>NC_141695.1:1309739899-1314539899 GCF_964263255.1 Lissotriton vulgaris
TGAGTATGAATTGCGTAAGTCATGCCATCTTGGTTGATATGAGAATGTTCATAAAGGGCAGTCGTCCCAGGTTGAACGTCCTAAATGAATGAGTTCTAATGTTCAGGAACAAGAGAAAGAATTTTAATGTTCCATATAGTCTGTCTAAAGAGTCTCAATTATATCCACAGTCCTCAGAAAAACCCACTCATAATACATGTCATAAATAATAAACCAATTCAAGGCCAAAGCTATGCATGTACCTCTAGAGAATCCTAGAAGTACCACAATGGTATTCCCCCACTGGGTGTTCAACAATAAAAACGTCTTCATATAGTTCAATTCGCTGCGATGATAGAAAGTGGGGACAAATAAATATTCAGTATTGTTAATACATGCAAACTTCTAAACTACAGGCATCATTGATATCTTCTGTAAGTGGATTTGCTGAAATCTCAGAAATATACAGGCCAGAAGTCAATTTGGTCTTAAGTACCTACTTCCAAGTTATGTCTTGGTTAAGAAAATAAATATAATCTATTTCAGCTAAAGGCATACAGTATATTCGATGTATGAGACCCAATGTGTCTGGCTTTGGCAGTTATTTTTAGGTCTCGCTGAGTCAGCGCGCATGCATTGCTCGGAGGGACCCTTAGTAGTGGCTTTTGGAAGTGCTCCCAAAGCGGCCACCAACTTGCGCTCACGCGCACAAGCATGTGCGCTACTGTACGCGCATCCCTTGCATGCTTTAGCACATCATCGCGATCACTTTCGCTCTCTCAGCGATTGTAATCGTGACTACTTTCTCTTTCACGGCCGTGCAGCGTTACTATTACTGCTGCGCGGCCAATGCTTGTTAATCATGGGGTCCACTTCTGGATAACATTCCACGCTGTTGTTTTTGGCTTGTTTGGCCCATTCTAGAATGAAGCCCAGGGATTTTGAAATGGATCTTGAACCACTTCCAAAGGAGCAGTCTAGTGCGAACTGTTGCCTACGAACTTTCAGATATGGACCAAAATGACTGTCCTGTTGTTCAGTGTTGCCCCTTCCTGCCTGCTCCCCCCTTCAGTGCCCCCCACCCCAAGCAGTGCTCTGCCCCCTCCCCACCTCTGTGTTCTCACTTTCTCTTTTCTCGCTCCCATCAATCTTGCTCTCGCGCCCTCTTCTCTCTTCCTCTCTATATTTTTCTCTCAATCTAGTATTTCTTTTCACCTCCCTATTCTATCTTCCGTCTCTTTCCTCGCATCTCTGTCTCCCTTCTCTGTACTTTTCTCTGTTCTCTCTTTTACTCCCATTCCACATTTCCTCACTTCATTTCTCTGTCCGTTCCCTCTCCTACTGTGCTCTTCACCTTCCCTCTCATTAACACATAGTCAGTCCTCAGTTTCTTCCCGTCTCTTCAAGTCCACACCCGCATTAGCATATACTGTCATCTATTCTCCTCCAAGCCCCCCACCCCCATCACATTTCTCCGGGCTGTTCATTCGTCCTGAAAACTTGTTTCAATTTCATCCATCCATGACATGAACCTATTTACATACCACTCTATACAGTCATAGGACTTATTTTTCCATACTATGTTACAAGCTACCAATGGGTAGACCAACCTTTCATCCTTCCAATGCTGGTAAAGGAGTCCCAAATCTTATGGGCAAATGTACTTTCTTTTCACCTCTCTATTCTATCTTCCATCTCTTTCCTCGAATGTCTGCCTCCCTTCTCTGAACTTTTCTCTGTTCTCCTTTTACTCCCATTCCACATTTCCTCACTTCATTTCTCTGTCCGTTTCCTCTCCTACTCTGCTCTTTCATCTTCTCTATCATTAACACATAGTCAGTCCCCAAGATCTTCCTGTCTCTTCAAGTCCACATCCCTGTTAGCATATGCTGTCATCTTCCCTCCTCCAAGCCCCCCCCACACCCATCACATTTCTCCGGGCTGTTCATACGTCCTGAAAACTTGTTTCAATGTCGTCCATCCATGACATGAACGTATTTACATACCACTCTATGCAGTCATAGAACTTGTTTTTCCATACTATGTTACTAGCTACCAATGGGTAGACCAACCTTATATCCTTCCAATGCTGGTAAAAGTAGTCCTAACTCTTATGGGCAAAGGTACGCTAAGTGTTTGTGGTATAGTGCTAGTTATCGGCATGTTTCAGAAATATGTTGTTGCAGAAATAATAATATTAACCTATCTACTGATGAGGCTGTTTTAGCTTGAAAAAGTAAAAAAAAATATGATTCTACATTTTGCCTAACAAAGGGGGTTTCTGTGTCCATATGTGAGGAAAGTAACCAAACACAGAAACGCAAATTGACACATACTTAGTAACACACAGAAAGCGCAGACACTCGCACATATAAAAACACTCATAGAAACAAGTATAGAAGACACACAAACACCATACACACCCAAGCACCAAAGATACACAGGCACACAATGGTACGCAATATATTTAAATATACAATAAACACAAGTATGCAAGAACACATACAAGCACCTAGACGGACTCACAAGCATGCATACAAGACTCAGGCACACACAGAACGGCACCATAATGCAGGTCAGCACACACACATGCTACCACATTTACAGTATGGGCATATAAATATTTCCCGCGTTTCTCTTTAGCACCAGGACGCACAGCAACCAAGCCAGTGCAGTGTGTATCCCTGCCCAGCCCTCTGGGTGCAGCAGGACGCACTGCATCCAAGCCACAACAAGCATTGGCATAGCCAATAGGTCTCGCCTTTGGTACCTTAGAAGTGTTTAGCCATGCAACTGTTTATGTTGCACCAAGGAAATTGTGCTGCATAACTAAATACTTATAAGGTCCCAAAAGCGAGACCTATTGGCTATGCCAATGCTTGTTGTGCCTTGTGGACACGTACAATACTTTAAAAAAACTTGACAAAAAATATAATATAATAATGCATTAGAAACTAAGGCACAACAGCCCTAGCAGGGATGTGCCCCCCTTTTCATGAGGCTATGCATCATGTGATTAGGTAAACTCCCGTCACTTATGGTGCCGGACACTGAGGGATGTAGTTGGCAGACCCATTACCCCAGGCTCTTTGCTTTGATGGGCGGAAGCAAAATGTGATTCACATCTGAACAGTCTAGTAGATTAAATGGGATTATTGAAACCCCTTGTATGTATGCTATTTGGCAACTCTGGCATTCGGTAACCAAAGGTGGCAGGCTCCTAAGAAATTCTCTAGGCCTGGCCCTTATTTGTTTAACAAATTAGGCACTTATGGGAGATGGAATATATTTTACCAGGATGGTTAGTGGTTAACTGTTCCAAAAAGAATGTGGGGAGGCGCTTTGGAAAAATAATTTTAAGGTAACTTCAATTACTTACACATGTCTCCCCCGCTTGTGTTGGAGAACTTCAAATGCACACTCACACTGCTCTAATTAAGACATCTAAAATGAAGTGAGCCTTAGTGTCTTAGTTAGTAGTGCCCTGTATGTAATTTATGGACCTGCAGAATCATCTGGAGGTGCCCTGTGGAGAAGGGGTCCTGGTAGAATGCATCCAGGCTTATAGAGTTTCTGTAAGGTGAAAATGCATCCAATCAGATGCCACCAAGCACGAGCATCCAAATAAGCGGTGAGAGGACAGTAATCATACATCATTCTTTGTGATGGACCAAGATAGTCTAGTAATCTGCTGGTGGATCAACAAAAACACAAATGGAGTTTCCTATTGTGGGTTGTCGAATGATGTCAATGGGCGCGTAAGTAAAACAGATGTGAGGTCAAAATACACAATATGGGTGCAGTATGCCAGACAAGAGAATCCAGGAAAGGACTGTAGTACTGATACCTTACAGAAGTGCATCACTAGTGAGGGGAAAGCCCTAAAAATGAGAATTATAAGATTCCAAAAGTTTAGAAAATGTATTATATGTATTTATTTAATAGTAGCACAAGAAGAAGAAATTGAGGGATCTAAAAAATATCCAGTAGAGAAGCCTTTAAAGCATTGTGCACAGTGAGCACAGCTCTCCATGGCACTGGCCTTGAGTAGCTAAAGAAAGCATTCTTGTGGTATACCCCTAATAGATATCTGCACTCCGCAGCTTCCAAAAAAGTGACTGCCCCAAAAACTAACAAAGTATATTGGGTTGGGAGGAGCTTTGTCCAGTCCGCTTGCCTATTTTGGAATGGGTTGCCTTGGCATCTGAGATGTCAGTCCAATTTGAGCATTTTCAGGAAGCATCTGAAAGCCTGGCTCTTCATTTTCCCTCTTTAGCTTCTATTAAAATTGTTACCACAGTACAGTTCCTTACAGACGTCAGTGCCAAGATGCCCTTGGGCATTCGTTGCTCTTTACAAATATATATCCATATAAATATCAGTAACAGTTCACAACCATGTGTTCTTAATATTAGAATGACGCATGTTTGAGACAAAATAAACATTCTGACATAGGAACTGATAGAAAGAAGAAGGGATCCAGATTCTAGTAATACATCTACCTTCAAGGCATGTTGACCCATTCCATATTTAAGTCTTGCACCTAGGCAAACTACTTGCACTTAGGCACATTACTAGAAAGACTAATCTTCATCTGATTGCAGAAATTGGTTGATTTGATTGTTTTGTTTCATCTGTTCCAAACAGGATTTACACCATGCCACAGTGACATGGTAGTTGTGCCACCAGTATTAGATGACAGGCTCAGACTGGAGGGAGGTGGTGGGGTTGATGCTTTGTAACTCTTAGAGCATTTCAGGACATTAGCACTATCAACCATACCCTACTCATCAAACATCTTAAAGAGATGGCGTAGCCAAGTGCTAAATTCATTCATTTGTTTATGACAGACCAAGGTACAGTCTGTCTCACATTCCCATTTTACATCAACACTTAAGGCAGGGTTAGAAATTGGGTTGCTGGTTGACCAGGGTATGTGCCCAAGTCACCAAGCAACCACAATCCTAGTCAGGGTTAGAGGCAGGCAAACCCTAAATTAACCTGTACTCACCCTCTGGTCCCTTTGCACAGAGCAGTCAGGCTTAACTTTGAGGCAATGTGTAAAGTATGTGTTCAATACTTCAAACAGTAAGACAGTCTAAACACCACACAAAAATACTCTGCACCATGTTAGAAAACTACTGATTGATTTAATAAATAAAAGAAGACCAACACGACAAAAAGCTAATAAGTAGAATTTGAGATCTGATTTTTTAAATCATAAACTGTAAAATAGTGCTTGGACGCAATAAGCGCTTATTGGAGCATGAGCCGGATACAGGGCCCCAGTGAGGCCTTCTGAACAAAAGTACCTTGATCCTGGCTGCGTCAAAGTCTAAGATGCGGGGTGTAGCCAAAGCGATATGTCCGTGTTTAGTCATGCAGGGGTGACAATGAGCCGGTTCTGATCCAAGAAGTAGCAGTGATGCGTCGGCTCCGATGAGCGAAGAGCTGTGATGTGGAGATTCGTTGTCGAGGTTACTGTCGATGGGGATGCAAAGACCTTGCACCCAGAAGAGCGCAATGCAGTGGTAGTTCTGAAGGCAATGCGTCAGGGTCGATCCACGAAGCAGAGGCGATGCGCTGGTTCTCTTCCACACAACAGGGGTGATGTGTTGGTTCAGAACCACACTGCGGCAGCAATGTGCCGGTTTAACATGGGATGCATAGGTTTTGCTATAGCATGCACCTTAGGCCAACTTCCAAGGGTCCAGGACTGGGGTGGCACCATGTAGCAGGGCAAACTCACACATGGCAGAGTCCAGGTGCAGGAGCGGGGGGGGTTGGAAGTCTTTTATGTCCCTGAGACTTCAGATTAAGAGGCCAGCCAGCTAGTCCTTGAAGTCACTTTGGGTTGAACAATGCAGGTCCAGTCCTCTCACACAAGTAGGGGGACGGCAGGTCGAAAGGCAGCAAAGCAAGGTAGAAGTCCAGCAAAGTAGCAGTCCAGCAGAGTAGCAGTCCTTCAGTAGCACAGAAGTTCTTCTTCCTGGCAGTCTTCACAGATCTAGAAGTGTACTAAAGTGGTGGTGTCAGAGTTCCAATATTTGTACTTAGTTGTGACTTTGAATTGGGGGAGACTTCAAATATAGATCTTTGAAGTGCACAAAGGTAATCCCTTCCTGCCCTGGCCACATATTCACTATAGGGGGTATGCAATCCTTTGTGTGGGGACAGGACACTGCCGGTTCAGGTGTAAGCGAGGCTGGGTCCTGCTCCTCCCTCCCAACCTGCCAGGATGGCCTATCAAGTCACACCTAAGCTCCCATTGTGTGTGGCTGTCTAGGAGGAATACATAAAGCCCTCCTCTCACCCTCCCCAGATGTGTATCAGAGGCAGCCAGTAGCCACTAAATTGCTAAAGTAAGAAAATGCCGACTTTAAAAAGTCAAATACCAAAACAGTTGGTGGTTGTATTTCTTTCTGTTTTTTTTACTAACAAAACATTGCTCAATATTTAAGAACAGAGAGTGATAACAAAACTAATTGCAAACCTATACAAACCTTTTCCATATCTCAAAACAAATCACACATTAATAAACAAGATGACACATATAGTGTACTTTACTACGGTCTTATGGGTAAATTGAGTATGCCAGTTGGGATGAGCCAATATTACCACGTTTTAGGGGAGAGAGCACAAACACTTTAGCACTGGTTAGCAGTGGTAGAGTGCACAGAGTCCTAAAGCCAGCAAAAACGAGGTGAGAAAAATGGAGTAGGTAGGCAAACATTTGGGGGAAGACCACCTTAGCCTCTTTGATGCATTGGATGGTCCCCGACCGTCCGACGTCACGGTGGGCATGTGCGTCGGATGGCCTGGGGCTGCAGGATTTCCTAGGGTTTTGAACTCTATTCCTTGTTGGTCAATCTGTGCATGTGTCCCCTTGCAAAACGACTCCATCAGCAGGGGGCATGATATTATATATATATACACTGATGACACACACATTTTCTTTAGAATCTCTTGTTCCAAAAAATCCTTGTGATTATGCCACACTCAAGAACAGTACATTTACTGTTTGCTGATCACACAGTGGTGGATTTTTGCCAATTTCTGTTGTTCATTCCATCCTAAACATTGCACTGGCACCTTCAGGAACTCACTAATGGAACAAAATCTATTGGCCTGCAGTTATGAGTCTGCGTCCCAACCCTACAATTGCTGTAAGGAATGTGGATACCTTTCTTTATTCCTCACTCTCTCTGGACTTCAGGACACTCAAGAAGCCAACAGTTTCTTATTTCAATTTTAGGTCCTCAAATAATGTTTCCTTTTTTGAGCTCTCATCTCCATTTACCTGTTGTAATCATTAATTCAGACAAGACTGGACTACTCAAAGTCCATTTATTTGGCTTCTCAGTCTAAACTGGTCCAGAAACTTAAGTTGCAGCAAAACTGAGCAGAATGTTTGGTCTCAGACTGTTCAAGTCATGAACTCATAATTTCGACCGGAGGTCAATTTATTGGCTACCAATACAAAAATGTTACCTTTAAACCTATGACCATAGTGTACAAAGCCATTCATTGGAAAACACCCAGATTTATAGTTTCCAGGTTCTTCTGGTATCTTCCCACTGGAAGCATGCTTTCCACCAACCAGTTTCTTTTATGAGACCCAAAGCCTACATAGGTTTCTTATGGTGACTGACAACGTGTTTTCTATTGTAGCATCCAAGCACTAGAATTTCTTGCCTTCTTACCTGCATTCTAGAATCTGCCTATCTTCTTTTAAAAGAATGTTAAACATATACCTGTCTTTTGATCAGTAACTTCAGGGACTAGTTGCTCTTATTGTACCTCATTAGGTTATGTGATTTTACATACAAAGAAGCTGCTATGTGCATTTGCTAAATAGATGGTTGTAATTTAACATAACGTAACATCTTTCTGCCCACTCAGCATAAAGTTATAAATGCTTTAGTCTACCCTTTTCATACATTCATATTGCGAAATTGTTCTTCACGCATCAGACCTCTTTAAACTGCATCTGATAATTTTTCCGTTTTGCTCCATGCACCTAAATATCTATTTTTACCTTATTTAGCCATGATTTAATGATTTCCACTGTATTTTTGTGGGAAGTTCCATTGACCACTATTTTCGTTATCTTTTCTGTCTTGGCAGAGCCCCTAATTAGGCAATGAGGTCCTTCTTCCCTCACACAAGGCCTGCCATTCTGTCCCCCTCTTCAAGTGTGAATCAAGATGAGTTTAATATGGACGCTTGCTAGTAAACCTAATATGGACGCTTGCTAGTGAGCCTAAGATGGATGCTTGCTATTGAACCTAAGATGGACTCTTGCTAGTGAACCTAAGTTGGAAACTTGCTAGTGAGCCTAAGATGGACGCTTGCTATGCACTTAAGATGGACTCTTGCTAATGAGTCTAAGATGGATGCTTGCTAGTTAGCCTAAGATGTGCGCTTGCTATTGAACCTAAGATGGACTCTTGCTAGTGAGCTTTAGATAGACGCTTGCTAGTCAGCCTGAAATGGATGCTCAGTAGTGAGGTTAAGATGGACTCTTGCTAGTGAGCCTAAGATGGACGCTTGCTAGTGAGCCTAAGTTGGACACTTACTAGTGAGCCTAAGATGGACGCTTGCTATGAACCTATGATGGACTCATGCTAGTGAGTCTAAGATGGACGCTTGCTAGCTAGCCTAAGATGGACGCTTGCTATTGAACCTAAGATGGACTCTTGCTAGTGAGCTTTAGATGGACGCTTGCTAGTGAGCCTGATATGGACGCTTAGTAGTGAGGTTAAGATGGACTCTTGCTAGTGAGCCTAAGTTGGACTCTTACTAGTAAACCTAAGATGGACGCTTGCTAGTGAGCCTAAGTTGGACACTTACTAGTGAGCCTAAGATGGACGCTTGCTATGAACCTAAGATGGACTCTTGCTAGTGAGTCTAAGATGGACGCTTGCTAGTTATCCTAAGATCTACGCTTGCTAGTGAGCCTAAGATGGGCGCTTGCTATTGAAACTAAGATGGACTCTTGCTAGTGAGCTTTAGATAGACGCTTGCTAGTGAGCCTAAGATGGACGCTTAGTAGTGAGGTTAAGATGGACTCTTGCTAGTGAGGTTAAGATGGACTCTTGCTAGTGAGCCTAAGATGGGCTCTTGATAGTGAGCCTAAGATGGACGCTTGCTAGTGAGCCTAAGATTGACTCTTGCTAGTGAGTCTAAGATGGATGCTTGCTCATGCGCCTGCCCCGTGGGTGCTGTTGTCTCTTCGCATCCCCCCTTTTCAGCTGTTAGGGTATCCGCCAGAGGTGCACCCTTCTGGGGAAGCTCTTGAGTTCCAACATGTTGATGGGAAAGTTAAAAGTGTACTGTTGAGGAACATTCCAGTATGCACTCTTATTCTCTAGAGGTCCTACGGAGAGTTATCGTGTATGGTGCAAACTTGTGGTTGGAGAAGCCCAGGTCTCATTTTGTTGCTGTTTGACGAGCCGGCAACGATAAAAGCATTGGTAAACCCAACTGGTCCTGCTTTGCCATTGCTAATATTGGCTTTGCCCATGTTTGTGCAGTGCAAGCATCATAGGAGCCAATACCTAATAGTGCCATCTTGGACTTCTATCTTTTTTATTTGTTTATTATAATTATACTTTTCCAAGTTTGTTGCGTCGCTGCGTGTTTGTTTAGTTTATTACAGTTGTAAAAAAAAACCGGGGAAACAATGGGAAAAATATCATGCTTTTTAGTAGGGGATCTTGATGAAGGGGGTTATTGAAGGTGCATAGCACTTCAGACCCTACAGTACAGGAAGGCCACAAGCCCTCTGAGGGCCTGGTTCAGCACAAGACAGTTGTGTATTTGCTACACGGCCTACGTGAAATGTTGTGTCCCGTAAATATATTTCACATGGCTATGCATCATTTTTTGGCATTTGGAATGGCCTCCAACATACTATTAGCCCTCTGACCGCTCGCCAATGTGCAGAATAAAGTACAACTACATGACAATGTCCCCTAACAAATGTACTCCTGTGCAGACAGAAGGCCACCCCATGCTTCTGTTCAGAACGCTGGAAACCCCACGTCACCGAGCCCTCTGCCCGTGTGCTCCTGCTCAGAATGAGGTATCTTTAGTTCATTGACCTCACCGCCCCTTTTGAGAAGGGAGGGGAAGCTGGCCTGGGTGGTGACCACTGATGAAGCGTTAACACCATCTCTACTGCGCCCCTGCCCAAGAGCCAGCCATGTGGCACAGATAAGGAAGGTCACGAAGACCCTCTCTCCTGCCGCTGCCCAAGGTGGGGGGAGAGGGAGTGAACCGCCATCAGGTCTTCTGAGCCCAGGACATTCTATAAAACAGGGAACACCGGCAATATTAGTACAAAATATGTTCTTGCCCCCTGCTGTTCAGGACAACTGTGAGAAACACTCACTTAAAGGAATAATGGCAATCTGAGAATCTGTGTTTGTTTACCTTCCAAAATTGTATATTTTGAAGCATCCTCTCGCGTGACCCGTTACAAGGCTCTGTCAGGAAATATTTACACTGCGGATCGAACATTCTCTCCCTTTTCTCTATTTCCTTTTTAACTTTGTCTCATATTATTCCAAAAAAGAAAACAAGAAAATTGCGCATTGCCCAGAGTGATCTGTTCCTTTTACCATTTGTTATTATTGCAAAATAGTGTTTGTTTCTTCCGAATTTGTAAGTTTAGGTCAATTCATCTCTTCTGCAGGGTATTATGCAATGTAATGTTCCTAATGCATAGTGACAGATTCCTGTGTTAACAATGTATATTTCCAAAAAAGTTAAAAAAAACATAAACTGCCTGTCCCTCACACTTTTTTGTCATTCCATTGCTAAGCGATGCGCCCCATAACACGATAACCGCACCTCGGTGGGAATCATGCACTACATAGAAACACCTCCCACATAGGATCACAAACAAAGACAACAACCTTCCAACCACACACCCTACACACATGTAAGCAAGCGCTTCAGCGCCCCACACAGGGGTAGGAAGTGCTATATAAATATTGCAATGTGGTACAATATCCTCGCTTTCTTCTTCCTTCCTTCTCACACACACAGCAGCTCACTCAGCAGCCATAGCATACAAGGGTGCAATGTTCCTGAATGAAGGTGAGGATGGGTAACGTTCAAAAACAAACCCAAAGGATGAAGTGGAATGAAAGCATTATCAAGCTGCATACTGGACTTGGAGTAAACTAACTTAATACGTCCAAAGATGGCAGCTCACAGCCTTTAGTGTGTGCTGGTGCTATTAGTGGCGCGCCAAGGGTGCCATGGGCCCTGATGCAAGCAAGGAACATTCCCCCCTACCCTCTGGTGCAGTAAAATCCATTATTAGGGAGCATTCGGGCCCCTTGGCCCATAGGTCACTGTGATATTGCACTATTGATTACTACGTGCCTGAACGGAATACTTTATTTTGTATAATACACGACCCAGAAAGAGGCAGGTGTTCATCGAAGATCAGTTGCATGAGATATAAAGGGCAAATATCTAGGGGCTTATTTACAAGCTCCTTGCGCCACCGGTGCGTCACTTTTAATATGGGAAAGAGTGACGTAACCGCGGCGCAAGGGGCTTGTAAATAAGCCCCCTAGGGCCAGATGTAGGACCCCTAATACCGGTCGGAAACGGCCGATTTTGGCCGTTTCCGACCGGTATTAGGGTTTTTCAGATGTAGGGGGCTGAAAATTACAGAATCGGTATATTTACAGATTCGGTAAAATTACCGATTCTGTAAATTACCGAATCGGTAAATATACCGATTCTGTAATTCCAAATGTAGGTGGCACAGTTTACAGTGCCACAGGCCCTTAACAGTCGGTATTTTACCACACAATCCTATTGTGTGGTAAAATACCGAATTCAGGTGTGCATGCACACCTGTGCAATGTGACACACAGACATGCCCTTAGGGCATGTATGTGTGCCACATGTCACACCAGCCTGTACTTGGGGTGCTAGAGGGTGTCAAAGTGACACCCCCTGCACCCTTGCAGGATTCGGTATTTACCGATTCGGTAAATACCAAATCGGTATTGCCCATTGATTCCTATGGGCTTCAAGGCCCATAGGAATCAATGGGCAATACCGATTCGGTATTTACCGAATCGGTAAATACCGAATCTTACAGATTCGGTATTCCTGAATTTGGAATTACCTACATCTGCCCCCTTCCCATTTACAGACTCTTAAATACCGAATCGGTAAAATTCGGTATTTAAGAGTCTGTAAATGGGAATTACCTACATCTAGCCTGGTGTCTACTTGTAAAACTTGCCAGCAGATCAGGTGCCATTTTGCAATCATGTAAATAACAGGTGATGTTCCAATCTGAAGCTTTGGTATTTAAATTTGACCCCAAAAAGGATAAGAATTGTAGACACCCAAACACGGATGAGAATCTATAAAACTTTAGTTGCCATTACGATGTCTGGTCTGCAGCTGATAGATGCATTTCTTGAGATAATTTGCTAGTTTATCTAAAGTAGTGCATGTAAAGCCATAGAAACAGCATTGGACACCACAGTCAATTTCAAAGGCACTGTAAGAGCATCCAAGACCCCACAACTTCTAAGTTCGTCGATGCAGAAGGGGTCTAACCATGCAGCTCCCAGAGTGGTGAAAACTGTAGGAGTATCCCCATGCGGCTCTCAGGCGGGTGAATGCTGCAGGGGAATAACCATGGAAGTCTTGGGTGGTAAATGCTGTAGAGGTATAACCAATATGCTCTTAGGGAGTGAATGCTACAAGAGTACAGTCCTGGAGCAATCCATTATCTCCACAGAGAAGACATTGACTGAATATGAACAGAGATTGGCATGTGCACGTTTCCCTGGTTCCAGGAAATTCTTACCTGCATTCTGATTCAAGGAGAAATGAAGGTGTCCAGTAAAAAGTAATGCCTCCAAAGGACAGGGTAAATCTTAAAAGGATTGGATGCTCTTGGGTGTGATAGGGGTACTCCCCAGGAGACTTGGGGCACCCTGAAGAATGACAGAAACACTTTTGAAAGTGACAGTATTGTATTGTATTGTAATTGCATTTATATAGCGCTTACTACCCCTAACGAGGCGTCGATGCGCTTTTGCGGCGAGTAGCTCGCTACTGTTGAATTAGTAAAGTGAAATATGAAAGTAATTTGAGTGGTGGATAGGTTAGTCAGATATTTGGATTCAGAAGGATAGCGGAAGGATAGAAGAGGGAAAAAAGGTTTGTATTTATATAG
Source organism: Lissotriton vulgaris (assembly GCF_964263255.1). Classification (NCBI taxonomy): domain Eukaryota; kingdom Metazoa; phylum Chordata; class Amphibia; order Caudata; family Salamandridae; genus Lissotriton; species Lissotriton vulgaris. The sequence goes on from NC_141695.1 coordinate 1,309,753,104, forward strand.
CGCTTGTTACCCCTGATGGGGTGTTGAAGCGCTTTTTTGGCGAGTAGCACGCTACTCCAGAATCCATAAAGGATTAGTGTTGAAAATTAGTATAGTGAAACATGAAAGTAATCTGAGTGGTGGATATGTTAGTTATTTGGAGTGAGAAGGATAGCGGAGACATAGAAATGGGGAAAAGGTTTGCATTTATATAGCGCTTGTTACCCCTGATGGGGTGTTGAAGCACACTTTTGGCGGGAAGCATGCTACACTGGAACCCATAAAGGATTAGTGTTGAAAATTAGTATAGTAATTGCACACACAAGCTCTTTCCAAAGTACTCAGCAGTGGTTAACTTATGCTTTTCAAACCGCAGTGGCAGGCCAAGGTTCATTTATTTTCGTGATGGCATCTGGTAGAAATCTTTGTGGATACTTGTAACCATTCAATGTTGGACTGGTGTGAGCCCAGAGCTTCCAACAAAGTGAACAATCTCAGGGTTTTCAGACATTGGAGACAGGCAACTAATACTACATACAACCCAGCTGGCATAGAAGATATTCTCACATGAGAGAAAGAAAAAAAAAAGGGTTGGGAGGCCATGTCGCTGGTTACCGAAAACACAAGAATAACAACCTACTATGAGATGTGGAAGCTACAGGAATCATCCAGAAAGCTCTATACGTAGCTTATGAATAATTATCAACATCTGCAGTTGAGAGACCCTTGTTGATCAAAGTGGCAAATACGTGAATGCCCCATTGTCCCTTCAAGTTAACAGACCCTCTCTCGCCGCTTCAGTAGTACACCAGGGTAGCCATTCATGGTCTCTTAGCTTGCAAATTTAATGGTGGGGTCCCAGCAATGTCAATTATATTTACATCGAGGTCAGATGCAGAGCACTGCCCAGATGACCTAGCTCCTAGTCCAGATTAGCAATTGAAAAAACATGGGAATGGATCAGACTCCCAGCACCTTAAAAAAGGTATGAAACACAAATTTGCTAAATGTGTGAGAACGCCAGCTAACAAGTCCCGGTCACCCAAGCTACCCTACCTTGAACTGAACGGCAGGGAACAAGTGCTAAAATTAAGTGGGGATTAATTAGTCTAGACAAAGTATAATGATATTGTGTGGTCACCAGTCGTTAATTTGAGCCAGTGGTTTCCAGTGCTCGGTACCAGCACTTAATTGTCAACACAGGCACTTATGACAATCTGACACATGGTGGCACTGTTTGTCTAATTTAGAGATAAGCACAACAACGGTTATTTATTGATGTAAAATTCATAAAAAATTACCAACACCTGCATCCCAAGTCATTCTTAGATTAATGATCTGAAGCCACAGTTTATGTATGCACTATACAAAAACATCAAATAATTTAGATATTAGCAAATGCGGAAATGTGAAAAGAAGAAAGCAAAATAAGTTTACTTACACATTTTTCCACCTATTAAGGGGGGGAGGTGAGCATTAAGGTGACACAAAGGCCCTCAGGAGTGGTGCAATAATTCTGGCTGATCCGGTACCTTGATTTACCACCCTAGTCAGAATTATAGGTTTTGAAGAATCGCTTAAGGTCTTTGTTGTTCTTGCACGGAACAGTAAGTCTAATTTCTGCATGTTATTACACAAAAACTCATAATCACCATTAATGCCCCCGTCTATGTAATTACCAGCACCCCTAATAATAGTAATTCTACAGCAGCGAAATAACAGGATTTTTTATCAGCAACTTATAATGAGCATCAAAGTCATTTTCTAAAACAAAGCGGATATACTTGGTTGGTACAACTGAAAAGATGAGCTTTTAATAAGTAAAACAAGGGTTTTAAGAGTATTTGTTTAAAGTAATAGTGTTAGCACTCTGATAAGAGTTTCTAATGGCGTCCAATTAGGTGTCTCTTCTGCCTACTTTGCATATGCTAATCCCCTAACATCACTTCAAGTTTTTTTCTTGAAAGCGTCCAGTGCATGGCAAGAGTCCATGTAGCAGCAGTGGCGTAGCCCCGGGTGGTATGTGTTATAGTGGTGCGCCCCACACCCACCCACTCTTACCAGTAGCCGTGCGGGGTGGCAAAGGCTGGAATTGATCGCCAGCAGCCCCCCTCCCCCCCTTACGGCTGCCAGGGGGCGGCAAAGGCTGGGACCACCACGGGCGGCAAAAGGCCTAGCTACGTCACGGTGTAGCCGGAAGGAAAAAGCATGTCCGTTATTCTTCCAGTGACGTGTACAGGTCACGTCATACTTAATGCGAGCACAAATATAAGTTATTGCTGGGGCTTAGGCCCCATAGATGACCATGACCAACCCCCTCGGCTCATAGTCATTACATTGTCTTTGAGGAGTGGGCGGACCCGAGTCTCTGAGGTATTGGAAGTGGCTTGGCAGTAGTTGTATAAGAAGTTAGTGGAATGCCTTCGAAAGTGAGAGCAGCCTATGATACTACGAATTAGGGAAGATGCAGTCGAAAGGAACATCTGGGTGGCCTCACAATGTACAAAGGGGTGCTGCAAAAAGGTAATTGGGGTGCTCTAAAAAAACTAGTGGTCCTGCCAAAAGTGCCCATTTGTGAAGGTCGTGCTCCGGAGACTGAGTTCAGGTCTGCGGAGTGGGCTGGGCTGATCTGCAACATGAGTGGGTGCTCTCTGGAGTGCTTCGTGTGTTCAAGAGTAACATGGGGGCTCCCCATTTTTGTGGATGCTTTTGGGATTGATTCTAGTGCTTTCTGAGGCAAGGAACATGCTCTTTACTAATAGTGTAGTGTGCAAAAGTGACAGAATGTGCCCTGCAGAGGGAGCGCAGATATGGAAAAGGGTACTACTGCTGGGTAAAAACCCTTATACTATTCGTCACTTGAGAGCTATATGTTTATATATTACAGTATTCATCACACTGAGAGATGCATTTATCACTGTGGGAGTTGTATACATATATGTCATCACACGAAAACCTATGCAATCATACCCTTACATCATTCAGCACCTACTGCTGCATTGTAATACCCCTACCACATTCTCTATCAGAACGTGCCTTTGATATACCCCACATAATTTGCCAGCTGGGAGCTACATAGTTGTACCTCTATCGCTTACATCAATATAGGAGCTGCAATTATGCTCTTACAAGATTCACCACCTTGAGAACTGCATGTTTGTGACCTACAGCATTCACCACCTGACAGCTGCATTGTTATACCCCCACCACATTACATAACTGGTTTATTTGTAATGCTGCATGGTAATACACTTACAGTATCCACAACCTCTGAGGTTAAAGGTTACTCATCCCTACAGCATACACTACCTGACAGATACATGGTTTTACTCCGAAAATACTCATCGCTTTGACATCTGCATGTTCATACCCTTGTAAAATTCACCATCAGGAAGTGGCATGGGTATATCCTGATACATTGACCACAAGAGAGCTGCATGCTTGTACCCTGACAGCATTAAACACCTAGGAGATGTATGGTTACGCCCGTAAAAAATTCACTGCCCTGAAAGCTGTATGGTTATAGACCTACAGCATTTAAAACCCAAGAGCTGCATGTTCCCACCACCACAACATTTACCTCCTGCACTGTAGGGTATAGCGTTGTAGCATTCACCTCATGAGAGCTATAGGGTAATACACTGTGACCTGCATGGTTATACTTACCTACAACATTCAGCACCCTGAGAGCTGCATGGTTATACCCCACAGCATTCATCACTTGAGAACGGCAAGGTTATACGTGAGGAGCATTCCCGACTTGCGAGTTACATGGTTACACCTCTTATGTATGTCCCTGCAGTAGTCACCTTCTAAGAGCTCTATTTAAAGCTGAATGATAACATCCTCAGCTTTAGACAATCCCTGAAAACTTGGCTTTTTTCTCAAGCTCACTATTGACAGTACGGCTCCTCTTATTGACTGCCTTGCCTGGTTCCTTCCTATAGCGCCATGAAGCCTTTGGGCGTACGAGCGCTCAACAAATTTCAATTAACATTAACATTAACATGGTTACACCCCACAGCTTACACCACCTGAGAGCTGCATGGTTATACCCCTGCAGCATTCACTATGTGACCGCCGCATGGCTATACCCTTCCAAGATTCACCACCTGAGAGCTGCATGGTTATACCCCTGCAGCATTCACTATGTGACCGCCGCATGGCTATACCCTTCCAAGATTCACCACCTGAGAGCTGCATGGTTTTACCCCACAACATTCATCACCTGAGAACTGCAAGGCTATACCTCGCAGCATTCACCATCAGAGAGCTGCATGGTTATACCTCAGAGCATTCACCACCTGAGAGTTGCATAGTTATACCACTCCAGCATTCACCCCTGAGAGCTGCATGGCTATACCCCCACATCATTCACCACCAGAGAGCTGCATGGTTATACCTCACAGCATTCACCACCTGAGAGTTGCATCGTTATACCCCTCCAGCTTCACCCCCTGAGAGCTGCATGGGTATACCCCCACATCATTCACCACCAGAGAGCTGCATGGTTATACCTCACAGCATTCACCACCTGAGAGTTGCATCGTTATACCCCCACAGCATTCACCACCTGAGAGCTGCATGGCTATACCCCCACAGCATTCACCACCTGAGAGCTGCATGGTTATACCCCCACAGCATTCACCACCTGAGAGCTGCAAGGGTATACCCCTCCAGCTTTCACCACCTGAAAGCTGCATGGCTATACCCCTCCAGCATTCACCCCTGAGAGCTGCATGGCTATACCCCCACATCATTCACCACCAGAGAGCTGCATGGTTATACCTCACAGCATTCACCACCTGAGAGTTGCATCGTTATACCCCCACAGCATTCACCACCTGAGAGCTGCATGGTTATACCCCTCCAGCATTCACCACCTGAGAGTTGCATAGTTATACCACTCCAGCATTCACCCCTGAGAGCTGCATGGCTATACCCCCACGTCATTCACCACCAGAGAGCTGCATGGGTATACCCCCACAGCATTCACCACCTGAGAGCTGCATGGCTATACCCCCACAGCATTCACCACCTGAGAGCTGCATGGTTATACCCCTCCAGCATTCACCACCTGAGAGCTGCATGGCTATACACCCACAGCATTCACCACCTGAGAGCTGCATGGTCATACCCCCACAGCATTCACCACCTGAGAGCTGCATGGTTATACCCCCACAGCATTCACCACCTGAGAGCTGCATGGCTATACCCCTCCAGCATTCACCACCTTAGAGCTGCATGGCTATACCCCCACAGCATTCACCACCTGAGAGCTGCATGGTTATACCCCTGCAGCATTCACTATGTGAGCGCCGCATGGCTATACCCTTCCAAGATTAACCACCTGAGAGCTGCATGGTTTTACCCCACAACATTCATCACCTGAGAACTGCAAGGCTATACCTCGCAGCATTCACCACCTGAGAGCTGCATGGTTATACCCCTCCAGCATTCACCACCTGAGAGCTGCATGGCTATACACCCACAGCATTCACCACCTGAGAGCTGCATGGTCATACCCCCACAGCATTCACCACCTGAGAGCTGCATGGCTATACCCCCACAGCATTCACCACCTGAGAGCTGCATGGTTATACCCCTCCAGCATTCACCACCTGAGAGCTGCATGGCTATACACCCACAGCATTCACCACCTGAGAGCTGCATGGTCATACCCCCACAGCATTCACCACCTGAGAGCTGCATGGTTATACCCCCACAGCATTCGCCACCTGAGAGCTGCATGGCTATACCCCTCCAGCATTCACCATCTTAGAGCTGCATGGCTATACCCCCACAGCATTCACCACCTGAGAGCTGCATGGTTATACCCCTGCAGCATTCACTATGTGAGCGCCGCATGGCTATACCCTTCCAAGATTCACCACCTGAGAGCTGCATGGTTTTACCCCACAACATTCATCACCTGAGAACTGCAAGGCTATACCTCGCAGCATTCACCATCAGAGAGGTGCATGATTATACAACCTGTAGCACCCGGAGAACAGCCCAAATGGGCTCTCAAAGAAAGTGTGAAAATAGTGAGGAATTTTTCACAGTGAGACCTCTATGGTTTTTCCCTGTAACTCGTCTGCTGCATCAAGGTAGGTCTGTTGGGAGGTGGCCCAGCAGTGCACAGATCTCCTACCACACTCTCAATGACAGACAGCATTCTACTCAGGCATTCCCAATAGATGTAAACACCTTGAATTACCCAGAGAGGAGATTTCAATAAGGGATACTTAGAATGTCACTCACCCTAGCATTCCCTACAGTGAGAGTATACACTAAGATGTGCTCTCCTGATCCCCATTCCTATAGGGCATCAAAATAAATTCTGGGGCTGGGGAATAAGCCATCTTCATTCATGTTTTGCCCTCTCTTTGGCTATAAACGACTAAACATTAGAACATGCTATCCAGACCCTGTACTAATATGTGCTTTGCAACGTGAGTGATGCTCTCTGCGAAGCACTACCAGAGCAGTTCTACATCAGCTGCACAGTGCAGGAAACATTGTCCTTTTCATGCATAATGCCGGGACATTTCTCAAAAAGTAATCTTGCACAGAAAAAAACCTGAACATATTTGGTATTATGCATTGAAAAGCTGCACAAACGGAAAACTCGCAGAGAAATATGCTGCATGCAAGTTATAACTTGGATGAATTTGATTAGCGTGAAAACTAACTTTGTAAGACCGAAGCAAAAGTAAACCGGGAAGCTATGTAATTAAGGCTTGTGAACGGCTAACGTCGGGTATTTCCACAAAATTATGCTGGACAAAGAACACACACCTATGTCCTTCCCAACACTTGAATCTGTAGAAGTAACATACACATATTGTTATTGTATGGGAGAATTGTAGCGCCAAGCAAAATCATATAAAAATGCACGGTTCTGAGAAGACGTCAGAAAGGTTTGCGTGGTGGGTGTGGGGAAGGCTGGCATGAAAGATAAGATGGTCCGGTGTGACTCAGCAGAACGGTCCACCCTGGGTGGATCTTGGCCGCCGGCCATATAAATCTCTGGGGTCTCAGAAATCTTCAGCAGCAGCAGCTTCCAGCAGCAGACTCTGACTCAACAAACCTCCCAGCACCGCCAGCAAAGATGGTTCAGTGGACAGCAGAAGAGAAGGCCGCCATCACCTCGGTGTGGGCCCAGGTGGACGCGGCGGCTGATGGGCAGGAAACGCTGGCCAGGTATTTGCTGCCATCTGTTGCGTCACACCATTCCCTGCTTATGTATTTCTTCTCTTTCTACTCTTTTACTCGCTTCACATTCCTAAAGTATCCTTCATAAGTATCTTTATTGTGGTGTGACGTAGCGCCTCGTAGGTCGTGAGGGTCGGATTTTGTAATATTGAGAGGAGCCCAATGTAGATCATGAGGATGGGGGATTATGCTAATTTGCTGGGGTTTTATGTAGTGAGACCGAGCTTTCTTGACTCTGCTTCTTTCTGTGAGTTCATCCATGGACCCCTGATGGTGCAGAGCGAATCATGCAAGATCTTGTGACACAAAGGTTTCAGGCGCTTTCACAATAAAGCTGGCCTTCCTCATGTCTTAGAGAGAGTGGATTCCCTTTCCATAACTGGCACCCGATGATCTTCTCATGTACTAAATTCGGGTCGGGCTCTGACGCCTCAGAATTAGACTCATAAATACCCTTTGTAAGAAGTACCGTATCCTCAGGTGGAATATCATTTACATTAAGAGGGTGCAGTGCTGTACGGAAATAAGTCACAAGGGGTGTATGTGATACCCTTAGACTGACTTGCAGTACATAAAGAAGGACAGCATTTGTAGGGTGAGTTGTATTCCTATGTACAACGCGGACAGATGCTGTAGTCTCGGGGTGATTCTCATGGACATCATTAAAACGAAAGTGCTGTTGTGTGAGATGGAGTGTCAAGTGCATCATGGAAGCAGCAGGGTGCAGTTCAGTAGATTCTCACATACACACTGAGAATGGGGCGCTGTAATTGTTGGTGGGCTGCAATCACATGAAGTGCGTGCACTGCAGGCTTTCCAGTCCACCATGGGAGCTTTGGCCTTTGCTATCTTCTGCTGGGGTTGGGTATTTTAGCCTTACATGGTACACTTAGAGGGTGGAGGGCTGCAGCTGCTCATAGAGAGTCGTGTGTACTATCAGGGTTGCCAGTTGTAGCCAGAGATGGGATCATGAGCACACCATTTATTTATTTTATTTATTTTATGGAGTTTATAGAGCGCACAGCTACCCCCGAAGGGGTGTCCCGGCGCTAAAATCCTAAGTCACCAAGGAGAAAGGGGGAGGAAAGCAGGGAAGACAGTGTAGTGATTAAGGTCGGGAGAAGAGCCAGGTTTTGAGTTTGGCTCGGAAGATGGATTCAGAAGGACAGAATCTAAGCTCAATAGGAAGGGAGTTCCACAATTTGGCAGCGATGACACTGAACCCTCTGCCACCAGTTCTAGATAATCTAAAACGAGGCTGGATCAGGAGGCGGAGATCATTGGATCTCAAGGATCTGGTGGAGCGGGATATCGAAACCCGTTTTTTCAGATAGTTAGGTCCACAGTCGTTGACGGCTCGATAGGTGAGGGTGAGGACCTTGAACTGAATGCGGCTAGCCACTGGAAGCCAGTGGAGCTCCCTCCGGTAAGCAGACACAGATTGGCGGTACGGGATGTTACCGATCAGTCTGGCTGCAGCATTCTGGACGATCTGCAGCCGGCCTATCAGGTACTGGGGGGCCCCAGCATAGAGGCTATTGGCATAGTCCAAGTGGGACGTGATGAGGGCTTGGGTGACTGTGCGGCGGGAATCCAGGGGGAGATAGGGGAGGATCTTTCTGATCATGCGCAGCTTCAGGAAGCAGGCAGAGGTGACTTTATTGACCTGGGTTTTGCATGACAGGGAGTCGTCAAACTGGAAGCCTAGATTCCGCGCCGAGTGAACGGGGGACGGGGCGGGATCAAGCGCCGTGGGCCACCACCAAGAGGAGGGGATGGAAGTTCTCTGATTAAAAAACAGAACCTCAGTTTTGTCTGCATTCAATCTGAGGTGATTCACGGTCATCCAGACGCTGATGTTGTTGAGGCATTGGCGAAAGTTAATGAATGCGGAGTCCGAGTGGTCCCTGAAGGAGAACACCAACTGTGTGTCGTCAGCGTAGGAGACCACCCTGACTCCGTAGGCCTCCACAACGTCGGCCAAGGGGGCAAGGTAGACGTTGAAGAACAGGGGGCTGAGAGCGGAGCCCTGTGGAACCCCGCATGACAGAGGTTTTTTCTCTGATTTGAAGGGACGCAGCAGTACCCTCTGGCTTCTAGACGAGAGAAAAGACTCAATCCAGCTGAAGGCAGTGCCACCAATGCCTATCTGCTTAAGTCGGTCAAGGAGGATGGGGTGAGAGACCGTATCGAAAGCCGCGGACAGGTCGAGGAGGACCAGCATGGCCTCCTCGCCCCTGTCCACGCATTCTCGGATTGTTTCGGATACTTCCAGCAGGGCTGTCTCAGTGCTGAATCCGGCTCTGAATCCGGACTGTGATTCATGCAGCAGAGAATGATTTTCAAGGTATTCCGTGAGTTGCAGATAGAATCAATCGCATCAATGAGGGAAATATTCAGCCTAGAGACGTTTTCATCAATGTCCGGGGAGAGGTACTCCGACTGAAAATGGAATATCGGGTCCAAGGTAGCACATGTAACCTTGTGCCACTTTCTTCCCAACTCCTTCCTTGGGGCCATTGGGGCAGATTTATGTTTCAGGGCAAGAGAAAAGGGGATGAGGTAATGATCAGTCCAGGTAAGAGGAAGGGGTGGGAGGACAGTGATATTTGGGAAGTTGGCGAATATGAGGTCCAGGGTGTGACCAGCCGCATGGGTGGGACCTGCGACTAATTGCTTGAGATTGAGGCTATCCATAGTTTCCAAAAAGTTGGCTGCCTTCGCACAGAGCGGATTGTCAATGTGGAGGTTAAAATCGCCCAGGACAATGAAATGTCGGTGTTTGAGAGATAGGTTAGCCAGTTGATGGGCGAGGGCAGTGAGAGAGGGGGAGGTGACGGGGGGGGGATTATAGACTAGTGTGCCAGCCAGGATAACTGCTGCAGGGTCAGAGAGGGAGAAGTACATGGCTTCAATTAAACCAATGTTAGTGAGTTTGGTAAGAGTCAACTGGAAGAGGGATTTAAAAATGACGGCTAGACCGCCTCCAGACTTACCACCAGCCCGGTTCAAGCATTTTATATCATATCCTGGGGGAATAGCCAGATAGATATCTGGAGAGGAGGAGTCTGTGATCCAAGACTCGGTGAGAAAAAGAATATCCCATTCGTCAGAAGAGATGGACATCCAGATGTCATTGGCATGCCGGGGAAGAGAACGGCAATTGACCAAACCAGCTTTCAGGGTGCGCTGATTAGAGGAGGGTAGCTGTAGCGGGGGATGTGGAGCGAGCCGAGGTTGGCAGGGCGGGAGAGTGAAATTGCATTGCGGGCAATGGTAATGAGCGGCCTCCAGGTGGGTAAGGATGCAGCGGGTGCTGGTCAAGCAAGGGCGCGTATTTAGTAGATGAAGTTGGGTATTAGTCCAATATGTGCGGACGGGGCTAGTAGGAGAGGCAGGGGGACTGGCCCTGGGCCCGGTCCAGGGCTGGACGGGCCCAGACGGGCTTGCCTTTGGCGCGCCTTCGGCGCGCTGACGGCGCGCCCGCTGCGCCCGTCCGCTGCGCGTTCTGGAAATGCACATTTCAAATAGTGGACCGTTTAGGGCGGGAAGGGGGCGTGGCCAAAAGTGGGCGTGGCCAGCGGCGAATGGAGCCGGTAGAGGGTGTCACGTGACAGCGCTAGGTCTGCTGCACGTCCCCTTAAAGTGCCAGAGTGCGAGTTTGGTAAAGCACAAGGTACAGGTATTAAAATCACACAGTACAGGTTATAAACACAGTATAACACGCTAAAAAGGTTAAAAGTTGAAACTCCCGGCTTTTCGCCTCAGGAGATAGGATCTAAATGAGCGCTCGAAGTTCAGCGCTTCAAATAGGGCGGGAAGGGGGCGTGGCCAAAAGTGGGCGTGGCCAGCGGCGAATGGAGCCGGTAGAGGGTGTCACGTGACAGCGCTAGGTCTGCTGCACGTCCCCTTAAAGTGCCAGAGTGCGAGTTTGGTAAAGCACAAGGTACAGGTATTAAAATCACACAGTACAGGTTATAAACACAGTATAACACGCTAAAAAGGTTAAAAGTTGAAACTCCCGGCTTTTCGCCTCAGGAGATAGGATCTAAATGAGCGCTCGAAGTTCAGCGCTTCAAATAGGGCGGGAAGGGGGCGTGGCCAAAAGTGGGCGTGGCCAGCGGCGAATGGAGCCGGTAGAGGGTGTCACGTGACAGCGCTAGGTCTGCTGCACGTCCCCTTAAAGTGCCAGAGTGCGAGTTTGGTAAAGCACAAGGTACAGGTATTAAAATCACACAGTACAGGTTATAAACACAGTATAACACGCTAAAAAGGTTAAAAGTTGAAACTCCCGGCTTTTCGCCTCAGGAGATAGGATCTAAATGAGCGCTCGAAGTTCAGCGCTTCAAATAGGGCGGGAAGGGGGCGTGGCCAAAAGTGGGCGTGGCCAGCGGCGAATGGAGCCGGTAGAGGGTGTCACGTGACAGCGCTAGGTCTGCTGCACGTCCCCTTAAAGTGCCAGAGTGCGAGTTTGGTAAAGCACAAGGTACAGGTATTAAAATCACACAGTACAGGTTATAAACACAGTATAACACGCTAAAAAGGTTAAAAGTTGAAACTCCCGGCTTTTCGCCTCAGGAGATAGGATCTAAATGAGCGCTCGAAGTTCAGCGCTTCAAATAGGGCGGGAAGGGGGCGTGGCCAAAAGTGGGCGTGGCCAGCGGCGAATGGAGCCGGTAGAGGGTGTCACGTGACAGCGCTAGGTCTGCTGCACGTCCCCTTAAAGTGCCAGAGTGCGAGTTTGGTAAAGCACAAGGTACAGGTATTAAAATCACACAGTACAGGTTATAAACACAGTATAACACGCTAAAAAGGTTAAAAGTTGAAACTCCCGGCTTTTCGCCTCAGGAGATAGGATCTAAATGAGCGCTCGAAGTTCAGCGCTTCAAATAGGGCGGGAAGGGGGCGTGGCCAAAAGTGGGCGTGGCCAGCGGCGAATGGAGCCGGTAGAGGGTGTCACGTGACAGCGCTAGGTCTGCTGCACGTCCCCTTAAAGTGCCAGAGTGCGAGTTTGGTAAAGCACAAGGTACAGGTATTAAAATCACACAGTACAGGTTATAAACACAGTATAACACGCTAAAAAGGTTAAAAGTTGAAACTCCCGGCTTTTCGCCTCAGGAGATAGGATCTAAATGAGCGCTCGAAGTTCAGCGCTTCAAATAGGGCGGGAAGGGGGCGTGGCCAAAAGTGGGCGTGGCCAGCGGCGAATGGAGCCGGTAGAGGGTGTCACGTGACAGCGCTAGGTCTGCTGCACGTCCCCTTAAAGTGCCAGAGTGCGAGTTTGGTAAAGCACAAGGTACAGGTATTAAAATCACACAGTACAGGTTATAAACACAGTATAACACGCTAAAAAGGTTAAAAGTTGAAACTCCCGGCTTTTCGCCTCAGGAGATAGGATCTAAATGAGCGCTCGAAGTTCAGCGCTTCAAATAGGGCGGGAAGGGGGCGTGGCCAAAAGTGGGCGTGGCCAGCGGCGAATGGAGCCGGTAGAGGGTGTCACGTGACAGCGCTAGGTCTGCTGCACGTCCCCTTAAAGTGCCAGAGTGCGAGTTTGGTAAAGCACAAGGTACAGGTATTAAAATCACACAGTACAGGTTATAAACACAGTATAACACGCTAAAAAGGTTAAAAGTTGAAACTCCCGGCTTTTCGCCTCAGGAGATAGGATCTAAATGAGCGCTCGAAGTTCAGCGCTTCAAATAGGGCGGGAAGGGGGCGTGGCCAAAAGTGGGCGTGGCCAGCGGCGAATGGAGCCGGTAGAGGGTGTCACGTGACAGCGCTAGGTCTGCTGCACGTCCCCTTAAAGTGCCATGATGGTGGCATGCCGCAGCTTCTCTTGGAACCCCTGATACTCCATTGGGGTTTGTTGTTGTAGAGTAACATGGGGTCCCCTGCACACCATGATGGTGGCATGCCGCAGCTTCTCTTGAAGCCTCTCACATGCTATTGCGGTTGGTTGTTGTAGCGTAACATGCGGTCCCATGTACACCATGATAGTAGCATGCCGCAGCTTCTCTTGTGGCCTCTCACACGCTATTGGGGTTGGTTGTTGTAGCATAACATGGGGTCCCATGTACACCATGATGGTGGCATGCTGCAGCTTCTCTTGGAACCCCTGATACTCTATTGGGGTTGTTTGTAGCATAACATGGGGTCCCATGCACACCATGATGGTGGCATGCCACAGCTTCTCTTGTGGCCTCTCACATGCTATTGGGGTTGGTTGTTGTAGCGTAACATGGGATCCCATGCACACCATGATGGTGGCATGCCGCAGCTTCTCCTGTGGCCTCTCACACGCTATTGGAGCTGGTTGTTGTAGCGTAACATGGGGTCCTATGCACACCATGATGGTGGCATGCCGCAGCTTCTCTTGTGGCCTCTCACACCCTATTGGGGTTGGTTGTGTAGCGTAACATGGGGTCCCATGCACACCATGATGGTGGCATGCCGCAGCTTCTCTTGTGGCCTCTCACACGCTATTGGGGCTGGTTGTTGTAGCGTAACATGGGGTCTTATGCACACCATGATGGTGGCATGCCGCAGCTTCTCTTGTGGCCTCTCACACGCTATTGGGGCTGGTTGTTGTAGCGTAACATGGGGTCTTATGCACACCATGATGGTGGCATGCCGCAGCTTCTCTTGTGGCCTCTCACACCCTATTGGGGTTGGTTGTGTAGCGTAACATGGGGTCCCATGCACACCATGATGGTGCCATGCCGCAGCTTCTCTTGTGGCCTCTCACACGCTATTGGGGTTGGTTGTTGTAGCGTAACATGGGGTCCTATGCACACCATGATGGTGGCATGCCACAGCTTCTCTTGTGGCCTCTCACACGCTATTGGGGATGGTTGTAGCGTAACATGGGGGCCCATGCACACCATGATGGTGGCATGCTGCAGCTTCTCTTGTGGCCTCTCACACGCTATTGGGGTTGGCTGTTGTAGCGTAACATGGGGTCCCATACACACCATGATGGTGGCATGCTGCAGCTTCTCTCGGAACCCCTGACACTCTATTGGGGTTGGTTGTTGTAGCGTAACATGGGGTCCCATGCACACCATGATGGTGGCATGCCGCAGCTTCTCTTGGAACCCCAGACACTCTATTGGGGTTGGTTGTTGTAGCGTAACATGGGGTACTATGCACACCATGATGGTGGCATGCTGCAGCTTCTCTTGGAACCCCAGACACTCTATTGGGGTTGGTTGTTGTAGCGTAACATGGGGTACTATGCACACCATGATGGTGGCATGCCGCAGCTTCTATTGTAGCCTCTCACACGCTCTTGGGGTTGGTTGTTGTCAGTGCTTCAAATGGGCTGGTATTGGCACTTTTTCGTTTTCGCCTCTCGAGTACCGGAACTTCTCCTAGGACAAGGAGAGTACCAGTACTCATAGGGGGCCTTGCTTTGACACAGGTGGTGCGCTTCATGTTCTCGTGCCTTGGCAGCACTTCAAACAGAACCAGCTGTGATTTTGTAATCCTGAGCTGAGTTCGCACAGGAGCACCAGAACCGCAGCTCTTCTTACCATGACACAGCAATCTTGTCCTGCTTCTCTGTCACTCCTCCAGCAGGGGCGAGGCGGCAGGGTATCTTGTTTACCCTTTGATACTGCACATTAGGAGCTGAGAGTCCACCATTAAACTAATGGAGATGGTGAGGGGCGCAGTCTTCAGGGCAGTACAGCGTTTCAGCATGCCATTGTTTTAAATGACTGTAAAAGTGAGTTCATCAGCAATTCAAATTGAGCATTTTTACTTGAATGTAAATCCCTGACCTTGCCACCAATTTTACGATTACCCTCAAACAAAAAACACTTTAAAGGCAACACCATTTTTTGGGGGGTTTGGTGCATTTAAACCACTTGTTTCGTATGGGAAACCATGTTTAACCCAAATGCGACAGACAGCTCCATGGAATGCTTTAGACTTTCAGACAGTTATGGATTTTAGCTGGTAATGCTTTTGCATGCTGGGACACATAGTTCTCCTTTCTCATTATAAGTAAGGGCTTCTAAAAATTCCAGCATGCAAATCTTTGATGGCAAAATTCAGAGATGGTTCGGAACGTACCCTTATTATTATTATTAGGGCCATAACCATTGGACATATACTTCCGATTTATTTACTTTGCACTTGGATTTCTTGCATATAAAGTTTGGATAGGTTGAGAAACTAGCGCCGCCCCTGGCTCTGCCCCTAGTCCCGCCCAACACTCCACCCTTCAGTCCACCGCTCCTTTTGGTGAGTACCTGCACTTATTTTTTTCCATTTAAAGCACTGGTTGTTGGAGCGGATGGGCTACCATGCACACCATGATACTATAGTGCTGTAGCTTCCCCCCAAAACCTCATGAATACTGTCAGGGTTGGTTGTTGTAGCCGAAAATGGGGTCCCATGTAAACCATGATTGAAGAGTGCTGCAGCTTCTCATGGAAACTCACGTTCACTATAAGGGTGGGTTGTTGTCTCACACCTTGGCCTGGTAGGTAGTGTATTGAAAGCTAATTTGAAGAAGTTTGAAGAAGCAGATGTTTGGTGGTTTAGACGGGTGAGTGGGGTCTGTTGACGAGAGTCACAGACTCTAGAAGATCTGTTGTCAACTGGATTTTCCTGTTTTTTTGGGTAGATGTAGTATTTCTAGTCGTGTTTTTCTTGATGCTCCTTTGGCTGTTTGATCATCTTTAGGATCAGTAGGTGTTTTCACTCGTGTATTTGATTATCTGCTTTTGCTAATAAGAGATAAAGCAAGAATCAGATGTGAATAAGAGACGTATGCAGAGATGATCCATCCATTCCATCTTTTCGTGTTTCTCATTCTTAGGGTGCTGGTCGTCTTCCCCTGGACCCAGAGGTACTTCAGCAGTTTTGGGGATCTCTCCACTGCATCAGCCATCGCTGGCAATGCCAAGGTTGCCGCCCATGGCAAGAAGGTCCTGTCCGCCCTGGGAGGAGCCGTCCACCACCTCGATGACATCAAGCACACGTTGGCCAAACTGAGCGAGCTGCACGCAGACACCCTGCACGTGGACCCTCAGAACTTCCAGGTGAGGACAAAACAGTATTTATTCTAAAATCTGAGGAATCTGGGAGAGAGAATATCTGCCATGAGCAATCCAAGAGAGTGAGATCATAATAGAAATTTAGGGGGGTGGGGGTAATTCTTCCAGCAAGAGGCAGAGTGGAGATGCAGGGGCTCTAAGAAGAGGTGAAATACAGCAAAGCCTCAATAACAAGTAAATAGTCTTTTAAAGACCTGTAAAGTACTCGGGGGTGGCTGCAATAGGATGGACGCCGGGCCAGCCAGACCCAGAGCAGCTCAAAAACTGTCTGTGTGTGTGCCCGGGATGCTGTCTCAGCCCTGGCTGACACACATTACTTTGGGGGGGGTGCGGGGGCCCTGAAGCCCTTCGAGTCCTATGGGCGCTGCATTCCTGGATTAGCCCAAACTCATATTGCTTGTGTTGAACCTGTAAAGTTGACAACCTTGAAACTAGAGGAGAGCGTGTCACCTTGTCACCTGGAGACTGTGTGCTTTGACTATTTTCTCGTGGTGTGGTGGCTTCTTGCTTTCCTCTACCCCCAGTTCTTTTATCTTAGATCCCTGGGGGCAGATTTACAACTTCTGGCGCATCACAGCTAATTAGCAGGGATGCGCCAGAACAGTTGCAACACCAAACCACCCGTGCGCCACCACTGATGCGTCACATTTACAATGAGGTGCACCGTTGCGCACAGATGGGCAGATGCGCGGCGCATCACCCGGCGGAAAGATGGTGCATTGCTGGAGTCACGTCGCTTGCGAGGCAGCTCCAGCAAGGCTCGCGGTGCCCCTATGCCTAACATGCTGCATCAATCCTTACGCCTGCTTCAAGCAGGCGCAGGGTTTTGACGCAGCATGGCCGTAAAAGTGACTGAGTGAAATCTTGTTGATTTCACTCAGCCACTTTTCCAAGGTGTTCCTGCGCCGGATCCCCCCCTGTGCCGGAACGCCCACATGTGGCGCAGGGCTTTACAACGTGACGCATCTCCCTTGATTTTTCTGTGCTCTCGGGTGGATGTTGTGTGAATGTGCTCCCTTCTATACATACCGATCAGGTTAGTCTCTGTGGTGCTTGTCGGTGCCATTAGCCGCAGTTTCGTCCCTGCTCCTAGAAATAATAGCCACTCTCTGCAGTGAGTGCTGTTCCGTCTCTTGTGAACGTTGATTGTCTCTTGCTGTAGTGTGGTAAGGACGCCCTGTGCCCCGTGGGGAGAGTGAAATGCGGCCATCACAGGGCCCCCCTGAGCCCCTAACAGGCCTGGGCCCCTGCGTGCAATGCTTCAGCAGAACAATAGGTAGCAACACAACTAGGCCTCACCCCCTAATTCACTGCTGCCATGCTGATGTATGAAATGAGAGGCTGCTTTATGCCTCTGAGCAAGGAATGGAAGGATGAAACAGGAAACGTGCCCGTAATGTTGCAGGTCACCTGCCTTTAACTCTCATGCAGCTCCCTATCTACAGTGCCTTTACACGTCATGATTCTTCAATGTTCACTGCCGAATTCCATTTGACTAACAACCGTTTAATTTCCCTCCTCAGCTCCTTGGAAACTGCCTGGTGATCGTCTTGGCCCGCAAGGTGGGAGCCGCCTTCACCCCCGAGGTGCACGCCGCCTGGGAGAAGTTCCTGGCAGTGTCCTGCGCTGCTCTGTCCAAGCACTACCACTAGAGGGCACCCTCTGCATAGACTTCAGGCACAAGTGTGTGGCTGCAGTCTGTGGATGCTGGTCCGCAGAAGGTTGGCGCACCGACCAAGCTTTCACCCGAAAATGCCTGAATTTGTATGATACCAATAAAGAGATCTGGTTAATTTTCTAACAATCTGTAGCCTGTGCGTGTTGGTATTATAATGAAGAATACATATGTTTTATTCGTGACATTCGCATTCCAAAGTTGGTAAAATCACATGCCATCCACAAAGAGAAGGTTTATCCTTGACGGCAAGCGCCATATTTAGAGAGCTTTAGGCTATCCACTACTGTAAGACAATTTCTAGCCTTTCCTCGCGCTTCTAGTCTGATCACTGGCTCTCAGAGCCTAAAACCATAGAAATTCAGAGCCAGTCCTGCGACTTTTTGCCTTTTTTACATTTACAGCAGGAATGCAAACAGTAGGGGTAAAATAACGCCAACCGCCCCTTTCTACAAGAGTAGAACATTGTACAAGTGGATATTTTATAACACGCGCGGCGCCCATCACTTCACTTCAAAGGAAAGGCCCAATTCACAACTGGTGGAATTATCCTTTAAGCAACTGGTGTGAAAAACTGGTTCTGTGTCCTTTTATCGTCATTGGATGAGCTTGCGTGACGTGGATAAAAGTCTAGTCCTCTCACCACCCGATAACATCCACCCTATAACATTTCATGCTCTATGATGCCATTAAAAGTTGAGATGTATTTTAAGAGGCCAGCAGATCAGAGAAACAACTGTAACTTCTTCTTGTGGGTTCAATGTTAAAAGCAGGCCTTTATCCCACATAGGGGCATCGGTAACTCCTGGGGGCAGGGCTATGGGATAATATATGATACCCCATGATCCCCTTAGAAATGAGTAATTACCAAGCGAGTCACTAATTGCGGTCTCCGATTCCTTCAATACTCATACTTTTAACTCAGTAACTCCCAGTGCTTAAAATGTAAAAATCGAAGTGCAGGTACCAGAGTACCTGCTTGTTTCTGAGAAGTGCCGGTGCTCTCCAATTAAAAGTATAGCATTTCTGTTGAGAAGGGCCGGTACTATCACTCTCAAAATCAAAAAGTGCCAGTACTCCCTACCGGCCAGTACCGGCCCATTTAAAACACTGGACTAACTCCCCCTGAACAGGGCTCACTGTTGTTTAAACGCCACTTATCACATTATACACCATGCACCACAGAAAACACCGGAAGCCAATATTTATAAACAAAAATACAATTATTCCCCACATCTAGCAGAGTCGGTTAGAGTGGATAAACACAGTAGGTACATGGTCCCAGTGGGTTCCAATAAGAAAGGCAAAGGTTGTAGGATTGGAGCTCACTACTGTGGGAAAAGGCAGAAAGGAAACGTTTGTGCAAAGATCTCTGCTGATAGTGAAGCAGCCTGGACCCTGGCCCAGTGAGAGAGGTCTTCAGACAGGCTGGGAGAGCAGTCAGAGGCTAGCTGGAGACCCCAAGTTCGATAATCAGGGATTTGGAAATGAGCCCTACAGCGGGAGGGGATCTGAACCTGAAGGGCAATACAGACCAACGTCCAGAAACAACATTGACCCTCCAAATATTGTTTAAGGTGAAAAACTCAATGGAACAGTCTCAGTGATCTGGAGCAGTGCTTAATTTGAGCCGATGGTTTCCGTGCTCGTTACCAGCACCTACTTGCCAGCACTGCGACTTATGATAGTTTACCACATGGTGGCGCTGTCTGGCTAATTTCAATATGAGCACAACAACGGCTGCCTATTAGTTCAGTTCAGTTCTCATCTACAATGACTTATACCTGCCTCCCAGTACATTCATATAGCTCTGGGGGGCCTGGAATAGTATGAATTGTCACACCTGTAAGAGTGTGATGGTTAGTAGCTGTGATTGTACTGTCATTGGCAGCTGGCAGGGCCAATGTGTGGGCAAAGCTGCTGTGCCTCTCAATCAGAGCCCGGCACTTATTCTTTTACAAATTAAGCACTGGTAGGACAGATGATCTTTTCTCCTTGGGTTGAGGTGTTTAAAGGGCTTCCTCAAGCCCTCTTGGGTTATGCAAAAGCACACCAGATAGGTTTCATAGGGCCATATGTACGAAATTTCCATTTTGCATTTCCTCAATAACGAATCCTAAGAAATCACTATTTAGGAAATGCAAAATGGAAAGTACAAAAATAGCGATTTTCAAATAGTGAATTTTAAGCAGTGGCAATAGCTATTCGGAATTCGGAACTTAGGAAATACAAAACAATTAATACATGGCCCTTAGACCCCCCCCCCTTAAATCACAGTCAAATAAAAGTGGTGCTACTGTAAAGTGCTACAATGCCTTTGGGGCATGTGCACTCTCCATGGCACTTTAAAAAATAGCATTCTGATGTGCTTTTTTAAATTGCACATGTTACCATCGGATTGGGTCCGATGGCAAAAGCATTTCCTAAATGCTAATTTCGACTTTAGGAAATTCTTTGTACATGTGCTTAGGAAATCACAAATAGGACATCCCTATTTGTGATATCCTATTTCAGGACTCACAAAATGCAATTTCTATGGGGTAGAAATCGCATTTTGCGACCACATATATGAAATTTAGCATTTCTTAACAGCCAGAAATTGTGATTCGGTCCATTAAGAAATACTAAACCCTTCCGTACATATGGCCCATAGTCTCTGGTGTGCACTGCATTCAGGCTAGTCTTGCATTGCAGCATGAGCAGCAGCACACACTGGGTAAGAAAACCAGCAGTTGCTGACATTCGCAACTAATGGGGCAGAGGCTGCAGTTCCACTAATCATCATAAAAGCCCAGCCCTTTCCATGCAACTGCCCAACTTTTTGTCATGCATCATGAGGTAGATCTTTAGACCTCCAGAGTAGCCTTCAGCATGGACATTTCCCTCTCCCGGTTGCACAGGAACAGAAATAGGAAGGTACAGAACAAGAGGTAGAGATGGCCCTGGGCTACAGGGCTCTGTGTATTTCTTTCAGTATTTAATTTGCAAAAGATTAAACGCTGGGCCCCAAGTCCATGGCAGCACTATCGAATGTCGGGGCTGCCTAATAAAAAAGGTGCATAGTCTTCATTCCACCTCATGTCTCTTTAATCCACTTCCAGACACCCCATGCCCTTTATCTCACTCTTGCAGGTTCCTGCTTTCCCCCTTTGTTACCGTTTCGTCTATCTTTTCTCTTCCTTTTTGTTTCTGCCTTCTATGTTTTTCTCTCTTGCTCTGGGTCAAAGTCTGATGAGGAAAAATAAGTGCCGGACCCCTAAAATGAGGGCTGGTGACCCCACCTGCAACCACCAGCTGCAAATAAACAATGCCTTCTTCTGGCCAGAGTGGCGTCTAGCGGTGGCAGCCTTTAGGGAAGCGAGGTTTGCCTGTTCAATTAGATTGATGTTCAGTGACAGCCAGCACAGGTAAGAGGGGTGAGGCTGAGCACGGCAGGGTGTGGGTCGGGGAAGTCGACATACTACGAGATAAGTTAAATTAAATTAAAAAAAGAAATAAAAACACTTACCTTGCACTCACCGCATCAGGGAGTCGGCGATGTGGAGAGCGCAAGGTAAGTGGTTTTATTTTTCTTTAATTACATTTAATTTATCCTGTCGTATGTCGACTTCCCTGACACCCATCCCTCTTACCTGTGCCGGCCGCAACTGTTGAAGTTCCCTTCCCACATGAGGAGCTTTGCGTTATTCTTTTTATATTACGAGATCAGTTAATATGATAATCAAAAAGACGATATTGTCTAACTCCTTTCCTTTGCCACGAGTTTCCTTTCTGAGGCTAACCCTGGATCAGTGTGTGTAAACCAGAATTTCAGGTGGAAGTTACTCTTGGCTATTTGGTCTCATCTTCAATGGTAATAAGAAATACTACAGAACGTGTCACTTACACATTACTTTCAAATGAATTAACAATCACGTCATCTAATTGTAACTGACAACGGACCAATACGAAAATGTATGCAAGTGTGGTGGCCATTTTGCAGGAGGTTTGGTAATATATATTTTACAATATCTCCCATATCGTCTATATTATTAAAATATAAACATGATACATCTGAGACACTTTAGAAGTGATGAAAGACAGTTTGAGAGCATCTAGGTCCAAGCAGAGGGGGAATAGACTTATGTTGTGATCGAATAACCAATATATTCAAATACACAGCAATGCCCTTACAAATCTTGACAGTTGTCGTTTGGTTCCCAAACCTATTATTTCAGAGACCATCCTCACGACTTGACGAGGGTTTTTCACTCAATAAGGTACTGTAAGGAAACACACAAAGTTACCAAATTATTCTCACAAAAAGCTTGAAACATCTTTTTAACATGTAATTAATTTTTGTACTGCATTTTAAATAATTTGATTTGCCTACTGCAAGGCTTGCATTATGGTTATCCTCTGGCTTTTACCAAGGACTATGACGCAGCATATACATTAATAGACTATTCTTACAATCGGTCCCCTGTGCTTGAAGCAATAACTAGATTTGCCAGAAAGAAACACTGATTAAAATCAGCTTTACAGGAGAGTTTGAGTCTGGATTACTGATATTTAACAGAAATCCAAAGTGGCATTGACATGAGCTTATATAGGCTCCCTAGACACTCCAAAACTTTTGATGCTATTCTCAAATCCATCGATAAGAAGTTTCGTTTTAGACTGAAAGTGTGGGATAATCTGGGGTTACAACGGTGAAACCTTATTCCAACCATTAAGGCTTATCATGGCAAATGTCATTGTTTTGTAAACAGTTCTTTTATGTGGATTTACTAGCAGCCCATCCTGACCTTGTCCGGGAGCAACAGGCTTCCCCGACCACCGCCCGCCACGACCCCCGCCTGCCCCGACCCCTGCCTGCCCCGACATGGGTCCCCTTACCTTAGCCGCCGCTCCTCCCGCCTGTCTGCTGCTCGCACCACCGCTGGCCTGTCCGCTGCTCCTCATGTCAACGCTCCTCCCCCGCGCCATGTCTGCCGCTCCCTTACCTCAGCTGCCGCTCCTCCAGCCTGTCCGCTGCTCGCACCGCCGCTGGCCTGTCCACTGCTCCTCACGTCACCGCTCCTCCCCCGCGCCATGTCCGCCGCTCCTCCCTGCGCCCCTGACATGAGCACGTACGTCGTGACCTGCGCTACTTCGGAGGGACTACTTTTTTTTTTACTGTAAATTTTTTAAATAACGGTTTGATTTTTATTTATATAGCCTATAACCATCTACACACCCTGACGATTCCAACGGTGTATCGGATGTGTGGATTGGCGCTGTGGTTCCTGAGTTTGCCCGCCTCAAAGGCTGAAAGTTCTTCCTTTATTATAGTAGTATAGATAACCTGCTGGATTATAGCCTATTTTTAAATGTATGTCAAATGATTTTATGTCCATCATTTCTAAAATATAATTCTTTAACCCGGGCATCGGGTATTGAACTTATGGGTGATATGAAATAAACAACATTATACAATGGGCATTTTTATTTATTCTGTGATAACATTACTTTATTATTATTATTATTATTATTATTTTCACTTTTAGAGCATGCTCAAAAATTGAATAAAAACATTACAGTGGAACTCTGCTTTGTTTAGCATTTTATGTACACAATCGGCATCCAAGACACCATGCTGTGCTTCAGAGCAACAGGGATCTCAAATATGATCCCCATATAATCTGCAAATATGATTTTCTTTACTACTTGTCAAAGGCTCCTTGAGTTTGCCGGGATGTTTTTGCAATCTATGAAGAATATAGCGAGGTTAGGAAAGATGATATTGAACAGGGGTGTAGTATGGGTGCCCCTAATGCAAGCAAAAGGACAATATTCCCATAATCAATTTTCAAGACAGCCATAATTCGAGTACAGTGGGCCCCTCCCACCCCTTGATCCAGGTATGGCAGTACATGCTGCAAAAAAAACTACTCCCTTAATATTGACACAACATTTGATAAAGTTGTTGTTTTCTGTCACATTTGACAGTGTTTTCTATTCTCCACAGTTTCACAGGTGTTGGAAGAAAGAGCTATTAGTACTTCATAAAGCCTAGTTCGATGTGTTAGGCATTTAGTGTGCATCAGAGTGTCCACCTATCCAGGCAGTTTGGGGCTACAAAGCAGCTGTACTCCTGCTAAAGACCTCATATCCCAACATGTGAGTGTGAAACACTACTGCTGGGACATGCTTGGCCATAAATCCAGGTTCAACTGCAAACTTACTCTAGGCCTGGGTTCAGAGCGCAGGCGCCTGCAAGAACGGTTACTTACAATATACATAGAGGGGACTTCGAGTCATTCTCCTTCATTTATCACCTTCTTTGAATCACCCCTGTCAGTCATAGCCATTACACGGATATTGCCAATTCCATCTTAGATCGGGCCTTAGAAGTGTTTCTCTCACCTCTAGCTATTGGCTATTTTGTGTACCTTTCCACCTCATGAGAATTGCTTGCAGTACAATTTGTGAGGTCTATTTTACATCTAAAAAGTGCATCAAACAACACACTTTATGTCACATTTAATTATTTATCTCATACATGCTCTGTACCCAAAACACAGCATTTTGTTTTACAGTAGCAGGCTCTAACAATCCCAACAGCCACAACACCACTACCACAAATGCCACATCTTTACTACCAATACCGCCACTAATATTGCCACCACAAAGCCACTTACAGCAGTACCACCACCAGTATCGTGACCAATATCACCATCAATAACACCAATATTACCAATACCACCATCAATCCCACTTTCACCACTAACCAACGAAAAACACCAATACTTCTACCAGTACGATTAATACAATCTCCAATACCTCAACACCGCCATTACTACCAGTACCAATAAAAATACCAACACTTCTGACACCAATACCACCACTAGCATCAATACCACCTCCAATACCAAAAGCATTTATACCATTAATACTACCAACAACACTATGACCACCCCCACCAATACCACTACACAACACCAGTATCATCTAGACCAGTGGTTCCCAAACTTTTCCAAACTGCGCCTCCCTTTACCTATTGACTGATGGCTGCGGCTCCCCATTATTTTACCTTTTTTTGGCGGGTGGTGAGTGTAAGCCCATTCTCGGTATTACTTTTATTTTTTTTCCCCTGAAAATTATTAGGATGAAGTATTATATAACATAGATGTAATCCTATTCTGGCCACTGCAGAGCCCCATGCTGTGTCAACGACTGATTGGACTCATTGTAGGGACATAGTGTTCTCAGAGAAGTGAACTGTAAATGCACGTTAGTGTGCATGCCTGAAACACATTGGCATGCGCACCACAGCCAAACAAATAAACATTGGATAATACTATTGATAGTGACCACTGTTCTCTGGTTGTTTGTTCCCATTTCCTTTAAAATAAAATGTGTAAAATGACGACAATAGGAAAAAATAGAATAAAACGAACATGATCTAGACACAGTCAAGCACAATCAAGGTTTGGAGTAAGTCTGCAGCAATTTTTGGCAAACAGAAAAGGCAAATAAACATTAAATTGGGAACAGGCAATGCACGTGGTTTTCCTTCAAATTCAATGTTATCTCATTTGATGTGATGGTCACAGCTGCTTCTGTGTGCTGGGCTCCTTCTTGTTGGTCGTTCTAGATTCAGGATAGAGAATAAGAAGGGCACAATAGGGAGCTAAAAGAAAGGCGTAATGAAGAATCAGCCTTGGAATTTAGAGGCCTGGATGTTAGTCCTTGTTTCTATCAGCTCAAAAACCATGCAATTGTGGACAAACGTCTGTTTCTAAGCTCCCTAAATTGGAAATATTTGTAATAAAAAACAGCAGTGGCAAAACTAATATTATATTGTACTGTTAGCTACTGCAATGGTTAATCCAAAAGGTTTCTACTGGCATTTGCTCTTGTGACCTGAAGGTCTGTTGCACGCTTATAACTGCAGCAGACTCTCAACCCTCTGATTTATTGAACTGAGATCGTAGCATGTTTTCTGCAACCTGTAAGTCACACTGTTTCATATCCCTTTCTCCCCACCTCCCACCTTTTTCTGAATAAGTGCATACATAATATATGTGCCTCTTTGCAAAGAGATACTTTATCTTACTGCCTATCGCTGGTGCTAAGGCCTCAGCAGCTGTTTTAACATTTTTAAAGACCTTAATAGAGTCTGGGTTGAGCTATGCTGCAATTCTTGTTTAGCCTGTCGCCTCCAGCTGAGCTCAATGAAGACACATGACTACCACTGTATGCAAACATGCCTTACTGGGTGTAAAAAGACCCGGGTTGCTTGATGTGTTCTCTGTAGGTGAGACAGTGGGCTTCACCTCCCAGGACAACGTGAAAGTAAATGAATTGAAATATCCTCGTCTCCCTGCTGTCCTGATACTAGATGCCTTGAAAGTGAGGTTGCACTGCCCTCTTCTGGCCCTGGGCAATCACTGCAGGCCTGATCACACGGAGCAGTGTTAAATTTAGATGCACGTAAGAAGAGCAACTTACCATTTATTAATGATTCCCAAACTGTGTGCTCATCTGTTCGTGGTGCCCCTGGCTACTTTTCACTGTGCACCAGGGAGCCGCGGCCCACAGTTTGGGAACCACTGATCTAGACCAATACCACCGCAAACACCAAACGCTCACGAAAGCAACTACCTATACCACCACCAATACCACAATCATTACCACCAACAGTAACTCCCATATCACCTCCACCAATGCTGAAACAAAAAACATTTCCAATCCCACCACACCACCAACACAAACAATACCACCTGCGCAAACATAGCAACCAATATCACACTACCAATGTAATTATGACCAATACCACTGGAATACCACCAGACCATTAACACCACTACGACGGCCATCACTACAAAGCATTGGAAAAGCCGATAGAATTGTCTTTAATATACTGTTGTATAGGACTATTATTTCTACATGCCTGCATTTGCAAGTGTTATGACAATAAACTCAGACTTATTGGCCTTTGAAATTCCCCGGGTGAGCTAGGTTTCATTTAGTGGTGACTGGTGGATTTTAAAATTGATGGGGTGGAAATGTTGAACTCAGACTGAAATGGCGGGGTGTTAACATCACGAAAAAGTTCCATGTTTAAGTTAGAGGCAACTTACATCTTTTTAATTCTTGTTTATTAGATAAAGCTCCGCATCCTAAGGCCGTCTGTGATGTTGTTAACACTTCGCTGCTAGGTCTTTTCCCCTCCTGTGCTAAGCCTTTTTTTGGCGATTTGGGGTAGTGCGTGCTTAGGCCCCTGTAACTTTTTGACCAAGTAAGGTATCCACTCCAAATTTGCGTCCTTTTCTTCCAACATCATGTGGATTCTAAAGGTGCCCAGGGTTTGTGGATTCCCTTGGAGGGGTCCCAGAAATTAAGCAAAATATAGTGAAATGTTAGTTTTTTTCAGAAAAATGAGAAAAACAGGCTGCAAATGAAAGCCTCTGGGGGTTTCCCTGCAAATGTTATCAAAAAAGGGTTTGTGGGGCTGAAATCTCAATTTTCTCAGCTTTTAGGGAATGACAGTCTTTTGTCAGAGAACCAACATTTTCCACACAGTTTTGGCATTTTTCTGGGACATAGCCTATTTTTGCTATTTTTAGAGCTTTCAACCTCTTTCCAGTTAATGGTAGAAATGAGTTTGAAAGCAATAATGGATCCTGGACAAATATACATTTTTGAGAAGTAGACACAATTCTGAATTCAGAAAGGGTCATTTGTCTAAATCCATGAAGGTTTCTTTATCGAAACTAACAGTTAAATATTGGAATAATTGAAAATTTGTTGAAAAAAACAGCCTTTTGTCTAAACGTTTTCACCTATAACTTCTTGTAATATTGACAACTCTTGGAAAGCAATATACAGTTACATTTGCATGACCTTCCTGGTTGTGGGGATATATAGGACTTGTAGTTTCACCAAGAATCCGACGAACCTAGAGCCAAAAACTGAGCAGCAACTTGCAATGATACTTTATTATTTACTGGGTATAGAGCACTTATTCTTGGAAAATGTATACATGGAAAAATCGGTATGAAAGACACCTATGTATATCTGAAGTGGGTACAAATTATAGAGTTTAGAAACAGTATATATTTGCACATTTTCAAAATTGGGAATACTCATACTAGCATGAAAATTATTGGTCATTTTTCAAAAATATTTTGTTTTACACAATGTCTTTCATTGGGAAGGGAGAAATGCATGAAAACTCAATAGGTAATAACAGCTGATTTACAAATCTAAATTACCCTAAGTCTTCAGATAAAAACGGTACCTCACTTGTGTGGGTCGGCCTTGTGCCTGCGACAGAAAACGGCGCAAAATGCAACGTGGTCACACCTCAATTTTGCAGTTAAAAATTGACCCTTTTATGGCAAAGTGCCTAGCTGTAGTTATTGCACCCTAGCTCTGCCGGCACCTAGGGAAACCTAGCAAACCTATACATTTTTTAAAACAACACACCCAGGAAAATTCAGGATGGGGTGATTCGACTGCCTCCCACCAGGTTCTGGTACCCAGAATCCCTTGCCAAGCTAAAAAATTGACCAAAAAAAAGCATTTTCCTCACATTTATTTGGTGGAAAGTTCTATAATCTGCGTGGATCAACAAATTTCCACCCACCCAGCGTTCCCCCAGGTCTCCCCAAAAAAATGGAACCTTACTTGCCTGGGTCTGCCTATTGCCTGCGACAGGAAACAGCGCAAAACGCAACATGGTTGCACCTCCATTTTGCAGTGAAAAAGTGTCCTTTTTTGGCAAAGAGCCTACCTTTAGTTTTTGAACACTAGCTCTGCCGGCATCAAGGGAAATCTAGCAAACCTATACATTTTTTAAAATTAGACACCCAGAGGAATTCAGGATGGGGTGAATCGACTGCCTCCCACCAGGTTATGTTACCCAGAATCCCTTGCAAAGCTAACAAATTGACAAAAAAACGCATTTTCCTCACATTTCTGTGGTGGAAAGTTCTGGAATCTGCGTGGATCAACAATTTTCCACCCACCCAGCGTTCCGCCAGGTCTCCCAAAAAAAATGGTACCTCACTTGCCTGGGTCTGCCTAGTGCCTGAGACAGGAAACAGCGCAAAACGTAACGTGGTCGCACCTCAATTTCGCAGTGAAAAAGTGCCCTTTTTTGGCAAAGAGCCTACCTTTTGTTTTTGAACCCTAGCTCTGCCAGCACCTAAGGAAACCTATCAAACCTATACATTTTTGAAAACTACACACCCAGGGGAATTCAGGATGGGGTGATTCGACTGCCTCCCACCAGGTTCTGTTGCCCAGAATCCCTTGCAGAGCTCAAAAATTGACAAAAAAAAGTATTTTCCTCACATTTCTGTGGTGGAAAGTTCTGGAATCTGCGTGGATCAACACATTTCCACCCAACCAGTGTTCCCCCAGGTCTCCCAAAAAAAAACACAATTCTGAATTCAGAAAGGGGTCATTTGTCTAAATCCGTGAAGGTTTCTTTATAGAAACTAACAGTTAAATATTGGAATAATTGAAAATTTGTTGAAAAAAACAGCTTTTTGTCTAAGCGTTTTCACCTATAACTTCTTGTAATGTTGACAGCTCTTGGAAAGCAATATAGTGTTACATTCGCTTGACCTTCCTGGTTGTGGGGATATATAGGACTTGTAGTTTCACCAAGAATCCGACGAACCCAGGGCCAAAAACTGAGCAGCAACTTGCAATGATACTTTATTATTTACTGGGTATAGAGCACTTATTCTCGGAAAATGTATACATGGAAAAATCGGTATGAAAGACACCTATGTATTTCTGAATTGGGAACAAATCATAGAGTTTAGAAACAGTATATATTTGCACATTTTCAAAATTGGGAATACTCATACTAGCATGAAAATATTGGTCATTTTTCAAAAATATTTTTTTTACACAATGTCTTTCATTGGGAAGGGAGAAATGCATGAAAACTCAATAGGTAATAACAGCTGATTTACAAATCTGAATTACCCTATGTCTTCCGATAATAACGGTACCTCACTTGTGTGGGTCGGCCTTGTGCCTGCGACAGCAAACGGCGCAAAATGCAACGTGGTCACACCTCAATTTTGCAGAAAAAAATTGACCCTTTTATGGCAAAGTGCCTAGCTGTAGTTATTGCACCCTAGCTCTGCCGGCACCTAGGGAAACCTAGCAAACCTATACATTTTTGAAAACTACACTCCCAGGGAAATTCAGGATGGGGTGACTCGACTGCCTGCCACCAGGTTCTGTTACCCAGAATCCCTTGCCAAGCTAAAATATTGACAAAAAAAAGCATTTTCCTCACATTTCTATGGTGGAAAGTTCTATAATCTGCGTGGATCAACAATTTTCCACTTACCCAGCGTTCCCCCAGGTCTCCGGAGAAAAATGGTACCTCACTTGCCTGGGTCTGCCTATTGCCTGCGACAGGAAACAGCGCAAAACGTAACGTGGTCGCACCTCAATTTCGCAGTGAAAATGTGCCCTTTTTTGGCAAAGAGCCTACCTTTTGTTTTTGAACCCTAGCTCTGCCGGCACCTAAGGAAACCTATCAAGCCTATACATTTTTGAAAACTACACACCCAGGGGAAATCAGGATGGGGTGCTTCGACTGCCTCCCACCAGGTTCTGTTACCCAAACTCCCTTGCAAATCTCGAAAATTGACAAAAAAACGCATTTTCATCGCATTTCTGTGGTGGAAAGTTCTGGAATCTGCGTGGATCAATATATTTCCACCCACCCAGCGTTCCCCCAGGTCTCCCGAGAAAAATTTCACCTCACTTGCCTGGGTCTGCCTTGTGACTACGACAGGAAACAGCGCAAAACGCAACGTGGTCGCACCTCAATTTTGCAGTGAATAGGTACCCTTTTTTGGCAAAGAGCCTACCTTTCGTTTTTTAACCCTAGCTCTGCCGGCACCTAGAAAAACCTAGCAAACCTATATATTTTTGAAAACTACACACCCAGGGGAATTTAGGATGGGGTGACTTGACTGCCTCCCACCAGGTTCTGTTACCCAGAATCCCTTGCAAAGCTAAAAAATTGACAAAAAAAACGCATTTTCCTCACATTTCTGTGGAGAAAAGTTCTGGAAACTGTGTGGATCAACAAATTTCCACCCACCCAGCGTTCCCCAAGGTCTCCCTAAAAATATGGTACCTCACTTGCCTGGGTCCGCCTAGTGCCTGCGACAGGAAACAGTGCAAAACGCAACGTGGTCGCAGCTCAATTTCGAAGTGAAAAGTGCACTTTTTTGGCAAAGAGCCTACCTTTCTTTTTTGAACCCTAGCTTTGCCGGCACCTAAGGAAACCTAGCAAACCTATACATTTTTGAAAATTACACACCCAGGGAAATTCAGAATTGGGTGACTCGACTGCCTACCACCAGGTTTTGTTACCCAGAATCCCTTGCAAAACTTAAAAATTGACAAAAAAAATGCATTTTCCTCACATTTCTGTGGTGGAAAGTTCTAGAATCTGCGTGGATCAAAAAATTTCCATGCACCCAGCGTTCCCCCACGTCTCCCAAAAACAATGGTACCTCACTTGCCTGGGTCTGCCTAGTGCCTGCGACAGGAAATAGCGCAAAACGCAACGTGGTCGCACCCCAAGTTTGCAGTGAAAAAGTGCCCGTTTTTGGCAAAGAGCCTACCTTTCGGTTTTGAACCCTAGCTCTGCCGGCACCTACGGAAACCAAGCAAACCTATACATTTTTGAAAAGTACACACCCAGGGAAATTCAGGATTGGGTGATTCGACTGCCTCCCACCAGGTTCTGGTACCCAGAATCCCTTGCAAAGTTAATAAATTGACAAAAAAAAATGCATTTTCCTCACATTTCTGTGGAGAAAAGTTCTGGAATCTGTGTCGATCAACAAATTTCCACCCACCCAGCGTTTCCCCAGCTCTCCTGAAAAAAATGGTACCTCACTTGCCTAGGTCTGCCTAGTGCCTGCGACAGGAAACAGCGCAAAACGAAACATGGTCGCAACTCAATTTTGCAGTAAAAAAGTGACCTTTTTTGGCAAAGAGCCTACCTTTCTTTTTTGAACCCTAGCTCTGCGGGCACCTCGGGAAACCTAGCAAACCTATACATTTTTTAAAACTACACACCCAGAGGAATTCAGAATGGGGTGACTCGACTGCCTACCACCAGTTCTGTTACCCAGAATCCCTTGCAAAGCTAAAAAATTGACAAAACAAAAATGCATTTTTCTCACATTTCTGTGGTGGAAAGTTCTGGAATATGCGTGGATCAATAAATTTCCACCCACCCAGCGTTCCCCCAGGTCTCCTGAAAACAATGGTACCTCACTTGCCTGGGTCTGCCTAGTGCCTGCAACAGGAAACAGCGCAAAACGCAACGTGGTCGCACCTCAATTTTGCAGTGAAAAAGTGCCCTTTTTTGGCAAAGAGCCTACCTTTTGTTTTTGAACCCTAGCTCTGCTGGCACCCAGAAAAACCTAGCAAACCTATATATTTTTGAAAACTACACACCCAGGGGAATTGAGGATGGGGTGACTCGACTGCCTCCCACCAGGTTCTGTTACCCAGAATCCCTTGCAAATCTAAAAAATTGACAAAAGAAACGCACTTTCCTCTCACATTTCTGTGGAGGAAAGTTCTAGAAACTGCATGGATCAACAAATTTCTACCCACCCAGCGTTCCCCCAGGTCTCCCGAAAAATATGGTACCTCACTTGCCTGGGTCTGCCTAGTGTCTGCGACAGGAAACAGCGCAAAACGCAACATGGTCGCACCTCAATTTTGCAGTGAAAAGTGCCCTTTTTTGGCAAAGAGCCTACCTTTCTTTTTTTAACCCTAGCTCTGCCGGCACTTAGGGAAACCTAGCAAACCTATGCATTTTTTAAAACTACACACCCAGGGGAATTCAGAATGAGGTGACTCGACTTCCTACCACCAGGTTCTGTTACCCAGAATCCCTTGCAAAACTAAAAAATTGAAAAAAAAATGCATTTTCCTCACATTTCTGTGGTGGAAAGTTCTAGAATCTGCGTGGATCAACAAATTTCCACACACCCAGCGTTCCCCCACGTCTCCCAAAAAAATGGTACCTCACTTGCCTGGGTCTGCCTAGTGCCTGCGACAGGAAATAGCGCAAACCGCAACGTGGTCGCACCTCAAGTTTGCAGTGAAAAGTGCCCTTTTTTGGCAAAGAGCCTAACTTTCGTTTTTGAACCCTAGCTCTCCGGCACCTAGGGAAACCTAGCAAACCTATACATTTTTGAAAACTACTCACCCAGGAGAATTCAGGATTGGGTGATTCGACTGCCTCCCACCAGGTTCTGTTACCCAGAATCCCTTGCAAATTTAAAAATTGACCAAAAAAACGCATTTTCCTCACATTTCTGTGGAGGAAAGTTTTGAAATCTGCGTGGATCAACAAATTTCCACCCACCCAGCGTTCCCCCAGGTCTCCCAATAAAAATGGTACCTCACTTACGTGGGTAGGCATAGTGGCTGCAAGAGGAAAAGGCTCAAATCGTATGGTGGAGACTTAAATATTACCTTTAGCAAAACTACCTTGTTTTTGGAGGGGAGCACCTGAGTTTTTGGCCCGTGCTCGGCGGCCATCTTTAGAAACTACCAAACCCACACAGTTCTGCAAACTAGACACCCGGGGGAGTTCTGGGAGGTATGGCATGTGTGGGTCCCCCAACGTTTTCCTACCCAGAATTCCTTGCAAACCTTAAAATTAGGTTAAAAAAAATGTTCCCATATATTTTTTCGTTGAATCTCCGTGCCAACACAAATATCCTACCACCATGCGTTCCCCTTGTTCCCCCGAGTAAAATGATACCTCACTTGTGTGGGTGCCCCAAAGCAGAACAGGCTAAAAATGAGTTTTTAAAAAATGTAGTGTTTAGGATTGACAAATTAAGCAACTCACTTTAGTTACAGGCCTTTGGCCCACCCACACAAGTGAGGTAGAATTTTACTCGGGAGATCAACGGGAACGCTGGGTGGTAAAACATTTGTGCCGGCACGGAGATCCCACACAAAAATGTATGGAAAAGTGTTTTTTTAACCTAAATTTAAGGTTTGCAAGGATTTCTGGGTAGGAAAACATTGGGGGACCCACGCATGCTATACCTCCCTGGACTCCCCCGGGTGTCTAGTTTTCAGAACTGTTTGGGTTTGGTAGTTTCCAAAGATGCCCGCCGAGCCCTGGGCCAAAAGCTCAGGTGACCCCCCCCAAAAATAAGGTAGTTTTGCTAAAGGTCATTTTTAAGTCTCCACTGTACGAATTGGGCCTTTTCCAGTCGCAGCCACTATGCCTACCCACGCAAGTGAGGTACCATTTTTATTGGGAGACCTGGGGGAACGCTCGGTGGGAGGAAATTTGTGTGAGCCTAATGATGCCACGCTTTCCCACACAAAAAAGTGTGAAAAAACAGATTTTTTCAGCTAAAATTGAGGTTTGCAAGGGCTTCTGGGTAAAGGAACGTTAGAGGATCCACGCAAGCCATACCTCCTTGGATGCCCCCGGGTGTCTACTTTTCAGAAATGTGTGGGTTTGGTAGGTTTCCCTAGATGGCCATCTAGCACGGGGCCAAAAACCCAGGTAACCCCTTTTGCAAAAGCTGGTGGTTTTGACATTGTGTGGGTGCCCCAAAGCAGAACAGGCTAAAAAGGAATTTAAAAAAATTGTAGTGTTTGTGATTGACAAATTAAGTACCTCGCCTTAGTCACAGGCCTTTGGCCCACCCACACAAATGAGGTATCATTTTACTCGGGAGAACAAGGGGAACGCTGGGCGGTAGGACATTTGTGCCGGCACGGAGATCCCACGCAAAAAAATTTGGAAAAGTGATTTTTTTACCTAAATTTAAGGTTTGCAAGGAGTTTTGGGTAGGAAAACATTGGGGGACCCACGCATGCCATACCTCCCTAAACTCCCCTGGGTGTCTAGTTTTCAGAATTGTTTGGGTTTGGTAGTTTCACAAGTTTTCCGCCGACCCCCTGGCCAAAAACTCAGGTGCCTCCCCAAAAAAGAAGGTAGTTTTGCTATAGGTTATTTCAAATTCTCCACCATACGATTTAGGCCTTTTCCTGTTGCAGCCACTATGCCTACCCATGCAAGTGAAGTACCATATTTTCCGGGAGACCTGGGGGAACGCATGGTGGGTGGAAATTTGTTGATCCACGCTGATTCCATAACTTTCCACCACAGAAATGTGAGGAAAATGCATTTTTTTTGTCAATTTTTAAGGTTTGCAAGGGATTCTGGGTAACAGAACCTGGTGGGAGGCAGTCGTGTCACCCCATCCTGAATTCCCCTGGGTGTCTAGTTTTCAAGAATGGATTTTGGAAAAGGGGGTGGTGATGGACAGAGTTTCTGAATGATGCAGAATACTCTTACCCAGTCAAGAGATCAGGGCTTGATCCATCACCGTTTTTTAGCTCACTGCACCATCCCAGCTCAGAACCTGGCTACATGCAAATTAGTCTGTTCCTGTCCCACTGTATGATGGGAACAGGGCAAACCAAACTACCAAGCCAATTCTTATACTGGGAAGGAAACAAGCTTCCGGGGACCGGTTTCTGGTATTTCAGCCGTCGTCGGCCCGGCTTGCTTGAATCCTGATGGTGCAATGAGCAAGGGACTCACGTCTGAGTATACCCTCCCACACATAGTGTGGACAAAATCGATTTTGGAAAAGGGGGTGGTGATGGACAGAGTTTCTGAATGATGCAGAATACTCTTACCCAGTCAAGAGAGCAGGGCTTGATCCATCACCGTTTTTTAGCTCACTGCACCATTCCAGCTCAGAACCTGGCTACATGCAAATTAGTCTGTTCCTGTCCCAGTGCATGATGGGAACAGGGCAAACCAAACTACCAAGCCAATTCTTATACTGGGAAGGAAACAAGCTTCCGGGGACCGGTTTCTGGCATTTCAGCCGTCGTCGGCCCGGCTTGCTTGAACCCTGATGGTGCAATGAGCAAGGGACTCACGTCTGAGTATACCCTCCCACACATAGTGTGGACAAAATCGATTTTGGAAAAGGGGGTGGTGATGGACAGAGTTTCTGAATGATGCAGAATACTCTTACCCAGTCAAGAGATCAGGGCTTGATCCATCACCGTTTTTTAGCTCAGTGCACCATCCCAGCTCAGAACCTGGCTACATGCAAATTAGTCTGTTCCTGTCCCAGTGCATGATGGGAACAGGGCAAACCAAACTACCAAGCCAATTCTTATACTGGGAAGGAAACAAGCTTCCGGGGACCGGTTTCTGGCATTTCAGCCGTCGTCGGCCCGGCTTGCTTGAATCCTGATGGTGCAATGAGCAAGGGACTCACGTCTGAGTATACCCTCCCACACATAGTGTGGACAAAATCGATTTTGGAAAAGGGGGTGGTGATGGACGAGGTTCTGAATGATGCAGAATACTCTTACCCAGTCAAGAGATCAGGGCTTGATCCATCACCGTTTTCAAGAATGTACAGGTTTTCTAGGTTTCCCTATGTGGCAGCTGC
This sequence comes from Lissotriton vulgaris, assembly GCF_964263255.1. Taxonomy (NCBI): domain Eukaryota; kingdom Metazoa; phylum Chordata; class Amphibia; order Caudata; family Salamandridae; genus Lissotriton; species Lissotriton vulgaris. The sequence continues at coordinate 1,309,789,529 of NC_141695.1, forward strand.
GCTAGGGCCCAAAATCCACAGGTAGGCATATTGTTAAAAACAAATCCGTGCGTAGTCGGCTTTCTGCTGCCCTGGGGGAAGATTTCGGGGCTGGGGTTGTTCCGATATGCCCCCAAGGGGGGCAGAAACATTGTGGCTATATTTTTTGGGGGGTGGGGGCATTGGTATGCCCATTCTGGGCAGCCCCTACCCCCACACATAAAAAAGCCAGCGTAATCGTTGGCGTCAAGTGGGCTGTTTGCCCCCCCCGGGGGGGAAGATTCGGGGCTACTGCCCCCATCATTCTTCCAGGGGGGGCAGAAAGGCTGTCATTGTTGCGGGTGGGGGGGGTGGGGGCATTGGCATGCCCGTTTTGGGCAGCCCCCAACTTAAGAAAAATGTGCCCAAAAATCCTGTGTGTCTGGTGGGTTTTTTGCCCCCACCCAGGGGGGGGGGCAGATTGGGGCTACTACCCCATCTGTCCCTGGGAGGGGCAGGAAGGCTGTAATTTTAGTGGGGGAGGGGGTGGGGCATGGACATGCCAGTTTCGGGCAGCCCCACCCTATTTCAAATTTGCCCCCCAAAAAAATCCCTGGCATCTAGTGGGCTTTTTGCCCCCCCGGCAGGGCATATTGGGGGGTAATGCCCCCATCTACCCCCAGGGGGGTCAGAAAGTCCACTAGACGCCAGGGTGATTTTGGGGCAAATTTTGATTAGGGTGGGGTCTGCCCACGATGGGCATGCCAATGCCGCACCCTAATAAAAATTTGCCTAACAAAATCCCTGGCGTCTAGTGGGCTTTTTGCCCCCCCCCCCCCCGGCGGGGCAGATTGGGGGGTAATGTCCCCATATGCCCCCCAGGAGAGTCAGAAAGTCCACTAGACACCAGGGAGTTTTTTGGGCAAATTTTAATTAGGGTGGAGTCTGCCCAAAACGGGCATGCCAATGCCCCCAACTTAATAAAAATTTGCCCAAAACAATCTGTGGTGTCTAGTGGGCTTTTTGCCCCTCTGGGGAGGCAGATTGGGGGCTACTGCCCCCATCTGACCCCCAGGGGGGGCAGAAAGGCTGTAATTATTGCGAGGAGGGGGTGGGGGCATGGGCATGTCCGTTTTGGGCAGCCACACACTATTTCATATTTGCCCCCTCAAAAAATCCCTGGTGTCTAGTGGGCTTTTTGCCCCCCCCCCCTGGCGGGGCAGATTGGGGGCTAATGCCCCCAACTGCCACCCAGGGCGGGCAGAAAGTCCACTAGACGCCAGGGAGTTTTTTGGGCACATTTTAATTAGGGTGGGGGCTGCCCTAAATGGGCATGATAATGCCCCACCCTAATTAACATTTGCCCAAAAAATCCCTGACCTCTACTGGCCTTTTTGCCCCCCCCCCCTCTGGGCAGATTGGGTGCTAATGCCCCCATCTGCCTCCTCGGGGGGGCAAAAAGGCTGTAATTTTTGTGGGGGAGGGGTAGGGGCATTGGCATGCCCATTTTGGGCAGCCCCCACCCTAATTCAGATTTGCCCCAAAATATCCCTGGCGTCTAGTGGGCTTTTTGCCCCTCCGAGGGTGCAGATTGGGGGCTACTGCCTCCATCTGCCCCCCGGGGGGGCAGAAAGTCTGTAATGGTGTTGGGGGGAGGGGGCATTGGTTTGCCCATTTCGGGCAGGCCCCACCCTAAAAAAAAGTGCACACAAAAAAATCCCTGGTGCATAGTTGGCTTTCGCTACTGCCCCCATCTGTCCCCATCTGTCCCCCGGGGGGGGGGGGCAGAAAGTCTGTAATGGTGGTGGGGGGGTTTGGGGCATTGAAGTGCCAGTTTCGAGCAGCCCCCACCCTAAAAAAAATGTGAACAAAAAAAATCCCTGGTGCATTTTGGGCTCTCTGCCCCCCGGGGGGGAAATTGGGGGCTACTGCTCCCATTTGACCCCCAGGGGGGTCAGAAAGGCTGTAATGGTGCCGGGGGGGGGGGGCATTGGCGCGCCCATTTCGGGCAGCTCCCACCCTAAAAAAAGTGCCCCCCCAAAAAATTCCCTGGTGTATTGTGGGCTTTCTGCCCCCCCGGGGGGGCAGATTAGGGGGCTATTGCCCCATGTGCCCCCCATGGGGGGCAGAAAGACTACATACTATAAATGTATTTATGGGGGGAGTGAGGGCCCTTGCCCAAGGGGGCGCTCCCCCCTCCCTGGTGTCTAGTGGGTGGATCCCTGCTTGGGGATCGCCCTCCTGGGGCGATCCCCAAGCAGGGATCCACTCGGGAGGAATTGGGGAGATTCTCCCCTTTCCAATGATACCTCTACCGTCTTTCTACGTGCTCAGGGGGCTGAGATAGCCCACTGAGCATGTAGAAAGTGAAACTGAAATGAGCATAAAGGCTCATTTTATTTTCGGTTTGTGTTCAATGACGACAGCGCAACGTGCGCGCTGATCGTCATTGAACAGAAACCAGGGAGGGGGCCTAGGGAGCTGGGGAAGCTCTTCCCCAGCTCCCAAGGTCAGAGGGGTGAAAAAGAAATCCCTCTGCTTTCTGCAGCTGAGGGATTTCGTGCCCCTGGCCTCATGACGGAATGGTTCTGTCATCAGCGCAGGAGCACCGATGCTCATGACGGAACCATTCCGTCATGAGCATGGAAGGGGTTAATATCTGTACATCCTCTAAAATCTTATTATCTGTACCCTGTAGGGATATCGAATCCGGTCCTAGATTGTTGAACCGCGAGTGTTCAGCAACAAATAGAGAACTACGAAGGGTCTTGTCTGAGGTGAGAGAAGTAAGACGTAGGTATAAAGTTATCACAAGCAAAAGGAAAATTGAGATCTTAGAAGACCGCTGGGCCGCTTTGGCTAGAGCTGCCGACTTAAAGAAGGGAAATATTTTTTGGTCAGCTATCAAAGACTTACGTTCCTCTGGACAGCTTATGACCCCAATTAGCTGCTCTATTACAGCCGAATCCTGGGTTACCCATTTTAGTGCAATTCATACTGCACCCCAGACTGATTCTGCCTTATTGACCTTCACTCACCCACCCAGGGCTGACATAACTCTGTCTGAGGTAGAGGACGGTATCACCCAGAGTGCGGGGAATAAGGCACCGGGCCTGGATGGCCTACCAATTGATATTATTAAATCACACCCCGATGTCTGGGCTCCGCTCCGTTTAAATGTTTTTTATAATCTCACGGTTGCTCCCCTTCCTTGTACTTGGTCAACAAGTATCATTGTCCCTATCTTTAAAAAGGGAGATCGTTCTCAACCAAGCTGTTACAGGCCTATCTCCCTTATCGACAACACGTTAAAAATTCTTGGCCGGATTTTATATAATTTAATCCTGTGCTGGACCGAGGAGAATGGTACTTTGGAACGCTTCCAATTAGGTTTCCGTAATTGGGTCGGAACCATTGAGCAGTGTCTTAATCTTAATCTAATCTTGGGGAAATACAATATCGCGCGCAGATCACCATTGTATCTCGCTTTTATGGACTTGTACTCTGCGTTCGATTACGTTAAGAGATCGAAACTCTGGACAGCCCTCTTGGATTATGGCCCAGATGAGTCCCTTGTGCACTTTCTGGCCCATTAGCACAAGGATCTGAATGCTTGTGTTAGAATTGGTCAGAGGGGCGAAGTTACAAATACTTTTAAAGTTCAAAGAGTGGTGAGACAAGGTTGTGTCTAAGCCCCTCTTCTTTTTATTATCTATATTAATGGTCTTCATAAAAGCCTTATTTCTTTATCCCTTGATGTCCAGAAAATTCTGGGCAATCCCCTACCTGTTCTGCTTTACGCAGATGATGCGGTCCTTATTGCCACACACCGAATGCTTTACGCATTTTGGTGAAGGGATTTGTCGACTACATGGAGTCTCTCGACTTAAAGACCAATTTGAAGAAATCTTTTATTATGTCCTGTGGCCCCAATAAACGACAGCTAGGCAGTATTTCGGTAGGCGCAGATAAATTGTGGTCTACCAATAATTTTCCCTACTTGGGTGTGGTCTTTGCTGCGAACAACTCCTGGACTGAGCACATCGCTCACTCCAGGGATAGGTTCTCAAAGGCCATCAACTCAATTCTTAGTCTACTGTGCTCCAAGAACACTGGCACTTTATCTGCTGTTTTGAAAATCTATAAAGCCCAGTGCTCCCCAGTCGCCACTTATGGCACGGAGGTTTGGGGTGTGGCCAAGTGTGGACCTATACAATTGGAAGAGAACAGATTCCTTAGAAAGCTACTTTGTGTTCCTATCTCTACTGCACAATATGTCAGCCATAAGGAGTTAAACTTGAATTTTATCGAGGACTTCATTCGTGCCCGCCTTGCCTTATTTTGGCTTTCCATCTGGAATAATCCGGCGGCCTCACTCACTAGGGATATTATCACTGATTGTCGAACTGTGACAAATGTTTTGATATTCCCTGGCTTTCTGGAGTGTATAAAAGTCTTTGTAGCATTAATTATGGGTATGTTTTCATTAAACATAATGTAGATAAACTCCCACCCAAAAATGAAATAAGGAATGCTCTATACACTCTATTTTCTGAAGAAAGATTTATTCGGGAATCCCTTAAGACCACAATTTCCACATACCTGGCTTTTGACCTTTTAACCTCGCCTATCCCTTATTACTTGACACTTCCAATGAGTCATTGGGTACGGGGATTATTATTCCGCTTAAGGGCAGGCTCAATTAAATTCGCACTTTGTTTTCCCCTTGGTCACCACAAAGATTCTGACTATCTCCCTTGTCCGTGCGATGGACTGAGCTATAAATCCACTGTGCACTTTTTATTTTTATGTACATTTTATATGAAGTACACTGAATTGTTTTTAACCCCATATTTTAAAAAATTGAAACCTATCAGCTTGGAAAATGCTTATCTAATGATTTTAACCATGGACATTGATGAACTCATATTTCGCACCAGCACTTTCTTGCGTATAGCTGTCCGAGCTTGACAGACCATGCTCGACTTTTGAATCTGTATGTACCATGTTATTGTATGTTGTTTCCTTTAAAACTGTTACTTTTTCTGATTTGTACTTTTATGGATACTTCGTTATCCGAATAAAGTTTAATTGAATTGAATTGAACTACCTATACCACCACCAATACCATAATCAATACCACCAACAGTAACTCCCATATCACCTTCACCAATGCTGATACAACAACCATTTCCAATCCCACCACACCACCAACACAAAAAATACGACCTGCGCAAACATAGCAACCAATATCACACTACCAATGTAATTATGACCAATACCACTAGAATACCACCAGACCATTAACACCACTATGACGGCCATCACTACAAAGCATTGGAAAAGCTGATAGAATTGTCTTTAGTGTACTGTTGTATAGGACTATTATTTCTACATGCCTGCATTTGCAAGTGTTATGACAATAAACTCAGACTTATTGGCCTTGCCATTGCTTGTTTATCTCGGACCGATGATTGTTGTTACAGCAGTTTACCAAAACAATTCAGATTAAATGCGAATAGGCAGATACTCTGCAGAAGGATGTATCCCAACGTTATAACAACCAGTTATGAATTTGAAATTCCCGGGGTGAGCTAGGTTTCATTTAGTGGTGACTGGTGGATTTTAACATTGATGGGGTGGAAATGTTGCACCCTAGTATGTTTCATGAGGAAGCGTAGCAAGTGAGCCCAAACTTAAAAAGGGTTGTGTGTGTGTGTGTGTGTGGGAGGGGGTTTCAGTGATGGAGGCACAGAAACCCAATTGGGAATCACATGAGAGCAAGTGAGGCAGAAGCACCCACAAGAGAATCTGAAAGGATGGTAAACAAGCATTTGCAATGTAATAGGTCTCGCAATTGCGAGATTTTTTGAGTTATTGACAAAGTTTCTAAAATGCTGACCTATTGCATTATGGTGAACAAGCATAACATCGGAAAAAAATATTGACTGGACAGAATATCGAGTTCTTTTTATAGAATTAACAGAATATCAAATTGCAAAAATATAGTGGTGCAGAATATCAAAATTCAGGTAAGAAATATTGATTTCCATAATATCAAAGTTAGTAATATTGACAGTCATAATATAGTTGTTAAAAATATCTATTTTTTTATATAGTGTTTAAGTGTTAGTATATGTGTTAAAAGTATGTATTATGTTTGTAATGTATGTTTGAATTTTTTTAAAGTAATGAATTTTATGTTATTTAATTTTTGCCTAATTTAATTCCGTAGCGGGTTGTGGGTTTATAGGGGAATAGGGTGGGAAGTAATTGAATTAATAGTGTATTAAATATGAATTTTTAGGAATATTAATAATTTTTTATTTAATTTTGCATTTTGGTTCTGTAGCGGGTTGTGGGTTTATAGGGGAATAGGGTGGGAAATAATTTAATTCTTATTAAGTAATTCTTTATTTTTATTTATTGGTATTGATAATTAAGTAATTGTTAATTAATTATTAATTGGTAATTATTTTTTATTAATTGGTAATTATTTTTTATTAATTGGTGATTATTTTTTATTAATTGATTATTTAATAATTATATTAATTGTAATAATTTATTATTCAGAGCGGGTTGTGGGTTTATAGGGTAATAGGGTGGGAAGTAATTTAATTGAATTTAAGTACATATTGAAAGTATTTTTATGAGTAGATAATTAATTACTGTTAATTAATTAACAATGGGCATTTTTTATTACTAATTAATTTTTGTATTGATATTTAATTGGTTGTTAATTCGATATTAATCGGTAATTATTTTCTAATAAATAATATTTCTTGGTATTTATATTTAATTAATTATTAGATATTTTGTAATTGGTCATTCATTTTAATACATTTTTTATTGGTATTGATAATTAATGTATTTTTTATTTAAATAGTAAATCATTACTTTCCCTACTGTTGCACTCACTGGAGTGGGAAAAGTCATTTTTACCACTACGCTATCCAACGCTTTCCCTACTGTTGCACTCACTGGAGTGTGAATAGTATTTTTTACCCTCCTGCTATCCAACGTTTTCCCTACTGTTGCACTCACTGGAGTGGGAATAGTAATTTGTACCCCTACGCTATCCAACGCTTTCCATACTGTTGCACTCACTGGAGTGGGAATAGTAATTTTTACCCTCCTGCTATCCAACGCTTATCCTACTGTTGCACTCACTGGAGTAGGAATAGTAATTTTACCCTCCCGCTATCCTACAGTAAAAATATTGAATATTTTTTATTAATATTAAGTTAATATATGTAAGTATTAAAAAATTAAAATCCATGTTTATTTTTTTTAACTTTATTTAAGTATTTTTAAGTATGTTTTAGTTAATTTAATTTATTATTTCATTCATTTTACATTAATTGTAAGACATTTTAAAAATTCGATATTTTAACACACTATATTATTTACAACGATAATTTGGATGCGATATTATTGTACTTACCTGTTTGTAGATAGGAATTCGATATTCTGGCATCCTATATTTTTTCCTCGATATTTTGGCAGCTCAATGTTTTGCTCCTCGATATACTGTCAGTGATCCTTGCATTATAAATGCTTCTTGTTTATAAGCCCCCATGCTGCGCTTTCACAGAAGTCACATCCCTTTGTTTACATGAGTTGTGTCTAAAGAAAGGTTGACTGTCGCTATTAAAGTGAAAGTGCAGTATGGGGGGCTTTTACCCCAAAAATCATTTGTTTGTTAAGTTGACAAAAATATGCTTTATTTTGTAAAAGCGCCCTGTGAAAGTGTGCATAGCGCGTTGAATGCCTGAATGTTGAATGTCTGTGTGATATTATACTTGCACACTGCTGCCAACTGGCTGTACGGGCTGAATCAAAAGATGACTTGAAACGTGTTTGCAATAGATTTCCCTCTTGTATCCATGCTGTTGGCTCTCCCTTTATAATCATATGGTTAATGCTGTATTATCTCCATCTCCCGCATTGCCTATCGCCATACAAAATAAGTATTGAATCTGAATTAGCTATCCTCTATTATGCAACTTCCTCTTTTTTCAGTCAGTCAGTCAGTCAAATACACTTTATTCGATTTATAAAAAATCATAAAAGGGATAAAACATTTGTATACATGCATAAAAACATTTATATACATACTTATACTTAAAAACACATCTGCTTCATAAGTTACAAACACCATACGGGGACATCGTAAGTAAATGCAATACACATAAACCCATTGTACGCAGCATAGATAATACATTTGAATAGAAACATTCATTATACTAAATTAGAGGGCGCTGGGTTTGTTTTAATTCTAATTGCTGCCACTAGAAAACTAGCCATGCAAAATATAATGCGAGTACTGTTCAAGGACTGAAGATGGGCTAGAGCAGGCCTCACCTGAGTGAAGCCAGCCTCCCTCAGGATTGGTACCAGATATTTTTGCCTGATGTCCGAATATAACCCGCAAAACATAATAAAATGCATGGTATCCTGTGGTGAGAATTTGTCACAACTACAAGGTGGGCCCCCTTCTGGTTTAGCCCATGTTTGATAACTACCCAGAGAAAAATGGATCAAATTGAACCTAAATTTAATCAATAGGAGTCTATGGAAGGGCTTAGTTACGATCATAAGGTATGGCTCAAGTGAGGGGGAGATTGTTAACATATAATGTGCTCTTACTAAAGGTTTTGTCAATTCCTGCTCCTCACGAGCCAATCTTGCCCTCTCCATGAAATGTGTTTTAATCCAATTGACGTCTTCCTTCCTAATACTAGATGGTAATAGAAAGGGTTCAGGGCGTCCTAACTGGGCGAAGATGTTTCTCAAATATTCCAACCAAGGTATTTTCTTTACGTTATCCAGTGACATAACATCAGTCAAGATTGCATGATTAAGAGATAGCTCATGGTTGAGCCAAGTCTTTACCCAAAAAATTAAAGGTGTCAGGTTAAGCTTGTCGGTTACGTAGTCCAGACCAACCTCGCAATGAATTGAAAAGGTTGGTGTGGACTGCGGAACAGACAAAAGATGTCTCAAAAACATGTTCTCCACTCTTTGGATCATTTCGTTAGATGTATAGCCCCATAAAGGTGAGCCATACATGGCAATTGGGATGCATTTGGTGTTGTAGACTTTTAAAAGGGCCTCCATGGGCCTAGCCCCTAACCTTTTTGAAAACCCCATGAGGGCAGACGTGGATCTGGCCATGGATATGCTCTTAACCTTCACCTGGGGGCCCCACGTACCCCTCTCATCAAAAAGCACCCCCAAATAGGGGAACACAGCCACCCTGGAGACCACATCACCCTTGCACATGAAAGATTTAGATTTACACTTTTTTCTGTGGTGGGCAACCACCATCGTGTGGGATTTTTTAGCATTTACTTTTAGGTCCAACCGATCCATAAAAACACCAAATGTGTCCAGCAAACGCTGTAGACCCACCCCGGTGCGGGCTATTCAAACTGCATCGTCCGCTTATAGGAGAGCCGGTATCCTTGCTCCTCCTACACGCGGAACGTCCCCCTCCACTGACTAGATGGTTACCCAAGCCATTAATGTAGATGGTAAAAAGGAGGGGGGGCAAAATACAGCCCTGGCGTACTCCTCGCACAGATTTAAAGCGGCTCGTGCACCTCCCCTCCTTAGTGACCCTAACTGTAGCAAACAGATCCTGATGGAGGGACGCCATAAAATTTAACAGCGACTTATCGATCCCAATCTCCAGAAGAATTTCCCATAATGTGGCCCTATTCAATAGATCGAAAGCCGAGGAGAGGTCCATGAATGCCAAAAATAACGACCCTTCCTTGGCTACCGTATATTTGGAGATTAACATGTGCAGGTTAGAACACTGATCCAGGGTGCCCCTCTTAGCTCTAAAGCCGAACTGGATGTTTGATAATCCCCCACTTCTCTCGATATTATCCCTTAATTTGAATAGTAAGACTCTGCCTAGTATCTTGAACGCAGAGTCCAGGAGAGAGATGGGTCTGTAGCACCCCGGGTCATCTCGCTGCCATTTTTTAAAGATTGGCACAATAATTGATGTGTCTCAAGTAGTGGGGATGGTGTTGCCATTTGCAGCCGAAAAAACGTTAGTGAGCACCTTAGCCCAGAGCTTTGGGGAAAGTCTGTAGATATCGGCCGGGACACCATCCGGCCCCAGAGCATTGTTCATAGAGGTCTCCAGGATGGCTCTCTCCACTTCTCCTTGAGTAAAAATAAGAGGAGCAGACCCAAGTGCCACCCTCCGGCAACCTTGAACTCCAGAATCTGTGTCGCCGTACACATTTCTGAAGTGCCGGAGCCATATGTCATCAGGGATGACACAGTCCGTATCTATATTATCTAAGTCTGAGAAAAAAGGCTGATTTATTGTTGACCAAAACTGGGTACAATCGCGCAATACGTCGATAGAGAGTAATTTTTCCCATGCTGCATTTTTTATGTCGTTCTTTCTCCCGTTAGTTATTGACTTATACTCCTTCCTTAAAATGGCAACAGCTGCCTTGTCTCTTGGAGTAGATTTAAGTGCTTGCAACAATGCCCTATGGGCTCTTGAGCAATTGGAATCAAACCATCTACGATGTTTAATTCCCCCCGAGCCTGATTTGGCAGTCAACGCCTTAGAAGTTTGTATACATATGGATTCGAAGGCCCCAATGATTTCATGGTTTGTGGCGTTATGATCCGGGCAAATCAACATATTCCCCTCAATTTTGGGGAGCAGTCTTCGATAAAATTTCTGGGGATCACCTTGGCCCATTTTAACCTTCTCCCTTGGTCAACGGAACATATGGCGGGCACTAATTGTGCGGGGCAAGACTTAGTGCCCATTGAACCTCCCCAATATACCTCAAGCAGCACCGGATTGGGGTCACTATATATCGATACAATAGCTCTATAGGACGCAACCCTGTGTAAGATGCCTGGGGTCAGGAAAATGTAATCTATTATGGACCCGGGGTCAGTACCTTTATAAGTAATTGTTCTTACCCCCCCCCCATCAGTGTTAAATGATTCAAAAAGGATAAAATTAGCCAGCATTTCCTCAAGAGCCTCTCCTGCCTTTGTATGCTCAAAATGTGGAGCCGTTGAACATGTTGGGCCCTCAAGTTCTCCAATGTTGCACAGGTCCTTGAAGGGATGAATGTTAAAATCGCCCATTAAGATGAGCTCAAAAGTAGTGTGAATGTTTTGACTGAGCGTAAAAAATAAGTTTTCCAAGACAACAATATGTTCATTTCTATTGTCCCTATCCCAAGAATTATAAAAATTAATTAGGATAATTTTGTGACTAGGGGAAACTACCCATTCCACAATTAAGAGATTCGGTGAGCATACTTTGACCATATTAAGGGTCCCCTTAAGTTTTATTGAAAAGAGAGTAATAAGACCCCCCTTAGCCCTACCAACGGTACTTGGAACAGCCGGATAAGCAATACTAGTGAAGCCATCCAACCAGAAGCTGGGGGAAGTGTCCCAAGATTACTGAAAAGCTATGATGTCGTGGCTAGTAACAAAATCAAGCCAAACTGCATCTGCCCTCTTTGCTCTAATTCCGGCTACATTCCAGCTAATGATTTTGCAGACTGCATCGAGGTGGATAGCCCTGGGGGTAACAGACGTAGACAGCACTAGCTGTCAATCCACTTCCTCTAACTTTGAGAGAAGGGCAAAGTGATTGCTCAAAACTGGGCCCTCACCTCTTGAAAATATAGGTGCTGACAGAGGAGAAGATACCACCCGGGATCCTAACCCTCCAATTGGGGGATCTGTATGTATGTGCCCAGCTGCTCTATCCCCTCACACTACCCGGGTCGGACTCCTCCTCAGTGTTACAGGGCAATAAGCCCCAAAATTGGTTACTATGGGCGGGTAGAAAAAACCCAGGGGAACCGGTCTCAAGTGGCCTGAATCTGAGATCTCTGAGCCATCCCAGAACAATCTATTGGCCTGGTTGTGGCAATTAAAATTTACTATCACACAGTCCCCCTGGACAATCTTTGGGCACTTCCCGATTCAACCCACCCTTCTAGCCATGATAATCCTATTTGAGATGTTTGTCCTGCCGCTAGTAAAATCGTCACACCAGGATCTGGCCCTATTTAGAAGATCCAGTGTAGATTCACCTTGGCCTTCATTAAGTGGGGGTACACCAGTAAATATGGCAACTAATGGTGCTGCCTCAAGGGGAAAATCTAATTTCACTTGGCAACCTCTTGCCCGCCTACTTGGGACAGTACTTGGGGGCTGAAAATAGCTGCCCGGACAGCATAGATTCGAATGTATTGCCTCTGTGCTACAGAGGACTGTGTTTATTTCTCAGGACCCATTATTGACTGTGGCCTCCTCTTTATCACACCGCGGCGGGCCAGGTTTGCCAACAACCTCGCTAAGGTTTGTGTCCTGTGGATCTATGCCCACTCTAGGTAGTGTTGGGGCTAATGTATAATCATTTACAATTATATCAATGAGTGAGCATTTCTTTAACAGACCAGTGAGACAGGTATTTAAAGTTTCCACAATGTCTTTTGCAATACCCACTAACAGGGGCTCAATGCGGTTAACAAATAAAGTTTCAAGCTGGACGCCCAGGATATCATCTGTCGCAATTTTAACAATGGGGGTGCCTTCCGTTTTTTTCAGTCTTTTTGAGTTCTGCTTCAGTTCTGGATGGGGCACTTGGGTGCTCTGTCCCGGGATGTTACCAGGAGAGGGATCAGACGTATGTGCCACTTGCGAGTTGGAATTTACCACGATCACCTCCGGTTCTAAAGGAATATGAGGTAAATGAGCAATATCAGGGGAATTGGAACCATTTGTTGTCATATGGGGAACCAAACCCAACTCATGTTCAGCACTCGCAATTTCTTTAGTAAGGGCTCCCACAGCTGAGGAAAGATAAGATATAATAGTCTTGGGACCTTCGCACTCTTCCCCCCTCCTCAGCATGTTTGGCTTTCTTGCGCTTACCCATGGTTCGGTCGATGTCAGAGGGTTGGCCCAGCCCTGCCTCCTCCTGCCCTGGACGGCCACAGACTGCCCGCCCTTTGCCAGGGCTTTGCCCGGCTCCGCCCGCGCGTGCCCGCGAGGTGGAGGGAGCTCCTGCTTTTTATGCTCCTCCGGGCGCGCTGTCAGGCGGATGTGTACGTTGCGGGCAAAGGAGCCTGGGAGCTGTAGTCTCCCCCCTCTGCAGCCGCGCGGTGGTGCTTGCTGCGCCGGCAGGGGAGACCAACAGCGTCAGGGCCCCAGGAGCGTCTGGTGTGGCGAGCATTGCAGCCTCCGGTCCGCAGGTAAGTTTGTTTGCCCCCATGCAGCGTTTATGGCCCCCGCTGCTCAGTGGGAGCTCCTGCTCTTTATGTGCCTCCGGGCGCGCTGTCAGGCGGAAGTGGGCGGTGCGGGCAAAGGAGCCTGGGAGCTGTAGTCTCCCCCCTTCGCGGTGGTGCTTGCTGCGGCGGCAGGGGAGACCAACAGCATCAGGGCCCCAGGAGCGTCTGGTGTGGCGAGCATTGCAGCCTCCGGTCCTCAGGTAAGTTTGTTTGTCCCCGTGCAGCGTTTATGGCCCCCGCTCCTCAGTGGGAGCTCCTGCTCTTTATGTGCCTCCGGGTGCGCTGTCAGGCGGAAGTGGGCGGTGCGGGCAAAGGAGCCTGGGAGGTGTACTCTCCCCCCTTCGCGGCCGCGCGGTGGTGCTTGCTGCGGCGGCAGGGGAGACCAACAGCGTCAGGGCCCCAGGAGCGTCTGGTGTGGCCAGCGTTGCAGCCTCCGGTCTGCAGGTAAGTTTGTTTGCCCCCGTGCAGCGATGTATTGCCCCCGCTCCTCAGTGGGAGCTCCTGCTCTTTTTGCGCCTCCGGGCGCGCTGTCAGGCGGAAGTGGGCGGTGCGGGCAAAGGAGCCTGGGAGCTGTAGTCTTTCCCCTCTGCGGCCGCGCAGTGGTGCTTGCTGCGGCGGCAGGGGAGACCAACAGCGTCAGGACCCCAGGAGTGTCTGGTGTGGCGAGTGTTGCAGCCTCCGGTCCGCAGGTAAGTTCGTTTGCCCCTGTGCAGCGTTTATGGCCCCCGATCCTCAGTGGGAGCTCCTGCTCTTTATGCGCCTCCGGGCGCGCTGTCAGGCGGAAGTGGGCGGTGCGGGCAAAGGAGCCTGGGAGCTGTAGTCTCCCCCCTCTGCGGCCGCGAGGTGGTGCTTGCTGCGGCGGCAGAGAGACCAACAGCGTCAGGGCCCCAGGGCGTTCCTCTCTTTTCATCTTTTTTCCTACAGCCTTTTAGTCTTAGAATAGACAAAGATCGAAAAGACACTATGTGCATTACTTTTTTGCCAATTTGTGTTGCCAGTTGATTATTTTACATCAAATTTAAATTTGTTATGGTGTGAAGCGACCTAGATATCAGACAAACACACCAAAACATGCCTTCTCCAACCCTCCGGCAGTTCAAGATGTAAGAAAAGCCTCACTTTTTCAATGTCACGCTCTATCTCAATATGTTCTCCATCCATCCCAGTAACAAACGTATCCAAAGTCTTGACCTCCCAAGTAGCTAACCTCAATCCCCTAGTGTCTCAGGGATGGACACAGTTAAAGGATATCTGTTTTCTCTTTTCCCCTTTGTTCTACCTTGAGGGTGCTCTATCAGAAAGGACCAATCGAACTGCTGGTCTGATTAATAAAAAAAAAAGTCTGAAAATTGCTATTTTTTTTAGATTCCTTCACTAGAGCTTTTAACGCTGAGAGGGACAGAGTGATTGAAAAGCGTTGCACTGGGTCTGGGACTGACCAAGGAGATGTGAAGTGTAAATTAGAAAACGTTCGAGTTCACTCGAATGACAAGAACCTTGTAAAGCCTTTACACAGAAGCGAGCAGGACTTGAGGCTCAGCCCAGCTCTGTCTGACATGTGCACTAAAGGGGGTTTGCAAACTCCGACTAAGCTGCTGGGGCTGAGGACAGCGACCTGCCCAGCAGCAGTAATTATGTACTTTTGTTACGATCACAGCATTCGCGCTTGTGAAGCGATTGTAACAAAAATAATGAAAACAAAAATAAGTTTTCATTACTTTTGTTACAATCACGTCACCCGCGCGGGGGGCTGTGATTGCATCTAAAGTAAATAAATAGAAAAAAAATCCCCCTTTTTCTTTACTATTGATGCACTCGTGGCACCCTCCTGATTGGCGCGATTGTAACAAAAGTAACGAAAATGAAAAGAGATGGTGCGCGACAGCTTCGGACACTGCACAGAATCCCGAGTCTCATGTGTACACAAGCCCACACACACACACGCGCATGCACGTGCATGCCACACACACGCACACACCCCTACTACACATGTGCCACCAAAACACTCTCTTGGCACACATGCATCACATGCACACACACACTTCAGACAACTTTGTCCCGGTGCTGTTTCTTCCTAGGAGCCATGTGCTCCTTTGCCACTCGTGATATTAAGACACACTCTTGCATCACACCTGTCCGTCAACGTAACACTTCTGACACTTGCTTGCCTTACAGTCTTGTTTCTAGGGACTATAAATATGCACTTCTACTATACGCAAGAGACATGGAAACATTCTCTTGCCATCCATGTGCTATCCTCGCACTCTCGTGACACCTTACACACTAGGGGCCTTATTTATGAAGGCCTTGCGCCACCGGTGCGTCACTTTTTCCCATGTTAAAAGTGACGCACCGGCGGCGCAAGGCCTTCATAAATAAGGCCCTAGACTTTTTTACTTCGGAGCCATGTTCATAAGCATTTGCTTCTCATGTCTCTTGTCTTCTCTCTGCCCAGAGGCCTGCTTCCACCTCCCTCTGCAGCTGTGGAGTAAGGCAGGCTGGAGAGTAGTGTGTGGAGCTGTTCATTAAGGCTTATGCCTATGTAGCATGTATAATATGTGGAAACGGGGGGAAAGTGTTCACTTGCAAATTAGGAAGGATTGAACAAGTGGTGCACACTGCTACATAAGATGCACAGTGCAGGAAAAAATGTTCTATTCATGCACAAGACATTCTCAAAAAGTAAACTTGCACAGAAAAGAACCTGAAAATGTTTAGTATTATGCATTGAAAAGCTGCACAAACGGAAAACTCGCGGAGAATTATGCGGCATTCATGTTGTATCTCGGATGAATGTGATTAGAGTGGAAACTAACTTTGAGTAAACCGGGAAGCTCTGTAATTAATGTTTGTGAAGGGTAAACGTCGGGTATTTCCACAAAATAATGCTGGACGAAAAACAGTCAGCTATGTACATCCCAACACTTGAATCTGTAGAAGTAACATACAAATATTGTTATTATGTGTTAGAATTGTAGCGCGAAACAAAAGCACACAAAAATGCTCAGTTTCTGAGAAGACGTCAGAAAGGTTTGCGTGTGGGTGTGGGGAAGGCTGGCATGAAAGATAAGAGGGTCCGGCGTGACTCAGCAGAACGGTCCACCCTGGGTGGGTCTTGGCCGCCGGCCATATAAATCTCTGGGGTCTCAGAAGTGTTCCGCAGCAGCAGCTTCCAGCAGCAGACTCTGACTCAACAAACCTCCCAGCACCGCCAGCAAAGATGGTCCAGTGGACAGCAGAAGAGAAGGCCGCCATCACCTCCGTGTGGGCCCAGGTGGACGCGGCGGCTGATGGACAAGAAACCCTGGCCAGGTATTGCTGCCAAATATAATCTCCCACCATTCCCCGCTGATGTATTTCTTCTCTTTCTACTCTTTTACTCGCTTCACATTCATAAAATATCATTCATAGGAATCTTTATTGTGGTGTGACGTAGCGCCTCGTAGGTCGTGAGGGTCGCATTGTGTAAAATTGAGAGGAGCCCAATGTAGATCTTGAGGATGGGGAATTATGCTAATTGGCTGAGGTTTTATGCAGTGAGACCGAGCTTTCTTGACTCTGCTTCTTTCTGTGAGTTCATCCATGGACCCCTGATGGTGCAGAGAGAATCATGCAAGATCTTGTAACACAAAGGTTTCAGGCGCTTTCAGAATAAAGCTGGCCTTCCGCATGTCTTAGAGAGAGTGGATTCCCTTCCATAATTGGCACCCGATGATCTTCTCATGTACAGAATTCGGGTCTGGCTCTGAGGACTAAGAATTAGACTCATAAATAACCTTTGTAAGAAGTACTGTACCCTCAGATGGAATCTCATTTGCATTAAGAGGGTGCAGTGCTGTACGGAAATACGTCACAAGGGGTGTATGTGATACCCTCAGACTGACTTACATGTACATAAAGAAGGACAGCATTTGTAGGGTGAGTTGTATTCCTATGTACAACGCGGACACGATGCTGTAGTCTCGGGGTGATTCTCGTGGACATCATTAAAAGGAAAGTGCTGGTGTGTGAGATGGAGTGTCAAGCGCATCATGGAAGCAGCAGAGGGCAGTACAGTAGATTCTCACATACTCACTGAGAATGCGGCGCTGTAATTGTTGGTGGCTGCAACCACATGTCCATGCACTGCAGGCTTTCCAGTCCACCATGGGAGCTGTGGCCTTTACTATCTCCTGCTGGGGTTGGGTATTTTAGCCTTACATGGTTCACTTAGAGGGTGGAGGGCTGCAGCTGCTCATAGAGCCTCGTGTGTACTATCAGGGTTGGCGGTTGTAGCCAGAGATGGGATCACAAGCACACCATGATGGTGGCATGCCGCAGCTTCTCTTGTAGCCTCTCACACGCTATTGGGGTTGGTTGTTGTAGCGTAACATGGGGTCCCATGCACACCATGATGGTGGCATGCCGCAGCTTCTCTTGCGGCCTCTCACACGCTATTGGGGTTGGTTGTTGTAGCGAAACATGGGGTCCCATGCACACCATGATGGTGGCATGCCACAGCTTCTCTGGTAGCCTCTCACACACTCTTGGGGTTGGTTGTTGTAGGGTAATATGGGGTCCCAAGCACAACATGATGGTGGCATGCTGCAGCTTCTCTTGGAACCCCTGACACTCTATTGGGGTTGGTTGTTGTAGCGTAACATGGGGTCCATGCACACCATGATAGTGGCATGCCGCAGCTTCTCTTGGAACCCCTGACACTCTATTGGGGTTGGTTGTTGTAGGGTAACATGGGGTCCCATCCACACCATGATGGTTGCATGCTGCAGCTTCTCTTGGAACCCCTGACACTCTATTGGGGTTGGTTGTTGTAGCGTAACATGGGGTCCATGCACACCATGATAGTGGCATGCCGCAGCTTCTCTTGGAACCCCTGACACTCTATTGGGGTATGTTGTTGTAGCGTAACATGGGGTCCGTGCACACCGTGATGGTGGCATGCCGCAGCTTCTCTTGGAACCCCTGACACTCTATTGGGGTTGGTTGTTGTAGGGTAACATGGGGTCCCATCCACACCATGATGGTGGCATGCTGCAGCTTCTCTTGGAACCCCTGACACTCTATTGGGGTTGGTTGTTGTAGCGTAACATGGGGTCCATGCACACCATGATAGTGGCATGCCGCAGCTTCTCTTGGAACCCCTGACACTCTATTGGGGTTGGTTGTTGTCGCGTAACATGGGGTCCCATCCACACCGTGATGGTGGCATGCCGCAGCTTCTCTTGTGGCCTCTCACACTCTACTGGGGTTGGTTGTTGTCAGTGCTTTAAATGGGCTGGTATTGGCACTTTTTAATTTATCGCCTCTTGAGTACCGGAACTTCTCCTAGGACAAGGAGGGTACCGGTACTCATAGGGGGGGCCTTGCTTTGACACAGGGGGTGCGCTTCATGTTCTCGTGCCTTGGCAGCACTTTAAACAGGACTAGCTGTGATTTTGCAATCCTGAGCTGAGTTCGCACAGGAGCACCAGAACCGCAGTTCTTCTTACCTTGACACAGCAATCTTGTACTGCTTCTCTGTCACTCCTCCAGCAGGGGCGAGGCAGCAGGGTGTCTTGTTTACCCTTTGATCCTGCACATTAGGAGCTGAGAGTCCACCATAAAACTAATGGAGATGGTGTGGGGCGCATTCTTCAGGGCAGTTCAGTGGTTCAGCATGCCATTGTTTTAAATGACTGTAAATGTTAGTTCATCAGCAATTTAAATTAAGCATTTTTACTTGAATGTAAGTCCCTGACCTTGCCACCTATTTTACGATTACCCTCTAACAAAAAAACACTTTAAAGGCAACACAATTTTTTGGGGGGTTTGGTGCATTTAAACCACTTGATTCGTATGGGAAACCATGTTTAACCAAATGCGACAGACAGCTCCATGGAATGCTTTAGACTTTCACACAGTTATGGATTTTAGCTGGAAATGCTTTTGCATGCTGGGACTCGTAGTTCTCCTTTCTCATTATAAGTAAGTGTTTCTAAAAATTCCAGCATGTAAAGCTTTGATGGCAACATTCAGAGATGGTTTGGAACATACCCTTATTATTATTATTAGGGCCATAACCATTGGACATATACTTCCGATTTTTTTTACTTTGCACTTGGATTTCTTGCATATATTGCATGTAAAGTTTTGAAAGGTTGAGAACCTAGCGCCGCCCCTGGCTCCCCCCAGTCCCACCCCACACTCATCCCCCAGTCCACTGCTCCTTTTGGTGAGTACCTGCACTTATTTTTTTCCATTTAAAGCACTGGTTGTTGGAGCGTATGGGCTACCATGCACACCATGATACTATAGTGCTGCAGCTTCCCCCAAAACCTCATGAATACTGTCAGGGTTGGTTGTTGTAGCCGAAAATGGGGTCCCATGTAAACCATGATTGAAGAGTGCTGCAGCTCCTCATGGAACCTAACGTTCACTGTAAGGGTGGGTTGTTGTCTCACACCTTGCCTGGTAGGTAGTGTATTGAAAGCTAGTTTGAAGAAGTTTGAAGAAGCAGGAGTTTGGTGGTTTAGACGGGTGAGTGGGGTCTGTTGACGAGAGCCACAGACTCTAGAAGATCTGTTGTCAATTGGATTTTCCTGTTTTTTTGGGTAGATGTAGTATTTCTAGTCGTGTTTTTCTTGATGCTCCTTTGGCTCTTTGATCATCTTTAGGATCAGTAGTTGTTTTCACTCGTGTATTTAATTATCTGCTTTTGCTAATAAGAGATAAAGCAAGAATCAGATGTGAATAAGAGACGTATGCAGAGATGATCCATCCATTCCATCTTTTTGTGTTTCTCATTCTTAGGGTGCTGGTCGTCTTCCCCTGGACCCAGAGGTACTTCAGCAGTTTTGGGGATCTCTCCACTGCATCAGCCATCGCTGGCAATGCCAAGGTTGCTGCCCATGGCAAGAAGGTCCTGTCCGCCCTGGGAGGAGCCGTCCACCACCTCGATGACATCAAGCACACGTTGGCCAAACTGAGCGAGCTGCACGCGGACACCCTGCACGTGGACCCTCAGAACTTCCAGGTGAGGACAAAACAGTATTTATGCTAAAATCTGAGGAATTCAGGAGAGAGAATATCTGCCATGAGCAATCCAAGAGAGTGAGATCATAATAGAATTTTAAGGGGGCGGGGGTAATTCTTCCAGCAAGAGGCAGAGTGGAGATGCAGGGGCTCTAAGAAGAGGTGAAAAACAGCAAAGCCTCAATAACAAGTAAATAGTCTTTTAAAGACCTGTAAAGTACTCAGGTGTGGCTGCAATAAGACGGACGCCGGGCCAGCCAGCCCCACAGCAGCTCAAACACTGTCTGTGTGTGTGCCCCGGATGCTGTCTCAGCCCCGGCTGACACACATTACTTTGGGGGGGGGGGGCGTGGGAGGCCTGAAGCCCTTCGAGTCCTATGGGCGCTGCACGCCTGGATTAGCCCAAACTCATATTGCTTGTGTTGAGCCTGTAAAGTTGACAACCTTGAACCAAGAGGAGAGCGTGTCACCTCATCACCTAGAGACTGTGTGCTTTGACTATTTTCTCGTGGTGTGGTGGCTACTTGCTTTCCTCTACCCCCAGTTCT
Source organism: Lissotriton vulgaris (assembly GCF_964263255.1). Classification (NCBI taxonomy): domain Eukaryota; kingdom Metazoa; phylum Chordata; class Amphibia; order Caudata; family Salamandridae; genus Lissotriton; species Lissotriton vulgaris. The sequence continues at coordinate 1,309,810,350 of NC_141695.1, forward strand.
TTCATCTTAGAGCCTTGGGGGCAGATTTACATCTTCTGGCGCATCACTGCTAATCAGCAAGGATGCGCCAGAACAGTTGCAACACCAAACCACCCGTGCGCCACCATTGATGCGTCACATTCACAATGAGGTGCACCGTTGCTCACGGATGGGCAGATGCGCGGCGCATCACCCGGCGGAAAGGTGGTGCATTGCTGGAGTCGCGTCGTTTGCGAGGCAGCTCCAGCAAGGCTCGCGGTGCCCCTATGCCTAACATGCTGCATCAATCCTTACGCCTGCTTCAAGCAGGTGCAGGGTTTTGACGCAGAATGGCCGTAAGAGTGACTGAGTGAAATCTTGTTGATCTCACTCAGCCACTTTTCCAAGGTGTTCCTGTTCCGGTTCCCCCCCCTGTGCCGGAACGCCCACATGTGGCGCAGGGCTTTACAACGTGACGCATCTCCCTTGATTGGACGTGCTCTCGGGTGGATGTTGTGTGAATGTGCTCCCTTCTATACAAACCGATCAGGTTAGTCTCTGTGGTGCTTGTCGGTGCCATTAGCCACAGTTTCGTCCCTGCTCCTAGAAATAGTAGCCACTCTCTTCAGTGAGTGCTGTTCCATCTCTTGTGAACGTTGATTGTCTCTTACTTTAGTGTGACAAGGATGCCCTGTGCCCCGGTGGGAGAGTGAAATGCGGCCATCACAGGGCCCCCCTGAGCCCCTAACAGCCCTTGGCCCCTGCGTGCAATGGTTCAGCAGAACAATAGGTAGCAACACAACTAGGCCTCACCCCCTAATTCACTGCTGCCATGCGGATGTATGAGATGAGAGGCTGTTTTATGCCTCTGAGCAAGGAATAGAAGGATGACACAGGAAACGTGCCCTTAATGTTGCAGGTCACCTGCCTTTAACTCTCCTGCAGCTCCCTGTCTACAGTGCCTTTACACGTCATGATTCTTCAATTTTCTCTGCCGAATTCCATTTGACTAACAACCGTTTTATTTCCCTCCTCAGCTCCTTGGAAACTGCCTGGTGATCGTCTTGGCCCGCAAGATGGGAGCCGCCTTCACCCCTTCAGTGCACGCTGCCTGGGAGAAGTTCCTGGCAGTGTCCTGCGCTGCTCTGTCCAAGCACTACCACTAGAGGGCACTCTCTGCAAAGAATTCAAGCACAAGTGTGTGGGTGCGGTCTGTGGATGCTGGTCCGCAGATGGTTGGCGCACCGACCAAGTTTTCACCCGAAAATGCCTGAATTTGTATGATACCAATAAAGAGATCTGATTAATTTTCTAACAATCTGTAGCCTGAGCGTTTTGGTATTATAATGAAGAATACATATATTATTCGTGACATTCGCATTACAAAGTTGGAAAAATCACATGTCATTCACAAAGAGAACATTTATCCTTGACGGCAAGCGCCATATTTAGAGAGCCTTAGGCTATCCACTACTGTAGGACAATTTCTAGCCTTTCCTCGCCCTTCTAGACTGATCACTGGCTCTCAGAGCCTAAAACCATAGAAATTGAGAGCCAGTCCTGCGACTTTTGGCCTTTTTTACATTTACAGCAGAAATATTACCATTTGGTCCGCAAAATTTGTTCTCCCCTAACCAGTGGTGGCCCGAAGAGGCTGAAGCTCCTCCTAACACCATCTCTTCTGCTCGTAACCTGGGTGTTAAGTTTGATGATGCATTATCCTTCAAGCAACAAGCCATTGGGGTAGCCAGCACATGTTTCTTTATCATTAGAATGCTTAGGACATTTTTTGACCTCCTCCCATTGTCCACGAGGAAAACGGTAGCGGTGGCACTTATTACATCAAGACTGGACTACTGCAACAGCCTGTATGCGGGAGCTAATAAGTCCGTGCTCCTCAGGCTGCAGATGGTCCAGCATGCCACCGCCCGCCTGGTTTTGGGCTGGCCCAGGAAATCATCTGCTTCAGCTGCACTTCATGCCCTCCATTGGCTTCCCATTCATAAGCGTATCCTATTCAAAATCTTGATCATCACTTTTAGAGCTTATCACGCACAAGGACCTAGGTATCTCTCACAAAACTTCAAACGGCACCTCCCGATCCGGAATCTGAGATCCTCCCACCTCAATCTGCTAGTTGTCCCAAAATTCAGACTAGCAACCAAAGGTGGAAAATCCATCGTGGTGCTAGGCTTCAGAGCATGGACCAAACTTCCTCCTGCACTCCGTCAAATTTCATCTGAATCTCTTTTTAAGAAAGCCTTAAAAACCTGGGTCTTTACGCTTACTGATGCTGCCTGTAGAGCTTTAGTGTAAGGTTTATGTTCTCAGGAGTTGCTCCAGCTAACCACCTTTTTCACTCTGGGTTGGTATTAAGCGCCAAGATGCTCCTTGGAGTGATAGAATGCGCTATAGAAGAGCTATTTTACATTACATATTTTACAAGGCAAACAGTAGGGGTAAAATAACGCCAACCACCCCTTTCTGCAAGAGTAGAACATTGTACAAGTCGATATTTTATAACATGCGCGGCGCCCATCACTTCACTTCAAAGGAAAGGTCCAGTTTACAATGGGTCGAATTATCCTTTAAGCAACTGGTGTGAAAAACTGGTTCTGTGTCCTTTTAGCGTCATTGGATGAGCTTGCGTGACGTGGATAAAAGTCTAGTCCTCTCACCACCCGATAACATCCACCCTATAACATTTTATGCTCTATGATGCCATTAAAAGTTGAGATTTATCTTAAGAGTCCAGCAGATCAGAGAAACAACTGTAACTTCTTCTTGTGGGTTCAATGTTAAAAGCAGGCCTTTATCCCACATACGGGCATCGGTAACTCCTGGGGGTAGGGCTATGGGATAATATATGATACCCCATGATCCCCTTAGAAATGAGTAATTACCAAGCGAGTCACTAATTGCGGTCTCCGATTCCTTCAATACTCATACTTTTAACTCCGTAACTCCCAGTGCTTAAAATGTAAAAATCGAAGTGCAGGTACCAGAGTACCTGCTTGTTTCAGAGACGTGCCAGTACTCTCCAATTAAAAGTATAGCATTTCTCTTGAGAAGTGCCTTTACTATCCCTCTCAAAATAAAAAAAAGTGTGGGTACTCCCTACCGGCCAGTACCGGCCCATTTAAAGCACTGGACTAACTCCCCCTGAACAGGGCTCACTGTTGTTTAAACGCCACTTATCACATTATAAACCACGCACCACAGAAAACACCGGAAAGCAATATTTATAAACAAAAATACAATTATTCCTCACATCTAGCAGAGTCAGTTAGAGTGGATAAACACAGTAGGTACACGTGGTCCCAGTGGGTTCCAATAAGAAAGGCAAAGGTTGTAGGATTGGAGCTCACTACTGTTGGAAAAGGCAGAAAGGAAACGTTTGTGCAAAGATCTCTGCTGGTAGTGAAGCAGCCTGGACCCTGGCCCAGTGAGAGAGGTCTTCAGACAGGCTGGGAGAGCAGTCAGAGGCTAGCTGGAGACCCCAAGTTCGATACTCAGGGATTTGGAAATTAGCCCTACAGCGGGAGGGGATCTGAACCTGAAGGGCAATACAGACCAACGTCCAGAAACAACATTCACCTTCCAAATAGTGTTTAGGGTGAAAAACACAATGGAACAGTCTCAATGATCTGGAGCAGTGCTTAATTTGAGCCGATGGATTCCGTGCTCGGCACCAGCACCTAATAGCCAGCTGCTGCGACTTATGATAGTTTACCACATGGTGGCGCTGTCTGGCTAAGTTCAATATGAGCACAACAACGGCTGCCTATTAGTTCAGTTCAGTTCTCATCTACAACGACTTATACCTGCCTCCCAGTCCATTCTTATAGCTTTGGGGGCCAGGAATAGTATGAATTGTCAAACCTGTAAGAGTGTGATGGTTAGTAGCTGTGATTGTACTGTCATTGGCAGCTGGCAGGGACAATTTGTGGTGCAAGCTTCTGTGCCTCCCAACCAGAGCCTGGCACTTATTCTTTTACAAATTAAGCACTGGTAGGACAGATGATCTTTTCTCCTTGGGTTGAGGTGTTTAAAGGTCTTCCTCAAGCCCTCTTGGGTTATGCATAAGCACACCGGATATCTTTCATAGGGCCATATGTACCAAATTTCCATTTTACATGTCCTCAATAACGAATCCTAAGAAATCACTATTTAGGAAATGCAAAATGGAAAGTACAAAAATTGCGATTTTCTAATAGTGAATTTTAAGCAGTGGCGATAGCTATTCGGAAATCGGAACTTAGGAAATACAAAACAATTGATACCTATGGCCCTTAGATCCCCCCCCTTAAATCACAGTCAAATAAAAGTGGTGCTACTGTAAAGTGCTCCAATGCCCTTGGGGCATGAGCACGCTCCATGGTACCTTAAAAAAAGCATTCTGGTGTGCTTTTTTAAATTCCTAAATGCTCATTTCGACTTTAGGAAATTCTTTGTACATGTGCTTAGGAATCAAATAAGGACATCCCTATTTGTGATATCCTGCTTCAGTACTCACAAAATGCAATTTCTATGGGGTAGAAATCGCATTTTGCGACCACAAATATGATTTTGTACATTAGGAAATGTAATTTAGCATTTCTTAACAGCCAGAAATTGTGATTCGGTCCGTTAAGAAATACTAAACCCTTCCGTACATATGGACCATAGTCTCTGGTGTGCACTGCATTCAGGCTAGTGTTTCATTGCAGCATGTGCAGCAGCACACACTGGGTAAGAAAACCAGCAGTTGCCGAGATTCTCCACTAATGGGGCAGTGGCTGCAGTTCCACTAATTATCGTGAAAGTCCAGCCCTTTCCATGCAACTGCCCGGCTTCTTGTCATGCATCATGAGGTAGATCTTTAGATCTCCAGAGTAGCGTTTATCATGGGCATTTCCCTCTCCCGGGTTGCACAGGAACAGAAATAGGGAGGGACAGAACGAGAGGTAGAGATGGCCCTGGGCTACAGGGATCTGTGTATTTCTTTCAGTATTTAATTTGCAAAGATTAAAGATTAAACGCTGGGCCCCAAGTCCATGGCCACACTATCAAATGTCTGGGCTGCCTAATAAAAAGGGCGAGTAGTCTTCATTCCACCTCATGTCTCTTTAATCCACTTCCAGACACCCCATGCCCTTTATCTCACTCTTGCAGGTTCCTGCTTTCCTCCTTTGTTACCGTTTTGTCTATCTTGTCTCTTTCTTTTTGTTTCCCCCTTCTATGTTTTTCTCTCTTGCTCTGGGTCAAAGTCTAATGAGGAAAAATGAGTGCCGGACCCCTAAATTGAGTGCTGGTGACTCCACCTGCAACCACCAACTGCAAATAAACACTGCCTTCTTCTGCCCAGAGTGGCATCTAGCAGTGGCAGCCTTTAGGGAAGCAAGGTTTGCCTGTTCAATTAGGTTGATGTTCAGTGGCAGCCAGCACAGGTAAGAGGAGTGAGGCTGAGCACGGCAGGGTGTGGCACGGCAATGTGTGGGTCGGGGAAGTCAACATACTACGAGATAAGTTAAATTGAATTTTAAAAAAAAATCACTTACGTTGCACTCACCGCATCACTGAGTCAGCGATGTGGAGAGTGCAAGGTAAGTGGTTTTATTTTTGTTTAATTTAATCTAATTTATCCTGTTGTATTTCGACTTCCCCGACACCCATCGCTCTTACTTGTGCCGGCCGCAACTGTTGACGTTCCCTTCCCACAAGAGGAGCTTTGACTTATTCTTTCAATATGATATGATATGATAAAATGATCATCAAAAAGACGATCTTCTCTAACTCCTTTCCCTTGCCACGAGTTTCCTTTCTGAGGCTAACCCTGGATTAGTGTGTGTAGACCAGGATTTCAGGTGGAAGTTACTCTTGGCTATTTGGTCTCATCTTCAATGGAAATAACAAATACTACAGAACGTGTCACTTAGACATTACTTTCAAATGAATTAACAATCACAAACCTTTCATGAGGAACAAATGTCGAAATCAAGATGGAACAAGGTAAATAGTTCTAAAACCTTTTTAATTTATAAACACAGAAACATATATATATATATATATATATATATATATATATATATATATATATATATATATATATATATATATATATATATATATATATATATATATATATATATATATATATATCCAACAGAAAGCAAAGTAGAGCCCGCAGCTTCGCATCCTTACACACTGACACTTTATTTGGTCTGATCATGTGGCAGCTTTTTCACAACTCTTATCTCCCTACGCGTTTCGGCGCCATGCGCCTTGATCACAGGTGAGTTGGTTTAGTGATTAAAAGTCCCAGTGGTCACATGGTCCTGGTTGCGGACCACCATACCCAGAATGCACCATTATTCAGATTTGGCAGCATGGCTCGTTTTTTGTAATGTTATTGCTGTAATAGCTATCCACATTCGCCAATGTCCATGTTACCGCTTGATGCAGAGTGGAAAAATCAATAGCAAGTGCACTTTGCTGCCAAAGTCTCAAAAATCCGTGTATGCGAGTGAAAATACGAAGTCTGCCAGAAGGAAGGAACCCCTCCTTCATCTCCCTTTCTCAGTGTTCACGCCAAATACTCATGGAAGTCCTGTGACCGGCGTGATTCGAGCGCGTCATGCCCCCTCCATAAACATTCCTCACATTGTTCCATTCTACCGGGGGCCTCCAACGCTGCAGGGGCGGGATCACAAACAGGAATGGAGATCCTGAAATATTTCCAACAGAAAGCAAAGTAGAGCCCACAGCTTCGGCATCCTTACACACTGACAATTTATTTGGTCTGATCATGTGGCAGCTTTTTAACAACTCTTATCTCCCTATGCGTTTCGGCGCCATGCGCCTTGATCACAGGTGAGTTGGTTTAGTGATTAAAAGTCCCAGTGGTCACATGGTCCTATTGCCGACCATCATACCCAGGGAGTGGGCAGAATGCAACCTGGACTCGTCCCGACGACTTGTGGAGATTCTGGTGCGTTATGCGGAAAGCGACCGCATTCAAATTCAACCACAAATAGATGACGTGAATGCAGAAATTGACAGCATGAGTGCAGACAACATGGATATTATTTCAGACTGTAAAAAATGTAAAGAAGAAATGCTGTTGAGAGTGCAGAAGGAGGAAGATGTAATCAGGAAAAGGAAAACATACAAGTTCCAGCGTGATAAGACAGATTACATGGAGGGGCGTATTTTTACATTCGCATGCAAGTATGACGCAATAAAAGCTGCTAAACCTCATATTACCCCCAATGCCTCAATAGTTGCTGCACCATCAAGAGCATAATCTCCTGACACCTCAACCATCACAGAATTGAGCTCTAACATGGATAGCGGGTCTGAGTCTGATGCATCAAGAGGTGTGCCACGGTTGGGGTTTACCCGGTATACCCTGGCTCAAGAACTAGACTGTATTCGCCAGGACATAAGGGATACGTTGCGCCCCAGAGTTTTGCCACAAGCAAAGGTGCAAACAGAAAGCGACGAGAATGTAATACAAGGCGCAAAACCAAAGAAAAGGAATTACAACAGGCGCTGGAACAACAACAAAAAGAAGTAAGCAATTTGTCTATTACACCTGATAATGGTTTATCTGTGATTAATCTCACAAGTACTGTTCTTACTGATTCGGAGATTCGAACTTTGTCGATGGGCTTATCTTTCAGCCCACCGAGTGACTTTAACTATGCTAACACAAGAATAGATCTTTTTAAATTTACACGCAAGTTAAAGTTGCAGAAGCATTTTATCAACAGTAAGCCACGTAACACCGCTGTGAGATCTGATGTGACGCCAACTACAATGGGGCTTGCTGTGAATGATGTTCCTTTAATGCAGGACATGGAGGCTTTGACAAAATACACAGGAGGAACCGATTACCAACAAGGGTAGACTGACTAAATTTAAACTGCGTTCCACATATATGCCTCGAATGCCTTATGACAATATTGACATTTTTCACGATGCAACTACCAAGGAGGTTAGGACATTGTATGCAAAAACATTGAAAACTAAGCAGCACTATCAGAGGTGCAACAATGAGTATTATAAACTGGTCAAAAAGATTCAACAAGATGGCAACATGATAGGCAGTCTGACAAAGGCGGCAACGTCGTTCTCTGGCCTAGAGAATTATACATGGAAGAAGCTTTCCAGCAACTGAATGATTTAAATTGTTATAAGCAATGTGATGTTGGGGTGGCGAAAAAAGCTCAATCTGACTTTTTCTCAATGCTGATGGGTTGGCGCGAATGTGTGTCTTTCTGAAAAATAAATGTGTTTTATATATGTATTTGTAAAGGTCGATGGAAGAATAAACGTTTAAATAAGTGTGTAAATGGATGTTTATTTTTAATAAAATATTGATTGGTTAACTGGCTTATAAAGTGTATCTTAGTGAATACATATATTAACGAGTACATTTAAAATATTTAAATATATGTATCAGTGTTTCACTTTGTGTATAAGTGGCTGCATGGGTTGGTGACTGACTCACTGTTTGTATGTGTTTTGAAGACAGCATATATGCAGGACTGTATGGGTGGATGAGTGTGTATATGTGTGTGTTAGTGAGTGAATGACTGTCTCACTAGTGTCTTTATCAGTAACTACATATGTTTTAATCTAGTATATGTGAGTATTGATGTATATAAGTGAGTATATGTGAGAGTGGGAGATTGAAAGAGTTCTTGTTTAAATAAGTATGTGTTTCTATAAGTGATTGTTTAAGAGAGTAAGTATGTGTAAGTTTCCTTAGAAGTAAGGTGGCAGTGTGTGTATAGCTGTATATGCAAATACATGGATATTCAATAGTTTATTTGCATGTGTGAGTATGTGTGTGAGTAACTTTTGGATGACTGTCGGTGTGTAACAGGATGTATATGTGTATCACTACATATGATGAGTGAGTATATGTATGAGTGACTATAAAGAACTGTTGCTGAATGAGTGGATGTGTATATAGATGGTGGAATTACTGAAGTGGTTGTTGTTATTGGTATGGGTATCTCCTTTTTTTGAAAATGTTAGTTTCTATTTTTGAATATGTGTTTCAAGGGTTACATTACACTGAAAGGAGGTCTGTCAGTCTGTCACAAGGATGGTGTTATCAGTGATGTCATGAGTGATGTCACTGACCATGTCATGAGTGATGTAATATGTGACGTCATCAGCAGTGCATTGCAGGCGCGCAAGTTATAGTGAGTCCAACTAACTATAACGTAGGAATTTCAATGGTTTTATGTCAGTAAAATTTCCAGCTAACTATAACTGGTGCGAAACCTATGGTTTTTTCAGTAAATTTAATAGGTTTTTTAAATGCTAATTCCTAACTATAACTGGTGAAAAACCTATGATTTTTACAGTGAATTTCAAAGGTTTTTTAAATGCTAATTCATAACTATAACTGGTGTGAAACCTATGGTTTTTTCAGTGAATTTCATAGGATTTTTAAATGCTAATTCCTAACTATAACTGGTGTGAAACCTATGGTTTCTTCAGTGAATTTCAAAGGTTTTTAATAGCAAATTTCTAATGCTATGAAATGTAATATTTTTTTTTAATTAGTCCTATATTGTATATTTATATTATACTATTTTTTTATGTATATTCATATTTTTTGTTTTTTAAAAATGTTTTGCCCTTGGAGCACTCCCGGTGCGTGTACCGGTGCGCTCACCAGTAAGCGCGGAATTTTTGCGCGCCCCTGTGCGCGTACCTGGGCGCGTCCCGTTAGCGGACCCAAAAAAAATACAAAAAAAATAATGAAGGAGTGAGCATGAGGAAAAGGGACGGAGAGAGTGGTGTTAAGAGAAAGATAGCTAGAGGGAGGAACACAGAGGGACTGTGTAATAGATAGTAAGACAGGGAAAAGGCGTTAGAGGAAGTAACGAGAAAAGGAAAGACATGGGGAGTGACAGAGAGAAAGAACAGAGAGAGTAAAGGAAGGAGTGACAGAAAGGGACTGAGTGAACCACAAAAGAAAGGTAAGTGAGGGAGTGTGGGTGAGCAGGGGGACTGAAAGAAGTTGAATGTGGTAGGAAAGTAAGGGAAAGGGAAGTAAACATGGAGGATAAGAATACGTGAGGGAAGCAGAGTAAGGAAACAGGGGGGAGGTAGGGTGAGAGAAAAGTAATGAGGTTAAAGCAAAGGGTGATGACAAACTACATTTTTTTAGTCACACTTACCATATAATTAATGTAAACTTAATTACATATTTTTTCTACACTTTGTATCTGTGAAAGACAGAAGAAAAATAAGGTATAATTAGTAAAATATATATTTTAAAATAGAAGAGACAGGTCAAGAGGTAAAAAATCATAAAAGTGTACTAAGAAATAAAGCAAGAGTGAAGGATACAGAAAGGGAAATAAAGTAATGTAGAAGGACAAAAAGAGGGAAAAAGAAATAGAAGGAGAGCAAATTACTAAGAGTAAGGCCGATAAATTTAGTGACAGAGAGGAAGAGAAGAAGAGAGAAATGAACTGAACGTAAGTAAGATACTAAAAGAATGTGAGTTACCAAAACTAAATCAGGAAAGAGGAGTGAGTAAAAGGGGAATGAGTGAGAGGGAAAGGAGTCTGATTCAGGATCCATTTACAAGAAAGAGGAATGGAAGATGACTGAGAGTGAGTGAAGGAGAGTCACAGAATGAAGGGATGAAGGGAGTGAGGATAATATAAAAGGATTGAGGGAAAAGGAGTGAGGAAGTAAGTACACAGAGGGACTAAGGGAAGGACTGAGTGAAGTGGAGTACAATGAGTGAGGAAAGAAAAATGAGTAAAGGAGAAAAAGAAGGAAAGAGAGGGGAAGATGACTAAAGCAGTGGTACTGAGAGAATCTGATTCAGTGATAAAATTAAAGAGAAGGACACTGAAAGATAGGAAATGCAGGGTAGTAATAGAACCAGAGTAAAAGAACTGGGGGTGAAGAATGATGAGAGAAGAGCAGTGAAGTTGTTGTAAGAGAAATGATAGAAGGTAGATAAACACAAGTGAGCATAACAAAAGGAGAGTGAGGGACTGAGGACATAGAGGTAGTGAACGAAAAAAGAGGACAAAAAAAAGAAGCAAAGAAAGATAAGTGAGGGAGAATGGGTGAGTTATAGTGACAGAGTGCGACAAAAGAGGTGAGTGAGTAAAGAGGAATTAGTAAAAGAGCAAAGAAGGAAAAGACGGAAAAAGGAAGTAAAGTAGGCAGACTGAAAGCTGAAAAGTGGTGCAAGGGAGAGAGGGGATGCAGACAGTTGAAATGGGATTGAGGGGTTGTGAAATAAGTGGAGTACAGGAACAGCGATGAAACAGAGTGAGAGAAAAGCAGTGTGAATGAGTAAAGAGAGCTGAAAAAAGGTGGAAAAAGTAAAGTGAGTGTGAGACAATGGGAATACAATATAAATTACACAATACAAACTATAGAATAACTTGTTTTTTTTTGCTGTTCTCAGAATATATTGAATTTCACTAAAAACAGTGAGTTCAAACTATTCATCATATGACAGCGGGAAAAAAAACCCATATAAACTTACAAATCATATATGTACACTAATCTTTCATTCACTTACTTTTCCTTGAGGCCAAATAGTAGATCGTGAAAGTCCTTTTCGTTGGAAAATACTCTGCTGTTCTTTAAAATTTCCATTTCATCGACTTTCTATAAAAAAAGCTCTAAGAACATCTGAAATAATTCTCAACGTTTTCATTTCCTCCTTGTGTTAAGTCATGACTTTTTGCTCATTCCTTCACCTTTCCTACGGCCAAATAGTGTCAGATATATCAGTATGTTTTTAAATTTCTGAAATCAAACTCTGAAATTACTGTTTACCCGATGTTCTGAAAGAAAAACTCATACAACATTTTCACAATGTTTAATTATTCTTATTCCCCTCTTTGGATCACTCATGTTCAACATTTCCTATAATACTGATATCATTTACTATGAAATCCACTTACAGTACCTATATGAGAACTGGATTTTTTATATTATGTTGATCACTTTTACTCACAATATAATTTTAAACAGTAGACTAACTTTTATTAACTGCTCCTGTCTTCATAGGCCAATTACCTTTACTTAAATTTTGGTTCTAAAAACACTAGGTAAGAATTGTTTAAGTCAAAAGGCAAACGTTGTTTGTAAGTCAAATGAGTATCATTGCAGTAAGTCCAACCTTTTCGACATTTTAAATAAGCTGTATAATGCCCTGATGTTGTCGAAGGACCGTCATGATAAATAATAGCTACAGTTGCAAAGGTTCTTCCTGAAATTGATAACTGAGAAGCCACGAGATTTTTAATACAAGTTGTCAATTTAGTTCCAACAAGTCTACATCTTTGGAACACTAAAATGACATACTGACCATAAGTTTGTATAAATAATGTGGGCAGCATTGGACACTTACATTGGGTACACACCATATTATGATCAGCTGCTTTAACTAGATTATTAAATGACACTGATTTGCAGTCTGGTAAAGTTAAATATATAAATCTTTCAGTGTCTATTTTAGTAGTACTTGATAAACTACAATTGTCGCAGTCATGCTGCCATTGATAAGAAAGGCTAAAAAGATTTTCTACATCTACACCTTCATCTTCCAAAACACCAAACATATACATTAAAAATTCCTGACAATCCTGCTGAATGTTCTGTGAATTTTTTTTTTGACCAGAACATATGTCTAAAAGATTTTGAATTTCTGTAACACTTTCTATTTTTGCTCTATCACTGCTACATTTCTCAAACACAGAATTCAATAAACCGCAGAATCTTTGATCCCGATTTTCAACAATCTGTTCTTGTAAAGTTTGAATTAAAAAAACAACATTAACCACTACATTAGCATAGCAGTTGACACCAGAACTGTTTTCAAACTGAAATCCAACAACATCTTCATCAGAATCCTTTTTCTTTCTGTTTACATTTACATTTTCATCTACTTTTTGTCTTTTTGCTACTACCTCACTGCAATTATTCTCATTTCTTCTTTTTCGGCCTACAACACGTTTTTCAAACAGAGGATATTGACGCAAATGTGGAGCATACTCTCTTCTTAACCTATTGTATTCTTTAACACAATCTACATCTGCACAAATCTTTGTCTCATCACACTTAATCAAGTACAATCCTGATAAAGTTCTGACTCGTGATAATGCCACATACGCCATACCCTCTTTAAACACAGAACTTTCAATATTCACCAAAGCACTATCTACACTTAAACCTTGAGATTTATGAATTGTCACCGCATATGCCAAACAAACAGGAAACTGTTTTCAGCGAACATATAAGTCTTTTACAAGCAAAAATCTAGCAGAACAACGACTGATTTGTTGTACTTGCTCAATGCCATCAAATTTCATTTTTAAAAATTCAATTCCATCTCTATTTCTATAATTCACAAAATCAACAACATGACCCATTGCTCCATTTACCAGACCTCTTTCAACATTTAAATTCCTTCTCAAAATGATACGACAATTTAAACACACATTCAGAGTCCTTTCAAAACCAGCTGTTTTAGATATACTCTTCTCTAATTAATCCAATTTTGATTTCAAATTTTCTGACAAAATAATTGTTGCTCCCATATGCTCTATTTTATCTATTGCTTCCAGTTTCACAATCTCTTCATTTTCTAACTTTAACATTTTGTTGTTGAAGATGGAACATTCTTACAGAGTTGGCATCAAACATATCCCAGATTTGTTCTCAGTAATTTTCTTAAAAATATTCTCTGGAAGAATGTTTTCATTTGGATACAAATTTGAAATTAATCGTGCATGTAAAGCTTCTTTCCTGTGCTCACTTACTTTTCCGATTCTTACATCTTGTAGAATATTTTTATAATCTTCATCCTTTGCCTGTCGCATATTTTGAAGCAGTTCTGCATATTTGAAATGTAACCATATATTAATGTTTCCAATGCTTCCAAGGGACTTCCTGGTATCTTCATGCGTGAGCATTTTAAACACTGGTTGTCCTTTTACTGGAGTCAACTGCAGTAGATCTCCAAAAAACAATCATGTGTTTCCCTCCAAATAACACATCATACTCTGTTGGAAGAATTTCTTGCATTCTCAAATGCACAAAAGCAAGCATTAGATTTGAGACCATGCTTACCTCATCAATGATAAGAAGTTTCATGTTCTTCAGGACTCTGGAAACTTCAGAACATGCATCTCCAGATAGCTTGTTGTAATGCAATTTATTATCATGCTCAACTGGCAGTATCATTAAACGATGTAGAGTAATCCCTTTAATGTTATGTGCTGCCAGTCCAGTTGGAGCAGTTACAACACAAGACAGCGGTGATTCAGTCCTTTTCTGCAGATAAGTTGCAATTGCTTTAATCAGAAAACTTTTTCCTGTTCCCGCTTCTCCACTTACGTACAGTCGGACAGGCTTAAATGATGTACATGAGCACTCTTTTTTCTCATGTCTGAATCCATGTTCAATCTGTTCTGTGACTTCGTCATATATCTTTTTCTGCTCAACGTTTAGTTGCTTTACCAACTCTTCTAAGTTAACTACATCCTCTTGAGCTTGTTCCATAGCTCTTTCCACCTCATCCATGGCAGAGGCAGCTTCATTTTGGATAATTGGTCCTCCTAGTGGATCCTGACTCAATGAAGTAGAACTCTGACTGTCTTGAGAACTGTCTCTAGCAATCTCTTCAACAATTGTGGCTTCTTGCTCTATTTCTTTGTTCAACATTTGCAGATAATTTGGAAAAACAGGACATTCTATGGTATCCTTGGTTGCATTAAAAGAATCTTCGTAACAGAGAAAATCTCCAAGTAGTTCCTCTTCTGTACGCCACTGCTTAAAGAGTTGCAAAAGTGCTAAATAGTAAAATTCTCTTTTCTCTGGAGATTCGTAACTCAATTTTGATGATTAATCAAATGGCATTTTCTCTGCTTCACTAGACATCATTCATACCCTATGACAGCATATTTTCCATTATTGATATCTTCTGTGATGTTCCTCTTATAACTATAGTTTTGCATAACTTCATACAAACAAGTGTTCTCAAGGTGAGTCCTTCTATTTGGATAGTATGTATCCAACATGTTTGTCTTCAAAATATCTGTACTGTTTGGTTCTTTCTCCGCCAAATACTCAATTTCTTGTACAGATTTCAAAACTCGGTTTCATGTTGCAGCACGACCTAGACTCACCCAAATGATTGTTCTAGATTTGGCATAGAGACTTGCTGATGATAACCGATCAGAACATTCATATGCTCCAATTTCTCGATGCGACAATATCTTCAGACTGAAGCTGTATAATTTTTTACTTATACTCTTTTCATGTGAAATGTCCTCCCACTTTTCCTTCAGTTCTGTCTTTTCTTTTTTTGTGATGTAAGACGTCACATATCGAGCCACAGCAATAGAGTTGCCAGCAACGAACTGAATATCCATGTTAGCATTCCACATGGACAAAATCACTGGGTTGTAGTCATTAATATACTTGGACTCTTCGTTTCTTTTTAAATTGTATGTATTTTTTGGTGATTTCCTCATCACAGTATGTCGCAGAAAAGACATCAAATTATTTACTCTTCCTTTAGAAATCACTGGTCGTGGAAAAGCGAAACGACATTTTGTGTAGAACTTGTCCTTGTTTCTGAATTTTCAACGACAGTACTTTCCACAATGATGGGATTGAAAGCGTTTTCTTCAGTAGTTTTTGGAACAGCACATGTTGAATACTATTCAATGAAACTCATCACTGTGTCCTCGGAATCAGTTCCAGATGTGGGTGCATCTTTAATCCATAACAACATATGTATGTGAGGAGCACCTCTCGCTTCATACTCCTTCCTCCAAAAGAAATCCAAAACCTCTCCAAGGGGAGGATTTTTTTGTTGGTAATAAAAGACATCATAGCTTCAAATCTATGATTGAAATATCTGCATACATTCACTGGATCCAAAGAACACAGTTCTCCAGGTGTTTTGAATTCTATATTTTGTATGTTTCCATTTGCCTCTCGTAGAAATTGAAGTAAGTCGTCCCATGCATACTCAGCACAGCTAAGAGTGAGGAACCATGTAGGAGTTCCTAAGTTTCTCAGCATACATTTCAATTCCCCATGACGACGGAACCAATACTCGTTTGTACCACGCTGACATGCCATGAGATTGATTAGCTGAGATTCCAAAATACTGTCTTGCAGATTGACTTTCTCCATAAAGTCCTTTGCCGAAACATTTTGCAGATGTGCTCCACTTTTCAGTATATGATTAACTGCATAAGAAAGCCCAGACATGTCACTTTCATACAGTAGATGAAACAAATACGGAATGCATTGACGAAACCTTGGATCTTCAGCATATAATCTTAAAGTCCGGTATTCAGCTGCAGGAATTTGAACTGGTCGATCATCATATCGTCCACCTCGACCTGTTGGAAATAACTGTGGAAAACAACAAACTTCCAAACTTTCTTCCCATACACTAATGAGACTTCCTTTTGCTGCTTTCATTTGAAACAAGTCAGTTGCATTGCCCATTACTTCTTTGGAATGCAAAGGATGAACAGTATAATGTTCATATATTTCTTCACTTCTAGACACATCAACTTTTTAAATTTGGCCGACTGAACAATCGCTGTCTTCTTCTGCAGCTGTTTCCTCTGCTCCAACACATACATGTTTGTAGTACTCATTGTTTTTGACCAAATACAACGTTGCCTTTTTGACTTTCCTAACATCCACTAAATCTTGCCAGATTTTCTTACTCTTTGTCGGAACCCCATTAACTAGAATAACCAGAGGATCCTCTTCTACTCTTTCTCCACCAATTGTATCAATATTTTTCTTGACATCTAGAGGCAAATAAACAACTCTTCCGTTTAATCCTCTTTGTAAATCTGAAGGAGGCAATTTCCCTATCTTAGGCTCCATGCGAACAATAGCCTGAAAAGGATGGACACATTGAATCAAAATAGATTCATAAGTATTTAAATCCATCAATTCAATAGGAATATCTACCAACTGAAGATTATTATGAACAGCTCTAGCAGGCATTCTGTTTTCATTTAATTTTTTAAAACAATAATTACAAATACGCTGATCAGAACTCAAATCAAAAGAATTCTCCACCAACAAATAAGTTACAAAATCCATCCATTCACTATTGTTTTCCATTTCACTTTTTGCATATAAATCAACTAACCTAGTCTGAATCTTATAATGAGTTCGTCGACAACACACACAAGTATAATTAGGCCTTTCACTTGATTTCACCTTAAACTTGGTAATTTCCTCGTCAAACTTTTCTGTACTTAAAATCTGTACATTATCTTCCACATTACCATCTATTACTATATCCATTTCTACACTGTCCTCTTTGTCCCCAAAATAACAAAACTCAATTTCTTCACAAATGCTCTTCACAATTAATTCTGATCCATGTAAAAGAGCGCTGTTTAACTGTTTAAGCTTAAGTGCTGGACTTTTTGCATAATACAACTTTCTCACTAATTTCCTCACTTTATTATGATGCACTGCTAACATCCTAAAATGATGAAAAACAATCTGATATACTTTTCTAGAAAGACAAGCCAGTGAATGCCCATGCAAACCTGTGTTTTCTCTCACTCTGCAAGGATCTAACTCTTGCAACATCTTCATTTTCTGTTTTACACTTTTCTTACTATATGTACGTAAGAAATTACAAAGCAAATCGATTGACTCCTGTCGCACACTACAAATACTACTACACTTCCATGTGTACACTGGACCCTTAGTATGTTTCCCTAAAACTTCATCAGCTAACACCTCTTCTGCATCTCTAGACACAAGTTTCTCTTTTTCCATCAGACAACCATCTTTCACCTCATATGCACGACCACTGGTGTCAACTGCATGCACCAAATCATTCTCCTGGAAGTAACTCTCCTCATTAAAAAATGGCTCAGAACTTGAACTATGCATCCATTCTCCAGAAAATACTTCACAAAAATTAGTCCGATTAATTATTCTTTTCCATCTACTGTTCGATTTGAAAACATCAATTGCCTTTTTAAGTATCCTAATTCTATTGATTACTAAAATAAATAATTTTTTCTTAACTTCGAAAGCCTGATCAACAATCTTCTCCACACTTTTCTTTTTCTTGTAGAAAGCAGCTCTCTGTTTACCTTTCTTCATATTTTTTAACCAATTTAAAACGACCCTATTGCGAAACATTCGTCTACGAATGTCCCTAAATTGGTTTTGCCTTCTATTACTATACATACTGTTCTCTCCTGGTCCAGTAGTAACACTTTTGGGGGGCCTCTCCTTCCTTTTCAAATTTGCTCTCTCCTTCTGTATATTCACATTCTCGTTAACATTTTTTTTTGCTCTACATATGTTCCGAAAAAAAGACTTAGTTGTCTTACAAGGAGCGTTTTTTGTGTTTTTTGAAGTACTTGTTATAGGGGAGTGCTTTAATTCCGTTGCTGTTTTTGATTTTTTCCGTATGGCATCTTTCCTTCTCCTCTGCCTTGAAGGCATATTTCCTTACTATTGGAATTGTTGATTTCAATCTGTGGTAAAGAAAATAATAACACATTATAGACCACTATTAGCAAACAACAAAGGGATGACAATAAGCAAACAATGTAAATACTAGTTTACAACATATCTAAGTTTATATCACAGCAACAACATAACTAGGAGTTAGACAGAGAAAAACAGCTAGACGGAGTAACACAAAGAGACAGACAGAGTCAGACAAAGAGGGAGTAAAACATAGAGAAGGAGTAAGACAGAGAGAGTGTATAATATGTTGTAAGACAGAGAAAGGATGTAAGAGGGTGAGGGAGTAAGTCAAAGAAAGGGAGAAAAAGAGTAAATCAGAAAAAGGGTGTAACCGGGTGTAAAAGAGAGAGGGTGTTAGAAGGGAAGAGGATGTAAAAGAGACTTAAACAGAGAGAGTCTGTAAAAGGGCGAGAGAGAGTAAGTTTGAGAGAGGGTGTAAGAGGAAGTAAAAAAAGAGAGGTGAGGCCTGTCCAGAAGCACAGAGGAGGTGAGGCCTGTCCAGGGGAGCAGAGGTGGTGAGGACTGTGTCTAAGAATGCAGTGGACTGTACTTCATGAAGCCTTTCCCCCACTGCATTCTTAGACACAGGCCTCACCTCCTTTGCACCCCTGGACAGGCTTCTCTCCCACTACACTCTTGAAAACATGCCTCGCCTCCTCTGCACCCCTATACAAGCCTCATCTCATCTGCAACCCTGAACAGGCTTCACCTCATCTGCACCCCTGGACAGGCTTCACCTCATCTACACCCCTGGACAAGCCTCACCTCATCTACACTATTTATTCCTTCTCAAAAATGTAAAAAACGTTCATTTGCCCCAAAATCGTTTTTCGCATCACATTTAAGAAACACAGCACAGGTCCTATGTACAAGCATACAATTTCACTACTGGAACCTCATTATTTCACAAAAGACAATTCCTCTATCTTGCATTTGTTGATATCAAGCATTTCCAAAAAACATGCCACAAACCAACAAGAACGAACCTCAATCTGCTTCCTAATCTGAGGTAATGCAGGTGACATCATTCTAAAAGGTTCAAATATATTTATTTAATGAGGCAAACACTATTAATTCCTTCTCAAAAATATAAAAGCCATTCATTTACCCCAAAATCGTTTTTTAAATAACATTTTAGAAGCACAGCACAGGTCCTATGTACAAGCATTCCATGTCACTAGTGAAATTTCTCAATTTTACATAATACAATTCCTCTATGCAGCAAAATCTATTTACCAGATTAGGAAGCACATTAAGCTGTGTTATTCTTCCTTTGTGTCATATTTCTTGATAATACTTGGTAAAGAAATGTTAGTGCATAGAGGAATTGTACTTTGTACAAAAGTGAGGTTTCAGTAGTGTAATGAAATGCTTGTACATATGACCTGTGCTCTGTTTTTTAAATGTTATGTAAAAATTGATTTACAGCACATGAATTGGTTTTACATTATTCACAAGGTTTAGATACTGTGTACATGATTGCACGTTTCACCTGTGTTTCCTCAGATTAGGAAGCAGATTGTGCAGATGAGGTAAGGCCTCTCCAGAAGCACAGAGGAGGTGAGGCCTGTCCAGGGGAGTAGAGGTGGTGACGCCTGTGTCTAAGAATGCAGTGGACTGGACTTCATGAAGCCTCTCCCCCACTGCATTATTAGACACAGGCCTCAGCTCCTTTGCACCCCTGGACAGGCTTCTCTCCCACTACACTCTTGAACACAGGCCTTGCCTCCTCTGCACCCCTGTACAAGCCTCACCTCATCTGCAACCCTGAACAGGCTTCACCTCATCTGCACCCCTGGACAGGCTTCACCTCATCTACACCCCTGGACAGGCCTCACATCATCCACACTATTTATTCCTTCTCAAAAATGTAAAAACCATTCATTTGCCCCAACATCGTTTTTCACATCACATTTAAGAAACAGAGCACAGGTCCTATGTACAAGCATACTATTTCACTACTGAAACCTCACTATTTCACAAAAGACAATTCCTCTATCTTGCATATGTTGATATCAGGCATTTCCAAAATACATGCCAAAAACAAACAAGAAAGAACCGGAATCTGCTTCCTAATCTGAGGTAACGCAGGTGACATCATTCTAAAAGGTTCAAATATATTTATTTAATGAGGCACACACTATTAATTCCTTCTCAAAAATATAAAAGCCATTCATTTACCCCAAAATCGTTTTTTAAATAACATTTTAGAAACACAGCACAGGTCCTATGTACAAGCATTCCATGTCACTAGTGAAATTTCTCAATTTTACATAATACAATTGCTCTATGCAGCAAAATCTATTTACCAGATTAGGAAGCACATTACGCTTTTTTATTCTTCCTTTGTGTCATATTTCTTGATAATACTTGGTAAAGAAATGTTAGTGCATAGAGGAATTGTATTTTGTAAAAAAGTGAGGTTTCAGTAGTGTAATGAAATGCTTGTACATATGACCTGTGCTCTGTTTTTTAAATGGTATGTAAAAATTGATTTACAGCACATGAATTGGTTTTACATTATTCACAAGGTTTAGATACTGTGTACATGATTGCACGTTTCACCTGTGTTTCCTCAGATTAGGAAGCAGATTGTGCAGATGAGGCCTTTCCAGAAGAGCAGAGGAGGTAAGGCCTGTCCAGGGGAGCAGAGGTGGTGAGACCTGTGTCTAAGAATGCAGTGGACTGGACTTCATGAAGCCTTTCCCCCACTGCATTCTTAGACACAGGCCTCACCTCCTTTGCCCCCATGGACATGCTTCTCTCCCACTACACTCTTGAACACAGGCCTCGCCTCCGCTGCCCCCCTGTACAAGCCTCACCTCATCTGCAACCCTGAACAGGCTTCACCTCCTCTGCACCCCTAGACAGGCCTCACCTCATCTATACCTCTGGACAGGCCTCACCTCATCTACACTATGTATTCCTTCACAAAAATGTAAAAACCATTCATTTGTCCCAAATCGTTTTTCGCATCACATTTAAGAAACACAGCACAGGTCCTATGTATAAGCATACAATTTCACTACTGAAACCTCACTATTTCACAAAAGACAATTCCTCTATCTTGCATATGTTGATATCAAGCATTTCCAAAAAACATGCCACAAACCAACAAGAAAGAATCTCAATCTGCATCCTAATCTGAGGTAACGCAGGTGACATCATTCTAAAAGGTTCAAATATATTTATTTAATGAGGCAAACACTATTAATTCCTTCTAAACATATTATCTACAATGTGTATTTTACATCTCTTTTTCATCATAAGGGAGCAGGATAGACTACCCATGATCCCCTAGGCCTTCTCAGGGAGTGCTTAAAGTATCTGTTTCTGCTTTCCTGACAGACTATGGTATGGATTCCATATACCACAATAACTTCTGTAACAACATGCAAGATATCTACAGAGGAGACGGTGCACATTAAATTTAAGTCTCTACATTGGTACCTACATGTAGGTACTTAAATAAATAAAAATAAAAAAAAGATTTTTTTTTTAAAACAGCTACTTTTTTTTAAAACTGTCATTCTTTTTCCCCATGGTACGCTCCCCCGTACGCTCCCCGGTGCGCGTACCGGGCGCTCCCCTGCGCAAATCAAAAAAAAAAGTGTTTTTTTTGCCCCGCGGGGCCCTTTCATGGCCCCCACATCAAACCTAGGGGGTCAGGGGGGTCTACCCTGCCCCCTTTTGGTCATTTCCCCCTTTGTTCTTGCCACCTCTTGTGTCTCGATCCTACTGACGTAAATAATTAATTTACTCTCTTAATTTCTATGCAGGTAAGTACTTAATCAATAATAACTCAGATCGGAAGAAAAAAGACAGAGTCCGTGGTGTTAGAGTTCTTAGGGGTTTTATTCCTTAAAAAGGAATGGTCATGACCAAGATATCTGATTCTGACCACCACAGGGGTGTCAGAAGGGATAGAGCGCTACATTTTATTAACAGTACATAGCTTATATACTTAATTCACGTCATAAGCAACAGTGCAGGAGGCGTAACAGCTGAGAGAAGACAAGATAACAGTATACACGTGGTACTAGTACGTAATCAAGAGGCGTGAACTAGAGGTGTGTGCTAGAAACGTCACAAGTAGGTGTCACAAAGGGGTGGCACTAACAGAAATGTTGCAATGTCAGCAGAAATTGGAAGCTTGGATGCGCGCGCAGCTGCATGACGTGTGACTGACGTGAAGCTGGAGGGTGCAGGGGACTTGACATTCAAAATGACGGAAAGAGACAGAAGTCTGGCATGTCAGATCAACTTGTACTTTTATCATATCTGATATCTGGTGTTGTAGGAACTAAGCTATCTGGGCTGAAAGGTCTCTGGGGTAGAAGTCATTCTATACTGACTGGGAGTGCGTGTATAAGCGCCTGAGTGTCTGCAGGAGAAGCGTGGGGCATGGGCCTTCCATGGGTACATGGCAACAGAGGCTATGAATTACTTGAATTAATTGCACAGAGACAGGCCGGCCCTTTGGCTCTGCAGCTGGGAGGATGTTTACTTAAACTAGTAGGCAGGAATGCATTTTCGAGGAGCAGATCAGATAATTCGAAGGTTGAAGTCAGTCTTGGCAGAAAACAGGCCGAGCTAAGCGCGAGGGGCCGCGCTGGAAGTAAGTCGGAGTTCACGGGTACAGAGGCAGCCTGGGCTGAGGCCCTCGGAGTCAGAAGCCAGAAAAGAGGCTCGGTGGCAGAAATTCAGGGCCTACTTAACTAGAGCTGAAAAACGTAGAAGTACACCACAAAAAGACGTTGGCATGGCATACTTAGGAACGGACTATTCAACCCATTCAGGGTGGGTCTGAAAGAGGACATATTAACGTTGGACGCAAATGTATTTGCGTCTTCATAGCTGGTACAGGAGGGAAGTTACATGTACTTTAGGCTTGATACATGGAGTCGGTGGGGTACACGATAGGGAACATAACATGACCAAAAATTTATATTTCCTCATTCCCTCCTTGTTCCCTACGGACCCTTCATGAAATCTCGATCCTCATGAATCTATCAGTTTGTTCTTGCAGCATCATTTGCTCATCTTTCTTTCTTTGGCGTTTTGAGAGGAAACTAGAATGTTCAATGCAGGAGGTGGCACACAGTCCACAAATCGCTGGCCCACACTGTAGGCACAGGCAGCAACTGAATACTATGACTAGGCCAATGCCTAGGAAGGATAGGATCTTCCATCCCCAAGCAGTTAACGTTGTCCAGAACCAACCGGACCAAGTCCAGGTGCCTGGATTCTGATGTATCAGATTTGCAATTTTATGAGACGAGTAATAGCATGATATACTGATGGTGCGTTTTGTGGGATGAAAACGCAGCAACTTGACCCGATGACCTTACAAGCTCCACCTCGATCTGCCAAGATGACGTCAATCACGAGACGATTTTGAAGGACAACAATCCGCATAGCAGACTGTTCCTCTGTTATATTACCTAAAGCGGAAGCGGTTTCATGTACTACTGCTTCAAGTGTTCTAGTTAACCTGCGTATTATTTTACTATTTTGAACAGGTCCTACGAAGAAAAAGAATCCTTTATTAAAATCTGTGTATTGCTCCCATGCCGTTTCTGTGTAGTCGACAAGCGGGAGGTCTCTTCGGACTCTATTGTTTACTAGATTTGAATTACGATGGTAATCAGGGGGAGCTAAGAAAACAGGGGGCAGAAGGAAAGCAAGATAACAGGTACCATCCCAATCTGGTGGTAGACTTATGTACGCGGTATGGCCACAAACAAAATATGTATGTCGTCTAGCTTGAAATGAGGACTTACCCTCATCAGTGAATTCGACTACAGTAGTACATTTACTATGACCTAAGTGTACTGAACCCTTTTTTCTAACACAGAGGTGACCGGTGACTGGTAATACTGACATGGCAGGAAGGACGGGTGCAGCTTCAGATTCAACAACAAGAATCATAATGTTTTCTGTGTAATTTCCTAACCCATATACTTCATTTTCTAGATCAGTTCCTACAGAAACAGATTGACCTTTACTATCAGGGTAACAGGCATAGAATAGGACTGAATTCAGGTCTCCCCAAATCCATTTCCCTTCGGGGGTAACGGCAATATCTGAATCTATAGAGTTTATTAATCTAATCCATGCACCGCAAGAGCCATTGTGCGAGAACGGATATGGAAAAAGAGGCAGGGCTCCCTGGTATTTCTGATGGGGAGGGAGTCGGCCACATACCCAGCAATTGGTAGCATTGCTGGTCTGGTGAGAGTGATGTAACATACTAATGAATGTATTGTTGCGCAGCGCAAGTCTGTAAGAAAGCTCGTGTGGAGGTAATTCGCTAAAAGAATGTTCAGCAGATACATTGTAAGCAGATTGTTCACGCCTGAAAATAGGCCAGTAGATAGGTAGCAGAATGCTAGTAATAATGATTAAAACACTCAGAATAAACATGATTATTAGTGTCACTATACAGTGACTATGAAGCGATTTACAATATGCACTTTTTTTGAATCTTCTCTCTCTCTCTCTATGTCGATCTAGGGGATACATGTCAGAAACTATTTAACCGATTCACCTAGGGGAGGACTTAAACAATTAAACTGTCTGACTTGCTAGATCGGAGTTTCATACGATACTCCTCTTGGGGAGTTTTTTCTCTTTCAGTTACTGTAAAGTCTTTTGGCTCGACACAGTCTTTGGTGGGGGTGGACGAGTCTCGATCAGGTTTCAGTTCAAAGAATTTTTTCACATGACTCGTGTGAACCCACCCCTTTCTCCCTTCAATTTTTACTGCAGTCCTTGTGGTGAGAAGAACGGTCTTCGGGGATTTCCAGCGGGGCTCCAGCGGACTCTTCCTGTCGAAATTGCGTACCAGGACTAAATCGCCAGGACGGACATCGTGCGGCTTTACATCGGTGTTGTCAGGGAAGGCTGCGGCAACCTGTGAACGACATGATTGGAGTGCAGACATCAAGGAGGCAAGGTAATCTGTCAACATATTACAATCGACATCAGTTATTTTCTTCGGAATGGGCGTCCCCCACATATTCGGTGGTCTGCCAAAGACCACTTCGTACGGGGATAGCCCTGATCTCGAATGGGCAACCATTCTCATGTAGAATAGTGCCACGGGCAGGGCCACTATCCAGTCGACCCCTTTCTCCTGACATATCTTTGCAAGGCGTATTTTCAGTGTCTGATTATGCCTTTCTACCAGGCCTGCGGCTTCGGGATGTCGGACACAATGGAATTTCCACTGGTATCCTAGCAGTAAAGAAACTTCTTTCATTAATGCAGATGAGAATGGCTGACCGTTATCTGAGTACACGACACGAGGCAAGCCGTATCGTGGGAAGAATTCACGAACCAGCTGCTTTGCAGTGGTCGGAGCAGTGTAATCTGGGACTGGGTATGCTTCGGTCCAGCGGGACAGAGCACAGACAACTACGAGAACATATTTAAATCCTCGACAACGGTCCATCTGGATATAATCCATCTGGAGGACTTCAAAAGGGTGATCGGGAGGATGAAATCCACCTTGCTCTACAGGGACGCTTTTTCCTGGATTGAACTGACAACAGATCATGCAAGTACGCACTTTCTGTTTCGCTGCTGCTCGTAAGTGTTTATTGTTCCAGAGATTTTGTAAACTGTCTAACATCGCTTTCTCTCCTAGATGTGCTGGACTATGTGCTGTATTTATCATGACTTGAACCATAGAGTCAGGGAGAAACCATGTAGATTTTCCCTTTGTCATCCAACCTTGATCTGTCTGGATCCCTCCTAGTTCAATCCATTTCTTTATTTCATCTGGGGTAGCATGTGCCTGGATATCGATAACATCTAGTGTGGGATCCCTGACTGCCATACACTTGGTCGGTACTATTGTCTTTGTCATATCAGTTGTCTGAGTGTGAGTCAGTGCTGTATGCTTTGCTGTCTGGTCTGCCAGGTCGTTACCCTGGGAAACAGAATCTGTGACTTTAGTATGTGCTTTGCACTTCATGACCGATATTCCTGAAGGCAGATGTATTGCATCTAACAGTGCTTGAATGAGGGGACCGTGTTGGATCTTGGCACCATGAGAGGTCAGGAAACCTCGTTCTTGCCATAACATGCCGAAGTCGTGTACAACTCCGAACGCATAACGGGAATCAGTGTATATGTTGACATTTCTGTTCTTGGCTAGTATACAGGCTCGGGTCAGAGCAATAAGCTCTGCCGCTTGAGCGGACAGTGTGTCAATACGGTGTGTTTCTTTAACTTCAGTTTCAGTGGTCACGGCGTACGCGGCCACTAATTCTCCTGTATTAGTTCTCATGCATGAACCGTCCACATAAAGTGTCAGGTCTGGATTTGTCAATGGAACATCTGTTAAATCTCGTCTAGGCTTGGTTACTGCATTAATGATCTCTATGCAATCATGCGGGGCTGGATCTGTCATAACTGAGGGTAACAATGTTGCAGGGTTCAATATGCTGCAGCGCCTGATTTCTATGTGTGGCTGGAATAGCGATAATTCGTAACCTGTCAGTCGTGCTATAGTCAGGTGCTGAGTCTGGGTTCTGTTTAACAAAACCTCTACAGAGTGTGGAACTTGTACTGTTAACTGATGTCCTAAAACAATTGAATCGCTCTGTCTGATGGCTAATGCTGTTGCTGCTACTGACTTCAAGCACGCAGGGAGTGCCTGGGCTACTGAATCCAATGTACTTGAAAAATAAGCGCAAGGCTTATGTGAGCCTGCTTGATCTTGAGTGAGGACAGACAATGCTGTACCATCACGTTCTGTAACAAAAAGTGTAAACGGTTTGCTGTAACATGGTGTCGCTAAAACTGGTGCTTGGCATAAGGCTTTCTTTAATTCTTCAAAAGCTTGTGTGTGTTCCTGAGTCCAAGGGAGGGCAATCGAAGTCGCTGCCTCCTGCGTCGTTAACTGGATGAGTGGTTTAGCTAGAAATGCATATTGAGGAATCCGTTGTCTGCAGTACGAGGTGAGGCCTATAAAGGCCCGCACTTCCTTTTGTGTCCGGGGTTGTGGCATATTTACAATTAACTGAATGCGATCGGGAGTGAGCTGTCTCCCCACTTTGGACAGCAAGTGACCCAAGTACACAACTTGCTGAACACAGAATTGTAGCTTCGAAGGGGACACCTTGTGTCCTTTGTCAGCCAGGAAATGTAAGACTGTCAGTGATGCTTGTTCGCATTCGGGCTCACTTCGTGCGGTGATCAGCAGATCATCGACGTATTGCAGTAAAGCGGTGTTAACTGGCATTTGAATACAATCTAGTTGTCTTTTCAGTGCTTGACTATAGATGCTGGGGCTTTCTGTGAATCCTTGAGGTGCGCGGGAAAATTTGAAACTTCGACCATTTAAACTGAATCCAAATAGATATTGGCTGTCGGGATCAATAGGTACACTAAAGAAGGCGTTCTTGAGATCAATTACAGTAAAGAACGTTGCTTCAGAATCAATAGCAGTCAATAAGGAAGAGATGTCGGGGACCACAGGGTATTGTGGTACAATACATTTATTCAATTCTCTTAAATCAATCACCAGCCGATATACTGGCGGTGCATTGGGGTCGGTACATTTTAGAATCGGAATGATGGGTGAATTACAGACATTGGAGTCGGTCTCTACGACCACTCCTTGGGCAATGAGCTCTTCAATGATTTTCAGTAAAGCCACTACAGCATCGGGTGGTAATTTGTATTGTCTGATTCTGGGCAAAACAACACCTGTCTTGAGTGTAACACGGTATGGAGTGATATGCATGCAACCTACATCAGTTGGGCCTTTTGCCCACAAATAATATGGCACATTTTTCAATCTGACATCAAATTCTCTCAAAACATAGTGACCCTTGAAATCCCGTAGAAAGAGTCTAACTCCCTCCGGGGAACAGCATATTATAGCTCCTAGAGCTTTCAGAGTTTTAATTCCTAACAGATTTTCTGGGCATGATTTCGTCAGTAACAGGTCTGTAGTACGTGATAATGGACCCACAGCCAAGGGTACTGGTTCTGATACCTCATTTACAATAGGCTGTCCTGAAAAACCAAGGGAAACATTCTGTGAGCCTGAGAGGGGTGCCCCTGGGACTTCATCATGGCTGATTGTGGTGCGACTTGCCCCTGTGTCAATTAAAAACTTTCTGTCTTTTCCCAATACCTGACTGTGTACATAAGGACCTTCTTGATCTACAGGAATTTCAATAAGAGGCAGGCCACCTTCCCTCTCTAGGCTGTTTCATGTATATCGGGGGTAATCTGGATATGCGGACTGGGCATACTGATACATCTGTTGGGAAACTTGCTGAGTCGCGGCAATGGGCTGTGGCTGTGGTACCGCTACTGTCTGTGCTGTGTGTGATGGAGCATGCATAGACTGTGTGTTCTGCATTGGCTGTTCGCTCTGTGAGGTCTGCTGATGCCCATGGTCATGTCTAGGTGGATGCGGTCTTTCTTTAGTTTTACCTGTTAATATGTTATGTTTCAGGACTGGACATTCATGTACGTAATGACCTGGCTGCTTGCAGTAATTACATGTCCCTTTAACGGGAGCTGTAGGGTGACTTGTCTGGGCCCCACCTTTTCTCTGACCGTCGGCTGGGACCGTCTGTGCTACTAACATTTTCATCTTCGTGTCTTTCATACGTTTCTGTTCCTGATCTTGTTCTTCCCTAATTCTATTCTGGTGATATTGTAACATTTGTAACATCTGGGATGGCGTATTTGCCTGCCAAGTACTTTCAACTTTGTACACTCTGTTTTTAACTAATGGTAGGGAGTTCTCGACTAGTTTTGATACAAAAAGGTGTGGATATGACTCGCTACTCGGTTGGAGGCCACTATTAATAATGAAACATTTCTCGAATCTTGAATAGAAGTCACTAGTATCTTCATCTTGTTTCTGTTTACAGGACGAGATGGCGTCCCAATCTTCCTTTCTAGTTGTCAATAATCTTGGCAGGACCTGTACTATTAAACCGGGTAATGCTTTAGTCTTATCCCCAAGGCCTAACCCTGGGACCCGTTTGCTTTCTTCGTCTTCTATTTCTGCCCATGCAATCTTTGTGTCCCCCACCTCCCATTCCTTCTCTTTCAAGGGGAGTAGAGGTGGTGACGCCTGTGTCTAAGAATGCAGTGGACTGGACTTCATGAAGCCTCTCCCCCACTGCATTCTTAGACACAGGCCTCAGCTCCTTTGCACCCCTGGACAGGCTTCTCTCCCACTACACTCTTGAACACAGGCCTTGCCTCCTCTGCACCCCTGTACAAGCCTCACCTCATCTGCAACCCTGAACAGGCTTCACCTCATCTGCACCCCTGGACAGGCTTCACCTCATCTACACCCCTGGACAGGCCTCACATCATCTACACTATTTATTCCTTCTCAAAAATGTAAAAACCATTCATTTGCCCCAACATCGTTTTTCACATCACATTTAAGAAACAGAGCACAGGTCCTATGTACAAGCATACTATTTCACTACTGAAACCTCACTATTTCACAAAAGACAATTCCTCTATCTTGCATATGTTGATATCAGGCATTTCCAAAATACATGCCAAAAACAAACAAGAAAGAACCGGAATCTGCTTCCTAATCTGAGGTAACGCAGGTGACATCATTCTAAAAGGTTCAAATATATTTATTTAATGAGGCACACACTATTAATTCCTTCTCAAAAATATAAAAGCCATTCATTTACCCCAAAATCGTTTTTTAAATAACATTTTAGAAACACAGCACAGGTCCTATGTACAAGCATTCCATGTCACTAGTGAAATTTCTCAATTTTACATAATACAATTGCTCTATGCAGCAAAATCTATTTACCAGATTAGGAAGCTGTAATGGCTGGATTTTCTGTTTAGATGGGATCAGCCCCCAGGGGCCCCCGTGACCCAGCCAAAACGTACTCACCTTCCCTCCTCAGATCGTATTCACAATGAGTAGATATACAGATAAATATACAGGTCGCACCTAAGGACAGGGAATGACAATATATGTATGTACGGATTTTCTACAATATCTTATTCACATCAGTTGGCCTCGCGGTCACCCCGACCCAGACCGTTCTACCCTAGGGCAGATCTGACACACAATCCGGTGTGTCTACACACGGGCCTGCAGAACCCAATGCTCCCTTTTCCAAACTGTTCGCAATCTGGCGAAACTAAGCGCCAGTATCCTCCCTGGCGTTCTCACTTATCCAAGCCACAATCTGGTGGGTATTCCCACTGGTCTCCCACCCAGTGTTATCACTAACGCCGCATATCAACGACGACCACATTCCTATGAACCATTATTCGGGGGTATTGTCTCAGTGGTCTACCTGGAATAAAACTACAGTAATAACTTTGAATATGGTTTCAGATTATGTAGTGTACTCCCTGCTCTTGGCATCAAAGATCCACCCACTCCCTCCTTATTCAGTCACCATTTACCTGATCGGGATTTCTCATCCGTTCACCCAAACAGCTCCTAACTAGAAGTCGGGTTTATCAAGATTGAACATGAGCACCAGGCACACAATAATTCTATATGAATTAGGGTATTTATTAACAATAAACATAAATCACATTACTATGCAGCATTACATTTGCAAGAAAAAGGTAAAGATTAGAGTGCACATCCTACATAAATTGAGTGGGTATCACCTGGTTAGTGGGAAGTCTGGACTCGGCAGTCATCTAGGCTCCTGTCTCGTCTCTGGGTCCTGGCTCGCCTTGCAGTCACCCTCAGCCGTCACAAGTACACGTCTGCACCGCTAGGCTCAACCTCGTCTGCTCTCCCTCAGGACCTCGGAACCTTGCTGTTTATTAGCTACCGTCTCTCTCTCTCTGTACCAGTGCGCTCCGCGCTACTTCTCGTTCAGTCTATCTCAGAGAGTTTCGGTCTTAAATCTTTCTCCGACTCCAAAGATGGCGACTCATCCACCATGAAAATGAATAATGGCAGAGATGCTAACGGCTAGATGCCGCCTACGGACTAACTGACAAAAAGACTAACACCTTCGCTAATATCAAAGCCCGTTCCTTCATGGAAATTCACGGCCAGTAACCTGCCGCCCACCAAATTCTTGTACCTCCCCGTACCAAGGACACTTTCCCAGCCAGCCGGCCTGAAGTTGTGTCTTCGGAGTGGAGAAAAATACATTCCTTCGATAAGGGTCAGCCTGAACCGGTTCTCTCCAAGCGAACAACAGCTTGAAACTAAAACATTACTCTTCACCTAGAAAGCCTTCTCGAGCTACCGGGCAGAAAGCAAAATGGAGTCTGTCTCGTTTAAGGCCTACGGAGCCCATAATATGCATAGCTCCATGAAAAACAGATCGGCATGTTAGCAAATGAGTGAATCATGACTAGTACTTATATATCTATCCCCTAACTTAAATTCATAAGCCTTACTCTAAGGGAAATTATACGAAAATGCCTTTATATATGTAAGACAGGGTCCCTGTCTATCAGCCTAATCCCTATGCTATGGGGGTGATAGGCTGGAGTCACACTCCATCATTCTCCATCTCCAAAGAGCTAGCAAAAAGACAGCCATAACATTACACCCCTTGACTCCAGTCTATTAACCACAAACTAAATAGAACTAACGTCAGTAGAGGAATAATATGAGACAAAATTAACTGATCTACGACCCTTACTAAGTCTAAAAAATTGTAGCAGGGAAGGGATACACTGAATAAAGCAACAAATTGCTATAAGGATACAAACAGCAACAATAACCCCCCCTAAAATTTGTCGCATAAAATGCATGTCAGGGAGCCAATTAAAAAGCCAGTCAAAGAAACCCTGATCTATATGTTCTCTGATTTCTGCAGTCAAGTCGTGGAGTTTGTTAATGTGGGACTGGATATCTTTAGAATGATCAGACAAATTAAAACAGCATAGACCTTCAAAATCAGAGCACTCGTGCCCATGTTTTAACAACAAGTAATCGATTGCTGCACGGTTTTGCAAAATAGCTCTACGTTCACCTTGGGAATCTAATAATAAATCTGATAAAACAGTAGACGTTTGATTTATAGACTTCACCATCCAGCAGGCCATTTTTCCGATTGTTTTGGCATTATAAACGGCCAATGCTGGAACACCAATAATAGAAAAAGCTAAACCAAGATATTCTGATCTGGAATAAAGATGAACAGAGGAATCACAATCTTCATGTAATGACATTGAGTCTCGGACAATACGGGAATGGGAAGGAGGATGTGAAGAAAACATTAGCAAACTTAATCTAGTGATGGCACATGGGCCACCAGAAATATTTGCAGGAATATAGGGCCAAGATGAATTCCCGCAGGAAAAGAGCCATCCAGCTGGCAATAACATTGAACGATAATGGCTAGTTGCTACTACTAAACGTTTACAGGTCATATTGTTCTTCACTGAAAGGCATGAATTAGGAAGTCTCTTTAAACATAACAAACGTTGATGAAATGAAAAAGTAGTAGCGGCTTGGAGTTTCAACTGCAAACACTCGGTAATAGCCTTAGGATTACAGGTCATCACGAAGCAAAGGTCACCAGGGGTAATATTAAAAGTAGTAATTCTGGAATTAATAGGGATATCAAGGTCCGGAAGAAGAGTACATGAGGGACAGAACTCGTGGGCCGCAAAATCGCCCAGAATAACATTAGGTCGGGCATTGGATACATTAAACACATGGCGCAAAGTCTCAGTGGATGCAGGGACAGCTACCAAACAGGTCGCTAGAATGTCAGTAACACTCTTCATAGGAGTGAGGCAAAAATGCGGAGAGTTCGTCACCCGCTTCGCGAGTGTGACCCAGAAATTTGAAGACGAACGCCACGCAGACCGCGTGGCTCTTATAATTCCATCAACCGGCGTCGGTGGATCCTCTCCTCTCCCGGCGTAGCAAGCCAAAAGGAGTCCAACGCCGACACATCCTGCAACAGCAGTCCAAAGAATGATCTGAAACAATACAAATACAGGCCTTAATCATTCTCGTAAGTAACATTTATCAGCTGGGACAGCTTCCCAGCCATCTTTCCCTGGCTTCATCACCAAAACGGTGTTGTCATGACCGGTCGCAATAATATCAGCCTGTTCAGGAGGATTTTTAGGCGATTGCACCCATATTTTAGCTCCAGGAAGATCAGACGATCCGAAGCCTTTTTGTCCTCGCACAGTTAGCAACGTTGGGGCAGAGCCTTTCTTGATCTCACCACTGAAGACAGGCATAATCAGTAACTGAGCAACACGGTCAGACTTTTTGATCAATAAGTCAGTCTCACTGCTATTAAGCAAGAGAACCTTAATCTCTCCCTGGTAATCACTGTCAATTACTCCTCCGAGTACTTGTACACCTTTCAGGGCCAGGCCAGATCTAGGGGCAATTAATCCAAAACTACCGGCAGGTATAGAGACACCAATGCCAGTCTCAACAATGATTCGATCTTTTCCTGGAAATTGTGCATCATTTAATGCATACAGGTCAAGGCCTGCGGAACCTGGGGTTGCTCTACATGGAGCCAAAGCACCGGGGGTAATTTCCCAATATGTGACAGTTTTCGAAACAGAATTAGGTTTTGCATCAATATGTGGAGGAAACAAACGCATCAAAGGAGATTCAGCATGTAATAAAGGACGATTATTTAAAATTAACAAAGCTTGAAGTAGGACATCTCTCCACTGGCTGTAACGGTCATCAGTCAACTTGCGCAACTGTTCTTTCAACAAGCCATTCATTCTCTCAATCAGTCCTGAAGCTTGAGGGTAATATGGAATATGAAACACCCAATCTATATTGTTCTCCGTACAGAATTCCTGCACCAATCTTCCACGAAAGTGGGATGCATTGTCTGATTGAATCTGGAATGGGACACCATAGTACAAAATAATGAGCTCCAGGGTTTTAATGGTATTCACTTGGGTAGCATTCTTGCAAGGGAAAGTGACCAAAAGGCCACTATAAGTATCAACCACTGTACAAATATATTGACAGTTTCTGCTCATAGGGAGCGGACCAATATAATCAATCTGCCAAATTTGGGCGGGCAATTTACCTCGATGTAAGTGGCCTCGAACAATTTGAGGCACCTCTTTCTTTCTAGAATGCTGGCAAATGGGGCAATGTAGAATGACATCTTTAATTAAAGAAAAGGGAATATGAATTCCTCTATCGGCAGCCCACCTGTTAGTGGCTTTCTCTCCAAAATGTCCTGCTTTCTGATGGGCCCACTTCGCCAATCCCGCCAAATCAGAATCCTGCATGTCAACCACTGCCTCAGAAATTTTAGACTGTTCATCTGCAATATTATGAAAAAATTTGTCAAGGGAGTCGATTGGAGTATGAGCATCCACGTGAAAGATTGTTACAGTACTCTGCGGAAGCAATTCCCAAATTTCTTGCCACAACTCTTTACCCCATAACTCCTTAGAATGAAGTTCCCAATTATGAGAATGCCATGTTGGCAGCCACACCGCTAGTCCATTTGCAGTGGACCAAGAATCAGTGAAAATGTGACATGTACCTGGTAACTCCTGTTTCAAAACTTGATAAACCGCATAGAGTTCAGCATATTGACTACTCTTACCGTCTCCAGTTGTGCATAACAATTTCTTTGTAGTTGGGTTATAAGAAACAGATTTCCAATGTCTTTTGTCACCAATGAACTTCGCAGAACCATCCGTAAACCACACATGTTTTCTATCCTCCGCGGACAGATCATCAAATGATTTACCCCACTTCACGGGAGACTCCTGCACTACGGGAACCGAACACTCACTTTCAGCCTCATTGGAGGGCGCCTGCGCCACTCGCTCATGTAAAACCGCCACACCTTTCGGACCCACACGTGCCCTGTCCTGAATGTACCATTTCCATTTAATCAAACTAGCCTCCTGAGCATGTCCAATTCGATGGGACTTCGGTGAACTCAAAACCCATTGCATAATGGGAATTTCAGGCCTCAAAATCACAGCATGGCCTAGGGTCAATTGCTCGGTATCCACCAGAGCCCAATAACAAGCAAGCAACTGTTTTTCAAAAGGTGAGTAACGCTCACCAGCCTCTGGCAACTTTTTGGTCCAAAAACCTAATGGCACTTTTTGTCTGCCCTGCTTTTGCCACAAACTCCAATTGGCATACAGGCCTTCCACGGACACATTCAAATCCACATCACCGTCACTCACAGGCCACAAATCCAAAGCATACTGAATAGCTTCTTTAGCCAAATTAAAAGCAGTCTGTTGAGGTTCACCCCATTCAAACGCATTCTTTTTACGAGTGACTCGATACAATGGAGCCAAGATCTGACTCAAATGGGGAATATGCTGACGCCAAAATCCAAACAATCCAATAAAGCATTGCGCCTCTTTCCTGTTTCTGGGAACAGCAAAATCAAGTATTTTTCGTTTAACCTGTGGAATCACCTCTCTGTGACCCTCATGCCAATTAATTCCTAGAAATTTTACAGCTTGGGATGGAGTTTGTAATTTGTCAGGATTAATTTCCCAACCTTTTGCTCGCAAACAATCAATGATTTGATCTAAATGGGATTGTACCTGGTCTTGCGTTTCACCTTGAATCAAAATGTCGGTGACAGATCGTAGGACTATGTACATAGCCTTGAGGAAGACTCCGGAACGTCATTTGACGTCCATTCCATGTGAAACTGAATTGTTCCTGGCATTCGGGGGCAATCGGAATTGAAAAGAATGCATTAGCAATATCAATGGAAGCATACCATGTACCCGGATGCTTTTGAATTCTCTGAATCAAAGTGACAATGTCTGGTACTGCAACAGTCAATTTAGGTGTGTGTTTGTTCAATTCTCGATAATCAACAGTCATGCGCCAAGAGTTGTCACTTTTGCGCACGGGCCAAACAGGATTATTCCAAGCAGATGTGACCGGAGTAATGACTCCCGCGTCAACCAAATCCTGAATCGTAGCTGTAATTTCTTCATGACCACCTGGAATGCGATATTGTTTCTGAGAAATCACTTTCGTCGCTAAAGGGATCTTAATAGGTGGCATGCGTAAACGGCCAACCCGTACGGGTCTGGTCGAAATGTACTGTCGTGAACCAAATTGATAACATCCATCATCCAAATGCAAAGTCATACCTTTCAAAATGTCAATTCCAATAATGTATTCCAAAAGTGGCACAACCAACACAGAGTATTCTCTACGAGGAATTCTACCAATTTTAATTTCGAGTGCAGTTTGAACTGCGGGTGTCTCTTTACCACCCAGACCGGTAATTGTAAAAGACTGTCCATGAAATTTTCTCGACTTACCATGAATTAAAGTGGCCTCCGCCCCAGTATCAACCAACGCTCGGGCCCTTTGGATATTACGATGTTTCCAAAAAATCTCAATATCTACATAGGGTCTGTAATCTCTGTGGGCCCACTTGCGTACCGGAGCTTGACCTATTTCCTAGTCATTTTTCCTGCGTTCCGTCAACCAAGACAGATCAGGGTAAATGTTCTCAGTTTTCCTTGGTATTAGGATTTCTTGTTCATATCCGTCTCCAGTACGAAACGGATTAGTGTCAGATTCAAAAAGTTGTGAATTACGGTCAGAGAGTCTGTTACGATCCTCTCTCTTTCTCATGTCAGGGGAGTAGCTCCTTGCATCTCGTCGTCTGTCAGAAACACAATCATCTCTACCCCTTTCACGCTCATCCTCTCTCCCCCTCCCATCATTCCGACGGGGGGATCCATCACGTTCATAGCGCCGATCATCACGGCGATCAAAATTCACACGTCGCCTCTCATCACCACTGTCATCCGAACCACGGTCATACTCATTCTTTCGCACACGGCGGGCACCCTCCTTACGATCCAAACCACGCTTACGAAA
This sequence comes from Lissotriton vulgaris, assembly GCF_964263255.1. Classification (NCBI taxonomy): domain Eukaryota; kingdom Metazoa; phylum Chordata; class Amphibia; order Caudata; family Salamandridae; genus Lissotriton; species Lissotriton vulgaris. The sequence continues at coordinate 1,309,847,674 of NC_141695.1, forward strand.
CATGTCCCATAAGCGATTATTAGGCTCGCCATCAATGTCTTCCCTTTTGACACCATCAGCAATGAGAGCAAGAAACATGTCACGTCTAGAGAACTTATAGTCCCCACCAGTACGACCCTCAGGTCGGGATTGTCTTTCAGGTTTAAACCATTCACCCAGCTCACCAAGCTGACGAACAGACTCGAGCACAGCAGACAAAGGATTGCCAGTTTTATTAATCAATAGTGTCATCATGACCTGCTTATAAGCAACAGGGGAAGTACGTATAATGCGATTACGCACAGAAGATGTTAAAAGACCATCCAATAACCTGTCAGCAGTACTAAGGAAGATACACGTTTTCATGACCTCCTCCTTCAAACGTTGCGACGCATCGCGCAGAGTATACCACGGTTTTTCATCAGTAGGCCAATCAGATTCAGTTGGATTTTTATGATTACAGCCCTCAGACGCAAGCTGGAGCAAAGAAATTTGAACACCACCATTATAATTCCGAAAATGGTCCTGAATCGTAGAATCAGAACTTAAAGAGCAAAATCGTAAGCAATCAACAGCATCAAGCATAATACCGGCAGCGCCAAGATCATAAAGACGCACCATCCAGGTAAGCAAGGCCTCACCAGGCCGTTGTTTAAATCGTTGTAGGATGTCACTAATCTCCTGCTGAGTAAAATCTTCCATACAATCGAGAGCAATACCACCCGGATTACCAGGGGCTTGTTGTAATTTTCGTCAAAAAATCGGGTGAGCAGAGACTGCGGGAAGAGCTTCCGAGGAAGCCCGCATCTTAGATTTAACAGAACAATCAGGGCAAGCTACGTCATCCACACGGGAAGAACGAGCACGGTCACAATCGGGAGTCAAATCAATGCATGAAGCAGATTTACAATCACGTCCGGAGCGAGAAGACTCGCGCTTGTCACCCTCCTCTGCCGAGGAGTCAGAAGTATGAGAATCCCAGATATTACCGTCCCACTCGTCGGGGTTCCAATCCATTCCAGCTTTCGCTACAATCATACGCACTTTGCGGGAAGACACACGTCCACGACGATGTTTATATTTGTATCGTGCAATACGGACCGCAGCTCTTTCGGCAATGGTCTGATATGTTTCAAGTTTATCGGCAAGCAATTTGTTTTGACAACGCAACAAAGTGTGCGCATTTTGCAACTCGACACACTGTCCTTCCGAATCTTTAAACTGTTTCTGTAGTTGAACAAACCTCTCATGCAATATTCTATATGCATTAAGAACAATCCACCCTCTGCGTCCTAAAATAGGAAGCTCATCACCCTTCACTACTGGCGCTTTCTGTAGGCATGACACCACATCGGCAGGCTCCGCCTGCTCCAAGCATGAAGACCAATTTTCACTCAAACCAGTAGAATCAGCCCACTCACGGGCCAAAGCCTCGTAAGGCGTAGACTCCCAGCCGGGAATCTGGATCGGTAATTTGAAAACCGACGTTGATTTTTTCGCAAACATAATGACACGCAAAAACTATATACACAATTATAAACAAAATTTCATACGTACAAGCCGAGCGCAAACCAACGAGATTAAAACAACACAATGCACACAGGCTTCGTAAACAGTTCGTGACGCCAGATGTAATGGCTGGATTTTCTGTTTAGATGGGATCAGCCCCCAGGGGCCCCCGTGACCCAGCCAAAACGTACTCACCTTCCCTCCTCAGATCGTATTCACAATGAGTAGATATACAGATAAATATACAGGTCGCACCTAAGGACGGGGAATGACAATATATGTATGTACGGATTTTCTACAATATCTTATTCACATCAGTTGGCCTCGCGGTCACCCCAACCCAGACCGTTCTACCCTAGGGCAGATCTGACACACAATCCGGTGTGTCTACACACGGGCCTGCAGAACCCAATGCTCCCTTTTCCAAACTGTTCGCAATCTGGCGAAACTAAGCGCCAGTATCCTCCCTGGCGTTCTCACTTATCCAAGCCACAATCTGGTGGGTATTCCCACTGGTCTCCCACCCAGTGTTATCACTAACGCCGCATATCAACGACGACCACATTCCTATGAACCATTATTCGGGGGTATTGTCTCAGTGGTCTACCTGGAATAAAACTACAGTAATAACTTTGAATATGGTTTCAGATTATGTAGTGTACTCCCTGCTCTTGGCATCAAAGATCCACCCACTCCCTCCTTATTCAGTCACCATTTACCTGATCGGGATTTCTCATCCGTTCACCCAAACAGCTCCTAACTAGAAGTCGGGTTTATCAAGATTGAACATGAGCACCAGGCACACAATAATTCTATATGAATTAGGGTAATTATTAACAATAAACATAAATCACATTACTATGCAGCATTACATTTGCAAGAAAAAGGTAAAGATTAGAGTGCACATCCTACATAAATTGAGTGGGTATCACCTGGTTAGTGGGAAGTCTGGACTCGGCAGTCATCTAGGCTCCTGTCTCGTCTCTGGGTCCTGGCTCGCCTTGCAGTCACCCTCAGCCGTCACAAGTACACGTCTGCACCGCTAGGCTCAACCTCGTCTGCTCTCCCTCAGGACCTCGGAACCTTGCTGTTTATTAGCTACCGTCTCTCTCTCTCTCTGTACCAGTGCGCTCCGCGCTACTTCTCGTTCAGTCTATCTCAGAGAGTTTCGGTCTTAAATCTTTCTCCGACTTCAAAGATGGCGACTCATCCACCATGAAAATGAATAATGGCAGAGATGCTAACGGCTAGATGCCGCCTACGGACTAACTGACAAAAAGACTAACACCTTCGCTAATATCAAAGCCCGTTCCTTCATGGAAATTCACGGCCAGTAACCTGCCGCCCACCAAATTCTTGTACCTCCCCGTACCAAGGACACTTTCCCAGCCGGCCGGCCTGAAGTTGTGTCTTCGGAGTGGAGAAAAATACATTCCTTCGATAAGGGTCAGCCTGAACCGGTTCACTCCAAGCGAACAACAGCTTGAAACTAAAACATTACTCTTCACCTAGAAAGCCTTCACGAGCTACCGGGCAGAAAGCAAAATGGAGTCTGTCTCGTTTAAGGCCTACGGAGCCCATAATATGCATAGCTCCATGAAAAACAGATCGGCATGTTAGCAAATGAGTGAATCATGACTAGTACTTATATATCTATCCCCTAACTTAAATTCATAAGCCTTACTCTAAGGGAAATTATACGAAAATGCCTTTATATATGTAAGACAGGGTCCCTGTCTATCGGCCTAATCCCTATGCTATGGGGGTGATAGGCTGGAGTCACACTCCATCATTCTCCATCTCCAAAGAGCTAGCAAAAAGACAGCCATAACAGAAGCACATTAAGCTTTTTTATTCTTCCTTTGTGTCATATTTCTTGATAATACTTGGTAAAGAAATGTTAGTGCATAGAGGAATTGTATTTTGTAAAAAAGTGAGGTTTCAGTAGTGTAATGAAATGCTTGTACATATGACCTGTGCTCTGTTTTTTAAATGGTATGTAAAAATTGATTTACAGCACATGAATTGGTTTTACATTATTCACAAGGTTTAGATACTGTGTACATGATTGCACGTTTCACCTGTGTTTCCTCAGATTAGGAAGCAGATTGTGCAGATGAGGCCTTTCCAGAAGAGCAGAGGAGGTAAGGCCTGTCCAGGGGAGCAGAGGTGGTGAGACCTGTGTCTAAGAATGCAGTGGACTGGACTTCATGAAGCCTTTCCCCCACTGCATTCTTAGACACAGGCCTCACCTCCTTTGCCCCCATGGACATGCTTCTCTCCCACTACACTCTTGAACACAGGCCTCGCCTCCGCTGCCCCCCTGTACAAGCCTCACCTCATCTGCAACCCTGAACAGGCTTCACCTCCTCTGCACCCCTAGACAGGCCTCACCTCATCTATACCTCTGGACAGGCCTCACCTCATCTACACTATGTATTCCTTCACAAAAATGTAAAAACCATTCATTTGTCCCAAATCGTTTTTCGCATCACATTTAAGAAACACAGCACAGGTCCTATGTATAAGCATACAATTTCACTACTGAAACCTCACTATTTCACAAAAGACAATTCCTCTATCTTGCATATGTTGATATCAAGCATTTCCAAAAAACATGCCACAAACCAACAAGAAAGAATCTCAATCTGCTTCCTAATCTGAGGTAACGCAGGTGACATCATTCTAAAAGGTTCAAATATATTTATTTAATGAGGCAAACACTATTAATTCCTTCTAAACAATATAAAAGCCATTCATTTACCCCAAAATCGTTTTTTAAAAAACATTTTACAAACACAGCACAGGTCCTATGTACAAGCATTCCATGTCACTAGTGAAACTTCTCAATTTTACATAATACAATTCCTCTATGCAGCAAAATCTATTTACCAAGCATTATCAAAAAACATGACACAAACCAACAAGAAAGAAGCTCAATCTGCTTCCTAATCTGAGGTAATGCAGGTGACATCATTGTAAAAGGTTCAAATACATTTATTTAATGAGGCAAACACTATTAATTCCTTCTCAAAAATATAAAAGCCATTCATTTACCCCAAAATCGTTTTTAAAATAACATTTTAGAAACACAGCACAGGTCCTATGTACAAGCTTTCAATTTCACTACTGAAACCTCACTATTTCACAAAAGACAATTCCTCTATGCAGCAAAATGTTTTAACCAAACATTATCAAAAAACATGACACAAAGCAACATTAAAAAAACACAATCTGCTTCCAAATCTTCTCCATAGAGCATACAAGTCTCTATCTAAATTATGAATCATTACTTACCTTTACAAATGCTTTGGGAGATTGAGAACAGTGTCAGACACACACACCAATTTTTCTTTAGCAGAGCAAAATGTATGCACTCAAGACACTGCAACCATGACTGGCACAGAAAACCTCTAATTCTACACACATATGCCTCATTTCAACCAATCAAAACTCTTCCCTCACTATTTTCAAACCAACACCCTTCCCCCCTCAGCCCTTTCTACCTGTTACCATAGCAACTCCCTCCTTACTGAACTCTCAGGTTCAAAAGTTTATTCTACAATGTTGCAAATGAACTCAGCAATTATGTTTGACCTCTCAATACACCAGCTAATCCAGTGCAATGTTTTTTTAATTGACTTTTTCTTAACCATTCAAATTGCTTCTTTCACAAAACACAACCATGCACCCTAACTTTCAGTTTTCAACTATCTGAATCCACCAATCATTGCTTGTGATTCAAGAGCAGTGAAACTCCACAATTATTTTTTGTAAACTCCTACTGTTCCAACTGCCATTTAATTCCCACACTTCATCTGACTGCACCAGAACCTTCTCTCACCATGTATTCTGTCTGGATTATTGGACATAGCTACATCCACTGGGCTCAAAGGTATGCAGCTAGCAGAAATTTTCACAACCTTGATTTACCAAATGTGGAAATCAAGTGGATTGGCCAGAGAGGATTGCGATGTCACCAATTGATACCATTGGTAAAAACCTTTTTGCATCTGCCAAACCCTGACCTCTTAATTGTGCACTGTGGTGGAAATGACTTGGGCACTTTGACTAGGGTAGGTCTGGAAATGCTTTTAAAGTACACCTTTGGTCAATTGATGGCACTTTTTCCACAAACTGCCTTGGTATATTCCAATATATGTCAAAGACAGAAATGGAACTGGTCCAACTAATTTTGTCCACAATTTGAGAAAGCACGGAAACCTGTGAATAAATCTGTTTCTGCTTACATGAGAGACTATGGAATGGGTTCAATATACAACAATAACTTGCGTTACAACATGCAAGATATCTACAGAGGAGATAGTGTGCACTTCTCAGATGAGGGGAATAGAATATTCCTCTTAAACTTAAAACTGTGCATTGGAACCTACTCGTAGGTACCTAAATCAGCCACAGAACCCAAAAGCTCTTTTCAGGGCTACCCTACCTCTGATCACTCAAAATGATTATCTTATTCTAACTTTTTTCACTATTTTTCACTAAAGTACGCTTCCCGGTACGCTCCCCGGTGCGCGTACCGGGCGCCCCCCCCGTGGATTTTTTTTTTTAAATTGCATATATGTACCTCCTAAACTCCCCTCAGAAAACCTAGAGGGTCAGGGTGTGTCTGCCGTGCCCCCTTTTACCCATTCACAATGTTGTTTGTCCTCCATCTTGTGTCTCAATTCTACCGAAACACAAAAAGGCGGACTCCCGTAGCGCTACAGGTGCGCGTACCGGTGCGCGCACCGGTAAGCGCTCCAAAAAATTGTGGGAAGTTCATTTTCTTAACAACCACTGAAGACACTTTCACCAAATATAGAATAGGCCCTACTACATAGCAGTCCCTACCATTTTCCCAAATTTGATGGTATTCTATTGAGCCATTTAGGCTGTAGCCCTGTCTTAATATCCTGAGGTAAATTACATAACAAAAACACATATGAAAGTGTTAGAATTTACAACCAATTACAATGTTACTTACATTTTGTACATTTATGTGCTGACATTTGATTGGTTATGTACATGAATATATATGAAAAATGAGAGGGAAACACCGCCATTTTGACTAATACTACCTGAGGTACATTTGAAAAGAATTTTCACAGTTTTCTTCAACTCCTTTGAAAAAGGTAAGTTGTTAATTTGGAAGGGGAACTATGTTGTGTACTTTAAGTTAATTTGTAAAAACGTTTTCTGATAGTTATATACTGTCCCTCTGTAATAGTTATAGATTGAGATAGGCTTCTCTGTTATAATTATGGATTGAGTTAGGCTTCTCTGGTATAATTATGAATTTACTTAGGCTTCACCACATGCACTTTTTAATAGTTGTACTTCCTGCCTGAAACCATACACTACCCAAAAATTACTTCACTGTAAAAAACTCAGAAGTACCTGTCTGAACTTAAACCCAAAAGCACCCTAACTCTACTGATATCGTTTTTTTAATGCAATTTACAGAAAGAAAATGGAAGGAAAACAACAATCAAATGTTATTTCTTTCGAAGTAAAGGTTGAAAATCCTGAAGAAAAAAAAGATGAATTGGATTTCATGGATGACTCTTTGGACCAACAATTAATAGACTGTTTGCAACAAATTGAATCATGTAATAATAATTATGAGGAAATTCCAGACAATATAATGTAGGACGTTTTATTAAATTTTGAAAAAGAATCAGAAGAATAAATTTATATTTAATAATTAAAAATTGTTTGAGACATTATTCATTTTTATATTTAATTCATGAAGTACTACCAAAATGATTATAATATAAAGTGAGACTTATAGTATACTGTGCAACTTTTTTGTGTTACATAGTAAGTTTGCTCATAGTTACTTCCTTTCTCCCACTATATTATCTACAATGTGTATTTTACATCTCTTTTTCATCATAAGGGAGCAGGATAGACTACCCATGATCCCCTAGGCCTTCTCAGGGAGTGCTTAAAGTATCTGTTTCTGCTTTCCTGACAGACTATGGTATGGATTCCATATACCACAATAACTTCTGTAACAACATGCAAGATATCTACAGAGGAGACGGTGCACATTAAATTTAAGTCTCTACATTGGTACCTACATGTAGGTACTTAAATAAATAAAAATAAAAAAAAGATTTTTTTTTTAAAACAGCTACTTTTTTTTAAAACTGTCATTCTTTTTCCCCATGGTACGCTCCCCCGTACGCTCCCCGGTGCGCGTACCGGGCGCTCCCCTGCGCAAATCAAAAAAAAAAGTGGTTTTTTTGCCCCGCGGGGCCCTTTCATGGCCCCCACATCAAACCTAGGGGGTCAGGGGGGTCTACCCTGCCCCCTTTTGGTCATTTCCCCCTTTGTTCTTGCCACCTCTTGTGTCTCGATCCTACTGACGTAAATAATTAATTTACTCTCTTAATTTCTATGCAGGTAAGTACTTAATCAATAATAACTCAGATCGGAAGAAAAAAGACAGAGTCCGTGGTGTTAGAGTTCTTAGGGGTTTTATTCCTTAAAAAGGAATGGTCATGACCAAGATATCTGATTCTGACCACCACAGGGGTGTCAGAAGGGATAGAGCGCTACATTTTATTAACAGTACATAGCTTATATACTTAATTCACGTCATAAGCAACAGTGCAGGAGGCGTAACAGCTGAGAGAAGACAAGATAACAGTATACACGTGGTACTAGTACGTAATCAAGAGGCGTGAACTAGAGGTGTGTGCTAGAAACGTCACAAGTAGGTGTCACAAAGGGGTGGCACTAACAGAAATGTTGCAATGTCAGCAGAAATTGGAAGCTTGGATGCGCGCGCAGCTGCATGACGTGTGACTGACGTGAAGCTGGAGGGTGCAGGGGACTTGACATTCAAAATGACGGAAAGAGACAGAAGTCTGGCATGTCAGATCAACTTGTACTTTTATCATATCTGATATCTGGTGTTGTAGGAACTAAGCTATCTGGGCTGAAAGGTCTCTGGGGCAGAAGTCATTCTATACTGACTGGGAGTGCGTGTATAAGCGCCTGAGTGTCTGCAGGAGAAGCGTGGGGCATGGGCCTTCCATGGGTACATGGCAACAGAGGCTATGAATTACTTGAATTAATTGCACAGAGACAGGCCGGCCCTTTGGCTCTGCAGCTGGGAGGATGTTTACTTAAACTAGTAGGCAGGAATGCATTTTCGAGGAGCAGATCAGATAATTCGAAGGTTGAAGTCAGTCTTGGCAGAAAACAGGCCGAGCTAAGCGCGAGGGGCCGCGCTGGAAGTAAGTCGGAGTTCACGGGTACAGAGGCAGCCTGGGCTGAGGCCCTCGGAGTCAGAAGCCAGAAAAGAGGCTCGGTGGCAGAAATTCAGGGCCTACTTAACTAGAGCTGAAAAACGTAGAAGTACACCACAAAAAGACGTTGGCATGGCATACTTAGGAACGGACTATTCAACCCATTCAGGGTGGGTCTGAAAGAGGACATATTAACGTTGGACGCAAATGTATTTGCGTCTTCATAGCTGGTACAGGAGGGAAGTTACATGTACTTTAGGCTTGATACATGGAGTCGGTGGGGTACACGATAGGGAACATAACATGACCAAAAAATTATATTTCCTCATTCCCTCCTTGTTCCCTACGGACCCTTCATGAAATCTCGATCCTCATGAATCTATCAGTTTGTTCTTGCAGCATCATTTGCTCATCTTTCTTTCTTTGGCGTTTTGAGAGGAAACTAGAATGTTCAATGCAGAAGGTGGCACACAGTCCACAAATCGCTGGCCCACACTGTAGGCACAGGCAGCAACTGAATACTATGACTAGGCCAATGCCTAGGAAGGATAGGATCTTCCATCCCCAAGCAGTTAACGTTGTCCAGAACCAACCGGACCAAGTCCAGGTGCCTGGATTCTGATGTATCAGATTTGCAATTTTATGGAGACGAGTAATAGCTTGATATACTGATGGTGCGTTTTGTGGGATGAAAACGCAGCAACTTGACCCGATGACCTTACAAGCTCCACCTCGATCTGCCAAGATGACGTCAATCACGAGACGATTTTGAAGGACAACAATCCGCATAGCAGACTGTTCCTCTGTTATATTACCTAAAGCCGAAGCGGTTTCATGTACTACTGCTTCAAGTGTTCTAGTTAACCTGCGTATTATTTTACTATTTTGAACAGGTCCTACGAAGAAAAAGAATCCTTTATTAAAATCTGTGTATTGCTCCCATGCCGTTTCTGTGTAGTCGACAAGCGGGAGGTCTCTTCGGACTCTATTGTTTACTAGATTTGAATTACGATGGTAATCAGGGGGAGCTAAGAAAACAGGGGGCAGAAGGAAAGCAAGATAACAGGTACCATCCCAATCTGGTGGTAGACTTATGTACGCGGTATGGCCACAAACAAAATATGTATGTCGTCTAGCTTGAAATGAGGACTTACCCTCATCAGTGAATTCGACTACAGTAGTACATTTACTATGACCTAAGTGTACTGAACCCTTTTTTCTAACACAGAGGTGACCGGTGACTGGTAATACTGACATGGCAGGAAGGACGGGTGCAGCTTCAGATTCAACAACAAGAATCATAATGTTTTCTGTGTAATTTCCTAACCCATATACTTCATTTTCTAGATCAGTTCCTACAGAAACAGATTGACCTTTACTATCAGGGTAACAGGCATAGAATAGGACTGAATTCAGGTCTCCCCAAATCCATTTCCCTTCGGGGGTAACGGCAATATCTGAATCTATAGAGTTTATTAATCTAATCCATGCACCGCAAGAGCCATTGTGCGAGAACGGATATGGAAAAAGAGGCAGGGCTCCCTGGTATTTCTGATGGGGAGGGAGTCGGCCACATACCCAGCAATTGGTAGCATTGCTGGTCTGGTGAGAGTGATGTAACATACTAATGAATGTATTGTTGCGCAGCGCAAGTCTGTAAGAAAGCTCGTGTGGAGGTAATTCGCTAAAAGAATGTTCAGCAGATACATTGTAAGCAGATTGTTCACGCCTGAAAATAGGCCAGTAGATAGGTAGCAGAATGCTAGTAATAATGATTAAAACACTCAGAATAAACATGATTATTAGTGTCACTATACAGTGACTATGAAGCGATTTACAATATGCACTTTTTTTGAATCTTCTCTCTCTCTCTCTATCTCGATCTAGGGGATACATGTCAGAAACTATTTAACCGATTCACCTAGGGGAGGACTTAAACAATTAAACTGTCTGACTTGCTAGATTGGAGTTTCATACGATACTCCTCTTGGGGAGTTTTTTCTCTTTCAGTTACTGTAAAGTCTTTTGGCTCGACACAGTCTTTGGTGGGGGTGGACGAGTCTCGATCAGGTTTCAGTTCAAAGAATTTTTTCACATGACTCGTGTGAACCCACCCCTTTCTCCCTTCAATTTTTACTGCAGTCCTTGTGGTGAGAAGAACGGTCTTCGGGGATTTCCAGCGGGGCTCCAGCGGACTCTTCCTGTCGAAATTGCGTACCAGGACTAAATCGCCAGGACGGACATCGTGCGGCTTTACATCGGTGTTGTCAGGGAAGGCTGCGGCAACCTGTGAACGACATGATTGGAGTGCAGACATCAAGGAGGCAAGGTAATCTGTCAACATATTACAATCGACATCAGTTATTTTCTTCGGAATGGGCGTCCCCCACATATTCGGTGGTCTGCCAAAGACCACTTCGTACGGGGATAGCCCTGATCTCGAATGGGCAACCATTCTCATGTAGAATAGTGCCACGGGCAGGGCCACTATCCAGTCGACCCCTTTCTCCTGACATATCTTTGCAAGGCGTATTTTCAGTGTCTGATTATGCCTTTCTACCAGGCCTGCGGCTTCGGGATGTCGGACACAATGGAATTTCCACTGGTATCCTAGCAGTAAAGAAACTTCTTTCATTAATGCAGATGAGAATGGCTGACCGTTATCTGAGTACACGACACGAGGCAAGCCGTATCGTGGGAAGAATTCACGAACCAGCTGCTTTGCAGTGGTCGGAGCAGTGTAATCTGGGACTGGGTATGCTTCGGTCCAGCGGGACAGAGCACAGACAACTACGAGAACATATTTAAATCCTCGATAACGGTCCATCTGGATATAATCCATCTGGAGGACTTCAAAAGGGTGATCGGGAGGATGAAATCCACCTTGCTCTACAGGGACGCTTTTTCCTGGATTGAACTGACAACAGATCATGCAAGTACGCACTTTCTGTTTCGCTGCTGCTCGTAAGTGTTTATTGTTCCAGAGATTTTGTAAACTGTCTAACATCGCTTTCTCTCCTAGATGTGCTGGACTATGTGCTGTATTTATCATGACTTGAACCATAGAGTCAGGGAGAAACCATGTAGATTTTCCCTTTGTCATCCAACCTTGATCTGTCTGGATCCCTCCTAGTTCAATCCATTTCTTTATTTCATCTGGGGTAGCATGTGCCTGGATATCGATAACATCTAGTGTGGGATCCCTGACTGCCATACACTTGGTCGGTACTATTGTCTTTGTCATATCAGTTGTCTGAGTGTGAGTCAGTGCTGTATGCTTTGCTGTCTGGTCTGCCAGGTCGTTACCCTGGGAAACAGAATCTGTGACTTTAGTATGTGCTTTGCACTTCATGACCGATATTCCTGAAGGCAGATGTATTGCATCTAACAGTGCTTGAATGAGGGGACCGTGTTGGATCTTGGCACCATGAGAGGTCAGGAAACCTCGTTCTTGCCATGACATGCCGAAGTCGTGTACAACTCCGAACGCATAACGGGAATCAGTGTATATGTTGATATTTCTGTTCTTGGCTAGTATACAGGCTCGGGTCAGAGCAATAAGCTCTGCCGCTTGAGCGGACAGTGTGTCAATACGGTGTGTTTCTTTAACTTCAGTTTCAGTGGTCACGGCGTACGCGGCCACTAATTCTCCTGTATTAGTTCTCATGCATGAACCGTCCACATAAAGTGTCAGGTCTGGATTTGTCAATGGAACATCTGTTAAATCTCGTCTAGGCTTGGTTACTGCATTAATGATCTCTATGCAATCATGCGGGGCTGGATCTGTCATAACTGAGGGTAACAATGTTGCGGGGTTCAATATGCTGCAGCGCCTGATTTCTATGTGTGGCTGGAATAGCGTTAATTCGTAACCTGTCAGTCGTGCTATAGTCAGGTGCTGAGTCTGGGTTCTGTTTAACAAAACCTCTACAGAGTGTGGAACTTGTACTGTTAACTGATGTCCTAAAACAATTGAATCGCTCTGTCTGATGGCTAATGCTGTTGCTGCTACTGACTTCAAGCACGCAGGGAGTGCCTGGGCTACTGAATCCAATGTACTTGAAAAATAAGCGCAAGGCTTATGTGAGCCTGCTTGATCTTGAGTGAGGACAGACAATGCTGTACCATCACGTTCTGTAACAAAAAGTGTAAACGGTTTGCTGTAACATGGTGTCGCTAAAACTGGTGCTTGGCATAAGGCTTTCTTTAATTCTTCAAAAGCTTGTGTGTGTTCCTGAGTCCAAGGGAGGGCAATCGAAGTCGCTGCCTCCTGCGTCGTTAACTGGATGAGTGGTTTAGCTAGAAATGCATATTGAGGAATCCGTTGTCTGCAGTACGAGGTGAGGCCTATAAAGGCCCGCACTTCCTTTTGTGTCCGGGGTTGTGGCATATTTACAATTAACTGAATGCGATCGGGAGTGAGCTGTCTCCCCACTTTGGACAGCAAGTGACCCAAGTACACAACTTGCTGAACACAGAATTGTAGCTTCGAAGGGGACACCTTGTGTCCTTTGTCAGCCAGGAAATGTAAGACTGTCAGTGATGCTTGTTCGCATTCGGGCTCACTTCGTGCGATGATCAGCAGATCATCGACGTATTGCAGTAAAGCGGTGTTAACTGGCATTTGAATACAATCTAGTTGTCTTTTCAGTGCTTGACTATAGATGCTGGGGCTTTCTGTGAATCCTTGAGGTGCGCGGGAAAATGTGAAACTTCGACCATTTAAACTGAATCCGAATAGATATTGGCTGTCGGGATCAATAGGTACACTAAAGAAGGCGTTCTTGAGATCAATTACAGTAAAGAACGTTAAAAGCAGTCTGTTGAGGTTCACCCCATTCAAACGCATTCTTTTTACGAGTGACTCGATACAATGGAGCCAAGATCTGACTCAAATGGGGAATATGCTGACGCCAAAATCCAAACAATCCAATAAAGCATTGCGCCTCTTTCCTGTTTCTGGGAACAGCAAAATCAAGTATTTTTCGTTTAACCTGTGGAATCACCTCTCTGTGACCCTCATGCCAATTAATTCCTAGAAATTTTACAGCTTGGGATGGAGTTTGTAATTTGTCAGGATTAATTTCCCAACCTTTTGCTCGCAAACAATCAATGATTTGATCTAAATGGGATTGTACCTGGTCTTGCGTTTCACCTTGAATCAAAATGTCGTCAATATAATGACAAATCTGAACTTGTGGATTCGTGGGTACTTCAGATAAATGTTCCGCCACCAGCCGGTGACAGATCGTAGGACTATGTACATAGCCTTGAGGAAGACTCCGGAACGTCATTTGACGTCCATTCCATGTGAAACTGAATTGTTCCTGGCATTCGGGGGCAATCGGAATTGAAAAGAATGCATTAGCAATATCAATGGAAGCATACCATGTACCCGGATGCTTTTGAATTCTCTGAATCAAAGTGACAATGTCTGGTACTGCAACAGTCAATTTAGGTGTGTGTTTGTTCAATTCTCGATAATCAACAGTCATGCGCCAAGAGTTGTCACTTTTGCGCACGGGCCAAACAGGATTATTCCAAGCAGATGTGACCGGAGTAATGACTCCCGCGTCAACCAAATCCTGAATCGTAGCTGTAATTTCTTCATGACCACCTGGAATGCGATATTGTTTCTGAGAAATCACTTTCGTCGCTAAAGGGATCTTAATAGGTGGCATGCGTAAACGGCCAACCCGTACGGGTCTGGTCGAAATGTACTGTCGTGAACCAAATTGATAACATCCATCATCCAAATGCAAAGTCATACCTTTCAAAATGTCAATTCCAATAATGTATTCCAAAAGTGGCACAACCAACACAGAGTATTCTCTACGAGGAATTCTACCAATTTTAATTTCGAGTGCAGTTTGAACTGCGGGTGTCTCTTTACCACCCAGACCGGTAATTGTAAAAGACTGTCCATGAAATTTTCTCGACTTACCATGAATTAAAGTGGCCTCCGCCCCAGTATCAACCAACGCTCGGGCCCTTTGGATATTACGATGTTTCCAAAAAATCTCAATATCTACATAGGGTCTGTAATCTCTGTGGGCCCACTTGCGTACCGGAGCTTGACCTATTTCCTAGTCATTTTTCCTGCGTTCCGTCAACCAAGACAGATCAGGGTAAATGTTCTCAGTTTTCCTTGGTATTAGGATTTCTTGTTCATATCCGTCTCCAGTACGAAACGGATTAGTGTCAGATTCAAAAAGTTGTGAATTACGGTCAGAGAGTCTGTTACGATCCTCTCTCTTTCTCATGTCAGGGGAGTAGCTCCTTGCATCTCGTCGTCTGTCAGAAACACAATCATCTCTACCCCTTTCACGCTCATCCTCTCTCCCCCTCCCATCATTCCGACGGGGGGATCCATCACGTTCATAGCGCCGATCATCACGGCGATCAAAATTCACACGTCGCCTCTCATCACCACTGTCATCCGAACCACGGTCATACTCATTCTTTCGCACACGGCGGGCACCCTCCTTACGATCCAAACCACGCTTACGAAACATGTCCCATAAGCGATTATTAGGCTCGCCATCAATGTCTTCCCTTTTGACACCATCAGCAATGAGAGCAAGAAACATGTCACGTCTAGAGAACTTATAGTCCCCACCAGTACGACCCTCAGGTCGGGATTGTCTTTCAGGTTTAAACCATTTACCCAGCTCACCAAGCTGACGAACAGACTCGAGCACAGCAGACAAAGGATTGCCAGTTTGATTAATCAATAGTGTCATCATGACCTGCTTATAAGCAACAGGGGAAGTACGTATAATGCGATTACGCACAGAAGATGTTAAAAGACCATCCAATAACCTGTCAGCAGTACTAAGGAAGATACACGTTTTCATGACCTCCTCCTTCAAACGTTGCGACGCATCGCGCAGAGTATACCACGGTTTTTCATCAGTAGGCCAATCAGATTCAGTTGGATATTTATGATTACAGCCCTCAGACGCAAGCTGGAGCAAAGAAATTTGAACACCACCATTATAATTCCGAAAATGGTCCTGAATCGTAGAATCAGAACTTAAAGAGCAAAATCGTAAGCAATCAACAGCATCAAGCATAATACCGGCAGCGCCAAGATCATAAAGACGCACCATCCAGGTAAGCAAGGCCTCACCAGGCCGTTGTTTAAATCGTTGTAGGATGTCACTAATCTCCTGCTGAGTAAAATCTTCCATACAATCGAGAGCAATACCACCCGGATTACCAGGGGCTTGTTGTAATTTTCGTCGAAAAATCGGGTGAGCAGAGACTGCGGGAAGAGCTTGCGAGGAAGCCCGCATCTTAGATTTAACAGAACAATCAGGGCAAGCTACGTCATCCACACGGGAAGAACGAGCACGGTCACAATCGGGAGTCAAATCAATGCATGAAGCAGATTTACAATCACGTCCGGAGCGAGAAGACTCGCGCTTGTCACCCTCCTCTGCCGAGGAGTCAGAAGTATGAGAATCCCAGATATTACCGTCCCACTCGTCGGGGTTCCAATCCATTCCAGCTTTCGCTACAATCATACGCACTTTGCGGGAAGACACACGTCCACGACGATGTTTATATTTGTATCGTGCAATACGGACCGCAGCTCTTTCGGCAATGGTCTGATATGTTTCAAGTTTATCGGCAAGCAATTTGTTTTGACAACGCAACAAAGTGTGCGCATTTTGCAACTCGACACACTGTCCTTCCGAATCTTTAAACTGTTTCTGTAGTTGAACAAACCTCTCATGCAATATTCTATATGCATTAAGAACAATCCACCCTCTGCGTCCTAAAATAGGAAGCTCATCACCCTTCACTACTGGCGCTTTCTGTAGGCATGACACCACATCGGCAGGCTCCGCCTGCTCCAAGCATGAAGACCAATTTTCACTCAAACCAGTAGAATCAGCCCACTCACGGGCCAAAGCCTCGTAAGGCGTAGACTCCCAGCCGGGAATCTGGATCGGTAATTTGAAAACCGACGTTGATTTTTTCGCAAACATAATGACACGCAAAAACTATATACACAATTATAAACAAAATTTCATACGTACAAGCCGAGCGCAAACCAACGAGATTAAAACAACACAATGCACACAGGCTTCGTAAACAGTTCGTGACGCCAGATGTAATGGCTGGATTTTCTGTTTAGATGGGATCAGCCCCCAGGGGCCCCCGTGACCCAGCCAAAACGTACTCACCTTCCCTCCTCAGATCGTATTCACAATGAGTAGATATGCAGATAAATATACAGGTCGCACCTAAGGACGGGGAATGACAATATATGTATGTACGGATTTTCTACAATATCTTATTCACATCAGTTGGCCTCGCGGTCACCCCGACCCAGACCGTTCTACCCTAGGGCAGATCTGACACACAATCCGGTGTGTCTACACACGGGCCTGCAGAACCCAATGCTCCCTTTTCCAAACTGTTCGCAATCTGGCGAAACTAAGCGCCAGTATCCTCCCTGGCGTTCTCACTTATCCAAGCCACAATCTGGTGGGTATTCCCACTGGTCTCCCACCCAGTGTTATCACTAACGCCGCATATCAACGACGACCACATTCCTATGAACCATTATTCGGGGGTATTGTCTCAGTGGTCTACCTGGAATAAAACTACAGTAATAACTTTGAATATGGTTTCAGATTATGTAGTGTACTCCCTGCTCTTGGCATCAAAGATCCACCCACTCCCTCCTTATTCAGTCACCATTTACCTGATCGGGATTTCTCATCCGTTCACCCAAACAGCTCCTAACTAGAAGTCGGGTTTATCAAGATTGAACATGAGCACCAGGCACACAATAATTCTATATGAATTAGGGTAATTATTAACAATAAACATAAATCACATTACTATGCAGCATTACATTTGCAAGAAAAAGGTAAAGATTAGAGTGCACATCCTACATAAATTGAGTGGGTATCACCTGGTTAGTGGGAAGTCTGGACTCGGCAGTCATCTAGGCTCCTGTCTCGTCTCTGGGTCCTGGCTCGCCTTGCAGTCACCCTCAGCCGTCACAAGTACACGTCTGCACCGCTAGGCTCAACCTCGTCTGCTCTCCCTCAGGACCTCGGAACCTTGCTGTTTATTAGCTACCGTCTCTCTCTCTCTCTGTACCAGTGCGCTCCGCGCTACTTCTCGTTCAGTCTATCTCAGAGAGTTTCGGTCTTAAATCTTTCTCCGACTTCAAAGATGGCGACTCATCCACCATGAAAATGAATAATGGCAGAGATGCTAACGGCTAGATGCCGCCTACGGACTAACTGACAAAAAGACTAACACCTTCGCTAATATCAAAGCCCGTTCCTTCATGGAAATTCACGGCCAGTAACCTGCCGCCCACCAAATTCTTGTACCTCCCCGTACCAAGGACACTTTCCCAGCCGGCCGGCCTGAAGTTGTGTCTTCGGAGTGGAGAAAAATACATTCCTTCGATAAGGGTCAGCCTGAACCGGTTCACTCCAAGCGAACAACAGCTTGAAACTAAAACATTACTCTTCACCTAGAAAGCCTTCACGAGCTACCGGGCAGAAAGCAAAATGGAGTCTGTCTCGTTTAAGGCCTACGGAGCCCATAATATGCATAGCTCCATGAAAAACAGATCGGCATGTTAGCAAATGAGTGAATCATGACTAGTACTTATATATCTATCCCCTAACTTAAATTCATAAGCCTTACTCTAAGGGAAATTATACGAAAATGCCTTTATATATGTAAGACAGGGTCCCTGTCTATCGGCCTAATCCCTATGCTATGGGGGTGATAGGCTGGAGTCACACTCCATCATTCTCCATCTCCAAAGAGCTAGCAAAAAGACAGCCATAACAGAAGCACATTAAGCTTTTTTATTCTTCCTTTGTGTCATATTTCTTGATAATACTTGGTAAAGAAATGTTAGTGCATAGAGGAATTGTATTTTGTAAAAAAGTGAGGTTTCAGTAGTGTAATGAAATGCTTGTACATATGACCTGTGCTCTGTTTTTTAAATGGTATGTAAAAATTGATTTACAGCACATGAATTGGTTTTACATTATTCACAAGGTTTAGATACTGTGTACATGATTGCACGTTTCACCTGTGTTTCCTCAGATTAGGAAGCAGATTGTGCAGATGAGGCCTTTCCAGAAGAGCAGAGGAGGTAAGGCCTGTCCAGGGGAGCAGAGGTGGTGAGACCTGTGTCTAAGAATGCAGTGGACTGGACTTCATGAAGCCTTTCCCCCACTGCATTCTTAGACACAGGCCTCACCTCCTTTGCCCCCATGGACATGCTTCTCTCCCACTACACTCTTGAACACAGGCCTCGCCTCCGCTGCCCCCCTGTACAAGCCTCACCTCATCTGCAACCCTGAACAGGCTTCACCTCCTCTGCACCCCTAGACAGGCCTCACCTCATCTATACCTCTGGACAGGCCTCACCTCATCTACACTATGTATTCCTTCACAAAAATGTAAAAACCATTCATTTGTCCCAAATCGTTTTTCGCATCACATTTAAGAAACACAGCACAGGTCCTATGTATAAGCATACAATTTCACTACTGAAACCTCACTATTTCACAAAAGACAATTCCTCTATCTTGCATATGTTGATATCAAGCATTTCCAAAAAACATGCCACAAACCAACAAGAAAGAATCTCAATCTGCTTCCTAATCTGAGGTAACGCAGGTGACATCATTCTAAAAGGTTCAAATATATTTATTTAATGAGGCAAACACTATTAATTCCTTCTAAACAATATAAAAGCCATTCATTTACCCCAAAATCGTTTTTTAAAAAACATTTTACAAACACAGCACAGGTCCTATGTACAAGCATTCCATGTCACTAGTGAAACTTCTCAATTTTACATAATACAATTCCTCTATGCAGCAAAATCTATTTACCAAGCATTATCAAAAAACATGACACAAACCAACAAGAAAGAAGCTCAATCTGCTTCCTAATCTGAGGTAATGCAGGTGACATCATTGTAAAAGGTTCAAATACATTTATTTAATGAGGCAAACACTATTAATTCCTTCTCAAAAATATAAAAGCCATTCATTTACCCCAAAATCGTTTTTAAAATAACATTTTAGAAACACAGCACAGGTCCTATGTACAAGCTTTCAATTTCACTACTGAAACCTCACTATTTCACAAAAGACAATTCCTCTATGCAGCAAAATGTTTTAACCAAACATTATCAAAAAACATGACACAAAGCAACATTAAAAAAACACAATCTGCTTCCAAATCTTCTCCATAGAGCATACAAGTCTCTATCTAAATTATGAATCATTACTTACCTTTACAAATGCTTTGGGAGATTGAGAACAGTGTCAGACACACACACCAATTTTTCTTTAGCAGAGCAAAATGTATGCACTCAAGACACTGCAACCATGACTGGCACAGAAAACCTCTAATTCTACACACATATGCCTCATTTCAACCAATCAAAACTCTTCCCTCACTATTTTCAAACCAACACCCTTCCCCCCTCAGCCCTTTCTACCTGTTACCATAGCAACTCCCTCCTTACTGAACTCTCAGGTTCAAAAGTTTATTCTACAATGTTGCAAATGAACTCAGCAATTATGTTTGACCTCTCAATACACCAGCTAATCCAGTGCAATGTTTTTTTAATTGACTTTTTCTTAACCATTCAAATTGCTTCTTTCACAAAACACAACCATGCACCCTAACTTTCAGTTTTCAACTATCTGAATCCACCAATCATTGCTTGTGATTCAAGAGCAGTGAAACTCCACAATTATTTTTTGTAAACTCCTACTGTTCCAACTGCCATTTAATTCCCACACTTCATCTGACTGCACCAGAACCTTCTCTCACCATGTATTCTGTCTGGATTATTGGACATAGCTACATCCACTGGGCTCAAAGGTATGCAGCTAGCAGAAATTTTCACAACCTTGATTTACCAAATGTGGAAATCAAGTGGATTGGCCAGAGAGGATTGCGATGTCACCAATTGATACCATTGGTAAAAACCTTTTTGCATCTGCCAAACCCTGACCTCTTAATTGTGCACTGTGGTGGAAATGACTTGGGCACTTTGACTAGGTTAGGTCTGGAAATGCTTTTAAAGTACACCTTTGGTCAATTGATGGCACTTTTTCCACAAACTGCCTTGGTATATTCCAATATATGTCAAAGACAGAAATGGAACTGGTCCAACTAATTTTGTCCACAATTTGAGAAAGCACGGAAACCTGTGAATAAATCTGTTTCTGCTTACATGAGAGACTATGGAATGGGTTCAATATACAACAATAACTTGCGTTACAACATGCAAGATATCTACAGAGGAGATAGTGTGCACTTCTCAGATGAGGGGAATAGAATATTCCTCTTAAACTTAAAACTGTGCATTGGAACCTACTCGTAGGTACCTAAATCAGCCACAGAACCCAAAAGCTCTTTTCAGGGCTACCCTACCTCTGATCACTCAAAATGATTATCTTATTCTAACTTTTTTCACTATTTTTCACTAAAGTACGCTTCCCGGTACGCTCCCCGGTGCGCGTACCGGGCGCCCCCCCCGTGGATTTTTTTTTTTAAATTGCATATATGTACCTCCTAAACTCCCCTCAGAAAACCTAGAGGGTCAGGGTGTGTCTGCCGTGCCCCCTTTTACCCATTCACAATGTTGTTTGTCCTCCATCTTGTGTCTCAATTCTACCGAAACACAAAAAGGCGGACTCCCGTAGCGCTACAGGTGCGCGTACCGGTGCGCGCACCGGTAAGCGCTCCAAAAAATTGTGGGAAGTTCATTTTCTTAACAACCACTGAAGACACTTTCACCAAATATAGAATAGGCCCTACTACATAGCAGTCCCTACCATTTTCCCAAATTTGATGGTATTCTATTGAGCCATTTAGGCTGTAGCCCTGTCTTAATATCCTGAGGTAAATTACATAACAAAAACACATATGAAAGTGTTAGAATTTACAACCAATTACAATGTTACTTACATTTTGTACATTTATGTGCTGACATTTGATTGGTTATGTACATGAATATATATGAAAAATGAGAGGGAAACACCGCCATTTTGACTAATACTACCTGAGGTACATTTGAAAAGAATTTTCACAGTTTTCTTCAACTCCTTTGAAAAAGGTAAGTTGTTAATTTGGAAGGGGAACTATGTTGTGTACTTTAAGTTAATTTGTAAAAACGTTTTCTGATAGTTATATACTGTCCCTCTGTAATAGTTATAGATTGAGATAGGCTTCTCTGTTATAATTATGGATTGAGTTAGGCTTCTCTGGTATAATTATGAATTTACTTAGGCTTCACCACATGCACTTTTTAATAGTTGTACTTCCTGCCTGAAACCATACACTACCCAAAAATTACTTCACTGTAAAAAACTCAGAAGTACCTGTCTGAACTTAAACCCAAAAGCACCCTAACTCTACTGATATCGTTTTTTTAATGCAATTTACAGAAAGAAAATGGAAGGAAAACAACAATCAAATGTTATTTCTTTCGAAGTAAAGGTTGAAAATCCTGAAGAAAAAAAAGATGAATTGGATTTCATGGATGACTCTTTGGACCAACAATTAATAGACTGTTTGCAACAAATTGAATCATGTAATAATAATTATGAGGAAATTCCAGACAATATAATGTAGGACGTTTTATTAAATTTTGAAAAAGAATCAGAAGAATAAATTTATATTTAATAATTAAAAATTGTTTGAGACATTATTCATTTTTATATTTAATTCATGAAGTACTACCAAAATGATTATAATATAAAGTGAGACTTATAGTATACTGTGCAACTTTTTTGTGTTACATAGTAAGTTTGCTCATAGTTACTTCCTTTCTCCCACTATATTATCTACAATGTGTATTTTACATCTCTTTTTCATCATAAGGGAGCAGGATAGACTACCCATGATCCCCTAGGCCTTCTCAGGGAGTGCTTAAAGTATCTGTTTCTGCTTTCCTGACAGACTATGGTATGGATTCCATATACCACAATAACTTCTGTAACAACATGCAAGATATCTACAGAGGAGACGGTGCACATTAAATTTAAGTCTCTACATTGGTACCTACATGTAGGTACTTAAATAAATAAAAATAAAAAAAAGATTTTTTTTTTAAAACAGCTACTTTTTTTTAAAACTGTCATTCTTTTTCCCCATGGTACGCTCCCCCGTACGCTCCCCGGTGCGCGTACCGGGCGCTCCCCTGCGCAAATCAAAAAAAAAAGTGGTTTTTTTGCCCCGCGGGGCCCTTTCATGGCCCCCACATCAAACCTAGGGGGTCAGGGGGGTCTACCCTGCCCCCTTTTGGTCATTTCCCCCTTTGTTCTTGCCACCTCTTGTGTCTCGATCCTACTGACGTAAATAATTAATTTACTCTCTTAATTTCTATGCAGGTAAGTACTTAATCAATAATAACTCAGATCGGAAGAAAAAAGACAGAGTCCGTGGTGTTAGAGTTCTTAGGGGTTTTATTCCTTAAAAAGGAATGGTCATGACCAAGATATCTGATTCTGACCACCACAGGGGTGTCAGAAGGGATAGAGCGCTACATTTTATTAACAGTACATAGCTTATATACTTAATTCACGTCATAAGCAACAGTGCAGGAGGCGTAACAGCTGAGAGAAGACAAGATAACAGTATACACGTGGTACTAGTACGTAATCAAGAGGCGTGAACTAGAGGTGTGTGCTAGAAACGTCACAAGTAGGTGTCACAAAGGGGTGGCACTAACAGAAATGTTGCAATGTCAGCAGAAATTGGAAGCTTGGATGCGCGCGCAGCTGCATGACGTGTGACTGACGTGAAGCTGGAGGGTGCAGGGGACTTGACATTCAAAATGACGGAAAGAGACAGAAGTCTGGCATGTCAGATCAACTTGTACTTTTATCATATCTGATATCTGGTGTTGTAGGAACTAAGCTATCTGGGCTGAAAGGTCTCTGGGGCAGAAGTCATTCTATACTGACTGGGAGTGCGTGTATAAGCGCCTGAGTGTCTGCAGGAGAAGCGTGGGGCATGGGCCTTCCATGGGTACATGGCAACAGAGGCTATGAATTACTTGAATTAATTGCACAGAGACAGGCCGGCCTTTTGGCTCTGCAGCTGGGAGGATGTTTACTTAAACTAGTAGGCAGGAATGCATTTTCGAGGAGCAGATCAGATAATTCGAAGGTTGAAGTCAGTCTTGGCAGAAAACAGGCCGAGCTAAGCGCGAGGGGCCGCGCTGGAAGTAAGTCGGAGTTCACGGGTACAGAGGCAGCCTGGGCTGAGGCCCTCGGAGTCAGAAGCCAGAAAAGAGGCTCGGTGGCAGAAATTCAGGGCCTACTTAACTAGAGCTGAAAAACGTAGAAGTACACCACAAAAAGACGTTGGCATGGCATACTTAGGAACGGACTATTCAACCCATTCAGGGTGGGTCTGAAAGAGGACATATTAACGTTGGACGCAAATGTATTTGCGTCTTCATAGCTGGTACAGGAGGGAAGTTACATGTACTTTAGGCTTGATACATGGAGTCGGTGGGGTACACGATAGGGAACATAACATGACCAAAAAATTATATTTCCTCATTCCCTCCTTGTTCCCTACGGACCCTTCATGAAATCTCGATCCTCATGAATCTATCAGTTTGTTCTTGCAGCATCATTTGCTCATCTTTCTTTCTTTGGCGTTTTGAGAGGAAACTAGAATGTTCAATGCAGGAGGTGGCACACAGTCCACAAATCGCTGGCCCACACTGTAGGCACAGGCAGCAACTGAATACTATGACTAGGCCAATGCCTAGGAAGGATAGGATCTTCCATCCCCAAGCAGTTAACGTTGTCCAGAACCAACCGGACCAAGTCCAGGTGCCTGGATTCTGATGTATCAGATTTGCAATTTTATGGAGACGAGTAATAGCTTGATATACTGATGGTGCGTTTTGTGGGATGAAAACGCAGCAACTTGACCCGATGACCTTACAAGCTCCACCTCGATCTGCCAAGATGACGTCAATCACGAGACGATTTTGAAGGACAACAATCCGCATAGCAGACTGTTCCTCTGTTATATTACCTAAAGCCGAAGCGGTTTCATGTACTACTGCTTCAAGTGTTCTAGTTAACCTGCGTATTATTTTACTATTTTGAACAGGTCCTACGAAGAAAAAGAATCCTTTATTAAAATCTGTGTATTGCTCCCATGCCGTTTCTGTGTAGTCGACAAGCGGGAGGTCTCTTCGGACTCTATTGTTTACTAGATTTGAATTACGATGGTAATCAGGGGGAGCTAAGAAAACAGGGGGCAGAAGGAAAGCAAGATAACAGGTACCATCCCAATCTGGTGGTAGACTTATGTACGCGGTATGGCCACAAACAAAATATGTATGTCGTCTAGCTTGAAATGAGGACTTACCCTCATCAGTGAATTCGACTACAGTAGTACATTTACTATGACCTAAGTGTACTGAACCCTTTTTTCTAACACAGAGGTGACCGGTGACTGGTAATACTGACATGGCAGGAAGGACGGGTGCAGCTTCAGATTCAACAACAAGAATCATAATGTTTTCTGTGTAATTTCCTAACCCATATACTTCATTTTCTAGATCAGTTCCTACAGAAACAGATTGACCTTTACTATCAGGGTAACAGGCATAGAATAGGACTGAATTCAGGTCTCCCCAAATCCATTTCCCTTCGGGGGTAACGGCAATATCTGAATCTATAGAGTTTATTAATCTAATCCATGCACCGCAAGAGCCATTGTGCGAGAACGGATATGGAAAAAGAGGCAGGGCTCCCTGGTATTTCTGATGGGGAGGGAGTCGGCCACATACCCAGCAATTGGTAGCATTGCTGGTCTGGTGAGAGTGATGTAACATACTAATGAATGTATTGTTGCGCAGCGCAAGTCTGTAAGAAAGCTCGTGTGGAGGTAATTCGCTAAAAGAATGTTCAGCAGATACATTGTAAGCAGATTGTTCACGCCTGAAAATAGGCCAGTAGATAGGTAGCAGAATGCTAGTAATAATGATTAAAACACTCAGAATAAACATGATTATTAGTGTCACTATACAGTGACTATGAAGCGATTTACAATATGCACTTTTTTTGAATCTTCTCTCTCTCTCTCTATCTCGATCTAGGGGATACATGTCAGAAACTATTTAACCGATTCACCTAGGGGAGGACTTAAACAATTAAACTGTCTGACTTGCTAGATTGGAGTTTCATACGATACTCCTCTTGGGGAGTTTTTTCTCTTTCAGTTACTGTAAAGTCTTTTGGCTCGACACAGTCTTTGGTGGGGGTGGACGAGTCTCGATCAGGTTTCAGTTCAAAGAATTTTTTCACATGACTCGTGTGAACCCACCCCTTTCTCCCTTCAATTTTTACTGCAGTCCTTGTGGTGAGAAGAACGGTCTTTGGGGATTTCCAGCGGGGCTCCAGCGGACTCTTCCTGTCGAAATTGCGTACCAGGACTAAATCGCCAGGACGGACATCGTGCGGCTTTACATCGGTGTTGTCAGGGAAGGCTGCGGCAACCTGTGAACGACATGATTGGAGTGCAGACATCAAGGAGGCAAGGTAATCTGTCAACATATTACAATCGACATCAGTTATTTTCTTCGGAATGGGCGTCCCCCACATATTCGGTGGTCTGCCAAAGACCACTTCGTACGGGGATAGCCCTGATCTCGAATGGGCAACCATTCTCATGTAGAATAGTGCCACGGGCAGGGCCACTATCCAGTCGACCCCTTTCTCCTGACATATCTTTGCAAGGCGTATTTTCAGTGTCTGATTATGCCTTTCTACCAGGCCTGCGGCTTCGGGATGTCGGACACAATGGAATTTCCACTGGTATCCTAGCAGTAAAGAAACTTCTTTCATTAATGCAGATGAGAATGGCTGACCGTTATCTGAGTACACGACACGAGGCAAGCCGTATCGTGGGAAGAATTCACGAACCAGCTGCTTTGCAGTGGTCGGAGCAGTGTAATCTGGGACTGGGTATGCTTCGGTCCAGCGGGACAGAGCACAGACAACTACGAGAACATATTTAAATCCTCGATAACGGTCCATCTGGATATAATCCATCTGGAGGACTTCAAAAGGGTGATCGGGAGGATGAAATCCACCTTGCTCTACAGGGACGCTTTTTCCTGGATTGAACTGACAACAGATCATGCAAGTACGCACTTTCTGTTTCGCTGCTGCTCGTAAGTGTTTATTGTTCCAGAGATTTTGTAAACTGTCTAACATCGCTTTCTCTCCTAGATGTGCTGGACTATGTGCTGTATTTATCATGACTTGAACCATAGAGTCAGGGAGAAACCATGTAGATTTTCCCTTTGTCATCCAACCTTGATCTGTCTGGATCCCTCCTAGTTCAATCCATTTCTTTATTTCATCTGGGGTAGCATGTGCCTGGATATCGATAACATCTAGTGTGGGATCCCTGACTGCCATACACTTGGTCGGTACTATTGTCTTTGTCATATCAGTTGTCTGAGTGTGAGTCAGTGCTGTATGCTTTGCTGTCTGGTCTGCCAGGTCGTTACCCTGGGAAACAGAATCTGTGACTTTAGTATGTGCTTTGCACTTCATGACCGATATTCCTGAAGGCAGATGTATTGCATCTAACAGTGCTTGAATGAGGGGACCGTGTTGGATCTTGGCACCATGAGAGGTCAGGAAACCTCGTTCTTGCCATGACATGCCGAAGTCGTGTACAACTCCGAACGCATAACGGGAATCAGTGTATATGTTGACATTTCTGTTCTTGGCTAGTATACAGGCTCGGGTCAGAGCAATAAGCTCTGCCGCTTGAGCGGACAGTGTGTCAATACGGTGTGTTTCTTTAACTTCAGTTTCAGTGGTCACGGCGTACGCGGCCACTAATTCTCCTGTATTAGTTCTCATGCATGAACCGTCCACATAAAGTGTCAGGTCTGGATTTGTCAATGGAACATCTGTTAAATCTCGTCTAGGCTTGGTTACTGCATTAATGATCTCTATGCAATCATGCGGGGCTGGATCTGTCATAACTGAGGGTAACAATGTTGCGGGGTTCAATATGCTGCAGCGCCTGATTTCTATGTGTGGCTGGAATAGCGTTAATTCGTAACCTGTCAGTCGTGCTATAGTCAGGTGCTGAGTCTGGGTTCTGTTTAACAAAACCTCTACAGAGTGTGGAACTTGTACTGTTAACTGATGTCCTAAAACAATTGAATCGCTCTGTCTGATGGCTAATGCTGTTGCTGCTACTGACTTCAAGCACGCAGGGAGTGCCTGGGCTACTGAATCCAATGTACTTGAAAAATAAGCGCAAGGCTTATGTGAGCCTGCTTGATCTTGAGTGAGGACAGACAATGCTGTACCATCACGTTCTGTAACAAAAAGTGTAAACGGTTTGCTGTAACATGGTGTCGCTAAAACTGGTGCTTGGCATAAGGCTTTCTTTAATTCTTCAAAAGCTTGTGTGTGTTCCTGAGTCCAAGGGAGGGCAATCGAAGTCGCTGCCTCCTGCGTCGTTAACTGGATGAGTGGTTTAGCTAGAAATGCATATTGAGGAATCCGTTGTCTGCAGTACGAGGTGAGGCCTATAAAGGCCCGCACTTCCTTTTGTGTCCGGGGTTGTGGCATATTTACAATTAACTGAATGCGATCGGGAGTGAGCTGTCTCCCCACTTTGGACAGCAAGTGACCCAAGTACACAACTTGCTGAACACAGAATTGTAGCTTCGAAGGGGACACCTTGTGTCCTTTGTCAGCCAGGAAATGTAAGACTGTCAGTGATGCTTGTTCGCATTCGGGCTCACTTCGTGCGATGATCAGCAGATCATCGACGTATTGCAGTAAAGCGGTGTTAACTGGCATTTGAATACAATCTAGTTGTCTTTTCAGTGCTTGACTATAGATGCTGGGGCTTTCTGTGAATCCTTGAGGTGCGCGGGAAAATGTGAAACTTCGACCATTTAAACTGAATCCGAATAGATATTGGCTGTCGGGATCAATAGGTACACTAAAGAAGGCGTTCTTGAGATCAATTACAGTAAAGAACGTTGCTTCAGAATCAATAGCAGTCAATAAGGAAGAGATGTCGGGGACCACAGGGTATTGTGGTACAATACATTTATTCAATTCTCTTAAATCAATCACCAGCCGATATACTGGCGGTGCATTGGGGTCGGTACGTTTTAGAATCGGAATGATGGGTGAATTACAGACATTGGAGTCGGTCTCTACGACCACTCCTTGGGCAATGAGCTCTTCAATGATTTTCAGTAAAGCCACTACAGCATCGGGTGGTAATTTGTATTGTCTGATTCTGGGCAAAACAACACCTGTCTTGAGTGTAACACGGTATGGAGTGATATGCATGCAACCTACATCAGTTGGGCCTTTTGCCCACAAATAATCTGGCACATTTTTCAATCTGACATCAAATTCTCTCAAAACATAGTGACCCTTGAAATCCCGTAGAAAGAGTCTAACTCCCTCCGGGGAACAGCATATTATAGCTCCTAGAGCTTTCAGAGTTTTAATTCCTAACAGATTTTCTGGGCATGATTTCGTCAGTAACAGGTCTGTAGTACGTGATAATGGACCCACAGCCAAGGGTACTGGTTCTGATACCTCATTTACAATAGGCTGTCCTGAAAAACCAAGGGAAACATTCTGTGAGCCTGAGAGGGGTGCCCCTGGGACTTCATCATGGCTGATTGTGGTGCGACTTGCCCCTGTGTCAATTAAAAACTTTCTGTCTTTTCCCAATACCTGACTGTGTACATAAGGACCTTCTTGATCTACAGGAATTTCAATAAGAGGCAGGCCACCTTCCCTCTCTAGGCTGTTTCATGTATATCGGGGGTAATCTGGATATGCGGACTGGGCATACTGATACATCTGTTGGGAAACTTGCTGAGTCGCGGCAATGGGCTGTGGCTGTGGTACCGCTACTGTCTGTGCTGTGTGTGATGGAGCATGCATAGACTGTGTGTTCTGCATTGGCTGTTCGCTCTGTGAGGTCTGCTGATGCCCATGGTCATGTCTAGGTGGATGCGGTCTTTCTTTAGTTTTACCTGTTAATATGTTATGTTTCAGGACTGGACATTCATGTACGTAATGACCTGGCTGCTTGCAGTAATTACATGTCCCTTTAACGGGAGCTGTAGGGTGACTTGTCTGGGCCCCACCTTTTCTCTGACCGTCGGCTGGGACCGTCTGTGCTACTAACATTTTCATCTTCGTGTCTTTCATACGTTTCTGTTCCTGATCTTGTTCTTCCCTAATTCTATTCTGGTGATATTGTAACATTTGTAACATCTGGGATGGCGTATTTGCCTGCCAAGTACTTTCAACTTTGTACACTCTGTTTTTAACTAATGGTAGGGAGTTCTCGACTAGTTTTGATACAAAAAGGTGTGGATATGACTCGCTACTCGGTTGGAGGCCACTATTAATAATGAAACATTTCTCGAATCTTGAATAGAAGTCACTAGTATCTTCATCTTGTTTCTGTTTACAGGACGAGATGGCGTCCCAATCTTCCTTTCTAGTTGTCAATAATCTTGGCAGGACCTGTACTATTAAACCGGGTAATGCTTTAGTCTTATCCCCAAGGCCTAACCCTGGGACCCGTTTGCTTTCTTCGTCTTCTATTTCTGCCCATGCAATCTTTGTGTCCCCCACCTCCCATTCCTTCTCTTTCAATTTCTCGTAAATGCCCGTGGGCAACAGCACCTTCAACATTTTCATGATATCATCATACGTGTAATCCCCCATTAGTAACATGTCTTTAAGCTCTCTGTGAAAACCTGCAGGGTCTTTATTGTGACACGGAACTAGTTTCTTCATTTCTAACAGTTCTAACTTAGTCAGTGGCGTGTGTACATATACACGTTTCAAGACCTGATCCGTACCCATAACTGGGTGTACTTCTCGTAAGGGGTTCTGACTTTCAATGCCACCCCCGCATTGCATGTGGTACATTTTCCTTTCTGGAGGCGGGGCCGGAACATATTCAGAGCTTATGAAGGTGTTATATTTATGTCGTTGTTCTAGAATTATTTGTATTAACTTGGTACTGAAACCTCTCCATCTGTCCATAAGTAGGGCTTCTAATGTTTCGTGTAAGGGACCTGGATCGGAATGATGGTTTCTGTACTTGATGAGGAGGTGCTGAATCATGTATACACCTGCTAATTTCTGTTCGTCTGGGGAGAGGTTCAGGAATGTCTGCGCTAATGTATCATCATTATATATGTCTGGATTTTCGGCCCATAACACGGCTGACCGAGCTAGTTCTTGTTCATCCATAGAATTGAGTACATGGTACCCCATTCGGTCTCGAAGCCTTTTATCAGTTTCCTGGAACTGATGTTCAGAAGAATTCGGATTTGTTAAAGCAGAGAGAAAAACTCTCTTGTTTTCCGGACGGATGCCCTTCCTAAGGTAAGTTCCCTTACCTACATACGCTATAGTATCCGTAGTCCTTTCTGGTTCTTCAAGTTCTTCTTCCTCCTCGGAGGAAGCTTGTTCTTTCTCTTTTTGGTGTGCCGCTATTACTGCTTTTCTAATTTTCTTATACATACTGGCTATGCAAGTCCCCCTGTCATGTTTTCCATCGGCTATATTTTGGCCCCACTTGTTCAGTGCATCCATTTCACTCTGATCTGTTCCAGGTCTATCTCGTTCTCTTATAAAACAATTTATGAAAAACCGTAGTATCTGTGCTTGAATGTCAACCTTCTGTTTCTCCATGGCATCCTTGATACTGTCAGGGTCTTTCCCTGTCTGAACGAACTCATATATTCTATCTAGACGGTCCTTCATTCCTACATAACATAGCAAGATGTCAGTAGCAGATCTTAACCGTAGTGATGCCAATATCATTAGATCGTCTTTACCGGGTACTGGATCATATCTACAAACGGAAATGTTTTCTCTGAATACGTCAAAATGAGGAGACTTGAACGTGAGGGGACTCTGCGTATCCCTGATATTGAGTCTGCGTGTTAATGGCGGGGTCCGAAGACCCGCGGTCGCACCTCCTGAAGCGGAGGCTTGGGCATTATCTCCCTGTGGAGCCTGTATCTGGACTTGAATTTTTCGTTTAGTAGGATCAGGTAGGCCTTGTTTCGGTAAGTCAATTTTGGGTGCGGGAAGTGGTGGAGCTGGCGGAGCGGGGGAGGTCTGTCGCGGTATCGGTGGAACATGATCTGGGGGCGGAGTGCCACCCTCGTTCCTGTCAGTAGGCAAGGCACGAACAGGCAGATTGGTGTAGGCTGGTACTACATCCTCTAAATATGAATTTAAGAATATGTCTTTAGTAGTCTTATGCATTACTTTAGTTGGCACTAATGGTGGCGGCAAGTTTTTCGGTATTTCGGATAGGGCCTCAGGTGTACCCTCGGCCGCGAGATACATACCATTTACGAGATTGTTTCGGGCACGGTCTATTTGTTCTGTTTTTACTCGGATCCCTTCAGTAACTAATTCGTTTTCTTGGTCTTTCTCTGATTCTTTAAGTCTGTCTTCTCTACGGAGTGCTTTCTCAGCACGCTTATGTGATTCCTTACGCCAAAATTCTATGGCGTCTTTCTGAGATTGTCTAGCTTTCTTTTTCCATAATGCTTCTTCTACCTTCATGATGCACTCGGCATCCCATGTTCCGGTAGTGGGCCATCTGTGTCTTTCGTCTAGATGCTTGGTATAGTCGGCCCATAAGTCTAGATATAATATGGCATCTATGCCATGCTTG
Source organism: Lissotriton vulgaris (assembly GCF_964263255.1). NCBI lineage: Eukaryota > Metazoa > Chordata > Amphibia > Caudata > Salamandridae > Lissotriton > Lissotriton vulgaris. The sequence goes on from NC_141695.1 coordinate 1,309,880,196, forward strand.
TTGTACATAAAGTTACCGGGAGTGTCCCTAGGGGGAATAGGAATTTCTTCCTCCAGTATCCCTTTTCTAGTTCCTATCTGTTTTAACTTGTTGAAAAACGGCATCTTGTTTACTTGTTACTGAATACCCAATCCTTACTGCTTAATACTAGTTACAGCTAGTTTATACGAGAAACACAATAATGCACATTAAACGGTCACATTCATACCACGACATTAATCACAAAAAAAGACATTTGAAACATAGATGACTACCCCCTATACTGGATGTACTGCTCAACAGTACAGATGCACTGGTGTAACAGTGCAGAAATTCAGAATACTAGATATACTGCTAAACAGTACAGATACACTGCCTAAAAACAGTGCAGACCGGACTTGTGTACCCAAACCCGTCTAGATACGTCCCAGCAATGGTACTCACCGGGAAGCACGGAACAGAAGGCCTCGGAAAACTCGACTGGACTCGACTCGATACTTCGGAAAACTTCGGAAAACCTCGGAAAACCTCGGAAACCTGGTGGGCCTCTTGACACCTCGGACCTTGCTTCTTTCGGCTAGGCTCTGGTCGGGATCCTCCGCACTCCTCACCGCCTCGTCTGGGCACTGATCGCAGTCTTCGTCACCTCCGTGGGTCAGAGGGAGATGCAGGAAATCCTGCCGGTACGCGTAAGTTCCATCTAACTGATGGCAGGGGACAGAGCTTGCAATGCGCCAACCGGCACGTGAGGTGGGGGAGGGGTCCCTATTCGGGCGCCAAAATGACGTAAATAATTAATTTACTCTCTTAATTTCTATGCAGGTAAGTACTTAATCAATAATAACTCAGATCGGAAGAAAAAAGACAGAGTCCGTGGTGTTAGAGTTCTTAGGGGTTTTATTCCTTAAAAAGGAATGGTCATGACCAAGATATCTGATTCTGACCACCACAGGGGTGTCAGAAGGGATAGAGCGCTACATTTTATTAACAGTACATAGCTTATATACTTAATTCACGTCATAAGCAACAGTGCAGGAGGCGTAACAGCTGAGAGAAGACAAGATAACAGTATACACGTGGTACTAGTACGTAATCAAGAGGCGTGAACTAGAGGTGTGTGCTAGAAACGTCACAAGTAGGTGTCACAAAGGGGTGGCACTAACAGAAATGTTGCAATGTCAGCAGAAATTGGAAGCTTGGATGCGCGCGCAGCTGCATGACGTGTGACTGACGTGAAGCTGGAGGGTGCAGGGGACTTGACATTCAAAATGACGGAAAGAGACAGAAGTCTGGCATGTCAGATCAACTTGTACTTTTATCATATCTGATATCTGGTGTTGTAGGAACTAAGCTATCTGGGCTGAAAGGTCTCTGGGGCAGAAGTCATTCTATACTGACTGGGAGTGCGTGTATAAGCGCCTGAGTGTCTGCAGGAGAAGCGTGGGGCATGGGCCTTCCATGGGTACATGGCAACAGAGGCTATGAATTACTTGAATTAATTGCACAGAGACAGGCCGGCCCTTTGGCTCTGCAGCTGGGAGGATGTTTACTTAAACTAGTAGGCAGGAATGCATTTTCGAGGAGCAGATCAGATAATTCGAAGGTTAAAGTCAGTCTTGGCAGAAAACAGGCAGAGCTAAGCGCGAGGGGCCGCGCTGGAAGTAAGTCGGAGTTCACGGGTACAGAGGCAGCCTGGGCTGAGGCCCTCGGAGTCAGAAGCCAGAAAAGAGGCTCGGTGGCAGAAATTCAGGGCCTACTTAACTAGAGCTGAAAAACGTAGAAGTACACCACAAAAAGACGTTGGCATGGCATACTTAGGAACGGACTATTCAACCCATTCAGGGTGGGTCTGAAAGAGGACATATTAACGTTGGACGCAAATGTATTTGCGTCTTCATAGCTGGTACAGGAGGGAAGTTACATGTACTTTAGGCTTGATACATGGAGTCGGTGGGGTACACGATAGGGAACATAACATGACCAAAAATTTATATTTCCTCACTACCGAGACAAAAGATGGCGGCTGCACCGGACTGTTTGGAATGTTTACAGACACCCGAGAGCCAATCAGGTTTCCGCGCGCTAACTCGCGTAGCGCGCTGGTACGCGCCCCGGTGCGCGTACCGGGGCGCGCTTATAGATATATATATTTTTTTGAACCTAAATTACTCAAAATCCACTGGAGCACATATCTTGAGACATAGCAAAGGCACATCGAGCTACCAGTCCCTACAATTTTGCCAAGTTTGGTGGAAATCCATCCAGCCGTTCGGGCTAAAAGTGAAGTCGACCGCCTTATGGAAATTAACATGGGGAAAACACATTTTGGGACCCCCCCTTTTATCTCGGCCCCCACTTGACGAATCCCCCCTAAACTTTCAGGGAAGGACCAGAGCGCCGCGAGGCAAATTTGAGGAAATGTTCAGGCAGATTCCTCAACGGGCGCCAAAGTTATTCCCAATAGAATGTTGCGATTTCCCTATTGAAAATAATCCTAACAATAGCTACCTAACTACTAATATATATATATATTGACCGTCCTCCTTGTCTGCACGATGGTGTTGAAAGAACAATAAAAAAACGTACCTGAAAACGAGTGTTGAACCCTATTTGTGCTGTGGTGCTTCTGACCCTCTGGTTGCAAATTGGAGCTGGTTAGGTCCGTTCTTCGCTGAAGATATATATATATATATATATATATATGTATATATGTATATATATATATATATATATATATATATATATATATATATATATATATATATATATATATATATATATATATATATATATATATATATATATATATATATCCAACAGAAAGCAAAGTAGAGCCCACAGCTTCGGCTGCGGGGGAAGTTGCCACCGGGAAGCCAGACACCCAGGGAGGCAAAACGCTCTGGGGAGGACCTGCTGTGAGACCCTGGTGCCGTGAGGGGAACGGCAGGAAAGCACGAAATTTTGCCAGCAACCGGACCGCCGCGAGGGCAAGGGACTACATCCCCCAGGTGCCCCGGCGGTCGGGTGACGTCAGCGGAGCGCCCGGAGGCGCGGGAGAAAAACAGGAGAGCCGAGCGCTGCAGGTGTGCGCTGCGGGGGAAGTTGCCACCGGGAAGCCAGACGCCCAGGGAGGCAAAACGCTCTGGGGAGGACCTGCTGTGAGACCCTGGTGCCGTGAGGGGAACGGCAGGAAAGCACGAAATTTTTCCAGCAACCCGACCGCCGCGAGGGCAAGGGACTACATCCCCCAGGTGCCCCGGCGGTCGGGTGACGTCAGCGGAGCACCCGGAGGCGCGGGAGAAAAACAGGAGAGCCGAGCGCTGCAGGTGAGCGCTGCGGGGGAAGTTGCCACCGGGAAGCCAGACGCCCAGGGAGGCAAAACGCTCTGGGGAGGACCTGCTGTGAGACCCTGGTGCCGTGAGGGGAACGGCAGGAAAGCACGAAATTTTGCCAGCAACCCGACCGCCGCGAGGGCAAGGGACTACATCCCCCAGGTGCCCCGGCGGTCGGGTGACGTCAGCGGAGCGCCGGAGGCGCGGGAGAAAAACAGGAGAACCTCTCGCACAGCGATTCGCGCGCGGGAGCGGCCGGGCTAAGGCCGGGACAAGGCGGGACCATCTAAGGCCATCACAGGCCAGAGGAGGCCGGGACGGGCCACTTCCCCTGGCCGTGCATTTACAATAGGTAAGACTTCTTGTGCTAAGTCTTTCAAATCCCTTCAGGTGCCTGCTGCTACTGATAACATGTCCTGTAAGGGGGCCAAGAAACTGTATACTGGGTCTAGTGACCAGGCCAAGGGGTCAATGGTACAATACCTAATAAATACTGCACCGTCCACTGTCCAACAACCAGTAAGAATAGCACAAGATCAATTGTTTACCGACCGTCCCGATAATGACATTACTCCCCCTCAGTCTATCGTCGCCTCTCCAAACTTATCCTTCTTGGAGGAACTTAACAGCTTATGCCACACCAAATATGCGGCCGTTAAGTCGACATCAGAGCACACTAACGCATCCTTTTGTCCTACAGCCATTACAAGCCCCCACCTCAGTTCTTTATCCCCACCCTATGGAAACCGTTTGGATACTCCTCTTGGCCCACCAGAATTAAGTAACATGAACCCAATAATGTTTTTCCAGGACCTCTCTGGTGAAAGGAATCAAGCTGCGGATAAACATATAGGCACTCATGCTAAGGAGATATTGTCTGCTCCCTCAATCACACCAACACTCTTGACCCAGATACAGACTATGATCAATGCCGCAATACACCCGCTAATAGAAAAAATGAAGGACCTCGGGGTCAGGATCACGGCAATAGAGGAAAAGATCAAGATAAACTCGCTCCCCCAAAATAACGTGGCAGACCCCAATCTATCACAGTCTCCACGTAATACTGTTAAGCCTTCAACAACTTCAAAAAATAGAGTATCCCAACTCCAACGGACAACCCCAGGTACGCCAACTCAATCTAGCGGGAAAGCCCCCATCAAAATAAAAACAATACCCAGCTGTTCCTTTACAACGGGGCTGAATAACGCTACAATGCCACCTAAAGGGCCACTCCCCACGATACGGAACATGCAAAGGAAAACTAATCACATCCATCTACCACCGGAGGCTGCTCCGTTCATGGGTGTCCTGTCTGGGGTGCCGGAACTCCCAAAGGGTAAATCTGAAAGCGAACAGGAGCTGAGAAATAAGACACTATTTTGGCTAACAAAAAATAGACCCCTGCCCCCATACATTGATGGTAGAATAAAATGTGTTAGAAGGGTGGGATGGTTAGGCCCGCTCCGAAAAGAGAGATCCGGTGATCTGGTGCTAATAAAGTTCATTAATAACAATGTTGTCCCTTACCTCCAATCTTGGAAACCACAGATAGGAGACGGACCTATACACACCTGGGGTTTATTCGATTTTTATCCTAGAGAAGCAGTACACCCTCATACAAGATCATCGCCAAGATTAACTTTTGGTTGGGCCAATACACCTCCGGGGTGAAGGGCTTTTAATATACAGACCCTCTCTGGACATTCCATTGATTCGCTACCTGACATGATTTGAAATGAACTGAAATAATCTGATTTGTAATTGTGTATATATCTTGCAATGTGCTTTTATGATTTTATATTTAAATCGAATAAAGCTAAAGCTAAAAAAAAAAAAATATATATATATATATATATATATATATATATATATATATATATATATATATATATATTAAAATATAAACATTATACATCTGAGACACTTTAAAAGTGATGAAAGACAGTTTGAGAGCATCTAGGTCCAAGCAGAGGGGGAATAGACTTACATTGTGATCGAATAACCAATATATTCAAATACACAGCAATGCCCTTACAAAGCTTGACTGTTGACGTTTGGATCCCAAACCTATTATTTCACATGGCCATCCTCCCGACTTGACTCAATAGGGTACTGTAAGGAAATAATTTGATTTGCTTAACTGCAAGGCTTGCATTATGGTTATCCTCGGGCTTTTACCAAGGACTATGACGCATCATATACAATAACAGACTATTCTCACAATCAGTCCCCTGTGCTTCAAGCAATAACTAGATTTGCCAGAAAGAAACACTGATTAAAATCAGCTTTACAGGAGAGTTTGAGTCTGGATTACTGCCATTCAACAGAAATCGAAAGTGGCATTGACATGAGCTTATATAGGCTCCTTAGACACCTCAAAACTTTTGATGCTTTTCTCAAATCCATCGATAAGAAGTTTTGTTTTAGACTGAAAGTGTGGGATAATCTGGGGTTACAACAGTGAAACCTTATGCTAAACCTTAAGGCTTATCATGGCAAATGTCATTGTTTTGTAAACAGTTCTTTTATGTGGATTTATAACCTGCTGGATTATAGCCTATATTTAAATGTATGTCAAATGATTTTATGTCCACCATTTCTAAAAAATAATTCTTTAACCCGGGCATCGGTTATTGAACTTATGGGTGATATGAAATAAACAAAATTATACAAAGGGCATTTTTATTTATTCTGTGATAACATTACTTTAATTTTATTATTATTATTTTCACTTTTAGAGCATGCTCAAAAAATTGAATAAAAACATTACAGTGGAACCAACAAGAAACCTTGTAGTTTTTTCTCTGCTTTGTTTAGCATTTTATGTACACAAAAGGCATCCAAGACACCATGCTGTGCTTTAGAGCAACAGGGGTCTCAAATATGATCCCCATATAATCTGCAAATATGATTTTCTTTACTACTTGTTGAAAGGCTCCTTCAGTTTTCCGGGATGTTTTTGCAATCTATGAAGCATATAGTGAGGTTAGGAAAGATTATATTGAACAATGGTGTAGTATGGGTGCCCCTAATGCAAGCAAAAGAACATGATTCCCATAATCAATTTTTAAGACAGCCATAATTCGAGTACAGTGGGCCCCTCACACCCCTTGATCCTGGTATGGCAGTACATGCTGCAAGAATAACTGCTCCCTCAATATTGACACAACATTTGATAAAGTTGTTGTTTTCTGTCACATTTGACAGTGTTTACTATTCTCCACAGTTTCACAGGTGTTGGAAGAAAGAGCTATTAGTACTTCATAAAGCCTAGTTCGATGTGTTAGGCCTTTAGTGTGCATCAGAGTGTCCACCTATCCAGGCAGTTTTGGGCTACAAAGCAGCTGTACTCCCGCTAAAGACCTCACATCCCAACATGTGAGTGTGAAACACTACTGCTGGGCCATGCTTGGCCATAAATCCAGGTTCAACTGCAAACTTACTCTAGGCCTGGGTTCAGAGCGCAGGCGCCTGCAAGAACTGTTACCTACAATATACATAGAGGGGACTTCGAGTCATTCTCCTTCATTCATCAGCGTATTTTAATCACCGCTGTCAGTCATAGCCATTACTCCGATATTGCCAATTCCATCTTAGATCGGGCCTTAGAAATATTTCTCTCACCTCTAGCTATTGGCTATTTTTTGTACCTTTCCACCTCATGAGGATTGCTTGCAGAACAATTCGTGAGGACTATTTTACATCTAAAAAGTGCATCAAACAACACACTTTATGTCACATTTATTTATTTATCTCATACATGCTCTGTACCCAGAACACAGCATTTTGTTTTATAGTAGCAGGCACTAACAATCCCAACTGCCACAACACCACTAACACAAATGCCACATCTTTACTACCAATACCGCCACTAATATTGCCACCACAAAGCCACTTACAGCAGTACCACCACCAGTATCGTGACCAATATCACCATCAATAACACCAATATTACCAATACCACCATCAATAACACTTTCACCACTAACCAACGAAAAACACCAATACTTCTGCCAGTACGCTTAATACAATCTCCAATACCACAACACCGCCATTACTACCAGTACCAATAAAAATACCAACATTACCACCACCATCACCACAATACCAGCACTACTGACACCAATACCACCACTAGCATCAACACCACCTCCAATAGACAGATCGCTCGTCTCCTGAGGCGGAAGCCGGGAGCAGCGCAAAGATCGTTTTTAATAATTTTAAAATTGTTGTCATAATATTGCTCTCTTTGCTCATTTTGCACATCCCACTTACCCTTACCCATTGAATCTAGTGGCCTTGCCCTCTACAGCCGATAAGACGCTGGGAGGGGAAACTGATTACTAGTTTGGCTGCCATCTTAGGGAAGGTGCTGGGTGACGCTGCATTTGGCCGGAAGATCCCACTCCCGGTCAGTGCTTAAGGCGCATCCTTAGCAGCGCATTTCGCAGACAGATCGCTCGTCCCCTGAGGTGGAAGCCGGGAGCAGCGCAAAGATCGTTTTTAATAATTTTAAAATTGTTGTCATAATATTGCTCACTTTGCTCATTTTGCACATCCCACTTACCCTTACCAATTGAATCTAGTGGCCTTGCCCTCTACAGCCGATCAGGCGCTGGGAGGGGAATCTGATTACTAGTTTGGCTGCCATCTTAGGGAAGGTGCTGGGTGACGCTGCATTTGGCCGGACGATCCCACCTCCCGGACAGCATAAAATGACATCCTACGCTCGGCCGCGCAGCGGGCGCTCCAAAGGCGCGCCTAAGGCAAGCCCGTCTGCGCCCGTCCACACAGGGACCGGGCACAGGGCCATACCCCCTACCCAAAACCTTCCTGACAGAGTACGGCGGAATTACTCCAGCCAGGTGCTCTTATCACTAAGACCCAGTGCAACATGTCCCCCGATCGAGCTACATAAGGAAAGCAAAAAATGTCTATTCTGCTTGTGTGCTTTTACATTTTCACCTATTAGGGACCCTAATATGCCCAAAAACCAACCCAAGATACCAACCTATAGAAACATTATTATCAAGGCTGGCTCAATCAATGTCAGGTCCCTGGTTAAACATAACATCCATACAGCTGAACTAATTGAAAGCCAAAATATTGACATACTATTTGTCACGGAAACCTGGGCAGATGAAGCCTCGGATGCCGATCTGACCCTTGCCATCCCAGAGGGCTTCTCTTTTATTAGAGCCGATAGAAAAATGAAACACGGGGGAGGTTTAGCAATCATAGCAAAAGAGGAACTCAGGATCAAGAGTTCTGAAAGAGGAAGTAACCCGGACTGTGAAACCATGACCTTTCAGATTAAGATCACAAATAATTATACGTTCAATGGCCTATTAATCTACACACCACCTAGTGCCAAAACGCATCTAATTGAGCTACTAAGTCCGTTCTTAGAATCAAGTGTGACAGACCCTGACGACACAATTCTAGGAGATTTTAGTTTGCACTTACAGAAAACTTCTGAGCCCAAGGTAGCTTCATTGAAGGATGCAATGGCAAACTTTGACTTGGACCAAAAGGTAAACCTAGACACTCAATGTGCCGGCCATACCTTAGATGGTATCTTTACCTCATGTCAGAGCCTAAACAAAATTGACACTCTTCTGGTCCCATGGTCAGACCACAAGTTGGTCTCCTTCTATTTAGAAATTAAAGAAGACACAGGGAGGCCTGCTGAAACTCTTAAGAGTACTACATATCCCGACTGGTCAAAAGTCAACCCTCAGGCTCTTACTGACACACTCCACTCATCATATCCAGTTCTTGATGCGGACAGTAATATAGCATGTAAACAATTCAATGAGTGGTTAGATGCCGCAGTTCAACTCACAGTCCCACAAAGGAGAGTGACTTTTAAAAGGAAAACCCCTTCACAGCCATGGTTCTCAGAAGCATTGAAGGCACAAAAACAGACGTGTAGAAGAGCAGAGAAAAAGTGGAGAACCAATTACAACACCCAGCTCAAACTAGAATATAAAGCAGTCCTAGCCAGTTATAAAAAAATAATAATAACGGAAAAAAGCAAATATTTTGTTTAAAAAATTAATGAGTCAAAAAACTCTAGTAAGGCTCTCTTTGCTACTGTAAAAAAACTATCAAAAATTGAAAACAGCAGCGTAGAAGAAATGTCGTCAGATTTCTGTAATACACTAGGTGAATTCTTTGTCAACAAAATATCCTCAGTTTATGACTCTTTTAAAAGCCACCACACGGGGGCGTGGCCAAGATGGCGACCTGAACAGGCGCAGGTCTGCGTGGCTCCCTGCCCTAAATCCCCCATAGCCCACTTAACTGCTGCATTTTGCCTCCAACACGCCGGCAGACGGAGGATCTCACTGCTGAAACCTTCCCCGACGCAGCGGTGTAGTCAGCGAGGTCGCCTGCAGCCCTGGGACCGGCGAGCTCGCCTCTCCCGGGATTCCGCCGGTAGCTGGCGGGGAACGGCGCAGCGGGCGCGAAAATTGAAGCCCCGGCCTGGGCCTAACCGGACTGCCTGTCCGAACATCTCCTAGCAGACTGCCGTGCTGGAAAGCGCCTCGCCCGCCCGCCTTGCCCCTTGGTGTACGAAGGGTCCTGTGCTCGGAACCGGAGTGCCTGGCTCCTGACAGCGGCCGGTGAGGACCACGGGACAGATGATAAGGGGGCCCAGCCCGGGCCGCGGACCCAGGTGATCGGAGAGACGGCGAGCTCGCCGCTGGCGGCAGGTGGAGCGGCAGGCGAAGCCACAGTGCGGGATTGCCGGTGAGGGATCAGCGGAGAGGCAGCGGGGCCCGCGGCGGCCTTGGTCCCTGCTGGACGGCCCCGGGAGCGGAAGCCGCCGGCGCCAAAATCGAGGCCCCGGCCTGGGCCTGAACGGACCTGCAAGGTGAGCGCCGGGTGGCTGGCTGGCAAGAAGAGGGTCCCATAGGTGTGCCACCCAGCGACCTGCACAGTAGGGGGCCGACAGCGCTGGCCTCGAGGGCCCGGTCGGGGCCTACGCACCGGCTGGGGCCGGCAGAAAACAGGAACCCACCTGCGCCATTTGGAGGAGTGCCCAGACTTGGGGGCAGCTAGTGGGGGCTGTGAACGGGGCTCCCAGGGACGGCGGTGAGGCGATAGAGAGACCTACGGCCCTGATCGCCGCTGGATCTGCCCGCGAGCGCACACACTGACCAGCGGTCGGGCGGGAGGCAGCCATCGCCAAAATCGAGGGCCCGGTCTGGGCCTAGGCGGACCAGCGGAGGGGGTGCCAGGTGGCTGGGGACGTCTGCAATTTCAGAGGGGGCGGAGTCCCCCGGAGGAGCCCCGAGCATTTCAGGCGGTGAGTGGGGGCACGACTAGCGTCGGACGGACTAGGCCGCGACAGCCGCGGACCCCCGGGGAGCACTCGCGGGATAACAGGGGCATTGGGCCGTTGGCGAGTGGTGGTCTGTCGGACCCGGCGGCCCCCCAGAGACACTGCATATTCACCGAGCCCCCGCATCGATCCCCCAGGGGGTAGTGACTGTCTTGCAGGACTAAAGCGGCCCCCAAAGACCACTTGGGATTGTGAACTAGTGACGGAGGTGGGGGAGCTGCGCAGAGCTGCTGGGGACGGCACGGCAAACAAGGTCGCAGTCGGGGGCCCCGGACGCAGAGCGTGGACGGCTGGGCGCCATAGGCCGGCAACGAAGTATAACCAGGGACTGCATTGAGACCTCCACCTGGCGGCCACGCACCATCTCCGGAACGGCAGCACCGGATCCCGCTTGGCCCACCGAGTGGCCTCACGGCCGGCCGGAGCGTCATCCCGGAGACGTGACCGTAGAGGGAGAGCACAGCGAACCACGCCGACATGGCAAATGCCAACCGGAGGGGGGGCCGCTCTATCACCGACCTGCTGGTGAAACAATCCCAGAAAGGGGACAAGGTCCAGATGGCGTCGTTGTCGCCCATACCCGCGTCCAGTAAGAGTGGGACCCAGGAGGAAGCCCCGGTCACAAGATCCTTCCTCGAGGCCCTCTTCGGATCGCTGAGAGAAGATTTCCAGGCTCTCAAGCAGGAGTTGGTGAGCGAACAGAAGGAACTACTCAGAGACATGGACGGCTTGGGAGAAAGGGTGGCCGCGATGGAGGACTCGAACCAGGTCCGCTGCGAAGAAATGGTGCATCTCCAGCAAGAAGTCCTGCGGCTCCGTGACCAGCAGATAGGTCTACAGGCACACAACGAGGACCTGGAGAACCGCTCCAGGCGGAATAACATCAGGGTCCGGGGCGTACCGTCGAAAACGGAGGGGAACAGTGTCACCCTATACCTCCAGGAGCTATTCCGGGAAATCCTCAAGGAGCCGGCGGACTTCCCCATCCGCATTGACCGTGCACACCGAGTGGGCCTGCCCCGCCGGGCTCCTGCACCTCCCCCGGACATACTGGCATTCCTCCCGGACTTCCCTCTGAAGGAGAGGATCCTTAGAGAGGCGCGCCAGTCTCGACCCCTCCGCTTCCGAGATGCATCGGTGGAGCTCTTTCAGGACCTCTCAGCGATCACGCTCCAAAAACGACGGGAATTCAAGATTGTCACCTCTTTCTTGAGGGACAAGGAGGTGCCCTACTCCTGGGGCCACCCGTTTCGACTTATCTTCCGTTGGGATGGCTCTCTCCACCAGATGCGTTCCCTCCAGGATGTCTGCACCTTGCTGGGGATCGAGCTGCCGGAGCAAGATGTCGGCGACGACACAAATACAGAGTCGTCACAGGAACGCTCAACAAGATCCCGTCGCGACGGCTGGCAGAAGGTCCGCAGACGGAGACAGCCCAAGCAACGGACCCGACCGGACCCATTGACAATTGCCAAGGAGCAAGCTGATGCTGTTCAGGAAGTAGCAAAGGACACCTCTGGGCCTCCATGAGTCACTCCCTGCGGGGGCATGCAGAGACAGCAGCTTCATGGGGGGTAGCGGGGTGGGGAGCCGCGACGGTCGCTGTCACCACGTACCCTATCTGTACTTTGACTCCAACTGGTTTGGGTCTCTTTGGACTCTGACTACTCCACAGGTCCTTCCTCCACTTGGTTGACCTGGGACTATGATGTTCATTCTGGTTTCTTCGGTTGGGTTTTGGGGATTGGGGTGGGGGGAGAGGCGAGGGTGGGGGCGCAGGGGACAGTTCATTTTTGGGGCTAGAGATGGGGGGGGTGTGGGGGGAGGGTCAGTTGGGGTGAGGGGGAGGGGGTGGGCAGGGGGTGTTATGCAAGAGGGAGTTGGAAGGGAGTTGGTTGAGGGGAGGGAGGGGGGAGGGCACTCTCCTTGTCCAGGGCCTGTTGGCTCTTTATTGGGAGTCACGAACTGGGGTAGCACTGACCAGGGGATTGCTCCACGCCATGCCGCCACGTCGCGAGCACCAGACATAACAATAGCTTCCCACTCACTACGCCCACCATGACACGCCCACTGAGGATACTTTCCCTTAATGTGCGAGGACTCAACAACCCGGTCAAACGCAGAGCAGTCTTGTCCTTCCTAGACCACTCGAAGGCCGATATCTGCCTCCTGCAGGAGACACATTTGGTGCCCAAAGACCACCTTAGGCTGCGGTCGCGCGCCTTCCCGTGGCAATTTTTCTCCTCCTCCCACAAAAAGGTTGCTGGGGTGGCTATACTGGTTGCCAGGACTTTCCAGGGGCGGGTCATGCAGAAAGAGGCCGAGATCAAGGGGCGGCTTCTCCTCCACGGTTTCCAGGTAGCGGGTCAGACGTTATTGGTGGGCTCGGTGTACGCACCGAACGAGGGGCAGGAAAAGTTCCTTCTCACGGCGTTGGAAGCTGCCACGGCCACTACACGTCCACATTTACTGCTTGGGGGGGACCTGAACCTGGTGTTTCACAACACGGCTGACCGAACCGGCCAGAGGTTTGGACAGGTGGGGGCGCTCTCAGAGTCGGGACACGCACACCTCTCTGACCTGGCCATCACTGACTTATGGCGCCATTTCTACCCACACTCGGCGGCTTACACCTACTACTCAGCAGCCCATAAGACCTACGCGCGACTGGACTACTTCTTGTGCTCCGCACAGCTGATGGCGCAGGCTGAGGACGTAGAAATACTCCCAGCCTCACTGTCAGATCACTCCCCGGTGGTGGCGACCCTCCGGATGGCGCCTGCGCCGACACCACGGCGCCACTGGCGGCTTCGAGACGGACTCCTGTTGTCCCCCGCAACACAGGATAAGCTCAAGACCGCACTCGCGCAATTCTTGGCCCACAATGCCAATGACGACACGACCAAGGCCACTCAGTGGGCGGCGCTCAAGGCGGTCCTGCGAGGTGAGATCATTTCTATCGCCACCGCCGATAATAAGGACAGGGCACTGAAAAGAGCCGAACTCACTCAGTGGGTGGCTGAATTAGAGCAGATGCACCAACGCACTGGGGCCGCGCGGGCGTGGCGCCAGTTGTGCACGGAGCGGAAGATGCTCGCGGCACTAGACCAGGATGTGGCAGAATACGCCGCCATCCGTCTCAAGCACGTGTACTACACCGGAGGTGACCGCTGTGGGAAGCTTCTAGCGAGTAGACTGCGGGCACAGGAGCAGAGACGCCAAGTGTGCGCCCTCAACTCCACGCACGGGACGCAGGTCACGGAAGACGCAGCTATTGCGGCGACTTTCGGCGACTTCTACGCCGGCCTCTACGACGTGGATCGCCTCGACCCACAGGCGGGCCTGGACTATCTGCGCGGCGCGACACTCCCCACCCTCACTCAAGCGCAAGCGGACTTCCTAGACCGGCCCATTGGCCTGGAGGAGGTCATATCGGCGATATCCCGCCTCAAGGTGGGGAAGTCGCCGGGACCGGATGGCTATACGGCGGCCTTCTATAAGACATTCTGCCAGCAGGTCGCCCCCATTTTACGCGACTTGTTTAACACCTTTGATCGACCCGGTGCCATTCCCCCTGAATTGCTTGAGGCGGCCATATCAGTGATCCCTAAGGCTGGTCGTGACCCGACGGAATGCGGCTCCTACCGGCCCATTACCCTGCTGAATGTGGACCTGAAACTTTACACCGGCATCTTGGCGAATCGCCTGGCGCCGTATATGCAGCAGCTGGTAGACCCGGACCAATCGGGATTCATCCCCCAGAGGCAGACCAGCGACAATACTCGGCGAGTCCTCCATCTCATCGAGGCCGGCTCGCGCACGAGACCGGGCTGCATGCTCCTCACCATCGACGCAGAAAAAGCGTTCGACAGGGTGCATTGGCCTTATCTTGAACAGGTGTTTCAGCGCTTCGGGTTTGGGGAAACCCTCTGTCACCGCATATTCAACTGTTATCGGCGTCCCAATGCCGCGGTGCGGGTTAATGGCCATACCTCCCCGAGGTTCGAAATTGGCAGGGGTACTCGACAGGGCTGCCCGCTCTCTCCCCTCCTGTTCGCCCTCTATATGGAGCCGATGGCGCAGAGAGTGCGACAACACGATCGCATCTCGGGTGTCCGCTTTGGTGGTGACACTCACAAAATTAGTTTGTATGCAGACGATGTACTGCTGTCTCTCACTGACCCGATGCAATCTCTGCGAGCGCTTTTCGTGGAACTCCACGCCTTCGCGCAGGCCTCGGGCTTTAAAATCAATGAGGCGAAATCGGAGGCCCTGAATATCTCACTGCCCCCCGACATCCTGACAGAGGTCAAGGCGGAGTTTCAGGTACAATGGTCGGCCTCCTCCATCTCCTACTTAGGGGTCCACTTGGCGCCGACGGTGCGGGCCACTGCAGAGGCCAATTACGCGACTCTAACGGGAAAGATCCGTGACCAACTGCGGCGTTGGAGGCCACTCACACTGTCATGGCTCGGCCGAATCGCGGCGGTTAAAATGACTTTGCTCCCACAGATTTTGTACCTGTTCCAGACGCTCCCCCTGCGACCACCGCGTGAGTGGCTCAAGAACACCCAGTCGGACCTATCGCGATTTATCTGGAATGGGCGACGTCCGCGTTTCAAGCATACTATTGCGACCCTGCCACCGGAACACGGGGGAGTAGGGATACCCGACCTCGCGCTATACTTTCAGGCGGCACAACTGCGCACGTTGGTGGAGTGGCATCAATTAGAGTCGGGCAAGCACTGGCTCTTCCAGGACCAGGCAGTGGCCGGTCGTCCACTACAGGGAGTCCCATTCCTCCCACGGCGCCACAGACCTCCCAACTTATACGCCTCGGACATCACGAGCACCGTCCTTGGGGTTTGGGACAGGGTGGCTGTGAAGAAAGGGTTGACTTCTTTTCCGTCGCCGATGACACCGATCTTTGATAACCCAGATTTCACACCGGGACTAGACACAAAGGCTTTTGCGGCATGGCGGGCGACCCCCTGCAGGGCGGTGGGCCACATGTTTGACCTCAAGGGGATACTTCCGTTTCACCAGGTGAAGCAGGACTATGGAGTTGCTGAGACAGACCGATTGCGATACCTACAGGTACGGCACTGGGTCCTTCACCCCTCCATCTCACCAGGCGCCCAACGACATCTCACACACTATGAGAAGTGGCTATGGACCCGCACATCGGATAAGAAAGTAATTTCGGATCTATACCAGCAGCTACTCCTCACCAACACCTACACATACAACGCAGGCAGGATTAGGTGGGAAAGGGACTTGGGGCGCCAACTCACACTGAAGGAATGGGAGAGTGTCTACTACAGGGCCAGACACTCGGCTCATCACGCAGGCCTCACTGAGACGATGACCAAAATTGCCACATACTGGTATCACACCCCCGAGAGGTTGCATCAATGGGACCCCCGGGTGAGCGATCGCTGCTGGAGGGGGTGTGGGGAGTTGGGGACTCTGGAGCATTTGCTGTGGGGATGCGATAAGCTCCGTCCGTACTGGACCCCCATCCTGGACCTCATTGACTCCCACCTAGATACACAACTGCCACGTTTCCCTGCCTACATCATACTTGGTCTCCCTAACGCCCTCATGTACCCTCTGAAGTCCTGGAGGGGAAGACTGATTGCACTGGCATTGGGGGCGGCGGTGCAGAACATTGTGGCTCACTGGAGGGCGGCGCAGGCTCCACTGCAACTGGGCTGGCTACATAGGCTTTGGGCGATCCTGGGTATGGAAAAGCTCTCACTAACCGCAACGGGGAGGGGGGCGGATTTCGCAGCTTTGTGGCAACCCTTCCTCTCCCTGCTGACCGGGGAATTCCGGGAGGTGAGCTGTCCCCGGTATCTACGACTGCTACGCCTCGCGGATACCCCATTGCCGGAGCCTGAGGCGCGCACACGCAAACGCAAGGGCCCGGTGACCGTGGCTCCACTGGGTCCGTAGATGGGACAGCGTGGATGTGACACCCTGTGCTTGATTACTGGACAAGGAGGGGGGGGCGGGGGGCGGGGAGTTCGGGGTCAGTTTTGTTTTGTTTTTGCAGACTCTTGTTTCTTGGCATTATTATTAGCTCCACTTGCATCCTCTGAGCACCTCTTTGGACGCGGCCGGCCCGGATGGGTTGTAGGCGGCTTGCTGTGTTAACTATGACCGTCTGGTATCACTATGTTGGGCATGTACTATGCCGCCGGCCCAGACAGCCGCCCCTCGGCGTCGGCGCTGATTCTCTTTGTGAGGTGCAGTGTGATTATTTTTTCTGCTCAATAAACAGATTTAATACATAAAAGCCACCACACAGATACTGCAGCCCAGGTCACCTCACACCCAATAAATCTAGTGGAACAATCAGCCCAACCCATGCTTTTCCATTTCTTTCCTCCCACAGCAGATCAAATTGGGAAAGAGGTACTCACCACTAATTCAGGCACCCCAATGGACCCTTGCCCACCCAAAGTAATGCAAATCTGCCCAGAACAGCTGAGTCTGTTATTAGAAAAATTATTTGCTCAAATCCTAAGAACTAACACTTTTCCAGATGACTGGAAAACCTTATCGTTTATGCCTCTATTGAAAAAATCAAATCTAGATTGTGAGGAACCAGGCAATTATAGACCAATAGCCAGGATACCTTTTGCCACAAAAATTCTCGAGAAACCTTTAAACAAACAGTTATCTCGCTACCTGACGGACGGTAATTGGCTGGACCATTCTCAGTTTGGTTTCCGCGAGGGACACGGAACAGAAACCACTCTACTCACAGCAGTGGAAGAACTTAGGAAGGTGTTGGACAATGGAGCGAAGGCCGCCTTGGTGCTACTAGACCTATCGGTGGCCTTCGACGCGGTCAGCCACGAGATTCTCCTAACTCGTTTGAAAGCAGCAAAAGTTCACGATTCAGCATGTACCCTCCTCGCCTCCTACCTAGATAACAGAACCTTCTCGGTGGAATTAGGAGGCGCTAAATCTAAACCATTTAGCTCACCATGCGGGGTCCCGCAGGGGTCCTCGGAACCCCCCACCCATTTTTTTTTTAAATTATATTTTTATTGTTCTTACTTTTGCACAGTTAACACATTACGTCGCACTTCGTCAAATATATTCATTACCATACATTATAACAGTACATTTCCTTTCAACTCAAACTAACCCATATACTAATTTCATGATAAATTACTTCATAAACTGAGTTACATTCACTACTGCAGTACATTTTATTTCAACTCATGTATTGAATTCATCAAAACCTACTTCACCCTATTCACAATAACCCAAAGCCCTCTCTCCATCTTCTAACAGGGTCCCAAATTCTTAAACCTAAACGCTTCCCTTTCCTACCTTTTCGAGCGTATATATTATTTTCCAGATTATAAATTGCCAATAGATTAGCCAACCATACATGCATTGCTGGAGGGTACTTATCTAACCAAGCCCTAGCGATACAAAGTCTATAAACTGCCATAGCTACAAAAATGAATTCTCTATGGATAATATTACTATCTATGACTATCCCTAATAGTATTTGGGGAGGGTTTAAAGTGATTTGAATGCCTAAAGAGAAATCCAAAAAGTTCTCAATCTCTCTCAATAAGGTGTGCAACTGCGGACATACTGCGAATATATGTATCAACTCAGCATCGGGCGAACTGCACCTTGGAATGTAATACCTGTACAGCCCCCCCACTTTGTTATCTTCGCTGGTGTATAATACAACGAGTACAGGGTTTTATATTGTTGAGACTGCAGTGGTGCTGAGAATAATAGGGTGCGGCCTAGATCCAATGACTCTTGGAACCAGCCAGGCTCCCCGCTCAATTTCTCTGCCCACTTGACGCTATGCTTGTCCATATCGTCTGGTTTCGCTGCTGTAAGGCTTGCATAAAAGCTACGAATAGAGCAATCTCCGCCTAATCTTATCTTCTCCATAATTTCTACCTTACTGAAACCCACAGTCCCCCCCTGCTTACCCCCGAGAAAACTTCTTATTTGCAAACATTTTTAAAAGTCCCTCCTATCCAAACCATATTTACACGTTAAATCTGAAAATTGTACCATTCCCTCCATATTCCCCACATCACCGATTTGAATTATCCCCTTATCTGCCCACCCTGCCATTATCGTATCCCCAAAGATCTGTGATGGAAATGAAACATTTTTGTGCATCCTAGTGTAATAATTATATCGGCCAATTCCAACTTTCTTCATGACAGCGTTCCAGATCTAAACCGCGGCTTGGACTGTTTTGAACCTTGTCCTTTTATAATATCCAAAGTCAGTACAGTTAAGGAAGCAATTATCCACCTCTGACCCCAAAACCGCAGAGTATATCCTAGATGAATCATTGGTGGTTCTCTGATCTAAACCGCCCGCTCCAATTAATCCCCTCATGTACTGCAATGCAGCTGCCCAATAGTATAGCTTAAAATCTGGCGCCCCCCCCCTCCTCTTTCTCTCGGTAATGACATAAATCTGTAGGCCCTGCGTGTCTTGGCGTGAGCCCATATGAACCTATTCAGTATATTCTCCAGTTCTTTAAACCATTTTGCCTCAAAGAATAGAGGTATTGCCCTAAAAAAATTTAAAAATTTGGGCAATACCAACATCTTTATCACATTAGTGCATCCAACTAGTGAAAGGTGTAGATTGTTCATCCATTCTAAATCTGTTTTTACCCTGATGATCAGGGGCGCAAGATTATTCTGGACAACTGTATCTAAATCAGCTGTAATTGCCACCCCTAGGTATATAGCTGAATCCACCACCCTGTGGTCATTACAAATGACATACTGATTAGACACAATTTGAGTTTTAGAGCTATTTAGGCTATATCCCGCAACCTGCCCAAATTTATGTGCCTCAGTCTCAATTTCCCTTATTGCCTTCGTAGGATTGGATGTCAAAATGGCCACATCATCTGCGTAGGCTAGCGTCTTTGCCTCGTAGCCGTTCAACCTGATTGATGGGATCTTGTAGTTACCCTCCAGCTTGCGTATCAGTGGGTCTAAGTAAAGTGCAAACAGGAGTGGGGATGACGGGCATCCCTGTCTGGTCCCACTCCTAATACTAACTGATGTTGAATAGCCCCTATTGACTCTAATCCTTCCTGTCGGATTTTTATAGAGAGTCTGCATTGCTGTTATAAAGCCTTTCCCGATCCCACACCACTTTAGCGTATGCCAGAGATATTCCCAGGAGACCCTATCGAACACCTTCTCGGCATCCAAGAAAAGCGCTGCCATAGGGTCCCCCAGGATTCCTGCCGCATCAAACATTGTAACTACCTGTCTAATGTGTTGTGTGGTACTTTTACCTGGGATAAACCCATGCTGGGTATGGCTTACTAACCCCTCTATTACTTCCGCTAATCTTCTCGCCAGTATCTTCGAGTACAGTTTTGTGTCCACGTTCATCAAAGTAATGGGTCTATATGACCCTGGCAGTGATGGTATTTTGCCTTTTTTTAGAATAACAATGATGTCCGCCTCCCCCCAGGATTCGGGTATAATTTCCCCCCTCTGTGCTTTCAGCATGACATTAAACATGTCTTGGCCGATCACTTGGTGGAACACTTTGTAGAACTCAATCAGCAGTTGATCAGGGCCCACTGCTTTGCCTGAGGGTAATGTCTTCAGTGCCATGAGGAATTCCTCTAAACTGAAGGGTGAGTCCAGCATCTCCCTTTCCTCCCTAGTTGTAATTGAAGGGGTAATATCTCTAAGGTAACTTTCTACCTCTCTTAGAATCCCTGTCCTACCCCCAGCATACAACTCTTCATAAAATTGTCTAAAAACCTCCCTTATTTTAGCTGTTTCAAAAACTAAGGTCCCACTCCCATCCCTAATCTCCGAGATATCAGAAGCTGCTAATCTTTGTCTAGTGCGGAGCGCTAATAAGTGTCCAACCTTCTCACTTAGTTCGTACGCACCTTCCCTCTTGATTAAATAATTCTCTGCTGCTTTTTTAGAGATATTTTCTACAGCTTCTGCTCTAAGAGCAATGATTTTAAGGAGGTGCTCTTCAATTGATACATTCAATCGTAAATCCCTCGCCAATTCCTCCTCTTCATTCAACAGACTATGATTTATTTCACTAATTTAATCTCTTATCTTTTTCTGGTTATAGAGTACATAACTCAATGTCTCCCCTCACCCCGGCCTTAAAAGCATCCGAGACTACTCCCGAGGGGGCTGTGCCTCTATTAATATCCCAGTACATCTTAATCCAATCTGTCATATGATCCCGGTATGCCTCATCCTTCAACAGAGCTCTATCGAATGACCATTGTATATCCTTCTGCTGTATCTGACCTATTCTGATGGTTAAAATCAATGGGCTATGATCCGATACAATTCTAGGCTGTTTTTCAATTTGTGCCCCTGCCATCAGGGGGGTAGATATCAGAAAATAATCCAGCTTAACCAATACCTTATGAGGCGCTGAATAAAATGTACTACCACCCATGCCTGGTCTCAACTTAACCCAGGGATCCACTAAAGAGTTATGTAAGGCCATATCGGTCAGTGCCCTATGTACTCTCTTCTTCCTACCTTGATATTGCCCTCCTCTCTGTAAGAACGAACTGCTGGGGTCAAGAATATTAAAGTCCCCACAACAAATAATTGGTTCTGACCACAACGCCAGTTCTGTGTCTAAATATTGGAATATCTCTGGGTCATCCTCTGTGGAACCATACACGGACACTACAGTACATTTCTCTCCTTTAAATTTTATTTCCAAAATTACCCACCTACCCCATTGGTCCTCCTTTTTTTTATCACCTCTGTCTCCCTTAGTCTCCCTAGTACTGCCACTCCCCTATGTTTAGTAGTTTGTTTGGTTTTTGTCAAAACAACAAACCCTAATTGATCCAGGAGATACCCCTTGGAATCTTCTACATGTGTTTCCTGGAGGCAAACCAAATCTAAACGCAGCGTCCTAAGTAATGCTGCCACTCTTAACCTCTTTCCAGCGTCGGTAAGGCCACATATATTAATAGTAGCTATTCTACAACTCATTAAAATACCTGAAAGGGATTGCCCATACTATTGTACTGGTTATGGATCTGGGGTTGATCTAGTGTCCCCCAACATATTCCTGCGTACTGTGTTGATTGTACTCCTTGTGCGCTGTCGTGTGCCACCCTGTGCTGCCTCTTATATCCTGTACCTTTTTTTTGCCTTTTTTCCCCCATTTACCCCCTAAAACCTCCCATCCCACCCTTCCTGTCGCGATCTCACCCCCCTCCCCCCTCTTACTGGTAAATAGGTCAATGAGACCTATGTATAGCCACACTGGCTTGTGGTGATCGCTCCCCTCTCCCCCACCTCCCAGACTTTGCCTATACCTCGTGTACCCCCTTTAACCCCCACCATCAGATTATATACCGTACCTTACCTATCTTACTAAGCTTGCTGCTTTAAACAAAACAAAAATAAATAAAAAATCCCTACTCAACAGCCTACTCCTTATAGTGCCACATATCTACAGTATCTACACCATCTCGCATAGTATATAGGGCACTCTAATGTGACTCAGCCACCCTTCTGACTCTTAATCTCCTCCAAAAATTGTTGGGCCTTGATCTCGGACAAGAAGATTCTTGTTCTTCCCCTTATAACTATCTTCAGCCTAGCTGGGAATAGCAAAAATGCCTCTGCGCCTGCAGACTGGAAGGGCTTAATGAGTTGCCTGAGCCGCCATCTTCTCTCCACGGTAACATGGCAAAAGTCAGGCCTAGCAAAGAAGGTGGTCCCCTCGAATGTTCTTTTTTTGTCCGGTCTGGCCTTATCCATTATTTCCTCTCTAAGTAGGTAATTTCCTACGTATATCAAGATAGCCCTGGATAGTGCAGGTTGACCTGTCTGGCCCCCTCCGCCCGATCTTTCCTGAAAGCAAAAGGGAATCTGTGTGCTCGTTGGATTTCTTTTTCCCACTCCCACTCAGCCTCTGGGAAGGCTCCTCTTAACAGATTAGTCACAAATTGCATAATGTCCTCCCCTTCTGCTCCTTCTGCCACCCCCAAAATGCGAATGTTATTCCTCCTCTGACGATTTTCGAAGTCCTCGATCTTCCACTGTAGGCCACTTGCCAGCTTCTCCTGCTCCGCTTTAAAATTTTGCCATGCCCCAACCTCATCTTCGAGTTTCCCAGTTCTCTCCTCCACCTCGGTGACCCTCTCTGCGATCCCATCGTATAGCTTATTAATTTTCCTGAGGGAGTTCTGGATTTTTTTTTATGTTTGCCTTGCCCTGCGGCTTTCTGTTCTAGCTTCCCCTTGCATTTGTTTGAGAGTGTTAAAGATCATATCAAAGGGGGCCTGGGCCTGGTTCTGCAGGGGGGTAGGAGTATTTGCGTCAGCAGGGGATTTGTTGTCCTCCGGGTAAGTCTGCGAGGTAGCAGAATAATCCCATGTTAGTTTTTCTCCACCCGCTGTGGGCAATCCTATATCCATACCTTGCCTTTTCCCTTTAAGACGCTTTCTTTTCTGCGTGCTCTCTTTCCTAAAAGTACTTGATCCAGAATCCGACTCGTCATCCACCTCCTCACCCCCCTCTGAATCAAACTCGCTTGTCTGGGTGGTGTCAATATCCTCGTCAACAGAGTAAAAAAGATCGCCTTCCATTGATCCACCCTCCTTCCTCTCCGGCCCTACAAACCGATTGCTGCCATCCAAGCGCCTTCCTTTAGCTGCCAAACTGACATTACTGCCCCAGCTGTTTTCAACCTTTTGCATCTTCCCCATCTCAGCCTCTACCTGCATTAGTGCCTCCAACATATCTGCACTTCCCGCAGTCCCGCTGGTTATGGGTGTGGAAATCTCGTGACTCTGTGAGCCTTTTTCCCCGGGGTCTCCCAAGATTCTTCAATATACTGCCATCGGAGTCTAACAGCAGAACTCCCATAGCTGTGCTACCTGCTCCACTATCGCCGCTGTTGACTGCTGCGGTTGGATCCTGAGGTTGCCTAGCGACCGCTCCCTCCGCGCTGGGAGCGTCTATCGCTGCGTCCTCGAGGACACTTCTGTAACCTGCCTGCGCTTCGCCCGGCTGCATGTTTGCCCTGGGACTAAAGGACTCCAACAAGGTAGGCTGCCTCAGGGCTGATTCTTTTCCTTTGCTGAGCCCACTTTTCTGCCTCTCCGTGCTCGATGAGTCCACTGCGTTGTGCCTAGCCAAGTCCTGCTCGAGCTGCTCAGTCCTTGCCGGGTTTGCCGAGTTCACTGCGGTCACTGGCTTCGAGCGGCTCTCTGCTTTCTTCCCTTTTTGAGCTGGGGCCACAGTCTTAAGAACGGCGCTGAGTCCTCGCTGCTGTAGACCAGGAGTCTCAGTATCGTTATTCTTTTTCACCTTTGCTGTACTTCCCGCATTAACAGCTTGTTGCCTCGCAGAGCTGGTTGCTTTCTCCTTATCCTTGTCTTTGTCCATTTTAGCCTGACGTGCCGGCATCCTCGCAATCTGTATCCGGACCTCCGCTGTCAAGCTGTGTATTTTTAACCGGAGCCAGCTGACTCCAACTTTGGTCATCGGGTACGCTTTCCAGATACTGTCCCACCCCGTTTGTACCCAAGCAGCCAAATCCATAGGTGGTGGTCCTGCAGGGGGGTAATAATGTCTTTTATTCCATCACAATCTGGTAAGCGTGAGGAGAGGTAAGGAGCGACTTCTCACCACAACCTCCCGGCGGCCATCTTGCCTCCCTCTGAACCCCCCACCCTTTTTAACTTATATGTGGCCCCGCTTGCAGAAATTATAAGGAACTGTGGCTTCACCCCAATATACTACGTTGATGATACCCAAATCGGGGTGTCTATCAGCAAGGATGTGAAGGAGACGGTAGATACATTTCAACTATGTATGGTACAGGTTAGCCAATGGATGAAAAAGAACTGCCTAAAGCTTAACGGGGACAAGAGCGAGGTGATGATATTAGGGGGCGACACAAATATCTGGTCCCCCACATCGTGGCCCAATAATCTGGGTAGATGTCCAGATTCTTCAGAAAAAGTGAAGAATCTGGGCATTACTCCAGAAACCAATCTTTATTTTGATTCCCAAGCCAGCAAGCTGGCATCAACAATCTGGTACATCTTAAAAATGATAAAGAAGATATTGCCTTATCTACCAGAGGACTCGCGTAAGACAGTGGTGACAGCTTTAGCCTTGTCAAGATTGGACTACGGGAATGGCCTATATGCTGAAGCCAGAACGAAGATCCTAGCCAAACTACAATGCCTGCAGAACGCATCAGCCAGGCTGGTACTCGGCATACCTAAAAAACAGCTAAGAGGTCTTTTAGTATTCCAGAATTACTAGGCGCACTGCCTGGGTGGCCGTAAAGTGATGAAATAAAAAAGGTGATGAGTGTAGGCAATGAGGCGAGCGGTAGTACCTCGCAACCGCTCCAAAGTGGACCAGCGAGCTAATCCAATTTGGACCTCAAACTGAACGGAAACAAACTGGCCAGTGTGTTTCCGTTCTGTTTGAGGTCCAAATTTTTGGACCCTTTGCCCACTCACATATGTCACCTGATTAGTGTCTTTTTGTTTCTCTTCACAAGAACACTAAGTCACTTAAATAGCATGCCTTTGTCACTTTGGTGAACACAAAGTCACGACCGTATATCGTGCATTAACAAACATGTTCCCAAAAAAATGTATTTTATGTTTTATCCAGCCCTGAAGATTCGCAGTATGTTCCCTGCGATGAAACACGTGTTGGCTTTTGATTTGGAACAATAAACAGAAGTGTCTACACCAAGAACGGACTGTTTATCCATCCATGTGTTTTCACCTCTTGATGTTCATTCTCGGAGAACCAAGATTTGTTTTGATCTGCCCTATACTACTACTTGTTTCTACTGCAGTTCTACAAAGACTTACACTTATACCAGTCTGATATTATATGTGTTTAGTGCAGGGGCATTGTTGATTTGTCTCGGCATACCTAAGTTTGAGCCGATCAGCCATAAATTAAGAACCTTGCATTGGCTGCCAATTGCAAAAAGGGTGCAATTCAAATCATTGTGCCTGGCCTACTAGGCACTTCAGGGAACAGGATCGCAATTCCTGAAGTCACACTTAAAACAATACGAACCTAACAGACTTCTTAGATCCAGCCAACTGAAACTCATCAGGGTTCCAAAATTTAGACAAGCCAGCTGGGGCGGAAGAAGCTTCCTGGTGCATGCAGCACAAACCTGGAATCGGCTACCCCTTGCTATAAAAAACAGCCCATCTTTAGGGTCCTTCAGAAAGGCAGTTAAAACCTGGTTGTTCTCTGCACAGCTCTAGCTACAGGTCTCCATAGTCGATGGTCTGTCATAGCTCCAAGACGCCTCCGGGCAATCGCGTGCTTTATAAGTTGATAATCAAATCAAATCAAATCAATACCACCACCAATACCAAAAGCACGTATACCATTAATACTACCAACAACACTATGACTACCTCCAACAATACCACTATACAACACCAGTATCATCTAGACCAATACCACCACAAACACCAACCACTCACAAAAGCAACTACCTTTGCCACCACCAATACCACAATCAATACCACCAACAGTAACTCCCATATCACCACCACAAATGCTGATACAACAACCATTTCCAATCCCACCACACCACCAACACAAACCATACCACCTGGGCAAACATAGCAACCAATATCACACTACCAATGTAATTATGACGAATACCACTAGAATATCACCAGACCATTAACACCACTACGACGGCCATCACTGCAAAGCATTGGAAAAGCCAATAGAATTGTCTTCAATATACTGTTGTGTAAGACTATTATTTCTACATGCTTGCATTTGCACGTTTTATGACAATAAACTTAGAGTTATTGGCTTTGCCATTGCTTGTTTATCGCGGACCGATGATTGTTGTTGCAGCAGTTTACCAAAACAATTCAGATTAAATGCGAATAGGCAGATACTCTGCAGAAAGATGTATCCCATCGTTATATTAACCAGTTATGAATTCGAAATTCCCGGGGTGAGCTATGTTTCATTTAGGGGTGACTGGTGGATTTTAAAATTGATGGGGTGGAAATGTTGCACCCTAGTATGTTTCATGAGCAAGCGTAGCAAGTGAGCCCAAACTTAAAAAGGGTTGTGTGTGTGGGGGGGGAAGGGAGGGTTTTAGTGATGGAGGCACGGAAACCCAAATGGGAATCACATGAGAGCAAGTGAGGCAGAGGCAACCACAAGAGAATCTGAAAGGATGGTAAGCAAGCATTTGCAATGTAATAGGTCTCGCAATTGCGAGATTTTGAGTTATTGGCATTAAAAATGACAATGCCATTTATGTAAGTGTTTAAAAAACCCTGCAATGATAAAAGGCATTGTCATTTACAATACCAATAGGCCAGAGTTTCTAAAATGCTGACCTATTGCATTATGGTGAACAGTCATAACATCGAAAAAAAAAATATTGACTGGACAGAATATCGAGTTTTTTATATAGAATGGACAGAATATCTATTGCAAAAATATAGTGGTGCAGAATATCAAAATTCAGGTAAGAAATATTGATTTCCATAATATCAAAGTTAGTAATATTGACAGTCATAATATAGTTGTTAAAAATATAAATTTTTTTTATAGTGTTTAAGTATTAGTATATGTGTTAAACGTATGTATTATTTTTGTAATGTATGTTTGAATTTTTTTAAGTAATGAATTTTATGTTATTTAATGTTTGGCTAATTTAATTCCGTAGCGGGTTGTGGGTTTATTGGGGAATAGGGTGGGAAGTAATTTAATTCTTATTAAGTCATTCTTTATTTTTATTTATTGGTATTGATAATTAATTTATTGTTAATTATTCATTAATTGGGAATTACTTTTTTATTAATTGGTAATTATGTTGTATTAATTGGTAATTATTTTTGATTAATTGATCATTATATTAATTGCATTAATTTATTCTTTGGAGCAGGATGAGGGTGTATAGGGGAATAGGGTGGGAAGTAATTTAATTGTAATTAAGTAATTATTGAAAGTATTTTTATGTGTTGATAATTAATGTTAATTAATTATTAATGGGCATTTTGTATTACTTAATATTTTTGTATTGAAAATTAATTGGTTGTTAATTAATTATTAATTGATAATTAATTTCAAATAAATAATATGTATTGGTATTTATGTTTAATGAATTATTAAATATTTTCTAATTGGTAATTAATTTGAATGCATTGGTATTGATAATTAATGTATTTTTATTTAAATATTAAATCATTACTTTCCCTACTGTTGCACTCACTGGAGTGGGAATAGTAATTTTAACCCTCCTGCTATCCAACGCTTTTCATACTGTTGCACTCATTTGAGTAGGAATAGTAATTTTACCCTCCCGCTATCTTACACTAAAAATATTGAATATTTGTTATTAATATTAAGGTAAAATATATAAGTAATAAAAAATTAAAATCTATGTTTATTTTTTAAACTTTATTTAAGTCGTTTTTAAGTGTGTTTTAGTTAATCATATTTATTATTTCATAAGTTTTACATTAATTGTAAGACATTTTAAAAATGCGATATTTTAACAAACTATATTATTTACAACGATAATTTGGATGCAATTTTTTTGTACTTACCTCTTTGTAGATAAGAATTTGATATTCTTGCATCCTATGGTTTTTCCTCGATATTTTGGCAGCTCCTTGTTTTGCTCCTCGATATACTGTCAGTGATCTTTGCATTATAAATGCTTCTTGTTTATAAGCCCTCATGCTGCGCTTTCACAGAAGTCACGTCCCTTTGTTTACATGAGTTGTGTCTAAAGAAAGGTGGACTGTCGCTATTAAAGTGAAAGTGCAGTATGGGGGGCTTTTGCCCAAATAAAATGTGTTTATTAAGTTGACAAAAATATGCTTTTGTTTGTAAAAGCGCCTTGTGAAGGTGTGCATGGCGTGTTGAATGCCTGAATGTTGAATGTCTGTGTGATATTATAACTGCACACTGCTGCCAGCTGGCTGTACGGACTGAATCAAAAGATGACTTGAAACGTGTTTGCAATAGTTTCCCTCTTGTATCCATGCTGTTGGCTCTCCCTTTATAATCATATGGTAAATGCGGTATTATCTCCATCTCCCGCATTGCCAATCGCCATACAAAATAAGTATTGAATCTGAATTAGCTATCCTCTATTATGCAACTTCCTCTCTTTTCAGTCAGTCAGTCAGTCAAATACACTTTATTCGATTTATAAAAAATCAAAAAAGGGATAAAACATTTGTATACATACATAAAAACATTTATATACATACTTGAAAACACATCTGCTTTATAAGTTACAAACACCATACGGGGATATCATAAGTAAATGCAATACACATGAACCCATTGTACGCAGCATAGATAATACATTTGAATAGAAAAATTCATTATACTAAATTAGAGGGCGCTGGGTTTGTTTTAATTCTAATTGCTGCCACTAGAAAACTAGCCATGCAAAATATAATGCAAGTACTATTCAAGGACTGAAGATGGGCTAGAGCAGGCTTCACCTGAGTGAAGCCAGCCTCCCTCAGGATTGGTACCAGATTTTTTTGCCTGATGTCCGAATATAACCCGCAAAACATAATAAAATGCATGGTATCCTGTGGTGAGAATTTGTCACAACTACAAGGTGTGCCCCCTTCTGGTTTAGCCCATGTTTGATAACTACCCAGATAAAAATGGATCAAATTGAACCTAAATTTAATCAATAGGAGTCTATGGAAGGGCTTAGTTATGATCATAAGGTATGGCTCAAGTGAGGGGGAGATTGTTAACATATAATGGGCTCTTACTAAAGGTTTTGTCAATTCCTGCTCCTCACGAGCCAGTCTTGCCCTCTCCATGAAATGTGTTTTAAATTCAGTGAAGACATCACTGACTTCATCACCCCACACGCCCTCCCCTCGGAAGAATACATTCTACTGGGAGACCTCAATTTCCATCTGGAAAAGAGCAACGACAGTAACACTACCACCCTTCTGGACAATCTCGCCAAACTTGGACTCAAACAACTTGTTAACACCCCCACACACTATGCAGGACACACACTTGACCCTATCTTCACTTCCAGCAAGCATATCTCCTTCACGCACACCACACCCCTCCACTGGACGGACCACAGTTGCATCCACTTCATTTACAATAAGACCACGATCCACAACCACCCTCAACCAACTCTGCGAAGAAATTGGAACAAAATCACCATCGACCAGATCTCCACATCGCTTCTTCAAAAACCCCCTGCCTGTTCAACGAACCCTAACCAAGTCGCCATCAACCTTACACAATGGTTAACCCAAACCGTCGACAAACTAGCACCCTTGAAAAAACATCAAATCAAGCAAGGAAGCAAGAACGCCCCCTGGTTCAACAATGACCTTAAGAAATCCAAGAAGCTCTGTCGTTCCCTTGAGAAAACTTGGAAAAAAGACCCAAACACTATCACCCAAGCCGCCTTCAAAAACGCCACCCGCAAACACCACCAACTAATCCGGACAGCCAAGAAATCAGCACTCAAAGACCGACTAGACAACAACGCCGACAACAGCAAGGAACTTTTCAACATCATCAAAGAATTCACCAACCCCACCGCCAGCTCAAACGACATCACCCCCTCTCAAGTCCGCTGCGACTCCCTCGCCTCATTCTTCCATGACAAAATCGCCGACATTCATAACAGCTTTGACAACCAACCCGTAAACCAGTCCACCCCACTCACCTCTGAACCTGTACCTCCTCCGAATAACCTTTTCGACTGGAACCCAATCACCACAGAAGACACCATTCGCCTGATGAACTCCATCCACTCAGGATCCCCTACAGACCCATGCCCCCATCACATCTTCAACAAAGCAGACTCCATTATCGCACCCCATCTCCGAGACGTCATCAACTGCTCCCTCAATTCCGCCACATTCCCAGAAAGCTGGAAATTCGCCGAACTCAGCGCCCTTCTGAAGAAACCCACAGCTGACCCCACCGAACTCAAAAACTACCGCCCCATCTCGCTCCTCCCATTCCCTGCCAAACTCATTGAGAAAGCCATCAACAATCAGCTCGCCGCCTTCCTCGAAACCAACAAATCACTCGACTCCTCACAGTCTGGCTTCCGAGCCAAACACAGCACCGAGACCGCCCTCATCGCAGCAACAGACGACATTTGAACACTACTGGACAACGGAGACACAGTCGCCCTCATCCTCCTTGACCTCTCTGCAGCCTTCGACACAGTCTGCCATAGCACCCTGATACAACGCCTCAGAAACATCGGAATTCAAGGAAAAGCATTGGACTGGATCATCTCGTTCCTCGCTGGAAGAACTCAGAGAGTCCGCCTCCCCCCCTTTAAGTCAGAGGCCACCAAAGTCATCTGCGGCGTCCCGCAAGGATCATCACTCAGCCCCACCCTCTTCAACGACTACATGAGCCCCCTCGCAACCATCGCACGTCAACACAACCTCAACATCATCTCCTACGCTGATGACACTCAGCTGATCCTCTCACTCACCAAAGACCCAATCACCGCCAACACCAACCTACATGAAGGGATGAAAGAAGTAGCCGAGTGGATGAAGCACAGCCGTCTGAAACTGAACTCGGACAAAACGGAAGTCCTCATCTTAGGTGCATCCCCTTCCGCCTGGGACGACTCTTGGTGGCCAACGGCCCTAGGAAAAGCCCCTATACCGACGGACCACGCACGGAACCTGGGCATCATCCTGGACTCCTCACTCTCGATGACCAGACAAGTCAACGCCGTCTCATCATCATGCTTCAACATCCTACGCATGCTCAAAAAAACATTTAGCTGGATCCCCACCGAAACAAGAAAAACGGTCACCCACGCACTGGTTACAAGCCGTCTGGACTACGGAAACACCCTTTACGCCGGTACCACCGCAAAACTGCAGAAAAAACTCCAACGCATCCAAAATGCTTCAGCCAGACTCATACCAGACATCCCCCGCACAGACCACATTTCCGTTCACCTGAAAGACCTTCACTGGCTCCCCGTCAACAAGAGGATAACGTTCCGTCTCCTCACCCACGCACACAAAGCCCTATACGAACTTGGACCTGATTGTCTCAACACGCGCCTTTCCTTTTACACCCCGACCCGCCAGCTGCGTTTGTCCAACCAAGCCCTCGCCGCTGTTCCGCGCATCCACAAAGCCACCATGGGGGGAAGATCCTTCTCCTACTTAGAGGCCAAAACCTGGAATTCCCTTCCCATCCATCTCCGCCTTACTCAAAACCACCTAGCCTTCAGAAAACAGCTTAAAACCTGGATATTCGATAAGTAAACCTCCCCCCCCGGGTATGTAGTGCGCTACATAAATTCTGACTTGACTAGACGTCCTCCTTCCTAATACTAGATGGTAATAGAAAGAGTTCAGGGCGTCCTAACTGGGCGAAGATGTTTCTCAAATATTCCAATCAAGGTATTTTCTTTACGTGATCCAGTGACATAACATCAGCCAAGATTGCATGATTAAGAGACAGCTCATGGTTGAGCCAAGTCTTTACCCAAAATATTAAAGGTGGCAGGTTAAGCTTGTCGGTTACGTAGTCCAGACCAACCTCGCAATGAATTGAATACGTTGGTGTTGACTGCGGGACAGACAAAAGGTGTCTCAAAAACCTGTTCTCCACTCTTTGGATCATTTCGTTAGATTATAGCCCCATAAAGGTGAGCCATACATGGCAATTGGGATGCATTTGGTGTTGTAGACTTTTAAAAGGGCCTCCATGGGCCTCGCCCCTAACCTTTTTGAAAACCCCATGAGGGCAGACATGGATCTGGCCATAGATATGCTCCTAACCTTCACCTGGGGGCCCCACGTACCCCTCTCATCAAAAAGCACCCCCAAATAAGGGAACACAGCCACCCTGGAGACCACATCACATGAAAGATTTAGATTTACACTTTTTTCTATGGTGACCAACCACCATCGTGTGGGATTTTTTAGCATTTACTTTTAGGTCCAACCGATCCATAAAAACACCAAATGAGTCCAGCAAACGCTGGAGACCCACCCCGGTGCGGGCTATTAAAACTGCATCGTCCGCTTATAGGAGAGTCGGTATCCTTGCTCCTCCTACACGCGGAACGTCCCCCTCCACTGACTCTAGATGGTTACCCAAGCCATTAATGTAGATGGTAAAAAGGAGGGGGGCAAAATACAGCCCTGGCGCACTCCTCGCACAGATTTAAAGCGGCTCGTGCACCTCCCCTCCTTAGTGACCCTAACTGTAGCAAACAGATCCTGATGGAGGGACGCCATAAAATTTACCAGCGACTTATCGATCCCAATCTCCAGAAGAATTTCCCATAATTTGGCCCTATTCACTAGATCGAAAGCAGAGGAGAGGTCCATGAATGCAAAAAATAACGACCCCTCTTTGGCTACCGTATATTTGGAGATTAACATGTGCAGGTTAGAACACTGATCCAGGGTGCCCCTCTTAGCTCTAAAGCCGAACTGGATGTTTGATAATCCCCCACTTCTCTTGATGTTATCCCTTAATTTGAATAGTAAGACTCTGCCTAGTATCTTGAACGCAGAGTCCAGAAGAGAGATGGGTCTTTAGCACCCTGGTTCATCTCGCTGCCATTTTTTAAAGATTGGCACAATAATTAATGTGTCCGAAGTAGTGGGGATGGTGTTGCCATTTGCAGCTGAAAAAACGTTAGTGAGCACCTTAGCCCAGAGCTTTGGGGAAAGTCTGTAAAGATCGGCCGGGACACCATCCGGCCCCGGAGCCTTGTTCATAGAGGTCTCCAGGATGGCTCTCTCCACTTCTCCTTGAGGGAAAATAAGAGGAGCAGACCCAAGTGCCACCCTCTGGCAACCTTGAACTCCAGAATCTGTGTCGCCGTACACATTTCTGATGTGCCGGAGCCATATGTCGTCAGGGATGACACAGTCCGTATCCATATTATCTAAGTCTGAGAAAAAAGGCTGATTTATTGTTGACCAAAACTGGGTACTATCGCGCAATACGTCGATAGAGAGTAATTTTTCCCATGCTGCATTTTTTATGTTGTTCTTTCTCCCGTTAGTTATTGACTTATACTCCTTCCTTAAAATGGCAACAGCTGCCTTGTTTCTTGGAGTAGATTTAAGTGCTTGCAATAATGCCCTATGGGTTCTTGAGCAATCGGACTCAAACCATCTACGATGTTTAATTCCCCCCGAGCCTGATTTGGTATTCAACGCCTTAGAAGTTTGTATACATATGGATTCGAAGGCCCCAATGATTTCATGGTTTGTGGCGTTATGATCCTGGCAAATCAACATATTCCCCTCAATTTTGGGGAGCAGTTCTTCGATAAAATTTCTGGGGATCACCTTGGCCCATTTTAACCTTCTCCCTTGGTCAACGGGACGTATGGCAGGCACTAATTGTGCGGGGCAAGACTTAGTGCCCATTGAACCTCCCCAATATACTTCAAGCAGCACCGGATTGGGGTCACTATATATCGATACAATAGCTCTATAGGACGCAACCCTGTGTAAGATGCCTGGGGTCAGGAAAATGTAATCTATTACAGACCCGGGGTCAGTACCTTTATAAGTAATTGTTCTTACCTCCCCATCAGTGTTAAATGATTCAAAAAGGTTACAATTAGCCAGCATTTCCTCAGGAGCCTCTCCTGCCTTTGTATGCTCAAAATGTGGAGCCGTTGAACATGTTGGGCCCTCAAGTTCTCCAATGTTGCACAGGTCCTTGCAGGGATGAATGTTAAAATCGCCCATTAAGATGAGCTCAAAAGTAGGGTGAATGTTTTGACTGAGCGTAAAAAATAAGTTTTCCAAGACAACAATATGTTCATTTTCATTGTCCCTATCCCAAGAATTATAAAAATTAATTAGGATAGTTTTGCGGCTAGGGGAAACTACCCATTCCACCGTTAAGAGATTCGGTGAGCATACTTTGACCCCTTAAGTTTTAATGAAAAGAGAGTAATAAGACCCCCCTTAGCCCTACCAACGGTACTTGGAACAGTCGGAGAAGCAAAACTAGTGAAGCCATCCAACCAGAAGCTGGGAGAAGTGTCCCAAGATTACTGAAAAGCTATGATGTCGTGGCTAGTAACAAAATCAACCCAAACTGCATCTGCCCTCTTTGCTCTAATTCTGGCTACATTCCAGCTAATGATTTTGCAGACTGCATCGAGGTGGATAGCCCTGGGGGTAACAGACGTAGACGGGACTAGCTGTCAATCCCCTTCCTCTAACTCTGAGAGAGGGGCAAAGTGATTGCTCAAAACTGGGCCCTCACCTCTTGAAAATATAGGCGCTGACGGAGAAGATGCCACCTGGGATCCTAACCCTCCAATTGGGGGATCTGTATGTATGTGCCCAGCTGCTCTATCCCCTCAGACTACCCGGGTCGGACTCCTCCTCAGAGTTACAGGGCAATACGCCCCAAAATTGGTTACTATGGGCGGGTAGAAAAAACCCAGGGGAACCGGTCTCAAGTGGCCTGAATCTGAGATCTCCGAACCATCCCAGAACAATCTATCGGCCAGGTCATGGCAATTAAAATTTACTATCACACTGTCCCCCTGGACAATCTTTGGGCGCTTCCCAATTCAACCCACCCTTCTAGCCATGATAATCCTATTTGAGATGTTTGTCCTGCCGCTAGTAAAATTGTCACACCAGGATCTGTTCCTATTTAGAAGATCCAGTGTAGATTCACCTTGGCCTTCATTAAGTGGGGGTACACCAGTAAATATGGCAACTACTGGTGCTGCCTCAAGGGGCAAATCTAATTTCACTTGGCAACCTCTTGCCCGCCTACTTGGGACAGTACTTGTGGGGCTGTAAATAGCTGCCCGGACAGCATAGATTCGAATGTATTGCCTCTGTGCTACAGAGGACTGTGTTTATTTCCCGGGACCCATTATTGACTGTGGCCTCCTCTTTATCACACCACGGCGGGCCAGGTTTGCCAACAACCTCGCTAAGGTTTGTGCCCTGTGGATCTATGCCCACTCTAGGTATTGCCGGGGCTAATGTATAATCATTTACAATTCTATCAATGAGTGAGCATTTCTTTAACAGACCAGTGAGACAGGTATTTAAAGTTTCCACAATGTCTTTTGCAATACCCACTAACAGGGGCTCAATGCGGTTAACAAATAAAGTTTCAAGCTGGACACCCAGGATATCATCTGTCGCATTTTTAACAATGGGGATGGCTTCCGTTTTTTTCAGTCTTTTTGAGTTCTACTTCCGTACTGGACTGGTCACTTGGGTGCTCTGTCCCGGGATGTTACCAGGAGAGGGATCAGACGTATGTGCCACTTGCGAGTTGGAATTTACCACGATCACCTCCAGTTCTAAAGGAATATGCCGTAAATGAGCAATATCAGGGGAATTGGAACCATTTGTTGTCATATGGGGAACCAAACCCAACTCATGTTCAGCACTCGCAATTTCTTTAGAAAGGGCTCTCACAGCTGAGGAAAGATAAGATATAATAGTCTTGGGGTGTCTTGGGACCTTCGCACTCTTCCCCCCCTCCTCAGCATGTTGGGCTTTCTTGCGCTTACCCATGGTACGGTCGATGTCAGAGGGTTGGCCCAGCCCTGCCTCCTCCTGCCCTGGACGGCCACAGACGGCCCGCCCTTTGCCCGGGCTTTGCCCGGCGCTGCCCACGCGCGCCCGTGAGGTGGAGGGAGCTCCTGCTCTTTATGCGCCTCCGGGCGCGCTGTCAGGCAGAAGTGTGCGTTGCGGGCAAAGGAGCCTGGGAGCTGTAGTGTCCCCCCTCTGCGGCCGGGCGGTGGTGCTTGCTGCAGCGGCAGGGGAGACCAACAGCGTCAGGGCCCCAGGAGCGTCTGGTGTGGTGAGCATTGCAGCCTCCGGTCCGCAGGTAAGTTTGTTTGCCCCCGTGCAGCATTTATGGCCCCCGCTCCACAGTGGGAGCTCCTGCTCTTTATGTGCCTTCGGGCGCGCTGTCAGGCAGAAGTGTGCATTGCGGGCAAAGGAGCCTGGGAGCTGTAGTCTCCCCCCTATGCGGCCGGGCGGTGGTGCTTGCTGCAGCGGCAGGGGAGACCAACAGCGTCAGGGCCCCAGGAGCGTCTGGTGTGGCGAGCATTGCAGCCTCCGGTCCGCAGGTAAGTTTGTTTGCCCCCGTGCAGCGTTTATGGCCCCCGCTCCTCAGTGGGAGCTCCTGCTCTTTATGTGCCTCCGGGCGCGCTGTCAGGCGGAAGTGGGCGGTCTGGGCAAAGGAGCCTGGGAGCTGTAGTCTCCCCCCTTTGCGGCCGCGCCGTGGTTCTTGCTGCGGCGGCAGGGGAGACCAACAGCGTCAGGGCCCCAGGAGCGTCTGGTGTGGCGAGCGTTGCAGCCTCCGGTCTGCAGGTAAGTTCGTTTGCCCCCGTGCAGCAATTTATGGCCCCCGCTCCTTAGTGGGAGCTCCTGCTCTTTATGCACCTCCGGGCGCGCTGTCAGGCGGAAGTGGGCGGTGCGGGCAAAGGAGCCTGGGAGCTGTAGTCTTCCCCCTCTGTGGCGGCGCGGTGGTGCTTGCTGCGGCGGCAGGGGAGACCAACAGCGTCAGGGCCCCAGGAGTGTCTGGTGTGGCGAGCGTTGCAGCCTCCGGTCCGCAGGTAAGTTTGTTTGCCCCCGTGCAGCGTTTATGGACCCCCGATCCTTAGTGCAGGCAAAGGAGCCTGAGAGCTGTAGTCTCCCCCCTTCGCGGCCGCGGGGTGGTGCTTGCTGCAGCGGCAGGGGAGACCAACAGCGTCAAGGCCCCAGGAGCGTCTAGTGTGGCAAGCATTGCAGCCTCTGGTCCGTTGGTAAGTTCGTTTGCCCCCGTGCAGCGTTTATGGCCCCCACTCCTGCTCTTTATGCGCCTCTGGGCACGCTGTCAGGCGGAAGTGGGCGGTGCGGGCAAAGGAGCCTGGGAGCTGTAGACTCCCCCCTCTGTGGCCGCGCGGTGGTGCTTGCTGCGGCGGCAGGGACAACCAACAGCGTCAGGGCCCCAGGGCGTTCCTCTCTTTTCATCTTTTTTCCTACAGCCTTTTAGTCTTTGAATAGACAAAGATCGAAAAGACACTATGTGCATTACTTTTTTGCCAATTTGTGTTGCCAGTTGGAGCAAAAACTATTTGAATCATTTTACATAGCATTTAAATTTGTTATAGTGTGAAGCGACCTAGATATCAGACAAACACTCCAAAACATGCCTTCTCCAACCCTCAGGCAGTCCAAGATGTAAGAAAAGCCTCACTTTTTCAATGTCACGCTCTATCTAAATATGTTCTCCATCCATCCCAGTAACGAACGTCTCCAAAGTCTTGACCTCCCAAGTAGCAAACCTCAATCCCCTAGTGCAGTGGTTCCCAAACTGTGCGCCGTGGCACCCCAGTGCGCCGTTGGGAGTAGCCAGGGGCACCGCGGCACGATGTGTGAAAGTTAGCCTGTGGCTGAATTAAGGAAAGAATGCTCGCAAATGACTGGTCTGCTTGAAGGCAGCAAGTCAATCTTATTTAACACCCAGCCGCCTGCTGCGCAGGGGGTGTTACAAATGCCACCTGTGTAATCTGTAATCACTTTGGCCCAAGAGCACAACTTGGAACAGGCTGATAATACTGCGCTAGGCATTAGAGGCACTTGTGTTTAATAGCGCTCGACTTCGTGAATTGTTCATAGCGATTTTTAAAATTCCCGTTTTGTCACCTATTGTTTTTATAATTTATCGTTATCCCCTGGTTTTATCTGACATTGCTTAGGCTGACTTGCACTATAAAAATTATTACTACTTCACCGCTGCTTAGCGGGTCACTAGCTCTACCACCACATACCCGGCAGACCTCTTGGGTGGGAGGTAGGCACTTGGGACGCCGCCATTTGCCGAACGCTCTAGTGCTCAGGCCGGCGCACGAGGTGTGCATAAAAGAGAGCCATCCGGGTCGGTTTTGTCCTTGGAACAGGCTGATAATACTGCGCTAGGCATTAGAGGCACTTGTGTTTAATAGCGCTCGACTTCGTGAATTGTTCATAGCGATTTTTAAAATTCCCGTTTTGTCACCTATTGTTTTTATAATTTATCGTTATCCCCTGGTTTTATCTGACATTGCTTAGGCTGACTTGCACTATAAAAATTATTACTACTTCACCGCTGCTTAGCGGGTCACTAGCTCTACCACCACATACCCGGCAGACATCTTGGGTGGGAGGTAGGCACTTGGGATGCCACCATTTGCCGAGCGCTCTAGTGCTCAGGCCGGCGCACGAGGTGTGCATAAAAGAGAGCCATCCGGGTCGGTTTCGTCCTTGGAACCGGCTGATAATACTGCGCTAGGCATTAGAGGCACTTGTGTTTAATAGCGCTCGACTTCGTGAATTGTTCATAGCGATTTTTAAAATTCCCGTTTTGTCACCTATTGTTTTTATAATTTATTGTTATCCCCTGGTTTTATCTGACATTGCTTAGGCTGACTTGCACTATAAAAATTATTACTACTTCACCGCTGCTTAGCGGGTCACTAGCTCTACCACCACATACCCGGCAGACATCTTGGGTGGGAGGTAGGCACTTGGGACGCCGCCATTTGCCGAGCGCTCTAGTGCTCAGGCCGGCGCACGAGGTGTGCATAAAAAGCTGCCATGATCACGCGCAGCGGTAACGCGCAGCGGGAGCGCCGTAGGAGAGCCGGAGTCGAGCCAGAGTCCGGCCCGTCTGCGCCCGTCCGCGCCTCGGACGGGCCAACGGCAAGGTATGCTAATCCAAAATCTAAAAGTAAGGTATACACAAGACAAGAGCTACTTTCCCTACAATATGAGCCAGTATGTGATAGACACAAGATGGATCTGTCTGTGTGGTCCGGCCCTGCAAATTGTCAGTGCTGTGGTAACGCTTTCACCTGGACACAAATTATTGATATGACACCCAGAGAGAAACTCCTATCTGGAGGCCTAATAAATGCGAGATCAATGCCTAGACATGCTCAGGATATATATGATCTAATACTTGATGAAAATCTGGACCTACTCTGTATTACTGAGACATGGCTGAAACCAGGCTGCACCCCAGATGTGGTACAGGCTCTGCCTCCGGGTTATACTATACTTAGGAAAGACAGAGGAGAAGATAAACGGGGAGGGGGAGTGGCTGTCATTCATAGGGACACTCTTTCATGTTCAGTGTTAGAGCTGCAGGAACTTAAAGAAGCAGAAGGAATGGGTTTCTGCATAAAAATCAATGACACCTTCACTTTTGCTGGTGCAGTAATATACAGACCACCAGGACCCTGTAAAGGTTTCTTGGAAACAGTGGGAGGAGCACTTAGCCCTTTGGTACTAAAGTACTCTAATTTCACGGTCCCAGGGGATGTAAATATTCACCTAGAAAACAGATCAGATAATGCGACTGTATCTTTTAGGGAGACCATGGAAGTTCTTGGCTTAGTTATCAATGGTAACCAGTCCACTCACGATGCAGGACACAGGCTTGACTGTATCGCGACTAACATAAGCACTTTAAGATGTGAACATCCAAAACCTCAGGTATGGACAGATCATGCGCTCATACCGTTTACTCTCACGCTTGAACATAATATGAAATGTAAAAATCGCGATCAGCAAAGTCAGTCCACCCATGAAGAATGGAAAGAACTAATAACCCACCCAGACCTTGCCAGACTGGCAATGGAATGTAGACCTAATAAGATAGGATCATTGAATACTGACCCTAATACGTTCAAGGAATGGATGAATGTACTAAAAGGAATGGGTGGGCAGGGAAATATCAGGAAGACCAAAGGGAAAAAAAAGAAGCTGTCCGCCCCATGGTTTAACCAAGATCGTAAAACAAGACAAGGAGAACTGCGCAGAGCAGAGCGCAGATGGCGTAAGAACTACTGCATGATAGAACGCACCAAATATAATGCCACTAAGAAAAAATACCATGAACATATTAAGTTGGCAAAAAAAACTTATTACTGCAAGGCGGTTGAGGCTGCAAACAACAAACAGAAAGTCATCTTCAACATTGTCAGAGGATTTAATAAACCTGACTTTCTAACGCAAGAAATTCCCCCTTCAGAGACCCTGTGTGAGGCTATCGCTGAGTACTTTGAAGCAAAAGTACATGGCCTGACAAAGGATTTTGTAATCCCTAGCCTGATCAGTGATGAAGTTAATGGAAAGGAGAGACTGGTGGAGAAACAATTGGCGAGCTTCCAACCGGTCAGCTCAGAGGAATCTCGG
Source organism: Lissotriton vulgaris (assembly GCF_964263255.1). Classification (NCBI taxonomy): domain Eukaryota; kingdom Metazoa; phylum Chordata; class Amphibia; order Caudata; family Salamandridae; genus Lissotriton; species Lissotriton vulgaris. The sequence goes on from NC_141695.1 coordinate 1,309,921,114, forward strand.
CGGGCTATACTCTGCACCAAATCAGGTTCTCCATTTGACCCCTGCCCTATTAAACTTCTGCACCTTATTGTGGAGGTTACCAACCCAGTCATTAACGACATTGTACATAGTTCCCTGGCTACAGCCAATGTCCCCTCAGAGTGGAAACTTGCAGCAGTGAGACCCCTGCAAAAAAAACAACACCCTGATCCCACTACATTATCCAATCTGCGTCCCATCTCACTACTTCCTGCTCTATGTAAAATCACGGAGTCTATGGTCAACCAACAACTGACCAGGTTCTTAGAAGAGAGTGAAGTATGGCATCCTAACCAGGCTGGTTTTAGAGCACAGCACTCAACGGAGTCTGCTCTCCTGCATACTGCAGATACCATCCGCACATCCCTAGACCAAGGGAAGAAGGCCGTCCTGATTTTATTAGACCTTCGATACAGTCTCACATATCATCCTGATAGGCCGTTTGAAAACCTTTGGCATCACGGGTGTGGTACTTGAATGGCTCAAGAACTTCCTGAGTGGAAGGAGACAGGTAGTGACGCTAGGAGAATTTCAATCTGGGGAGAGAAGACTCACAACAGGAGTACCTCAGGGCTCTAGTCTTAGCCCGACATTGTTTAATGTCTATACCGCACCCCTAATCAGCTTAATTGCATCGTTTGGCATAGAAGCTATAGCCTATGCCGACGACACGCAACTGATCCTGACTATGGATAAAGACAACCAGGTCTGGGAAGAGAAACTCAAGGGCTGCCTTACGGCGACCTTTGAATGGATGCGAACTAACCATTTGAAATGTAATACCGGGAAGACGGAGATAATACTGATGGGCCCAAACAATGAATTCATACCCAGATTGTGGTGGCCTGAGAAAGCAGAAATACCACCCAATACTGCTATCACGGCCCGCAATCTGGGAGTGACCTTTGATGGGAATTTGTCCTTTAAACAGCAGGCACTGAAAGTGGCAGGTACGTGCTTTGTTGTTATAAAGAGTTTGAGAAAGTTCTTCGATCTCCTTCCTTTGGAGGCCAGGAAAACAGTGGGGGTCGCACTGGTTACATCCCACCTTGATTATTGTAATGGACTATATGCAGGCACCAACAAGGAGGTTACCTATAGGCTCCAAATGGTGCAGAACTCGGCGGCCAAACTTGTATTAAAGTGGCCCAGAAGATCGTCAGCGACTGAAGCCCTTAAGACTTTACATTGGCTACCCATCATTAAAAGAATTCTATTTAAAATACTGCTCATCACCTTCAGGGCATTTCATAAACTAGGTCCGCTGTATCTGCGGAAAAAATTCACCAGATATCATCCAACCCGAATTCTCCGCTCGACCAATGCCAATCTTCTGGCAGCTCAATCATTCAGGCTTAAGACCCGCGGGGCAAGTCCGTTGCGGTGCTAGGCACAAAAGCCTGGAACACCCTCCCACCTTACATAAGAGCCCTGGATAGAGAAACTGAATTCAGGAAACAATTAAAAACCTGGATCTTTACTCTACCTGACACTACTGCCAGATCCCTAGTGTAAGAATTCTATCTGATCAGCCATACAAGTGGGCGCCAAGATGCTCCTTGGAGCGATAGTTGCGCGGTATAAATAACCCCTTACATTACATTCACGTTTATGACGTCGTGCTTTCAAGTAACCTCCATTTACGCACAGCAGACTGTCCAGCATTATTGCTGCCCGTGTTTTGCTGCGCCTCTGAGAACCCTGCACAATGTACACAGGTTGGTTGCACATTAGAATACTACTGAATAAAAAATATGGGGACATGAAAAACTTGTGACCGGCCAAGCCCCTGTAATTATGCTGGCTGCTGTTCCAACTCTTTGTTCATGTCCGCGCCAGAATTTAAAAGACAGAAATTCCATTGGGCAAACTCACTGCAGCTGTAGAAATCGGCCGCATTGCACCTGGATTAGTTTTCCAGCCCCAGTCTGACCCTCAGCCAAGGCCAGGCACGGAGCATGTCATTATTATTATAATAAATAACGTAACTCAGTTTCCTTCAGCCTCAGTGAAAGCAGTTCCCCCTTCTTCCCTCTGGATATTTCTCCCTGTTAGTAACAAGAATAAGGCCTCCCAAATAAAATTAGCATTTCAAACCTTATCTACGATCTACGTATAATTTTGTTACAACAAATATCTAGATATGCCCTTATTTACAGGAAAAAAGAATATATGGGATTTGCTTTATTTAGAATTCTTTCTTCGATTTGTATTCACGCTTAAAGACTGATGGTACTTTTAATAATGGCTGTTACTTCGGATTTTTAGCTATTAATTAGCCCTGCAAAGCACAAGGAAATGCTAAAGAATTTTTTAAAATTTAAATGATGAGAAGCACAATGCTCCTAAAAAGCGCAGAGAAAAACATTTCCTTAATGAGGATCAGAGATTGATTTTAGATGCTCAACTCAAACTTTTCCTTGAGCAAGGGGATTCCATAGAGTCCCTGATAGTGAGCGAAGGTGGGGTTAACAGGAGGAGTATGTCTCACACAAAACAGAATACACAATATGTGTGGTTAGAAAAGGTTGTTAAGTCATGGAAACATATTTGGCAAATTAATACTGTATCGTTTCTCACTTAACCAATTAAAGTTTTTATTAAACAACCTATCTTTTTATTTTGTTACAAATATGATTGCAAAACCTTCATCGGCTTCATCCCACTTAATTTCAGGGAGAAAATTGGAAGGATTACCGAGGTCAGGCATGCATCCTACCACCGGTAAAAAAAAAAAGTGACACGGCGGGGAGCCACGGCCAACTGCCAATTAGGCCAAGGGAGCCACAGGCCGAAAACGTTTGGGAACAACTGCCCTAGTGTCTCAGGGATGGACACAATTAAAGGATATCTGTTGTCTCTTTTCCCCTTTGTTCTACCTTGAGGGTGCTCCATCAGAAATGACAAATCGCACTGCTGGTCTGATTAATAAAAAAAAAAGTCTAAAAATTGTTTTTTTTTTTTTTTTCCTTCAGTAGAGCTTTTAACGCCGAGAGGGACAATGATCGAAAAGCGTTGCACTGGGTCTGGGACTGACTGAGGAGATGTGAAGTGTAAATTCGAAAACGTACTGGCCTGTGAACCTGGGAACAGATCTACCCAGAGCCCAGACAACACCAGCCAGGGACACAGCAGCAGTCTCTTCTAAGGAGACCTTCCCTGTTAAGCTATCATTTTGTAAAAGTATGTCTGCCCTCCAGAAGCAGGCGGTTAGTGAAAAAAAGCATTGGTTACCCCAGATGCCGAAAACGTTCGAGTTCACTCGAATGGCAAGAATCTTGTAAAGCCTTTACACAGAAGCGAGCAGGACTTGAGGCTCAGCCCAGCTCTGTCTGACATGTGCACTAAAGGGGTTTGCAAACTCTGACTAAGCTGCTGGGGCTGAGGACAGCAGCCCGGCCCAGCAGTAGTAATTATGTACTTTTGTTACGATCACAGTATTCGCGCGTGTGACGCGATTGTAACAAAAATAATGAAAACGAAAATAAGTTTTCGTTACTTTTGTTACAATCACGTTACCCGCGCTGAGGGCTGTGAATGCATCAAAAGTAAATAAATAGAAAAAATTCCCCCTTTTTCTTTACTTTTGATCCAATCGCGGCACCCTCCTGATTGTCGCGATTGTAACAAAAGTAACGAAAATTAAAAGAAATGGTGCGCGACAGCTTCGAACACTGCACAGAATCCCGAGTCTTATGTGTACACAAGCCCACACACACACACACACACACGCGCATGCACGTGCATGCCACACACACACGCACACACCCCTACTACCCATGTGCCACCAAAACACTCTCTTGGCACGCATGCACCACATGCACACACAATTCAGACAACTTTGTCCCCAGTGCTGTTTCTTCCTAGGAGCCATGTGCTCCTTTGCCACTCGTGATATTAAGACACACTCTTGCATCACACCTGTCCGTCAATGTAACACTTCTGACACTTGCTTGCCTTACAGGCTTGCTTTCTAGGGACTATACATATGCACTTCTACTACGCAAGAGTCATGGAAACATTCTCTTGCCAACCATGTGCTATCCTCGCACTCATATGACTCCTTACACACTAGACTTTTTTTTACTTCGGAGCCATGTTCATAAGCATTTGCTTCTCATGTCTCTTGTCTTCTCGCTGCCCAGAGGCCTGGAACCAGCCATGCCGAGTCGCCGAAACTGACGACGGTCATCACAGCACTGTACCCACCTAAAACAAATACAACCAGGGACGGGTAGCCTTTTGAAACACCAGAACCACTTTTTTGGACAAGACCAACAAAATCCACGACATAAAGAAAAGAAAAGGGAAGAGAGATACTCCAAAGACCTTCAAAGAGATAGGCTGAAAAAAGAAACGACCGAAAAAATACCAGTGCAACAACAGAGGGATCTTACAAAAGACAACTTACCGAAAATACTCGCAGCGCCCTGAAGAAACTCCTTGGTAGGGAGTGAAACGCGTTGGCTGATCTCACTACAAATTTTATTGATGTGCCCTTTCTTGCTGAACAAAGATAAATAAAGAACATTTCTCTACTTATTATATTTGGACTCTCATTTTGGTGCGCCCCCTTGAGTATCTAAAAACTGTTTAACTGATCTGGAGAGCACAGCGACGCCAAACAGCAGCTGGTGTCGGGGTTGGCAGCACAATATCAAACTGACTTGATCATAGACCCATTGGCACTGGAGTTTAGGTGTGGCAATTTAAGGTCCGCTGCTGCTTTTTCGTACGAAAATAAGTTTTCATTACTTTTGTTACAATCACGTTACCCGCGCTGAGGGCTGTGAATGCATCAAAAGTAAATAAATAGAAAAAATTCCCCCTTTTTCTTTACTTTTGATCCAATCGCGGCACCCTCCTGATTGTCGCGATTGTAACAAAAGTAACGAAAATTAAAAGAAATGGTGCGCGACAGCTTCGAACACTGCACAGAATCCCGAGTCTCATGTGTACACAAGCCCACACACACACACACACACACGCGCATGCACGTGCATGCCACACACACACGCACACACCCCTACTACCCATGTGCCACCAAAACACTCTCTTGGCACGCATGCACCACATGCACACACAATTCAGACAACTTTGTCCCCAGTGCTGTTTCTTCCTAGGAGCCATGTGCTCCTTTGCCACTCGTGATATTAAGACACACTCTTGCATCACACCTGTCCGTCAATGTAACACTTCTGACACTTGCTTGCCTTACAGGCTTGCTTTCTAGGGACTATACATATGCACTTCTACTACGCAAGAGTCATGGAAACATTCTCTTGCCAACCATGTGCTATCCTCGCACTCATATGACTCCTTACACACTAGACTTTTTTTTACTTCGGAGCCATGTTCATAAGCATTTGCTTCTCATGTCTCTTGTCTTCTCGCTGCCCAGAGGCCTGCTTCCACCTCCCTCTGCAGCTGTGGAGTAAGGCAGGCTGGAGAGTAGTGTGTGGAGCTGTTCATAAAGGCTTATGCCTATGTAGCATGTATAATATGTGGAAACGGGGGTAAAGTATTCACTTGCAAATTAGGAAGGATTGAACAAGTGGTGCACACTGCTACATAAGAGGCACAGTGCAGGAAAATGTGTTCTATTCATGCACAAGACATTTTCAAAAAGTAAACTTGCACAGAAAAGAATCTGCAAATGTTTGGAATTATGCATTGAAAAGCTGCACAAAGGGAAAACTCGCGGAGAATTATGCGACATTCATGTTACATCTCGGATGAATTTGATTAGAGTGGAAACTAACTTCGTAGGACCGAAGCAAAAGTAAACCGGGAAGCTCTGTAATTAAGGCTTGTGAAGGGTAAACGTCGGGTATTTTCACAAATGATGCTGGACGAAGAACACACACCTATGTCCTTCCCAACACTTGAATCTGGAGAAGGTACATACAAATATTGTTATTGTGTGTTAGAATTGTAGCGCGAAACAAAAGCATACAAAAATGCACGGTTCTGAGAAGACGTCAGAAAGGTTTGCGTGGTGGGTGTGGGGAAGGCTGGCATGAAAGATAAGAGGGTCCAGCGTGACTCAGCAGAACGGTCCACCCTGGGTGGGTCTTGGCCGCCGGCCATATAAATCTCTGGGGTCTCAGAAGTCTTCAGCAGCAGCAGCTTCCAGAAGCGGACTCTGACTCAACAAACCTCCCAGCACCGCCAGCAAAGATGGTTCAGTGGACAGCAGAAGAGAAGGCCGCCATCACCTCAGTGTGGGCCCAGGTGGACGCGGCGGCTGACGGACAAGAAACCCTGGCCAGGTATTGCTGCCAAGTATAATCTCCCACCATTCCCCGCTTATGTATTTCTTCTCTATCTACTGTTTTACTCGCTTCACATTCCTAAAGTATCCTTCATAGGAATCTTTATTGTGGTGTGACGTAGCGCCTCGCAGGTCGTGAGGGTCGGATTTTGTAAAATTTAGAGGAGCCCAATGTATATCGTGAGGATGGGGGGTTATGCTAATTTGCTGAGGTTTTATGTAGTGAGACCGAGCTTTCTTGACTGCTTCTTTCTGTGAGTTCATCCATGGACCCCTGATGGTGCAGAGCGAATCATGCAAGATCTAACACAAAGGTTTCAGGCGCTTTCACAATAAAGCTGGCCTTCCCCTTCCAGGAAGATGTGTGGCGCTGCGGCCAGGGTGACTGACGCTGGAATCTGGGGATCACGGTTCATGTGACTTTGGGCAATAGCTTGCTTAATCTTCCCGACGGCACCCAGGGCCTAGAGACCCTGATGGGTGATTGTTCGCGCTTTACAAATGTGGATTACAAATGTGGATTATTATTCCTCATGTCTTAGAGGGATTCCCTTCTCTTCTCATGTACATCATTCGGGTCTGGCTCAGAATTAGACTCATAAATAACCTTTGTAAGAAGTACTGTATCCTCAGATGGAATCTCATTTGCATTAAGAGGGTGCAGTGCTGTACGGAAATACGTCAGAAGGGGTATATGTGATACCCTCAGACTGACTTACATGTACATAAAGAAGGGCAGCATTTGTAGGGTGAGTTGTATTCCTATGTACAACGCGGACACAATGCTGTAGTTTTGGTGTGATTATCATGGACATCATTAAAAGGAAAGTGCTGTTGTGTGAGATGGAGTGTCAAGTGCATCATGGAAGCAGCAGAGTGCAGTTCAGTAGATTCTCACGCACACACTGAGAATGGGGCGCTGTAATTGTCGGTGGGCTGCAACCACATGAAGTCCATGCACTGCAGGCTTTCCAGTCCACCATGGGATCTGTGGTCTTTACTATCTCCTGCTGGGGTTGGGTATTGTAGCCTAACATGGTACACTTAGAGGGTGGAGGGCTGCAGCTGCTCATAGAGCCTCGTGTGTACTATCAGGGCTGGCCTTTGTAGCCAGAGATGGGATCCCATGCACACCATGATGGTGGCATGCCGCACCTTCTCTTGTGGCCTCTCACACGCTATTGGGGTTAGTTGTTGTAGCGTAATATGGGGTCCCATGCACACCATGATAGTAGCATGCCGCAGCTTCTCTTGAAACCTGCCATATGGTAATTGCGTCGGTTGTTGTAGCGTAACATGAGGTCACACGTACACCATGATTGTAGAGTGGTGCAGCTTCTCATGGAACCTCACGTACACCATAAGGGTGGGTTGTTGTCTCACACCTTGGCCTGGTAGGTAGTGTATTGAAAGCACGTTTTAAGAAGTTTGAAGAAGCAGGTGTTTGGTGGTTTACATGGGTGAGTGGGGTCTGTTGACGAGAGTCAGTGACTCTAGAAGATCTGCTGTCAAGTGGATTTTCCTGTAGTTTTGGGTAGATGTAGTTGTTGCAATAATAAAAGTACTTAATCATGTAAGTAGATCCGGTAGTCGTTGGTATTCTTAAGTAGATATTTATTGGTTAAAGTTGGTAATAAGGAAGGCCCCACCGGGAGCAGCATCCAGCTGCTCAGCCCCTCTCATTCAACTGACCACACATTCAAACCATGCACACAGGAACATTCTAATGACATCACACACACAGGCTGAGCAGCAGGGAAAGAGATGATCAGGATATAACAGTAGTATTTCCAGTCATGTTTTTCTTGATGCTCCTTTGGCTCTTTGATTATCTTCAGGATCAGTAGGTGTTTTCAACGGTGCTTTTGATTATCTGCTTTTGCTAATAAGAGATAAAGCAAGAATCAGACATGAATAAGAGACGTATGCAGAGATGATCCATCTATTCCACCTCTTCGTGTTTCTCATTCATAGGGTGCTGGTCGTCTTCCCCTGGACCCAGAGGTACTTCAGCAGCTTTGGAGATCTCTCCACCGCAGCAGCCATCGCTGGCAATGCCAAGGTTGCTGCCCATGGCAAGAAGGTCCTCACCGCCCTGGGAGGAGCCGTCCACCACCTCGATCACATCAAGCACACGTTGGCCAAACTGAGCGAGCTGCACGCGGACACCCTGCACGTGGACCCTCAGAACTTCCAGGTGAGGACAAAACAGTATTTATTTTAAAATCTGAGGAATCTGGGAGAGAGAATATCTGCCATGAGCAATCCAACAGAGTGAGACCACCTCTATGAATGAGAGAGAATAGGAGACAGAGCAGGAGGGTGGGGGAGAGTCAGAGATAGGCAGTCCTCTGAAAACCTTAACAGTTTTGTATGTCACCTTTGGCTCAAATTAGCCTTTCAAATGCTATTTAAGGCTTCTCCAGGCTGGAATAATATACTAACAAAAACAGTGGCCCAAACCAACCGATAGCCAGACCTGAAATGTATAAGGTGCCCCCTCTGACCCCACAGATTAGCCCCAACTCAGATTGCTTGTGTTGAGCCTGGAAAGTAGACAAGCTTGAACCAAGAGGAAAGCATACCACCTCGTCACATGGAGGCTGTGTGCTTTTGCTGTTTACCCGTGGTGTGGCGGCTACTTGCTTTCCTCTTCTCCCAAGGATTTCATCTTAGAGGCCTGGACTTTCAGTGCTCTCATGTGGATGTTGTGTGAATGTGCTCCCATCTGTGCGTACCGATCAGGCTACACTCTGGGTCGCTTTGGTGTTTGTCCCCACCATTAGCTGCTGTTTCATCCCTGCTCCCAGAAAAGGTAACTACTCTCTGCAAAGAGTGCAGGTCTGTCTCTTTCAAGCATTGATTGTCTCTTGCTGTAGTTGGTCAAGGGTGCCTTGGACCCCGCTGCAAGCATTAGGTTTCACCTATGTGATTAATAATAATTCGTTTTTTGCTCTAAGTTGTATCTTGCTGAGTAGTTGTGAAATTTAAGTTAAAGAAAGTCTGTCAAAGTGTTATGACTTCTTTATGTACAAAAAGGCGATATATTGTGCTGTTACTAGTAGTATACTGCAGGTAAGTAATAGCAACATTTTGAAAAATTAAAGATGGAAGTAATAGAATTAATTGATTTAATGGCAATATTATGTGTTTAGAGGAGTTCTGACACATTTTTGAACTGCTGACACTGCACCTGCTGCACCATTCAAATCATGGCCTTAGTGCCTGTAAGATAACTGCACTTTTGACTGCCTGTTCAATTGTAAAATATAGCAATAAATGGTGTTTATTGGGGTGCCTGAAGCTTTTGGTCCTGGTGCTACTGAACCTGCTGCACTATTGAAATCATAACCCTTGCACTTGCTGGATAGCTGCACTTTTTGACTGCCTGTTTAGTTGTAAAATATAGCAATATTTGGTATTTAGAGGAGTTCTGATAACATTTGCGTCCAGTGCCACTGCACCTGCTGCACGGTTCAAAAAATGACCCTGCTGCCTGCAAGATAACTGCACTTGTGACTGCCTGTTTAGTAGTAAAATATAGCGATATTAGGTGTTTAGAGGAGTTATGACAATTTTTGGCACGGTGCTGCTGCTCCTGCTGCACCATTCAAATCATGACCTTGTCTGCAAGATAACTGTACTTCTGGATGCCTGTTTAGTATTAAAATATAGCATAGCGCTTGTATATTAACTTTATTTTATCCTCCAATGTTTATTACAACATTTAGAATTTGATCATTATGACCAAATAGATTATATTGAAAAAACAATCCAATAATGCGTACAAAGTGCAAAGAAAGGTACTGAAGCATGAATAGGAAATTCCACAAACGTTCTAAGGCTAAAGCATCTTCCTTACACAACTAAGAAATAAAAAGCAAGCATTCCGGCATACTGTTAGAAGATGTCTGCCTTTTCCTTGGGAAGAGATCTTATCTTGGCAGTGAATGGGGCTTAAACAGGTTGAACAGCTTTAGTATAAGTATCTCAAATGCATGTAGCCAGGAGAAGTTAAAAAAAGAATTTCACACAAATGAACACAGTAATTTGGCTCGGGAACTGAAAAGAGACCCTTTTTCAAAATACATCACTTCCAATCAATGTCACAAGCACGTGGGAGAGTAAAATGCAGTCATTACAGGGGCCTACTGAGCCCTTAACAGCCCTGGGCCCCTGCTATCAATGCTTCAGCTGCACAATAGATAACTACACAACTAGGCCTCACCCCCTAAGTCACTGCTTCCTTGCTGATGTATGAACTGAGAGCTGCTCTCTTAGCAAGGAATGGAAGGATGAAATAGGAAACGTGCCCTTAATGTTGAAGATCCACTGCCTTTACTCGAATGGAGCTCCCTGTCTGCAGTGCCTTTACACATCAGCGCTGATTCGTCTATTTTCTCTGTCGATTTCCCTCCGGCTAACAACCATTTTATTTCTCTCCTCAGCTCCTTGGAAACTGCCTGGTGATCGTCTTGGCCCGCAAGATGGGAGCCGCCTTCACCCCTGAGGTGCACGCAGCCTGGGAGAAGTTCCTGGCAGTGTCCTGCGCTGCTCTGTCCAAGCACTACCACTAGAGAGCACCCTCTGCATAGACTTCAGGCACTAGTGTGTGGCTGCGGTCTGTAGATGCTGGTCCACAGAAGGTTGGCGCACCGACCAAGCTTTCACCCGAAAATCCCTGAATTTGTATGATACCAATAAAGAGATCTGATTAATTTTCTTACAATCTGTAGCCTGTGCTTTTTGCTTTTATAATGAAGAATACATGTTTTATTCATAGCATTTGCTTTACAAAGTTGGTGAAATCACATGCCATTCACAAACAGAGGGGCAGACTTACAAGCCCCTTGCACCACTTTTCCTTCACTTTTCCCATGTTTAAAGTGACGCAAAAGTGGCGCAAGGGGCTTATAAATCTTCCCCAGAATGTTTATCCTTGATGGCAAGAGCCATATTTAGAGGACAGCTCTAGGCTAGCTACTACCAGAGTACAATTTCTAGCCTTCCCCGCCATTCTAGACTGATTACTACTTAATTTGACCCTATAATTTCCATGCTCGGCACCAGCACCTAATTGCCAGCAGCAAGGCTTATGACAGTCTACCATGCTATCTGGCTAATTTAGGTATGAGCGATAATCAAAGCAACAATTCCCTTTGCATATATTTGAACACACTGCTAGTGACTCATACACCATTCCATCCAAGCATACCAATATCACCAGAGAATACCAACTGTTCACCAAAAGTCAATATATAAATGTTTTATTTTATGCAATTCAGTTAAAAAGTCCTATAAAAAGTACCTAGGATAAAACACATGAATTGTTGCAAAACAGAGTGACTCCCTCAATAGAGAATCACCTCAAAAGATCATACACATTATTATACCGGCTGTTAGAAATGGGATGTCAGGTTGGCTAGGGCTTGCGCCTAAGCCAGGCAGAAACCACCACTCTAGTCAGGGCAATGGAGTTACACACCGAAGATAACCCCTGCTTACCCCCTTGGTAGCTTGGCATGAGCAGTCAGGCTTATCCCAGAGGCAATGTGTAAAGCGTTTGCGCAACACACACACACACAGCAGTAACACACTAGGCATACTACAAAAGAAACTCCAACACAAGGTTATATAAAAAATAGCCTTTGTACTATCCAAAACACAATAGAATCATAATCACACATATACACTGTGCCAACTGGCACTAGGCAATATTTACAGGGGACTATAAACACAGGACAGGGCCAATCGGGCCACGTTTACCACAGAGAGCACACGCACTTTACACTGGACAGCAGTGCTCAGAGTCCTAGAACCACCAACACCATGTCAGAGAAAAGGCTAGGAGGAAAGCAAAAACTTCAGGGATGACCCTGCAAAAAGGGCCAAGTCCAACACCAGCCATGGTGGAGGTGCCATTGGATAAAGTCCTTGACAAATATGAAGTGCATGGGACCTCCCCGGGACTTTGTTATTTATGTGCGGGTGGGCACGAGCCCCCCCCCCCACAGCCACCACCTCTCAGGTTCCTGCCCCCCTATGCTGCTTCGGGAACCACCACCTCCCCAGGGTATTACTGTAATTATGTGTAGATGGCCTCGCATTTCAGCAGCTCCCCTTGTCCAAAAGCAATGCAACCCGCAGGAGGACAGGAGCAGGCTGGGACTGTGAGGGCATTGGGGCTCCCCCCGCGTTCCCCAACAGGAGGCCAGGCCCTGGGAGATGGTGTTTCCAGGGCCAGAAGTGGCCCAGGGAAGGGGGGTCAGGTGGCCCTCCTCCTGTTACAAAAAAAAATAAAAAGAGGCAAAGCCCAGAGGATTGGGGTCCCTGAGGCTGAAAAAGGCCCGGGGTTTGGGGTCCCAAGGGCTGAAAAAAGGCCTCAGGAGGGGGGCCAAGCAGCCCCCCTCCTTTAAAAAAAAAATATATATGGCCATGCCCTGGGGGATGGGATCACCGGGACCGTAATCAGCCTCTGGAGGGGGGGCGCATGGTCCCCTTCCTGCTTTCTTTATTATTTGAATACAAAATAGGTCAGGCCCTGGGGGATGGGGTCCCCAGGGCCCAACAACTATTAAGAGAAGGGAGGCCTCACAGCCCCCTTCTTAAAAAAAAAAGAAAGGAGAAGCCGGCATCTCGCCTGAGGCGCCGCCCCACCCCAGCATCACTCTGCAATTGCGCCTCCTGGCACGTTCTGGGTTGGGGGATTAAGTCCCCTTGAATCCTAAGGTTCCTTATGGACCAACTAGCCAACCAGGTATCTGCAGTAAGCCCCACAGAGTGGGATTGCTGAGAGGTGGTCAGAGGCCATGCCCCTTTTTACACCAATCTGCAAACGCGCCTCTTGGCGAATTGCTGGTGGGGCAAAGAGGTCCTCTTGTGTCCTGAGGACCTCAGGACTAAAGTGGACTTCAACTCTTCGGGCAGCAGTGCGCCAGGAGATGCGTTTGCAGAGTGGTCTAAAAAGGGGCCATGGCCACGGACCACTCTAAACAATCCAGCTGTGTGGGGCTTACTAGGGATACAGGAGGGCTAGTTGGCCTCTAGGAACCCTCTGGAGGCAAGGGGACTTCATCCCCATACCATCTGAAATAACATCACTGATGACATCATCCAGTGACTGAGTGTTTCTGAAAAGTTTAAGAATGTTATCTATATATACCCCAAGGTTTATTGAAGAATGAGTGGGTGTATGAGTGTCTGAATGGATAATTTAGTAGGTGTGTGACTGACTGTACAAGTGAGTGATTAAACATGTCTTAGTGAGTGCATGGGTGAGTGACTAATCTGTGTGAATGTCTGTATTAGTCTGTCAGTTAGTATGAAAGTGTCTACATATGTTGGTGAGTAGCTACATGAGTGTCTATATGGGTTAATGGTTGGTTTTCTGACGTCCTCTATGGGTCCCTGAGTTTCTGTGTAGGTGGGTGGAGGTGAGTGATGCCCTTCATAGATGTGGGGTGAATCACTGGGTGTATGGGTTCATGAGTGCGTGTGTGAGGGGCTGTATGGGTGGGTGAGTGTGTGTATAGCTGTGTTGGTGAGTGAATGGATGTCTCAATGGTACATCTATGAGTAACTACATATGTGAAAGGCATTATATGGGATATATGTCATTACAATGCATGCTTTTTCCACGCATGCCTTTACAACGCAGGTTTTACAACGCAAGCCATTACACAACCACTTGCGTTGGGGGGTACTGGATAGTGAATAGTTTAATTTACTATTCCAACTCCAGTCCCCGTGGATAGTAGGGAAGGTTTTGGATAGTAAATTAAACTATTCCCTATCCTACAGCGCCCTCCAGCGCAAGTCGTTGTAACGACTTGCGTTGTAATTCCTGCGTTGTAAATGTACTGCGTGGAAAAAGTTTTGCTGTAAAGGATGTTTCCCATTATATGTGAATGGTGAAGTATATAAGTGAGTATATGTGAGAGTGAGCGATTGTGAGAGTGGCTGTATGGATGAATGTATACTTGTGTCTGTGATTTTATAAGAGAATAAGTATGTGTTAGTATCTGTATGAATAAGTGAGGTGGTGCGTGTATAACTGTATAGAGGAGTAAATGGCAGTGTGATTGATTCTTTGGGTGACTGACTCGGTGTGTGAGTAACTCTATGGGTGAGTGGCGGTGTGTGAGTATCTGTATAGGTGTATGAGTGCATATATCATGGCTGTATTGATCAGTGACTGTGTGTATGCATGACTATTAGTGAGTGAGTGGATGTGTCTAGAAAGATGAATCAGTGAGTGGGTATGTAGTAACTGGTATGTCAATGGTTTCAAGAATGTTAGTCTGTATTTTTGAGTAGGTGTATGAAAGATTATATTAGGGTGTGAGGAGGTACATCAGTGATGTCATCACTGATGTCACTGACCATGTCATGACTGATGTAATATGTGACATCATCAGCAGTGCATTGTGGGGGCGCGAATTACAGTTAGCTCAACTTACTATAACGGCCGAAATTCTCTGGTTTTGTACAAGTGAAATGTCCAACTAACTATAACGTCTCTGAAACCTGTGTTTTTTTCTGTGAGTATATATATATGTATATATATATTCACTGAAAAAACCATTGGTTATAGACCATATATAGTTAGGGATTAGCATTTACAAAACCTTAATTTACTCGCACAAAACCATAGAAATTCGCATATATAGTTAGTTGCAATAACTATATATCGCGCACCCGCAATCCACTGCTGATGATGTCACATATTACATCATTCATGACATGGTCAGTGACATCACTGATGACATCACTGATGACATCTCAAATGACATCACTGATGACATCTCAAATGACATCACTGATGACATCACTGATGACAACATCCAGTGACTGTGTGTTTCTGTAAAGTTAAAATATGTCTTACATATTGAAGAATGAGTGGATGTATAAGTGTCTGGATGAAGGATTTAGTAGGTGCATGACTGACTGTATGAGAGAATGATTAAATGTGTCTCACTGAGTGCATGGGTTAGTGACTAAACTGTCTTAATTTGTGCATCATTATATCTGTTGTTCTGTAAACTGCTGCATGTGTTGATCAGTAGCTATATGACTAACTATATGGGTTATTGATTGGTTGCCCAAGTATTTGTATGGGAGAGTGAGTGTGTGTGTGGGGATGGCTGGGAGGTGTGTGACTCTGTGCATAGATGTGTGAGCAGTTGATTCACTAGATGTATGGGTTCAAAAGTGCATGTGGTAACAGCTGTATGGGCGGTTGACTGTCTCCATGAGTGTATTGGTGAGTGATTGGATTTCTCAGTGCTACATGTCAAAGTAAGTACATATGTAAAACACAGTACATGTAAGAGTTGAAATATATAAAGAACTGTGCATAAGAGCCAGTGAATGTGTGAGTGGCTGTATGGATCATTGTGAACTTGTATCAGTGATTGTATAAGAGAGTAAATATGTGTTAGTATATGTTTGATTAAGTAAGGTGTGTATAACTGTATAGTTGAGGAAATGGAGGTGTGATTGATTCTTTGCATGACTGACTAGGTGTGTGAGTAACTCCATGGATGAGTGACAGTCTGTGAGTGTCTGTTTACACTGATTGTATCTAAGGTTATATTAGAGTCTGAAGAGGTTCTTCGTATTATCACATGAATGATATCATCAGTGATGTGATCAGTAATGTCAAATGAGATGTTATCAGTGATTTCATCAGTGATGTCATTTGAGATGTCATCAGTGATGTCATCAGTGATGTCATTTGAGATGTCATCAGTGATGTCATTTGAGATGTCATCAGTGATGTCATCAGTGATGTCTCTGACCATGTCATGAATGATGTAATATGTGACATCATCAGCAGTGGATTGCGGATGCGCGATATATAGTTATTGCAACTAACTATATATGCGAATTTCTATGGTTTTGTGCGAGTAAATTAAGGTTTTGTAAATGCTAATCCCTAACTATATATGGTCTATAACCAATGGTTTTTTCAGTGAATTTTCATGGTTTTGTAAATGCAAATTCCTAACTATGTATGGTCTATAACCTATGGTTTTTTCAGTGAATTTCATTGGTTTTTTAAAAGCTAATATCTATAGCTGTAAAATATATTCTTTATTACGTGACGTATCACGTAGCCACGTGAGACGCCTCATGACGCGTCGCATAAACGTGACGAATCGTCTCTGCAGCGCAAACAAAACCCGTAACGTAAGCGCGCCAGAGCACGCTTACAGATATATATATTTTTTTTAACCTTAATTAGACAAAATCCACACATGCACATATCTTGAGGCCTTGCAAAGGCACAACAAACAAACAGTCCCTACAGTTTTGCCAAGTTTGGTGGAAATCTATTCCTTTAAATTTTATTTTACTGTTTCTCTTGGTTTTCCCCTTGTTACGATTACCGGAACGCTACCCGGTACGCAAACCGGACGCTCCAAAAACACAAGATGTCGGACTCCCGTTACGCTGCCGGTTAGCTGCCCGGTTGGCGTACCGGGAAGCACCTCTACCGCGAAAAATCGCAATTTTCTTTTTTTTTCTTTTGCCCCGCGGGGCACTTTAATAACCCCATCATCAATCCTAGGGGATCAGGAGGGGTCTACCTTGCCCCCTTTCCTTCATTTCCCCCTTCGTTTTTCACCACCTCTTGTCTCTCGATCCTACCGAGAGACAAGATGGCGGCCGCTCCAGACTGTTTACAATGTTGACAGCCAATCAGCTTCTCCTCAGACTCCCGTTACGCTGCCGGTTAGCTGCCCAGTTAGCTGCCCGGTTCGCGTACCGGGACGCGCCTCTACGGCGAAAAATCGCAATTTTTATTTTTTTTTTGCCCCGCGGGCCACTTTAAATTCCCCCTCATCAACCCTAGGGGTTCAGAAGAGGTCTACCTTGCCCCCTTTCCTTCATTTCCCCCTTCGTTTTGGCCTCCTCTTGTCTCTCGATCCTACTGAGAGACAAGATGGCGGCCGCTACGGACTGTTTAGAATGTTGACAGACATCGGACAGCCAATCAGCTTCGCTTTGCAAAGCTCCGTTACGCGATTAGTACGCAAACTAGTTCGCTATCCAGGACGCTGTCACAGATATATCTGTTTTTTTAAACGTTAATTTCTCAAAATCCACTGGAGCACATATATTGAGACCCAGCAAAGGCACATCGGGCTAACAGTCCCTACAATTTTGCCAAGTTTCGTGCAAATCCATTCAGCCGTTCGAGCTAAAAGTGAGGCCAAACGCCCTATGGAAAAATGAATGGGAAAAACGCGTTTTGGGACCCCCCTTTTTTCTCGGCCCCCCCTTAATGGAACCCCCCCAAATTTTCGGGGGCTGCTCAGAAACAAAATGTGCCATTTTCCTGAAAATTTCAGCCGATTCCGTCCACAAACGCCAAAGTTATTAGACATAGAATTTTCAAAAGTTCCATAGAGAAAAAATCCAAACTATATATACCTACCGGCCAACGCCAGTTGGTAATAGGTAATATATATATATATATATATATATATATATCCTCACACACTGGTTCCTGCTTTCCCAGCACTGCGAGCGCTCAATGTGGGTGCGTCTCCCTACGGCGGAACCTCGCCGTTTCATATGATATATATATATATATATATATATATATATATAATAAAAAAGCCATAGTCCTATAGCCTCGTGTATGTGCCTTCTTTTTTGCTTGAGTTGGTATGTTGGTTTAATATGAGCAATGGATGTCAGTTTGAAAGCATCTAGGTTCAAGCAAAAGGGGAATAGATCTTCCTTATGTTGTGATGTGATAACCAATATACCAAATACACAGCAATGCCCTTACAAAGCTTTTAGACTGTTGACATTATTGTCCTAAGCCTATTATTTCACAGGTTCATCCTCACGACTTGACGAGGATTATACACTCAATAGGGTACTGTAAGGAAACACACAACCTACCAAATTATTTTCATAAAAAGCTTGAAACGTCCTTTTTACATTTAATGATTTTTTTTATTGAATATTAGATAATCTGATTGGTCTAACTTTGCAAGACCTGTCTTATAATTATCATATGGGTTTTAACAGGAACTATGACGCAGCATATGAAATATGAGAATCTTTTTACAATGAGACCCCTATGCTCCATGCTCCAATGCTCCAAGGAATAACTAGATTTGTCAGAATAAACAATGATTACAAATCAGCTTTACTGGAGAGCTTTAGTGAGGATTGCTGATATTTAACTGAGAAATCCAATGTGGCCTTGACATGAGGTTATATGGGCCCCCTTGACACCCTAAAATATTTGATGCTTTTCCTAAATCCCTCGATAAGAATTTTTGTTTTAGATTGTGAGTTGTGGTTAACCTGCGGTGACAACTGTGAAACCTTATGCTAAACAATAAGTCTTATCATGGCAAATGTACTTGTTTTGTAAACAGTTCTTTTACATGGCCCCATAACCTGTTGGATTATGGCCTATTTTTAAATGTATGCCGTGATTTTAGGCCCGCCATTCCTAAAATATAATTTGTTAACCCAGACATCGGGTTTGAAACTTATTGGTGATATGAAATATACTGAATGCAATGGGTATTTTTATTTATTCTGTGATAACATTACTTTATTATGGTTTTTGTGCTATTTTCATTTTTAGACTTTGCTAAAAAAAATTGATAAATACATTACAGAGGAACCAACAAGAAACCTTTTAGTTTTTTCTCTGCTTTGATTAGCATGTTATGTACACAATAGGCATCCAAGACACCATGCTTTGCTTCAGAGCAACAGGGGTCTCAAATATAATCCCCATATCATCTGCAAATATGCTTTTCTTTAATACATGTTGAGGGTTCTTTGAGTTTGTCAGGATGTTTGTGCAATCTATGAAGTATATACTGATGTTTGAAGGGATTAATATTGAACAGTGGAGCAGCAGTGGCTGACACAGGTAAGCGGGTGAGGCGGGGGTGGGGAGCGAAGGGAGGGGGGAAAGTCGAATAGACGAAGAAATAGGTTAAATTTAATAAAATAATAATACCTATTCTGTTGTCGGTTGACTTCTCCCCACCCCGCTCCACCACCCCAACTCCACTTACCTGCAGCATCCACGACTGCAGAGGTGTAGCAGGGGGGCCACTGCCCTAATGGAAGTAAAAGAAAATGATTCCCATAATCAATTGTTAAGACAGCCATACTTCAAGTACAGTGGGCCCCTCAAACCCTTGATCCTGGTATGGCAGCACCTGCTGCATGAATAACTACTCCATTAATATTTACACAACATTGGCTAAAGCTGTAGTTTTCTGTCTAAATTTGACAGTGTTTACTATTCAACAAGTTTCACATGTACCAGGTGTTTTTAGAAAGAGCTATTAGTACTTCAAAAAAGCCTAGTCGAATGTGTTAGGCCTTTAGTGTGCATCAGAGTGTCTACCTATTCAAGCAGTTTTGGGCTACAAAGCAGTGGAACATCTGTACTCCTGCTACAGATGAAGACCAGACATCCCAACATGTGAGCCTGAAACACTACTGCTGGGACTTGCTTGGCGATATATCCAGGTTCAACTGCAAACCAAGTCTAGGTCTGGGTTCGCAGTGCAGGCGCCTGAAAGAACTGTTACTTACAATATGCATGAAAGAAACTTCAGGTCATTCTCCTTAATGCATCACCTTATTTGAATCAGCCTCTGTCAGTCAAAGCCATTACACTAATATTGCCAATTCTATCTTAGGCAGAGACTTAGAAGTATTTCCCTCACCTCTAGCTATTGGCTATTTGTTGTACCCTTCCAACTCACAAGTAGTGCTTGCAGTACAAAAGGTGAGGACTATTTCACACAGTAAAAAGTACATCAGCCAACTCACTTTGTGTCACATTTAATTATTTATCTCATACATGCTCTGCACCCAGGAAACAGCATTTTGTTTTACAGTAGCAGGCACTAGGAATGTCAGTGCTGCAACACCACTATCTCATATGGCACACCATTACCACCAATACTGCCACTGATATCACCACCGCTAAACCATTTACAGCAGTACCACTACCAATATTGCGACCATTCTCACCATCAATAACACCAATATTACCAATGCCACTATCAAGCCCACTTCCACTACTAACCCGCAAAAAACACAAATATCTCTACCAGTACTGCTAATACAATCACCAATACCACACCACCGTCACTACTACTAGTACCAACAAAAATACCAATACCACCCCTACTGACAACAATCACCACCAGCATCAATACCACCTCCAATACCACCACCCATACCAAAAGCACCTATACCACTAACACTACCAACACCACTATGACCATCATTGTTAATACCACCACACAATACCAGTATCAGCTAGATCAATACCACCACAAACACCAAAAGCTCACAAAAAGGACTACCAGTACCACCACCAATACCACAATCAATATCAACAACAGTAACTCCCATACCACCACCACCAATACTAATGCCACAACCAATTCCGATCCCACCACAGTACCAACACCAACAATACCACCTGCACAAACATAGCAACCAACATCACACCACCATTACAATTATGACCAATACCACCATTGCCTTAACCCACCATTAACTGAGGGAGGGTACTCTTACCTAGTAAATGTAAATAGGATGCAACACAGATTTATATTACCGAGGTTTCGCACTAACCTGATTCCCCTCATATTAGGTTATCCTGAAAAACTTATAATCACTCTGGTCTAAGTGCGTGCTCATGTGAAAACTTATCACTTCAAACTGAATTGCACCTAATTTTATTTTGCAGGCTATATGAGAATGAAAGGACTGTCCACCTCAAACCAATTTTAAAGAAAATAAATTTTAAGCAGTGCCGGGTAGCACTATACTTTATAAAAACACTACCTGACCCTTTGGTTTGTTATTCAGTTGCATCATTTCTATGGGCCTGTATGAGGAAGAGGAAGGGGACGGCACGTAGACTATTGAGTTCACTAAACAACAATACAAGTACTTAGATTTAGCATAAGCAATGATTTTTTAACACCTTTATGTATCTTCGTCTTTATTCTAGAATTGTGATGAAATATTTGCAATTTTAAAGATAGAATTTTGCAATAATTTGTATGATGATGTATTTATATGTGCTTTTATGATCATTTTTAACGAGATCGAATAAAGATGAACTGATTGATGGGCCAATACCACCAGAATATCACGAGACCATCAATACCACTATCATCACCATCACTACCAAGGATTGGCAAAGCCGATAGAACTGGCTTTGATATACTATTATAGAGAACAATTATTTCTGCATGCCTGCGTTTACAAGCGTTATCACAATGAACTCAGACTTATTGGCTTTGCCACTGCATGTTTATCTTGGACTGAGGATTGTTTTACAGCAATTAACCTAAACAATTCAGATTAAATGCAAATAGGCAGACACTCTGCAGGAAGATGGAGCTCAACGTAATAACAACTAGTTATAAATTTGAAATTCCTGGGCTGTGCTAGGTTTCATTCAGTGGCGGCTGGTGGATTTCAAAATTGGTGTGGTGCAAATGTTGCACCCAAGTAAATTTCATGAGCAAGCCTAGCAAGTGAGCCCAAACTTAAAAAAGGTGTGTTTGGGGGCGGGAGTGTTCAGTGATGGAGGCACAGAAACCCAATTAGGGATCACATGAGAGCAGGTGAGGCAGAGGCACCCACAAGAGAATCTGAAAGGATGGTAAAATAGTAACACACAGGCAAGTACACTAGGGGGTCCATTAGGATGGCGGATGGATCGCCACCGCCATGCAGGCGGTGACGATCCGTCCACCATCCCTGCCCATCCGCCACTTTTTTCCCCCCGTGGCGGAGGGGAACACCGTCTGCCGCTTTTCCGCCGCGGTCGGCTAGCGACCTTGGCGG
The DNA here is from genome assembly GCF_964263255.1 of Lissotriton vulgaris. NCBI lineage: Eukaryota > Metazoa > Chordata > Amphibia > Caudata > Salamandridae > Lissotriton > Lissotriton vulgaris. The sequence goes on from NC_141695.1 coordinate 1,309,943,279, forward strand.
AAACAGCCTGATATGGTGGTGGTGTCTATCAGACACCGCCAGCCATATTAAGATGGCCGGTGAGGAATGCCTTTCCGTGGCGGCAATGCCGCCACGGAAAGGCATACGGTCTTTGCTTTGGGGGCCCGTTGCGGGCCCCCAGGGTGAAGGGGGGGGGCCCCTCAGCATTTCAATGTACACCATGAAAGGAACCGCGCGGTGCCTGTCATGTTGTGCATTGAAATGTACAACGTGCATTTTTTGCATTGCGGCGGCTGGTGCTTCAAGCACCGTCCGCCGCAATGTAAAAAATGTGGGATGCACCCGCCACTGTGGCGGATGCATCCTAATTGGGGGCACGGTTCCTCCGCCCTTGTGGCGGACGGTACCGGCCCCTGACAGGATGGTGGATGGACTTTGTCCGTCCGCCATCCTACTGGACCTCTAGGTTCTCATCCCTAGAATACTTCGTACATGTGATATATGCATGCCCTCCTTCTGCTTTTGAACCCTGCAAAGAATTCTGAGTCTCATGTGTCCACACACACACAAACACACACACCAGCTACCCGTGTGCCATCAAAACACTCTCTTGGCATGCATGTACCACATACACACATGCTTCAGTCCCCTCTGCTGTTTCTTCCTAGGAGCCATGTGCTCCTTTGCCACTGGTAATATTAAGGCCCACTCTTGCAACACACCTGTCCATCAACCTCACACTTCTGACACTTGATTGCCTTACACTCTTGCTTTCTAGGGACTATACATTTGCTCTTCTGGTACGCAAGAGCCATGAAAACATTCTCTTGCCAACCATGTGCTATCCTCACACTCTTATGGCAACTTACACACTAGACTTTTTTGCTTAGGAGCCATGTTCATAAGCATTTGCTTCCCATGTCTCATGTCTCCTCTCTGCCCAGAGGTCTGCTTCCACCTCCCTCTGCAGCTGTGGAGTAAGACAGGCTGGAGAGTAGTGTATGGAGTTGTTCATTAAGGCTTATGCCTAAGTAGCATGTATAATATGTGGAAATCGGGGGAAGTATCCACTTGCAAATTAGGAAGGATTGAACAATCAGTGCACACTGCATAGACACTCACAGAAGGGTCATTTGAGAGGCACATGCTCCCTAGCTCTTTGTTCCTTCTTCCTTCTGTGCCTGCCTCTCCAGCTCCAGTATATGCATATGCGTCTTTACCTATATGCCAGGCTCATGCACCCCAGTAAGTGCGTCACATTCGAGTTCTATGAAGTCCTCTGCCGCTACAGGAAAAAAAACTCTTGGTAATGGCAAATTGATTTATCTCCTGCCATAACTGAGAGTTTTTTTTCCTTTAATTAAAAAGCACTTCACAATATTCTGATTTAAAACATGCCTCCCTGTGTCTCTCACAACCCCGCTCACCATTCCAACAACACTTGTGCCCGGCCCTCCCTCATCCCAAGTGAACGCGTCCAGCTGCTTTGTGGCCACATCTTGTTTTTACATCCCTGAAGTAAATGGTTTGCAATGGGAAAACTGCGGGCTGCCCTGGGTCCACGAAGGGGACCCTCCTAAGAGGACGGCCCCCCTTAGTGCCACAGGATGGCAAAAGAGCCAGCTGCCCAGTGTTTGCGACCCCCAAGGGTCCGCATGCCCGCGACACTTCCGGGCAGGAGTGGGTGGGGGCGAGGTGCATATACCTCTCCCGCCCACTGGGCGCCCTCTTTTCCCACTGCCCTGACACCGTTAAGACGTGCCGCATTTGGCCCCCAGGAGCTGTTCGTCAGTGAGTGTGGTCCCCTCCCATTTTTGTGGGTGGCGAGTCTGCTAAGCCCGCCCATTGCCAGGGCTGTGGTCCGCCATGAGGGGGAGAGGGCAGCTCCCGGGGTGCTTGGGCAGAGGCCCTCTCCCCTGGTCGTCTGGCTGGGGAGGAGGCGAAGTGGGTACGGAGGCCCAAGGGTTGACTCTGCACACCCGGGCATTTGCTGGGCCCAGGGGTATGGCCGTGGGTTTCCAGGGTTGCAGTGTGGGGGAGGAGAGCGACAAGCCTTGCCCATCCGCCTCCAAGTATGACTGAGCCTGTGTAGCGCTAGGCCAGGCACCTACCATGCTGTGTTCAGTGTGTGGGTAGGCCTGGGGTTTCTCGGTCAGGTGAGCCTTCTGCTCTCTGGTCTCACTGCCAGTAGTAGCCCTGATCTTCTCTCGTCTGGTCGACTACGCCCGACGGGTACTGTAGGCTGCTTCCTGTCTGTCCAAGTGGGCCAATTGACTGAGAGGGCATGACAGAGCAGTGGCGGCGCGAGTCTCAGCACCAGTACACATCCCGAAGCAGCCGTTGGTGATAACCGATTTATCTACTGAGCAATGTCTGCTAGCGTTGCTCAGCACCGTGGTTTGAATGTAATGAGAGACAAAGGTGAGATTAGACCCTCACTCTTGACTGCCGTGAAAGTTGCCACAGCTGGTCGTGGAATAGATTTTCATAGAGGCGATGTTAAATGGCCTAGCTTTGGACTGAGTGGAGCTGACGGTGCCTTGCACTGTAATGTCGCTCCCGGGTAGCACCTGCAGATCCTCTAGGGGCACAGATTCAAGCTTAAAGCCCCCAGGGTAGCACATGAGATCACACAATGGTGCCATAGGTGGCAGTCAGAGCAGGCTTTCTGTGACGCCTGCCGATGCCCCCCGCTGGATTCTCCAGGGTCCCAGTGGTGAACAACCCCCTTCTTATTTGCACATGTTTTTTACGCAAATTTTATTATGTTGAGGGTTACTCATCTTCCTTTGAAAAGCATGATGCTCTCTTCTCATTGGCAGGCTTTTTGAAGTAGTCCATTTATTGATGAACGGCGGAACTCCGAATTTCAGCAGTATTACGTATATTGATCGCCTCTTAAATCAATCCACCTTTTGGCGCCGATTTATCCTTTCGTGCATGCATTGGACTGGAGGTGGGGCGCTTGACCAGTGAGTGTGGCGGGTGGTGCTGCATTAAGGGTTAATATTACCATGGCTGTCTAGTAGGTTTCACTCAGGTACTGGTGAAATAAGTACAGGTCCACTAGAAGCCTGATCGGGCAGCACCGTATGGTTACACCAGACTGCAATGCTGCATGTGGCCTTTGTCCCTCCCTGGAGTGGTTGCTCTGAGGGTTTGGCACTTTGGATGGGGGGCTGGAGAGCCTAGTGGCCTGGGCCTGGCTACACTGTGTGGGTCGGCGTCGACGGACATTGGTAATAGGGATGCAGTGGAGCGCTTGGTATTGTGCTCTGTGCTCGGCTGACTCTTAAATCACCAGAGGATCCCCTTTTTGCTGCCAATATTTGTGTTTGCCTCTGTTGGGGCCAAGAGGAACGGTGGTCTTGCGGGGCTCACTCTCACATGCCTTGGGAGCCCTAGTAGTGGTCATGGTTGGCAGCATGAGAGGCCATCCCGCGTAGCCTCCATCGTGCTGTGGGGGAGGTGGCCAGAGCGGGAGTGGTCCCAATTGGGACGGGCTCCCTGGTGGGACAGGTTCACGGACCAGTTGCCTGGCAGTATTAATTTTGCCCTAGGGGGACTACCTCGTCCTTGGGAGGTGTTCGAGTGCCGACGTAGTAGGGGGCTTTCGGCGTCGTGTGCCTGGCGGGGTGTGCACTTCGGCCGCATGTCGCTGGAATGGATGTTGCAGTTGGTACCAACTGGTTTCCGGTGGGTGGCTGGGGAACCAGGGTGAGGTCCAACATCTTGTGATACTGTTTTGCTTTGGGGGGACTCACTAGAGTGAGGCTCGGTGCGGTGACTCGTCGGCTTTCATTTTGGATGAGTTTCAGATGCAGAGTTGATCATCGCTCTGACGTTTTACGCAGGGTGGAGTTGTTGATTTTCGAGATATAAGAGGTGCGACGCATTCCCTTCATTAATTTAGGTGGGCTGTCTATAGTTCACCAACTGATGGAGTTGTTAGCTGAGCTTAGAGCTCAAATGCACCGCAGGACACAAGAGTTTCATCCAAGGGTCATGCGCAATCGTGCAGCAGGGCACTGCATTAATCGATCGCGTCGGCGATGCATGCGAGTTCGCGCTGGCGTACAGAGGATGGCGTGCAGCCAGTGCTGCGGTCATTGCTGCTGTGGGCCATACCGGAGTCCCAGGAGTCTGAGGAGGACCTGGTGTATGCTTTGGGTGCGTGCACTGGAGTGTCGCTGCAAGCAGGTTGTAATGTTAAAGAGTCTGGTGTTTGTGATGTAACTTCAAAGGGGTGAGTTATAGATCCAGCACTGTCCGACCAGTCACAACGGTAGTCGAGACGTCTAATAGTGATGAGCCCGGACAGTGAGTGGGAATTCGCAGACCCACTTTTTTAGTCTAGTCAGGTGACTTTGGAATCTTTTGCCTTCCTCCATATTTCTGTTGGTGATCTCCTCCTTGACTCAGGCCCACAACGCAGCATTACTTAAGAGCTCGCTCTGGCAGTACAGTTAAGCAGGGATGTAGTAAAGCCCAATATTACTTTACCAGCATCCCTTGCCCCGAGACGGGTGTAAGTGAGGAAGGTAGATATGAAGGTTACAGCAGGTGCTGCGCAGGACTTGAGGGTGGGGTGCTTGGGCATAACCATCCAATATAGAGCTCACCCCCCCTCCCCCTTGTCATTGGTGGTATCTAATGGGCCAGGAGAGATTCTTGCCTATTCTCCTTGGCCCTGGCACACCTATTGTGCTCTTGCAGAGGTATCCTTCTGTACCCAGACTGTTTCCAGATCACCCTGTAGCTCGGCCACAGCTCTGGAGGTGGCCCCAGTCACCTACAAAGCCCCCCACCAACCAAACGGCCCTTTCTTCACTTGCACCCGGCTCCTTCCAGTGTCTCTTGCATGTTCAAGAGGAACAGGCCCATTCCAACCTGTGACAAGTGAACCTCATCAGCATCAAAATAGGTTCTCACCTTCATTTGGATCAGCTCACGTCTGATAAACCCTTTGGTCTGTGAACTTGCGCATAGCACTGTTTATCCTTTTGCGGGAATGCTCCACTGCTTCATTAGACCTTGCCCAGTGCCAAGACAAGCGTGGCACTATTTCGGACCAAAAAAGCTCCCATTGAACCATGTGCTTGCTAATCTCCCACAAGTCAGTCTTCAATGCTTGTAGGAGAGCACCCCTGCCCATGGTAGTGAGATATTTGCCTCCAAAGTGGATTATCATGATGTTGGGAAAGCCTTTCCGTCCAGCCGTGCCCTGCTCTAACCTGTTCAGTAGGCTGGTCCATCTCATGACGGGGAAACCCCACCAGAACAACTTAGTGTGTGTGAACCCTAGCATCCACTTCCTGCATGCGGTCCACTGGGCCAGTCTGGCGACGAACGAGTGGCCGATCACACTTGGAATCCTGGCAAAAATAAACGGATGTCATTTTCACACCCTTATTTTTCTATTTTTTTTGTGCTTGCACAATGCACTACATGATATGCTGTTCAGTTTTACTGCACACATATTATACCTGGATATGCCACTGTAATTCACTGCACACATAATATTTAAAACTGCCCCTTGTCGCCATGGGGGGGGCGCAGATCCAACTTAAATTACCTGTCCCACTCAAGGACGGATGTAGCGCTTAAAGAAATGGGATTCCCAGCGTCACACTTTCTTTATGCTTTCCTGCCCCATGCCCGCTTTAAACGCTGCAGTGGCCGCCCCAATCCAAAATGAGTGACTAGAGTACTTCTTGTCAGCGCGGGCGAGGTCTGCACGCATGAGGCAAGAACACATGACCATGTCTATTTGGAATTTTAAGAGAGGCACCTGATCCACATGTATTAGAAAGTATCCAGGTACATTGGGGTGAATCGCCAAGTAATCTTTGACTCTAGAAATTGGGCAGTACTGTGATCCCCCAGCGGCATCAATAGTATGTCCGTCACCCTCCCAGATTGGTCAGTCTTAGACCTCCTGAGCTGGATCACCAACCTATCTGACACTCTTACATCGTGGCTGCACAATGCGTCTCTTGACTGGTCGGTTTTTGCCCTAGCCACCAGTTCACTAATTCAGAATGCTCCAAAGAACGCGAGGCAGAACGCAGCCGCAAAGAGTCGGGCCTCAAACTGCGAAAGAGTAACCTGTTGTACTACATCCAGCATGGCCTGGAGTGTGTGGAAATCAATGGGTGCCCTGGTATCATGTACTCTGACATCTTCCCTGGCCCACCCTTTTAAAGCCGCCCTGATCAAGAAAGACTTAGCCGGATATTGCTCTCCTCTCAACTTGGCATCATGGGTTACTGCTGACAAATTACCCCGCACCCACGAATGACTCTTCTCCTGCCTTTTAGCCCAGAGTACGAAGCCCTACACCCGTTGCTCTAAGGGATGCACAGCTTGGCCCAGTGTCAATGAAATGTTCTGGAAGGTAGTGAGCTGATTTATGTATCTTTTTCTAGTCCCTGGTGTGAGAGAACGTTCGACCATCGCTCTTAGTTGCTGTTCCATTGCAGAAGTCGCCATAGCTGCGCAGGAAAATGGGTCATCGTGGCTCTCGCTCATGGCCAGGCCTCCCGGAAACGGAGCCACTGAAATCAAGAGAGAGCGTCAGCCACTACATTCTTGACACCCTCAATGTGTCTTGCCCTAAACTCGACATTGCAGCGCATGAACACCCTGATCAGCTCCCTCAACAGGCACAGCATGAGAGGGCATTTGGCTGTCTGCCTATTGATGGCTTGCACCACCGCCATGTTGTCAGACCAGAATACCACCCTCCAGGCCACAGATGAAGTGCAATGACGATGGGGAACAGTTCTAGGACCGTTATTTTAGCTGTTATGTTCTATTTACACCAAGCATTAGGCCATTTTTGCGCCCACAATTCGCAGTCCATTATAGCGCCAAAGCCCTCCCTGCCTGATGCATCCGCGAAGAGACAAATATCTGGTCTACCAGCCCAGGGGGATCTCCAAATGACTGTACCATTAAAACTCAGCAGAAACTCATGCCACATGAGGAGGTCCTCCTTTCAACCCTTCGTTCATCTAACCATGTGATGCTTTTTCTGCACATTGGCTGTGGCCCTTGCTAGTCTCCTTGCGAAGTCTCTGCCTGCTGGGACTACCCTGGCTGCAAAATTCAGCTTCCCCAAGAGGCTTTGAATGACACCCAGGGTGGCTTTGTCCTTGCCAAGGAGTGCCTGGATATCCATCTGCAATGCCTGCCCCTTCTCAGCAGGGAGCCTGGACACGCCCTTGACCGTGTCTATTTCGATGCCCAGGAAAGTGAGGACCTGCGCCAGACCCTAGGTCTTCCCCGGCACCGAACGAACCCTCAAGCGCCCTGCCAGCTCCTGAAAGTGATGCAGTGCTATGCTGCAGTCCTGGGTCCCTGCTTTCCCTATGAGTAGGAAATCGTCCAGGTAATGCGTGACTCCACCTGTGTTGTATGACCAGATGAGTGCCCACTGTAAAAAACTGCTAAATACCTCAAAGTAAGCGCATGAAACCGCGCAACCCATCGGCATGCACTTGTCAAAGTAAAATTTGCTCTGCCACTTAAAGCCCAGCAGATGGTGACTCTCTGAGGGTTGTGGGAGCAGGCAGAAGGCTGACTCTATGTCAGCCTTGACCAGCCATGCCCCCTCCCTGCTCTCCTGACCATGTCCACAGCCATGTCAAATAAACAGTACAAAACGGAGCATGTTCCGTTTTCCAGCCAGTGATTAACTGAATTTCCTTCTGGGTAAGACAAGTGATGTATGAGGCGGAAAGACCCGGGTTGTTTTTTGGGGACCATCCCCAGGGAAGACACCAGAATATTTTCCGGGGGGGCATCAAATGGCCCTGCTACCCTCCCCAAAACCTTCTCCTTCATGATTTGTTCATGCACCATGTGCAGAAGCTCCCTGGCTGACCTCAGGTTGTCTGCGTCCCTGCAAACTAGTGGCCCCTGGTATGGGATCTTGAAACCATCTATGAAACCCTCCGCCAGAATCTTGCTGTCCTTTGTGTTGGGGTACGCCCTGAGCATGGGGATGAGGGTGTCAATGTGAATCGGTGAGGGGCGCTTTACTGAGGAAACCTTAACTTGAGTAGTGGCTGATGATGAGGGAGGAACTGGGCCACTGGTGCCGAGAGGGACTGGAGGCAGTAGGGTGGGAAGGGAGGGGACCGCTCTATTAGTCTTGTTACTTGTCTGGCTTACTGGCAGCTGGCTTGTTGCTGCATGACGCTGCCGGGTGACCGGCGCCACACTTGCTGCAAATGTGCCCAAACTTGCCAGCCTTTCCCCATGAGCAGGACCCTGTGTTGTACAATCTGCAAGAGTTTGGGTTAAATCGCTTGCCTCCCCCTTCTCTGATGACCTCCTCCAGGCCTCCCCGAAAGGACTGTTTGAAAGGGCACTTCGCCACTTGCTTCTGTCCCTTGTAATTTACTTGCCCCTTCAGATTTTTTGTGGCCCCCTTCATGTCTGTAGTACACTTTCCCATGTGCTCCACCCAGAGCTGGATTTCCTTTTGGTCCAAACTCAGGTTTGGACACATTGCCATTCTCTTGCCAAATTTGCGATCGCCGTTATACCACCTGATGCCCCCTGTTTTTTCCGCCTCGTCATGGATTACATGAGAACACTGTCACATTGCCAGAGCCTGGTCTGGAAATTTCTCAGACACCACTGCTGCCAATATAGCGAAGGCATCCCCCCCAGTTCTTAATTGTCTTCTCTGGCCAAGTCTGAAATTTTACCTTTTTATCTTTATCCGCCCCCCCCCCCATTTTCCTAGTGTCTTGACCCTCGACCCCCTATATCAGCAGGGTGAAGATGCCCACAAATTCCCATCTCCAGATACCTTCCTTGGCCGCCAACCGAACTTCTCAGGCCAGAGAGCAGCGACCCGATTTTAGCTGTGCTACTGTGACGAGCGGCGCCGCAGTCACTGTGCCTACCTTGTCTGCCTCTGCTGGTGCAGCAGGCTTGGGAGCGTCTAAGGATTTACCCGATGGCAGGGCAGCTTTGTCTGTCAGACTGGGACTGGGGGAGGGGAGGACTGCTGGTAGCTGTCAGATGGGTGTAGCCAGTGTTAGCGCGCTTGTGGTTGTATTGCCGCTCCCGGCTGGGGCATCCCTGTTGTCGCGCTCTATCGCAGTTTGCACTGTGTCTCCCTGTTGAGCCCCTGCTTCAGCTCAAGTGGCTGCTGAGCCCGGTAATTTCAGAGCACACGTGTTGTTGGCCAATTCTCTGCACACCTGCACAATGGATGTTGTACCCTCCCTTCAAGGTGCCTCGGCGACAGGCGTGGATGTATGTGCAGTATTCCCAAAGCGTGATTTAAAGTCATCCAAGATGCTCATCATAGAGTCCAACATCTTACCGAATGTATCAGAGCTCGTATCGCTAACTGTGATCGGTGGTGGCGGGCCAGCCGGGATGACCGCAGGCACCGCTGCTCGTGGGGGGGGTTTCACCCTGACCTTCTGAAGTGGCAGCTCTGCCAGAAAATCCTTGTTCGTCGGCTGGCGGGCACACTTCGACCTCCCGAGTGCTGCCTCAACTGGCACTGCTGTAGTCGCAGCAGGCAAATCCTCAACTACGCCAGAGTCTACTTGCTCTTGGGTGTCAAGCATCCCTTTGGCCCAGGAAACTCCTCTAGACTTCACCATTTCCCAAAAGTCTGCCCAGATAGCTTCCTGTGACATGCCGGGCTGTGACTCTTCCACTGTGGTGATTTGGGAAAACAGAAGGGGAGGGGATCCCTGGCTATCCATGCCTCTGGTTCGTAGTGCAGATACCTCTACTGGGGTCATGCAGAGAAAAAGGAACATGAATATATGACCCCCCTGGGCGTACTGCTGACCTGCGGGTCCACTGCTCTGTTTTTTCAGAGTCTGTCTCCCCTGCGTTCCCCTGAACATACTTCAGTTTTTGATTCCGGGCTGACCCTAGCCTGCCAACGCGCCTCCCGTTGATTTCGGATGTCTGTTAACGGTTGACCTTGTGGGGGGGTGCGATGTCTGTGTTTGCAGGCAAGTGAGGTGGTGGAGGTGGCTTCTCTATGTTGTAAATAAAAAGAAGGGTTAAGCACTTAATCACATTACGGGGTCACTCCCCGGAGGTAATGCGATTGTGGAGTGACTTGGTGGGTGGTCGGTGAAAAAAGGGGGGGTGGAGGGGTAAACGAGGTGTGGTTTCATTTTTTTGTTTACCTCAACCGATTCTGCTGTGACTTGCTCCTGGCTGGAGCAACCGTCTAACGATCATCTGTTCCCCTTTCCTTGAAAGAACAACAATTAGCTTTGACCTTCATAGTGGCTTGGTACCAACCCTGCCCTGCCCCCTCCACTGCTGAGCCCCGCCTCGACAACTCACTGATTCCGGTGTTAGCGTGGCCCGGCGGCCTCCGTCCGTCCTCCTGATCATGGTATAGGCGAACTGTTGGTGAACCTTGGTGAGAAAATGACAACCATTAAGACCCCTCATGGTATCCACCTCGAGGCGTCCCCGCCCAGCATCAACTTCTCCCTTCAAAACTCAGTGCCCCAACCCCCCCCCTGTCACCCCCTTCCAGTATGCTTGCCCCACAAAAATACCTCTGTGGGTCTGCCGCCCTGTCTTGCTTTCTGCCTTGCAGCTGGCTGAATAGCCTGCACCTGAAGCCTTCTCTAGCCGACTTTGACGATAATCTCTGGGGGTGGAAAAGACAGAAATTATTGTTAGTCATTGCAACCATGAGCTCTATACCAATTAGCTACCACAAGGTGACACCCCTGCCCCACCCCACGTTTTAAACATACTTTAGAGGTGGGGGGTGAGAGCATGTGACCTTACTACTGGGCCACCATGGGCAAACAACATCCACAGGGAGGACGGGGTTGAGGGGAGTACAGCCTTCTTTACCGCCAGACATCAAAAATGTGGGGTATACGTGCAAGGTAACACAGGCCCATGCTAATCCCGTGCCGAATAAGGCCCACAGCATTTCAGCCCAGGCCTTTGCATCTGCGTGCTATTGTAGAAGCAGCGGCACCGGCATCAACTGCAAGCCCTGATAATTTCCCTTGTGGTATATTGGAGTGGGCATTGTTGTGTCGTGTGGGGCACACACAACACAGGATAGGGCCAGTGCAGGGGCCGTGGAACCGATACGGAGGCCTATAGTAATGATCACACAGACACGGGTATGCTTTGCTCTTTGTCTTCCACGACGTCGCCAACTGGCGTATTTATTAGAACCAATGTCACGTGACTGTGATGTGTTCCGTTGGTTACGCCACCGACTAGAACACTACAGGCATTATTGAGTGTAAACAAAGGACCACAATAATTTGTCCACTGTCAAGTAGGCAGACTCTTGGTACGCAAGAACCGCCCACAACGGCCCAGCGTGAGTGTTGTTTGTTCCAACCACTCTGCACCCAAGCGTCACCTGACAACGGGGCAGTCACAAGTACCCTGGCTGAATTTGCAGGCGCAACTTAGGCAGGATTTCCCAGCTCTGGCCAGAAAACAAGAGAGGTGTTAAGGTAATTTGGCTGCATTCTAACATTACCATAATTGTAACATTACAAACCTTAATTAAACATGAAATAGATATTAATTCTTGATGCTTGTGCTGCTGTTGACAAACATTGTTACACTAACCGGTTTGCTTGTTGGCGAGTATGTTTATTGCTGTATGTCTGCCTATCGTAATTTGTTCCCATAAAATTGATTTTGCAGAGACAAATGTATTTTTCACAAGCAAGTTGTTATACATTTTTGTTGGAACGCTCTGGTAAATAAAGCAACAACAAAACCAGTGACAAATACAAAACCGCCTGTCTGGCCACCTGTTAAAGACTTAAATTGACAGAGATATGGCGGGTCTTTGCCACTCTTTTCCCCCGGGTGAACCGATGCCCCTTCTGCTGCAGAGAGCTCTTTTTTTTTTAGATAGTTGATGAAAACATCTAGGGTGAGCACTTTTGGGCCGTTAAGGTATTAAGTAATTAATATAAAAAGGCACTGGTAGCGTACTGAAATATTCAGTGAATGACTTGTTCTGGGAGAAATTTGTTTGAAAAAGAAAACTTTCCCTCAAACTATTGTTACCATTATCATGGCGTGCAAGATATGAGGACCCTGCCTGGCGCAACGAGACACCACGCGTCCTGTGCAGCAACGCACTACTAGGTCATCACGTGTAGGGAGCAATGCTTTCTGGATTCCTGACGCACAGAGCCCACTGCCCAGAATGAAGGGACTGGGACGCTGACTGCCGGTGTTGTGTAATATCTGGTATCCCCTTGGGATCGTGTATCCCCTTCACTTCGGCTGTGTTCGGATAACAAACTCAGCCCGGGCAGGTTTAGACAGAAGCAGTCGATCTCTGCTCGGGCTGAGCGAGGGGATACACGATTTCATGGGATACCAGATAGGTTCACGCTATAAATTACGTGACGTTTCTTTAATCGCGGAGCCACAGCTGCACAGGAAGCAAAACGGGAGCAGCAAAAAGAAGGAAAATAAATTAACATTAATGCATGTCGGAGTGAAAGAATGGTATTTTTTTTAATTTTAAATGAAATGGAATCAGATTGTAAAAAAAAAAAAAAAACACGAGGAGCAAGAATGACCGAAAAGGGAAACAATGTCATAGATTAAGAAAACGAAAATAGGGTAGAGCAAGCTTTCGAAAAGCCAATAGGTCTCGCATTTTGCATGCCAATGCAGACCTCTTCGTTTTGTCATTGTTTCTTGCCGATATTGTTCAGCATTAGCAGAAAAAGTAAAAGGCCGTTGATCAGTGGGGCATTTCTGAACGAATGCTGCACACACGTGAGATAGCAGGGAAAGACGTAGTCCCGTGGAGTGGTGGTTTCACAATATGGAACAGATTGATGACACCTCACGAAGCACCTAAGAGCGAGCGATGTCACATTAATGAACTGCCAGCAGTGGTGTCACATGAGGAAACTGACAGAGGTGATGTAACATAGTCGCTTTGACATTAGTGATATCACACAAGGAAATAGGCAGCAGAGATATAACATTCTATATACGGGAATGTTGATGTCACCCAAGAAAACCAGCTGTCAAATGTGAAGTCATCCGAGGCAATTACAAAAATAGCGATATCAGGCACAGCAGCTGACAAACAATGATATCACATCAGGACATATTTGAATTAATGTCAAAAAGGAAAACTGAAAGAGAAGAAACTAATTGGTCTAATTGACTTCGGTGACATACATGAGGACTGATAGCGTGATGTCACATGAGGCAACCGGCAGTGACATAGTAGACCCCCCAAAAACTTCATGTGACCAATTAACACTTGCAATGCTGGTGAAGTTTTCTAGATCAATGTCACACATAACAAGCATTGGCATAGCCCATAGGCCTCACCTTTGGGACCTTACAAGTGATTAACTATGCAAGAGTTAATGACGGTGCACCAAGGATGTTGTGCTGCATAACAAAATACTTATAAGGTCCCAAAAGCGGGCTCCTCTTTCGTTGGGGTCCCCCTGCCCCGTGTGTAGATGCAGGGCAGTGGTGCCGAGTACTGGGGCTGATGTTTAAGGCAGAGTGAGGAATCTGCTTCTGGAGGAGGACATGCATGGCTCCCAGCAGCACCGACAGGTACGATGAGGGCTTGAAGGGGTTAATCACGAGATACAGCAAACACTGCCAGCTTTCAGCGTGAATGGGGTCAGGCGCTGGGAGTCTGCGGGGGGTGATTCATGGTGTGAAGGTAGGGTGAGACACAGCGAGGGATGAAGCGAGGGGGAGATAGGATGGGCAGGGATGATACAGAGTGACACTGCCAGGATGGTGAAATGAGGGTAGGATGAGGCAGGGGCCGAGGTGATGCAGGGGTGAGATACAATGGGAAGGAAGCGAGAGTATGCGGGGAGAGTGGTGGGTGACAGGTGAGGGATAAGACTGTGAGGGTGAGGTGAGAGGGCGGGCGATGCGTGGCTGACAGGTATGACAGGGTGGGGTGAGACAGCTGGTGGGGTGAGGCAGAGGGTGAGTGACGGAGGAGTGGGAGATGAGAGGTCAAAGGGGTGGAGAGGCTGCACACGGTGAGGATGTGAGGCTGGTGGAATGCAGGGAAGGAGTGTCGGTGGGCAGACGGTCCGTGGTGATGCAGGGGTGACACTGTGAGGGGGGCTGAGAGGAAGAAAGCGTAAGAAGAGGATGGGAAGAGACACCACAGAGTTAAAGCAGTAGTGTAATGCAGGGGGTGGGGCTGTTAGGGTCCACAACCATGGAGGGGTGGGGGCTGTGAGGGTGTGAGGGGTGGGACTGTGAGGGTGAGCGGTGATAGTCGCAGAATTGTTTAACATATTTAAGTTAGAAAATATGGAACTCTAAAAACCGTGACTAAAAACTCAGCCTGAATGTAGATAGTTTTGTTAGCTCCGTAAAAAACACCAACTTGCCCTTGAAATGCATATAAGCAGCGAGCGGCAGGCGGGCGCCTTGACTTAAACTAGCACAGCAGTTTTTTGGGGGAACAGAGAGAGGTTTTATTGTACTGTTTTGTTGACACGTGTAGCTGGAACAACGTTTAGCTAGATAACCGGGAATAATTGTGTTCCCAACATCACCCCCTTCCCCCACAACTGCATAACTTTTTTGTCTGTGGCAAGCTGAGTTTTGGCAGATAAACACCTACTAGAGCGCCGCCCTAGCGTCCTTTAACTAGGATTTACAGAATAGGCGCTCGTGCCACTCATGCAGTCTGCGCAACAGATGAGTGACTACTGAGGCCATCTTACAAACGAGTGACTGGAGTTGGGAGTTAATTGTGCCTTTGTACGAGAACTGAGGTAAAGTACTTTAGAATCCCACCAAAATAATAGTACGCCATTGAACAGAACAAGGGCTACAGTGGGGTTAAAAAAAACACTTTGGAGGTTAATTTACAGACTTACTCTTGTTCACTGATTTAACCACAAAGATTTCTCCGTTAAGTAAAGTGCTAAAGAGTTTACAGGCATTTTTGTCAACTTTTATTGCATGTTTAGAAAAGTGAATCCTACAGCAATGGCCGCCTTGTTTAATTCTGTCCTATGTATGCGCCAGGGCTAAGTAGAGGTACTCACTTGTAAGTCCTCTTTTGATTTCTAGTCACTGAGTAGCCCAGGCTTCGTTCCCAGCTGTGGGCGATGATCTTCTCCCACTCATATTTCAGCCCATTCTCAGCAATGCGTTAAACATTAATCCTGGGGGGCCACCGGCATAGGACAACGCCGTGTGAAAAGTACATTTTGTGAGAAGTTGGCCTGATATATAGTGCTCACTATTCTAGTGATCACTGTGTATCATTTCAAACGACCCTTATTGATGATTGGTTGTAAGTCAACCTTATGGACCAGCTATCCTGGTAGCGTGGACAAAAGCAGTCTTTAGGCTAAACCCTAGAGGGCGTGTTAAGCCAGCTGTTTTACCATCACATATACCCCTTGAACACCAAGTGAAAGGACACCACACAAGTTGTTATAAAAATAAAGTATATTTATTAATAACAAGTCTACCCTGAACTCTTTATGAGTCAGGGAGCTAAGCACAATACAAAACTCTTAAGAAAATACTGCAAGTTGCACAAATAACACAAATGCCCGACGGGCACGAAAAACCATAAACTCTAAAAGTGGAATGCGAAATACTAGCAGGTGAGTAACACGATCCAGAGGCTTCAGGACGCTAGGACTACACTACTGAACTCTTAGGTTAGGAGCAGGAGGCCTAGGGAACTCGGGTGCAGACTGTGCACTCTCACGCGGGATGCGGGACAAAGTCTATGGATGCTAGTAATTCTAAAGTTACTGTTTCCGGACGAATCCGACTAGGTAGACTAAAAACGAAAAAGGATCTGGACACTTGGATAGTGAACCTGCGTTGGAGCACCAAAATGATCGGGTTACCTAGCCCAGGGGCTGCGGCTGCATAGGGTTCAAATGATGTCGGGAATCCTCATTGTAGTCTATGGAGCCTGAAAGAAGATGTTGCTGGCAGGCGACCAGTGAAGATGTTCGGTGTGATCCAAGACTGGATCGGTGATGGAGACGACCTGAAAGCAGAGGGGACTCAGTTATTAATCACTAGCCAGTGATTGTGTGGGCACCAGGATGGCACCGGATGAGGTCACCGCGATCAGGTGAGTGGGCGACGCTGGACTCTGCAGTCACACGAGCCAGGAGGTGCGAGCTGTCCCGCGATGGTGTCTGCTCTGCTGTCGGCGATGCTGGAACCAGGATTGGAGCAACAAGCCTTGGCAAAGGCAAGCCCATGCGGTGGAGTCAAGATGGCGTCTGGAGTGGACCAGGAGGGTCCGGGGTGCTCCTCTTTTGGAAGGGAGCAAGGGCAAGTCTAGAGCAACCAGACCAGCGGTGAAAACGTCGTCGTACGTCGTGAGGAGGGTCACTAGCCAGCGGGCGAATGACCGGACAACGTGGCAAGCAGCGACGGAGCAGAAGGGCCCCACGCAGATCTTGGGATGCTGGGGGGGCTGGACTTCGGTGCTGGAGCTGCTCTGGGTTGGGGCTTCTCAAACCCCAGTGCACTCACTCAAGAATCCCTCGGCGGTCGTGCTGGTTGAGCGTCGTGCAGGTTTTGAAGATGGCCGGTCCCTCAGGTCTCGTCTCACCCACGAATCTCAGCTAGGCTGATGATGTAGGTAGAGGTCAGAGATGGCAGGGAATCCGGGTCTTGTCGAGCTGGTCAGTCTTGATCCAGAGGATGGACGTGCAGCAAACCGCAAATGCTTAGGTGGTGCCTGCGGGTGCAGGGTGGCTACTCCTTAGCCACAAGGGAGAGTCTTCAGAGAATGTCAAGAGTTCCTTTCGTGGAAAGTAGTTCAAGATTCAAGATTATCTAATTTGGGAAGGGGGCCCGCTCCTACCTTTATCCTAAGAAAAGGGGCTGGCACGCGACTAGGTCCTGCCCATGGGTGGGACCAGGAGGGGGGTGGTTACACCCCTCTCCTTTGTCCGTCCTCTCCCCAGCTCAGGGGCTGGGGTGCCCCTGGAACTGGTTTGAGCCGGCATATGCACAGTGAGCACCGGGGTGCCACTTGCAGTCACCTTCCTCTCAGCCCTGCCTACCTGGGATACACAAAATCCTGTCTGGGATGGTGCTAGCACCGCCCCTGACAGGAATCCCTTTGTCCGAGCTCTCCTCGCTGGAAGGATTCCCAGCAGCAGGAGGTCAGACTTGTGTCTGTGGTGGCAGCATCCATTTTGTGATGCTGAGGCTCGAGTTAACTTTAAACGGGGTTCACAGTTACATACATGTCGTGTCCCTCTAGAAGGGTGGAATGCTAACCCCGTTGCCAGAATTGGCGAGGGGTTAGTATTCCAATTCGTATGACACCTTACTCGACATGTTTTGATAAAGCGATACCAAAGTTGGCAAATAACCGCGAGGATTTTAATGTGCTTAAGACTATATGGTACGCGTTATCATGGAACAGCTATTAGGACTTGGTTCCGCAAGCTGCAGACGGGCTCAGCTCATGCCAGAGCACCATCTCACATAATTTCAAGCACTCTGCCTTCAGGATTGTTAAGGCCTGCCATAGGAGTGACTGATAGGAATATATGTGTCCATTTTAGGGTTAGATATAGGAATACTATATCTAAAGCAAAGGGTGATTACACCACCTTGCCCCAGCTGTTGTGCAGCCAGTTGTGTCAGATAATACATGCTTCAGCCCCTGGTAGGCCCTGGGTACACCTATGCCCTGGATACCTAAGGTATGCTGTATAGGGACTGATAAGGTGGCCCAGTACCAATTGGTAAATGCACCTAAGGTACATGTGCGTTAATTTAGAGAGAGAACAGCTAGGCTGTGGGTCTGATTAGCAGGCCCACAGCCAGGGAAAGTCGTAAACCAGTGAAGCAAAAAGCAAAAATCGGGGGTGACCATAGGATTGCAGACCCCACTCTCCTACATAACCCCCCCAAACTTAGGGACATTAAACTAACCTTGACCAGGTGAGTCTTCTTGTTCTAAGTGGAAGTACCGGGAGAGACCATCTGCATTACCATGGCCAGTCCCTGGGCGGTGCTCCACTGTAAAGTCCATCCCCTGTAGGGAAATGGACCACCTAAGAAGTTTGGGGTTTTCACCCTTCATTTGATTTAGCCATAAGAGGGGCTTATGGTCGGTCTGAATCTTGAAGTGAGTGCCAAACAAGTATGGCCTCAACTTCTTCAGGGCCCAAACCACAGCAAAGGCCTCCCTCTCTATAGCTGACCAATGTTTCTCTCTAGGGGTCAGCCTTCTACTTATAAAAGCAATAGGATGGTCATGACCATCAATATTCAGTTGAGAAAGAACAGCTCCCACACCCAACTCAGAAGCATCTGTTTGGACAATGAATGGCTTGGAGTAGTCTGGACTCTTGAGAATAGGTCCAGTGCACATGGCCTGCTTTATGTCATCGAATGCCTTCTGACAGCTAACTGTCCACTGAACTTTCTTTGGCATTTTCTTACTTGTCAGGTCATTAAGTGGAGTCACAATGGTTCCATAATTTCTGACAAATTTCCTATAGTAACCAGACAGGCCCAAGAAAGCTCTAACCTGTGTCTGGGTGGTTGGGGGAGCCAAGTCCTTTATGGCCTGTATCTTGCTCTCCAAAGGTTGAACTTGGCCTCCACCTACAAGGTGGCCCAAGTATACAACTTGACTCTGCCCTATCTGGCACTTGGTAGCCTTTGATAGTGAGGCCTGCCTTTTCCAGGGCCTCTAGAACTTTCCTCAGGTGGATAAGGTGATCCTCCCAGGTGGAGCTAAAGACAGCAATATCATCTAGATATGCTGCACAGAAGTCATCCAGCCAGAGAGAACTTGGTTCACCAACCTTTGAAAAGTGGCAGGTGCATTTTTCAAACCAAAGGGCATCACCACAAACTGGTAATGACCTCCTGGGGTAGAAAATGCTGTCTTGGCCTTGGCATCCTCAGCTAACCTGATTTGCCAATAACCAGCTGTCAGGTCAAATGTACTCAAGAACTTGGCAGAAGCCAATTTGTCAATGAGTTCATCTTCTCTTGGTATTGGATGGGCATTTGTCTTAGTGACAGCATTGAGACCCCTGTAGTCTACACAAAATCTCATCTCTCTCTTACCATCCTGGGTGTGAGGTTTAGGCACTAGAACTACAGGACTAGCCCAAGGGCTCTCTGAGGGTTCAATGACTCCCAATTCTAACATTTTCTGTACTTCTTGTTAGATACAGTCCCTGACGTGGTCAGGTTGCCTGTAGATTTTACTCTTTATAGGCAGACTGTCACCAGTGTCCACCTCATGGGTGCACCAGTTTGTCTGACTGGGTGTCAGAGAGAACATTTGTCTGAAGGATTGAAGAACCTGTTTACAATCCTCTTGTTGATGCTCAGAGAGGCTGTCAGAAAAGACTACACCATCTACTGACCCATCATCAGGGTTCTGAGTGAGCAGGTCTGGGAATTTGGAATTTGGAATTTAAAAACATTTATAGAGCGCTCGTATACTAAAGCAGTTTCTTGGCGCTGGGAGCTACAGTGGTAAAAACAAACAAACGGGGGACGCGGCTAACCAGTAAATGCTTGCTGGAACAAGAGGGTTTTTAAGGCCCTACGATATTCCATATAGGATGGTAGGAGTCTAATTGAAGGGGGAAGGGCGTTCCAAAAAGTGGGGGCCAGAACTGTGAATTTCTGACCACCGGCTCTTTTCTTTTTAAAACGGGGTACTACTAGCAGGCCCAAAGAAGAGGAACGAAGGGCTCTCGGCGGGCAATAGTTTGTAACGGCAGAGTTGATAAATGCCGGAGCTGTGCCCGCTCGGGCTTGAAATGTAAGGCATCCTAATTTGAACAGAGCCCGTTGCTTGATAGGGAGCCAGTGAAGGTTTTTTAAAAGGGGGGTGGAATGGTGTGACTTAGCCAGGCCATAAACCAGGCGGGCTGCCTGGTTCTGGACCAGCTGTAGACGGTGAAGGGCATATGCGGGGGCACCATTGAAGACGATGTTCCCATAATCAATTTTTGACAGTACCATGGCCATGACGATCAGTTTAAGTGCTGACACAGAAAAAAAACGGGAAATTTTCCTAATAGTCCGTAGGGAAAAGAAACAAGAGGAAACAACTGAACTAATATGTGAATGTAAGTTGAGTTGGTGATTAAGAGTAATGCCCAGCGTTTTAACTGAAGGGGAAGGAATGGGAGGGGTGCCTAAGGATGGGGGCCAAAAAAGAGGTGACCATGGATTTGCGACCCCGCCCGTCAGAACCAGCTCCGTTTTGTCCGGATTTAATTTGAGATGGTTAGTATTCATCCAATCACGGATGAATAGCATCACGGACTGGAAGCTGGTTTGACCTGGCGAGGTCGGGGATAAATCAAAGATGAGTTGGAGGTCGTCGGCGTAATTGTACACCGCGACCTCCATGTGCTGTAAAGCAAAAATAAGGGGAAAAATATATAAATTGAAAAGTAGAGGGGACAGCGAAGAGCCCTGAGGGACCCCGCACGTGATTTCACGAGAAGGGGCAGCAAATTCTGCCAGATGGACAGACTGGGAGCGACCAGACAGGAAGGACTCCAGCCAAACCAACGGAGGGCCCTCGATGCCCGCCAACCTGACACGGCGTAAGAGGATGGAGTGATCCACCGTGTCAAAGGCGGCGGACAGATCTAATAAAACGAGGGCCTGAGGTACGTTGGAGTCCAATCCCTCCCTGAGTCGGTCCAGAACTGAAATGACCACCTTCTCTGTGGAGTGGCGGGGACGAAAACCCGCTTGGCAGGGAGCAAGATAATTACTATCCTCGATAAAGGAGCTAAGGACCTGCGTGAGATGGAACTGGGTAACCGGCAGTCTCAACACTGGCTCAACATTAAAAAAATATGACTTTGTGCAATTTAACTGATGCAGATGTTAAGTGGTTGCACTATATAAAAACTGCAGAAAAACGCAGAGAGGTAAAAACAAAGTCTTAACATAAAATGAGACAAATACATAGCTATTTAGTGAATGCTTTTTAGAAAGTGAAGCCAGAAAGCCTAGATAAATCACTCCTTACCTGCAAAAATGTGATCTTAAGTATATATTTAATTTAACTAAAACTCAATTTTCTTCAAAATTACATATGACCGTTCTTTCAAAAACATGAGTTTAATATAATGGTTTTTGATTTAATAGATCATAATTTTGCTTGATAATGATCTGGGACGTATACAGGGTTCAGTTCCCTGTCACCATTGTGGAGGCTGAGGCAGGAATGGTTCTGTAGCCATGTTTAAAAGCTGTCACTGTTAAGTACTTCTCAGTGCAGCTCTATAATGTGACATATTAATGTCAAAGCTTCCACAGGTTAGATAAATACACTTCTTTTAATTTTTATCAGACTTTATCATATTTTACACAATCTTTGTTGGATGATTGAGGATTTTGATGGAGAGAGTATCCGTGAGTGCCTTGGGGCTGTTTTTAAATGGCTCCAACTGAACAGCCTCGAGTGCAACTGAGATAAATCGGAGGTGCTCTTCTTCGGTTGTCAATCCGATCCGGACTGGCAGGTATGGTAGCCTGCTGACATGTCTCCTCCGGGGTGGTCGTCTCAGTCAGCTAAGAATTTGGGGATCAAATTTGACAACGGTCTGACTTTAAGATCTCAGATCCTTGCCCTCACTGGCACCTGCTTTGGTCTTCTCCACATGCTTCGGAAGTTTTTCCCTTTGCTCTCTGAGGACCACAGGAGGATTACGGTACAGGCCTTGATTGGTTCAAGACTGGACTACTCCAACGTCCTATATCTTGGCCTGCCGGAATATCTCCTGCAACGGATGCAGGTGGTCCAGAACGCGGCAGCGCGTGCCATTTTTGCCCTGCATAGGCGAGTCAGAGTCTCTGGCTTGTTGCATTCGCTTCATTGGCTGCCTATCCGACAGCGGATAGTTTTTAAAGCCTTAACTCTCGCTCACAAGGCCTTTTATGCCACAGGGGCTAAATACCTTCAGAAGAGGCTTGTCTCCTATCGTCCTTCCCGATCTTTGAGGTCAGAGTCGATGTTCCTTGCCATTGTCCCTCGTGTGAGGAAGGCTCGTATGGGAGGTCGTTCCTTTATGCTCCGGGCCCCACAGCTTTGGAACTCTCTGCCCCTGACGTTACGTAGCACCTCAAATCTGTTGGTTTTCAGGAAGGGCCTGAAAACTTGGCTTTTTGCTTCCTAGATTTCCGTATTCTGCTGACCTTGTTTCTTTTAATCTGTGTGTTGTGTTTGTCTTTCTTAGGTTGTCAATAAAGCGCCGGGACACTCTTGAGTAGCCGAGCGCTATAAAAGACACAACATAACATAACATAACATAACATGATTTTCATTAGCTCTGAGTTCAATAGGGAGTCAGAGTCATATGAGATATCATCACAAGGCACATCTACTTGCAATAATGGAAGGCCTTTACTGCTCTGTCCCTGTACTATCTCTAAAGATTTGAATATGTTTTATTATTAAAAAACCAAAAGGTTAACTTTCTCAATTTTACTCTCATGCTTATCCTTCTGAGCTCAACAGAGTGTGCATCAGAATGGTGGCACAAGGGGCCAAATCAGCATCTTATCTTTCCTAGCTGGATATAGTACTCACTAGAGTGCTGGCATGAAGGGCCTAGTCGGCATCTTATACTTCCAAGCTGGATTTAGTACAAACAGAGTGCTGGTGCGAGGGGCCTAATCAGCATCTAATCCTTCTGTACGGATATAGTACGCATCAGAGTGCTGGCAAGAGAAGCCGAGTCAGTATCTCATCCTTCAGATCTGGATATAGTACTCATCAGAGTGCTGGCATGATGAGCTTGGTCAGCCCACATCCTTCCAAGGTTGATACAGTGTGCCTCAGATTGCTGGCACGAGGGGCCTAGTCAGCATCTTATCCTTTTGAGCTCAATAGAGTGTGCATCAGAGTGCTCTCCCGAGGGGCCTAGTCAGTCTCTTATCCTTCTGAGCTGGATATAGTCTGCTTCAGAGTGATGGCACGAGATGCCCAATCAGCATCCCATCCTTCTGAGCTCAATAGAGTGTGCATCAGAGTGCTGGCACTAGGGGCCTAATCAGCATCCCATCCTTCTGAGCTCAATAGAGTGTGCATCAGAGTGCTGGCACGATGGGCCTGGTCAGCCCTCCCTCCTACCAAGGTTGATACAGTTTGCATCAGAGTGCTGGCATGAGGCTCCTAATCAGCATCTTATCATTATAATAATAATTCACATTTGTAAAGCGCACAATCACCCGTAAGGGTCTCTAGGCGCTGGGGGCCGTCCGGAAGTTTAAGCAAGCTATTGCCCAGAGTCACATGGTGCTGCCGCCGGTGCCGCGGATCGAACCGTGATCCCCATTTTCCGGAGTCAGTCGCCCTAGCCGCGGCGCCACACCTCTTTCTCATTCTGAGAACAATAACGTTTGCATCAGAGTGGTGGCATGACGGGCCTAGTCAGCAGCTTATCCTTCCAAACTGGATATAGTTAACATCAGAGTGAAGCACGATGGGCCTAGTCAGCCCTCCGTCATTCCAAGGTTGATTCAGTTTGCATGTTAGTGCTGGCACGAGAGGCCTAATCAGCATCTTATCCTCTGAGCTAAATAGAGTATGCATCAGAATGCTGGCACAATGGGCCTGGTCAGCACTCTATCCTTCCAAGATTGATACAGTTTGCATCAGAGTCCTGGCACGAGGAGCCTAGTCAGCATTTGATCCTTCTAAGCTTGATAGAGTGTGCATCAGAGTGCTAGCACGAAGGGCTATTCAGACCCCCTTCATTCTGAGGTACAGTGTGCATGAGTTTTCTGGCAACCTTCTGTATGCTTACAACAGCAAGATTGTCTGCAGGAGGGATGACGGGACTAGCTAGCCTCCCACCCTTCTGAGCTTGATACATTGTGCCTCAAAGTAGCGGCACGATGGGCCTAGTTAGGCTCCCATCCTTCCGAGTTCGATACAGTGTTCTGTTTCGTGATGACTACATAGATAGACAGATAGACATATAGACAGACAGACAGACAGACAGATAGATTGCTAGATAGATTGTATTGTATTGTATTTGCATTTATATAGTGCGTGTTACCCCTGATGGGATGTTGAAGCGCTTTTTTCTGCGAGTTGCACGCTACTCCGGAACCCATAAAGGATTAGTGGTGAATTAGTATAGTCAAATATGAAAGTAATTTGAGTGGTGGATATTTGTCAGTTATTTGGATTGAGAAGGATAGTGGAGGGATAGAAGAGGGAAAAAAGTTTGCATTTATATAGCTCTTGTTACTCCTGATGGGCTTTTTTCGGTGAGCAGCATGCTACTCCGGAACCCATAAAGAATTAGTGGTGAATTAGTATAGTGAAATATGAAAGTAATTTGAGTGGTGATATTAGTCAGTTATTTGGATTGAGAAGGATAATGGAGGGACAGAAGAGGGAAAAAGGTTTGCATTTATATAGCGCTTATTTACCCCTGATGGGGTGCTGAAGTGCTTTTTACAGCTAGCAGCATACTACTCAGGAACCCATAAAAGGATTAGTGGTGAATTTGTATAGTGAAATATGAAAGTAATTTGAGTGGTGGATATGTTGGTCAGTTATTTGGATTGAGAATGGTAGCAGAGGGATAGAACAGGGAAAGTGAATCACATATCATACAAGACAACGGTAAAGGTAACCTGCAATCCTCCGATATCTACTGTAATAGATAGATACATAGACAGATAGACAGACAGAGAGATAGATAGATAGATAGATAGATAGATAGATAGATAGATAGATAGATAGATAGATAGATAGATAGATAGATAGATAGATAGATAGATAGATAGAGACAAAAAGACAGACAGATACATAGGGAGACAGACAGGGAGACAGGGAGACCGATAGATAGATAGATAGATAGATAGATAGATAGATAGATAGATAGATAGATAGATAGATAGATAGATAGATAGATAGATAGATAGATAGATAGATAGATAGATAGATAAACAGACAGTCAGACTGACAGACAGACAGACATTAGAGTGCTGGCATGAAGGGCCTCGTTGGAATCTTATCCTTCCAAGCTGGGTCTAGTGCAAACAGAATGCTGGTGGGAGGGGCCTAGTCAGTATCTTATCCTTCCGAGATGGGATCCGGCAATCCTCTGATATATACTGTAATAGATAGATAGATGCAGCATCTCATCCTTCTGAGCTCAATAGAGTGTGCATCAGAGTGCAGGTATATAGATAGATAGATAGATAGATAGATAGATAGATAGACAGACAGACAGACAGACAGACAGACAGACAGACAGACAGACAGACAGACAGACAGACAGACAGACAGACAGACAGACAGACAGACAGACAGATGGTCTACCTGCTCTGCCTTAGGACAGATTATTTTGAACATGCCCACTCACAAAGCATACTGGGGTAGGGGTCTGATGTCTAGTAGTGTTTAACAAAAGCCCTTATTAAAATAACCTAATAAAACACCATTCTACATATGACAATATACAACGTAGCGCTGTGCTACACAGATGTAAAACCCTCGAGTTAATTAATTATAAAACTAATGTCTGCCAGAGAGTTTCAAAACTTGAGCAAGGAGCACGCATTTCATAGTGCTAATGTGAATTGCCCCTGTTGCTGTTTTTTTTAATCAGTGACAGGCCTATCCTAAATACAAGTTAGAGGGAAAACAACTCGTACCATAAGGGCTCAAAGTAAAATAATACAAGCCTTTTAGGTCACGTGCACTGCTTTCATCATCGCATTTTGTAAATACATTACAATGGACAGATTTGGTGATATATTTTAACAATATTCCCCGAGGAAATTGACATACGGTTTTAACCCTCCGTGAATTTGGTGGCGCCTCGGCTCTAAAGCAGAAATGTTTATTTCCATCAGCAGCTTTGCTCGGTGCGCAGCTGCTTCTGCCTGCTAGAGCGGAGGCTCGCTTCTTCTGGGGTTGGAGGGGCGGCAGGAGGCTCGTCCGAGATGGCCAATAGGCAGGACCTCCGGAGTCGGCCGAAGGACAGGGGATACCTGATCCCGTGTGGATACCACATATTACACAACACCGGCCTTCCAAACGGCGCCGTAATTGCAGTTAGAGATGCTAAGTTTAGGTAATCTGATTCTGAGACACAAATAATGCGGGCCGTGCCGCCATTACCCCTTCCTCACCACAGCACGCCGTTCCTCCCGCCACGCTGTGTAACCTCCTCCCACTTCAGCCCGAGGAGAGTGATGACGATGAGCCCCAACACAGCATTGAGGGAGGTCATCCTCAATTCCCTGGCACTGGGCAGGAAATGCCGCCCCCTTTCCGTCCACATGGCCTTTGCCCCCACATTAAAGAGAGCCAAGAAAAGGCCCCATTGGACCCAGGCACCCCCAGGCCACGGGCCCCAAACCTGCCAAGGAGAGCCAATAAAAAGGCCCCGTTGTGCCCAGGCCCCCCCCCCCCCAAGCCGCGGGCCCCATACCTGACGCTCTATTGCCCCCCAACTTCTTGGGAAAGCATTACCTCAAATGTGGCGGCGCTGGCCCCCGCCCGCCCTCAACTCCTGCATCACCAACCAAAGGAAAGGCGGTGATATTATTTATTTATTTATTTTGCATATTTATAGAGCGCTCTAATACCAGGAGGTGTCCTGGCGCTAGAAAGATAGACTGGTGTGACGGAGCGTGCTTACTGAGTGAAGAGCCATGTTTTTAGACCTCTTCTAAAGGCCATCAGATTCTGTGTCTGTCTGAGCGCAAGTGGAAGTTTATTCCAGGCCTCAGCCGCCCCAAGAGAAAAGCTCCTGCCTCCCCAGCGAGCTTTTTTAATTCTGGGGACCTTAACCAGAGCCAGTTGTCCTGACCTCAAAGTTCTTGCTGGTTTATGCCAGCAGAAAAGGGATTTCAAGTGCCTGGGTCCCGAGTCATGGAGGGCCTTGAAGACCATGCATACTGCCTTGAAAGTGATTCTTTTACGAATCGGCAGCCAATGTAGCTTAACCAGCTCCTGAGATACTGAGGCAAATTTGGGTGTGTCAGTAATTAGGCGGGCGGCTGCATTTTGCAGAAGTTGGAGTTTATTCAGTATACTCTGCTGGGCATTTAGCATCAGGCTGTTGCAATAGTCTAGGCGTGAGAGCACTAGACCAGTGACTATTGTTTTCCTGTGTTTCTTATCAAGGTAGGGTAAAATTTTCCTGATGGTTTTGAGTATGAAGTGAAGGGAGGAGGAGAGGGCGCCCACCTGGGATTTAAAGGTCAGGGTGGTGTCCACCAGTATACCGAGATTTTTCACTTTGTCCACCGGTTCTGGGAGAGGTCCCATTTCGTCTGGCCACCATCTCGGGGACCAAAAGTTGTCTCTGTCACCAAAGAGCAAAACCTCGGTCTTTGAGGAATTCAGTTTAAGGCAGCTTTGTGCCATCCAGCGGCCAACTTCGAGCATGCAGTTTCTGAATCTATCGGCGGTGTTTTCTGTGTTGCCGGGAAGGAGGGACACCACAATCTGAGTGTCGTCGGCGTAGGCCGTGAGTTGAAAGCCGAACGATCGAATCACCGGGGCGAGGGTGGACACATATACATTAAAAAGGGTTGGGCTTAACGAGGAGCCCTGGGGGACTCCTCAGGGAAGTACAAAGGGTTGAGATTCGTAGCTGCCCAACGCCACTGTCTGGGATCTATCAGATAGGAAGGCTTGTAAGATTTTTAAAGCCTTACCCTGAATTCCACAGGCCCTCAACCGGTCCACCAATAGCTTATGGTGGACCGTATCGAAGGCCGCAGAAAGATCCAATAGGATCAGGGCTGGTCTGCCCCCTGCATCCATCACCTGCCTGATATCTTCCATAGATTTAATCAGGGCGGATTCCGTGCTGTGCCCCTCTCGAAAGCCGTGTTGGGAGGAATCCAGTACATCCGCTGATTTCAGGAAGGCACTGAGTTGTGCGTTCAGGTAGCCTTCTATTATTTTGGCCGGGAGGGGGAGTCTGGCAATCGGGCGATAATTATTCATCTCTGTGATATCAAGATTGGTTTTTTTTAGCAGGGGTAGGATGGAGGCTTGCTTCCAACTAGCGGGATATTCCCCTTTCTCCAACATCTGATTGAAGAGGGGGGTGAGAACCCTGGCAATCGCATCTGGTGCGAGTTTAGTTATTGTCGTGGGGCAGGGGTCATGAGGGGAGCCTGATTTAATTTTTAGTAGGCGACTGCTCACTTCTTTTTCCGTAATGGGCGGGAAAAATTGAAGCATGGGTTCAGGTCTGGCGGGATCGGGGGCCTCTCTCGGTGAGGAAGTCATCACTATCCTGTCCAGGGGGAGAAAGATGTTTTCCACCTTTTCACGAAAGAAGGTTGCCAAACTTTCGCAGAGTGGGAGGCTTGCTGGAATTTCAATGGGTTTGGGGTTAGCTAGGGAAGCGACCGTGAGGAAGAGTTCTTTAGGGGTATTAGTAGCGTCTTCTATCTGACTCGTGAGAAAGGCTTTTTTCGCTTGTAGGATGGATTCCTTGTAGCGTCTTTGTTCCGAGTTAAGCGTTTTTTTGTCCGATTCCCTGTAGTGCATACGCCAGATTTTTTCAAGTTTTTTGCACCTTGTTTTGTGTTCCCTTATTTGATTTGTAAACCACGGGGCGGCAGGCTTGGCCCGAGTGGAGTAGATCGTTTTGGGGGGAGCTAAGAGAAGGCAGGCCCGGTCCAGCCAGGTAGTATAGGTCTTAGCTGCTTCCTCCACAGTGTTCGAGAGAAGGGGCAATGTGTTGTTTAATGTGTTGTCTAGAGAGTCCCCAGTGATATTTTTCCATTTTCTCACTAGTTTCGGGTTGTTTCTCTTATTAACAGATTTTTCATGCAAACTCAACTAACATACGGGACTGCCTCAACCCCGTTCCGGCAAACCCCACGGTCGGGCCACCGGGACACTTCAAGGGGAAATAAAGGGAAGGAGGCTGCTCATGGCACGTACTGGTCCCTCTTGGCAACACCTCTGAGGGATCCTGCTCCCACCCTGGGGCCAAGCTACCACACACAGGGGCGAGCCCCACATGGACTTCCTTGCGTTCAAACACGCCACCCCCAAGGTGTCCCAGGTAAGTCAGGGCCCCATGCGCGGAAGCAGAGAGGGGTAGGGGATGTGGGAGGGGCATTGAAGCCGTGCTGGGGAATGATGGGAGGGGAGCGACACTCTTCTGCCTGCCGCTGGCCGTTGCAGGCCGGCGCGGCAACTGCTTTGGACATGGACACCCACCCTGTCCTGCCCCCCGCCTCAACCCTCACAGGTCCGCACAAGTGGGCCGCTCACGGGGGCCGGACCAGGAGCTAAGAACAGGGACGGGATGACGCTACTGTCCAAGGGGAGCCGCTCCACATGCCCCCACCGGCCCAACTGCATCCCAGGCAAAGGCCAGGCAATAGTCGCCAGGCGCATCCTGCAGTAGGCCCCGGAGCCTGCAATGGCCTGTGGCCATTTCATGCAGGCTCTGGGTGCACTTTTGAGCCCGAGAGGGCGGGGGAGCCCTGGAGGTGGCGCGTTTTTACTGGCTTAAAATGCCCGCCCCCCTGGTGGTTGGTCTGCGACACGCGCAGGAACCTAAATGCTCACACTACTGCCAGACACGCGGGCCGTGTCGCACCCCACTAAGCTATACCCAGCATGGGCCGCACTCGGAGGAACCTGAACCGGCCATCCCCTGACCCCCGTGTGCACTCGCACCCCAAAGCCCCCCAGGGGCATACGCTTTCCTAGGGCAAAAGTGCCTTCCATGAGCTCGTGCCCCCCCATGACAGACCGTGCCATGGCCCCTGTGCAACCTGGTACTGTCCCAGGGACGGCGGGGGGTTGGCTGAGCAGCACTCACTGTGAGGATGTCGCTTGAGAGGGCACAAGGCATGACCAGGCCCGAGGAGCGACGACGAGACGATGGGCAGCACATGACCCTCTAAGTGGCATGACGGGCAGCATAGAGGATCTGAAATGGAGGAGGAGGCCTACATACCCTCCTCCTCGAGTCCGGCAGAAGAGAGTGGGGGTGGGGAAGTGCCCAAATGGAACTAAGGGGGGCTGCCTTCTGACGGGCCCCCTGCGCGGCCGAGGGCAGCCACATATGCTCCACTGCCAGCTCAGGCATAGGGCTTCAGCCCTACCTGTTAGAGGGTTGCTGGGGGGGGTTCTATGCGCAACAATATCTAATCTTTTGCTTTTTAAACTCCTATAATCTCCACAAGTGCAGCAAGCAGCATATACTCCATCAGTGACATTGATAAATGATTAGTCCTCAGGTTGTATGGGAGGTGGAGAAGAGGTGAGGAAGAATTGAGAGAGCGAAGAAAAAAAAAGGTAAAGAGTTTTGGGCAGAGGAACTCACAACATGCAATATCATTCTAAAAGTACTGTTGCAACCAATCTTGATTTCCCGGTCCTGGTACAGAGGGTCAGAAAGCGTGTAGGGCAAGCAGAATCCCGGGCAAATCACGCCGCATCCTCACGGAAAGACCTGGTATTGCCTACAGAAAATTCAGAGATGATAGCCTCAGAGCTCTCTCAGAAAAACTGTCAGAGCTGTCTCAGCTGATTTGTATATGAGTTTTAGTCCAGTTCTCGGTAACTCTGTAGGGGGGGCAGCCACACAAAAACCTATAGAGGAATCAGTAGTGGTTAATTCGAAGAGTGATGCTGAGGCTGGAAAATCCAAGGAACCTATAAAATACCCTTTATTTGTTAAGGCTAAATCTGGCTCAACACCTGGCGCAGATGTGCTGTAGAGTGTTCCACAAGTAGCTGCGCAGTCCCCTGGATGGTATGTCTCCCAGAGGTGACAGTAATGCTTTATTACAACTCCCATCACAATCTCTGCTGTTTCCCTCACAGAGGCCATTGTGCCGGAAATCACAGGGCAGGCAGAACTCGGAATCCCTGAAGAGTTAGCAGCACAAACCAAATCCAGGCCTGAATCAATTCTTGAGGGTCCTTCTCAGGTTGATACACCTTTTACTCTGCAATGGGATGCCAAGCGCCTGCTCAATCTGATTTTGGAGGAGATAAGGGAACTTAAAGCCTCTCAAACTGGGGAGATTGCTGCTATATATGCCCAGCTTACAAAAATCAAAGATACTATGGCCCGGATTCCAACACTACTTAATGAGGCAGAAACCAGATTATCGCAGCTGGAAGATCAGGTTTCCATCCTGAAAGATAAGGTAGCTGCTTGCCAGAGCCATAAATCTGCGATGGAATATAAATTGGAGGAATTGGAGAATCGCTCGAGATGCTTTAAACTTTGTATTCTTGGTGTTCCGGATGGCCTTGGAGGGCCAGCAGACACTACAATGGGTTGATTCTTTTATTGAAAAAAAATCCTCCCATAATACAATGGGGATCTAATTCTCACTGGGACCCATCGTGTACCGGCGTATCTTCCTCCCAATTCCAAATTCCCACGGACGATCCTGGTAAACTTTTTTTGTTTTTTGTTAAACACTTTGTATTTTGAATAAATATCAGTCTTACAGTGGGTTGAGCTGTTTAGCTCCAGTTATGTCCAATGCATGCACTGCATTCAGTGTCGTAATAAGTCCTGGAATATCTTATATCTTGTGCACTTATCAAATTTCGCAATTCTAGTAGGTCAATCCCCTTCCTCCTACCTCGCAGTTCATCTGTGGGGGAAATACACAATCATCCCCTGGCTGCGTTCCAGTTAGCCCACTTTAGGTCCCACTTATTTGGGCAGCCTCTGTTTTTTAACACCTCTTGTTCTGCAATCATGGACCTATCCATGTCTGCTCCCACCCCCTCAGTAACGATGTATCCCCTGTTCCCCATTTTTGGGCGATGTTTCTTTTGGCCAGGACCAGTCCCAAGGAGACCCAGGATTGTTCAATGTGTGTTCAGTCGGTATCCTCCCAGATATTGAGAAAGCAGAGTTGTGAGGAGGCAGGAATCTCTTTCACACAGATCTCCTTGAGTATTGCTATGAATCCCTCCCAGTACGGTTGAATTGCAGGGCATTCCTAAAGTGTGTGGTAAAATGTTCCCTCTTGGATACAGAGCCTTAGACACTCTGAGTTTTACCTCCTCCCAATTTTGACCAGGATCCCCCAGAGAAGTATATCCTATGCAGGATTTCAAGTTGAATAAGTCTTAACCTCATTGATATAGCCACCTCTCTTGGGGATGAAAGGGCATTCTGACACTCATTGTCTTCTAAGCTCTCTACGTTTGCCTCCCATTGGTGCCTAAGGTGTATGAGCTGGTCAGGTCTATTGTTTATCAGTCTCTGATAGGTCAGAGATATTGCTTTGCTGGTCATTATGTCAGCGAAGAGCCTGTCCTCCAGCGGGGATGACTCAGGCAGAGCCATCCCATTTGGGACCACAGACTTTATGGGGTGGCTTATTTGTAGGTATCTGTAGGCCTCTGTATTTGCCAGTTGGTATTCTTCTTGTAACTCCCTAAACGGGATCACACCGTCTTTGTTCCACAGGTCACCAACTGTTGAGATGCCCACTGGGGCTTTTACTCCGAGTACCCAGTTGCTCTGCTTCCCATAATGGTGTTGCTTTTGTTAATTTCTTGTGCCAGCCCAGTTTCTTGGATGCCTTGTTGTGTGGTGTTTTAGGCTCAGCGTGCATTTTCCCGATTCATGCCCTTATATAGGTACAATTCACATTGCCCTATTATAGGCATAGAAATCAAACCCTTATTTAGGCATAGCCCATGCAAACCAAATATAGGCATGGCTACATCCACCCGTACCAAACGTCAGAACGATTTCTTGGAAAATCGGCTTAAGCAGTCAGGGAACTTCCCCTTGCTTGAATATTGATTTCTCCAAGAACTCAGTTTTACAATGAACAACTATTCCCAAGGGGTTCATTATGAGATTCTTATGCCCGACTTTACGTCAAACTATGGCATTCCTAAACACCATCAAGGTATAAATATACCTTCACTTGCTATGGCACACTACGGTGGTTCAGAGCAGTTCGACTATCTACTTGCCCGACGCAGCTCGCTACAGCAAGTGCCGAAGGAAACCGACCCTCCAGCTGAAGCACTGATCAGGAAGCTGCCCTTCTCCTGCTGAGAATCCAGCTCCAGTGTTTCCGGCTCCCCTTGCGGGGTGTTGGGAAATCGAGTCCCGATACTGAGGTACCAGACCTCCTTCATTCTAACTAAGGTATGGAGCTGATTAGAACCTAGAGAAACCTTTGGTAGTTTCTTGGCAAAGAAAACTAAAACATATGCTACACAATACTTACTTCTTACCGCGTACTAGACTTAGGTGAAGTACATTGGGGTAGGCGTATTTTAGAAGCACCAGTTGAGTATTTTAGTCTGTGTACTTATGTATGTATTTTTATATGGCTTAGAAACCATACAATGCTCTTACAGTATTATTTTATATTACTGTTTACGCTGTACGCATTATACTTTGCAGTCTGCATAAAAATTGTAGCAGTTCACTTCTCTTGCATGAGAAAGAAGACTGTTCAATAAAATTCCCGTCTCTCTATTTCTCTGCAAATCTGTAGAAACAAAGCATGCACGATTGACTGAGTGAAATACTTATCTATTGTTTCCACTACTCTGAGAGAAATATTCTTATTCTTGGGAAACAAAGTTGTCATATTTATGCAGTTGTTAGAAACTAATCCCTTCTTGTGAATTCGATAAAGTTTCGAGTGACCTCTGAGCTAGCTGGCACACACAATTAAGTTTAGTATATTCGATAGAGACTTAGTTGACCTCAGTCCTTTGTCTAATCTATAGGATATATTATTCCAATGCACAGAGCCTATTGGGAATATAGGAACTACACTGCAGCTTGGTGCCAAATTGTTACGGTATGGGCTGTGGGTACTGTGAGCTGCTGGCTTTTAGTGTCTGTGTAATTGGCTCCTAGGTAGCCACCCTGGCTCATGAACCATTTGTCCATCTGGTGGGCTGGGTCCAGATGTGAACCATATATCCACTGGTTGGTTACTGCTAGTTGGGAAGCCCAATAGTATTGTTTGATATCAGGCAGGGAGATCCCCCTGTCATACCACACACTCGTCAGTTTTTGTGTAGCTATACATGAGCTTTTCCCACGTTTGTCCCATAGCAGTGTCCGTACCGCTCTCTCAATGTTGTAAAAATGTGTGTCTGGGACCCTAAGTGGGTTTTTTGTAGCACATATAAAAACTGGGGCAGTGCTAACATTTTGCACGTTGCCGTTCTGCCCAAAAGGGTCAGGTGATGATTCGCCAGTGTAACATGTCATTTTGTAACCACTTCAGTAGGCCCTGGAGATTGATTTCCTGGAAGAGAAGTGGATCAGGTATTATATAGATTACAAGGTATTTGAACCCTGTTGCTGCCATAGTAATTTTGTAGTGCAACGATGTCCGCTGCGCAGATCCTCGGCTCATATATGGTAGGATTTTGTCCAGTTTATAATGCAGCTTGAATGCTTACCGAAGATCGCGAATATATTTAAAATCCTGTGGCTTGATGCTGTTGAAGCCGCTACATATAACTATGTCATCAGCATATAAAGAGATTTTGTCTTCATGCTGTTCTGCCCATTTCAGTCCTCTAATCATGGGGTCTTCCTTCACCCATGTTGACAATTGCTCAAGCATCAAAGCAAATATGAGAGGCAAAAGGGGGCAGTGATTCCGGGCTCCCCTTCCAAATCAGAATTGCCGGGATGTGTGGTTATTGACAACATTTGTGCTGTAGGGTCGGTGTATGAAAGTTTGATCCATTTGATATATGCAGGTCCGAAGCCCATGCATTCCAGTACTGCATATAGGTAAGGCTATTCGATCGTGTTAATTGCCATTCTGGCATCGAGTGAAAGCAGGGACGTGTCTTCCTGAATTGTGTCTGTCCTTCCCAGTACTCGTGCAATCGGTGGAGGCTAAGGGCAGTGTTACGTCCAGAAATAAAGCCAGACTAATTCAGGTGTACAATTTTATTGATGATAGAGATTAGTCGATCGGCTAATGCTTTGGCTAACATTTTTGTTTCTGCATTGAGCAGTGAGATGGGTCGGTAGGAGCCACCCTCCTCCGCCTGTTTACCTTGCTCGTGTATCACAACAATTGATGCTTATCTTTGAGGCCGTCAACTTGAACAATTCAATGGGGAGCCCATTAGGTCCCATGGCTTTCCTGGATTTTATACACCGTATGGCCATCAGTATCTCTTCCTCTGTGAGGTCTCCCTCCAGGGATTACCAGTCCTCTAGGGTCAAAGAGGTGACTGGGATGGTAGCGAGTAGGTCGCTAGAGTCAATGGGTGTTGTTGCGGATGTATATATGTGGGCAAAATAAGAGGCAAATGCCTCTGCGATCTCGTGTGGATCTCTCAACTCTTCTCCCTTATCACCCCGTAATAGGAGGACCCATCTCTGGGCCCAGTCACGCTTTTCCAGCCAGGCCAACAATTTGCCCGTTTTGTCACCTAACTCATACATTTTGTGTTGTATGGCCTTCTGTTTGGTTCTGACTGCTTCCGTTAATATTTGCATGTAATCAAGTCTTTTGATATTAAGGGTGTTTCTAGCTAAATCATCAACTTTGTTTGCTACCTTTACTTCTTCTTCCAGGATTTCCATTTTGAGTATCTCTATGCGTGCCCTTAACTCTTTTTTGTGGCCGACTGCTAGAGCAAGGGCTCAGCCCTTGATTACTACCCCAAACACGCTGGACAGGGTTTGTGCCGATTCTCCTGTGACTGTGTTTTCATTAAATTAACAGTCTGTGTCTTTTATTAGTTCCATTTTTACATGCGGGATTTTTAAACTCCATAGATTGATCGTGAGAGCTGTGCATGCATCCAGTGTTGGGGTGCGTTGTTATTTGAGTGAAAACCGGGGAGTGGTCAGAGAGTATCTCTATGCGTGCCCTTAACTCTTTTTTGTGGCCGACTGCTAGAGCAAGGGCTCAGCCCTTGATTACTACCCCAAACACGCCGTACAGGGTTTGTGCCGATTCTCCTGTGACTGTGTTTTCATTAAATTAACAGTCTGTGTCTTTTATTAGTTCCATTTTTACATGCGGGATTTTTAAACTCCATAGATTGATCGTGAGAGCTGTGCATGCATCCAGTGTTGGGGTGCGTTGTTATTTGAGTGAAAACTGGGGAGTGGTCAGAGAAACCGCTCGCTAAACAATTTGCCTCTATGAAATTGGGGATGTCCTCTGTGCGTGTCAGTAGGTAGTCAATGCGGGACTGGCTACCATGGGCACCCAAATGGAATGTGTACTGATGTGCCTGTGGGTTGAGGTGTCTCCAGATATTGCTGGTTTGCCAGTTGCGACGTGTCATGCTTCCATCTTCAAGGGTGGCGTTGTTCTAGTTCCTTGTTTGCTGTAAAATTAAAGTCCCCTCCCATCAGCAGGATGCCCAACAGGAGGTCCCGCTGAAGTCTGCCAAAAACTGACAGTGTTGTCTTCTTCATAGCAGGGGGTATGTACACCAAGAGTATGTTGATTAATTTACCCTCCCACGTTCCAGCTTTTACAACGAATCTGCCATGAGTATCTGTCCATGTTTTGAGTATTATATATGGGCAGTTTTTCCGGATAAGTATACCAGTCCCCCTAGATCCAGTGGTAAATCCCAAGTGGCCTACTATATTGTATCCCCATCTATCTAGTGCTTTGCAGGTATTGCCTACCAGGTGGGTCTCCTGTTGTAGGGCGATCTCAGGCACCTGTTGTTTTATGTATTGAAGTACAATCTGTCTTTTTACCGTGTCCCCAAGCCCATTGACATTCCACGTAAGGAACCAGAGAGACCTTTCCTTCGGTTTAAGATTCATCTTCCTGTGTGATGGGATTGTCTGCATAATGTGTCATGTTTGTGCTGTCTATTCTGCATCGAGTCGGGATGAGAACCGACCCTTCATTTTCCATTTGCATACTTGTTGCTGTGAGTTCCCCCCCTACCCACAATGAAGACTGCAATGTGATTTAACTGAAATCCCCTCCCCCCAACTTGCCCTTTACCCCTTCCCTCCCTGCATGACAGGAACTGAACTTCCTGCCCCCCCAACTTTGCAGATTGCTTATAGCCCACCCGTGAAATGATGTGGTGTGTGGTCCAACCCCACACCCGGTTCCCATCTGCTCAAGAGCCTGTTTTAGCTACTTATTCTGACAGGGATGAGTCCCTCTTATAATTCTGTCTCATTCCTTGCATTCTCGGGAGCGTCTATTATGTCTTTCACAGCTGCACAGTATGCTGGTAGGTGTTGTTGCACTTTATTATCCACTGTTGTCCCCGTCCTGAGGGTCTCACTCCAGGTTGGTGTCTGCCTTGTTCGCTCCTTCGTTTTCTGTCCTGATCCGGTTTACTCTTGCCCGTTGGTCCAGATGTGCTCGTTTCCCGACTGTGCGCCATCCATCAAGCCAGTCCCATGTTTCCTCTGGGTTGTTAAAGAACCACACCCTCCCTTCTGACTTGACCCTTAGTTTAGCGGGAAATACGATGGCTTACTTGATCTCTTTAAATTGCAGGGCATTTTTGACTTCTAGGAAGCTGTGGCGCTGCCTTTGCACTTTCAAAGTAAAATCTGGAAAGAATGTTATATTGCTGTTTTTGAGGCTACCCTGGTGTGTGGTTCAAGCTGTTTGCAGTATTGTTTCCCTGTCTCGGAAGTTAAATACTCACGCTAGCATGGGCCTAGGCGGTGCTCCAGGTTTTGATCGGCCCGTGGGGACTCTGTGCGCCCTTTCAATTGAGAAATATTTGGACAGGCCTTTAGGTTGTAAAAGCTTAAATATTTGCTCTTCTAAAAACAGGTATGCTGTTTGTCCTTTTGCTCCTTCTGGTATGACAAAAATTCGCACATTGTTGCTCCGAGACCTGCCTTTGTAATCGTCCAGTTGGTTTTCCATTCTGTTGTTGCAGGCCTGAAGGTCTGTGATCTGTTTTTTAAGCAGGAAGGTATCTTCGGTGAATGAGTTGGATGTGGCTTCCACCTCTATAATCTTTGCATTCATAGTTCTTATATCTGCCCTGATTAAGGAGATTTCCCTAGAGACTAGGGGCCATATGTATGAACCAGAAATTAGCTTGCAAACGATGCGAATCGCTAAAAATAGCGTTTGCGAACATAAAAATCGCAAATTCCAATGTATGAAGTTGAAAATGCATGCAAAAGAAGGAATCGCTATTTAGCGAGTTCCAAACCGTGCGAAAGTGCTAAATAGCGATTTCCATAGCGAATTCCAAATTAGCGATGAAACCGGTTAGCGAAAATCGTAAATCTGGGAATCGCAATTAAGAATTCGCAATGGAATGTATCAACCAATCGCAAATTGCGAAATAAGAGAAATCGCAAATTAAGGAATCGCAATTACCATCAAGTGGGAGCAGGTGGTAACCAGGTGCAAAGTATAAAATGAAGCCCAGAATGCAACACACTCTTATCCACAATGTCTGGGCTCTACATGATAGTGAGGAGGTGAACACTGAGAGCCATGGGGCAGTCCGGGATTTCATCATGACACCCTACCTGAATCCTGCCACTGCTGGGGAGCGGCGCTACAACCGGGCACATGTTTCAACAAGAGGCACCATCGTGAGGACATTTGGCATATTGAAGAGCAGGTTCAGATGCATTCACAAAAGTGGAGGAGCCCTCCAATACAGCCCAGAAACATGCTGCAAAATTGTAGTAGCTTGCGCCATGCTGAACAACATTGCTACCAGGAAAGGGACAGCAATGGAGTTGAGTGACTCAGAATCCTCCGACGTGGAGGGCCCTGGACCTGTACACATGGAAGCTGGCGTAGCTGCTGCTGCAGCTGGGTGACAGAGGCGTGATGAGATCATGCGCAACTACTTCTAGGTGAGAAATAATGATACCATGACAACTTAAGCCTTTGCTAATGTGTTTAATTCCCAATAGCAACAATGTCACACATCCAAAGAAACATAAAGGAACTCTCCCAATCCAATGCACATGTTGAATTCACAGTGCAACAATTGTAGTCTAATCACAGTAAATGCAACACTGTTGCTGGCCCTATGTCTCCCCTGTGTGAAATAGTCATTTTGCAGCAGTTCCTATTGGTGTGTGGCAGGCCTGGTGCTCCTGCCACAACGGCACCTCTCAACAGTGGGTGGTGGGGTGTTGGAGTTCCGCACTGACTGTGAGTCCTCCTCACTGGGGGTCAGCACCCCTGGACCAGCAGTACGCAGTGCGCGCAGTTCATCCAGGCTAGCAGTTGACTGCACTACCACAGTGGCAATATCCTGGATTCCGTGAGAGAACTCACGCTGGGTCTCTATGGCACGCCTTGCCAGTATATTGGTGGAGGAGGCCAGCCGGTTAATAGCGCGAGTGTAGTGGTCCATGCAGGCCATTTCTTTGCGCCTGGCTGCGCGTTCTGCTCGCAACTCGGCAGTCAGCTCCTGCACAGCCCCCCTGATTTCTTGGCGTATTCCCCTGTTCCCTGCCCTAACCTCCCGCTGAATAGCCTTCATATGTTTCGCTTGCAGGCGGTGTACCTGGAGCATGTGCATTTCGAGTTCAGCAAACACAGAATCATTCTGATGCTCACTGGAGCCGAAGCCTGTGCAGGGTCTATGCCTGCCTGTGGTCTGTGGTCTTGGCTCCTGCTGCTGGGTAACTGGTGCTTCAGACTGCGCTGTCACATTGTCCTCATCCTCATCTTCCATGATCCTCAATGGCCTCACAATCCTCCTTCTGTGTCCCTGTGGTTGGGTGAATGGACTGTCCTCCCCATCTGTATCCTGGCCCTGGCTAGCTTTTCCAGAGGCTTGGGGTCCTGTGTCACTTGCACTGGCTGTTGCCTTTCCACTTGCAGGTGCTGTGGATAGAACAGCACACATTAATATTTTGTTCCTGTCATGTGATGTTCAAATACATTCTTTCACAGTTTTCCCTGACTTTACTTGTGTCATTCAACTTTCCTGACCTGCACATGTGAAATTTGCTTTAGTTGGACTAACTTCAAACATTACTGACTTTTGTGACTACATCTCCCATAATGCATTGCTGTGATTGCCTGTGTACTTGCTCAGGGCTGAAATGTGGTTCCCCTTATCCCTAGGTCGCTGCAGGGGGTTGCTGGGGGTGGTGTAGGGTGGGGAAGGCATGCTCCTTACCTGGTCTTGCAGCTGGTTGGGCAGAGCTGTCTAGCAGGGACACGCCCGCAACACTCTGTGGATGCAGTGTGCCCTCTACCAGTTCCTCCAGTGGCGTTGAGTCTGTGACATTGGAGGTTCCCCCACCGGTGAGCTCGGACTGCTCCAGCCTGGCAGCCAACTTCTCCTTGGAGCGCTGGTGCAGGTCGTACCAGCGCTTCAGTAACACTTCTATGGTAAGGTGTGTCACTCCAAGGGCATTTACTTTGGCTTGGATGCCTTCCCAAATCCTTCTCTTCCTGGCTTCAGGCACCTTGTGTGAACTCCTCCCAAATAATGCCTCATGGTTTGGCACCATTTCTGTGATGAGGGTTTCTAGTTCTGCCTCAGAGAACTTGAGCTTTCTCTTCCTGGCTGCTTCCCCCTCTTGCTGCTCCTTCTGGGTTGCTGGAACAGCCTGATTTCTTCCTTCTGCCATGGCTCCTGAGTAGCAAACAACAGTCACACACTCTCTCAGTAGCAGTACTGAAGCACCATGGGAAATCACTCACTTCCTGGATGGTGATGTCATCATAAAGCATCAGGAATTGCGATTGGATGTTTCCAGAAAATCGCAAAATTGCGATTTTTCCCATTGGAACATCGCTAATTTTGCAATTTTCTGACTGCAATCTCGCAAATTTGCGATTTTTTGAGATTAAGGAATCGCTATTGGCTATCGCGCAATTATTTAGTGATTATGGCCGAATCGCTAAATATTTGCGATTGTGTTGATACATTCCGATTTGCGATTCTGAATTTGCGATTCGGTAAAATTTGCAATTTCAGAATCGCAAATCGATTTCTTGATACATATGGCCCTGTGTCTATCCTTGATTCCAGGGAGGTACTTACAGTAGAGATAGCAGATAATATGTATTGTAGGGTCAGATCTGATTGCCCTTCTGTTGGGTGTGTCCTTCCGTGCCCATTTTCAGGTCCTTTTTCTTTTGTGTACGAACCCTATTGACATGCATACTTATTGAGTTTCACTTACATTGTTACTCAGCCACTTCTCCCTCCTGCCAATGTTGCTCTTGCTGGGTATAGACAAGGTAGTCCGAATGTTCGGGCTTGACTGACTACTATTCGCCACCTGCTCTGGGACATACGCCGTGTCTGACCTGTCGGGTTTTGCCAGCCAAGTCTTGTTCAGTTTTAGTCTCTGCTCCCCTTCCGATCCTCTCTGTCTGCCGAGGATTGTCACTTCCCTTTTTTGAATGTGGCACCAGGGTTACTTCTGTGACTTGATAGTGGTCTCCCAAGCCCGCATGGGTATCTTCACCACCTCTCCCACATGGGCGGCGACCGGTAAATTTACTCCCAGGTCTATTGTTTTCTACTAGGCTTCTAAGGCCTGAGTTGTGTTCCCCCATCGCCACCGAGGCTCGTGTGTAGGCACTGTGCTTTTACAGGCCCTCTGTTCAAAGCTTAGCGGGATCGGTCGTGTTTGGGTGTTTTGGCCTGGTCTTAAATACCCTAGTTCTGGTAGTTTTCTGCGTTTCCACGGGCCGCCGCTCCTCAGTTATAGCCCAGGATGCAGACCTTTTCCTCTCGGACTCTCGCTGTAACAAAAGCCATCTCCCGCCTGGGGCCGTGTCCACTGTCAGTCGAGTTAGCCGAGATCCTTTCTGCCTCTACAGCGCTCCTGTGTTGCCGCGGGTAGATGTTCTCCTGAGGCTGCATCTCTCAGGGCCGCCTCAGCGCCATTATTTTGAGTGTCCTTGCCGGGCCGCCACGCCAATGACTCAGGCGTTTCTACGCTCTGCGTTATCCGATTTTCACAGCATTTGCCTCGGGGACCTCTTGCTGCTCATGGGGCTGTGGCGCAGCTAACTGCGGATCTTAAACTCAGATTAAGGGACGGATTTCAGGAGCTAATGT
This sequence comes from Lissotriton vulgaris, assembly GCF_964263255.1. Taxonomy (NCBI): domain Eukaryota; kingdom Metazoa; phylum Chordata; class Amphibia; order Caudata; family Salamandridae; genus Lissotriton; species Lissotriton vulgaris. Next base: position 1,309,985,259 of record NC_141695.1, read on the forward strand.
GCAGCCATCCTCCTCAGCAGTTGGCACGCCCCCTCTGGTCAACTTTGGAGATTACAGGGTGAAGGAACAAATTCTACCCAAGGCGTTTAAGTAGCGACAGTTTACCTCACCGGAAGTGTCATTATGTCATATTTTCCCTGATATGTCTGCCTCCGCAGCCAAAAGGCAGAAATAATTTGTTAAAATGTTGCATCTGTTCAAGGAACAGGGGAGACAGTCAATGATTGCTCACCAAAGTAAAAAAAAAGTGCCTGTAAAACGAAGATTTCTTGTATTTTGCAATGTCCCCAAAGCCCAGGAGCTTTTGCAACAAATCTCTAACAAGTCCTAATTTTTAAGCTCGGGACTCTTGGACGGATCTGTGACTGTCTGGACCCCTCACAGCGGCTTTCTGGGGGGGTATGTTAGTGGTAGGGGGGAGCTGGTGTGCAGGAATGGGAAGTAAGAAGGGAAATAAAGATCCATTTCTAAAATCCAAAGTCAAATTTAAATTGTGCTATCCGAATTTTATGGGTAAGTTTGCATCCTGTGAGTGTCAGTGTAGTGTCAATAATAGACCTTTGGCGTTGGCCAGGTATATCGAAGGACTTATTTGTCCTAAAGTTTCATTTTATATTTGAGACCCCTCTAGGGATAAATAGTTTATCGGTCTAATGGATGAAAGAGAAATCCTAAAGGTGGTCTCCTTCAATGTTAATGGCCTCAATAACAAAAAGTATCAGGTTTGCTCCAGCTCCTCAGGGTCAGGATGATGCTATAAGGGTTCCGCTTCCAGATCGTTCCGAACTCAGAATGAAAGACACTGAGTTCTGGTCAGATCAGGTAGGGGATATAGGCGGGAAGGGACTGCAGGGACAAAGGATCTGTAACACATAAACAGACAATATTAACATACCACATACCCCCAAATGTCTACTCTCATTAGGTCTCACTAAACCTTATGTACCTTTACTTTCAGATCCTCTTACCAATCAAACAAATCATGGAACTCATTTCCTCCTCGCCAAATAAAGGAAAGAAACCCAAACCTCCTTGGGATAGAAAACCAGGTTCTGCACAAGAACCCTCTGATTACTTCATCAGAAGACACCTTTATCCGGATTACCCTGGAAGGAAGTCTCGTAGTTAACCACTACTTTATAAAGCCCTCTTCACAAGCCTATATGTAAATGTTTTGGCTTCCACGGCCATAACAACCGCCGCCCTTTTTCCTGCCTTTTCAGCGCTCCTCCTCTCTGGGGGGATCAACACGCTGTCCGTGTAGATTTATTTAAGTACTTATTGACCGGCAGCGCTCCTCCTCACGGGGATCAACACGCTGTGCTTAAGGAACGTAAATCAATTCACCCCTGATATTGTAAGCCCCCGCGGCTTTCCGTTGTCAGGTGAAAGTCACTTCCTCCTCCAGTCCTTCTTAACCAAGAAACAGAGTAGTTGGGTCTGTCCGTTTATTCACGGAGTCCCCGTGACCAGTTCAGAACAAATTACCAAATGGATGCGGTTGCGTCGAGAGACGGAGTTGCGAACCGAACTCCTCTCTCCCTACCTGTCTGAGGTCGAGCTTCTGAATCGCCGGTTCCGCTATGGGTGAATCCTCGCCCCAAACCCAGACCAACGAACTAACACCAGCTCACGACGTCTTCGACTCGCTTCTTGCTCCTAAGCGAGTCGCAAACGAACACAGTATTACGCACGAGCGGAAGTGCACGTTAGCTCTTTTTAACCGCTGCTCCCCGCTGAGCCTTCTGAGACTCGTAGTCCTTACTCTCGGCAGGCGCAATCAGCTAGATCTTGACAGTAGGCCCCCCTTCCCTGCACCTCCTAGAGCCCGGCTTCCCTGGAAACCTCTTGTAGAAGGAGCGACCCGCAATTGGGACATGTACCTCGCTGCTTGGCTCCCAGGAATCTTCCTCCTCGGAATATCCCTTCCACGGCACCAGGAATCACAAACACCCCCTGCGGTATTGCGAGTCCAGAATCCTCCTCACCTCGTACTCTACCCAATCAGTCGCGAGAATCGGAGGAAGAGCCCTCCTCTTTGCAAGCCCCGCCGGCTTCAACAGGCTGCAGTGGAACACCAGGTGTATTCTCAGGCTCCCTGGCAGGCGGAGTTTGTAAGTCACCGGGTTGACTTTCCTCAACACTTCATATGGACCGATAAAGCTAGGATGAAAGACACTCCGGAACTTGAACCGGATGTTCTTCGTGGACAGCCATACATGCTCCCCCACCTTGTAGTCGGGCCCTTCCACTCTCTGTCACGCTGAACTCACACTTGCTCAGTTTGCAATAGAGTGCATGTTTTTGGAGTCTCTCTATCACTTCACACACATGTCGGTAATGGTCCTGGGTTTTACCGGAGCAAATGAGGATATCATCCAAATAAACGATAGCGAATAAATCCAAAAACTCAGACATCACTTCATTCGGGTAGTACTGGAATGCCGCCGGGGCGTTGCACAACCCGAACGGCATTACCAGGTACTCGTACAGCCCATACCGTGTAGAATGGCTGTCTACCATTCATCCCCTTGCCTTACCCGCACTAAATGGTATGCTCCTCGCAGGTCTAGTCTTGTGTAAATTACGGTCTCGCGTACCTGATCTAACAGTACGTTAATGAGGGGAAGCGGATACCTATTCCTGACTGTGTTTCTATTCAACATCCTGTAATCACAGCAAGCTCTCAAATCTCCATTGGCTTTCGAGATAAAGAACAAAGGGAAGGCCGCTGGAGACCTGGAAGGACGGATGAACCCCAACTTGACATAGTTGTCCAAGTAAGCTCGAAGATGTATCGTTTCGGGCTCAGACAACGCATACACCCGGCAAGATGGGAGAACGCTATCGTCGATCAAGTCTATCCGACAGTCGTATCGCCTATGTGGGGGGAGGAGCTTTGCCTTTGCTTTATTAAAGACTTCTGCAAAAGCCTGATATTCAGCGGGTAGGATACCCTCTTTTTCGACCACTGTCGCAACACACCATGAGGATGCCAGTGCAGTGGCTGGAGATTTTTTTTCTCTCAGGCAGTGCACCCTGCAGACCTCCGATGAAAACCTCACCTCCCTGTCTGCCCAGTTCACTTCCGGGTTAATCTCTGCAAAACCACGGCATTCCTAGGATTAGTTCGTACTGTGGTGCATCTATGATGTTGAGAACTATTTCTTCTGTGTGTTGCTTCCCTTCGCCTGATAGTATCAACCTCAATACCTCAGTCTGTGAAGTGATCATTCCTGATGTCAACGGCTTCCCGTCCACCGCCACCACCTCCTCAGGAACCTCCCTATCTACAACCCCTAAAGACAACATACTGACCAACCCACTGTCAATGAAGTTGCCAGTGGCCCCTGAATCTAACATGGCCAGTAATTCGTGAACCTGGGATCCCACTACCAAGCTTCCTTGCAGTACAATATGGGCTTCCATGGCTGATGGAAGGTCAGATGCAAGGGAGGGTATCTTCATAGACGGTTTTTCGTTATTGAGTACATTCTCCGGTAAACTATTTTCAGCTCCTAGATTGGAGACCGCTGCTCTTTTCGGCCGAAAAGAAGGGGTCTGCGTCTTTGGTTTGGTGGGGCATTCGCGCACATAGTGGCCTCTTTTGCCGCAGTACATACACAGGCCCTGTGTGCGCCGATTCTCTCTTTCTGTGCGGGATAATGGAGCCCTTACTGCCCCAAGCTCCATGGGTTCCCCTCCTCCTGGTGTCTCCTTTTTAGGTCCCCTATCTGTACCTCTATCATGTATACGTCCATCCAGACGCAACAAGAGGCTTACCAAATCTGCACAAGTGCGGGGTTGAGGGTCGATTCGTGTTATCACGTCCTTAAGCTCTCCACATAGGCCCTGATAAAACAACGACATGCGTTTTTCCTCAGGCCAGGCCGCCTCTGCTACCAATCTGTTGAAGTTGATGAGGTATGTGACCAAATCCCCCCGTCCCTGCCGCAAAGACAACAGCTCCTTGTCGGCGCTGAAGGAAGTCGTTCTCCTATCAAACACCCCTTCAAAAGCGATTCTAGACGCATCCCAATCGGATAGTACTGCGTCATTGTTGCGCACTAACGGCACTGCCCAATTGGCGGCATCACCTCTAAGATACAAAATGGCAAAAGCAACTCTAGAGTGGTTGGTGGGAAATGATGAAGGCCAACAGGAAAAATGCAGCAAAATGTGCGTAAGAAACACTTGGACTTTGTGGGGATCTCCCATGTACCTCTCTGGGGTAGCCAAAGGTATTGGAGGAGCTACCGTGACCTGTATTGGGGGTACCGCTGCGGTGCTGGCATCAAAGGGATTACGATTGGTTCTATCCACTCTTTCCCTCAACGCTGCTGTTTCTAAACGGGACGAAGCTAGTTCCTGCTGCAAGGCCTCCAAGACATGCATCACATCGTCTAGCATCGTCATTATAGACACCCACCTGACCGGGAGGAGCAACCTTTCTTGGGTGCGTAATTCTGTCAGGTTTGCCCCAGCTCCTCAGGGTCAGGTTGATGCTATAAGGGTTCCGCTTCCAGATCGTTCCAAACTCAGAATGAAAGACACTGAGTTCTAGTCAGATCAGGCAGGGGATATAGGACGGGAAGGGACTGCAGGGACAAAGGATCTGTAATACATAAGAAGACAATATTAACATACCACATACCCCCAAATGTCTACTCTCTTTATTAGGTCTCACTGAACCTTATGTACCTTTACTTTCAGATCCTCTTGCCAAGCAAACAAATCATGGAACTCATATCCTCCTCGCCAAATAGAGGAAAGAAACCCAAACTTCCTTGGGCTAGAAAACCAGGTTCTGCACAAGAACCCTCTGATTACTTCTTCAGAAGATACCTTTATCCGGAATACCATGGAAAGAAGTCTCGTAGTTAACCACTACTTTATAAAGCCCTCTTCACAAGCCTATATGTAAACGTTTTGGCTTCCACGGCAATAACAACCGCCGCCCTTTTTCCTGCCTTTTCAGCGCTCCTCCTCTCTGGGGGGATCGACACGCTGTCCTCGTAGATTAATTAAAGTACTTAACGACCGGCAGCGCTCCTCCTCACGGGGATCAACACGCTGTGCTTAAGGAACGTAAATCAATTCACTCCTGATATTGTAAGCCCCCACGGCTTTCCGTTGACAGGTGAAAGTCACTTCCTCCTCCAGCCCTTCTTAAACAAGAAGTGGAGTAGTTGGGTCTGTCCGTTTATTCATGGAGTCCCCTTGAACAGTTCAGAACAAATTACCAAATGGATGCGGTAGCGTCGAGAGACGGAGTCGCAAACCGAACTCCTCTCTCCCTACCTGTCTGAGATTGAGCTTCTGAATCGCCGGTTCCGCTACGGGTGAATCCTCGCCCCAAACCCGGACCAACGAACTAACACCAGCTCACGGCGTCTTCGACTCGCTTCTTGCTCCTAAGCAAGTCGCACACGAACACAGTATTACGCATGTGCGGAAGTGTGCGTTAGCTCTTTTTAACCGCTCCTCACCCCGCTGAGCCTTCTGGGACACGTAGTCCTTACTCTCGTCAGGCGCAATCAGCTAGATCTTGACAAAAAGAAAATGCAGGCCATTGAATCCTAGATTGAGATGGAAAATCCATCTGTAATTTTTATTCAAGAGATCCATATACTTGTGGGGAAGTTAGCGGAATTCCCTATGTTTAGATCCTGGGCAGCATATTAGGGCTTCTCCTCTTCCCCAGCAACACATCGGGGCACTACGATTCTTCTGGGTAAAAAATTTCAAGCAGAGGTGGTGAATTTTGTAAGTGATTGGGGAGGAAGGTGGTAATGGTCGACTTGCAAGCTGGGGAGTAGATACCTAACCTTCGCTAGTATTTATGCCCCAGTGGAAGATAATGCTGAGCCAATACAAAGAATTATTTCATTCTTTAATACAAATTCCCGGTGAAATAATATAAATAGGGTCGTTCCCAGGCATTCACTCACTTCGGCTGCACTACCAGAAGTTGCACAGTAGCGCTCTAGTTCTCTCACGCCATCTCCTACTTTACCAGGAGATAGGCATGAATACACTCAGCGGTGCAGCCCCAAAGGCAAGCCCGTCTGCGCCCGTCCGTGCCTGACCGTCACCAGACGCCAGGACCCCTGTATTATTTTCTGTATTTTTCTCATCCTTCAGTAATTTTTCCCTGAGCCAGAAAAAACATGGAACATTTTAAATACTCTAGTAAAGAAATAAAAAAGTTAAACAACCCCCTGATAGAATTTATGGATGCCATGACAGCAGAAATAGGTAGGGTCCCTGAAATTTTGCGTTCAGTCCAACCAATTGGCCAGAAGAAGACTATCACATCTCCCTGTCCAAATAAGTCTAGTACATTTAATGCTTCTAGGCAACTTAACGCTATCTATTTTAATGCCCGTTCCATCCCTAAACACTTGTTAGAAACATGGAGCCTTCTGGACTCAGTAGCCCCTGACATCGGTTTTGTCACTGAGACCTGGCTACATGAGAATGCCTCTCCCGATGTATACATTGCCTTCCCTCCGCAGTATAAAGTAACTCGATTTGATAGGAAAAAGACAAGAGGGGGTGGGTTATTAATTGCCTCCACACATGATTTAAATATCACCATTTTGGAAAATCTTGTCTTTAATCATACAGAAATTAGCATCTTTAAGATCAATGGATCTTCCAACAGCGCCTGGAGAGCGGCCTTAGTCTATCGACCCCCGGGGGCAAAAGGAGATTTCACTGATGAACTGCTTGAGAACATTGCGCCACATGTTCTAGTCTCAGAAAATGTTCTCCTAATTGGAGATTTTAATTATTATGCAGAAATGCTATTCAACTCTGACACTGAGAAATTGATCTCTAACATGAATACCCTCGGTCTTGCCCAGTTGGTTGTAGGTTCCACACACTGTGCGGCCCATACTCTGAACCTTCTCTTTTCTAATTCGTCTGGATTGACAGTGGAGCCCCCAATTCCGTTAGTATGGACGGATCATCACTTACTTAAATTCACTATTCCCACAACTGCGGCCAAAGTGGTTTTGGAAAGTGAATTTACATTGCGTACGCCATGGCGCAAAATCACTCTACCCCTTTTTTGAAACACTTCCACCCTGACCTAATAAGCCCAGAAGCCAGTATAATCAAGCGGCACAACACCTCGATAATGCCATTGTGACTTCACTGGACAAAATTGCCCCCTTAAGTAAGGTCAAGTTTAAGACCAGAAATGCCCCCTGGTTTACTGATCAACTAAAAACGATAAAAACGATAAAATCCACATGTAGAACAGGTGAGAAAAAGTGGCTCAAAAGTAAAGATCTGGCTGACCTTATAGCATATAAAATACTGCATTATGGCTACATGAACGAAATAAAATCGGCAAAAAAATCATTCCTTATAGATCGGATAAATTAGGCAGAAAAATCCTCTAAAGAACTTTACCAAATTCTGAAGGAATTTACTACCTCCATCAGTCAGTCAGTAATACCCATTTCTCAAGAATGGACTGACGCTCTTTCTAAATTCTTTGAGGAAAAAATCATAGCTGTTCATCATTCTTTTCTATTAAAACACAATAACATCCTTCCTAAGGATCTGCCAAGTTCGTTACCCGATCCCCTCTATATTTTGAAAGATTTTGTAAAATGTGACTGTACGTCGATCACTTCTGTCATGCAGAAAATAAAGTCTGGTTCTCCCACTGACCCTGTTCCTCCCAAACTTTTTTCTATTTTTCCCCCGGTGTTATTGGAGAGACTGACTAGCCTATTCAATAATTCACTCTCGGAGGCCGACTTCCCCACAATATGGAAAGCAGCCAGAGTCAGACCAATTTTAAAGAAACCAACGGCCTATCCCAACATCCTTTTAAATTACCGCCCCATCTCACTACTCCCCTTTTTCGGGAAGATGCTCAAATCTCTTGTCAATCAACAGCTTGTGGACCATCTTGAAAGCCATGGACTCTTAGATCTTTCACAGTCTGGTTTTAGGGCAGCGCACAGTATGGAGACAGCTTTGGTCGAGGTCACTGACAACATCAGACTGGCTCTAGATAAACATCAATCAGTCATCCTCGTCCTGCTCGATCTGTCTGCCGCCTTTGATACCATCTCCCATACCATTTTAACACAACGGCTTTGGGAGATTGGTGTCAGAGGAAATGCCTTAAAATGGTTCACTAGCTACGTATCTGAGCAGGTAATTACTGTTCAGGTCGGTAAAAACATTGCGTTTGAGAGACCTGTAAAGATGGGTGTACCGCAGGGCTCTATTCTGAGCCCAATGCTTTTTAATGTGTATATGACACCACTGGCTAGGGTGATCAGAGCCTATGGCTTTGATGGTTTATCCTATGCTGACGATACCCAGATTCTAATTACATTGGGTCCGGACCCAAATGAAACCAAGCAGCGTTTTAAAAATTGCATGACTCATGTTGAGAAGTGGATGAGGGCAAACCATCTCCAGCTAAACAGCAGCAAGTCAGAGATTATGCTCTTTGGCAAAGCTGCGAAACACTGGACATATGACTGGTGGCCATCCAATCTAGGCCTTTGCCCAACTCCCAAGGAAACGGTCCTGAATCTCAGTTTTTACATGGACACTCAGCTATCCATGAAATACCAAATCAATCACATCGTTGGCACCTGTTTCGGTGTAATGCGCAGTTTGCGGAAGGTTTTTAAGTGGATCCCTATTAAGGCATGAAAACCTCTAATGCAGTGACTAATTATAAACAGAATGGACTACGGGAACGCCTTACTACTTTCAATAAATGAAAACCACTTGAATCAGCTCCAGGTTCTTCAGAACAGAACAGCTTGGTTAGTCCTCAACCTTCCACGAAGATCCTCTTCTGCCCCCTGTTTAAAAATCCTTCACTGGCTTCCAATGAAAAAGCGGATCCTTTTTAAAACCCTATTCTTTGTTCATAAGCATATTATGGCAACGGTCCAAAGTACCGGTCACAAAAGCTAAGCTGGTACCAACCTTGTAGAAAACTTAGATCTAGCAATGAGACACTGCTGACTCTTAGAATTCACACTTCCAGGAATGGGGGTCGAGCTTTTTCTTTTCTTGCTCCCTCGTCATGGAACAAAATGCCCCTTTATCTACGTTTCATCCCCGAACACAGTGGCTTTGGTAAAAAGCTGAAGACATGGCTTTTTGGAAATTAAACCATCATTGGTCCTCTTGTAAGAGCCGTCTGCAAGGCACCATGAGACTCTTTGGATGTGATATGTGCTCAATACAAATGTTCCTGACTTGACTTGACTTAAAATAAAATAATAGCGGATGATTTTAATTTGTTATCAATCCCAAAGATCGATTCCTCAGACATATCCAAAAAGCAATTAAAAACTAAAACCTTAAAAATTATGACACAAAATACAGTAAGACTTTGGAGATTATTGACCCTTGGAGGGAAGCATTCCCTACTAAAATCGCATATACCTGTTTTTTGAGCAGATTCCGCACTTCTTTGCGAATAGATTTTTTCCTTCTTTCCAAGGCCCTGAACTTTAGTAATAAAGAGAATCCTTCCTGATGGATTTTTGGATCATGCAATAATTATTTTAGAGGTCAAATTAGTGAAAATCCTGGTTCACCCCAAGAAATGGACAATTAATAGACAGTATTTACTGGAAGAAAGTTGGGTGATAAAGGATTTTTTGTTAGAAATCATTGGACAGCTCCTTCTCATATTGTCTGGGACTCCCTTAAGGCATATATTCGTGACCTGGCTATAGGTAAAGACGCAGAAAGTTTTTAAAAAAAGAAAGAAAAAAAGCAAATCCTAGAGCAGAATGTTCAGAGGTGCTATGAAACGTTTCTTAGAAGCCCTTCGGCTTCCAATCAATGAATGCTCGACCAGGCTAAACGGGCTCTAAGTGAGGCTTATTATTTAAAGTGTAAAAACCTCAAACAGTAACTATAGGCAAATAGTATACGAAGAAAGTAATTTTACAGATAGATTTCTCTCATGGCAGGCTCAGGAGCAGGCTGCAGGTAATCGGATCAGCACATTGAAATGTCCCGTAGCTGGTACCCGAAGCGAGGACCCGGTTAACATAGGGGATATAATGCTAGAACATTACAGGCGCAAATATGGTCAAAAGCAAACAATTGATAATGTGTCCCTGGAGATGTTCCTTCGGGAACAGAACATTCCGGTACTCTCAGGGACCAATACAATTAATATGATGTGCCCCTTCTCTAGGGGCTGTTCTACCGGCGGAATTTTTTTAAACATTTTCAGGGACTATATCAGAATACTTTTTATTGATTGCAATTTAATCTTAGAGGGAGGCCTGATACCAGCATTATTCAGAAAAGAGAACATAGTCAGTTTTTTAAAAAAAGGGGAAGGACGGCGAAGAACCTAATTCATATCGCCCAATCACACTTTTGAATTCTGACTACAAAATTATTACAAAACTTTTAGCCAATAGATTTAATATAATAGCTTCAACCCTGATCCATTCTGATCAAAATAGTTTTAGTGCAGGGAGGCAGCTTGGGACAAATACGCATTATTTAGCTGAAGCACTAGATTACCGGATCAAGCCGTGTCATGTGGGGCAGTGGACTAATGCATCCACTGTAGGGGCCTGTACTTGACCTCATGGTCACAGGTTCTAATCCTGGTGGGTCCGCTCAGCCTTTCATCCATCTGAGGTCGATAAAAGGAGTACCATTGAGTTGAGTAACAATATACATTTGTTATTCAGCGCCTTGAGACCCTTGGGTGATACGTGCGCTTTACAAATACATATATTATGTTTATTACTTTGAGACCAAGAAAATAGCGGCCTTGGTCCTCCTGTTAGATGCAGAGAAGGCGTTCGACCTTGTGGTCTGGAAACTTTATTCCGTATCTTTTCCAGGTTCGGTATACCCCCCCTAGATCATGGGGTTGATTCAGAGAATGTATCACAAAGCAGAAGAAAGTATTATTGTTAACGCCTCGGAGGTAGGACAAATTAGCGTTAAATGAGGGCCAGACAAGGCTTTCCACTTTCTTCTGTACTATTTGCTTTTTTTATTGAGCCTCTGGCTATTGCCATCCGAGATAATGTAGATATTCGCCCCCCTCTCCCAACTATGGGGAAAATAAATTATACACGCACAATATCATGCTCATTCTCGACTGTGACAAGAGGGTTCAAGCAAAGGACTTTACACAGTTTGAATCTTTTGGCGGGTTTGAAATTAATAAAAAGAAAACGGAAATAATCCAGTGTGCATGCAAGTCTGATGTCCTGCATACTTATATCATGGCATGCAGAAATTCTCAACCAAAAAAATACATGGGAATTAATTTTTCGGCTCGAATCGCTGTTCTGTACAATCGAAATTTTGCTCCTCTTCTTTTGAAAGTACAGTATTTATTGCTCCGCTGGAACTCGCTCCTGTTAACCATTATGGAGAGGGTTTCACTGATTAAGATGTCTGTTCCCCTACTGTTCAATTTCTTATTCTCTGCAATTCCGTGTGTTTTAACAGAACCTTTCTTCAGCAAGCTAGATTCCATGTTTATGTCTTTCCTCTGGGTAACAATAACCCCAAATTGCACTGAACACTTTATACGAGGATTTGGAGAAGGGTGGGTTAGCCCTCCCTAATTTCAGGGATTATCATTTCTGTAATGCATGATCTAATTCCAAATTATTTTTTTTCTTCTTGGGTCATATAGAGGGCTCTACAAGTTCCTTAGTAATCTGGACCTGATGCAGATTAATAAGCATAGAAATCTGGTGCTCGTGGGTGAACAACCTTTACAACGAAACTTTTACAACGCACTACCATTACAACGCAGGCATTACAACGCAAACCATTACAATGCATTGCGCTGGGAGGCGCTCTAGGATAGGGAATAAGTTTAATTTTCTATCCAACACCTTCCCTAGTGTCCACGGGGACTGGAGTTGGAATAGAAAATTAAACTTTTCACTATCCAGCACCCCAAAGCGCTATGCGTTGTAAAGGTTTGCGATGTAAAAACCGCGTTGTAAAGGCATGCGTGGTAAAAGTATGCATTGTAACGTCATACATCCGTGCTCGTGCTATTTGAAGAAAGAATGGTTAGGAAACCCGGGGAGTCGAAAAAACTTTTGGCCCCTATCAAAGGTCCAGATCTCGGTCAGAAAGCAGTGATAAAAAGAGAGAAAAACATGAAGGGTTGGAGGTAACAGCGAGAATGTGGACCGAAGTGAATAAACCTAATTTCAGAACGTTACTGGGAGCTAATTGGCGCCAGATTATATTTTTCAGCAAATTACTCCTATATAGAACCCCACACTTTCTATCCAAGGTTTATCCTAGTCAATCTAGTCAGTGTTTTCGTTGCTCAAATCAGTCAACAGCCAACTGGATGCATATAATTTCACAGTGCCCTTTAATTCAGAGGTTTTGGAACAATATTTTCCATCATTTGGAGGCCGAATGTCTAATTAAATTGGATTCTAACAGTTGGCTGAAAGTCCTGGGTTACGATCTCTCTCTTTACTTATTTGATAAATGGTTTAAATTATTATATATTGCAATGGCAGTCGCTAGGTCGCCTCTGCTTCAAAGATGGCAAACAGGTAAGGCACTAACAAAATGTGAGGGGGTTCCTAAAATGAAGCGGGTCAGAGATAGTGAATATTTGTTTGCAATACGAAGCGGGGGGAGTGGGAAATTAGAATCAGTATGAGAATCATATTTCGACTAGATTCTAAATAGAGCTCAAAAGTTTAAATGCACTGTTAATATGATGAAATACTATTCGATGTCTCTTATGTCGACATATTTGTATACTTTATTGCACTTTATCACACTATAGACACTTTAGTTCCTCTTAAAAAAGAAAGTTGATATTGTATTTGGTCTTTTATGGCGAAGTACTATCCGAAGCTCCATCTTCTGATATATCTTGTTGCTGTATTCTGATTCACACTTTAATGCACCATAGGCACTTTGAAACAGGGTCTAGTTTTTACCATATAGTGCTCCAGGCCCATTCTGTCCACATCTGAAGCATAAGAGTCTAAATTGTCCCTGTCAGCCCATAGACAGGGTTGTGTTAAAATTGTCCACACTGCATTGAGGGTCTAGGAGGCAGTAGGCCCCATGCCTCCGAGGAGACTGACCTTTCTGAACATCAAGATGTAGCAATAACAGAATGTGTCTGTCATTTAGAAGAACAAAATTTGCCAAGACTACGGGGTTGGGGCCAACTGGGCCTACTGGGACTTTCCACTGCTTTAGAAATAACATGTGACGTCAAACATTTTGAATTCTTCTGCTTTCTTATAAAACTTTTCCGAGAAGTGACGCAAATCCTTTTAGATAAATGTTCAATATCGTTATGAATTACGGTCAAACATCAAGTGACCTTTTGGTAAACTTTTGTAATGTAGAGTCACTTCTTTTTTCCTAAGATTTCCAAGAAGTGACCAAAAGTGTGTCATGTTCTGCAGTCAAATCACCTGATATGTGGTCAATAGTTCCTCATTTGAAGAGTATAAATGATCTGCTCTTCAGTCCATTCAACGGACTACCTCACACAAATGAACCCTTGGGTCATGACGCGTGTGTGGTCTCCCTCAGCCATCTTCTCTAAAATCTTTGGCTTTGTCTGAGGCTATAATGCTTATTATATCTTAAAACTGTCTCTTTCTCTCTCCTCTTCATTTGCTGTGATTTTTAAACTTACAAAATTGCATGATTTACTTTAACATTTGATGCTTAAAATATTTCTTTAATATAGTGCCACTCTGACTCAGTTCTGACCCCCTGCACCCCTGCTCAAATTAGGCTGGTGTAGTGCACCCTAAAAAATGACCCTTTAACACTTTCGTAATTTTTTTAAAAGGAGAATTGTTACTGTTTCGGGTCTCTCATGATTTTTTGTCAATAGTTACTCTGGCTTTTATTCTGATTGAGTACTCTTTTTTCACTCTTTAATATGTATGTGTATTTACTTATTTGAAGCACATTACCTGACATTTATATTGTGATATATGGATGAATTTGTAAATTTCTATGGATCTCAATTAAAAATATAAAAATAATTTAAAAAAGACTACTTTGCCCTAATTTTCCAGTTGGCAGTATGGGCATCTAGGTTGGCCACTCTCCATACCGGCCTTGATTCGGTTTAAAGCCACCATGTCCTGTTATCTTCACTTGAAATCCTACACTGGTCCTGATTCCAACTCACCTGGGACTTGAGTTTACCACTAACAAGCCATTCCTGTGATGTCTGTTGTTCCCTGTTATTGTTTGTCTACCCTTCATCAGTTTTTCAACATTATTCCTTCTTACTTCTTCAAACACTATTGCTCCTTGCTTCACAACTCAATAAACCAGCCCGTTACCTTGTTGCCCCTAACCTCTAATTCTCTCCTTACCACTCCCTGCTCTTACACCTTCCGCTCTCACAGCACTTTAACTTTCCTTCCTTCTCTATTGCTAGTTGCTAGTTGTCTGGCTTTCCATCGCCTTTTACATTGTGACCAAGCCATGGCCACCACCCTCAATTAGCCCCCTTTTTTTCCCCTCCACCACTTGACTTTCTCCTGAACTTCAGTGCAGCACGCTGCAAGTCTTAAGAAGGCAAGCTCATCAATCAATTAATAAATCAATCAGAACATTTATAAAGCGGACTACTTACCCGTGAGGGTCTCAAGGTGCTGGCGGTGGAAGCTGTTACTGTTCGAAAGCTCTTGATGAGTCTTCTGAAGGTTAGCAGGTCCTGGGTCTGCCGTAGGAGGATGGGGAGGGTGGTCCAGTCTTGATGGCAAGGTGGGAGAACGATCTGCCGCTGGAGGTTGCTCTTCGGATGCGGGGGACGGTGGCAAGGGCGAGGTCAGCGGAGCGGAGCAGGCGGTTGGGGATGTAGAAGGTGAGTCAGCGGTTGAGGTATGCTGGTCCGGTGTTGTGGAGTGCCTTGTGTGCGTGGGTGAAGAGCTTGAAGGTGATCCTCTTGTTGACAGGGAGCCAGTGCAGGTCTCACAGGTGTCGGGTGATGTGGCTGCTGCGAGGGGTGTCGAGGATCAGGCATGCAGAGGTGTTTTGAATGCGTTGAAGTCGTTTCAGGAGTTTGGCCGAGGCTCTTGCGTAGAGGGTGTTTCAGAAGTCCAGCCTGCTGCTGACGAGGGCCTGGGTGACCGTTCTTCTTGTTTCTGTGGGGATCCACCTGTAGATCTTGTGGAGCATGTTTAGCATGTTGAACCAATTTTGAAGTTCGTTGGTGCCCTGCCATAACCTGATGTGCTCTGGAAGTTTATAGGTGGAGCATGCTCTTAGAATCAGCAACCTGAGATGTGTACTATGTCTCTTAACTGTAGTAAAAAGACCACTGATATGATACATGAGTAACAACTGCATGATGAAAGTTGTAAGATTAGCTTCATGCTTTAGGGTACAAAGAGCTCAGGAGCATCAGTGATCAATACCACCACTATACAAATGAGACCCTGTAGCAACAAGGTATCACTTTGAGAGCAGGGGGATACCTGGAAGGGGTATTGATGAAGGCTCTGATATGAGTGCAGTTAGAGGAAGGCGATGGATGTGATTAACATTATATTGTCCAAAGTAAATTTTAGAGGGTTCACAAGGCAACCCCTGGTGAGCCTGACAGTCGCTGTCTGATATGCTTAGGACTTCCAATCTCTCCTTCTTTGGCTAGATTTGGGGACTCCCAGATTATGTGGCCTTCAGTCAAGGCCTGGACCCCTCCACATGCAAACATTACACTTTACACAGAAATGGAAGCAATAATTGATCCTTACTGTTGAAGAAATGTTTCCGATTTCCCAGGATTCCTCGCAATCTAAGACCTCCAATGTCCACACCTGGCCAGGCGAAGCTGGTCAGATCCCTTTTCTCAGAGTCCCTTGCTTCCTCCCAGATAGAATCATCCATTTTATGTTTACACTTAAGATGCACTCCTTTTGATCACCCCGTTTGAATTTGGAACCCTCGCCCTCTTAACTAATAAACTATGTCGTAATAAGGAAACACTGAATTCTCCTGCATGCCAGCTGGGAGCTCTAACCTCTCAGAGCTGTCTTCATCTCGGTACCAGCTTTTACACCAGAAGTGGTGCCCCCTGAAATTGCCCAGCCTCCTTTCCCGCATCTCTTACCCCAAGAGTTTCAAAAGGAAGTCCAAGTTGAGATCCGTGGGTACTCGCCAACACCCGTCTAGTCACCAGAGGGATTCCAAACTCAATTGTATAGTGGAGCAGCTAAACCCTGAAATGTGACAGCCTAGTCAGATGCCTGTACTCCCACTGCTTCAGGGCACAGCTGGAGTTTTATATGTTCAGCCAAAAGTAAGGAGCCAGGCTCAAGCCTCTTCGTGGAAATCCAGCCATGGTGATAATGCCCAGGAGCCCTCCGCCAGTACTGAGGCACTCAGTTAATTGCTTTAAATAGACATGTATTGTCAGGTCCTAAACACCAACACTTCTTTCATCTGAAAGGTAAAGTACCTGCACTTCTCAGGTGACGTTCAATATTGTTAATGGGCAAGTAACAGAACTGCTCTAGAGCAAACAGATACTCTCGGCTAGTGAGAACCCGCACATCTATATTCATATTTCAAGAACTGAGTTAGTACATTCTGAGAAGGCACTGCCATCCTTCACACATATGCCTTACCTGACTGTCCTTGCAACATTTCGGAAGTTCCTATCCAGCTCCTCCATGACCTAGTACACAGATGGGCACTAGGATTCCCTAGACAGTCTTTGCATTCAGTTGGTCTGGGATGCCTGTGGCACCCTCTGCTGAACAGTTTCTTCACATGAAGTTAGGCCTGTAGGCCCAGTGTTCCTTGAATAAAGAAAACATTCTGTCCCTGAATGCCCCATTGGGCCTTAGAACTTGAATCCATGTTTGCTTTAAAACTCACAACACGAAAAATTAAACTAAAGCAGGAGTAACAGGCCACTCGAAGAAAAGGCAACACCACTCAACTTTGAGTTAGTCCGTGGGTGCAAATGCTACCCCAGGTGACCAAACCCCACCGGCCACTTGCAGCCGTTTAGCCAGCCCCCTGCAGGGCCTGAACTCAGCAATTAGTCCCTGCTGGAGATTAAATGTTTACACAGAGCGCCTCATTACCAGTGCCCTATTTAATTCTGACATGTGCAGTAGCACCTTATAATGGAACTACTATTTTTGCTAGGATTTACCTCCTTGTTTTGCAATGAAAACAAACCTTGGCATAACCAATAGGTCTTGTGTATGCTCTTGTCTATAGTCTTAACCATGTTGTACACCAGCGCAGCGGCTGTTCAGCATAGCTAAAAGTTAGTGGCATTGAGTGGGATGAAACGGGGTAGAATGGGCTGGCATTCAGTAGATTGGCGTGGGGTATGCTGGGATACAGTGGAGTGGGATAGAGTGAGGTAAAGTGGGGTTGATTGGGGTAGAGTTGGATAGATTAAACTAGAGTGAATGAATGAATGAATGAATGAATGAATGAATAACTTTACTGTGTGGTTACTTAAAACCATTACATTAGGACCAGAGTATAAAATTACAAAAGTTAAAACCAAAAACTAGAGTGTAGTAGGGGAGATTGGGGTAGACTGTAGTGCACTAGAGTGGGATATATTGGAGTGGGGTAGAGTGGGGTAGATTAGAGTGGAGTAGAGTGGGGTAGATTGGAGTGGGGTCGGAGTGGAGTAGGGTAGGGTAGGTTGGAGTGGAGTGGGGTTGATTGGAGTGGGGTAGATTGGGGTGGATTGTGATAGATAGGAGTGGGGTAGATTGGAATCTGTCAGATTGGGGTAGAGTGGGATAGATTGACGTTGAATAGGGTAAACTGGAGTGGAGTGGGGTAACTTGGGTGGAGTGGAGTGTGGTAGATTGGGGTAGATTGGGCTAGATTGGAGTGGTTTGTGGTAGATTGGAGTGGGGTTGTTTTGGGTGGAGTGGGGTTCAGTGGGGTAGATTGGCATTGGGTAGATTGAACTGGAGCATACTGGAGTGGGGTAGATTGTGGTCGAGCGGAGTGGGGTTGATTGGGGGAGTGGAGTAGATTAGGTGGATTGTAGTGGGTCAGATTGGAGTGTGGTAGATTGTGGTAGAATATAGTGGGGTATATTATGGTAGATTGGAGTGGAGGAGATTGGGGTAGTTTGAAGTAGAATGGGGTAGATTGGATTGGAATTGGGTAGATTGGGGTGGGGTAGATTAGGGTGGCGTTGGGTAGAGTGGAGTGGTGTCAAGTAGATTGGAGTCAGGTAGATTGGAGTGGATTGGTGTAGATTGGGGTAGAGTAGAGTGGGGTAGATATGGGTGGAGTGGGTGGATTGGGGTAGAGTGGGTTAGATCAGAGTGAAGTGGGGTAGCTGGGGGTAAGGTAGACTGAGGTAGAGTGGGGTGGATTGGAATGGAATCTGGTAGATTGGAGTGGAGCTGGGTAGACTTGAATAGAGGGGGTTGACTTGGATGGAGGAGATTGGGGTAGCCTGCAGTGGAGTGGGGTAGATTGGAGTGGGGTAGGGTAAATTGGGGTGGAATGGGTAGATTGGGGTTGAGAGGGGTAGATTGAGGTTGAGTGGAGTAAGGGTGATATTGTGATTGCCTGGAGTGGAGACGGATAGAATAGAGTGGAATATAGTTGAATAGAGTGTTGAGAGTTGAGTGTTGTACAGTGAAGTGGCATAGTGTGGAGTATGCATGACATGGTAGCACACTGCCATTACAGACAACACATTTTCAACTGAAATGACCAGTACATTTGCACAGACATACAGTTTTACTAATGAAAGTAGACAACACACAAACATAAAGTAATCACCTAATGTATTGATTTGTTTTGATCATATTAAAATATTTGTTTCCACCACACTTCAGAATTACAAATAAATGTGCTGAATTTGTACTTTCCTAATTCTTCTATATCCTGAAATAGCTGCACATTCATTTTTGTTGTGTAATGAAAAAGCCTTTTTTTCTCAGCAAGATTGTCACAAACATTCTCTCACTTTGAAGTTAAAGAAAGAAAAGAAAACACCAAGCTACCTTAGAAGACAGAGCCTGGTGAATGCACAGCAAATGTGTCAAGGTAAGAACAAGATTTAAAGGTCTGTTTACAGAAAGCAAGTTTGTGGAAGGGTACAATAAACAGGGTATGCTCCGTGAATGGACAAACTCAAGCTGGGCAACATAAAACCGATAAAGCTAACAAATAGAAAGCAAGCAACTAGGAGTTACAAACCACAAAGCCAATCGTAAGCAATGGGCGGAATGCATTCCCTGGTAAGCTTTCAGAATGTCCACAAGACTTCGGCATCAAACAAAATAAAGGCCTAAAACACAGCAACATCGTTACTCTGTTTTATAAATGTTTCCTATGCAATTATCGCAAACCTTTTGCTAGCAGTATTGAACAAACACTTTTCTAGCTGTGATGGAGTTTTCCCTTGCCACTGGCCCCATAAATATTCATCACGGAGTAGTTTTGTTCTAACTGAACTTAAAATCAGTGAAAACAAGAAAATGTGATTGTATTGCACATTTTTTCCCCGAGGCAGGATCACTTAGACAGTGATGCTAACATGAGGTGCAAAAAGTCAGTTACACATTTACTGGCTGCACCAAGCGCCTGCTGTGTTTTTGCACTTGAGTTAGAGTCTGGTACAAAAATAGTGCATTATATGTGCATACCTTTTTACTCTTAATTTTGCATTAAGTATTCCTATATCTTTAACTTTTGCCCTCACTGTTACCTTACCAGCAGCTGGCCCATGTGCCCTGGTTCCAAATATGAGAGAACGCGAGCATTGCATTTTACCACTATCACCAAGGTCTTTCCTTAGACCCTAAAAACGTCCGTGTCATAAGATAACAACGCCCATGGCTGCCTTCGGTCGAATGTCTGTTCTGAGTGGTGAATAGGAAAGCCTGCATAACCCATAGATAGGCCACCGAAATTATACCATTCTGCGGCTGCAGCATTTTCTGTATAATAATGGGTTTCTCCTCTGCCAAATATCATCTGCCAAATAATTTGCAGATTTTAATAAAGAGAAGTTTTGTTTCTTGTACAAACGGACCAAACGGTACTCAAAATTCAGCAGGAAGGGTTACTGCACAGGAGAAGACCCTTATTGAAAGTTGTGCATTGTCTGAATACAGCCAGACAATGCATCTATTATATTGCATAATTTGCCTATTTCGACCTCATAATTTAATCAACCCTGCCGCATAATTTGGTCCTTTCCTGCTACATAATTCCAGTGACCATGCCCTTCGTTTGCTCTTGTGTTTTCGCCCCATGAAAATGTATTGAATCTTCATCTTACAGTTGGATACTGTTAAACACCTTAACGTATTGGAGCTTAAACGTAGTAGTAGCCGATTTGTGTACTTTATTCATGCGAACAATTACACTCGTTCTGGTCTTCTGGACATTTTTATTTACTGGGAACCTGTGCTGTATTACACTTTATTTCAACCTAGGCTACTAGTTCCTGCAGGTCAGTCTTTTGTTCCATCTCTTTACCGACGGTAAACCAAGGGAGCTTGAGCTTTGCTGGGTGCTGCTGTTATCGTAAAACAGACCACTGGCAGAATCGCTGCCTCTTGAAAGAAACTCCGTGCCTTTCACGCTCCCCACTGACCTCTGCTGTGATTTAAGCGCTTAAGCTTCAATTCTAGCAAGGCCAACTTAGCTGCCTATTGTTTCGAATTCAGGAAATCGAGGACTATTTAGCTGGGTGAAAATAATGCGAGTTATTCTCATACAAAAGACACAGAAGCACATTTAATTTTGCAGTTCCCTGAAACCCCAGGTCATTGACCTCTCCTGCTCGTTAGAGCTGCCAATGCCCCTCCCACCCGCGTCATGATGGGCGGTGTTTTTGTCCACTAGCACGTGCGTTGCTCTACCGCCCACAGTAAGAGTCACTTATGCCTGAGATAAGATGGGCGAGGAAGCTCCGCGCCCATACCCTCCGCCTTCTGGATGCAATGTATCTTTAGTAAGGCTTACTGAGTTTGAGACGCAGTACCAAACAGACGCATTTTTACGTAGATAGGGAAAGGCGGGACTATCGTCGCAAAAATACTTCCAGCTCCTTTTGTGTGGTCAGCGAAATAGCACCACGAACATACACCATTACAGATGGCCCTAGGGTTATGGTTACTAGATAGATGTAATAACCCGAGCTTTTATCCTTGCTGGGCTGCAATCTGCTCACACATTGAATCGGTGTCACTGGTCAAGAACTGAAAGTATTTAAAGACATTTTACAAGGAGTTAGGAGTTCTCCTTTGAAGTTCTTTGGGTACATAAATTACATATTGTGCTTTTCTTTGTCTTCAAAACCGCCAAATAAAATACACAAAAAGCATAACATGACAAGAGTCCCATGTTTTTAAGAACACTCAACAACATTGCGCCTCGTTATATTGTCTGAAGGCGTACTGCTGTTGATAGTTACTTGAAAAAGAAAATCGATATAGAATTTAACCAATTCCATCCCCTCCTCAGTCAACAGCTTTGGCCTCTATTGCATCAGCCAGAGAGGACAAACATGGCAGAGGGCAGAAGGGATGTAGTGACAAACAGAAGGTGCATTGTACAATCCCCTCAATAAGCTAACCAACGAAAAACCACTTAGTTCATCATCCACCCAACATTCTGGCCAGCCCTGCATCCAACCCCTTGCGGACAAAACCCCCACATGACCTTTGGCCATTGTGCGGCGTGGGGCGGCCACAGGTCAGGTTCTGCTCCCAACTTCTGCTAGTGCCCAAACGCACCCTCTGTGCCTAAGCCATGGCAAGCGGGGGGATGGTGTAAAAAAGTGGCTCTGTATATACGGGACCAAAGTAAGGTACAGTGTACACAGAGTCCACAGTCCCCAGACGTTTGACAGAGGCTAAAGTTAGATATAACCTTACTCTCTAAAGTGGTAGCTTGGTCGAGCAGTAAGGCAGTATCAGAGAACAGTGTAAAGCATTTGTTGTACACACACAGTCTGCAAATGGTCTCACACACTCAAGAACTGAACCTAGGCCAATTGTTTGTATAAAAATATACAGTTGCTTTATTTTTAGAACCAACAAGGTATCAAAATATACATTCTCAGAATGAGTTACTTTAGTTAAATACTTTTCAAATACGTAATATACTTTTAAGTACAGTAGTTACAGTTGTTGCAATAGGCAACACGATTTCAATCAGAATGTGACATTGAGCTCAAAGGGAATTTCTAGTTAAATGCAATTCATTACTTTATGAATTACTTTTCTAACCACAGAACTGGATCCTAGATTCAGTCCTGGGACATCTCCTGTAAACAGTTGAGTAAAAGAGTATTGGTTACAGTTGTGATTTTTAAGGAATAATATTGTATTTTAAAAGTCGATCCTTGGAAACTTTTTCACATAGACTCACCAATGTTATACTATGGGATGAAATTCACTTAGCAGGTAAGTAGTGTTATTGTTACTTTTTCTTACTCAGTGTTGGATCCTGGATCCAGCACTGATGTATCTCCTGTAAACAATTGAAAGAATGCGTTTATGTCATACAGGCGATTTTTAAGTAATATTTGTAAGTTTAAAAAATCAACACTTCGAAACTTTTTCAGCAAAAACCAGGCAATGTTATCCTATGGAAGGAAATTCAAGTTACCAGTAAGTACAGTTATAATTACTTTTCAGGGTCAGTGCCCGGCACCAAGATCCAGCATATCTCTCCTGATAACAGGTGAGTATTTTCATTTTTGTGATTTGGCTGATTTTAGAGGAATATTTTAAAGTTTCAAAACGCCACACTCCACTTCAAAGTTTCAAAACTCCACATGAATTTCCAAGTGAAACCAGTCAAAGGTACACTATGGAAGAAAAGTGAGTTATTGGCTTCTAGGTAAGTACTCGACTGGCAGAGTTAAGGTTCTGGGCATAGACTCAGGGGTCTACCAGGGTCAGGTAGGTACAGTTGTTACACCCTCAGCGGCACAGGGGCAGCCGGGTGCAGAGAGAGTTAGGCCCAGGGTTAGCCTATGGGAGGCAGGGGGCCTTTGGTTGGTGGTGGCTGGCAAGTAGGCCATGCGGCTGTGGGAGCTGGGCTCCTGGTCACTTGCTCAGGGCAAATGGGAAAGTAGATTAGAACAGAGGTTGCACTCCCAGGGGCTCTCGGGCAGCTGGGTGCAGGGTGCTTTTGAGCCGTCGGGCGCTCAATGTTATTCAATAGGAAAGCTGGAAGGTGAACAAAGGCTGCAGGCTCTGGGACGGAGATTCTTCAGGTGTGACCACCACTTTGAGAGGTAAGTTGGGATCTTGGAAGATAGGTAGGCACCCAGGAGTTGGGCACCGGGGGCCGTGGGGCTCGGGTTACAGGGGTGTCTTTTGACGTCAGGAAATCTTACCCTCAGCTGGTCGCGGTTGGAGGGGTCCCTGGTTGTGAGTCTGCAGGCGTCATCTGGGTCGTCGAGGAGGGTCCTTGGGCACTGGATTTCAGGTCACAATTGCTGGGGGGACGTCCTCAGGGTCTTTGCCCACTCAGGAACAGGCTGGGCTCGGCGGGTGCAGAGTGTGCTGGATTCGCGGTTTCTAGTTGGCACCAGGGGTGATGCTTTTTGAGCAGAACCACTGCTCGTGGGAGTCCCAGTCTTTTAGATGAGCAAGTAGGCAGCTCCTCCGGGGTTTTCGAGGCTGCTGTCCGTAGGAGACACCGGGGTTTAGCAGGAGCAGGTTCAAGGACCGACAGGCCTGTAGGGCTGGGGACAAGTCAGTTGGGGTTGTCCTCTTGTTAGCAGCTAAATAGCAGGTCTTCCTTCTTCTTGTTCTTCTTTCTTGATTTCAAATCAGGATCTGAGGAAGGAAGGTTCAGGGTGCCCCTAAATACTACATTTAGGGGCGTTACAGGTAGGGTAAGGGCAGGGACCAATGGGTCCCTGTCCTGTGGTGAGTACACCCCTATCCTACTCCTCTCCTGTGGGAGGGGGGCTGGAGCCTATCTCTGATTGGCCAGGGCTCCCCATCCTCAAGATGGCCGGAGTTGTGCTTCACCTCGCCTCTACCACCTGAGGGGTGGGGTTGGCAGAGGCTGGCACACTCCCTTTCCTCACGCAGGGTTTCCTGACTGTCTTCCCACCAGAGTGGGGGTCAGAACCGGTGTGGGGCAGTTGCTGAGAACAGCAATTGGCCTGGGGAAGCTCACAAAAGGCAGCATGCCTTTGAAGCTTCCCCTGCCCATCCTGGGGGAGGAGGCTTGGCACCTCGTCCCAGGATGTGCATTGTTTCAGGCCCCCGAGAGTGGTAAGCTCTCGACCCAGTGGTCCAGATACATGTCTGGTGGTGGCAGCCTCGGTAGGCACGCAGTCAGGACACTGGGAGCTGGTTAGGTTTCAGGGGGCATCTCTAAGATACCCTCTATAGTGCATTTTACATTAAATCCCACGCTGGCATCAGTGTGGGTTTAATGTGCTGAGAAGTTTGATACCAAACTTCTCATTTTTCAGTGTAGCCATTATGGTGCAGAGGAGTTCGTAATGACAACCTCCCAGCACCATATACTCTTAATGGCATCACTGCACTTACAGTGCCCAGGAATGGGCCTGGGTACTGTAGGGGCACAGGACTCAGGCACCTGTGCCCCACACCACTGGCATAGTGCACCCTGCTAGAGGGGTGACTTATGCATGCCAGGGCTGTGGGTTTGTGGGCATGGCACATAGGGATGTGTGCCATGTCGACTCTCTGTTTAGTTCTGCACCAAGACAGACACTCAGCCTGGAAAGGCAGTGTATGTGCCAGGATACAGGGCACCTAAGGGTGGCATAATAAGTGCTGCAGCCCTTAGGGGTCTTCTCTGGTCCCAGTGCCCTGGGTACCTAGGGTACCATTTACCAGGAACTGACCTGTGGCCAGAGATGCCAATTGGATTTAGGTTTCAACACCGTTTTTGGGAAGGAACACAGACCCTGGGTACCTGGTTGGCAGGAATCCAGGGCACACTCAGTCAAAGTACATCAGCAATTCAGTAAAAAGTGAGGGCATACCATGCAAGAAAGATGACACTCTCAGAGATGGGCACAAGGCCTGGGTGTAATTTTAAGATAGGCAGACCAACTGACTTTGTCAAAGGTCCAGAACACCAACCTATAAAAAGTGGGCCTATTGGCTTTATTAAGAGTCAGGATTTTGTTGTTGTTTTAGTCAGGATATCTATACTACTATTATAAAGAGAGAACTGTGTCCTTTGAGCCAGGTAAACTCGAAAAGTACACCACCAATCGCAACTCCCAATACAGCGTTGGAAAGGGGGGTCCTGTAGATGGACATAGGCTATAAAAATAAATAAAAATAAACTTTATTTAAAAAATAAACAATAAAAAAAAGTAGTTCCTAAGAAGTAGCGCTGGCCGTGTGTGCTAACAACGTGGACGTGCGTGCTGACATCATCTAGCGCGGGGAGGAGCGGCGGACAGCAGTGTTGAAGTCGGGCTGAGATACATGAAGCGCGGGGAGGAGCAGAACGTGTGCGGCTCGGAGAAGCGATGGGAGGAGGCGGAACGAGGAGCGGTGAAGTCGGGCTGATGGGAGGAGGCGGAACGAGGAGAAGTGAAGTCGGGCTGATGGGAGGAGGTGGAACGAGGAGCGGTGAAGTCGGGCTGATGTGAGGAGGCGGAACGAGAAGCGGTGAAGTCAGGCTGAGGTAGGTGAAGCGCAAGAGCGCTGGGAGGAGGCGGAAAGTGTGCGGCTCAGTGAAGTGCTGGGAGGAGGCGGAACGTGTGCGGCTGAGTTAAGCGCGGGGAGGAGTGGAAATGTCGTCGTGGGCTGGGGCCGGGGTGGGAGTGCACGCAAGCCTGAAATGCTGCTCCCAGCCCCCTTCTGCCCCAGGCAATGCTGGGGCGGGCTGCTAGTCAACATATATAAAGCATATGTATTGTCTTTAATAGAAAATTACCAATAAGTTTGATGAAATTTACATTTCAATAATTCATACAGTGCAATGTTTAATAAATGTGCCTGTCATAAAACACGTAATAAAGCTTAATTCAAAACAGCAGCAGCATGTGTTTGAATCTTTTCAACATTTTTCAAGCTAAAAAGTGCAGCCATGGAACCACCACAAGGGGGTGCTGCACTCCAGCTAAAGAGCAGAGAGCTCCAGCTAGGATTGCTTTGAAACAATATGCTAAGCTCTCCTGAGGTCATGGTTTTAATGTTTCAGGAGACTTACTGTTTTTTTTTAATGTTGCTGGCAGCCTGTTTAACACTCTGATTGCTTCCACAACATTAAAATAAATGATTGGTGGTGCCCCAGCCTCTTCCAGGGTATTATGGGGTGCTCAGCGCAAGGAACAGTTGAGCGGCTACTGACACTCTTTTATTATTAATTTGTTTATATATTTTTTTCTGGTGTCCTTGTGCCCACTCAAGACATCTACATATTAAATATTTGTTGGGGACTGCAGGGATCCCACAGGCCTTTGCGGCCCTACCGGTACAATGCAAGCTGCCCTATGAGCCGTGTAGGAGCCAGCAATATTTGCCCTTTAAAAAAAAAACATATTGGAGTGTCCTGGTGCCATACGGGACATCCACAACATTATGATTCTCTGGTGGGCTGCAGGGGATTCCCAATGCCCCGACAGCCCCACCGAATCCTTGCAAGCGGCCTTGTGGACCACACAAAAGCTGGCAATATTTCCTTACATTTCTTTTGAAAAAACAGTGGGGTACTCTGGTGCTCACCCGGGCCACCCCACAACATGTCAAACATTAAGGGCTTTGGGGGAATCCCATGGCCCACTGCCCCATTGCAAGGGCAGTTTTCTTTTGCTCTCCCGGTGGGAACAATTCTTAAGTTTCCCTGCTTGCCAGACGTGGCCACTGGGAAACTAAACTTCTGCTTCTGTCATGTGGGAGCATATTCGTTTTCCCTGCCCACACGCTTGCAGGTAGCGAATCTAAGGTGTTCTGGAGACATGATTTACTGGGACACTACAACTGAACCAGCGCTGGGGACTTAGGTCCTTGAGGCCACAGAATGACTCAGGAAGGTGGGCCGTATGCCCCTCTCCCCTTCGATATAAATAGAGCAGTGTTTCCCCCATTCAATTTCCATAGGAATACTGAACAGCAATACCCAAAAACAGCTGAAGCGAATTCCACCAAATTTTGCAGAAAGCTATATCTTAACACGGAAAGTGTGCTTTTTGTGATTTCGTGTTAATCAGTTCAGTAGTTGAGAAATTAACGTTCAAAATGTATGTATTTTACAATTAACTATAACTTGTGAACAGTGGTTTTTAGAGTTTAAAATGTTACATTTCAATCGTCATTTCCACCAAACTTTAACATCACCTTAATCTTTGTTATTTTAAGTGAATCTAGATATATATAGCTAGCTGTACATATAGATGTATAGCTATGCTTAATTTCACAAAGTAGTAAAATGGTTGGGGTTGGTGCCCCTGCAGACTTAGGTCCCTTGCTTGCTGCTCTGCCACTGGATTCAAGCTAGCCTGGCTGATTAGGGGTGATACCCCGAAACGGGTCCCAAGATGCTTGTTTCCCATCAAGGGAGGACCTGTCCTGGCAGTTCGAGATGGACTGTTCCCAAGAGGAGCAGGGTCAAGACTGATTTGCATATGGCTCGGTCCAAACTGGGGTGGAATGGTGAGCAAAATAAGGATGGATTTAACCAAGATCTCTTGACTGGAGGAAAATGTTTGATTAGTTCAGCATTCCGTCCATCATTTTTGCACAGCAAAATCCTATAAGAGGGCAGAACCTTTTGCACACTGTCACACAGAAAGGATATTCCACTATGAAGAGCTCTGTACATGCTAACATCCTGTGGGAGTGCAGAAAATGCTGTACTCTGTCACAAACAGAGGACGCTAAAGTGAGAAGAGCTCTGTGCGTGCTGCAAGCTGCCACAGAGAGAGGACATTCCAAGAGAGAAGAGCTGTGCTCAAGGTAATATTCTGTAAGAGGGCAGAACCTGCTGCACATTCTCACGTAGAGAAGACATTCCACTATGATGAGGTCCATGCATGTGAACATCCTACAAAAGGGCAGAACCTGTTGGACACAGTCACGCAGAAAAGACATTCCACTGTGAAGAGCTCCATGCGTGCTAATATTCTGTAAGAGGGTAATAGCTGCTGTACACTGTCACCCAGAAAGAGGACATAGTGGGAAGAGCTCCAAGGATGCAAATATTCTGAAAGAGGGCAGGGCCTGCTGCACATTCTCAGAAAGAGAAAACATCCCACTGTGAAGAGCTCTGTGCATGTGAATATCATGCGAATATCCTGTAAGAGGACAGAACCTGATGCACACTGTCACTGAAAGAGAGGACATTCTAGTTGGAAGAGCTCCTTGCATGCTAATACCGTGTAAGAGGGCAGAGCCTGCTTCACACAATCATCCAGAGACAGGACATTGCAGCGGGAAGTGCGTAAGGCTAAGTATTTCTTTGATGATTGCAAACACCTCCTCGCACAGGGACGCAGAGAAAGAAGTACATTGAAACCAACAGCGGACCCCACCGACCTCAAGAATTACCGCTCCATCTCGCTCCTCCCGTTTCCAGCCAAAGTCATCGAGAAGACCGTCAACAAGCAGATGGCCGCCTTCCTCGAGACGAACGGATCCCTCGACCCCTCACAGTCCGGCTTCCGAGCCAACCACAGCACCGAGACCGCCCTCATCGCCGCCACCGATGACATCCGGGCCCTGATGGACAATGGAGAAACAGCGGCCCTCATCCTCCTAGACCTCTCCGCGGCATTCAACACGGTCTGCCACCGCACCCTAGTACGGCGCCTCAACAACATCGGAATCCAGGACAAGGCGCTGGAATGGATCATCTCCTTCCTCGACGGAAGAACACAGAGAGTCCGCCTACCACCGTACAAGTCAGAAGCCTCCGAAGTCATCTGCGGAGTCCCCCAAGGATCATCTCTGAGCCCCACCCTCTTCAACGTCTACATGAGCCCCCTCGCGGCCATCGTACGCAAACACAACCTCAGCATAATCTCCTACGCCGACGACACCCAGCTGATCCTCTCTCTGACCAACGCCCCCGCCGCCGCCAGAGCCAACCTGCACGAAGGGATGAAAGAGGTAGCCGAGTGGATGACGACCAGCCGCCTGAAACTGAACTCGGACAAGACGGAGGTCCTCATCCTGGGCTCCTCACCCTCCGCCTGGGACGACTCCTGGTGGCCTCCCGCCCTGGGCACCGCACCCAAACCGACAGACCATGCACGCAACCTGGGCTTCATCCTGGACTCCTCCCTCTCCATGACCAGGCAAGTCAACAACGTCTCCTCGGCGTGCTTCAACATCCTACGCATGCTACGGAAGATCTTCTGGTGGATCCCCACCGAGACCAGGAAGACCGTCACCCAGGCCCTCGTCACCAGCCGACTGGACTACGGCAACGCCCTCTACACCGGTACCACCGCCAAGCTCCAGAAGAGACTCCAGCGGATCCAGAACGCCTCAGCCAGACTCATCCTCGACATCCCACGAACCAGCCACATCTCCGGACATCTGAGAGACCTTCACTGGCTCCCTGTCAACAAAAGAATCACCTTCCGCCTCCTCACCCACGCACACAAAGCCCTACACGACCAAGGCCCGAGCTACCTCAACAGCCGAGTCAACTTCTACGCTCCCAAACGCCACCTCCGATCAGCCAACCACGCCCTCGCCGCCGTCCCCCGCACCCGAAGAGCGACTACAGGAGGAAGGTCCTTCTCCTACCTGGCCGCCAAGACCTGGAACTCCCTCCCGACCGACCTGCGCCTGACCCAAGACCACCTCTCCTTCAGGAAGAAGCTGAAGACCTGGCTGTTCGAGCAGTAGCGGCACCCCCCCCCCCCCCCCTCCCCCCAGCGCCTTGAGACCCTACGGGTATGTAGCGCGCTCTATAAGTGTCACTGATTGATTGATTGATTGATTGATTGAATGCAGTGCTTAATTTGAGCTGGTGGTTTCCAGTGCTCAGCACATGTACTGAATCAAAAACGGCGCTTGCGACAGTCTGCCACAAGGTGGCGCTGTCTGGCTAATTTAGAGGTGACCACAGCAACAATTCATTATTAATTCACTATACATTAAAAAATGGTTATTCCTGGCCACCCAAATTAGTATCATAGCTTTGTGGGCCTGAAATAGTCCGAATTGTCACACCTGAGCAGCCTGTCATCATTAGACTATTGATTGCAAATTTATAAAAGCCGGAAAAGTGTTTTACTCCATAAGTGTAATCTGAGGCCTGGTTTGTATTTGTTCTTAAAATGCAAATAAAAGAATGTTTTAAGAAACAAAAAATAAGCACTTGTGATTTAGTATAAGGGGAAGTTATATCTGTAAGAATTAATGGATGGAGTGATAATTCTTATTAGAGTGAATGATTCGACCTTCTGCTTAGTAATTATGTTTTATAATTTCAGAATTGCAGGCGAGTCTGGTGGTTCACATGGAATCTTCCACAGTTGACATTCCCACTGCATGTCCCATTGCAATGTATTAAGACTTTAAATTCCCATGTTCCATCTTTTCTTGCCTGTATGTAGATTGCATAATCCCATAATCATGGCTTTGCATACCACTGGCCAACATCTACTACTCCTACCAATGATCATTGGCGCTGCCAATTAGGTTTGAAGCATGCAGAATCATATATGAATGCTTAGAATCTAGGTGGCTTTGAATAACTGCGCAGAAAATACATATTCTATTCAACATTCCATATCCAAAAAAATCATCACAAAAGGGTTTATTAAATCGGGAATCCGTCAGATTCCTTTGTTATTGCAGTTACCTTTACTACAATTAAACAAGTTTTAAAGTTTTGACTGAGCTGAATGCTTTTCTCTTATATATATCCCCTGGAGGGATTCTAAAATGAAACAGCCTTCAACGTCACTTCAGGGAAAGTGAGGCCTTCGAGGTATTGTGTCTGTCATTTGTTGTTCCAATTATACATCATTGTCTTTGGAGCAGCTTCATCGATTTAAGGAATGTGTTTTAACCATTTTTAATACGTAGGATTTCTTTCTGAATTATAAAAAATTATTTCCTTATGTACGAAATGCAGAACTTGTATTCTGATAAATAACTATGACATTAACACATGTGGATTTTGGGTTATGCTCTTAATCCTTTTTACATTACCTTGTACGCTTTAAAGCCCCTGGCGCAGTAACCCTGTGCTAACTTGTTCTTGAGTGGGGCTATTTCCTGCTTTATATTTTTGAGCCAACCTTATCCCCAAGAGGTGCTTGATAGTGGCATAATGTAACTTTCCAACGGAGGGGATGAAAGTTTATCCGTGTTAACCCCAAACATTAGTTACTATTGTCCCCTTGTTCAGACTGTGGTCGTGTCATCACACTGGACGCCATGCTCAAGGCATCATTTGTCCCCTTAAGGAAGGACATTTGATCCTTGCTTTCACACTATAATGATGTACCAAATAATGGTTATCCTCTGGATCTGATGTTCCTGTAACTTGCCATATCACAGCACAGAACACACTGGAGCTTCCTGTTAACTTTCCAGGTTCTGAGATATGGCCTCGTAGGGTAGCTTAGTCAGGGGCGCAACAAACGCTCCCGCAGCCCCCGCGATGCGGGGGCCCCACTCTCTTCAGCAATGGCGTAACAAAACTTGAGGGGGCCTCTCTGCAAACTACATGGAGGGGGCCCCCTCCCATCCTCCGTGCTAGTCTAGAGCTCTCAGGCCAGCGACCCACCATACTGCAGGGGATGCAGGGCTATTGTTACGCCACTGTCACCAATACAGCCGTTATAAGTAACACTGGATGGTGGAGTCAAAGGTCGGCCCAGTCAGCCAGCAGGCTATCATAGGTGGTGGTCCATTCATTACAGGGTCCCTGCCATCAGTAGGCCAGGGAAATTTGCCCAATTTTAGGTGGGTTTCCTGATGCAGACTCCTGTCATGATATACAACATCGGGCCCACTCATCCTTCAGTTTTGGCAAAAGTGCATCCACTGCTCCTTCTCGTTTCCGTTTTAAAACATTAGACAAAGCGACAATGCAGTATTTCAAAAGCAGATGTATCTACAAAGAGCACATTTTGATAATACATTTTTATTAGTAGACAATAGCAATCTTAAGAGACATTGCATAGCTTCATACATACTGTGACCCCAATTCCATCACAGTCTCTCTCTCTCCCCCTCTCAATGAGTCAGTCTCTCTCTCTCAGTCAGTCAGTCTCTCTCTCTCTGTCATTCAGTCTCTCTCAGTCAGTCAGTCTGTCAGTCAGTCAGTCAGTCTGTCAGTCACTCTCTCTCTCTCTCTCTGTCAGTCTGTCTGTTATTCAGTCTTTCTCTCTCTGTCAATTTCTCAGCCAGCCAGTCTCTCTGTCGGTCAGTATTCAGACTCTGAGTCAGTCAGTCTTTACACTCTCTCCACTCTATCTCTCTCTCTCCATTCTCTCTCTCAACTCTGTCCACTCTATCTCCACTGTCTCTCTCTCCACTGTCTCTCCCTCCACTGTCTCTCCCTCCCCTGTCTCTCTCTCCACTCTCTCACTTTCAACCTCTCTCTACTCTCTCCAGTCTCTCTCCAGTCTCTCTCCACTGTCTCTCTCTCCACTGCCTCTCACTCACTCCCTTCTCTCTCTCTCTACTCTCCCTACTCTCTCTACACTCTCTCTACTCTCTCTCCACTCTCTCTACTCTCTCTCCACTCTCCCCACTCTCTCTCCACTCTCTCCACTCTCTCTCTCTCCACTGGCTCTCTCACCACTGTCTCTCTCTCCGCTGTCTCTCACTCTCACTACTCTCTCTCCACTCTCTCTCTCCCTTCTCTCTCTCTACTCTCCCTTCTCTCTCTCCACTCTCTCTACTCTCTCTCTACTCTCTCTATTCTCCCACTCTCCACTCTCTCTACTCTCTCTCTCTCCACTCTCTCTCTCTCCTCTCTCCACTCTCTCTCTCTCTACTCTCCCTCCACTCCCACTCTCCACTCTCTCTCTCCACTCTCTTTCTCCACTCTCTCTCTCCACTCTCTCTCTCTCTCCACTCTCTCTCTCCACTCTCTCTCTCTCCACTCTCTCTCTCTCCACCCTCTTTACTCTCTCTCCATTCTCTCTCTCCACTCTCTCTCTCTCCACTCTCTCCACACTCTCTCTATCTACTCTCTCTACTCTCTCCACTCTCCCTCTCTCCACTCTCTCTCGCTCCACTCTCTCTCTCTCTCCACTTTCTATCTCTCTCCACTCTCTCTCCATTCTCTCTCTCTCTCCACTCCCTCTCTATACTCTCTCTCCACTCTCTCTCTCTCTCTTCGCTGTCTCTCTTTACTCCCTCTCCTCTCTCTCTCCACTCTCTCTCTCCACTCTCTCTACTCTCTCTCTCCACTCTCCCTCTCCTCTCTCTCTCTCCACTCTCTCTCTCCACTCTCTTTCTCCACTCTTTCTCTCCACTCTCTCTCTCTCTACTCTCTCTCTATTCGCTCTACTCTCTTTCCACTCTCCCTCCACTCTCTCTCCACTCTCTCTCCGCTCTCTCTCTCTCTCTCTCCACTGTCTCTCTCTACTCTCTCTCCACTCTCTCTCTCTACTCTCTCTTTCCTCTCTCTCTCTCTCTCCACTGTCTCTCTCTCCACTGCCTCTCACTCACTCCCTTCTCTCTCTCTACTCTCCCTACTCTCTCTACACTCTCTCTACTCTCTCTCCACTCTCTCTACTCTCTCTCCACTCTCCCCACTCCCTCTCCACTCTCTCTCTCTCCACTGGCTCTCTCACCACTGTCTCTCTCTCCACTGTCTCTCACTCTCACTACTCTCTCTCCACTCTCTCTCTCCCTTTTCTCTCTCTACTCTCCCTTCTCTCTCTCTACTCTCTCTACTCTCTCTCTACTCTCTCTACTCTCCCACTCTCCACTCTCTCTACTCTCTCTCTCTCCACTCTCTCTCTCCTCTCTACACTCTCTCTCTCTCTACTCTCCCTCCACTCTCTCTCACCACTCTCTCTCTCCACTCTCTTTCTCCACTCTCTCTCTCCACTCTCTCTCTCTCTCTCTCCACTCTCTCTCCACTCTCTCTCTCCACTCTCTCTCTCTCCACCCTCTTCACTCTCTCTCCATTCTCTCTCTCCACTCTCTCTCTCTCCACTCTCTCCACTCTCTCTCTATCTACTCTCTCTCTCTCTCCACTCTCTCTCTCTCCACTCTCCCTCTCTCCACTCTCTCTCTCTCCACTCTCTCTCGCTCCACTCTCTCTCTCTCTCTCTCTCCACTTTCTCTCTCTCTCCACTCTCTCTCCATTCTCTCTCTCTCTCCACTCACTCTCTATACTCTCTCTCCACTCTCTCTCTTCGCTGTCTCTCTTTACTCCCTCTCCTCTATCTCTCCACTCTCTCTCTCCACTCTCTCTACTCTCTCTCTCCACTCTCTCTCTCCTCTCTCTCTCCACTCTCTCTCTCCACTCTCTCTCTCCACTCTTTCTCTCCACTCTCTCTCTATTCGCTCTACTCTCTCTCCACTCTCCCTCCACTCTCTCTCCACTCTCTCTCCGCTCTCTCTCTCTCTCTCCACTGTCTCTCTCTACTCTCTCTCCACTCTCTCTCTCTACGCTCTCTTTCCTCTCTCTCTCTCTCCACTGTCTCTCTCTCCACTGTCTCTCTCCACTCTCTCTCTCTCTCTACTCCCTCTCTACTCTCTCTACTCTCTCTCTACTCTCTCTACTCTATCTCTACTCCCTCTACTCTCTCTCTAATCTCTCTACTCTCTCTCTCTTCACTCTCTCTCTCTCAACTTCTTCTCTCTCCACTCTCTCTCCACTCTCTCTCTCCACTCCCACTCTCTCTCCACTGTCTCTCTCTCCACTCTCTCTCTCCACCCTCTCTCTACTCTCTCTCTCTACTTGCTCTCTCTCTCTCTCTCCACTGTCTCTCTCCACTCTCTTTCCACTCTCTCTTTCTCTCCACTCTATCGCTTGCTCTGCTCTCTCTCTTTCTCCACTCTCTCTCTTGCTCCGCTCTCTCTCTTGCTCCACTCTCTCTCTTGCTCCACTCACTCTCTTGCTCCACTCTCTCTCACTCCACACTCTCTCTCACTCCACTCTCTCTCGCACTCACTCCACTCTCTCTCACAAAGTAGTGTGCGTTGCGATGGGCGTCCGCAGAAATGTTTCCATGGGGGGCACATTTTTTACTTTATCACAATCCCCCTTGCACTCTTCTACCCTTTGCCTTGCACCCTTCTCATCCTCTCCCTTGCACCCTTCTCCCCCCTCCCCCTTGCACCCTTCTCCCCTCCGCCTTGCACCCTTTTCTACCTTGCACCATTCTCCCCTCTGCCTTGTACCCTTCTCCCCTCTGCCTTGCACCCCTCTCTCTTCTGCCTTGCACCCTTCTCCCCTCTGCCTTGCACCCTTCTCCCCTCTGCCTTGCACCCTTCTCCCCTCTGCCTTGCACCCTCCTCCCCCTCCGCCTTGCGCCCTTCTCCCCCTCCACCTTGCACCCTTCTCCCTTTCCACCTTGCACCCTTCTCCTCTCCACCTTGCACCCTTCTCCCCTATGCCTTGCACCCTTCTCCTCTCTGCCTTGCACCCTTCTCCTCTCTACCTTGCACCCTTCTCCCCTCTGTCTTGCACCCTTCTCCCCTCTGCCTTGCACCCTTTTCCCCCCTCTGCCTTGCACCCTTCTCCCCTCTGCCTTGCAACCTTCTCCTCTCTACCTTGCACCCTTCTCCCCTCTGCCTTGCACTCATCTTCTCTCCACCTTGCAGCCATCTCCTCTCTGCCTTGCATCCTTCTCCTCTCTACATTGCACCCTTCTCTCTACCTTGCACCCTTCTCCCCTCTACCTTGCACCCCTCTCCCCGCTGCCTTGCACCCTTCTTCTCTCTGCCTTGTACCCTTCTCCCCTCTGCCTTGCATCCTTCTCTCTGCCTTGCACCCATCTCCTCTCTGCCTTGCACCCTTCTCCTCTGTACCTTGCACCCTTCTCCCCTATGCCTTGCACCCTTCTCGGCCCCCCTTGCCCCCCCCTGCGGGCGCCCACATGGTGCTTCTAACAAGAGTGCTTACCTGAGGGCACCATTTTCCTTCTCATATGAGCTTTGCCCCGGAGAATGCTCTCTCTGGGGGGCCCCACTCCCACCCTTGTCAGGGTCCCAAGCAGTGCTCTGTGCTGCCTCCTGCTCTCTCTCTGGGGCCCCCACCCCCGTCCTTGTCAGGGTCCCGAGCAGTGCTCTGTGCTGCCTCCTCGCTCTCTGGGGCCCCCAGCCTCTGTCTTTGTCAGGGTCCCGAGCAGTGCTGTGCTGCCTCCTCTCTCTCTCTGGGGCCCCTAGCCCCCATCCTTGTCAGGGTCTTGAGCAGTGCTCTGTGCTGCCTCCTCTCTCTCTGGGGCCCCCAGCCCCCATCCTTGTCAGGGTCCCGAGCAGTGCTCTGTGCTGCCTCCTCTCTCTCTGGACCAAGCAACAACAAGGGTTTTGGCTAGAGCACAGTAAGGCTGCGCCAATGAACTAATAAACAAAAGGATTGCCAGTACTGTGCAATAATTCAAGGTTTAACAAGGGCCACGAGCTGGAAGTCGCTCATTACCACAGACCACTCTTTCACTCAAGATTTTGATCAAAGTTAAATGAATTTATTTTGATTTTATTTTTCTTTTTTTTGGTTTTTTTCTTATTGAAACACAACAAAATGCATAATTTTGGCTTCAGTCTAATACATTCATTGTGAATAACATAGGGGGAGAATACCAGGCCTTTGGGCTGAAGGATTTAAGAAAAGAGGGGCAGGAATGCCAGGGGGTGTGGAGGGAAAAATTAGACACTTAACACATTTCACTCATGGACATAAATTGACGACAGACAACAAAGAATGGTGGTGAGAAAGGGGTATTTTCTAACAGGGATTTATTTTATATTATAGGCCCTGCAAGGGTTCTATTTGTATTGGCAGGTAAAACCTACTCCACTCAATGGAA
Organism: Lissotriton vulgaris; assembly: GCF_964263255.1. Lineage (NCBI taxonomy): Eukaryota > Metazoa > Chordata > Amphibia > Caudata > Salamandridae > Lissotriton > Lissotriton vulgaris. The sequence goes on from NC_141695.1 coordinate 1,310,022,205, forward strand.
GGATACAAAAATTCATTTATATTCATGAAATAGACCATCAATCATTATTATATTTACAGTACATATTTGTAATCGATTGGTCTATACAAACATAAAAAATAAGGTTGAAGCGTTTCGAATCCCTAAGAATCAGGGGATTCTCTTCAGGACCAAACAACAAGATCTGAAAGACATAAATTAAATAACATACTGTCAGTCATCTATGTTAGCGACTCTCAACTTACATTCAGCTCAGCATATACTCAGATCCTACCTGTGCTTCTTTATAAAGTCTTCACTTCCGTAAAGCTGGAAGAGAAGATTACAAATATGTCTAGCAATGTTTATAAGTCAAATGGGGCTTCTTTTAAAGAGGTCAGTTGGTGCGTGTTACTTAATTGAAGGTTGGTTGAGCGTTTCCTACTTGGTCTACTTGATTTCAAGACTCCAAATCCGTCATGTCATTTTTTTGAAAGATTTATTTATCTGAAACAAAATCAATGGTTTTTTGTGAGATCTAAAGTCCGAATGTGATTTGATAAAGAAACTTTTTTGTCTAAAAATGGTTGCGGGATTATTTGTGCAGTAGTCGCATCCTTGGTTAACTTCTTGTACCATTTCTGGTGAAGCGAGCGGTTGATCACCTAAGGAGTGGCCACTTCAGAGTATTATTACAAAATATCGGCGTAATGTGGTCGTGTACGAAGTTTTTAGCGTACACAGGGCTGCACTTAGTTGTCCGCTTTTATCTAATTGAGCATTAAACTGGAAGCGCTTATTTGAGAAAATTGTTGGCGAGTCTGAATCACAAGACTCGAAAGTTTTAATTAGCGGCGGTCACTTATGTAGCAGCAGATATCTGAATGGCCAGCAGTTAATGTTGTATAAAATAGCCAGTCGTGCGTGTTACCTTGAGTATTTTCAGGTATCCTCCTCAATGCGTCGCTTCCATGAATGCAGACGCCGTTAACTAGTTCCGGGCTAGCCCGTTTAAAATACATCTGAATTCCGGGTCGGCATGCACGTGTTGCTGGGATTTGTAGTTTTTGGTATGTTGTGTAAAACTTCAACAGAGTTATATATCACATTGCTGGATTTCTAGTTATTTATTTAGGATAGGAAGATATCTTGAAAGTCGAGCTTTCACTCGAAAGGTTGGTTAATCGGTATTCACGCATTGGACCGATTTAACTTTTCATTAGATATTTGGCCATGGAACATCAGCCTCTCATATCCGGTATTTGTATATTAAATGTGCAGATAATTTTGTGAGGGAACAGCTAGTGGTTAATCCGAATTCTCTGGAGAATTGATGTATATTGCTGGTCGACATGCACGTCACTGAAATTTGTAGTTTTTTACTATCAGATGGTTCAGACTTGAATCGAGTTGTATATCACATTGCGGTGCCACGTATCATAGGATTAAAATCACAGCTACCATCGAAAATATTATTCCTACTAATTTGGATCCTGTAATTATATCCTCAAACAGAACTTTGGAAAGAATTAATAATTTGAAGCTGTCTTTACTTGGCCGCAGTAACGTGATTAAAATGTTAATCTTCCCAAAGTTCTTATACATTTTTCGTGCTATACCTTTGTTAATATCTTCAGGGTACTTTGCTCGTATAGAGAGAATGTGCTCCAGATTTTTATGGGGATATCGCCGTGCTAGGAGAGCACTTAAAAGCTGCGAACTACCTCGTGATAGAGGGGGTTGGGGCATTCCAAACTTTCAATTATATCACTGGATGGCAATAATGCAAGACATGGATGTTCTTTTATTACCGGATGTCTTTATAGAGGAATTTTTATCTCCGTCAATTTATGAAATGCTTCTGGGCACAGAGGCTAAACAGTGTCTAAATCGGATAATAGAGCCGAGCTACTATAAAAAAAACTAAATTTAAGACACTAGAAACAGCTTTTTTGATTTGGCGATCTATTAAAAAGAAATTTCGGCTTAGCACCAACTTAAATCGATATACTCCTTTACAGGACTGCTCTATTCTCCCAGAGATATTTAATGATGGGGTAATGTATAACTGGAACATTCTAGGTATTAGGAAACTGGGAGATTTATTTATAGATAACAATTTTGTCTCATTTGATCATCTATTGAATACATATCATATACCTCATGCCGATTTTTTTAAATATCTTCAGGTACGCAGTTTTTGTTTACAGAAAGTCTCAAGTTCTTTAATTTTCTTGGGGAGTATTGATATTCTTGAAGCAATTAAAAGGCGACAAAGAATAGGACCTCTATATCAATTAATTTTGGAACAAAGGGAGGATGATTTGGAGGCCATAGCGATTAAATGGCAGAGCAAAATGAATATTCAAAATGTAAATATAGAGAGAAGTTTAGCAATTGCAAAAAGTGTCTTACTGAACGGGTCGCTTATCAGCCAGCATTATATGTCTGTTTTTGGGCTGTATTATACACCAGGGAAGCTAGCAAAATGGAGTGCTGGGCGAGGGACAAATTGCAGCCACTGTAATCTCCACAGGGCTGATGCTGTACATATGTTTTTTGACTGCCTGAAATTGGCACAATTTATTGCGGAGATAGAGCACTTTCTGGCGGCAGAACTATATATTCAAGTCAAATTAACAGCATCAATGGTAATTTTTGGTTGTGATGAAATTGTGGCAAATATGACTTCTGATACGGACATAGGATTTATGTTTGTCTGCATGTCTGCATACCGTTTTTGTATAACATCGGGCTGGCTTGATATAGAACCACCCAACTTTGTTATGTGGCGAACTAAGCTATTATCAATGTATTATTTGGAAGCTGCATTATGTAAAATAAAAGGCATTACTAAGAAAACATTTGGTCGAAAACTATGGTCCCCAATCGTAAAATAGACTGGCACGTGAAAGGTTCTAGTTCTCAACCTCTGATTTTGTAGGAATAAGTACCAAGAAGAGTAGCACTTTGCCTGTTTGCTTTGTTTTGCTATGCTTTGTATTGTACTGTTACTTTATGTACTGCTGCCAAATGAAAACTAAATAAAAAAAAAAAAACAAAGATTGCTATTGTCTACTAAAAAAAAATATTATCAAAATGTGCTCTTTCTAGTTACATCTGCTTTTGAAATACTGCATTGTCGTTTTGTCTAATGTTTTAAAATGGCAACGAGAAGGAGCAGTTGATGCACTTTTGCCAAAACTGAACGATGAGTGGGCCGGATGTTGTATATCATGACAGGAGTCTGCATCAGGAAACCTACCTAAAATTGGGCAAACTTCCCCGGCCTACTGATGGCAGGGACCCTGTAATGAATGGACCACCACCTATGATAGCCTGCTGGCTGACTGGGCCGACCTTTGACTCCACCATCCAGTGTTACTTATAACGGCTGTATTGGTGACAGTGGCGTAACAATAGCCCTGCATCCCCTGCAGTATGGGGGGTCGCTGGCCTGAGAGCTCTTGACTGGCACGGAGATGGGAGGGGGCCCCCTCCCTGTAGTTTGCAGGGGGGCCCCCTCCCTGTAGTTTGCAGGGGGGCCCCCTCAAGTTTTGTTACGCCACTGAGCTTAGTTTTCCAGATAGGTGTGAGATGACTCCTGTCTTGGGGGATGATAAGGGGTTAAGTATCTGGGTGGCCCCATCACCACTTGTGGGGCTGTCTCCAGAGTGTAAATGTTTATTCTTTGGACCAGTTTCTGCCCACTTGCATCACATGTAAGAAGACTTCTGCCTGGATGTTAGCTGGCCCTTCATCCCACTGTTTGTTTTTACTTGACCGCATTATTGGGGGGGGGGCATGTGTGTAGGTAGGTATGCATCAGCGATGATGGCACAAGGTGCCTTGGTAGTGGCTGCACAGACATGCCTGAGAAGGGTATCAAAGTTATGACTATAAAATACCCCTTCTCTGCACCCCAGGTGTGACTACATAGTGACAGGTCCCTGAAACATAGATATGGCTCTTTATGTACAGTGGTCTATTTCAGCACATAATTCACGTATGGCTAAAGCAGCTTTTAATCTAAACCATCAATACAATATCACAGGGCTCTGTCTCATCACCGCAGATTTGAGTGCACACAGACAGAACTGTCTCTAAAACCTAGATATTGCAGCAGATGCCTTTGTCCCTGCATCCTAGGTATGATGAAGATGGCAGCTCAGGCTTGATTAAACATGGGCAACAGTGTATACTTTCTAAAAGGTTGAGTTCTAGTGCCCAAAGCTATGCGCAATAACCTGTGGCCGGCACTATTAATAGCACGTTGAATCCCAAGGCTGCGTATTCTTTCATCCACTACCAGACCTCCCACACCCTTCATCACACCACAACAGGCTCCTCCTATCTCCCTTTATGATGTTTTTCCCATCTTTCTCTTCCTTTCCCCTTTGTTTAGTTGTCCAACTCTTGTTCTCAAGGTATGTCTGATCTGGAAGAAGGAGTGCCTGTCCCCAAAAATGAGAGGGGCACTGGCGCTAAAATGGTGGGCATCTTGTGCGTGATTGCAAAAGCCTCTGTTCCTGTATGCTCTACATTTGCACTGTGATCCGTTCTTGTACCCCAAATGGGACTACACTGAGTTCACTTTATGGTACTGGGATATGGTTGCACCGTGTTCTGTTACTCTACTCCAAATAGATCTGCACACGATTCTGCCCCTGTATCCAGGTAGCTACACAACGCTAGGAGCATCACCCCAGGTTTAATTCTTCTAGACACTTTATGTACATATCTGATACAGCTGTGCATTGATCTGCCACTGCACCTCCGAATAGACTGCAAAGTGCTCTCGTCCTGACCCTCAGCTATGGTTAGGTCTCGTCTGAGAAAGAACATGTGCTGTCTATTGCAAGACATTTCGGTAGCATAAAGGGGTCGTAGAGACACCCATTACTTACTGTTGGTGGCTTTGTCGCTCTTATTTCCATGTTTTTGTTAGGTTGACGCTGCTGGTTTTATTTCCTCTTCGAGTGTTCGAACCTCCCATGTTTCCGGCCCGCTCCTGCTTCAGAAACTCTTCACCGTAGAAGAGAAAGTTCATTTTCGGAAGGCATGTGCTCATTATATTTTTCTGAATCGTGTTGTCTTTGCCCCCTCCCTCTTTCCCTTTGTTCATGTCACCTTTACTACTTTCTCCCTCCTACCCCCTCTGTGGCTTCTGACACCCCGCCCCTCCTGATCTCTGTCCTTACTGCTTTAAACTTGATATACCATAGTTGAGAACATTTGTTTTCAGATTGTGTCACTTACATTTTTTTGCTTTTTGTTGTTTTATTCGTATTGCAGACATTATATTCCTCTGTCCATCCGTGCTGCCTTCATCCGCTCCCACCCTCTGAGTGTACCATTGGCCTCACCCTTCTTCTGTCTGTGTTGCCTTTGCCCCCTCGTTCCCACCCTCCATTCCTTGGGCTATGTTGAAAGTGCACGAGCCACTTACATTTTTCTGACTATAGTCGTATTGCAGACTTGATATTTCTTCAAGTTGCCCTCTCTCCACTCATCTATCCATGTTGCATTTACCTGCTCCATCCCTACCCTCCTCCGTCTGGGCGCCTTTCCTCAACTTCCCAGTGGCTTTTTACCCCTTTATCTGTTACCACATCATTCTATACAATGACAGGCCACACTATACCATGACAGCCTATACCATATCATAACATTCAACAGCTGGCCATGTCATACTATACTATACAATGACAGACTATACCATACTATACAATAACAGACCATAACGAACAATGACAGGGGCCTAACAAACCACAACATATTACACTATGCAATGCTAGGCAATACTATACTATACAGTGTCCTCCCATACCATGCAATGGCAAGAGATACTATACTATACAATGATAGTCCACTCCATACTATGCAATGACAGGTCAGACCATACTGTATGACAGGCCAGACCATACTACACTATACAATGACAGACAATACCACACAATGACAGCCAAGGGCATATCATACAATGAAAGGCAATACCATACTATGCAATTACAAACCATACCTTACTGTGCAATGATAGAACATACCATACTATCCTATGCAATGACTGGCTATATCATACTATACAATGACAGGCCATGCCATACCATACCATACATTGACAGGGCAATAACATACCATACCTTACAATACAATACAATTGCAGGCCATACCGTACTGTACAATGATAGGCCATACCGTACTATACAATGACAAGCCATACCATACTATCTCATACAATGACAGACCAACCTTTTTTCCTCTTCTATCCCTCTGCTATCCTTCTCAATCTAAATAACTGACTAATATCCACCACTCAAATTACTTTCATATTTCACTACACTAATTCACCACTAATCCTTATAATCCTTATGGGTTCCGGAGTAGGGTGCTACACGCCGAAAAAACGCTTTGACGCCTCGTCAGGGGTAGTAAGCGCTACATAAATGCAATTACAATACAATACATGTAGGATTATGAGGGTTAGTAGTTGTGTTGTTACTAGCATTGGCCGCATTGCAGGGACAATGTGTGGTGCAAGCTGCATGGGCTTTCTGGCAAGAGCCTGGCTCTTATCTAAAAAAAAAAAAAAAATTAACCACTCTTGGAATGTAATACCCCAAAAAGAACATACACTTCCAGCTAGGCTAATTCACTGCCACAGAGAGCGCCTATCTCAACACTAACATCGATGTCAGTCCCTCGACCTCGACTGATCAACTCCGGGCATTTTAGAAGCTCTTCACGCCAGACCAGCAGTGCCAGCACCTATATAAAACTTTATAAATGAATAAATGAGGAGCAGTATTTTGGCCTGATGCAGGAAACTTGCTACGTGATGAATGAAGCGTAAAACGTGCTTCTGTTTGAAAGATGTCGTCAAAAAAGGGTTGAGTGAGAGGGGTGGCGAGTCTGGCTGAGGAGATAAGAGGGCCCAGCATGACTCAGCGGAATGAAAACTTGGCTGCTGGCCCTATAAATCTCAGAGGGCCTGGCAGGCCGTCAGCAGCAGCAGCTTCCAGCAGCAGACTCTGACTCAACAAATCTCCGAACACCGCCAGCAAAGATGGTCCAGTGGACAGCAGAAGAGAAGGCCGCCATCACCTCCGTGTGGGCCCAGGTGGACGCCGCGGCTGATGGACAAGAAACTTTGGCCAGGTATGTATGTATGTATGTATGTATGTATGTATGTATAGGCATTTATATAGCGCACTACTTACCCGGAGGGTCCCAAGGCGCTTCGACCACTGCAAAACCCTTCCTGGCTTCCCTGAGAGATGGTCCCTTAATGGGTATCTCCAGGGTGAGACCAGGCATCCCCGGCGGTCTGGTGGGGCCGTTAGTGAAGATGAGGCAAGCTAATGCCCAGAGTTGCCGAGTGTGATCGCTGATCAGAGTGGGCACCGAGGCGAGAGAATTATCGAGTCCGCTGACCCTGGTCCAGAAACCTGCCGCGCCGGGAATCAAACCCTGGTCCCGGGCCGTCCTCTGCTCTCGGGTCTGCCGCCTCTAACCAGCCATCTGTTGTGTCACACCATTCCCATCCTTAACTGCAATATTCACTGGTCTCAATCATCCTCTTCATTCCTAATATCTCATGATGTTCTCTTTCCTCTCAGTTTACCTTTCTATTTATCATCTCTCTGCTATTCTCTCTTTGGCTTTGTATTTACCCCAAGCCTATTTTGAACTATAGTGGCGTGCTTTCCAACAGCGATGGTGGTGGGTGCAAAGTTCGGTGCCCTGGCTCCGGCCTGCTGTGGTCACAGAACCAGTGTGCCACGAGGTTGGTTTGTTGTTGCATCTTCAAGTGTAGCCACATACCATGGCTCTGGTGTAGCCCAGATAATCTTAGCTGCATACCTGAAACAGAATGTGGGCATTAACAGCTGTTAGCCGCCCTCCCGTGAATATGGCCCAGATCACAGGCCAGGGCCTATAATGAGGGAAGGGTAATTAAAGACGTTTTGACCTGCAGTACAATACACGGAGATTCCTGGCAAAGGGCCACTGTTGGACCAGTATCACTGCCTTCCAGCGGTGTTGAGGGGGCTAACGGCTCTTGTTCTCCACTATTCAGAATGCTCCCTTTGTGGCTATAGCTTTTGTTACCCTACCTCCCTCGGCCTGCAGCTTGGGACAAATACTACAGGGAGGGTCAGGGCTTAAAGCGGGCTGGGTCCTACCGGTGGTCAGGGGGCAGTTCCAAAAACCAGGTGCTGAGACGGGTCCCTATCGGGCTCTCCATTTTTGCCGTCAGCCTCAGGTTGAAAACAAATCTTAGCTTTGCAGCAATGACACCCCTTCACTGCCTGTGATGCAACTTCAAAGAGACTCGGTATAGTTCTTCCACAGACTCATCATTTCAGAACGGAATCATTTTCAGTATTATGTCCAATGAAGCCATAGTTGTTGCTTATTTATCTTACACAACTAACAACCATTGGCAAAGCCAATAGCCCCGATTTGTTGTAGGTGTAATGTTACTTGTTGTATTATATGTCTGGATGCACAACTAAAGCAGCAAAATGCCAGTCGGGAGGGGAGGGGGCACACTATGCTAAGCACAGATATTTAACTTAAGAGTTTTTAAGCCACGTCCTTAATTACACCGGCCATCCCCCCTTTGAGAGACCCCTTAGTTTTTTCATTCCACTTATAGCCCTGGTGAGGGTAATTAACAGTGGTTATTGCCTTTGGGCTTAAGAACACTTAAATATTGAAACATAGGAGATCAATATACCACTATAATACTGAAGAGATATAGGTTTGGCTAGTGAGTCTATCGGCCATTGCAAACGAACATGCCTACCATGCACCAGCCATTTAATATTCTAAATAAGCTGCACCCAGTAACGGTCTAATTTGTTTTATTTTTGAAAATGCTACTGCTGGACAGAACACAATCATCTTGACTCTTTTAACAGAGCTCTAATGCTTCCCATCTCCATGCATGAGTAGCTCATCCATTCTAAATTTTTTATTCCATTTTTAGGGCCTGTTTCGTCGTTTATCCCATTATTAAATTTGGACTACATGTCCCAGAATGCAAAAGCAAAATATGAACTAGATGAGCAATTCATGCTTGGACCTGGGAAACTTGAGAGCTATGGATCCAATGCATACTCAGGCTTCAAAACACGTTTCCTGGATAAATGGATGAAGCTAACCAGTAATTTCTCTGCCTAAAAGTAGCACATCTTCTCTTCAGAACAGTCCTGTTAGAGCTCCGGAGCACCAGCAGAGGCATATCGTACATTCATTGCCCTATGAGCGGCACAGAACCCTGCAGTTCATGTACCCTCCATCCGAGTGTTCTCCTTTCGGCAGTGTCTTGTCACCTGAGAGGCTCCAGCACCAAAGGGCAGCAGTTACATGCTGGTGTTCTAGGACTCTCACAGTGTGGGGCCCCTTCAGCAGTGCCCTGTGGGTTCTAGAGCACCCAGCGGTGTGTCGCCTCTAGCGGCAGTGTGCCAGGTTCAGGATCCAGCAGCGTGAGCACCCTGTACTTTTGTCACCTGCTCCAAAGTCCTTCTAGCTCCCCCAGCAGTGTGGTGTTCAGCCTCACAGAGCATGCTTTCCCCAGAGAGCCAGCCATCTCTTGCAGCATGTCCTGCCTAAAGCATAATGGACTCTCTCCAGCAGGAGGCGCTCTTCTTTGGAAGTGCATGCTCCCTCCAGGGCAGGGGTCTCCAACCCTCTATGTAATAATACCTACTTAAGTTAAAATAAAATAATTGCAGGCTACTAATATTTTGAATGTTGTAAAAATGGCCACTTCAGACATGACTACACTAGTGGCCAGCCTATACAAGGTCACCAGAAGGGATTTCCTCAGTGCACCTGCCAGGGTTGCCAGCAGTAATTTTAAAAAGGCTCTGGCTGTTTGGAATGCGTTTACGTATGAAATACATGTCAGTCACAGCATAGGGCCCCTGGCTCAAAAGTAATAATATTAGTAAAAAGTTTCCACACATGATTTCTCACTCAAAAATCTGCTTTAAATATATTTTGAAAAAGCAGCCATTTTTCTTCAAACATCAGTTCATGAGTTCTGAAAATACACATTATTTTGTCTTGAATAGGCTATTTTGGCACACAAACATCAACTCAAAGCAAACATTTCCAATACTGTACCCTGGGATGTACAGAGGAGAGCTACTTACAGGTAGTTGGAGAGCCACCAGTGTCTTATGAGCTACTCTTGGAAGAAGCCTGCTTCCCAGTGTTCCTTAACTCCAGCTTAAGGTAAACCCTGACAAGACAGAGGTTTTGGCCCTTACCACAGGATCTAATCCATGGTCTAGTCTCTTTTTGCCACAGGAGCTTGGTACAACTCCGACAACAGTGCCAGCTGTGAAAAGTTTGGGTGTCAGGTTAGACACCAAATTAACCATGAACAGTCAAGTAACTGCAGCAGTGGGGAGTTGCGTAGGTCTAATAAGACAACTCCTGAAACTTGCACCTCTGGTATCGTTTTCCACCATGCGCACTGTTGTGTCGGCATTAATTCTGTCACTGCTGGATTATGGCAACGCAGTTTACATAGGGCTTCCCGAGAAACCTTTGGGGAAACTTCAGGTGGTCTTAAACAATGCGGTGAGATTGATTTTCAAAGTACGTAGAAGAACACGCGCCACACCCTTGCTACAACAACTACATTGGCTCCGTATTAAGCAGAAGGTTAGGTTCAAAGGCCTGTGCATTGCACATAAAGCCCAATTTGGAGCAGCGCCTCTCTACATTAAAGACCGTTTGAAATCTTATGTGCCTGATCGTTGTCTCTGTTCATCTGAGACACACTAGCTGGCCTGCCCACGCTTTAATAGAGCCACGTTGGGAGGGTGTGGCTTCTCGGTTGTGATCCCTCAACTCTTGAACAAGCTAACAGAGAGTCTACCTGGGGAAGCTAGGCAAATCCCTTTTAGAAAGAAACTTAAAACAATCCTGTTCTCCGAGTCATTCGGATAAGTCTTCCCCACTCTCTGTGCGACCAGTAATTGATTAAGGGATTCTGGGGTTCTGGGTCAAAACGCTTAGAGACCATTGGTGATTTGTCGCTTTACAAATGTAAATTAAACAATAACAATAACAATATGCACTCCCTGAACGATTTGCCCTCCCGCCAACAGTTTAAGCCCCCACAGTGTTTGTTCTCTACAGCAGTGAGTCCATTACCGAACAGTATCCTTCCTTCAGCACTGCACTCCCTTCAGTGTTGAGCGTTCCCTCCAGTATTGTAACCCTAGTCTAGCATTATCAGTGCTTAATTTGTACTGGTGTGGCAGGGTTCAGAACTTGCGCTTGTTTAACTCTTGCACTTTTTTATGGCATTCCACCACATGGTGGCACAGTACATCTATAATTAAACAGGGAATATTAGCAGCATCCTGCATCATTCAATGTATATGAAAACAAATGCCAGGATCTCCAGGCCATTCTTACACCTTTGGGTGACCCAAAGTATTCTAAATTGTCAGATTTGCCAGAGTGTGATGGTCAGCAGGTAGCGTTGTAACTGACATTTGCCAGCACTAGCCATGACAGTGAATGTTAGAATCTGTAGTACCCTCCTGAGGTATACATAGGCCCTGGCACTTACTATTAATATATTTTTTGGGGGGCAAATTAAGCATGACCAGTCTGACCTTCCTCCAGCAGTGATGAGATTTAAACATGAGAAATGCCACTTATCAAGAATGGTAATATCCCGAGAGGCCCCCTGTAGGCTGGTATAAGCATTTCTACAATGGGCTTTGTGTTGGATAGGTGGAAGCCATGAGATCTGCCTGAAGGGAGAATTTCGATCCCAAGGAGAGAGTTGGATAGTAGAGTTGGGGTACGCTGTTGGCGAACGTCACTTCGTGAGCGGGTCCCAGTGCGGGGGCACGCTCAAGTACTGTGAAGAGCTTGAATAGTGGAGTGCACTAGACTTACCTTAAAAAGTAATGTGCATCTCTGGTGGGAATCAGCTTGCACCACGCTTCAGTAAAGTAGAATGCCTTTGGGATCCGTGTAATATTGCACATGGCACCCAAGAAGAGGAGCAGTAAGAAGACAACATACACAAGGCACGATATAAAGACAGAACTCCTACAGGTGGATCAGTGCATTAAAGTAGCCCCGCTGCCATACTATTCGTCCTTAGAGACAAGTTACACAACGGATCTGGTGCATGGGGATTCCTAGCAAAGGGCCACACTTGGACAGTTGTATGGGAGTACCTATTGTCATGAGTGAATGAGTGCTTCATTTGTAGTAATCAAATAAACAAACAAACACAAAAACAAACAAATGCATAAATAAATAAGAAAGTAAGTAAGTAAGTGCAGGGGTCCGGAGTGCTTAGAAGCCTACAACCAGGACTACCAAATGCCGGCTTGCCGAATATCAAAATTGGCTCGTTCTGGTTCTTCCTTTGTTGCTTGATCCTCGTTCTTTCACCACCATACACTTTTTGACTGCTTCTCCCTTTCTTGTAGATTCTTCTCCCGGCTTTCATCCTCTATCACTGCCTCTCCATGTTTCTCTACCTCCTTTCTCCCTTTTCAGCCTTTCTGTCTCTTACTCTGGGTCAAAGACTGATGATGAAAAATCAGTCCCGGGCCAGACAAATGAAAGCAGGTGCCCACCTGCAACCACCAGTGCAAATTAAGCCCAGGTCCTCCGAGGTAACCTGCAGACCCAGACAATGCACGCATGTTAGCTTCTACCAGTCTCATGGGTGGGCAGGAGGAAGTGGGCACTTCTTAGGGTCATATGGCATGGTCCTGAAGACTGCATTGAAGTATGCAGGGTTACCACTGTAGATGAAATGCATGCTGGTCCCAGTTGCCTTCCAGATTTCCTTCTAAGACGCTACTAGAGGGGGATGTGGGTCACCAGGGTAGTTTCTATCCTGCAGAGAAGGCAAGAAGTGCCTCGAGCCATCGCCCTCACGCCACACTGCGGCACTCAACACATCAGGCAGCGAAAGGGCACTCCTGCTTACAGTACTTGTTGAATCATTCCTGCCTGTACCCCCTGGGATGGGAGCACCGAAGTATTTGTTATTCCTTGTTGTAGGTAACAGTAGAAAGGGAGAGGGGGCTAATCTCCTTAACCCTATCCACAGCACAGTAACAGGGAGGAGGGAGGAAGAGGAGGAGCAAGAGGAGGAAGGGCTGATAGTCAACAGGAGGAGGAAGATGGGACAAGCAGTGGCACTTGACCCTGTCTGCCCAGGCTGGCCGGAGACAATGGTAATATAAAAAGGCAAAGCACAGCATAAAAGTAAGGGTGATATAGAAGGCAAAGGACAGGGTAAAGTAAGGATGATGTAGAAGGCAAAGGGCAGCATAAAAGTAAGGGTGATATAGAAGTCAAAGGACAGGGTAAAGTAAGGATAATATGCAAGGCAAAGGACAGCGTAAAGGTAAGGGTGATATAGAAAGCAAAGGACAGCGTAAAGGTAAGGGTGATATAGAAGTCAAAGGACAGGGTAAAGGTAAGGGCGATATAGAAAGCAAAGGACAGCGTAAAGGTAAGGGTGATATAGAAGGCAAAGGACAGGGTAAAGTAAGGGTGATATAGAAGGCAAAGGACAGGGTAAAGTAAGGGTGATATAGAAGGCAAAGGACAGGGTAAGGTAAGACTGATATAGAAGGCAAAGGACATCGTAAAAGTAAGGGTGACAGAGAAGGTAAAGGACAGAGTAAAGTAAGGGGGATATAGAAGGCAAAGTACAGGGTAAAGTAAGGCTGATATAGAAGGCAAAGGACAGCGTAAAGGTAAGGGTGATATAGAAGGCAAAGGACAGAGTAAAGTAAGGATGATATAGAAGGCAAAGGACAGCGTAAAAGTAAGGGTGATATTTAAGGCAAAGGACAGAGTAAAGTAAGGATAATATGGAAGGCAAAGGACAGCGTAAAGGTAAGGGTGATATAGAAAGCAAAGGACAGCGTAAAGGAAAGGGTGATATAGAAAGCAAAGGACAGCGTAAAGGTAAGGGTGATATAGAAGTCAAAGGACAGGGTAAAGGTAAGGGTGATATAGAAAGCAAAGGACAGCGTAAAGGTAAGGGTGATATAGAAAGCAAAGGACAGCGTAAAGGTAAGGGTGATATAGAAAGCAAAGGGCAGCGTAAAGGTAAGGGTGATATAGAAGTCAATGGACAGGGTAAAGTAAGGCTGATATAGAAGGCAAAGGACAGGGTAAAGGTAAGGGTGATATAGAAAGCAAAGGAAAGCGTAAAGGTAAGGGTGATATAGAAAGCAAAGGACAGCGTAAAGGTAAGGGTGATATAGAAGTCAAAGGACAGGGTAAAGTAAGGATAATATGGAAGGCAAAGGACAGCGTAAAGGTAAGGGTGATATAGAAAGCAAAGGACAGCATAAAGGTAAGGGTGATATAGAAGTCAAAGGACAGGGTAAAGTAAGGATAATATGGAAGGCAAAGGACAGCGTAAAGGTAAGGGTGATATAGAAGTCAAAGGACAGGGTAAAGTAAGGATAATATGGAAGGCAAAGGACAGCGTAAAGGTAAGGGTGATATAGAAAGCAAAGGACAGCGTAAAGTTAAGGGTGATATAGAAGTCAAAGGACAGGGTAAAGTAAGGATAATATGGAAGGCAAAGGACAGCGTAAAGGTAAGGGTGATATAGAAAGCAAAGGACAGCGTAAAGGTACGGGTGATATAGAAAGCAAAGAACAGGGTAAAGTAAGGCTGATATAGAAGGCAAAGGACATCGTAAAAGTAAGGGTGACAGAGAAGGTAAAGGACAGAGTAAAGTAAGGGGGATATAGAAGGCAAAGGACAGAGTAAAGTAAGGATAATATAGAAGGCAAAGGACAGTGTAAAAGTAAGGGTGATATAGAAGGCAAAGGACAGAGTAAAGTAAGGCTGATATAGAAGGCAAAGGACAGCGTAAAGGTAAGGGTGATATAGAAGGCAAAGGGCAGCGTAAAATTAAGGGTGATATAGAAGGCAAAGGGCAGAGTAAAAGTAAGGGTGATATAGAAGGCAAAGGAAAGAGTAAAGTAAGGATGATATAGAAGGCAATGGACAGGGTAAAAGTAATTGTGATATAGAAGGCAAAGGAAAGAGTAAAGTAAGGGTGATATAGAAGGCAAAGGACAGGGTACAGTAAGGTTGATATAGAAGGCAAAGGACAGGGTAAAGTAAGGGTGATATAGAAGGCAAAGGACAGGGTAAAAGTAAGGGTGATATAGAAGGCACAGGACAGGGTAAACGTAAGGGTGATACAGAAGGCAAAGCACAGCGTAAAAGTAAGGGTGATATAGAAAGCACAGGACAGGGTAAACGTAAGGGTGATACAGAAGGCAATATCTTCCTACTTTGGTGTCCGCTCAAGCTTAGGGGACGCAGGAGACTCTGATAGGTACCAAGGGATAGATGTGCAACAAAATGGATGGTGCTGCTGCTTTTCTTGCAGTCCTTTGTCTACTAAAAGGGTATTGTAGCCTTACTTGGAGCCTGGTTTATATCACAAGGGCAGGGTGCTGTAGCCTGCATCAGATGGAGTCATGCTTACATTAAGAGAGTTATATGTTGTATTCTCAGATGAAGGCTGATGCCTTGGCCTGGACAGTCATGATCAAAGAACTTGATTGAAAAAGTAGGCTTTCGCTGTTTCCTACAATCAGACGTGTGTGTAGTAACTCAAATCAGTGGTGGTAGTGAGGTTCAAAGGTGAGGGGTATGAGGATCTGCCACTGGTTTTTGTTGTGGCCATGTAGCTGTTTGTAGCCCCCATACACCTCTGTTCTTTCATTTGTTGATGTCCATTTTCTCTTAACGCTTTAAACAGTTTTACTGTTCCTGTGTTTTGTTTCCAATCTAAGATAACATCTTTATGGTATCAGTAATCAGACATTAACCATATATTGCCTTCTTGTTGCTTCTTTGTTAGGGTGCTGGTTGTCTTCCCCTGGACCCAGAGGTACTTCAGCAGCTTTGGGGACCTTTCTTCGGCAACAGCCATCGCTGGCAATGCCAAGGTTGCCGCCCATGGCAAGAAAGTTCTGTCCGCTCTCGGAGGAGCTGTTAGCCACCTCGATGACATCAAGAGCAAATTGGCCAAACTGAGTGAGCTGCACGCGGACACCCTGCACGTGGACCCTCAGAACTTCCAGGTGAGGAGAAAACCTATCTCTTGTTTGACTCCTAGAATTTCATATAGAATCAACTACTGTCCCAAACAGCTGAAAGAACTCAGGCCTAGAGCTGATTTAAACAGTTTGTCACTGACCAATCTTCGATTTTAGCCTTACTATGCCACCTTTTATGAAGTGTCCTGCAGGGGTCCACCAGGCTCTACTCTCATTCCCGTTCTATTAATTATATAAAGTATTTAACTGATCCATCCAATTCCAACATTGAGGATCCTTTGTCACAACTATACCCATGACACACAATTTTAGAACCTGACTGCCCTCAGCCTCCGATAAAACCTAGTCCTCAGGATCCACGCTCTTCATCAACACATGAAGGTGAATTAACATATTCAGATTAAATCTGACAAATAAGAAAATCCCATTTGTTGACACACTTGATCCTGATCACCTGGCCCACAGAACTCAGCCAATGTCTCTCAATATGTTCATCAGTTAGAAAGCTTGGAGTGGTTTGTGGTTTAGTTTTTCCTCTGGCTCCTCAGATTTCTTTTGTGGTTTAGACTGGGTCCAGTGCTCTTGCGGTAGCGTGCCACTAGGCCTCTACCTACGGGGCTGATTCTGCATGCACCCTGAAGGCTGAGTGTGGCCAAGGGGTTCAAAAAAGGGAAACTGGTTGCTCATGGTTAGTCTCGGTATCTCCCCGACATCTGGGGTGTCGTTTTGTGTTCCAGGACGACGTTAGACCTTTAGACCTCTAATGCCACACAGGATATTCATCAACCATGAAGGATTTTCCCTTGCCCAACCTAGACTCAGAGGGGTACCTTTATTATTGTTTCATGAATGCGGTGAAGCAAGGGAACTTGCTTTGTGGTATTGTGTGTAAGGGAGAGAGCAGAACTGCTCCGTATTTACAAAGATATGGAGTACTTCTGCTCTCTCCTGGAACTGGCACACTCTGTGATGCCTAGTGCCAATGCAGACACCCTTACACCATAGTGTAAGGGTGTCTGCATTATGGTCAGGTTTCTTTTTGTGCAGGAAGGGGCACCTTCCTATTAACAAATAATCATTAGAGGCATATTCCACTTTCCCAGTGTGCTGCAGAATGCAAGCAGAACAAATTGAAAGAGTAAGTAACAAGGATAAATAAAGATATTGCTCCTCATCACGCCTCTTTTGGGTGACCAGACCATTTTGGCAAGAAACCATGTATAGATGTCTTTGAAAATCTGGGATTGCATCAAAATACATAGGTGGATTCACGAGAACGCCCATGCTCCACCCCTGTAACGTATACCTACTGCAAAGTACTGCAAGGAAGATCTATGCACTGCATTGCATTACTTTGCATTTACTAACTTGCTTACTAAATGGAAAACATTATTTTGAGTTGGGGTTGCCACAAGAGTTATGCAATCCAACACAAAATCATATTATATTTGGGACAATATTCTTTATAACCAAAATCCTAATTGTTGTTTACTGGAAAATTGCCACTCCATGAATGTACAATCAAGCCCGGTGAGATCTTCCATGGTTTTTGCTGAAGGTTCCCAGCTTTCATCACACTTGTGCAGAAAGTGGCTGCTTCGCTGTCTTGCCTCCTTTCTTTTGGAACACTATCCATTCCTCTCTATTCTATGCTTGACTGGCTTACATTTAGTAACCATTTAAAGTCTTTCCCCTTTTCCTGAGAAAAAAGACTAAGAGAGCATGTGATAGCAAAGAAACGCGAGATGCAGGCAGTGAGAGAAGGATCATAAAGAGAATGCTTGTGTATGAAAAGGAGTTGAATGTGTGAGTAAGATAAGAGATTCAGATTGTGTGCACAGGAGGCACTGCACAACTTAGGCCCCACCTACCTGAACAGTCGCGTCACCTTCCACCAACCACTGCGACACCTCCGCTTCACACGATTCCTATTTGCATACATCCCATACATACACATAACCAGATCAGGAGGCAGTGACAGCTCCTCCATAGGGGGGTGGGGGCATCGCCCCACTGCTTTCTCGCAGTGCAAGAAGCAGAAACATAAAATGGTAAAACTACCATTTTATGTTTCTGCTTTTCGCACTGCGAGAAAGCAGAAGTCCCTGGTTGTGGGTTGGCAGGTGGGTGGTCCTGCTCGGGGGGAGTGGCTTGCCCACTGTTGTGGACCCTGACTGCTTTGGTTGGCCTGGGGCCGACCAAAGCAGCCATGCGCACGCTCCCTTTTCTCTATATAGGCTACATGCAGCCTACATAGAGAAAAGGGTCTCGCATTAGGCACCTGTCTGGGGCACAGTGCTTCTGCACCACACCAATCACAATGCTTCCTTTGCAGTGTTGTTATTGGCGGAGTGGAGGGAAGCTTCCTGTGGGAGGCTTTCCTGAGGAGAGCAGCAGGAAAACGCGGGACTGCGGGAGTCGGACAGGCCAGGAGCTGAGGCGGCGACGTGATGTGTGTGACATTTTGCTGCCTGACTCCCACTTGCTATGGGTGCTTGCAATTACTGTTTTCTGCTGTAGCTGGAGTGTCAGACAGCCTGGTGTTCTTTTGTGTGTGCGGGGCATCAAGATCTGTGCCTGCTGACGTGCACACCTATACTATCATGCAGATACTTTTAGTACCCTAAGTCAACACCATACAAGTGAGGTGTTTAAAGAGTGTTAGGGAACACAGACCATCGAAAAAGAAAAAATGGATGGGCAATCTGCTCGAGTACAGACCTTGGCAGGGCTCTTTTGCGAGGGCCTGGCCCACCCGGCCCTCCCACAAGAACCGGGCCTGCTTGATACTAACCAACTGATATTTTGTGAAAGGTTGTGCCAATTTTAGGAGGTACCCCAAACCTATTTTTGGCCCCAATCTGATCCTGCCTGGATGGTCATTCTGGCACGGTGAAATTTCTTCAAATATTTTAGGCATAGAAGTTTAGGACTTCATCTCTAAAAAAAATTAACCTAAATTCTGCTGAAACCTATTTTGCCATCCAGGGTCTTTTTGCATATTCTGGCTTCACAAAGGCAGTTTTGCGCCAGGAACCATGTGTGTGGGTTACACTGTTCCAGTGGGAGATACTATCAGGGTATTTCAAACCCAGAATAGGGAAAAAGGGCCTTTCATCTTCAATCATATAAAAAATTCAACTTCGCAGAAATCAATCAAAAGTGCCGTTAAAAAGCGGAGGAAAAACTTCAAACTGTGAGAGAGAGAGAGAGAGAGAGAGAGAGATCATCTTCAGCTGCTGGCAGTGCCAGGCACATAACCGGGGAGACTTTTGCACCCCCAATTACTGTCTTTAATAAAACGTGTCAATGTTCAGCCGAAGCAGGGGCTGGAAGGAGCGCTGGCTACAAATGAGCTGCTGCCGGCGGGAAGCACTGAGGCGTTTCAAGTCTCCATGCAGAGGTTGTTGAAAAAGTGCTTTGTAGCACTGCAGGTTGGTGGCTGCGGCTGCTCGAGGGTGTAAAGGTACGAGGAACAAGATTAAAGGCACAGGAACTAAAGCAGAGCTGTATCAGTGCGAGAACATGCAGGAGGCTGATCTGCACGCCATCTACTGGCAGTCCCTGCGCGCAGGGTCAATTCGAGCCAGTGGTAGCCGGTGGGTCCACTGGTACTCTTTGTCTGGTGCCAGGATTTATTTTTAGTCATCAGACTTTGACCCGGAAAAAGAGAGAGAAAGGAGCAAAGGGCTTTGACCCAGAAAAAGAGAGAGAAAGGAGCAAAAGGGGGAAGAAAGAGGAAGAGAAATATGGAAAACCTGTGAAAAAGTAGGGATGAAAAGAAACCTATCTGGCTCAGTGAGATATAGGGACATCAGAGTGCATTGATGGATCAAAGCAGCATGATGTGAAATAAAGACAAGACAGCTCTGGTATTTAGCTGCTCTGACATTCAGCATAGACACCCGCCTGCTTCTGAGACAAGCTTGGGGCGCACACCTTAATTCTTTTACAATGGGAGTACTACCTGCATTTAAGTCGTGTATCATGTACAAAAGGACACTGTTCCTTTAAGTAACCCAGAATGATGCACATGTCCTGGGAGTTGTCCAAAGTGTTGCGTTTCTGTCCTGGTAGGGGGTATGAAACTTTGACTTTTCTGTTATGATGTTGGTTTAGTCTCGAGCAGGATAGAGTTTGTCGAGCATCCACAGAGGTTTTGGCTTTGGCAAGTGATTCTGTAAAGGTTTTTCTGGTCGGAGGGAGTGGGTTGGGCAGTGGGATCTTGTTATGCAAGAGGACACACTGACAATGCTTTCACGCCGTCGCACTAGAGAAGTCACACCCTCACTTACACATTGAGTTCTCAGACACAAGTTCTTTACTCTGCCTATAATGCATGCAGAGGCGAGTCTCCCAGCATTCAAGGAGTCTCTGAATTTTGCAGCATTGTCTTGCTACTCCCAGAGATGTGTGTGCCAAGCCACCTTACTCAAATTTGCTTGAAAATGCACCATTTACCCAGTCTTTAGTCAAACGTTTATGGTGGGGAGAACCCCCCCGAACTCCCTGTAGATTGTTCGGGCTTGCTCGCCACAGTGCAGTATTTACGCCTCACCACTTTCAAATATCACCAGCCGCCACTGTCAGGAGAACAAGCGCTCTCTTACATCACTCCTAAAGCATGGAATGACCTCCCACTCCACATTCAAGCCGTCCCATCTCTTCTTAAATTCTGCAAGAAGCTGAAGACTTGGCTTTTCAATTAACCAACTGACCACTGGCAGGGCCAGGCACACACACCTGCTCAACGTCAAATACATAACATAACATAACATCAACAGAGTTAGAGAGACAGTGTGTGTATGTGTGTGGGTGGGTGTTTGGGTGTGTGTGTGGGAGAGAGAGAGAGAGAGATAGGGGATCTAGCACTCCTATGAGGACATCCCTAGGGACAAAGATCATCTTTTATCAATATGTTACTCTTGGATTAGACAGATGCCTAGCTTTTGCTTTTGTCTTTAATGGTGAGAAAACAAGGGCCTTCTCTGTAATGAAGTCTCTCGTTTGCTGCTTCTCGTGTTTCTTTGCCTGTGCACCGTCATTAACAGTACCTTTTGTTTTCCCTCCTCAGCTCCTTGGAAACTGCCTGTTGATCGTCTTGGCCCGCAAGCTGGGAGCCGCCTTCACCCCCGAGGTGCACGCGGCCTGGGAGAAGTTCCTGGCAGTGTCCTGCGCTGCTCTGTCCAGGCACTACCACTAGAGGACACTCTGTTCATACACTTTAGACATCAGTCTGCGGATGGTGGACTGTTAAGGTAGTCTGTGGGTGGCACACCATGTGTTGCTTACCGCAGGCACTCAGGGAAATGTGTTTACATCAATAAAGAGAATTGATTCCCCTGCAACCACTTGTGTCTTCTTTATTTTGCTCATTCAAAGCAAAATAGCGTATTTGCGACTTTTGCTTATTACTTCCACATAATGCACAATCTCAGATAAATTAAACAGTTCCGCTTAACAACATGGTTACCCCAGCAACAGCTGAAAGGTCCCCATGCACTTAAAGATGTCAGCGTAGAATCAGTATGTTTTTTTCTCTCAGTCTTTAACCTAGCTGCAATCGGAAAACAGACCTGCTACACTGCATGTCAGTCCCTCATGACCACCACCAGCTTCACTCAGATCCTAACTACACAGCACTTAAGAACTGCTTATTGCTTTATGGCCCATTTCAAGTAGCATTAAGCATATAAACACCAAATGTTAAACTGAAGTTTCACCCATTCCCCTATCAGTTCATTGCAGAAAGTGTGGACCATTACAATTTGAACAACTCTAGTCTTAAAACTCAGGTGCCCCAATATCAAGATGGTATTTAACAGTCTAGTATTGCCATCAGGAGTTATCGTCAATAAAGAGGGGCATCAGTAAAACTGAGGGCACTGAGTGCTGGATCGCGAGTTGATCCCTGAAGGTCCTCTGAAAATTAGGAATTCCTTGTGATACAGGAATACCACACCCATTTCCTGTGGAAATGTCCTGTTTTTCCCAGATCTTCGCCCGAACATTTCAGCTGATTTAGTAGTCAAATGTCTGAATTAAAACACAGCAGAACCATCATGTTCCCACAGATCTCATAACCCTGATGAGGCCATGATCGCAAGTTGATCCCTAAAGGTTCTCTGAAAATTTGGAATTCACAGGGAATCGGAATACCACACCTGTTTCCCGTGGTCATTCCCCGTTTCCCCCAGAGTTTCGCATGAACATTTGAGATGATTCTAGTAGTCAAAATGTCTGAGTCGAACACAACGGATCCACCATGTTCCAGCAGATCTCTTAACTCTGATGAGGCCAGTAACTCCTGTTAATCGTGGTAGGGTGCGGTACAGTAGACAATTCACATGCCAGAGATTGCCCCAATACAATGGAACATATTGGGAAAGGATATGAACAAGAATAGTTTGAAATTAGACAAGAAAACTTATCATACGATAAGTAGGATAGTTAGCAAAAAAATATGTATGCTGTAAGGTCCAAATAAATAAATATATGATTTGATCAGATTAAGTAAACAGTCTTTAAACTTAGATCAACTTGTAAAAACAGCCTGGTTTACACTATAAAGTCAGCCAATTACATTGACAAAGAATACGCTACATTAACACGAGAGGATGCAGAAATTTAAAATATCTTTTGCTTTGACTCATACTGCTAATGGCACTGAGCGAGTAAGTAGGACCCTGAGAATTCCTTCCCCTTCCATCCATCTGTACAATCAACCATTCACACATCGTTTCATCGTTCCTTACATCCTTTCATTTTTTCCATCCGTTCATGCTTTCATCTTTCCACAACCCATTTATGCTTTCAGCCACCAATACATTCACCTTCCATCATTTTTTCACCGTTCCACCAATTAATTGTTTACTCTTTCTTCCTTCCTTCCTCCCTTTCTTCCCCTTTCCTTCTTGCCTTTCCCTTTTCCTCCAACTCTTCTTTTCACCTTTCTTCAATTCTTTCTTTCCTTAATGTACTGTTTTGTTCACACCACCATACATCACACCTTATTTCTTCACCCTAATATTTAACCTTCCTTCTTTCTTTTCTTTTTTTACCTTTCTCTTCCCACCAGAGCCAGTGGCAACCACCTCTGTACCTGACAAAGTCGTAAGGTTCACTTTCCTATTGTACATTAACTTCTTTATAGAGTGTATGTCCTCTTAAATGCACCGTGATGGACAGAAAATTACGGTCATATTTTTCAAAATGTCACGCAGCTCAACATAACAAGTAATGAAAAAAAGCACAGGTGCACCATAAACTGAAAGTGTGCAAAAACAACACAATAATTGTAAAGGCAAAAATAGTGACGTCCAGAGGTCTGGTTTGTTTGATTGATTTATTTGTCAATAGTAGAAAAACGAACAGCCGACGCGTTTCGTCCCGGAAAGGACTTCTTCAGGGCTGTATTTACAAAAAGACACAAAAACATATGATTAAAATCATGGACTATTATACAACTCAGCCGAGCAAAAATAGTCCCAAGTTTAAAAAAAGAAACATTACTGAAGATGTACTACAGACAACAGTCCTAATTGCTACATACTTAAGTTTATCTGAACATGGCTATCCCCACATCAGTCAAGATAAAAACAGGTACTAGACAAAATGATTGAAAAATTAACGCATCAGAAAATATCATTGATCATACAGATAAAGAACATTAAAAATATACATCAAAGACAATCTGCTGGTATATACAGACATTAGAAGACAACGAATCAACAACAATTCATTGCTGAAAAATGGGAAAAAGAATGACAAGTGAAATCACGCATGGTTGCCAGTCTCTAATAAAAACTATCCTTGCTTCCTGTCACATCTCCTTTTTTTCTCTCTAGTTTTTATTAGAGACTGCGAAACCGACCCTGACTTTCTGTTCTTCAATATAGGACTACAAACACCGCAAAATATATTTACATCTTATTTCTGGTAGGTGGTGTCTTATTATATATACCTTAGACTTTGGTGGCAACCATGCGTGATTTCACTTGTCATTCTTTTTCAGCAATGAATTGTTGTTGATTTGTTGTCTTCTAATCTCTGTATATACCAGCAGATTGTCTTTGATGTATATTTTTAATGTTCTTTATCTGTATGATCAATGATATTTTCTAATGCGTTAATTTTTCAATTATTTTGTCTAGTACCTGTTTTTATCTTGACTGATGTGGGGATAGCCATGTTCAGATAAACTTAAGTATGTAGCAATTAAGACTGTTGTCTGTAGTACATCTTCAGTAATGTTTCTTTTTTTTAACTTGTGACTATTTTTGCTCGGCTGAGTTGTATAATAGTCCATGATTTTAATCGTATGTTTATGTGTCTTTTTGTAAATACAGCCCTGAAGAAGTCCTTTCCAGGAAGGAAACGCGTCGGCTGTTCGTTTTTCTACTATTGACAAATAAATCAATCAAACAAACCAGACCTCTGGACGTCACTATTTGTGCCTTTACAATTATTGTGTTGTTTTTGCACACTTTCAGTTTATGGTGCACCTGTGCTTTTTTTCATTGCATGTTTAAGTTCTGAGTAGAACTGTCATTGTGATGGCGGGTGTCTTATCGGTGTGCACATAATCCCCCTCTGAATGTCACAAATTGGAAGGGGAAAACTACTATAGAGGGAATTTTTGATCAGGTGCATTTCTATGAAGGTTCCTCCATCTGTCATGTTTTAGCTCAACGTAACAAGTAACCTTGCTGTGTTGCAAGACAGGGAAAGGGCACGAATGCGCTGTATTGAATAGAATATGGCACCTTCCTGCCTTTGTCCTTGCGATGGCGCCGCCATGGTGCAAGGGTACCTGCGTTGTAAGGAGGACTGTTTTTGTGCAGGAAGGGGCATCTTCCTGCAAATAAACAATCCCCTGAGGCATATTTCTCTTTCTTTGTATTCTGCAGAATGTAGAAAACATAGAAAGAGGAAGCCTAAGGGTGAAATAAAGATATTTTTTCTCGTTATGCCTCACCTGGGAAGGCATACCATTTTGGCACTTTCCAGGTCTACCTCTTTTGGTAAATCTGGAATGCATTAAAATCCATGGGAGTTGCGTGGGCTTACCCACGCAATGCCCATGGAACACCTTCCTAGGGTGATTTGCACTGGTTTGCTTTACTCTGGATTTATGAAGCCGCTCAGGGACATGCAAGGTGACCTTCCGTGGCTTAAAAAATCACATTTTGGGCTTGCGCTGTGCATGCATCATGTTGCGTGGTGCAAGCACGACACAACCCCAGCCATAAATATGACCCTCAATTTCCACCCAAGTACATAGTTTTTTTTTTTCTGGTACAATTTTATTTAATAGCAGTGTACATGTTTATGTGTAACTACTGGCAGACCTCTTGTCTACCATCATATAAAACACCACACAACTAAGTGACGAAAATCGCAAAGCCGAGATCTGGGGCAGATCTGAGACACAGAAAAGGGACTACAATTTGACTGTCAAAAAAAATCTTCATGAAAGAAGAAACTCAATTCGGGATTATGTAATAACAATGCAGAGCATTCTCTAATCATAACATACTGGCATTGCCCACATGTATTTAGAAAAAGTTTACTTCAATGGTAAATTATGAACTATTAAAAAATCAGTCAACAGTACATTTTGTAACTAGCATGTCTGGTGCAAATGTGTGCCCTTCCTTGGAGATCAGAGAATGCTGACTAATAGAGTAAAAGGTGCCCGCCAATCTTAACATCACTAAAGTACATCTTTTTTTAACACTTTATTTTTCAAATAAAGGAGAGTATTCAGAATGCATGTTGTATAGCATCAGCAAACACAAAAAGAAAAAGCATAATGTTCCTGACAGTTGCAGCACAATCGCAAACATTATCCAAATCAGCGGAATGGCAATATAACAACAAACACAGGACCCCAGCCCCACCCCCATCCCCCCATGCGACCCCATCCGCAGTGTCATGCTGAAAGCTCTCCATGTATGACCACCGTGCAAAACACTGGTATGCTGTTGTGTGCACTGTGCACCCCCTCGCACAGTCATATGTCCGTGCACTCTCCTCTCCCTCAGGCACAATACCACTGTCCACCTGTGAGCTGGTAATCTGCTTAGTCATTTCTAGATAGGCCCTTAACGGTCTCCAAATGTCCTTGGGGTGAGACGTCGATGGCATGAGGCTGGCATATTCTTCCGCATTCGTGTTGCAGTAGGTCAGGCTAATCATCCAATCCTGCATCTTAGGGGCCGTCTTCCTGTCCCAGTGTATGGCCACTTCCCTCTTTGACAGTAGTAGGTAGCCCCAGGGACGCCAATTTCCTAACTTTCTCGGAAATCTGGATAGTATACCCAAAAAGGGCAATTTCAGGGAGGTGTACAAGTGGGATCCCAATTATTTTCCCTAATGTCTCATGAACTGCGGACCAATATGTGTGTAATCGGGGACATGTCCATGCCAAGTGTATAAAGTCAGCGTGCTGGGATGTACATTTTAAGCAATGATGTGGTTTAGTAGCGTCAAACCTATGGGCGATTGCTGGCGTAAAATAGGCTCAGTGGAGAAATTTGAAATGCAATAGCCTGTGCCGGCTGTTAAGTGAGATGTCCCTGGTGACCTTGCAGCACTTCGCCCATTGTTCATCCAAAATTTCCCCTCCCGTGTCTGCCTCCCATGCCCGTCTAAGTTTGGAGTCTTCTACAGGTAGCATCTAAACACAGGCTTTGTACATATTAGAGATCAAGTGAGCGCCACCCGAGCTTTCCAGAACCAATGTAAGAGGGGGGAATGAATCTGGTTCCACTGGATACGTGGGGAACGTTGCACGCAACGCAGACTTCACTCTGCACATGTTAAAGCGCGTCAAGAAATTGCAGACCATGAATCTGACGTCCTCTTCTATGGAAAGAACGTGACCCCCAGGGAACAGGCCACCCACCTTCCCTATGTCAAATGCTGTGAGCGTGCGCTGCACATTACCCTCACCCGTAATCAGAATCCACCTGTTGGGCAGTGGTAATGCGGAGGAATACAATAGAGGAGCCCCCGTACGCTTTGTCAGTTGTTCCCATGCCAAAGCAGTTGTGGATACCGTCTGGATGTCGTGCCTATCCCGTGGAAATCTGCACGGCAACACCTCACACAGTTTGTCCGGGCACCCAAGTGCATCCTTTAACAAATGAGTCCCCTTTCCTATAACTGAACTGAAGCTCTTTCATGAGTGCACATATCCCATCAATCTACCATTAAGTCATGAATTTCGGTGGAAGGTGGCTTCCTTGAAAAGACAGTTTTTCCCCCTTGTCTGGAAAGTATAATCTATACGTTTTCATCACAGGGTACCCCGGTCCCACTTAAGCAAGCTCTCACTATACACCTCCCAAAAAAAAACAATTTTGGCCCAGAAAAGCCAGGCAGCTATAGACCACAAGGCAGTCAGAAATTGACCAATTACTGAAGTAACAGGTGTTGTATAACTTCAATGGCACCTAGATAAATCTGACACTCTAAACATGCGTCTCCCAGGTTTCAGCCCACTGTTTGGACCATAGACTTAGTGAACAACATTTCAAGGACTATGGACATGGCAGGCTAGTGCTGATCCTACTCAGTTTATTTGCAGTCTTTGACGCTGTTCATCATGGCCTTCTACTGGAAGCCTTGGGGAGGTGCAGCGGCTTAACAAAGGCACCCCACAGCCCCCGACAGTGCGGGGCTGCTCCAGGGTCTCCCTCAGCACAGCACCCTGGCCTGAGAGCTCCTGGCCCTCTCCATGTACTTTTCCGGGGGACCCCTCAAGTTTCATTACGCCACTCAGGAGGTGGCCTGCTTCCCTGGCTGCTGCTGCCATGGTTTGCCTCATTCTTGGAGGATTATTCCACCGCGGTCCATTTGGGATGTTCTGCTCCTCCCATTTCAAGATGGAATGTGGCGTGCCCCAGGGGTCACCTCTTTCACCCCCCTATGTAAGATTTACATCCGAGCTTTGCTATTCCTATATATACATTTGGGGTTAGCAAAAGAGGAAGGCATGAACTTGACAAAATCCATCTGCTTTTCAATCCATAGGTACTGGAAATGGGAATTTGATGTAGAACGGTATCTGTACTTCTTTACTAAACGATAAATAAATACAAAATATATATATCCTACGCAGATGAGACGACCTTACAAATATAAGTGGATGGGACTCTTAATCAATACAAGACTTTGAAACACAGCCTATCAAAAATACAAACCTCGATTGATCAAACTGGGGCACAGTAATATTATCTTTGACCACGTAGCTTAATATGAGCCCAGAGCCCCTCGATAACTGTACATTGCCATCTTACGTGGTTAACCACATATCCTCTGCTTGTTACACACATATATATTTATGCCATGCCTGTAAAAAAGTGACCCATTAGCACTTCATTTATTGCAAGTGTACTAATACATGCACCTCCACACAGTGCAAAGTTAAATGAATTGTTATCACAATGAATGCAGGAGTTATAGGGAAGGAAAGGAGCACACTGGCACCAGTGGAGAAACACAGGGACTGCAGTGGGGTGAAGCCACAAAGAGGCGGAGGCACATGGGGGGCTGCAAATAAATAGACAGAGGCACAAGGAGGCGCTGCTATAGCAGTAAGAGCACATACAGCACAATAAACCTTCAAAACGCAGGGGCAAACCCACCATAATATATGCAACAAAATAACAGCATACGTCACCATATCCACCATCATACTTCAAACCCATACACTTTCATACACCACAAATTAATTGTCATACATCAACAATCTAACTGTCCTATGTCAAAACATACACCATCGTACGTGAACACATCCAAAATTATACACCCATGCACCAACCTCATATAACCATATAATTTCCATCACAGTCCAATAAACGCATCACCATACATTCACACAAACAACATAATTTGCAAACACACCAACTAATATAAGTCTACACAACCCAAGGCAGGTGCAAGCATAATCATCATCCTCCTCCAACACACTCACTGTCATATACCTATCAGCCAGTGTCATACATCAACACAAATACTGTCACAAGGCAACACACCCAGGCCCACCATGGTACGTCCATAGAACCAACACCATAGACAAGCACATCCACCATCATGTCAATCAAAGCAAAATTAAAGAAACATATAACCACCATCAAACGTCCATTGAACCATAATCAGACACCAAGACATCTACCACATTACTGCTACACAGCCAATATCATAGGACAAAACATCCACCATCGTATTGTATTGTAATTGTATTTATATAGTGCTTGCTACCCCTGACTAGGCGTCAAAGCGCTTTTTCGGTGAGTAGTACGTTACTCTGGAACTCATAAAGGATTAGCGGTGAATTAGTATAGTGAAAATATGAATGTAATTTGACCGGTCAATGTTTTAGTCACTTAGTTGGATTGAGAAGGATAGTGGAAGGATAGAAGCGGGAAAAAGGTTTGCATTTATATAACACTTGCTACCTTTAATGGGGTGTTGAAGTGCTTTTTCCTCTAGTAGCACGCTACTTCAGGACACATAAAGGATAAGTGGTGAATTAGTATAGTGAAAATATGAAAGTAATTTGAGTGGTGGATATGTTAGTCAGTTATTTGGATTGAGAAGGATAGCGAAGGGGTAGAAGAGGTAAAACGGTTTGCATTTATATAGTGCTCGCTACCCCGGATGAGGTATTGAAGTGCTTTTTCAGTGAGTAACACACTACTCCGGAACCCATAAAAAATTAGTGGTGAATTGGTATAGTGAAATATGAAATTAATTTGAGTGGTGGACATGTTAGTCTGGTATTTGGATTGAAAAGGATAGTGGAAGGATAGAAGGGAAGGATTTAGATTTTATTTGTTTTGTTATCGAGCTCATAGCAGTAGGAGGAGGCTTGGAATGAGTAAAAGAGAGGTGGAGAGGGAAGAGTCAGAGGGAGGGTTTAGAAAGGCTTGTTTTGGGGGATCAGAATAGTATAAAGAAGTATGAGGTGATGCAAGGAGGGGTGGAGTAGGGAAGAGTCTTGACAGGATTATTTTGGGAATCATAGTAGTGGTATGGGGTTTGAGATGAGGGAGGGTTTAGAAAGGCTTGTTTTGGGGGATCAGAATAATATAAAGAAGTATGAGGTGATGCAAGGAGGGGTGGAGTAGGGAAGAGTCTTGACAGGATTATTTTGGGAATCATAGTAGTGGTATGGGGTTTGAGATGAATGAGAGAGTGGAGGAAATGGATATATTGATAGAGGTATAGGGTGAGAAATAGGGTAGTGCATTGGAAAGAGTAGTAGAAAGAGCTTTGAGATGAGTCAGAGAGTTGAGCTAGAGGATATATTGAGAGCGGTATAGGGTGAAAAATATGGTCGTGCATTGAATATGCTGAATTAGAAGAAAAGTAATAAATAGGTAAAAGTAATACATCCAAAAGTAATAAAGATATAAATCCATAAGTATGTGGAAGGTATATAGATGCATAAAGGAAGGTAGTATATGTAGAAGCCAAATATATATGAGTTTATATGTCCCACAACCATTAGCATACACCACCCAAGCCAACGTCTTAAGCATCACCTACCTTTAAGCTCCACTGCACTCCCAATATTTTTCAACACACCCAACATCTTATGCACACAACCAAAGCTATACACCCAAAGCAATACACCAACAGATCTACAATTGTATATCCATAGAACAACATTGTAGGCCAAAAATACCACCACATTATGCAAAGTCACCAACCCTCATACATGTACACAGATAAAATCATACACTAATACATCCACACTCATACGGCAACACTCCCACCCTCCATCATGTGCCAATGCATCCACCTTCATACATGCACATGCCTCATCATATGCCAACACATACACCATCATAAGTCTACACCGCCCAATATATATCAGCACTTGCATCATTATTTGCCAACACTTTGATCTTGGCTAAACACAATCAACATCAACTGCCAAAACATCAATCTTCCTAGATCCATACAACCAACATCATAATTCTACACATGTACCATTACAAGCTACTGCACTTACCATCATATGTCTACACAACCATACAAAAACAAACACACCATAATATAACACATGCCCACCTTTATGTGTGGGGTCACCCATTATCTTATGGCTACACACTATCATATGGCCACCCACCAAAAAGTATATGTTTGTCAACCTACTATTATTTATCCAACAAACCACCAAAATAAAAATCACACAACCACTTTTATATGCCCACAACCACCAACATAGTCCATACACCTACCATCAAATGCCATTTGAACCACGATCACTGCACATAGACACCATTATACAAATGCAAAGCCAACAGTATACAGCTACGCAAGTCTTGTAAGACAACCATATAGCCTCATTCATGAGTCATCACCCACCAACATATTTTGTTTCACCTAAACTTAAAAACCCACACAGCCACTATAACATGCCAACACACCATTCAAATATCCACTATCATACATGCACCTATCCTTTAAATGTATGCACACAGCCATCATATGCCAAAAGATCGACCATCATGCTCCCTCAGTCAGTGTTTACAAATGCACTACAATGTTACTCCAAGAACTTTGTCACAACATCATTCATCCTTTTACAAACTTAAAAACGCAAGCAAACGGTCTACCAATTGCATTTCAATTGAACTTTTCTTAAGTAATTTCAGGGATTGCAGATGATGTAGACTTAGCACTGCAAGAGGTGACATAAGGTGAAGGTATCTGTTACTTTTTGTTTACAAAATGTCATTAAAAAAAGAAATTTGTTTAAAAAAGAAAAGTTGAAAGGGAGTTAAGGGTGACCAATTGGTTGATGGTAGCTTTGCCAATAAATGTAAATATTCAGAAATGCTGATTGTAAGATGCCTTCTTTTCCTTGTGCTCAGGCTCCACCATACTAAGTAAACACTATCTCTAGCCCCTATCATACAGCATTTGGTACATCATACATCTGTTCAAACAAAACTGAATACACTACACAATCCAAAACATCATTAAGTACCTCATATTCTAACACCACATCATCAAATATTTTATATCACAATCAACCTACCCTCCTTCATACTTAAATACTTCGCACATCCTATTTCAACATTTCCACATAGAGTCATTCCCCAAACATCATATGCACCACTAAACGCAGAAAGACACTAGTATATGAAAAGCACTTTATCTATTGACAACCACACAGCCAGGTTCATATGCCACCATCCAACAACATATGTTGATATAAGCATCATAAAATGGTCACATACATGCTGCAGCGGGACTCCAAAAATATATTCTAAATCAACATGGCCATTTCCCGAATCTTCAAAACACACATTCATTCAACAGTGGGGCCAATAAACTGCACACTTACTCTGTTCATTTAATTTGGCTTTACAAATGTGGCCAACGAACCAGGATTCCTACTATAACATTGGCAGAGTGTATAAACCTATTTAACTATTTTTATTTACACCTGCAATGTAAAGCAATTTACCATGGTTTCATTTAAACACCATTTTATTCAGACACACCACCATAATGGCAATGGATCTGCTAGAACGAAAAGCAGGCGTAGGAAAAACCAAGGACCAGATTTTACTTCTCCATTTATCTAATTTTTATTCAAAGCAAACTTTTAGTATGTCCAACATTTAGGCATTTATTGATTTCTTTATTCAAAAGGAATCTTTTAACTTTATTTTTAAAAATGATCATTTATTTTAAAGCTCAGAAATAGACATTTATTTAAAAGTTCAGTAAGAAGTTTAGCAAAGAACAGATAGTTCCAAATTCACTCTCACCTAACATCTCTAGATGACACCCTCATCTTATCCTAATAGTCCTGCAAATAAAAACAAATAAACAATAAGAAATTCTTACATCCAAGAATCGATCTTCAGTCCGGCAGCATCTCCAGAGGAAATCGAAAGAGCGGCCCCCTCTTAGCAAAATCAGGAGTTTTTATACACCAATTTCCTAACTTAATCTATCTAAGAAGTAACTAACATCACCAATTCGAGTTCTGATTGGACAAATTTGGAGTAGATGAGCATCTCCTCATCATTTCAACATGCTTTTCACAATGAATCAGCAGAAAAATAAAGGGGGTTTGTTTAGGACAGTTTGTGGCCTAGTCACTTCCTCGATTTGCAACGTCGAGGTATATTCTCACATTCAGAACACTTGACGGTCCATGTTTTGGCAATCATCCTAGGCGGTTCACTTCTCACTTGCAGGCTTTAGGCGCGCATGCGCTGTCCAGCACTAGCTCACAGATTATTCAGGCAACCATTTTGTAACAGGCCTCTGAGGCCACTTTTTGGAACTATCATAGAAACAAACACAAATTCATGTTAATTATGGTACTGAAACCCTTCTGTTTACCTCCCACCAAACTAATATTTCCCATTAGTTATTACCTAGCAGGTAAGCCACATAAATGCGCTTTATATTTACATATCCGACGACTTTTTGGCCACAAAAAAAGTGTACAATAAGCATACTTAAACTGCGTTATTTTTAAGCTGTGCATTAGATTACATCACACTAACAACACAAATTAGTTAATTTTATTGCATCATGCAAGCAAGATTAGTACTCCCTTATGTAGAAAATGTATGCATCTTATACTATGGTTGATTAATTCAGAATAACATGCCATTAGTAAATATTAACGTTATGGAATATTGATCTCGAGAGGGGTGTACAAAATTTTGTTTTACCACCTCGCTCCATCATACACACACACACACACAATTATATATCAACACATCAACCGTCATACATCCAAACACACACAATGAATGGTACTTGGTAACAAAAACTATTATACAGAAATATATACACATACATACCATCATATGAGGACTGTCACACACCCCAGAGCCTCCATTTAATGATGCTGTACAGTTTGACTGCAATAATATAGTCTTGCAATCATACTTCCTTTTACATTTTTTTTGTTTAAATATATTTTATTAGGGTTGGTTCACATCCATTACAACGTATGCCCTGTCTCCATAACAACATGTACTGATGATTCGTTATACATCTTCGCAATTGTGTTTTCATGAAGCCATTAGTGTAGCTGCTTTGAATGTGTTAAAGTCAAGTAACATTGTAGCTTACATGGATTTACATTTACATATGTGGGAAAAAGAAAAAGAAAATTTGCATAGTTTGTCTCTTTATACATTCTTACTATATTTTATATTCTCTATACCGTGCCATGTGAACATTCCCTTATTTTATCCTACCTAATGAAGCAAAATAACTTTGTTAACAACTGAAATAATTCAATCCCCCCTCCCGCCCTTCGGCCATTTTGTTAATTCACTCATTTGCCGCTAACACCCCTTTCTGTACGTTACTTCGTGAGTTCTCAACTCAAGCTATATATTTTACCTTAACAATAAGAACATTGCATCCTGAATGTACTGGCACCTGTACTATTATCATATCCATATTTACAGTTCATCAGTATACTCGTCAAATTGCATGAATATCAGTCGCTTTAAGTTCTTCCATTAACACATCCCAATCCAATTAAATAGGTTTTTTCCTCAGTCCACGCCTTTCTTCCCTCTGAATTTCTATACCCTCTACAGTACCACAACGGATTGCATCATTATAACAATCCTGGATCACTGGTGCTTTCCTCACCTTCCAGCGTATTGTTATCGTTCTTTTTGCTATTATTAGCATTAGATTAAGGAAGCGGGCTGTGAGGTGCCCAGGTTTGCTAGTAAGACTTAGTCCCAACAAAGAGGATTTTAAGCTGTTAATTATCTCCCAGGCGCTAGGTTGTTAATATGTTGTGTATTGTGGACCAGTAATTAAAAATACTTGGGCAGGACCATAACATGTGTTGTAGGTCAGCGTTCAGCTCTTGACATCGGGGACACTCATCAGCTACATCCGCAAACATCACACTTAATCTGTGGAAAGATAAATATGACCGGTGTAATATCATTAGATGTATGAATTTAAATTTGGGATTATGTGCCACCTTCCTAGGGTATTCAATATCACCCTTCCATTCCTTATCTGTAAGATCCCTCCCTATTTCTTCATTCCACCTTTCTCTGAGAGACCGCAATAATGCCGCCATATGTAATTTGATCCCATGGGCCAATCACTTTGTTAGATGACTGCAGTTTCCCATTAGATACAACATGTTCACTAATTCGTGCTTTGGGGGTTCTTATCCATCCAGCGCCCATCCCTTACGTATAAATCTCAGGATCTGTGTGTGCGTCAAAAAAAGTATATTGAGTACTCCTCACTCTCTTACCAGTGTATTATGATCTACCAGTGTACCGTCCACAAAGAGCATACCTATCGTATCCACTCCTGCTTCCAACCGGGCTGAGATACTTCGTTGGGATACTACCTCGAAAGCCAGTGGGATACCCAACAAAGGAATATTCGGGGCATACGGTCTATGTTGTTTAATATACAATAGCGCCTTTCTCCAGTAATCTAGAGCCACTTTAAGTAGTGGAGGTGTATTCGGTGGTATCTTTACGGTTGGCATCAGTAACTTATGTAGCTTACATGTCCTACCACTCCCTCTGTGACAGTCCTATTTGTTTTGAAGTCCGGTACCCCGATTCCTCTGCTTCTGTTGTTTAATTTAAGCTTTGCTAGTCCTATTCTTCGTCTACCCGTGCCCCAGATTAGTTCTATCAACAATGTGTCTAGCACTTTGAATATGTGGGCAGGCAATACTATGGGCAAGTTTGTAAAAAAGTACAACAGTCTGTGGAGTATCACCATTTTGGTGATGGCTATCCTTCCCGCCACCGAAATGGGCAGCGATGTCCAAAGCTTAATTTGTGCTCTAAATGCGTTTATTGCTCTAGTGACATTGCTATCTATCAGGTTGTCCAACTCCGTGTATATGTGTATTCCTTTGCGCCAATTGGAAGGTCCATGGGCCAAAATGTTGCTAGTCTTCATACATCCTTTTGGATATAAACAAACATAATATATTATTCACTCAAAGATCACATTGCAAGCTCACTGTCATAATAGCACAACGAAACTAGCATCATACATCTTATCGTATACCATTGTACAAACACATATTTGCCAACATACATCCACACTACCACCATTGTTTAGCAAAATGCCAATCATCATACACCCTCAGGGCCACTATTTACAAATAGTCAACAGTGTCACTACGAAACTTTATCAAACCATCATAGACCATTTGACACACTTAAAACATAATACATGAGTCTCCAAAATAAATCTCATCACAAATATTATCAAGAAATAATAATGGCAGGAGGCATTTGTTCAATTTATATCTATTCCCTTGGTTCCTGTCCTTAACAGAAAGAAATGTGTGCACATTTAACAATCCAGATGATCTGCAACTAATATTTACCATCGACAACACATCTGACTTTAGGTCTGAATTCCAAGCTACCATGCTGCACATCCGCAATAGGATGAGCTGCAATCATTTGAAGTTAAAACCAGACAAAACCGAGCTGGTTCTGATATGAGGGTCTCGAAATCCTTGGAGCTCCATTTTTTGGCCAGCGGAGCTGGACTCTCCCCCCACCCCATCTTCCTCAGCTAAGAGCCATTGAGTCACAATCAACTACGACTTATCCATGAAGTCCTAGATTGGAACAGTAGTCTCTACCTGTTTCCTCCAGTTACGTAAGATATTAAAATTCAGCAGACTTCTTACTAGGGAAGCACTGGTGCAGGCAGTTCTTGCCCTAGTTATCTCTCACAAGGATAACGCCAACTCACTGTATTTCGGTCGGCCACTATATTTAGTCAAAAGACTAACATTTGTGCATAACCAGGCTGCAGGACTGATTTTTCATCAGTTCAGATGGCAACATGTTCTCCTCTGATGAGGAAGCAAAATTGGCTCCCCGTATCACAACGCTGTGCCTTCAAAATCAGGTGCCTCATTTTCAAATTCTTGCATGGCATCTGCCCTCAATTTGTCTCCAATCTTATTCAGAGACACATACCCATCCGCAATTGGGGTTCAGCTCACATGAACCTTGTGGTCACCCAGCTCTACAAACAAAGCGGTTAGGTGGCACCAGATTTGTGGTGCTGGCCCCCGCTTCTGGAACACCTTACCCCATGATATTAGATCTTGTACAGACCTCCTGAGATTCCAAAGACTACTTAAGACATGGCTATTCACTCAGGCATATGAATAACTCATCAGGACTTAGGCTACTCCTATATATAGTGCCAATAAACCATCCAGTGTATGTGCGCTCTACGAAATGTTGTTACTTAACATTTTAAGATAACAACTATTAGCATGTACAGTGAATGTAGGCATTAGAAAAACTCTGCATTAGAGTGGTCTATTAATTATGGTCCCATAACTGCCCACATGTATTGATGACTTTCACCTAAGACATTTGTTCACCTCTTCCTGATGAAGCATTGGCAAAAATGTTTGAGAGGGGAATGAAGAATTAAGGTGTTCATATGATTGTTGGATATATAGGACAATCAGTAAAAGAAATTGAAACTACAACCTTTAGGAGTGCTGCAATTTTGGTTTTCATACCATGGTCATAAATAAATACACACATGTCTATATATATGGCCACCAATTTCTACTTTGAATAAAGGCCCACTCTCCTTTCGAATGTCAACAATCATACATTTTATTGTGCAAGATGCACAACCAACACATTTTCATCTGTAGGGTCATGATTAACAGTGATCAAGACCCTATGGGTCAAAATGCTTTGGTGCTTATTTGCTAGGCATGCCAATTCAAGGTTTGAAAAAAGTTTGAGTTCCTAAGACCGGTTAATGAAGAACATGGTTCAAACTGGTAACCTGGCTCAAAGGGTCCATCACAAACCTTAAACCAACCTTCACTCATATGATCCATTGACAACCACTCTACCACATTGAAAAACCCTTTCAATCATGATTAGATTCACTCATTGTTTATTTAAAGGTATGGTATACCGGTCATTCAAACCAGGGGTATTGAATAAAAAAATCCC
This sequence comes from Lissotriton vulgaris, assembly GCF_964263255.1. Taxonomy (NCBI): domain Eukaryota; kingdom Metazoa; phylum Chordata; class Amphibia; order Caudata; family Salamandridae; genus Lissotriton; species Lissotriton vulgaris. The sequence continues at coordinate 1,310,060,285 of NC_141695.1, forward strand.
TCACTAACAATATCCTCCCTCACCTTTCCTCAAATAATAATAGGTGTTAGTTTACAAAGATAATATCTTTATATTCTATTCCCCTCACGGATGTATGGGGCATGAGCTCAATATTACTAAAATTCATGTTATTATTCTGTGAATATTTCCAGGTCTGATTACCCTTCACCGTTGCGCTATAGGTTAGAACGGCCCAGTGTTACCAGGGTTGACAGCCCTTCATCTTTACGCTGTAGGTGAAAAAGGTCCAGTGTAAGTACTTGTCAAAAGGGGAAAATAAAATGCATTATAACCAGACCATAATGTGGCCCATAAAAACATCATTTAACCCACCTCAAGTATTTTTTATTCCTCTAGGATTGAGTATGTCCCAACTCTAGTGGACAAGTTATATGATAGGTTCTGGATAATACAAGAAACCTAAAAAATACGAAATTCATGTAAACATAATTAAGTTATGAAATCCCCTCACTGCGTATTATATTGGTGCCACATGCCTATATCATCAATTCGTTGTCCAACTATTTGGGCATGGTAATGGGGACTAAAAAGCCCTCCAGTAGTTTTTCCTCTTCAAAATGACGTACACCAAATATAAAATAATTGCTTCAGATATGATGATTCTAGGAACCAAATATTATTGGATGCAATAAATTGCCTCTTACTTTACTCATAGGTCTTCTTGTTGCCGTGCTGCTGGGGGACACTGTTTGATCAAAACAGCCTTTTTGTCTTCCAAACAAAGTGTTTTTAATTGCATTTTCAGCATATTCTTTAGTACACAAGAGTAACAATTCGGACATGGATATATTGATTATAAGGTCAGTTAACAAATGTTTCACCCTCTGGTAGCATGATATGCACGGAGCTTTCTCAAGGATGTAAGTTAATGTAAACATCTTAAGTAATGTAGAACATTGTGAAATGATTGAAGTAAATCCAGTGCAGATGTTACACAGCAATTTAGTGACACAGCAAAAAAAAATGAATACACACATGAACACTATTGTGGCAGAGGAGTGTGACCCAATTCTGTATGACTGGAATCAAACAAGTTTTCAATCAGGGTTGGTATTACTCACATATTTTACAGAAATGTAATTATGTGAAATACAGCACAATTATGTGACAATATGCAGAAATATACGAGGAGCGCAATCTAGCATTTAGCACAAAATGAACCCTTGCATCCAAAATGGACCCAAAGATACATTTTTCATTAAGAAAATAGGACTAAATGCAAGAGAACATGAAGAGCAGAAGCCAGAAGCTGCTTGCTCAGTTTGTTGTTCCTGTGCTCCTGCGGTAGCACCTGTATGATTGCAGCGGCGGTTGGTTCAGATAAGCGGGGTGAGATGGGAAGGGAGGGGGGAAGCCAGCAGTCAATGGAATAGGGCAAATTAAATGAATAAATAACTCCTATTCCATCGTCTGGTGACATCCCATTGCCCTGCTCCGCCACCTCACCCGCTTACCTGCACTGACCGCCGCTGTATGATTGCTTATATCCTGATACCACTACTTACACCCTAGCACTTTTACACTGACAATACCATAGGACCCTTACCTTTACTTACACACACCTTTATCCCTATCCCTTCACATACCATAGCTACAGCTTTCTTTCTTTTAGCCCAGTCCTTCACCATCTACATATGCTATACTACTACCAGCAGCTATATCCCCTTACCTCTACCTCCACTCCATGACCTCAGTTATTACACTATTCCCTCTAGCCCTACCTCATCAGTAGTGCCTCTATTACTTCTACCATTGCCTACTCTGTACTTTCGCTGCCACTGCCTATACCGTAGTGTTGCTAAGCATTGCTTATACCATTGTACTGCTTTTCATATGCTAATTAATTCAACACCTCCAATATCATAGCAGATCCATTAAAACATATACCCAAGTACCAGTACCTATACCCTTGTCTTTTAAACTCAACTTGTACACTAGTACCTAAACCTTTGCACCTATACTTATACCCTAGTACCTCTATTCCATCCTATATCTTAGTGCCTTAAACCCATCTATACTTTAGTGCCTCAGATCTGACCTACAACATATTTCCCCTACTTCCACCTCTTATCTTTACATCTACCTACCTTACCACTTCCCACACCCTAGTACCACTACCCTCAGCTATACCGTAGTTACTTTAGCTATACCTTCGTGTTAGTCCCTGGTTGGCTGAGGTAGGTACCTTAGGCAAAATTGGGACCCGCGTTTCCACGTCAGGGAAAGGAAGGTCACCTTCTGAGATAGCCCCCGCTCGCCCGCTTGGTAGCTTGGCACGAGCAGCCAGGCTTATCTTCAAGGCAAATGTGTAAAGTATTTGTAACCACGCTCACAGCAACCCAATGATGACACCACAAATAGACTCCACACGAGTTTTATAAAAACGAGTATACATTTTATATAAAAAGATATACAATAAGACCACACAATATAAATCCATCATATGAGTATGTGTAATATTTCTCCTGGCTGGTTGTTAGGCCAGCCAGCCCCTGTAAGTTCTGACGATATTGAGCACCTCTAAACATTTCACTGTAATCCTAATACCATGTTATGTAGTTCATAATGCTAGAATCAGGCACTTTTGCAATGTAACAATAATGCTATGCGTAAAACAACAATCACGCACGTTTCAATGTAAAAATAATGCAATGCGTAATAAAACCACCAGGTACTTTGCAATGTAAAATAATGCAATGTGTAATACAACCATCAGGTACGTTGTTATGCAGAAATAAGGCAATGTGTAATACACTAATCAGGTAGTACATTATGCAGTAATCATGCAATGTGTAATACGCTAATCAGGTAGTTCATTATGCAGAAACAATTCAACGCATCATACGACAATCAAGTAGTTTGTTATGCAGAAATAATGCCATGCATCATACACTAATCAGGTAGTTCGTTATGCAGATATAACGCAATGTGTTATACGACAATCAGGTACTCCAGTATGCAGAAATAAGATATTGCGTAATACACTCCAGCACCGATCATGGTGCCTTAGGCAGTCTCTCCGCCACTCCTTCTGACTCGCAATCATCCTCTGTCAACAGTTGCCCCCAACACGGATATGGTGTAACAAAAAGTGCAGCTATGCACTTCGGCCCCAGTACTTCCACTCCCTTGGCAATACGGGCCGCGATACGAGCCGAAGCAGAGGCTTGCGCTGCCGGAATGAGAGAGAGGCCGAGAGCATTTCTCTCCGAGCCTGCAGCCCACCCCAGGAGTGGACACACGTTACCTGGGGGGTGCAAACTCACTCTCTTCTCCTTGGGCTTCCAATGCAATCTTTGTGAACTGGCATTTGGGGGCTCGGGCCTGCGGCTCAGCTCCTCCGGGGCTGCCGGGGCGCTACTGCTACGAAGATCTCAGGTTGCCACAGGGCACACGCACACATCGTCGCTGAGACTCCCTTGAGCTTCGGGTGCACAATCACCAGGCACTCCACATGAAAGTCTCAGGCTGCACGAAGAACACGCACACAGCATCGCTGAGACTCACTTTAACTCCGGGTGCACGTTAACAAGGCAATCCTCATGTAGGTCTCACACTGCATAAAGCACATGCACACAGCGTCGATGAGACTCACTTGGACTCCGGGTGCACAATAACAAGGAAATCCTCACTAAGGTTTCACTCTGCACAAAGCACAAGCACACAGCATCGATGAGACTCACTTGGATATCTGGGTGTGCACGGAAACAAGGCAATCCTCACTAAGGTCTCACGCTGCACAATGCACACGCACACGGTGTCAATGAGACTTACTTTGATCCAGTGCACACGATAACTGGACAATCCTCAAAAAGGGTTCAGGCTGTAAAAAAGCGCACGCACACAGCGTCGCTGATCCTCGCTTGGACTCCAAGTGCTCATGATCACAGGACATTTCTTACGAGGGTCTTAGGCTGCAACAAGCACATGCACACAGCGCCGCAGAGACTCTCCTGGAAACGTTTGTGTTCCTAAGTTTCCGCAACAGGGAGCCAGCTCACCTCGGGCCCTTGGGGGATAAGTTACTTCAGGACACAGCACAGTAAAGTCCTTTCAAGCAGGGGGAGACAGCACACAGCAAAGCCCCTTTAGCTTTTCCTTGGTTAAAATAGCAAACTGCAGCTAAGCCCCAGAACACACAACAAGGGTCAGTCCTTTCCTCCAGACTCTTCAGTTGTTTCTTCCTTGGCAAAGGCTCCTCTTGACCAAGAAGTAGCTCCAGTCTTTTTCAATCTTGATCAAGCCATTCTCCAAAGTTCAGGGGTTTCAGCTCTCAATGGCTTTGAACTCTTTGTGTTCAGGTGGCACTGATTCTGTTCAAACCAGTTCTGGGTGCCTCCCTGCCAGTGACACCTTCTTCCTTTGATTAGTGGGGGTCTGGATTCTCAATCACTCAGCAAGAGATGGGACAATTGTTTTATAGCAGCAACCCAGGACTCTTCATCTCTACGGGCTACTCCTTCCCCTACACTTCAGATGAAGGTCAACCTGTTGTGTCTCACCTCCTCCCCTGGGTCAAGACATTTCCCAGATCCTATCACTTTCAAATCCAGACAGTCAATTCACAACCAGGCAGAGCCACACAGAAATGTTAGAGCACAAAAACCGAGCCACTTCTAAAAGAGTGGCTTCTGAACACACAGTGCAAAAACCACCTTCATAGAAAGATGTGTTATTAAATTGCGAGTTCAGGCATACTAAACTTCACCTCTCCATCTTAAGCCTTTGGGAAGATAGGCTGGAAAACATATTACACAGCCTCCCCATTCTGTCCTATAGGCAAGATGGCCTTTCAACAGTGAAAAACGAAATGGAGACTATTTCACTGTCAGGACATGGTACACACCTTAGTACATGTCCTACCTGCCACGCGCACTGCACTCTGTCCAGGGGGTACCTTGGACCTACCATAGGGGTTTCTGGTGTGCAAAGAGAGGGAAGGGTAAGGTCTGGCAAGTGGGTGCACTTGTCAGAACAACATGGCAGTTTAACAAACTGAGCACAGGCACTGCAATGGCAGGCCTGAGTTCCCTCTTTAAGGCTACTTGTGTGGGTGGCACAATTAGTGCTGCAGGCCCACTAGTAGCCTTTGCATTACCAGTTCTGTCACACACAGTCCACTTTATTAGTAAGGCAAACATACCAATCATGGACAACCAATTACCATTACACTTTTCACAGGGAGCACTTGCACTTTGATACTGTTTAGCAGTGGCAAAGTGTCCAAAGCATCTAAGTTGGCAACACCATGTCAGGGAAAAGGTCTAGGGGAAAGGCAAAAAGTTTAGGGAACTTTGTCGAAAAAGGGACAAGTCCTACACCTAGTATCTTTACTCCTGCCTTGATGCTAGTACCTAAACACTAGTACTTCTACCCCGACATATACCAAAGTTCCTATATTTAAGACTATAACCCTTAACTCGGGCTTATAGCATTTCTAGCCCTACCTGAACTCTAGTACCTATACTCCTATCATCTACATTTACTTCTGCCCCTTTTTTCTCCCAAGCTGTTTTGCTTGTCCCAGTTCCAGGTACTTTTGTTTGTGGAATTTCCCCAAATGCTTTGAGGAAAGAGGTTTTCTTCCATCCTGAAAATGAATCAAAATGGAGTTCACCAGCCTGGGATCTTTAGGCTTTTGATCTCCATTTTGCTTTTTCTTTAAACGCGTACCTGCTTTTTATGTGCTCTTTCCTCATTTAGTATAAGGCTAGACGCACAACTTCAAGCACATTTTCCAGTCAATAGGTTGACAGGTGTGGAAATGGGGTGGAGCCAAATTACATAGAGCAGAGTGCCCCACCTATGCAAGTACCTCAGTCCAGCCTGTGTTTTCAATTGCATTGTGATAATTGCTGTTCTGCATTTGTGACTAATAAAGCCAAGCTATAAAGTACTGGAGTACAAAAAATACACAGAACTGGATTAAGTGGCACATGCCATTGAGACGGTAGCCCAGTGCACATTTTTCTACAATTAACACAAATAAACCAGTTTACCCTTTTAATAAAGAAAACGTTCTTATCTCATATAACACAGGTCAACAGCAGTATGTTTTGGTCGCTTCAAGTTCAGTTTCTATGTTGCCTCTTACAAGTCACCCAGTGATTCTTCAGAACTAACGAATCTCCCAATGCGGCCGGTATTCTGGTCCACGCGCTCTACTGGGCCCTCAACGTTCCATTACAGCTCCTACAAGAATGCAAGTCTTCTAACCGACGTGCAAGAGCGTCCGTTATCACGCTGCACGATGTTAGTTTCTTGTTGATCGCAGCAGATTCTTCAAAGGCCGAGCCCCGTCCGAAAGTGAGCAGAGCTTTTTTAATTCGAATACGAATTACGTCACTCACTGTATGCAGCCATAAGTACGAAGAGGAGCACTTTGTAATGTGACGCATTAATATTTTTCGCATTGTCTGCAGCGACGACAGAGGTAGGAGACAGCACCTAATTCTTGATGAATGTGAGAAGACGCACGTGATTGGCTAATAGGTGTTTAGAAACGAGACTAATATAGTCCATAGCTGCCACATGGAGCCTTATGTGTGACATTTTCATTGTCTTAGCCTGCTTAGGTGTGACACTCGATTGCATTATGCATGACACTTTATTACTAGCAAAACCAAGCAGGGAAATCCATGAAATGAGACAAATGCCAAAAAGAACCATATTTAGCTCAAAGAGCAGCTCTGGAAGTTGCACTGAATCGGCTGCATCACCCTTGTAGTGCTTATGCATGAGAGCAGCTCTTGGATCAAAACATGTTTGTATTGTGGGCCAAGCAAACATTCATCATCATAGCAGGCATTTTACAAAGGTGTGGGATGGAGACACCTAGTGGGCGAGGTCTAGCCTCGGATGTTTGGCACTGACACAAGGTGAGCCCAACTTTGAGGTTTGTGGTCTGCCTCACGCTCTGCTCTGTGCACCTGCCATTCACTGCAGGACTGCCTTGAAGCACTCAATGGGTCCAGTGCTGCAAGAGTGCACTGCAAGCGTGAGCTAATGACTGAGGGCAATTTCGAAAATGAGACCAGGCTTATGAATTGGGCCGAGTCTGTCTGTAACAAGCCAAGTCTGGGGGGTGGATAGAAAGAACCATGTGACTAGGCAGTACAAATGGAGGCGTACAGAGAGAGATGAGGGGGTGATAGATAGATAGATCAATAGGATAGACAGTAGAAAAGGAATATCTATCTTTCTATCTTAAAATCTATCTATCTATCTATCTATCTATCTATCTATCTATCTATCTATCTATCTATCTATCTATCTATCTATCTATCTATCTATCTATCTATCTATCTATCTATCTATCTATCTATCTATCTATCTATCTATCCATCCATCTATCTGTCTGTATTTAAAAACCTACTGGCGACTGCATAATTGCAGCCTAGTTATAGTAAGAGCCTAGTTTTTATAGACTAGCGTTTTTAATTTTTTGCTAGTAGCTTTGGCACCGTTTGACAATTTTTCGCCACATTTTCACAACTAGTTTGACACTCAATTCAGCTGTTGTCTTGGAAGTTTTGGATTGATTTGTCAGCAGGGCTGAGAAAAATGAAAGGTCCCAAAATGTGTTTTCCCCATTTCCAATAGGGATTTTAGACAACTACAATTCAACCCACAAAACGGAATCACACCAAATATAACAGAAAGCTAGATTTAGGTCTATAAAGAACCTTTTTGTAATTTGGGGTAAGTCCGTTCAGTCATTTAGGAGTCTTTGAAGAAAAAAGATTTACAGTTATCTGGCTACCTACACTGAAAATTGACTATTTATGGTGTACTTATATTTCAACCTAATTAAGAGCTCTGGAGAAATTTCAGAAAGTAGACAGCAGACAACCTCAAAGAATGAGATGAGATATATTTCTGAAAGTCCTGTTGCAGAAGAAAAAAACCTTTAAATGCTGTGCCCACTGGGTGATTCACAGTTGTTTTAAACAAATGTTCTCATCAATAGGTAGCTAAAGTAAGTTCGATAAGTGTGCAAGAAAGAGTCCTGTCTTCCTAAGCCCGGGATTGCTCTAGCTTCATTGTCCTGGACTACCTGCTGTTTTTTAAACAGGTGCATCGGGAGGCAAACATAGAGAGACCTACCTCAGTCTACATGCGATTGAATGCAAAAAGCAAAGGCCTACTGTTTGTTGAGCTTAGTTTTAAAGTTAAATTATGGTCAAAAAGAAAGTCAATATTTCTTACAGTTTCTGGGCACATATTAACAGGCCACCAAGAGATAAACATTGCCAACATCCACAAGAACATTTGTTATGCCTGCTTTCACCTGAAGCTCGTTATGTGTCGTTCAGTTCGCAGTTTCATCTGGGCAGTCTAGATTTTGCCTGGGCAAGCTGTATTCTGCATTCCAAAGGCACAATACATTTTATGCCTTGATAATCAAAATGAACAGATTGAATGAGCTTAGCTAAAGGGTTCTCGTAAACGTTAAACAAAGCAAGGTTTAAAGAAAAGTCAGTTGATAAACCACAAAGTATCTGTATGGAGGAGGAATTGAAGGCTCCTAAAAAGGACATATTAAGGTCCTCATTTACAAACCCCCATGTGCTGCTGAAACATCACTTGTATTGATGTTCCGGTGACACACTGCATTGCCATATCTACAAGCCACTTAAAGCAACTCTGCGTGGCTTTCCATGGCCATATATATATATATATATATATATATATATATATATATATATATATATATATATATATATATATATATATATATATATATATATTGTGAGGCAACGCAACGCTAGTTATTGCTTTACCTCATATTGTGCTGGGGAGGTGTGCCACAAGGCGTTCTGGTGGGTGGGCCCACAATACTCCCATGGCATTTGATACATTCTCAGATTTACAATGTTCTGCTAACCTGGGAATGTGTCAAAAGCCTACGCCATCTGGGAGGCAAGATGAGGGAAAAAAACCTTTCTTTTTTATAATTTTTCCTCCTACTATGTTTGTTTCTTTCAGCAGCTCAAATAGGAAGAGGAAAAAGCCTCAGTTGATTGTTTTTGTGCAGGAAGTTGCAGGGGGGCAGAACATGTTCCCCCTGTATGTATGCACCCCAGTTTCTGCAAAGCATGGACGTTACAGTCCCTGCTGGGCAGGAACTGTTTTTGGCATTCAAATTGCGGTGCCCATTTTTAGTCGACCGCTGTGGGAATGTAAAAAAACAAAGCTCTCCAGATAGAGAAACGCTTGTAATCTGGCAATTGGCCCAACCATGGGTTTGGCGGTGCGAACCCAGCGCCACACTGCCAAACTTGTAATCAGGCCCTTAATCTCCCAGTGCCTAAAAAGACACCAAAAAGGAATGTTTCATTGAACAATGTAATTGGTGCTTACGTAAAGCATTCTAATACCCTCGGGTCGAGTTCACGCTATATAAAACTGCAAAAAAGCAGCAAAAGAAAGTCTGGCATACCTCTGTCCAAAGCTATATAAGAAGTCATAAAGAACCATGTATAGAAATGTTTGTGTCCCAAGCTTAGGCCTAAAGACTGCTTGAAAAACATCTAAAACTCTAATGCTCTCTAAATAGTTGTATTGTTGTATATTCACAAGGCAGTCTAAATATTCTATTGTTAAAGGAAGTAAGGCTGTAGGACACACAATTGTCAGTATGGTTGGATCAGCTCCTTTCTATTTCAGCCACTGGTAAACCTTTTCCTTTTTCCAGCCATAGGAGATCTTACCCTCCCTCAGTGATTGACTTAAAATCTAGTTAAACTAACACTGCCATTATGACAGGCCAATCTAATTGCATTTAACGTTCCATGGATATAATGGTAAGCCAGAATACGTTTCTGTACCTAGTTCTCAAACATGATGGTTTAACTTTTTCTAAATGATTGAAGTAATTCACTTCTGACCCTATTATAGAAGTGGTAAAGCTGTGCTAGGTCTGCACAGATTTCAAAACATATATATAAGCTAATACCTGTGCATTATTATCTAGGAAGAAATCGGATAGATTATTGCAAAAATGTTGCATTAAAGGGACCATTTGAGTCTCACATTGTGGTATAGAGAGTCGCTGATAGGCTGGTACTAAGAGTGAAGCTGTTTGGTTTTGGGAAGGAGGTTGTGTTGCTGATTTATGTGTACTTCGGCTGATGGAGAGAACCTCAAGGATTGCTGTTTCAATGAAGCAAAAGAAGGCCCTTGCATGTGCGTCAGGGAGTGAAATTGAAAACCTTGCCTCACATTTATACTAACTCATGCTTTTTCCTTGGCTCCAAAGCAACCAGGGAAATGTACGTAAGTGGTAACTTACCTCTGCAGTTTGGGAAAGGATGCATGAGTGTTGTGTTGCCTTTTGTGACACCACTAACCTACATCTTACCCACAGCCTAGGGAGAATTTTTCCATGGGCTGAAAGACTCTTTAGATCGATCTGTGGGTTGACATCTTTCAAGGCCAATCACTTGCACCAGGAGGAGGTACACTTGCACCAGGAGGAGGTAAGGGAAAACAACGGACACATAATGGTACAGCACAGGGAATTACAAAACATCAGTAACCTTAAAGCAGACCAGGGGCCCCATTACACATAAGGTGCACGTTTCCTGTTTCCTCCATGGCGCACAAGGAAAGTGCACCCTATTAGGAAGAATGCACCTCCCTTTGTGCAGGTGTTAAAAGGGATTAGAGATACCCTTGCAGGCGGGTGCAGTGAGTGACGACACCACCAGCAAGGGAATGTCGGAGGGTCCATGGAACCCCCTTAATTTCTTGAGAGGGCTGCCCTCTGGGGCAAACTGACAGTGTGCCACCTTTTTGTTGAGCACATTCAGAGAATCTCCCAATGGCATGTATGTCTCTGCTTCCATATTGTCACTATGGCTTTGGGGCAGGTGCAAAGTGATTTCTTCATTTGGATGAGGCCACACCCTCATGCAAATTAAGGAACGTTCTCTCTCTATAGCGCCAGAGTTCCATGTGCACCAGTGCTATCTGTATTACAGAAGGGGCTGTACAAGCACCTGCTGCCCCTTCTGTAATACCGAAGTGCCTTGGGGTGCGCAAAGCAGACACACATACCCGTGGCGCTCCTCGGACACTTTGTGTAATATGGATGCAGGGGCCCGTATTATAGGATCTCTTGTATTTTTCGATACAAATGCGAAAGCATGTGGGTCTAATTTGTGTCTGTCAGTCTCTTTGTTGTCTACAGTTGCCCTTTGTCATTCTACATGTAGCTTCTTTATACCTTCCCTGTCCACTGCATGCCATACATAGCTGTTTGAAGAGGAATTGGCTGCATCAGGTATTGGTACTAGGTCCTTAGTCCTAAGGTGAATCATATATCCTAACATGAAGTAAGAATCATTGAGATTTCCTTTACCCTTGAAAGCTGCTTGTGGAGTACCTAAGAGCCACTGAACCTATAAGTCACGTGCCTTGTGATTTTTCTTCTTTTGAATCAGGGAGGTCCCATTGGGGTCAGGTTCTTACCTGCTCTGGCTTCTATTGTGGTTTAACCAATCTCCGTCTTTGCCAACAGCATTGTCCTTAACTCTAGTTCCATTCAGAACTTCACTCTTCATATAAGTATCACAGTATTCATTTTGAGGTTTGGGGGGTTAGCCTGCCATCATGCTCAGCATCCGAAAGATAGACATGACCATGGTTTGGGATGTCTTTCATTCCTTCAGCCCATCAGCTTGCAGCTTGCACGTCTCAGGGTTTGGCCAGTCATTCCTGAGAATGCTCCACTCCTTGTGCTGCATTCATGGGCCATGCTACATTGAGGGTAAGGGAAAGGATGCTGGTGAGACAGCCCAAGCACCACTTTAGCAAGCATCCGGTATGTCTGCCTGCATCAGGGAAATACACATGGATTGTTCCATGCTCTGTGTATTTGTATCAATATAAATGTATTATGCGCAAAAAATCTATTTCACTCTACAAATTCGGGATACCCTCTTGAAAAGGGGAGAAAAAATACCTGGCTATTTACTCGTCAGTGATTGTTGTCCTCTGTAATGCTCACACTCACTGAATAAAGGAAATGTTTTTAATGCCTTTCTGAACCTTAATAAAGTGGACTCATGTTTAAATTCTTCTGGTATAAAATCACATTTTTTTGCCCCCGGAATGGAAAACCTTAGGTTCCATTTCCAGTGCAGCTCAGTTTGTGGGTTATTTAAAGAGATGAGGCTGTTCAATCGATGGTATCGGGAAACCTTGTCTCTTTGCTATTTAGGGGAATATCCCCTTGAGGCTTTTAAATACAAGCCATGCCAGTATGCATGTAAAACCCCTACCCACTGAAAGCCAATGAAGATCAGTTAAGGCAGCTCTAATGCTCTTGGAGTTCTTTACCTTAAGGTCTATTCGAGCTGCCATATTTGGAACTTTTTGAGATACTTGGTCTGACCATTGGCCAGTCCTCCCAAAATCTTGGTGCTTTAGTCTAATCTGGCACTCATGAGGGAACTCCCTATTATCTTATGATGTGATTATTCAATACTGGGGGCAGATTTTCAAGCCCCTTGTGATGACTTTACACCACCGTTGTGTCACTTCTGTGATGCAGCTACCTCGTAAAAATGCACCACGGTGCGACATGTTTACAACGTGACGCATCTAGGGAGGTGCGCCACGTTGTAAAGCCCTGCGCTACATTATTCCTGTGTCAGGTATAATGTAAGCAGGGTGGGTGTTCCGTCACAAGGAAGCCTCGTAAAAGTGACAGAGTGAAATCTACAAGATTGCACGGAGTCACTTTTACAACACCACTGCATCAGAATCTTTCGCCTGCTTGAAGCAGACGTAAGGATTGACGCAGCATGTTAGGAATATACATTTCTTACCATTGCTGGAGTTGCGTCATACTTGCGACATGACTTCAGCAATGCACTGCCTGTACGCCAAAAGATGCATCATGCATCTGTCCATCCTTAAGCCACGGTGCGCCACATTGTAAATGTGAAGCATCCATGGTGGCGCAAGGGTTTTTTTACGGGACGCAAATGAACGGACGCATCTCTGCTAATATGCAGAGATGTGCCAGTTCTTGTAAATCTGCCCCTGGGTATATAGCTAGATATTATTGGGTAGGTGATGGTGAGGCTTTCAAGATATGATGTCAGCTTTATCTATCTATCTATCTATCTATCTATCTATCTATCTATCTATCTATCTATCTATCTATCTATCTATCTATCTATCTATCTATATACACACACAGACATATACATCCAAACTTCCTCCCAATTCCCAATAAGAAGAGAGCATGCACACAGAAGCTGGAGAAGTAGTTCCATTTAATAAGGCAGGTCCTACATCAGCCGTGACACAGAGAGATAGACACATTTTGGCTATATAACAGCCTTTTTTTCAATCTGTGGGGCTCTATTTTAAATATAAATGTATACTCTTTATGTTATAAACATAAAAAATATACTATGCACACTCAGACAGTAGTATTACATGCTCAAATGATCGTAGACATAGAAGTTAAGGATTGAGCAGTATTAAAATGTATATAAATGCAGGACTAATTAATAGTGGAAATATCGAGCATTTTAAACATGAATATATATGCTGTTATACAAACTCGCTGGACTCAAGGTTACATTATGTGCTCTATTGAGACCATAATGGTCTTTGGACGGTGCCCAGCATAGTTGATGAACACAACCTGACACGTAGAAGTGCTCCACTTAAATTAGTCCTTGCCAACCTAATTAAAATCAATTTTCACAGCAGCTGTTATTGAAGTCATGATATGTGAGACAAAATGTTTTCATGCGCAGCGTGCCATTGTCATTCATGAACCTCTCGAGCTGCACTGCTACACTGTGTCAAGCAGTTCACCGGTAACTGCTACATTTTTCATCCTGCTAAAGTTCACAATTTCTCTCAATGCTCTTGCATTTCATTTAGTTACCAACAATGTGAACAATGTTACTGAGAAAATAAGCAGCACTAGACAAGCACGCTGTTTTCTTCCAAACAAGTGATTAGACTTCTAGTCCTTGCTCTGCAGGCTGGTCCATGTCGTGTTAACATGTGGGACCTGGGCTGTTCTGCATATGTCATGCCTTCTCCATGCTTGTTGTGGGTCCCTTGTGATTTGCTTGGCGTACCACCAGATTCCCTCCCAAGTTCTGAGTTTTCAGGGAGCCTGTGTCCGACCTCCGTTGTGGGCTGTAGGTCCTTCTAGCCGGCGGCAGCACAGGCTCCTACGGTGATCTGCTTTTTAGGTGTCGCCTAGCGTTGCAGTGCGCATGCACTGCTTGCTCTGTGAGGCATATTGTAGTAGGGTATGTTTTAAAAGTGGAGTGGAAGACCCGCCCCTTGTTTTCATTGGCTTGCGTCATTGTCCATGCTAATTGCTGGCTTTTGATTGAAAATGAAGCTTATTAGTCCCTCCTTGTTACACCCTTGTCTCCTTTTGGGACGGCCCATCCGGACTGGAGCTTTCACTTGCGGCGTTACACTGTCTCCTTTATTAGTGGGTAAGCACTCTTTAATAATAATAATAATAATAAAGGGGTTTATAAAGAGCATGGTGACGCCCTCCCGGCGTGTCCGCGCGCTGTGGAGAGAGATTCAGAGAGAGTGAAAAGGCTGGAAACTAGAGGGAATATAGGTAGGTCTTTAAAAGTTTTCTGAATTTAGTTTCAGTGTCCGCTAGCCTAATGTTCGTTGGGAGAGAGTTCCATTTGTTGGCTGCCAACACACGAAAGGAACGGCCTCCCATTCTGGCTTTTTTTATGCGGGGGATTTTGAGTAAGCCTGTTCCCTTAGAGCGTAGGGTTCTATTAGGCTAGTAGGTGATGGCCAGATCTGTCGGGTAGGGAGGAGCTTTGTGCGAGTAGATCCTATAGCACATTAGGAATGCTTTAAATAGGATTCTCTTTTTTATAGGCAGCCAATGGAGAGTGGCCAGGGTAGGTTTTGAGGCTGCTCTTTTAGGTAGTCTGAGGACTAGACGTGCTGCCGTATTTTGGAGCACCTCTAGTCTCCTGATGTTCTTTTCCGTAGTTCCTAACAGTAGCACATTGCCGTAGTCTATTCGTGAGGTCACTAGGGCTTGAGTCATGGTACGCCTGGCCTCTAGAGGAAGAAGGTCCAGAGTGCGGTTGAGGGTCTTCATAACCACGAAGCATTTCCCTACCACTTTATGGACATGGCTATCGAAAGAAAGTTTGGGATCAACCCAGATACCCAGGTTCTTTGCTTCCTTACAAGGAGTGGGTATCGGCCCAAGACAGGATGGCCACCATTCTTTAGTCCAGCTGGCATCCTTACCTCCTATCACTAAAACCTCAGTTTTAGAGCCATTTCGCTTCAGGTAGTGTTGGTTCATCCAACCTGCAAGATCCTGCATACAGGTTTTAAAGTTGTCAGCAGCTGTGGTGGGAGCTTGGGACAGGGAGATAAGCAGTTGGGTATCGTCGGCGTAGGAGACTAATTCTACGCCGTACGATTGAACCACCTCTGCCAGCGGGGCCATATAAAGGTTGAACAGGGTGGGACTCAGGGCAGAGCCCTGAGGCACCCCCTGTTCTAAGGCTATGCTGTCTGAGAGGTAAGTACCTCTCTGAACCTGAAAGCAGCGATCGGTGAGGAACGCTTTCAACCAACCCAGTGCCGCCTTGGTGACCCCGGCTTTGTTTAGACACTGTAGCAAGATGGAATGTGCTACAGTGTCAAACGCGGCACTGAGGTTCAGCATGATAAGTGCCATGGTATGACCCTCATCTGCTCCTGCCCGTAACGTTTCGGTCGCTCTCAAGAGAGCTGTCTCGGTGGAGTAGCCCGACCTAAAACCAGATTGCGAGCTATGGAAAGCATTATTGGATTCAAGATGGGCCATAAGTTGATTATTGGCTATCTTTTCTGCCACTTTCGCTAGGTAAGGTAGCAAAGAGATGGGTCGCAAGTTTTCCAAGGTGTCCTGGCTCACATTGGGTTTCTTTTTTATAGGAAGTACAATAGCTTTCTTCCACTCTTCAGGAAGACAGGCCGAAGCAAAGGAAACTTGGAGCACATGTCTAAAGTATGCTCCAATACTATTAGACTTGCTCCTAGTACCTTAGGAGGAGCAGGATCCCGGGGGGAACCCGATTTAATACTTTTGCAGATGTTCGTGAGTATTGCAGGAGGGGGGGCCGAGAAACATCGTAGGCATGACTCTGTGAGAGTGGCACCTTCACTCTCTACAAAGTCATGACCAGATGTCAGGTTTCCAGAGAAGTTGGCATAGATGTCAGTTATCTTACCAGCAAAGTATTTGGCAATTTTGTTGCACGTTTCCACCGAGTCATTGTGGGACGTGTTATCAGTGGTTACCACAGAGATCTCCTTGAAGATCTTAAAAAGCTCCTTTGAAGAGTTCTCTGCTTCCCCAATGCGATTTTTATAATGCAATGCTTTGGTGGTTCGAATCTTTTTGTTATAATCCCTTTGCGCTTTTTTATATTGAGTTTTAATTGTCCGGCAAAAGTTGGTTCGCCAATCCCGTTCAAGTTTTTTGCAAGCAGATTTAGCTATCTGGAGTTCAGGAGTGAACCACGGGGTGGATTTCCTCACCTTCTTGGAGTTTACTAAATGACGGATAGGGGCAGTGCTTTCGAGGGCAGTTAAAATACGGTTCTGTAGTTGATTGTAAGCAGTTTCACAGTCTAATCCTCCTGGAGGTCCTCCAGTTTCAAGTATTTGGATAAAGGTGTCTAGGGAATTTTTTTTCCATTTCCGACACCGGTAGCGATGTTCACTCTGCTTCAGCAAGGGCACTCGAGCGTCACGGGCCAGCCGCCAGGTACCGCACTATAGCACAGCGCTTGTTGTTTTTATTGTCTAATACTTTTTTTTCACTTTGGCGGCATACGCGCTTTACCTTCAGCCATGTTAAGCTAGAGCGCAGGTGCCACAATTGATGAAAAAGTAAAGAAATATATGTTTTTTCTATTTGTTTTCCTTTGCCTCAATCGCGGCACCCGCGCTTTACTTTAATATGGTTAAGGGTAAAGCGCGGGTGCCGTGATTGTTGAAAAAGTAAACAAATAGAAAAATATAATTTCTTTACTTTTACTACAATCGCGGCACCCGCACTTTACTTTAACATGGTTAAAGGTAAAGCGCGAGTGCTGCGATTGCTTTAAAAGTAAAGAAATAGAAATAAACATCTATTTCTTTACATTTTTAACAATCGCGGCACCCACACTTAACTAAAGTAAAGCGCGGGTGCCGCGATTGTTGAAAAAGTAAAGAAATAGACATTTATCCTATTTCTTTACTTTTGCAGCAATCGCGGCACCCGCGCTTTACCTTTAACCATGTTAAAGTGAAGCATGAGTGCCGCAATTGTAGCAAAAGTAAACAAAGAGAAAAAAAAGAGTGGCCTCTCATGTTTTTTCTATTTGTTTACTCTTGTTTACAACGCTATAGGTTACAAACTCGCAATTGCGACACCTATAGCATTGTAAATGCTTGTTATTTGCTGCTTCGGAGAAAATGCCCGCTGCCTTTCAAGTACAACATGTAACCCTTAGTCCAGAACTAAAACTCAGCCGATTTCGATGTTTTATTAAACATTATATAGCCCAGTTGGAAATTATTTGATCGGTCCTCCAATAAAGTCATGGAATGTAAATTGGCTGTAGTTCTGATTTTAAAGCCCTGATTGCCCGGTTACAACATTTGCCTTTGTTCTGCAGCAGGGTGGGAAAGCTTTGATCTAATTTAGTATTTCCCAGCCCGCAGTAGATGGAAGGGGCGGTGCTCTCAGCTAGGTCTGGCCCGTAAGCGCAGAGTGTGCCCCTGCTGTAGGTCAGAGGTCACGCTATGAGCCCGCACTTGTAAACAGTTGATGGTGTTGCACCAGCACAAATCCTCCTATCACCAGAGCTGGAGGGTTGTCTGTCTACAGACTACCTTTTTAGGCTGGAACAAAAAGCTCACCAGACATATGGCTGAAAACACACCTTTAATAATTATATATTGCAATGTGTTTATTGTGTTTTTAAATTATGTTTCAGCAGTTGACACCCTCGCACCTATTATTATTTATCTTTTTTTCGATCAGAATAAGCTGATACATTACTTTTGTATTTAACCCGCCGATTGTGGGTGGGGGCTGACAGCGACCAAATGTGAATGAGATGTCAAGGACAGGCAAATTAACTGGGAACTGGAAGAGTCCATCTCTCACTGGTCGAGAGGCCCTGGTCACTCCCTGATGTGACAGGGGTGTCCTCGGGCCAGATTGGCATGAATTGTCAGTTTTTGAAGCCCACGAGGTGACCCATCCCATCTTTCAGGCCAAAGTACAGGCAACGGTGCTGTCTGAAGCGAGGTGTCAACTTCTTGAAAGGACTCCTGTTCAGGGACCTTTGAAGGCCCTTGGGCACCGGCTTCGAGGTACGGACCTACGTCCCGTGCTTTTACACTTTAAGCCGCTTGCTGTCAGCACTGCCAAGCCGCAGATGTGGAAACAGCGCGGATTAGATTGGCATACAACACGAATTGAAGCTTGGGAGCCACCAGCCTTATGGGACCACCCTTTTTGACTTTTATCGAAATCTAGCACTTAATTATTCAAAAGGTTACTAATTCACTGATTCATTTATTTAATTCAAACTCTTACTGAAGTTGAGATCATTTTGATCAACCCCAGTGAAAACATCACTACCTGTTGACTTCCTTTGATGCATGAACTACACACAATTGTCTCCATCCTCCCTAATTCATGTGGAAAGACCATTGTGGAGCTGGTGGTTCTTCATACTGCTCCTATGGTTAATTATAGTTCCACTGCACAGAAAATACTGCTCTGGCCTCTCACAACCCAGCATGGTTATATATAGTGACTTCAGTTTAGCGATCATTGTGCTATAGCTATGAGTTGCAACTTTTGCAACAATACCACTTGCACCTAATTTGGGAAAGAACGACATACCTAGATTATCAGTCTCGCTTCACCAATATGATGGAAACATTTTTAGTCACTTTTCGCCAGCATGTCAAACATAGCAAGCCTTGCACAGGATTTGCCTAACATCCTGACTCATTGAATCCCAAAAAAGAAGGGTGTGGCAGACTGACATTAAACCTCTCACTTGGAAACAAAAAGACAAGGGCAGTCAAGACCACGCCTTTGATAAACAAGCATTTGCAATGCAATAGGTCTTGCATTTACACGATTTAAAGTTATTGGCATTGTAAATGACAATGCCTTTTTTTAAGTTTTAAAATCGAAAACAAAAATTGTTATTTGTAATGCGAATAGCTCAAACTCGTGTAAATGCGAGACCTATTGCATTGCAAATGCTTGTTTCCTGAGGTTTGGGCTCCAGCCTTAGACTCAGATTTCCGCTCTGACCTGCCTCAGGACTCTGGTCTTAGAGGATATGAGAGTATCTACCTGGGGACCCCAGGAATGGAACCTCAGTTTTCAGTGTCCCATTGTTTTAACTGTGTTCTTCACATTCTGCAAGCATCCGCTGTGTTGTGTGATGGACCCGCCGAGATCTGGGCACCCTGGTTCCCTAGGCGGCCATTTGCTCAATTTTTCTGGAGCTGGTGTCCGGTTGTTTGCAGTCTTTGGGACAGTGATGCTTCCTGCTGGGCGGACAGCTCTTGGTATTTCTGTCTCCCTCCCTGCTCCTCGGTGTGACAGCAGATGCCTGTTGGTGGGGCTGCGCTAGCCCCAGTACTATTCAGCCCTTTCAGCAATATTTAATGAGGTTTCGCTGCACAATAACTGTGACTCAGGCCATCCAACAGACAAGAGAAGGCACGGCCGGTGCTCCGAGGCTGCACTGGAATTCCTTTGGCCCTGAGTACTGGTGCGCCGATCGGGAGCAGGGAGACGCGCTTCTTGCGCTCTCAATGTTATTTATGGCCTCGGAGCGCCCTCTAGTGGGCATATGTCAATACCGCGCTCACGCTCTCCTGACGCCTTTAAAGTATACACCTCATGTGATAATCGCAAAAATAGGCAAACCTGTAGGCACAACATTACCATAAAGCAATGACTGACGGATAAGCACAAATATGAACAGTACCTCAACAGGATAGGTTAACTAAGAGACTCACCTGTGCTCTGCTGAAGCAAGAAAGAGGAGCACAGATGAGAGACAAGGAATATTATGGCACATTATGTGTTCTGATTGGTTTAAGTTGTGTTCGACTTCAATTCCTGGTGGTTCATGGTAAAGATAGTTTTTTGTTAAATGTTGAAGCTGCTGTAGTCAAAATAAAGGGAGAAATATGAGCATAATCCTCGCCTCCAGTCCTGACATAAATTTGGGTGGGAGTTGTTATATTCTGGTTTACGTACACGGACAGCAATTGAAATATATCAATTTATAAATATGATCGCAGCCCAAGGCTAATATTAGTAGCCCTCAGTCACTGAAATGCATGATGTGGAGTGTGCGATGCCTTAGTAACCCTGAGATGATCAGACAGGTTCTGACACACCTGGACAGGCAAAGGCAGTACTCTGACTCCTCATGAGTAATCCAGTGCTAGATGGTAATGTCCCATATGATCGCAGGAAGTGAAGGTCATTTCGGTCTCTTTCGGCCTGGCATAGTGAAATCCGGGCCTTTAAAGATTATGTAGTTTGAGCTTATGTGGCACTTTTACTTCATGACTCGTTCCTGAGGTGTATTCTATAGTAGTAAGGAGCATTCCGGCCCTTGGTAAAAGGCCTGGCTCCTGGTCATGTCATCAAGTCCAATTCCTGCCCATTTGCCATCACTATATTCATTTCACAGCATCTCCCTGCCTTGTAGAACTTCTCCTGGGGCACACTGGGCCGTCTCTAAATAAAACCTTTTTTGCAGGTTAAACACAGACATTACCTAGTTGCCCCCTTTACTAGGTTGGTACTGTTTAGCAGCCCATGGGCCTCATTACAAGTGTCCGTGTCAGATGTGATAATTCTCACATCCCCAAAAATCTGACCCGAGGTGGTCGGAATTTATCGGAGGTGATAATTATCACCCATGCTAGTATGCTGACTTTTGATGGAACATGCAAATGTTGATGCTTCCTTACTGCACGAGCACCCACATGTCCCACAGTCTCATTAAACACCGGACCTTTTACTCTTGTAAACGATTGCCAATTTTAAAATAAAGGTACTATATTTATTGCACCTGTTAACTTGTATTTGTTCTTAGGTGTGATGTTTGTATTTTTCACAATCCTCTGACTTCAGTGATGTACCATTGAGAGCAACACCAACACTCTGAAAATTGTTCCAGTGCCACTGGCCTGAATGCCTTTCTTAGACATGTTCATGCTTTCTTGCCTGGGTGATTATGTGTACATTTCCATGGTTAATGGCATGGTCACTTATGTGTGACATTTCCATGCTTTCTGGCCTGGGTGCTTGTGTCAGGACATCATTTTCTGTGCTTTCAAAGTTAATAATGGCTAAATATGTAATGAAAAACGTGTTGTGCACCAATTTGGTCTTTCTTTTTACAAATTTTTCTTGAGGGGAGAATCCCACCCACACCCCTCTAGCAGTCATTAGGCCTGCTGCAATAGCTACACACCGTATCGGGGCTGGTCTAACAAAACACGCCATGGTTCCCAGTCTGACACTGAGGGGTCGATTCCGATTCGGGAAAAAACACTCCGAATAGCCGTTTGGAGAGTTTTTCCCGTACGAATCGTACACTGCAACGTCCCCCGTACGTACGACGAAGTACGATTCGTACCAGGAGCCGTACTCCGTACGAGTCGTACAAGACACCGTACGACTATAATCTCCGTACGATTCTCCCTCGGAACCCGCTGTACGCGGCATCTGTATGGTTCACGGCTGGTTTTTACGACCCAGCAAGTACGATACGTGTCAGGTACGCACCGTACGACCCTTTTTCTACGGGTGCTGAAAACAGCCGTAAAAGCAGAGTTCGCGCCGAAACAGGTATGGAATGCCCCCCCCAGGTACGGTGCGTACCCCCATGATCGCAGGGGTACGCACCTTACCCTGCGATCATGGGGTGTACGAGCCGTACCCCCATTGTATGATGGGTGTACGAGCCGTACCCCCATAGTACGATCGGTGTACGAGCCGTACCCCCATTGTACGATCAGTGTACGAGCCGTACCCCCATTGTACGATGGGTGTACGAGCCGTACCCCATGTACGATGGGGGTACGGCTTGTTCACCCATCGTACATGGGGTACGGCTCGTACACCGATCGTACAATGGGGGTACGGCTCGTACATCCCATGATCGCAGGGGTACGGTGCGTACCCCTGCGATCATGGAGTGTAAGGACGTACGGTGTGTATGTGTTTGTGTGCTTTTCCGTACGACTCGCCCTTACCTGACGTGGACCGTACGAATCGCGTCCTCATACCCCGGTCCGGATCGTACTCGTCAGGTCGTATGGCATGTGTACGAGTTGTACGGTATGTGTACGAGTCATACGGTTCACGGTTTCAGCCTTGCAATACGTACAGATCACGACGATTCGGACGGATTCACGGAATACGGATCGTACTTCGCGACTCGGACGGACGGGTACGATTTGTATGGAGAGGGCTCCAGATACAGATCGTACGGACGTTTTTTTTCCCGAATCGGAATCGACCCCTGAGTGTCAATTAATAATTGTTGTGAATCGCGTGTGTGACTAACTCTGCCCACTGCCACCGGACTCTGCTTTTGTAGTAATACTGGAAGCCAAAGCTTAAAAGTGAGCCAAACGGTAAAAACTTTGTGTGTCTTTCAAGTGAGGAGGGGTAAGAATTGGAACAGGCGTGAATTTGGGTTGGCAAATTAGGATCCATTTGGGTTGTACTTGCAATCAGTTGTGGTAATAGATGTGCAGAGGCCTATGGTTTGCGAATAAATATTGTGCTTGTTTAGATGAATTGACATCACACTTTAACCACTTGGATGCTATGCTTCTTTTGGAACTTCAATGTAATTTCCATTGAAATCAATGGAAACTCCATGATGAGTTACCCTTGTCATTAGCGCTGAAGGGGTTAAACATGTCTAGCCATCTTTCTTTCACTTTGCTTCCCTAGAATGTCACACACTGGAAAGAAGAACATTTCAAGTTACTTCACAACATTTTGGCCCAAAGTTGATGAGGAACCTCTGAGCAAACTTGCTAGAAAAGATCATGTACTTACAATGGATAAAGGGAACAAGGAAGATGATGAAGTGCATGAGAAGGCACTAGATGATAGTTACACCACTACTAGCAGCATTGTTATCACCATTACAGAAGGAAAGACACAAAATAGTTTTCTTAGATATGAGCAGTATCATGCTGTGGAGGTTGATACTGAGGAAACACCAAGCACTAGCAAACAGTTTGACGCATTATCACTTAAGCCACATTCAGACAGAGTTTTTAGGAAAGGCAGTCTTCCTAAAGGTTGGAAACATGACCAAAAAATATATTTCCAATGCAAGCATCCATGGTTAATTGTTAAATGCTCTAACCTTGGCTGTTCTGTGTGTTACCAAGTCTGTGATCTTTGTGCTGAGAAATCCAGGGGAATGAAATTGTGTAAAGAATGGACTGAGTCTACTGTGAAGCCATATGGCACCAATATAGAACAACAGCAGAAATCATTCAGGAAAAAAATTGCAGAACATTCATAAACCAAGGCTCATGTTGCATCTTTAAAAATCTTAGAGCATGCTAAAAAAGATCCTTTATTGCAAGTAACTGCAAAAGCTTAATCTGTACAAATATCAGCAACAGCCAAAATATTCAGTGTAGCTAAAATGGAAGCAAAGCGGAACAGGCCAACGTACGGTTTAAAAAAAACAGAGTTAGACTACCACCAGTTGAATGGACTGGATATGGGGCAAATGTTTTACTCCAATGTAGCTTGCTCAAACATAAAACTCCATATATCCTCAGAAATGAAGAGAAAGATATTTGCCAAAATAATGGAACATTCCCGAAAAGTAAGTCTTTTACGAGATGAAGCCACTGCGTTGAATCGCAAAAGTTCTTTAATTGTGTACATACAAATGCGGCTATCTGGCACGGGCCCCCCAGCTAATATTTTTTTTTACCTCATTGAGCTGAGTGATTTGTCAGCTGATGGCATAGTAAGCAGTCTACTATCTGCACTAAAAAAAGATCCAGTTAACATAAGTGAGAACTTTCTCTCCAAATGCCTGGTTTCAGTTGCCTGTGAAGTAGCTTCAGTGATGTTTGGCCACCACAGTGGTGTTGTAAAGAGGTTGCAAGAAAAAATCTCCCTCAGTAGTGTAGCCTGGCACTACTCAGCACATTGTCTGGAACTTGCAGTTCATGATGTCATGAAAGATATTGGCGCTACCAATCATCTCAAAAACGTACTTGATAAGCTGTATTCTCTATTTGCCACATCTGTTAACAAACGGTTGGAGCTAAAAGAATGTTAAAGTCAAAGTCAAAATAAAGTTTATTTAGATCATTGATCTTTATACCACAAAGAATACACATTTATTCTAAAATTCTTAAAACAATTAGCAAAACCACATCTCGTTCCCTTGAGGACCCTGAAGTTCCATATCCTCCATCATAGTTATATTAAAAACCATTTCATACAACAACTAAAAAACATTCAAACACCCTATGGGAAGATCGACTTCACTAAAACCTGTTTTAAGATATTAAAAGAATAAAACTTAATTCTCTATTCCTCGTTACTCGATCTGATTCTCCATTCCCTATTCTATGAGCAACCTTTTAACAGCCTGGATAGAATTTGCCACCGCAATGGCGATATCAAGGTGATTCATGTCTGTGAGGAGCTCAATTGCTTGCAGACAGGACCCAATACTATATTTTACAAATATTGGTCGTAAAACAGTTTTTGCTGGACTACTAATTGTTGGCACTCCAATAATTTATGCAGGCAATTACATTTAGTACCAATCCTGCATGTGCATCTGCCATCTAGACCCAACAATTTCTTTTTTATTTAGTCATTTGACCAAGCTGGGTTATTCCTGATTCTCACCCTTAAAAGTTCCATTCTAAGCCCCAGATTTGGCAGGGTGTCTAAGTAGGGATACCAATTTTCTTTCGTCCAGCTATTTATCAAGGGTTGCACAGACTTTTTTTTAACAGATACTCCATATCATTTAATTTGGACAATTCCTTCCCTAGGAGTTTAAGCTCACTCTTTGATTCTGCAATATACAGGGACTGCGGGTCCATTTCCACATTTAATTTATCACATATGGAGTACAGTTTCTTTCTTATTTCTTTCGCCCACATAAGTTCACTCTTCTGAATCTCCTCCATACACCATCGTGACACTTTCATCTTTTCTCCTGTTCCTGGCCGTTTCCAGAATCTTAGCAAACCTACTTGTACCTGGTCATCCCACGAAGTCACATCTAGCTCTAACCTAATTGACTGTAACATTGATGAGCTAGGTAATGACAATAGTGCTTTTAAACATTTCCCTTCTTCTCTGTTCCAGGTACTTTTCCCTCCTAAGCATAATATTCCTGCACCATACTGCATTTGTGGGGGGATCATTGCATTGAATGCCTTCAACAGTGGTCTATGGGACATGTCACCATAGCTACTATTGGAATTTTTCAGCCCGCAAACTGAAGCTAGGGCTTTAACTTTCTGGGCCTCCAGGTACCTAGTCCATTTTAGAGACTTGTCAAACCATATCCCAAGATATTTATAATGGTTAACAATCTCTAATTTCATTTGCCCCAAAGTCCAATTACATTTTTGATTTCTCTTACCGAAGCACAGAATTTTTGTTGTATCCATATTCACTGTAAGGTGTTTAGATGCACAATAGGTATTGAACGCATTTAACTTTCTTGCAGACCCAACTCTGTTGGGTCTAATATTACTAAGTCGTCTGCATACAATAATCAGGATACATGCTCCCCACTAACTTTTGGGCTTGCACTTCTATCGGTCATCAAGGAAGATGGGAAGTCTGCGAGAAATATCGAAAATAAAAGTGGGGCTAATACGCAACTATGTCTAAGGCCATTATTTATAGCTCTTTCCGGAGTCAAACCCCCTCTTATATCTTTAATGACCTGTGCCCAGTTCTGTCTATGCAGATCTTGAATTATTGCTAAGAGATCCTCCGGAATATTATCCCTTCTTAGCATCTTCCAAAGGCACTCCCTATCCACAAGGCCGAATGCTGCACGGAAATCAACAAAGCAGCAGTATAATCTACCCTGCTGTTCCATAGATTTACGTGCTAATGCCCATAAGGCAAAACAATGATCTATCGTTGAGTGCCCCTCTTCGAAGCCTCCTTGTTCCACCGGTACGATCGAATGTGAATCCACCCAGTCTTATAATCTGCCCAGTATTATTTTTGAAAATACTTTCACTCCAATATCTAGCAGATTAATTAATCTATAGTTCTCAGGATCGTTCCTATCACCTTTCTGGTGCAGAAGCCTAATAGCGGCCCCCCTCCAGGATTTTGGGATATTCCCTGACTCCAAAACAGCTAAAAACATCTTGGAAAGAAATTGTGCCCACCAGTCCAGCTCAGTTTTAATTATCACAGCAGGCAGATTATCTGGCCTAGCAGCTCGAGTTAGATTTAGCTTCCTGATTATTTCTCTCACTTTTTCTACTGAGAAGGATGGAATAAGCTCGTTTTCCTCCCTTCCTTTAAGGACCCTACCCTTGCTAATAACTGGTACATTACTAGCCATATATAATTGACCTAAATGCTCCTCCCATACTGCCTCGTCGCCTACACAGCTCAGGGTTACAGGAGTCCGACCTGAGGCATCCTGGATCAGCTTCCCGAACTCTTTCACATTTTTTGTTTCTATTTCCAGTAAATTCTCCCAACATCAAACTAACTTTCTTGCTTTCTCCTGATTAATATTGGACATCTGGAGATATAGACATCATGACAGTTATTCATTTGCCCTGGTTCCCCATCTTCTCCTTGAGAAGGACTGTCAAGTACAGGTCTAACCACCGATGGCATTAAACCTCTGATGCCTTGGAATTCTCTTACGGTTTGTTTTAAGTACATTTCATGGGAGTTTCATGTTTTATTATTAGACAATGTCATTTCTAGCAGGCCGTGCAGAGTTTTTTGCATCAATAACATTATATCCAACATTGACGCTGAAGATGTTGGTAAAATGTCCAGGCCCAAAGTACTATTACCCTCTAATTCTTCTGTACCCTTGGGACCGTGGACTATCGATTGACCCAAGGTTTCCTCTAGTCTACACCTGATTTCCGAGTCCATAATATCTTTCTGGGCTTGCAGGACTCTTGAGGCATTGCCCTCATAATCTTCTTTGACGGCACCGGTCATACAAAATATCCTTGGGGACGAGGAAAGCCTTGGTTCCAGATTAATATTAATTTGGCTACTAATGCTATGTTCAACCCGGGATTCTTCGATACTTGAAACACAGTGAATGCTAACTTCTTGCGTCATAGGTTGATCCATATCTTGGGTTGTAGGTATCTTCTTGAAATGTTTACCTACAAAGTCTTTGATCGATTTTGTCACAAGACTTCCACCTTTTCCGCTATCTTGCGATGTATCGAGTGCCGATTTCTTCATAGTAGTCTTTCTTTGCACATTCTTAACATTCTCATCCCGACAGTCCATACTTCCTACGAGAGACATGTTTTGTTCCATTAATTCGTTATTCAGAATAGGGATGTCTTTTCTTGTTTTACTTGATTTTGACTTCTTTGGAGCCATATGGTGATTCATTCTACTATATCATGTGATATACACCATAAACATTGGGCATGCAGCTGGAATAACAGACCTCTACTATTTGAGGACTTTGCTGGATAGATTGGGGGAGAGGTTTTGACACTTAGCTTCTGGGAAGCCAGGTCATGGCCCCACTAAAGATTAAGATCTGCATTCCAAGGCCTAATGGACGACCGGACTAACATTTAGGTGAGACATCTGTGGTTCAAAGAGGAGCCCTCAGTACCACCCCCAACTTCAAAGGCGCACTACAGTATAACTACTCATGCCATACTTCAGCAGGGCAGAAATTCACTTGTGGGGACGTGGGACCAGACACCTTGGACTGTGTGGTGCACACTGCCAGAGGAATCTATTGTGTACGAGGAGGAGACAGCCATTGGAAGGGACTGTGCACCCTGTCTAAATAGTGGCTGGCCTAGGCTGACTACCTGCTGCTGTGTGGCTCCCTGAAGTGTGCTCTACAAGGGCTTTTTGGCTTGCCCCCTGTTCTCTTTGGAGGTATCAGGGACATCAAAGACCTCCCCTGAGGGACCTACACCATCTATGTGTTTCACCTGGAGAGGTGCACCTTCTCAAGTACCTCGTTTATTTGCTGGAGCCTAACTGCATTTGCGGTGTGATCGTGGGACTAACTATTGTGCCTGGAGTGGATTCGCCGGTTGCGAGACTCAGCATGGCCCACTTCATTGTATGTACCACATTTCTCTTGTGTGACCACAGTTTGCGACCATCAGAAGGAGGGCACATCTGAAGAGTATCTCATTCTACATTGGGCGATACTACTGAACTTGCGACTGTTTGTGTGGGACCGGACAATACCATACCATACCATCGTTCACCAGACATGGTGCCTCATTCCAGGGTGGTACGGTGAATGGTTCAGTGACTAAATATCGAGGGA
The DNA here is from genome assembly GCF_964263255.1 of Lissotriton vulgaris. Lineage (NCBI taxonomy): Eukaryota > Metazoa > Chordata > Amphibia > Caudata > Salamandridae > Lissotriton > Lissotriton vulgaris. The sequence continues at coordinate 1,310,088,931 of NC_141695.1, forward strand.
CAGAATATCGACTGCCCAGAATATCGACTCAAAATTGTTGAGGGACAGAATATAGAATCCCTATCTACAAACAGGTAAGTACTAAAATATCGAGTAAAAAATATCAATAGTTAAAATATTGTTAACTAAAATGTTGAATTTTTTAAATGTATTAAAAATAATATAAATAATAAACACAATTAAATAAAATAAAACATAGTTAAAATAATGTAAAAAAGATTAAAATGTAAAAATATGAAATGTAATATAAAAACATATTTTTAATACATATTTACTTAATAATATAAAACAATTATTAATCTTAATTATAAAATATTAAAAAATTATAAACATATATCTACATATGTATATAAAAATAAACCTATTATCTAAACATAAATAATATATAATATTTTGAATAATGAAACTAATTATTTTTATGTTAATTAATAATTTACACTAAATTAAATATAACAAAATTAAAAACATTACATAGCTAAGGGAATAAAATTAATATTCACACTCCAACAAGTGCAAAATTAGAGAATATTTTGGATAGTGGGAGAGTAAAAATTACTATTCCCACTCCGGTGAGTGCAACAGTAGGGAAAGCGTTGTATAGCGTAGGGGTAAAAATTACTATTACCACTCCAATGAGTGCAACAGTAGGGAAAGCGTTGTATAGCGTAGGAGTAAAAATTACTTTTCCCAGTCTAGAGAGTGCAACAGTAGGGAAAGTGTGGATAGCGGGAGGGTACAAATGACTATTCCCACTCCAATGAGTGCAACAGTAGAGAAAGCGTTGGATAGCGTAGGGGTAAAAATTACTGTTCCCACTCCAGTGTGTGCAACAGTAGGGAAAGCGTTGTATAGCGTAGGGGTAAAAATTACTATTCCCACTCCAGAGAGTGCAACAGTACGGAAAGTAATGATTTAATATTTAAATAGGAATACATTAATTATCAATACCAATTAAAAATTGATCACAATTAATTACCAATTACAAAATATTTAATAATTAATTAATTATAAAAACCAATACATATTATGTATTAAAAATGAATTACCTACCAATACATATTATGTATTAAAAATGAATTACCTATTAATAATTAATTAACACCTTGGGTGCTAAGGCTTTTCCCCTCCTGCACTGAAAAGCTTGAAATACTATAGGTTCATGGCAACGTCAGCTCGTCATAAGCACAGCGCAGGTAACACCCATGACGAGCTGACCTTGTCATGAGCATCGAAGGGGTTAACAACCAATTAATTTTCTATACCACAAATGTAATAAGTAGGAAAAAATTACCAATTAAGAAATTAGGAATAAACTATTTATCAATACACAAAAATAATGTTAATAATTATTTGATTACAATTACATTACTTCCCACCCTATTCCCCTATAACCCTCAACCCACTCCAAATAATACATTAATACAATTAACATAATTATCAATTAAACAATTTATTACATATAATTACCAATTAATAAATAATAATTTCCGATTAATAATTAATTGACAATCAATTAATTATCAATACATATAATTAAATACAAATATTTACTTAATTACAATTAAATTACTTCCCACCCTATTTCCCTATTTCCCTATAAACCCACAACCCACTACAGAACTAAAACACATAATTAAATTAAAAATAATTAATGATTCAGAAAAATAATATTTAATTTACTATAATTTAATTACTTCCCACCCTATTCCCCTATAAACCCACAACCCGCTAAAGAATTAAATTACACAAAAATTAAATAACAAAATTCATTACTTGAAAAAAATTAAACATACATTACAAAAATATTATATAATTTGAACACATATACTAGCATACATAACACACAAAAAAAATCAATATTATGGAAAACAATATTTCTAAATTCGATATTATGGAAAACTATATTTCTAAATTTGATATTATGGAAATCAATATTTCTTACCTCAAATTCGATATTTTATACCACTATATTTTGGGAATTCGATATTCTGGCCTCTATTTTTTTAATTCAATATTCTGGCCAGCCGATATTTCAAATTCAATATTTTGTATGTTTACCATGGTGAATGTGGCTGAGGGATGATTGCAACCAGATTGTCTGGTGCAACTTATATCATTGTGCACCAGATGGTGTGCCTCATTCTAGGGAGGTATGGTGAACCTGACCATGGGTTGATTGGGGCTGTGTTGACTGACGCGACTCGGATCGTCATGGACCAGACGTTGTGGCTCATTTCCAGTGAGGTACAGAGAGCCCGACTTGTGATTCATTGTGACCGTATTGTCAGGTGTGACTCAGATCAACGTGCATCAGATGTAGTGTAACACTTTGTATGGAGTGTTGGATATATATATATATATATGTCAACCAGTTTTATGCGCACAGGAAACTCAACGCTGCAACATAGGGACAGACAGCTTGTTGATTACAAATTCCAAGTGCTTTATTCAGATAACATGATTTTACAAAGTAGTCCAGGATAATGCCTTACATCCACCAAATTTATATATATATATATGGTGTTGAGAGTGCTCTATATTGGAGCTGCTTTCCACCTAAACTTGAGAACTACGCAGAGTTTTCTGCTTCTTTTTCCGCATGATTTATGCGCCACTCTATGCCTAAAAGAGTTTTGTTTTGGCTTATACTGAGTGCTCCCTTGTGTCTGGACGAAGCTATACTTCTCTGAAGGGCTCCAATGAGAATGAAACATGTGTCAGGGGTTGCTTTTATTAATTTCAGGTTGGCTTGGATGGTATTTTACCAATCCAAAGCTGTAATACTTTGACTGGTGTGGTGAAAGGCTTTGGCCATTTCACAGCTCGGCAAGGATAGCACTGTGCTAATCCTATGCTGTGGAAATAGCAAAAGACGTTGTCCCTTTCTATCTCGGCATGGATGGCACTGTGTTATTCCTACGATTAAAGACTTTGATAGAAAAGCAGACATTTGAGGTGAGCAAATTTAGAGTGTTGCTGTTGTTGAGAATGCTCTATATTGAAGCTGCTTTCCACCTAAACTTGAGAACTACCCAGAGTTCTCTGCTTCTTTTTTGCATAATTTATGCGTCACTCTATACCTGGAAGGGTTTTGTTCTGATATATATATTCACTGAAAAAACCATAGGTTTCAGACAAGTTATAGTTAGGAATTAGCATTTAAAAAACCTTAGAAATTCACTGAAAAAACCATAGGTTTTAGGGGTGTTATAGTTAGTTGGACATTTCACTTCTACAAAACCATTGAAATTCCTCTGTTATAGTCAGTTCTGCTAACTATAACTCGCGCACCTGCAATCCACTGCTGATGATGTCACATATTACATCATTCATGACATGGTCAGTGACATCACTGATGACATCACTGATGACATCTCAAATGACATCACTGATGACATCACTGATGACATCGTCCAGTGAATGAGGTTAGGTTCTTTATTTTAATATGTATTATATATATAGCCATCTGCATTGAAGAATGAGTGGATATATAAATATCTGGATGGAGGATTTAATAGCAGAGTTATTGACTGTTTACTTGACTAATTTATAGTGTTTCACTAAATGTATTGGATAGTGACTAAACTGTCTGAATATCTGTATCACATTATCAGTTGTGTAAACAGCTGCACCAGTTGGGTACTAGCTATGTGAAAGTCTATATTAGTTATTGATAAGTTAACTAGGCATTTTATGGGAGAGTAAATGTGTGTGTGGTTCGGTGGGGGCTGTGTGAATAGTTGATTCAGTAGGTATATGAGGTTAAGACTGCATGTTATAACAGTTGTTTGGGTGAGTGAATATCTTTATGGGTGTGATGATGAGCAAATATATCTCTCAATGGTTCATGTCCAAAAAACTAGAAAAATAAAAGGCAGTGTATGTGACAGTTGTATATAAATAAGTATACATAAGACTCAGTGATTGTAGGAGTGACTGCATGGATAACTGTATACTTGTAATAGTGATTTTATAACACACATAGGGGGCCATTAGGATGACGGGCGGACTGTCATCCTACCGGTGAAAGGGACCGCCCGCCATAAGGGCGGGGGTCCCGTGGCTAGCATTAAGATGCGCCCGCCACAGTGGCGGGCACATCCTGCATTCCTACCATTGTGGAGGGCGGTGCACTCAGCACCGCCCGCCACAATGGCAGGAAGGCATGCTGTGCACTTCCATGCACAGCATGGCAGGCACCGCGCGGTGCCTGCCATGCTGTGCATGGAACTGCTGGGGGTTACATAGGTACCCCCCATGTGTACCCTTCACCCCCGAGTCCATGGGGGCCCGCATTGCGCCCCCAAAGCAGACTCCGCATGCCTTTGCCGCCACGGAAAGGCATCTGAAAAAGCCCATGCTAATATGGCTGGCGGTGTCTGATAGACACCGCCACCATATAAACCCTTTTCCACCACGGTCGCAAGGCGACCGGGGCAGAAAAGCGGCGGACAGTCTTTCCATCCGCTGGGGACCCCCCAGCCTTACTAATATGGTGGGGGGTTATTCCGGCTAGGATGGTGGGCGGATCGCCCCCGCCAGGTCAGCGTTGGCTACCGCCGGCCTGGCAGGGGCAATCCGCCCGCCATCCTAATGGGCCCCATAGTATGAGTTACTATCAATATGAATAAATGAAGTGGTGTTTGTATAAGTGTGTAGCTGACTAACTGTAAGTATGATCCATTGTTTGCGTAAGTGAGTAGGATGACTGCATAAGTGAATAGGATGTGTGCTGGTGTGTAATTTCAATATAGGTGTATAAGTATATTTGATAGTCGTCTATTGATGATTGACAGCAAGTATGAGTGACTCTATAGGTAAGTGATGAGATGTGTGTGTAGATCTACGAATCACTTTTACAGTGAGTGATGAAAGGTTATACTAGTGTATGATGAGGTGTATCTGATTGTCACATGGATGATGTCATCAGTGATGTCATTTGAGATGTCATCAGTGATGTCATCAGTGATGTCACTGACCATGAATGATGTAATATGTGACATCTTCAGCAGTGGATTGCGGGCGTGAAAGCTATAGTTAGCGGATCTAACTATAACTGAGGAATTTCAATGGTTTTGTACGAGTGAAATGTCCAGCTAGCTATAACATCCCTAAAACCTATGTTTTTTTTCAGTACATTTCTAAGCTTTTTTAAATGCTAATTCCTAACTATAACATGTCTAAAACCTGTGTTTTTTTCAGTGAATTTCGAAGGTTTTTTAAATACTAATTCCTAACTATAACATGTCTGAAACCTATGGTTTTTTCAGTGAATTTCAAATGTTTCGTAAATGACAATTTTTAAATGTATTAATTGTTATATTGCCTTTTTTATACTAATTTACTACATTTTTTTAAACTATTTATGTTTAGATATTTTTCTAATTACATTACATTATACATGACATTAAAAAATATTCTTTCTAATGTTTTTTTTTTACGGCGATCATGGCGCCCGTTAGTGAAGCGGTCGTTTGCTGAGTCGGTAACCTCTCCTGCTCTGCATTACTTTACCTCGCTAGGAAACCCCCTGGAATACAACCATGAGGTTGTGGTGAGCTGGTTCTTTAATGCTCTAATGTGTTAAATTTCCTACCCTGTCGGAAGCCGGTTGGTGGCCGGGGGATGTGTCTGGCTGCTTCAGTGGACCTCCCGCTCTGTCTAGTAGCTGCCTTGGAGCTGAGGAGGGGGAGGAGACTTGCGGCGTGCTGGTTGCTCTGCGGCAGCCTTCCCCAAAGTGTTTCCAGGAGTAGAGCGGGCAGAGTCAGCACGAGGAAGTTGGCGGGGGCCACCACGTTCATGCTGGAGACTGCAGCTGAGGCATCAGAGAGGCTGGATAGCGAGGTCTCTGTGGCGGCGGCGACGACTGACAGTGTACGCCTGATTGAAGGTTTGGCTGAAGTAAAGAAAACGAGTGAACCCGCTAAGGTATTGGGGGCTCAAGAGCTTAAGCATGAGGGCGGCAACATTGAAAATTCTCAGGTTAGCAAACTCCAGCCTGCACCCTATTGTTTGAGGTGAAAGGGGGCTTCTGTCCATAACAAATCAGCACACAGTAGTACCAACTCACGAAAGGCTGAATTGGGCAAAACGGTTAAAATAAGTAAAACAGCTAAACCACTTGAAGCAAAGTTTGATAGAAAGAGTAAGAAACGCGAGATGCAGGAAGCGCAGGTGCTTAGAGCAAGCTGTATACCTAAAGATTTTACAAAAACATCCCCGCAAAGTAAGGAATTACCCAGTGGGAAGTTGGTAGAAGATACTGCGGAAAGATTTCCTGCCTATCGGGTGTATAAAGGAAAGGGTGCAATGAGCGCAAAAAGTACAAAAAAGAAAGGCTCTTTTGCTGACCCTAAAGTAAGAGTAACCCCCTCGCTAAGGTCATACTTTAAAGTTCTTCCTCAAGTTGTGGATGTGGTAAGGCAAGGGGAAGCACTCAGGGAAAGTGGTGGTCAGCTTAGTATAGAAAAATTGCCCCATTGTCCCATAAGTATGACATCGGGGAGCTCCTCACCCCTGCTTAATGACAGCTCAGCCAACTTGCCCATTTCTGGGCCTTTTTTGAAGACCACAAATTTACCAGTGGTACTCGTTGAGCCCTTAGATTTGCAGCCATCCCAGTTAAAGGACTCTGGTCCTCTAGAAGTAGCAGAGGTAGCAGAAGTAGCAGTAGGCAAGGAGCTTGCGGTCCCAGATGGACAAGTAGTGCATGTGGACGCCGCCAACGGAGCGGTGGAGGCTCATAAGGGGGCTGACAATGAGATAGGGGGCGAGACCCCAGGAGATCTAGGGGGGGGGAACCCCCTTTAGGGAGCTCTCCAGAGTCACTATTTTTCACAATGTTATCTGACATCAAAAAAGGATTCACAGTCTCAGAGTCTAATCAGGAAGAAATCAGACTTTTCTGCGAGTCCTTGGAAGAAAAGTGTGAGGCATTAAACTCTAGGACAACGGTTTTAGAGAGTTCTGTGGAAAAACTCAAAACAGACCTGGGAGCAGCCAAAGCAGATATTTCCTCACTTAAGAAGGAAGAAGCCGCATTCCGAGACCGAGTGGAGTCATTGGAAAATCACTCCAGGCGCAATAATTTGCGTCTTTTGAAAGTGCCGGAAGGTAAAGAGGGGGATGACCTAAAACTTTCATTGTCCATCTCGTTAAAGAAGCTGTGCAGATTGAGGAATCCGAAGAAGAACTAAGGCAAGACATACAGAGGATTCATAGAGACCCCTTTAGGAGGCACCCCTGTTAGACAAAACCCAGAAAAATTGAAATCAACTTTCTCACTTTTGAATTGAAAGAAAGAATACTACCTGCTGCTCTCAAATTAAATTTGTTGAAATCGAGAGATTTCACCTTTCAGATCAGGTCAGACCTCTCGCGCACCACTTTGGACCGTCAATGGGAGCTGGGAAAGAGAATGGAAGCCTTTAAGAAGCTGGACGCAGTCGTCCAACTTGAGTTCCCAGCACAATTGAAAATTATGCATAATAACAAGATGCACAATGTTCATACAGTGCAGGAGGCAGATGATCTCCTAGAGAATTTAAAATAACAAGCTATGTTGGGATATAGTGCGTGGCTTTGTAAACACAACTGTTAGAGGTTTTGGGGAGCGATTAGTGTTAAGAAAGTAAATCAGTCATCTCACCATTTCGTATATTGTAATACACTTAGGGCTCCATTAGAATGGCGGGCGGATTGCCCCCGCCAGGCTGGGGGTAGCCACCGCCAGCCTGGCGGGGGAAATCCGCCCGCCATCCTTCCCTGTATTCCCCCCGCCATATTAGAATGGCGGGGGGGACCACGGCGGAGCAAAACACTGCCCAACACTTTTCCGCCCCGGTCGCCTTGCGGCCGGGGCGGAAAACGAGTAATATGCAGGCGGTGTCTGTCAGACACCACCCGCAATATAACAATGGGCATTTTTCAATGCCTTTCCGTGGCGGCAATGCCACGGAAAGGCATGCGGTGTTCACTCTGGGGGCCTCCTGTGGGCCCCCAGAGTGAAGGCCAAAGGGGGGTGGCACACGGGGGGTACATGTGGTACCCCCCTGCATTTACATAATCAAAGCGGTAGGCACCGCGCGGTGCCTGCCGCTTTGATTATGTAAATGCTGCAAAGCATTTTTAGTATTGCGGCGGGTGGAGCACAGAGCTCCGCCCGCCACAATACTAAAAATACAGGATTTGCCTGCCACAGTGACGGGCACATCCTAATGGTGCGTGCGGGACCCCCGCCCTTAGGGCGGGCGGTCCCAATTTCCGATAGGATGGCGGGCGGGCAAAGCCCGCCCGCCATCCTAATGGGGCCCTAGGTTACATTAGTCACATTAGTAATAGATGATTTAACTCAAGTCATTTTTCAATAATATAATCTTATCTATTTAGCGTAGCATTAACACTAGGTTGAAATGAGGTGGAGACGGGCTTACCGGTAGGCAGAATCTGGACTTGTCCAGGTAAATGGGGGAAGGGTTCTCCAGTGGGGTTAGGGTGGCGTGTAAGGGAGGTGTGGGATTAGCATGGGTTAGGGAGCAGATAGGTAAAAAAGCGAAAAAATTTCATTCGCCTTTTAACCTTAGCAGGGTTTATTTTTCGCTGTTACAGGTTTGATACAGATACCTTGCAGGTTAGGGTGGAGTTAAACAGCGGCTCTTTTAATCCCCCATGAGAACATTGCAATTCTTATGGAATGTGAATGGCCTCTGCATTAAGAGTAGGAGAGAAAAAATCTTCCAGTATTTGAAAGGATTCACCTGCACATATAATTATCCTGCAAGAAACCCATCTTCTTGAAGAAGAAATTACGGAAATATGTGGGAAGTGTAGGTGGGGGGAACTTTGTCACTGTTCTGGTCAATTGTCAAATGTCAAGGGGGTTGCTATTTTGATTAAAAAAGAAGCGGACGTTAGCCTTTTGAATACTGTGACTGATTCAAGTGGTAGATGGGTCATAGCCAAAATATCTGCAGAAAGTATGCCCATCACAATAGTGGGGTACTATGGCCCTAATCGAGATGACCCTTCCACTTTGAAAATAATTTTTTCCAATTTGTTGAGGTTTCCCGTTACGATAATTTTAGCAGGGGACTTTAATATAATAATGAATCCCATATTGGATAAATCCCTAAGCAGTAGGGTCAATGCCCCGTCTAAATTTAGAGCTTTTTTGAAAACTATGATGAGGCAGAATGCGCTGGTCGATATCTGGAGGGAAAGGTCAGGTACCCAGATGGGGGTATCTTTTTACAATAAAAAATATTGGATTGACTATATTCTAATAAGTAATGACTTAAGGGTAACATCAAAGATATAGGTTATTTGACCCCATATCTATCAGATCATGCAGCTATTTGGATGGAGCTGGATCTAGTAGGGACTGTTCAGCAAAGGGTTTGGTCATTTGATCGCACACTCCTCTTGGATGAGGCCGAAATGGGCTACTTGTCTCAGGAGATAAAATCCTTCTTAACTATTAACATTGGTTCAGCCGACACTATGGTGGTTTTAAATCCTTTATAAGGGGCCTAGTTATGAACAGGATGGCCTATAAAAACTGGCAGTATAGGGAGGAAATTTCATCTACAGAAAGACAAATGAAGGAGGTGGAAAAAGACATCATTAAAGGAACTGAAAAAGACCAAATTCAACTATTAAGAGCTAATTTGGAATCCCTGAAGGCCCTCCTAGATAGCACAGTTCAAGCTAGAATATTCAAGAAGTGGGAGGTGAGCAAACTTGGCCATTTTGAGTACGGCGAGTGGGCAGATAGATTGCTAACCTGCAGGCTAAATCTGACAGAATGTGTAATCTGGTAAAACAAATAGATGACCAATATACTAATAAGCCAACAAGAAATGTAGAAGAGATAGGAAACGCTTTCCATACCTATTTTAGGGAACTATATGATGAGGACAACAGTGCGGATACTATTTGGGCAAAAGACTGGTTAAATTCGATCCACCTATCTGTCCTATAATCCAGTAAATGAGTAAACCTAGAGGTGGAAATTTCGCAACAAGAAGTCAGGAAATCTCTCTTTGCTTATAAATCTGGCAAAGCCGCAGGGCCGGATGGCCTACCAGCCGAAGTGTATAAATCCCTGGACGAAGTGATAATCCCATTTATGAACATAGTTTTTAATAAAATTCTGGTAGAAGGGGCCAAACCACCGTCTTCGTGGGGAGAAGCTAATATCACCCTGATTTGAAAACCGGGCAAACCATCTACAAAGTGTGGGTCGTATAGACCTATTTCACTTCTTAATTCTGATTACAAGGTTTTCACCAGGATTCTGGCGACAGATTAGGTGCAGTTGCAGGAGATCTATTGCATATCAACCAGAAGGGCTTTTTAAAAGGTAGAAATCTCTTTGATCTTATGCATGATCTGATAGGTGCTATCCATTTTGCCTCTAATTTCACACTCCCTATGGCAGCAATGATGCTAGATGCAACAAAAGCCTTTGATAGGGTTAACTGGAACTACCTTGCTGTCGTACTTGAAAAACTAAACTTTGGTCCAAAATTTTGTCAAACTATAAACCTCATTTACAGAGATCCATCAGAAAGGTTAGTGGTCAATGGTAAACTGACTACACCCTTTAATATTAATAGAGGAACTAGACAGGGCTGTCCCCTCTCTCCCCTCCTCTTCAACTTGTACATAGAGCCATTAGCTCAGCGTCTTAGGGAGGAGGCAGACATTTCACCTTTAAGAGCGGTACATGGGAAAGGAAGGTTGCCCTATATGCTGATGACATTTTTAGCCTTTCGTCAGATTTAGAGTCATCTATCCCTCTAGTCATCTGTTTAGCCGAGGAGTTTGGTCGAGTTTCCAGTTATGAAATTAACGCAGATAAGACTGAGATCATGACCTGGAACCTGCCAAAGGGCCACTATCATACAAAGGATGAGATGAGGTACCTAATATAGATAACATAGCTAAGGTAAACCTCTCTAACATCCTAAAAGAGAGTCAAAAATTAATGAGATCCTGGGCCCACCTCCCCTTAACGATTCTAGGCAGAGTCAATTTGACAAAAATGACAATCCTACCCAACGTAACATTCTTTTTTAATACTATACCATTACATTTTGACAAACAATTGATCGATAGATTTCAGCAAGCAATTAATTCATTTGTGTGGGCCTATAAAGCAATCAGGATCTCCTGGAAAAAACTAAGACACAGAAGAGAAAAGGGTGGTCTAACGCTTCCAGATGTTCACTATTATGCATGGGCATTTCAATTAACCCATTTGAGGATGTTGCTGAAATCTCCAGACTTCTCAGACAGAGGGAAGATGTATAAAGCCATGTTAGATCAGGTAGGGCATCCACATGAAGGTTTTCTTTTCAAATTTAGGGACAAAAGATTCTTCAACAAAGTAAGGCTGAAGGTTCTATGGGGTGCTGCCCAAATATGGGCTAGAGTCAGAGCATTAACAGGTATAGAATACTATTCAAGATTAGCTCCATTATGGGATAGCCCGGGGGCACCAAGCTGCCTAGAAGATATGTTGGCTATACCTCTAAAAACAGCAGGGTTACTGACATGGGAAGATATAACTGAAGACGGTTCTCTCCTTTCTTGGGGGATGCTCAATGAGAAATTGGAAGAGGGCATGTCTAGATTCAAACATCCCCAGCTAAAGAGCTGGTCACAGAACCATAAAACATCGATTGGGCGGGGAAATCCCCTAGAAGATCATCTTGTGAAAAAGTCAGCAGGGAAGAAGGAGCTACCTTTTTCTATTGGGCAATCGAGCAGGCCATAGATGGGGGATTCTAAACTAGCAGGAGGGTTACGAGAGGTACCTATTCCAGAGGTAGATTGGGCTGAGCTGTGGCAGACTTCCTATGGTACTTTGTTTTCAACAGTAAAGCCATATGGTTGAGAAGAAATCATTATTTCACCACTCATAGGGCCTATCTATCCCTGGCAAGACTCTCTAAGATGTCCAAGGATTTACCTCCTAAATGTAAAAAATGCACCCGAAAGGAGCTCCAGATACACATATGTTCTGGACTTGTCCTACCATTTCAGAATATTGGGAAAAAGTGAGGTCCACTATAGAATCTATCTTAGGATACCCTTTATATATATTACACTTAGTGTAATAATCTTTGGCATCCAAAATGGAATTCTTTTTTTTTGCCAAATTGCTGGCCAGACGAGAAATATGTAAGAGATGGGCCAAAGCTTTGCCCCCTACACATTCGTATTGGCTTTCCTCTTTGTATAAAACATCAAGGATCAATCTGGCTAGACTAAAAATCAGCAAGAAGAGAGTCATCTGGGACCCCCTGGTAAATTGGACCCGAGCTTAGATAACCAATACGATTAGGTTTTTTTACACCATGCATTTTGCAAACCTTATTTTGTCCTATGATTAAGTCTCATGGGAAGCGCTCAGTTTGTGCTGGACTCTGTGGATATTACGGGGGCATCAGATAACGGTGATTTATGGCAGAATGCCAGCTACAATATTTGTCCCTTGGAATTAGGGGAGAGCACGACTACCCTCTCCTTAACAACGAGATGTCAGCAAATAGGTATATAGTCGGGGAGTCATTGGTAGGTGGGCGAACAACGTTGTGGCAGTACCCCAAAAGAAACCCTACCTCTCCAAAGTGAGTAACAGTGGCGAACTGCAGATCACCAGTATGCTGGGGTCAGAGGCGAATGAGGAGAAAAAAAAAATATATATATACTTTCTCAGAAGGAATTACTTTAGTTTAACTACTTTGCAAATAGGCAATAGACTTTTAAGTATAGTAGTTACAGTTGTAGCAACGGGCAACACAATTTCATACGCAATGCAACATTGAGCTCAATGGGGATTTCTAGTTAAATGCAATTAGTTACGTTATGGATTACTTTTCTTACCACAGGACTGAATCCTAGATTCAGTCCTGGGACATCTCCTGTAAACAGTTGAGTAAAAGCGTTTTGGTTACAGTAGTGATTTTAAAGGAATATTATTGTATTTTAAAAGTTGACACAAAAACTTTTTCACATAGAATCACCAATGTTATCCTATGGGAGAAAATTCACTTAGCAGGTAAGTAGTGTTATTGTTACTTTTTCTTACTCAGTGGTGGATCCTGGATCCAGCACTGGTGCATCTCCTGTAAACAGTTGGAAGAATGTGTTTAAGTCATACAGGCAATTTTTAAGGAATATTTGTAGTTTGTGAAAATCAACACTTAGAATCTTTTCTGGTGAAAGCCAGACAATGGATTCCTATGGAAGGAAATACAAGTTACTGGTAAGTACGGTTAGAATTACTTTTCAGGGTCAGTGCTGGTCTAAAAGATGCAGCACTGAGTTCTCTCCTGATAACAGGTGAGTAAATTGGAATTTGTTGTTCGGATGATTTTAGGTGAATATTTTAAAGTTCCAAAACTCCACACTTAGAAGAATTTCCAAGTAAAACCAGTCAATGTTAGCCTATGGAAGGAAATTCAAATTACTGATAAGTACAGTTAGAAGTACTTTTCAGGATCAGTACTGGGCTCAAATATGCAGCACTGAGGTCTCTCCTGAAAACAGGTGAGTAAATCGGAATTCATAGTTCACCTGATATTACTTTGGTCCACTATATATAGAGCCACTTTCCCACACCGTTTTCAATACAGAGTGGGAACCCAATATACCCTTGCAGGCTTGGGCAATGAAGTTATGTAAAACAGATGGCCTACAAGGGATTTTGTTTCTTAGTATTTTGTTGTAATTATCTGAGCAATAAAGTTTTAAGAATCACACTCTAGTAGTAGTGGACAGCTGACTGAATCACAACAATAAATGTAACAGTTCGAGAAATATCATACACGGGGCAGGTATAGTATTCACAACATTTTATATTTGAAAAAAAAAGTGTTTCAGGGATAAATTAAAAAGCAACAACACATAGTTTGCAAGGTATCATCAAAATCACCTATTTACAAAACTATGAATAACATCTTCTCTATAAAATTAAAGCAATCAATGCTCTGAAGAGTAAGATGCTTAAGTCGACGTTTCGGTCTGTCAAGCATATAAAACCGTCAGACCATCATCAGGACAAAGAGTTGACTGTAATCCCCTGTGTGATACAATGTATAATATTATTACAACACTGTATAATTCAAAAATTCGAATTTCTTTAAAATAAATGCACCCATGTAAAGAAAGAGAAAAATGAGAAAGTTCAGTGAGTTTATGTCAATAAACCATCACCAAGAGAAATTGCTTCCCTTATTTATTGTACAGATCTACTAATTCATCAGATATTCAGCAAGTAGCTGGGGGTGAAAACAGAAACCCCGGCTGTTGCACTGACAGATATATTGTAATGTTTACTTGCAGATATTACAGCTGTGAATAAAGTTCTTTAAAAAAAATAAATCAGCAAGTAGCTGTAGGTTTGATCTCAATTTAGGCATCAAGCCAAATTATTGGATCTTTGATGGAACCTGTTGGCCTTAATTTGATTTGATGCACTATCCTGTTGTAGGCAAAGTAGAACTATTACTCACTTGTAGTTTGAGAACAGTATTTAATAATCAATAGGTGTATCCGATCTTTATTTGGAATTAACTGAAAATAGAGAAAAAAGCTATGGCTTAGACATATTACATAGAGCCAGATATCAGCAAGGATGGTCTGAGTTAAAGTATGCTTACTTTTAAAACCAATCTTTATTCTTGATTGGGCAGAGTTAGTTGATCTATGATGATGCTGTGGAATAGTAATAACGACCACGTATTATTGAACCGTGAGGTTGATATCAATGTTGGTTATACAGTATCAAAGTTAAACATTGCATACCGCCTACACAGTGATGTTATTTTTAGCCTAAGGGTGAAAACTGTCTGCCTGTTGGCCAAGTTTGATTCTATATACAAATGTCGATATCACTAGCTCACTTCGGAAACTAGTATCGAGTGTAACACATACGCTATATATAGCGACAGGCTATCTTGGCAGACCAATGTAAGCTCAATTCTTTGCCAAGAAATGTATTTATAAATAATGAATTATGAATAATTTATATAAATAATGATCTATTTTAACTATTTTAAACAATATGACTTTATAAACATATATAGGCCACTCACGTAATCAGAATGTTTGTCACACTAACATTATTAGTGAGAAAGCTTCGGACTCGAGAAACTTGTGTTGGACTCAACGTTTCTAAGACATTAAGCTTAACTCTATATATGTAACATCATGTTATCTGGGCCACCTATTGCGGTGAAACATAAGTTATACAACGCTCACCTATCAATGAAGAAGATTTTTTTCGTAGTGAGTAATCCTCAGCCGTAGATGGCGTTGTGAATGGCGGCAGTCAACTTGATAGGGGAGAAGTGGTATCGATAAGTCAGATGCTGCTCCCCTCCTCGTGCGGACTCTTATTGTGAAATACCCGCTAAAACATACTGTTTCAGTCGCTTGGTAGTTTTCACAACGCCTCTGCTATCAAACAAAGTGGTCTCCGTAAATCAAATGCGGACGGACTACCATTCGGACAGTTCCTGCGACTTCGCAGGAACTGCACAAAAAGAGAGGACTATTTCCTTGAGGCAGGGAAACTCAAAGAGAAACTGAAGACTAGAGGTTACCCAAACAAACTACTGAAAAAATCCATAAAACGTGCATGGTACAATGACAGATCAGCATTGTTACAAGTAAAAAACAAACACTCAGACCCGAAATTGGTTTGCGTCACCACATTTGGGACAGCCACCAACGATATTAAAAAAAATGTTAAAAAGCATTGGACACTATTGAAAGAACTGCCTGAATTGAAAGAACCTCCCATGTTTACCTTTAAAAGAGGCCCAAATATTAAAGATCGCTTAGTCCATGCGCATGAAAGACAGGATAAACATACTTTAGATAACATGATACAATTAGTTCCAATTGTGGGCCACTACCAGTGAAATTCCCACGTTATAGTTAGTTGGACTCACTATAACTTGCGTGCCTGCAATGCTCTGCTGATGACGTCACATATTACATCACTCATGACATGGTCAGTGACATCACTCATGACATCACTGATGACACCATCCTTGTGACAGAGTGACAGACCTCCTTTCAGTGTAATGTAACCCTTGAAACACATATTCAAAATTAGAAACTAACATTTGAAAAAAAAGGAGATACTCATAACAGTTACAACTACCAATTCAGTAATTCCAACATCTATATACACATCCACTCATTCACCAACAGTTCTATATAGTCACTCATACATATACTCACCCATCATATGTAGTAATACACCTATACATCCTGTTACACACCGACAGTCATCCAAAAGTTACTCACGCATGCAAATAAACTATTGAACATCCATTTATTTGCATATACAGCTATACACACACTACCACCTTACTTTCAAGGAAACTTACACATACTTACTCTCTTAAACAATCACTTATAGAAAGACATACTTATTTAAACAGGAACTCTTATAATCTCTCACTCTCACATATACTCACTTATATACATCAATACTCACATATACTAGATTAAAACATATGTAGTTACTGATAAAGACACTAGTGAGACAGTCATTCACTCACTAACACACACATATACAGACTCATCCACCCATACAGTTCTGCACATATGCTGTCTTCAAAACACATACAAACAGTGACTCAGTCATTGATGCATCTATGTGCTAAGTAATACCCCCACCAAACCATACAGACACTCATACTGATGCTAAAAAAACATCTAATAACCCATATACATACACATGTAGCTATTCACCAACCCATGCAGCCACTTATACACAAAGTGAAACACTGATACATATATTTAAATATTTAAACATTACTCGCTAATATATGTATTCACTAAGATACACTCAATAAGCCAGTTAACCAATCAATTAAAAAAAAATCAATTTAGACACTTAGTTAAACATTTATTCTTCCATCGACCTTTACATATACATATATAAAACATATTTATTTTTCAGAAAGACACACATTCACTGGATAGTGTCATCAGTGATGTCATGAGTGATGCCACTGACCATGTCATGAGTGATGTAATATGTGACGTCATCAGCAGTGCATTGCAGGTGCGCAAGTTATGGTGACTAGAAAAGAGGGGGGGTCCAAAAGAGACTCCAAAGCTATATCAGTCTTCACGTGGTTTGTGTAAGAGGGACACACTCAAAAACTCTGGAACTCTTGAGTTTTGAACAGATAAAGTCTTTAAGGGAGTGTGCTTACAACAGTTCTTCGTATCATCAGGCTGAATCCTTACTCACATAGATTGAGTCAAAAGTCCATTTTTTTATGTAGAAAGGGGATCTTTATTGATTCAAGTAAAAAAATGAACAGCCGACACGTGTTTTGCCCCCTTTGGCGATTCGCGCCAGGGCTTTTTCAAGGCTGTAAGAGATCAGAGTTGCATGTATATATTTAGTAAAAATTGCCACAGACTGACCTTTGACCCCAAGACAAGTGAGTAAAGTGTTGGAAAGGAAAAAGGAAAGTGATTAGGGTGAAGCGAGAGAGACTCCAGTTTAAATCCGATGCTTTCATGCATGGTGTGATTATTGGAGGGGGGGTTCAGGTTTTTTTAAAAAGAGGTGCTCTTTAAAGATTTGTGGTGGCACTTTCATTTTGAAGTTCCTAATTTTAACCACTGTATGGAAGAGCCGTGATGACATACTTAAAAGGTTCAGAGGCAAGGAAGGAGGTTGATACCAGGCGGAAAAGAGGGTGTACCTATGTAGTTTTAATACTTAGTTGTGTGAAGATTGTCTATAAAAACAGCAGGCACGGTGAGTTCGACTATTAAGAAGTTAGAATTCAGGAAATCAAAGCAAATCAGACAGGACAGGCCATAAGATTCCAAGTGATCAGGTTAACATGACAGAAGAGGATAGAATAGTCCAGAATGCTCATAGTTAATACTGCATACCTATTTACATATAAGTCTGCTCATTGCAGTTCTTCCTCATTATTGTGCTGGTTTCCAACAAACATCCGATTTTTCAAAGTATAAATCTGTTAATACAACATTTTCATTTAGGTAAGATCTTTGTCTAGTATCTTCATGGAATTTTTTACAAACACTTTTTTTTCATTAACAGAGAAAAATGCACTGTATACGGTATGAACAGTTGCTAAGCTGGCTATTACCTTATCTCTGCAAGACTAGTTACAAAAGCAAATGATGACTACACTGTAACGTTTTTAGATCAGGTCAGATTGAAGAGCAGTGCACAGGGATACTTGTAATTTAATCACTATAAGCACATTTGGGTATTTTATCTGATTGATGTTGTAGAGTTAAGTTTTTTTGCGGGACATAGCCTATGTGTGGTGATCTGTAATCTGTACTTTACTCTGCCTGTTGTCATTCCATCACTGAACACTGTGATGTCACCTATGGGGTTGCTGAGTGCTGAGGATTCCACCCTAGTGTTCCTTGTGTGGCAGTTGCAGCTGCTGTGTCTCCCCTACAAGCTGGACGGCTCTCTTCTCTGCAATAAACCTACAACCTCCATCTCCTGTCTCCGCCTCATCTTTACACTGGCGACAAGGATGGTCAGCTGTTCTTCAGCTGTCTTCAACCTTCATAACAACATCCTCGTTTAAATCGTTTTGAAGTTCAGGACCTTTTTATCTCGTTTACTTCTACAAACTCGACACTCATGTGAGTACATTTACAACTTTCATTGCCTGCTGTACATGTTGAGAGCCGTCACAGCCGCCGGACTTTCGTTCATTTTTCCTGCCGTTTTGTTGTCATTTATCAATTAAGCTTGAGCAGCGCTACACATGACTTTCTCTTGTGCCAGTCAAAAGAATCTAACGGAACATTGTCTCGACCGGCTGGTCTCACCGAGGCTGTTCCTCCGCTTTTTAAGCCTTTCTTACCTCCAGTTCTGCCTTTCCAGCGCTGCGTGTTTCCTCTGCCGCTTGTTCCTCTCCTTCCGGCTTGCTCTTCGTTATGATGACGTCGCAGAATTTCCAACGTACCTCAGTCAAGCGCCATCACGTCTCACGCATGCTGGTTGTCATAGCAATCTACAATCGTCACGACGCTCAGGCTGTCTGTCAGCTGCCATAATTGTACGTCACAAAGCATTATTCGTCACAAAGGCTTCATTCCTGCTGCAACCAAGTGCTCATTGTTCCTGACGTGCACAGCTGACCAGCTCAAAAGCTCTTGTCTCCGCTGATGCACACAGCCACTGATTCCTAGTACTCTTCATTGACACACTGATGTGCACAGCTCTTGTACACATAGAACCGTTTTCTCATGCTGATGTGCACAGCTTTAGCACGCCGAAAAGAGCATTATCACGCTGATGTGCACAGCTGTGGCACGCAGAAAACAACTTTTTTCACGCTGATGTGCACAGCCTTAGCATAGAGAAAACAGCATTTTCGCGCTGATGCGCACAGCCTTTGCACACAAAAACAATATTTACACGCTGGTGTGCACAGCTTTTGCGCACAACAAAGAACATCTACAAGTTTGTGCTGTTGTGCACAACTTTAATTAGTTTGTTCATTTATAGATGCAGTTCTTATTTTAAAATTTCTCTACGGCATTGACTTTTATTTCCTCTTTTGTTCTTAGTTATACACTTTTCAAAGACAGTTTTTTCTACAATTTCTTTTCTTTCTTATTTCAATAAAAAAAAGAATAGGAGAATCCACGATGCAAAGTGTCACTCCTCCAGCTCCGTTTCTTCAGACACCTGGTGATCCTCCTCTTGAATGGAAACTCTGGTTAAGATCTTTCATGGCCTATTTAGGTGCAATTGATGGTCTTAGATATCGTGCTGAAAGAAAAAAAAGTCTTATGTACTATCACCTTGGTGTTGAAGGCCAGAATGTGTTTGACCATTTACCCCCTTTTGTTCCGCCTCCTGGTGAAGATCCAGATGAATTCGACATAGCTATAGCTAAATTGTAAAGTATTTTGTTAAAACTAAAAACATGGTTGTCCATCGTTACAAATTCTTCACCAGGGCTCAAAAACCTGAAGAAAGCATTGACACCTTTGTCACAGCTTTAAAAATACTCGCTTCCAAATGCGAATTTGATAATTTCACCTCACAACTTATTAGGGATCAACTTGTTGCACGTTGTTCGTGTAAACAAATTCAAGGGAAATTACTAACTTGCAAAGATCCTTCTCTGGATAAGGCTATTGACATAGCTAAAAGTATAGAGACATCTTTGGAGGACTCTAAACAATTGGAAGTTACTCTCTCCAATTCCTCTATTTCAAGTGCAGTCTCTACTAAAGCATCTGTTTCTACCAAGACACCTAATTTTATTCCTCGTGACACATGTGGTTATTTTAGAAGAATGGGAACTACTGGTACTAGAAGACCTTTTATGCCTAACAGACAATTCAGTCAAAGTACTTTTTGTTTCAGATGTGGCTCTTCTTACCATGTTTCCAATTTCAAAAATTGCCTTGCTGCCAACCAACAATGCAGCCAATGTGGCAAAAATGGTCATTTCTCAAGAGTTTGTATGAGAGGTAGAAGAGGCAGTGTGCGTTGTGTCATGAATGAGAGTGATTCCCTTGATTTAAATTCTCCAGAAAAATCAATTGAATATTCAGAATGTGATGTAACTAGTCAAGAGTAACAACGTCAGCCAAACATTTCATGTCCCTGATCCCGAAGTCGACACCATTATTGAAAAACATAATGTTCAATTACTTGTAGATACTGGGGCTCGTATCACCATTGTTTCTCACGATAAATACACTCATTTTTGGCAAGATAAGTGTTTACTTCCCCCGGATGTTCTCACTGTATCTTTTGAAGGGAGCAGAATTAATCTTTTAGGTTATTTCTGGGCTGAAATCTGTATTTTTGGAAAATCTATTAAGGGGAAGGTTTATGTTGCCAAGCGAGGTATTAATGTCCTTGGTCTTCTACATCAAGCTGAATTTGGTATCACTATCAAACCTGGTTTACCCAATCCTGTATTTATTGAAGGGTGCAATCTCTCTTGTTCTACGTCTTCGTTTTCTGTTCTTGTATGCAACATTTTGGATGGTAAAGTGTGGGAATGCAAGTATGAGAAAATTTTTGAAGATCGCCTAGGTAAAATCACCAATTTTCAACATTTTATTAAAGTCAAAGATAACATTACCCCAGTCAAACACAAACTCAGAAATGTTCCACTCAGTATTAGAGAGGATTTGTCTAAACACCTAAAGTCACTATGTGAACAAGGAATTATTGAAAAAGTAGAATCCACATTATGGCTTTCTCCCATTGTGCTTGCCAGGAAGAGGTCTGGTGACCTTAGGATGTGTGTGGATTTGAGCAGTCTTAACGAGGCCATCTGGGTTGATGGCTTTCCTCTTCCCCGTATTGAAGATTTGATAGCAAAAGTAGGTTCATCCACTTGGTTTTCAAAACTTGATCTCAAGGCAGCTTACCACCAGATTGAATTGCATCCCCTTTCGCTACATCTCACTGCTTTTGTTACACCTGAAGGCGTATTTCAATTTCGTCGCCTTCCTTTTGGCCTGGCTTCTGCCGCTGCTGTCTTTCAGCGAATCATGTCTGAAATGTTTGAGGAACTTTCTAATGTAGTCGTCTTTCAAGATGATATTCTTATTTTTACTCAAACTGAGGCCGAGCATGAGAAAGTCATTGACCAAGTCTTTAACAATTTGGAACAAAGAGGTGTAACTTTACAGAAGAGCAAGTGTGTATTCAAAACCAGAGAGGTAGAGTATCTTGGTCATACCATTTCTGAGAGTGGCATCAAACCTAGACCAGGTTTAGTTAAAAGCATTATTGAAGCTCCTGCACCCTCAAACAAAGAACAGCTTTTGTCCTTTCTTGGTCTTTGTGAGTTGTACTCAAAATTTATGAAAGACTATGCCAAGACTACTGAATGTTTCAGACTTCTACTAAAGAAGGGTGCCACCTTCAGCTGGTCTGATGAGTGTGAAAAGGGCTTTCAGCTCCTTTAAGAGCATATCACTAAAGCTCCTGCTCTTCAGCCTTTTAATGGTAATAGAGAAACTGTGGTCACTGTTGATGCTTGCGAATATGGCTTAGGAGCTGTCCTTTCACGATTGGCTTATGGCAAGGAATTTACAGTGGGGTTTGCCTCCAGGACTCTTCGTCCTGTTGAAAGAAAATATTCTGTCATAGAAAAAGAGCTCCTAGCTTGTGCTTGGAGCGTTGAGAAATCCAAATCTTACTTGTTGGGTAGACTGTTCATCCTTCAAACCGACCATCGACCTCTTGTCGATATTTTGTCAGGCAGAAATATCAAACGCACAACCGCACGGTTGGCTAGACTTTCCACTAAATTATTGGAGTTTAATTTCAAAGTTATTTATATTCCTGGCGGTAAAAACAAACGGGCAGACTGTTTGTCCAGGCTACCTATACAAGATCCTGACGAAAATGAGTGGAAAACTGAGATTGAAGAATGCTTTGTGGCTAATATTTCCCAAGATTCTATTTCTTTTGCTGAAAATGATTGGATTAAAGCAGTTGAAAATGATGTCCTTAAAGATGTAATTTCCTTCATACAAAAAGGGTGGCCAAAGGAAAAATCTCTTTCTCCCGAACTTCAGATCTATTGGAAAATTAACTCAGAACTTTCTTTAGAAAATGGTAAAATTGTTAGAGGCGAAAAATTCATTCCTCCTTCTGTTTATCGAGAGAAAATAGTTGCTGATGCCCATTCTGGACATCTAGGAGCCACCATTACCAAGAGAAATGTTAGATCGAATTTTTGGTGGCCTAAAATGGACAATCAGATTGTGGAGGCTATTAAACTTTGTACACGTTGCAACACTAGTGACAAGGTTCTTCTCTTAGAAGGTGTTTGTGATTCCATTGTTCCCCCACCTGTTAGAGCTTGGCAGAAAATTGGCCTGGACTTTCTAGGTCCATTTCATGTTCTTCCCAATACTTCCAAATACTTCCTGGTCCTTGTTGATCACCTTTCTAGATGGGTTGAGGTTGAACCTATCAATGTTCCCAACTCTAAAAGTGTCATTGATTGCTTAAGTGAAATTTTCTTGAGGGAAGGTTGTCCAGAAGAAATTCTCACTGACAACGGAGTACAGTTTATTTCTAAGGAAATTAGTTTTTTTTTTAATAACTGCTGCATTAAACATACCAGAACTCCTTTATACCATCCCCAGAGCAACGGCAAAACTGAGAGGTTCAATAGGGTTATTGTTGAATGTGTGCAAGCTGCTTTCAGGTCTAATAGTTGTATTTTTCAAGCTGTAAAAGATCTTATATGGTCTTATCGGATTTCCCCTCATGTTGCCACGGGTTTCTCTCCCTTCGAACTTATGAGAGGAAGAAAAGCTTGCTCCCAGGGTTTCCCTTTTTGGATGGTTAAAAGTTTCCACCGGGGGTGTGATTTAGAAGAAGTTTGGGAATGTGCTAATAAAAAGTCTTCCTGTTCACTGCCTAGTAATGTGAAATTAGGCAAGAAGTCTCTACACAATATTCGTGCGGGTGATTGGGTTAGAATTAAGAATCCTGTCACTGTTAAGAAGGGTTTTTCAAAATTTCTTGATTCTCAGCAAGTTGTGGAAGTTCGCAAGAATGCTGTTAAATTGTCAAATGGCAACTGGTGGAGCACTTCTCGTGTTGCTAAAGATCCTTCTTCCCGTGCAACTGCTCCTTCACCTAAAATTGTTAATGTTGGGAATGGTTTCAGGAAAACCTCTAGAGTAACTGTTAGGCCTAACAGATTTCGTGGCAGATGTTTGGCAGTTGCAGCTGCTGTGTCTCCCATACAAGCTGGACGGCTCTCTTCTCTGCAATAAACCTACAACCTCCATCTCCAGTCTCCGCCTCATCTTTACACTATGTCATATTTATTTTTGCGCTTGGAAATGTAGCACTTCAGTAAAAAACGGTCACTGTTTTTTTAAACAACATCAATGCAAGATGGATTAGTTAGCGGGGAATAGTATTAATGACCTGGGATGTATAGTCAAGCAGTTGGTCAAAAGGAAGTTATGAGGCCAGCGAGGTTGTTTACAGACGGCGTTTTTGGCAAGAGTCAAAAAGGGAAAGGGTCCGGTATGTAGTGAGCGTAAGGGTCACACGGGCACGGGGAATATATTGCGGGGAACAAGCCTGTCCATATAGCCGGTTGGCGCACTTACTTTTAAGGGGAAATCCCTAAGTTCCGAAGTCAGGAGCCTGCAGGTCGTTCCTTCCGCTTTCGCGTGTGCATGTTTGCATAGCTGCGGGCTGCCTCTTTTAAACCGGAAGGGCAAGGGATGACCCGGAAGTCAGGGCTGGTGCGGTTTGACAAAAAGAGAGTAATTTTCTTTACTTCTGATAATTTTGACGGACCGTGAAAAATATACGTTCAAATTTAATCAGGCTCAGTAGTTACTCCTACACACTGAAGTAATTTTTCATTTCTTTTCATTTATTAATCGTGAATATTCCTGCCGGTGCACCCGGAGGGTTTAAGCAATGTTACGGACTTAGTAAAGATGGACAAGGGACTTCAGCCGGCGCGTGAAGTCATATTTTTAACCTCCGCCATTGCAGAGTGGAGTTATTTAAACTAATTCAATGTTTATAGTTTAAAACGGACGACAAAGGTGTCTGTGAAGTAGTACATTTATATATATATTCACTGAAAAAACATAGGTTTCACACCAGTTATAGTTAGGAATTAGCATTAAAAACCTATTAAATTCACTGAAAAAACCATAGGTTTCACACCAGTTATAGTTAGGTGGAAATTTTACTCGCATAAAACCATTGAAATTCCCACGTTATAGTTAGTTGGACTCACTATAACTTGCGCGTGAAATGCACTGCTGATGACGTCACATATTACATCACTCCAGTTATTAAACTCTTTCGTCAGCCATACATTACCCATTGTATATATGCAAATTGTACAAATGGTGGTGCACCGAAAAGTTAATATCCTTTTAGATACACGTCCAGTTCAAAACTATATGTATTCCAAGTCGTCCCTATTTTCTTTGTTGATAAGAAAAAACAACCAACCGGTTTTGTTCACCACATATGACCATAATCAGGACTGCAAGAAGATACATAAAATAACAAGTGCACCAAACATCCATTAAAAATACATATATTTACTAATACAATTAAAAAGCTTTTTGTCAGACCCCTCTAAACCACGTCATCTCCAAGAACCCATTGACACACCAAATAAATCCTTCCACATGTCCCTCAGCTTATCATAATATGTGATCACCAATGAGACCTGCCATTGATTAAGGAAGGGAATTCACACCTTGCAAGGAAAGTTGTGGTTTAGTGGCACTGTTGCTGTAATGAAAAACATTCCTTATTTTTTAGGTACAGATAATAAATCCACCTATTTATTTCAGTTAGAAATTTTATCATTGTGGTATTTGGTCGGAACTTGTATGTACATTGCCAGATAATGTTTGAACGAAGCACAAGTCTGGTAATCCTTTTGTCCTCTCTGGTGATTCATCCTCTGCTTATGGACATTTTCTGTTTTTTATTTCCCCAAAACTGTGGAGGCCCATGCCCTTTTTTTGTCATTGAGGCAGGAGGCGCGGTAATAACTGTCCTATCCTGTCATTTCATGACTTAGAGCACTTACCCTTCTGTGAGTTACAATACTTACTGGAGGATGGTGGAGTTGGATTTTTGTTTACCTAGGTGTCTATGAATTTAGGCATATACAGGCAACTGCAGAGTGTGATCTTAGAGAGCAACAGTGCACTGAACAGAGATGGGAGCCCTGGTGTGCAATTTAGGATATTTTACAACACAGTGGAGGGAGATTCCTGTCTTGTAGAGATGTAGTACAGGTGCTCGCTCTCATCTGATCCTTGTTTTTAAATTCAACTCCCCCGCTGCTGTATATTACAGACCCCTTAAAGACTTTCCGCTAGCTCCAAGATGCTCCTTGGAGTGAATGTAGCGCTTTATAAATATATTAATTCATTCATTCATAGTACTCTCTATAGAGGTGTGCTTTCAGTTCCTTTTTGCATTGCATGAGGGTTGGGGCAGTTGTGATTTTGAGGAGTTGTTGTTGCAGACCCTGGAAGCATATATGAAGAAAGTTGTCATATTACCTCTTTATTTGCAGTTTTCTCTCCAGTCTGATGTTGACCTAGATTTGCTGTGGTGTTGCCCACTTAAGGTAGCACATTTCTATATCATGTATGGAGCAGTGCCTGTTCTTGTGGCCTTTTTGTGATGCAGCTTATTTTGAAGATGATGCAGGCCTGGAGGGAACCACTGCAGTTTGTACAGTGTTTGACCGATATGTTTAAACTTCTTTAGGCCTTTGATGTAATGTGCTACCGCAACCATCTTACCTGTCGGGGGACCCAGTGTGATGTATGAAGACCGGAAAGCAGGCTGTTGCCTCCATCGGAGTGCAAGAGGACTAATACTTTGACTGTCGCTTTGAAATTGTTCTTTGGAAGTAGGGTTTCCCTTTCCTCAGGAAGGAGAGTTGGTCCCATGCCATCTTAATTTTCTCGGCAATGTGTTTTTTGAAAGATGTTGGTGTCAAGGGCGAACCATCATTTTGCTTACAATGCCAGCTAGCAGGGGAACATGTCGAATTGAATTTCATAGAAAGAGGCTTGAATTTGTGATTGTTATTGATGGCAACGGGAGGATGTCAGACAGGTAAGGTTGAGTTTCAGGTAACATTCAGTTGTTATGAAATAAAGGCATGTTTTTTTGTTGATGGATGTCATGAGCAGTGGAGAGTTTCAAGAAGAGTTGTGTTTTATTGGTCTATTGATTAATTTGATTCTGGTATTTTTAATTTAGGAGGCAAGGTTATCCATTCATAGGTTGATGATGATGGTAGACATGACTGGTCTCTGGGGTACTCTGCGTGAGATGGGTAGCTTTTGTGATCTTGAGCTTCTTATCCAGACTATTCGGTGGCGTTTCATAAGTTTGGAAATGTAACACTGTTTCAAAGAAGCCAAGAGCTTGTGGATCAGTGCTGGGAAGTCAGCTGGGTAAAGACTGCAGAGAAGTTAATTAAGATTAAGAGGCAGGGTTGGTGTTTGTCAGTGATCAGGAGGGCAACATTATCTTTCTGAATGACAAAAGTCTCTGTGCTGCAGCAAGTTTTGAAGCCAGGGGGGTAGTTTTGTAGGAGGTTATTCTTACTAGTCAGATCTTGTAAGTGAATGAAGCTAGTATTCTTGAGGATTTTACATATAAAAAAAGGTTGGTGATGAGACAATAATTGATTGGATCATCTGGTACCAGGGTAGGCTTCTTCAACAGCGGTAGACTGTGGGCCTGATTATGACTTTGGCGGTCCAAGTAGACTGCTGAGCCTGTGGTCTTTCGACTGCTGTATTATGATGTTACTGTTGTGCTAGTGGTCTCGCAGCTGCTGTGTCTCCCATACAAGCTGGACGGCTCTCTTCTCTGCAATAAACCTACAACCTCCATCTCCTGTCTCCGCCTCATCTTTACACTATGTCATATTTATTTTTGCGCTTGGAAATGTAGCACTTCAGTAAAAAACGGTCACTGTTTTTTTAAACAACATCAATGCAAGATGGATTAGTTAGCGGGGAATAGTATTAATGACCTGGGATGTATAGTCAAGCATTTGGTCAAAAGGAAGTTATGAGGCCAGCGAGGTTGTTTACAGACGGCGTTTTTGGCAAGAGTCAAAAAGGGAAAGGGTCCGGTATGTAGTGAGCGTAAGGGTCACACGGGCACGGGGAATATATTGCGGGGAACAAGCCTGTCCATATAGCCGGTTGGCGCACTTACTTTTAAGGGGAAATCCCTAAGTTCCGAAGTCAGGAGCCTGCAGGTCGTTCCTTCCGCTTTCGCATGTGCATGTTTGCATAGCTGCGGGCTGCCTCTTTTAAACCGGAAGGGCAAGGGATGACCCGGAAGTCAGGGCTGGTGCGGTTTGACAAAAAGAGAGTAATTTTCTTTACTTCTGATAATTTTGACGGACCGTGAAAAATATACGTTCAAATTTAATCAGGCTCAGTAGTTACTCCTACACACTGAAGTAATTTTTCATTTCTTTTCATTTATTAATCGTGAATATTCCTGCCGGTGCACCCGGAGGGTTTAAGCAATGTTACGGACTTAGTAAAGATGGACAAGGGACTTCAGCCGGCGCGTGAAGTCATATTTTTAACCTCCGCCATTGCAGAGTGGAGTTATTTAAACTAATTCAATGTTTATAGTTTAAAACGGACGACAAAGGTGTCTGTGAAGTAGTACATTTATATATATATTCACTGAAAAAACCATAGGTTTCACACCAGTTATAGTTAGGTGGAAATTTTACTCGCATAAAACCATTGAAATTCCCACGTTATAGTTAGTTGGACTCACTATAACTTGCGCGTGAAATGCACTGCTGATGACGTCACATATTACATCACTCATGACATGGTCAGTGACATCACTCATGACATCACTGATGACATCTCAAATGACATCACTGATGACATCATCCAGTGAATGTGTATCTATCTGAAAAATAAATATTTTTTATATATGTATATCTAAAGGTTGATGGAAGAATAAATGGGTAAATAAATGTCTAAATGGATTTTGTTTGTGTAAAATTGATTGGTTAACTGACTTATTAAATGTATCTTAGTGAATACATATATTAGTGAGTAATGTTTAAATATTTAAATATCTTTATCTGTGTCTCACTTTGTGTATAAGTGGCTGCATGGGTTGGTGAGTACCTACATGAGTGTGTATATGGGTTATTAGTTGTTTTTTTGAGTATCAGTATCAGTGTCTGTATGGTTCGGTGGGGGATATTACTTAGAGCACAGATTCATGAATGAGTGACTCACTATTTGTATGTATTTTGAAGACAGCATGTGTGCAAGACTGTATGGGTGGATGATTGTGTGTATGGGTGGGTTAGTGAGTATGTGCTTTTATAATTGATTGTTTAAGAGAGTAAATATGTTTCCGTTTCTGTAGAAGTATGTGTAGTGGTGTGTATATAGCAGTATAATCAAGTAAATGGTTTTTTGATAGTTTATTTGCATGTGTGAATTTGTGTGTGAGTAACTATATGGATGAGTATTAGTGTGTAACAGGATGTATAGGCTTATGAGTACATATGATGAGTAAGTACATGCATGAGTGACTATATAGAACTGTTGGTGAATGAGTGGATGTGTATGTAGATGTTGGAATTACCTAATAAGTTGTTGTAATTGGTATTGGTTTTCTCCTTTTTTAAGAAAATTTTAGTTTCTATTTTTGAATGTGTGTGTCAAAGGTTATTTTATGCTGATAGGAGGTCTGCCACTTTGTCACAAGGATGTTGTCATCAGTGATGTCATTTGAGATGTCATGAGTGATATCATGAGTGATGTCACTGACCATGTCATGAGTGATGTAATATGTAACTAACAACAACGTGGGAATTTCAATGGTTTTATGCGACTAAAATTTCCACCTAACTATAACTGGTGTGAAACCTATGGTTTTTTCAGTGAATATATATATATATATATATATATATATATATATATATATATATATATATATATATATATATATATATATATATATATATATATATATAAAATCAATCCACCAAAGTCACTTAAACTGCCAAACACAATAAATTAATATTTTACAAACTGCATTGCTTTGTTCTCTGTCGCTGCGCTATATGCAACATGTAAATGTCACTCTATTGCGCCAATTCAGTTATTAAACTCTTTCGTCAGCCATACATTACCCATTGTATATATGCAAATTGTACAAATGGTGGTGCACCGAAAAGTTAATATCCTTTTAGATACACGTCCAGTTCAAAACTATATGTATTCCAAGTCGTCCCTATTTTCTTTGTTGATAAGAAAAAACAACCAACCGGTTTTGTTCACCACATATGACCATAATCAGGACTGCAAGAAGATACATAAAATAACAAGTGCACCAAACATCCATTAAAAATACATATATTTACTAATACAATTAAAAAGCTTTTTGTCAGACCCCTCTAAACCACGTCATCTCCAAGAACCCATTGACACACCAAATAAATCCTTCCACATGTCCCTCAGCTTATCATAATATGTGATCACCAATGAGACCTGCCATTGATTAAGGAAGGGAATTCACACCTTGCAAGGAAAGTTGTGGTTTAGTGGCACTGTTGCTGTAATGAAAAACATTCCTTATTTTTTAGGTACAGATAATAAATCCACCTATTTATTTCAGTTAGAAATTTTATCATTGTGGTATTTGGTCGGAACTTGTATGTACATTGCCAGATAATGTTTGAACGAAGCACAAGTCTGGTAATCCTTTTGTCCTCTCTGGTGATTCATCCTCTGCTTATGGACATTTTCTGTTTTTTATTTCCCCAAAACTGTGGAGGCCCATGCCCTTTTTATCATTGAGGCAGGAGGCGCGGTAATAACTGTCCTATCCTGTCATTTCATGACTTAGAGCACTTACCCTTCTGTGAGTTACAATACTTACTGGAGGATGGTGGAGTTGGATTTTTGTTTACCCAGGTGTCTATGAATGTAGGCATATACAGGTAACGGCAGAGTGTGATCTTAGAGAGCAACAGTGCACTGAACAGAGATGCGAGCCCTGGTGTGCAATTTAGGATATTTTACAACACAGTGGAGGGAGATTCCTGTCTTGTAGAGATGTAGTACAGGTGCTCGCTCTCATCTGATCCTTGTTTTTTAATTCGACTCCCCCGCTGCTGTATATTACAGACCCCTTAAAGACTTTCCGCTAGCTCCAAGATGCTCCTTGGAGTGAATGTAGCGCTTTATAAATATATTAATTCATTCATTCATAGTACTCTCTATAGAGGTGTGCTTTCAGTTCCTTTTTGCATTGCATGAGGGTTGGGGCAGTTGTGATTTTGAGGAGTTGTTGTTGCAGACCCTGGAAGCATATATGAAGAAAGTTGTCATATTACCTCTTTATTTGCAGTTTTCTCTCCAGTCTGATGTTGACCTGGATTTGCTGTGGTGTTGCCCACTTGAGGTAGCACATTTCTATATCATGTATGGAGCAGTGCCTGTTCTTGTGGCCTTTTTGTGATGCAGCTTATTTTGAAGATGATGCAGGCCTGGAGGGAACCACTGCAGTTTGTACAGTGTTTGACCGATATGTTTAAACTTGTTTAGGCCTTTGATGTAATGTGCTACCGCAACCATCTTACCTGTCGGGGGACCCAGTGTGCTGTATGGAGACCGGAAAGCAGGCTGTTGCCTCCATCGGAGTGCAAGAGGACTAATGCTTTGACTGTTGCTTTGAAATTGTTCTTTGGAAGTAGGGTTTCCCTTTCCTCAGGAGGGAGAGTTGGTCCCATGCCATCTTAATTTTCTCGGCAATGTGTTTTTTGAAAGATGTTGGTGTCAAGGGCGAACCATCATTTTGCTTACAATGCCAGCTAGCAGGGGAACATGTCGAATTGAATTTCATAGAAAGAGGCTTGAATTTGTGATTGTTATTGATGGCAACGGGAGGATGTCAGACAGGTAAGGTTGAGTTTCAGGTAACATTCAGTTGTTATGAAATAAAGGCATGTTTTTTTGTTGATGGATGTCATGAGCAGTGGAGAGTTTCCAGAAGAGTTGTGTTTTATTGGTCTATTGATTAATTTGATTCTGCTATTTTTAACTTAGGAGGCAAGGTTTTCCATTCATAGGTTGATGATGATTGTAGACATGACTGGCCTCTGGGGTACTCTGCGTGAGATGGGTAGCTTTTGTGATCTTGAGCTTCTTATCCAGACTATTCGGTGGCGTTTCATAAGTTTGGAAATGTAACACTGTTTCAAAGAAGCCAAGAGCCTTTTCAGTTTGTGGATCAGTGCTGGGAAGTCAGCTGGGTAAAGACTGCAGAGAGGTTAATTAAGATTAAGAGGCAGGGTTGGTGTTTGTCAGTGATCAAGAGGGCAACATTATCTTTCTGAATGACAAAAGTCTCTGTGCTGCAGCAAGTTTTGAAGCCAGGGGGGTAGTTTTGTAGGAGGTTATTCTTACTAGTCAGATCTTGTAAGTGAATGAAGCTAGTATTCTTGAGGATTTTACATATAAAAAAAGGTTGGTGATGAGACAATAATTGATTGGATCATCTGGTACCAGGGTAGGCTTCTTCAACAGCGGTAGACTGTGGGCCTGATTATGACTTTGGCGGTCCAAGTAGACTGCTGAGCCTGTGGTCTTTCGACTGCTGTATTATGATGTTACTGTTGTGCTAGTGGTCTCGCAGCGGGGGTCTTCTGATGGAGGAGGACCTCCAGGCTAGGTTTTTTTGCCACTGTCCAAAAACATATGTGTGTATTTACATGAAACAAGTCTGTAATTACACACATATGTATTACACCAATGGAAAACTAACCTTCTCCCACAACATGGGTCCACAGCCAGTGCAGCCTTGGACAAATGGACAAGAAACTTATCTGTGATTCCGGCAACAAAGGTACGGATTTCCCTCGAGGACAAGATTCTGCAGGACAGGAGAGACCTGGGCGAGGGTCTCCTTGATGGACAGAGGAGTGGAAACAGGAGACAAGATTTGTTTTTTCCTCAAATCTTACTTCTCTGCCAGGTTGAGTATGGAGGTCTTCCTGTCACAGTCGAGTTGGCAGTTAGGCACATCATAATCTCAATGAAGGGAACAGAGACTGGACTCACTCTATAAGCCACTGCTGCCAGTGTCTGCCATTGAATTAGGAAGAGAAATCCTGGTGGGGCGGCGGTCTTTCATCAGTGGGATCGCCAACATCAAAATTCGGCGGTCGGACCGCCAAGTTGGCAGGCAGTGAATCTGATGCTGATGCAACGGCAGTCCTAAGACCACCACATTCGTAATTTGGCCCTGTGTCCTGTTTTCGTGGCTGTCTGTAAAGGTTCCTTGAGTGAGTGCAGCCCTGACAGTACTGAGTGCATCTCTATAGAGAGATTACATAGTGGATGATGGTAGTACATTGTCTTTCTTGGTGGTGGCTAACTGACAGTTGAAGATGTTGGTGAGTTCATGCTGTGATTGGTGCTGTAGGCAGTCTACCTGGAAGTAGAGCACATAGGCACCGGAGAGAGTATTGTTGTTTAGTTGACGTTTTAGAAGCATCTGATGATTTTTATGGTGTCACATTTGTGAGTTAAAGTTGAATAGAAGATTCTGGGAGGGGTTAGCATAGTGTTGAGCTGCCTGGAATAATGCTTTACTTCTGTTGTTTGCCAATCAATTGGTGGTATTGTAGAATGTATGTTTTGGTGTGGTGATGAGTGATCTGCATGTAAAGTGATGTTTTTAATTGAATAAGGCTGGCAGAAAATGTGGTGGTCCATCTCCTTTTCTATTTTTTTTTCTTTGAATGGATTGTTTGTACGGTGACAGGTTTTGTGACAACCATGGCGCTGATGGATTATGTTTTAAGGATTATGTTTTGAGTGATACATTTAGCCCACTTGGTTGTTCCTGTCATTGTTGTATATGCAGATGAGTGTTTTGGCCAATTCTGTAGACTGAGTTGAGTTGGACAGTCTGTGTGTTCATCTTGGAGAGAGTCCATGGAGATGTCCTTGAAGGAGCAGTACGTTTATTTTTCTATTTCTGGTTGATGTTACTGCAATAATGTGAGATGATGGATTGAGAAGGAGAGAGAGACATGATCCGTCCAGCCCAAGGATATCGGAGACTTGCACTGGATTGAGGCAGTTATGATAAAGTTCTTATGGTGTTGCCTTTATCTATAGGCTTGAGAATGTGTTGATTGATGACCACTGTTTTGAGGAATGTGTTAAGTGAATCCTTTGTTATCTTGGTGGTTGAATCTTCAGGGAGACCTATGTCTCCCAAAAATGTGAGATGGGTTTTCTGCATGGTAGCGGATTTCAGGTGGTCAGCGATTTCTTCAGAGAAGTTAAAATTGGATCTAGGCTGTATGTAAATAAGGATGAAGGGCTGCCTTTGATGTTGACATATGGAATAAGAAGAGAGAAGCTCAAATAACTTCAATGTTGCTTATCTGATAAGGGTGCACGTCCAGGTGTATTTGTGGATCACTGTGATCCTTCAGCCTATCTTGTGTGTGTAGTCAGCGTTTTAGAAGCTTATGGCTATGGGAATGAGGACATCTAAGATGTATATCGGCATGAGGCATATTTCTGAAGTAAAAAACGCTTTCAGTTAATGGTGCATGATGCGAAGTCAAGGGAGTGGAGAACTGCAGACTATGATAAGCATGAGGAGGAAGGTATGGGTTCTGAGGGTGTATATACGCTGGCAAGTGGGATATGTATGAGGATCTGAGTGTTTGTCACACTTGAATGCAATATGTTTGTGTCTCCTGGAACTTAGAAAACAACCAGAGCATAAGTCTTTTTAGTCTTGTTAAATTATACCACACCAGCTATCAAGGATCAGTGCTATGTGGTTCAAAATGCACTCATTGGACAGGGAAGACCTGAAAGGGTTTTCACTTTGTAGTCAAACTTTAACTCATGAATCCTGTTGGTCCAGACTGAATGCTGTTTCTTGAACATAATGAGTATCTTCTATCAGACTTCAGTGTGTACTTCCCGTTATGCTTAGATCAATGTTGGTAGATTGATTGATGTTATTCTAGAGGACTCTGGATAATGTTCAGGGCCATAAACTATTAGTGGCTTCTTTGACAGAAGGTTTTTACTAAATTGATTAAAGATTACCACTAGGAAAAGAACAGGCAGAAGGTTGTGTTTGGTCACATCCGTTATTCTGCCTGTGCCATGACATGTGTATGCAAATGCATATGCAGAAAGGGCGGCTTCTCTGCTAAGGCAGAGGAGTGTTGTCTCACTTCACTTTGACCAGGAAAAATAAAATGATAATAACATAGTGTGGGTTCGGGGCTGGGTTATGACCGGACAGGGCTGGAGGCACAGGGAGAGGATTGGTTTGTAGATATAACAAATATGAGAGGGACCCCTTAAAGCTATCAAGGGAATTGAGGTACATGTACCAAGAAAAAAAAGGTTTCCCTTGACCCCACAATCAAGACAAATAACCGTAGTTGACAGAAAGATTATACAAGAATTCCTGTAGCAAATTGCACTAACACTTTCTTTAAAACAAAAGATTTTTGTAACAAACTCAATCAGATTATACAAATGACCCAATTGAATAGATTATAAAAAAACATACAATTTACATAAAAGCTGAATCGCTAACGTACAATAATTATGACCAGCATAATTGAGACAGACAAAAAAACTTCTTGTAAGACACACTCTTTGTCTATTACTAGTGTACATCCGAGCTGATTCAAAGACACTGCACTTAATACAACGATTCTATCTGTATTTGACACAATGGTGCTTATCCTTTAGATTGTACTCCTAATAGCGATGGCCTTCCACTGTTCACACCACCTTTGTCAAGACAACAACTTAATCT
Organism: Lissotriton vulgaris; assembly: GCF_964263255.1. NCBI lineage: Eukaryota > Metazoa > Chordata > Amphibia > Caudata > Salamandridae > Lissotriton > Lissotriton vulgaris. The sequence continues at coordinate 1,310,124,362 of NC_141695.1, forward strand.
GTCTCTGCATGAATTTAATACTTTCTTCCCTATAAAAATATACATAAAATCAATCAGTACATTGTTTACACTTTACAATCATATAGGCACTTCCTTCAATTGTTGTAACTCTCAACACTTATCCACAATGTTACCAAGCATGTTCATCATATAATATAAATCACTGCTAGAGTTTCATTCACTCTTGTCCATTTTATGCTTCCCCTCTATTATATGCCTGTCAGTTATAAGAGGACATATATTGTTTATACTCCTCCTCCTTCTTGTTAAGGAATATCATCAGGCATGTTGAAAAAGCAATCCTAATTGGGTACCTGTTATATCGGGTGGTTTGTGTTTCTCGTTCTCCTCTGTGCTCTGCACTCGTATAATAATTTTCTAAAATCCGGGAGTATGTGGTTGTTTCTAAAAAACATCAAATCCTAACATCAGACCTTGTTATACATATCTATAACAACTGGCAACACAAGATCCCTATAGTCATTTAAAATATACAGTTTTCTAATCAGTAATAGCTCTATCTTGTTTATATTCCAAATCCAAATTCTCATCTTGTCCTTTTTTCAAGGTGTGCCAAACTTTCGCTTTATCTTACATGCTGATCCTGAGTTGTATCTTGATATGATGCGAATCTGCGGAAAATCTGTAGTGTGTAATTAGTCACTTCCCCATTGGTCTGCTAATTCCTGCTATGTTTCAATAAGACATTGAATCTTTACCTTAGTTGTGAGTACGATAGTAAACGGTATCCGCCCTTTGGTTTGTTTCAATTCAATTCAATTCAAATAAAGCTTTATTCGATTTTTTTCAGAGAAAATCATAAAAGCACATATAATACAGCATAAAATGAGTATGAAATGCAATCAAAAAGACATACTACTTATTAAGAACAAGTTAAAAAGGTTAAATTTGTACAAAATTGTGCAAAATTTTGGCTAGTGGGGAGCAGAAGACAGTTAATTCATTGATGCTCTGCACCTTACTGCGAATTTCAAAAAGCTACTAGCTGTATTGATTGTAAGTTCATCTTCAAGCATGTATAGCTTAAGTAAGGCTGGCCGGCACTGTCTTAAGCCCCAGAATTTGAGGAGCGGGAAAAGATATTTCCTTCTACCACAGTCATAAAATTTGCAGAATAGAATAACGTGAATGTTGGATTGCTTGGAAACATTTTCACAAGGACAGGACACCGGAGTAAGCGACCAATCGTTTACAGTGGGAAAAGTTAGTAGACGGAAAAAACAATCCGTCCTCATCCTTGTCAGCAACATTCTCGTGTAGAGGGTGGTGAACGGAGAAAGGTAAGATGGGATGCTGTCATCATGAAGTAAGAGGTTGTGATTGGCAATCGATAGTTTGTTGCCTTCGAGGTAAAAACGTCTGTCTGAAAGCAAGCCTAAGCAGCGAGCCATGAGGTCCTTTTTAGAAATCGTTTGACACGTTGTGGGGTTAATATACATATCAGCTAGATCCAGGGAAGTTAAGAATTTCTGTACATAGGCGAGCCAGGGTATTTTTCTTGAATTGGTTAAGGCCATACAGTCCTTAATTATATCCTGGTTTAACACCGTTTTTTCCGAGGACCAGACTTTGTGCCATAGCAGGATTGGCGCGGTTTTAATTATGTCTGAGATGTATACTCGTGCTAACTCGTTGTGGCAGACTGTGGTTGAGATTGATCGAGGAATAGCCAGCAGAAATCTTAAGAACACGTTCTCACTGATTTGGATCTCTCCACAATCCGCCAGGCCCCAGATACCTGCTCCATATGTTGCGGTAGAGACGCATTTGGCAGCAAATATGTCCAGCAAGATTCTAACTGGTTTCCCACCTAGTTTGGTCGCAAATTTCTTTAAGGCTCCAATTTGTCTGATAAAAGCCAAGTTTCGGGTGTGTACGGCATTCTTCCAGGTGCCAGTACTGCTAAAAAGTATACCTAAATAGGTGAAAGTTTTTGTGAGACTGATCTTATTTGCATCAATGTACGTATTGCAAGAAATGTTCTTTTTGTTACTGCAACACATTGTAAAAGTTTTGCTTACATTGATCTTAAGACCTCTCATGTCCATAAAGGTAGAAAAGGCGGTCAGCGCTTTTTGAAGCCCTAGTTGGGTCCTGGACATAATCACAGCGTCGTCCGCATATAAAAGGATTGGAACCGCAAGGCCATTTATTTTTGGGTAATCCACATCTAATTTAGCCAGGCAGTCGGCGACGCTGTTGATGTACAGATTAAAAAGAAAGGGGGCAAGGATGCAACCCTGCCTGACCCCCTTTCTAATAGGGAACTTATTGGTGCAAGCTCCATCCTTCCCATATCGGACCTTGGCCCCGGCTCCTCGATAGAGTTCTTTTATGAAAGATAAAATGTTGGGGTCAACGCCCATGTTAGTGAGGGTAGACCAGGGTAGGCTATGGTTGAGGCAATCAAAAGCAGAGCTTAAGTCCACGAAGGTCATATATATGTTGCCTCTTTTTGCCAGCACGTGTTTGTCAATGATCAGGGCTAGATTTAAACATTGTTCCACTGTCCCGAGACCAGAAACGAACCCATATTGAAATTTAGATAAAATGTTATTCTCCTGTGCCCATGTCTGTAGTTGATTCAAAAGGACTCTCCCGGCCACCTTCATCATGGAGTCCAGTAAAGAAATTGGTCTATAACATTTTGGGTCCGTTCTTTCACCTTTTTTGAAAATGGGTATTATGATCGCTTCTTGCCATGTTGTAGGGAATCCTTTACGGGCATACGAATTAAGGACGTTGGTAAGAATAGGTGCCCATAATTGGATGTTGTCTTTGAATAAGTCTATGGGGATTCCATCTGGGCCGGGCGCTTTGGCATTTGAGCTTTCAAGAATAGCCATTTCCACTTCCGAGTGGTTGACGTAGATGGAAAGTGGAAACGGCTCTGAATTGTTGATTAGCGATTCATTACTCTCCATTGGTTCAATTCGGTCGTCTAGTTTGTACAGTTCGGTGAAGTGGTTTATCCAGACATCTTCGGTGATGGCAATTTCTATACAGTCGGTTGTCCTATCATTTAAAAAGGGGGCGTTCACCTCCCTCCAGAAGGCCGTGTTGTCTCTTAAAGTACTGGCTTTCAACGGTGCTTCCCAGGCCGCGTTTTTCAGGACCTTTTTTCTATTCTTGATTGCCTGTTTGTAAGCGGCATGGGCGGATCTGATTTCCATCTGGTTTTTTGGAGTTTTGTTGAGGCTGGCCTTCAGGATGTCGCGAGTGTTTGAGCACTCGTGATCAAACCAACCTTGGTTCTTGAGAGCATTACTTTTGTTGTTATTTCTGCTCAAGTTTTTTCTGATTAGTGAGGCGATTTGGTCGAAGGCAGAGATAATTTCTGGTGGATTGGGTGGGAGTTCTAAACAGGTCGAAAAAAGGTCAGGAACCGTTTTGATCAAGTTTTCAAGAAACTTCAAGGTGTCAATTTTAGCCCATTTTATGGTGTATCCATTTCTTGATGAAAGTGAAATGGTATGTGAAAAGAGATTATCCAAGTTGCTCCTGGACTTAGTACCACTGGAGGGGGAATATATTTTGATGCTGATGGGGTAGTGATCGCTCAGGACCAACTCCTCTCTATTGAACTCTAAGGCGTCTCCATGATGACTGTGAGACAAGAGGAAAAAGTCTATTATCGTGAGCGATCCCCTTCCATGGAATGTGGGTAAAAAATCAGTCGGGGGCACAGTTAGATCATTGAAAAAACCCAGGTCCCACTCATGTAGTAAGTTGTTCAGTTGGGTTCCCGTAGTTGAATGTTCAAAATGGGTAGTATGTTCTCCATTTGGGGCTCTTTGATCACAAACCCTAGTTCCACTATATGGGCAAATGTGACAATTGAAATCACCTAATATGATCAAGCGCCTGTCTGAAGAGGACCCTCCCATGCTCTTCTTTATTAATTTAGAAAGAAACTCCATAAATTTTATTTGATCATCTCTCTGAGCACCATTATATAGATTAATGATGAGAGAGTTGACAACCTCTTTCCCGGACATTTTAAAGGCCTGGAGTAGGCGGCCAAAAGACTTTGAGCTATGATCAGTTTGCGGGAGGTCAACGCGTTCTAGTGATACGTTTAATCTATTCGAGACGTACAAGCAAAGGCCTCCCGAGGGTCTACCTCTATGGGACTGAGTGGGAGGGGTGAAATGTGTACTATAACCATCCAGATTTACGGGTGTCAAATCCCAACATTCCTGAAACGCTAGGATGTCAAAAGTGTGTATATGGTTCAGGAAAGTTGGGTCACCTATTTTATTTGAAAGCCCGGCTATGTTCCAAGATAAGATAGAGAAATATTTATCCTCAATAGAGTGCATTGAGGAGCAGTGTGGGGGATTCAGGTCAGAAGTTGAGGGTAAGAGAGAAATCTGGGAGTCATCAGTTTGTAAACTTTCCGACCCAGAAGGGCCGTGTGACAGAGCCAGATTTGGGAAGTCCACAGTGGGTTGGGGAGGGACAAGGTACCCATATTTGCTTGGGGACAGCCCTGGGCTAGCAGGAGACCGGGGGGTCATAGGCTTGTTGTTTGACGGTAAATGGTTATTTAGTGGTCAATCAACCATTTCTAAAGTTGAAAATAGTTGCTAGTTGGAGCCCCTCTCCACCCCTCTGCGTATGGTTGATCTCTTCTTGGGTTCCAGGGCTGATAATCCCAGTCCCTCCTCCTGTTACGCGTTTCAACTTGAGACCAACTCCAACCTGGGGCTTGGTCCCAGTTTTGAGGGAAATCTTGTTCACGTGGAAACCTCGGTGGGTAAAAGAAGGACAGACGGTTAGTGTCTATACTTCCCTTTCTCTCCAGGGTTGACCAGGAACATATGTAACTCACTGTCTCAGGGTTATCAAAATTAATGATGATACAATCCCCTTTTATTCTTTTCCTTGTGTCCCCTATCCAGGGGACTCTTCGTACCATGGACAGTCTACTTTTACAGTGTGAAGGAAGGGGTCTATTAATCTGAAGCCACTGCATAACTTTGTTTTTCAATGACCAGGTGGATTCACTCATATATTCTTCCAGTTCTGGTACCCCTGTGAGGATCACGGTGTAGGGGCTTGCTTCTGGGGGAAGATGGACTGGTCTCTTTGGACCAACTGGTTTGCTGGGTGCATCAGCAGCCTGTTGGATAACCGTGGGTTTGGGTGATGGGGGCTTAGAGTTCTTTCTAGTGGGGTCAGCACTTGTTGCTGGTTTTCCCTGTACTTGTTTAGTGGGGCCCTTAGCGTCTGTAGAAGTTGCTAGGTTAATGGTTGGGGTTTTAGGGTTTTTATCTGTAGGTGGGGGGACTTTATGCGTTGTAGGTTGGGACACTGGTTTCTGTACAGTAACAGCCTTAACATGTTTGGTGGTCGTAGAGACTGATGGCTCTAGGGTGATAGCGGGAGGTTTGGGATGACTGACAAGATTTGTTAATCTAGCAAGCTGATTCTCGATATTATTTAGCGTTCGCTCGATTGGGAGTAGTTGTGATTTTATGAAGTCCTTAATTGAGTCGAACACTTGTGCATTGAGTTCTAAATGGTTAGTATTAACAGTGTCATGGCCCCTATGAGTCTCCTCCACTGATGCAGCCAAAAGAGAGGAGTCATCCAAGTTGTCTGGCAGTGGCTGTCTTGTGTTCTTTGGAGGGTTGATACGTGGAGGTTTTTTAGACCTAGTACGCTTCGGTGGACAGTGCGACTTAGTCTTGAGTATTGACCTTACACTAGCTTGTTTGGGAATGGCACCCTCCTTGGACACCTTATCGGGTTTTGGGGGTGAGGTTACGGCTAGGGGTGAGGGCAAAGGTTGTGACTCTGTCAAAGTTGACGGCACAGTTTGAGTGGGGCTGATCACCTGGGTAGGTGTTTTCTCCAAGTCATTCATCGAGACTTCGCCTAATGAGAGATGAGTGACTGATAAGTCAACGCTCATTGGGATGGTATGAAGTTCTGCACAAATTTCTTGTAGTAATGGAGCGTTAGTTTCCTGGTGAATAGGCGTTTTGGCTAAAGCCAGAAGGCCCATAGATGACCTTCATGCTGCAGCAAGGTCCTGGGAGACACGTCTTTCAAGCAGAACAATTCCCTGGTTGATAGCATCGTTGGCTTTGGTAATGAATTGATCAATTGGGCCAATTACTTCACCCACGCCATGAGCCGTCTTGTTCCTCATAGCCCTGGTAGTCATGTTAGCAGAGAAGCACCCGAGGGTTGATAAGCTAACACAGTAATGGTGAGGGGCTCCCAATGTGGGTAGTAATGTACAGGGCGGAGATGAAGAATGAAAAGGGATTGGCCCAGACCAGACTTGACCAGGCTTGAACGGGCTTAAACGGGCCCGCCCTTGGCCCGGGCTTCGCCCGGGCGTCGACCCGCGATGCGCGTGGTTAACCCTGTTTATGTAGTTGTGGTGAGATGTAAGGAAGGGGCGGGGCACTGGGAGGGGGCGCGGCTCACACGGGAAGAGGAAACAGCTGGTGTTACTAACGCTGTGCCTCGCAGTCCCGGGGCCGCGCCTCTCACCTCCTCTGCGGCCTCACGGCTCCTCCCTCAGGGACACAGAGTTCTTGGCAAGTGTCAGCTACTCCTGTAGCGAAGTCAGGTAGGGCTTGAGTCACGCTGGAAAACGCTGGATTCACAACCTCTATGGCGAGCGGCTCTCGCGAAGCGGGGGCCGCGAGAGGTTAAGTACGCCTTGCAGGGGGCGGGGCACTGGGAGGGGGCGCGGCTCACGCGGGAAGAGGAAACAGCTGGTGTTACTAACGCTGTGCCTCGCAGTCCCGGGGCCGCGCCTCTCACCTCCTCTGCGGCCTCACGTCTCCTCCCTCAGGGACACAGAGTTCTTGGCAAGTGTCAGCTACTCCTGTAGCGAAGTCAGGTAGGGCTTGAGTCACGCTGGAAAACGCTGGATTCACAACCTCTATGGCGAGCGGCTCCCGCGAAGCGGGGGCCGCGAGAGGTTAAGTACGCCTTGCAGGGGGCGGGGCACTGGGAGGGGGCGCGGCTCACGCGGGAAGAGGAAACAGCTGGTGTTACTAACGCTGTGCCTCGCAGTCCCGGGCCGCGCCTCTCACCTCCTCTGCGGCCTCACGTCTCGTCCCTCAGGGACACAGAGTTCTTGGCAAGTGTCAGCTACTCCTGTAGCGAAGTCAGGTAGGGCTTGAGTCATGCTGGAAAACGCTGGATTCACAACCTCTATGGCGATTTCTTTGTCCTCTCGATCGGACATTATGAAGTTAAGCCGTTAATCGATCGTTCCACTTTAAAAGGGATTAAACAACAAGGAAGGAATGGTTTGCACACTTCAATTGAGCATGACTGCTTGGCCGACCGTCCTGGCCTGGCCAACCAGTCAGGCCTACTTTGCATGTTCTCCACCAGGTTGCTTTACACAGGCTGGTGGGGAACATGCCCAGGCCCCAGTCCCTATCTGAGTGCTGATCCATGGTGCTCAGACCAATGACAATGCTGCATTGCAGCATTGTGATTGGCTATGGGGAGCCTTGGTGCTTCCTGGTTCAGGAGAAGCGGAGAAGAGACACGGCTGGCGGAAGAGTTTTTTTAAATTTTTATTATTATTTTGTCCCACGCGCCACCCCACCCCACCCCACTACCCTTATTGCCTGCCAGCCGCTACTGTATGCAGATACATAAACCTCCCATTGATAACCCTTTTATTGTGTCACCATGTACTTCCTAATATAAGTGGTGTTTCGCTATAAAAGAAAACATGCCAGTTTCTTATTGTGCACACATTGGGATCCTGGACTCCGTGGTCCTGTGATGCAATGTTAGTGTCCCAGGTCAAGTGACCAATATGTTTACATACCTAGATGATAATGGTTATTCAGACTATTAAGAGACTGTTCAGATCACTGCTTCCTAGGACTGTCTAAATATTGAGCATTGGCAAGATAGTTAATTTTTGTCTCTAGTCATGCTTACTTGCCAATGCTTTTTATTTCTTTTTCCCTCCTTTTCTGTCTAGTTCAGAACGCATGGTTGCACTTGCACTACTGTGGCATGTTCCTAATTTTCATGTTACATAACTGGTCCTCCATTGTCTATAGTTTTATTGTTTGACACTGGATTCTAATCCTTTGGTTCATAATATTGGAATATTGCTGGGATTATATACCATTGAGTATTTCTGCCCTATTTGACTTTTAACTACCCCTGGCACTTTTACCTCTATGTCTCTTCATAGTTTGAGGCTTAGCTATCAGACTTCATGGCTGTTTTCTAGTACCATTTCATATAATTGTATATATATGCATAGAATGATTACACTAAGGTTGGCATTTATAATTTAATTGGCATTCTGCAAGCTCACTGGGTTATTGGAAAGCCTAGTCTCCACTCTCCTGATAGAGGATCATTAATCATGATTAGAAATCCTCACTTACCTGGCAGGGTTCTGTTTACCTTCAGCACCTCATCCGATGCAGTAGATGTATTGAAGGTGAATTAGTTTATCAAGCATTCGCCATTTTATTTTGGCCACATCTTTGCAAATGGTTTTGTTTCACTGAAACAAACCATCAAATCAAAAAATAAACGGTCTTGATGCATAATGAGTTTTCTTGTTTTCTTCCTGCATGTCAATGTCATTCTTTGTTTTCCAAGCTAGAGTTTCCTATACCTCACATAGCAGACTCAGACTGGGAAAATCAATGACTTGTTGCCTCATCCTAAATAGGATTCTATGATTGTCACTGTGGCCTAAAATGTTGCCCGTTGAAGGGTTTCCACCAATAAAGCGAGTTGCAGCCCCTCTGGGGGAAACCCAGCGGTTCGAACATCTCAGTATGATGAAGGAGGAATCACAGAGTTGCCACACGGGGCATTCACTGTTGTATGGCCAGCCTCTAAATAACCGCTACATAACTAATGCGTTTTCTAAGCAGAGACTTTACAAAGCAAGGGCGAAGTGAGCAATTGCCTAGGGGCCCCTTTGGAAAGTAATAAATGTTTCTATTTCTCGTTCTCAACCTCCTCTTTCTGCCTACTTCTACCATAGACTCTTCCTCTTGCTACCCAGTTTCATAATAAGGATTTTGATGTCCCAAAAGTTTCGATTTAATGTGGATTGTTGTATATCAGTAAAATACAACTAATGAAATACTTTATGTTTTGGAATCTTCTTGTCTTTGTTTCTCATTAATTTCACTTATGCATGAGGAGGCAAGATGGCCGCTGAAGCTTTGTAGGAGTTAGTCGCTCACTAAACCCTCTCCGACCTAAAGCGCAAATTCAGGCAATGGAACTCTGAAAACAGTATGCAAGCAGCTTTCTGGAACCAACAGACGGGAACCGCCTCTGCGAGGCTTATTCACGGCGGAATAGCTGGCCTCACACGAGTACTTTCGAAAGCAAAAACGATCTATTGTAAATTCCTCGAGGCATTTATGGCGGAGATGGGGACCCGAGGTAAAGAGAAGTATCTGCAGCAGCAACAGCAACAGCCCACAGCTAATGGAACACACAAGGAGATGTCACAGAAAGAAGCTGGAAGATCGGGCGCAATTCCAAAAATAAAGGCACCTACTAGCAAAAGAATTACCCCCACAGTCTCTACAATCACCAAAGCACAATTGCGCAAACTGGAGAGAGCAAGCGATAAAGAAAAGGGGATCGACCAAAGTAAGGAGGCAAAAGGCAGCAATATCACCCCAGCGGCACGAGAAACAGCAGAAAAGAAGAAGAATGATGTCACTTATCGACAACCCTCGATGCCTGAAGTGTTCAGTGCGAGAGCGCCACCAGGGACGCCGGGCTCGGCTACAGCAAGCTCCTTTCCCATGGCAGCAGGATCAGCGGCCGATACAGCTCAGAGCGTCCTCGAGGACGCAAGCGGTGGGGTTGCTAAGCAACCAGAGTACACAGAGCTCACGCTTCCCGCGGAACGCCGCGCAGAGGCTCAGCCAGATGCTGTGTTGAGAGAGCGGATGCAGGAGAGGCAGAACGAAGGCCAGGCTTCAGAAAAAGAGGTGAGAGAGGCTGTGGAGGGGGTAAGGCCGTCGGGGATGTCAAACACTGGCCAAATGCTAAAAGCGCTGATAGAGGTGGAGGCGGAAATGAGAGAGGAGCAGATTAAGACTCAGAGAGAAGAAAAGCTGGTGCTGGGCGAGGTTACTGCAAGCCCTAGTGTGGACAATAATTTGATAGAGGTGGATCTGGAGGAAGGGGCTGAGGGGGATAGGTTCTTCTCTGTTCCAGAAGAATCAGAATCCACACTTGCGAGCAGTGAGGAGGAAAGGGACTCTTTGGACACAGACTCTAGCTCGGATGACAGTGGCAGCTCCAGGAGAAAAGGTAAACAAAAAAGGCGGAAAATGACTGGGAGCTCACATAAGGGTACACAAAAAAAGCTCGTGTGGGATTATTCCGCTACCTCCAATATGTACAAAGACGATGAACAAGAGCTTCAAAATGGTGGAGGAAAATTGGATTTAATGTTTGCCACATTAAAACAGATTCAAATGGAGGCGAGAGCTGAAAGTCGGAGGGCCAGACATGATACGAAAAAAATCCAAACCGCAATAAGGAAAATAAATAAAAAGTTTGAAGAAGTGGAGGAAAGAGTCACGGAAGTTGAAGAAAGAACTGGTAGATTAGAAGACGAGGTAACGGATTGGCAATCATCTCGAGGGGAACAGAACAAGAAAGTGGAAGATCTACAGTGGAAGGTGGAGGATTTGGAGAATCGCCAGAGGCGCAATAATGCAAGGCTCCTTGGAATAGAGGAAGGGATTGAGGGGCAGGATCCCAGAGGTTTTGTTGTTAAGCTATTAAAAGCGGCCTTCCCAGAGGTCCCCTGGATCTGGGAACAAGAAGTGCAGAGAGCCCACAGGTACCCGCTTTTTGTAAAGAAATCTCAAAAAGAAGGTTCAGGAGCTTTACCTAGGGCTATGCTGGTATTCTTTGGTAACTACCTGGCTAGGCAAGAACTAATGGAGAAAGCCAGGCCTGATGCCAAAAAAACGGTGGAAGGAATAACTTTCTTTGCGAGGCCGGATTTCTGCCACATAACAGTGGAGAGACGCTGGAGGCTTAGACAGCTGATTAGTGCATTTCAGTTACAAGGAGCAGAGGCTTATCTGATGTTCCCAGCGAAGCTAAAGGTTATTTCAGCAGGCCGCACGAGAATGTTTTTTTCTGAGATCAAAGCGGGGGAATTCCTGTCAGAACTAAAAGAGCAAGGGGGTGCCAATAGAAAATAGTCAGGGAAAGGGGCAGAAATAGCTCAATTTAAGAAGATACAAAAGCTGGATAACTTATCAAGCCTGACAAACAGAAGTAGTAGATAAGAGGGGAGGAGAGGGGGAGCGACTCTACAACGTTGAGCGGACACACATAGGTCAGAGATGACCTATTTGCCTGTTACAAGGGGGGAGGGGCAGCAGCAGGGGTGGGGGGGCTTAAGGGGGGGGAGGGGAGGGGGCGTTTTCACGGGGAAAAGGTGTAGGTGTAAGGTAATGCAGATTTGTAAGGAATGTAGTGATGTAGTTAATGAATACATAAAAAAAGATAAAAAAATAGATGAGGTGCTGGCAAATGCTAAATTAGAAGTATGGCACTTAGGATAATGACAATCAATATTTGTGGCTTAAATAATTTGGAGAAAAGACAGAAGTTCTCTGCGCTGCTGCGATACTGGAAAATTGATATAGCCTGTATACAGGAAACGCATGTAGCAGTTGAAGATAAATTTTTGCTGGGTCAGATGGGGTTGGAAATCCTCGCTAACACAGGACAAAAAGAGCGAAATAAGGGGGTGGCAGTATTGGCCAGAAAAGGGGTGGTTAAAATTAAAAAGAAAAAAGAGGATGCGGAAGGGAGATGGGTGATGCTAGACTTAGAAACTTCAACGGGAAGATGTACCTTGGTCTCACTATATGGTTCGAATGAAGATGATTCGGAACTATTAGAGTTTCTGGATAGTGAGTTAGCCCTATGGCCAGAGCCTGTGATTTGCTGTGGGGACTTTAATATTAATGGGTTGTACGGAGTAATAGGCGCAAGCGGAGGTGGGTATAAAGGAAGAAAAAAAAAGGTGCATAAAGCAGTACAAAACCTCGCGAGACACAATGCACTGGTGGATACATGGCTGGAGTTTAATCCGATAGGATCAGGTAGTACTCACTATTCAGCACCACACCAAACAGTTGCCCGCTTGGACTATTTTCTTATCTCTAGCTCATTAGTCAGTAAGGCTAAAATAGACTGCCTTCCAAGGATAATGTCGGATCACAATCCATTGGTGTTAAGCTTAGCAATATTACAAAAAGTGGGGGTGGGAAAAATAAACTCGGCATGGACATTTGAAAGAGCTTTGCTGAAGGAGGAGAGCTACATCGCAAGGATGGAAGAATGGATGACACAATTCTGGGACTTAAATAGATACTCAACCTCAGCGGATATGGTGTGGGACAGTTTCAAAGCAGGAGTGAGAGGAGAGACATTAAGTTTTACTTTGGCAAGAACTAAAAAGGAAAAAGATAAGATGGAGGAGGATATTAGAAAATTGTTGGAGATGGAAAAAATGCTGATAGAAGCAATAGAAAAACAAGAACCTATTGGTCAGATTTTAGTGGCCATGGAGATGCAAAAAGCAGAAACAGGGATTACTCTAGCACAAAAAACAGCGAGTAAATACTTAGCCCACAAAGAGAAATGCTATGAGTGTAACGAGAGGGTGGGACATCTGCTTGCTATAAGAACCAGGCAAACCCTAGCTGCAGGAGAAATTAAAGAAATTAAGGACAGCAATGGGTCAATTGTTAATAAAGTAGAGGAGGTGCAGGAGGAGTTCAGGAGGTTTTATGAGAAATTATACATGCAGGATAAAAATGATGAGGAGATAGAAGAAAAGAGCCTGGAATACCTAAGGCAAGGTCAACCGGATGGGCTGAGCGCAGAGGATAGGGATAAACTAGATACACAATTAACACTACAGGAGTTAAGAGACGCAACATTTAGCTTACCATCTGGCAAAGCAACGGGACAAGATCAGATCCCGGTAGAATTTTATAAGACTTTTTGGGATATACTAGCCAAGGACATCTGGATAATCTGTTGTTTGGCACAAGAAGGTAGAACGGTTCCTCATTCTTGGGCGGGAGCTGATATAATCGTTTTATTGAAAAAAGATAAACCTCCAACCGAACCGGGCTCTTATAGGCCTATCACTCTGCTTAATGCTGATGCGAAGATATTCTCTAAGGCACTGGCTAACAGATTGAGTAAAGTGATAGAGAAGGTGGTCTCCCCCGTTCAACATGGGTTCATACCAGGGAAGGGAACCACCGAACATACTAGACAACTGATAACCATTATGGACGCTGCAGCGGTCGCAGGTGACCCCGTTGCGGCAATCTTTTTGGATGCCGAGAAGGCTTTCGACGGGGTCTCTTGGGTTTATCTGTGGAAGGCTATGGAGTGGGCTGGTATAGGGCGAGGATACATAAAGGCTGTTCAGGCTTTATATAAGCATCCTAGTGCAAGAATCCGTATTAATAGAACATTCTCTAATACAGTGCAGATTAAACGAGGGACAAGGCAGGGGTGCCCAGTTTCACCATTATTATTTGCAATTTATCTTGACCCCTATCTGAGAAGACTGTCAATAAATAGGAGGATTACCCCAGTTATCTTACATGGGGAGGAATATAAATTGTTTGCCTACGCAGATGATGTGGCCGTCATAACACCGACGCCAGAGGTGTCACTGGTTGAAATTGAACAGGAGGCTAGGAAATTCGGAGAGGTGTCTGGTTATTCAATAAATAGGGGGAAAACACAGATCGTTCAGAATTCATACACTACATTTGAAGACGCAAGGGTTGTCTCAGACACAAAGTATTTGGGCATCAGGGTGACGGCAGACCTAGAAAAACTAGTAGAGATAAATATGGAACCACTTCTAGCCAAAGTTAAAAGTAATCTGGAGAGAGTAAATAATTTACACTTGACTCTCATGGGTAGAATCAACTTTATTAAAATGGTCACTTTTCCGAAATTTCTGTACTTGTTCAGGGCAATTCCACTTTTCTTTGAAGGGTTTTGGTTTAATAGGATAGAATCAGCTGTAAATAAGTTAATTTGGGCACAGGGGAAGACACGCAGAGCCTACCGGTTTTTAACACTACCACGTGAGAGAGGGGGCTGGGGTGCACCTGATTTTAGATTTTATTACTGGGCGGCAGCTCTGCAATACTCCAAAGGATTATTAGGCGGAAGCAATCAGGAAGAGGAGATGGGGGGGACAGGGCCGGCAAATGTATATAAAGCACTCCTAGGGGAAGCGGCAGAAAACGCTTTGGTAGCAACGGTGGATTTTGTATATTTCAAGCACACAAGATTCAAGACACTGACTGCGATATATAAAGTCTGGAAAGCTGTAAGGAAAAAACTTGGGCTGGGAAGGTACAATCGGTATCTAAGACTTTACAGAAACGATAGCCTCCCGATAGAAATCTTCTGGGACTCAGTTATGAAAGAATGGGACGAGAAAGGGATTAAGAAACTGGGAGATCTAATGGATGAAGGGGGAGCAATCGTAACGTTTCAAAACTTACAGCATAGGTATAAAGTAGCTGGCCATAGTTTCTTTAAATATCTACAAGCAAGGAGTTATTTCTACACAAAGACGGGGGGTGTAGGAGGGATGGTGAGATGTAAGATAATGGATTATTTGGGGAGTACCTTATCATGCTCCATAAGACAGCTGTACGTAGAATTACAAGCCTATAAAACTGATGACAGAGAGAAATATAGTAGTAAATGGAGAGAGCAGATAAATGCAGGATCTGAAGATCTACAGGCTTCCCTAGATTTTGGCAGTTCTATTTTATGTTCCGCTACACTCCAAACCCAACACTATAAAACAGTTTACTCTTTATATTATACACCAGCCAGAATAGCCAGTTGGGGAGGCACTACGGGAATAACGTGCCCAAGGTGTAATTCAGCTCAAGCTAATATTACACATATGTTCGTACAATGTCCACAATTATATACTTTAAAACTGGCAATAGAAGAGTTCCTAGATAATTCTCTGAATATAAAAACTAAATTATCTGAAAAATTAATAATCCTGGGGGTAAGCTCAGAGGATAATATAATCCACCCTGAATTTTTATTTATGGCCACAGCAGTATACAGGATAATTGTAGCAAAAGCATGGAAGGATAAAACTGCACCGTCGTTTCAGATATGGGTCGCGAGATTACTATCTACGTATAACTTGGAGAAGGCAATTTATGACAGAAAAGGAAGGAAGGCAAAAGCTATGGGGTGCAGGATATGGCTACCTATTGAACAGTGGAAGAATAGGAAAAATGGTGTGCAGCTATAATGGAGAAATTGGGCTGAACATAAAATGCTAATAATAGTGAAGTTGTGTAATGTGCCACATTTATGACTGTGAGTTAATGTTATTGAATATTAATACGTGAATCTGCATATTTTTTACAAATCTGTATTCGTTATAAAAAAAATGTATAAAAACACACCGGTTGTAACAGAAAAATGGGGGGGGAAAAATTTCTTGAATAAAGATATTTAAAAAAAAAAAAAAAAAAAAATTCACTTATGCATTATTTACACCAATAAATACATTCATTGCACTCATTGTCTCCAATATGTGAATGGAATAACACAGTGGTCCTTGTTTAACTCTGAGTGACCAAGCACTGGGAGAGAGCATTGCTCAATTTGGTGGATGTACCTGTTTTACATTTGCTGTAAATGTGTAGCCCCATCCTCTCTAAACATTTACCAAACAGTAATATTCCACCGCTGACGGCAAGTTGGCTTAATAAGTTACATTCTGTCTGCTGACATCTGGTAATCTGCAGGTCATGAGTTTAAATCCCAGAAAAACCTACTCAGCATCCATCATTCTGGTGTAGGTGAAGTGATTACCAATAAAATGGATAACTGTTAACACCTCTTCTTTATAGTGATTAGAAGGAGCAGCAATGCAGTATAAAGGGCTGTGCTAAGAAACAGTTATTTGTAGCAAAGTCGATCTTGTGTGTATTGAGCCCTTTTTGTTTTTAATCTTGGGTTTCTGGTTGATGTTTACATTTAAACATTCTTTTTTTATTCTGCAGTGGACTACGACAGACTCAAAATATTAATGAGGAAGATCCATGAACAAAATCAGACTGTCGCCTTGCATGAAAGTGAATTAAGAATCATGCAAAAAATGTTTGGCATGAAAGATTAAGTTCAGAATCCTTACAAATCTAGAAAAGGA
This sequence comes from Lissotriton vulgaris, assembly GCF_964263255.1. Lineage (NCBI taxonomy): Eukaryota > Metazoa > Chordata > Amphibia > Caudata > Salamandridae > Lissotriton > Lissotriton vulgaris. The sequence continues at coordinate 1,310,140,635 of NC_141695.1, forward strand.
ACAAGTAAATTTTCCTGGGCTGAGAGGGAAAGCACTACTGTGTGAAGACAAATATTTTATGGTATTGGACAGTGTCTATGCGAGAAATGCGCTTCCACTGTGCTGAGTGTCAGAAGGGCTTCAGTCATAAGTCTTGGCTAAGAATCCACTTGGTAAGTCACACTGGAGATCGACTGTACACCTGCTCTCACTGTAAAAAGAGGTATAGTACCAGGAGTAATCTTCTAAGGCACTGGAAAATCCATCACAAAGGGGAGCCTAAGAAAGAAAGAGGATTTTCTTGTCCTTGGTGCCAAAAGAGCTTCAGTCAGAAATCTCTTCTGAAACTTCATGAGAGAGTTCACACTGGAGAGCAGCCCTTTGTTTGCCCTCAGTGTGGAAAGAGGTTCACTCAGAAGGGAAATTTCCAAAGGCATCAGAAAAAAATCCATGCAGGCACCACCTCTGAAAACGAGAGGCACCTTTATCACGCAGAGAGCGATCAGCATTTTAATGAAAAAACATTGCTCCCCTGCAGAACAAACACTGAAGAGGCACTCCTTTCCTGCGCTATGTGTGAAAAGAGTTTTAATCACTTGTCCATGCTCATAAAACATCAGAGAGTCCATACTGGAGAAAGACCCTTTATCTGTAGAGTTTGTGGGATGAGCTTCACTCTGAGTGGCAATCTTAAAAGGCACCAAAAGATCCACACTAAAAAGCAACTATTTTCCTGCTCCTATTGCACAAAGAGATTTAACCGGAATGATAATCTTCATATTCATCAGAAAATTCATATGAAGGATCTCTTAAAGAAGAAGAAACTAACCCAAATATACTTTTCTGGTTCACAGTGTGATGATAATTTTATTGCAAAGAAAGACCTTAAACATCACCAAAGAGTCCATAATAAGTGGCATTCATGTACTGAATGTGAGAAGAGGTTTACTCTGAAGTCCCATCTTATTAAGCACCAGAAAACACACACTCACAATCAACTTAAAACACTCAACTCGGCGAGCGAGAGAAGCGTTAGGCAAGATCACCACTGCATACACGATGAAGGAGCAGTGAAGGGCAGCATAAAGGAAATGAAAGATGACATTGAATATGTAGAAAAAGACATGAAGATTAACAGGGATAAGAGTGAGCAGAAGCACTCCACACAGAGCACAATTTGTGAAAAGATACAATCCGAATACATTAGCCATTCAATATTGAGTGTTCCAGCTGTCATTAACAGACCATGTATCATCAAAGCACCATCATTTACCTACACGTCTTCTGTGACTATACCTTCTTCAGCAATGCTGGTGGATAAGGTCACTAAAACACCTATCCCTGCAGTTTTTTCATCCTCACCTCCAATATTTCTCCCGCAGCGTGAATCTGACTGTTGAGTTGGGGTAAAGCAAAGATTTCTGTTAGGAAACAAAGTATTACCAAAATGTCGTTTATCCACATGTGAACTACATTCATACCTTGTACAACCCTCCACAGGGACTGGCCTTTCCTTTCCATAAAGTACTGAAAGCTCTGATTCCCAGTCCTTTACTGTTAGATGTTCATGAGAAAGAGCCATTAACCAACACTCTTGAGAAACATACCTTCCTTTAATTTTCAAGAGAGCATAAAACACATGATATTCTTTGAAAAGGAGATTACCTTGCAAGTATCTAAAGCAATTCAACTTACCAAGCTTCACCTTGCAATTGTCGGTGCCTAACAGGGTTGAATAGCCTTTTCTTCCAAGGAGTTCGAATTCTATGTTTATTTGTATTATTTTGTTGTATTCTAACTCTACCACAAAGATAAAGTTCATGACCAGATGCTAAGATGTAAACACGATGATTGTATTGTGCAAACCTTTGATTAAAATAAGAAAAAACATTTGTATTTTAAGTGCTATAATAACCACTGTTTTCTGAAAGAGTAAAGAAAAGTTAAAATGGCACAGTTACAATACTTTGTTGACGTCTGTGTATGCACGTGACAAGTTATTGCATTACAGTGATGCAAAAGTTCATGTTAGTTGTGTCACTTGTCATATTCAGCAATCAATTAAAATACAAAAGGGATACCTTTCAAATGCTGACGTATGGGAAGTAACCACTACATAAAAACAGCACTGATAGGTAATTGCAATATCACAACTTGTACATGTTTTAGTGCAGCGATAAATGGTAGGTGATTTCCATGACATAATCTAAGCACTGTTTAATCACAGTGTGACAATAACGTGCTTAGGGAAAGAATATTCCTTGTTTTCAGTATCATGATATTCACACATAGATCAATAGTTAAGGTTTATGCCATATATTAAATGGTGTTTATGGGGCTGCAACCATTTTTTGTTTCCCATGTGTACAACACATCCATAATTGAGGATCATACTGTTATTTAGATCACTAATACTCTCGGTAAACACCTGATAAGACAAAACATGAAGCAGGCAAATGTAAAGTAGTGCAGTGTATTACAATACAAAAAAAGAATGAACAGTGAAGGGAGTTGATGATTGTTTCAACATACAATTCATTATCTGTGGGTCTTCAATGAGACTAAAATAAATAACTGATGAACTGCGCAACTCTGAAAAATTCCAAAACATAATGTGTTGGTTCACCTAAAACAGATTCCTATATCACGAATCAAGTGAAATGTGAGAAAAACATAACATTGTTATTATTCACTGGGCCAAGCATATCACTAGTATTGACTTTACTTTAATGACTTTCCATCACAGGAGTTCTTACAAAGGCAATGCGACTAGTAATTTATCTCTGAAAAGCTCGTCATTTGGTGAGAGATACCCAGTCTAAAATGTGTTAAAACAAATCTATCTTGAGTCCCCTCCATGTATTTTAAATATGGTTGTATGTCTTAGTTGACCAACATCATCTGATTATTACAAACACTCAGCTTTAATAGTTCCGAAGTCAGTCTTAGTTTCTCCAGTTATTTCATACTTTAAAAAAATGTTCTAATAATATGAACTAGGGATTGTAGGTGATCATAAACTTCCTTAGAACCCAGATCTCTTATGACATTCTTAATGTACTTCAGCCTAGGTATACTGAGTTCCCGATGTAATTTTTAAACAATCCCTTATCCCTATTAAGGGTAGTTTTCTCAGAGGACTAGATATTATTCCATAAAATAATTGGCTGAGTCTTAATTAAGTCTAATAAATAAGGTAGCCACAACCCCACTTGGCAAACATAGGTGGAACAACTACCCGGTATCGCTAAAAGAGATCTTAGAAAGTTATTCTCCACCATTTGCAAGGGCTGGCAATCAGAATACCCCCATACACCAGCTCCACAAGAAGCAGATGATACACACTTCGCCTAGTATATATTTATTACTTCTACAGAGGGGTTTCCTGCCCAGCTCCCTTGAAAAATCAGGCAAAGCTGACGTGGCTTTGAAAAAAACTATCTTTGTTGATTTGATTGCCTGACTCCATGTACCATTTTGGTCAAACAGAATACCCAGATAAGAAAATGCCTTAGTAAAGTCGATCTTCTTATTTTCTGTGAGGATATCCCTATACTTTAAATTCCTTTTCCCGCACTTCATTATGAAGGTCTTGGATTTATTGACTTGCAGACCTAAGTTCTGCATGTAAGTAGTGAAGCATATTATTAAGTGTAGGAGCCCCAGCTGAGTGCATCCAATAAGCACAGACTCATCAGCATTGAGGAGGGCAGGTATTGGGCGGCGTCCAACTTCTGGTCGATCCCAACACTGATCAGTCAGTGTATGGCCCAAACTAATAATATATAATTTAAAGAGGAAGGGTGCCAAAATGCTTCCCTGCCTTACCCTTCTCTCTATGCTGAATGATGTAGGGCACTCTCCCTTAGCCCCATTTCGCACCCTTGCTCTGATGTCAGTGTATAACTGCCTCAGAAAATCTAATAATGGTGGATGAATGCCTAAATCGGCCGTTATAGTCCAGAATTTATACACCACACAATCAAAGGCAGAAGATAGATCAACAAATGGCAAAAACAGGCTACTCTGCTTTGTCAGTGTATGTTTCCCTATTATTAAGTTCAAATTGAGTCCCTGCTGTCTTGCACTCAAGAAACTCTTTTGCAGCAACATTGCTAGAATCAACATTTGTTCAGGACCCCTGATTTTGCAAGAGGCAAATACGCCGGTCCGAGCACCCTTCTCCAGATTCAAGCTCGCTAGGCATCCAACCCCTTCTGCAGACAGCGGCTGACTTCGTCTTTGTTGGCCGGGTGGGGGTCCGCTATTTCCAATGTGTCAAGGGGTGGCTGTCGTCGCTCTACAGTCACACCCTCTTATCCTTATCTGTGCCTACTCCCGGCGACCGCCATCTTGAGCATTCATTGCTGCATGAGGGACAGCTTCCAAGCACTGAACTGGCATTCACTCACCACTAGGGTGCCTGCCACTCCTTCTTTACTCCACAGTGGACCTCGGGAGAATAGGGGGGGCAACATAGATCACTATAGAGCACCGTCGGTGTTTGTTACAGATTCCAGGTGGCGGATCTCCGTAGTCCGCTGCTACTCGGCTGCCTTTTTCGACACACATAAAGCACTGACTGAACAATCAAATATTGAAACACTGCTTCACTGCTCCGCTTTGCCCTACCATTGCTGCTGCCACCTGAGGGGACTCCCAACCCCAGAGTACCTTGCTCCCAGGAGGGAGGAGCATTTCTCCTAGCACTACAAAAAGCACCAATGATCACCACAGCGTGGGACGCTGCTTCACTGCTCCGCACTGCCCTGCCATTGCTGCTGCCATCTAAGGGGACACAAAGCCACAGAGTACCTTGCTCCCAGGAGGGAGAAGCATTTCTCCTAGCGCTATAAAAAGCGCCAACGATTACCGCAGCCCATCATTGCCAGGAAGAGGCAGGACAGGGCCACCTCTCTTGGCTTTGCGCCCCGAGGACAACATTATTGTGAGTTTTTGATGTAAATTTCTCTGGTCGTATTTTCCTGGCTCTTTACTTTGTCTGTTATTCTGGTATTAAGACGCTGGTCTCTTGCCTATTGGACTCCTATTTTGACTTTGCTTCAGCTTTTTTGGGTCTTAATTATAAATGTTTTTTTAATATTTTTTTAAGTTTTTGATATGCTTACTGGTTGTAGATATTGATTCTAACCATAGAATTGATGTCTTTTTCTTTTTTTTTCCTATAGTATTATTGTCCTTTTACATTACAAAATTATTTACTGTTTGTAACACAAACTTCCAAATTAATGGGCAAAAGGAAAACAGCTATGAATGAGGGGGGGACTGGTGGTCATTGCCCAAAGGCCAATAGATGTAAATTGGCCCATAAATCTGTGGCAACTAATGGTGTTTTAGATCGTTGTCTGACTACCTTTTAGTGGAATGTGAGAAAATCTTGACCCCTGTTACTCCTTCTGATACTCTAGGTACCCTATAACCTTGTGTGGAGGTCATAAATTTTAACAATGCATCTTCCTCTGCCACTCCCCTCCCGGATCCCAACCCTTCTCCTATTTCTCCTTCTATCCATGCGAGACGTATACTGGCTATATTTGCAAAGCAGAATACTCGCGGCAATAGCAATCCTTCGTTAGGCACCCAAGCTAATCTCAATGTTAGTGCCGCTACAGTAATATCTAAAGCACGAGAGAATAGGGAATCATCCACTGACACTAATACTTCTAACTCTACAGAGAAAACTATAGGCACTACAGATACGGCTAATAATACTGATTCAATAATTGACTCCAATATCTATTTCTATTTCTATTTCTATTTAAAAATATTTATAGAGCGCACGTACACCAGCGGTTTCATGGCGCTAGACTGACAGATGGCTAAACCTGGGGGGAGAAGCTGGGGGAGTTAGTTAAAAAATTTAGCAAAAAGATGAGCCTTAAGCTGTTTCCGGAACAGTAGGTACGAGGTAGAGGCTCTGAGCTCCAAAGGCAATGAGTTCCAGAACATCGGGGCGAGGGTCGCGAACTTAGAGCCTCCCCATTTCTTCCTCCGGAACCGTGGGACCGTGAGAAGTGATTGGGTAGAGGACCGCAGTTCCCTAGTGGGAACATAGGGAATAATTTCGGATGAAATGAAAGCCGGGGCCGTGCCAAGTCGAGTCTGAAAAGTGATAGAGGCAAGCTTGAACTGGACACGGGCACAGACCGGGAGCCAGTGGAGGGACTTCAGAAGGGGAGTGACATGATGGGATTTAGGGAGTTTAAACACCAGGCGCGCCGCCTGGTTTTGGATCTGCTGCAACCGCCGAAGACTATATGCAGGGATCCCTGCATATAGGGCGTTGCCGTAATCCAGGCGGGACACGACCATGGCAAGGGTAATCAGTTTAAGTGCATCAAATGAAAAGAAACGGGACACCTTGCGTATGGTGCGCAGTGCCAGAAAGGAAGAGGAAACCACAGAGCTGACCTGGGAGTGAAGGGTGAGTTGGGAGTTAAGCTTGATGCCAAGAGTTTTTACTGAGGTCGAGGGGGCAGGCGGGGGGCCAAGGGAAGGGGGCCAAAAGAAGGGGGACCAGGGGCTGGGTGAACCACCCGTCAACACCAGCTCAGTTTTGTCTGGGTTGAGCTTGAGATGATTGTGGTTCATCCAGTCCCGGATGTGAATCATGATGGTTTGAAAGTTGAGAGCAGAGTCAGGGGAAGAAGAGAGGTTAAAGACAAGCTGGAGGTCGTCCGCATAATTAAATACGGCGACCTCCATTTGTTGCAGTGAAAAAATAAGAGGGGAAATGTATAGGTTGAATAAGAGGGGGGAAAGGGAGGAGCCTTGGGGAACCCCGCACTGAACATTACGGAAGTCCGCAGTGAAGTCACCCAGGCGGACAGCCTGGGTGCGGTTCCTTCAGGAAGGAGGACAGCCAGACCAGAGCCGTACCCCCGATCCCCGCCGCCCTGACACGGGAGAGCAGGATGGAATGATCCACCGTGTCAAAAGCGGCTGAGAGATCGAGGAGGACTAAGGCCTGAGGTTGATTGGTGTCCATACCCTCCCTGAGGTTGTCAAGGACCGAAAGTACTACGGACTCCGTAGAGTGTGCGGGGCGAAACCCAGCCTGGCGGGGGGCAAGAACCCCGTTCTTCTCCACGAAAGAGCTCAAGGCAGAAGTAACATGGCGCTCGAGAACTTTCGCCAGAAACGGCAGGAGAGAGATGGGGCGGAAATTAGCTGGAACTGAGGGATCAGCGCCCGGTTTTTTCAATATGGGGACGATGACGGCAGATTTGAGTGATTCAGGTACCACGCCCTGAGAGAGAGAACTATTAAGAGCGTGGAGAGGGGGGTCAGGACAGCTACGGAAGATGTGACGAAGAATGTGGGCCGGGCAGGGATCCAGAGGGGAACCAGATTTGACAAGTGGGATTATGGCAGTCAGGGATTCTTGAGTAAGAGGTGGAAAGGCAATGAGATGTGCCTTTGTCAAAAAGGTTTCTCCCTTTACAGAATATGACCCATGATATACAAAGGGATTTTTTTGAGTGAAAGAACAAGTTATCATAGAGACAAGGGCACTTTAGATGTATAGTCTGTCGGGGATCAGGATTTAGCTTCAATTGTGCTAGGCCTAAGGACAGAAGTTACTACACCTAAGACACTTATAGCAGCACTTACTGATCAAGTTAAACTCCTCCAAGAGAGAGACACTCCTTTATCAACCCATTCTAAGTCAGAAACAGTTTATGCCCTAGGATCAGCTACCAATTTAAAACCCATAGTTCCCTTGATGTCTATCCCCATAAGCCCTCCTGGTTCTTTCCTTGAAAAGAATAGTAAGCAAAACCAAGGCCGAATACAAACTCCAAATGTCCTAAAAGTGAGTTATAATCAACTCTAGGCTCATACCCACCAGGGTAGGAGTGTATATTTGATCAATGTGCCCAAAAACATCTCACATATGGGTTATGAAGGTAAAGATTCTTTAATCAACAAAGCTACACATTGGATCCGTAAAGTGAGAGGATGCAGATCAGTAATCAGAGAGGATATTCTATGGGCTAAAAGGCATGCTGAACCCATTTTAAAATTGGATTGTATTGAGCTATTTTTTAAAGATGAGAATATTGCCTACAGTCTTGCGGCCCTAGAGACTAAGGGCCCAATGTAGGTGGCCCATTACCGGTTGGTAAACCCGAAATTCGGTAAATTTCAGGTTTACCAACCGGTATTGAGCCAATTGTGATGTAGGGGAGGATTCGGTAAATAACTAATTGGTATTTACCAATTTGGTATTTACCGAATCATCATTTACCTATTCGGTATTTACCGAATCGGTAAATGACATGTACGAAGCACTTTTAAGAGTGCTGTTGTGCTTTAAGGATTCGTTATTTACCACCAACTATTAGCTGGTGGCAAATACCGAATACCTTTGAAAATGCTAATCTGTGCATTTTCTACAGTGCCATGGGGCAGACATAATGCCCTTAGGGCATGTATGTGTACCACATGTGCACACAAGCACTATTCAGGGGTGCAACAGGGTGTCAATGTGACACCCTGCCACCCTTGAAGGTTTCCCTATTTTACCGAATCGGTGTTTACCGATTCTGTAATTCACATTCATTGGGCCTCGTAAGGAATTGGTTAAATCTCAGCACTGGAGCTGGGTAGCTCAATCCTCCGTTGCACAATCATCAGTGGGTTGCCTTTAAATGGAATTCATGGAATTCAAAATACAAAGCACTTTTGAGGCATACATGGATCTAATTACCATCCCGCAGGATAGAAAACTGTACATTCAGTTTTGATTAGGCTGTCTTCCCGTGAATTCCTTAACATAGCTTGGCGCCAGCTCTCGTCCACTACCCAACATTTGGCCACATTTTCTTTGCTTGTCCACTTTAAACTATCCAAGACTTCAGTGGCTATCCCCACTTTGCAGGTCGTTAGTAATCCATTGCCATCAGGAAGCACTCTGCATCCTTATGTCAGAATGGAGGCTTTTTGTAGCATGTGATGTTGCAAAGTTTTTGGGTAAAATGTGGATAATCCGAAGGTTTGCGTGCAAGACACGATAATCTGCTTTCTGTAATTGCTATAAAAATGATGATAATATGCTTATAAAACCTATGTTTCGCTACTATTTGCAAATTGACCAACTCCGTTTATCTTCTGATCCCTTTCTTAAATATGTGACACATGTTTTTCTAATATTAATGGATTTTATTCTTTCAGAACATGTTTTATTCCATCAGCGGTGTTTAATATCCTTTTAACATATATGAATTGATTAATTATTGTTTATTTAATATGTAATGATGGATTAACGTATTGCAAGCATTTGCACTTTATTGGTTGTAATGACCGAATAATGTTTAATGAATGAATGAGTCCCTGATCTATTGTCCCAAGCCCTGCTCGAAAGCCGAATGGCAACTCACTTAACATTTTATTGGCTTTAGCTGATAATAAACAAAAAACTCTGATAGATGTTCTCAGATTTATAAGAGTAAATCTAAGAACATGTTTTGTTTTTGTTTCAGCTGCGTGGTTCTGATGAGAAATCTAGAAATGGCAAGAGTTTGAAACTCGTAGACCATTTCATGTTGTTAGCCATAAGAATATGTAACAGAGTCCGAATTGTCTAAATATTCAGGTTTTTTTTGTTTAGTATCGTGAATTATGGCTCGTTTTATAGATAGGGACTAAAATGTTTTTAAAAAAGAAAGATATAGGGTGTGTGTGGTATGTGCGGCGAATGAATGTGAAGGAAGTCTGAAGAAAGTATAAGAGTGAGAAAATGGAAGAATGTTGAATAGGAGTAGAAGATTTTATGAAGTATAATCAGCAGTGGTGTGTTCAAAAATATGATGGTAATGTTCACATTTTGATATGGGAAATGTAAATAAAAAGAAAAGATTTATTTCAGGCAGAAAAAGAAGTCTATGGTACATATTGTTGGATTCTCAATAAGACCACTCGCAAAAGAAAAGTTGAAATAAGTTAGCAGTATTGGCATCTGGTACGTTTTTTTGTTATTTGAGGCTTGGCCATACTGTTGGGAACCTAAACCCAGTGGTGTTATTCAGAAAATCACACAACAGCACTACCACAATCCAGAATATACTCCAATGCGTTTTATCTCCCGAACAATGATCTTCCTCACAACCAATGTTTACAAGTGATCTATTCCCTTTAAAACCCATGGAGGAACCGGGGACATGAAGGGAATACTATATCATGACTATAAATTAGGGCCTGATTTGAATTTTGGTGGATGGGTTAGTCTGTCACAATGATGATTGATATCCCATCTACCAAAATATAAATCTTATTCTATCCTGGCTTTACATTTAGTTAGATAGGATATCCGTCAGCCTTGTGATAGAGTACCCTGTGCACCAAGATCTAAATCAGGCCCTACGTAATTTTGTAAAAAATAATTAAGTACTTGGAATTAATTTCTCACGTCTACTCAGACTTAAAAAATCGCAAATGTAATTTTATTTTAAATATCATTAACATAATGAGAAATCTCTCAACTATTTTGCCTCATTATTGATTTACATTAGATACATTATTTTCATATGGCCCTCCCAAGAAACTTTTAATTCATAAGATCTTTACAATTTTCATGAAAGCAAGAAAAGATGATAGAAAAAATAAGAGAAAAAGAGGGAAGAGAACCCCTGCCAATGGCACATTAGACGCCTGTAATAAATAAAATAGAAATTGTTGTTTATTGCTCCAGTGATCCAGGATTCCTGAACAGAAAAACAGAGGAAATCCCAAGCCAAGTGACGTATACTAAAAAAGGAACATACAGGATAGTAATTATATTATTCCCACTGTCTAACTGATCAATAAGTATGCAAATAGTTATTACATTTTCATTTTTCTGCCCCAATATGTCAAATAAAAAATAACACTCAATTCAAAACATGTGCTTTGGATACCATCACCAACCCGAATATATAGAACCATGAACATATTCCTAATCAAATTGTTACATGATCAGACTTGGTCTTCTACAGGTCATATTTGAAGTAAAGTATGTATGTTTATATTAGCCAAAGTGTATTTAGAGTACTTTGTCAATGTTCAGGCCTCCTGGAACGTTTGTGTTTAAACTGATAATGTACTCTGACTGCAGTTTTCTTAGGTTCCTTTCTTTATCTACATCCCTTGGTGTAGTGTGTATCATGTCAATTCCAAACAATAAAAGGCAATCAAAATGTTGGTCATGTTTCTGTATATCTATCTATCTAATAAAAAACACAGGTTAAAACTTACTTATAGTTAGGGTAACTTTATATTTTTCCTATAAATACAAACTTAAACTAAACAGACATTATAAATTATAAAGTTATAGTTATAACCTATTTAATTGCAATTTATCCACCAACTTCAAACTCTAGATAGTGCACCTCCAAACTCACTCTTTTCAGCTCGCTAACTAGACAAGCCTAACTCTTGGAATGGCATAGAGTGTAGCAGTGTACACTGGAGTGGAATACTGTGGAATAGTGTACAATTAAGTGTTGTATAGTGTAGTGGCATGTACTGGAATAGTGTTGAGTGTAGTGGTGTACAGTGGATTGATGTACAGTAGAATAGCATATATTAGAGTAGTGTACAGTGGAGTGGTATATAATGGAGTGGAGTAGACTAGTGGCGTATAGTGGAGTGGGGTAGAGTGAAAATATATTGGGATGTAGTTGAGTGACATACAATGGAGTGGCGTCCAAAGGAATTTCATGACAATTTTTGACGTATACTAGAGTTATGTCTCACTGGAGTAGTGTGGAGAGGAGTAGCATACAGGGGAGAGGCATACAGTGGTGCACAGTGCAGTGGAGTACAGTGGAACACTGAACAGTGGAGCAGCATACAGTGAAGTGGCGTACAGTTGATTGGCAGAGAGGGTATTGCCCATGAATTTACATTATGATGTTCAAAATACATTAAAACAGCGAATAGTGTTGCCTTGTGTTTCTCAGGATTTACTCAGCAATGCAGAGTCATGCATGGTATCCTTGCATTGCCCATGTGACACCATGCATGATTCAAGGGTAACGCAATACCATCGTATATGTAGGCCTTAGTTATATGTTTTGCCATGGTGTAGTCCGCTAACTTTCCGTCATAGCATGGTACATTGCAATGACAATTAAAATGCATTTTTAGAAATAATTAAATATGTTAAAAATTGTAAATACACTGCACTTGGCTATGTTGGTGAAATATAGTGTATGACAGTGTTTTTACAATTTTGAAACATACTTATTTTATTTTTTGCCACCACAGTACTTCCTTGGTAGTACCATGGTACTGGTGAATTTAGTTTTTTAAATATATAAAAACTATATATCATTTTTCCCTAACCATTACCACTCCAATTGAAATAAGTAGGGAAAATGTATAAAACATAATACATACCTTGATTTAAGGCCCTAACTCACAGCACAGCCATTTGTGATGAAACAGCATGGCTGTTTTTAACTTTTTAATCACAGTCATTATCTTATCACATAATGACTTATCAGCAACATGTATTGTGGTACTGTTTTTGACACTACAGCAGCAATAGATATTTTATTTATTTATTTGTTAAGCTTCTAAGGCGCGCAGCTACCCAAAAAGGGTTTCCAGGTGCCAAGACGGAGCAAAACAGCAGAGCAGAACCTATCATAGATGTTACTGATCAAATAGCTATGTCTTGACATTTTTTCGGAAGCGCACATAGTTGGTTTCTTTCCGTATGATGGTGGGAATTGTATTCCAGATAGATGGACCTAAATAGGAGAAAGATCTCCCACCCACTCTAGAAAGTTTAAACCTCAGCACACAAAAAATTGCCGCGGTTTGAGATCGTAGATGACGAGTGGGAACATAAGGATGCACTTGTGCTTGAAGGTATTTAGGAGCAGTACCAGCTTTTATCTTGAACATATAGCTCAGGGCTTTGATTTTAATACAATTCTCCACCCTGAGCCAGTGTAGGCCACGTAGATGGCCAGAAATGCTAGATGTTTTAGAAACCTTGCAGAGCAGCCTGGCCGCAGAGTTTTGTATCAGTTGCAATCTACGTACCACAGCCTTGTTTGATCCAAGATAGAGGATGTTACCGTAGTCAAGTCGTGATGTTATAAGAGCATTGACTACGGTCTTTTGGGTAGAAACAAGTAGCATCCGAAGAATTTTCTTTAGCCATTTCAGAATGGTGAAACATAGGGCTGCTACTTTGTCAGTTTGTTGGTTCATAGATAAAGTACTGTCCACAATCACACCAAGGTTACGGACATGACTGGTCGGAACTGGGAGATTTCCCATTTGAGTAGGCCAATGGGAGGATTTCCAAAGGTCTTTATGTTGTCCTAAGACAAGAACCTCCGTCTTGTCTCCGTTAAGTTTTAACTGGTTTACAGTCATCCAGTCAAAAATATCCGTAAGGCCCAGTTTAAGGTTGGAAGGAGCAGATAAACTGGAATCAGAAAGGGAGAAGATGATTTGAGAATCATCTGCATAGGTCATGAGGGTAAGACCCACTTTGTCAGCTATATCTGCAAAAGGTTTAACATATAGATTAAAAAGCAGAGGGCTAAGAATTGAGCCCTGGGGTACTCCATGTATCACTAAGTTAAAATGCCTTATAACTTTAAAAATACTTACCTACTTACTTCAAACCCGAAAGGGCCAGCTAAACACCATAATCTACAATCCTGCTAAATTTCATGGAAATCCGCTTGGGCGTTTGACTGCTACATTCTACAGAAAGTGCACTGGGTAAAAAATTCATTTGGGACTCACCTTTTATCTATGTACCCCCTTGACCAACTATAGGGAAATTTTGCATCTTATGTCAATGTAGAAAGGGGCAGTAGGTCTGTAAAGTTTCGTGGAGATTCGCCAAACTGTTGCAAAGTTATTAATGGGCAAAAATCCAAGGAATTCCTATCTAACTACAACTATGTATGACATATAATTTATATACTATAGTATTATAGCACACCATAGCCAGCTATACTGGTCATTAAAGTCCCACTCCAGTGATAAGGCCTGTGCCAAAGGCCGTCAACAAGGAAGGGGGCCTTATATGGCCAGTATTGCCTAGCTACGTCGGGCTGTAAGGCTTTTAGAACATTCTGCCACTAAAGGGCAGAATGTTCTGACAAATGAAATGAAGGCCTCAGGGAGCCCAAGGGGATTTAAATCCCCTTGGGCTCAATGAGGCCTTTGTTCACAGCAATAGCTGTGAATGACAAGCATTGGAATGTTGGAGCTCTGGGCTGTTACCGGCCATTAGTAGCTCAGAGCACTCGATTGTCTTCAATGGAGCTCCCAACATTTCAATATTCTAATACAGAGTGGTGGTAACAACGCTGTATTTATAGTTAGGATTCTTAGATAAAGAAATTCCTCAGAACTTTGCTCACTAATAACTTTGCCCCCATTTGACGAATCTCCACGAAACCTTTCAGACCTTATAGCTTTTTGTACATTGGGCGAGAACGGAACGTTTTACAGTGATTACTCACAGGGGTGCAAAGATAAAAGCGAGTTCCAAAACATGTTTTTCAGCCAATGCATTTCCGCACACTTTTGTATGGATCATAGCACGAAAACGGCTGAACAGATTTCCATAAACGTTGGCAGAGTTATAAACGATGGGGAGCAGATGATCCTATTGGGTACTCCAGGTAAATAGGATTAGTATTATTTGAGTTATAAAGCATTTAACCCTTTCCACGATCATGATGGAACAGTACCATCATGAGCAACAGTGGGTGTGTGTTCATGATGGAACCATTCCGTCATGACATCCACCCATGGAGGAGAGCCAGGCAGCCCATCTACGCTGCTAACAGGGATGGCAGCAGAAGAGTTTCGCTGCCACCCCTGACCCCCCCTCTGCAATCCCATGACATCAGTGCACATAGCACATGCCAACATCATCAGGAGCCTCCGAACATACCGGAAGCCATTTGCTTTCAAGTATCCAGAGGAACAGGCAGTGGCGACTGGTGACATTTGAAAGTGGTGAGGCGTGAATGTACTGAATGAGTGTCCTGTGGCAAGCCATCTTAGCAGGCAAGCCCGACCAGCATAAAGGGCTTTTCAGAGTTCTCGCCCTGATAATAGTTTGAAAAAACAGTGGACAAATGGTGCATTTTCAAGCCAATTTGAAGAAAACAAGAAGGTTAATAAAGCCATTGTGAAAGTGTAGTTAATACTGAATATGAGGAATGAATAACAAATATATTGAACACATTCTAGTGTTACAGACTATCTAAATTCCCAGTTTGTGAGGACACAGGCAGAGATTTCACCAGAAAACCACCTCAATTACAATACTAACAGTATTGTCCCTTCTTCATTCCCAGCAAAGAAGCCATGTATTCAATACTTTAAGGCAACAGTGGTCCTCAAAGTATCATGTATTCAAAGAACAAAATAATTATAGACAACAATGTGTGCTATAAGCAAAGAAGTGTCCAGCCGGGCACTAATTTAATCAATATAAGAAAAATTCAAAGGATTTAAGTGCCCAAATATACAGTGGAATACAATCCTGTATCCAGTACATATAAAACATGAACATATAAGACATGAAGAGAAAGTAAATAAGAGGGGTGGGGTATTTTCAGGCAAATTATGGGGAGGGGACGCAGGTAATCAGATAAAAGTAAACCTGGCTATCCTCATATAGTCAACACAAAATTGGTAACACAATGGAAAAACTGGTGTGTAACTATATCAACTCTCGACGGCGTTTAGATCCTTTACACTACATTACAAGGATCATCATCAGGACTGAAAATTACATTGCCTGAATAAAAAGCATACAAGCCTGTTGAAAGATATGGAAAAAAAGGCCAAGAAACAATTGTTTAGCAACCATTGCTAGTGAAAACATAAAGCTGCGTAGTTACATTAATTAAATGCTGACCAGGCTTTATTAAGGAACCTTTCATACGTGATATGATCAGTGAATGGCATGCAAGGTGTCAGGAAACCAAATGAGGACGATTAATAAGTTAGCCGTGACAAAGTCTAGATGCTGGCCGAAGTGTCAAGGGTGATTTATTGTGCCTACTGTAGTGAGTCGGTAACTTTTGCGGAGGTCCGTGTGGGCATGAGGACTCACGCGTTATCTAAATATCCTAGAAGATGGTGACTAGGGCACAAGAGCTACAAGGGCTGCAGGCCCAATCTCACCTTAAGGTAAGGGTTGATTGGTACTACAGGATGAGGCGCATGGATACCAATATACGTCAATTGGGAAGGATCCTTCTGCTAGTAAATCCTCAAGGGAGTTCTGGTGGGGAAGGGCACAATTAGTGATAACTGATTACAAAAATAAGAGGGTGGCAAAGTAACCATAAGTAGCGGTACGCGTTTTACCTGTAGAACCGAGAGTATGGGTGTGACCATGGGAGCGGTGTCCTATGCGGCCGTATACCAAGAGCAAGTTAATCACGTTATGGCGGTGCAGTGATTTTGAAGCACCGGGGGGTAGCCACGGGAAATTTATCCGAGCGACGATTTCAGGAGGTGAGGTTGCCTAAGAGGAAATTAACAATGGGTAAAGGCTAAGCAGGAATTAAGCAACCGATCTGGCAGGGAGCCTACAGGACAGTGTGGCTTACCTCTATGCGGCGGTTAACCAAGAGCGAGTTAATCACAGTATGGTGGTGCCAGAAATCCACCTCAATTACAATACTAACAGTATTGTTCCTTCTTCATTCCCAGGAAAGAAGCCACGTATTCAATAGGCATGGCGTCTTGCCCACAACCTTCTGGTGGGTAGTGTGAGAAGCTGGCATTGGTGGTCAAAGTGAAATGTTGGCACAGATGGGCAGTGAAAAGCTGAAACTGTTGGCTACTATAAGGAACACACACTGCTCCAAGGTCCAGACACCAATGCTCTCAAAACCATATTCTTCAGCAAGACCAAATGCCAGGGGTGGCTGGTGACATTTGAAAGTGGTGGGGTGTAAAAGTTCTGGATGAGTGCCCTGTGGTGAGTGAGAAGAGTGAGCGAGCCTGACCAGCATAAGGAGATTTGGAGGGGGGTTCTCCCATGAAAGTTTTTTGAAAAAAGAGTGGGCAAATGGTGCATTTTCAAGGCCCTTTAATAAAGCAAGAAGGTTAATAAATCAATTATGTGTAGTTATGACATCAATAAAGAGATTTAATATGATAATGACGTAGGTACCTGTTTATTCAGTATTACCTAATAACTTCATAACAGACTTTGAGATAGCAATGCTGAGGACCTCTTACATCTTTCTCTTTCTACCAATTTGTTTCTTTCCAGGGGCGTAACAGAGCCCCGCAGTGCGGAGGGAGGACCCAGCGCTCCTGGGGCCCCCTCACTCAATAGAGCCAGCAAGCAGGCCTCAAGTCTGTGAGCGCACCATTTAATTCTTGATTGAAGTTCAATCATGAATTAAATGGTCTCCGACTCGCCGCTGGCATAAATTCCAACTCCTAAGCGGATGCGCAGCGGATGCGCTTAGCGGGCATGCCGCCGGCGGGCAGCGGGCGTGCCGCCGGCACGCCAAAGGCAAGCCCGTCTGCGCCAGTACGCCGCCAGCCACCAGGAAATGCTGCCAGTCTTACAGCAAGGACCCACTGGGAGCCGAATCACCTTCACATGGGAGGCACTCCTGGCACATAGGCATATACTATCTTACCCTCTGGGGGTAGTAATACGGAATTCTTCACTGCATTATTGGACAGACTGGCGCTGCATGTCCTGAAAGCCACTAAATTTCTGTTGATAGGCGATCTGAATCACCATCTAGAGTTGTCTTCTAACTCAGATGCGTCCAACCTAATTACAACAATGGAAGCCTTAGAGCTATCGCTGAGAGTCACCAGTCCCACCCACAGTGCAGGCCACACGTTAGACGCCATATTTTCCAACATGGACGATCTGGCAGTCGAGCTTCCTCAATCAGTAGACTGGACTGACCATAAGGCTTTAAGCTTTACGCTACCTTCCTCTTATCCAGTGGTGCGGACACACGGCCAGAAGAACCTTCAAAGGCCTTGGGCGAGAGTAACCCCGCCCAGCCTTTAGCCGGGTCTATATTGACCCTCTGCTCAATTTGGACCTAGATCCGAATTCTGCATGGGAAGGATTGGTGGGAGCGATTCAGGAAGCCTTAGACACCATAGCCCCTCTGAAAAGGGCCATCACTCAGGAGAGAGCAGCTCCTGCCCCCTGGTACTCAGATACCCTTAGAAAGGAAAAGTCCTTATGCAGGGTCCTAGAGAGGAGATGGAGGAAAACAAAGGAGGAATCAGATAAATCATCATATAGGAAATCACATAGAGCCTACCTAAATAGCTATAACACAGCAAGAAGGACATATCTGGGTGCACGCTTAGTAGAGGCTAAACATTCCTCTAGGGAACTCTATAGGATGCTGTTGGAATTCACAAATCCTAAGGTGGGCAAGGAGGCTCCCCCTCCGACTCAGGACCTATGTGAAGATTTAGCCAAGTACTTTACCAATAAAATCGATCTGATTTATCAGTCTTTTGATCTGACGTCGCAAGATCCGGTGGAGGAACTTCCACCCGGAGACCGGCCACAGGAAGTGGTTCTGTCTTCTGGGTTGGATTCCTTCACTAATGTAACAAGAGAGCAAGTAGATTCCCTACTAAGCCGCGTAAAATCAGGATCGCCATTAGTCCTGGCACCCCAGGCGGTTATGGCAACTCTCAGTACGGTCCGAGCAGATGCTTTTGTCAAGATATATAACATCTCATTGGAGATGGCTATTTTCCCAAATAAATGGAAAAGTGCGTGGGTAAAGCCACTCCTAAAGAAGGTGGCCTTACAGAACTATTGGCCAATCTCGCTTCTCCCCTGCTGGTGGAAGGTTCTGGAAACTTTGGTGAACCAACAGCTATCCAACTACCTGGAACAACACAGCCTTCTGGATCCCTCGCAGTCTGGATTCCGTGCATCACATAGCACGGAGGCCGCACTGCTTAAGGTGTCGGACACCATAAGGATGACTCTGGATTGAGGGACCCCAGTAATCCTGGTCCTCCTTGATCTGTCAGCAGCGTTTGATACCATCTCGCATATGATGCTGCTAGACAGACTGAGGGGGATTGGGGTGAAGGGTATGGCCCTTAAGTGGATTCAAAGTTTTCTTACTGGTCGTACCCAGAGCATCTAGCTAGATACATTTGTATCATAGACCACAGGGGTAGACAGGGGTGTGCCGCAGGGATCTGTGCTTAGTCCGACCCTGTTCAACCTGTACGTGACCCCATTGGCCGATATCATCAGGGGCCATGGCTTTCAGACCATCTCATATGTGGACGATAATTGTCCCCATCGGGGAGGATATCACATCCACCCAATTGATGTTCAGAAGCTTCATGTCTAGCATTGCAACCTGGATGAGGAGGAATTTTCTACAGCTTAACTCCTCAAAAACCGAAATCCTGCTGTTTGGGAAGGCTGAAACCATCTGGTCTCCAGAGTGGTGGTCCACTGAGCTGGGCGAGGCCCCTTTACCTAGGAGGTGCGCGAAGAACTTGGTCATTAAGATAGACGACAAACTATCCATGGACGAACAGGTCAAATCGCTATCAGGAGCGTGTTTTGGCACCATGAGGATGCATAGGAAGGTCTTTCCCTGGGTCCCACTGTCGTCAAGGAAGACCCTTATCCAGTCACTACTTGTGAGTCGGCTGGACTATGGAAACTCGCTACTGGTGGGAGCTTGGGAAGACCTCTTATCACAACTCCAAGTAGTTCCGAACACGGCTGCCAGCCTTGCCCTTAACAAGCCGGCAAGGACGCCATAAGCCCCTTTGTTGCACCAGTTACACTGGCTCCCGGTGAGGAAAAGAGCTATCTTTAAGATGCTTTGAGTGGTCTTCAGATTACTACTGGGGAAAGGCCCGGCCTACCTTAGAAACAAACTTAGGTGGTATCAACCGGCCCGACAATTGAGATCCAGCAATACCAACCTTCTGTGGACCCAGAAAATATGGAGGGCACGTAATGGCGGTAGAGCCTTTTCCTATCTGGCGGCGAACCATTGGAATATGCTGCCTCAGAACATCAGTTCTTGCAGTGAGTTAAACAACCTTAAGAGACTTTTAAAGACATGACTCTTCTAGATATGCATCCCCATCTATCTCCCTTTCACATAGCGCCGAGAGATCCCCTCGGGGATGATTTGCCTGCGCTTTATAAATCCACAAAGTGAAGTAAAGTAAATGGTGTGCACAATTGTGCACGGCGGCCCCCCTTAAATTAAATGGTGCGTGCCACGCACACCACGGCCAGCAGCCTCTTCATTAATTAAATGGTGCCATTAGCGCCGCGTGCGCATGCCGCATGCCCTGCCGGCCTCTTAATTGGTTGGTAATGGTGGTGCGCATGCCCGGGCCCCGGCCGGGCCACTCTTCTAATTAAATGGTACTCGGCGGCATGCAGTTTTCTCCGCGTCTACATGAGTGTGCGCGGTCTTCAGGGTGGGGCACAATGCCATTGTCATGCACACTGCGGAGCCGCAGCACAATTAAAAGTGCGCGTGACTCAGAACTGGCGTGACTTCTGAGGTGAGCAAGGCATCCCAGGCGGAGGACCCAGCAGCCAGAGACCACTACTGTACTCCTGAGAAGGAGTGGCCCAGACATCATTCAATTAATATTATTAGTACTAGCCACTGCCCAGCTAGCCTTGCCCTGTCTTCTGCTGCTGCCCGCTCAGAGCTCACACCTGCCTCTGAAGCTGCAGGTGAGTGAATCTGTCCGAGGCAGGTCGAGCAGGAGTGGTCCGCTTAAGTAAATATAATTTCCGAAATGTCGGCTTGTGGGGCTGCCCCATATAGACCACATTATACAATGTTTATGTTACCAAATACAAATGTATATAAGTGAATGGTTTACAACAAACAAAGGACTCGAATAACCAAGTCTGGAAATATTTCTGAAACTAGACACAAATGTGTCTCCTGAATAAATGATAAAGTCAGTAAATGCTGAAATATATGGATGCCAACACCAACAAGCCCAATAAATATAGACACAAGCACTGAACATTCTACTTCTGCCAGATTCAATTTAGAAATTTGTGCTCAGAATATGCATACAGAGTTTAGAGGCACCTATGAATTGCGTCTATTATGCCATAGAACTCTATGAAATGAAGCATGCATTATATTACTACTCACACACCTCCTGTTGCTGAGGCAGAGGTGCGCATGTTGACACTGTGACATTCCCAGGAGATCTGCAGATATGAACTAATTCAGACTTCCTTTGTGTCAAGAAGTCTGAGGATGCCTGGTTGTGAGAGGCATTAAAGGGTGATCCCAGACTCTGGCAGTGCTGTGCTGCGTTACACAACATGTCATTTTATAACTGTTGCCAGGTATCATTGAAGCAATTCCTGGAGGGTGTAAATATATTTAGTACTGCAGATTTCCTGAAACCACCCACCAACATCTCTACTTGTAGCATTTCTAAACTCCTCTCAGATCTTTTTTCATACTAGAAACAGTCACAGATTTACCCCAGCAAAGGGCTACTGTATCTCTCCATCCAAGATTGGAGGAGGAAGCGATGAGCACCAAACTTCATGGGGGTGCAGTTGTAGTGGTGAACCTCAGCAAGGCCTACCAGTGCTAGGGGTTCGCCCTTCTCTGCACACAAGTCCTCAGACCAGTAAATAGAAGTTGGCACAGAAACTGAAATGTCAAAGAGATAGTTTATTAAACCTCATGAGAGGGAACTGTAGTGTAGTTCCTATATTCTCAATAGGCTCTGCGCA
The DNA here is from genome assembly GCF_964263255.1 of Lissotriton vulgaris. Lineage (NCBI taxonomy): Eukaryota > Metazoa > Chordata > Amphibia > Caudata > Salamandridae > Lissotriton > Lissotriton vulgaris. The sequence continues at coordinate 1,310,162,392 of NC_141695.1, forward strand.
TTGGAATAATATATCCTATGGATTAGACCTAAAATATATTAAACTTAATAGTGAGTGCCACCTAGCTCAGAGATCAATAGAAACTTTCTCAACTTCACAAGAAGGGATTAGTTTCTGACAACTGCATAAACATGACAACTTTGTTTCCCAAGAATAAGAAATATATCTCTAGAGTCGTTGAAACAATAGATAAGTATTTCACTCAGTCACTCGTGCATACTTCGTTTCTACAGAGGTGCAGAGAAATAGAGAGACGGGCATTTTCAATAAAAAGTTTTATTGAACAGTCTTCTTTCTCAAGCAAAAAAAGTAAACTGCTACAATCGTAATGCAGACTGCAAAGTATAATGCGTACAGCGAGAGCAATATTATAAAATAATACTGTAAGAGCATTGTATGGTTTCTAAATCATATATAAATACATACATAAATAACAATGGCTATAAATACTCAACTGGTGCTTCTACAATTTGCCTACCCCAATGTACCTAACCTAAGGCTAGAATGCAGGAAGAAGTCAGTATTGTGTAGAATAGGTTTAGTTTTCTTTGCCAAGAATCTATCCAAGATTTCTCTAGGTTCTAATCAGCTCCATACCTTAGATTAGAATGAAGGAGGTCTGGTATCTCAGTCTAGGGACTCGATTTCCAAATACCCCGCAAGGGGAGCTCGGAAGCACTGAAGCTGAATTCTCGCCGAGAGAAATGCAGCCTCTCAATCAGTGCATCAGATGGAGGGTCGGCTTCCTTCGGCACTTGCTGTAGCGAGCTGCGTCAGGCAAGTAAATAGTCGAACTGCTCCGAACCATCGTGTCTTGCTAGAGCAACTGAAGGCATATTTATACATTGAAGGTGTCTAGTTTGACGTAAAGTCGGGCTTAATAACGCCAGGAAAGAACCCCTAGGGAATAGAAGTTCTTTGTAAAGTACATGAGTTCTTGGGCAAATCAATATTCAAACAAGGGAAGGTCCCTAACTACTTAAGTCGATTTTTGAAGAAATCGTTGTGACGTTTGGTACGGGTGGAAGTAGCCATGCCTGTATTTGGTCTGCATGGGCTATGTCTAAATAAGGGATTGATTTCTATCCTATTTTAGGGCATTGTGAATTGTACCTATATAAGGGCATGAATCGGGAAAATTCACTCTGAGCCTAAAACACCACACAACAGAACTACATTCACACAACACCCTTCGGTAAAGTATGAAGTTGCACTAGGAGTAGAAGAACCATGGCTCTTTTATACCCCCACAGGGGCTCAAAAGAAGGCATTAGAAGCACACATAGGAGTGTTACATACATACATGGTCATACATAAATGCACAATCAACAAAGAAGGAGGAGCCAACAGTTGCTGACTTTAGTAGAAACATCCTGACAGTAACAAACCTAAACAGGTGCATGGACAGCTACAAACTTCTCTGCGCATGTGCAGAGTAGCAGAAGATAAGGATAGCCAGTTCTTTGAGCAAAGCACAAGGGCAAACGACAGAGAAGAAGGAAAGAGCACATGGCAGACAAAATGGCTGATGGAAACAAGATGCCTTCAGCTAAATGCTAACATCGATCTCTGCCAAATTTCCAACGACGACCCTATTAGCATTAGCTGAAGACATTCCTTTTCTAGAGGAGTCTAAATATACATCATGTATGCCTATTTTCATCAGTCTATCAACTTCTTTGACTAGTATACGCTGAGCATTCATTTCTTTAACATCATGTCTGGAGGGTGTACAAGCAGTGATACAGATGGAGCAAAGCATTTGACCACATTGTATACATAGACAGCATGTCAGTAGAATTGCAAACAGTATGCACAGGACTGTCAACAGTTTCCAGCCCCAGGTAACAAGCAGTGTCCAAAACCAGCTGGCGAAATTCCATGTGCCAGTATCAGGGTGGATCTCAGCAGCAATTTTGTGAAGCTTGGAGATCGCATCAAAAACTAAAGGGGCATGATCTGGAATGTATATACAGCAGCTGCTTCCGATGATGCGACATGCACCACCTCGATCAGTCAAAATCATATCTAGAACCATACGATTTTGGAGCACCACAATCCTTGCAATTTGCAGTTGCTCTCTGATGTTTCCAAGTGCCCTAGCTGTCTGGTTGGTCACAGCTTCTATGACACAAGTCAAACCTCTGATTTTACTACTGTTCAAAGCAGCATCAACAAAGAAGAACAGTCCCAAATGAAAATCAAAGTATTGCTGTAGTGCAGTGTTAGTCTGGTCCACCTCATCATCACCCATTGTTCTTTGGTATCTGTTCTTAGAAATGCCACTAAACAATCGATAGTCCTTGTGATATGATGCAGGTGCCAGAAACACAAGAGGTAGCAAAAAGGACACATAACAGACTTCAGACCATCCAACAGGTAGATGGCAGTATCACTTATTCTCACAGATGAAGTATGTATTATGAGAAGACGTAAAGCTGCTGTTATTGGTGCCCTCAATGGTCAAAACTTGAGTACATACGCTTCTTCCCACTGGAGTCTTCCCAACATACTCACACACAGATCTGCTACAGCTCTAGTTACAGCAATAACAAATGGTCCATTACCATTTGCAGTTCGTGTTTTTGGGTAAACATAATGTGTAGAAGCATTACCTGGTCGGTGCTCCTCCCATTTAGTCCCTTTAGCTTGTGGATCACCTTCTTATTCAGGATAACACCCTTTATTAAGATAATAGTTTAGTCTTCCCACAGCCATATCAGTAATATTTGGAGAAGCAAATAGGAGTGCAAGCCAGGCTTGACAAGGGCCATTATGGGAAAAGAGAAGAGGAATTAAAGGTGTTCCTCCCTTTTTCTGATGAGCTGGCATCATTTCACACACCCAACAGTCAGTAATGTTCGTAGCATTGTGCGTGTGGTGCAACCTCTGGATGTATGTGTTATTCATATAAGATTGTCTATGCTTCTGCTCATGATAAGGGAGAGTAAAATAGTGATGTTCAATGGGTGCTGGAGTAGTGGCAGTCAGAACTTGTCGAGCAGGAGCCACTTCCTCTACAACCCAAGTTATCACTGCCATAGAAACTACAGTGACAATAATTCCAGCAATGTACATTATCTTTTTATCACAGAACCTTGCAGTAGTTGATTTTTCCTCCCCGGGCATATTCATCTCGTTGTTGAAATAACAAAATCGTTGGAGCTCTAAAGTCCTGGGCAGCCATTGGTTTTTTCACTGAGGGTTAAGACGGGTGTCATTATCTCAAAAGATCCCCCCCTCTCCAGCTTAGTCTCTCACTAACCCAGGACAGTTGCTCAACCAGTCTTTTTAAACAATGAATTTTCTTTCCGGGGCCGCAGTTGATATCGGGATACACCAGGGATCGTGTGGTCTGGGAATACTTCCACAGGTTCTTCAGTTGATATGGCTTGGCCTTTCTCTGTATCCAGGATGTTTCAATGGACGATCAGGACAGCAGGTTCCACCAGGGTAGACGGCACCTTCTTGCAGTGAGAAGAATGCACCCAGTTCCTCCTGTTCGTCACTCGAACCGCAGTTCTCGTTGTGAGGAGTACTTGCTCTTGGCCGCGCCACCTAGGCTCCAATCTGCTCAACCTCTGGAAGGATTGGACCATTACATGGTCCCCGGGCTGGAGACCATGACTTTCACCTGCAGACCTGTCAGGAAGAGCCTCTCGAACCTGTTGATGAATAGAAATCAAACTGTCAGTCAACTGTGATAGGTAGTTACTCATCAAAACACATGGTACATCATGTATGGGGCGTGGCTTAGGAATTCTCCAAATATTCATAGGCCTTCCAAATACCACCTCATATGGTGTAAGACCAGATTGTGAATGTGGCACTGATCTAATGGACAACAAGGCCAAGGGCAGTGCATCAGGCCATTTCAAGGATGTGGAAGCCTGGATTTTAACTAGCTTCAGCTTGAGAGTAGCATTGTATCTCTCCACTAGCCCTGCTGATTGTGGATGGAAGGCAGCATAAAACTTCTGCTTAATCCCTAATCCTTTCAGGACATATTCATCAACTTGCCCAATAAAATGGGGTCCTTTATCACTCCATAAAAGTTTGCAAACACCAAATCTGGGGAAGAATTCTTTCAGAAGCACCTTTGCTGTAGTAGGAGCTGTATCATCTTTCGTAGGGTACGCATCTATCCACTTATTGAAGGCACATACCACTACTAAGACATATTTCAGATTGTTACAGTGTTCAAGCAGGATGTAATCCATTTGCAAAACTTCAAAAGGTGCAGTGGGTGTAGCAAACCCTCCTGTAGGAGTTTGTGTCCCTTTACCAGTATTGTACTGGAGACAAATCAAGCAGGACCGCACTGTCTTTTTTAGCTGTGCCGGCAATTTCTGAAAGCTCCCAAACTTGCACAAGCAATTTAGTTATCAAGGAAGCTCCAACATGTGCCGGCCCATGTGCCATATGAATCATAGGTCGTAAATAGGCTGTGGGCAGCTTCCACCTATTCATGTCTTTATTTCACTAACAAACCTCATCATCCAATGTTCCCTCTTTTGAACATTGCTCAAATTCTTCAGCAGAAGCAGATCTCTGCAGGTCTAGCACTTCCTGCCTAACATCATGCCAACATTCAGCCTGTGACTTCACTACGTACATGGATGTGGTGCTTCTCTGCATTGCAGTTTCACGGGCTGTGTGATCTGCAATGGCATTGTCTTGTCCTATTTTATTGGTCACTTTCTTGTGTGCGCTACATTTAACAATTGCTATTTTCTTCGGATATGTCAAGGCAGTCAGAATATTATGTACCAATTCTCCATCCATTGTTTGCATCCCGTGGGATGTAAGAAAGCTTCTTTTCTTCCAGAGTAGCCCAAAATCATGAGCCACTCCGAAAGCATAGCGGCTATCAGTATAAATGTTCACAGACAAGTTGGTACTAAGCTCACATGCTCGTGTCAAAGCTATTAGCTCAGCTGCCTGGGCTGACTTCTGTGGAATAGGAGCTGTCTCAACTACCGCCTGAAGTGTTGTAATTGCATATGCAGCTGACTTCGTGCCATCTGGTAATTTTAATCAAGACCCATCAACCCATAGTTCCCCCATCAAAGTTTGAGAGGGGCATATCTTGCAAATCGGCACAACCCTTTGTCTGTTCCTTAGTAAGGAATATACAATCATGAGGCTCTTGTGAATGAGACTGGGTCGCTGGGTATGGCAACAAAGCAGCTGGATTCAGGGTTGAACATCTTTTCAAAGTGATATGAGGGGCCAAAAGTATCCTGTTAACCTAGCACTAGTTAAATTCTGTGTTTTAGTTTCGTTCAAGAGGGCATCAACTGCATGGGGGACTAACACCAACAGTCTATGTGACAAGACTATCCCTTCACTCTGACGTATAGACACAGCTGCCGCTGTGACAGAACGGAAATACCCAGGCAATGCACGAGCAACTGGATTGAGAACAGCTGAAACATATGCACAAGGATGTTGCTTGTCACCGTGTGTCTGTACTAAAACTGAAAGTGCATACCCATCTCGCTCGTGTACATAGAGTGTAAAAATCTTAGTGTAATCTGGAGTGCCCAATACTGGTGCAGAACAAAGAGCTTGATGCAACTGATGGAAAGCATTCTTACATTCATTTCTCCATGGAAGAGGCATTGGAGTATCGTTAGTCAAAAGAGCCAACAAAGGTTAAACAATGTGTGAGAAGCCTAAAATCCAATACCTACAAAAAGAAGTAAGACCAATGAATGCGCGGACATCTTTCTGAGTACGGGGCACTGGTGTGTCCAAGATAGCCTGAATGTGATCTGGTGTAAGTGCACATCCCTCCTTAGACAGAAGGTGACCTAAATAGGTAAACTTCTTTCTACAATACTGCAATTTTTTCTGTGAAACTTTGTGATGGTGTTATGCAAGGAATAAAAGCAATGACAGCGTTCTGTTTTCATACTGTTCAGGTGTATTAGCTGCCAACAAGTTGTCATTGACATATTGTATGAGAGCCACCCCAGTCGGCACAGGAAAAGAATCAATCTGTCTTTTCAATGCTAGGCTGTATATACTAGGACTCTCAGTATACCCTTGGGGAACTCTACAGAATCTAAAGGATTGGTTATTCAAAATGAAGTTGAACAAATATTGGCTATCAGGATGAATAGGGATTGAGAAGAAAGCATTCTTCAAATCAATCACAGTAAAGGTAGTAGCAGTTGGAGGAACCATGGTAAGGAGTGTCGTGATGACAGAGACTACCTGGTAATGTGGCACCACAATCTTTTTAACTTCTCGTAAATCAATGATAAACCTGTAGATCTTAATATCAGTATCAATCTTCAAGATAGGATGGATAGGGCTATTGCAAATGTCGTAAGGGACTTCTTCCACTACCCCCACACAATCAGATCATGAGTACAAGTGCCTCTGCACCTTCTCAAGAAATTTTGTATTGAGGCAATCGAGGCATGGAAGCTCCCTCCTTTACATGAATATGTGCTGGTGGAATAACCATTTGCCCCACATCAGTGTCTGACGTAGCCCACAAAGTACTAGGAAGTGAAGCCAAAGCAATATCCCCTCTAATGAGACATGACTTCTCAGTCACTGGACAGTTATCATTCAAAATAATATGCACACCTTCTGGGGAACAGAGTATTGTAGCCCTAAAATACTTAAGCATATCAAGACCCACAATATTGTCCAGTATTTTAAGGGAAAGCAGAATTGGACATGGAGCAGTAAATCTATCAACATAAAATGCAAGTGGTTGTGACAGCAGGCTAAGGGATGGTGTCCCATCAAAACCTATCGATGTAATGGTTAAGCCAGGCAGGGGAGCCCTTGGAACTAATTGTTTAGACAAGGCACTACGAGTAGCTCCTGTATCAACCAGAAACTGATCAGTAGAACCCAAAACATGTGCTTGAACATAGGGACCCTTCTGATCTGCTGGGACTTCAACTGATTCTTTACCCCATCTTAGGCATTCCTATGCATAAGCAACTTCAAATCTAAATTCAAATAATCAGATATTTGATATTGGTTGCGCCTGTCAAATGTGTTAGAAGAATTCGGAGGATGCCCAACAGTCTCAAATCTAGCACGATCATCTATACATCCCCTATATCCTGGATACCCCAGGCAGCCTCTCATTTGTCCCCGACCAAGCTGATACTGCTGAGTGCGCGAACAAGAACATTCAAAAGCCCAATGTCCAGTCTCCCTGCAATAAGCACATTGATCAGCAGACAAAGTAGCTTGGGAAAAATAGGGTGTACCTGGGCGATACATTGCACGTTTGACTCAACCACTATTTCCGTAAGATGGGCCATAAACCTGAGCACACATAACCTTTGTTTTCAGCTTCTTATTCTTTTTATCCTCATTGCCCTTAGCTTCTAATTCCTGACGTTCATAATACTGGGCCATAGTCAAAAGAGAGAATGGGAAAGACGTAGTCTATGAACTTTTGCTGGCTATTAGGTGACTGGTTATTCCTGGCAACAAGTTTGCAACAAATTTATTGACAAACTGATGCCTGCCCGTGCCACCTGTCAATGACTGGCCACTAAAGTCGTGGAATGCCTCCTCAAAACGTGTGAAGAAATCTGAGACCGATTCATCTGCCTTTTGCTTGCAGGATGCTAACACTGTACAATCTATCTTTTTAGAAGGAATGAGAGTTTTCAATTTAACTAGTATAGCTTTTGGAAGGTCTATAATCTCTTGCTGTGGTTTCTGTGCGGGGTCCTTTTCTGCGTCAATCCTTGTAAGTTCTTTCCAAACATACCCAAAAGCTGTATGATTATCAACTATACGAAAAGATCTCCACATAACAGGGGGTAAAATAAGCCCAAAAAACATATCAATATCAGACAAAGTCATAGTACAAGAACTAATGGGTTCTTCAACTTCTTCATAAAATGTGGCCAGATTTTTCTGAGGGTCAGGCAAAGCAGCTTTAAGAGCCATGACATCTGCTCTGCTCCAAGGAGTGTAAACACAATTATAAATAAAATATCCCTTCAAATCCACAAAATGTTTATTATCATCTGTTCCCGTACCCCTAGAAGGGACATACAAGGGTGCAGCTTCCCGCATGGGTCTTTCATGAATTACAGCATTCTTTCTGTCCCTGATGTGTCGGCGTTCAGCATGGTGGTCGGAAGTGTTTGTGCAGCTGCATCAGCTGCCTTTTTCTCCTCTGCAAATGGAATGCATCAGCTTGCAGTTTAACCACACGTCTAATTAAGTCAGCCACCTGATGGAGGAGTAAGAGACCATCACGCAATTGCTTATAAACCTTGGCTATATCAACAGGCTCTAACTCTGTGGAATGGTTCCTAAACTATTCAGTTACTTCTATGGCAAACATTTCTGCAAAATATAACTGCTCCCTTTCCTGCCATTGTTGTACGTCAGCTAAAAGTTCAGAAGCAGAAATACTATCACGAGCAGAGGATCTAAGGATAGCTGCACGATCAGCAGTCAGCATAGAGCGAGTCTCTTGCAGAGGATCTGATCCTGACTTATCCTGATCCGAAAGAGAAACATGATCATCAGAATCAGGTACAGGAGCAGAGGGAAAAGGATATGGAGGCAGAGAACGATCTAGCAAAATTAAATCATCCTGTGGTTTATTGAGGAGAGGGTAGAGGGGGCGCCGGACAGGGTATTAGCCATTTACCTGTAAATGACGCTTCCTATCCTCTCTCTCTTTTATCTCCTTCATTTCTTTATTTTTTAATTCCAGCACTTCCACATGGATATTTTTGCGTTGTTCTTTATCTATCAAAGCTTGCTCTCTTCTCACTCGTTCATGCACTTTTTTCTCCCACATTCATACACAGTCAAACATATCTTGTCTACTTTTGCGCGTAAACATACATTGTTCCACATACTGAATTTTTCTAAGATCAAATGACCCATGTACAGGCCACTGCAACTCAGGATCCTTGCTAGTATATTTATTCCATAACGTGCTGTACATTTTAGATGAAATACCATTTTTAATATACATGTCCTTATTAGGTGTCCCCTCGGGGGAGCCAACTGACTTCGCTCAATACTCACATTGGTACTTTCAAAGAAGCAACACATTCTACGAAGTGTGCTTGAAATAGGCATGCAAAAAATATTGTAGCATATACAATACTATACAGCAGTGGCACTTAACACGATGTGTGCTGTTACAAATTATTCAAAAGTTAGAGTAAAGTCCCCTCATTACCTGCTTATATAAAGTCCAATTCATATATATCCAATCAAATTACATATGTTGGGCAATTTCCATATACAAAGTGTCGCATCAAACAACTTTACCAAACAAAAGTCTCCAGATTCCAACTGCCAAGTTCTGAATCGACCAAATGGTCTCTGCACGGCGAACACCAAAAGAGATCTCAGTCGAGGACCGGCACCACCTGGAGGGTCAGATCAGAAAGGGAGGAAAAACAGCATGGGTGCCAAGACGCGGGTATCCTCGGGCAGTGATCGTCCGCAGCGGAATTCCATTCCTTCATTTCCACCACTCCTTCGGGCATCCAAGTCTCTGATGAGCCCCACTTGGTTGGGCACCAATCTGTAGTTGTGGACCTCAGCAAGGCCTACCAGTGCTAGGGCTTCACCCTTCTCTGCACAAAAGTCCTCGGACCAGTAAATAGAAGTTGGCACGAAAACTGAAATGTCAAAGAGATAGTTTATTAACCCTCATGAGGTGGAACTACATTCACACAACACCGTTCAGTAGAGTATGAAGCAGCACAAGGAGTAGAAGAACCATGGGTCTTTTATACCCACACAGGGGCTCAAAAGAAGGTGGTACAAGCACACATAGGAGAGTTACATACATAAATGGTCATACTGAAATGCACAGTCAACAAAGAAGGAGGAGCCAACAGTTGCTGACTTTAGTAGAAACATCCTGACAGTAACAAACCTAAACAGGTGCATGGGCAGCTACAAACCTCTCTGCGCATGTGTAGAGTAGCAGAGGCAAAGTATAGCCAGGTATTTGAGCAAAGCACAAGGGCAAATTACAGAGAAGAAGGAAAGAGCACATGGCAAGCACATGGCAGACACAATGGCTGCTGGAAACAAGATGGTTTCAACTAATTGCTAACATCGATCTCTGCCAAATTTCCACACAGGGTTAGGGAGTTTCTCCACATGACAACATTTTCCTCCACAGCCCAAAAAAATAAGCATATGTCCATTTTAAAGGAGGCTCCATTTCAGCCATGCATTCTTCCCCACTGTGGGGAACTGCACAAGAGGGATAGGAGCCTTCACCAAAGGTCACATGACATTACCATGAATCCACTTTCATCATAGCTGTGCCTTGTGCAATCCCTACCCACACGTATACGAACTTTTTGTGTGTGAAAAGTGCCCCAACAACACTGAATGATTACTGCCTCCAGGATTTATTATGATCTTATGTTATTCCTTATAAATTATGAGCCTTCATGCTTCACAAACACTGACTACCCATCACTTGCCCAAAAGTAAAAACAATACATTTTCTGTAGAGAAACAGATTAAACATGCATTGAAATTGTGCAGCTCTTCACCAGACATCACATAATTTAAAAAGAGCCCCAGACTTGAAAATAATTTTTTTTCATTATTACTTCTCCTTTCCCATCTTCTCTTGATGACCTATAGCCCTCTGCTTCCGAGGTGGCGGGGATGTGATGGTGCTAATGAGTTCACTCTGTTTTATTAACTTCACTTAGATAAAAAAAAGTGCAGAGATTAGTTCACACTGCTGAGCCACACATGAATGAAAGTGAGACCACTTCTGCTCAGTCCCCCTGCCCCCTGCTCAATCAGCTGTCGTACTGAAGCGAGAAGAAGGCACATTGAAGAGACAGCTGCTAAGGGGCTTGTGAAGGGCCGTCTGCCCCTTGCTTGAAGTGCTCTTTCGCCCCTGGCCTGCTCACCTCGTAGATGTCTTCATACTTCTCGTTCTCCACGAGTTTCCTTGTGGTACTCCTAGCTGGTGCCCCTCATGCAGACAGTCCTCCTGCCCCAAAAGGCAGCTCTAGATGTGAGGATCCGCATGAATGTACGGATCCATTCATTCTTATAACTTCATATCACTTTTTTACCTCATTTTTGTCTCTCACTGCTTTCCTATCCTGTGCATATTACTTCCAACTCGTATGTTATGTGTCTCTACAGAGGCCTCCATTTGCATGCTAATTCTCTTTACCCCACACCCCTCATTGGCACGTCATAGCGCTCCGTCCCATAGCCACCCTCTATCCGTTGCAGCAAAATAGGAACGCTGCTCCCTTGCTGTTACACAGCATGAGAACAGCTCCCGGATTGGCTTGAGCAGGCAAACTCACTGTTCATTAGGAGACTGGGGGCTACAGCTTTGATCAACCCCCAGTTCCTAATGTGCAAGTGGAGAGAGGTCTTTAATGCGCATGTCCGACTGGCCGGGGAAAGGTAGCTGTGTAACCGACATGCACACTTTGGGCCTAGGTGCTCACTTGCTCCAGTGTGAGGAGGTGTCTATTAAAAGTTAAACCCCATGCACTTCACAGCCACTGATGCCATGACTGAAGCCTGACTGCCGCGGACACATGAAAATAAATGCATACAAAGTGCAGTGTTTTTAAAATAAAAAAATAATTTATATATTTTATTAAAAGGGGGTCTAGGGAGCCACCGTGTGAGAGGGGTAATGCCCCAATGCTCCAAGACAGGAACCACCCCAGGTTGCTATGGGTGGGGACCTTAATGCCCATCATTGTCTTAAGTTCACAAAACCAGCCTGTGGTCTGATGGATAATAACAAGGAGACTCAGACGCAAGTTCAGACTTGTGATGGTAAATGAGCCGACAAATTCTGAAGCTGGCCTTGCCTCTACTTTCATGGCCAGCCGAGAGGCAACTACCAACCACAACACCACCATCAACAGGAAGAGCCACAATTTGTAAGAGAAACCAGAAGCAGACAGTATTGGAAGCAGGGCATATAATTCCTATCTTTAACCTAGCCAAATTAGACCTAGATTAACATAGTACAAATCTATTGTCTAAAGGGTTATCTTATGTCCCCCACTCTACGGTTAATTTATTTGAACTGTACTGCGACATCATCTCCTTCTTCCGCAAAATCCGTCTGAAAAAATTCTTTGCCTCGAATACTACATCAGACGAAGAAATCTCCCTTGTAAAACCACTCTGCCTCCCATCCACCTTCTGTCCTGGTCTTGAGCAATTAGGGCCAGAAGTAAGTACCTTCGAATTAGTAGTGTTAAAAAAATTAGACCAAGCGCTTAGATTCATCCCTAAACCTATCTATAATCTAGGGAAAGAGGAACATCAAGCCTTAATATCCCTCTCAAAAAACAAGGACCTTACCATTAAAGGATGCGATAAAGGAGGAGGTATTGTAATTGTAGACACCGGAGAATACGAAGCCAATATGTTAAAAATGTTGAACGACCCAACTTTCTATGTTCCTCTCAAGTCCCATTCCACAATTAAACTATCTAAGAGAATTCTATCCTTAACTAAAACTGCTCAGGAAAACGCCTTAATAAGTGCGAAAGAATATGACTATCTGAACCACCATCAAGGAAAAACTGCTTGCATCTATGGTCTGCCCAAGATCCACAAAGATGCTACCAACCCCCCTTATAGACCCATAGTTTCCACAATAGGAACACCAACTGAACCACTTTCCAAATACGTGGACAACTATCTACGCCCTTTTGTCCCCAAGATCGAATCCTACATTCGAGACACGGGACATATAATCCAAAAAATTGAAGGAATACCTTTCAATTCAAATAATGAATTATTGGTCACAATGGACGTAGAGTCCCTCTACAGCAATATCCCCTTGACAGATGCATTAACAACCACAAGTTGGTTCATTGATCTTCACCAGATACCATGCCCTAAGGAATTCCTTCTCAAATGTTTGGAAATTGTATTAACGGAGAATGTTTTCGAATTCGGCAATCATTTATACCGCCAAATCAAGGGTGTAAGCATGGGGGCGTCAGTAGCCCCATCAGTAGCCAATATCTTTATGGCAGCTTTTGAGAAGGAATTCATCCACAACGAAGTTGCTCCTTTCTATGAGTCTATCTCCCATTGGTCCAGATATATTGATGACATCTTTTTTGTCTGGACCGATGGGAGAGAGAATCTCCATGAATTCCTACAATGGATAAATGGAGCTAACCCTAATTTAAATTTCACCTCTCATGTTAGCAATAAGAGAGTCGAATTTCTGGATATAGAAATCTTGGATAATGAAGGAACCTTAGAAGTGGACCTTCACATAAAACCTACCGCAAGAAACACTCTACTCCACTACCAAAGCTACCACCCTCGGACACAGAAAAATAGTATCCCCTTTTCACAGTTCCTGCGAGTTAGACGGAATTGTACGAACATAAAAGACTTCGACAAACAAGCTGCACTGATGAGAACAAAATTCCTTGAGAGAGGATACCCGCACCGATTAATAAGAGAATCGTATAAACATGCCAGATACTACGATAGGGACTGCTTACTCAGAGTAAAAGCCACCAAACCCAACGACCAATTGGTATGTGTAACAAGGCACTCGACCATAAATGAAAAAATAAGATATGTCATAAATTCAAACTGGCATATATTAAATAGTAACAGTACCAATGAACAGAAACTGATGAAACCGATTTTTGCACACAAAAGAAACAAAAATCTAAAGGAATTCATCGTCCACTCGCGTTTTGAGAATAGTTCCCAAAAATATACACCAAATCAACGTTCAATTGTAACCAACCACCCACTAAAAGGGACTTTCCCATGCTCATCATGTAACTCATGTAGCAGCATTCTGTTAGGCGAAGAATTTGAACACAATGGCCACAGAACAAAGGCGAAGGAAATGTGGAACTGCAAAACAAATAACGTAGTCTACTTTATACAATGTCCATGTCTCCAAGGATACATAGGTGAGACCTCGAGAGCAATACAAACACGCCTGAATGAACACCGTTCGGCGATACGAACCAAAAAAACTATATGCCCAATGGTCAAACATTTCCTAGATAAAGAACACAGTGCTAATGATTTTAAATGGAGAATTCTAGAGAAGATCCACGTGCCTGACTCTAAAGGAGGCACATCTATCCGCAAAAAACGTGAGGTTTTCTGGATTTTTGTTTTTAACACATTTAAACAAGGCCTGAACAGCGAAATACCGTGGGAACACGCGATTCTTTAAAAAGAAAATACTTCAATACAGAAATGACACACTTTAATGTCCACACAACCACGAGATGGTAGGCATTTGATTTCCAAGAATCCAATACATAGATCTATATACACCCAATTAGCCAGAAATCAAAACATTAGATTACACACACTAGGATGAAGTATTTCAACCTTAAAGTTCATAACCTAAGACGATATCTATATGTAAGACCGAAATAGAGACAGTATAGATATATAGACAAAAACTTCCCTATTTACACACTTAAAATAAGAAATCGCCGCGTTCTAACGCCACTGAATAATAAAATCAATAGAAAAATTCGCACTCATGCAGGTCTACCATATAGATATTTTTCCTTTATTTTTTATTTTTTAAAAAAAACAGCGCACCTCATAACAGTGATAAGGATGTAAACATATACGGTAACCCAGCGAACACACGAAACTCTGCGTAACCATCTAGTCCTACGTAGAGTATGAAAAGAAAGAATTCGGAATGCACCGTCTTGAAGTATTTTGATGAACAGTATACGTGGTAACACTGACATGAATGCAAACACCAACCAATGCCAACCAATCACAAATAGGTAATTGGCGTGAGCCAACTAAGTAGGAGGAGAGGAAACCCCGCTACCATCTCAGATCTAACAAAAGATCGGCCTTCTAACCTCGGCGGTTGTTTGATTGAAACTCTGTAACATTAAATTAAATATGAATATATGATACTCCGCGTAACTATCCTGTCATAGGTAAAGCACAAAGGAGAACATGCGGAATGCCCCGTCTAGGAACTCTCATGTTAAACAACATATATTGTAAACACAGGCATGAATGTAAACATTGCCTGCCAACCAACCACAAGCAAGGAATTGGCGCGAGCCAATCATACGCGAGGATATGAAACCCATATCCAACCAGGGAATAGCTTTCTAAACTCCGCGGCTGTCCGATTTAAACTCCGCAACTCCGCAACTCCGCACCCTCACGTTCAAACTACGTGAGCGCAGGTGTTAACAATTCAAAGCACTTAAGGACAATATAAATAACGGCGCCAGGAAACCGACTTACAATCATCATTTTTTCCCGCGCTATCGCCTACCAAGACGCCGCTTCCCGCCACCGGACATAGGGAGCCCTGCCGACCATATACAGGTAAAATTCCCATTAGGGGCCCCTAAAAAGAGACCATTTAAGATTACTAAAAATAGAGTTAGATATTTATTATCCAGTGACTCCTGCCTCCCCTTATATCCTTTTTTTATTTAAACCCACAGGCAGGGAGATCTTTTAAATCTTTACCTAAGGACTAACATCCTCCTTGACCAGAAACCTGAGACAAGCATCTTTCCTTTCCTCAGGTAAGAGAGAGTATGCTGTAAAAAAGAACATAGTGAGTACTATAGATACAGCATATGTTAAAGCATGTCACTCCAATATTCATATAACCACCTTAGGTCATCAGTTCCCTGAGAAAAATAGCCTAACCATCAATTTGAAGTCTGTTGGACCAAATCTAAGGCCAATTAGATAAAATCTAGGAGGTAAGAAATTTAAAATCAGCATATTCTGAGTAATTTTCTGAAATCATGAGATGATAGCCTCTGAAAGACAGAAAGAACTGCTAATAAATAATATATCTAAGCATCCATTATGTTTATTCTTTCAAATCATGACATTAATCAGAAATCCAGAATTAATCAAGAACAACTTTCATCTGGTACCATCATAATAAGGGTTCCGGTTGGCGGGATTTACTAAACACTCTTCGAAGGAATCAGGTAACATAAGTGTTGATTTAAACTACTGATCTATATAGTATATTCCCAAAAAAACAGACAAATATAGAACTGTCTTTTCTTCCCTCAGTTTTTATCATTTCATCACCAAAAGAGTTCGAATGAAGGAACGGGGAAAACAACTTATCTTAACATCAATGCATTGATAAAACAAATACTTAGTAAGTACCGAAGCCTCTAAAATATAGAGAAACTTATCCATGTGGTCTGAGACAAAAGAATACCTCAAATTAATTTAAAGAATTTCCAGTAGCTATTATGCGATATGTGACACGGGTTACTCCACCCTCTTTCTCTGTAATACCAACAAAAATATTTTTAAACATTAAATTAGAGTATGCCGAATATAAATGATGATTTATAAAGAAATCAGTTTTCACGTCTGCACATCCTTTTTTCCCCCCCCCTCAATTCTGTAAATTGCCCACCAATGGCTCCTCTTTCTAAGGAAATGACAAGACCTGTGTGCACTATTAGGTTGCACTTTCTTCTTCTACAGCTGCTAAAATAATTTTTTATAAAAAAAATCTAATCTTTTATGTAATGTGAAATGTTTAGAAACATGCTTTTTAATCTGAGAGTCAGAATTGATATAATTTATATTCTATGTATTTTGACTTTGTAGATATTGTGTGGCTGCTCCAAGAAGAAGGCGCTGGCCGCCGAAACGCGCGTAGAGACCGAATTTTTATGCCACTTACTCTTTAATTTCTATTTTTTATGTATGAATATATTAGATATAATTGTTAGGTACTCAATGTGATTTTATAATTGTCATTTGATGCTATATGAATGATTTTTACTTGTGCTAATTGTTTAATAAAAGTCTGTTTTTTTAGCCAGCTGTAGTTTACTTTTATATCGTGTCCAATTTACATGTGATCTGCATTGCTAAATGTCCTAGGTTGTTATTTTTCATTCATGTATATTTCCCTGGCCTAGGAATTGTAAGATTCATTAATTCAGGGGGTCCTTGATACATATACATTGATTTTCCCACAGCCTGTCTGTGTAGGGCGTTTTCTTAATAATATCTGAATATATCTTACCCCTCTTGTCATTTCCTTATTCAATTACTGCCACTCAAATTGATTACTTATCAGATTCTAATTCGATATCATTATGGCACTTAAACAAACTTTCGGATTTACAGACGAAGAATTTGAAACACTCGTAGGTATATCCTCTACTTTTGGAAATTCAACCTCTAATTCCTATCCACACAATGATGATACAAAAAAATTACTAGACCTAAAAAAGAAACTTAAAAGAATTGAGGCACATGGGGAATTTATGCTAGCCTATCTCAGGCTGGGCATAATCCCTATGGGTTTGAGAGTGAGAAACATCCCAGGCCTATTCGTACACTATAAAGCTTTTTTAGATAAATGGAGCAGAATCGCGAGTAGATGCTCTAGGGACCTCATGATGCTCATCGTTGAGACGGCAAAAGAGTTAGCAATAGAAGTAAGATCCGAGATAGAAGAATTAGAAACTAAACTCAAACAATTAGGTGACATAGAAGAAGCCAAAAAGAAAATAGAGGAATGCAATAGAGAGATAGAGTCATTTACTAGTTACCTAGAAAAAAGGAAAAATGACAAATTATTAAAAGATAAAAGATATGCAACAATTGAAAACACATACCCCTACCTAAGATCCGATTTCTACCAACAGAATCATTATACAACTGAAAATAATGAACACCAACAACAGAACCAACGGGTAAATACTTTTTCAGAAACCTCCGATTCTGAAAATGAAAGTAATGAGGGTTATTATGATTCTGATTTAATGTATAATCAAACAGCTAATAGAGGAAATCGCAGGCAGCCTTTTTTAGGGAACCGCGGGGGACGTCAGGGACGCCCCAGAGTTCACTTCCAGGGCCAGCCGAGAGGCAACTACCAACCACAACACCACCATCAACAGGAAGAGCCACAATTTGTAAGAGAAACCAGAAGCAGACAGTATTGGAAGCAGGGCATATAATTCCTATCTTTAACCTAGCCAAATTAGACCTAGATGAACATAGTACAAATCTATTGTCTAAAGGGTTATCTTATGTCCCCCACTCTACGGTTAATTTATTTGAACTGTACTGCGACATCATCTCCTTCTTCCGCAAAATCCGTCTGAAAAAATTCTTTGCCTCGAATACTACATCAGACGAAGAAATCTCCCTTGTAAAACCACTCTGCCTCCCATCCACCTTCTGTCCTGGTCTTGAGCAATTAGGGCCAGAAGTAAGTACCTTCGAATTAGTAGTGTTAAAAAAATTAGACCAAGCGCTTAGATTCATCCCTAAACCTATCTATAATCTAGGGAAAGAGGAACATCAAGCCTTAATATCCCTCTCAAAAAACAAGGACCTTACCATTAAAGGATGCGATAAAGGAGGAGGTATTGTAATTGTAGACACCGGAGAATACGAAGCCAATATGTTAAAAATGTTGAACGACCCAACTTTCTATGTTCCTCTCAAGTCCCATTCCACAATTAAACTATCTAAGAGAATTCTATCCTTAACTAAAACTGCTCAGGAAAACGCCTTAATAAGTGCGAAAGAATATGACTATCTGAACCACCATCAAGGAAAAACTGCTTGCATCTATGGTCTGCCCAAGATCCACAAAGATGCTACCAACCCCCCTTATAGACCCATAGTTTCCACAATAGGAACACCAACTGAACCACTTTCCAAATACGTGGACAACTATCTACGCCCTTTTGTCCCCAAGATCGAATCCTACATTCGAGACACGGGACATATAATCCAAAAAATTGAAGGAATACCTTTCAATTCAAATAATGAATTATTGGTCACAATGGACGTAGAGTCCCTCTACAGCAATATCCCCTTGACAGATGCATTAACAACCACAAGTTGGTTCATTGATCTTCACCAGATACCATGCCCTAAGGAATTCCTTCTCAAATGTTTGGAAATTGTATTAACGGAGAATGTTTTCGAATTCGGCAATCATTTATACCGCCAAATCAAGGGTGTAAGCATGGGGGCGTCAGTAGCCCCATCAGTAGCCAATATCTTTATGGCAGCTTTTGAGAAGGAATTCATCCACAACGAAGTTGCTCCTTTCTATGAGTCTATCTCCCATTGGTCCAGATATATTGATGACATCTTTTTTGTCTGGACCGATGGGAGAGAGAATCTCCATGAATTCCTACAATGGATAAATGGAGCTAACCCTAATTTAAATTTCACCTCTCATGTTAGCAATAAGAGAGTCGAATTTCTGGATATAGAAATCTTGGATAATGAAGGAACCTTAGAAGTGGACCTTCACATAAAACCTACCGCAAGAAACACTCTACTCCACTACCAAAGCTACCACCCTCGGACACAGAAAAATAGTATCCCCTTTTCACAGTTCCTGCGAGTTAGACGGAATTGTACGAACATAAAAGACTTCGACAAACAAGCTGCACTGATGAGAACAAAATTCCTTGAGAGAGGATACCCGCACCGATTAATAAGAGAATCGTATAAACGTGCCAGATACTACGATAGGGACTGCTTACTCAGAGTAAAAGCCACCAAACCCAACGACCAATTGGTATGTGTAACAAGGCACTCGACCATAAATGAAAAATTAAGATATGTCATAAATTCAAACTGGCATATATTAAATAGTAACAGTACCAATGAACAGAAACTGATGAAACCGATTTTTGCACACAAAAGAAACAAAAATCTAAAGGAATTCATCGTCCACTCGCGTTTTGAGAATAGTTCCCAAAAAGATACACCAAATCAACGTTCAATTGTAACCAACCACCCACTAAAAGGGACTTTCCCATGCTCATCATGTAACTCATGTAGCAGCATTCTGTTAGGCGAAGAATTTGAACACAATGGCCACAGAACAAAGGCGAAGGAAATGTGGAACTGCAAAACAAATAACGTAGTCTACTTTATACAATGTCCATGTCTCCAAGGATACATAGGTGAGACCTCGAGAGCAATACAAACACGCCTGAATGAACACCGTTCGGCGATACGAACCAAAAAAACTATATGCCCAATGGTCAAACATTTCCTAGATAAAGAACACAGTGCTAATGATTTTAAATGGAGAATTCTAGAGAAGATCCACGTGCCTGACTCTAAAGGAGGCACATCTATCCGCAAAAAACGTGAGGTTTTCTGGATTTTTGTTTTTAACACATTTAAACAAGGCCTGAACAGCGAAATACCGTGGGAACACGCGATTCTTTAAAAAGAAAATACTTCAATACAGAAATGACACACTTTAATGTCCACACAACCACGAGATGGTAGGCATTTGATTTCCAAGAATCCAATACATAGATCTATATACACCCAATTAGCCAGAAATCAAAACATTAGATTACACACACTAGGATGAAGTATTTCAACCTTAAAGTTCATAACCTAAGACGATATCTATATGTAAGACCGAAATAGAGACAGTATAGATATATAGACAAAAACTTCCCTATTTACACACTTAAAATAAGAAATCGCCGCGTTCTAACGCCACTGAATAATAAAATCAATAGAAAAATTCGCACTCATGCAGGTCTACCATATAGATATTTTTCCTTTATTTTTTATTTTTTAAAAAAAACAGCGCACCTCATAACAGTGATAAGGATGTAAACATATACGGTAACCCAGCGAACACACGAAACTCTGCGTAACCATCTAGTCCTACGTAGAGTATGAAAAGAAAGAATTCGGAATGCACCGTCTTGAAGTATTTTGATGAACAGTATACGTGGTAACACTGACATGAATGCAAACACCAACCAATGCCAACCAATCACAAATAGGTAATTGGCGTGAGCCAACTAAGTAGGAGGAGAGGAAACCCCGCTACCATCTCAGATCTAACAAAAGATCGGCCTTCTAACCTCGGCGGTTGTTTGATTGAAACTCTGTAACATTAAATTAAATATGAATATATGATACTCCGCGTAACTATCCTGTCATAGGTAAAGCACAAAGGAGAACATGCGGAATGCCCCGTCTAGGAACTCTCATGTTAAACAACATATATTGTAAACACAGGCATGAATGTAAACATTGCCTGCCAACCAACCACAAGCAAGGAATTGGCGCGAGCCAATCATACGCGAGGATATGAAACCCATATCCAACCAGGGAATAGCTTTCTAAACTCCGCGGCTGTCCGATTTAAACTCCGCAACTCCGCAACTCCGCACCCTCACGTTCAAACTACGTGAGCGCAGGTGTTAACAATTCAAAGCACTTAAGGACAATATAAATAACGGCGCCAGGAAACCGACTTACAATCATCATTTTTTCCCGCGCTATCGCCTACCAAGACGCCGCTTCCCGCCACCGGACATAGGGAGCCTTGCCGACCATATACAGGTAAAATTCCCATTAGGGGCCCCTAAAAAGAGACCATTTAAGATTACTAAAAATAGAGTTAGATATTTATTATCCAGTGACTCCTGCCTCCCCTTATATCCTTTTTTTATTTAAACCCACAGGCAGGGAGATCTTTTAAATCTTTACCTAAGGACTAACATCCTCCTTGACCAGAAACCTGAGACAAGCATCTTTCCTTTCCTCAGGTAAGAGAGAGTATGCTGTAAAAAAGAACATAGTGAGTACTATAGATACAGCATATGTTAAAGCATGTCACTCCAATATTCATATAACCCCCTTAGGTCATCAGTTCCCTGAGAAAAATAGCCTAACCATCAATTTGAAGTCTGTTGGACCAAATCTAAGGCCAATTAGATAAAATCTAGGAGGTAAGAAATTTTAAATCAGCATATTCTGAGCAATTTTCTGAAATCATGAGATGATAGCCTCTGAAAGACAGAAAGAACTGCTAATAAATAATATATCTAAGCATCCATTATGTTTATTCTTTCAAATCATGACATTAATCAGAAATCCAGAATTAATCAAGAACAACTTTCATCTGGTACCATCATAATAAGGGTTCCGGTTGGCGGGATTTACTAAACACTCTTCGAAGGAATCAGGTAACATAAGTGTTGATTTAAACTACTGATCTATATAGTATATTCCCAAAAAAACAGACAAATATAGAACTGTCTTTTCTTCCCTCAGTTTTTATCATTTCATCACCAAAAGAGTTCGAATGAAGGAACGGGGAAAACAACTTATCTTAACATCAATGCATTGATAAAACAAATACTTAGTAAGTACCGAAGCCTCTAAAATATAGAGAAACTTATCCATGTGGTCTGAGACAAAAGAATACCTCAAATTAATTTAAAGAATTTCCAGTAGCTATTATGCGATATGTGACACGGGTTACTCCACCCTCTTTCTCTGTAATACCAACAAAAATATTTTTAAACATTAAATTAGAGTATGCCGAATATAAATGATGATTTATAAAGAAATCAGTTTTCACGTCTGCACATCCTTTTTTCCCCCCCCCCTCAATTCTGTAAATTGCCCACCAATGGCTCCTCTTTCTAAGGAAATGACAAGACCTGTGTGCACTATTAGGTTGCACTTTCTTCTTCTACAGCTGCTAAAATAATTTTTTATAAAAAAAATCTAATCTTTTATGTAATGTGAAATGTTTAGAAACATGCTTTTTAATCTGAGAGTCAGAATTGATATAATTTATATTCTATGTATTTTGACTTTGTAGATATTGTGTGGCTGCTCCAAGAAGAAGGCGCTGGCCGCCGAAACGCGCGTAGAGACCGAATTTTTATGCCACTTACTCTTTAATTTCTATTTTTTATGTATGAATATATTAGATATAATTGTTAGGTACTCAATGTGATTTTATAATTGTCATTTGATGCTATATGAATGATTTTTACTTGTGCTAATTGTTTAATAAAAGTCTGTTTTTTTAGCCAGCTGTAGTTTACTTTTATATCGTGTCCAATTTACATGTGATCTGCATTGCTAAATGTCCTAGGTTGTTATTTTTCATTCATGTATATTTCCCTGGCCTAGGAATTGTAAGATTCATTAATTCAGGGGGTCCTTGATACATATACATTGGCAAGCACAAGAGCATGCAGTCTTCCCTACCTTGTAAAAAACAAATGTCTTTTCAAGTTCAAAATTGCCACCATTTGTAAATGTAGACAAACCTTTTAGGCTATCTGATTCATTGAAGTGTGAGCGACTTTCATTTTGGAGCCTCGGCTTATTTTCTTTTCTGATCTGAACCTGCTGGCAGCTACTAGTAGTTTTTCAAAAAGTATAATGTGACAAAAGTGTGACATTAGGTTTTGCTGATTGTTTTAAAATCATTTTACAGTTTTGATTTGACTCTATTTGAGTGGACTTTTTTATGTCTTTGAAACTTCAGCTCGGGTTTTTAACGCTGATGCGGGCCTTTAATGGGTGGTAGAGCCCACTACGGCATCTCTAAGGCTATAGTTGAGTTGTTTAAGTGTATTGTCTGTTTTTTTAGAGTTTCATTTCCATTTCTCAGCTGCAAATGTACAAGATTGTCAGTGTGATGTGTGCTTTTTGGCTTTCAGCCAGCGTGTGCCCTTCGTTTACGCAGTTTTACAGCAGGGGTCTATTTACAAGGGGATTCCAGTGGTGCAATGCCCTGCTCCGTATTTACAAAGCAGCTTAAGCCACTTTGCACAGCTTAACGCAGCTTAGTAAATATCGTCCTCTTTCACGCAAGTATCTGCGTGAAAGGGGTGTGCAATGGGTGTGGCTTTGGGCATTCCAATGCAACACCCATTGCTTTTTGATGCTGCCCCAGATTTACAAGGATGTGTAAATCTGAGGCAGCGCCCGAGACTAACGCCACTGAATAGCTGGCATTAGATTGGCGCAACGAGGAGAAATACTTTTTCTCCTCGTTTTTGCTCTTTCTATGTGTGCTTCATTCTGCAGCACACATAGGAAGAGAACAGTAAATTGCGGTTTAAAATTGTTTATGTACAGGAAGGTATCCCTTCCTGAACATAAACAATCATCCCTGCAACGCAGGCACCCTTGCACTATGGTGTAAGTGTGTCTGTGGTGTAGGGAATCATCCCTGCAATGTAGGCACCCTTGCACTATTGTGCAACGGTGTCTGTGTTGGAGATAGGTATCTTTTTCTAAGCACCAGCACAAGGCAATCCACAGGGGTGTGCCATATTCTTGTGACTACAGTGCATCCCTGCATTTTTTAAATCATGTAGCACAGTGCTGCTAAATGGCTAGTAGTGCCAGGCTGCGCCATTTCCTTGTAAATATTCCCCTGGGTGATCTATTTGATTCTTTTCCGAGTCAGGCAGGTTCTGACTATGTTCTAAAACAAAAGAGGAAGCGTAGAGGCAATGATAGAATCACCCTCCTAAAAAGTCTTATATAAACAAAGAGATTCTATCAATGTGTAATGGTGATATTTTTATTTGGATTTTGATATGTTCAGTGAAAAAACGAAACTCTCTCTTATACAGTGGAAAGATGAGACCATTTGTGTGCTTTTTAAAATACCCCTCACACACTAAAAAAATCCAATAGTGTCATGCTTCATCATAGGGGTCTTCCCGTCCCTCTACGGGGCGGGCGTGCTACGACCTACGGACTACGCGGGAGCACTAGGTATTCGTGACAAAGGCTATGTGATGGTGCAGTGTGTCAGTGAAGTGTAGGGACCTAACTAGTGAGTGTGATAAAAAAAGAAAAAATTAAAAAATTAAAAATTCCCTGGCTAGTGGAAAACATAATTTATTCACTTCTCTGGCTGGGAATATTAAGAAGGGGGTTTTGTGGTAGAGCAATTAGCTTGCTACCTGGTCAACATGTTTCGTAGGCAGTCCCCTACTGCCTACTCATCAGGACCTTCTAATGGTCCCTACTAGGAGATGCTCGGTTTGTAAAATGGTAAGCCTATTGTCCTACAAACTGGCAGCAAAAATCGGCTGCTAGTTTGGACTATAGGGCATGAGCTGGCCCCATTGAAAACATAATAGTATCTCAATTAGTAGTCAAAAATATTGACCTAATGTGGTCTCTGTAAAAGAAAATGGTTCTGACTATGTGCAGGGTTGTTGCACCAAGTGGTGAACCCTGAATCTCAGAGGGATAGTTATGGCCCTTTATTTGCACTTAATGCTGTAGAAAAGGTACATCTTTCCCGCATAGGTTTATTGCAAGAACTCTGACAAAACCCATATTTTACCACTTGCTATGTTTGCCTGTTAGCTAGCTTCTTCTCTAGTCAAAGCTGAGATTCCTTAGCAGATCATGAGGTCTCAGGTGAGGCCGCATGTTTCTATGGTAACATTTCCCCACATTCAGCTTCCTATTTTGTGCACCATATTGGGCCTTGACTAGTTTTCTCCACCATTAGTGACTTTTCAGCTTCCTTATACTGCTCCCACAGCAAGTAGAAGGTTATGTGGATTCTACCTGGGGGATCCTGTCATTGATGGAGTACATGGCCCCAGTGTGTGCGTGGGCTCTCATGAACTATCCCTATGTACTGGTAGTTCTGCTTTTACCTCATAGTAAAGGTCTTTGCAGTGTACTCACTTATCAGCTTTAAGAAGAGGACCCCTCTGTAGAGGATCAGACTGCAACCTAGATCATGATCTATCTTTTTTTAAAATTACCTTCACAGATTACTTGTGTTTTAAAACTTGTTGTGTCACTTTTTCTTGTGTTTTTAGAAAACAGACTGCTTGTTGTTCTAAAATCTTACCTCCAGACACAGGCGGTGCACGCAGCGGAGCCAGCGCTGACGCTGCACGCTGGTCGCATACTCCCCCTCGCACCCTCCTGCCACGAGCGGAGGCCACGCCCCTTTTAGGCCACGCCCCCTCAATGCGCAACCCCGGAGCAACATAAATTATGTGCATTTATCGATCGCGCAGCGGGCGCGACGATCGCGCGCCGAAGGTGCGCCTTAGGCAAGCCCGTCTGCGCCCATCCACGGCCGGGCGCGGTCCAGGGCGATAACCCCTGCCCTTTCTTCAACTGACCTGATAACCTATAATAGACAGGCCCTATGGAACCTATGCCCGCCGATAAATGAGTGTTGCAGGCACAAATTAGAGGTTATATCCTCTATCAAATGCCAACATTGCCCATTTAAAACCTGTAAACAGATAGGCAACAAAGAGCGGACAAAGAGCCTCAGAGGAGGCCTGTTAAATTGTCGATCCCTCCCGAAACACGCCTTTCAAATTTGGGACATGCTCTCAGATGAGGGCCTCGATATAATCTTTCTGACGGAGACATGGCTGGGAGTAGATTCTGACCCCGAGATTATCGCATCCCTTCCACCGGACTATAGTATAGCCAGGGTGGATCGACCGTCAGGCCGTGGAGGTGGGATTGCAGTGATCAGCAAGGCCCCCCTGGTATGCTCTCTCGAACCTCTTGGAATAGAGAACTGCGAAGCCAGCAAATTCGCACTAAAACTTGGCCCTCAGGACCACATCGCGGGTGTCCTCCTTTATAGACCTCCTGGGACCCTGGGAAATTTTAGGACGAGTTTGCAAGAACACCTTGCTCATCTAGGACTTAGACATAGGAAGGTCCTCCTTCTGGGTAATCTAAATATTCATTTTGATGATATCCAGCTAAAGGAAGCCACCGAGATGAGGCAGGAATTACGTAATACGAATTTGGTACTAATAAATCAAACACCCACACATACTCATGGCCATTTATTGGACCCGGTGTTTGCCAACTGGGAGGGCATAACTACGGGTACTCCTAACCCACTTCCCTGGACAGACCATTTTCTAGTCCCTTTGGAAATCTGCACTTTAAGTAAGCCTGCCCCCAGTTGAGTGGCAATAATAGCTACCCATACCGCAAATGGAAACATTTTTCTCAACCCATCTTTAGCGAGATGATAAGCTTAGGTGGGATGCCGGGAGGCACAGATAGAGAAAGTGCCAATCAAAACTTAGAAACCCGGATCCTTGATGCCTTGAACAAGGTGGCCCCTCTATCTACGGCCAAACAAGGGAACAGAGCTAGGAGATCAGCCCCTTGGTACAATATAGAACTGCAGTCGATCAGATCAGAATGTAAAAAGCTAGAAAGACTTTGGCACAAGGATCAGAATGAATGCACTAAACTTCAATATAGAACAGCCCAGAGAAGCTACCAAATGCAGGTCAGAGCTGCAAAAGCCACTTTCTATGGAAACAGAATTAGTGAGGCGGACTGCTCATCTAGAGAACTCTTCAAAATCTATAAAGAAATCTCAGTCGTCTCACTCTCCAATGTCCCGGAAACTGATTCCGTCATGGAATGTAATAAGGTGGCAGAATATTTTGCCAATAAGGTAAAAAAAATATACAGCTCTTTCTCCAGATGTCCTGCGGACGGAGAAACCTTCATAGAACTGAAGGAAGTGGCGCTGTTGAATTCGAAGCCAAGGTTAGAGTGCTTTACCGTACCTCCCAGTAAAGAACTTGAAACCATCTGTACTAGCATAAAATCGGGCTCTCCTCGAGATCCCGCTCCTCGGAGGGTCCTGGGTGCAAGCATAGTGGCTTTAGAACCATACATCCGCCATGTCCTTGTAACATCCTTTGACTCCCAGACCCTTCCGATAAACCGGAAAAAGGCAATTGTGTTACCTATTAGAAAAAAACCTAATATAAGCCATGATGTCCTGGAGAACTTACGACCTATTTCTCTGCTACCCTATACCGCGAAAATTGCAGAGAAAATTGCAAATGTACAATTGATGGCATTTGCGGAGAAGAACAATCTCCTGCACCCCTCCCAATCGGGGTTCCGAAGAGACTTCTCTACTGAGACAGCCCTATTACGAGCCACCGAAACTCTATGACAAGGAGCTGACACAGGCCTAACTATGGCACTGGTCATGCTAGACCTTAGTGCAGCGTTCGACACTGTAGCACATATCACCTTGCTACAGTGTCTGAACAGAGGAGGTGTGACTGAGAGAGCACTCGGTTGGCTTAAATCGTTTCTGACGGGCAGAAGCTTTCAGGTCCAACAGGGCTCGTTTCAGTCTGAGGAGAGGGTATTGGAACAGGGGGTGCCACAGGACTCTGCTTTAAGTCCTACCCTTTTTAACTTATATATGGCCCCCCTGGCTGAGTTAGTCCAATCGTTCGGCGTAGAGATTGTCTCCTACGCCGACGATACTCAGCTCTTACTCACCCTCACCCAAACTCCTGCTGCTGGAGCCAATAACTTCCAAGCCTGTATGCAAGCATTGGCCACTTGAATGGATAATCACTGCCTAAAATTGAACGGCTCCAAGTCAGAAGTCTTGGTGGTTGGTGGTGATCAACGGCTCTGGACATGTGACTGGTGGCCAAGTTGTTTAGGCACTATGCCTACACCATGTCCTGAAGCTAAAAACTTAGGGATATGGATGGATCCCACACTCTCTTATGAGACACACATCGACCGTTTAGTACCTTTTAGTAGGCAAGTGCTTTGGAGTCCTACGGACTCTTAATAAAACCTTGGACCTCCTTCCTTTGGTGGCTCGGCGCACTATGACCCAGGCACTGATTACGTCACGTCTCGACTATGGGAATGTCCTCTTCCTGGGAGCTTCTAGTAAAAGCATAGGACAACTCCAGATACTGCAAAATGCTGCAGCCCGCCTAGTACTTAGACTCACAAGAAGAGCCAACTCTAGAACCGCCCTGGAGGCCCTCCACTGGCTCCCAGTGAAGAAAAGAATAATGTACAAAGCCCTCCTAATATGTCATCGGATCCGGCTATTTGGCAGGTCTGGTTACTTGGTATGAACCATGCAGATCGCTTAGATCGGGCGGCAAGAGCACGCTTGTGACCCAACTCTATAGGAGAGAAAAAATGGGAGGTCGGTCCTTTAGAGTGGCGGCTGCCATAGGATGGAACAAACTTCCCATCAGTCTCCGCCTGGAGCCTTCGGAAACTATTTTCCGACGCCAACTTAAAACTCATCTGTTCTCCTCATAGTTTACTTTAATTGTCCTCTGCCTCGCACTGTCCTCTCCCCTGGCGAGTTTTTTTTCTTCTATCTTTTAGCGCGGAGACACGCTGGGATGGCGTAACCATGCGCTCTATAAATGTCTTTATTATTATTATGACTACTCACAAACAGTGTGCACACAGAATATCGATTTGGAAATGTCGAACTACAGAAATATTGAATCCTAAATATCGTGAGTCACAAATATCGACAGCAAGAATATCGTGGTCAAGAACATTGATTTTTAGGTATGAAATATCGTTTAAAAAAATATAAAAGTCATTAATATCATTTGCAAAAATATAGTTGTTTAAAATATCGATTTTTAATTAGTGGTATGTATTTTAGTATACATTTTAAATGTATGTGATGTATTTTTTTGCAGAAGAATTGTTTATGTTTTTAATATGTGTTACATTTTTAGTAGTTATCAATTATATTTTAATTAAATTTTGCATTTTTTAGTTCCGTAGCGGGTTCTGAGTTTATAGGGAAATAGGGTGGGTAGCAATTTAATCATAATAAATTAATTGAGATTTTATACTGTTAATTGTGGGAAGTAATTTATTATTAATTAATTATTAATTGGTTGTTAACTAATATTAATTAATTAATTGCTAAATAATTATGGTAATTATACAATTATTTTAGGTGCAGGTTGTGGGGTTTGCAGGGATAAAAGGTGGGAAGCAAGTTATTTTTAATTATTTAGTAATAAGTTGTTAATTAGTATCAATTAATTAACTGAAAATTAAATCTGGAAATTGTGTAATTTAATTTTAGGTGCGGGTTGTGGGGTTTATAGAGGTAATGGGTGGGAAGTAATTACTTTTTTGACTAATTATTAATTAGTTGTTAATAGATATTATTAATTTATTGAAAATTAATTAGGGGAATTGGGTAATTAATTTTAGGTGTGGGTTGTGGGATTTATAGGGGTAAAGGGTGGGAAGTACTTTATGTTTTTTTAATTAATAATTAATTGTTAATTACTATTGATTAATAAATTGATATTAAATTAAGTCAATTCTTTATGTTTTTTGTGTGGTTTTTACTTTTATAGTTGAAAGGGTGGGGACTAAATCAATGTAACTTACTTTATACCTAGTTGTTAAATACTATTAATTTTGAATTGAAACTAAGTTTTATTTATGTGTGTAATTCATTTTTTTACAGTTTAATTTTAGGTATGGTTTGTGGAGGTTATGGGGTAAAGTGTGGGAAGTTTATTAATTTGTATGAGTTTTAATTTGTTTTTTATTAATAATATTTCTTTAATTGGTAATTAATTATGTTAATTATGTAAGTACATTTTTTTAAATTTAGAAATAAAAAAGTACATTTTTTTTAATTGTCGTGATATACCACCATAGTATGAGGTGAGGTCAAGGGTATGAGTACGACTTGCTATCTCAGAATACATTTCTGGCAGGGATAGGATAAGATGGAATACCCAGATCCCTCAGCAATGACGAATCAACCCAAAACAAACACCAATACATACTTACTGAGTGTAATACAGAGAATGTCTGGTGGAAATTACAGCCAATTAGGCCGGGGCTTAGTACTAGGTAAGGGCTCTGCAGCTAGTATACACCACAGTAGAGTAATCATTGGACCCGGGAAAACCCTAAAAAAGAACCAACAAAAAAAAATACGGATGGATCAATGCTGCCAGGTCAACAGGTGCCAGAATGCCACTTTGTTTTAGTTCTAGCCATATCCAATCTGGAGATCTGCAAGACTGAAGCGTACCAATCAGTGAGAGAAGGAGGTAAAGGCTCTTTCCACTTTTTGCAGATCTCCCTTCTAGCCAGCAAGATGGAATAAAAAAGCGGGTTTTTTGCCGGCTTCTGGGCCCCTTCCAAGATTCCAAAGATGACAAGAGGAAGTTCAAGGATTACTTGAAAGCCCAGTGATGATGAAAGAGTTTTACTAATGGCATCCCAAAATAAAAGCAGACTGGGACATTCAAAAAACATATGTGCATCCGAGGCAGCCACCAAACCACACTTGGCACACGCTACAGACTTCCCTTCAGAAAATTTAGAAAGTCTGAGAGAAGAATAATATGCTCTATGTAGAGTGTAAAGGTGATTTCTGCGCAGCCAGGCAGGTTTAACAATGTTCCATAAGAGACCAAAGAGTTTGCAAATTGTGATCTACAAAAAGAGAGCCCCACAACAAGTCTGGTAGCCGAAAGTCAACATCTATTTCATCCTGGATACGTCTGTACCAGAGAGAAATCTCCTTCTTTACAGGTGGATTATCAGCCAAGGTGGATATTAGCTGACTATAGCCGCCAAGTTGAAACTTATTCTCTCGTGAGGGGGTAGAATTAAATGAACGGGTCCAACTAGCTATTTGCATATATTTAAAACTGGCAAAGTTGTGGCCAATTTTATCTTTAAGATAGTCCCAGGAGAGTAAGTCACCTTCAGAGATGAGATCCCCCCACACTTCCAGACCTGCCTCTTTCAATGGAACAGCTAAGCTGTCTCCCAACCATGCGGGGCTTTCAGGAAGGCCCCAAAGAGGAGTCCTGCTACAGAAATACCCCAATTTTATAGACTTCATTAGATTCGACCATGTTTTGGCCATGCTTTGCAAAATCTTCAGTTTAATTTTCTTAAAAAACTTGTGGTTTCCAAATTTAAATAAAAAGCCTGACTGCCTAACTCCTTCCCCTTCAAACAAAGCTGAAAACATCGTTCCAACCCCATAGTCAACAGGCATTTTTAACACCATTCGAGAATGGGATAGTTGAAACACCCAAGCATACAGTTTCAGGTCTGGAGCTGCCAGGCCTCCTTTATCCCTACGTCGTCTAAGCTTTTTCCAAGCAATTCATGGAAGATGTTTATTCCAAATAAAGGATGTAATTTCCCCCTGTAGTTTGGATAACAGAGATGGGTCAAAATATAACGGAATGGTGTTGAATAAAAAAGAAATCTTCAGCAAGATCGACATTTTGATTAGGTTAACTCTCCCTATTAAAGAAAGAGGAAGGTGGGCCCACGCCTGCATTAATCTACGGCAATCTTTTGCTACAACAGTAAAATTTAGCTCAGCAATTTGGTTAATATCTTTCACGATGTTAAGGCCAAGATATCGCATAGAGGACCCAGGCTTTATAGAAATGTCCCTCACATCATCATTCCATATTAGTATCTCGGTTTTAGCAGCGTTAATCTCATAACCGGACACTCGCCGGAAGTCTATAGCAGTTTTCAATACTGCGGGGAGTGCTGTATGAGCCTCAGATGTAAATATAAGCACATCATCCGCGTATAGAGCCACCTTTCTCTCCCATCCCCTATAGATAAAAGGTTTAATATTAACATCCTCCCTCAATAACTGAGCGAAGGGTTCAATATATAAATCAAATAGGAGAGGGGAGAGAGGGTAGCCCTGCGCGTCCCTCTTGAGATGGCAAAGGAGTCCGACAATTCACCATTAACCAAAAGACGAGCAGTGGGACTCTAATATAAAAGGCCAACAGCACGACGAAAGCCCTCACCTATGTTAAACTTGGCCAAGGTCTCAGACAGTTACAGTCAGTTGACCCTGTCGAAGGCCTTGGTTGTGTCCAACGTGAGAGCCGCGAAAGATAGATTCTCAGACAAAGCCATGTCAATGGCCCCTATTAGGTCATATGTTAGCTCATATAACTGGCGCCCCTTTACAAATCCTTTCTGATCCAGATGTAGGACATGAGGGGCCACCACTGCCAGCCTATGTGCGAGAACTGTAGTAAAGATTTTGTAATCTACATTCAAGATTGAAATTGGTCTATAAGACCAGCAATCATCAGCTGGCTTCCCTGGTTTCAAGATTAGGTTGATCGAGGCACTGCCCCAAGATTTTGGAGGACACTGACCACCAAGTAAGATTTCATTAAATAAAGTGGCAAGACAGGACACTATTTCAACCTGTAAAACGCTATAGATTTCGGCAGGGAGGCCATCAGGACCAGCGGCCTTCCCTTTCTTGGCATTCTGGATAGCCAACCTAACCTTTTCTTCTGAGATAGCACTGTCCAAGAGTAGACGCTGCTCAGTGGAAAGTGTCGGGAGAGAGATCCCGCTCAACCAACTCTCAATCAATTCTGGATCGATTTTTTTATCTTCGTGGTAAATTGATTGAAAGACGTCTCTGAATGCTAATCTAATTTCTTGATCTGAAGAAAATGTATTGTTGTTAAAAGTAATTGAGGCAATATTATTACGTGCTTGGTCTGTTTTGGTCTTCCAAGCAAGCAATTTCCCTGCCCCCTCGCCATATTCAAAATGTGCTATTTTGCTAGCCTCCCATTTTTGCTGAATCCTTTGATTCAAAACAGAGCTTAATTGACCTTTCAAAACCCCTAGTTGGTTATGAAGTGGCTTTAACACGGTATCCCAAGAGGAAGAGTTAGCATCTATATTGAGTTGTAATTTTGCTATATTTGTTTCTAAAGAAACAATCTCCTCCCTATATTGTTTCCTGCGATAGGATACTTTACCGGTAATAAGGCCCCTCAAAAAGCCTTAAACGAGTCCCAAACAACCGCAAGGGTCGCTGAGTCATCATCATCAAGAAACTTTATTTCGATTGAGTCATACAATCATAAAAAGTGCATAGTAAAAAACAGTTACAACGAGAATTGTAATTTTTCTTTTAAAAAAGTTATCACATATGCAATATTAACTAGAGTTACATCAAGACAGTAAGTTTTGCCTTTAACCCTTTCCATGCTCATGACGAGCTCAGCTCGTCATGATGCACGTTTGAGCTGTGCTGATGACGAGCTGAGCTCGTCATGATTAATAGGTATGACGAAAAGTCGGCATAGGAGGGGAAAACACCTAGCAGCCAAGGTGTTAAGGGGATTGTCACCTATGCAATATAACACTGTTTGTCAATTGGGTGAAAGTTGCATATAAGAGTTACAAAGCAAGGTCAGTTAGTTGTAAACGAATTTTAAGACATGCTTTTAAAAAACAGGCTATACACTTAGCAGCAAATTGCGTTTCTAAAAACTGTAATGCCAGGAGAGCGGGTCTGCATCTTCTCAAACCCATTTGTCGGAGAAGAGGAACTAGCCAGCGTTTACGTGGGGACTCATAAAAGCTACAAAATAGAATTACATGTAGGGTAGACTGGGGGGCATTACCATCACAGGGGCAGCTAATTAATTCACGTGACCAGTCTGAGACCCCGGGGAACGAAACAAGGCGATAAAAGGAGTCAAAACGAAATCTAGTTAAAACATATCTGTCGTAGTTTGACAAAAAGAAGGACAAATACGGCTGCATGCCGGATATGGTTTGAATCGTCATTAGATGGCTGTTTGTGTGTTTACCGATCTCTGAACATATGCGAAGATCTCTTAGGTGGTTAGCACACAAGCTCTTCAGAGCCTTTCTGGATATGTCCACAAGTGAGGGGGGGGTCAGTAAAGAATGATAAGCGGTTTGGATCATTCAGAAAATTAAAAACATAAAGTAACCATGGGATCTTTTTCCAGTGAGTCAGGGATAGACAGTCGGTTATCAGTGACCGAGTAAGATGACATTGCTCTTTGGTCCATATACGGTGCCAGAGGAGGATCGGTTGGTATCTAATGGTGTCAGTTAGATAATCCAAACCGAGCTCAATGTGGCTGCCGTAATTTGGAGCACTTCGAGGGAGGGCTAGTACATATTTCAAAAAGCCATTTTCGATTGTTTGGAGCTCTCCTGTAGGAGCATTACCCCATACACCAGCGCCGTAAGTTGCCACGCTAAGGCATTTAGCATGATAGATTTTGAGCAACTCATCGGGAGCGGGTTTGCCCAACTTCCTGGAAAAAGAGATCAGCGCCGCAGTTGTACGCTGGAATAACATTTTTTTACTAGCGGTGGCAGGTTTCCAGGTTATTTGATCGTCCATGAGAATACCTAGATAGGGGTATTCCCTGGCATTTTCCAGTCTGACCTTTTCTATAAAAAGAGGTTTCTGCTTCTTCACTTTCTTGCCTATATGCATCACAAAGGTCTTGGTCTCATTTACTTTTAAACCCAGGGAAAGCATGAATTGGCAGTATTTGTCCAGTTGCAGTTGAAGCTGATTTAAGGTTCTCGCCAATATGACGGAGTCATCGGCGTACAATAGGGCTGGAATGGGCCGCTGAGTCAATATTAAGGCTAATAAAGTTGCGGGTTTCCATTTTAAGATATGACAAATCATCTGATTGTGAGAGTGGAGAGCGATCAAAAGACCTAGTCCAGGGGGAGATCTTAATAGGCCCTTCAAGTTCCATAAAGACCGCTGAATGGTCGGATCGATGTAGGGGAAGATAGTCAATATCTTTAACCGTATTTACCAATCTCTGGCTAATTAATATATAGTCTATCCTAGACTGGTGGTGGTATTTATAATTTCGAAAGGAAATACCTTGTTGCTGTCCTGACCTTACTCTCCAGATGTCAATGTAGCCATAATATTTCCTTGAGTTAAGTAGGAAGGTCCTAGTTTTAGAAAGGGCAAGCTGGCGACTATTGATAGATTTATCTAAGACAGGGTCCAACACTACGTTGCAGTCCCCTGCAAAGATAATTGGCTCAGGAAAAGACAACAAGTTTGGAGAAAATGGACTCTAAGGTTGTAGGATCATCTTGATTGGGTCCTTAATAACCCACAATTGTGTATTGTGTAAAGGCTATGACTATTGATGCAATGGCCCATCTACCACCTGGGTCCACCAGATGCGATACTAGCTTAGCTCTCAACTGTTTTTTAAAGATAATTGACACACCTCTAATATTCATTGTTTGAGATGAGGAAACCGCAAAGTCGATCCACCTATTCTTCTTAACAAGAACTGTCATTTGAGTCTGAGTTAGATGGGTCTTCTGGAGTATAATGACCTGCGCATCCGAATCTCGCAAATACTGAATGATTTTATCAGCTCTTGGTTTGGTGCGGAGGCCATTGACATTCCAGGAGATATATTTTAGACTAGCCATTCATAATAACCCTAACTCGATAAAAAGGCTCCAGAAAAAACAGAGGAGAGCTTAACTGCAACGCTAAGGATCTAGACGATAGTTGCTTAAGACCGGCTTCAACAAAAATCAAGCGGACAATGAGGACAATTTTACATTTTTGCCACCACCCAACACCCAATTTACCCCTGTGCCCCCCCCCCCCACCCTCTTCCCTCCCCATGGAAAACCCTTGCAATATCTAACCGGAACAAATCCAGTAGATAGTGCCCCTCCCCGAGCCCCCTCTGAGTGACCCAGTCTATCACCCAAATAGCTGTGTTATTATACCAGGTGTACTAAGGGGAGGTACATTATGTTTTAGCCATTTCTAAAAATTGGTTGAAAATGTTAGAAGATTTCCCAGGGAGTATAATTCTAAAATGAGAAGATTAGACAAGAATCATATTAAGAGGTAGCATTTAAAAGGAAGGAAGTATGGGCCCGATGTAGGTGGCCCAATCCCGATCGGTAACGGCCGAAAATACCGATTTTCGGCCCTTACCGATCGGTATCCAGCCATCGTGATGTAGGACGCTGAAAACCGTCCGATTCGGTATTCATACCGAATCGGTATAGTTACCGAATCGGAAATAAACCGAATCGGAAATACACTGAATCGGTAAAAGAACGAATCGGTAACATACCGATTCGGTAAATATACCGAATCAGACCATGTACCGATTCGGTAGATATACCGATTCGGTAAATATTCCGAATCGGTAGAGTTACCGATTTGGTAAATTAGCGAATCGGACAGGCCAAAACTCTGATTGAGATGTAGGGAAGCACAGAAATACTGATTTTGCCTCAAAATCAGTATTTCAAATTCCGTATTTACCATGGATTCCAAAGAGGTGGTAACCAACTGCAACCTATAAAAAGAGACCCAAAATGCAATGCAACTTGCAGGAAGGCGGCATTTTATGTCATTGCAAGTCGGCTACGGCTACAGCAGGAAGGAGAGAGGGAATGGCAAAGAGAGGAACAGGTCTACAGACAGAGGATCACCCTGTTCATGCTCACAGAGGCAGAGATCCTACAGAGGTACAGGCTGGACTCAGACACCATTCTGGAGATCATCAGGGACCTCTAACCACTTTTGGACCACCCCACCCCAAGGGCACATGCCATCCCAACACACGTGCAGGTGCTATGCAGCCTACACCTGCTTGTGTCTGGCAGCTATCAAAGTGGAGTCGCTGCGGTAGGAGGGGTGACCCAGAGCAGCCTGTCAAGGTTTATCAACAAATTCCTTGACGCCATGATACAGAGGATGGACCAATACATATCTTTCCCTGCAACCCATGCGGAACTGGTACAAACAAAAGCAGACTTTTACCAGATGGCACGATTCCCCCAAATCATCGGCTGCATTGATGGCACGCACATTCCGATTTGCTCCCCTGCTGACACAGAATACATATACCGCAATAGGAAGTCTACGCACACCATCAATGTGCAGGTGATCTGCAATGCTAAGTGCACCATCACAGACCTGGTAGCAAAATTCCCAGGGAGTACCCACGACTCGTACATTTTTCAAAACAGCGGCGTCTATGCACGGCTGACGGCTGGGGAATTTGGTGAAGGATACCTCCTAGGTGAGACACATCATCAGACCCCCATAACAAAAAGTAGCACAGTAAAGTACATGTATGCATGTGAGTAATGTTACCCCTTTTCCTTCTAGGCGACAGTGCATATGCCCTCCGCTCATTCATACTCACCCCCTACCTCAACCCCTCTACACCCAGCCAAAGGAGGTATAACCGGGCCCACAAAAGCACAAGGAATGTAGTAGAACGGACCTTTGACATCTGGAAAAGCAGGGGTCAGATGCTTGCACAAGAGTGGAGGTGCAAGGCAGTATACCCCCATCACCTGCTGCAAGATCATAGCTGTCTGTGCAATGTTGCACAACCTTGCGGTGAAGAAGGGCACTGAGGTGGAGTTGTCAGACTACGAGGACCATGACGACGACGTTGCTGTGCCACAAACACAACCTGCTTGGGTGTCTACGCCAAGTGATGGCAGATACAGACATGAGGAGATAACAGAAAACTATTTCTGAGTGAGTACAGATGCACACACAGGTCAATGGATGTGGAAATTTATTTTTTTATTAATGTTGGCACAACGTTACTGCACTGATGTGCAACAAATTAAATAAGTACAGTATAGGTGGGGAATGTAAATGGGCCGGGTTGCCTCACCCACCCTGGCAGTCTCACTTCTTGCTGCGCTTAGCTGACCCACTTGGATGTGGCTCACCCCCTTCTGCGTGTCCGGCTGCCTCAGCGGAGCGCCTGGTGCTCCGGCGCGGCTCAGATACAGCGCTGGCCGGGCTGCTGTGGCTGCTGCTGTCCCCAGCCTCGCCCACGTCCAGGGCAGGATTCACCACTGTGTTTGAGATAATTAGTGCCTCCATGGCAGTGGTGATGCGGGCCATGCCCCTGGTCACCTCTGCAGTGTTCTGGGTGAGGCAGTCCTCCATGTTAGCCCCTCGGCGGCATAGCTGGGCGGTTGCTGCGGCAAGGCAGTTGATTGCCCGGTTTTGCACGCGGGCATCCCTGCGCCTACTGTGCTCCTGTTCCTCCATCTTACCACACAGCTGGGTTATGGCAGTAGTCATGCGCCCCAGTCCAGTTGCTATGTCCCTGTTACTGTCAACGAAACTCTTAAATCCCTTTGTCATCTCCCCCATCTGCAGGTTGTGCTCCCGCAATTGGCGCTGGCAAGCCAGGATTGACTTGGCCTGCAGTCGTTGGATCCGGAACATGCTCCCCTCCAGCCCCTGGAATACGCTGCCCTCCCGTGCTGGTAAAGCGCTGCTGGATGTGCGTGGCAGGTGCCGATTGCTGCTGCCCTGCTGTGTGGGCTGGTGTGCCACAGGTGTTGCAGGGGTGGGTGTTGGAGCCTGACCCGCTGCTCCCTCCATGATGTTCAATGGTGCAACGATGCTCCTCCTGGCAGGAGATATGGCAGGTGCTGGGTGGGTCTGTGTGGGTGAAGGCTCCGGTGAGAACTGCAATGGGGGCGTTAGTGACAGTAGGGGGGAGTGGGGAAATGAGAGGGTATGTCCTGTGTCATCCTCATTGCCCACGACACTGCTGTCCTCCTCCTCCTCCTCCTGTGATGTAACAATGCTGCTTGGCCCTGCCACCGCACTGTCTGATGGTGCTGGAGCTGGAGCTTGTGTAGCTGCTGCTCCACTGCCTGATGGTGCCCCTAGGTATAAAGAAGCATTTGTGAACTGAGTGCAAATGTCTTACAGTCACTACAATAAAAGCATTGTACATCTCTTTTTCAATACTCTGATTCAGTTTTTAGGTGCATTTCAGTTGAATGTGCACTGGCATTTGTTACTACAATAGCTGACTACATTTACCATGATGCATTGCTCACGTATGTTGCTAGCAGTACTGGGC
The DNA here is from genome assembly GCF_964263255.1 of Lissotriton vulgaris. Taxonomy (NCBI): domain Eukaryota; kingdom Metazoa; phylum Chordata; class Amphibia; order Caudata; family Salamandridae; genus Lissotriton; species Lissotriton vulgaris. The sequence continues at coordinate 1,310,201,760 of NC_141695.1, forward strand.
CGGGGTTTGGCTGTGCATTGGGGCTAAAGGGGAGGTGTCTCGTAGGGTGTGTCATGCTGTGCATGCTTCTTACCTTTTGATGTAGCTCTGGATGAGCTGTCCAGGTCCCCAACTCCCACCACACTCTCGGTCTCAATTGTCGTGGACACAAGTTCCTCCAGGTCAGTGATGGGTGGCGCCGGGTTCCTGCCTCCACCTGTTAGTCCTGCCCGCTTGTGCAGCTCGGCCAATTTCCTCTTGGTGAGGCTGCGTATGTCATAAAACCTCTTCTTGAGGGCGTCCAGGCTCCTGGGGGTGACACCAACTGCGTTCACCCTCTCACCGATTGCACTCCACAGCTTCCTCTTGGTGCTCTCTGGGACTGTGAGGGACAGCCTCCCAAACAGCTGCCTGTGGACCCTCACCACCTCCTCCATCAATACTTGCAGCTCCATGCTGCTGAACTTGGCCTTGCGCTTGCGCTCAGCCTTCTGGCTCTCAGAGCTGCTTGCCATTTCCACAATGACCAGGATTGTGCTACCACTCTCTCTGCTGCTCACTCTGAATGCTCAGCTCAGGCTGCATCTCCAGAAAGTTCTAATGAGTTGCACCTGCCTGGGTAGCCACTCCCTGCTAGGGTGGGGGAGGGTGGTTCCACCTCATTGGCTGTTGTCATTAGTTTCACTTTTACTTGCTCGCCGATTCCCTATTTACCGATTCAGTATTCGCCGATTCGGTATTTACCTATTCGGCTAATACCGAATCGGTAAATTCCGAATCGGTATTTACAGTGCATTCCTATGGCCCTTTTGGCCCATAGGGTTGTATTGCCATTACTGAATCGGTATTTGCCGAATCGGTATTCACAGACTCGGTATTTACCGAATCGGTGAATACCTATTCGGTGAATATCGAAACACGATACCGATTGTTTCCGAATCGGTATTTTACCGATTTTTTTTTCCTACATATCATTTTCCGATTTCAAAATACCGAATCGGTTAAAATCGGTATTTTGAATTCGGTAAATGAGTTTTACCTACATTGGGCCCTATGTGTCTAGATCTAATTCTATTTCTAACACCCTCCATTATGTAAATATATAAACACCATCCCTTATACCTTCTCTTTCTTATTTTGTACTCTTTTCTTTTCCTCTTTTTATTTTTTATTTTTTTATTTTTTTCCCCAAATTCTCCCCCTTTTTTTCCCTTCCTTTTTCCTTCTTTTTTTTCTCTTTCCCTTCTCCCTTTTTCTTTTTTCCTTCCTTTGTTCCCCCTTTTTTTGTTTTAAGAAGAAAAGTAATAGTTAGTAAAGAGGTCTTTCAGACCCTACTAAATAGATCTATGATGTACATCATTGGCGTAAAAAAGGTGCCACCCTACGCAGAAAAACTTTTATTTCCCAATTCTAGTAGTAGCTTATCAGCTGCTTGAACAGATCTAATATTATGCATTTTATTGTTATACATAATTTTCATAGCAGCGGGAAACACAAGTTGGGCAGTTGCACCGAGTTTTCTAAATGCTTCTAGACGGCTCCCAAACTCCCATTGCTTCTCCAAAGTGACTCTGGAGAGGTCAGATCTAATAAGGAAGGTAAATCCCTTCCCGGCCAATGATTTTTGTCTCAAGGCTAAATTAAGGATCTGTTCCTTTAGTAAATAGGTATGAAAATTTACCGGGATCTTGCATGGTTTAGTCCTTTGAGGGTTACTCCTAAAGGGATCCCTGTGAACCCTCTGAATATCAATAGCCAACTCCTCAATTGAGTGTTCCAAACATAAAGACTCTTTCAGTATTGTGGTAATAAAGTGCTTAATGTCTGAGCCTTCCGACCCTCCAGGGACATTAAGGAAATGTATGTTACACCGTCTGGCATTGTTCTCCATGATTCCATCCTATCACTCAGGGCCACATCTTCAAATCTGAGTTTAACAATGTCCTCCTTTGCCTGGTCCAAGTGGATTGATAATGCCGCTACTGTCTCTTCCAGTATCCCTGTTCTAGACGTAAGCCCATCAATCTTGCTGTCCAGAGATTCACAATAGTTTCCAATCTCTGCCTGATTTGCTGATGATTCATTAAAACCTTTCTTTATGTCCAAGGACAAAGAGGAAAACATAGATAAGAGGGAGGCGGCAGCAATACCGGAATCAAGATTAAGAGCCACATCTTCTGCCGCTACCATAGCACTGGAAGAAGTAACTGAGGTGCCAGGCTGGTCAGAAGGATGGTCTACGCCATTCTCTACTGGGGCTCCTATATCAAGAGCGATTTCCTCTTCATTCAAGGTTTTATGCAATGGTGGTGGATGAATTGCCAATAGATTAACGTCCAGTAAGGCAACCACTTCTGTCATCAAATCAGGAGCACCCAGATTTCTAGGACCGATAGGGTTAGGGTTAGGAAGTGGCAACCAATCCCCAGAAGGTGGACTGAGAGGCAATGTTGTTACTGCTTGAGGACGCTCTTCTAATATAGGTGACAGGGGGGCCCAGATTGAGGCTGAGGTAGACTGCATATCTGTACCTGTGAACAAACCACGGTGATCTGAGAGATCAAGGACCTGAGGAACTGCTTTGAGGTAAGAGCGAAGAGACAGCGTTATTTTCGACCCCGAACTGAGTATCACTTTTAAGTTCTTTGACACTCTAGGGGATCTTGCCCGTTTCGATTTTACCTCCGTCGATAGAAAGAAGGAAGTTTTCTTCTTTGCTGAAGGTGACTCAGAAGTTAGTGACGGGAGGACAGGCTTCAAAAGTTCAATAGACACTGCTTTCTTTTTACGCCCTCGTTTGCTCTGATTTTGGCAGAAAGGCGGGGTGGGAGGCACTGATATGGACGCTAATTCAGGTGTTATTGCAGTAGTAGTGGAGTTACAACACTTACCCCGGTCAAGAGTATTGTTTACCTGTACCCGTATGCCCCCGATACAGCAGTCCTCTTAGCGTCTTGGTTCTGAGCAGCTTCCTCTACCCCAGTAGATAACCCACAGGAGTCACGCATGAAATTACGTGCCTTCCTCCCCCTTCTCAGCTCCAGCGCGGCAGCTGACCACAGCCACAGCCCCAGCGAAGAGTTCTGAAGATTTGAAAAAGCTGCCGCGGTAGAAAGAGAAATAACACAAAATGCCAACACCCACATATTACTTTTGGATAAAGACAATTATTTAAGGGCAATAGGACAAACACTATTTTTTTATGTTCGACCTGGTATATTTATTTATACCTGTCAACTTCAGTATTTATTTATTTTTATACTTTTTCAAAGAAGAAAAGAACATTCAACTACTCCTTATAAATATATACATTACTATCTACAAAACACTAATTATGTACAGTTCTATTAAACAATTACAGACAATCTACATGTAATACAAAACATACACAATATTTAATTCAAAACATTCTTATGCATAAATGATCAAATCAATATTCATACAGAAGAACAAAGAGACAAAGTCAAAATAAGGGAAGGAGTAAAAATTTGTTCTCAGAAACGATTAGTGTTACGAGTGACTCCTTCCAATGTGCCGACGCGTTTCTAGTCCAAATAACTCAATATCTGACTGTCATCAGGGCTCTGTCACTTTTCTGTATTAACATGCAGAAAAAACAATAAAGTTTTATTATTTCCTGCACCTCATTTTTGTGAGCGAAAAATCGATCGCACCACCAACTTAACACACTGGGAAATACCTGTTGGTTTTATTCGGAAAACCTAATTCTGCTTGTAAATATCCGGGCTTGCAGCTTCTATGCTATCGCATTCCTTTTTATTAGAGAGGTCTCCACCTACATCGAGGAAACGAATTTTGGACGTTTAACCTGTCCTATCTAATAGTATAACATGAAAAATAATCTATGACGGTAGAGCTCACGCTCATGTCCTACCTGTCTCATAGGTGAAATAAATTCAATGGCGACTGTCCCTCGACCTTTCTGTACGCTTTTTAAGAAGTAATCTGCCAATGTTTATATCATCATATTACTCCATTATACGCATATATAGACTACCTCATCTGACAATAATGCTTCAAAAACGAACGTACCTTCACGCGATACGAAGGTTCTTATAACTTGATCTGCTACTTAGTACAGGGCTTCGCCACGCGGCACACGCTGCGCTCCTGTTTAGTACATCCTTTTGCGCTTCAAAGATTTCTCCAAATGTCCGTGGCAATATCTAAAATTACAACAAGCGTCAATATTTAGAGCATATTCACGCTAGGGTGCGGCGCCTCTGGAAGACTCCAAGGGGTCTAGAACATACCTGAAAGGCTGCAGGATGTCCTTCACTGATGCAGTCAATGCTGATGTGGTGGGGCCATTTTGGATTAACCATTAACTTGTATCTTAATGGTCCCAAAGAGTTGTGGGACATGTAGTGCAGTAATTTCTGCCGCTAACGTGAAACACAAAAAGGAGGCAATTCGGCTTGCATATGAAACCGGAGTAAGTCCTTAATCCATGTTCACTACTGTTCGTTCTTCCAAAAAATAGTTTACTTTATTCCCTACTAGTAGTGACGACATTAGAAGTAGGGGTCCCCTTCCTTTCCAAATTGTACCATCGGAGCGGACCATTGCAACAACTACTTAACGTTGTATTTATAATCATGATACTTCGGACAGGTTATTGAGTCCGGTCACTGTGCTTTTAAATTTTAGGATAAGGTACGCTTCTTTTTGAAGCAGGACTCTCTCTGTATCGATCACATGTTTCATCTGGCTAATGGAGAAGAGAACAGACCATTTAAAATCGTTCTCGCTATGGCCTTTCTCAATAAAGTGTTCAACCATAGGGGCCGTTATTACTTTTTTCTTTATTCTGGACCTGTGCTGGCAGATTCTCAAGTTCACCTGTTGGCTCATTTTGCCAATGTAGATTTTACTACAAGGGCATATTACCACGTATACAACATTTTTTGTTTTACAAGTTGTGAAACCCTGATGTTTCCACTTATTGCCCAAATGCTGGAACTCATTACCTTCTAGCGTGCTTGCGCAGGCTACACAGTTGCCACACTTATGGTGTCCTTCCAGTGGCTTCAATTTTAGTTGGCTCCGTAAGTCGTTTTTAGCCTTGGGGCAACAATGTTGGCTCTAACAAGTTGCTGGCCTACACTTTGTTTTTTTTTTAAAGGCAAACATTGGTCGTGGGAATGGACACTCGAGGCCCTCTAGGAGATGCCAGTTCTTTAAAATCGTTTGTCTAAATTTGTGTGTATCTGGGCCAAAGGTCGTAACACAAACTAGCCTGTCAAGTTTTTTCTTTTGTTTCTTTTCTAATAGTTGTTCTCGAGGAAAGAACCTCGCTCTTTTCCGAGAGTGTTTCAAGAGTTTTCTTGGATAACCCCTCTGTACCATTTCGCCGCAAAATGTGTCTGAGTCGGCATCATAATAACTAAGTTCCGAGCAGTTCCGTCTTATTCGGAGTAGTTGGCCTAATGGCAAGTTAGCTTTTAGGTTCCTAGGGTGGGCACTCTTATGGTGTAAAATTTTATTTTTGTCTGTGGCCTTTTTGTATAGGGACGCTTTGAGTCCTCCATCAGTGGCCGTCATAGTGACATCTAGAAATGTCATCTGTGTCGTACTTGAATCAATAGAAAATAAAATATCAGCATGTCTTACATTCAACCAATCGTGGAACGCCATCAGATCCATCTGGCTACCCTGCCACAGGAGCCAGACGTCATCTATATAACGCCACCATTGGCTGATGTGATGCTTGAAAGGATTTTTTGTTTCCACAAACCTCTCCTCATATTGCGCCATGAAGAGGACTGCCATCTCCGGGGCGTAAGGACATCCCATGGCAGTCCCCTTCACTTGCATAAAGAATTGATCGTTAAATTTAAAATAATTCTTTCTTAGTGCCACCTCGGCTAACTTCAGAATAAATGAAGTAGGAACCTGGTGTGGTCTTTCTCTACTCTCTAGGTATAGCTCAATTACCTCCAGAGCCTCATCCTGGGGAATCTGGGTATATAAGGACGTGACGTCCATAGTCACCATTATCTGTGTTGTAGGGTCAAAGGAAGTTCCCTCAACCTTCAACAAAAAGTCGGTGGTATCTCTTAGATGGGACTTCACTTTTTGCAAAAAGGGCTTCAAAAAGAAATCGACATTCTTTGAAATGGGTTCAAGACATGAGTCGCAGCCCGATACTATGGGGCAAACTGGGGGATCTTGTAAGTTTTTATGAATTTTTGGCAGTAGATAGAGAACTGGAGTTCTTGGGAATTTTTTCTTTAAGAAATCACTCATTAGCTCCAAGAAATCCTGAATCTCTGCCCATTTGTACAATATCTGCAATTTGTCCCTGAATCTGTTTGACAGGATCATCAGCCAGTAAGCGATACCATGTATCGTTTTGTACTTGCTTTAGTCCCTCTGACAGATACATTTCTCTAGGCCAAATGACAACTGCTCCGCCTTTATCGGCCTGTTTAATCACCACAGACTGATCTTCTTTGAGAGATTTTATCACCATACGTTGATTATAACTGATGTTTTGTTTTACGTATGATTTTGTTTTTTCTAGCTTGTTTATTGATGACAACAGAACCTGCTTGAACGCCACAATTTGTTTCAGGATGTTTTGATTAGGTACAAATGTGGATTTGTTTCTGAGCCCAGTTGTTTCGTTGCTTGTACTAATAGGTGGACCAAACGCAAAGAAGGCCCTGAGTCGTACCTTTCTACAGAACTCTATTGCCTCCAATTTGAGTCTTGTAAAATCAGTATGTTTCGATGGCACAAATTTCAAACCCAAATTTAAAACAGCTTCCTCATCAGCAGAGAGTATTTTAGATAAAAGATTGACTACTGTACTTGGTCTCTCTACGACTTGTACGATCGATTCCGCGTTCTCATCTCCCATGGTACTCTGTGGCGACCTCTGGATGATTGGCCCTGGTCTAAAAAAGAGACCTGTTTCTTTGAATTATTACCTCTTTTATCTGAATCAGATGAGTCAGATGATGTTTCCGAAAACGTCTTAAACCGGTTCCTAGATCTCCCTTGGAACATTGACAGAGCTCTGCGAGATTCTGTCTGGGTGTAATAATCGTCTTTTAGAAAGGGATACACAAAATCTATTTTGAAGGCTTTGGAGTCTCTATCGTACTTATTACTCTTGTCTGTAATTGTGTTGTCCCTGAAAGTTTGAATTTCTTTGTCGATTTTTTCTAATAGTCCCTTTGCATCAGTGACAGCTTGGTTGTCTCTTAGAGCCTGAGAAAGTTCTTTGATCTGCCTTTCCTCTTCTCGACACAATCTCTGAGCTGTCTCAATCGTGTGGACCATTGTATTCAGTGTCCTCAGTAAAAATGACCGGTATATTTTTTACCTGGAAACCCCATGGAATAGTACCCCCTTTCAGATGTTTGAGGAGGAAATACCCATGTAGTTCAGTTCTTATATGGTTTTTGTGAAGCCGGATTAATTTATCAGATTCATTCTGCTGTTTATCAGAAGTATTCAGTGTGATAGATGAAAAAGGTGCAGATGCGATCAAATCCTGTATGTGACTCTCGCTGAATGATAACGTATCTGCGTTAGAAACGGCTGAGACGTACCGAGAAGGGGCCGCACACTCGCAGCAAAGATCTCCTGGCATGGAGCAAGAAAGCGGACCCCCCCCCCAGAGAGAGAGCGCCAAGTTCCAGTAAGGGAAAAAGTACTTCAAAACCTTCAAAACGAGTTACAAACCCGCCATCTTCTGAAATAAAATTCCAGGTTCAAACGGAAACAAAAAACTCCGATGGTGAAGACTGGGCGAGCTCTGGCAGGAGCTCGTTATGGAGCACTGCCGCTGCTTAGCACGCCGCGGCCATGTTTTCCTCCCCAAAAAAAAAGTACATTTATGCAATAATTTATGTTTTTGTTTCTAAATAATTTCCAATTAAAAAATATTTATTTGTTTGAAAATAATTTGTAGGTATTTGTCATATGCGTATAACATTATAATATGTTTTTTTATTTGTAATATTAAATATATTTGCATTTTAATTTTTACATATTTATATTTTTTTAAATTAATTTTGTTATTTTTATATTTTTTTGTTAATATTTTGTTTGTTTTTAATTTTGAACTGACTGGAGGGAGAATATTAATTGTTACCCCTCCGCAATCCAACACTTTCCCTACTGTTGCACTGATTAGAGTGAGAATAGTAAATTTTACCCCACCACTATCCAACACTTTCCCTACTGGTGCACTCACTGGAGTGGGAATAGTGATTTTTAGCCCTCCGCTATACATCACTTTCCCTACTTTTGCACTCATTGGAGTGGGAATAGTAGGTTTTACCCCTCCGCTATCCAACACTTTCCCTACTGTTACAATTATTGGAGTGGGAATAGTAAGTTTTATCCCTCCGCAATCAAACAATTTCCCTACTGTTGCACTGACTGGAGTGGGAATAGTTAGTTCAGTTCATAATCTTTATTTCGATCACACAGATCATAAAAGACAGTCACAATATTACGCAAAAAGATGAACCATTTTGTTAAAAATATGTCAATTTTGAACTCAGCACTGCACTCATCAAATGCAAGACTATAAAAGGTTTAAAAATTGTTATAAGACGTGAACCCATAAAACTATTATACTTTATCTTCACTTATTTATTTTAACATTTTTAGATATCTCTATTTTGTTCAAAGAGTCATGACGATAAGAAGAAATAGTACTTGGGCCAATAGGACAAGGGGAAGGGTACATTTATGGGTCTATGTGACCATAACTATCAAATACGTATATTCCTATACTGGACTAAGTCACTATGGTTGGCCATTACTGCAGCTATCCTATTCATAAATTGGGCTGGGCCATATTCCAACTTTAGCCAGTTGAGTTCTGTGGCCTATCAGAGTCATGCCAACTTCATCTTACTGTAGGTTGCTAGTTTGGGTTGTCACCGACATCTTTAGCATTTTATCGCAAATTAACCAGACATTTGGCAATGGATATCACACACACCTCTTTAGTGCTGGACTTCAATATTCTTAGAGCTTTGGCGCTGGATCTTGTGCTCAGTTTTTTGCATAAAAGTTTAAGCTATTTTTCCGTTGGGGCCTTGTAAGCAGAACATACAAAAAAGATGTGTAGGACTGTCTCCTCCTGCTCTTTGCAAAGATTGCATCTGCTGCCTTTGGTATTGTGCCAATCATAAGTAAAAGATTTAATGAGGAGTATGCCAACCCTGAATTGGAAGAATAGTCTCCTATCTCCAGGCTTGGTTATAACATCCCAGTAAGGTTCGTACATGAGCCTGGGCTTGAATTCCATGAAGATGCCAGACAATGTGGTGCTCTCGATGGTACATGTGCCATTTGTAATGACCATGGACCAATAAAGTTCCTTAATTTCTCTTTTAGAAGGGAACTGATGGCCTGCTGGGTCTTCCCATAGGTGGCTCAAGCCATTATTAACCAATGTGCTCTTCACCTTTTGTAACAAGGTTATCTTGCAGGAGATGTCGGCTTCTCTAACATCCTTTAGTGCTTTGGCATAATGTGATAGCTCTGGGGTGGAACATAATCTACACCAAAATGTTATTGGACGAAACCTTGCTATCTCATCCAGGCAGTTGCATCCTAGATCATGATATAAGGGCTTTTAACAGGTGTTTGCGTAAGACCTTTGAGGCCTCTCACAAATTTTTTCTGTGCTAGGACTAACGGTGTCAGGTTATCGAAGCCCCATAGTTCTGCATGATAAAGTGACGAGGCCGTAAATTTGATTTATAAATCTGCAACGCTGGGCCCATAGGCTTGGTTTGTGAGGACTTATGTTCTCTCAGCAGTGCACCTGCTAATTGGCGATGTTTTAGGGGCATTGTTTCGATCTGGGGTTTCCAGTTTAATTTTTTTCCAAAGGTGATCCCTAGGTAGTTAAAAATGTCTGTCTGTTCAAGATATTCCTTGTTTAAGTGTACCTTGCCCTTTATTGCTCTGTGTTTATGAAGGACCATACATTTTGTTTTGTTTGCATTTATCACAAGACCAGGGTCCTTGCAGAAGTCTTCAAAGTGCGTTAGCGCTCAATGCAACCCACTCTAAGTTTTCGAGATGACAAGTGTGTCATCCACAAACATACGTATTGGTACTTTGATACCTGCGAGTGAGGGGTCATCCCCCTAGTGTTCCTCACTGCCCCCACCATAAGGTGCAGCTCTCTCGAGCTGGGAGAGCCTCTTCAATTAAGTAAACAAACTTCTTTTTTATGGAAGGTAAGGTGGCAGGAAAAAGAAATTCTTACTTCAAAAAGTCTTGGAACCTTAGATTTCATCAATGGGAGAGTTCCCTTCCTTCAATGTTTAGAAGAGCATCAGGAGAGCTTATTTCAACTGAGTGTTTCCCAGGATCAAAATGATGGATTGTGCGAGGATGAAGGAGAAATTGATGATCCACATAGCTAATTTTAACATGGTTCAAAGGGCAATTAGTCTCATCCATTCTGCTACAGTTAATAAAATGTAGATAAGTAGGAGAGAACCCACTATTCTGGCTGTCCCAAAATGAGCTTCCAGTCACAGATGGCTGAAATCCGATGTTGTCTCTTTGATTCACTGGGTGTGTCTGGAGAGGGATGTGAGGATGAGGGTGATGGAAGTTATGCCAAGCAGAAGAGGCCCAAAGAAGCCAAACATCTAGAACAGAAAAAGAATATACAGAAAAAAGTTGCTTTTGCCATCTGAGGCTATAGAGTTAACTGTGAGACTTGCTGTTGCATGCTGAGTGGAATCCAAGTATGCATTAAAATACAGAGAGGCAGTGAGGACCAGGGACCCAACCACAGACCCCCACAGCAGCCAGGGCATCACCGTTGAGATCCGAAGCTTTAACCAGAGGAAGAGACGATGGTTGAATTCAACAATCTTTACACGGTTGAAGATGCAATGAGCCACACACTGGAGGTACTGGTCCATGCAAGAAGGTAGGTCATAAGTCGATAGATGTCATTGGAATAATAATCCTCCAAGAGAGCATCTCCTAGCTGAACACATTGAAAGCACATGCCTAAGATTCCCAGAGCCAGTAAAATGAGGTTGCAGTCGTTCAGGTTCCAGCCTTGATCCCAGTCCAGAAGATTCAAAGCCACACACAAAGCACTGGTGATTATCCCAATCATGGTCAGTATTGATGTGATCCTAACTTAATCCATATCTTATACATATTCCATCTTTTTATTCTGCTTGCTGCTCCTAGACAAATTCACAAGTCACACAGTTGTCTCTTTAGAGATGCTGTGTGTTAAAAATTGCGTTTCTAGTTGGCAGAGGTATGCACTGTGTCCAAGTAGGGACCTCTACTCTAGTCAGGCTAAGTCAGATGCACACCCTAAATTAGTCTGTGCTGACCCTTTAGTTTGACACGGAGAAGTCAGTCCTAAGTTAAGCAGCAATGTGTAAAGTGCTGTTCAACACTTATTGCAGTAACACAGTGAAAGACACCAGACAAAAATAACCATGCTAGACAATAGAGCTTAATTTGATGAACAAAACACAAGCTCAATGACAAAAACCCAATAAGCAGAACCAGAGTTATGATATTTTAAAGAATTTCTTGAACTATAGTGCTTCGACCCCACTTTGAGTGGAAATACCCAAAACATTATTTGGGAAATTTCCCAACACATACTTTTAACCATGTCAGGTTGACCACTGAATAAAACTTTTTGCGTGGTACACCACCTTGACATTTTTAAATTCACAATTTTTCACATCACTGTCACGAAAAACCAGCTCTGCAGCATCCTGGGAGGCATTCGGCTTCTGCTGGTGGGCCCGATGATGAAGCATGTCACCACCCAGGGTGGTGAGTGAGGGCTTCCTAATAATTCCTAATGATTCTCAACGTGAATTATTAAGGGTGATTGATTCTCTGTATTTGTGCTCACACACTTACTACTTTTGACACTCTTTTGTTGTTTGACAAATATTTACCCGGGGGACTGAGAGTGTCCCGTATTTTTCCCTCTCTCTCCTATTGTTGTAACCCCCTATAGTGTTTCGAGTCATATAGCACCAACCGGAGCTATTTGGTCATGCTGGACCATGTAAATCTGAAAAGTTAAGCCGAGCACAATAGAGTGCAGGTCAGATACAGAAGCCATGCAGGCCCAACTGAAACAGTACCTTTCCGGAGGATACATCGAAGACGAGAGCAAGATGCATCAGCTCCAAGTCACCCAGTCAGGCAGATTTGTCTTAATTGAGGGATCTGCATTGAAGTCGAACCCCTTTGTGATAAAGACGACGCATCATCGTTGAGCCTCGCAGTTAGGTCCAGCGTCAGCGTTGAACCCCATATGATGCAGGTACTGCATCGCTTTCGAGCCTCATAGTCAATTTCTGCCTCATCATCGAGCCACTCAGGGATATCCTGGAAATGGTGCTGCATCAACATTGAAGGAGAATGTACCGGTTCCGACCAGCGCAAAGCTACGACACCTGGGTTTTTTAAGAAGCACAGCTGCAGAACACCCTCTCAAGGCTCAGGACTGGATTGGCACCTCTTAGCAGATCGGGACTGACAGTTGGCAGAGTCCAGCAGCTGAAGCAGAATTAAAAGAAGTCTTTGTTATCCCTAAGACTCCAGAACAGGAGGCAAGCCAGCAAGTTCTTGGAGTCACTTGGTAATGAGGTTGTAGAGATTCAGGCCAAGTCCTTCTCACCACCGGGTAAAGGGCAGCAGGACAGGCACAGCAGAGCAGGGGTCCAACAAATCCAGCAGAGTTCAGCCATGTGTCAGTCCTCTCAGCAGCACAGCAGTCCTTCTTCGTAGCAGTGTCATCAGGTCAAGAGTGTACTCAGTTGGTGTTGTCATGAGTCCAGTACTTATACCCAGTTGTGGCTTTGAAGTGAGGAACACATCAAAGAGAGGGCTTTGAAGTCCACAAGGTGCCTGCCCTTCCTGCCCTGGGTCCAGACTCACTAAAGAGGGATATGCAGCTCCTTGTGTAGGGACAGGCACAGCTCTATTCAGATGCAAGTGTCAGCTCCCCTCTCCCATCTTGCTCAGGAAGATCTATCAGCCTGGTGATAGGCCATCAGGATATGAATGACACACCTCAGCTCCCTTTGTGTGTAACTGTATAGAAGGAATGAACAAAGCCCAGTTGTCACTCACTCTAGATGTGTATTCAGCCAGGCAAAGCCACAGAATGGTTAAAGTAAGAAAATACCAACTTTTCTAAAAGCGGCATGTTCAGACTTACAATTTGAAATTCAACTTCACCATTAGTTGAGATTTTAAATTGTGAGTCCAGAGATACCAAACCTATACTTTCTATCTTGTCTCAATTGGAAATTACACTTATAAGATGGAATAAAGCAATCCCACTCTTAACCTATGGGCAAGAGAGGCCTTACAGTAGTCAAAAAAAAATGAAAGAATGTTTCACTAACCTGGCAATGTAAAACTTAAAAGTACATGTCGAACTCCTTAAATACACTGCTCCCTGCCCATGGGGCTGTTTAGGGCCTGCCTTAAGGGGGCTTATATGTATTAAAAAGGATGGTTTGGGCCAGGCAAGTGGGTCATCTTGCCTGGCTGATATTGCAGTTTAAAACGGCACACACTGGCTCTGCAATGGCAGGCCTGAGTTATGTTTGGAGGGCTCCTGGAGTGGGTGGCACCATCAGTTCTGCAGACCGACTAGTGGCGGAGTGAGCTAAAGAACGGTGATGGATTAAACCCAGATCAGTTGACTGGGGGTGAGTGTTTGTATTGTCAACGCTCCGTCCATCATCCCCTTTGGTTTTTCTTTGTTCTCCCTAAGTTGGCAGGGTATGCTCAGACGTGAGTCCCTTGCTCACTTTGCCGCTGGATTCAAGCAAGCCCGGCTGAAGACGGCTGTAATGCCAGAAACCGGTCCTGGGAAGCTTTGTTCCGGTCCAGGGAAGACATGGCTTGGCAGTTCGGGCTGGAGTGTTCCCATGAGGCACATATGATTTGCATATGGCCATGTCTGAACTGGGGTGGCGGAGTGAGCTAAAGAACGGTGATGGATTAACCCCAGATCAGTTGACTTGGGGTGAGTGTTTGTATTGTCAACGCTCCGTCCATCATCCCCTTTGGTTTTTCTTTGTTCGTCCTAAGTTGGCAGGGTATGCTCAGACGTGAGTCCCTTGCTCACTTTGCCATTGGATTCAAGCAAGCCCGGCTGAAGACAGCTGTAATGCCAGAAACCGGTCCTGGAAGCTTGGTTCCGGTCCAGGGAAGACATGGCTTGGCAGTTCGGGCTGGACTGTTCCCATGAGGCACAGGGTCAGACTGATTTGCATATGGCCATGTCTGAACTGGGGTGGCGCAGTGAGCTAAAGAACGGTGATGGATTAAACCCAGATCAGTTGACTGGGGGTGAGTGTTTGTATTGTCAACCCTCCGTCCATCATCCCCTTTGATTTTTCTTTGTTCGCCCTAAGTTGGCAGGGTATGCTCAGCCGTGAGTCCCTTGCTCACTTTGCCGCTGGATTCAAGCAAGCGCGGTTGAAGACGGATGTAATGCCAGAAACCAGTCCTGGGAAGCTTTGTTCCGGTCCAGGGAAGACATGGCTTGGCAGTTCGGGCTGGACTGTTCCCATGAGGCACAGGGTCAGACTGATTTGCATATGGCCATATCTGAACTGGGGTGGTGGAGTGAGCTAAAGAACGGTGATGGATTAAACTCAGATCAGTTGACTGGGGGTGAGTGTTTGTATTGTCAACGCTCCGTGCATCATCCCCTTTGGTTTTTCTTTGTTCGCCCTAAGTTGGCAGGGTATGCTCAGACGTGAGTGCTCACTTTGCCACTGGATTCAAGCAAGCCCGGCTGAAGACAGCTGTAATGCCAGAAACCGGTCCTGGGAAGCTTGGTTCCGGTCCAGGGAAGACATGGCTTGGCAGTTTGGGCTGGACTGTTCCCATGAGGCACAGGGTCAGACTGATTTGCATATGGCCATGTCTTAACTGGGGTGGCGGAGTGAGCTAAAGAACGGTGATGAATTAAACCCAGATCAGTTGACTGGGGGTGAGTGTTTGTATTGTCAACGCTCCGTCCATCATCCCCTTTGGTTTTTCGCAGACCAACTAGTAGCATTTAATTTACAGATCTTGTGCACAAATAGTGCACATTACTAGGGACTTTATAAGTAAATAAAATCCGCCAATTGTGCCTAAGCCATTGTTACCATGTTTTAGGGACAGTGCTCCTGCACTTTAGCACTGGTCAGCAGTGGTAAAGTGCCCAGAATCCTCAAGCCAGCAAAAATCAAGTCAGCAAAACAGGAGTTCAGAAAGTAAAAAAGTCAGGGGAAACCATGCCAATGATGACAGGTCTAACACCATGGGGGTTATTTACAAGCCCCTTGTACCGCCAGTGCGCCACATTTTCCCATGTTAACAGTGATGCATTCGATGGCACCAGGGGATTGTAAATAAGCACCTGTGTGTTTATTATGAGCAGGATTACTTTGCATAATCTCTGAAGCATGTAGCAGCAGTTTTAAAATATTAGTCATTCATTTTCACTATAGATATGGACCTGTTTAAACAGATGCAAATATGAGAGTGTGTGCTACCTTCGGTCCCTAAAAATAGTAGCACTTAGCTATGCAGTTTAATACGCTGGGGGACAAATTTCCATTGTATGCAAACAAAAGGCATCTCTAGGCACCTTATCTCTCATTTCAGCCCATTGCAAATCAGCAATGAGTTGTGTTTAATTTCTTTGAAAGCGCTGGTTATTTTATAAAATGAAAAGAGAGACATTCTGCGGCTGGGGGCGTGGCCTGACTGTCAAAAATGTTGGCTGCGGCTAATTAACTTCCAAATATCTTTCTTTGTGAATTGGCTACTTGCCTGATCGTCCACCTCTGGACATCCTGACATACTGAGGCCGATATTTTTAGTTTTTTCAAGTAGCGCAATGCAATAAGCCCACCTTGCTGCACTGCGCTGAGTGAAAGGGAAATGGCAGGAATGCGCCGCAATTAACATTATACGGCGCATTCCTGTCCTTTTCTACTGCTGGTGCACTTTTGCCTGCCTAGTGCCAACACAGGCACCCTTAGGTCATTGTACAAAGGTGCCTGCATTATAAGCAATATTTATTTTGTGCAGGAAGGGGCAGCACAAAAACAATCCTTAGAGGCATTTTCCTCTTTCTATGTATGCTGCAAAATATGGCACACGTAGAAAGAGGAAACAACGCGGAAAAATAAACATATTTCTTCCCTATGCCTCATCTGGGGAGGCGTAGCATTTTGATGCATTTCCAGGTATACCACTAATGGTAAATCTGGGAATTTGCCAAAATCCATGGGTGGATGCTTGGTAACACCCATGATCCATCCATAAACACCATTCTGGGGCAGAGTAAGGCATGGAGGCGATTTGCGTTGCCTTGCGTTACTCCAAAATTATCAAGCCATGCAGGGCCATGCAAAGTGACCTTATGTGACTTGATAAATCTCAGTTAGGTTTTGCAATTTGCATCAACCTTGTGTCTCCATGCGTGGCTCAAGGGCTACGCAAAACTTTGATAAATCTGTCCCTGAACCTTTAGTAACAGACAATGCAACTACAGAGTTGCTGTTCCTGTGAGAAAAGCAGGAGCTGGAACCACATTGACAGGCACTGGGGTGGTGAGAGCAATGCATAGCTTCAGCCTTGCACTGGGAAGATCCTGCTTGCTTAGAAGAGGGTGCCCAGCAGGCAGTGCGAACAAGAGACAGAGTGATACACCTGAGAAGAGGTGTGCTCAGAGTGCCACACGCAGCAACGAGCTGAAGGTGTCGGAGTCACTAAGGGGTTCAGACCTAGCAGTGGGCCATCCAGATGTGTCTGGATCCCAGACCTAAGACATTGCTGGGCCTGGGCCTAAGCCAGGAGTATATGTTTTGGGAAGCACGGCCCCCAGTAAGGACAAGGTAGTGTTCAGAGGAGGTTGCGTTTGATAAAATACATTACTAACAGTGATATTTTGAAATTTGCAGTTGGTGTTATTTTGAGGGGGAAGTGGGTGGCTAATGGTTTAAACCATGTTAATCAAAACTGAGCACAGTTCAAAGATAGCTGTATCAAGTCCCAAGTTGTGCACATCCCACAATTTGCCAGTAAAATTAGTCAAAATATGATCAGATTTACAGACAACTTTACAAGAGGTTTGAAGGTTTTTCTTCAATGGACTTTTGTGATAAGCAGTAGCATATTGAAATCACAAAGCATATAGGATTCTGTCACATTAGTTTAAAATGGCATACAACTGAAATACAGATTTACGGGTGATTTAGTGATATACCCTCTAACTTAATCATTGTTTGAAAAACATTGAGGGCAGTGACACATTTAGAAGTACAATCAGTAAGTAGCATTGATGAAAATGGGATAGAATTAACAGACAAGTTTATAAGTCAGGAATTCGTACTTTAAAGAATCCACAAGTAAAATATATGTTATATGTTTTAAAACGATTTTAGCCAAAAGCATCAGTGTACACTTGGTATGGTTCAATATAAGTTCTATAGATGACTTAACCGTGATAGAAAACATGTTTGGAATTGATACACATTAGTGCGAGCTACCGTGGATTGCAGTGTATGTGATAGTACCTTATATGTGAGCACCAAGAAACAGGTCTGTAAAGATCCCAAACTGATCAAGTGTTTCATTTCCTCAAAGAACTTTATAATTCCATGCCGGTACCCTTTAGCAACCCCATGATTATTCTCAAGAAATGTGACAAAAATAATTAATATAATGGTATTTACAATATACATTTGAAAATGCAATAATGAATCAGATTTTCAATTAATGAAAATACACATAATTTACTTTCAAATGCAAGCTCTTTATTTTAGAAAGTATTCTGTTTCACAAAACAACAAATTATCAGTAGATAAAAAATAATTTGCCTCCTTAAAGGAATTCGTGTTTGGTGTGACTTTCATCAAGCATCTTCAAGTACTAATACAACAAATGGATATATTGTACCTAATCTGTCCATTTGTCAGTATCTCATGCCAAGGATGGTCATGATATATCTGGGCCCATGCTATAAGATTCTCATGCACTTAGAATGGCAAAAAGTACCTTCACTACACTACGGCCAGCTCTATACTAGAAGTAAGTGCCATCATGTAACCAGTATGGACAGAGTCAGCATAATAAAATGGGTAGGCATCATCAAGCAGTGGATTCCTACAATAAGCCAAGAACCACCACCTGTATATTAGAGTCACCAATATACAGGAGTGAAACCATCTGGTTGTGAGGGGCGGACAAATCACACAATCTTCCTCAAGCATGTACAGATATGCAAGCACACTCTTATGCACTTTCTTACAAACACAAGCACACACGCCAGCAGCATTCAACCTTTTTGATATACTCACTCTGCCACCATGTCTCTCTCTAGCTGCCTTCTAGATCACGTTCATCCACTTGTCTCCCACTGCCTGGTAGGCCCTACCTCACAGTTATACTGCGACTGACAGCTCAATGCATGTAATACCGCCTATTGCCACACGACTTGAATCACACAATTAGATTTTTTTACAGGCTCTGCCTTGTCAGTAACACTGGTGTTGCACAAGTCCTGTGTTTGGCTTTGGATTGCTGTGACGAGTTGTGTGAAATGTTTTCTGGAGTCTTCTCTTTTACAGACCATTAGTGCCTCAGTGTTCCGAAGAGCACAAATGGTTCAAGTGTGGCAGATGAAACTTGGACCGCTAGTCCATCAGATGTGCAGTTGTTTTCAGTGTCACTTCCAGGGCATGAACCTGCATAGCAGAGGCAGTTCTGCACAATTTTACACCTTTGGAGTGATAGGAGAAAAATGCAGAAAGGGCACTATGAAAACGATTCTCCACTGTTATATGGAAGGGCACTCTGGTGTCTTAACAAAGCAGTAATACAAATGAGGATGGGGCAGATGGAAATATTTACTAGAACAACATATTTATTTTCTAAAGCGCTTGGTCACTTTCCGAGGTGTGGTGTATTGGAAATGATGGCAACTATGTATTGTTACTCATCTCATTGGTGCTCCTTTTATCCACATGGGAAGGATAAATGGTTGGGTGGAGACCGAAATTTGAGTCTGTGAGACAATGATTAAATACAGGTTCCTGCTGTAGATGTATCAGAGTACTGGGGTACCAGTCTGGCAAGCCCTTTTAGGAATGAGCAAAGTTGAAAGACATAGCAAGCACAGTAATACTTGTTTGTAATATAACCTTACTTTTCTCATAGCTACTTGTACCACAGTTGTTCAGGGCCAAATGATTGTAAGTGACAGACATTGATATTATTCACATTAATGGCAGTCAATCTATGAGTCTAAAAAGGATAAGAGGCTGAGTTGGCCCAGCTAGGGATTCAAACTCATGAAAGATCTTAGCAGATTCTCATTGGCTCCAGAAATACCTCCTTAGGCAAAAGGTGATGAAGTCTGAATACTGCCCACCTAAGGGGATTATCTGCTCAAATACAATCAGGTATGAAAAGGCATCTGCCCTGATTCACCGGTTGAAGAAAAGGAGACCATTATAAGTGCTAAAAGCAGTAATGCCATTCTAAGGCAGGAAGGCTAAAACAGAGAAAAACACAGAGGAGACCCCTCTGCCAGGTTACATTAAATGGAACATACATTAAGAAGCTTTATCAGATTTACATGGTTTTGGTGACAATAGTAAATGGAAAGGGGCGACCACTCGGTCCCCCCGAACGTATGGTAGGGGGCCCGGATCCCCCCGGGAAACCATTTTGGGCGGGGGCGTGTCTCGACTGGTATGCCCGAAGCGGCGTAGCCGGGGTGCGCCTTTTCCCGCCCAAGGAGGGTTGTCCTTGACACCTACACCGTTGGCCACGCCCCGTAGGCGTACCTGAGGAGGGTACACGCCCTCCCGAAGAAGAATAAAGGGAGCAACAATCCAAGAAGCATCCTCTTGTTCCTGTGCTTGGAAGCTGCACCGTCTCGTTGCACGTGAGCCCTCGACGGAACAAGGAGCAATTTTGAGAACTTGTAATTCTTGTGTTTCTCTTTCAGCGACTCCGTACTTTTGGATCCAGGACCTCCAGGACCTCGTACGCGACAAGGATCGAATATCCGACAACGATGCCTGGCAAGAAGCCCGGAAAGAAGGCAGGGACTGACCAGATGCTCCGCATGTTAATGAAGGAAATGGCGAGCATGAAAAAACAGATGGCGGCAATGAACAACTCGGGCAGACCGAAGAAGGTAATCGGCCCAGCATTGCCGGGAGTGGTCCCCGCTGGGAGAGGTAAAAGGGCCAGGAACAGGGCAGCAGGGGGGGAAGCCCCAGTCCCCGAGTCACCCCCGGCAAGTCCGGTTACTCCAGTAGAGACCCCGGTTTCGATCCCCGACACAGGCCAACCGATTCCGGTTGTAGTGACGCCCACTAACGAGGAGGCTATGCCTCCGGAGCTGGCCGCCCAGTTAGCCGCATGGCTCGGCAAAAATACCGAAGGTGCTACAACGCCAGGAGACACGGCCGAAGAGGCCCGATTACTAATGAAGCAGTTGCGGCAATCGAGAGATGCTGCGAAGGCGAATCTCCCTGTTGTGTCCCCACAGGTTCCCTCGGAACGACCGGCGTCTGGCGTTGGAAAGACAGCGGGACCAGCTACGGATTTGGGTAAGCAGCCATTGCCAATGGCGAGGGAGGGTTCGATACCCTCAAGAAGGGAAAAGGTGGTCCAACATATTCCGCTGGCCACGAAAGAGTTGATTTGGGCAGATAAATATGTAAATATGTTTTCTCTGTTGACCGACCACCACGAGGTGGAGTATGTTAAAAGTCAGAAAGATTTGTGGCACCCGAATGTGTGGCATGCAAAAATGGCAGGATTCAGGGTTGATGAGATGATCTCAAATTGGGCCAGGGCATTTGCGATGTTTACCGCTATCGTGGGGGAACGTAGGCCCGAAGTGTTGACCGAATTGGCCTTCTATCAGACGCGTATAATGGATTTCTATGAATCATATGAAGGCAATGAAAGGTTGGGTTATGATAGTAAGTTTCGTAAGGCCAAGGAGCACGATTCATCTCTGACGTGGGATTGTCTCGACTCCATCTCTTGGCAGAAGCAGCTCCTGCCGGGCCCAACCAAGTCATCTTCGCTTGGCGGGAATGGGTCGGCGCCCTCCCGCCAACATTCGGCGGCACCCTTTCGAGCAGGCGCCAATGGTGACCACCAACCAAGGAGTGGTGGGAACGGAGGTAAAAAAGGGGTTTGTTGGAACTTTAACAGAGGCAAGTGCACGAGGCCACAAGGGACATGTAAGTTCAGGCATGAGTGTGCAGGGTGCGGACACTCTTCGCACCCTGAGAGTTCGTGCAGAGCCAAGAATGGTGATACAGGGGGTAGGGGAGGGACCAAATAGGTCTAATGTCGACCAAGGGGTACCGCTACCTACCCCCGTAGATATCATGGCAATGATCCCCTGGCTAAATGAATACCCTGATCATGTCTCCGCTGGAGTGTTGCGGGATGGCTTCTCGTACGGTTTCCACATCCCGGCGGGGGATTTTTGGGGGGAATCACTATGTAAGAACCAACTGTCGGTGCAGCAGAATACGGCAGTGGTGGAAAGTAAGATTGCAAAAGAGGTTGCCCGGGGCCGGGTTGCTGGCCCATTTGGGCACCCGCCAGTCCCTAATTTTGTTTGTTCACCGTTGGGAGTAGTCCCCAAGAAGGACCCAGGTGAGTTTAGGTTAATTCATAATCTGTCGGCCCCACGGGGTCTCTCGGTGAACGATGCGATTGATCCAGGAATTTGTACTGTGCGTTATGCATCCTTCGATGAGGCCGTCGCCATGTTGAATCGCCTGGGGCCCGGAGCGCTGATGGCTAAATCGGATATTGAGTCAGCATTCCGGTTGCTCCCGGTACACCCACAGGATCAGCGTCTGTTAGGCTTTGTGTTTCAGGGACGCTACTACATGGATAAATGTATGCCAATGGGTTGTTCTATCTCTTGTGCCTATTTTGAAAAATTCAGTTGTTTTCTGCAATGGGCGTTCACCAAAGCCACTGGCCATACCCAGGTTATGCATTACCTAGACGATTTTTTGTTCCTGGGGGCTACTGGCGACACAAAGTGTGCACTGGCGCTACAGGAATTTTGCACTCTCATGAAGAGGTTCGGGGTGCCATTGGCACCCGGTAAAACGGTCGGACCATCCACTTCACTCGAGTTTCTTGGAATTGAGCTTGAATCAGTGGAAGGATGTTTCCGTTTGCCGGTGGGGAAGGTAGCGAAGTTCAGGGCTTCCCTGGAACTGTGCATTAGCAAAGAGAAGGTTACTCTCCATCAGTTGCAACAAACAGTGGGCCAGCTTAACTTTGCCCTACGAGTGATACCAATGGCCCGCCCCTTTTCCCGCTCTATTGCACAAGCCATGGTCGGTCTCAAGGAAGGACACCATCGCACCAGACTGTCTGCAGAGGTCCGCCAGGACATGCGCATATGGTTGGCATTTCTGGCGGACTTCAACGGTCGAGTGGTGTGGGGCAAGGCACCAGCGTCCTCGGACGAGCTGGGTTTGTGGACCGACTCGGCAGGGAGCGTGGTATTTGGCGCCATCTTCGGTAATCGATGGTCGGCACAAACATGGCCGGCGTGGTGGCACACCAGTGGGCTCACAGGTAACATTGGGTTTCTTGAGCTGTTCCCTATTTTTGTGGCTCTGAAGGCATGGCCGGATGAGTTTCGTGATCGCACAGTGGTGTTTTGGTCCGACAACATGACCGTTGTTGAATGTATAAATATTCAGGCGGCACGCTGCAAGTGGATATTGAGATTGCTAAAAGAAATTGTACTACTTTGCATGAGACTGAACGTACAGTTTAGGGCGAGGCACGTGCCGGGTGTGTTGAACCAAGCGGCTGATGCACTCTCTCGTTCCCATATGCAGACCTTCAGGGGTGATCTACCTTCCGCGGACCTAGTGGCAGCACCATTTCCCGAAGCTCTCTGGTTACTCGGTGCCCCGGATTACAGGACCTCGTGGGAGCAAGCCTAGCCCCCAGGACAAGGAAGGCATACGAAGGAGCGTTTCGTTCCTATTGTGCATTTTTGGGTCCAGCGGGAGGGGATAATTGGGGCCAGGAGGAGTATGTTCTAAAGTTTTTAGTGGCACTCCACAAGGCAGGCCGATCTGCGGCAACGGCCAATAGGCACCGGGCCGCCATTGCATTCATGGCACAGGCGCATGGCATCAAGGACCCCACATCGTCCTTTCTGGTAAAGAAGGCACTACGTGGGTGGCAACGCCTCGAGGGTCATATAGCTGACGAGAGGCGCCCGATTCAGTTAGAAAGATTGTCCCTGTTGATGTCAGTACTCCCCGCAACATGTTCCTCCCAGTCCGAGGCAGTGCTGTTCCGGGCCGCTTTCGCATTAGCATTCCATGGGGCTATGCGGGTGTGCGAGCTGGTGGCAAAAAATAAGCAGGATGTGGGGGGAGGACTGTGTCGGGAACACATTATGATCAAGGGCGATTCAATGGTAATCACAATAGCCATGTCCAAGACCGATCAAGGTGCTATGGGGGACAGTATTGTTGTCCAGCGCATGCGAGGGTCCCCCATGTGGCCGGTGAAATGCGTTGAGGAATATTTAGCGCAAAGGGCTGTAACATGGGGGGGAAGCTTGCTGAGACACACCGACGCCACCCCACTGACTAAGTTTCAGTTTCAGCAGGTGCTTACAATGGCAATCGCGGCACCGGGCTTGGACCGGGGCGATTTTGGGACCCATTCCTTTAGGATCAGGGCTGCTACAGAGGCTACAGCCAGGGGTCAAAGTGTGGAACAGGTGAAACAATTGGGGCGTTGGTCCTCGAACTGTTATAAAAGGTATGTGCGGTTGCACATGTTGTGAAGCCAATGTCATGCACTCATGCTTCTTGTCTTCTGTTTGGTTTACAGTTTCGCAAGCATACGATGCGGGGCGTACTGTGCAGTCGACCCGACACCTGGGGACCAGCGGTCAAAGATCACCGACTGAGGAGAGAGTGGTGTGGGTCGTGGGCCACTCATACGTGAGGCGTGCCGCGGACGTATTCAAAGCAGGTGACATGATTCACGCAGCTGGGGAATACGGGTACAGGGTGACCTTCTACGGAAGGGGCGGGCTCTGTATTGACCAATTTCAACGTTTTGTTGAGGGACTGTTAGAGCGGACAAGGTCACCGCCGTCTGTAATCATAGTACACCTGGGGGGCAATGATCTGGTGCCACTCGGTAGGCGGGTACTACTCGAGAGAATTCTATCCACTGTTAGCTGGTTGGCAAGAAGGGTCCCGGGGTGCACGATAGCATGGTCATACATGATTCCCAGGAAGGTGTGGCGGGGGGCCCTCTCAGTATCAGCTTTGAATCATTCTGTAAAGAAAGTCAATAACAAGCTTGGTAGGTTGTTTCGCTCGGCGCAGTTGCACTGTATTCCGCATGGATGTATTCGGGGGGATCACATGTATCTCGAAGATGGGGTCCATTTGTCCCGGGAGGGGAATGTCTTACTCATAGGAGACTTCATAGCATGGTTAAGGGGTCTGTAAAGCATGACCTTTAGTAGGAGTGTGGGGGGCCGGATAGCCGGTCAACTATACGGCCTGTGGCGGTAAGGTCATGATCGGTGAGCAGTAATTTCAAGGTCCCTAGAGGGGGGCGCCACCCATTATGGATGGGAGCGCCCGGGGGGAGGCGGCCATTGGCCCCTCACACGGGGAGGCGGCACCCACTAAGTATGGGGTCGCCGAAGGGAAGGCGGTCATAGGCCCCTCCCAGGGGAGGAGGCGGCGAGATGCCCCTCCTACGAATTTCCCGGGGCCAGGATATCCGCGACGGCGGATGTGAGAAGCAGTGTGGGGTGGGAGGGGGGTCCACGCTACCTTCTAGACACCTCACACGAGTCCTCGGACGACCATTAAGATGGCGTCGAGTTAAATAAGGGGCCCCCGCTAGGACAAGGGAAATTGGAAGTTGGCACAGAGGTACAGTCCTCTGTGCGCCCGCCCCTCACACCGTGTGGGGGGAATTTGGGTAGTGGGGACCTGACACCGGTTACGACCTTGCCGTTGGCCCGTAATGTTAGGATGTACAATTTTATTTAGAAAGTATGCATTTGCAGGATGCTTAGACTCGGCTAGGAGAACCTTTGTATTAGAGATTTGTTAAGGTTAGCCAATGAACATGTCTGCATCGTAATGTCATAAATATAAAATTGTACATAATATGAAACTGTTATTTTAATGTTTTAATTTTGTTTCATATTTTAATAAATACGGCCGGGAGGGTAACTCCCTCCCGCCTTCCAAAAGTTCAGAACTGCGTCCGTCTTCCCATCCTTGGGGATTGTGTTGGGAGGGGGTGACAGGCATCCCGGCCATATGGAAAGGGGCGACCACCCGGTCCCCCCGAACGTATGGTAGGGGGCCCGGATCCCCCCGGGAAAACATTTTGGGTGGGGGGCGTGTCTCGGCTGGTATGCCCGAAGTGGCGTAGCCGGGGCGCGCCTTTTCCCGCCCAAGGAGGGTTGTCCTAGACACCTACACCGTTGGCCACGCCCCGTAGGCGTACCTGAGGAGGGTACACGCCCTCCCGAAGAAGAAAAAAGGGAGCAACAATCCAAGAAGCATCCTCTTGTTCCTGTGCTTGGAAGCTGCACCGTCTCGTTGCACGTGAGCCCTCGACGGAACAAGGAGCAATTTTGACCCACCCACCAGCCCCCTTATGGCAACGTTAGTATTGCAATAAAATTGGTTTTGCTTTGATAATATCCTTTTCTCCTGATGTAGTGGTTGATAAAGATGTCGATGTCTGTACTGCAATAAAATGATTTGCTGCATAACATCTTTCTCCCCAGTGAGGCTAGTATCACAGTCTAATTGAAAGATGTGTGGAATGTTTAAGTTAAAGACGATAAATTTTGCAACGTAAAGTTTAATTTTCTTTCTTCAATAGGTAGTTAAAACGTCGTATTTATTTTTGGTCGGGCGGTAAGGTCATGATCGGTGAGCAGTAATTTCAAGGTCCCTAGAGGGGGGCGCCACCCATTATGGATGGGAGCACCCGGGGGGAGGCGGCCATTGGCCCCTCACACGGGGAGGTGGCACCCACTAAGTATGGGGTCGCCGAAGGAAAGGCGGTCATAGGCCCCTCCCAGGGGAGGAGGCGGCGAGATGCCCCTCCTACGAATTTCCCGGGGCCAGGATATCCGCGACGGCGGATGTGAGAAGCAGTGTGGGGTGGGAGGGGGGTCCTCGCTACCTTCTAGACACCTCACACGAGTCCTCGGACGACCATTAAGATGGCGTCGAGTTAAATAAGGGGCCCCCGCTAGGACAAGGGAAATTGGAAGTTGGCACAGAGGTACAGTCCTCTGTGCGCCCGCCCCTCACACCGTGAGGGGGGAATTTTGGTAGTGGGGACCTGACACCGGTTACGACCTTGCCGTTGGCCCGTGATGTCAGGATGTACAATTTTATTTAGAAAGTATGCATTTGCAGGATGCTTAGACTCGGCTAGGAGAACCTTTGTATTAGAGATTTGTTAAGGTTAGCCAATGAACATGTCTGCATCGTAATGTCATAAATATAAAATTGTACATAATATGAAACTGTTATTTTAATGTTTTAATTTTGTTTCATATTTTAATAAATACGGCCGGGAGGGTAACTCCCTCCCGCCTTCCAAAAGTTCAGAACTGCGTCCGTCTTCCCATCCTTGGGGATTGTGTTGGGAGGGGGTGACAGGCATCCCGGCCATATGAGCACAGGCCCTCAAGAGATGACTGTCGGTTTCTGGGGGTTCCACCATGAAAAAGGGTTAGTAAATGGAGCTTAATGGTACATTTACTTGCGTTTTTCTTTCAATATACTGTCATTAACTGCGGCAAAGCAATGTCTTCTTTACTTTATTGCTATTCAATACAAAAGTGTTATTGCTTGTACACAACAAAGTGGCTGGTGGCAGGGAAGAGATGATGTCTGAGGAGGTTCTCTTTTTTCATCAAGTGGATCTGATTTGGGTAACACAGCTTGTCTGTAGGTTGTAGGGCCATATTAACCCCTTCCACCAATGATATCAAAGAACAGCACTGAAACTCCAAATAGATTCATTAAAAGGAAGGTCTTCATGTATGAGACAGGATACATTTTGTGATAGTGTTTCAGTTAGTATTCCTTATCAGCTGTGTAATTATTTAACAAATTAAGTGCAGGGGGGCAAAGTTTTTCTTGGAAGCTAGCCATCTGGGCTGCTGATAGCAGATGCTGCTCAATACCTAGGTTGCCTAGTTGTTTTTCAAACTCATGTCTCTTCCTCCATCATTGTACACTTCGTGCCTCTTGTTCTCAGTGTTGTAGGTTCTTTGGCATTACTGACTTCTTCTTTTGCCCGGTATCCAATATTTGTCTTCCTGCTTCATTCTACCAATTCTGCCTTTCCTTTCTTTCTCTGTGTTAAAATCTGATGATGAATATTGAACACCCCCCAACCCAAAAATATGTTTGTGTCAGTGCTGCCAGTGTAAAAAGTTTATCCTGTGTGACACATACAAACAATGTAATCATTGCTAGTTTGCAATGCTTATTAGAAGGTTAAATCAAAGGTAGACTCAAGAGAGGCAAGGATAAAACTTACCATAAACAAACACAAACAGGCCCAGAGTAGGAATGGGAAACCCATCAGGCATTACTTGATATGCAAGTATTCACCCCGCCCTCACCTCGGCTGGTTGTGGGTAGCAGTTGCTAGGTAATTTCACTAATAATAAGGTGGTCCTGGATCTGGTCCAGACATTTTGGTGGTGTCCATCCAGCTCCAGCCCAAGGTGCACTGACTCTGCTGCAAGTGCCTTAGTCATCTTTTGGGCCCGGAAACACACTTGCTATGGTCAAGACCCGTGAGTTGTCTGACTGCAGACTCATGTGTATCTCCTGGCGTCCTAGTGGCATAGACAGCTCACAGGCACTGTTGGAAGGAATTTGGTTGTCACTTGACTCACTGCAAAAATGGAGCAGAGTACTGAGAGATGATGGCAGCTATCGGCAAAAGGGCCAGGTGACACTGGAGGGGTGGCCTCTTTGGAAGTCCTTGATGATAACAGTCTACATAGGCAGAGAGGAGAAGGAGCATGGTCGCACTCACCCTTGGCTTGGCACTAAGGCTCAACTCAGCCTTTGTTACTCATTATATAACTGAAAGTTACCAGATCTGCAGG
Source organism: Lissotriton vulgaris (assembly GCF_964263255.1). NCBI lineage: Eukaryota > Metazoa > Chordata > Amphibia > Caudata > Salamandridae > Lissotriton > Lissotriton vulgaris. The sequence goes on from NC_141695.1 coordinate 1,310,229,988, forward strand.
CAGGCTTAATGACACACATAACATCATGCCTTGACCAGATCACAATGCAACCTCTTTAGGTGTAGGCATGGTGGTGCTGGGCACTAAAGATTGCCCTGATAAAAAATGATTAAACAAACACCACACTGCAAAAGTAAGTGAGCTCTGCAAGTGAACCATATGGTTTCCAGTGCAGTAGGAAGGTTGCCTCCAAGTAACGGTGGCTAGTGATCTTTGAAAGTGTTGAGATAAATAATGACCCTACATTGGATGGAGCGCATATAGCAAACAAGCCTTACGTCCTGTAGAGGTTATGAGGATATTTCCCCCCGTAAGTGTTTACAAAACATAAACCAAATGGAGTTTTATACACCACTGTTCTTACATAAATGTGCAACAAAGTGAGGCTCACAAAATATTCCAGCAGTTTCAGGGTGACAAGCAATTGGTTGACTGACCCCCCGGGGTTGTGTTCAGGTTTTACTCGATTCATGTTTAGCACAATTTCCCCAGAGGTCTAAAATGCCATATATAATACAGCCAGTCAAAAAACTTGACTTTCACATGGCCAACCATTGTCTTTGCATCTTTCTTTACTTCTGCATGTTAACATTCTGACTACTCTTCCTAGTCATAGTGTGTGACTCAAAATATTCTTTGAGGGTGTACAGTGGTAAAATAAAATATGTACACAATTCTTGGTCCAGAAAGAGTAACGCTGCAGACAGCAATAGTGACTATCAAACAAATACCATTTTGACATATATTTGTGTAGCTGTCCATTTATTTCCCAACACGTTTTGTCAGTTTATGAAAATTCATGAATATTGCTACATAGTTCAGCCTTATAAATATTTTTAGAATAATAAATTCAGTTCTGAAAAACCCAAAGTGAATGCTTTCATACAAAAAATACAAGTTTGTTGTGAAAAACAAGCTTTTTATTTTTATTAAACGGTATAATTATTTACTACTGCCACACGTGGAAAGATTCTTCTAATTTGTCTGCCCATGTATCACCACTGCAGTCATAGAAGCGCACACTATCTAAAAAATGATCAACAATATTTCATGGCCAATGCTATACAAATGTTGGGGAGTGTCATTGAGCCTATAACACTCTCAAACTTTACTGAGGGTATTTTCTTCTGACAATAAAAGCTTGTTTTGATACAGAGCAGAGCACTGTCATTTTACCATCTCTAACTCTATACAAACTCTATACAAACCAGGTTGCATAATTACCAAATATATAGGGAGTAAATGTATCAACCTCATGGGTGTGCAGACAGAATATTGAGTTGGAAATGTCGAACTACAGAAATATTGAGTTCTAAATATCGTGATACAGAAATATCGACAGCAAGAAAATCGTGGTCAAGAATATAGATTTTAAGGTAAGAAATATTGTTTTAAAAAATATAAAAGTCATTAGAACATTGGAATGTTGGGAGCTCCTTTGAAAACAATGGAGTGCTCTGGGCTTATAATAGCTGGTATAAGCCTGGAGCTCCAACATTCCAATGTTTCTTTGTTCACAGCTCTGGCTGTGAACAAAGGGTTCAGGGAGCCTGAGGGGATTCCAATCCCCTCACACTCCCAAAAGGCTTTGTTTTTTTTGTTAGAACATCCTGTCCTCTAGTGACAGAGTGTTCTAATAGCCTTATAGCCCTTCGTAGATGGGCTATACCGCTATTAAAGTCCCTCTCCCTTGTTAAAGGCCCTCGCCTTCGGCTCGGGGCCTTTAACGCTGGAGAGGGCCTTTAATAGCCGGTATAGCCCTTTACGGCGGGCTATAAGGCTATGTTAATATCATTTGCAAAAATATAGTTGTTTAAAATATAGATTTTGGAATTAGTTATGTAATTTGGTATACATTTTAAATGTATGTGATGTATTTTTTTGTGTAAGTATTGTTTATGTTTTTTAACATATGTGTTAAATTTGCAGTAGTTATCAATTTTATTTTAATTAAATTTGGCGTTTTTTAGTTCCATAGCAGGTTGTCAGTTTTTGGGGAATAGGGTCGGAAGTTATTTAATTATAGGAAATTAATGATTCTTTTTATTTATTAATATTTATTTAATTGAGATTTTATATTGTTAACTGTGGGATGTAATTTATTATTAATTAATTATTAGATGGTTGTTAAATAATATTAATTAATTATTTGCTAATTAAATATGGAAATTGTGTAATTAATTTTAGGTGAGAGTTGTGGGGTTTATAGAGTAATGGGTTAAAAGTAATTACTTTTTGGTTAATTTATCATTTGTTGTTAGTTGATGTTAATTATTTTATTGAAAATTAATTGTGTAATTAATTTTAGAAGTGGTTTGTTGGGTTTATAGGGGTAAAGGGTGGAAAGCAATTTATGTTGATTAATTAATAATTTGTTTTCAATAAATATTAATTCATTAATTGTAAATTAATTATGAAAATAGTATAATTCATTTTCGGTGAGGGTTGTGAGGTTTATAGGATAATGGGTGAGAAGTAATTTATGTTTAAATAATTAATAATGAGTTTTTAGTTAATATTTTATTCATTAATTGAAAATGAAAAATTAAATATGGAAATTGTGTAAGTTATTTTAGGTGTGGGTCCTGGAGTTTATAGGGGTAAAGGATGGGAAGTAATTCATGTTTAATTCATTAATAATTAGTTGATCATTATTATTAATTAATTAATTAATTGATATTCAATTAGGGTAAGGGTTTTTATATTTTTGTGTGTGGGTTTACTTTTATGGGGGAGTAACTTCATTTTACATACTTTATAATGAGTTGTTACTATTAGTTTATTTATTGAAAATAAGTTTTAATTGCGTAAATGAATTTTTTACAGTTTCATTTTAGCTGTGGTTTGTGGGGGCTATAGGGGTAAAGTGTGGGAAGTTTATGAATTTTTATGAGTTTTAATATGTAAATTGTAAATTGATACTTGTATAGCGCACTACTCACCCGCAAGGGTCTCAAGGCGCTTGTACGAATACTGCTGTGGAACCCATTTCCCTGTGAGGCGTCCACTCCTGGGCACCCCCAAGGTGGAAGCCGGGTATCCTTAGCGTTGTGGGGGCCGTTGTCGAGATTAAGCAAGCTATTGCCCAGAGTTGCAGAGTTGGACTCCATGATTGGAATAGGCACTGAGGCGAGAATTATCAGGTCCGTGGAATTTTTAAAACCCAAGACCCGCAGAGGCGGGGAATTGAACCCTGGTCCCAGGCTAGACCTCTCCTTCAGGGTCTGCCGCTCTAACCATTGAGCCACACTACTTGTTGTTTAATTAATAATATTTATTTAATTGGTAATTAATTATGTTAAATATGTAATTCTATTTTGTATTTTTAAATTATTTGTTAGTGTGAATTGTGTGGTGTTATACGGTAGGAAATAAAAAAGTTAATGTTGGCAATAATTAATGTTTTTTTCTAAATAATTAAAAATATTTATTTGTTTGAAGATTCTTTTTTATTTTACTTAATATAATATTTTTAGGTATTTGTCATGTGCATTTAGTATTATAATTTTTTTTAAATTTGTAATATTAAACATATTTGTATTTTAATTTTCAACATATTTATATTTTGTTTTATTCATTTTTTAAATATTTATGTTGTTGTTAATATTTTGTTTGTTTGTTGTTGAACTGACTGGAGTGAGAATATTATTTGTTACCCCTCCGCAATCTAACACCTTCCATACTGTTGCACTTATTGGAGTGGGAATAGTAAATTTTACCCCGCCACCATCCAACACTTTCCCTACTGTTTCACTCACTGGAGTGAGAATAGTAATTTTTACCCCTCTGCTTTACAACACTTTCCCTACTGTTGCACTCATTGGAGTCGTAATAGTAATTTTTACCCCTCCGCTATCCAACACTTTCCCTTCAGTTACACTTATTGGAGTGGGAATAGTAATTTTTATCCCGCCGCTATTCAACACTTTCCTTATTGTTGCACTCACTGTAGTGGGAATCGTAATTTTTACCCCTCCGCTATCCAAAATTGTCCCTACTGTTGTATTCATTGGAGTGGGAACAGTCATTTTTACCTGTCCACTATCCAACACTTCCCTACTGTTGCACTCATTGGAGTGGTAATAGTGATTTATACCCTTCCGTTATCCAATACTTTCCCTACTGTTTCACTTATTGGAGTGGGAATAGTAATTTTTATCCCTCCGCTAACCAACACTTTCCCAATTGTTGCACTCACTGGAGTGGGAATAGTAATTTTCATCACTCCGCTATCCAACACTTTCCCTACTGTTGTACTGACTGGAGTGGGAATAGTACATTTTATTCCTTTACTATCCAACACTTTCCCTACTATTGCTCTCACTGGAGTGAGAATAGTAAGTTTTACCCCTCCGCTATATAACACTTTCCCTACTATTGCACTCATTGGAGTAGGAATAGTAATTTTTATCCATCTGCTTTCCAACACTCTCCCTACTGTTACACTCACTGGAGTGGTAAATAGAAGTTTACATTTTTTAAATAGTTTAATGTTTTAATTTATAATAGAATGTTTTAATAGATTTTATGTTATTGGTATGTATATATATATATATATATATATATATATGGAAAACTCGAACCACTTCCTGATTTTCCGCAGCAGCAGACAGGCGAGGAAAGAGACACAGACGTCCGAGGTATTTCAGGTGGGCAAAATGATTTTATTGTGCAAGACCCAACACAACGCGTTTCAAGCCCGTAAGCCCTTGATCACATGTCACAAGTGAAAAACACCATCTACTATATTTAAAGTGATTAGTTCCCCTCCCGGATCTTGACATCACAGGTCACATGTGCATAGGCACTGGAAACATACTTATATGTCTCCTTCTATCATTCAAGAATGTTACATGAAGGCATTTTGACGTAGTTTGACACACACAGAATTTATATATATACATGTTCAATAAATAATTAAAACAACATGTAAAGTGCTATGTGCCAAGACATTTGTAAAATAATAAATACAAATCGTATTAAAAAAGTCTCATTGGGTAAATCCAAGACTGCCAACATGATGATAGCTACGTTATTTGCATATGACCAGTTAAATCCGATTATTTTTACAACCGACAAAACTTCCTGTGAAATACGCGTGCAAGATAATATATGCATACTATTGTCTATATTTTGACATCATTTCATCTTAGCGCACGTGTCAATCACTAATGGTGAGGCAAAAGTGCATATCTTAATAACTAAAGTGCAAGTGTAGACAGTATAAATTCCTCAAATCATCAAATGTATATTGTAGGTCCAATCATCTGTACACCGGAAAACTAATTAATTTCTAATATCATACAGATAAAATAATCAAATTAGATCCTAAAAACATTTGAATACATGTAAGAAATATAAAAATACATTTTGAGAAATTGATACGAGGGAAATACAAATACATACGAATACAAGGACATATTTCATGATGTTATTTACAGGTAACACAGCTAGAAAACAGATAGACATTTAATATAGCAGCCCTATTTGAATTACAGAAAGCTGCGCATATCTTCCGTCGTGTTTAAACCGTTGGGCCATTTGCAATCTAGCTCTAAAATTTATGTTGTTTCGAGCTGACGGAGTTGGCGCTCTCTGTTGCCACCTCTCCTTTTTCTAACTACAGGGTCGATGACATAATAAGACAGGCAATTGATGTTGTTAGCATGTACTCTCTTAAAATGTCTAGCAATAGGATATGTTGCATCGCTGTGAAGAGTGGCCCTAATATGCTGCAATATCCTGACGTGCACCTGCAGCTTCGTGCTACCCACGTAGCGAAGCCCACAGGTGCACGTCAGGACATATACGGCACATTCGGTTTTACAATTGTAATTTCCCATTATTAAACTAGGAGTAGTCCTGAATGGTGTCGAGTAAGTTGACATGTTACATCCAAATTTGCAAGCACGACATGATGCACATTTAATAAAACCTTTCTTCGGTGCTAACCAAGTAGTTACCTTTTTGATGTCAGGAGATACTCGATCTAATGTAGTGCCCATGGTACTACTTCTTCTGAATGTGATTACAGGCTTAGCTGCAATTCTACTCTGAAGAATGCTGTCAGTTAATACCACTGGCCAATGCTTGTTAACTATAGCCCTTATCTGACGTTCCTCTCTGTTAAAGGTAGTGATTAATCTGGGAGTGTTAGTCCTATTGGAGGTAACGTCAGTGCTGGATGTATCTGGGCTATCCTCATCAGGAGAAAAAAGGCTTATCCTAGAACTGGTTTTGGCCTTTTCCATTGCCTCCTGTAAGATTTGTTGAGAGTACCCCCTGATTTTGAGTCTGGCAACCAGTTCTCTCTGACATTTGTTAAATTCGTCCTCATTGCTACAAATTCGTTTTATACGTAGGATTTCTCCATACGGAATACTTGCAATGAGGTGTTTCAGATGAGAGCTGTTTGCGTGTAGGGTAATGTTTCCAGAAGTAGCTTTCCTATGAAGGGTGCTTTCAAATTTGTTGTTATGGACAAAGACCTTAACATCAAGGAATTCAATTTCCTTTTTCTGAATGTGGGAAGTGAATTTTAAGTTATATATGTTCTTGTTGATCTTATTTATAAACTGAATAGCTTCTTCCTCACTTCCCTGCCACAGAATGAACACATCGTCAATGTACCTAAGATAGGATCTTACGTGTGTCTTATACTCCGCCTGAAAGGTGGTCCTGAGGACCTGCTCCTCCCACCAGCCCACATGTAAACATGCGTAGCTGGGGGAGAAGCAGGCCCCCATCGCCACACCTCTCAATTGCTTGTATAGATCTTTGTCAAACAGGAAGTAATTATTATTAAGACACCACTTAATGAGTTCAAGCAAAACTTTGTTATGTTCATATAGGGTATTAGACCTCTATTCCCAAAAATATTTTACAGAAGCCAATCCTTGTGTATGGTCTATGCTTGTGTATAATGCTTCTATGTCTAAAGTGATGAGAAGCAAATTATCTGACCATGGGAGTTTGTCTATTTTCTGCAAAAAATCACCAGTATCCTTAACATAGCTTGGCAATGCCATCACCAAGCTCTGAAGGAAAAAAATCAATATACTGGCCTACATGTTCACCCAGACTATTGATGGCCGATATTATTGGCCTGCCTGGGATTGGAACCACATTTTTATGTATTTTTGGAATTAAATACAGTACCGGCAAAACCGGGAACTCATTAACCATAAACTTATGTTCCTTTGTTGAAATAAGGCCTTGTCTTTTCCATAATGCTAGCAATTTGTGTAGAACTAATTTTGCTTTGTCATACTCTTTGATGTTAGACTTTGCATAACATTGTACATCTTGAAGCTGGCGAAGTGCTTCAGCTACATAATCTTTTCTAGGCCACAATACCAGGTTCCCACCCTGGTCAGATTTTTTAACCACCACTTCTTGATTATGTTCCAGTTTTTTAATTAAGTCAAAATATGCTTTTCTTTTAAAGAACAGATTCCTTTCACTTCTGTTTTTGTGAACAGTATGGTTTAATTGTTTAAGATCGTTGACAACAAGGTCATGAAACACGTCAATACTGTCCTTTGGCATGAATGGTACAAAACTTGACTTCGGTTTAAAGGGGCTGATCCTAGCACCTTCTTGCTTGTGGTTAATTCTACGTAATCGTTCTTGGGTGGCTTGATCAATTTCTTGTTCGTGTTCCTCAGTGTTATCTGATTTATCAGCCAGATCATGTACCATCAATAGGTTAGGGATATCCGATGCTGCTAAATTAACCATAGATTCATTATCATCAGTTTCATTGCTGCCTCCTGCGTCTTTTATTGTTTTTAAAGCAAAGAACTTTTTTAGTTTCAATTTCCTGATGTAACAATAAACATCAATGCGCGTTCTTACATAATTGAAACTATCACCAGGGCAAAAATTGAGACCCAAGGCCAACAGTTGTTCCTCCGCCTTGGATAGTGTAACACTGGATAAGTTAATCACAGTGTTGTCATTTACTGTTTTTTGTTCTTTTTCCATTTCCCTTTTGTTTTCTTGTTGGTGTTTTTCTTTGCCTCTTTTACGTTGGTCACGTCTTCTTTTGGTTCGCCGACATTTGTTGTTGTTTGGTTCCGACGAGGCCTCAGGGTTTGCAGTCTCGCCTCGACTAAAATATAAATTTCTTGTCCCACATTTAGAACAGTTTTCCTTCTCACCACCGGTATCGATTCTGTGCTGGACGCACTAGTGAGTGAAATGGTGTCTAGGCTATCAGCATCCTCATTTTCATTGCTTTGATGTGTACTGCTTGCCGCTTTATTATTTGCCTTTTCGTTGTATTGTTGGCGCTTTATGGGATCAAACTTGCTAGAAAATGTAAAAATTTGACCATTTTCATAGTCTTCTAAGTCTCGATTAAACTTAGTGGCTTTCCTTATTTTAATTTTCTCTTCGTGTTTTTTTAGATGTTCTAACATTGTTTCCTTCAGTTTGGTGCTTTGATCCGTTATTTCCAATTTATGAATTTTTTCCAAAATGACATCAATTTCTTTTAATATTTCTTCCCGATCAATGTAGGCATATTTAATCAGGATTTTGACCAAGTTCATCGAGGCAGCAAGATTGCTCTCCCCCCATTCACGCAGCATATTGGGGTTAGGTCTGTCAAAGCTGGGTGCCAATAAGATACGTATCCCCCTTGGCACCCTTCCCACTTCGGCATACTTTGATAATGATCGGTGTTCCCACCACTTGGTAATTTCAAGTTTACGTTTCTTTTCCAGTTCTTTATACAGATTAACAATGTCAGCGTCCTTGTTGATTTCTACGCTTGCAGGCCGGACATTTTCTTTAGCAGTTTTAGTCTGCTTACTAAACATTTCCTCCGCCCGAGCTCTCTCTCCCTCATCTCTTCCATCGACATAGTTGGGTCACTGGCGATTCCTGTGTCTGCCTCGCTGCCACGAAATACCTCTTCTCCCCTTCTACTTTTTCCCGTTTTCAGTGTTATAAGACTCACTGGTTCTCTGCCGCTTTCTGCAGAACAGCCGTCCATGCGTACTCGTCTGGCAGATACCAGTAACATTAAACTATATATATGCATATATATTCATTATTATGTATGTGTGCTATGCAGGCGGTGGGTGCCGAATACATTGCCATCACCATGCTGATGTAAGGGTCGCCTAGGTTAAAGACCTGCATACAATGTCTCAAGAATGACAATGAAACCCTATCAAATGCCTTCTCTGCATCTAGGGTGATGGCTATCAAAGGATCGGGCGTCAGTTTTGCTTTCTCAAGTATATGGCATCGAAAAGCATGGGCTGAAAATTCGTTCCTCTCGTGGAATTTGTGGATTTTCCGCGATTTCGCGATCCGCGAATCTCGCGAAATCGCGGTAAAATCCGCAAATTAGCGTGGACGAATTTTCAGCCAAGCACTTACAGGGTTACAGCAGCAGGTGCAAAAGTTGAAGCTAATTTTTTGTAACCGTTTACAAAAGGGTTACAAAGAAATTAACTTCAACTTAGACACCTGCTGCTGTAAGCTTGTAAGTGCTTCCTGGCGCCTCATTGCCTACTTGCAACTATTCTCTGACCCTGCTCTGACCCTTGAAGCAGGGTCAGAGAATAGTTACAAGTAGGCAATGAGGCGCCTGTCACGAAAATTAAACCTCAACAGGAAGCACTGACAGATATAAAAACAAGCATTTGCAATGCAATAGGTCTCGCATTAGGAAAGTTTGAGCTATTGGTCTTGTAAATGACAATTTTTTTATTTATGTGTTGGTTTTGAAAATAGCTAAATTAATAGCTTTGTCATTTACAATGCCAATAGTTATAACTTTCGCAAATGTGACACCTATAGCATTTGTAATGCAACATGTTTTGTATTTACATGACTTAGATGTATTGTTATTACAAATTACTATGGTTTTTAATTTTTTTAAATAATTAATACTTAAATAAAAGTGATTTTAATTTATATTTGCTATAGCTTAAGCTTTTGTAAATAACTTTTGTGAAGATTATGTTCAGTGTATTTTATTGTGACGAAAATCCAAGAACAGAAGTGAAATATTAACATATTTTTGTGACATTTGTAATAAAGCTTGAAACATTGAGAGAACATATTTGATTCAGTTGTTGTTGAATGGTTGCGCAGACTGATGCTGGGGTGGCGCTGAGTGGTGCTGTGGTGGTGCTGAGTGGTGCTGTGGTGATGCTGAGTGGTGCTGTGGTGGTGCTGAGTGATACTGGGATGGTGCTGAGTGATGCTGGGGTGGTGCTGAGTGGTGCTGTGGTGGTGCTGAGTGATGCTGTGGTGGTGCTGAGTGATGCTATGGTGGTGCTGAGTGATGCTGTGGTGGTGCTGAGTGGTGATGTGGTGGTGCTGTTTGGTGCTGTGGTGTTGCTGAGTGATGCTGTGGTGGTGCTGAGTGGTGCTGTGGTGGTGCTGAGTGATGCTGTGGTGGTGCTGAGTGATGCTGTGGTGCTGCTGAGTGGTGCTGTGGTGGTGCTGAGTGATAATGTGGTGGCGCTGAGTGGTGCTGAGTGATGCTGTGGTGGTGCTGAGTGGTGCTGTGGTGGTGCTGAGTGATAATGTGGTGTTGCTGAGTGATGCTGTGGTGGTGCTGAGTGTTGCTGTGGTGGGTGCTGAGTGATGCTGTGGTGGTGCTGAGTGATGCTGTGGTGCTGCTGAGTGGTGCTGTGGTGGTGCTGAGTGATAATGTGGTGGCGCTGAGTGGTGCTGTGGTCGTGCTGAGTGATGCTGTGGTGGTGCTGAGTGGTGCTGTGGTGGTGCTGAGTGATAATGTGGTGGTGCTGAGTGATAATGTGGTGGTGCTGAGTGTTGCTGGGGTAGCGCTGAGTGATGATTTGGTGATGCAGAGGGCAGAAAGGCACAAAAAGCAGTCTAACAAAGGGCAGAAGGGCAGAAAAACAAGGGAAAAATGAGTCTAACAGAGGGTAGAAGGGCACAAAAAAACAGTCTAACAGAGGACAGAAGGGCAGAAAAACAAGGGAAAAACAAGTCTAACAGAGGGCAGAAGGGCACAAAAAATGCATCTAACAGGGGGCAGAAAGGCACTAAAACAAGTCTAACAGAGGGCAGAAGGGCACAAAAAACGAATCTAACAGAGGGCAGAAGGGCACAAAAACAAGGGATTAACAGAGGGCAGAAGGGCACAAAACACGAGTCTAACAGAGGGCAGAAGGGCAGAAAAACAAGGGAAAAATTAGTCTAACAGAGGGCAGAAGGACATAAAAAATTGGTCTAACAGGGGCAGAAGGGCAGAAGAACAAGGGAAAAACAAGTCTAACAGAGGGCAGAAGGGCACAAAAACAAGGGAAAAATGAGTCTGACAGAGGACAGAAGGGCACAAAAAACGAGTCTAACAGGGGGCAGAATGAATCCCGCCCTGCGTATTTGTTCACTAAGATGCCACCTTTTTGTGCAATACCTCTACTTAACTGGAGTACTTTCTACTGTCTAATCAGTAAGTGCTCCCTTGTTGGCTAAATGTATAGGGGCAGATTTACAATAAGTGGCGCATCCCCAGGGATGCGCCAGTTGTTGTGCGCGGCAGCTCCGCCACCAAGTTATAGTCATGTGTGTCTGGGTGCTGAAGGAGCCATGAGTCTTTAAGATTGAACTTGGAACAAATTCTGTGGACTACCCCATGGTAACGAGTGGTGTGATATCTACTCTTAGATTGGTGGTCAATTAAGGGGTCCAGAGGCAAATTGAAGTCCCCACCTACTATAATGAGATCATCTTGGGGAAGATCTTCTATAGTGTCTGAGATCTTTTTCCAAAAGTTGGGCTCATCAGCATTAGGGCCGTAAATGTTGAGAACATGTATTGAAGTATCCCCTTTTTTCAATTGAGCAAGTAAAAGCCACCCTTTGCCATCATGAAAATGTGAGATAATAGTGATATTGGATTTTTTGGCTATAAGGATAATGACACCTTTTTTCTTATGGTCTGCTGGTGAGCAGAAGATATGAGAGATCCAATTATGTTTGATAAAGCTAACATCTTCCTCTGAGAGTTTAGTTTCCTGGAGGAGTATGATGTTGCCTTTGGTTTTGGCCAAATAGTCGAAGATTTTCCTACGCTTGACTGGGTGATTGAGCCCCTTCACATTTAGGGAAACAATATTGAGGTCCTCTGGAAGTCTTTTAACCTGAGTCATCAACTAATCCAATGGTAGCTATTGGTACAACCCTAACTATATAGTGACTGTAAGGTACCGCTCGTAAACCCCACCATGGCGCGCTTAGCTCCCCACAAGGTACTAAGCGGTATGGGCCTCTGTCTTTGTGGCCCACAAGGGCCCTGTCTCTGACATAGAACCAGGAGTAAAGCATGTCTGTCATATCAAAATAAATATGAAAAGAGATGAAAGAAGCATACAGAAAAAAGAAAAAAACAACGATGCAAAATTTTAACCCGAGTCCCACCTCTACCCTCCCCTCCCACCCTCCCCACCCACCCTGCCCTAGCAGAATCGAATGTAAAAGCTGCGACAACAGGTCCGTCTTCTGGAACACCGGAGGAAAGTAACCTGGGTATGAACTAATCTGGAGTAACACAAACTGAAGTGTCATAAGACCAGTGTGTGCATAACAATAGTAAATAGTAAATGCACTTTATATATAGTGGCTAAGAGTGACCGCTATCAACATGTGTAGTAACTTACTACAAGAGAGTAGGGACAACCAGAACCAATGTGTCTCTTAAACAGCAAAGCAGAATGAGATGTTGTACAAAATCTAACATAGAATATAAATTATCTGTATACTTATGAAGAGCATAGTCTATAGGAGCATACAACAATAGAGCTTTAGTACAGATGATATTATGAGGAATATCCTGAATAATACCGGTAAACCAAAGAACAGATTCATTCAGAGGAGTAGAAAATGGCTCCCATTCATATTCAACAGATTGACCAGAGGGAAAAATAGCCAGAGCATATCTTCTAACAATTTGACTGAGAGTGACAGAATCTAGACACTTGTGTGAAACTTGTAAAATCACCCAAGAGCGTAGAGCAAAACTGAACTTAGGACCCATGACTCCTTAAGGTATTTCCATTACAATACAAGTGGAGTGAGGCATTTACAGAAAATCAAAGGATATCAGGATTTTCGTTTGGTTGAGGCCCCTGCACATAGTTCCATATCCTGTACTGGGGCTGACTCCAAATGCTTTTCTAGATCCTTGGGATTTATGATGAAGTGCGGCTTGCCATTTTCAAAAATCCTGAACTTAGCTGGGCTTGCAAAGGAAAAGTTTTTCTCTTAATTTGTCCCTTAGTAAAAGGAATCCCTTTCTTGTTTCCACTGTCAACTTTGAATAGTCCTGTAATGAAAGTTATTTGTTGGCCCTCCCAGGAGACCTTGTGATTTTTCCTGGCAAAGTTCAAGATGGCCTCCACATGTTGGTAACGCAGTGGTTTGCAAATCATGGGTCGACTCATTTTCCTATTTGAGGAGTTGAATATTGGAATTCTATCTGCCCTGTCCATTTCCAATGCTTGATGAAATTTTATACCAGTGACCATAGGAATCCAGGATTCCATAAAAAAACACGCAGGATCAGCAGCATCTTCGGAGCCCTCAGGAATTCCAAAAATACGTATGTTGCCCCTTCTGTTTCAGTCTTCCAACTCAGCTGCATGTCTTTTGAGCTCGCTTTTGGTGTCTCAGATATATCTTAGTTCTTTGTTGGTCTGAGACGTTACATCGTCAATATCACTTATCCTCTGCTCTGCATCGGTGATTTTTGAGTTGATTATGTTCATGTCTGCTCATATGGTGGTGAGTTCCAATTGCATGGTATCAGTATTTTGTTTAGTGGACTTTGCTAGGTCATGTACATCAGTCCATTTCTGTAAGATCATGTCCATTGTGCTATTTAAGTCTGCTTTGGCTTTGATGGGAGAGTGCGAAATCGTTGGTTCGGCTTTCAACTTTTTTAAGGAAGCCCTGGATTCTCTGTCCACCATCTTGCCCTAGGCAAGGGAATTATGGTAGTCGTGGTTAGGAGACTATTGGGAAGTAGGCTTCAGTGCTACTGTTCCACATGGGGTGAGTGAAAAGGGGTGGTATTCCTCCAAATGAGCCAATTGAAGAGTAGAGTCAACTGACTGGCAGACCAGGTCACACCACCAGGATTTGACCAGGAATGGGTGTTATTGAATGAGACCCTACGTAGGCAGCCTGAGCAGTTCTCACAGCACCAGATGTTGTCAATCACACCAGACAAGACTGGGCAAGTGTCTGTGTGGGATTGTTGGCATAACCGGCAAACTTGATCAGAGTGTGCAAGCCGGTAATGAAATGAAGTGAAGATAGAAGCACCCCAATGTTAGCAACAGCACTAATATGGCATTGTTGATAAAGGTTAGATGGCATCACTGGTAGTGCTGATATTGATAATGGCAGTGAGATATGTTGGGCGGGTAGCTTGCTATACCGGTACTCAAGCTCTAGCTTGTCACACGAGTGTATCAAGTCAATATCAAACTATCTGTGGTAGACCGGCCACACACAAGTATCACCAGTCCCTGATAAGTGCTGAATTTGGATGGCTGGTCTTCTCGTCAACCCTCAAGTGGCCGTTCTATGGCTGGGGTAAAAGGCAGCACGGAATTGCGGGAGAACGTTTGGGCGCCCTCTATTTCACTCACGATTGTCAGAGTAACATCGCCATTTTTAGGGTAGGCCTCGCTCCACCCACACAAATGGGTCGCTCTTGTCACTGCCAGCAGTAGCGGGAACAACGACAACAGAGGTGAGGGCAGTAAACGTTACGCACTAGGAGGTCTGCTTTGCATTTATTGCGCTATGGAAGTGTGCAGTTGCAGACTGAGAGAGTCACATTTGCGCCATTACAGGGTCAAGCATAACGCATTATGCCGGATTGATTGAGCCTTATTAGTCCACACTTGACTTGCTGGTTACATTTGTCACGTTGTTCACCAACCTTCAAGTACTGGAATTGCTGCAAGACGATGCCCGGGAAAGGTGTAACAGTTCAGACTCTTCACAATGTGATTCCCTTTTGTTTTCCAGCCGACTCGATCGCCACCATTTTATCGATTCTGAAGCGGACAGGTCCCGCTTGCAGCTAATCGGATTTTCAGGCGATCCGGGGTATAAACAAGGGAACCGACAGTCACATCTTTTGCCACAACCTTTCTCAAAGTGGAAGCTTAAGTCCCTTTACTCGTTGCGCTCACTGTGGCTCCAGAATGGCACACATGTCACTCCTCCTCGTTCCAAGCGGCGCAGTCAAGCGGCCATCACCGTTGCTGTACAAGCCACGACCCCTTTGTACAAATATATTTTTAACCAATATTTTTGGGGGGATATTTTTGGAGTAACTTGTTTAAGTATAGGGAGTTGATATTTTTATATTGTATAGTTTTTCATCTATATTTTTTACATCGATGTCAGTGAACCTACAATTCTCTCCAGCTGGAGGGCCGTGACCTTGCAAATAGTTTGACTCTTAGAATGAATAGTGGAGAATTTGTTTGGAAGACCCTTTATAACAACATCAGACTTATGGGCCTGTGAGAGCCGACAAAAGATAACAACCTTGCACAACATATTGAGTCTTGGAAGCAGACTGAGTTCACCCGAGAGTCTTTCAGACTGTACTGAGTACGGGCACTTCATAACTTTCTCCTTTTGAATAGCAGATCTTTTACTCAGCTGAGGACAGTACCAGTTCTCATACAGACAAAACGGCAGCTTTAGTGGAAATAATGAGGCTGACAGAGAGCAGCATTTTGCTGAGCACCAATGCAGTCAGACGAACTCAAGTGGTGCATGCATCTTATTTCCCTCTCTCCCCACGCAGATGCCCCTAGCCATCTGGTTGCAGGTATATTAGTACCAAAATGCCAAGCGTCTTGCCAGTGGCGGCTCCTCCTCAATGGCGGTGAATAGTTTCCCCACTGTCTGGCTCAGAGCCAGCAAATGAAAAACAAAATGATGTTCTTGCATCGTTTTATTTTACATTTTCCGGCTCTTAGCCAGCGGTGTTGGGAGTGGCGGGGCAGAGGCTTGGGAGGGGGAGGAGGAGTTTGACGTGCACTCTACTCCTTGTGTGCAAATGTGTTTTGGCCAGCGGTCGCAGGCCGACCAAAACAAACATGCGCACTTACGTTTTCTCCAGCCCAGCAGCATTGAACAGCCGGACTGGAGAAACCCCACAAACTCCCTAGTGTGAGCAGGGCCTCTTTCCTGCCTCACACACACTACGCTATGCAACCTGTTCCCGCCCTTTCCCCCACTGTGTTGGACAGCTCACTCGAGGGACCTCGGCGCCTATGGGCGCGGTGGCAAAGTTACAGACACACGTGGTGACTGACAAGTGGCATGTGAACTCGCACAGAAGCCCGACCCCACACACACTAAGCTATGCAACCTCTTCCCGCCCTTTCCCCCACTGTGATGGACAGCTCACTCGAGGGACCTCGACGCCTATGGGCGCGGTGGCAAAGTTACAGACACACGTGGTGACTGACAAGAGGCATGTGAACTCGCACAGAAGCCCGGCCCCACAAACACTAGGCTATGCAACCTCTTCCCGCCCTTTCCCTCACTGTGATGGACAGCTCACTCGAGGGACCTCGGCGCCTATGGGCGCGGTGGCAAAGTTACAGACACACGTGGTGACTGGACAACTCTTCTGGGCCTTTACGCAGCTGTAGTGTAGGAAAGCACGAAACATTTACCCAACGAGGTAGCCCTTACTGATTAGCCAGTAGAAAGTACTCCAGTTGAGTATAGTGCAATTGCAAAAAGTCCCCGATTTCGCTGGGAAATCCGCGAATTCGCAGATTTTTTTGCGAATTCGCGAACCGCGAATTCGCAAAATTCGCCCATACTTAATAAAAATTCCAAGACCTGAGCAATATGTTACTTGAAACAGTAGTGATGGAGGCAGAGGAGGTTTCAAGGCACCTTACACCAACGGAGGGAATAAAGTAAATTAGCAGATACCAGCAATGTTTTTGAACTGACTGAAAATATTTACACGACGATGGACAAGCAGCAGCTGTGCTTGTCAGCGGTGATACCAAAGATGGACAGTAGGTAGCATTGGAAACTAATGAATACTCCCAGGGAACTACAATAGCTTAGAGAAAGGTGTGTGCTTCCGGCAGTTTGTGACACAGTGACACGAAATTGAGGAGATTACACACATTTGAGGTGGGCTGCCCAGCGCTCCCCCTGCAGCTCAAGAGATGGCAGAGAAATCAAGGAAAAATGCACCCAGCACTGGAAGAAACATCAAATGAATGCTGTGCCTGTCAGTGTGGATTAGGCTGACAGGCAACTATGGAGGAAAAACATCAAAGTTTTGAAGCAGCAATAGATTGGCCGCGCTTGAAAGGTCTCACACACTGGGAGGACTGATTGCTATCTCCACATGATGAATTTCTGACGCAGCTGAGAAGGCTTTCCACAGTGCATGATAGCCCCGACGCACGTTGAGGGAAATCCTCCGAAGGCAGAAACTGACAATGCGGTGACTCCTTGACAAGTTCTTTAAAGCCGATAAACAAAGCGGCGTGGCTCACCATAAATACAGTTCCCAGTCACACAGACAGCACGCTTAATAGGTGCTAGCAAAGAGGCAGTTTCCACTCATGGCTGAGGAGATCAGTTGTTATGCATGACTGAATCTTCCATAACAGCGCCGGGAGTTAGAATCAAGAAGTATGACACTGCACCTTTTCTGACAGCTGGGGGCTGTGTCACCACAAACCAGTTATTCTGTGTGAAGTATCAACTGTGAGGGTTGAACACAGGAGAGAAGGTGCCTAAAATTTTCGGATGGAAGGCAAAGAGCTGTGCCTGTCAACACATAAGCCAGCTGGCAGGCGAAACCATACATATCCACAGACCCAAAACGCAGAAGAAACAATGCTCCAGGACTGATTTAGATGTGCAGAAAGCTGTTCGCTGGGTGAGGAAACCTTAGGCAAGAGGAGAGCTGGTCACGCAAAAAGTTGGCAAATAGTACCTTAACCTTGTGGGCCACAAGGTAGAGAATACACCGAAAGTAGAGGATGAAGACAGAAGGGAAGGAAAGCCATCCTGCTCCCTTACGCAGACCAGTCGTCGCCAGTGTTACAAAGACACCTGGAACAGGTAGGTGAAGTTCAAGTTACTCTTTTATTAGGGCCTCCACTTTGGAACCTCTAACATGCCACTGTCAAGGCACAGCTCACAAACTCTGCCAGTCAGGCTGCACTTGTCAACATTCCAAGGCAAACTCTAGCTCAACTGTAGGAAAATTCCAAAGGGTAGAATAAGGAAGGGGGCAGAGAGAGAGAGAGAGGGAGGAACTAAAGAAGGTACATGGAAATACAATAGTGTAAATAGTGAAAGTGGGTGAATTATAACAAATAATTTTCATAGTTATAACAAAATAGAGAAAATTCACATGAAACTTTTTTTATTTTGTATTTTTTATTTGAACCAGTACAAACAAGAGTCATAACATAAAATGTACAATTACAGACGATCAAAACATACTGACAAAGTACTGTACATAGATGCTAATAGACGAGAGGAAGGACTAGACAGGGTGATTATAGGGTGACACAAAAGGTTAGCATTGCTTAAATAATACATTAATTATTACACAGAACAATGTTGGTTTAAGTCATTTAGTGACTCAGCTCGGGTTGCTAATATTAGTAATTGGATTAATGCCAGCTTTCCACTTAGTAACTGGAAGCCAGATCGCCTCGCCCATTTTCCTTGCTATAAAAACCCTTGTAGCGTATATGGCAGTTTCATACCTAAAGACGGCTAAAAATCAAGCCACCCACATCTGGAAGCTAGGCGGGTCAGCATCCTTCCATCATGCGGACAAAATAATTCTTAATACAGCTGTACCAATAAATACCATTCTTTCTTCAGATCTCGAAAGATTCAGAGAGTTATCATACCCCAGTATGTACAGTGTCTCAGACTCAGGGATTTTATGCCCGAATAACTCTTCCCAAAAGTCAGATATCATGCTTTTGATTAAAGCAAGCTCATTACAGTTACTAAACATATGGATTAGAGTAGCTGGTCCTTGTAGACATCTGGGACATAGATCATTTTCCCTTTTACCCCATGCAAATAATTTGGCGGGAGTATAATACAGACTAAATATAGTTTTGAAGAGCTGTGCCTAAAGATTACTTGATATGAGAAGGCTGTGGGTCAGTTCTAAGCATCTATCAATATCTATATTGGGATTTCCTAATTTAGCAGCCCAACTTGTTTCAGTTTTTTCCAAATCATCTTGAATTTTGGTCAAAAGGATATCATATAGTATTCCAATTATATTAGTTGATCTATTCATTGCATCGATAATTTCTATGTTTAGCAAACAGATAGTTGATTCTCTTGCTTTAAGCCTAGCAAACACCTGTACAAATTTAAGATACTCTCCATTAGACAATTGATACTTCAGCTTTAAATCAGAAAAAGTAGTTACAAATTCTTTACACAAAAAAATCATTGACTGTACTAATTCCCAGCATTTCCCATTTCCTAGATATGACATCAAAATCAAGGCCCTCTGTAACCTTTGAGTGCCAAAGAGGTGTATATCTATTGATTTTCCCAATATTCATGTGTTTAGTGACCTTAGACCAAACCCTCCAGGCACTAGTTACAATTCCAAATTTGTGATTTTTTAATAATATATCGCGTCTGTTTGCTTCAGGAAAAGACCCTTAGCCTTCTGCCCAAGTACCAGCTCATATATTGACGTTATTATGCTACTATCTGTATTGTTTAGATTATCTGACGCGCTAACCAGTGGGGCCATTTGTTGAAGGAATGTAGCCCAATAGTATAGAATGGTATTAGGAATGGCTAGCCCGCCTCTATTCTGTGGTAGTGAGAGAAGTTTATGTGATCACCTGATCTTGCCTTGCTGCCATACAAATTTGGACATAATAGAGTTAAACGTTTTTAGTGTCTGCTCATCAATGGCGAGAGGGATCGCTCGGAATAAATATAAAAACCTGGGTAACACATTCATTTTCAAAAAATTGCCTCTACCTATAATCAATAGGTGAAGACTATTTACACGATCCAAGTCATTTTTAATAGTAACAAGGAGTGGATCAAAATTAAGATTAGGTATAGATTTGGTATTAGGGCTGACACCCAAATACGTAGCCTTACTGGCTCTCCTTTGATCCAAACAAATAATATTATCCGTACATAATATAATTGTCTTCACCTTATTCAGGGAATATCCCGAGTGATTACCATACTCACGTGTCAAATTCTCTACTTCATTCATAGCCTCCATCGGATCAGATGTAATAATCGCAATATCATCGGCATATGCCAATACTTTCGTCTCAAATTGGCCGCAGATAACCGGTTTGGTTGCCTGGTTATCCAAAAACTTTAAAATTAAAGGGTTTATATCAAGTGCAAATAATAAAGGTGAGCAGGGGCACCCTTGCCTGGTGCCCATAGAGATGTTAATGTAACCAGATTCCAAATCCATCATCTGTAGTTTTGCCTTGGGGATAAGTACATAGATTTGATGGACTTAATAAATTTTGGGCCAAAATTATTTTGTGCCAGGACCGCCCATAGGAAATTCCATGAGACACGATCAAAGGCCTTTTCGGCATTTAGTAGGATCATAGACATCCGCCCCCCGTAACAGACATGGCATCAAATAAAGCAATAGCCCTACGTGTGTGGTCGGTGGTGCTCTTGCCAGGGACAAATCCATGCTGCCATGGGGAGACCAGGTGCTCTATGACCCCACCAAGCCGAACTGCCATCACTTTAGCATATAATTTGGAGTCTGAATTAATTAATGAAATGGGACGATAAGAAGTTAGTTGCTCTGGGGATTTACCTTTTATGGGGACAATTATATTAGTCTCGTTCCATGATTCGGGGGGAACCCCGTTCCATTGTATCCCTAAAAATAAATCATGAAGTATAGGACCAAGTTGACAGCTCAATATTTTGTATAGGTCTAGGGGTATCTTGTCAGGGCCAGCAGCTTTACCAGATGAGAGTGATGAAAGAGCTGCCATAACCTCGGCCAATGTAATTTCTTTTTCGAGATCCTCCCGAGAAGCATCATCTAATATTCTCCCAGCTTCAGGATTGTCGAGAAGATTATTAAGATATAAACATTATTCTCTTTCACTTGTAGTTAAGTCCTCTGTATATAATTTCTGATAGTATTGTTGGAAGGAATAGATAATATCTGGGATTTGTGTGTAAGTCTGACCTCTGTCCTGTATAGAGGTAATATTATTAAAAACATTCTTCTGTCTGGTGTGTAGTGTGTAGTGCGAGCTGCTTACCAACCTTTCGCCACTCTCATAAACATCCTTCCTGTGAGCTTTATATGTTTCGGCTGCTTTCTGACTAAGGCTCGAGTTGAGTTCTGATTTCAACACTGCCACTTGATACAAAGCATGATTACCATCTCAGCCCTGCAAGATTTGTGTGGTATGCTCTTCTTCTGCTTTGGCCAGGGCTTGTATCTTTAAATTATATTCATTCTTTGATTGTTTTCTAGCCCTACTTTGAAAACAAATTGTTTCTCCCCTAAGAACAGATTTAAAACAATCCCAGACTACATTCCTTGAAGCACTAAATCGATTGTTATAAAAAAATTCTTCAGCCCAGTTTTTAATAAAAGTAATATAATCCTTATCAGCCAAGAGTTTGCAATCAAACGTCCACGGCCTATGCTGTCTATTTGAGGCTTCGACATTAATTGTAAGAATAAGTGCGTTGTGGTCTGAAATGATTTTTGGACATTTAGTAATTACAAATTGTGAGGCTAGATCTCTGGAAACAAGCATATAATCTATTCGAACGTGCTTCTGATGAGGACATGAGAAGTAGGTAAACCCCGGATCCTGATACTTCTTGTGATCCCATATGTCAATAAGGCCAAAGCTATCTGACAGTCTTTTAATAGCTTTGTAAACCTTCGGCTTGCGACCAGTATATTTACTCACTTGTAGCCCGAGTGATATATTAAAATCACCACATATAATAAGTGGGCCCTGCCATGTAGCGAGCTCAGATTCTAGATGTTCAAAGATTGCGGGATCATCTTGGTTAGAACCATAGATAGTACAGATAGTAATACCGAGGGCAAGCTTCACAATCGCCCATCTACCATATGGATCTGAAAGCTGACGTAATACCTCGCTCAGAGACGTTTTGGCTAAGATCGCTACACCCCTTATGTTCGATGTTTGTGTAGATGTTACTAACAGATTATATCCCTTTACTCTCAACATTGATCTTTTGGCCCATGGTACATGCGTCTCCTGGAGGCATAAAATATCAACAGGGTTTAAGCTAATTAATTCTCTGAGTCGATGTCGTTTATCTGCAGTTAATAAACCTCCAACATTCCAGGTTTGAATATTCAACCTACCCATTGCTTTATAAAACATTTTAACTTGGCAGCTTTCCTAACATCCTGTTTATTGAAACATTGCAACTTCTTTCTCTTTAACTTTGTTTTATTTGTGAAAGCAACAAAAAAAAAACGAGGAACAAGATGGCAGTCTGGCTCTAGACCGCGCTGCAGCAACACACCTGAGCTCTGCTATCACCAGAGGAATGTAACTATCTGTTACTATCGACTTTCTGTTACACCTCCTGATAAGAAATCTGGCTGCACGTAAATAACGGTGGAAGAGCTAGAGCGTTTTAAACAACATAAAGTTCTTTAAAAAGAGAAATGAACTCTACGGAATTGCCTCAACCAGAAGCTCATTTCCTTACATCGTTATACACGCTGATCGGCTGGGCAGCGTTTAAATTTCTCACCGCCTCGCCGAGCTGCTCCTGTTGTTCCCGCGATACGTTTCACCCGCTCATCCGAAGCGACTGTTCAGGGGAGGCTTTCGAAATAGCACACCAAAAGCGCTCTGTTGCCGAGACCTTTCATTTCTCTGAGCCCTTCATCATGCCACCTAAGACAGCATCGGCAGCATCGGCCACCGCAGCGAGAGCCAGAGTTGCCAAAGCCGCTAGAACCCTCCGTGAAGAAACTGAACGTCAGCAGCGGAGTGAGCAGCTGCAGAATGGAGGCGGGCCAGTGAATGCATATTCTTCCACTGGAAAGGCGAAGTCGAAGGGAAAGAGGCATCAAGCGTCGGTAATGGATTGTTCTCCAAGACAGGAGGTATTGGCCTCTAGGAGAAAGTTAAACAAAGACAGCGCTCAATCTTCGGCCATCCCCAGCAGTACTGTGATGGATTTGTTTAAGAAAAAACAAGGAATTCAGAATAATAAGAAACAAATTTCAGCTCTAAGCCCACAGACACAAAATTTGGAAGCTGGAGTCTCAGGCAGTGGGGCTGATTCTGCAGACCAGCAAGTGATTAATTCCCAGATTCTCACCGCAGGATCAATAAATGAAATAAATGAATTATCTGATATCCAGACTCCAATTTCGCCCGGAACTGTAAGTACTGCTATTACTGGGGGGTCTGGTGAGTCTGAAAAGCTGGCTGAGGCTATGGAGAATGACGACCAATGTTTAGGGGGGCATTGTATGTCTTTCTCTGGAGCAGGTGAAAATATAGTGGGGGTGGAGCAACTGAATGAGGTTAAAATCCCTGCTATTCTTCCCTCTAACGAGGGTTTAAATCAAAGTACATCTGATACCCCTCGAGCAATACCAGTTGTAGTGGCCTCAGGATCTGTAATAAATGTGATGAATGTCCCTTCGGCTCAGTTGTTGCCAGAAATCGCTAATAGTCACACTGGATTCAGCAAATCTATTCAAGAACTAAGAATTGTGACCTCAATTGATAATTTAATACCCTAGGGGGATAAAGAAATAAGTGATTTCTACTCTTTCTCTGATGAGACAGGGGCGGATGCAGAGGTAGAATGGTGGGATGAAACCGAGTTCGACGGGGAGTCTATGTCTGGCACCTCAGAGGATAGCAGTGTTGAAGGGAGCATGAAACTGAACACTGTTAGATCGAAACCAATCTTGTCATCTAGATTTAAACATCGTGGTGTAGGGGGTTCAGCTGAGGGCCACTCTATATCTAACCAGCCTCCTTCTACCATTCAAGGACCAGATAATGCCAATAGTTCTGAGCTTCCTTCGACAGCCGTTGAGACAATCCTACAGGCTATTGCAGCTCACAGGGAGGAGACAGCTCTCGACAGCAAAAGATCACAAGCTGCTCTTCGCAAAATGCAAGGGGTGGTCAGAAAACTTTCAAAGACCTGTAATTCATTTGGAGAAAGAGTCACGGAGATTGAAGCAAGGGTACTCACTAATGAGAATGAGGCTACAATGAACTCAGAAAAGATCAAGTTACAAGAAGCAGAGTTAACTGATATCAAATGGAAGCTTGAAGATTTTGAAAATCGTCAGCGCAAGAATAATCTGCGCATACTAGGAGTTCCCGAGTAAGTGGAGGGGGAAAATGTGCGTGCCTTTGTGGTGAGGTTGTTTAACCCCTTCGATGCTTGTGACAAGGCCAACTCGTCATGGGTGTTACCTGCGCTGTGCGTTTGACGAGTTGACCTTGTCACATAACAAGGGATTTTTAAAATGGCAGCACAGCACGGGAATGTGCTGTAGCAATGATGCGGTTAAGGAGTCACTGCCTGAATTGACAAACTGGAACTGGGACGTTGAAATTCAACGAGCTCACCGGATGCCATTCAACCCACCACCTAAACCTGGAATCTACCCACGAGCGATACTGGTGTATTTTGGAAACTTTTTGTTAAGACAGACATTTGCTGAGAAAGCTAGACCAGATCATAAACTTACGTTTAATGACTTCTCATACTTTATGCAACCAGACTTTTGCCATGCTACGGTCGAAAGGCGCTGGTGATTACGGTCATTAATTAAGCCTTTTCAGGATAAAGGAGCCCTGGCTTTCTTGAATAATCCTGCACGGTTAAAAGTGGTCCATGGTGGCCAGACAAAATTCTTTCTTTCCGAGATAAAAGCAAAAGCTTTTCTGGATGAGATATAGCAAGTGGGAGTAATTAACATATGGACTGATCGTACTGGTTTATTATAAAGAAAGGCGATGACTGAATGAATCAGTGGAGGTGTATTGAAAGTAATCAGATGGTTATGGTTGCATTATAATGAGAGCTTTAGAATGTTTACTGTTTCATAATTAGTAACTCTCTGGTGGCTCATTTTTCTTTGTTAGTCTTTTTTTCATATCTTAAGGTGGTAGCTCGGGTGTCTTACTGCTTTTCATCACCCAGACCCTTATGGAGTCTGTTTGCCTGTGTTTTGAGGGGGGGGTTGTGTGGTGGGTTGGGGGGTTGGGGGGGGTAGGGGAGGTAAACTTTCAAATTTAAAAAAAGAACCAGTTCTCTCATCAAGAGTCATATTGTCTCTTTGCCTTTTTGTTTTTTGTTGCTTTCACATGAAACATTTTCAGTGTTATTATAGGCGAATTCAGCTGCCCATAATCATTTGGCCCGGTCCTGATTGAATTTCAAAACTTTACAAGGTATATATTGTATCATACACTGGTTTACTCTTTCGTTTTCTCCATCCATCTGTGGATGGTGACTGGAGGACAAATGCAAATCCATTGCCATGAGTTCACAAAGAGATCTAGAAAATGTGGAAAAAAATGTTGGGGCTCAGTCTGAGATCAGAACAGATGGTAATCCCTTTAATCACACTACAGATTGTAAGAAAATGCAAGCTAACTTCCTGGAGGTAGGTAAAGCGTTAAGAGAACTGAAATGTGCAATTTTGGTGAAATGGTCCACTGTAACCAGAACTGTAGTGCACCCTTCCAACGACCTAAGCAGTTTCACCGCAACGTCTAAAAAAAACTGTATGCCAGGGCCTGGATGGCATTGGTAGCAGTAGCAGTAAACCCTTATGGAGTTGATGAGACCTTTTCCTTTGTCCACAGATGGAACAGTTTTCCACAAATCTCTTAGCATCTATGGAAATGGATGACCACCAAAAATAGTGTTGTAACAATTCTGTTGCTTTCCTCTGTCCATGATGACCTGAAATGAAACTTTTATGATACCACTGTAACGTCTGTTGCAGAGAAATTGGTGAAGGTAAATAAAGACATTGGTTCACATACGCTAAGCCCTGTTATGTTCGTTTTTTTTTTTTGTAATGTCTTTTGAGCCTAAGGGTTTTCTGTTGCTGCTCCACATGCCATTAGAAGTCACTGCTGTGTGGTAGT
The DNA here is from genome assembly GCF_964263255.1 of Lissotriton vulgaris. Lineage (NCBI taxonomy): Eukaryota > Metazoa > Chordata > Amphibia > Caudata > Salamandridae > Lissotriton > Lissotriton vulgaris. Next base: position 1,310,256,194 of record NC_141695.1, read on the forward strand.
GCCCCTTAGATCTTATCTGCTGGAATGAAAGTTAATTCTCTATTTGCTCTGTGGCAACATGTCCATTTATGGAAAATACAATAAGGGGGGTAACCCAATAGACCCTTGGAGGCGTGGGCAGTGAATAATGTAAGGTAGAGGTTGTCTACAAGGGATTTACTTGATTCAGTGATTTCATTTATTCATACGTATTAATCTTGGAGTATGTTGTAATCAATCTTACTCCGGCGTGTCAGCAAGACATCGAAACAGATTTAACATTCACTTGAGCAAAATAAAAAAAGAAAAGAACACACGGAAATCCTAGTATATATGAAAATATAGATTATTTTATATGTCAATAATCAATTTGAGGGGAATTAACATGTGATTTGATCACTCACAGAAATGTCATGAACAGATATATGAAAAAATCAACAAATCAATTCATAACAATAACATAGTCTCCAATCATTGAGAGAAGAGCAACTAAAACCAACTACTGGTGAAATGAAGCTCTTGAAAACACAAATGTCCTTAGGAGACGATGTGGAGAGTCGACGTTTCGGTCTATGTTGCAGGAGTCAATAAGACCATCATCAGGACAAACAATAATGCAGAGGAAGCCCCCTGTGTAGATACAATATAAACACATTACCAGTTCATTCTACACATGTTGATACATTTCCAGTCATCTAAACATTTTTAAACTAAAGAGAACCATGTGGAAAACACCCCAATGGTGTAACATTACTTAAAATAATACATAGTCTTCGTCTTTTCAAATTAATCAGCCTAAGTGTGCGCAGATGCATGATCTCACAGCTCACTTCCCATCAACAGTAAAACATCACTTCATGATATATCACTTGAAACAATTCATTACAAAGGATTCCATACCTTCCTAGAAAAACTGCTCTACCACTCCAAATTGTTGCTTAGGTGAATATAATCAAGAATGAATCACCCATATATTCTGCACCTGTCCGGCCTTGCCACAACAAAGACCAAGGGGCATATTACCAACAACTAGCGATAATTATCGCTATGTTGGTTTAGCGGGGATATTGTTATCGCTGAGCTGCGGCGATTTTTATCGCTTAGGAACCTTGCTATAAGCAAGGTTTATCTCCTAAGCGATAAAAATCGGCCGAAATGCATGAATATCGCTGAAAAGTCAGCGATATTCATGCATTACCAAGCTAATGCTCTTAGCCATGTTATCCACCTACCATTGGATAACATGGCTAAGAACTGCTCTGGGGCAGGTGTTAGCTTTTGGAGATATCCGCGCTTAGCGCGAATATCTCCAAAAGTTGGTAATAGGAGATAGCGATGTTAGCGACTGTTTCCAGTCGCTAACATCTTGGCACGCCCACTTTGCATGTCATTAGTGATAAATATCACTGACATGCAAAGCGGGGCCCAAGATGGTCGCTTTCTCCTACTAGCTGTCGCTAACTGGTGTTAGCGACAACTAGGTAATAGGGAGATCATTTTATCTCCGCTTTCTTGGCTATTAAAGCCAAAAAAGCGGAGATACACCCCCTTGATAATATGCCACCAAATATCCTTAGGCCACCTCTCTGACAACTGCAAATTCGGACATGTAAATTGCCCGTTATTGCCTGGCTAAGCAGAACTTCAATTCCTCTAGCTTGCTGGGGTATGAAATTCCTGAACCAGGCGAAGATTGTACTAGGAGAGGCATAGTCAAAGATCCTGGAGTGAGGGAATGAACTAAACAACAGAGACTTTGACCCAGTGAAACAGGTCGTTTGTCAGGCATGACACACAGTTTGATATATCAGGCTTAGCTACTAGTAGATTTTATAGGTACAGTAATTTAAGTAATCAACTCTTAAGGAATTAGGCAATTGTTTGAAATCTGGATATTTTTAACAAGTAGAATGTATATGTAAAATATTATTAGAACTAGTGTAGATCCTAGAGGAGTGAGATGGTCTCTTGATTTGTAATGATTTTGTAAAGGTAAAGTCACTCCTCTGCTGAAAAAACCCGGCCTTGACTCAACTGACTTGAACAATTTCAGACCGATATCCAACCTCCCTTTGCTCTCAAAAACACTTGAACGCTGCGTACTCCTGCAACTGACGCAACATCTGGACAATATCAATCTCCTGGACCCCCTCAAATCCGGCTTCAGACAAGGCCGCAGCACAGAAACCGCGTTGCTGAACATCATAGACGACATTCATGGATCTCTTGACGCAGACAAGTGGTGCCTCCTCATACTCCTGGATCTCTCCGCAGCGTTCGACACGGTGGACCACAAGCTCCTCATCATGACTCTTCAAGAAAGAGCCGGCCTTGGTGAGGTAGTTCTCAAGTGGTTTTCCTCCTTCTTACATAACCGTACGCAAATAATAAAAATTAAGAACTTCACCTCCGAAACCCAGCAAGTCAACAAGGGTGTCCCTCAAGGATCAGTGCTCTCTCCTCAGCTCTTTAACATCTACATGGAACCGCTCACCAAGTTACTCAGGAACACCAACATCCACTTCCACCTCTACGCGGATGACACGCAGATTTACCTGGAAAGCTCTTCTCTTAAAGACATTCACACACTTAACGATGTCCTAAATGAAGTTCAAGATTGGCTGACAAAGAATCACCTGAAACTCAACCCCGACAAGACAAACACTCCTCATCTCAAACAAACAAGATAACCCTCAAATCACTGAGTGGCTAAAGTCGATCGATGCTCTCAAAGGTAACCTCACGCTAGCCGACTCCGTTAAATCCCTGGGCTTCACCCTAGACCCCAAATTAACCCTGACAAACCACATTAAGAATTTGGCGAAAAGCGCATTTTTCAACCTCAGACTTCTGAACAAAATCAAACCTTACATTCCTAACAAGGACCTCAAACTAGCCACACAATCTCTAGTTCTATCAAGACTGGACTATGGGAACTCAATCCTAACAGGCATCCCCAAATCGCACCTGGCCCCACTAAAAACAACACTTCACGCGGCAGCGAGAATGATCACAGACTGCAAAAAATTTGACCACATCTCCCCTGCACTCAAAGAACTAGAATGGCTCCCTGTGGAAATGCGGAGTACCTTCAGAACGGCCTGCCTAACCCACAAGGCCCTCTACACCGGCAAACCGGAATACTTGGCAAACAAGCTCAAAAAAGCAGGCCAAGCCAGAAATTTGAGAAGCTCTAACTCCCTGCTGCTCATCCTACCAAAAACCAGAAAGAAGAGAACTGCAGACTGCTCTTTCTCAGGATATGCCCCCAAAATATGGAACGCCATCCCCCCCCACATCAGAACTATACCACTATACCGTCCTATGCAGAATTCAAGAGCCAACTCAAATCCTTGTACCTTATCCGCTCCCTTGGTTGTGGGTAACTTGGATCAGCAAGCATCCCCAGAATCCATGCGGTAAAGTTGACTCCTGTTACCAAGAAGTCCTGCTGTCCGAACTTTTCCTCATTCCAAATTGTCGCTCGCTGATCGCTTTTATTGGGTTTGTGCCATGTTGTTCTCTTTTTCATTCCCTCAACTGTAAAGCGCTCTGCTACCTTCGGGTCTTGTTAGCGCTATAGAAAACTTCTAAATGAATAAAAAATAAATAATAAGTATGCAATAAACTTTACTTACATCACTTCAGAAGACTGCTGTAACAAATGTGTGTGGGCGACATTTTCATGAGAGAACAGCTCTTCTAATTGCACAATGTGATGCATACGTCTCTGTCAGAATGTCCTGCCAAAAGACAAGGCTCTATACTTTCCGGTTTTAAACAGCTAAAGCAAACTAATTGGAGTTCACATAATATTGGTTAAAGACCTGCTCAGGCATACAGTATCTGTCAGTTCCATGGTCCATAATTAAGTAATGTGGCCACATCCGCTCCAGTAATAGAGGTTTATGTACAGCAATAGCATTCACAATACACAGCATAAACGCCAATGCGGGACTTGTCCGAAATGTAAAGAAAATTGCATGTACACAATCTCTACCGATCATAAGATAAGTTCCTATATAACGTTGCAGACTACTTGGAAATACTTACCCATAACATGTATATTATAGTAGCTCCCACTGCGTAAGATGCTCTTCTATACAAGTAGCCTCTAGGCACCATAATATGAACTACCATAAGAATTGCATGCAAACAAACACACAACCTGGCATAGAAAGAATGCTCCCTAGGGAACGGTATTTAGTGCATAGAGTTTATGTTCACAAAACAATGTCGCGAGTAGGAGACTGGCATTCAGAAAGAGAACAATTCACTGTATGAAAGTCCCTCATAACCTTCAGATGGCGTGAAAGAAATGCTCAAGAAGTAAATGAAGAATGGCAGGTTAACAAATGGCTATAGACAGTACCACAAGAGTTCGCATTAGAAAGAAAACACTACCTGTTAAGGCATGTGAACAAGCAACTATCTGATAATAGCTGCTAACCGGCGCAAAGAGTTCTACCAACCAATATTCCTGGGCGCAAACAGGCTCTATCGACTTCTGAAAATGCCCACATGCATAAACAGGTATCCTCTGAAAGGCAGGCTAAATAACAAACTACGCGCTTTCTCAGACAAAGTTAAACTCTAAACAAACTATGCGTCTCTTTACTTTGTGCTAACCAGACACACAGACTATATACAGCAATAAAATGTGTCCTACAGGGGATTTCGAGAGCACTTCAGCAAATGTGTTTATGACCAGGCAGCCACATGTTGAAAACAAGCCACGAAAGTGAAAGTTGAAGTGATTGGATGGAGGCAGAGAGGAAAGCAACTTAATGACCCGTGACGGAGGAGACAGATGGCTGTTCCGCGCGTGCACATGCACTCATGCTTCAGGCCAGCTAAACTCTGGTAGGTAGCACTTTTTTTTGCCCTTTACAAAAGATCGAGCAAGCAGCGCATGCGCTGCTGTAGGTTCGACCTAAAAAACAAGTGGTAGGAAGTTGGAGATTGTAACAGTCTTATGAAACATCACTAGCATTTTGTCCAGGCATTGCTGAAGATGTGTATTTTCTTTCTCGGTTAACGCATCAATTCTGCTGCATGGGATCTGTGATCCTGGGTGTAAATCAGTATAGGAATCAAAAGGCAGATGAGGAGGATGTGTAGTTGCTTTTGTTTTATCAAATACATCCAAATAGTCCTCATAACAATGAAAAATTAAAGGATGAGAAGTACTGGATGCAATCAAAGGATTTCTCCAACACTTTTTGTTGTAACATGGTGATGGTAAGGATAGTTGACCAGTGGACCAATTGGGGTCATTGGTAAGGTCAAATAGTTGCACCTGCTCATAATGGAGATCTTGTACTACTACTGGTATCTCCTGAGTGGTATATACAATGGGTCTTGATGACAGCTGACTTCCATCTATGATTTATACTGATTCAGGAATTTCCAATTTTTTCGGTAGAGTTATGTCAAGAAAATTGCATGTAGCCCCAGAATCTAAAAGCATTTTAGTTTTATTTTAGTTGGTCAGTTCTACCACTGCTTCTGGATAGGAACATAGAAATGTCTAAGACACATTTTGCAGCTTGTTTGAGAAAGAGTTTTGGAGTCTTCATGTACTTGGAGATGGAAAAAGACTAGTATTCGAAGCTACCAGAATTGCTGGTTTCCTGGTTGTTTTTTTAAGAAATTGTCCTCTTTACTGCAATAGAGATATAACTTAGGTCTCTTTAACATTGCTGTTCTTCTTCAGTTAAAGAGCCTCTCAATCCCCCAATCTGCATTGGTTCTGATTCATCACTTGACCTAGTGGTCTCTGACATTTTCCCTGACCACTATGACCTTGTTCTCAGATAGGCCTCTGTCAGTTCTTTGTTTACTGAGTCTCTGATCCAATTTAGCAACTAAATCTATTAACTCCTCACATGACTCGGATGGATTCATTACTTGAGCCAGCAAATCTTTTAATTTGTCCCTTAACCCTTGATAGAACAAATAACTCCTCTTTCTTTCAGGCCAATACTTTTCCACCACAAAGCGGTTAAACAAGTTTATATAAGTCAGTACATCTTTGGGCCATAGTCTTAGGTCCAAGAGTTCTGTGTCAACATGCTGCATAAAGGTATGCTTGATTCATAATGTTTTCATATTGGTTTTGAAAACATAGTAATCATATAACAGTGCATTATATCATTCCATAAGTGGTATTGACCAGGACATGGCTGTTCCCTGTAAATAGGATAACACAAAAGCTTCTTTAGACTGTTTGTCTGGGAAAAATCTGGTCTTTTTTTCCCCCCTCATATACCATAATTGGAATCTTGAAGGGAACTGGCCACCTCCTAGCAGTTGGTCATCCTGATCTGGCCCTGATGTTTCCGACCAATAACAAGGTGATGAAGCCCAGTCCTCCAAGTTGCCACTGCTATCCCAATCCACTCCATTTCGCACCGTAGTTTGTGCCCTGTGCTACTTTGGAGATAAGGGAACCGACAGGGCCCAGGATAAATCACAGGGAAAAAAAGCGATCACCTGTTTTGCAAGGCCACTAGGGCCGCCCAGATTGTAGCCAAACTTGTGGGGTCGCATGCCATGTCAGATGAACTCGTAAAACAAAATACTATGTTTTAAACAATTTGAAAAGGTGGGAGAAATTGGATCCTTCCATGCTCTACATATTTCACGTCTCGCTAGGAGGATGACATAAAAGATACATTTACATTTTGTAGAGGGATCCCTTATGTTATATTCAAAGACCATTCCGGTAAAAATAGTTCTTGTAGTGATCTCCAACGGCAGTTGAAGAGCATCTTCCAAAAAGTCTTGAATCTTGACCCAATAGTTTTTTATCTCAGGGCAGTCTACAAACATGTGAACGTCATCTGCTGCTGGGTATCTACATCTTGGGCAAAAGTGGTCTAAGTTAGAAAATGTTGCTATTTTTTTAGGTGTTATATATACCCTGTAAATGTAAATTGATACTTGTATAGCGCACTACTCACATTCAAGGGTCTCAAGGCGCTTGTACGAATACCGCTGTGGAACCCATCCTGGCTTTCCCTGTGAGGCGTCCTCTCCTGGGCACCCCCAAGGTGGAGGCCTGGCATCCTTAGCGTTGTGGGGGCCGTTGTGGAGATTAAGCAAGCTATTGCCCAGAGTTGCAGAGTGGGACTCCATGATTGGAATAGGCACCGAGGCGAGAATTATCAGGTCAGTGGAATTATGAGCCCAAGACCCACCAAGGCAGGGAATTGAACCCTGGTCCCGGGCTAGACCTCTGCATCAGGGTCTGCCGCTCTAATCATTGAAACATCATTCATAGGTGGGATGCACTCCTCCAAGTATTTCATATTATCATGTTTGTCCTTAAATTTTGCAAAGCGTGCTGTCTGGTTACGTGCCCAGCCCCTGTGGCACGTGAAACAAGTACTAGCAACATTGGGACACTGTGTAGCGCCCCCAAACCATCGCACAATTGCTGCTGCATGTGCAACATGTAAACCAATGTTCATCATTTTAAACCTTTCTATTCCGTTTTTTTTAAAACATTTTCTTTCCTTTCATTCATTCACCATTTTAGATCCACATGTAGGGTAATGCCAATTTTCTGAGTTTCAAATATTCCTGATGGGCCATCCGAACCTCTTCATTCAAGAATATGCACTGAAGCAGATTTCATTAAAATAGCAGTTTATTTGCAAACCCAATGCATTTCGGGCCTCCGTGGGCCCTTCGTCTGGGGTAACTAGAAAATCAATTAAATGGGTGTTACAATCCATTTCTCTATAACATATATGCATTTTTACATTTCTCACATTTCTCCATTATTAACTAATCCACCAACGTAATCAAGCAGTACACTAATACATCATGCTAACCTGTGACCTCTTGCTGATCCTTTTGTTTATAACTCGCATTAATGGCTCAACTCCTGTTCACTAAATATCTATTAAACATAGCGTTCGCAACATCCCTGTGTGTACCTAAGATGTTCTCACTATTAATGACCCTCCTCGGTACACGACTTAAATCTGTGTGCTAAATGTCATAACTCATTAAATGAAAACACTTTTGCCATGGCCTGCTATACTTTTAAATGCTAACAAACCGTCTACCCGCCCCGAGCAATTGCAGATCAAGTCATGCGCTAGACATTCTACTTCGGTGTTTGTTTAACCTGACCTCCACCTTAAAAATTACAAAAGATTGCTCCATGTTTTAACTGCACTCTTATTTGCTTATGGAACATATTACTAAATCCCATTCTTTCCAATTCTAAACCTGTGCCTGTTCCACGTACCTGCTAGCTCCTAGCCGGACTGCTCTTAAAATTCCAAACGAGTCTCCCTCAGTTTTTCTCAGATCTTTAAAACCACCTCACGTCCCTCCTCCCAATTACACCCACCTGCGGCGCACAAGCGATTCTAATCATACTGTCGCACTACATTTCCCAGGATGCATGGTTATAATTAAAAACCTTTTATGTGGCTTATGTTAAAGCACGACCGCCCTGTATCAGCGTGGTATGAACCCATTAATGCAAAGTCATTATCCCAATACGTCAGTGAAAAACGGAGATGCAGCTTCGTACCACATGCCAGGAGGAACACCTGATTTCATACTGACAGTTTATTTTTATGAAGCGCCAGAAGTAACTTGAACTTTATGATCACTATATGGGATTATGTCTTCAGACTTTTTTCACTGACGTATTGGGATAATGACTTTGCATTAATGAGGGAGACTCGTTTGGCATTTTAAGAGCAGTCCGGCTAGGAGCTAGCAGGTACGTGGAACAGGCACAGGTTTAGAATTGGAAAGAATGGGATTTAGTAATATGTTCCATAAGCAAATAAGAGTGCAGTTAAAACATGGAGCAATCTTTTGTAATTTTTAAGGTGGAGGTCAGGTTAAACAAACACCGAAGTAGAATGTCTAGCGCATGACTTGATCTGCAATTGCTCGGGGCGGGTAGACGGTTTGTTAGCATTTAAAAGTATAGCAGGCCATGGCAAAAGTGTTTTCATTTAATGAGTTATGACATTTAGCACACAGATTTAAGTCGTGTACCGAGGAGGGTCATTAATAGTGAGAACATCTTAGGTACACACAGGGATGTTGCGAACGCTATGTTTAATAGATATTTAGTGAACAGGAGTTGAGCCAATAATGCGAGTTATAAACAAAAGGATCAGCAAGAGGTCACAGGTTAGCATGATGTATTAGTGTACTGCTTGATTACGTTGGTGGATTAGTTAATAATGGAGAAATGTGAGAAATGTAAAAATGCATATATGTTATAGAGAAATGGATTGTAACACCCATTTAATTGATTTTCTAGTTACCCCAGACGAAGGGCCCACGGAGGCCCGAAATGCATTGGGTTTGCAAATAAACTGCTATTTTAATGAAATCTGCTTCAGTGCATATTCTTGAATGAAGAGGTTCGGATGGCCCATCAGGAATATTTGAAACTCAGAAAATTGGCATTACCCTACATGTGGATCGAAAATGGTGAATGAATGAAAGGAAAGAAAATGTTTTAAAAAAACGGAATAGAAAGGTTTAAAATGATGAACATTGGTTTACATGTTGCACATGCAGCAGCAATTGTGCGATGGTTTGGGGGCGCTACACAGTGTCCCAATGTTGCTAGCTCTAATCATTGAGCCACACTCCTCCACTCGTTGAGCCACACTTCTCCACTCATTGAGCCACACTTCTCCACATAGTATAGAGGTGGTTTCTTTTTAATGTAGCTGGTTAGACCACAGCCTGCAGGATGGTAAAAGAGTCAGACCATAGACCCTCAATATTTCCATCGTCCAAGTTTAAAACATTGCCCCAGAGTTTTTGTAGTTCTAGTTCTGTGACGTTCTCCGGGTCTAACATAGCTGTGTACCAGTACAAAATTTGTTTTTTCCACTTTGCATTCCAAGATATTAAATAAAACTTTGGATTAGATTCATTGAAGATCCATGATCTGGTTGACCACCATCCGGACACCTGATAATATTTGAATCTAGTGAGTGTTCCCCCTATCAAATTGGATAACATCTCCCAGCTTAAAAGCTTAGAGTCTTGCTGAAGGTCATCCCAACGTTCTAACCCAGCCATCCTCAGGGGCCGAGATAGACAATCTTCAAGAAAGGCCGGTGTACCGGGTGAATCCCAAATCGGGGCTTGTGCAGCATAATATGGAATTTCAAGCCTTTTTCTAATGTATATCCAATTTCTTAGAGCTGCCCCCAGGGAGGTGGTCTGTTAGTTGGGTGGCAGGGGTGAAAAGGGTAAAAAATGTTCCTCATATACTTATGAAGTCATGTAGACTTATTGACTGGGAGCTAGGGTATGTTTCTTTTAAGGTTAGGTCAACACTGCTAACATGACCAATAAAATTAAGATTATCAGTTGGAACGTTAATGGCTTGAGAGATAGGAGGAAGTTGGCTAGGGTAAACGAATTTCTGTACAAATCAGGAGCACACATTTGCCTACTAGAGGAGACTCATCTAGAGATGAGAGAGTGTAAGTCAGCGTTTGGAAAATGTAGGTGGGTCCAAGATACCATCGGTTCAGACCAACGTGGAAGTACAAGAGGAGTGGCAATATTGATTAAGGCAAATGTTAGGATTAGGTTGGGAAAGTATGAGACTGATCAGACCGGGAGGTGGCTGGTGGCATCTCTATCATGGAGTAATACCCCTTTTACATGTGCAGCCTACTATGGGCCAAATCAAGATGTTCCGAGGGCCCTAATGAAGTTAAAAGCCAGTATGATGGATTTTGCTGGTCCCGTCATACTAGGGGGTGATTTTAACATGATTTTTGATGAAAAAATTGACCGCACATCCAGGGTTAAATTCGCACCCCCACTAAAAATCACGGACGGAGCTTAAGAATATCATGAAGGATTTTAATCTTATAGACGTTTGGAGAGTTAAAAACGATACAAAAAGAGATTATTCCTTCTATAGTAGAAGACATGGACACCACTCCAGAATCAACTTTTTCCTTATAGATCAATTTTTCTTTTCTGCAGTGGAGTCTATCTCTTATATTCCTGCAACATTGTCAGACCACTAGACTGTTAAGCTTATAGTTCATTTTAAGCAGAAGGCACAACAGAGAAGATGGGCATTGGATAGGGCCTTGTTATCAGAAGAGGAGGTTGAGCTAGATCTAGCGATACAAACCGAGGATTTTTTTAGGCTCAATAATGGCTCAACTAGTCAGCAGGTGATATGGGAGGCATATAAAGCTTTTATTAGAGGCTCCTTGAGTGCCATGATGATCAAAAGAAATAAACTTAATAGGAGGAAACAGGAAGAAGGTCTCCTGAAGCTAAAATTAAAAGAACAGGAGCTACAGAGAGCGTCAGCAGACCAGCCAAACATTAAATCTCGCCTACAAAAAGAGCTTGATGGCTTGCGGGCAGCAAATAAGAAAGATGGGATGCTAGCAATCTCCAACATTTTTCATATGGGGAGAAATGTGGCCGTCTTCTAGCATGGAAATCTCGGGCAGATAGGATCAGACACCAGATTAACAGTCTATTTCTCCCAACCACAGGAGATATCACCTACGATGATGATTTAATAAGGGAGGAGGCCAAATCTTTTATGCAGAGTTTATATAAAGCCAACACAAGCCACTCTTTACAAAGGGTGGAATAATGGTTGGGTAAGATACAGCTCCCTAATCTATTGGAAGGTGATAAGAATTATCTTGCCTCTGACATCAGAGAATGTGAAGTAAGATCTCAGATCAGAAAAATGGCTCTAGGAAAGGCAGCGGGTCCAGATGGACTTCCGGTGGAGATATACAGCTTGGTTCTGGAGCAAATAGTATCTGTCTTAACAGCATTGTTTAATAAAATCCTTCTGAGTGGAGAGAGGGCTCCAAATTCATGGTCAGATGCCACTGTCACCCTAATACTAAAGCCAAATAAAGATCCATCAAAAATCGGGTCCTACAGACCGATTTCTCTATTAAACTCAGACTACAAGATATTTGCAGGGGTATTAGCAGCGAGACTGGCCAAAATAATCAAAACCATTGTCCATCACGATCAGAGGGGCTTCATCCCAGAAAGGCAACTTAATGAGCTAACATCCCAAGTAATCGCAGCGATTGATGTTGCAATCGATAAAAAGCTCCCCCTGACCCTTGTAGCGGTAGATGCCGCTAAGGCTTTCGACCAAGTAGATTACCTGTGGCAAGCGTTGACATCGACCAAGTAGATTGGTCATACCTGTGGCAAGCGTTGACAAGCTTTGGACTCCCAAACAACTTTATAACAGCTATAAGGTCTCTCTACTGTTCCCCACGCGTAAAGATCCTAGTCAATGGATCCCTCACTGACTGGGTAACCATTGCCCGTGGAACCAGGCAGGGCTGCCCGTTATCGCCTCTGTTGTTTAATTTGTACATAGAGCCATTTATTTGTTTGCTCAGATCCGACCCTGTAATTAAGCCTTTTAACATTTCTAATTTGAAATTGAAATTTGCGTTATATGCTGATGACTTGCTTATGTTCACCTCAAATCCAGCGGAAGCACTTCCTAGATTAATAGATTCAGCCGAAGCGTTTGGAGAGATCTCAGGGTATACCATCAATAAAGGCAAAACTGAGATTAAGGAGTGGAACCAAGAACTAGCAACTGAGGGATCAAAAACTAGAATGAGATACTTGGGGATACAGTTGGCACAAAAAATTGATGATATAGCCAAAATAAACTTTGATAGAGTCTCAAAAGATGTTTGCACCCTCCTTCAACGGTGGTCATCCCTCCCATTAAATATCTTTGGGAGAGTAAATTTGATTAAAATGATCATTCTTTCAAAGGTAACGTTTCTGTTTAATTCCATTCCTTTATCGATTAATAAACCAGCTATTAAAAAATTACAAGGGAAACTAGGATCCTTTATCTGGAATTCAAAACCTCCGAGAATTTCTTGGAAAAAATTCAGGCGAAGCCTAAAAACAGGAGGGTTGGCCTTTCCAGATCTTTTTGTTTATTGCCATGCATTCCATTTAAAAAAATTCAGATTATTGGCTGAAAAAAACGATGTATATTCCCTAGGCATATTGTTTAATGCACTATTGCAAGACATACCACAGGGACAAGACTTTTTTCTTTTTAAGTTCGGAGACCCGAAGTTTTTTAAAAAGGTTAGACTAAAGACTCTGGGGGCAGCTCTAAGGAAAAATTAGGTCTACACAAACAGTGCACTTGACACTGGTTGAGAAACAAGGCAAATTTTGAGGGTGCTCCTCTGAATCTTTTGGGATAATTGAATTGAATTGAATGGGAATTTGTAAAGCGCAAACTAAGCCCAAAGGCATCAAGGCACTCGGTACAGACAAGCCTATAGATACAACCGACATACATACTCAGACTCATCTCGCAGGGAAGAGCCAGGTCTTAAGGATCTTATGGAAGACAGGGTGAGCTTGTTGGCCCGAGAGGGAAACAGGGAGAGAGTTCCACACCCTGGCCGCGGCCTGAGAGAAGGCTCTTCCACCCCATCTCATCTTTTTGAATCTGGGAACCACAAGCAGATATTTATTAGCTGACCTGAGATTCCTAGAAGGAACATACCTATTGAAAATATTCTTTATGCCCACTGGGCCGTGTCCATAGTACGCATTGTGGGTGAGGCATAAGGTCTTAAACAGGACTCTACAGTCCACCGGGAGCCAGCGCAGTGAACTTAGAGCAAGGGAGGCCAAAGGCCGCTTGGGAAGGTTCAGTACCATCCTAGCGGCTGCATTTTGTACCAGCTGAAAGCGGTGCAGCTGACCCTTGTTAATTCCCAGATTAAGGGCATTACAGTAATCTAGCATGGCCAGTATGAGAGCCACGACCACCTGTTTTTGAGCTTCAAGAGACAGAAACTGGGAAATTTTCCTTATGACTCGAATTAGTCCAAAACAAGTGGCCACTGTTCTGGAGACCTGACGAGACATGGAGAGGCAGTCATCAACCACGACTCCAAGACTTTTCGCATGGGAGACAGGAGTGGGACATGTACCCAGAGAATTGGGCCACCACTCGCTCAACCAGATGTCAGAATTGTCCCCAAAATCAAAACCTCCGTCTTCTCACCATTTAATTTAAGGTAATTTTGAATCATCCATGATGAGACAGCTGTCATACAGTCTTTAAAGTTTTGCGCAGAGTCCCTGATCTTTTGGGTAATAGAGACCATGATCTGCGTGTCGTCCGCATAAGACAGCACCCCTAGTCCAAAAGATTTCACCACCCTTGCCAGCGGGGCCACGTAGATATTAAAGAGGGTAGGGCTCAGGGAGGAGCCCTGAGGCACTCCGCAGACAAGGGGGAAGGATTCAGAGTAAAAATTGCCCATTCTAAGGGATTGAGATCGCTTACTGAGGAATGAGGCGAGAAGGTCCAGGGCCCGGCTGCCAACCCCTATCCCCTTGAGATACTCCACCAGTCTTAAAGGAGAGAGGGTGTTGAATGCGGCGGTGAGATCGAGTAAGAAAGGAGAGTGGTATCCCCTGCATCCACCTGAACTCGAATATTATCAACACCATGGTGAGAGCGGTCTCCGTGCTATGTGCCCGTCTGAACCCATGTTGGGAACCATCCTGAAGCTGGTGGTCCCTCAGATAGACACTCAGGTGTGAGTTCAGATGGTATTCAAGGATTTTAGCAGGGAGTGGCAGGAGGGAGATGGGACAGAAGTTTTTTAGATTTAAAGGATCTAAGAAAGGCTTTTTAAGGATGGGCCTAACCACCGCAGCCTTCCAGATCAAGGGATATTGGCCCAATTATATAGTTAGGTTCAGAACAGTTGTGAGATGCGGGGTCAAAGCCTCCTTGGCCATTTTTACGACTTTGAGGGGACAAGGATCCAATGGCGACCCAGATTTGATACCTTCAAGCAGGAGGTCTACAGTTTCATGTGATAACATTGGAAAAGCACAAAAACTAGCCAAAGTTATTTTACTGGGCGATTTGTTCATACGAGTTTCGACGAAGGCATCAAGTGTTTGACTAGCATTAAGAGTCTCCAATTGATCATAAATATTGGAGATCTCGGAGCAGAAGAAGGAAGATAAGCAAACAAAGAGCTCCTGTGAGGGCTCTACTATGTCAGAGACTATAGGAGCTGCAAGAGAATTAAAGATGTTAAAGAGCTCCTTGGGAGTAGTGCTATCCCCAGTGATCTTGGAATAATATCTTTCTTTTTCCTCAATTATGGCTGCTTTATATGCCTTTAGACATTGCTTATGTGACTCCCTGCCAGAGGGAGCCAGGTCCTTCCGCCAATATCTTTCCTTCCGTCTGCACTCTTGTCTCATATTTCGAAGACGATCAAAGAACCAAGGAGCGGAGGGCAGTTTTTTGGGGGCAAGAGAGTCCATCATAGCAGTAATTATTTTTGGAAAGGTTTCCCGCAGCCATATCGACATTATGAAGGTCGGATTGCTGAAAATCAGCAAAAGCAGTGGCGAACGCTTTGTTTGTAATCAAGGTGAGATTCCGATTTTCAGCCGTTTTCAACACCGCACTATGAAGGCTACCCAAGGTAGTGGCCCTCAATTCAAATGGAACTGCAAAGTGGTCTGACCATGAAAGTGGAAGAGGCGCGCCTTCCAGGATTCGGTCGTCATTCAAAAAGAACCCATCAAGGGTGTGGCCCGCAATATGAGTAGGGGAATTCACTAATTGTGGAAAGCCACAGCCACTCATACATTCTAGCAAAGTATGGGTGTCATGATTCATGTTATTTTCTAGATGAAAATTAAAATCACCGAGCAGCTTGAAATTCATACGATCAAGGTAAGGTTCTAAAAGGTTGCTGAGCTCATAGCTAAATGAAGCCCTTGGGCCAGATTGCCTGTAGCACAGAATCCCAGAGAAAATTTAGGTGGGAGTGGAATTTATAGAGAAATATAGTGCCTGATAGGGGTCCAGAGCAGAGGTCAGCGGTTCTGACCGACAGGAGAAAGTATTTTTAAACAGGATACCAAGGCCACCCCCGCGTTGACCCTCCCTGTCCAGTCTGGTGAGGCAGTAACCCAACGGAATAGCCTCTACCAGCTCAGGGCCAGAAGAGTCATTAGCCCAGGTTTCTGTGAGGAAAACCCTGTCAGGGGCGTGTTGGAGGACAAAGTCTTTAAAGGCGATATTGTTTTTAATCAGGGACCTGGTGTTGAGGAGGAAGCCCTGCAGCGACCTCTGCCTTGACGTGCCAGTGGCTTTGATGGGCAAAGACGAGGGGCTACTTTCTTCTCCCCCTTAAGGCGAAGGCCACACCAATTACATAAGAGGGGTCCTTTCCTGACCAGCGTTTCTTCTTTCAAAATGTGTACTCAAAGCGGTGAATTTCTCTTCCCAATGTCGAGCAGATCCCCTCTTGAGTACCTTAATTTGGGCTCATGCTTTGGGAGCAAAGAGGTAGCATCCCCGGCCCCCGGCGCTGACTTGGCACGGCGTGCCCGCTGCGCGCGTCCGCTGCGCGGAACCCATGGCATGCTGCTAAAATAGAGGGAAATGGCCGCGCGCTAGAGCGCTAACCCCCCAGTCTCCGCCCCTCGACTAGCCAGCCGAGGAGCAAATGGCGCCGCCTAAGCACCCTCCACACAAACGGTAAAAACCGCGGTGGACCGGGGTGCACGACAAACAAAGGCTTCCTGGAAGTCAGGTGAGCAAAAACAGCACAAATTAAAATGTAAGGTATCAAGTTTAAAAGTTCAGCTAACGGCACACCACAGTCACCTATCCGAATGTGTGGGTGTCGGAGGAAATATTAAAAGAATCACAGCACACCGCAATCAGATTTTAAAAAGTATGTAGAGACCGGAGGAGCCCCGCAAGACCAGCGAACTTGGCAGGACCGGAGTACCTGCAGTCTTCTGACCGCAGCGCAACCCTGATGACGATCTAATATAGAGTTTGTGCGCACTAGAGCACTAACCCCCCCAGTCTCTGTCCCTCGACCAGCCGGCCGAGGAGCAAATGGCGCCGCCTAAGCACCCTCCACACAAACTGTAAAAACCGAGGTGGACCGGGGTGCGCGACAAACAAAGGCTTTCTGGAAGTCAGGTGAGCAGAAACAGCACAAATTAAAATATAAGGTAGCAAGTTTAAAAGTTCCGCTTACCGCACACCACAGTCACCTTTTAGAATGCGTGGGTGTCGGAGGAAATATTAAAAGAATCACAGCACACCGCAATCAGATTTAAAAAAGTATGTAGGGACCGGAGGAGCCTCGCTATACAAGCAAACTAGGCAGGACCAGAGTACCTGCAGGCTATATGGCTAACTGTGTTGGATGAATCATTCCCGGATGAACTGGGTACTGGAAATGGAAAGGAAAAGGTAGATGGTCTCATGGCTGGTTTAGCCTTAAACCTAGATGGCCTCATAGCTGGTTTAGCCCTAAACCTTTCTATGTTTTTTTACCCCAGGAGGTTATGTTTTCACCTGTGATTTGACCCTGGAGATAATCCACTCTCAAGGATAAATCATATGTTTCCCTCTAAAGGTTGACTAACATGTTGACTATGTCAGCGAATGTGACATTCTGAGACTTCATCTTACCAAGAATGGGGAGTAAATGTGTGTTTTCTATTTTATCAAGCTTGCTGTCATTTTCTGCGGAGGTGAGACGTGCGTCCAGGCACTGGCTTCTAACTTCTCCTCTGCAGCAGAGCCCTGATTGAGAAGGAACTCGACCAGAGCTAAGCCCCAAAGGAGAAAAGGGGAAAGAGATGACAAGAGTAAGCATGAGCGAATTTTGCGGATCTCGCGTTCGCGAATTTTGCGGATTTGCGGATTCGCAATCCGCAAAATCCGCGAATTCCCGCGAATTTGCGGATTTTTTTTTTTTTGTGTTCGCCCGTGTTTCTGCCAGTTCGCGAGGGTTTTGTACACTTTCGCAAATTGCGAACTTACCTGTCGGGTCGCAAGTTTCGCGAACTTGTTGTTTCTACGTGTCCAGCCTGTTTGGGACACTCTTCTTCATCACTTCCACTCTCTGTCACCACTGCCACTCTCTGACTACTCATGCCACCCTCTGGCCCACCCATGCCACCCTCTGTTTCATCACCACACCCTCGGGTTGTCCAGTGTACATTATTTTCGGCAAAGCAAAGCACACCTTCCCTGCCTCAAGTGACCTGAATTAATTTGGGGCTGATTAATGTGTCACAGAATATTTTTTTAGCTGGCACCTGCTTCCTTAGTGCGCCCTGATTAGTGATCTTTTGCACTTGCTAAGTGCTTTCATTGTTGCAAAATTAGTTACAACACCTGCCCTGCCCCAACTGACAATAATGAATTAGGGGCTGATTAATGGATTTTAACTTCCAGCCTGGCTCCTGCTTGTCTCCCTTAGCTGTAATTCAGGACCTTTGTGGCATATGTGTAACTATTCTGAGGTTCAGAGCAGGGTCACATAATAGTTTCAACCGGCAACTGAACTCTGGAGGGGCCCCTCAGGAAGCACTACAGGAAATGGCTACTAATGATGAGCCTGAACTTTTGAACCTGGTAAGTAGTTACTTTCAGTTTTGCTAAGATCGTATTTCTGCAATTTTGCACTTATTCGCGGGGCGCGAACTCACGCGAACAGTGCGAGCAGTGCGAGCAAAATCCGCTGCTCGCGGATTTGCGGATTTTGCGGGAAATTCGCAAATCTCGCGGATTGCGGATTTCCCGAAAATCCGCAAAATCCGCGAGCGGAACGGATTTTCCGCCCATGCCTAGACAAGAGAGAGAGAGAAGAGTGGCAAATGTGATGTTTTCCATCTACCTTGAGTTTTCCTTCTCTGCTTCAGGCCTGTCCTACTTCCTGGTTACTTCTGTAAGGGAAAGAGAAATCTTACTACTTGTTAAAGTGTTCTGTTGACCCCATCTCCATTCCTTTGTTTCTACTCAAAAGGATCTCAGTACCTGGCTTTGTCCCCTTTCCTCTCTTTGATGCTCTCTTTTTCTCGTGTTTTCTGAAATATGGTCCAGTAATCTTAAAACAAAAGAAGAAATAAAATTATAAACTTATTCTTTCTACAACTCGTTTTTGCATAGGAGGTAGGTATGCGTGGTGTAAATATCAGGGTTCTCTTTTGGTTAAGATATAAACCTACGTGACAATTTGTCTTGTCACTAATAATTTTAGGATTTATCCTCAGATGCAATTATTCAGTACTTAATACTCAACTAGACATAAAATATAGCATAAATAAACCAACACGACTACCACCTTAGTATATGGTAGGTTTTAGGCAGTCTGGAACAAAGAGAAATTAGAAACCATTAAAGACAAGCTGTTATTGTAACACATGCAAATTTCACATTCTTAGAGATTTGTTGAGCTTTCTCACAAATGGGGAACACAAGTATTAATTCAGTAGTTAGTACCGAAATTGTAATTCACCTGCCTTTGATAGTTCGCAAATCTAATTTCTAATGTCTTTCTTTCTTTTACAGGTTTTTGGGTCGTAATCTCTCAAGGAAGTAGAAGTTGTTTGAGAGCTGCAAGTGAATTACTGCCTTAAAAAGTTTCTGAGTTGCTCTGTGTTTTCTTTGCAGGGACGTGAGTCTTTGTGCTGGTGAAGAGGATTCTGGCGAGATGACACAGCAACATGGAGATGCTGCTCAGGTGAGTTCTATGTTAGCAAGCAGATTGTGGTAGGTGGGCGCAGTTTAAAACAGGAGCTGTGCCCAAAATTACCCCCTTTTCTCTAGGGTTGTGCGTAACTAACGGAGTTTCATGCCACAGATTTCTGTGGAATTGACTGAAAACTCCATGAGAATCTGTGTTGTTCCATGAGTGGAGGAATTTAAGTACGTTGCGCTGCTTGCGCTGATTTTTAGTGCTGGGAGCTTGTACCAAGCTGTAAAATCAGTGAGAATGGACCACACATAGCGCCAGAGGGTGCTGATTCTTCCTGCTGCTCAAGTAGATTTTCTACTCGAGTGGCTGCTTTGTTATCATGAGTGACAGCTTTCTCAATGCAAGTTGTAGCATCCTGCCTGACCGCCCGCATTTAGAAATCAAGCCAGGACTCGTGCTAGTGCTTGATTTTCTCGCTCGCCAACTTAACGTTGGTGAGCCGTGATCAGGAAAAACTCTGCAACGTGGTGGTTGGCAGAGTTTTTCTGGAGCTCCACGATCCAGGTGGAGTGTAGAGTAGGCAAAACTTTGCCAGTGGAGTGGAGTTTACGTCCCACCCCTACATGTCAGTCTCAATTTTTTTTGGGAGAGAGTTGAACAGTGGGTGTTTCTGGTGTGCTGCGCTCCTGTAATGAATGTTTCTTGATTAAAGAGGTGCCCTGTGCCTTCAAGGATGGTGCGAAAGATGTCTTGTGCATATAGCCATGTCTGAACTGGGGTGGCAGAGTGGGCTAAAGAACGATGATGGATTAAACCCAGATCTTTTGACTGGGTGTGAGTGTTTGATTGATTCAGATGCTCCGTCCATCACCACCCCCTTTTGTACCGCTTTTGGCCGCCATAAGTGTGGCAGGGTATGCTCAGACGTGAGTCCCTTGCTCACTTTGCTACGGGATTCAAGCAAGCCGGGCTGAAGACGGCTGGAATGCCAGACACCGGTCCTCGGAAGCTTGTTTCCGGTCCAGGGAAGACATGGCTTGGCAGTTCGGGCTGGACTGTTCCCATGAAGCACAGGGTCAGACTGATTTGCATATAGCCATGTCTGAACAGGGGTGGCAGAGTGGGCTAAAGAACGGTGATGGATTAAACCCAGATCTTTTGACTGGGTGTGAGTGTTTGATTGATTCAGATGCTCCGTCCATCACCACCCCCTTTTGTACCGCTTTTGGCCGCCATAAGTGTGGCAGGGTATGCTCAGACGTGAATCCCTTGCTCACTTTGCCACTGGATTCAAGCAAGCCGGGCTGAAGACGGCTGGAATGCAAGAAACCGGTCCTGGGAAGCTTGTTTCCGGTCCAGGGAAGACATGGCTTGGCAGTTCGGGCTGGACTGTTCCCATGAGGCACAGGGTCAGACTGATTTGCATATAGCCATGTCTGAACTGGGGTGGCAGAGTGGGCTAAAGAACGGTGATGGATTAAACCCAGATCTTTTGACTGGGTGTGAGTGTTTGATTGATTCAGATGCTCCGTCCATCACCACCCCCTTTTGTACCGCTTTTGGCCGCCATAAGTGTGGCAGGGTATGCTCAGACGTGAGTCCCTTGCTCACTTTGCTACGGGATTCAAGCAAGCCGGGCTGAAGACGGCTGGAATGCCAGACACCGGTCCTCGGAAGCTTGTTTCCGGTCCAGGGAAGACATGGCTTGGCAGTTCGGGCTGGACTGTTCCCATGAAGCACAGGGTCAGACTGATTTGCATATAGCCATGTCTGAACAGGGGTGGCAGAGTGGGCTAAAGAACGGTGATGGATTAAACCCAGATCTTTTGACTGGGTGTGAGTGTTTGATTGATTCAGATGCTCCGTCCATCACCACCCCCTTTTGTACCGCTTTTGGCCGCCATAAGTGTGGCAGGGTATGCTCAGACGTGAATCCCTTGCTCACTTTGCCACTGGATTCAAGCAAGCCGGGCTGAAGACGGCTGGAATGCAAGAAACCGGTCCTGGGAAGCTTGTTTCCGGTCCAGGGAAGACATGGCTTGGCAGTTCGGGCTGGACTGTTCCCATGAGGCACAGGGTCAGACTGATTTGCATATAGCCATGTCTGAACTGGGGTGGCAGAGTGGGCTAAAGAACGGTGATGGATTAAACCCAGATCTTTTGACTGGGTGTGAGTGTTTGATTGATTCAGATGCTCCGTCCATCACCACCCCCTTTT
Source organism: Lissotriton vulgaris (assembly GCF_964263255.1). Lineage (NCBI taxonomy): Eukaryota > Metazoa > Chordata > Amphibia > Caudata > Salamandridae > Lissotriton > Lissotriton vulgaris. The sequence goes on from NC_141695.1 coordinate 1,310,277,947, forward strand.
GTACCGCTTTTGGCCGCCATAAGTGTGGCAGGGTATGCTCAGACGTGAGTCCCTTGCTCACTTTGCCACTTGATTCAAGCAAGCCGGGCTGAAGACGGCTGGAATGCCAGAAACCGGTCCTCGGAAGCTTGTTTCCGGTCCAGGGAAGACATGGCTTGGCAGTTCGGGCTGGACTGTTCCCATGAGGCACAGGGTCAGACTGATTTGCATATAGCCATGTCTGAACTGGGGTGGCAGAGTGGGCTAAAGAACGGTGATGGATTTAACCCAGACATTTTGACTGGGTGTGAGTGTTTGATTAATTCAGATACTACGTCCATCACCACCCCCTTTTGTACCGCTTTTGGCCACCATAAGTGTGGCAGGGTATGCTCAGACGTGAGTCCCTTGCTCACTTTGCCACTGGATTCAAGCAAGCCAGGCTGAAGACGGCTGGAATGCCAGAAACCGGTCCTCGGAAGCTTGTTTCCGGTCCAGGGAAGACATGGCTTGGCAGTTCGGGCTGGACTGTTCCCATGAGGCACAGGGTAAAACTGGTTTGCATATAGCCATGTCTGAACTGGGGTGGCAGAGTGGGCTAAAGAATGGTGATGGATTAAACCCAGATCTTTTGACTGGGTGTGAGTGTTTGATTGATTCAGATGCTCCATCCATCACCACCCCCTTTTGTACCGCTTTTGGCCGCCATAAGTGTGGCAGGGTATGCTCAGACGTGAGTCCCTTGCTCACTTTGCCACTGGATTCAAGCAAGCCGGGCTGAAGATGGCTGGAATGCCAGAAACCGGTCCTCGGAAGCTTGTTTCCGGTCAAGGGAAGACATGGCTTGGCAGTTTGGGCTGGACTGTTTCCATGAGGCACAGGGTCAGACTGATTTGCATATAGCCATGTCTGAACCGGGGTGGCAGAGTGGGCTAAAGAACGGTGATGGATTAAACCCAGATCTTTTGACTGGGTGTGAGTGTTTGATTCAGATGCTCCGTCCATCACCACCCCCTTTTGTACCGCTTTTGGCCGCCATAAGTGTGGCAGGGTATGCTCAGATGTGAGTCCCTTGCTCTCTTTGCCACTGGATGCAAGCAAGCCGGGCTGAAGACTGCTGGAATGCCAGAAACCGGTCCTCTGAAGCTTTTTTCCGGTCCAGGGAAGACATGGCTTGGCAGTTCGGGCTGGACTGTTCCCATGAGGCACAGGATCAGACTGATTTGCATATAGCCATGTCTGAACTGGGGTGGCAGAGTGGGCTAAAGAACGGTGATGAATTAAACCCAGATCTTTTGACTGGGTGTGAGTGTTTGATTGATTCAGATGCTCCGTCCATCACCACCCCCTTTTGTACCGCTTTTGGCCGCCATATGTGTGGCAGGGTATGCTCAGATGTGAGTCTCTTGCTCACTTTGCCACTGGATTCAAGCAAGCCGGGCTGAAGATGGCTGGAATGCCAGAAACCGGTCCTCAGAAGCTTGTTTCCGGTCCAGGAAAGACATGGCTTGGCAGTTCGGGCTGGACTGTTCCCATGAGGCACAGGGTCAGACTGATTTGCATATAGCCATGTCTGAACTGGGGAGGCAGAGTGGGTTAAATAACGGTGATGGATTAAACCCAGATCTTTTGACTGGGTGTGAGTGTTTGATTGATTCAGATGCTCCGTCCATCACCACCCCCTTTTGTACCGCTTTTGGCCGCCATAAGTGTGGCAGGGTATGCTCAGACGTGAGTTCCTTGCTCACTTTGCCACTGGATTCAAGCAAGCCGGGCTGAAGATGGCTGGAATGCCAGAAACCGGTGCTCGAAGCTTGTTTCCAGTACAGGGAAGACATGGCTTGGCAGTTCGGGCTGGACTGTTCCCATGAGGCACAGGGTCAGACTGATTTGCATACCATAGGGGTGACTAACATGAAGTTAAGGGAAGGTTTAGGGACTGGCAAGTAGGTGTACTTGTGCAGTCAGCGTGATAGGAACCAGACTGCGCGTAGGTCTAGCAACGGCAGACCTTCAGACATACTTTTACTAGGCAGTTCTTGTGGGTGGCACAACATGTGCTGCAATCCCACGAGCAGCATTTGTATTTACAAGCCCTGGCACTCCTGGTGCACTAGACTAGGGACTGACAGTAAACCAAATAAGCCAAACATGGAATTCAATCAATACAGTAATTTTACATAGGGAGCACTTGCACTGTGGCACTGATCAGCAGTGGCACAGTGCCCAAAGCGATATACCAGCAAAAACATCGTAAACAGAGGAGGCAACAGAACAAAATGGAGGAGAGACTCAAGCCAATGATGTCAGGTCTAACACGTGTCCCCTCCAGCTGAAATGTGGGGAGAAATACCCTTGACCTAGGGAGTCCTCATCACTGAGGCGGAAAAATCTTGACAGACCATCAGCATTGGCGTGATCTGTACCAGGGCGGTGTTCCACCATGAAGTCCATCCCCTGTAGGGAAATGGACTACCTCAACAGCTTTGGAGTCTCACCCCTCATCTGCATCAACCATCTGAGGGGCCTGTGGTCTGTCTGAACCCGGAAGTGAGTCCCAAACAGGTAGGGTCTTAGCTTCTTCAGCGCCCAGACCACAGCAAATGCTTCTCGCTCTATCGCACTCCACCTCTGTTCCCTGGGAAGTAACCTCCTGCTGATGAAGGCTACAGGTAAGTCTCGGCCCTCTTAATTCACCTGAGCTAGAACAGCCTCCACGCCATGCTCTGAAGCGTCCGTCTGGACAACAAATTCTTTAGAAAAGTCGGGTGCCTGGAGAATGGGTGCTGTACACATTGCAGTTTTCAGGGTGTCAAAGTCCGTTTGGCAGGCGTCAGTCCAGATCACATTTCGTGGCTGCTTCCTGGAAGTCAGCGAAGTCAAGGGGTGCACAATGTTACCATAATCCTTGACAAACCTCCTGTAGTAACCTGTGAGTCCTAAGAAGGCTCTCACCTGAGTTTGGGTTTTGGGTTGTGCCCAAGCCAGGATGGTATCTATCTTGGGTTGCAGGGGGGCCACCTTGCCGCTCCCTACTTGGTGCCCCAAGTACACCACAGAACCCTGCCCAATCTGGCACTTACTGGCTTTAATTGTGAGGCCTGCTCTGAGCAGCACCAATAACACTTCCTGGAGGTGGCGCAAGTGTTCCTCCCAGCTGGCCCTGAACACTGCAATGTCGTCCAGGTAGGCGTCACTGAAATCCTCCAGTCCAGCCAAGACCTGGTTGACCAACCTCTGGAAGGTGGCAGGGGCATTCTTCATCCCAAAGGGCATAACCCGGAATTGGTAGAGCCCATCTGGTGTGGAGAATGCTGACCTCTCTTTTGCCCCATCAGTTAAGGCGATCTGCCAGTACCCAGACGTTAGATCAAACGTACTAAGGTACCGGGCAGCCCCCAACCGATCTATGAGCTCATCAGCTCGGGGGATGGGGTGCGCGTCAGTCTTGGTGACTGAATTGAGTCCTCAGTAATCCACACAGAACCGAAGTTCTGGTGAAGCACCAGGCGCTGCAGCCTTCGGGACCAAAACCACTGGGCTGGCCCAAGGACTGCTAGAGGACTCAACCACCCCTAAGGCAAACATTTTGGAGCCTCCTCTTTAATGTATGCTCTGACCTTGTCAGTCACCCTGTAAGCCTTGTGCTTCACAGGAGGACTGTCCCCGGTGTCTACATCATGGACACACCAGTGAGTGACACCAGGAATCAAGGAAAACAGATCAGGGAATTGTCCCAACAGTTGGCGACAATCTTGCTGCTGCTCAAGGGTCAGTGTGTCAGAGAGGACAACACCATCCACTGACCCATCTTGCTCTTTTGCATACAGGAGGTCAGGAAGAGGCTCACTCTCCTCCTCCATTCCAGCATCTGTAGCTAGGAGCATGCCCACTTCGGACCTTTCTAAGGGGGGCTTTAAACGGTTGTCATGCAGGACCCTCAAGGGGTTCCTGGGAGATTTCAAGTCCACCAAGTAGGTGACATCGCTCTTCTTCTCCACAACCTTAAACGGTACAGTCCACCTGTCCTTGAGCGCACAAGGTTCCACAGGGGACATGGCCCAAACTTCTTGACCAGGCTGAAGTTCGACCAGAGTGGCATTCCGGTCGTTCCACCACTTCATGTCTTCCTGGCTGGCCTCCAGATTTGCCTGAGCAAGATCTCTGAAGCGCCTAGTCTGGTTCCTAAAGGCCAGCATGTAACTGTATACATCCTGGGGAGGTTTCCTGGGAGATTGCTCCCAGCCTTCTTTGACCAGACTCAAAGGTCCTCTTACCGGGTGTCCATACAAAAGCTCAAAGGTGCTGAACCCTAGAGACTTCTGTGGCATCTCATGGTAAGTAGACTGCAGGCATGGCAAGAGGACGTCCCATTTCTGCCTCATTGGTTCTTCAAGACCCATGATCATGCCTTTAAGGGTCCGGTTGAATCTCTCAACCAGCCCATTACCTTGAGGGTGGTAAGGAGTGGTAAACTTGTAGGTTACCCCACACTCCTTCCACAGAGACTTCATATAGTTGGAAATTAAGTTGGTGCCCCGGTCTGACACCACCTCTCTGGGGAACCCCATGCGGGAGAAAACACCCATCAGTGCCCGTCCCACCATGGGGGCCGTCACTGTTCGGAGAGGGATGGCTTCCGGGTACCGTGTGGCCTGGTCCACCAAGGCCAGGATAAACCTGTTGCCCAGGGCTGTCTTGGGGTCCAGGGGCCCAACAATGTCAATCCCCACCCGGTCAAAGGGGGTACTGATGACTGGAAAAGGTTGGAGGGGAGCCTTCTGCTTCCTTCCGCTTTTCCCACCTGCCTGGCAAGTGTGACAGGTTTTACAATGGATGTCTACATCCCTTCTCATCTGAGGCCAATAACAATGGGTGACAAGCCTGTCATAGGTCTTGTCCTGCCCCATATGTCCAGCTAAAGGAACGTCATGAGCCAAACCCAGTAGGAAGGCTCTGAAGCGCTGGGGTACCACCAGCACATGGGCTGACCCAGGCTCAGCAGCCTTAGGCTCGCTATACAGGAGGTCGTTCTCCCAGTAAACAAAATGTGATCCTGACTGATCACCTGAGGTTTGGGCTGAGGCCTGCTGCCTCATACCCACAAGAGAAGGACACACTTTCTGTTCTGCACAAAATTCTTCCCTGTAGGGACCACCATCCTGCTGCCAGTGGGTCAGCTCGGGCAGGTCTCCCAGTTCAGCAACTTGTTGCCCTGTGGGCTCCAGGGCATCCCCCTCAGGGTCTACCTCCTCCTGGACCACAGGAACTATGGGGGCCGGTTTCCCGCGCCTCCTGCCTCTTCTCTTTACAACTGGGTCCTGGGCCATACTTTCAGGCTCCGGGACCCCATCAACACCCTTACTTGCTGTCATGGATCGAGTGGTTTCACACACCCACTCTGGCACACCCAACATTTTCAAATGTGTCTCCCTCTCCACCTTAGCCCAAGGGGAGTCTTCCAAATCATTGCCCAGGAGACAATCAACAGGCATGGCGGGCCTCACAGCAACCTGAAGAGTACCTGAAACTCCCCCCCATTCAAAGGGAACCTGAGCTACCTCACACTCTTTCTGGGAGTTGTCAGCAGCTATCACAGGGTAGAATGCGAGGGGAACCACCTGCTCTCTGGACACCAAGTGACACTTGACAGCTGTCACACTCGCTCCGGTGTCTCTGAGAGCTTCCACTCTATGGCCATTAATGGCCACCCACTGCCTATATTTATTAGTGTTACTAGGCAGAGGGGTGGAGGGACCATTTCCATGTCTCCTAAAGAGACCAGGGACATCTCTGCGGGACCCCTCCCACCAGGGGCAACCATCTCCTCCCCTCCCAGGGCTACACTCGCCAACTGACGGGGGGTGCGCGTGGTGGTGCATTAGAGTCCCTCTTGGGACACTGGGGATCATAAAAACGATGTCCTACCTGCTTACAAATGTGGCAGGTCATTGGGCCCCTATGAACAGGTTTACCTGTCGGGCCCCTGGCTTCTTCACAGGTGGAGGCTGGGAACCTTTCCCTTGGTTCCTTGGGGATTACTTTGGGGCCCTTTATGGGACTCCTTCTGTTTACCCTTGTCCCCCCCACTCTTCTGCTGGGGACCCTGCCCACCTTTGGCTGAGTCTCCCACTGGACCCTTGTGGACCCTGGTACTGACCCAGCGGTCCGTCTCGTCAGCAAGCTTTCTAGGGTTAGATATCTTGCTATCAATAAGGTGCTGGCGCAGCTCTGGAAAACAGTTATTAGACAAATGCTCCCAAGCAAACAAATCATAAAGAGCTTCATAACTTTCCACTTTGCTGCCCTTTACCCAACCATCCATGGCTCTGCAAAAAAAAGACACATATTCAACCCACGTAGTACCAGGCAACTTCTTACATTCTCTAAAGGCTTGTCTGTACTTTTCTGGGGTTAGGCCATACCTTAACATTAAAGCATCTTTCATATGAGCATAAGACATCCTATCCTCTACAGGCATGTCTAACAGGGTATCTCTCCCCTCATTCACAAAGCGACCCCACAACCCCACTCCCCAATCCTTCTCAGGGACCCGGTGGGCCAACAATGCTAACTCATATGCTTTAAACCATTGACCAATATCTTCATTCTTATGATAATCTTTTATCACATCTTTAGGAAAATAAAACCTACTTTCTGCAGACTCAGATGGGTTGCTGCCACCAGAGGGATTCAAGTCTAACTCTTTAGCTTTGAGCTCTAGCTCCCTCAACCTCGTGTCACGCTCCAAAGCTAACTTTTCTCTTTCAAACTCCAACCTTTTGATCTCCAAATCAGCTTCTCTCCTGCCTCTTGCATTTTCTATTTCCAACTGCCCATTTATCTTAAGTTTTGCCATTTCCATGTTGTATGCATGCTCTTTCTCTCTTTCTTCTCTTTCTTCAGGAGAAAGACCTTTGGAGGAAACACTGCTACTGGGCGAGGACACAGGCCCATTCACTGGTACCTCCTCATCCCCTTCCTCTGGCGGTACCACCACCGCATCAGATGGATCTCTGGACTCTAACCAGGCCTCCAAGGCTTTGAGAACTTCCCCTTTGGTTTTGCAGCCTTTAGTAGGAACTTTCAACGGCTTTCAATGATAATTGCCTTCTGCTGTAATCTTTGATCTTACTTCTATCAAATTCCTCCACAACAACAACAGGGGGCGTGACTCCGGCATCACTCATGGTCAAAACTGGCAGTGTTCAAAAAATCAAGCTTCAGAAAAGCGGAGAACAAAAATAGAATCCTTCCAAATTAGATTGTGGCTGCGCTATGGTCTGCTTTCACTATGTAGTGCACACTAATCACTGCACATGGGTCATAAATGCAAGGTTCAAATCCCACCGCTGCCACCAATGTTAGAACCGGCTGTCTCTAGTTGGCAAAGGTATGCACTTCTGACAAATAGGGACACACCTTTTCTAGTCAGGGCAAGGGGATCACACCCTTTGATAACCCCTGCTCACCCCCTTGGTAGCTTGGCAGAGCAGACAGGCTTATCTCAGAGGCTGTGTGTTAAGCATTTATGACCACATACAGTAATAAAGTGAATACACTACAAATGGACACGACACAGTAGTATTATAAAAATAAGGATTTTTATATAAGGCTTAGCAGAGGACCAAATAACGACAAAAATATACCACAATCTTAATAAATACTCTGGGAAGGAAAAATAATAGTTCAAGTGTAGTTTCTTCTTAGCACAAAAGTCTTTAGTATTAAAAGACAGTTCTTGGCAACAATGTAACCCACACGGGAGTCACACGACGTCGAGGCAAAGTTAATCCAAAGGTTCAGCGTCGACCGCGAGGAGCGCTACGTCGAGCCTGGAGTCGCACAGACCCCCACAACACAGTACTTTGGAAAAGCGAAGCACACGATCATCAGCGTCGTCGAGATGTCCGGCGTCGCGTCTCCGGCGTCGATCCGGCCTCGGAGTCGGGGCAACCTGCAGCGGCGTCGACAGATGTCAGGCAGGAGCAGCCCTCACGAGGCGAAGCAGGATACGGCGTCGTCGTCGATGTCGATGATGATGTTGCATGAGTGAGCAGCGCTCACGGCGTCGAGAGGGCTCGAAGTTGATGCGATCAGCAGCGGTGCAGACACGGGGTCACTTGGAGCTGGAGCCGAACTCGCTACTCACTGGCGTTGCTGCTGGCGTCGATCGGGCCCGGCGGCGGTCGTCGAGGAAGCGGGACACTGGAGCTGTTACTCACGATGTCGAGCTGGATTCGGCGGCGTCCGTCGGCGTCGAGATTGCTGGATTCTTTCAGAGGTGCTGGATTCACAGGTTCAAGCAAACAGCACTTTTAGCAGATGAAGTCCTTTAGCCCTGTGACTTCAACAGGAGGCTGGCACTCTTCCAGCCCTTGGAGATTTTCTTGTAGCAAAGTTTGAGAGTACACACTCAGTTCCTCTCTCCAGGCAGAAGGGGTAGGCAAGTCCTTGGATCAGCAGGCTTCTTGTCCTTGGTTCAGGGTTCCTTGTCAGAATTGATCTAAAGTCTTGGTTCAGGGGTCCTTCTCTTATACCCCTTTTTGGCTTTGATCCCTTTGTCCATGCAGGGGAAATTCCCCCATCCTGGGTCTGTTGTGGGTGTAGCCAGGTAGAGGCACCTGGTCTATTCACTGTGCAGGGCTGGGTCCTCAGACGCCCAGCAGGAGGTGGAGCCAGCATTGTCACTGGCAGGAGCAGAGCTATCGGCCGCCTGGTAGGAGGTGGGGCCAGGATCATCCCTGGCAGGCACAGAGTCATCAGTCGCCTGGCAGGAGGTGGAGCCAGCATTGTATCAGGCAGGGCAGGCTATCAGGAGCTACTCTTCCCCTACTCTCAATGCAAATGTCCCACTCATCCCACACTGACTCACTCAGACCTCTGGAGCCACCCAGCTCCTGTCACACACACACCAAACAAGCAGAAACCAGAAATAGTTAGACAAGAAAATAGCCACTTTCTAAAAGTGCTATTTCCAAACCCAGAGTCCAAACACCATCCACACAAACGGATGCGTTATCAAACCCTGAGTTCAGGGATACCAAACTCGACATTGCACCATGCTCCCCGAGCCAGCTAGGATTATAGCATTAATAATCCTGGCAGCCCATTCTAACTAATGGAGAGCAGGTTACCTTACAACAGTGAAAAACGAATATGGCTGTAATTCACTATTAGGACATGCCAACTTGGTCAGGCTTGTCCTACCTTATACTTACAATGCACCCTGCCCGTGGGCCTCCCATAGGGGTGACTAACATGAAGTTAAGGGAAGGTTTAGGGACTGGCAAGTAGGTGTACTTGTGCAGTCAGCGTGACAGTACCAGACTGCACATAGGTCTAGCAATGGCAGACCTTCAGACATACTTTTACTAGGCCGCTCTTGTGGGTGGCACAACATTTGCTGCAATCCCACGAGCAGCATTTGTATTTACAAGCCCTGGCACTCCTGGTGCACTAGACTAGGGACTGACAGTAAAGCAAATAAGCCAAACATGGAATTCAATCAATACAGTAATTTTACATAGGGAGCACTTGCACTGTGCCACTGATCAGCAGTGGCACAGTGCCCAAAGCGATATACCAGCAAAAACATCGTGAACAGAGGAGGAAACAGAAAAAAATGGAGGAGAGACTCAAGCCAATGATGTCAGGTCTAACAGGCAGTAAATTCCGTTCCGCTCGCGGAATCTGCGGAATTTGCAGAATTTTGGTTTCTGCAGAGAACGGGGAATTGCCAAAAATTCTGCGATCTGCGGTTTCACAGAATTTTTTGCTTGTTCGCGCTTTCAAAATGCATGTTTGCGAGACATTTCCCCCGAGCAGGCAAACAGCGTTCGCGAACAGTAAAAAAGCTTCGCGAACAGGCGGAACAAGCAATTCTCTGTGTTCGCGGAACTCTGCGTGCTCGCTGAGATTTTTTACCGTTTTGCGCGGCTTTGCGTAGCGCGACTACGCAAATTCCGCCCTCGCCTACAAATCATTCATAGGTAGCTAGCCTAAAGCCAGAAATGGCAATAATACACACCCACATGTGTACTACAACTATGCTGCCAAGAGCGAGATCTTTTGATGTTGGGAATATATAACAGCACAATAGATCTCACAACTTGGGTGAAGAGGATCAGGGTATCAATGATTAGATGGGTAGGGGGAGTTAGATAAAACTTTAAAGAGACAAACACAGCATTCAGCAAGTCTATAACTGTGACACATCTGCTTAGAAGGAAGGTGACATTTAAGTTAACCTATTCCGTGCCTGATTACGAGTTGAGGCATTATTTTGAACCCTGATAAATAATGATACCAAGGGGTTCTGCATTTTATTGGGTGTGAAAAATAATTCCTAATATGAGTATGTGAGGAATAACACATGAAATTTGGTGTTTAATGCATCAAAATCCGCATGACAAAGTAAATACCCTGCACATTTCCCCTGTTAAATTTCAGTAGGTTTGATCTGCTGAAATTTAATGAAGCTTGAGGTATTTGGTGCATCCGATAATTACTGGATGCGTTAAATACCTCATAACTCGTAATTCTGACCCATATGTAAACAGAGGTTTACAAGCAGGTTGGAATATACCCACAATCAGACCCTTAGTCTTCAGCAGTCAATAGACTCTCAAAATAGTTATAGATAACTAGCTTGAAGCCCAAAACCTCAATGATAAACACAGTTCAAAATTATTTATAATAAAAGATAAGAAAAATTATACTGGATCGAAATAGTGCAAATGCATTCGCTGACATTGTCCATCTTTGGAGTACGGGTAAACTGCAGAGATGTAGCTCCATGGTGGTTCCACTTCTTTGCAGAAGAGCAGAACTGTAGAAAGAGAAAAGAAAATGACAATGTTTGAGAGTCATGGTAGGTGCATATGGAGGAGTAAGACTGTAGAGCATAAGATAGTATACAATGAACTAACAGCCTATCTAGTACCACTGAGCCACAAAGTAAGCTGCAAGTGCAGTGAATGATTGATCACTCAAATAATATATACATTTAGCTGTGTCCATCATGATCATTTCCACCACAAGTTGACAACCACTTAGGGGTTGACACGCAAGCCCTCTCACCCCTGTCTGTTTTCCAGTCCCAAGGGGTGGGCTCTTTACATCCTATTGCTTTTTCATACAAGTTGATAGGCTTTGTTCTTTCTTCCACATGTTGTTGTCTACACCTTCATATTGCATTTCTTTTTCCCAAACAATATAGACTTGCTGAACAACAGAATAACAGTAATTTTAGTCTTAGTTTAGTCTAAGAAAACCAAGCAGTTGCAGAAGAATCACAAAATGTTGTTGTGAAAATGAGCAAGCTGTAACACTCCCAGCATTCATACTGAATCAAATGATTACCCAAGCATCAATTATCAAGTTTGCCAAAGCTTAGCCGATCACATGAATCATCACTTTGCATTAATTTATGCAAGTTACTTGTTCCAAGTCCAGTGTCCATCTCCCTATCTATACTTCTTTTTTTTTCTCATGGAAGCTACATACATATGCTGGGCAGCACAGCCTCATGCATCTTCACTTACAACTGAGTATGGGAATGCATGGTTGGGCAAGACATCTTGTTTTTTCAGGACTTGGCCTGGAGACATACATTGCTAAATTAGAAAGCAATGATTGTTCACTACAAATCCTACTGTTTATTGTACAGTTGAATTGATGTTCTTTCTTTGTTACTGCTCACCACCACTCAGTTACCATATCAAATTGCCTGTGTGGTTGTTTATCTGGGCAACACAAATCGGTCCATATACGTTTATTTACAGTAGCTGCACCCCAAATCTAAATGTAAACCATTCTTTTGTTTGTTTTCTTCTCTTCATAGACTCCAAATCTGTAAAGTAGAGGTTGTCCTCAAACTCAGGAAGGGCACCGGGAGTGCAATCATTCACTACAGTTGTGATGTCTGAGAATTTTCCCTCTTTCACAGTTGCATCTTCTGGAGTTTTCCGTTTTCCACAGTGTGTCTTATGGAATCTCCAAGTTCCTGGGTGTAAAATGTTAATTTATCCTAATCATAATCCGTTTCTCCACATTTTGAGAAATGGTGTTACTGTATTCTTCCGGCATTGTCTATCTCTGGAGCAGTGGTACACCACAGAGCAGTAGTGTGATGGAGATTTCACTTCTTGTAGACAAGAAGGCATGTAGAATGAAAAATATTTACAACATTTGAAAGTCAAAGTATATGCACAAGTAGCAGTAATCATATTCAGCCTCTCAACATTTTGAGGAAAGCAGATGGCTTTTCTATATATGATCTATATCAACTGGCCCAGCTGCACTGAACATGTTTTCCAATTACACACTGGCTACTGGGAATGCTAGCCTGCTGAATTCTGGTAAAAATCAAATGGAGTAACTAAACATACAAAGAACGTCAAATGATTCAGCTTCCCTTTCCCTGTAGCTGTGAGTTTCTCAACCTAATAGTACAAGCAACAGTTCTTCTCAATCCTCCTTTTGACCACCCCCAGGAAATGGGACAACGCATCCTTGGTCACCAATCAGAAGCCTACATCTACATGTTGACAAAACAAGCAGTTTTTGTTTTTATGACTTAAACCTGATCAAAAAAAGCCAACATAATCCCTGGTGAACACGGTTACTCATTGGATAAGATCCCAAAGGCAGTATTTCTCAATTGTGCATTTAGACATTGCTTATGCCCAATGACCATCTGATTCTAATTAGAACTGGAATGCAATTAAGTTGATGTTGAGGGACACCTTGCTAGTCAGTGGCCTATTGGCCTTGGATGCTTGATCCTATCCACCTATAGGTTCTAAAATACAATTCAAGAGCACCCTCGGCGTCCAAACTAGTAATACATCTTGCTCTCCTCTCCTGATCCTCTTACAAATTCACAATCTAAGTGCATACGGTACAGTCGATATGTCAGCCCAAGGGACTGTAACTGAAATCATGGGAACAGAGTTGTCCGAACTGAATGAAGTCGATTGACTGAACAGTGCATCATCCCCTGTTTGTACCTCAAGCTTGAGTACCGCTCTGTGTTCACTTGTGAATGACTATGTATTAGCAGCTTCTAGTGGTATACATGATTTTTCCATACGCATTTGAGCTCAGAGCCAATTAGATGAGCCTGTCTTGTCCCAGCAGTCTCATAATTGGCAAACCTGCAAATGTATTCCCTATTTGTACTAATCTCAGAGATTCTGTAATGGCAAATATTGATCATGCTATCTTTGACACAACTTGATTAGAGGAAAGGGGTGTTCTACCATTTGCACTGTTGTCATGCAATGTTGCTGGTCTACATAGGAAATTCACAGATCCAGAGTGGGGCAACTTCATTAGTCACTTTAATGTTGTATTACAAATGACATCAGCACTGTAAAAAAAAAATACAACGATTTACGAACTTTAGTGTAGAGGCACTACCATCTAAAGTCGGTCACCCACCTGGTTGACTATCGGTTTGGGTAAAAAAATATGCCTGATTTCGCCATAAAAAGATTAGACATGAACAGCAAATACATTATAGACATGAGTATTAGTGGTCTGGATGGCCTTAGGGTAAAGGTATACAATATCTATAATCGTTGTACATATAGGAACAAAGATCTTCTCACATTGAAACTGCTGGCTCACCATCTTTCAGAGTATCCAGACAAATCTCCTGTTGTGCTTGCAGGCGCTTTTAACACCATGTTTGTGCCCTTGGAAGGGTTAGCAGCCATTACTGAAGAGGAAATTAAGCAGTGGGCATCAAGACACTGAAGGCTAAATCACTTAGCACTTGTTCATCTACTGTGCTACAGTTATTGACCCTCACTATGTCTCATCGTCTGCGAGTTTTTAACAGTAGATTTAGATCCGACAGTTTCCTCGCTTCAACTTTTGTAAGAGGGAATAGCTAGAGCAGAATTAAGTATGGCATCTTGCATTACATTTTGAAATTGTGACGTGCAGAGACAGTGATCACAATGCCCATAAGTTGATAATGAAATGGTAGCTGCTCAACAAACAGCCTGGTGAGGGGGTAGAAGCTGTGCCCTGCTGGACTGCTACACTGCTGGGGGAAACTACACTCTCCTTCACCCGCTGGGATGCCTCACATGCATTTACACTCGACACCGATCTGCGGCGCAGGACACACATGTGTGCAGCGCCCGGGCAGAGCCTGGGCCGGGGGCGAGCCCCTCCACACTCATAAGTGACCCGTAAGAGCCTGGGCCAGGCCCCCCTCTAAGCTCATAGGCTTTGCATTTGGCAAACCCCCTTGTAAAAGTATGTGTAAACATAAAGCCAAAACAACCAAACATGAGGGCGAAATTATTAATACCCTGGACTCGTTTTTGATAACGGCGATCAACGTGCTATCATAGAGATTAAACATACCGAATGCCGTCTTTCTATAGAGGAGATAAGACCCGTACTGGAACCTAGTGCAATGCCCCGACTAGTAGATTTGACAAGCTCCGCCACTGTGACTATGTTTGATGACTTTCCTATTAGGTTTTTTAGTGATCACTGAAGCCCCTGTGGAGTATATCGTAGCCCACCAGTAGAACCTCTAGTGAAGAGGTAAAGGGGAGGCACAAAAAAACAATAAAGCTCTTAAAACCAACAACATTTGGGAACTGAAGCTGCATTAAGGATGGGTTATCGACTGACAATGACAAATTATGTCAAAGAATAGAGCAGGTTATCTCACTGCTGTTGCAACTTCTTTGTAGATTGACTAAAATCGAAGAGAGTTTTGCTACCCTTTTTAATAGTAGGGCTGGTATTAACTGTGGGGGAACTTAAATTTGGTGAGTTCACAGGGACAGCCAAAATGCAATGTGCATTCTTTAATAAAGTAAACACAATGAGTAGATGGATGAGCGCTGAAACTTTTCAGACACTCACCCCCAGTCACAGATATGGGTTTAATCCATCATCGTTCTTTAGCTCACTTCACCACCCTAGTTTTGATTCAACCCAGATCTGTGACTGGGGGTGAGTGTTTGAAAAGTTTCAGCACTCCGTGCATCATCTCCTTGTGTTTGCTTTGGTCGCCCTTAATCGGCAGGGCATGCCCAGGCGTGGGTCCCTTGCTCACTTTGCCACTGGATTCAAGCTAGCCTGGCTGATGAGGGCTGTTAGCCCAAAACCGGTCCCAGGATGCTTGTTTCCGGTCCAGGGAAGACATGGCTTGTCAGTTTGGGCAGGATTGTTCCCATGAGGCACAGGGTCAAGACTGATTTGCATATACCTGTGTCTGAACTGGGGTGGCAAAGTGAGCTAAAGAATGATGATGGATTCAACCCAGATCTGTGACTGGGGGTGAGTGTTTGAAAAGTTTCAGCACTCCATCCATCATTTCCTTGTGTTTGCTTTATTCTTTAATAACTCCATCAATTCTGATTCTGGGCTTGATAGAGCACAGCACCCCTTCAATTACAGGGAGCAATGTCATCAGGGGGAATGAGAGGAGGGAGGGACACTGTAACCCATAATTACTATCAATGATTAACCAAAGGACACCATCATTGCCCACCCAGTCATTTTAATCTTTACAGATGCAGGATAATTTAATGACAGATGGTATATCAGCATGGAGGATAAGTCAAAAGTCAAAGTCAAAAGGTAAGTTTATTTAGATCGTAATCTTTAAACTAATACATAACATTTAATTAAGTTAAGGGTTTCTGAACCCCCCAAATGTAGCTGATGAGAGAAATGGAGTTGAGATGAATGAGAGAGAGAGGGAGAGCTGAGAGGATGTGAATATGCAGAAGGGACAAAGGGACAAAAAGCTACTGAGGCTAGATCTCTCCCCCAGCTGCCTGCCCATACGTTTTAATTTTGGCAACTACCCTTGAGTTGAGTAGAACCCAGACAGAGTCCACGGAGCAACTAATGACGAAGGCACTGCACTGGTTGGTGTAAATGTAAGAAGTGGGGGACAATAACTCACTAGACATTATCATGGCAAGGAGAATGGCCTGGGTGGGACATGCCCCTAAAACTATAGGGGAAGACTGCATAGTTGCAATTTTAACAGCTGTCAATTGGTAGGGGACCTGCTGAGCACACTCTCCAATTCTCCAGTGTCTAATACTCAGACCTTTGAACTTCCCTTGGGGTTCACTTCTTTTACAAACTCCAGAGGTTAAGGTCCACTGAGCTTGGTTGTGGTAAAACCGTAACCCATTCCCTCCCCTGACAGCCTAACATCAAGCATAAAAGAGAAGAAATAGGTGCAAGCAATCGATTTGCCCCGTTGGAAGGACTTGAGTCCTGCGACTGGCTGCATAAAGACTGTTTGACCTTATTTGATACGATTTTAAGATATTGAAGCAAGTAGAGTAAATAGTGGGGGGCTTGGATATGCTAAAAATAATGATTTGGAATGTAGCCCATCTTAGGCAGAGCCTGGATGACCCAGATTGCGTAGGGTTAATGGAGAATTACAACATATGTCTTCAGGAAACCTGGGAAACAGGCATGATCTGTGTGGATGGTTAATGTCCATTTCAAACTGCAGCAATACCTTATAGGGCTGCCAGAGTGAGTGGGGGCATACTAACCCTGATAAAAAACACAGTAAAATTGGAGGTTATACATTTTTTAATTGAGTCCCCATATTACCATACCCTGCTTCGTGAATGCTACAAAGGGTGGTATTGGATTTTAAATAACTATTCCAATTAAGGCTCCCTGTTTTCCGTTTTTACTGATTTTTACAGATCAATACAGATAGAAAACCATTTATTTTCCTGTCTGTATTTATTTTTAAATGTAGATAAAAACGAAAATTGGATTGTTTTCGAGTGATTCTAAATGCAGTCAGTCATGACTGCCAGGCTAATAGCTGTGGTAATTAATAGCAAGGGAACTTAAAAAATAAAGGAAATGTTATAAAGAGCCTTAAACAGCAGTAGATTTGTACAACCTTGATACAAAAATGTGGATGTTTTCTTATAAGTGCATATTTTATCACCTGGGTGTGTATATATGATTGAACCTGCCAGGCTTTCAGGCATGAGTGTACTAATGTTAACCAGTTAAATACATACAGAAATATATACATTTCAGCTTCATTTTTTCACAAAACCTAAATTAAATATGGAGAAATACAGGTCAAATTAGAAAAATTTTTGGGGGATAAATACAGATGGAAATAGCAAAAATATAAATACCATAAAACCGGGTGCCCTAATTATAATAAATATTTTGGTAGCAATATAGCAAACTGTTTAGCTGTCTGTGACCACACAGCCTTCTCGTGCCAAATGAATTGGGGAACAGGTATAAGTCCCTGGCAACTAAAGTAATAAAGCCATCCATAGCAAGGAAGAATGGTATCGTGCTAAAATGAGCTGAGATTAACAAGGATACATTTGTTCCAATATGCATCACCAAAATGCAGACTGAGGTAGTGACTAGACTTAAATTCTGATGTGAGAGGTATAATGACAGATTTTGATGAGATACTGGGCGAAATCAAAGGTAATTTAATTCAGCCTTATCCCTCTAAAAGGACTCCAATGGTGTGCTGGTTTGATGCTGCCTGTTCAAAGTTATTAGGAAATGTACATGCAGCTCTTAGGAATATCCTGAGAGATTAGGATTCAGTGAGGAATCTGCGCTGCCAATATAAAGAAGCAAGTAGGACTAGACTTAGAGGCCTGCAGGAGGAGGCATGGAATAAAGTGAGCCAGGGAGCAGCTTCTAAAAACAGTAAGAATGTTTGGAGTGTAATTAATGAGCAATTTCTTTAAAACGAAAGTGATCCAAATTTAGATCGCCAAGTGAATGAGGATGCATGGATGGCCCATTTTGTAAAAAAAATTGGGGTGCCTGATGAGGTCACAGGGCCTCTACTCAGTGCCTCAGATGTTGAACAAAGAAGGCAATATGGTTTTTGATTTGGAAGACGTGAGATATGGATTGGCGTAGTGTAGCACTGCTAAGGCCCCCGGACAGGGTCACCATAAACCTTTTCTCAGAAAACCAAGAACTTTGGGTGCCACTATTGACTAATGTTTTTAATGTCATAGCTAAGTTGGGCCCACCACTTTCTTGGAAAAAGACAATAATAATCCCTATCCACAAAAAAGGTACAACGCCTTGCCACAAAATTATAGACCCATCTCTGTATTAGATGAAACATCTAAACTGATGGGGCATCTATTATTGAATAGATAGGAGGATTGGGCCAGGGTGAGGAATATATTAATACCATCACAGTCCAGCTTTGAAAAGGAAAAAGGGACACTGGATCAATGCCTCTATTTAAGTCTGATCATTTCAAAATATACAACAGTTAAGAATGGCATTTATGGAGCCATCAGCCGCCTTTAACTGTGTCACCCATTCCAAATTGTTGCTAGTCACGGAAGGCATGGGAATTGATGATACAATAATAGATTTATACGTCAGATATATTCAAAAGCTACAGCATGCGTTCGATATGGACGGGACGGGGAGTCTATGAGGTAATTCCTTCATCAGCGTGGCGTCAGGCAGGGGGTGTCAATTGCACTCTTCCAGTTTTCAATTAAGACAAATATGTGGAGGCCACCCTGTCCGGATCTACTTTTATTGATACTCCTCTATGCAGATAATGAAGTGCTAATAGCTCGAAATGAAAAGCATTGCAGAAACTCATTGAGAAGAATCTGAAATTTATGAAAAATGTAGACCTCCATGTAAAGGAAATGAAATCCTTTGTACTTGTGGCAGAGGCGGGACATAAGAAACTCCCATTATTTCACATAGCGGGACATGGGGTGGAGACTGTCCTATTTTGGGGTCCTATTCAATAGAAAGACTGCATGGACTAATATGGTAGCCAATAGAGACCTTCAACTGGAATAAAGTATCATGGCCATCTTCAGATTCATTAAGAAGCTAGGGTCCAAACCTATTGAGGCAATAAAAAAAGGTGTATATGGCCAAAGCTATTTCCGTCAGGGGTAGGTTTCTGGAGTATGACGGATATAGTCTCCCTTCAACGTACAGAGGATAGTGTTCTTAAGAGGTTGGTAGCTCTTCCCCGAAGCTGTTCTATCTACAATTGTCCCACTGAGCTAGATGTACCATTCATTACGGATAACGTTCATCTAGCAACTATATTATTGTGGATCTCAGTCTGGAGATGGGAGCCAGTTAATCTGACCCAGAGCATCCTTAGGAATTGCTTAAAACTTGAGCACTCACATACGATCATAAGGTTGCAATACGTGAAGTACTCTTTGATGTCCGTGGGTTTGCAGGAGCTGTATGAGATCCGATCCAATTGGGTGCCAATTTCTAAGATAAGAATAAAGGTAATTCTTTTTATCAAAGATGGAAAGAGAGAGAAATGATTCTAATTGTAACAAACTTATGGAAAAGGTTATACCAGATGTCCCTAATAATAACAAATGACGAACACTTACCTAACCTTTGTGGCGAATCCTCAACATATGAGGTTTGGATTAAATTACATTCCGCTGATGTTTGGTCTACCCTATTGATACTTACACCATATAAGCCCTCCCTGTTTGCCCTTGTGATGGTATATCCTCTCAAACAGACTTGCCCTTTCTATTTTTTTGCAAGTGTTATATTGCTCAAAGGAAAAGATATATTCTCCCGCTCATGCATAATATAATTTTAGGCAATGTCGTCCAGCCCTATATTTTATAGAAATGTTGACTGACCCATGTAAATGTCATTGTTTGGCATCATTTCTATGGTCCTCTCTGAAGAATAGCAGACCCCAACCCTAAGATTGGTTAGATAAATGGGTTAAATCCTGACTATTATTACCTATGCTATGTATAGTGATGGCATTTTTTAACTTGCATTTCTTTTCTTCTTCATATCAACCTAGAAGGCGTTTATGAATTTTAATGTATTTTAGTATCATATTACATTGTATGTTTCCTTTTTGTGTGATTAAACTTTTTATTTATTGTACTTTTATGCTATTGAAATACAGCTAAATAAAAGAATTTTGATTAATTGATTGAAAGATAACTTCACAATTAATACAAACTTAGCTCCACAATCTTAAGTGGTCCTAACACTAACAAACAATAAAAAAGCTGTCAACTGGTCTAAATTGAGCCTTAACCCAGGTTTACTATTACAAATATATACGCTGCATTTAAAAGTATTTTAGCCCAATTTGAAACCTTCCATTCAACAAGATTCCACTGAGTAAACTGCATAATAACCTATTTAAGGTCCTTTATTCCCTACATACAAATGAAATGATTACCAGCAAGGGAAGGACCCCATTCCTCACCCTGGTACTCAAACAAGTGTTGCACTGCCAAAGAACATTTAATTAGGGTGGTTAAACAGGGAGACCATGATTTAAATACGCAACACTGTGTAAATTACAAAATAACTATTCCCTCATTCAAGCACGAATGGGTCGATTCCAGTTGGTTATCCCTTGTTGAGGCCTCCAAAAATAAAGATCAAATATCAGTTTGACAGATCTTTTCCCATGGTGATCTAGTAACTCAGTTCCATCAAATATGCTTGACAACACCGGCAATGGGTGGAACGTTTCTCAGAAATGTATGCTGTAACCCCCTGGAGGGCTTCTTCCATAAACCAAACCAGAAAACATTCTACAACACCTGAGAAGAACAGCAGATAAAAAGTTGACTCAATTTTCTATGAATAAAAAGCTTAGGGCCATTCAATCCTTATGCCCTAGTAAGGCGCCTGGTCTGGATAAGGTTCTGGGGGATCTTTTTTTGCTTGGAGCCTCGTGTATGGGGATCATTGATCAATGTACTAGCTAATAAAATCATGGCAGGTGGTAGCATGCCCACTTGCTGGCTAGGCACCAAGACAATTCCTATCATTAAAAATGGCAATAGAATATCTCCCAGTAACTCTAGACCAATCAGTCTTATTGACAGCCTTCAGAGGGTTTTCTGACATCAAGTATTCAACAGATTACAAGACTGGTAGGATGAATTTAAGGTTCTATCCCTGTATGAAGCAGGTTTCCATGTCAAAGTGAGAATCATCAAGCAGGTTTTCTATTTGAACTTTATAGTCCGGAAATATTTGGCACTCTCCAATGACAATCTGTACATGGCCTTTCTAGATTTGAGGGCCGCCTTTGACCTCGTCCCCAGACGACAACTGTGGTCCACTCTGGCCAGAATGGGTGTAGAATCAAGTTTTCCGGATGTTCTTGTTAGACTCCATGAAAGGAACTTTGCCCTAGTAATATGGGGGGGTTATTGGAGAACTCACAGACCACATACCCATTGACTGCTGTGCACGACAGGATTGTATGGTCCCACACATACTGTTTTCTCTCTACATAAAAAATGTGTTAACCATCTATTGACTTCTGTTCACAACTGCCCTAGGTTAGGGGGGGGGTTCTTCCATCCCCGCTCTGTTATACATGTATGACACCTTGTTATTATCCTGCACTCCAATCAGACTGCAGAACCTCCTAAGCAGATTTGCTGACAACTGTGATACTCGAGGCTTGGAAGTAAATTCTTCCAAAATAAAGATTATAGTTCTTAAGGCACATAAACCGTTTAAAGGGAGGGTTTCAAATGAGTGGGACAAAACTCAGGGCTGGCTTCACACATCCCCCACGGAGTGCAAGGATACCCTCAAAGGTGATTAGCATCCTATAAAAGACTGAGAACATAACATACCATAAGAAGCACAAATAAATATATCAGGAAAAATAAATAAGGAAAAAACAACAACAAAAAATGGCATGGGCTTCTTCTAATGTCAATGCTCATAGAAAATGGAATAAAATAATGAATAATAAAAATTACCTGCTGTGTCAAAAAATGATGGTGGCTCACCATGTGGTACAGGCCAGCAAGAAAGGAGGTGTGGAGAACAAAGACATAAGACTGCATAAACAACAAAGAAGGTTACATTGGGAACAAAGCCAAAACGGCCACCCATGATACACACACAAACACTCTAGCTCCACAAATTGTCCATTACCTCATGGAGGTATGGAAAATAAAGATAACAATTCTGCCCTACCCTGGCTGGAGCCTCTTCCTCTCCCCCCATCAACAAAACCTTGCGGGATTACAGGGAAAGGATTGCACAATTATGCACCTAAAATATGACCGGGCATAGCACACTACCAGTGAAGAAGCACAACTGCAAAGCAAATGGAACCTGTGAGTAAAGTTTAAAATAAACTAATAAAAAAAATGCCCCAAACACAAACAGCACAGGGTAACAATAACTCCTGGAAAATAGGTTTAAAACTTGAAGAAAAACAATTAATTGTCCATCTCACGAAAACACAGACAAAGACACACCCACCTACACACAAATGATAGGCAAACACATGGGGAAAAAACTAAAGAAAATGCCAGTCTACATGGGCCTGGAAAGTTTCCAGGCCCATGTAGACTGGCAAGTTGCTGACTAGGGTGGTTTCCAGTGGAAACCACCCTAGTCAGCAACTTGTTAATGTATAAAACCTCCACTGACCATAAATTATGTGCTATTACTATTGGACTTTTTCTGATGTTGTTCTTCACATTGTAACTAATGGACACTTACAGCACATACAAAGTGCTGAGATTGCCATTGGTGTCTGTATCATAGTCTTTTTTGGGGGGGAAGGTGGGGAGCAACACTGAAAGTGGGAGGAAGGCGGGAGGGGCAAGCATCGAGTCAGGCATGGGGTGGAGGCAAACAAAAACATACATGGGCGTGGGGGCAAGCAACGACACAGATAGTGGAAGGGGTAAGCAACAATACAGACAATGGGTGATAGCCAAAACCAACAGAGACATCGAGTGGGGACAAACAACAAGTAAAATGGGTGGGGCAAGAAAGAATACTGACAGCGGGA
Source organism: Lissotriton vulgaris (assembly GCF_964263255.1). Taxonomy (NCBI): domain Eukaryota; kingdom Metazoa; phylum Chordata; class Amphibia; order Caudata; family Salamandridae; genus Lissotriton; species Lissotriton vulgaris. The sequence continues at coordinate 1,310,300,772 of NC_141695.1, forward strand.
AAAAGGTGGGAGGCCGTAAACAAGACAGACAGCAGGTAGGGTCAAGCAAAAGGACAGATAATGGGTGTGGGTAAGGACCAACACAACAGACAGCAGGAGGGGTCCAGGACCAACATGGAAACCGAGTGTGTGCCAGCAACTACACAGACGGTGGGTGAGGATGAGCAACAGCACTGACCTGGGAAGAGAATGGAGCAAATGAGGGAGCAAAATCCCAAACATATGCACTCCCATGGAGTGCTTCAACACAAAGGAAAAAGTAGCTCCTAAAACACAAGCAATGGAAGGACACCGGCGGACGCCGGTGGTTTTCCTATCAGGCGTCCAAGATGTGGAATGCTCTTCCACTGGACCTCCGTGCCCAACCTAACCTTCTGCCCTTTCGAAAGTCTTTAAAGACTTGGCTGTTCCCTTAACAATCTTCCCGCTCTCGCCTGATCTATCCAGATCTTCTGTCAGCGCTGGGACGCTCACGGGCAGCAATGCGCTTTAAAAATCTCATTACAATTACATTCATTACACAAGTACTTTGGTCTAGCTTCAGGGGAGGCTCCGACACAAGAAGAAGATGTCAAACCTGCACCTGTCAACAAACAAGAAGCAAGAAAATAGAGTGGCCAAGAAGCCAACCAATGGTAAATAAAGGGTACCCCCCAAGCGCAGTGTAAGCTAACAAAATGTCTTGCAAGTGACAGAGCATGTGCTATCTCAGACAAGACATAGCGAAGGGTAAAAAGTTATGAGATAAACACGTGCTAATGAAAACATTTGCACAACTAAGCCCCGTCTGACTTTAATATGGCATGGTTTAAAACAATCAGTATTTTTAGAGTACAATGTATTGTTTATTCACAGAATACACTACAATAGGGCACATGGGATGCTGTATGTGTGCCTTCTTTATATCTGCAATATTCTAAACGAGTTTCTAAGAGCAAGAAAGGTGAATTTTCAACATAAATTTGGTCATAATGAATAGTTGTGCTATTAATTTGTAAGATTAAATATCTGAGTCCAGCTGTTTGTACAGAACAGAGAGAAATGCACAGTCTCAGATTTGCATCCACTTCAAACAAATGATCTTTATTTCAGCCTATTGCAGTTGCTTGTTTCAGATGGTATGGAAATGATGAATGCTCATAAGACACACAAACCAGCGCTGGAGCGAAAAACAACATTATTATTTGTGAGTTCTCCAAGGGATCATCAAGCAGGCAGAACATGGCAGCTACGGTTTATTTGGATGAAGGGGTTATCGCGTCTGTAGTGAATGTAATGGGCCTACTCGCCAGCACTTTCATTGTGGCTTTCAATCTTCTGGACTGGGCTAAGAGAGGGAGTCTAAACACCTGTGATCTCATTCTACTGCCCCTGGGGATCTCAAGTACTTGTTTTCAATGCATTAGAATAGGAGAAAGCTGCTTGGGAATGCTGCTGGAGAATTATTCTTCCAATGACATCTATCCAGTCATGATCTGTCTTAATGCATGGACCAGTAGCTCCAGTGCCTGGCTCACCGCCTGCCTCTGCATCTTCTACTGTGTGAAGATCGTGGACTTCAACCATCGCCTCCTCATCTGGTTGAAGCTGAGGTTCTCAAAGATGGTGCCCTGGCTCTTGTCTGGATCTGTGGTGGGGTCCCTGCTACTCACCATGCCCATGTACCGGTATTCATACATGTGTTCACCTCAGAATGCAACAGTTGATCTCTCAGTTAACTCTACGACCCCATGTGGCAACTTGAAGTTGACACTTTCAAATTATATTTGGCTCCACCTTTTCAGAGTCGATGTGCCTGTGCTGCTCTGCATGGTTTCCATCTCACTTATTCTTGCGTCCTTATACAAACACACCCGGCGGATGAAGGAGACCGCATCAGGGTACAGCCCCCCGCGACTCGAGGCGCATTATCGGGCAACCGGAATGGTGGGCTCCCTCCTTCTCATCTACGTTTTGCTGTGCCTGGCAGCCTGGGTGACAGAACTTACACCTTCACCCATGGCCAATTTCGTTGCTTGTATCATCAATAACTCTGCTATACCTGCACAATCAATCACATTGGTTATGGGAAACACTAAACTGAGGCAGGCTCTACTCAAGCTCCTGCCGACTTGGAGAAAACGAAAACTCTCCAACTGACAAACTCTTGAGGCCAAGGGCAGTCCTGAACTGGATTTCTCTTTTCCAGCCAAGTTTAACTTCAATATCCATTTTTCCGTGTTTTTAAAAATGAATTATTGCATGCAATATTTTACTAAAAAATATGGGCTTCTTTATCAATAAATGCAACTGCATTAAAGCATATTTATCAAGGTCTAAATATGAACTGTATCCACGGCAGGGCAATCTCTGTTTGCTCCCATCACACTTCCTGCTTCACCAAGTTGTGTTCTTCGAATGCTGCATCGATCAATATGCAGCATTACAACTAAACCAGATAGAGCTACAAAGCTATGAAGGAAAAGTACATAATCCTGGCTAAATCAGAAACCCCCCAATCAACATCTATTTGAAATTTCAAGTTCAAATGCAGCACTAAGGAAAACAGAAATATGATGGGTGGAATGCTTGCAAAAGTGTTTGACACTGGTAAATTGCTCGTGGAAGGACAGCATCGATGCAGGCAGGTAATGAAGAAAGTTGTGGGGCGGAGAAAAAAAGGAAGAAAGTCTGCATGAGGAAAAGAAGGCTCAATTGTCCCACGTGAAAGTGGTGGAACAATAGCCAGTTCAAGTAGGGTGGAGAGGCGCTGCCTCGAGGTGGTATGGGGTAAAGGCAATGAAGATATGACATGAGTCCTGCTGCTCTATTAATGAAATTGCCATGAGGGCATGAGAGGAATTTGTGCCCAGCAAATTTCTATTTTGTTATCTCAAAAGCAACAGCTGCTTTTTTTCTGCCACTTATCAAAGGCATTTTGCGGGCAACAAGTAAGCACCCAGGAAGTGGCACGTGAGCAGACCCTCATTTGCATGGGTGCATGGTTAATATTTATTGCATCCAGTGCCTTTTCCAGCAGGGCCGGACTGGGAACCCAAAGCAGCACTGTCAATATTGTCACACCAGCCCTACGCGGTGCGTAGTGAGAGAGCCTGACCTCTACAAGGCGAGTTTGGAACGGGTGTGTGTGTGCGTGTGTGCAAGTGGGAATCACTGGTTGACCTCAGGAGGGTCGAAACAAAAGTGAGTGGATTATGCTTGTGTGCTGCTTTTGTTACTAGGGCTGATACTGCAGCACTGCTGCAAAACTGGCCTGAGTAACAAAACCAGCCCTTCCCCCTCCAGCCTCCTGGGGAAACGCCCAATGCCCGGTCAGGCCAGTCCGGCCTTGTCTTCCAGGAAATCTAACATGTTGACTTATTTTCTTGTTGTCTCGCCTTTAGCCTAAACAGTGTGCCATGCCAATGTAACAAAGACAAAAAGGACAATTGATGGACAGAATGCAGAACAATGTCATACATTCACCTCAGTGCAGAGATCTGGCCCTAAATCCATCTTTTTTTTGCTCACCATGCCATTCCAGTTTGGACCCAGCCATATGCCAATCAGTCTTGACCCTGCATCCAATGGGAACAGTCCAGCCTTAACTTTCAGGCCAGGTCCTCCCTGGACTTGAAACTAGCATCCTAGGACCAGGTTTTGGCTTTCAGCCTTTATCAGCCAGGATAGCTTGACTCAAGTGGCCTGGAGAGCACAGGAACCATGTCTGGGAATACCCGCCCCACTCGGGGTGACAAATGCAAAACGAACAATTGATGGACAGAATGCATAACAATGTCATACATTCACCCCAGTACAGAGATCTGGCCTGGCAGTTCGGGCTGGACTGTTCCCATGAGGCACAGGGTCAAGACTGATTTGCATGTGGCCAGGTCTAAACTGGAGTGGCATGGTGAGCAAAAGAATGATGAATTTAACCTAGATCTATTGACTGGGGGTGATTGTTTTGATTTGTTCTGCATTCCATCCATCAATTGTGTGTCTTTTGCTTTCTCGCCCTAAGTGCGCAAGGTACGCCCAGACGTGGGTCCTGGGCTCACTGTGCCACTGGTATCAAGCTATCCTGGTTGAAGAGGGGTGAAACCCCTAAACCCGTCCTAGGATTCTTGTTTCCGGTCCAGGGTGGACCTGGCTTGGCAGTTCAGGCTGGACTGTTCCCATGAGCCACAGGGTCAAGACTGATTTGCATATGGCCAGGTCTAAACTGGGGTGGCATGGTGAGCAAAAGAATGATGGATTTAGCTCAGATCTCTTGACTTGGGGTGAATGTTTTGGTTTGTTCTGCATTTTGTCCATCAATTGTGTGTCGTTTGCTTTCTCGTCCTAAGTGCGCAAAGTACGCCCAGACGTGGGTCCTGGGCTCACTGTGCCACTGGAATCAAGCTATCCTGGCTGAGGAGGGTGAAACCCTGAAACTGATCCTAGGATGCTTGTTTCCGGTCCAGGGAGGACCTGGCTTGGCAGTTTGGGCTGGACTGTTCCCATGAGGCACAGGGTCAAGACAGATTTGCATGCGGCCAGGTCTAAACTGGGGTGTCATGGTGAGCAAAAGAATGATGGATTTGACCCAAATCACTTGACTGGGCATGAATGTTTTGATTTGTTTTGCATTCCGTCCATCAATTGTGTGTCTTTTGATTTCTCGCTCTAAGTGCCCCAGGTATGCCCAGACATGGGTCTTGGGCTAACTGTGCCACTGTAATCAAGCTATCCTGGCTGAAGAGGGGTGAAACCCCGAAACCGGTGCTAGGATGTTTTTTTCTGGTCCAGGGAGGATCTGGCTTGGCAGTTTGGGCTGGACTGTTCCCATGAGGCATAGGGTCTAGACTTATTTGCATATGGCCAGGTCTAAACTGGGGTGGCATGGTGAGCAAAAGAATGATGTATGTAAGCCAGATCTCTTGACTGGGGGTGAATGTTTTGATTTGTTCTGCATTCTGTCCATCAATTGTGTGACTTTTGGTTTCTGGCCCCAAGTGCGCCAGGTATGCCCAGACGTGGGTGCTGGCTTAAGAGGGGTGAAACCCCGAAACCGGTCCTAGGATGCTTGTTTCCAGTCCAGGGAGGACCTGGCTTGGCTGTTCGGGCCGGACGGTTTCCATGAGGCACAGGGTTAAGGCTGATTTGCATATGGCCAGGTCTAAACTGGAGTGGCATGGTGAGCAAAAGAATGATGGATTTAACCCAGATCTCTTGACTGGGGGTGAATGTTTTGATTTTTTCTGCATTCCGTCCATCAGTTGTGTGACTCATGTAACAAAGACGTCTGTTTTGCCTTTTATCTGTGATTTACAATACTTTCTGGTCTTACTTCATTGCAGATTTATGGATTTTTTTTTCTTCTTCCTCTTTTATCTTCCTTTAAAAACAAGCATTGACAAAGCCAATCGGTTTCACCTATGCAACTTCTATTGTCACGGTCAATGTTTTGGAAAATGTTGCATAGCAGCAGAGGCTGCTTAGCAGCATGGCTCAAAGTAAGCAACAACAAAAAAGCTCTACAGCGCTGCCAGCATTGGCCACCTCATAGCGATTTTTTTGTTTACTTTCAGCCGTTTTGTAAAGCAGCCTGTGCTGCTGTACATCATTAGGAAAATATTAACAAAACCAAATCGCTCTGCAACGAAATGTTACATATCTGTTCTATCCTTTGTCTTATTCGTGTCTACAAATCTTTACTGCTTCTGCTCTCTTTACATTCCTCATATCCGTAGTGAGGAAGCAGAAAGATGACAACATCATACACCTATTAATGAAATTTTGCATCAAAAATGGAAGTAAATATATAGTATAGTTTTCCATGAGAGCATTGAGATGATCCTAATAAGCAACAATAATCACTTGTTTAACAACTTACCTTGGGTACTAAAGCAATGTGCTGCAAATGTATAGGCTTCCATGTCTCATCAGGGGGTAATAAGTGCTATATAATAACATTAGGATACAACTGTAACCAAAGTGAGAGGAGAGAGGATGTGGTCTGATGGCCGATATTGGTGCTGGAAACCAAGGTTCGAGCCTCGGGGTCGTGTCCACATCCTGTGATTCTGGGCAAATCAATTTATCTCTCCATGACGGAACTGGTGCTCATGTAAAGCGCTTCAATACCTTCGGGTCAAGTTTGTGCTAAATCAGGGGCCGATTAGTATGGCGGACGAACTTTGTCCGTCCTCCATCCTGTCGTGGGAAGGGACCGTCCGCCATAGAGGTGGAGGTCCCGTGCGTCGAATTAGGATGCACCCGCCACAGTGGCGGGTGCATCCCGCCTTTTTAACATTGCGGTGGGTGGTGCTTTCAGCACCGCCCGCCACAATGCTAAAAATGCATGTTGTGCATTTCAAAGCACAACATGACAGGCACCGCGCGGTGCCTGCCAAGTTGTACTTTGAAACGCCCCCATGTGCACCCCCCACCCCCCTTCAACCTGGGGGCCCGCAACGGCCCCCAATGCAAAGACCGTATGCCTTTCCATGGCGGCAATGCCGCCGTGGAAAGGCATAGGACTGCAGGCATCGTAATATGGTTGGCGGTGTCTCGCAGACACCGCCACCATATGTACGCACTTTTTCTGCCGGTCGCCTTTGCGACCGGCGGAAAAAGCGCCGGACGGTCTTCCCGTCCGCCGCGGACCCCCCAGCCATCCTAATGTGGCAGGGGGGTCATTTCAGTGAGGATGGCGGATGGATTGCCCCCGCCGGGCCAGTGGTGGCTACCGCCAGCCCGGCGGGGGCAATCCGTCCGCCACCCTTATCGGACCCTAAGTCTAGATTAAAAAAAAAGTGATGAACAAAGGACATCCGTGTTTTTTAACATTTGTGTTACATTTTACAAGTGATCCACAAGGTGGCAGTCACGGCTCACATTTGAAATGAACTGCACCCCGATGTCCGAAGTTTTACACAAAGCAAAAAGCAGAGATATTTATATTTGGCTGCCAATGTTTTCAAAGGCAGTATGTAGCAATCATTCATCACCGTAGGTGTATGTTAAATCTAATCATGGCGGGTACACCCCAAAGTATTAACAATAAAGTAGTCTCCCTGCTTTCTTGGTTTAAATAAAAAGCCTACGAGTTAACATATTCTGCACTGTTCTAAAAAAATCATCAGAAATGGTCCTTTGTGACAGCTACCTCCCTTGTTTCTTCTCTGCCTCCCTGGTTTCTGAATTGTTTAAATGTTAATGTGTTATTGTGCTCAACCTTGTTTAACTCATCTTTCTTTAGTTTTAGTTTTGGACTGACTTAGTTGTATATTTGGCATATCACATGTGATTCGCCTCTGCCATATTAGACCCACTGTCTCCCCTCACTTACTCTTTTACCCCAAAAACACACCAGGCAAATGTTTGGTCTTCACTGCGTAGTTTTTAATAACTTTTTAGATACCGCAATCTTTATTTGTTGATGCACTGTCAATACTTGACCAATTTTTATTACACACACATTGATGAATGCAATAAGCTTGCAAAATATACATTTGAGCCACAGGTTGAGATTGTATTCACATTTCAGGCGCTCCAGAGCCACACTTGTTGCGTGTTGTGCCAGCAGGCCACAACCAATTTTCCAATGCTCCCATTTGCAATAACTAACAGTCGGCTACCCCCTAGACACGGCCACCGGATCACTGCTGTGCGCCTGTTTTGCGCACCAACTCTCACCAAGTTACTACAAATGCCGACATCTCAGGTAGGGCCGGAGAGTCCAGGACCACCAACAGGTCAGCCCCCTCTCCCGCTAGCCCGGAGCTCCATTGACTGCCCGCCCTGTTACAGGATCAGCCAGTCCCCACCAAAAAAGGAGTCCCCGCCATTTCTCTTGCCCAGGACCCCATCCCAGAATGAGTAGCTTACTGGTGCTCTCGCCCTCCCCCAACTGCCGCTTGACCTTCCTGCTCTAATGCCATGGACCCCAAAATGGTTTGGATGAATAAATCCAACCATGCGTTGGACAGATGTACCCCATCCGTCAAACACAATTCTGACTTTGAGGCCTGTATCAGGTTATGCCTGATGAAACCTATTGGTGACCCTGCCAAAAGCTTTGCCACAGCCTGATTATATTTTTTGACAGACCTGTTTATTGTACTTGCAGGTGCATTGTTAGCCCAGACCTGCCGTGGAATCACCTCCGACCAAAATATAGATGTGCCCGGAAGAGCCTTCCTCAACCTTGTGAGTGTAAAGACGATTGCATCCTTCACCCCCCTCCGGCCTGCCGGGATCATGTCACTGCCCCCCTGAATGAATCACTAGCACATCCGGGATAGGCATGCCCCTATCTAGCGCGATCTGTAACTGGGCCCCGAGATCCTCCAAACGTTGCCCTCCAATCCCTATTCAGTGGTGATCGCTCCCCTTTTCTTTCTGCGCTCTTTCCTCCCTGGAATTGCCAAAAAATTGCCCTGATCTGTGTATAAAAGAATAGCCACACAAGCATACCTGCGTCTGATGCCTCAAGACCCCTGTATGAAGTTTAAGAAAATAGCATGAAAAGAGGATCTATTATGGGAGGGCCCCCGCATGCGCCTCTGTGACCCAGTAGCATTTAAGCAAGCTGTGGTCTCCCGTATTGCTCAAAACAGGATGACTTCCATCTGCCTACCTTCTTGATGATTTCCGAAGAGAGGTCTAATGTGGCTGCTGTCGTAGCAGCCCCAATGCAAAAAGAATGAGAGGTAACCGGGCCGTATCTTCCGCCAGCAATACCAGGGAATGCTTGAATAAACGGGTGAACTGAAATTTTGTCAGAGGGGTTCCGTCTTTATGTAATAACAGCCTATCATCCCCCTCCCTTGGCCGTATTCGCAGAGTCACAGAACAGAACCCCGCCCCCTGTACTGCCCTGAGCTGGGCCCAAACTCCTTTTTCTAAAGGATCTGTCTTTGACCTCCTCACTCTGACTTGTAACATGTCCTCTGACATTATCACAACTGCCATGCTAATTTCCCCCTCTTTATCCCCCTTTGAGGCTGGTATGGGCTCAGATATTCGGAAACCGCCAAAAAACGCTAAGGAATATGCTAGTCTCCGTAGCTGTGATTTGTAAAGGGACCTGCATACCTGCGGTAGCACCTCCAAAATCCTTGATAGCCTACTGGCATCTAGGGGTCTCCTGTAGTCTTTCACCCACTGGGCTACCCGTTCCCAACGCTTCAACGCCCGTCTGACTCTAGGGTCCTTGGTAGGGTCTGCCACCTCTACCAACCCTCCAAAGAAGGCAATTGCTGACAACTGCCTCCTAACCAGGAACAGTGACTTTCCCTTCTCTCTCTGTTGTACTATGAATAGGCGCACCCCCTGTGGTGTAAATTTTTCGGTACTACCAGCTCCCTTTAAGGCTGCTAGGTATACCTGCCATGCCCTCTCATACATACTCTTAGTCTTGGGCGCAATAGAAGCCGTATCAATTAGGGGGCAATGGGGCACCAAGCTTCCATAGCTTTTCCGAGAAATTCGTCATCTGCTTATCCGCTTGTGGCCATCGAGCCCTGAAATCTGTTAACTTAAAACGAGACAGGGCATCAGCTACTGTGTTGCCCAACCCTGGCACATGCTTGGCAATAAAGTACACATTGCGCTTGAGGCAACCCCGAACCAGTTCTTTAAGCAGGAGGAGCAGCCATGGGCATTTTGCCCTCTGATTGTTCACTACCATCACTGCAGACATACTGTCAGACCAAAATAGGGAATAGTTCTAAGAATGTGATGTTGCGAGTCAACCCCGTCTTGGCCCATTCTGCTGGCCAGTGTTTCAGGCACCACTTTGGTCCCAACACTGCCCCAAACCCCATGCTGCCCACTGCGTCTGTGTACAGCTCTAACTGCATTCGCTTGCATTGGTTGCTGCCAAATCACTGACCCATTGAACCCTACCAAAAGTTCCTTCCAAGTGCCTAAGTCATCTTTCACCTCTGCAGACAGCCTAGTGTGGTGGTGTTTTCCCTTAAGCTGGACATTGCCCTGGCGATGTTCCTAGAAAAGGCCCTGCCCATGGGTATCACCCTGAGCGCAAAGTTCAGCTGTCCCACCAAGACCTGTTATTGGTGCAACGTAACCTTGCGTGCCGCTAGACAATCTTCTATGGATGCTGCAAAGGCTCTTACTTTCTCTTGAGGCAGTCTGCATACTCCAGTTCTAGTCTCTATTTCAATGCCTAATAAGGTTAAGCAAGTCAGATTTTGCCTTCAGCGCGCCCTGCCCTAGTCTCTGAGGTTTCTGAATAGCCGTGTCAAAGGTGGTGTAACGCACTGCACATAGTTCTTGGTCCAATCTGTCATTGACTAACAGCCCCGGTGGACTAGATATATTATGGATCAGGCGGTATTTCCCAATTTTGGAAAAGGTGATGGACAGAGTTTCTGAATGATGCAGAATACTCCTACCCAGTCAAGAGATCAGGGCTTGATCCATCACCGTTTTTTAGCTCACTGCACCATCCCAGCTCAGAACCTGGCTATATGCAAATTAGTCTGTACCTGTCCCAGTGCATGATGGGAACAGGGCAAACCAAACTACCAAGCCAATTCTTATACTGGGAAGGAAACAAGCTTCCAGGGACCGGTTTCTGGCATTTCAGCCGTCGTCGGTCCGGCTTGCTTGAATACTGATGGTGCAATGAGCTAGGGACTCACGTCTGAGTATACCCTCCCACACTTAGTGTGGATAAAATCATTTTTGGAAAAGGTGATGGACAGACTTTCTGAATGATGCAGAATACTCCTACCCAGTCAGGAGATCAGGGCTTGATCCATCACCGTTTTTTAGCTCACTACACCATCCCAGCTCAGAACCTGGCTAAATGCAAATTAGTCTGTTCCTGTCCCGGTGCATGATGGGAAAAGGGCAAACCAAACTACCAAGCCAATTCTTATACTGGGAAGGAAACAAGCTTCCGGGGACCGGTTTCTGGCATTTCAGCCGTCGTCGGCCCGGCTTGCTTGAATCCTGATGGTGCAATGAGCTAGGGACTCACGTCTGAGTATACCCTCCCACACTTAGTGTGGATAAAATCAATTTTGGAAAAGGTGATGGACAGAGTTTCCGAATGATGCAGAATACTCCTACCCAGTCAAGAGATCAGGGCTTGAACCATCACAGTTTTTTAGCTCACTGCACCATCCCAGCTCAGAACCTGGCTATATGCAAATTAGTCTGTTCCTGTCCCAGTGCATGATGGGAACAGGGCAAACCAAACTACCAAGCCAATTCTTATACTGGGAAGGAAACAAGCTTCCGGGGACCGGTTTCTGGCATTTCAGCCGTCGTCGGCCCGGCTTGCTTGAATCCTGATGGTGCAATGAGCTAGGGACTCACGTCTGAGTATACCCTCCCACACTTAGCGGTATTTCCCTGCTTCTTTCTTTGGCACCAGCCCCAGTGGTGAACACACTAGGGCCCGATGTAGGTCGCCATTTACCAGCCGGTAACGGCCGATTCGGCCGTTACCGACCAGTAAATGGGTTTTCTTGATGTAAGTGGCCTATTTTACAGATTCGGTAAATTTAACGAATCAGTAAATTTATAGAATCGGTAAAATACAGAATCTATATATTTACCGATTCGGTAAATCTACATGTAGGTGGGACTCTTCTGAGTCCCAAAGGCCCTTTAGAATCGGTATTTTACCACCCAATCCTATTGGGTGGTAAAACACCAAATTCAGGTGTGCATGCACACCTGTGCAATGTGACACACAGACATGCTCTTAGGGCATGTCTGTGTGCCACATGGCACACAAGTCCGGAATTGGGGTGCTAGAGGGTGTCAAAGTGACACCCCCTGCATCCTTGCAACATTCGGTATTTACCGAATCGGTAAATACCGATTCGGTATTCCACATTGATTCCTATAGGCTTCAAGGCCCATAGGAATCAATGGGGGATACCGATTCAGTATTAACAGAATCAGTAAATACCGAATCTTACCAATTCAGTATTTACCAAATCAGAATTACCTACATTTCCCCCCTCTAATTTACCAATCCTTAAATACCGAATCGGTATGATTCGGTATTTTAGAAGTGGTAAATTAGATTTACCTACATCAGGCTTAGTCTTGCCTTGGTAATTGCTGAAAAGGCCCAGTCACCCTCTGCAGCGCTACTTTCTTCATGATTTTTTCCCTGGCCAACTCTGTATTTTGCAAAACTGAGCGCTGATTGCATGGGGGAACTGTTGATGGCGGTGCACTAGATGGAATATGGAAACCGTATTTGAAACCTTGATATAATAACTGAGCCTCCTGCCTCCTCTCGTATCTACTGAGCAAGTGGGCCAGGACATGCAGCCGTACTCGAGTGGGTGGTTTCTTATGAAGACTGGGCGGGCGGCCCCTGTTCTATGTGTGTGTGCAGTGGTATGCTGTTCCTTGGGCTTCCCAACTTTCTTATGACACTTGGTCTCTGGGTGGCCTTGCATTCCACAGAAGGAACATATAAGCCTGAACTTGCATGTCGCCTCCCTACTGCATTCATTCTTGTTGAACTGCCAGCAAGCTTGTTTTTTATCACTTGCCCCTTTGTCCCCCTGAAAGCAATGAGTAGTCGTGCTAACTGGGGTTGCAGAGTAAAATTCAGCATGCCATATGTTGATCTCACTCTGATCCCATGCCACTTCTGGCCTTACTGCCTTCATTTGTCTAAATTTACTGTCATACTGCAACCAGGGTGTGCCCTGGAATCCTGAAGCTGCACCGTGAATCATTGATATGCAGCTTATCAACTGGGCCACCAGTGCTGGGAAATGTTCCACAATCATTGCTGGGTAAATAGAGAATCCAGTGACGGGATGCCAGAATCCCCCTACAAATATTAAATTTAGCAAAGCAAATCTGACTTTCCTTACATTCTTTCTGATATCACCACACCGGCACACATTTCCTACCACCCAGCGTTCCATTTGGTCTCCCAATAAAAATGATACTTCACTTGTGTGGGTGCCAATGGCAGAGTCAGCCTAAAAATGTATACAAACATTTGCTCTTATCAGCACACTGTGATATCCCCTCAGTCTTGTTTTTGGCCCTTCCCTGTCGCAAGCACCTTGGCCCACCTACACAAGTGAGGTATCATTTTACTTGGAAGACTGAAGGGAATGCTGGATGGTAGGAAATTTGTGACGGTGTAGTGGCCCCCCAGAGAAATGTGAGGAAAACTTGATTTTTTAGCTACATTTGAGGTTCGCATTGGATTCTGGGTCAGAAAACGTTGGGGGGATACATGCAAACCATACCTCCCTGTATTCCCAGGGGTGTCCACTCTTCAGAAATGTTTGGGTTTGGTGATGTTTCCCTAGATGACTGACGAGCTTGTGACCAAAAACGCAAGTTAGCCCATAGCAAAACCAGGTAGTTTTGTGATAGATAATTTTGATGTCTCCGCAATACGTTTTAGACCCTTCCCTGTGGCAGGCACTACCCACACAACTGAGGTTCCATTTTTAGTAGGAGACTTGGGGAATGCCAGATGGGGGTAGATTGTGGCTCTCCTCATATTCCAGAACTTTCCATCACAGAAATATGAGGAAAATGTGTTTTTTATACAGATTTCGAGGTTTGCAGGGAGGTCTGGGTAAAAAAACGTGGAGAGAGCCACACAAGACGGGCCCATCCTAGATTCCTCTACGTGTCTAGTTTAAAACAAATTTACAGGTTTGCTCGGTTTCTCTAGATGCCGGCTGAGCTAGGGCCCAAAATCCACAGCTAGGCACATTGCAAAAAAAAGCGTCAGTTTTCAGTGAAAAAATGTGTTGTGTCCACGTTTTTTGTGGGGCATTTCCTGTTGCGGGCACTAAGCCTACCCACACAAGTGAGGTGCCATTTTTATCGGGAGACTTCGGGGAATGTTGGGTGGAAGGAAGTTTGTGGCTGTACACATATTTCATAACTTACCATCATAGAAATGTGAGAAAACTATTTTTTTAGTCAAGATTTTGAGGTTTGCAAGGGATTCTGTGTAAACAAAAAGTTGCAGAGAGCCATGCAAGTCAGCCCGTTTTGGATTCCCCTGAGTGTCTAGTTTAAAAAGATTTACAGGTTTGCTAGATTTCCCTAGTGCCTAGCTGTGAATTTTGGGCTCTAGCTAGGCACATTGCAAAAAAAGGGTCAGTTTTCAATGGAAAAAAGTGATGTGTCGATGTTTGGTTTTCAGGTGTTTCCTGTTATGGGCACTAGGCATACCCACACAAGTGAGGTACCATTTTTATTGGAAGACTTGAGGGAATGTTGGATGTAAGGAGTTTTGCGACTGCCCACAGATTCCAGAACTTTCCATCGCAGAAATGTAAGGAAAATGTGTTTCATTTAGACAAATTTGGGGGTTTCCAAGGGATTCTGGGTAACCGAAACTGGTGAGAGCCACACAAGTTACCCGATTCCCTTGAGTTTATAGTTTTAAAAAATGTACAGGTTTTTTAGGTTTCCCTAGGTGTTGGCTGAGATAGGGCCCAAAATCCATAGCTAGGCGCTTTACATAGAAAGGGTCAGTTTTCAGTGGAAAAGTGTGATGTGGACATGTTTCATTTTGGGGTGTTTCCTGCTGCGGGCACTAGGCATATCCACACAAGTGAGGTACCATTTTTATTAGAAGATTTGGAGAAATGTTGGGTGTAAGGAAGTTTGCAGCTGCCCAGAGATTCCAAAATTTCCAACGCAGAAGTGCGAGGGAAATAAGTTGTTTTAGACACATTTTGGGGATTGCAAGGGATTCTGGGTAACCGAACCTGGTGAGCCACACAAGTTACACCATCCTGGATTCCCCTGAATTTCTAGTTTTCAAAAATGTACAAGGTTGCTCAGTTTCCCTAGGTGCTGGCTGAGCTAGGGTCCAAAGTCCACAGCCAGGCACATTTTCAAGAAAGGGTCACTTTTCAGTGGAAAAATGTGATGTGTCCATGTTGCCTTTTCGTCCGTTTCTTGTTGTGGGCACTAAGCCTACACACACAAGTGAGGTACTATTTGTATCGGGAGACTTGGGGGAATGCTGGGTGGGTGGAATTTTGTGGCTAGCTGCAGATTCCAGAATTTTCCATTGGAGAAATGTGAAGAAAATGTGCTTTTCATACAGATTTTGAGGTTTGATAGGGACTCTGGGTGACAGAACATTGAAAGAGCCCCGCAAGTCAGTCCATCCTGGATTCCCCTAGGTGTATAGTTTTAGAAAATGTACAGGTATGCTAAGTTTCCATAGATGTCAGCAGAGCTAGGGCCCAAAATCCACCGCTAGGCACATTACAACATTTTTTTTCAGTTTTCAGTGGAAAAATGTGATGTGTTCACATTGCGTTGTGTGCCATTTCCTGTTGCGGGCACTAGGCCTACCCAAACAAGTGAAGTACCATTTTTATTGGGAGACTTTGGGAAACACTGAATAGTAGATCAAGTGTTATTACCACTTGCCTTTCACTGCATTTGTGCCTTCGTAATGTAAGACAGTGTGTAAGAAGAAGTCATTTTGAAAAATGCCCTTTAATTCACATGCTAGTATGGGTACCCACAAATTCAGAGCTATGCAAATAACCACATTTTCTAAACTCCATATTTTGTTCCCGATTCGGAAATGCATAGGTTTCCTTGACAATATTTTTTGCTCTTTATATTGTACCAAATGAATTGCTGTATACCCAGTACATAATGAAAAACCATTGAAAGCGCGGGTCAGTTCTTGGTTCTGGGCACTTCGGGTTCTTGGTGAACAGACAAGCCTTATATGTCGCTGTTACCAGACTTTTCCAGCAGATGTAACGGTATAACAAATCTGCCATAGTTAGAGAAGTTACAGGTGAAAACTTGGTCACAAATGGCTGTTTTTATAACTCAATTTCAATTTTTTTATTTCATTTCAACTGTTACGTTCTATAGGAAAAACATAAGGAATCTGCACAAATGACACTTGTGGAATTCTGAATGTTGTCTACTTTACAAAAATGTATAGTTTTCTAAAATCCATTATTGGTTTCACACCCATTTCTACCACTAACTGGAAGGAGATTGAAAGAACATCTCCAGTAAAATGCCAAAACTGTCTAGAGAAATGTGGATTTCTGACAAAAGTCTGCTTGTTCCGGAAAGTTGGGAAGATGGTGATTTTATCAACACAAACCCTTCATTGATACCATGTGAAAGTAAAAAATAGAATATTTCTTCAGCAGCATTGTTTTCCCATTTTTCCTCCAAAAACCAAAATGTTGCTTTGTTTTGGCTAATATCTTGGTTCCCTCATGGGGAACCCACAAACCCTGGGTGGCATTAGAATCCCCAGTATGTTAGAAAAAAAGGATGTCAATTTGGTGTGGATACCGTATGTGGACATAAAGTGGGAGCCTAAGTGTGAACTACCCCAAATAGTAAAAAAAAATGCTTAGCAAGGGGTAAAAGGCATAGCAGAGCCTGTGTTTGCAGTTTTAAACTAGCAATGAAACTTGACAAAATAAACCTTTTACTAGGCCCAAACCTTCCTCTTTAATGCATATAAGTCAAATCACCCCTAGGGTGGACCCTGGACAGCCCAGAGGGCAGGGAGCAATGTGTTTAAAAAGTAGGACACTTACTTTTAAGTTTTGCATGCCCATGTTGTGAAAAACTCTTAATTTCCCTTTTCACACTGCAAAGCCTATCTCTCTGATAGGATAACATTGGAGTTGCCTTATTACATTACAAAAGTGTAATTTCCAAGTGGGAAGAGATGACCAGTTCATGTTTGGTATCTCTGGAATCATAAGCTAGTATCCTAATTGATGGTGAAGTCAGATTTTAAATTGCAATTCTGAAAATTCTACTTTGAGAAAGTTGACATTTTCTTGCCATTTAGTGCCCTAGGCTGTCTCTGGTCACATGACTGGGTGTAGCTGACAGTTGAACTTTGTATATTCTTCCTAGACAGCCACATATAATAGGGAGCTTAGGTGTGCCTGGATGGGCCACCACTGGCAAGATGGGAGTAAAAAGATTGGCACAGCTCCACTTATACCTGAATAGGCTGTGTTCAGGCTCCACATAAAGGGCTGCATACCCCCTGTAGTTAGTCTGGAGCCAGTGAAGGCAGGATACCTGGGGACTTCAAAAGGAAACCTTTAGAAGCTTCACCTCCACTTGAACAGGCCCGGACTGGCCATTGAGGGCACCGGGCAATTCCCCGGTGGGCCACATGGTTGGGGGCTGGTTTTGGGCCCCTGGGGCCGTTTTTGTTACAGGGCCGTTATGCTACAAAAACGGCCCTGTAACAAAAACGGCCGAAAACCGGCCCTGTCACAGAGCGCGGTCGCACCTCTCCCCCTCCCCTCTCCTCACGGAGGGGGGGAGAGGGGGGGGGGCGGCCGAGCACTTTGCCAGGGTCGGTTCTGGTTCCCAGTCCGGCCCTGCACTTGAAAGGTGCCACTTGGTGTAAATACTGAACCTTAGACACCAACTCTAATGTACACGTCTGGACCTGTGGATACTCTGACAGGAAGAATGACTGCTGTTCTGCTACCAGGACTACCACCCATCTGGATTGCTGCGCTAATGGGACTACTGCCCTGCTGTGCTGACCTGCTGCATGCTGCCCTCTTGCCTGAGGAATAAGAACTGAACCTACAACTTCATCTTGAACATGGAACCCCCGAGTGACTCCAAGGGCTAGTCTACTGGCCTCCTGATCTAAGCTTCAGGGAGATAAAAGGCTCCCCAACCAGCTCCTCGACCCATCTGAAGCATGTTCCCGATCCCCAAGTAGCGCCTCTTAGGTCTTGGAGCCTTGGTGTGGCTCACGGTCTCTTACATCAAGCTTTTGGTTTTGGGCTCTTCGTGACCACGAACTGGCCTGTTCGCACAGACCCAAGAGTAAATCCAATGCATTTGAATCCCTGCAAACGTCCCCCAGAACCTGTGAACCAACAGATTATCTGCACCCACTGTCACTGGGGCCTTGGTGTTATTTTCTATTATGCACGTTCAAGCAAAAACAATATATTTGTTTCCTGTTATTTGGTTCCAATAATCACGTTGGGCCTGCCCATTCAGTAAGGTCAAAGTGAGTATGCTAACACATGTTTTCTCCAAGGTTCGAGAACCTTCCAGATGGCCATGTGCCCGAGGTGCCACAAATTATCTAGATACTTCCGTTAAGTCTTCAAGATGATATATAAATCCTGCTCTACCTCAAATCGTGACTTGGCTTCGCTCCCTGCGAAACATGCTTCACCCTTCCCACTCACCTGAAGAATCCTGCAGAAACCAAGAAGCAATCCAGTCGCATTCAAGCCTATCTGAACCTGTGGTTCCTGTTGCTCCAGCTCCCTTGATGCCTTTCTCTTTTTTCCCTCCCGCACAGCTATTCTGGACCCCCGTGACCCATTGAGTCATTGCCTCTAGTTCTTCTTTGAACTTCAGTCAAATGGAAGAACTAGGCTAAGTACTTGATATCAGGTTAGTGTACACAAACCCTCCTATAGTAGTAAGCAGGGCTGAGTATCCCCGTCTTCAAAGACTATAGGCGTTTCCTCCATGCCCTCTCTGTGACTGCTCCAGTGCTTTTTGTGTGTTTATATTCTGGACCCTTCCTGTAACATTTTGCTAGAACTGTTAGAGCACAAGAATTAAAGACTTGAGCTTCGTGTTTCTCTGATATACAGTAGTGCCAAGATAAACCACATTAGAGTCTTTGACATATGCATGAACCTTGTACCCCACTGTACATTCCAAGAGTATCCTAGGGAATGAAATTAACTCCAAAGTTTGTTCCGTGTTTATCCTTGGGATTGCAAGTAACTCCAAGCTATGTTCCGAGTGTATCCTTGGGATTGCAAGTAACTACAACCTTTGAGCCGAATGAATCCTTGGGAGTGCAAGTAACTACAACCTTTGTTCAGCGTTTATCCCTGGGAGTTCAAGTAACTCCAACCTTTGTTCTGCGATCATCTCTGTGAGTGACATATTCCAATCTGTGATTTTGGTTATTCTGTTCTCATGCCGTGCTACTGATGAAACCTGTAAGTGTATGTCACTGAAGTTAATGCATGTTCATTGTATGTAGAGAACAGTTAGTGTACTGATGGTAACTGCATCCTCTTACTATTTCCAGAGCCAGGCATCATAGCAAAACCAGAGGTTCTTGTCCAGTGCACATCTAATTCACAAACGTAGAAGGACTCAGAAGTGACAGATCCAGTTACCCTGTGTTGCACAGCCACTGAGCAGATCTAATACCACAACTCCCTCTTTTCTTCTTTTGTCCCAAGCCCCTTCCCACAGGGGTCATGCATGATCTAAGGAGTTTGATCATTTGATCTTTCGCTGCTCTGAGAGGGATAGGAGGCAGTCTCCACGGTTGGGACCAGATGAGTGCATGACAGCGCTGCAAGCCCATCTCTTCACGCATCAACATTAACAGCCCACATAGGACCATCAACATAAAGCATCCGCTATGCCTGCCCTGCTCTTCACACCATGCTGACACCTGTCTGCAACTCTCTACTTGCTGTCTGCGACCCTCTCCAACAGAAATGGGACTCTTGGCACAAAGCTTGAAAAGGTAAAACTTCAGCAGGACTAATCTGGGACTGTCTTCGACCCACACTTCATTGTGGATAACCTGGAAATTTGAATTCGACCCAGTCCAGGGTGACCAGTAGCACCACACAGTGCAAAATAACTTTTTTGCTGAAAACTAAATACCTTTGTAAGATTTTGTGACACTTTGCATGATTGTACTTGGTGTAAACCCTTAGTAAATGTGGCTCTAAGTTTCTGTTAATTATGGTCAACTGTCAAACTAGAAGAAAAGCTGGCTTTATGAGTGACATTACTATGGCTGAATTTTGACTGTCATTTTACTAGGGGCATTGTGGAAAGTGGGGTCCTGACATACACCCATTTTGTCCATGCCTTACAATGCCTCTACTGAGCAGAAACATATTGATATTGTCTATCACCTCCTCCAAAGCTAGCTACTAGTGATGCAGTGGCTTTGCCACAGGGACTAAGTGCTGGTGGCCTCAATAGGCCCAAACAAGGAACACTTCACAAATAATGTTCTTCTGATTGTGAATGGAGTCAGTAAACAATCATATAAATTTCCATTCTGCAACATGAAACTAAACTAAAAGAAAAGCCAGAGTAAATGCAAAATATAGGGCAAACACTCGCATTAATCAACATAGTGTACAGAGTCATTTTCCTAAAGTAAGGGTAATGAGTATTTAAGTCTTTGGAGGAGGTTATTTACTTCAACAGAATCATTAGCTAGATTGATCCTCTGTGGTGAATAGATTGTGGAAGAAAGTGCTTATTAACATTTTTTGACATATCATTGTTATAATTTATTCTCTGCACTGTGAATCTTCACCTAGATAAATCCTGTGTGGGTTGCAGAGAGAAAGGGCGTACCAACTATCCTTGGTATATCATTGGTATAATTTATTCTTTGCACTATGACCAGTGCCACTGTAATTATGTGGCAGGGGACGGTCAAATTATGTGGCAGGGTTGAGTAAATTATGCGGCAAAAAAGGGCAAAATATGTGGCATAATGTGGCTCATTGTGTGATAGTATTACTTAATATTTTGTCATTTTTAAACTTGTTAACACTGTCTGGGCATTGGTTGTACCTCATCCCTACCATTTTAGCAATAAGCACCTGAAAGGTGACCAGTCAACTTTTCAAAGGGCTTTACACTGTGCTGCAAAATGTGCTGCTGTGTTTTAGTAACTTTTGAAACGCTTGAACTTGAGACAATTTTTGTTGTTGTTAAAACCGACAGATTATGAGGCAGATTATAGGTTATGTGGCAAATGCTGCAAATTTATAACTATGTGAAAATCACTGGGTCTGCAAAATCTCATAATTCCAGTACCGCTGACTACGAAATGCCGATATTCCTTTCTTGTCAATGAAAGGGGAATGGTGTGGGAAATTTGCAATTCTTTGAAACCTTCCCAGTAACAGTTTAGCATTGCTCACATCCGCCCTGCCAAGAATGAGATCTATTGATGGTGGACATAGATCACAGCACAACAGCTCGCCCAACTTGAGGGTCATGGATTTCATGAACAACTGAATAAAGGAGCTTAGGGAAAGATGAGAGAAAGATGTTAGAGAGAATAACACAACATTCAGCAACAACATATGATAGGTCATGAAAGGAAGATGAAAGTTGACTTTTTCAAACAGTCTTTAGCAGTACATTGACTACCAAGCTAGTTAACGGTTACCGAGGCTGGAATGAAAAATAAGTTGGAGACACATAGTTCAAACATATTTATAGTGAAAGTAAATAAAAAGATATTGTATACAAATGGTAAAACTGCATTCGGACACTGTCGGTCATAGAAGCAGGGCTGCACCACAGAGCAGTAACACCATGGAAATTCATGCAAGAAGAGAAAATCTGTTCAATAAAAAAAGAAAATCACAATATTTGGAGTCACGGTAAGCATGGTGTGCAAGGAGACAGAGTCTGGAGCATGGACTGGACCACTGTTAAATATTAGTCAATCTAGTACTGATCACAGACAACTAGCTGCATGTAACCTAACCGCCCAAACAATAACAAAGTTTAGCTGTCACCATCATGTCCACAACACCATGGGTTATCATGCAAGCCACAAGTCTGCTTTATTCTACTAACTCACCCTTTTCAAGGCCACAGGGATAGTCTTTTTTGAGTCTTGGTTCCCATCAAAGTAGATAGTCATTCATTCTTTTTCAGCATGTTGTTGTTGAGACCTGCAGGTTGTATTGCTTCCAAACAGAAACAGGCCTGTTGAACCAGAAAATAAAAATAAAATGTGTCTTTTTCTAGTCTACGTAAAGTAAGAGGTCTCATAAGTACCAAAAGAATCTGACCTTCAGTTAACACAAAGAAAATAATCTCCAGTAACACATGTAAGCATCAATCCAGAATGCTCACCCAGGGCCCAATTCACAAACTGCATTTTGTAGCACCCAAAGTAGTTAAGAAGTAAGATGACTTACTAAAAAATGAGATTCACAACCTATGAGTGTAAATCTCAGTCTACACCTCTCCTATGTTTTCTATGGGAAGATCTTTACACATGTATGTTAAGGGCCCCGATTACGATGTTGGACGGACCTGAGTCTGTCTGACATCGTTTGGGAACAGGGACCAAACGACCTCCTGTCGTCGGTCCCAACCCAGCAAGCAGTGTGTGGTCGCAACCCTATTCCTTATAATGGGAGCATGCATTCCAACCGGAATGGATGCACTCTTTGTGGGCTGAGGTGCAGTTCATACCTGCACCCCATGGCAGGCACCCCAAGGTGCCTGCCACCGGGTGCAGAGGTCAACAAGGGGGCACCATAGGGAACCCCTAGGCTGCTATCCGGGCCTTGCACCCACGGGGGCCCTCTGGGCCTCCAAAGTCGGATACCCATAGCCTTTCTGTGCTGGAAAGGCTCACACAGAAAGGCTGTGGGAATCTGCCATCGTAATCCCTCAGGCAGAAAGAGACACCTGTGGGATTTCTGGAGGCCTTCCGAATGGCAGACGGGCTTTCTGAGCCTGTCGGAGGCCATTTGGAAATCCGGTTTTGATTCCTTTCCTTCCGACCACCAAAATTGGTCCATCAGAAAGGAATCCGAACAGCCAATTATGATGCTGTAGGAATTGCTCCGACCGAATGTAGTAAATATGGAAGGGACCAAGGAAAATGTCTGGAAAGGTGGGCAAATGAACATACTTGCTATTAAATGGGAGTGCAGTAGGGAAGAGTAAAGAGGGTTTTAGGGAGGGAGGCAGACACCCACCCAAAAAAAGAGTAAACTCATACCTATTCCCAAACTGCATTTCTAAAATTACTCCAGCCAAAAAGGACCAGAATACAGTTGTAAATATACTCCAGCTTAGAGTAAGTCCAGCACCACACATGACCAACCACTTGTACTGCATCATCCTCCTTAACTTAATAATGATGTAGTATTATTTTTATTTTGCTCCACAAGTAAAATAAATATAAAACTCTTTTACGTTAATATTTAACATAAAAATATGTTTTTCAAGTTTAATAACCGTCTTTCATTTTCCCCTGTGCTTTACCTTAGGGAGATCTCCACCACCAGGATGGAGACCCCCCTATGATAAAATATAGGTAAAACATAAAGTTTGTTCAATATGAAAATAAATTAGTAAAAAATGTGTTTATGTTAAATGTTACTGTTAATTAAGTGTACATATTAGTTTCAACTGTAGAACAAAAAAAAGGACTACACTTTTAACTTCACTTCCGATTAGATATTTAATTAACTGAAAAATATTACATTAAAATAGTATTATTTTTAATGATTAATCAGTCAAAAAAACCCTACCTAAAGTAACATTTTCATATGTATTTATTTTGTATTAAAAATTACAAAAAGTGATATGTAGAAATAATATACATGATTTGTTTGTTTACAAATCACAATGACATTTATTTTTATATCAAAAGGGTTATTAAAATATTTTGTCAAACAATAATATAGATTTTTTTAATTATATCAACATTTTTTAAATTAAATTGATTTTACATATACATTTCAAGTTTAAATAATCTAATTTAACATTATTTCCAAGGGGATTCTATTTTAAGTACTTGTTTCCATAATATTCCATAAGAGGGTGTTGCAGTAGTAGGGGTTGGCCATGTGTGGTGCTGTTCCTTTTTGCAGTAGTAACTTTTCACTTCTAAATGTATCTCCATACCTTATTTCAGGTGGTGGAGACATGGAACTCCACACTTTTGTGTAACTTTACACTTGTAAATGATGAATAACCAAAAGTAGTAAAGTCACTCAAAAGTGTAAGGGTAAACTTACATGTGTAGATTTATTGATGTGTACGTTAACCTTTAAGATTAGGCCCCCACACATTAAATATTATGTTTACCTAAGCCCCTCCCATCCATTACTTGAATCATCATTCAGAATTCATTGATGAAAGCTGCCTGTTTCAAGTGACATGTACATTTACTTATCAAAGTGTCTCTGTTTACCATGGAAGCAAATTATATAAGTAAGCAGTGTAGTCCTTTGAATCTTTACCGACTGCCAAACATGGGAATCAGGGCCGGACTAGGAACTGAAACTGGCCTTGGCAAACTGCTCGGCTGGCGCCCGTGGGGTGAGGGGTGGTGCAGCCGAGCAGTTTGTTACAGGGGGCCGATATTGCCAACCTGGCCCAATGCCGGCCCCACCTTAGCGGCCCACCAGTGAAACACCCAGTGCCCGCTACAGCCAGTCCGACCCTAATGGGAATGAAAGGGTAGGCATTGAAGTCATCTTCTTCTTTTAGAAAATTGAGGCATAG
The DNA here is from genome assembly GCF_964263255.1 of Lissotriton vulgaris. NCBI lineage: Eukaryota > Metazoa > Chordata > Amphibia > Caudata > Salamandridae > Lissotriton > Lissotriton vulgaris. The sequence continues at coordinate 1,310,325,051 of NC_141695.1, forward strand.
ATTGCAGACTTATATACTACTGCTCATTGCAAATGCTATGGTTGACCCTAAGGTTGGACTAGTTGTATTCCTTTGTCACCTCTGACCACTCAGGCATCCGGCCAAAATAGCTGGGTCCACTTTGATTGCAAATATGTGCTATGCACAATTGCCTATTTAAGTTTATTTACATTAGCTGCACTCAAATATAAAAATATAACTTTTTTTTACAGCAGACATTTCTGTTCTGTTATTGTTTTTTTGTGATCTGGAAAGTAGAGTTGATCCTTAAATTCAGGGAGGTGGTCCGGGAGGTGATCACTTAACCACACTGGCGATGACCTAGTATTTACCCTCATCCCCTGTTATGTCTTTTTGAGTCTGAAATGTTTATTCATTTTAATTATCATCATTCTCTCTATATTTCAAGGTGAGAGAATGTTCCTTCTGACTGTTACAATTTCTCATCCTGCACTGAACACCCACTCAAAGGTAAACTTGTTACACAAAGAAGTCTTTTACCATTTTCTCTATTGTCACAGTTGTTGACATTTGCTGTTTCTAGGTTTTGTGCACCTGCGTACTTGATTTATGTATTGGAATATTCATAGTAAACCAGTCCATTGCTGAGGCTGCAAGTGAAAGTAATGCTACAGATGATGGTGATGGTGATTCAGTACCCAGTGTGTCTTCTTTAAATGTCATTTTTTTAGTTACCAAAGGCAAATGCTGTTGCAATTGTGACATGCTCTGGACTTGGAGCGACCAGCGTGTTCTCCAGAGGTAGAAGATAGCATGTCAGTTCTTGTATGCTTTAAACCTGCTATCCCTCATCTTCCAGATCAGTTGCTTTCCTGGCAATCCAAATCTTGTAAGTGGAGACAGCCAATGAATGAATAAAAGGGAATAAAAGTGTGCATCTCTTTTTTACATGGCAGCAGTAATGTGGCACTGATGTACTCTTCGGAGAACGCAATCTGTTTTGCAGCCAGAGTTATATTCATGCAAAGGGTTAGGCTGTTGTACACAGCAGCTGCATTCTTATGACATTGGTATGTTTGTTTCACCTTCTGCCAATGCTCCTGCACCATGGCAACAAAGGAATGGCTTGACTCATGAAACAGTTTTTCTCGCTGTCTTTCCGTATCAAAAGCTCCTAAGACAGTAGCATTTGAAACAGGAACTCTACTAGCCCCCAGTTGGCAACCTCCAGCATCATGACTTTAGCAGTGTCATAAACTTTTCTTTCTACTATGTAATCACTTATAGACCTAAGCTACTCAAACAGGAATAGCAGGATGTAAAATCTGGAGTTCCAAAATGTGGGACCTCCTGGGTGAGGGCCTTTACAGGGACTCTATTTGCATCCTAAATGATCCTCAACTGCTCCAGGGCTTTGAAGGACTAGTTAGGGTGTGTGCACCTATGACAGATGAACAGGAAGTTGTTGTTGACTACTTCCTCTTTTTAGAGGAAGTCCTGCACAATTAGGTGGATGCAGCAAGCTAAACATGTCTTTCTGAAGTGTCCTCCATCAGCCATAGCATTGACAAGATTACTGCCATTGTGATTAGCAACGAATCCACTTCTGTACCCTCTGGACAGAGACCATTAGTAGACTTTAGTATAGAATATTTTAAGATTGGTGGCAGCTGTATAAGTTTTCTCCATGGTGAACGTTTCTTCTGTTGTAAACCTACAGATGCCTTGAAAGCATAAGGAATGTTGAGACCAGCTGCCAGCCTTTGCTTAAATCCCTTAAAGAAGATCCAGTGTGTTGTGATGAACATGCAGTCTGTAGCTTCAGAAGTGGTCCACAAAAAACAAAAACTGCTAATGCTCCCTTTCACATCATGAGTGCTATTTAGAGGTAGCTTGGGGAGTCACCTGCTGCCCATGCCTTGCCATACTCCTGGCCCGCCTCTTGCAAGCCCAGGTACCAGGGCTCATGAAGGCAGCAGCAGAAACAGAAAGTAATCCGGGACCTATGAGTCATGTTTACTTTCTGTGATTTCCAACCCTTCATGTTCCATAATCTTCACCACAAGTAGAAGGTGGCTGAGGGCCGAAGGTTGCGACAGCAGATCAATCTTGCAATGGCATAGCAGGCAAAAGGGTGCATGATCTCACTTCTACAACCCTGATCTTTTCTTAAATCTACCCATGCTTTAGCAAATCCACAAAAATGTGTGCAATAAAATAGTTCCTGCTTGTAGCAATATTATGTGTGGAGGCAGGCATGGAACACTGCTAGATATGAAGGTTGGAAGCTTTGTGAAGACATGGACTCCAGTAAGTTTGAGGGAGGGCACCAACAATAGACTTGAGTTAATAAAAATAGAAACGTAGCAAATCAAAAAGAATGGTAATACGATTAAAAAATTCTAGTAAAAGTAATTTTCAGCTTTATTATAGGGCCTGAAATAATGAATTGCATAGATTGTAATTTCTAAATAACTAAATTTAGCGATTTGCTATTAGGAAATCGAAAACTGCAATGAACAACAGTGTGTTTGACAGTGTTAGCAATTCACAGTGGGTCACAAATGGACCTGCCTCATCAATATTTATGTCACAGATTGCAAATTGTGTCCCATTGGGAATGGCTACAATCACATAGAAGGTGGCATGTTTAGGTCAGCCGACCACCATGTCTGTGATTGCTTTTTAAATAAAGCCTTTTTTTGTTGTAATGCAGCCCGTTTTCCTTAAAGGAAAACGGATCTATTTCAAAAAGAAAAATGAAAAGCTACCATTCCTTTTTTTAAGAGTGGGCTGTGGTTTGTGGGACAACAGCCTGCTCTTAATTAATGTTGGCTCCCACATTCACAAAGGGGAAGGGGTCCATTTTGGACCCATGCCTGTTTGCGAATGGGCTGGTGGTAAATGCTAATGTTTTGGGACCACTTTCCCGGTCGCAAAACATTCCTACATACTAGTGCGACTCTCTATTAGGATGGGATGCCCTTAACATGCCCCTTCCAAATAGCGACTCACAAACCCCTAGGGTTGGTGCAAGAAAAAAGCACTTTAGCGGTTACAAATGGATGGATGGGCTGTTTGCAAACAGTAACATTTGATTTGATTTGCAATTCGTAAAGCGCAGCAATCAGCAGGCATCAAGGTGCTGAAGACCAGCGGTCTGGAAGTAAATTGAAAAAAACCTACCCCAGATAGAAGCTAGACAGGAAAAAGGCATGTCTTAAGAGCCTTTCTGAAAGGTAAAAGAAGGGGGATGGCCCTAAGGGAAAGGGGAAGGTAATTCCAGAGTTTACTTGCAGCCACAGAGCATGCTCTGTCACCCCATTTCCTCTTTTTTGTTCTTTGTACCACCAGTCACAGTTGGAAGGAAGATAGAAGGGGTCTGCCAGCTGAACATAGTTTTTAATCTTGATGGGTAAGGTAGGTAGAGTGACTTGTGTACCACAAAGAGTGATTTGAAGCTAATACATTTATTGATTGGCCTGGAGTTTATACTGCATGTTCTTTTTGGCATCCAGGTATAGCGAGTTGCAATTGTGAAGTCTGGACATTACCAAGGGAAGAGCTACCTGTGTATGTGCTGGCCATTGGATGAAAGGGAAGATTTTATTGAGCATCCTTATGATCCAGGTACACGTGGAGACGGTACGATTCGTTTGGAAATCAAAGTTAAGTTCAGTGTCCTTCGGAATTCTAAGATTCTTAACCTTCTTCCCCAGGACTGGACAGCATCCTAAGGACTCTGGCCAGCACTTGCTGCTCTACTTTGATGTCCCTGATCCGAATATCATAACTTCCGTCTTATCCCCATTAAGCTACAAGAAGTTACCAGACATCCACTCTGCCACTTTAGTCATGCATCCAAGAATATTTTTTGATGTTGAACATGAGCCTTTGGGGATTGTGACCATGATCTGTGTACAACACTACCTCTGATCCAAAGGTGTGAATCACGGTTGCTAGAGGAGCAAGTGTGGAGCTCAGCGATGAGCCCTGCGGCACTCCACAGGGTAGAACAAATGAATCAGAGTGAATGTACTGTGATTTCACCCTTTGAGATTTATCTGTCAAGAATGAGGACAGGAGGCCTAGTGCTTTATGCGAGATGCCAGGACTCTGGATTCTGTACTGCAGCAGTATTTGTGAGATGGTGTCAAATGCTGCATACAGAACCAGGAGAATCAGCACCACCCCCTGTTCTTCAACCACATGATGTAGTCAGTGGCAGATATTAGGTCCGTTTCCGTCCCACTGTGTTTCCTGAATACAAACTGGGAGTCATTAAGCCACAATTGCTGTTCTGCTATTTAGATCAGCTGGTTGTTGAGATGCAACTCCAGGATCTTTGCGGGAACTGGAAGCAAGAATATTGGACGGTAATTCTTACAGTCGCCTTGGTCTAGATTAGTTTTTTTAGGAGAGGCTTAATAATGGATTGCTTCCAGCTATGCGGATAGGATCCGGATAGGATCACATTATTCATAAGTTTACAGAGAGGTTCTGCTATGATGTTAGCTGTCATATGGATAACTGCTGGTGGGACAGCATCAATGGGTGATCCTGCATGGGTTCTCAAGAGATAGTGTGCAACCAATAGGGACGAAAGATTAGAGTATTTTTAGAAACATCTGTTCTCCATACTGGACCAGATGGCACACCATGGTTAAGCCTGCTTGTCACTGATAAGTGACTGGACAGCCTGGGGTTAAGATCAAAACCTGTGTAGATATCCATGATTTTAGAATGAAAAAAAGTTGCTAACTGATCACAGAAAGCTTGTGAAATATCTGGTTCTGCTCTGAGTTGAGGTTGAGAGCTATTGTACTAACTTAAATAGATCTTTAGTGGGAGATTAATTTTCAATTTTATATGTACAGTATTTGGATTTTTCCTCCACCAATGCAACTTGTATTCCTTGATACTTAATTTATATAACATTCTTTCTTGCTCAACTAGGGTTTTTCTCCAGGCCTGCTCAGAACAGGGAGCCGAAGGGAGGTGCTTTTTGAGGGTATGTATCTTCACAGGGGCCAATATATCAGCTGCAGATTCCAGCTATGTTGCAAAGGCCTCTGCCACATAATTAGGATCCTCTTGCATTATGCAGGGGATTCTATTTAGAGCATTGGCCAGGGTCCCAGCCGAGACCCCTTTGCAGCCCCCCCCCCCCCACGCGTCCCACTCTGTCTACTCTCTGAATAGAGTAGTTATCTGGGATTAACTTTTTCAGTTTGCTTTTCACATTGCTATCAAAATCCATTAGAAGGGGTTCACCTAGATCCCTCCTGCTGCACTTATTTTACTGTCTAAGGGGTTTATTAATTTATTTTTCCCATGTTAAAAGTGATGCCGTGGTGGTGCAAGGGGCTTGTAAATATGCCCTCAAGTATTTTGGATCTTGCAACAATTTGCCCATCCTCTCCATTCCAATTGAGAACTGCAAAGGTGCAACTGAAACAATTATGAAGGCTGGTCCCCTTAGGGAGCTTAAGGAAGAATGTCAGAAAGACAGAAGCCTGGACTCCCAAATTTGAAACCTTATAATCAGCAGAGATACGATACTAGAGAGCGCCCGTAGTTTTGGATAATCTGGTTCAATGGTCCACCAAAGTCCTCCATCTTGTGAGAGATATTTCATTATATTCTATCATTACCCATTACTTCTTCGAGATGCTTGCAAGTGCTTTCTGGTATGCCCAGCTGGACCTCCCTACGGCAAAAGACACTAGCAGACACAGACAGACACGTTAGTAAGAAAAGATTGTAATTAATGTGGGAAAAACAAAGCTTCCTCTCTCAGCATCTTCTGTCCCTTCACATTGCAACCTACGATATGCCTTGACCAGTAATATTACATCTTATTCGGTATACCAGCTCCTTCTCTCACAGATGAATCAACACACTATCATGAGCTTCCCAGAAGTCTCCAAACATGTCCTCATGTTACACCTTAGACTTTACGCCCTTGTCTTCTACCCACTACTTACAGCTCCATAAATTGCAGCCCTGAATCAGGACTCAGCCATCTTTGGTGACCAGCAGGCCCCAAATGACAATGTCTGTCTGCAATAATCATTGTACTAAAAACAAGCCGCCAACTACTGATGTATTCAAGACATCTTCCTTAAATGTAATGAGCAATTCAAGAACACTTGTCATCCTCCAATACAACCACAGTTCACAAATAGTCCACTTAAATATTTTCCACTGGAAAGATTAGGGTGGGTGCGATGGCGGCTTCAGACTTCAGTCTCACCTGCAACTAAATCAAGTGCACGACTGCTCAATCAAGAATATTCTTACCTAACACCAACAGGATATCTCCAGGTGGAGGTGCAGGGTAGGTTTAGGGGATTTTGGAGAGGTGCTCATACTCCCAGTGTTCTTCAGTGAGGTGTTGTGCTACATAGACACAGACACTGCTACTTTGTAAAAGGCTGTTTTTGAAGGAATAAAACCAAATTCTTCAATATATTACTTATTGGTCTCATCACTTCCCAAATTACATGTTCTTAATAGCAATCCAAAGTCATGAAATTGTTATTTTACCACCAGCTACTTAACAACAAAGCAACCTACCCTAACTGCCCTGACACGGTTCACCCTTGGCCTTACGAAAAAGCTGTGAAACTCACAACCACTCTTCTTCACCTTCCTGAAAGTTACCAATGAGCTCTAACCACCGCCTTCTACGATTTGCGCCTTATGGTTCTTTTCCCATTCCAGAAGGCCACAAATTCTCTGTGTCTTCTGCCAGTGGATGGCCACCTTTGTGTTTGGCTTTCACTTGTGCGCAGACAAAAAGACTTTAAAGTACCCTGAAGCAATAACAAAAACAATGAGTGTTTTGTGAATCGCAAGGAAGTTTAAACTGAAATACTGAATGCATCAGACTTTTAATATTTTTGTTAGCATCCATTGGCTCCTTTGCCTGCCTCCACACAGTGAGAATGCCCCGGGGCTCCTTTCTCCAGGCACGATGGCTCAATCAGTCCACCAGTGGGATGCTACATCCAATCAATGGCTTTTTAGGTCGAGTAATTTTGATTACTCAAAGCCTATTATATCTGAACCAAAGTCTCTTGAACCAGCGAATTTCCTGCAATGCATGTGGTGCATTCAAGCATGAAGCTTCCCCAGGCGTGCTCCTGGCCTCTCACACCACCATCAAAGGCTTCTGCTCCCCCTCATTCACACCCCATCCCCATATGCTCCTTTCCTCCCTCCCACTCGCTCTCTCCCCCGCCCCCCACCCCCATCCGACTTGTTTGTGGTTCTTTGCGGCCTGGCCGCGCAGCCCATGCTTGTTTTTTTCCCTTCTCTCCCCAAGAGTCTAAATGAGGTGATTTATGGTAGTTATCCGTCTTTAGGGTCATCCATCAACTTTCAGTTGCTAGGCAATCAAAGCAGCAGCTGTTAGCTTTGAATCTAGCTGAAACAGTGGCAGTCATCGCATGCAGGTATGACCTTTTGTGGTATAAAACATTATCTCGTGCGCAGAATTAAAGGAGCAGGCTCCGTTTTTTTTTCTTTTTTGGGGGGGGATGGCCAGGGTACATTGTGTATCCTGTGAGGATGCGAACAAAATTGTAAAGTAAACATTTCCTTTGCTTTTTTGACCTTCTTAGTAAAATGCCCTCGGGAGGGCACTCAGAGGCCTGTAAGACGATCTGGGCGGTGCCACATTTTAGAGAAATAAATCTTAGTTAAGGTTAATAGTATGTGTGGCTAACATACGCGGGCTGGTGAAGTTCTCTGGTGGTGGGGGCTTGCTTTCTGCACATGCTCATTTCAGTAGGAGACTTGAGTGGGTGCCTGCAAACATTTCTTCTACTCAATCTTCTTGGTGGATAAAGACCGGCACAAATAAACACATTTCCTACAGAAAGTGTGCGGTGTTAGTAAGACAGTTACCAAACTGCATTTTCTTTCAAGAATGACAATTTTGAAGACAACAACGACTGAGAAGTCAGTGTAACTCGCCCCTTCATCCTAGTGGCTTTGCTTGTGGGTTTGTCAGAAGGCTTCGTAGTCATACCACTTTCAACTTTTGGGGAGATTTAAAAAAGTGCCTTTTAGCAAATTTACATAAAGTAAGCCATCGGATACATATATTTAGTTGTCAAACATGATCTGGATACCGAGAAAAGTGCTTAACTGGTTAAGTCCTGCCTCCAAACCCTATAACATGGGGTCTCATGCCTTTTTACTATTTAGAAAAAAACATGATTCTCTGAAAACTACCCTTTTTTCCTTTCCCTCTGATTGTAAATGCATATTTTTTGTACTCAGCACCACCACAGCACCACTCAGCGCCACCACAGCATCACTCAGCACCACCACATTATCATTCAGCAGCACCACCACAGCACCACTCAGCACCACCACATTATCAATCAGCAGCACCACAGCACCACTCAGCACCACCATAGCATCACTCAGCACCTCCACAGCATCACTCAGCACCACCACAGCACCACTCAGCACCACCACATTATCACTCAGCATCACCACAGCACCACTCAGCACCACCACAGCATCACTCAGCACCACCACAGCACCACTCAGCACCACCACAGCACCACCACAGCATCACTCAGCACCACCACAGCATCACAACAGCACCACTCAGCACCACCACATCACCACTCAGCATCACCAGAGCATCACCACAGCACCACTCAGCACTACACAGCACCACCACAGCACCACTCAGTACCACCTCAGCACCACCACAGCACCACTCAGCACCACCACAGCACCACTCAGCACCACTCAGCACCACCACAGCACCACTCAGCACCATCACAGCACTACTCAGCACCACCACTGCACCACCCAGCACCACCACATTATCACTCAGCACCACCACAGCACCACTCAGCACCACCACAGCATCACTCAGCACCACCACAGCACCACTCAGCACCACCACATTATCACTCATCAACAACACAGCATCACTCAGCACCCCCACAGCATCACTCAGCACCACCACAGCACCACTCAGCACCACCCCATCACCACTCAGCGCCACCCCAGCATCACTCAGCGCCACCACAGCATCACTCAGTGCCACCACAGCATCACTCAGCGCCACAACAGCACCACTCAGCACCACCACAGCACCACTCAGCACCACCACAGCATCACTCAGAGCCACCCCAGCACCACTGAGCATCACCACATCATCACTCAGCGCTACCCCAGCATCACTCAGCACCACCACATTATCAATCAGCACCACCACATTATCACTCAGCACCACCACAGCATCCTTCAGCACCACCACATCATCCCTCAGCACCACCACAGCACCACTCAGCACCACCACAGCACCACTCAGCACCACCACAGCATCACTCGGGACCACCACATTATCACTCAGCACCACCACAGCATTAACACAGCATCAGTCAGCACCACCACAGCATCACTCAGCACCACCACAGCACCACTCTGCACCACCAGAGCACCACTCAGCACCACCACAGCATCACTCAGCACCACCACAGCACCACTCAGCACCACCACAGCACCACTCAGCACCACCACAGCATCACTCAGCACCACCACAGCATCACTCAGCACCACCAGAGCACCACTCAGCACCACCACATTATCACTCAGCACCACCACATTATCACTCGGCACCACCACAGCACCACTCAGCACCACCACAGCATCACTCAGCACCACCACAGCACCACTCAGCACCACCACAGCACCACTCAGCACCACCACAGCACCACTCAGCAACACCACAGCATCAACCAGCACCACTCAGCACCACCACAGCATCACTCAGCACCACCAAAGCACCACTCAGCACCACCACAGCATCACTCAGCACCACCACAGCATCACTCAGCACCACCAGAGCACCACTCAGCACCACCACATTATCACTCAGCACCACCACATTATCACTCGGCACCACCACAGCACCACTCAGCACCACAACAGCATCACTCAGCACAACCACAGCACCACTCAGCACCACCACAGCACCACTCAGCACCACCAGGGGCACCACTCAGCACCACCACAGCACCACTCAGCACCACCACAGCATCACTCAGCACCACGACAGCACCACTCAGTGCCACCACATCACCACTCAGCGCCACCACAGCACCACTCAGCACCACAACAGCACCACTCAGCACCACCACAGCATCACTAAGCACCACCACAGCACCAATCAGCACCACCACAGCATTACTTAACACCAACACAGCACCACTTAGCAGCACCATAGCACCACTCAGTACCACCACAGCACCACTCACCACCACCACAGCACCACTCAGCACCACCACAGCACCACTCAGCACCACCACAGCATCACTCGGGACCACCACATTATCACTCAGCACCACCACAGCATTAACACAGCATCAGTCAGCACCACCACAGCATCACTCAGCACCACCACAGCACCACTCTGCACCACCAGAGCACCACTCAGCACCACCACAGCATCACTCAGCACCACCACAGCACCACTCAGCACCATTATAGCTGCAGATTCCAGCTATGTTGCAAAGGCCTCTGCCACATAATTAGGATCCTCTTGCATTATGCAGGGGATTCTATTTAGAGCATTGGCCAGGGTCTCAGCCGAGACCCCTTTGCAGTCCCCCCCCCACGCGTCCCACTCTGTCTACTCTCTGAATAGAGTAGTTATCTGGGATTAACTTTTTCAGTTTGCTTTTCACATTGCTATCAAAATCCATTAGAAGGGGTTCACCTAGATCCCTCCTGCTGCACTTATTTTACTGTCTAAGGGGTTTATTAATTTATTTTTCCCATGTTAAAAGTGATGCCGTGGTGGTGCAAGGGGCTTGTAAATATGCCCTCAAGTATTTTGGATCTTGCAACAATTTGCCCATCCTCTCCATTCCAATTGAGAACTGCAAAGGTGCAACTGAAACAATTATGAAGGCTGGTCCCCTTAGGGAGCTTAAGGAAGAATGTCAGAAAGACAGAAGCCTGGACTCCCAAATTTGAAACCTTATAATCAGCAGAGATACGATTCTAGAGAGCGCCCGTAGTTTTGGATAATCTGGTTCAATGGTCCACCAAAGTCCTCCATCTTGTGAGAGATATTTCATTATATTCTATCATTACCCATTACTTCTTCGAGATGCTTGCAAGTGCTTTCTGGTATGCCCAGCTGGACCTCCCTACGGCAAAAGACACTAGCAGACACAGACAGACACGTTAGTAAGAAAAGATTGTAATTAATGTGGGAAAAACAAAGCTTCCTCTCTCAGCATCTTCTGTCCCTTCACATTGCAACCTACGATATGCCTTGACCAGTAATATTACATCTTATTCGGTATACCAGCTCCTTCTCTCACAGATGAATCAACACACTATCATGAGCTTCCCAGAAGTCTCCAAACATGTCCTCATGTTACACCTTAGACTTTACGCCCTTGTCTTCTACCCACTACTTACAGCTCCATAAATTGCAGCCCTGAATCAGGACTCAGCCATCTTTGGTGACCAGCAGGCCCCAAATGACAATGTCTGTCTGCAATAATCATTGTACTAAAAACAAGCCGCCAACTACTGATGTATTCAAGACATCTTCCTTAAATGTAATGAGCAATTCAAGAACACTTGTCATCCTCCAATACAACCACAGTTCACAAATAGTCCACTTAAATATTTTCCACTGGAAAGATTAGGGTGGGTGCGATGGCGGCTTCAGACTTCAGTCTCACCTGCAACTAAATCAAGTGCACGACTGCTCAATCAAGAATATTCTTACCTAACACCAACAGGATATCTCCAGGTGGAGGTGCAGGGTAGGTTTAGGGGATTTTGGAGAGGTGCTCATACTCCCAGTGTTCTTCAGTGAGGTGTTGTGCTACATAGACACAGACACTGCTACTTTGTAAAAGGCTGTTTTTGAAGGAATAAAACCAAATTCTTCAATATATTACTTATTGGTCTCATCACTTCCCAAATTACATGTTCTTAATAGCAATCCAAAGTCATGAAATTGTTATTTTACCACCAGCTACTTAACAACAAAGCAACCTACCCTAACTGCCCTGACACGGTTCACCCTTGGCATTACGAAAAAGCTGTGAAACTCACAACCACTCTTCTTCACCTTCCTGAAAGTTACCAATGAGCTCTAACCACCGCCTTCTACGATTTGCGCCTTATGGTTCTTTTCCCATTCCAGAAGGCCACAAATTCTCTGTGTCTTCTGCCAGTGGATGGCCACCTTTGTGTTTGGCTTTCACTTGTGCGCAGACAAAAAGACTTTAAAGTACAGTGAAGCAATAACAAAAACAATGAGTGTTTTGTGAATCGCAAGGAAGTTTAAACTGAAATACTGAATGCATCAGACTTTTAATATTTTTGTTAGCATCCATTGGCTCCTTTGCCTGCCTCCACACAGTGAGAATGCCCCGGGGCTCCTTTCTCCAGGCACGATGGCTCAATCAGTCCACCAGTGGGATGCTACATCCAATCAATGGCTTTTTAGGTCGAGTAATTTTGATTACTCAAAGCCTATTATATCTGAACCAAAGTCTCTTGAACCAGCGAATTTCCTGCAATGGATGTGGTGCATTCAAGCATGAAGCTTCCCCAGGCGTGCTCCTGGCCTCTCACACCACCATCAAAGGCTTCTGCTCCCCCTCATTCACACCCCATCCCCATATGCTCCTTTCCTCCCTCCCACTCGCTCTCTCCCCCGCCCCCCACCCCCATCCGACTTGTTTGTGGTTCTTTGCGGCCTGGCCGCGCAGCCCATGCTTGTTTTTTTCCCTTCTCTCCCCAAGAGTCTAAATGAGGTGATTTATGGTAGTTATCCGTCTTTAGGGTCATCCATCAACTTTCAGTTGCTAGGCAATCAAAGCAGCAGCTGTTAGCTTTGAATCTAGCTGAAACAGTGGCAGTCATCGCATGCAGGTATGACCTTTTGTGGTATAAAACATTATCTCGTGCGCAGAATTAAAGGAGCAGGCTCCGTTTTTTTTTCTTTTTTGGGGGGGGATGGCCAGGGTACATTGTGTATCCTGTGAGGATGCGAACAAAATTGTAAAGTAAACATTTCCTTTGCTTTTTTGACCTTCTTAGTAAAATGCCCTCGGGAGGGCACTCAGAGGCCTGTAAGACGATCTGGGCGGTGCCACATTTTAGAGAAATAAATCTTAGTTAAGGTTAATAGTATGTGTGGCTAACATACGCGGACTGGTGAAGTTCTCTGGTGGTGGGGGCTTGCTTTCTGCACATGCTCATTTCAGTAGGAGACTTGAGTGGGTGCCTGCAAACATTTCTTCTACTCAATCTTCTTGGTGGATAAAGACCGGCACAAATAAACACATTTCCTACAGAAAGTGTGCGGTGTTAGTAAGACAGTTACCAAACTGCATTTTCTTTCAAGAATGACAATTTTGAAGACAACAACGACTGAGAAGTCAGTGTAACTCGCCCCTTCATCCTAGTGGCTTTGCTTGTGGGTTTGTCAGAAGGCTTCGTAGTCATACCACTTTCAACTTTTGGGGAGATTTAAAAAAGTGCCTTTTAGCAAATTTACATAAAGTAAGCCATCGGATACATATATTTAGTTGTCAAACATGATCTGGATACCGAGAAAAGTGCTTAACTGGTTAAGTCCTGCCTCCAAACCCTATAACATGGGGTCTCATGCCTTTTTACTATTTAGAAAAAAACATGATTCTCTGAAAACTACCCTTTTTTCCTTTCCCTCTGATTGTAAATGCATATTTTTTGTACTCAGCACCACCACAGCACCACTCAGCGCCACCACAGCATCACTCAGCACCACCACATTATCATTCAGCAGCACCACCACAGCACCACTCAGCACCACCACATTATCAATCAGCAGCACCACAGCACCACTCAGCACCACCATAGCATCACTCAGCACCTCCACAGCATCACTCAGCACCACCACAGCACCACTCAGCACCACCACATTATCACTCAGCATCACCACAGCACCACTCAGCACCACCACAGCATCACTCAGCACCACCACAGCACCACTCAGCACCACCACAGCACCACCACAGCATCACTCAGCACCACCACAGCATCACAACAGCACCACTCAGCACCACCACATCACCACTCAGCATCACCAGAGCATCACCACAGCACCACTCAGCACTACACAGCACCACCACAGCACCACTCAGTACCACCTCAGCACCACCACAGCACCACTCAGCACCACCACAGCACCACTCAGCACCACTCAGCACCACCACAGCACCACTCAGCACCATCACAGCACTACTCAGCACCACCACTGCACCACCCAGCACCACCACATTATCACTCAGCACCACCACAGCACCACTCAGCACCACCACAGCATCACTCAGCACCACCACAGCACCACTCAGCACCACCACATTATCACTCATCAACAACACAGCATCACTCAGCACCCCCACAGCATCACTCAGCACCACCACAGCACCACTCAGCACCACCCCATCACCACTCAGCGCCACCCCAGCATCACTCAGCGCCACCACAGCATCACTCAGTGCCACCACAGCATCACTCAGCGCCACAACAGCACCACTCAGCACCACCACAGCACCACTCAGCACCACCACAGCATCACTCAGAGCCACCCCAGCACCACTGAGCATCACCACATCATCACTCAGCGCTACCCCAGCATCACTCAGCACCACCACATTATCAATCAGCACCACCACATTATCACTCAGCACCACCACAGCATCCTTCAGCACCACCACATCATCCCTCAGCACCACCACAGCACCACTCAGCACCACCACAGCACCACTCAGCACCACCACAGCATCACTCGGGACCACCACATTATCACTCAGCACCACCACAGCATTAACACAGCATCAGTCAGCACCACCACAGCATCACTCAGCACCACCACAGCACCACTCTGCACCACCAGAGCACCACTCAGCACCACCACAGCATCACTCAGCACCACCACAGCACCACTCAGCACCACCACAGCACCACTCAGCACCACCACAGCATCACTCAGCACCACCACAGCATCACTCAGCACCACCAGAGCACCACTCAGCACCACCACATTATCACTCAGCACCACCACATTATCACTCGGCACCACCACAGCACCACTCAGCACCACCACAGCATCACTCAGCACCACCACAGCACCACTCAGCACCACCACAGCACCACTCAGCACCACCACAGCACCACTCAGCAACACCACAGCATCAACCAGCACCACTCAGCACCACCACAGCATCACTCAGCACCACCACAGCACCACTCAGCACCACCACAGCATCACTCAGCACCACCACAGCATCACTCAGCACCACCAGAGCACCACTCAGCACCACCACATTATCACTCAGCACCACCACATTATCACTCGGCACCACCACAGCACCACTCAGCACCACAACAGCATCACTCAGCACAACCACAGCACCACTCAGCACCACCACAGCACCACTCAGCACCACCACAGCACCACTCAGCACCACCACAGCACCACTCAGCACCACCACAGCATCACTCAGCACCACGACAGCACCACTCAGTGCCACCACATCACCACTCAGCGCCACCACAGCACCACTCAGCACCACAACAGCACCACTCAGCACCACCACAGCATCACTAAGCACCACCACAGCACCAATCAGCACCACCACAGCATTACTTAACACCAACACAGCACCACTTAGCAGCACCATAGCACCACTCAGTACCACCACAGCACCACTCACCACCACCACAGCACCACTCAGCACCACCACAGCACCACTCAGCACCACCACAGCATCACTCGGGACCACCACATTATCACTCAGCACCACCACAGCATTAACACAGCATCAGTCAGCACCACCACAGCATCACTCAGCACCACCACAGCACCACTCTGCACCACCAGAGCACCACTCAGCACCACCACAGCATCACTCAGCACCACCACAGCACCACTCAGCACCATTATAGCTGCAGATTCCAGCTATGTTGCAAAGGCCTCTGCCACATAATTAGGATCCTCTTGCATTATGCAGGGGATTCTATTTAGAGCATTGGCCAGGGTCTCAGCCGAGACCCCTTTGCAGTCCCCCCCCCACGCGTCCCACTCTGTCTACTCTCTGAATAGAGTAGTTATCTGGGATTAACTTTTTCAGTTTGCTTTTCACATTGCTATCAAAATCCATTAGAAGGGGTTCACCTAGATCCCTCCTGCTGCACTTATTTTACTGTCTAAGGGGTTTATTAATTTATTTTCCCCATGTTAAAAGTGATGCCGTGGTGGTGCAAGGGGCTTGTAAATATGCCCTCAAGTATTTTGGATCTTGCAACAATTTGCCCATCCTCTCCATTCCAATTGAGAACTGCAAAGGTGCAACTGAAACAATTATGAAGGCTGGTCCCCTTAGGGAGCTTAAGGAAGAATGTCAGAAAGACAGAAGCCTGGACTCCCAAATTTGAAACCTTATAATCAGCAGAGATACGATACTAGAGAGCGCCCGTAGTTTTGGATAATCTGGTTCAATGGTCCACCAAAGTCCTCCATCTTGTGAGAGATATTTCATTATATTCTATCATTACCCATTACTTCTTCGAGATGCTTGCAAGTGCTTTCTGGTATGCCCAGCTGGACCTCCCTACGGCAAAAGACACTAGCAGACACAGACAGACACGTTAGTAAGAAAAGATTGTATTTAATGTGGGAAAAACAAAGCTTCCTCTCTCAGCATCTTCTGTCCCTTCACATTGCAACCTACGATATGCCTTGACCAGTAATATTACATCTTATTCGGTATACCAGCTCCTTCTCTCACAGATGAATCAACACACTATCATGAGCTTCCCAGAAGTCTCCAAACATGTCCTCATGTTACACCTTAGACTTTACGCCCTTGTCTTCTACCCACTACTTACAGCTCCATAAATTGCAGCCCTGAATCAGGACTCAGCCATCTTTGGTGACCAGCAGGCCCCAAATGACAATGTCTGTCTGCAATAATCATTGTACTAAAAACAAGCCGCCAACTACTGATGTATTCAAGACATCTTCCTTAAATGTAATGAGCAATTCAAGAACACTTGTCATCCTCCAATACAACCACAGTTCACAAATAGTCCACTTAAATATTTTCCACTGGAAAGATTAGGGTGGGTGCGATGGCGGCTTCAGACTTCAGTCTCACCTGCAACTAAATCAAGTGCACGACTGCTCAATCAAGAATATTCTTACCTAACACCAACAGGATATCTCCAGGTGGAGGTGCAGGGTAGGTTTAGGGGATTTTGGAGAGGTGCTCATACTCCCAGTGTTCTTCAGTGAGGTGTTGTGCTACATAGACACAGACACTGCTACTTTGTAAAAGGCTGTTTTTGAAGGAATAAAACCAAATTCTTCAATATATTACTTATTGGTCTCATCACTTCCCAAATTACATGTTCTTAATAGCAATCCAAAGTCATGAAATTGTTATTTTACCACCAGCTACTTAACAACAAAGCAACCTACCCTAACTGCCCTGACACGGTTCACCCTTGGCCTTACGAAAAAGCTGTGAAACTCACAACCACTCTTCTTCACCTTCCTGAAAGTTACCAGTGAGCTCTAACCACCGCCTTCTACGATTTGCGCCTTATGGTTCTTTTCCCATTCCAGAAGGCCACAAATTCTCTGTGTCTTCTGCCAGTGGATGGCCACCTTTGTGTTTGGCTTTCACTTGTGTGCAGACAAAAAGACTTTAAAGTACCCTGAAGCAATAACAAAAACAATGAGTGTTTTGTGAATCGCAAGGAAGTTTAAACTGAAATACTGAATGCATCAGACTTTTAATATTTTTGTTAACATCCATTGGCTCCTTTGCCTGCCTCCACACAGTGAGAATGCCCCGGGGCTCCTTTCTCCAGGCACGATGGCTCAATCAGTCCACCAGTGGGATGCTACATCCAATCAATGGCTTTTTAGGTCGAGTAATTTTGATTACTCAAAGCCTATTATATCTGAACCAAAGTCTCTTGAACCAGCGAATTTCCTGCAATGCATGTGGTGCATTCAAGCATGAAGCTTCCCCAGGCGTGCTCCTGGCCTCTCACACCACCATCAAAGGCTTCTGCTCCCCCTCATTCACACCCCATCCCCATATGCTCCTTTCCTCCCTCCCACTCGCTCTCTCCCCCGCCCCCCACCCCCATCCGACTTGTTTGTGGTTCTTTGCGGCCTGGCCGCGCAGCCCATGCTTGTTTTTTTCCCTTCTCTCCCCAAGAGTCTAAATGAGGTGATTTATGGTAGTTATCCGTCTTTAGGGTCATCCATCAACTTTCAGTTGCTAGGCAATCAAAGCAGCAGCTGTTTGCTTTGAATCTAGCTGAAACAGTGGCAGTCATCGCATGCAGGTATGACCTTTTGTGGTATAAAACATTATCTCGCGCGCAGAATTAAAGGAGCAGGCTCCGTTTTTTTTTTCTTTTTTGGGGGGGGATGGCCAGGGTACATTGTGTATCCTGTGAGGATGCGAACAAAATTGTAAAGTAAACATTTCCTTTGCTTTTTTGACCTTCTTAGTAAAATGCCCTCGGGAGGGCACTCAGAGGCCTGTAAGACGATCTGGGCGGTGCCACATTTTAGAGAAATAAATCTTAGTTAAGGTTAATAGTATGTGTGGCTAACATACGCGGACTGGTGAAGTTCTCTGGTGGTGGGGGCTTGCTTTCTGCACATGCTCATTTCAGTAGGAGACTTGAGTGGGTGCCTGCAAACATTTCTTCTACTCAATCTTCTTGGTGGATAAAGACCGGCACAAATAAACACATTTCCTACAGAAAGTGTGCGGTGTTAGTAAGACAGTTACCAAACTGCATTTTCTTTCAAGAATGACAATTTTGAAGATAACAACGACTGAGAAGTCAGTGTAACTCGCCCCTTCATCCTAGTGGCTTTGCTTGTGGGTTTGTCAGAAGGCTTCGTAGTCATACCACTTTCAACTTTTGGGGAGATTTAAAAAAGTGCTTTTTAGCAAATTTACATAAAGTAAGCCATCGGATACATATATTTAGTTGTCAAACATGATCTGGATACCGAGAAAAGTGCTTAACTGGTTAAGTCCTGCCTCCAAACCCTATAACATGGGGTCTCATGCCTTTTTACTATTTAGAAAAAAACATGATTCTCTGAAAACTACCCTTTTTTCCTTTCCCTCTGATTGTAAATGCATATTTTTTTTACTCAGCACCACCACAGCACCACTCAGCGCCACCACAGCATCACTTAGCACCACCACATTATCATTCAGCAGCACCACCACAGCACCACTCAGCACCACCACATTATCAATCAGCAGCACCACAGCACCACTCAGCACCACCATAGCATCACTCAGCACCTCCACAGCACCACTCAGCACCACCACAGCACCACTCAGCACCACCACATTATCACTCAGCATCACCACAGCACCACTCAGCACCACCACAGCACCACCACAGCATCACTCAGCACCACCACAGCATCACAACAGCACCACTCAGCACCACCACATCACCACTCAGCATCACCAGAGCATCACCACAGCACCACTCAGCACTACACAGCACCACCACAGCACCACTCAGTACCACCTCAGCACCACCACAGCACCACTCAGCACCACCACAGCACCACTCAGCACCCCCACAGCACCACTCAGCACCACCACAGCACCACTCAGCACCATCACAGCACTACTCAGCACCACCACCGCACCACCCAGCACCACCACATTATCACTCAGCACCACCACAGCACCACTCAGCACCACCACAGCATCACTCAGCACCACCACAGCACCACTCAGCACCACCACATTATCACTCATCAACAACACAGCATCACTCAGTCATCCTCCAATACAACCACAGTTCACAAATAGTCCACTTAAATATTTTCCACTGGAAAGATTAGGGTGGGTGCGATGGCGGCTTCAGACTTCAGTCTCACCTGCAACTAAATCAAGTGCACGACTGCTCAATCAAGAATATTCTTACCTAACACCAACAGGATATCTCCAGGTGGAGGTGCAGGGTAGGTTTAGGGGATTTTGGAGAGGTGCTCATACTCCCAGTGTTCTTCAGTGAGGTGTTGTGCTACATAGACACAGACACTGCTACTTTGTAAAAGGCTGTTTTTGAAGGAATAAAACCAAATTCTTCAATATATTACTTATTGGTCTCATCACTTCCCAAATTACATGTTCTTAATAGCAATCCAAAGTCATGAAATTGTTATTTTACCACCAGCTACTTAACAACAAAGCAACCTACCCTAACTGCCCTGACACGGTTCACCCTTGACCTTACGAAAAAGCTGTGAAACTCACAACCACTGTTCTTCACCTTCCTGAAAGTTACCAATGAGCTCTAACCACCGCCTTCTACGATTTGCGCCTTATGGTTCTTTTCCCATTCCAGAAGGCCACAAATTCTCTGTGTCTTCTGCCAGTGGATGGCGACTTTTGTGTTTGGCTTTCACTTGTGCGCAGACAAAAAGACTTTAAAGTACCCTGAAGCAATAACAAAAACAATGAGTGTTTTGTGAATCGCAAGGAAGTTTAAACTGAAATACTGAATGCACTCAGCACCACCACAGCATCACTCAGCACAACCACAGCACCACTCAGCACCACCACAGCACCACTCAGCACCACCACAGCACCACTCAGCACCACCACAGCACCACTCAGCACCACCACAGCACCACCACAGCATCACTCAGCACCACCACAGCACCACTCAGTGCCACCACATCACCACTCAGCGCCACCACAGCACCACTCAGCACCACAACAGCACCACTCAGCACCACAACAGCACCACTCAGCACCACCACAGCATCACTAAGCACCACCACAGCACCAATCAGCACCACCACAGCATTACTTAACACCAATACAGCACCACTTAGCAGCACCATAGCACCACTCAGTACCACCACAGCACCACTCACCACCACCACAGCACCACTCAGCACCACCACAGCATCACTCAGCACCACCCCATTATCAATCAGCACCACCACATTATCACTCAGCACCACCACAGCATCCTTCAGCACCACCACATCATCCCTCAGCACCACCACAGCACCACTCAGCACCACCACAGCACCACTCAGCACCACCACAGCATCACTCGGGACCACCACATTATCACTCAGCACCACCACAGCATTAACACAGCATCAGTCAGCACCACCACAGCATCACTCAGCACCACCACAGCACCACTCTGCACCACTCAGCACCACCACAGCATCACTCAGCACCACCACAGCACCACTCAGCACCACCACAGCATCACTCAGCACCACCACAGCATCACTCAGCACCACCAGAGCACCACTCAGCACCACCACATTATCACTCAGCACCACCACATTATCACTCGGCACCACCACAGCACCACTCAGCACCACCACAGCATCACTCAGCACCACCACAGCACCACTCAGCACCACCACAGCACCACTCAGCACCACCACAGCACCACTCAGCACCACCACAGCATCAACCAGCACCACTCAGCACCACCACAGCATCACTCAGCACCACCACAGCACCACTCAGCACCACCACAGCATCACTCAGCACCACCACAGCATCACTCAGCACCACCAGAGCACCACCACAAAATATCACTCAGCACCACCACATTATCACTCGGCACCACTACAGCACCACTCAGCACCACCACAGCATCACTCAGCACCACCACAGCACCACTCAGCACCACCACAGCACCCCTCAGCACCACCACAGCACCACTCAGCACCACCACAGCACCACTCAGCACCACCACAGCATCAACCAGCACCACTCAGCACCACCACAGCATCACTCAGCACCACCACATTATCACTCGGCACCACCACAGCACCACTCAGCACCACCACAGCATCACTCAGCACCACCACAGCACCACTCAGCACCACCACAGCACCACTCAGCACCACCACAGCACCACTCAGCACCACCACAGCATCAACCAGCACCACTCAGCACCACCACAGCATCACTCAGCACCACCACAGCACCACTCAGCACCACCACAGCATCACTCAGCACCACCACAGCATCACTCAGCACCACCAGAGCACCACCACAAAATATCACTCAGCACCACCACATTATCACTCGGCACCACTACAGCACCACTCAGCACCACCACAGCATCACTCAGCACCACCACAGCACCACTCAGCACCACCACAGCACCCCTCAGCACCACCACAGCACCACTCAGCACCACCACAGCACCACTCAGCACCACCACAGCATCAACCAGCACCACTCAGCACCACCACAGCATCACTCAGCACCACCACAGCACCACTCAGTGCCACCACATCACCACTCAGCGCCACCACAGCACCACGCAGCACCACAACAGCACCACTCAGCACCACCACAGCATCACTAAGCACCACCACAGCACCAATCAGCACCACCACAGCATTACTTAACACCAACACAGCACCACTTAGCAGCACCATAGCACCACTCAGTACCACCACAGCACCACTCACCACCACCACAGCACCACTCAGCACCACCACAGCACCACTCAGTACCACCACATTATCACTCAGCACTACCACAGCATCACTCAGTACCACCACAGCACCACTCAGCACCACCACAGCATCACTCAGCACGACCAATGCATCACTCAGCACCACCACAGCATCACTCAACACCACACCACCACAGCATCACTCTTCCCACTAGACAGAAGTTCCCATTACAGGATTATGGTGTGAAAAAATCCTGGGTGGTATACTAATGCTCATTCTCTCTGCTCTTTGACATGAAACAAAAATATAATCCAAGCGAACCATCTTATCATGGGGGGCAGAATAGAAAATATATCCCATGTCCGTCCGTTTATGTCTGTACCATAGATTAACTAACCCATGCTCTCTGACCAACCCCCATAAAGCCTTAAAGGTCTGAATTTTCTGCCATTGATATGGAGAGTCGCTCGACAGATCAAAATTGCTCTCCAAATGTATGTTAAAATCCCCGCAGAGAATTAATGGATGCAGCCACATCGCAAGTTCCAAACTCAAGAAGTTAAGGATGTCAGGATCATCCATATTAGATCCGTAGACAAAACAAATTGTAAAGGGGACACTATTACGTATAAATTCGACAATCGCCCAACTCCCAAATTGGTCCTCCTTAACTCTCCGACATATTCCTACACCACATTGTGCAAGTACAGCTATACCCCTGATAGTAGTACTTTGCTGTGTGTATGCCACAAGGTCTACACCACATTCATTCAGCCAGCCACTTTTGCTACATGGGATATGGGTTTCTTGTAAACAATGAATATATATCTGCATGAGCTGTACACATTTAGCTAAAAATCCCCTTTTCCTCCTGTCATTTAATCCACAAATATTCCATGAGCATAGTGATATTCTTCCCCTTCTACCTGTCATTTAGTAGAAAATCAGATTCTTCATCAGGCCTAGGCATTAGAAGCAAAACACAGATTTTGCCAATAACTACCACTTTCATTAAACAAATATGCTCATGAGAAAATATAAACAGAAATGAAAACAGCAACAACATTAGACCACAACCCCCCCCACAACCCTGCTCCTCCACCCTCCACCCTCTTCTCCGGCCCTCCCTCCCTCCATCCCGCCACCCACCACATAGGGCAGGAGGACTGAAAGTCCCAGGTGATGCTGAGCTGAACCGCCTCCTCCCCAGCAAAACTGTCCGCCCCTCACTCCTAGGCTATCAGTCTTGTTGTCTACTTTGGAACTGATTCCCTAGTATTGCTAATAGCCTATTAAACCCTGGAAAAAACAGACTTGCAAGAAAAATAAAAACCCTCTCAATCATTGGTGTATAGGTCCTCCCGCCATTATAATGAAAGCGAGAATTCCTTGGCTTGAATCTCAGACAGGAAGTAATGGGTCTTCCCCTGGTGGACCACCTTTAATTTGGCAGGATTAAGAAGAAAGGCCTGTGCCCCCTTTGCCTGAAAGACTGGTATTAGTTGACACAGAAGCCACCTCTTTTCCACAGTGGCAAGACAGAAGTCAGGCCTTACAAAGAAATCACAGCCTTTTGCAACTCGTTTCCGGTCCAGCCTCGCCAGATCATATATAGCCTCCCTAGCTAGAAAGATATTCAGGCAAATAAGAATAGCCCACGACCTGTTATCTGCCTGACCAGTTTTTTTACGGTGGTTAAAAAGGAATCGATGAACCCTCTGAATTTGCACTTTCCAACCCCACTGTTGTAGCTCAGGGAATGCCTCTTCAAAAAGTTCAATCACAAACTGCCGGGCATCTTCTGCCCATTGCCTTGAGGAATGCACACGACCCGCAAGTTGTTCCTCCTATTTTCCAAGTCTGTTAGTTTCCAGACTGTATCATCTTTCACCGCTTTGATAGATTCCGTCACGTCTATCTGTACAGCCAACCCGTCCTCTAATTGTGAGATCCGTGTCTCAGCCTCACTAATCATTATCACAAAATCAGAGCATGTCTTTGCCATCCGGCACATTGAATTCTGCCATTTGTGACACGCCCCTTGTGTCCGAGAGCTCTCTGCTCTGGTTTCGGCACGATGAGCCATGATGCTCTGGTATATCATTGACAGCGTGATTTCCTCAGAGCCATAAAGATTACCATCCTTAATAGTCGTCGGCACCTCACCTGAGACTGCCTCATTACCATTACCATTCAGTTGAGTTGAAAAAGAATAATCCCAAGAGAATGACCTGGCTGCCCTTGCTCTGGGAAGTTACCCGGCTTTTTTATTTTACGAACTGTATTTATCTGAGCCGTATCACTGCCTTTCTCCTCCCACTGCAAACTGCTAGCATTGCTCTCTTGCGCAGCCCTGTCTTTCCTGTTACTGTCATCACCTGACAGACTGGAATGGTCTGATAAAGGGAAAAAATTGTCAGAAGACTCCTCTTCCTTTGACATTAAGGAGGTGGGTTCCGAACCGGCAAACTACCTAGGCGTCACCACTGTTTCATTCTTTGACTGTTCATGGGTTCAAGAGACTCCATCTCCCACAATGCATTGTTCCTGCAATAAAACCGGATTCTGAATCACCAAGGAGTCTGATAGTATCAGTGAATGAGAAATCCCATTGTCCCCAATGACATAAAAAACAACAGGATTTGCAACCCCGCCATTCCCGAATCAGATCCGTGCTGTCTCCCACTGTCTACCTGGCCTGACGCCTTACCTCGTGGAGCCTCATTTGCGGGGAAGTGGCAGTTGAAGATTTGATGAGGGATTCAGGAGTCAGCGGGGGGCAGCATCTTTTCCACTTGGTAGGTCTCCTGCTGCAGAATCCTGCACACTCTTATTCTTGCCAGACTGTATTTTGAACAGTGCAGGGACCAACTGCCTCCCGTGAGTAAGAATGCTCTTTTTTTCAGTGGGTCACCCGACCTTGGTGATCCGCCCGCTGCCGCCTTTCCAAAGTGGGGCCCCACCGAGTCAGAACTGACCCAGCATGATCCACTCTACGGGGACTCCCCGAAATTATCAGCAACCCCGGCCTTTCAGCCTTTAATGACTGCCTTAGGCGACATTGCCGCATTACAGGTGAAAGTTTTGTGAGCCGCCAGACGAAAAGGGAGTGGGACCCCCCACAGCCAAGACCAGGACAACCAAATCATCCACGCTGTGAGGATGCTATGAGGACGGTAAGCCTGCTGTTCTTCGATTAACTACATGGGAGGGAGAGGTAAAGCAGGGAGAGAGTAGGAGTCCGTCACTCGGCCACGGTCACAGCCGCCATCTTTCCCCCGACCTACGGCTGCAGTGCTGCACAAGAAAAGAAGCATGTTGGAATAAAAATGTGATTCTATATGTAATTCCATTGCATGATAAACCACAGGTTCAACAACAATATTCCATGAACCCGGGGGTAAAAAGGAAGGGAGAATAAATTATTTTAATTGAATTGTAATATACGGCAATTGTCAAATCTTACCCATCTAATGTAAACACACATATATTTACAGTTTTAGAATCCAATGGTTATTGCATATTTGTTTTGGACTACTAGAAACTGAATCACACTGTAAATCCTATTCAATTTAATGTTTCCATAGTACAGAATTTATAAGGAAAATCATGTGCAAAAACAGTAAAAGTTCAATATATATGTATACATGCTTCCACTAAACCCAGGTCTTCTAATATACTTTTGCGGTAGCTTGTCATCTTAGATGAAATACAATGATGCCTGCTGGTTGATTGGCGCAATGCATGTTTCAACAGGACGTTAAAATTCCCCCAACTCCCAAACGGATTGGAGCATTATAATCTAAACCTTTATCAAAATGAGATCTTGAAATGGTCGGATCTTCTTAACTGTGGCCATAATATTCAGCATATGTGTATTGTGCTTACGCTATTTGAAGTTTTGCTATTGCCCGCCTTTCACATTGGTTAACCTCCACGTGCCTGATCTGAATTTTGAAATATCTCCCTACCAGTGGAGCTACACCATTATTATGCACAACCTGGGAGGTTCAGATCACCTCCTGCACCCAATCCTGACTTTTCATTATGAGTTTAACTCCCCCTCCCCAAGATGTGTCTCTTG
Source organism: Lissotriton vulgaris (assembly GCF_964263255.1). NCBI lineage: Eukaryota > Metazoa > Chordata > Amphibia > Caudata > Salamandridae > Lissotriton > Lissotriton vulgaris. The sequence continues at coordinate 1,310,351,663 of NC_141695.1, forward strand.
TCAGAGGATTATTTGAACAATGCTTGTTCAAAAAACTCAATTATACTCCTTCGTTTCCTCTTAGTCCTCAACCCGTTTACATTCCAGGATACTAGTATAACTAGATGTTTATTCATTCTAGGTGATCCTAAGAACCTTGCCTGAAGGAGGCCCACTCCTCTGTGTTGACAAACGTAAGCGACAAGGATGGAAATGTATTATATTTATTCCCCAACTTGCTACCCACCCAGGGCATACGGTCAAGATAATATTGTGTCACTTATCAAAGAATGACAGTGGGATTGCTGATAACATTGCTCAAACCATTCTTCCTAACCCCTATGTATCATACACTCTTTCATCATGTATTCTTGTAGACTTTAAGTCTGCATTAATTTGTCAGCCTCCTCCTCCGATCATACTGTCTGCATCTTATTATTCTATATATTTTTCTTTGTTTCATAATTTTTTATTAAGTTTTCAGGAAAAGAGAGACATATATTAAGCAAATGAACACATTATGAATAACATAGACAAATTAGTATATAAACGAATACATGAGCAAATAATTCAAAAGAGAAGAAGATAAAAAGAAGTGAAAAAATAGAGGAAAGAAAGAGATGTAGAGGAGAAGAATACAATAATGAAAAAGAAAAAAAGGAAGAAAACAGAGTTAGAGGTTAAGAGAAACTAAGAAATTAAGATGCAGGTGCATGTGTAGAAAGATAAGGAGTAAAGCACAGCTTTCCAAACCTTTCATGTTGGTGACACCCCTTTTGTGAAAACATTTTTAGGGACACGGTAACGCGAGGAAGCGCAGCGAGCGAGCCTGAACCACCTATGGTGGGTTCGGGCGCCACACACACACACCCCACCCCACACAAAAACCCACACACACCACCCCACAGACACACCACCCCACACACACCCCACACACTCAACCCCACACACCCAAACTTAACCCCACACACACACACCCCACACAACCCACCACATCCCCCCACACACACACCCCACACACACACACACACACCCCACCCCCACACCCCCACACACACACACACCCCACACACAGAGGTCCCGATTCACAGAACTAACTTAAGACAAAATCCTAAACATCCTAAACATACTACTTTTGGTATTCACAGAAGTTAGGTTTTTGTCCTAAGACCGACTTAAGACAGACTTAAGCTAGCATACCAAAATTAGTAAGTTGAGGATTTTGTCTTAAGTTAGTTCTGTGAATCGGCCCCAGAAACTTGAGGGGCACTGTTAAAGGGTACTAGTGAGGGAATCAGTGGCGGAGGTGGCCTTTCCCTCCAACTGTCTCCCTCCATCTGTCTCCCTCCCTCTCCGTCTCACTCCCTCTCTGTCTCACTCCCTCTCGGTCTCACTCCCTCTCGATCTCACTCCCTCTCTAGCTCACTCCCTCTCTAGCTCACTCCCTCTGACTGTCTCTCTCTCTCTCTCTCCTTCTGTCTCCCTCTCTGTTTCACTCTTTGTCTCTCTCTCTGTCTGTCTCCCTCTGTCTCACTCTCTCTCTCTCTGTCATCCTCCCTCTCGGACTCCCTCCCTCACTCTGTCTCACTCCCTCCCTCTCTGTCTCACTCCCTCCTTCTCCCCCGATGCAGTTAAGAGCAAGGGTTTCTTAATTGCAAGGAAGATTTTGTTCCTCTGACGAGGCCCTGAGCGGGATAAAGCTTTTTTGGGTGCTGTATGCAGACATGGCCTTTTATCATGGCATGAAGAGGCGATAGCCACTGGTAGGACAAGGCCCTTAATGTAAAGATATGATGTGGACTGAAGGTAGTACTGTGAAAACATTGTACTCGTGCTAAAAAAAATAGAGCAAACACATTTTGCTACTTTTTCCACATATGATAGTGATTTGCGATGTTGCAAACAGTGGCAGTGGGACCTTTCACTTATCCAGTCCCAGATGGGAGGTAGTCATCCACAAACAAACTTAAATCAAATTCATTTTCCACTGCAAAGTGGGGGCGCATGAAATTTGATAATCGTGCAGCAGTAGGAACCAGGGTGAAAAACAAACCTGTGACCCCAACTCATAAAAGAAAGGTTTGGTGGAGTGAGGGAGTGGTTGTTTATTGCACAAAAGGAACCATAGCACTGAATGTAGTCTATTCCCAGCCCAGAGCAGGAAATAAACAAACACTACCCAGTGCTGCTTATGCTGGTGTTTGCCCACCCAGGCCTGTAGATACAATGGAAACACTGCACCTCATCTCATGTCATCTTAACATTTTCACGAAAGGTTGATGAGAATAAGCATGGGCGGAAAATCCGTTTCGCTCGCGGATTTTGCGGATTTTCGGTAAATTCGCAATCCGCGAGATTCGCGAATCTCCCGCAAAATCCGCGAATCCGCGAGCAGCGGATTTCATGGCTTGCTCGCACTGTTCGCGTGAGTTCGCGGCTTCCCAGTACACCTTCGCGCCCCGCGAATAAGCGCAAAATTGCAGAAATACGATCTTAGCAAAAATGAAACTACTTACCAGGTTCAAAAGTTCAGGCTGATCATTAGTAGCCATTTCCTGTAGTGCTTCCTGAGGGGCCCCTCCAGAGTTCAGTTGCCAGTTGCAACTATTATGTGACCCTGCTCTGAACCTCAGAATAGTTACACATATGCCACAAAGGTCCTGAATTACAGCTAAGGGAGACAAGCAGGAGCCAGGCTGGAAGTTCAAATCCATTAATCAGCCCCTAATTCATTATTGTCAGTTGGGGCAGGGCAGGTGTTGTAACTAATTTTGCAACAATGAAAGCACTTAGCAAGTGCAAAAGATCACTAATCAGGAAGCACTAAGGAAGCAGGTGCCAGCTAAAAAAATATTCTGTGACACATTAATCAGCCCCAAATTAATTCAGGTCACTTGAGGCAGGGAAGGTGTGCTTGCGTTGCCACAATAATGTACACTGACTGGACAACCAGAGGGTGCTGTGATGAAACAGAGGGTGGCATGGGTGGGCCAGAGGGTGGCATGAGTAGTCAGAGAGTGGCAGTGGTGACAGAGAGTGGCAGTGATGAAGAAGAGTGTCCCAAACAGGCTGGACACGTAGAAACAACAAGTTCGCGAAACTTGCGACCCGACAGGTAAGTTCGCGTTTTGCGAAATTGTACAAAACCCTCGCGAACTGGCAGAAACCCGCGCGAACACACAAAAAAAAAAAATCCGCAAATTCGCGAGAATTCGCGGATTTTGCGGATTGCGAGTTCGCAAATCCGCAAAATTCGCGAACGCGAGATTCGCAAATTTCGCCCATGCTTAGATGAGAAACGTAGTCATTTCATTATACTTTGATAAAACTAAACATCAGTTGCAACCCTCCAGAAGGTGGCGCTATTTGATTACGCTACTCCACAACAACTGCATTATCTCATGCAATTGGGGCGAGAAATATGGTGATGTAAAATAAAGTAATAGATAACCTAAATACGTTTAACAGCTTGCACTGGCTCACTAAAATCTAGTCAGTCAAAGGATTGCTGGCGTTCCTTACTGTGAACAGAGGATCATCAAAGTATGTCCCTAAGAAGCATGAATCTCCATTCACCCATTCTAGTTGATCTGTAAATAAATTACTGTGGTGTGGAGGAAAGGACATTCCCCCCCCCCTCACCCCCCCCCCCCCCATCGTGTGTGGCAGCCCGGGCCCGCTCACAGCCGCATCCAAGCATTTCACAGGTCGTTAAAGACCTTGTGCATGTGAATGAGGCTTTGTTGTTGCTTCGCCCCTTCTAAGATCCCCTGCAGCTCCACTCTGCCGATTACCGGCAGAAGTCATTTTATCTTCTCATCCCGCGACACACCTATGGCTGGGGCGCGACACAGTAATGTGTCGCGCCACACAGTTTGGAAAGCTGTGGAGTAAAGGGTAGCCAAAGTAGGTCAGATTTAATTTTCTGAGAAAGAGTAAGAGAAGAAACAGTAGCAATTCTGTGTTCATCACAAATATAGTTCCACCAAGTTAATAATGATAATTTAGAGTTATCTTTCCGACAGGACTAACTCACTTTAAATGCTAGAGCAATAAATAAATCAAACAGCAAAGTAATATGATTAGAAACATCAAAATCAGGCGAGAAGGAACCTAGAAAAACATTTTGTATTGTTAATGGATTTTTACATTGAAATATTGTCATACATTTAGACCAAATAGATTGCCAGAACTTCAATAGATTAGAACGATCATAACGTTGTTGAATTAAAGTCCCAGTGGTTTCAGAACAAGGCCAACATATGGATGAGGAAGTAGGGGAAAACTTGGATATAGAAACAGGGGTAATAACAGCTCTACTATAAATAAAGTAAAGGGATTGAGTAACATGCGCGGCAATAGAAGTTTTAAATAACTTGAGCCATAATTTATCCCAAGAAGATAAAGGGAGTGAAAAAGATAAGTCGGCTTCCCAGAGTAATTCGACATGGGATTTAGGTAGTTCAGAAACCGGTGATAACAACATCTTATAAATAAAAGCAGTCTTAGGTCTATGTTTCTGAGAAACACTATATAACGGTGAGTGTGAAGTGAGTAAGGGAGAAGCTAAAGGGAAATTGTTGGAAGATAAATAAGACTGCAAAGCTGTTGATATTAAAAGATACTCATTAAAAAATGAATCAGGTCAATTATACTGTAATTGTAATTCATGGAAGGGAATAACAGAATTATGCTGGATTAATTGATGAATAAAAATAATTCCTTTCTCCTTCCAATATTTGTAATAAAATGGTTTATATTTGATACATTTATTATACCAAATAGTGGAAGACAAAAAACATTGATATGAATCTAGACCATTGGAAAAAATATTATATATTAATTGTTGGGAGTATTTTAAAATAGGATTATCTGCTATGAACGTTCAATTAGACATGTATATTATATTTTGAAAATAAAAAAGTTTTAATAGGCAACGCTCAAAAACAATCCAACGAGGGATGGGGATATCATCAAAATCATAAGTTAAAGCAAAAAATTGACTAAATAAAAATGCAGAATGATAGGATTTAAAATCAGGAAAGTGCACACCACCTTCTGTTTTGGGACATTTGAGTTTAATAGGAGCAATGCGGGGGTGTTTGTTATTCCATAAAAACTTTGTACAAAAGGAATTGATCTGTGAAAAATACGAAGCAGGAATCCGAAAAGGTAGCATGGAGAATGTTTAAAGGACATAGGGCACAATCATTATTTTAATAGTATCTAATCTACCCCACCATGACAAATGAAGAGGGGACCATGAAAGTAGTATGTTTGACTGAGAATGTTTGATGTGATTGTGTCGTATTGTTTAGTATTTCGTACAGTTAAATGTGGGCTTGTTGTGATATATTTTGTACATATGTAAAAAAAATGATAAATGTTCTTTTCTAAAAAATGAAATAATTTTTCAAAATAAAAAGCAATTTATGAGCTTTATGGTATAGTGATGGTTCATTCTTGTACCAGAGAGGACATAGTATAGGAATCAGTAGCAGTTTTGGCAATTGTTTTTGAAAGAACAAGGACAGCAGTAAGAGGAAATAGCTACTAAAAAGCATCTTAAAAAGGAAAGAAGTGACAAGTAACAACCATTTATCTAAGAAAAGATTAAGCATTAATGTCCAAAAGAATAAAAGGAAAAATAGCAATAGAGAGATAGAGAAGAAAAATGAGTATTAGAGAAAGAAGATATATATATATCTAGAAGATCAATATCAATTAATTAATGAAGAAAAAATTAAGCGTTAGTGTCCATGTTACAAGAAGAAATGCTGCTTAGAAATTGTTTCAGTTTTTCAGGATCGTCAAAAGAATGTGAACTTCCTTCATGAGTAATTTTGCAAAAGGCAAGGATGGAGAATGCCATATTGAATATTCCAATGTCTCATCTGGGGACGAAGAGCCAGAAATTCTTTACGACGAACATTTGTTGCATTGGAGACATCCTGTGAGATTAAGATATTATGTCCCAACCAAATGAGAGGTCGTTTAAGTTTAACAGCCTTCAGAACCTGCATCAGTTCAGTAAATTCCAAGAAGAGCATTGTAATACCACGTGGCTTATTTGAATTGGGGGAAGACGACCCAAACGATGAGCACGCTGTATTTAGAGGTGAGGGGAATTGAAGGTCTAAGAGATCTGAGAGAAACTTCTTCAGGAAGGATAGCATATCCGGTCCGTCAATATTTTCCCGAAGACCATAAAGGCGAAGGTTGTTCCTCCAATTTCGATTTTCACGGTATTCGGTGTGGAGTTTAGGCTTGTGGATTTCTTGCTCTAGTAGAGGAATTTTTGTGGAGATATCTTGAAGGTCTCCCACATGATGTTCAAGTTCCGACACCTTTCTTTCCATGACAATCCAGAAGTGTTCTATTTGCGGTAATTTTTCATTGGTAGCATCATAAAAGGTTGAAGTCCGCGTACCTTCACTAGAATAGAATCAAGGACTGGATTTTGTGAGAAGAGAATGGGAAAAGGCGGAACATTTGTGTCTTTTTGATTTTGCCCCTGAAGTGGATGGTTTAGAGGTGCTGTGAGGGTCACTGGCCATCCTGGTTGCTGAGTAGAACGATGAGTAGTAACTAGAAAAGGATGAATTATGGCCCATACACCAGTTGAGAAGAAGATAAGAGCAACAACCATCCCAAAATAGGTAAACAAATTGGAAATAAAGCAAAGGGGTAGTCACAAAAACTATAGTCACTGGCGAAGGTCTTTTAACATACACCCCACAGCATGAAATAAGCAATATCTGCATATATGCAAGGTAAGTAACCATCTAAATCAGAGGAAGGACAAGGGTCATATAGTGTGCAACAATTAAACAAAAGCACTCTGTATCATGGATACTTCATAACAATTCAATCAACTAAAAATAGTGGCATATTGAAAAGAAGTTTTAGAAGGAGTGAGCGACCCGGAATACCCTTGAGGGCTTGGGTAATACAATGGAAAGGGTAAATTTGCCTTCAAGGGATTTATTCACAATATATTTTGTTTGATTAAGGTTATTTCTGAAAAGGATCAATCACTTATCCTTATAATGAATCCATCAACAATTTTGTAATTCAACACGAGCAATATATCAACATATAACATGTAAACATGAAGACAAAGACACAAGGTGTATACGAAAAATATGATTTTATCAAATAGCTTAATCAAAGAAATCAGCTACATGTATAGATCAGTAAGTGAATAAAATTAGGGCTGTAGGTACACATATAAGTAAATTATCAAGTGACACAACAGAACCTAAATAAGACACCTATCCCAAAACATATTGAACCAAACAAAAGAAAGGGATAAAGTGTGAAGTCGACGTTTCGGTTTCTCTGACGTTAGTTTGCTGAAACCATCCTCAGGACTGTTATTGAATTATGGTCTGTAAAGAGATTGTAATCTGTATCATAGGATTGACTGCATCCCGTTGATAGCTTGTCGTCAAAATGATTTAGTGATTCTATATATTATTGATTGGGAAACTATATTTGATAGTTCACGCTGTCGACGGGTTGTTCCTCATCAATATTCAATCGAATGCAATGGTAGCAGAAAAAACCTGTGTGTATCAGATTGTAGTTTCAAGATGTCAAATTCAGGTAAATATCGATCGGAGTCGATGATCAATAAAGCAGTAGTTAATCCTGCATCACCTATCCTTGAATTCAAGTGGAGCAGCCTCAAAGCACGTCTCGTCTATACGGACGTGCTTTGAGGCTGCTCCACTTGAATTCAAGGATAGGTGATGCAGGATTAACTACTGCTTTATTGATCATCGACTCCGATCGATATTTACCTGAATTTGACATCTTGAAACTACAATCTGATACACACAGGTTTTTTTTGCTACCATTGCATTCGATTGAATATTGATGAGGAACAACCCGTCGACAGCGTGAACTATCAAATATAGTTTCCCAATCAATAATATATAGAATCACTAAATCATTTTGACGACAAGCTATCAACGGGATGCAGTCAATCCTATGATACAGATTACAATCTCTTTACAGACCATAATTCAATAACAGTCCTGAGGATGGTTTCAGCAAACTAACGTCAGAGAAACCGAAACGTCGACTTCACACTTTATCCCTTTCTTTTGTTTGGTTCAATATGTTTTGGGATAGGTGTCTTATTTAGGTTCTGTTGTGTCACTTGATAATTTACTTATATGTGTACCTACAGCCCTAATTTTATTCACTTACTGATCTATACATGTAGCTGATTTCTTTGATTAAGCTATTTGATAAAATCATATTTTTCGTATACACCTTGTGTCTTTGTCTTCATGTTTACATGTTATATGTTGATATATTGCTCGTGTTGAATTACAAAATTGTTGATGGATTCATTATAAGGATAAGTGATTGATCCTTTTCAGAAATAACCTTAATCAAACAAAATATATTGTGAATAAATCCCTTGAAGGCATATTGAAAAGAAGCCACAATTAGAAGATCCAGGTCATAGTTGTACAGAGTGCAAATATAGAGAAAAGATCCTTTTGTTGTTCATATTCCTGATGCCAAAAAAGACAGAAGAAAACTGCATGGCATTTGACACATTACACTGAATAAACTGTAGAAATTCGCAAAAGAATAATTAAAATTGTCCACTAGATGGCGCAGTGTCCAAACAATCTGGAATAGAGTTTTCAGGAATTTCTATTATATGGATGTTTCTCTAGATCAGAGGTCTTCAAACTTTTTGATGCCGAGACCCCCTTGTAAAACCTTTTTAGGCGTAAGGACCCCCTTCCGACAAAAGATTCTAGAAACTGGTACTCCTCATCATAAACAACTATCGACAACCATAAATGCGCCTGTTAGACCTCATCACATCCATCCATCCATCATTCATCAACCCACACTTCCACACATCCATCCATCCTTCATCCATCCACCCTTTCATCCTTCCATCCATACATCCATCCTTTACCAATCCACCCGTCCATCCACACACCCACCTTTTCACACATCCATCTATCCATCCATCATTCATCCATGCAACCTTTTATCCATCCATACATCCATCATCCATCCACCCTTTCATCCTTCCATCCATACATCCATCCTTTACCTATCCACCGGTCCATCCATCCATCATTCTTCCACCCACCTTTTCACACATCCATCCATCATTCATCCATGCAACCTTGTATCCATCCACCCATACATCCATCCTTCATCCATCCACCCTTTCATCCTTCCATCCATACATCCATCCTTCATCCATCCTCTCTTTCATTATTCCATCCATATATCCATCCACCCTTTCATCCATACATCCATCCTTCATCCAACCACCCTTTCATCCATCCATCCACCCACCCATCCATCATTCATCCCCCACCTTTTCACACATCCATCCATCCATCATTCATCCATGCAACCTTTTATCCATCCATCCATCCATCCATCCATCATCCATCCACCCTTTCATCCTTCCATCCATACATCCATCCTTTACCTATCCACCCGTCCATCCATCCACCCATCATTCTTCCACCCACCTTTTCACACCTCCATCCATCATTCATCCATGCAACCTTTTATCCATCCATCCATCCATATATCCATCCTTCATCCATCCACCCTTTCATCCATACATCCATCCTTCATCCATCCACCCTTTCATTATTCCATCCATATATCCATCCACCCTTTCATCCATTCATCCATCCTTCATCCACCCACCCTTTCATCCATCCATCCACCCATCCATCATTCATCCCCAACCTTTTCACACATCCATCCATCCATCATTCATCCATGTAACCTTTTATCCATCCATACATCCTTCATCCATCCACCTTTTCATACTTCCATCCATACATCCATCCTTTATCTATCCACCCGTCCATCCATCCACCCATCATTCTTCCACCCACCGTTTCACACATCCATCCATCATTCATCCATGCAACCTTTTGTCCATCCATCCATCCATACATCCATCCTTCATCCATCCAACCTTTCATTAATCCATCCACCCTTTCATTATTCCATCCATATATCCATCCACCCTTTCATCCATTCATCCATCCTTCATCCACCCACCCTTCCATCCATCCATCCATCCACCCATCCATCATTCATCCCCAACCTTTTCACACATCCATCCATCCATCATTCATCCATGTAACCTTTTATCCATCCATACATCCTTCATCCATCCACCTTTTCATACTTCCATCCATACATCCATCCTTTATCTATCCACCCGTCCATCCATCCACCCATCATTCATCCCCCACCTTTTCACACATCCATCCATGCATCCATCATTCATCCATGCAACCTTTTATCCATCCATACATCCATCCATCCACACTTTCATCCTTCCATCCATCCTTCATCCATCCACCCTTACATCCATCCACCCATCACTCATCCACCCACCTTTTCACAAATCCATCCATCATTCATCCATGCAACCTTTTATCCATCCATACATCCATCCCTCATCCATCTACCCTTTCATCCTTCCATCCACCCTTTCATCCATCCATCCTCCATCCACCCACCTTTTCACACATCCATCCATCCTTCATCCATCCATCCACCCTTTCATCTTTACATCCATCCACTCATCATTCATCCACCCACCTTTTCACACATCCGTCCACCCTTTCATCCTTCCATCCGTCCATCCATACAGCCATCCACCCTTTCATCCATCCATCCATCCATACATCCTTCATCCGTCCACCCTTTCATCCATCCATCCACCCATCATTCATTCACCCACCTTGTCTGTGCCTCTCTCATGGGGGGTCAGTATCTCTCTGCTTCGTCTTCCTCTCTCATGGGAGGGTATCTCTGTGCCTCCCTGTTTGGGGGGTGGGGGGGGCTTTGGGAGGTGGCAGCCGGCTGTGAAAACATCTCACCATGAAGAACAGACTCTCAGCCACATTTCTCCTGCACAGGCGCCAGGTATTATTGCTCGTGGGACTTGAACCAATGATATGATTGTAATGTCCTTCTGTTGTCCTTCTGCTGTTTACTGTGTATTTGTAAAGCGCTCTGATACCTACGGGTTAAACTAGCGCTATATAAAACGTTAAAAGTAAAAATAAACCCACAGCTAAGTCCATTGAACTCAAAGGGCTACAGCCTCCTCTCCCACCCCCCTCCCCCCCCAGCTCCTGTATGTCAGCCTGGCTGAAACAGCTTGGACACACACAAAGGCACACCAGAGTACTATCACAGGTCTTTAAAAGACCTTTACTTGTTAACGAGGCTTTGATGTTTTTCACACCTCTGTGTGAATTAGGCGGCCTCCGCCTTGAGCACCCTCGATCAGCCCGACGCCAGGAACTGCACTCTGGCAGAATCTGCGACCCCCTTCCCAAGACTCCACGACCCCCCTGGGGGTCGCGACCCACAGATTGAAGACCTCTGCTCTAGATCCTGGTCCAGTAAAGCATGAAATAATGAAAGATAGCAACAGCAGAGCTGGCAAGGGAAATTAAGGCAGAATGATAAAGATCACCTGTTCTGTTTGTGTACCACAAAGTTCAAATTACAGTGCTTCCAAAAAGTGACTGCCACCTGGGAAAAAAAAATGGTCCAGCTGACAGGAGAATCAGAACACGAGCACTGCTACTGAAAAATGGCGTGCACCCACATTCCTGTGAGGAGAAAAGCACCGCCGCATTTCCCAGGCTCTAGAAGAATGATGGAGGTGCAGTAAAGCGGCCTAGAGACTCTGCCACATCATATCGGGACAGCAGGTGGGACTCAAAAACTCAGTGTCAAGAGGCACTTCTTGAAAAGATAGGTCCGCGTCCGGACGGAACTTACAGGAAGACCGCGATCCTTTCTTGACATCCAAGCCACGCCCCCTTATTATTCTATATAACCTACAAAATGTCTGGAACTTCAACTGCTCTTTGACTACCAAATCCTGTAACTCTATAATTTTTTTCCAGAGCCGCCACCGTCTTTCTTCTGTTAAATGACATAAGTCAGACCTAATAGTGCACTTTTTTACACAATATTGTTCTTCATATCAATGCTGTGAATAGAATTAAGTCCTTCAGTGTAAAAGTAAGAACAATTAACCAATTCTTCCTCTGACTCTTCCTATTTGGGTTTAGTTATGAGGGATCCCGTTGCACTCTCTGAATCTTTTAGTGTTGAGTCATCTGCTGTCTCTGACATGTTTCCTTTACAAAGGCCCTGTTGTATGAGGTTGATCACAAAAATCTGCCTCTCCAATGTATCTTGAGCTGCTCTGTCTCAGTATTCTCAGATCTTTTGTATTCCTCTTTATATCCTGCATAGTTTTTCTTGGATACCTTGGATATCGAGTCCTTCCTCGTTGCTATAGTAAAACACATTTTCAGCTCATCCAAGATCCAACACATCAGGAAAGACGGCGGCAGGCTGAGGCTTTCACAAGCATTTCTTTACCCTACATGGAGTCTTTATGCATAGGGAATAGGATGACCTAGGTTGGGAACACTGGAGAACACCAGAACAAGAATGCAGGAATCCCTAGCTTTTTCAGGTTTTTGAGCTTGGCTCTTCTTCCATATGGGGTGCTGGAGCTCTGTTGCTGTGGAGGAGTCCCCTATTTGGGCCAGAGTGGCTGTCATGCTTGCTGCTTGCCAGGAGTGAAGCGGTAAGGGGTTGACCAGCTTTTCTGGTCAGAGCCTGCCTTGTACCTGTTGCACGGTCCTAGTACTCCGGAGTACGTGGACGGTGCAACAGGTACAAGGCAGGCTCTGACCAGAAAATCTGGTCAACCCCTTACAGCTTCACTCCTGGAAGCACTGGCAGCAAAATGTATGCGCATCTATGAGAAGGGAATCCCCTCTCACACTTAGATAAACACCTTAGTGAGTGTAACACATAGCCTGGATTACACTCCTTTTTAAGCTGCACTACACTATGTTTTAAAAAGGTCCTGAGGAAAACCAGAATTAATTTAAGGCACTGGCTGAAACATGTCGACCAACTGATGGATGTAGGGGGTTGTAACTAGCCTCCCTAAACATCCCTAGCCTTATTTTAACCGCTGACGGAGGCCCAGTTATTAAAATTTAATTTACCCTCGGGTTCTGGGACCCTCGCCAAGCCGTTTCACGGGACACATTAGGTGTCACTGGGTGGGCCCGATGATGAAGCATGCCACCAACTAGGTTGGTGGGTGAGGGCTTCATGAACTCACCAACGAGGTGCCCATGACAAGTCTAACTAGAGTCCTAACAATATTGGTCATATTTAAGCTAGTCTCTCTTGATAAAACACTCCTATATATTACTCATATATACTACTCATGCTATCTATCAGAGAGCAAACAAGGGGAAAAGCTAACTCTATAAAATGCCAAGAATGTCTATACTCCCTTGGTATTGCAGGTTTGCCACTACATAGGAATTAGCAAACCACTATGGATTAGCGAAAATGCAAGTACATACATGCTGGTACCACATTTCATGATAATATGTTAAAATCTTAGACCTTTCTTATTTGTAATAGGTTAACGGAAAATAAGAATATGCTGACGCTCAAAACTATTTTCTGTGTAGTATAGCTTTTTAAAATTCTGGTCGCCTCAGAACATGATCTAATTCCCAAATTACGGCATAGTGGTTTAAACCATTTGCTCCTAGGGACACCAAATGACGGACAAAAAAACAGTATGTGGGAATCATTTTCTGGAGTGTTAGATGTGCATAATGGGCAGTTATCATCGTTTGGCACACCATTTATACAGCCCCACTTAGCTGTATTGGTGCGAACTTATAAAATGCCATACCGGAGTTTCATATACAGGGATTTTGCTAGTTGGGGTTGAACTTTATCCAAATATGGTTTGCATAACGGGGAAGGTTTTATTAGGATAAACGGGTGCTTCAGCCTGCCATTTACAGACCTTTGGGAAAGCTGTTTTGCATGTACGCCCAGAAAGTACTTTTAAGCGTCTTTTTCACGGATTGTATCATTAAGGACAGAGTTCCCAGAGGTGTTTAAGCCCCAAGTTGCAAAACCATGTACGTGTGTGTTTGACCCACGGTAGAGAAGCTGGTTGCTCTAGACCTAGGATTTCTTCTAATCCTTCCCTACACCTGATTAGCTTTAGTGTGCTCCATAGGTGCCCTCAGAATAACAGCGGTGTTAAGTTTACATGGTGATCTAGGCACTTTAAATTTAAATCAATGGTAATGGGAATCATGGGTGTCCTTACAGGAAGGCATAATATTCTTCTAAGAAACTTGTTTTCTTCCCCCCATGAATGTGTTCTTGCAAGAGACCCCCCATAGTTTGGCTCCATATAGGGCAGCTGATTGGGTCCTATGTTTGTAGACTTCCAGTGCAGGGGAAAGGGCCTTAATGTTCTTATGTTCTTTTAGTATCAGGACTGCATTTTGGACCAGAATAGATCTGTTTTTTTGCAATTGGGAAAACCACGTCATATTTGTTTCTAGTGTAATACCTAGATAGTTAAAATTCGGCACACACTATAACCTCTGTTCTAAAAGAGTAATATTCCTCCAAAATGATTTGTGTGGTTTTACTGCAATATATTATGTTTTACTGGAGGTTATTTCTAAACCTTTAGTAACGCAGTAATTACTAAATATGTTTAGCAAATTTTGGAGGCCTTTTGGAGTTTGTGAAACTAAAATTGTATCATCTGCAAATAAAAGTGCGGGAACAGGACCCCCTCCGATCGGTGGAGCATCATGACTACATGCTGATAAGTATTTAGGGGTGCCATTTACAAATAATGAGAAAAGGGTGGGTGCCAATACTCAACGCTATCTGACACCCCTCCTTATGGGGATACGTCTGTTAGTTCTCCCCTTGAACCCCACTTAACTTTTGAAAAATTATCTTTGTGTAATCTCATTATTTGTGTTAGTAGATCCTCAGGTACGCCTTGTGCTTTTGAGGAATTTCAGAGCAAATGTCGGGGAATCAGATCAAAGGCTGCCTTCCAATTAATAAAAGCTTCGTACAGATGTCCTTTTTCTTTAAAACTGTGTATTTCCAACTCAAACAAAGTAGTCTAAAATCCTGATTGACTGTGCTAGTTCTAGCTCTAAACGCAGCCTGTTATTGGTTAAAGTACTATTTTCCTCTATCCAATCATTCAATTTTGATAGTAGCATCTCTTGCAGAGTATTGATGAGACTTATGGGGTGATAGTTTGCTGATTTTTTACGCTCCCCCTTGTTGAAGATTGGGATAATATTAGCTACCTTCCAAGATTCTAGTAATAGCGCTCCTGCCACCACTGCGTTACATAAAAGATTACTATACGCGCCCCATACTGCTTTATTGTGCTTCAAAAGATCACCTGGAATTTTACCAGGGCCTGGTGATTTCCCTGGCTTCACAGCATCTATGGCTGTCCGTGTTTCCTCTTTGGTGAATTTTAGGGAATGGTTTTGAGCAAATCTGGTAGATATGGGAATGGTATGTGTATCTCTGCAATGTATGTCTGTTGTTTCTTTAATGGTCTCAGCATAGAGTTTCATGAAGTGCTTGGGTCCCAAAAAAGATCCAAGCTACTTTTCCCTGTTTTGTTGCCTTTGGGTATTAGGCTTCAAAAGCCCACATGGTCCTTGGTTTTGGCTGCTAAGATCAAATCGGACCATATGCTATCATCCCACTCTTTCTTTTGTTCTATCAATAGTTTTTTTATATCTCATCCTTTTGTCTCTCAGTGCTTCTATATTGTTAGATTTAGCTGCCATTATCAATTCCATCTCTGCTTGTCAACAAGCCTTGTTATATCATGGGTTGGGACAGCTGGAAATCTCTGCTTTGCCCATCTCGTTGCATCAAGATGATTTTTCCTTGATCAGTTTTAAGTTTTCTGTCATGGTTTGATGTAGATTAACTATGGGAAATTTTTCAGAAGGTATTTCCATGTGAGGGAGGATATCTTCTGCAAAGGTGTTGTATATCTTTGTCATAATCTCTTTCTTGACCACTATTGATTGCCATTTCAGCGATGTTCGATTAGTACTGATTAAGGGTTGAGTAGGATCATTATCATTATCACTGGTTCTCCTTATTGTGGATTCGATGAGAGTGCCAGCTATTGTTAGGCATAATGGAAGGTGGTTGCTATCTTCTATAACTTCAATTGTGATATCATGTATGCCGAACTCGGCGGCATGGGTAGGTCGTAGATGATCGTACATGGCAACTGAAATCCTTATATATGGAAGTCAAATCCTGATGTGTTGACGGCCGGGTACTGTTGTTGGCTGGACACTAGACATATTAGGTAGATCCAGCTCAACACAGGTACTTTGACACAACTAGCACCTTCTTTTTGTGACATTTTTTATAACCCACTGGATACTGAGATGGATCATCTAGTGTAGACAGTTACTGCTCCTTTTGTATGGTCCTGAAGAATCGCAAGTTAATAAACACTTACGCGAGAAACATGTTGACCGTTAAATATACACACCAACTGACACAGAAATAGGAAACATTATATTCCATCAAGTGTTGGTTTTCTTCCTTTTAATTAAGGCAGGAGACCCCCTGAACAAAATTGCATTCAGGTACTCCCAGCCTTTTTTTAACTCACCATCACGTCCACACACTTCTGGCCCCACACCCGCACTTCACCAAACGGCTGTTGGATAAAAGATCTCCAGTAAAGTGCCCCTCTTTGAGGTGAGCCCGTCGGGTATTGCACCACCGACCCGACGAGGAGCAGCCCATGTGATTGAGCATGACACCTGAAAGGGTGTGTGAGAGGGTATTACATCCAACAAATGGATGCCCAACTGTAGATCTCAGTGAGACCCTGTGGCACCCAGATGCAGTGTGACTTCTACATCTCTCTTCTCCCCCTGAGGAACGGCACAGCACTCCTTGTTTTGAAATCATGTATGCTGGCCCAGGAATTAACTGAGAGCAGTATGTAATCAATGTTGCTCTTGGTGGTACCCCTGATAATTGTGGGGGCACTCAGTCTATCAGAGGGTAGCCAGCCATTACAGGCCCTTGATCCCTGTCCAGCAACAAGTCGAATGAGCTATGTGGTAGCTACTGTGCATGGTACTGCAGAACCAACCTCTAGCAAAGGTACATTATTAGCCCTATCCTCATCTTCAAAAATCCTCCCTAGTCCTACTAAAGGTTCAGATTTTCTGTTGAAATCGCCACCTAAAATTACTGTGTTCCTTGGGTCAATTGAACTTATGAACGTTTCTATCAGCTCTATGGTTTAAATTCTTTGCTCGAGTGGCTCTCATAAATATTTAATATATATATTTCAGTTTTATCTTTGGTTAATGCCTTGATCCCAATATATCTTGCGAGGCACTATTCAGTCTTGTTATTTCATCTTCTAAGGCAGAGGTTTTCAATCTGTGGGGCGCGACCCCCAGGGGGGTTGTGGAGTCCAGGGAAGGGGGTTGCAGTTCCTGGCATTGGGCTGATCGAGGGTGCTTACAGCAGAGGCCTAATTCACACAGAGGTGTGAAAGACCGCAACGCCTCATTAAGAAGTAAAATGTATTTTAAAGACCTGTCAAGTACTCGGGTGTGGCTGTGTGTGTCCCTGAAGCTGTTTCAGCTGGGCTCACACACACAGGCTCACATACACGAGCTGGGGGGGGGGGGGGGCTGGGGGGGGAGGCTGTGGGAGCAGGCTGTAGTGTAGCCCGTTGAGTAAAATGGATGTTGCGCGCCCGGAGCTGTGGGTCCCGTGACACACGTCCCCCGCCCCCAGCAGGGAGGCACAGAGATGCCCGCCCATGAGCGGGAAAGAAGAAGGAAGAAGACGCAGAGAGATACTGATCATTCCCCCCCCCCCCATGAGAGAGGCACAGAAAAGGTGGGTGGATGAATGATGGGTGGATGGATGGATGTAAGGCTGAAGGATGGATGGATGTGTGAAAAGGTGGATGAATGAAAGGATGGATGGATGAAAGGGTGGATGGAAGGATGAAAGGGTAGATGGATGAAGGATGTATGGATGGATAAAAGGTTGCCTGGATGAATGATGGATGGATGGATGTGTAAAAAGATGGGCGGATGAATGATGGGTGAATGGATGGATGGATGAAAGGGTGGATGGATGAAGGATAGGTTGGTGAAGGATAGATGTATGGATGAAAGGATGAAAGGGTGGACCGATGAAGGATGGATGGATGAAAGGGTGGATGGATGTATGGATGGATAAAAGGCTGCATGGTCGAATGATGCATGGATGGATGTGTGAAATGGTGGGGGGATGAATGATGGGTGGATGGATGGATGAAAGGGTGGGTGGGTGGATGGATGGATGGATGAAAGGGTGGATGGATGAAGGATGGATGTATGGATGGGAGGATGAAAGGGTGGATGGATGAATTATGGATGTATGGCTGGGAGGATGAAAGGGTGGATGGATGGATGGGAGGATGAAAGGGTGGATGGATGTATGAATGGATACAAGGTTGCATGGATGAATGATGGATGGATGTGTGAAAAGGTGGGTGGATGAATGATGGGTGGACCGAAGGGTGGATGGGTAAAGGATGGATGGATGGAAGGATGAAAGGGTGGATGGATGAAGGATAGATGTATGGATGGAAGGATGAAAGGATGGATGGAGGAAGGATGGATGGATGGATGAAAGGGTGGATGGATGTATGGATGGATAAAAGGTTGCATGGATGAATAATGCATGGATGTATGTGTGAAAAGGTGGAGGGATGAATGATGGGTGGATGGATGGGTGAAAGGGTGGGTGGATGGATGGATGGATGAAAGGGTGGATGGATGAAGGATGGATGTATGGATGGGAGGATGAAAGGGTGGATGGATGAAGGATGGATGTATGGATGGGAGGATGAAAGGGTGGATGGATGTATGAATGGATAAAAAGTGGCATGGATGAATGATGGATGGATGTGTGAAAAGGTGGGTGGATGAATGATGGGTGGATGGAAGGGTGGATGTATGGATGGAAGTATGAAAGGGTGGATGGATGAAGGATGGATGTATGGATGGAAGGATGAAAGGGTGGATTGATGGATGTGTGAAAGTGTGGGTGGATGAATGATGGATGGATGTGATGAGGTCTAACAGGCGCATTTATGGTTGTCAAAAGTTGGTGATGAGGAGTACCAATTTCTAGAAACGTTTGTCGGAAGGGGGTCCTTACGCCTAAAAAGGTTTTACAAGGGGGTCTCAGCATCAAAAAGTTTGAAGACCGCTGTTCTAAGGTGATTTTAACCCATATGACAAGGCCCCGGAAGGTCTACCTCTAACTGAAGGTATCACAGAGACACTGTATGTTTTGTACCCCAGTTTATGTGGGATGGTGAGTGACAAGGTTTCTTGTAGCAAACAGATTTCGCTGGAATTAATGTGCTCTTGCAATTCTAACAGCCTGATTCATCAAAGACCCGTTTTGCGAGTCTTTAATAGCGATTCATAAGGAATCGCTATTACAGGCTCGCAAAACGGGATTCATGTAGGAATCGCAAAAAAAAATGTGATTCCTACATATTCCTTATTTGCGATTAGCAAATTGCTAATCGCAAATAAGGAATAACTTCCCATTCATTCCTATGGGCCAGAAGGCCCATAGGAATGAATGGGGAGTATTCCTTATTTGCAATTAGCAATTAGCTAATCGCAAATAAGATAGCGATTTAAAGGGTGCCAGGGGTGTCCAAAGGACACCCTGTAGCACCCCTTAAATGCAAATTTAAACAGGTGTTGCGCGCACACATGTCCAAAGGACATGTGTGTGTGCAACATGCAACTTAGAAAAATGCTTATAAAAGCATTTTTCTGAGTTTTCGCTATTTACCACGAGGTTTGACCTCGCGGTATATAGCGGCCCGAAATAGCGATTTCGCAATTTGAAAATGTATGATGAATTGCATTTAAGGAAAATCAAATAGAGATTCCTTAAATGTAATTCCTCGCAAATTTGCGAATTCGCTATTATCGATTTTTGCATTTGGGATGATGAATCCCAAATGCAAAAATTGCGTTCGCAAAGGGCCAGATTCTGAGAATCTGGCCCTTTGTGAGCGCTATTCACCTTCATGAATCTGGCTGATAGACTTTTAATTTAGGTTTCAGACCCGCTATATTCCATGATATCAACTATATTTGGCAGCCTCCAACTGCCCCGGGGGAGGAAGAATACCACAATGAGACAGTTGGCCATTGTCAGAACAATGAGGTAACAGTCTCATAAGGAATTGCGATAGATTTGGGAATAGGATATAATTTAGCGGCACTGGTTAATTAAGGTGATTTTAAAAGTGTTCTTAAGTCCATTAAACAATGTACTTTAATCGAAAACTGGTATCACTGAGGACAAAAAGAAGGAAAAGATAAAAACGAATGGTAAACTGTAGACTTAAGTCTGCTCACGAATGTATCAGTAGATCCCCTTTGAAATACAATGTATACCTTCTGTAACATGTATATTGTTTGTTATAATGGACAGTAAAGACATTTTTTTTAAAAAGAGAAATCTATCGTATTTGGCAAGAATGTACTGGTACTTTCCGTGCCTGACTGCTGCCTTCATCACAATCAATTCCTTTATCTTCCCTGTCTGTGTGTATGTTAACAAGGGAGAATCTTAATGGGTTATCTCTGTATGTAATGAGGGGACCCTACCTTTGATTGTATAATGGGAGCGACATTAACTAACAATCAACTGCCTCTAGGTTATTGTGTACTTCCTCAAAATTGGGGGGTGGTCTCGGAGTAGCAGTATTGGAGTTATTCCTTTTTGGTGCTTCCCATGGGTTATGTGTTCTAAATCTCACCGTGCTAGATGGGCGTGGTCCTTTTCTTTCTTAAGTCAAGGGTTATTAGCCCATCTGCTATATATCTTCTGTTCTAAGAGTAAGAGTTAGAGTATCATAGGGGGAATTTTTGGTTGTTAATCGCTCTGCCACCAGTAGGTCCGAATGTATTATTGATAGACAGTCGGGCTTATACCGAATCCAATGTATGATTTTATTCTTCAATGATTCCTCATCTTCCCTATACGAAGAAAGGCTGAGCTTAGGGACATTAGTCATACGGACTCTCCAGCCAATCTTTCTATGTTTGCTGTTAACTGGCCTAGGTTTCCCCTAGCAGCCGGCTGCATCACTCATGTGGGGTATGCCTTGATACTTCTGCTCCCCATATCCTTCAGCTTTGTCCTTACTGTTCCAGCCATCTACCGCTCTCCATACAGTTAGGATATTTGTTTTTATGGCTAATATCTCTCTTTGCCTACCCGTTCTCCATACGTTCGCATTCTCTGTGCAAGCCAATCTTGGGATGTGTGGTGATCTATTTTCCCATCTATCATCAGCCCCATTGGTCGAACTTAGCTTAGCTAATTTTAGGCCTTCTGGATGTCGACTAGTTCTTTGACCTACAAAATTTCCCTTTGGCTTATTGGAGTCATAATGCTTCAATTACTTACCGGTAATTGCATTACTCTGAGTCCTACTCCCTCGCTTCCCTTACTTACGAAATTGAGGCATCCCTGCCTCACCAGACACCCGTACCCACGTGATTTGTCACGTGGGGACTATATATAGCCCCCAGCCCCCTCATACCTCCTGTAATACCACACAGATCGAAACCATACCAAAAGGTTGGCCTGGACCATCAGGGAGGGAGGGAGGGATGTAAGTAAGGGAAGCGAGGGAGTAGGACTCAGAGTAATGCAATTACCGGTAAGTAATTGAAGCATTGCCTCATCGTCCCTCCCTCGCTTCCCTTCCTTACGAAATTGAGATGTACAAAGCCAAACAGGACAACCAAAGAAGGTATGCAAAAAACAGGTTTATTAAAAAACACAGAAGACCAGGGGAAAAATCACTATTCAGGAATCATAGTGGAAAGAACCCTGTGTCCAAACACATCAGTACAGTCAATCTCCTGGCCAATCCTGTAATGAGAGGCAAAGGTCAGCGGGGAAGCCCAGGTGGCAGCCCGGCAGATCTCTGAAATGGAAGCCCCTTGGACCTCCGCGCAGGAAGCAGCCATGGAGCGAGTGGAACAACCCTGAACCCCCAAAAGAGAAAGGTGCCCCCCCTCTTTGTACGCCAAAGAAATCAGAGAACGAACCCAACGACTCAAGGAAGGAGTAGAAGGACGCAAACCCCTATTCACAGGACCAAAATTAACAAAAAGGGAATCTGAGAGACGGAAAGGAGCGACCCGCTCCAAATAGACCAGGAGAGCCCTCCTAACATCCAAAGAGTGAAGCCGCACCTCAGACTCCGAGGACGGGGAACCAAAAAAGGAAGGAAGAACCAACTCCTGATCCCTGTGGAATTGAGAGTCCACCTTAGGACGAAAGGAAAGAATAGGTCGCAACACGATCCTGTCATCAAAAACCCGACAAAAAGGGTGTTTGGAAGAAAGAGCCCCCAGTTCACTCAGGCGGCGAGCAGATGAAATGGCCACCAAAAAGAAAGTCTTGAAGGACAACAGGCGCAGATCCACAGAAACCAACGGCTCAAAGGGAGATGACATCAAGGCGTCCAAGACCAGAGAAAGATCCCAGGTCGGAAAATGCCGCCGAGGGGCAGGAAGAACGTTACTCAAACCCTTAAAAGGCGACTGACCAACCCCTCAGAATCCGAGAGATTACCCCAAGAGCTCCTAAACGCCCGAATCGCAGCCCACTGCAAACGAAGGGAAGACACCTTCAAGCCCAAGGAAGCACCCTCCTGAAGAAACAGCATCACCTCAAACAAAGAAGAGGAAGAGGGGTCCAAACCTTTGACAAGACACCATCGACTGAAAGAACGCCAGTGCCGTAGGTAAGACTTGTTGGTCGAAGCGCGTCTAGCCGCCTGCAGAGTAGAGGTCAAACCAGCCGGAACCCCACGTCGCAGAAGACCTAGGCGTTCAACCTCCAAGCCGCCAAGCGCATCCGGCCCAGAACATCCTGTTGAAACGCCGGGAAGACCAAAGGGGGAGGAGACAGAGGCAGCAACCACTCCACCTCCGACCTCAACTCCACCAGGAGAGGAAACCAGGAGGCACGAGGCCACGCCGGAGCCACCAGAATCACAGAAGCCCCCGAGGACCGGACCCTCAGCAGGAAGCGGAGAAGAAGGGGGAAAGGAGGAAACGCATACAGAAGCCCGCGGGGCCAAGGGCAAGAGAGAGCATCCACCGCCCAGGCCGACCCCTCCCGACAGCGGGAGACAAACCGGGACACCAAGGCATTTCCCACATCCGCAAAGAGGTCCACCACCGGAACACCCCAACGCAACGTCGGAGCCACAAACAACTCCCGACGAAGGCAGAAATCCACAGACGACGGAATGGCCCTGCTGAGGGCATCCGCCCAGGAATTGGACACCCCCCCGAATATGCATCGCCGAGAGAGCCAACAGATGAGACTCCGCCCAAACAAACAACCGCCTCGCCACAAGGGACAGAGAAGAGGACCTCGTCCCCCCCTGCCTGTTGACGTAAGCCATGGCCGTGACGTTGTCCGTCCTGACCAGGACCACGGAACCCAGCAGAAACTGGGAGAAGGCCAACAGAGCCAGACGGACAGCCTCCAACTCCCTCCAGTTCGATGACATCCTGCTCTGAGCGGGAGACCAGAAGCCCCTGGACTGATGAACCCCCAGCCAGGCCCCCCAACCCGAGAGGCTGGCATCGGTCGTCACCACAACCGGAGCCGGAGGAGAGAGAGAGAGACACCCTTAAGCAAATGATCCCGAACCAGCCACCAACCCAGAGAAGACCTGATCTGAGGGGAAACCGGGATCAGAGAAGAGAGGGGAAGGCAATGGGGAGACCAATGCGCCAGAACATGAGCCAACAGTGTGTGTAAATGAAATCTGGCCCAATGAACCAGAAACACCGTGGCAGCCATATCCCCCTGAACCTGCAGCCAACGTGCCGCCACCTGCACCGGACCGGACAGCAGAGACAGGATGTGAGACTGAATCTTGACCACCCGAGCCTCGGGCAGAGTGACCACTCCCAAATCTGTCCGAAACCTGGCCCCAATGAAGAGACGATCCTGGGAAGGAACAAGAAACGACTTGCCCAGATTGACAAGAAAGCCGTGCCCCCTCAAAACGGCCAGCACCAAGTCTGTGTGATTGACAGTCAACTGGAAAGAGGGAGCATGAACCAGCCAGTCGCCCAGATAAGGATGTAAAAATATCCCCTGACAGTGGACCAGGGCCACCAAGGGGGCCAAGAGCTTGGTGAAGACCCGAGGGGCGGACTTCAGCCCGAATGGCAAAACCGCAAACTGGAAGTGGAAGCCGCCAACAGCAAAGCGAAGAAACTGCTGATGAGTCCGAGCCACAGGAACGTGAAGGTAGGCGTCCTGTAAATCGATAGACGTCATGAAGTCCCGGACCCCCACCAACGGAATGATGGACTGCAAAGTCACCATCTTGAAGTGAACGGTCCAAACCCAACCATTCACCCTCTTCAGGTCCAGAACCGGCCGGAATCCCCCTGACACCTTCTGGACCAGAAACAAAATGGAATAACATCCCAGACCTCGCTGCGCCAGCGGGACCGGAACAATCGCCTTCTTTGACAGAAGATCCCGAACCCCTTCCAGTAGAGCCTCCCTCTTGGATGGAGACTTGGGGATAGGAGTAAGGATGGTGCCCCAGCCGGGCGGAACGGCGACAAAGTCGATAATATAGCCTCTCCTGACAATAGTCAATGCCCAGCGATCCCTTACATCCAGCTGCCAAGCGTCCAGGAAAGACATCAGCCTCCCGCCCACAGGACCCGAGGGCGAAACACAGTCGACGTCAGGACTTCCTCTTGAAGGTATCCGCCGGAAGCTTGGGACCAGGCAAGGCCGAAGATTTCCTGGGCCTGAAATGGCATTGACGAGCAGAAAAGTTCCTGGAGGACTGGCGGGAAGACTGAAAAGACTCAGAGGAGGAAGGAGCAGGATTCCAAAAACGGTGAGAACCAGAGGAAGACGCCTTGCCCTTGTAAGGCAGAGCATGCTTATGGTCCTTGAACGCCTTAGTGACCATACTATCCAGCTGGTCACCAAAGAGCAACTTGCCATCAAAGGGAATCTTAAGGAGTGAGGACTTCTCCGAAGAATCAGCCTTCCAGTCACGCATCCACAAGTTCCGACGAGCCAAAACCAAGGAGCCAGAGGTCATGGCCGCAGAGCGAAGAACATCTGAAGAGACGTCAGCCAAGAGCTTAGCCTGCTGCTCCATGTGGACAAGCAAGCCAGAGCAGTCCGACTCCTCCTGAACAGCCGTGGCCAGCTTGCCAAAGTCAGACACCAAAGATTGCGCCGCATGAGCTGAGTAGATACCAGCACGTAAAGACAAATTCCCAGCGGAAAAGGCCTTCTTCAGCGCACCATCCACCTTTTTATCCGTGGCATCCGAAGGTGAACAATCCTCAGGATTAATAGAAGTGCGCCCAATAAGAGTGGCCAACATGGCATCCACCTTCACAGAGTGAGGAAGAGAGACCTCCCCCTCCTCCAGGGAATAAAGCTTCTGCAAAAAGCGAGGAACAGAGGAGCGCTCAAGGTCTCGCCATTCCCCCGAAATCAAGTCTTTGATGCG
Organism: Lissotriton vulgaris; assembly: GCF_964263255.1. NCBI lineage: Eukaryota > Metazoa > Chordata > Amphibia > Caudata > Salamandridae > Lissotriton > Lissotriton vulgaris. Next base: position 1,310,377,194 of record NC_141695.1, read on the forward strand.
ACCATGAAAGGGCATAGAGAGTACAGGAGGCTTAACATATTGGGGAAAAATGTCCTCGGACCCCATGGGAGCAGCAAAAGGAGAAAAACCCCAAGTTCTCCCTGATGTGCTGGAGAATAGCAGGCACCTCCTCCCTACGCGCAAACTTCCCCGAAGACGTAGAAGGCATGGCAGAGTCCGAAGAAGAAGAAGACGAGTCCTCAGAGGGAGAGTCCACCGGACCCCCCGCAACACGAGAAGACCTGCGTCGTGGCTTAGCACCCCTCGCCTCCAAAGCACGAGACACAGCAGCCTCAATCATGGACTGCACCTCAGAAGCAGACAGGAGGGCAGAAGAATCCACCGGACCCTGGGACCTGGTCCTACGAGCCGTGACAGGCACCTCACCATCCTCATCAGAGGAGGACAAAACCCTCAAGCGCTTCGAAGTCCGTTTAGCCATAGTGAAACTGACAGGGTAGAAAGCCGAGGCAAGCCCTTAAATAATGTGTAACACAGCCCCAGCCGGGAGAAACCCAATAGAATAAAAGGACACACGAGGCAACCAATAAAGAAGCCTCGCAGACAATGAAACCAATCACCAAAAACATAAAAATGTATAAAAAACGACCTCAAACGAGGCCCCTACCGCATAGGAGCATCGGAAACAGCCAGCCGAGAAGCTACAGCATATCCGCCAGCCGCCGCCTCCATTCCGGCCATCTGAACCGGAACCACAGCCCCAGCCACTCAGGGCCGGTGACTCCGTCACCCGGAACCCGACCGTCCAACCGCCGAGAAGTGCACCGCAAAAACACCTAATGCGGTGGGGAAGGCTCGCATACACCAGGTCGGCGCCGCCAGACCCAGGATGGCGATAGCAAGTGAGGGAGAAGCCCTCAAGAAAGAGAAAATGACCGCAGCTCCGCAGAACGGCCAGCGCGTGGGACGCGCGTCTCACAGTGGTGAGACAGAAAAAAACAGGAGGTATGAGGGGGCTGGGGGCTATATATAGTCCCCACGTGACAAATCACGTGGGTACGGGTGTCTGGTGAGGCAGGGATGCCTCAATTTCGTAAGGAAGGGAAGCGAGGGAGGGACGATGAGGTAATGACTCTGTTTGATTTTGGAGGGTAATTGGCGAGCTGCTTAATTAGTTTGTATCACGATTAGGGCTGGGTTTGGCCACATTCATGTTTTTACTGTAGGTAATTAGATTTGCTACAGCTGCCTTAAGGTTGGCAACCTCCTTGGTTAGGGCCTCCACTTTAGTTAATAATTCTTGAACCAATTGTGGATTATGATCAACAATTGAACTATTAGGGAGCGTGACAGGCATTTATGAAGGTGTTTGTAGGTGGTCATGTGATTCCTTGGGTATTCCGGGGGTGTGTTATGGGCATTGAGCAGTGGCGTGTTTGATGTGAGAGGTTATGTCGACAAATATACAGTCTCAGTATCTGCCCCCTGCGTAGGAGCTAAAAGTGCGTATCTGTTTGAACACTCTTCCAATTTTAATTATTCTGCGATTACCTCCGTTTTGTTTCGGTAAAGAGTGTGATGGCTCTGATTGCTGTGCTCTTCTTTTGTGTGTGTGTGTGTGTGTGGGGGGGGGGGGTATCTGGGATGCAAGGGCGGTGCTCAATAGTAACCTTTGTATTCCCCTTTGTGGTGGAATTCTCTATCTGGGGATTCATAATACTTTTACTGTAGAAGGCGGTGATTTTCTGTCTGTTCTTTCTACTAGATTTACATTTATTATTCAGCATTGATTCGACCTCTTCAATTAAGTTATTTATTTCATCTATGGCACAGTTTTCCGCAGCGCTCTTTCTTATCATCTATGATTTTCCTTTTGTTAACCCCTCTGTGGCTTTACGCTTTCCCATTGTACCAGTGGTTAATTTGGTCCAAGGTCATGTTATCCTAATAGAATAGCCCCGCTAGCTATAATATATGAACCTCTGTCTTGACGTTATTTTGTTGTTTCATACAAGAATCGAGCAAAACCTTGGGTTCTAATGGCCTAAATAGCACCTCGAAGTCATTGAGTTATACCGCCTAATCGCAATGTGTCTACACAACTAGGTACTTTTATCAAAAGTCATTGCCAGAGTTCTCTCAGTCTTTTATGGCAATGAGCGTTTATCTGAGTTTAGTCATTGTAGTATTCCCTAAGGAATACATACACGTTACTTTATAAAGAGGAAAGGTTAATCTTCTTACCTAGGGTTACCAACTGGCAGGGTGCAAATTCAGGACGGTCAGTGTAAAAATTCAGGACAAAGGGTCAAAATTCAGGACAAAAATTCAGGACAGAAGGTCAAAAATCAGGACAAAAATTTGGGTCAAACCATAAGTTTTACAGACATATCAGAGGAGGTGGCACAATAATATATAAGTAAGTAAATAGACAACCAAAATAAATTCAAGTCAAAATAAGTTCATATAAGGTTGAGCCAATCGTGCACTTCACAGTTTTTCAGTATGCGCGCAACCTTGCAAAGCGACATCGAGCCCTTTCTGCAATCAAGATTTGTGCTAGCAACGATAAACATTAATAAATAGTATTTTTTATTTGTATGTTGAAATCTGTCTTTTAAATGTACAGTGAAAACGGAGTTACTTATTTTATTTTTATTTTCTCCAGCATGGCGCCTAGACAAAAGCAGAATGCTTTGCCCTAGTCCCATGCAGGAGAAGGCACCCTGCATGCTGTCACTACAATTGGGCCCATTAGCACTTATAGATTGACAATCAGCTGCAGTCTCAGACTGACAATGCACCGCTCCACAGTCTGCACGAGGGAGGTCCTGGAGGGGCGGCTGCAGGGAGCCTCTTCAGTTTAAAAGATTAGAGCAAGAATCCCGAATGAAATCTTTTTAACTCACCTGGGGCCTCTCGCATGGGAAACAGCATTCCTTTCTAATTTTTCCCATTTCGATTTTAGTATGTCTGTAAGGCGTCCGTAATGTGAGACCCCCAAATTACGGACGCCTGGTGGACATCATACTAAAATGACGGACGGTCCGTGAAATTATGGACGGTTGGTCACCCTATTCTTACCCCAGAGCATTGCTTTTTTTCATGCACCAGATGAAATGGCGGTGGCCCTGCCCTGCCCTGTCTTGCCTGCCCTGCCCTGCCCAGCCCAGCTCTGCTGCCCTGCCTTGCCATGCCTCTCCCTGTGGATGACGTGCAAAGATGAGCCCACCCACGTGCGTCCGTGCCGCGGGGGTAGAGGCGGCGATCGGGCGATTTATGCGCAGGGATTGATCTGTGCCTCCCCCTCGATTAGCGGCACCTGCTCTGTAGAGAGTTGCCATTATAATAATGGGGTAACCCTAAAGGTACTGGACCTGGGTAATTACTAATATAAACAAACAATGGTCCGAGACCCAAATTTTTGAAAGCGAAAAATCAAAGTTTAAACAGTTCACGGTGTGTATTAAATTCACAGACCTAAACACAATTAATGAAAGACATAAAGAATAGGCAACAGCAACAACCTCAGACTCTTTTATAGCATTTAATCCATTCTCTGAATCAAAGTTCAATCTACAGTTTTGTTGTACATTTTATATACAGTGCCCCGTATCAAGAGCGTGCAGTAAAGAAAAAAGAAGGTGTCAAAGGTCGTGATCGTGAAAAGGTGAAAAGGAAAAGGAATCACACAGAGTATATAAAAATTATTCTGTATTATTCAAGGAAAAACCAGTCAACAAAGAACTGGAACAATAAATCCAGGCCACTTTGGTAAATCAATGTACAGTCCTTATGGTTATTCAAGAGACATAAGATGTATGAATGTCTGCACTAGGGGGGAATTAACATTAGTGGTCCAGGTATTTTTTAGATGTCGACGTTTCGACTCGTCTTGCGGCCTTCCGGTTGGTTATGCCTGGGCCATGCGAGTCTTCCTCAGGACAGGTACAACGGGGCAAGGGATCTGGCAGATGACCCCTTCACAGGACGGAGTAGGCGTAATGTCTTCCAAGGTAACTTGGTCCATATAACGAATGGGGGTATTGTACAGGTCCTCTTATCTGTACGTGGGGGGTTCCTATCTTAATCCTGAGACCATATATCAATATATGTCTCTGCAATCACAATCCATTGCTAATTGTGCTGCTTGAAAAAGTCTTCACATTTTTAATTAGCCTGAATTAGGCTGACTGTAAGCGCTTCAAGTGAAGGATAATTCCCTCGCCGATTAGAAACCTGAACCGGCAGATTTGTAAGATAGGCTACGTGCTTCCAAGTAGACACGCGTCAATTGTAGAGCCCCTGGACAGAGGGTTCTACAATTGACGCGTGTCTACTTGGAAGCACGTAGCCTATCTTACAAATCTGCCGGTTCAGGTTTCTAATCGGCGAGGGAATTATCCTTCACTTGAAGCGCTTACAGTCAGCCTAATTCAGGCTAATTAAAAATGTGAAGACTTTTTCAAGCAGCACAATTAGCAATGGATTGTGATTGCAGAGACATATATTGATATATGGTCTCAGGATTAAGATAGGAACCCCCCACGTACAGATAAGAGGACCTGTACAATACCCCCATTCGTTATATGGACCAAGTTACCTTGGAAGACATTACGCCTACTCCGTCCTGTGAAGGGGTCATCTGCCAGATCCCTTGCCCCGTTGTACCTGTCCTGAGGAAGACTCGCATGGCCCAGGCATAACCAACCGGAAGGCCGCAAGACGAGTCGAAACGTCGACATCTAAAAAATACCTGGACCACTAATGTTAATTCCCCCCTAGTGCAGACATTTATACATCTTATGTCTCTTGAATAACCATAAGGACTGTACATTGATTTACCAAAGTGGCCAGGATTTATTGTTCCAGTTCTTTGTTGACTGGTTTTTCCTTGAATAATACAGAATAATTTTTATATACTCTGTGTGATTCCTTTTCCTTTTCACCTTTTCACGATCACGACCTTTGACAATTTCTTTTTTCTTTACTGCACGCTCTTGATACGGGGCACTGTATATAAAATGTACAACAAAACTGTAGATTGAACTTTGATTCAGAGAATGGATTAAATGCTATAAAAGAGTCTGAGGTTGTTGCTGTTGCCTATTCTTTATGTCTTTCATTAATTGTGTTTAGGTCTGTGAATTTAATACACACCGTGAACTGTTTAAACTTTGATTTTTCGCTTTCAAAAATTTGGGTCTCGGACCATTGTTTGTTTATATCTGTAGAGAGTTGCACCCTGGGACTGGTAGTCCTCGCCTCGATGTTGTGGATTGCGGGTGATGCAAACACAGCTGGTGGTGGTGTTCCCTGGGACGCCGGTCCCACCAGGGCGTGATGGCAGTGATGACTGGGTGAGGTATGGCCCTCAAAGTCTTCAACGGCAAAGCAGCAGTAGCGTCCTTATGTTTGTACTTACAAAGCTGATTAGGCTGGTATTCTCAGCTCTTAAAGGCACTGAAGGCACACTAAAAGAGATTATGGGTCAATTCCAAAGGACAGTTGGAAAGACTGGAAACAAGAATAATGTGTGTTCGGGCCATGTACAACATTTACCCAACTCTACAGAGAATTTCGCAACAAGAATTAGTTCTCAGAGGCCGCCAACTGGGGTAGCTCATCACCTGCTACCTTGTAGTATTACTGCCAGTATCTCTATTTTCCTCCACAGTCAGATATCATACCGCTGCCATCTGGCCACCTTAAGGCTAGGGCACAAAATGGTCTTTCTGCTACGAGGCAATCCATGATTTTATAGCTATCCCCTGAAGCTGCCCCTTTAGTGATAATATTAAAAATGTATCAGTGGCAACCCCATTCTGCAGTCATGCCCAACCTTATTTCTACGCATACAACCATGAGGCAAATAACAATAAGACCACAGGCCATGCCATGTACCATCCCAATAAAGAATCATTTTCCCGTGCTGGCTAGTGTTGATTGACTGGGTAACACTGACCGTATATATATTAGAAACCTTGGCCAGAGGCACACTAACTATTCTGTCCCCTCTGCTAAGACAAGGAACCCTGGGGCAAGACGAGGGCTCAGAAACACTGATGGAGATAATATTGGGCCTAGTCTTAAAGAAACTGAAGCCAGCACCAATGCATCAGCAAGAATGACCAGCTACAGGAAACATGGAGTAAAAAAGGAGGTCAAGGGACATTGAAGGAGCAAAGTTCGGGCCAGGTCCTAGAATATAATCTCCAAGCTCCAACTCCACCCAAGACATAGATAAGCTTGAATTACAACATCTGACCTCTATTTCTATATATTGAAGACAATGTGGTGTAAGCTTCCAATCAGCTGCAAACACTTGCTCTGATCCCTTGTAGTAGTGCGTGGCCTGTTCCAATATCACATACCACCAAGTTTCTTTTTTGTAACATTGCAGGTATTGCAGATAAATTGATGGACTCTGAATGGGTAAAAATGATAAATGAATACCAGATTGGTTGCTTGGGGAAACATGGTCATGTGCTGGAGAGCATATCAATGGATATTACTCACTGGTGACACCTGTCGTACCATCTACCCATGGTCATAATAGTGGCGGTCTTTTGACATTAATTAATGCCGCACTCTCCTGCAAAATAGTTAACATTTATTTGGACTCTCATCATATTCAAATGAATGTACTTACAAGGGGGAGGCTGGGCAGCATCTGTTGGTTCCTGCAGCCCTTAAAAGGACTTAGATACTCCTGCAGCGTGGGATGCACTGGGTGTGCCCAGGAGGTGCGCCGGGCAAAGCCTGGTCCAATGGCTGGCCCATCTGCGCCTGCCAGCGACTGGAAGAAACTAGGCTGGGCCACCCCTCTTGGCACATAGAAATCCCCCTTGATCCCGGGTTCCTGCCAGACCCTGATAGCAAGAACTATGGGGAAGAGAGAAGCCACTGCTATTACCACAAGCACTACTGACAAGTAGGGTGCTGGATCCATTACTAATTACCTGACTACTGCCATGTCGGTGATTAATTATGAGATTGAGCCTGTGAAAGTGACTGGGGGCTGCCAGGAACTGCCTAGCCCTCCACCCTTGCAATAACAAGAGTGCTAATTTGCCATCAAACGACTGGGGTGGAGCCACCATATCTGATCTGGGGGGCGGGGTGGGGGGGGAGCTGCGACCTCAGGGAACTTACTCCTGACCGACCAAACTGTTGTGTCCTTGCAGGGGGTTTGTTTGTTACTATTGAACCGTTGGGGTATCAGCACCCTACTATCATCATTTATAACTTTAGTCGGTTAAAAACTGACCAAAAGCAGTACAGTCATTTACTATGGGATGGGCCTTAGAGCTAAAAAAACACGAGGGGCACCAAGAAATGCAAAGGGAGGAGATAAATACAATGTGTGCCGGGGGAGCCTTCTTCCTTGGAAGGACTACTTGTCAGGCTCCTGATGCCTTTGACAATGGCACTACAAAATACTGATAGAAGACTGAAGAAGCTCATTTTAAATGTGCAGCACAAACCATCTGATCCGCCTACGTCCAATTTGCACGATTCATGCCATGCATAAGTCCATATTACGGGCTGCCACTGCACCTACAGAAGTTGTCATGGTGAGGGAAAATTTGCATACCAGCTTGGATGACCCAATTATTTCAACACAGCTACTTTGGGCCGACACCGAACGGGGCACAAGAGGCAAGTCCACTACTGCGACGTTTATAAATTCAGCCTTACTAGAAAAGGCCCCAAATAGGAAACTACAAACACTAAAGCTTCCCCCATATTGTGCACCATATATAGTTGTTCTGAAGAATGTTCCACCTAGTACACAGTTCAAAAGGAATTAACATTTGAAGAATAAGGTAACTCCTTGGTTGGGCACTACCCTTGGATAAATCACACAGAACGTCCTTTCAAATGGAATATTAGGAGTCCGGAGGGTGAAATAGTTAGGCCCCACTCACACATCAGACCCGGGACACTGTGTTAATTAACTTTCATGACACAAGCCTGGTGGAGGATATAGTGGACAAGCTCAGGAATTTGCATGACCTTTCCCAAAGAATCCAGTTCGCCCCACTGGGTTATTTTTATGAGCCTAAACCCATGTATAAATAATTGACCATGAGATTCAAAATAACGATACAAAATCGCTTTGCTGCCTTGGAAGAGGTTGATTGACTGCACAGAGGGTCTGAGGCTGAGTCTGGAGAAGACCTACACATGGGTATCGGCAACCTTGCAGAAACAACTAGGGGCAGGTTAACAAGCCCCTTGCATCACTTTTGCACCGCTGTTGTGTCACTTTTTATGAGGCAGCAGCAGCGTCAACAATGAGACATGTTGCTGCTAATTTCACCACCCCCTTTTGTATCACTTTTGGCCGCCATAGATGTGGCAGGGTATGCTCAGATGTGAGTCCCTTGCTCACTTTGCCACTGGATTCAAGCAAGCCGGGCTGAAGACGGCTGGAATGCCAGAAACCGGTCCTCGGAAGCTTGTTTCCGGCCCAGGGAAGACATGGCTTGGCAGTTCGGGCTGGACTGTTCCCATGAGGCACAGGGTCAGACTGATTTGCATATGGCCATGTCTGAACTGGGGTGGCAGAGTGGACTAAAGAACGGTGATGGATTAAACCCAGAACTTTTGACTGGGTGTGAGTTTTTGATTGATTCAGATGTTCCGTCCATTACCACCCCCTTTTGTACCGCTTTTGGCTGCCATAAGTGTGACAGGGTATGCTCAGACATGAGTCCCTTGCTCACTTTGCCACTGGATTCAAGCAAGCTGGGCTGAAGACGTCTGGAATGCCAGAAAACGGTCCTCTGAAGCTTGTTTCCGGGCCAGGGAAGACATGGCTTGGCAGTTCGGGCAGGACTGTTCCCATGAAGCACAGGGTCAGAATGATTTGCATATGGCCATGTCTGAACTGGGGTGGCAGAGTGGGCTAAAGAACGGTGATGGATTAAACCCAGATCTTTGACTGGGTGTGAGTGTTTGATTGATTCAGATGCTCCATCCATCACCACCCCCTTTTGTACTGCTAATTTACAATGTGACGCATCTAGGGAGATGCGTCATGTTGTAAAGCCCTGTGCCACATTATAACTGCGTCAGGTATAATGTATACAGGGTGAGCGTTACCATACAGGAAAGCCTTGTAGAAGTGACGCAGTGAAATCTACAAGATTTAACTGCGCCACTTCTAGGACACCACTGCATCAAAACCTTATGTCTGCTTGGAGCAGGCATAAGGAGTAACGCAGCAAAATAAGTATAGGCCCCCCCTTTTTTGCTGGAGTTGCATCGTGCTTGTAACACAACTCCAGCAATGCATGACTTTTGCACCAACAGATGCAACAGAATTTCTTACACTTCTGGCAATCCTTGCACCATGATGTGCTATATTGTAAATACGACGCATCCATTGTGGTGCAAGGATTTTTGCACTCAGGTGCAGGGAAACTGACGCATCTCTGCTCTAACGCAGAGGTGCGTCCATTTTTTGTAAATCTGCCCCTCAGTGTCTTTGACCTGGCTATCTTAGATTTTTTATCTGGTCCACCAGTTGCATCCAATGGTCAACTTCAAGCTACTCCATCACCCGAAGCTTGGGAACAGGATACGGGCACCAATATCCTGTCTCCCCCGGCCACCATTATCAGAAAGGGACAGAACCTGTTGATTGCCTGATGGGCCTTGACAGCACAAGATTCCACCAGTGCTGCAACCATGTCTCATGATCTTAGTGCATTTTCTGAAACTTGCAGTCATTAACACCAAATTGACTGATAGAAACTGGAGCTCCCTAATCACAAAGCATCAAATTGCATGCCTTCAGGAAACTTGGTTATGAACCAATATCCATATAAATGGTTTCTCCTCAATGCCATCTCCCAGTGGGCAGCACAGTGGTGGTCTTCTAACTCTAATAAGCCCACCATGTGCAATCAAGGTGTTGAAGACTTTTGTGGATTCCCCTTATTTTCAAATAATTGGTTGTTCATTTCCTGGGGCACCGCTAGTTGTTCTCATAAATGTCATCACAATACTTTTAACAGTAGCAATGTCAATATAATTGCATCATTAGCTAACACTGTAGATGTCTTTTTATCATATCTGATAGAGGATTATGTATTTTGGAGGGGGTTTTAGATTTTAACCATAAACTTTCTCCAATTGCTGACAATCATGTTTGTGGTTTAGTAGTTAATAGTTTTTTCAATCTCACATTTTATCCACAATCCATGTCGAAACAAATTGACCAGGCTCCTTATGACCTATGACTCCATCCAAGGTTTCCATCTAGTGGCTAGTGAAATTCAACAGGAGGTAACATTCACAGGAAGAGGCATCGGGTCTTCAGTCAATTTTATTGCACCGTCCAAATCCTGGTCCAGAAAGGTTTTAAACTTCCAAGTCCTGAACTGTGTCGCCAGCAACCACAATCCGTTCGTCCTAAGTCTAAATTTGGGCCTGCCGTTGAGGCCTGTGGATGGGATGGATTGCCCAATCGAATATGCCAGGAATGTGGGGATACAACAGAAGTAGAGGGACGTGGAGGGACGTGGACGGAAGGGACTTCCTAGCCCAGCTTCTAGTGAATTGCAAGGCTCAGTTTGAGCTCTGCCTTAGAGACAAGCATTATCCAGGAACAGTTTGAGGTGCCTATTCGGAGTCTGTACAAACGCAAGGGAGCAATTAAGGCACCTATTTGCTAACGCCCAGATAAGCCTAGTAAGTGGTTTGACAAAATCAGCTTGTTAGCCCATTCTGACCTTTTAAAGCTCTTTAAAGATCCCTTAGGGTTCCATCAGTTATAAGGCACTGTAGGATGCTTTACAAAGTTGTTACCCGGCAAAGAAAAGAAAAGATCAGGGGCGTAGCCTGGGAGCAGTTGGTTAGTGCCTCCGCAAGGAGTGATGGGGCACAGTTTTGGTAGATAGTTAATGCTCCATTATTTACCAGTACGCCAAATACTGGCATTGAGGTAACAATACCTGAGCATGATTGGGCTAATCATTTTCCTAAGTTCTATGACCTTAATGAGCAGGCAGTCACTGAACCAGGTGATATATTAGACTCGTCCAGCCCAGCATGTACAGAGAAGTTGATAATAACACTTGGGGATGTTATCTCAGTTATTAACAGATGTCCAAGCCACAAAGCTCCTGGATCAGATGGGTTACCTTCAGATCTTTGTTTAAAGCCTATTCTACCATCACCTGATGGAGATGGAGCTTGGCTGTCGGTGTGTGTGGGAAATTGTTAGAGTGTCATGTAAGGTCTTTGCCTGAAGAGCTTCCATGTTCATTTCACTTGAGTGAAGAGCTTCCATGTCCAGATCACTTGAGCAAAGATGTAATTGCTTTTTTATTGCTGATTTAATGTTTAAATCATTCATGGCATTTGTGTTCTGGATTTCCATGACGGGTTGCACACTTTCCCTTGTGACTGTCAAATTTGTTGACCAGAGATTGTTGGGTTTTAACAAGATAGATTTTATGATTGCCTTCATGGTATTATGAGAGGCTGCTGTTGACTGGAAATATTCATTTGCCAGGGCAACCATGCATTCAAGCATTTGCTGAACAAACTCAAGCCTGATGAGTGTGTTCCTTGTGTGGGAGGGCAGGTGAAAAGTTTCTTGTATGCTGTTCATCAGTCATTTTCAAACTTGAACAAGTGCCACTTTAGGGTGTGAATTCTGTCTTCGTCTCAGTGCTCCAATTGCTTTTAGATGCCTAAATGTACCCATTGTTATATGATGTTAGGCAGCAGGCAGTAGCGTAGTGTGGGTTGCCAGCCACCGGGGCAAGGAAGTATTGCGAAGGGCAAATTGTATCCCCCAAACCCGTGGACCGTTGCACCCCTAAGAATTTTGCACCCAGGGCAACCGCCCATGTGGCCTCGCCCATGCTACGCCACAGGCAGCAGGTGTGTGTCATTGACAGCAGCCTTAGTGCTATAGGATTGTTATATTTTAATCTGTTCAGTCGGCTTTGACTTCATCAAAGATTGCAAGTTGAACGAGTCTCAGAGCGATAGTTATTGCTGTACATATACATTACCTGTTGCAGAAGATATACAGCTTCGTGAGACACTCCAAAGAGACTCCACAAAACTCATGACCTCTCCACAGGTTGTAGGGTTCCTTCAACTATACAAAAGGCTGTTCATTTTCACTCTTTTTACAGTTATCTCATGCCATTGCCAAGCAATGACCTTTCATCATACTCATCTAGCCTGTTTGTGATAATATCTGGCTTTTGTCCCATTAATGTGCTCATTGCAAGATGGTCATTTTGGCTCATGCAAACTGTCAACATTTCCTCTCATGCGCTTGTCTTTTCCCATTACCTTTTGAATTACATCAGGCTGACGAATAGCTGACAGAGCAGATGGAAGTACTGCATATTTGTACTACATACTAGGGTATCTCTTTCTCTGTCCATATTTCTGTGCCACAAAGTAGGTGCGCTGTATTGAACTGTGTTTGCAAGGCTGCATCTGGATTGTTGTACAGTGCAGATTTATGGTGCTTTCTCAGCCTTTTTCATCTGACAGGCACCACTGCTGTCACCTAGCCACAGAGTGTGATAGCTTCAAAGGGGATCACCACTTGACGATGGCTCTTTTTCCATCTGTAAGGCCTTGCTACCACCACCCCTTATGTTAATGCAGTTGTCAATGCATTGAGGTTATGAGGTGGGGGATTTCAAATCAATTTTGGTGAAAGAGGAAAGGGTATCTAGAAGGATAAATGAAAAATGCATTCTCTGTAGACCATTGTACCCAAAAAATGTGTAACTGGTGTTCGGTGCATGCAGTGACTTACACCACAATCTCTTATTAAAGTCATCAAAAAAGTCTACCTATTGGTCGTATGAACCTTTGTTGGTTGACGTGAAGCACTGTAAGAGAGTAGGCAATAATAATTCATTTCAGACTTGTGAAAGGAAACAATTTCCCACAATGAGGACCAGGCATCAATAAAAGTAATTAAAAGGATTTAATAAAGGATATTAATCCATCCAGTACACAAGCATATTAGCATTAGGACTAAAATATACAGCAATACAATTGATAAGCTGAAATATCTCAGTAGATTTAGCTGTAAAAAATGAGATACAAATTAGTAACAACTACAACAATTCAGAAGTGTAGTAAATATATGTTCCATTAAGAAGCTTAACTTCTCTTTCCTAAACATAGGGCGACAATAAAATCATCTAACTAAAGTTTCTAATTAGGGAATTAGAAAGGTGTCAGAATGACAAAGACTTCTGTAGAAGTCTTCAAAGGGAAATAAGGGGCATATTATCAAGAGGGTTTATCTCCGCTTTTTTGGCTTTAAAAGCCAAGAAAGCGGAGATAAAATTATCTCCCTATTACCTAGCTGCCGCTAACACCAGTTAGCGACAGCTAGTAGGAGATAGCGACCATCTTGGGCCCCACTTTGCATGTCAGTGATATTTATCACTAATGAGATGCAAAGTGGGCGTGCCAAGATGGTAGAGACTGAAAACAGTCGCTAACATCGCTATCTCCTATTACCAACTTTTGGAGATATTCGCGCTAAGCGGGAATATCTCCAAAAGCTAACACCTGCCCTGAGCAGTTCTTAGCCATGTTATCCAATGGGAGATGGATAACATGGCTAAGAGCATTAGCTCGCTAATGCATGAATATCGCTGACTTTTCAGCGATATTCATGATTTGCGGCGATTTTTACCGCATTTGCGTTAAACCTTGGTAATGCCAAGGTTTATTTGCGGTAAAAATCGCCGCAGCGCTGCGGTAAATTTTTGTCTCTAACCAAGCAATAGCGATAATTATCGCTATTGCTTGGTAATATGCCCATGTGTTTAGCATGACGCTTCACACTTGCAGGAAAAGAAAGCAGAGAGGTCTGTCCCTTCACAGGTCTCGAAAGAATATGCCCTACAACGGGGAGTATATCAAAGAAAAAATCAGGAACTTCGAAACATCCTTATCTTTTCCCACACTACCAGGACTCAACCAATGTGTTACTTTAGAGGGGTATTCACAACCTCCACTGAGTTTTGCCAAAGCATCGAAACTGGGATTGTAATTGTAGCCTTGAACATCTCGCGCTCCTGGTACATAATGAACAGAAGGCTTCTTCAGAACATTAAGTCTCCACGCTAATTGCCAAGCTCTTCCCTTCAGGCCTCACTATAGGCATTCTAACAAACAAAACGTCTTTCTCTAGCTACCAAGAATTGTGATAAGGCTTCTGCAAAAGAAAGAAAGAAAACACGCTAACACAGCTAAATGCATTTCGAAATGAGGAATATAGTCGAGTTAAGTTGTTAGCATTTAACATGAATTTGAAAACATGATTTTACATTCACAAATATAACTTTCAGAATAAATTCAAACATGAGGAAGAAACAATATAATTATATGTCTAACTAACCATTAGTGTATTTGTATATATATCTCTAACCTTTGCAATGATTACATATCATTAATACGTTTAAATGCTTCACACACGTTAATATGATTAAGGTACACAGTGAGTATAATATTAAATATGAGTGTATAACTGCATAATCATATTCCATAAGGGTGGAGCCTATATTTCCCTGCTCCAGTGTTCTCTACGTTGTTGGATTTCCCTCTTGGAAGGGAATGACTTGGCATTGCCACTTGTGTGAGGGGAGCAGCACGGAAACATGTTCAATCTTGGTTGTGCCTTACCCAAGATATTGAACATTTATAATCCTCCTTATTTGCAGTCTTATTTGCCCATGGAGAACCTCTGTAAATTAGTTAAATATAACATGAAATAATTTTGATGTGAGTAAACTGTTTAACATGGAAGGTTTCAAATGCCAGGGGCTCATGGGTTTCTTTAATGAGAGAGTTATTCACTTTCTACAAGATGAAAGAGCATTCAGTAGAGCCTGCTTTAGTTTTGTGTTTCCCAGGATCAAAATGATAGATTGTGTGGGAAACGCTGAGATATTGATGATCTGCAGAATGAAATATGAAAAGGGTGAAAGAACTCTTTCAGGTAAAATGTTTCCACCAGTAAGAGAATGTGAATAAGTAGGAGGGAGCCCACTATTCTGGCTGCTCCGAAATGAGCTTTCAGTCTGGGTTGACTGAACCCAGACGCAGTCTCTTTCATCCGCTGGATATGTCTACAGAGCGATGCAAAGATCAGGGTGATGGAAACAATGGCAAGTAGAAGAGGTGCAAAGAAACCAAAAATGTTGAGAACAGTAAAGTAATAATAGATCCATTCCACTTCACCAACTGGAACTGTAGAGTTGACCGTCAAGTTAACTGTTGAATTCTGAGGAAAATCTGCGAACACATATGGACTCCAGTACAGGGGGGCACTGAGTCCCAGGGACCACAATACAGATCCCCACAGCAGCCAGGGCACCACCTCAGACATCCGCAGCTTCAGCCAGACGAAGAAGCGATTGTTGAAGTCAACAATCTTCACACAGTAGAAGATACAGAGACAGGTCGTGAGCCAGAAACTGGAAATTGAGGTCCCTATTACAAGCTGCTTTAACACTACAGAGATATGACTAAGGTAATAATCCTCGCCCCACATCATGTTTGTGTAGACTGCTCCGAGGAAAAAGCATTGATAAAAAGTGCATGAGACCCCCAAAGCCAAAAGGATGAGGTCGCAGGTGTTCAGGCTCCGACCTTTAGCCCAGTCCAGGAGATTCAAAGTTACAATGAAAGAACTGGCGAGCATCCCAATTACACTTACTATAGATTCAATAACAACATAAGCCATATCTAATTCACTCTCCATTTTCGGCTTCTGTTTTGCTCTGAGGTGGTGTTTAGTAATATGAGCAAGGATGCTTTGCATAAACTATGAAAATGAGCAGAACCAATGGCATTATAAATACCAGTTTCCTCATTTCCATTACACTTCTGAATTTGTTTTTAATAGATGCAAATCTGTGTCTCTCTGTTTTTCTCTGCCCTGTGAAAATAGCAAGACTTAGATGTTTCATTTAACACACTGTGGTACCAATGCACTGACCGAGTGGGACAGATTTGCTAAGGACTTCCATTGTCCTTGTGTAACACAAGTCATTACAGAGCAGCACAAGTCCTTAACTTGGATTTACGAGGCTACGGAAAGCCACATTGCATTGCTTTGCATGGTTCAGTAAATACAAAGTAATTCAAAGTAGTGCATAGCACTGACTTGCCTTACTTTGCATGAAGTATGGGTTAAGTGGGTGGAGCATGGGCATTCCCATGCATCCACCCACTTATTTTGATGTAAATCCAGATAGATTTACAATGACTTGTAACTCTGGGTTTGAGCCAAAATACTCTGCCTACCTGACAGAGGCATACAAAGGAGAAAAATATTTTTATTGTTATTTGATCTTTCCATGTGAACGGCATTCTGCATCACACATAGAAAGAGGAATATGCCTCTAAGGGTTGTTTTTGTGCAGGAAGGAACCCCTTCCTGCACAAAAACAATCTTGTCTGTAACACAGGCACCCTTGCACAATTTCTGCCCTCTTCCATTCACACAATGCAGCAGGGGGGAAATATTGGTAAATTTCCCCTGATTATTGTAAATTCACTTTTCCAGTGCTCAGGAACTCATTTAGACAATTGCAAGCAGAAAGAATATACCTTCCATGCTCCTCATGTGTCCCCTTGCAGCCGGCTGGAAGTGAAGGAGGAGCATATTCTGACTTTTGCTTTATTACTTTGAAAGTACTTGTTATTTTATAAATGATATGCATAAATGAAAGGGTGTGATTGCTTGTGTATCAAAGGTTGCCTTTGTTAAGAAGAACCTGCATATTTTTCCTTCCTTAAATTTCTAAAAAAGTAATCTTATGTGCCAAATTTTGAGATCCTTTAATTAATTTTACATTTTTTATTTTTTGCTGATGCTACCTGCTCATCTTTTGATGTTATCAACCCCCTTGAAAATAGCAACAGACTGGCAGCTTTCTTTTATGAGACACTTAACAAGATATGTGCTGAATTTAGTAGAGATCAATCAGATGTCATCCCTTTAAAGCCTATTCAAAGGGTTTCTGAAAGTCCCACGAACAATACCTGCGGTGCACTATGAGGTAACACGGGTAGATCGAACCCGTCTGTCGCATTCCGTTACCTAACCAGTCTGTGTATTAACCTCAACTATGTGTAAATGACTAGAGTGTGACCCAAATAGCGATATTTAGATCATGTGCCTATTTAGAGAGTGAAAGGTGGGAACTCGCAGGGGTGGAGGGTGGGATCGGGAATGAACGGGGTTTGTTAGTTGTTATGATTCATCGACAAAATGAAAAATCGAACTTACCAAGTTTGTATATTTGCTATGAGCAACCGTATACATGTAACACGGAGTTTAACACTAGTATTGTATAAGCACACCTATATTCTGTTGTTGCTCTTCAACTTTGCTAATAAAAAGATTTTCAACAAAAAAAAAAAAGGGGTTCTGAAAGTCTACCAAAATCAAGTTGCTACAGACTTAATCAGTTCTCCATAGGAAGAACTGAGGAAATTCTGTGGTCAGTGAAATCTGATTCCCCTCTCAAACCACGTAGAACTAAGTTCTTACAGTTGATTTCAGACAAAGCTAAACCTATTCAGGCAAAAATGTGCAATGAGTCAATAAGGACTGCCATAGTACCTAATAGCTGGAAATTAGAGATAGTTAAAATGTAAAGAAAGCTATGGCAGGCCCGGAGATTCTTGCTGATTTCTGCCCTATCTCATGCTACTGATATCAGACTTACATAATCCCTTAAATTCCAACTAGCACTGGATTAGAGACTATCAGGATTCAGAGCCAGAGTTAGATTAAGGGAGATTGGGGTAGGGCTCCTGGAACTTCAATGAATAACCTCCTTCCTTAAGGAGCGTTACCCAGGAGTAAAAATGGGTTCCTCATTTTCTGAGGAATGTCTTATTCGATTGGGAGAACCTCAGGGCTCTTCTTTGAGCCCCACACTTTTTAATATCTCTGTAACTCCTCTGGCAAAACTCATTGGATCGTAAAGTTATAAATCTATAATATATTTGCGGATGATAGCCAGTTGTTTATTCACCTGTATGGTGATCAAAATCATAATGGTACAACTTTTAAAATGTGATTGTTAAAAATATGAGATGGATGAGAGAAAATACAGTAAAGTTTAACTCTGAAAGATTAGGTGGTGGTCTTTTCTCCAGAAGAAGAAATCTGGTATGGCACATGATGGCCCCTAGTTCTTGGCCCTATCCCACCCCCTATGATGGTAATCAAGGATATGGTTGTCTTCCTTGACAACAGCCTATCCTTCTGGTAAACTATGTGATGTGGACTTGTGCATCATATCTCAGACTGTTAACAATAATTCCTCCTTTGCTTCCTTTGGTGGGGTGTTTCTATCAAGAAAGGACTATTGTCTTCCTTAAGGCATAAACAATGACTGAGGCTAAGAAGTAACTAATTTAACAGAATTATGGGGTGCGAATGGTCTCCAGACTTCCTAAAATTTGCTTTGTTTCCTCCCATGGGAGAATGTTGACTCCCATTTGATAAAAGGATTACCTTTAAAATATTGTGCCCGGCACAGCAGTATATTAGACTTCCTCATTCTATCTCAAGGTCAGAGTGCAGGTATAGTGTGCTGTGTGCTGCCTTTGGCAATTTGATGGGGTGCAAAATAAATTGTGACAAAACGGAAACAAGGAGACAACAACCGTTTTTTAGAGAAAAAGAGGTCTGTATTAAGAACTGAAGATACAAATAGTATTAGTTATATCAGCACTATTACATTCTATGCAGACGTAATCCATGAATAGGTATACACATAAGTGCTTGTGTAGAAGTGAACGGTTCAAGTGAACACATGATAAAGATAAAGAGCAAGGAACAGTGAAAAGGAGCTGCAATATTAAAATGGTGACAATTATGGGCAATGAGAAGACAGTTAATGGAGAACATATTAGGGACCAAAAAACCCCACAAAATACGCTGAATGGTCAGCGGCGTTTCAACCTGGCAATGTCATAGGGTACAAAATATTTTGTACCCTATGACTTTACCTAGAAATATCACCTGTTGAGACATTGTTGTTTGTTACATTATTTCACCAAGGTCTCAATTGGGTTTATGGGTTACCTCCTGTGGTTTTTCCTAATAAATACTGTAACATAATATAATATCCGGTACCTTGGCACAATCATAACACAGGCGAATTCTGAGCAGGATGTAATCCAGTGCTATAAAGAGGACAAGGAAGAGCAGGTCAGTACTTAGCACAAGGTACAGCAGATAAAGGTAGCCAAGTGTACCACACCACCGGCTGCTCCTAGCTTGCTCTTTGCCACCACTGCACTGGTCTTGCTCCATGTAATCTGAAGGGCCATGAAAGCAAGTACAGGAAGTGAACAAGTCTGAAAGAATCCTGTTTGCTTTCCATAATTACCATTTCTTCAAATTCAAATTCCCATGCCCTTATCAACAAATATGAGACTTGTGAAGGCCGAAGGTTGAAACAAGGATCAATTGTGTTGGTATTCAGATAAAAGCGTGCATGAACGCACTTCCAGTCCCCTGGCAGATTATTGAACTCAATTCAATTTCAATCTTTATTTCGATCAGCTTAGATCATAAAAGATATGCATACAATTTAAAAACAACTGCATTCAGTAACAAATAAGAAAGAGATTATAAAAACCTTGCGGTAAACATTTTAAAAGAATAACAATTCATTCAATAAAAATCGACAGTACATTTCATTTTTCACGGATCAGTAATTGACTTAATGAAACGAGTGCCGATATGCCACATCGCTGTTAGGAATTTTGCCACAGCAAACACAATCGGAGGAGATAAATTCGTTTTTAAGATTCTGTACGCTGAGAGATGAGCACTAAAACCTAAGTTTTTTAAAAGGGGAATGAGCCAGTACCTCCTAGCTCTTTGATAGGTTTTACAAAAAAATATTATGTGCAAATCGTTTTCCTGAGGGTGTGTGCATGCCGGACACTGTTCTGTGGCCGAGGGCTGAACCCAGCGTATGGTGAAAGCCCTTAGAGGGAGAGTGCCATAGCGCCACTGCAGAAACAATTTCCTAGTTAGAACAGGACTAATGCCATCAAGGACAAGCTCTAGATAGTATGAGTCTTTAAATGTAATGAACAAGTTAGTGAAGGACCGCTCCCGTGTGCTCTCTACTGTTGCATGTAAGTTTCGCTCATAGAAGTCCCTTGACAAAAGTTTGCGTGGGATCCTAGAGCATGCATTTCCTGGGTCTAGCCATAGTTCAGGTCTTCCTAGGCTCTCACAGGTTTGCCTGATATATTTTAACCAGGGAATGTGTGAGGCATTTGGTAAGGCTAGGATCTTTTGGAGCTCGGTCCGATAGTTCATTAATTCTGGCGTGCTCCAAATTCGACGCCAGAAAGTGATTTGTTTCAGTCCCAACTCCTCTGTAATTGGTCTTAGGCCCAGATCTAATCTCAACGGGAGAAGCGGGGTACTTGAGGGTAATACTACCAGCTGTTTAATGAATTTGTTTTCAGTGGACAACAGGTTTTGGGCTGGTATATGACCCCACAATTCCCCCCGTATGTGACTGCCCCCCTTGCCTGTATTTTGTAAATTTGGAGCACAGGACCAAGGGGTTTATAGGTTGACCTATTTACCATCCGGCAGATGCCACCCGTTAGCTGTGCTAATTTCATGGTCGCCTTAGTACGGTGCGTATCCCAAGTCATGTTTTGGTTGATATTCACCCCAAGATATTCAATACTAGATACCCTCTCAAGTCTCAGGGTGCCTATGGTGGGATTAGGGCGTGTTGAGGAGGGGGGGGGTTGAGAATCATATATTTGGTTTTAAGGGCGTTGATCTCAAGCCCCTGCTCCACGCAGAAGGTCGTAAACCCATCCAGGACCCGTTGAATTCCCATCGGGGATTTTGACAGCAGGAGGGTGTCATCCGCAAACATGATAGCGGGCACCCTGTTGCCGTTGAGCTTTGGGGCATCGATGTCACCCATCCTGGTCAAATGGGCGATTACCCCGTTGACAAAGAGGCAGAACAGGGTCGGTGCAAGCACACAACCCTGTCTCACCCCCCTGTCAACGGGGAATCTTCCAGAAAGTACCCTGTTCCTACCACACATGACATGTGCAAAATTCCCCTGGTGCTATCTTATCAGAATCGAGAGGATATCATTTGGGATGCCTAGCTCCGCCAGCACGGTCCATAGTCTAGCTCTGGGCACTAAATCGAAGGCGGCTCATAAGTCTGCAAATACTGTGTACAAACTGCCCCCCTCGATTACCGCTGTCTTCCAAAAAAGCAGATTTAAACGAAAAATCTGGTCCGTGGTTGAGACCCCCTTTCTAAATCCTGCCTGGTAGGGACTCAGGATTGCAAATTCCTCTATCCAACTTTGGATACGGTTGAGTAACAGCCTACCAAATATTTTCTGGGGTATGAGGCTGATGGGCCTGTAGTTGGCTGGGAGCAGAGGTGACCCCTTCTTAAATATCGGCACAATCTCTGCGCCCAGCCAAGTACTCAGGACCTCCATACCCCTCAGGACAGCGTTGAATAACACCACCAGATAAGGGGCCCACACGTCAGATTCCTGCTTGAATAAGTCGCCAGGTAAACCATCTAGTCCCGGCGCCTTACCTGGCGTCAGCCCTGCGATGGCGGCTCGCACCTCCAACTCTGTGAAGGGCTCCCCATCTGGTGGGCCACTAATGATCGGTTGTACATGAATTGAAGCCCCATCATCAACCATATAGAGTGACTGAAAATGGTCTTGCCAACCCTCTGTTGAGATATTGGGTGCCTTAATTAAAATCAACAGATCTGATTTGGCCTAGCGGCATGTTGCGTTGTACCAGGTTGGGCGGTTGGAACCGCTGCCCCCTCTCTTTCCTGTAGTGAATAGAACTTCAGCTACGGACTTAATAAGATCCTCGTGTGCCAACCACAGTTGCTCGTGTATATCCTGGGTGCTAGAAAGCCCCATTATTGCACACACCTTATCGAGTGTAGGGATGACCCGGGCATAAAGCCCTGAAATCTTCTCTGCATTCACTGCTATCTTCTCCCACCTCACTCTCCGTCTGTTGTTCACCAGTGACAGCGCAGATGCTGGTGCGGGTGCCGCTACCTCTCTATCCACTAAGCCGGGGAGTGCATATTCCAGTAAGAGCGCATTGTGGTCGCTATCTTCCCTTGAGATCACATTAAAATCAATGATATGCGACCACAAGGCGAGTTGGACCAACATGTAGTCCAGTCTAGACTCCCTGCCTACTCTATTGTATGTACGTTTGGGGGGGAGTCAGAGATAATACGTCCATTGCACGCCCGCACACCATATTTCAGGGTTAAGCCACTGATCTGAACGGCAAGAGGAGTCCAGTCTCTGGGATGAGGACCTGATGTGGGGGGTATAGACCACACTGCATCCTCCTCTAGGGGAAGTCCATCCAGTAGGCCTAGAAGAGGTTCAAAATGACAGTTTAAGTCCCCTCCCACCAGAAAGGGTATACCCTGTGGAATATCGCTAAGGAAAGTTGATAGTTCATTGATGGTACGTGATTCCTTTGTGATATTTACCGGCCTAGAGTAGAAGTTTACTACAGCCAATCTGCTCAAGTTGGGCCACTCCAGGAGTACCCTCAGAATATCCTCCGAGTCTGTGTCAAGTAGTCTTGCTTTACAACCCAGGTCTACTGCCACCCACTTTGCAAGGCCTCCTGAGGGGCGGCCCTTTCCCCCCCCATTTCCCCGGGATGGAGAATGTCACGAAGCCTGGACGATCGACCTCCTCTCTCGCCCAGGTTTCTTGGAACATACATAACTCCAAACCCTCTATAAATAAGCTCCAGTCCGGGCAGTTCAATTTGTTACCCAGGCCAGCCACATTCCACGATATTATCTTTAAAAAAGGTGGTCTATGATCCGGGTTTTTTAAAGATAGAGTGTCCGTCTCGCTTCTACTTGGCACTAGTTCCCGCTCAACTGAAATATCTGCCAAGACGGATCGGGGCCCTACAGTAGTCAATCGGGCCGCCATGACATTTTTCCCTTCTCCTCCCTGTGAATCTCCCCCGGGAAATTGTCACAGAGTTCGGTGGGGAGGGTAATTTTTGCTTTTTCGGGACCCCCAATCGGCCGCTGGCCTCCCCCATCCCGGCCAAATCTTGTCAGTCGACCATGTCTAAACAGCTAAATCTGTTAAATGTCGGGAGGTGGGCATAGTGCTGGGGTCTAAAATGATGGAAAACTCCTCTCTCTCTGCCAACCCCACCCTCCCACCTCCTGGGAATTGTTTCCCATCCCACCTCCTCGTGTTTCCATGCCATTGGTGGGTAAAAAAAGGAAAGGGGTAGGGCTTGGATAGATGTCCCCTGGTCCGGGTGCGACCATCTACATATATGGGAGACGGTCCTGGGATCCCGAAAGTTGATTAGGACACAATCTCCAGTGATTGATTTCCTTGAGTAACCTAGCCAAGGGACTCTCCTTACCATAAGAACCTCGCTCATAACTCCGTGGGGGAGTTGTCTATATGTGCTGAGCCAACTAACCACCTCATTTTTTAATGCCAGAACAGGTTCATTAGAGTCTGGTTTTAACTCGGGAACGCCCGCTAGAATAACTGTGTATGGGCTTGCCTCCGGTGGCAAGTTAACTGGCCTGATTTTTTTTGTGCTGGCATTTGCTCCGTGTGTGACTGTGACTACCCGCTCGGTGTTACTGGGAGGTGCAGCACAGTCTATTGGCTGGGGCATAGCAATATGTGGTGTGGGCTGCTGACTCTGTAATGTTATGGGAGCTGAGTTACCATCCTTCGCTGGGGGCACTAGTGTGGTCTCCTTGTTCCTGGGCTCCCCCTTTCTCCAGCTACCTTACTATCTTTTTTGTGAGCGTCCGCTAGTTGGACCGTTGCTTTCTCTATGGTCACAAGCCTGGCCTCAATCTTTATTAGGCGTGCTTCTAGAGGGCTTATTAGTGACTTCAGGAGAGCGGCAATGTTAGACATGGTAATGTCTTCGTCGCCATTAGTTGCATTTGGGCGAGGGGGGTTTGAATTGTCAAGTGCCTGTGGAGATGAAATTGTGATGGGAGGGGCCTGAGTACGATCCGGCTATGGTGCTCCCTTGTTGGTTGGACCCTTTTTATTACATGTGTTTGCAAGGTTGGGCTTTGCAACTTTAGCCTTGGGCCCCCCGCATTTTGTGCCCCTCTTTTCCTTTTTGGTATGGCTCCTTCCCTTTCCCCCTGTGTAGGATCACTGGTTATACTATTAGTAGAAACCGTGTTACCTATAGTAACGGAGGGTGTGGGGGGAGGGGGATTTTCTTGAGACCTGGGTATGGCTAGTAAACTTAGCTCGTCAGGACTACTAACATTGCTGTGGAGGGTGGAATTGTTTATATCAGACAAGGCTAACATCCCGCTAGCCCCATTTTCCCCAGTGTCTGACTCAATACATACTAGTCTATTTTCGGGTGTCCTAGAGTGAGCTATAGGGCCTAGAGAGGATCTTTTGACCCATTCAATTTCCTGGGATATACGCCTTTCCAGGACCGAAATTTCGTCAATCAGAAGAGATCCCGCTTTGACAAAGTTATTGTCCAGGGGGCCTTTTGCTGGTCCGGCTGCCAGCGTGCTCTTGCTCCTTGTCTCTATGGTAGTCATTGTACGATAAATATAGTAGGAGCAAAAGGAGATTGCCCGGTCCCGGTCTCTACCGTTCTCGAACGGCTTCCAACGACGCGCCCTTTGCCCGGGCTTAGCCCGGCGCCCGCCCGCACGCGTCCCGCGTTCGCGCTTATGGGCGTGGATAAATAGGTGTAGCAGGGGGCGGGAAGAGACACCAGGTGCGCTGTGTTGTTAGAGCTCAGTGGACCCTGGGTCTCGCAGTCCCGGCCCCTAGTTGCACACGGCGGTCGTCCCAAATGTCGACAAAATTCCTCGTTGGCAGCAGGGATGATGTGTCCAAAGTCCTCACCCGGCAAGACGGCTGCGAGAGGCTCCCGCGGAGCTGGGGCCACGAGCCGTAAATAATAGTGCGGTTGCTGGGGGCGGGAAGAGACACCAGTTGCGCTGGGTTGTTAGAGTGCAGTGGACCCTGGGTCTCGCAGTCCCGGCCCCTAGTTGCACACGGCGGTATCCCAAATGTTGTCAAAATTCCTCGGTTGCAGCGGGGATGATGTGTCCAAAGTCCTCACCCAGCAAGACATGTTTTGTAGCTGCCACAAACATTTGTGCAACACGTGTAATCATGCCTTAAGTAGTGCTGAGTGATAGCATTTGGTGTGGAGTATTGTTTGGCATGATGGCCCTAAAGCCATTTGCATGCAAAGAACTAGGGGAGTTTAGTGAATGAGGTAGGGGAGCAACAAGGGTCATGACCTGATTACAGAAAACTTGAAAAAAGCAAAACAGAGCAGGACAAAGTACACTGTGACTTCTACTTTAAAAAAACGAGACAGGATACTGGGGTTTTCCGCATGTTAAAAATTAAACTGCTTACTTACAAGCCCCTTGCACCACCAGTGTGTCACTTTTTTGGTGCACCGGCAGCGCAGTGTTCCTGCCCATATTTAATAGGCCATGTAAAGCCACCCTGCATGGTTTTTCATGGCCTTGTAAATATGGCCTCCTTTCAGGCATTACTCTGCGTGAAAGCGGTGTTCCATGGGTGGTGCTCTGGGTGTTCCCTCACATCCATGGAAACTGATGCATTCACATCAGATTCCTACACCTTCTCAGGGGAGACACAACAAGGAGAAATACTTTTATTTGTCCTCGTTTTGCCTTTTTGGCTATGACTAGATGGAGCAAATCCAAGGGGGCTACACAAGGCGATTTATTTCAACTCATACTTTTGAGACTTTTGCACAATTAAACTCTTTCTCTGCTGGAAAATATTTAGTGGAAGCAGTAACACTCTAAGCAGTTACCATAAGAGGTTTGCCTTGGTACAGTGGTATGAAACTGTATACAGATAGGGAGAATAAAAAACAACAGACAGCTAAGTTTGTGAAAAAATATTATATATTACACCATAAACATTGCCTTCTACTACAATTACAGTGCTAAATCATGGACAAGTTACACATTTAGGAGTTAAACATGCACCCTAATACTTTTGGAAAAGATGGAACTTTGCAAAGCATGACAACCATCAGAAATAATTTGTTACAGTAAATTTTAATTTATAAGGTTTAATTTCATTAAAAATTGTTCATTGCCCTTAAATGTGATGTTACAGTGTGAGAAAACATTAGTAATAATGTTTTTCTTATTGTGATCTGTTCTGCTCCCTGGTATCTTCAAAGAAGGATTGTCTTCTATTTCTACTCAAGTTTCTGGCCCATTTATGTATTTGTTAGATATTTTTTTCTTGGTATTGTCACCTGCATTTGCTAGTACATTGGACCATAATTTTTGATCTTCAGATGAAGCTTTCCAGTAACTCTGTACACTGGTTTCGCTTTTGTGGCCAGTGACTGCCATAATCTGTCGAGTTTCAAGACCAAAAGCTTTGCAAGTAATTGCAAAGCTGTAGCGCGCAGACAATGCTTTGTGTAAAAGCGAATTAATCCTGCTTTTCTGCTGATTACTTTCATTAGTCCTCCAATTGTGTTTTTCCTGAGAGGCTTCTTGAAATACCAAACAGAGGCACTTGCAGCACCCTCCACAGTAAGTTTCATTGGTTGAACATAGAAGCATGTGAAATCTGTGGGCAATTTGGAGATATAACATTTCAAAGATTTCACAGGACACCTATCATTGCCTGGCTGGGCATAGATGCTACCTCTGATTTGGTATCTTATTTTCTCATCTACTAAACGAGCAGGGTGGTGGCAGCTCTCTGTTTTGTTGGTGAATTAGCACAGATTGCGAGGGGATCCTCCTCTGGACGCTACCGGCCGCTGTGAAACGCTGACAGCATTGATTTTAAAAATGTTTTGATCACCTATGCAATTGAATTCACTAATTGTATTTTAAAAGTAAAATTACTCGCTTAAATCTACTTTTTGCACTTTACTCTTACCCTTTGCCCTGGTCCATCGCGGCTCTGTGCCGTTTGCGTGGAGGGCAGGGTCAGCTCCACTTAGCCTCAGCGCTGGCTCTCCAATCACAAGGGAGCTAGCGTCTTAGCTGGGGGCGGGGTTCTGGATTTAAGATGGCCACCCGGAAGCGCAGCGGTAGAGCGCAGCGGGAGCGCCGTCTCCGCGCCGAAGCCGCGCCAAAGGGGTGCCAGTCTGCGCCAGTCCGCGCTGGGCCCGTGCTGTGTGCCACCCCCGCTGCCCACCACTCACCCCACCAACCCTCTAAGGTAACTACCTATTCCAGGTCACAACTCCTGAGTATAGGCAACGGACTACCGGACAACAAATGTTCCCCCATTGCTTTTAACACACTGTATAATTCTTTACACTCCGCCTGTCCTCATTGCGCGTTCACAACCACTCCTGCTATCTCCCAACACTTTCTGGTTACACCTTCAGGGGATGACAGCGCTACATATATAAGCTGCATTCTGATAAATACACGCTCTCTCGTCAAACACAGGAATGACGTTGCAGAGCTAATAACCAGCCAAAATATTGATATTGTGTTCATTACCGAGACCTGGGCAGATCTTGCATCTGGCCCGGATTTTAACGTCGCAACTCCAGCCGGCTATCTAGTAACAAGACTGGATAGGGCATCAGGGAAAAGAGGAGGAGGGCTGGCTATTATACATCGAGCTAACCTAGCCTTAAAAACCGAACCGCTGGATCATTGCTGTGCGGAAGCCCTTGCCTTTACTATCTCTCTTTCTCCCACACAAACTTTTAAGGGAACCCTCCTTTATCGCCCACCCACCTCACGCACACTTTTCCTAAAATCCCTCAATTTTTTATTAGAACCTGTAGCCGCTAATCAGGACTACACCATATTGGGTGATTTTAATTTCCATTTGGAAAATGCTAATGACAAGGACTCGCGTACACTGATTTCGGACTTCCAGGCTGCTGGTTTAGAACAGCAGATCACTACAGCTACTCATCAAGCGGGGCATACCTTGGATGCCTTATTTACCAACAATGCCCACATCACCTTTTCCACAGTACTCCCTTTTACCTGGACAGATCACCTAGCTGTCAAATTCACTATCTTACGTAAATCCTACAAGAATCTGCCCTCCAGCACCTGCCCTTTGATCCTATGTCGTGACTGGAAAAATATTGATGTCACTGCCTTACGCAACATATTGGAATCTTCGACACCCGAAGATCGACCTGATCCCCATGAAGCCTCTCAGAACTATCATGCTTGGCTACTTAAGGCATTAGACCACTTAGCTCCCCAAAAAAAAATGCAGCCAAACCGCGTCAAACCTTCTGCGGCCTGGTTCTCGGAGTCATTACGGCTCGAGAGACAACGCTGCCGAAACCTGGAGCGACGTTGGCGCAGGAACTATGCCAGCCCCGACCGGGAGACCTACAAGAACGCGATGACCAGCTACAAAAAGCTGATCACTGCCGAAAAATGTGCTTTTTATAGCACACAAATAGAAAATGCGCTCAACTCTAACAGACAGCTCTATAAGGTAGTGAAAGATCTAGCCAATCCCCCAGCTCCACCTTCCATCGAACCATCCCAATCATTTTGCAATAAGGTGGCAGACTTCTTTCAGGCCAAGGTTAACGATATTTTCGACAAATTCACCACAACACCGATGACAGACGGAGTCTCTTTGGTGACTCTTCCTCGGCCATCAAAACCAATTTTAGAGGCGTTTACGCCACCTGCATCTATGATGGAATTCATAAACACTGTTAAGTCAGGATCCCCTCTGGACCCTTGCCCCCCACGTATCATTAAATCAGTTTCTGACGTAATCGCCCCAGTACTTACCAATATCTGCCATGCTATATTTCAGACAGGTGTATTCCCTGCTATTTGGAAAAGGGCAACTGTAACACCACTCCTGAAAAAACCTGCACTAAACCCCTTAGAGCCTAAAAACTACCGTCCAATCGCTTCCCTTCCTTACCCCTCAAAAATAATCGAAAAGGTTATAAACCAACAGCTGTCGACCTTTATCGACCAGAACGATCTGCTTGATAACACGCAGTTCGGGTTTAGGAAAGGCCACGGGACAGAGACAGCGCTAATAAAAGCGTCAGAAGAGGTCAGGATTATCATGGACAGGGGCGGCGCCGCTGTCCTGATACTCCTGGACCTATCCGCGGCCTTCGACACGGTCGATCATTCTACTCTGATCGACCGTGTCGCCACCCTTGGCATTCAGGGCAGGGCCAGAGCAACGTTAGCATCCTTTCTGGCAAACAGGATACAGTCCGTAAAGATGGGAAATTTCAGCTCCCCTGATTTCTCTCTCCCGTGCGGTGTTCCCCAGGGCTCCTCGCTAAGTCCGACACTTTTCAATATCTATGTGTCGGACTTGGCGAGGGTAATTAAGTCATTTGGCATAGGGCTAACATCGTACGCCGATGACACACAATTGATCCTGGAAATACACAAAAACGGAGAAGCTGTGGCAGCTAATTTTCAGGCAGGCATGAAGGCCATCAGCACCTGGATGAACCAGAATTGTCTAAAGCTAAATTCCGACAAGACGGAGGTACTGGTTTTTGGCGAACTAACCCCGTCTTGGTCTCCAGTCTGGTGGCCTCCGGAACTGGGTATGCCTCCACTGCCAGTAATCAAGGTGAAAAACCTGGGCGTGCTTTTTGACAGCAAGCTCACGTTCCTTGGTCACGCCAATGCCGTGGTTTCGGCCTCTTTCTACACTTTGAGAATGGTGAAGAAACTGCTCCCTTTTCTTCCTCCTACTGCTGGCAAAACCCTAATGTCCTCCTTGGTACTATCCAAGGTGGATTATTGCAATGGCCTTCTGCTCAATGCACAGGAACAAGTGGTGAACAAACTTCAGCTTGTCCAAAATGCCGCTGCAAGGATCCTCATGGGGATTCCAAAATATACCTCTATCTCTCCCACAATTCGGGAGCTTCACTGGCTGCCTATAAGAAGCAGGATAAAGTTTAAAGCCATGTGCATTACCTACAAGGCGCTGAAAAATAATGGGCCTGACTTCTTTAAAAACGCTTTTAAAATCTACAAACCCAGCCGAACACTGCGGTCATCGACGGCCCAACAGCTCCAAATCCCCCCAACAAAAAAGGTGACATGGGGGGATAGACGTTTTGTAGTGGCGGCATCCAAATTATGGAACCAGGTTCCCTCTCAGATTAAGGAACACACCTCGTTGTTTTCCTTTCGAAAACATCTTAAAACCTGGCTCTTTAATCAGTAACATTCTGTAACCCTCGCAATCTGAAATATGCTAACATTAGCGCCGAGACGCCGTAAGGTATTTGCGCGCTTTAGAAATTTTATAAATAAATAAAATAAATAAATAAATAAAATACTTCTTTGTGGTTTTTTGTTTGTTCGTTAAAGGGTAAGGTTGCATACTCTTGGTAGTTTTCATCTACTTGGAAGGTGAAAGCATTTTTAGGCAACTCCCTTAATCCTTCCCTGCCACATCTTGCAAGCTGTAGTTGGGGATAAAAAAAACTTTGCACTGCAGTTAAATAGGTTCATCACTGTTCAAGATACCACAGTGTTTAATCAATGACAAGTCCTGTGCTGATATAAATTATTTTCTTATATTGATATCTTTGCCTTCTCGACATTGTTTTCTTACAATTGCTAAAAACACGTTGTTAGCAGGTGCAAATACAGCATCATGCATGCTATTACCAGGGTCCCTCTTCTACCTGCTGGTTTTGTTACCTCTTCATGCCGGAGTCCATACAGTCCAGGGGACTGCAAAGCCATGCCGCACTGCCTGATTTGTGGTCCGCACCATTCTCGGGGGCAAGAACGAAACTTCCAAGCATCCCTTGCGTGTCGCCAGGCCACCGCGTCACCAGGTATGCACCAGGAGGTGCTCAAAAATGACCAAGGGCTCCCGCAGTGCGGGACGCACGTGGGCGCTGCCGGGCCCGTCCCGTGCCAGTCGAGGAGGAGGTAGGGCAGGGCCACCTGCCTTTCATTGGCGATCTAGAGTTGTCAAGGACTTGGTTAGTGAGATCTCTAACAGTTACATTGAACATTTTTTAGATTATAGTAAATAATTGTGTTTATTTGATTGTTTAATTCAAACTCATAACAATCCAATATGAGCAAGGGTAATCGTAAGGGGACAGGGGGTCCTGGGGTTGTGGGCATACTAGATGCATTTCTCCTGCAGGCTGAGTCTGTCCTCAATCATGAAATACAGCTCACCCAAAGGAGACTTTCAATGGAACCTCGTTTTGTTTTGATTGAAGACCCCTTAGCGGGCCCTGAGCCATCCATTGATCCAACACCAGACTGTTCATCGCAAGTCCCCCCTAGGTCTCCACAAACTCAAGCTGATGTTTCATTGTCTGTAGTCACTGTTTCCAACACTCCTATTCTCACCCCTTTCCC
The DNA here is from genome assembly GCF_964263255.1 of Lissotriton vulgaris. Classification (NCBI taxonomy): domain Eukaryota; kingdom Metazoa; phylum Chordata; class Amphibia; order Caudata; family Salamandridae; genus Lissotriton; species Lissotriton vulgaris. The sequence continues at coordinate 1,310,408,638 of NC_141695.1, forward strand.
TCCAAGACAGATTCGTACACGCAAGCAACACTCAGTGCAGGAGAAGGAAGGGATGGAGTCACCTTATCTAAAAAAAGGAAAGCAGGCACTCTGCCTTTAGCCACACATCAAGCTAACCAAATGGCAAAAACGAGAGGGGTGGCCCGTTACAAAAAAAGAAGTTTCCCAGTGTCAACAACAGTAAGCTCTTTTAGCTTACCAGGCAATTGTGCACAGGCCCTTCCAAGTCAGGCTGTGAATGTATCTGAAGATTGCATGCTTGTAAAATTAGAGGAAAAAATTACGGCAATGCTTGATCAACCAAGTTGGCAGATATTGACGCAAGGCTTAACAAAGTAGAGCAACATCTTCTCCTCCTGAAATCCCATGCACGTAATGAGATGGCTAGTGTCTCTAAGGAGCTTATGCCTAGATGCATCAACCTTTTGAGGAAGTGATTCGCAAAAATCGGCCTTTTGCACTTCCTAAAATGGTTTTTGGGATGCATCAAGCATTTTTGGAAAATCGTTTTTTTTTGCGAGTTCCAAAAATTCGATTGCTTTTAAGGAATCGCAAATTTGCGATTCCTTAAATGCAATGCATCATTCTCTAAACATTTGCGATTTTCCAAATTGCAAATGCAAATTACCACGAAGTTGAACTTCGTGGTAATTTGCAAAATTGTTTAAAAATGCACTAAAATGCATTTTTTAAACTGTTAAGTTACAGACACACATGTCCTTAGGACATGTGTGTATGTAACTTACATGTAAAAGTGCATTTCATGGGTGAAGGGGGGGGTCCTTTGGACCCCCCTCTCCACTTTTGAAAGGCTTTGTTGAATTCCGATTTCAAATTGCGAATTCGCAATTCCTATTCATTCCTATGGGCATTTCAGCCCATAGGAATGAATGGGAATTGCGAATTCGCAATTTGAAACTCGCAATTTTATTGCGATTCGGTAAAAATTGAGATTTTTACCGAATCTCAATAAAATAGCGAAATTAATGATGCATTGCCATTTGCGATTCCTTATTTGCGATTCCTTATTTTTCGCAAATAAGGAATCGCAAATGACAACGTTGATGCATCTAGGGGTTAGGCCTGTAATAGCGCATGCAAAACCAACAACTTTCTCCGACGCCGTAGCTGGTACTAGTAAAACAGCATGTGCCCCCTCTGCAAATCCTACTAACACGCAAGTCACAACACCAAGGGGGGGATTCCGCTGGAGTTGACTGAGGGCAGTGACCTAGGAATGCCTAGGGGTGGTTTGTCTTACCCCTAGGATTCCCTAAAATTAACACCAGAATCTACGCCGTATACCGTCATACTTACTAACGTTCCATCACACCACCCAGGCTCCGAGGAACACTGGTCAGCTCTTAAAAATAAGGCCCTTAATTTATTAAACACCAGAACAGGGCTGGGCAGTCATCTCTTTCAGGAGTTTAAAATGATCCGTAGAACTCCCTGGGTTGGGACTTCTCCAAAAGTATGCAGTGGTTATTGAGTGGTGTTGTATTTTGGGTCTCCGCAACTTGTAAAAACGATTTTTGAAAGGGCAGGTGCAAGACACCTGAGTGGGGTTGGTATTTGTATATTGCCACTTGGATTTTTCTATCACAATACAATTCCGCACTCCTCCAGAAGGGGATGTCATTGGGACGGGTCTCAGGCGCAGAGTCTTTATGATTACAATGTAGCTGTGCACAATAGATTTGAGCTTTTTGCAAATCTATAGGATATAGATTGACTGAGTTGTACACCACCTATTCATATGATCCCTCCTATACTGGCAGATCTGGGAAGGGGTGTACCAGTACAAGGCCTAAATCTAAGTACTGCCTCCCCTTTGTACGCTCCTAGAAGGCCAACTTTGGGTACACACATAATCTCCCCCGGATCCATAAAGGTATCCCCATGTTGCCTAGACCCCATAGAGACTGGCCCCGGCAATGAGATTAATCATTCTGCATCTGGATGTGGCCAATGTCCACAGATAAGTATTAGTGATTCCTATAACAATATCATTGGATTAAAAATAGCCTCCTGGAATATAGCTGGACTTGCTAGTAAAGTAGTTTCCTCTGAATGGTCTACATTCATCGAAGTACAAGACATCATTTTCTTTCAGGAGACATAGGCCGTGGAAAAGTTTTTCCGTCCAGGATACCTAAACTTTTCAAAAGCTGCTGAACAGGGATTGCGTGGTAAACCCAAAGGGGGTTTGATTACATGGGTGAGGCAGTGCCATCGATACAAGCTAGAGGAGATTCATATTGACTCTAGGGACATCCTTATTATCTTGCTACATCAGGGAAGTCTTCCGGGAATGTTACTTATCAATGTCTATTCCAGGGGCAAGCAAGATGGCAAGTCTTCTAAAACGGTTGCAATTTTAGATTCTTTTTTATCTTATCATCCAGGGCAAGATAAGATTCTAATAGCCGGCAATTTTAACTGCACATTCGAACCCCTGGATCTTCATGACATGTATTTTAGTGCAGAAGAGGATGAATCTTGGTCTATCCCCACACTGGATCTTTCCGCTATTAAAAAGTGGTCTAGTGCAGCATTACAATTGAATGTTTTCTGCCTGGAACATGGGGTGAGAGCAGCAAATGGGCGTACCAATTCAGACAAGGATGGGATGCCACCCTTCATTAGTGGGCAACGTGCTAGTCGCATAGACTTTTTTGTGCTTAGTAAGGAGCTATGGCCGAGCTTACTGGACATGGAGGTCCATGTCCATCCTGAAAGTGACCACAACCCTTTCCTACTCTCTCAACGTTATTTTAATTCTACTCATGCGGAGGGATTGGCAGCTTGTCCAGATTATGTAGAGGCCCAAATGACCAACGATACACGCCGCCTCAAAAGGTCAAAGGTGGCACGTAAAGCCGAGTGTGTGAATCACATGAATGGGATGGTATCTAGTGCCATAGTCACATTACAGGCAGAGGCAGCACAGGATGAAATCAGCAATAGAGCAGTTGACGTTCCCGAGCACCTTTTTAGTGAGCTTAAAACATTTTTTATTACTAAATGTAATGAACCGATGAAACCCGTCCGACAGAAAGCTCCCGAATGGTATAACTCTTCCTGTTGGACAGCATATAGATCCCTTTCAGCAGCCATTAGGAATAAAGATAGGGCTCTAATAAGCAAAAGCAGGTCAGCTTATAAGGCTGCCCAGTTAGTGGCCAAAAGAGAATGGGACGAACAGCATTGGGTTTCCCTCCTGGAGGCTTGTTCTAGGAGAGACATGACCACGTTTTGGCACATGATGAAGTGGGGGAGTGGTTCACCAGCCAATGTAGCTATAAACCATGTGGAGCCCCAGCAATTGGTTTCCCATTACAAAGGACAATTTACCTGTGATACTGTAGCAAGTACTTCCTTTGAGATGCCGTCAGTAACTCCAATTCTACATATAACCAAGCTAGAAGTGGTAAATGCTCTACTCCGGTTCCTAAGGGTAGGGCCCCGGGGCTAGATTGTACCCCCGCTGATCTGTTCCTCCAAGATACAGAATTGTGGGCTGTATATATCCAGCTCCTAGCTAATGCCATTGCTGAGGGAGCACGCTTACCCTGTACTTGGGCAGGAGCAGTAATCCGTCCCATTTTTTAAAAAGGTGATCGGTAGATACCGGCCAACTATAGGCCCATTAGCCTAATAAACTGCATTCAAAAAGTTATTGCAAGGGTGGTGCTAGGCAGAATTCAGACCTGGTTGGAGGAATATGCTATCCTCTCAAACCTCCAGGTAGGGTTCCGGCAAAGCACTAGTACTATGGACCAGGTTATAAGGTTTATTCTTATTTATTGGCCCATTGTAATTATAGGGAGGGGTACCATCTTTGCAGCTTTCGTGGACCTCAAGTCAGCTTTTGACTTGGTCCCGCGCAATAAGCTGTGGTGTACACTGAAAAGGCTCGGTATGCCGTCAGACCTGTTGGCATTTGCTGTGAAATGAAATACTGATAACTATGCCCAGGTCAGATGGGACGCAAGGGGTAACACCACACAAAGATTTTCGGTTGAGAAGGGGGTGAGACAAGGGTGTGTCCTGGCTCCCACTTTCTTCTCAATATACATTAACGGGGTTGTGCAATATTTCGAGGATTTCCCTACAGATGCTCCAACTTTAGCGGGGATTAGGATCCTGCTACTGATGTTTGGGGACGACATCCTAATTCTCATCTAAAACCAGACAGGGCCTTCAGTGTGCCCTGTCCAGATTTAAGGAGTTTTGCCTGGACCATGATCTTGTTGTCAATATTGACAAAACAAAGTACATGGTCCTGACAAACTCCCCAAAAGCAATCAGTGTCGTCCGAGTGAACGAGGGAATCCTGGAACAAACTGAGACTTTTTCTTACCTGGCCATTTTAATAGGTAGAAGGTTAAGCTGGAAGCCGCAGATAGATTGCAATGCCGTTAGGCATGCCCAACTTACAGGGGTTTTGCTGAAGGAGCATAGTCACAAAACCCATAGCACCTGCGCTCCAGCTTTACAACTCTAAAATCAGTGCCTCATTACTTTATGGGGCTGAGTTGTGGGGATATGCGAATTTGGACTGTCTAGTTATGGCTCAGAACAAATTCCTACGATCAATATTTGGTCTCCCTCAATCTACCCCTGTTTCTGGATCTAGGGTGCCATTCAATTAGGTATGTGGCACACTACAGGTTGGTTGTCTATTGGAGGAGACTTTGGGTGACCCCAGAACTCACACACTTTGCCCTGGCTTTGGTGGAAGTCAGGGATTTGTATGTAAACAGGAAACTGGTGAGGTTCAGTAGTGTCAAAAATATACTTTCAGACATGGGGTTGAGCCACTTGTGGACTTCCCCAGCTGAAAGTATATTTCCATCCAAAATAGAGTTCAAAGCCACCTACTGGTCTATGGTCAATATGAAGCGCATTGTGGTTTCCCCTAGCTCTTCCCTGTGCAGTGTTTTCCTAGACTTTAGGCAGTAACCAAACTATGAGGGTTACTAGGATATAATTTAATCAACCCACAACAGGAAGTTATTCCATCAGTTCAGGGTGGGAACACTCCCCATTAATGTTTTTACTTCCAAGTGGGGTAACTCACAATCCAGCAACTGCCCATTTTGTCTGGACTTGTTGGAAACATTAGGTCATATCTTTTTCCTCTGTCCTGCTTATAGCAAACCGAGATCTAGATGGTTGAAACCCACATGTGCCAATTTGGGTACTAGGTCTAGCCTTGAGGCTCTTAGAAACCTCAAAACATCAGTGGCTGGTCCGGTTGTGGTTGCAGTAGCAACGTTTCTAGGCTGGGTGTGGCTGCTTCGCTGGAAAGAGAAGAGGCAGAGGCATCTGCCTACCCCTTGATAGGTTTCCTTGTACTCCGAAACACCCACTATGTATATCCCGCACAGATAAGACCCCTTCACTGTAAATGCAGAGCCCCAATCTCAGGCCACTTGTTATGGGTCTGTTTTAATGATTTTATATATATTTAATAACAATTTTATAATGGATATACATGGTGCTCGAAAGGAAACAAATTGTATTACTAACTGTTCTGTCTCCTGATAACTACAATGAGTTGTTCTACTATTTTTCTTTTTATGTATATGTAGTTTTAAGTTTTGTGTTTTATGTAAATCGAAATAAAGTTATGAAATGGAATGGATATTACCAGCTCTGCTAAAAGGAGGATTATTAATTTGTCTATTTAGTCCCGCCCTTGCTGATATAAGGCTTTGTTTACTGTAACATTCCCCCACATACCCATTTTCTTCAAGGTCGGGGGAAGTCGTGTGCACTCCTATGCGCAAGGGCACATTGGAAGACACATGATGATACAGCGGTCCAGCCGTGGGGAGTGGCACCATCGTTTCTGGATGAGAACAGAGCAATCCAGTTACGAGGCTGCCGACTGAACTTTCTGTCGTCGATCAGCACTTCGCCCAGGCAGATTAAGTTTGCTTTCCTGCGCTATAGCCTACTAAGGTACTGATGAAATTTAAAAATATAACAAAGACTCTCGAACTTACTACAAGGAAACTAATTACCGCTGTTAGACTACGTATCCCATCATGCTGTTCAATGAAATTGCACTATAAAGATGGCCACTGGGGGCCAAGAATTGATGTCATAAAACCGGAAAAGAAGCAATACCGGATATAACAGCGACTATGTCGTGGAGGTTTGTTGAGCCCAAGAACAAGGGGCTTGGTTGCCCCGAAACGCGTTGGCCAGATAAATGTATTCAAGCACAGAGAAGCACGCTGCCATGTTAATGCCGCAAGGTTGGGGGAAGTCGAGTGCACTCCTATGCACAAGTGCACATTGGAAGACACATGATGACATGGCGGTCCAGCCGTGGGGAGTGGCACCATCGTTGCTGGATGAGAACAGCACAATCCAGTTAAGAGGCTGCTGACTGAACTTTCTGTCGTCAATCAGCACTTCACCCAGGCAGATTGAGTCTGCTTTCCTGCGCTATAGCCTACTAAGGTACTGATGAAATTTAAAAATATAACAAAGACTCTCGAACTTACTATAAGGGAACTAACTACCGCTGTTGGACTACCTATCCCACCATGCTGTTCAACGAAATTGCACTATGCAGATGGCCACTGGTGGCCAAGAAAACCGGAAATAAAGCAATACCAGATGTAAAAGCGGCTATGTTGTGGAGGTTTGTTGAGCCCAAGAAGAAGGGGCTTGGTTGCCCCTAAACGCGTCGGCCAGATATCTGTATTCAAGCGCAGAGAAGCAGGCTGCCATGTTAATGCCGCAAGGTTGGGGGAAGTCGTGTGCACTCCTATGCGCAAGGGCACATTGGAAGACACATGATGACACAGCTGTCCAGCCGTGGGGAGTGGCACCATCGTTGCTGGATGAGAACAGAGCAATCCAATACGAGGCTGCCGACTGAACTTTCTGTCGACGATCAGCACTTCGCCCAGGCAGATTGAGTCTGCTTTCCTGCGCTATAGCCTACTAAGGTACTGATGAAATTTAAAAATACAACAAAGACTCTTGAACTTACAATAAGGGAACTAATTACCGCTGTTGGACTACGTATCCTACCATGCCGTTCAATGAAATTGCACTATGCAGATGGCCACTGGGGCGAAGAATTGATGTCATAAAACCGGAAATAAAGCAATACCGGATGTAACAGCGGCTATGTCGTGGAGGTTTGTTGAGCCCAAGAAGAAGGGGCTTGGTTGCCCCGAAACGCGTCAGCCAGATAAATGTATTCAAGCACAGAGAAGCAGGCTGCCATGTTAATGCCGCAAGGTTGGGGGAAGTCGTGTGCATTCCTATGCGCAAGGGCACATTGGAAGACATATATATATATATACATATATATATATATATATATATATATATATATATATATATATATATATATATATATATATATATATATTTGAAAAAAACACAGGCTTCAGGGACGTTATAGTTAGGAATTAGCATTTTTTTTAAACCTAAGAAATTCACAGAAAAAGACAAAGGTTGGAGGGATGTTATAGTTAGTTTGACATTTCATTTGTACAAACCCAGATAAATTCAGCTATTATAGTTAGCTATCCTAATTATAGCTCTCGCCTCTGCAATGCACTGGTCTGGGATCACACAGAGAGAACAGCTCACTAAAGCTGAGTCTCCGGTACGGCATGAATTGGACAGATGTGGTAAGGCGTAAAGGGGACCCAGGAGAAGAGTTATTGTAGTAGTCACACCAGGAGATGACATTTGCACACATTTACGAAATTTTTAAATAACCAGCACTCACCATAAGATTTAAAGAGTAGACTTAAAACATGTTCCCGTTCAGCCAGGATGGTGCAGTATGGGATATGCAGTCCGCCGAGATGGACTGCGGGGACGTTTCAAACAACCTAACTCAGCTGGGCACCCGCCAATGGGGCAGAATTGCTATTTAAAAAATGGGCTGATGCAAGTTACTGGTGCAAGGGCATATGAATAAGGCAGTAGCCGAAACGCGTCATGCCAACAGTTCTTCAACAAATGCATTCTTCTGTGAATACCCGATGTGTCCCTCTGGTTTTTCTTATGTGGAGAAATCTTCTTTTGGATATATATATATATAGTCCTCGCTTGTGGCAAAAGAAAAATAAAAGCTGAACAAAACCCAAATGGTGGGCTCGTCTGGATTTCTTTCAATTGGATTTCCGTCCTCCACGATATATATATATATATATATATATATATATATATATATATATATATATATATATATATATATATATATATATCTCCCTGATTTCGCCTCCAGTACACAGGATTCCGAATCCAAAGAGACGATGCAGACCCAGATTTCGTGCAAGTATTCCTTTATTGCATAAATCGCCCAAACACCACCGCCATGACGCGTTTCGGTCCCTCTCGGACCTTGATCACATGACACATCACATGGGCAGGACACCACTATTTAAAGTGACAGTGCAATTGTATAAAGTGCTAGACATGGATGAAAGACTAGATTCCTGCTTAAATGCAGTTATGTCTGTGAAATACAGATTCAAACATGTTTTGGCTGTTACTAATAACCTCCTGTGCAAATGTTGCTGTGAAATACATGATAAAGTGCAAAAAGTGCTTAATACTAGTGCAAATTCGCATTTCAAGTAAACATTTACAATAAATATCCACTTCCTCGAATATAAGCATCAATAAATAATTAAATTCATTAATATTGATAAAACCATTCCATCATTAAAAGATGCAGCTCAATTTAAAGGAACCTTAATAAAATATATGCATGAAAAAAAATCTATGCTATATACAAAGGCCCTCGAGGTTGTTTCCACAAAACGGATAAAGTTTGCTTGAAAAAAACAAGGGGGAGGTTTCACATCTGTGACCAGCACATTTGGAGGATTGTGAACAGCCACTGCAAAAAAACACAAGTATAATACAGTGTGTTCCTCTTGAATACAGCCCAAGTGGGCATATTACTATACATCCATGAACTATAACTTAAATCAAACAGTGTAGTGACTACCCTAAACCCCAAGAAAATTGTGAAAAAATATATTTTTATATCAGTAAACATCATAATATACAGTGAAATAGTTAAAAAGATTCATTACTCATACGGCCTAAGACTTGTTACTGGCAGACGGACACTGGAAGATATTTACAGTTTTAAAATTGCTTTGAGTATCATCTACAAAAACGTATAAAAATCTTCAGTTGAATTCAACCCATTAGGGCACATAGTGTCCATCTCCAGAATGTATTTTGTTTCCAACCTCCTCAATTTAGCGTTTCTATCTCCACCACGTCTCATTGGTAAAATGCAATCAACAATGTAGTATTTCAACAAGTCAGAGTTTTTAGCGTGAACTGCAGAGAAATGACGAGCCACAGGGTATGATTCATCCCCATTCTTGATGGCCCGTAGGTGTTGGAGAATTCTCTTGTGACACTGTGGTCTCGTGCTCCCTACGTATTTCAAGCCGCAAGGGCATTCTAACACGTAGACTACGTATTCTGATTTGCATGTGAGCTTTTTGTCTATTTTCCTCGGTGTATTGTGGAATGGGCTATGATATTCAGTCTTATTGATGCCCTGCTTACATGCCTTCCACGTTGCACATTTGATGAAGCCCTTACTTTGGGTCAGCCAATCTGCGGAGGATTTAATTTCCGGGCTACTTGAGACCAAGGTGTTACTCATTGAATTGGCTTTTCTAAAAGTCAGATTGGGGGAACGTGACAACCTCTCTCCCAAAACTGGATTGTTCTTAATTAGAAGCCAATTCTTATTTATAATCCTCCTGATGGCCTGATGCTGATCACTGAAAGTGAGAATAAGTCTCATATATATATATATGTAACATTCTTAAACTTTTCAGAAACACTCAGTCACTCGATGATGTAATCATTGATGTCTTGATTGATGTAATATGTGACGTCATCAGTAGTGCATTGCGGGGGCGCAGGTTATAGTTAGCTCAGATAATTATAACAGCTGAATTTCTCTGGTTTTGTACAAGTGAAATGTCGGACTAACTGTAATGTCCCTATAACGATCCAGTCGGCACAAGTGCAACGTGGTTAGAACGTCAAGGGGGACCTGAGAAGAGTCAGCAATTGAATTTGTACCAGGACTCCAAATTTTAACCCTGCATTTTACCAGCACATGGCCATGCAACACTTACCCAAGCCTACAGCATGATGGGAATTGTAGTTGTGGGAGAACTACAATACAGTTGCATGATATTGACCATTGGTCAGCGGACTTCCGCCAATGGCAGTGACTCTGGTGTTTTAAAGGCAGGGGAGGAGCTATGCTTGGCTACACAGCAGCATCTGAGGAAGGCCGTCAAGGCTGAAATGCATTATGCTGAACGCTGTTTTATTAAAGACTCTTCAAAGCTGGCCTCTACCTGTTTCCTGTTGGAGTGGGTGTCTGCGGATATATATATATATATATATATATATATATATATATATATATATATATATATATATATATATATATATGTAACATTCTTAAACTTTTCAGAAACACTCAGTCACTCGATGATGTAATCATTGATGTCTTGATTGATGTAATATGTGACGTCATCAGTAGTGCATTGCGGGGGCGCAAGTTATAGTTAGCTCAGATAATTATAACAGCTGAATTTCTCTGGTTTTGTACAAGTGAAATGTCGGACTAACTGTAATGTCCCTATAACTTAAGGAGTTGAAAATGCTAATTCCTACCTATAACATCCCTGTAAACTGTGTTTTTTTCAGTGAATTTGTAAGGTTTTTAAAATACTAATTTCTGAATCACTGACAGAATACAGACATCAAAAATATAGACGTAAAAAATATCAGAGGCGGAATATCGATGACAAGAATATCGAAGTCCTATCTATATTATGGTAAGTACAAAAATATCAGAAAAAAATGTATCGTCAAAAATATTGTTGTTAAAAATATCTTTTTTTGGGCGGGGTGACGCAAGATGGCCACCGCCTGAGGAGCTCCTCCACATCGAGCTGCGCTTGAACAAGAAGGGACCCTTTTCAGGAGTTACAGTTTCACCCAGATGACGGATTCAGGCGCCGGACCGCATGGGGACTGTTCTGTGAAAATTTCAGAACATGTCACAGTCTGCACAGTCATTTATTTTACTTTATGTCTGTCCCATTTTACCGCGGCCGCTATTTTAGATGTTTTCCCTCCTGCGCTGTAATTTTCACTAGCGCGATGTTGCTACGCCACCATCTCTTTTACAAACCTTCTCATATTTTCAAAGCAGCCTGAATTCATTACCTGATGAGTGCAGTAAAGTCATTTGCTGCTTTTCTTTTCCTTTTTTTTCGTTTTTCATTGCTACCAAGGAACTCTGTTCTGCTTCATGTAACGCTGTATAATTGAACGGATAATACACCTCCTCCAGCCTCTCTCATATTGTGGCAGCTACAATGTTTTTTCTGCAGTACTTTTCAGCGCCTTCTTTCATTGTTTTTTATGATGAGCTTTATACATCGTTTTTGGCTGGCATCTAATTACTCTCCTCTGTTGCCAATCTGACGCGACTTTTACCTCTGGTATTTTTCCCCTTTATGATAATTCTGCCTTGGTAACCGCCTCAGGGCTGCTCACCACTCACATTGTACTAGCCTCTACATGATGATGGAGCATCCACACAAGTCTCAGGGGACCTTATCCGGAGGGCGCAAGGTTACAAACGCTGGAGCAGGTAAACGCCTCAAAAAAGACCTTCTCCCTCCAAATATCCACTTCCTCTCAAATTGGAGGACATCAGGGAGGAACTGCGCCTTATTAGGTCTTTCATGACTGAAACTGCTGCCACCCTTCAACATATTGAAGATAAATGGTCGGGTCTTAACTCCAGACTTTCAGACGTTGAGCGGAAGGTCACCGACGCTCAAGACGTCGCAGCCAAAGGTAAAAGTCTTACAAAAGAAGTAAACCAACTTAAAAAGACCACAGAGGAATTGGAAAATCGCAACAGACGCAATCATTTGCGTATTTATGGTATTCCTGAGAATTCTGAAGGCTCGAACATGATTACTTTCTTGAAAACTCAAGTTCTTCAAATCGTTAGCCTTCCAAAATCTGTGGAGTTCAATATTCAAAGGGGTCATAGATTGGGGCCCCAGAGTCCATCTTCCTCTTCAAAACCAAGAGATATAATTGCTTACTTCCTTCTCTATTCAGACCTCATGGCAATTCTCAACGCTGCAAAACAACACAAATAATTGCTATGGTCTGGCCACAAAATCTTCTTTAGTCAAGATGTCTCCAAGTCGACTGCCAACCGATGGAAGGAGTTCCTTGACCTCAGACCCGCCTTGTGATCTATGAATGGACAATACGGATTAATTCATCCCTGTTTCTTTAAAGTCACTTACAAAGACAGAACTGTGAGTTTTGAAGACCCAGCCGACCTTCGAAAGTGTATTCACTCTCACAAAGGAGAAGTAATGGAACTTAGCAACATGATTATTTATCACTGTTTTTCTGATGTATTTTGCTCAATGTTTGGCCAGTTCATTATAATTGTTTAATATTTTCTTCTTTATCCCCTCTCATGTTCCCTAGGTCTACCCTTCCCAATGTGACTGATGATGTTCCCTACCCTCCTCACCCTCATGTATGTAATGTATGTGCTGTACAACTTCTTGGCCTCGTTCTACCCTAATGTATGGTAAGCTCCCTTTATTTTGCCTCACTTAGGGGTCTATTAAAATGTCGGGCGGTGGCACCACTGCGGTACTGGTGGGGCAGAAAAACACCTTTTTCCGCCCGCGAGCAACGGAACTCACCTCCGCCATATTAGTATAGCAAAACATAGGTCATTTCCCGTCCGCCGCAGAGCGACGTGCACCGCCATCAAAGTGCGCCCGCCACCGCGGCAGTAGGAGCCAATGGAGACTCACCACCGTGCGGAATGGCGTCCGCACGCTCCACAAATTAGAATGGCCCAAACAGGCAGACGCACCGCAGCGGAGACTCCGCCCAACCAGACACTGTGGAAACTCGATAGCGGAGCGCGATAGCACAGACCCGGTCGTCACCACCCGGTCATGAACGCCATGGACCCAGCCCTACATATGCATCTGGTCATGTACCTGCTACTGCACTACCATCAACTGGGCCGCGCGGACGACGCTGCATGTATGCTAATACAAAAATAAAACACACAACACACGGACTGACACAGGGTCCAAGTCTACCACAGACACGCTGCTGGGGGTCATAAAACATCCACAAGGGCACCCCTACATCACCCACCTGACAACAAGTCACCCCTCTGCATCCGGGACACACATAGACCGCGAACTAGCAGCAACATCACACTCCCGGTCACATCACCGCCGTGGTCAACACATGTGCACAATGCCCAAGGCAAGGCCACAACAAAACATGGGCAGGGCACAGACACCACAGGGACACACCACCTCCAACCACATATCACACACCCCAGCAAGTCACAGGCCAGGTGCCCATCCTGGGCTCCACCATGCACAGCAACAAGCACAGAAACAAGCAAGAACAATACACACCCTGCACCACATTGCAGACAACCAGGGAGACAGACACTGCAGGAGTGGCTGACAAGGAACACACAACACCTGTGCCTCACAAACTGAAGGCTGACAATACTTCACAGCACATACACACACAAAAAAACACACACCATTGGTGTATCCACAAACAACACACACACACAGGGTAGTCTGAACAGATGCCTGCACAAAACTACACACAAAGACCACAGGAACACACAAACAACCCCAACAGAAGCAGACATACCCTTCCAGCCAAACTTTGGAAAGGTAATGGGAGTACAAACACAACATCACTGCACAACATCATCACTCACCAACAAAACACACACAACATACCACAAATCACACAAGAATTGCACCTGCACAGAACTACACTGCCACATCAAACAAACCACACATGCACATGAAAGCACAAATCTACAAACACCACAGGACATCAGGGGATGCACATCAGGCAATGCCAAGCCCACATACCCACAACACTGTATGCACAACAGGCAGTGTTTGCACAACAAGCAAACCAGCTACACACAGACATGACTGACACAACCTCAACACACACACCACAAATCAGCACAACACAAAAACAACAGCACACCCAGGAAGTGAATATACACCACAGCCAACACACAGACACCCAACACAACAACAACAGGATGCACCACTCTGGGATACAAGAGCACAACCAGCTACACTAGAGCACTGGGCAGCACACACAGCTCAAGTGCATAAGGGCAATCCACACTGATGAGTAGCACAAGAACATCACACATAAAACAATGAGGCCATGTCCAGAGTGGACCAGCACTCTTGGCCCAAAAACTGCACCACAAGGCACAGTCTCACAAATGAAGTGATGGGGAGGCACATAAACATGTAAACAAAGGGGACAGCTGACATCAAAATCAACTGACTTGCATGTCACCATTAGACATGTGAGGTGTGTACCATACTCAAATAGAGGGAATGCAGAGCCACAATGGCTAGGCAAACGTGGTACACATAGGGGATGGCATCACACCACACACCATGCCATACAGGAGGAGAAAAGGCATCATGTGCCTGCAGTGCAAGAGAAAGTCACACACAATTCCAGTGAGGAGCCGCAGGGCCACACAGTCCACCCAAACACACACAACACACATTGTTGATCAACACAAGACTGATGTGCAAGTCACACACTTTGCACACTCATAAGTGACAAAAACAACAATGAGGAGTCACACTGAACTGCATGGACACATCAACACAATGCACAGTGCACAACAGACAACTCACACAAGTGCATACAATCATTTACACGGGGCAGGACAATCCAAACAACAGGCACACAACTCCTGGCTCACATGTGTGCCTATCACAATACAGGGGCACACACACACATCCACACCCACTACAAAGTCACACCCTTCACACTGCACCCCTCCTCACCACCCAAGAGCACACATCTCATGTATGCTAGGGGACCAGAACTAAGGGCCAACACAGGACGACCATACACCTACACAGCTGGGCACATATACAAGAATAACACTCAAACATCATGGCAGTGCCCAGGCTGCATGCAAACCTGTGCACAGCATCACACCCTGTGCTGGCAGTCTACCACAACCTGACATGGCAACAACTTAGCCAACAACACAAAACCACTCAAAAGAGAACTGCATGACAGGTAAAAGAGGCAACACAGATAACACTAGTATCAGTGTCTGAATGGACAGAAGACCCTGTTACCCCTGTTTAAAATTGTGATGCAGCCGAAGAGCATGGCAATGTTGAAGTGACACATAGAGCATGGGGCACAGGCTACCAAATGCACACACAAAAAGATCTTTAACCCCTTTAGCGCGTCGAACATTCCGCCCCAGTGCGGACGTTCGATCGCGCTAACGGGATTCGTACGTCCAACGGTCGTGCGCAGCACCAGCGAGGTAGTGCACGAGACGACCGTTGGACGTTCGAAGCACGGAAGGGGTTAATCAGCAAGTACACTGACAAAACAGACAACAGGAGTAACTGTCTTTATTCACATATTGCACAGAAGTGATAGTTGAACAGCTCTTCACAAGATCAAGGTACAAAATGCTGAACAAATGCAAGATATCCTGCACAAGCAAACTGTAAACAGGAATGCCAGTATCCATGGCACAGGAGAGACTCCAACACAGCAGAGCAACAGGAACAGTGTCCAGGGCAGGTGGCCCAGCATGTACATGAGAGGCTGCACAGGGGAGACTCCAACACAGCAGAGCAACAGGGCCAGTGTCCAGGACAGGTGGCCCAGCAAGTACATGAGGGGCTGCACAGGTGAGAGTACAACACAGCACAGCAACAGGGCCAGTGTCCATGGCACAGGTGAGAGTACAACACAGCAGAGCAACAGGGCCAGTGTCCATGGCACAGTTGAGAGTACAACACAGCAGAGCAACAGGGCCAGTGTCCATGGCACATTTGAGACTCCAACACAGCAGAACAACAGGGCCAGTGTCCAGGGCAGGTAGCCCTGTAAGTACATGAGAGGCTGCACAAGGGAGACTCCAACACAGTAGAGCAACAGGGCAAGTGTCCAGGGCTGGTGGCCCAGCAAGTACATGAGAGGCTGCACAGGCGAGAGTACAACACAGCAGAGCAACAGGGCCAGTGTCCATGGCACAGGTGAGGGTACAACACAGCAGAGCAACAGGGCCAGTGTCCATGGCACAGGTGAGACTCCAACACAGCAGAGCAACAGGGCCAGTGTCCAGGGAAGGTGGCCCAGCAAGTACATGAGAGGCTGCACAGGTGACCGTACAACACAGCAGAGCAACAGGGCCAGTGTCCATGGCACAGGTGAGAGTACAACACAGCAGAGAAACAGGGCCAGTGTCCATGGCACAGGTGAGAGTACAACACTGCAGAGCAACAGGGCCAGTGTCCAGGGCAGGTGGCAGAGCAGGTACAAGAGAAGCTGCACAGGCTAGGGGAGAGCTGCAGTGAACAACAAGGCCAGTGGCCAGGGAGAAGTGCAGAATCAGGGCATGAGAAGCTGCACAGGCAAGGCCAGAACAGCAGTAAACGACAAGGTCAGTGGGCATGGCAAAGTGCAGAGTCAGGACATGAGAAGCTGCACAGGCAAGGGGAGAGCTGCAGTGAACAACACGGCCAGTGGCCAAGGAGAAGTGCAGAGTCAGGGCATGAGCAGCTGCACAGGCAAGGGGAGAGCTGCAGTGAACAACAAGGCAAGTGGCCAGGGAGAAGTGCAGAGTCACGACATGAGAAGCTGCACAGGCAAGGCCAGAACAGCAGTGAACGGCAAGGCCAGTGGCCAGGAGAAGTGCAGAGTCAGGGCATGAGAAGGTGCACAATGAGTGTGTTTGACTGTACCCTTCCATGGCCAGCAACACAACCAGGTGGCAAACAATAGTCAGGACTAGCACACCTCTATGAGAGACAGGTGTATGAGGGGGACTGGCACTCACATCTGGCTGTGAGGTGGACTTGGAGATGGCTGTGTGTCAGGGTCAGCAGGAACACTTGACTGAGGAGACAGAGAAACAGGTGATGTAGGGTCATCAGTAGTCTGGCAAGCTGGAGGGCTGTTTAGACCAGGTGGTATAGTGGCACATGGAGGGGGAGTCATGCAGACCTGGGACACAGTGTGGGTGGGAGAGGTTAGATGGGTGCCCTTCCACTTTTTGGGAATACAAAATGGCTTCCCTGTCTTGAGGTTAATGGAAACTGGTGATGACACAACAGGTACACACACCAACTGTCCCGCATCTGGTACAGACACTGGAACCCCCTCTGGTGATGTGCTGGATCCTGAAGAACGCTTTGTCTGGCTACGCCTCTGGACCACCTTACCCTGCTTGCCAGGTGTCCCACTTACAGTGCCCTCCTTTGCCCCTTTGCCAGGTGTTCTACCTACAGTGCCCTCCTGTGCCCATTTGCCAGGTGTCCCACCTACAGTGCCCTCCTTTGCCCCTTTTCCAGGTGTCCCACCTACACTGCCCTCCTTTGCCCCTTTGCCAGGAGTCCCACTTACAGTGTCCTCCTTTGCCTCTTTGCCTGGGGTGGCCCCTACAGTGCCCTCCTCCACCTGCTTCACTGGGCTTGGAATTGGAGTTGATGTGGTGGAGGGATGTGGGCCGGTTCCCTTCCTAGGTGTACCCTTTCTATACAACACCTCCTCAGTGGGCACAGACTCTGCACAGCTCGTTCGGCGTGAAGTTTTAGGGTCAGGAGAGTCCTTTGCTGGAGATGCCTCAGAGGTTTGTGAGGCTGATGTCAGCCTCATTGCTTTTTCGGCCTTGATCTTCCCTGACGAGCTCTTTTCCTTGCATTCCGGGGTGGTTCTGCTCTTCTGGGGGGATGGTGTCTGTGGGCGGGACCACTTGGGTTGTGTCTGCTGTGTGCTCCTTGTGCTGCATCATGTCTGTGACGCATGCAAACTGTGATCACTGTCCTCTGATGTGGCCACTGACTGGGGGGCGGACAAAGGCACCTGAGCAGGAATGGGAGCATGTGCTTGTTGAAGGGCAGACGTTACTGCGGATGACAAAGATTGGACTGTACGGTGAAGCCCACCCACATCAGAGTGTATACCATCCATGAAGGCAACCACCTGCCCTAATTTCTTGTCACGGTCACTGAAGGCATTGAGCAGGGCCGTCTGCCCCACACAAACCTGGCGCAGGAGCTCTACACACTCAGCACTGTGGGCAGCAGGGGGGACAGGTGCAGTCTCAGCGGTGCCAGGTGTGAATGTAACTCCTCCTGTCTTACGGACACGGGCAGAACAAGAGGAAGTGGATCGGAGGCTGGGCACTGGCCGTTGTGTGGTATCTGATGTATCAGACTCCCTTTCACCTGTGCCTGACAACATGGATGCATCACCACTAACATCAGATGATGTAGTACTCTGTGTCTCAGTCACGGATTCTTCATGCATACTCCTGTCCCCTTCAGATTGATGGTGAGCTTTGTGTCACTGGCCTCCGGTGCAGCTGTAGTGCTACTCTTGCCACCACTGGTTTCTGGCTCCTGTTCCTCTGTGCCCACTGGCGATTCTGCATGAGAGAGAGATGCAGGGTTGTATAAATGACATCATCAGTCCAAAGCAAATTAAACCATGCATACAGGGGATGCCCAAATCAACATGCTGACCACCACACCCTGCATAAACATTGCAGCAACACACTACATACACAACAGTGCCGGCAACACTGACTACCTGCCATGATCGAGCCATGTTTAGGCCACACAGCACAACATCTTGCTCGTGGATGAAGTGTACCACACACAACGTGACATTCCCACACCTATCTTGTCCCAAAACTCATTATCACTGACAGGCCTTCAGGGAACCTGATGGGAGAACACACACACCTATTAGGACATGACAGTTCACAATGACAAGTAGGCCATATCAAGCACCATGTGGTACTCTGGGGCACCTTGTTGTCAGACGTGTGACCCTTAACAATCATGGTGCATGCAAATTCGGAATACATGAACTCACACTCAGATAGTGGACCCTTATGTTAACCCCCCTAGTAAATTTCCCACACCACCACAATGCAGAATGGCCATGTGGATCCCAAAACACCTTGCTATGATAAAGCACAGCAGGGATGATCAGCCTTGTAAGAGCTGTTTACCATAATGCCCGACACTAGCACACATCCCTGCAGCCACTCACATGACACATCACTGCACCAACCCGCAAACATAACATGGCTCACCGCTGCCACTGACTTTGTACACATGCATCCACTCCCAGGCAAACTCACCCTCCCTAAATACTCACCCCAGCCTTGCTGGCGATGCTCCTTCAGATGTGCATCCAACTCCGGATTAGTCACTGCCAATATGCGGAACATTAGTGGTGTTAAGTTGCGCCGTGCCAGACGCCCAGTGCGCGGTTGCAGCCCCAAGGTCATCTTGGCCACGTTTTTTGCCAGCCGGATGATGTCGTCCCACCTCTTGTGGCAGTGGGAGCGTCATCTGTTGGATACCCCCAGGGCCCGTACCTTTACAGCCATGGCCCTTCACACGGCCTTACGCTGGTGTACCTTGAGCTGCAGGTACGGGAGAAAAGTAGGGTAAGTGACCTGTTACACAGTGTCATGTACCAACATCTATCACAACAGTAGCAATTAAGCAGAGTCAGGACCAATTGTAATCCCCCTAATTCCCAAACTGGGGGACACCTCACAAGGGCACTCTGTATGGCTCAAATAGTTATCATAGCATGCTTGCATGAGGGCGATGAGGCTACATAACAATCACACACACATGCAGGATCACTACACTGAAACCCCTCTGTGTGTCACACACATCACCAGTTCCATGCATGTCTATCCCCCCTGCCCAACAGCACCCTCAATGATAACTTACTACTACATTGGGGCCACCATACAGCCTTGGGTACTTTGCCAGCACCTCGTCCACTAGCACCTCCAGCTCCTCTCTTGTGAATGGACTGGCACGGATCTTCTCTGTTCTTGCCATCCCTGTAGACATGTAACACCTGTCGTTGAAGTGAGTGGTGAGGAGTCCCAGGCAGCAGGCACTTCTGGCAGCAACAGGCAAGGGTCCCAGGCAGCATGCACTTCTGGCAGCAGCAGGAGAGGGTCCCAGGCAGCAGCAGCAGAGTGTCCCAGGCAGCAGGCATTTCTGGCAGCAGCAGGAGAGGGTCCCAAATGTGTTGCTTACTCCCACAGATTTATAGCCCCCTGGGCTCATTTGTGAGGTGCAGAGCTTCAATTATTGGTTGTGCAGGACTGCCTCATTCAAAAGCATCCACTGACCGGCTCCGCAGTGGCGGAGCACACCTTCCGCCATTTTCAAACCTGCATCATGCCACCGCAATCATCACTCCCATCGGCTGTAGGCAATCCCCCATTGCGGTGATGCACCGCAGTGGCCCAGGGTGCGCTACCGCGATGGTGCATGGTTCAAAAGCTTCAAATGACCGGCTCCGCGGTGGCGGAGCACGCCTTCTGCGATTTTCAAACCTGCATCATGCCACCACAATCATCGCTCCAT
This sequence comes from Lissotriton vulgaris, assembly GCF_964263255.1. Taxonomy (NCBI): domain Eukaryota; kingdom Metazoa; phylum Chordata; class Amphibia; order Caudata; family Salamandridae; genus Lissotriton; species Lissotriton vulgaris. Next base: position 1,310,429,208 of record NC_141695.1, read on the forward strand.
TGGCTGTAGGCAATGCCCCATGGCGGTGTTGCATCGCCGTGGCCAGGCAGTAGCAACCGCCATATGTGTGGCGCTGCATGCCCACTGCCAGCAACCCATGCCAAAGTCTCCCACACTTGTGTAGACATGCAATGACAAATTCAATTGTGCACTCTGCATCAGTACACAGCTGCAACATGTATAATGGCACATCATTGTGCACACAATGCCATTTATTGTTTTCATGCACAGGTGGTTGCACGATATGTGTGATGCACATTGGTCTGTGTTGGCAAGGCTTGTCTCACTGTATGGTGTTGTTTCATACTTCTGCTACCATATCAGCCCATGCACACAAGTTTACCATCTGCTGTGATCATTGTGCTCTTGATGTGCACCCGCTTCACGTGATGCATTGAGGTGTGACAGGTACAGCAGATGTGGGTGAGGCATTCATGGTCATTTTACATACTTTTGTGGATGGTACGGGATGTGGCGTCCTCATGTGGAATGTCGTGTTCAGAAACTGTGCATTTGCTTTGACATTCTGTTATGTTTGCGGCATCTGTGTTTTGAAAATGGAGTGCTGTGTCCTCTGTGTGTCTCAAATTTAAACACATGTAACCTTGTGTGCCACGCATCTGTAATGTAATTTTGAGGATTTGTGTGATATGCTTAACGATTTGTGCTGAGTCTACCTCATGATAGTTGTCATTGACATGTGTCCATGTACATCTCAACTAGGAGGAGGCCAAATCTCATACGTCACCTGACAGTGCTGGGGGACATGGAGGATAAAGCGATCATCCGAAAATTCTGCCTGGACAGAGCGACCATGAAGACCCTTTGTGATCTTTTGGAGCCCCACCTGCAACCTCGCCGCCACTACCCAACAGCCTTCACACCCACATACAAAGTGATGGCAGCCCTCCACTTTTTTGCAACTGGTTCCTTCCAGGAGACCGTGGCCGGCGCTGCAGGGATGTCGCAACCCATGTCCAGCATGGTGCTGAGGGATGTTCTTGCAGCCATGATGAGATATAAGGATCGTTACATACATTTCCCCAGGGGAGCAGAATTGCCAGGTGTGAAGGGTGACTTCTATGCCCTTGGGCACATTCCCCATGTTGTTGGTACCATCGATTGCACCCATGTTGGTCTGGTGGCACCACAGGCCACTGAGCATATTTTTAGGAACCGCAAACATTACCATTCTATAAATGTGCAGGTGGTGTGCCTTGCGGACATGACGATTTCACATGTGTGTGCAAGATTCCCCGGATCTGCCCATGATTCATACATCATGAGGAACAGCATGGTGCCCCGGATGATGGCTAACCTACATCCCGATTGTGCTTGGATTGTGGGTGAGTATGCCCAGTGATATGGCATGCTGTGTGTTTGTGACCTGCTGCCCTCTGCCTGTGCAACATTGCAATGTGTGTTTGTCATTCCTAGGTGACTCTGCATATCCCAGTAGCCCATGGCTCCTGAGTCCACTGAGAAATCCCAGGACCCCGGCAGATGTCAGGTGCAATGAGTCCCATGGCAGAACCCGACGTGTAATTGAGCGGAATTTTGGCCTACTCAAGTCAAGATTCCACTGCCTTGACAGGACTGGAGGAGCACTGGCAAACTCGCCTGGGAAGGTCTACAAGATCGTTGTGGCATGCTGTATGCTGCACAATATGGCCATTCACAAGGGGATTCCCCTGCTCCTGGATGATGGAGAGGAACCCCTGCCCAAGGACCTGAGTCCAGTGATGAGGACAGTGGAGAGGAGGAAGGAGTTGATATTCAACCGCTACTTCACGTGAAGGTGTGTAAAGATGTACGACTTGTACATTGTCTGTTGTGGTTGTTGTTGTTGTGCAGGGCTATCTGTGGATGGTACAGACAGGCACATGTTGAGTCATCTGTGTGTAGGAAATGTGGCATTGACGTTCCATATGTGGACGTATGCTGGACTCTATTTGTTAACACATGCTCCACATAGTCTTGTATGCCTGTAGTCTAATGTGTATGTTCTGTGTAGTGTTATGTCTGTGATGCCACAATGACACCAGTGACTGTTGTTCTGTTGTGTCTCCCTAGGTGCTTCAGAATAATCCTGCCCTACGTACTGTACATCATTTGGGCACATCTTGGACATTTTCAAAACTGTAAATATTGCACTAAAACCGATATAGCACAACATCTGGTGCGTCATGTTTTTTACTTGCAAAGTGGACATGTGAGAGGTGCGGGAATATTTACATGAAGGTGGTGAATGGGTAGTGAGTTGAAAGTCATAGTAGATGAGATGCAAGAGTAGACACCACATGGATGTGGTGACCCAGTCCAACAGACAAGTGCCATTGCCAAGGCAGTGTGGGGAAGGACGGTCCAAACTGTCAATGCAGTGGGGAAGAGGTTTGCCATCAGGGCTGGCTTCGTAACTGGCGTGTGGCTGGTGCTTTGCCTCCGGAGACTCCCAGGCTCTTCTTTGGATGCCCCCTTGATCTTTTTAATGGTGGGGGGCCTGCTGAATGGCCAGCGGCATCTGAGGACTCACCCCTCTCTGTTGGCGCAGGGGAGGATGGTGCACTGTCATCCAGCAGCACAACAAAAAGGGAGCAGAGGTGTTGGTTGCGACGCAGGCCTGTCCCTCAGCAACGCCACATGAGGTCGACCATTTGACCAATGCGTGTGTCGATGGACCTCATCAGCAGGATGAGCTCACGTAAAAGTTTGTCCGACTGGCCACTTTGTCCCTGGACCGGTTCATATGCACCGATGACTCTGGTAAAGTGGTCCAGGGATGGTGTGCCAACCTCCTGAGGTCTGGGGGGACCCTGGCCCTCCCACCTACCTTGTTGCCACGGGCCTGTTGCCTCGACACGGTGGGTCCTTGCACACTCTCCCTGCCCTCCACAGTTGGTGTTGTGTCCTGGTCATCCCCTGGGACAGGTAGGTGGTGGTGGTGGTGGTGGTGGCCGAGGTGACAGCGGTTGAGGCACAGGCCATGACTGCAGGGGTCTGCTGTGCAGTTGTTGGTGCAGCAGACGTGGTGTTGGGGAAGATTGGTTCCTGGGACCTGTTGGGCCTTGGCACACCATATGGGCCGGCCTGGAGCTCATCGTCCAAACTGTCCTGGGAGTCAACATCCGAGAGTCCATGTACTGGGGGTGGAGACTGGCTCTGCTGGTCGTTGTTGTCCTCAGCAGCAAGATTTTCATCACCTGTGGATTAAATGGGAAAGGGTCAGTGTAGGGCAATGTGCAAGTATTCTGTTAGCTGCATGTCATCTGCTGTCTGTACACTAAACAATTGAGACAACTTTTGTATTATTTTTACATGCAATACTGGCTGTTATTACATGGGGCATGAAAACATCAAATACTCAAACATGTCCTGTGTCGATGCATTGCATGCAATTTGTTCCGTGTGTAGTGTTGCATGTCTCACAACTAGAAACAGCCAGTCCTATGACGATGCCTACCTACCTGTTAGGTAAGGGTGGATAGTGCAATGGCTGACACATGCTCCTGGGTGGGGGAGAACTCCATAATGCTGGAGTGTGGAACAAGGAGCATGCTTGGAGTAGTGATACAGGCCTCCCACCCCCAAACAGTCCTCCAATACTAGAATGCTACCTACCTGTTAGGTGAGGGTGGACAGTGAAATGGTGCTTTGATTGTGCAAGGAAGTACTTATCATGTTGGTTGCCATTTGTTTGTACTTACCAGCCTCCGTTCCCCCAGCTACTCCTGTGAGACTCTCAGGATGCAGTATGGCAAGCACCTTCTACTTCCATGGTGTGAATTTTTTCTGTTGGATGGGAGGGCTACTGCCAGTCCGGTTCGCCAGCTCCCAGTTCTTGCTCCTCTTCTTCTTGACAACCCTCTTGAGATCATGCCACCGCTTCATGATCTCCTTTTTGGATCGCGGGGTGGTCCCTACTGCATTGACCATTTGGACTATCCTTTCCCATATTTGTGTCCCTGTGGCTAATGGTGTCTGTTGGACCAGGCTACCAAACAGTTGTGGTTCCACTCTCACTATCTCATTGACCATGACTGTCAACTCACCCTCTGTGAATTTTGGCATTTTCTGTGCTGCCATGGTGGTTGGTGTTTGCAGTGTTTGTGGGTGCAGGGGTGTGTGTGGTGGGTGTGTTGTTGAGGTGTGAGGTGTGTTGTGTGCTGGGGGATTGTTGGTGCTGGTGTAATGGTGGTGGTGGTGGGGTGTGTATTGTGTTGTTTTGCCTCTCCTGTCAGATGTGGTATTCGGCCTTCTCTTCTGGAGTATTGCAAAGGATTGTGGTCAGTAAAGGGACTGTATTTATACTCAGCTGTGTGGGTGTGTCCAATTGGGCCTTTGCTGTGAGTTGTATTGTGGGTGTTGTCCTGGGAAATGTAATTTTTTTTGCATTTGTTTTATCATTGGTATGTGTTTTGTGTATTTGTGGGGCATGGCTACTTTCATTTGTGCTCAGTTAGGCATCGTTGCAGTGTTTTGGCTTCGTCTGCCATGTTTTTCATGTACCGTCCGCTGCGGTGGCTGTGCTGCAGCTCTTCCGCTGTCTCTCCCATTCACTGCAGTGTGCGACCGCGGCGGTGGGGAACAGCGGTTCGTACCGCGGGACCATCGGGGAAATCCTAATTTCCTGTGCAGTGTCTGGAATATGCTTGAGGCGGGGTGAAGCTTTTCCGCTGCTATTTCGACCGCAGCAGTCCGTTTTGGTTCATCACCACCCACGTCGGGCGGTTTTTGTTAGTCCGCTACCGCCGCGGTCGGTCTTTTTTCGCGGTTGATCCTAATTTGACCGCCGGTTTATCCACGGTCCAGGCAGGTGGTTGTTTTCCGCCTCCATGGTGGTCGCGGTGATTTTCCGCATGCTTTCCTAATGGGCCCCTTAATCTTCCTTTTATATATTTAACTCCTACCCTTTTGTTTCATACCCTAAATTTTTATTCAGTCCCACTCTGTCATTTCTTTCTTCTCTGTGTTTCTCTTCTGTGTGGTTGTCTTGCCTTTCACCACCCCCCTCTCACATCAATGTCCTTTTCCTTGAATGGTCTTATGGCTAAAGTCTGCAGGCTTTTTGTCATATTCTTCTTGATATCTATTTGGTGGAGTTCTTTTCTCCTCCTCTTCTTCTTGTATTTGCTCCTTTTCTCTCTTTCCTTTTCTTCTTCAGCATTTCTAGGTCCTCACACATTATTCCTCTCCTTAGACGTTTACTTTTTTTTCACTTCATACTTCTTCATTTTGTTTACCTATGTCTCTTATTATTTTTCTTTCTACTTAAATTCTGTATTCTTCTCCCCTTACGTTCTCTTCTTCATGGCTGTACCACCCATCAGCTCCCTTGTACTTTCTTCTTTGTACACCGTCTTGATCTCCTGTTCTTACCTTTTATCTACCCACTGATTTTTAAGTCACTCTTACTCAATGTTCTTCTCCAATCTAGTTTACTTTCCAATTATCTATCTTTCTATATTTCAAACTCATGGAAGGAATCCGCATTATAACCTGAAACGTTAAAGGATTGCGCAATCCTGTCAACAAACAACGGGTACTATCTCACCTTGACAGACTGAACTGTCATGTTGCAATGTTGCAAGAATCCCAGCTCAAGTTAGAAGTCTTATCTTCATTATGTAAAAAATGGGTGGGCAACATTTTTTGCCCACCTGCTGTTAATAATAAGGACGGTGTGATAATTTTATTTCATAAATCTTTGAATGTTTTATTACAAAATGAGTTTACAGATACAGATGGTAGATGGATATACGTAGATGTTGAAGTTAATAATCACCAACTTTTTTTTTGTAATGTTTATGGTCCAAATGGTATCGATCTATTTTTTTGGAGTGACCTTTCCACTTTCCTTTCCTCACACTTGGCTGAGTATTTGATTCTGAGTGGGGATTGTAACCAAATTATTGACCCTTGTCTTGATTGGAAATCACAGACCAGATACATCCCAAATAAAATGCAGAAAGGATTTTTCAAAACCATTACTATTAGGGGATTGATAGACACTTGGCAAACCTCTCACCCTGACGTTCTAGAATTTTCTTTCTTTTCACCTGTCCACAAATCACACTCAAAGATTGATCACATTTTCCTAACACAACCTGCCTTACAATTTTTGAACAAGGTTGAAATTGGCTCTATCCTTATTTCTGACCACAATCCTGTTATTCTTGATATGGATTACCCTTCACCCTCTCCTGCTTCCAAACAATGGCGCTTTAATAATTCCCATCTTTTAAACCCACAATTTTCTGAACAGTTTATCCTATTTGTCCAGGAGTTTTTTCATCATGACCTCTTCTCAGTCTCTCAATTCCACTCTGCTTGGGATGCTTTCAAAGCTTCCGCTAGGGGTTTTATCATAGATTTTGTGTCGCAGAAAAAAAGGAAAGCCCTCTCCCATTCAACACTGCTTCTAAAACAAATCAAAACTTTGGAACATAAGTACTTCACTACTAATTGCGCCAATACACTACCCTTCCTTATTAAAGCTAAAATGCAATATAACAAATTATCTTGGGATTCGGCCTGCAACTCTCTTCTCAAATTTAATGCTAAAATGTATGGTGGTTGTAATAAAGCAGGGAGATCTTTAGCAAACTATCTCAAAATTAAGAAACAAAAATCTAAACTTGTGGTCATAAAAGATGAATCAGGGAATCTACATTTTTCAGACTCCAACATACTTGAATGCTTCCTAAATCTCCTGATAAGAGCCTCAATCTCTCATCCCTCGATGCCCCCATTTCTGTAAGGGACTTATAAAGGCGATGACTTTGCTACCCAAAGATAGATTTACTGTTTGATTTTTTTTGCATTTTAATACATTTTTGACCCCTCATCTCATGTCATTGATTGACTCTTTTTTGCTCTCTGGCGAGTCACAGGGTTCCTTTACGCAAGCGATGCATTGTCTAATACCCAAGAAAGAAAGACAAAGATCCCTCTTTGTGCAAGAATTATAGACCAATTTCCTTAATAAACACAGACTGTAAAATGTATGCAAAACTCCTCACCCTTTGCATCAATAAGGTTATTCCCAACGTAGTTAACATATATCAATCTGGTTTCCCAAAGGTCGCTCTATCACAGATAATTCACATACCTTTCTTAACATCATACATTTAGCCTCAAAGTCTGCTTCCCCCATCGCAGCCATCACCTTAGATGCCGAAAAAGCATTTGATAGGGTTAGCCGGGATTTTATATTCGGTGCTTTGATAATGGCATGGATTCAGTCCCCCTATCATTAAATTAGTAAGACTCTTATACTCAGCACCAACTACATCCGTTTGGGTAAATGGAAGTTAATCCAGATATTTCCCCCTCCTCAGGGGAACTAGACAGGGCTGGCCTCTTTATCCCCTTCTTTTCATCCTGACCCTTGAACCTTACCTAGAGACTATTAGACGTTCAACACAATATACTGGGTTTCAACTTCAAAACCTTGATATCAAATTCACAGCTTATGCAGACGATATCTTATTATTTATTTCTAACCCTTCTGTTTCCTTGCTGGCCTCTTTTCCCCCATTACATGACTACTCTTGCATTTCTGGATACAAATTGAACGTTGATAAATCAGAAATCCTACCTTTGAATACATTTTGTCTCCCCTCCATGTTTACTGATTCAGGCTTTGAATGGACCTCTTCTCATATTAAATGTCTTGGAATTTTATACTGTAATAATATCAAAGATCTTGTTAACCTCAACCATGCTGATATTCTTAAGAAGCTCTTGTCCTCATTGATGTTTGGTATCCACTTTTCCTTTCATGGTGAGGTAGATAAGCTACGATTAGGATGATGCTTCTCCCAATTATTAACTTCTACCTCTCTATGCTCCCTGTTTCTCTCCCTAATACTTTCTTTCGCACCATCAGCAGTTCACTTATTAAATTTCTTTGGAATAAAAGTAAATCCAGAATCTCACTGGCTTACCTTCACTTTTCTAAAGAATTGGGCGGGTTTAACTTTCCTAATCTCAGACGATATCATTCAGCTTTCACCTTGAAACAAATTTGGCCTTTTTTGTCTGATTCCACTACCTCGTCATGTACAACTTGGAGTGCCTTAGAACAATCCCAGTGTTCTCCATTTTCGTTCCTTTCTGCTATCCAGGTCACTTTACCTCTGAAACGCATGTCCTTTCCTACTCGCACTCACTCAAGGGCTCTAGTTGTAACTTCGCTTTGCATACATCTTTGTATGAATGACAACTCCCTAAGCATCCCGATCTGGTATAAAAAAAAAATTAAGATTAATAATCGCGCCTTATTCTGGAAGAAATGGATTGACAAAGGTATCATTACTCCCCAACAATTGATAAAAGATGGTTCTTTCTTGTCACCTTCTGAACTTCAATCTTTATATAGTTTTACCTCGCAACATGACTCCTACTACAGTTTTCTCAAGGATGCCCTTACGCGCTATTATTTGCCTGCAAACCCTAACCCTAGTGTTATACCTGAACATTCATCTCCTTCTCCTGATTCTATTGTTTTTTCCACACAATTTAAAGCCGCCACCATTTATAAGTTATCATCTCATTCCCTTGTTGTCAGAATTAAATCCCCCTTGGAACTAATATCGGAAAAATACTTAGGCCTTGACCTCCCCTTTCGCACATGGGATCTTCTTTGGTCCAAAATGCACACTACTTCACGCTCAGCCAGCACCACACAGACCCTATACTATTTTTACAATAGACTATTTCTAACTCCTAGCGACCTTTACAGATTTAAATTATTAGCCTCTCCTAAATGTTGGTCCTGCCCTCACGAGCAAGGGGATTTCCTTCACATGTTTTTCCATTGTCCCCTTGTTGAAGCCTTCTGGTCCTGTATTTGGTCAAAATTAAACAAAATCCTACTGTCCAATATCCCCTTCCACATTAAACATGTTTTTCTTGGTAACCTCTTCCCCGCTTGGGTTAATCACAACAACAAAGGTAATTTCATCAACTTATTTTTAGCTATAACACTTCCGAATATTACTACTAATTGGAAAGATACCTCCAAAATCTCTTATCAAGCATGGTGGAATTTACTTTGTCATCATCACAGAATGGACAAAGCTTTTGCCGCTTCTACTTCTTTGCTGATTACAAAGGACTTATTATGGTTACCTTTAACTCATTTTCAATCTAGAAAGTAAAATTCATTCCTTTTGTTACATATGGTATTGTTGTTTATTATATACTGAATATTGCTCTTAATATATTTAATGTTCTATCTTTTTTAGGACTCTTCTTTCTCTCTTTTCTTACTCTTCCTTTTTTCTTCTTCTTTTTCCTTTCTTCTCTTTTCTCTCTTCTCATTTTAAAATCCTCTAAAAATGCACCTTTACTTCGTACAGTTTTGCTACCATAAGGATATTCAAAAAAACAAAACGTAAGGAAGGGTCTGAGGGGAGAAAATCTTTAAAGACCAGCTTGCATCCTATCCCCCAATCTAACTCTCAACAAATACACAGGGGATGCTAAGGGTCTAAGAGGAAAACTACCAATAAACTATACACTCATAAGTAGTGTGGTAAAGTAGTTAGTGTAAGGAGAGAAGAATAATACCCATCAGCCCACCCATTGGTGGAATCTCATCATCTGGGTTTTGTTGAAAACTGGTATCTGCTAGGTACCTCTCTAAACATATATAGAGGAATGCTAGTGTCAGATCCACCAGTGAGAGAGAGCCAACAGGATATGTTGGTGGGTTGAAAAGAAAAAGGGAAAAAGTTGCAGTGCTAAAAAGAAGGTGTGGAATAGTGAAAAAAGTGAAGATTAAGATTGCCTATTATGATGCCAAAAGAAACTTTATTGAAGGGGCCATCATATTGGCAAGATTAAAAGCAGAGTGAAGATAGTATATCAAACAAATATTACTATCAGTTGTCAAAGATATATGGTCAACATGTTTCAGCCTAACAAGGCTTTCATCAGGACCTGTAATTATTACACTACTGCAACATTGAATGTGTGATTAAGTGAATGAAATTAAAGAAACAAAACCTACCAGTAGTAATTTACTATATGGTAGTCTCACATCATGATGAAGTAGAATCTCTCCTGAAACCAAAAACAGTTGTGGAAAAACAATGGGCATGTAGTATCAAAACATCAATACAAGTATGTATGTGTACATTAATATTCAGATTAAGTACAAAGACTCACCCATAAAATTTATGGAGATAGCCTCACCTCGCCTGGCACTCGCTCAGGTGAAAAAGAGGCCCCGCTCTAAGAGAATGGGGAGGGAATACAAGTGTAGTGATCACTACAGACATATATTTAGCATGCATCTGTAGAGGTTCCCTTTATTTAATCATAAACAAGATCCCCTTGGAGGGGCTGGACAATAAAATAGATGGCGACTTCGACTTGCCCTGGCTGAGTAACCCCATAGACATATGTGCTACTCAGTGCATTAGATTAGAAAAGACAAAAAAACTTCCTCTCTTTTTTGAATCAAGATGGAATGAAGTGGTCCTACATCTTGGTGTGGTAACAATGGGCTATTAACTGTCTCAGAGACAAAGATTAGACAAAGATGAAAATGGCTTGTCTGTGGTAAATGGAGAGATACTTGTAAAGTAGTCTCTCCAAACTAAAGCAGTAAAAGAGAAGAAAAGCAGTATGCCAATTGTACATGTTACCCTGCACAACCTGCTTTATGGAGGAAATGCTTCCAAAGTTCTATCCTCCCACCAAAAGCACAGGTTTCCATAGGCAGTGAAGAGAAACACCTCACAAATACTCCTCCGTAAGTCTTGCTAGCTCGTGAAAAATGGACCCCCACCTGTCCGTCGGTGCCTCCGGCTGGTAACTGAGCCGAGGGGAAGGTGACGAGTATAGTGACCTAGTTAGGTTTTTATTCGAAAAATGCAGACCGAAGAGGAAGAACAGCAATGTATCTTCTTCCAACAGGTGATTGGTTCGTTAAAGGGAAACCGGGAGCCGGAAAGTAAACAGCAGACCGGAAATAGTGTGGAATAATACTTCTTACCCATTGGTCGCTGCTCTAAAACCCTTTCTGAGATTGGTTGTGGCTCTTATGCTCCAAAAGCATAGCGCGAAGTACGGCGCAATGATCATGTATATTTAAATAATTAACAAACAGAACACCATTGAGGTTTTTATGTGTACAGATGCTTTTTTGTGATAGTAATATCTAGCTAGGAGTGCATACGAAGGATAAATGAGCGGGGACAGTCTTATTCACCCATCAACTGCAGTTTGGTTAAATGTCCTTAAGCCTTCTCTGCAGCGATCGCTTTCTGCTCCATTGTTTGGCAAAACAAAGCACGATTCGCAGCGTAATGATCATATATATTGAAGACTATTTTGTTATTTACACAACACCATTACAGTGTTTATAGTAAATAGCCGTTTCACATATCGTAACATGAAGCCTGGGTTGCAGCAACAGGATTTATAGGCGGGACCATCATGCCGTGGAACTACCTATGACAATCCAAATGGCCGACTCGTGCATTTGATCAAAAATCCCAATACCTCATAAAGAAGGAGACCAAGAGAGAAAAAACCTCATTTGTTTAGTAAGGAGTTTAGTTTGCGCCTCGACAAATGAAGTAGAGTGTCCTGGGGCAAGGTACATTGTGAGAGTGGATGTAAATCTCCTAAACATTGATGAAAAGCAGTATAGAAAGCAGTCACTAAAAATAAGTCAAACTACATGGTTTATATCAACGTTGTCACTCAATTCAATGTATAAACCAGGAATTGGTATATGTTCAAAATTAGTGATTGATATGTCCTAGAGAGCAAAAAGAGGAACACCCTCTATTTGCCAGTCGGCAAATATACAGAATATTGAAGGGTAAATGTTGATCAGAGTTGGATCCAAGGGATTTCATCATTTAACCCTATGGTGTCACACTTAAGTTTGAAAATCCATTTTTGTTCTCTGATAAACAAGTATCGAGAGATATCACTGACATGTTGAGGAATGAACGGCTGTTCAAGGACTAGCCATTCCATATCCTCAGCAGAATGTTTCATTGTCAGGAAATGGTTGGTGAGTCGTGTGGCCTGTTTATTGCGCCTGATGGTGCTTTTATGTTCTTGAATTCTGAGTTTAACTTTTCTGGCCGTCATCCCAATATAGCGAAGTGAGCAGGGGCATGTGATTAAATATATAACTCTCTCACTCTTACAATTGGTATGCCGTTTGAGCACCCAGGGACGTGAGGTGTCAATGTCCACTGTAAGGGTTTTGTTGGTCTGAGGACACACCGAACAGTTTCCACACGGATGGTGGCCTTGGACTGACAAAAGATTCCAGAGTGTCGTAATGGATTCTTGTGGGGTGGACCGGGGTCTGGTATGGACTAGGTCATCTTTAAGATTAGAGCTTCTCTTAAAGGAGAAAAGCGGAGGTGGAATTTTATTCCCAGCAGTATTTAGAATACACCAATTTTTCCAAATGATTTTCTGTACTTGAGTAGACACCGTGCTGAATGTGGTGACAAAGGTTAGTTTCTCCAATGGGGTTTGACCACAGGTGGAGCAAGTAACGCTTCCCGAGGGTTGTTGGAAGCCCTCTTGCATGATATTCTAACCAGAGCACTAGGATATAATCGTTTTTTCAATTTAGAACACAGATCTTTTGATTGATCCTAGAAATCAGATTTTTCAGAGCAGTTTCTCTGAACCCTTAAAAATTGTCCGAAAGGCACATTCTCTCTTAAAGAGCGTGGATGATAGCTGTCAAATCGAAGAAGAGAATTCCTCGACATAGGCTTTCGATACAATTTACTGGCTAGATGTCCATCTTTAGGAAAAATGAGTAGATCTAGAAAAGGGAGTTCAGTCTCACTAAATTCCACCGTGAATCTGAGAAATTGATTCTGGGTGTTCAGCCAACTCTGGAAAGCAAGTATAGAAGCAGTGTCTCCACGCCATGCTACTAGTACGTCGTCAATGTATCTCTTCCACAACACCGTTTGATGGTAATACGGGTTGTTGTGGTTGAGTACGTACTGTGTCTCAAAGAGGTGGACATACAAATTTGCCAAGCTAGGGGCAAAAATGCTCCCCATGGAAGTACCCGATGTCTGGAGGTACAGGAAGTCTTCAAATTTGAAGAAATTCTCGGTCATGGAAAGTCTCGTCAACTCCATGATGAAACGAATAGGTGTAATACTTTCATGAGTGTTTACTTCTAGAAGACCTCTGACGGCCTGCAGGGTTTCTTCCTGCGGAATGCAGGTGTATAGAGATTCAACTTCGAAACCGACAAGAATGTCAGTCTCGACATTGAACTCTATTTCAGGCAGAAGGCAAAGAACATCCTTTGTGTCCTGGAGGTAGGTGGGCATAGTCCGCACCAAAGGTCTCAGGAAAACGTCGACAAAAGATGAAAGGGGTTCGAGAAGAGACCCGATGCCTGAAATGATGGGCCGTCCTGGGGGGGGGCGGGGGGGCTTGCTGGTTTATGGATTTTGGGCAAGGCATAAAAACATGGGGTGACTGGATAAGAAGTTACAAGAAATTGGGCTTCTTGCGATGTAATCCAGCCCTCTGTACTTGCCTCTTCCACTAGATTTTTTATTTCAGTAGACAGCCTGCTAGTAGGGTCGGTGTTAAGCAAAGTATAGGAGTTGGTGTCTCCTAGTTGTCTCAAACATTCCACTCGATAAGTGGTGGTGTCCAGAATGACTATTGCACCACCCTTATCGGCGGGTTTGATTGTTATATTTTTATCCTTGGACAAAGTGTCTATCGCCGTTCTCTCGGCTCTTGAAAGATTTAGAAATTTGTCATTTTTTGACAAATCCATGGAATTGATCTCATGAACCACCGCTTTTTCGAATGCACCAACCATAGGTGGTACTTGTTGGATAAAGGAGGTATATATAGATTTCTTCTTCAGACCCGTGTTGATATCAGTTTGGGTCTGATCTTGATCTTTGTCAGAAAAGAAGAATTGGAGCCAGACTTTCCGAAATAATTTTTCAACCTCACCGCATAGCTGGAAGGCGTCACCGCTGTATGTTGGTACAAACCCTAGTCTTTTATTAAGGACTTGATGCTCAGTAGGGGTTAGGGTGCGTGAACTTAGGTTGACCACCAGATCCTCATTGCTGCCCGGGGTAATAGTTACTGGCCTCGTCTGCTGCTGCGAGTGTATGGGGGATCTTGTTCATCTTGCCACCGTACCTGAACTTGGGGTTGACCTCTCCATCTGCCCCTGCTCCGGCCACGGCCCTGTCCTCAAAAAAACCTGGCCATCGTAAAATTGGGGCTGCAGGTGGTACTGGGGCATGGGGTGTGGGAACTGTGGATATCCCCAAGGCGTTGGCGGTCACCATGGGCCTGATTGGTAAAAGTTACCTTGTCCAATTCGCCTGCGATTCGATCGGTTGTATTGACCTCTACCTCTCCATTGTGGCTTACCACTAGTATCTCCATCAGAGTCACTAGAGTCTGGGTCGGAAGAAGTTGTAGAGTAACTCGACCCATAGCTTTTCCCTTTCTTGATGAACTCCGGGGCCTTATAGTTCTCACTGGTGTATGGATAGACTCTTTCGTGGGAGAATTTTGCCAGATCTTTTTTAAATTTCTCAATCTTGGCGAAAAAGATAGGGTCTCTGTATTCTTTATTAGTTTTGTTCGCTTCATCTAATAGTTTCTGGAATTGTTTGGTAGTGAGTGTTGTTTTTATCTGGCCTTCCAACAGCTGTATTTCTATGAGGATGGCATCAGCAACCCTTTTCGCGGTCGTGATTATTAAAATCAGCCAGTCACGGGTGCATCGCCACGCGATCAATGACCAGTCCTTAAGGAAGGCCTTATCCGTGAGAAACAATCTTGGGGCATTTGTTACAAGTAGGCCTGTGGGGGCACATTTTCCGTGTAGGTATTTGGCCATAATTTGTCCATGGATAATAGTTTGGGTACGGCTCTTCTTTAAGTTTAGAATGGTATCCCAATCCCCTGGGATACTTGGTCCTGCAGTAGTTATATAGTCCAACATACTGGGATTGTCATTGAGAATAGATGTCAAAGTTTCATCGTCAAATGCTAGGCCTGCGAAGTCTGCCATCTAAAATGTCCACCTAAGGTCTCCAAGAGGAGACCTGCTGGCAATGCTAATTATACTTGCCTACACTTAGAGACCCGCAACTGTGGCTGCACTAGAAGATCAAAAAAAAAAAACGTAAGGATATTGCCTGATACTGTTTCTCATAACATGCTCTGTTTTATTAATGTCCTGTTATTACCAGACTTTTTACTGATGTTTTACATTGCTTATGTCCTCAATAAAGCATTCTGAACTCAAATACAAAATATCATTTTTTTTTCAAATGTTTAAAAATAATGCAACATAAATAAATAATACATATATTTAAAATAAACATAGTTAAAATATGTTTAAAATTGTGAGTAATACATACAATGTAAAAAAAAGTTAAACATATACTGATAAAATATAATATATATACTTACTTTATAATATTTACAAATAATTATTATAATAATTTATACATTGTTAAAAAACATTTTATAAATTATAAATACATACATACACATACAACAATATTCTAAATAAAAATATAAAAATGATATATACCAAATTTAAAACATTTTTTTAAATAAATTATACACTACATTAACTAAAACAGTAAATATTGGATAGCGTAGGGGTAAGAATTACTATTCCAACTCCAGAGAGTGCAAAAGTAGGGAAAGTATTGGATAGCTTAGGGGTAAAAACTACTATTCCAACTCCAAAGAGTGCAACAGTAAGTAAGTAAATCTTTATTCGGTTTCAATTTACATGAAAAACCATAAAAGAGTTTGCACAGTACATTTCATTATTTAAAATTCATTTTAACAAAACTAGGACAGAATTGATATATTTACATTTAAAAAGGCTGCCCTTATTCTTTGCACCAAATAGTCAAACATTACCATATCAAAGATTTACTCTATGTTTAAAAATGCATTTTAAAAAGGTGCTCACAGTTTTACAAGTCAATTCAGAGCTTAAAAATTGCAGCCACAGCATAGCGGGACGGCATTTTCTAAGGCCTAAAGTTCTCAGAAGGGGAATTAACCATAGCTTACGATGTGCAGTGTAATATTTGCAAAACATTACAGTATGAATCGTTGACTGTTCAGAATTTTCGTCACACGGGCACACCATTAAGCTTTCGTCCCAGCTATTTCTGTTAGGAAAGGCTACGACCCTGTGGAAAATGTTCAACCTAAATCTTGCCAGTAAAAACCGCTCAAAATATGACTCGACATATGTCAAATATGGTTCTATTTCTAGAGTAGTCATGACTGTCAAGGAATGTTGGACTGATGGTTTCTTTATCTCTACGATGGTACGTAGTTCTTCTATATGACTCAAAGCCCTTCTTTTTAGATCTTTCTTCGGGATTTGAACAATTGTTTCAGGGTTGGAATAATATTCAGCCATCCCCAAGTCAGTAAGAAGATTTTTTACGTATCTCAGCCATTCTATTTTTTTCACATAGTCCAATGACATACAGTCTGCCACAATCTCTTTTGTAAGAGTATTTTTTGTTGACGTCCAAATACGGCGCCAGAGCAGTATGGGTTCGATCTTTGCCAAATCCTCAATATGGGGCATTCCTAGCTCTGCATGGCAGGCAAAGGTAGATACTCGTTTAGGGACCGCCAAAAGAAATCTCATAAAAGTATTCTCTGCTACCTGTAGGTCTTTTGTGTTTTTATGTCCCCACAGACCCGCCCCATAGAGTGCGATGGAATGACACTTTGCTTTATAAATGCGGAGTAGCTCAACTGGTGGCCTTTTTCCTAATTTCTGTGCAAATTCTTTGAGGGCAGCAGTTGCTCGCAGAAGTTGGTGTTTGCGGGCTTCTATAGCCGCTTTCCAATTAAGCTTCTCATCCATCATAATCCCCAGGTAAGGGTATTGGGCAGTTGGTTCTATTTTTTCATTATCGAGAAAAATACTCTTCCCATGTTTCTTTCCTTGGCCTGCCACCATGACATATGTCTTTTTTATATTTATGTGGAGATCCAAGTTGCCCATGAATTTTGCATACCTGTTCAATGCTTTCTGTAACTCCCGTGGGGTGCGTGCTAGTATCACAGCATCGTCTGCGTATAGGAGCGCAGGCAC
The DNA here is from genome assembly GCF_964263255.1 of Lissotriton vulgaris. NCBI lineage: Eukaryota > Metazoa > Chordata > Amphibia > Caudata > Salamandridae > Lissotriton > Lissotriton vulgaris. The sequence goes on from NC_141695.1 coordinate 1,310,446,348, forward strand.
CAGGCGATCTTTCACTCAGGGTAGGTCTAGGCCCCCCCTCAACATCTCTACCTCAAGACCGTTAGTGTAAAGGGAGAAGAGAAAGGGGGCCAGCACACATCCCTGCCTGACGCCGCGCTCCACTGTGAATGGCTCTGATAATTCACCCCGCACTCCAAAACGTACCCTTGAGGAAGCATTGGAATATAGTTCTCTAAGAAAGGTTACCAGGACTAAATCTATTCCCATATCGATGAGAACTGACCACAGTTTTGCATGAGAGACGCAGTCGAAAGCTGCAAATAGGTCGACATAAACCATGTACAGCTTTTCCCGCTTAGCCGACACGTACTTTCCCATCATTAGGGCCAGGTTCAGGGCTTGTTCTGTTGTTCCGAAGCCCTCTCGGAAACCGAACTGGATGTCTGAAAGGGTCCCGGTATCGTCCGCCCACTCCTGTAGACGCTGGAGGACCACTCTGCCCAGTACTTTCCCCAGCGAATTCAGGAGCGAGATCGGGCGGTAACAGGACACCTCCTCTCTGTTTCCCTTCTTAAATATGGGTACCAAAATTGATTGGGTCCAAGATGTAATTAGGCCACACTTCATTGTAGCGTCAAACACCCTCTTTATAATTGGGGCCCACAGATCTAATTTAAATTTAAAAAAGTCAACTGGTACCCCGTCTGGGCCAGGAGCTTTTCCGCTTTTACTCGCTTTAACTGCATTTATTACTTCATAAAGTTCAACGTCTAGTGCAATTGGAAATGGGTTAGCCTGATTTCCCCGGTTATTTCCCTCAGTTAAAACTACTTCTGAAGGTTTACCGAAGATTTTTGAAAAATGGTTTACCCATGTTGGTCCCTCGATAGCGACTTCTACTTTTGGGTGGTCGTTTGTGTCTGTCAGAAAAGGGGCTTTCACCACCTTCCAAAACAGTTCGCTATTTTTATTTAGTGAGCTCTCATGAAGTTGGTTCCATAGGGCTTTCTTTAGTTCCTCTTTTCTAACTTTACATGCCAACCTGTATGACCTTCTCAGGGTCCTAACCTCATCTTGGTCTCTAATAGATTTTGTTAGTGCTTTTTTTAAGGTTTTATGGGCCACTGAGCAATTGTGGTTGAACCATCCTTGTTTTTCTTCCTTTTTACCTTTTTGATTCCTTGTTAGGCATTCGTTTACCTTTTCCAAAATCACCATAAAATTATCTAGGACTTCCTCTTCTTTTGTGTCGATGTCTAGACACTTCAGTATTGCCGGGTATACCGCAGTTACTACCTTATTTGTTAGTTCTACAGGATCTATCTTCCCCCATCCTAGGGTATAACCATTTGTTTTTTTTAAGTGTATGTTATTCTGGGCGAGTGTGGTCATTAAAGTCTGTGCTGATAAGTGCCCCTGATCTATGAATAGGTCAAAGGCTAGAGCGGCATGATCACTCAGGGGATTTATTAGCACTTTAAATCTCTGGGCCTTGTTTCCAAGAGACGCTGTGGTCAGTATATAATCAATTGTTGACTCACTACCCCTTCCGAGATAGGTTGGGTCCAATTTCCCACAGGGGTTTTTTACTTCGTTTAGTATCACCGGGTCCAGGTCAGATAAAGTTTCATTAAAAAATCTCCCACCACTGAGTGTCTGAAGTGGGTTATTTGCTCATCTATTTCATGCCCCATACTGCAAATATTACTGTTATTCCTTTCACAGGGGTGGTGATTAAAATCGCCACCCCACACAATGCTTGGGGGATCTAGGTCTTGTGTTTGTTTTTTGACCAGGTAAGGAGTTTCTTGCGGAGAGCCCCAAGTGTTTTTACTCTCTCGCTTTCTATTAGATTGTCATACATGTTTACAAGTAGAAAAACCCTCTTTATCTGAAAAGACAATCTTAATATCTGGTGATTTGGTTCTAAGCTAAGCACAGTCATTTCTAACCCTGGTATGGTATTCGCTATGTAAATTATCAGCCCACCCTTTGCCCTGCCATAGGTACCTGCAATTGCTGGGGAGAAGTACGTTTTATACCCTGTCAGGTGCATTTCTGTAGTAAGCCAGGTCTCCTGGAGGGCTAATACTTGGTAGTCTTTGACAAAATCTAAGGCACTTCCATCCACGATTTTTGTGCGAAGACCCGCAATGTTCCAGAACATAATTTGTATTTTTATTCCTTTCATTCCGGAGTCTGGTCTTTTGTTCGTGCTACTAGCCTTGTTCATAACAGATGTCCCCAAAACCGACTGCCTTTCCTCTCTTGTTGAATCTAGTATACCACTAGGTGTGTTCCCCAGGATAAGATTTTCTCCCCCCCTTGCGGGTGTCACCTTCAGCAGGGCCAACTGGTTTTCGCCTTCTGATTTATGTATTTCTACAGAACCTTTCAAAATGGTATCGCCCTGCAGATTGGTGAATTCTGCCAAAGTATGTTTTTCTAGAGAGGGTTGTTCCCTGCCAAGTCAATATACTTGGTCCAGCCCAAACAGCATTGAAAAAGGATTAAAGGTAGGTATGTTAAATTCTGGGAACGATTGATAATTGTTATTCTGAATCCCCCACTGTGGCTGGGGATATACTGTTTGGAAAGGTTGGTTAAAAAAAAATTTCTGAGGTTTTTTTTTGTTGGGTTCTGTTTTGAGTGTGTTATTAATTCTCGTGGGTAGAAGTAACTAACGTAGTGTGTAGAAATGTTATCTCCCCCTATGGCTTCATACCAGTCACCAATGCACCTCACTGCTCTATGGTCCTTAAAGTTTATAATTATTACGTCCCCCCTCTTATCTTTTGGTCTTGATCCCACCCAGACTGCACGCCTTACTGTTAGGATTTCCCCATTTACATGTGCGGGGAGGGGTCTGTTTTGCTTCAGCCAATAGATAGTTTTATTTTTTAGGGCATGGTAGTTCTCTCTAACCCCCTCTGCTAATTCAGGCACCCCAGTCATAATGATTGTATATGGGGCCGATTCCGGGGGTAGATCCACTATCCTGGGTGTTGGTCTGTTTGGACGCTGAGGTAGCTGTTCCCCTTCTCCCTATCTCATCTATTTTTCATGGGTGGGTTATTCTTTGCAGGAGGGAGGTTAATTTCTACTTCTCTTTTCTCTCCTTCCTTTTTTCCACTGTCAATTTGGGTCACTCCATTTTTTACTTGGTTATTTACAGGGGGCTTGGGTTTTTCTTTATTTGTTGTTTCTTTTGATGATTTTGCTAGTGCTTTTTTCCCCTGCGTAATACCAGGTTTTGGAGGTACACCACTGGTAGATGGTCGTTCTGATAGTGGAACAGTGGGGGCAGCAGGATTTGTAGAAGAATTTTTTGGCTGTGGCATTGACAATTTCGTTAGGGCCAAGGTGTTCCCTTCTATTTGCTTACCCAGCTTATCTAAATGTGTACTTATTAGTCTGGTTCTCTCCAAAAGAGGAAGTAGAAGTGACTTCACAATGACCTCTATTTTAGAGAGAAGTTCACTCTCCAAATTTTGGTCAGGAAGTGGCCCTAATGTGTTAGTCATTGTAGGTGGGTTATTTAACTTAGGAGACCGTGAAAGGGGGGCGTCGGGACCAAAGTGTTAACTTTCTCTTTTGTATCCGGGCTTGAAGTAGAGCCTCGTCTCTTTCTTATTTTTGATTGATTCTCTACTTGTTCTGGAATTGCTGGAGAGGATACAGATAGTTTGGGTGAACTGGATAACCTTGATGTGTTGGGACTGACTAAGACATCAAAGGGGGACGTTGGAGCATGAGTATTAATCCTATTGTTTACTTCATCCCCTACAGCCCCTGGAAGAGTGAGAGAAGTGATATCAATGGGGGGGCATTATCACTCAGAGGTTCTAAAGCTATCACCTCGGGTGAGCATGCGTTCCCAATTAGTCCTAGAGAGGAACGCTTGCCGGTTAACAGGTCCAGGGATAGGCGTTTTTCTGTATCAGCAATTTCCTTCTCTAGGACAATAGTCACCCGTTTAAAAAATTGGTCTATTGTACCTGTTACTGCTCCCTTTGATGTATTGACAGTTATATTCCGTGATTTCCCTGTGTCTAAAGACATGATAGTACAAGCGTGAGATCTACAATATTTGAACACGGTAAACAGTGAACAAAACCAGTGTCTTATAGTTCGGTAGACTCTAACTAGTGTCCAGCGGGTACTAATAGAGAGATAAGTCTCTTACCGGGAAACAAATGTTAGGGGACTGGCCCGTCCCATCCTTTATTGACCTATCCCGGGCTTCTACCGGGGCGCTCCCGCGCGCTTCCGCGCCGCGGGATGAGATAGTTACAGTTATAGGCTGGCCAGTGTTAGGTGGGGCGGGGCGAGCAGGGAGAGCGGCCAGGTGACTCCGGCTCTAGTTTACCAGGACTCCTGGGATATGGAGTCCGGTTCCCAACGCTCGCAGCCCCGCACGCATGCACGCACCCACAAACGATGTCCCAGGTCGAGTGAAGACTCCCATGGTGCTGCGGGACCCGCAAAGCGGGTTCCGCGGGGTACAGAGAGGTAGCTGAGGTGTGTGAACAACAGGAACCACAAGTTCCTGCAGGTCAAGGAAGGCGTCCCAAGGTAGTTAGGCAGGCAGTGTCTTTTAAAATTGATGGTGGGGCGGGGCGAGCAGGGAGAGCGGCCAGGTGACTCCGGCTCTGGTTTACCAGGACTCCTGGGATATGGAGTCCGGTTCCCAACGCTCGCAGCCCTGCACGCATGCACGCACCCGCAAACGATGTCCCAGGTCCAGTGAAGACTCCCACGGCGCTGCGGGACCCGCAAAGCGGGTTCCGCGAGGTACAGAGTGGTAGCTGAGGAGTGTGAACAACAGGAACCACAAGTTCGTGCAGGTCAAGGAAGGCGTCCCAAGGTAGTTATGCAGGCAGTGTCTTTTAAAATTGATGGTGGGGCGGGGCGAGCAGGGAGAGCGGCCAGGTGACTCCGGCTCTGGTTTACGAGGACTCCTGGGATACGGAGTCCGGTTCCCAGCGCTTGCAGCCCTGCACGCGTGCACGCACCCACAAACGATGTCCCAGGTCCAGTGAAGACTCCCACGGCGCTGCGGGACCCGCGAAGCGGGTTCCGCGTGGTACAGAGAGGTAGCTGAGGTGTGTGGACAACAGGAACCACAAGTTCGTGCAGGTCAAGGAAGGCGTCTAGTGGAAAATACTCACCCTGCACCGGTGATAATTCCAACCTGGGCGGGTTTCAGAAAAAAGGTTGTGTATGTAGACCCATTTTAATAAAGTGACAGAGGCTGTAAGTATATGCTCTGGATAGTGTAAGCGGGGTGGCAGTGATACTTCCAAACCGGCCCCCACGCTGAAGAAGTTGAGTAGGTTGATATGTGCTGGTTACTCTTGTATGTATACCAAAGCTCAGCCGCCAATTAGCTTTCAAAAGGGAACAATCCTCCCAACTGTAGGAATACGTTGAAGGACAGCAATGGAATCAATCCTAGTCCAAGGAAACACGTGTGTGCCCTATCACGATTTCTAATCCGTGTGGTCCTCGAATCTTGGCGGTGGTTAATACAATCAGTGCAACAGTAGGGAAAACGTTGGATAGCGTAGGGGTTAAAATAACTTACTAATAATTTAAAAAAAAGAATTAAAATAGATATTTATTGAATTATTAAATAACAATAAATAAAATAATAATTACCAATAAATAATTACTTTAAAATAATTACCAATTAATAATTAATTAACAATTAAATTGATGATAAATAGAATTAAATATTAATTCTTAAAAATGAATCATCAAATAATAATTAAATAAAAAATAAGTATTACATTATAATTATTAACATTTAATTACCAGTTATTAATTAATGAACAATAAATTAATTTCTCCCAAAATATTAATTATTAAAAAGGTATTGCTATTAATAATGAATAAATAATACATTCATTATCAATACTGAACAATAAAATAAATATTTACTTAATTACAACTAAATTACTTCCCACCCTATTGCCCTATCACCTCATACCACACTTCAATTATACATTAATACACTTAATATAATTACCAATGAATCATTTAATAAAAATCATTTACAAATTAATAAAAATTAATTACCAATTAATAAGTTTTCTAACATAGCATTAATTATCAATACCAATAAATAAAAATAAATAATGATTTAATTACAATTAAATTACTTCCCACCCTATTCCCCTAAAAACCCACAACCTGCTACAGAACTAAAACGCATAAATGCCTTCTGTCATGCCCTTGGTTGGGGGATGAAGTCCCCCCTACTCCTAGGGGTCCTTAGGGGCCAATTCGCCTACTTGTTACCTCCAATATGTGCCACTCCGTGGGATTGCTGAGAGGAGGTTGCAGGCCATGCCCTCTTTCTCCACCACTCTGCAAACGGGCCTCCTGGCAAGTTCTCGGTTGGAAGATGAAGTCCCCTTGCCTCTTGAGCTTCCCTGGTGGCCAACTAGCTCTCCTGTTACCGCCAGTAAGTCACACACAGATTGATTGCTTAGAGGTGGTCAGATCCATGCCCCCTTTTTACACCACTCTGAAAATGCCCTCCTGGTGCACTGCTGCTTGGGGAATGAAGTCCACTTTAGTGCTGAAGTCCTCAGGACAAAAGGGAACCTCATCACCCCAAAAGCAGTGTGCCAAGAGGTGTGTTTGCAGAGTGGTGTAAAAAGGGGTATGGCCAGCACCGACCTCACAGAACTCCCACTGTGTGGGGCTTATTGAAGGTAACAAGTGGGCTAGTTGGCCCCTAAAGACCCTCAACATCACTAGGGACTTCATCCCCCAACCAAGACCGGCCAGGAGGTGTGTTTGCAAGTAGTGCAGAGAGGGGGCAGGCCTCCTGTGACTTACCAGCTTCATTTTTCCCCTATTTTAGGAAGAAGGGCTGTGTGACCCCCCTTTCCTTGATAATCTTTGGTCCCAGGTGACCCCACCCTCCAGGGCCTGCCCAATTTTTAAAAAAAAAGGAACAGAATACCACGTGGCCCCCTGAGGCTGATTACTGCTCAGGGACCCCATCCCCCAGGGCTGGGCCATTTGTTATATATATATTGTTAAGGAAAGGGCCACAAGGCCCCCCTTCCCTGGGCCAGTTTTGGAGCCTGTCCTTTATTTAAAATTTTTACATTTTTGGATGGGGCCATGCGGCCCCCCTCCTGAGGCCAATATTGCCCCGGGGACCCCATCCCCAGGGCTTGGCCACATTGTTTCTTTTTTTTAAATGAAAAAATGGGAAGGGAGCCTGCACGGTCCCCCTACTTAGGGTATTTTTGGCCTCGGGCCCCCTTCTCCCGGGGCCTGCCCTTTGTTATTATGTTTTTGGGAGGGGGGGCCGCACAGCCTCCCACCTGAGGACAATATTGCCCCAAGTTCCCCATACCCCAGGACATGGCCAAAACATTGGGGATTGCTCAGGAGCCACAAGGCCCCACGCTCCCTGTCAGCTCCCTGCCTCCTGCGGGAGCCAGCATTGCTTTTGGGCAAAGGGAGCTTCTAACATGCTGCTCTCTATGCACATTTAATTTTCAACATTTCTTCTCTTGCTCCTGTCTTTTCCCATTAATCTTTGAATGACATCTGGCTTATGACTAGCTGACAGAACATATGGAAGTACTGCATATTTTCCCTACATTGAAGAGTATCTCTTTCTCTGCCATATTTCTGTGCCACAAAGTGGGCGCTCTTTGTCGAACTTTGTTTGCCAGGCTGAACCTGGAATGTTTCACAGGTCAGATTTATGGTGCTTTCTCAGCCTCTGACAGGCACCACTTCTGTCACCTCGCCAAAGAATTCAGCACTTGATGATGGTGCTTGTTCCATCTGTAAAGTTAGGTCGCCACCACCACTTATGTTAATGTAGTTGTCAAGGCTTTATGGTTCTGAGATGGGGGTATCTCTCATCAATTTCAGTGAAAGACGAAAGGGCATTGAGAATGATATATGCATAAGGCGTTCTCAGAAGACCATTGGACCCCAAAAATGTGTAAATGGGACTTACACCACAATCTCTTAGTAAAATCATCAAATATTTCTGCACATTGGTCATATGGACCTTTGATGGTTGACGTGAAGTACTGTAAGAGAGTAGGCATTAATAATTAATAGTAGACTTGTGAAGCCAACACAACTACACGATGAGGACCAGGAATAAGTAACTGTAATTATTAGGGTTTATTAAAGGATATGAATCCATCCAGTATACAAGCATATTAGCATTAGGTACAAAAGATACAGCAATACAGTTGGTAAGCTGAAATACCTCAGTAGATTTAGCCGTAAACAAATTAGATACAAAATAGTAACAGCTACAACAATGCAGAACAGAAATCAAGATGGCCTTGCTGTAGCAGTGGCGGCCTATGGATCCTGGGGTTTGGGATCTACCATTGGGTCATATCCCTTACTTACCCCCACCACTGTGCTAGAAACAATCTGCTACTGAGGGCAGATACAGCAAAAAACGCAATCACCCCTTCATCCACTTACATGCTGTTTGGACTGCTGCCTCGGCTCCAGGGCACTGTCCAGCCAGCCATGCTGGTGGGGTTGTGGTTTACAGGATGACAGATTACCACCTTGGCCGGAGCGGAACTCTTGTTGGTCATTGTCTCGAAGTACAGTTGCTAGGTCAGAACAAGCTGGGAAATCCTGGCTCCCACCTTTGTGGCTACCTGAACTTGTTGATCAGACCAGCAGGGCCTGACGATTGCGATTGTACCAGGCTGTGAGCTTCTGTTGCTCCCTCCGTTGACACCAATAGCGCTGATCAGCTTAGCAGGGGTTGCTGATTCAGAAATCCCCGCCTTCTGGGCTGCTTGCTGCTTTGGAGGTGCCCCCACTGTTGTGAAAAGAAGTTGGCTGGTCTGAGGTGAGTTGCTGTGCTGATGACTCCTACCCACTGGGAGGATTACTCAGAGTGCTGTGAGTGCGATTGAGAGAGATGTTACTCTGATATTTGGGGTTTCATGATCACAGCCAGTTTTCTGTGCGCCGCTGCTGAGCGGCCTGGGGAGGGGCATAAGCGCGGCATAAGCGCTAGGATTCAGCAGCTTGCAAATGGATCTTGCACCCCGACCAGGCACTGATGCGAGTAATATTTGGCGACCCTGACCCTCAAGATTCCCCAACTGATTACTCAATTGTTAATGGGGCAGTTGCACTCTGTCAGGTGGCTCTGCCCTAGAGAAGTCAAGTTGGGGCTCTCTTCCCCACATTCACTGCTCCTTTTGCAACCCTTAGCATGAGTCTGAAGTCCTGACTTTGGAGTTTGTTTGGGCTTAGTGGAGAGGAGTGGATCTAGGAAGAGCTGCAAAACTGAGCTGCAGCCTACCTGATAAGACTCAGCCCAATGTGCAAAGGCCCCCCAAGGGTGCAGGGCAACCCGCAGGGCTGATCCTGCTATACGGATCCCAAGGACATTAAGGCCCAAACCTCCATTTTACTCTCAGTTGGGGCTCAACCTCAGAAGATGGCTCCCCCTCTCTCTCTCTCAGTGGGAAATGGAAACTAAAAAGGTACATCTCCCGACCACTCACATCCCTGCTAATGTGACAGCCATCTTTGACTGCCTTTAACCTTCTGTTATAAATAAAGGAAGGTATGTTGCAACATGATAAAGCAAGTAAAATAAAATTTTGATTGTGATTTGACCAATGGGAGGGAATTAAGAAGTTAGAGCGAGGAGTTATTAATAAAAAGAAAAAAGGAGAAGGAAAGAAAAAGAAAGCGATGGTAAAAAAGGAAGAAGAGGAATGGAAAAATAGTTGGCAAAACGCATCAGCCTATCTCCTCCTCTATCTCTCCCTCCTATTTTTTTTCTCTCTACCTTCTCTGTGGTAGCCGATTCTCACACCTGAGACACCTTGGCCCCTCACATAATGGATATATGGCTTGATCCCGTTGGTCTCCATGCCTTCACCATTACCTACCCTCCTAATCTTTCTAAAAATGCGGACAAAAAGCACAAATATCAGATACTCAATACCCGACCTGAAACACTTATTTCAGACATTTACTTCTGCGCTAACAAGGGTAAACTAACAAATTACCTCATCTTCTACTCCAGAGAATGGGCACGATGGAGAAAGGTCTTATATTTGATGCTTTGTATAACTGGTACCAGGAAACCTCTATTAGGCTTCAAACTGTCAGCTTCGTTCTCCACCTTCTACAATGTGAATGCTACCATATCCCTTTACAACAACGGTATTATCCTAATGCAAGCCTCAAATGACAATGTAGCTAAGATGGATAATATCTTCCCTACTATCAATAAAACAGTGATTACTAAGTCTTCTCATCCCCTCTTAAATCACATTTTTCCTCATGATGTCAATCTCAAACCCTACCTAACGTCCGGAGTGACTATTACTTCACAGAACCCTCCTCACTCCTTCAGTGATCTCTACTCCTTCCAGTTCCCTGACCTAGTAATGCCAGAACCCTCACTGTCTACACGACTATTGAATAGAGTGGCAAGTGGTCCTACTGCAACACACACTTCCCCTATCTCGACGCAGATACACTATGGGTCCCCTGCCTGGGTAACCTCTCCTACTCTCACACTTTTTCTCTCTCCTGGGGAACATCCTTGCAAGATCTATCCTAACACACCATCAGCCAAGTCTGAGACCAGGTTACTGCACTGCATGAAACCTATCCCACCCAACCCATCCAACCTCTCCGCCCACATCCTATCTGCCACACATATGCCCCCTTACCGTCCCCCCAACCCGGCTCCTCTCTCCATGCTAATTGGTACTCCACAAGACCTCATTGACTCACTTGCTCCCCCTGACCATTTTAATGCTGCCTATGACATGTCAGCATGACGTAGCTGTAACATCCACGCGTGCATTGAATTATCTTTTAAACAGAGCCTCACCGCCTCATTCCGGTTCCCTACACTCGAGGTGTAACCTTCCGGAGAAGTAAGCGGGCCATTTTGCTGATTCCTTTGTTATCGCCACGTCCATGATATATTGACTGTGTAGGCTCGCACATCACTCTAGCAGGCAAATTCATTTTTTGTTTAATTGTAAAAATGCCTGTACGTGTTTTATCTGCCACCGCGCATACCCCACACTGTAATTGGATGTTAAAACTGTTTAGGTTTGTCATAAGCAGTACGATCATGTCACTATGCGCATTTACGGCCATAGGCTGCCTACGGTTGCGGTTCTACTTTACATGTAGTCTCCCGTCCCGTCTTCTCATTTTGTGAGCCCGTTTTTTCCAAGAATTTATTTTCCTGTCCCCTGTGAGGACTGTTTATTTGATTTATTAAAAACTTTGAAACTGCTGCTCTAGCAAAGTTTGGTTTCGGTCCTGGTTTCATCGGCTGGGTAAAACTCCTGTATGAGAAACCACTGGTGAAATTGTGGTGAATGGTCGGGTCTCTAAGTCCTTTGTTCTGGGGAGGGGCACGCGACAGGGGTGCCCGTTGTCCCCACTTCTTTTCGCCCTCGCCTTGGAACCCTTGGCGGCTTGGCTGCGGTGGGAACCATCGCTTAAGGGTATTCAGTGGACCCCTGATTTTGAGGATCGAATATCACTCTAGGCAGATGACATCCTGCTGTATCTCACGTTGCCTCGGAAGTCGTTGATAGTATTGTTTGAAGTGTTGAACTTGTTCCGGAGGAACTCCAGCCTCGTGATTAATTGGACTAAGTCCTGTGTTTATGTACTCTCGGGGGACACTCCCCCTTTGCCACGCGTCTGCCCCATACAGGTGACGCAGATGGGATTTAATATTTGGGGGTCTTTATTTCATTAGACCCCGTTGTTCATTAGGAGCGTAATCTGCTTCCTCCGTTCCAGCCCTTAAAATCTGACGTTGTGGCCTGGTGTGGTTTGCCATTGTCCCCTCTCGGGCGTGCAGCTCTGTTCAAAATGATGTCTTTACCACGGTTTTTGTACGCGCTTCAGAACACATTTTATGTCGTTCCGGCGAGTTACTTCCGGGAGGTGGAGAGTCTGCAGAGGCGGTTGATATGGGGTGGACGTCCGCGTATCGCCCTTGCCAAACTGACTCTTCCCTGGTATGACGGAGGTATCGCACTTCTGGATATCAAGCAATACTACTGGGCCTCCCAGCTGGGAGCGATTAATCATGCAATGTACGGCCCCGCGTTAAACCCTGCGTTTGAGATGGATAAGAGGCACTTTCCTCCACATAATTTGGGAGTTCCCGGAGGTGGTAGTGTTTTGGAATCGAGTGCATGCAGTGATGGAGGAAGTCACGGGTGTTCCGCTGCTGCCCGAAGCCAGGCGTTGTTTGCTGAACGTTTGGGAACCGACTGATTATGATGTGGCGCAGACTTGGTGGGCGACCCTTGGGAATATGATCGCCAAGAGAGATATAGCACAGTTGTGGGGGTCCCAGAGACCGCCCACTATCTCGGCATGGAAGGAGAATATGGATTGGTGTATGTTTCGGGAGAAAACGGTGTATGTGGCGCGCGGCAGACCGAGGAAGTGGGGTAAAATTTGGGGCCAGTGGAACTCGTACCGGGGTGATGTTTGCACACCTCCCCTCACCGATATCCCGGATGTGACTCCTTTCCCCTAACCCGACAATCCTAGTGATGTCTAGTCCCAAGGTGTTGTGACTCTGTTTCCCCCCTGCTCCCCCCTTTTTCTTTTTCTGCATTGATGATTTGTATTAAATTGTAATGCGCCTTTTTCCCCCCCTTGAACACAAATCCAGCTTTATTGCCTTCTATTGCCTTGTTTGTGTATGTTTTCCTTTTTATTGTCAATAAAAAGAGTTATAAAAAAAAAAACGTTGAAACTGTGATCACCTACCCTTCAATCAGTTTACCACAACTGACACACCCTCTTTTCTTTTCAGGCATGAAGGGATTGCTCCCAGCACCTCCAAGCAGACCGCGCTGCAGTTCTGCCATTGATATGCCCCCATCTCTGTTCTAGGAAACTCGCATTTGATGCTCCCAAGTCAGCGTTTGAATACTTCAATTCAGTTGAAGTAAGTAAATAATTAAGAATAACTGCATACCCTTGGAGATAACGATTATTTATCTCTGGGATTCATCACCCGGTCCTACATGAGGTCTCTTTCTCTCCCCTCTCCTATTAGGAGCTTATCCAAGCCCAACACCTTTACAGAGTACGGTGGATTTGGTCCCACGTCATTTCTACAAGTAGGTATTCATACCTCACCTACCTAGTAGCACACACAACTTTGTCGTATACACCCACATACTCCGTTTTTTTACCCACAGGTGCTCCCCCAGTCCTGATGAAGACCCCACCCCAAGGACCACTACCTGTCCTGAACTAAGGGGTCGAAACGTCGACTACATTCCAAATACAAACTCTAGCGACATCACATAAAATCAACGTTGGGTCCTGTGGAGTCATATATTTTATTGGGAACATTTTTATCATGTATGGAAACATATACAACGAACTGCGCTGATGTATATATTTCACCATTACCTTTCCTTGTCCCCCACCCACACTTGAACACTCTATCCCCATCCTTTTTCCTATTTCACCCAGAGCACTGTAAAATATGCACTTTTGTTCATATGAGCAAATGTAAGGCTCCTATCTGTAAATACTTTGAATTGAACTGCATCAGCTACCCTTGAACAATACAAAGTCACGGAAATGTACTTAAACTACATTTCAATTTGTGTTGTGTTTTTGTGAGACTATAATTTTCATGTAAAGTTTTGTTTACAGCCGCCACCACATTTTTGATACTGTGCCTATGACATTCCAGCTATCTCTCGAGGGCCCACCCATCCACCAGAATTCTACACAAAGCCCTTAACCAACATCCAACACTGGGCTGCTCATCTTGATGAGATCTCTGTCCAATTACCCCATCTCTCAGACAAACTCCAGCAATTGAAAGCCATCACTATCGAACACTTCCCCTGCTCAGAACTTTTAGTACCCTGCCCATCACACAGACAAGCTCAGTTCCTGCCCTTGACCCACACACCGCTCCCCATACCTCAAAAACTTTCCCCTCCCAAGTGCCTCCTCCTGCCCTAGAAGACTGAAGGCTGACCTATCGACCAGCGATATCCGTGATCAACTCTTCTCATATTCTCACCCATTAGACACTAACAAGACCTTACCAGCTCATATCCAAGCCATTCACGCTAACCCGTACAAACAACCCTCCCACAACCTCAGAGGTATATATAGTGACAACCTCAAGCGCTTTTACATCCTTCAGACTCCTCCCTCCCATTTTTCTGGTCAATTGAAATGTGTACTCTACAACTGCAGATCAGCTCGTAAACACGCATGACATCCCATGATCTCATCCTATCTAACAAGCTTGATATCATTATCCCCATGGAAACCTGGCTAAACTGATCTTCCACCCCCATCCTTGACCTTTTAGACCCACCTAGCCAAGACTTAGGGGTCGATTATGATGGCGGTGAATCCGCATCCTCCGGGCAGGTGGAAGCCACCGCCTACCTCGGAGGATGCAGATTTACCGCCGCAGTCCTTGAAAACACCCACCGGCAGATTATGATGGCGGTGGGATCATCGGCGGACGGCAGGTCTGTCCGCCGCTGATCCGCAGGGTGTGGACCACAATATGGTGGCGGTGTCTGCAAGACACCGCCAGCCATAATATGATGGGTGTGGAGACATGCTTTTCCGCGGCGGATATTCTCGGTATCACCATTAGAAACCATCACTCTGACCTCCAGTGAATTTAAGAAATAATTTTTTTCTTTTTTATTCTTTTCTGTAACTGAACTTAATAAATCTACTTGAAACTACATCCTGGCTGTGGACTTCATCACTACAGATTTTTGGTGACGATTCTTGAAACAAAACTATGCGTGTTTTTTAAAAAAAGGACCCTGAAACAAAAAAGCTCCAAAGGAAAGCAACAGAAACTTGGAGGAAACCTTCAGTCTGATGTACAAGGCGCGCCAGCCCCACCAGTGTCTCTTACACCTCACAGCCCAAGCCTGTGCGTACTTCATTGGCTACAAGGACTGGGTATTCTTTCTTCTATGACAACCTGTGTGATCCTCAGCACTCCACCAGTGTCCTTCACACCGGACAGCCCCAGCCTTGGTGTGCCATGCTCACTATTCATCTTGTAGGCAACAAACATTCATGGCAAGCTACACCTGTCTGGAGTACGCTTCCTACGACATGATTTGGTAGCTACTACAAGCTCTACATGTGCACTGTGTGCCTCACAAGCTTTGTTTTTATGTAGTTTGAAGACGTCCGCTGGCACAACACTGTGCAGTGATGGACTCGTGTTTTCACAAGACAAGAAACATGGTGAAATGAGTGGCTTTACTTCTACGAGCAAGTACACATTTTTCTTGTTAACTTTCTAGTGACAAAATATTGATTTACAGTCATATATAGTTGTGTTCTGCCTGCATGGTATCTCATCTCCAGTTTGAGACTAGCCACGTTGTGGTCTATTTTTGGAGCCAGCTAACGCTTATAAGGAAAACTTCAGACAAGCCGTGTTGTGTTTTATTTGTGGAGCCTGCTGACACTTACAGGGAAAACTTATTTTACGTGGCCGGACAGCCGCAGGCAAACTGAACTGTGTTGTCGTGTAAAACAAGTTAATCTAACCTACATCTTTACTGTATAGCTACGTGAGGTTCTATGTTTTTTGTGTGAGATGTTTTAACCATAAGTACATTGCTGGATGTTATTTTACTTTGGCCTTTATCTTTGAATTTTAAACACACCGTCATTGTGCCACGTGCTGTGTATGAGTGGCTCTTACCTTTGAACAAAAAACAGAATTAGGGAGTGAAGAGGTGGATACGTCCTCCTCTTAGAATTTGTAAAAAAAAAAAACACCTTGAAGGGGTTTTTTTGGTAAATTGTGTTAAAATGGTGGTTCAGAGATGTCCTGCATACAATGTGCGGATACCCCTAGTAAGTCCGCATGTTTCAAATCATCAAGGCTTCTTCATCAGGACTGAAAGATCCCTTCAGTACTCACTATGTTGCTATCAAATGTGAAAGTGTGCTATATTCAAAAGTGAAAAATGCAGGAATCTCATGCACCTAATACGATACCCAATGGTACTCCTAAAATGTTAATTATCTAATGTTGGAGACAATACTCCATGAGCCTCTGTAACGGCTCATGTCAACCCAGTCAAATAACGCCAAACCGCGGCTCCGTTGTGTAACACAGGTGGCGCAACCTCATCCGTATATGTTGTTATGCGGGACACGGTCTCACTAACGCGTCGGATTCCAAATGCGCATTATTTCAATATGGTGGACAGGATTTGCGTGCTGATGGAGCTTGGTAGACTACCGGTATGGGACTATAGTTTTCTCTAAAAAAAAAGAAAAAAATGATATACATATTTTTTTGGGGAAGATATAAAATGTTACATCATTCTTAAGTAAAAAAAAGGATAATAGAGTTAAAAAATATTCAAAAACAATTGGAAAAAATATAGGTTTTGTAAATATTTTAAATATGAACATTTAAAAAACCTTTGAAATTCACTGAAAAAAACGTAGGTTTTACAGACGTTATAGTTAGGAATTAGCATTCAAAAAATCTTAGAAATTCACGAAAAAAACATAGGTTTCAGGGACGTTATAGTTAGTTGGACATTTCACTCATTAAAAAACGATAGAAATTGCCCTGTTATAGTTAGTTGATCAACTATAACTCGCGCCACTGATGACATCATCCTTGTGATAGAGTGGCAGACCTCCTCTTACCCTAATATAACCCTTGATTCACACACTCAAAAATAGAAACTAACATTTTCAAAACAATTGACATACCAATACCAGTTACAACACACCTATTCAGTAATTCCAAGATCTACACAAACATCCACTCATTGAGCAACAGTCCTATACAGTCACTCATACATGCACTCACTAATTATATGTACTCATATACCTATACATCCTGTTACACGCCGCCACTCATCCATAGAGTTACTCACACACATAATTACACATGCAAATAAAGTATCAAACATCCATTTACTTCTATATACAGTTATACACACACCACCACACTTACTTCTACAGAAACGCACATATACTTACTCTCTGAAACAATCACTTATAGAAATACATACTTATTTATACAGAAACTCTTCCAATCTCTCAATCTCACATATACTCACTTATATACACTAATACTCATATATACTAGTTTAAAACATATGTAGTTACTCATAAATACACTATTGAGACAGTCATTCACTCACTAACACACTCATACACACACTCATCCACCCATACAGTCCTGAACATATGCTGTCTTCAACACAACCATTAACCCATATAGACACTCATGTAGCTACTCACCAACCCATGCATCCACTTATACACAAAGTGACAGACTGATACAGATAGGTACATATTTAAACATTACTTGCTAACCCATTTATTCACTAAGATACACTTAGTCAGTTATACTATCAATTTTACAAAAAAATCATCCATTTTGACACTTATATACCCATTTATTTTTCCATCGACCTTGAGATATACATATATAAAACACATTTAGTATTTAGAAAAACACACATTCACTGGATGATGTCATCAGTGATGTCATTTGAGATGCCATCAGTGATGTCATGAGTGATATCACTGGCCATGTCATGAATGATGTGATATGGGACTTCATCAGCAGTGCATTCCGGGGGCGCGAGTTATAGTTAGCTCAACTAACTATAACAGGGGAATTTCTATCGTTTTGTATGAGTGAAATGTCCAACTAAATATAACGTCCCTGAAACCTATGTTTTTTTTTGTGACTTTCTAAGGTTTTTAAAATGCTAATTCCTAACTATAACGCCTGTAAAACCTATGGCTTTTTCAGTGAATAAATATATAAACACATATATGTGTGTGGGTTTATATAAGTATATGTTTATTTATGGTATTATTTAACTTTATTTAATTTACATTATATTAATGTTATATATTGCAATATTTAAGATTTGCTATATACCTATAAATATATATATATATATATCCTTGCTCACTGCCCCAAAGTACGTGGCACTCTTTACGACGGGTGCAGTCCCAGCGCGTCGGAGCCTCGCGCTCTAGACATACAAGCTCAATCCCTCCCGGTCCATAACATTGAGGAAGGAAGCGTGTCTTCCGAAACCCGTCTGTGCAAGTAAAGTTGCTGTTTGGAATTGAAGATCCCCGAGTGTGCAGTCTTTATTTCTCGCCCGGGACCGGGAGGGATTGAGCTTGTATATATATATATATATGTATAATTTTTTTTAAATGTATGTTATTTAACAATATTAGTGTGAAACAATATTTATTTCCGACATTTTTGGACTCACCATTATAAGTATAGGGACACACTGTTTTTGCAATCAATATTTTTGACACAATATTTTTGGATCATGTCAGTGATTCAATATTTTGTATGGCCAGAATTAATTGCCATAAGGTTGTACGAGGATGCCACGTGTCAGCTAAACGCTCCACAATATGACTAATCGTGGAGTGTTTAGCTGACACGTGGCATCCTTGTAAGGATACTTTGTAAGGGCTTGTGAGCCCCAACGCTTGAACTCACCACTTTATGGGGGCCAGTACCAGCTAACAGCCCCATCGGCACCACTGCGAGGCACCAGGACCGCTGTGGTGGGACTCAGTCCCCTGGCAGCCCCTTCACCAGCGCACGGCGCGGGAGATGACGACATCCTTCCGGCACCCTTATCATCGCGCCAGCACTCCCACAGCGTGGGATACTTTGTAATGGCTTGTGAGCCCCAACGCTTGAAATCATCGCTTTTTAGGGGCCAGTACCAGCTAACAGCACCATCGGCACCTCTGCGAGGCACCAGGACCGATGGGGTGGGACTCAGTCCCCCACCAGCCCATTCACCAGCGCACAAGGTGACAACATCCTTCTGGCACCCTAATCATCGTGCCAGCCCTCCAGCAGAGCGGGATACGCGCAGTTGTGCCCGGCCCGCGCCTGGACGAAGCCCGTCCGCGGCAGATCAAGGCAGGGCTGGGCCACCCCCCTTGGTTGGTTGTGTTGAAAAGATCTAACATAGGAGCCTGGTAAGGTGATTCATCGCTTATATTGTACTCGTTTGTAACTGTTTGAGTCTTTTTCTAACTGGGAAAATAGGTAAAAGGAAGCAACTGTTCTCTATGGGAAAACCACATCATGAAGTATATAAAATCTTCCATGGAAATGAATAACAGTGAGATTGTCTTCGTAGAGGAACAATTGGCGGCGTTAAAACAGCACTAGAAGCCGCTTTGATGGTATCGGTACCAGAGGTTGGTTGTGATTCTAGGAAACTCGTGTCAATTGATAAGGGGATGGCTTTAGAGTCAGAGGTAGTATCAGATAGTAATACTGTGACCAAAAAGGTCAAACCCCCGAATTTAGATAACTCGTGCATCCTAACATCTACACTGGAGATCTCAGTCTTATCTAATAACACAGACTCAGTCTCACCACCAGCGAAAAAAGCTAAACAATTACCCCAAAAAAAGAATAGCTCTGATGACAGTAAGGGTGGGAAACCAAGAGGAAAGCAGAAGGTAAAGAAAGGTGGTAAGCCTGATGGACCGCCAAAAGTGGGGAAATACTACAAGGGAGAAATCAAGTGATGCATAACTTTGAGACATTATTTAAAAAACTGCACTCTAAATTGGATAATATTGAACGTCGAGTAATGTCTGAGATTATATTGGTCCAAAAAGACTCAACTTTTCTAACAGATTTGGTATCGGGACTAATCTCCTCTAAAATTTGAGTCTACCCACTGTGAGTGATAAACCAGCATTACAGCAAAAAGAAGACTCTGGTATTTCGACTTTAGTCCAAACTAAACAAAGTTCCATCATGTCTCCCACAAGGGAAAGTACTCAATTCAGTCAAAACCAAAGGTTATCTAATGCACATAAATCACCCTCTACAGAACCTAAAGAATCCAAGAAAATGGATGTCCCAAGCAGGATTGTGAACGCAGGCTCCTCTGTGGATGAGCCCCCACACCTTCTACCTCTACACCTCCCACCTCAGGCAACACCATATGTTATTATTTTAGAAATGTGCCCAGGCTGGAAAAAAAGAACCGTGAATCCTATGAGACACTAAAAAACCAAGTGCTACACTGGATTACAGCAAATACTAATATTGATCTTAATGTCTGACAAAGAAACATAATAATGCTGAGAAGGGTGAGCAGGGTGGGTAGTTCTATGAAACAATGTGCAGGAGACTGAGTGGTGGTGAATTTCTGTAGTAGGGAACTGGTAGGGAATTTGATGGAGATATTTGCAAATAATGCTACAGCGACAAAACCTAATATGTTTGAAAATGTAACTGCTGTTCTGCTGGGCTACTTTTATAGGCCAAGTAACAGTAATGCTACTGCAAATAGTTTTAATTTTAATTTGTATAGATCAATGCCAAATGATCCCACCTATAATAGGTACAAATTACTTAGATCTTTTAGCGACATTGATTGACTTAGGGAAGAGGCAGAAAGTGTTCCTGTAAGAATCCCAGAGCACATTCCAATTGCAAATAAGTCAAATGATAATCCATGCTCACAAATATTTAGTGAGGACCAATGTTTAATGCCTCCTATTGAAGATGATACTTCTATTAGGGTCATGGAGGGAGTCGTTTTAAACCATTTAAACACATAATCCTGTGTCCACGAATATTATGTCTTGGAGCGTAGCAGGAATTAAAAGTAAGTTAAACAATGATGAATGGCTAAAAGCGATAGAGAGGTGTGATGTAATTATGATCCAGGAAACATGGAATATTGAACTCTTTTTTATTAATGGTTTTAAAGTATTCTGCACTAATGCTAGCCCCTCTAGAAGGGGGAGAGCAAACGGAGGTTTAGCGACATTAATAGCCGTTACAGCGCCTCTAATCGTAAAAGAACTTAATATCAAGTCACAATACTATCAGTTTATACAACTATATTCAAAAGGTAAACAGACATTGGTTTTAATTAATTTATACAATAATATTTTTGATAGCACTAGACCAATGGTAATTAAGGCTTTAGAAAAAGATCTGGAGCCTTTTTTAAAGGAACTGGGAGGGGAGTATATATTTATTTGGCTGGTGATTTTAACTGTGAAACTTGTGACATTTTAGAAGGTGAATAATGGGGGTTCAGCAATTGTTTTCGTGACCGAATCCTTCATTTTCCACACAATACTTATGGGGAAGCAATAAATAAGAGCATTTATAAATGTAACATAGCAATCATGAAACCTGAAAACCTAGATGGAGAAGTAGCTATACATACTTATGTAGGGGGGAGATACTCATCAAATATTGACCACTTTATTGTGTCATCAAAGTGTAAGGGTTTGGTGGAAAAATTTATAATTAGTGAAAACTTGCTTAGTGACCATCCTCCTTTAACTCTGAAGTTAAGGCTTAATCTAGCTCAAAAACCGAGGGGAAACACTTCAAACCCAGATTTAAAACCTCAAGGAAACAATGGAGTTTCCATCAGATGGTCAGGTGTAGACCCAATAACCTTTTTAGATAATCTGAAAGAGAAAATACAAAAGGATATTAACATCTGCATGAACAGCTCCTCCATAGACACTGCAACTATAAATGCTTTTTGTAACATTATTACTGAAATTAGCGGGTGATTTAACACTTAAAAAGAAGAATAAGGTATGTGATAACAATCCAAGATGGTTCAATAGAGAATGTTCTAGGCCAAATAGGGATTTAAAAACAGTCCTTAAAGAAAAAACCAAGGGATAATGCCAAAATTAGTACCCTGAGCAAAGATTATAAAATTACTTTAAATCAAAGAAAAAGTGAAATACGTGAGGACGCCTATGCTAGTTTAGTTCAGGCTGCAGAAACAAGAAATGCGGTTCCATTTTGGAAGACAATTAACCATCACTTTTTCAAAGATAATGCAACAGTGAGAATAGAAATTGTCGTGCCCCTGAAGATTGGATTACACACTTTGAGCATACCTTTAATCCAGAAGCGGTTAAAGTCACCACGAAAACAAATAGTAACTTTATTTTAGTTGTACCCGTTAAATCCCCACCAACTAAATCCGAAGAAATTAAATCTGCCCTTCGGAAAAGTGCTAGCGGGAAAGCCGCTGGACCGGATGGGGTACTCATCGATGTTTTTAAATGTAATATGGACTTGTGGACCCCTATTCTACTAAATGTTTTTAATGCTGCAATAGAGGGGTATTGCCTGCATCTTGGTTAGAAAGTAGTATTGTACCCATTTTTAAAAAAGTAGACAGAGGGAAGGCAAATTGCTACCGTTTCATTTCCCTTCTAGACTGTATCTCAAAATTAATGGGACAAATTCTCCTGGGGAGGCTGGAAGAAAGGGCCAATGAGAATAATATTTTCTCAGAAGCCCAGTATGGGTTTAGAAGGGGTATCGGAATGGTAGAACAGTGTTTAAATCTGGAGTTACTAATGGGAAAATACACCCTAGCTAAGGAGGGGGCTCTACATCTCTGCTTCGTAGATCTCACAAGTGCGTTTGATCTCGTCAATCATGCCAAATTGTGGCAAACTTTGAAAGAGCAAAGAGCACCAATAGATATTGTCGTATATTTATCCCAGATTTACACTCTTTTAACTTCTAGAGTACGATTTGGAACAAAGAGCGAATGTACTGAGGATTTTAGAGTTACATGGAAAATATATCAGGGTTGTGTACTGGTGCCACTGCTATTCTCTCTATATATTATTAATGTAGACATCTTTTTACAAAAGAAAATTGTAGAAGCTCCAAAAATTGGAAAACACACAACCCCAGTATTACTCTACGCTGATGATGCCGTCCTTTTATCAAGGACATCGAATGGTTTACAACATCTAATTTAGAAATTTGCTCAGTACATGGCAGAAAAGGATTACCAGCTAAATCTTACTAAAACCTTTATAATGACATGTGGGAAAACCAAACTGAAGCATAGGCAACACAACGTGAGAGGAGTAGCTATAGGTAGATTCTAACTTTTTTCCTATTTAGGTCTTCTTTTTAATAGTAAGGGCACATGGAAAACACATATTGACTCATGTAATCTGAAATTTTTAAGAATTATTGAAGGAATTTTTAGATTTTCAGCAAAAATGGGAAACAAACCCATAAGGGAAATTCTCACCTTTTATAGAACCAAATATGTGACGGGTGCCTGTTATGGGTTAGTGATATGGGGGAAAGCAAATACTACTAGTACTGGCAGTCCCAAATTCTGCGGCCAATTTTATAATACATAAAGAGCTGTCGGTACCGCATATAAGTGATTTTATTAATATTGCGGGACTTACATTCTGGCAAGGGTTGTTGGTAAAAGAGGAGACCAAACTTACCACAGACCTGATAAAGGACTGTTTGGCCCTTGACCATAGTAAAAAATTCCCCTGGCTAGAGCATATCCATAAATTACAAAAATATTGTAAGATAGGCTTTAACCATATGGATCCGGCGTCTATCCAAGACATTAGTAAAAAATGATTTGAAGTTGAGATATACTTCTGCCAGAGAACAGGATAGAATTAACGATGCAAGACAGAAACAAAGTGTTATTAACTATTGTGAAATCCCCTTGGTGGAGGGCACACAAACATATTTAACTTCGGTAAGAAACACTCAACACCGATTATATTTAACAAGGCTTGGACTTGGTACATTACACTATAAAACTGCATTCTCTGATAAGTAAATGTGGTCCTAAAATTTACCAAACTGCCCGTGCAATGGAAATACCCCCCAGTCTACATTGTACTTTTTATTATTTTGTACTTTTTACAGTGATATTCGGAAAACTGTTTTAAAACAACTTTTTTTTAACTAACTGGCTTTATAATTATAAGCATGCGTTTTAATTTCTATGCAGCTTGGATAATATGAAAACTGTGTACTCTGTCATTCGTTTCATTGTAAGAGCAGTCAGAAAAAAAGATTTAACACATCTAGATGCATTACTATATGAGAAACCAGAAGAGAGTAACTAGTTGTGTTTGTTTATGAATTAGCTTAACAGGCAACTTTGCACATTATGTATATTTTTCTACATGAAATATTTTATATTAGATTTTACGTTGTGTATTTTATAAAGAATGTATACATTAATTGCATGATAGTCGGAAATTTTAATTGTACTCCTTGATCAATTATGTGTGTTGCCCTTTAGTAGTGAATCATTGGTATATTACAAAAATATGCATATATTAATAAGTGTCTTTTTATGTATATTGTATTTTTTTTTAAGTACGCTTTTATGGTTGTATATTTTACACTGAATAAAGCTAATTTGACTTGACTTGACTAATCCTTACTATTAAGGAAAACAACGGTCCTTAGGATTTGAATTTTCACAAACAAATGAAAATATAGACTCCAATCAGTACTATATCAGTCAATTTTGCAGTACCCAGCCGGGCCTGAAATTTATTCAAATATAATCATAGACACAAGACCACTAGAGGGGTCTAATTCGGAAACTGATAGGGTACAAGCCTGTACCTATCCAGAGCACCCTCGAACGAAATTCGGGGGTGGAAAAGATAAGAGGGGAAGTAAAGAGGTAAAGAATATCAGGCAAAAAGGAAAAAGGGGGGAGCCAACTGTCCCTCGCATCATTGGCACATTTTGCAAAGCAAGTTCAGACAGACAATTACTGTAACAAATATTAACACAGTGGCAAGGTTACAGAATTGTAAGAGTGTCGACAGCGTTTCGATCCCTGGCTCCTAGTGAACTGGGATCATCATCAGGACTTTAAAATATATTGCCTGTTTTGTACTTTTTTTGAGAACCTGTTATGAGTAGGAAAAAATAAGATGGGAGGAAAGAAAGAGAAGATCCTTATTTACATAAAGCAATTACTTCAGGTACTATGCATTTCAATTTACATGTTATGCATGCGTTTCATTCCTAGGTACTGAACAGTGACATGTGCCCATTTGTGTTGACAACATATTTCAAGTGGTTCAGTCTCATGCTTTCGGAGAAAAATGCACACGTATGATACCAGGTGCTTAACGGTAACTTATGTCTGATCATGTTGACGTCATATTGCAAGTGGACCAATCTCATGCTCTCAGGGAAAGTGCAAACAAGTTGTAGATTAGCACGGAACGATTCATTATACTGTGAATCTACAGCCACTATCGTGGTTGTGGCTGAAGTGTCGATTCCAATTGTGGAACAGTGGTGCCTGCGACGTGTACATGCAGAGCGTGATGCTCATGAAACCGTCGAAGCTGTATCAGTGCCTATAGTGATTGGTGTATTGTGATTGTGAACAGGGGACAAACCTCTCAGAGCGAGGTGTGCTCCGCTCCTGTAGATCAAGGCGCGATGGTTAGGAATGGAGGGAGGCTGGTGCCTAGAAGGGAGAGAGTTGGTGTAAGTCGAGCAACATTTCATGCAAACGGCCGACCGAGTGTGAACGCGGGGCGAGAGATTACCTCGGGTTCCTGTTGCGGAGGCTTAAAACTAGTGCTGATAACCCGTTTACAATGATTAATCCGGGAAAGCGGAATAAATTATTTCCAGCGCCACACGAGGGTGGGTGCTTGCTCAAGCGATTACGAAGTCTGGAAAGAAAGCGGGAAGTAGATTAGGTGGGGGCAGTGATTGCCAGTGATAGAGAGGCAAGGGGAGAACCTAATATCCCTTACCTTGAGTGCATAGACAGTGCTGACTTGCTCACGATACGAGCAGGATTCAGCCGGCGTGTTCAATGACACAGCGCCGACTCACCGCGAATCCGGAACTGAATTTCCGGCCGGTGCCGTGTATTTAAACAAGTAGGTGAGAGGGGGGGCTTGGGGGGGGGGGGCAGCCGACCGCAGGGAGGTCCCCCCCCCGGGCTGATTGGGAGGGGTTAGTGGGGGGGGTGCCTGCGGAGCACCAGCCTTGGGCTTGTTTTGGGCTTCTTTTGGGCTCCCTTGGTTCCTACTGAGGGAGCCCAGTTATATACTTCCCTGGCTCCTCCTCCCGGCCACCATTTTAGGCTGAATGACCTGGTGGCCGGGAGCTCATTAGTCTAATTGGAAAAATTTTCTGTGAGAGTGTTTTGGTTTTTTCCTTCGACATGTCAGGGGAAGATTATCGTGTTTTGGAGGCGATCCGTCTCCTTAGTGAAGCTGGACGCTTGGACCTGGTGTTGGGGGATGTGCCTGGGACGTCGCGTCCTCGGCGGCAGGCCTCGGCTCGTGTGGCGGCGGTGGTCGCGGCTTGTGAGTCGCCGAAGAGGTCTCGCGGGGAGGCGGTAAGTGACAGGGGCCGCCCGCGCTCTAGGAGAGCGGCCCCTGGAACTGTGGCGCAGTCTGAGGGAGGAACGGTTTCGCCGCGCGAGGCGGGTTTGGGGGAGGGAGAGGTGTCGGCTCCTCTGGTGCCTGTGGGGCTGCCGGTGAGGTCGCTTTCGGTCCCCGCTACAAGAGGCAAGCGGGCCGTTAAGCGTGGAGGCAGGAAGCGCTCTGCTTCTGCCTCCGTGTTTCCTGACGCGGAGCCGTTGGGTGACGGGCCGGCGGTTGGTGCGCATGCGCGCGTTGAAATTATCGCGCCTCGCGCTGGCGGTGAGGGTGTGTTGCCGGTTTCAGTGCCGGATAGCCAGTTTATTGATTTGACAGGTTTGGGGGCTCGTAGGGTTGTTGAACAGGTGGCACTTCTGGATTTGAGTGCAGGGACTGGTGGTGATCGTTTTTCGACGCCGGCCCGAGCTTCTGGGGATCTTGTGCCTGCCAGTGATGTTGCCTGTGGAGGGGTGCAGTCTGGGCCGTTTGTGTCTGGTTCTGCATTTGTGCCATATAGCCCCCTGTTGTTTTCCCCCCCTGTCTCAACCCGGGGGGAGGTGCTGCCGGTGCTCAGTGGTTCTGTGGGGGAGGGGGAGTGGGCGCAGGTGGAAAGGAGGATGGGGGCAGGGTTACAGGGGCAGGAGGCTGGTCGTGTTTTGTTAGGTGCTCAGCAAGATGTTTCTGGGTCCGGCAGGGGTTTCATTGAGCATTCTGTAGGTGGTACTGTTCTTTCCTCTTTGCAAGAGAGCGGCAGTAAGCAGGTGGGTGCTAGGTCTTGGGAGGGTCTGGATGTTTTTCCTTCCTGGGCAGAGGGGGTTTGTGATGCGGGCAGGGTTACGCCTATCAAGGGGACTGATATGTTGAGTGGTTTTGGGGGCACTTTGAGTTTTCCGGGTTTGCCTGTGGGGGGCAGATCTTTTGGGAGGATGGAGCAGCCCCGGTCTGATACCCAGCAGGGAGAGCATGGTGGGCTAGTGTCGGGTCCCGCGTCTAAGATTGTTCAGGAGCTGTTGGACTGGAGTAGTGGTGGTGAAGAAGTGGAGCCCTCTCCTCCTCGGCGGGGGTTGCCTGTTCAGTCTAAGGGGTCTGTTTCTCTGGAGGCTGGTCAGTTGCAGTTTCAGGATTCTAGGTTTTGTGTGGCTAGTGGTATTGATAGGTTTGACCGTTCTGGTAGTAAGGGTCCCGGCACATCAGTTCAGCCTTTTTCTTCACAGGTCAGAGAGCGTCGTGGAGAGGCAGACTTGGTAGGGTGGAGTGCGGCCCAGTTGCACGAGGAGAAGGGAGGGTGGAGCCTGGCGCGGCATACCCCGTACCGGCGAGGGATCCCGGCGCGGTCAACGTAGACAGGTCAGGCGCGACCTCGTTGGCCCCAACATCTTCATTTCAGGATCTCGGCGCGGTCAGCAGAAGCAGGTCAGGCGCGTCCTCGCTGGCCCCAACTTCTCTTTCTACAGGTATCGGCGGGGTTGGCAGAAGCAGGCCCGGCGCGTCCTTGCTGGCCCCATTGTCTGGCTCTCAGGATCTCGGCGGGGTTGGCAGAAGCAGGTCCGGCGCGTCCTCGCTGGCCCCAGCTTTTTCTTCTCACCAAAAACGGGATTCATCATTAGATAAGGTGTACAAAACTGGTCAACGTTCGGGGGAGTACAGACGGGTCCAGTCGGCTCCCCCGCCTCGTGTTTCAGTCAGGGCTGGTAAGGCCCGGGTTGGTTTTCAAAGTCCGTCAGTGGTGTGTGCCCCTCCTAGATTGGAGGAATCCCTGGTTTTGGATTATGATGAGGAAAGCCCTGAGGAGGGCGAGTTACGTGCTGAGGGTGCAGGGGGGGGAGGCTTTTTCACGCTTCTGATGTTGTTTTACAGGCACCGGTGGTGGTGCGTCCGAAAGCTACAGTTTCCAGACCTGCTCAGGAGAGCGGCCCCGTGGTGAGGGTTCCTCGGTCAGAGGGCGATGTTGAGCAACTGGCATGGAGAGTGAGGCCGGCCCAACTTCCGTTATTGAATCCAGGTGAGCTTACTGGGCCGCAGGACAAACCATTGATGGTATCTGTGGGAACGGGGGGTGATCCTCCTTCAGAGGGTATGGATCTTAAGCTCCACAAAGGTCGTTATGTTAAAGATCAAGGAGTGGGTACGAGTGATGGGGGTGCGGGTTCCAAGGTGGATTCTAGCACTGTTACGGAGCCCATGGAGGTAGGTAAAGATCCCCCCCACAGTAAGGAACTTAAAATTAAGAAATTGCCTTACATGGGCGTCACAAAACCTTTGGGCGCTCATTTAATGCTATCTACTAAGGAAAGGATTTGGAAAGGGGAGTATGTCGAATTATTGAAACTCTTACATAGGGAAGTTAGGTCCAAGGAGGGGTCTAAGGAGGAAGAGTACGAATTGGCCAAGCGCCCAAAGGTTCCTTTGACCATCGAAAACTGGACAGCGGCATTTCTTATATATGCTAGCGTGTACTGTGAGAAATTCCCTGAGCGCTGTGTTGCCATTTTTAAGGATATGGATGTGATCAGAAAGGCGCAGATTACTGGCAGTGGTTATGCCTGGTCACAGTATGATGAGGAATTCCGGGCTCGGATGGCTTGGGATCCTGAAGCGAAATGGGGAGAGTTGGATAATGACTTGTGGCAACACACTATGGGGGCATCGGCTGGTGGTAAGACGATTTTTACAGCTAGTGGATACCCATTACCTTATCAGCACTTTCAGGTTAAGCCCACTCGGGGAGGGGTGGGTGCCGCAGCGTCAGTCCAATCTGCCAATGGGACCTGTTGGGATTTTAACAGAGGATATTGCCCCAGGGAGTATTGTAAGTTCAGGCACAAATGCTCCCAATGTGGTAGAACGCACCCACTGGCCAGGTGTTGGGGGCCTCGTGTTACAGGGGGCAGACAGTGGACACAGCAGCCGGCCAATGCCCCAGGTCCTGCACAGCAGCCTCAGCCTAACAGGGGAGGGAAAAACACTTCTGGAGCTGGGCCCAAAGGCTCGTACGCCAGTTAATCCTTTTCACTTGGCAGTGGCTCTGAGGGGTTATGGGAATGCTGAGGCTGGTAAGTTATTGTTGGATGGTTTTTAAGAAGGTTTTCGACTTGGTTATACAGGGCCGCGGTTGCAGCGGTGGTCAAAGAATCTGTTGTCAGCCAATGAACATCCCGCTGTGGTGCAAGACAAATTGGACAAAGAAGTGTGTGAGGGAAGGATGGCGGGTCCTTTTGATGATTGGCCCTTGGAGAATCTTATTATTTCCCCAATTGGTGTGGTCCCTAAAAAAGAGCCTGGGCAATTTCGTTTGATTCAACATTTGTCATGGCCGGAGGGCTCGTCGGTTAATGATTTCATTGATGGCGAGGCTGCTTCAGTGTCTGATTCTTCAGTGGATGTGGCCATGGCACTGGTTGTGTCTGCCGGCACTGGTGCGGCAATGGCAAAATGTGAATAGAGAAAGGATTGCACATCTGGTTGGCTCGCGCAAAAACTGATCAACAAAGCAGAGGAAGGAGCATTTGGCTGGAAGCATCTTCTCCTTCTGAGACGTGCCCCTTGCAGTGGGCTAGGCGTTTGAGGGAATGTTCAGGGGCCGCCGGTGAGGGCCCTGTTTTTCTACACCTGGATGGTTCCAGGGTGACTGAGTACCAACTGCGCATGGTGTTGCGTAAAGCGCTGCGTTTCATTGGCCTGGATGAAAGACAGTATGGCACACATTCTTTCAGGATTGGGGCAGCCACGGAGGCTCATAATAGGGGTTGGTCGCAGCAAGACATTATGTCTTTAGGGCGTTGGTCCTCCAACTGTTTTAGGCGCTATGTGCGAAATGATCCTGTTTCGGCACCTGCGGCTGCTAATTTTTCTTGAGTTTGATGCTGCTTTTCTTTTTCAGGTTCGGTGGCCGGCCCCCGTTCATCGGTCATGACGATCTGGATCGTGGGACATTCCTTCATTAGGCGTGCGGAAGCTCAAGCTATAAAGAGTTATTTTGGTCCCACACTTGGTTTTAATTCTCGACTGTTTAATGTTGTGTGGAAGGGGAAAGGGGTTATGATCTGGAGGGAGTTTATTCCGGCCTTGAATTCCTGGTTGGTGGGGGGTATTTGTCCAGATGTATTGCTTTTGCACCTCGGTGAAAACGACCTTTGTGGGGTGAAAGGGGTGGTTCTATTGAGAGCTATGAAAAAGGATCTTTCCCTCATTCGTCAACAGTGGTCGGGCTGCCATGTTTTATGGACGGAATTGGTCCCTAGAAGAACTTGGAGGGGTGCGATTAAGCCTAGGGCAGTTGATAAGGCGCGTAGGAAGTTGAATTTGGAGGTTTCCCGTTTTTGCAGAGATTTGGGTTTTGGGCGGGTGTCCCATAAGGACATTCGTTATGACACTCTGGAGTTTTTTCGCAGCGATGGTGTTCATTTGTCTCGTATCGGGATGGATCTATATTTATTGGAATTGCGAGAGGTGCTCTCCAGGTGCTTGAAGATTCAGAATTTTTTGGGTTGAGGTCTTTATGGTTCTTTGATGGTTAGTTTTGGGGGGCAGAAAGAGAGGAGGGTAATTCCTTCCCCCCCTCTTTTCTGGGTGGCGGAAATTGGGGGTTCTTTGTTAGCAGGGACATGAAGGTTGTTGGGATTTTGTTAAAATTGGGCTATGGCTGGAAAAGTTTAAATAGTTGTTTCGTGGGGTGGTTACACGGTTTTGGGTAATGTAAGTTGTTGGTGGGTAATTTTTGGAATGTGATGTTATGCTTTGGGTTGGGATGATGTTTAAATGATTATCAGGTTTTGGTATTGTTTGAATTGTAATTATGTTGTGCTGGGTGAGGGCGGGGATTGTGACGTATTAGGGGCGGGCCTGACGTTTGGGGTTGTAAGGTAATATTTTAATTAGTGAGGACTAGTTTTGTGAGGCGTTTGCCAGGTTTGTATTGTTGTGAATATGCACCTGTTTCAATAAAGCGGCCTTTTACACACTCTCAATTTGGTTTGGTGTCTGCTCACCCCCCCTCACCCCTCCCTCCCAAGGGGGGCTTGGGGGGGGGGCAGCCGACCGCAGGGAGGTCCCCCCCCCGGGCTGATTGCAAGGGGTTAGTGGGGGGGGGGTGCCTGCGGAGCGCCAGCCTAGGGCTTGTTTTGGGCTTCTTTTGGGCTCCCTTGGTTCCTACTGAGGGAGCCCAGTTATATACTTCCCTGGCTCCTCCTCCCGGCCACCATTTTAGGCTGAATGACCTGGTGGCCAGGAGCTCATTAATCTAATTGGAAAAATTTTCCCTCCCTCCCTCCCTATTTTTCCTGCTAGCCCCGTCTTCTTTTTCCCCCCGGGGGTTTCTTTTATTTTCTATCTTTTATATTTTTCGGGTCGTTTGTCGGAACAGGTGTATATGGGGTTTATATTGTTCATTGTCGCTTGGAACAGGTGCCGTGCGGAAATTGGGGGTTCTTTGTCAGCAGGGACATGAAGGTTGTTGGGATTTTGTTAAAATTGGGCTATGGCTGGAAAAGTTTAAATAGTTGTTTCGTGGGGTGGTTACACTGTTTTGGGTAATGTAAGTTGTTGGTGGGTAATTTTTGGAATGTGATGTTATGCTTTGGGTTGGGATGATGTTTAAATGATTATCAGGTTTTGGTATTGTTTGAATTGTAATTATGTTGTGCTGGGTGGAGGCGGGGATTGTGACGCATTAGGGGCGGGCCTGACGTTTGGGGTTGTAAGGTAATATTTTAATTAGTGAGGACTAGTTTTGTGAGGCGTTTGCCAGGTTTGTATTGTTGTGAATATGCACCTGTTTCAATAAAGCAGCCTTTTACACACTCTCAATTTGGTTTGGTGTCTGCTCACCCCCCCTCACCCCTCCCTCCCAATGAATGAAGGGGAATGTCCCTGTGGCGGCCATCTTAGAAGGGTGTGAGTTGCATGCAACAGCTGGTAATACGAGTGATATCGCTGCTTTCATTCATACATCTGAAGTATATGATTCATTATTAACGCACATTCAATGACAGATACAATCTCTTGTCAGGAAACAGAAATAGGCTTATGCACAATTATCAATTATTTCAGGAATCATAGTGCAGTTACCTTGCATTAGTGAGTGTGAACATCATTAACATTATTCGAAACCAATATAGGAAAAATTCATCTTTTGAAAAAGTCTCATCTTTTGAAAAAAACGATCTCTGAAACCATGCCTGGTTTTCAAAATTGTTGGGGTATTCAAATAGTCTTTAGAGTCTATTTCTCTTTGACAGTCTATCAAGAAATCTTATCAGGAGTTAAAGCAGTCCAGCCCAGTCTTCAGTGCGATTCAGGCCGTTCTGTATTGTATCCAGGAGTAAAATGCATTTCAGCTCCTCTTTGTTAAGAAGTTGGGTCATGTTCCCTCCTCTGGGAGGCAGCTTCAGTGCCTTCAACACAGTCCAGCGTAACTCATCTTCCTTGTGCTTGGCATTGGTGAAATGTTCCACAAGAGGGGCATTGGGAGTTTGGCAGCGAATGCGACTCTTATGTTGGCAGATCCTTGTTTTTACTTTCTGTGAAGTTTGACCTACATACATTTTCATGCAAGGGCATTGAACCATATATATAACATTGCAAGTGTTACAATTTGAAAGGGAAGAACTCGTAAAAGTGATATTGTTAAATACTCTTGTCTTTCCCTCAATGGTCATATCACACACACTGCAGTTACCACATTTCACATGTCCAACAATGGGGGACAGACCCCATATGGTTTCAAGCGTGGAGGATTGAGTGGGAGTTGGCAATGCTGCTCGGACTAAGTGGTCCTTCAAATTTTTGCTTTTTTTAAAAGCAAACAGAGGACGTTCAATTTCTAGTACGCCTGCATTGATGATAGGCCAGTGGCGAAGTATCATTTTCCGCATCTTGTTAGATACTGGGGAGAAGGTAGTAACACATGCAAGTCTTTCCTGTGATGTCTTTGGAGTAGGTGACAGCAAGGTTTCCCTGGGTCTATACCATGCTCTTTTGAGTGCATTCTTAACAATTCTCCTAGGGTAGCCCCTGTTTTTGAGTTTGTCCGCTAAAATTGCACTTTCTTTGAAATAGTCCTGCCTGCATGAACAATTTCTCCTAATTCGCAGAAACTGGGAAAATGGGAGTGAATCAGGTAGAGCCCTCGGATGATTACTGGAATAGTCTAGCAGTGTGTTGCGCTCTGTGGGTTTTCTAAACAGTCTTGTCAGAAGAGCCCCTTCCTGGTGGAAGATGGTAAGATCAAGGAAATCGATAGAAGTTTTATCTGATGTCAGGGTGAAACGAAGGCCACAGCAGTTATTATCCATCCAGTGTAGGAAGTGGCGTAGATCATTGACTTCACATCTCCAAATCATGAAGATATCGTCAATGTATCTACGCCACAGACCAATTCCTGAGTTGAAGGGGTTGGATGGGGATAATATAACCTCATTTTCAATCTCATTCATAAAAAGTATGGCCAAATTTGGAGCAAAAATTGCGCCCATACTGGTGCTCTTTATCTGCTGATAGAAGAGGCCATTAAACGTAAAAAAGTTCCTCGTCAAGCAGATTTCCAGTAGTTGTAAAACAAAGGATGTGGGTATTGCATTGACTAATCCTTACTGGCATCGGTTCAGATGTTGCTAGAGCTGCTCATTATAACTGCCTTTTAGCTTGGGCCTCTGATGGAAGAGCCAGCTGCGATCCAAATATGCCCTGGCATACACAAACTACATTTTGAGGGCGAGAAACCAATAATGAATGAACTATTGAGACCATTCTTAACTGATACATGTGCTAATCTGAACTTCACTTGCAGATATGGGCGAGAAAAGTACCAAAGAAGAGGGAAAAGGCCTAGCATCTAGTAGGAAAATTTACACAGGGACTTTGAGTACCAGAGTGAACAGCAGTAGCTCATGGTTTCGAACAACAAGAAACTGCAAAGCTGGACATGACTACACAGAGAGGTGCTATAGTCGCTGAGAATAAAATCCACTAAGGATAACTACAGGCTTATGATTACCCTTTTAAATTGTAGACCCATCATCTGTGTTATTAGGTGTGCCTTATTGTGTTGTAAGAAAACAGAAAATTGTTTTTATATTTGAAGACAAAGCATTGCTTGAGTCTTGATTTATTATGGGCTATTGTATGCTATTTTGAGTTATAATGTTCTAACCCTCCATCATGTCCCTCAGGGAGGCGTGGATCGCTCTGCTTTTGCTGCTTTGTGGACAGAGGGTTGAAGGTGTGCAATTGGTGCTTAGTTTTAGACCCATAAGTGTGTAGACGGAAGGTGAATTGGAACCCTGTGAATAATGTGAACATGTCTATTTTTTAACAACCTGTGGCAGAGTGACAGCTCTAGTTGGACACAGATCTAGCAGAAAAATAATTGAAAATCAAGTGGGGAAGGAGTAACTAACCTCTTCTGCCTAAGTTCAATAGTACTGAGAAACTTCCCTCAGGCTGTAAAGGTGGTTTCACATTTTATATGCAGGCCAGAACACAATTTGGAAAAGACTTTTCCACAACTGCGAAAGCATCTGCAGGTACTGCAATCCAGGTGCAAATTCTAAATTCAGCCAAAGGAAATAATATACGATTTAGGCCTATGAAACTTCTCTCCCTTAGGGCCTTTTGACCCAAGTCTTCCAGGTGATTGGTCTCATGGCAGAGGAGTATAGAACAAATGGATGACTGATCTGGGGGATAATAAAAGCGGGATCATATAAATCTTTAAATTATCTCAGCATTCTGTTTTTCCATAATAGGTAAGGGATTGGCATAAAAAGGATGCAGATAGCAAGAATCTTCTCCCTTGCACAAATAAGCCCCCCTCCCTCTGCATTAAAAGACTATGCTCAAGAAAAACACCAAAGGGAAAACAATAATTTCAGAAAGAGCAAATCACTGTGACTGAAAGATCTGATGCAGTAAATTAATGGGAAAATCAGTTCACGGAATTTGATGATCATGTGGCACTGCTTTAGGCATAACAATCCTAATATTTGACAGATCTGACATCTAGTTTGAATTTCAGGGAGGAGATACTAAAGGCCTGCTCTATAACTCTGCACATCGGATCAAAGGTGGTCCACCAGAGGAAGACTGGAGAACCAGGACGGTGGAGATTTATCTTCAAGATTAACTAATGAAACACAAATTACAATGTCACACACAGTGCTGGAGGCAACACTAACTGCAGTAATAGGGGAAGCAAATGTAGGATCACACTGCTTGACCTTCCAGCAGGTTCGCCCCTACGCATCATGGTAAATGCAGTTCGCCAAGTGTGTGTACTTGCAAAGTCTCTTGAGTGTTTCACCAGGTAGATGCAGATTAGTGCTGGCCATCTCTAGACACGTGTTTCTGGATTGTTATCCGTCATCAGTAGACATTAGGCAATTCGAATGTATGGGTTTGCTGAGCAGGCCGCCAACGTATTCTCGGGTTACAGTACCTCTCAAGGTGCGCAGGTGTCTCTCCACGAGCTCGTCAGCTCGAATGGCTCGAGGGAGCATTTTAAACAGGAAACAAATGTGGGATCACACTGATTTACCTCCCCTCAGGTTGGCCCTTAGGCATCATGGTAAATGCAGTTCGCCAAGTGTGTGTACTTGGAAAGTCTCTCGAGTGTTTCACCAGGTA
This sequence comes from Lissotriton vulgaris, assembly GCF_964263255.1. Lineage (NCBI taxonomy): Eukaryota > Metazoa > Chordata > Amphibia > Caudata > Salamandridae > Lissotriton > Lissotriton vulgaris. The sequence continues at coordinate 1,310,482,222 of NC_141695.1, forward strand.
GGTGCAGATTAGTGCTGGCCATCTCTAGACACGTGTTTCTGGATTGTTATCCGTCATCAGTAGAGATTAGACAATTCGAATGTATGGGGTTGCTGAGTAGGCTGCCAAAGTATTCTCGGGTTACAGTACCTCTCCAGGCGCGCAGGTGCCTCTTCACGAGCTTGTGAGCTCAAATGGCTTGAGGGAGCCTTTTAAACAGGAAACAAATGTGGGATCATACTGCTTCAGCTCCCAGCAGGTTCGCCCCTATCCATCATGGTAAATGCAGTTCGCCAAGTGTGTGCACTTGCAAAGTCTCTAGAGTGTTTCACCAGGTAGGCGCAGATTAGTGCTGGCCATCTCTAGACACATGTTTCTGGATTTTTATCCGTCATCAGTAGAGATTAGGCAATGCAAATGTATGGGGTTGCTGAGCAGGCTGCCAAAGTATTCAAGGGTTACAGTACCTCTCCAGGCACCTCTCCACGAGCTTGTCAGCTCAAATGGCTGGAGGGAGCCTTTTAAACAGGAAACAAATGTGGGCTCACACTGCTTCACCTCCCAGCAGGTTCGCCCCTAGGCATCATAGTAAATGCAGTTCGCCAAAAGTGTGTACTTGAAAGTCTCTCAAGTGTTTCACCAGGTAGGTGCAGATTAGTGCTGGCCATCTATAGACACGTGTTTCTGGATTGTTATCTGTCATCAGTAGAGATTAGGCAATTCGAATGTATGGGGTTGCTGAGCAGGCTGCCAAAGCATTCTCGCGTTACAGTACCTCTCTAGGCGTGCAGGTGCCTCTCCACGAGCTCGTCAGCTGAAATGGCTTGAGGGACGCTTTTAAACAGGAAACAAATGTGGGATCACACTGCTTCACCTTCCAGCAGGTTTGCCCCTAGGCATCATGGTAAATGAAGGTCGCCAAGTGTGTGCACTTGCAAAGTTTCTCGAGTGGTTCACCAGGTAGGTGCAGATTAGTGCTGGCCATTTCTAGACATGTGTTTCTGGATTGTTATCCATCATCAGTAGAGATTAGGCAATGCAAATGTATGGGGTTGCTGAGCAGGCTGCCAAAGTACTCACGGGTTACAGTACCTCTCCAGGCGCGCAGGTGCCTTTCCACGAGCTTGTAAGCTCAAATGGCTCAAGGGAGGCCATTAAACAGGAAACAAATGTGGGACCACACTGCTTCACCTCCCAGCAGGTTCGCCCCTAGGCATCATGGTAAATGCAGTTTGCCAAGTGTGTGTACTTGCAAAGTCTCTCAAGTGTTTCACCAGGTAGATGCAGAGTAGTGCTGGCCACCTCTAGACACGTGTTTCTGGATTGTTATCCGTCATCAGTAGAGATTAGGCAATGCAAATGTATGGGGTTGCTGAGCAGGCTGCCAAAGTATTCACGGGTTACAGTACCTCTCCAGGCGGGCAGGTGCCTCTCCATGAGCTCGCCAACTCAAATGGTTCGAGGGAGCCTTTTAAACAAGAAACAAATGTGGGATTCCACTGCTTCACCTCCCAGCAGGTTCGCCCCTAGGCATCATGGTAAATCCAGTTTGCCAAGTGTGTGCACTTGCAAAGTCTCTCGAGTGTTTCACCAGGTGGGTGCAGATAAGTGCTGGCCATCACTAAACATGTGTTTCTGGATTGTTATCCGTCATCAGTAGAGATTAGGCAATGCAATTGTATGGGGTTGCTGTGCAGGCTGCCAAAGTGTTCACTGGTTACAGTACCTCTCCAGGCACGCAGGTGCCTTTCCACGAGCTCGCCAGCTCAAATAGCTCAAGGGAGTCTTTTAAACAGGAAACAAATGTGGGCTCACACTGCTTCACCTCCCAGCAGGTTCGCCCCTAGGCATTATGGTAAATGCAGTTCGCCAAGTGTGTGTACTTGCAAGTCTCTCGAGTGTTTCACCAGGTAGGTGCAGATTAGTGCTGGCCATCTCTAGACACGTGTTTCCTGATTGTGATCAGTCATCAGTAGAGATTAGGGTATTCGAATGTATGGGGTTGCTGAGCTGGCTGCCAAAGAATTCTCGGGTTACAGTACCTCTCCAGGCACGCAGGTACCTCTCCACAAGCTTGTCAGCTCAAATGGCTCGACGGAGCCTTTTAAACAGGAAACAAATGTGGGATCACGCTGCTTCACCTCCCAGCAGGTTCAACCCTAGGCATCATGGTAAATGCAGTTCGCCAAGTGTGTGTACTTGCAAAGTCTCTCGAGTGCTTCCCCGGTTAGGTGCAGATTAGTGCTGGCCATCTCTAGACTCGTGTTTCTGGATTGTTATCTGTCATCAGTAGAAATTAGGCAATTCGAATGTATGGGGTTGCTGAGCAGGCTGCCAAAGTATTCTCGGGTTGCAGTACCTCTCCAGGCCCGCAGGTGCCTCTCCACGAGCTCGTCAGCTCAAATGGCTTGAGGGAGCCTTTTAAACAGGAAACAAATGTGGGATCACACTGCTTCACCTCCCAGCAGGTTCGCCACTAGGCATCATGGTAAATGCGGTTAGCCAAGTGTGTGTACTTGCAAGTCTCTCGAGTGTTTCACCAGGTAGGTGCAGATTAGTGCTGGCCATCTATAGACACATGTTTCTGGATTGTTATCCGTCATCAGTAGAGATTAGGCAATTCGAATGTATGGGGTTGCTGATCAGGCTGCCAAAGTATTCTCTGGTTACAGTACCTCTCCAGGCGCGCAGGTGCCTCTCCATGAGCTCGTCAGCTCAAACGGCTCGAGGGAGCCTTTTAAACAGGGAACACATATGGGATCACACTGCTTCCCCTCCCAGCAGGTTAGCCCCTAGGCATCATGGTAAATGCAGTTCACCAAGTGTGTGCACTTGGAAAGTCTCTTTAGTGTTTCACCAGGTAGGTGCAGATCAGTGCTGGCCATCTCAAGTCACGTGTTTCTGGATTGTTATCCGTCATCAGTAGGCAACGCGAATGTATGGGGTTGCTGAGCAGGCTGCTAAAGTATCCTCGAGTTACAGTACCTCTCCAGGCGCGCAGGTTCCTTTCCACGAGCTTGTCAGCTCAAATGGCTGGAGGGAGCCTTTTAAACAGGAAACACATGTGGGATCACACTGCTTCACCTCCCAGCAGGTATGCCCCTAGGCATCATGGTAAATGCAGTTCGCCAAGTGTGTGTATTTGCAAAGTCTCTCAAGTGTTTCACCAGATAGGTGCAGAATAGTGCTGGCCATCTCTAAACACGTGTTTCTGGATTGTTATCGGTCATCAGCAGAGATTAGGCAATGCAAATGTATGGGGTTGCTGTGCAGGCTGCCAAAGTATTCACGGGTTACAGTACCTCTCCAGGTGGGCAGGTGCCTCTCCACCAGCCCGCCAGCTCAAATAGCTCAAGGGAGCCTTTTAAACAGGAAATAAATGTGGGATCACACTGTGCCAACTCCCAGCAGGTTCACCCCTACGCATCATGGTAAATGCAGTACACCAAGAAGGTGTACTTGCAAAGTCTCTCGAGTGTTTCACCAGGTAGGTGCAGATTAGTGCTGGCCATCTCTAGACACGTGTTTCTGGATTGTTATAAGTCATCAGTAGAGATTAGGCAATGCAAATGTATGGGGTTGCTGAGCAGGCTGCCAAAGTTTTCACGGGTTACAGTACCTCTCCAGACGCACAGGTGCCTCTCCACCAGCCCGCCAGCTCAAATAGCTCAAGGGAGCCTTTTAAATAGGAAACAAATGTGGGATCACACTGCTTCACCTCCCAGCAGGTTCACCCCTAGGCATCATGGTAAATGCAGTTCGCCAAGTGTGTGTACTTGCAAAGTCTCTTGAGTGTTTCACCAGGTAGGTGCAGATTAGTGCTGGCCATCTCTAGACACGTGTTTCTGGATTGTTATCCGACATCAGTAGAGATAAGGCAATGCAAATGTATGGGGTTGCTGTGCAGGCTGCCAAAGTTTTCACGGGTTACAGTACCTCTCCAGGTGCGCAGGTTCCTCTCCACGAGCTCGTCAGCTCAAATGGCTCAAGGGAGCCTTTTAAACAGGAAACAAATGTGGGATGACACTGCTTCACCTCCCAGCAGGTTCACCCCTAGGCATCATGGTAAATGCAGTTCGCCAATTGTGTGTACTTGCAAAGTCTCTTGAGTGTTTCACCAGGTAGGTGCAGACTAGTGCTGGCCATCTCTAGACATGTGTTTCTGGATTGTTATCCGTCATCAGTAGAAATAATGCAATTCGAATGTATGGGGTTGCTGAGCAGGCTGCCAAAGTATTCTCGGGTTACAGTACCTCTCCAGGCGCGCAGGTGCCTCTCTACTACCTCGTCAGCTCAAATGGCTCGAGGGAGCCTTTTAAACAGGAAACAAATGTGGGATCACACTGCTTCACCTCCCAGCAGGTTCTCCCCTAGGCATCATGGTAAATGCAGTTCGCCAAGTGTGTGTACTTGCAAAGTCTCAAGTGTTTCACCAGGTAGGGTCAGATTAGTGCTGGCCATCTCTAGACATGTGTTTCTGGATTGTTATCCGTCATCAGTAGAGATTAGGCAATTTGAATGTATGGGGTTGCTGAGCAGGCTGCCAAAGTATTCTCGGATTACAGTACCTCTCCAGGCCCGCAGGTGCCTCTCTACGAGCTCATCAGCTCAAATAGCTCGAGGGAGCCTTTTAAACAGGAAACAAATGTGGGATCACACTGCTTCACCTCCCAGCAGGTTCGCCACTAGGCATCATGGTAAATGCAGTTCGCCAAGTGTGTGTACTTGCAAAGTCTCTCGAGTGTTTCACCAGGTAGGTGCAGATTAGGGCTGGCCATCTCTAGACACGTGTTTCTGGATTGTTATCTGTCATCAGTAGAGATTAGGCAATTCAAATGTATGGGGTTGCTGAGAAGGCTGCCAAAGTATTCTTGGGTTACAGTACCTCTCCCGGCGTGCAGGTGCCTCTTTACGAGCTCGTCAGCTCAAATGGCTTGAGGGAGCCTTTTAAACAGGAAACAAATGTGGGACCACCCTGCTTCACCTCCCAGCAGGTTCGCCCCTTGGCATCATGGCAAATGCAGTTCGCCAAGTGTGTGTACTTGCAAAGTCTCTCGAGTGTTTCAACAGGTAGGTGCAGATTAGTGCTGGCCATCTCTAGACACGTGTTTCTGGATTGTTATCCATCATCAGTAGAGATTAGGCAATTCGAATGTATGGGGTTGCTGAGCAGGCTGCCAAAGTATTCTCGGGTTACAGTACCTCTCCAGGCGCGCAGGTACCTCTGCACGAGCTTGTCAGCTCAAATGGCCCGAGGGAGCCTTTTAAACAGGAAACAAATGTGGGATCACACTTGTTCACCTCCCAGCAGGATCTCCCCTAGGCATCATGGTAAATGCAGTTCGCCATGTGTGTACTTGCAAAGTCTATCGAGGGTTTCACCAGGTAGGGTCAGATTAGTGCTGGCCATCTCTAGACACGTGTTTCTGGATTGTTATCCGTCATCAGTAGAGATTAGGCAATTTGAGGGTATGGGGTTGCTGAGCAGGCCGCCATAGTATTCTCGGGTTACAGTACCTCTCCAGGCGCGCAGGTGCCTCTCCACGAGCTCATCAGCTTAAATAGCTCAAAGGAGCCTTTTAAACAGGAAACAAATTTGGGATCACACTGCTTCACCTCCCAGTAGTTCGCCACTAGGCATCATGGTAAATGCAGTTCGCCAAATGTGTGTACTTGCAAAGTCTCTCGAGTGTTTCACCAGGTAGGTGCAGATTTGTGCTGGCCATCTCTAGACACGTGTTTCTGGATTGTTATCCGTCATCAGTAGAGATTAGGCAATTCGAATGCATGGGGTTGCTGAGCAGGCTGCCAAAGTATTCTAAGTTACAGTACCTCTCCAGGCGCGCAAGTTCCTCTCCACGAGCTCGTCAGCTCAAATGGCTCGAGGGAGCCTTTTAAACAGGAAACAAATGTGGGATCGCACTGCTTCACCTCCCAGCAGGTTCGCCCCTAGGCATCGTGGTAAATGCAGGTCGCCAAGTGTGTGTACTTGCAAAGTCTCTCTAGGGTTTCACCAGGTAGGTGCAGATTAGTGCTGGCCATCTATAGACACGTGTTTCTGGATTTTGTTGTCTGTCATCAGTAGAGATTAGGTATTTAGAATGTATGGGGTTGCTGAGCAGGCTGCCAAAGTTTTCTCGGGTTACAGTACCTCTCCAGGTGCGCAGGTGCCTCTCCACAAGGTCCTCAGCTCAAATGGCTCGAGGGTGCATTTCAAACAGGAAACAAATGTGAGATCACACTGCTTCATCTCCCAGCAAGTTCACCCCCAGGCATCATTGTAAATGCAGTTCGCCAAGTGTGTGTACTTGCAAAGTCTCTCGAGTGTTTCACCAGATAGGTGCAGATTAGTGCTGGCCATCTCTAGACACGTGTTTCTGGATTGTTATCCGTCATCAGTAGAGATTAGGCAATTCGAATGTATGGGGTTGCTGAGCAGGCTGCCAACGTTTTCTCGGGTTACAGTACGTCTCCAGGCACGCAGGTGCCTCTCCACAAGCTTGTCAGCTCAAATGGCCCGAGGGAGCCTTTTAAACAGGAAACAAATGTGACATCACACTGCTTCACCTCCGAGCAGGATCTCCCCTAGGCATCATGGTATATGCAGTTCGCCAAGTGTGTGTACTTGCAAAGTCTCTCGAGTGTTTCACCAGGTAGGTGCAGATTAGTGCTGGCCATCTCTAGACACGTGTTTCTGGATTGTTATCCGTCATCAGTAGAGATTAGGCAATTCGAATGTATGGGGTTGCTGAGCAGGCTGCCAAAGTATTCTCGGGTTGCAGTACCTCTCCAGGCCCGCAGGTGCCTCTCCACGAGTTCGCCAGCTCAAATGGCTTGAGGGAGCCTTTTAAACAGGAAACAAATGTGGGACCACACTGCTTCACCTCCCAGCAGGTTCGCCCCTAGGCATCATGGTAAATGCAGTTTGCCAAGTGTGTGTACTTGCAAAGTCTCTCAAGTGTTTCACCAGGTAGATGCAGAGTAGTGCTGGCCACCTCTAGACACGTGTTTCTGGATTGTTATCCGTCATCAGTAGAGATTAGGCAATGCAAATGTATGGGGTTGCTGAGCAGGCTGCCAAAGTATTCACGGGTTACAGTACCTCTCCAGGCGCGCAGGTGCCTCCCCATGAGCTCGCCAGCTCAAATGGTTCGAGGGAGCCTTTTAAACAAGAAACAAATGTGGGATTCCACTGCTTCACCTCCCAGCAGGTTCGCCCCTAGGCATCATGGTAAATCAAGTTTGCCAAGTGTGTGCACTTGCAAAGTCTCTCGAGTGTTTCACCAGGTGGGTGCAGATAAGTGCTGGCCATCACTAAACATGTGTTTCTGGATTGTTATCCGTCATCAGTAGAGATTAGGCAAGGCAATTGTATGGGGTTGCTGTGCAGGCTGCCAAAGTGTTCACTGGTTACAGTACCTCTCCAGGCACGCAGGTGCCTTTCCACGAGCTCGCCAGCTCAAATAGCTCAAGGGAGTCTTTTAAACAGGAAACAAATGTGGGCTCACACTGCTTCACCTCCCAGCAGGTTCGCCCCTAGGCATTATGGTAAATGCAGTTCGCCAAGTGTGTGTACTTGCAAGTCTCTCGAGTGTTTCACCAGGTAGGTGCAGATTAGTGCTGGCCATCTCTAGACACGTGTTTCCTGATTGTGATCAGTCATCAGTAGAGATTAGGGTATTCGAATGTATGGGTTAGCTGAGCTGGCTGCCAAAGAATTCTCGGGTTACAGTACCTCTCCAGGCACGCAGGTACCTCTCCACAAGCTTGTCAGCTCAAATGGCTCGACGGAGCCTTTTAAACAGGAAACAAATGTGGGATCACGCTGCTTCACCTCCCAGCAGGTTCAACCCTAGGCATCATGGTAAATAAAGTTCGCCAAGTGTGTGTACTTGCAAAGTCTCTCGAGTGCTTCCCCAGTTAGGTGCAGATTAGTGCTGGCCATCTCTAGACTCGTGTTTCTGGATTGTTATCTGTCATCAGTAGAAATTAGGCAATTCGAATGTATGGGGTTGCTGAGCAGGCTGCCAAAGTATTCTCGGGTTGCAGTACCTCTCCAGGCCCGCAGGTGCCTCTCCACGAGCTCGTCAGCTCAAATGGCTTGAGGGAGCCTTTTAAACAGGAAACAAATGTGGGATCACACTGCTTCACCTCCCAGCAGGTTCGCCACTAGGCATCATGGTAAATGCGGTTAGCCAAGTGTGTGTACTTGCAAGTCTCTTGAGTGTTTCACCAGGTAGGTGCAGATTAGTGCTGGCCATCTATAGACACATGTTTCTGGATTGTTATCCGTCATCAGTAGAGATTAGGCAATTCGAATGTATGGGGTTGCTGATCAGGCTGCCAAAGTATTCTCTGGTTACAGTACCTCTCCAGGCGCGCAGGTGCCTCTCCATGAGCTCGTCAGCTCAAACGGCTCGAGGGAGCCTTTTAAACAGGGAACACATATGGGATCACACTGCTTCCCCTCCCAGCAGGTTAGCCCCTAGGCATCATGGTAAATGCAGTTCACCAAGTGTGTGCACTTGGAAAGTCTCTTTAGTGTTTCACCAGGTAGGTGCAGATCAGTGCTGGCCATCTCAAGTCACGTGTTTCTGGATTGTTATCAGTCATCAGTAGGCAACGCGAATGTATGGGGTTGCTGAGCAGGCTGCTAAAGTATCCTCGAGTTACAGTACCTCTCCAGGCGCGCAGGTTCCTTTCCACGAGCTTGTCAGCTCAAATGGCTGGAGGGAGCCTTTTAAACAGGAAACACATGTGGGATCACACTGCTTCACCTCCCAGCAGGTATGCCCCTAGGCATCATGGTAAATGCAGTTCGCCAAGTGTGTGTATTTGCAAAGTCTCTCAAGTGTTTCACCAGATAGGTGCAGAATAGTGCTGGCCATCTCTAAACACATGTTTCTGGATTGTTATCGGTCATCAGCAGAGATTAGGCAATGCAAATGTATGGGGTTGCTGTGCAGGCTGCCAAAGTATTCACGGGTTACAGTACCTCTCCAGGTGGGCAGGTGCCTCTCCACCAGCCCGCCAGCTCAAATAGCTCAAGGGAGCCTTTTAAACAGGAAATAAATGTGGGATCACACTGTGCCAACTCCCAGCAGGTTCACCCCTACGCATCATGGTAAATGCAGTACACCAAGAAGGTGTACTTGCAAAGTCTCTCGAGTGTTTCACCAGGTAGGTGCAGATTACTGCTGGCCATCTCTAGACACGTGTTTCTGGATTGTTATAAGTCATCAGTAGAGATTAGGCAATGCGAATGTATGGGGTTGCTGAGCAGGCTGCCAAAGTTTTCACGGGTTACAGTACCTCTCCAGACGCACAGGTGCCTCTCCACCAGCCCGCCAGCTCAAATAGCTCAAGGGAGCCTTTTAAATAGGAAACAAATGTGGGATCACACTGCTTCACCTCCCAGCAGGTTCACCCCTAGGCATCATGGTAAATGCAGTTCGCCAAGTGTGTGTACTTGCAAAGTCTCTTGAGTGTTTCACCAGGTAGGTGCAGATTAGTGCTGGCCATCTCTAGACACGTGTTTCTGGATTGTTATCCGTCATCAGTAGAGATAAGGCAATGCAAATGTATGGGGTTGCTGTGCAGGCTGCCAAAGTTTTCACGGGTTACAGTACCTCTCCAGGTGCGCAGGTTCCTCTCCACGAGCTCGTCAGCTCAAATGGCTCAAGGGAGCCTTTTAAACAGGAAACAAATGTGGGATCACACTGCTTCACCTCCCAGCAGGTTCACCCCTAGGCATCATGGTAAATGCAGTTCGCCAATTGTGTGTACTTGCAAAGTCTCTTGAGTGTTTCACCAGGTAGGTGCAGACTAGTGCTGGCCATCTCTAGACATGTGTTTCTGGATTGTTATCCGTCATCAGTAGAAATAATGCAATTCGAATGTATGGGGTTGTTGAGCAGGCTGCCAAAGTATTCTCGGGTTACAGTACCTCTCCAGGTGCGCAGGTGCCTCTCTACTACCTCGTCAGCTCAAATGGCTCGAGGGAGCCTTTTAAACAGGAAACAAATGTGGGATCACACTGCTTCACCTCCCAGCAGGTTCTCCCCTAGGCATCATGGTAAATGCAGTTCGCCAAGTGTGTGTACTTGCAAAGTCTCAAGTGTTTCACCAGGTAGGGTCAGATTAGTGCTGGCCATCTCTAGACATGTGTTTCTGGATTGTTATCCGTCATCAGTAGAGATTAGGCAATTCGAATGTATGGGGTTGCTGAGCAGGCTGCCAAAGTATTCTCGGGTTGCAGTACCTCTCCAGGCCCGCAGGTGCCTCTCCACGAGTTCGCCAGCTCAAATGGCTTGAGGGAGCCTTTTAAACAGGAAACAAATGTGGGACCACACTGCTTCACCTCCCAGCAGGTTCGCCCCTAGGCATCATGGTAAATGCAGTTTGCCAAGTGTGTGTACTTGCAAAGTCTCTCAAGTGTTTCACCAGGTAGATGCAGAGTAGTGCTGGCCACCTCTAGACACGTGTTTCTGGATTGTTATCCGTCATCAGTAGAGATTAGGCAATGCAAATGTATGGGGTTGCTGAGCAGGCTGCCAAAGTATTCACGGGTTACAGTACCTCTCCAGGCGCGCAGGTGCCTCCCCATGAGCTCGCCAGCTCAAATGGTTCGAGGGAGCCTTTTAAACAAGAAACAAATGTGGGATTCCACTGCTTCACCTCCAAGCAGGTTCGCCCCTAGGCATCATGGTAAATCCAGTTTGCCAAGTGTGTGCACTTGCAAAGTCTCTCGAGTGTTTCACCAGGTGGGTGCAGATAAGTGCTGGCCATCACTAAACATGTGTTTCTGGATCGTTATCCGTCATCAGTAGAGATTAGGCAAGGCAATTGTATGGGGTTGCTGTGCAGGCTGCCAAAGTGTTCACTGGTTACAGTACCTCTCCAGGCACGCAGGTGCCTTTCCACGAGCTCGCCAGCTCAAATAGCTCAAGGGAGTCTTTTAAACAGGAAACAAATGTGGGCTCACACTGCTTCACCTCCCAGCAGGTTCGCCCCTAGGCATTATGGTAAATGCAGTTCGCCAAGTGTGTGTACTTGCAAGTCTCTCGAGTGTTTCACCAGGTAGGTGCAGATTAGTGCTGGCCATCTCTAGACACGTGTTTCCTGATTGTGATCAGTCATCAGTAGAGATTAGGGTATTCGAATGTATGGGGTTGCTGAGCTGGCTGCCAAAGAATTCTCGGGTTACAGTACCTCTCCAGGCACGCAGGTACCTCTCCACAAGCTTGTCAGCTCAAATGGCTCGACGGAGCCTTTTAAACAGGAAACAAATGTGGGATCACGCTGCTTCACCTCCCAGCAGGTTCAACCCTAGGCATCATGGTAAATGCAGTTCGCCAAGTGTGTGTACTTGCAAAGTCTCTCGAGTGCTTCCCCAGTTAGGTGCAGATTAGTGCTGGCCATCTCTAGACTCGTGTTTCTGGATTGTTATCTGTCATCAGTAGAAATTAGGCAATTCGAATGTATGGGGTTGCTGAGCAGGCTGCCAAAGTATTCTCGGGTTGCAGTACCTCTCCAGGCCCGCAGGTGCCTCTCCACGAGCTCGTCAGCTCAAATGGCTTGAGGGAGCCTTTTAAACAGGAAACAAATGTGGGATCACACTGCTTCACCTCCCAGCAGGTTCGCCACTAGGCATCATGGTAAATGCGGTTAGCCAAGTGTGTGTACTTGCAAGTCTCTCGAGTGTTTCACCAGGTAGGTGCAGATTAGTGCTGGCCATCTATAGACACATGTTTCTGGATTGTTATCCGTCATCAGTAGAGATTAGGCAATTCGAATGTATGGGGTTGCTGATCAGGCTGCCAAAGTATTCTCTGGTTACAGTACCTCTCCAGGCGCGCAGGTGCCTCTCCATGAGCTCGTCAGCTCAAACGGCTCGAGGGAGCCTTTTAAACAGGGAACACATATGGGATCACACTGCTTCCCCTCCCAGCAGGTTAGCCCCTAGGCATCATGGTAAATGCAGTTCACCAAGTGTGTGCACTTGGAAAGTCTCTTTAGTGTTTCACCAGGTAGGTGCAGATCAGTGCTGGCCATCTCAAGTCACGTGTTTCTGGATTGTTATCCGTCATCAGTAGGCAACGCGAATGTATGGGGTTGCTGAGCAGGCTGCTAAAGTATCCTCGAGTTACAGTACCTCTCCAGGCGCGCAGGTTCCTTTCCACGAGCTTGTCAGCTCAAATGGCTGGAGGGAGCCTTTTAAACAGGAAACACATGTGGGATCACACTGCTTCACCTCCCAGCAGGTATGCCCCTAGGCATCATGGTAAATGCAGTTCGCCAAGTGTGTGTATTTGCAAAGTCTCTCAAGTGTTTCACTAGATAGGTGCAGAATAGTGCTGGCCATCTCTAAACACGTGTTTCTGGATTGTTATCGGTCATCAGCAGAGATTAGGCAATGCAAATGTATGGGGTTGCTGTGCAGGCTGCCAAAGTATTCACGGGTTACAGTACCTCTCCAGGTGGGCAGGTGCCTCTCCACCAGCCCGCCAGCTCAAATAGCTCAAGGGAGCCTTTTAAACAGGAAATAAATGTGGGATCACACTGTGCCAACTTCCAGCAGGTTCACCCCTACGCATCATGGTAAATGCAGTACACCAAGAAGGTGTACTTGCAAAGTCTCTCGAGTGTTTCACCAGGTAGGTGCAGATTAGTGCTGGCCATCTCTAGACACGTGTTTCTGGATTGTTATAAGTCATCAGTAGAGATTAGGCAATGCGAATGTATGGGGTTGCTGAGCAGGCTGCCAAAGTTTTCACGGGTTACAGTACCTCTCCAGACGCACAGGTGCCTCTCCACCAGCCCGCCAGCTCAAATAGCTCAAGGGAGCCTTTTAAATAGGAAACAAATGTGGGATCACACTGCTTCACCTCCCAGCAGGTTCACCCCTAGGCATCATGGTAAATGCAGTTCGCCAAGTGTGTGTACTTGCAAAGTCTCTTGAGTGTTTCACCAGGTAGGTGCAGATTAGTGCTGGCCATCTCTAGACACGTGTTTCTGGATTGTTATCCGTCATCAGTAGAGATTAGGCAATGCAAATGTATGGGGTTGCTGTGCAGGCTGCCAAAGTTTTCACGGGTTACAGTACCTCTCCAGGTGCGCAGGTTCCTCTCCACGAGCTCGTCAGCTCAAATGGCTCAAGGGAGCCTTTTAAACAGGAAACAAATGTGGGATCACACTGCTTCACCTCCCAGCAGGTTCTCCCCTAGGCATCATGGTAAATGCAGTTCGCCAAGTGTGTGTACTTGCAAAGTCTCAAGTGTTTCACCAGGTAGGGTCAGATTAGTGCTGGCCATCTCTAGACATGTGTTTCTGGATTGTTATCCGTCATCAGTAGAGATTAGGCAATTTGAATGTATGGGGTTGCTGAGCAGGCTGCCAAAGTATTCTCGGATTACAGTACCTCTCCAGGCCCGCAGGTGCCTCTCTACAAGCTCATCAGCTCAAATAGCTCGAGGGAGCCTTTTAAACAGGAAACAAATGTGGGATCACACTGCTTCACCTCCCAGCAGGTTCGCCACTAGGCATCATGGTAAATGCAGTTTGCCAAGTGTGTGTACTTGCAAAGTCTCTCGAGTGTTTCACCAGGTAGGTGCAGATTAGGGCTGGCCATCTCTAGACACGTGTTTCTGGATTGTTATCCGTCATCAGTAGAGATTAGGCAATTCAAATGTATGGGGTTGCTGAGAAGGCTGCCAAAGTATTCTTGGGTTACAGTACCTCTCCCGGCGTGCAGGTGCCTCTTTACGAGCTCGTCAGCTCAAATGGCTTGAGGGAGCCTTTTAACCAGGAAACAAATGTGGGACCACCCTGCTTCACCTCCCAGCAGGTTCGCCCCTTGGCATCATGGCAAATGCAGTTCGCCAAGTGTGTGTACTTGCAAAGTCTCTCGAGTGTTTCAACAGGTAGGTGCAGATTAGTGCTGGCCATCTCTAGACACGTGTTTCTGGATTGTTATCCATCATCAGTAGAGATTAGGCAATTCGAATGTATGGGGTTGCTGAGCAGGCTGCCAAAGTATTCTCGGGTTACAGTACCTCTCCAGGCGCGCAGGTACCTCTCCACGAGCTTGTCAGCTCAAATGGCCCGAGGGAGCCTTTTAAACAGGAAACAAATGTGGGATCACACTTGTTCACCTCCCAGCAGGATCTCCCCTAGGCATCATGGTAAATGCAGTTCGCCATGTGTGTACTTGCAAAGTCTATCGAGTGTTTCACCAGGTAGGGTCAGATTAGTGCTGGCCATCTCTAGACACATGTTTCTGGATTGTTATCCGTCATCAGTAGAGATTAGGCAATTTGAGGGTATGGGGTTGCTGAGCAGGCCGCCATAGTATTCTCGGGTTACAGTACCTCTCCAGGCGCGCAGGTGCCTCTCCACGAGCTCATCAGCTTAAATAGCTCAAAGGAGCCTTTTGAACAGGAAACAAATGTGGGATCACACTGCTTCACCTCCCAGTAGTTCGCCACTAGGCATCATGGTAAATGCAGTTCGCCAAATGTGTGTACTTGCAAAGTCTCTCGAGTGTTTCACCAGGTAGGTGCAGATTTGTGCTGGCCATCTCTAGACACGTGTTTCTGGATTGTTATCCGTCATCAGTAGAGATTAGGCAATTCGAATGCATGGGGTTGCTGAGCAGGCTGCCAAAGTATTCTAAGTTACAGTACCTCTCCAGGCGCGCAAGTGCCTCTCCACGAGCTCGTCAGCTCAAATGGCTCGAGGGAGCCTTTTAAACAGGAAACAAATGTGGGATCACACTGCTTCACCTCCCAGCAGGTTCGCCCCTAGGCATCGTGGTAAATGCAGGTCGCCAAGTGTGTGTACTTGCAAAGTCTCTCTAGGGTTTCACCAGGTAGGTGCAGATTAGTGCTGGCCATCTATAGACACGTGTTTCTGGATTTTGTTGTCTGTCATCAGTAGAGATTAGGTATTTAGAATGTATGGGGTTGCTGAGCAGGCTGCCAAAGTTTTCTCGGGTTACAGTACCTCTCCAGGTGCGCAGGTGCCTTTCCACAAGGTCCTCAGCTCAAATGGCTCGAGGGTGCATTTCAAACAGGAAACAAATGTGAGATCACACTGCTTCATCTCCCAGCAAGTTCACCCCCAGGCATCATTGTAAATGCAGTTCGCCAAGTGTGTGTACTTGCAAAGTCTCTCGAGTGTTTCACCAGGTAGGTGCAGATTAGTGCTGGCCATCTCTAGACACGTGTTTCTGGATTGTTATCCGTCATCAGTAGAGATTAGGCAATTCGAATGTATGGGGTTGCTGAGCAGGCTGCCAACGTTTTCTCGGGTTACAGTACGTCTCCAGGCACGCAGGTGCCTCTCCACGAGCTTGTCAGCTCAAATGGCCCGAGGGAGCCTTTTAAACAGGAAACAAATGTGAGATCAAACTGCTTCACCTCCCAGCAGGATCTCCCCTAGGCATCATGGTATATGCAGTTCGCCAAGTGTGTGTACTTGCAAAGTCTCTCGAGTGTTTCACCAGGTAGGTGCAGATTAGTGCTGGCCATCTCTAGACACGTGTTTCTGGATTGTTATCCGTCATCAGTAGAGATTAGGCAATTCGAATGTATGGGGTTGCTGAGCAGGCTGCCAAAGTATTCTCGGGTTGCAGGACCTCTCCAGGCCCGCAGGTGCCTCTCCACGAGTTCGCCAGCTCAAATGGCTTGAGGGAGCCTTTTAAACAGGAAACAAATGTGGGATCACACTGCTTCACCTCCCAGCAGGTTCGCCCCTAGGCATCATGGTAAATGCGGTTAGCCAAGTGCGTGTACTTGCAAGTCTCTCGAGTGTTTCACCAGGTAGGTGCAGATTAGTGCTGGCCATCTATAGACACATGTTTCTGGATTGTTATCCGTCATCAGTAGAGATTAGGCAATTCGAATGTATGGGGTTGCTGATCAGGCTGCCAAAGTATTCTCTGGTTACAGTACCTCTCCAGGCGCGCAGGTGCCTCTCCATGAGCTCGTCAGCTCAAACGGCTCGAGGGAGCCTTTTAAACAGGGAACACATATGGGATCACACTGCTTCCCCTCCCAGCAGGTTAGCCCCTAGGCATCATGGTAAATGCAGTTCACCAAGTGTGTGCACTTGGAAAGTCTCTTTAGTGTTTCACCAGGTAGGTGCAGATCAGTGCTGGCCATCTCAAGTCACGTGTTTCTGGATTGTTATCCGTCATCAGTAGGCAACGCAAATGTATGGGGTTGCTGAGCAGGCTGCTAAAGTATCCTCGAGTTACAGTACCTCTCCAGACGCGCATGTGCCTCTCCATGAGCTCGTCAGGTCAAACGGCTCGAGGGAGCCTTTTAAACAGGGGACACATATGGGATCACACTGCTTCACCTCCCAGCAGGTATGCCCCTAGGCATCATGGTAAATGCAGTTCGCCAAGTGTGTGTATTTGCAAAGTCTCTCAAGTGTTTCACCAGATAGGTGCAGAATAGTGCTGGCCATCTCTAAACACGTGTTTCTGGATTGTTATCGGTCATCAGCAGAGATTAGGCAATGCAAATGTATGGGGTTGCTGTGCAGGCTGCCAAAGTATTCACGGGTTACAGTACCTCTCCAGGTGGGCAGGTGCCTCTCCACCAGCCCGCCAGCTCAAATAGCTCAAGGGAGCCTTTTAAACAGGAAATAAATGTGGGATCACACTGTGCCAACTCCCAGCAGGTTCACCCCTAGGCATCATGGTAAATGCAGTACACCAAGAAGGTGTACTTGCAAAGTCTCTCGAGTGTTTCACCAGGTAGGTGCAGATTAGTGCTGGCCATCTCTAGACACGTGTTTCTGGATTGTTATCCGTCATCAGTAGAGATTAGGCAATGCGAATGTATGGGGTTGCTGAGCAGGCTGCCAAAGTTTTCACGGGTTACAGTACCTCTCCAGACGCACAGGTGCCTCTCCACCAGCCCGCCAGCTCAAATAGCTCAAGGGAGCCTTTTAAATAGGAAACAAATGTGGGATCACACTGCTTCACCTCCCAGCAGGTTCACCCCTAGGCATTATGGTAAATGCAGTACGCCAAGTGTTTGTACTTGCAAAGTCTCTTGAGTGTTTCACCAGGTAGGTGCAGATTAGTGCTGGCCATCTCTAGACACGTGTTTCTGGATTGTTATCCGTTATCAGTAGAGATTAGGCAATGCAAATGTATGGGGTTGCTGTGCAGGCTGCCAAAGTTTTCACGGGTTACAGTACCTCTCCAGGTGTGCAGGTTCCTCTCCACGAGCTCGTCAGCTCAAATGGCTCAAGGGAGCCTTTTAAACAGGAAACAAATGTGGGATCACACTGCTTCACCTCCCAGCAGGTTCACCCCTAGGCATCATGGTAAATGCAGTTCACCAAGTGTGTGTACTTGCAAAGTCTCTTGAGTGTTTCACCAGGTAGGTGCAGACTAGTGCTGGCCATCTCTAGACACATGTTTCTGGATTGTTATCCGTCATCAGTAGAAATAATGCAATTCGAATGTATGGGGTTGCTGAGCAGGCTGCCAAAGTATTCTCGGGTTACAGTACCTCTCCAGGAGCGCAGGTGCCTCTCTACTACCTCGTCAGCTCAAATGGCTCGAGGGAGCCTTTTAAACAGGAAACAAATGTGGGATCACACTGCTTCACCTCCCAGCAGGTTCTCCCCTAGGCATCATGGTAAATGCAGTTCGCCAAGTGTGTGTACTTGCAAAGTCTCAAGTGTTTCACCAGGTAGGGTCAGATTAGTGCTGGCCATCTCTAGACACGTGTTTCTGGATTGTTATCCGTCATCAGTAGAGATTAGGCAATTTGAATGTATGGGGTTGCTGAGCAGGCTGCCAAAGTATTCTCGGATTACAGTACCTCTCCAGGCGCTGCAGGTGCCTCTCTACGAGCTCATCAGCTCAAATAGCTCGAGGGAGCCTTTTCAAAAGGAAACAAATGTGGGATCACACTGCTTCACCTCCCAGCAGGTTCGCCACTAGGCATCATGGTAAATGCAGTTCGCCAAGTGTGTGTACTTGCAAAGTCTCTCAAGTGTTTCACCAGGTAGGTGCAGATTTGTGCTGGCCATCTCTAGACACATGTTTCTAGATTGTTATCCGTCATCAGTAGAGATTAGGCAATTCAAATGCATGGGGTTGCTGAGCAGGCTGCCAAAGTATTGTCGGGTTACAGTACCTCTCCAGGCGCGCAAGTGCCTCTCCACGAGCTCGTCAGCTCACATGGCTCGAGGGAGCCTTTTAAGCCTGAAGCAAATGTGGGATCACACTGCTTCACCTCCCAGCAGGTCCGCCCCTAGGCATCGTGGTAAATGCAGGTCGCCAAGTGTGTGTACTTGCAAAGTCTCTCGAGGGTTTCACCAGGTAGGTGCAGATTAGTGCTGGTCATGTATAGACACGTGTTTCTGGATTGTTATCCATCATCAGTAGAGATTAGCTATTTAGAATGAAGGGGGTTGCTGAGCAGGCTGCCAAAGTATTCTCCGGTTACAGTACCTCTCCAGGTGCGTAGGTGCCTCTCGACAAGCTCCTCAGCTCAAATAGCTCGAGGGAGCTTTTAAACAGGAAACAAATGTGGGATCACACCGCTTCACCTCCCAGCAGGTTCGCCCCTTGGCATCATGGCAAATGCAGTTCGCCAAGTGTGTGTACTTGCAAAGTCTCTAGAGTGTTTCACCAGGTAGGTGCAGATTAGTGCTGGCCATCTCTAGACACGTGTTTCTGGATTGTTATCCATCATCAGTAGAGATTAGGCAATTCGAATGTATGGGGTTGCTGAGCAGGCTGCCAAAGTATTCTCGGGTTACAGTACCTCTCCCGGCGCGCAGGTACCTCTCCAGGAGCATGTCAGCTCAAATGGCCTGAGGGAGCCTTTTAAACAGGAAACAAATGTGGGATCACACTTCTTCACCTCCCAGCAGGATCTCCCCTAGGCATCATGGTACATGCAGTTCGCCATGTGTGTACTTGCAAAGTCTATCGAGTGTTTCACCAGATAGGGTCAGATTAGTGCTGGCCATCTCTAGACACGTGTTTCTGGATTGTTATCCGTCATCAGTAGAGATTAGGCAATTTGAGGGTATGGGGTTGCTGAGCAGGCCGCCAAAGTATTCTCGGGTTACAGTACCTCTCCAGGCGCGCAGGTGCCTCTCTACGAGCTCATCAGCTTAAATAGCTCAAGGGAGCCTTTTAAACAGGAAACAAATGTGGGATCACACTGCTTCACCTCCCAGTAGTTCGCCACTAGGCATCATGGTAAATGCAGTTCGCCAAGTGTGTGTACTTGCAAAGTCTCTCGAGTGTTTCACCAGGTAGGTGCAGATTTGTGCTGGCCATCTCTAGACACATGTTTCTAGATTGTTATCCGTCATCAGTAGAGATTAGGCAATTCAAATGCATGGGGTTGCTGAGCAGGCTGCCAAAGTATTGTCGGGTTACAGTACCTCTCCAGGCGCGCAAGTGCCTCTCCACGAGCTCGTCAGCTCACATGGCTCGAGGGAGCCTTTTAAGCCTGAAGCAAATGTGGGATCACACTGCTTCACCTCCCAGCAGGTCCGCCCCTAGGCATCGTGGTAAATGCAGGTCGCCAAGTGTGTGTACTTGCAAAGTCTCTCGAGGGTTTCACCAGGTAGGTGCAGATTAGTGCTGGTCATGTATAGACACGTGTTTCTGGATTGTTATCCATCATCAGTAGAGATTAGCTATTTAGAATGAAGGGGGTTGCTGAGCAGGCTGCCAAAGTATTCTCCGGTTACAGTACCTCTCCAGGTGCGTAGGTGCCTCTCGACAAGCTCCTCAGCTCAAATAGCTCGAGGGAGCTTTTAAACAGGAAACAAATGTGGGATCACACCGCTTCACCTCCCAGCAGGTTCGCCCCTTGGCATCATGGCAAATGCAGTTCGCCAAGTGTGTGTACTTGCAAAGTCTCTAGAGTGTTTCACCAGGTAGGTGCAGATTAGTGCTGGCCATCTCTAGACACGTGTTTCTGGATTGTTATCCATCATCAGTAGAGATTAGGCAATTCGAATGTATGGGGTTGCTGAGCAGGCTGCCAAAGTATTCTCGGGTTACAGTACCTCTCCCGGCGCGCAGGTACCTCTCCAGGAGCATGTCAGCTCAAATGGCCTGAGGGAGCCTTTTAAACAGGAAACAAATGTGGGATCACACTTCTTCACCTCCCAGCAGGATCTCCCCTAGGCATCATGGTACATGCAGTTCGCCATGTGTGTACTTGCAAAGTCTATCGAGTGTTTCACCAGATAGGGTCAGATTAGTGCTGGCCATCTCTAGACACGTGTTTCTGGATTGTTATCCGTCATCAGTAGAGATTAGGCAATTTGAGGGTATGGGGTTGCTGAGCAGGCCGCCAAAGTATTCTCGGGTTACAGTACCTCTCCAGGCGCGCAGGTGCCTCTCTACGAGCTCATCAGCTTAAATAGCTCAAGGGAGCCTTTTAAACAGGAAACAAATGTGGGATCACACTGCTTCACCTCCCAGTAGTTCGCCACTAGGCATCATGGTAAATGCAGTTCGCCAAGTGTGTGTACTTGCAAAGTCTCTCGAGTGTTTCACCAGGTAGGTGCAGATTTGTGCTGGCCATCTCTAGACACGTGTTTCTGGATTGTTATCCGTCATCAGTAGAGATTAGGCAATTCGAATGCATTGGGTTGCTGAGCAGGCTGCCAAAGTATTCTGGGTTACAGTACCTCTCCAGGCGCGCAAGTGCCTCTCCACGAGCTTGTCAGCTCAAATGGCTCGAGGGAGCCTTTTAAACAGGAAACAAATGTGGGATCACACTGCTTCACCTCCCAGCAGGTTCGCCCCTAGGCATTGTGGTAAATGCAGGTCGCCAAGTGTGTGTACTTGCAAAGTCTCTCTAGGGTTTCACCAGGTAGTTGCAGATTAGTGCTGGCCATCTATAGACATGTGTTTCTGGATTTTGTTGTCTGTCATCAGTAGAGATTAGGTATTTAGAATGTATGGGGTTGCTGAGCAGGCTTCCAAAGTTTTCTCGGGTTACAGTACCTCTCCAGGTGCGCAGGTGCCTCTCCACAAGCTCCTCAGCTCAAATGGCTCGAGGGTGCTTTTCAAACAGGAAACTAATGTGAGATCACACTGCTTCACCTCCCAGCAGGTTCGCCCCCAGGCATCCTGGTAAATGCAGTTCGCCAAGTGTGTGTACTTGCAAAGTCTCTCGAGTGTTTCACCAGGTAGGTGCAGATTAGTGCTGGCTATCTCTAGACACGTGTTTCTGGATTGTTATCCGTCGTCAGTAGAGATTAGGCAATGCGAATGTATGGGGTTGCTGAGCAGGCTGCCAAAGTATTCTCGGGTTACAGTACCTCTCCAGGCGCGCAGGTGCCTCTCCACAAGCTTGTCAGCTCAAATGGCCCGAGGGAGCCTTTAAACAGGAAACAAATGTGAGATCACACTGCTTCACCTCCCAGCAGGATCTCCCCTAGGCATCATGGTATATGCAGTTCGCCAAGTGTGTGTACTTGCAAAGTCTCTCGAGTGTTTCACCAGGTAGGTGCAGATTAGTGCTGGCCATCTCTAGACACGTGTTTCTGGATTGTTATCCGTCATCAGTAGAGATTAGGCAATTCGAATGTATGGGGTTACTGAGCAGCCTGCAAAAGTATTCTCGGGTTACAGTACCTCTCCAGTCCCGCAGGTGCCTCTCCACGAGCTCGTCAGCTCAAATGGCTCGAGCGAGCCTTTTAAACAGGAAACAAATGTGGGATCACACTGTTTCACTTCTACTGATGAAGGATAAAATCCAGAAACACATGTGTCTATAGATTGACTGCACTAACCTGCACCAACTTTGGTGAAACACTCTGCAAAATTTCAAGTAAGCATTTAAATTGAACTGCATTTACCAGGATGCAAAGGGGTGAACTGTGCTGGGAGGTGAAGCAGTGTGCTCCCATCTCCTTTCTGTTTAAAAAGGCTCCCTTGAGCCACTGAGCTGACGAGCTCTTGGAGATGCACCTGTGCGCCAGGGTTAGGTAGAGAGACCTGAGAGGATTGTTGCAGCTTTCTCAGCAAACCCCAGATGAATTTCGTTTTATCTCTACTGATGAAGTATAAAATCCAGAAACACATGTGTCTAGAGATTGACAGCACTAACCTGCACCAACTTTGGTGAAACGCTCTGCAAAATTTCAAGTAAGCTTTTAAATTGAATTGCATTTACCAGGATGCAAAGAGGCGAACTGTGCTGGGAGGTGAAGCAGTGTGCTCCCATCCCCCTTCTGTTTAAAAAGGCTCCCTTGAGCCTCTGAGTTGACGAGCTCTTGGAGATGCATCTGTGCGCCAGGGAGAGGTACAGAGACCTGAGAGGATTGTGGCAACATTCTCAGCAAACGCCAGATGAATTTCGTTTTATCCCTACTGATGAAGGATAAAATCCAGAAACACATGTGTCTGGAGATTGACATCACTAACCTGCACCAACTTTGGTGAAACACTCTGCAAAATTTCAAGTAAGCATTTAAATCGAACTGCATTTACCAGGATACAAAGGGGCGTACTGTGCTGAGAGGTGAAGCAGTATGCTCCCATTCCCCCTCTGTTTAAAAAGGCTCCCTTGAGCCACTGAGCTGACGAGCTCTTGGAGATGCACCTGTGCGCCAGGGAGAGGTACAGAGACCTGAGAGGATTGTGGCAGCTTTCTTAGCAAACCCCAGATAAATTTCGTTTTTAAATTTTGTTTTATTTCTACTGATGAAGGATAAAATCCAGAAACACATGTGTCTAGAGATTGACAGCACTAACCTGCACCAACTTTGGTGAAACACTCTGCAAAATTTCAAGTAAGCATTTAAATTGAACTGCATTTACCAGGATGCAAAGGGGCGAACTGTGCTGGGAGGTGAAGCAGTGTGCTCCCATCCCCCTTCTGCAGTAATAGTGTACTGTAGAGATGTCAAAAACAGTACAAAACAGTTTGAGATCATAATACAAATTGGCCATGACATTCTGAACTCATCATTATTCTTTTATATGTGTTTTGAGCCAGAGGTTTCACATGTACCTTTTCTGTGATGGATCTGCGTGTTTCATATCCTAAATACATACCATTTTGCAAAGCTGTGAAGGGTTATTTCTATAAGATACAGTAAAACCTTAATATTCTGTTGCTTTGAAGTTGAATAGAGTTATGTTTTTGGAGTGTAGCAGAAGGAAATGTGTTCCTTCTAGTACAGGATCGGTATCCACTACATATTAAGTATTGTGTGACTGTTTTCTTCAGACCTTATTCTATAGTGATTTTTAGCTAATGATTATGTGTCCCATGTCTCCTTATGAAGACATGTATTGTATTAAGTTGGATACATTTAAAAATTGGTGTTGGTCCATAATGTAAATAAAACATTTATGGCCAGATGTACAAAACTATTTTGCTATTACAAAGCCTCTGATTCGCAAAATACAAGTTTATGTTTTGGAACATGCAAGGCGTTATTTCGACTGAAAATGTAATTCCAACTGGCATAGTACAGTTTTCAATTCATATACAATTGCTATTGATAGGTGGTATGTAATATGTGTCCTCCCTCTCCTTTGCTAGTCGATATGCAATGTATCTACATTATTGATCTGTTACTCAGACCGGAAAACTGGTGGGAAGTTATTTGCAAGACAGCTTCCACCTTGTGAATCATGACCTTCAGTAGGAGGTACCAGGTGCGGCTGGCAGGGAACAGTAATGGGGGGTGGAGGGATAGTCAGAAACTTACCTGTACATTGCTGGTCAGTAGCTGCTGCCTTTCTTTCCTCCTCTGCTGTTCCTCGTTCCCGGCTGCACCCATGTTTCCAGACTCCCATAGCCAATCATCACGCTGCTGTCATCACCATAACAGCAGTGTTGTGATTGGTCTGAATACCATGGTTCGGTGCTGAGACGGGAGGTAGGAGCCTGTGCATGTTCTCCACTCAGGTGGAGATCATACTAAGTATGCATGATGGCTTTGCCATCCCAAGAAGGCCAGCCAAACATTCATGCGCACTTAGGTGCACCATACACTTCTCCCTCTTTAATGAGCCCAGACCCATCTGCCTAACTTAGCTACAGTCCATTATAATAACAATAAAATGATATTAACACTCTGTTATTATCATTTAATTTTTTCATTTGCACGACTCATAGAGCAATGGGGTGACGATCCTCCGCCTTAGCGGAGGAGCCACCGCTGGGAAGTACTGGACATTCAGGGGACATGAAAGTGTGTCCTCCTTTCCTTTGTAAGCTGATATGCAATGTAACTGATACTGGGCCCTGAAAGGGGGTGGTAACACATTTGTACGGCTGCATCCACCATATCAATGGTGTAGTTTGGCAGTGGGTGAGCAGGCGGCAATCTAGAGAACACCTTTATGCCAGTGGCTTAATGATAGCACCTGCAGCTCCTGCGGTGCAGGGGATCCCTGAGCTCAAAGGGGGCCCCTTCAGAACTATTAACAGTTGGCGGGACCCTAGCCTCAGAGATCCTGACTGGATCCAAAGTGTGGGGGCTCCCTCCATGCACTTTGCAGCGGGGGGACCCTCCAGATAAATTATGCCACTGCTTTTTGCTTCCCCAAATCTGCTCAATGAATGTCATCTAATATTGGTTGTTGCAATGCAGCTATTTCATTGGCCTTTGTATCAGTATGCTTAAGGACATTCCTCTGAGAATTGTTGGGACACACAAAAAGCATGCTCTTGCTATGTTCGCAAAGCATGTAATACTTTTTTCCATTAGAAGTATGATCCCAATCCTCCTAATCCACAAGGGTTCCCTGGGTTCCTAATCCCATAACCTGACCACCACAAATGTCAACATTGTGAGGATTTTAGGACCAGGTCTCCCATAACCAAACCTCAGTACCTCCTCCCCATCTCCTTGTCTCCAAGCAATATGACCATTGGATCATCAGGCACTATAATTCCACGTATCTCTTGCAGCTACTTCCTCACCTCTTTCGTGAAGTTGGCTTTTTTCGGAACTGACCGCCAGAAATGGTTATATTTTGGAAGTAGCCCATGTCCGTTTAAGGGGTTGCTGTCAAAACAATGTCACCATTCAAGGACAGCAAATGCAAGATGGAAGTCTGCTGATCCTCGCAAACCTCAATCCCTGTATTCAAAGTTATTTGCAGACAAACGCAAATAGATTCCTGCCTCATAAATATTAAAGAAGAAGACATTTTGTGACTTCTCCGAATGGACATTTTGCACTGTGACTGTACATCAGTTGCAGTGAAAAATGAAGTTGCAAACAAGTTGGTATGGAAATAATACTGTTTTGTGTCCTCACTTTTGTACATCAGAATTTAAATTGAGATTTATGCAGCAGCCCACTTATGATTTAGAAATGTAAATGAAGTAAATGCAGTAGCGGCTGGTGTCCCATAAAAATGGTAAGCCAGCACGGGGGCTGTACAAACAAATAAAGAAAAAAGACTTACCTGATGCTCAGCGCTCTTCTACGAGCCGCTCTTCTGCTCCTCTGGACACAGGCTCCCAGACTCCCCTGCGTTCAATACGGTACTGCTCTCACCAGGACAGCAACATCAGGATTGGGTGGAGCACACTGCTTTTAGGCTCCATCGGGAGCTGGGATCCTGCACCTGGTGGTCTCTCCACCTAGCAAGGCAGCTGGGTTGGAGACGAGTCAGTGCACATGACAATTTGGACGTCCCAAGAGGGCTGGCCAAACCGTCATGCGCACTGACAGCAGTGCACAACACTCCCCCTCCTCTTGCTGCAGTGCTGGGGCCCCACCCAAGAGACACAGACCGCCAAACAATAAAATGATAATCATTTTATTTTTTATCTGCCTCTGCGGGCAAGGGGTAAAAGACACACAATTGATGGACGGAATGCAGAACAAATCAAAACATTGAACCCCAGTCAGGAGATCTGGGTTTAATTCATCATTCTTTTGCTCACCATGACACCCCAGTTTAGATTTGGCCAAATGCTAATCAGTCTTGACCCTGTGCCTCATGGGGACAGTCCAGCCCAAACTGCCAAGCCAGGTCCTCCCTGGACCAAAAGCAAGCATTTCCCCCCTCATCAGCCACGATAGCTTGATTCAAGTGGCACAGTGGGCCCAGGACCCCAGCTGGAAATACCTGGCACACTTAGAGCGAGAATGCAAAAGACACATAATTGATGGGCGGAATGCAGATCAAATCAAAACATTCACCCCCAGTCAAGAGATCTGGGTTAAATCCATCATTCTTTTACTCACCATGCCACCCTAGTTTAGACCTGGCCATATGCAAATTAGTCTTGACCCTGTGCCTCGTGGTAACAGTCGGCCCGAACTGCCAAGCCAGGTCCTCCCTGGACTGGAAACAAGCATCCTGGGACCGGTTTCGGGGTTTCACCCCTCATCAGCCAGGATAGCTTGAGTCCAGTGGCACAGTGAGCCCAGGACCCACATATGGGCATACCTGGCGCACTTAGGACAAGAAAGCAAAAGACACACAATTGATGGAATGAATGCAGAACAAATCAAAACATTCACCCCCAGTCAAGAGATCTGGGTTAAATCCATCATTATTTTGCTCACCATGCCACCCTAGTTTAGACCTGGCCATATGCAAATCAGTCTTGACCCTGTGCCTCGCGGTAACAGTCCAGCCTGAACTGCCAAGCCAGGTCCTCCCTGGACTGGAAACAGGCATCCTGGGACCGGTTTCGGGGTTTCACCCCTCATCAGCCAGGATTGCTTGATTCCAGTGGCACAGTGAGCCCAGGACACACGTCTGGGCATACCTGGTGCACTTAGGGCAAGGGGGCGTCACTCCTCTGCCATGGCTGAGGAACCCCAGCAGGGTAAATATTAAAAAGCAGCAGCCATTTTCAAACTTGAACAAATGCCACGCCACTTTAGGGTGTGGATTCTGTATTAATCTCAGTGCTCTGATTGCTTCAAGATGGATGAAATTTCCCCTTTGTAGTATGATGTTACACAGCAGGTGTATGTCCTTGCCAGCAGTCACAGTGCTGTTGGTTTGATATATTAGAATCTGTTCAGTCGGCTTTCACTGCATCAAAGATTGCAAGTTGAACCACAAGTCTCAGAGTGATCATTCTTGTTGTCCATATGCATTACCTGTACAAAAGGCTGTCTATTTTTACTCTTGTTTTGTTTATCTCATGCCGCTGCCAAGCAATGCCCTTTCATCATACTCATCTAGCTTGTTTGTGCCAAGATCTGGCTTTTGTCCCATTACTGTGCTCAGCGCAGAAGGGCCTTTATGGCTCGACATTTCTTCTCTTGCTCCTGTCTTTTCTCATTACCCTTTGAATTACACCAAACTTACGGACTAGTTGACAGGAAAGACGGAAGCACAGCATATTTTTTTCTGTATAGAAGAGTATCTCTTTCTCTGCCCCTATTTCTGTGCCACAAAGTAGGTGCTCTGTATAGAACTTTGTTTGCCAGACTACATCTGGAATGTGCAGATTAATGGTGCTTTCTCAGCCTCTTTCATCTAGATATTACTGCCATGGTGCACAGGGTCAGGACTGATTTGCATATAGTGGGCCTTGACTGGGGTGGAAAAGAGAGCTAAAGAACGATGATGGATTCAACCCAGATCTGTGACTGGGGGTAGAGTCTTAAAAGTTTCAGCGCTCCATCCATCATCTCCTTGTGTTTGCTTTGCTCGCCTTAAGTTGGCAGGGTATGCGCAGACGGGGTCCCTTGCTCACTTTGCCACTTTGCCACTGGATTCTAGCTAGCCTGACTGATGAGGGGTGTTAACCCAAAACCGCCCCCAGGATACTTGTTTCTGGTCCAAGGAAGACCTGGCCTGGCAGTTCAGGCAGGACTGTTCCCATGGGGCACAGGGTCAGGGTTGATTTGCCTATAGCTGGGTCTGAACTGGGGTGGTGAAGTGAGCTAAAGAACGATAATAGATGAACCCAGATCTGTGACTGTCTGAAAAGTTTCAATACACTGTCCATCATCTCCTTGTGTTTGTTTTGCACACCTTAAGTTGGCAGGGTATGCCCAGACGTGGGTCCCTTGCTCACTTTGCCACTGTATTCAAGCTAGCCTGGCTAATGAGGGATGTTAGCCTGAAACCAGTCCAGGATGCTTGGTTCCAGTCCAGGGATGACCTGGTTTCGCAGTTCGGGCAGGACTGTTCTCATAGGGCACAAGGTCAGGACTGATTTGCATATAGCTGGGTCTGAACTGGGGTGACGAAGAGAGTTAAAGAACAATGATGGATTAAACCCAGATCTGTGACTGGGCGTGAGTGTCTGAAAAGTTTCAGCACTCCGTCCATCATCTCCTTGTGTTTGCTTTGTTCACCCTAAGTTGGCAGGGTATGCCCAGACGTGGCTCCCTTGCTCACTTTGGCACTGGATTCAAGCTAGCCAGGCTGATGAAGGGAGTTAACCAATAACTGGTTCAAGGAGACTTAACTCTGGTCCAGGGAAGACCCAGCCTGGTAGTTAGGGCTGGACTGTTCCAATGGGGCACAGGGTCAGGACTGATTTACATATAGCTGGGTGTGAAATGGGGTGGCGAAGAACGATGATGATTTCAACCCAGATCTGTGACTGGGGGTCAGTGTCTGAAAGGTTCCAGCGCTCAGTCCATCATCTTCTTGTGTTTGCACTGCTGCAGTCACCTCACCACAGAATTTGATAGCTTTAACGAGACTCAGAACTTGACGGTGGTGCTTGTTCCATCTATAATGGCAGGCCACCACTACCACTTATGTTAAGGTAGCTGTCAAGGCTTTGGGGTTATGAGGTGGGGTTATCTCTCATCAATTTCGGGGAAAGCGAAAAGGGCATTGAGAATGATACATGAAAAATGCAGCCTCTGTAGGTCATTGGACCAAAAAATGTGCATGCAGACACTCATACTACAGTCTCTTAGTATAGTCATCAAAGATTTCTGCCCATTGGTCGCATGGATCCTTGTTGGTTGACGTAAAGAAGTATAAGAGAGTAGGTATTAACAATTCATTTCAGACTTGCAAAGCTAACACAACTCCAAAATGAGGACCAGGAATGAATTGGTGCAATTAAAAGGGTTTATTTAAGGATATCAATCCATTCAGCAGAAAAACATATTAGTATTAGGTTCAAAATATACAGCAATACAGTTGATAACCTGAAATACCTCAGTAGATTTAGCAGTAAAAAAAATGAGATACAAACTAGTAACAACTACAACAATGCAGAAACAGAGTATAGTAAATATATGTTCCATTAAGATGCTTCCCTTCTGTTTCCTAAATATAGGGTGACTATAAACTCATCTAAGGATGGCTTCTAATTAGAGAGTTAGGAAAGTGTCCATATGACAAAGACTTCTGTAGAAAGGGAACAGTGTTTAGCATGACACTTCAGACTCGCAGGAAAAGAAAGCAGAGAGGTCTATTCCTCTCCAGGTCTGGATGGAATATGCCCTACAACTGTAAGAACACCAGCTAAAATAACTGGAGCTTCTAAACATTCTTATCAGGCCTCACTATAGGTGTTCTAATGCAAACCATAATCCTTCCTCTATCTAACAAGAATTGTGACAACGCTTCTGCATAAGAAAGAAAGAAAACAAGCTAAGCTAACACAGCAAGATGCATTTCAAAATGTGGCCTAAAGTCAGGTTAAACTAAGTTAGCATTTAACATGAATTTGAATACATGATTTTACAGACACACAAATATAACTTTCAGAATAAATTCAAACGTGAGTATGAAACAACAGGATTATATGTCTAGCTAACCATTAGTGTATTTGTATATACATCTCAAACATTTACAATGATTACACTTAATAAATACGTTTAAATGCTTCACACACGTTAATATGATTAAGGCCACAGTGAGTATAATGTTAAAAGTGTATAACTGCATAATGATAATGTATACAGGTGGAGACGAAATTCCACTGCTCCAGTGTTCTGTATATTGTTGAATTTCAGTCTTAGAGGGCCATGACTTGGCGTTGTCCCTTTTGTGATGGCAGCAGCACAGAAACATCTTCAGTCTTGGTGGTGCCTTTTCCTAAATATTTGAATATTTATAATCCTCCTTATTTGCAGTCTTACGTGCTCCTAGAAAACCTCTGTAAATTAGTCAAATATAACATGAAATAATGTTGATGTGAGTAAACTGTTTAACATGGAAGGTTTCAAATGCCAGGGTCTTATAGATTTCTTCAATGAGAGAGTTCTTCACTTTCTACAAGATGAAAGAATATTCAGTAGAGCCTGCTTTAGTTTTGTGTTTCCCAGGATCAAAATGATAGATTGTGTGGGAAACAATGAGATATTGATGATCTGCAGAATGGAACTTGAAAAGGGTGAAAGATCTTGTTTTACTAAACATACTCCCACCAGTAAGAGAATGTAGATAAGTAGGAGGGAGCCCACTATTCTGGCTGCTCCAAAATGAGCCTTTAGTCTGGGTTGACTGAACCCAGCCGCATTATTTTTCATCCGCTGGATATGTGTGCAGAGCGATGCAAGGATCAGGGTGATGGAAACAGCGCCAAGCAGAATAGGTGCAAAGAAGCCAAAAACTCTGAGAACAGTAAAGTAATAATAGATCCATTTCACTTCCCCAACTGGGCCTGTAGAGTTGACCGTCAGGTTAACTGTTGAATTCTGAGGGAAATCTCCATACGCATAGGCTTTCCAGTACACAGGGGCACTGAGTCCCAGTGACCACAATACAGACCCCCACAGCAGCCAGGGCACCACCTTAGACATCCGCAGCTTTAACCAGGTGAAGAAACAATAGTTGAAGTCAACAATCTTCACACAGTAGAAGATACAGAGACAGGTAGTGAGCCAGAAACTGGAAATCGTGGTCCACATTACAAGTTGACTTAACACTACAGAGATATAATTCCGGTAGTAATCCTCGCCCCACAGCATTTTCATGTAGATGTCTCCGAGGCAAAAGCATTGATAAAAAGTGCATGAGGTCCCCAGAGCCATTAAGATGAGGTCGCAGGTGTTCAGGCTCCGACCTTTAGCCCAGTCCAGGAAATTTAATGTTACAATGAAACCACTGGCGAGCATCCCAATTACACCTACTACAGATACAATAATAACGTAAACCATATCTAATTCACTCTCTATTTTCAGCTTCTGTTTGCTCTGAGCTGGTGTTTAGTAATATGAGCAAGGATGCTGTGGATAAACCTTGCAAATGAGCAGCACCAATTGCTTATAAATTCCACTGTCCTCATTTCCATTATACATTTGAATTTGTTTTTGATAGATGCAAATTTGAGTCTCTCTGTTCCACTTGCCCTCTGAAATAAGCAAGACTTAGATGTTTAATTTAACACATTGTGGTACCAACGCACTGACAGAGTGGGGCAGATTTGCTAAGGACTTGTGCTGTCTTTGTGTAACACAAGTCATTACAGAGCAGCACAAGTCCTTAACTTGGATTTACGAGGCTACGGAGAGCCACTATGCATTCCTTTGCATTGTTCAGTAAATATAAAGTAATGCAAAGTAGTGCATCCCGATGCCTTGCCTTACTTTGCGTGGGGTATTGGTTACGTGGGTCGAGCGTATGCATTGCCATGCATCCACCCACTTACTTTGATGCAAATCCAGATTTACAATAACTTGCAAGCCTGGGGTTGAGCCAAGATGGCGTTTAGTTTAGTTTAGTTTAAAGGAGCTTGTAAAGCGCCTGGTGACGCCTCCCGGCGTGTCCCCGCTCTATGGAGAGAGTGAGTTATGTGGAAAAAGAGAACCTATCACGGATTAAAGAGGCAAGTTTTCAATTTCTTCCTAAAAGAGGTCTCATTCACCTCTAACCTGGTGTCCATGGGCAGGAGGTTCCAGTGCTTCGCTGCCACTGTGCGGAAGGATCTGCCTCCCATTCTGGCCTTTTTAGGACGGGCAATTCTGAGCAGACCTGTACCTTTGGATCTAAGGGTTCTGTTGGGTTCATATGGCGAAGCCAGATCCGACATATAGGCAGGTGCCTTGTTATGGAGGATCTTGTGACACCATAGCATAGCTTTAACAATGATCCTCTTCTTGACAGGCAGCCAATGGAGAGTTGCCAGAGAGGGTCGTGAAGGGGCTCTGCGGGGCAGTCTTAATACTAGGCGTGCTGCCGAATTTTGTAGGACCTGTAATTTCTTTATATTTTTCTCTGAAGTGCCTAAGAGTAAAACATTCCCGTAATCAATCCGGGAAGTTATTAGTGCCTGCGTCATAGTCCGTCTGGAGTTGAGAGGCAGCAAATCAAGCGTGCCTACCCGACAGAGGCGTAACCAGGATACATATCTTTATTTTGACTTGTTCCATTTGAACTAAATTCTGCATCACACATAGAGATAGGAATATGCCTCTAAGGATTGTTTTTGTGCAGGAAGGTACCTCTTTCTGCACAAAAACAATCCTGCCTGTAATACAGGCACCCTTGCTGTATGCTACAAGGGTGTCTGCAATGACACCAATGTGCCAGTGTGAGGAGAGAGCAGAAAGGCTCAATGTCTATAAAAAAATAGATCAATACTGCCCTCACACTTTCAGACAATGCAGCATGGGTGAAAGGCTGGTAAGTCTTCCCATGATTATTGGAAGCTCACGCTTCCAGTGCTCAGGAACTCATTTAGACACTTGAAAGCAGAAAAAAGACTTCTTCCATGCTCCTCATGTGTCCCTTTGAGGCCCACTGGGAGTGAACGAGGAGCATTTTCTGAATTTCACTTTATTACTTTGAAAGTGCTGGTTATTTTATAAAAGTGAAATGTAGAAACGAAAGGGAAAACTTTACCTTTGCTAATAAGAACCTGCATATTTTTCCTACCTTCATTGTCTGAAAAGTTATCTTTTGTGCCATATTGTAAAATATTTTATTTCATTTTACATTTGATTTTTTTGCTAATGCTGGCTGCTCATCTTTGGATGTAATCATCAACCCGATGCTGAATTTGATAGAGATTAATCAGATGTTATCACTTTGGAGTCTATTCAAAGGGTTTCGGAAACACCACCAACATCAAGTTGCCACAGATTTAAGCAGCTCTCGATAGGAAGAACTGAGGAAATTCTGTGGTCAGTGAAATCTAGTTCTCCTTGGTAACCATGTGGAGCTAAGTTCTTACCGCTAATTTTAGATAAAATGTAACCTATTCAGGCAAAAACGTTGAATGGATGGCTAAGGACAGCCATTCCTGCTGATTTCTGCCCTGTATTCTACTGATATCAGACTTACATAATTCATTGACTTCCAACTAGCACTGTATGAGGCACTATTATTATTCAGAGTAAGAACTAGATTACAGGAGATTGTTGGGTAGAGCTCCTGGAACCAATGAATAACCTCCTTCCTTAAGGAACTTTATACAAGACTAAAAATTGATTCCTCATTGTCTGGGGAATATCTTGTTAAATTGGGAGTACCTCAGGGCTCTTATTTGAGCCCCTCGCGTCTTAATATCTTCTTAACTCCTCTCACAAACTCATAGGATCATACATTTATATATCTTTATTATATATCCAGATAATGATGAGCTGTTTATTCACCTGGATGGTGATCAAAATCATAATTGTACAACTTTTAAAATGTGAATGTTAAAGACAGTGAGATAGATGAGAGAAAATACAGTAAAGCGCAACTCTGATGAGATTAGCTAGTGGCCTTTTCTCCAGAAGAGGAAATCTGGTCTGATATGTTATGGCCCCTAGTACTTGGCCCTATCCTGACTCCTAAGACAGTAATCAAGGATGTGGGTGTTTACCTTGACAACCGTCTATCCTTCCGGCACACTATGTGATTTTGACTTGTGTACCGTATCTCAGAATGTTAAAGATGATTCTTCCTTTGTTTCCTTTGGAGGGGTGGAACCTAGTAGTTCAGGTCCTGTTTCTATCAAGATAGGACTATTGTCATCATTAAGGCATAAACAGCGACTGAGGTCAAGAAGTACCTAATTTTACAGAATTAGGGGGTGCAACTGGTCTTCAAACTTCTTATAATTTGCTCGGTCTCCTCCCATAGGAGAATATTATCTCAGAAGATAAAGGGGTTTTAAGTCTTATGTCACCATCAGAACATCCCCCACAACAATTCTATTTTGAGTAATCTGTATATTTTTGAAAAAATAGATGTTCAGAATATATTTAAGAGCCAATGCGCCCATTTGCGTAAAAATTTGATGTCTCAACAGATGATGGTTCAAGGGATTTTCATACAGTGCAAAATAAAATTGTGACAGAACGAAAACAAGGAGACAGCATCAGATTTTTAGAGAAAAAGGGGTCTGTATTAAGAATTACACATACAAATAGTATTAGTTATATCAGCACTATAAAATTGTGTGCAGATGTAATCCAAGAATAGGTGTACAGCACATAAGTTCTCCTGTACAAGTGAACGGCACAAGTGAATTTGTGATAAAGTGCAAGAAACAGCGAAAAGGCACAGCACGTTTTTAAATGGTTACAAAAATGGACAATGGGGACACAGTTAATGGAGAGCATGTTAGGCACCAGCAAACACCACAAAATATGCTGAGTGGTTGACAGCTTTTCAACCTGGCAATGTCAAGGGGTACAATTTATTTAGTGTCCTGTAACATTGCCTTGAAATACCACATGTTGAAGAATTGTTATTTGTTACATTAATTCACCCAGGGCTCAACTGGGTTCATGGGCTACCTCATGTGGTTTTTCCAATTAAATACTGTGACATAACATAACACATGGTACCTTGGCACAATGTCCCCAAATAGGACTGTGAATCGTAGCATAGGCAAATTCTGAGGATCCTCTAATCCAGTGCTGTAAAGAGGACAAAAAAGACCAGGGCAATACTTAGTATAAAGTATAGCAAATAGGGGTAACCAGGTATACCACTGCACCGGCTGCTCCTGGCTTTCTTTTTGCAACTACTGGAATGGTCTTGCTCTATGTAACTCAAAGGTTCATGAAAGCAAGAACAGAAAGTGAACTAGTCTATAAGAATCCTGTTTTCTTTGCATAATTTCCATTCCTCCAAGTTTCTATGCCCTTATCTACAAATAGGAGGCCGCAAGGGCTTAAGGTGTTGAAAAAGATCAATCGTAATGTTATTCGGGTAAAAGTGTGCATGATCACGCCTCTAGTCCCCAGGCAGATTATTGAACCAATGTCCATGTTTTATAGCTGCCACAAACATTTGTGCAACACATTTAATCATGCCTGAAGTAGTGCTGAGTGATAACGTTTGGTGGGGAGTACTCTTTAACATGATGGCCCTAAAGCCCTTTGCAGGCACGGACCCAGGGGAGTTTAGTGAATGAGGTAGGGTAGCAACAAGGGTAAAGGCATGATTGTGGAAAACTTGAAAAAATCAAATCAGCACAGGAAAAAGCACACTGTAAATACTACTTAAACACAATTAGAAAGGACACTGGGGGTTCTCTCTGTATTAAAAATGAAGGGTATATTCAAGCCTATTGCGCTGCTGCTGCGTCACTTTTTTGATGCACCGACGACACAGTGTCCCATATTACTAGGCCACGAAAAGCCAACCTGCATGGCTTTTCATGGCTTTGTTAATTTTGCCCCCTGTTAAGAATTACTCTGCATGAAAGGGGCATTCCACGGGTGTTGATGTGGGTGTTCCCCCAAATCCATGGGGGATTCCCAGATTTACAAGGTCTCGTAAATGTGGGACTGCGTCAGATTCCTATGCCTCCCCAGGGCAGGCATGAGAGAGGCGCAGTGAGGATAAATACCATAATTTCTCATTGTTTTTCCTTTTTCTACTTATGCTGCAGTCTGCATTCCCTACTGTTGCACAGACTGGTAGGTAGAAATAGTAAATCTTGCTGGAGTGGGAGTAGTAAATTTTACACCTCCAAAGTCCAACACTTTCCCTACTGTTGCACAGACTGGAGTGGGAATAGTAAGTCTTACCCCTCTGAAGTCCAACTTTTTCGCTACTGTTGCACATACTGGAATAGGAATGGTACATTTAACCCCTGCAAAGTCCAACTGTTGGATTTGGGGGTCTCTAGTTGGCAGAGGTAAGTACTTGTGACAAATAGGGACCCTTGCCTCCAGTCAGGGTAAGGGGGTACACTCCTAAAATAACCCCTGCTCACCCCCTTGGTAGCTTGGCACGAGCAGACATGCTTATCTCAGAGGCAGTGTGTAAAGCATTTGTGACCAGATACAGTAACCCGGTGACAACACTACAGATGGACACCACACAAGGTTTTATATCAAAAATAAGTATACTTTATATAGATTTACCAGAAGGCCATAAATGACAAAAATACACAATACTGTTACTTTAAGATGATAGATATAAGCTTAGTTCAGTTTAGTTCTTAGATGCGACACCTTGCATCAATGTACCTTAGGTTGAGTTGCGCTTCCACGACACGCAATGTCGCAGCGAGGGAAATGTGGCAAAGTTCAGGCGCAAAGAAATAAAGATGTGAAGATCTTCCAGATGCGGCACGCTTCTCGGGGATGCAGGAATTTCTCGGTTCGATGCTTGGGCTACAGCGCCGACATCCAGGATGCGGCGGCAGCAGCTCCAGCGGCGACACTCTTCTCCCACGATGCGTGAAGCTTCCACACGATGCAACAACTACAGCGGTGCCATCCAAGATGGGACGGCAGCAGCTCCGATGGTGGGGCGCTTCTCAGGGATGCGAGATGCTCTTCTTCGATGTGGTGCAGTGCGACAGTTCCAGCAGCGACACCCTCCTCCCGAATTGCGACGGCAGGCACAGCAACGGCGACACGCTCCGACCTCGTTGCGAGATTCTTCTCATGATGGGGTGCAGTGCAACAGCTACAGCGGCGACACCCTCCTTCGGAGTTGCCACAGCAGCAGCAGCAGCGACGGCGACGCGCTTCTTTTTCGTTGTGGCACGCTTCTCTCAGATGTGGTGCAGTGCGACAGTTCCAGCGGCAACACCCTCTTTCGGAGTTGCAATGGCAGGCACAGTGATGGTGACACGCTTCTTATCGTTGAGTTGCGCTTCCAGCTCCTTGCGACACGCAGTCCCTCAGAAGGCCCGAAACAGCAGCAGGCACTTCCAAAGAACTCTGGGGAGCTGGGGGTTGAAGCCTGTTGTCCCTCAGACTTCAGCAGGAGGCAAGCTCTTTTCCAAACCCTTGGAGATCCTTCACAAGTTGAAAGCAAAGTACGCAAAGTTACTTTCTCCTTCCTTTGGCAGTAAGGCAACCTCTGCAGGCCAATCCCCCAAGCAGCACTCCAGCTTGGGAATAGTCTCTCCTCAGTTTCTTCAGGTTCCTCTCCTCAGTAAAGGTTTCTTCTTGTAGTCCAAAAGTGATCTAATTTCTTGGGATCAGGGTCCCAATATTTATACCCCAAAATCCGTTGTTCTCTGAGGGGAGAGGGGTCTGTGCCTAGTCCAAACAAGTTCTGAAGCACTCTGTTTGCCAGACTTCTCCTTTCCTTTCACAGTGCAGGGCAGAAACATAAGACTCCCCACAGGTGGTGGAGCCAGCATTGTGGAGGGAAAGCACAGCCCTTGAGAACTTTGTTGACATGATTCCTTCGCTCCTTTCACAGTGCAGGGCAGAGACATCAGATGCACCACAGGGGGTGGAGCCAGCACTGTGGGGCAGGCACAGTCCTATTGAGGTCCCAGGTGCAACACTTCCCTCCCATCTAGATGCAGATCTTTCTATTCACCACTGGGCGGACTCATCCTGTCTCCTGGAATCCCCCAGACCTGTCACTCACAACTCCAGACAAGGAATACACAACCTTGCAGAGACAGGTTTGGAAGGTTTAGACAAGAAAAATACCTACTTTCTAAAAGTGGTATTTTCAAACACAGAATGTTAAAACCAACTTTACTAAAAGATGTATTTTATCAATCTGAGTCCAGGCATACTAAACCCGAATTTCTACCTTGTTCTCTGAGCCAGTTAGGATTATAAGATGTAATATTCTAACTGCCCATTCTAGCCTATGGATAACAATAGTGAAAAATGAAAATGGCTATAATTTACTATTAGGACATGCCACACACATCAGGGCTTGTCCTACTTTATACTTACAATGCACCCTGCCCTTGGGCCTATCATAGGGGTGTCTGATATGAAGAAAAGGGAAGGTTTAGGGACTGGCAAGTGGGTGCACTTGCCCAGTCAGCATGACAGCACTAGACTGCACACAGGCTCTGCAATGACAGGCCTTAGGGTGCCGCTCGTCAAGGAGTTTGTGATCCTCTGCAGTTTTTGGTCATCTGGAGCCCCGCTGTGGATTTGGACCTGCGTGGGGAGAGACTTGGAGCAGCAGGAGGACGGGACTGCGAGGTCCGGCAGGCTGTGCGTGACCCACCGAGCACACCTGCCGCCTCTTCCCGTGCCTCCGCTCTCTGCCCTGTGCCTGTGCCTGTGCTTTAAAACTCCTCGCGGCCCCCGCTCTGCGGGAGCCGCTCGTCAAGGAGTTTGTGATCCTCTGCAGTTTTTGGTCGTCTGGAGCCCCGCTGTGGATTTGGACCTGCGTGGGGGGAGAGGTCCGGCAGGCTGTGCGTGACCCACCGAGCACACCTGCCGCCTCTTCCCGTGCCTCCGCCCCCTCTTTTCTCAGGACGCTTAAGATCTGGTGCAAGCACGCGTTAGCGGGATGCGGGTGCGGGACATATCCCGGGACAAAGCCCGGACTAAGGGCGGACCCTCTGAGACCCTCCGAGAACCGAGGAGATTGGACTGGCCCTGAATCTTGTCCCTACAGGTACTGTTTGCTCTGCCCTTTCCTTGATTTATCTACGCTCGCCTTGTTTTGCTAACTTGGGTTTCTCAAATGTCTTTGCTCGATTTGGACCAGCCTGTACCTGACAAACAGGGAGTGATGCTGAATGGTACTTTGGATAATTATTTTTCTAAATCATCCCCTGATATCGCAAGGGAGTTGGCCCTGGCGGAGCGACGGGCGGACCGTCGTCGCTCCGTGGAAAGCATAAAAAATGGGTTATCTCCTCTGCCTCTGTGTGCTGCCACTGGCTCTATTGTCACTGATATTGACCTAACAGTAAATGAGTCTTCTTCTATCTTGTTGGAAAGCCAGCCCTTGGAAGCTAACGTAGTTGTCCTTACACAAAACTCACTACCTACGCCAGATGTGAGTGGGCCTTCTCTGCACGCTAATAACCAAGGTACATCAAAAGGGGAAGTCTTGCCTACAGTGAAAACACTCCACACTAAGGGAAAAAAACTGACTCCCCTCCAAAAAACGTATGGTCCACCACCGAGTAAAAAACAGCGGAAAAGGGGAGATCCTCTACAACCAAAATTGAGCTGTCGAGACTTTGGCAAAACAATATCTAATGTAGCTAAAGATCCATGCACTCTGGATACAAGAAGTGAGGGGGGCATTACATCATTATCTCCCTCCATCTTGCCAATTATTCCGGCAGCCAATGAGGGAAATGAGGACACTATGGACACGAGTGAGGTCTTAAATGCACCTATTGTGAGCAAGGATTCTGTGTCACTATCAGATATAGAGAGCTTGATTAAATCGTATTCTGCAAGTATATTGGAAAGGTTGATGGAGGTGGAATGTAGGTTGTGTAAAATTGAGCGTGTACTAGGGAACAGGAATGTCGAAACTAACATCGGTTTGAATAATGTAACTAATGTAACTCCTGTTAATGCCCTAAATATACCAGTTCCCGCTCAACCACCTAAAACTATTCCCAGTCACATCGTCATTCCCCCGTCAATTGCATCTACCTCCAAATCTATGGGGAACACGTCGATGGCGACTGCACAAACCCACCCACCCCCCAAACTTCCCAACCAAAAAAATCCTGTTCAATTATCCTCTAATGTTTTAAATACAAACACTGGTAACACACCCAATAGACCTTTGGCTAAACCGACAAGTGAGGTGGGGGAAAATAAACATGCATGGGGGAAAGCAAGACGGACTCCTCTGCCTGAGCTCCCACCTGAGGCAGTACCGTTTGTGGTAGTTTTAACAGGGGTGCCTGTGCTTGGACCAAATAAAAGGGAGGGTTTTGCCCAACTAAAAAACAAGATTATGCATTGGCTCAGTTTTTATAGGCCAATTGCAAACCATGTTAATGGCGAAATTGTCCACGTACGTCGCCTTCATTGGTTGGGGGGCAGACCCAAAGATATTGATGGAGACTTGGTGGTGGTGAACTTTAGGGACCCAAATGCTGTCCAATTCATTTTTAATTGGCAGACATGTAATGCAAAAAATATAATTATTCCCAAACCGCTGACTTATTTTTACCCGAGGTCAGTGGTGTTTCCATCACAGCATCATCCGCCGCAGTACCAACCATTACAGCACATACTTGCATTTCAACCTAGTAATCATCCTATGGTACAGAACGTTGAGAGTAACTATTATCCCTCATATCCTCCCCCCCCCTCTCACAAAATGTAAATAATATGCATTACATCCCATGCTCTGTGAGAGCACCAGACCCGTTGGGATGGAATTATGTATCGGCCAAGACACACAACACCATGAAAGGTAGGATGGACAACCTTAAACCCTTCACACCGCTAGAAACCTTTAATAGGTATGACATCTTCAGTGGTTTGGAAGATTGTGATTGATGCCATGAGGTGAGGGGGTGCGTGGGGCTAGAAACATCGAGCTTTGGGGATATGAGCATTAACAGCTCGAAAACGATGGCCAATGCTGTACCATTTGTTGATAACGATGCTAATGATGTGCTGACCAATATTGTGCCCCCTGGTGTGGTAAGATTTGTACTTGATAATGCTAGTGTACACCATGGCGTAAAAAATCTAGAGGAGCAGGTGTTGCAGTCAACCGTCCCGCATACCAATCTACATTTAGAGGTAATACCCTTGGCGACCCAATCTGTCCAAGAGGAAATGCTTAGGGTTACTATTGAGAGACCAGTTACTACCGAAACCCCGACAAAAATGATCTGTTGGAATATAGCTGGCGTAGAAAAACATCTAAGGGACCCTGAGTGGGCAAACTACATAGATTTCTTTGATCTCTGCCTTTTTCAGGAAACTTGGGCAGTGGAGACGCCACATAGGGTGGGTTATAAGACCTATGGGAATGGTGCGATACCCTCCAGATGTGGTAGGCCGTCAGGGGGACTTCTGATATGGGTGAAAATTAATTTAAGGATAGACATAGAGGAGATACCCACTAACTCTGCAGATATACTAGCTTTAAAAATCACAGCTTATAATGGGAAGAACTTATTTCTTATAAATGTTTATAATAGGCCTTTACCCTCCTCAAGAGAATCACTGACCATTGCTAACTTAGATTGTCTTCTGAGTAGACTAGATCCAAGGGAGGATTTTGTTATTTTGGCTGGCGACCTAAATTGCAATTTCGAGCCAGTTTTGGGTCTTAGTGAAATTTTTGATGAGGAAGACCAAGCAAACAAAATCCCTATCCTGGAGAATGTAAAACCGGTTAAGTGTACAACATTGGGCTTGCAATTGATTAATCTATGTACGGTTCACTCACTTAGGGCCTGTAACGGACGGTTACCCTCCGACAGTTCCAGAAAACCAACATTCACCAGGAACAACTATAAAAATAATTTAGATTTTGTGATTGCTTCTGTCCCTCTCTGGCCGCATCTTTTGGACCTTGAAGTAAGGGAACGGTTTGAAAGCGATCACTATCCCTTAAACTTGACGTTGGACGCTTATTTGTTCAATGATATGGCCCAGCACCCTATATTTGAGGAAAGTGATGCTGTTAATTCTGAGATCCATATCAGTAATAATAGAAGATCATTAAAATGGCCATTTATTTTGGATCACAGTGAAATTCTAAGTGAAATATATTCACTTTTGGCAGGTACTTTTGGCCCCTACTTAGCTGCAATAGGCGATGATGAAAGTAAAACTTCATTTCTCCAAACTCACCAAAATTTTTTTGCAGAACTAAGGTTGCTAGTTACTAAGATGCCAAAAAAAAAACAGCAGAATACCCAGAATCTGTCCCACAGCAAGCCTTGGTATGACAGATCCTGTAAA
The DNA here is from genome assembly GCF_964263255.1 of Lissotriton vulgaris. Taxonomy (NCBI): domain Eukaryota; kingdom Metazoa; phylum Chordata; class Amphibia; order Caudata; family Salamandridae; genus Lissotriton; species Lissotriton vulgaris. The sequence continues at coordinate 1,310,524,186 of NC_141695.1, forward strand.
GAGTCAAAGAGGGAATTGCTAATGGCAATAAAGAGTAAAATACCATCAGATGTAAAAAGAGCTAGGAGTAAGTACAAATCTGTCCAGAGAGCCGCAAAGATAGCATGGGAGGAAGACAAATGGGCTGATTTGTTGCTAGCTGCCAGGTCACGCGATAATGTGGCCTTTTGGAGGCTGGTCGCAAATGGGAACCATACAGGTAGGGTAACCAAAGATGTTTTTTTGGATGAACAAACTTGGGTCACACATTTTACAAACCTATATAAGAAATACGAGGACCCTCACATGAATATAAACCCTGAAAAACTAGAATCTCGCGTAAACCATTTGGACTTCACTTTAGGGGAAACAGAGTTAGCAATATCACAAATTAAATCTGGGAAAGCTCCAGGTTTGGACAAAATCCCAGGGGACTTGTACAAGCACGATTTAGGAGTATGGGCACCGTATATTAATTATCTGTGCAATACATTTTCACGTACATTAGAATTTCCTGAAAGTTGGAAGGGAGCGGAAATTGTTTTAATTTTTAAAAAAGGAGATCGGATGGACCCATGTAATTATCGGCCAATAAGTCTAATGGACATTTTACAGAAAATTTACTCACGACATATCCTATTACGCGTGAGTAACTGGCTAGATGAAAATGATTTTTTAACTAAATTCCAAGCAGGTTTTAGACCGAAGGTCAGCACAATAGACCAAATTTTTAGATTCCGCTGCCTCTACTGGAAGTACGTAGTGATTAAGAGGTGCCATCTTTATGTTGCCTTTGTAGATCTAAGGGCCGGTTTTGATTTGGTGCCTCGAAATCTCTTATGGGAAACCTTGAGTGCAGCAGGTATCCCAAATAATCTAGTCGTTCAGATCAAAGAGTTACACGAAGGGAACTTTGCAAGAGTAAGATGGGGCCCCAACGGTGAATTAACCCATAAAATACCCATCGAACGTGGAGTACGCCAGGGTTGTGTCCTGGCCCCGACGTTATTTTCACTTTTTGTAAATGACATCCCTTCCTTTCTAGGTAAATGTAAAAATGATTCTCCCAAACTGAATGGCGAAAAGGTGACATCTTTGCTATTTGCTGACGATACGATTCTGATATCCCAAACGAAAAATGGCCTACAGACTTTATTGAATACCTTCAATGAATACTGTAGCCAAAAAGGGTTGGAGATCAATGGCAAGAAGACCAAATGAATGGCCCTAAATCCAATTAAACCGGATAAGGGCTGTTTAACATTAAATGGAATCAAGCTGGAATCAGTGCCATATTTCTCCTACCTAGGGGTGACTATCGATTCTAAATTTACTTGGAAAGCCCAAATTGATAAAAGCAAATTAATCTATGCCCAGAATGTAAAACCAATTCTTAGGGAGCATAGTATGAGCACAAGTAAAGCGGTGTCCCCAGTGACGGAATTATTTAAATTTAAGGTCCAAGCATCTGTCCTTTATGGCGCCGAAATATGGGGTACCGGGTCCAGGGAGACTTTTGGAGTTTTGGATAATAATTTTATGCGTAGCCTTGTAAGGGTTCCCCGAGGCACCCCACTAGTTCCCCTGGAGCTTGACTTAAATTTCAAAAGGACAGACTACCATGTGTTGATCCGTCCCCTAATGCTGTGGGTAAGACTATGGCATGTACCCGAACTCCATGATTACCGAGACGGGTTGAAGGAGATCATGATTCTGGATAGCCAGAGTAATACCCCATGGCTAAGACATATCAAGACATGGCTGAACAATATAGGATTACAGCATTTTTGGGAGAACCCAGAGCAATTACCAGCAAACCCCAAAAAAATCCTAAAAAGGGCCTTCTGGAGTTTTATGTTAAGTAAGACAGTAAACATTATGACCAACGGTACCTTGGTTGCAAGATTCCTAAACTTTAAGGATGAACCGCTCTACGAGACATTTATGGACGAGATAGAGCCGCCACTTGCCAAAACCTTGTTTTTAAAATTTCGGTATGGGAATTTATTAATTAAAACGACGTTGGCAAGATGGGCTAGGAATCGTGAATCAGAAGCTGCAGTATTGAATGAAACTTGTCCTATGTGTGACCTCAACCAGACCGAAAATGAACAGCATATTCTATTTTTTTGTCCCTTCTACCTACAGGCCAGGAAGAAGTGGATCAAACCAATATGCCTACTTTTAGGTTTGAGGTCATGCTCGCAGGCTCTGAGAATCCTAACCACAAATACATCTCAGAACATAATATTTAGTGTTAGTAGATTTTTACTTTCCATCTTTTATCAAAGAAAAAAAATAGGGCTACAATTGTAACTGATCTGATTGCTTGGGAATGACATGATGGTCTATCCCATGTTCTAAGAACGTATGTTTCCGCTCACTTTATCCTCCAACTTGTATTGTACTGTACTGTATTGTACTTTTTATGTACTGTGTTTTTGTACCTTAGTGATAACATGTTTTAATAACTTTTAATGAAATGCAATGTAATGTATAAACTGTCTTTTATGGCATTTTAGCCGAAATAAAGAATTTAAATGAAATGACAGGCCTTAGACACATTTTTATAGGCTGCTTCTCTGGGTGGCACAACCAGTGCTGCAAGTCCACTAGCAGCATTAGGATTATCAGCCCTGGACGCTCCTGGTGCACGGTACTAGGGTCTGACAGGTAAACCAAACCAGCCAATCATGGAATCGCTAATCCATACATTAATTTACAATAGGGACTAAAATAACTTGGGGGCAAGATGGCCACCGAGACGCTGTAGGGGAAGGTCGCACCCTACCCTGCTCCTGAGGATGGATTGATGGAATGAATGCTCACCTAGTTGCTAGTTGCTAGCTGCTAATATTTATCAAAAGTATTGGGCGACGTGATATTCTACACCCAGCAACATATTGTCTAGTGCTTGTGGATGAGATGTTCACAACTTTGACGGACTGGCCTACACTATTCAAAGATCTCCCGCGTGTCAGGAATCAAAATAAGGGAAGAACATTCTTGGAATCCTTCGCGGCCCTAATTGTCAGGACATATCAGGTGGGACGCTCATACTACTCCAGAGCGATGGCGCCCAAAACCTACCGCATGAACAAACAAAGCCATGATCTAATCCCCTCTGAGGAAGAGGAAATGTCTGCTGACGGACCTGGAGCTTCGGCTAGTAATCTGAGAGCCAAGTCGAGGACCAAAGCACAGTTGAGGCGGGAGGCAGCGAAAGAAGCAAAAGAAGCTAAGGCACGGAAGCTAAGCGAAAGGGATCTAACCAAAGCGGGTAAGGCGGAAAGTGCTCGATTCGGTAAAGGACTCGGTAAAGGAGTTATTGAGTTAAAGCTGGTTTCCACGGAAACGCTGGGAAAAGAGCCAGCTCTTCGACAGACCACAATAGTGGAATCTTTCTTACCTGCGGTGGGAGCAGTGGCGGCTACGCAGGCGGAGCAGCAGGCTTCTGTCATCCCCACGGCCCACGCTGGCGGCTCTATGTGGAGAGAGGCTGGGTCATGTACAAGTGGAGAGTACTACGGCTGCCGCCACTGGGGCCATTGAGGATGTGGTGGGCGCCGAGATCACAGGCAGCCGGGCAGAGCCTCCCACTGGACAAAACGAGATTACAGAATCCGCGGGAGCGGACATCCTTTCAGCGGCAGCAGCAGGGGGCGGGGCCATGGAATTAAAGGGCCAGGAGCTTGATGCAGATTTAACGGAGGAAGGAAATAACATTAAAGTCTTACCCACAGCCTTATATGCAATTAGAGATTGTGACCCTGGCGCTGTGAGTAGTGTGGTGAACAATGTTGTGAACACTGCCCCCCCTGGAGATAATGGAGGAATGCAGGGTATGGAAATGCTGAATACATTAGGGCAGCAGGTGCAGGCACAGGTACAGGAGACACTGGAGCTATTGGAGGCAAACAGCCACACCCTCGAGGGCACAAGCACTGTTAATATAAAACATATGCAAAGTATCCCTGAGCAAATGTTGGCATCACCTGGTGAAGAGATCTTCTTCACTGGGAACGATGAGGCAGATGATGAAGAAGACGAAGAAGATGAGCTCGATGGAAGCGAAACAAACAGTTCGGACCCTTCTATTACGGACTCAGAACTGGGCACCTCAGATTCTTTGGTAGGCTCAGGTTCAGAAACCGACATATCCAGGCCTGATAACGTTTCAATCATCTTGGACAGTGATACTGAATCATTGGAGCATGAGACAGTACAAAAGGTGGTAAGACCAAAAGTAAAAAAAGGTTTAAGAGATGCATTTAAGAAGTCAAAAGATAATAATTCTGTGTATAAGGGTAAGGCGAAAAATTAGAACCCAAGACGCAAGAACCAATCTAAAGAGCCTCGTAGAAGACAAGCGAAACGAGTTGCAAAAAAATTAGTCTGGGATAGTACAGCAGAGTGCGGAATAACTCAGACTGGAGCACTTGCAACTACAGAAATGGGTGTTCAGGAGTTTACCTCTCAGGGAGCTGAGGGGGGCTCTGAAAGGGGTGCCTCAAATTTTGAATTTCTATTCTCGACTTTAAAGTAGATCCAAACTGAGGCGCGTGCTGAGAGTCAGAGATCAAGCAGGAGGGCCAGACATGCAAACAAAAAGATACAATCCTCTCTACATAAGGTTAACAAAATGTATGAGGAAATGGTTGGGAGAGTATCTGAGTTAGAGGTCAGAACAAGTAAATTGGAAGATGACTTTGTTAAAATGAAAGACGCCGGTGATGATAAGGATAAGACAACTGCAGACATGCTTTGGAAGCTAGAGGACTTTGAGAACAGACAAAGGCGGAACAATGTCAGATTAATCGGAATTCAAGAGGGAAAAGAGGGTGGGGATGTACAAGCTTTTGTTATTGATCTGTTGAAAGGTGCATTTCCCGATTTGGCCTCATGGGACTGGGAACATGAGATACAAAGAGCGCATCGATTTCCGCTGATACGTAAGGAAGCACAGGGCAAGCCCCGCGCAATATTGCTTTATGTTGGTAATTTTCTTCTGCGCGAAGAAATAATTAATAAGGCAAAACCACAGTCTAAACGTTCCTACAAGGAAATTGAGTTTTTTGCCCGTCCTGATTTCTGCCACGCCACCTTGGAAAGAAGGTGGCGGATGAGGCAGCTTATTACCCCGTTCCAAAATATAGGCTATGAGGCTTTTCTTTGGTTTCCTGCACGTCTGAAAGTTGGCCTAGAGGGTAATTTCAGAGTCTTCTATTCTGAAATTATGGCGCAAGAATATCTCAGCTACTTGAGAGAGAATAGGGGCCGTCAAAAATCTCCACGGAATCCCTTGGAGGTTCAAGACACGCAAGTTGGGCCTGTCAGAAACATACCCCGTAAAAAGTAACAAACTATACAAAAAAAATAAAAAAAAGGGAGAGGATAGGGTAAAACGGCTATGGAAAAGAAAAGCAGGGTAGCAGTAGTAGACAGATCTTTAACTGTACCTTTATAAACTTTAATCGAAGGTTGTTTGTACATTTGTGCATGCTAACTGCTTTTACCTATCCCTTTTCTTTGCCATATATTTATTTTTGAGATTTTTGGTATGCTTAATCTTCTAATACTGCTCAAATTGTCGATATGCCTGTCTAAAGTGTAATACCATTGTCTAACGGGTAGCAGTTGTTGACATAATTTCACGAGATAGAATGTATGGTTAGCTCTGTCTCTATGCTAGTGAGCATTCCGAATGATGTATATAATTAAGGAAAGTCAGGGAGGGGGCGGGTGAGACAACCCGGTGGCATACGTCGGTCAGACATAGGTCTTATGGACCTATTTGCCCGTAGGGGGGGAGGGATCCTGAGGGAGGGTCTTCTGGGGGGGGGAGGGAGAACATAGGGACAGGGCACAAAGGTATTGAAATCGGTAGGGGGCACATGATGGAAAAAGTGATTCAGCAGCATAGCGGTAAGGAAGGGAGTACTGAAACCAACATTTACGTATTGTGTGTATCAGGTGTACTGAAGATGAATTTTGTTAAAATAATGAACACAAGTGAACAGGCAGTCAATGGTCCCGGGAAAATTAGCAATGACATTTAGGTTTGTAACATGGAATGTGTGCGGCTTGAATGATGTTCAAAAGAGGTATAAGATAGGTGTTCGATTACGCCAGATGAATGTAGATTCTATTTTTTTGGCAAGAGACGCACATAATGAGTACCCAGGAGTTCTGTCTGAATCAGCTGGGTTTTCAACTCATAGCCAGTTCTAAACAAGGTGCGAAAAATAGAGGAGTCGCCATTCTGTCAAGGAGTAAGAACTTGATAATAGGGAGAAAATTAGAGGACAAATGGGGAAGATGGGCCATGGTAGAGATAGAGATAGATGGGGTTCGGACAACGATGGTGTCAGTTTATGGATCCACGCAGGATGATACGGAGGTACTACAGCTTCTAGACTCTGAGTTAGCTGCTTGGCCCCCACAGGTTATTATAGGAGGAGATTTGAATATTAATGGGGCAGACGGGTTAGGAACTGGACAAAATAGGTGTTATAAACGCCGTAAGAAAAGAGTCCATAAGGCACTTGTCGATCTTCTGTTTAACAATAACCTGAATGATGTTTGGGGAACAATTAGATCACAACAGAAAGGATACACTTATTACTCCGCGCCACACCAAGTCTGTGTTAGGCTCGACTATTTCATGATTTCTAATAATTTAATGTCAAGGGTCAAGATTGATAGACTGCCAAGAATCTTAAGTGATCACAACCCAGTAATTTTGGCAATGAAGTTAGAAGGAGGAATAAGACCTAATCGGGTTTGGACTTTTGAAAGAAGACTTCTTCTAGAAGAGGACTATGTACTACATATGTCAAAATGGATCACTGAGTTTTTTGAATACAATAAAGGAAGTACATCGGTGGGAGTCATATGGGATGCTTTTAAAGCGAGTGTCCGTGGAGAAACATGTAGTTACAGCATTCATAAACGCAAAATGGAAGGGTTACTGCAAAGGGAGTTAGAGAGAGCCGTCTCAGAAGCAGAATAACAACTCAATAACTGTGTTATTAGAGGGGAGCCAGCTGAACAATATATGTTAGATTTAATAAAAGTTAAAAGTGATGCTGAAGATGAACTGGCAAAAAAAGCGGCAGTATACTATACAATCCGAAGGGAGAAGTGCTATGAATATAATGAAAAAGTTGGGCATGTACTTGCTATGCGTACTAGGCAGATAGCGGCAGCAGGGACGGTTAGACAAATTAGAGATGAAAACGGTAATCTACAAACTGACCCGGAAGAGATTAGGGAAGTATTTAGGAAATTCTATCAGACCCTTTATGATCACCAATACCCCTGTAGTAATGAAGAGATTAGGGATTACTTGGAGAATATACCAACGGTGAGGGTCTCGGATGAAGAAGCAGACAGATTAGAAACACAGTTAGATTTGGAAGAGGTTAAGGAAGCTATGGGTAAACTCCCCTCAGGAAAGGCTGCTGGTCCCGACCAGATACCTCTAGAATTTTATAAAACTGTCTCAAGAGTTAACTAGAGTGATTCAATCTGCCCAGCTCGGTCAGTCTATACCAAAGTCGTGGGGGGGGTGCAGACATTGTTTTGATTCTTAAAAAAGGCAAGCCGCATGACGAGCCTGGGTCATATCGTCCCATTACACTAATGAATAATGACACTAAAATATATTCAAAAATGTTGGCAATGAGATTTGCAGAGGTGATAAGTCCATTAGTCTGCTCTACTCAACATGGCTTTATTCCTGGTAGAGGAACGACCCATCATACTAGGAAAGTAATAACATTGTTTGATGCCACCGAAGTCACAGGAGACCCGATGGCAGTAATGCTGCTGGACGCTAAAAAAGCGTTTGATCGGGTCTCCTGGGACTATTTGTGGTATACTTTAGCAAGAGCTGGACTTAGGTTTGGGTTTATAAAAGCATTACAAACTTTATATAAAGAACCGGTTGCGGCTTTAAGAGTCAATGGGAGCACTACGGGTCAATTTTCAATCAAAAGGGGTACACGGCAGGGGTGCCCATGTTCCCCATTACTGTTTGCCATGTATATGGATCCACTGATTCGTAAACTAGATCTTTGCCCAGAGATAACTCCGTTGCCAACATTGCTGGGATCATGTAAGATATTGGCTTATGCTGATGACGTGGCGGTGATAACTCCAAACCCCACAGAGGCAACTGATTTTATAGAAGAAGAGGCCCGCAGATTTGGACGGATATCGGGGTATGCCCTAAATGCCTCTAAGACCCAGATTATTAAAAACTCAGTGACTACGTGTGATGATAACCGTGTGGTTCAGGCGGGACCTATCTTGGAATAAAAATATCAGCTGATATAAATAATTTGGTAGAAAATAATATTGCTCCAATAATAAGCAAAACAAAGAAGGACCTGGACCGGTACGAAAATCTACACTTATCATTAGTAGGTCGGGTCAATATTATTAAAATGATGATATTGCCAAAATGTTTGTATATATTTAGGGCAATCCCACTTTTATTTGAAAATAAGTGGTTCAAGATATGTGAACAAATGATCAATCGCTTTATCTGGGCTAAAGGAAAGACACGCAGGGCACTGAGATATATGTCTCTACCGCGGGAGCGCGGGGGCTGGTCTTTACCAGATTTAAAAGTGTATTATTGGACTGCTGCATTCCAAAACATGTTGGGATTGGTAGGGGGGGCTGATGTGGATAAATGGGACAATGTCGGTTCACTTGCTATCTATGGTTTGGTTTTAAGTAAAAATGCGGAAAATATTTTTTGGAGATTCACTGAGCAAAGTTATTACAAAAGAACACGGTTTAAGACCCTAATGGCTGCGTATAATGTGTGGAAGGGAATATCGAAAAAGATAGGAATTGGGAAATATAACTTTTACACTAGGTTCAAAAACAACCCTTCCCTCCCTAGTATGGTCTTTTCGGGAGTTGTATTCAAAGATTGGGAGAGGCGGGGGATAAGAAAGATTGGAGATATTCAGGGCCCACAAGGTATTTTACAATTTGTTGAGCTACAGGCTCGATATACTTTAGATACAAAACACTTTTTTAAATATCTTCAAATAAGGAGCTGTTTAATAAACAGGAAAGGAGGGCCTTTGGGGTTCGACAGAAATGTATTGATGGATATTATAGAAGTAGGCTCGGACTGCACTATAAAGAGATTCTACTCTGAGATGACAATATTAAAGAAAGATGACATGGAGAAATGGATCAATAGGTGGTCTGAAGATCTGGATATAAATAGCGATATCTTCTCAGAGTCATTAGAGATGGGAAGAAAATTGTTGTGCTCATCATCCTTACAGGCTCAACATTAGAAGACCCTATTTCATTTGTACTATACGCCTGGGAAAATTGCTCAATGGGGGGTCTCTCGGGAACCACCTGCTTCAGATGTGGTAGTCTGGGGGCGGATCTAATACATATTTTTTCACTCTGTCCACATTTAAATAATATAAAACAGGATATCGAGAAATTTTTGCAGAGTGCATTAGCAATCACAATAGAATTAAACCCAGTGGTAATGTTACTAGGAGTTAGCCCTGAGACACACGTGAATAACGAAAACTTTCTATTTGTAGTATTGGCTATTCTCAGATTGCTAGTGGCTTCGGCATGGTTGGATCCTAACCCTCCTACATATCATCAATCGTTGGGCAAGGTATTATCTATTCAAAAGTTAGAATCAGCTATCTATGCGAGGAGGGGGAGAAAAGGCAAGAAACTTGGTCTGCAAATATGGGAGCCCCTTATTCGATGGAAAGAAGGTCCTGATTACTGATTATTGATTATTGATTTATTGGGGGGGGGAGGAAATTGAGAATGTAGTGTATAGAAGTTTATGTATCTACTGTATATATGATTTATTTCGGGAAAACTATGTATGATTTGATATCACACTTGTTTTTATGCTTTGTATTATTCCCTAATGTATATATGATTCTGTGCTGTACTACATTGAATGCCACTGTGCCCTGTCCACACCTTATGGGGGAAAAAAAGGGGGAAAAACCTTTCAATAAAAATATTCCAAAAAAAAAATACAATAGGGATAGCATATGCACTTTAGCACTGATCAGCAGTGGTAAAGTGCCCAGAGTCATAAAACAGCCAACAATAGGTCCGAAAAAATATAGGAGCAAGGCAAAAAGTTCAGGGAAGACCCTGCAAAAAGGGTCAAGGTCAAACACCAACGCTTTCACTACTGTTGCAAAGACTGGAGCGGGAAACATAAATTGAATCTCTCAGAAGTCCAAAACTTTCCCTTCTGTTGCAAAGACTGGAGTGGGAAGAGTATATATTACCCCTCTGAATTCCAATGCTGTCCCTGCTGTTGCACAGACTGTAGTGGAAAGATTACATTTAACCCATCCAAAGTACAACATTTTCCTTAATGTTGAACAGACTAGAGGTGGAATGATAAATCCTATTTCTCCTAAGTCCAATACCTTTCCTACTGTTAACCTTTTTGGAGTGGAATAGTAAATGTAACGATTCAGAAAGCCTAGCTTTTGCTACTGTTGAATAAACTGAAGTGGGAATAAAATATCTATCACTCCATAGGTAATGTTGTTTAGAAATATCTATGATTATTATTTGTTTATTTTCTTATTTTATAAAATGTGTTTATATCTGTTTTATTGTTATATGTATACTGTTTTTAGTCAATTTCTTTTTTTGATTTTTTAATTTTTATGCTTAATATATTTGGTAATTTTTTTAATTCTTTTCAGTTGACTTGTTAATATTTTCTATGTTTCATTTACATATAGATATGTATATAATTATTATTATATATTAATATATATATATATATATATACACATATATGTATACATTATGTATATGTTATTTACAATAGTATATTAAAATAAATAACCCACAACATTTAATATAATGAAAAAGATATTTTTTTAATAGTGTTGCATAATATATATGTGTATATATATATATATATATATATATATATATATATATATATATATATATATATATATATGTATATACATACAAACACATGCATGTGTGATGTTTATAAAAGTATATGTTCATATATAGCATTACATAATATTTAAATATATTTAATTTACATTTTATTTATGAAATATATTAAAATATTTACGACGTACTATTGAAATATATATTTTTTAATGAATGTTTTTTAACAATATTAGTGTGAAACAATATTTATTTTCGATGTTTTTGCACTAACCTTTATAAGTATAGGGACACAATATTTTTGTAATCAATATTTTTGACACAATATTTTTCTATCACAATTTTGTTGTTTATGATATCAAGTCAGAGATTCAAAATTGTGTATGGCCAGGAGTGATTGCCATAAGGTTGTAAGAGGATGCAATGTGTCAGCCAAACACTCCACGATACCAATAAACCTTACTGGCATATGTTCAGATGTTGCTAGAGCTGCTCACTATATCTGCCTTCCAGCGTTGGCTTCTGACGGAAGTGTCAGCTGCGATCCAAATGTGCATCGGCATACACAAAGTAGATTCTGAGGGTGAGAAACTAATAATGAATGAACTATTGAGACAATTCTTCACTGATACGTAAGCCACTCTGAACTTCGCTGGCAGATATGTGCAAGAAAAGTACTAAAGAAGAAGGAAAAGGCCTATTATCTAGAAGGAAAATTCACACATGGATTTTGAATACCAGAGTGAACAGTGGTAGCTCATGGTATCGAACAAAAAGAAACTGCAAAGCTGGACATGACTACACAGAGAATATAATCCACTAATAATAACTACAGGCTTTTTGCTACCCCCATTGAACTGTAGATCTCTTCATCTGTGTTATTAGGTGTGCAGTATTGTGTTGTAAGAAGACGAAACGAGTTTACCCATCTGAAGAGAAAACATTGCTTAAGTCTTGATTTATTATGTGTTATTGTAAGCTATGTTGAGTTCTGAGGCTCTTACCCTACATCATGTCCATCAGTAATGTGTGAATTGCTCTGCTTTGTTGCTTTGAGGACAGAGTGTTAAAGGGTTGTAATTGGTGCTTAGTTTTGGACCCATTGGTTCGTACAGTCCCATAGGCCAAAGGGTAAAATCAACTAGAGCTCTATTACGCCTGTGCTTTCCCTGTAAGCCCCTAACCCAGATCCTGCAATCTTATTCAAGTGTACCCTCTATCTGCTGGAATGTTTTTTCACTCTTTGGGCCGATTCCGATCTCACTCAGAAGGACCCCGAACGTGATCTGGCCATACAAATTACGAGCTGTACGTGTGTTCTCCACCCGACTAGTACAGCTGTACGAGCGAGCAAGTACGACGTGAGAAATGCAAAATCGCCAAACAAATCGTTTCCGGGTCCGAACCGCTCCGTACGCCTCGTCCGTAAGCAAACCGTGCTGTGCAATGGAGGCGAATTCCAACCGAGCCAGTACGATGCATGCGTCAGAGAGCCGGATCGAGCCGAAGTTTCCGGCTCACAAAACGTCCGGGAAGCTGCCTTTGGGGGTCTGCGTCAGACCCACCGTCTAGGACCCAAGGGTCTCCCCAAAAAAAGGCATGTATGGTGCGGATGGCACCAACGCGTACCCACTGTAGGGGGCGCCCTTGTGCGAAATGTACCCATTCAGTCACTGGGAGCTCATGTACGCATCGTATGACCGGCTCCCATTGACTTCTATAGAAGTCCGGCCGAACCGAGTGTGGCAGCATGCGGCCGCTTTGTACTTGCTCGGTCAGACTGCAGGAGTCCGGCTTGGTTGGAAAACACTCCGGATCTGGCTCGGTCGGAGAGCTTTCCGACCCAGTACAGAATTGTCCCCTTTGTCTGCACAGACTCCACATTTGTATAAGTAGGAACAGGTAAAGTAGACTGAAATAGGGTGTATATTACTCCTACCTTACATTTGGATCTGACCAAACCGGAAGCTGCAACAGCCAAATTTGAAACATTTGTGATGAGAGCAGTCCAGCCCTGAGGAGTTGGCAACCAATGATACCAGAAGCATATATGAACAAAGGAAGCAGGGAGATGAGCCTGAAGGTGAATTGGAACTGTGTGAATAATGTGAACCTGTCTATTTATTAACAACCTGAGGCACAGAGCCTGCCCTAGTTGGAAGCAGAGCTAGCGAAAAATTGATTGAAGGTCGAGTTGGGAAGGAGTAACTAACCTCTTCTGCCTAAATGTGATAGTTCTGTGCAACTTCACTCAGGCTATAATGGTACTTTCACACTTTATATGCAGGCCAGAACCCGATTTGGAAACTATTTTTCCACAACTGAGAAAGTCCCTGCTAGTCCTGCAATCATGGTGCAAATTCTAAAATCAGCCTAATAAAATATTGTACACTTTATCCCTGCAAAACCTCTCTACCTTAGGGCCTTTTGAAATAAGCTTTCCGAGTGATTAGTCTCATGGCAGAGCATTGGAGAACAAATGGATAACTGACATGGGGGAGAATAACTCAGTAGTCTCAGAGAAGCTGGATCATATAAATATTGAAATTATTTTAGCATTCTGTTTTTTCATAATACTTAAGGGATTGGCATACATCCACCTTGTCAATGCTGTCTTTTGGCAGTGGAGAAGCAAGTGGCAATCCAGGGAACAGCTTTATGGCAGTAGTGTAATGATAGCCCCTGCGGTTCCCGCGTCGCCCCTGTGGCAGTGTGCATATGTTGCCGGCCCCTAGTGTGAGAGCTCCTGACTGGGTCCGGAACTTGGGGGGGCCCCCTACATCTACTTTGCGGGGGGGGCCTTCAATTTTCCTACTTTATGTTCCCCCAAATCCGCTCAGTTAATGCCATATAATATTAGTTGTTGCAACTCAGCTATTTAATCGGCCAGTGTGTCCGTATGCTTGAGATCATTGTGTATTCCTAGCACCATCCAATGACAGGAACATTCGTTTACAATGCCGCTCAATTCGTTGGTATTTTTAAAATCATTAGGAAAAAATTGATACATTTCAAAGAAAAGAATGAGAGCTTGAATAAGTGAGTTCCCGGAAAGTTTTGGACACTTATGCTCTATGCTAGCAAATCATGCAAAACCTTTTTCCATTGGAAGTATGGTCCAAATCCTCCTAATCCACAATGGTTCTATGGATTCCTCATCCCATAAACTGACCACCACAAATATCCACAAGTCTCCAATAACCAAACCTCAGTGCCTCCTCCCCCATTCCATTGTCCCCGAGCAATATGACCATTGAATCATCAGGTGCTATGATTCCGCATTTCTCTCGCAGCCACTTCCTCACCGGAAACGACCAACAGAACCCGTTCTATTTTTAAGTTGAAAATCATATAGTTTGGGAATTAGCCCATGTCCGTTTAATGGGTTGCTGTCACAACAATGTCACCATTCAATGACAGGGAATGCAAGATGGAGGTCTACTGAACCTCGCAAACCTCAATCCCTGTATTCACAGCTCTTTGCAGACAAAAGCAAATAGACTCCTGCCTCATGAATATTAAAGAGGAAGGCGAATGGACATTTTGCACTGTACATCAGTTGCAGTGCAACATGAAGGTGAAGTTGCAAACAAGTGTCCTCACGATAGCACATCAGAATTTAAATTGAGATTAATGCACTTGTTTTATGCAGCAGCCCGCTTACGATTTTGAAATGTGAATCTAGTATATGGTAACAAGCATCAGCCATTTTCAATATTGAACAAGTGCCACTTAAGGGTGTGGATTCAGTCTTAATCTCAGTGCACCAATTGCTTCAAGATGCATGAAATTTCCTTTTTGTTGTATGATGTTAGCAGCAGGAAGTGGCGTGGTGTGGTTTGACAGCTCCCAGGGCAAGGAAAGTATTGCACGGTGCAATTTGTGCCCCCTAACCCATAGGCCGCTGTGCCCCAAGACTTTTGCGCCCATGGCAACTGCCCTGTGGCTCTGCCCATGCTACACCACTGGCAGCAGGTGTATGTCCTTGACAGCAGTCTCAGTGCTGTAGGTTTGTTATATTTGAACCTGTTCAGTCACCTTTCACTGCATCAAAGATTGCAAGTTGAACCACGAGTCTTAAAGCTATAGTTCTGGTTTATATGCATTTCCTTTTGCAGTAGGTATACAGCTTCATGAGACACTCGAAACACAAGAGACTACACACATCTCATGACCTCTTCACAGATTGTAAGGTTCCTTCAACTGTACAAAAGGCTGTCCATTTTTACTCCTTTTAGGTTATTTCATGCCATTGTCGAGCAATGCCATTTCATCATACTCATCTAGCCTGATTGTGCCAATCTGGCTGTTGTCCCATGCTCAGGGAAGAAGAGCTTTTTTTGTGTCACGCAAACTATCAACATTTCTTCTCTTGCTCCTGTCTTTTCCCATTACCTTTTGAATTACATCAGGCTTGTGACTAGCTGACAGTACAGATGAAGTACTGCAATTTTTTCCAACATAGTACAGCATCTCTTTCTCTGCCCCTATTTTTGTGCCACATAGGTGATCTGTATTGAGCTTTGTTTGCTGGGTTGCATCTGGAATGTTCTACAGTACAGCTTTCAGGTGCTTTCTTAGCCTCTTTCATCTGACAGGTACAGCTGCTGTCACCTCGCACAGAATTTGATATCTTCAACTCAACACTTGATGGTGCTTGTTCCATCTGTAAGGTCAGGCCGCCACCACCGCTTATGTTAATGCAGTTATCAGGACTTTGGGGTTATTAGGTGGGGGTATCTCTCATCAATTCTGGTGAAAGAGGGAAGGACATCGAGAATGATATATGCAACATGCGTTTTCTGTAGGCCATTGGACCCCAAAAATGAGTAAAAGGTGATGAGGGCACGCAGAGACATACGCCACAATCTCTTAGTAAAATAATCAAAGATTTCTGCCCATTGGTGGAAGGGACCTTTGTTGGTTGATGTGAAGTACTGTGAGAGAGTAGGCATTTACAATTCATTTCAGACTTGTGACGCCAACGCATCTCCATGACGAGGACCAGGAATCTATAAATGTAATTAAAAGGGTTTATTGAAGGTTATTAGTCCATCCAGCATACAGGCATATTAGCATTAGAATCGAAGGATACATCAATGCAGTTGGTAAGCTGACATATCTCAGTAGATTAAGCAGTAAAAAAATTAGATCCTAAATAGTAACAGCTACAACAATGCAGCAACAGAGCAAAGTAAATATATGTTCTATAAAAAAGCTTTCCTTCTGTTTCCTAAACATATGGCAACTACAAAATCATCTAATGAGGGCTTCTTATTAGGAAGTTAGGAAGGTGTCAGCATGACAAAGACTTCTGTAGAAGTCTTCACAGGAGAATAAGTGTTTAGCATGATGTTTCACACTCGAAGAAAAAGAAAGCAGTGAGGTCTGTCCCTCTCCAGGTCTGGAAAGAAAATGCCCAATAACTGTGAGAACACAAACTAAATAACAGGAGCTTTGAAACATCCTTATCTTGCCCCACACTACCAAGACCCAACCAACTAGTTATTTAAAGGGGTATTCGTAACCTCCACTGAATTTCCCAACGCATCGAACCTGAGATTGCAACTACAACCTTGAACATCTTCCGGTCCTGATTCATAATGAGTAGAAGGCTTCTTCAGAACATTAAGGGGCCCATTAGGATGTCTGGTGGATCGCCACCGCCAGACATCCTTACCCTTCCGCCACCCATTTTCCCCTCGCCATATTACTATGGCAGAGGGGACCGCGGCGAACGGCGACCGGGGCGGAAAAAGTTTAATATGATGGCGGTGTCTATCAGACACCGCCAGCCATATTAGCATGGGCCAAAAAAGACGCCTTGCCGCCACGGAAAAGCAGGTGGTCTTCACTTCGGGGGACCGCTGCAGGCCCCCATGGTGAAGGCGAGGTGGGGGGGTGCACATGGGGGGTACCTGTGGTACCCCCCTGCATTTGCATATCCAATGCGGCAGGCACCGCGTGGTGTCTGCCTCTTTGTGTATGCAAATGCATACATGCATTTTTAGCATTGTGGCAGGCGGTGCTGAGAGCACCGCCCACCACAATGTTAAAAATGTAGGATGCGCCCGCCACTGTGGCGGGCACATCCTATTATGCCCCACGGGACCCCTGCCCTTATGGTGGGCGGTTCCATTATCCAATAGGATGGCAGGCGGACTAAGTCCGCCCGTCATCCTAATGACCCCTAAGTCTCCACGCTCATTGCCAAGCTCTTTCCTTCTGGCCTCAATATAGGCATTCTAATGCAATAAAACTTCTTTCTCTATCTAACAAGAATTGTGATAAGGCTTCTGCAGAAGAAAGAAAGAGCGCACTGCTAACACAGCTAAATGCATTTCAAGATGAGGCCTAAAATCAGGTTAAGCTAAGTTACCATTTAACATGAATTTGAATACATGATTGTACATCCACAAATATAACTTTCAGAATACAATCAATATGATTAAGAAAAAACATAATTATAAGTTTAACTAACCATTAGTGTATCTGTATACATATCTCTAACCTTTACAGTGATTACATTTTGCTAATAGATTTAAATCATTCATACACATTAATATGATTAAGGCACACAGTGAGTATAATGTCTTATACGAGTATATCACTACATAATCATGAGGGAGGCGTGGCCAGGCTCCAAAGAAGTGAGCAGTACTGCTTGGGAACTCCTGTCGGCCGTCCGCCATCCACAGCCATCCTGATGCCCTGCAAGGGGCCTGAATAGCCACGAGGCATCCCCACAGCAGCCAGCACAGAGTGGATTGATCGGAAGTGAAGCAAGCCTCTCCAACGGCCCGGATCGGGCAGAAAAGGTAAGCGCACATGGGTGCACAGCCAAGATGGCGGCACCCAGCGAGCGCTGACAAGCTCAGGCATCACACAAAACACTGGCATGAGTGGCTCAGACGAAGGACTGCCGGGCCCACTCTTAAGCCCGGCACCGGCATAAAGCTACCAGCTGGTGGGACCCCCGCGGGGCAGGCCAAGGGAGAGAAAACGAATTGCTCGCAGCACCCAGGAACGGGCAAAATGGCGGCACGCCGCAACGGCGGCGCTTGCAGGGGCACAGGAGCACAACCAACGACCTACGGCACTCCCCTCCAGCCTTCATGCAGGATCCAACACAGAGCCTAGGAAATCCGGGAATTACATCTGCCAGTGGACGGGCGCTGAGGAGCGAACGTGGCGACCTGGACAGTGGCGCCAAGCGGGCGCTGAAGGTCACGGAATCCGTGCAAGGAGCCAGCAAGAAGGAATGACGCATTCCCTCCTCTGGCCTCCAAATCACTGGGTGCTAGCACAGGAAGAGCGTGTGCACTCTTGCCAGTATCGGACACTCAGGCGGAGGCACCTGAGGGGCCTCCCTGAGATACCATGAAGTGCAACAACGACTGCGCAGCCTGGGCTGCCGGCGCATGGACGAGCACAGGGAAAAGCGCCTTGCGGGTAAGTAGGCGGGACCCCCTGCATTAGACTGACCCCATCACCCATACAATCCAGGGGGTGTACGCACATAGAGCAGAGGGGCTGGGTGACCTCAGGGGGCAATAACCTGAATCCTGAAGAGAGTGGGGATGGGGACAGTGGGAGTAGACCCAGAAAGCCCTGAAAGCAGCCCCCAAAAAAGTAAGGAGCAAAGGGGCAACGGGGCCAGACTGCACTAGGCGCTGACGCACCCAGGACGGCGCACTCCGGGCGAAGGTGATGCCAGGAGGCCCCTGAGGACTTGGACGAATGGCGCACTCCGGGGGTTGCCGGGAGGGTGCCTGCAAACAGAGCCCAGTTTGCGCCTGTGACGGAGGCTGACGATACCCCATAAGCAAGTGTAGCACCCGGAACATCGTGGGGCGGGAGGACACCATGGGAAAACTTCTGAAACAGAAGGAGAAGGAGGATCTTGCAACGGGCAGACCCCCAGATGAGGCCGAGAAGTCTGCAATGAGGATGGACCTCCTAACAGATCCTACATTACAGGACATACTGCAAGCTATCACCACCCCAGTGAACGCCTGGAAGGGAAAATTGATTCTCTCAGCCTGGATAAGGGATTGCTCCGGGAGGAACATAAGAAACTAGTGGACCGGGTCACGAAAAACAAAAGAACACTGGCTACGACTGTTCCGGCGATCACAGACATGCAAAACCGAATATTCGTGCTGGAAACCAAAGTACGGACATTGGAAGAAAGGGCAGAGGACGCTGAAAACCGATCGCGTAGAAGCAACCTCTCAATAGTGGGCCTGCTGTAGAAAATTGAAGGGCGCAAATGGCGGACTATCTTAAAAAATGACTCAAGGACGAAGTGGCACCGACCGGCCTATCGAACTTCTTCGCCCTAGAGAGTGCACATTGCATCCCGGCGAAGCTGCCCACACCTGGCGCCCCGCCATGAGTGCTGATAGCGAAACTCCTCCACTACAAGGACTGAGATCACATCCTAACTCAGGCGCGGCTCAAGGGCGACATCCAAGTGCACAACTCCATAGTGCGCATCTTCCCGGACATCTCCCGCGAGGTGAATCATACCGAGATGTAAAACAGAGACTACACCAGCTGGATTACAAATACGTGACCCAGTACCTAGCCACGCTGAGGGGGACCACAACGGAAGACACCAAATTCTTCAGGGCTCCCCGGGAGACATCTGACTGGATAGACCGACAGTGCAAGAGCAGAATCCAATGGGGGGATTGCGGCGAGGACCCCGCACGAGACACCGGAAGAATGGGACTGAGATCCTGGCGCCTCCACAGGAGGAAGCACAACTAGAATGACGAAGCGCAATACAGGTGGTGGCGCTAATCAGCGGGGGAACTGAGAACCCAGGACCTCCTGAAAGTGGCGAGGAACGGGCAGACACGGGCTCGGAGACTGAATCGGAGACTGGATTCAGTGAGTCTTAAGCGCAGAGCCTGACACTGCCAGATTTTACGCCGCAGACGGCGGATGGCATCATCTAATGGCAGGGAATGAGAGCCGGTGAGAAATGCTACCAGATTGCCGCAAGACACTGCAACATCTATGTTGGACAGGCCACATGAAGGGCTCGCTCCCTCCCCGCACGACCATGCCCGAGCCCGGCTCCTCAAGTGTTACACGCCACCACTACCCGTTTTCCGTCCCCTCTGGGACCCCTGCCTCTGAACATCTCGACCTCATGGGCCCGATCCCCTACTGGCCCTCTCGCCCGACCTGGGCGCCATCTTGGACACAGCACCACGAGGCCGCGTGGCCTCCGATCGACCCTAACCCTGGGCCTGGCCAGGCCCCGACATCCCGGCACCACCATCCACCCAGGAGGTGAGCGGACTACTTGGCAGGTCAATGGGAGAAAGAGGTGTCGATGGCTCTCCCCCGCCAAGTGCCGATCACCCCCAGCTCCCCCAGGCGCTGGCTCCACCCCCCTGCTGGGTGTCTGGACTCCCTCATCCCGGACCTCCCGACCTCCAAGTGCGAGGGTCCGGACATCAAAGGGCGCCAGACCTATAACTGGGGCAGCTCCAGAGCAGGAAGGCAGTTGTATCCTGGAGTCGAGAGACGCAGTGAAGAACTCATGCTTGACGGACTACTGGCGCTGCCGTAGCCCTGCCTTGCGAACTATCGTCCTGCCTGCTGGCGCTGCCGCAACCTTCTGAAACCTTCATCGTCGTCGGGACCTGCTGGCGTGGCCGTGGACCGTTTGTAACCACCACCTTCATCGGGACCTGCTGGCTTCGCTGCGGACCGTCGCTACCTTCAACCATCTCGGGACCTGCTGGCTCCGCCGCGGCCCGATCATCTAGAACGCCGAGCTCGAGGATTGAGAGCTATTTCATCTAACCGATTGGTAACAAGACTGTCCCGCTACCCCTTTCCCAATCCAGAGACCAGAACCGAGGGGACCCCTGAGTCCAGACCTCCTTGTACCATTTTACCGTACTTAAAGAATTGCTTATAAAGTATCGTTGAACCTTATCCTTGTGTGGTGTACGTCTGTGGGGGGGAAGTTACTTGTCTGTACGATCGCTGGAGACGGTTCTCCCCGGAGACCTCTCCCCCTATACTCGGCCGACCCTCCCGGTCCGTCTAACATTGGTGGCCAGCGGCGCGATCCGAATCACCGCATAATCGTACAGAGAGTAGCTCACCCCACGACGAAATCACAATGACAACCAAAGAAAGCGGATCCACCGAGAAATTCCAGATGGAGAAATTGGAAGAATACAGCCATCGTGAGTTGAAACAATTCTGCATTGAACTAGGTATCGCTACCACCGGTCTAAGTACTAAAGACGATTTCAAGCACGCCCTTGAGTCCTGGGCAGACCCCCGGACCAAAATGTCGCAGCAGCAGAAAAAGACACCACGGCTCCTGAGGAGCGAAGAACGGGTCTCTCGCAAGACGAGATCCAAGAACGAGAAAGAATCCGACTACATGAACTAGAAATGGCCCGGCTCAAAATGGATGGTGAACTCAAGTTAGCCGAACAGAAACTGAACCTAGAACATCTGCGGCTCCGAGAAGAACGGGAAGAGAAACAGAGACAAAGAGAGCTCGAGGAAAAGAGACTGGCATATGAACATGAGCGCAAATTAGCTGAGATAGACTTACGCAAGCAGAACAAAGAATTAGGGGTGCCCGAGCAACCTCGCACCCCAGGGGCAACAGAGAAAAAGGTACACATCCCCAAGGATGTCGTTCGAGAATATTTCCGAGAGGACGACATCCAGCAATGGTTCAAGGCCTACGAGATCGCTTTGACCTCCCACCGGATCGATCGAAGCGACTGGGGAGCCGGTCTATGGGGGAGGTTCCTCAATGAGGGCCGCGATGCCCTGCTACAGCTCCCAGACCATCTGATGACCTCCTATGACCACATGAAAGCTGCCCTCCTCACCCGCTATGGGCTCACACCCGAAATGTACCGCCAGAGGTTCCGAGACTGCACCCGAATCCCGGGTACGACTTGGGTGGAATACGTGAACTATTTCAGCCGGGCCTTCGAGGGTTGGATCAAAGGAAGCAACGTCACAACTTACGAACAACTCTTCAATCTCATGGTATGGGAGCATCTATCAAACAACTGCTTCATCGAGCTCAGGCAGCACCTCCTCGACAGCAAATTGACTGATCCACGGCAGCTCGCCGCCGAGGTGGGAAATCACCCGAGTGGGCCGAAATGGGTCCTATGAACAGAACCGGAACCACCACGGTCAGCACCGTCCCCGAGGAGGAGGAGGGGGCCAAGGACGAGGAAAGGACAACGCTCCGGCCGCCCCCGCTACCAGCACCCCACCCCCGGCCAACCGGGGCAACACCCCGGCGCGGCCGGGATACAGAGCCAATGTCACGTGTCACCGATGCCAGCGAGTCGGCCACTACGCAAACGACCCAAATTGTCCACAGAGCCAGACTCCGAGACCCCGCCAGATGGCTGCCTGCCGCCCTGGGGGAAGAACAAATCTCCGAGGAACATGAAGAATATGAGCAAGAACACCAAGAATGGGAGCCAGCCGCCATGGCTCTAGCATGCTTAGGGGAAGAGACATGGTCCCGCGGGTCCCCCTACCCGCCAACACCCGGAAGTACAGTCAATGGGTGAGCATTAATGGACGCCGGGCCGAAGCCCTACGTGACACCGGGGCCAGTGTAACAGCCGTCCGCTGTCACCTGGTGACCCCAGAACAGATCCTGCCGAACATTCTCTGCCCTGTCCGTTCAGCCGACAATTCGGAGAGTCTATGTCGGATGGCTTGCGTCCCCTTCGAGTGGGGAGGAGTCTCCGGCATGTTGAAAGTGACGGTCCGAGATGACGCCCCCGTAGACTGTCTCCTGGGGAATGACCTTGAAAGCTCCCCGTGGGCCGCCGTAGAAAGGAGAGAGCACCTGGGGATGTTGGGCATCCCGGACTGGGCGTGCGTCACCACCCGGTCCATGGCCGCCCGTGCCATCCCCCGACCCGAAGAACCTGAATGGCCGGCACCTCCTCCCCCGGTCGCTCCAGTAGAAGACGCCGACCGTGCCGTCCCCCCAGAACAAACTCCCGAGGGGCCCGTTCAGCCTCAGGACCTTTCCGGCCTGGATCAGTGGCATCAAGAGGGGGGGCCCACCCAGGAACAGTTTCGCCAAGAACAGAAGACCTGTCCCTCCCTCGAGGGACTCCGCCAACAAGCCCTCGCTCAGAGCGCAGGGGATACTTCCGGAACACATTGGGTCTATTGGGACAATGACCTGTTGTACAGCGAACAGAGAATCGCGGAGTTAGGGGCCAGTCGAGTGCTAGTGGTGCCCCTCCGCTTTAGAGACTTCTTGCTAAACCTGGCCCACGATGTCCCCCTGGCTGGCCACCTGGGTCAGGATAAAACCTACAGTCGCCTGGTGACCCACTTTTTCTGGCCTAAGATGAGGAACGATGTACTCCAGCACTGCCGGTCTTGCCCCACGTGCCAAGCCAGTGGGAAGAGCGGCCGCAAGCTGAAAGCCCCCCTGCAACCATTTCCAGTGGTCACCACCCCGTTCGAGAGGGTGGGGATAGACATTGTGGGGCCCCTCGACCCCCGTACAGCACAAGGACATCGGTTCATCCTGGTACTGGTGGACCACGCCACCCGCTACCCTGAGGCTGTTCCCCTGCGAACTGTGACAGCCCCGGTAGTCGGCCGGGCCCTGATGGGGATCTTCTCCCGTGTGGGCTTCCCCCGAGAAGTCGTCAGTGACCGGGGCACAAACTTTATTTCAAAATACATGAAGTCCCTCTGGCAACAGTGTGGGGTCACCTACCGATTCACGACCCCCTATCACCCTCAAGGAAACGGACTCGTTGAGCGGTTCAACCGCACGCTCAAAGGGATGATTGGGGGGTTGGAAGAGCCCCTCCGTCGCCAGTGGGATGTGCTACTACCGTGCCTTCTCTTTGCCTACCGAGAAGTCCCCCAGAAGTCCCTCGGCTTCAGCCCGTTTGAACTCTTGTATGGACACCCGGTACGAGGGCCGCTCAGCCTAGTCAAAGAAGGCTGGGAAATGCCCCCTCTAAAGAACCCTCCAGATGTTTTCAAGTACCTCCTAACCCTCCGCAACCAGACCCGACGATTCAGAGAGATGGCAAAAGCAAACTTGGAGGCCAGTCAGGAGGACATGAAAAGGTGGTACGACCAAAATGCCTCCTCCATCGAATTTGAACCCGGCCAACAAGTATGGGTAATGTCCCCCACCGAACCATGCGCCCTGCAAGACAAATGGACGGGGCCCTTCAAAGTAATCGAGCGCAAGGGCCCTGTCACCTATCTCATCGATATGGAATCTTCACGGAACCCTCTCCGGGTTCTCCACGCTAATAGACTGAAACCCCATTTTGTGCGTTCAGAACTCAGCCTCCTGATGGCAACAGACAATGGAGCCGAGGAGGACTCCGAACCCCTCCCTGACCTCCTACGGACTCGGGAGAAGGACGGCTCCGTGGACGGGGTCCGACTCTCGGAGGCCCTCACCCTGGAACAACGCCAAGGATGCCGAGACCTCCTGCTGCAGTTCGCCAGCCTGTTCTCCCTCACCCCAGGGTTCACCCCCTGGTGCGTACACGACGTGGACACTGGGGACAGTCCCCCTATCCGCCACCGGGCCTACCGCGTACCAGATCGGGTACGGGGCTGCATCCAAGAGGAGGTGGCCAGGATGCTCACGCTCGGGGTCATCGAGCCCTCCGACAGCCCCTGGGCCAGCCCAGTAGTACTGGTCCCCAAAGCAGCCGCCCCCGGCGCCACACCAGAACTCCGGTTCTGCGTCGACTACCGGGGCTTGAATGCGGTCACCAGAACAGACGCACATCCCATTCCCCGGGCAGATGAACTAATCGACCGCATGGGAGCTGCCCGCTACCTCAGTATCTTCGACCTGACGGCGGGCTACTGGCAGATCGGCCTCACACCCCGGGCCCAAGAACGATCTGCATTTTCCACTCCTGATGGACACTATCACTTCAAGGTCATGCCATTCGGCATGAAGAATGCCCCAGCAACGTTTCAGCGGCTAGTTAATCAGGTCCTGGCGGGGCTTGAAGAATTCAGCGCCGCCTACCTGGACGATATCGCTGTATACAGCCACCACTGGTCCGACCACCTCCACCACCTCCGAGAGGTGCTACAGGCCCTTCAACGAGCTGGCCTCACGATCAAGGCCAGCAAATGCCAAATTGGCCAGGGGTCCGTGACCTATCTCGGACACCAGGTGGGAAGCGGTCTGGTGGCCCCTCTGCAACTCAAGATCGCTGCCATCCAGTCTTGGCAGCCCCCCATCACCCAGACCGAGGTACGCGCCTTTTTGGGACTCACAGGCTACTACCGGCGGTTCGTGAGAGACTATGGCAGTATTGTGGGGCCCCTCACGGAACTCACATCCAAAAACCAACTAAAGAAGGTCAACTGGACCCCAGACTGTCAAGCGGCCTTCGAGAAGCTGAAGGCCGCCATGTGCTCCGCCCCGGTGCTCCAGGCCCCCGACTACAGTCGGGAATTTATCGTCCAGACGGATGCCTCCGACCATGGCATTGGGGCAGTCCTTTCCCAGTTGAACACCGAAGGACTTGACCAGCCAGTGGCTTTCATCAGCAGGCGACTCCTGGCCCGAGAACAACGCTGGAGCACCATCGAGAGGGAGGCCTTCGCCGTGGTATGGGCCCTCAAAAAGCTCCGGCCCTACCTCTTCGGCACCCACTTCCGGGTACAGACCGATCATCGGCCCCTGCAGTGGCTAATGCAGATGCGGGGGGAAAACCCGAAACTACTACGTTGGTCCATCTCCCTGCAGGGGATGGACTTCACTGTGGAACATCGACCTGGGCAAGACCACGCCAACGCAGATGGCCTGTCACGCTTTTTCCGCCTCGACGAGGAGAGTCCCCAAGAGGATGGGTGACTCTCCCCGCCTTCAGCTGGGGGGGACGCATGTTGGACAGGCCACATGAAGGGCTCGCTCCCTCCCCGCACGACCAGGCCCGAGCCCGGCTCCTCAAGTGTTACACGCCACCACTACCCGTTTTCCGTCCCCTCTGGGACCCCTGCCTCTGAACATCTCGACCTCATGGGCCCGATCCCCTACTGGCCCTCTCGCCCGACCTGGGCGCCATCTTGGACACAGCACCACGAGGCCGCGTGGCCTCCGATCGACCCTAACCCTGGGCCTGGCCAGGCCCCGACATCCCGGCACCACCATCCACCCAGGAGGTGAGCGGACTACTTGGCAGGTCAATGGGAGAAAGAGGTGTCGATGGCTCTCCCCCGCCAAGTGCCGATCACCCCCAGCTCCCCCAGGCGCTGGCTCCACCCCCCTGCTGGGTGTCTGGACTCCCTCATCCCGGACCTCCCGACCTCCAAGTGCGAGGGTCCGGACATCAAAGGGCGCCAGACCTATAACTGGGGCAGCTCCAGAGCAGGAAGGCAGTTGTATCCTGGAGTCGAGAGACGCAGTGAAGAACTCATGCTTGACGGACTACTGGCGCTGCCGTAGCCCTGCCTTGCGAACTATCGTCCTGCCTGCTGGCGCTGCCGCAACCTTCTGAAACCTTCATCGTCGTCGGGACCTGCTGGCGTGGCCGCGGACCGTTTGTAACCACCACCTTCATCGGGACCTGCTGGCTTCGCCGCGGACCGTCGCTACCTTCAACCATCTCGGGACCTGCTGGCTCCGCCGCGGCCCGATCATCTAGAACGCCGAGAATTTGAAAGGAAAATGGCTTTTAGGTTGTCAGAGAGCGGGCGCTCTGCCAGTATGGAAGCACTATAGGAAAACAAAGTAGAATGTGGTGCAACTGGGTGAGTGGAAAACCATATAACCACTCAAAGGAGAAGCGAGCAAGCTCACTACTCCACAATGACAAGAGACAACAAACCCTATGCACACACTTGACAAGTAAAAAAACGGATACAATGTCCAGATGTAAGAATTCGATAGAGCAGAGAAACCACAGTAATGTGTGAATGAATATGTATAGATGAATAAGTATCAATGAAGAAGTCTTGATCTCCTTGTTTTATTCCAACACAGCATGTGAACAACCAGCCGACACGTGTTTCATCGCATCTTGCGAATCTTCAGG
The DNA here is from genome assembly GCF_964263255.1 of Lissotriton vulgaris. Taxonomy (NCBI): domain Eukaryota; kingdom Metazoa; phylum Chordata; class Amphibia; order Caudata; family Salamandridae; genus Lissotriton; species Lissotriton vulgaris. Next base: position 1,310,551,188 of record NC_141695.1, read on the forward strand.
GCTCTATTGGTTGTGTATCGGACTATATGGTCGCTCTTCCGGTGATACTTCCGACCCGGAAGGGCCCAAGACCATCCAAGCTCTATTGAAAAGTGAGGTATAATAGCTTGCAAGCGTAGTGCGCTTGTTATGGGGTGCCCGGGGGAAGATGTTGTACTCGGTCACTTTGTATCTGAAAATCCGATGTTGCTCAATTATTAGGGATAGTTCCGTGGCTTGTACCGGATTCGGTGTCTTAAGGCGTCTTGTTGCTTCCTTCTTCTCCCGGGTCTCCTCGTTCGCACTTCGAACGAGGAGACCCGGGAGAAGAAGGAAGCAACAAGACGCCTTAAGACACCGAATCCGGTACAAGCCACGGAACTATCCCTAATAATTGAGCAACATCGGATTTTCAGATACAAAGTGACCGAGTACAACATCTTCCCCCGGGCACCCCATAACAAGCGCACTACGCTTGCAAGCTATTATACCTCACTTTTCAATAGAGCTTGGATGGTCTTGGGCCCTTCCGGGTCGGAAGTATCACCGGAAGAGCGACCATATAGTCCGATACACAACCAATAGAGCCCTGAAGATTCGCAAGATGCGATGAAACACGTGTCGGCTGGTTGTTCACATGCTGTGTTGGAATAAAACAAGGAGATCAAGACTTCTTCATTGATACTTATTCATCTATACATATTCATTCACACATTACTGTGGTTTCTCTGCTCTATCGAATTCTTACATCTGGACATTGTATCCGTTTTTTTACTTGTCAAGTGTGTGCATAGGGTTTGTTGTCTCTTATCTAGAACGCCGAGCTCGAGGATTGAGAGCTATTTCATCTAACCGATTGGTAACAAGACTGTCCCGCTACCCCTTTCCCAATCCAGAAACCAGAACCGAGGGGACCCCTGAGTCCAGACCTCCTTGTACCATTTTACCGTACTTAAAGAATTGCTTATAAAGTATCGTTGAACCTTATCCTTGTGTGGTGTACGTCTGTGGGGGGGAAGTTACTTGTCTGTACGATCGCTGGAGACGGTTCTCCCCGGAGACCTCTCCCCCTATACTCGGCCGACCCTCCCGGTCCGTCTAACAATCTATATTAAGGTACAGGGGCACATGGGTGGAAGGTGGCTGAGGGGTGATTCACCGAAAACTTTGTAGGGGATGGAGGTTGCAGAGACTGGGAGAACGCCGACGAGAGGCCACCCCTGGAGACTGACTAATTGACCTGCAAGCAGTTACTTATAGACCTTTTCTATTGGTTTGGATGGGAGGGGTTTTACTACTTATCCTGGGAGAGTAGGAGTTGGGGAACATGTTTACTGTTGACAAGAGGGGCTAACCTTGAGTTGCGCTATATATGGAACACTATGGCAAGGAGAGTGAAGGGCGAGGGGAGGGCGTTGCTCAGCCTTAGTAGCGGCCGACTTATCAAATCAAATGTCAATGGCTGATAAACAACACTATAAATGAATGACGTTGAACTTTAGGGGGATGCGCACCATGTCAAAGTGCCACAAGTCACTCTCTTACAAAAGGAGAAGGGGAGCCCAGATAGCCCTCCTGCAAGAAACACACCTAACACAGAAGGAAGGGCAAGCACTACACAAAAGATGGAGTGGGCAGCTCTACTACACCACCTATTGGGCCTATGCAAGAGGGGTGTTAATATAGATCGGAACTGGGGTGCCGTTCCAATTGCTATCCTCAGTAGTGGACCCGGAAGGGCGCTACGTAGCAGGAAAGGGGAGACTTGAGGGCTGGGAAATCTGCTTAGTTAGCGTCTACGCCCCCAACGTGGATCAACCTACCTTCTTTACGACCCTGAACCACTGACTAGCTCAATACCTTGCGGATACGGTCATAACCAGGGGTGACTTCATTAGTGTGGACAATGTGCTGCTAGACAGGTCCCGTCCCCCATTGCAGAACTCCCAGGCAGCGCACGCTTCCCAGGCCTTCACAGCATGGAGACAGACCTTGGCATTGATAGACCCGTGGCGTACCTTGATCTCACAAGGGAGGGATTACTCCTCCTTTTCAGCGGTCCACGAAGTGCACGCACGCCTAGACGCCTTCCTCTGCTCGGCAGATGTCCAATGCCATGTCACAAGCACAGGAGTACGTTGCACGCACCATCTCAGACCACAACGCACTGCTCATGTCACTGCAATGGGCCCACCCACCAGCAGCAATCCCGACATGGAGGCTTCGCCCAGACACCCTGGAGGGCCAGGTCTTCAGAGAGGAGATCAGAGGCGAAATAACGCGGGCAAGGTTGGGTCACAGAATGTAGAGTGGGACTCATTCACGGTGGTCTTGAGGGGCCAATGTATAACACGGGCCACCGGGGTTAGGCGCGTCCTCACATGTGAAGTAGAGGAGGCAGAATTGGCACTGAGAGAGATGGAAGGCAGGAGGCCGGGACATCCAGAACTCCACATGGCCCACTTAGACGCTAAGGAGGAAGTGGCGAAGCAAACTGAGAGACTTTGAAGCTTCGATTATAAGAAGTATTTAGAGCACACACATGCTGAAAGGGACAGGTCCAACTCACTCTTGGCATGGTTGACCGACCCGAAGACTAGGGGTGCTTCTCTAGTGGAAATAGAAGACGAAGGGGGGACCAGACACTATGCGCCAGACAGGATCAATGGGATCTTTGCGCAATACTATGCCAACCTTTACATGGAAACGTGCCTAAGCAAACCGGTAGACATTAGGGAATATCTGGATGACTTGCCACTAACAGTTCTGAACCCTGAAGTGGCGGACTTACTCGGGGCAGATATTACCCAGCAGGAGACTCGGGTCGCCATCAAGGGCATGGCCCGTAACAAGACCCCGGGCACGGATGGCCTCCAGGCCGAATTTTATGCAACATATGCAGAGAAGCTGGCCCCTCAACTGGCTGCGATGTACCAGGGGGCCCGAGAGTTGGGAGAGCTGCCCAAGATTGCCAGAGAAGCCCTTATTATCCCCTAACCCGGGAAAGAACCCCATGACTATAGGGCCTACAGACCACTATCAATGTTAAACATGGATTATAAGATCCTCAGTAAAATACTGGCGATGCGTCTGCTGCCACACATGCCCCTACTGGTGCACGCAGACCAGGCAGGATTCATCCAGGGGCGGAACACGGCCATAAACATCCGGCGGCTCCTTGCAGTAATGGACTCAGAGGGGTAGGCAAGCGGCAGCAGTGTTCGCAGTAGATATCGAAAAGGCGTTCGACAGCTTGGAGTGGAAATATTTGTACGAGGTCTTAACCAAGATGGGGCTGGGGGAGGGATTCCTGACATGGGTGTGGCTACTTTACACATCCCCTACGGCCCGTGTAAGTACTGGGAGGATTATCTCATCCAGGCAGAGAGTGGAGAGAGGCACGAAGCAGGGATGCTCCCTCTCCCCACTCCTGTGTGCCCTGGGCATGGAACCACTGGCGAGCAGAGCCAGAAGCGCTCGGGACATCCCGGGGCCTGGAAACAGCGACAGGGCAACATTACATTACACTTCGTCACGACGATCAACTCATATTTTTGTGCAACACGGATGGGGAGCTGAGGGGCGCATGCAGCATGCTAGATGGGTTCGGCACCATGTCAGGCCTCAAGGTTAACTGTCAAAAATCCAGCCTATACCCACTCGCACCTGATAGCCCCCCATCGCTTATGCTAGAACATCTGCGCTGCGAGCGTAATTGCCTGCAGTACCCGGGAGTCAAAATATACCATAGGGCGACAGACTTACTAGACAGTAAAGTGGGAAGAGTTATGAGGGGGGCAAAAGCAGCAATGGACTTCTGGGGAATGCTTCCGCTATCCGTGGCTGGAAGCGTGGATGTCCTGAAAATGGTGACACTACCGCGCTTACTATACTACTTCAGGACATTGCCGGTATGGATCCCGCGAGCAATGTTCAAGGAGCTAGACTCAACAATTACATCATTTATCTGGGGTACCGACAGACGGAGGGTGGCACTGGCAATGCTGAGACGCCCCACAGCTGAGGGCGGATTGGCCCTGCCAGACCTCAAGTCCTACTACCTGGGAGCACAACTATACTGACTAATACAGTGGCTAGCAGTGGATCGGAGCCCGGGTTGGGAGCGGTGTCCAACAGCACCAGACATGGCCGCACTGGCGAGAGTCGTCCTCCGTGTGCGCCGTACCTCGGCTACGGACACGACAGAGACCAATGTGATAGTGCGGTGCTGGGCCAGATACATAAGGAAAGTGGGTGCTGCAACTCTCTACACCCCTGAGATACCACTACCGATGCTGCGCTACCTTCCAATGGGAGAACACTGGGTAGGGCTAGAGGACGGGGTGGAGGCAGGAATCCATGGGATAGGTGACTTATACCGGGATACTGCGCTCCTTCCCTTTGCAGACTTGCACACCGCATGTGACCTGCCAGAGGGTAATTTCCTAAAACACAGGGCCCTAACATGTAGAATTAGAGCACACTGGCAGACAGGGGACGCTGAGCCGAGAGCGCTGGCGGGATGCAGATATGTTGCACTGTTAGCAGGATGGATCAAGACGGTGTCCTGTCTGTATAGAGCAATACGGCAGGACATGCAACAGCCGTTAGAGCGCTTGCGAACACAGTGGGAGGAGGACATTGACAAACCAATACCTGAGAAGGACTGGGACAAAATCCTAGAACGCACCCCGTAAGTGTCTTGGAATGCACGCTTCAAGCTAATTAACTACTATGTGCTGCATAGGGCATTCTTGACGCCAGTTTGCATTCGAAGATATTTTAGTGGTAAATGCAGTGTGTGTACTTGCAAAGTTTCTCGAGGGTTTCACCAGGTAGGTGCAAATTAGTGCTGGCCATCTCTCGACACTTGTTTCTGGATTGTTACTCGTCATCAGTAGAGATTAGGCATTTAGAATGTATGGGGTTGCTGAGCAGGCTGCCAAAGTATTCTCGGGTTACAGTACCTCTCCAGGTACGCAGGTGCATCTCCACAATCTCCTCAGCTCAAATGGCTCGAGGGAGCTTTTTAAACAGGAAACAAATGTGGAATCACACTGCTTCTCCTCCCAGCAGGTTCGCCCTAGGCATCATGGTAAATGCAGCTTGCCAAGTGTGTGTACTTGCAAAGTATCTCGAGTGTTTCACCAGATAGGTGCAGATTAGTGCTGGCCATCTCTAGACACGTGTTTCTGGATTGTTATCCGTCATCAGTAGAGATTAGGCAATTCGAATGTATGGGGTTACTGAGCAGGCTCCAAAGTATTCTCGGGTTACAGTACCTCTCCAGTCGCACAGGTGCCTCTCCAGGAGCTCGTCAGCTCAAATGGCTCGAGCGAGCCTTTTAAACAGGAAACAAATGTGGGATCACACTGTTTCACCTCTACGGATGAAGGATAAAATCCAGAAACACATGTGTCTAGAGATTGACTGCACTAACCTGCACCAACTTTGGTGAAACACTCTGCAAAATTTCAAGTAAGCATTTAAATTGAACTGCAGTTACCAGGATGCAAAGGGGTGAACTGTGCTGGGAGGTGAAGCAGTGTGCTCCCATCTCCCTTCTGTTTAAAAAGGCTCCCTTGAGCCACTGAGATGACGAGCTCTTGGAGATGCACCTATGCGCCAGGGAGAGGTACTGAGACCTGAGAGGAATGTGGCAGCTTTCTCAGCAAACCCCAGATGAATTTCGTTTTATCTCTAATGATGAAGGATAAAATTCAGAAACATATGCGTCTAGAGATTGACAGCACTAACCTGCACCAACTTTGTTGAAACACTCTGCAAAATTTCAAGTAAGCATTTAAATTGAATTGCATTTACCAGGATGCAAAGGGGCGAACTGTGCTGGGAGGTGAAGTAGTGTGCTCCCATCCCCCTTCTGCAGTAATAGTGTATTGTATTGTATTGTATTGTTATTTATATAGCGCGGTTGCTGCTCACTGGGCGTCCAAGCGCTGAAGCATGAAGACAGAACTGGGAGAAGCGGAGAGAATTAGGGTTCAGTGGACCTAGCAAACAAGTAGGTTTTCAATTGTTTGCGGAAAGAGAGTAGGTTTGTATTAGTCCGGAGTTGTAGGGGGAGTGAGTTCCACATCCTCGAGGCGTTTAAGGAGAACATCCTTCCTCCGGTCCTGGCTCTCCTTACTCTGGGTACCACGGCCAGGAAGGCCTCCGTAGATCGAAGGTTTCTCTTTGGATGGTATTGAGTGACTAGCTTATCAATGATAGCTGGACCTGACTTCCAGAAAGCCCGGTTGGCAATACATAGTGCCTTGAATGCCACTCTCTGTCTCACTGGAAGCCAGTGTAGGCTGTTCAATGCAGGTTTGGCTGACTGCATCCGTGGAACCTGTAGCAGGGTCCGGGCTGCACAGTTCTGCACCACCTGAAGCTTTCGCAGGGTCATCTCGGGGGCTCCAACATACAGGGCGTTGTTCGAGTCCAACCGGGACTGAATCAGGCCCTGTACTGCCACTTGTTTGGCTTCCATTGGAAGGAGGGGAAGAACTTTCCTTAGTGTTCTAAGTAGGCCAAAACAAGTGGCGGATAGTTTAGTGGCCTGAGTAGAGAAGGAGAGATTTCTGTCAAGCCATACTACTAGGCTTTTTACGCTTTCCTTGGGGGTGGGGGGGGGGGGGGATACCCAGGCACAGAGGCCATAAGGAAGTGAAAGACATTGGTGATACTGAGCCCAGGAGCATGAGCTCAGTATACTGTAGAGATGTGTACTGTAGAGATGTCAAAATCAGTACAAAACAGTTTGAGATTAGAATACAAATTGGCCATGACATTCTGAACGCATCATTATTCTTTTATATGTGTTTTGAGCCAGAGGTTTCACATGTACCTTTTATGTGATGGATCTGCGTGTTTCATATCCTATATACATACCATTTTGCAAAGCTGTGAAGGGTTATTTCTATAAGAGACAGTAAAACCTTAATATTCTGTTGCTTTGAATTTGAATACAGTTCTGTTTTTGGAGTGTAGCAGAAGGAACTGTGTTCCTTCTAGTACAGGATCGGTATCCACTATATATTAAGTATTGTGAGACTGTTTTCTTCAGACCGTATTCTATAGTGATTTTTATCTAATGATTATGTGTCCCATGTCTCCTTATGAAGACATGTATTGTATTAAGTTGGATACATTTAGAAATTGGTGTTGGTCCATAATGTAAATAAAACATTTATGGCCAGATGTACAAAAATATTTTGCTATTACAAAGCCTCTGATTCGCAAAATACAAGTTTATGTTTTGCAACAGCAAGGCGTTATTTCGACTGAAAATGCAATTCCAACTGGCATTGTACAGTTTTCAATTCATATACAATTGCTAATGATACGTGGTATGTAATATGTGTCCTCCCTCTCCTTTGCTAGTCAATATGCAATGTATCTACATTATTGATCTGTTACTCAGACCGGTAAACTGGTGGGAAGTTATTTGCAAGACAGCTTCCACCTTGTGAATCATGACCTTCAGTAGGAGGTACCAGGTGCGGCTGGCAGGTAACAGTGGTGGGGGGGTGGCGGTGGGATAGTCAGAAACTTACCTGTACATTGCTGGTCACTAGCCGCTGCCTTTCTTCCCTCCTCTGCTCTCCCTCGTTCCCGGCTGCACCCATGTTTCCAGACTGCCATAGCCAATCATCACGCTGCTGTCATCAGCATAACAGCAGTGTTGTGATTGGTCTGAATACCATGGTTCGGTGCTCAGACGGGAAGTAGGAGCCTGTACATGTTCTCCACTCAGGTGGAGATCATACTAAGTATGCATGATGGCTTGGCCATCCCAAGAAGGCCAGCCAAACATTCATGAGCACTTAGGTGCACCATACACTTCTCCCTCTTTAATGAGCCCAGACCCATCCGCCTAACTTAGCTACAGTCCATTATAATAACAACAAAATGATATTAACGATCTGTTATTATCATTTAATTTTTCATTTGCACTGCTCATAGAGCAATGGGGTGACGATCCTCCGCCTTAGCGGAGGAGCCACTGATGGGAAGTACTGGACATGCAGGGGACATGAAAGTGTGTCCCCCTTTCCTTTGTAAGCTGATATGCAATGTAACTGATACTGGGCCCTGAAAGGGGGTGTTAACACATTTGTATGGCTGCATCCACCATATCAATGCTGTAGTTTGGCAGTGGGTGAGCAGGCGGCAATCTAGAGAACACCTTTATGCCAGTGGCTTAATGATAGCCCCTGCAGCTCCTGCAGTGCAGGGGATCCCTGAGCTCAAAGGGGGCCCCTTCACAACTATGAACAGTTGGCGGGCCCCTAGCCTCAGAGATCCTGACTGGATCCAAAGTGTGGGGGCTCCCTCCATGCACTTTGCAGCGGGGGGACTCTCCAGATAAATTATGCCACTGCTTTTTGCTTCCCCAAATCTGCTCTGTGAATGTCATCTAATATTGGTTGTTGCAATTCAGCTATTTCATTGGCCTTTGTATCAGTATGCTTCAGGACATTCCTCTTAGAATTGTTGGGACATACAAATTAATGCTCTTGCTATGTTCGCAAATCATGTAATACTTTTTTTAGATTATGATCCCAATCCTCCTAATCCACAAGGGTTCCCTGGGTTCCTAATCCCATAACCTGACCACCACAAATGTCAACATTGTGAGGATTTTAGGACCAGGTCTCCCATAACCAAACCTCAGTACCTCCTCCCCATCTCCTTGTCTCCAAGCAATATGACCATTGGATCATCAGGCACTATAATTCCACGTATCTCTTGCAGCCACTTCCTCACCTCTTTCATGAAGTTGGCTTTTTTCAGAAACGACCACCAGAAATGGTTATAGTTTGGAAGTAGCCCATGTCCGTTTAAGGGGTTGCTGTCAAAACAATGTCACCATTCAAGGACAGCGAATGCAAGATGGAAGTCTGCTGATCCTCTCAAACCTCAATTTATTTGCAGACAAACGCAAATAGACTCCTGCCTCATAAATATTAAAGAAGAAGACATTTTGTAACTTCTCCGAATGGACATTTTGCACTGTACATCAGTTGCAGTGAAAAATGAAGTTGCAAACAAGTTGGAATGGAAATACTACAGTTTTGTGTCCTCACTTTAGTACATCAGAATTTAAATTGAGATTAGTGCACTTGTTTTTATGCAGCAGCCTACATATGATTTGGAAATGTAAATGAAGTAAATGTAGTAGCGGCTGGTGTCCGCTAAAAATGGTGAGCCAACACGGGGCTGTGCAAACAAATAAAGAAAAAAGACTTACCTGATGCTCAGCGCTCTTCTACGAGCCGCTCTTCTGCTCCTCTGGACACCCGTCTCCCAGACTACCCTGCGTCCAATACGATACTGCTCTCACCAGGACAGCAACTTCAGGATTGGGTGGAGCACACAGCTTTTGGGCTCCATCGGGAGCTGGGATCCTGCACCTGGTGGTCTCTCCACCTAGCAAGGCAGCTGGGTTGGAGATGAGTCAGTGCGCATGACAATTTAGACGTCCTAGGAGGGCTGGCCAAACCGCTATGCGCACTGACAGCAGTCCATAACACTCCCCCTTCCTCTTGCTGCAGTGCTGTGGCCCCACCCAAGAGACACAGACTGCCAAACAATAAAATGATAATCATTTTATTTTTTATCTGCCTAAGCGGGCAAGGGGCAAAAGACACACAATTGATGGACGGAATGCAGAACAAATCAAAACATTGAACCCCAGTCAGGAGATCTGGGTTAAATTCATCATTCTTTTGCTCACCATGACACCCCAGTTTAGACTTGGCCAAATGCTAATCAGTCTTGACCCTGTGCCTCATGGGAACAGTCCAGCCCAAACTGCCAAGCCAGGTCCTCCCTGGACCGGAAACAAGCATTTCCCCCTTCATCAGCCAGGATAGCTTGATTCCAGTGGCACAGTGGGCCCAGGACCCCAGCTGGAAATACCTGGCGCACTTAGAGCGAGAATGCAAAAGACACATAATTGATGGGCGGAATGCAGACCAAATCAAAACATTCACCCCCAGTCAAGAGATCTGGGTTAAATCCATCATTCTTTTACTCACCATGCCACCCCAGTTTAGACCTGGCCATATGCAAATCAGTCTTGACCCTGTGCCTCGTGGTAACAGTCCAGCCCGAACTGCCAAGCCAGGTCCTCCCTGGACTGGAAACAAGCATCCTGGGACCGGTTTCGGGGTTGCACCCCTCATCAGCCAGGATAGCTTGATTCCAGTGGCACAGTTAGCCCAGGACACACGTCTGGGCATACCTGGTGCACTTAGGGCAAGGGGACGTCACTCCTCTGCCATGGCTGAGGAGCCCCAGCAGGGTATATATTAAAAAGCAGCAGCCATTTTCAAACTTGAACAAATGCCACTTTAGGGTGTGGATTCTATATTAATCTCAGTGCTCTGATTGCTTCAAGATGGATGAAATTTTCCCTTTGTAGTATGGTGTTAGGAAGCAGGTGTATGTCCTTGACAGCAGTCACAGTGCTGTAGGTTTAATATAATCGAATCTGTTCAGTCGGCTTTCACTGCATCAAAGATTGCAAGTTGAACCACAAGTCTCAGAGTGATCATTGCTGTTGTTCATATGCATTACCTGTACAAAAGGCTGTACATTTTCACTCTTGTTTTGTTTATCTCATGCCACTGCCAAGCAATGCCCTTTCATCAAACTCATCTAGCTTGTTTGTGCCAATATCTGGCTTTTGTCCAATTGCTGTGCTCAGCGCAGAAGGGCCTTTATGGCTCGACATTTCTTCTCTTGCTCCTGTCTTTTCTCATTACCCTTTGAATTACATCAAACTTACGGACTCGTTGACAGGAAAGACGGAAGCACAGCATATTTTTTTCTGTATAGAAGAGTATCTCTTTCTCTGCCCCTATTTCTGTGCCACAAAGTAGGTGCTCTGTACAGAACTTTGTTTGCCAGACTACTTCTGGAATGTTCCAAAGTGCAGATTAATGGTGCTTTCTCAGCCTCTTTCATCTAGATAGCACTGCCATGGTGCACAGGGTCAGGACTGATTTGCATATAGTGGGCCTTGACTGGGGTGGAAAAGAGAGCTAAAGAACGATGATGGATTGAACCCAGATCTGTGACTGGGGGGAGAGTCTTAAAAGTTTCAGCGCTCCATCCATCATCTCCTTGTGTTTGCTTTGCTTGCCTTAAGTTGGCAGGGTATGCGCAGACGTGGGTCCCTTGCTTACTTTGCAGCTTTGCCACTGGATTCTAGCTAGCCTGGTTGATGAGGGGTGTTAACCCAAAACCGTCCCCAGGATACTTGTTTCTGGTCCAAGGAAGACCTGGCCTGGCAGTTCAGGCAGGACTGTTCCCATGGGGCACAGGGTCAGGGTTGATTTGCCTATAGCTGGGTCTGAACTGGGGTGGTGAAGTGAGCTAAAGAACGGTAATAGATGAACCCAGATCTGTGACTGTCTGAAAAGTTTCAATACACTGTCCATCATCTCCTTGTGTTTGTTTTGCACACCTTAAGTTGGCAGGGTATGCCCAGACGTTGGTCCCTTGCTCACTTTGCCACTGTATTCAAGCTAGCCTGGCTAATGAGGGATGTTACGCTGAAACCAGTCCAGGATGCTTGGTTCCAGTCCAGGGATGACCTGATTTCGCAGTTCGGGCAGGACTGTTCTCATGGGGCACAGGGTCAGGACTGATTTGCATATAGCTGGGTCTGAACTGGAGTGACGAAGAGAGCTAAAGAACAATGATGGATTAAACCGAGATCTGTGACTGGGCGTGAGTGTCTGAACAGTTCCAGCACTCCGTCCATCATCTCCTTGTGTTTGCTTTGTTCACCCTAAGTTGGCAGGGTATGCCCAGACGTGGCTCCCTTGCTCACTTTGGCACTGGATTCAAGCTAGCCAGGCTGATGAAGGGAGTTAACCCATAACTGGTTCAAGGAGGCTTAACTCCGGTCCAGGAAAGACCCAGCCTGGTAGTTAGGGCTGGACTGTTCCGATGGGGCACAGGGTCAGGACTGATTTACATACAGCTGGGTGTGAAATGGGGTGGCGAAGTTAGCTAAAGAACGATGATGATTTCAACCCAGATCTGTGACTGGGGGTCAGTGTCTGAAAAGTTCCAGCGCTCAGTCCATCATCTTCTTGTGTTTGCACTGCTGCAGTCACCTCACCACAGAATTTGATAGCTTTAACAGGACTCAGAACTTGATGGTGGTGCTTGTTCCATCTATAATGGCAGGCCACCACTACCACTTATGTTAAGGTAGCTGTCAAGGCTTTGGGGTTATGAGGTGGGGGTATCTCTCATCAATTTCGGTGAAAGCGAAAGGGGCATTGAGAATGATACATGAAAAATGCAGCCTCTTTAGGTCATTGGACCATAAAATGTGTAATTGGTGTTGAGTGCAAGCAGAGTCTCTTACTACAGTCTCTTAGTATAGTCATCAAAGAGTTCTGCCCATTGGTCGCATGGACCCTTGCTGGTTGACGTGAAGAAGTATAAGAGAGTAGGCATTAACAATTCATTTCAGACTTGCAAAGCTAACACAACTCCAAAATGATGACCAGGAATGAATAGCTGCAATTAAAAGGGTTTAATTAAGGATATTATTCCATCCAACATAAAAGCATATTAGTATCAGGTTCAAAATATACAGCAATACAGTTGGTAACCTGAAATACCTCAGTAGATTTAGCCGTATAAAAATGAGTTACAAAATAGTAACAACTACAACAATGCAGAAACAGAGTATAGTAAATATATGTTCCATTAAGATGCTTCCCTTCTCTTTCCTAAATATAGGGTGACTATAAACTCATCTAAGGATGGCTTCTAATTAGAGAGTTAGGAAAGTGTCCGTATGACAAAGACTTCTGTAGAAGGGGAACAGTGTTTAGCATGACACTTCAGACTCGCAGGAAAAGAAAGCAGAGAGGTCTATCCCTCTCCAGGTCTGGATGGAATATGCCCTACAACTGTGAGAACACCAGCTAAAATAACGGGAGCTTCTAAACATTATTATCTTTTCCAACACTACCAGGACCCAACCAGTTTGTTACTTTAGAGGAGTCTTTGCACCTCCATTGAGTTTCCCAACGCATAGAAACTGAGATTGTAACTGCAACCTTGAACATATAACGGTACTGGTTTATGATGAACAGAAGGCTTCTTCAGACCATTCAGTCTCCATTCTCATTGCCAAGCTCTTCCCTTCAGGCCTCACTATAGGTGTTCTAATGCAAACCATAATCCTTTCTCTATCTAACAAGAATTGTGACAACGCTTCTGCATAAGAAAGAAAGAAAACAAGCTAACACAGCAAGATGCATTTCAAAATGTGGCCTAAAGTCAGGTTAAACTAAGTTAGCATTTAACATGAATTTGAATACATGATTTTACAGACACACAAATATAACTTTCAGAATAAATTCAAACGTGAGTATGAAACAACAGGAATATATGTCTAGCTAACCATTAGTGTATTTGTATATACATCTCAAACCGTTACAATGATTACACTTAATAAATGCGTTTAAATGCTTCACACACGTTAAGATGATTTGGCCACAGTGAGTATAATGTTTAAAGTGTATAACTGCATAATGATAATGTATACAGGTGGAGACGAAATTCCACTGCTCTAGTGTTCTGTATATTGTTGAATTTCAGTCTTAGAGGGGCATGACTTGGCGTTGTCCCTTGTGTGATGGCAGCAGCACAGAAACATCTTCAGTCTTGGTGGTGCCTTTTCCTAACTATTTGAATATTTATAATCCTCCTTATTTGCAGTCTTACGTGCTCCTAGAAAACCTCTGTAAATTAGTCAAATATAACATGAAATAATGTTGATGTGAGTAAACTGTTTAACATGGAAGGTTTCAAATGCCAGGGTCTTATAGATTTCTTCAATGAGAGAGTTCTTCACTTTCTACAAGATGAAGAAAGCTTCAGTAGAGCCTGCTTTAGTTTTGTGTTTCCCAGGATCAAAATGATAGATTGTGTGGGAAACAATGAGATATTGATGATCTGCAGAATGGAACTTGAAAAGGGTGAAAGATCTTGTTTTACTAAACATACTCCCACCAGTAAGAGAATGTAGATAAGTAGGAGGGAGCCCACTATTCTGGCTGCTCCAAAATGAGCCTTCAGTCGGGGTTGACTGAACCCAGCCGCATTATTTTTCATCCGCTGGATATGTGTGCAGAGCGATGCAAGGATCAGGGTGATGGAAACAGCGCCAAGCAGAATAGGTGCAAAGAAGCCAAAAACTCTGAGAACAGTAAAGTAATAATAGATCCATTTCACTTCCCCAACTGGGCCTGTAGAGTTGACCGTCAGGTTAACTGTTGAATTCTGAGGGAAATCTCCATACGCATAGGCTTTCCAGTACACAGGGGAACTGAGTCCCAGTGACCACAATACAGACCCCCACAGCAGCCAGGGCACCACCTTAGACATCCGCAGCTTTAACCAGGTGAAGAAACAATAGTTGAAGTCAACAATCTTCACACAGTAGAAGATACAGAGACAGGTAGTGAGCCAGAAACTGGAAATCGTGGTCCACATTACAAGTTGACTTAACACTACAGAGATATAATTCCGGTAGTAATCCTCGCCCCACAGCATTTTCATGTAGATGTCTCCGAGGCAAAAGCATTGATAAAAAGTGCATGAGGTCCCCAGAGCCATTAAGATGAGGTCGCAGGTGTTCAGGCTCCGACCTTTAGCCCATTCCAGGAGATTTAATGTTACAATGAAACCACTGGCGAGCATCCCAATTACACCTACTATAGATACAATAATAACGTAAACCATATCTAATTCACTCTCTATTTTCAGCTTCTGTTTGCTCTGAGCTGGTGTTTAGTAATAAGAGCAAGGATGCTGTGGATAAACCTTGCAAATGAGCAGCACCAATTGCTTATAAATTCCACTGTCCTCATTTCCATTATACATTTGAATTTGTTTTTGATAGATGCAAATTTGAGTCTCTCTGTTCCACTTGCCCTCTGAAATAAGCAAGACTTAGATGTTTAATTTAACACATTGTGGTACCAACGCACTGACAGAGTGGGGCAGATTTGCTAAGGACTTGTGCTGTCTTTGTGTAACACAAGTCATTACAGAGCAGCACAAGTCCTTAACTTGGATTTACGAGGCTACGGAAAGCCACTATGCATTCCTTTGCATTGTTCAGTAAATATAAAGTAATGCAAAGTAGTGCATCCCGATGCCTTGCCTTACTTTGCGTGGGGTATTGGTACGTGGGTCGAGCGTATGCATTGCCATGCATCCACCCACTTACTTTGATGCAAATCCAGATTTACAATAACTTGCAAGCCTGGGGTTGAGCCAAGATGGCGTGCCTACCCGACAGAGGCGTAACCAGGATACATATCTTTATTTTGACTTGTTCCATTTGAACTAAATTCTGCATCACACATAGAGATACGAATATGCCTCTAAGGATTGTTTTTGTGCAGGAAGGTACCTCTTTCTGCACAAAACAATCCTGCCTGTAACACAGGCACCCTTGCTGTATGCTACAAGGGTGTCTGCAATGATACTAATGTGCCAGTGTGAGGAGAGAGCAGAAAGGCTCAATGTCTATAAAAAAATAGATCATTACTGCCCTCACCCTTTCAGACAATGCAGCATGGGTGAAAGGATGGTAAGTCTTCCCATGATTATTGGAAGCTCACGCTCCAGTGCTCAGGAACTCATTTAGACACTTGAAAGCAGAAAAAAGACACCTTCCATGCTCCTCATGTGTCCCTTCGAGACCCACTGGGAGTGAACGAGGAGCATTTTCTGAATTTCACTTTATTACTTTGAAAGTGCTGGTTATTTTATAAAAGTGAAATGTAGAAGCGAAAGGGAAAACTTTACCTTTGCTAATAAGAACCTGCATATTTTTCCTACCTTCGTTGTCTCTAAAGTTATCTTTTGTGCCAAATTGTAAAATATTTTATTTCATTTTACATTTGATTTTTTTGCTGATGCTGGCTGCTCATCTTTGGATGTAATCATCAACCCGATGCTGAATTTGATAGAGATTAATCAGATGTTATCACTTTGGAGTCTATTCAAAGGGTTTCTGAAACACCACCAACATCAAGTTGCCACAGATTTAAGCAGCTCTCGATAGGAAGAACTGAGGAAATTCTGTGGTCAGTGAAATCTAGTTCTCCTTGGTAACCATGTGGAGCTAAGTTCTTACCGCTAATTTTAGATAAAATGTAACCTATTCAGGCAAAAACGTTGAATGGATGTCTAAGGACAGCCATTCCTGCTGATTTCTGCCCTGTATTCTACTGATATCAGACGTACATATTTATTGACTTCCAACTAGCACTGTATCAGGCACTATTATTATTCAGAGCAAGAACTAGATTACAGGAGATTGTTGGGTAGAGCTCCTGGAACTCCAATGAATAACCTCCTTCCTTAAGGAGCGTTATACAAAACTAAAAATTGGTTCCTCATTGTCTGGGGAATATCTTGTTAAATTGGGAGTACCTCAGGGCTCCTATTTGAGCTCCTCGCGTCTTAATATCTTTGTAACTCCTCTCACAAACTCATAGGATCATACAGTTATAAATCTATAATATATATCCAGATAATGATGAGCTGTTTATTCACCTGGATGGTGATCAAAATCATAATTGTACAACTTTTAAAATGTGAATGTTAAAGACAGTGAGATAGATGAGAGAAAATACAGTAAAGCGCAACTCTGATGAGATTAGCTGGTGGCCTTATCTCCAGAAGAGGAAATCTGGTCTGATATGTTATGGCCCCTACTACTTGGCCCTATCCTGACTCCTAAGACAGTAATCAAGGATGTGGGTGTTTACCTTGACAACCATCTATCCTTCCGGTACACTATGTGATTTTGACTTGAGCACCATAACTCAGACTGTTAAAGATGATTCTTCCTTTGTTTCCTTTGGAGGGGTGGAACCTAGTAGTTCAGGTCCTGTTTCTATCAAGATAGGACTATTGTCATCATTAAGGCATAAACAGCGACTGAGATCAAGAAGTACCTAATTTTATAGAATTAGTGGGTGCAACTGGTCTTTAAACTTCTTTTAATTTGCTCGGTCTCCTCCCATAGGAGAATATTATCTCAGAAGATGAAGGGGTTTAAGTCTTATGTCACCATCAGAACATCCCCCACAACAATTCTATTTTGAGTAATCTGTATACGTTTGAAAAAATAGATGCTCAGAATATATTTTAGAGCCAATGCGCCCATTTGCGTAAACATTTGAGCTCTATTAAATGTCTCAACAGATGATGGTTCAAAAGATTTTCATACAGTGCAAAATAAAATTGTGACAGAACAGAAACAAGGAGACAGTATCAGTTTTTTAGGTTTAAAGTATTTTATTGAAGCAGGGTGGGGTAGGACACAAAGGGGCAGGGAACAGGTGAACCACAAGATCCGCGCACCAATGCGCATCGTACAGCCAATACAACAATGCAGTTACAATTTTGCAAGAGGCTCCATTCGACTCGGGAGCATAGCTTTCGCACCTGTGGGCTCAGACAGACAACGAGGGGAGGGGCGGGGGGGGGGAGAAAGGGAGGGGAGGGGCGGGATGGGGGGAGGAGAGAAAATCAGGAGGGAGGGGACAAGAGAGAGAACGAATGAAAATAAGGGGGGGAAAGAAAGAAAGGGGGGGAAGGGAAGGGAAGAAAGGAAAAGAAAGAAGGGGGGGGGAGGGGTGAAGGGAGGAGAAGCAACCCCGCTCCAAAAACCTACCTAACCAAACTGAACCCCCAACTACCATACCCCAACCCACCCCCTGTACTGTGCCAGCATCTACAGTCTCTACTACTGTGAGCTCTCCATGAATCTCCACTATACAATACCGACCCCACCCAATCAAGCAGGCGGGTTCGGCGGCGGCGTCAGCCTCAACAACCGAAGATATCTAGGGCAGGTGATCTCTCGAAACTCGGAACATAACAGGCTGTGAAAGGGCTCCCACAATTCCTCAAAGGTATCAGTATCCCCCAGGGCTACTAAGGACATCTTCTCCATTCCAAGGACGTGCCATAATCTGTGCAGCCAACCAACTACAGAGGGAAGTGTTGTAGTGCGCCAATGTATGAGAATATTCTGCACCGCTGATCCCAGCGCAATTGCGATCTGTCTACCCCTCTTAGACCTAAGGGGATACATCAACCCATTCGGCAACCCCAACAGGACATAGGCCGGGAATCTAGGCAATTCTATCCCAAAGCATTTGTCCACCTCGCTCAGGACCTCTTCCCAGTAAGGAGCCAGCAGGGGGCAATCCCATAGTATGTGTGTTAGTGTACCAGTGTTGCCACAGTTGCGCCAGCACGTCCCCGGTATCGCCCTATCCATCTCGTGCAGTTTCTCCGGAGTGCGGTACCAGTAGGTCGAGATTTTAGTAAAGGTCTCTGTAAGACCCGTGTGGTAGGCCGAGTGGCGCGCGCGGTAGGAGACGTGGTCCCATTCTTTATGACTCAGCTCGCGCCCGAGCTCTCGCCCCCATCGTTCCCGACCGGGGTTGTGAATGTGAAATGAGGGGGGCTGCAGCATTTTATACAGGTCTGAGATCAGTTTGGCGTCCGACGTGCAAGTAATTAACCAACGCTCATACTCCGTGATTTCCCGGTGTGCCGCGTCGCGCACTTGGGGTTGTAATGCCCAGTGGCGCGCCTGCATGTATCGCATGCGCTCCGTTTCGGAGAGGCCATAATCCCTCCTCAAGTCCTGGAAGGAGACAACTCCCTCAGGGGAGTACAAGTGGTACAGAGTGCAGCAGCGGGCCACTCGCCAGCGCTCATAGGCACCCTGTTCCATCCCCGGGCCGAAGTCCGGGTTGCCAATGAGCGGCGTGAAGGGAGAGGGGAAGGTAGTTAGCTCGCATCTGGCAGCCACCGAGTCCCACGTCTGGAGCGGGACCCGCGTTACCAAAGACGCGTAAAGATTGGGGGTCCGATGGGCTCGCCTCAAGAATGGCACTTCCTGCAGCGTCCTACCCGCCACCGCCTGATCCTGGAACAACCAGTGTTTATCAGACTCCCACCGGCTCCATTCCACGAGATATCGGAGCTGAGCGGCCTGAAAATATTTCCGCAAGTCCGGTATCCCCAGCCCTCCGGATTCCGGTGATAGCATAGCGATGCCCCTCTTGATCCTCGGCCTGCGGCCCTGCCACACGAACCGTGCAATGGCAGTCTGAGTCTCCGCAAGCCACCCCGCAGGGGGATGGAGCGGTAACGCTCTGAAGAGGTAAAGCACCTGAGGCAGGAGGGTCATCTTCACCGCGGCCACCCTACCCAGTAGCGACAGCGTGCCCTTATCCCACCGGCCCAGCTCCTCCCTGATTTTCGTGCCTAGAGCTGCGTAATTGGCCGTAACCATCTCCGGGAGGGAGGGCGCCAACAGGATCCCCAAGTACGGGATCCGGTCCTTGGACCAGCTCAGAGGGTAAAGCCTCTGCAGTTCCACTCTAGTGGCAGCAGTAAGCGAGATGTCTAGGGCGGCTGACTTACCCAGGTTCACCTTGAAGCCCGCCACGTCAGCGAATAAGTTCAGTTCCTCCACACAGGCCGGCAGCGATCTCCGCGGGTCATCCAGCGTCAGAATGACATCGTCCGCGTACAGGCTAATCGCATGACGAAACCCACCCATCTGGACGCCGATAATGTCAGGGTTCTGCCTAACCCTCTGGGCAAATGGCTCCATGTACAAGGCAAAGAGCAAAGGGGAGAGCGGGCACCCCTGTCTCGTGCCCCGCTCAATGGGGAAGGGTCGAGAGCTGCCGCCGTTCACCCGGACCACCGCAGATGGGAACCGGTAGCAATTGAAGATCAGATGACGGAACTTCTCCCCTATCCCAAATTTGCTCAGGACTTTCTCAAGGTAGGGCCAGTGCACCCTGTCAAAAGCCTTCTCCGCGTCTATGGACAGGAGCATCCTCTCTCCAGGGATCCTAGAAGCCTTCTCGAGAATGTGTGTCACCCTTTTCGTATTATCTACCGTTTGCCTACCGGGCACAAAGCCCGCTTGGTCCGAGTCAACCATGCCGGGGAGGTGCAACGCCAGGCGTGCAGCTAAGATACTGGTGAACACCTTCAAATCAGTGTTCAGCAGCGAAATGGGACGATAGGACCCGCAGGCGGTCCTGTCCTTGCCCGGCTTAGGGATCACTGAGACCGTGGCCTGGAGAAATTCGGAGGGGATGGCTCCCGGTTCTGCGAAGGAGTTAAAGAGGCGAGTCAGCAGAGGCGCCAGTTCCTGACAGAAGGTTTTGTAAAACAGCGGGATGAAGCCATCCGGTCCCGGGGCCTTGCCCAGTTTGAGCCGGGATATCGCCGTGACCACCTCCTCGATACATATGTCACGCTCCAGATACTGAGCCTGATCCTGTGTCAGCGACGGGAGCGGGACCGAGTCCAGATAGTCCCCCTCAGCCTGGGCCGAAAGGGGCTCCCCGGAGTAGAGGTCCGCATAAAAGCCGCGGAAGACGTCCGCTATGTGCTCATCGGTCGTGACTCTGCCTCCGGCTGGGTCCAGTAGTTCCTTCACTCGGTGCTGCTGGTGCTGCACCCTGAGTTTGTTAGCCAGGAGCCGCCCACACCGATCGCCCCCTGTGTAATATTTGTGCTTCAGGCGGAGCACCGCGTACTCCGCCCGATCTGTGTCAAGGGCCGCCAGGAGCTTCCGCGCCGCCTTCAGCTGCCTCCACACCCTGGGGGCCCCTGTCCTGTGATGAACCTGCTCCAGCTCCCTCACCTGCCGGGTAAGCTCATCTCTCTTGAGTTGTCGGTCCCTATTCTCGGCAGCGGAAATCGCGATAAATTCGCCTCGGAGCACGGCCTTTAGGGCTGCCCACTGTGTCGCGCGGGAAGTATCCCCATTATCGTTCACGGTCTGGAAAGCCAAAATGGCCGCCCTGATCTGATCCACCACCGACCGCCTATGCAAAAGCGTGTCTCGGAGCCTCCAGACCCCCCTCGGCCGAGCCACCGGCGGAAGAGTGAAAACGCCCTCCACCGGAGCGTGGTCAGAAAGAGAGAGGACCCCCATGTCCGCATTCGAAGCCAAAAGGAGCAGTGGGCCCGACACTAGGAGATGGTCTAAGCGCGCATAAGATCTATGGGCGTGTGAGAAGTAAGAGTATGCGCGGGTGGTGGGGTGGAGGCGGCGCCACATGTCATGCAGGTCCAGCTCCTCAAGTCGAGTTCGAATCGAGCCCGAAAGCTCACCCAACTGATGGCGCCGCTGCACAGACCTATCCAGCGCCGCGTCGAAAACCAGGTTCAAATCACCCCCCAACACTATGTGCCTATCAGAGGTGGATGCTACGTCGTCCAAGGCCCTGTGTAAGAATTGGTCCTGATGATCATTGGGGCAATAAACGGAGCCTACAGTCAGTGCTAAGCCCCCCACCTTAATCCTATATACTAGAAGTCTCCCTTTCTGTTCTGCTACCTTGCTCACGACCTCACCCCTGAACCCCCTAGAAAACAAAATGGCCACCCCTGCCGTCTTGGAGGCGCTAGAGGAGAATAGCTGTGTGGGGAACTTGGGGGTACGCATCCGCGAGCAATCCTTAGCCAGCAAATGGGTCTCCTGCAACAGGCAGATATCCGCTTGTGAGTTTTCCAACAGGGATAACACTGCCCGCCGCTTAACCGGATTATTCAGCCCTTTCACATTGAGAGTAAGCACCTTAAGAGCCATCAAGGAGGGAGTTCAAGGAGCACATATCAAGAAGCAAAGCCCCGCCAGCAAACACAGAAGGCACCCTTCGAGGCCCCAAAACAGAGCAGCTTTGAATCAACCACTGGCACAGTACAGTCCCCGAACCCCAACACCCCACAACCAAAACCCCCCCCCTGCCCCTACACCACCAAATCCACACCACCCCCCGCTACTGGCCCCCCCTCTAGGTCCCAAAATCAAAACATCTGCCGCCCGCCCCAACCCCTTTCCCCGCTTCTCAAACTTTTCAAAAAAGACATTGTCCCAGTCCGGCCCGGAACGGGCAAGGCCGTGGTAAGTCAACCTAGTGGACGTCCAGCCACCACCTCCAGCACTCGCCCTTCCTCCCAGCCCACCCCCCCGGATCCCCGCACCTGCAATAAGAATGAGCTAAAGTAGACTCCCCCCGGAGTGAGTTCAGGCCGTCAAGGCCACTTCGCCATTCGCCGCCACTCTGGAGGCCTCCTGGATGGCAGCCGCCATTTCTGCCCGGATTGCAAGCGAGCCCGGGCGCTCCGCCGGAGGGGAGGCCCCCCCCCCAGCTTGTTGCCATCCACTACGAGTGCTGCGCCTCCTCCGTGGGGCCGGGGTGTCCGTGTCCGATGCAGTGAGGCCCAACACCGCGCAGACATCTTGAAGGGACCGAAGCTGATGCAAGACACCGTTCCACCTGAAGATCAGACGGAAGGGGTGCCCCCAGGAGTACTGCGTCTCATGCTCTCGAAGGAAGTCCGTGGTGATCTTGAAGGATTTCCTCTTCTGTAGCGTGACTGTGGATAAGTCCTGAAACAGGGTCACAGGGTGGTCCCGGAATCGGAAAGGTTGCTGCCCTCGTGCCTCTCGGAGGATCCGCTCCTTCAAGGGAAAGTTCGGGAGGAAGGCCAAAATGTCCGGACCGGGCGCCGTGGCTCTGCGGGGGCGACCCACCCGATGTGCCCGGTCAATGCGAATCCGAAAGTCCTCCGACTCTCCCAGGAGCGCACGGAAGAGGGCCACCAGATATGCAGTCACGTCTTCACCCTCCTCACCAGACGGTACACCGCGGACCCGAATGTTGTTCCGCCTGGACCGATTTTCAAGGTCCTCGGCGTGGGCCTGTAGCTCAATCTGCTGCTCCCGTAGCCGCAGGACCTCCTGCTGCAGATGGGTGATCTCCTCATCCCTGGAGTGACCCGCCTCCTCCACTGTGTTCACACGGTCCCCCAGGGAGTCCATCTCTCTCCTCACTTCGCGGACCTCCCCGGCCACCTCACGCTTGAGTGTTTGGAAGTCCTCCCGAAGGGAGCTAAACAGGGACTCGAGAAATGACCTCGTCACCGGGGGCTCTCCACCGTCTGCCCCCCTGGTTGGTGCCGGGGAGGTCGCGGCAGGCTGGGCACCTCCGCTGCGTAGGGCGCCCCGTCCCAGCATTTCCGGCAAGGTCCGGTCGCCCCGTCGCTGCCCCCTGGCATTCGACATTGTAGATCAATAACGGACACTGAGGCTCACTGGACAGCAAAGAAAGCAGCTACATGCCAGCCGGGAGCAGCCCACCCAAAGACCACCAGGAGGGCCGAGCTGCCCGGCCGAACTTCACAAAATGGCCACTCAGTAGTGTCGAGGGGACAACGCCCAAGATGGAGACCCTCTCTCCTTCTCCGATCTGAGATCCAGAAATCCGGCCAGTGGGCTAAGTCACAATGCAACGTTTGCCGGGGTCCACTGCTTCAGGGAAAGATCTTCCCCGGGAGACTCGTTCCACAGTCCCGCACAGATAACTAGCCGAGGCGATCTCCTCCAGCGGGCCTCCTCAAGCCACGGGCTGGCGTAGTGAGGTGATGCCGACTCCGCCTCCGCTCTGCACCTCCGCTCCGTTCCGCTCCGTACAGCCGCTGTCGGACAACTCCGAGCCGCTCGCGGAGCCGTCGCCGACTCCTACTCCAACAGCTCATGCACCGCTGCGGGCTTCACACCTCGGAGGCCGGTCGCTTCGTCGCGCTCCGAGGGTTGGGAGACTCGCGGCTTCCAGCTCTCACTCGGGCCGTTCAGCGGGCTCCGACCTGGGCTTCACCGGCCAAAATCTCATCCCCGACGGTGCAAACCAGGCTCAGCAGGCTCTCTACACCTCCACCGTGAGCACCAGGCTCAGTTGCCGCTTGATCCGGGGGGGAATCAGCGGTTCCAAGCGGTGCAGGAATTCAGGGGTCCGGGAGCTCTCGGCAAGTGCGACCGCTCAGCCCGCCATCTTGGCCACGCCCCAGTATCAGTTTTTTAGAGAAAAAGGGGTCTGTATTGAGAATTACACATACAAATAGTATTAGTTATATCAGCACTATAAAATTGTGTGCAGATGTAATCCAAGAATAGGTGTACAGTACAGAAGTGCTCCTGTAGAAGTGAATGGCGCAACTGAATACGTGATAAAGTGCAAGAAACAGCGAAAAAGGCACAACAAATTTAAAATGGTTACAAAAATGGGCATTGGGAACACAGTTAATGGAGAGCATGTTAGGCACCAGCAAACACCACAAAATATGCTGAGTGATTAACAGCTTTTCAACCTGGCTATGTCAAGGGGAACAATTTATTTAGCATCCTGTGACATTGCCTTGAAATACCACATGTTGAGGAATTGTTATGTGTTAAATTAATTCACCCAGGTCTCAACTGGGTTCATGTGGTGTTTCCAATTAAATACTGTGACATAACATAACACATGGTACCTTGTCACAATGTCCCCAAATAGGACTGTGAATCGTAGCAGAGGCAAATTCTGAGGATCATCTAATCCAGTGCTGTAAAGAGGACAAAAAAGACCAGGGCAATACTTAGTATAAGGTATAGCAAATAGAGGTAACCAGGTATACCACAGCACCGGCCGCTCCTGACTTTCTTTTTGCACTGCACTGGTCTTGCTCTGTGTAATTCAAAGGGTCATGAAAGCAAGAACAGAAAGTGAACTAGTCTGTAAGAATCCTGTTTGCTTTCCATAATTTCCATTCCTCCAAGTTTCTATGCCCTTATCTAGAAATAGGAGGCCGCGAGGGCTTAAGGTGTTGAAAAAGATCAATCGTAATGTTATTCGGGTAAAAGTGTGCATGATCACGCCTCTAGTCCCCTGGCAGATTATTGAACCAATGTCCATGTTTTATAGCTGCCACAAACATTTGTGCAACACATTTAATCATGCCTGAAGTAGTGCTGAGTGATAACATTTGGTGGGGAGTACTGTTAACATGATGGCCCTAAAGCCCTTTGCAGGCAAGGACCCAGGGGAGTTTAGTGAATGAGGTAGGGGAGCAACAAGGGTAAAGGCATGATTGTGGAAAACTTGAAAAAATTCAAATCAGCACAGGAAAAAGCACACTGGGAATACTACTTAAACACAATTAGAAAGGATACTGGGGGTTCTTTCTATATTAAAAACGAAAGGTATATTCATGCCCATTGCGCTGCTGCTGCATCACTTTTTCTGATGCACTGGCAACGCAGTGTCCCATATTACTAGGCACGTAAAGCCAACCTGCATGGCTTTTCATGGCTTTGTTAATTTTGCCCCCGTCAAGAATTACCCTGCATGAAAGGGGCATTCCATGGGTGTTGATGTGGGTGTTCCCCCAAATCCATGAAATATAATAAATTCCCAGATTTATAAGGTTTCGTAAATATGGAACTGCGTCAGATTCCTACACCTCCCCAGGGCAGGCATGAGAGAGGCGCAGTGAGGATAAATACCATCATTTCTCATTGTTTTTCCTTTTTCTACTTATGCTGCAGTCTGCATTCCCTACTGTTGCACAGATTGGAGTAGAATTTGTAAATCTTGCTGAAGTGGGAGTAGTAAATTATACACCTTCAAAGTCCAACACTTTTCCTATTGTTGCACAGACTGGCGTAGAAATAGTAAATCTTGCTGGAGTGGGAGTAGTACATTTTACACCTCCAAAGTCCAATGCTTTCCCTACTGTTGCACAGACTGGAGTGGGAATAGTAAATCTTACCCCTCTGAAGTCCAACGTTTTCGCTACTGTTGCACATACTGGAGTAGGATTCCTATCCTCCTAATCCACAAGGGTTCCCTGGGTTCCTAATCCCATAACCTCAGTACCTCCTCCCCCATCTCCTTGTCTCCAAGCAATATGACCATTGGATCATCAGGCACTATTATTCCACGTATCTCTTGCAGGCACTTCCTCATCTCTTTCATGAAGTTGGCTTTTTTCGGAAATGACCACCAGAAATGGTTATATTTTGGAAGTAGCCCAGCATATTTTTTCTGTATAGAAGAGTATCTCTTTCTCTGCCCCTATTTCTGTGCCACAAAGTAGGTGCTCTGTATAGAACTTTGTTTGCCAGACTACATCTGGAATGTTCCAAAGTGCAAATTAATGGTGCCTTCTCAGCCTCTTTCTTCTGGATAGCACTGCCATGGTGCACAAGGTCAGGACTGATTTGCAAATAGTGGGCCTTGACTGGGGTGGAAAAGAGAGCTAAAGTACAATGATGGATTCAACCCAGATCTGTGACTGGAGTGAGTGTCTTAAAAGTTTTGAAAACCACAGGTGATGGACAGAATGCAGAACAATGTCATACATTCACCCCAGTACAGAGATCTGGGCCTAAATCCATCGTTTTTTTGCACCCCACACCACCCCAGTTCAGACATGGCCATATGCAAATCAGTTTGACCCTGTGCCTGATGCTTGATTCCGGTACAGGAAAGACATGGCTTGGCAGTTCGGGCTGGACTGTTCCCATGAGGCACAGGGTCAAGGCTGATTTGCATATGGCCATGTCTGAACTGGGGTGGTGTGGAGTGCAAAAAAACGATGGATTTAGGCCCAGCTCTCTGTACTGGGGTGAATGTATGACATTGTTCTGCATTCTGTCCATCAATTATTGTTTTTGCATTTGTCACCCCGAGTGGGATGGGTATGCTCAGACGTGAGTACCATGCTTTCCACACCACTGGAGTCAAGCTATCCTGGCTGAAGACGGCTGATAGCCAGAAACCGGTCCTAGGATGCTTGATTCCGGTCCAGGAAATAAATGCCTGGCAGTTCGGGCTGGACTGTTCCTATGAGGCACAGGGTCAAGGCTGATTTGCATATGGCCATGTCTGAACTGGGGTGGTGTGGAGTGCAAAAAAACGATGGATTTAGGCCCAGATCTCTGTACTGGGGTGAATGTATGACATTGTTCTGCATTCTGTCCATCAATTGTTGTTTTTAAAAGTTTCAGCGCTCCGTCCATCATCTCCTTTGGTTTTTCTTTGCTCGCCTTAAGCTGGCAGGGTATGCGCAGACTTAGGTCCCTTGCTCACTTTGACACTTTGCCACTGGATTCTAGCTAGCCTGGCTGATGAGGGGTGTTAACCCAAAACCGTCCCTAGAATACTTGTTTCTGGTGCAAGGAAGACCTGGCCTGGCAGTTCAGGCAGGACTGTTCCCATGGGGCACAGGGTCAGGGTTGATTTGCCTATAGCTGGGTCTGAACTGGGGTGGTGAAGTGAGCTAAAGAACGATAATAGATGCAACCCAGATCTGTGACTGGGGGTGAGTGTCTGAAAAGATTCAGTACACTGTCCATCATCTCCTTGTGTTTGTTTTGCTCGCCTTAAGTTGGCAGGGTATGCCCAGACAAGGGTCCCTTGCTCACTTTGCCACTATATTTAAGCTAGCCTGGCTAATGAGGGATGTTACCCTGAAACCAGTCCAGGATGCTTGTTTCTAGTCCAGGGAAGACCTGGCTTCGCAGTTCGGGCTGGACTGTTCTCATGGGGTACAGGGTCAGGACCGATTTGCATATAGCTGGGAGTGAACTGGGGTCGCGAAGTTAGCTAAAGAACGATGATGATTTCAACCCAGATCTGTGACTGGGGGTCAGTGTCTGAAAAGTTCCAGCACTCAGTCCATCATCTTCTTGTGTTAGCACTGCTGCAGTGACCTCACCACAGAATTTGATAGCTTTAACGGGACTCAGAACTTGACGGTGGTGCTTGTTCCATCTATAATGGCAGGCCACCACTACCACTTATGTAAACGTAGCTGTCAAGGCTTTGGGGTTATGAGGTGGTGGTATCTCTCATCAATTTCGGTGAAAGCGAAAAGGACATTGAGAATGATACATGAAAAATGCAGTCTCTGTAGGTCATTGGGTCAAAAAATGTGTAACTGGTGTTGAGTGCATGCAGAGGCTCATACTACAGTCTCTTAGTATAGTCATCAAAGATTTCTGCCTATTGGTCGCATGGACCCTTGTTCGTTGACGTGAAGCAGTATAAGAGAGTAGGCATTAACAATTCATTTCAGACTTGCAAAGCTAACACAACTCCAAAATGAGGAACAGGAATGAATAGCTGCAATTTAAAGGGTTTATTTAAGGATATTAATCCATCCAGCATGAAAAAGCATATTAGTATCAGGTTCAAAGTATACAGCAATATAGTTGGTAACCTGAAATACCTCAGTAGATTTAGCCGTAAAAAAATGAGATACAAAATAGTAACAACTACAACAATGCAGAAACAGAGTAAAGGAAATATATGTTCTATTAACCCCTTGCGTGCGGGGCGTATTTTCCGCCTGTTCTGACTCCGCCTTGCGCGAGCGGAGTCATGACGGAACGGTTCCGTCATCAGCACAGCTCACCCGTAGCTGATGACGGAACCGTTCTGTCATCAGCACGCAAGGGGTTAAGAAGCTTCCCTTCTCTTTCCTAAATATAGGGTGACTATAAACTCATCTAAGGATGGCTTCTAATTAGAGAGTTAGGAAAGTGTCCGTATGACAAAGACGTCTGTAGAAGGGGAACAGTGTTTAGCATGACACTTCAGACTCGCAGGAAAACAAAGCAGAGAGGTCTATCCCTCTCCAGGTCTGGATGGAATATGCCCTACAACTGTGAGAACACCAGCTAAAATAACTGGAGCTTCTAAACATTCTTATCTTTTCCAACACTACCAGGACCCAACCAGTTTGTTACTTTAGAGGAGTATTCGCAACCTCCATTGAGTTTCACCAACGCATAGAAACTGAAATTGTAACTGCAACCTTGAACATATAACCGTCCTGGTTTATGATGAACAGAAGGCTTCTTCAGACCATTCAGTCTCCATTCTCATTGCCAAGCTCATCCCTTCAGGCCTCACTATAGGTGTTCTAATGCAAACCATAATCCTTTCTCTATCTAACAAGAATTGCGACAACGCTTCTGCATAAGAAAGAAAGAAAACAAGCTAAGCTAACACAGCAAGATGCATTCCAAAATGTGGCCTAAAGCCAGGTTAAACTAAGTTAGAATTTAACATGAATTTGAATACATGATTTTACAGACACACAAATATAACTTTCAGAATAAAATCAAACGTGAGTATGAAACAACAGGAATATATGTCTAGCTAACCATTAGTGTATTTGTATATAAATCTCAAACCTTTACAATGATTACACTTAATAAATACGTTTAAATGCTTCACACACATTAATTTGATTAAGGCCACAGTGAGTATAATGTTTAAAGTGTATAACTGCATAATGATAATGTATACAGGTGGAGACGAAATTCCACTGCTCCAGTGTTCTGTACATTGTTGGATTTCAGTCTTGGAAGGGCATGACTTGGCGTTGTCCCTTGTGTGATGAGAGCACCACAGAAACATCTTCAGTCTTGGTCGTGCCTTTTCCTAAATATTTGAATATTTATAATCCTCCTTATTTGTAGTCTTACGTGCTCCTAGAAAACCTCTGTAAATTAGTCAAATATAACATGAAATAATTTTGATGTGAGTAAACTGTTTAACGTGGAAGGTTTCAAATGCCAGAGGCTCATAGGTTTCTTTAATGAGAGAGTTCTTCACTTTCTACAAGATGAAGGAAGCCTCAGGAGAGCCTGCTTTAGTTTTGTGTTTCCCAGGATCAAAATGATAGATTGTGTGGGAAACGCTGAGATATTGATGATCTGCAGAATGAAACTTGAAAAGGGTGAAAGATCTTGTTTTACTAAACATACTCCCACCAGTAAGAGAATGTAGATAAGTAGGAGGGAGCCCACTATTCTGGCTGCTCCAAAATGAGCCTTCAGTCGGGGTTGACTGAACCCAGCCGCATTATTTTTCATCCGCTGGATATGTCTGCAGAGCGATGCAAGGATCAGGGTGATGGAAACAGCGCCAAGCAGAATAGGTGCAAAGAAGCCAAAAACACTGAGAACAGTAAAGTAATAATAGATCCATTCCACTTCCCCAACTGGGACTGTAGAGTTGACCGTCAGGTTAACTGTTGACTTCTGAGGAAAATCTCCATACGCATAGGCTTCCCAGTACACAGGGGAACTGAGTCCCAGTGACCACAATACAGACCCCCACAGCAGCCAGGGCACCACCTTAGACATACGCAGCTTTAACCAGGTAAAGAAACAATAGTTGAAGTCAACAATCTTCACACAGTAGAAGATACAGAGACAGGTAGTGAGCCAGAAACTGGAAATCGTGGTCCACATTACAAGTTGACTTAACACTACAGAGATATAATTCAGGTAGTAATCCTCACCCCGGTGTATGTTCATGTAGATCTCTCCGAGGCAAAAGCATTGATAAAAAGTGCATGAGGTCCCCAGAGCCATTAAGATGAGGTCGCAGGTGTTCAGACTCCGGCCTTTAGCCCAGTCCAGGAGATTTAATGTTGCAATGAAAGCACTGGCGAGCATCCCAATTACACTTACTATAGATTCAATAATAACATAAGCCATATCTAATTCACTCTCCATTTTCAGCTTCTGTTTGCTCTGAGCTGGTGTTTAGTAATATGAGCAAGGATGCTGTGGATAAACCTTGAAAATGAGCAGCACCAATTGCTTATAAATTCCACTTCCCTCATTTCCATTACACATCTGAATTTGTTTTTAATAGATGCAAATCTGAGTCTCTCTGTTTTTTCTGCCCTGTGAAATAAGCAAGACTCAGATGTTTCATTTAACACATTGTGGTACCAACACACTGACAGAGTGGGGCAGATTTGCTAAGGACTTGCGTTGTGTTTGTGTAACACAAGTCATTACAGAGCAGCACAAGTCCTTAACTTGGATTTACGAGGCTACGGAAAGCTACTATGCATTGGTCAGTAAATATAAAGTAATGCAAAGTAGTGCATCCCGATGCCTTGCCTTACTTTGCGTGGGGTATTGGTTACGTGGGTCGAGCGTATGCATTGCCATGAATCCACCCACTTACTTTGATGCAAATCCAGATTTACAATAACTTGCGAGCCTGGGGTTGAGCCAAGATGGCGTGCCTACCCGACAGAGGCGTAACCAGGATACATATCTTTATTTTGACTTGTTCCATTTGAACTAAATTCTGCATCACACATAGAGATAGGAATATGCCTCTAAGGATTGTTTTTGTGCAGGAAAGTACCTCTTTCTGCACAAAACAATCCTGCCTGTAACACAAGCACCCTTGATATATGCTACAAGGGTGTCTGCAATGACACCAATGTGCCAGTGTGAGGAGAGAGCAGAAAGGCTCAATGTCTATAAAAAAATAGATCATTACTGCCCTCACCCTTTCAGACAATGCAGCATGGGTGAAAGGATGGTAAGTCTTCCCATGATAATTGGAAGCTCACGCTTCCAGTGCTCAGTAATTCATTTAGAAAATTGAAAGCAGAAAAAAGACACATTCCATGCTCTTCATGTGTCCCTTCGAGACCCACTGGGAGTGAACGAGGAGCATTTTCTGAATTTCACTTTATTACTTTGAAAGTGCTGGTTATTTTATAAAAGTGAAATGTAGAAATGAAAGGGAAAACTTTACTTTGCTAATAAGAACCTGCATATTTTTCCTACCTTCATTGTTATCTTTTGTGCTTGGAATCAAGCATCCGAGGACCGGACCGGTTTCGAGGTAACACCTCTCATCAGCCCGGCTAGCTTGACTCCAAGGGATGTGGAGTGCCTGGGACCCACGTCTGGGCATCCCCAGCGCACTTAGGGCGGCAATTGCAAAAACAACAAGTGATGGACCGAATGTGGATCAATGTCACACATTCACCCCAGTCAAAAGATCTGGGCCTAAATCCATCGTTTTTTTGCACTCCACACCACCCTGGGTTAGACAATGGCGATATGCAAATCAGCTCTGACCCTGTTGCCCCATGGGAACAGTCCAGTCCGAACTACAAAAGCCATGTCCTTCCCAGAACGGAATCAAGCATCCGAGGACCGGACCGGTTTCGAGGTAACACCTCTCATCAGCCCGGCTAGCTTGACTCCAAGTGGTGTGGAGTGCCTGGGACCCACGTGCGCTGGGGATGCTCAGACTTGGGTCCCAGGCACTCCACACCACTGGAGTCAAGCTAGCCGGGCTGATGAGAGGTGTTACCTCGAAACCGGTCCGGTCCTCGGATGCTTGATTCCGTTCTGGGAAGGACATGGCTTTTGTAGTTCGGACTGGACTGTTCCCATGGGGCACAGGGTCAGAGCTGATTTGCATATCGCCATTGTCTAACCCAGGGTGGTGTGGAGTGCAAAAAAACGATGGATTTGGGCCCAGATCTTTTGACTGGGTTGAATGTGTGACATTGATCCACATTCGGTCCATCACCCGTTTTGTTTGCACAAACATTTGTGCAACACATTTAATCATGCCTGAAGTAGTGCTGAGTGATAACGTTTGGTGGGGAGTACTGTTTAACATGATGGCCCTAAAGCCCTTTGCAGGCAAGGACCCAGGGGAGTTTAGTGAATGAGGTAGGGTAGCAACAAGGGTAAAGGCATGATTGCGGAAAACTTGAAAAAATCAAATCAGCACAATTAAAGCACACTGTGAATACTACTTAAACAAAATTAGAAAGGATACTGGGGGTTCTCTCTATATTAAAAATGAAGGGTATATTAATTTCAAGCCTATTGCACTGCTGCTGCGTCACTTTTTTTGATGCACCGACGACGCAGTGTCCCATATTACTAGGCCACGTAAAGCAAACCTGCATGGCTTTTCATGGCTTTGTTAATTTTGCCCCCTGTCAAGAATTACTCTGCATGAAAGGGGCATTCCACGGGGGTTGATGTGGGTGTTCCCCCAAATCCATGGGGAATTCCCAGATTTACAAGGTTTCGTAAATGTAGGACTGCGTCAGATTCCTACGCCTCCCCTGGGAGGCATGAGAGAGGCGCAGTGAGGATAAATACCATTTCTCATTGTTTTTCCTTTTTCTACTTATGCTGCAGTCTACATTCCCTACTGTTGCACAGACTGGTAGGTAGAAATAGTAAATCTTGCTGGAGTGGGAGTAGTACATTTTACAGCTCCAAAGTCCAACACTTTCCCTACTGTTGTACAGACTGGAGTGGGAATAGTAAATCTTACCCCTCTGAAGTCCAACGTTTTCGCTACTGTTGCACATACTGGAATAGGAATGGTACATTTAACCCCTTCAAAGTCCAACTGTTAGATTTGGGGGTCTCTAGTTGGCAGAGGTAGGTACCTGTGACAAATAGGGACCCTTGCCTCCAGTCAGGGTAAGGGGGTACACTCCTAAAATAACCCCTGCTCACCCTCTTGGTAGCTTGGCACGAGCAGACATGCTTATCTCAGAGGCAGTGTGTAAAGCATTTGTGACCAGATACAGTAACCCGGTGACAACACTACAGATGGACACCACACAAGGTTTTATGTCAAAAATAAGTATACTTTATATAGATTTACCAGAAGACCACAAATGACAAAAATACACAATACTGTTACTTTAAGATGATAGATATAAGCTTAGTTCAGTTCAGTTCTTAGATGCAACACCTTGCATCAATGTACCTTAGGTTGAGTTGCGCTTCCACGACAAGCAATGTCGCAGCGAGGGAAATGCGGCAAAGTTCAGGTGCAAAGAAATAAAGACGTGAAGATCTTCCAGATGCGGCACGCTTCTCGGGGATGCAAGAAGTTCTCGGTTCGATGCGTGGGCTACAGCCGCGACATCCACGATGCGGCGGCAGCAGCTCCAGCGGCGACACTCTTCTCCCACGATGCGTGAAGCTTCCACACGATGCGACAACTACAGCGGTGCCATCCAAGATGGGACGGCAGCAGCTCCGACGGTGGGGCGCTTCTCAGGGATGCGAGATGCTCTTCTTTGATGTGGTGCAGTGCGAAAGTTCCAGTGGCTACACCCTCCTCCGGAATTGCGACGGTAGGCACAGCAACGGCGACACGCTCCGACCTTGTTGCGAGATTCTTCTCATGATGGGGTGCAGTGCAACAGCTACAGCGGCGACACCCTCCTTCGGATTTGCGACGGCAGCAGCAGCGACGGCGACACGCTTCTTCTTCTTGTGGCACGCTTCTCTCCGATGTGGTGCAGTGCGACAGTTCCAGTGGCAACACCCTCTTTCGGAGTTGCGACGGCAGGCACTGTGATGGTGACACGCTTCTTCTCTTTGAGTTGCGCTTCCAGCTCCTTGCGACACGCAGTCCCTCAGAAGGCCCAAAACAGCAGCAGGCACTTCCAAAGAACTCTGGGGAGCTGGGGGTTGAAGTCTGTTGTCCCTCAGACTTCAGCAGGAGGCAAGCTCTTTTCCAAACCCTTGGAGATCCTTCACAAGTTGAAAGCAAAGTACGCAAAGTTACTTTCTCCTTCTTTTGGCAGTAAGGCAACCACTGCAGGCCAATCCCCCAAGCAGCACTCCAGCTTGGGAATAGTCTCTCCTCAGTTTCTTCAGGTTCCTCTCCTCAGTAAAGGTTTCTTCTTGTAGTCCCAAAGTGATCTAATTTCTTGGGATCAGGGTCCAAATATTTATACCGCAAAATCGGTTGTTCTCTGAGGGGAGAGGGGCCTGTGCCTAGTCCAAACCAGTTCTGGAGCACTCTGTTTACCAGACTTCTCCTTTCCTTTCACAGTGCAAGGCAGAAACATCAGACACCCCACAGGAGGTGGAGCCAGCATTGTGGAGGGAAAGCACAGCCCTGGAGAACTTTGTTGACATGATTCCTTCTCTCCTTTCACAGTGCAGGGCAGAGACATCAGACGCACCACAGGGGGTGGAGCCAGCACTGTGGGGGCAGGCACAGTCCTATTCAGGTCCCAGGTGCAACTCCTCCCTCCCATCTAGATGCAGATCTCTCTATTCACCACTGGGCGGACTCATCCTGACTCCTGGAATCCCCCAGACCTGTCACTCACAACTCCAGACAAGGAATACACAACCTAGCAGAGGCAGGTTTGGAAGGTTTAGACAAGAAAAATACCTACTTTCTAAAAGTGGTATTTTCAAACACAGAATGTTAAAACCAACTTTACTAAAATATGTATTTTATCAATCTGAGTCCAGGCATACTAAACCCGAATTTCTACCTTGTTCTCTGAGCCAGTTAGGATTATAAGATGTAATATTCTAACTGCCCATTCTAGCCTATGGATAACAGGTAGCCTTGCAATAGTGAAAAATGAAAATGGCTATAATTCACTATTAGGACATGCCACACACATCAGGGCTTGTCCTACTTTATACTTACAATGCACCCTGCCCTTGGGCCTACCATAGGGGTGTCTGATATGAAGAAAAGGGAAGGTTTAGGGACCGTCAAGTGGGTGCACTTGCCCAGTCAGCATGACAGTACAAGACTGCACACAGGCTCTGCAATGACAGGCCTTACCCACATTTTTACAGGCTGCTTCTGTGGGGGCGCAACCAATGCTGCAAGCCTACTAGCAGCATTAGGATTATCAGCCCTGGGCGCTCCTGGTGCACGGTACTAGGGTCTGACAGGTAAACCAAACCAGCCAATCATGGAATCGCTAATCCATACATTAATTTACAATAGGGAGAGCATATGCACTTTAGCGCTGATCAGCAGTGGTAAAGTGCCCAGAGTCATAAAACAGCCAACAATAGGTCCGAAAAAAAAATAGGAGCAAGGTAAAAAGTTATTATAATTATTAAACAGTTTTGTACAGCGCGTAGTTACCCTGGAGCATCCCAGCGCTTCACCAAACAGAGTAACAGTGAGGACAGAGAGGAGGCACAACAGTTTAGCAGAAGAGAAAAGTTTTCAGTTGTTTACGAAAACGTAAGAGACATGGCTCCAAGCGTAAACCTAGGGGGAGTGAGTTCCAAAGGGTTGCAACCTTAACGGAGAATCTCCTTTCTCCTGATCGGACCTTTTTGACTCTGGGGACCACAATTAGATGTTGTTGATCAGAGCGAAGAGTCCTACTTGCTTTATATGGGGTCACCATTTTTTGAAGGGCGGGAGGGCCTTTGCCTTGCAAGATTTTGTGTGCAAGGCAGAGGGATTTAAATTGAACCCTTTCTCGCACTGGCAACCAGTGCAGCGCCTTCAATGCTGGTTTGGCCGATCGTGACATGGGAATGCTATGAAGCATTCGTGCCGCCGCATTCTGAACTTGTTGAAATTTGTTCAGAGTGATCTCAGGGGCACCCAGGTAGATTGCATTACTGAAGTCTAATCTGGATATGATCAGTCCCTGGATTAAAAGCTTCCTAGATAGAAAAGGAATCAGCGGCAGCACTTTACGCACCGTTCGGAGGAGGCCAAAACAGACACCCGCTAGTTTGGAGGCCTGAGTCCTAAAGGAGAGATCTTGCTCCAGCCAAATACCCAGGCTCTTAATCTCGGCCAGGGAAGACCCTGCAAAAAGGGTCAAGTCCAACACCAACGCTTTCACTACTGTTGCAAAGACTGGAGCGGGAAAAATAAATTGAATCTCTCTGAAGTCCAATGCTTTCCCTGCTGTTGCACAGACTGTAGTGGAAAGATTACATTTAACCCATCCAAAGTACAACATTTTCCTTAATGTTGGACAGACTAGAGGTGGAATGTTAAATCTTATGTCTCCTAAGTCCAATACCTTTCCTACTGTTGACCTTTTTGGAGTGGGAACAGTAAATGTAACGATTCAGAAAGCCTAGCTTTTGCTACTGTTGAATAAACTGAAGTGGGAATAAAATATCTATCACTCCATAGGTAATGTTGTTTAAATATATCTATGATAATTATTTGTTTATTTTCTTATTTTATAATATTTGTTTATATCTGTTTTATTTTTATATGTATACTGTTTTTAGTCAATTTCTTTTTTTGATTTTATAAGTTTTATGTTTAATATATTTGGTAATTTTTTTAATTCTTTGCAGTTGACTTGTTAATATTTTCTATGTTTCATTTACATATACATATGTATATAATTATATATATATATATATATATATATATATATATATATATATATATATATATGTTCCCACGTTATAGTTAGTTGGACTCACTATAACTCGCGCGCCCGCAAATCCACTGCTGATGATGTCACATATTACATCATTCATGACATGGTCAGTGACATCACTGATGACATCACTGATGACATCTCAAATGACATCACTGATGACATCATCCAGTGTCTGTGTGTTTCTGTAAAGTTAAAATACAATTAAGTTAAAGTTAATAATTTACATATTGAATAATGAGTGGATGTATGAGGGTCTGGATGAAGGATTTAGTAGGTGCGTGACTGACTGTATAAGTGAGTGATTAAATGTGTCTTACTGAATGCATTGGTTAGTGACTAAACTGTCTGAATATGTGCTTCAGTATGTTGCTGTGTAAGCTGCTGCATGTTTTGATCAGTAGCTATATGAGTGGCTATATGGGTTATTGATTTGTTGTTCAAGTATTTGTATGTGAGGGTGAGTGTGTGTGTGGGTGGCTGGGAGGTGTGTGACTTTGTCCATACACGCAACTCCAGCAATGCATCCTTTCACATGGGGCCAGCCTTATGTGAAAGGGCTTGCGTCAGTCTTATGCCTGCAGTGAGGCAAGCGCAAGATTTTGAGGCAACGGTGTCCTAAAAGTGACGCAGTGAAATCTCATAGATTTCACTGCGTCACTTCTATGACCCTTTCTTGCGTCAATACGCCCCCTTTGCATACCTTACACCTTGCGCAGGTATAATGTGGCGCAGGGGTTTACAAAGTGACACATCTACCTAGATGCATCACTTTGTAAATATGACTCAATAAGGTGCATTTTTAACAGCACTGGTGCATCACAAAAACTGACGCACCAGTGGCATAAAAGTGACGCATGGCCTCATAAATGAGGCCTTCAGTCTTCTACTCATGTGTCATATTTAATATATGACGTATTATGTCGCAAGGAGTTACAGATACGTCAGTATTTCTGACATATCTGTAAGCGCAAAAGTGATGCATTGCTAGAGTGTGTCACAAAAGTGATGCAACTCCAGCAATGCATCTTTTCTTACCCTTCCACACCCCCGTTAATTTTCTACATTTTCTTTGAATATCCACATCCCCCATGTTCACTCTCCTTCTCCTTACTTTCCTCCCCCACACTCACCTTCTTTCAGTCCCCCTACTTCACTTCCTTTCTCCTCTCATACCTTTCTGTTCTTTCTTACTCATTTTCCTCTCCTTTATCAATGCACTCCACTTCACTTATTCTTTTTCATTTTTTTAAGAATATAGCTCTTTGATGAGAATTGGAGGTAGTTCTGAAAATAACTTTTTTTTTTCTTCTTTTTTCTTCTTTTTTCTTTTTTTAGAACAAAAACAAAAACAGGGAATGGAATCTGCTCAACAGGAGCAAAAAAAAAAAAATGTAGGGCTGGGAACGGCAGCGATGGTTCTCCAATGCTCGAACCATGAGCAGAACACTTTGCTCCCCATAGCAAAGTAGCTGATCACAGTCTCTGCATTTAAGGACGCCTTTGTTAAATGCAGGCTGAATGTTCGGAACCAGCTCTTGCGATCTCCCCCTCACCGATGTTGAGGCCCTATCACTGGGAACCTCTTGTGCCAGAGCCCTGACACTTTCCCGGGCAAAATTCTGGGGGTGCCTCCTCTCCACATGGCGAATCATTGTGGAGTTCCCAAAAGACTCATCCTCGACATCCCACGAACCAGCCACATCTCCGGACATCTGAGAGACCTTCACTGGCTCCCCGTCAACAAAAGAATCACCTTCCGCCTCCTCACCCACGCACACAAAGCCCTACACGACCAAGGCCCGAGCTACCTCAACAGCCGAGTCAACTTCTACGCTCCCAAACGCCACCTCCGATCAGCCAACCACGCCCTCGCCGCCGTCCCCCGCATCCGAAGAGCGACTACAGGAGGAAGGACCTTCTCCTACCTGGCCGCCAAGACCTGGAACTCTCTCCCTCCCGACCTGCGCCTGACCCAAGACCACCTCTCCTTCAGGAAGAAGCTGAAGACCTGGCTGTTCGAGCAGTAGCGGCACCCCCCCCCCAGCGCCTTGAGACCCTACGGGTATGTAGCGCGCTTTATAAGTGTCACTGATTGAAAAGAATATTTTTTAGTGGGGTCACCCCGTGACAGGACTGTGTGACAGATCCTGCACTCCACTTTTGGAGCACTTACCTTCTTCTGGTCATCAGCAATTGAAAAAATTTTCCAGATTAAGGGGCCGATCAGGATCGCGGACGGACTTGCGTCCGTCCGCGACCCCAGAGCAGGAGGGAACCTCCGCATGGCATGCGGAGTTCCCTCCTGTGCAATTAGGATGTGACCGCCACCCTGGCGGTCACATCCTCTATTTTTAACATTGCGGCGGGTGCAGCTTCAAGCTGCACCCGCGGCAATGTTAAAAATGCACGCATTGCTTTTGCATGCAGAAAGAGGCAGGCACCGTGCGGTGCCTGCCGCTTTCTGCATGCAAATGCAGGGGGGTACCATAGGTACCCCCCATGTGCACCCCCCACCCCCCCTTCACCTAGGGGGCCCGCAACGGGCCCCCGCAGTGAAGTTCCGTATGCTTTTCCACGGCGGGAAACGCGCCGCGGAAAAGCATAATTCACTGCCCATCCTAATATGGTGGACGGTGTCTGAGAGACACCGTCACCATATTAGAGCTTTTCCGCCGCGGTTGTAAGCCAACCGCGGCGGAAAAGCTGCGGACGGAAACCAGGACCCACCAGCCATCCTAATGTGGCGGTGGGTCCTTGGTCAGTCCGCTGCGGTTTTTCCGCATCCTCGGGGCCGGCGGTGGCTTCCGCCGGCCCCGAGGATGCGGAAAAACCGCAATCCTGATCGGCCCCTAAATGTTTTTTCACCTTCGGCTGAGGAGGCTCTTCATCGATGAAATCATTGTTGTCATCTTCACTGCTGGATGGTCTGGCAGCCAGGATAATCCAAGATATCCAGCAAAGAACCGAGAGCAAAAAAGCAGGTCTTGCAGTCACAAAAGTGAAAGAAGAAGTGAAGGAAATGGGTGGGGATTTCATTCTTTGTAAAAAAAAACTGTTAGCAACCAATGAAAAGTGTTATTTTAAGGTCACATGACTTGATACGCTTACGCTGCGCGCACCGGAGCGCTTCGGGGAGCGCTTACGCGGCGCGAACGTAGGCGCTTCCAGGGGCACATACGCGGTGCGAACGTAGGCGCTTCCGGGGGCGCTTACACGGCACGCCTAAGTGACGTTTCGATAGTTTCACGGAAATGCAAAATCATTTTCATTTCCAAAATCAAAAATACTGCTTTTATAAGTATGGTACTAAATGTTTTGCGTTATTATTTACTTTTCATTCATATTTTTTTACACAAACGCAGAAGTAGCGCTCTGGGTGCGCTCTCCGGAGAGCTTACCGGTGCGCGCACCCAGAGCGCCCCAGGAAAAAATTATATAAAAAAAACATTTAAAAATATTATTATATAAAAAAAATTAATAATTAATACTTACACAAAGCAGCAAATAAAAAAAAAATCGTAGGTTACAAACTCGATATAGAAAGGAATTAGCTTTTAAAAAACCTTTGAAATTCAGTGAACAAAACAGAGGTTTCACAATCGTTATAGTTAGGAATTAGCATTTAAAAAACCATTGGAATTCACTGAAAAAACCATAGGTTTCACACCAGTTATAGATAGCTGAACAGTATACTCATACAAAACCATTGAAATTCCCACGTTATAGTTATTTTGACTCACTATCCCGCAATCCACTGCTGATGATGTCACATATTACATCATTCATGACATGGTCAGTGACCAAAAACCCAGGTAACCCCTCTTGCAAAAACTGGTGGTATTGAATGTCAATACCACCAGCTTTTGAAAGAGGGGTTACCTGGGTTTTTGGCCCCGTGCTAGACGGCCATCTAGGGAAACCTACCAAACCCACACATTTCTGAAAAGTAGACACCCGGGGGCTTCCAAGGAGGTATGGCTTGCGTATATCCTCCAACGTTCCTTTACCCAGAATCCCTTGCAAACCTCAATTTTTGCTGAAAAAATCAGTTTTTTCACACTTTTTATGTGTGGGAAAGCGTGGCGTCACTTGGCTCACCCCTCTTGCAAAAGCTACCACCAGCTTTTGCAAGAGGGGTTACCCTGGTTTT
This sequence comes from Lissotriton vulgaris, assembly GCF_964263255.1. Taxonomy (NCBI): domain Eukaryota; kingdom Metazoa; phylum Chordata; class Amphibia; order Caudata; family Salamandridae; genus Lissotriton; species Lissotriton vulgaris. The sequence continues at coordinate 1,310,592,262 of NC_141695.1, forward strand.
CGGCTCCGTGCTAGACGGCCATCTATGGAAACCTACCAAACCCACACATTTCTGAAAAGTAGACACCCGGGGGCTTCCAAGGAGGTATGGCTTGCGTGGATCCTCCAACGTTCCTTTACCCAGAATCCCTTGCAAACATCAATTTTTGTTGAAAAATCCATTTTTTTCACACTTTTTTTGTGTGGGAAAGCGTGGTGTCACTGGGCTCACACACATTTCCTCCCACCCAGCGTTCCTCCAGGTCTCCCGATAAAAATGGTACCTCACTTGCGTGGGTAGGCATAGTGGCTGCAACAGGAAAAGGTCCAAATCGTACGGTGGAGAAATTACAATAACCAATAGCAACATTACCTTATTTTTTTTGGGGGGGACTGAGTTTTTGGACCGGGGCTCGGCGGGCATCTTTGGAAACTACCAAACCCAAACAGTTCTGAAAACTAGACACCCGGGGGAGTCCAGGGAGGTATGGCATGCGTGGGTCCCCCAATGTTTTCCTACCCAGAAATCCCTGCAAACCATAAATTTAGGTTAAAAAAACAGTTTTCCATACATTTTTGCATGGGATCTCCGTGTCGGCACAAATGTCCTACCACCCAGCGTTCCTCTTGTTCTCCCAAGTAAAATGATACCTCACTTGTGTGGGTGGGCCAAAGGCCTGTGTCTAAGGCAGGGGGGCTTAATTTGTAAAACTTAAATACTACTTTTTCTAAATTCATTTTCGGACTGTTCTGCTTTGGGGCACCCACACAAGTGAGGTATTCTTTTACTCGGGAGAACATGGTGAACGCTGGGTGGTAGAACATTTTTGCCGGCACAGAGATCCCACGCAAAAAAATTTGGAAAAGTGATATTTTTACCTAATTTTAAGGTTTGCAAGGAGTTTTGGGTAGGAAAACATTGGGGGACCTACGCATGCCATACCTCCCTGGACTCCCCCGGGTGTCTACTTTTCAGAACTGTTTGGGTTTGGTACTTTCCAAAGAATACCACCGAGCCCCGGGCCAGAAACTCAGGGCCCCCCCCCAAAAAATCAAGGTTGTTTTGCAATTGGGTATTGTAAATTCACCACCGTACGATTTGAACTGTTTCCTGTTGCAGCCACTATGCCTACCCACGCAAGTGAGGTACCATTTTTATCGGGAGACCTGGGGGAATGCTGGGTCGGAGGAAATTTGTGTGAGCCCAGTGACGCCACGCTTTCCCACACAAAAAAAGTGTGAAAAAACAGATTTTTTCAGCAAAAATTGAGGTTTGCAAGGGATTCTGGGTAAAGGAACGTTGGAGGATCCACGCAAGCCATACCTCCTTGGAAGCCCCCGGGTGTCTACTTTTCAGAAATGTGTGGGTTTGGTAGGTTTCGCTAGATGGCCGTCTAGCACAGGGCCAAAAACCCAGGTAACCCCTCTTGCAAAAGCTGGGGGTATTGAATGTCAATACCACCAGCTTTTGCAAGAGGGGTTACCTGGGTTTTTGGCCCCGTGCTAGACGGCCATCTAGGGAAACCTACTAAACCCACACATTTCTGAAAAGTAGACACCCTGGGGCTTCCAAGGAGGTATGGCTTGCGTGGATCCTCCAACGTTCCTTTACCCAGAATCCCTTGCAAACATAAATTTTTGCTGAAAAAATCAGTTTTTTCACACTTTTTTTGTGTGTGAAAGCGTGGCGTCACTGGGCTCACACAAATTTCCTCCCACCCAGCGTTCCCCCAGGTCTCCCGATAAAAATGGTACCTTACTTGCATGGGTAGGCATAGTGGCTGCAACAGGAAAAGGTCCAAATCGTACAGTGGAGAAATTACAATAACCAATAGCAACATTACCTTCTTTTTTTGGGGGGGGGGACTGAGTTTTTGGACTGGGGCTCTGCGGGCGTCTTTGGAAACTACCAAACCCAAACAGTTCTGAAAACTAGACACCCGGGGGAGTCCAGGGAGGTATGGCATGCGTGGGTCCCCCAATGTTTTCCTACCCAGAAATCCCTGCAAACCATAAATTTAGGTTAAAAAAACAGTTTTCCATACATTTTTGCGTGGAATCTCCGTGTCGGCACAAATGTCCTACCACCCAGCGTTCCCCTTGTTCTCCCGAGTAAAATGATACCTCACTTGTGTGGGTGGACCCAAGGCCTGTGTCTAAGGCAGGGGGGCTTAATTTGTAAAACTTAAATACTACTTTTTAAAAATTCATTTTCGGACTGTTCTGCTTTGTGGCACTCACACAAGTGAGGTATCCTTTTACTCGGGAGAACAAGGTGAACGCTGGGTGGTAGTACATTTTTGCCGGCAAGGAGATCCCACGCAAAAAAGTTTGGAAAAGTGATATTTTTACCTAATTTTAAGGTTTGCAAGGAGTTCTGGGTAGGAAAACATTGGGGGACCTACGCATGCCATACCTCCCTGGACTCCCCCGGGTGTCTACTTTTCAGAACTGTTTGGGTTTGGTACTTTCCAAAGAATACCACCGAGCCCCGGGCCAAAAACTCAGGTGACCCCCCCAAAAATCAAGGTTGTTATGCAATTGGGTATTGTAAATCCACCACCGTACGATTTGAACCATTTCCTGTTGCAGCCACTATGCCTACCCACGCAAGTGAGGTACCATTTTTATCGGGAGATCTGGGGGAACGCTGGGTGGGAGGAAATTTGTGTGAGCCCAGTGACGCCACGCTTTCCCACACAAAAAAAGTGTGAAAAAACTGATTTTTTCAGCAAAAATTGAGGTTTGCAAGGGATTCTGGGTAAAGGAACGTTGGAGGATCCACACAAGCCATACCTCCTTGGAAGCCCCCAGGTGTCTACTTTTCAGAAATGTGTGGGTTTGGAAGGTTTCCCTAGATGGCCGTCTAGCACGGGGCCCAAAACCCAGGTAACCCCTCTTGCAAAAGCTGGTGGTATTGAATGTCAATATCATCAGCATTTGCAAGAGGGGTTACCTGGGTTTTTGGCCCCGTGCTAGACGGCCATCTAGGGAAACCTACCAAACCCGCACATTTCTGAAAAGTAGACACCCGGGGGCTTCCAAGGAGGTATGGCTTGCGTGGATCCTCCAACGTTCCTTTACCCAGAATCCCTTGCAAACCTCAATTTTTGCTGAAAAAATCAGTTTTTTCACACTTTTTATGTGTGGGAAAGCGTGGCATCACTGGGCTCACACAAATTTCCTCCCACCCAGCGTTCCCCCCAGGTCTCCCGATAAAAATGGTACCTCACTTGCGTGGGTAGGCATAGTGACTGCAGCAGGAAAAGGTCCAAATCGTACGGTGGAGAAATTACAATAACCAATAGCAACATTACCTTCTTTTTTGGGGGGTAGGATTGACTTTTTGGACCGGGGCTCGGCGGGCATCTTTGGAAACTACCAAACCCAAACAGTTCTGAATTCTAGACACCCGGGGGAGTCCAGGGAGGTATGGCATGCGTGGGTCCCCCAATGTTTTCCTACCCAGAAATCCCTGCAAACCATAAATTTAGGTTAAAAAAACAGGTTTCCATACATTTTTGCGTCGGATCTCCGTGTCCGCACAAATGTCCTACCACCCAGCGTTCCCCTTGTTCTCCCGAGTAAAATGATACCTCACTTGTGTGGGTGGGCCCAAGGCCTGTGTCTAAGGCAGGGGGGCTTAATTTGTAAAACTGAAATACTACTTTTTCTAAATTCAATTTCGGACTGTTCTGCTTTGGGGCACTGTTGGACTTGGCCCTTAAGGCAGGTTCACCCCTAATCTTTTTGCTTTTAGTCTGTGATATGCGTAGATGATTTTCTGGTCTGTGCGCACTTTTTCTCTGTGTCCCAGAGTAAAGTGCGTGCATGTAGTGAGGCTGGCCTGCTCTCCCATAGGGATGCATGGGGAATGTCTGTGTCCCTAGTAATTCCTGATGTGTGGGGAGTGCATGCTCGAATTTGGTATGTGCGTGTTCGTGGGAATGAATGCTTCGCAATGATGTATGTTGCGTGAGTGTGGCATGTGTAGAAATGCCATTTCTAGGACTTGGCATATTACTGTAAAATATGTCTGCAGTGTGATTGGCTGGAGCTGGCTGGTGAGCCTGGCTCCAGGAAGGCTGGATGGGTCTGCCCGGTGGTGAGTGTGAGATCAGCATGCTTGATGGCTTGGGAGGAGTGTCCCTGGTCCCTGATGGGCCTGGACTTTCCCCAGACAATGCTGGCTCCACCCCCTGTAGTGCGACTGATGGCCCTAGCCCTGCCAGTGAATAGAGAGGGTGGTTGAGGTAAACAGAGTACTTCAGAACCAGCTGCGACTGGTTTTCCCCCCACCCTGCACCCTTGAGACAAAGGGGTTTTCCTGTATAAGAAGGGGCTGTGTCCCCATACAATTGGTCCTGTTCTTGGTTCTGCCTAGGATCCTTGCCAGAGGGGGCTGCTGCTGCTGCAGGGACCAAGAGGACCGCCACTTGGCTGTCTCCCTGCCTGGAGACCCAGTGTGCTGGCTCTGGCCCTGCCTTGCCCCTCTGCCTGCCTCCAGACTCTGCTGGAGCTTTCCTGTGCCTGGAGGCACCCTGATGTTGATTTGTAGCGCTAGGAGCGCTTCCCTGGTGGCCCAGCGCTCCATAGCGCTTTGCTGACATTTCCAGCGCTGAGCGCGCTTCTTCTTTGTCCCCGAGCGCTTGGGAGCGCTTTATTTTGCATGGCCGGTGCCCACCCGGCATGGGGACTGAGATCGCCGATTTTCGGCATAGCGAGTGCCCACCTCGCTTTATTTTTAAATTGAAGGCCGGTGCCACCCGGCATTGCCCCGTGGTCTGTATTTATTTTTGAGCCGGTGCCCACCCGGCATTGCCCAGGAAATCACCGCCGCAGCCCGGGAGCACTGAACGCTGTTGCCGGGCCGCCGCTCTGCTATTGGCGGCCCCGGCGGAAGTCAGGCGGCGTGTGGAGGAGACAAGGCCAGGCGGGAGACGAGGGAGGCAGCCGGTCGTGTCCCCGAGGCTCCCCGAGTGGAGAGAGGAGCCCCGGGACGAGAGGAGCCCCGGGACGAGAGGAGCCCCGCCTGTCCTGAGACAGCCGGTGAGTGCCGAGGGAGGAGAGGGGCGTCGGGACACATTGACGGTGTCCGCCCCTCCCCCGTAGCGCGATCTGCGCGCATTGCTGTGTGAAGCCCGAGGGCTTCAGGGGGCATTTCTTCGTGATCCCGAGTCCCCCGTGAGGGACTCCAACGACCCCATTGGGGCTGTGTGAGCCACGAGGCTCCTGGGGGCCATTTGTTGTGAAGAGCCCATGAGGCTCACAGCCCCTCATTATTACAGAGCGCTGAGCTCTTAAGCGCATAATTCATTTAGAGCCCTGAGAGAGGCTCTGGGGGCATTTTGATTATCTTGAGAGCGCTGGAGCTCTAGATTGCGCATTTGCTTGGTGAGCCCCTGAGAGGCTCCTTGCCCACCTTGGTTCTTGAGCCCTCCTGGCTCCAACGTTGTGCATTTCTATTTAACAACTGTCCAGCACTTAGTGGACAGTTGCCACGTTTAGGTTTGTGTGCTGTGCTGCCTGCGCAGCTTCCCTGACATTGAGACTCAGGGCATTCCGCCCCTTTCGAGGCCAGTTGGCTTGAGGGACCCTTTTTGAGTGTTGTGCCATGTGCACCCTGCGCATTGTAATGTACTTGATGATGTGATTCTTGCGCATGTGTTCTAACCTGTACCTTTTCTAAAAGTAACCTGATTAGGTATCCTTATGGTTATCCCCTTTTTGCTAAATGTGACCTGCATAGAGGATTGTTTAGGTTTGTCCACTGTACTAAATGTGACCTGCACAGTGAAATGTTGATTATGCTTACCTTTTCTAAAAGTGACCTGATTAGGTATTCTTATGGTTATCTCCTTATGCTAAATGTGAACTGCATAGTAGATTGTTGATGGTTCATGTTATGTTTAGGTTTCTTTCCCTTTGCTAAGAGTGAACTGCTTAGGTGTTGGTATTCCTTCCTTAGGTCCTAGTTACCTGCGTGATTTACCTACAGTGAGTTAGGGTTGCGTAGGAGGTCCTTACTGTTCCAGTGATTACCGGATGTGTGTTGCTTTTATAATTTTGGTTTTACTCATTCTATGTTTACGACATAAGTGTATATCTACCAGTATTATTATCTAACAAGTGCCTACCCCTGACAGTGGTCCATGTGGCCCTGTCCTGTACATAATTCCCCTTGTCAATTCTGCCCGTGCCTCTGGCACCTTGTACAGTTTGCGTGTGTTATCTAATGTGTTTTGTTTACTATAAATACAAAGGCTATTTTTGATATATATCCTTGTGTGGAGTCTTTCTTTGTGGTGGGCCTTGGGTGTTGTTGCTGGGGTGCGTGCGCAAATACTTAACTCATTCCGCCTCCAAGTTTAGCCTAGACTGCTCGCGCCACGCTACCTAGAGGGCGAGTGGGGGTTGCCTTGGTGTGTGACTCCCCTGCCCTGACTTTAGAAATGGCGATCCCTGACTGACCTCGACGCGAGTCTTGGCCGGCCAGGGTCCCGTTTCTAACAGGCACCCACACAAGTGAGGTATCCTTTTACTCGGAAGAACAAGGTGAACGCTGGGTGGTAGGACATTTTTGCCGGAACGGAGATTCCACGCAAAAAAGTTTGGAAAAGTGATATTTTTACCTAATTTTAAGGTTTGCAAGGAGTTCTGGGTAGAAAAACATTGGGGGACCTACGCATGCCATACCTCCCTGGACTCCCCCGGGTGTCTACTTTTCAGAACTGTTTGGGTTTGGTACTTTCCAAAGAATACCACCGAGCCCCGGGCCAAAAACTCAGGTGCCCCCCCCCAAAAATCAAGGTCGTTTTGCAATTGGGTATTGTAAATTCACCACCGTACGATTTGAACCGTTTCCTGTTGCAGCCACTATGCCTATCCACGCAAGTGAGGTACCATTTTTTTCGAGAGACCTGGGGGAACGCTGGGTGCGTGGAAATTTGTTGATCCACGCAGATTCCAGAACTTACCACCACAGAAATGTGAGAAAAATGTGTTTTTTTTGTAAAATGTTTAGCTTTGCAAGGGATTCTGGGTTACAAAACCTGGGGGAAGGCAGAGGAGTCACCCCATCCTGAATTCCCCTGGGTGTCTAGTTTTCAAAAATGTATAGGTTTGCTAGGTTTCCCTAGGTGCTGGCAGAGCTAGGGCGCAAAAACAAAAGGTAGTCTTTTTGTCCAAAAAGTGCAAGATTTCACTGGGAAATTGAGGTGCGTCCACGTTGCGATTTGCGCTGTTTCATGTCGCAGCCACTATGCCTACCCACGCAAGTGAGGTACCATTTTTTTGGGAGACCTGGGGGAACGCTGGGTGGGTGGAAATTCGTTGATCCACGCAGATTCCAGAACTTTCCACTACAGAAATGTCGGGAAAATTTGTTTTTTTTGTCAAAATCTTAGATTTGCAAGGGATTCTGGGTTACAAAACCTGAGGGTAGGCAGACGAGTCACCCCATCCTGAATTCCCCTGGTTGTCTAGTTTTCAAAAATGTATAGGTTTGCTAGGTTTCCCTAGGTGCTGGCAGAGCTAGGGCGCAAAAACTAAAGGTAGTCTTTTTGTCCAAAAAGTGCAAGATTTCACTGGGAAATTGAGGTGCGACCATGTTGCATTTTGCGCTGTTTCATGTCTCAGCCACTATGCCTACCCACGCAAGTGAGGTACCATTTTTTTGGGAGACCTGGGGGAACGCTGGGTGGGTGGAAATTCGTTGATCCACGCAGATTCCAGAACTTTCCACTACAGAAATGTCAGGAAAATGTGTTTTTTTTGTCAAAATCTTAGCTTTGCAAGGGATTCTGGGTAACAAAACCTGTGGGTAGGCAGAGGAGTCACCCCATCCTGAATTCCCCTGGGTGTCTACTTTTCAAAAATGTATAGGTTTGCTAGGTTTCCTTAGGTGCTGGCAGAGCTAGGGCGCAAAAACAAAAGGTAGTCTCTTTGTCCAAAAAGCGCAAAATTTCACTGGGAAATTGAGGTGCGACCACGTTCAGTTTTGCGCTGTTTCATGTCGCAGCCACTATGCCTACCCACGCAAGTGAGTTACTATTTTTTTCGGGAGACCTGGGGGAACGCTGGGTGGGTAGAAATTTGTTGATCCACGCAGATTCCAGAACTTTCCACCACAGAAATGTGAGGAAAATGTGTTTTTTTTGGTCAAATTTTTAGGTTTGCAAGGGATTCTGGGTAACAAAACCTGGGGGTAGGCAGACGAGTCACCCCATCCTGAATTTCCCTGGGTGTCTAGTTTTCATAAATGTATAGGTTTGCTAGGTTTCCCTAGGTGCTGGCAGAGCTAGGGCCCAAATACAAAAGGTAGTCTCTTTGTCCAAAGAGCGCAAGATTTCACTGGGAAATTGAGGTGCGACCCCATTGCGTTTTGCGCTGTTTTTGTCGCAGCCACTATGCCTACCCACGCAAGTGAGGTACCATTTTTTTCGGGAGACTTGGGGGAACACTGGGTAGGTGGACATTTGTTGATCCACGCAGATTCCAGAACTTTCCTCCACAGAAATGTGAGGAAAATGTGTTTTTTTGGTCAAATTCTTAGCTTTGTAAGGGATTCTGGGTAACAAAACCTGGTGGTAGGCAGTCAAGTCACCCCATCCTGAATTTCCCTGGGTGTCTACGTTTCAAAAATGTATAGGTTCGCTAGGTTTCCCTAGGTGCCGGCAGGGCTAGGGTGCAAAAATTGCAGGTAGGCACTTTGCCAAAAAAGGGTCAATTTGTAACTGCAAAATTTAGGTGTGACCACGTTGCATTTTGCGCCGTTTCCTGTCGCAGGCACAAGGCCGACCCACACAAGTGAGGTACAGTTTTTATTGGGAGACTTGTGGTAATTCAGATTTGTAAATCAACTGTTATTACCAATCGAGCTTACATGCATTTCTCCCTTTCAATGAAAGACATTGTGTAAAAAAATAATATTTTTGAAAAATGACCAATAATTCTCATGCTAGTATGAGTATTCCCAATTTTGAAAATTAGCAATTATATACTGTTTCTGAACTCTATAATTTTTACCCAATTCAGAAACACATAGGTGTCTTTCATACAGATTTTTCCATGTATACATTTTCCAATACAAAGTGCTCTACACCCAGTAAATGAAAAAATACCATTGCAAGTTGCTGCTCAGTTTTTGGATCTGGGTTCGTCGGGTTCTTGGTGAAACTAAAAGTCCTATAAATCCCCTCAACCAGGAAGATCTAATGGATGTAACGGTATATTGCTTTCCAAGAGCTGTCAAAATTAGAAAAAGTTATAGGTGAAAACGTTGAGACAAAAGGCTGTTTTTTTCAACAAATGTTCAATTATTCCAATATTTAACTGTTAGTTTCTATAAAGAAACCTTCATGGATTTAGACAAATGGCCCCTTTCTGAATTCAAAATGTTGTCTACTTTTCAAAAATGTACAGCTCTCCAGGATCCATTATTGCTTTCAAACTCATTTCTACCATTAACTGGAAGGAGGTGGAAAGCTCTAAAAATAGCAAAAATAGGCTATGTCCCAGAAAAATGCCAAAACTGTGTGAAAAATGTCGGTTCTCTGACAAAAGACTGTCATTCCCTAAAAGCTGAGAAAATGGAAATATCAGCCCCACAAACCCTTTTTTTAAAACAATTTCAGGGAAAAACCCAGAGGCTTTCATTTGCAGCCCGTTTTTCCCTTTTTTCTGAAAAAAACAAAAATTTCACTATATTTTGTTTAATTTCTGGGACCCCTCCAAGGGAATCCACAAACCCTGGGTGCCTTTAGAATCCACATGATGTTGGAAGAAAAGGACGCAAATTTGGCGTGGATACCTTATGTGGTTAAAAAGTTACAAGGGCCTAAGCGCGCACTACCCCAAATCACCAAAAAAGGGCTTAGCACAGGAGGGGAAAAGGCCTAGCATCGAAGGGGTTAAAATAAATAACCCACAACATTTAATATAATGAAAAATATATATTTTAATAATAGTGTTGCATAATATATATGTTTGCTGAATCTTGGGACACTCGTACTTTGGGGTATACTTTATAACATCATAGCCTGTACTTGCTCCTATCCCCGCAATTCCTACCCACTTTTCGATTGCATTCTGGGACCTGTAGGTGATAACAATTTGGCACCAAACGGGAGGCATATGCATATGGACTGTACCTGGAAGGGGCGGAGCAAGCACAGAACAGCAAGGGGGAGGTGGGTATTTATACCGGCATATGAACGCCTTCTCTGTTGCTGAATACCCCAGGCGCTGCAGAAGGCTGTCATTATGCCGAAATGCATTCGTCTGTACGGAGGTGTTCCTTAATAAAAGCTGGCTCCAAACGGTTCCCCTGCTGTGGTCTCGTCTTTCTCTTTGGAGGGAGGTCTTGTTGAATTTAATAACGCGATGTCCAGTATCGCGTCTACGAGGCCCCCGCAGCATCAAGATGGTCCGTGTTTCACTGGTCTCTGCTCCGGCGGAATCTTCGTTGTCTCCAGGTTACTGGATTTACCATGGACCCACCCTCGAGCCGTGGATAATGTGGTGTGGTGTAGCAGCCATTCGACTGCTCTCTGGATGGGGCGGATTTTCCGCTTTGCCCCCGCTACAAGAAACCCATTGGCTTAAGGGGTGCTGCGACTTAGGGGACCAGAGGAGCTTGCTGAATCTTGGGGCACTCGTACTTTGGGGTATACTTTATAACATCATAGCCCGTACTTGCTCCTATCCCCGCAATGCCTACCCACTTTTCGATTGCATTCTGGGACCTGTAGGCGATAACAATTTGGCGCCAAACGGGAGGCATATGCATATGGACTGTACCTGGAAGGGGCGGAGCAAGCACAGAACAGCAAGGGGGAGGCGGGTATTTACGACATATGAACGCCTTCTCTGTTGCAGAATACCCCAGGCGCTGAAGAAGGCTGTCATTATGCCGAAATGCATTCGTCTGTACGGAGGTGTTCCTTAATAAAAGCTGGCTCCAAACGGTTCCCCTGCTGTGGTCTCGTCTTTCTCTTTGGAGGGAGGTCTTGTTGAATTTAATAACGCGATGTCCAGTATCGCGTCTACGAGGCCCCCGCAGCATCAAGATGGTCCGGGTTTCACTGGTCTCTGCTCCGGCGGAATCTTCGTTGTCTCCAGGTTACTGGATTTACCATGGACCCACCCTCGAGCCGTGGATAATGTGGTGCGGTGTAGCAGCCATTCGACTGCTCTCTGGATGGGGCGGATTTTCCGCTTTGCCCCCGCTACAAGAAACCCATTGGCTTAAGGGGTGCTGCGACTTAGGGGAACAGAGGATCTTGCTGAATCTTGGGGCACTCGTACTTTGGGGAATACTTTATAACATCATAGCCCGTACTTGCTCCTATCCCCGCAATGCCTACCCACTTTTCGATTGCATTCTGGGACCTGTAGGTGATAACAATTTGACGCCAAACGGGAGGCATATGCATATGGACTGTACCTGGAAGGGGCGGAGCAAGCACAGAACAGCAAGGGGGAGGCGGGTATTTATACCGACATATGAACGCCTTCTCTGTTGCAGAATACCCCAGGCGCTGAAGAAGGCTGTCATTATGCCGAAATGCATTCGTCTGTACGGAGGTGTTCCTTAATAAAAGCTGGCTCCAAACGGTTCTCCTGCTGTGGTCTCGTCTTTCTCTTTGGAGGGAGGTTGTGTTGGATAAATATATATGTATATACATACATACAAACACATGCATGTTTGATGTTTATAAAAGTATATGTTTATATATAGCATTACATAATATTTAAATATATTTAATTTACATTTTATTTATGAAATGTATTAAAATATTTAAGACGTACTATTGAAATATATATTTTTTTAATGTATGTTTTTTAACAATGTTAGTGTGAAACAATATTTATTTTCGATGTTTTTGCACTTACCATTATAAGTATAGGGACACAATATTTTTGTAATCAATATTTTTGACACAATATTTTTCTATCACAATATTGTTGTTTATGATATCAAGTCAGAGATTCAAAATTGTGTATGGCCAGGAGTGATTGCCATAAGGTTGTAAGAGGATGCCATGTGTCAGCCAAACACTCCACGATACCAATAAACCTTACTGGCATCTGTTCAGATGTTGCTAGAGCTGCTCACTATATCTGCCTTCCAGCGTTGGCTTCTGACGGAAGAGTCAGCTGCGATCCAAATGTGCACCGGCATACACAAAGTAGATTCTGAGGGTGAGAAACTAATAATGAATGAACTATTGAGACAATTCTTCACTGATACGTAGGCCACTCTGAACTTCGCTGGCAGATATGTGCAAGAAAAGTACTAAAGAAGAAGGAAAAGGCCTATTATCTAGAAGGAAAATGTACACATGGATTTTGAATACCAGAGTGAACAGTGGTAGCTCATGGTATCAAACAAAAAGAAACTGCAAAGCTGGACATGACTACACAGAGAATATAATCCACTAATAATAACTACAGGCTTTTTGCTACCCCCATTGAACTGTAGATCTCTTCATCTGTGTTATTAGGTGTGCAGTATTGTGTTGTAAGAAGACGAAAAGAGTTTACCCATCTGAAGAGAAAACATTACTTAAGTCTTGATTTATTATGTGTTATTGTAAACTATGTTGAGTTCTGAGGCTCTTACCCTACATCATGTCTATCAGTAATGTGTGAATTGCTCTGCTTTGCTGCTTTGAGGACAGAGTGTTAAAGGGGTGTAATTGGTGCTTAGTTTTGGACCCATTGGTTCGTACAGTCCCATAGGCCAAAGGGTAAAATCAACTAGAGCTCCATTACGCATGTGCTTTCCCTGTAAGCCCCTTACCCAGATCCTGCAATCTTATTCAAGTGTACCCTCTATCTGCTAGAATGTTTTTTCACTCTATGGGCCGATTCCGATCTCACTCAGAAGGACCCCGAACGTGATCTGTCCGTAAAAAGTACGAGCTGTACGCGTGTTCTCCACCCGACTAGTACAGCTGTACGAGCGAGCAAGTACGATGTGAGAAATGCAAAATCGCCAAACAAATCGTTTCCGGGTCCGAACCGCTCCCTACGCCTCGTCCGTAAGCAAACCGTGCCGTGCAATGGAGGCAAATTCCAACCGAGCCAGTATGATGCATGCGTCGGACAGCCTGATCGAGCCGAAGCTTCCGGCTCACAAAACGTCCGGAAAGCTGCCTTTGGGGGTCCGCGTCAGACCCCCCGTCACCCGCAGCCTTCCGACTCGGACACAGGGGGAGACCCAAGGGTCTCCCCAACACAGGCATGTATGGTACCAACGCGTACCCACTGAAGGGGGCGCCCTTGTGCGAGACGTACCCATTCAGTCATTGGGAGCTCATGTACACATCGTATGACCGGCTCCCATTGACTTCTATAGAAGTCCGGCCGAACCGAGTCCGGCAGCATGCGGCCGCTTTGTACTTGCTCGGTCAGACTGCAGGAGTCCGGCTTGGTTGGAAAACACTCCGGATCTGGCTCGGTCGGAGAGCTTTCTGACCCAGTACAGAATTGTCCCCTTTGTCTGCACAGACTCCACATTTGTATAAGTAGGAACAGGTAAAGTAGACTGAAATAGGGTGTATATTACTCCTACCTTACAATTGGATCTGACCAAATCGGAAGCTGCAACAGCCAAATTTGAAACATTTGTGATGACAGCAGCCCAGCCCTGAGGAGTTGGCAACCAATGATACCAGAAGCATATATGAACAAAGGCAGCAGGGAGATGAGACTGAAGGAGAATTGGAACCGTGTGAATAATGTGAACCTGTCTATTTATTAACAACCTGAGGCACAGAGCCAGCCCTAGTTGGAAGCAGAGCTAGCGAAAAATTGATTGAAGGTCGAGTTGGGCAGGAGTAACTAACCTCTTCTGCCTAAATGTGATAGTTCTGTGCAACTTCACTCAGGCTATAATGGTACTTTCACACTTTATATGCAGGCCAGAACCTGATTTGGAAAATATTTTTCCACAGCTGTGAAAGCGCCTGCTAGTCCTGCAATCCGGGTGCAAATTCTAAAATCAGCCTAATAAAATATTGTACAATTTATCCATGCGAAACCTCTCTCCCTTGGGGCCTTTTGAAATAAGCTTTCCGAGTGATTAGTCTCATGGCAGAGCATTGGAGAACAAATTGATGACTGACATGGGGGAGAATAGCTCAGTAGTCTCAGAGAAGCTGGATCATATAAATATTGAAATTATTTTAGCATTCTGTTTTTCCATAATAGTTAAGGGATTGGCATAAAAAGGCTGCAGACAGCAAGAATCTTCTCCAATTGCACTATAAAGACATCACTCCTTCTGCATTGAAAGTCCATGAAAACAACCCTTTGTGCAAGTAAAAAAACTTTTCAGAAAGAGTTAATCACTGCGCCCAAAAGATCTGATGCAGCAACTTAATGGTAAGATGAAATCACGGAATTAGATAATCATGAAGCACCGCTTTGGGCGTGACAATCCTAATAATTGACCGATCTGATGTCTAGTCTGAATTGAACGGAGGGGATCATAAAGGCCTGCTCTATGACTGCACATTAGATCACAAGTGGCCCAGAGGCAGGGTGGAGAACCAGGACGGTGCAAATGTATCTTCAGGATCAACTGATAAAACACAAGTTACAATGTCACACACGGCGCTGAGGGCGACACTAGCTGCAACAATAGTGTACTGTACAGATGTCAAATACAGTACAATAGAGTTTGAGATCGAAATTAAAATTGGACATGACATTCTGGATTCATCATTATTCTTTTACAAGTGTTTAGAGCCAGCGGTTACGTAACTTGCTTTCACATGCACCTTACCTGTGAAGGCTCTGCTTGTTTTATATTCTCTATACATACCATTTTGCAAAGCTGTGATGGGTTATTTCCATAAGAGACAGCGTAACCTTATAGTTATGTAATATGTGTCTCTTCGCTCCTATGAGAGTCAATAATAAGTGTATCTACATCAGTGATCTGTTACTGAGACTGCAAAGATGATGGGAAGATATTTTCAAGACAGCCTGTAGTGTTGCTGCCAGTGGGGTGTACCACTGCAGCACACACCCCCTCCCACTGTTTCTAATTGTGTTCCCCCTCAAGCGTGAAGGGGCTATGGTAGAGCCCGGACGTGAGCGTGGACACGCTACATTGTTAATAAAGAGCCCAGGGCCCTGGGCGTGGTCAGTAAGTTACTAGCCACCAACAGTAACACACGTGTCTTGTGTCCCTACATTATAGGCCTAGGCCAGGACACCACATTGGCGACGACGGTGGTCTTTTGCCTGCCCACCGTGTGCCCTGCTGCACCGTGACCTTGCCGGTCACCCACTGCTGCCCCGCAGCCCTGCGCCGTGCCTCCCTACAAGCGGCACGCTATCCTGCTTTCCGGAGCTGACTGCCGCCTAAACGGCACCACCTGACCTCACCTGGCCCGCCTCCGTCCCAGCGACGTACGACGCCCTGCAGTGCCTCGGTCCCGGCGAAGACCCGCCGATCGGTAGCTGCCCACGCTACTTTCCAGTGCCTCCACGCGGCCTCCATCAGTCCAGCGGACGCCTCGCCTGCGGAGCCTGGTGCGCCTCACACAGGTACGGGCCGCTGCCCGCCCCGCTCAGTCCTGCCGTCCCGAGGCCCCGCCTGCGCCTTGCTCCCGCCGCCTCCCGTACGCCTCTCCGCACGCCGCCAGGCCCGTGCGACGCACCAGCGGTCCTGCGCATGCGCAGTGGTCTCCCGACGGCGCTCCTCACGCATCTCACGTGTCCCCGGCCCGCCAGCATTGCTCATCACCGCGTTTCCGGCGGGACTGCGCCTGCCAGAGCCTCGGAAGTGCCTGCACCCCCGGACAGTGCCTACTTGTACCCCAAAAGTGCCTGCATCTCCCCACTGGGCGCGTGGGAGCTCAGATAACCCGTCTCTGCCTGCCATCTCTGCGCGTGGGTCCTGCCCGATCCTGCTGCCGCCTCAATGGCCACCGTGCCGCCCCTTGAGCCCTTTTCCATCACGGGCACGCCACCCTCGCAGGCTACCAGATGGAGAAAGTGGGTGGAACGGCTTGAAAACTACTTCATCGCCGCAGACATTGCGGTGGCGCAACGCCGTGCAATGCTTCTGCACCTGGGAGGAGAGGCCATTCACGACATCTCCAAGGACATCACGGAAGGCGACCCACCACACACATACGCCACCCTGAGAGATGCCATCACAAGGTACTTCGAACCCTTTACTAGCGTGGATTACGAACGTTTCCTGCTCCGACAGGCTCGTCAACTCCCCGAGGAGTCGGTGGATGTGTACCACGCGCGTCTCAAGAAGCTAGCCAGCACATGCACGCTTCCAGACGCGGAAGATGAAATTCGCGCCCAATTCATTCAGGGGTGTGCCTCTCTGAAGCTACGGGAGAGAGTGCTGGAAACGGACGCCATGCCCATGCGCGACATCCTCGCACTGAGACGCTCTAAAGAACTCTCCAAGGCTCGGGCAGCCCACATGGAACCAGATCCAGCAGTCAAAGTAAAGACCGAGCCTGTATGCGCGGTCAAGTCACGACGTCCAGACGACCGGACGAGACCTCAGAGGAGAGATCAGCCGCATCAGCCACAGCCCACCAGCGATCGAACCTGCATCTGGTGCGGTGGTGCCACCCCACACAAAGGCGCCTGCCCAGCCCAAGGTAAAATCTGCAGTGCATGTGGGAAGGCCAACCATTTTGCGAGCGTCTGCCTATCATCGCAGCGGAAGAAGCAAAGCGGCCCACCCAGAAGAGCGCGACAAGTGGCGCCACTGCCAAACACATCAAACAGCAGCGACATGGACGACGACGAGGAGGACACTGCGTCTGTCCACGTAGTGCGCATGCTTAACACCTTAGCGGCCACGTCGTCCAACAAACCTATGTGCACCGTCCATGTCCATGGCCAAACAGTCAGAGCCCTCATCGACACTGGCGCAACAATAAATCTCATGGCCGCCAGTGTGTACCAGTGCCTGGAAGACGCCCCCACACTTCACCCCACCAGAGTGCAGGTGTTCGCCTACGGGACCCGACGCCCATTGCGCCTGTGCGGAGTGTTCCGAACGACCGTGTCTCAAAATTCCACGCAGTTGCAGACAAAGATCTACGTCTCTCAAGAAGGTTCGGGATTCCTCCTGGGTTGCAAGACCGCACGAGAACTGGGTCTCATCCATTTCGCCCTGACGGTGCAAGCTCAAGGCCTGGATAATCTGGTCACAGAACATTCCTCGCTGTTCGAAGGGATCTGATGCCTACGAGGCCCTCCCGTCCGACTCCACATCGACCGTTCAGTGGCCCCGGTAGCCCTCCAGCACCGGCGGATTGCATTCCACCTCCGGCCCAAAGTGGAAACCGAGCTGAGGATGTTGGAACAAGCCGGAATCATCGAGCGAGTGACGGGACCCACCCCGTGGGTATCCCCCATTGTCGTGGCCAAAAAGCTGAAGCAACCTGAAGCGGTGAGAATATGTGTGGATATGCGCATCCCCAATCTGGCCATTAAAAGAGAACGTCACCTGACACCAACCATCGACGACATCATCGGGGAACTCGCAGGGTCCAAATGGTTCTCCAAAATGGACCTGAGGTCAGGATACCATCAAATCCCGCTTCACCCAGACTCACGTCCAATCACGACTTTCTCCACACACGCTGGCCTGTGGAGATACACGAGGCTCAACTTCGGCATCTCAAGCGCCGCCGAGGTGTTTCAAAATATCATCCACAACGTCCTCCAAGGCCTCGACGGCGTACTGAACGTGAGCGACGATATCCTAGTGCATGCCCCGACTCTAGAAGAACACATCAGGCGCCTCCAAGCAGTATTCAACCGCCTACAAGAGAAAGGACTAACTCTCCACAAAGACAAGTGCGAGTTTCTGCGCAAAGATATAAGCTTTTTCGGTAACAGATTCTCCGAGCAAGGAGTAGGCCCTGACCCTGAAAAGGTGAGAGACATTCACAACGCACCAGCACTCACCTCTATAACAGCCGTCCGCAGTTTTTTAGGCATGGTGACATACTGTGGGCATTTCATTAAGGATCTGTCAGACTTGACCGGACCACTTCGGGGCCTCACGAAGTCAAATGCCACCTGGGTGTGGGGCCCGGAGCAACAAGAGTCTTTCATGAACACAAAAGCAGCCCTGTCAGCTGACACAACACTGGCATACTTCAACCCACAAAACGAGTCCCAACTGCTAGTGGATGCCAGTCCCACTGGCCTGGGAGCCGTCCTGTCGCAACGACAACGCTGCGGGGAATGGGCACCCGTGGCATATGCCAGCCGCACCCTCACGCCTACTGAACAACGCTATTCCCAAATTGAGCGGGAGGCCATCGCTATTCTGTGGGGGTGCCGCCATTTCCACATTTATCTCTACGGACATCCTTTCTCGGTAATTACCGATCACAAGCCCCTCATACCACTATTCCAAGGCTCCTCATCTCGCCCACCCCCGAGGATCGAGAAATGGGTGCTGCAGCTGCAAGAGTTCCATTTCACAGTGGAATACCGCCCCGGCACGCGCAATCCTGCAGACTATCTGTCAAGACACCCCCGTCCTGTCACCGACGCGGAAGCGGGCGAAGCAGCCGCCACAGAAGAGTACGTCCGACTAATCGTCGAATGGTCAAGGCCGCGCCCCATGTCTCTGGAAGAAGTATCATGGGCCACTAAGGACGATGACTGCCTCCAAATCGCAATCCATGCCATAGAATCCGGAGATTGGAAGGCGCTCCAGAGCCCCGCATCCTTTCGCACCTCGGACGCCCAAGCCATCCTGAAAGCCCTGTACCTCGTCAGGCACGAACTGTCAGTCTCAGCCGAAGGCTGCCTCCTGAGAGGCCCCCGCCTGGTGCTACCCAGCAGCCTAACCCACCAAGCTGCCTTACTTGCACACGGATCACACCAAGGGATCGTCAAATCCAAAAACAGGCTCCGGAGCAAGGTGTGGTTCCCTGGATTCGACAGGGCAGTTGAAGAGGTGATCCATAGGTGCCCAGTGTGTCTTGCAACGAGCCTACCAAACCCCCCGGCGCCAGTGGTAACTGAAGAAGGCCCCACTTCCCCGTGGGTACGAGTGAGCGCAGACTTTGGCAGCCTCCCGGGAGGCAAGTACATGCTCGTCGTGGTGGACGATTTCTCTCGCTACCCGGAAGTCGAGATTGTGTCATCGACAGCAGCCTCCGAAGTAATACCAAAATTCGAAAAGATAATTGCCACCCACGGGCTCATGAAGGAAGTCCGCACTGGCAACGGACCCCCGTTTAATGGCAGCGAATTCACGGAGTATCTCCAAAACCAGAGCATCAAGCACAGACGAATAACACCACGGTGGCCACAAGCCAACGGAGAGGTCGAGAGACTAATTAGGACTTTGAACAAAACGATACAGATTGCAGTTGCCGACGGCCAGTGCCTGGAGCTGACCATCTACCAATTCCTCCGAGAGTACCGCCTGACCCCGCATTGCACCACAGGAGTCTCCCCAAGCCGACTCTCCTTCAATCGAGTCATGGCTGACACTATCCCGCACCACCCCGCGTGGGAAATTGCTCCAAACCCCTGAAACCGGTCCATGGAGCAGCGCACCAAAACCAACCAAGAAGCATCCCGAAGGAGAAGAGCGACCGACAGCACCATACAAGTTGGAGACGCAGTTCTGGTGAAAGACCGCCACCCCGGAGGAAAGTTCCGTCTGCCCTTCGAACTAGTCCCATGGACTGTGACGGCAATAAACGGGACCATGGTCACAGCCGTCAGGGACGGAGAATCGGTCACAAGGAACGTCTCGTTCTTCAAGCAAGTACCCGAAGGAAGTGCAGACCTCGACCCGGATGAGTGGTACCCTGCACCTCAACACGACCATCAGGTCAGGGACAAACAGACACTGCAACAGGCCAACCAGACAGCACAACCCCGAGTGTTCACGTGACGGAGAAACCAGTGGAAGATCCAGACGTCAACGAGAACGGAAGGACAGAAGAGTCACCCACAGCCACGGTGGAAGGCGTAAGCCAAACAAGATACAGCCTACGTCCGTGTCCAAAGCCTTCCCAGAGGTATCGTGACTTTGTGGCACAATGCTGGCGTTGAACCAATCGAGATGGCTGACCCCGCCGAGAATAAAGTAAGACTGTTCCGTTTTGATCTTCGAAATGTTAAGTGTTATACCTGTTGAGCAGAGACTGAACAAGAGACAGCTGGTGAACTTTGATTGCGAGCACCAACCACTACTTGCAACAGCAAGTTTGCTGGCCAGATAGACTGTGAAGCATCTGTGTATCTGTTTTCCTGTTTTTCCATTTTTATCCCTAGGTAAAGGAGGAATGTAGTGTTGCTGCCAGTGGGGTGTACCACTGCAGCACACGCCCCCTCCCACTGTTTCTAATTGTGTTCCCCCTCAAGCGTGAAGGGGCTATGGTAGAGCCTGGACGTGAGCGTGGACACGCTACATTGTTAATAAAGAGCCCAGGGCCCTGGGCGTGGTCAGTAAGTTACTAGCCACCAACAGTAACACACGTGTCTTGTGTCCCTACATTATAGGCCTAGGCCAGGACACCACAAGCCTCCATCTTGTGAATCATGTTCCCCTTTCCTTTGTAAGCCGATATGCAATGTATCTGATAACGACACCTGAAAGGGGGAGGTAACACATTTGTATGGCTGCATCCACCTTGTCAATGCTTCAATGCTGTCTTTTGGCAGTGGAGAAGCAAGTGGCAATCCAGGGAACAGCTTTATGGCGGTAGTGTAATGATAGCCCCTGCGGTTCCCGCGTTGCGGGGGGGGGGCCTGTGGCAGAGTGCATATGTTGCCGGCCCCTAGTTTGAGAGCTCCTGACTCGGTCCGGAAGTTAAAAGGGGGGGGGGGGTCGGGGCCTCCATGTACTTTGCGGGGGGGCCTTCAATTTTCCTACTTTATGCTCCCCCAAATCCGCTCAGTTAATGCCATATAATATTAGTTGTTGTAACTCAGCTATTTAATCGGCCAGTGTGTCCGTATGGTTGAGGTCATTGTGTATTCCTAGCACCATCCAATGACAGGAACATTCGTTTGCAATGCCGCTCAATTCGTTGGTATTTTTAAAATCAGTAGGAAAAAAATGATACATTTCAAAGAAAATAATGAGAGCTTGAATAAGTGAGTTCCTAGAAAGTTTTGGACACTCATGCTCTACGCTAGCAAATCATGCAAAACTTTTTTCCATTGAAAGTATGGTCCAAATCCTCCTAATCCACAAGGGTTCTATGGATTCCTCATCCCATAAACTGACCACCACAAATGTCCACAAGTCTCCAATAACCAAACCTCAGTGCCTCCTCCCCCATTCCATTTGTCCCCAAGCAATATGACCATTGAATCATCAGGTGCTATGATTCCGCATTTCTCTCGCAGCCACTTCCTCAGAACCCGTTCTATTTCTAAGTTAAAAATCATATATTTTGAGAATTAGCCTATGTCCGTTTAATGGGTTGCTGTCACAACAATGTCACCATTCAATGACAGCGAATGCAAGATGGAGGTCTACTGAACCTCGCAAACCTCAATCCCTGTATTTACACCTCTTTGCAGACAAAAGCAAATAGACTCCTGCCTCATGAATATTAAAGAGGAAGGCGAATGGACATTTTGCACTGTACATCAGTTGCAGTGCAACATGAAGGTGAAGTTGCAAACAAGTGTCCTCACGAAAGCACATCAGAATTTAAATTGAGATTAATGCACTTGTTTTATGCAGCAGCCCGCTTACGATTTTGAAATGTGAATCTAGTATATGGTAACAAGCATCAGCCATTTTCAATATTGAACAAGTGCCACTTTAGGGTGTGAATTCAGCCTTAATCTCAGTGCACCAATTGCTTCAAGATGCATGAAATGTCCTTTTTGTTGTATGATGCTAGGCAGCAGGAAGTGGCGTAGTGTTGTTTGCCAGCTCCCAGGGCAAGGCAAGTATTGCACGGTGCAATTTGTGCCCCCTAGCCCATAGGCCGCTGTGCCCCCAAGACTTTTGCGCACATGGCAACTGCCCTGTTGCTCTGCCCATGCTACACCACTGGCAGCAGGTGTATGTCCTTGACAGCAGTCTCAGTGCTGTAGGTTTGTTATATTTGAACCTGTTCAGTCACCTTTCACTGCATCTAAGATTGCAAGTTGAACCACGAGTCTTAAAGCTATAGTTCTTGTTTACATGCATTACCTTTTGCAGTAGGTATACAGCTTCATGAGACACTCTACACACAAGAGACTACACAAATCTCATGACCTCTTCACAGATTGTAGGGTTCCTTCAACTGTACAAAAGGCTGTCCATTTTTACTCCTTTTAGGTTATCTCATGCCATTGTCGAGCAATGCCATTTCATCATACTCATCTAGCCTGATTGTGCCAATCTGCCTTTTGTCCCATGCTCAGGGAAGAAGAGCTTTTTTGTCTCACGCAAACTATCAACATTTCTTCTCTTGCTCCTGTCTTTTCCCATTACCTTTTAAATTACATCAGGCTTGTGACTAGCTGACAGGACAGATGGAAGTACTGCAATTTGTTCCAACATAGTAGAGCATCTCTCCCTCTGCCCCTATTCTGTGCCACATAGGTGATCTGTGTTGAACTTTGTTTGCTGGGCTGCATCTGGAATGTTCTACAGTACAGCTTTCAGGTGCTTTCTTAGCCTCTTTCATCTGACAGGTACAGCTGCTGTCACCTCGCACAGAATTTGATATCTTCAACTCAACAATTGATGGTGCTTGTTCCATCTGTAAGGTCAGGCCGCCACCACCGCTTATGTTAATGTAGTTATCAAGACTTTGGGGTTATTAGGTGGGGGTATCTCTTATCAATTCTGGTGAAAGAGGGAAGGACATTGAGAATGATATATGCAACATGCGTTTTCTGTAGGCATTGGACCCCAAAAATGAGTAAAAGGTGATGAGGGCACGCAGAGACATACGCCACAATCTCTTAGTAAAATCATCTTTGATGTCTGCCCATTGGTGGAAGGGACCTTTGTTGGTTGATGTAAAGTACTGTGAGAGAGTAGGTATTAACAATTCATTTCAGACTTGTGAAGCCAACTCAACTCCATGATGAGGACCAGGAATCTATAAATGTAATTAAAAGGGTTTATTGAAGGTTATTAGTCCATCCAGCATACAGGCATATTAGCATTAGAATCGAAGGATACATCAATGCAGTTGGTAAACTGAAATATCTCAGTAGATTAAGCAGTAAAAAAATGAGATCCAAATAGTAACAGCTACAAAAATGCAGCAACAGAGCAAAGTAAATATATGTTCTATAAAAAAGCTTTCCTCCTGTTTCATAAACATATGGCAACTACAAAATCATCTAATGAGGGCTTCTTATTAGGAAGTTAGGAAGGTGTCAGCATGACCAAGACTTCTGTAGAAGTCTTCACAGGAGAATAAGTGTTGAGCATGATGCTTCACACTCGAAGAAAAAGAAAGCAGAGAGGTCTGTCCCTCTCCAGGTCTGAAAAGAAAATGCCCTATATCTGTGAGAACACAAACTAAATAACAGGAGCTTTGAAACATCCTTATCTTGCCCCACACTACCAAGACCCAACCAACTAGATATTTAAAGGGGTATTCGTAACCTCCACTGAATTTCCCAACGCATCGAACCTGAGATTGCAACTGCAACCTTGAACATCTTCCGGTCCTGATTCATAATGAGTAGAAGGCTTCTTCAGAACATTAAGGGGCCCATTAGGATGTCAGATGGATCGCCATCGCCAGACATCCTTACCCTTCCGCCACCCATTTTCCCCTCGCCATATTACTATGGCAGAGGGGACCGCGGCGAACGGCGACCGGGGCGGAAAAAGTTTAATATGATGGCGGTGTCTATCAGACACCGCCAGCCATATTAGCATGGGCCAAAACAGACGCCTTTCCGTAGCCACGAAAAAGCAGGTGGTCTTCACTTCGGGGGGCCGCTGCGGGCCCCCATGGTGAAGGCGAGGTGGGGGGGAGGTGCACATGGGGGGTACCTGTGGTACCCCCCTGCATTTGCATATCCAATGCGGCAGGCACCGCGCGGTGTCTGCCTCTTTGTGTATGCAAATGCATTCATGCATTTTTAGCATTGTGGCGGGCGGTGCTGAGAGCACCGCCCACCACAATGTTAAAAATGTAGGATGCGCCCGCCACTGTGGCGGGCACATCCTATTACGCCCCACGGGACCCCTGCCCTTATGGTGGGCGGTCCCATTATCCAATAGGATGGCAGGCGGACTAAGTCCGCCCGTCATCCTAATGACCCCTAAGTCTCCACGCTCATTGCCAAGCTCTTTCCTTCTGGCCTCAATATAGGCATTCTTATGCAATAAAACTTCTTTCTCTATCTAACAAGAATTGTGATAAGGCTTCTGCAGAAGAAAGAAAGAGCGCACTGCTAACACAGCTAAATGCATTTCAAGATGAGGCCTAAAATCAGGTTAAGCTAAGTTGCCATTTAACATGAATTTGAATACATGATTGTACATCCACAAATATAACTTTCAGAATACAATCAATATGATTAAGAAAAAACATAATTATATGTTTAACTAACCATTAGTGTATCTGTACACATATCTCTAACCTTTACAGTGATTACATTTTGCTAATAGATTTAAATCATTCATACACATTAATATGATTAAGGCACACAGTGAGTATAATGTCTTATACGAGTATATCACTACATAATCATGAGGGGGGCGTGGCCAGGCTCCAAAGAAGTGAGCAGTACTGCTTGGGAACTCCTGTCGGCCGTCCACCATCCACAGCCATCCTGATGCCCTGCAAGGGGCCTGAATAGCCACGAGGCATCCCCACAGCAGCCCGCACAGAGTGGATTGATCGGAAGTGAAGCAAGCCTCTCCAACGGCCCGGATCAGGCAGAAAAGGTAAGCGCACACGGGTGCACAGCCAAGATGGCGGCACCCAGCGAGCGCTGACAAGCTCAGGCATCACACAAAACACTGGCATGAGTGGCTCAGATGAAGGACTGCCGGGCCCACTCTTAAGCCCGGCACCGGCATAAAGCTACCAGCTGTTGGGACCCCCGCGGGGCAGGCCAAGGGAGAGAACATGAATTGCTTGCAGCACCCAGGAACGGGCAAAATGGCGGCACGCCGCAACGGCGGCGCTTGCAGGGGCACAGGAGCAAAACCAACGACCTATGGCACTCCCCTCCAGCCTTCATGCAGGATCCAACACAGAGCCTAGGAAATCTGGGAATTACATCTGCCAGTGGACGGGCTCTGAGGAGCGAACGTGGCGAAGAGCACCCCTGAGCGCGGCCTGGACAGTGGCGCCAAGCGGGCGCTGAAGGTCACGGAATCCGTGCAAGGAGCCAGCAAGAAGGAATGACGCATTCCCTCCTCTGGCCTCCAAATCACTGGGCGCTAGCACAGGAAGAGCGTGTGCACTCTTGCCAGTATCGGACACTCAGGCGGAGGCACCTGAGGGGCCTCCCTGAGATACCATGAAGTGCAACAACGACTGCGCAGACTGTGCTGCCCGCGCATGGACTGGCACAGGGAAAAGCGCCTTGCGGGTAAGTAGGCGGGACCCCCTGCATTAGACCAACCCCATCACCCATACAATCCAGGGGGTGTACGCACATAGAGCAGAGGGGCTGGGTGACCTCAGGGGGCAATAACCTGAATCCCGAAGAGAGTGGGGATGGGGACAGTGGGAGTAGACCCAGAAAGCCCTGAAAGCAGCCCCCAAAAAAGTAAGGAGCAAAGGGGCACCGGGGCCAGACTGCACTAGGCGCTGACGCACCCAGGACGGCGCACTCCGGGCGAAGGTGATGCCAGGAGGCCCCTGAGGACTTGGACGAATGGCGCACTCCGGGGGTTGCCGGGAAGGTGCCTGCAAACAGAGCCCAGTTTGTGCCCGTGACGGAGGCTGACGATACCCCATGAGCAAGCGTAGCACCCGGAACATCGTGGGGCGGGAGGACACCATGGGAAAACTTCTGAAACAGAAGGAGAAGGAGGATCTTGCAACGGGCAGACCCCCAGATGAGGCCGAGAAGTCTGCAATGAGGATGGACCTCCTAACAGATCCTACATTACAGGACATACTGCAAGCTATCACCACCTCCAGCGAACGCCTGAAAGGGAAAATTGATTCTCTCAGCCTGGATACGGGATTGCTCCGGGAGGACCATAAGAAACTAGTGGACCGGGTCACAAAAAACAAAAGAACACTGGCTACGACTGTTCCGGCGATCACAGACATGCAAAACCGAATATTCGTGCTGGAAACCAAAGTACGGGCACTGGAAGAAAGGGCAGAGGACGCTGAAAACCGATCGCGTAGAAGCAACCTCTCAATAGTGGGCCTGCTGTAGAAAATTGAAGGGCGCAAATGGCGGACTATCTTAAAAAATGACTCAAGGACGAAGTGGCACCGACCGGCCTATCGAACTTCTTCGCCCTAGAGAGGGCACATTGCATCCCGGCGAAGCCGCCCACACCTGGCGCCCCGCCATGAGTGCTGATAGCAAAACTCCTCCACTACAAGGACTGAGATCACATCCTAACTCAGGCGCGGCTCAAGGGCGACATCCAAGTTCACAACTCCATAGTGCGCATCTTCCCGGACATCTCCCACGAGGTGAATCATACCGAGATGTAAAACAGAGACTACACCAGCTGGATTACAAATACGTGACACAGTACCTGGCCACGCTGAGGGGGACCACAACGGAAGACACCAAATTCTTCAGGGCTCCCCGGGAGGCAACAGACTGGATAGACCAACAGTGCAAGAGCAGAATCCAATGGGGGGATCCCGGCGAGGACCCCGCATGAGACACCGGAAGAATGGGACTGAGATCCTGGCGCCTCCACAGGAGGAAGCACAACTAGAATTACGAAGCGCAATACAGGTAGTGGCGCTAATCAGCGGGGGAACTGAGAACCCAGGACCTCCTGAAAGTGGCGAGGAACGGTCAGACACGGGCTCGGAGACTGGATCGGAGACTGGATCCAGTGAGTCTGAAGCGCAGAGCCTGACACTGCCATATTTTGCGCCGCAGACAGCGGATGGCATCATCTAATGGCAGGGAACGAGAGCCGGTGAGAAATGCTACCAGATTGCCGCAAGACACTGCAACATCTATATTAAGGTACATGGGCACATGGGTGGATGGTGGCTGAGGGGTGATTCACCGAAAACTTTGTGGGGGATGGAGGTTGCAGAGACTGGGAGAACGCCGACGAGAGGCCACCCCTGGAGACTGACTAATTGAACTGCAAGCAGTTACTTACAGACCTTTTCTATTGGTTTGGATGGGAGGGGTTTTACTACTTATCCTGGGAGAGTAGGAGTTGGGGAACATGTTTACTGTTGACAAGAGGGGGTAACCTTGAGTTGCGCTATATATGGAACACTATGGCAAGGAGAGTGAAGGGCGAGGGGAGGGCGTTGCTCAGCCTTAGTAGCGGCCGACTTATCAAATCAAATGTCAATGGCTGATAAACAACACTATAAATGAATGACGTTGAACATTAGGGGGATGCGCACCATGTCAAAGTGCCACAAGTCACTCTCTTACAAAAGGAGAAGGGGAGCCCAGATAGCCCTCCTGCAAGAAACACACCTAACACAGAAGGAAGGGCAAGCACTACACAAAAGATGGAGTGGGCAGCTCTACTACACCACCTATTGGGCCTATGCAAGAGGGGTGTTAATATAGATCGGAACTGGGGTGCCGTTCCAATTGCTATCCTCAGTAGTGGACCCGGAAGGGCGCTACGTAGCAGGAAAGGGGAGACTTGAGGGCTGGGAAATCTGCTTAGTTAGCGTCTACGCCCCCAACGTGGATCAACCTACCTTCTTTACGACCCTGAACCACTGACTAGCTCAATACCTTGCGGATACGGTCATAACCAGGGGTGACTTCATTAGTGTGGACAATGTGCTGCTAGACAGGTCCCGTCCCCCATTGCGGAACTCCCAGGCAGCGCACGCTTCCCAGGCCTTCACAGCATGGAGACAGAACTTGGGATTGATAGACCCGTGGTGTACCTTGAGCTCACAAGGGAGGGATTACTCCTCCTTTTCAGCGGTCCACGAAGTGCACGCACGCCTAGACGCCTTCCTCTGCTCGGCAGATGTCCAATGCCATGTCACAAGCACAGGAGTACGTTGCACACATCATCTCAGACCACAACGCAGTGCTCATGTCACTGCAATGGGCCCACCCACCAGCAGCAATCCCGACATGGAGGCTTCGCGCAGACACCCTGGAGGGCCAGGTCTTCAGAGAGGAGATCAGAGGCGAAATAACGCAGGCACGGTTGGGTCACAGAATGTAGAGTGGGACTCATTCACGGTGGTCTTGAGGGGCCAATGTATAACACGGGCCACCGGGGTTAGGCACGTCCTCACATGTGAAGTAGAGGAGGCAGAATTGGCACTGAGAGAGATGGAAGGCAGGAGGCCGGGACATCCAGAACTCCACATGGCCCACTTAGACGCTAAGGAGGAAGTGGCGAAGCAAACTGAGAGACTTTGAAGCTTCGATTATAAGAAGTATTTAGAGCACACACATGCTGAAAGGGACAGGTCCAACTCACTCTTGGCATGGTTGACCGACCCGAAGACTAGGGGTACTTCTCTAGTGGAAATAGAAGACGAAGGGGGGACCAGACACTATGCGCCAGACAGGATCAATGGGATCTTTGCGCGATACTATGCCAACCTTTACATGGAAATGTGCCTAAGCGAACCGGTAGACATTAGGGAATATCTGGATGACTTGCCACTAACAGTTCTGAACCCTGAAGTGGCGGACTTACTCGGGGCAGATATTACCCAGCAGGAGATTCGGGTCGCCATCAAGGGCATGGCCCGTAACAAGACCCCGGGCACGGATGGCCTCCAGGCCGAATTTTATGCAACATATGCAGAGAAGCTGGCCCCTCAACTGGCTGCGATGTACCAGGGGGCCCGAGAGTTGGGAGAGCTGCCCAAGATTGCCAGGGAAGCCCTTATTATCCCCAAACCCAGGAAAGAACCCCATGACTATAGGGCCTACAGACCACTATCAATGTTAAACATGGATTATAAGATCCTCAGTAAAATACTGGCGATGCGTCTGCTGCCACACATGCCCCTACTGGTGTACGCAGACCAGGCAGGATTCATCCAGGGGCGGAACACGGCCATAAACATCCGGCGGCTCCTTGCAGTAATGGACTCAGAGGGGTATGATAGGCAAGCGGCAGCAGTGTTCATAGTAGATATTGAAAAGGCGTTCGACAGCTTGGAGTGGAAATATTTGTACGAGGTCTTAACCAAGATGGGGCTGGGGGAGGGATTCCTGACATGGGTGTGGCTACTTTACACATCCCCTAAGGCCCGTGTAAGTACTGGGAGGATTATCTCATCCAGGCAGAGAGTGGAGAGAGGCACGAAGCAGGGATGCTCCCTCTCCCCACTCCTGTGTGCCCTGGGCATGGAACCACTGGCGAGCAGAGCCAGAAGCGGCCGGGACTACCGGGGCCTGGAAACAGCGACAAGGCAACATTACATTACACTTCATCACGACGATCAACTCATATTTTTGTGCAACACGGATGGGGAGCAGAGGGGCGCATGCAGCATGCTAGATGCGTTTGGCACCATGTCAGGCCTCAAGGTTAACTGTCAAAAATCCAGCCTATACCCACTGGCACCTGATAGCCCCCCATCGCTTACGCTAGAACATCTGCGCTGCGAGCGTAATTGCCTGCAGTACCCGGGAGTCAAAATATACCATAGGGCGACAGACTTACTAGACAGTAACGTGGGAA
The DNA here is from genome assembly GCF_964263255.1 of Lissotriton vulgaris. Taxonomy (NCBI): domain Eukaryota; kingdom Metazoa; phylum Chordata; class Amphibia; order Caudata; family Salamandridae; genus Lissotriton; species Lissotriton vulgaris. Next base: position 1,310,622,049 of record NC_141695.1, read on the forward strand.
GAGTTATGAGGGGGGCAAAAGCAGCAATGGACTTCTGGGGAACGCTTCCGCTATCCGTGGCTGGAAGGGTGGATGTCCTGAAAATGGTGACACTACCGCGCTTACTATACTACTTCAGGACATTGCCGGTATGGATCCCGCGAGCAATGTTCAAGGAGCTAGACTCAACAATTACATCATTTATCTGGGGTACCGACAGACGGAGGGTGGCACTGGCAATGCTGAGACGCCCCACAGCTGAGGGCGGATTGGCCCTGCCAGCCCTCAAGTCCTACTACCTGGGAGCACAACTATACTGACTAATACAGTGACTAGCAGTGGATCGGAGCCCGGTTTGGGAGCGGTGTCCAACAGCACCAGACATGGCCGCACTGGCGAGAGTCGTCCTCCGTGTGCGCCGTACCTCGGCTACGGACACGACAGAGACCAATGTGATAGTGCGCTGCTGGGCCAGATACCTAAGGAAAGTGGGTGCTGCAACTCTCTACACCCCTGACATACCACTACCGATGCTGCGCTACCTTCCAATGGGAGAACACTGGGTAGGGCTAGAGGACGGGGTGGAGGCAGGAATCCATGGGATAGGTGACTTATACCGGGATACTGCGCTCCTTCCCTTTGCAGACTTGCACACCGCATGTGACCTGTCAGAGGGTAATTTCCTTAAACACAGGGCCCTAACATGTAGAATTAGAGCACACTGGCAGACAGGGGACGCTGAGCCGAGAGCGCTGGCGGGATGCAGATATGTTGCACTGTTAGCAGGATGGATCAAGACGGTGTCCTGTCTGTATAGAGCAATACGGCAGGACATGCAACAGCCGTTAGAGCGCTTGCGAACACAGTGGGAGGAGGACTTTGACAAACCAATACCTGAGAAGGACTTGTACAAAATCCTAGAACGCACCCCGTAAGTGTCTTGGAATGCACGCTTCAAGCTAATTAACTACTATGTGCTGCATAGGGCATTCTTGACGCCAGTTTGCATTCGAAGATATTTTGGTGGTAAATGCAGTGTGTGTACTTGAAAAGTTTCTCGAGGGTTTCACCAGGTAGGTGCAAATTAGTGCTGGCCATCTCTAGACACTTGTTTCTGGATTGTTACTCGTCATCAGTAGAGATTAGGCATTTAGAATGTATGGGGTTGCTGAGCAGGCTGCCAAAGTATTCTCGGGTTACAGTACCTCTCCAGGTACGCAGGTGCCTCTCCACAATCTCCTCAGCTCAAATGGCTCGAGGGAGGAAACAAATGTGGAATCACACTGCTTCTCCTCCCTGCAGGTTCGCCCTAGGCATCATGGTAAATGCAGTTTGCCAAGTGTGTGTACTTGCAAAGTCTCTCGAGTGTTTCACCAGATAGGTGCAGATTAGTGCTGGCCATATCTAGACACGTGTTTCTGGATTGTTATCCGTCATCAGTAGAGATTAGGCAATTCGAATGTATGGGGTTACTGAGCAGGCTCCAAAGTATTCTCGGGATACAGTACCTCTCCAGTCGCACAGGTGCCTCTCCACGAGCTCGTCAGCTCAAATGGCTCGAGCGAGCCTTTTAAACAGGAAACAAATGTGGGATCACACTGTTTCACCTCTACGGATGAAGGATAAAATCCAGAAACACATGTGTCTAGAGATTGACTGCACTAACCTGCACCAACTTTGGTGAAACACTCTGCAAAATTTCAAGTAAGCATTTAAACTGAACTGCAGTTACCAGGATGCAAAGGGGTGAACTGTGCTGGGAGGTGAAGCAGTGTGCTCCCATCTCCCTTCTGTTTAAAAAGGCTCCCTTGAGCCACTGAGATGACGAGCTCTTGGAGATGCACCTATGCGCCAGGGAGAGGTACAGAGACCTGAGAGGAATGTGGCAGCTTTCTCAGCAAACCCCAGATGAATTTCGTTTTATCTCTAATGATGAAGGATAAAATTCAGAAACACATGCGTCTAGAGATTGACAGCACTAACCTGCACCAACTTTGTTGAAACACTCTGCAAAATTTCAAGTAAGCATTTAAATTGAATTGCATTTACCAGGATGCAAAGGGGCGAACTGTGCTGGGAGGTGAAGTAGTGTGCTCCCATCCCCCTTCTGCAGTAATAGTGTATTGTATTGTATTGTATTGTTATTTATATAGCGCGGTTGCTGCCCACTGGGCGTCCAAGCGCTGAAGCATGAAGACAGAACTGGGAGAAGCGGAGAGAATTAGGGTTCAGTGGACCTAGCAAACAAGTCGGTTTTCAATTGTTTGCGGAAAGAGAATAGGTTTGTATTAGTCCGGAGTTGTAGGGGGAGTGAGTTCCACATCCTCGAGGCGTTTAAGGAGAACATCCTTCCTCCGGTTCTGGCTCTCCTTACTCTGGGTACCACGGCCAGGAAGGCCTCCGTAGATCGAAGGTTTCTCTTTGGATGGTATTGAGTGACTAGCTTATCAATGATAGCTGGACCTGACTTCCAGAAAGCCCGGTGGGCAATACATAGTACCTTGAATGCCACTCTCTGTCTCACTGGAAGCCAGTGTAGGCTGTTCAATGCAGGTTTGGCTGACTGCATCCGTGGAACCTGTAGCAGGGTCCGGGCTGCACAGTTCTGCACCACCTGAAGCTTTCGCAGGGTCATCTCGGGGGCTCCAACATACAGGGCATTGTTCGAGTCCAACCGGGACTGAATCAGGCCCTGTACTGCCACTTGTTTGGCTTTCATTGGAAGGAGGGGAAGAACTTTCCTTAGTGTTCTAAGTAGGCCAAAACAAGTGGCGGATAGTTTAGTGGCCTGAGTAGAGAAGGAGAGATTTCTGTCAAGCCATACTCCTAGGCTTTTTACGCTTTCCTTGGGGGTGGGGGGGGGGGGGTACCCAGGCACGGAGGCCATAAGGAAGTGAAAGACATTGGTGATACTGAGCCCAGGAGCATGAGCTCAGTATACTGTAGAGATGTGTACTGTAGAGATGTCAAAATCAGTACAAAACAGTTTGAGATCAGAATACAAATTGGCCATGACATTCTGAACGCATCATTATTCTTTTATATGTGTTTTGAGCCAGAGGTTTCACATGTACCTTTTATGTGATGGATCTGCGTGTTTCATATCCTATATACATACCATTTTGCAAACCTGTGAAGGGTTATTTCTATAAGAGACAGTAAAACCTTAATATTCTGTTGCTTTGAATTTGAATACAGTTCTGTTTTTGGAGTGTAGCAGAAGGAACTGTGTTCCTTCTAGTACAAAATCGGTATCCACTATATATTAAGTATTGTGTGACTGTTATCTTCAGACCTTATTCTATAGTGATTTTTATCTAACGATTATGTGTCCCATATCTCCTTATGAAGACATGTATTGTATTAAGTTGGATACATTTAAAAATTGGTGTTGGTCCATAATGTAAATAAAACATTTATGGCCAGATGTACAAAAATATTTTGCTATTACAAAGCCTCTGATTCGCAAAATACAAGTTTATGTTTTGCAACATGCAAGGTGTTATTTCGACTGAAAATGCAATTCCAACTGGCATTGTACAGTTTTCAATTCATATACAATTGCTAATGGTACGTGGTATGTAATATGTGTCCTCCCTCTCCTTTGCTATTCGATATGCAATGTATCTACATTATTGATCTGTTACTCAGACCGGTAAACTGGTGGGAAGTTATTTGCAAGACAGCTTCCACCTTGTGAATCATGACCTTCAGTAGGAGGTACCAGGTGCGGCTGGCAGGTAACAGTGGTGGGGGGGTGGCGGCGGGATAGTCAGAAACTTACCTGTACATTGCTGGTCACTAGCCGCTGCCTTTCTTCCCTCCTCTGCTCTTCCTCGTTCCCGGCTGCACCCATGTTTCCAGACTGCCATAGCCAATCATCACGCTGCTGTCATCAGCATAACAGCAGTGTTGTGATTGGTCTGAATACCATGGTTCGGTGCTCAGACGGGAAGTAGGAGCCTGTACATGTTCTCCACTCAGGTGGAGATCATACTAAGTATGCATGATGGCTTGGCCATCCCAAGAAGGCCAGCCAAACATTCATGATCACTTAGGTGCACCATACACTTCTTCCTCTTTAATGAGCCCAGACCCATCCGCCTAACTTAGCTACAGTTCATTATAATAACAACAAAATGATATTAACAATCTGTTATTATCATTTAATTTTTCATTTGCACTGCTCATAGAGCAATGGGGTGACGATCCTCCGCCTTAGCGGAGGAGCCACCGCTGGGAAGTACTGGGCATGCAGGGGACATGAAAGTGTGTCCCCCTTTCCTTTGTAAGCTGATATGCATTGTAACTGATACTGGGCCCTGAAAGGGGGTGGTAACACATTTGTATGGCTGCATCCACCATATCAATGCTGTAGTTTGGCAGTGGGTGAGCAGGCGGCAATCTAGAGAACACCTTTATGCCAGTGGCTTAATGATAGCCCCTGCAGCTCCTGCGGTGCAGAGGATCCCTGAGCTCAAAAGGGGCCCCTTCACAACTATTAACAGTTGGCGGGCACCTAGCCTCAGAGATCCTGACTGGATCCAAAGTGTGGGGGCTCCCTCCATGCACTTTGCAGCGGGGGACTCTCCAGATAAATTATGCCACTGCTTTTTGCTTCCCCAAATCTGCTCTGTGAATGTCATCTAATATTGGTTGTTGCAATTCAGCTATTTCATCGGCCTTTGTATCAGTATGCTTAAGGACATTCCTCTTAGAATTGTTGGGTCATACAAATTAATGCTCTTGCTATGTTCGCAAATCATGTAATACTTTTTTCCATTAGATTATGATCCCAATCCTCCTAATCCACAAGGGTTCCCTGGGTTCCTAATCCCATAACATGACCACCACAAATGTCAACATTGTGAGGATTTTAGGACCAGGTCTCCCATAACCAAACCTCAGTACCTCCTCCCCATCTCCTTGTCTCCAAGCAATATGACCATTGGAACATCAGGCACTATAATTCCACGTATCTCTTGCAGCCACTTCCTCACCTCTTTCATGAAGTTGGCTTTTTTTCGGAAACAACCACCAGAAATGGTTATATTTTGGAAGTAGCCCATGTCCGTTGAAGGGGTTGCTGTCAAAACAATGTCACCATTCAAGGACAGCGAATGCAAGATGGAAGTCTGCTGATCCTCGCAAACCTCAATCCCTGTATTCAAAGTTATTTGCAGACAAACACAAATAGACTCCTGCCTCATAAATATTAAAGAAGAAGACATTTTGTAACTTCTCCGAATGGACATTTTGCACTGTACATCAGTTGCAGTGAAAAATGAAGTTGCAAACAAGTTGGAATGGAAATACTACAGTTTTGTGTCCTCACTTTAGTACATCACAATTTAAATTGAGATTAGTGCACTTGTTTTTATGCAGCAGCCTACATATGATTTGGAAATGTAAATGAAGTAAATGTAGTAGCGGCTGGTGTCCGCTAAAAATGGTGAGCCAACACGGGGCTGTGCAAACAAATAAAGAAAAAAGACTTACCTGATGCTCAGCGCTCTTCTACGAGCCGCTCTTCTGCTCCTCTGGACACCCGTCTCCCAGACTACCCTGCGTCCAATACGATACTGCTCTCACCAGGAAAGCAACTTCAGGATTGGGTGGAGCACACTGCTTTTGGGCTCCATCGGGAGCTGGGATCCTGCACCTGGTGGTCTCTCCACCTAGCAAGGCAGCTGGGTTGGAGATGAGTCAGTGCGCATGACAATTTAGACGTCCTAAGAGGGCTGGCCAAACCGCTATGCGCACTGACAGCAGTCCATAACACTCCCCCTTACTCTTGCTGCAGTGCTGTGGCCCCACCCAAGAGACACAGACTGCCAAACAATAAAATGATAATCATTTTATTTTTTTATCTGCCTAAGCGGGCAAGGGGCAAAAGACACACAATTGATGGACGGAATGCAGAACAAATCAAAACATTGAACCCCAGTCAAGAGATCTGGGTTAAATTCATCATTCTTTTGCTCACCATGACACCCCAGTTTAGACTTGGCCAAATGCTAATCAGTCTTGACCCTGTGCCTCATGGGAACAGTCCAGCCCAAACTGCCAAGCCAGGTCCTCCCTGGACCGGAAACAAGCATTTCCCCCTTCATCAGCCAGGATAGCTTGATTCCAGTGGCACAGTGGGCCCAGGACCCCAGCTGGAAATACCTGGCGCACTTAGAGCGAGAATGCAAAAGACACATAATTGATGGGCGGAATCAGCAGACCAAATCAAAACATTCACCCCCAGTCAAGAGGTCTGGGTTAAATCCATCATTCTTCTACTCACCATGCCACCCCAGTTTAGACCTGGCCATATGCAAATCAGTCTTGACCCTGTGCCTCGTGGTAACAGTCCAGCCCGAACGGCCAAGCCAGGTCCTCCCTGGACTGGAAACACGCATCCTGGGACTGGTTTCGGGGTTTCACCCCTCATCAGCCAGGATAGCTTGATTCCAGTGGCACAGTTAGCCCAGGACACACGTCTGGGCATACCTGGTGCACTTAGGGCAAGGGGACGTCACTCCTCTGCCATGGCTGAGGAGCCCCAGCAGGGTATATATTAAAAAGCAGCAGCCATTTTCAAACTTGAACAAATGCCACTTTAGGGTGTGGATTCTATATTAATCTCAGTGCTCTGATTGCTTCAAGATGGATGACATTTTCCCTTTGTAGTATGATGTTAGGAAGCAGGTGTATGTCCTTGACAGCAGTCACAGTGCTGTAGGTTTAATATATTCGAATCTGTTCAGTCGGCTTTCACTGCATCAAAGATTGCAAGTTGAACCACAAGTCTCAGAGTGATCATTGCTGTTGTCCATATGCATTACCTGTACAAAAGGCTGTCCATTTTCACTCTTGTTTTGTTTATCTCATGCCGCTGCCAAGCAATGCCCTTTCATCAAACTCATCTAGCTTGTTTGTGCCAAGATCTGGCTTTTGTCCCATTACTGTGCTCAGCGCAGAAGGGCCTTTATGGCTCGACATTTCTTCTCTTGCTCCTGTCTTTTCTCATTACCCTTTGAATTACATCAAACTTACGGACTAGTTGACAGGAAAGACGGAAGCACAGCATATTTTTTTCTGTATAGAAGAGTATCTCTTTCTCTGCCCCTATTTCTGTGCCACAAAGTAGGTGCTCTGTACAGAACTTTGTTTGCCAGACTACATCTGGAATGTTCCAAAGTGCAGATTAATGGTGCTTTCTCAGCCTCTTTCATCTAGATAGCACTGCCATGGTGCACAGGGTCAGGACTGATTTGCATATAGTGGGTCTTGACTGGGGTGGAAAAGAGAGCTAAAGAACGATGATGGATTCAACCCAGATCTGTGACTGGGGGGAGAGTCTTAAAAGTTTCAGCGCTCCATCCATCATCTCCTTGTGTTTGCTTTGCTTGCCTTAAGTTTGCAGGGTATGCGCAGACGTGGGTCCCTTGCTTACTTTGCAGCTTGGCCACTGGATTCTAGCTAGCCTGGTTGATGAGGGGTGTTAACCCAAAACCGTCCCCAGGATACTTGTTTCTGGTCCAAGGAAGACCTGGCCTGGCAGTTCAGGCAGGACTGTTCCCATGGGGCACAGGGTCAGGGTTGATTTGCCTATAGCTGGGTCTGAACTGGGGTGGTGAAGTGAGCTAAAGAACGGTAATAGATGAACCCAGATCTGTGACTGTCTGAAAAGTTTCAATACACTGTGCATCATCTCCTTGTGTTTGTTTTGCACACCTTAAGTTGGCAGGGTATGCCCAGACGTGGGTCCCTTGCTCACTTTGCCACTGTATTCAAGCTAGCCTGGCTAATGAGGGATGTTACCCTGAAACCAGTCCAGGATGATTGGTTCCAGTCCAGGGATGACCTGGTTTCGCAGTTCGGGCAGGACTGTTGAGGTTCCGTGACGATTTGAACCCGTGTTTTCAATATTGTCGGAAATACATAATTTTGGTATCAGTGAACCGCAAATGATCCATTTAGCATATCCTGGTGTTTTCGCTGTGCTACGAGCAAGAGTACTCCTGTTACAAACACATTTCTGATCTACCCATGGCATCCATCTTAGATCATGGCAGCCATTTTGTGTTTCTTGCCCTCACATAGACAATGGACACGCAATGACCTCTGATTTCTCCATTTCGATTAAGGACACGTAGGCTTAGCCGGAGATTCACCTCTCTAGTGACACGTGCACCTTAGAACAGAACACGCTGTGGCTGCATGACTCGACAAAGGCTGCCTCCTCTGCCTGAGGCCAGTCCTGCCATACTGGTTCTCGTGTTCGCTGGCCTGATCATGATTAGGCGGCCGAAGCTGGTAGCCTTGCCCATTTACGACCCACAAACATCTCTTATCTTGCTTTTCTATCTTCCGCACCTGGCTCCGTTCCTTTCTTTCTGAATCTTTATTAGGGGAAGGTAACGAAATTTACGATGAGGCGGTCCGGCTCTTGAATGTAATGTTGACAAGGGATTGTGATGGAATAGTGGGAACCCCTCTTCGTAATGTTTGACATCAGATATTATCGACGATTCTTGTGCAACGCCAAATATTTATTGTTTAGGACACAAAGGTGTGGGAATGTACCAACATATGAAGAATTCGCCTGAAGGCCAATATTTTGTATATAAGGAGCAACCCTTCTTGTACAAATCGAACAGGCTCCTAGATACTGCCCGTGTGTAGTTTCTGTGACTTCTGTGTCCCTGCAGTAATAAACCTTTGGTCTTTGACGCCACCATCGAGAAGCCCGTGTTGCTGTTTATTTGTGCACCGAGACAGGTAGAACTCTGGGGTCTTCAGGTGTTGTCCCTGACACCTCTGGACGGAACCAAAAAGTCCAGAACTCCAATTGGCGCCCAACGTGGGGCGACGTCATTCTGTGGAATTTTAGTTTGCGAGCTAAACATCATCTGCGCCAGCTTGTCACCCATGTACGACGTGCACGACAGCCATTTTAGGTATCATGGTCTCCCTGTCCACGATCGATCGCCAGCGCGCCCCTCTGACCCAGCAAGCATCCTCCGCGCACCCTGGCTCCCCCTCCCTCCCTCTCATGAGCATAACCCTTCTGCATGACCCTGTCCTTGGGAGTCACGCCTGTGCCTGACCAGCATCTCCTCTCCTCCCATGAATACCCCTCTGTTGATAAACCTTCCCTCCGCGCTCGATTGTCCACGCGGCATGAATACCACTCCTTTGATGACCCCTTCCCCCGTGTCCAGCTGTCCACACAGGTCCGAGGCCATCGCCTAAGCCGGGAGATATCATTTACTGCCCCTTATTGTATGAAGTCGATCTTCTTCAAAGGACCCTCTATTGATCAAGACCTCCCCACCCCCTGGGATATGATCAGGCGCACACATCCTGAGAATCGGCAGAATACTCAACTGCGTGATGACCCCCCCCCTTATCAGCAGGTTGAGGACCTCTATTGTGGAGGTATATGGGGGTGGGATTGACACGAGGATTACAGGGATGTCTTTTTCCTTACTTCACAATGTTCTGATTGTAATAAAGAAAGGTCACATGCCATAAACCAGTGTATAAGAGGCCAGGCCTCCGAGAGGCTGTTAGAGCACCTCGAGACGATACCTTGTTGTCCGATCTGATGTGTTCTGCTCCGTCGGAATAAAACTTCTGTTTCCTGCCTTCTGGTCTCCGGCGCCTGCCTCATTGCTTGGTAATTTAAATGGTACAAAGGCGGTTAGCGCCGGGCAAATCTTGAAAAAGGTCATAGCCCTACCTTTTTCCACAATTGGCGTCCCAAAGCGTGGGGCCCATCAGCGACACGTGGATCCAGTGGGAGAGGTCCAGACGACAGAGTGAACGACTGCAACGATCGGGAGAGCTCGTGTCCGATAGACCCTCGTCTGACAGCCGATCATCCGACCTTCACTAGTTCCGAACAGACCTCTCTCGAGTGATCTACGGTCCTGACTGGGAACCATCAGGAGTGCCACGAACATCACGAAGAAGAGAGGACGATCGGGCGCTGGATTCGGAAGACAGGAAACCGTCCATGCAGTCCGGGTAAGGTCGTGTGAACACGACAAACTGAGAAATGATTGTTTGTTTTGGATAATACTAGTATTACGCTTTGTTGATACCTCTGGAGATTCACCGTCTGCAAACGGAGAAAAACAACAGGCTCTCCCTTTGCAAGCAGTGAAGGATAGGTAACGCAGACTTTTGTCCCCATTGTAATCCGTCGTGCCTATCTTCCTCCCCCACTGTTTTCCCGAACTGTCGTTCGTGGATTGTTGTCTGGAGACTCTTTGTCTGCAAACAGGGAAGAACAAGGTCTCTCTTTGCAGGTAGAGAAAGAGTGGGTAACGCAAACCTTTTTCGTACCCACTTATTCTCCCCACTGATTGTTTGATTGACCGAACATTGATTGTTCGGTATTGGTTCTTTTGAGGTATTCACCGCCGGCAAACAACGGAGAATAGAAATATTCTGTCTAGTCTTTGCCCGCCGTGATAAGATAGGTAGTGCAGACCTTTGTCCCCGTTGTAACCCGTCATGCCTATCTTCTCCCCACTGATTGCTAGCCTGTTCAGCCCGGACCGCTTATTAGAGATGAACCATCCAGCTCCACTGGAAGGCACCCCTAATAAGGACATGTTCACTAAGCATGGACTAGTCGCTATAGCTTATCCTAAGCTATGGCATAAATATACAAAGAAGAACCCTGAAAGTCAGTGGCCACTGATAGGTTCCTTTGATGAAAACAAAATAAAAACATTGGAAATAGCGCTCCAGAAAAATAAGACCACGCCCACTATGCTCGATAGTATGGGCATGTGGCGCAAAGAAACGGAACAACGAAAGAAAAGAGAAGAAGCAAAAATAGGGAAATAATTACAAAAGGCAGCCCACCTAGCCGCTAAGCAACTAGAAGAAGAAATAAAAGAAAGAAAGGAAGCTACACAAAACCAAGAATCAGGGTCGACAGGTCAATGCCCTATTAGGACCCCCTCTGCACTCTACCCTGAATTGCCCTCCAAACAACGGGCGAACGATGAGTTACTGCTAGGTCCCCCAATCATCTACATGCCCCCTCCATATGCCCCCTGCCAACAAAGCTTGCAAGCCCCAAGTGCGAGCGAAAGCGGCCTTAGCGCTAGTGCACCAGCCCTCACGGCCTCCGCACCAACCACATTAACAACATCGTCAGACGACCCCGGGGCTAGTAAACAACCACCAGCCAGACCAAATAGGTTGATCAAAGATGAGCGGGATGGGATCGACAAAATAGCAAAGACATTAGTAGAACGAAGGGAGAGCGAAGAATACACAATGAGCATATATAATTCACATGCCGACAGCCACAGACGGCATTTCGTTCTGCGATTCAGCTACCACACCCTGAACGCATATGAAGATAGGTATCAAAGTAAGGGCCCCGCTAAACTAACAACCCTGTATAGGAAGATTGATGTTGGAGATGGGACTGAATGTGAGGCGACGGAGCTCTTCATGCAGATGCTTGAGGTCCTCCGCCACCTCACGGAACAAAAACCAGAAGCCAAGGTTACAGTCCCTGACACAACCTCAGTAGAAGTAGCCAATACTATGATGCCCATCAGAGAGGCGGCCCCTTACTGGATCCCGCCACGTGGCCAGGGAACAAGCGATGATATTAATCATGCAGATGCAAAAGGGAGAGTTGTGTACAATTGGGTTTACCAACCATGGGACCGACAAGATATCCTAACCTTTAAACAAACTCTGCCCGATTTAAGAAAGAACCCGACAGCATTCTATACCGAATTAGGCACAGCCTTGGGTTCGACGATAATGACTTTAGCGGACATTGACTTGTTCTTCGGGTTATGCCTGCCAGCTGACGTGTGGAAGCAAATCCGGAAGGCTGACCACACGGATCTGTTTGGACATACCTGGGACCAACTCAGTAAACTAGATAGACAGCGAGAGCCTGGAAGGAAACCAGTAAAGGATATACTAGAACTCCCAGACAAACTAGTTCAGAAGTTAAAGACACTGATCCCAGAAAGAAAGGTAGATTGGTCGATAGTCACGGCCTGTCGACAGAAACCCCAGGAAGATGTGTCAGAATACTTCTCCCGATTCGAGACAGTGTTCTCCGACTACAGTGGCCAAGACATGACCACCGCAACCAGACAGCACCTGTTCGTACAAAATTATGTAAAGGGCCTATCACAAGAAGTCTCCCAAAAACTGCAAACGAGTGAGAGTAGTTGGGGGGGCCTCCAAACCCGCAGCTATCCTTCAGATGGCTCAGTATTACGAGCACCAAAAGAATGAGAATGATAGGGCGTCCAAGAAGAAGAAGAAAGATTTAAAAGAAAGGGTAATGATAGCCCAGATACAAGGTATAGCGGCAGGACGGGAACCCCAAAGGGGGAACTACCAATCGACCACCCCCAGAAATCTACCTCCTAAAGATCACACCCCAACACCCCACACTGGACGTAGAGACATTAGCAATGACCAATGCGCCTTCTGCAAAGGATTTGGCCATTGGAAATCGAAGTTTCCGGTTCTGCTAGAGATGAATAGAAATAGGGACACCAGGGATGTGGCAAGTGGTCCGAGAAATAGAGGACAAGGACGAGGGCACACAAACGACACCAACAATGACAGATCAGGGAGATTGAACACATTTGACCGCCCCCGACAGAACCAATATCAACTATCCGATGGTGAGAATGCCCCCGATTTTGCATAGGACTGCCAGGGGCAAGGGAGGGATCCAGTCGAGCTCTGTGTTGACCAGCAAGGTCCTTATGTCACCGCTAAGGTCCTGGGTACAGAGTCTCCATTTTTGGTAGACACTGGGGCGACACGTAGTGTGTTATCGAAACGACTAATTCCAAGGGCACCCTTGTCTGGCTCACACATTACATCGATAGGTTTCGATGGGACGCCCTCCACTAACCCCCTGTCCGTACCTATCACCTTTGACCTAGAAAACAACACCACTGACGAGACATTTCTGCTCTCCTCCAACTCCCCTGACGCCATTATGGGCATTGACTTACTGAAGCATTTTCGAGCTACCATTAGGTGTTCCCCAGATGGAATCCGAGTCATCCTGTACGACAACCCAGGCATGCCCAAATCCTGCCCTTCACGACACATGTGCTCCATAACTGACGCTGACCTGTCCTTGCTTGATACTCTGCCTCCGTACCTATGGGCCAAAAATGACTCTGATGTGGGACGTATGATGATTGACCCCATTCATATAACCGTAAGACAGGACGCCATGCTCCCGAAACTCCCACAATATCGGATATCTCCCAAAGGCGAGAAGGCACTGGTAACGATCATTCAATCTCTGGTGGATGCGGGAGTGGTTGAAGAGGTGGTTAGCAACGTCTGCAACAGCCCAATCCTACCTATTGTTAAGAAGCAAGGCGAAGGAGATGAGAAAGCATACCGCTTCATCATCGACCTGCGAGAAATTAACAAAGTGGTTGTACCCCAATACCCTGTAGTCTCCGATATCACCACCATTCTGACCCTCATCCCGTCCACTGCCACCACCTTCACTGTTATCGACCTTAAGAATGCGTTTTTCTCTATCCCCTTCCATCCAGACAGCCGTTATCTCTTCGGCTTCACTTTAAAATCCCGCTCGTACCGATTTTGTAGAGCTCCCCAGGGGTACACCGAAAGCCCCAGCATTTACAGCCAGGCCCTCAAAAGACAGCTGGATGCCTTCCAGCTACCAGATGGAGTGGTGTTGATCCAATATGTCGATGATATCCTTTTGGCGGCCGACCCCACCCCACTTGCAATCACAGCCACTGTCCAACTCCTACACTTTCTTGCAGAGAATGGCCATAAAGTTTCCAAAAAGAAATTACAGTTCTGCCAGCCACAAGTGACATACCTAGGCCATCTCCTGTCCAAAGAAGGGAGGAAACTCACACCCGACCGAATCCAAACCATCCTAGACACCCCCGTCCCGAAAACACAAAAGCAAGTCCGCTCTTTGGTTGGCCTAACCTCTTTTTGCAGACAGTGGTTACCTAATTTCAGCCTCATTGTGAAGCCTCTACTTGCCCTGTTGACCAAAGATGTCCCCTCCCCGCTCCCTTGGACCCCTGAGTGTCAAGCATCCTTTTGTGAATTACGAAATGCACTCTGTTCAGCACCCGTCCTAGGAACCCCGGATTACTCCAAACCCTTCTCCCTCTTCACCCACGAAAGGGAGGGGTGTGCATTGTCTGTCCTAACTCAATCAATTGGTCCTAAGCAGCGCCCTTGTGCCTACTTCTCCGCCACTCTTGATCCTGTAGCCAGAGCTTTGCCTGCCTGCCTTCGAGCAGTAGCCGCCGCTGCTGTCTCTATCCGCCAGAGCGAAGGAATAGTACTTTCAAACTCCCTCACCGTGTTAGTACCTCATGCTGTCGACACCCTTCTGAACCAAACCAAGACTCAACATTTGACTAGCGCACGACTTACAGGGTACGAACTGACGTTACTTGCACCCCACATCACACTAAAGAGATGCACAACTTTGAATCCCGCCACATTGTTGCCCCTGCCTGAAAATGACTCCGACGTTCCTCCCATACACGACTGTGTGACCCTCACGGACGAACAAACTAGGAGTAGAGTTGACCTCCGAGACACTGCTTTCACTGACCCCGATGGAGAACTATGGGTAGACGGCTCATGCATCAAGCTCCCAGATGGCACCAATTCAGCTGCCTATGCAGTAACGACAGCCCGAACAGTAGTTAAAACAGCCTGCATCACACAACGATCTGCCCAGGCAGCAGAGCTGATAGCCCTCACACGAGCATGCATCATAGCCACAGGGACCACCGCAAACGTATATACAGACAGCCAGTATGCCTTCGGGGTGGTCCACCATTTTGGACTCCTGTGGAGGGAGAGGGGATTTCTGACGTCCCACGGCACCCCTATCCTCCACGGAGATCTAGTCTCCGCCCTGATTGAAGCAGTTCTCCTCCCCAAACGATTAGCGGTGATCAAATGTCAGGCACACAAAAGGGTGACAGACTTAGTCGGACAAGGGAATGCACTGGCCGACATCACTGCACGAACCACAGCTGAGAATAGGACGGTGACACGCATGTATGTGACCAGGTCACAAGCAGAGAAATGGACTGACACAAGGGAAATGATCAGAGACATCCAGTCAGCCAGCACCCCTCACAAACTGATTAAATGGGCAGGGGTGGGTTTGAAGGATGATGAGGGCTGCTGGCGAACGAAGGATGCCAACAGATGGTTGCTACCTGACTCATATCTGATCCCCATACTGACGATGGCACATTCCCCTGCACACATAGGATCTGCACCCATGATCGAACTCATTTCCAAAGTCTGGCACAACGACAAAATCCCCGACTCAGCCAGACGCCTAGTCCAGCAGTGCCTTATCTGTCTGCAACACAACACCGGGAAAGGAACTGTGGTACCCCGGGGAGGGTTTGGGACCCCCAATCACCCCTTTGAGGTCCTTCAGATGGACTACATCCAACTAGAGAGATGCCAAAGCTTGAAGTATGTACTAGTCATCGTATGTTCCTTCAGCAAATGGGTAGAGGCCTATCCAACCCGTGACAACACTGCCATGACAACTGCCAAAGTACTACTGAAAGAATTCTTCCCTCGCTATGGCCTTTGTCGAATTTTATGGAGCGACAATGGCCCCCACTTCATAGCTGAGGTTATCCAACTAATCCTAAAAGGATTGGGGGTGAGACAGAGATTTCACGCAGTCTTCCACCCCCAATCCGCCGGCCTGGTGGAACGCCATAATGCCACACTGAAGTTGAAATTGTCAAAAATAGGGGCAACCACCGGACTTAAATGGCCAGACGCTCTCCCTTTGGCCCTGCTATCGATGCGCTCTACTCCCACCAAACACCATTTGACCCCCTACGAGGTTGTATTCGGGCGACCGATGAACCTCTGGACCGCTCCCAAGCCAACTTCCATTCATGACGTCCCGGACGTCCTACTATCTGATTATTTGTGCAAGTTAACTAAAACGTTGTCTGTCATTCATCAACAGGTGCAGCAGGCCATCCCCGATGCTTCCAGGGGCCCCGGCCACGACATCCAACCGGGAGATTTCGTTCTAATACGAAATTTCCAACGGACCAAGAGTCTGGAACCCCGGTGGACGGGCCCCTGGCAAGTGCTGATTACCACACGGACGGCGCTTCGAGTGGAGGGGAAGAGGCACTGGATGCACGCGCATCACTGCCGGAAGGTCTCTGCAAACCTGGCCACGACAGAAAACGTCAACACCCAAGAAGAGCTCCTGAACAAAGACCGACCGACATTGAACTGTTATCCCGATACTGAGGCACTCGAACTTGCAAAATTCTCTGATCCCACTGTGCCATCCAGAGAAGGGTATTTCCTGCGTCGAAAGGAGGGAGCTTCGGCTAAGTAGGCCACGGACTAAGTTGAATCTTAGAACGGTGACCTAAGCACAACCAAGGGTTGCCGGGAGAGAAGTTAAACGAAGTCTGTGGTTCTGCCCGCTACCGAGCCCCTTGAAGGTGATGGAAGCGCCAGATAAGAAGATGATGGAAGCGCCAGATAAGAAGATGATGGAAGCAACAGGAAATACCCAGTATAGAAACCCAAAGACTGACAATTTGCACAAATCAAAGACAATGCCCTCTTTATTGTCTTCCTCTTCTGCCTCCTCCTCATGACCTCCTTCTGGATTCTGGAGGAAAGCACACCGGCTCATGAGGCATTGCTACCTACTGCACAACCAACACCCCTGAAAGAGCATCACCTAATCTCTCTGTCGCCTCAGCTCCGAGACAGGCGCAGGGAATTCTGGAACAATTCCTTCGTGCAACTGTTGCACCAACACAACCTTGCTGCAAATACTACGAACTGCTGGATCTGCGGGTTGCTCCTGCATGCCACGGGACACTCCATCCCCTTCATCCCTTCTCCTTTCTCAGTTCACGGCTCCTGCCTCGCCTGGTTGATCCTCATGCAAGAGAGCCACAAGGACAACGCCACTTCCAGCCAGACAGTATCGCACTTCTACTCTGGGTTCTGGCTGAACAAAACCGGAAAGACCTCTGCTCCCCTGTGTCCTGCGCTCACAGGCGCCACCTTTCTTAAAGACATTCCAGCCAAAGAACGAGTCGAAGTACAGGTACTCCACAATCCGGCTAGATCCACGTTCTCTCATCTGCAGAAACAAACTACCGCCACCCTGACTGTGGCTCTTTCAGTCATCAATGTCACAGGTCTTGTGTGTCTCGAAGGCCAGGGAACACAGCTGGTGGGTCACAGTTCCTGCCGAATCACCAGAACATTGAACTCAGTTGATTCCCCTTCCTTTGTTGCTTCTCTGAATATGTACTTTGTGTGTGGCACCAAAGCTTACACCTGGCTCCCGAAAGGTTGGAAGGGTATCTGTTACATTGCCTTCGTTCTTCCACCCACATATGTAGCCCCTGCCAACCATCACCGGCAGAGGCGTGCAGATGACATGGGACAAGCCGACTCCACTGGAGCACAGTTCCTAGATGCAGCAAAGGGACTTGTTCCTCTGTGGGGCCCAATGGCAAACAGCCACGCTATCCGACACCTGACCCAGGCAGTAGAAACAACGATCAACATCACGGCTGGCATCCTCGCTAACAACACGGCGGAGCTTCAGGCGGTCCGCCTTGTGACCCTCCAAAACCGCCTTGTCCTAGATGTGGTCCTAGCCGACCGAGGAGGAGCATGCCGCATCATCGGATCTAGCTGCTGCACCTACGTGCCAGATAACTCGCCTTCAGTCTACAAAGAAATTGAGCACCTCCACAGACTTTCCTCGGAGGTTCACCAAGAACAAGAAGGATGGTCACTTGGAAGCTGGTTTTGGGACACTTTGAAGGACTGGGGTTGGAGGTTGTTTTCCTTCGTGCTGATACCTGTTGTGATATTATGTGGGTGTTGCTTGGGTATTCAATGTCTACCCTCCCTGTGCAGCTTTGTTTCTAACTGTATGTGCCCAAAGACTCTGGACTTCCGAACTGAGCACATGAGTCCCCTCTACGAAGTAGAAATACGTGGCCTTATGGGGATAAATCCGAACTGACAAGTTGGCGAGACATGTTAAAAGGGAGGACTGTGGAATTTTAGTTTGCGAGCTAAACATCATCTGCGCCAGCTTGTCACCCATGTACGACGTGCACGACAGCCATTTTAGGTATCATGGTCTCCCTGTCCACGATCGATCGCCAGCGCGCCCCTCTGACCCGGCAAGCATCCTCCGCGCACCCTGGCTCCCCCTCCCTCCCTCTCATGAGCATAACCCTTCTGCATGACCATGTCCTTGGGAGTCACGCCTGCGCCTGACCAGCATCTCCTCTCCTCCCATGAATACCCCTCTGTTGATAAACCTTCCCTCCGCGCTCGATTGTCCACGCGGCATGAATACCACTCCTTTGATGACCCCTTCCCCCGTGTCCAGCTGTCCACACAGGTCCGAGGCCATCGCCTAAGCCGGGAGATATCATTTACTGCCCCTTATTGTATGAAGTCGATCTTCTTCAAAGGACCCTCTATTGATCAAGACCTCCCCACCCCCTGGGATATGATCAGGCGCACACATCCTGAGAATCGGCAGAATACTCAGCTGCGTGATGACCCCCCCCCCTTATCAGCAGGTTGAGGACCTCTATTGTGGAGGTATATGGGGGTGGGATTGACACGAGGATTACGGGGATGTCTTTTTCCTTACTTCACAATGTTCTGATTGTAATAAAGAAAGGTCACATGCCATAAACCAGTGTATAAGAGGCCAGGCCTCCGAGAGGCTGTTAGAGCACCTCGAGACGATACCTTGTTGTCCGATCTGATGTGTTCTGCTCCGTCGGAATAAAACTTCTGTTTCCTGCCTTCTGGTCTCCGGCGCCTGCCTCATTGCTTGGTAATTTAAATGGTACAAAGGCGGTTAGCGCCGGGCAAATCTTGAAAAAGGTCATAGCCCTACCTTTTTCCACAATTCGGTACCGGTCCAAAAGCCTGAAGAGTTCGAGAAGCTTCGTGTGAAGATTCCTGAGGGAGGCGCCCCACTTCATCGATCCCGGCATATCGCAAAAGTGCCCCGAAGTTCTCTTCCACGAGGGTTCCCGTTCAGGACGGCTGCAGTGGTCCGTTGCCTTGACCGTCGCCCTGTCTTGGACCCGAGATGCAGTCCTTAGTACGGCGAGACGAGACGGGTTTCTCCTTGGTGACGTCTTCAGTGCCTCAGTTAAGTATTTAGTGGTTGCTAGTTGGTTATTTCGTAAGGGTTGTTAAAATCCTTTTAGTTCTTGGTTTGGTTTGGTTTCGTAAGATTATCCCTGGTTGTTCTGGTTACGATAATCTATTGGTTTAGTTTGGGTATCGATACATTGGTTCGCTTTGGTAGGCCTAAGTTCTTGGTTCGAGTGCACATTCCTGTTTGTGTTTTTGTTCGTTCTGTGTTCCGGATTGCAAAATGGTAAGTCGGAAAAATTGTATGTTGTCGTGTTTTGGTTGCAACAGTGATTCCCGGTTGGAGGACTCATGTCTGGTTCCTCCGATTGGGACTCCTCTATATGATCTTTATTGTAAGTTTGGTGTGGGTCCTATATCTTATAATGAGGTGTGGGTCCGCTATACGGGAAAAGACGGTGTCCTTAGTTGGCCACTGCATGGTAGTTTTGAACTCGAAATCCTTGACAATTTAGAAGCGAAATTGTTTAAGAAGAAAGCCCGGCCGGCAATGTTTGATTCTTTCCGTTACTGGCGAAAAGAATCTAAACAGAGAGAAATTAAAAGGTTAAAGAAAGAACAGAAAGAGCAAGAGTTGACTTTAGAGCAAGCTGCTAAGCAGCTGCAAGTCAACGAGTCTGAGAAGGCAATAGAGGTGGCTATTAGAGAGCGTAATTTAGCGATCGACAAGTGCTATCCTGCCTTGCCATCGAGTACAACTAAGATAGTAGAGGACCCCGAGAACGATCCTCTGTTGTCTTACTTGTTACGGTCACCCCCACCATATGCACAGGGTGCTACGGCTCCTCCATTACCGAATGTTCAGTTGCCGGTTGCTGGACAACCTGGTATTCCTGCTCCTGCCCCTCCGAATCAAGCTCCTGTACCTCCTGTGGTTAATGTGAATGTTCCTTCGGCACCCCCTCTTCTTGGGTTGCCGGCTTCTTTGCCTATACCTGTATCGCTTACACCTACTGCTTCACAAGCTACCTTATCTGATACTCCTACTGTTCCTGGTCTATCTGTTCCTACTGCTACTGTGTTTTCTACATCTGCTAGTATTATGACTCCGCTTTCTGTTCGTCGAAGAATCACTGATTCTGTCTCTAATATTCTGTCTCCCTTCTATAAAACTTTGATTAAAACTCCTGCCTCTGAGTCTGTACAGAGACGTAGTCAGCTTCCAAGTACTGAGGAACGGGGAATCTTAGATTCCACGGCTCTCAGATGGATTTCGAAGAGTAGGAGATATAGTACGAGAGATGTACTAGATACATTTATGCAGTGGAATGAACCAACGCAACGATATGCGTTTGACGAAATGTGCTCTCTTTTACGTGAGGAACTAGAAGAAGATGACTCTGAATCAAATTTAGAAGACTTAATTAAGGTTCAGAAAGAGTTTGCTGCAGGTATGATAGTAGGTCAAAGTATAAAAGAAGCGATGGAACTGATTTTAAGTTATAGGAATGATCCATCTCTTCGTTCACCGAGAGATTTAGAAAGACAGAGTACGAAGCAGAATCGCCAATATCCAATGAGGGAGGTTCCTCCAATTTGGCGCGAAGCTGTGCAAGCTGATGCTACTAATGGTAATGCAGCCGCTCCGGCGCAATTCCAGAGAGTGTGGATACACATTCCGTGGAAGCGAGCCGAAGTGTGAGCAGTGAAGCAGGCCTTGCCAGATCCGCGTAAGAATCCTGCTGGATACTATAAGGAGTTAGCACAGACAGTTGAGGCTTGTGTTATGAATCTAGCGGACATTGACATGTTATTTGGGAATGTAGTTCTACAACCAATTTGGGCCAAGATACGTAAAGAGAATCATCCAGTTGCCCTAGGTGGTGATTGGGCAGCAATCATAGCGGCGGATGGTCAGCAAATAGGTGGTTCCAAACCCGAACCTCTAATTGCTAATCTTCCAGGTAGGATAATTGACTTAATGAAGACTCTGATGCCAGCATTGCGTGTTAATTGGGACAAGTTGTCCGCATGCAGGCAGAAGAAAGACGAAAGTGTCTCCGACTTCTTCACGAGGTTCGAAGAGACTTTTGTAGATCACAGTGGTCAGGATATGAGCACAGAAGGAGGACAGAGATTGTTTGTCGATAAATTTGTACACAATTTGCTACCAGAGCTCTGCAATAAATTGAAAGATTCCGAGAGTGCGTGGGCTGTCTCTACAACTGCGCAAATACTTGCAACTGCACAGTATTATGAAAATAGGGATAAAGAGGAGAAAGAGAAATCAGATAAGAAAACGAAAGACTTAAAGACTAAAGTTCTTTTACAACAGGCATATCCGTGTGCGTACTGTAAGAAAGAGGGTCACTACAAAAATGACTGTCCGATCTTAGCGCAAAATAATGCTGCAGCAGCTCAAAGAGGTCGTGGTAGTTCTATGCAAAATTCTAGAGGTCGAGGACGAGGTGCTATGCCCCCACAGACGAATGATCGTCCTTCTAATCACTTTGATCAACGAAATGGACAGTCTGCCCAACAAAATAGATCTCAACAGTATCATGTTGAGGACTATTGTGAAGTAGATGAGGGATTTCAACAGAGTGGGTACTAGGACAGCCATGGACAGAGAGAGGGAGTAGTATCAGTTCCAGTGGATCAGAGTGGGCCTTATGTCGCAGTAGCAACATCAGGTGTAGTCGAACCGTTTCTGTTGGATACTGGTGCCGCAAAAAGTTCTATCATTCATGCAAAACTCCCTGGCGCACCTTTGTCCGGCTTAACAAATGTTTCTGTAGGTTTTTCAGGCGCCCCTGTTTACAATCCCGTATCTGGTCCTTTGTCTATTTCTGTTGGACCGTGTCAATTGAAAGCACCCCTGATTTTGACGACAGGTTGTAATGAAAATCTGCTTGGTTTAGACTTGTTAAAACGCCTATATGCGACATTGTACTGTTCTCCGTCAGGAGTACAGCTTACATTGGGTAAAAGAATCACCTCTCCGATGTACTTGTCAATGGATGCACTCCCGCCAGAGCTGCGTTCACTCCCTGATACTCTTTGGGCGACTGGTCCTAACGATGTAGGCCTTTTGGAAATACCACCATATGTAGTCACTTTGAAAGCAAATGTCAAATTTCCACGAATTCCTCAATACAAGATTTCTAGTGAAGGTGAACGTGCGCTTTTATTGATTGTACAAGATTTGATTAAGAAAGGTGTAGTTGAAGAAACTAGAGGAAATGTCTGTAACAGTCCTGTATTACCGATTTTGAAACGTACTGATCCTTCAAAGCCTCCAGTGTATAGGTTTGTTATAGATCTCAGAGAGGTTAATAAAATTGTGGTTCCGCAGTTTCCTGTGGTTCCAGACATTACTGCATTGTTAACGTTGATTCCTGCTACAGCCACATGGTTTTCAGTTATCGACTTGAAAAATGCCTTTTTCAGCATTCCGATAGCAGAAGAAAGCAGAGATATTTTCGGCCTCTCTTTAGGAGGTCGAAGTTTCAGGTTCAAACGTGCTCCACAAGGCTATTGTGAGAGTCCGTCCATTTACAGTCAGGCATTAAAAAGTCAGTTAGATTCCTTTGTACTTCCTCCTGGTTCTGCACTAGTGCAGTATGTAGACGATCTTCTGGTGGCTGCCGATGACAAGGAAACTTGCAAAGCAGCTACAATTTCGTTATTGCATCATTTGTCTAGTTTGAATCATAAGGTGTCACCTTCAAAAATGCAATACTGCTGCCAAGAAGTGATCTACCTAGGTCATCTCTTGTCAAAGGAGGGAAGGAAGTTGACCCCAGAGAGAATAAAAGCAATTACGCAGATGAGTGTTCCCCGCACACAGAGAGAAGTACGTGCCTTTTTAGGTATTACCTCGTACTGTAGGCAGTGGATCCCAAATTTTTCTCTTTTAGCAAAACCATTGGTAGCTTTGACTGGGAAAGGTGTTCCGAGTCCGGTGCCATGGTCTGCTGAATGTCAGGAGAGTTTTTCTGAGTTACGAAAAGCATTATGTTCAGCTCCTGTATTGGGTACACCCGATTACAGTAAACCATTCACGCTCTATGTTCATGAGAGAGAAGGTTGCGCGTTGAGTGTTCTGACACAGAGATTTGGTGATAAACAACGCCCTTGCGCGTATTTTTCATCAACGTTAGACCCGGTAGCTAGAGCATTACCTAGTTGTTTGAGAGCTACAGCGGCAGCTGCGGCTTCCATTCGACAATCTGCTGGTTTGGTGATGAACATCATGCTAGTGGTCATGGTTCCTCATGCTGTGGATACACTCGAACCAAGACGCAACACCTTACCAGTGCTAGATTATCAGGTTATGAGCTGACATTGCTAGCTAGTCATATTCAAATCAAAAGATGCAATGTATTGAATCCAGCAACATTGTTGCCGACTAATCAAGAGTCGAGTGATTCTGGACCCCATGATTGTTGTTTCAGAACCGAGGAAGAGACAAAAGGACGAATTGATTTAAAAGACACTCCGTTGTCAGAACCAGATGGCACGTTGTATGTTGATGGGTCATGTTTTAAATTGGAGAATGGTGATGTGACTGCTGCTTACGCAGTAACGACTTTGAGGATGATTGTGGAGACTGCAAGAGTGAGTCAGAATTCTGCCCAAGCTGCAGAATTAATTGCTCTAACTAGAGCGTGTGTTTTAGCAAAGGGAAAGAGAGTGAATGTGTTCACAGATAGTCAGTACGCGTTCGGCGTGGCCCATAGTTTTGGCCGTTTGTGGAAAGAAAGAGGTTTCATTACGTCCCATGGGACGAAGATTCAACATGGTCAGCTAGTTAACGACTTGTTGGAATCTCTAACCTTGCCGACTGAAGTTGCAATTGTGAAATGCAGTGCTCATAAAGCAATCACGGATGATGTTGGTCGGGGGAATGCTTTTGCTGATGAGACCGCTAAACAGACAGCTAGAAATATGATGAGTAGAATGTATGTTGCAACGTCTGCAAGATGGATTTCCGAGTCTGGAATGTGTGAGGACACAGTGGAAAGTGTGAAAGAAATTCAGAAAGAAGCGACTGAGGAGGAAAAGCTTGCATGGAAAGAGAGTACGGGTAAATTGGACTCGAGTGGATGTTGGATTGATTTGTCGGAACAACAGCGTTGGATGTTGCCTGATGCGTACGTGCTTGCAGTAGTGACGATGGCACATGGAACAGCGCACATTAGTTCTAAAGGGATTTGTAAGATGTTAGCTCCAGTCTGGAAGAATGATGGGATTAGTAAGTGTGCAGAGAGAGTGGTGAAAAATTGTATGGTATGCCTGATGCATAATCCTGGCAAGGGAGTCCCAACACCTGCTGGTCACTTCGCTCCTCCTTCCTGCCCCTTTGAAGTGATTCAGCTAGATTTCATTCACATGGATCGTTGCAATAACCTAAAATACGTTCTGGTGGTAGTTTGTGCTTTCTCCAGATGGATCGAAGCATATCCACTAAAGGACAACACTGCCCTATCAACTGCCAAAATACTTCTCAAAGAATATTTCCCTAGGTACGGAATGCCACGGATTGTATGGTCAGATAACAGAAGTGAGTTTGTAGGGAAAGTTATGCAGAGTGTGTGTGCCGGTTTAGGAATTAAGCAAAAATTTCACAGTGCAAACCATCCCCAGTCTGCTGGTTTAGTTGAGGGTTACAATAGCACCCTCAAACTAAAACTCGCTAAAATACAGGCATCCACGGGTTTATCCTGGCCAGATGCACTACCCTTGGCTTTGTTATCAACAAGAGCGACTGTACATTCTAGAGTAGGGCTTAGTCCCTACGAGATAGTTTTCGGTCGTCCCGCTAACGTTTGGGGAGTGCCTAGGCCAAAAGAATTTTGTTCTCTGAAATATCCAATGTTGATTGATTACCTTTACGACTTGACTGCTAAATTGAGTCTTATTCACCAACAGGTTATCGATGCATTGCCAAAGCCACCGGAGAGTCCAGGTCATCAGCTGAAACCAGGTGACCACGTTGTGGTGCGCAACTTTGCAAGGACGAAGAACCTTCAGCCCAGATTTGTCGGCCCCTATCAAGTGCTGCTAGCGACGAGAACTGCTGTTCGTGTGGCCGGACGCAAACACTGGATACACACGACGCACGTCAAACGTGTGCCCCTGCCACTTCCTTATGACAACTGGGTTAAGAAAGGAATTGGTGCCTCTGAGTTTGAACGGACACCCAGGTTTATCCCTTTTAGCGATGCCGAATTAATAACTGACACATCGAACTCTGACTCTCCTCCTGAAACTACTCCTTTGAATCCTGAACATTTGTCCTCTGCATCAGAAGAAACTTTGCCATCTGCGAACTTGAACATTGCAACGTCTGCTGATAATACACTGTTTCCAGATCAAACAGTTCCTGCAAAACTAAGATACAATTTACGGTCTAGTAATATGGACAAATAAAGCAGGAAACTGCCTATTGTGATATTTGAATTTTGACACTTTTGCCCTCAGCCAGGAAGTTTGCTATTGTTTTATTATTTTTAAATTGCCTTGCCGCCTGGGTAGCCGTAGGGTCGTGGCTGTGTGCCTAGTTGAATCTGCGGGGGTCAGACACAAGGTCGATCTTTCTGTTAGTTCTGGGAACTCCCAGGGCTGATAGAGGCATTTTCATCTACGTACACATCATCAGTGGTCGCGAGCGGATTGTAGAAGATGGAGCTTCCTGCGCTGCAACGAGAAAATGTGATTTATATTCGCAGAAACAGACTTTACAGAATTCTCCACAGCAAATGTTTTCTGATGCAATGTGCTATTACATTTTTAATTGTTTTGATAACATTGGTGGGTGGAATCGTCTTTGGTGTGAATTTGATTTTTATGCCAGTAACTACAGTACCTCCCCTTGATCCTGCTACTTCTACTGTTTCTTCTATGCACTCTTTTCACTCGTTTCCTGAACATGAGCAAGCTCGACGCTCAGAATTCATCAATAACACTTTCGTACAGCTCTTGCACCAACACCAACTGGTAGTTAACACTACAGACTGCTGGGTGTGTGGCTTGATACCCCACACTATGGATAAAGGCATTCCCTATCTGGTGTTGCCTTTCAGCTATAATGGATCATTTCAGGCCCTTCAGACCATTTTTGCTTATGCCCTTGAAACCTATCCTCCGCGTCCACCACGCTCCACTAAATATAACTCTGCCAACAAAGCTTTAGTCCAGGGAATTATTGACATGATCAAGGATGTCAATAATACTCCATCTTACCCTAGAGATGAATTACGAGTATATTTGAGTTGGAATTCTTCAGAGTATCGCCTTAGTTTGGGAGAAAGCAAGCGTAAAAGCTCAACTCCAATCTGGGTCGTGCCTCACCGAGGTCAGGTCTGTTTGCAAGGTAATGGGAGAAATCCGAGAGCTCAGCTAGGGAGGAGTGAGTGCGTTGAGACTTACGTGTTTCCGTCTAACTCTTCCCCTGCCTTTCTTACTGCTAGGGGTACCTACTTCATCTGTCAAGACAGAGCGTATACATGGTTGCCTGCTGACTTTTCAGGTTCATGTTATATTGCTCGATTGTTGCCTCCGACATACACCGCTTCTTCTGATTATCACAAGACCAGAGTAGCAAGAGGTGTCTTCAGCAAGGAAGATACCGCTGGCCAGGAAGCTGGAGACTTCTTCAAAGGTTTCCTTCCGTTCTGGGGGCCTATGGCCAATAGTAGAAACATACGTCAGCTAACACGGGTAGTTGAATCTACTATTACCGAAACTGCTGGTGCCCTTAGCAACTTGACAGCTGAGCTTCAGGCGGATAGACTCATGACGTTGCAGAACCGTATGGTTCTAGACGTGATACTTGCAGATCGAGGTGGGGTATGCAGAATGATCCAATCGAGCTGCTGTGTTTTTATTCCCAATAATGCTCCAACTGTCTATGAGGCGATCTCTAAGCTACACAAGATTTCCGACTCTATACACGTAGACAAGGGAAACTGGTCCTTCATGGAGTGGTTTTGGACTCTGATATCAGCGTGGGGATGGAAGGTTCTGATGGTCATTGGTGTCATCTTAGTATTCCTGTTCTCGTGTTGCCTGATTATCCAGTGTGGTCCAGCTCTGTGTAGTCTCTGTGTTGCAACTTGTTTTAGAAAACCACCTGCGTTTGGAGAAAAGGCTCGAGAAAGGATGATGATACAACAGCATGTCACTGACCTGATGAGCATAGAACTAGATTCTGACATAGACTGAGTAATTGCCTATGTAAGGGCAAAAGGAGGGTCTGAGGTTCCGTGACGATTTGAACCTGTGTTTTCAATATTGTCGGAAATACATAATTTTGGTATCAGTGAACCGCAAATGATCCATTTAGCATATCCTGGTGTTTTCGCTGTGCTACGAGCAAGAGTACTCCTGTTACAAACACATTTCTGATCTACCCATGGCATCCATCTTAGATCATGGCAGCCATTTTGTGTTTCTTGCCCTCACATAGACAATGGACACGCAATGACCTCTGATTTCTCCATTTCGATTAAGGACACGTAGGCTTAGCCGGAGATTCACCTCTCTAGTGACACGTGCACCTTAGAACAGAACACGCTGTGGCTCCATGACTCGACAAAGGCTGCCTCCTCTGCCTGAGGCCAGTCCTGCCATACTGGTTCTCGTGTTCGCTGGCCTGATCATGATTAGGCGGCCGAAGCTGGTAGCCTTGCCCATTTACTACCCACAAACATCTCTTATCCTGCTTTTCTATCTTCCGCACCTGGCTCCGTTCCTTTCTTTCTGAATCTTTATTAGGGGGAGGTAACGAAATTTACGATGAGGCGGTCCGGCTCTTGAATGTAATGTTGACAAGGGATTGTGATGGAATAGTGGGAACCCCTCTTCGTAATGTTTGACATCAGATATTATCGACGATTCTTGTGCAACACCAAATATTTATTGTTTAGGACACAAAGGTGTGGGAATGTACCAACATATGAAGAATTCGCCTGAAGGCCAATATTTTGTATATAAGGAGCAGCCCTTCTTGTACAAATCGAACAGGCGCCTAGATACTGCCCGTGTGTAGTTTCTGTGACTTCTGTGTCCCTGCAGTAATAAACCTTTGGTCTTCGACGCCACCATCGAGAAGCCCGTGTTTCTGTTTATTTGTGCACCGAGACAGGTAGAACTCCGGGGTCTTCGGGTGTTGTCCCTGACACCTCTGGACGGAACCAAAAAGTCCAGAACTCCACTGTTCTCATGGGGCACAGGGTCAGGACTGATTTGCATATAGCTGGGTCTGAACTGGGGTGACGAAGAGAGCTAAAGAACAATGATGGATTAAACCCAGATCTGTGACTGGGCGTGAGTGTCTGAAAAGTTCCAGCACTCAGTCCATCATCTCCTTGTGTTTGCTTTGTTCACCCTAAGTTGGCAGGGTATGCCCAGACGTGGCTCCCTTGCTCACTTTGGCATTGGATTCAAGCTAGCCAGGCTGATGAAGAGAGTTAACCCATAACTGGTTCAAGGAGGCTTAACTCCGGTCCAGGGAAGACCCAGCCTGGTAGTTAGGGCTGGACTGTTCCGATGGGGCACAGGGTCAGGACTGATTTACATACAGCTGGGTGTGAAATGGGGTGGCGAAGTTAGCTAAAGAACGATGATGATTTCAACCCAGATCTGTGACTGGGGGTCAGTGTCTGAAAAGTTCCAGCTCTCAGTCCATCATCTTCTTGTGTTTGCACTGCTGCAGTCACCTCACCACATAATTTGATAGCTTTAACAGGACTCAGAACTTGATGGTGGTGCTTGTTCCATCTATAATGGCAGGCCACCACTAACACTTATGTTAAGGTAGCTGTCAAGGCTTTGGGGTTATGAGGTGGGGGTATCTCTCATCAATTTCGGTGAAAGCGAAAAGGGCATTGAGAATGATACATGAAAAATGCAGCCTCTTTAGGTCATTGGACCATAAAATGTGTAATTGGTGTTGAGTGCAAGCAGAGTCTCTTACTACAGTCTCTTAGTATAGTCATCAAAGATTTCTGCCCATTTGTCGCATGGATCCTTGTTGGTTGACGTGAAGAAGTATAAGAGAGTAGGCATTAACAATTCATTTCAGACTTGCAAAGCTAACACAACTCCAAAATGAGGACCAGGAATGAATAGCTGCAATTAAAAGGGTTTATTTAAGGATAATAATCCATTCAGCATAAAAGCATATTAGTATTAGGTTCAAAATATACAGCAATACAGTTGGTAACCTGAAATACCTCAGTAGATTTAGCCGTAAAGAAATGAGATACAAAATAGTAACAACTACAACAATGCAGAAACAGACTATAGTAAATATATGTTCCATTAAGATGCTTCCCTTCTCTTTCCTAAATATAGGGTGACTATAAACTCATCTAAGGATGGCTTCTAATTAGAGAGTTAGGAAAGTGTCCGTATGACAAAGACTTCTGTAGAAGGGGAACAATGTTTAGCATGACACTTCAGACTCGCAGGAAAAGAAAGCAGAGAGGTCTATCCCTCTCCAGGTCTGGATGGAATATGCCCTACAACTGTGAGAACACCAGCTAAAATAACTGGAGCTTCTAAACATTCTTATCTTTTCCAACACTACCAGGACCCAACCAGTTTGTTACTTTAGAGGAGTATTCGCAACCTCCATTGAGTTTCCCAACGCATAGAAACTGGAATTGTAACTGCAACCTTGAACATATAACGGTACTGGTTTATGATGAACAGAAGGCTTCTTCAGACCATTCAGTCTCCATTCTCATTGACAAGCTCTTCCCTTCAGGCCTCACTATAGGTGTTCTAATGCAAACCATAATCCTTTCTCTATCTAATAAGAATTGTGACAACACTTCTGCATAAGAAAGAAAGAAAACAAGCTAACACAGCAAGATGCATTTCAAAATGTGGCCTAAAGTCAGGTTAAACTAAGTTAGAATTTAACATGAATTTGAATACATGATTTTACAGACACACAAATATAACTTTCAGAATAAATTCAAACGTGAGTATGAAACAACAGGATTATATGTCCAGCTAACCATTAGTGTATTTGTATATACATCTCAAACCTTTACAATGATTACACTTAATGAATACGTTTAAATGCTTCACACACGTTAATATGATTAAGGCCACATTGAGTATAATGTTTAAAGTGTATAACTGCACAATGATAATGTGTACAGGTGGAGACAAAATTCCACTGCTCCAGTGTTCTGTACATTGTTGGATTTCAGTCTTGGAAGGGCATGACTTGGCGTTGTCACTTGTGTGATGGGAGCACCACAGAAACATGTTCAGTCTTGGTCGTGCATTTCCCTAAATATTTGAATCTTTATTATCCTCCTTATTTGCAGTCTTACTTGCTCATACAAAACTTCTGTAAATTTGTCAAATATTGCATGAAATAATTTTGATGTGAGTAAACTGTTTAACGTGGAAGGTTTCAAATGCCAGAGGCTCATAGGTTTCTTCAATGAGAGAGTTCTTCACTTTCTACAAGATGAAGGAAGCCTCAGGAGAGCCTGTTTTAGTTTTGTGTTTCCCAGGATCAAAATGATAGATTGTGTGGGAATCGCTGAGATAATAATGATCTGCAGAGTGAAAATTGAAATGGGTGAAAGATCTTGTTTTAATAAAATTCCCCCCACCAGTAAGAGAATGTAGATAAGTAAGAGGGAGCCCACTATTCTGGCTGCTCCAAACTGAGCCTTCAGTCGGGGTTGACTGAATCCAGACGCAGTCTCTTTCATCCGCTGGATATGTGTGCAGAGCGATGCAAGGATCAGGGTGATGGAAACAGCGCCAATCAGAATAGGTGCAAAGAAGCCAAAAACATTGAGAACAGTAACGTATGAATAGATCCATTCCACTTTACCAACTGGGACTGTAGAGTTGACAGTCAAGTTAACTGTTGAATTCTGAGGGAAATCTCCATACGCATAGGCTTCCCAGTACACAGGGGCACTGAGTCCCAGTGACCACATTACAGACCCCCACAGCAGCCAGGGCATCACCTTAAACATCCGCAGCTTTAACCAGGTGAAGAAACAATAGTTGAAGTCCACAATCTTCACACAGTAGTAGATACAGAGACAGGTAGTGAGCCAGAAACTGGAAATCGTGGTCCATATTACAAGTTGAATTAACACTACAGAGATATTATTCAGGTAGTAATCCTCACCCCAGAGTATGTTCATGTAGATGTCTCCGAGGCAAAAGCATTGAAAAAAAGTGCATGAGATCCCCAGGGCCATTAAGATGCGGTCGCAGGTGTTCAGGCTCCGACCTTTAGTCCAGTCCAGGAGATTTAATGTTACAATGAAACCACTGGCAAGCATTCCAATTACACCTACTATAGATTCAATAATAACATAAGCCATATCTAATTCACTCTCCATTTTCAGCTTCTGTTTGCTCTGAGCTGGTGTTTAGTAATAAGAGCAAGGATGCTGTGCATAAACCTTGAAAATGAGCAGCACCAATTGCTTATAAATTCCACTTTCCTCATTTCCATTATACATCTGAATTTGTTTTTAATAGATGCAAATCTGAGTCTTTCTGTTTTTCTCTGCCCTGTGAAATAAGCAAGACCTAGATGTTTCATTTAACACATTGTGGTACCAACGCACTGACAGAGTGGGGCAGATTTGCTAAGGACTTGCGTTGTGTTTGTGTAACACAAGTCAGCACAGAGCACCACAAGTCTTTAACTTGGAATTGCGAGACTACGGAAAGCCACTATGCATTCCTTTGCATTGTTCAGTAAATATAAAGTAATGCAAAGTAGTGCATCCCGATGACTTGCCTTACTTTGCATGGGGTATTGGTTACGTGGGTCGAGCGTATGCATTGCCATGCATCCACCCACTTACTTTGATGCAAATCCAGATTTACAATAACTTGCAAGCCTGGGGTTGAGCCAAGATGGTGTGCCTACCCGACAGAGATGTAACCAGGATACATATCTTTATTTTGACTCGTTCCATTTGAAATAAATTCTGCATCACACATAAGGATAGTAATATGCCTCTAAGGATTTGCTGTAACTTTAATCTCC
This sequence comes from Lissotriton vulgaris, assembly GCF_964263255.1. Taxonomy (NCBI): domain Eukaryota; kingdom Metazoa; phylum Chordata; class Amphibia; order Caudata; family Salamandridae; genus Lissotriton; species Lissotriton vulgaris. The sequence goes on from NC_141695.1 coordinate 1,310,654,273, forward strand.
CAGTGGTACCTTCTGTCCACCCCTCCCCTCTATCCCAGTTGGTATCCCCTGCCCTGAAGCTTACAGTAGAATGTTGGTGCACTCTCCAATGAGGAGAGTGGATGGTTAATAAACAGGTCTTGCTATACACCGGAGTCCTTGTCATCACTTTCATAGTTCCAACAGGATTGTTTTTGTGTAGGAAGGTACCTCTTTCTGCACAAAACAATCCTGCCTGTAACACAGGCACCCTTGCTATATGCTAAAAGGGTGTGTGTCTGCAATGATACTAATGTGCCAGTGTGAGGAGAGAGCAGAAAGGCTCAATGTCTATAAAAAAATAGATCATTACTGCCCTCACGATTTCAGACAATGCAGCATGGGTGAAAGGATGATAAGTCTTCCCATGATTATTGGAAGCTCACGCTTCCAGTGCTCAGGAACTCATTTAGACACTTGAAAGCAGAAAAAAGACACCTTCCATGCTCTTCATGTGTCCCTTTGAGGCCCACTGGGAGTGAACGAGGAGCATTTTCTGAATTTCACTTTATTACTTTGAAAGTGCTGGTTATTTTATAAAAGTGAAATGTAGAAATGAAAGGGAAAACGTTACCTTTGCTAATAAGAACCTGCATATTTTTCCTACCTTCATTGTCTGAAAAATTATCTTTTGTGCCAAATTGTAAACTATTTTAATTAATTTTACATTTGATTTTGTTTGCTAATGCTAGCTGCTCATCTTTGGATGTAATCAACCCGATGCTGAATTTGATAGATATTAATCAGATGTTATCACTTTGGAGTCTATTCAAAGGGTTTCTGAAATACCACCAACATCAAGTTGTCACAGATTTAAGCAGCTCTCGATAGGAAGAACTGAGGAAATTCTGTGGTCAGTGAAACCTAGTTCTCCTTGGTAACCATGTGGAGCTAAGTTCTTACCGCTAATTTCAGATAAAGTTGAACCTATTCAGGCAAAAACGTGAAATGGATGTCTAAGGACAGCCATTCTTGCTGATTTCTGCCCTGTCTTCGGCTACTGATATCAGACTTACATAATTCATTGACTTCCAACTAGCACTGTATCAGGCACTATTATTATTTAGAGCAAGAACTAGATTACAGGAGATTGTTGGATAGAGCTACTGGAACTCCAATGAATAACCTCCTTCCTTAAGGAGCGTTATACAAAACTAAAAATTGGTTCCTCATTGTCTAGGGGAATATCTTGTTAAATTGGGAGTACCTCAGGGCTCTTATTTGAGCCCCTCGCGTCTTAATTTCTTTGTAACTCCTCTCACAAACTCATAGGATCATACATTTATATATCTTTATTATATATCCAGATAATGATGAGCTGTTTATTCACCTGGATGGTGATCAAAATCATAATTGTACAACTTTTAAAATGTGAATGTTAAAGACAGTGAGATAGATGAGAGAAAATACAGTAAAGCGCAACTCTGATGAGATTAGGTAGTGGTCTTCTCTCCAGAAGAGGAAATCTTGTTGTTATGTTATGGCACTAGTACTTGGCCCTATCTAGACTCCTAAGACAGTAATCAAGGATGTGGGTGTTTACCTTGACAACCGTCTATCCCTCCGGTACACTATGTGATTTTGACTTGTGTACCGTATCTCAGACTGTTAAAGATGAGTCTTCCTTTGTTTCCTTTGGAGGGGTGGAACCTAGTAGTTCAGGTCCTGTTTCTATCAAGATTGGATTATTGTTATCATTAAGGCATAAACAGCGACTGAGGTCAAGAAGTACCTAATTTTACAGAATTAGTGGGTGCAACTGGTCTTCAAACTTCTTATAATTTGCACGGTGTCCTCCCATAGGAGAATATTATCTTAGAAGATAAAGGGGTTTAACTCTTATGTCACCATCAGAACATCCCCACAACAATTCTATTTTGAGTTATCTGTATATATTTGAAAAAATAGATGCTCAGAATATATTTAAGAGCCAATGCGCCCATTTGCGGAAACATTTGAGCTGTTTTAAATGTCTCACCAGATGATGGTTCAAGGGATTTTCATACAGTGCAAAATAAAATTGTGACAGAACAGAAACAAGGAGACAGTTTCAGTTTTATTAGAGAAAAAGGGGTCTGTATTGAAAATTACACATACAAATAGTATTAGTTATATCAGCACTATAACATTGTGTGCAGATGTAATCCAAGAATAGGTGTACAGTACAGAAGTGCTCCTGTAGAAATTAATGGCGCAAGTGAATATGTGATAAAGTGCAAGAAACAGCGAAAAGGCACAACAGATTTAAAATGGTTACACAAATGGGCATTGGGAACGCAGTTAATGGAGAGCATGTTAGGCACCAGCAAACACCACAAAATATGCTGAGTGGTTAACAGCTTTTCAACCTGGCAATGTCAAGGGGAACAATGTATTTAGCATCCTGTGACATTGCCCTGAAATACCACATGTTGAGGAATAGTTATGTGTTAAATTAATTCACCCAGGTCTCAACTGGGTTCATATGGTTTTTCCAATTAAATACTGTGACATAACATAATACATGGTACCTTGTCACAATGTCCCCAAATAGGACTGTGAATCGTAGCACAGGCAAATTCTGAGGATCCTCTAATCCAGTGATTTAAAGATGATAAAAAAGACCAGGACAATACTTAGTATAAGGTATAGCAAATTGAGGTAACCAGGTATACCACAGCACCGGCCGCTCCTGGCTTTCTTTTTCCACTGCACTGGTCTTGCTCTATGTAATTCAAAGGGTCATGAAAGCAAGAACCGAAAGTGAGCTAGTCTGTAAGAATCCTGTTTGCTCTCCATAATTTCCATCACTCCAAGTTTCTATGCCCTTATCTACAAATAGGAGGCCGCGAGGGCTTAAGGTGTTGAAAAAGATCAATCGTAATGTTATTCGGGTAAAAATGTGCATGATCACGCCTCTAGTCCCCTGGCAGATTATTGAACCAATGTCCATATTTTGTAGCTGCCACAAACATTTGTGCAACACATTTAATCATGCCTGAAGTAGTGCTGAGTGATAACATTTGGTGGGGAGTACTGTTTAACATGATGGCCCTAAAGCCCTTTGCAGGCAAGGGCCCAGGGGAGTTTAGTGAATGAGGTAGGGGAGCAACAAGGGTAAAGGCATGATTGCGGAAAACTTGAAAAAATTCAAATCAGCACAGGAAAAAGCACACTGGGAATACTACTTAAAAAAAAGTTAGAAAGGATACTGGGGGTTCTTTCTATATTAAAAACGAAAGGTATATTCAAGCCCATTGCGCTGCTGCTGCATCACTTTTTTTGATGCACTGGCGACGCAGTGTCCCATATTACTAGGCACGTAAAGCCAACCTGCATTGCTTTTCATGGCTTTGTTAATTTTGCCCCTGTCAAGAATTACTCTGCATGAAAGGGGCATTCCATGGGTGTTGATGTGGGTGTTCCCCCAGATCCATGGAATATAATAAATTCCCAGATTTATAAGGTTTCGTAAATATGGAACTGCGTCAGATTCCTACACCTCCCCAGGGCAGGCATGAGAGAGGCGCAGTGAGGATAAATACCATCATTTCTCATTGTTTTTCCTTTTTCTACTTATGCTGCAGTCTGCATTCCCTACTGTTGCACAGATTGGAGTAGAATTTGTAAATCTTGCTGAAGTGGGAGTAGTAAATTATACACCTTCAAAGTCCAACACTTTTCCTATTCTTGCACAGACTGGCGTAGAAATAGTAAATCTTGCTGGAGTGGGAGTAGTACATTTTACACCTCCAAAGTCCAATGCTTTCCCTACTGTTGCACAGACTGGAGTGGGAATAGTAAATCTTACCCCTCTGAAGTCCAACGTTTTCACTACTGTTGCACATACTGGAGTAGGATTCCTATCCTCCTAATCCACAAGGGTTCCCTGGGTTCCTAATCCCATAACCTCAGTACCTCCTCCCCCATCTCCTTGTCTCCAAGCAATATGACCATTGGATCGTCAGGCACTATTATTCCACGTATCTCTTGCAGCCACTTCCTCACCTCTTTCATGAAGTTGGCTTTTTTCGGAAATGACCACCAGAAATGATTATATTTTGGAAGTAGCCCAGCATATTTTTTCTGTATAGAAGAGTATCTCTTTCTCTGCCCCTATTTCTGTGCCACAAAGTAGGTGCTCTGTATAGAACTTTGTTTGCCAGACTACATCTGGAATGTTCCAAAGTGCAAATTAATGGTGCCTTCTCAGCCTCTTTCTTCTGGATAGCACTGTCATGGTGCACAGGGTCAGGACTGATTTGCAAATAGTGGGCCTTGACTGGGGTGGAAAAGAGAGCTAAAGTACGATGATGGATTTAACCCAGATCTGTGACTGGAGTGAGTGTCTTAAGAGTTTCGAAAACCACAGGTGATGGACAGAATGCAGAACAATGTCATACATTCACCCCAGTACAGAGATCTGGGCCTAAATCCATTGTTTTTTTGCACCCCACACCACCCCAGTTCAGACATGGCCATATGCAAATCAGTTTGACCCTGTGCCTGATGCTTGATTCCGGTCCAGGAAAGACATGGCTTGGCAGTTCGGGCTGGACTGTTCCCATGAGGCACAGGGTCAAGGCTGATTTGCATATGGCCATGTCTGAACTGGGGTGGTGTGGAGTGCAAAAAAACGATCGATTTAGGCCCAGCTCTCTGTACTGGGGTGAATGTATGACATTGTTCTGCATTCTGTCCATCAATTATCGTTTTTGCATTTGTCACCCCGAGTGGGATGGGTATGCTCAGACGTGAGTCCCATGCTTCCCACACCACTGGAGTCAAGCTATCCTGGCTAAAGACGGCTGATAGCCAGAAACCGGTCCTAGGATGCTTGATTCCGGTCCAGGAAATAAATGCCTGGCCGTTCGGGCTGGACTGTTCCCATGAGGCACAGGGTCAAGGCTGATTTGCATATGGCCATGTCTGAACTGGGGTGGTGTGGAGTGCAAAAAAACGATGGATTTAGGCCCAGATCTCTGTACTGGGGTGAATGTATGACATTGTTCTGCATTCTGTCCATCAATTGTTGTTTTTAAAAGTTTCAGCGCTCCGTCCATCATCTCCTTTGGTTTTTCTTTGCTCGCCTTAAGCTGGCAGGATATGCGCAGACTTGGGTCCCTTGCTCACTTTGCCACTTTGCCACTGGATTGTAGCTAGACTGGCTGATATGGGGTGTTAACCCCAAACCGTCCCCAGAATACTTGTTTCTGGTGCAAGGAAGACCTGGCCTGGCAGTTCAGGCAGGACTGTTCCCATGGGGCACAGGGTCAAGGTTGATTTGCCTATAGCTGGGCCTGAACTGGGGTGGTGAAGTGAGCTAAAGAATGATAATAGATGCAACCCAGATCTGTGACTGGGGGTGAGTGTCTGAAAAGTTTCAGTACACTGTCCATCATCTCCTTGTGTTTGTTTTGCTCACCTTAAGTTGGCAGGGTATGCCCAGACAAGGGTCCCTTGCTCACTTTGCCACTATTTTCAAGCTAGCCTGGCTAATGAGGGATGTTACCCTGAAACCAGTCCAGGATGCTTGTTTCTAGTGCAGGGAAGACCCAGCTTCGCAGTTCGGGCTGGACTGTTCTCATGGGGTACAGGGTCAGGACCGATTTGCATATAGCTGGGAGTGAACTGGGGTCGCGAAGTTAGCTAAAGAACGATGATGATTTCAACCCAGATCTGTGACTGGGGGTCAGTGTCTGAAAAGTTCCAGCGCTCAGTCCATCATCTTCTTGTGTTTGCACTGCTGCAGTCACCTCACCACAGAATTTGATAGCTTTAACGGGACTCAGAACTTGACGGTGCAGTCTCTGTAGGTCATTGGACCAAAAAATGTGTAACTGGTGTTGAGTGCATGCAGAGACTCATACTACAGTCTCTTAGTATAGTCATCAAAGATTTCTACCCATTGGTCGCATGGACCACTGTTGGTTGACGTGAAGAAGTATAAGAGAGTAGGCATTAACAATTCATTTCAGACTTGAAAAGCTAACACAACTCCAAAATGAGGACCAGGAATGGTTAGCTGCAATTAAAAGGGTTTATTTAAGGATATTAATCCATTCAGCATAAAAGCATATTAGTATTAGGTTCAAAATATACAGCAATACAGTTGGTAACCTGAAATCCCTCAGTAGATTTAGCCATAAAAAATGATATACAAAATAGTAACAACTACAACAATGCAGAAACAGACTATAGTAAATATATGTTCCATTAAGATGCTTCCCTTCTCTTTCCTAAATATAGGGTGACTATAAACTCATCTAAGGATGGCTTCTAATTAGAGACTTAGGAAAGTGTCCGTATGACAAAGACTTCTGTAGAAGGGGAACAGTGTTTAGCATGACACTTCAGACTCGCAGGAAAAGAAAGCAGAGAGGTCTATCCCTCTCCAGGTCTGGAAGGAATATGCCCTACAACTGTGAGAACACCAGCTAAAATAACAGGAGCTTCTAAACATCCTTATCTTTTCCAACACTACCAGGACCCAACCAGTTTGTTACTTTAGAGGAGTCTTCGCAACCTCCATTGATTTTCACCAACGCATAGAAACTGAAATTGTAACTGCAACCTTGAACATATAACGGTACTGGTTTATGATGAACAGAAGGCTTCTTCAGACCATTCAGTCTCCATTCTCATTGCCAAGCTCTTCCCTTCAGGCCTCACTATAGGTGTTCTAATGCAAATCATAATCCTTTCTCTATCTGACAAGAATTGTGACAACGCTTCTGCATAAGAAAGAAATAAAACAAGCTAACACAGCCAGATGCATTTCAAAATGTGGCCTAAAGTCAGGTTAAACTAAGTTAGCATTTAACATGAATTTGAATACATGATTTTACAGACACACAAATATAACTTTCAGAATAAATTCAAACGTGAGTATGAAACAACAGGATTATATGTCTAGCTAACCATTAGTGTATTTGTATTTAAATCTCAAACCTTTACAATGATTACACTTAATTAATACGTTTAAGTGCTTCCCACACGTTAATATGATTAAGGCCACAGTGAGTATAATGTTTAAAGTGTATAACTGCACAATGATAATGAATATGGGTGGGGACGTAATTCCACTGCTCCAGTGTTCTGTACATTGTTGGATTTCAGTCTTGGAAGTGCATGACTTGGCGTTGTCCCTTGTATGATGGGAGCAGCACAGAAACATGTTCAGTCTTGGTCGTGCATTTCCCTAAATATTTGAATCTTTATTATCCTCCTTATTTGCAGTCCTACTTGCTCCTAGAAAACCTCTGTAAATTAGTCAAATATTGCATGAAATAATTTTGATGTGAGTAACCTGTTTAACATGGAAGGTTTCAAATGCCAGAGGCTCATAGGTTTCTTCAATGAGAGAGTTCTTCACTTTCTACAAGATGAAGGAAGCTTCAGTAGAGCCTGCTTTAGTTTTGTGTTTCCCAGGATCAAAATGATAGATTGTGTGGGAATCGCTGAGATAATAATGATCTGCAGCGTGAAAATTGAAATGGGTGAAAGATCTTATTTTAATAAAATTCCCCCCACCAGTAAGAGAATGTAGATAAGTTGGAGGGAGCCCAATATTCTGGCTGCTCCAAAATGAGCCTTCAGTCGGGGTTGACTGAATCCAGACCCAGTCTCTTTCATCCGCTGGATATGTGTGCAGAGCGATGCAAGGATCAGGGTGATGGAAACAGCGCCAAGCAGAAGAGGTGCAAAGAAGCCAAAAACATGGAGAACAGTAAAGTATGAATAGAACCATTCCACTTCACCAACTGGGACTGTAGAGTTGACAGTCAAGTTAACTGTTGAATTCTGAGGGAAATCTCCATACACATAGGCTTCCCAGTACACAGGGGCACTGAGTCCCAGTGACCACAATACAGACCCCCACAGCAGGCAGGGCAGCACCTTAAACATCCACAGCTTTAACCAGGTGAAGAAACAATAGTTGAAGTCAACAATCTTCACACAGTAGAAGATACAGAGACAGGTAGTGAGCCAGAAACTGGAAATCGTGGTCCATATTACAAGTTGACTTAACACTACAGAGATATTATTCAGGTAGTAATCCTCACCCCGGAGTATGTTCATGTAGATCTCTCCGAGGCAAAAGCATTGATAAAAAGTGCATGAGGTCCCCAGAGCCATTAAGATGCGGTCGCAGGTGTTCAGGCTCCGACCTTTAGCCCAGTCCAGGAGATTTAATGTTACAATGAAACCACTGGCGAGCATCCCAATTACACCTACCATAGATTCAATAATAACATAAGCCATATCTAATTCACTCTCCATTTTCAGCTTCTGTTTGCTCTGAGCTGGTGTTTAGTAATAAGAGCAAGGATGCTGTGCATAAACCTTGAAAATGAGCAGCAGCAATTGCTTATAAATTCCACCTTCCTCATTTCCATTATACATCTGAATTTGTTTTTAATAGATGCAAATCTGAGTCTCTCTGTTTTTCTCTACCCTGTGAAATAAACAAGACTTAGATGTTTCATTTAACACATTGTGGTACCAACGCACTGACAGAGTGGGGCAGATTTGCTAAGGACTTGTGCTGTCTTTGTGTAACACATGTCATTACAGAGCAGCACAAGTCCTTAACTTGGATTTGCGAGGCTACAGAAAGCCACACTGCATTCCTTTGCATTGTTCAGTAAATATAAAGTAATGCAAAGTAGTGCATACCGATGCCTTGCCTTACTTTGCGTGGGGTATTGGTACGTGGGTCGAGCGTATGCATTGCCATGCATCCACCCACTACTTTGATGCAAATCCAGATTTACAATAACTTGCAAGCCTGGGGTTGAGCCAAGATGGTGTGCCTACCTGACAGAGGCGTAACCAGGATACATATCTTTATTTTGACTTGTTCCATTTGAACTAAATTCTGCATCACACATAGAGATAGGAATATGCCTCTAAGGATTGTTTTTGTGCAGGAAGGAACCTGTTTCTGCACAAAAACACTCCTGCCTGTAACGCAGGCACCCTTGCCATATGCTACAAGGGTGTCTGCAATGACATTAATGTGCCAGTGTGAGGAGAGAGCAGAAAAGCTCAATGTCTATAAAAAAAATAGATCAATACTGCCCTCACCCTTTCAGACAATGCAGCATGGGTGAAAGGATGGTAAGTCTTCCCATGATTATTGGAAGCTCACGCTTCCAGTGCTCAGGAACTCATTTAGACACTTGAAAGCAGAAAAAAGACACCTTCCATGCTCCTCATGTGTCCCTTTGAGGCCCACTGGGAGTGAACGAGGACCATTTTCTGAATTTCACTTTATTACTTTGAAAGTGTTGGTTATTTTATAAAAGTGAAATGTAGAAATGAAAGGGCAAACTTTAACTTTGCTAATAAGAACCTGCATATTTTTCCTACCTTCACTGTCTGAAAAGTTATCTTTTGTGCCAAATTGTAAAATATTTTAATTAATTAATCAACCCGATGAGGAATTTGATAGAGATTAATCAGATGTTATCACTTTGGAGTCTATTAAGGGTTTCTGAAACACCACCAACATCAAGTTGACACAGATTTAAGCAGCTCTTGATAGGAAGAACTGAGAAAATTCTGTGGTCAATGAAATCTAGTTCTCCTTGGAAACCATGTGGAGCTAAGTTCTTACAGCTGGTTTCAGATAAAGTTGAACCTATTCAGGCAAACATGTGTAATGGATGTCTAAGGACAGCCATTCTTGTTGATTTCTACCCTGTCTTTTGCTACTGATATCAGACTTACATAATTCATTGATTTACAACTAGCACTGTATCAGGCACTATTATTATTCAGAGCAAGAACTAAATTACAGGAGAGTGTTGGCCAGAGCTCCTGGAACTCCAATGAATAACCTCCTTCCATAAGGAGCGTTATACAAGACAAAAAATTGGTTCCTTATTGTCTGGGGAATATCTTCTTAAATTGGGAGTACCTCAGGGCTCTTATTTGAGCCCACGCTTCTTAATATCTCTGTAACTCCTCTCACAAACTCATAGGATCATACAGTTATAAATCTTTAATATATATCCAGATAATGATGGGCTGTTTATTCACCTGGATGGTGATCAAAATCTTAATTGTACAACTTTTAAAATGTGAATGTTAAAGACAGTGAGATAGATGAGAGAAAATACAGTAAATTGCAACTCTGATGATATTAGTTAGTGGCCTTTTCTCCAGAAAATGAAATCTGGTCTGATATGTTATGGCCCCTAGTACTTGGCCCCATCCTGACTCCTAAGACAGTAATCAAGGATGTGGGTGTGTACCCTGACAACCGCCTATCCTTCCTGTACACTATGTGATTTTGACTTGTGTACTGTATCTCAGACTGTTAAAGATGATTCTTCCTTTGTTTCCTTTGAAGGGGTGGAACCTAGTAGTTCAGGTCCTGTTTCTATCAAGATAGGACTATTGTCTTCATTAAGGCATAAACAGCGACTGAGGTCAAGAAGTACCTAATTTTACAGAATTAGGAGGTGCAACTGGTCTTCAAACTTCTTAAAATGTGCTCGGTGTCCTCCAAGAGGAGAATATTATCTCATAAGATAAAGGGGTTTAAGTCTTATGTCACCATCAGAACATCCCCCACAACAATTCTATTTTGAGTAATCTGTATATATTTGAAAAAATAGATGTTCAGAATATATTTTAGAGCCAATGCGCCCATTTGCGTAAATATTTGAGCTCTATTAAATGTCTCAACAGATGATGGTTCAAGGGATTTTCATACCGTGCAAAATAAAATTGTGACAGAACGGAAACAAGGAGACAGCATCCGTCTTTTAGAGAAAAAGGGGTCTGTATTAAGAATTACACATACAAATAGTATTAGTTATATCAGCACTATAAAATTGTGTGCAGATGTAATCCAAGAATAGGTGTACAGTACAGAAGTGCTCCTGTAGAAGTGAACGGCGCAAGTGAATACGTGATAAAGTGCAAGAAACAGCGAAAAAGGCACAACAAATTTAAAATGGTTACAAAAATGGGCATTGGGAACACTGTTAATGCAGAGCATGTTAGGCACCAGCAAACACCACAAAATATGCTGAGTGGTTGACAGCTTTTCAACCTGGCAATGTCAAGGGGTACAATTTATTTAGCGTCCTGTAACATTGCCTTGAAATACCACATGTTGAGGAATTGTTATTTGTTACATTAATTCACCCAGGTCTCAACTGGGTTCATGGGCTACCTCATGTGTTTTTTCCAAATAAATACTGTGACATAACAAAACACATGGTACCTTGGCACAATGTCCCCAAATAGGACTGTGAATCGTAGCACAGGAAAATTCTGAGGATCCTATAATCCAGTGCTGTAAAGAGGACAAAAAAGACCAGGGCAATACTTAGTATAAGGTATAGCAAATAGAGGTAACCAGGTATACCACAGGGATGTATGACGTTACAACGCATGCTTTTACCACGCATGCCTTTACAATGCGGATTTTACATCGCAATCCATTACAACGCATAGCGCTTTGGGGTGCTGGATAGTGAATAGTTTAATTTACTATTCCAACACCAGTCCCCGTGGACACTAGGGAAGGTGTTGGATAGTAAATTAAACTTATTCCCTATCCTAGAGTGCCCCCCAGCGCAATGCATTGTAATCGTTTGCGTTGTAATGCCCGCGTTGTAAAGGCACTGCGTTGTAAAAGTTTCGTTGTAATGGTTGTTCACCATGCCACAGCACCGGCTGCTCCTGGCTTTCTTTTTGCAACTACTGCAATGGTCTTGCTCTATGTAATTTAAAGGTTCATGAAAGCAAGAACAGAAAGTGAACTAGTCTGTAAGAATCCTGTTTTCTTTCCATAATTTCCATTCCTCCAAGTTTCTATGCCCTTATCTACAAATAGGAGGCTGCGAGGGCTTAAGGTGTTGAAAAAGATCAATCATAATGTTATTCGGGTAAAAGTGTGCATGATCACGCCTCTAGTCCCCTGGCAGATTATTGAACCAATGACCATGTTTTATAGCTGCCACAAACATTTGTGCAACACATTTAATCATGCCTGAAGTAGTGCTGAGTGATGACGTTTGGTGGGGAGTACTGTTTACCATGATGGCCCTAAAGCCCTTTGCAGGCAAGGACCCAGGGAAGTTTAGTGAATGAGGTAGGGTAGCAACAAGGATAAAGGTATGATTGCGGAAAACTTGAAAAAAAATCAAATCAGCACAGGAAAAAGCACACTGTGATAACTACTTAAAAAAATTTGATAGGATCCTGGGGGTTCTCTCTATATTAAAAACAAAGGGTATATTCAAGCCTATTGCGCTGCTGCTGCGTCACTTTTTTTGATGCACCGACGACGCAGTGTCCCATATTACTAGGCCACGTAAAGCCAACCTGCATGGCTTTTCATGGCTTTGTTAATTTTTCCCCCTGTCAACAATTACTCTGCATGAAAGGGGCATTCCACAGGTGTTGATGTGGGTGTTCCCCCAAATCCATGGGGGATTCCCAGATTTACAAGGTTTCGTAAATGTGGGACTGCGTCAGATTCCTACGCCTCCCCTGGGCAGGCATGAGAGAGGCGCAGTGAGGATAAATACCATCATTTCTCATTGTTTTTCCATTTTCTACTTATGATGCAGTCTGCATTCCCTACTGTTGCACAGACTGGTAGGTAGAAATAGTAAATCTTGCTGGAGTGGCAGTAGTACATTTTACACCTCCAAAGTCCAACACTTTCCCTACTGTTGCACAGACTGGAGTGGGAATAGTAAATCTTACCCCTCTGAAGTCCAACGTTTTTGCTACTGTTGCATATACTGGAATAGGAATGGTACATTTAACCCCTTCAAAGTCCAACTGTTAGATTTGGGGGTCTCTAGTTGACACAGGTAGGTACTTGTGACAAATAGGGACCCTTGCGTCCAGTCAGGGTAAGGGGGTACACTCCTAAAATAACCCCTGCTCACCCCCTTGGTAGCTTGGCATGAGCAGATATGCTTATCTCAGAGGCAGTGTGTAAAGCATTTGTGACCAGATACTGTAACCCGGTGACAACACTACAGATGGACACCACACAAGGTTTTATATAAAAAATAAGTATACTTTATAGAGATTTACCAGAAGACCATAAACGATAAAAATACACAATACTGTTACTTTAAGATGATAGATATAAGCTTAGTTCAGTTCAGTTATTAGATGTGACACCTTGCATCAATGTACCTTAGGTTGAGTTGCGCTTCCACAACAAGCAATGTCGCAGCGAGGGAAATGCGGCAAAGTTCAGGTGCAAAGAAATAAGGACGTGAGGATCTTCCAGATGCGGCACGCTTCTCGGGGATGCAAGAAGTTCTCGGTTCGATGCGCGGGCTACAGCGGCGACATCCACGATGCGGCGGCAGCAGCTCCAGCGGCAACACTCTTCTCCCACGATGCGTGAAGCTTCCACACGATGCGACAACTACAGCGGCGACATCCAAGATGGGACGGCAGCAGCTCCGACGGTGGGGCGCTTCTCAGGGATGCGAGGTGCTCTTCTTCGATGTGATGTAGTGCAACAGTTCCAGCGGCGACACCCTCCTCCGGAATTGTGACAGCAGGCACAGTGACGGCGACACGCTCAACCTCATTGCGAGATTCTTCTCATGATGGGGTGCAGTGCGACAGCTACAGCGGCGACACCCTCCTTCGGAGTTGCGACGGCAGCAGCAGCGACGGCGACATGCTTCTTCTTCATTGCGGCACGCTTCTCTCCGATGTGGTGCAGTGTGACAGTTCCAGTGGCAACACCCTCTTTCGGAGTTGCGACGGCAGGCACAGTGATGGCGACATGCTTCTTCTCGTTGAGTTGCGCTTCCAGCTCCTTGCGACACGCCGTCCCTCAGAAGGCCCAAATCAGAAGCAGGCACTTCCAAAGAACTCTGGGGATCTGGGGGTTGAAGTCTGTTGTCCCTCAGACTTCAGCAGGAGGCAAGCTCTTTTCCAAACCCTTGGATATCCTTCGCAAGTTGAAAGCAAAGTACGCAAAGTTACTTTCTACTTCCTTTGGCGGTAAGGCAACCACTGCGGGCCAATCCCCCAAGCAGCACTCCAGCTTGGGAATAGTCTCTCCTCAGTTTCTTCAGGTTCCTCTCCTCAGTAAAGGTTTCTTCTTGTAGTCCAAAAGTGATCTAATTTCTTGGGATCAGGGTCCCAATATTTATACCCCAAAATCCGTTGTTCTCTGAAGGGAGAGGGGCCTGTGCCTAGTCCAAACCAGTTCTGGAGCACTCTGTTTACCAGACTTCTCCTTTCCTTTGACAGTGCAGGGCAGAAACATCAGACGCCCCACAGGAGGTGGAGCCAGCACTGTGGGGGCAGGCACAGTCCTATTCAGGTCCCAGGTGCAACTCCTCCCTCCCATCTAGATGCAGACCTCTCTATTCACCACTGGGCGGACTCATCCTGTCTCCTGGAATCCCCCAGACCTGTCACTCACAACTCCAGACAAGGAATACACAACCTAGCAGAGGCAGGTTTGGAAGGTTTAGACAAGAAAAATACCTACTTTCTAAAAGTGGTATTTTCAAATACAGAATGTTAAAACCAACTTTACTAAAAGATGTACTTTATCATTCTGAGTCCAGGCATACTACACCCGAATTTCTACCTTGTTCTCTGAGCCAGTTAGGATTATAAGATGTAATATTCTAACTGCCCATTCTAGCCTTTGGATAACAGGTAGCCTTGCAATGGTAAAAAATGAAAATAGCTATAATTCACTATTAGGACACTTATACTTTCAATGCACCCTGCCCTTGGGCCTACCATAGGGGTGTCTGATATGAAGAAAAGGGAAGGTTTAGGGACCGGCAAGTGGGTGCACTTGCCCAGTCAGCATGATAGTACTAGACTGCACACAGGCTCTGCAATGACAGGCCTTAGACACATTTTTACAGGCTGCTTCTGTGGGTGGCACAACGAGTGCTGCAAGCCCACTAGCAGCATTAGGATTACCAGCCCTGGACGCTCCTGGTACACGGTACTAGGGTCTGACAGGTAAACCAAACCAGCCAATCATGGAATCGCTAATCCATACATTAATTTACAATAGGGAGAGCATATGCACTTTAGCACTGATCAGCAGTGGTAAAGTGCCCAGAGTCATAAAACAGCCAACAATAGGTCCGAAAAAATATAGGAGCAAGCAAAAAGTTCAGGGAAGACCCTGCAAAAAAGGCCAAGTCCAACACCAATGCTTTCACAACTGTTGCAAAGACTGGAGCGGGAAAATTAAATTGAATCTCTCAGAATTCCAAGACTTTCCCTTCTGTTGCAAAGACTGGAGTGGGAAGAGTATATATTACCCCTCTGAAGTCCGATGCTTTCCCTGCTGTTGCACAGACTGTAGTGGAAAGATTACATTTAAACCATCCAAAGTACAACAGTTTCCTTAATGTTGGACAGACTAGAGGTGGAATGTTAAATCTTATGTCTCGTAAGTCTAATACTTTTCCTACTGTTGACTTTGTTGGAGTGGGAATAGTAAATGTAACGATTCCGAAAGCCTAGCTTTTGCTACTGTTGAATAAACTGAAGTGGGAATAAAATATCTATCACTCCATAGGTAATGTTGTTTAAATATATCTATGATTATTATTTGTTTATCTTTTTTATTTTATAATATTTGTTTATATCTGTTTTATTTTTCTTGTTTTATTTTTATATGTATACTGTTTTCAATTTCTTTTTTTGATTTTATAATTTTTATATTTAATATATTTGGTAATTTTTTTTATTCTTCGCAGTTGTCTTGTTAATATGTTCTATGTTTCATTTACATATACATATGTATAATATTATTTATATATTGTCTCAAATTTTGCGAGTTATCTTATGATTTACTGTTGAAATGAAGTTGATTACAGAAATATGTCAAAACGGGTACTAAACCGTAAACCAGAAACCAAACACTATCTAAAGCGTTTGGAATGTTGAGAACAAAAAACGAATAGCTGGTCACTAGCACGTTTATCACAACAAATACATGAAGTTGGTATATATGGTCAATGAGTGTTTATTGATTATATTATGTTTGCGAGTTTATGCACCTATTAAATCCATCATCCAGACACTTATACATCCACTCATTCTTCAATATGTAAGACATATTTTAACTTTACAGAAATATACAGTAACTGGATGTTGTCATCAGTGATGTCATTTGAGTTGTCATCAGTGATGTCATCAGTGATATCACTGACCATGTTATTGAATGATGTAATATGTGACATCATCAGCAGTGGATTGCGGGTGCGCGGTATATAGTTAGTGCAACTAACTATATATGCGAATTTAAATGGTTTTGTGTGAGTAAAATAAGGTTTTGTAAATGCTAATTCCTAACTATATATGGTCTATAACCTATGGTTTTTTCAGTGAATTTTCAAGTTTTTGTAAATGCTAATTCCTAACTATATATGGTCTATAACCTATGGTTTTTCAGTGAATTTTCAAGGTTTTGTAAATGCTAATTCCTAACTATATATGGTATATAACCTATGGTTTTTTCAGTGAATTTCAATGGTTTTTTAATAGCAAATATCTTAAGCTGTGAAATGTATTCTTCTTTTAAAGGAAAAAATATTTTATATGTATTTAATATAAAAAAAATTGTATACAGTTTTTTTTACTTACATCCACTGGGCTCACAGGTATGCTGATAACAGAAATGTACGCAACCTCAATTTACAAAATGTGGAAATGAACTGGATTGGCCAGAGAAGATTGGATGTCACCAATTGTTTCCAACATGCGTTACAACATGCAAGACATCTACAGAGGAGATGGTGTGCACTTCTCAGATGAGGGGAATAGAATATTCCTCCTGAATTTCAGACTGTGCATTTGAACCTACTTGTAGGTATCTAAATCAGCCACAGAACCCAAAAGCTCTTTTCAGAGCTACCCTACCTCTGATCATTCAAAACGTTTATCTTTTTCTATCTTTTTTCACTATTTTTCACCAAAGTACGCTCCCGGTACGCTTACCGGTGCGCGTACCGGGCGCTCCCCTGCGATTTCTATTTTTTTTAAAAATGTTTTGCCTATATGAGCGTCCTAAGCCCCCCTCAGAAAACCTAGAGGGTCAGGAAGTGTCTTCCGTGCCCCCTTCTACCCATTCCCAACATTGTTTGCCCTCCATCTTGTGTCTCGACGCTACCGAAATACAAAATGGAGGACTCCCGTAACGCTTCCGGTACGCTTCCCGGGGCGCGCACCGGTAAGCGCTCGCTAAAAAAAGGTGGGAAAGTAATTTACAGAAAAACCACTGGAGACACTTTCATCAAATACAGAATAGGCCCTACTACAGAGCAGTCCCTTCCATTTACCCAAATTTGGTGGTATTCCATTGAGCCATTTGGGCTATAGACCTGTCTAAATATCCTGAGGTAAATTACATGACAAAAACACATAGGAAACTGTTTGAATTTTCAACCAATTAAAATGTTACTTACATTTTGTACTTTTATGTGCTGACATTTGATTGGTTAAGTACATGAATATATATGAAAAATGAGAGAGAAACACAGCCATTTTGACTACCACTACCTAAGGTACATCTGTAAAAGAATTTGACTGAAAACTTCAACTACTTTAAAGAAGGTAAGTTGTTAATTTGAAAGGAAAACTATGTTATGCACTTTAAGTTAATTTGGGAAAACGTTTTCATATAGTTATATACTGTCCCTCTATAAGAATTAGACATTGAGAAAGGCTTATTTATTTAAATTATTGAGTTAGGCTTCTGTGGTTTAATTATGAATTTACTTAGGCTTCATCACAGGCACTTTTTAATAGTTCTACTTCCTGCCTGAAACCATACACTGCCCAAAGATAACTTCACTTTTAAAAATTCACAAGTACCTGTCTGGACTTAAACCCAACAGTGCCCTATCTCTACTGATATATTTATTTTTTATGCAATTTACAGCAAGAAAATGGAAGCACAACCAAAGGAAAATAATATTTCATTTGAAATAAATATGGATAACACTCCTAAGGAAGAAAAAGAAGAAATAGACTTTTTGGATGACACTGTAGACCAAGAATTAATTAAATGTATTGATGAAATTGAAGAATGGAATGAAAAGGACGACATACTAGATGAAATAATGTTGCAAATACTTTTAGATTTTGAAAAATCGGAGCAATGAATTTAAATTTAATAAGCTAAAATTGTTTGAGACATTATTATTTTTTATATGAAAATTATGAAATAGTACCCAAAAAGATATAATATAAAGTGAGACTTAAAATATACTGTGCAACTTTTTGTGTTACATAGTAAGTTTGCTCATAGTTACTTCCTTTCTCCAACTATATTATCTCCAATGTGTACTTAACATCTCTTTATCATCGCCTGCGTCCATATTGTTTCTGCTTTCCTGACAGACTATGGTATGAATTCCATATACCACAATAACTTCTGAAACAACATGCAAGATATCTACAAAGGAGACGGTTTATATTGAATTTTAGACTCTGCATTGGTACCTACATGTTGCTCCTTAAATTAAAAAAACATAAAAAAACAACAAAAAGAACAATCAATAAACATACAATATTTGAAAATTCTATCATTCTTTTTTCCCCATAGTACGTTCCCCGGCCGCTTCCCGGTGCGTGTACCGGGCGCTCCCCCCGCAAAAAATACAAAAATAAAAAATATTTTTTTTGGGCCCGCGGGGACCTTTTAAAGCCCCCACATCAAACCTAGGGGGTCAGGGAGGATCTACTCTGCCACCGTATAGTCATTTCCCCCTTTGTTTTGGCCACCTCTTGTGTCTCGATCCTACCGAGACACAAGATGGCGGCCGCTCCGGACTGTTTAGAATGTTTACAAACACCCGAGAGCCAATCAGCTTTCCATGCGCAAGTCGCGTGGCGCGCCCAGTGCGCTCCCCGGTGCGCGTACCAGGGCACGCTTACAGAAATATATATATTTTTTTAACGTTAATTTCTCAAAATCCACTGGAGCACATATCTTGAGACCTAGCAAAGGCACATCGGGCTACCAGTCCCTACAATTTTGCCAAGTTTTATAGAAATCCATTCAGCCGTTCGAGCTAAAAGTGAGTCCAACCGCCCTATGGAAATTAACATGGGGAAAACACGTTTAGGGACCCCCCTTTTTATTCTGCCCCCACTTCACGAAACCCCCCTAAACTTTCAGGGGACGCTCAAAAACAAAATGTGCCATTTTCCTGAAAATTTCAGCCAATTCCGTCCTTCAACGCCAAAGTTATTCAACATGCGACAGGACAGCTAGCGTTGAATATATATATATATATAAGCGCTGCGAAACGCGTCTCAGACATCTGGCCGAAATAAACATTTGAGGCACAAAAGAGAATTGGGTCCGTGTCCTGTTTTGATTCTGCGTGGAGTGAACGAGGTTTCTAAAATCAGGATTTGCAATATATATATATATATATATATATATATATATATATATATATATATTCACAGAAAAAACCATAGGTTATAGTGGATATATAGTTAGGAATTTGCATTTACAAAACCTTGAAAATTCAATGAAAAAACCATAGGTTATAGGCCATATATAGTTAGGAATTAGCATTTACAAAACCTTATTTTACTCGCATAAAACCATTGAAATTCCATATATAGTTAGCTAACTATAAGCGCTAACTATATATCGCGCACCCGCAATCCACTGCTGATGATGTCACATATTACATCATTCATGACATGGTCAGTGACATCACTGATGACATCACTGATCACAACATCCAGTGATTGTATGTGTCTGTAAAGTTTAAATATGTTTCACATATTGAAGAATGAGTGGATGTATAAGTGTCTGGATGAAGAATTTAGTAGGTGCATGACTGACTGTATGAGTGAGTGATTAAATGTGTCTCACTGAGTACATGGGTTAGTGACTAAACTGTCTTAATTCGTGCATCAGTATGTTTGTTGTTGTGTAAGCTGCTGCATGTGTTGATCAGTAGCTATAAGAGTGGCCATATGGGTTATTGATTGGTTGCCCAAATATTTGAATGGGAGGCTGAGTGTGTGTGTGGGTGGCTGGGAGGTGCGTGACTCTGTGCATAGATGTGTGAGCAGTTGATTCACTAGATGTATGGTTTCAAAAGTGCACGTGGAAACAGCTATATGGGCGGTTGACTGTGCATGGGTGTGTTGGTGAGTGAATGGATTTCTCATTGCTACATGTGCAAGTAAGTACGTATGTAAAACACAATACATGTGAGAGTTGAGATATATAAATAACTGAACATAAGAGCCAGTGAATGTGTGAGTGGCTGTATCGATCACTGTGAGCTTGTATCAGGGATTATATAAGAGAGTAAATATGTGTTATTATATGTTTGAATAAGTAAGATGTGTATAACTGTATAGTTGAGGAAATGGAGGTGTGATTGATTCTTTGCATGACTGACTAGGTGTGTGAGTAACTCCATGGATGAGTGACAGTCTGTGAGTGTCTGTTTATACTGAGTGTATGTAAGGTTATATTAGAGTCTGAAGAGGTTCATTGTATTATCACATGAGTGATGTGATCAGTGATGACAAATGAGATGTCATCAGTGATGTCATTTGAGTTGTCATCAGTGATGTCATTTGAGATGTCATCATTGATATCATTTGAGTTGTCATCAGTGATGTCATTTGAGATGTCATCAGTGATGTCATCAGTGATGTCACTGACCATGTCATGAATGATGTAATATGTGACATCATCAGCAGTGGATTGCGGGTGCGCGATATATAGTTAGCGCTTATAGTTAGCTAACTATATATGGAATTTCAATGGTTTTATGCGAGTAAAATAAGGTTTTGTAAATGCTAATTCCTAACTATATATGGCCTATAACCTATGGTTTTTTCATTGAATTTTCAAGGTTTTGTAAATGCAAATTCCTAACTATATATCCACTATAACCTATGGTTTTTTCTGTGAATTTCATTGGTTTTTTAATAGCAAATATGAAAAGCTTTAAAATGTCAAGTACGTGATAGATAAAAACATTTTCGTATTTATGCACGCTGATGTGCTTTGAACGCTGCCCCCCCCCCTCCCCTCTTTTGCCTTAGTAGTACTCTCTCTTTGCAGATACTGAAGGGTAGTTAACGCAGGCCTTTACCCCCGTTGTAATCCGTCGTGCCTCCTTGTCTCTCCATTTGATTGATTGTTGTCCAAGCATTTACTGTTTTAGAATTGGTTCTCTTTGGATCATTCTCTATTTACAAACAAGCACAAAGTCGCAATACTCTGTTTAGTCTTTGCAGATAGTGAAAAATCGTGTAAAAAAATAAAAGTAATCGAACAAAATCAGTAGGCCACTAATTGGATCTCTTTTTGACCTCGCTAAAATAGAAATATTAGGAACAACCCTTCTTGAGAAATACGAAAATAGTGAGATGAACTGAGCTCCACACCATGAGGGCTGCAAGACAGCTCGGCTCCATCACCCATCCCGCACAAAATAACGACAAACCCTATGCAAATATTAAAAATATAGACAACACACCAGCAAAGAAACAGGGTAAAACATTTTATTAAAAAACTATTTACATAACGTTGGTCTATAAGATGATGTCAGTAGTGGACCGATGTGTGAATAGATCGAAAACAGCACAAGGCTCCAAGATCCGGATAGCAAGCTCCTGGATGTTGGGTGCCATAGTTTAGAGTTCTGAATTTCAGCCTTTTTCAATGCCTGTGCTTTGTTGAATCAAAATGGCGGCTTGACACAAAGCTAACTCAAACGTTGTTACTGATGCTATGCAGACCAAAACTGGTTTTCAGTTTGTACATTTTTCTAGATTTTTCAATCCAAGTTTGGTTGACTTTGTAGAACGATGGCTTCAGATTTTCAACATACGGTGTGGTGGCGCTGACTGGGAGGGGGCGCTTCGCTCCTGCCCCCTCCCCAAGTAAGATTTTCATACGTGAAAGTACGTTAATGGTTTTGGTCCCTGAGATGCTTCGATGTCACTACCATTCTCAAATAGCATAAGTTCTGGATGTTGGGTGCCATAGTTAAGAGTTCTGAGCAGTGCTTGTAACACTGTCTGAAGCTTATTTCCACCTACTGCAGCTTCACTATTCTCAAAGTAAGTGAGTGTCGTTTGTGGACCTGACTGCATTAGAAAACAATGTGATATGTTACCTTCCTAAACAGCTTGACGGAGGCCCCTGAGGGGCGGTGTGATGGCCATGGACTCGGAGAAGACGCTTGGCTCCGACACCCTCCCCAAGTCTTATAGCACTGGTGTAGCCTGAGATCGCCCCCGACATAGGCGGCCGGCTCCCGGGGTCCGGCGGAACTTTTTGCCTTTTGATGACTCTTCAATTCTGGACCTTGTCCCACAATCCGTTTGACCTGAAGACAAGCTGTAGTGGTGCGCCCCTTTATCGTTTTAGTTGCTATTCCGCCCGCTTTTGCTACACTGTGCCTCTTCCGCCATTCAGCTGTTTTCCGCCCGCTCTTGCGACTACAGCGTCTCGCTCACCATGTAGTTGAGATGCGCCCGCTCTTGCGGTGCAGCGATAGGCGGCTGCCACAGGACTCTCAAAATGGCGGCCGGCTCTTCGGTTTTGGGCCTGGTCCACTAAAATGGCCCTGGGACACCTTGGAACTCGGACGCTTGTCTGCTAGGGCTTGGGTCCCATTCTCGAAAAGCGTCCCCTCAGCCGTGAAGATTCTACAAAAGTCTTGGGGGCCTCCGACTCCCGCAGGCTTCTGATGGGGAGCGGCTGCCATGATTGCTCGTGGAATGGCCACGACGGAGCTACGAGATGGTAGTGGTCTCATGCTGACGCCAGCTTTAGTCTGAAACATCCAGAAACACTGTAGACTACCAATTCGATCAGTTCCGGTAGCGCCCCAACATGACCCGGAAGAGAAGAACTTGCCCTCCCCTCTTTGACTGATGGTTCTTGTTGCCTGTCCCCTCTGTTGTCATTTAACAGAACTTTTTGGACTGCTGAAAGGGGTTGTGTTCTGAACGCTGGTTGGTGGAGACATTTAGACTATATTCTTGACCTACGTTGTCGCGTAATGCGTTTTATGACACGCCGCGTTAGCGCACCCGGAAGTGATCCGAGGCGCGGCGCGCAGCGCGTAACGTAAGCATAACAGGTTATGTGACTTGTTAATAAAACTTTTCATTGGTTCATTTTACTTTTGTTAATTTAATGATGAAAAGCTTGGTCATATGACCTAAAAATTACGCTTTTTATTATTTTCGAACAATATTTTTTTTTCAAACATATGTTATAATATTCCAGGCTAATGTACTTTCCCGGAAAATTTACAACTGTCTTGCAAGTAAAATATATTCCTTTTTCGAGAAAGAGGGCGTTTCTTCCTTCCATGACGGAGCCGTTGAGTAAAAGAGATTCGGCCTGCTGTCTTAGTCGCCGATACGCCTGATTATCAGATTCTTATCGATCACTTTATGTTGCAGACATGAAAAACACAACTGCCCTTCACCATTTATCTTTACTGCGTTCCTACATATTATACCTTTTATCCGTCATGTAATTGGACTGCTTTTTCTTCACTTGCCTTTTACTGATTCGAAAACAGTCACTAAAAGTAAAAACTTTACAAATGAAAATACTACTACCGTGTTTTGTTTTAAAAACCTTTATTGTGAAAATGTCAGTATACAAATACGGGCCTATAACCACGTGGGCCGGCCACGGAGCAAACTGAAATCGTATATGATGAGGAGACATTTACACTGTAGAAGAACGTAACGAGCGGGCCATTAGGTGACAAGAACAAAGGTGTCTAACAGTTGCGGAATCGGTGGACGTACATTTTGTAATTAAAATACGACAGGGCCACTTACAATAACATTTTCTAGATATACATTTGCGGGCAAAGAGTTACGAGTCCCATTTATACCGGCGCCATTTTGGGCGAGGCCGGGCAGGTCCAAGATATAGTCAAAATGTCTCCACCAACCATCGGCCAGACCAGAACCCCTTTCGGCCCTTTATGCTACAAGATGGTGTCTTCCATTCAGAAAATATTGGTGGCAGCATTTTGAAAGGAAACAGAAACAGCCGTTCTCCTAGTGAGTTTCACATTGTTACATTTAGGAAGAATGTTGAAGAGTAGTATGTGGAAAATCTGAAGCCATTTTTCTACAAACTCTCAATCAGACTTGGATGGAGAAAAAAAAACCTGAAGAATGTACAAACTGAAAACCAATTTTTGTCTGTATAGCACCAACAGTAACGCTTGAGTCAGCTTTGTGTCAAGCCGCCATTTTCATTCAATCAATAGCGTCCCCCTGCACACATTCAGGGACCTGGTCGTGTCTTCAGATGAAACGCATTGTAGGAAAAGAAGCAGAAAGGAAAAGGAAAAAAGTTCCGCCGGACCTAGTGAAGCTGCAGCAGGTGCAAATAAGCTTCAGACAGTCTTACAAGCACTGCTCAGAACTCTCAACTGAGGCACTCAACATCCAGGACTTGCCATTCGGATCTTGGCGCCTTGTATTTTTGTTTTGTTTTTGATGGAGGGGAAACAACAAAAAAGAGACATTGAAAAAGGCTCAACAGTGCAGGGCGCCTTGTGCTGGTTCCGACCTATTCACACATCGGTCCACTACTGACATCACCTCATAAACCAACGGGGCACCCCACGCCGACTTTCGGCGCAGCATTGTAGGATGGCCACACCAGTGCGGCAATTTTCTGGACACCACCTCGGTGCCATCCAGATCTCGGCGCGTTCATTCAATCAATAGCGTCCCCCTGCACACATTCAGGGACCTGGTCGTGTCTTCAGATGAAACGCATTGTAGGAAAAGAAGCAGAAAGGAAAAGGCAAAAAGTTCCGCCGGACCTAGTGAAGCTGCAACAGGTGCAAATAAGCTTCAGACAGTCCTACAAGCACTGCTCAGAAATCTCAACTGAGGCACTCAACATCCAGGACTTGCCATTCGGATCTTGGCGCCTTGTGCTGGTTCCGACCTATTCACACATCAGTCCACTACTGACATCACCTCATAAGCCAACGGGGCACCCCACGCCGACTTTCGGCGCAGCATTGTAGGATGGCCACACCAGTGCAGCCACTTGCTGGACACCACCTCGGTGCCATCCGGATCTCAGCGCGTTCGAGTCACTGTGCCGGAAGAGTGACCGGAACTCAGCTGAACACGCCGTCTTTCGGCGCAGCATTGTAGGATGGCCACACCAGTACGGCAATTTGCTGGACACCACCTCGGCGCCATCCGGATCTCGGCGCGTTCGAGTCACTGTACCGCAAGAGTGACCGCAACTCAGCTGGACACGCCGTCTTTCGGCGCAGCATTGTAGGATGGCCACACCAGTGCGGCAATTTGCTGGACACCACCTCGGTGCCATCCGGATCTCGGCGCGTTCGAGTCACTGTACCGCAACAGTGACCGCAACTCAGCTGGACACGCCGTCTTTCGGCGCAGCATTGTAGGATGGCCACACCAGTGCGGCAATTTGCTGGACACCACCTCGGTGCCATCCAGATCTCGGCGCGTTGTGCTGCCTTCGGCCTATTCGCACATCGGTCCGCTACTGACGCCGCCTCACGTGCCAACGGATTTTCTACGCTTTTTGTAGCCCTATGTCGCATAACAGGTCATGTGACTTGTTTATAAAACTTTTCATTGGTTCATTTTACTTTTGGTTTCCTAAAGATGGAAGGCTTGGTCATATGACCTAAAAATAACACTTTTCATTGGTTTAGAACATTTTTTTTTCCCAAACGATGAAAGCCCCACCTTGTTTCTGGATCATTCAGACTGAAGCTGGCGTCAGCATGAGAGCACCACCATCTCGTGGCTCTGTCGTGGTCATTCCGCGAGCAATCATGGCAGCCGCTCCCCACCGGAAGCCTGCGGGAGTCGGGGGCCCCCAAGACTTTTATACAATCTTCACGGCTGAGGGGACGCTTTTCGAGAATGGAACCCAAGCCCTAGCAGGCAAGCGTCCGAGTTCCAAAGTGTCCCAGGACCATTTCAGTGGACCAGGCCTAAAACCGAGGAGCTGTCCGCCATTTTAAGAGCCATGTGGCAGCCGCCTATCGCTGCACTGCAAGAGTGGGAGCAACTGAACAACATGGTGAGCGAGACGCTGTGGCCGCAAGAGCGAGCGCAACTCAGCTAGATGGCCGCCACCTGGGGAGGCCCGTTCACGCCGGCTCCCCCACGCCCCCCCCCCCGGGCCGCCGCACGCCAATTTTCGGAGCAGCATTGTAGGATACCAAAACCAGTGCGGCAGTTTACTGGACATCACCTGGGTGCCTGTCGTACATGTTGTGTCAGCCATGTGACACTGGACACAGACCGCTACTGACGAGGCCTCCCCCCGCACCACCCGGGACGCCCCACGCTGTTTTTCTGTGCTGCATTGTAGGATCCCTAAACCAGTGCGGCACCCAGGCGACATCACCTGGGTGCCGTCCAGAACTCTGCACGTTGTGCTGCCTTGGGACTATTCGCACAACAGACCGCTACTGACGAGGCCTCCCCCCGCCCCACCCGGGACGCCCCACGCCAATTTTCGGAGCAGCATTGTAGGATCCCTAAACCAGTGCGGCACCCAGGCGACATCACCTGGGTGCCGTCCAGAACTCTGCACGTTGTGCTGCCTTGGGACTATTCGCACAAAAGACAGCTTCTAACCATTGTTGCTTTTTGTGTTGAGAAATGTTTAAATGTTTTTAGTTTTTGTTCCGTTTGTTAAAGTTAGTAGTTAATAAAGTTTTATAACCTTACTTTGTTGGAGTGTTATCTATTTTTTTAAAAACGGGTGAATGGGGCCTTAAATCGGGTTATTGTCATGTGTGGGCTTTGGAAGTGTGCTGCTGCAGGATCGGACATTTCAAACTCAAATGCACGTTCTTTTTCTTACCTTTCCGAAGCATGGAGCGCAATAGCAGGCAGAGAAAGGGTGATGCACGTGTTGAACACTACCTGACCTGGCAAGTTGCTGGCAGTGCCCCCCCGCCCGCTCCTGAAAAAGGGCACACACACACCGCCGCCCCGAGTACTTCACAAATCTTTAAAAGACCATGCGCTTGTTCATGAGGCTTAAATGGTTTATCACCTCTTCTAGAACCCCTGCATCGACCCTCTGACGTTTCCTGGAAAAATTACCATGTAACACAATACCAAGCCCTGTCAGCTGAAACCCCCAAGGAATCGTGGGGCATATTATCAAGGGGGTTTATCTCCGCTTTTTTGGCTTTAAAAACCATGAAAGCGGAGATAAAATTATTTCCCTATTATCAAGCTGTCGCTAACACCAGTTAGTGACAGCTAAAAGGAGATAGCGACCATCTTGGGCCCCGCTTTGCATGTCAGTGATACTTATCACTAATGACATGCAAAGTGGCGTGCCAAGATGTTAGCGACTGGAAACAGTCCCTAACATCGCTACCTTCTATTACCAACTTTTGGAGATATTCGCGCTAAGCGCGAATATCTCCAAAATCTAACACCTGCCCTGAGCAGTTCTTAGCCATGTTATCCAATGGGAGGTGGATAACATGGCTAAGAGCATTAGGTCGATAATACATGAATATCGCGGACTTTTCTGCGATAATAGCAAGGTTTATCTGCGATAAAAATCGCCGATGTGCGGCGATAATTTTTGTCTCTAAACAAGTTAGAGACAAAAATTATCGCTAGTTGTTCGTAATATGCCCCCGGGTTTTTGCTTGCAGAAATCGGGAGGCGGGAGACTAGCACTGAAATCAGTACTCACACGCCTGAATCAGGAGGATTGGCATGTCTGAATTCTCTACAGCTGGGGCCATAAACTACATCCGCAGGGTTAGGTGATAGCCTGGAACCAGCCTGGCATCTAAAATGGCTGCCGTGCACGACAAAATTGTGGCATTCGAAAAAAGGCAAGATGGCGCAGCCGCTGGAAGAGATGTATCAACATATATCAGCCTCCTCAGCCACCCTCAGGAAACATAGGGGATTAGGATATGTCTCCCGCACCCCCTTATACCTAGTACTTTAATTAACGAAGCACAAAATGGCGAATTCCCGTTTCGCTACCAGTTTGCGGCCCAGTTCGCGGCCCGTGAAGCGCTTCTACCGTGAAAAATCATTTTTTTTTTATTTTCCCCACGGAACCCTTTAATAACCCCAACAACATTCCTAGGGGGTCAAGAGGGGGATACCTTGCCCCCTTTCATTAAATTCCCCCTTAGTTTTTCACCTTTTCTTCTCTCTCGATCCTACCGAGAGACAAGATGGCGGCCGCTCCGGACTGTCACGCAGCAAAAAAAAAAAAAAAGCTCACGCACAGCCGCTGGAAGAGATGTATCAACATATATCAGCCTCCTCAGCCACCCTCAGGAAACATAGGGGATTAGGATACGTCTCCCGCACCCACTTATAACTAGTAATTTAATTTACGAAGCACAAAATGGCGAATTCCCGTTTCGCTACCAGTTCGCGGCCGCGCTTCTACCGTGAAAAATCATTTTTTTTTTTTTCCCACGGGACCCTTTAATAACCCCAACAACATTCCTAGGGGGTCAAGAGGGGGATACCTTGCCCCCTTTCATTAAATTCCCCCTTCGTTTTCCACCTCTTCTTCTCTCTCGATCCTACCGAGAGACAAGATGGCGTCCGCTCCGGACTGTTTAGAATGTTGACAGACACCGGAGAGCCAATCAGCTTTCTGCGCGCAAAGTTCCGATAAGCGAAAAGTAAGCGGACCGGATCGCTGCCCAGAGCGCTGTTACAGATATATATCTTGGTTTGAACGTTAATTTCTCAAAAACTACTGGAGCACATATATTGAGACCTAGCAAAGGCACATCGGGCTAACAGTCCCTACAATTTTGCCAAGTTTCGTGCAAATCCATTCAGCCGTTCGAGCTAAAAGTGAGTCCAACCGCCCTATGGAAAACTCAATGCAAAAAACGCGTTTTGGGACCCCCCTTTTTTCTCAGCCCCCCCTTGACGAAACCCCACCAAATTTTCAGGGGCTGCTCAGAAACAAAATGTGCCATTTTCCTGAAAATTTCAGCCGATTCCGTCCACAAACGCCAAAGTTATTAGACATAGAATTTTCAAAAGTCCCATAGGGAAAAAATTCTAACTATATATACCTACTGGCGATAGCCAGTAGGTAATATATATATATATATATATATATATATATTACCTACTGGCGGTCGCCAGTAGGTAGTTATAGTTAGGATTTTTTTCAATGTTAAATCTCAAAATTCTATTTGGAATAACTTTGGCACCGGTTGACGAATCTGCCTGAAAATTTCCTGAAAATGGCCTCGTCGAGCTCCGGTTTTCCCTTGAAAGTTTGGGGGGGATACGTCAAGCGGGGGCCGAGATAAAAGGGGGGTCACAAAACGCGTTTTCCCCATGTTAATTTCCATAGGGCGGTCGATTTCACTTTTAGCCCGAACGGCTAAATGGATTTCCACCAAACTTGGCAAAATTGTAGGGACTGGTAGCCGATGTGCCTTTGCTATGTCTCAAGATATGTGCTCCAGTGGATTTTGAGTAATTTAGGTTCAAAAAAATATATATATCTATAGGCGCTCTCCGGTGCGCGCACCGGAGAGCGCTCCAGGCGCGCCACGCGACTTGCGCGCAGAAAGCTGATTGGCTCTCAGTTGTCTGTAAACATTCTAAACAGTCCGGAGCGGCCGCCATCTTGTGTCTCGGTAGGATCGAGACACGAGAGGTGGGCAAAACAAAGAGGAAAATGACCATAAGGAGGCAGGGTAGACCCCCCCTTGACCCCCTAGGTTTGATGTGGGGGCTATAAAAGGGCCCCGCGGGGCATTTAAAATATTTTTTTTTTTCGTTTTGCGCGGGGGAAGCGCCCGGTACGCGCACCAGGTAGCGCACCGGGGAGCGTAAAATGAGGGAAAAGATGACAGTTTATAAAAAAAGAAGCCTTTATTTAGAAATTGGAGGTAGTTCTAAAAAGAACTTTTTTTTTTCTTCTTTTTGTTGTTTTATATTTTTTTTGTGTTTTTTGAACTTTTTGAACTTTTTTTGGCTTTT
This sequence comes from Lissotriton vulgaris, assembly GCF_964263255.1. Classification (NCBI taxonomy): domain Eukaryota; kingdom Metazoa; phylum Chordata; class Amphibia; order Caudata; family Salamandridae; genus Lissotriton; species Lissotriton vulgaris. The sequence continues at coordinate 1,310,684,312 of NC_141695.1, forward strand.
CAAAACAGTTTTATATTTTTTTTGTATTTTTTTAGGGGGAGAAACAAAAAAAGGGAATTGAAACTGGCTCAACTGGAGCAAAAAAATAAAAAACCCCAAAAATTACTTCTTTTTGGGGCACTTGTGATTATCACCTGCAAGGACGATGAGCTTAACGCTTTTTTCACCATAGGCGATAAGCTTGCCACATGCAGAACAAGTGATTTTAAAATCAGCAAATCTTGGCTGAATGCAAGGCATCATCTCGGATGTTTCTGGTCCTGATGAAGTGGGTTGGTTTGTTTGGGAGGTGGTCCTTGACGACTTGGGGAGGTTACTGGCCAGTTTCCTGAACTCAGCACGAGAGTAGTTGTTTGGGTGCTTTCTGGTCATATGACGAATCATGGTATAGTTACCAAATGAATATTTTTTGTTTGGGTTGCCCCGTGAAAGTTCATCATTGCAGATTAGGCAAGTTACCTTGGGCGCATTAACTTTTTTCTTGCCCTCTGGGATTGAAAAAAACTCCCATATAATGTGTGGCTTGGGTTTGTATGGAGTATTTTCTTCAGGCAGCCATCTTCTCCTCCCCTCCTCCTCTTCCTCTTCCTCCTCCTCCTGTTCTTGACCACCAATATAATCTTGAGGTGGTCCTCTTGGTGGTTGTGGTGGTGGTGGTGGGGCAGATGCACCAGCTGCTGCTGCTACTGAAGCCAATATTAATATCAAAAAGGTACAGAGATGTACAAACAGGTCTTCCTCAGTCAAAGGACAAAGTCAGAATAAGGAAAAAAGGTGGGGTCTTTCATCATTTAGAAAAAAAACTGTCCTGAACCAATGAGAAGTGTTATTTTCAGGTCACAAGACCAGGGGCTTCATCATTATGAAACTAAAACTGTTATGAACCAATGAAAAGTGTTATTTTCAGGTCACATGACCCGACGCGCTTACGCTACGCGTCACGGGGCGCGCCCGGGGGCGCTTCGGGTCGCGTAGCGTAAGCGCGTCGGATGTTTACGTTGCGCGATCGTATTCGCTCGAGTACTTCCGGGTGCGCTTACGCCGTGCGTATCACGCGGACCCGGCTACGCGATACGTCATGATCATGTTTTCGTTCGCGATATTGGCGCTTACGGGACGCTCCTCGGAGCGCGCCCGGGGGCGCTTTATAAAAGTACGCTTTTCGGGGCGCTCCCCGGGAAGCGCACCGGGAGCGCTCCAAAGCAAAAAATAAAAAAATAAAAAATGGGAAAAATTGTAGGGACTGGTAGCCCTATTCTTAAGTGGTTTTTACGAAAATTAACTTTGATAAAATATATATTGTGCTACATTGGGCTATATATATATGCCAAAATGCCAAAATGTAACCCGAATGTAGTCCAATGTAGCCCAATGTAGCCCAAAGATGGCCACCAGAGACCAAAAAATGTAAATGTAGCCCAAATTTCAACTAGATGTAGCCCAACTGTAGCCCAATGACAGAATGTACCAGAGTGTTCTAAAGAACAACTAGAGTGCTAACAGTCTTATTTATAAAGTGAGACTTATAGTTAGGAATTAGCATTAAAAAAACCTATGAAATTCACTGAAAAAACCATAGGTTTCACACCAGTTATAGTTAGGAATTAGCATTTAAAAAACCTATGAAATTCACTGAAAAAACCATAGGTTTCACACCGGTTATAGTTAGGAATTAGCATTTAAAAAACCTATTAAATTCACTGAAAAAAACATAGGTTTCACACCAGTTATAGTTAGCTGGAAATTTTACTGATATAAAACCATTGAAATTCCCACGTTATAGTTAGTTGGACTCACTATAACTTGCGCGTGCAATGCACTGCTGATGACATCACATATTACATCACTCATGACATGGTCAGTGACATCACTCATGACATCACTGATGACCCCATCCTTCTAACACAGTGACAGACCTCCTTTCACTGTAAAGTAACCTTTGAAACACATATTCAAAAATAGAAACTAACATTAACAAAAAAGTGGATATACCCATACCAGTTACAACAACCAATTCAGTAATTTCACCATCTATATACAAATTCACACATTCACCAACAGTTTTATGTATTCACTCATACATATACTCACTCATCATATGTAGTGATACCCCTATTCATTCTGTTACACACTGACAGTCATCAAAAACTTACTCATACATATACTCACACATGCAAATAAACTAATAAACATCCATTTATTTGCATATACAACTATACACACATTAGCACATTACTTCTAAGGAAACTTACACATACTTACTCTCTTAAACAATCACTTATAGAAACACATACTTATTTAAACAGGAACTCTTTCAATCTCTCACTCTCACATATACTTACTTATATACATCAATTCTCATATATACAAGATTAAAACATATGTAGTTACTCATAAAGACACTAGTGAGAGAGGCATTCACTCTCTAACACACACATAAACACACTCATCCACCCATACAATCCTACACAAATGCTGTCTTCAAAACACATACAAACAGTGAGTCAGTCATTGATGCATCTATGTGCTAAGTAACAGCCCCACCAAACCATACAGACACTCATACTGATACTAAAAAAACATCTAATAACCCATATACACACACATGTAGCTACTCACCAACCCATGCAGCCACTTATACACAAAGTAAAACACTGATACATATATTTAAATATTTAAACATTACTCGCTAATATATGTATTCACTAAGATACACTTAATAAGCCAGTTAACCAATCAATTTTTTTTTAAAAAACATCCATTTAGACACTTATTTAAACATTTATTCTTCCATCGATCTTAATATATACATATATAAAATATATTTATTTTTCAGAAAGACACACATTCACTGGACGATGTCATCAGTGATGTCATTTGAGATGTCATCAGTGATGTCATGAGTGATGTCACTGACCATGTCATGAGTGATGTAATATGTGATGTCATCAGCAGTGCATTGCACGCGCAAATTATAGTGAGTCCAACTAACTATAACGTGGGAATTTCAATGGTTTTATATCAGTAAAATTTCCAGCTAACTATAACTGGTGTGAAACCTATGTTTTTTTTAGTGAATATATATATATATATATATATATATATATATATATATATATATATATATATATATATATGCACCAATTACCTCCAAGGTTGTGAAGTAAGCCAGGACACACGGAGTTCGTTGCAAAATTTTAATGGCAGAAAAAAATGCGGCGCGTTTCGCCGATAAGGCTTGCTCACGCTCCTTCAGCCAATTCCGTCCTTCAACACCAAAGCTATTCAACATAGAATTTTCAGAAATCCCTATTCAAAAAAATCCTAACTATATATATATTCACTGAAAAAACCATAGGTTATAGACCATATATAGTTAGGAATTCGCATTTACAAAACCTTATTTTACTCACACAAAACCATTGAAATTCCATATATAGTTAGTTGCACTAACTATATATCGCGCACCCGCAATCCACTGCTGATGATGTCACATATTACATCATTCATGACATGGTCAGTGACATCACTGATGACATCACTGATGACATCTCAAATGACATCACTGATGACATCTCAAATGACATCACTGATGACATCACTGATGACATCTCATTTTACATTACCGATCACATCACTGATGATATCATTCATGTGATAATACGATGAACCTCTTCAGACTCTAATATAACCTTAGATACAATCAGTGTAAACAGACACTCACAGACTGTCACTCATCCATGGAGTTACTCACACACCTAGTCAGTCATGCAAAGAATCAATCACACCTCCATTTCCTCAACTATACAGTTATACAAACTTTACTTATTCAAACATATACTAACACATATTTACTCTCTTATACAATCCCTGATACAAGTTCACAATGATCCATACAGCCACTCACACATTCACTGGCTCTTATGCACAGTTATTTATATATGTCAACTCTCACATGTACTGTGTTTTACATATGTACTTACTTTGACATGTAGCACTGAGATATCCATTCACTCACCAATACACTCATGCACACAGTCAACCGCCCATACAGCTGTTTCCACATGCACTTTTGAAACCATACATCTAGTGAATCAACTGCTCACACATCTATGCACAGAGTCATACACCTCCCAGCCACCCACACACACACTCAGTCTCCCATACAAATACTTGGGCAACCAATCAATAACCCATATAGTTACTCATATAGCTACTTATCAACACATGCAACAGTTTACAGAACAACAGACATAATGATGCACAAATTAAGACAGTTTAGTCACTAACCCATGCACTCAGTGAGACACATTTAATCACTCACTCATACAGTCAGTCATGCACCTACTAAATCCTTCATCCAGACACTTATACATCCACTCATTCTTCAATATGTAAGACATATTTTAACTTTACAGAAACATACAGTCACTGGATGTTGTCATCAGTGATGTCATCAGTGATGTCATTTGAGATGTCATCAGTGATGTCATCAGTGATGTCACTGCCCATGTCATGAATGATGTAATATGTGACATCATCAGCAGTGGATTGCGGGTGCGCGATATATAGTTAGTGCAACTAACTATATATGGAATTTCAATGGTTTTGTGTGAGTAAAATAAGGTTTTGTAAATGCGAATTCCTAACTATATATGGTCTATAACCTATGGTTTTTTCAGTGAATTTTCAAGGTTTTGTAAATGCTAATTCCTAACTATATATGGTCTATAACCTATGGTTTTTTCAGTGAATTTTCAAGGTTTTGTAAATGCTAATTCCAAACTATATATGGTCTATAACCTATGTTTTTTTCAGTGGATATATATATATACATACATATATAAACATATATAATCTGTATATCTATATAAATACAAACATAAATGCATGCATACATATACTTATATGCATACAGATGCATGTTATTTACATGAAAGTTGAAAAAACACTAATAAAAGCAAAGCTAAAAAGCCACCTCATTACAAACAGAATGGCTTTAACTTAAACGAGGGCGAGATCTATTGCATTTTCAATGCTTGTTTACTTTGGTTCCATCAAGAAGGCATTCAGATGTGTCACACATTTGCCATAAATTCTGAATGTTAGCACTCTAGTTGCACATTAGATCACTGTAGTAAAGCTACTGCTCACCAGGGACGTCTGCTGCTGGTATTCAAAGTGCATGTTTCAGTCTGCATGTCAGAATTTTTTTAATGAAATAGAAGAGGATTTGAGAAGTCACTCAAAATGATCCCTAATTTTTCTTTCTGAAGCACTAATCATACTTTCTATGGCAAAATTAACCCCCTCATGTTGTTCCTTTTTAAATTGAGTGTTTTCAGACTTACCACTTCATTCCAATCAAGATGGCTTCTGGTGTGCCATACTTTTGTCATAAGTAAGACTGTTAGCGCTCTTGTTGTTCTTTAGAACACTCTGGGACATTCTGTCATTGGGCTATACTTGGGGTACATCTGGGTGATATTTGGGCTACATTTAGGCTCTTTTGTCTCTGGTGGCCATCTTGGGAGACTGTATGTCAGAATTTTTTAATGAAATTGAAGAGGGTTTGAGAAGTCACTCAAAATGTGCCCTAATTTTTCTTTCTGCAGCACTAATCATAATTCATATGGCAAAATATACCCCCTCATTTTGTTCCTTTTTAAATTAAATGTTTTAAGAGTTACCACTTTATTCCAATCAAGATGGCTTCAGGTGTGCCATACCTTTGTAATAAGTAGGACTGTTAGCGCTCTAGTTGTTCTTTAGAACACTCTGGGACATTCTGTCATTGGGCTATACTTGGGCTACATCTGTGTGATATTTGGGCTACATTTGGGCTCTTTTGTCTCTGGTGGCCATTTTGGGAGACTGCATGTCAGAATTTTTTAATGAAATAGAAGAGGATTTGAAAAGTCACTCAAAATGTGCCCTAATTTTTCTTTCTGCAGCACTAATAATACCTTCTATTGCATAATATACCCCCTCATTTTGTTCCTTTTTAAATTAAATGTTTTAAGAGTTACCACTTTATTCCCATCACGATGGCTCCAGGTGTGCTATACCTTTGTAATACGTAGGACTGTTAGTGCTCTAGTTGTTCTTTAGAACACTTTAGGAGGCTGCAGTAGAGCACAAAGGAATCAACTGACAGTCTCTGTCCTTGTTGGATGTACATGTTTTACTGAGAATGTCAGACTTCATTTTCACATGACTGAGAAAGATAATGTGAATTTACAGAAAATATGCTTTCAGTTTAGCTTATAGATCCCCTTCCAAACCACTGTGGGAAAATCATGAGATATTAGTTTTCTTTCAAACAATATTCATGATATCACAGCAGAAGGTTTTTTCACATGGTAAAATCACCTTAGAACCCACCACAATTCCTAAAACGAGTATGGTACCATCAACAAATGATTTATAATGTAACTAAAGTCCTAAACCCTCTATTAACTACAATGGTTTTTAATGAGGTGCTATCATGTATATTGGTCCCAAGATGGCTGCCAACACTTCTTGGATGAAGTGCTGACAGCCAATCAGATCAGATGTGTGGTTAGGCTCCGCCCAGATATATATCTTTTTTTGAACCTAAATTACTCAAAATCCACTGGAGCACATATATTGAGACCTAGCAAAGGCACATCGGGCTAACAGTCCCTACAATTTTGCCAAGTTTCGTGCAAATCCATTCAGCCGTTCGAGCTAAAAGTGAGGCCAACCGCCCTATGGAAATTAACATGGGAAAAACGCGTTTTGGGACCCCCCTTTTTTCTCGGCCCCCGCTTGACGAATCCCCCCCAAACTTTCAGGGAAGGACCGGAACGCCGCGAGGCCATTTTCAGGAAAGTTTGAGGCAGATTCGTCAACCGGCGCCAAAGTTATTCCAAATAGAATTTTGAGATTTAACATTGAAAAAAATCCTAACTATAACTACCTACTGGCGACCGCCAGTAGGTAATATATATATATAATTAAGTAATTAAGGTTCAAAAAAATATATATATCTATAGCCGCGCTCCGGTACGCGCACCGGTACGCGCACCGGGCGCTTACCGCGACTTGCGCGCAGAAAGCTGATTGGTTCTGGGGTGTCTGTAAACATTCTAAACAGTCCGGAGCGGCCGCCATCTTGTGTCTCGGTAGGATCGAGACACGAGAGGTGGCCAAAACAAAGAGGGAAATGACCATAAGGGGGCAGAGTAGACCCCCCTTGACCCCCTAGGTTTGATGTGGGGGCCATAAAAGGGCCCCGCGGGGCAAAAAAAAAATAATTTTTTTTTTGATTTTCGCGGGGTGAGCGCCCGGTACGCGCACCGGTGCGCGCACCGGTGCGCGTACCGGGGAGCGTACCATGGGGAAAAAGAATGACAGTTTTAAAAGTAGCTGTTTAAAAAAAAATGTTTTGTTGTTTTTTTATACATACACATACATATATATAAATGCATATGCATATATATATGCATATATGTGTATATGTGTGCGTGTAGAGAGAGGTAGAGAGGTAGAGGTGTAGAGGTAGAGAGGTAGCGGTAGAGAGGTAGAGATTAGTAGAGAGAGAAGAAGAGAGAGGTAGAGAGGTAGAGAGTGAGTAATAGAGAGTAGAGAGTGAGTAGTAGGGAGTAGTAGAGAGCAGTAGAGAGAGTAGCAGAGAGTGAGTAGTAGAGAGTAGTACAGTGAATAGTAGAGTGAGTAGTAGAGAGTAGTAGAGAGTGAGTAGTAGAGAGTGAGTAGTAGAGAGTAGTAGAGAGTAAGTAGTAGAGTGAGTAGTAGAGAGCAGTAGAAAGTGAGTAGTAGAGAGTAGTAAAGAGTGAGTAGTAGAGAGTGAGTAGTAGAGAGTGAGTAATAGAGAGTAGTAGAGAATGAGTAGCAGAGAGAATAGTAGTGAGTAGTAGAGAGTGAGTAGTAGAGTGAGTAGTAGAGACTAGTAGAGAGAGAGTAGTAGAGAGTGAGTAGTAGAGAGTAGTAGAGAGTGAGAAGTAGAGAGTGAGTAGTAGAGAGTAGTAGTGAGTAGTTAAGAGTGAGTAGTAGAGAGAGAGTAGTAGAGTGAGTAGTAGAGAGTAGTAGAGAGTGAGTAGTAGAGAGTGAGTAGTAGAGAGTAGTAGAGAGTAAGTAGTAGAGTGAGTAGTAGAGAGCAGTAGAAAGTGAGTAGTAGAGAGTAGTAAAGAGTGAGTAGTAGAGAGTGAGTAGTAGAGAGTGAGTAGTAGAGAGTAGTAGAGAATGAGTAGCAGAGAGAATAGTAGTGAGTAGTAGAGAGTGAGTAGTAGAGTGAGTAGTAGAGACTAGTAGAGAGAGAGTAGTAGAGAGTGAGTAGTAGAGAGTAGTAGAGAGTGAGAGGTAGAGAGTGAGTAGTAGAGAGTAGTAGTGAGTAGTAAAGAGTGAGTAGTAGAGAGAGAGTAGTAGAGTGAGTAGTAGAGAGTAGTAGATAGTGAGTAGTAGGGAGTAGTGAGTAGCGAGTAGTAGGGAGTGAGTAGTAGAGAGAGAGTAGTAGAGAGTAGTAGAGTAGTAGAGAATGAGTAGTAGACAGTGAGTATTTGAGAGTAGTGGAGTAGGAGACAGTAAGTAGTACAGAGTAGTGGAGAATATTCCAAAGTTTGGCACAGCACCACTTTCACAATGAGTCCAATCAAATCATATCACTTAGAGTCCTTATTGAAGCGCTGAATTTAGGGGTATATTCAAATGCTTTTATTTTCCTTAAGTTTATGTACCACAGCCAGCCGAAACGTTTCGTTCTGTACAACAGAACTTCTTCAGGGCGTTCTTATTTCCTTCAAGTTATGTCGGTATCCAGTTGTCATATAACTAGATATTTCTTCCAAATGTTAGACGAGACATAAGTATATTCTTATTCAAAGTGACTAGGTATCTATTTTACCCACACAATTCGGGCAGACGAGTAATTTATAGCATCCTCAAAGTCTGTCTTTCAAAAATTCAAAAGTATAGGGCATGATAATCCAAATCCAAATGTTTCTCAAGAAAAGTCATTTACAATCGTTCGGAATATCGGTGTTTGGGCAGATATGATCCAGGGACCCCCAGTATGCAAGGGGAATTAGTCCCCCCTCTGCAAACGCGCCAGTGGCCTGCATTGCAGAGAGGTGTAACAAGGGTGTGGCCTCATTACACTTCTCTGCAATGCAGCTCCCTCGCGCATACTGGAGGCTCCTGGTGGACTAGTTGACCCCAGGGACCCCCAGTATGCAAGGGGAATTAGTTCCCCCTCTGCAAACGCGGCAGTGGGCTGCGTTGCAGAGAGGTGTAACAAGTGGCATAGTCTCATTACACCTCTGCAATGCAGCCCCTGGCGCATACTGGAGGTTCCAGGTGGGCTAATTGGCCCCCATGGGCCCCCAGTATGAAAGGGGAATTAGTTCCCCCTCTTTAAACATGCACGGGGCTGCGTTGCAGAGAGGTGTAAAAAGGGTTGTGGCTTCATTACACCTCTCTGCAATGCAGTCCCCTGGCGCATACTGGAGATTCCTGGTGGGCTTTCAGGTCTTATATAGTTAGGAATTAGCATTAAAAAAACCTTTGAAATTCACTGAAAAAACCATAGGTTTCACACCAGTTATAGTTAGGAATTAGCATTTAAAAAACCTTTGAAATTCACTGAAAAAACCATAGGTTTCACACCAGTTATAGTTAGGAATTAGCATCTAAAAAACCTATTAAATTCACTGACAAAACCATAGGTTTCACACCAGTTATAGTTAGCTGGAAATTTTACTGACATAAAACCATTGAAATTCCCACGTTATAGTTAGTTGGACTCACTATAACTTGCGCGCCTGCAATGCACTGCTGATGACGTCACATATTACATCACTCATGACATGGTCAGTGACATCACTCATGACATCACTGATGACACCATCCTTGTGACAGAGTGACAGACCTAATTTCAGTGTAATGTAACGCTTGAAACACATATTCAAAAATAGAAACAACCATTTTCAAAAAAATGGAGATACCCAAACCAGTAACAACAACCAATTCAGTAATTCCACCATCTATATACACATCCACTCATTCACCAACAGTTCTATATAGTCACTCATATATATACTCACTCATCATATGTAGTGATACACCTATACATCCTGTTACACATCAGCAGTCATCCAAAAGGTACTCACACACATACTCACACATGCAAATAAACTATTGAACATCCATTTATTTGCATATACATTTATACACACACTACCACCTTACTTCTAAGGAAACTTACACATACTTACTCTCTTAAACAATCACTTATAGAAACACATACTTATTTAAACAGGAACTCCTACAATCTCTCACTATATATACTATACTCACTTATATACATCAATACTCACATATACTAGATTAAAACATATGTCGTTACTAATGAAGACACTAGTGAGACAGTCATTCACTCACTAACACACACATATACACACTCATCCACCCATACAGTCCTGCACATATGCTGTCTTCAAAACACATACAAACAGTGAGTCAGTCACCAACCCCTGCAGCCACTTATACACAAAGAGAAACACTGATACAAACATTTAAATATTTAAACAATACTCGCTAATATATGTATTCACTAAGATACACTTAATAAGCCAGTTAACCAACCAATTTTTTTTTTAAAAACATCCATTTACACACTTATTTAAACATTTATTCTTCCATCGACCTTTACAAATACATATATAAAACAAATTTATTTTTCAGAAAGACACACATTCACTGGATGGTGTCATCAGTGATGTCATGAGTGATGTCACTGACCATGTCATGAGTGATGTAATATGTGACGTCATCAGCAGTGCATTGCAGGCGCGCAAGTTATAGTGAGTCCAACTAACTATAACGTGGGAATTTCAATGGTTTTATGTCAGTAAAATTTCCAGCTAACTATAACTGGTGTGAAACCTATGGTTTTGTCAGTGAATATATATATATATCTATATATATATATATATATATATATATATATATATATATATACATACATACATACAAACACATGCATGTGTGATGTTTATAAAAGTTTATATATAGCATTACATAATATTTAAAAATATTTAATTTACATTATATTTATGAAATATATTAAAATATTTAAGACGTCCTATTGAAATATATATTTTTTTAATGTATGTTTTTTAACAATATTAGTGTGAGACAATATTTATTTTCGATGTTTTTGCACTTGCCATTATAAGTATAGGGACACAATATTTTTGTAATCAATATTTTTGACACAATAATTTTCTATCACAATATTGTTGTTTATGATATCAAGTCAGAGATTCAATATTTTGTATGGCCAGGATTGATTGCCATAAGGTTGTAAGAGGATGCCATGTGTCAGCCAAACACTCCACGATACCAATAAACCTTACTGGCATCTGTTCAGATGTTGCTAGAGCTGCTCGCTATATCTGCCTTCCAGCTTTGGCTTCTGATGGAAGAGTCAGCTGCAATCCAAATGTGCACCGGTATACACAAACTCCATTCTTAGGGTGAGAAACTAATAATGAATGAACTATTGAGGCAATTCTTCACTGATACGTAGGCCACTCTGAACTTCACTGGCAGATATGTGCAAGAAAAGTACTAAAGAAGAAGGAAAAGGCCTATTATCTAGAAGGAAAATGTACACATGGATTTTGAATACCAGAGTGAACAGTGGTAGCTCATGGTATCGAACAAAAAGAAAGTGCAAAGCTGGACATGACTACAAAGAGAATATAATTCACTAATAATAACTACAGGCTTCTTGCTACCCCCATTGAACTGAAAATCTCTTCATCTGTGTTACTAGGTGTGCAGTATTGTGTTGTAAGAAGACGAAAAGAGTTTACCCATCTGAAGAGAAAACATTGCTTAAGTCTTGATTTATTATGTGTTATTGTAAGCTATGTTGAGTTCTAAAGCTCTACATCATGTCCATCAGTAATGTGTGAATTGCTCTGCTTTGTTGCTTTGAGGACAGAGTGTTAAAGGGGTGTAATTGGTTCTTAGTTTTGGACCCATTGGTTCGTACAGTCCCATAGGCCAAAGGGTAAAACCAACTAGAGCTCTATTACTCCTGTGCTTTCCCTGTAAGCCCCTAACCCAGATCCTGCAATCTTATTCAAGTGTACCCTCTATCTGCTAGAATGTTTTTTCACTCTATGGGCCGATTCCTATCTCACTCAGAAGGACCCCGAACGTGATCTGGCCATAAAAAGTACGAGCTGTACGCGTGTTATCCACCCGACTAGTACAGCTGTACGAGCGAGCAAGTACGATGTGAGAAATGCAAAATCGCCAACCAAATCGTTTCCGGGTCCGTACCGCTCCGTACGCCTCGTCCGTAAGCAAACAGTGCTGTGCAATGGAGGCGAATTCCAACTGAGCCAGTACGATGCATGCGTCGGACAGCCGGATCGAGCCGAAGTTTCCGGCTCACAAAACGTCCGGGAAGCTGCCTTTGGGGGTTCGCGTCAGACCCCCCGTCACCCGCAGCCTTCCGACTCGGAAACAGGGGGAGACCCAAGGGTCTCCCCAACACAGGCATCTATGGTGGGGATGGCACCAACCCGTACCCACTGTAGGGGGCGCCCTTGTGCGAGACGTACCCATTCAGTCATTGGGAGCTCATGTACGCATTGTATGACCGGCTCCTATTGACTTCTATAGAAGTCCGGCCGAACCGAGTCCGGCAGCATGCGGCCGCATCGTACTTGCTCGGTCAGACTGCAGGAGTCCGGCTCAGTTGGAAAACATTCCGGATCTGGCTCGGTCGGAGAGCTTTCCGACCCAGATCAGAATTGCCCCCTTTGCCTGCACAGACTCCACATTTTGTATAAGTAGGAACAGGTAAAGTAGACTGAAATAGTGTGTATATTACTCCTAGTCATCAACAAAAACCCTGTCCAGAGGACGTTATTTGTCTCCTGACGAGCGCCTTGGAGGGAGACATTACGATTGATGTGCACAATCTATGTGAAGTTGGAGACTCACTTTGGGAGTACTCTTTTATCCTATTGGATTCCCTGGCAGCTGGCATGAGCAAACAGGCTGCTTATGGTTGACACAGTACAAGTGTCCAATAGTGGAGTGGCACCATATCGTGCGGCCCTGATGAATCTGCCAAATTTGCTGTGGCAGTGAAACGTGTCGGCAATACGTAATGGTGTGCATGAATAGCTACCAGCCTTTTTAGTTTAACAGCACACACCCATTTCTCTACGAATAAAGTTTTGAGGAGAAGTGTCTGCTGTGTTTTATGCACTTTTTTGTCACTAGCAGATTTTCTCTGCTTCCACTATTCCATGCACTGTTTGGTTTGTTGCTTTGGACACGCTTTTCGTTTTTCTTTGTGAACCGGATGACAACCGATGATGAGACAGGGGTCCTGTCTGGAGATTTCATACCAGTTACCCCGTTGGTGGTGTTTCCATGAGGTGTCATTTGTTACTCTCACATTTTTCTAAGTAGAACTTGGTCTAACATTGACGTGGTGGGCATCTGGTACTGACCAAAGGTGTCAGACATTTTTTTGGTCTGTTCTGTGTAACTGTCAAAGAAGTGTTGGCCTATTGGTTTTTACTTCAATTTTAAGGACTTTAGGACGGAGTGCAGTGAAACGTCCCCCTTACCAGAAAGAAAGCATACAGGGGAGGATAACAGTTATCAGTACTTATTGACTGTTCTGTTACATAACTAACTGACACAAATAACGTCCTCTGGACAGGGTTTTTGTTGAAGCCTAGTTTTTGAGTGGAGGGCCACCCGGTCCTTATTTTCCCTCTTAGCTCCTATTTGTGCTAGACTGTATATTACTCCTACCTTACAATTGGATCTGACCAAATCGGAAGCCGCAACAGCCAAATTTGAAACATTTGTGATGATAGCAGCCCAGCCCTGAGGAGTTGGCAACCAATGATACCAGAAGCATTTATGAACAAAGGCAGCAGGGAGATGAGACTGAAGGAGAATTGGAACTGTGTGAATAATGTGAAACTGTCTATTTATTAACAACCTGAGGCACGGAGCCAGCCCTAGTTGGAAGCAGAGCAAGCGAAAAAGTGATTGAAGGTCGTGTTGGGAAGGAGTAACTAACCTCTTCTGCCTAAATGTGATAGTTCTGTGCAACTTCACTCAGGCTATAATGGTACTTTCACACTTTATATGCAGGCCAGAACCCGATTTGGAAAATATTTTTCCACAACTGTGAAAGCCCCTGCTAGTCCTGCAATCCGGGTGCAAATTCTAAAATCAGCCTAATAAAATATTGTACAATTTATCCCTACGAAACTTCTCTACCTTAGGGCCTGATGAATCTGCCAAAATTGCTGTGGCAGTGAAACGTGTCGGCAATAGGTAATGGTGTGCATGAATAGCTACCAGCCTTTTTAGTTTAACAGCACACACCCATTTCTCTACGAATAAAGTTTTGAGGAGAAGTGTCTGCTGTGTTTTATGCACTTTTTTGTCACTAGCATATTTTCTCTGCTTCCACTATTCCATGCACTGTTTGGTTTGTTGCTTTGGACACGCTTTTCCTTTTTCTTTGTGAACAGGATGACAACCGATGATGAGACAGGGGTCCTGTCTGGAGATTTCATACCAGTTACCCCGTTGGTGGTGTTTCCGTGAGGTGTCATTTGTTACTCTCACATTTTTTCTAAGTAGAACTTGGTCTAACATTGATGTGGTGGGCATCTGGTACTGACCAAAGGTGTCAGACATTTTTTTGGTCTGTTCTGTGTAACTGTCAAAGAAGTGTTGGCCTACTGGTTTTTAATTCAATTTTAAGGAATTTAGGACAGAGTGTAGTAAAAACGTCCCCCTTACCAGAAAGAAAGCATACAGGGGAGGATAACAGTTATCAGTACTTATTGACTGTTCTGTTACATAACTAACTGACACAAATAGCGTCCTCTGGACAGGGTTTTTGTTGATGACTAGTTTTTGAGTGGAGGGCCACCCGGTCCGTATTTTCCCTCTAAGCTCCTATTTGTGCTATGAGGAAATATACATTTTTGGTCAAGTTATGTTCCCTATCGTGTACCCCACCGTCTCCATGTACCAGCTTAAAGTGCATGTAACTTCCCTCCTGTGCCAGCTATGAAGACGCAAATACATTTGCGTCCAACGTTAACATGTCCTCTTTCAGACCCGCCATGAACGGGTTGAATATTCAGTTTCTAAGTATGCCATGCCAACGTCTTTTTGTGGTGTACTTTACACGTTTTTCAGCTCTGGCGAAGTAGGCCCTGAATGCTGCCATCAAGCCTTTTTCCTGCCTTCTGACTCTGAAAGCCTCAGCCCAGGCTGCCTCTGTACCCGTGAACTCTGCCTTACTTCCAGCGCGGCCCACCGCGCTTAGCTCAGCCTGCTGCCTGCCAAGACTGGATTCAACCTTCGAATTATCTGGTCCGCTCCTCGAAAATGCATTCCTGCCTACTAGTTTAAGTAAACATCCCCCCAGCTGCAGAGCAAAGGGCTCGGCCTCACTGTCTCTGTGCAAGTAATTCATAGCCTCTGTTACCATGCTCCCATGGAAGGCCCATGCCCCACACTTCTCATGCAGACACTTAGGCGCTTATACACGCACTCACAGTCAGTATAGAATAGCTTCTGCCCCAGAGACCTTTCCGCCCAGATAGCTCAGTTCCTAAACATCAGATATCAGATATGATAGAAGCACAAGTTGATCTGACATGCCAGACTTCTGTCTCTTTCCGTCAGTGTAAATGTCAAGTCCCCAGCACCCTCCAGCTTCACGTCAATCACACGTCATGCAGCTGCGCGCGCATCTAGGCCTCAGATTTCTGCTGACATTGCAAGATTCTGCTTTATGTTGCCACCCACTTATGACACCTACCTGTGACGTTTCTAGCACACACCTCTATGTTCACGCCTAGTTCACGCCTTCTAATTACGTATCAGTACCACGTGTGTGTTTTATCTTGTTTCTCTCAGCTGTTACGCCTACTGTATTGGTTTCTATAATGTAACTTAAGTATATAAGCTATGTATTGTCAATAAAATATTGCTCTATCCCTTCTTACACCCCTGTGGTGGTAAGAACCAGATATCCGGTCATGACCATTCCTTTTTAAGGAATAAAACCCCTAAGAACTCTAACACCACGGACTCTGCGTCTTTTTTCCCGATTGAGTTATTATTGATTAAGTACTTACCTGCATAGAAATTAAGACGGTAAATCAAATATTTACCACATTATTCTGGCGCCCGAATAGGGACCCCTCCCCCACCCCACGCGCCGGTTGGTGCGTTGCAAACTCTGTCCCCTGCCATCAGTTAGACGGAAACTACGCGTACCGGCAGGATTTCCTGTATCTCCCTCTGGCCCACGGAGGTGACGAAGACTGCAATCAGCACCCAGACGAGGCGGTGAGGAGTGCGGAGGATCCCGACCAGAGCCTAGCCGAAAGAAGCAAGGTCCGAGGTGTCAAGAGGCCCACCAGTTTCCGAAGTATCCACGTGTCGAGTCGAGTCGAGTCCGGTCCAGTCCAGTCGAGTTTTCCGAGGCCTTCTGTTTTCCGTGCTTCCCGGTGAGTACCATTGCTGGGACGTATCTAGACGGGTTTGGGTACACAAGTCCGGTCTGCACTGTTTTAGACAGTGTATCTGTACTGTTTAGCAGTATATCCGACGATTCAAGTTCTTGCACTGTTCTCAGCAGTGTATCTGTGCTGTTTAGCAGTACATCCAGTATAGGGGGTAGTCATATGTGTTTACAAATGTTTTCATGTGATTAATGTCGTTGTATGAGTGACTGTTTTTAATGTGCATTATTGTGTTCTTGTGTAACTAAGTTGTGTCTAGAGTTAAGCAGTAAGGATTAAGCATTCAGTACTGAGTAAACAAAATGCCGTTTTTCAATAAGTTAAAGCAGATAGGAACTAGGAAAGGGATACTAGAGGAAGAAATTCCTATTCCCCCTAGGGACACGCCTGGAAATTTCATGTATCAGAAACATGGCATAGATGCCATATTGTATCTAGATTTGTGGGCTGATTATACTAAGCATCTAGACGAAAGACACAGATGGCCCGTTACCGGGACATGGGATGCCGAGTGCATCATGAAGGTAGAGGAAGCACTATGGAAAAAGAAAGCTAGACAATCGCAGAAGGACGCCATAGAATTCTGGCGTAAGGAATCACATAAACGTACAGAAAAAGAACTCCGTAGAGAAGACAGACTTAGAGAAGCACCGGATAAAGTCCGAGAAAATGAATTAGTTACTGAAGGGATTCGAGTAAAATCAGAACAAGTAGACCGCGCACGAAACAACCTTGTAAATGGCATGTATCTTGTGGCCGAAGGTTCGCCTGAAGCCACTTCAGAAATACCGAAAAATCTGCCGCCACCATTGGTTCCAACTAAAGTAACTCACAGGACCACTAAAGACATATTTCTGAATTCTTATCTAGAGGATGTAGCTCCCGCTTACACCAATCTACCTGTCCGCGTCCCGCCTACCGACGGTGACGGAGGTGGTAACCCGCCCCAAGATCGCATCCCGCCAGTACCACAACAAGGTTCCCCCGTCCGACAGGTTCCCCCTGTTCCACCACCTCCACCACTTCCCACACCTAAACTTAATATACCAAATCCGCTTGCGATAGATCCTTCTAAAAGACAAATTCAAATACCGATACAGACTCCACAAAGAGATAATGCTCAAGCTTCAGCCTCAGGAGGTGCGTCCGGGGGTTACCAGACCCCGCCACCAACACACAGATTACACTTGCAGAAGCCCTTTACGCTCCACTCACCCCGTCTCGACCCACTTAAAGAACCGCTTCAAGTTTGCAGATACGATCCAGTACCCGGTAAGGACGATAGGATGTTTATAGCATCACTACGCTTACGACAAGCTACAGATTACCTACTGTACTTCTCAGGAATGAAAGAGTACCTAGATAGAATATATAATTTTGTCCGGACTGGGGAAGACCCTGACAGTATTAAGGAAGCCGTGGCACATCAGAAAGTTGACACTCAAGCATATATACTACGTTTTTTCATAAATTGCTTAATAAGAGAACGAGACAGGCCTGGGACAGAACAGGACGAGCTGGACGGCCTAAATAAGTGGGGTCAGAATATATCCGAAGGAAGACATGATAAAGGGGGTTGCATAGCTAGTATGTACAAGAAAATAAGAAAAGCAGTAATAGAGATACACGAAAAAGAAAAAGAAAAAGAGAATGCCTCCTCCAAGGAGGAGGAAGAACCTGAAGAACCAGAAAAGACTACAGAAACGATAGCGTATGTAGGTAAGGGAACTTACCTTAGGAAAGGCATTCATCCAGAAAGCAAGAGAGTTTTCCTCTCTGGCATAACAAAACCGAATTCTCCTGAACATCAGTTTCAAGAGACTGACAAAATGCTCCGAGAACGAATGGGGTACCATGTACTCAATTCTATGGATGAACAAGAACTAGCCCGGTCAGCAGTACTGTGGGCTGACAATCCTAATATATACAATGATGACACAGTAGCACAGACATTTCTGAACCTTTCCCCAGACGAGCAGAAATTAGCAGGTGTATACATGATTCAGCACCTCCTCACGTTATTCAGATATCAACACGCTGACCCAGGTCCCTTACACGATACATTAGAAGCACTACTCATGGATAGATGGAGAGGCTTAAGTACCAAATTAATTCAAATAATTCTAGAACAACGGCACAGATATAACACTTTCCTAGGTTCACAATATGTTCCCGCTCCGCCCCCAGAAAGAAAAATGTATCATATGGAGCGCCTGCATGGCATTGAAAGTCAGAACCCCTTACGAGAAGTACATCCAGTCATGGGTACCGATCATAATCTGAAACGTGTGTATGTACACACACCTCTGACCAAGTTAGAACTATTGGAAATGAAGAAACTAGTACCCTGTCATGATAAAGACCCTGCAGGTTTTCATAGAGAACTTAAAGACATGTTACTGATGGGGTATTACACATATGAAGATATCATGAAAATGTTAAAGGTATTGCTGCCCACGGGCATCTACGAGAAACTCAAGGAAAAAGAATGGGAAGTGGGAGACAAAAAGATTGTATGGGCAGAAATAGAAGACGAGGAGGAAAAACGTACCCCAGGGCTAGGCCTTGGGGAGAAAACTAAAGCATTACCAGGTTTGATAGTACAGGTTCTGCCAAGATTACTGACAACTAGAAAGGAAGATTGGGACGCCATCTCGTCCTGTAAACAGAAACACGATGAAGATACTAGTGACTTCTATTCAAGATTCGAGAAATGTTTCATTATTAATAGTGGCCTTAAACCAAGTAGCGAGTCGTACCCGCATCTTTTTGTATCAAAATTAGTCGAGAACTCCCTGCCATTAGTTAAGAACCGCGTGTACAAAGTTGAAAGTACTTGGCAGGCAAATACGCCATCCCAGATGTTACAGATGCTACAATACCACCAGAACAGAATTAGAGAAGAACAGGATCAGGAACAGAAACGCATGAAAGACACGAAAATGAAAATGTTAGTGGCCCAATCGGTTCCAGCCGACGGCCAGAGAAAGGGTACGACCCAGACAGGTCACGCCGCAGCTCCCGTTAAAGGGACATGCAACTATTGCAAGCAGCCAGGTCACTACGTACATGAATGCCCAGTCCTGAAACATAATATATCGACAGGTAAAACTAAAGAAAGACCGCATCCGCCTAGACAAGATCATAGTCAGCATCAGTCTTCACAGAATATACAGCCCATGCAGAATACACAGCCTATGCATGTTCCATCACATACAGCACAGACAGTAGCGGTACCTCAGAGACAGTCACAGTCACAGCCACAGCCCATTGCCGCGACTCAGCAAGTTTCACAGCAAATGTACCAGTATGCCCAATCTGATTATCCCGATTATCAACGATATGCATGAAACAGCCTAGAGAGGGAAGGTGGCTTGCCTCTTATTGAGATTCCTGTAGATCAAGAGGGTCCTTATGTACACAGTCAAGTATTGGGAAAAGACAGAAAGTTTTTAATTGACACAGGGGCAAGTCGCACCACAATTAGCCATGATGAAGTTCCAGGGGCACCCCTCTCAGGCTCACAGAATGTTTCCCTTGGTTTTTCAGGACAGCCTATTGTAAATGAGGTATCGAAACCCGTCCCCCTGGCTGTGGGTCATTATCACGTGTTACAGACCTGTTACTCACGAAATCATGTCCAGAAAACTTGTTAGGAATAAAGACATTGAAGGCTCTAGGAGCTGTTATATGTTGCTCTCCGGAAGGAGTTAGACTTTTCTTAAGAGACTTTAAGGGTCATTATGTGTTACGAGAGTTTGATGTCAGATTGAAAAATGTACCAGATCACTTGTGGGCAAAAGGCCCAGCTGATGTAGGTTGTATGCACATTACACCATACCGTGTCACACTCAAACCAGGTGTTGTTTTACCCAGAATCAGACAATACAAGTTACCACCCGATGCTGTAGTGGCTTTACTGGAAATCATTGAAGAGCTCATTGCCCAAGGAGTGGTCGTAGAAACCGACTCCAATATCTGTAATTCCCCTATCATTCCGATTCTTAAACATACTGATCCCAATGCACCGCCAGTATATCGGCTGGTGATTGATTTAAGAGAGCTGAATAAATGCATTGTTCCACAGTACCCTGTGGTACACAACATCTCTTCCCTATTGACTGCTATTGATTCAGAAGCAACGTTCTTTACTGTAATTGACCTCAAGAACGCCTTCTTCAGTGTACCTATTGATCCGGAGAGCCAATATCTCTTCGGATTCAGTTTAAATGGACGAAGTTTCAAATTTTCACGCGCACCTCAAGGATTCACAGAAAGCCCCAGCATCTATAGCCAAGCACTGAAAAGACAACTTGATTGTATCATAATGCCAGTTAACACCGCTTTACTGCAATACGTCGATGATCTGCTGATCACCGCACGAAGTGAACCCGAATGTGAACAAGCATCACTGACAGTTTTACATTTTCTGGCCGACAAGGGACACAAGGTTTCTCCTTCGAAGCTACAATTCTGTGTTCAGCAAGTTGTGTACTTGGGTCACTTGCTGTCCAAAGTGGGGAGACAGCTCACTCCCGATCGCATTCAGTTAATTGTAAATATGCCACAACCCTAGACACAAAAGGAAGTGCGGGCCTTTATAGGCCTCACCTCGTACTGCAGACAATGGATTCCTCAGTATGCATTTCTAGCTAAACCACTCATCCAGTTAACAACACAGGAGGCAGCGACTTCGACTGTCCTTCCTTGGACTCATGAACATACACAGGCTTTTGAAGAATTAAAGAAAGCTTTATGCCAAGCACCAGTTCTAGCGACACCATGTTACAGCAAACCTTTTACACTTTTTGTTACAGAACGTGATGGTACAGCGTTGTCTGTCCTCACTCAAGACCAAGCAGGTTCACATAAGCCTTGCGCTTATTTTTCTAGTACATTGGATTCAGTAGCCCAGGCACTCCCTGCGTGCTTGAAGTCAGTAGCAGCAACAGCGCTAGCAATCAGACAGAGCGACTCAATTGTTTTAGGACATCCATTAACAGTTCAAGTTCCACATTCTGTAGAGGTTCTTTTAAACAGAACCCAGACTCAGCACTTAACTATAGCACGACTGACAGGTTATGAATTGACGCTCTTCCAGCCACACATAGAAATCAGACGCTGTAGCATTCTGAACCCCGCAACATTGTTACCTACAATTATGACAGATCCAGCCCCGCATGATTGCATAGAGATCATTAATGCAGTAACAAAACCTCGACGAGACTTAACAGATGTTCCACTGACAAATCCAGACCTGACACTTTATGTGGACGGTTCATGCATGAGAACAAGTACAGGAGAATTAGTAGCCGCGTATGCAGTGACCACTGAAACTGAAGTTAAAGAAACACATCGTATTGACACACTGTCTGCTCAAGCGGCGGAGCTCATCGCTCTGACCCGAGCTTGTATACTAGCCAAGAACAGAAATGTTAACATATACACTGATTCCCGTTATGCGTTCGGAGTCGTACACGACTTCGGCATGTTATGGCAAGAACGAGGTTTCTTGACCTCTCATGGTGCCAAGATCCAACACGGTCCCCTCATTCAAGCACTGTTAGAAGCAATACATTTGCCCTCGGGCATATCAGTCATGAAGTGTAAAGCACATACTAAAGTTACAGATTCTGTTTTCCAGGGTAACGACCTGGCAGACCAGACAGCAAAACATACAGCATTGACTCACACCCAGACTACTGATGTGACAAAGACAATAGTACCGACACAGTGTATGTCAGTCAGGGATCCCACCCTAGATGTAATCGATATCCAGAGGCATGCCACTTCAGATGAAATAAAGAAATGGACTGAACTAGGAGGGATTCAGACGGATCAAGGATGGGTCACGAAGGGAAAATCTACATGGTTTCTCCCTGACTCAATGGTTCAAATCATGATAAATACAGCACATAGTCCTGCACATCTAGGAGAAAAAGCTATGATAGACAGTTTACAGAATCTCTGGTACAACAAACACTTACGAGCAGCAGCAAAACAGAAAGTGCGTACTTGCATGATCTGTTGTCAGTTCAATCCAGGTAAAAGCGTCCCTGTAGAGCAAGGTGGATTCCATCCTCCCGATCACCCTTTTGAAGTCCTCCAGATGGATTATATCCAGATGGACCGTTGTCGAGGATTCAAATATGTCCTCGTAGTTGTTTGTGCACTCTCCCGTTGGACCGAAGCATACCCAGTCTCAGATTACACTGCCCCGACCACTGCCAGACAGCTGGTTCGAGAATTCTTCCCACGATACGGCTTGCCTCGTGTCGTGTACTCAGATAACGGACAGCCGTTCTCATCCGAACTCATGAAGCATGTCTCCCTTCTGCTAGGATATCAGTGGAGATTCCATTGTGTCCGACATCCCGAAGCCGCAGGCCTTGTAGAAAGGCATAACCAGACACTAAAGACCCGCCTTGCCAAAGTTTGTAAAGAGAAAGGGGTCGACTGGATAGTCGCCCTTCCAGTTGCATTATTCTACATGAGAATGGTTGCCCATTCGAGATCAGGACTATCCCCGTACGAAGTGGTCTTTGGCAGACCACCGAATATGTGGGGGACGCCCATGCCTAAGAAAATTACTGATGTTGATTGTAATATGTTGACAGATTACCTTGCCTCCTTGATGTCTGCACTCCAATCATGTCGTTCACAGGTTGCCGCAGCCTTCCCTGACAACACTGATGTAAAGCCGCATGATGTCCGTCCTGGTGACACAGTCCTAATAAGGAACTTTGACAGGAAAAGTCCGCTGGAGCCCCGCTGGAAAGAGCCGAAGACCGTCCTTCTTACTACGAGGACAGCAATAAAGGTGGAAGGCAGAAAGGGGTGGATACATACGAGTCATGTTAAAAAATGCAATGAACTGAAACCAGACCCAGACTCGTCCACTCCCTCCAAAGACTGTATTGAACCTAGTGACTTTAAAGTTCCCGAACGAGAGAAAACTCCCCAAGAGGAGTATAAACTGAAGCTTCGATCTAGCAAGTCAGACAGTTTAATTGTTTAAGTCCTCCCCTAGGTGAATCGGTTAAATAGTTTCTGACATGTATCCCCTAGATCGAGATAGAGAGAGAGAGAGACAATTCAAGAAACGTGCATATTGCAAATCACTCCGCAGTCACTGTATAGTGACATTATTGATTATGTTTTTTCTAAGTTTTCTGATTATCGTAGCAAGTATATTGCTTCCTATATACTACCCTATCTTCAAGCGTGAACAATCTGCTTACAATGTTTCTGCTGAACATTCTTTTAGTACATTACCGCCTCACGAACTGTCTTACAGACTTGCGCTGCGCAATAATACATTCATTAGTATGTTACATCACTCTCATCAGACTAGCAATGCTACCAACTGCTGGATATGTGGCCGACTCCCTCCCCATCAGAAATACCAGGGAGCTCTGCCTCTTTTTCCGTATCCGTTCTCTCACAATGGCTCCTGTGGTGCATGGAGTAGATTGATCAATTCTATAGATTCTGATATTGCTGTTACCAGCGAGGGGGGCTGGATTTGGGGAAACCTGAATTCAGTTCTGTTCGACGTCTGTTACCCTGATGGAAGTGGACAATCCGTTAGAACAGGAACTGATCTAGAAAACGAAGTATATGGATTAGGTAATTACACAGTTAACCTTATGATTCTTACTATTGAGTCCGAAGCTGCACCCATTCTCCCCGCTATGTCAGTATTACCAGTCACTGGTCACCTTTGTGTTAGAAAGAAGGGTTCAGTACACTTAGGTCATAGTAAATGTACTACTGTGGTCGAATTCACTGATGAGGGTAGATCCTCATTTCGAGCTACACGTCATTCCTACTTTGTGTGTGGCCATACCGCATACATACGCTTACCTCCAGATTGGGATGGTACCTGTTACATTGCCTTCCTTCTGCCCCCTGTTTTCCTAGCTCCTCCTGATTATCATAGAAATACAAATCTAATAAACAGTAGATTCCGAAGAGACCTCCCGATTGTCGACTATACTGAAACGGCATGGGAGCAATACACAGATTTCAATAAAGGATTCTTTTTCTTCACAGGCCCCGTCCAAAACAGTAAATTAATACGTAGATTGACTAGAACACTTGAAGCAGTAGTACATGAAACTGCCTCCGCCCTAGGTAACTTAACAGAGGAACAGTCTGCTATGCGGATTGTTGTCCTTCAAAATCGTCTTGTTATTGACGTCATCTTGGCAGATAGAGGTGGAGCATGTAAGGTCATCGGGTCAAGTTGCTGTGTTTTCATTCCAGAAAACGCGCCATCTGTATACAAAGCTATTACACGTCTTCATAAGATTGCAAGTTTGATACATCAGAATCCAGGCACCTGGACTTGGTCCGGTTGGTTCTGGACAACGTTGACCGCTTGGGGATGGAAGATCCTATCCTTTCTAGGCATTGCCCTTGTCATAGTATTCAGTTGCTGCCTGTGCCTACAGTGTGGGCCAGCGATTTGTGGACTGTGCGCCACTTCATGCATCGAACATTCCAGTTTCCTCTCAAACCGTCAAAGAAAGAAAGACGAGCACATGATGTTACAAGAACAGACTGATCGATTCATGAGGATCGAGATATCATGAAGGGTCCGTAGGGAACAAGGAGGGAATGAGGAAATATACATTTTTGGTCAAGTTATGTTCCCTATCGTGTACCCCACCGTCTCCATGTACCAGCTTAAAGTGCATGTAACTTCCCTCCTGTGCCAGCTATGAAGACGCAAATACA
The DNA here is from genome assembly GCF_964263255.1 of Lissotriton vulgaris. Classification (NCBI taxonomy): domain Eukaryota; kingdom Metazoa; phylum Chordata; class Amphibia; order Caudata; family Salamandridae; genus Lissotriton; species Lissotriton vulgaris. The sequence continues at coordinate 1,310,709,634 of NC_141695.1, forward strand.
TTTGCGTCCAACGTTAACATGTCCTCTTTCAGACCCGCCATGAACGGGTTGAATATTCAGTTTCTAAGTATGCCATGCCAACGTCTTTTTGTGGTGTACTTTACACGTTTTTCAGCTCTGGCGAAGTAGGCCCTGAATGCTGCCATCGAGCCTTTTTCCTGCCTTCTGACTCTGAAAGCCTCAGCCCAGGCTGCCTCTGTACCCGTGAACTCTGCCTTACTTCCAGCGCGGCCCACCGCGCTTAGCTCAGCCTGCTGCCTGCCAAGACTGGATTCAACCTTCGAATTATCTGGTCCGCTCCTCGAAAATGCATTCCTGCCTACTAGTTTAAGTAAACATCCCCCCAGCTGCAGAGCAAAGGGCTCGGCCTCACTGTCTCTGTGCAAGTAATTCATAGCCTCTGTTACCATGCTCCCATGGAAGGCCCATGCCCCACACTTCTCATGCAGACACTTAGGCGCTTATACACGCACTCACAGTCAGTATAGAATAGCTTCTGCCCCAGAGACCTTTCCGCCCAGATAGCTCAGTTCCTAAACATCAGATATCAGATATGATAGAAGCACAAGTTGATCTGACATGCCAGACTTCTGTCTCTTTCCGTCAGTGTAAATGTCAAGTCCCCAGCACCCTCCAGCTTCACGTCAATCACACGTCATGCAGCTGCGCGCGCATCTAGGCCTCAGATTTCTGCTGACATTGCAAGATTCTGCTTTATGTTGCCACCCACTTATGACACCTACCTGTGACGTTTCTAGCACACACCTCTATGTTCACGCCTAGTTCACGCCTTCTAATTACGTATCAGTACCACGTGTGTGTTTTATCTTGTTTCTCTCAGCTGTTACGCCTACTGTATTGGTTTCTATAATGTAACTTAAGTATATAAGCTATGTATTGTCAATAAAATATTGCTCTATCCCTTCTTACACCCCTGTGGTGGTAAGAACCAGATATCCGGTCATGACCATTCCTTTTTAAGGAATAAAACCCCTAAGAACTCTAACACCACGGACTCTGCGTCTTTTTTCCCGATTGAGTTATTATTGATTAAGTACTTACCTGCATAGAAATTAAGACGGTAAATCAAATATTTACCACAGCTAGACTGTACGAATAAAGTTTTGAGGAGAAGTGTCTGCTGTGTTTTATGCACTTTTTTGTCACTAGCAGATTTTCTCTGCTTCCACTATTCCATGCACTGTTTGGTTTGTTGCTTTGGACACGCTTTTCGTTTTTCTTTGTGAACCGGATGACAACCGATGATGAGACAGGGGTCCTGTCTGGAGATTTCATACCAGTTACCCCGTTGGTGGTGTTTCCATGAGGTGTCATTTGTTACTCTCACATTTTTCTAAGTAGAACTTGGTCTAACATTGATGTGGTGGGCATCTGGTACTGACCAAAGGTGTCAGACATTTTTTTGGTCTGTTCTGTGTAACTGTCAAAGAAGTGTTGGCCTATTGGTTTTTACTTCAATTTTAAGGAATTTAGGACGGAGTGCAGTGAAACGTCCCCCTTACCAGAAAGAAAGCATACAGGGGAGGATAACAGTTATCAGTACTTATTGACTGTTCTGTTACATAACTAACTGACACAAATAACGTCCTCTGGACAGGGTTTTTGTTGAAGCCTAGTTTTTGAGTGGAGGGCCACCCGGTCCTTATTTTCCCTCTTAGCTCCTATTTGTGCTAGACTGTATATTACTCCTACCTTACAATTGGATCTGACCAAATCGGAAGCCGCAACAGCCAAATTTGAAACATTTGTGATGATAGCAGCCCAGCCCTGAGGAGTTGGCAACCAATGATACCAGAAGCATTTATGAACAAAGGCAGCAGGGAGATGAGACTGAAGGAGAATTGGAACTGTGTGAATAATGTGAAACTGTCTATTTATTAACAACCCGAGGCACAGAGCCAGCCCTAGTTGGAAGCAGAGCTAGCAAAAAATTGATTGAAGGTCGTGTTGGGAAGGAGTAACTAACCTCTTCTGCCTAAATGTGATAGTTCTGTGCAACTTCACTCAGGCTATAATGGTACTTTCACACTTTATATGCAGGCCAGAACCCGATTTGGAAAATATTTTTCCACAACTGTGAAAGCCCCTGCTAGTCCTGCAATCCGGGTGCAAATTCTAAAATCAGCCTAATAAAATATTGTACAATTTATCCCTACGAAACTTCTCTACCTTAGGGCCTTTTGAAATAAGCTTTCCGAGTGTTTAGTTTCATGGCAAAGCATTGGAGAACAAGTGGATGACTGACATGGGGGAGAATAGCTCAGTAGTGTCAGAGAAGCTGGATCATATAAATATTGAAATTATTTTAGCATGCTGGGGCATATTACCAAGCAATAGCGATAATTATCGCTATTGCCTGGTTAGAGACAAAAATGTATCGCCGACCTGCGGCGATGTTTATCGCAGATAAACCTTGGTATCACCAAGGTTTATCGGAAATGCGATAAAACTTGGCCACAATGCATGAATATCGCTGAAAAGTCAGCGATATTCAGGCATTACCGAGCTAATGCTCTTAGCCATGTTATCCACCTCCCATTGGATAACATGGCTAAGAACTGCTCAGGGCAGGTGTTAGCTTTTGGAGATATTCGAGCTTAGCGGGAATATCTCCAAAAGTTGGTAATAGGAGATAGCGATGTTAGCGACTGTTTCCAGTCGCTAACATCTTGGCACGCCCACTTTGCATGTCATTAGTGATAAATTTCTCTGACATGCAAAGTGGGGCCCAAGATGGTCGCTATCTCCTACTAGCTGTCGCTAACTGGTGTTACCGACAGCTAGGTAATAGGGAGACAATTTTATCTCTGCTTTCTTGGCTTTTAAAGCCAAAAAAGTGGAGATAAACCCCCTTGATAATATGCCCCTCTGTTTTTCCATAATAGTTAAGAGATTGGCATAAAAAGGCTGCAGACAGCAAGAATCTTCTCCAATTGCACTATAAAGACATCACTCCTTCTGCATTGAAAGTCCATTAAAACAACCCTTTGCGCAAGTAAAAAAAACTTTTCAGAAAGAGTTAATCGCTGTGCCCAAAAGATCTGATGCAGCAACTTAATGGTAAGATCAAATCACGGAATTAGATAATCATGAAGCACCGCTTTGGGCGTGACAATCCTAATCATTGACTGATCTGACAGCTAGTCTGAATTGAACGGAGGAGATCATAAAGGCCTGCTCTATGACTGCACATCAGATCACAAGTGGTCCAGAGGCAGGGTGGAGAACCAGGACGGTGCAAATGTATCTTCAGGATCAACTGATAAAACACAAGTTACAATGTCACACACAGCGCTGAGGGCGACACTAACTGCAACAATAGTGTACTGTACAGATGTACAGATGTCAAATACAGTACAATAGAGTTTGAGATCGAAATTAAAACTGGACATGACATTCTGGATTCATCATTATTCTTTTACAAGTGTTTAGAGCAAGCCGTTACGTAACATGCTTTCACATGCACCTTACCTGTGAAGGCTCTGCTTGCTTTAAATTCTCCATACATACCATTTTGCAAAGCTGTGATGGGTTATTTCCATTAGAGACTGCGGAACCTTATAGTTATGTAATATGTGTCTCCCCGCTCCGTGGAGAGTCAATAAGCAGTGTATCTACATCAGTGATCTGTTACTGAGACTGCAAAGATGATGGGAAGATATTTTCAAGACAGCCTCCATCTTGTGAATCATGTTCCCCTTTCCTTTGTAAGCCGATATGCAATGTATCTGATAATGACACCTGAAAGGGGGAGGTAACACATTTGTATGGCTGCATCCACCTCGTCAATGCTGTCTTTTGGCAGTGGAGAAGCAAGTAGCAATCCAGGGAACAGCTTTATGGCAGTAGTGTAATGATAGCCCCTGCGGTTCCCGCGTCGCCCTTGTGGCAGTGTGCATATGTTGCCGGCCCCTAGTTCGAGAGCTCCTGACTGGGTCCGGAACTTGGGGGAGGGTGGGGGGGCCTCCATCTACTTTGCGGGGGGGGCTTCAATTTTCCTACTTTATGCTCCCCCATATCCGCTCAGTTAAAGCCATGTAATATTTTGTTGTTGCAACTCAGCTATTTAATCGGCCAGTGTGTCCGTATACTTGAGGTCATTGTGTATTCCTAGCACCATCCAATGACAGGAACATTCGTTTGCAATGCCGCTCAATTCGTTGGTATTTTTAAAATCATTAGGAAACAATTGATACATTTTAAAGAAAAGAATGAGAGCTTGAATGAGTGAGTTCCTAGAAAGTTTTGGAGACTTATGCTCTATGCTAGCAAATCATGCAAAACCTTTTTCCATTGGAAGTATGGTCCAAATCCTCCTAATCCACAAGGGTTCTATGGATTCCTCATCCCATAAACTGACGACCACAAATGTCCACAAGTCTCCAATAACCAAACCTCAGTGCCCCCCCCCCCCATTCCATTGTCCCCAAGCAATATGATCATTGAATCATCAGGTGCTATGATTCCGCATTTCTCTCGCAGCCACTTCCTCAGAACCCGTTCTATTTCTAAGTTGAAAATCATATATTTTGGGAATTAGCCCATGTCCGTTTAATGAGTTGCTGTCACAACAATGTCACCATTCAATGACAGCGAATGCAAGATGGAGGTCTACTGAACCTCGCAAACCTCAATCCCTATAATCACAGCTCTTTGCAGACAAAAGCAAATAGACTCCTGCCTCATGAATATTAAAGAGGAAGGCGAATGGACATTTTGCACTGTACATCAGTTGCAGTGCAACATGAAGGTGAAGTTGCAAGCAAGTGTCCTCACGATAGCACATCAGAATTTAAATTGAGATTAATGCACTTGTTTTATGCAGCAGCCCGCTTACGATTTTGAAATGTGAATCTAGTATATGGTAACAAGCATCAGCCATTTTCAATATTGAACAAGTGCCACTTTAGGGTGTGGATTCAGTCTTAATCTCAGTGCACCAATTGCTTCAAGATGCATGAAATGTCCTTTTTGTTGTATGATGCTAGGCAGCTGGAAGTGGCGTAGTGTGGTTTGCCAGCTCCCAGGGCAAGGCAAGTATTCCACAGTGCAATTTGTGCCCCCTAACCCATAGGCCGCTGTGCTCCCAAGACTTTTGCGCACATGGCAACTGCCCTGTGGCTCTGCCCATGCTACACCACTGGCAGCAGGTGTATGTCCTTGACAGCAGTCTCAGTGCTGTAGGTTTGTTATATTTGAACCTGTTCAGTCACCTTTCACTGCATCAAAGATTGCAAGTTGAACCACGAGTCTTAAAGCTATAGTTCTTGATTACATGCATTTCCTTTTGCAGTAGGTATACAGCTTCATGAGACACTCTACACACAAGAGACTACACAAATCTCATGACCTCTTCACAGATTGTAGGGTTCCTTCAACTGTACAAAAGGCTGTCCATTTTTACTCCTTTTAGGTTATTTCATGCCATTGTCGAGCAATGCCATTTCATCATACTCATCTAGCCTGATGAAGAGCTTTTTTGTCTCACGCAAACTATCAACAACATTTCTTCTCTTGCTCCTGTCTTTTCCTATTATCTTTTGAATTACATCAGGCTTGTGACTAGCTGACAGGACAGATGAAGTACTGCAATTTTTTCCAACATAGTACAGCATCTCTTTCTCTGCTCCTATTTCTGTGCCACAAAGGTGATCTGTATTGAGCTTTGTTTGCTGGGCTGCATCTGGAATGTTCTACAGTGCAGCTTTTTGGTGCTTTCTTAGCCTCTTTCATCTGACAGGTACAGCTGCTGTCACCTCGCACAGAATTTGATACCTTCAACTCATTACTTGATGGTGCTTGTTCCATCTGTAAGGTCAGGCCACCACCACCGCTTATATTAATGTAGTTATCAAGACTTTGGGGTTATTAGGTGGGGGTATCTTTCATCAATTCTGGTAACAGAGGGAAGGACATTGAGATTGATATATGCCGACAGAACATCCTGAGGCTTTCGGGATTTCCGGAGGGGGCAGATGGGGTCTGATGTAAAGTCATTTACAATCAGACTTTTCGAAAAGGCATTCCCCGAGCTCACTAGTTGGAATTTGGCTTCAGAGCTGCAGAGAGTTCACTGTACACCGTTCAAAGTTAACAGGAACTCAAAGGAAGGAGATAAACCTAGGGCAATTTTCATCTTTTTTGGAAACTTTATCCTGCGCCAAGCAATTTTGGATCTAGCAAGATCAAATTCCAAAAGGAATTGCGATGGGTTTCAGTTCTTTGTAAAACCAGACTTCTGCCATGCAATGGTGGAGAGACGGTGGCGGTTAAGGTGTCTGATAAAACCCTTTCAAGACAAGAAACTGCAGGCGTTCTTATTTAACCCAGCACAGTTGAAAATTATTAATGATGGGAAAACTCTATTTTTCTCCTCAGAGATTAAAGCGAAGCAATACCTGGACTCCTTAGGATAATAGGATATTTGGCTGAAACTCGACCGATAGGGCTTTTGACATTTCTATGGTGGTTTGTTCACGAATGCTGGTGCTGTTAAATTTGTTTAGGAGACTCACCACTTATGTATCATTAGATGTTTCGGGCGAATTTGGTTTGGCTCGACTCCATGATTTTGGGCGAACTGGGTTAGGTTAATCTCCTAGGTTTTCTGGTTTGAAATTGTGGGATCTGATTTAAACCAGCCTTCACTACACATCGCGACCCATCACATGCACAGACTAGGTCAGTGCGCTTCACAGAGTAGGGAGGGTGGGTGGAGGGGGGCAAGGGGGGTGGGTGGTGCTGTGTGTGGGTGTCCGGGGGCCGGAGAGGGTAAGGGAGGGGGAAGGGATGGTGAGATGGGGTTAAAAAATGAAAAAAGGAGGGAATGGTGCAGTATCGGTAATGGACAAAGAATGCTAGCAAGGAAAAAGATTTTTTAACGGTTTTTCGGTATAGGTTGTTACACTCAATTTGATGGCACGCATTAATATTTGTACAATGAACGTGGGGGATTAAATGACTGGAGGAAAAGACAGAAATTAGCATATGTGGTGAAACATAATAGAATAGATCTTCTCTGTTTGCAAGAGACCCACCTCCCTTGGTCTAAGAGAAATTTGCTTTTCATAAACGGATTTGAATTATTAGCCTGTACAACTCAAACATCAAATATTAGGGGGGTCGCTATTTTAGGAAGGAAAAGTCTAGGAAAAGCTAGGAAAGTGAAAGTAGATAGCAATGGAAGATGGGTGATTATCGAGATGGAACTAGGCCTCACTATTTGTACGGTATATGGCTCTAATGAGGACGATCCGGAAATTTATGATTTTTTAGAAACTGAGCTTGCAAATTGGTCCTCTCCTTTGGTTTTTACAGGAGATTTAAATATTACATCTGAATGGGGGATGGGTATACTGTATCAGGGGAGAAAACCCAGAGTTTTTAAGGCGGTCTAGGCTATGATAGGCTCTCATGGGCTACAGGATGTATGGCGAGCTAAAGAGCCCTCAAACGCAGGATATACATACTTTTCTAATCCAGCCCAGAAATATTCAAGATTGGATTTCTTTTTTGTTTCTTCTTTAGAATGTGAGAAAGTTAAGATATGTAGACTTCCAAGGGTTATTTCAGATCATAACCCCCTGTTGTTAAACTATGATATGGGAGGGTTAGAACGATCTAAAGCAAACTGGACGTTTGAAAGAAGGTTGTTGGCAGATAGGAGATTTGTTGATCATTTGAATATATGGGCTGGAGAATTTTTTGCGGCAAATAGATTAAGCTCATCTCGGAATGGGGTCTGGGAGGCTTTTAAAGCCGCTTTGAGAGGAGAAATGATCAGTTGCGCCGCCAGGCTTAGAAGAGAAGATAGGGGCGAAGTAGAGAAATTAATGGATAAGCTGGTTAAGGCGGAAGAACAACATATAAAAGATATTGCTTCAGGTGGTAATAGTGAGGCTAGTCAGAGTGTCTTGCTGGCAGTAAAAGCGGCATTGCAGAAAGAGGTTACGTAGAAAGCAATTGGGGAGTACCAATCTTCGAGGGCAAAAAGATACGAAACGGGAGAGCAAGCTGGTAGAGCACTTGCCCTTCGGATAAGACAGGAAAGATCAAAGTACGCGATTGTAGGTATAGAAGAAGAAGGGACAACATATACTGAGATAAAGGATGTTCTGATGGTGTTTAAAAATTACTATCAGAAATTATATGAAGAGAATCCTTTCAATAACAATCAGGTGGAGGGGTGTATCGATAATGGCCCTTGCTTGGATGATGTAACAAGAGCAGCCCTCGATAAAGATAGTACGTTTGCGGAAGTCTTATCTGCGAGAGCTAGCGCCAGGGAAAGCATCTGGCCCTGATGGTCTCCCCTTGGAGGTGTATAAAGCAATGGAAAGCGAGATTGTTCCTCTATTAGTAGATTTATTTAATGGGATATTGTATTCGGGGGTGGTCCCGGACTCATGGAAAGAAACTAATGTTATAGTCTTTCATTAGAAAGGGAAACCAGCTGAGAAACTAGGGTCATACCGGCCAATATCCTCAATAAATGCTGATACTAAACTTTATTCAAAAATCTGGGCGAAGAGGTTGGGCAGGATCATAGATGGTCTTGTCTCCCCGTGGCAACATGGTTTTGTTCCTGGGCGTGGTACGACAGATCATACATGTTGAGCGATAACTCTGTTTGACGCCCAGGAAGCCGCGGGGGTGAGATGGCCATGATCCTGCTCGACGCAGAAAAAGCTTTTGACCGGGTGGGGTGGAGCTTCCTTTGGGGTATTTTGGCAGAGAGAGGCTTTGGACCGAATGTCATCAGGGCTATTAAGGCTATGTATATGGATCTAGTGGCAAGAATTACGGTCAAGGGGGAGAAGTCAGATAAGTTTAAGATAAGTAGAGGGACGTGGCAGGGTTGTCCCTGCTTCCCCATACTTTTCGCTCTGTACATAGACCCTCTTATTCAGAAAATTTTAGAGTGCCCTAGAATTTCTCCAGTGATTTATAATGGCTATGAAAATAATATTATAGCCTACGCTGATGATCTGGCGGTTATCACAACAAATCCGCAGCAGGCACTTCCGGAGTTGGTACAGATGGCTAAGGTTTTCGGTCAAGGCTCTGGATATCTTTTAAATGAATCTAAAACCCAGATAATTTGCTCTAAGAATATACTGAGATCTGACTTAAGATATGTTGATTCTGCTATATATTTAGTGGTAAAGATCAATGCTTCAGTGGGTAATATAGTGGAAGAGAACTACCCCCCCCCTAATTAAATCTATAGAGACCGAATTGAAAAGGATGGATGTTCTCCGTCTTTCTCTGGTTGGGAGGGTAAATGTCTTAAAAATGCTGATGTTTCCCAGGGTGTTGTACCTATTTAGAGCCATTCCCCTATATATTAAAGAGACAATTCTGAAGCAACTCGAGTCTGTCTTTATTAGGTTCATATGGCAGTATGGTAAGGTTAGACGATCGACGAGCCTTATGTCCCTACCAAGGGAAAGGGGTGGAATGGCACTCCCCAACCTGAGACTGTATCACTGGTCTTGTCTCCTGATCCAGATGTCAATTTTGTTTCAATGTGATACTGGCTCGACTGATCCAGACAGTCAGGGCCCCCCTCCAATTTTTAAACTGTTGATGGGGGGGAAAGCAACGGGGCTCCTGCTGACGGAATTGGAATACAGGTTCTATAAGATGGCACAATTTAAGACCATGTTGGGGGCATGGAAAGTATGGAAAACAATTTTAAAATTCTTTCATGTCCCTAAAATTAAACCTTCTCTTCTTCTGGAAAATTCGAGTCTTTTTCCTCAGTTAAGAAACGATAAGAATCTACAAATATAGAAGGGTTTGGGGGTTAAGACTATCGGAGACCTAATGGTAGGAGACAAGATAACTGGGTTTGAGGACATGCAAAGGAGATACGGCCTTCCTGCAAATCAGTGGCTTATTTATAGTCAAATCTCGCACATCCTACAGGCTTATAGGCCAAAACTTAAGCCCCTTGTAGATTTCCCTGTGGTTGAGATCATGGGAAGAGGATGCAGAAAGATAAAAGAGGTTTATAATCTCCTGGTTTCTAGAATACAGGATGATGTAGGAAAAGTAGAAAGTGACTGGGCAATGAAACTGGGAAACCCGGATGTAGATTTGGACCTAGCATTATGGTTAAATAAAAAGATCTTTCGGGCTTCAAATTTACGGGCTCAGCATTTTAAAACAGTTTTTAATCTGTATCATACACCGGCCAAATTATTTGCTTGGGGTGTCAGGAACGATGATCGCTGCCCGAGATGTAATAAGGGGCAAGCAGATTTATTACATATGTTCTTTACTTTTGAGCGGCTGGCTCTGTTCTGGATGCAGTAACACATTTTTGGGAGGGGCTGCTAGGTCATAAGATCGATCTATCTCCAACATTGATGTTATTTGGCTCAGATTCTAAACTGGTTTTAACAGAGGATGAGGCTTTGGTTTTTATGTCGGGTGCTGTGCTCAGAATCTTGATCTCGGCCGGATGGAAGGATGTTACAGCCCCCTCTTTTCAGATGTGGATCTCTAGATTTTTAGGTATTTATAATATTGAGTCCTGTCTCTATGAACTTAAAGGTGCTAAAAACGAGAGATGGGAAGACGACTATGGGCCCCGGTTAATAAATGGCTGGAGGACAGAATAAGAACTTGAAATGTACTGTATTGTTATATTTATTGGTAGATCTTCTGCACTTTTTTTTTTATCCCCACGTCATGTAATGTATTTTTAGCTGTTTATATTTGAGTGATCATTTAATTGTATCAGATGTTCTTATACCTTGCTTGTGATTAATTAACTGTTTTGTCAAATGCACCATGAACTTCAATAAAAAAAATCAAAAAAAGAGATTGATATATGCAACATGCGTTTTCTGTAGGCCATTGGACCCCAAAAATGAGTAAAAGGTGATGAGGGCACGCAGAGACATATGCCACAATCTCTTAGTAAAATCATCTTTGATGTCTGCCCATTGGTGGAAGAGACCTTTGTTGGTTGATGTGAAGTATTGTGAGAGAGTAGGTATTAACAATTCATTTCAGACTTGTGACGCCAACACATCTCCATGATGAGGACCCGGATTCTATGAAAGTAATTAAAAGGGTTTATTGAAGGTGTTTCCCGACCAGTCCCTCCTCCTTTATTGTAGACGAAGACAACAGATGCATTAAATAGCTAGCAAAAAACGATCCCCTTACTGAACACACGACGCCTGCCGACTGCTGAGCTGCGACAGCGCCCAAGGACTGCAGAAAGATGTGGGCTCGCACCGAAACCCCACCCACATTAGCCACGACCAGGACATGCCGTACACCTACCATCACCCCCGTTTATTCATTTTGCGACCTCCTAATTATAACACTGGAGAGATGCATATACGCCATACTACCGGATATCCTGGTCTCCACACACAATGGCTGCAAACAAGCTACGCCAAGCGTAACCGATTGCTCCTATGCCTCAGTGAGCTATACCACTACACGTCTTGCCGCACCCGCGTCAGCATTATACGCACACGTCTGAAATACCACCTATCGACAGCTCCCCCACTATTGCTTAACCACAGCGGATTCCCAGGTCCTCAGTGGGGACTTGAGCGCTGATCACAACAGCACTAATGCTTGACTAAACCTGCAATGTTTATGTTGATAATAAAAGATAAAATGCAGACCTATTATTTATACAACTAAATACCAGATTATTGTACATACATGTTTATGGATATCGCCGCCGGACCCCCGGGTTACCGGCTAAATGGCTGTGTCATCCAATTAAGGATTTGCTTGACTATTTTTGGCCTGACTGGCCCTTGAACGCCACAAAATGTATACTGTATGATGACAATGTTGTGCACAATAAAGGTCTTCCAAAAACAAAAAAAACAAAAAAAAAGGGTTTATTGAAGGTTATTAGTCCATCCAGCATACAGGCATATTAGCATTAGAATCGAAGGATACGTTAATGCAGTTGGTAAGCTGAAATATCTCAGTAGATTAAGCAGTAAAAAAAATGAGATCCAAAATAGTAACAGCTACAACAATGCAGCAACAGAGCAAAGTAAATATATGTTCTATAAAAAAGCTTTCCTTCTGTTTCCTAAACATATGGCAACTACAAAATCATCTAATGAGGGCTTCTTATTAGGTAGTTAGGAAGGTGTCAGCATGACAAAGACTTCTGTAGAAGTCTTCACAGGAGAATAAGAGTTTAGCATGATGCTTCACACTCGAAGAAAAAGAAAGCAGAGAGGTCTGTCCCTCTCCAGGTCTGGAAAGAAAATGCCCTATATCTGTGAGAACACAAACTAAATAACAGGAGCTTTGAAACATCCTTATCTTGCCCCACACTACCAAGACCCAACCAACTAGTTATTTAAAGGGGTATTCGTAACCTCCACTGAATTTCCCAACGCATTGAACCTAAGATTGTAACTGCAACCTTGAACATCTTCCGGTCCTGATTCATAATGAACAGAAGGCTTCTTCAGAACATTAAGGGGCCCATTAGGATGTCTGGTGGATCACCACCGCCAGACATCCTTACCCTTCCGCCACCCATTTTCCCCCACCATATTACTATGGCGGAGGGGGCCACGGAGAATGGCGACAGGGGCGGAAAAAGTTTAATATGGTGGCGGAGTCTATCATACACCGCCAGCCATATTAGCATGGGCCAAAACAGAAGCCTTTCCGTGGCGGCATTGCAAAAGCAGGTGGTCTTCACTTCGGGGGCCCCCATGGTGAAGGCGAGGTGGGGGGGTGCACATGGGGGGTACCTGCGGTACCCCCCTGCATTTGCATATGCACTGCGGCAGGCACCGCGCGGTGCCTGCCGCTTTGTGTGTGCAAATGCATACGTGCATTTTTAGCATTGTGGCGGGCGGTGCTGAGAGCACCGCCCGCCACAATGTTAAAAATGCAGGATGCGCCCACCACTGTGGCGGGCACATCCTATTACGCCCCACGGGACCCCTGCCCTTATGGTGGGCGGTCCCATTATCCGATAGGAAGGCAGGCGGTGTTAGACGGGACCGGGAGGGTCGGCCGAGGACAAGGGGAGAGGTCTCCGGGGAGAGCCATCTCCAGCGATCGTACAGACGAGTAACTTCCCCCCCACAGATGTACACCACACAAAGATAAGGTTTAATGTTCTTTATAAGCAATCTTTAAGTACGGTAGAATGGTACAAGGAGGTCAGGACTCAGGGGTCCCCTCGATTGTATCTCCCGCGCTCTGGGCGAGGGCTTGCTGTCGTAGTCCCTCGAGGGAGGGACAGGTCTTTTGCTCTTGACGGAACTGTTCCTGGGTGGGTCCCCCTTCTTGACACCACTGAGCCAGGTCGGGAAGGTCCTGGAGCTGAGCGAGCCCTTCTGGGGTTTGTTCTGGGGGGTCGGTATGGTCGGTGTCCTCCACTGGAGCGATCGGGGGAGGAGGTGCTGGCCATTCGGGTTCTTCAGGTCGGGGGATGGCACGGGCGGCCATGGACCGGGTGGTTACGCACGCCCAGTCCGGGAGGCCCAACATCCCCAGGTGCTCTCTTCTTTCCACGGCGGCCCACGGGGAACTCTCGAGATCATTCCCCAGGAGACAGTCCACGGGGGCATCATCGCGGACCGTCACCTTCAACATGCCGGAGACTCCTCCCCATTCGAAGGGGACGCAGGCCATCCGACACAGACTCTCAGAATTGTCGGCTGAACGGACGGGGCAGAGAATGTTCGGCAGGATCTGTTCTGGGGTCACCAGGTGACAGCGGACGGCCGTCACACTGGCCCCCGTGTCACGTAGGGCTTCAGCCCTGCGCCCATTAATGTTCACCCACTGACTGTATTTTCTGGTGTTGGTGGGTAGGGGAGCCCGCGGGATCATGTCTCTTCCCCCTAGGCACGCTAGAACCATGGCGGCCGGTTCCCACTCTTGTTGTTCTTGTTCGTATGCTTCCTGTTCTTCGGAGATTTGCTCTTCTCCCAGGGCGACGGCAGCTACCTGGCGGGACCCCGGGGTCTGGTTCTTTGGGCAATTCGGATCATTGGCGTAGTGGCCGACTCGCTGGCATCGGTGACAAGTGACATTGGCTCGGAACCCCGGGCGCATCGGGGGGTTGCCCCGGTTGGCCGGGGGCGGGGTGCTGGTAGCGGGAGCGGCCGGGACGGTGTCTCTCCCCCGTCCCTGGCCTCCTCCTCCTCCTCGGGGACGGTGCTGACCTTGGTTGTTCCTGTTCTGTTCGTTCGGCCCACTCCGGCCTACTCGGGTGCCCTCCCATCGGTCAGCCTCGGCGGCGAGCTGCCGTGGATCAGTCAATTTACTGTCGAGGAGGTTCTGCCTGAGCTCGACGAAGCAGTTGTTGGAGAGGTGCTCCCACACAATGAGGTTAAAAAGTTGCTCGTAGGTCGTTACGTGGCTCCCCTTGATCCAACCCTCGAAGGCTCGGCTGAAATAGTTCACATATTCCACCCACGTGGTGCCCGGGATTCGGGTGCAGTCTCGGAACCTCTGGCGGTACATTTCGGGTGTAAGCCCATATCGAGTGAGGAGGGCAGCCTTCATGTGGTCATAGGACGTCATTAGATGGTCGGGGAGCTGTAACAGGGCATCGCGGCCTTCATTGACGAACCTCCCCCATAGACCGGCTCCCCAGTCACTTCGATCGATCCGGTGGGAGGTCATGGCGATCTCGTAGGCCTTGAACCACTGTTGTATGTTGTCGTTTCGGAAATACTCTCGGACGACATCCTTGGGGATGTGGACCTTTGGTTCTGTAGCTCCTGGGGTGCGTGGTTGCTCGGGCACCCCCAGGTCTTTGTTTTGCTTCCGTAGGTCTAACTCTGCCAGTTTGCGCTCGTGTTCGTACGCTAGTCTCTTTTCTTCGAGTTCTCTTTGTCTCTGTTTTTCTTCCCGCTCTTCTCGGAGCCGTAGATGTTCTAAGTTCAGTTTTTGTTCGGCTAGTTTTAGTTCACCGTCCATCTTGAGCCGTGCCATTTCTAATTCATGTAGTCTGTTTCTTTCTCTCTCTTGGATCTCTTCCTGCGAGAGACCCGTTCTTCGCTCTTCGGGAGCAGTGGTGTTCCTCTCTGATGCTGCCATGTTTTGGTCCGGGGGTCTGACGGCCCCGGTTTCTGCCCAAGACTCAATGGCGTGCTTGAAATCGTCTTTAGTGCTCAGACCGGTGGTAGCAATGCCTAGTTCGATGCAAAATTGTTTCAACTCACGATGGTTGTACTCTTCCAATTTGTCCATCTGGAATTTTTCTGTGCTCTCTCTGGTTGTCATTGTGGTTTAGTCGTGGGGTGAGTCACTCTCTGTACGTACGCGTTGATTCGGATCGCGCCGCTGGCCACCAATGTTAGACGGGACCTGGAGGGTCGGCCGAGGACAAGGGGAGAGGTCTCCGGGGAGAGCCGTCTCCAGCGATCGTACAGACGAGTAACTTCCCCCCCACAGATGTACACCACACAAAGATAAGGTTTAACGTTCTTTATAAGCAATCTTTAAGTACGGTAGAATGGTACAAGGAGGTCAGGACTCAGGGGTCCCCTCGATTCTAGTCTCTTGGATGGGGAAGGGGGTAGCGGGACAGTCTTGTTACCAATCTGGTAGATGCGATGATAAGATGGGTAGCTCACAATCCTCGAGCTCGGCGTTCTAGGAGGACGGGCCGCGGCAGCGCCAGCGGGTCCCGAGATGATCGTAGGTAGCGACGGTCCGCGGCAGCGCCAGCAGGTCCCGATGAAGGTGGTAGTTACAACGGTCCGCGGCAGCGCCAGCAGGTCCCGACGAGATTGAAGGATGCAGAAGGTTGCGGCAGCGCCAGCAGGCAGGACGATAGTTCACAAGGCAGGGCTGCGGCAGCGCCAGCAGTCCGTCAAGGATGAGTTCTTCACGGTGTCTCTCGACTCCAGGATACAACTGCCTTCCTGCTCTGGAGCCGCCCCAGTTATAGGTCTGGCGCCCTTTGATGTCCGGACCCTCGCACTTGGAGGTCGGGAGGTCTGGGATGAGGGAGTCCAGACACCCAGCAGGGGGGTGGAGCCAGCGCCCGGGGAGGCTGGGGGCGATCGGCACCTGGCGGGGGAGAGCCATCGACACTTCTTTCTCCCATTGACCTGCCAAGTGGTCCGTTCACCTCCTGGGTGGATGGTGGTGCCGGGATGGCGGGGCCTGGCCAGGCCCAGGGTTAGGGTCGAGCTGAGGCCACGTGGCCTCGTGGTGCAGTGTCCAAGATGGCGGCCGGGCCGGGCAATGGAACTGACAGTGGCCCGGCCCAATGATACAGAGATGTCCGGGGGCAGGAGTCCCGTAGGGGACGGGGTGCGGGTTGCTTCTGTGGGTAACACCTGGAGGGCCGGTGTCCGGGCCCTGTCATGCGGGGAGGGAGCAAGCCCTTCGTGTGGCCTGTCCAACAGGCGGACTAAGTCCGCCCGTCATCCTAATGACCCCTAAGTCTCCACGCTCATTGCCAAGCTCTTTCCTTCTGGCCTCAATATAGGCATTCTAATGCAATAAAACTTCTTTCTCTATCTAACAAGAATTGTGATAAGGCTTCTGCAGAAGAAAGAAAGAGCGCACTGCTAACACAGCTAAATGCATTTCAAGATGAGGCCTATATTCAGGTTAAGCTAAGTTACCATTTAACATGAATTTGAATACATGATTTAACATCCACAAATATAACTTTCAGAATACATTCAATATGATTAAGAAACAACATAATTATATGTTTAACCCCTTGTCTGCTGATGACGGAACCGCTCCGTCATCAGCTGCGGTGGCGCTGTGCTGATGACGGAGCGGTTCCGTCATGGCCCGCTCGGAGCGCCTGCGCGGCGCGAATTCCGCACCTTCGCTGAGCGTTCCATTGAGCGGGGCGGGCCATGACAGAACCGCTCCGTCATAAGCACAGCGCCACCGACGCTGGTGACGGAGCGGTTCCGTCACCAGCATGCGGCCACCGCGCGGCCGCCCCGCCCCCTGAGCACTGCGGCGGAATAGCCGCCGCAGTGAAGGGGTTAACTAACCATTAGTGTATCTGTATACATATCTCTAACCTTCACAGTGATTACATTTTGCTAATAGATTTAAATCATTCATACACATTAATATGATTAAGGCACACAGTGAGTATAATGTCTTATACGAGTATATCACTACATAATCATGAGGGGGGCGTGGCCAGGCTCCAAAGGAGTGAGCAGTACTGCTTTGGAACTCCTGTCGGCCGTCTGCCATCCACAACCATCCTGATGCCCAGCAAGGGACCTGAATAGCCACGAGGCATCCCCACAGCAGCCAGCACTGAGCGGATTGATCAAAAGTGAAGAAAGCCTCTCCAACGGCCCGGATCAGGCAGAAAAGGTTAGCACACCCGGGTGCACAGCCAAGATGGCGGCACCCAGCGAGCGCTGACAAGCTCAGGCATCACACAAAACACTGGCATGAGTGGCTCAGGTGAAGGACTGCCGGGCCCACTCTTAAGCCCGCCGCCGGCATAAAGCTACCAACTGGTGGGACCCCCGCGGGGCAGGCCAAGGGAGAGAACACGAATTGCTCGCAGCACCCAGGAATGGGCAAAGTGGCGGCACGCCGCAATGGCAGCGCTTGCAGGGGCACAGGAGCACAACCAACAACCTATGGCACTCCCCTCACAGCCTTCATGCAGGATCCAACACAGAGCCTAGGAAATCCGGAAATTACAGCTGCCAGTGGACGGGCGCTGAGGAGCGAACGTGGCGAAGAGCACCCCTGAGCGCGGCCTGGACAGTGGCGCCAAGCAGGCGCTGAAGGTCACGGAATCAGTGCAAGGAGCCAGCAAGAAGGAATGACGCATTCCCTCCTCTGGCCTCCAAATCACTGGGCACTAGCACAGGAAGAGCGTGTGCACTCTTGCCAGTATCGGACACTCAGGTGGAGGCGCCTGAGGGGCCTCCCTGAGACACCATGAAGTGCAACAACGACTGCGCAGCCTGGGCTGCCCGCGCTTGGACGAGCACAGCGAAAAACGCCCTGCGGGTAAGGAGGCGGGACCCCCTGCATTAGACTGACCCCATCACCCACACAATCCAGGGGGTGTACGCACATAGAGCAGAGGGGCTGGGTGACCTCAGGGGGCAATAACCTGAATCCCGAAGAGAGTGGGGAAGGTGACATTGGGAGTAGACCCAGAAAGCCCTGAAAGCAGCCCCCAAAAAAGTAAGGAGCAAAGGGGCAACGGGGCCAGACTGCACTAGGCGCTGCCGCACCCAGGACGGCCCACTCCGGGCGAAGGTGACACCAGGAGGCCCCTGAGGACTTGGACGAATGGCGCACTCCGGGGGTTGCCGGGAGGGTGCCTGCAAACAGAGCCCAGTTTGCGCCCGTGACGGAGGCTGACGATACCCCATGAGCAAGCGTAGCACCCGGAACATCGTGGGGCGGGAGTACACCATGGGAAAACTTCTGAAACAGAAGGAGAAGGAGGATCTTGCAACGGGCAGACCCCCAGATGAGGCCGAGAAGTCTGCAATGAGGATGGACCACCCAACAGATCCTACATTACAGGACATACTGCAAGCTATCACCACCTCCAGCGAACGCCTGGAAGGGAAAATTGATTCTCTCAGCCTGGATACGGGATTGCTCCGGGAGGGCCATAAGAAACTAGTGGACCGGGTCACGACAAACAAAAGAACACTGGCTAAGAATGTTCCGGCGATCACAGACATGCAAAACCGAATATCCGTGCTGGAAACCAAAGTACGGACACTGGAAGAAAGGGCAGAGGACGCTGAAAACCGATCACGCAGAAGCAACCTTTGAATAGTGGGTCTGCCGTAGAAAATTGAAGGGCGCAAATGGTGGACTATCTTAAAAAATGACTCAAGGACGAAGTGGCACTGACCGGCCTATCGAACTTCTTCGCCCTAGAGAGGGCACATTGCATCCCGGCGAAGCCGCCCACACCTGGCGCCCCGCCATGAGTGCTGATAGCGAGACACCCTCCACTACAAGGACTGAGATCATATCCTAACTCAGGCGCGGCTCAAGGGCGACATCCAAGTGCACAACTCCATAGTGCGCATCTTCCCGGACATCTCCCGCGAGGTGCAGCACAGAAGGGGATCATACCGAGATGTAAAACAGAGACTACACCAGCTGGATTACAAATACGTGACACAGTACCCGGCCACGCTGAGGGGTACGACAACGGAAGGCACCGAATTCTTCAGGGCTCCCCGGGAGGCATCTGACTGGATAGACCGACAGCGCAAGAGTAGAATCCGATGGGGGGATGGCAGCGAGGACCCCGCTCGAGACACCGGAAGAATGGGACTGAGATCCTGGCGCCTCCACAGGAGGAAGCACAACTAGAATGACGAAGCGCAATACAGGTGGTGGCGCTGATCAGCGGGGGAACTGAGAACCCAGGACCTCCTGAAAGTGGTGAGGAACAGGCAGACACGGGCTCGGAGACTGGATCCAGTGAGTCTGAAGCGCAGAGCTTGACACTGCCAGATTTTACGCAGCAGACGGGGGATGGCATCATCTAATGGCAGGGAACGAGAGCCAGTGAGAAATGCTACCAGATTGCTGCAAGACACTGCAACATCTATATTAAGGAAGAGGGGTACATGGGTGGAAGGTGGCTGAGGGGTGATTCACCGAAAACTTTGTGGGGGATGGAGGCTGCAGAGACTGGGAGAACGCCAACGAGAGGCCACCCCTGGAGACTGACTAATTGAACTGCAAGCAGGTACTTGTAGTCCTTTTCTATTGGTTTGGATGGGAGGGGTTTTACTACTTATACTCTGGAGTGGGAGTTGGGGAACATGTTTACTGTTGACAAGAGGGGATAACTTTGAGTTGCGCTATATATGGAACACTATGGCAAGGAGAGTGAAGGGCGAGGGGAGGGCGTTGCTCAGCCTTAGTAGCGGCTGACTTATCACATCCAATGTCAATGGCTGATAAACAACACTATAAATGAATGACGTGGAACATTAGGGGGATGCACACCATGTCAAAGTGCCACAAGTCACTCTCTTACAAAAGAAGAAGGGGAGCCCAGATAGCCCTCCTGCAAGAAACACACTGTGGAAAAACATTAGTCCCTACCTCGTCGGAAGGGCGGTCTAGTCAGGGGTCCCACACCCCCACACCGGGACGAACAGCGTCCCTTGGTCATCGGACTTCCTCTCTTCGCCCACAGGATCCGCTAACCCACGAAGACCCGGAAACAGACAAACAGGATACCGAAAGTGAAACCCCTGTAGGCGACCCGGAACCCGACCCATCCGGAACCGGAAGCACGTCCACTGCAGTCCGCCGGGAACATAGAAAAGTCGGGAGGACAGAGGAAACATCGTTCAGCCCAGCGGACTCGTGGCAGGAGACAGCGAACGGCGCGGAACCCCCGACGGAGAGTGGAAAGAAGGAGGAGATCGGAGAGAAGGCGGAAAGCGGAGAGGAGAACGAGGAAGAGGACCTGTGGACGGAGGACTGGTGGCGACCTCCGGAGGTGGCTGGAGAGCGGCTGCAACTCAGATGAGAGTTGCGGCGGGGCACGTGAGTACCCTCTATCCTTTCTCCGTGTCCCTTAGTGTAAATATTGTAAATAACTGTAAGCCTTTTATATAGAGCCTCACGAGCACCCTGCACTAGCCTTAGTTCATAAGAGAAGTATCACGAGCACTGTTTATATAACCTCGCACTTATCCCGGACACCTTCAATCACACTACCCCTCCCGCTTGCTTATTGGTCTTATCCCCTCCTACCCTTCCCACCTTCCCCACGTTCATTTTCTGGCCCATTCACTCCCCGGTGAAGGTGGAAGTACTCAGTAGTCCTTACTGGACGGGACTAACCCCTGTACTCTCTCTCCCTTACATATCTCAGAGGAGACCCATCACCCGGCCGTACCCTGATGACAACAGCCCCGCAGAGGACCACAACCAAGACATCTACCCTGCATCAGAACCCTCCCGGCTCGGCGCTTCCCTCCGGAATTCTTTCCTGTACCTCTGTTGAACAAGACTTTGTGTGCATTATCACCGAATAAATCCTTAACCATAGCTCACTACATTCGGCCTCCCAGCCTGTTATTCCGGTCCGCTCAGCCCACAGTTCCACAGGTGGTGTCAGAAGTGGGATCCGCCGGAAGCATGGAGGCCGCAGTCAAACACCTAGCGGAGAGCCAGGAGCAGCTTGGTAAAATGATGGAACGCTTCCTTAAAACTGCGGAAGATGACCGAGGACAACTCCATGACGTCCTTAAGGGACAGGACCAAGCCCTTGAAAAACTGACCACAGTCATGGGACAACAAAGACCCACAACCTCCTTACCCTCAGTAGTCCTCCAAAAGTATGTCTCGGGTGAAGACCCCGACTATTTTTTCACTAATTTCGAGCGCTTGGCCCAGGCTGCGGCGTGGCCTGCCGATCGCTGGGGCCACTATCTGGGTCCTCTATTGACTGGTGAACTACAGGCAGCTTATCAGCAGGCCAATATCCAGGGCCTGACTCCCTACCAAGACATAAAAACCTGTATTCTGGAGAGGCTGGGAATTGACGACGAAACATACAGGGTTCGTCTGCGAAAGGCCAAGGAGGGTCCCCAAGAAACGCCACGGGCTCTCTCGTTCCGGATACAGGACCTGGCGAACAGATGGCTGAAACCGGCCACCGCCACTAGGGGCGAGATTCTCTCAAAAATATACTTGGAGCAGTACCTGGCATCTCTACATCCGGCCACCCAAAAATGGGTGAGACAACATGCCCGCCTGACCCTGGATAGTGCGGTGGAGATAGCCAGTGCCTACAGTAGAGCCCAAGAGTCACAACGGGTCAAAGAGGAACCACATCCACGGATTCCACGTGGCAGCCACGCACGTCCCCAAAGAATTCCTCCAGCGGTCAGAAGACCAGATCCGGCTCCCCTGATGCCCTACCCAGTCATGCCTCGACCTAACCTACCTGGTCCTCAGTGTTATCACTGCGGAGGGTACGGACACATAGCTCGTGTGTGTCCTCAAAAGGAGGAGCCCATGGACATAGGGATGGCCCGGAATTATGTATGTCTCACCAACGAAGTTACCCCTCCGCCTTTCCGCTGTCCAGTGAGAATCGATGGACACCGTATGATGGCTTTGGCAGACACGGGATGTAGGCATAGCGTCCTACGACCCCAGGAACTACCCCATCCTGTCGGACCACTAACTGGAACGGTCGCTATCAAATGTGTCCACGGCGACACCAGGAGTTATCCGACGGCCCAAGTGCGGGTACAACAACACTCAGATGAGGGAAGTATGTTAACCGTCGGTTTGGTTCCTAATCTCCCTGAACAAGCCATATTAGGTAGCGATTATAGTGGTCTTCCCCACCTCCTGAAAGACACTACAGATTCCCTAAAGAAATGGTGGGCGGAGGCCCCGTTTCCCCAGGGGTCTCCTTCAGCGGACTCTCCCTCAAAACCCGGAAAGACCAAGAAGCAAAAGAAAAGAGAGAAAAGGATCTTTACTGGGGCATACCCTGCTCAGGTCGATGTTCACCCCTGGGAAACAGACCGGGAATTCCGAGCCACCCAGCAAGAGGATCCCGTATTGGAGGAAGCCTGGAATCGTGCCCTGGACAATGAGGATCCACTGCAAGTAGGTCCTTACTTCTTTCGAAAGAATGGACTCCTCTACAGAAAAGGTGGGCCACAGCTCCCAACCCAGTTAGTCATCCCAGGATTGTTTCGGGACAAAGTCCTATATCTGGCCCACAGTCACTTGCTGGGAGGGCATTTCAGTGATGAAAAAATGGGGCAAACAATCCTTGAAAATTTCTACTGGCCGGGCATACACGGTCAAATAAAACAATACTGCAGGGAGTGTCCGGTCTGCCAGAGAAACAGCCGGTATCGCCCCCCCCCCGAGTTCCTCTCCAGCCCCTTCCTCTTATCGATGTGCCTTTCTCCTGAGTAGGCATGGACCTGATAGGACCTCTGCTGCCCTCTAGGACAGGTTGTAGATACGCTCTGGTGTTGGTGGATTATGCTACCCGGTTCCCGGAGGCCGTCCCTTTGAAACAACCCACTACCCAAAACATCGCCAAGGCCCTCATCTCCATCTTCAGTAGAGTAGGGTTCCCTCGGGAGATCTTAACAGATCAAGGTACGCCTTTTGTGTCCTCCCTCATGCGTCAAGTATGCGCCCATCTGGGTATTAAACAGATAAGAACTTCGGCGTATCACCCCCAGACAGATGGGTTGGTAGAGCGTTATAACGCCACCTTAAAGACCACCCTCAAAAAGCTTCTGGGCCTTGAGAGCAAAAGGTGGGAGGAGATGCTTCCCCTTGCCCTCTTCGCCATCCGTTGCAAGGTGCAAAGTAGCACCGGGTATTCCCCATATGAATTGTTGTATGGACGAGCCCCTAGGACCCTGTTAGACATGGCTCGCGAGGCATGGGAAGCTGAGCCCGATCGTACCCGTCCCCTCCCTGAGTATGTCGACAATCTCCGAACCCACTTAACACAAATCAGAGAAATAGTGAGACAGAACATGGTAGCCTCTCAGGTCACCCAGAAACAACAGTATAACAAAGGAACCAAGGCCCGTTCGTTTAACCCTGGAGACCTGGTATTATTACTTCTGCCCTCCTCCGACCATAAACTATTGGGGCAGTGGCAGGGCCCATTCCCTATCTTAAGACAGGTGACTCCCGTCACCTACGAGCTCGACATAGATGCCACCCGAGGGGTCACCCAGATCTACCATGGTAATCTGTTAAAGAAATGGGAGGGGCCACTCCCTCTCTTCCCTTTGAGGGCTGTATAGATCCAGAACTCCCTGAAAGGAACAAACAGGACCTTAGACGGGTCTTTTCCTCTGTTCAATCAGTATTTTCATCCCTACCCGGACACTCCACCATCGTGGAGCACGCCATCCACACAGAAGCAGGGAAAACAGTGCGACAGAGACCCTACCGGATCCCTGAAGCACGAAGAGCAGTCATAAAAGAAGAGACGACCTAGATGTTGAGGATGGGTATAATCGAACCGTCCAACAGCAGTTGGAATTCCCCAATCGTTCTAGTACCCAAACCCGATGGCTCTACTCGTTTCTGCATCGATTTTAGGGAAGTGAACAAAATCTCTGCCTTTGATTCCTATCCCCTACCTCGAGTAGACGAGATGGTGGAGCGTATAGGCAAAGCCAAATATATCAGTACCCTTGACTTGTGCAAGGGGTACTGGCAGATCCCTTTAAAACCCGAAGACAAGCCGAAAACGGCGTTTTCAACCCCTGAGGGTTTATTCCAGTTCAGAGTGATGCCCTTCGGGCTCCATGGAGCCCCGGCAACTTTCCAAAGGGCCATGAACCTGGTCTTACAACCCCATGCCAGCTATGCCGGGGCATACCTAGATGACATAGTCATTTATAGCGACAGCTGGAAACAACATCTACACCATTTGCAGACAGTAGTACACTCCCTTGGTAATCACGGCTTTACCATCAACCCCGCCAAGACCACTTTGGCGGCCCAAAGTGTGAAATATCTGGGTTATCTGTTGGGGGAAGGGGTCATTCGTCCCCAAAACAATAAGATCCAGGCCATTCACTCCATACCCTTCCTTCACACCAAGAGAGAACTTCGAGCCTTTCTCGGGTTGCTGGGGTATTACAGGAGATTTATTCCCAACTTCTCCCAGATAGCCGCTCCCTTGACAGACCTGTTGAAAAAAACCTCCAGAACCGAAGAGAAGTTACAGCAACCCACTCCCCTGCTGCTGCAGGCCTTCGACCTACTCAAGCAGTCCCTGTTGTCAGAACCCGTGTTAATCAGTCCTGACTATTCCCAACTTTGCATCCTGCAGACAGACGCCTCCGATCAGGGTTTGGGGGCCGTCCTGTCACAGAAAGATGCAAGAGGGGTTGAAAAACCGATACTGTATCTCAGCCGGAAGCTCTTCCCACGTGAGCAGAACTATGCGGTCGTAGAAAAAGAGGCTCTAGCGATTAAATGGGCTGTGGACAGTCTCCGGTATTATCTAGAGGACCGTGAGTTCCTCTTGTATACGGACCACGCCCCGCTTGAGTGGATGGCCCGCAACCGGGGCCACAACGACCGGGTTCTTAGGTGGTTCCTTTTTTCTACAGCCTTTTCGTTTCAGAACACTACACCGAAAGGGACTAGACCAGGGCAATGCTGATTACCTCTCACGTTATCCAGCTACTTCCAACCCTACTAGTAAGACAGCTAGGGAAAGGGGATGTGGAAAAACATTAGTCCCTACCTCGTCGGAAGGGCGGTCTAGTCAGGGGTCCCACACCCCCACACCGGGACGAACAGCGTCCCTTGGTCATCGGACTTCCTCTCTTCGCCCACAGGATCCGCTAACCCACGAAGACCCGGAAACAGACAAACAGGATACCGGAAGTGAAACCCCTGTAGGCGACCCGGAACCCGACCCATCCGGAACCGGAAGCACGTCCACTGCAGTCCGCCGGGAACATAGAAAAGTCGGGAGGACAGAGGAAACATTGTTCAGCCCAGCGGACTCGTGGCAGGAGACAGTGAACGGCGCGGACCACAACCAAGACATCTACCCTGCATCAGAACCCTCCCGGCTCGGCGCTTCCCTCCGGAATTCTTTCCTGTACCTCTGTTGAACAAGACTTTGTGTGCATTATCACCGAATAAATCCTTAACCATAGCTCACTACATTCGGCCTCCCAGCCTGTTATTCCGGTCCGCCCAGCCCACAGTTCCACACACACTTAACACAGAAGGAAGGGAAAGCACTACACAAAAGATGGAGTGGGCAGCTCTACTGCACCACCTATTCGGCCTATGTGAGAGGGGTGTTAATATGGATCGGAACTGGGGTGCCGTTCCAATTGCTATCCTCAGTAGTGGACCCGGAAGGGCGCTACGTAGCAGGAAAGGGGAGACTAGAGGGCTGGTGTTAGACCTGACACCCTTGGCGTGGTTTCTCCCCATCTTTTTGCCTCTGCCTCCTGTATTTTTGATGCTGTGCTGGATTTCGTTTTTGCTGGTTTAAATGCTTTGGACACTCTGCCACTGCTGATCAGTGCCAGAGTGTAAGTGCTCCCTAAGTAAATTGTCATATTGATTGGGTATACCTGATTGGCATATTTGTATCACCATGAAGTCCCTAGTAAAGTGCACTGTGTGTGCCAGGGCTGGTGATGACAGATGCTGCTAGTAGGCCTGCAGCACAGATTGCGCCACCAACATAAGTGGCCCTAAAATGGTGTCTCAGGCCTGCCAGCGCAGTGCCTGTGTGCAGTCAGTGGACTGCCATGTCCGCCTGGCCAGTGTCCCCACTGGCTGGGCCTAACCCTTCCCTGTCTGTACCCATCAGTCACCCCTATGGAAGGCTCAAGGTACCCCCTGGGTAGGGTGCAGTGTATGGGTAAGGTAGAGCATGTACTAGTGCAGGTAACATGCTCTGGTAGTGAGCAGCAGCCATTTTGTGTGCTCACTGCTGCGAGGTTATCTTGCTCCATAGATTAACATGGGGGAAGCTGGTCCCAATGGATACCAGCCTATCTTCCCATAGGAACAAGATGGGACATAAGTGATTGATATCCCTGAACTCAGAATTTAATAACACATCTTTTAGGAAAGGTTGTTTTTACATTCTGTATTTGAGAATAGTACTTTTAGAAAGTGGCTGTTCTCTTGTCTAACCTTTCTGTGTGCCTGGGACTGTTTGTGGATTGACTGTCTGGTTTGAGGGTGACAGGGGCTGCAGAGCCCCCAGGAGGTTGTCTGAGTCATGATCCACTACCACCAGAATAAACCTGTGCCCAGAGGCTGTTTGGGGATCCATTGGTCCAACAATGTCAATCCCTACACATTCAAAGGGAACCCCCACCACAGGTAGTAGTATAAGGGGGGCCTTTGTAGTGCCACCTGATTTGCCACTGGCTTGGCAGGTGACACAGGAACGACAAAACTCCTTGGTGTCTTCTGACATGTGAGGCCAGTGAAAGAGAGGGCCAAGTCTGTCCCAAGTCGTGTTCTGGCCAAGATGTCCTGCATGGGGAATATCTTGTCGTAGTGTAAAAAAGAAGCCCCTGAATGCCAAAGGTATGACCAACCTCCTGGAAGCTCCAGGCTTGGGGTCTATAGCCTCTGAATACAGGACCCCTTCATCCCAGCATACCTTATGGGTTCCACTAGCATTCCCTGCAGCCTCAGCAGCAGCTTGCTGTCTGAGGGGTTCAAGAGAAGGGCAGTCCAACTGCATTTGCCTCAGATCTGCTCTGGAAGGTCCCCCTGTCCCAAGAAACTCAACCTGATCAGGCTCAAGCTCTTCCAGGACAGTTCCCTACTTGATCTCAAAATCAGCTTCCTCAGAAGGCTGATCCTCTTCCTGAGGCAAGGGGGAAGGCACTGCCTTAACCCTACTGCTTCTCCTCCTGGTAGGCAACTGGTCCATTATTCCAGATTCCAGTGCCTGTTCAGTGTTGCAATTTGTGACCTGTGACATAGTCACAGCAAGCACATGTGCTGAGATGACTAACATTTCTGCATGTGTCCTATACTCCACTTCAGACCAGGCTGAAGTCCCTAGGTCATTGCCACGCAAACATTATACAGGGAGGTCTGAGCTAACAACCTTCTTAAGGCCAGTTACCCCTCCCCAGGAGAAATTAACAACTGCCATACTGTGTGTGGTAGTGACATTGCTAGCATTGGTCACTGGGTAATTCTCACCTAGTATGATCTGTCTAGGGCTTACAAAGCTGGGTGTCACCATTGTGACACTAGCACATGTGTCCCTGTAGGCCTGAGCCACTTTATCATTAATCAAAGGAGTTTGTCTAGACTTGCCCAAGTTATTGGGACTCACAGTAGAGGACATGTCTATGTGCCCATTACAGATCAAAACAGCTTGATTTGGTATTCTGACTAGGCCAGAACCCATCTCAGTTCCCAGGGTTAACCCTACTATACCCTTCTGTTGAGAACCACCACTTAGAGCTGAACTAGGGGGAACAGTTGCCTTAGGAGCAATGGTGGCTGGAGCTGTCTCTTTCTTGGCACAATCACTGGTCCAGTGAGTATTTACTTTACAAATCTTGCACCAAGGTTTCTTTGGACCTTCTTTCATTTTGCATTGTTGGGACCCCCACCCCCCCCCCATTAGAAGCTTTTTGGGGACCTTGAGAAGACTTCTGGTCTTTTGCTTTCTCCCCACCCTTTTGGTATTGCTTCTTCTGGTCACCACCTCGGTTCTGTACCTTCTGCTTCACCCTGGTTCTGACCCATTTGTCTGCCCTCGTACCCAATTCTTGTGGAGAGGTCAGATCAGAGTCAACCAGGTGTTGATGCAATAACTGGTTCTGACAATTATTAAGAATTTGTTCTCTCATTATAGGGTTAAACAATCCTGTATAGTCACTTACTTTACTGCCCAGTAACCAGCCTTCCAGATCCTTAGTAGCACAATCTACAAAATCTGTCCAGTCCTGAGTCTGTGTCTTCTGGCTGTCTCTGAAAAGCAACCTGTACTGTTCAGTGGTTAAGCCAAACCCATCTATCAGAGCACTCTTCAGGACATTGTAGTTGTCAGCATCCTCTTCTCTAACAGTGTGGAGCTTATCTCTGCCTTTGTCTGCAAAAGAGAGCCACAAAATTGCTGCCCGCTGACTTTGGGATACCTGCTGTACTTTGCAGGCCCTCTCCAAAGCAGTTATCCCCTTGTGGATGTTATCCCCAATCCGATAGGGAGGGTCAATTTTGTTCAGGTTTCTATGGTCATGAGACCTTTCCCTACCACTAGGGTTGTTGCTGCCACCAGTGGGCTCTAACCACACAATTTCTTCTCTCTTTCAAGAGCCAGGGTCTCTTTGGCAAGGGCAATTTCTTATCTCTTGATCCTAAGCTTGACTTCCCTCTAAGCTGAGGCACTGGACCCTACTGATGAGTCAGAATGTTCAGATCCACCGGAAAGGGATCTGGGTCTTCTGTTCACTTCATTAGACCTATGTGGAGGGATAGAGGGAGGCCTTCCTAGGCCATCTCTACACCCAGGTAGTCCTGTGTCTCCCAGGTTAGGTTCAGCAACCTCATCCTGTTCTACATCCTAATCATCTTCAGAGACCAGTGGGGCTCCCACACTAGGGTCCTCTTTTGATTAAGGGTGGCCCCCCTCCCTGCTACCATGTGCCTCTGGGTCTGATGCTTTTTCTAAGTCTTCTGCCACTAAATATCTATCAGGTGCTGGGTGGTTGGACTCTGACCCTGTCTTAATTTTCTGACAACACACACGCTTCTCAGCTCTTGAAAAGTGAAGGTGTCATACTTAGTTGTCTGCAGATTGCTGACATCTGGCAGAGAGGTACTACCTCCTGCTCTCAAAGACATTGCTAGTGTGGTATGGTGTGTGCACCTACCCACACTACTTGTTTTCCTACTAGAACCTCTCTAGAAGTTGTAGTCAGTGTGTGCTAAGCCCTTACCACCTACAACTGCTAAGTTTAGTAGAACTTATGTATTATAAGACTTGATTCATATGTACCTACAGGTACCTTGATGTGATTTTTCAAATGATATTCTCAAGATTATTTGGTAAAACAATGCAAGCTCTTATCCCATCCGCTGCACACCAATGTGAGATGTTAGCCTGGCATAGGATGTCCACTAGTTCTAGTGGGCACCTTGCACCAGTCTAATAGACTCTTATTGATGGTGGTTGTAAAGTCAACCTTATAGAAAGCGATCCTAGTGGTAGCATGGACCAGCAGTCATCAGGCTAAGACTTCAGAGAGCATATTAAGCAAGTTGTTTTACCAATTATAATCCCTTGAGTACCAAATGAAGCTTTGGTCTGGGGCTTCAAGCACCACAATGCACAACTTCAAATTATCTCTTGAAGTGAGTGCAGCTTCCAAATGTAGGATGACCGGGAGTTCCGGTCCCATGTCTCTCGTGTCCACCACAGGTCTCAACTTTTCTGTAATCGAAGGTCTGGGTCATGGATGTCTGGAAGTCTGTGTCCTGTATCACAGATTCTTCGGGATCTGGTGGGAGCCTCAAAAATGCAGATTGGCAAAGTTGCTGTTGGTGCCTTTTTGAACAGGGTGGTCCCTCCTTGACCACAAGGGAGATGTTTTCCAACTTCCAGTCGAAATGGAATGTCGAAGGTCCAGGATATATGTTTCAGAGTTTTGTCCAGGGTAATCTAAAGTCCTGGGGACTGGGTTCCTATACTTATACTAAGTTTAGGGGCTGGACTACCTGCAAGATCCCTCCTATGGGTGGACCTGGGAAGGGGGTGGTTACACCCCTTTCCCTTTGTCCAGTTTCATGCCAGAGCTGGGGCAGAGTGCCCCAGCAACCGGTTTGAAATGGGAAATGCATGGAGCACCTAGCGTGCCCCATGCAGTGTCTGGAAAGCATTCACTTAATGCAGCCCTCCCTGCCCCAATACAAAAATCCTGTCTGGGGAGGTGCCAGCACCTCCTTGAACAGGAAACCTATTGTCCAGGCCTCCCCTGCCGGAGTTTCATCCAGCAACAGGAGGTCAGACTCGTGTCTGTGGCAGCAGCATCCATTTTGTGATGCTGAGGCTCTGTTTAACTTTAACCGGGTAAACCAGTAATTACATATCTTCTCCCTCTAGAAGAGTGTAATGCTACCCCCGCCGCCAGGACTGGCGGGGGAGGGTAATATTCCAAAGTGTTTGACACCTTACACGACATGTTTTGATAAAGCCAAACCAAAGTTAGCATTAACCGCAAGGAATATAATGCACTTAAGAGTATATGGTATGGCTATATCATAGAACAGTTATAAGGGCATGGTTCTGAAAGCTGTAGAGGGGCTCAGCTCATGCTAGGGCACCCTCTCACTTAAAACCAATCACTCTACCTCCAGGATTGTCGAGGTCTGCCTTAGGAGTGGCATATAGGTGTATATGTGTCTATATATGTATATAGATATAGGTATACTATATCTAAGTAAGGGGTAATTACACCACCTTACCCAGGCTGTGTGAACAGACCTGTGGTGTCAGTTTGCAAGGCAAACCAGGGGTGGCACAATACATGCTGCAGCCCCTGGTGGGCCTAGGGTTCACCTATGCCCTGGGTACCTAGGGTACACTATACAGGGGCTCACAAGGGTGGCCCAGCAACCAATCTGGTTTGTACCTAAAGTACATGGTATTAATTTAGAGAGAGAACAGCTGGGATGTGGGCCTGATTGCCATGTTCACAGCCACACTGAAGTCGAAAAACCAGAGAATCACAGCAAAAAGTGGGGGTAACCATAGGAAGAAGACCCTACTCTCCTACACACTGCCATACATAAGTCCCTATTACTGGCTGCCACTGCATGTACAGAAGTTGTCACGGTGAGGGAAAATTTGCATACCAGCTTGGATGACCCAGTCATTTCAACACAGCTACCTTGGGCCGACACCGAACTGGGCACAAGAGGAAAGTCCACTACTGCAGCGTTTATATGTTCAGCCGTACCAGAAAAGGCCCCAAATAGGAAACTACAAACACTACAGCCTCCTCCAGAGTGTGCACCATATGTAGTTGTTCTGAAGAATGTTTCACCCCATACACAGCCCAAGAGGAATCAACATTTGAAGAATAAGGTGACTCATTGGTTGGGCATTACCCTTGGATGAATCACACAGGATGTCCTTTCAAATGGAATAATAGGAGTCCGGAGGGTAAATTAGTTAGGCCCCACTCACACGTCAGACCCGGGACACAGTGATGTAGGTAACTTTCATGACACAAGCCGGGTGGAGGATATAGTGGACAAGCTCTGGAATTTTCATGACCTTTCCCAAAGAATCCAGTTGGTCCCCCAGGGTTATTTATAAAAGCCTAAACCCTTGTATAATTAATTGACCATGAGATTCACTATAATGAGACAAAATCGCTTTGCTGCCCTGGAAGAGGTTGATTGACTGCACATAGGGTCTGAGGCTGAGTCTGCAGAAGACCTACACATGGGTATCGGCGACCATGCCGAAACAACTAGGGCCAGATTAACAAGCCCCTTGCATCACTTTTGCGCCGCTGTTACATCACTTTTTCTGAGGCAGCAGCAGCGTGAACAAATCACCATGTTGCTACTAATTTACAACGTGACGCATCTATGGAGATGCGTTACATTGTAAAGCCCTGGGCCACATTATACCTGCGTCAGGTTTTATATATACAGGGTGGGCGTTCCCACGCAGGAAAGCCTTGTATAAGTGACGCAGTGAAATCTACAAGTTTTAACTGCGCCACTTCTAGGACACCACAGCGTTAAAACCTTAAGCATGCTTGGAGCAGGTATAAGGAGAGATGAAGCAAAATAAGTTTAGGCCTCGCAATGCTTTGCTAGAGTTGCGTCGTGCTTGCAACACAACTCCAGCAATGCATGACTTTTGCACCAACAGATGCATAAGAATTTCTGACATATCTCTCAATTTTTCTGCAATGATGCACCGTATTGTAAATACGATGCATCCATTGTGGTGCAAGGGTAACTGAGGCATCTCTGCTCTAACACAGAGGTGCATCTGTTTTTTATAAATCTGCCCCTCAGTGTCTTTGACCCACCTATCTTAGATTTTTTATCCGGTTCACCAGTTGCATCCAATGGTCAATTTGAAGCTACTCCATCACCTGAAGCTTGGGAACAGGATACAGGCACCAATATCCAGTCTCCCCGGCACCATTATCAGAAAGGGACAGAACCGGTTGATTGCCCGAAGGGCCTTGACAGCACAAGATTCCACCAGTGCTGCAACCATACCTCATAATCTTAGTGCATTTTCTGAAACTTGCAGTTATTAGCACCATTTTGACTGACCGAAACTGGACCTCCCTAATAACAAAACATCAAATTGCATGCCTTCAGGAAACTTGGTCATGAACCAATATCCTTATAAATGGTTTCTCATCAGTGTTTATGCTCACAATGCCATCTCCCAGTGGGCAGCACAGTGGTGGTCTTCTAACTCTAATAAGCCCACCATGTGCAATCAAGGTGTTGAAGATTTTTGTGGATTCCCCTTATTTTCAAATAATCAGTTGTTCATTTCCTGGCGCACCAGTAGTTGTTCTCATAAACTTAATCACAATACTTTTAACAGTAGCAATGTGAATATATTTGAATCATTAGCTAACACTGTAGATGTGTTTTTTTTCATATCTGATAGAGGATTATGTAATTTTTCGGGGGGTTAGATTTTAACCTTAGATTTTCTCCAATTGCTGACAATCATGTTTGTGGTTCAGTAGCTAATAGTTTTTTCAATCTCGCATTTTATCCAAAATCCATGTGGCAACAAGTTGAACAGGCTCCTTATGACCTTTGATTTTATCCATGGTTTTCATCTAGTGGCTAGTAAACTTCAATAGGAAGTAACATTCACAGGAAGAGGCAGCGGGTCGACAGTCAATTGTATTTCACTGTCCAAATCCTGGTCCAGGAAGGTTTTAAACGTCCATATCCTGAACTGTGTGTTCAGCAACCACAATTCGTTGGTCCGAAGTCTAAATGTGGGCCTGCCGTTGAGGCCTGTGAATGGGATGGATTGCCTAATCGAATATACCAGGAATGTGGGGATACAACAGAAGTGGAGCGGCGTGGATGGAAGGGACTTCCTAGTCTAGCATCTAGTGAATTGCAGGGCTCAGTTTGAGCTTTGCCTTAGAGCCTAGAATGATCCAGTGCCAGTTCTAGGTGCCTTTTCGGAGTCTGCACAAAAGCAAGGGAGCAATTAATGGCCCCTATTTGCTAACGCCGAGGTAAGCCTAGTAAGTGGTTTGGTAAAATCTGATTTTTAGCTCATTCTGACCTTTTAAAGCTCTTAAAAGCTCCCTAAGGGTTCCATCTGTTATAAGGCACCCTAGGACGCTTTAAAAAGATGTTACCCGGCAAAGAAAAAAAGAGATCAGGGGGGGGGAAGCCTGAAAGCAGTTGGTTAGTACCTCTGCAAGGAATGGTGGGGCACAGTTTTGGTAGATAATTAATACCCCATTATTTACCAGTAGTCTGAATACTGGCATTGAGGTAACAATACCTGAGCATGATTGGGTTAATCATTTTACTAAGCTCTATGACCTTAATGACCAGACAGTCATTGAACCAGGTGCTATATTAGACTCGTCCAGCCCAGCATGCACAGAGGAGTTGATAATAACACTTGGAGATGTTATCTCAGTTATAAACAGATGCTCAAGCCACAAAAGTCCTGGACTAGATGGGGTACCTTCAGGTCTTGGTTTAAAGCCTATTCTACCATCATCTGATGTGGATGGAGCTTGGCTGTCGGTGTGTGTGGGAAATTGTTAGAGTGCCATGTAAGGTCTTCGCCCGAAGAGCTTCCATGTCCAGTTCACTTGAGCGAAAATGTAATAGCTTTTTTATTGCTAATTTAATGTTTAAATAATGTATTTGTGTTCTGAATTTCCATGACGGGTTGCACACTTTCCCTTGTGACTGTCAAATTTGTTGACCAGAGTTTGTTGGATTTTAACAAGATAGATTTTATGATTGTCTTCATGGTATTATCAGAGGCTGCTGTTGACTGGAAATAATAATTTGCCAGGGCAGCCATGCATTCGAGCATTTGCTGAACAAAATCATGCCTGATCAGTGTGTTCCTTGTGTGGGAGGGCAGGTAAAAAGTTTCTTGTATGCTGTGCA
Source organism: Lissotriton vulgaris (assembly GCF_964263255.1). Classification (NCBI taxonomy): domain Eukaryota; kingdom Metazoa; phylum Chordata; class Amphibia; order Caudata; family Salamandridae; genus Lissotriton; species Lissotriton vulgaris. Next base: position 1,310,744,299 of record NC_141695.1, read on the forward strand.
TCAGTCATTTTCAAACTTGAACAAGTACCACTTTAGGGTGTGAATTATGTCTTAGTCTCAGTGTTCCAATAGCTTAAGATGCCTGAAATGTCCCCTTTGTTATATGATGTTAGGCAGCAGGCAGTAGTGTAGCATGGGTTGCCAGCTCCCGGGGCAAGGAAGTATTGCACAGGGCAAATTATATCCCCAAACCCGCGGACCGCTGCACCCCTAAGAGTTTTGCACCCATGGCAATCGCCCCTGTGGCCTCGCCCATGCTACGGCACTGGCAGCAGGTTCGTGGCATTGACAGCAGCCTTAGTGCTATAGGTTTCTTATATATGAATCTGTTCAGTCGGCTTTGCATCAAAGATTGCAAGTTGAACGAGTCTCGGAGTGATAGTTATTGCTGTACATATACATTACCTGTTACAGAAGACATACAGCTTTGTGAGACACTCCAAAGAGACTCCACAAAACTCATGACCTCTCCACAGGTTGTAGGGTTCCTTCAACTGTACAAAAGGCTGTTAATTTTCACTCTTTTTACAGTTATCTCATGCCGTTGCCAAGCAATGCCCTTTAATCATACTCATCTAGCCTATTTGTGATAGGATTTGGCTTTGTCCCATTAATGTGCTCAGGGCAGAATGGTCATTTTGGTTCATGCAAACTGTAAACATATCCTCTCTTGCTCCTGTCTTTTCCCATTATCTTTTGAATTACATCAGGCTCACGAATAGCTGACAGGACAGATGGAAGTACTGCATATTTTTACTGCATACTAGAGTATCTCTTTCTCTGTCCATATTTATGTGTTGCAAAGTAGGTGCTCTGTATTGAACTGAGTTTGCCAGGCTGCATCTGTATTTTTGTATAGTGCAGATTTATGGTGCTTTCTCAGCCTCTTTCATCTGACAGGCAGCGCTGCTGTCACCTAGCCACATAGTTTGAGAGCTTCAAAGATCAGCACTTGATGATGGCGCCTGTTCCATCTGTAAGGCCTTGCCGCCACCACCCCTTATGATAATGTAGTTGTCAAGGCTTTGAGGTTATGAGGTGTGGGCATTTCAAATCTTTTTTTTTTTTATTTCAACGTGTTTTATTAGATAGTTTTTTTAAACATACATAGTACAGTAATAGCGTTGGCAGTGCCTCGCGGACATCCTTAGGGCTACAACAGGCTTGGCGGGCTTCATGGCGGAGCATATATCACATAATCAATAGTATAGGCTCGTTGTTGAATCTTGTTGCACCGTCGTTCAAAAAGGTGAGTGAGAGATGAAGAAAAGAGGGTGAAAGGAAAAGAAATGGAGATAGAGATGGGTTAGCATGTGGTTGTGCAGTGTCGAGCACTGGTGGCCAGTGGTGTGTTGGTGACCCGTATTGAGCCTTATTTCAAGGGGGATTTCAAATCTATTTTGTTGAAAGAGGAAAGGACATTGTGAAGGATAAATGAAAAATGCATTCTCTGTTGGCCACTAGACCCAAAAAATGTATAACTGGTGTTGGGAGCATGCAGTGACTTACACCACAATCTCTAAGTAATGTCATAAAAAAAGTCTACCTATTGGTCGTGTGGACCTTTTTTGGTTGACGTGAAGCTGTAAGAGAGTAGGCATTAACAATTCATTTCAGACTTGTGAAACCAACACTTTCCCACAATGAGGACCAGGCATCAATAAAAGTAATTAAAGGGATCAATTAAAGGATATGAATCTATCCAGTACACAAGCATATTAGCATTAGGACTAAAATATACAGCAATACAGTTGGTAAGCTGAAATATCTCAGGAGATTTAGCTTTAACAAAATGAGATACAAAATTGTAACAACTACAAAAATGCAGAAACAGAGTATAGTAAATGTTGTGGGCAATAAATAATATTCAATGAACTTCAAGTTAAAAGGTTTATTCTTGGAGTAACGAGCCACCGCACCACTCTCTAGCTCAGAGTGGCCCCAACTGTAAAACCACAGAATTAGAACATCATGTCTCATGGCAACAGAGAAGTTCTATTACAGAGAACTAACAAGCATGAGTAAATACAACATTACCTTTTTTCCAATTGAACAGACAAGAAAACAATAGCAAAAGAAAGAAGAAATAAGAGAAAAAGAAAAAACCATATAACAAAACCAAATACCAATGATCATTAAATTATCGGTGTAGCAATTACAGAATTACAAACAATGTAACTACACACAGCGTAACTTCAAAGGAAGACGGACCACCCGTGTTGATCTCCTCAAAATAGGAGTGGACCCCAATTGGGAACCATTCCCACACGAACTTCCAGTTTTCAAAGGACCAACATTTGAGTGGAGAACGTTACAATCGTTTATTTTCACTATTTTCCCTAGATTCCACCAATGTCCACCTTTCACCATAACAGCATTTCCACATACCTTCTCCACACAGACAGGTTCTCCAAAAGAGTCTGCACCCTTTCTCACAACTCTGTAGTTCTTGACACGCGCCATGTCACCAGGCAAAATATCCAACTTCTTAACAGAGTTCTTAACATTGTATCTGATGGTAATTTTATCTTGAGCTTTTATAACACGAGTTTCTAACTCAGAACTGTCAACATGACAGGAAACTTTTTTTTTACCGTTCTAAACAACCAGGCAGGATAAAGTGTAGAAGTTGGTACCCTACCCCTAGGAGAAACAAATGGAGCAACATTTGTGACAGAATGAGGAGTCATACGATAGAACCAAATCATTGACCTTACCGCATTCTCAACATCAAAGTTGTTGTTCTTGGCCCATTTTATACATTCCACAACAACTCAGTTCATTCTCTCAACGAGTCCATTTGTTTGTGGGTGTCCCACTGAACTCTTCAAGTGTTTTACGCCAGACTCAGACAAGAAAGTGTGCATTTCAGAACTAACAAATTGTACATCATTGTCCGACACTGTAGCCTCAGGAAACCCCTCCCTCAAAAATATTTCTTTTAGGAAGAGGACTGCAGAATTAGCAGTGGGATTGGCACAGAATTTAACCTCAAGCCATTTGCTATGAAAATCCATTAGCACAAAAGCAAAACGTAAATGACTTGGAAGAAAATTAAATGGTCCCACTAAATCTATACCAACCTTCAACCATGGTTTCGAGGGAACAGGTATAGGTTGTAAAGGCAGAGTGGTAACCTTCAACCCCTTCTCTGCACTGGAACAAACACAACACTCTTTAACTTTTTCTTCCACCTCACCATCCATCGACGGCCACCAATTATGCAACCTCAAACGTTTTTTAGTCATGGTAACCCCAAGATGACCATCGTGAGCAAAATCTATTAACTTCAAACGAAGCTGTGCAGGAGGAACACATCTTTCATCCCTCATAACAATTCCATCTTCAATAGACAAATCACTAGAAACCTTCCAAAAGGGTTGGATAGCATGAGGAACGTTTTTTTCACTAGGCCAACCAGACACGATATACTCTTTGACTTTCACAAGTGTAACATCAGCATTCATTGCTTCCAGCCATTCCTTCTCACTGCCACACACTTTCTCAGTCACATTTAAAGCAGCAATGCAACAATCTTCCTTATCTTCTTCCAGATTTAGACATTCATCATCAGCCAAATGAAGTCTTGAAAGCATATCAGCTGTTACATTTTCCTTCCCAGGAATGTGTTTTATAACAAAATCATATTGAAGCAATTTAGTTGTGAGCCGAGCAATGCGAGGAGTGTCATATTTAACTCTATCACCATTCAAAATGTAAACTAATGGCTTGTGGTCCGTCTGTATTACAAACTTCCTTCCCCAAATGTAGGAACGAAACTTCTCACAAGTCCAATAGCAGGCTAAAAGTTCTTTTTCTATGACCGAGTAGTTAGTTTCAGGGTCTCTTAACACTCTTGAAGCATAACTGATGGTAACAACTCTCCCATCTACCCTTTGTGTTAAAACGGCTCCCAGTCCGTAATTCCTCGCATCAACTGTGACCATGCAACCTACATTTGGATCATAAGCTCTTAATGTCTTAGAATTAGTCCTTTCTGCCTTGACTTGATCAAATGACTGTTGACAAGTTTGATCCCAAACAAATGCTATACTTGATCTAAGCATATTGGAGAGAGCCTTCATTTTGGTCGCGTAGTCAGGAATAAAACACGAATAAAATTCACAAAGGTCCAAAAAAGAACGCAATTCATCTTTGTTCTTGGGTATAGGACAATCCACGACAGCCTTGATCAAAGCTGGTCTGGGTGCAACACCATAACCAGACCTAGAAACTCAACCTCCCTTTTCCAAAACTCACACTTGTTTTATTTTACAACAATGCCTTTCTCTTTAAACTTAGTAAGTACAGACCTGAGAATGAGGTCATGCTGTTCCAAAAATTTACGAAAAATCAGCACGTCGTCCTGAAAAATCACTACTTCCTTAACATCTTTAAGTACACTTTGCATAACTCTTTGGAAAGCCAAGGCTGCCGAAGCAAGCCCAAACGGCATCCTACAAAACTTAAAAGAACCGAAAGGAGAAATAAAAGCTGTGTAGTGTCTTGACTCAACATCTAAAACAACCTGGTGATACGCACCGGCCAAATCGATTTTAGAAGACCACTGCGCATCTCTCAACTCTTCCAAAAGATCACCAATTTTAGGGAGTGGATGGGCATCCACCCAAATCTCTTTATTGAGACTTCTAAGGTCACAGCACAAATGAATCTCACCATTTTTCTTTCGGGCTACCACCAATGGACTAAGCCATAAACTGGACTCAATTGGCTCAATTATGTCATTCTTTTCTAACCTGTCAAGTTCCGCTTTAAGATCAGCTCTTAAACTAAAAGGCACAGACCTAACTTTGTGCTTCACAGGCACTGCATTGTTCTTAACTTTAATTCTGTGCTTAAATCCTGATATCTCACCTAGAGAATCAGAAAAAACGCTAGGGAACTCATTCTCTAGACAAAGTGGATCAGGCATATCTCGAACCACCAGCACTTGTTCTTTTGCGCCAGGCCTCAGCTCCATTACAAACAGTCCCTGATGGTACCAACCCAATATATTAAATCCACGGACAGCAACATAAATTTTCCCATGAATCCTTCTACCCTTAAATTCCAGTATGTCTTCAATGTACCCTTCTAGATCTATTTTCCGCCCTTCATAAGAAACAGGAGCTCTATTAGGAGGAAATAATTTCCTGTCTTTCCACGACTGCTTGAATAAGTCAAACGTAATCATTGTTATCCTGGCACCCGAATCCACCAGCAAATTTAAACAAACATCTCCAACTAGAATATCTACATACGGGTCAACTCATTCTGAAGGGTCACCAGACACCACACCATCATCTGTTACTGTAACAATCATGTCTTTAAATTCTTTAACTATGTTATTTTCTAGCACCTGCTCTGAGACCTGTTTTTTCCCAAAACAGTTAACTTTCTCCGATTTAATTACATTTGCTTGACAAACCTTCGCTAAGTGACCAAATCTGCGACATTTATAACATTTTGAATTCTTGCCCGGACAAAAACTGTTCTCCTTGGTATGTGGAGAGTAACCACACCTATGACAAATGTTTCTCTTAAAGAAACGCTTCTCATTAGACCTCTCTTTTTTTGTAAAGTTTGTTTTAGGAACCGAAGAAACCACAGCATTCACACTTTCTTTGCTTACATTGCTTACATTCAGAGTGCTTAAGTCTTTCTTTTATAGAAGTTTGAGCAAGTTCAATACTCTTAGCCACTTTTATAATTTCCTCTATAGTGGGATTACCCATGGTGAGTAATTTCTGTTGTATCTGTTTATCACTACAATGCTCTATAAATTGATCTCTTACTAACTGATCACGAAACTCGCCAAACTGACATTCTGCACATAACTTACGCAAAGCACTCAAATAAGAAGCAACATCCTCACTCAGTAGTTGTGTCCTCTTAAAGAATTTGAGTCTTAAAACAACCAAACTTGGTTGTACATCAAACTTAATAACAAGTTTCTTTATAGTTTCTTGGTACTCATCAATTACTTCACCCTCCGCAAGTACTAAGTCCGGTAAATGTCTGTACACCTCCCTCCCTTCAAAACCCAAACAGTTTAAAAGCAGAATTTTTTTTCTCTCTGCTCTATACCTATATGCACCAATTGCTCCAATATAAGTCTCGAAAGCGTCAAACCACTGCCGTCATTGAATTGGTGGTGTTCCAGGGCTTTCCAGAAAAGGAGGTGGTTGATTGACAGACTGCATGGCAGAAGACATGAAATGTTTGTTGCTAAAATTTCAACAGAAATTTATATAAAATACCCTTCTTGAAAGACCAGTTCCAGTCTAAAACAGTTAAAATGCAGCAAATCCTGTTAAAAAAACAAGTACCAGATGTAATAGTACCCATGCGAATCAATCGAGAAAGCGCCCTGTTTTGCCACAAAAGAAAAAGAATAAACAAAAAAAAAATCTTACTTCAGTGTCAAAATTATATACTGGGGACGTTAAGCCTTTAAATTAAAATGAAGAAAAACGCAGATTCCGTCGTCCAATGTGACACAGTTCAGCTGTTCCACCTTATCGATCTTCATAAACCGTCACTGCGCAGCTGATAAGCATTTGACAATCAGAGCATGTGCACAACGTCAAGATAACACGAACAGAATTACGAAAGCACGCTAGGACGAAATGACGTAAGACACAGCTGCTTCACTGAAGGATAGATTGTTCGAGGAAGACAATCGCAAATACTCTGTGTACGTTCTTGTGCGTCATCATACAGCACATTCACCGGCTCTGTGAGGATCTCCCCAGACAACGGATCGCTCCTTGCATCTGATGCCAACTCCAGTACAAACTCAGCACACTCGATCTTGCGCTTTATCCATATGATTATGTTGGATACAAATCGTCTTTTCTGCACCAAAGGCAAGTCTCTGTGCAAATAAAACACACCCCTTAACCTCCTCACCTCCTAAATTATCAAACGATCCAAATCTGCGGCTGGGGAAGTCTTTTTCCCGTGTTTACGTCTCTTCAACAGCCGCTGGAGAAGGTAAGGGGCAAGGTTAATTTCTTTTAAAACATTTGATTAGTAAAATTCTTCTTGCTTTATAAATAGAATTTCATCACCAAAATCTTGCCATAAATCAGCAGCAGTGGCTCGTGACAATTAAGTTCCGCCTCGTCGCCAAAAATATGTTGTGGGCAATAAATAATATTCAAGTTAAAAGGTTTATTCTTGGAGTAACGAGCCACTGCACCACTTTCTAGCTCAGAGTGGCCCCAACTGTAAAACCACAGAATTAGAACATCATGTCTCATGGCAACAGAGAAGTTTTATTACAGAGAACTAACAAGCATGAGTAAATACAACAGTAAACATATGTTCCATTAAGAAGCTTACCTTCTTCCTAAAAATAGGGCGACAATAAAATCATCTAATTAGAGTTTCTAATTAGGGAATTAGGAAGGTGTCAGAATGACAAAGACTTCTGTAGAAGTCTTCAAGGTGGAATAAGTGTTTAGCATGATGCTTCACACTTGCAGGAAAAGAAAGGAGAGAGGTCTATCCCTCTACAGGTCTGGAAAGAATATGCCCTACAACTGTTAGAAATACCAACGAAAATAACAGGAGCTTCGAAACATCCTTATCTTTTCCCACACTACCAGGACTCAACCAATTTGTTACTTTAGAGGAGTATTCACAACCTCCACTGAGTTTTGCCAAAGCATCGAAAATGAGATTGTAATTGTAGCCTTGAACATCTCGTGCTCCTGGTACATAATGAACAGAAGGCTTCTTCAGAACATTAAGTCTCCACACTAATTGCCAAACCCTTCCCTTCAGGCCTCACTATAGGCATTCTAAGAAAGAAAACTACTTTCTCTAGCTACCAAGAATTGTGATATGGCTTCTGCAGAAGAAAGAAAGAAAACACGCTAACACAGCTAAATGCATTTCAAAATGAGTCAAGTTAAGTTGAGTAAGCATTTAACATGAATTTGAAAACATGATTTTACATACACAAATATAACTTTCAGAATAAATTCAAACATGAGGAAGAAACAACATAATTATATGTCTAACTAACCATTAGTGTATTTGTATATATATCTCTAACCTTTGCAATGATTACATATCATTAATACGTTTAAATGCTTCACACACGTTAATATGATTAAGGTACACAGTGAGTATAATATTAAATATGAGTATATAACTGCATAATCATATTCCATAAGGGTGGAGCCTAAATTTCCCTGCTCCAGTGTTCTGTACGTTGTTGGATTTCCCTCTTGGAAGGGAATGACTTGGCATTGCCAGTTGTGTGAGGGGAGCAGCACGGAAACATGTTCAATCTTGGTTGTGCCTTACCCTAGATATTGAACATTTATAATCCTCCTTATTTGCAGTCTTATTTGCCCATGGAGAACCTCTGTATATTAGTTAAATATAACATGAAATAATTTTGATGTGAGTAAACTGTTTAACATGGAAGGTTTCAAATGCCAGGGTCTTGTAGATTTCTTCAATGAGAGAGTTCTTCACTTTCTACAAGATGAAAGAACATTCAGTAGAGCCTGCTTTAGTTTTGTGTTTCCCAGGATCAAAATGATAGATTGTGCGGGAAACGCTGAGATATTGATGATCTGCAGAATGAAATATGAAAAGGGTGAAAAAACTCTTTCAGGTAAAAATGCACATACCAGTAAGAGAATGTGAATAAGTAGGAGGGAGCCCACTATTCTGGCTGCTCCGAAATGAGCCTTCAATCGGGGTTGACTGAATCCAGCCGAAGTCTCTTTCATCCGCTGGATATGTCTACAGAGCGATGCAAGGATCAGGGTGATGGAAACAATGCCAAGTAGAAGAGGTGCAACAAAGCCAAAAATGTTGAGAACAATAAAGTATGAATAGATCCATTCCACTTCACCACCTGGGAGTGTAGAGTTAACCGTCAAGTTAACTGCTGAATTCTGAGGACAATCTGCAAACGCATATGGGCTCTAGTACAGGGGGGCACTGAGTCCCAGGGACCACAATGCAGATCCCCACAGCAGCCAGGGCACCACCTTAGACATCCGCAGCTTTAGCCAGATGAAGAGGCGATTGTTGAAGTCAACAATCTTCACACAGTAGTAGATACAGAGACAGGTTGTGAGCCAGAAACTGGAAATTGAGGTCTCTATTACAAGCTGCTTTAACACTACAGAGATATGACTCAGGTAATAATCCTCGCCCCACATCATGTTTGTGTAGACTGCTCCGAGGAAAAAGCATTGATAAAAAGTGCATGAGAGACCCAAAGCCACTAAGAAGAGGTCGCAGGTGTTCAGACTCCGGCCTTTAGCCCAGTCCATGAGATTCAAAGTTACAATGAAAGAACTGGCAAGCATCCCAATTACACTTACTATAGATTCAATAATAACATAACCATATCTAATTCACTCTCCATTTTCAGCTTCTGTTTGCTCTGTGGTGGTGTTTAGTAATATGAGCAAGGATGCTTTGCATAAACTATGAAAATGAGCAGAACCAATCGCATTATAAATACCAGTTTCCTCATTTCCATTACACTTCTGAATTTGTTTTTAGTAGATGCAAATCTGTGTCTCTCTGTTCTTCTCTGCCCTGTGACAATAGCAAGACTTAGATGTTTAATTTAACACACTGTGGTACCAACACTCTAACAGTGTGGAGCAGATTTACTAAGGACTTCCATTGTCCTTGTGTAACACAAGTTAGCACAGAGCAACACAAGTCCTTTACTGGTATTTACTATGCTATGGAGAGCCACACTGCATTGCTTTGCATGGTTCAGTAAATACAAAGTAATGCAAAGTAGTGCATAGCACTGACTTGCCTTAATTTGCATGAAGTATGGGTTAAGTGGGTGGAGCATGGGCATTCCCATGCATCCACCCACTTATGTTGATGTAAATCCAGATAGATTTACAATGACTTGTAAGTCTGGGTTTGAGCCAAAATACTGTGCCTACCTGACAGAGGCATACAAAGGAGAAAAATCTTTATTTTTATTGTTATTTGATCTTTCCATGCGAACGGCATTCTGCATCACACATAGAAAGAGGAATATGCCTCTAAGGATTGTTTTTGTGCCGGAAGGAACCCCTTCCTGCACAAAAACAATCCTGTCTGTAACACAGGCACCCTTGCACAATTTCTGCCCTCTTCCTTTCACACAATGCAGCAGGTGGAAAATATTGGTAAACCTTCCCCTGATTATTGTAAGTTCACTTTTCCAGTGCTCTGGAACTAATTTAGACAATTGCAAGCAGAAAGAATGTACCTTCCATGCTCCTCATGTGTCCCCTTGCAGCCGACTGGAAGTGAAGGAGGAGCATATTCTGACTTTTGCTTTATTACTTTGAAAGTACTTGTTATTTTATAGGTGATTTGCAGAAATGAAAGGGTGTGATTGCCTGTGTATCAAAGTATTTTGTTTGTTAAGAAAAACCTGCGTATTTGTCATACCTTAAAATTCTAAAAAAGTAATCTTAGGTGCCAAATTGTGAGATCCTTTAATTAATTTAATTTTTTTTATTTTTTTGCTGATGCTACCTGCTCATCTTTTGATGTTATCAACCCCTTTGAAAATAGCAACAGACAGGCAGCTTTCTTTTATGAGACAATTAACAAGAAATGTGCTGCATTTAGTATAGATCAATCAGATGTCATCCCTTTAAAGCTTATTCAAAGGGTTTCTGAAAGTCTACCAATATCAAGTTGGTACAGACGTAATCAGCTCTCCATAGGAAGAACTGAGGAAATTCTGTGGTCAGTGAAATCTGATTCCCCTCTCAAACCATGTAGAACTAAGTTCTTACAGCTGATTTCAGACAAAGCTGAACCTATTCAGGCAAAAATGTGTAATGAGTTAATAAGGACTGCCATAGTACCTCATAGCTGGAAATTAGAGATAGTTAAAATGTAAAGAAAGCAAGCTATGGCATGCCCAGCGATTCTTGCTGATTTCTGCCCCATCTTGTGCTACTGATATCAGACTTACATAATTCCTTGAATTCCATCTAGCACTGGATCAGACACTATCAGGATTCAGAGCCAGAGTTAGATTAAGGGAGATTGGGGTAGGGCTCCTGGAACTTCAATGAATAACTTCCTTCCTTAAGTCGCCTTTGACCCAAGAGTAAAAATGGGCTCCTCATTTTCTGAGGAATGTCTTATTCAATTGGGAGAACCTCTGGGCTATTCTTTGAGCCCCACACTTTTTAATATCTCTGTAACTCCTCTGGCAAAACTCATTGGATCGTAAAGTTATAAATCTATAATATATTTGTGGATGATAGCCAGCTGTTCATTCACCTGTATGGTGATCAAAATCATAATAGTACAACTTTTAAAATGTGATTGCTAAACACTATGAGATGGATGAGAGAAAATACAGTAAAGTATAACTCTGAACGATTAGGTGGTGGTCTTTTCTCCAGAAGAGGAAATCTGGTATGACACATGATGGCCCCTAGTTCTTGGCCCTATCCCACCCCCTATGACGGTAATCAAGGATGTGGTTGTCTTCCTTGACAACAGCCTATCCTTCTGATAAACTATGTGATTTTGACTTGTGCATCATATCTCAGATTGTTAACGATAATTCCTCCTTTGCATCCTTTGGTGGGGTGTTTCTATCAAGAAAGGACTATTGTCTTCCTTAAGGCATAAACAATGACTGAGGCTTAAAAGTAACTAATTTGACAGAATTATGGGGTGCGAATGGTCTCCAGACTTCCTAAAATTTGCTTAGTTTCCTCCCATGAGAGAATATTGTCTCCCATTTGATAAAAGGATTACCTTTAAAATATTGTGCCCGGCACAGCAGTATATAGGACTTCCTCATTCTATCTCAAGGTCAGAGTGCAGGTATGGTGTGCTGTGTGCTGCCTTTGGCAATTTGATGGGGTGCAAAATAAATTGCGACAAAACGGAAACAAGGAGACAACAACCGTTTTTTAGAGAAAAAGAGGTCTGTATTAAGAACTGAAGATACAAATAGTATTAGTTATATCAGCACTATTACATTGTATGCAGACGTAATCCATGAATAGGTATACACATAAGTGCTCGTGTAGAAGTGAACGGTTCAAGTGAACACATGATAAAGAGCAAGGAACAGTGAAAAGGAGCTGCAATAATAAAATGGTGACAATTATGGGCAATGAGAAAACAGTTAATGTAGAACATATTAGGGACCAAAAAAACCCACAAAATACACTGAATGGTCAGAGGCGTTTCAACCTGGCAATGTCATAGGGTACAAATTATTTTGTACCCTATGACATTACCTAGAAATATCACCTGTTGAGACATTGTTGTTTGTTACATTAATTCACCAAGGTCTCAATTGGGTTTATGGGTTACCTCCTGTGGTTTTTCCTAATAAATACTGTTACATGATATAACATCCGGTACCTTGGCACAATCATAACACAGGAAAATTCTGAGCATGATGTAATCCAGTGCTATAAATAGGACAAGGAAGAGCAGGTCAGTACTTAGCACAAGGTACAGCAGATAAAGGTAGCCAAGTGCACCACACCACTGGCTGCTCCTAGCTTGCTCTTTGCCACCACTGCACTGGTCTTGCTCCATGTAATCCGAAGGGCCATGAAAGCAAGTACAGGAAGTGAACAAGTCTGTAAGAATCCTGTTTGCTTTCCAGAATTACCATTTCTTCAAATTCCCATGCCCTTATCAACAAATATGAGGCTTGTGAAGGCCGAAGGTTGAAACAAGGATCAATTGTGTTGGTATTCAGATAAAAGCGTGCATGAACGCACTTCCAGTCCCCTGGCAGATTATTGAACTAATATCCATGTTTTGTAGCTGCCACAAACATTTGTGCAACACGTGTAATCATGCCTTAAGTAGTGCTGAGTGATAGCATTTGGCATGGAGTATTGTTTGGCATGATGGCCCTAAAGCCATTTGCATGCAAAGAACCAGGGGAGTTTAGTGAATGAGGTAGGGGAGCAAAAAGGGTCTTGACCTGATTACAGAAAACTTGAAAAAAGCAAAACAGAGCAGGAACAAGTACACTGCGACTTCTACTTTAAAAAAACTAGACAGGATACTAGGTTTTTCCGCATGTTAAAAACTAAACTGCTTACTTACAAGCCCCGTGCACCACCAGTGTGTCACCTTTTTGGCACACCGGCAGTGCAGTAATCCTGCCCATATTTACTAGGCCATGTAAAGCCACCCGCATGGTTTTTCATGGCCTTGTAAATATGGCCTCCTTTCAGGCATTACTCTGCGTGAAAGGGGTTTTCCATGGGTGGTGCTCTGGGTGTTCCCTCACATCCATGGAATCTGATGCATTCACATCAGACTCCTACACCTTCTCAGGGGAGACACAACAAGGAGAAATACTTTTATTTGTCCTCGTTTTGCCTTTTTGGCTATGACTAGATGGAGCAAATCCAAGGAGGCTACACAAGGCGATTTATTTCAAAACACATACTTTTCAGACTTTTGCACAATTAAACTCTTTCTCTGCTGGAAAATATTTAGTGGAAGCAGTAACACACTAAGCAGTTACCATAAGAGGTTTGCCTTTGTACAGTGGTATGAAACTGTATACAGATATGGAGAATGAAAAACAACGGACAGCTAAGTTTGTGAAAAAATATTATATATTACACCATAAACATCGCCTTGTACTACAATTACAGTACTAAATCATGGAATAACAAGTTACACATTTAGGAGTTAAACATGCACCCTAATACATTTGGAAAAGATGAAACTTTGTAAAGCATGACAACCATCAGAAATAATTTGTTACAGTAAGTTTTCATTTATAAGGTTTCATTTAATTAAAAATTGTTCATTGCCATTAAATGTGATGTTACAGTGTGAGAAAACATCGGTAATAATGTTTTTCTTATTGTGATCTGCTCTGCTCCCTGGTATCTTCAAAGAAGGATTGTCTTCTATTTCTACTCAAGTTTCTGGCCCATTTATGTATTTGTTAGATATTTTTTTCTTGGTATTGTCACCTGCATTTGCTAGTACAGTGGACCATATATTTTGATCTTCAGTAATTCTGTACTCTGGTTTTGCTTTTGTGGCCAGTGACTGCCATAATCTGTCGAGTTTCAAGACCAAAAGCTTTGCAAGTAATTGCAAAGCAGTAGCGCGCAGACAATGCTTTGTGTAACAGCAAATTAATCCTGCTTTTCTGCTGATTTCTTTCATTAGTCCTCCAATTGTGTTTTTCCTGAGAGGCTTCTTGAAATACCAAACAGAGGCACTTGCAGCATCCTTCACAGTAAGTTTCATTGGTTGAACATAGAAGCATGTGAAATCTGTGGCAATTTGAAGATATAACATTTCAAAGATTTCACAGGACACATATCATTGCCTGGCTGGGCATAGATGCTATCTCTGTTTTGGTATCTTAATTTCTCATCTACTTCTTTGTGGTTTTTTGTTTGTTCGTTAAAGGTTAAGGTTGCATACTCTTGGTTGTTTTCATCTACTTGGAAGGTGAAAGTATTTTTAGGCAACTCCCGTAATCCTTCCCAGCCACGTCTTGCAAGCTGTAGTTGGGGATAAAAAAAAACTTTGCACTGCAGTTAAATAGGTTCATCACAGTTCAAGATACCACAGTATTTAATCAATGACAAGTCCTGTGCTGATATAAATTATTTTCTTATACTGATTTCTTTGCCTTCTCGACATTGTTTTCTTGTTTCCGCCTGGGTTGACGGGTCTGGGGGCATTGCTGTGAAGGTCTAATACTGGATAAAAGTTGGTTGGAGAAAATCGGAGGTGAAAAGGTTTTTGCATTTTCAGGCATTTCGCTCACTTTAGCGTTTTGGGGGGCCTGTTTGGGGGGGTTCCTGGTTTTTGTGGGTGGGTTTTGGGGTCTTGGAGCAACGCTGGGTATGGATACTTTTGATTGCAAGAGGTTTGAAGCAAATCCATGGTGGCAAAGGGGAGTTAGGGCCTAGCTGCAGAGCGCGCGCGGAGTGATTTCCCCATTTTTGTATTTTTGCTTTTTGGCTGTTTGGGGGTCTTCTACTTGTTTCCCCCTGAGTTGACGGGTCTGGGGGCATTGCTGGGAATTTCTAATACCGGATAAAAGGGTTTTTGGAGAAAATCGGAGGTGAAAACGTTTTTGCGTTTTTGCTCACTTGCTTGTCTTTGGGGTGCTGTTTGGGGGGGGGTTTGGATTCTGGGAGCACTGCTGGCACAGTCTAATGTTAATTGCTACAAACACGTTGTTAGCGGGTGCAAATACAGCATCATGCATGATATTACCAGGGTCCCTCTTCTACCTACTGGTTTTGTTACCTCTTCACGCCAGAGTCCATACAGTCCAGGGGACTGCAACGCCATGCCGCACTGCCTGATTTGTGATCCGCACCATTCTCGAGGGCAAGAACGAAACTTCCAAGCATCCCTCGGGTGTCGCCAGGCCACCGCGTCACCAAGTAAGCGCCGGGAGGCGCTAAAAAAATGACCAAGGGCTCCCGCAGTGTGGGACGCGCGTGGGCACTGCCCGGGTCCGTCCCGAGCCAGTCGAAGCCAGGAGGATGCAGGGCAGGGCCACCTCCCTTTCATTGGCGATCTAGAGTTGTCAAGGACTTGGTTAGTGAGATCTCTAACAGTTACATTGAACTTTTTTTTAGATTATAGTAAATAATTGTGCTTATTTGATTGTTTAATTTAAACTCATAACAATCCAATATGAGCAAGGGTAATCGTAAGGGGACAGGGGGTCCTGGGGTTGTGGGCACACTAGATGCATTTCTCTTGCAAGCTGAGTCTGTTCTCAAACATGAAATACAGCTCACCCAAAGGAGACTTTCAATGGAACCTCGTTTTGCTTTGATTGAAGACCCCTTAGCTTGCCCCAGCCATCCATTGATCCAACACCAGACTGTTCATCGCAAGTCCCCCCTAGGTCTCCACAAACTCAAGCTGATGTTTCATTGTCTGTAGTCACTGTTTCCAATACTCCTATTCTCACCCCTTTCCCTCCAAGACAGATTCGTACACACAAGCAACACTCAGTGCATGAGAAGGAAAGGGATTGAGTCAACTTATCTAAAAAAAGGAAAGCAGGCACTCTGCCTTTAGCCACAGATCAAGCTAACAAAATGGCAAAAACGAGAGGGGTGGCCCGTTACAAAAAAAGTAGTTTCCCAGTGTGAACAACAGTAAGCTCTTTTAGCTTACCAGGCAACTGTGCACAGGCCCTTCCAAGTCAGGCTGTGAATGAATCTGAAGACTGCATGCTTGCAAAATTAGAGGAAAAAATTGTGGCAATGCTTGATTAACCAAGTTGGCAGATATTGACGCAAGGCTTAACAAAGTAGAGCAACATCTTCTCCTCCTGAAATCCCATGCACGTAATGAGATCGCTAGTGTCTCTAAGGAGCTTAGGCCTGTAATAGCGCCTGCAAAACCGACAACTTTTTCTGACGCCGCAGCATGTGCCCCCTCTGCAAATCCTGCTAACACGCAAGTCACAACACCAAGGGGGGGATTCCGCTGGAGTTGACTGAGGGCGGTGACCTAGGAATGCCTAGGGGTTGTTTGTCTTACCACGCAGTTGTGATTGGGTGGTGTTGAATTTTGGGTCTCCGCAACTTGTAAAAAAGATTTTAGAAAGGGCAGGTGCAAGACACCTGATTAGGGATGGTATTTGTATATTGCCACTTGGATTTTCCTATCGCAATACAATTCCGCACACCTCCCGAAGGGGATGTCATTGGGACGGGTCTCAGGCGCAGAGTCTCTATGATTACAATGTAGCTGTTCACAAAAGATTTGAGCTTTTTGCAAGTCTGGAGGATATAGATTGACTGAGTTGTACACCACCTATTCATATGATCCCTCCTATACTGGCAGATCTGGGAAGGGGTGTACCAGTACAAGGCCTAAATCTAAGTACTGCCTCCCCTTTGTACGATCCTAGAAGGCCAACTTTGGGTACACACATATCCTCCCCCCGGATCCACAGAGGTATCCCCCTGTTGCCTAGACCCCATAGAGACTGGCCCCGGCAATGAGATTAATCATTCTGCACCTGGGTGTGGCCAATGTCCTCAGATAAGTAATAGTGATTCCTATAACAATATCATTGGATTACAAATAGCCTCCTGGAATATAGCTGGACTTGCTAGTAAAGTAGTTTCCTCTGAATGGTCTACATTCATCGAAGTACAAGACATCGTTTTCTTTCAGGAGACATGGGCAGTGGAAAATTTTTTCCATCCAGGATACCTAAACTTTTCAAAAGCTGCTGAACAGGGATTGCGTGGTAGACCCAAAGGGGGCTTGATTACATGGGTGAGGCAGTGCCATCGATACAAGCTAGAGGAGATTCATACTGACTGCAGGGACATCCTTATTATCAGGCTACATCAGGGAAGTCTTCCGGGAATGTTACTTATCAATGTCTATTCCAGGGGCAAGCAAGTTGACAAGGCTTCTAAAACAGTTGCAATTTTAGATTCTTTTTTATCTCATCATCCAGGGCAAGATAAGAATTTAATAGCCGGCAATTTTAACTGCACATTCGAACCCCTGGATCTTCATAACACGTATTTTAGTGCAGAAGAGGATGAATCTTGGTCTATCCCCACACTGGATCTTCCCGCTATTAAAAAGTGGTCTAGTGCAGCATTACAATTGAATGTTTTTTGCCTGGAGTGAGAGCAGCAAATGGGCGTACCAATTCAGACAAGGATGGGATGCCAACCTTCATTAGTGGGCAACGTGCTAGTTGCATAGACTTTTTTATGCTTAGTAAGGAGCTATGGCCTAGCTTACTGGGCATGGAGGTCCATGTCCGTCCTGAAAGTGACCACAACCCTTTGCTTCTCTCTCTACGTTATTTTAATTCTACTCATGCAGAGGGATTGGCAGCTTGTCCAGATTATGTACAGGCCCAAATGACCAACGACACACGCCGCCTCAAAAGGTCAAAGGTGGCACGTAAGCCGAGTGTGTGAATCACATGAATGGGATGGTATCTAGTGCCATGGTCACATTACATTTGAAGAATGGGGGAGTCAGGTCCTGGGACGTGGGGCTAGTTGGACCATTAATATAACTAAGTACACAGATTGCCAGCCACACACTTACTTAAATCCTCTATTTTTGAGGGAACAAACCATAAGAGACTTCCTGGTTCGTACGGGTATATCACTCAAACCCTTTTATTATTTATTTGTTTTTTGTCTTTTTTTCAAGTATTGATGTATGAAAGGGACACCTTATCGTTTTGTACACCTTATATACAATTATTTACAATTCGCGATTATTTACAAAACAAACACATACACATAACTAGTTGTATTATACAAAGTGAATTGCTCTGATATATATACACTCAAATATTCATACTACGAAGAAAAAATCATCCGTAATTCCATAAAGACCAGAGTCAAAAGTATAAACTTGATGACAATCATAAATCAATGAACTACAGTTGAATGTAGGCAGTTCAAAAAAGGAAAAATAGACTTCAAATGAATTAATTCAGTCCATTCAACCAATAAATGGCTAATCTTTTTACGCCAACGCGTTTCGAATCCGGTATGTCAACTCTACGGATTCTCATCAGGGCTCTGTCTTAATATGGGATATCTGTTGAACCAGCAGCCGCCGGTCAAGGGTAGGGTATTAGTTCTGACTGAGTTTCTTTTCTTTTCGGGATCTTACTGGATCATGCTCGTGATCCTACGTTTCCACCAAATGGGAGCTAATTTTCAGTCTTGTATTACAGCCTGCTCTGAGGGATTCCTCGCTTGGGCTGTTCGTGTTCTAATCGGTTGCAGCAGTAAACGCTTTCTAACCATGTGGGCACCGCTTTCCTCAGTCCTTATTATTTGCGCTCGCTTTCCTTGAACAAGCTGTGGCTCGGCATCTAGCTCTCATTCACTTAGTTTGGCTGCCAAACTAAGTGAATGAGAGCTAGATGCCGAGTCACAGCTTGTTCAAGGAAAGCGAGCGCAAATAATAAGGACTGAGGAAAGCGGTGCCCACATGGTTAGAAAGCGTTTACCGCTGCAACCGATTAGAACACGAACAGCCCAAGCGAGGAATCCCTCAGAGCAGGCTGTAATACAAGACTGAAAATTAACTCCCATTTGGTGGAAACGTAGGATCACGAGCATGATCCAGTAAGATCCCGAAAAGAAAAGAAACTCAGTCAGAACTAATACCCTACCCTTGACCGGCGGCTGCTGGTTCAACAGACATCCCTTATTAAAACAGAGCCCTGATGAGAATCCGTAGAGTTGACATACCGGATTCGAAACGCGTTGGCGTAAAAAGATTAGCCATTTATTGGTTGAATGGACTGAATTAATTCATTTGAAGTCTATTTTTCCTTTTTTGAACTGCCTACATTCAACTGTAGTTCATTGATTTATGATTGTCATCAAGTTTATACTTTTGACTCTGGTCTTTATGGAATTACGGATGATTTTTTATTCGTAGTATGAATATTTGAGTGTATATATATCAGAGCAATTCACTTTGTATAATACAACTAGTTATGTGTGTGTGTTTGTTTTGTAAATAATCGCGAATTGTAAATAATTGTATATAAGGTGTACAAAACGATAAGGTGTCCCTTTCATACATCAATACTTAAAAAAAGACAAAAAACAAATAAATAATAAAAGGGTTTGAGTGATATACCCGTACGAACCAGGAAGTCTCTTATGGTTTGTTCCCTCAAAAATAGAGGATTTAAGTAAGTGTGTGGCTGGCAATCTGTGTACTTAGTTATGGTCACATTACAGGCAGAGGCAGCACAGGAAGAAATCAGCAATAGAGCAGTTGACATTCACGAGCCCCTTTTTAGTGAACTGAAAACGTTTTTTTATTACTAAATGTAATGCCGCTCGCAGTTGTGGACTCTTTGTTTTTAAAACTGGTTTTCTCTTTCTTTCAAAGCCCCTTTCGTGCTGGGACCGGGAATGCTGATTTACAAGTCGTCATTGCACCGGGGGACCTGGAGCTGCTGTTGCTTTCCTGGTGATTAACTTTTGCATCTGGGCGTTCACTGGGGTGCGGGACTGCGAGGCCCAGAGGTCTGTGCGCTCTTGAAACATCGCGCACCTGGTGCCTCTTCCCGCCCCTCCTCCCTGCCAAGCTCAAAAACGACTCGCGGCCCGCAGTCGTGGACTCTTTGTTTTTAAAACTGGTTTTCTCTTTCTTTCAAAGCCCCCTTTCGTGCTGGGACCGGGACTGCTGATTTACGAGGCGTCATTGCACTGGGGGACCTGGAGCTGCTGTTGCTTTCCTGGTGATGAACTTTTGCATCTGGCCGTTCACTGGGGTGCGGGACTGCGAGGTCCAGAGGTCTGTGCGCTCTTGCAACATCGCGCACCTGGTACCTCTTCCTGTCCACTCCTCCTCTTATTTGAGACACCCCCCTCACGCTACCGCGGGAGGCGCGTGGGACGAAGCCCGGGCCAAGGGCGGGCCCGTTCTAGCCCGTAACAGACCGGGTAAGACCGGACTGGGCCACCCCTCTACAATTGCTATCCTGTACCCTATATTTCATATGTTCATTGTATTTAAATTTGCTTCGCATCCATTTTTCAAATGGCTTTAGAGATGTCTCCTAGAGGAAGCAGAAGCAAAGTGTCGAAGGGGGGAACCAAACTAACAGCCACGCTAGATGATTTTATTACTAGGACCAACTCGGTTATAGATATGGGTATCAACCTAATGGCGCAAAGGGTTTCGCTAGACCTTGTAATGGCCAGAAGAATGTCCCAAGACCCCTCAATGGCCAAGAGATCGTCTCTGGGCCTTATAGCAACAGCTAAAACCCCAGAACGCACTGATGGTCCTGTTCTAACATCAACACATCCAACTATGTTTCCGAACCCACAGCTACCAATTTCCATACATGTTCCATTACACATGCCATGTGAAAATCCACCTCCTGAAGCTACATCCCCAGCAAACCCAGCTGGGATTAGTAACAAAGTACCGATTACTATAGAGCCTGAGACCCCTGAGAACGAGACAAGCACAATGCAATTGGGTGGTAGGAAGGAGGGGGCCATACCCAAACGTAAACGCCCCATCCCCTCAGCCTATGCTGAAAAAAGACAAAAAGTAGCCGAGGCGCAGGGTAATGCCATACCAGCTAGAAGGAGGGATGGCCCGGGCAAAGCGGTTTTATCCACGACAATAGAGCAGAGGGAGGACCAAAATACTGTAAATCTTGAAACAACCGAAGGGGCTCAAGAAATCTTACCTCCAAATAACCTGGGAAGCAGAGTAGTGACTGCTGAGGAGGGAAATGGGATCCTAGTGAAGGAAATAGGGAATCTTCTTAAATCACTTCTAATGCCATTGGAAGTAAGATTGACACAAATGGAAAACCAGCTGTTGGAGGTTGAAAAAAGTATTATAACATTAGCAAGCCTGAGCATAGCCGACTCAGCGATCAATACTACCGCACGCGTAGTCACAGTGCCTGTAGTATCTCCAATAGATAACAACATACTACACCCTATACAGCAGGGAACCAGTGCTATACCCACAAGTATTAGTGTCAACCCTACAAGTGTACCAACTGTAAATACCATAAATGTACCCACCGCAAATACCACAAATAGTGCTCCAATAGCGAAAGAAACCCCTGCACAGGGCGTCAATACTACAAAAGTTACTCAACAGTCACAGAAAGGGAATCCACAGGGGAAGAAACCAAGGGGAGGTTACATAGACCTACCACCAGATGCTAGCCCTTATGTATCTGTTTTGACGGGGGTTCCGGAACTGATTAACCAGGTTGATGAGAGAATTTGGTCACTGAAAAATGAAGTCTTACATTGGTTAAATGTGCAGAGGCCCTTCCCACACCATATAAAAAGCAAAATATTAATGGTTCGTAGGGTTCCATGGATAGGGCTGACAAGGAAGACTATACCAGGTGAATGCATGGTGGTTACATTTGAACATCCACGTACCGTGCACCACCTGTGCTCCTGGAACCCACACCCGTTTGATGGAAACAATATGATTCAAACTAGACCGCAGTCCTACTGTTACCTACCCAAAACGTACTCTGAGGGTGGTGGAAGGTGGACAGTGGTAAATCATAATGCTCCAGGCAGATTATGTGGTGGGAATCTGGGAAACCCAAGCCAATGGATGGGATTGCCAACATACAACAGATTTAGCTGCTTAGAAGCGGTTGATTGACTGAATCCTTTGGCGGGATGTCCATCTAGCACTAATGTTGGAGCACGTAGGCTGAACCCCTCCACTAGGAACAAACCAAGAGAAAGCAATATGGAAGCAAACCTAGAGGTGCTCAAGGGTGTGGGAAACAAAAAGGATCATAGTTCATACATTAATACTAGAGAACTAGATGTAGTCAAATCACCAATGGGCAATGAAGCAGTGGTGGTAGATTGTGACCAGGGAGAAAGACAACAAGGTGTTTTGTCACCAGAATATAGGAACACAAATAATGGCATTATCCAGGGTGACAGAAGTTGGACGTGTGAAAACACTGTATTGGTGGCAGAGGAACCGTTAATAGAGATGTTACCAAACATGGCATCCCCGTTTCTGAAGCCACCTGATGTAGCAAGTAAAAAGGGTGAGTCACTGAAACTAGTCTCATGGAACATAGCCGAGTCGCTAAGAATTTGAGGGACCCGAAATGGGCAAAGTTCATTGACTCCAGTGATTTCTGTCTGTTACAGGAATCTTGGGCGGTAGCTATACCACACAGGGTAGGGTTCAAATATTTTGGAATAGGTGCCATTCCATCTAAAAGGGAAGGCCCTCAGGTGGTTTAATAACCTGGGTGAAGGTAACCTTGAGGATACAGATAGACGTAGTAGACACAAATTCACCTGACATATTAGCTTTGAAAATCACCACATGAGAAGGGAAAATATTTTACCTAATAAATGTCTACAATAGACCTGCCCCTACATCTAAAGAATCTCCCACTTTAGCTAAACTAGACTCCCTTTTAGGTAGAATAGTTGGAAAAGAGGAATATATGTCATTATAGCTGGTGACCTAAATTATAACCATGAACCGGTCCCAGGGCTTAGTGATATTTTTGAAGAAGAGGACCAGGCCAACAATATTCCAACATTGGAGAACACTAAACCTGTTAAATGCACAGCTTTGGCAGTCCAACTAATGAAGTTGTCTGCTGAGCATGGCCTTAGGGCCTGTAATGGGCGACTCCCGTCTGACACCCCCAAAAAGCCAACATTTTCTAGAAACAACTGTAAGAGTATTCTAGATTGTGTAAACGTCTCAATGTCTATTTGGCAAGGTTTGATAGATTTTGAGGTAGAGGACAGGTTAGAAAGTGATCACTACCCCCTGGGTCTATTGATAGAAGCTTCTCTGCTCCTGGGGGCTGTGGACGTGCCGACAACTGATGTAAATATCGGAACAAGTGATGAGATCCTTGTCAGTAACAATAGACGAGCACTCAAATGGTCACTCATATTGGACCATGGTGAGATCCTTGCCAAAATCTATGCACTTTTTGCAGGGACCTTTTGATCTTTTGTAGGTTCCCCTACAGATGAAGAAAACCCTGATTGTTTTATGTCACTACACAAAAACATTTTTTTAGATTTGAGAATGTTAGTCACAAAAATGCCAAAGAAAAACCAACAAAAATTACACAATCTGTCCCATAGTAAACCATGGTATGACAGAGTTTACAGGGAATCTAAGGGGCTCTTCTGCTTGCTATCAAATCTAAATCAGCGGAAGACGTAAAAATAGCAAGGAAAAACTATAAACAGGTACAAAATGCTTCTAGAAAAACTTGGGAGGAAGAAAGCTGGGCAGACATGTTGATAGCTGTCAAATCAAAGGATAGTGTAGGGTTCTGGAGGTTAGTCGCCAATGGTAACCACGTAGGGAGAGTGGCAAAAGATGTTTACCTCGACGAGCTAACGTGGGTTAACCACTTCACGAATCTTTACAAAAAGTATGACACAATGTCAAGAGCCTCCAGCGACGATGCCCTGTGGCCTAAACACCCCATAGACTACCTGGAATTTACTTTAGAAGAAACTGAGGCGGCAATAAACTCAGTAAAAAATGGTAAAGCGCCAGGGCTAGATAAAATACCAGGGGATTTATATAAGCATGACTTAAAGGTATGGGCACCGTACATAAATTACCTGTGTAATAAGCTATCCCATAGTCTAGATTTCCCTGAAAGTTGGAGGGGAGCAGAAATAATTTTAATCTTCAAAAAAGGGGATAGGCTGGACCTTTTAAATTATCGGCCAATTAGCCTGATGGACATTCTCCAAAAAATCTACTCGAGACACATCTTAACTCGTGTTAATGACTGGTTGGAGGAGAATGCAATCACAACAAAATATCAAGCCGGTTTTCGATGTAAAGTGAGCACAATAGATCAAGTATTCAGATTTTGCTGCCTATACTGGAAATACGTACATATAAAGAAGGGCCACTTATACGTTGCTTTCGTTGATCAGAGAAAAGCATTCGATCTAGTACCACGTGACCTTCTATGGAGAACATTGAGTGAAGCAGGGCTTCCTAGCAGTCTGTTGGTACAGATAATTGAGTTGCATGTTGGGAACTTTGCCAAAGTGCGATGGGGTCCAAATGGGGAACTGACCCAAAAAATACCTATCAAGCGTGGCGTTCGTCAAGGCTGCGTACTGGCCCCCACACTTTTCTCCCTTTTTGTGAATGACATCCCTGCACATCTAGAGGGATGCATAAATGACTCACCGAAATTGAATGGAGAAAAGGTGACTTCATTACTATTCGCAGATGACACCAGTCTGATTTCCCAAACTAAGAAAGGTCTCCAGGCACTACTCAGTTCCTTTAGCGACTATTGCAGCAAGAAAGGATTGGAAATTATTGGGAAAAAAACAAAATGTATGGCCCTCAATCCATCAAAACCAGATAAAGGCTGTTTAATTCTGAATGGTGAGAAATTGGAATCGGTTCAAAATTTTTCATATTTAGGGGTCACGTTAGATTCTTATTTTTCCTGGCGGCCCCAAATTGAAAGAAGCAAGTTGATATTTGCACAGAATGTAAAGCCTATTCTTAGGAAACAAAGCCTGAGTACTAGCAAAGCTGTGTCACCTGTAGTTGAATTATTTAAATTCAAGGTCCAACCAGCGGCCCCATATGGTGCTGAAATTTGGGGGCCCATGTCAAAGGACTCTTTCACTGTCATGGACAACAATTTTATGAGAAGTTTGGTAAGGGCTCCGAGAGGTACTCCTTTAGTGCCACTTCAGCTGGATTTAAATGTTAAAAGGACAGACCACTACACAATTGTTCGGCCACTAATGCTATGGGTAAGACTTTGGCAGGTACCTGAATTGTATGATTATATGGAAGGTTTAAAATAGATAATGGGGTTGGACAAATTGAATACTAATCCTTGGCTAAAACATGTAAAAATCTGGTTCACCAAAATAGGTCTAAACCATTTTTGGGAGAATCCAGAATGTTTTCCGCCGAATTCAAAACTGGGTGTAAAAAGGGCTTTTTGAGTTTTGTGTCTAACCTACTAACAAATGCGAATAATGCTGGGACCCTAGTGACCAACTTTCTGAGTTTCAAGGATGAGCCTCTTTTTGAGGCTTTCCTTGATGAAATCGAGCCTCCACTTGCCAAAACCCTCTTTATGAAGTTAAGATATGGGAACCTTTTGACCAAAACAACTTTGGCACGCTGGTCTAGGGGGTCCAATGGTCTTGCTCCAGTAGCAGATGAAACCTGCAACATGTGTGAGGGCAACCAGAAAGAAGACGACCCGCATATCCTTTTCTTCTGCACAGCTTATGCACTGGCTAGAAGAAAATGGATTAAACCCCTATGTGTACTTCTAGGAAAAAGATCCTGTAACCAGGCATTAAGAATAATTAAAACAGACACAACCCAAGCAATAGTATTCAGTGTTAGCTGATTTCTGTATTCGATTTATTTTTTGCGGAGGAAAAAAGGCCTAAAGCTGTAATGCAAAAGAGATGAGTTTACATGATCAAATGTGTTTCTATCAAGTGCTATAAGGGCTATTGGTATTTTATTGAGTACAGAGAAAGTTTTTATTGGGAAAAAATGTTTTTTTATCACATATGTTATATCTGTTCCAAATGCATTTAAAATTGTGATTTGATGTATTTTATAATGAACTGTGTTGTGACTCTTTTATGGCATTTTAGCCGAAATAAAGAAATAAATTGAATGAACCGATTAAACCCGTCCGTCGGAAAGCTTCCGAATGGTATAACTCTTCCTGTTGGACAGCATATAGATCCCTTTCAGCAGCCATTAGGAATAAAGATAGGGCTCTAATAAGTAAAAGCAGGTCAGCTTATAAGGCTGCCCAGTTAGTGGCCAAAAGAGAATGGGACGAACAGCATTGGGTTGCCCTCCTGGAGGCTTGTTCTAGGAGAGACATGACTGCGTTTTGGCATATGATGAAGTGGGTGAGTGGTTCACCAGCCAATGTACCTATAAACCATGTGGAGCCCCAGCAATGGGTTTCCCATTACAAAGGACAATTTACCTGTGATACTGTAGCAAGTACTTCCTTTGAGATTCTGTCAGTAACTCCAATTCTACATATAACCAAGCTAGAAGTGGTAAATGCTCTACTCCGGGTATCTAAGGGTAGGGCTCCGGGGCTAGATTGTACCCCCGCTGATCTGTTCCTCCAAGATACAGAATTGTGGGCGGTATATATCCAGCTGCTAGCTAATGCCATTGCTGAGGGAGCACGCATACCCTGTACTTGGGCAGGAGCAGTAATCCGTCCCATTTTTAAAAAAGGTGATCGGTCGATACCGGCCATCTATAGGCCCATTAGCCTAATAAACTGCATTCAAAAAGTTATTGCAAGGGTGGTGCTAGGCAGAATTCAGGCCTGGTTGGAGGAATATGCTATCCTCCCAAACCTCCAGGCAGGGTTCCGTCAAAGCACTAGTACTGTGGACCAGGTTATGAGTTTTATTCTTATTTATTGGCCCATTGTAATTATAGGGAGCGGTACCATCTTTGCAGCATTCGTGGACCGCAAGTCAGCTTTTTGACTTGGTCCCGCGCAATAAGCTGTGGTGTACACTGAAAAGGCTAGGTATGCCGTCAGACCTGTTGGCATTTGTTGTGAAATGATATACTGATAACTATGCCCAGGTCAGATGGGACGCAAGGGGTAACACCACACAAGATTTTCGGTTGAGAAGGGGATGAGACAAGGGTGTGTCCTGGCTCCCACTCTCTTCTCAATATACATTAACGGGGTTGTGCAATATTTCGAGGATTTCCCTACAGATGCTCCAACTTTTGCGGGGATTAGGCTCCCACTACTGATGTTTGCGGACAACATCCTAATTCTCTCTAAAACCAGACAGGGCCTTCAGTGTGCCCAGTCCAGATTTGAGGAGTTTTGTCTGGACCATGATCTTGTTGTCAATGTTGACAAAACAAAGTACATGGTATTGACAAATTCCCCAAAGGCAATCGGTGTCGGCCGAATGAACGAGGGAATCCTGGAACAAACGGAGACTTTTTCTTACCTGGCCGTTTTAATACATAGAAGGTTAAGCTGGAAGCCGCAGATAGATTGCCATGCTGTTAGGCATGCCCAACTTACAGGGGTTTTGCTGAAGGAGCATAGTCAGTCTTACACAAAACCCATAGCACCTGCGCTCCAGCTCTACAACTCTAAAATCAGTGCCTCATTACTTTATGGGGCTGAGTTGTGGGGATATGCGAATTCGGACTGTCTAGTTATGGCTAAGAACAAATTCCTACGATCAATAATTGGTCACCCTCAATCTACCCCTGTTTCTGGATCTAGGGTGCCATTCAATTAGGTATGTGACACACTACAGGTTGGTTGCCTATTGGAGGAGACTTTGGGTGACCCCAGAACTCACACACTTTGCCCTGGCTTTGGTGGAAGTCAGGGATTTGGATGTAAATAGGAAACTGGTGTGGTTCAGTAGTGTCAAAAATATACTTTCAGACATGGGGTTGAGCCACTTGTTGACTTCCCCAGCTGAAAGTATATTTCCATCCAAAATAAATTCAAAGCCGCCTTTTGGTCTATGGTCAATATGAAGCGCATTGTGGTTTCCCCTAGCTCTTCCCTGTGCAGTGTTTTCCTAGACTTTAAGCAGTAACCAAACTATGAGGGTTACTGGGATATAATTTCATCAACCCGCGATAGGAAGTTATTCCATCAGTTCAGGGTGGGAACACTCCCCATTAATGTTTTTACATCCAAGTGGGGTAACTCGCAATCCAGCAACTGCCCATTTTGTCTGGACTTGTTGGAAACATTAGGTCATATCTTTTTAGTCTGTCCTGCTTATAGCAAACCCAGATCTAGATGGTTGAAACCCACATGTGCCAATTTGGGTACTAGGTCCAGCCTTGAGGCTCTTAGAATCCTCGAAACATCAGTGGCTGGACTGGTTGTGGTTGCAGTAGCAAAGTTTCTAGGCTGGGTATGGGTGCTTCGCTGGAAAGAGAAGAGGCAGAGGCATCAGCCTACCCCTTGATAGGTTTCCTTATACTCCGAAACACCCACTATGTATTACCCCGGACATATAAGACCCCTTCACTGTAAATGCAGAGCCCCAATCTCAGGCAACTTGTTATGGGTCTGTTTTAATGATTTTATATATATTTAATAACAATTTTATAATGGATATACGCGGTGCTCGAAAGGAAACAAATTGTATCACTAACTGTTCTGTCTCCTGATAACTACAATGAGTTGTTCCACTATTTTTCTTTTTATGTATATGTTGTTTTAACTTTTGTGATTTTATGTAAATCGAAATAAAGTTATGAAATTAAATGGATATTACCAGCTCTGCTAAAAGGAGGATTATTAATTTGTCTATTTAGTCCAGCCCTTGCTGATATAAGGCTTTGATTACTGTAACATTCCCCCACATACCCATTTTCTTCAAGGTTGGGGGAAGTTGTGTGCACTCCTATGCGCAAGGGCACATTGGAAGACACATGATGACACAGCGGTCCAGCCGTGGGGAGTGGCACCATTGTTGCTGGATGAGAACAGAGCAATCCAGTTACGAGGCTGCTGACTGAACTTTCTGTCGTCGATCAGCACTTTGCCCAGGCAGATTAAGTCTGCTTTCCTGCGCTATAGCCTACTAGGGTACTTATAAAATTAACCTCTTGGCTGCTAGAGGTTTTCCCCCCCGGTGCTGAAATCACAGAGTTCTCATTGTTCATGACGAGCTCAGCTCGTCATCAGCACTGCTCAACCGTGCCTCATGACGAGCTGAGCTCGTCATGAGCATGGAAGGGGTTAAAAAATACAACAAAGACCCTTGAACTTACTATAAGGGAACTAATTACCGCTGTTGGACTACGTATCCCACCATGCTGTTCAATGAAATTGCACTATGCAGATGGCCACTGGGGGCCAAGAAGTGATGTCATAAAACCGGAAATAAAGCAATACCGGATGTAACAGCGACTGTGTCGTAGAGGTTTGTTGAGCCCAAGAAGAAGGGGCTTGGTTGCCGCAAAATGTGTTGGCCAGATAAATGTATTTAAGTGCAGAGAAGCAGGCTGCCATGTTAATGCCGCAAGGTTGGGGAAGTCGTGTGCACTCCTATGTGCAAGTGCCAATTGGAAGACACATGATAACACAGCGGTCCAGCCGTGGGGAGCGGCACCATCGTTGCTGGATGAGAACAGCGCAATCCAGTTACGAGGCTGCCGACTGAACCTTCTGTCGTCGATCAGCACTTCGCCCAGGCAGATTGAGTCTGCTTTCCTGCGCTATAGCCTACTAAGGTACTGATGAAATTTAAAAATATAACAAAGACTCTCGAACTTACTATAAGGGAACTAATTACCGCTGTTGGATTACCTATCCCACCATGCTGTTCAATGAAATTGCACTATGCAGATGGCCACTGGGGGCCAGGAATTGATGTCATAAAACCAGAAATAAAGCAATACCGGATGTAACAGCGGCTATGTCGTGGAGGTTTGTTGAGCCCAAGAAGAAGGGGCTTGGTTGCCCCGAAACGCGTCGGCCAGATAAATGTATTCAAGCGCAGAGAAGCAGGCTGCCATGTTAATGCCGCAAGGTTGGGGGAAGTCGTGTGCACTCCTATGCGCAAGGGCACATTGGAAGACACATGATGACACGGCGGTCTAACCGTGGGGAGTGGCACCATCGTTGCTGGATGAGAACAGAGCAATCCAATACGAGGCTGCCGACTGAACTTTCTGTCATCGATCAGCACTTCGCCCAGGCAGATTGAGTCCGCTTTCCTGCACTATAGCCTACTAAGGTACTGATGAAATTTAAAAATACAACAAAGACTCTTGAACTTACTATAAGGGAACTAATTACCGCTGTTGGACTACGTATCAAACCATGCTGTTCAATGAAATTGCACTATGCAGATGGCCACTGGGGCCAAGAATTGATGTCATAAAACCGGAAATAAAGCAATACCGGATGTAACAGCGGCTATGTCGTGGAGGTTTGTTGAGCCCAAGAAGAAGGGGCTTGGTTGTTCCGAAACGCGTCGGCCAGATAAATGTATTCAAGCACAGAGAAGAAGGCTGCCATGTTAATGCCGCAAGGTTGGGGGAAGTCGTGTGCACTCCTATGCACAAGGGCACATTGGAAGACATATGTATATATATATATATATATTCTTCATAAAAAAACACAGGTTTCAGGGACGTTATAGTTAGGAATTAGCATTTTAAAAACCTAAGAAATTCACAGAAAAAGACAAAGGTTGGAGGGATGTTATAGTTAGTTTGACATTTCATTTGTACAAAACCAGATAAATTCAGCTATTATAGGCCCGAGCTTCAAGGGCAAGAGCTTTTGCTCTACTTTGTTTTCGCCAAGGGATTGGATCAGCTTTGGCCACTGCATCCAAGGACCACCATGTACTGCTGTGAACAAACACGGTCTGTGATCACACGGAGAGAACAGCTCACTATAGCGGAGTCTCCGGTATGGCATGAATTGCACAGATGCGGTAAGGCGTAAAGGGGACCCAGGAGAAGAGTTATTGCAGTAGTGACACCAGGAGATGACATTTGCACACATTTACGAAATTTTTAAATAACCAGCACTCACCATAAGATTTAAAGAGTGGTCTGAAAATGTGTTCCCGTTCAGCCAAGATGGTGCAGTATGGGATATGCAGTCTGCCGAGATGGGCAGCGGGGACGTTTCAAAAACCTGACTCAATTGGGCTCCCACCAATGGGGGTAGGATTGCTATTTAAAAAATGAACTGATGCCAGTTACTGGTGCAAGGGCATATGAATAAGGCAGTAGCCAAAATGCGTCATGCCGACAGTGCTTCAATAAACGCATTCTTCTGAGAATCCCGATGTGTCCCTCCAGTTTTTCTTATGTGGAGAAATCTTCTTTTGGATACTTTGCGCACTAGCCCCTGACGCGCCTGGGGAACACGCCTGTCAAGTTGGCCAGAACTTCAAGGGCAAAGTAGAGCTTTTGCTCTACTTTGTTTTGCCAAGGGATTGGATCAGCTTTGGCTCCTGCATCCAAGGACCGCCACGTACTGCTGTGAGCAAACACGGTCTGTGATCACACGGAGAGAACAGCTCACTATAGCGGAGTCTCCGGTACGGCGTGATTTGTATAGATGCGGTAAGGCGTAAAGGGGACCCAGGAGAAGAGTTATTTTAGTAGTGACACCAGGAGATGACATTTGCATGTATTTACGAATTTTTAAATAACCGGCACTCACCATGAGATTTGAAGAGTCGTCTGAAAATGTGTTCCCGTTCAGCCAAGATGGTGCAGTATGGAATATGCAGTCCGCCGAGATGGACTGCGGGGATGTTTCAAACAACTTGACTCAGCTGGGCTCCTACAAATGGGGGCAGGATTGCTATTTAAAAATGGACTGATGCAAGTTACTGGTGCAAGGGCATATGAATACGGCAGTAGCCGAAACGCGTCATGCCGACAGTGCTTCAATAAACGCATTCTTCTGTGAATCCCTGATGTGTCCCTCGGGTTTTTCTTATGTGAAGAAATCTTCGTTTGGATACTTTGCGCACTAGCCCCCGGCGCTTGGGGGACCCGCCTTTCAAGTAGGCCAGAGCTTCACCGGCTGGAGCGTTTGCTCTAGTTTGTTTTCGCCAAGGGATTGGATCAGCTTTGGCCCCTGCGTCCAAGGACCGCCATGTACTGCTGTGAGCAAACACGGTCTGTGATCACACGGAGATAACAGCTCACTATAGCGGAGTCTCCGGTACAGCGGGAATTAGACAGATGCGGTAAGGCGTAAAGGGGACCCAGGAGAAGAGTTATTTTAGTAGTGACACCAGGAGATGACATTTGCACGCATTTACAACATTTTTAAATAACCGCACTCTCCATGAGATTTAAAGAGTCGTCTGAAAACGTGTTCCCGTTCAGCCAAGATGGTGCAGTATGGGATATGCAGTCCGCCGAGATGGACTGCGGGGACATTTCAAACAACCTGACTCAGCTGGGCTCCCACCAATGGGGGCAGGATTGCAATTAAAAAAAATGGACTGATGCAAGTTAATGGTGCAAGGGCATATGAATAAGGCAGTAGCCGAAACGCGTCATGCCGACAGTTCTTCAATAAACACATTCTTCTGTGAATACCCGATGTTTCCCTCTGGTTTTTCTTATGTGGAGAAATCTTCTTTTGGACATATGTATATAGTCCTCGCTTGTGGCAAAAGAAAAATAAAAGCTGAACAAAACCCAAATGGTGGGCTTGTCTGGATTTCTTTCAATTGGATTTCCGTCCTCCACGATATATATATATATATATTCACTGAAAAAACCATAGGTTATAGACCATATATAGTTAGGAATTAGCATTTACAAAACCTTGAAAATTCACTGAAAAAACTATGGGTTATAGAACATATATAGTTAGGGATTAGCATTTACAAAACCATATTTTACTCACACAAAACCAATGAAATTTCATATATAGTTAGTTGCACTAACTATATATCGCGCACCCGCAATCCACTGCTGATCATGTCACATATTACATCATTCATGACATGGTCAGTGACATCACTGATGTCATCACTGATGACATCACTGATGACATCTCAAATGACATCACTGATGACATCACTGATGACAACATCCAGTGACTGTATGTTTCTGAAAAGTCAAAATATGTCTTACATATTGAAGAATGATTGGATGTATAAGTGTCTGGATGAAGAATTTAGTTGGTGCATGACTGACTTTATGAGTGAGTGATTAAATGTGTCTCACTGAGTGCATGGGTTAGTGACTAAACTGTCTTAATTTGTGGATCATTATATCTGTTGTTCTGTAAACTGCTGCATGTGTTGATCAGTAGCTTTATGATTAAGTATATGGGTTATTGATTGGTTGCCCAAGTATTTGTATGGGAGACTGAGTGTGTATGTGGGTGGCTGGGAGGTGTATGACTCTGTGCATAGATGTGTGAGCAGTTGATTCACTACATGTATGGGTTCAAAATTACATGTGGAAACAGCTGTATGGGCGGTTGACTGTGTGCATGAGTGTATTGGTGAGTGAATGGATATCTCAGTGCTAAATGTCAAAGTAAGTACATATGTAAACCACAGTACATGTGAGAGTTGACATATATAAATAACTGTGCATAAGAGCCAGTGAATTTGTGAGTGGCTGTATGGATCATTGTGAACTTGTATCAGGGATTGTATACGAGAGTAAATATGTGTTAGTATATGTTTGAATTAGTAAGGTGTGTATAACTGTATAGTTGAGGAAATGGAAGTGTGATTGATTCTTTGCATGACTGACTAGGTGTGTGAGTAACTCCATGGATGAGTGACAGTCTGTGAGTGTCTATTTACTCTGAGTGTATGTAAGATTATATAAAAGTCTGAAGAGGTTCACCGTATTATCACATGAATGATGTCATCAGTGATGTGATCAGTAATGTCAAATGAGACGTCATCAGTGATGTCATCAGTGATGTCATTTGAGATGTCATCAGTGATGTCATCAGTGATAACATCAGTGATGTCACTGACCATGTCATGAATGATGTAATATGTGACATGATCAGCAGTGGATTGCGGGTGCGCGATATATAGTTAGTGCAACTAACTGTATATGAAATTTCATTGGTTTTGTGTGAGTAAAATATGGTTCTGTAAATGCTAATCCCTAACTATATATGTTCTATAACCCATGGTTTTTTCAGTGAATTTTCAAGGTTTTGTAAATGCTAATTCCTAACTATATATGGTCTATAACCTATGGTTTTTT
Source organism: Lissotriton vulgaris (assembly GCF_964263255.1). Classification (NCBI taxonomy): domain Eukaryota; kingdom Metazoa; phylum Chordata; class Amphibia; order Caudata; family Salamandridae; genus Lissotriton; species Lissotriton vulgaris. Next base: position 1,310,778,595 of record NC_141695.1, read on the forward strand.
CAGTGAATTTCATTGGTTTTTTAAAAGCTAATATCTGTAGCTGTAAAATGTATTCTTCTTTAAATCTTAAAATATATTTTACATGTTTTTGATACAATTTTTTTTAATTTTTTTTTTTGTTTCGCTCCCGGTCCGCGAACCGGTTAGCTTCCCGTTAGCTCAATTTGGAGCCACGACTCGGTCCGCGAACCGGTAAACGTTCCGTTTGCGTAACTGTTGCGTTAGAAAACAACATCGTGACGCGTCGCGTCAGCATGACGTTTCGCGTTGTCGCGTAATACGTCATATGACGCGCCAAGTTAGCGTACCCGGAAGCGAACCGGAACGTGGCGCAAAGCGCGTAACGTAAACGCAGCAGGTCATGTGACTCGGTAATAACACTTTTCATTGGTTCATTTCACTTTTGGTTTCCTAATGATGTAATACTAGGTCATGTGATCTAAAATTAACACTTTTCATTGGTTTAGAACTATTGCTTTTCCCAAATGATGAAAACCCCTCCTTCTTTCCTCACTCTGACTTTCATCTTGGTGAGAGAAAGACCATTTATTAACAGTGAGCAATGGCTTCATTAGTTGCTTCAGCTGGTTCTTCCCCACCACCTCCACCACATCCAAGGAAGAGAGGACCACCTGCTGAAGTTATTATTCAACAAGAAGAGGAAGAACAGGAAGAGGAGGAAGAGCAGGAAGAGACACTGTTTTTGCCAGAGGAGCCCAGGAGGTATCATCGGAAGGAGAACTATATTTGGCAATTTTTTTAATTTCCCGAGGGCCAAAAGAAAGTAAATGCACGCTCCGTGTTTTGCCGTATATGTAATGATAGACTGTCCAGGGGGACTGATAAAAAATACAGTTACGGCAACTACACTATGCATCGGCACATGAGTAGGTGGCATCCTAACAACTACAGTGCTGCCCAGTTACGTGACGAGCAAGACAATCCCCCTTCGATGGCCAGAAGATCGGTTGTACAGGAAGTGACGGGACCAGAGGCGAGGGAGATGGTCCCAAATATACGAATGAAGTTTGGGGAAGTGAAACAAGTGTGTGTGCGTTGCAATCAGTTCATTTGCTACAGAGAAAGTAGCATCACTGTAATTATCAAAGCTATTGATAATCATGTTTGCCCGAAACGCCCCAAAGAATAAATTCTTTTTTTTTGTTGCTCCTGTTGAGCCCTTTACAATGAATCTTTTTCGTTTCCCCCCTCCCCCAAAAAATCCAAAAAAATATGAAAATGTTCAGAAAATACAAAAGAATTAAAAAAATGTTCAGAAAAATAATAAAAAAAATATAAAACAACAAAAACAAAAAAAAAGTTCTTTTCAGAACTACCTCCCCGTTATAAAAAAATTGGTAGAATATTTGGAACTCTGCCAACCTCTATTTCTTTTAGTTCGCTTCCCGGTTCGCACTCCGGTACGCGAACCGGGAGCGATTCAAATTTTTTTTTTTTAAAAAGAACAGTAGGTATAAGGGAAGGAAACAGACAGTTATGTTAAAAGAAAGACAGCTATAGGGAGTAAACAAAAGATACTGTTACCCGCAATCCACTGCTGATGATGTCACATATTACATCATTCATGACATGGTCAATGACATCATCAGCAGTGGATTGCGAGTAACAGTATCTTTTGTTTACTCCCTATAGCTGTCTTTCTTGTAACATAACTGTCTGTTTCCTTTCCTTATACTTACTGTTCTTTTTTAAAAAAAAAATTGTGATCAATCAGAAACAGTGACATTAATAGAGACAGAGTGAGTGAACAAGAGTGAAGAAGTATGAGAAGAGAGGGACTGAGAAAAATAGTGGAAGGAGTAGAATAATTAAGTAATAGAGAAAGGAATGAGGGAAGTAGCAAAGGCAGGAAAGTAAGGATTAAACAAATGAAGCAGTAGAACTAATAGAAGTTAAATGTGATAGATTAAATGATTGATTCAGGATGACGATAAGGTGTGGCCTCTCCAAAGGTTTGTTTAAGGTGAGGCCTACTCAGGGTTGCATATCAAATTTATGCTTGTTGAAGAATACAGAGGAGATAATACATGTGAAGGCCTACCAATGAAGTAAAACATGTCCACTTCACTCTTGAACAACGGCCAGACCTCTTCTGTGTCCATAGACAGACCTAAACTTCATCTGCACAATGTCATTCGTAAACTTAGGAAACACAAGTAATGTAATTGAAAAACGTGGAGTTTCTTTTGCTCATTTCACAATCACATCACCTGTGTTGCCTTTGCTTAGGTATCTCATAGTGCAGATGTAGTCCAGCATATGAAACAGTACCCAGAAGTGCAGCAGTGTATGCATTAACTTTGACATTTACAGAAGCCTCAGTTTCTCCATGTCTACCTCACATTTCTAATTGTATATCATAAGTACAAAAAGTAGAGAATTAATTATACATGTTAATTGGTTTATTTTTGCTGTTCTCAGAATGTATCAAATTTCACTTAAATCAGTAACTTGAAGGTATTCATCATGTAACAGCGGGGAAAAAAAAAACACAATCAAAATGATTGTGTTTAAAAAACCCATACAACATAAGAAATCTGAATTCAAAACTCCTTAAAATTAACTTACTTTCCATAACGTCGAAGGATGTCCTATGAACAGCGTACACTCTGTTGTGCTATTAATATTTTCAGCCCGCCACTTTCTGAAAGAAAACCTCGATCGTTTTGAAAAATATGTTACATACGATAAAAGACTTCTCACATTCTACCACATGTTTCCACATGGCCAAATCATGTTGGAGCGATTTACAACTCTTGGAATTCTTGTAAGCAAATCCCGTCATTTTCTATTTTCGCAACTTTCAGAAAGAAAATATTTAAGATTACTTTCACAATCCTGGACTACTAATATCTTACCCTTCTTGCTCACTCATGTTCTACTTTTCCTATGACACTGATACTACTTACTATGAAGCAGACTTACTTGCATCAGGTTTATATAGTTGGATTTTTAAAATGACATTATAATTAAAAGTTTTGACCAATAATCTAGACAGCATTGCAGACTTACATTCCCTCTACTCCATGAACCTCTTGCAATTCCTTAGAGCAAATCCCGAGATTCTTTCCTTAAAATTTTGGTTTTAAAAACACCAGGCAAGAATTTTTAAGGTCATACGGCAATTTTTTTTTGAAAGTTACAACAGAATCGTTGCAGAATGACCAGCCGTTTCTAGACTTTAAATAAGCTGTGTAATGTCCTGATGTTGTTGAAGGACCGTCATGATAGATAATTGCTGCAGTTACAAAAGTCCTTCCTGATATTGACAACTGCGAAGCAACAACATTTTTTATTAAAGTTGTCAATTTTGATCCATCAGGCCTACATCGTTGGATCATTAAAATGACATACTGGCCATATCTTCGTATAAATAATGTTGACATCATTTCAGATTTACATTGGCTACACTCCATGTTGTGATCAGCTGCTTTTACTAGCTTATTAAAGGAGACTGATTTACTGTCTGGCAAAGTTAAATATATAAATCTTTCTGAGTCTACACTAGTAGTACTTGATACCCTACAGTTCTCGCAGTCATGCTGCCATTGATAAGAAAGGCAAACAGGTGATCTACATCTACACCCTCATCTTGCAATACATCAAGCATATACATTAAAAACTCCTGACAATCCTGCTGAATATTTTCAGAGAAGTCTGTTTGACCTGAACATTTGTCTAGCAGATAACGAACTTCAGACACACTTTCTACTTTTGTTCTATCAGTGCTACATTTCTCTAACACAGAATTCAACAAACAGCATAAACTTTGTTCAAAATTGATCACAATCTGTTCCTTTAAAGTCTCTAGTGAAAAGACAACATTAACAACTACATTTCCATAGCAGTTGACACCAGAACTGTTTTCAAATTGAAAACCGACAACATCTTCAACAGAATCCATTTTCTTTCTGCTTACAATTTTTGGTTCATCGACTTTTGGGCTTTTTGCTACAACCTCCCTACTATTACTGATATTTCTTCGTTTCCGGCCTACCACACGTTTCTCAAACAAAGGATATTGAGGCAAATGTGGAGCATACTCTCTTCTTAACCTATTGTATTCCTTAACACAATCTAGATCTGCACAAATGTTTGTGACATCACAGTCAATCAAGTACAATCCCGATAAAGATCTAACTCGTGACAAAGCCACATATGCCATACCTTCCTTGAACACAGAACTTCCAATATTCACCAATGCACTATCTACACTTAAACCTTGCGATTTATGGATTGTCACCGCATATGCCAAGCAAACAGGAAACTGTTTACGGCGAACATATAAGTCTTTAACAAGCAAAAACCTAGCAGAACAACGACCAATTAGCTGTACTTCCTCAATGCCATCAAATTTAATTTTTAAAAATTCAATTCCATCTCTACTTCTGTATTTCTCAAAATCAACAACATTACCCATTGATCCATTTACCAGACCTCTTTCAACATGTAAATTCCTTCTCAAAACAATTCGGCAATTTAAACACACATTCAAAGTCTTTTCAAAACCCGCTGTTTTAGATATAGTCTTCTCTAATGAATCCAATTTTGATTTCAAATTCTCAGACAAAATAATTGTTGATCCCATATGCTCTATTCTGTCAATAGCTTCCAGTTTCACAATCTCTTGCTTTTCTAAATTCAACATTTTGTTGTTGAAGATGGCACATTCTGCAAGAGTTGGCATCAAACATATTCCGGATTTCTTCTCAGTAATTTTCTGAAAAATATTCTCAGGCACAACGTCTTGTTCTGGATATAAATTTGACAGTAATCGTGCATGTAAAGCTTCTTTTCCATGCTCGGTCACTTTTCCAATTCTAATATCTTGTAGAATATTCTTGTAATCTTCATCCTTTGCCTGACGCATATTTTCATGCAGTTCCGCATAATTGAAGTTTAACCATATATTGACGTTGCCAATGCTCCCTAGGCACTTCCTGGTATCTTCATGCGTGAGTATTTTGAACACAGGTTGTCCTTTTACTGGTGTCAGCTGTAGAAGATCTCCGAAAACAATGATGTGTTTGCCACCAAATAACACATCATACTCAGTTTTAAGAACTTCTTGCATTCTCAAATGCACAAAGGCAAGCATGACATTGGAAACCATGCTTACTTCGTCAATGATAAGAAGTTTCATTTTCCTCAAGACTCTTGAAACTTCACAACAAGCATCCCCAGATAACTTGTGGTATTGTAATTTGTTGTCATGCTCCACTGGCAGCATCAGTAGACAATGCAAAGTAATACCTTTAATGTTATGTGCTGCCAGTCCAGTAGGAGCGGTAACAACACAAGACAGCGATGACTCAGTCCTTTCCTGCAAATAACAAGAAATTGCTTTTTCCAGTTCCCGCTTCTCCACTCACGTACAGTCGGACAGGCTTCAACGACGTACATGAGCACTCTTTCTTCTCATGACTTAATCCATGATCAATTTGCTTGGTAACTTCGTCATATATTTTCCTCTGCTCAACGTTGAGTTGTTTTTCCAAGTCTTCTAAGTTAACCGCATCCTCCTGAGCATGTGCCATGGTTCTTTCCACTTCATTCATAGCAGTGGCAGCTTCATTTTCGATAATAGGTCCTCCTAGTGGATCCTGACTCAATGAAACAGAACTCTGACTGTCCTGAGAACTGTCTCTGGCAATCTCGGCTGCAATCGTTGCTTCCTGCTCAATTTCCAAAGTCAACATTTCTTGATATTTGGGAAAAGCAGGACATTCTATGGTCTCCTTGGCGGCAGTGAAAGAGTCTTCGTAACAGAGGAAATCTCCAAGCAGTTCCTCTTATGCACGCCAAGGCTTGAACAGTTGCAAAAGTGCTAAATAGAAAAACTCCTTTTTTTCTGGAGATTCGCCACTCAATTTTCGATGATTTACCAAATGGCAATTTCTTTGCTTCACCAGACATCCCTCACTTCCAATTACAGCATACACTCCTTTCTCAATATCTTCTTTGATGTTCCTTTTGAATATGTAATTTTGTAGAACCTCATACAAACAAACATTCTCGAGGTGACTGCTTCGATTTGGATAATATGTATCCAACATGTTGGTCTTCAAAATGTCGGTACTGTTTGGCTCCTTTTCCGCCAAATACTCAATTTCCCGCACAGGTTTCAGAACTCGATTACACGTTGCAGCAAGACCAAGACTCGCCCAAACGATACTCCTGGATTTAGAATAAAGACTTGCTGAAGACAACCGGTCAGAACATTAGTAAGCTCCAATTTCTCGATGCGACAACATCTTCAGACTGAAACTGTACAACTTCTTACTGAGGCTCTTTTCATGGGAAATGTCCTCCCACATATCCTTCAATTCTGTCTTTTCTTTTTTGGTGATGTAAGATGTCACATACCGAGCCACAGCCATACAGTTGTCAGCCACAAACTGTATATCCATGTTAGCATTCCACATGGACAAAATCACTGGGTTGTAGTCGTTGATGTACTTGGACTCTTCGTTCCTTTTCAAATTGTATGTATTTTTGGGTGATTTCCTCGTCACATTATGTCGCAGAGAAGACATCAAACTGTTCACTTTTCCTTTAGAAATCACCGGTCGTGGAAAGTTGAAACGACATTTGGTGTAGGACTTGTCCTTGTTTCTGAATTTACGACGACAGTACTTTCCACAACGATGGCTTTGGAAATGTAGAACTTGTTCTCTTAGGCTTTTCTTCTCCATTGCGTTTGGAACAGCACACGTAGAATACTGTTCTATGAAATTCATCACTAAGTCATCCGGATCTGTTCCAAATTTAGGTGCATCCTTGATCCACAGCAACATATGTATATGAGGAGCACCTCTTGCTTGGTACTCCTTTCTCCAGAAGAAATCCAACACCTCTCCAAGAGGTGGATTCTTCTTATTCGTGATGAAAGACATCATAGCTTCAAATCTATGATTGAAGTACCTGCATACATTCACTGGATCCAAAGAACACAGTTCTCCGGGTGTCTTGAATTCAATGTTTTCAATGTTTCCATTTGCCTCTCGTAGAAATTCAAGTAAGTCTTCCCAGCCATACTCGGCACAGCTCAGAGTGAGGAACCATGTCGGAGTTCCTAAGTTCCTCAGCATACATTTTAAATCACCATGACGACGGTACCAGTATTCATTAGTACCACGCTGACACGCCATGAGATTAATTAGGTGAGAATCCAAAATACTGTCTTGGACATTGACTTTATGCATAAAGTCACTTGCCGAGATGTTTCGCATCTGTATACCACTTTTTAAGATGTGGTTCACTGCATATGACAGTCCAGACAGATCGCTTTCAAACAGGAGATGAAACAAATAGGGAATGCATTGACGAAACCTAGGATCTTCTGCATACAGTCGTAAAGTCCGGTATTCAGACGCAGGAATTTGATGAGGTCGCTCATCATATCTTCCTCCTTGACCTGTTGGAAATAGCTGTGGGAAACACCGAGCTTCCAAACTTTCCTCCCAAACACTAATGGGACTCCCTTTGGCTTGTTTCATTTGAAACAACTCAATAGCATTCCCCATGACTTCCTTGGAATGCAAAGGATGAACACTATAATGTTCATATATTTCTTCACTTTTAGAGGCCTCTACTTTCTCAATTTGGCCAGCACATAAATCGCTATCCTCTTCATCACTTACTTCCTCTTCTGCAACATATACATTCTTATAGTACTTATTATTTTTCTTCAAATTCAATGTTGCCTTTTTGACTTTCCTTACATCCACTAAATCTTGCCATATTTTCTTATTCTTTGTCGGAACCCCATTAACTAAGATAACCAGAGGTTCCTCTTCCACTTTTTCTACTCCAATTGTGTTAATGTTTTTGTTCAAATCTAGAGGCAAATAAACAACTCTTCCCTTTAATCCTCTCTGTAAATCTGATGGAGGCAACTTCCCTGTCTTTGGCTCCATTCTTACAATAGCCTGAAACGGATGGATACTTTGAATCAAAATAGATTCATAAGTATTTAAATCCTTCAATTCAGAAGGAATCTCAACCAATTCCAGATTATTATGAACCGCCCTAGCAGGCATCTGGTTTTGGTTTAATTTGTTACAACAATAAGTACACACACGTTGATCCGATCCCAAATCAAAACAATTTTCTACCATCAAGTATGTGGCAAAATCCTTCCATTCACTATTATTTTCCCTTTCACTTTTTGCATATAAATCCACTAACTTAATCTGATTCTTGTAATAAGTGTGTCGACAACACAAACAAGTGAAATTAGGCCTCTCACTTGATTTCATCTGAAACGTGGCAATTTCCTTCTGAAAATTATCTGTACTGGAAACCTGTACATTATCTTCAACATTACCCTCTACTTCTGGGTCAATTTGAACATTCTCATCTTTACTTCCAAAGTAACAAAACTCAATTTCTTCACAAATATTCTTGACATCTATTTCAGAACCATGCAAAAGAGCAGCACATAATTGTTTAAGCATAATTGCTGGACTCTTAGCATGATACAACATTCTGACTAATTTCCTCACTTTATTATGATGCACTGCTAGCATCCTGAAATGATGAAAAACACTCTGGCATACTCTCCTGGAAAGACAAGCCAGTGAATGACCACGCAAACCTGTCACTTGTCTCACTCTGCAAGGATCTAATTCTTGCAACAACTTCATTTTCTGCTTCAAACTTTTCTTATTAAATGTCCGTACAAAATCACAAAGCAAATTGATTGAATCCTGCCGCACACTGCAAATAGAACTACACTTCCAAATGTACACAGGACCTTTAGGACGTCTTTCTAAAACCTCATTACCTAACACCTCTTCTATCTCTGTTGTCACAAGTTTTTCTTTTTCAACTGGACAACCATCCTTCACTTCATAAGCTCGACCACTGGTGTCAACTACCAAATCATTATCCTGAAAATAACTCTCCTCATTAAAAAATGCCTCACAACTTGAACTATGCATCAATTCTCCGGAAAAAACTTCACAAAAGTTACTACGATTAACTACTCAATCAATTCAATCTTTATTTCGTTGCATTGCAACATAAAAGATACAATAAAATATACAATACGTTATAAGACATACAACTGTAAAATCTTCATCATAAGGGCACCCTAGTGTTACATTACTTCTACAATTCAACAATTTAACACATTGGCAAATATTTCATCAATAGAGCACATAATATATAACTCAGTTTGGCACAGTATCAATAAATATTAAAATAGTTTAAAAAGAGTAAAAAAGTTAAAAAAACATTAAATTGAGTTTACACCAAAATTTAAAATGCTATACATTGGCTTTATTCATGATTCCGGGGAGTCTAGTTTAAAATGGAAGAGATAGTTTCCTTCTAACAAAGTAGGTGGACAATAGGAATTTACTAATACCGAACACGATTACTTGACTGGTGTCCATAGTTAGGATTCTGCCCGCTTCCCTATGGGAAGATGTACCAAGATTGCGGCACAGGGGGACTATCCATTTTTTCCTAGCTTTGTCATAACTAGGGCAAAAGAACAATATGTGGAAGATGTCCTCCCTTTGGTTATCGGTGCACAAAGTGCAATGCTCTTTATCAGACTTCCCCCATCTTTTCTCAGTTACTTTTAACCTCAATGTTCCATACCTAAATTTTAGATATAGGGATTTTGCCAATGGGGGTTGGATTTCATCTAGAAATTGTTCAAATAGAACCTCATTTTTTGCCAGTAGAAATTTATCAGTAAGGGGGCCATGGGTTCTCGAATACACAGAATTATAGTTCACATATGACCAGAAGCTTAGTTTAACAATTTTCTTGGAGTTTGGGTTTAGAGTTTCCGGCTCGTTCCAAAAATGTGCTAATCCGAGCTTGGTAAGCCAGTTTTTCACGTGCTTAAACCAAAAAATCCTATTATCTCTATCCAACTCTAAAACTTCCTTCAGGCCATTACTGTAGTCAGATAGTTCTACGGTTGTCCATAGTCTGATCCACATCAGCAATGGTCTCAATATAGCATGCTGGTCTGTGTGTTTAATGTCAAGATCTAGATATAGGGGTATCAGGGGGGTGTTAGTTGGAATTTTTAATAGTCCCCTGACGAATTTGTTTTCCAATACTTCAAAAGATTTTTTACATATTGGACCCCAGATTTCTGCCCCATACAGGGAGGCGGATTGTACCTTATATCTAAAAAGCTCTATCGCGGGAGTAACTGCTTTGTTTACACTTTTGTTATATCTCTGTGTGATTGGGAAGCAATTTTGTCTGAACACCAATTTAGATTTTTCCAGTTGTGGGCCCCAGCCCATTGCGGAGTCCATCAGTACCCCCAGGTAGGTAAAACTGTGCTCGTAGTCTAATCTTTGCCCATTCAACATTAAATTCTTTTTAAAGGTTTTGTGCGGGTTCAAAGCCATATATTTTGTTTTTTTTATGTTAATTTCTAATCCTTTATTGATACAGTACTGTTGGAACCTGTCTAAAAGGGTCTGTAGGCCATGAGGCGTTTGCGATATTAGGATTGTATCGTCCGCGAAGAGGAGGGACGCAACGCGTTCCCCTCCCAGTCGAGGAGAATCATTATCGCAATCTTGCATATAGGTTGCAATGTCATTTACATAGAGGGAGAATAGGGTGGGCGCCAGGACACAGCCCTGCCGCACTCCCCTTTTTATTGGGATTGGGTGTGTGAGCTCCCCGTTTGGGCCCCATCTAACCTTAGCGTAATTCTCCCGGTGCAATCCTATTACTAGTTTTAATAAGTCGCCAGGCAGCCCTTGCCTATTCAGGGTTTCCCAAAGTAGATCTCGTGGGATGAGATCAAATGCTGCTCGTAAGTCAACAAAGGTCACATACAAGTGACCTTTGCGCATGATGACATACTTCCAATACAAGCAGCATAGCCTGAATACTTGGTCTATAGTACTAGTTTTGCTTCGGAATCCCGCCTGATATTTAGATAAAATTGACTCCTCTTCCAACCATGAATTTATTCTATTAAGAATATGCCTAGCATATATTTTTTGCGTGATATCTAAAAGACTAATGGGGCGGTAATTTGCTATATCACCACGATCCCCTTTTTTAAAAATGGTGATGATTTCTGCGCCATTCCAAGTATCTGGAATGTGCTCACTGGCTGTAATCATGTTAAATAAATGATTTAGATAGGGTGCCCAGACTTCGATGCTATACAGGTACAGGTCACCAGGGATTCTATAGAGCCCTGGCGCCTTCCCTTTCTTGATTGAAATAATTGCTGCCTCTGTTTCTTGTAAGGTGAACACTACCTGCTGAGTGTTAGCTGGTATTTTAGGGGGCGGTACATCGTTAGCTGCCTCGGTCGAGGTTTTGGCTGCATATAATGACGAAAAGTGCTTAACCCAAGTGTATTCATCTAAGTAGACCTCCCTGGAACCTTTCTCTCGTTTATTTTCTTTAGCTGCCAATTCCCAAAATTGTTTCTGATCCTTTGTTTTAGCGGCTATTAACATATTGAGCCACAATTCCTCATCCCATGTGGATTTAGCTTTCAATATTATTTTGTTATAGACCTTTCTTTGCTCTCTAACTATTGATGGGCTTTCCCCTTTAACAGCATTAATCAGTGCAGTTTTGGCGAGGCGGCATTCCTTTTTGTACCAAGGTTTGCCTAAAGGTTTTGCACTAGTCCTACCTGCACCTCTTTTTGGTTTCTTGGTAAGGATTTCTAATAATTTGCTGAAAAGGGATTTATGCAGATCAATAAATTCTTTAGGGGAGCAGCTAAAGGGGCAATATTGGTCCAGGGTATCTGCAAAAGCACTATAAATGTTAGTCAGTAGGTCCTCTTTTTCTAACACAAATGCCCATTTAACGGCCTGCGATTGTTGCTAAGGACAATATTATCGGTAGTGGTTGAGGTTGCTATACTCTGATCTCCCTCCCTGTTATCAGGCTCCATAACCAAGCTTAGTAGAAAACTCATTTCTAAGGGGTAGTGATCACTTTCGTATCTTTCTTTGACTTTTAGATCCACTGTAAAAGGCCAGAGGTCAAAGGAGACAATAACATAGTCTATTTTACTCCCATAATTACCTCTCTTAAATGTAGGGGCTTTTGGGCTATCTGAAGGCATACGTCCATTACATGCTCTCAGACCGTGTGAGGTCAGGAAGCGTGTGATCTGTAGGGCCAATGCTGTACCAGCAACCATACAACTCTCGCTCAGGGCAGGTATTGCATTGGCAATGTCCTCCTCCTTAAACAGTGCGGCTATCCCTGTGATAGGTTCAAAGTTACAGTTCAAGTCTCCACATAAAATAACACCAGACTCTGATTTTAGTAAATCCACAAGCGATTCCAACTTCCCTATGCATATGGATTCCTTGTGGGAAGATTGGGGGCTGTTATAAACATTAAATAAATGAAATGTCCTATTATCCGCTATTCTTATTTCCAGACAGAGAATGTCTGGAGAGTCGGTGTTAATCATTTTGATAGTTAGCTTTATGGAAACATTAACCCACACTAGGAGGCCTCCAGAAGCACGACCTCTCGGGGAAGGGACAGCCTCTATTTGGTAGGTTTTATAGCCAACCCTGTGCAGTTGTGTTGTAGCCCACGTTTCCTGCAACACACAGATGTCGAAAGTATTTATGTATGCGTTCCAGTCGGGATCGTTCAGTTTTGCACGCACCCCCGCAATGTTCCATGAGACCAATGTGAACAGGGGAATTCCCTTGTTCGTGTCATGGAGCACTGCAGGAGCAACTGGTATTGTACTCCTATTCACTTTATCTGGGGCTGTAACAACAACAGAACATGTGTCCTCCATAGGACTACTATCACCTTCTATTCGGTGGTCATGACCCAAGGTACACAGTGCATTTACAACCCCTCCAGCGTCTCTACTTTCTAGGCTCAAAGCAGACAGAAATGGGCCCTCATTTGTCTCTGGAGACACTACAGGTAATGCAACAGTCGATCTTTTTTTATTTATATCATCACAAATAACAGTAATGTTTGGGCCAGGCTTCAAACAACCTAATCCTTTTTCCACAGTGCACCCCCGAGTACATAGGACATTTTCAGTACCACTATTATCTTCCTTGCTCTTTAAACATCAATCGCACTCTTCCAAACCACTGAATGCCTCAAACCTATTTGTCAATTCCAAGGGAGTAAATGGGATAAGATTGGACATATTACCATTTCCTCTTATGTTGTGATTGGTTGGTACAGTGTTCCACCCATAGAACACGGGGGGTGGGACAAATTGTTGGAAGTGAACAGTGTTCCTAGGTGTTTCTGCATTCAAATATTGCGTGTTAAATGGAATGAGTCTGGATGTGTGTTGAGGAAGGAATACAGTTGCTCTAGGGTAGAAGTAGGTTAATGGGCGTGGCACTACACAGTTGTTTTCATTGCCATATGGCCAATTCAATATATATTGGACCGCCTTCCTATCCCTAAAATTTACCACTGCAATGTCGCCCCCGATATCCTTTGTTCTGCTACCCAGCCAGGACAAACGGCGTACATGAACAATTTCGCCATTTACATGGTTAGCTTTCGGTCTGTACAATGATAACCAATGCATGATCTTATTTTTTAACTGAAAGTAACCTTCCCGCTTGCCACTTGTCAGCTCGGGAACCCCAGTAAGCACCACTACATATGGTAGTGCTTCCGGTGGGAGTTCCGTAGGTGGTATCCTTCCCTGACCCCCTCTTGCATGACCAACCTCTTACTCTTCAACACTAGGTAACCAGTTTGAAAAACTGGTTGAATCCCTAGGTTGAATATTGGCCAGGGTATCCGTAATACTTGGTATTGCGGTAGGTTTACTCTTAACAGATTGTTGGAATTTTAGGTCAGTTTTTTAGGCGGTTGACTGACAGAGTGAGTACCTTTAGTTGGGTGGTTAGGGGAAGCTGCATTAACTACTACCATGTTGTTATCATTGGTTGAGTTAGTAGCTTTTACAGCTTCTCTTACGGTAGAGGGGGTGCAGACTGTATGTGTGGCTTTTTGGGGCTGTATTACATTCTGTGGTCTTAGTGGCCTTTCCAATTGACCAAGAGCTGTCAGATCCAGCTCAATCCTCCCCAACCTTGTTTCCACTCCCTTTAATCTGTCCGATAGAGCTAGCATATAGGTCCGTACAATCATTTCAATATTGTCCAGTAGATCCTTCGGAAAGATTGTCTGGGGACCTTCTTCCATCGGGGTGGGGGTAGTATCAGGCAATATGGTTAATGGTGAGGGTGGTGTTATGGATTTTGACGGGGTTAAGGCAGTTGCCGTTGTTTGCTTGCCAACTGACTTCCCCACTGTCATAGTAGATGCAATGCTGGTCTTCTTGCCAAACTCGGAATGGCTTAGCTTGGACTTACTTGTGTCCATTTTTGTTCGTCTCCTTTTAGGGGATGGGGGCCCATGTACTTTATTTGCCAGTGTTCTCTGCTGTTTCCCTCTTACTACTTTCCCCGGCCTAATAGTGGGGGAAATCAAAGTTGCTGCGGGGTTGGGTGTACTGGGGAGATCTTGGCCCTCAGTTTGTGAGTCAACCCCAGTTTGCGTTGGTGAAATAGCAGGTGCCAAGCATTCCTTGAGCAGTAGAGGCACACTAGCAGTTGGGGATGGGTTGTCTGTCGAAGTGTTATATGTGTCATTGTCCAGGGTTACAGAATAAATGGGCTCGGACAGAGTCCTATTTTTAATGCGTTCAATTGAGCGACGTCTGTCTGCCCGCTTTTCTGCAAGTGATAATTCTTTGCTACCCTCTGGAGCAGCCTTGGAAAAATAGTCATCCAGTGTTCTGTTTAGTGCACTCCCGGATTTATCCAGCCCAGTAATGGCAGCGCTTACAGTGGCAGAAGCCATATAGCAATTTAATGACAATCGTGGAGTTATTTTTACTTACTCGGGATTTTGTCCAGGACCTCGGGCCCAGCCTAGCCTCCTCCAGCCTCTGAGGGCCTAAGAGGGCCCGCCCTTTGCCCGGGCTTAGCCCCGGGTGCTCCCGCGCGCGACTCGCGGGGCGAGAGGCACTCCTCCCTCTTAAGGGGCGCTCCGCTGATGATGTTGCGTTGGTCGCGCCACACCCGCCGGGACAGCTGGGAAATGTAGTCCCCGTGGCGGAAGTGGCCTGCTGCGACTTCGATGGCCGTTTCCCTCACGGCGGCGCTGGGACCCCTGGAGCGGTGCTCCCGACAAGGAACGAGTAAACAGTGAGCCGTTCTCCTCATGGCAGCAATTGCACCCAGCAGGTAGTGTAGCAGCGTTCTCAGCGCTCGCTCGGCGCTCCTCCCTCTTAAGGGGCGCTCCGCTGATGATGTTGCGTTGGTCGCGCCACACCCGCCGGGACAGCTGGGAAATGTAGTCCCCGCGGCGGAAGTGGCCTGCTGCGACTTCGATGGCCGTTTCCCTCACGGCGGCGCTGGGACCCCTGGAGCGGCGCTCCCGACAAGGAACGAGTAAACAGTGAGCCGTTCTCCTCACGGCAGCAATTGCACCCAGCAGGTAGTGTAGCAGCGATTAACTACTCTCTTCCATCTACTATTTGATTTGAAATCAGAAATTACCTTGTTTAGTGTCCTAATTCTATTGATTACCAAAATAAACAACTTTCGCTTAATTTCGAAAGCATGATCAATAATTTTCTCTACATTTTTCTTTTTCTTATAAAATGCCACTTTCTGTTGGCCTTTCTTAATATTTTTTAATAAATTAACTATTATCCTGTTGCGGAACATTCGTTTTCGAATGTCCCTAAACTGTTGTTTCCTTCTACTATCATGCACAGAGTTATCTCTTGCTCTAGCAGTAACATTTTTGATTGGTCTTTCCTTTCCATTTAAATTGCTCCTCTTTTTCTGGACTGAAACATTTTCTGTAGAAATACTTTTTTTACTACAAATATTTCTTATGAATGATTTCGTGGTCTTACCCGGAGCTTTCTTGGTGATTTGACAAGTTTTTTTGGGAGAGGACTGCTGCAATAATAGATGATCCTGCTGTCTTTGACGCTTTCTAGCCTTTCTAATTCGATTCTTAGTTGGCATTTTCAAATTTTGAAATGATCTGCAGTTGAATCTGTGGAAAAATATAATAAAAAATGTTATTAACCACTATTACCAAACAGTAAATGAATAACAGTCATCAAAAACTTAACACCCTACTTATTATTTAACATAGCAAATCTTTTGCACCACCACTGCGTCACAAAAGTGACGCACAGTGGTACAAAACAGGCATACACCTATCATAAATCTCTCCGTAACATTTTAAATGATTGATTTAGGATGACGATAAGGTGTGGCCTATCCAGAGGTTTGTTAAAGGTGAGGCCTACTCACAGTTGCAGATGAGTTTTTCGCTTGTTGAAGAATACAAAGGAGATAATACATGTGAAGGCCTACCAATGAAGTAAGTCATGTCCACTTCACTCTTGAACAAAGGGCAGACCTCTTTTGAATCTGTGGTCAGACCTTAACTTCATCTGCACAATGTCATTCATAAACTTAGGAAACACTACTAATGTAATTGAAAAAAGTGGAGTTTTTTTCCTTTTTTCAGAATTACATCACCTGTGTTTCCTCATTGACTTAAAATGTCCTTAAGACACATGAAAGCGTTTTTTGATTGCCCTTGCACCATTTTTGAGTCATTTTTAAAATGGCTATGTAACTCCCATAATCAAAATCTAAATTTGCCAAGCACAGGTGGGAGCGTATTTACAAGAAAGTTGCACCATGGAGAAAGCTCTTCAATTAAAATGGGAAAAATAACATCATAGACACTCAAATGCCTTATAAATATGCTCCAAACAACCTATGAAGCTCTAGCAGTACATATCCAGAAATGTAATTGATTTCAAAAAACGTTTTTAAACACAACATATAAATCAATTGTATACCTACATTCAAGAGGAAATGACTGAAAATGTCCTTAAGACACATAAAAGCGTTTTTTTTTATTGCCCTTGCACCATTTTTGGGTCATTTTTAACATGGCTATGTAACTCCCATAATCAAAAACTAAATTTGCCAAGCACAGGTGGGAGCGTATTTACAAGAAACTTGCCCCATGTAGAAAGCTCTTCAATTAAAATGGGAAAAATAACATCATAGACACTCAAATGCCTTATAAATATGGCCCAAACAACCTATGAAGCTCTAGCAGTACATATCCAGAAATGTAATTGATTTCAAAAAACGTTTTTGAACACAACATATAAATCAATTGTATACCTACATTCAAGAGGAAATGACTGAAAATGTCCTTAAGACACATGAAAGCGTTTTTTTGATTGCCCTTGCAACATTTTTGGGTCATTTTTAACATGGCTATGTAACTCCCATAATCAAAATCTAAATTTGCCAAGCACAGGTGGGAGCATATTTACTAGAAACTTGCCCCATGAAGAAAGCTTTCCAATTAAAATGGGAAAAATAACATCATAGACACTCAAATGCCTTATAAATATGGCCCAAACAACCTATGAAGCTCTAGCAGTACATATCCAGAAATGTAATTGATTTCAAAAAATCGTTTTTAAACACAACATATAAATCAATTGTATACCTACATTCAAGAGGAAATTACTAAAAATGTCCTTAAGACACATGAAAGCGTTTTTTTGATTGCCCTTGCACCATTTTTGGGTCATTTTAAACATGGCTATGTAACTCCCATAATCAAAATCTAAATTTGCCAAGCACAGGTGGGAGCATATTTTCAAGAAACTTGCCCCATGTAGAAATCTCTTCAATTAAAATGGGAACAATAACATCAGAGACACTCAAAAGCCTTATAAATATGGCCCAAACAACCTATGAAGCTCTAGCAGAACATATCCAGAAATGTAATTGTTTTCAAAAATCGTTTTTAAACACAACATATCTGTTTCAGCTTACATGAGAGACCATGGAATGGGCTCCATGTACAACAATAACTTGCGTAACTGCATGCCAGATTTCTACACAGAATATGCAATTACAATTTCTCAAAGAAACAAAATCTATTTGTATATCACTTGAGACAAAGCAACATTTTAAAAACACAGCTTTCTTCAGCATTTTCTCCTTAAATCATACTATTCTCTATCTAAATTAAATACATTTTTTCTCACCTTAGCAAATACTTTTTGAGTTTCAAAACAGTCTCAGAAATACTCCAAATTGTCTTCAGCAGAACAAAGAGGATGCACTCCAGAGGCTGCAGCTATAGAAAGCACAGAAATGCTGATATTCATTACACATATCTCTCATATTAGCCAATCAAAACTCTTCCCTCACTTTTTTCAAATCAAAACCCTTCCCCCCTCTGCCCTCTCTGCCTTTTTTGCTTAGATACCACCTCCTGAAAGACCTCTCATGTTTGCAAGTTCACACAACAATGTTTCAATTGAACTCTGAACTCTCAGTGCACCTGCGTATCTAGTGCAATCTTTCATTAAATGTTTTTTCCTTGACCATTCAAATTACATCTTTCAAAGAACACATCCATGCACCCTAACTTTCTGTTTTCAGAAATGGAAATGCACCAATCACTGCTAATGAATCATTAGCACTGGAAATCCACAGTTTTTTTTCTTTACAAACTCATACTGTTTCAACTGCCCTTTCATTATCACACTTCATCTGACTGCAGCACAACCTTCTCTCACCATGTTTTATGTCTGGATTGTTGGACATAGTTACATCTACTGGGCTCAAAGGTATGCTGAGAACAGAAATTTACCTAACCTCAATTTACAAGATGTGGAAATTAAGTGGTTGGGCCAAAGAGGATTAAAATGTCACCAATTGATACCATTGGTGAAAACCTTTATGCATTTGCCAAAACCTGACCTGTTAATTGTGCACTGTGGAGGTAATGATTTGGGCACTTTGACTGGGGTAGGTCTGGAAATGCTTTTAAAGGACACCTTTGAGCAATTAATGGCACTTTTTCCTCAAACTGCCTTGGTATATTCAAATATATGCCAAAGACAGAAATGGAGGTGGTCCAACCAATTTTGTCCACAAATTGAGAAGTCGAGGAAGCATGTAAACAAATCTGTACGCGCACCGCGGAGCGTACCGGGGAGCGTACCATGGGGAAAAAAGAATGATAGAGTTTTTAAAAACTGTAGCCTTGTTTTATAATTTGGAGGTAGTTCTAAACAGAACTGTTTTTTTTCTTCTTTTAGTTGTTTTATATTTTTTTTAATGTTTTTTTGAACATTTTGTACTTTTTTTGGCTTTTATGAACTATTTTATATTTTTTTGTTATTTTTATGGGGAGAAACAAAAAACAGGGAATTGAAAACGGCTCAACTGGAGCCAAAAAAAATCAGGAAAAAATTATGGATTTTTCGGGCATTTGTGGTTGTCACCAGCATGGTTGATGAGCGTTATGCTTTGCTCACCATAGGTGATGGTCTTACCACAAAAAATACAAGAGATCTTGTATTGCCCAAACTTTGATTGAATGTTTGGGACCATCTCTCTTGTCTCTGGTCCCGATGGAGTGGGTTGCTTTCTTTTGGAGGTGCTGGGTGAAGATTGGGGAGGGTTACTGGCCAGTTCTCTCACCTCTGCGGCAGCATAGTTGTTGGGATGCTTGCGCTGCATGTGCCGAATCATTGTGTTATTACCAAATGAATATTTCTTATTATGGTTCCCCCTTGAAAGTTCAATGCCACAGATTTGGCAAGTCACCTTTGGTGCATTCACTTTCTTCCTGCCCTCTCGGATAGAAAACAACTCCCATACAATGTGCTGCTTTGGCCTATATGGGGTATTGTCTTCTGGCAGCCACCTCTTCCCCTCCTCCTCCTCTTCTTCTTGACCACCAATGTGATGTTGTGGTGGTCCTCTTGGTGGTGGTGGTGCAGATGCTCCAGCTGCTGCTGCTACTGTAGCCATTTTAAAGTACAACATATTACTCAAAGAACTCCAAACAGGTCTTCCTCAGTCAAAGGACAAAGTCAGATTAATGAAAAAAGTTGGGGGCTTTCATCATTTGGAAAAAAAACTGTCCTGAACCAATGAAAAGTGTTATTTCCAGGTCACATGACCTGGGCTTTCATCATTTGGAAACCAAAACTGTTCTGCACCAATAAAAAGGGTTATTTTCAGGTCACATGACCCGACGTGCTTATGCAGCGCGCCCCGGGGAGCGTCCCGTAAGCGCGTCGAATGCTTACGTTGCGTGATCGTATTCGCTCGAGTGCTTCCGGGTGCGCTTACGCCGTGCGTATCACGTGGATGCGGCTACGCGATATGTCACGGTGATGTTTTCGTTCGCGGCAATAGCGCTAATGGGACGCTCACCGGTGCGCGACCCGGGGCACGCCGGAAAAGAGCGCACCAGGGCAAAAAAAAGAAAATAGTATTATATAAATATACAATATAGGATTCATTATAAAAAATATTACATTTCATAGGTTTGAGGCCCTATATATAGTTAGAAATTAGCATTTAAAAAACCTATGAAATTCACTGAAAAAACCATAGGTTTCACACCAGTTATAGTTAGGAATTAACATTTACAAAACCTATTAAATTCACTGAAAAAACATAGGTTTCACACCAGTTATAGTTAGCTAGAAATTTTACTGACATAAAACCATAGAAATTCCAACGTTAAAGTTAGTTGGACTCACTATACCAAGCGCACCTGCAATACACTGGTGATGATGTCACATATTACATCACTCATGACATCGTCAGTGACATCACTCATGACATCACTTATGACACCATCCTTGTGACAGAGTGACAGACCTCCTTTTAGTGTAATGTAACCCTTGAAACACATATTCAAAAATAGAAACTAACATTTTCAAAAAATGGAGATACCCATACAAGTTACAACAACCAATTCAGTAATTCCACCATCCATATACACATCCACTCATTCGCCAACAGTTCTATATAGTCACTCTTACATATACTCACTCATCATATGTAGTGATACATCTATACATCCTGTTATACACCGACAGTCATCCAAAAGTTACTCACACACATACTCACACATGCAAATAAACTATTGAACATCCATTTATTTGCATATACCATACACACACTACCTCCTTACTTCTAAGGAAACTTACACATACTTACTCTCTTAAACAATCACTTATAGAAACACATACTTATTTAAACAGGAACTCTTTCAATCTCTCACTCTCACATATACTCACTTATATACATCAAAACTCACATACACTAGATTAAAAAATATGTCGTTACTAAAAAAGACAATAGTGAGACAGTCATTCACTCACTAACACACACATATACACACTCATCCACCCATACAGTCCTGCACATATGCTGTCTTAAAAACACATACAAACAGTGAGTCAGTCACCAACCCATGCAGCCACTTATACACAAAGTGAAACACTGTTACATATATTTCAATATTTAAAAGTTACTCGCTAATATATGTATTCAATAGGATACACTTAATAAGGCAGTTAACAAATCATTTTATTTTCAAAAAACATCCATTTACACACTTATTTAACCATTTATTCTTCCATCAACCTTTACAAATACATATATAAAACATATTGATTTTTCAGAAAGACACACATTCACTGGCTGGTGTCATCAGTGATGTCATGAGTGATGTCACTGACGATGTCATGAGTGATGTAATATGTGACATCATCAGCAGTGCATTGCAGGCGCGCTTGTTATAGTGAGTCCAACTAACTATAACGTTGGAATTTCTATGGTTTTATGTCAGTAAAATTTCCAGCTAACTATAACTGGTGTGAAACCTATGGTTTTTTCAGTGAATATATATATATGTAACATTCCTAAACTTTTTAGAAACACTCAGTCACTCGATGATGTAATCATTGATGTCATGACTGATGTAATATGTGACGTCATCAGTAGTGCATTGCGGGAGCACAAGTTATAGTTAGCTCAGCTAATTATAACAGCTGAATTTCTCTGGTTTTGTACAAGTGAAATGTCGGACTAACTGTAACGTCCCTTTAACTTAAGGTTTTGAAAATGCTAATTCCTACCTATAACATCCCTGTAAACTGTGTTTTTTTCAGTGAATTTGTAAGGTTTTTAAAATACTAATTTCTGAATCACTGACAGAATACAGACATCAAAAATATGGACGTCAAAAATATCAGAGGCGGAATATCGATGACAAGAATATCGAAGTCCTATCTATATTGTGGTAAGTACAGAAATATCAGAAAAAAATGTATTGTCAAAAGGATACAGACGCTGGAGCAGGTAAACGCCTCAAAAAAGAACTTCTCCCTCCAAATCACCACTTCCTCTCAAATTGGAGTACCTCATGGAGGAACTGTGCCTTATTAGGCCTTTCATGACTGACACTGCTGCCACCCTTCAACATATTGAAGATAAATAGTCGGGTCTCGACTCCAGACTTTCAGACATCAAGCGGAAGGTCACCGATGCTCAAGACGTCGCAGCCAAAGGTAAAAGTCTTACAAAAGAAGTAAACCAACTTAAAAAGACCACAGAGGATTTGGAAAATCGTAACAATTGCAATCATTTGCGTATTAATGGTATTCTTGAGAATTCTAAAGGCTCGAACATGATTACTTTCTTGAAAACTTAAGTTCTTCAAATTGTTGGCCTTCCAAAATCCGTGGACTTCAATATTCAAAGGGCTTCTAAATTGGGGCCCCAGAGTGCATCTTCCTCTTCAAAACCAAGAGATTTAATTGCTTACTTCCTTCTCTATTCAGACCTCATGGCAATTCTCAACGCTGCAAAACAACACAAATAATTGCAATGGTCTGGCCACAGAATTTTCTTTAGTCAAGACGTCTCCAAGTCGACTGCCAACCGACGGAAGGAGAACCTGGACCTCAGACCCGCCTTGCGATCTATGAATGGACAATATGGATTAATTCATCCCTGTTTCTTTAAAGTCACTTACAAAGACAGAACTGTGAGTTTTGAAGATCCAGCCGACCTTCGAAAGTGTATTCACTCTCACACAGGAGAACTAATGGAACTTAGCAAACCATGATTATTTATCACTGTTTTTCTGATGTATTTTGCTCAATGTTTGGCCAGTTCATTATAATTGTTTAATATTTTCTTCTTTATCCCCTCTCATGTTCCCAAGGTCTACCCTTCCCAATGTGACTGATGATGTTCCCTATCCTCCTGACCCTCATGTATGTAATGTATGTGCTGTACAACTTCTTGGCCTCATTCTACCCTAATGTATGGTAAGCTCCATCTATTTTGCCTCACTTAGGGGTTTATTAAGATGTCGGGCGGTGGCACCACTGGGGTGCTGGCGGGGCAGAAAAACACCTTTTTATGCCCGCGAGCAGCGGAACTCACTTCCGCCATATTAGTATAGCAAAACATAGGTCATTTTCCATACACCGCGGAGCGACGTGCACCGCCATCAAAGTGTGCCCACCACAGCAACAGTAGGAGCCAATGGAGACTCACCACAGTGCGGAATGACGTCCTCATACTCCACAAATTAGGATGGACCAAACAGGCAGACACACCGCAGCGGAGACACCGCCCAACCAGTCACTGTGGAAACTCGATAGCGGAGCGCGATAGCACAGACCCGGTCGTCACCACCCAGTCATGAACGCCCTGGACCCAGCCCTACATATGCATCTGGTCATGTACCTGCTACTGCACTACCATCAACTGGGCCGCCGCGGACGACGCTGCAGGTACGCTAATACAAAAATAAAACACACAACACACGGACTGACACAGGGTCCAAGTCTACCACAGACACCCTGCTGGGGGTCACAACACATCCACAAGGGTACCCCTACATCACCCACCTGACAACAAGTCACCCCTCTGCACCTGGGACACACATCGACCACGAACTGGCAGCAAAGTCACGCTCCCGGTCACGTTACCGCCATGGTCAACACATGTGCACAATGCCCAAGGCAAGACCATAACAAGACATGGGCAGGGCACAGACACCACAGGGACACTCCACCCCCAACCACACATCAACACACCCCAGCAAGTCACAGGCCAGGTGCCCATCCAGGGCTCCACCATGCACAGCAAAAAGCACAGGAACAAGCAAGCACAATACACACCCTGCACCACACTACAGACAACCAGGGAGACAGACACTGCAGGAGTCGCTGACAAGGAACACACAACACCTGTGCCTCACAAACTGAAGGCTGGCAATACTTCACAGCACATACACACAAACAAACACACACCATTAGTGTATCCAGAAAAATAACACACACACACATGGTAGCCTGAATAGATGCCTGCACAAAACTACACACAAACACCACAGGAACACACACACAACCCCAACAGAAGCAGACATACCCTGCCAGCCAAACTGTGGAAAGGTAATGGGAGTACAAACACAACATCACTGCACAACATCATCACTCACCAACAAAACACACACAAGATACCACAAATCACACAAGTATTGCACCTGCATAGAACTACACTGCCACATCAAACAAACCATACATGCACATGAAAGCACACATCTACAAACACCACAGAACATCAGGGGATGCACATCAGGCAATGACAAGCCCACATACCCACAACACTGTATGCACAACAGGCAGTGTTTGCACAACAAGCAAACCAGCTACACACAGACATGACTGACACAACCTCAACATACACACCACAAATAAGCACAGTACAAAAACAGCAGCACACCCAGGAAGTGAAGATACACCAAAACCAACACACAGACACCCAACACACCAACAACAGGATGCAACACTCGGGATACAAGAGCACAGCCAGCTACACTAGAGCACTGGGCAGCACACACAGCTCAAGTGCACAAGGGCAATCCACACTGATGAGTAGCACAAGAACATCACACATAAAACTATGAGGCCATGTCCAGAGTGGACTAGCACTCTTGGCCCAAAAACTGCACCACAAGGCACAGTCTCACAAATGAATGAATGAATGAAAAAGCTTTATTCGATTTTAAAATACATAAAATCATAAAAGCAACAGATTCAATTTTGCACATACAATAATTCATGTAAATACATTAAGAATGGTTAAAAAGAACAATTAAATTTAGAGAATATTTAAGCTTTTCCTTTTTTTTAGAACACTTTTTAAAAAACCTGTCATTACGGCCGCAGTGTATACATCATTAAGAGATAAAAGAAACAGTAGGGCCGGCCTACATTGTCTCCATGTTCCATACTTTTTTAGAAGTGGTTTTATCCACCTCAACTTTTCATCAACATAAAATTTACAAAAACAGATAACGTGCAATGTGGATTGAGCTGACATATTGTCACATGGACAACTACATAACATCCTGTCCCAGTTATTCCTATTTGGGAAAGTTACTAAACGAAAAAAGATGTTAAACCTAAATCTTGTCAATAAATATAAGTCAAAACCATTTAAGCACCAGTTTAAATAAGGTTGAATTGAGTATGTCACTAGCGTTACTTGGTGGTAAGTCACAGATTTCTTAACCAATTCTACTCCTGCCCTTAGGGTTTCCAAATGGTTCCAGCAAAGCAACTTCAAGTCCTTCCTGGTAATATTACACTGTGATTCAGGTGTATGATAAAACTCAGGTCTCCCTAGATCATTAGCAAACGTACGTATATAGGTCAACCAGGGGATTCTAGTAGCCCGATCTAGGCTCATGCAGTCAGTAACAATGTCTCTGTTCAGGCTAAGATCGGGTGAGGTCCATACTCGGTGCCACAGCAATAGCGGTTGCATGCTAATGAGGTCACTTATATACCGAATGCCCAACTCTGCATGACAGTTAAAATTAGGTGTACTTTGGGGAACAGCCACAATAAATTTTAAAAATGCGTTTTCTATCTTCTGCATGGGTGATGAGTCGGAAATTCCCCAGACTCCCGCCCCATAGGTAGCTGTGCTGATACACTTAGCTTAGTAAATTTTCAGCAAAATGTCTGCGGGTCTTTTCCCCATTTTTTTTGAGAATATCATCAAGGCAGATGTTGCTCGTTTAAACATCAGAGACCTGGATCTAATTGCAGGCCCCCAACTACCCGTCTCTTCTAATACAATACCCAGGTAGAAAAATTTTTTGGTAGGGGCAATCTTCTCTTTCCCTGCTAACAGACGACACTCTCCATTCCTACGTCTACCACAGGTCATTACAAATGTCTTTTTTACATTTAGTTTCAACCCCCTCATGTCCATAAAGTTCATATATGTATTTAAGGCCATTTGTAGCCCTCTTTGAGTTCTGGCCATGACCACAGCGTCATCAGCATACTGGAGTGAAACAATTTGATTATGTTTGACCTGGGGGGAATCGCGCACCTTGGCCTTCAAATCTTTCTCTAAATCATTGGTGTATAAGTTGAAAAGAAAAGGGGCGAGAACACATCCTTGCCTGACACCCCGCCGGACATGGAACGGCTTAGTGCATCCGCCGTTGCTACCAAATCTAACTTTTGCCCTGGCTCCCACATAAAGCTGCCTAAGGAAGGAAATTAGGGCCTCATCCACCTTCAACTCCTTATGGATATTCCATAAATGACTGTGATTAACACAGTCGAAGGCAGCGCTTAAGTCTGCAAATACAGCGTAGATTTTCACCTCCCTTGCCTGAGTGTATTTTCCTAGGAGTAGTGAGAAATTAAGGACTTGTTCAACTGTGCCCCGACCTTCCCTAAAACCATATTGGACTGCTTCTTCTGCCCATTGCCGCAGTCGATTCAAAATTACTCTCCCAGTTATTTTCATAAAAGAGTCCAGGAGCGATATAGGGCGATAGCAGGAAGGGTTGTTTCGGTCGCCCTTTTTGAAAATAGGAATAATTATTGAGTCTGACCATGTATCAATAAAACCCAGGTTGCAACTGGCCTCAAGCACACGTGTAAGGAGCGAGGACCATAACTCATTCTTATATTTAAATAAATCTATGGGTATTCCATCTGCCCCCGGAGCTTTTCCTCCCTTACTTTGATTAATAGCCTCTGTGATTTCTTTGGCAGTGATAGATAGGGACATGGGGACAAAGCAATCCTGATCCCCCCTATTAATGGCCCGGTGTCCACGATATTGTTTACCACCCCCGGATTGTATACTTCAGAGAAAAATGTAATCCAAGACTTTTCGGGTATTGCCACCTCAATTTTTGCCAGGTCTCCTGGGTTAAAAAACGGTGCCCTGACTGCTGCCCAGAACGCGGAACTATCCCTCAGTTGTGAGGCTTCATGTAAGCTCACCCAGGCCTCATTTTTAATTTCTTGTTTACATGCCTTCCTTGCTGAATTATACTCCTTCCTACACCTTAATATATCTGCCTTTTTTCTTGGGGTTTTATGCAATGCCGTTATCAATTGTGAGTTGGTCTTTGTGCAGGACGCGTCAAACCACCTAGTGTTACCAGGTTTATTCTTTCTAGTGGGTTGCTGAAAATTTGCTTGTATGATCCTAGTTATATCAGCAAAAGAGTCTAATATGTCCAAATATGGGACCTCATCCTGCAAACATTTAGTGATAGGTACTATAGCTTGCTCTATAATTTTTGAGTTAATTACCTCAGGATTGCATTGTGCCCATCTCAAGGCGTAACCATTTTGTCTGGCCAATGTACAACCAGTGGTCCAAGCCAGCCTTTCCACCAGTGAGCGGTCTTTATCCTTAGGAAGTAAAATACTAAAACTGAGCGGGAGGTGGTCACTAATTCCT
Organism: Lissotriton vulgaris; assembly: GCF_964263255.1. Classification (NCBI taxonomy): domain Eukaryota; kingdom Metazoa; phylum Chordata; class Amphibia; order Caudata; family Salamandridae; genus Lissotriton; species Lissotriton vulgaris. The sequence goes on from NC_141695.1 coordinate 1,310,806,269, forward strand.
ATAGTGTTGGTTGCAAAGTCTGCCAACCAAGTTGCATAGGAATTAGAAATTGTTATAAAGTCAATGAAGGTACTGTGACCTCTTCCTACAAAGGTGGGGCTGAACTCCACTGGGGGTACACAAAGCAAGTTAGCGAAGCCCAAATTGTGGGTAGCCATCATCTCATTGAGGGCATCGCCCCCGTTATGGTGGGCAAAGTGTGGTTGGAACTCAGTTTCGTCTTCCACATAGTCACCACATCCGCTCTGGAAGTGTTGGCAAAGATTATGATTGAAATCACCTCCCCAGATTAGAATCAAATCCATCCCTGATTTAGCCGCAATATTCCTCATCCCCACATCAATGGAGTGTACCATTTCATTTACTTTGCCCTTGTCTAGACTGTTATACATATTAACAATAGTTAGCTCCACCTTAGGGGGGACTTGTATTACAACAATTTGATATTGACTGCACGATTTCACCATGCCAATTGTTACTACCTCAAGAAGATTAGAAACATACACACAGAGCCCCCCCTTACATCTCCCGTGACTGGAGGGTTCTGCGGGCACATGGTAAGTTATAAAACCATCTAGATGGATTTCCTCAGGGGACCAAGTCTCTTGGAGGCATAGAATGTCTAAATCTTTGATAAAATCTACCCATATGCAATTATTGGTCTTTGCACGTAGACCAGCTATGTTCCAGAAGGAGACCCTTAAACCTACCCCTGTCTGTTTGCCTTTTGTAATCGGAGAAGTCAGTAACTTATCCTGCTTTCCTTTGCTGTCTACCATTACATGATCAGTATGGTGTTCCTTATTCTTACGACCCTTTGTCCCAATGTACTTTCTGATAATCTGCACAGAGGATGAATTCTGTGCAGAGACAGAAGCAGCAATAGAAGGTGACCTTTTACCCCCAGTATGATTCTCCAACTGGTCAGTAGCTGCAACTTCTGTCAGAGGGTTGTTGGGAGGGGGCTCCAGACTATTGTATATAGAATTCTGTTCAGGGTTAGAGTGGAGTGTGTCAATCACACTCTCACCTCTGACCCAATCAGAGCCCTTATGGTTAAGTCAATCCACACCCTCCAGGCCTGAAAGGGCCTCGTAGCGATTTCTAAGAAAAACAGATCGATAGTCCCAGTTACCCATTAGGGGCCTGGGGTTGACTATAGGAAGCATGGAGGGTCTTGGGTAAAAGTAGGTCAAGTCACAGGCTATTAAGGAGCTGGTGCCATATTCGGGGGGGTCAGTCTAGGATGTGTGTAACTGCTCTGGAGTCTCTAAAATTAATTATAATGATGTCCCCCTTAATGTCCTTTTTTCGGTTACCCATCCAAAGGGCACACCGCACATGAAGAATTTCACCGTTTATATTAGAGGGTAAGGGTCGGTTTTGGCTAAGCCAATATGCGACTTTTAGTTGGAAGTATCCTTCTCTTTTGCCCTCGTCTAGAGTGGGGACTCCCCCTAGAACCACCACCAATGGAACAGGTTCTGGAGGTAGATCTGGACACTTCATGGGTTTTACTGCCCTACCTGGACTTTTACTCCCCAATTTAGTTAAACCATTAGCTGAGTGTAAGGAAGAAAACAGGCATTGATCAGGCACCCTCGCAGGATGTGTAATGATCCAAGTACTAATCACAATTTTATAAAATACAATTCATTGATAGGAGGAAAGTTTCCAAAACACGGATCCAGAGTCAAGCGTTAGACTTCAAATCTTTTATTTTATATTCATTAAAATTATTTCCAGCTTGTCCTGCCGACACGTGTTTCGTCTCTATGGAGAATTTTTCAAGGCCAAAAAGACGGAAATGGTGCACTGATCTCAAACATCACGAGTCTTGTTATAAGGAGAAGTGGATAGATCCAAGTTCTAGGAAAGATGAACTTAGTTAATAACACGTCATATTCCTTGAAGGTTGATTCAAAATTCTTAACTTTATACATTGACCATGATAAGTCACTCATCTGTCGTGGCGTCACCCTAGCACCTTCACCGAAGCCAGCTACCTGGCTTCGGTGAAGGTGCTAGGGTGACGTGTTATTAACTAAGTTCATCTTTCCTAGAATAATTCTCTGACTACTGCTCCGAATGCCAGCACTTACCCTATAAGAATTGGATCGTGAAGACTGTGGACTATAAATTGTCCCTAAAAATATCTTTGCTGATGTGACTGTAGAACTTGGATCTATCCACTTCTCCTTATAACAAGACTCGTGATGATTGACATCAGTGCACCATTTCCGTCTTTTTGGCCTTGAAAAAGTCTCCATAGAGACGAAACACGTGTCGGCAGGACAAGCTGGAAATAATTTTAATGAATATAAAATAAAAGATTTGAAGTCTAACGCTTGACTCTGGATCCGTGTTTTGGAAACTTTCCTCCTATCAATGAATTGTATTTTATAAAATTGTGGTTATTACTTGGATCATTACACATCCTGTGAGGGTGCCTGATCAATGCCTGTTTTCTTCCTTGCTATTTAACATTAGCAGAAAATTTATTTTTTGCTAATTCAACACTCCTGGTGGTGGGTGTTTGATAGGATAACAGTGCACCTCACATTAGAAACTGTAGAAGTGATATTACACGTATACCTGTTTAGAGTATTGTATCATTCATATGTGCGGACGTTTTCTCATTTCTGAGAAACACTACCACCACATACTTGTCTTACCTTAGCTGAGTGTGGTTGTTTCTTCCCCCCTGCGTCTCTCTGACCTTGTTTTTAGTAGGATGCGGTGGAATATTAGGAGGCGGCTGCTTCTGGCGTTTAGCTGTAATTAAAATATTATCATTTGTGACCTTTGGGCTATGCCCTTAGAAGATGGTGCAGCATGTATTAAAGCAACTGGGGGCGCTTGGGCAGACTTAGTCATGTTCTCAATTAGCCCTGTGTTTTTGCCTATAGCCTGTTCTAAAATCCCTAGCCAAGATTCAATTCTCTTGAGTCTCTCGATCAATGGTAGTGTAAAGGATCTAAGCAGCTGCTCAAGGGTCCCCGCTAACTCGGTGCTAGATGTCTCTGAGGTGGGGCCCTGCTCTAAAATAACCGAACCAGAAGGTATAACAGAATGTGACAGGTTATTATCAGGAAATTTGCCAAAGTCTGCATGGCTGTCCTTTTTATTTGGTAAGACTTTCCCCCTCCTTCTCCTCTTTCTAGGTGGTGAACCTTTTACTCAGGATCGATTAGCGCTTATGGCTTTATTTTGTTTGACCTCTACTACGGGTACCTGTGAGTCAACTAGGACCTCGGCCACCATACTCACATTACGAGGAGAGGGAGGAATGATTATAGGCGTTTCCTCGTTAGACCTTCAAGAAAAGAAGAAGCAATAGTATCTCTCAAAAGCAGTAGGATACTATCACTACAAACTGTGTCTAAGACCTCTATGTCAGAATGGTGGCTTGGGGCCAGTAAGCTAGCAGACTGCACTAGACCTAGGGACGAGCGATTATTTTTCATGGATTCCACTGAGCGTCGCCGCCTAGCCCGACGTTCCGCCAACATGGACTCTCTTTCAGTATCCACATCTTTAACTGCCCTCAAAAAATAACTATCAAGTTTACTCCTACACCTTCCTCTTTTCAGAGTCTCAATTCCTTTAATAGGACTCAGGGGCATTTTATGTGGCGAGAGTAATTGCTCACTGTTTAGACAGTCAGGCGGGACGATCTTTGAATGAGGTGAAGATGAGGTTAGGCAGTGGGCCCAGCCCAGCCTCCTTCAGCTCCTGAGGGCTACAGAGGGCCCGCCCTTTGCCCGGGCTAAGCCTGGCGCTCCTGCGCCCTCCTGCGACGCGGGGATGTATGTCGGTTATATCGTACCTGGAGCTGTGGGCGTGGTGGTGGTCCGGGCCAGGTGTGCTTGGCCAGAGGGGAGTCTTGGGATTTGCAGTCCCCCACAGATAAGCAGTTACAAATTCCACACAGGTTAAGAGCCGCTCGCAATCAGGGTGCTATACTGGAACTGTTCTCACCCGGTCACTCCAGGTAAAGGGAAACAAACAGGAACGCTTTAAATTGCTGAGTGCCACTCGCTTTTCAGCAACTTCTCAAAACACGCCACAGCCAACTCAGCGCTGTGGCACCCGCGATAGCGGGTGCGGCAAGCCGTTTTCAATGAGCCTGGAGCTGTGGGTGTGGTGGTGGTCCGGGCCAGGTGTGCTTGGCCAGAGGGGAGTCTTGGGATTTGCAGTCCCCCACAGATAGGCAGTTACAAATTCCACATGGGTTAAGCGCCCCTCGCAATCAGGGTGCTATACTGGAACTGTTCTCACCTGGTCACTCCAGGTAGAGGGAAACAAACAGGAACGCTTTAAATTGCTGAGTGCCCCTCGATTTTCAGCAACTTCTCAAAACACGCCACAGCCAACTCTGCGCAGCGGCACCCGCGATAGTGTGTGCGGCAAGCCGTTTTCAATGTGCCTGGAGCTGTGGGCGTGGTGGTGGTCCGGGCCAGGTGTGCTTGGCTAGAGGGGAGTCTTGGGATTTGCAGTCCCCCACAGATAGGCAGTTACAAATTCCACACGGGTTAAGCGCCGCTCGCAATCAGGGTGCTATACTGGAACTGTTCTCACCCGGTCACTCCAGGTAAAGGGAAACAAACAGGAACGCTTTAAATTGCTGAGTGCCCCTCGATTTTCAGCAACTTCTCAAAACACGCCACAGCCAACTCTGCGCATCTGCAGGGGGGTGGGGGGGACAAAGAAAAGACATGTATTCTTGTCCCAGGTTTTTGTGTAGCCGCCTAAATGGTTTTTGCTGCAATAGGTTGCCAAGTGAGCTATCAGCTGTGTGTCCCAATCGGCTATGCCGTACTTACTCAACCGCCCCCCCCCCCCCCTAATACCCTTTGTCCAGACTTGGCTCATGAGGCACTGATTCCTACCGCCCTAAGAATGTATCTATGAAAGAATTCTTCCTTTTTTCTAAGCTAACGTACTGTTTTTGTGTTCTAATGTTTGTGTGTTCTACTGGATGTCATCCAGCACTTCACTGTCCCACAATTGAGTACTTCCTTATTCATCTGATATACGAAGTACCAGAGTCTATATGTGTGTTCGTAGTTCTTCTTCTTCCCTTACAGGTGACCATTAGTCTAACGCAATGGGATCCGTGCATTAATAACCACGTGCTCTTGTTTTTCAGGCTAACTACATCAGAACTACTGATAGAGCTAGGGAAACGTGTAAATATAAATTATATATATACACATTGATAACGACAACATTATCACTCTTCTTTGTACATACACCTTTAATTTTTTCAAATTTTTTCTATTTTTACTGTGGTAAAACATTAGTGAGTGACAGGGGGATCTGACCCCGGTCCTGACGAAGGGGCATAGCGCCCCGAAACATGTTGACCCGCACAGGAGAGTAAGCCCATTAACTTGCTTACTCTCTCCGAATCACTTTTTTTTAACAATACCAGCCAGTGTCTAATAAATAGTTTTTTCTACTACTAGGCCAGGTATTTTTTTAAACATCATTTATATATATCACCCCTGACCCTACTGACACTCACTCCTATTCACTCACATAGCACCCACAATGAAAAGGTGCTCCAGCGTAGTCGCTTGTCGCAGCACTGCCCCGTCCCGCAGCGGGCGGGAAGACCCCAATGATGAAGCATGACACCAAGGGCCCTTTTGGTGTGTGAGGGGTATTTTAACACACATTGTGTATTCCATGAACATCAGGATACACACTATCTCTACGTGAAGGGGACTTGGTGCCGTTGAGCACCACCTCTTCACTCCCCCATTGATATTTTTTACTATTGCACAGGGGAGACTCCAACACAGCAGAGCAACAGGGCCAGAGTCCAGGGCAGGTGGCCCAGCAAGTACATGAGGGGCTGCACAGGTGAGAGTACAACACAGCAGAGCAACAGGGCCAGTGTCCATGGCACAGGTGAGAGTACAACACAGCAGAGAAACAGGGCCAGTGTCCATGGCACAGGTGAGACTCCAACACAGCAGAGCAACAGGGCCAGTGTCCAGGGCAGGTGGCCCAGCAAGTACATGAGAGGCTGCACAGGGGAGACTCCAACAAAGCAGAGCAACAGGGCAAGTGTCCAGGGCAGGTGGCCCAGCAAGTACATGAGAGGCTGCACAGGCGAGAGTACAACACAGCAGAGCAACAGGGCCAGTGTCCATGGCACAGGTGAGAGTACAACACAGCAGAGCAACAGGGCTGGTGTCCTTGGCACAGGTGGGAGTACAACACAGCATCGCAACAGGGCCAGAGTCCATGGCACAGGTGAAACTCCGTTAAGTAAAACAAGGGGTTTTCCCACTGGGAAGTATTATAACCTGTTACTAGATCAGGATTCAAACTGATCTATGTCACATAAACCGGTTGTTCAGCTTTTGGATTACGTCACTAATACTGTTAAGATGTTAGATTTGGCTGACGATACTGATATTTAAGGAATTGACTGGGGAAGTTCTTTTATTAATTTTAATTTTATTGATCTATGTTACAATTCTCATCCAATCTTCTTTTGAATTGAGTCCATGGTTGACTGTATCTAGGGTTGAAATATACCACTGCTCTCTGTTTTTGCGTTTTGTCTCCAGATTGCCTCCTCTTTTTGAGCCAGTTATTTTTTCAATGACAAACCAAGAGAACTCAGTGTGTTTATGTTGCAGTTGTTTGAAATGCTCCACCAAGGGAGCATTCTCTTTGTTGGTTTTCAGGGCAGATCTATGTTCTAACAGGCGCAGTCTTATTTCCCTACCTGTTTCTCCTACATAGGCTAGTATTGTCTTTCTGAAATTTCTCCACGTCCACGTTAGGTGGCTCTGATTGTATTTTTATAAATTGTATAGATTTGAGGTATTTTTGTCTTTTATATGTTTTTAACTGATATCTTTGTCGATAAATTGTGTAACCAATATCTTTTTAATAAATTGCAACTTTTTTATAATTTTGTTTGTATATGTTCCTTCTCGGTAAGTGTTCTAGTTCCACAAAATGAATGTTGTGATCGATGGTTGTGAGTTTGAATCCTGATCTAGTAACAGGTTATAATACTTCCCAGTGGGAAAACCCCTTGTTTTACTTAACAGTATATTGGCGCTCCATTTCCCTCTGGGTAACTAAGAGCCCCTCTCTTCTTGTTTATACAGGTGAAACTCCAACACAGCAGAGCAACAGGGCCAGTGTCCAGGGCAGGTGGCCAAGCAAGTACATGAGAGGCTGCACAGGTGACAGTACAACACAGCAGAGCAACAGGGCCAGTGTCCATGGCACAGGTGAGAGTACAACACAGCAGAGCAACAGGGCCAGTGTCCATGGCACAGGTGAGAGTACAACACTGCAGAGCAACAGGGCCAGTGTCCAGGGCAGGTGGCAGAGCAGGTACACGAGAAGCTGCACAGGCTAGGGGTGAGCTGCAGTGAACAAAAAAGGCCAGTGGCCAAGGAGAAGTGCAGAGTCAGGGCATGAGCAGCTGCACAGGCAAGGGGAGAGCTGCAGTGAACAACAAGGCCAGTGGCCAGGGAGAAGTGCAGAGTCAGGACATGAGAAGCTGCACAGGCAATGCCAGAACAGCAGTGAATGACAAGGCCAGTGGGCAATGGCAAAGTGCAGTGTCAGGACATGAGAAGCTGCACAGGCAAGGGGAGAGCTGCAGTGAACAACAAGGCCAGTGGCCAGGGATAACTGCAGAGTCAGGGCATGAGAAGGTGCACAGTGAGTGTGTTTGACTGTACCCTTCCATGGCCAGCAACACAACCAGGTGGCAAACAATAGTCAGGACTAGCACAACTCTATGAGGGACAGGTGTATGAGGGGGACTGTCACTCACATCTGGCTGTGAGGTGGACTTGGAGCTGGCTGTGTGTCAGGGTCAGCAGGAACACTTGACTGGGGAAACAGAGAAACAGGTGATGTAGGGCTATCAGTCGTCTGGCAAGCTTGAGGGCTGTTTGGAGCAGGTGGTATAGTGGCACATGTAGGTGGAGTCATGCAGACCTGGGACACAGTGTGGGTGGGAGAGTTTAGATGGGTGCCCTTCCACTCTTTGGGAATACAAAATGGCTTCCCTGTCTTGAGGTTAATGAAAACTGGTGATGACACAACAGGTACACACACCAACTGTCCTGCATCTGGTACAGACACTGGAACCCCCTCCGGTGATGTGCTGGATCCTGAAGAACGCTTTGTCTGGCTACGCCTCTGGACCACCTTACCCTGCTTGCCAGGTGTCCCACTTACAGTGCCCTCCTTTGCCCCTTTGCCAGGTGTTCCACCTACAGTGCCCTCCTGTGCCCCTTTGCCAGGTGTCCCACCTACAGTGCCCCCCTTTGCCCCTTTGCCAGATGTCCCACCTACACTGCCTTCCTTTGTCCCTTTGCCAGGTGTCCCACCTACAGTGCCCTCCTTTGCCTCTTTGCCTGGAGTGGCCCCTACAGTGCCCTCCTCCACCGGCTTCACTGGGCTTGGAATTGGAGTTGATGTGGTGGGGGGATGTGGGCCTGTGCCCTTCCTAGGTGGACCCTTTCTATACAACACCTCCTCAGTGGGCACAGACTCTGCACGGCTAGCTCTGCATGAAGTTTTAGGGTCAGGAGAGTCCTTTGCTGGAGATGCCTCGGAGGTTTGTGAGGCTGATGTCAGCCTCATTGCTTTTTCGGCCTTGCTCTTCCCTGACGAGCTCTTGTCCTTGCATTCTGGGGTGGTTCTGCTCTTCTGGGGGGATGGTGTCTGTGGGCGGGACCGCTTGGGTTGTGTCTGCTGTGTGCTCCTTGTGCTGTATCATGTCTGTGACGCATGCGAACCATGATCACTGTCCTCTGATTTGGCCACTGACTGGGGGGCGGACAAAGGCACCTGAGCAGGAATGGGAGCATGCGCTTGTGGAAGGGCAGACGTTACTGCGAATGACAAAGATTGGACTGTACGGTGGAGCCCACCCACATCAGAATGTACACCCTCCATTTAGGCAACCACCTGCCCCAATTTCTTGTCATGGTCACTGAAGGCATTGAGCAGGGCGGTCTGCCCCACACAAAGCTGGCGCAGGAGCTCTACACACTCAGTACTGTGGGCAGCAGGGGGGACAGGTGCAGTCTCAGCGGTGCCTGGTGTGAATGTAACTCCTCCCGTCTTACAGACACGGGCAGCACCAGAGGAAGTGGATGGGAGGCTTGGCACTGGGCGTTGTGTGGTATCTGATGTAGCAGACTCCCCTTCACCTGTGCCTGACAACATGGATGCATCACCACTCGCATCAGATGATGTAGTACTCTGTGTCTCAGTCACGGACTCTTCATGCATACTCCTGTCCCCTTCAGATCGATGGTGAGCTTTGTGTCACTGGCCTCCGGTGCAGCTGTAGTGCTACTCTCACCACCACTGGTTTCCGGCTCCTGTTCCTCTGTGCCTACTGGCGATTCTGCATGAGAGAGGGATGCAGGGTTGTATAAATGACATCATCAGTCCAAAGCAAATTAAACCATGCATACAGGGGATGCCCAAATCAACATGCTCACCACCACACCCTGCATAAACATTGCAGCAACACACTACATACACAACAGTGCAGGCAAAACAAACTGACTACCTGCCATGACTGAGCCATGTTTAGGCCACACAGCACAACACCTTGCCCGTGGATGAAGTGTACCACACACAACTTGATATTCCCACACCTATCATGTCTTAACACTCATTGCCACTGACAGGCCTTCAGGGAACCTGATGGGAGAACACACACCCCTATTAGGAAATGACAGTCCACAATGACAAGTAGGCCATACCAAGCACCATGCGGTACTCTGGGGCACCTTGTTGTCAGACGGGTGACCCTCAACAATCATGGTGCATGCAAAGTCGGAATACATGAACTCACACCCAGATAATGGACCCTTATACATTTCCCACACCACCACAATGCAGAATGGCCATGAGGATCCCAAAATACCTTGCTATGATAAAGCACAGCAGGGATGATCAGCCTTGTAAAATATGTTTGCCATAATGCCTGACACTAGCACACATCCCTGCACCACTCACATGACACATCACTGCACCACCCTGCAAACTCCCAGGCAAAATCACCCTTCCCTAAATACTCAACCCAGCCTTGCTAGCGATGCGCCTTCAGATGTGCATCCAACTCCGGATTAGTCACTGTCATTATGCGGAACATCAGTGGTGTTAGGTTGCGCCGTGCCAGACGCCCAGTGCGCGGTTGCAGTCCCAAGGTCATCTTGGCCCCGTTTTCTGCCAGCTGGCTGATGTCGTCCCACCTTTTGTGGCAGTGGGAGCGCATCTGTTGGATACCCCCAGGGCCCGTACCTTTGCAGCAATGGCCCTCCACACGGCCTTACACTGGTGTACCTTGAGCTGCAGGTATGGGAGGAAAGTAGGGTAAATGACCAGTTACACAGTGTCATGTACCAACATCTATCACAACAGTAGCAATACGCAGAGTCAGGGAGTCAGGATCATTTGTAATCCCCCTAATTCCCAAACTGGGGGACACCTCACAAGGGCACTCTGCATGGCCCAAATAGTTATCATAGCATGCATGCATAAGGGCGATGAGGCTACATGACAATCACACACACATGCAGGATCACTACACTGAAACCCCTCTGTGTGTCGCACACATCACCAGTTCCATGCATGTCTGTCCCCCTGCCCAACAGCACCCTCAATGATAACTTACCACTACATTGGGGCCACCATACAGCCTCGGGTACTGTGCCAGCACCTCGTCCACTAGCACCTCCAGCTCCTCGCTTGTTAATGGACTGGCACGGTCCTTCTCTGTTCTTGCCATCCATCTGGACATGTAACACCTGTGGTTGAAGTGAGTGGTGAGGAGTCCCAGGCAGCAGGCACTTCTGGCAGCAGCAGAGAAAGTTTGCAGCGTACCGGGCAAGGATGTTACCTCTGTAAAGAAGAAAAGGGAGGTGTTCTGGATTTTCCTCTCGGACGCTGCGAAATCGGGGCTCAACAATTTGTGCCCGTGGGAAAACGCGATTCTGTAAACTGGTCTGATACATATGGGGGTCCGATGCTTGAGCTGCATGCCCCACTTTGTTACGCGACATTCGGCCCTACTACTCTTCTGAATATTTCTGCCATACTAGGTTTTGGCCTTTTTATATCTTACTTCATTATGTACTTATGACTGCCTTGCCTAGTCATATTCATGAGCGGGAGTCATGTTAGCTGCATCTATTAACCTGACGGTGACCCTAGCTGGTATCGTGTATGATGAAAGTGCTTGAGACGCTCTTAAGCTTTACTAGAGAATTGCGCGCCCCTCTCTGCAGGGTTATGTCCTGATCTAGATCTTGTTTATGTTCTCTATCTATCGGCTCCTATACCATTTTTTGTAGCATTATCTCCATCAATATTGTTTCTAGAAATTATCTCTTCTAACTGGAGCCTTGATTTGACTCTTACTCTTGCAGTATTAATGGAGCGCTGCCCTGGTAGATCCTAACGCGTGAGTCGGGAATCGGCAAAAATCCGTGTTCCGTTCCGTCTTTTAGATCTGGCTCTGCAGCCCCTAGGATACTTAACCCGGGTGCCGTAACTTATTGCCCGCTGTGGGTGTGCCCTTGGTATTTAAATAGCGGAAAACGCCGACCTGAACGTTTTTTGAAGCCTTCCTGTCTTGACAGGGCTCGGAACACAGAGGAATCACAGTCGGAAAGTTATCATACTAGGTAAGCGGTCCGCTTATGAAGTGACATTTTGTTGATATCCCCAATTCCAGTTTAATACTGGTTTGAATGGTCTCATAATTTCGGCATGTCGGCCTCTATAAACTTTCTGCCTGCAGCCTGTTTGTTTAAAGGGTCGAACCCATGCTGCTTCCCATTGAGATTAATTACCCAGTGCTACCTGACCACTTGTTTTGAGCGGTCTGCTTTAAATCTCTTCTGAAGGTCCGGTTTCTATCGAGACCTATCGAGGCCTATTCTTGTGACGGTACGTGGACCGCGAGTACCTCTGAAAGTCTGGGGAATACTTCCTCTGTAAACCAGCACTAGCTTGTTGTGTTTTTTACCGCCTTATAGAATTACGAAAGATCCCAGCACGAAAATCGGTTGCCCGGATCCCCGCGGAATTCCCTGCTGAGGTCTACGACCGAGCCCGTGGGACTTCTAGAAACTCCGCCTGCCTCGAAGACGGTATGTGTGATTCCTTATCTGCATAGGTCGTCTCTTAGAGGGGAAGTTGGATCCGAGCTTCTGATTTGAGTTTACGTTTTAGATGATTACCTATACAAGACGTTCAATGTTTTAGGACAGTTCTGCGAGTCTCGCTTAATTGAATCTGTGAAACGTCCTCTTAGCTCTGACACCATAGCTTTATTTGATACCATTCTTCTTTACAGTAGTATCCATTAATCTCATTGTGGACGAGATCCCTGAAAACGTGCCGATTCCTTAAAACCTGGATGAGGACCTGCTGAATGTGCATTGCTTGAAAAAGGAATATTGGATTAGGTAAGTTTGTGGATCCTTCGACGTTCTGCTTCGGCAGACGGGGGACGCGAGTCTGAGGTTATCTCTATCTAGTATCGTTTGAATACCCACGATGTCTCATTTTTTGCTCTAGAACTATCACTGATACAAAGGTGTCCCTCTCCGTGAACTCTGGAACAGGGGTTTTGAATCTGCAGTACCCCAACCTTGCCTGCCGTGGCTTCTGAAGTGATACCCTCTCTAAGGCCACTATGTTAGCCCGGCCCTGAGGTAAACTATGAGAGGTTTATGTTGGATTAGAAAGGGGAATTAAGTGTAATCTTGAGAAAATTAAGCACCTTTTTTAATGAGTTATATAAATAAATGAATGGCACACTACCGCTATGACTGAGATGTATGTGTTGGAAAGAAGGGGAAATCTGGTTTATCTGATTGAATGACTGTGGGTTGTGTGTTCAAGGGGTTCTCTCTTCGCTAGTGGTGCGGATTGTTGTAAATATATTCTAACCTCTATTTTGCTCGCAATTTTTTAGCTCAATACATGCACGATTCTATTGAAGATAAAATGATCCATATGAAACTGTAAATCATGAATGCTCATATTTTTAATATACATAGGCTTGGAGTATATACTAAAGTGCTGAACTTAAAGAATGTATAAGTGTTGTTATAATTTTGTGATTTCATGATATAAATTGAAAAATATGTGTTTTTTTGTGTATCACAGATTGGTCGCTGTGTTAATTCTTGTGTTCTGCCCCACTCCCCCGACGTGAAAGCCCTGATGAAGGTGCGGCCATAAGATGTAATGTAATGTAATGTAATGTAAAAGGTATTTATACAGCGCATGGACAACAGGCGGTTTCATGGCGCTAAAAACAACGGAGTGAGGATGGACGCCTAATTACGCATAGGCCTGCTGAAACAGATGAGTTTTGAGTAATCTCCTGAAGGAAGCATAGCTGGGAATTAGTCTAAGTTCACTCTGAAGTGAATTCCATAACCTGGGGGCCAAAAGCGAAAAGCAGAGGCCACCATGTTTTTTCCACTTAAATGCTGGGATGATAAGCAGGTTATGGTGAGAGGAACGCAGATCACGGGAAGGGGCATACCGATGGATCCTAGAAGCTACAAAGGCAGGGCCTTGATCATGTAATGCCTTGAAGGTGGTGCAGCCAAGTTTAAAAATGCAATGTTTGGCAACCGGGAGCCAATGGAGGATCTTCATTAATGGGGAGATGTGTTGATGTTTTGGCTGATGAAAGACTAGCCTAGCTGCTTGATTTTGCACAAGTTGCAAACGATAGAGCTGGTAAGCAGGGATGCCAGCATAAAGAGCGTTGGCGTAGTCAATACGAGAGGTGATCAGGGCCATGATAACAAGTGTGAGAGCCTCCGTCGACAGAAACCTACAGATTTTGCGGATTCTGCGAAGGTGAAAGAAACAGGCAGAGGTAACTGCATTGATCTGGGGTTTCAGATCGGGCCAGGCACCGAAACACGCGTTGGCGTTGTTACATTGGGTCCTGTTATTTCAATCTTGAGTCTCCGGCCCCTTGCTGAGAAGACACTTCAGGGTCCCTTCAGTGTATCACTCTGGGAATTGTTGATGAGGATGGTGTATGAACTGCTTTATGTGCAATTAGCTGCTTAAATGTGTGAGGATTTGTAGGAGAAGTGATGTGATGATGTTGGATGAATGATGAGAGGGTGATGTGGAGCTAATATGAAGTTTTGATAAATGTGATTCGTTACCATTTATATTGTTATTTAATTGCCTATGCACTACGAAATTATACATAAAAAAGAAAATAATTTTTTTTAATTTTTCTACATGTGGTCTGATTAATCATGTGGTCTGACCGTGTTTTGTGGTGAGCTCAATGTTGCGAATTTAAAATCATTGGACTCCATGTGAACCTTTAAAATTTATCATTGAGGGCAGACCTTTTCTAGTTTGGTTGTATATTTTTCCCCTGCTGTCTGCCCTGCATCCTTTCCAGGGGGCCCCTTTTCTATTGGTTACTTTTCCCAGCCCTGTGCTGTGGGGTGTGCGTGTCCCTGCTTGAAACTCCTGATTTGTAACGAGAATTAAATGTGTTGAATGGTGCGTTGCTCTGTGTTGAAAGGTTGAATGGTCGATGCGGTAGATTGACAAGTGAAAACTCACCCTTGAGAGAATTCTAGTGGTCTGTAGTGGACATTATAAAAATGGAGAGTATTAAAACCTTTGGTTTTACGGATGTAGATTTTGCGTGGGTGATTGGCGCAACTGAGGGTACAGGCAGCCATTTTACCTTGTCTAAAGGGATAGAAGGAGAGTGGGAAAAGTTGCTTAACCTCAAGAAGAAATCTCTCTGTACCGAAGCACATGCCAAATTCATGCTGGATTACCTAAAAGCCGGAACTATTCCTATTGGCCTCAGGGTTAGGAACATGCCGGGATTATTTGTTGAACTGTGCCATTTACTTGAGAAATGGGCACTTATTTCTAATAGATCCTCTAGGGATTATATGATGCTTATTGTGGAAACAGCACATGAGGTCCTGGCTGCCCTAGCCAAGGAAATTGAAGAACTGGAAGAGAAGCTGAAGAAAGACAATTCGGTGGATGTTGGAAAGAAAAAACTAGAGCAGATCAGCCTAGAGATTGACTCTTTTTCTGAATATCTCCTGAAAAGGAAAATGGAGAAATTCAGAAAAGATGTAAGATTGTTCTCCCAGGAAAAGGCTCATCCCTATCTGACCCCCCAATTTTATTCTAATTCGGATAACGGAGACCGATATCAGGGGAATTCCCGAGGGGGGAATAAAAGAGTACAAACTTTCTCCGATACTACCGACTCGGAGGGTGAAAGCGGTTCTAACCATGATCCCAATTACAGTGCGGGCTTCCATTATCGCCCGGATATATTTGAAAGACCTAATGGCCAGGACCATTTTTTATCCAATCGCAGGGGCATTCCCAGACCAAGGAATCGGACATGTCAAGTGCCCCAGTTTTACCAAGGCCAGGGCCGTCCTCAGAGGTACATTCAGACCAGGAACACGCAGTACTGGAGAAGGTGAATAATATCCCAGTATTCAACTTATCTGAAACCTGTATCTCTGATGATTCCTTGGCCCTTCTGTCTCATGGCCTCTCTTTTATCCCTGCTGCCAAATTGGACCGTTTTGAACTGATGAAGGATGTTCACGCGTTCTTTAGAAAAATTTGTTTACATTTTTTTTTTTGTTACGACCAGCCTTGGATGAATCTGAAAATGCTTCAGGCCTGAAGCCTCCATCCAATTTCATCCCCAGCCTTGATGTCCTCGGGCCCGAGGTGGGTGTGTTTGAGAAGGCTGTATTCAATAAACTGGACAAACTATTGAAGTTTGTTCCTTTTCCTGGTAACAACCTTCCTGGCGAAGAAAGTAGGGCACTGAAAGAATTGTGTGACAACCCCAAACTTACCATCAAGCCTTGCGATAAAGGCGGGGTAATTGTTGTATTTAAAACCTCTACCTATATTGATAAGATCTATTCTCTCCTATCCTCTGATACCCACTACCAACATATCCTGAAATGCCCGGAGGAAGGCCTGAAGCAACGCATCCTTAACCAAGTGACTGCGGCTGTTGATGGTGGCTTTATTTGCACCAAAGAGGCTGAGTATCTTACACCTACCTTCACCAGGATGCCCATTATTTATGGTCTTCCTAAAGTCCACAAGGATCGGGCTGATCCTCCGATGCGCCCGATTGTTTCGACCATTGGAGCAGCCACGGAACCCTTATCGAAATACATCGATACATTTTTGAAACCTTTGGTGAGTGAGCTCAGGTCCTTTATTAGGGACACGGGCCACTTCATCTCTAAGATTGAAAATCTGCCCTTTGATCCCAACACTGAACTACTGGTTACGATGGATCTGGAGTCGTTGTATTCCAATATCCCCCAGGAAGGGGCCTTATTGGTCCTGAAAGATATCCTGATGAGGCAGGCAAACCTTCCCAACGCTACTGTGATTTTAAACTTCTTGAAGATTGTGCTTGGTGAGAACTATTTTGAGTTTAATCAACAATACTTTCACCAAGTGAAGGGTGTCAGCATGGGGGCCTTTTGTGCCCCCAGTGTGGCTTGTCTCTACATGTCCATTTCGAAGAGATCAACATCCACAACGAGATGCCGCCATTCTACGAGAATGTTCGAGCCTGGTCGCGCTTCATTGATGCTATTGCTTTCATCTGGAGCGGCGACCAGGCGTCCCTGAATGAATTTGTCTCTTGGCTGAATGCTGCTGACCCGAACCTTCGGTTCACTGCCAATATGAGTGATGTGCAGGTGGAGTTTCTCGACGTATGGGTGAGACATGCTGAAGGGCTACTCTACGTGTCACTATAGACTAAACCTACTGCCAGGAATACACTGTTGGAGTATGGAAGTTTTCATACTCGGTGCCAACATGATTCGATTCCTTTTAGTTAATTTCTCAGACTGAGCAGGAATTGTTCTCAAATGAGGGATTTTATTCAACAATCTGACATTCTAAAAGAGAAGTTATCCCGACGAGGATACCCCCATCATCTCATTAGGGACTCTTTCAAGCGCACCAGGTAGTTCAACAGAGACAGCATGTTCCTGGAGCGAGAACATGTAAACCAAGAGCGATTAGTATGTATTACCAAACATTCTGTGGCTAACAACAAAATTCGACAAGTGGTCAATTCTCTCTGGCACATACTAAACATCAATGAACCTGATAATCAAATACCGAAACCGATTTTTGCCTTCCGGCGAAACAAAAATCTCCGCAACCATCTGGTGAGAGGGACAGTGGTGACAGCCGTTGAACCCAAATAGCTTGGATTATTTGGTCTCCCTCCAGTGGTGGGCAACCACCGATGTGGTAATTGCCAAGCGTGTGCCCAGGCACTGATTGGCAGCACTCTGACTATTGGCAATCACAACATCAAGTTGAACAGCATGAGTAATTGCCGAACCACTAATATAGTGTATGTCATCTTATGCCTGTGTGGGCTCCCCTATGTGGGAGAGACGGGGTGAGAGTGCCGCATCAGGATTGGTGAGCACAAATCGAATATTCGCAATCAGAGAAGTGGGGCTTCTTTGGTATCTCATTGGACTATGGCAAAGCACTCTGAAACAGACTTAAAATGGTCTATTCTTGAGAAAGTTCGCAGCGTACCGGGCGAGGATGTTACCTCTGTAAGGAAGAAAAGGGCGGTGTTCTGGGTTTTCTCTTGGATGCTGCAAAATCGGGGCTCAACGATTTGTGCCCGTGGGAAAACCCGATTCTGTAAACTGGTCTGATACATATGGGGGTCCGATGCGTGAGCTGCATGCCCCACTTTGTTACGCGATATTCGGCCCTACTGCCCTTCTGCCCTTCTGAATATTTCTGCCATACTAGGTTTTGGCCTTTTAAATCTTACTTCATTATGTACTTAGTCATGTTAGTTGCATCTATTAACCTGACGGTGACCCTAGCTGGTATCGTGTATGATGAAAGTGCTTGAGGCGCTCTCAAGCTTTACTAGAGAATTGTGCCCCCCTCTCTGCAGGGTTATGTTCTGATCTAGATCTTGTCTATGTTCTCTATCTATCTGCTCCTATACCATTTTTTGTAGCATTATCTCCATCGATATTGTTTCTAGAAATGATCTCTTCTAACTGGAGCCTTGATTTGATGCTTACTCTTGCAGTATTAATGGAGCGCTGCCCTGGTAGATCCTAACGCGTGAGTCGGGAATCAGCAAAAATCCGTGTTCCGTTCCGTCTTTTAGATCTGGCTCTGCAGCCCCTAGGATCCTTAACCCAGCTGCCGTAACTTGTTGGCCGCTGTGGGTGTGCCCTTGGTATTTAAATAGCGGAAAACGCCGACCTGAACGTTTTTTGAAGCCTTCCTGTCTTGACAGGGGCTCGGAAAGCGGAGGAATCACGGTGGGAAAGTTATCATACTAGGTAAGCGGGTCCGCTTATGAAGTGACATTTTGTTGATATCCCTAATTCCAGTTTAATACTGGTTTGAATGGTCTCATAATTTCGGCATGTCGGCCTCTATAAACTTTCTGCCTGCAGCCTGTTTGTTTAAGGGTCGAACCCATGCTGCTTCCCATTGAGATTAATTACCCAGTGCTAGCTGACCCCTTGTTTTGAGCGGTCTGCTTTAAATCTCTTCTGAAGGGCCGGTTTCTATCGAGACCTATCGAGGCCTATTCTTGTAACGTAACGTGGACCGCGAGTACCTCTGAAAGTCTGGGGAATACTTCCTCTGTGAACCAGTACTAGCTTGTTGTGTTTTTTACCGCCTTATAGACTTACAAAAGATCCCAGCACGAAAATCGGTTGCCCGGAGACCCGCGGAATTCCCTGCTGAGGTCTACGACCGAGCCCCTTGGACTACTAGAAACACTGCCTGCCGCGGAGACGGTATGTGTGATTCCTTATCTGCATAGTTCGTCTCCTAGAGGGGAAGTTGGATCCGAGCTTCCAATCTGAGTTCACGTTTTAGATGATTACCTATACGAGACGTTCAATGTTTTAAGACAGTTCTGCGAGTCTCGCTTAATTGAATCTGTGAAACGTCCTATTAGCTTTGACAGCATAGCTTTATTTGATGCTATTCTTCTTTACAGTAGTATCCGTTAATCTCATTGTGGACGAGATCCCTGAAAACTTGCTGATTCCTTAAAACCTGGATGACGACCTGCTGAATGTGCGTTGCTTGAAAAAGGAATATTGGATTAGGTAAGTTTGTGGATCGTTCGACGTTCTGCTTCGCAGACGGGGGACCGAGTCTGAGGTTATCTCTATCTAGTATCGTTTGAATACCCATGATGTCTAATTTTTTGCTCTAGAACTATCACTGGTACAAAGGTGTCCCTCTCTGTGAACTCCGGAACAGGGGTTTTGAATCTGCAGTACACCGACCTCGCCTGCCGTGGCTATTGAAGTGATACCCTCTCTAAGGCGACTATGTTGGCCCGGCCCTGAGGTAAACTATGAGAGGTTTATGTCGGATTAGAAAGGGGAATTACGTGTACTCTTGAGAAAATTAAGCACCTTTTTTAATGAGTTATGTAAATAAATGAATGGACCGCTACCGCTATGACTGAGATGTATGTGTTGGAAAGAAGGGGAAATCTGGTTTATCTGATTGAATGACTGTGGGTTGTGTATTCAGGGGATTGTCTCGTTCGCTAGTGGTGCGGATTGTTGTAAATATTCTTTGAGCTCAGTGCATGCACGATTCTATTGAAGATAAAATGATCCATATGAAACTGTAAATCATGAATGCTCGTATTTTTAATATGCATAAGCTTGGAGTATATACTAAAGTGCTGAATTTAAAGAATGTATAAGTGTTGTTATAATTTTGTGATTTCATGATATAAATTGTAAAAAGATGTGTTTTTTTGTATATCACAGATTGGCCGCTGTGTTAATTCTTGTGTTCTGCCCCACTCCCCCGAAGTGAAAGCCCTGATGAAGGTGCGGCCATAAGATCGGGCCAGGCACCGAAACGCGCGTTGGCATTGTTACATTGGGTCCTGTTATTTCAATCTTGAGTCTCCGGCTCCTTGCTGAGAAGACACTTCAGGGTCCCTTCAGTGTATCACTCTGGGAATTGTTGATGAGGATGGTGCATGAACTGCTTTACGTGTAATTAGCTGCTTAAATGTGTGATGATTTGTAAGAGAAGTGATGTGATGATGTTGGATGAATGATGAGAGGGTGATGTGGAGCTAATATGAAGTTTTGATAAATGTGATTCGTTACCATTTTTATTGTTATTTAATTGCCTATGCACTACGAAATTATCAATAAAAATAAAATACAAATTTTGTATTTTTCTACATGTGGTCTGATTAATCATATGGTCTGACCGTGTTTGGTGGTGACCTCAATGTTGCAAATTTAAAATCATTGGACTCCATGTGAGCCTTTAATATTTATCATTGAGGGCAGACCTTTTCTAGTTTGGTTGTCTATTTTTCCCCTGCTGTCTGCCCTGCATCCTTTCCAGGGGGGCCCTTTTCTATTGGTTAGCAGCACGAGAGGGTCCCAGGCAGCATGCACTTCTGGCAGCAGCAGGAGAGGGTCCCAGGCAGCAGGCACTTCTGGCAGCAGCAAGAGAGGGTCCCGGGCAGCAGGCTCTGTGAGCAGTGGAAATGTGTTGCTCACTGCCACAGATTTATAGCCCCCTGGACTCGTTTGTGAGGTGCAGAGCTGCAATTATTTGGTTGTGCAGGACTGCCTCATTCAAAAGCATCCGATGACCGGCTTCGCAGTGGCGAAGCACGCCTTCCGCCATTTTCAAACCTGCATGATGCCACCGCAATCATCACTCCCATCGGCTGTCCGCAATCCCCCATTGCGGTGATGCACCGCAGGGGCCCGGGGTGCGCTACCGCGATGGTGCATCCTTCAAAAGCTTCTAATGACCGGCTCCACTGTGGCGGAGCACGCCTTCTGCAATTTTCAAACCTGCATCATGCCACCGCAATCATCGCTCCCATTGGCTGTAGGCAATGCCCCATGGTGGTGTTGCACCACCGTGGCCAGGCGGTAGCAACCACCATATGTGTGGCGCTGCATGCCCACTGCCAGCAACCCATGCCAAAGTCTACCGCACTTGTGTAGGGAGTGGTGCTGGTGTCACACGGCCGTGGCCAGGCAGTAGCAACCGCCATATGTGTGGCGCTACATGCCCACCGCCAGCAACCCATGCCAAAGTCTACCGCACTTGTGTAGGGAGTAGTGCTGGTGTCAGACCGCCGTGGACAGGCGGTAGCAACCGACATATGTGTGGCACTGCATGCCCACTGCAAGCAACCCATGCCAAAGTCTACCGCACTTGTGTAGGGAGTGGTGCTGGTGTCAAACCACCGTGGTCAGGCAGTAGCAACCGCCATATGTGTGGCGCTGCATGCCCACCACCAGCAACCCATGCCAAAGTCTACCGCACTTGTGTAGGGAGTGGTGCTGGTGTCACACCACCGTGGACAGGTGGTAGCAACCGCGATTTTGGTCACATGCAATGGCAAATTCAATTGTGCACTCTGCATCAGTACACAGCAGCAACATGTATAATGGCACATCATTGTGCACACAATGCCATTTATTGTTTTCATGCACAGGTGGTTGCACGATATGTGTGACGCACATTGGTCTATGTTGGCAAGGCTTGTATCACTGTATGGTGTTGTTTCATACTTGTGCTACCATATCAGCCCATGCACACAAGTTTACCATCTACTGTGATCATTGTGCTCTTGATGTGCACCCGCTTCACATGATGCATTGAGGTGTGACAGGTACAGCAGATGTGGGTGAAGCATTCATGGTCAGCTTACATACTTTTGTGGATGGTACAGGATGTGGCGTCCTCGTGTGGAATGTCGCGATCAGAAACTGTGCATTTGCTTTGACATTCTGTTATGTTTGCAGCATCTGTGTATTGAAAATGGAGTGCTGTGTCCTCTGTGTGTCTCAAATTTAAACACATGTAACCTTGTGTGCCACGCATCTGTAATGGAATTTTGAGGTTTTGCGTGATATGCTTAACAATATGTGCTGAGTCCACCTCATGATGGTTGTCATTAACATGTGTCCATGTACATCTCAACTAGGAGGAGGCCAAATCTCATAAGTCACCTGACAGTGCTGGTGGACATGGAGGATATAGCGATCATCCGAAAATTCTGCCTGGACAGAGCGACCATGAAGACCCTTTGGGATCTTTTGGAGCCCCACCTGCAGCCTCGTCACCACTACCCAACTGCCTTCACACCCACATACAAAGTGATGGCAGCCCTCCACTTTTTTGCAACTGGTTCCTTCCAGGAGACCGTGGCCTGCGCTGCAGGGATGTCGCAACCCATGTTCAGCATGGTGCTGAGGGATGTTCTTGCAGCCATGATGAGATATAAGGATCATTACATACATTTCCCCAGGTGAGCAGAATTGGCAGGTGTGAAGGGTGACTTCTATGCCCTTGGGCACATCCCCCATGTTGTTGGTATCATCGATTGCACCCATGTTGGTCTGGTGGCACCACAGACCACTGAGCATATTTTTAGGAATCGCAAACATTACCATTCTATAAATGGGCAGGTGGTGTGCCTTGCAGACATGACAATTTCACATGTGTGTGCAAGATTCCCCGGATCTGCCCATGATTCATACGTCATGAGGAACAGCATGGTGCCCCGGATGATGGCTAACCTGCATCCCGATCGTGCTTGGATTGTGGGTGAGTATGCCCATTGATACAGTGTGCTGTGTGTTTGTGACCTGCTGCCCTCTACCTGTGCAACATTGCAATGTGTGTTTGTCATTCCTAGGTGACTCTGCATATCCCAGTCGCCCATGGCTGCTGAGCCCACTGAGAAATGCCAGGACCCCGGCAGACGTCAGGTGCAATGAGTCCCATGGCCGAACCCGACGTGTAATTGAGCGGACTTTTGGCCTACTCAAGTCAAGATTCCGTTGCCTTGACAGGACTGGAGGAGCACTGGCATACTCGCCTGGGAAGGTCTACAAGATCGTGGTGGCATGCTGTATGCTGCACAATATGGCCATTCACAAGGGGATTCCCCTGCTCCTGGATGATGGAGAGGAACCCAGGCCTGCCCCTGCCCAAGGACCTGAGTCCAGTGATGAGGACAGTGGAGAGGAGGAATGAGTTGATATTCAACCGCTACTTCACTTGAAGGTGTGTAAAGATGTACGACTTGTACATTGTCTGTTGTGGTTGTTGTTGTTGTGCAGGGCTATCTGTGGATGGTACAGACAGGCACATGTTGATTCATCTGTGTGTAGGAAATGTGGCATTGACGTTCCATATGTGGACGTATTCTGGACTCTATTTGTTAACACCTGCTCCACATAGTCTTGTATGCCTGTAGTCTAATGTGTATGTTCTGTGTAGTGTTATGTCTGTGATGTCACAATGACACCAGTGACTGTTGTTCTGTTGTGTCTCCCTAGGTGCTTCAGAATAATCCTGCCCTACATACTGTACATAATTTGGGCACATTTTGGACATTTTCAAAACTGTAAATATTGCACTAAAAACGATACAGCACAAAATCTGGCGCGTCATGTTTTTTATTTGCAAAGTGGACATGTGAGGGTTGTGGAAATATTTACATGAAGGTGGTGAATGGGCAGTGAGTTGACAGTCATGGTAGATGAGATGCAAGAGTAGACACCACATGGATGGGGTGACCCAGTCCAACAGACAAGTGTCATTGCCAAGGCAGTGTGGGGAAGGACCGTCCAACAGTCAATGCAGTGGGGAAGAGGGTTGCCATCAGGGCTGGCTCCGTGACTGGCATGTGGCTGGTACTTTGCCTCCGGAGACTACCAGGCTCTTCTTTTGATGCCCCCTTGATCTTTTTGGTGGTGGTGGGCCATCTGAATGGCCAGCGGCATCTGAGGACTCACCCCTCTCTGTTGGCGCTGGGGAGGATGGTGCACTGTCATCCTGCAGCACAACAGAAGGGGGCGGAGGTGTTGGTTGTGACGCAGGCCTGTCCCTCAGCAACGCCACTTGCCGGGCCATGAGGTCTACCATTTGACCAATGCGTGTGTCAATGGACCTCAGTAGCAGGATGAGCTCACGTAAAAGTTTGTCCGACCGGCCACTTTGTCCCTGGACCGGTTCAAATGCACCGATGACTCTGGTGAAGTGGTCCAGGGATGGTGTGCCAACCTCCTGAGGTCTGGGGGGACCCTGGCCCTCCCACCTACCCTGCTGCCACTGGCCTGTTGCCTCGCCACGGTGGGTCCTCGCACACTCTCCCTACCCTCCACAATTGGTGTTGTGTCCTGGTCATCCCCTGGGACAGGTAGGGTGGTGGAAGTGGCTGAGGTGGCAGCGGTGGAGGCACAGGCCGTGACTGCAGGGGTCTGCTGTGCAGTTGTTGGTGCAGCAGACGTGGTGGTGGGGAGGATGGGGTCCTGGGACCTGTTGGGCCTTGGCACACCAGATGGGCCGGCCTGGAGCTCATCGTCCAAACTGTCCTGGGAGTCAACATCCGAGAGTCCATGTACTGGGGTGGAGACTGGCTCTGCTGGTCGTTGTTGTCCTCAGCAGCAAGATTTTCATCACCTGTGGATTAAATGGGAAAGGGTCAGTGTAGGGCAGTGTGCGAGTATTCTGTTAGCTGCATGTCATCTGCTGTCTGTACACTACACAATTGAGATACCTTTTGTATTATTTTTACATGCAATACTGGCTGTTATTACATGGTGCATGAAAACATCAAACACTCAAACATGTCCTGTGTCGATGCATTGCATGCAATTTGTTCCGTGTGTAGTGTTGCATGTCTCACAACTAGAAACAGCCAGACCTATGACGATGCCTACCTACCTGTTAGGTGAGGGTGGACAGTGCAATGGCTGACACATGCTCCTGGGTGAGGGAGACCTCCATGCTGCTGGAGTGTGGAACAAGGGGCATGCTTGGAGTAGTGATACAGGCCTCCCACCCCCAAACAGTCCTCCAATACTAGATTGCTACCTATCTGTTAGGTGAGCTTGGACCGTGAAATGGTGCTTTGGTTGTGCAAGGAAGTACTTATCATGTTGGTTGCCATTTGTTTGTACTTACCAGCCTCCGTTCCCCCAGCTACTCCTGTGAGACTCTCAGGATGCAGTATGGCAAGCACCTTCTCCTCCCATGGTGTGAATGTTTTTGTGGGATGGGAAGGCAACTGCCAGTCCGGTTCGCCAGCTCTCCTCTTCTTCTTGACAACCCTCTTGAGATCATACCACCGCTTCATGATCTCCTTTTTGAATCGTGGGGTTGTCCCTACTGCATTGACCCTTTGGACTATCCTTTCCCACATTTGTGTCCCTTTGGCTAATGGTGTCTGTTGGACCAGGCTACCAAACAGTTGTGGTCCCACTCTCACTACCTATTGACCATGACTGTCAACTCACCCTCTGTGAATTTTGGCATTTTCTGCGCTGCCATGGTGGTTGGTGTTTGCAGTGTTTGTGGGTGCAGGGGTGTGTGTGGGGGGTGTGGTGTTGAGGTGTGAGGTGTGTTGTGTGCTGGGGGATTGTTGGTGCTGGTGTAATGGTGGTGGTGCTGGTGGGGTGTGTATTGTGTTGTTTTGCCTCTCCTGTCAGATGTGGTGTTTGGCCTTCTCTTCTGGAGTGTTGCAAAGGATTGTGGTCAGTAAAGGGACTGTATTTATACTCAGCTGTGTGGGTGTGTCCAATTGGGCCTTTGCTGTGAGGTGTATTGTGGGTGTTGTCCTGGGAAATTTAAATATTTTTTTTGCATTTGTTTTATCATTGGTATGTGTTTTGTGTATTTGTGGGGCATGGCTACTTTCATTTGTGCTCACTTAGGCATTGTTGCGGTGTTTTGGCTACGTCTGCCATGTTTTTCATGTACCGTCCGCTGCGGTGGCTGTGCTGCAGCTCTTCCGCTGTCTCTCCCATTCACTGCAGTGTGCGTCCGCGGCGGTGGGAAACAGCGGTTCGTACCGCGGGACCATCGGGGAAATCCTAATTTCCCGTGCGGTGTCTCCACTATGCTTGAGGCGGGGTGAAACTTTTCCGCTGCTTTTCCGACCGCAGCGGTCTGTTTTGGGTCATCACCGCCCGCGTCGGGCGTTTTTTGTTAGTCCGCTACCGCCGCGGACGGTCTTTTTTCACAGTTCATTCTAATTTGACCGCCGGTTTATCCACGGTCCAGGCGGGCGGTTGTTTTCCGCCTCCATGGCGGTCGGGGTGATTTTACGCACACTTTCCTAATGTGCCCCTTAATCTTCCTTTTATATATTAAACTCCTACCCTTTTGTTTCATACCCTAAATTTTTATTCCGTCCCACTCTGTCATTTCTTTCTTCTCTGTGTTTCTCTTCTGTGTGGTTGTCTTGCCTTTCGCAACCCCCCCTCTCACATCAATGTCCTTTTCCTTGAATGGTTTTATGGCTAAAGTCTGCAGGCTTTTTGTCATCTTCTTCTTGATATCTATTTGGTGGAGTTCTTTCCTCCTCCTCTTGTTCTTTTATTTGCTCCTTTTCTCTCTTTCCTTTTCTTCTTCAGCATTTCTAAGCCCTCACACATTATTCCTCTCCTTAGACTTTACTTTTTTTTCACTTCATACTTCTTCATTGTGTTTACCTATGTCGCTTATTATTTTTCTTTCTACTTGAATTCTGTATTCTTCTCCCCTTACATTCTCTTCTTCATGGCTGTACGACTGTAATGGCAGAGTTTTTGGCTTTATTTAGCAGTGATATAGATCATTAGTCTTGCTCGCATCTAGTATAGGTATTCTTAGCCTGTGTTGGCCCTTTTAAGCCCTTTTTTCCAGATCTAGAAGAGGATAGCTGCTTAATATGCCTTTATTCTTGACTTTAACCTGTCTATTGCCTATTGGCTTTGACATATTAGACACATTGGTATGGTTTATGTAGGTATTCTGACCGAGTTAAGGAGCATTTCACCCCTTTTCAGGCCTACAGGCCTAGAGCTAGAGGGACTCCATCTTGATGAAGCTGAGAGGCTTTTCAGGGCAAAGGCAAAGTTTATAGTTATAACTGTTGTTCGCCCTAAGCGGACCGGAGAGAACCGGCCAGAGCTGAATCTAATCAGGAATTGTTCCCGGGCTCAGGTCTCTAGACGAAACAAGCAGACTGGTCACTGTGGGAGCGTCTAGCGCAAGGAGCCTGGTGCATGGGATTGGTGGGAGGAAGCTGCTGGCTGGAACTTTCCATGAGGAAACAGCATTCTATATCAGTGAAGTGCAGAGGCGGAGTCAGTCAGTCAAGGAGAGAGTCAGTCAGCCAGAGAGTCGAGCAGAGGGAGTCAAGCAGAGAGGGTTCAAGCTGGAGAAGAGCTGAGTTGAATAGTGAGCTGGAACTGAAGGAAGCAGTCAGAAGCAGTTGCTTATCAGGAGGAGGTGTGAATAGCTGGAGTCTGAAGTAATGCCTTTTAGAAGAGACGGAGGAGAGATCGTGGACTAACCTATGTGAGCAGATGGAGTTAATTGGACATTGGCGCAGAGACAGAGTGAATAAGCTAGTGGAATGAACGGTGATCAGAGCGGCAGGAACCATTAAGATTGAAGATAGAAGGTGGAGACAGTCCGTGTGGGGGAGAGGAGTCCAGAGACAGAGCGATCAGCGCAGAGGTGTACCCAAGAGTGCAGGAGAGAGAGAGAGTCTGAGATGAGCCAAGGCACAGACGAGAGAGGAACCCAGATGACAGCTAGAACAAGACTTCACACTAATCAGGTGATATTGTTTTCATCACATTAGTTACACTTACACTTTATGTCTAATCTTTTCCCTTTCAGCGGAGTGTTCCTGTTATGTTTAATCCTTCTCTTTCAAGCGGTGTGTTCTACCTATAGTCTTTGTCAGATCTGTGTAAAGGTTTATATTGTACTAATAATAAATGACCCCATTAATTAGTGAATTAGTGTGCATGAGTTCTTTTATGATAAAGTTATCCTGGCTTCAAGCCAGTTGCTGTTGAGCCACTGATGGATCAAAAAGGGGGGTAGGAGCGCTTAAATCAAGAAATAACTCAGTCACATAGTGTGTATATCTTTATCCCCATACAGTAAGGATAATCTTTCCTGGTAAGTATTGCTGTTTGAACAGATGCTACCCCTGATCAGGTAAGTAATAGTGAGGGAGAGAGGAGACTTGCAACCAAGGGACTAAGTTAGTACACCATCCCATAATATTATTGTAGTAGCAGACCCTTAGTGAAGAGACTTCCCCATATATATATATATATGTATAGGTGTTCATAGGAATGTGGTCGTCGTTGATATGCGGCGTTAGTGAGAGCACTGAATATGAGATCAGTGTGGATACCCACTGGATTGTGGCTTGAATAAGTGAGAGCGTTAGTAGGTCGAACTAATGTGTAGTTTCGCAGGATTGCGAACAGTTTGGAAAAGGGAGCATTGGGTTCTGCAGGCCCGTGTGTAGACGCACCGGATTGTGTGTCATATCTGCCCTAGGGTAGAACGGTCTGGGTCAGGGTGGCCGCAAGACCAACTGATGTAAATAAGTGTGGTGTAGGGTATGGATATCCCTAGTAATCAGTGAGTATTCTTAGTATCCCTATAGATTTAGTGGTGTTTTTAATAATATGAGCTTGTATATTGCGAGTTCCCCATCCTCAGGTAGGTACCAGGTGCCTGGATAGGTGGTCCTGAGGAGGGAAGGTGAGTACGTTCTGGCTGGGTTGGAGGGGCCCCTGGGGGCTGATCCCACCTACTCAGAAAATCCAGCCATAACAACGACCCATCAGCTTCCTTGTACTTTCTTCTTTGTACACCTTCTTGATCTCCTGTTCTTACCTTTTATCTACCCACTGATTTTTAAGTCACTCTTACTCAATGTTCTTCTCCAATCTAGTTTACTTTCCAATTATCTATCTTTCTTTACTTCAAACTCATGAAAGGAATCCGCATTATAACCTAGAGCGTTAAAGGATTGCGCAATCCTGTCAAAAAACAACGGGTACTATCTCAACTTGCCAAACTGAACTGTCATGTTGCAATGTTGCAAGAATCACACCTCAAGTTACAAGACTTATCTTCATTACGTAAAAAATGGGTGGGCAACATGTTTTGCCCACCTGCTGTTAATAATGAGGATGGTGTGATAATTTTATTTCATAAATCTTTGAATGTTTTATTACAAAATGAGTTTACAGATACAGATGGTAGATGGAAATACTTAGATGTTAAAGTTAATAATCACCAACTTTCTTTTTGTAATGTTTATGGTCCAAATGGTATCGATCTATCTTTTTGGAGTGACCTTTCCACTTTCCTCTCCTCACACTTGGCTGAGTATTTGATTCTGGGTGAGGATTGTAACCAACTTATGGATCCTTGTCAAGTTCAAGTTCAAAATTTGTATAGCGCACTACTCACCCAGAGGGTCTCAAGGCGCTTGAGGGAGGGGGGTACTTTACTTATCGAATATCCAAGTTTTTAGTTGCTTTCTGAAGGAGAGGTGGTTCTGAGTAAGGCGGAGGTGGGTGGGTTGAGAATTCCAGGTCTTAGCCGCTAAGTAGGAGAAGGATCTTTCCCCCATGGTGGATCTATGGATGCGAGGAATTGCGGCGAGGGCTTGATTGGACGATTGTAGTTGGCGGGTGGGGGTGTAAAAGGACTGGCACGTTTTGAGGCATTCGGGTCCTAGGTCGTAGAGGGCTTTGTGTGCGTGGGTGAAGAGACAGAACGTTATTCTCTTGTTGACGGGGAGCCAGTGGAGGTCTTTCAGGTGACCGTAAATGTGAGCTTGGCGGGGGATGTCTAGTATGAGTCTGGCTGAGGCATTTTGGATGCGTTGGAGTTTTTTATGTACTTTGGCTGCGGTTCCGGCATAAAGGGTATTTCCGTAATCCAGTCGGCTTGTGATCAGTGCGTGGGTGACCGTTTTTCTTGTTTCGTGGGGATCCAGCGGAAGATTTTTTTGAGCATGCGTAGGATGTTGAAGCATGATGATGAGACGGCGTTGACTTGTCTGGTCATCGAGAGGGAGGAGTCTAGGATGAAGCCCAGGTTACATGCGTGGTCCGTAGGTATGGGTGCGGTTCCTAGGGCCGGTGGCCACCAGGAATCGGCCCAAGCAGAGGGGGATGCACCTAAGATGAGGACTTCCGTTTTGTCCGAGTTCAGTTTTAAACGGCTGTTCTTCATCCACTCGGCTACTTCTTTCATTCCTTCGTGTAAGTTGGTTTTGGCGGTGTTTGGGTCTTTGGTGAGGGAGAGGATCAGCTGGGTGCCGTCTGCGTAGGAGATGATGTTGAGGTTGTGTTGGCGCGCAATAGATGCGAGGGGACTTATGTATACGTTGAAGAGGGTGGGACTGAGTGATGATCCTTGTGGTACGCCGCAGATTACTTCGGTAGCCTCTGATCTAAAAGGAGGGAGGCGGACTCTCTGGGTTCTTCCGGCGAGAAACGAGATGATCCAGTCCAATGCTTTTTCTTGTATTCCAACGTTGCTGAGGCGTTGTATGAGGGTGCTATGACAGACTGTGTCGAATGCTGCGGAGAGGTCAAGTAGGATGAGGGAAACTGTTTCTCCGTTGTCCAGTAGTGTTCGAATGTCGTCAGTTGCTGCGATGAGGGCAGTTTCGGTGCTGTGTTTGGCTCGGAAGCCTGACTGTGAAGGGTCAAGGGATTTGTTGGATTCGAGGAAGGCGGCGAGCTGACTGTTGACGGCTTTCTCATTGACTTTGGCAGGGAATGGGAGGAGCTAGATGGGGCGGTAGTTCTTAAGTTCAGTGGGGTCCGCTGTGGGTTTCTTCAGAAGGGCGCTGAGTTCGGCATGTTTCCAGCTTTCCGGGAAGGTAGCGGAGTTGAGGGAGCAGTTGATGACGTCTCGGAGATGGGGTGCGATAATGGAGTTTGCTTTGTTGAAGATGTGGTGGGGACATGGGTCGGTTGGCGATCCTGAGTGAATGGAGTTCATCAATCGGATGGTGTCTTCAGTGGTGATTGGGTTCCAGGCGCAAAGGTTGTTAGAGGGGGGTTTAGGTTCGGAGGTGGGTGGAGTGGACTGGTACCCGGACTTGTTTTCAAAGCTGTTATGTATGTCGGCGATTTTGTTGTGGAAGAATGAGGCTAGGGAGTTGCATAGGTCTTGGGAAGGAGTGATGTCGTTGGTGCCGGCAGTGGGGTTGGTAAATTCTTTGATGATGTTGAATAGTTCCTTGCTGTTGTGGGCGTTGTTGTCAAGTCGATCCTTGAATGCTGATTTCTTGGTGGATCGGATCAGTTGGTGGTGTTTGCGGGTGGCGTTCTTGAAAGTGGCCAGGTTGTCAGTGGTTGGTTTTTTTCTCCAGGCTTTCTCGAGGGTGCGGCAGAACTTCTTGGATTTCTTAAGGTCATCTTTGAACCAGGGGTCTTTTTTGCTACCTTGCTTGATTTGATGGTTTTTGAGGGGTGCTAGTTCATCGGCGCTGCGGATAAACCATTGTGTGAGGTTGGTGGCTGCTTGGTTTGGGTCCGATGATTTGGAAGGAGGGTTTTGGTGAAGCGATGTGCAGAGCTGGTCGGTGGTAATTTTGTTCCAGTTTCTTCGGGGAATTGGTTGTGGGAGGATGTGGGTCGAGGTCTTTTTGTAGTTGAAGTGAACGCAGCTGTGGTCCGTCCAATGGAGAGCTGTGGTGTGTTTGAAGGAGATGTGCTTGCTGGAGGTGAAGATTGGGTCGAGCGTGTGCCCAGCATAGTGGGTGGGGGTGTTAACGAGTTGTTTGAGTCCGAGGTTGGCCAGGTTGTCCAGAAGGGTGGTGGTGTTGCTGTCGTTTTTCTTTTCCAGGTGGAAGTTGAGGTCTCCCAGTAGAATGTAGTCTTCGGAGGGGAGGGCGTGTGGGCTAATGAAGTCAGTGATATCTTCACTGAAATGTGTGCGGGGTCCTGGTGGCCTGTAGATGAGGGTACCTCTGAGTGTGATCTTGGGGTCGGTGTGGATCTGGAAGTGAAGGTGTTCGGCGGTAGCGAGGTTATCGTCTGAACTGGTCGTGATGCGGATGGTGTTCTTATGGATGATGGCGATGCCCCCTCCTGTTTGGTTGGTGAGGTCCTTTCGGATGATCCTGTAGCCGTCCGGGATGGCTATGGCGATGTCGGGAGCTGATGAAGCGTTCATCCAGGTTTCTGTAAGGAAGGCGACGTCTGGCGATGTAGTGTCGAGTAGGTCCCAAAGGTCAATGGCGTGTCTGTGGACCGAGCGGGTGTTGAGCAGGATGCATTTCAGGTGGTTAGTGTCGGAGCTCTGTTTGGAGTTTGTGGATTTGGTGTGGGTTCTGATGCAGTCGAACTTGCAGGAGTGGCAGGTGAAGGGTCCATTGGTGTGTCCTGGGACGGCTTGGTAGCAGTAAGTTGATCGGCCGGGGTTAAGGGCTGAGAGGGTTGTGGCATCGTACGTTATGCGGGCGGAGTAGAATTTGCGGGGGCCAGGGGGTTTGACGCTGGGCGCGGTCCAGGTGCGGACGGGCATAGACGGGCTTACCTTTGGCGCACCTTCGGCACACATATGGCGCGTCCGCTGCGCGTGAACGCTGCGTGCAAAAGCATCTGTCATTAGTGGATAGTGGAGGGGGGCGGAGCGAGGGAGGAGCAGCTGGGAGGCGGGAGCGGGGTGGAGAGCCGGGCTGGGAGGCACAACAAACAAACAACAAAATGGCAGCAAGCCACAAGTGAAACTGGACGAGATTGGGGCACAACCTGGAAATCGCGAATTAACTGGGCAGTCGCACCGACACAATCTGGCACACAAAATTATAATAGGCAAAGTGAGCAGCGCACAGATGATTGACAAATAAGCAGCAGTCCAGCAGTTAAGCACTACGGAAACAATACAATACAATACGAGACAATCAGGCAATTAATTGCAGCAAGCAGTGCGCATTTGGACTCAAATGCAGAGATCAGTCAGGCAGTCGGCAATCAGCGCTATGATACCAGGGCAGGGAGCAGCGTGAGGAGCGACCGCCTTCAGAGAAGTCAGTAAGGTCACAGCGCTATGGAGATCGGGTAGAGCCTTAAGATACAGTGGAAGGGAGGAGCAGCTGGGAGGCGGGAGCGGGGTGGAGAGCCGGGCTGGGAGGCACAACAAACAAACAACAAAATGGCAGCAAGCCACAAGTGAAACTGGATGAGATTGGGGCACAACCTGCAAATCGCAAATTAACTGGGCAGTCGCACCGGCACAATCTGCCACACAAAATTATAATAGGCAAAGCGAGCAGCGCTCATATGATTGACAAATAAGCAGCAGTCCAGCAGTTAAGCGCTACGGAAACGATACAATACAATACGATACAATCAGGCAATTAATTGCAGCAAGCAGTGCGCACTTGGACTCAAATGCAGAGATCAGTCTGGCAGTCGGCAATAAGCGCTATGATACCAGGGCAGGGAGCCGCGTAAGGAGCGACCGCATTCAGAGAAGTCAGGACGGTCACAGCGCTATGGAGATCGGGTAGAGCCTTAAGATACAGTGGGAGGAAGGAGCAGCTGGGAGGCGGGAGCGGGGTGGAGAGCCGGGCTGGGAGGCACAACAAACAAACAACAAAATGGCAGCAAGCCACAAGTGAAACTGGACGAGATTGGGGCACAACCTGGAAATCGCGAATTAACTGGGCAGTCGCACCGTCAATATCTGGCACACAAAATTATAATAGGCAAAGCGAGCAGCACACAGATGATTGACAAATAAGCAGCAGTCCAGCAGTTAAGCGCTACGGAAACGATACAATACAATACGAGACAATCAGGCAATTAATTGCAGCAAGCAGTGCGCACTTGGACTCAAATGCAGAGATCAGTCTGGCAGTCGGCAATAAGCGCTACGATACCAGGGCAGGGAGCAGCGTGAGGAGCGACCGCCTTCAGAGAAGTCAGGACGGTCACAGCGCTATGGAGATCGGGTAGAGCCTTAAGATAAAGTGGGAGGGAGGAGCAGCTGGGAGGCGGGAGCAGAGTGGAGAGCCGGGCTGGGAGGCACAACAAACAAACAACAAAATGGCAGCAAGCCACAAGTGAAACTGGACGAGATTGGGGCACAACCTGGAAATCGCGAATTAACTGGGCAGTCGCACCGGCAATATCTGGGACACAAAATTATAATAGGCAAAGCGAGCAGCGCACAGATGATTGACAAACAAGCAGCAGTTCAGCAGTTAAGCGCTACAGAAACGATACAATACAATACGATACAATCAGGCAATTAATTGCAGCAAGCAGTGCGCACTTGGACTCAAATGCAGAGATCAGTCTGGCAGTCGGCAATAGGCGCTATGATACCAGGGCAGGGAGCAGCGTGAGGAGCGACCGCCTTCCAAAATGCAGAAAGGATTTTTCAAACCCATTACTATTAGGGGATTGATAGACACTTGGCGTTCCTCTCACCCTGACGTTCTAGAATTTTCTTTCTTTTCACCTGTCCACAAATCACACTCACAGATTGATCACATTTTCCTCACACAACCTGCGTTACAATTTATGAACAAGGTTGAAATTGGCTCTATCCTTATTTCTGACCACGCTCCTGTTAATCTTGATATGGATTACCCTTCACCCTCTCCTGCTTCCAGACAATGGCGCTTTAATAATTCCCTTCTATTAGACCCACAATTTTCTGAACAGTTTATCCCATTTGCCCAGGAGTTTTTTCATCATGACCTCTCCTCCGTCTCTCAATTCCACTCTGCTTGGGATGCTTTCAAAGCTTCCGCTAGGGGTTTTATCATAGATTTCGTGTCGCGGAAAAAAAGGAAAGCCCTCTCCCATACAACACTGCTTCTAAAACAAATCAAAACTTTGGAACATAAGTACTTCACTACTAATTGCGCCAATACACTACCCCTCCTTATTAAAGCTAAAATGTAATATAACAAATTATCTTGGGATTCGGCCTGCAACTCTGTTCTTAAATTTAATGCTAAAATGTATGGTGGTTGTAATAAAGCAGGGAGATCTTTAGCAAACTATCTTAAAATTAAGAAACAAAAATCTAAACTTGTGGCCATAAAAGATGAATCAGGGAATCTACATTTTTCAGACTCCAACATACTTGAATGCTTCCTAAATCTCCTGATAATAGCCTCGATCTTTCATCTCTCGATGCCCCCATTTCTGTAAGGGACTTATAGAGGCGATGACTTTACTACCCAAAGATAAAACATCAGGGCAGGATGGTTTTACTGTTTGATTTTTTCTGCATTTTAAAACATTTTTGACCCCTCATCTCATGTCATTGATTGACTCTTTTTTGCTCTCTGGCGAGTCGAAGGGTTCCTTTACGCGAGCGATGCTTTGTCTAATACCCAAGAAAGACAAAGATCCCTCTTTGTGCAAGAATTATAGACCAATTTCCTTAATAAACACTGACTGTAAAATGTATGCAAAACTCCTCGCCCTTTGCATCAATAAGGTTTTTCCCAACGTAGTTAACATATATCAATCTGATTTCGTGAAAGGTCGGTTTATCACAGATAATTCACGTACCTTTCTTAACATCATACATTTAGCCTCAAAGTCTGCTTCCCCCATCGCAGCCATCACCTTAGATGCCGAAAAAGCATTTGTTAGGGTTAGCTGGGATTTTATATTCGGTGCTTTGATAATGTCATGGTTTCAGTCCCCCTATCATTAAATTAGTAAGACTCTTATACTCAGCACCAACTACATCCGTTTGGGTAAATGGAAGTCAATCCAGATATTTCCCCCTCCTCAGGGGAACTAGACAGGGCTGCCCTCTTTATCCCCTCCTTTTCATCCTGACCCTTGAACCTTTCCCAGAGACTATTAGACGTTCAACACAATATACTGGGTTTCAACTTCAAAACCTTGATATCAAATTCACCGCTTATGCAGACAATATCTTATTATTTATTTCTAACCCTTCTGTTTCCTTGCCGGCCTCTTTGTCCCCATTACATGACTACTCTTGCGTTTCTGGATACAAATTGAACGTTGATAAATCAGAAATCCTACCTTTGAATATATTTTGTCTCCCCTCCATGTTTACTGATTCAGGCTTTGAATGGACCTCTTCTCATATTAGAACATTGGAATGTTGGGAGCTCCATTGAAAACAATGGAGTGCTCTGGGCTTATAATGGCTGGTATAAGCCTGGAGCTCCAACATTCCAATGTTTCTTTATTCACAGCTCTGGCTGTGAACAAAGACTTCAGGGAGCCTGAGGGGATTCCAATCCCCGCTTCCAAAAGGCTTTGTTTTTTTTTTAGAACATTCTTTCCTCTAGTGACAGAATGTTCTAATAGCCTTATAGCCCTTCGTAGAGGGGCTATACCGCTATTAAAGTCCCTCTCCCTTGTTAAAGGCCCTCGCCTTCGGCTCGGGGCCTTCAACGCTGGAGAGGGCCTTTAATAGCCGGTATAGCCCTCTACGGCGGGCTATAAGGCTATATTAAATGTCTTGGAATTTTATACTGTAATAATATCAAAGATCGTGTTAACCTCAACCATGCTGATAATCTTAAGAAGCTCTTGTCCTCATTGATGGTTGGTATCCACTTTTCCTTTCATGGTGGGGTAGATAAGCTACGATTAAGATGATGCTTCTCCCAATTATTAACTTCTACCTCTCTATTCTCCCTGTTTCTCTCCCTAATACTTTCTTTCGCACCATCAGCAGTTCACTTACTAAATTTCTTTGGAATAAATGTAAATCCAGAATCTCACTGGCTCGTCTTCAACTCTCTAAAGAATTGGGCGGGGTTAACTTTCCTAATCTCAGACGATATCATTCAGCTTTCACCTTGAAACAAATTTGGACTTTTTTGCCTGATTCCACTACCTCGTCATGTACAACTTGGAGTGCCTTAGAACAAGCCCAGTCTTCTCCATTTTCTCTCCTTTCTGCTATCCCGGTCACTTTACCTCCGAAACGCATGTCCTTTTCTACTCGCACTCACTCAAGGGCTCTCGTTGTATCTTCGCTTGGCATACATCTTTCTATGAACGACCGCTCCCTAAGCATCCCGATCTGGTATAAAAAAAAAATTAAGATTAATAATCACGCCTTATTCTGGAAGCAATGGATTGACAAAGGTATCATTACTCCCTAACAATTGATAAAAGATGGTTCTTTCATGTCACTTTCTGAACTTCAATCTTTATATAGTTTTTCCTCGCAACATGACTCCTACTACAGTTTTCTCAAGGATGCCCTTACTCACTATTATTTCACTGCAAACCCTAACCCTATTGTTATACCTGAACATTCATCTCCTTTTCCTGATTCTATTGATTTTTATACACAATTTAAAGCTGCCACCATTTATAAGTTATCATCTCATTCCCTTGTTGTCAGAACTAAATCCCCCTTGGAACTAATATCGTAAAAATACTTAGGCCTTGACCTCCCCTATCGCACATGGGATCTTCTTTGGTCCAAAATGCACACTACTTCACGCTCAGCCAGCACCACACAGACCCTATACTATTTTTACAATAGACTATTTTTAACTCCTAGCGACCTTTACAGATTTAAATTATTAGCCTATCCTAAATGTTGGTCCTGCCCTCACGAGCAAGGGGATTTCCTTCACATGTTTTTCCATTGTCCCCTTGTTGAAGCCTTCTGGTCCTGTATTTGGCCAAAATTAAACAACATCCTACTGTCCAATATCCCCTTCCACATTAAACATGTTTTTCTTGGTAACCTCTCCCCCGCTTGGGTTAATCACAACAACAAAGGTAATTTCATCAACTTATTTTTAGCTATTACACTTCCGATTATTACTACTAATTGGAACGATACCTCAAAAATCTCTTATCAAGCATGGTGGAATTTACTTTGTCATCATCACAGAAAGGACAAAGCTTACGCCGCTTCTACTTCTTTGCTGATTAAAAGAGACTTATCATGGTTACCTTTAACTAATTTTCAATCTAGAAAGTAAAATTAATTCCTTTGGTTACATAGGGTATTGTTGTTTATTATATACTGAATATTGCTCTTAATATATTTGATGTTCTATCTTTTTTAGGACTCTTCTTTCTCCTCCTTTTTTTCTTCTTCTTTTTCCTTTCTTCTCTTTTCTCTCTTCTCATTTTAAAATCCTCTAAAAATGCACCTTTACTTAATACAGTTTTGCTACCATAAGGATATTGCCTGTTACTGTTTCTCATAATATGCTCTGTTTTATTAATGACCTGTTATTACCAGACTTTGTACTGGTGTTTTACATTGCTTATATCCTCAATAAAGCAGTCTGAACTCAAATACAAAATAGCGTTTTTTTTTCAAATGTTTAAAAATAATGTAACATAAATAAATAATACATATATTTAAAATAAACATAGTTAAAATATGTTTAAAATTATGAGTAATACATACAATGTAAAAACAAAATTAAACATGTACTGATAAAATATAATATATATACTTTCTTTATAATATTTACAATTAAATATTATAACAATTCATACATTGTTAAAAAACATTTTATAAATTATAAATACATACATACACATACAACAATAATCTAAATGAAAATATAAAACTATATACACCAAATGTAAAAAAAATTTAAAAATAAAATATACACTACATTAACTAAAACAGTAAATATTGGATAGCGTAGGGGTAAGATTTACTATTCCAACTCCAGAGAGTGCAAAAGTAGGGAAAGTGTTGGATAGCGTAGGGGTAAAAACTACTATTCCAACACCAGAGAGTGCAACAGTAGGGAAAGTGTTGGATAGCGTAGGGGTTAAAATAACTTACTAATATTAATAAAAAAAAAGAATTAAAATAAATATTAATTGAATTATTAAATAACAATAAATTAAATACCAATTACCAATAAATAATTACTTAAAATAATTACCAATTAATAATTAATTAACAAATAAATTGATGATAAATACAATTAAATAATAATTCTTAAAAATTAATTATCAAATAATAATTAAATAAAAAATATGTATTACATTATAATTATTAACATTTAATTACCAGTTATTAATTATTGAACAATAAATTAATTTCTCCCAAAATATAAATTTTTAAAAAGGTATTGCCAATTAATAATTAATAAATAATACATTAATTGTCAATACTGAACAATAAAATAAATAATTACTTAATTACAACTAAATTACTTCCCACCCTATTGCCCTATCACCTCATAACACACTTCAATAATAAATTAATACACTTAATATATTTACCAATGAATCATTTAATAAAAATTATTTGCCAATTAATACAAATTAATTACCCATTAATAAGTATTCTAACATAGCATTAATTATCAATACCAACAAATAAAAATAAATAATGATTTAATTACAATTAAATTACTTCCCACCTTATACCCCTATAAGCCCACAACCCGCACCAGAACTAAAACGCAAAAATGCCTTCTGTCATGCTCTTGGTTGGGTGATGAAGTCCCCCCTACTCCTAGGGGTCCTTAGGGGCCAATTTGCCTACTTGTTACCTCCAATAAGTGCCACACCGTGGGATTGCTGAGAGGTGGTCGCAGGCCATGCCCCCTTTCTCTACCATTCTCCGCAAAAGGGCCTCCTGGCACGTTCTTGGTTGGAAGACGAAGTCCCCTTGCCTCTTGAGCTTCCCTGGGGGCCAACTAGCCCTCTTGTTACCGCCAGTAAGTCCCACACAGATTGATTGCTGAGAGGTGGTCAGATCCATGCCCCCTTTTTACACCACTCTGCAAATGCGCCTCCTGGTGCACTGCTGCTTGGGGAATGAAGTCCCTAGTGCTGAAGTCCTCAGGACAAAAGGGGAGCTCATCACCACAAAAGCAGTGCGCCAAGAGGCGTGTTTGCAGAGTGGTGTAAAAAGGGGTATGGCCAGCACCCACCTCACAGAACTCCCACTGTGTGGGGCTTATTGAAGGTAACAAGTGGGCTAGTTGGCTCCTAAAGACCCTCAACATCACTAGGGACTTCATCCCCCAACCAAGACGGCGCCAATAGGTGTGTTTTCAGAGTAGTGCAGAGAGGGGGCGGGCCTCCTGTGACTTACCGGCTTCATTTTTCCCCTATTTTAGGAAGAGGGGCTGTGTGGCCCCCCTTTCATTGATAATGTTTGGTCCCAGGTGACCCCACCCTCCAGGGCCTGCCCAATTTTTAAAAAAAAGGAACAGAATACCACGTGCCCCCCCGAGGCTGATTACTGCTCAGAGACCCCATCCCCCAGGGCTGGGCCATTTGTTATATATATATATTGTTTTTTTAAGGAAGGGGCCACAAGGCCCCCCTTCCCTGGGCCAGTTTTGGAGCCTGTCCTTTATTTAAAAATGTTTAATTTTTGGATGGGGCAATGCGGCCCCCTCCTGAGGCCAATATTGCCCCGGGGACCCCATCCCCAGGGCATGGCCACATTGTTTCTTTTTTTTAAAAAAATGGGAAGGGGGCCTGCACGGTGCCCCTACTTAGGGTATTTTTGGCCTTGGGGACCCCATCTCCCGGGGACTGCCCTTTGTTATTATGTTTTTGGGAGGGGGGGCTGCACAGCCTCCCTCCTGAGGACAATATTGCCCCGAGTACCCCATACCCCAGGACATGGCCAAAACGTTGGGGACTGCTTGGGAGCCACAAGGCCCCATGGTCCCTGTCAGCTCCCTGCCTCCTGTGGAAGCCAGCATTGCTTTTGGGCAAAGGGAGCTTCTAACATGCTGCTCTCTATGCACATTTAATTTTTAACATTTCTTCTCTTGCTCCTGTCTTTTCCCATTAATCTTTGAATGACATCTGGCTTATGACTGGCTGACAGGACATATGGAAGTACTGCATATTTTCCCTACATTGAAGAGTATCTCTTTCTCTGCCATATTTCTGTGCCACAAAGTGGGTGCTCTTTATCGAACTTTGTTTGCCGGGCTGAACCTGAACCTGGAATGCTTCACAGTTCAGATTTATGGTGCTTTCTCAGCCTCTGACAGGCACCACTGCTGTCACCTCCCCTCAGAATTTGACAGGTTCAACTCAGCACTTGATGATGGTGCTTGTTCCATCTGTAAGGTTAGGTCGCCACCACCACTTATGTTAATGTAGTTGTCAAGGCTTTGTGGTTCTGAGATGGAGGTATCTCTCATCAATTTCAAAGACGAAAGGGCATTGAGAATGATATATGCATAAGGCGTTCTCTGAAGACCATTGGACCCCAAAAATGTGTAAATGGGACTTACACCACAATCTCTTAGTAAAGTCATCAAAGATTTCTGACCATTGGTCGTATGGACCTTTGATGGTTGACGTGAAGTACTGTAAGAGAGTAGGCATTAACAATTAATTATAGACTTGTGAAGCCAACACAACTCCACATAACTGTAATTAATAGGGTTTATTAAAGGATATGAATCCATCCAGTATACAAGCATATTAGCATTAGGTACAAAAGATACAGCAACACAGTTGGTAAGCTGAAATACCTCAGTAGATTTAGCAGTAAACAAATTAGATACAAAATAGTAACAGCTACAACAATGCAGAACAGAAATCAAGATGGCCTTGCTGTAGCAGTGGCGGCCTATGGATCCTGGGGTTTGGGATCTACCATTGGGTCATATCCCTTACTTACCCCCACCACTGTGCTAGAAACAATCTGCTACTGAGGGCAGATACAGCGAAAAACGCAATCACTCCTTCGTCCACTTACCTACTGTTTGGACTGCTGCATCGGCTCCAGGGCACTGTCCAGCCAGCCATGCAGGTGGGGTCGTGGTTTACAGGATGACGGATTACCACATTGGCCGGAGCGGAACTCTTGTTGGTCATTGTCTGGAAGTACAGTTGCTGGGTCAGAACAAGTGGGAGATCCTGGCTCCGACCTTCGTGGCTACCTGAACTTGTTGATCAGACCAGCACGGCCTGACGATTGCGATTGTACCAGGCTGTGAGCTTCTGTTGCTCCCTCCGTTGATACCAATAGCGCTGATCAGCTTTGCAGGGGTTGCTGATTCAGAGATCCCCGCACGCTGAGCTGCTTGCTGCTTTGAAGGTGCCCCCACTGTTGTGAAAGGAAGTTGGGTGATCTGAGGTGAGTTGCTGTGCTGATGACTCCTACCCACTGGGAGGATTACTCAGAGTGCTGTGAGAGAGATGTTTCTCCGATATTTGGGGTTTCATGATCACAGCCGGTTTTCTGTGCGCCGCTGCTGAGCGGCCTGGGGCGGGACATAAGCGCTATGATTCAGCAGCTTGCAAATGAATCTTGCACCCCGGCCAGGTACTGATGCGAGTAATATTTGGCGACCCTGACCCTCAAGGTTCATCACCAACTGATTACTCAATTGTTAATGGGGCAGTTGCACTCTGTCCGGTGGCTCTGCCCTAAAGAGGTCAAGTTGGGGCTCTCTTCCCCACATTCACTGCTCCCTTTGCAACCCTTAGCCTGAGTCTGAAGTCCTGACTTTGGAGTTTGTGTGGGCTTGGTGGAGAGGAGTGGATCTAGGAAGAGCTGCAAAACTGAGCTGCACGGGGAGGAGCTTCGCGGTTGACCAAGATGGCCGCGTGAGCTCGGAGCTCCGAAGACCTCCCGATCCTCCGCAAAGATCCTGCCACCTATCCTGTCCCACGACGGTGGGAGTCATTAGCTGAGCTGGTGCTGAAGCGGCGCCCGTTCCCGGATCGAAAATCCGATCCTCTGGGACCGAGTTATGCCGACGTGAAGTTGGCGGTCCCCGTCTGCGTCACTGGCTGACACCGTTGGGTCCAGGTGGTGGCCTGCCACGGGACGCCCTGATCGGGCCTATCTGACTGACTGGACCAGCTGGCCCGGGAAATCTTCGTTGCACTCTCCCTTTGGTGGTTCTTGGGGCCCTCATCGTCGTAACTCTCGTACCGACTGAAGGTGCGCTTGGTGACCTGCCCCTCCCCCGGACTATCCTGCCATAGCGTTTCAATATGGCAGGCAGAGGGGACTCGGACAAAGGAAAGCCTCCAAGGGTCAGCAGGAAGCCGACTCAGTCCCAATCTACTATTCCAGAACGATTCTCTCAATCGA
Organism: Lissotriton vulgaris; assembly: GCF_964263255.1. NCBI lineage: Eukaryota > Metazoa > Chordata > Amphibia > Caudata > Salamandridae > Lissotriton > Lissotriton vulgaris. Next base: position 1,310,849,256 of record NC_141695.1, read on the forward strand.
AGGGGTCGCAGGTTATGACGGGTCGAACTAAAGACTCGTTGCGGGACGTGTCCCCTGAGGATCCTGAAATTACACTTCGGGACGTGACGGGTGCTATTGCTGGCGTGAAGGCTGAGATGCATAGCCTACACGAGGCGCTGTCCACCAAAGTGGATACCCTAAAGATCGAACTTAATCTCATTAGAGCCGATCTTGGCAAGACGAATGATAAGGTGAAGTCGCTGGACCTCAAGACATCGAGCCTAACCAACGACATGTCGGACGTACAGACTGAGGTCCGTGACCTGAAACTGGCTAATGGGATGCTTGTACGCCGACTCAACGATTTCGATGGACGGGCGCGGCGCCAGAATGTTCGCATCACGGGAGTGCCGGAGAAGGCCGAGGAAGAGTCGTTGAACTCTTTGTGGAGGACTTGGTGGTCAAGAACTTGGCGCCGGGAGGTCTGAGCAAGTTTTTCTCGGTTGAGAGGGCTCACAGGATCCCGGGTGGCCCACCGAAGTCGGGTGCTGCCCCTCGCCCCATCATTGCGAGACTCTTTAATTATAGGGACCGGGACGCCATTTTGCAGGCATCGAGGAGCGCTGGCCCGCTACGATTCCAGAACGCTGACATCAATTTTTTCCCTGACTTTACTCAGGCTGTCCAGAAACGCCGGCAAAGTTTTACTGGTGTGAAGCGGCGGCTTAGGGAGTTGGGGATGCGCTACTCCATGCTTTATCCTGCAAAACTTCGCATCGAGCATGGTAACCGGGCAATGTTTTTTGACCTTCCAGATGCGGCAGGGGACTGGTTGGACACTTTGCCTCAACGGCGGACGGAGCCGGATGACCAGACGGAGGATGCTGCAGGAGGATCAGGTTCCCGGGAATGAACAATTTGCCTGTGACTTTTTCTGGGAGGGTTGCTGCGGCTGGCACCGACCTTGAATATTGTCTTTTTTCTTATCATTACTTCTGCACTTTCGATATGGAGGATGACGGGGGGGGATAGGATGTCTCTTTTCTCCTCTAGGGGCTTCTTGTAGGTTAGTTTAAGGGGCGACAGGCACACTGCTAGTTGGGGTGGCTTCTAGTCTAATGCAGGGGTGCAGGGTGGGGGGTCGTTGGGGCTTGTTTTTACTGTTTGTACTATTCTTTCTAAACTTGTCATGGCTGAGGTTTTATTGTTCTGATGCTCCTGTCTCGTGGGCTGCGTTCCGGGGGGGGGTTGATGGGGTGGGGCGTCCTTGATGATGGGGGGTAAATCATTGAATCTGTTGAGTTGGAATGTTAATGGGTTGGGTGATCGAATCAAACGTGGTGTTGTTTTGCAAATGCTTAAACGTTGTGCCCCAGATGTTGTTCTTTTGCAGGAAACCCATCTTGTCGGCAACACCTGTAGGGCTCTGAACAGGAGAGGGTTTAAAATGGTGGCCCATTCGGGTTTCTCTACGGGGTCCCGTGGGGTGGGCATCTTGGTGCGCATGTCCCTTCCCCTGGAGGTGGAGTCTACCTTGGTTGATGATAGGGGCCGATATGTTGCAGTGGTGTGCAGGTGGGAGGGGCGCACTTTGGTTTTGGTTTCGGTGTACGTCCCCCCGGGGCTGCAAACATCAGCTTTTCAGGATCTTGGCGGCGCCATTTTGGGTCTCCCGGAGGGCCTGTTGATTCTGGGGGGGGACTTCAATTCTGTACTTTCAGGTGACTTAGACCGCTTCCCATCCAGAGATCTACGTAGTGCACAATCCTGGCTCCCGGACTTCATTGCCACCATGGGCCTGGTTGATTGTTGGCGGCTTCTGCACCCCGCTCAGAGACAATACACTTTCCACTCCGGGGCTCACGGTAGTCTTTCACGGAGTCCTGACCCCTGCCGCCCAGGCACAGTCGATCTCTACCGCCCGTCTCATGGCTAGGGGTATTTCTGACCACTCCCCGGTTTGGGTGTCTTTCGACTTTCACATCGTGGCGACGTCGAGAGTTGCGCCTATTAACCCCTGGTATTTTCGCAAACCTAAGACCCGCGATCTCCTAGCGAAATCTATTGAGCTTTACTTTGCCGAGAACTCTGGCTCTGTTGACTCGGCCGTTTCCCTTTGGGAGGCCTTCAAAACTGTTCTTAGAGGAGAAGCCTTCTCCTTGATAGCCGAGGCGCGCAGGAGACGGGATGGAGACTTGGTTCGGCTGGAGTTGGATATTGCTGATCTGAATTCTCAGCTGGCCCTGGGACCGACTCCGGAATTGCTCCATGCTCTTGCCCTGAAGCAGTCGGAACTTAGGGCCACTGCTACTGACGCAGCTAAGGCGATGAGCAGGGAACAGCAGGGCAGGATGGATGACGCTGGGGATAAGACGGGCAAGCTTCCTGCATGGCTGGATAAGAAGGAACTTGCGTCCCGAGTGGTACCAGAGATCTTGGGCGAAGACGGCCTGGTCGTAACTGACCCTGCTGCTATTGCCGAAACATTTGCGGACTACTTCGAGGCGGTCTATACGTCTGTTTCTGCCCGGTCCGAATCTGACTCGGCCTCCTTTTTGGAGGAGATCGAGCTTCCTTGTTTGTCTGATACTGAGCGGGAGGATATGGACCGGGGCATGACGGTGGATGAGGTAGCGCTGGCGATCAGGTCGCTGCGCTCCGGTAAAGCACCGGGGCCCAATGGTATTCCGGTGGAACTGTATAAGCTCAGGGCTGACACCGTTGCTGCGCCTCTGAGAGATATGTGCCTGGCGGCCCGTGAGACTGGCGAGCTCCCGCTTGACCAACGACTGGCCACTATTGTGGTCATACACAAGGAGGGGAAGCCTTGTGATCTCTGCCGTTCCTATCGTCCTATTTCCCTGCTGAACGCCGAGCCCAAAATTTTGGCAAAGCTATTGGCTAATCGGCTGGTGGGAGTGATCTCGGACCTGGTTCACCCGGATCAGTCCAGATTCATACCACATCGTAACACGGCCCTTAATCTCAGGAGGCTCCATGCGGTTATGGCGTGGGCACAGTTGCTCACGGCACCGACGGTACTTGCCTCGCTTGATGCAACAATGGCGTTCGACTCACTTGAGTGGAATTACCTATGGGCCGTGCTTACTAAATTTGGGTTTGGGCCCGAATACATTGGCTGGGTCCGGCTCCTCTACTCTTCCCCGCTTGCCAATGTGACAGTGAATGGTCGACTGTCTGCCTCATTTGCCTTGCGCAGGGGTACCAGACAGGGTTGTCCGCTGTCGCCGCTCCTGTTTGCTCTAGCGCTCGAGCCGTTGGCCGCGTGGATCCTGGTGCATCCCGATGTTGCGGGTATCACATGGTCGCCGGGCTTTGAGGATCGAATATCGCTCTATGCCGACGACATCCTTTTATATCTCACCTCTCCATGCCGGTCCCTGATTGTGGTGTTTGACTTACTGTGCACCTTTGGTGGTTACTCGGGCCTGGTCATTAATTGGTCCAAGTCCTCCCTCTACGCGTTGTGTGGTGATACTCCGCGCCTCCCTCGCGGCTGCACTATCCAGATTGCACAACAGGGCTTCAAGTACCTGGGCATTTATGTTTCAAAGGATGCCCGTGCTCGTTACGCTCATAACCTGCTCCCTCCTTTGGTGAGGCTGCGGCGAGACGTGGAGGGCTGGAAAAAGCTACCGATATCGCTGCTGGGCCGGGCGGCACTGTTCAAAATGATGTCCTTGCCTCGGTTCCTCTATGCGCTCCAGAACACGCAAGACCTGGTACCGGCCAAATACTTTGGAGAGGTTGAGAGCCTACAGCGTAGCCTGCTGTGGGATGGTAGGCCACGGATATCTATAACCAAGCTAACTATACCGTGGTATGATGGCGGTATCGCCTTACCTGACATCCGTCGCTATTACTGGGCATATCAGCTAGCGGCAGTTAACCACGGTTTTTACGGACCGGCAGTCAATCCTGGATATGCCATGGATCGTTGGCACATGAATGATGGGAATTACTACAGGGCGTTGTACTCTAGGTCTCTGGATCGGAAGCTAACTGGACCCACTAAAACAGCGGTGCACCTGTGGAGGGCGGTGACCAAAACTTTGGGTTGGCAGGGTAAACTCACTATGGCTACTCCCCTATACGATTCTGACCTGCTTGGGAAACTGTGGCACTCCAAAGGGTTCGACAGATGGGATCTTATTGGTATCTCAAAGGTTGCCGATATGATGGCCAGAGGGGAGGTAAAATCTTTCGAGGCGCTACAGGCCGAGTTCCAATTGGGTAAAGCAGAATATTTCCGTTACGCACAGCTTCGGCACGCTCTCACATCTTCTATACCCGTGGGGGAGAAAGTGCCTGAGTCATCTCCGCTGGAGGACAGAATACTAGACGGCCATATGCCGGATAGCGCCATCTCCTTGGCTTATAAAAAGCTTATCAATGTTAGGACTGACCTGCTGATGAAACTGAGGGACCTCTGGGTGAACGATGGGATTGAAATGGATGATGAGGAGTGGCAGTCAGCGGTTTCTTCGCCTAAGGAGGTGGCGATCTCGGCTAGGCTGAGACTTGTTCAGTTGAAGGTACTCCACAGGATCTATATCATGGGCCCCAGGTTGATACACATGGGTCTCTCTCAGGATGGGTTGTGCAGGAGAAGATGTGGCGTAGTGGCAACCTTTATGCACATCATCTGGGAATGCCCGGTAGTTGCCCAGTTCTGGGGACGGGTGCATGAGGTGATGAGAGCTGTGACCGGTGTGACCCTGCCTGCGGAGGCCCGACGCTGCCTTCTGAACGTCTGGGGCCCGAATGATTACAGTGTGGCCCAGACCCGCTGGGTCACCCTGGGCAATATGATAGCCAAAAGAGACATAGCCCAGAAATGGGGCGCCTCCGCGCCCCCCACGATCGGCCTGTGGAAGACCAATATGGACTGGTGCATGCTCCGTGAAAAGACTGTTTATGTAGCTCGGGGCAAGCCCAGGATGTGGGGATCGGTATGGGGAGCGTGGAACTCGTATAGGGGAGACATCTGTGCACCCCCTGAGATGACACAGCCTGAGGTCCGTCTGTCTCCGTAGCTCCCCCTTCCCAATGTTCCAAGCTTGGTATCCTGACTTTCCGCTCCCCGTCAATACGTCTGTCACACATCATGTTGTTGAGATGGATGTGCGAACCCCGCCCCCTCCCCGTGATATGTGCCTATAGTACTCCTTATGTCCTCAGCCTTGTTTCTTCTTCTTTTAACCTTTCTTCTGTTTTTCCTCTTTCTCTTTCTTTATGTTTCTCTTTTTGACTCTGGTTGTCTTTATTGTTATTTTAAAGTTTCTATTGTAAAATTAAACCTGACCACTCCTATGCCTTGTGTTTGTACATGGATCCGAGTTGCAAAACGATGCTGCCTGGCCTCCGGGATGTATGGCTGAATAGCGGTGTACTTATTTTGGTAAATAAAGGTTTTCCCAAAAAAACAAAAAACTGAGCTGCAGCCCACCTGATAAGACTCAGCCCAATGTGCAAAGGCCCCCCAAGGGTGCAGGGCAACCCGCAGGGATGATCCTGCTAAACGGATCCCAAGGACATTAAGGCCCAAACCTCCATTTTACTCTCAGTTGGGGCTCAACCTCAGGAGATGGCACCCCCTCTCTCTCTCTCAGTGGGAAATGGAAACTAAAAGAGGTACATCTCCCGACCACTCACATCCCTGCTAATGTGACAGCCATCTTTGACTGCCTATAACCTTCTGTTATAAGTAAAGGAAGGTATGTTGCAACATGATAAAGCAAGTAAAATAAAATTTTGATTGTGATTTGACCAATGGGAGGGAATTAAAAAGTTAAAGCGAGGAGCTATTAATAAAAAGAAAAAAGGAGAAGTAAAGAAAAAGAAAGCGAAGGTAAAAAAGGAAGAAGAGGAATGAAAAAATAGGGGGCAAAACGCATCAGCCTATCTCCTCCTCTATCTATCCCTCCTATTTTTTTTCTCCCTACCTTCTCTGTGGTAGCTGATTCTCACACCTGAGACACCTTGGCCCCTCACATAATGGATATAAGGCATGATCCCGTTGGTCTCCATGCCTTCACCATTACCTACCCTCCTAATCTTTCTAAAAATGCGGACAAAAAGCTCAAATATCAGATACTCAATACCCGACCTGAAACACTTATTTCAGACATTTACTTCTGCGCTAACAAGGGTAAACTAACAAATTACCTCATCTTCTACTCCAGAGAATGGGCACGATGGAGGAATGTCTTCTATTTGATGCTTTGTATAACTGGTACCAGGAAACCTCTATTTGGCTTCAAACTGTCAGCTTCGTTCTCCATCTTCTACAATGTGAATGCTACTGATGGAGCAAGTATTCGCATGTGACGCGACTTGCTTGTATCAAGAACCTCGAATAACATTAATAAAACTAATTCAATATGTTTTGTCTTTCTATTATTGCATTTTTACACTACACGGGGGTGTCCCAGTGACGCTTGCCTATGTGTCTACTCATAATAATGAAGCTTGCTAATAATATGGTTGCTGCTTTGCGGGAATCTAGTCTGCGCAAGCGTCGGTCATACCCACGTGATGTGACGCACTCGCAGTTCTGGAGGGAACTTGTCGCTCATGCGCAGTATTGCTAAATATGGCCGCTTTGTTTTTCACATGCTCGGTGCTTGCACTGCTGCTTTGGCAAAGCCGTTTATTCTGCTTAACTCCTAACGTTATAGTTATTATAAAGTAAGGGATGTAGTGTAGCCATTCATGGTATACAGTGTATTCATTTTTTTCCTGTATTTCTAAATTGTTTTCGCTTACTTTTCATGTACCATCCTCGGGGGGGGGGGGGCTGGGAAGCACCGCTACTCCATCTTGAAGCCCGAATGGGACCAGTCATATGACGGGGGGAAGAAAGTCATGCAATAGTGGAACCCAGCCAGCTGGCAGCCGAAGCCAAGATGCTCCTGGGAACCTGCTCTCTAACCCAGCTAAAGAAGCCGATTGGTACCTGCAGTGGCAACAAATGTATTAGATTTTGTGTACCCCATTGTCTGCTGAAACCTCTCTTGCCATGGGAACTGGAATGTAAGGGGTGGGTTCGAAAATGAATATTAAGTCTGAGATAGTCAAAATTTTAGGAGGTACCATGACCTAACCTCCTCTCTTGCCCAATCAGAAATTAGGGAACCTTTCACTTGCAACATTTGTGGGTGGTACATTGTCCCGAAAACAGTATAATTTGCCTAAGTTTAGCTAGAGAAATTGTCCGACTTGTCCGAATAGCTGACCTGTCACTGACCCAACGAACTCTATAGGTGATTGATACAGAGAGCTAATTAATTTACTCTCTTAATTTCTATGCAGGTAAGTACTTAATCAATAATAACTCAGATCGGATGAAAAAAGACAGAGTCCGTGGTGTTAGAGTTTCTAAGGGTTTTATTCCTCATAAAGGAATGGTCGTGACCAAGATATCGGATTCTGAACACCACAGGGGTGTCAGAAGGGATAGATGAGCGCGCTACAGTTTATTAACAATACATAGCTTATATACTTAATTCACATCATAAGTAATAGTGCAAGAGGCGTAACAGCTGAGAGAAGACAAGATAATAGTATACACGTGGTACTAGTACGTAATCAAGAGGCGTGAACTGGAGGTGTGTACTAGAAACGTCACTGATAGGTGACGCAAGTGGGTGGCACCAAGGGGTGGTGCTAACAGAATTGTTGCAATGTCAGCAGAAATCGGAAGCTTGGATACGCACGCAGCTGCATGACGTGTGATTGACGGGGTGCAGGGGACTTGACATTTACACTGACGGAAAGAGACAGAAGTCTGGCATGTCAGATCAACTTGTACTTCTATCATATCTGATATCTGATGTTTAGGAACCATACTATCTGGGCGGAAAGGTCTCTAGGGCAGAAGCTATTCTATGCTAACTGTGGATGCGTGTATAAGCGCCTAAGTGTCTGCATGAGAAGCATGGGGCACGGGGCCTTCCATGGAAACATGGTAACAGAAGCTACTGATTTACTTGCATTGAGACAGGTCGGCCCTTTGGCTCTGCAGCTGGGGAGGATGTTTACTGAAGCTAGTAGGCAGGAATGCATTTTCGAGGAGCGGAACAGATAACTCGAAGGTTATAGTCAGTCTTGGCAGAAAACAGGCTGAGCTGAGCGCGAGGGGCCGCGCTGGAAGTAAGTCAGAGTTCACGGGTACAGAGGTAGCCTGGGCAGAGGCTGTCAGAGTCAGGAGCCCAAAGAGGCTCGACGGCAGAAATTCAGGGCCTACTCTGCCAGAGCAGGAAAAACATGTAAAGTACACTACAAAAAGACGGTGGCATAGCATACTTAGGAACGGACTATATAATCCATTCAGGGTGGATCTGAAAGAGGACAAGTTAACGTTGGACGCAAATGTATTTGCGTCTTCATAGCTGACACAGGAGGGAAGTTACATGCACTTTAAGCTGGTACATGGAGTCGGTGGGGTACGCGCTAGGGAACATAACATGACCAAAAAATTTATATTTCCTCATTCCCTCCTTGTTCCCTACGGACCCTTCATGATATATCGATCCTCATAAATCGATCAGATTGTTCTTGTAACATCATTTGCTCTTCTTTCTTTCGTTTGCGTTTTGAGAGAAAACTGGAATGTTCAATACAAGAGGTGGCACATAGTCCACAAATCGCTGGCCCACACTGTAGGCACAGGCAGCAACTAAATACTAGGACTAGGCCAATGCCTAGGAAGGATAGGATCTTCCATCCCCAAGCTGTTAACGTTGTCCAGAACCAACCGGACCAAGTCCAGGTGCCTGGATTCTGATGTATCTGATTTGCAATTTTATGGAGACGGGTGATAGCTTGATATACAGATGGTGCGTTTTGTGGTATGAAAACACAACAACTTGACCCGATGACCTTACAGGCTCCACCTCTATCTGCCAAGATGACGTCAATAACAAGACGGTTCTGAAGGACAACAACCCGCATGGCGGACTGCTCTTCTGTTAAGTTACCTAAGGCGGAGGCAGTTTCATTTACTACTGCTTCAAGTGTTCTAGTTAATCTGCGTATTAATTTACTATTCTGAACAGGTCCTAAAAAGAAAAAGAATCCTTTATTAAAATCGGTGTACTGTTCCCATGCCGTTTCTGTGTAGTCGACAAGTGGGATATCTCTTCTGGGTCTATTCTTCACTAGATTGGTATTTCTATGGTAATCAGGGGGGGCTAGGAAAACAGGTGGCAGAAGGAATGCAATGTAACAGGTACCATCCCAATCTGGAGGTAAGCGTATGTATGCGGTATGACCACAAACAAAGTAAGAATGACTAATAGCTTTGAAGGACGATTTTCCATGATCACTGAATTTGACCACAGTAGGGCATTTACTATGGCCTAAGTGTACTGAACCTTTCTTCCTGATACATAATTCACCGGTGACTGGCAGTACTGACATAATGGGTAGAACTGGCGTAGCTTCGGACTCAACAGTAAGAATCATAAGGCTAATTGTATAATTACCTAATCCATATACTTCATTTTCTAGATCAGTTCCTATTCTAGTGGGGAGTCCCTCCTTATCAGGGAAACAGACGTCAAGCAGGACTAAGTTCAGGTTTCCCCAAACCCAACCCCCATCGAAAACAGCAATATCAGGATCTAAGGAATTAATTATTTTAAACCATGCACCGCAGGAGCCATTGTGAGTGAATGGGTACGGAAAGAGGGGCAGAGCTCCCTTGTAATTCTGGTAGGGAGGGAGTCGGCCACATATCCAGCAATTTGTAGCATTGTTAGTTTGATGAGAATGGTGTAGCATACTAATGAATGTGTTGTTGCGCAGCGCAAGTCTGTAGGAAAGCTCGTGTGGAGGTAACTCACTAAAAGTGTGTTCAGCAGATATATTGTAAGCATATTGTTCACGCTTGAAAATAGGGTAGTAGATAGGCAAAAGGATGCTCGCAACAATAATTAAAATACTCAGAATAAACATGATTAATAGTGTCACTATACAGTGACTACGAAGTGATTTACAGTATGTACGTTTCTTTGCTTCTCTCTCTATCTCGATCTAGGGGATACATGTCAGAAACTATTTAACCGATTCACCTAGGGGAGGACTTAAACAATTAAACTGTCTGACTTGCTAGATCGGAGTTTCATGCGATATTCTTCTTGGGGACTTTTTTCTCGTTCAGATTCTGTAAAGTCTTTTGGCTCGACACAGTCTTTGGTGGGGGTGGACGAGTCTCGATCAGGTTTCAGTCCAAAAATTTTTTTCACATGACTCGTGTGAACCCACCCCTTTCTTCCTTCGATTTTCACGGCCGTCCTCGTGGTGAGAAGAACGGTCTTCGGGGACTTCCAGCGGGGCTCCAACGGACTTTTCCTGTCGAAATTGCGCACCAGGACTAGGTCGCTAGGACGGACGTCGTGTGGCTTTACATCAGTGTTGTCAGGGAAGGCTGCGGCAACCTGTGAACGACATGATTGGAGTGCAGACATCAAGGAGGCAAGGTAATCTGTCAACATATTACAATCAACATCAGTAATCTTTTTCGGAATGGGCGTCCCCCACATATTCGGTGGTCTGCCAAAGACCACCTCGTACGGGGATAGCCCTGATCTCGAATGGGCGACCATTCTCATGTAGAATAGTGCCACTGGCAGGGCGACTATCCAGTCGACCCCTTTTTCCTGACATATTTTGGCAAGGCGGATCTTTAGTGTCTGGTTATGCCTTTCTACAAGGCCTGCGGCTTCGGGATGTCGGACACAATGGAACTTCCACTGGTATCCCAATAATAAAGAAACTTCTTTCATTAATGCAGATGAGAATGGCTGACCGTTATCTGAGTACACGACACGAGGCAAGCCGTATCGTGGGAAGAATTCACGAACCAGCTGCTTGGCAGTGGTCGGAGCAGTGTAATCTGGGACTGGGTATGCTTCGGTCCAGCGGGACAGAGCACAGACAACTACGAGAACATATTTAAATCCTCGACAACGGTCCATCTGGATATAATCCATCTGGAGGACTTCAAAAGGGTGATCGGGAGGATGAAATCCACCTTGCTCTACAGGGACGCTTTTACCTGGATTGAACTGACAACAGATCATGCAAGTACGCACTTTCTGTTTTGCGGCTGCTCGTAAGTGTTTATTGTTCCAGAGATTTTGTAAACTGTCTAACATCGCTTTCTCTCCTAGGTGTGCTGGGCTATGTGCTGTATTTATCATGACTTGAACCATTGAGTCAGGGAGAAACCATGTAGATTTTCCCTTCGTCACCCAACCTTGATCTGTTCGGATCCCTCCTTGTTCAATCCATTTCTTTATTTCTTCTGGAGTAGCATGTGTCTGAATGTCGATAACATCTAGTGTGGCATCCCTGACTGTCATACAGTTTGTCGGTTCTGTTGTCTTTGTCGTATCAGTTGTCTGAGTGTGAGTCAGTGCTGTATGTTTTGCTGTCTGGTCTGCCAGGTCGTTACCCTGGGAAACAGAATCTGTGACTTTAGTATGTGCTTTACACTTCATGACGGATATGGCTGAAGGCAGATGTATTGCTTCTAACAATGCTTGAATGAGGGGGCCATGTTGGATCTTGGCACCATGAGAGGTCAAGAAACCTCGTTCTTGCCATAGCATGCCGAAGTCGTGTACAACTCCGAACGCATAACGGGAATCAGTGTATATGTTAACATTTCTGTTCTTGGCTATAATACAGGCTCGGGTCAGAGCGATGAGCTCGGCCGCTTGAGCAGACAGTGTGTCAATACGATGTGTTTCTTTAACTTCAGTTTCAGTGGTCACGGCATATGCGGCCACTAACTCTCCTGTACTTGTTCTCATACATGAACCATCCACATAAAGTGTCAGGTCTGGATTTGTCAATGGAACATCTGTTAAGTCTCGTCGGGGCTTTGTTACTGCATTAATGATCTCTATGCAATCATGCGGAGCTGGATCTGTCATAACTGTAGGTAACAGTGTTGCTGGGTTCAAGATACTGCAGCGTCTGATTTCTATGTGTGGCTGGAATAGTGTCAATTCGTAACCTGTCAGTCGTGCTATAGTCAAGTGTTGAGTTTGGGTTCTGTTTAACAGAACCTCTACAGAGTGTGGAACTTGTACTGTTAACTGATGGCCTAAAACAATTGAATCGCTCTGTCTTATTGCTAACGCTGTTGCTGCTACTGACTTTAAGCACGCAGGGAGTGCCTGGGCTACTGAATCCAATGTACTTGAAAAATAAGCACAAGGCTTATGTGAACCTGCTTGGTCTTGAGTGAGGACAGACAATGCTGTGCCGTCACGTTCTGTAACAAAAAGTGTAAACGGTTTGCTGTAACATGGTGTCGCTAAAACTGGTGCTTGGCATAATGCTTTCTTTAATTCCTCAAAGGCTTGTGTGTGTTCCTGAGTCCAAGGGAGGGCAATCGAAGTTGCTGCCTCCTGCGTCGTTAACTGAATGAGTGGTTTAGCTAGAAATGCATATTGAGGAATCCATTGTCTGCAGTACGAGGTGAGGCCTATAAAGGCCCGCACTTCCTTTTGTGTCTGTGGTCGTGGCATATTTACAATTAACTGAATGCGATCGGGAGTGAGCTGTCTCCCCACTTTGGACAGCAAGTGACCCAAGTATACAACTTGCTGAACACAGAATTGTAGCTTCGAAGGAGACACCTTGTGTCCCTTGTCGGCCAGGAAATGTAAAACTGTCAATGATGCTTGTTCACATTCGGGCTCACTTCATGCGGTGATCAGTAGATCATCGACGTATTGCAGTAAAGCGGTGTTAACTGGCATTTGAATACAATCTAGTTGTCTTTTCAGTGCTTGACTATAGATGCTGGGGCTTTCTGTGAATCCTTGAGGTGCGCGGGAAAATTTGAAACTTCGTCCATTTAAACTGAATCCGAAGAGATATTGGCTCTCCGGATCAATGGGTACACTGAAGAAAGCGTTCTTGAGATCAATTACAGTAAAGAACGTTGCTTCTGAATCAATAGCAGTCAATAGGGAAGAGATATCGGGGACCACAGGGTACTGTGGTACAATGCATTTGTTCAGTTCTCGGAGATCAATCACCAGCCGATATACTGGCGGTGCATTGGGGTCTGTACGTTTAAGAATTGGAATGATGGGTGAATTACAGATATTGGAGTTGGTCTCTACGACCACTCCCTGGGCAATGAGCTCTTCAATGATTTTCAGTAAAGCCACTACAGCATCGGGTGGTAACTTGTATTGTCTGATTCTGGGTAGAACAACTCCTGTCTTGAGTGTAACACGGTATGGAGTGATATGCATACAACCTACGTCAGCTGGGCCTTTTGCCCATAGGTGATCTGTTACATTTTTCAATCTGACATCAAAATCTCGTAAAACATAATGACCCTTGAAGTCCCGTAGAAAGAGTCTAACTCCCTCCGGGGAACAGCATATTATAGCTCCTAGAGCCTTCAGAGTTTTAATTCCTAACAAGTTTTCTGGGCATGAGTTCGTAAGTAACAAATCTGTAACTCGTGATAATGGACCCACAGCCAACGGTACTGGTTCCGATACTTCATTTACAATAGGCTGTCCTGAAAAACCAAGGGAAACATTCTGTGAGCCTGAGAGGGGTGCCCCTGGGACTTCATTGTGACTTATTGTAGTGCGGCTTGCCCCTGTGTCAATTAAAAACTTTCTGTCTTTTCCCAATACGTGACTGTGTACATAAGGACCGTCTTGATCTACAGGAATTTCAATAAGAGGCAAACCACCTTCCCTCTCTAGGCTATTTCATGTATATCGGGGGTAATCTGGATATGCAGATTGGGCATACTGGTACATCTGTTGTGAAACTTGCTGAGTCGCGGCAATGGGCTGTGGCTGTGGTACTGCTACTGTCTGCGCGGTGTGGGATGGAGCATGCATAGGCTGTGTATTCTGCATTGGCTGTACATTTTGTGAGGTCGGTTGCTGGACCTGATCTTGTCTAGGCGGATGCGGTCTTTCTTTAGTTTTACCTGTTGAAATGTTATGTTTCAGGACTGGGCATTCATGTACGTAATGACCTGGCTGTTTACAGTAATTACATGTCCCCTTAACGGGAGCTGTAGTATGACTTGTCTGGGTCCCACCTTTTCTCTGACCGTCGGCTGGGACCGTCTGAGCTACTAACATTTTCATTTTCGTGTCTTTCATACGTTTCTGTTCCTGATCTTGTTCTTCTCTAATTCTGTTCTGATGATATTGTAACATTTGTAACATCTGGGATGGCGTATTTGCCTGCCAAGTACTTTCAACTTTGTACACTCTATTTTTAACTAATGGTAGGGAATTCTCGACTAGTTTTGATACAAAAAGGTGTGGATATGACTCGCTGCTTGGTTGTAGGCCACTATTTATAATGAAACATTTCTCGAATCTTGAATAGAAGTCACTAGTATCTTCATCATGTTTCTGTTTACAGGACGAGATGGCGTCCCAATCTTCCTTTCTAGTTGTCAATAATCTTGGCAAAACCTGTACTATTAATCCGGGTAATGCTTTAGTCTTGTCCCCAAGGCCTAACCCTGGGACCCGTTTGCTTTCTTCGTCTTCTATTTCTGCCCATGCAATCTTTGTGTCCCCCACCTCCCATTCTTTTTCCTTTAATTTCTCGTAAATGCCCGTGGGCAACAGTACCTTCAACATTTTCATGATATCATCATACGTGTAATCCCCCATCAGTAACATGTCTTTAAGCTCTCTGTGAAAACCTGCAGGGTCTTTATCGTGACACGGAACTAATTTCTTCATTTCTAACAGTTCTAACTTAGTCAGTGGCGTGTGCACATATACCCGTTTCAAGGTATGATCCTCACCCATAACTGGGTGCACTTCTCGTAAGGGATTCTGACTTTCAATGCTACTCAGGCATTGCATGTGATACGTTTTCCTTTCTGGGGGCGGAGCGGGAACATATTCGGAACTTATGAAGGTGTTATATTTATGTCGTTGTTCTAGAATTATTTGTATCAACTTGGTACTGAAACCTCTCCATCTATCCATGAGTAGTGCTTCTAATGTTTCATGTAAGGGACCTGGATCGGAATGATGGTTCCTGTACTTGATGAGGAGGTGCTGAATCATGTATACACCTGCTAATTTCTGCTCGTCTGGGGAAAGGTTCAAGAATGTCTGCGCTAACGTATCTTCATTATATATGTCTGAGTTTTCGGCCCATAACACGGCTGACCGAGCTAGTTCCTGTTCATCCATAGAATTTAGTACATGGTACCCCATTCGGTCTCAAAGCCTTTTATCAGTTTCCTGGAACTGATGTTCAGAAGAATTCGGGTTTGTTAAAGCAGAGAGAAAAACTCTCTTGTTTTCCGGACGGATGCCTTTCCTAAGGTAGTTTCCCTTACCTACATACGCTATAGTATCTGTAGTCCTTCCTGATTCTGCAAGTTCTTCTTCCTCCTCGGAGGAAACTTTGTCATTCCCTTTATGGTGTACCGTTATCACTGCTTTTCTAATTTTCTTGTACATACTGGCTATGCAAGCCCCCCTGTCATGTTTTCCATCGGCTATGTTTTGACCTCACTTGTTTAGTGCATCTAATTCACTTTGATCTGTCTCAGGCCTGTCTCGTTCTCTTATTAAACAATTTATGAAAAATCGGAGTATTTGTGCTTGAATATCAACCTTCTGTTTATCCATTGCATCCTTGATACTGTCAGGGTCTTTCCCTGTCTGAACAAACTCATATATTCTATCTAGCCGTTCCTTCATTCCTACATAGCATAACAAGATATCAGTGGCAGATCTTAACCGTAGTGATGCCAATATCATTAGATCGTTTTTTCCGGGTACTGGATCATATCTGCAAACTGACATGTTTTCCTTTAATGCGTCAAGGCGGGGAGACTGGAACGTGAGAGGACTCTGCATATCCCTGAGATTGAATCTGCGTGTTAATGGCGGGGTCCGAAGACCCGCAGTCGCACCTCCTGAAGCGGATGCTTGGGCATTATCTCCCTGCGGAGTCTGGATCTGAACTTGAATTTGTCGTTTAGTAAGATCAGGTCGGAGTGGTTTCGGCAAGTCAGTTTTTAGTGCGGGAAGTGGTGGAGCTGGCGGAACGGGGGAGGTCTGTCGCGGTACTGGCGGAACATGATCTGGGGGCGTAGTGCCACCCCCGTCCCTGTCAGTAGGCAGGGCACGAACAGGCAAATTGGTGTAAGCTGGTGCTACATCCTCTAGATAAGAATTTAGGAATATGTCTTTAGTAGTCTTATGCATTACTTTAGTTGGAACTAATGGTGGCGGTAAGTTTTTCGGTATTTCTGATAGGGCCTCAGGTGTACCTTCGGCCGCGAGATACATTCCGTTTACAAGATTGTTTCGGGCACGGTCTATTTGTTCTGTTTTTACTCGGATCCCTTCAATAACTAATTCATTTTCTTGGGCTTTTTCTGATTCCTTAAGTCTGTCCTCTCTACGGAGTGCTTTCTCAGCACGCTTATGTGATTCCTTACGCCAGAATTCTATGGCGTCTTTCTGGGATTGTCTAGCTTTCTTTTTCCATAATGCTTCTTCTACCTTCATGATGCACTCAGCATCCCATGTTCCGGTAACAGGCCACCTGTGTCTTTCGTCTAGGTGCTTGGTGTAATCGGCCCATAAGTCCAGATACAATATGGCATCTATGCCATGTTTATGATACATAAAGTTACCGGGAGTGTCCCTAGGGGGAATAGGAATTTCTTCCTCCAGTATCCCTTTCCTAGTTCCTATCTGCTTTAACTTGTTGAAAAACGGCATTTTGCTTACTTATTACTGAATACTCAATCCTTACTACTTAATACTGGTTACAGCTACCTTATACAAGAAACACAAAAATGCACATTAAACGGTCACATTCATACCACGACATTAATCACATAAGAAGACATTTAGAGACATAGATGACTACCCCCTATACTGGATGTACTGCTCAACAGTACAGATACACTGGTGTAACAGTGCAGAAATTCGGAATACTAGATATACTGCTAAACAGTACAGATACACTGCCTAAAAACAGTGCAGACCGGACTTGTGTACCCAAACCCGTCTAGATACGTCCCAGCAATGGTACTCACCGGGAAGCACGGAAACAGAAGGCCTCGGAAAACTTGACTGGACTCGACTCGGAACTTCGGAAAACTTCGGAAAACCTCGGAAAACTTCGGAAACCTGGTGGGCCTCTTGACACCTCGGACCTTGCTTCTTTCGGCTAGGCTCTGGTCGGGATCCTCCGCACTCCTCACCGCCTCGTCTGGGCACTGATCGCAGTCTTCGTCACCTCCTTGGGTCAGAGGGAGATGCAGGAAATCCTGCCGGGACGCGTAGGTTCCGTCTAACTGACGGCAGGGGACAGAGCTTGCAATGCGCCAACCGGCGCGTGAGGTGGGGGAGGGGTCCCTATTCGGGCGCCAAAATGACGTAAATAATTAATTTACTCTCTTAATTTCTATGCAGGTAAGTACTTAATCAATAATAACTCAGATCGGATGAAAAAAGACAGAGTCCGTGGTGTTAGAGTTTCTAAGGGTTTTATTCCTCATAAAGGAATGGTCGTGACCAAGATATCGGATTCTGAACACCACAGGGGTGTCAGAAGGGATAGATGAGCGCGCTACAGTTTATTAACAATACATAGCTTATATACTTAATTCACATCATAAGTAATAGTGCAAGAGGCGTAACAGCTGAGAGAAGACAAGATAATAGTATACACGTGGTACTAGTACGTAATCAAGAGGCGTGACCTAGGCGTGAACTGGAGGTGTGTACTAGAAACGTCACTGATAGGTGACGCAAGTGGGTGGCACCAAGGGGTGGTGCTAACAGAATTGTTGCAATGTCAGCAGAAATCGGAAGCTTGGATGCGCACGCAGCTGCATGACGTGTGATTGACGGGGTGCAGGGGACTTGACATTTACACTGACGGAAAGAGACAGAAGTCTGGCATGTCAGATCAACTTGTACTTCTATCATATCTGATATCTGATGTTTAGGAACCATACTATCTGGGCGGAAAGGTCTCTAGGGCAGAAGCTATTCTATGCTAACTGTGGATGCGTGTATAAGCGCCTAAGTGTCTGCATGAGAAGCGTGGGGCACGGGGCCTTCCATGGAAACATGGTAACAGAAGCTATGATTTACTTGCATTGAGACAGGTCGGCCCTTTGGCTCTGCAGCTGGGGAGGATGTTTACTGAAGCTAGTAGGCAGGAATGCATTTTCGAGGAGCGGAACAGATAACTCGAAGGTTATAGTCAGTCTTGGCAGAAAACAGGCTGAGCTGAGCGCGAGGGGCCGCGCTGGAAGTAAGTCAGAGTTCACGGGTACAGAGGTAGCCTGGGCAGAGGCTGTCAGAGTCAGGAGCCCAAAGAGGCTCGACGGCAGAAATTCAGGGCCTACTCTGCCAGAGCAGGAAAAACATGTAAAGTACACTACAAAAAGATGGTGGCATAGCATACTTAGGAACGGACTATATAATCCATTCAGGGTGGATCTGAAAGAGGACAAGTTAACGTTGGACGCAAATGTATTTGCGTCTTCATAGCTGACACAGGAGGGAAGTTACATGCACTTTAAGCTGGTACATGGAGTCGGTGGGGTACGCGCTAGGGAACATAACATGACCAAAAAATGTATATTTCCTCAGGTCATACCCACGTGATGTGACGCACTCGCAGTTCTGGAGGGAACTTGTCGCTCATGCGCAGTATTGCTAAATATGGCCGCTTTGTTTTTCACATGCTCGGTGCTTGCACTGCTGCTTTGGCAAAGCCGTTTATTCTGCTTAACTCCTAACGTTATAGTTATTATAAAGTAAGGGATGTAGTGTAGCCATTCATGGTATACAGTGTATTCATTTTTTTCCTGTATTTCTAAATTGTTTTCGCTTACTTTTCATGTACCATCCTCGGGGGGGGGGGGGCTGGGAAGCACCGCTACTCCATCTTGAAGCCCGAATGGGACCAGTCATATGACGGGGGGAAGAAAGTCATGCAATAGTGGAACCCAGCCAGCTGGCAGCCGAAGCCAAGATGCTCCTGGGAACCTGCTCTCTAACCCAGCTAAAGAAGCCGATTGGTACCTGCAGTGGCAACAAATGTATTAGATTTTGTGTACCCCATAGTCTGCTGAAACCTCTCTTGCCATGGGAACTGGAATGTAAGGGGTGGGTTCGAAAATGAATATTAAGTCTGAGATAGTCAAAATTTTAGGAGGTACCATGACCTAACCTCCTCTCTTGCCCAATCAGAAATTAGGGAACCTTTCACTTGCAACATTTGTGGGTGGTACATTGTCCCGAAAACAGTATAATTTGCCTAAGTTTAGCTAGAGAAATTGTCCGACTTGTCCGAATAGCTGACCTGTCACTGACCCAACGAACTCTATAGGTGATTGATACAGAGAGCTGCGGAGCACTCTGTCCGTAATTTCCTCAGACTCAGTCGGAGTTTGGGAAACCTTAAGTGCTGGCGAAGCACTTTGCTAGGAGATTCGGGAACCCAATCGGGGTTAATTGCAGATTCCTTGCAGAGAGGGGGTAGCGCAGGCGTTGCATCCGAAGCTGCAGGTGTTGGTCGTACCCTTTGGTGAGCCCAGTCCTGATCCAAATCCTGAGGGTATCCTGTCCGGACTGCCATGAGCTGTACCTGCTCGCCTACTGGCAGCCTAAGTCCTTGAGGTTCCTTTCCCGCCTTTTCCAACCGACCCGTGGCCAGGGTTGGTCTTCATTCTGTCTTAGGTAAATATAAAGTTGCGTGGGTGTTTGTCTATCTAAGTTTCTCTTCCCTTTCCCGAATAAAGCAAATTACCCTGGTTTTCTCTACAAAATAGGTTTGTCTTATAAACTGGTGTCTTAGCATGTTCCATTTTCTCCCTACCCTTAGCCGAATTCAGAATCATATGCATATGTAGTTTGAACCATTCTTACCCTCCCTTTAGAGAAATAAGCACATCTGGACAAGTAAAATTGCATAAGTTTCGTTTCTTATAGACTGTTAGTGATAACTGAAAGTTGGCTTTGACTAGTATGTTCCTTTTTTCTACCCGCCTTTAGTAAAGTTATGAAAGTCTGTTGATCTAAATAAAGCGTGTTCCTTATTTTCCCTTCCTTTTATTTTTTTTAACTTTCTAAATGTTTCTCACACTGATTCATTGTTATACTATTTTCTTAATCTTAGTAATAGATAGTTTGATTTGTATTAACCTGTGGCTCACGGAAACTGAAGAAAACGATAACTAGATAAAGATTTTTGAAACTTCTTGCGTTTGTGGTTATTATAAAGAGTACAAAGAAATTGAAATGGTATATGGTATTTGTGTTGTCTACTTCCTCCACAGCTAGCTCCTAGATCCATTGTGATCTTAGGTACCTGAGACGAGGATTGGTAAGTCAGGTACACGGAAATAAATAGAAAGGAACCGAACTGCTGATAGTAGTGTGTGGGTTACCTGATTAAAGTATTACGAAAAATATTTTTATGGGCCCTGGTGTGCATATTTGGTAACAAGGTTGGTCGGGTGACCTGCGCGCTCTATCACTACCATCTCCCTTTACAACAATGGTATTATCCTAATGCAAGCCTCAAATGACAATTTAGCTAAGATGGATAATATCTTCCCTACTTTCAAGAAAGCAGTGATCACTAAGTCTTCTCATCCCCTCTTAAATCACCTTTCTCCTCATGATGTCACTCTCAAACCCCACCTAATGTCCGGAGTGACTATTACTTCACACAACCCTCCTCACTCCTTCAGTGATCTCTACTCCTTCCAGTCCCCTGACTTTTAATACCATAACCCTCACTGTCTACACGACCATTGAATCAAGTGGCAAGTGGTCCTACTGCAACACACACTTCCCCTATCTCGACGCAGATACACTATGGGTCCCCTGCCTGGGTAACTTCCCCTGCTCTCACACTTTTACTCTCTCCTGGGGAACTTCCTTGCAAGATCTATCCTAACACGCCATTACCTCCTCGTCACCCCTCCCCGTCCTAATCCTTACTAATGAGCATAGCTCCTCCCACCAGAAACTCCCAAGCAACTAAAAACACATCCCTTCCCTCCAGGCCACACCCACACCCTAAGGCATATAATCATGTGACCCGCCCATCCACATCCTATTTGTTTTTTCTGTGGAATTCATTTCCTGGCAACTTCGTCGTGGGGGTGCTGGGCCAGTGCCTCCTTTCGGGTGAGTGTGAAACGGCCTGCTGGGCGGCCGTTTGTTCCCCTGTTGTACCTGTTTTTGTCATGTACTTTTGAGTCCCTGCTTTAGCGGGACCGTGGGGTTGGGGGGCCTTGACTGCCTGGTGTGGGGTGGTGTCTCCCTGCTGCGGCCTCCCCTCTTCCGGGTATGTTCCCTGCCCTAGCGGGTACACCCGGGCAGGGAGGGGAGGTGTGTTGGGCGTGGCTAGCTTCTCTGCTCGCCAATGGCGTGGCGGTTTGGCTCCTCCTTGGAGGTGTGTTTGGGGGCTCGGTGCTCGTCTCGGGCCCGTGTTTCCCTTTTTTGTTTTTGTTACCTGGGTGGTTTCATTGTCTGAGGCCGGTGGTTTGGGTGGACAGTACTCTGTCTACCGGGGCTTCGTGATCTCTGGCCGCGAGTCGCTCCCTGCCCCTTTTTAGGGGGCGTTGCTTTGGTTCATACAGTGGGCCGTGGTGGTTGCAATACTGTGCATGTGTGCTCCCATTGGAATGTCCGGGAGTTCGTGTTCCCGTATCTGTTTGGAGGCAGGTTACTTTGCAAGTGGAAGCTACTCTCTCTTTCTGTCCTATTTTGGGCTGCCTGTTCTTTCTAGGGTGCGTCCCGTTTGTCCTTAAGATTGGGGGCGCCTTGGTGTTCTGAATGTATTGGGCTGTGCCTCGTGACACATGCCTGGGGCCGGTACTTTGGGGGGTCGGGACTCTGTGTGCTGTGGCTGCGTGTCCTTGGTTCCTCCCCTGGCCTCTTTCTCCTGCCGTGGGTCACTCTATGCCCCTTTTTGAGGGGCATTGCTTTTGTTTAGGGCGGTGACCCGTGGTGGTAGCGCGACTTGTCTTCCTGCTGGGGCCTTCCCTCTTCCGGGTTGGTTCCTTGCCCTGGCGGGTTCGCCCAGGGAAGGAGGGGAGGTGTGTTGTGCACGGCTGGCTTCTCTGCTCGCCAGTGGCGTGGCGGTCTGGCCTCCTTTCAGGTAAGTGTGTGTCGGTCTGCTTGGCAGCAGTTTTTTATTCCCCAGCGGATACCTGTTGTTTCGGGAACGTTTGAGTCCCTGCTTTGTCGGGACCATGGGGTTTGGGAGGGTCCGGGACTCCCTCTCTATGTCAAGTTTGCACTGACCAGCTGTCCTGTGGGGGTGTGGCATTCCCTGATTAGCCCTTGTGGATCTTGCATTGCTTGGTCTGGGCGCTACTTTCTCTGTTCTGTGCCCCTATTAGAGATGTGTGGTTTTGGCATGTATGGGCTCTGCTGTCAAGGGGAGGTGGTGGTCGTTGGGTCTTCCGCTGCTCCTTCTTTGGGCATGGACAGGTTGCTTCTGCCGTGTGGATCCAGTCTTGGATTGGTTGGGTCCGGGGGGCGAGCCTTCGTGGTTTTCTGCTCCGTGTTCGGGTCGCTTTTTGGTTCTATAGGCCCTGGGTGGATGGACAGTCGGTAGACTTTTTCACCATTCGCCTGTTGTTGCGGCTTATGGGCCTTCCCTTTCCTCAATCTCTGTGTATACTGTGCAGGAGGGGGTGTGGGGGGATGTTTGGCAGACATGCCTTTCCCCGGTTTCTGGCGATTGGGGTTTCCTTTACGATGGTTCGCTGGGGTATCTTGGCTGTGTAACGGGTGGATCCCGGTGGCTGGTGTGGCAGCTCGGTGCCTGGTGGTGGTTCCTTCTTCTCCTGTGGTCATGCGGGATGGGGGACCTTGAAGCTGGCTTTTGCTACCTCTGGTTTTGCGGTCCAGCCTTTTGGGTTCGGTCGCTTTGTGTGACTGTCCGTTTTTTCTGTGCTGGTTTGCTGGATGTGGGTCCCTCTTTTTCCATGTTGGGACTGCAGTTGCATTTCTGGGCAGATTTCTTCCATTGAATCCCTTGGTGCGGTGGCGACAGTGGCTGGGTCCTCTGTGTCTGCTCGCTGGGTTTTGCCTTGGAGGACGGTACTGCTTGGAGGGCTCCCATATGGAGCTTCCCTTCGCGGGCTCTTTACTGTTTTGGGATCCGTGGGATTGTGGGCCTGCTTTTGGGCGGCGTTTCGTTCTAGTTTGGTGGCCCTGCCCTTTGGTGGTATGGAACGGGGCCGGGGTGTCCCTTCCTTTCTCTTGTTCCAGGGTCTACGGAGTGCTTCCTCTTCTTTTTGTCCCTCCTTGTTGGGCTGGGCTACTGGCTGTGTTCTGTGCTGCCCCTTTTCCCATTTCTCAGGCGCTGTGTCGGGCTCTTTGCTCAGAGCTCGGGGCTTCGTTTCTGAGGGGGGCGGTGTTGTGGGTGTAAGTGTTTTGGCAGGGTTGGGGGGTGTACTCGATCCTGTTTCTGTACCGGGGCCCTTCTGGGGTCTACCGTCCGGTGCTGGTTATGGCAGCTGCACAGTTGTGTCCCCATCGTCGGTCCTTCAGGTTCTCCGGAACGCATTCTTCTTATGCCGGTTCCCGCGGCTTCACGGTGGTTCCTGCATTTCGGTGTGGGTGTTGTTCATTATCGTTTTCTTTGTTGCCTTTTGGATCGGCATCTCCTGGGGTGTTTGCTGGAGTTTTGGCGCCCTTGGTGGTTTTTGTTGCCTGCTAGGGGGTTCCGGGTGTTCCCTGCCTTGTTTGGTAGGTTGATTCTTCCTCTTCTTTCCTTCCGGTTCTGGCCCTTTCACTGGGTGTTTGCTGACTCCTGCGTCGGTTTGGGGTTTGTTTACTTGGAGTCTTCCTTTCTTTGCATCATTTAGGTGCTGCTGTTCGTTGGGTGGTTTCGGCACCTCAGTTGGTGAGGTTTTCCTGACGGTGCCCCGCGGACTACGGTGGTGGTTGGGGGCTCGGTCTTCCTCTACTCCCCGGTGGCTCCATGTTTTGCGGCTGTTGTCTGCTATTCTGTGGGGTTTGTTCCTTGGGCCCGTTGGCTCTTGTTCCCCCTGGTGCGTCTTGCACTGGGCCTCTTGCGGGGCTGTCCTTTTGGATCCTGAGAGGGGTTGGTTCTCTGACCTGGACTCTAGTGCTCTGTGGTGTGTTTTGTGCCTCTGCTGTCACAGGCTCCTGCTGGATGGTGGGTTCATTTCCTGCCTCTGCTTTCGTAGTGTCCCATGGGGGTTTTGTGCCTACGGCCTTGCCTGCCTGGGTGCACCTGATCTTGTTTAATGGATCTGAGGTTCTGCAGATTCTGGCCTGGATGATGCCTGGATGGGAGGTCGCCTGGGTATGCCAGGTGCTGTTGAGTTCATGTGGTGCTTTCATTTGGACCGGGGTGCTGTTGCTGCTGTCTTGTGCCTCTGGTGGCGCTGGCTCGCTCTGGGGTTGAATCCTGAATGCCTGTGATTTCTGTCTGTACCAGGGTTGGTTCGGTTGGCCTGGCCTCTTTCTGCCTTGGGTCCTCCTGAGGTTCGCGGTGGTCTAGTCGGACTGTGTGATGGTGGTGTGTTTGGTCATCTGCCTTTGTTGTGCTGGGATGGCTTCTCTTGACGGTTCGGCTGTTCGGCCGGGAGGGGGTGTTTTCTTCCTTGTTGCCCCTTGAACTTTTCGTCTGCCGGGGGGTTTTTCTTCCTGGGGCGGCTCTCCTGCGTGGGGGGTTTCCCTCCCTGTCCGACTTAAGCCTCTTGCTGTCATGGTTCAGGGTCCAGTGGTTGGACCTGTTTTGCATCTCCGGGGATTGCCTTGGGTTGAGGTTGTTCTCTGGTTTGGTCAGGCGCTGTCTGCGGGGTGGTTGCCCTGTCCTTCTGTTGTACGGGGCCTGCTGTGTGTTTTTCCCCCGATTCCGCTGGTTCCGTGGGTCCTGCTGCGGGTTGGACTGGGTCAGGCCTCGTTTGTCCTGGTGGCTCCGGTTTGGTCTGGATGGCCTTGGCTCCCTCTGTTGTGGTTGGCGGTGGGGCCTTGCTGGTGTTTGCCGGTGGTCCCTTGTTGTTTCCCCTCTGTCTCAGGATGTCTGGTCCACTTGTGGATTGGCTGTGGTGTGACTGGACCTCCTGGCTTTGGGGAGTTCGGTGGCTGAGTTTTTTTCTCAGTTCGGGAGCCCTTCGCCTCTCCTGTCCTGTGCCTGTCATGGGGTTTTCTTTCCTGAATTGCTGTCCGACACAGGGTGTGCTGGCATTGGATTCCGGGGCTTGTCTTGGGTTTCTGGGTGGTTGGCTATGACTTGGGTCGGGCTGTATCCTCCCTGCGAGCTCTGTGGGCGGATGTGTTGGCCTTTCGGGGTTCAGGCGTTGGGCTGGTGCGCCCCTTGGTGTCCGGGTGGTTATGGGGTTGTTTCCTCCTGGCGCCGTTCTTTCGTTCCTTTGCTCCTTGTTGGAGTTTCTGGTTCTGCCTGTTTTCTGTCCAGTTCCTCTTTCTGGGGTTTGGGTGCTGCTGCTCTGTTTGGCGGTTGTGCGGGCTCTGGAGGTGTGCCTCTTTCCTGGGGTGGTGTTCCCTTTTTGTTGCCTTTAGGCTGGCTGGTCGTGTTCTGGGGCCTTCTGTGGCTGCTCTCCATCAGTGGCTGTGTTGGCTGTGCGGCCTGCTGTTGGGCTTGTGGTGTGTTGACGCCTGGGTCGGTTCGAGGTTCCTCGCCTCTGGGGTGGCTGCTTATTGGCTTGCTTCCGGGAAGGGGCTCCCTGGCCGTGTTCGGCTTGAATGCTACTGGGTGTTCTCCTCAAGCTTTTATGTCCTGTGCTCATTGAGTGATGTGTGGGACTGTGTCTCCTGGGTTTGGGGACGCTGGGTTGCGTTCTGCTCGGGTTGTGTGACTTTCTGCTTGTGCGGCTTGAGTCTGTTTTTCTACTATGTGAAGCCGATTCTTGCTTTGGTATCTGCTCATTAGTAAGGACTGGGACGGGGAGGGCTGACGAGGAGGTAATGACCGGTTACTCACCGGTAATATTCATTACTCTGAGTCGTAGCCCTCCCCGTCCCAGTCCTGGTTCCCATCCCTCCCTCCCTGTTCGGCTTCTTGTGCTTGGTAGTACAGGATGTGGATGGGCGGGTCACATGATTATATGCCTTAGGGTGTGGCCTGGAGGGAAGGGATGGGTTTTTAGTTGCTTGGGAGTTTCTGGTGGGAGGAGCTATGCTCATTAGTAAGGACTAGGACGGGGAGGGCTACGACTCGGAGTAATGAATATTACCGGTGAGTAACCGGTCATCAGCCCAGTCTGAGACCAGGTTACTGCACTGCATGGAACCTATCCCAACTAACCCGTCTAACCTCTCTGCCCACATCCTATCGGCCACACATATGCCCCCTTACCGTCCCCCCAACCCAGCTCCTCTCTCCATGCTAATTGGTACTCCACAAGACCTCATTGACTCACTTGCTCCCCCAGACCATTTTAATGCTGCCTATGACATGTGAGCATGACGTAGCGCGCTGTAACGTTCACGCGCGCTCTGAATTATCTTTTAAACAGAGCCTCACCACCTCATTCCGGTTCCCTACACTCGAGGTGAAACCTTCCGGAGAGGTAAGCGGCCCATTACGCTGATTCCTTTGTTATCGCCACGCCCATGATATATTGACTGTGTAGGCCCCCACATCGCTCTAGCAGGCGAATTCATTTTTTTTTAAATTGTAAAAATGCCCGTACATGTTTTATCTGCCACCGCGCATACCTAACACTGTAACTGGATGTTAGAACTGTTTAGGTTTGTCATAAGCCATACCATCATGTCACTATGCGCATTTACGGCCATACGCTGCCTACGGTTACAGTTCTACTTTACATGTAGTCTCCCGTCCCATCTTGTCATTAATGGCCTCATACTGTGAGCCCGTTTTTTCCAAGCATTTATTTTCCTGTCCCCTGTGAGGACTGTTTGTTTGATTTATAAAAAACGTTGAAACTGTGATCACCTACCCTTCAATCAGTGTACCACAACTGACACACCCTATTTTCTTTTCAGGCATGAAGGGATTGCTCCCAGCACCTGCAAGCAGACCGCGCTGCAGTTCTGCCATTGATATGCCACCATCTCTGTTCTAGGAAACTCGCATTTGATGCTCCCAAGTCAGCGTTTGAATACTTCAATTCAGTAAGTAAATAATTAAGAATAACTGCATACCCTTGGAGATAACGATTATTTATCTCTGGGATTCATCCCCCGGTCCTACATGAGGTCTCTTTGTCTCCCCTCTCCTATTAGGAGCTTATCCAAGCCCAACACCTTTACTGAGTACGGCGGATTTGGACCCACGTCATTTCTACAAGTAGGTATTCATACCTCACCAATCTAGTAGCACACACACCTTTGTAGTATACACCCTCATACACCGTTTTTTTTATCCACAGGTGCTCCCTCAGTCCTGATGAAGACCCCACCCCAACGACCACTACCTGTCCTGAACTAAGGGGTCGAAGCGTCGACTACATTCCAAATACAAACTCTAGCGACACCACATAAAATCAACTTTGGGTCCTGTTGAGTTTTATATTTTATTGGGAACATTTTTATCATGTATGGAAACGTATACAACGAACTGCGCTGATGTATGTATTTCACCATTACCTTTCCTTGTCCCCCACCCACACTTGAACACTCTATCCCCATCCTTTTTTCCTATTTCACCCAGAGCACTGTAAAATATTGCACTTTTGTTTATATGAGCAAATGTAAGGCTCCTATCTGTAAATACTTTTAATTGAACTGCATCAGATACCCTTGAACAATACAAAGTCACGGAAGTGGACTTAAACTACATTTCAATTTGTGTTGTGTTTTTGTGCGATTATAATTTGTATGTAAAGTTTTGTTTACTGCCGCCACCACATTTTTGATACTGTGCTATGACATTGCAGCTATCTCTCGAGGGCCTGCCCATCCACCAGAATTTGCCACACAGCCTTTAACCAACATCCAACACTCAGACTGGGCTGCTCATCTTGATGAGATCTCTGTCCAATTACCCCATCTCTCAGACAAACTCCAGCAATTGAAAGCCATCACTATCGAACATCTTCCCCTGCTCAGAACTTTTAGTACCCTGGGGACCCTGCCCATCACACAGACAAGCTCAGTTCCTGCCCTTGACCCACACACCACTCACCATACCTCACAAACTTTCCCCTCCCAAGTGCCTCCTCCTGCCCTAGAAGACTGAAGGCTGACCTATTGACCAGCGATATCCGTGATCAACTCTTCTCATATTCTCACCCATTAGACACTAACAAGACCTTACCAGCTCAAATCCAAGCCATTCACGCTAACCCATACAGACAACCCTCCCACAACCTCAGAGGTATATATAGTGACAACCTCAAGCGCTTTTACATCCTTCAGACTCCTACCTCCCATTTTTCTGGTCAATTGAAATGTGTACTCTACAACTGCAGATCAGCTCGTAAACACGCATGACATCCCATGATCTCATCCTATCTAATGAGCTAGATATCATTATCCCCATGGATGCGCATTATTTCAATATGGTGGATAGGATTCGCGTGTTGATGGAGCTTGGTAGACTACCGGTATGGGACTATAGTTTTCTCTAAAAAAAGAAAAAATGATATACATATTTTTTGGGGGAAGATATAAAATGTTACATCATTCTTAAGTTAAAAAAAGGATAATAGAGTTAAAAAATATTCAAAAACAATTGGAAAAAATATAGGTTTTATAAATATTTTAAATATGAACATTTAAAAAAACCTTTGAAATTCACTGAAAAAACCATAGGTTTTACAGACGTTATAGTTAGGAATTAGCATTTAAAAAATCTTAGAAATTCACGAAAAAAAACATAGGTTTCAGGGACGTCATAGTTAGTTGGACATTTCACTCATACAAAACAATAAAAATTTCCCTGTTATAGTTAGTTGAGCAACTTTAACTCGCGCCACTGATGACATCATCCTTGTGATAGAGTGGCAGACCTCCTCTCACCCTAATATAACCTTTGATGCACACACTCAAAAATAGAAACTGACTTTTTCAAAACAATGGACATACCAATACCAGTTACAACACACCTATTCAGTAATTCCAAGATCTACACACACATCCACTCATTGAGCAACAGTCCTATACAGTCACTCATACATGTACTCACTCATTATATGTACTCATATACCTATACATCCTGTTACACACCGCCACTCATCCATAGAGTTACTCGCACACGTAATTACACATGCAAATAAAGTATCAAACATCCATTTACTTCCATATACAGTTATACACACACTACCACACTTACTTCTACAGAAACTCACACATACTTACTCTCTGAAACAATCACTTATAGAAAGACATACTTATTTATACAGAAACTCTTCCAATCTCTCAGTCTCACTTATACTCACTTATATACACCAATACTCACATATACTGCTTTAAAACATATGTAGTTACTCATAAATACACTATTGAAACCGTAATTCACTCACCAACACACCTATACACACACTCATACACCCATACAGTCCTGAACATATGCAGTATTCAACACAACTATTAACCCATATAGACACTCATGTAGCTACTCACCAACCCCAGCAGCCACTTATAAACAAAGTGACAGACTGATACAGATATGTACATATTTAAACATTACTTGCTAACCCATGTATTCACTAAGATACACTTAATCAGTCAGTTATACAAACAGTTTTACAAAAAAATCATCCATTTAGACACTTATATACCCATTTATTTTTCCATTGACCTTGAGATATACATATATAAAACATATTTAATTTTCAGAAAAAACACACCTTCACTGGATGATGTCATCAGTGATGTCATTTGAGATATCATCAGTGATGTCATGAGTGATGTCACTGGCCATGTCATGAATGATGTGATATGGGACGTCATCAGCAGTGCATCGCGGGGTCGTGAGTTATAGTTAGCTCAACTAACTATAACAGGGGAATTTCTATCGTTTTGTATGAGTGAAATGTCCAACTAAATATAACGTCCCTAAAACCTATGTTTTTTTTAGTAACTTTCTAAGGTTTTTAAAATGCTAATTCCTAACTATAAAATCAGTAAAACCTATGCTTTTTTCAGTGAATAAATATATAAACACATATATGTGTGTGGGTTTATATAAGTATATGTTTGTATATAGTATTACAGATTATTTAAATGTATTTAATTTATTTAATTTACATTATATTAATGTTATATATTGCAATATTTAAGATTTGCTATATACCTATAAATATATATATTATATGTATAATTTTTTTTAAAATGCATGTTATTTAACAATATTAGTGTGAAACAATATTTATTTCTGACATTTTTGGACTCACCATTATAAGTATAGGGACACACTATTTTTCCATCAAAATTTTTGACACAATATTTTTGGATCATGTTAGTGATTCAATATTTTGTATGGCCACAATGAATTGCCATAAGGTTGTACGAGGATGCCACGTGTCAGCCAAACACTCGTGGAGTGTTTAGCTGACACGTGGCATCCTTGTACGGATACTCTGTAAGGGCTTGTGAGCCCCAATGCTTGAACTCACCGCTTTTTGGGGGCCAGTACCAGCTAACAGCACCTTCAGCACCATCGGCACCTCTGCGAGGCACCAGGACAGCTGGGGTGGGACTCAGTCCCCCAGCAGCCCCTTCACCTGCGTACGGCACGGGAAGGTGACGACATCCTTCCGGCACCCTTATCATCGCGCCAGCACACCTGCAGCGTGAGATACTTTGTAAGGGCTTGTGAGCCCCAACGCTTGAACTCACCACTTTATGGGGGCCAGTACCAGCTAACAGCACCATCGGCACCTCTGCGAGGCACCAGGACCGCTGGGGTGGGACTCAGTCCCCCAGCAGCCCCTTCACCAGCGCACGGCGCGGGAGGTGACGACATCTTTCTGGGACCCTTATCATTGCGTCAGCACTCCAACAGCGTGGGATACTTTGTAAGGGCTTGTGAGCCCCAACGCTTGAAATCATCGCTTTTTGGGGGCCAGTACCAGCTAACAGCACCATCGGCACCTCTGCAAGGCACCAGGACCGATGGAGTGGGACTCAGTCCCCCACCAGCCCATTCACCAGCGCACAGAGCGGGAGGTGACGACATCCTTCTGGCGTCCTAATCATCGTGCCATCCATCCAGCAGAGCGGGATATCGCAGGTGTGCCCGGCCTGAGCCTGGACGAAGCCCGTCCGCGGCAGATCGAGGCAGGGCTGGGCCACCCCCCTTGGTTGGTTGTGTTGAAAAGATCTAACATAGGAGCCTGTTAAGGTGATTCATCGCTTGTATTGTAATCGTTTGTAGCTGTTTGAGTCTTTTTCTAACTGGGAAAATGGGTAAAAGGAAGCAACTGTTCTCTATGGGAAAACCACACTTAGATAACATGTCCATCATGAAGTATATAAAATCTGCCATGGAAATGAATAACAGTGACATTGTCCTCATAGAGGAACAATTGGCGGTGTTAAAACAGCACTAGAAGCCGCTTTGATGGTATCAGTACCAGAGGTTGGTTGTGATTCTAGGAAACTTGTGTCAATTGATAAGGAGATAGCTTTAGAGTCAGAGGTAGTATCAGATAGTAATACCGTGACCAAAAAGGTCAAACCCCCGAATTTAGATAACTTGTGCATCCTAACATCTACACTGGAGATGTCAGTTTTATCTAATAACACAGACTCAGTCTCACCACCGGCGAAAAAAGCTAATCAATTACCAAAAACAAAGAATAGCTCTGATGACAGTAAGGGTGGGAAACCAAGAGCATAGCAGAAGGCAAAGAAAGGTGTAAGCCTGATGGACCGCCAAAAGTGGGGAAATACTACAAGGGAGCAATCAAGTGATGCATAACTTTGAGACATTATTTAAAAAACTGCACTCTAAATTGGATAATATTGAACGTCGAGTAATGTCAGAGATTAAATTGGTCCAAAAAGACTCTTTCTAACCGATTTGGTATCGGGACTAATCTCCTCTAAAATTTGAGTCTACCCACTGTGAGTGATAAACCAGCATTAAAGCAAAAAGAAGACTGGAATTTCGACTTTAGTCCAAACTAAACAAAGTTCCATCAAGCCTCCCACAAGGGAAAGTACTCAATTCAGTCAAAACCAAAGGTTATCTAATGCACATAAATCACCCTCTACAGAACCTAAAGAATCCAAGAAAATGGATGTTCCAAGCACGATTGTGAACGCAGGCTCCTCTGCGGATGAGCCCCCACACCTTCTACCTCTACACCTCCCACCTCAGGCAACACCATATGTTATTATTCTAAGAAATGTGCCCAGGCTGGAAAAAAAGAACCGTGAATCCTATGAGACACTAAAAAACCAAGTGATACACTGGATTACAGCAAATACGAATATTGATATTAATGTCGGACAAAGAAACATAATAATGCTGAGAAGGGTGAGCTGGGTGGGTAGTTTTAAGAAACAATGTGCAGGAGACTCTGTGGTAGTGAGTTTCTGTAGTAGGGAACTGGTAGGGAATTTGAAGGAGATATTTGCAAATAATGCTACAGCGACAAAACCTAATATGTTTGAAAATGTAACTGCTGTTCTGCTTGGCTACTTTTATAGGCCAAGTAACAGTAATGCTACTGAAAATAGTTTACATTTTAATTTGTCTAGATCAATGCCAAATGATCCCACCTATAATAGGTACGAATTACTTAGATCTTTTAGCGACATTGATTGACTTAGGGAGGACGCAGAAAGTGTTCCTGTAAGAATCCCAGAGCACATTCCAATTGCAAATAAGTCAAATGATAATCCATGTCAAATGATAATCCAAGCTCACAAATATTTAGTGAGTACCAATGTTTAATGCCTCCTATTGAAGATGATACTTCTATTAGGGTCATGGAGGGAGTCGTTTTAAACCATTTAAACACATGATCCTGTGTCCACGAATATTATGTCTTGGAGCGTAGCAGGAATTAAAAGTAAGTTAAACAATGATGAATGGCTAAAAACGATAGAGAGTTGTGATGTAATTATGATCCAGGAAACATGGAATATTGAACTCTTTTTTATTAATGGTTTAAAGTAATCTGCCCTAATGCCAGCCCCTCTAGAAGGGGGAGAGCAAAAGGAGGTTTAGCGACATTAATAGCTGTTACAGCACCTCTAATCGTAAAAGAACTTAATATCAAGTCACAATACTATCAGTTGATACAACTATATTCGAAAGGTAAACAGACAATGGTTTTAATTAATTTATACAATACTATTTTTGATAGCACTAGACCAATGGTAATTAAGGCTTTAGAAAAAGATCTGGAGCCTTTTTAAAGGAACTGGGAGGGGAGTATATACTTATTTGGTGGGTGATTTTAACTATGAAACTTGTGACATTTTAAAAGGTGAATAATGGGGGTTCAGCAATTGTTTTGGTGATCGAATCCCTCATTTTCCACACAATACTTATGGGGAAGCAATAAATAAGAGCATTTATAAATATAACATAGCAATCATGAAACCTGAAAACCTAGATGGAGAAGTAGCTATACATACTTATGTAGGGGGAGAGCCTCATCAAATATTGACCACTTTATTGTGTCATCAAAGTGTAAGGGTTTGTTGCAAAAATGTATAATTAGTGAAAACTTGCTTAGTGACCATCATCCATTAACACTGATGTTAAGGCTTAATCTAGCTCAAAAACCAAGGGGAAACACTTCAAACCCAGATTTAAAACCTCAAGGAAACAATGGAGTATCCATCAGATGGTCAGGTGTAGACCCAATAACCTTTTTAGATACTCTGAAAGAGAAAATACAAAAGGATATTAACATCTGCATGAACAGCTCCTCCATAGACACTGCAACTATAAATGCCTGTTGTAACATTATTACTGAAATTAGCGGGTGATTTAACACTTAAAAAGAAGAAAAAGTTATGTGATAACAATCCAAGATGGTTCAATAGAAAATGTTCTGGGCCAAAGAGGGATTTAAAAACAGTCTTTAAAGAAAAAACAAGGGATAATGCCAAAATTAGTACCCTGAGCAAAGATTATAAAATTACTTTAAATCAAAGGAAAAGTGAAATACGTGAGTACGCCTATGCTAGTTTAGTACAGGCTGCAGAAACAAGAAATGCGGTTCCATTTTGGAAGACAATTAACCATCAGATTTTCCAAAGATAATGCAACAGTGAGAATAGAAATTGTTCTGCCCCCTGAAGATTGGATTACGCACTTTGAGCGTACCTTTAATCCAGAAGCGGTTAAAGTCACTAAAAAAACAAATAGTAACTTTATTTTAGTTGTACCCGTTAAATCCCCACCAACTAAATCCGAAGAAATTAAATCTGCCCTTCGAAAAAGTGCTAGCGGGAAAGCCGCTGGACCGGATGGGGTACTCATCGATGTTTTTAAATGTAATATGGACTTTTGGACCCCTATTCTACTAAATGTTTTTAATGCTGCAATAGGGGGGTATTGCCTGCATCTTGGTTAGAAAGTATTATTGTACCCATTTTTAAAAAAGTAAACAGAGGGAAGGCAAATTGGTACTGTCCCATTTCCCTTCTAGAGTGTATCTCAAAATTAATGGGACGATTCTCCTGGGGAGACTGGAAGAAAGGGCCAATGAGAATAATATTTTCTCAGACGCCCAGTATGGGTTTCGAAGGGGTATCGGAATGGTAGAACAGTGTTTAAATCTGGAGTTACTAATAGGAAAAGACACCTTAGCTAAGGAGGGGGCTCTACATCTCTGCTTCGTAGATCTCACAAGTGCGTTTGATCTCGTCAATCATGCCAAATTGTGGCAAACTTTGAAAGAGCAAAGAGCACCAATAGATATTGTCGTATATTTATCCCAGATTTACACTCTTTTAACTTCTATAGTACCATTTGGAACAAAGAGCGAATGTACTGAGGATTTTAGAGTTACATGGGGAATATATCAGGGTTGTGTTCTGGTGCCACTGCTATTCTCTCTATATATTATTAATGTAAACTTCCTTTTACAAAAGGAAATTGTAGAAGCTCCAAAAGTTGGAAAACACACAACCCCAGTATTACTCTACGCTGATGATGCCGTCCATTTATCAAGGACATCGAATGGTTTACAACATCTAATTTAGAAATTTGCTCAGTACATGGCAGAAAAGGATTGCCAGCTAAATCTTACTAAAACCTTTATAATGACATGTGGGAAAACCAAACTGAAGCATAGACAACCCAACGTGAGAGGAGTAGCTATAGGTAGATTCTAACTTTTTTCCTATTTAGATCTTCTTTTTAATAGTAAGGGCACATGGAAAACACATATTGACTCATGTAGCTGAAATTTTTAAGAATTATTGAAGGAATTTTTAGATTTTCAGAAAAAATGGGAAACAAACCCATATGGGAAATTCTCACCTTATATGAACTAAATGTGTGACGGGTGCCTGTTATGGGTTAGTGATATGGGGGAAAGCAAATACTACGTCCTTACAAACAAAATAATTTTTTTTTTTAAAAAGAGTACTGGCAGTCCCAAATTCTACAGCCAATTTTATAATACATAAAGAGCTGTCGTACCGCATATAAGTGATTTTATTAATATTGCAGGACTTACATTCTGGCAAGGGTTGTGGGTAAAAGAGGAGACCAAACTTTCCACGGACCTGATAAAGGACTGTTTGGCCCTTGACCATAGCAAAAAATTCCCCTGGCTAGAGCATATCCATGAATTACAAAAATATTGTAAGATAGGCTTTAACAAAATGGATCCGGCGTCCATCCAAGACATTGGTAAAAAATGATTTGAAGTTGAGATATACTTCTGCCAGAGAACAGGATAGAATTAACGATGCAAGACAGAAACAAAGTGTTATTAACTATTGTGAAATCCCCTTGGTGGAGGGCACACAAACATATTTAACTTCGGTAAGAAACACTCAACACCGATTATATTTAAGAAGGCTTGGACTTGGTACATTACACTATAAAACTGCATTCTCTGATAAGGAAATGTGGTCCTAAAATTGACCAAACTGCCCGTGCAATGGAAATACCCCCCAGTCTACATTGCACTTTTAATTATTTTGTACTTTTTATGGTGATATTCGGAAAACTGTTTTAAAACCACTTTTTTTTTAACTAACTGGCTTTATGATTATAAGCATGCGTTTACATTTTATGCAGCTTGGATAATATGAAAACTGTGTAGTCTGTCATTCATTTCATAGTAAGAGCAGTCAGGAAAAAAAAGATTTAACACATCTAGATGCATTACTATATGAGAAACCAGAAGAGAGTAACTAGTTGTGTTTGTTTATGAATTAGCTTAATAGGCAACTTTGCACATTATGTATATTTTTCTACATGAAATATTTTATATTAGATTTTACGTTGTGTATTTTATAAAGAATAAATACATTAATTGCATGATAGTCGGAAATTTTAATTGTACTCCTTGATCAATTATGTGTGTTGCCCTTTAGTAGCGAATCATTGGTATATTACAAAAATATGCATCTATTAATATAAAAAGTGTCTTTTTATGTATATTGTATTTTTTTTTTTAAGTACGCTTTTATGGTTGTATATTTTACACTGAATAAAGCTAATTTGACTTGACTAATGCTTACTGGCATCGGTTCAGATGTTGCTAGAGCTGCTCATTATAAATGCCTTCTAGCTTGGGCCTCTGATGGAAGTTACACACCATTTTCTAGACCTGGTCTGTTCTGTTGTTTGTATTGTACCTCTGATGGAAGCGCCAGCTGCCATCCAAATATGCCCTGGCATACACAAACTACATTTTGAGGGTGAGAAACCAATAATGAATGAACTATTGAGACAATTCTTAACTGATACATGTGCCAATCTGAACTTCACTTGCAGATATGGGCGAGAAAGGTACCAAAGAAGAGGGAAAAGGCCTAGCATCTAGTAGGAAAATTTACACAGGGACTTTGAGTACCAGAGTGAACAGCAGTAGCTCATGGTTTCCAACAAAAAGAAACTGCAAAGCTGGACATGACTACACAGAGAGTTGCTATAGTCGGTGAGAATAAAATCCACTAAGGATAACTACAGGCTTATGATCACCCTTTTAAATTGTAGACCCATCATCTGTGTTATTAGGTGTGCGTTATTGTGTTGTAAGAAAACAGTAAATAGTTTTTATATTTGAAGACAAAGCATTGCTTGTGTCTTGATTTATTATGGGCTATTGTATGCTATTTTGAGTTATAATGTTCTAACCCTCCATCATGTCCCCCAGTGAGGCGTGGATTGCTCTGCTTTTGCTGCTTTGTGGACAGAGGGTTGAAGGTGTGTAATTGGTGCTTAGTTTTAGACCCATAAGTGTGTAGACCGAAGGTGAGTTGGAACCCTGTGAATAATGTGAACATGTCTATTTTTTAACAACCTGGGGCAGAGTGACAGCTCTAATTGGACACAGATCTAGCAGAAAAATAAATTAAAATCAAGTAGGGAAGGAGTAACTAACCTCTTCTGCCTAAGTTCAATAGTACTGTACAACTTCCCTCAGGCTGTAAAGGTGGTTTCACACTTTATTTGCAGGCCAGAACACAATTTGGAAAAGACTTTTCGACAACTGCGAAAGCATCTGCAGGTACTGCAATCCAGGTGAAAATTCTAAATTCAGCCAAAGGAAATAATATACGATTTAGGCCTATGAAACTTCTCTCCCTTAGGGCCTTTTGACCTAAGCCTTCCAGGTGATTGGTCTCATGGCAGAGGAGTAGAGAACAAATGGATGACTGATCTGGGGATAATAGCTCAGTGGGCTCAGAGAAGCAGGATCATATAAATCTTTAAATTATCTCAGCATTCTGTTTTCCATAATAGGTAAGGGATTGTCATAAAAAGGCTGTAGATAGCAAGAATCTTCTCCCTTGCAAAAATAAGCCCCCCTCCCTCTGCATTAAAAGACTATGCTCAAGAAAAACACCAGAGGGAAAACAATAATTTCAGAAAGAGCAAATCACTGTGACTCAAAGATCTGATGCAGTAAATTAATGGGAAAATCAGTTCACGGAGTTTAATGATCATGTGGCACTGCTTTAGGCAGAACAATCCTAATAATTGACCGATCTGACATCTAGTTTGAATTTCAGGGAGGAGCTACTAAAGGCCTGCTCTATAACTCTGCACATCGGATCAAAGGTGGTCCACCAGAGGAAGACTGGAGAACCAGGACGGTGGAGATTTATATTCAAGATTAACTAATGAAACACAAATTACAATGTCACACACAGTGCTGGAGGCAACACTAACTGCAGTAATAGTGGAAGCAAATGTGGGATCACACTGCTTCACCTTCCAGCAGGTTCCCCCCTAGGCATCGTCGTAAATGCAGTTCGCCAAGTGTGTGTACTTGCAAAGTCTCTCGAGTGTTTCACCAGGTAGGTGCAGATTAGTGCTGGCCATCTCTAGACATGTGTTTCTGGATTTTTATCCATCATCAGTAGAGATTAGGCAATTCGAATGTATGGGGTTGCTGAGTAGGCTGCCAAAGTATTCTCGGGTTCCAGTACCTCTCCAGGCACGCATGTGCCTCTCCACAAGCTCGTCAGCTCAAATGGCTCGAGGGAGCCTTTTAAACATGAAACAAATGTGGGATCACACTGATTTACCTCCCATCAGGTTGGCCCTTAGGCATCATGGTAAATGCAGTTCGCCAAGTGTGTGTACTTGGAAAGTCTCTCGAGTGTTTCACCAGGTAGGTGCAGATTAGTGCTGGCTATCTTAAGGCACGTGTTTCTGGATTGTTATCCGTCATCAGTAGAGATTAGGCAATTCGAATGTATGGGGTTGCTGAGTAGGCTGCTAAAGTATTCTCGGGTTCCAGTACCTCTCCAGGCACGCATGTGCCTCTCCACAAGCTCATAAGCTCAAATGGCTCAGGAGAGAGTCTTTTAAACAGTAAACAAATGTGGGATCACACTGCTTCAGACCCCAGCAGGGTTCGCCCCTAGGCATCATGGTAAATGCAGTTTGCCAAGTGTGTGTACTTGCAAAGTCTCTCGAGTGTTTCACCAGGTAGGTGCAGATTAGTGCTGGCCATCTCTAGACACGTGTTTCGGGATTGTTATTCGTCATTAGTAGAGATTAGGCAATTCAAATGTATGGGGTTGCTGAGCAGGCTGCCAAAGTATTCTCGGGTTACAGTACCTCTCCAGGCGCGCAGGTGCCTCTCCACGAGCTCGTCAGCTCAAATGGCTCGAGAGAGCCTTTAAACAGGAAACAAATGTGGTATCACACTACTTCACCTCCCAGCAGGTTAGCCCCTAGGCATCATGGTAAATGCAGTTCGCCAAGTGTGTGTACTTGCAAAGTCTCTCGAGTGTTTCACCCGGTAGCTACAGATTAGTGCTGGCCATCTCTAGACACGTGTTTCTGGATTGTTATCCGTCATCAGTAGAGATTAGGCAATTCGAATGTATGGGGTTGCTGAGCAGGCTACCAAAGTATTCTCGGTTTACAGTACCTCTCCAGGCGCGCAGGTGCCTCTCCACAAGCTCGTCAGCTCAAATGGCTCGAGGGAGCCTTTAAACAGAAAACAAATGTGGAATCACATTGCTTCACCTCCCAGCAGGTTAGCCCCTAGGCATCACGGTAAATGCAGTACGCCAAGTGTGTGTACTTGCAAAGTCTCTCGAGTGTTTCACCAGGTAGGTGCAGATTAGTGCTGGCCATCTCTATGCACATGTTTCTGGATTGGTATCCGTCATCAGTAGAGATTAGGCAATTCGAATGTATGGGGTTGCTGAGCAGGCTGCCAAAGTATTCTCGGGTTACAGTACCTCTCCAGGCGCGCAGGTGCCTCTCCACGAGCTCGTCAGCTCAAATGGCTCGAGAGAGCCTTTAAACAGGAAACAAATGTGGTATCACACTACTTCACCTCCCAGCAGGTTCGCGCCTAGGCATCATGGTAAATGCAGTTTGCCAAGTGTGTGTACTTGCAAAGTCTCTCGATTGTTTCACTAGGTAGGTGCAGATTAGTGCTGGCCATCCCTAGACACGTCTTTCTGGATTGTTAACCGTCATCTGTAGAGATTAGGCAATTGGAATGTATGGGGTTGCTGAGCAGGCTGCCAAAGTATTCTCGGTTTACAGTACCTCTCCAGGCGCGCAGGTGCCTCTCCACCAGCTCCTCAGCTCAAATGGCTCGAGGGAGCCTTTAAACAGAAAACAAATGTGGAATCACATTGCTTCACCTCCCAGCAGGTTAGCCCCTAGGCATCATGATAAATGTAGCTCCTCATAAGTGTGTACTTGCAAAGTCTCTCGAGTGTTTCACCAGGTAGGTGCAGATTAGTGCTGGCCATCCCTAGACACGTCTTTCTGGATTGTTAACCGTCATCTGTAGAGATTAGGCAATTGGAATGTATGGGGTTGCTGAGCAGGCTGCCAAAGGATTTTAGGTTTACAGTACCTCTCCAGGCGCGCAGGTGCCTCTCCACGAGCTCGTCAGCTCAAATGGCTCGAGGGAGCCTTTAAAACAGGAAACAAATGAGGGATCACACTGCTTCACCTCCCAGCAGGTTCGCCCCTAGGGATCATGGTAAATGCAGATCCACAAGTGTGTGTACATGCAAAGTCTCTCGAGTGTTTCACCAGGTAGGTGCAGATTAGTGCTGGCCA
The DNA here is from genome assembly GCF_964263255.1 of Lissotriton vulgaris. Classification (NCBI taxonomy): domain Eukaryota; kingdom Metazoa; phylum Chordata; class Amphibia; order Caudata; family Salamandridae; genus Lissotriton; species Lissotriton vulgaris. The sequence goes on from NC_141695.1 coordinate 1,310,889,927, forward strand.
TCCCTAAACACGTGTTTCTGGATTGTTATACGTCATCAGTAGAGATTAGGCACTTCGATGTATGGGGATGGTGAGCAGGCTGCCAAAGTAATCTCTGGTTATAGTACCTCTCCAGGCGCGCAAGTGCCTCTCCACGAGCTCGTCAGCTCAAATGGCTCGAGGGAGCCTTTTAAACAGGAAAAAAATGTCGGATTACAGTGCTTCACCTACCAGCAGGTTTGCGCCTAGACATCATGGTAAATGCAGTTTGCCAAGTGTTTGTACTTGCAAAGTCTCTCGAGTGTTTCACCAGGTAGGTGCAGATTAGTGCTGGTCATCTCTAGACACGTATTTCTGGATTGTAATCCGTCATCAGTAGAGATTAGGCAATTCGAATGTATGGGGTTGCTGAGCAGGTTGCCAAAGTATTCTCGGGATAGAGTATCTTTCCAGGCGCGCAGGTGCCTCTCCATGAGCTCGTCAGCTCAAATGGCTCGAGGGAGCCTTTTAAACAGGAAACAAATGTGGGATCACACTGTTTCACCTCCCAGCAGGTTCGACCCTAGTCATCATGGTAAGTGCAGTTCCCCAAGTGTGTGCACTAGCAAAGTCTCTCAAATGTTTCACCAGGTAGGCGCAGATTAGTGCTGGCCATCTCTAGACACGTGTTTCTGGATTGTTATCCGACATCAGTAGAGATTAGGCAATGCAAATGTACGGGGTTGCTGAGCAGCTGCCAAAGTATTCACGGGTTACAGTACCTCTCCAGGCGCGCAGGTGCCTCTCCACGAGCTCGTAAGCTCAAATGGCTCAAGGGAGCCTTTTAAACAGGAAACAAATGTGGGATCACACTGCTTCACCTCCCAGCAGGATCTCCCCTAGGCATCATGGTAAATGCAGTTCGCCAAGTGTGTGTACTTGCAAAGTCTCTCGAGGGTTTCACCAGGTAGGTGCAGATTAGTGCTATCCATCTCTTGACACGTGTTTCTGGATTGTTACTCGTCATCGGTAGAGATTAGGCATTTAGAATGTATGGGGTTGCTGAGCAGGCTGCCAAAGTATTCTCGGGTTACAGTACCTCTCCAGGTATGCAGGTGCCTCTCCACAAGCTCCTAAGCTTAAAAGGCTCGAGGGAGCTTTCTAAACAGGAAACAAATGTGGGATCACACTGCTTCTCCTCGAGGCAGGTTCGCCCTAGGCATCATGGTAAATGCAGTTCGCCAAGTGTGTGTACTTGCAAAGTCTCTCAAGTGTTTCACCAGGTAGGTGCAGATTAGTGCTGGCCATCTCTAGACACGTGTTTCTGGATTGTTTTCCGTCATCAGTAGAGATTAGGCAATTCGAATGTATGGGGTTGCTGAGAAGGCTGCCAAAGTATTCTCGGGTTACAGTACCTCTCCAGGAGCGCAGGTGCCTCTTCACGAGCTTGTCAGCTCAAATGGCCAGAGGGAGCCTTTTAAACAGGAAACAAATGTGGGATCACACTGTTTCACCTCCCAGCAGGTTCGACCCTAGTCATCATGGTAAGTGCAGTTCGCCAAGTGTGTGCACTAGCAAAGTCTCTCAAATGTTTCACCAGGTAGGCGCAGATTAGTGCTGGCCATCTCTAGACACGTGTTTCTGGATTGTTATCCGTCATCAGTAGAGATTAGGCAATGCAAATGTACGGGGTTGCTGAGCAGCTGCCAAAGTATTCACGGGTTACAGTACCTCTCCAGGCACACAGGTGCCTCTCCACGAGCTCGTCAGCTCAAATGGCTGGAGGGAGCCTCTTAAACAGGAAACAAATGTGGGCTCACACTGCTTCACCTCCCAGCAGGTTCGCCCCTAGGCATCATGGTAAATGCAGTTTGCCAAGTGTGTGTACTTGCAAGTCTCTAGAGCAGAGGTCTTCAATCTGTGGGGCGCGACCCTCAGGGGGGTCGTGGAGTCCTTTGAACTGGGTCGCAGATTCTGTCCCTGGCTTGGGCTGATGAGGGTGCTCATGGCGAGGCCTAATTCACACGATGTGTGAAAAACATCGAAGCCTCATTAACAAGTAAAAGACTTGTCAAGTACTCTGGTGTGGCTGTGTGTGTCCCTGAAGCCGTTTCGAGCTGGGGGAAGTGGGGGAGGGGGGCTGGGGGAGCAGGCTGTAGTGTAGCCTGCCCTTTGAGGTCAATGGATATTGCGCGCCTGGAGCTGTGGGTCCCGTGACACATCCCCGCCCCCAGCAAGGAGGCACAGAGATGCCCTCCCATGATCGGGAAAGAAGGAAAAACACGCAGAGAGATACTGACCCCCCCCCCTCTCCCCCATGAGAAAGGCACATAAAAGGTGGGTGAATGAATGATGGGTGGATGGATGGATGTAAGGATGAAGGATGGATGGATGTGTGAAAAGGTGGGTGGATGAATGATGAATGGGTGGATGAAAGGGTGGATGGATGAAAGGGTGGATGGATGAAAGGATGGATGGATGAAAGGGTGGATGGAAGGAAGGATGAAAGGGTAGCTGGATGAAGGATGTATGGATGGATAAAAGGTTGCATGGATGAATGATGGATGGATGGATGTGTGAAAAGATGGGTGGATGAATGATGGGTGGATGGATGAAAGGGTGGATGGATGAACGATGGACGTATGGATGGATAAAAGATTGCATGGATGAATGATGGATGGATGTGTGAAAAGGTGGGTGGATGAATGATGGGTGGATGGATGGATGGATGGAAGGGTGGATGGATAAAGGATGAATGTATGGACGGAAGGATGAAAGGGTGAATGGATGAAGGATGGATGTATGGATGTAAGGATGAAAGGGTGGACGGATGAAGGATGGATGGATGAAAGGGTGGATGGATGGAAGAAAGGATGAAAGGGTGGACGGATGAAGGATGGATGGATGTATGGATGGGTAAAAGGTTGCATGGATGAATGATGCATGGATGGATGTGTGAAAAGGTGGGGGGATGAATGATGGGTGGATGGATGGATGAAAGGGTGGGTGGATGAAGAATGGATGTATGGATGGATAGAAGATTGCATGGATGAATGATACATGGATGGATGTGTGAAAAGGTGGGGGATAAATGATGGGTGGATGGATGGATGAAAGGGTGGGTGGGTGGGTGGATGGATGGATGGATGAAAGGGTGGATGGATGATGGATAGATGTATGAATGGGAGGATGAAAGGGTGGATGGATGTATGGATGGATAAAAGGTTGCATGGATGAATGATGGATGGATGTGTGAAAAGGTGGGTGGATGAATGATGGGAGGATGGATGGAAGGGTGGATGGGTAAAGGATGGATGTATGGACGGAAGGATGAAAGGGTGGATGGATGAAGGATGGATGTATGGATGTAAGGATGAAAGGTTGGATGGGTGAAGGATAGATGGATGAAGGATAGATGTATGGATGTAAGGATGAAAGGGTGGACGGATGAAGGATGGATGGATGGATGAAAGGGTGTATGGATGAAAGAAAGGTTGAAAGGGTGGACGGATGAAGGATGGATGGATGTATGGATGGATAAAAGGTTGCATGGATGAATGATGCATGGATGGATGTGTGAAAAGGTGGGGGGGATGAATGATGGGTGGATGGATGGATGAAAGGGTGGGTGGATGAAGAATGGATGTATGGATGGATAGAAGATTGCATGGATGAATGATACATGGATGAATGTGTGAAAAGGTGGGGGGATAAATGATGGGTGGATGGATGGATGAAAGGGTGGGTGGGTGGATGGATGAAAGGGTGGATGGATGATGGATAGATGTATGAATGGGAGGATGAAAGGGTGGATGGATGTATGGATGGATAAAAGGTTGCATGGATGAATGATGGATGGATGTGTAAAAATGTGGGTGGATGAATGATGGGTGGATGGATGGAAGGGTGGTTGGGTGATGGATGTATGAATGGAAGGATGAAAGGGTGGATGGATGAAGGATGGATGTAAGGATGAAAGGGTGGATGGGTGAAGAATAGATGGATGAAGGATAGATGTATGGATGTATGGATGTATGGATGTAAGGATGAAAGGGTGGACCGATGGATGGATGTATGGATGGATAAAAGGTTGCATGGATGAATGATGCATGGATGGATGTGTGAAAAGGTGGGAGGATGAATGATGGGTGGGTGGATGGATGGATGAAAGGGTGGGTGGATGGATGTATGGATGAATGGGTGGATGAATTAAGGATGCATGTATGGATGGGAGGATGAAAGGGTGGATGGATGTATGGATGGATAAAAGGTTGCATGGATGAATGATGGATGGATGTGTGAAAAGGTGGGTGGATGAATGATGGGTGGATGGATGGAAGAGTGGATGGGTAAAGGATGGATGTATGGATGGAAGGATGAAAGGATGGATGGATGTGTGAAAGTGTGGGTGGATGAATGATGGATGAATGTGATGAGGTCTAACAGGCGCATTTATGGTTGTCAAAAGATGATGATGAGGAGTACCAGTTTCTAGAAACTTTTGTCAGAAGGGGGTCCTTACCCCTAAAAAGGTTTTACAAGGGGGTCTCGGCATCAAAAAGTTTGAAGACCTCTGCTCTAGAGTGTTTCACCAGGTAGGTGCAGATTAGTGCTGGCCATCTATAGACACGTGTTTCTGGATTGTTATCTGTCATCAGCAGAGATTAGGCAATTCGAATGTATGGGGTTGCTGAGCAGGCTGCCAAAGTATTCTCGGGTTACAGTACCTCTCCAGGCACACAGGTGCCTCTCCACGAGCTCGTCAGCTCAAATTGCTGGAGGGAGCCTTTTAAACAGGAAACAAATGTGGGCTCACACTGCTTCACCTCCCAGCAGGTTCGCCCCTAGGCATCATGGTAAATGCAGTTCGCCAAGTATGTGTACTTGCAAGTCTCTAGAGTGTTTCACCAGGTAGGTGCAGATTAGTGATGGCCATCTATAGACACGTGTTTCTGGATTGTTATCGGTCATCAGCAGAGATTAGGCAATTCGAATGTATGGGGTTGCTGAGCAGGCTGCCAAAGTATTCTCGGGTTACAATACCTCTCCAGGCGCGCAGGTGCCTCTCCACGAGCTCGTAAGCTCAAATGGCTCAAGGGAGCCTTTTAAACAGGAAACAAATGTGGGATCACACTGCTTCACCTCCCAGCAGGTTCGACCCTAGTCATCATGGTAAATGCAGTTCGCCAAGTGTGTGCACTAGCAAAGTCTCTCAAATGTTTCACCAGGTAGGCGCAGATTAGTGCTGACCATCTCTAGACACGTGTTTCTGGATTGTTATCCGTCATCAGTAGAGATTAGGCAATGCAAATGTACGGGGTTGCTGAGCAGTTGCCAAAGTATTCACGGGTTACAGTACCTCTCCAGGCACACAGGTGCCTCTCCACGAGCTCGTCAGCTCAAATGGCTGGAGGGAGCCTTTTAAACAGGAAACAAATGTGGGCTCACACTGCTTCACCTCCCAGCAGGTTGGCCCCTAGGCATCATGGTAAATGCAGTTTGCAAAGTGTGTGTACTTGCAAGTCTCTAGAGTGTTTCACCAGGTTGGTGCAGATTAGTGCTGGCCATCTATAGACACGTGTTTCTGGATTGTTATCTGTCATCAGCGGAGATTAGGCAATTCGAATGTATGGGGTTGCTGAGCAGGCTGCCAAAGTATTCTCGGGTTACAGTACCTCTCCAGGCACACAGGTGCCTCTCCACGAGCTCGTCAGCTCAAATTGCTGGAGGGAGCCTTTTAAACAGGAAACAAATGTGGGCTCACACTGCTTCACCTCCCAGCAGGTTCGCCCCGAGGCATCATGGTAAATGCAGTTCGCCAAGTATGTGTACTTGCAAGTCTCTAGAGTGTTTCACCAGGTAGGTGCAGATTAGTGATGGCCATCTATAGACACGTGTTTCTGGATTGTTATCTGTCATCAGCAGAGATTAGGCAATTCGAATGTATGGGGTTGCTGAGCAGGCTGCCAAAGTATTCTCGGTTTACAATACCTCTCCAGGCGCGCAGGTGCCTCTCCACGAGCTCGTAAGCTCAAATGGCTCAAGGGAGCCTTTTAAACAGGAAACAAATGTGGGATCACACTGCTTCACCTCCCAGCAGGATCTCCCCTAGGCATCATGGTAAATGCAGTTCGCCAAGTGTGTGTACTTGCAAAGTCTCTCGAGGGTTTCACCAGGTAGGTGCAGATTAGTGCTATCCATCTCTAGACACGTGTTTCTGGATTGTTACTCGTCATCGGTAGAGATTAGGCATTTAGAATGTATGGGGTTGCTGAGCAGGCTGCCAAAGTATTCTCGGGTTACAGTACCTCTCCAGGTATGCAGGTGCCTCTCCACAAGCTCCTAAGCTTAAATGGCTCGAGGGAGCCTTTTAAACAGGAAACAAATGTGGGATCACACTGTTTCACCTCCCAGCAGGTTCGACCCTAGTCATCATGGTAAGTGCAGTTCGCCAAGTGTGTGCACTAGCAAAGTCTCTCAAATGTTTCACCAGGTAGGCGCAGATTAGTGCTGACCATCTCTAGACACGTGTTTCTGGATTGTTATCCGTCATCAGTAGAGATTAGGCAATGCAAATGTACGGGGTTGCTGAGCAGCTGCCAAAGTATTCACGGGTTACAGTACCTCTCCAGGCACACAGGTGCCTCTCCACGAGCTCGTCAGCTCAAATGGCTGGAGGGAGCCTTTTAAACAGGAAACAAATGTGGGCTCACACTGCTTCACCTCCCAGCAGGTTCGCCCCTAGGCATCATGGTAAATGCAGTTTGCCAAGTTTGTGTACTTGCAAGTCTCTAGAGTGTTTCACCAGGTAGGTGCAGAATAGTGCTGGCCATCTATAGACACGTGTTTCTGGATTGTTATCTGTCATCAGCAGAGATTAGGCAATTCGAATGTATGGGGTTGCTGAGCAGGCTGCCAAAGTATTCTCGGGTTACAGTACCTCTCCAGGCGCGCGGGTGCCTCTCCACGAGCTCGTAAGCTCAAATGGCTCAAGGGAGCCTTTTAAACAGGAAACAAATGTGGGATCATACTGCTTCACCTCCCAGCAGGTTCGCCCCTAGGCCTCATGGTAAATGCAGTTCGCCAAGTGTGTGTACTTGCAAAGTCTCTCGAGGGTTTCACCAGGTAGGTGCAGATTAGTGCTATCCATCTCTAGACACGTGTTTCTGGATTGTTACTCGTCATCGGTAGAGATTAGGCATTTAGAATGTATGGGGTTGCTGAGCAGGCTGCCAAAGTATTCTCGGGTTACAGTACCTCTCCAGGTATGCAGGTGCCTCTCCACAAGCTCCTAAGCTTAAAAGGCTCGAGGGAGCTTTCTAAACAGGAAACAAATGTGGGATCACACTGCTTCTCCTCGAGGCAGGTTCGCCCTAGGCATCATGGTAAATGCAGTTCGCCAAGTGTGTGTACTTGCAAAATCTCTCAAGTGTTTCACCAGGTAGGTGCAGATTAGTGCTGGCCATCTCTAGACACGTGTTTCTGGATTGTTTTCCGTCATCAGTAGAGATTAGGCAATTCGAATGTATGGGGTTGCTGAGAAGGCTGCCAAAGTATTCTCGGGTTACAGTACCTCTCCAGGAGCGCAGGTGCCTCTTCACGAGCTTGTCAGCTCAAATGGCCCGAGGGAGCCTTTTAAACAGGAAACAAATGTGGGATCACACTGCTTCACCTCCCAGCAGGATCTTCCCTAGGCATTATGGCAAATGCAATTCAGCAAGTGTGTGTACTTGCAAAGTCTCTTGAGTGTTTCACCAGGTAGGTGCAGATTAGTGCTGGCCATCTCTAGACATGTGTTTCTGGATTGTTATCCGTCATCAGTAGAGATTAGGCAATTCGAATGTATGGTATTACTGAGCAGGCTGCAAAAGTATTCCCGGGTTACAGTACCTCTCTAGTCGCGCAGGTGCCTCTCCAGGAGCTCGTCAGCTGAAATGGCTCCATCGAGCCTTTTAAACAGGAAACAAATGTGGGATCACACTGTTTCACCTCTACGGATGAAGGATAAAATCCAGAAACACATGTGTCTAGAGATTGACTGCACTAACCTGCACCAACTTTGGTGAAACACTCTGCAAAATTTCAAGTAAGCATTTAAATTGAACTGCAGTTACCAGGATGCAAAGGGGTGAACTGTGCTGGGAGGTGAAGCTGTGTGCTCCCATCTCCCTTCTGTTTAAAAAGGCTCCCTTGAGCCACTGAGCTGACGAGCTCTTGGAGATGCACCTGTGTGCCATGGAGAGGTATAGAGACCTGAGAGGATTGTGGCAGCTTTCTCAGCAAACCCTAGATGAATTTTGTTTTATCTCTACTGATGAAGGATAAAATCCAGAAACACATGTGTCTAGAGATTGACAGCACTAACCTGCACCAACTTTGGTGAAACACTCTGCAAAATTTCAATTAAGCATTTAAATTGAACTGCATTTACCAGGATACAAAGGGGCGAACTGTGCTGGGAGGTGAAGGAGTGTGCTCCCATCCCCCTTCTGCAGTAATAGTGTACTGTAGAGATGTCAAAAACAGCACAAAACAGTTTGAGATCAGAATACAAATTGGCCATGACATTCTGAACTCATCATTATTCTTTTATATGTGTTTTGAGCCAGAGGTTTCACATGTACCTTTTCTGTTATGGATCTGCGTGTTTTATACCCTATATACATACCATTTTGCAAAGCTGTGAAGGGTTATTTCTATAAGAGACAGTGAAACCTTAATATTCTGTTGCTTTGAATTTGAATACAGTTCTGTTTTTGGAGTGTAGCAGAAGGAACTGTGTTCCTTCTAGTACAGGATAGGTATCCACCATATAGTAAGTATTTTGTGACTGTTTTCTTCCGACCTTCTTCTATAGGGATTTTTATCTAATGATTATGTGTCCCATGTCGCCTTATGAAGACATGTATTGTATTAAGTTGGATACATTTAAAAATTGGTGTTGGTCCATAATGTAAATAAAACATTTATGGCCAGATGTACAAAACTATTTTGCTATTACAAAGCCTCTGATTCGCAAAATGCAAGTTTATGTTTTGCAACATGCAAGGCGTTATTTCGACTGAAAATACAATTCCAACTGGCATTGTACAGTTTTCAATTCATATACAATTGCTAATGATAGGTGATATGTAATATGTGTCCTCCCTCTCCTTTGCTAGTCGATATGCAATGTATCTACATTATTGATCTGTTACTCAGACCGGTAAACTGGTGGGAAAATTATTTGCAAGACAGCTTCCACCTTGTGAATCATGACCTTCAGTAGGAGGTACCAGGTGCGGCTGGCAGGTAACAGTGGTGGGGGGGTGGCGGGATAGTCAGAAACTTACCTGTACATTGCTGGTCACTAGCCGCTGCCTTTCTTCGCTCCTCTGCTCTTCCTCGTTCCCGGCTGCACCCATGTTTCCAGACTCCCATAGCCAATCATCACGCTGCTGTCATCAGCATAACAGCAGTGTTGTGATTGGTCTGTATACCATGGTTCGGTACTCAGACAGGAAGTAGGAGCCTGTGCATGTTCTCCACTCAGGTGGAGATCATACTAAGAATGCATGATGGCTTGGCCATCCAAAGAAGGCTAGCCAAACATTCATGAGCTCTTAGGTGCACCATACACTTCTCCCTCTTTAATGAGCCCAGACCCATCCGCCTAACTTAGCTACAGTCCATTATAATAACAATAAAATTATATTAACGCTCTGTTATTATCATTTAATTTTTCATTTGCACTGCTCATAGAACAATGGGGTGACGATCCTCCGCCTTAGCGGAGGAGCCACCGCTGGGAAGTACTGGACATGCAGGGGACATGAAAGTGTGTCCCCCTTTCCTTTGTAAGCTGATATGCAATGTAACTGATACTGGGCCCTGAAAGGGGGTGGTAACACATTTGTACGGCTGCATCCACATATCAATGCTGTAGTTTGGCAGTGGGTGAGCAGGTGGAAATCTAGAAAACACCTTTATGCCAGTGGCTTAATGATAGCCCCTGCAGCTCCTGCGGTGCAGGGGATCCCTGCGCTCAAAGGGGGCCCCTTCAGAACTATTAACAGTTGGCGGGCCCCTAGCCTCAGAGATCCTGACTGGATCCAAAGTGTGGGGGCTCCCTCCATGCACTTTGCAGCGGGGGGACCCTCCAGATAAATTATGCCACTGCTTTTTGCTTCCCCAAATCTGCTCTGTGAATGTCATCTAATATTTGTTGTTGCAATTCAGCTATTTCATTGGCCTTTGTATCAGTATGCTTAAGGACATTCATCTTAGAATTGTTGGGACATACAAATTAATGCTCTTGCTATGTTCGCAAATCATGTAATACTTTTTTCCATTAGATTATGATCCCAATCCTCCTAATCCACAAGGGTTCCCTGGGTTCCTAATCCCATAACCTGACCACCACAAATGTCAACATTGTGAGGATTTTAGGACCAGGTCTCCCATAACCAATCCTCAGTACCTCCTCCCCATCTCCTTGTCTCCAAGCAATATGACCATTGGATCATCAGGCACTATAATTCCACGTATCTCTTGCAGCCACTTCCTCACCTCTTTCATGAAGTTGGCTTTCTTCGGAAATGAAATTAAGGAGTACCACCAAAAAAGAGGCTAGACAGACAATGTTGGTGGAATGAGACACTAGTGTAAAAGAAGAAGTCCTTCTTTGTTTTTAAGGAACCCCTCACTCACCGACCTGGTCGGTGACATGCTTCATCATCGGGGCCACCTTGACAGCCGAGTGCCGTCAAGGTGTGCTGCGACACCTGAGATACAGTGGAGCGGGTATGTGAGTGATGAATGTGAAAAAGAAAAAAAGTCAGTGAGTTAAAAATTGTCCTGGTATGACTTATCCAAATATTATTTATTCTAAGACTACTGGACAATATTAAAAACAGTGTATGTTGATACAATAAAGGCTTTAATAGGACCTAGTGTATCTTTGGTACCTGTTAGGTCTACATGTTTCAAACCAAAATGGGAGTTACCGGTTTTTCTTCAGGACCAAAAAGATGTAAAAGGAGTTGGGTGGTCAGGACCCTAAATAGCAAATTGCTAAGTGGGTAAAGGTAATTGCAACCAAATGCGGTTACAATAAAAATTGCAAAAACGAATCAATGGAGAAATGCTTGCTGCACGGGGATTGAGGGGACCCGTTAACGGGTGCGCGGAGGGGCGGATTAGGTTATTAGCCGATTTCCAAGCTGAGAAACTAATACGTTTTGAGCTTTGTAGCCTCTCCCCTCAATCCCCGTGCAGCAAGCATTTCTCCATTGAGGAGTTTTTGCAATTTTTATTGTAACCGCATTTGGTTGCAATTACCTTTACCCACTTAGCAATTTGCTATTTAGGGTCCTGAAAGGGTTGCAGGTATGGCAGGGTGTTAGTGTACCCTGACCACCCAAATCCTTTTACATCTTTTTGGTCCTGAAGAAAAACCGGTAACTCCCATTTTGGTTTGAAACATGTAGACCTAACACGTACCACAGATACACTAGGTCCTATTAAAGCCTTTATTGTATCAATATACACTGTTTTTAATATTGTCCAGTAGTCTTAGAATAAATAATGTTTGGATAAGTCATACCCGCTCCACTGTATCTCAGGTGTCGCAGCACACCTTGACGGCACTCGGCTGTCAAGGTGGCTCGATGATGAAGCATGTCACCGACCAGGTCGGTGAGTGAGGGGTTCCTTAAAAACAAAGAAGGACTTCTTCTTTTACACTAGTGTCTCATTCCACCAATATTGGCTGTCTAGCCTCTTTTTTGGTGGTACTCCTTAATTTTGTTATATAGTTACCTAACCAGGGGATTGGGAGTACCCTTCCGTCCACCCAAGTGGATAAAATCCCTTTTCTCTCTAACCTTGTTAAATATATTTCTTCGGAAATGACCACCAGAAATGGTTATATTTTGGAAGTAACCCATGTCCGTTTAAGGGGTCGCTGTCAAAACAATGTCACTATTCAAGGACAACGAATGCAAGATGGAAGTCTGCTGATCCTCGCAAACCTCAATCCCTGTATTCAAAGTTATTTGCAGACAAACGCAAATAGACTCCTGCCTCATAAATATTAAAGAAGAAGACATTTTGTAACTTCTCGGAATGGACATTTTGCACTGCACATAAGTTGCAGTGAAAAATGAAGTTGCAAACAAGTTGGAATGGAAATACTACTGTTTTGTGTCCTCACTTTAGTACATCAGAATTTAAATTGAGATTAGTGCACTTGTTTTTATGTAGCAGCCTACTTATGATTTGGAAATGTAAATGAAGAAAATGCAGTAGCGGCTGGTGTCCGATGAAAATGGTGAGCCAGCACGGGGGCTGTACAAACGAATAAAGAAAAAAGACTTATCTGATACTCAGCGCTCTTCTACGAGCCGCTCTTCCGCTCCTCAGGACACAGGCTCCCAGACTCCCCTGCGTCCAATACGTTACTGCTCTCACCAGGACAGCAACTTCAGGATTGGGTGGAGCACACTGCTTTTGGGCTCCATCGGAGCTGGGATCCTGCACCTGGTGGTTTCTCCACCTAGCAAGGCAGCTGGGTTGGAGATGAGTCAGTGCGCATGACAATTTGGACATCCTAAGAGGGCTGGCCAAACCGTCATGCGCACTGACAGCAGTGCACAAAACAACCCCTCCTCTTGCTGCAGTGCTGTGGCCCCACCCAAGAGACACAGACTGCCAAACAATAAAATGATAATCATTTTATTTTTTATCTGCCTCAGCGCGCAAGGGGCAAAAGACACACAATTGATGGACGGAATGCAGAACAAATCAAAACATTGAACCACAGTCAGGAGATCTGGGTTAAATTCATCATTCTTTTGCTCACCATGACACTCCAGTTTAGACTTGGCCAAATGCTAATCAGTCTTGACCCTGTGCCTCATGGAAACAGTCCAGCCCAAACAGCCAAGCCAGGTCCTCCCTGGACCAGAAACAAGCATTTCCCCCCTCATCAGCCAGGATAGCTTGATTCCAGTGGCACAGTGGGCCCAGGACCCCAGCTGGAAATACCTGGCGCACTTAGAGCAAGAATGCAAAAGACACATAATTGGTGGGCGGAATGCAGACCAAATAAAAACATTCACCCCCAGTCAAGAGATCTGGGTTAAATCCATCATTCTTTTACTCACCATGCCACCCCAGTTTAGACCTGGCCAAATGCTAATCAGTCTTGGCCCTGTGCCTCATGGGAACAGTCCAGCCCAAACTGCTAAGCCAGATCCTCCCTGGACCGGAAACAAGCATCCTAGGACCGGTTTCGGGGTTTCACCCCTCATCAGCGAGGATAGCTTGAGTCCAGTGGCACAGTGAGCCCAAGACCCACATATGGGCATACCTGGCGCACTTAGGAAGAGAAAGCAAAAGACACACAACTGATGGACTGAATGCAGAGCAAATCAAAACATTCACCCCCAGTCAAGAGACCTGGGTTAAATCCATCATTCTTTTGCTCACCATGCCAACCCAGTTTAGACCTGGCCATATGCAAATCAGTCTTGACCCTGTGCCTCGTGGTAACAGTCCAGCCCGAACTGCCAAGCCAGGTCCTCCCTGGACTGGAAACAAGCATCCAGGGACCGGTTTCGGGGTTTCACCCCTCATTAGCCAAGATAGCTTGATTCCAGTGGCACAGTGAGCCCAGAACACACGTCTGGGCATACCTGGTGCACTTAGGGCAAGGGGGCGTCACTCCTCTGCCATGGCTGAGGAGCCCCAGCAGGGTAAATATTAAAAAGCAGCAGCCATTTTCAAACTTGAACAAATGCCACTTTAGGGTGTGGATTGTGTATTAATCTCAGTGCTCTGATTGCTTCAAGATGGATGAAATTTCCCCTTTGTAGTATGATGTTAGGCAGCAGGTGTATGTCCTTGACAGCAGTCACAGTGCTGTAGGTTTGATATATTTGAATCTGTTCAGTCGGCTTTCACTGCATCAAAGATTGCAAGTTGAACCACAAGTCTCAGAGTGATCATTGCTGTTGTTCATATGCATTACCTGCACAAAAGGCTGTCCATTTTCACTCTTGTTTTGTTTATCTCATGCGGCTGCCAAGCAATGCCCTTTCATCATACTCATCTAGCTTGTTTGTGCCAAGATCTGGCTTTTGTCCCATTACTGTGCTCAGCGCAGAAGGGCCTTTATGGCTCGACATTTCTTCTCTTGTTCCTGTCTTTTCTCATTACCCTTTGAATTACATCAAACGTACGGACTATTTGACAGGAAAGATGGAAGCACAGCATATTTTTTCTGTATTGAAGAGTATCTCTTTCTCTGCCCCTATTTCTGTGCCACAAAGTAGGTGCTCTGGATAGAACTTTGTTTGCCAGACTACACCTGGAATGTGCAGATTAATGGTGCTTTCTCAGCCTCTTTCATCTAGATAGCACTGCCATGGGGCACAGGGTCAGGACTGATTTGCATATAGTGGGCCTTGACTGGGGTGGAAAAGAGAGCTAAAGAATGATGATGGATTCAACCCAGATCTGTGACTGGGGGGAGAGTCTTAAAAGTTTCAGCGCTCTATCCATCATCTCCTTGTGTTTGCTTTGCTCGCCTTAAGTTGGCAGGGTATGCGCAGACGGGGACCCTTGCTCACTTTGCCACTGGATTTTAGCTAGCCTGACTGATGAGGGGTGTTAACCCAAAACCGTCCCCAGGATACTTGTTTCTGGTCCAAGGAAGACCTGGCCTGGCAGTTCAGGCAGGACTGTTCCCATGTGGCACAGGGTCAGGGTTGATTTGCCTATAGCTGGGTCTGAACTGGGGTGGTGAAGTGAGCTAAAGAACGATAATAGATGAACCCAGATCTGTGACTGTCTGAAAAGTTTCAATACACTGTCCATCATCTCCTTGTGTTTGTTTTGCACACCTTAAGTTGGCAGGGTATGCCCAGATGTGGGTCCCTTGCTCACTTTGCCACAGTATTCAAGCTAGCCTGGCTAATGAGGGATGGTGGCCTGAAACCAGTCCAGGATGCTTGGTTCCAGTCCAGGGATGACCTGGTTTCGCAGTTCAGGCAGGAATGTTCTCATGGGGCACAAGGTCAGGACTGAGTTGCATATAGCTGGGTCTGAACTGGGGTGACGAAGAGAGCTAAAGAACAATGATGGATTAAACCCAGATCTGTGACTGGGCGTGAGTGTCTGAAAAGTTTCAGCACTCTGTCCATCATCTCCTTGTGTTTGCTTTGTTCACCCTAAGTTGGCAGGGTATGCCCAGACGTGGCTCCCTTGCTCACTTTGGCACTGGATTCAAGCTAGCCAGGCTGATGAAGGGAGTTAACCCATAACTGGTTCAAGGAGACTTAACTCCGGTCCAGGGAAGACCCAGCCTGGTAGTTAGGGCTGGACTGTTCCAATGGGGCACAGGGTCAGGACTGATTTACATATAACTGGGTGTGAAATGGGGTGGCGAAGAACGATGATGATTTCAACCCAGATCTGTGACTGAGGGTCAGTGTCTGAAAAGTTCCAGCGCTCAGTCCATCATCTTCTTGTGTTTGCACTGCTGCAGTCACCTCACCACAGAATTTGATAGCTTTAACGAGACTCAGAACTTGACGGTGGTGCTTGTTCCATCTATAATGGCAGGCCACCACTACCACTTATGTTAAGGTAGCTGTCAAGGCTTTGGGGTTATGAGGTGGGGGTATCTCTCATCAATTTTGGTGAAAGCGAAAAGGGCATTGAGAATGATACATGAAAAATGCAGCCTCTGTAGGTCATTAGACCAAAAAATGTGCATGCAGAGACTCATACTACAGTCTCTTAGTATAGTCATCAAAGATTTCTGCCCATTGGTCGCATGGATCCTTGTTGGTTGACGTAAAGAAGTATAAGAGAGTAGGCATTAACAATTCATTTCAGACTTGCAAAGCTAACACAACTGCAAAATGAGGACCAGGAATGAATAGGTGCAATTAAAAGGGTTTATTTAAGGATATTAATCCATTCAGCAGAAAAGCATATTAGTATTAGGTTCAAAATAAACAGCAATACAGTTGATAACCTGAAATACCTCAGTAGATTTAGCCGTAAAAAAATGAGATACAAAATAGTAACAACTACAACAATGCAGAAACAGAGTAAAGGAAATATATGTTCCATTAAGAAGCTTCCCTTCTCTTTCCTAAATATAGGGTGACTATAAACTCATCTAAGGATGGCTTCTAATTAGAGAGTTAGGAAAGTGTCCGTATGACAAAGACTTCTGTAGAAGGGGAACAGTGTTTAGCATGATACTTCAGACTCGCAGGAAAAGAAAGCAGAGAGGTCTATCCCTCTCCAGGTCTGGATGGAATATACCCTACAACTGTGAGAACACCAGCTAAAATAACAGGAGCTTCTAAACATTCTTATCATTTCCAACACTACCAGGACCCAACCAGTTTGTTACTTTAGAGGAGTCTTCGCAACCTCCATTGAGTTTCACCAACGCATAGAAACTGAAATTGTAACTGCAACCTTGAACATATAATGGCCCTGGTTTATGATGAACAGAAGGCTTCTTCAGACCATTCAGTCTCCATTCTCATTGCCAAGCTCATCCCTTCAGGCCTCACTATAGGTGTTCTAATGCAAACCATAATCCTTTCTCTATCTAACAAGAATTGCGACAACACTTCTGCATAAGTAAGAAAGAAAACAAGCTAACACAGCAAGATGAATTTCAAAATGTGGCCTAAAGTCAGGTTAAACTAAGTTAGCATTTAACATGAATTTGAATACATGATTTTACAGACACGCAAATATAACTTTCAGATTAAATTCAAACGTGAGTATGAAACAACAGGATTATATGTCTAGCTAACCATTAGTGTATTTGTATATACATCTCAAACCTTTACACTGATTACACTTAATTAATATGTTTAAATGCTTCACACACGTTATTATGATTAAGGCCACAGTGAGTATAATGTTTAAAGTGTATAACTGCATAATGATAATGTATACAGATGGAGACAAAATTCCACTGCTCCAGTGTTCTGTACATTGTTGGATTTCAGTCTTGGAAGGGCATGACTTGGCGTTGTCCCTTGTGTGATGAGAGCACCACAGAAACATCTTCAGTCTTGGTCGTGCCTTTTCCTAAATATTTTAATATTTATAATCCTCCTTATTTGCAGTCTTACGTGCTCCTAGAAAACCTCTGTAAATTAGTCAAATATTGCATGAAATAATTTTGATGTGAGTAACCTGTTTAAGATGGAAGGTTTCAAATGCCAAAGGCTCATAGGTTTCTTCAATGAGAGAGTTCTTCACTTTCTACAAGATGAAGGAAGCCTCAGGAGAGCCTGCTTTAGTTTTGTGTTTCCCAGGATCAAAATGATAGATTGTGTGGGAAACGCTGAGATATTGATGATCTGCAGAATGAAACTTGAAAAGGGTGAAAGATCTTGTTTTACTAAACATGCTCCCACCAGTAAGAGAATGTAGATAAGTAGGAGGGAGCCCACTATTCTGGCTGCTCCAAAATGAGCCTTCAGTCGGGGTTGACTGAACCCAGCCGCATTATTTTTCATCCGCTGGATATGTGTGCAGAGCGATGCAAGGATCAGGGTGATGGAAACAGCGCCAAGCAGAATAGGTGCAAACAAGCCAAAAACTCTGAGAACAGTAAAGTAATAATAGATCCATTCCACTTCCCCAACTGGGACTGTAGAGTTGACCGTCAGGTTAACTGTTGAATTCTGAGGGAAATCTCCAAACGCATAGGCTTCCCAGTACACAGGGGAACTGAGTCCCAATGGCCACAATACAGACCCCCATAGCAGCCAGGGCATCACCTTAGACATCCGCAGCTTTAACCAGGTGAAGAAACAATAATTGAAGTCAACAATCTTCACACAGAAGAAGATACAGAGACAGGTAGTAAGCCAGAAACTGGAAATCGTGGTCCACATTACAAGTTGACTTAACACTACAAAGATATAATTCAGGTAGTAATCCTGGCCCCACAGCATTTTCATGTAGATGTCTCCGAGGCAAAAGCATTGATAAAAAGTGCCTGAGGTCCCCAGAGCCATTAAGATGAGGTCGCAGGTGTTCAGACTCCGGCCTTTAGCCCAGTCCAGGAGATTCAAAGTTACAATGAAAGCACTGGCGAGCACCCCAATCACTCTTACTAT
The DNA here is from genome assembly GCF_964263255.1 of Lissotriton vulgaris. Lineage (NCBI taxonomy): Eukaryota > Metazoa > Chordata > Amphibia > Caudata > Salamandridae > Lissotriton > Lissotriton vulgaris. The sequence goes on from NC_141695.1 coordinate 1,310,908,031, forward strand.
AGATTCAATAATAACATAAGCCATATCTAATTCACTCTCCATTTTCAGCTTCTGTTTGCTCTGAGCTGGTGTTTAGTAATAAGAGCAAGGATGCTGTGCATAAACCTTGAATATGAGCAGCACCAATTGCTTATAAATTCCACTTTCCTCATTTCCATTATACATTTGAATTTGTTTTTGATAGATGCAAATCTGAGTCTCTCTGTTTTTCTCTGCCCTGTGAAAAAAGCAAGACTTAGATGTTTAATTTAACACATTGTGGTACCAACGCACTGACAGAGTGGGGCAGATGTACTAAGGACTTATGTTGTCTTTGTGTAACACAAGTCATTACCGAGCAGCACAAGTCCTTAACTTGGATTTGCGAGGATACCGAAAGCCACTATGCATTCCTTTGCATTGTTCAGTAAATATAAAGTAATGCAAAGTAGTGCATCCCGATGCCTTGCCTTACTTTGCGTGGGGTATTGGTTACGTGGGTCGAGCGTATGCATTGCCATGCATCCACCCACTTACTTTGATGCAAATCCAGATTTACAATAACTTGCAAGCCTGGAGTTGAGCCAAGATGGTGCGCCTACCCGACAGAGGCGTAACCAGGATACATATCTTTATTTTGACTTGTTCCATTTGAACTAAATTCTGCATCACACATAGAGATAGGAATATGCCTCTAAGGATTTGTTGTAACTTTAATCTCCCAGTGGTACCTTCCATCCACCCCTCCCCTCTATCCCAGTTGGTATCCCCTGCCCTGAAGCTTACAGTAGAATGTTCGTGCACTCTCCAGTGAGGAGAGTGGATGGTTAATAAACAGGTCTTGCTATACACCGGAGTCCTTGTCATCACTTTCATAGTTCCAACAGGATTGTTTTTGTGCAGGAAGGTACCTCTTTCTGCACAAAACAATCCTGCCTGTAACACAGGCACCCTTGCTATATGCTACAAGGGCGTCTGCAATGATACTAATGTGCCAGTGTGTGGGAAGAGCAGAAAGGCTCAATGTCTATAAAAAAATAGATCAATACTGCCCTCACCCTTTCAGACAATACAGCATGGGTGAAAGGATGGTAAATCTTCCCATGATTATTGGAAGCTCACGCTTCCAGTGCTCAGGAACTCATTTAGACACTTGAAAGCAGAAAAAATACACCTTCCATGCTCCTCATGTGTCCCTTCGAGACCCACTGGGAGTGAAAGAGGAGCATTTTCTGAATTTCACTTTATTACTTTGAAAGTGCTGGTTATTTTATAAAAGTGAAATGTAGAACGAAAGGGAAAACTTTACTTTGCTAATAAGAACCTGCATATTTTTCCTACCTTGATTGACTGAAAAGTTATCTTTTGTGCCAAATTGCAAAATATTTTAATTAATTTTACATTTGATTTTTTTTGCTAATGCTAGCTGCTCATCTTTGGATGTAATCATCAACCCGATGCTGAATTTGATAGAGATTAATCAGATGTTATCACTTTGGAGTCTATTCAAAGGGTTTCTGAAACACCACCAACATCAAGTTGCCACAGATTTAAGCAGCTCTCGATAGGAAGAACTGAGGAAATTCTGTGGTCAGTGAAACCTAGTTCTCCTTGGTAACCATGTGGAGCTAAATTCTTACCGCTAATTTCAGATAAAGTTGAACCTATTTAGGCAAAAACATGTAATGTATGTCTAAGGACAGCCATTCTGATTTCTGCCCTGTCTTCTGCCACTGACATCAGACTTACATAATTCATTGACTTCCAACTAGCACTGTATAAGGCACTATTATTATTCAGAGTAAGAACTAGATTACAGGAGATTGTTGGGCAGAGCTCCTGGAACCAATGAATAACCTCCTTCCTTAAGGAACTTTATACAAGACTAAACATTGGTTCCTCATTGTCTGGGGAATATCTTGTTAAATTGGGAGTACCTCAGGGCTCTTATTTGAGCCCCTCGCGTCTTAATATCTTTGTAACTCCTCTCACAAACTCATAGGATCATACAGTTATATATCTTTAATATATATCCAGATAATGATCAGCTGTTTATTCACCTGGATGGTGATCAAAATCATAATTGTACAACTTTTAAAATGTGAATGTTAAAGACAGTGAGATAGATGAGAGAAAATACAGTAAAGCGACACTCTGATGAGATTAGCTAGTGGCCTTTCTCCAGTAGAGGAAATCTGGTCTGATATGTTATGGCCCCTAGTACTTGGCCCCATCCTGACTCCTAAGACAGTAATTAAGGATGTGGGTGTGTACCCTGACAACCGCCATATCCTTCCGGTACACTATGTGATTTTGACTTGTGTACCGTATCTCAGACTGTTAAAGATGATTCTTCCTTTGTTTCCTTTGGAGGGGTGGAACCTAGTAGTTCAGGTCCTGTTTCTATCAAGATAGGACTATTGTCATCATTAAGGCATAAACAGCGACTGAGGTCAAGAAGTACCTAATTTTACAAAATTAGGGGGTGCAACTGGTCTACAAATTTCTTATAATTTACTGTCCAGTGGAGAATATTATCTCAGAAGACAAAGGGGTTTAAGTCTTATGTCACCATCAGAACATCCCCCACAACAATTATATTTTGAGTAATCTGTATATATTTGAAAAAATAGATGTTCAGAATATATTTTAGAGCCAATGCGCCCATTTGCGTAAAAATTTGAGCTCCATTAAATGTCTCAACAGATGATGGTTCAAGGGATTTTCATACAGTGCAAAATAAAATTGTGACAGAACGGAAACAAGGAGACAGCATCAGATTTCTAGAGAAAAAGGGATCTGTATTAAGAATTACACATACAAATAGTATTAGTTATATCAGCACTATAAAATTGTGTGCAGATGTAATCCAAGAATAGGTGTACAGTACATAAGTGCTCCTGTAGAAGTGAACGGCACAAGTGAATTCGTAATAAAGTGCAAGAAACAGCGAAAAGGCACAGCACGTTTTTAAATGGTTACAAAAATGGACAATGGGAACACAGTTAATGGAGAGCATGTTAGGCACCAGCAAACACCACAAAATGTGCTGAGTGGTTGACAGCTTTTCAACCTGGCAATGTCAAGGGGTACAATTTATTTAGCGTCCTGTAACATTGCCTTGAAATTCCACATGTTGAAGAATTGTTATTTTTTACGTTAATTCACCCAGGGCTCAACTGGGTTCATGGGCTACCTCATGTGGTTTTTCCAATTAAATACTGTGACTTAACATAACACATGGTACCTCGGAACAATGTCCCCAAAAAGGACTGTGAATCGTAGCACAGGCAAATTCTGAGGATCCTCTAATCCAGTGCTGTAAAGAGGACAAAAAAGACCAGGGCAATACTTAGTATAAGGTATAGCAAATAGAGGTAACCAGGTATACCACAGCACCGGCTGCTCCTGGCTTTCTTTTTGCAACTACTGCAATGGTCTTGCTCCATGTAATTCAAAGGTTCATGAAAGCAAGAACAGAAAGTGAACTAGTCTTGTAAGAATCCTGTATGTTTTCCATAATTTCCATTCCTCCTAGTTTCTATGCCCTTATCTACAAATAGGAGGCTGCGAGGGCTGAAGGTGTTGAAAAAGCTCAATCGTAATGTTATTCGGGTAAAAGTGTGCATGATCACACCTCTAGACTCCTGGCAGATTATTGAACCAATGTCCATGTTTTATAGCTGCCACAAAAATTGTGCAACACATTTAATCATGCCTGAAGTAGTGCTGAGTGATAACGTTTGGTGGGGAGTACTGTTTAACATGATGGCCCTAAAGCCCTTTGCAGGCAAGGACCCAGGGGAGTTTAGTGAATGAGGTAGGGTAGCAACAAGGGTAAAGGCCTGATTGCGGAAAACTTGAAAAAATCAAATCAGCACAGGAAAAAGCACACTGTGAATACTACTTAAACAAAATTAGAAAGGATACTGGGGGTTATCTCTATATTAAAAATGAAAGGGTATATTCAAGCCTATTGCGCTGCTGCTGCGTCACTTTTTTGATGCACCGACGACGCAGTGTCCCATATTACTAGGCCACGTAAAGCCAACCTGCATGGCTTTTCATGGCTTTGTTAATTTTGCCCCCTGTCAAGAATTGCTCTGCATGAAAGGGGCATTCCACGGGTGTTCATGTGGGTGTTGCCCCAAATCCATGGAGGATTCCCAGATTTACAAGGTTTCGTAAATGTGGGACTGCGTCAGATTCCTATGCCTTCCCAGGGCAGACATGAGAGAGGTGCAGTGAGGATAAATACCATCATTTCTCATTGTTTTTCCTTTTTCTACTTATGCTGCAGTCTGCATTCCCTACTGTTGCACAGACTGGTAGGTAGAAATAGTAAATCTTGCTGGAGTGGGAGGAGTAAATTTTACACCTCCAAAGTCCAACACTTTCCCTACTGTTGCACAGACTGGAGTGGGAATAGTAAATCTTACCCCTCTGAAGTCCAACGTTTTCACTACTGTTGCACATACTGGAATAGGAATGGTACATTTAACCCCTTCAAAGTCTAACTGTTAGATTTGGGGGTCTCTAGTTGGCAGAGGTAGGTACTTGTGACAAATAGGGACCCTTGCCTCCAGTCAGGGTAAGGGGGTACATTCCTAAAATAACCCCTGCTCACCCCCTTGGTAGCTTGGCACGAGCAGACATGCTTATCTCAGAGGCAGTGTGTAAAGCATTTGTGACCAGATACAGTAACCCGGTGACAACACTACAAATGGACACCACACAAGGATTTATATAAAAAATAAGTATACTTTATATAGATTTACCAGAAGACCATAAATGACAAAAATACACAGTACTGTTACTTTAAGATGATAGATATAAGCTTAGTTCAGTTCAGTTCTTAGAGGCGACACCTTGCATCAATGTACCTTAGGTTGAGTTGCGCTTCCACGACAAGCAATGTCGCAGCGAGGGAAATGCGGCAAAGTTCAGGTGCAAAGAAATAAAGACGTGAAGATCTTCCAGATGCTGCACGCTTCTCGGGGATACAGGAAGTTCTCGGTTCGATGCGTGGGCTACAGCGGCGACATCAAGGATGCGGCGGCAGCAGCTCCAGCGGCGAAACTCTTCTCCCACGAAGCGTGAAGCTTCCACACGATGCGACAACTACAGCGCTGCCATCCAAGATGGGACGGCAGCAGCTCCGACGGTGGGGCGCTTCTCAGGGATGCGAGATGCTCTTCTTCGATGTGGTGCAGTGCGACAGTTCCAGCAGCGACACCCTCCTCGGGAATTGCAACAGCAGGCACAGCAATGGCGACACGCTCCGACCTCGTTGCGAGATTCTTCTCATGATGGGGTGCAGTGCTTCAGCTACAGCGGCGACACCCTCCTTCGGAGTTGCGACAGCAGCAGCAGCGACGGCGACACGCTTCTTCTTCGTTGTGGCACGCTTCTCTCCGATGTGGTGCAGTGCGACAGTTCCAGCGGCAACACCCTCTTTCGGAGTTGCAATGGCCGGCACAGTGATGGTGACACGCTTTTTCTCATTGAGTTGCGCTTCCAGCTCCTTGCGACACACAGTCCCTCGAAAGGCCCAAAACAGCAGCAGGCACTTCCAAAGAACTCTGGGGAGCTGGGGGTTGGTCTGTTGTCCCTCAGACTTCAGCAGGAGGCAAGCTCTTTTCCAAACCCTTGGAGATCCTTCACAAGTTCAAAGCAAAGTACGCAAAGTTACTTTCTCCTTCCTTTGGCAGTAAGGCAACCACTGGAGGCCAATCCCCCAAGCAGCACTACAGCTTGGGAATAGTCTCTCCTCAGTTTCTTCAGGTTCCTCTCCTCAGTAAAGGTTTCTTCTTGTAGTCCAAAAGTGATCTAATTTCTTGGGAATAGGGTCCCAATATTTATACCCCAAAATCTGTTGTTCTCTGAGGGGAGAGGGGCCTGTGTCTAGTCCAAACCAGTTCTGGAGCACTCTGTTTACCAGACTTCTCCTTTCCTTTCACAGTGCAGGGCAGAGACATCAGACGCACCACAGGGGGTGGAGCCAGCACTGTGGGGGCAGGCACAGTCCTATTGAGGTCCCAGGTGCAACTCCTCCCTCCCATCTTGATGCAGATCTTTCTATTCACCACTGGGCGGACTCATCCTGTCTCCTGCAATCCCCCAGACTGTCACTCACAACTGCAGACAAGGAATACACAACCTAGCAGAGGCAGGTTTGGAAGGTTTAGACAAGAAAAATACCTACTTTCTAAAAGTGGTATTTTCAAACACAGAATGTTAAAACCAACTTTACTAAAAGATGTATTTTATCAATCTGAGTCCAGGCATACTAAACCCGAATTTCTAACTTGTTCTCTGAGCCAGTTAGGATTATAAGATGTAATATTCTAACTGCCCATTCTAGCCTATGGATAACAGGTAGCCTTACAATAGTGAAAAATGAAAATGGTTATAATTCACTATTAGGACATGCCACACACATCAGGGCTTGGCCTACTTTATACTTACAATGCACCCTGCCCTTGGGCCTATCATAGGGGTGTCTGATATGAAGAAAAGGGAAGTTTTAGGGACCAGCAAGTGGATGCACTTGCCCAGTCAGCATGACAGTACTAGACTGCACACAGGCTCTGCAATGACAGGCCTTAGACACATTTTTACAGGCTGCTTCTGTGGGTGGGACAACCAGTGCTGCAAGCCCACTAGCAGCATTAGGATTATCAGCCCTGGAACCTCCTGGTGCACGGTAGTAGGGTCTGACAGGTAAACTAAACCAGCCAATCATGGAATCGCTAATCCATACATTAATTTACAATAGGGAGAGCATATGCACTTTAGCACTGATCAGCAGTGGTAAAGTGCCCAGAGTCATAAAACAGCCAACAATAGGTCCGAAAAAATATAGGAGCAAGGCAAAAAGTTCAGGGAAGACCCTGCAAAAAGGGTCAAGTCCAACACCAACGCTTTCACTACTGTTGCAAAGACTGGAGCGGGAAAAATAAATTGAATCTCTCAGAAGTCCAAAACTTTCCCTTCTGTTGCAAAGACTGGAGTGGGAAGAGTATATATTACCCCTCTGAAGTCCAATGCTTTCCCTGCTGTTGCACAGACTGTAGTGGAAAGATTACATTTAACCCATCCAAAGTACAACATTTTCCTTAATGTTGGACAGACTAGAGGTGGAATGTTAAATCGTATGTCTCCTGAGTCCAATACCTTTCCTACTGTTGACCTTTTTGGAGTGGGAATAGTAAATGTAACGATTCAGAAAGCCTAGCTTTTGCTACTGTTGAATATACTGAATTGGGAATAAAATATCTATCACTCCATAGGTAATGTTGTTTACATATATCTATGATTATTATTTGTTTATTTTCTTATTTTATAATATTTGTTTATATCTGTTTTATTTTTATATGTATACTGTTTTTAGTCAATTTCTTTTTTTGATTTTATAATTTTTATATTTAATATATTTGGTATTTTTTTAAATTCTTTGCAGTTGACTTGTTAATATTTTCTATGTTTTGTTTACATATAGATATGTATATAATTCGTAATATATATTAATATATATATATACACATATATGTATACATTATGTATATGTTATTTACAATAGTATATTAAATTAAATAACCCACAACATTTAATATAATGAAAAATATATTTTTTTAATAGTGTTGCATAATATATATGTGTATATATATATACATATATATATATAAAACAATATATATGTATATACATACATACAAACACATGCATGTGTGATGTTTATAAAAGTATATGTTTATATATAGCATTACATAATATTTAAATATATTTAATTTACATTTTATTTATGAAATATATTAAAATATTTAAGACGACTATTGAAATATATATTTTTTTAATGTATGTTTTTTAACAATATTAGTGTGAAACAATATTTATTTTCGACGTTTTATCACTCACCATTATAAGTATAGGGACACAATATTTTTGTAATCAATATTTTTGACACAATATTTTTCTATCACAATATTGTTGTTTATGATATCAAGTCAGAGATTCAAAATTGTGTATGGCCAGCAGTGATTGTCATAAGGTTGTAAGAGGATGGCATGTGTCAGCCAAACACTCCACGATACCAATAAACCTTACTGGCATCTGTTCAGATGTTGCTAGAGCTGCTCACTATATCTGCCTTCCAGCGTTGGCTTCTGACGGAAGTGTCAGCTGCGATCCAAATGTGCACCGGCATACACAAAGTAGATTCTGAGGGTGAGAAACTAATAATGAATGAACTATTGAGACAATTCTTCACTGATACGTAGGCCACTCTGAACTTCGCTGGCAGATATGTGTAAGAAAAGTACTAAAGAAGAAGGGAAAGGTCTATTATCTAGAAGGAAAATGTACACATGGATTTTGAATACGAGAGTGAAGAGTGGTAGCTCAAGATATCGGACAAAAAGAAACTGCAAAGCTGGACATGACTACACAGAGAATATAATCCACTAATAATAACTACAGGCTTTTTGCTACCCCCATTCAACTGTAGATCTCTTCATCTGTGTTATTAGGTGTGCAGTATTGTGTTGTAAGAAGACGAAAAGAGTTTACCCACCTGAAGAGAAAACATTGCTTAAGTCTTGATTTATTATGTGTTATTGTAAGCTATGTTGAGTTCTGAGGCTCTTACCCTACATCATGTCCATCAGTAATGTGTGAATTGCTCTGCTTTGTTTCTTTGAGGACAGAGTGTTAAAGGGGTGTAATTGATGCTTAGTTTTGGACCCATTGGTTCGTACAGTCCCATAGGCCAAAGGGTAAAACCAACTAGAGCTCTATTACTCCTGTGCTTTCCCTGTAAGCCCCTAACCCAGATCCTGCAATCTTATTCAAGTGTACCCTCTATCTGCTGGAATGGTTTTTCACTCTATGGGCAGATTCCGATCTCACTCAGAAGGACACCGAACGTGATCTGGCCGTACAAATTACGAGCTGTACGCGTGTTCTCCACCCGACTAGTACAGCTGTACGAGCGAGCAAGTACGATGTGCGAAATGCAAAATCGCCAAACAAATCGTTTCCGTGTCCGAACCGCTCCGTACGCCTCGTCCGTAAGCAAACCGTGCTGTGCAATGGAGGCGAATTCCAACCGAGCCAGTACGATGCATGCGTCGGAGAGCCGGATAGAGCCGAAGTTTCCGGCTCACAAAACGTCCGGGAAGCTGCTTTTGGGGGTCTGCGCCAGACCCCCCATCTCGGACACAGGGGGAGACCCAAGGGTCTTCCCAACACAGGCATGTATGGTTGGATGGCACCAACGCGCACCCACTGTAGGGGGCGCCCTTGTGCGAAACGTACCCATTCAGTCATTGGGAGCTCATGTATGACCAGCTCCCATTGACTTCTATAGAAGTCCGGCCAAACCGAGTCCGGCAGCATGCGGCCGCTTTGTACTTGCTCGGTCAGACTGCAGGAGTCCGGCTTGGTTGGAAAACACTCCGGATCTGTCTCGGTCGGAGAGCTTTCCGACCCAGTACGGAATTGTCCCCTTTGTCTGCACAGACTCCACATTTGTATAAGTAGGAACAGGTAAAGTAGACTGAAATAGGGTGTATATTACTCCTACCTTACAATTGGATCAGACCAAATCGGAAGCTGCAACAGCCAAATTTGAAACATTTGTGATGACAGCAGCCCATCCCTGAGGAGTTGGCAACCAATGATACCAGAAGCATATATGAACAAAGGCAGCAGGGAGTTGAGACTGAAGGAGAATTGGAACCGTGTGAATAATGTGAGCCTGTCTATTTATTAACAACCTGAGGCACAGAGCCTGCCCTAGTTGGAAGCAGAGCTAGAGAAAAATTGATTGAAGGTCGAGTTGGGAAGGAGTAACTAACCTCTTCTGCCTAAATGTGATAGTTCTGTGCAACTTCACTCAGGCTATAATGGTACTTTCACACTTTATATGCAGGCCAGAAGCCCCTTTGGAAAATATTTTTCCACAACTGTGAAAGCTCCTGCTAGTCCTGCAATCCGGTTGCAAATTCTAAAATCAGCCTAATAAAATATTGTACACTTTATCCCTGCGAAACCTCTCTACCTTAGGGCCTTTTGAAATAAGCTTTCCGAGTGATTAGTCTCATGGCAGAGCATTGGAGAACAAATGGATGACTGACATGGGGGAGAATAGCTCAGTAGTGTCAGAGAAGCAGGATCATATAAATATTGAAATTATTTTAGCATTCTGTTTTTCCATAATAGTTAAGGGATTGGCATAAAAAGGCTGCAGACAGCAAGAATCTTCTCCAATTGCACTATAAAGACATCACTCCTTCTGCATTGAAAGTCCATGAAAACAACCCTTTGCGCAAGTAAAAAAAACTTTTCAGAAAGAGTTAATCACTGTGCCCAAAAGATCTGATGCAGCAACTTAATGGTAAGATCAAATCACGGAATTAGATAATCATGAAGCGCCGCTTTGGGCGTGACAATCCTAATAATTGACCGATCTGACGTCTAGTCTGAATTGAACGGAGGAGATCATAAAGGCCTGCTCTATGACTGCACATCAGATCACAAGTGGTCCAGAGGCAGGGTGGAGAACCAGGATGGTGCAAATGTATCTTCAGGATCAACTGATAAAACACAAGTTACAATGTCACACACGGCGCTGAGGGTGACACTAGCTGCAACAATAGTGTACTGTACAGATGTCAAATACAGTACAATAGAGTTTGAGATCGAAATTAAAATTGGACATGACATTCTGGATTCATCATTATTCTTTTACAAGTGTTTAGAGCCAGCGGTTACGTAACTTGCTTTCACATGCACCTTACCTGTGAAGGCTCTGCTTGTTTTATATTCTCTATACATACCATTTTGCCAAGCTGTGATGGGTTATTTCCATTAGAGACAGCGGAACCTTATAGTTATGTAATATGTGTCTCCCCGCTCCTTTGAGAGTCAATAAGCAGTGTATCTACGTCAGTGATCTGTTACTGTGACTGCAAAGATGATGGGAAGATATTTGCAAGAAAGCCTCCATCTTGTGAATCATGTCCCCCTTTCCTTTGTTAGCCGATATGCAATGTATCCTGAAAGGGGGAGGTAACACATTTGTATGGCTGCATCCACCTTGTCAATGCTGTCTTTTGGCAGTGGAGAAGCAAGTGGCAATCCAGGGAACAGCTTTATGGCAGTAGTGTAATGATAGCCCCTGCGGTTCCCGCGTCGCCCCTGTGGCAATGTGCATATGTTGCCGGCCCCTGGTTTGAGAGCTCCTGACTGGGTCCGGAACTTGGGGGGCCCCCTCCATGTACTTTGCGGGGGGAATTCAATTGTCCTACTTTATGCTCCCCCATATCCGCTCAGTTAAAGCCATATAATATTAGTTGTTGCAACTCAGCTATTTAATCGGCCAGTGTGTCCGTATGCTTGAGGTCATTGTGTATTCCTAGCACCATCCAATGACCGGAACATTCTTTTGCAATGCCGCTCAATTCGTTGGTGTTTTTAAAATCATTTGGAAACAATTGATACATTTTAAAGAAAAGAATGAGAGCTTGAATAAGTGAGTTCCCAGAAAGTTTTGGACACTTATGCTCTATGCTAGCAAATCATGCAAAACCTTTTTCCATTGGAAGTATGGTCCAAATCCTCCTAATCCACAAGGGTTCTATGGATTCCTCATCCCATAAACTGACGACCACAAATGTCCACAAGTCTCCAATAGCCAAACCTCAGTGCCTCCTCCCCCATTCCATTGTCCCCAAGCAATATGACCATTGAATCATCAGGTGCTATGATTCCGTATTTCTCTCGCAGCCACTTCCTCACCGGAAACGACCAACAGAACCCGTTCTATTTTTAAGTTGAAAATCATATAGTTTGGGAATTAGCCCATGTCCGTTTAATGAGTTGCTGTCACAACAATGTCACCATTCAATGACAGCGAATGCAAGATGGAGGTCTACTGAACCTGGCAAACCTCAATCCCTGTATTCACACCTCTCTGCAGACAAAAGCAAATAGACTCCTGCCTCATGAATATTAAAGAGGAAGGCGAATGGACATTTTGCACTGTACATCAGTTGCAGTGCAACATGAAGGTGAAGTTGCAAACAAGTGTCCTCACTATAGCACATCAGAATTTAAATTGAGATTAATGCACTTGTTTTATGCAGCAGCCCGCTTACGATTTTGAAATGTGAATCTAGTACATGGTAACAAGCATCAGCCATTTTCAATATTGAACAAGTGCCACTTTAGGGTGTGAATTCAGTCTTAATCTCAGTGCACCAAAAAGATGCAGGAAATTTCCTTTTTGTTGTATGATGTTAGCAGCAGGAAGTGGCGTAGTGTGGTTTGCCAGCTCCCAGGGCAAGCCAAGTATTGCACAGTGCAATTTGTGCCCCCTAGCCCATAGGCCGCTGTGCCCCCAAGACTTTTGCGCCCATGGCAACTGCCCTGTGGCTCTGCCCATGCTACACCACAGGCAGCAGGTTTATGTCCTTGACAGCAGTCTCAGTGCTGTAGGTTTGTTATATTTGAACCTGTTCAGTCACCTTTCACTGCATCTAAGATTGCAAGTTGAACCACGAGTCTTAAAGCTATAGTTCTTGATTACATGCATTACCTTTTGCAGTAGGTATACAGCTTCATGAGACACTCTACACACAAGAGACTACACAAATCTCATGACCTCTTCACAGATTGTAGGGTTCCTTCAACTGTACAAAAGGCTGTCCATTTTTACTCCTTTTAGGTTATTTCATGCCATTGTCGAGCAATGCCATTTCATCATACTCATCTAGCCTGATTGTGCCAATCTGCCTTTTGTCCCATGCTCAGGGAAGAAGAGCTTTTTTGTTTCACGCAAACTATCAACATTTCTTCTCTTGCTCCTGTCTTTTCCCATTACCTTTTAAATTACATCAGGCTTGTGACTAGCTGACAGGACAGATGGAAGTACTGCATTTTTTTCCAACATAGTAGAGCATCTCTTTCTCTGCCCCTATTTCTGTGCCACATAGGTGATCTGTATTGAACTTTGTTTGCTGGGCTGCATCTGAAATGTTCTACAGTACAGCTTTCAGGTGCTTTCTTAGCCTCTTTCATCTGACAGGTACAGCTGCTGTCCCCTCGCACAGAATTTGATATCTTCAACTCAACAATTGATGGTGCTTGTTCCATCTGTAAGGTCAGGCCGCCACCACCGCTTATGTTTATGTAGTTATCAAGACTTTGGGGTTATTAGGTGGGGGTATCTCTCATCAATTCTGGTGAAAGAGGGAAGGACATTGAGAATGATATATGCAACATGCGTTTTCTGTAGGCATTGGACCCCAAAAATGAGTAAAAGGTGATGAGGGCACACAGAGTCATACACCACAATCTCTTAGTAAAATCATCTTTGATGTCTGCCCATTGGTGGAAGGGACCTTTGTTGGTTGATGTGAAGTACTGTGAGAGAGTAGGTATTAACAATTCATTTCAGACTTGTGACGCCAACGCATCTCCATGACGAGGACCAGGAATCTATAAATGTAACTAAAAGGGTTTATTGAAGGTTATTAGTCCATCCAGCATACAGGCATATTAGCATTAGAATCGAAGGATACATCAATGCAGTTGGTAAACTGAAATATCTCAGTAGATTAAGCAGTAAAAAAATGAGATCCAAATAGTAACAGCTACAAAAATGCAGCAACAGAGCAAAGTAAATATATGTTCTATAAAAAAGCTTTCCTCCTGTTTCATAAACATATGGCAACTACAAAATCATCTAATGAGGGCTTCTTATTAGGAAGTTAGGAAGGTGTCAGCATGACAAAGACTTCTGTAGCAGTCTTCACAGGAGAATAAGTGTTTAGCATGATGCTTCACACTCGAAGAAAAAGAAAGCAGTGAGGTCTGTCCCTTTCCAGGTCTGGAAAGAAAATGCCCTATATCTGGTGAGAACACAAACTAAATAACAGGAGCTTTGAAACATCCTTATCTTGCCCCACACTACCAAGACCCAACCAACTAGTTATTTAAAGGGGTATTCGTAACCTCCACTGAATTTCCCAACGCATCGAACCTGAGATTGTAACTGCAACCTTGAACATCTTCCGGTCCTGATTCATAATGAGTAGAAGGCTTCTTCAGAACATTAAGGGGCCCATTAGGATGTCTGGTGGATCGCCACCGACAGACATCCTTACCCTTCCGCCACCCATTTTCCCCTCACCATATTACTATGGCAAAGGGGACCGCGGCGAACGGCGACTGGGGCGGAAAAAGTTTAATATGATGGCGGTGTCTATCAGACACCGCCAGCCATATTAGCATGGGCCAAAACAGACGCCTTTCCAGGGCGGCAATGCCGCCACGGAAAAGCAGGTGGTCTTCACTTCGGGGGCCGCTGCGGGCCCCCATGGTGAAGGCGAGGTGGAGGGGTGCACATGGGGGGTACCTGTGGTACCCCCCTGCATTTTCATATCCAATGCGGCAGGCACCGCGCGGTGTCTGCCTCTTTGTGTATGCAAATGCATACATGCATTTTTAGCATTGTGGCGGGCGGTGCTGAGAGCACGCCCACCACAATGTTAAAAATGTAGGATGCGCCCGCCACTGTGGCGGGCACATCCTATTACGCCCCACGGGACCCCTGCCCTTATGGTGGGCGGTCCCATTATCCAATAGGATGGCAGGCGGACTAAGTCCGCCCGTCATCCTAATGACCCCTAAGTCTCCACGCTCATTGCCAAGCTCTTTCCTTCTGGCCTCAATATAGGCATTCTAATGCAATAAAACTTCTTTCTCTATCTAACAAGAATTGTGATAAGGCTCCTGCAGAAGAAAGAAAGAGCGCACTGCTAACACAGCTAAATGCATTTTAAGATGAGGCCTAAAATCAGGTTAAGCTAAGTTACCATTTAACATGAATTTGAATACATGATTTTACATCCACACATATAACTTTCAGAATACAATCAATATGATTAAAAAAAAACATAATTATATGTTTAACTAACCATTAGTGTATCTGTATACATATCTCTAACCTTTACAGTGATTACATTTTGCTAATAGATTTAAATCATTCATACACATTAATATGATTAAGGAACACAGTGAGTATAATGTCTTATACGAGTATATCACTACATAATCATGAGGGGGGCGTGGCCAGGCTCCAAAGAAGGGAGCAGTACTGCTTGGGAACTCCTATCGGCCGTCCGTCATCCACAGCCATTCTGATGCCCTGCAAGGGGCCTGAATAGCCACGAGGCATCCCCACAGCAGCCAGCACAGAGTGGATTGATCGGAAGTGAAGCAAGCCTCTCCAACGGCCCGGATCGGGCAGAAAAGATAAGCGCACACGGGTGCACAGCCAAGATGGCGGCACCCAGCGAGCGCTGACAAGCTCAGGCATCACACAAAACACTGGCATGAGTGGCTCAGACGAAGGACTGCCGGGCCCACTCTTAAGCCCGGCACCGGCATAAAGCTACCAGCTAGTGGGACCCCCGCGGGGCAGGCCAAGGGAGAGAACACGAATTGCTCGCAGCACCCAGGAACGGGCAAAATGGCGGCACGCCGCAACGGCGGCGCTTGCAGGGGCACAGGAGCACAACCAACGACCTATGGCACTCCCCTCCAGCCTTCATGCAGGATCCAACACAGAGCCTAGGAAATCCGGGAATTACATCTGCCAGTGGACGGGCGCTGAGGAGCGAACGTGGCGAAGAGCACCCCTGAGCGCGGCCTGGACAGTGGCGCCAAGCGGGCGCTGAAGGTCACGGAATCCGTGCAAGGAGCCAGCAAGAAGGAATGACGCATTACCTTCTCTGGCCTCCAAATCACTGGGCGCTAGCACAGGAAGAGCGTGTGCACTCTTGCCAGTATCGGACACTCAGGCGGAGGCACCTGAGGGGCCTCCCTGAGATACCATGAAGTGCAACAACGACTGCGCAGCCTGGGCTGCCCGCGCATGGACGAGCACAGGGAAAAGCGCCTTGCGGGTAAGTAGGCGGGACCCCCTGCATTAGACTGACTCCATCACCCATACAATCCAGGGGGTGTACGCACATAGAGCAGAGGGGGTGGGTGACCTCAGGGGGCAATAACCTGAATCCCGAAGAGAGTAGGGATGGGACAGTGGGAGTAGACCCAGAAAGCCCTGAAAGCAGCCCCCAAAAAAGTAAGGAGCAAAGGGGCAATGGGGCCTGACTGCACTAGGCGCTGACGCACCCAGGACGGCGCACTCCGGGCGAAGGTGATGCCAGGAGGCCCCTGAGGACTTGGACGAATGGCGCACTCCGGGGGTTGCCGGGAGGGTGCCTGCAAACAGAGCCCAGTTTGCACCCGTGACGGAGGCTGACGATACCCCATGAGCAAGCGTAGCACCCGGAACATCATGGGGCGGGAGGACACCATGGGAAAACTTCTGAAACAGAAGGAGAAGGAGGATCTTGCAACGGGTAGACCCCCAGATGAGGCCGAGAAGTCTGCAATGAGGATGGACCTCCTAACAGATCCTACATTACAGGACATACTGCAAGCTATCACCACCTCCAGCGAACGCCTGGAACGGAAAATTGATTCTCTCAGCCTGGATACGGGATTGCTCCGGGAGGACCATAAGAAACTAGTGGACCGCGTCACGAAAAACAAAAGAACACTGGCTACGACTGTTCCGGCGATCACAGACATGTAAAACGGAATATCCGTGCTGGAAACCAAAGTACGGACACTGGAAGAAAGGGCAGAGGACGCTGAAAACCGATCGCGTAGAAGCAACCTCTCAATAGTGGGCCTGCTGTAGAAAATTGAAGGGCACAAATGGCGGACTATCTTAAAAAATGACTCAAGGACGAAGTGGCACCGACCGGCCTATCGAACTTCTTCGCCCTAGAGAGGGCACATTGCATCCCGGCGAAGCCGCCCACACCTGGCGCCCCGCCATGAGTGCTGATAGCGAAACTCCTCCACTACAAGGACTGTGATCACATCCTAACTCAGGCGTGGCTCAAGGGCGACATCCAAGTGCACAACTCCATAGTGCGCATCTTCCCGGACATCTCCCGCGAGGTGAATCATACCGAGATGTAAAACAGAGACTACACCAGCTGGATTACAAATACGTGACACAGTACCTGGCCACGCTGAGGGGGACCACAACGGAAGACACCAAATTCTTCAGGGCTCCCCGGGAGGCATCTGACTGAATAGACTGACAGTGCAAGAGCAGAATCCAATGGGGGGATCGCGGCGAGGACCCCGCACGAGACACCGGAAGAATGGGACTGAGATCCTGGCGCCTCCACAGGAGGAAGCACAACTAGAATGACGAAGCGCAATACAGGTGGTGGCGCTAATCAGCGGGGGAACTGAGAACCCAGGACCTCCTGAAAGTGGCGAGGAACGGGCAGACACGGGCTCGGAGACTGGATCGGAGACTGGATCCAGTGAGTCTGAAGCGCAGAGCCTGACACTGCCAGATTTTACGCCGCAGACGGCAGATGGCATCATCTAATGGCAGGGAACGAGAGCCGGTGAGAAATGCTACCAGATTGCCGCAAGACACTGCAACATCTATATTAAGGTACAGGGGCACATGGGTGGAAGGTGGCTGAGGGGTGATTCACCGAAAACTTTGTGGGGGATGGAGGTTGCAGAGACTGGGAGAACGCCGACGAGAGGCCACCCCTGGAGACTGACTAATTGAACTGCAAGCAGTTACTTATAGACCTTTTCTATTGGTTTGGATGGGAGGGGTTTTACTACTTATCCTGGGAGAGTGGGAGTTGGGGAACATGTTTACTGTTGACAAGAGGGGGTAACCTTGAGTTGCGCTATATATGGAACACTATGGCAAGGAGAGTGAAGGGCGAGGGGAGGGCGTTGCTCAGCCTTGGTAGCGGCCGACTTATCAAATCAAATGTCAATGGCTGATAAACAACACTATAAATGAATGACGTTGAACATTAGGGGGATGCGCACCATGTCAAAGTGCCACAAGTCACTCTCTTACAAAAGAAGAAGGGGAGCCCAGATAGCCCTCCTGAAAGAAACACACCTAACACAGAAGGAAGGGCAAGCACTACACAAAAGATGGAGTGGGCAGCTCTACTACACCACCTATTGGGCCTATGCAAGAGGGGTGTTAATATGGATCGGAACTGGGGTGCCGTTCCAATTGCTATCCTCAGTAGTGGACCCGGAAGGGCGCTACGTAGCAGGAAAGGGGAGACTTGAGGGCCGGGAAATCTGCTTAGTTAGCGTCTACGCCCCCAACGTGGATCAACCTACCTTCTTTACGACCCTGAACCACTGACTAGCTCAATGCCTTGCGGATACGGTCATAGCCAGGGGTGACTTCATTAGTGTGGACAATGTGCTGCTAGACAGGTCCCGTCCCCCATTGCAGAACTCCCAGGCAGCGCACGCTTCCCAGGCCTTCACAGCATGGAGACAGAACTTGGGATTGATAGACCCGTGGCGTACCTTGAGCTCACAAGGGAGGGATTACTCCTCCTTTTCAGCGGTCCACGAAGTGCACGCACGCCTAGACGCCTTCCTCTGCTCGGCAGATGTCCAATGCCATGTCACAAGCACAGGAGTACGTTGCACGCACCATCTCAGACCACAACACACTGCTCATGTCACTGCAATGGGCCCACCCACCAGCAGCAATCCCGACATGGAGGCTTCGCGCAGACACCCTGGAGGGCCAGGTCTTCAGAGAGGAGATCAGAGGCGAAATAACGCGGGCACGGTTGGGTCACAGAATGTAGAGTGGGACTCATTCACGGTGGTCTTGAGGGGCCAATGTATAACACGGGCCACCGGGGTTAGGCGCGTCCTCACATGTGAAGTAGAGGAGGCAGAATTGGCACTAAGAGAGATGGAAGGCAGGAGGCCGGGACATCCAGAACTCCACATGGCCCACTTAGACGCTAAGGAGGAAGTGGCAAAGCAAACTGAGAGACTTTGAAGCTTCGATTATAAGAAGTATTTAGAGCACACACATGCTGTAAGGGACAGGTCCAACTCACTCTTGGCATGGTTGACCGACCCGAAGACTAGGGGTGCTTCTCTAGTGGAAATAGAAGACGAAGGGGGGACCAGACACTATGCGCCAGACAGGATCAATGGGATCTTTGCCCGATACTATGCCAACCTTTACATGGAAAGGTGCCTAAGCGAACCGGTAGACATTAGGGAATATCTGGATGACTTGCCACTAACAGTTCTGAACCCTGAAGTGGCGGACTTACTCGGGGCAGATATTACCCAGCAGGAGATTCGGGTCGCTATCAAGGGCATGGCCCGTAACAAGACCCCGGGCACGGATGGCCTCCAGGCCGAATTTTATGCAATATATGCAGAGAAGCTGGCCCCTCAACTGGCTGCGATGTACCAGGGGGCCCGAGAGTTGGGAGAGCTGCCCAAGATTGCCAGAGAAGCCCTTATTATCCCCAAACCCGGGAAAGAACCCCATGACTATAGGGCCTACAGACCACTATCAATGTTAAACATGGGTTATAAGATCCTCAGTAAAATACTGGCGATGCGTCTGCTGCCACACATGCCCCTACTGGTGCACGCAGACCAGGCAGGATTCATCCAGGGGCGGAACACGGCCATAAACATCCGGCGGCTCCTTGCAGTAATGGACTCAGAGGGGTATGATAGGCAAGCGGCAGCAGTGTTCGCAGTAGATATCGAAAAGGCGTTCGACAGCTTGGAGTGGAAATATTTGTACGAGGTCTTAACCAAGATGGGGCTGGGGGAGGGATTCCTGACATGGGTGTGGCTACTTTACACATCCCCTACAGCCCGTGTAAGTACTGGGAGGATTATCTCATCCAGGCAGAGAGTGGAGAGAGGCACGAAGCAGGGATGCTCCCTCTCCCCACTCCTGTGTGCCCTGGGCATGGAACCACTGGCGAGCAGAGCCAGAAGCGGCCGGGACTACCGGGGCCTGGAAACAGCGACAGGGCAACATTACATTACACTTCATCACGACGATCAACTCATATTTTTGTGCAACACGGATGGGGAGCTGAGGGGCGCATGCAGCATGCTAGATGGGTTCGGCACCATGTCAGGCCTTAAGGTTAACTGTCAAAAATCCAGCTTGCACCCACTGGCACCTGATAGCCCCCCATTGCTTACGCTAGAACATCTGCGCAGCGAGCGTAATTGCCTGCAGTACCCGGGAGTCAAAATATACCATAGGGTGGCAGACTTACTAGACAGTAACGTGGGAAGAGTTATGAGGGGGGCAAAAGCAGCAATGGACTTCTGGGGAACGCTTCCGCTATCCGTGGCTGGAAGGGTGGATGTCCTGAAAATGGTGACACTACCGCGCTTACTATACTACTTCAGGACATTGCCGGTATGGATCCCGCGAGCAATGTTCAAGGAGCTGGACTCAACAATTACATCATTTATCTGGGGTACCGACAGACGGAGGGTGGCACTGGCAATGCTGAGACGCCCCACAGCTGAGGGCGGATTGGCCCTGCCAGACCTCAAGTCCTACTACCTGGGAGCACAACTATACTGACTAATACAGTGGCTAGCAGTGGATCGGAGCCCGGGTTGGGAGCGGTGTCCAACAGCACCAGACATGGTTGCACTGGCGAGAGTCGTCCTCCGTGATAGCTGGACCTGACTTCCAGAAAGCCCGGTGGGCAATACATAGTGCCTTGAATGCCACTCTCTGTCTCACTGGAAGCCAGTGTAGGCTGTTCAATGCAGGTTTGGCTGACTGCATCCGTGGAACCTGTAGCAGGGTCCGGGCTGCACAGTTCTGCACCACCTGAAGCTTTCGCAGGGTCATCTCGGGGGCTCCAACATACAGGGCGTTGTTCGAGTCCAACCGGGACTGAATCAGGCCCTGTACTGCCACTTGTTTGGCTTCCATTGGAAGGAGGGGAAGAACTTTCCTTAGTGTTCTAAGTAGGCCAAAACAAGTGGCGGATAGTTTAGAAGCCTGAGTAGAGAAGGAGAGATTTCTGTCAAGCCATACTCCTAGGCTTTTTACGCTTTCCTTGGGGGTGGGGGGGGTACCCAGGCACGGAGGCCATAAGGAAGTGAAAGACATCGGTGATACTGAGCCCAGGAGCATGAGCTCAGTATACTGTAGAGATGTGTACTGTAGAGATGTCAAAATCAGTA
This sequence comes from Lissotriton vulgaris, assembly GCF_964263255.1. NCBI lineage: Eukaryota > Metazoa > Chordata > Amphibia > Caudata > Salamandridae > Lissotriton > Lissotriton vulgaris. Next base: position 1,310,929,148 of record NC_141695.1, read on the forward strand.
CAAAACAGTTTGAGATCAGAATACAAATTGGCCATGACATTCTGAACGCATCATTATTCTTTTATATGTGTTTTGAGCCAGAGGTTTCACATGTACCTTTTATGTGATGGATCTGCGTGTTTCATATCCTATATACATACCATTTTGCAAAGCTGTGAAGGGTTATTTCTATAAGAGACAGTAAAACCTTAATATTCTGTTGCTTTGAATTTGAATACAGTTCTGTTTTTGGAGTGTAGCAGAAGGAACTGTGTTCCTTCTAGTACAGGATCGGTATCCACTATATATTAAGTATTGTGTGACTGTTTTCTTCAGACCTTATTCTATAGTGATTTTTAAATAATGATTATGTGTCCCATGTGTCCTTATGAAGACATGTATTGTATTAAGTTGGATACATTTAAAAATTGGTGTTGGTCCATAATGTAAATAAAACATTTATGGCCAGATGTACAAAAATATTTTGCTATTACAAAGCCTCTGATTCGCAAAATACAAGTTTATGTTTTGCAACATGCAAGGCGTTATTTCGATTGAAAATGCAATTCTGTTGGACAGGCCACATGAAGGGCCGCTCTCCCCCGGCCCAACCAGGCCTGAGCCCAGTCCCGCAAGTACCACACACCACCATTGCACGTCCTCCGTCCCCTCAGGGACCCCTGCCCTCGAGCCTGCCGACCTCGAGGGTCCAATCCACTGCCGGCCCACGCGCCCAGCCTGGGGCGCCATCTTGGACACTCCACCACGAGGCCGCCTGGCCCCCGATCGACCTCAACCCTGGGCCTGGCCCGGCCTCAGACATTCCGGCACCACCCTCCACCCAGGAGGTGAGCGGGCTACTTGGCAAGTCAATGGGAGAAAGAGGTGCCGATGGCTCTCCCCCACCAAGTGCCGCTCGCCCATCGCCTCCCCGGGCGCTGGCTCCACCCCCCTGCTGGGTGTCTGGACTCCCCCATCCCGGACCTCCCGACCTCCAAGTGCGAGGGTCCGGACATCAAAGCACGCCAGCCCTATAACTGGGGCAGCTCCAGAGCAGGAAGGCAGTTGTATCTTGGAGTCGAGAGACGTAAAGAGGAACTCATCCTGGACGGACTACTGGCGCTGCCATAGCTCTGTCCTGTGCACCATCGTCCTGCCTGTTGGCGCTGCCACAGCCGTCGTAACCTTCATCCTTCATCGTCGTCGGGATCTGCTGGCGTGGCCGCGGACCGTTGTAACCGTCATCTTCCACCGGGACCTGCAGGCTCCGCCGCGGACCGTCGTCCTTCCTTCATCCATCTCGGGACCTGCTTGGCTCCTCCACGGCCCGATCATCTAGAACGCCGAGCTCGAGGATTGAGAGCTATTTTGTACTCATTGGTAACTAAGACTGTCCCGCTACCCCTTTCCTAAACCAGAGACTAGAACCGAGGGGACCCCTGAGTCCAGACCTCCTTGTATCCATCCTCGTAACCTAAGAATTGCATATAAAGTCTCGTTAACCTTCAACCTTGTGTGGTGTCCGTCTGTGGGGGGGAAGTTACTTATCTGTACAGTCGTTGGAGACGGCTCTCCCTGGAGACCTCTCCCCGTAACCTCGGCCGACCCTCCCGGTCCGTCTAACATTGGTGGCCAGCGGCGCGATCCGAATCACCGCATAAACGTACAGAGAGTAGCTCACCCCACGACGAAGTCACAATGACCACGAAAGAGAGCGGATCAACCGAGAAATTCCAAATGGAGAAATTGGAGGAGTACAACCATCGTGAACTTAAACAATTCTGCATCGAACTGGGTATCGCTACCACCGGACTGAGTACCAAGGACGATTTTAAGCATGCCCTAGAATCTTGGGCAGAAACCGGGGCTGCCGGAACCCCTGATCAAAGCACCGTAGAAAAAACGACCACGGCCCCGGAAGGGCAAAGAACGGGTCTCTCGCAAGGCGAGATCCAGGAAAGAGAAAGGACCCGACTACACGAACTAGAAATGGCCCGACTTAAAATGGACGTTGAACTTAAGTTGGCCGAACAAAAAATCAACTTAGAGCACCTGCGTCTCCGAGAAGAAAGAGAGGAGAAACAGAGACAAAGGGAGCTCGAGGAAAAAAAACTAGCGTACGAACACGAACGAAACCTAGCCGAGATCAACCTACGCAAGCAGAATAAAGAAGCAGGGGTACCCGAGCGACCCCCCACCTCAGGGGCCACAGACAAAAAGGTACACATCCCCAAGGATGTTGTCCGAGAATACTTCAGAGAGGACGACATCCAGCAATGGTTTAAAGCCTATGAAATCGCTATGACTGCACACCGGATCGATAGAAGCGACTGGGGAGCCGGTCTCTGGGGAAGATTCCTCAATGAGGGCCGCGACACCCTACTACAGCTCCCGGACCACCAGATGACCTCCTACGACCATATGAAAGCGGCCCTCCTCACCCGCTATGGTCTCACACCCGAGATGTACCGTCAGAGGTTCCGAGACTGCACCCGCATCCCGGGTACAACTTGGGTGGACTATGTAACATACTTTAGCCGAGCCTTCGAGGGCTGGATCCGAGGAAGCAACGTCACGACCTACGAGCAACTATTTAACCTGATGGTATGGGAGCATCTGTCGAACAATTGCTTCATTGAACTCCGCCAACACCTCCTCGACAGCAAGTTAACGGATCCCCGGCAGCTCGCAGCCGAAGCTGACCGGTGGGAGATCACCAGAGTGGGCCGGAATGGGTCCTACGAACAGAACCGGAACAACAATGGTCAGCACCGACCCAGAGGAGGAGGAGGGGGCCAAGGGCGAGGAAGAGACAACGCCCCGGTCGCCCCCGCTACCAACACCACCCCCCCGGCCAACCGGGGCAGCACCCCAGCGCGACCGGGGTACAGAGCCAATGTCACGTGTCACCGATGTCAACGAGTCGGCCACTATGCGAACGACCCAAACTGCCCGCAGTACCAGAGCCCAAGACCCCGCCAAGTGGCCGCTGCAGCCCTAGGGGAAGAACAGATCTCCGAGGAACAGGAAGAGTACGAACAAGAGCATCAAGAGTGGGAGCCAGCCGCCATGACTCTAGCCTGCTTAGGGGGGAAAGACATGGTCCCGCGGGTCCCCCTACCCGCTAACACCCAGAAGTACAGCCAATGGGTGAGCATCAATGGACACCAGGCCGAAGCCCTTCGTGACACCGGGGCCAGTGTAACAGCCGTCCGCTGTCACCTGGTGGCCCCAGAACAGTATCTACCGAACATTCTCTGCCCTGTACGATCAGCCGATAACTCGGAGAGCCTGTGTCGGATGGCCTGCGTCCCCTTCGAATGGGGGGGGGTCTCCGGCATGTTGAAAGTGACGGTCCGAGACGATGCCCCCGTAGACTGCCTCCTGGGCAATGACCTGGAAAGCTCTCCGTGGGCCGCCGTGGAGCGAAAGGAACACCTGGGGATGTTGGGCGTCCCCGACTGGGCGTGCGTCACCACCCGTTCCATGGCCGCCCGTGCCAACCACCAGCCAGAAGAACCCGAATGGCCGGCGCCACCGCCTCCGGTCGCCCCGGCCGAAAACACCGACCGTAACATTCCCGCCGAACCAGCTCAACCCACCGACCTCGCTAACCTCGACCAGTGGCCTCAAGAAGGGGGGCCCACGCAAGAACAATTTCGCAAAGAACAGAAGACCTGTCCCTCCCTCGAGGGACTCCGCCAGCAAGCGCTCGCCCAAAGCGCAGGGGATACCCCCGGAACTCATTGGGTCTACTGGGACAATGATCTGCTGTACAGCGAGCAAAGAATCGCCGAGCTGGGGAGCAACCGAGTACTAGTGGTACCCCTCCGTTTCAGAGACTTCCTGTTAAACCTGGCCCACGATGTCCCCCTGGCAGGACATCTGGGACAAGATAAAACCTACAGTCGCCTAGTGACCCACTTCTTCTGGCCCAAAATGAGAAACGATGTGCACCAGCATTGCCGATCTTGCCCCACGTGCCAAGCCAGTGGGAAGAGCGGCCGCAAACTAAAGGCTCCCCTGCAACCTTTTCCCGTGGTCACTACCCCGTTTGAGAGAGTCGGAATAGACATTGTGGGGCCCTTGGACCCACGCACAAAACAAGGCCATCGATTCATCCTGGTGCTAGTGGACCACGCCACCCGCTACCCTGAGGCTGTTCCTCTGCGAACTGTGACAGCCCCGGTGGTCGGCCGGGCCCTGATGGGGATCTTCTCCCGTGTGGGCTTCCCCCGAGAAGTCGTCAGCGACAGAGGCACGAACTTTATTTCCAAATACATGAAGTCCCTCTGGCAACAGTGCGGGGTCACCTACAGATTCACAACCCCCTATCACCCTCAAGGGAACGGACTCGTTGAGCGGTTCAACCGCACGCTAAAGGGAATGATCGGGGGGTTGGAAGAGCCCCTCCGTCGCCAGTGGGATGTGCTGCTGCCGTGCCTCCTCTTCGCATATCGAGAAGTCCCCCAGAAATCCCTGGGCTTCAGCCCATTTGAACTGCTATATGGACACCCAGTGCGAGGGCCGCTCAGTCTCGTCAAAGAAGGCTGGGAGATGCCTCCGCTAAAGAACCCTCCAGATGTCTTCCGGTACCTCCTCACCCTCCGCAACCAGACCCGGCGGTTCAGAGAACTAGCGAAGGCCAACCTAGAGGCCAGTCAAGAGGACATGAAAAAATGGTATGACCAGAATGCCTCATCCATTGAATTCGAACCTGGCCAACAGGTATGGGTGATGTCCCCCACTGAGCCATGCGCCCTGCAAGACAAATGGACGGGGCCCTTCAAAGTAATAGAGCGCAAGGGGCCTGCCACTTATCTCATCGACATGGAATCCTCCCGGAACCCTCTCCGGGTCCTCCACGCTAACAGACTAAAGCCCCACTTTGTGCGAACAGAGCTCAGCCTCCTGATGGCCACAGACACTGGGGTTGAAGAAGACTCCGAGCCTCTCCCTGACCTCCTACGGACTCAAGAGCAAGACGGCTCCGTGGATGGGGTCCGGCTCTCAGAGGCCCTCACCAGAGAACAACGCCAGGAGTGTCAAGCCCTCCTATCACAGTTCGCCAGCCTGTTCTCCCTCACCCCGGGTGTCACTTCCTGGTGTGTGCACGATGTGGATACCGGGGACAGCCCCCCTATCCGCCACCGGGCCTACCGCGTGCCAGACCGGGTACGGGCCTGCATCCAGGAAGAAATAGCCAAGATGCTCACGATCGGGGTCATCGAGCCCTCAGACAGTCCCTGGGCCAGCCCTGTCGTACTGGTCCCCAAAGCAGCTGCCCCCGGCACCCACTTTCGGGTGCAGACCGACCACCGACCCCTGCAATGGCTGATGCATATGCGGGGGGAGAACCCAAAGTTGCTACGCTGGTCCATCTCCTTGCAAGGTATGGACTTCACAGTCGAACACCGGCCTGGGCCAGATCACGCCAACGCGGATGGCCTGTCCCGGTTTTTCCGCCTCGACGAGGAGAGTCCCCAAGAGGATGGGTAACTCTCCCCGCCTTCAGCTGGGGGGGACGCATGTTGGACAGGCCACATGAAGGGCCGCTCTCCCCCGGCCCAACCAGGCCTGAGCCCAGTCCCGCAAGTACCACACACCACCATTGCACGTCCTCCGTCCCCTCAGGGACCCCTGCCCTCGAGCCTGCCGACCTCGAGGGTCCAATCCACTGCCGGCCCACGCGCCCAGCCTGGGGCGCCATCTTGGACACTCCACCACGAGGCCGCCTGGCCCCCGATCGACCTCAACCCTGGGCCTGGCCCGGCCTCAGACATTCCGGCACCACCCTCCACCCAGGAGGTGAGCGGGCTACTTGGCAAGTCAATGGGAGAAAGAGGTGCCGATGGCTCTCCCCCACCAAGTGCCGCTCGCCCATCGCCTCCCCGGGCGCTGGCTCCACCCCCCTGCTGGGTGTCTGGACTCCCCCATCCCGGACCTCCCGACCTCCAAGTGCGAGGGTCCGGACATCAAAGCACGCCAGCCCTATAACTGGGGCAGCTCCAGAGCAGGAAGGCAGTTGTATCTTGGAGTCGAGAGACGTAAAGAGGAACTCATCCTGGACGGACTACTGGCGCTGCCATAGCTCTGTCCTGTGCACCATCGTCCTGCCTGTTGGCGCTGCCACAGCCGTCGTAACCTTCATCCTTCATCGTCGTCGGGATCTGCTGGCGTGGCCGCGGACCGTTGTAACCGTCATCTTCCACCGGGACCTGCAGGCTCCGCCGCGGACCGTCGTCCTTCCTTCATCCATCTCGGGACCTGCTTGGCTCCTCCACGGCCCGATCATCTAGAACGCCGAGCTCGAGGATTGAGAGCTATTTTGTACTCATTGGTAACTAAGACTGTCCCGCTACCCCTTTCCTAAACCAGAGACTAGAACCGAGGGGACCCCTGAGTCCAGACCTCCTTGTATCCATCCTCGTAACCTAAGAATTGCATATAAAGTCTCGTTAACCTTCAACCTTGTGTGGTGTCCGTCTGTGGGGGGGAAGTTACTTATCTGTACAGTCGTTGGAGACGGCTCTCCCTGGAGACCTCTCCCCGTAACCTCGGCCGACCCTCCCGGTCCGTCTAACAAATTCCAACTGGCATTGTACAGTTTTCAATTCATATACAATTGCTAATGATACGTGGTATGTAATATGTGTCCTCCCTCTCCTTTCCTAGTCGATATGCAATGTATCTACATTATTGATCTGTTACTCAGACCTGTAAACTGGTGGGAAGTTATTTGCAAGACAGCTTCCACCTTGTGAATCATGACCTTCAGTAGGAGGTACCAGGTGCGGCTGGCAGGTAACAGTGGTGGGGGGATGGCGGCGGGATAGTCAGAAACTTACCTGTACATTGCTGGTCACTAGCCGCTGCCTTTCTTCCCTCCTCTGCTCTTCCTCGTTCCCGGCTGCACCCATGTTTCCAGACTCCCATAGCCAATCATCACGCTGCTGTCATCAGCATAGCAGCAGTGTTGTGATTGGTCTGAATACAATGGTTCGGTGCTCAGACGGGAAGTAGGAGCCTGTACATGTTCTCCACTCAGGTGGAGATCATACTAAGTATGCATGATGGCTTGGCCATCCCAAGAAGGCCAGCCAAACATTCATGAGCACTTAGGTGCACCATACACTTCTCCCTCTTTAATGAGCCCAGACCCATCCGCCTAACTTAGCTACAGTCCATTATAATAACAACAAAATGATATTAACGATCTGTTATTATCATTTAATTTTTCATTTGCACTGCTCATAGAGCAATGGGGTGACGATCCTCCGCCTTAGCGGAGGAGCCACCGCTGGGAAGTACTGGACATGCAGGGGACATGAAAGTGTGTCCCCCTTTCCTTTGTAAGCTGATATGCAATGTAACTAATACTGGGCCCTGAGAGGGGGTGGTAACACATTTGTATGGCTGCATCCACCATATCAATGCTGTAGTTTGGCAGTGGGTGAGCAGGCGGCAATCTAGAGAACACCTTTATGCCAGTGGCTTAATGATAGCCCCTGCAGCTCCTGCGGTGCAGAGGATCCCTGAGCTCAAAGGGGGCCCCTTCACAACTATTAACAGTTGGCGGGCCCCTAGCCTCAGAGATCCTGACTGGATCCAAAGTGTGGGGGCTCCCTCCATGCACTTTGCAGCGGGGGGACTCTCCAGATAAATTATGCCACTGCTTTTTGATTCCCCAAATCTGCTCTGTGAATGTCATCTAATATTGGTTGTTGCAATTCAGCTATTTCATTGGCCTTTGTTTCAGTATGCTTAAGGACATTCCTCTTAGAATTGTTGGGACATACAAATAATGCTCTTGCTATGTTCGCAAATCATGTAATACTTTTTTCCATTAGATTATGATCCCAATCCTCCTAATCCACAAGGGTTCCCTGGGTTCCCAATCCCATAACCTGACCACCACAAATGTCAACATTGTGAGGATTTTAGGACCAGGTCTCCCATAACCAAACCTCAGTACCTCCTCCCCATCTCCTTGTCTCCAAGCAATATGACCATTGGATCATCAGGCACTATAATTCCACGTATCTCTTGCAGCCACTTCCTCACCTCTTTCATGAAGTTGGCTTTTTTCGGAAACGACCACCAGAAATGGTTATATTTTGGAAGTAGCCCATGTCCGTTTAAGGGGTTGCTGTCAAAACAATGTCACCATTCAAGGACAGCGAATGCAAGATGGAAGTCTGCTGATCCTCGCAAACCTCAATCCCTGTATTCAAAGTTATTTGCAGACAAACGCAAATAGACTCCTGCCTCATAAATATTAAAGAAGAAGACATTTTGTAACTTCTCCGAATGGACATTTTGCACTGTACATCAGTTGCAGTGAAAAATGAAGTTGCAAACAAGTTGGAATGGAAATACTACAGTTTTGTGTCCTCACTTTAGTACATCAGAATTTAAATTGAGATTAGTGCACTTGTTTTTATGCAGCAGCCTACATTTGATTTGGAAATGTAAATGAAGTAAATGTAGTAGCGGCTGGTGTCGGCTAAAAATGGTGAGCCAACACGGGGCTGTGCAAACAAATAAAGAAAAAAGACTTACCTGATGCTCAGCGCTCTTCTACGAGCCGCTCTTCTGCTCCTCTGGACACCCGTCTCCCAGACTACCCTGCGTCCAATACGATACTGCTCTCACCAGGACAGCAACTTCAGGATTGGGTGGAGCACACTGCTTTTGGGCTCCATCGGGAGCCGGGATCCTGCACCTGGTGGTCTCTCCACTGAGCAAGGCAGCTGGGTTGGAGATGAGTCAGTGCGCATGACAATTTAGACGTCCTAAGAGGTCTGGCCAAACCGCTATGCGCACTGACAGCAGTGCATAACACTCCCCCTTCCTATTGCTGCAGTGCTGTGGCCCCACCCAAGAGACACAGACTGCCAAACAATAAAATGATAATCATTTTATTTTTTATCTGCCTAAGTGGGCAAGGGGCAAAAGACACACAATTGATGGATGGAATGCAGAACAAATCAAAACATTGAACCCCAGTCAGGAGATCTGGGTTAAATTAATCATTCTTTTGCTCACCATGACACCCCAGTTTAGACTTGGCCAAATGCTAATCAGTCTTGACCCTGTGCCTCATGGGAACAGTCCAGCCCAAACTGCCAAGCCAGGTCCTCCCTGGACCGGAAACAAGCATTTCCCCCTTCATCAGCCAGGATAGCTTGATTAAAGTGGCACAGTGGGCCCAGGACCCCAGCTGGAAATACCTGGCGCACTTAGAGCGAGAATGCAAAAGACACATAACTGATGGGCGGAATGCAGACCAAATCAAAACATTCACCCCCAGTCAAGAGATCTGGGTTAAATCCATCATTCTTTTACTCACCATGCCACCCCAGTTTAGACCTGGCCATATGCAAATCAGTCTTGGCCATGTGCCTCGTGGTAACAGTCCAGCCCGAACTGCCAAGCCAGGTCCTCCCTGGACTGGAAACAAGCTTCCTGGGACCGGTTTTGGGGTTTCACCCCTCATCAGCCAGGATAGCTTGATTCCAGTGGCACAGTTAGCTCAGGACACACGTCTGGGCATACCTGGTGCACTTAGGGCAAGGGGACGTCACTCCTCTGCCATGGCTGAGGAGCCCCAGCAGAGTATATATTAAAAAGCAGCAGCTATTTTCAAACTTGAACAAATGCCACTTTAGGGTGTGGATTCTATATTAATTTCAGTGCTCTGATTGCTTCAAGATGGATGAAATTTCCCCTTTGTAGTATGATGTTAGGCAGCAGGTGTATGTCCTTGACAGCAGTCACAGTGCTGTAGGTTTAATATAATCGAATCTGTTCAGTCGGCTTTCACTGCATCAAAGATTGCAAGTTGAACCACAAGTCTCAGAGTGATCATTGCTGTTGTCCATATGCATTACCTGTACAAAAGGCTGTACATTTTCACTCTTGTTTTGTTTATCTCATGCCGCTGCCAAGCAATGCCCTTTCATCAAACTCATCTAGCTTGTTTGTGCCAATATCTGGCTTTTGTCCAATTGCTGTGCTCAGCGCAGAAGGGCCTTTATGGCTCGACATTTCTTCTCTTGCCCCTGTCTTTTCTCATTACCCTTTGAATTACATCAAACTTACGGACTCGTTGACAGGAAAGACGGAAGCACAGCATATTTCTTTCTGTATAGAAGAGTATCTGTTTCTCTGCCCATATTTCTGTGCCACAAAGTAGGTGCTCTGTACAGAACTTTGTTTGCCAGACTACTTCTGGAATGTTCCAAAGTGCAGATTAATGGTGCTTTCTCAGCCTCTTTCATCTAGATAGCACTGCCATGGTGCACAGGGTCAGGACTGATTTGCATATAGTGGGCCTTGACTGGGGTGGAAAAGAGAGCTAAAGAACGATGATGGATTAAACCCAGATCTGTGACTGGGGGGAGAGTCTTAAAAGTTTCAGCGCTCCATCCATCATCTCCTTGTGTTTGCTTTGCTTGCCTTAAGTTGGCAGGGTATGCGCAGACGTGGGTCCCTTGCTTAATTTGCAGCTTTGTCACTGGATTCTAGCTAGCCTGGTTGATGAGGGGTGTTAACCCAAAACCGTCCCCAGGATTCTTGTTTCTGGTCCAAGGAAGACCTGGCCTGGCAGTTCAGGCAGGACTGTTCCCATGGGGCACAGGGTCAGGGTTGATTTGCCTATAGCTGGGTCTGAACTGGGGTGGTGAAGTGAGCTAAAGAACGGTAATAGATGAACCCAGATCTGTGACTGTCTGAAAAGTTTCAATACACTGTCCATCATCTCCTTGTGTTTGTTTTGCACACCTTAAGTTGGCAGGGTATGCCCAGACGTGGGTCCCTTGCTCACTTTGCCACTGTATTCAAGCTAGCCTGGCTAATGAGGGATGTTACCCTGAAACCAGTCCAGGATGCCTGGTTCCAGTCCAGGGATGACCTGGTTTTGCAGTTCGGGCAGGACTGTTCTCATGGGGCACAAGGTCAGGACTGATTTGCATATAGCTGGGTCTGAACTGGGGTGACGAAGAGAGCTAAAGAACAATGATGGATTAAACCCAGATCTGTGACTGGGCGTGAGTGTCTGAAAAGTTTCAGCACTCCGTCCATCATCTCCTTGTGTTTGCTTTGTTCACCATAAGTTGGCAGGGTATGCCCATACGTGGCTCCCTTGCTCACTTTGGCACTGGATTCAAGCTAGCCAGGCTGATGAAGGGAGTTAACCCATAACTGGTTCAAGGAGGCTTAACTCCGGTCCAGGGAAGACCCAGCCTGGTAGTTAGGGCTGGACTGTTCCGATGGGGCACAGGGTGAGGACTGATTTACATACAGCTGGGTGTGAAATGGGGTGGCGAAGTTAGCTAAAGAACGATGATGATTTCAACCCAGATCTGTGACTGGGGGTCAGTGTCTGAAAAGTTCCAGCGCTCAGTCCATCATCTTCTTGTGTTTGCGCTGCTGCAGTCACCTCACCACAGAGTTTGATAGCTTTAACGGGACTCAGAACTTGATGGTGGTGCTTGTTCCATCTATAATGGCAGGCCACCACTACCACTTATGTTAAGGTAGCTGTCAAGGCTTTGGGGTTATGAGGTGGGGGTATCTCTCATCAATTTCGGTGAAAGCGAAAAGGGCATTGAGAAAGATACATGAAAAATGCGGCCTCTTTAGGTCATTGGACCATAAAATGTGTAATTGGTGTTGAGTGCAAGCAGAGTCTCTTACTACAGTCTCTTAGTATAGTCATCAAAGAGTTCTGCCCATTGGTCGCATGGACCCTTATTGGTTGACGTGAAGAAGTATAAGAGAGTAGGCATTAACAATTCATTTCAGACTTGCAAAGCTAACACAACTCCAAAATGAGGACCAGGAATGAATAGCTGCAATTAGAAGGTTTTATTTAAGGATATTAATCCATTCAGCAGAAAAGCATATTAGTATTAGGTTCAAAATATACAGCAATACAGTTGGTAACCTGAAATACCTCAGTAGATTTAGCTGTAAAAAAATTAGATACAAAATAGTAACAACTACAACAATGCAGAAACAGAGTAAAGGAAATATATGTTCCATTAAGATGCTTCCCTTCTCTTCCCTAAATATAGGGTGACTATAAACTCATCTAAGGATGGCTTCTAATTAGAGAGTTAGGAAAGTGTCTGTATGACAAAGACTTCTGTAGAAGGGGAACAGTGTTTAGCATGACACTTCAGACTCGCAGGAAAAGAAAGCAGAGAGGTCTATCCCTCTCCAAGTCTGGAAGGAATATGCCCTACAACTGTGAGAACACCAGCTAAAATAACTGGAGCTTCTAAACATCCTTATCTTTTCCAACACTACCAGGACCCAACCAGTTTGTTACTTTAGAGGAGTATTCGCAACCTCCATTGAGTTTCCCAACGCATAGAAACTGAAATTGTAACTGCAACCTTGAACATATAACGGTCCTGGTTTATGATGAACAGAAGGCTTCTTCAGACCATTCGGTCTGCATTCTCATTGCCAAGATCATCCCTTCAGGCCTCACTATAGGTGTTCTAATGCAAACCATAATCCTTTCTCTATCTAACAAGAATTGTGACAACGCTTCTGCATAAGTAAGAAAGAAAACAAGCTAACACAGAAAGATGCATTTCAAAATGTGGCCTAAAGTCAGGTTAAACTAAGTTAGCATTTAACATGAATTTGAATACATGATTTTACAGACACACAAATATAACTTTCAGAATAAATTCAAACGTGAGTATGAAACAACAGGAATATATGTCTAGCTAACCATTAGTGTATTTGTATATACATCTCAAACCTTTACAATGATTACACTTAATCAATACGTTTAAATGCTTCACACACGTTAATTTGATTAAGGCCACAGTGAGTATAATGTCAAAAGTGTATAACTGCATAATGATAATGTATATAGGTGAGACGAAATTCCACTGCTCCGGTGTTCTGTACATTGTTGGATTTCAGTCTTGGAAGGGCATGACTTGGCGTTGTCACTTGTATGATGAGAGCACCACAGAAACATCTTCAGTCTTGGTGGTGCCTTTTCCTAAATATTTGAATATTTATAATCCTCCTTATTTGCAGTCTTACGTGCTCCTAGAAAACCTCTGTAAATTAGTCAAATATTGCTTGAAATAATTTTGATGTGAGTAAACTGTTTAACGTGGAAGGTTTCAAATGCCAAAGGCTCATAGGTTTCTTCAATGAGAGAGTTCTTCACTTTCTACAAGATGAAGGAAGCCTCAGGAGAGCCTGCTTTAGTTTTGTGTTTCCCAGGATCAAAATGATAGATTGAATTGGAATCGCTGAGATAATGATGATCTGCAGAGTGAAAATTGAAATGGGTGAAAGATCTTGTTTTAATAAAATTCCCCCCACCAGTAAGAGAATGTAGATAAGTAGGAGGGAGCCCACTATTCTGGCTGCTCCAAAATGAGCCTTCAGTCGGGGTTGACTGAATCCAGACCCAGTCTCTTTCATCCGCTGGATATGTCTACAGAGCGATGCAAGGATCAGGGTGATGGAAACAGCGCCAAGCAGAAGAGGTGGAAAGAAGCCAAAAACATTGAGAACAGTAAAGTAATAATAGATCCATTCTACTTTACCAACTGGGACTTTAGAGTTGACAGTCAAGTTAACTGTTGAATTCTGAGGGAAATCTCCATACGCATATGGACTCCAGTACACAGGGGCACTGAGTCCCAGTGACCACAATACAGAACCCCACAGCAGCCAGGGCAGCACCTTAAACATCCGCAGCTTTAACCAGGTGAAGAAACAATAGTTGAAGTCAACAATCTTCACACAGTAGAAGATACAGAGACAGGTAGTGAGCCAGAAACTGGAAATCCTGGTCCACATTACAAGTTGAATTAACACTACAGAAATATTATTCAGGTAGTAATCCTCACCCCGGAGTATGTTCATGTAGATGTTTCCGAGGCAAAAGCATTGATATAAAGTGCATGAGGTCCCCAGAGCCATTAAGATGAGGTCGCAGGTGTTCAGACTCCGGCCTTTAGCCCAGTCCAGGAGATTTAATGTTGCAATGAAAGCACTGGCGAGCATCCCAATTACACCTACTATAGATACAATAATAACGTAAGCCATATCTAATTCACTCTCTATTTTCAGCTTCTGTTTGCTCTGAGGTTGTGTTTAGTAATAAGAGCAAGGATGCTGTGCATAAACCTTGAAAATGAGCAGCAGCAATTGCTTATAAATTCCACTTTCCTCATTTCCATTACACATCTGAATTTGTTTTTAATAGATGCAAATTTGAGTCTCTCTGTTTTTCTCTGCCCTGTGAAATAAGCAAGACTTAGATGTTTCATTTAACACATTGTGGTACCAACGCACTGACAGAGTGGGGCAGATTTCCTAAGGAATTGTGCTGTCTTTGTTTAACACAAGTCATTACAGAGCAGGACAAGTCCTTAACTTGGATTTGCGAGGCTATGGAAAGCCACTATGCATTCCTTTGCATTATTCAGTAAATATAAAGTAATGCAAAGTAGTGCATCCCGATGCCTTGCCTTACTTTGTGTGGGGTATTGGTTACGTGGGTCGAGCATATGCATTGCCATGCATCCACCCACTACTTTGATGCAAATCCAGATTTACAATAACTTGCAAGCCTGGGGTTGAGCCAAGATGGTGTGCCTACCCGACAGAGGCGTAACCAGGATACATATCTTTATTTTTACTTGTTCCATTTGAACTAAATTCTGCATCACACATAGAGATAGGAATATGCCTCTAAGGATTGTTTTTGTGCAGGAAGGTACCTCTTGCTATATGCTACAAAGGTGTCTGCAATTATACTAATGTGCCAGTGTGAGGAGAGAGCAGAAAGACTCAATCTCTATAAAAAAATAGATCATTACTGCCCTCACCCTTTCAGACAATGCAGCATGGGTGAAAGGATGGTAAGTCTTCCCATGATTATTGGAAGCTCACGCTTCCAGTGCTCAGGAACTCATTTAGACACTTGAAAGCAGAAAAAAGACACCTTCCATGCTCCTCATGTGTCCCTTTGAGGCCCACTGGGAGTGAACGAGGAGCATTTTCTGAATTTCACTTTATTACTTTGAAAGTGCTGGTTATTTTATAAAAGTCGGTCAACAAAGGGAGAGAAAGGGTTCAAGGGCACTCTTAGTCCCCAGTCAGTAAGCAAATAAACAAAGGAAGAGTGTCCGTCAGTGCGGCGTTTAAGAGGTGGCTATAGCACGTAAGTTATGAGGCCAGATGTAAGTGGTCCGGTGACTAGACCAACTTTCAAGAAAAAATGCTGGATTTTTTCAGGAAACCCTCACTCACCCTAGTGGTGACATGCTTCATCATCGGGTCCACTGGGAGAGATCGAATACCTCCCCAGTGTGCTGCAACGCCAGGAGACTGCGGAGCAGGTTTTGTGAGAGTGAAGAGTGAAAAAAGTTAAGTGTGATTAAAAATGTCTGAGGTTGTGCCAAAAAATCATTTATTAACTGGTCAACCCGACATAATAAAATTAAATTAACTATGTGCAGGGAAAACTAACCAAATAAAATATACTGGTGTTTCCCTGTTAAGGGAAGGTCAACATGTTTCTGCCCTTTATGTGTGTGAATTTACAGGGCTTTCATCAGGACCAATATGCGAGTGTTACCTTAACAGGTATGGGCGCGCTAAGGCCCACCCTGCCAAAGGCTGTGAAAGTTAAAAATAGCACTATGTGTAAAAATGGTGCTTAAAAAGTACAAACCAAAAGGCTTGGGGAATTACCTCTGTTGCGAGGAACCTAGAAGTCTGTGAACAGATAATTGGACAGACAGACGAAAACACACAAAACATACAAACAAGAAAATCAATCAATATTGATCATTTTTCATGGCCATTATTCCAATATAGTGGCGTGATACGTGCTGGCAAACCTATCAATGGCCGTGGCCGAGATGGATGAAATACAGAATAGTAGTTGTGCCCAAAGCCAAAGTGATGGGCCTCAACTAGCGCCAAGAAGTGTAATCCAGCGCAGGGCGTTGCACATTGGTGAGGCAACAAATGTGTAAATGGAGACTTGCAGTGTTAAGTCCATCCGTGTGGGAAGCCAGGCGGCTGCCCGTAATTACAACAATACCTATAGTAGGGCGGCAGAGAAATAATCCCCGAGGTGTATTGCGAAAAACAGAGCTACATTGTGAATACTAGTAGCCCTGCTGGCCGTGAATTTGAGTACTGATTAAGCACGCAAAATATCGGAGCATAAAAGTGAAACAATCCTCACTTGTACATAAAGTGAACCACGCCCCATAGATTCAGGAGGGGGGTGGGAGCGACAATGGCACACCCTAATTAGGGAAGGGAAACAAACACAAAATAGAGGATTAAGAGACCTGGCAGGATCTCAAACACATAAACTTATCTTAGGGAGATGTCCAAAGAAGTGATCTTACGCCGGCAACGCTCTGCACCCTCTCGGCACCTAGCTGTCCCGCGCTGGATCTCGTGGATCCTGAGCGAGGCGCGAGCCCGGCGCTAAGAAGGAGGGCGCAGGGCGTCTGCCAATGGGAGGCGCTGGATCGAAACGAGGCTTGGGATGCAAGCCCCGTAATCCCGCGAGCGGAAGGCTCGAGGCCGGGTTCCGTGGAGTCGACTGAAAACGAGGCTTGACAAGCAAGCCTATGAGTCTTGGGTGAGATAGAGGCTTGGAAAGCGGGAGTCCGTCTCGGTATAGAAAGACGGATACAGTAGGCAATCACATTGGCACTGCCCCTGGAATGGAGCAGACATTAACAAGTTTAGAATACTAGCACCGCTGAATTAACATTAAATAAGGATTCTTTAGATTGAATAGCTGACGATCTCTGTGATGGTAGAGATGGGATATATACCATTATAAACCAATCAAAATATTGCAGAGTGGGTGCTCACAGATGCTCATGTCATCTAGGTGCCTAGTTATAAGCGCCTAATTTTGATATAGTGCTAATGTTTAAGAAAACTGGCCCAAGGTATTTGATCATTCAATCCCAGGATGTGTGTGCTGAGTCTATAGACCCAGCGTTGCTCTTTCTCAAACAGGATGTTCTCTCTGTTCCTGGGGTTGTTGACCTGTTCGATAACTGTCCAGGTCATGTCATTGGGGGTATGATGTGCTTGCAAAAAATGTTCGCTGAGTTTAGTAGTTACCTTTTTACAGCGAACATTGCTGCGATGTTCACCAATGCGTGTCTTGACTTTCCGGGTTGTCATACCCACATATCGTTTAGCACATGGGCAAGTAATCAGATATATTACATTGGTAGAGTTACAGTTAGTATGAGATTTTTGGATCCATACTTTGCCCGGTTCCAGATTAAGCTGTTTGGTGTAGGTGGTCAAATGACAGACACTGCAGTCAGTACAGGGAAAATGACCAGTAATGGGAGGTAGGTGCCAAGGTTCAGTGACTGACCTAGTGAGTGGTAATGAGCATGATAAGGGTCTTGTATGAACCAGGGCATCCTTAAGGCTCCTGCCCTTTTTAAAGGAAAAGAGCGTTTTTTCCCAATCGCTCATGCTACTGGTGATGATTCTCCAGTTTTTATTTATAGATTTTTTTACATTATCTGAGAGCGTGCTATAAGTAGTCACACATGTTAGTGGCACATCAGTGTCTGTTTTCACATTTTCCTCGAGGAGGGCATCGCAAGGTTGGTTACGGGCCCTGGTCTGGCCTTTGTTGAGAATTCCTTGAGGATAGCCCCTTTGTCTCAATTTTTCGGTCAGATCCTTGGCCTGGGTTTTGTAGTCAGTAGTGCTGCTGCAGTTTCTTCTCAAGTGGAGGTATTGCCCGTAGGGCAGGTTTTCTCGCAGGGGCCTTGGATGGAAACTACTGAATTCCAAAAGATTGTTCTTTGCCGTTGGTTTATGATGGGTCACAGTAGTGAGAGATGTTCCCTCAATCCTTATTACTACATCCAGGAAGACAATTGATTCTTTACTGTGATTGTGAGTAAATCTCAAATAAGGGTCAAGAGTATTGACACAGCTCAAGAACTCAATAAGACTGTTTTCATTCCCAGTCCACAGAAGGAGAATGTCATCAATGTACCTCCTCCATAGTCCTATGGAGGAGGCAAAGGGGTTGGTTGCAGGTAAGATGTGCTTGGTTTCGAAGTCATACACGTACAACCCCGCTATGCTAGGAGCAAAGGTACTGCCCGTTGAGGTCCCTGTGCGTTGAAGGTACAGTTGTCCTTTGTATTCAAAGTAATTTTCTCTGAGTGCCATCCTAGCACATTGTAGAATGAATGCCTTTGGCGTGGTGTATTCCCAGTTGACTGTGTCTAGTGCTTGTGCCAGTACCCGTAGTGTTTCTTCCTGGGGGATACTGGTGTAAAGACTCTCTATGTCCATGGTGACCAGGATAACAGAGTCTTGTGCAAAAGAGATGTCATTCAGTAACCTGAGGAGGCTTTTTGTGTCCTTCAGATAAGTGCTGGAGTTCTGCTCTATCGCTTTTATGTAGTGGTCACAGAAAGTGGATAAGGGTTCCAGCACTGAACCAATGCCAGACACGATGGGGCGGCCTGGTGGCGGTAGCACATTTTTATGTGTTTTTGGCAACGTGTAAAAATAGGGGATTGTTGGGCCCCCTGCCATTAGGTATGCCGCTTCATGTGGGGAGATATGCTCATTCAACTCTGCCTCTCGTACAAAAGTGGCTATTTGTGCTTTCATTTCTGCAGTTGGGTCTGCGGTAAGGAGAGTGTAGTTGGTTCTGTCGTTCAAAAGTGTCAAACATACTTTGTCATATTCAGAAGTGTCCTGAATTACAATCCCGCCGCCCTTGTCGGCTGGTTTTATGGTAATGTCTTTGTCATTTTTTAAGTTCTCGAGGGCTTTATGTTCTGCAGCTGTGAAATTATTGAACCGTTTAGGATTTTCAATGGTTTCTAGATCTTTAGTAACAGCCTGTTCGAAAGCAGTGATTGCTGCGGGTATTGTATGTGGTGGTGGCATGAAAGTAGATTTTAGTCTGAAATTGGTGTCGAAATCCTGTTCATTTGTTCCAGACTGTTCTTTTGACTCAAAAAACGCCTTTAGTTTGAGTTTTCTAAAGAATTGTGCGAGCTCGCAATGGAGTCGGAATTTGTCCGGACGTGCGGTGGGGACAAAACCCAAACCCTTCTCTAGGACTTTCGTCTCTTCTGGCGTTAGAATTTTCTTTGAGAGATTTGTCACAAGACTTAAATTGCACTCGTGCTGGCTGTTGCTGTTCGGCTGTGAGTGTGTTTCCCCACTACATCTTCGTATTCCCAGGTCACTTGCGTGTTGCCTCTGCTCCTTCCCCGTCCCCGTCCGCCTCTCCCTAAAAAAGGCATTGGTGGGTGATTTTGGGGAAAAAGAGGTTGCATATATGGGTTCCAGTTCATCATCGGGAACTGGGGTTGCTGGTAAAACAAAGGTGTGGGGCCGTTGTTTGGATGACCATAGTTCTGCCATCTTGGTTGTTGGGTCGGATAATTAAATCTACCTCTCCCTCATCTTCGTCCTTTTTGTTTAGGGCTTTGGTTACTCGTGGTGCTCCCACTCGAAGAGTGGCTATCTGAGTCATCAGACTTATTAGTGTCCTTTTTCGGAACACTATAGTTAGGATCAGAGTAGGGGTAAACACTTTCGAATTTAAATTTTTTCAGATCTTTTTGGAATTTCGTCAGTTTTGCCTGCATCAGATTGTCCTTGTACTCTACGAGGTCTCTATTGATTTCGTCCAACTTTTTCTTATATCCAGTTATCGTGGCTTTAAACTGGGCTTCTGTTTGTTGGATCTCAACCTGCAGAGTTTCTGATAGGCAAAGTGCTGTTTTTATGATCAGCACTAACCAATCTCTTGTGCAGTGCCATGCAATCATGGCCCAATCCCTTCTGAACGTTGCGTCATTTAAAAATATCCTTGGAGCATTAGTGACCAACAGCCCTTTTGGGGCTGAGTTAGATGTGAGGTATTGTTTAAGTATTGTACCATGGAGTATGGTTCTTATTCTATCACGTTTGAGTTCAGTCAATTGTTCCCATTCCGCCGTGTGTGACACTGCTTGAGCTATTGCTGGGTCTGCAAATATATTTGGATCTGCCAGTAATTCGTCTATCTCCTCCGTAGTGTATGTGAGTCCCAGATTTGCCGTTGCCATTTTTTGTTTCTATCACTAGATACCATGTACTGTACCTATGAAGAAATATGTATTTGAAGGGGGGAGCTCTCACTGGTGTGTGCAGCTAGATATCGGTCAACAAAGGGAGAGAAAGGGTTCAAGGGCACTCTTAGTCCCCAGTCAGTAAGCAAATAAACAAAGGAAGAGTGTCCGTCAGTGCGTCGTTTAAGAGGTGACTATAGCACGTAAGTTATGAGGCCAGATGTAAGTGGTCAGGTGACTAGACCAACTTTCAAGAAAAAATGCTGGATTTTTTCAGGAAACCCTCACTCACCCTAGTGGTGACATGCTTCATCATCGGGTCCACTGGGAGAGATCGAATACCTCCCCAGTGTGCTGCGACGCCAGGAGACTGCGGAGCAGGTTTTGTGAGAGTGAAGAGTGAAAAAAGTTAAGTGTGATTAAAAATGTCTGAGGTTGTGCCAAAAAATCATTTATTAACTGGTCAACCCGACATAATAAAATTAAATTAACTATGTGCAGGGAAAACTAACCAAATAAAATATACTGGTGTTTCCCTGTTAGGGGAAGGTCAACATGTTTCTGCCCTTTATGTGTGTGAATTTACAGGGCTTTCATCAGGACCAATATGCGAGTGTTACCTTAACAGGTATGGGCGCGCTAAGGCCCACCCTGCCAAAGGCTGTGAAAGTTAAAAATAGCACTATGTGTAAAAATGGTGCATCAAAAGTACAAACCAAAAGGCTTGGGGAATTACCTCTGTTGCGAGGAACCTAGAAGTCTGTGAACAGATAATTGGACAGACAGACGAAAACACACAAAACATACAAACAAGAAAATCAATCAATATTGATCATTTTTCATGGCCATTATTCCAATATAGTGGCGTGATACGTGCTGGCAAACCTATCAAGGGCCGTGGCCGAGATGGATGAAATACAGAATAGTAGTTGTGCCCAAAGCCAAAGTGATGGGCCTCAACTAGCGCCAAGAAGTGTAATCCAGCGCAGGGCGTTGCACATTGGTGAGGCAACAAATGTGTAAATGGAGACTTGCAGTGTTAAGTCCATCCGTGTGGGAAGCCAGGCGGCTGCCCGTAATTACAACAATACCTATAGTAGGGCGGCGGAGAAATAATCCCTGAGGTGTATTGCGAAAAACAGAGCTACATTGTGAATACTAGAAGCCCTGCTGGCCGTGAATTTGAGTACTGATTAAGCACGCAAAATATCGGAGCATAAAAGTGAAACAATCCTCACTTGCACATAAAGTGAACCACGCCCCATAGATTCAGGAGGGGGGTGGGAGCGACAATGGCACACCCTAATTAGGGAAGGGAAACAAACACAAAATAGAGGATTAAGAGACCTGGCAGGATCTCAAACACATAAACTTATCTTAGGGAGATGTCCAAAGAAGTGATCGTACGCCCGCAACGCTCTGCACCCTCTCGGCACCTAGCTGTCCCTCGCTGGATCTCGTGGATCCTGAGCGAGGGGCGAGCCCGGCGCTAAGAAGGAGGGCGCAGGGCGTCTGCCAATGGGAGGCGCTGGATCGAAACGAGGCTTGGGATGCAAGCCCCGTAATCCCGCGAGCGGAAGGCTTGAGGCAGGGTTCCGTGGAGTCGACTGAAAACGAGGCTTGACAAGAAAGCCTATGAGTCTTGGGTGAGATAGAGGCTTGGAAAGCGGGAGTCCATCTCGGTATAGAAAGACGGATACAGTAGGCAATCACATTGGCACTGCCCCTGGAATGGAGCAGACATTAACAAGTTTAGAATACTAGCACAGCTGAATTAACATCAAATAAGGATTCTTTGGATTGAATAGCTGACGATCTCTGTGATGGTAGAGATGGGATATATACCATTATAAACCAATCAAAATATTGCAGAGTGGGTGCTCACAGATGCTCATGTCATCTAGGTGCCTAGTTATAAGCGCCTAATTTTGATATAGTGCTAATGTTTAAGAACACTGGCCCAAGGTATTTGATCATTCAATCCCAGGATGTGTGTGCTGAGTCTATAGACCCAGCGTTTCTCTTTCTCAAACAGGATGTTCTCTCTGTTCCTGGGGTTGTTGACCTGTTCGATAACTGTCCAGGTCATGTCATTGGGGGTATGATGTGCCTGCAAAAAATGTTCGCTGAGTTTAGTAGCTACCTTTTTACAGCGAACATTGCTGCGATGTTCACCAATGCGTGTCTTGACTTTCCGGGTTGTCATACCCACATATCGTTTAGCACATGGGCAAGTAATCAGATATATTACATTGGTAGAGTTACAGTTAGTATGAGATTTTTGGATCCATACTTTGCCCGGTTCCAGATTAAGCTGTTTGGTGTGGGTGGTCAAATGACAGACACTGCAGTCAGTACAGGGAAAATGATCAGTAATGGGAGGTAGGTGCCAAGGTTCAGTGACAGACCTAGTGAGTTGTAATGAGCATGATAAGGGTCTTGTATGAACCAGGGCATCCTTAAGGCTCCTGCCCTTTTTAAAGGAACAGAGCGTTTTTTCCCAATCGCTCATGCTACTGGTGATGATTCTCCAGTTTTTATTTATAGATTTTTTTACATTATCTGAGAGCGTGCTATAAGTAGTCACACATGTTAGTGGCACATCAGTGTCTGTTTTCACATTTTCCTCGAGGAGGGCATCGCAAGGTTGGTTACGGGCCCTGGTCTGGCCTTTGTTGAGAATTCCTTGAGGATAGCCCCTTTGTCTCAATTTTTCGGTCAGATCCTTGGCCTGGGTTTTGTAGTCAGTAGTGCTGCTGCAGTTTCTTCTCAAGCGGAGGTATTGCCCTTAGGGCAGGTTTTCTCGCAGGGGCCTTGGATGGAAACTACTGAATTCCAAAAGATTGTTCTTTGCCGTTGGTTTATGATGGGTCACAGTAGTGAGAGATGTTCCCTCAATCCTTATTACTACATCCAGGAAGACAATTGATTCTTTACTGTGATTGTGAGCAAATCTCAAATAAGGGTCAAGAGTATTGACCCAGCTCAATAACTCGATAAGACTGTTTTCATTCCCAGTCCACAGAAGGAGAATGTCATCAATGTACCTCCTCCATAGTCCTATGGAGGAGGCAAAGGGGTTGGTTGCAGGTAAGATGTGCTTGGTTTGGAAGTCATACACGTACAACCCCGCTATGCTAGGAGCAAAGGTACTGCCCATTGAGGTCCCTGTGCATTGAAGGTACAGTTGTCCTTTGTATTCAAAGTAATTTTCTCTGAGTGCCATCCTAGCACATTGTAGAATGAATGCCTTTGGCGTGGTGTATTCCCAGTTGACTGTGTCTAGTGATTGTGCCAGTACCCGTAGTGTTTCTTCCTGGGGGATACTGGTGTAAAGACTCTCTATGTCCATGGTGACCAGGATAACAGAGTCTTGTGCAAAAGAGATGTCATTCAGTAACCTGAGGAGGCTTTTTGTGTCCTTCAGATAAGTGCTGGAGTTCTGCACTATCGCTTTTAGGTAGTGGTCCCAGAAAGTGGATAAGGGTTCCAGCACTGAACCAATGCCAGACACGATGGGGCGGCCTGGTGGCGGTAGTACATTTTTATGTGTTTTTGGCAACGTGTAAAAATAGGGGATTGTTGGGCCCCCTGCCATTAGGTATGCCGCTTCGTGTGGGGAGATATGCTCATTCAACTCTGCCTCTCGTACAAAAGTGGCTATTCGTGCTTTCATTTCTGCAGTTGGGTCTGTGGTAAGGAGAGTGTAGTTGGTTCTGTCGTTCAGAAGTGTCAAACATACTTTGTCATATTCAGAGGTGTCCTGAATTACAATCCCGCCGCCCTTTTCGGCTGGTTTTATGGTAATGTCTTTGTCATTTTTTAAGTTCTCGAGGGCTTTATGTTCTGCAGCTGTGAAATTATTGAACCGTTTAGGATTTTCAATGGTTTCTAGATCTTTAGTAACAGCCTGTTCGAAAGCAGTGATTGCTGCGGGTATTGTATGTGGTGGTGGCATGAAAGTAGATTTTAGTCTGAAATTGGTGTCGAAATCCTGTTCATTTGTTCCAGACTATTCTTTTGACTCAAAAAACGCCTTTAGTTTGAGTTTTCTAAAGAATTGTGCGAGCTCGCAATGGAGTCGGAATTTGTCCGGACGTGCGGTGGGGACAAAACCCAAACCCTTCTCTAGGACTTTCGTCTCTTCTGGCGTTAGAATTTTCTTTGAGAGATTTGTCACAAGACTTAAATTGCACTCGTGCTGGCTGTTGCTGTTCGGCTGCGAGTGTGTTTCCCCACTACATCTTCGTCTTCCCAGGTCACTTGCATGTTGCCTCTGCTCCGTCCCCGTCCCTGTCCGCCTCTCCCTAAAAAAGGCATAGGTGGGTGATTTTGGGGAAAAAGAGGTTGCATATATGGGTTCCAGTTCATCATCGGGAACTGGGGTTGCTGGTAAAACAAAGGTGTGGGGCCGTTGTTTGGATGGCCATAGTTCTGCCATCTTGGTTGTTGGGTCGGATAATTAAATCTACCTCTCCCTCCTCTTCGTCCTTTTTTTTTAGGGCTTTGGTTACTCGTGGTGCTCCCACTCGAAGAGTGGCTATCTGAGTCATCAGACTTATTAGTGTCCTTTTTTGGAACACTATAGTTAGGATCAGAGTAGGGGTAAACACTTTCGAATTTAAATTTTTTCAGATCTTTTTGGAATTTCGTCAGTTTTGCCTGCATCAGATTGTCCTTGTACCCTTCGAGGTCTCTATTGATTTCGTCCAACTTTTTCTTATATCCAGTTATCGTGGCTTTAAACTGGGCTTCTGTTTGTTGGATCTCAACCTGCAGAGTTTCTGATAGGCGAAGTGCTGTTTTTATGATCAGCACTAACCAATCTCTTGTGCAGTGCCATGCAATCATGGCCCAATCCCTTCTGAACGTTGCGTCATTTAAAAATATCCTTGGAGCATTAGTGACCAACAGCCCTTTTGGGGCTGAGTTAGATGTGAGGTATTGTTTAAGTATTGTACCATGGAGTATGGTTCTTATTCTATCATGTTTGAGTTCAGTCAATTGTTCCCATTCCTCCGTGTGTGACACTGCTTGAGCTATTGCTGGGTCTGCAAATATATTTGGATCTGCCAGTAATTCGTCTATCTCCTCCGTAGTGTATGGGAGTCCCAGATTTGCCGTTGCCATTTTTAGTTTCTATCACTAGATACCATGTACTGTACCTATGAAGAAATATATATTTGAAGGGGGGCGCTCTCACTGCTGTGTGCAGCTAGATATCGGTCAACAAAGGGAGAGAAAGGGTTCAAGGGCACTCTTAGTCCCCAGTCAGTAAGCAAATAAACAAAGGAAGAGTGTCCGTCAGTGCGGCGTTTAAGAGGTGACTATAGCACGTAAGTTATGAGGCCAGATGTAAGTGGTCAGGTGACTAGACCAACTTTCAAGAAAAAATGCTGGATTTTTTCAGGAAACCCTCACTCACCCTAGTGGTGACATGCTTCATCATCGGGTCCACTGGGAGAGATCGAATACCTCCCCAGTGTGCTGCGACGCCAGGAGACTGCGGAGCAGGTTTTGTGAGAGTGAAGAGTGAAAAAAGTTAAGTGTGATTAAAAATGTCTGAGGTTGTGCCAAAAAATCATTTATTAACTGGTCAACCCGACATAAAAAAATTAAATTAACTATGTGCAGGGAAAACTAACCAAATAAAATATACTGGTGTTTCCCTGTTAGAGGAAGGTCAACATGTTTCTGCCCTTTATGTGTGTGAATTTACAGGGCTTTCATCAGGACCAATATGCGAGTGTTACCTTAACGGGTATGGGCGCGCTAAGGCCCACCCTGCCAAAGGCTGTGAAAGTTAAAAATAGCACTATGTGTAAAAATGGTGCATAAAAAGTACAAACCAAAAGGCTTGGGGAATTACCTCTGTTGCGAGGAACCTAGAAGTCTGTGAACAGATAATTGGACAGACAGACGAAAACACACAAAACATACAAACAAGAAAATTAATCAATATTGATCATTTTTCATGGCCATTATTCCAATATAGTGGCGTGATACGTGCTGGCAAACCTATCAATGGCCGTGGCCGAGATGGATGAAATACAGAATAGTAGTTGTGCCCAAAGCCAAAGTGATGGGCCTCAACTAGCGCCAAGAAGTGTAATCCAGCGCAGGGCGTTGCACATTGGTGAGGCAACAAATGTGTAAATGGAGAATTGCAGTGTTAAGTCCATCCGTGTGGGAAGCCAGGCGGCTGCCCGTAATTACAACAATACCTATAGTAGGGCGGCGGAGAAATAATCCCCGAGGTGTATTGCGAAAAACAGAGCTACATTGTGAATACTAGTAGCCCTGCTGGCCGTGAGTTTGAGTACTGATTAAGCACGCAAAATATCGGAGCATAAAAGTGAAACAATCCTCACTTGTACATAAAGTGAACCACGCCCCATAGATTCAGGAGGGGGGTGGGAGCGACAATGGCACACCCTAATTAGGGAAGGGAAACAAACACAAACTAGAGGATTAAGAGACCTGGCAGGATCTCAAACACATAAACTTATCTTAGGGAGATGTCCAAAGAAGTGATCTTACGCCCGCAACGCTCTGCACCCTCTCGGCACCTAGCTGTCCCTCGCTGGATCTCGTGGATCCTGAGCGAGGGGCGAGCCCGGCGCTAAGAAGGAGGGCGCAGGGCATCTGCCAATGGGAGGCGCTGAATCGAAACGAGGCTTGGGATGCAAGCCCCGTAATCCCGCGAGCGGAAGGCTCGAGGCGGGGTTCCGTGGAGTCGACTGAAAACGAGGCTTGACAAGCAAGCCTATGAGTCTTGGGTGAGATAGAGGCTTGGAAAGCGGGAGTCCGTCTCGGTATAGAAAGACGGATACAGTAGGCAATCACATTGGCACTGCCCCTGGAATGGAGCAGACATTAACAAGTTTAGAATACTAGCACCGCTGAATTAACATTGATGGTAGAGATGGGATATATACCATTATAAACCAATCAAAATATTGCAGAGTGGGTGCTCACAGATGCTCATGTCATCTAGGTGCCTAGTTATAAGCGCCTAATTTTGATATAGTGCTAATGTTTAAGAACACTGGCCCAAGGTATTTGATCATTCAATCCCAGGATGTGTGTGCTGAGTCTATAGACCCAGCGTTGCTCTTTCTCAAACAGGATGTTCTCACTGTTCCTGGGGTTGTTGACCTGTTCGATAACTGTCCAGGTCATGTCATTGGGGGTATGATGTGCCTGCAAAAAATGTTCGCTGAGTTTAGTAGTTACCTTTTTACAGCGAACATTGCTGCGATGTTCACCAATGCGTGTCTTGACTTTTCGGGTTGTCATACCCACATATCGTTTAGCACATGGGCAAGTAATCAGATATATTACATTGGTAGAGTTACAGTTAGTATGAGATTTTTGGATCCATACTTTGCCCGGTTCCAGATTAAGCTGTTTGGTGTGGGTGGTCAAATGACAGACACTGCAGTCAGTACAGGGAAAATGACCAGTAATGGGAGGTAGGTGCCAAGGTTCAGTGACAGACCTAGTGAGTGGTAATGAGCATGATACGGGTCTTGTATGAACCAGGGCATCCTTAAGGCTCCTGCCCTTTTTAAAGGAAAAGAGCGGTTTTTCCCAATCGCTCATGCTACTGGTGATGATTCACCAGTTTTATTTATAGATTTTTTTACATTATCTGAGAGCGTGCTATAAGTAGTCACACATGTTAGTGGCACATCAGTGTCTGTTTTCACATTTTCCTCGAGGAGGGCATCGCGAGGTTGGTTACGGGCCCTGGTCTGGCCTTTGTTGAGAATTCCTTGAGGATAGCCCCTTTGTCTCAATTTTTCGGTCAGATCCTTGGCCTGGGTTTTGTAGTCAGTAGTGCTGCTGCAGTTTCTTCTCAAGCGGAGGTATTGCCCGTAGGGCAGGTTTTCTCGCAGGGGCCTTGGATGGAAACTACTGAATTCCAAAAGATTGTTTTTTGCCGTTGGTTTATGATGGGTCACAGTAGTGAGAGATGTAGCCTCAATCCTTATTACTACATCCAGGAAGACAATTGATTCTTTACTGTGATTGTGAGTAAATCTCAAATAAGGGTCAAGAGTATTGACCCAGCTCAAGAACTCGATAAGACTGTTTTCATTCCCAGTCCACAGAAGGAGAATGTCATCAATGTACCTCCTCCATGTGTATGACTTCGAAACCAAGCACATCTTACCTGCAACCAACCCCTTTGCCTCCTCCATAGGACTATGGAGGAGGTACATTGATGACATTCTCCTTCTGTGGACTGGGAATGAAAACAGTCTTATCGAGTTCTTGAGCTGGGTCAATACTCTTGACCCTTATTTGAGATTTACTCACAATCACAGTAAAGAATCAATTGTCTTCCTGGATGTAGTAATAAGGATTGAGGGAACATCTTGCACTACTGTGACCCATCATAAACCAACGGCAAAGAACAATCTTTTGGAATTCAGTAGTTTCCATCCAAGGCCCCTGCGAGAAAACCTGCCCTACGGGCAATACCTCCGCTTGAGAAGAAACTGCAGCAGCACTACTGACTACAAAACCCAGGCCAAGGATCTGACCGAAAAATTGAGACAAAGGGGCTATCCTCAAGGAAATCTCAACAAAGGCCAGACCAGGGCCCGTAACCAACCTCGCAATGCCCTCCTCGAGGAAAATGTGAAAACAGACACTGATGTGCCACTAACATGTGTGACTACTTATAGCACGCTCTCAGATAATGTAAAAAAATCTATAAATAAAAACTGGAGAATCATCACCAGTAGCATGAGCGATTGGGAACAACCGCTCTTTTCCTTTAAAAAGGGCAGGAGCCTTAAGGATGCCCTGGTTCATACAAGACCCTTATCATGCTCATTACCACTCACTAGGTCTGTCACTGAGCCTTGGCACCTACATCCCATTACTGGTCATTTTCCCTGTACTGACTGCAGTGTCTGTCATTTGACCACCCACACCAAACAGCTTAATCTGGAACCGGGCAAAGTATGGATCCAAAAATCTCATACTAACTGTAACTCTACCAATGTAATATATCTGATTACTTGCCCATGTGCTAAACGATATGTGGGTATGACAACCCGGAAAGTCAAGACACGCATTGGTGAACATCGCAGCAATGTTCGCTGTAAAAAGGTAATTACTAAACTCAGCGAACATTTTTTGCAGGCACATCAAACCCCCATTGACATGACCTGGACAGTTATCGAACAGGTCAACAACCCCAGGAACAGAGAGAACATCCTGTTTGAGAAAGAGCAACGCTGGGTCTATAGACTCAGCACACACATCCTGGGATTGAATGATCAAATACCTTGGGCCAGTGTTCTTAAACATTAGCACTATATCAAAATTAGGCGCTTATAACTAGGCACCTAGATGACATGAGCATCTGTGAGCACCCACTCTGCAATATTTTGATTGGTTTATAATGGTATATATCCCATCTCTACCATTACAGAGATCGTCAGCTATTCAATCCAAAGAATCCTTATTTGATGTTAATTCAGCAGTGCTAGTATTCTAAACTTGTTAATGTCTGCTCCATTCCAGGGGCAGTGCCAATGTGATTGCCTACTGTATCCGTCTTTCTATACCGAGACGGACTCCCGCTTTCCAAGCCTCTATCTCACCCAAGACTCATAGGCTTGCTTGTCAAGCCTCGTTTTCAGTCGACTCCACGGAACCCCGCCTCGAGCCTTCCGCTCGCGGGAATACGGGGCTTGCATCCCAAGCCTCGTTTCGATCCAGCGCCTCCCATTGGCAGACGCCCTGCGCCCTCCTTCTTAGCGCCGGGCTCGCCCCTCGCTCAGGATCCACGAGATCCAGCGAGGGACAGCTAGGTGCCGAGAGGGTGCAGAGCGTTGAGGGCGTAAGATCACTTCTTTGGACATCTCCCTAAGATAAGTTTATGTGTTTGAGATCCTGCCAGGTCTCTTAATCCTCTATTTTGTGTTTGTTTCCCTTCCCTAATTAGGGTGTGCCATTGTCGCTCCCACCCCCCTCCTGAATCTATGGGGCGTGGTTCACTTTCTGTACAAGTGAGGATTGTTTCACTTTTATGCTCCGATATTTTGCGTGCTTAATCAGTACTCAAATTCACGGCCAGCAGGGCTACTAGTATTCACAATGTAGCTCTGTTTTTCGCAATACACCTCGGGGATTATTTCTCCGCCGCCCTACTATAGGTATTGTTGTAATTACGGGCAGCCGCCTGGCTTCCCACACGGATGGACTTAACACTGCAAGTCTCCATTTACACATTTGTTGCCTCACCAATGTGCAACGCCCTGCACTGGATTACACTTCTTGGCGCTAGTTGAGGCCCATCACTTTGGCTTTGGGCACAACTACTATTCTGTATTTCATCCATCTCGGCCACGGCCATTGATAGGTTTGCCAGCACGTATCACGCCACTATATTGGAATAATGGCCATGAAAAATGATCAATATTGATTGATTTTCTTGTTTGTATGTTTTGTGTGTTTTCGTCTGTCTGTCCAATTATCTGTTCACAGACTTCTAGGTTCCTCGCAACAGAGGTAATTCCCCAAGCCTTTTGGTTTGTACTTTTTATGCACCATTTTTACACATAGTGCTATTTTTAACTTTCACAGCCTTTGGCAGGGTGGGCCTTAGCGCGCCCATACCTGTTAAGGTAACACTCGCATATTGGTCCTGATGAAAGCCCTGTAAATTCACACACATAAAGGGCAGAAACATGTTGACCTTCCCCTAACAGGGAAACACCAGTATATTTTATTTGGTTAGTTTTCCCTGCACATAGTTAATTTAATTTTATTATGTCGGGTTGACCAGTTAATAAATGATTTTTTGGCACAACCTCAGACATTTTTAATCACACTTAACTTTTTTCACTCTTCACTCTCACAAAACCTGCTCCGCAGTCTCCTGGCGTTGCAGCACACTGGGGAGGTATTCGATCTCTCCCAGTGGACCCGATGATGAAGCAATTCACCACTAGGGTGAGTGAGGGTTTCCTGAAAAAATCCAGCATTTTTTCTTGAAAGTTGGTCTAGTCACCTGACCACTTACATCTGGCCTCATAACTTACGTGCTATAGTCACCTCTTAAACGCCGCACTGACGGACACTCTTCCTTTGTTTATTATTTTATAAAAGTGAAATGTAGAAATGAAAGGGAAAACTTTACCTTTGCTAATAAGAACCTGCATATTTTTCCTACCTTGATTGTCTGAAAAGTTATCTTTTGTGCCATATTGTAAAATATTTTTTTTAATTTTACATTTGATTTTTTTTGCTAATGCTGGCTGCTCATCTTTGGATGTAATCAACCTGATGCTGAATTTGATAGAGATTAATCAGATGTTATCACTTTGGAGTCTATTCAAAGGGTTTCTGAAACACCACCAACATCAAGTTGCCACAGATTTAAGCAGCGCTCGATAGGAAGAACTGAGGAAATTCTGTGGTCAGTGAAATCTAGTTCTCCTTGGTAACCATATGGAGCTAAGTTCTTACCGCTAATTTCAGATAAAATTGAACCTATTCAGGCAAAAACGTTGAATGGATGGCTAAGGACAGCCATTCCTGCTGATTTCTGCCCTGTATTCGGCTACTGATATCAGACTTACATAATTCATTGACTTCCAACTAGCACTGTATCAGGCACTATTATTATTCAGAGCAAGAACTAGATTACAGGAGATTGTTGGATAGAGCTCCAGGAACTCCAATGAATAACCTCCTTCCTTAAGGAGCGTTATACAAAACTAAAAATTGGTTCCTCATTGTCTGGGGAATATCTTGTTAAATTGGGAGTACCTCAGGGCTCTTATTTGAGCCCCTCGCGTCTTAATATCTTTGTAACTCCTCTCACAAACTCATAGGATCATACAGTTATAAATCTATAATATATATCCAGATAATGATGAGCTGTTTATTCACCTGGATGGTGATCAAAATCATAATTGTACAACTTTTAAAATGTGAATTTTAAAGACAGTGAGATAGATGAGAGAAAATACAGTAAAGCGCAACTCTGATGAGATTAGGTAGTGGTCTTCTCTCCAGAAGAGGAAATATGGTCTGATATGTTATGGCCCCTAGTACTTGGCCCTATCTAGACTCCTAAGACAGTAATCAAGGATGTGGGTGTTTACCTTGACAACCGTCTATCCTTCCGGCACACTATGTGATTTTGACTTGTGTACCGTATCTCAGACTGTTAAAGATGAGTCTTCCTTTGTTTCCTTTGGAGGGGTGGAACCTAGTAGTTCAGGTCCTGTTTCTATCAAGATAGGACTATTGTCATCATTAAGGCATTAACAGCGACTGAGGTCAAGAAGTACCTAATTTTACAGAATTAGTGGGTGCAACTGGTCTTCAAACTTCTTATAATTTGCTCGGTGTCCTCCCATAGGAGAATATCATCTCAGAAGATAAAGGGGTTTAACTCTTATGTCACCATCAGAACATCCCCACAACAATTCTATTTTGAGTTATCTGTATATATTTGAAAAAATAGATGTTCAGAATATATTTTAGAGCCAATGCCCCCTTTTGCATAAACATTTGAGCTCTATTAAATGTCTCACCAGATGATGGTTCAAGGGATTCTCATACAGTGCAAAATAAAATTGTGACAGAACAGAAACAAGGAGACAGTATCAGTTTTTTTTAGAGAAAAAGGGGTCTGTATTGAGAATTACACATACAAATAGTATTAGTTATATCAGCACTATAAAATTGTGTGCAGATGTAATCCAAGAATAGGTGTACAGTACAGAAGTTCTCCTGTAGAAGTGAATGGCGCAAGTGAATATCTGATAAAGTGCAAGAAACAGCGAAAAGGTACAACAAATTTAAAATGGTTACACAAATGGGCATTGGGAACGCAGTTAATGGAGAGCATGTTAGGCACCAGCAAACACCACAAAATATGCTGAGTGGTTAACAGCTTTTCAACCTGGCAATGTCAAGGGGAACAATTTATTTAGCATCCTGTGACATTGCCTTGAAATACCACATGTTGAGGAATTGTTAAGTGTTAAATTAATTCACCCAGGTCTCAACTGGGTCATGTGGTTTTTCCAATTAAATACTGTGACATAACATAACACATGGTACCTTGTCACAATGTCCCCAAATAGGACTGTGAATCATAGCACAGGCAAATTCTGAGGATCCTCTAATCCAGTGATTTAAAGATGATAAAAAAGACCAGGACAATACTTAGTATAAGGTATAGCAAATTGAGGTAACCAGGTATACCACAGCACCGGCCGCTCCTGGCTTTCTTTTTGCACTGCACTGGTCTTGCTCTATGTAATTCAAAGGGTCATGAAAGCAAGAACAGAAAGTGAACTAGTCTGTAAGAATCATGTTTGCTTTCCATAATTTCCATTACTCCAAGTTTCTATGTCCTTATCTACAAATAGGAGGCCGCGAGGGCTTAAGGTGTTGAAAAAGATCAATCATAATGTTATTCAGGTAAAAGTGTGCATGCCCTTACCGAAGTGGAATACTACATTTAGTGGTTAACCTGTCTTTTTATAGCATTCGAAGACTATTTTATGCCTATTTTAGTATTCAATAGTGTTCTTTTTGTGAAGGCTAGTGCATGAAGACTACTGATATGTGAGTGGTACTTCTTGAATACTAACAGAATACTAAGCACATACTTATTTGTAATCGCATAGTCTTCATTTACAATGCAGACGTTTTAGTGAATACAAACAATTTGAATACTACTGGAGTTTAAACAGACTACTATTAACATTCTATTCAAGCTGCATGCTGAATGGTAGATTGGTGCCTTTTTTATTACACCATTTTTATGCCATATTTATTATACTAATGTGGTGTTTGTGTAGTGTAGGGTAGTGTTTTAGGGTTTAGGGTAGTGCTGGGGGATCGTGCAGGGTAGTGATTGAGTGTAGGGACCAGGCTGGGCGTTGGGGGATGGTCATGTTGGGGTAGTGTTTTAGGGTAGTGTTGTGGTGTTTAGGGTAGTGTTTCAGGTTTTAGGGTAAAGTGCTCGGGGTCGTACAGGGTAATGTTTGAGTGTGGGGACCGGACTGGAGGTTTGGGGAGGATTGTGCTGGGGGTAGTGTTTTAAGGTTTATGGTAGTATTGTAGTGTTGTGGTGTTTGTGTAGTGTTTTAGGGTTTAGGGTAGTGCTGGGGAGTCGTGAAGGGTAGTGTTTGAGTGTAGGGACCGGACTGGGGGTCGGGGGGTCGTGCTGGGGGTAGTGTTTTAGGGTTAAGGGTAGTGTTGTGTAGTGCAGGGTAGTGTTTTAGGGTTCAGGGTAGTGCTGGGGGGTCGTGCATGATAGTATTTAAGTGTGGGGACCAGACTGGGGGTCCTGGGAGGGTTGTGCTGGGGGTAGTGGTTTAGAATAGTATTGTGGTGTTCGTGTAGTATAGGATAGTGTTTTAGGGTTTAGGGTAGTGTGGGGGGGTCGTGCAGGGTAGTGTTTGGCTGTAGGGACTGGACGGGGGGTCATGCTGGGGGTAGTATTTTAGGGTTTAGGGTAGTGCTGGGGGTTCGTGCAGGGTAGTGTTTGAGTGTAGGACTGGACTGGGTGTCGGGGGTCATGCTGGGGGTAGTATTTTAGGGTTTAGGGTAGTGTTGTGTAGTGCAGGGTAGTGTTTTAGGGTTCAGGGTAGTGCTGGGGGGTCATGCAGGATAGTATTTAAGTGTGGGACCAGACTGAGGGTCCAGAGAGGGTTGTGCTGGGGTAGTGGTTTAGGATAGTATTGTGGTGTTTGTGTAGTGTAGGGTAGTGTTTTAGTGTTTAGGGTAGTGCTGGGGGGTCGTGCAGGGTAGTGTTTGACTGTAGGGACTGGACGGGTGGTCATGCTGGGGTAGTAGTTTAGGGTTTAGGGTAGTGCTGGGGGTCGTGCAAGGTAGTGTTTGAGTGTAGGGGCCGGACTGGGGGTCGGGGGTCATGCTGAGGGTAGTGTTTTAGGGTTTCGGGTAGTGTTGTGTAGTGCAGGGTAGTGTTTTAGGGTTCAGGTTGGTGCTGGGGGGTCGTGCATGGTAGTGTTTAGGCGTGGGGACCGGACTGGGGTCGGGGGTGGTCGTGCTGGGGGTAGTGGTTTGGGGTAGTGTTGTCGTGTTTGTGTAGAGTAGGGTAGTGTTTTAGGGTTTAGGGTAGTACTGGGTGGGTCGTGCAGGGTAGTGTTTGAGTGTAGGGACCGGACTGGGGGTAGTGTTTTAGGGTTTAGGGTAGTGTTGTGTAGTGCATGTTAGTGTTTTAGGGTTTAGGGTAGTGTTGTGGTGTTTGTGTAGTGTAGGGTAGTGTTTTAGGTTTTAGGGTAGTCCTGGGGGTAGTGCAGGGTAGTGTTTGAGAGTAGGGACCGGACTGGGGGTCGGGGGGGTAATGCTGGGGGTAGTGTTTTAGGGTTTATTATAGTGTTGTTCAGTGCAGGGTAGTGTTTTAGGGTTCAGGGTAGTGCTGGGGAGTTGTGCAGGGTAGTGTTTAAGAGTTGGGACCGGACTGGGGGTCGGGGAGGGTCGAGCTGGAAACCCTACTTTATCTTAATTTTGATGAAATGTCTTACACTATGTCAGTAAATCTAAAATACAAAGGATGGTCTGATGCACTGTCATGAATGAGCAGATTAATTAGATCATATTCAGACCAGCTGCAGTGCCAGCCTGCCCTCTTTAACTTATAACAGCAGTCTGTGGCAGTGCCCTTCCATTTCTGGTGCTTGCAGTGATTTTAAGTTCTTCCACGAGTTTCTTGTTACTCAAATGAATGCAATTTCTGCTATTTATATGTTACCCTTGTCTTCATTGCTTGATTTTGCTTGCGAGAAAGTGTTACTCATAGTTGTTGAAATGTCATTCATTACACTGAAATTATGAAAACGTCACTCATTGCAATCTGAAACCTTGGCAGCATGCCCGTGATGAATGACACGGCGGGTGCCCACCCTGCGTATTGCTGTCTTAATTGCAGGTGCCCACCCTTCATTATGGTTCCCACCCCGCGGTATACTTCTTATGAAGTGGGAGCCTCATTGCTCTGAAAAACAGATCACCGCCGCAGCCCGAGTGAAAAATGGCCGCCGACCCAGATGCCCAGCAAAAGTTTGTCTGCCTGTAGACGGGGCCTGCGGTAGGACCGGAAGAAGTGCTGGTGATGGTGCGGGAATCCCATGAGCAGATGTGAGCCCTGATGTGCCTATGGAAGTGAAGACAGGAGCCTACCCCGCCTCAAGAGCTCCAAGCCTGAAGTCCCGGGTTCCAGGAGGGGGCCCGGGTGAAGAGGCAGCGCGGCCGAAGGAGAAAGCTGCTGCGGCCGCCAATGGCAGCCCGAGTGAAGGGGAGAGGCGCCAGAGCAGGCCCCAGTACATTGAGAGCAACTTTACATAGCAGTTTGTTACACTCAAAGTGCTTTTATTTTGCATTCCTAAAGTTAAAGTGTTTTTTAATAATTGCAAATTATTATTTTGCACAGTAATTCCACCTACTGCCTAGCAAGTGTGTATATATATATATATATATATATATATATATATATATATATATATATATATATATATATATATATATATATATATATATATATATATATATATATATATATATATATATATATATATATATATATATATATTGAAGCTCCGTAGTTCGAAAACCAGCAAGAATCAGCACTCACAGTAGGTCAAACCTTTTTCCCGGTTTATTGCACACAAAATATAAATCAACAGACGCGTTTCAGCACTTGCCTTCGTCAGTGTATATATATATCAGAGAGGTGCAATGAGATCTATCCAAAGCGAATTCGACAAGACCGAAAATTATAAAATTATAAATTGGCTGCCAAAATAAAATGATGGAATCCCCATAAATGATAAATACGAAAGTTTAACTTTGGGACTACAGTTTGTCTAAACCACGTCCCCAAATGCAGATAACTACTCGGCAAACACTCCACGCTCGTTCCACCAAAACCAGTGCAGTGCTTAATCTGAGGGGTGGTTGCAGGTGGGGGCCACCTGCGCTCATTTCTGTGACCATCAGGCGAGCTGACAAAGAGGGCTGACCCAGTTGAGACAGGAGATGGTCTAGCTCTTAGAGCGCATACATGTGTACTGCCATAGCTGCCAAGGTTTCAAATTGCTTATGTGTGACATTTTCATAATGTCAGCAAAATTATGAGTGACATTCAAAGACTATGAGTGACACTTTGTCGCAAGCAAAATCAAGCAATGAAGAGGAGGGAAACATGTAAGTATCAGAAATTACATCCATTTGAGCAATAAGAAAATGCGGTTTGTTGTAGACCACAAGGCTTCTCAGGAGGTGTGGCTCCTCCTTCACCACCGCTTGAGCCAACACTTTACAAATGTTGTACATCTGAGGGAAAATATATGCTTTCTCAGGCACACTGCTCCCATAGTAACGTCTTGGACCAAATATTTTACGAGACTAGCTCCCTAGATTCCAGAACGGAGCACAGCAATGAATTGTGTGTCCACACTTTCTCTTGCATCTGCAATGACAAAATTGCTGCCTGTTGATTTCTCCTGCCTCTGCTGTGGGAGGTGTGCAGGTCAGGCTTCCACAGATCCACTGAATGATATGTTTTAATAAAGTTCCTGTTTTGGCTAAGAATTATGTTCATGATTTTGAAAAATGTGTGCTTATGTAGTAAATCCACGTTGGATGTTATCGGAATTAGCTGGTGCGATAACGTCACATGCGTCTGCAGAATTAGGTGAAAACATTAGGATTATTTTTCTTCAAGTATGCAGTGATGCCCCGTCCGAGTGACAACTCACTGCCTGTCTGTGTGCCCACCTTAAATCAGTAGTCTATATCATGTCGGGCGTACGTTTTCTTCTTTGGGGTTTACGTGGGCTGACAACTTAAAGTTCCCCAATTAATAGGAGGCAGGCCAGCCCTAACGAGGTTACGTGCTCTGACAACACACTAAAATGTTTAATTTGATCCACATTATTTTTTGTTACAAAAAATAAAACACTGTAAGTTAAGTGACAAGAAACTGAAGCTCCTCTCCAACTCCTACACTTGTCCGGGCTGCGGGGGCCCTCTGCCATAATTGACCTCCCCACTGCATGGACGGCCTGGCCGGGCTTTAGGTGCAAGCTGCACAGTCAGTGGTGCTGGAAGAGTACTGTGACCTCTGAGCGCAGCACTTTGCAGCACCATCGCCGCCACGGCATGAACAGGCATGTCACAGTGAGCAGCCACTGTGCGCCCGGCCACTCCAGACAGCATTTTGTCACTCACCTCCGCTTCCTACATCACTCCCATCACGTGAGCTTGGTAATAATGAATAATTAAGACAGCACACAACGGCGACCGGACCCTGGCAGGTGTGAACACTCACCGCAGGCAGCACTTCAAACTCCATAATTGCAGTGGCAAATTCAACCCGAGCCGGGCCCGCTTCCTTTGAAAAAGAAACTCTCCGCCTTTAGAGGCAGGACGTGACGCCACCCCCTCGCCCCAACGGCGCCAGACGTCGTATTACACTGGGCACAACCGTGACGTCAGGCTGTAAGAACCGCGCAACGGAAATACTGACAATGAAACATCGTTGCACATCAAACAGTGAGCCAGCAGCCTTAACTGCAAGACTCAAGCCTGCATGGAAACGGCGTGTCCGCCACCGGCGTCTCGCTGCCAGCTGCCCAAGTCACTCTGTAATATAGTTTAAGTAGCACTTCAGTGAGGCTGCTGAAGCACTATTCATATGCGTGACAATGCATTTCAGTGCGGTGATGCAGATCACCACACTGAAATGCGTTAGTGTCACGTCTGATGCGTGATACTTGGCAGCACTGTACTGCCTTGAAAATATTGTACATGTAAGTCCAACAACAATGATGCTACAATCTGAGAAAAGGACTTTCAAATTCCATATAAGTGTATTTCTTTAACGTGCGTAAACATTTTCCATTAGAATGTCACTGCATAAATATCATTGCATAGATGAGTATTTATTAAAAGTAACACGCCATGGATGTTCTGCAGGGAGCTCTGGATTCTGCTAATCAGAATGATGACAGCACTCTTATAATTCCTATAACTCTGCTCTCCCCTTCTTAGACTCTGGTCTTTCTTTTATGTCTGGTGCTTAGTTTCTCGCTGGGTGTAATTTCTTATACTTATGTTTTCCCTTATTCATTGCATGATTTTCCTCACAAGAAAATGTCACTCATAGTCATTCAAATGTCACTCATAATTACACAGAAAATATGAAAATGTCACACATCGCAATTTGAAACCTTGGCAGCTATGTGAGCCCCAGTAACTAAGGTCTTGCTATTAATTTGTAGTCTAGCTCACCTACCTCTACATTGTATAGGCAAGTTAGGGCATCGGTTGTCATTGCCAGTGCTTGATGACTTGATGCGGTTTTCTAGTCCTTCCTCTATTTCCTAAATCACACAGCAGCGACTCCTCTTCATGGGACGGAAGCGGAAGTTGAGGTGCAGGCACCGACTCAGACTGGGGAGCAGAGAAAGTTCTTCGTCGACATGCAGTGTTCAGATTCGGGGAGACTGGGAAATAAGAGAGATTTCCTCCGTTTCGTATGTATTTTGGCTTTGGGGCAGGGAGCAGAGGCAGCGATGGGTTGTTTTTTGCCTCCTCTAATCGCACTTTCATGTTATCTGCAAACGCCGCCCTTTTTTTGAAATCACGGGAACGCGCCATATTGGGCGCTAAAATGTAGTTTGGGAGAGGCGGCGCAGAGGTTTAGGAAATGAGTGACCAGATCACAGTTTGCAGGTGTGAGAGTCTATTTTTTTTACTTGCTGCGATCGTGATGCTTTAACCGTAGCACGGTGCTGGAAGCCACCAGTCCCGCTTGGAGTGGTGTTTGCTCCTGAATGGTCCGGTGAAGGCTTGGACAAAGGCAGACAGCTGTCGAAGGCGCCTGGTCGAAGGAAACCGGAAGAGATATCTTCACGAGCACAGTCACAGAATGTTGTCATTAGCTACAAAAGTGCCGTCAGCGGAGCAGCTCATTTAGTTTTACTATTGAAATCAATGTTTTCTTAAAAAAAAAAAAAAAAATCCGTCAGAACATTAGTCATCATATAATCTTTTGTACCGACATGGAAAGAAAATATAATTATATAGCTTGTAATGGAAGGACTATTCTGCCTTTGCTTGTAAGATCTTTAAGATGTCTTAGTGGAATGTCAGTTGAAATCGGCTCTTTCTTTTATACTTTTTCCTTGATGCATTCTAGTTCTTTCTAAAACTGTGTCAATGTTCTGTTTCAATGGCTAGGAATGCTTTACTTTGTTTAGTTGCAGGTGGGTTCATGCCATGTTTTATTCCCCTTGGCTCGGAAATCCTAACATGCCAAGGCCTATGGGGATAAAAAGTGATGGCTGCTGAAGGTATCATGCATTACATTGGGCCACTTGGGAGCTATTTTGTGTGATACTGAGGGCATGAGTAACTATTTTTGGAAATTAACCTATCTACATGCCACAGATATCTCCATTTTACAACTGCCAGGTTTCAACAAGAATATTCCTAATTGTGGCAAATATGTTTACTGCTAATTGCACAACATGCTTGTGTACCGAGTGGTCCGGAAATGGTGGATGAATGCTTGGTAAACTTTGTTAATGACTCACACATAATGTTGTGGACAGTGACACACTCCTCTGCAACACATGACCCACAGAGTAAATGGCCGAAACTTTAGTGCCAGTCCCTGGCAAGAAAGCAAACCAATACTTTATCTGTAGCTACTGTAATTTTATAGTGGTTAGCAGAACGTCAACCCTTTAAAAAAAAAAACGGAGACGATGCTTTAAAAAAGTCAAATAAACACGATGGTGCACGTACTCTAGCTAACATATCTGAACCTCGCAAACATGAATTGTCTTGACTAAGTGAGTACTTTTTTTGCACTGCACACATTTCACACAGAATCGCATCAATTTTTGTGGCAGTAGATGTAGTCCTTGTGAAGCGTGCCTGATTGTGTACACAGGAACCCAAAGTCATCCATGTGATAGCAACATTGTTGTACTGACACATAGCTGGCAAGTGCATGGCCCTAATGCATTGTGTGGCTCCCTCTGTCAGCCCTGGCATTTAGCTAACAGCACTTTTGCTGAAAATTGTAAGTTAATGAGCAAGATGTAAAAACCGAAACAAGTACAAAAATGCGACTTGCTGTTGGAGGGAAATCTAGAAATGAAAGAAGCTACCATTCATTATACTGGTTCACTCGGTACCTACTCTGACCTCCTATGCATTAAGTATTTTGTAAGGTACCATAAGCTCATTTATGCCACCAGTAATAGTAGTTTTATACGGACGTCACCCTAATTTTGATCTTGAAATATGTACATGCATTTAGCTGTTTGAGTACATTTTGTGATCTTGACTGAATGTTCTAGAATATGAAACAAACAATGGCAAAGCTAA
Organism: Lissotriton vulgaris; assembly: GCF_964263255.1. NCBI lineage: Eukaryota > Metazoa > Chordata > Amphibia > Caudata > Salamandridae > Lissotriton > Lissotriton vulgaris. The sequence goes on from NC_141695.1 coordinate 1,310,970,685, forward strand.
TAGGCGTTTTGGCTTTGTTATTGTTTGTTTTCTCACAGTTTTTGCAAATCTTTATTGATGTGGAACCTATCGGCCGCACATCCATATTTAAAAAAACTGTTGAAAAGCAAATATATTATTGATCTCAAAAGGACACTTTGCCATAATAGTCACTGACTCTTAAGGGCACTACTTTGTGTGTTGATTTACTTCTTGTGAAGGGGAAGAATGCCATCACATGCAGTAAAGTTAGCCAATAGCTTGGCTCACTGTCCTGTCCCAAGCTGTACGCTGCAGTGGATGGATGAAAAATGAGAATGAGACAATAATAGACCAATTGATGAGAGGGTTGGCTGAAAGCCTCTATAGCTAATTGTGTGTGTATAAGAACGTTTGTTCGAAACGCGTAGGAGTTTTTGCTTGAGACCTGAAATAAATCTACCGTGTGAAGAAGAGTGCCGCGTCTTTGCCTTTGTTTTCGAAATTACAAAGGAGACACGCTCCCGGTCTCCACACGCGGGCACCAACTAATGCAGTTCCCTCTGCTACGGGAACATTTGTGATGAATATATATATATATATACACACTAGCAGCCCGCCCCAGCGTTACCTGGGGCAGAAAGGGGCTAGGGGCAGCATTTGAGGCTTGCGTGCACTTCGGCCCCCTCCCGCCCCGCCCCGGGCCGGCCCCCTCCCGCCCCGCCCCGGGCCGGCCCCCTCCCGCCCGTGTCCCGGAGAGCCTGATCCATACCTTAGCCGCCGGTCCCGCTCCAGGCACCCCGCCCGCACAGGCCGCCACTCTCCAGCGCACAGGCCGCCACTCTCCAGGCACCCCACCCGCACAGACCGCCACTCTCCAGGCGCCCCGCCCGCACAGGCCGCCACTTTTCATGCGCCCCGCCCGCACAGGCCGCCCCTTCGCTCATCAGCAAGCAGGGCGGCAGCAGTCCTCCCAGCAGGTCGCGATCTTCGGCGCCATTTCCGGAAGTGTTGCCAGGGAGCGCAAACGCAAATGATGTCATCACGCAGACGTCGCGGCCGGCGCTACTTGCAAGGGACTACTTTATTTTTATTTCGAATTTTTTTAAACAACGTATATTTTTTATTTTTAATAGCCTATGTCCTTCTGCTTGCCCTGAGGTTTTCAAATATGTCTTGGGTGTTTTGATTGGTGGTGTACTTTTCGAGTTTACCTGGCTCAAAGGGCACAGTTCTCTCTTTATAATAGTAGTATAGACATAGATATATATTTATATATTTTTTTTCACTAAAAAAATGCGAACGTTACAGGGGCGTTTTAGTTAGGCTCAGGCTTCCCTCGTATGAAACTTGTGAAATTCAGCAGTTATAGTTAGCTGACCTCACTATAACTCACACCCCTGCAATACACTGCTTATGGCCTCACATATTACATCACTCATGACATCATCCAGTGACTGACTGTTTTTATAGAGTTTAAGTGTTAAATATAAATACCAAGGTGTATATGGTGAATCGCTGGGTGTATGAGTGCCTGTCTGGATGATTCAGTGAGTGTGTGATTGACTGTATAAGTCTGTCAGTTGGTGTCTTAAGTGGTTGTATGGGTGTGTGAGTGGGTACATGAGTGGCTGTATGGGCGATTGATTAGTTGTCTGAGTACCTGTCTGGGTGAGGGGGTGTGCGACTGCCTGTATTGAGGAATGAGTGGGTGATTCAGTAGCTGTATGGGTTAGTGAATGCATGTGTGAGGGGCTGTATGGGTGAGTGTGTGTATGGCTGTGTGGGTGAGTGAATGGATGTGCCAGTGGTATATGAGTGAGTACCTGGATATGTAAAGGGCAGTATAGGTGAGCAGTGGGGTATGTAAGTGGTTGTATGGGTGAGTATGTGCCTGTGTCAGCGACTGTATTTGAGTGAGTCCCTGTTAGTATCTGTATGCATATGAAGTGGGGGGGTGTAATTGTATGGGTGAGTAAGTGGCTGTGTGATTGACTGTATGGGTGAGTGAGTAGCTCTACAGCTGACTAACCCAGTGTGTGGGGGATATTATGGGTGTATGAGTGAGTGGGAGTATGCGTGGCTGTATGGGCGAGTGGATGTCTGTAGATATATGAATTTGTGAGTGGGGTATAAGTAGTGGTATGGGTCTGTAAATGGGTTTGAATTATCATGTGGGAGTGGGTGTATGAAAGGTTCTATGGGGATGTGAGTGGATGCGTTAGTGATTTTGTGGATGATGTCATCAGTGATGTCACTGACCATGTCATGAGTGATGTAATACATGAGGTCATAGGTGGTGCATTGTGGGGGCGTAAGTTATAGTTAGCTCAGCTAACTGTAACAGCTGAATTTCACTGGTTTTGTTCAAGTGAAACCTGAGCCTAGCTAAAACGTCCCAGTGACCTTTGGTTTTTTCATTGAACTACTAACGTTTTTTCAATCTCCATTTCCTAGCTATAACGCCCCTGTAACCTTTATTTTTTTCAGCGAATGTCTATAGTTTTTTAAGCTGTAATGTCGTTTGCAGAGTGGTGGAGAAAGGGGGATGGGCCTCCAACCAGCTCTCAGGAAACCCGCTGTGTAGGACTTACAGGAGGTACAAGGAGGGCTTCTTAGCCTCCAAAGGTCCCTCAGGAGTAAAGTGGACTTCATCCCCAACCAGTAGTGTGCCAGGAGCCGCATTTGCGGAGTGGTGGAGAAAGGGGGCATGGCCTCCGAAGACCTCTTAGCAATCTCGCTGTGTGGGACTTACTGGAGGTAAGGTTATTATTTTTTTATTTATAAAGTTTTATATAGCGCAGTGTCCCCTTGATCATCCGCTCCACCCATATCATCCGTCCCCTGGGTAGCAGGTGATGCTGCAGCAGGGGTTGCTGCGGCACGGGTTGCTGCGGCACGGGTTGTGGGCGCCTGAGAACTATCCAGGAATGCCTGCTTAAGGCGATTGAACGCATCCGTGTCGACGCCTGAGTCTCTGGGTCGCTTAGAAGGTGAAGGCTGAGCATCTGTCATGGTATTCCCTGGTGTAGGGTTTGGCACAAATAGCGCAGCTTTGGCCAATCGCTCACAAGCCTTATCAATCTTACATGTCAGACGATCCTCTAACGGCGCCAATGCCTCTGCGACTATGGAATTGTCCACTGCGTCATAAAAGGAATCGTCCCATGGTATGGCATTAAGGGGATCCTCCTCCCACTGGTCATCCTGGTAAGTCTCCTGATAGGAATCTATGACACCAGGCAGAAAAACCCTTCAAAAGGTAATTGGGTAATTCGGAGGTCCGATGTGGGGGGCTGGGTGTCAGCCTACACTTTGGACAAGCAGAGCCTGCGTTTAAATACGGCTCCTGCCCAGGACCCAACAGCCCAGGTGCAGGAAAAATATTAATGGGCAGTCTGCCTAACAGAAGTGGGCCCTTGGAATTCTAAAATTCCAACATAACAGACTCCCTAGGAGCATATAACAAAACGGCCTATTAATGACCCCCCTGGTGTGCAATAACAAACTGCCTAACGGCAGACTACAGACCCGAGGTAAACGGGCATTGGAAGGGGCGTGCACAAAGCCAAAATTCATGCTTAATGGCAGAGTACAGACCCAAGCAGGTGTGAAAATCAACACAGGAGGCGTTAGAACAGTTAAGCTTTTATCTGGTGACTAATTCAATTTTGCACAATTGTTCCTTCTGGGTAGTCTGAAAACAAACACATGTTCCAGGTACACATCATAAAATGTTTGCTGAATGTATGACTAATGAGTTTGTAACAGGCAGATTATAATCATTCACTCCGAAAACACGTAACAAATAAAATTTAGTCTGAAAGTCCCATAAGGCATCATTAAGAGAAGCCCTGTGCAAGCGATCAAATCAATCACATTACTATAAATTAATCAGAGCGAATGTGACTAGTGTTCAATTAACATTCACTTTAAATTCTACTAGTCTTACTTGAGTCTTCACAATCATTGCCGTTAGTATTCAGATATTGCTCACAAAGAATACCACTAGTCTTCAAATAGTGGTCCGTTAGTATTCAGATATTGCTCACAAAGAATACCACTAGTCTTCAAATAGTGGTCCGTTAGTATTCAGATATTGCTCACAAGGAATACCACTAGTCTTCAAATAGTGGTCCGTTAGTATTCAGATATTGCTCATAAAGAATACCACTAGTCTTCAAATAGTGGTCACAATCAATGAGACTAGCCTTCATTTTGCTCTTGAAATAGCACAAGAGCTGCAGATAAACACTAACAGAATACTACTAAGCTTCAAATACTATTCTTCTAGAATACTGCTAGTCTTCTTTTAGCAATCAATTGAAGTGTTCATCATGTATTTGAAGGGTAGTTGAGTAGAACTAGTATTCCCTCATTAGCATATTTCGGCTCGTGGGCATACTACTTAGTCTTCATGCGTACTAAATGAATACTACGTTTTAATGGTAAATGAATACCACTGTAAACACTGAAATCACACTAAATGAAGAGCTTCCATTTTGGTGAGGGTGATCACACCTCTAGTCTCCTTGCAGATTATTGAACCAATGTCCATGTTGTGATTATTCCTTCATCTCACCAATAACTCCTTACCATTTCACCATGGATGGACAAGGACTTAGTTTTGGTGATTATGACGCAGCAGCTATTCATAGACTCCCGTCCATGTTGGGCATAGACATAGAAACCGCTACAGGGAGTAACTCCTCAGACTGGAAATCGCTCTCAGATATGAAAAGAGAGTGGGTTAGAATCACTCTACATGGAGCACTCATGGCCGAGTACTTTAAGGCAACAATAGCACCAAACGGCCTTATTGTTAAAAATTTCCCCAGGATTTTCTGGGAGGATGGCCAGTTCAAGATAGAATGGTCCCTTATTTCATGGAAATGTACGCATGATCTACTTATTCTCCTGGTTAACACGGCTAAACGTTTGGCAGATGAACTCTTAATTAAAATTCAGGCAGCAGAAAGTGCCCTTAAGAACACTGGACAGAATACCGGTTTTAAGACTAAGCTAGCAGAGCTGAATAAAGAAATCACAGAACATAAAGATTTCTTAATGAAACAGAAAGTGGCAAAATTACAAAAGGATATTGACCGTTTCTCCAAAGAGAAAGCATATCCCTATCTTAAGGATGACTTTGTTCCACCAGGGACAGGATATCTCTCCGACTCAAGCACTACCTCATCTAGACGAGGCTCCAATAGTGACAACAACTCGAGCGGAGATGAGTGGCAACCTGGACCCCGAAGAGGGAATAGAGGAGGAAAACGGGGGCAGTCCTTCTATCAATATCCCCCCTATCAGGGTCCTCCGATGTGGCAATTTCCACATTTGCAACACCCCATGACCCCCTTTGTACCCCAGTACCCCCCTCAGTTTGCCCCACATAGCATGAATCAGCAGCCTTTTTTAGACAGAGGTTGGGGCAGAGGGCGCAGGTGCAGGCGATGAAACGCTCCAGACAAGAGGGTACAGTGGGAGGACACACAAACCCTAGGGATGGAAACCAGGAGCAGGACAGGAAGGAAGTGAGCTTGGTTGTGAATCTTTCTTCACGCCAACTTACAACACCAGAAGAAAAAGTCCTCCAGAAAGGATTGGGCTTTGTACCTACCCCCCGAATATTCAACTTTGAATTAAACTGTGAAATCCAGAAATTCTTCAGGAAGGTGAGATTGAAAGCCTTCTTTGATGGCAGACCCGGTGACATACGTACTGACTCAGGTCTCCATAACCCATCGACTTTTACGCCACACAGTGGGATGGTACCTAGCGAAGTCCTGACATATGAGCAGGCTGTGCTCAAGGACAATTGAGCTCTTAGACCATGCAAGACACACCACAATCTGTCCAATGTGGAGATACAGATACTCAACTCCCTGGGTAATGATGAAACCATTACTATAAAACAGGCAGATAAGGGTGGAGCCACGGTTATAATGGACACCAAGGACTATGAAACAGAGTGTCTAAGACAATTGGGGGACAGACGCTACTACACTCCCATTCCAACTGACCCCACGGAACGACTCAAAACCACCATAACAGGGTTGGTGGAATCTGCAGAATGCCAAGATTGGATCACTAAAAAAGAGGCGGAATTCTTGTGAAAAAAGACCCAACGGTGCCTTATTTTTACACCCTCCCCAAAATTCACAAGGGGACAACACCAGTGCCCGGACGCCCGATTGTTTCGGTTATAGGCTCGAATTTGGAGCCCCTATCCAATTCTGCGACCACTTCTTGCAACCCTTAGTGAAGAGGATCCCGTCCTATGTCCAAGACACCAAGGACGTCCTACGCCTCCTTGATAATTTACAGGAGGACATTCAAATTGACTTCCTTATCACCCTTGATGTGGAGGCCCTCTATACCAACATTCCACAGAGGGCCACACTCGGGGTGATTGAGAGGATTCTGAATATGGAAGAATGGACCTCGCCCACACCAACCTCATTCGTCATGGAATGTGCTGATCTTGCCCTTACAGAGAATTTCTTTGAGTTCAAAGGGCAACATTATCACCAGACCCAGGGAACATCCATGGGCAGCACCTTTGCTCCTTCGGTGGCCTGTCTCTACATGGCAGATTTTGAGGAACAATACATAAATGGACCAATGAACCCTTACCAGTCTAATATCATACTGTGGAGGAGGTTCATTGATGATATCCTCATACTCTGGACAGGGACATCACACCTGTACCAGGAGTTCTTCACTTGGTTGAACACCTTGAATGAGTTTCTTACCTTCACGATCGCCGCCTCTCATTCCAGGATAGCATTCCTGAACCTTACTATCAGATTGGAAGGGGGGAGGATCAATACCACAATGTATCAGAAGCCCACGGACCGGAACAGTCTATTACTCTTCTCGAGCCACCACCCTAGAGCCTTAAGACTGAACCTTCCTTTCGGCCAGTTTTTGCAGGTTAGGCGCAACTGCACCAACCTTACAGACTACAGAAACGAGTCTAGCATTCTTTCTCAAAATCTGAAAGATAGAGGCTACCCTACTAGGGAGATCTACAAGGCACGGAAACGGGCACAGAACAATCATAGAGAGGCCCTTCTGGAGGACAATGCCCGAAGCTCACAAGGCAATGATTTACTGACCTGTGTGACAACTTTCACTCCTGTCTCAAATGAACTTAAGAAAATTATCAAGAGACATTGGCAGATTCTTAATACAGGAGACCTCACCCTAGAGACTCCTAGGTTTGCCTTCAAAAGGTCTAAAAACATAAAAGATATGTTAGTACACACCAGACCTAAAGAAAGTGCAGTTCGCAAACAGAACACACTGTGGCAACTTCCCCCAGTTAAGGGACACTATCCCTGCGGCTCCTGCAGTGTCTGTCCTTTTACGAGCATCACTAAGTCCATCGAATTAACAGAGACGTTCACGTGGGAAATTCGCAGCCATACCAACTGCAACTCTTCCAATTGCATCTACTTGCTCAAGTGCCCTTGTGAACTACAATATGTGGGTATGACCACTCGACCGGTGAAAATTCGTATATCGGAACATAGAAGCAACTTCCGATGTAAGAAAACCAACACCAAGATGTGCCGGCATTTTTTAGAACATAACCACACTGCTGACTCTCTAAGATGGCTCATCCTTGAGATTCCTAACAACAAATCCAAACAGACTTTATTTCACAAGGAACAGAGGTGGATACACAGGTTGTCCTCAGACAGACGGGGACTTAATGAGGACATTCCGTGGAGTAGTCTATGATTTTAATGATATAACAACCTGCCTAGTACTGAGAGTCCACAGCATGGGTCTTAATATCAAACCCTTGCCTTATATCCATAACTGAACCTCCTCATGACCCAACCAAATTGTAGTTTGAAATAATCATTAATATGACTATTAAGACTGGATCAATAACGAAGTGCCTTTCAACACACAGAGACACTTAATGGTCATGCTCCATTGATAAACTTTGATAAATATCAAACCAATAGATAAGGCATAAGAACCACAACGTACTCAACATTGATTCACCTCTGTATACATATACCTAAGCATGCATACCACTGAACACTGACCCGTTCTAAGATGGCCCCCATGCTAACACTGCGAGTCACGTGACATGCTAGGCGAGTTGGTAACGCCTCAAACAAACATTAAAAATCACTGGAACACCGTGACCCGTCACTATCCGGATCACGGTAGCGATGGGTAGGCACAGCAGCTCTGACCAAGGCCTCGAGTAGTAAGTAACCTTCACTTGCGACTCCTAGCTACAGGGGGACTTTTGAAACTGCCTCCAATGACCCGCTACCAGGGCTTTAGTTAATTGCAGTGCGCCTGTGTTGTTGCGTTAAGGGAGCTGACCTTATCACAATGGGGGTCGGGAACAGTCTACGCGGTGCTTCTGACGCTGATACAAGTGAGCCATAATATGGGCTGTTTTGTTACTTTGAAAGCGCTTGGGGTGTGTCAAGTGAACGGAGCAGACCTGACAAAATATGGGGGTCAGGCATAGTCACCGTGAGCTACTGAAGTGTGCACAAGACCTCACTGGTTGTCGGTTTACATGCCGCTATTTAGCTTCAATACCTGACTTCTAACTAGGCACTGAGAGCTTAAAGAATTAATTAAAACTCCCCCTTTGTATTGTATTTTGCTCCACCTTTGATCCTGGTTGCTCATTAGCTGTCACTACACAGGTTACCACACAGGTTGCACAATACTGCTCCCGAGTTTTGGCGATATGAATGTGATCACCTAGTAGTGTGAAACAGAGGATTTGGCCCAACATGATGAGTATGATTCATGAGGCGCGCGCTCGCCCATTTTTATATCACAACCAGAGAACCTGACTATTTTCTTGAAATTAATAGGCATTTAAGGATCACTGACAATGCGAATTTACGTGTACTTGTCTCCCTTATAGCCATTAAAACCCTTTTGGTTCTCCCCCTTGAAGTCACACCTACCGGGTACTGTTGACACCTGTACTCCTTGACCTTTAGGTGAGTAATAGAGTACCCCCTTGTAGGATTGTGAATCAGTAACTATGAAGAAACTGCTGCTGCTTTTAGTTAAAACTTCTGTTTTTAATACTTTTACTCTTGAATGTTGTGGTATGTGGTATTGTGATTATAGTTAATACTAGCTGGTCACTGTGCACAATATGCTACTGCCACAGTCACTTTTTCCACATAAACCACAGCGTGTTCACGGTCAAAAAGGGCACTTGTTGTCTCTGTATTTTGGTAATTCTCTCTTTTGTCTCCTCTAGGCAAGAGCAGTCCAATGCAGGTAGTACAACAGGAAGTTAAATGTATTATTGGTTGACACTTTACTAGGTCATTCCTTTGCGATAGATGTATATTATTAGGTCCTGAAGAATCGCAGCATAATTGCATAAGCGAGAAACATGTCGACCTCACGATACGAATTGTAGTCCTAGATCGTGATACGGAATCCTAATTTCTGGCGATCATAGGCTACCCACTGTTTTTAACATATAGCATGAGAACCACCAGAATAAATTGATCTCCGGTCTCTCGTGCTATATTTTAAATCACCTCCCTACACTATCCATTCTCTCCCTGGCCCCTCACTTGCACTTCACCCACAGGCTGTTGGAAAAAAGATCTCCGATAAAGAGCCCCTCTATGAGGTGAGCCCGTAGGGCATTGCACCGCCTGCCCTACGAGGAGCAACCGCCAATGATGAAGCATGACACTCGCAAGAGTGTGTGAGGCCATTAATTTCAACAAATTGGATACCCAGGGTAGCCCTCCACAGAGCACTACCCTCTCTTTTTCTTCCCTTTACTGACCGTACCCTTCTTCTTCCTCAGGAACAGCTGAGTCCGTTTTTGTTAGTCATGTTTTATAGCTGCCACAAACATTTGTGCAACACATTTAATCATGCCTGAAGTAGTGCTGAGTGATAACATTTGGTGGGGAGTACTGTTTAACATGATGGCCCTAAAGCCCTTTGCAGGCAAGGACCCAGCGGAGTTTAGTGAATGAGGTAGGGGAGCAACAAGGTTAAAGGCATGATTGCGGAAAACTTGAAAAAAATCAAATCAGCGCCGGAAAAAGCACACTGGGAATACTACTTAAACAAAATTAGAAAGGATACTGGGGGTTCTTTCTATATTAAAAACGAAAGGTATATTCAAGCCCATTGCGCTGCTGCTGCATCACTTTTTTTGATGCACTGGCGACGCAGTGTCCCATATTACTAGGCACGTAAAGCCAACCTGCATGGCTTTTCATGGCTTTGTTAATTTTGCCCCCGTCAACAATTACTCTGCATGAAAGGGGCATTCCATGGGTGTTGATGTGGGTGTTCCCCTAAATCCATGGAATATAATAAATTCCCAGATTTATAAGGTTTCGTAAATATGGAACTGCTTCAGATTCCTACACCTCCCCAGGGCAGGCATGAGAGAGGCGCAGTGAGGATAAATTCCATCATTTCTCATTGTTTTTCCTTTTTCTACTCATGCTGCAGTCTGCATTCCCTACTGTTGCACAGATTGGAGAAGAATTTGTAAATCTTGCTGAACTGGGAGTAGTAAATTATACACCTTCAAAGTCCAACACTTTTCCTATTGTTGCACAGACTGGCGTAGAAATAGTAAATCTTGCTGGAGTGGTAGTAGTACATTTTACACCTCCAAAGTCCAACGCTTTCCCTACTGTTGCACAGACTGGAGTGGGAATAGTAAATCTTACCCCTCTGAAGTCCAACGTTTTCGCTACTGTTGCACATACTGGAGTAGGATTCCAATCCTCCTAATCCACAAGGGTTCCCTGGTGTTCCTAACCCCAAAACCTCAGTACCTCCTCCCCCATCTCCTTGTCTCCAAGCAATATGACCATTGGATCATCGGGCACTATTATTCCACGTATCTCTTGCAGCCACTTCCTCACCTCTTTCATGAAGTTGGCTTTTTTCGGAAATGACCACCAGAAATGGTTATATTTTGGAAGTAGCCCAGCATATTTTTTCTGTATAGAAGAGTATCTCTTTCTCTGCCCCTATTTTTGTGCCACAAAGTAGGTGCTCTGTATAGAACTTTGTTTGCCAGACTACATCTGGAATGTTCCAAAGTGCAGATTAATGGTGCCTTCTCAGCCTCTTTCTTCTGGATAGCACTTCCATGGTGCACAGGGTCAGGACTGATTTGCAAATAGTGGGCCTTGACTGGGGTGGAAAAGAGAGCTAAAGTACGATGATGGATTCAACCCAGATCTGTGACTGGGGTGAGTGTCTTAAAAGTTTCAAAAACCACAGGTGATGGACAGAATGCAGAACAATGTCATACATTCACCCCAGTAAAGAGATCTGGGCCTAAATCCATCGTTTTTTTGCACCCCACACCACCCCAGTTCAGACATGGCCATATGCAAATCAGTTTGACCCTGTGCCTGATGCTTGATTCCGGTCCAGGAAAGACATGGCTTGGCAGTTCGGGCTGGACTGTTCGCATGAGGCACAGGGTCAAGGCTGATTTGCATATGGCCATGTCTGAACTGGGGTGGTGTGAAGTGCAAAAAAACGATGGATTTAGGCCCAGCTCTCTGTACCGGGGTGAATGTATGACATTGTTCTGCATTCTGTCCATCAATTGTTGTTTTTGCATTTGTCACCCCGAGTGGGATGGGTATGCTCAGACGTGAGGCCCATGCTTGCCACACCACTGGAGTCAAGCTATCCTGGCTGAAGACGGCTGATAGCCAGAAACCGGTCCTAGGATGCTTGATTCCGGTCCAGGAAAGAAATGCCTGGCAGTTCGGGCTGGACTGTTTCCATGAGGCACAGGGTCAAGGCTGATTTGCATACGGCCATGTCTGAACTGGGGTGGTGTGGAGTGCAAAAAAACGATGGATTTAGGCCTAGATCTCTGTACTGGGGTGAATGTATGACATTGTTCTGCATTCTGTCCATCAATTGTTGTTTTTAAAAGTTTCAGCGCTCCGTCCATCATCTCCTTTGGTTTTCTTTGCTCGCCTTAAGCTGGCAGGGTATGCGCAGACTTGGGTCCCTTGCTCACTTTGCCACTTTGCCACTTTGCCACTGGATTCTAGCTAGCCTGGCTGATGAGGGGTGTTAACCCAAAACCGTCCCCAGAATACTTGTTTCTGGTGCAAGGAAGACCTGGCCTGGCAGTTCAGACAGGACTGTTCCCATGGGGCACAGGGTCAGGGTTGATTTGCCTATAGCTGGGTCTGAACTGTGGTGGTTAAGTGAGCTAAAGAACGATAATAGATGCAACCCAGATCTGTGACTGTGGGTGAGTGTCTGAAAAGTTTCAGTACACTGTCCATCATCTCCTTGTGTTTGTTTTGCTCGCCTTAAGTTGGCAGGGTATGCCCAGACGAGGGTCCCTTGCTCACTTTGCCACTATATTCAAGCTAGCCTGGCTAATGAGGGATGTTACCCTGAAACCAGTCCAGGATGCTTGTTTCCAGTCCAGGGAAGACCTGGCTTCGCAGTTCGGGCTGGACTGTTCTCATGGGGTACAGGGTCAGGACTGATTTGCATATAGCTGGGAGTGAACTGGGGTCGCGAAGTTAGCTAAAGAACGATGATGATTTCAACCCAGATCTGTGACTGGGGGTCAGTGTCTGAAAAGTTCCAGCGCTCAGTCCATCATCTGCTTGTGTTTGCACTGCTGCAGTGACCTCGCCACAGAATTTGATAGCTTTAACGGGACTCAGAAATTGACGGTGGTGCTTGTTCCATCTATAATGGCAGGCCACCACTACCACTTATGTAAACGTAGCTGTCAAGGCTTTGGGGTTATGAGGTGGTGGTATCTCTCATCAATTTCGGTGAAAGCGAAAAGGACATTGAGAATGATACATGAAAAATGCAGTCTCTGTAGGTCATTGGGCCAAAAAATGTGTAACCGGTGTTGAGTGCATGCCGAGACTCATACTACAGTCTCTTAGTATAGTCATCAAAGAGTTCTGCCCATTGGTCGCATGGACCCTTATTGGTTGACGTGAAGAAGTATAAGAGAGTAGGCCTTAACAATTCATTTAAGACTTGCACAGCTAACACAACTCCAAAATGATGACCAGGAATGAATAGCTGCAATTAAAAGGGTTTATTTAAGGATAATAATCCATCCAGCATAAAAGTATATTAGTATCAGGTTCAAAATATACAGCAATACAGTTGGTAACCTGAAATACCTCAGTAGATTTAGCTGTAAAAAAATGAGATACAAAATAGTAACAACTACAACAATGCAGAAACAGAGTAAAGGAAATATATGTTCCATTAAGAAGCTTCCCTTCTCTTCCCTAAATATAGGGTGACTATAAACTCATCTAAGGATGGCTTCTAATCCGAGAGTTAGGAAAGTGTCCGTATGACAAAGACTTCTGTAGAAGGGGAACAGTGTTTAGCATGACACTTCAGACTCACAGGAAAAGAAAGCAGAGAGGTCTATCCATCTCCAGATCTGGATGGAATATGCCCTACAACTGTGAGAACACCAGCTAAAATAACTGGAGCTTCTAAACATCCTTATCTTTTCCAACACTACCAGGACCCAACAGGTTTGTTACTTTAGAGGAGTATTCGCAACCTCCATTGAGTTTCCCAACGCATAGAAACTGAAATTGTAACTGCAACCTTGAACATATAACGGTCCTGGTTTATGATGAACAGAAGGCTTCTTCAGACCATTCGGTCTGCATTCTCATTGCCAAGATCATCCCTTCAGGCCTCACTATAGGTGTTCTAATGCAAACCATAATCCTTTCTCTATCTAACAAGAATTGTGACAACGCTTCTGCATAGGAAAGAAAGAAAACAAGCTAACACAGCAAGATGCATTTCAAAATGTGGCCTAAAGTCAGGTTAAACTAAGTTAGCATTTAACATGAATTTGAACACATGATTTTACAGACACACAAATATAACTTTCAGAATAAATTCAAACGTGAGTATGAAACAACAGGAATATATGTCTAGCTAACCATTAGTGTATTTGTATATACATCTCAAACCTTTACAATGATTACACTTAATCAATACGTTTAAATGCTTCACACACGTTAATTTGATTAAGGACACAGTGAGTATAATGTTAAAAGTGTATAGCTGCATAATGATAATGTATATAGGTGGAGACGAAATTCCACTGCTCCAGTGTTCTGTACATTGATGTATTTCAGTCTTAGAGGGGCATGACTTGGCGTTGTCACTTGTGTGATGAGAGCACCACAGAAACATGTTCAATCTTGGTCGTGCCTTTTCCTAAATATTTGAATATTTAGAATCCTCCTTATTTGCAGTCTTACTTGCTCATAGAAAACTTATGTAAATTAGTCAAATATTGCATGAAATATTTTTGATGTGAGTAAACTGTTTAACATGGAAGGTTTCAAATGCCAAAGGCTCATAGGTTTCTTCAATGAGAGAGTTCTTCACTTTCTACAAGATGCAGGAAGCTTCAGTAGAGCCTGCTTTAGTTTTGTGTTTCCCAGGATCAAAATGATAGATTGAATTGGAATCGCTGAGATAATGATGATCTGCAGAGTGAAAATTGAAATGGGTGAAAGATCTTGTTTTAATAAAATTCCCCCCACCAGTAAGAGAATGTAGATAAGTAGGAGGGAGCCCACTATTCTGGCTGCTCCAAAATGAGCCTTCAGTCGGGGTTGACTGAATCCAGACCCAGTCTCTTTCATCCGCTGGATATGTGTGCAGAGCGATGCAAGGATCAGGGTGATGGAAACAGCGCCAAGCAGAAGAGGTGCAAAGAAGCCAAAAACATTGAGAACAGTAAAGTAATAATAGATCCATTCTACTTTACCAACTGGGACTTTAGAGTTGACAGTCAAGTTAACTGTTGAATTCTGAGGGAAATCTCCATACGCATAGGCTTCCCAGTACACAGGGGCACTGAGTCCCAGTGACCACATTACAGACCCCCACAGCAGCCAGGGCAGCACCTTAAACATCCACAGCTTTAACCAGGTGAAGAAACAATAGTTGAAGTCAACAATCTTCACACAGTAGAAGATACAGAGACAGGTAGTGAGCCAGAAACTGGAAATCGTGGTCCATATTACAAGTTGACTTAACACTACAGAGATATTATTCAGGTAGTAATCCTCACCCCGGAGTATGTTCATGTAGATCTCTCCGAGGCAAAAGCATTGATAAAAAGTGCATGAGATCCCCAGAGCCATTAAGATGCGGTCGCAGGTGTTCAGACTCCGGCCTTTAGCCCAGTCCAGGAGATTTAATGTTACAATGAAACCACTGGCGAGCATCCCAATTACACTTACTATAGATTCAATAATAACATAAGCCATACCTAATTCACTCTCCATTTTCAGGTTCTGTTTGCTCTGAGCTGGTGTTTAGTAATAAGAGCAAGGATGCTGTGCATAAACCTTGAAAATGAGCAGCAGCAATTGCTTATAAATTCCACTTTCCTCATTTCCATTATACATCTGAATTTGTTTTTAATAGATGCAAATTTGAGTCTCTCTGTTTTTCTCTGCCCTGTGAAATAAGCAAGACTTAGATGTTTCATTTAACACATTGTGGTACCAACGCACTGACAGAGTGGGGCAGATTTCCTAAGGAATTGTGCTGTCTTTGTGTAACACAAGTCATTACAGAGCAGCACAAGTCCTTAACTTGGATTTGCGAGGCTATGGAAAGCCACTATGCATTCCTTTGCATTATTCAGTAAATATAAAGTAATGCAAAGTAGTGCATCCCGATGCCTTGCCTTACTTTGAGTGGGGTATTGGTTACGTGGGTCGAGCATATGCATTGCCATGCATCCACCGACTACTTTGATGCAAATCCAGATTTACAATAACTTGCAAGCCTGGGGTTGAGCCAAGATGGTGTGCCTACCCGACAGAGACGTAACCAGGATACATATCTTTATTTTGACTTGTTCCATTTGAACTAAATTCTGCATCACACATAGAGATAGGAATATGCCTCTAAGGATTGTTTTTGTGCAGGAAGGTACCTCTTTCTGCACAAAACAATCCTGCCTGTAACACAAGCACCCTTGATATATGCTACAAGGGTGTCTGCAATGATACTAATGTGCCAGTGTGAGGAGAGAGCAGAAAGGCTCAATGTCTATAAAAAAAATAGATCATTACTGCCCTCACCCTTTCAGACAATGCAGGGGTGAAAGGATGGTAAGTCTTCCCATGATTATTGGAAGCTAACGCTTCCAGTGCTCAGGAACTCATTTAGACACTTGAAAGCAGAAAAAAGACACCTTCCATGATCCTCATGTGTCCCTTTGAGGCCCACTGGGAGTGAACGAGGAGCATTTTCTGAATTTCACTTTATTACTTTGAAAGTGCTGGTTATTTTATAAATGTGAAATGTAGAAATGAAAGGGAAAACTTTACCTTTGCTAAAAGAACCTGCATATTTTTCCTACCTTCATTGTCTGAAAAGTTATCTTTTGTGCCATATTGTAAAATATTTTATTTATTTTACATTTGATTTTTTTTGCTAATGCTAGCTGCTCATCTTTGGATGTAATCAACCTGATGCTGAATTTGATAGAGATTAATCGGATGTTATCACTTTGGAGTCTATTCGAAGGGTTTCTGAAACACTACCAAAATCAAGTTGCAACAGATTTAAGCAGCTCTCGATAGGAAGAACTGAGGAAATTCTGTGGTCAGTGAAATCGAGTTCTCCTTGGTAACCATGTGGAGCTAACTTCTTACCGCTAATTTCAGATAAAGTTGAACCTATTCAGGCAAAAACGTGTAATGGATGTCTAAGGACAGCCATTCTTGCTGATTTCTGCCCTGTCTTCGGCTACTGATATCAGACTTACATAATTCATTGACTTTCAACTAGCACTGTATCAGGCACTATTATTATTTAGAGCAAGAACTAGATTACAGGAGATAGTTGGATAGAGCTCCTGGAACTCCAATGAATAACCTCCTTCCTTAAGGAGCGTTATACAAAACTAAAAATTGGTTCCTCATTGTCTGTGGAATATCTTGTTAAATTGGGTGCACCTCAGGGCTCCTATTTGAGCCCCTCGCGTCTTAATATCTTTGTAACTCCTCTCAAAAACTCATAGGATCATACAGTTATAAATCTATAATATATATCCAGATAATGATGAGCTGTTTATTCACCTGGATGGTGATCAAATCATAATTGTACAACTTTTAAAATGTGAATGTTAAAGAGATAGATGAGAGAAAATACAGTAAACCGCAACTCTGATGAGATTAGCTAGTGGCTTTTTCTCCAGAAGAGGAAATCTGGTCTGATATGTTATGACCCCTAGTACTTGGCCCTATCCTGACTCCTGATACAGTAATCAAGGATGTGGGTGTTTACCTTGACAACCGTTGTTAGACCTGTCTGCTTCTGAGGGTTCTCTCACAAATATGATTTATTTTGTCCCCTTTGGCCTCTGAGTGTTATTATTCTTTTTCTTATGTCCACCCAGATTTTTGGTTGTCAGCCTTGACTGAGGGGCTAGGTGTTCCTTGAGTAGGACGTTTTGCCTTTCCCTTGAGGCCTAGTCATCCTCATGAAAATTTAGTGAAGTCCAAGAAACCTAAAATGGAGTCCACCAACTGTCATAACAGTCATCACAACCAAGCTGACCCATTGAGTTGCATGAGGAAGGTTCTGGAACCACCTAGCAGGTTCCAGTGGACTGGGGTCAGCCTATAAAAGGCCAGTACTCAGGTGGCCATTTTGTGTAAGCCTATGACCAGAACGGTAGAAGTGACCAGTGTGGAGAGAGGCAAATTACAGAGGAGAGCTTTGCATCAGTAGGGGCGCAATTGTCCTGTGGCCGACTGTGTTCTACTTGGATGTGACCCCCCTTGGATCCGACCAAACCCCACTGAGTCTGAGTATCATCTTCACACCTGGACTTTCACCTCAAAGGCACCGGAAATCCCCTTGGTGCGCTTTGATCTTTGCGGGGGTTCATACACCCCTGGGTCACCCTTGTCAACATTCATCTTAATTACCCCCTTTGAAACGGCATTATAGTGAAGAGGGAAGAGGAGCTAAAATTACAACCGCTGTGACTGACTTCACGACAGGCGAGGCACTCTCACCGTGTAAGAGGTAGAGTAGCCTGTGGCAGCGGCCGAGGAAGAGTTTGTCCGTTCCACTCGGAATCTCCTGAAGGGGCATTGGTGTAGCTGAGAGCCGGCACTTCCGTGGTTTGGAAGTGGTGGAAGACGGACCAACGCCAGCGAAGGCGGGGCAGAGGAAGAGCTTCTGTAGTGTAGCCGAGCGTCGTCGAGGTAGGCGGAACTGCACCAGGGGCGTACCTGCGCAGTAGGAGGAGCAGCGCCACTACCGGTGAGGAGATCGTCGAGTGCGACGGCGTGTCCCAACAGCGCTTCACAGAGAAGTTCCACGGAGACTCCTGAGCCGCTGCGGAAGGGCACCGTGCGCCTCCATTCCCTAACCTGAGGAGAGGTCCCCCACTGAGACTGTCCCGCGCCAGTGAGGCAACTCCCGTATAACCCACATAAGCTGGGATTGACCCGGGCTGAGGGCGGAGGCAGAACTTGAAGGAACTAAGTCCTGAGGGGTGCCAAACGAATGCCGCAGTGAATGTGATTAGACCAGCAGTATTTCCCCATTCTAACCTACCACTTCACCAACGAACAGTCCCAAAACTGGGCTTGTTTTACTTGTGGACTACCGGACTCATAGGCGGGGAGGATTAAATTGGGAGAGTGAACCACGAGTGGGGTTTAGGCCAAGGACAGAAGTTGGTTGGAGATAGGGGTAACCTCATTATAGAAAGAGTGTGTTAGAAACACCAAGGTTTCTCTTGCAGAGGAATGAGAATTTCACTAGAGCAAAGTGAGATGTGTGGCTAACTTACCTGTTCTTTCCTAGTGGTACAACTGTTCAAGCTATTGACAAAAAGGGGTGTTGAAAGTCAATGATCGTGAAACCTAAGTGACCCTGCCAGACCAGGGGTAATGTATAAACCTGTAAAGTCACTGCATTAGTCTCATGTTTACTCTCTTGGAATTGTATTGAACTGCTAGTTGTGAAGGAGGGTAGGTCAGATTAATTTCCTGGAACCTTCCCTATTGTGGAAGTAGTGTGACCTGAAAAGCATCGGGAAATGTAATGAGAAATGTAAAAAGTGATAAAAACTGCATTCATTTGGAAGGTGATATACTAATGAAATAAGAGAGCTATCAAACTAAAGAGAACAGAGTCTATTTTTATAAAGTACGAACCTTATTTTCCTAACAAGGTGTAGTGTCATTTTTGGAATGGATGGGCGCGGAGTTCCTGAGAGGTTTTACGCAAGCTTCACACATTTAGCCTTTGGAATTAGTCTTCCCCTCTGTGCCATACTACCCACGTGTTGGCTAGGAAATCCCTAGGTCTAACATATTGGTGTTTCAGCGGTGGGATCCTACTTGTGCTTGCGTATACCTTGCAGTAACTCAGGGTGCACCATAGGCCTACATCTGGAGTTTTCTCCAAGCGGTCTCCCAAATTTATATTTTGATTTTCCAAATTTACTCCTGGTGGTGGGTGGAGGTTATCCTCAGATTACGCTTTTTAGTTCTCTCCTGAGTGCCCATTTGATACCATATTTGAAAAATGGAATTGAACCTTGAAGAGATAGAGACCTACACTGTGGCCCAACTTAAAGAGTGGTGTCAACGACAGGGGGTGTTCTTCAAGAAAGGTGCCAAGAAAAGCGAGTTACAGACAAGCTTGAGGGCATGGGTGGAAGCTCATACAGAGAAGGAACGGGATACAGAAGAGAGTGATAGAGACATTGTCCTTGGGACAGGGTTGCTGTACCAAACTGAAGGGGGGAATCTGCTGACAGGTCCCAGGACACTTTCAAGGGAGGGCAGCAGTGTCTCAGTGAGGAGCTTTACTGACGCCGAGCTAGAAGACAGCAGGGAAGAGAGGAGACTGAAACTGGAGTTAGCTAGATTAGAAATGGAGAGGGAGGACAGGAGGTTGGCCCACGAGCGAACAATAAAGGAGCTAGACCTTCAAGCCTTAACATTAAGGACCCCCACTCCTAACAATGGTGGCAGCGAAAACAAAGAGATCACCAGAGAACCCAGACCCTACTTACCCAAGGATGTTATTGCTAGCTACACCCCAGGTGATGATATTGCCAAATGGTTAACCGCCTATGAGGTCTCCTTATGGGCCCATGGGATCTTGCAAACCCACTGGGGGGTGGTGGGCTGTATAAGTACATGCCACCTGCTGGCAGGGATACCTTGTTGGCCCTGGAGCGGGAAGAGCAAACCCACTACCCTACAATGAAAGTGGTGCTGGTGAAAAAGTTTGGACTAACCCCTGAAAAATACCGACAAAAATTTAGGGGAAGTCATAAATTAAGCACACAGAATTGGGTGCATTTCTTGGATTACGCGAAAAAAGCCTTGGAGGGTTGGGTGAAAGGCAGCGAGGTAGGGGATTATGAAGGTTTATATAACCTCATACTCAAGGAACACCTACTCGAGAAATGTTTTCCCGAGCTGCGACAACACCTGGTGGACAGCAAGTTGACCAGCCCCAGGAAGCTTGCTGAGGAGGCGGACATCTGGGCTAGTACCTGGGTGTCCTCAAAGGGGACTGGAGGGGATTCCCATAAGACTGGACAGGGTGCCCCCCAGAAGAAAGAGGGGGGAGATAACAAAAGGGAGTTCTCAAAAGGTCCACAAAATACTTCACAAGGAAGGGGCAGAGGATTCATCCCTAAGGCTAATCCACCCCGCAACCCTAATCCTGGCCAAAGCCAGCAGCCAAGGGTTGTCCATTGCTTCGAGTGTGGTGGTGTGGGACACTATAAAGGAGATGTGAGATGCCTGAAAAGACCACCCCCACCCACTGGAGGAAAAGCCCCGGGAATAACTAGTGTAGTGCTCGGGGAGGAGATGCCTTTGGATAAGGGAGGGGAGCGGGCGGGTGTCACTTTAGTGTCCCTGGGGGATAAGGAGATGGTGCCAAAGACCCAATTGCCCTCAAATACTACCAAGTATGAGCAGTGGGTCACCATCAATGGCCATAGAGGGGAGGCTCTGGGAGACACAGGAGCCAGTATGACTATGGTGAGGAGTCATCTGGTGTCTCCGGAGCAGGTCATCCCAAATGTACTCCATCCCGCTGTGATGGCTGACAGCAGATTGGGCCACTATCCCGTGGCCGAGGTACCCTTTGAGTGGGGAGGGGTTGCAGGTTCACTTCGAGTTGCCGTAAGCCCTGCCGTGCCTGTTGATTGCCTGTTAGGAAATGATATGGAGCACAATGCTTGGAGGGAGGTGGAATACCGGACTCATTCTGAGATGCTGGGTACACCTGACTGGGCCTGTGTCAGTACAAGGTCCGCGACTACCCGGAGGGGGAGTTCGCTTACGCTGGAGCCTGGAACAATGGCCCAGCCCGCTGCCAGGGAAGAGAAGGACAGTAGGCAGGAGGAACCTGCCTCAGCATCTCTACCTCGTGAGATAGATGGGCCACCTGCGGAGGTGGATCTGGAGTCCACGGAGGAGGATGTTACTTCCCTGGAGAACCTACCCATCCCTGCTGAGTGGCATGTGGAGGGAGGTCCATCCAGGGAGGAATTCTGCAAAGCTCAAAAGGAGTGTCCTACTCTTGAGGGGTTGCGGCAACAGGCCAAAGCCCAGGCAGCAGGGAAAATTGTGGGGAACTACCAGATTTACTGGGAGGATGGACTCCTCTACAGTGAGGCCAAGGCACCCGGACATGGTTCCTCCAGGGCCTTGGTGGTCCCTCAATGTTTTAGAGCCTTTCTACTAGAACTGGCTCATGAGATACCCTTGGCGGGACACCTAGGTCAGGACAAGACCTTTGCCCGGCTTGTCCCCAACTTTTACTGGCCTCGGATGAGAGTGGCGTCTGATACCTACTGTCGGACGTGTGTGTCTTGCCAAGCCAGTGGGAAAACAGGGGTGAAGCTGAAAGCTCCCCTGGAACCACTACCGGTCGTTAGCACCCCCTTTGAAAGGTTGGGCATCGACATTGTAGGGCCATTGGATCCACCAACTTCAGCTTGTCACAGGTTCATCCTGGTTCTAGTGGATCATGCCACAGGGTACCCAGAGGCAATTCCTCTGAGGACCGTTACTGCACCTGCAGTGGCAAGGGCCCTGATGGGGATCTTCACCCGAGTGGGTTTCCCCAAGGAGGTTGTGTCCGACAGGGTGACCAACTTCCTATCAGCTTATATGCGGGCTATGTGGAAGGAATGTGGAATTACCTGTCGGTTTACCACTCCTTATCACCCACAGACCAATGGTCTTGTGGAAAGGTTTAATAAAACCTTGAAAGGCATGATAAGAAGTCTGCCTGAGAGCCTGCGGAGGAAATGGGACGTCCTCCTCCCCTGTCTCTTGTTTTCCTACAGGGAAGTGCCACAGAAGGGAGTGGGCTTCAGCCCCTTCGAACTTCTGTATGGGCACCCTGTACGGGGTCCTCTCAGCCTGGTGAAGGACGGATGGGAAAGAACTCCCAGGAAGCTTCCTCAGGACGTGGTGAGCTACATGCTGGCCTTCTGGAGCCAAATGGCCAAGTTGTGAAAGCAAGCTTCTGACAACTTGGAAGCCAGCCAAGCAGTAATGAAGGAGTGGTATGACCACAATGCTCACCCAGTGGAACTGGAGCCTGGACAAAAAGTGTGGGTGATGGAGCCTGGAGAGCTAAATGCCCTCCAGGATCGTTGGACAGGCCCCTTTGAGGTATTGGAGAAAAAGGGTAAGGCCACTTACTTGGTGGACCTTAAGACCCTGAGACAGCCCCACCGGGTGCTTCATGCCAATCGCCTCAAACCACACCATGAGAGGCCCGAGGTTGTCTTAATGATGGTGACCGATGGAGCAGAGGAAGAGGAAAGCGAACCTCTCCCTGATCTTTTCTCGTCTCAAGAGAAGGATGGGTCGGTGGAGGGAGTGATTCTCTCACCATCCCTGACTCCTGAACAGCAGAGAGATTGCCGCCAAATCCTGGAGCAATTTTCTTCACTGTTCTCCCTTGTCCCGGGTAGAACCCACCTGTGTACCCATGATGTGGACACAGGAGACAGCCCACCTGTGAAGTCTAAGATCTACCGGCTGTCAGACAAGGTGAAGGCCAGCATCAAGGGTGAAGTCGCTAAGATGCTGGAGCTGGGAGTGATAGAACATTCCAATAGCCCATGGTCCAGTCTGGTGGTCTTGGTACCAAAAGCAGCCCCACCAGGCACCATACCTGAATTAAGATTCTGTGTGGATTACCGAGGACTAAATTCAGTAACAAAGACTGATGCTCATTCGATCCCCAGGGCGGATGAACTCATTGACCGGCTGGGAGCTGCCCAATATTTAAGTACCTTTGACCTTACTTCAGGGTACTGGCAGATCTCCCTTACTGATGGAGCAAAGGAAAGGTCAGCCTTCTCCACGCCTCAGGGTCACTACCAGTTCTGTGTGATGCCCTTTGGGCTCAAGAACGCCCCTGCCACTTTTCAGCGGCTGGTAAACAAGGTCCTTTCTGGTATGGAAGCTTTTTCTGCTGCTTATCTGGATGACATTGCTGTCTTCAGTAGTAGCTGGGAGGATCATTTGCAACACTTGAAAGCTGTTCTCCAGGCCCTGCAACAGGCTGGCTTGACAATAAAGGCCAGCAAGTGTCAGATCGGGCAGGGGTCGGTGGTGTACCTAGGCCACTTGGTGGGCAGAGGGACGGTGCAGCCCCTCCAGGCGAAGATCGAAGCTATCATGGCCTGGGAGCCCCCCAAGACTCAAACTGAGGTCCGAGCCTTCCTGGGCCTCACGGGATACTACCGTCGCTTCGTGAAGGGGTATGGCACCATAGTGGCCCCCCTCACTGAACTTACTTCTAAGAAACAACCCCGACGGGTAGTCTGGACGGAGGCTTGCCAGCGAGCCTTCGTGACTTTAAAACAAGCATTGTGTACTGCTCCAATACTCAGGGCCACTGATTTTTCAAGGGAGTTCATTGTCCAAACCGATGCATCGGAACATGGCATTGGGGCAGTGTTATCGCAACTGAATTATGAGGGCTTGGATCAACCCGTGGTCTTCCTATCCAGGAGACTACTCCCCAGGGAACAGAGGTGGAGTACTATAGAGCGGGAAGCCTTTGCAGTGGTTTGGGCTCTGAAGAAGTTGCGTCCATACCTATTTGGCTCGCACTTCCTTGTTCAGACCGACCACCAGCCCCTTCGTTGGCTGATGCAAATGAAGGGGGAGAATCCCAAGTTGTTGAGGTGGTCCATCTCCCTACAGGGAATGGACTTCCGGGTGGAACATCGGCCAGGAGAGAACCACGCCAATGCAGACGGTCTCTCTCGGTATTTCCGCCTTAGTGATGAGAACTCCCAAGGGATTGGGTAGTTCTCCCCACTTTCAGCTGGGGGGGACGCGTGTTAGACCTGTCTACTTCTGAGGGTTCTCTCACAAATATGATTTATTTTGTCCCCTTTGGCCTCTGAGTGTTATTATTCTTTTTCTTATGTCCACCCAGATTTTTGGTTGTCAGCCTTGACTGAGGGGCTAGGTGTTCCTTGAGTAGGACGTTTTGCCTTTCCCTTGAGGCCTAGTCATCCTCATGAAAATTTAGTGAAGTCCAAGAAACCAAAAATGGAGTCCACCAACTGTCATAACGGTCATCACAACCAAGCTGACCCATTGAGTTGCATGAGGAAGGTTCTGGAACCACCTAGCAGGTTCCAGTGGACTGGGGTCAGCCTATAAAAGGCCAGTACTCAGGTGGCCATTTTGTGTAAGCCTATGACCAGAAAGGTAGCAGTGACCAGTGTGGAGAGAGGCGAATTACAGAGGAGAGCTTTGCATCAGTAGGGGCGCAATTGTCCTGTGGCCGACTGTCTTCTACTTGGATGTGACCCCCTTTGGATCCGACCAAACCCCACTGAGTCTGAATATCATCTTCGCACCTGGACTTTCACCTCAAAGGCACTGGAAATCCCCTTGGTGCGCTTTGATCTTAGCGGGGGTTCATACACCCCTGGGTCACCCTTGTCAACATTCATCTTAATTACCCCCTTTGAAACGGCATTATAGTGAAGAGGGAAGAGGACACTCTCACCGTGTAAGAGGTAGAGTAGCCTGTGGCAGCGGCCGAGGAAGAGTTTGTCCGTTCCACTCGGAATCTCCTGAACGCGGCATTAGTGTAGCTGAGGGCCGGCACTTCCGTGGTTTGGTAATGGTGGAAGACGGACCAAGCCAGCGAAGGCGGGACAGAGGAAGAGCTTCTGTAGCGTAGCCGAGCGTCGTCGAGGTAGGCGGAACTGCACCAGGGGCGGACCTGCGCAGTAGGAGGAGCAGCGCCACTACCGGTGAGGAGATCGTCGAGTGCGACGGCGTGTCCCAACAGCGCTTCACAGAGAAGTTCCACGGAGACTCCTGAGCCGCTGCGGAAGGGCGCCATGCGCCTCCATTCCCTAACCTGAGGAGAGGTCCCCCACCGAGACTGTCCGCGCCAGTGAGGCAACTCCCGTATAACCCAAGTAAGCTGGGATTGACCCGGGCTGAGGGCGGAGGCAGAACTTGAAGGAACTGAGTCCTGAGGGGTGCCAAACGAATGCCGCAGTGAATGTGATTAGACCAGCGGTATTTCCCCATTCTAACCTACCACTTCACCAACGAACAGTCCCAAAACTGGGCTTGTTTTACTTGTGGACTACCGAACTTATAGGCGGGGAGGATTAAATTGGGAGAGTGAACCACGAGTGGGGTTTAGGCCAAGGACAGAAGGAGGTTGGAGATAGGGGTAACCTCATTATAGAAAGAGTGTGTTAGAAACACCAAGGTTTCTCTTGCAGAGGAATGAGAATTTCACTAGAGCAAAGTGAGATGTGTGGCTATATTACCTGTTCTTTCCTAGTGGTACAACTGTTCAAGCTATTGACAAAAAGGGGTGTTGAAAGTCAATGATCGTGAAACCTAAGTGACCCTGCCAGACCAGGGGTAAAGTATAAACCTGTAAAATCACTGCATTAGTCTCATGTTTACTCTCTTGGAATTGTATTGAGCTGCTAGTTGTGAAGGAGGGTAGGTCAGATTAATTTCCTGGAACCTTCCCTATTGTGGAAGTAGTGTGACCTGAAAAGCATCGGGAAATGTAATGAGAAATGTAAAAAGTGATAGAAACTGCATTCATTTGGAAGGTGATGTACTGAAATAAGAGAGCTATCAAACTAAAGAGAACAGAGTCTATTTTTTTTAAAAAGTACGAACCTTATTTTCCTAACAAGGTGTAGTGTCATTTTTGGAATGGATGGGCGCTGAGTTCCTGAGAGGTTTTACGCAAGCTTCACACATTTAGCCTTTGGAATTAGTCCTCCCCTCTGTGCCATACTACCCACGTGTTGGCTAGGAAATCCCTAGGTCTAACAACAGTCTATCCTTCCGGTACACTATGTGATTTTGACTTGTGTACCGTATCTCAGACTGTTAAAGATGATTCTTCCTTTGTTTCCTTTGGAGGGGTGGAACCTAGTAGTTCAGGTCCTGTTTCTATCAAGATAGGACTATTGTCTTCATTAAGGCATAAACAGTGACTGAGGTCAAGAAGTACCTAATTTTACAGAATTAGTGGGTGCAACTGGTCTTCAAACTTCTTATTATTTGCTCGTTGTCCTCCCTAAGGAGAATATTATCTCAGAAGATAAAGGGGTTTAAGTCTTATGTCACCATCAGAACATCCCCCACAACAATTCTATTTTGAGTAATCTGTATATATTTGAAAAAATAGATGTTCAGAATATACTTTAGAGCCAATGCGCCCATTTGCGTAAAAATTTGAGCTCCATTAAATGTCTCAACAGATGATGGTTCAAGGGATTTTCATACAGTGCAAAATAAAATTGTTGAAGAACGGAAACAAGGAGACAGCATCCGATTTTTAGAGAAAAAGGGGTCTGTATTAAGAATTACACATACAAATAGTATTAGTTATATCAGCACTATAAAATTGTGTTCAGATGTAATCAAAGAATAGGTGTACAGTACATAAGTGCTTCTGTAGAAGTGAACGGCACAAGTGAATACGTGATAAAGTGCAAGAAACAGCGAAAAGGCACAACACATTTTTAAATGGTTACACAAATGGGCAATGGGAACACAGTTAATGGAGAGCATGTTAGGCACCAGCAAACACCACAAAATATGCTGAGTGGTTGACAGTTTTTCAACCTGGCAATGTCAAGGGGTACAATTTATTTAGCGTCCTGTACCATTGCCTTGAAATACCACATGTTTTTTTTTTTTTTTTTTTTTTTTTTCTCTCTTTTTTTTTTTTTTTTTTTCTTTCTTTTGTTTTTGTCCTCATATTTGCCACCAAAAAAATGACTCCAGATGGAAACTCTCAACTCTGCCAACACAAAAACAACCTTACTGTGCGCCCTGGAATATTTGGTTGTGTGTATGGCCTTCGAGAAATCTCCCAGAGGTGGGTTCTCTACTAGTCCAACTCCCCTACTCGATGTTTCTGTACCTTGTCCTGGGGAGGACCAGACCGCAAACCCCTGGCTTAATCATTGGACGTTTAGTGTCTAACTGTCCGACCATTTAAGCAACGGTGCCCAAATCTTTTCCGCCTCCTCTCCACCACATTTAAGATCTGTTTTACTAATGGCCATGATGTTCTTTAGGCATTCTGCAAACCTAGGGGGGGTTGGGGATTTCCATTCTTTGCATACCTCTCTTCTGGCGATGACAATCACAAAAAATATAAACTGGGTAATGTTATCTGTCAAATCATATTCTTCCAACAAGCCCATCAAAATCAACCTAGGGCTACCTGTGATTGTTCTAACAAGTACCTCCTCCAGAAAGATGCAGACAGCTAACCAGTAATTTTTAATCTCACTACATTCTACAAAAATATGTACATCATCTGCCTCTGCCTGTTTGCATCTAGGGCATACATGTGGTGTTCCAGAGATTTTTGAAAGCTTAGAAGGGGTCCAGTATACCCTGTATGCCGTAAAAAGGTGATTTCGCCTAAGATTAGCAGGTTTTATTATTTTCTGAGAGATTGCAAAAGAATCCAGCCATACCTCTAGTTGTTTCTCAGGACCTTCTCCTATTATATCTCCCCATAGTTTAGAAATCTCTGCTTCTTGACCATCATTTACCCCAATCAATGCGTTATACCACGCTGAGACCTCCCCCTTCCAGCCTACTTGTCTATTTGCCAGATCTAAAAAGTCGCAGTCTTCCATTTCTGACATCCAGTTTTGGCTCCCCCACCATGAGGATAACTGATAATATTTAAACCTCGCTAGAGATCCTCCTGTTATATTGGATAAGGATACCCAATCCATTAATTTATGGTTCACCAGGAGATCTCCCCATCGATTAAACCCCGCTTCCCTCAGGGGGAATGAGAGTCTGTCTAGTAAACATTCTGGTGTTCCGGGGGAGTCCCAAATTGGTGCCAAAAAATTATAGTAAGGAATCTTCCATGTTTTACATGCTATTTGCCAAACTTTTAGGGCAGTCAATAATATTTTGAGGCGGACTTTTTTGTAGAATTTTTGGGCGCCGAACTTAAACAAGAAAAATTCAAGGCCCTGAGGTAGGTCAGATAGAAGAGCTCGAAACAAACGACCATGTGACGATGCATCTAGTTTATTGGCCAGGAGTCTAAAATGTTTTAAGTGAAATGCATAACAATAATTTAACAAGTCGGGGAGAGCCAGTCCTCCTATTTTTAGCCCTCTCCTTAATTTCCTCCAGGCAATTCTTGGGGACTTAGATGCCCAGATAAATGAACTTATTTTCCCCTGAAGATTTAAGATGTCTTTATTGTGGAATGTTAGCGGAATACTATTGAATAAAAAGGTCACTTTTGGTAGTACTACCATTTTAATTAAGTTTACTCTTCCATAGATACTGAGAGGAAGGTTAGACCATCTCTGAAGGAGTTTAATAATATCTTTCACCACGACCTGCCAGGACACTTTAGGTAAGTCTGATAAATCTTTAGTAATATAAATACCCAAGTATCTAATCTTACTCTTTACATCAGGAATGGGAATAGGGCTATTCCAACTCATTATATCTGTTTTATTTTTGTTGATACCGTATCCTGAAACTGCTCCGTATTCTTCTGCAAGAGTAAATAACTTTGGGATTGCTTCTAGTGGGTTTGTGGTATATAATAGCAGGTCGTCGGCATATAAAGCAGTTTTAAGTTCCAGCCCACCCATATTAAAAGAAAGAATTGTTGGGTCAGATCTAATTACCATAACAAAAGGCTCAATATACAAATCAAAGAGGAGAGGAGACAGGGGGCAACCCTGCCTCGTCCCTCTCGATATCTCGAACCAATCTGACAAGGCTCCGTTAACCAAAACCTTAGCTCGTGGATGTCCATATAGGTTTTTAACAGCTTGAATAAATGGTAGGGGAAAACCGAACCTTGCTAGGGTGTCCCACAAAAATAACCAGTTGACTTGGTCAAAAGCTTTCGCGGCGTCAATTGCCACAATGGTAAGTGGCAGTCCCTTATATAAAGCATAATCTATTGCACCTATAACCTGAAAGGTCAACTCATTAAGCTATCGTCCTGGAATAAAGCCCCTTTGATCCGGGTGAATGACAGATTTAATTACTTTAGATAGTCTTTCAGCCAAAATTCCAGAGAATATTTTAAGGTCCGAGTTTAGAAGAGATATGGGTCTATATGATTCTATATTCTTTGGGTCCTTGTTTGGCTTAGCGATTAGAGTGATAGTGGCCTCGAACCAGGATGGTGGGACATCCCCTTTTTGTTGATAGATGTTATTAAAAAGGGTCAGTAAATGTGGAGTAATCTCGTTCTCATAATCTTTATAGATCTCTGTCGGCAGACCGTCAGGGCCCGGGGCTTTATTCCTGCTCATTTTCTTTAGTTGAGTTCTTATTTCCCCCTCTGTGATGTCTCTTGACATAGTCTTCTTATCCTCTTCATTCAGTTGTGGTAATGCCCTTTGATTCCACCACTTCTCTAAGTCTTCTGTGCCAGTCTTATTGTTTTCTCGATAAAGCTCCTCCATAAATCCTCTGGCTTCCTCCCTAATTTCTTCTTCTTTAAGTAACTTACTTCCAGTGGCCCTTTGGATCAGGATGTCAATGTTATTTCTAGTCCTGTCAGCTCTTGCTTTCCATGCCAGAAGTGCCCCACATTTTTCTCCGTATTCGAAGTTTTTTAATTTACTAACTTCCCATCTGTCATGAATCTGTTTATCAGCACTAACTTTAAGACTCAGCTGCAGCTCAAAGAGTTCTTTTTCTAGTACTTGGATCCTCTCCCTTTCCTCCAGAGCTGCATGTTGAAGCTCCAGCTCTTTCTTTTTAATAGAATTAAGATCTTTAATTTCTGTGTCTTTAATCTCTTTTCTTTTTAATCTCATTTGGGTTCCCAAGATACCTCTGAGGAAGGCCTTAAATGACTCCCATACTATCTGTTCTAGTGCTGAGCCCACGTTGATCAAAAAGAACTCCCTTATGCTGTTACAGATTTTTGCTTTTATATTGACATCTAAGAAAATTGTCCTGTCCAGAGTCCACCTACGTTCAATGGTAGCATTTGAAAGGTTAATATTGAGCTGTACTGCTGAGTGGTCCGAAAGGCCTACAGGAATATGAGTAACCGAGATCAGGGCTGGTTCCAAAAGGTGATCTACCAAGAATAAGTCAATTCTCGAGAATTGCTTGTATTTTTTACTATAGAACGAGTATTCTCTGAGATCACCATTTTTTGTTCTCCATGCATCCAACAGATTATGTTCTTTCATTATGTTTTTCAGAGCAGAGAGGGATTTCTTTGGTGAGATATATTTCGCTCTTGAGGTACGATCTAATTGAGTGTCTAAGACAAGATTGAAGTCACCCCCTAAAATCAGAGGTGCCCTACTGGACATCAAAACCCCCTCAAGTTTAACCAAAAAAGTTTCATTATCCTCATTAGGACCATAATAGACTGCAACATTATAAGGTGTCCCTGCTACTAAGAGCTCAGCTGCCAACCATCTCCCTGTCTGGTCTGTATCCCACCTCTGAACTCTAATATTCCTATTTGCTCTAATAATTATTGCTACTCCCTTATTCGCTCCCTTTTGCCTGGAGCATAAAATATCCTGTATCCAATGCCGATTCCCGAAGACCTTCTTACACTCCTTTTCCTCAATATGGGTCTCCTGTAATAGGTATATACTAGCCTCAAGCTTCTTTAAAAAATCCCCAACCCTCTGCTGTTTCTTTCGGTTTCCTATTCCGTTAAGATTCCAAGATATAATTTTACTATTAATGTAGGGGTTTATAGCCATAACCAAATTTTGCTCTCCCTATTCAACTTAATTATAATACAAAAAATGGCAAATTGTGCGTTTCTGTTTCTGTGTTTGTCTATGTATATGAATAGCTGTCTCAGAGTTTCTATTTTTAAATGAGGACTTTTTTTCTTTTTTTTTCCACCCGTCCCCCCCCCCTCTCCCCTCCTCTCCCACCCCCCAAGGAACCCCCCCTTCACCTTGGGCGTTTGTCCTGCCCTTGTGGAGCTCTCCACCTATCGAGCCCACTCTATAGCTCTAATTCCTTATCCCGTGGCAACATCTAATGATAAAAACCCAAATTAGTTCATCAATACCACATGCTTCCCTAAATTCAAACCTATACCTCATCTCTCTCCGTTTTGCGTGTAAAATTTATCTAACCTCATATGAAAACCCCAAGTCCTATGTGATATATATATATATATATATTTTTTATATATTTTTTTTTTTTTTTTTTTTTACAACACTTCGTGTAGCTTAGTGTAAAAGTGATATGTCCTATAATTAAATAATATCTTATTATTTTATCTTATTATTAGTGGTTATCTAATGCCTAATGCTTAAGGTCATGTGGAACAATAAAACGTATACATGTAATCAGCCGGAAGAGGTAGATGATCTGTTAAAAAGGATGAGGGAGTAGGCAAGGTCAGGCGGACGACTTCCTGTCTTTAACTTTCAAATAATTAACTTGTTAGTCTTTACTTAGAATAATCAAAAATACTTACTCTGGTATTCCTGTATATATAGATGGTGTTTGATAGGTATATAATTCCGAGGCATTAGATAACCACTAATAATAAGATAAAATAATAAGATATTATTTAATTATAGAAATACCACATGTTGATGAATTGTTATTTGTTACATTAATTCACCCAGGTTTCAACTGGGTTCATGGGCTACCTCATGTGGTTTTTCCAAATAAATATTGTGACATAACATGACACATGGTACCTCGGCACAATGTCCCCAAATAGGACTGTGAATCGTAGCACAGGCAAATTTTGAGAATCCTCTAATCTAGTGATTTAAAGATGATAAAAAAGACCAGGGCAATACTTAGTATAAGGTATAGCAAATTGAGGTAACCAGGTATACCACAGCACCGGCTGCTCCTGGCTTTCTTTTTGCAACTACTGCAATGGTCTTGCTCTATGTAATTCAAAGGTTCATGAAAGCAAGAACAGAAAGTGAACTAGTCTGTAAGAATCCTGTTTGCTTTCCATAATTTCCATTCCTCCAAGTTTCTATGCCCTTATCTACAAATAGGAGGCCGCGAGGGCTTAAGGTGTTGAAAAAGATCAATCGTAATGTTATTCGGGTAAAAGTGTGCATGATCACGCCTCTAGTCCCCTGGCAGATTATTGAAACAATGTCCATGTTTTATAGCTGCCACAAACATTTGTGCAACACATTTAATCATGCCTGAAGTAGTGCTGAGTGATAACGTTTGGTGGGGAGTACTGTTTAACATGATGGCCCTAAAGCCCTTTGCAGGCAAGGACCCAGGGGAGTTTAGTGAATGAGGTAGGGGAGCAACAAGGGTAAAGGCATGATTGCGGAAAACTTGAAAAAAATCAAATCAGCACAGGAAAAAGCACACTGTGAATACTACTTAAAAAAATTGTAAGGATACTGGAGGTTCTCTCTATATTAAAAACAAAGGGTATATTCAAGCCTATTGCGCTGCTGCTGCATCACTTTTTTTGATGCACCAACGACGCAGTGTCCCATATTACTAGGCCACGTAAAGCCAACCTGCATGGCTTTTCATGGCTTTGTTAATTTTGCCCCCTGTCAAGAATTACTCTGCATGAAAGGGGCATTCCACGGGTGTTGATGTGCGTGTTCCCCCAAATTCATGGGGGATTCCAAGATTTACAAGATTTCGTAAATGTGGGAATGCGTCAGATTCCAACGCCTCCCCTGGGCAGGCATGAGAGAGGCGCAGTGAGGATAAATACCATAATTTCTCATTGGTTTTCCTTTTTCTACTTATGCTGCAGTCTGCATTCCCTACTGTTGCACAGACTGGTAGGTAGAAATAGTAAATATTGCTGGAGTGGGAGTAGTAAATTTTACACCTCCAAAGTCCAACACTTTCCCTACTGTTGCACAGACTGGAATGGGAATAGTAAATCTTACCCCTCTGAAGTCCAACGTTTTTGCTACTGTTGCACATACTGGAATAGGAATGGTACATTTACCCCTTCAAAGTCCAACTGTTAGATTTGGGGGTCTCCAGTTGGCATAGGTAGGTACTTGTGACAAATAGGGACCCTTGCCTCCAGTCAGGGTAAAGGGGTACACTGCTGAATTAACCCGTGCTCACCCCCTTAGTAGCTTGGCACGAGCAGACATGCTTATCTCAGAGGCAGTGTGTAAAGCATTTGTGACCAGATTCAGTAACCCGGTGACAACACTACAGATGGACACCACACAAGGTTTTATATCAAAAATAAGTATACTTTATATAGATTTACCAGAAGACCATAAACGACAAAAATACACAATACTGTTACTTTAAGATGATAGATATAAGCTTAGTGCAATTCAGTTCTTGGATGCAACACCTTGCATCAACGTACCTTAGGTTGAGTTGCGCTTCCACGACAAGCAATGTCGCAGCAAGGGAAATGCGGCAAAGTTCTGTTGCAAAGAAATAAAGATGTGAAGATCTTCCAGATGCAGCACGCTTCTCGGGGATGCAAGAAGTTCTCGGTTCGATGCGTGGGCTACAGCGGCGACATCCACGATGCGGCGGCAGCAGCTCCAGCGGCGACACTCTTCTCCCACGATGCGTGAAGCTTCCACACGATGCGACAACTACAGCGGTTTCATCCAAGATGGGACAGCAGCAGCTCCGACGGTGGGGCGGTTCTCAGGGATGCGAGGTGCTCTTCTTCGATGTGGTGCAGTGCGACAGTTCCAGCGGCGACACCCTCCTCCGGAATTGCGACAGCAGGCACAGCGACGGCGACACGCTCCGACCTCGTTGCGAGATTCTTCTCATGATGGGGTGCAGTGCGGCAGCTACAGCGGCGACACCCTCCTTCGGAGTTGCGACGGCAGCAGCAGCGACGGCGCCACGCTTCTTCTTCGTTGCGGCATGCTTCTCTCCGATGTGGTGCAGTGCGACAGTTCCAGCGGCAACACCCTCTTTCGGAGTTGCGACGGCAGGCACAGTGATGGCAACGCGCTTCTTCTCGTTGAGTTGCGCTTCCAGCTCCTTGCGACACGCAGTCCCTCAAAAGGCCCAAAACAGCAGCAGGCACTTCCAAAGAACTCTGGGGAGCTGGGGGTTGAAGACTGTTGTCCCTCAGACTTCAGCAGGAGGTAAGCTCTTTTCCAAACCCTTGGAGATCCTTCACAAGTTGAAAGCAAGGTACGCAAAGTTACTTTCTCCTTCCTTTGGCAGTAAGGCAACCACTGCAGGCCAATCCCCCAAGCAGCACTCCAGCTTGGGAATAGTCTCTCCTCAGTTTCTTCAGGTTGCTCTCCTCAGTAAAGGTTTCTTCTTGTAGTCCAAAAGTGATCTAATTTCTTGGGATCAGGGTCCCAATATTTATACCCCAAAATCTGTTGTTCTCTGAGGGGAGAGGGGCCTGTGCCTAGTCCAAACCAGTTCTGGAGCACTCGGTTTACCAGACTGATCCTTTCCTTTCACAGTGCAGGGCAGAAACATCAGACACCCCACAGGAGGTGGAGCCAGCATTGTGGAGGTAAAGCACAGCTCTGGAGAACTTTGTTGACATGATTTCTTCTCTCCTTTCACAGTGCAGGGCAGAGACATCAGACGCACCACAGGGGGTGGAGCCAGCACTGTGGGGGCAGGCACAGTCCTATTTAGGTCCCAGGTGCAACTCCTCCCTCCCATCTGGATGCAGATCTCTCTATTCACCACTGGGCGGACTCATCCTGTCTCCTGGAATCCCCCAGACCTGTCACTCACAACTCCAGACAAGGATTACACAACCTAGCAGAGGCAGGTTTGGAAGGTTTAGACAAGAAAAATACCTACTTTCTAAAAGTGGTATTTTCAAACACAGAATGTTAAAACCAACTTTACTAAAAGATGTATTTTATCATACTGAGTCCAGGCATACTAAACCCGAATTTCTACATTGTTCTCTGAGCCAGTTAGGATTATAAGATGTAATATTCTAACTGCCCATTCTAGCCTATGGATAACAGGTAGCCTTGCAATAGTGAAAAATTAAAATGGCTATAATTCACTATTAGGACATGCGCAAGCATCAGAGTTTGTCCTACTTTATACTTACAATGCACCCTGCCCTTTGGCCTACCATAGGGGTGTCTGACATGAAGAAAAGGGAAGGTTTAGGGACCGGCAAGTGGGTGCACTTGCCCAGTCAGCATGATAGTACTAGACTGCACACAGGCTCTGCAATGACAGGCCTTAGACACATTTTTACAGGCTGCTTCTGTGGGTGGCACAACCAGTGCTGTAAGCCCACTAGCAGCATTAGGATTACCAGCCCTGGACGCTCATGGTGCACAGTACTAGGGTCTGACAGGTAAACCAAACGAGCCAATCATGGAATCGCTAATCCATACATTAATTTACAATAGGGAGAGCATATGCACTTTAGCACTGATCAGCAATGGTAAAGTGCCCAGAGTCATAAAACAGCCAACAATATGTCCGAAAAAATATAGGAGCAAGGCAAAAAGTTCAGGGAAGACCCTGCAAAAAGGGCCAAGTCCAACACCAACGCTTTCACTACTGTTGCAAAGACTGGAGCGGGAAAAGTATATTGAATCTCTCAGAAGTTCAACACTTTCCCTTCTGCTGCAAAGACTGGAGTGGGAAGAGTATATATTACCCCTCTGAAGTCCAATGCTTTCCCTGCTGTTGCACAGACTGTAGTGGAAAGATTACATTTAAACCATCCAAAGTACAAAATTTTCCTTAATTTTGGAAAGACTAGAGGTGGAATGTTAAATCGTATGTCTCCTAAGTCCAATACCTTTCCTACTGTTGACCTTTTTGGAGTGGCAATAGTAAATGTAATGATTCAGAAAGCCTAACTTTTGCTACTGTTGAATAAACTGAAGTGGGAATAAAATATCTATCACTCCATAGGTAATGTTGTGTAAATATATCTATAAATATTATTTTTTTATTTTTTTATTTTATAATATTTGTTTATATCTGTTTTATTTTTATATGTATACTGTTTTTAGTCAATTTCTTTTTTTGATTTTATAATTTTTATATTTAATATATTTGGTATTTTTTAAAATTCTTTGCAGTTGACTTGTTAATATTTTCTATGTTTCATTTACATATACATATGTATATAATTATTAATATATATATATATATTAATATATATATACATATATGTATATATTACGTATATGTTATTTAAATAGTATATTAAAATAAATAACCCACAAAATTTAATATAATGAAAAATTTATATTTTAATAACAGTGTTGCTTAATATATATGTATATATTTATATATGTATATACATACATACAAACACATGCATGTGTGATGTTTATAAAAGTATATTTTTATATATAGCATTACATAATATTTAAATATATTTAATTTACATTATATTTATGAAATATATTAAAATATTTAAGACGTACTATTGAAATATATTTTTTTTAACGTATGTTTTTAACAATATTAGTGTGAAAGAATATTTATTTTCGATGTTTTTGCACTTACCATCATAAGTATAGGGACACAATATTTTTGTAATTAATATTTTTGACACAATATTTTTCTATCACAATATTGTTGTTTATGATATCAAGTCAGAGATTCAATATTTTGTATGGCCAGGAGTGATTGCCATAATGTTGTAAGAGGATGCCATGTGTCAGCCAAACACTCCACGATACCAATAAACCTTACTGGCATCTGTTCAGATTTTGCTAGAGCTGCTCCCTATATCTGCCTTCCAGCGTTGGCTTCTGACGGAAGAGTCAGCTGCGATCCAAATGTGCACCAGCATACACAAACTCCATTCTGAGGGTGAGAAACTAATAATGAATGAACTATTGAGACAATTCTTCACTGATACGTAGGCCACTCTGAACTTCGCTGGCAGAGATGTGCAAGAACAGTACTAAAGAAGAAGGAAAAGGCCTATTATCTAGAAGGAAAATGTACACATGGATTTTGAATACCAGAGTGAACAGTGGTAGCTCATGGTATCGAACAAAAAGAAACTGCAAAGCTGGACATGACTACACAGAGAATATAATCCACTAATAATAACTACAGGCTTCTTGCTACTCCCATTGAACTGTAGATCTCTTCATCTGTGTTATTAGGTGTGCAGTATTGTGCTGTAAGAAGACCAAAAGAGTTTACCCATCTGAAGAGAAAACATTGCTTAAGAATTGATTTATTATGTGCTATTGTAAGCTATATTGAGTTCTGAGGCTCTTACCCTACATCATGTCCATCAGTAATGTGTGAATTGCTCTGCTTTGTTGCTTTGAGGACAGAGTGTTAAAGGGGTGTAATTGGTGCTTAGTTTTGGACCCATTGGTTCGTACAGTACCATAGGCCAAAGGGTAAAACCAACTAGAGCTCTATTACGCCTGCGCTTTCCCTGTAAGTCCCTAACCCAGATCCTGCACTCTTATTCAAGTGTACCCTCTATCTGCTAGAATGTTTTTTCACTCTATGGGCCGATTCCGATCTCACTCAGAAGTACCCGAACGTAATCTGGCCGTAAAAAGTATGAGCTGTACGCGTGTTCTCCACCCGACTAGTACAGCTGTATGAGCGAGCAAGTACGATGTGAGAAATGCAAAATCGCCAACCAAATCATTTCCGGGTCCGAACCGCTCCGTAAGCCTCGTCCGTAAGCAAACCGTGCCGTGCAATGGAGGCGAATTCCAACCGAGCCAGTACGATGCATGCGTCGGACAGCCGGATCGAGCCGAAGTTTCCTGCTCACAAAACGTCCGGGAACTGCCTTTGGGGGTCTGCGCCGGACCCCCCGTCACCTGCAGACTTCCGACTCGGACACAGGGGGAGACCCAAGGGTCTCCCCAACACAGGCATGTATGGTGCGGATGGCACCAACGCGTACTCACTGTAGGGGGTGCCCTTGTCCGAGACGTACCCATTCAGTCATTGGGAGCTCATGTACGCATCGTATGACCGGCTCCCATTGACTTCTATGGAAGTCGGAGAGCTTTCCAAGCCAGATCGGAATTGTCCCCTTTGTCTGCACAGACTCCACATTTGTATAAGTAGGCACAGGTAAAGTAGACTGAAATAGGGTGTATATTACTCATACCTTACAATTGGATCTGACCAAATCGGAAGCTGCAACAGCCGAATTTGAAACATTTGTGATGACAGCAGCCCAGCCCTGAGGAGTTGGCAACCAATGATACCAGAAGCATATATGAACAAAGGCAGCAGGGAGATGAGACTGAAGGAGAATTGGAACCGTGTAAATAATGTGAAACTGTCTATTGAATAACAACCTGAGGCACAGAGCCAGCCCTAGTTGGAAGCAGAGCTAGCGAAAAATTGATTGAAGGTCGAGTTGGGAAGGAGTAACTAACCTCTCCTGCCTAAATGTGATAGTTCTGTACAACTTCACTCAGACTATAATGGTACTTTCACAGTTTATATGCAGGCCAGAACCCGATTTGGAAAATATTTTTCCACAACTGTGAAAGCCCCTGCTAGTCCTGCAATCCGGGTGCAAATTCTAAAATCAGCCTAATAAAATATTGTACAATTT
Source organism: Lissotriton vulgaris (assembly GCF_964263255.1). NCBI lineage: Eukaryota > Metazoa > Chordata > Amphibia > Caudata > Salamandridae > Lissotriton > Lissotriton vulgaris. Next base: position 1,311,009,757 of record NC_141695.1, read on the forward strand.
ATCCCTACGAAACTTCTCTGCCTTAGGGCCTTTTGAAATAAGCTTTCAGAGTGATTAGTCTCATGGCAGAGCATTGGAAAACAAATTGATGACTGACATGGGGGAGAAAATCTCAGTAGTCTCAGAGAAGCTTGATCATATAAATATTGAAATTATTTTAGCATTCTGTTTTTCCATAATAGTTAAGGGATTGGCATAAAAAGGCTGCAGACAGCAAGAATCTTCTCCAATTGCACTATAAAGACATCACTCCTTCTGCAATGAAAGTCCATGAAAACAACCCTTTAAGCAAGTAAAAAAAACTTTTCAGAAAGAGTTAATCACTGTGCCCAAAAGATCTGATGCAGCAACTTAATGGTAAGATCAAATTGCGGAATTAGATAATCATTAAGCGCCGCTTTGGGCGTGACAATCTTAATAATTGACCGATCTGACGCCTAGTCTGAATTGAACGGAGGAGATCATAAAGGCCTGCTCTATGACTGCACATCAGATCACAAGTGGTCCAGAGGCAGGGTGGAGAACCAGGACGGTGCAAGTGTATCTTCAGGATCAACTGATAAAACACAAGTTACAATGTCACACACGGCGCTGAGGGCGACACTAGCTGCAACAATACTGTACAGATGTACAGATGTCAAATACAGTACAATAGAGTTTGAGATCGAAATTAAAACTGGACATGACATTCTGGATTCATCATTATTCTTTTACAAGTGTTTAGAGCCAGCCGTTACGTAACATGCTTTCACATGCACCTTACCTGTGAAGGCTCTGCTTGCTTTAAATTCTCTATACATACCATTTTGCAAAGCTGTGACGGGTTATTTCCAATAGAGACTGCGGAACCTTATAGTTATGTAATATGTGTCTCCCCGCTCCTTGGAGAGTCAATAAGCAGTGTATCTACATCAGTGATCTGTTACTGAGACTGCAAAGATGATGGGAAGATATTTTCAAGACAGCGCCATCTTGTGAATCATGTTTCCCTTTCCTTTGTAAGCCGATATGCAATGTATCTGATAACGACACCTTTAAGGGGGAGGTAACACATTTGTATGGCTGCATCCACCTTGTCAATGCTTCAATGCTGTCTTTTGGCAGTGGAGAAGCAAGTGGCAATCCAGGGAACAGCTTTATGGCAGTAGTGTAATGATAGCCCCAGCGGTTCCCGCGTGGCCCCTGTGGCAGTGTGCATATGTTGCCGGCCCCTAGTTTGAGAGCTCCTGACTGGGTCAGGAACTTGGGGGGGGGGGAAGGGGGCCTCCATGTACTTTGCGGGGGGCCTTCAATATTCCTACTTTATGCTCCCCCAAATCCGCTCAGTTAATGCCATATAATATTAGTTGTTGCAACTCAGCTATTTAATCGGCCAGTGTGTCCGTATGCTTGAGGTCATTGTGTATTCCTAGCACCAGTAAGTGAGTCAGACAAATCGGATCACTATACCAAGACTACGCAAAATAACACCAGTGAGAGAAAGTTGGTAACTACAGGCCTAGTCTAGGCTCAAGAGTATATGGAGAAAAATAGTTCCCATCAGAAGCCACACTGTACCGCCCTCATTGTCATCATTTGGGTTCTCCTTACCCAGGAGACAAAACGGCCAGTAAGTTGTTACCGTGACCGGAATGTGGTATGCGGGAAGTACAGAAAAGAATGTGAGTGGCTAATGAAAAAGCAGTGTATGGTGGTTAGAGTGAAAAGTGAGGGGTAATAGTAAAATTAGGTGAACTGGGTAGAAAAATAAATTTATTAATATCTCCCAATCCCTAAGGTTAAAAGGCAGGTGTGGGTGCGGGTTTTAAATAATAACCGCACTTTATAGTGGTCAACATGTTTCTGCATTCAAAAGAAAAGAGTTTCTAATGCATTCTTCAGGACCTTGTTGGAAATACACTACTGCTTTGTGAATAATAATGAAAAATAATGAAAAAATATCACCTGGGTATCCCAGGCGTACTCAACCGTATACCATGTATGTTGGTTGAGAGGCTTCACCCCACCTGGCTGCAGCGCAGGTAAAAGGAGCACCGCTCTTTCCGTCGGTGTCTCCGGGCAGTCCTCCCATATATAAATCTTTCCAAGGGCACCCTGCCTGTTTTGCAGCTGTGAGCCCGATGCCTATTCCCCCGGGAGGTGTTTACTGCTGGTCTCGGGTGACTGGAATGACCGTATACATTTTTTGCGCGTCATCCGCCTTCATTTAATGTAACGTTTGCTTTAAAAGGGGGATCAGAGCGTTTTACATAGCACCAGTTACGCTACATGAGGACACATTATTCATTTTAGGCACGGAGAGATTAAGTAATATGCCCGGAATCACAGTAGATGTTTGCTGTCCTTACCGAGACTCGAAGCCAGATCCGAGGTCGAACGCCCTAGCCGTTAAGCCAACCCTGATCATGTTTTTTGCTCCCTTGTAATGTTCTCATGTATAGCTCTGTCCCTATTGGAAAGCGCTCTGATACCTTCGGGTAAAGTCAGCGCTATATCAAATACATAACACCAATAAATAAACATAACGACTCGGCGCCTGCCATGCCACCAGCCCTCTCTAAGGACGATTAGAATCACAAACTGTGATCGTGTGCGCAAATAACTGATAATTTGCATTTCAACAACAAGCGAACCACAAATGGTGCTTTGGAGCGTCGTTTACACTGCAATTTCTCGGCGGTATTCGCGTTCTTGGGACCATTTGTTTTTGCTCTGCGGGGCACCCGTTCAATAAAAGGCTCACACCCCACACAATTACCGTGGGTGTCGTAAAGTCGCATCTGCTCCTAATGTAGTAATGGAGCCACCCGGCCCGTTCACGTACGCACACACGCACGCATACACCTCAGGGGCGGGGTAGCCCCTGGGTATAAATAAATGGCCGGAAGACCGCTCGGGGTCTTTGGCCCTAACTAGCAGATAGTGTGTGCGTGGTTATTCACAGTACTAGTTAGGCCCCACTCTGCGGCCTAGGTCTCCTTTTCCCCACTGTGTCTCCGGACACTACACTGGCGACAAAGCAGGCTCTTTCACCCACGCCTCGCCACACAGCGGTGCCGGTCATCCTGCGCCTGCGAGTGCACCAGGGCCCTGCACACACGGGCCCCCAGCGCTGGTACTGCCACGTGTGCACACCTTCCGGACTGCGCCAGGCTGTGGTGCACCAGGTGAGCCTGCGCCTCTCTGGGGCTCCGGTCCACGACCCGCCACTCCGCCTGACCCTCCCACGTCCACCGTCGTGCACGCCTGCATCCATTCCCTTGCACAGTGTGTGCCCACCTGTGACATCGGTGTGCGCTCCACTCCGCTGCCGGCGCTTCGGGGGGTGGTTTTCGGCCTCGCGCCCAGTCCCTGATGGCCGTGGTAGAAGCGTCGGCTCGCAGGTGCGCACACCACACAGACCTGCTGGAGCCCTGCGTTCCCTCACGCATCAGGCGGACGGACGTTGAGAAGAGCCCTGCGTTTGCTCACGCATCGGGCGGACGGCGAGATCCCATAGGGGGGTGTGTTTGGCCCTCAACAACGCTTCTGCTCCTGCGCGCCTGAGACCACGTTTGCTGCCATGGCCACCAGAGCCCCTTCCTGGCGGTCCTGCCACACTGAGACTGTGCCCACCTGCCACACACGGACCGGGGACTCAGCGCCATTTCCTCTGTCACGTGGGGCCGGATCCTCATCGTGCCTGCACCTTCAGGCCCATCTCGGCCTTGCATCACGGGACCCCTCCACGTGCTCCCGCGCCAGCAACCATGAACGTGCAGCCCGCTGATGGCGGTGCCGCGGCTGCGACCCCCGCACAAAACCAGACGCCGCCTCCTACAGGTCCTCCTGCCACTGTGCCACCCCAAGCTGCTGGACCAGCCCCTGGCATTGTGGCGGCCGCTGCGCCAGCCCCCCTGGGCATGGCTTCGCAGCGCCCCTTCCTCCGTTTAGCGAACTTGCAGATCCACCAACGGCTGCGGCACGATGGCGTCTATGGATTGGGAGGCTGGAACACTACTTCGTCGGCGTCCGGGAGACCGATGGCAAGGTTAAACGCTCCCTGCTCATGAGCTATGGTGGTGATGAACTCTACGAGCTCTTCGAGACACTACCAGATCGGGGTGGTGACCATGACTACGGCGCCGAGGTCAGAGCACTAAACCTGTACTTCGACCCCAGGGTGAACCCTGACTACGAATGGTTCAAACTGCGCCAGGCAAGACAGGGCGAAACAGAACCCATTGACTCTTTTTACGCACGGCTGCGGAAGCTGGCCCTAGCCTGCGAACTCCCAGACCAGCGCCAAGAGATACGGGCGCAACTGATCCAAGGGTGCCGGTCGGTGCAACTGAGACGCCTCATCCTCAGGCAGCCAAGGATATCCCTGGATGAAATCCTCGTTCTTGCACAATCGCATGAACTGTCCAACGCCAGGGCTGACGAGATGCAGGCGGCCCTCGACCGGCCTGGAGCGCCCACGAAAGTCCCTCAAATCAAGGGAGAACACGTGGACGAAATTCGGCGTCGGCCACAACCCCAGAGAGGGACCTCGCAAACCTCTTCTCGGAACTCCTGTGGGAACTGCGGCATGGACCATCTTGCCAGAGGAAAATGTTTTGCAAAGGGCAAGGTCAGCTCTAACTACAGGAAAATGAACCACTTCGGGAAGGTGTGCCGCAGCAGCGGCAACCGCCGCCCTGGTTCTGGCGGGAAAAGCCCCGCACAGGCCGTGTGGCAACTCTCCTTGGATGATCCAGGCCCATGCAGCAATGCCTCCAGATCGGCATTCCGCCTCGATGATGATGAAGACGACGTTTTCTTTGTCTCCTTCGTGGGGAGGGAAGGCTCAAGAAGAAGACCACCCCCGATGTGCGAAATCTCCATTGCCGGCTCACCTGTGCAGGCACTCATTGACACCGGGGCGTCAGTAAATGTGATGGACAGCACTCAATATGAACTATTGTCACCGCGCCCGCCACTGTCACCATCGAGGGCCAGAATCTACACCTATGACAGTGGCGACCCACTTCTGCTGAGAGGAGTGATTGAGGTAGTAGCCGCTTGCAACGACCATGAAGTCAAGACCAAGTTCCATGTTACCGGAGGTAGGCGCAGCAAGCTTCTGAGCTGCCACACGGCTGAGGACCTCCAATTGGTATTCTTCGCTCAGCAAGTACATGAGCTGCATGCGGATGCAATGCTGCGGGACTTCCCAGCCCTGTTCAAAGGACTTGGCTGCCGAAAAGGAAAAACTTTCAAATTGCACGTAGACCCAACTGTCCGACCAATGGCCCTCAGACACCGGAGAGTACCGTTCCACCTGCGGCCGCAGGTGGAGGAAGAGCTGCGGAAACTCGAAGAACTGGGTTTCATCGAAAAGGTGTTGGGCCCGACACCATGGGTGTCGCCTCTGGTGATCGCCCCAAAGCCGAAATAGCCGGGCGCCATACGCCTGTGTGTGGACATGCGTCTCCCCAACAAAGCAGTGAAGAGGGAAAGACACCTGACGCCCACTATGGACGACATCGTGGCGGACCTCAACGGTGCCCGTTGGTTCTCAAAGCTGGACCTCAACGCCGGGTATCACCAGCTCGAACTCCACCCGGACAGTCGCAACATCACTACCTTTTCCACTCATGTCGGACTCCGGAGGTATAAGCGTCTGAGCTTCGGTGTGTCATCGGCAGCCGAGGTTTTTCAAAATGCTATTAGGGAAACACTCTCAGGATTGCCAGGAGTCATAAATTTGAGTGACGACATCCTCGTCTTCTCCAAAACCCTGGAGGAGCACCATACCCACCTCAGAGCCACCTTGCAACGTCTCGCTGATCACGGCCTCACTCTACACAGGGACAAGTGCTCCTTTTACATAGAGTCAGTGGATTTCTTCGGCTATATTTTCTCCAGGGAGGGACTTCAGGTTGATCCGAAAAAAGCCGAAGCCATTCGAGCTGCACCCAAACCCACATCGGCCACGGAAGTCAGGAGCTTCCTAGGGATGGCCACTTATTGTGGCCGCTTTATCCCTGGTCTGGCGTCCCTCTCCGAGCCACTACGTGTCCTCACCAAGTCGGGCCAGCCATGGTCGTGGACTGCCAAGGAAGAAGAAGCCTTCACAGCGATCAAGGCGGCACTGATTGACGACAAAGTCATGGCCTACTTCAGACCGCACTGGCGCACGGAAGTTGTTGTGGACGCAAGCCCCGTTGGTCTTGGGGCTGTCCTCATGCAGGAAACAGAAGCATGCGAGTGGGTACCAACAGCGTATGCAAGCAGAGCGTTAACTGCGACGGAGATGAGGTACGCCCAAATCGAACGTGAGGCGTTGGCCATCAAATGGGCCTGCCAGCATTTTCACCTCTACTTGTATGGACACGAGTTCAAGGTCGTGTCCGATCACAAACCCCTCGTGCCGTTATTTGCAGGAACGGCCAGGCTGGCTCCCTCCCGGATTGAGAGATGGGCCGTCCAACTTCAGACATACCGTTTTGAGGTCATCTACCGGCCTGGAGCAGATAACCTAGCGGACTTCTTATCGCGGCACCCCGGAACCGACTCTTCAGCTCATGCAGCGGTAGACACGGAGGAAGTTGAGGAGTACGTAAGGATAATTTCTCAGGAGGCCTGCCCGACAGCCCTCACACTGGAAGACATCGGTAAGGCCACAGATGAAGATGAGTGCCCCCTCAAAGTAAAAGCAACGCTGTCAAATCGAAACTGGAAGCACTTCCTGGACGGAGTTAGCGCCCTCACACCTGAAGAACAGCTGTCACGACAACAGGTGTGGAGAGCCCAAAGCGAGCTGAGTGTTGGACCCCATGGAGTGGTCCTCTGCGAAACAGCGATAGTGATACCCGCGAAGCTGCAGAAAGAGGTCGTGCGTCTAGCTCACCAAGGGCACCAAGGTGTGTTGAAGACAAAAGGAAACTACGCAGTAAAGTATGGTTCCCCGGCATGGATGCCGCGGTAGAGAATGAGGTTAGCAACTGTCACTCGTGCACCATAACAAGCCAAGACCCGGCTCCTCACCACGTGATAACCGAAGATCCATGCCATAAACCATGGTCAAAAGACAGCGTGGACTTCGGATCCTTTCTGGACGGCCGACACACCCTTGTCTTAATTGACTCCTACTCCCGTTTCCCCATCGTGGAAGTAGTGCCCTCCACGGCGTTCGCACACGTGAAAAAGGCCCTGGAAAAGGTATTTGCCATGATGGGCCTGCCAGAAGAGATGAGATTGGACAATGGTCCTCCCTTTCAGGGAAGGGACTTCCAGGCCTACCTCGCCGCCCGTGGCATCCACCACTCGAAAATTACCCCACAATGGCCCCAGGCAAACGGGGAGGTCGAGAGGTTTATGAGGACCCTGAATCGCGCGCTGCAGATTGGGGTAGAAAGAAAAGAGGATGCAGAAGAATGCCTATCCTGATTCCTAAGCGCGTATCGACAAACACCCCACTCAACCACACGCTGTGCTCCTGCACACCTGGTGTTCAAGAAAGTGCCAAGAGATTGTGTGCCGACTGCACCAGCATGGTGCCCACCGGAGATGAACCAGAGCACCACTCAAGACCGACGGAGGCGCACAAATGACAAAGCCAGCCGAGCCAGGAGAGCCCAGACGAGATTGTTAGTGGTCTGCGACAGAGTGGTCCTCAAAAATAGATACAGACATTCGAAATATGACCCTGTGTTTGAACCAGAAGTGTGGGAAATCGTGAACATACACGGCACTATGATATCCGCATCCAGAGGCACGAGAGCCGTGACCAGAAACGTGTTGTGGTTCAAGCGTGTCTCTCGTGAAGGCAGAAACACCGACTCTGCATCTGATGGTGCTGAAGACGGGGATCATGGGCCAGTGGAAAGTGAGTCATCAACTGTCCCACGAGAAGAGGAAAGAATGATTTCACCGAGACCTGAACCGGGCAATTCCATCAGTCCGGAGAGCACCTCGAGTGAAACCCAACATCGTCCTGAGCGACCTGCGGAGATGGAAAGTACGGAGAGCCAGCGAAGCCAAAGATACCACCTGCGGCCAAATCCAACTCCCAGCCATAGACTGAAAGACTATGCATGGAATATGGACTAGTCCAAAACAACCCATGGCCGGGACTGTTGATCTGTGAGTTTGGAGGGATGTAGTAACGGAGCCACCCGGCCCGTTCACGTATGCACATACGCATGCATACACCTCAGGGGCGGGGTGGCCCCTGGGTATAAATAAATGGCCGGAAGACCGCTCGGGGTCTTTGGCCCTAACTAGCAGATAGTGTGTGCGTGGTTATTCACAGTACTAGTTAGGCCCCACTCTGCGGCCTAGGTCTCCTTTTCCCCACTGTGTCTCCGGACACTACACCTAAGACGTGCCAGGGAACATACCAATGCCCATCTGGATGCGCGAGTATCGGAGTGGCTGTAATCTCCGCACAAGCGCCACACGTGAACGAAATTAATTTAAGGAAATTGCCGTTCACAATAGGCCTGACCTATTGGGCTCGGATCATAGAGGATGGCCGCGTAGGGCCATCAACCCACTCGAAGTGGACTAACGAGCCCCTCAAAATGGCCGCACCTGGCTCTGACCCCTACGACTGCATCCCCTAAGACCAGGCTGCCTGTCGGTATCTACAGAGGCCAACCCGTGCTCGTACACACGCGAGTAAAATGCGGTGCTCCGGTGTATTTTATTCACTAATCCACCCAGATCGCGTCGCCCGCATATCGCGGCGGAAGCTCCTAGCACTACAACATGCTGGCCGCCACTTCTAGCGGCGCGAAGGCATTTGAGACGTCTATTAAACATGTATTACCCAGAACGCTATGCCTCCATGATACGAACTGCCCTCGATAATAGCTGCGACGATCATTGACCTGTTGGGCTATTTTGGAAAGGGCAGATCTGTTGCTAGAAGGGGAAGATCGGTTGAGGTAATGTAAATGTAAATGTGTTTCGATTTATATAGCGCACTTTAACCCAGGGGTGCCAAGGCGCTTGCTTAGGGAACCGGTCCTGGTATTCCCCCTGTGAGATATCCCGACCAGGTATCCACAAGGTGAAAGCCAGATTAAGCAAGCTATTGCCCAGAGTCGCAGAGTGTGACCCCGACTCCGTGGAATTTTTGAGCCCGAGACCCGCCGAGGCGGGGAATCGAACCCTGGTCCACGGCCGATCTCAGCTTCCGGGTCTGCCGCCTCTAACCACTGAGCCACGCTTCTCCTATGGTGCCATCCCAGCAGGCTGCATGCCAAACATTGATCCATTATTACTATTGCGCCCAGCCTGTAATACTATAGGTCCTGGACCGTCAATCATTTCGAAATATCCAAAATATTATTTCTACTTTCTAATTTTTAACGGTATTATATCATTGTGTGTTGCTTGTATAGCACAATTTACATTACATGAGAACACATACATTTTTGTTTGTTAGGCACAGGGAGATCAGTGATTTGCCCAGAATCAGAGGATGTTTGGCATCGTTACCGAGACTCGAACCCTGATCCCCAGGTCCGATGTTGCCCTAGCCGATAAGCCAATTCCTCGCTCCGGTTGCAATTAACTTTTAGGATTGTATATTAACGGACAAGCTCCTGCTTCCGCTTGGAACTCTCCCCAACTGCATTCAATTCCACGAAGCATTACCTCGGAGTAAAGAAAAAAAAGAGGAGACATCGTTTAGGTTACGTATCTTGTGCTACTGCATTTGTAGCGCTGCTTGTACTTGATGAGCATTGTGCTAATCAGCGACACCGGTAGGCACTAAGACTCACCTAGCGACTACGCTGTAAGGCCCTCTCCTTTCCTCCATGTGCAGAGACCCAGCTACACTGCAATTCTTTGTTGGTCTGCTGCCGCCGGAGCTGATGAGAGAGGACAAAAGAGGGTTAGTTCTGCCTCCCCGGAGGCTTTTGTACCCTCGGGGGAGGGACGGTCGACCCTGCCTTCCCTGGTGACGTTAGGCTCACGTGGTGGGCTCACGTGGTCATGCCTGCCTCCCCTCTTCCTTGCTGTCCCTGGCCTATTTCTGCTTCGCGGACATCTCTGTTGGCTCCCGCCCCGGATGACACTAAGGGTGCCACGCCCCTAGGAGCGGGTGGCGCCGTTCAATAGACTCCTGCCTCATGAATATTAAAGAGGAAGGCGAATGGACATTTTGCACTGTAAAAGTGCAACATGAAGGTGAAGTTGCAAACAAGTGTATTCACTATAGCACATCAGAATTTAAATTGAGATTAATGCACTTGCTTTATGCAGCAGCCCGCTTACGATTTTGAAATGTGAATCTAGTATATGGTAACAAGCATCAGCCATTTTCAATATTGAACAAGTGCCACTTTAGGGTGTGGATTCAGTCTTAATCTCAGTGCACCAATTGCTTCAAGATGCATGAAATATCCTTTTTGTTGTATGATGTTAGCAGCAGGAAGTGGCGTAGTGTCGTTTGCCAGCTCCCAGGGCAAGGCAAGTATTGCACGGTGCAATTTGTGCCCCCTAGCCCATAGGCCGCTGTGCCCCCAAGACTTTTGCGCCCATGGCAACTGCCCTTTGGCTCTGCCCATGCTACACCACTGGCAGCAGGTGTATGTCCTTGACAGCAGTCTCATTGCTGTAGGTTTGTTATATTTGAACCTGTTCAGTCACCTTTCACTGCATCAAAGATTGCAAGTTGAACCACGAGTCTTAAAGCTATAGTTCTTGATTACATGCATTACCTTTTGCAGAAGGTATACAGCTTCATGAGACACTCTACACACAAGAGACTACACAAATCTCACCTCTTCACAGATTGTAGGGTTCCTTCAACTGTACAAAAGGCTGTCCATTTTTACTCCTTTTAGGTTATCTCATGCCATTGTTGAGCAATGCCATTTCATCATACTCATCTAGCCTGATTGTGCCAATCTGGCTTTTGTCCCATGCTCAGGGAAGAAGAGCTTTTTTGTCTCACGCACACTATCAACATTTCTTCTCTTGCTCCTGTCTTTTCCCATTATCTTTTGAATTACATCAGGTTTGTGACTAGCTGACAGGACAGATGAAGTACTGCCATTTTTTCCAACATAGTACAGCATCTCTTTCTCTGCCCCTATTTCTGTGCCACATAGGTGATCTGTATTGAGCTTTGTTTGCTGGGCTGCATCTGGAATGTTCTACAGTGCAGCTTTTTTGTGCTTTCTTAGCCTCTTTCATCTGACAGGTACAGCTGCTGTCACCTCGCACAGAATTTGACATCTTCAACTCAACACTTGATGGTGCTTGTTCCATCTGTAAGGTCAGGCCGCCACCACCGCCTATGTTAATGTAGTTATCAAGACTTTGGGGTTATTAGGTGGGGGTATCTCTTATCAATTCTGGTGAAAGAGGGAAGGACATTGAGAATGATATATGCAACCTGCGTTTTCTGTAGGCATTGGACCCCAAAAATGAGTAAAAGGTGATGAGGGCACACAGAGTCATACACCACAATCTCTTAGTAAAATCACCTTTGATGTCTGCCCATTGGTGGAAGGGACCTTTGTTGGTTGATGTGAAGTACTGTGAGAGAGTAGGCATTTACAATTCATTTCAGACTTGTGAAGCCAACTCAACTCCATGATGAGGACCAGGAATCTATAAATGTAATTAAAAGTATTTATTAAAGGTTATTAGTCCATCCAGCATACAGGCATATTAGCATTAGAATCGAAGGATACAGCAATACAGTTGGTAAGCTGAAATATCTCAGTAGATTAAGCAGTAAAAAAATGAGATACAAAATAGGAACAGCTACAACAATGCAGCAACAGAGCAAAGTAAATATATGTTCTATAAAAAAGCTTTCCTTCTGTTTCCTAAACATATGGCAACTACAAAATCATCTAATGAGGGCTTCTTATTAGGAAGTTAGGAAGGTGTCAGCATGACAAAGACTTCTGTAGAAGTCTTCACAGGAGAATAAGTGTTTAGCATGATGCTTCACACTCGAAGAAAAAGAAAGCAGTGAGGTATGTCCCTTTCCAGGTCTGGAAAGAAAATGCCCTATAATTGTGAGAACACAAACTAAATAACAGGAGCTTTGAAACATCCTTATCTTGCCCCACACTACCAAGACCCAACCAATTAGTTATTTAAATGGGTATTCGTAACCTCCACTGCATTTCCCAACGCATCGAACCTGAGATTGTAACTGCAACCTTGAACATATTCCGGTCCTGGTTCATAATGAACAGAAGGCTTCTTCAGAACATGAAGGGCCCGATGTAGGTAATCCCAGATTACCGATTCTTAAATACCGAATCATGCAAATTTCGGTATTTAAGAACTGGCAATCGGGATGTAGGTAATTTTTACAGATTCAATTCAATTCGATAAAGCTTTATTCGAAATGTAAAAACAATTCATAAAAGCATACACAACAATCACAATCATTAAAAAATTCATTGTAAGTACAGATAGTAATTTAAAGATAGAAAGTCAGGTAATAAAATTTAATCTAACTGGTTTCTTAAAACTTAGCACGGATTTCAATAAAAGCATGTAATAGTAAAAAAATTAATTCGTCGTGGAAGCAGCTATTATTCGAGAAACATAGAAAGGGTTGATCTGTATTTGCCCTCCAGTGGTGATACTTTCCTTTAGAATTACGTATTTACATGCAGTAGGCATTCACAATACTACCCTTGCGACGTGTTAACCCTTAATAGGGGCAAGTTAATAGCGCATTCCATGTTTATATATGTTGTGCGCTGGGGGAAAGCAGTTTGGTGCGGAGGCATAGGGTTTACTACCGATCATGTATTTAAAATTGAACCCTACCTGTGGTCTTAAGGGAGGTATATATGGCATTCTGGGATAAAAATCATGTAAGTCCCAGATCGATATTGGGCCGTCGTCTTCTTGTGGCTGCCAAGATCGTAGGTACGGGACAATATGTCTAAATCTAAATTTGAACTAATGCAAAGCTCCTCCCTTTGGAAGGAGACACCCTGTTGCACAGCTTATGATTCAGACGAGTAAGTCTTTCCAATTAATCATCAAAATTACTTCCACCTCATATTGGGGTTCCAAAAGTATTTAATTTTTCATCAAAGTTTCCACAAAACACAAAGTTCTGGTTGTATATCCAACATCAACATAATCCAGTATAATTCCTTCCCCAATGCATTTCGGGCTGATTAGAAAGCCCTTCCTCAGGGGACAACTCTACAAAAAAGGAACAAATCAACATATCACTATGTGTGTCAAAGATGGTTGTTATACACACATCATTTAACATCACTAAATTCATAACGTTAACTTCATGTCAATCAGAGAGTGCCAAGATATTCATACAAACGCAAAAGTGCCATGCGTGTGTTGTGAATTTCACATCATATTCCTCGGTCACCCGGTAAACCAATGCGTCCTTGAAAGTGTGTCAAACAAATAAACGTAAGTCGCGTGCAAAAATAACCACATGCCCGATCACCGAATAGTGTAACTGAAAAGATCCAGACTTTCTAAAAAGGCGTTAGCGTGAGACCCATACTCACGGACTGTTTCAAAGAGCTGTGACGCTGTATCTGTAATGCAACAGAACAGCGCGTGTTACCATTAAAACATCTAGCTCCAGTGGTCTCGCAATGGTGTCCATCAAGTCTATGTGATGTCACCATTCTCTTCACACCTATATTCTTTATTTTCACTTTAAACTCCTCACTCAATATGGCCGCCGCGTTTTTGTTTGAGCCCGTTTTTTATTTTGTAGTCCGTCTTTACTTTTTGCATGCAATCACAAGCCGGTAAAAACACCATTGAGCGAGAACACCACTGGGGTTCCCGACACATGTGACGGCTATGCGCTCTTTCAGCTTTACCACCAAGTAAGTACTCCATCCAGGAGACCGCGCTACTAGTTGAACACACAAGCTAGAGGTTTTAATGGTAACACGCGCTGTTCAGTTGCGTTACAGATACAGCGTCACAGCTCTTTGAAACAGTCCGTGAGTATGGGTCTCACGCTAACGCCTTTTTAGAAAGTCTGGATCTTTTCAGTTACACTATTCGGTGATCGGGGCATGTGGTTATTTTTGCACGCGACTTACGTTTATTTGTTTGACACACTTTCAAGGACGCTTTGGTTTACCGGGTGACCGAGGAATATGATGTGAAATTCACAACACACACATGGCACTTTTGCGTTTGTATGAATATCTTGGCACTCTCTGATTGACATGAAGTTAACGTTATGAATTTAGTGATGTTAAATGATGTGTGTATAGCAACCATCTTTGACACACATAGTGATATGTTGATTTGTTCCTTTTTTGTAGAGTTGTCCCACGAGGAAGGGCTTTCTAATCAGCCCGAAATGCATTGGGGAAGGAATTATACTGGATTATGTTGATGTTGGATATACAACCAGAACTTTGTGTTTTGTGGAAACTTTGATGAAAAATTAAATACTTTTGGAACCCCAATATGAGGTGGAAGTAATTTTGATGATTAATTGGAAAGACTTACTCGTCTGAATCATAAGCTGTGCAACAGGGTGTCTCCTTCCAAAGGGAGGAGCTTTGCATTAGTTCATACTCTCGCTGGGAGGCACAGACAGCGTCCAACCCTGCTCGCACGCTACAGAATCTCACTGTTGACTAGAATTTGAATTACCGCTGTGCAAGTCCTCCATCCATTGTTAAATCTAAATTTGACCAACACTAAGTCACCAGGAATGTCTTTTGGGAGGGAGCCTAACCTGCCCACCCTTCTAACACACATTATTGTTCCGTTCAAATCCGGTGGCAAAGGTCTGTTTTTTGATAAATAGGAGGTTACTTTATTTAGTAGGTCATTTTGCCTTTTGGGTTTCCCATGTTTGAGTGGTGGTACTCCAGAGAGCAGACACACGTATGGAGCGGCCTCAGGTGGAAGGTGTATCGAAGGTGCCTTCTCATTTCTAGCAATAGTATGCTGTGGTGATACCAATTTGGGGGCGATCATAGGGGTTATTTTATTGGGGGCTAGTTGGAGAGTTTTAAAATTGTTACATAGTGTAAGTTGCGTTGGCATTATGGGGGCAACAGGGGATTGATGATGATTAGTTATTTCGGTGGCTTTTGCGGGAATTAAGTCAATCTTAATCAATTACTCTTTTTCCAGCAACTTATTCTCCAAGGTATTTATTTTCTCCAGCAGTGGCGATATGAGAGATTTAAGCAATGGTTCAATCAGGGCTGTTAGAGCCAATTGGAGAGGGGATGCTAAACTATCTAATTCTACTGCAACCTCTGGGATCAAGAGGGGGTTAGTGACATTCAGTGGCGAGCTTAAGTGCAAATCTTGACCCTTTAGGTCGTTCTCATTATGTTGCGCCTTGTCACTTTTTCAGTTAACGGGTGAGATCTGTATAGGCGCTGAGCTTAGAGTGTTGACTTTGGTAAATAATGGGGTGGAATTGTGCGCAGATTCATTGTAGAGCGAAGGATTTAGGCTTTTAGCCGTACAGGGGGAAACACTATCTGATTTAGATCTCCAATCTATTTGGGCATACTTGGTATTACACAGATTGTTAAGTTCCTTTAGCAGTGAGTAGATTTGCGAAATACCCGGTGTTTCTAAGGGAGATTGTTCCCTGGGGGTACTAGCTATCGCCTGACGAAAAAAGTTCACATCTGAATCAGTGGGTATGGGCCATGGTACCTGGCTAAATGATGGTCTTGAGTACCATTGGACGTATCCCTCTGGTTGATAGCGTTTTTTGAGGGCCCTTTCTGAGTCATGGTTTTGTTCAGTTGGATGGGGGTAATACGTCTCGTCAACACGGGGCAAGAGTTTGATGATAAGAACTATGTGTCCATTAGATGTAAGGAGCGTACAATTGTTCGTCTCACTTTACCTCCTCTGATACGGAATGCAATGGGGGTGGCCCGTCCCGTCCTCCTCGGCCCTCTGAGGGCCTCAGAGGGCCCGGGCTTCGCCCGGCTCGACCCGCGCGCGACCCGCGCTGCGGGAGCTGCTAGGCGTTATATAGTGACATCAGCTGCGAGGGCGTCCCTCCCCTCTGTCACAGGTGAAGAGCGCACGGGCTCCTGGTCCGTGGAGTCCCGTGCGCTAGGCTGCAACAATTCTCCAGATTTAGCAATCCCCTCCTGGGGCGGCAGATTTCTCCCTCGGCTCTGGAGCTTACTGATAACCCCTCCTGGGGCAGGAAAGTGCACCGTGAGCGCCCGCTCAGACTGCAATGCGGGACCTGCGCCAGCGGGTAACGCAAGGTGTGATGAGGCCTGGCTGTCGTGACGTCAGCTGCGAGGGCATCCCTCCCCTCTGTCAGAGGTGAAGAGTGCATGGGCTCCTGGTCCGTGGAGTCCCGTGCGCTAGGCTGCAACAATTCTCCTGATTTAGCAATCCCCTCCTGGGGCGGCAGATTTCTCCCTCGGCTCTGGAGCTTACTGATAACCCCTCCTGGGGCAGGAAACTGCACCATGAGCGCCCGCTCAGACTGCGATGCGGGACCCGCGCCAGCGGGTACCGCGAGGTGTGATGAGGCCTGGCTGTCATGACGTCAGCTTGATTTGATTTGATTGGGGGGATTTTATATAGCGCTCTATCGCTCCAAGGAGCATCTTGGCGCTAGATGTAATTTGTGTAGTTCAGAGGCGGAGGGGAGATGTAATAGCCCCTAGAGATGATTCAGTTTTAGACCAAGGTTTTGCAGGTGGAGGCTGTTTGGTTGTAGATCCAGGTTTTGATGGCTTTCCTAAATTTGCTCTCGCAGGAGATTTCACGAATTTGAGGTGGGAGTATGTTCCATGCTCTAGACCCTTTGACCGCCAGAGACTTTCCCCCTCTAGTGGCCAGTCGAAACTTTGGAATAGTCATTAGGTTGGCCGTAGCAGATCTCAGATGACGTCCGGGGTGGTAGCGATTAAATTTGTTAATCAGGTAAGTTGGGCCTCTTTTATGGAATACTCTGAAGGAAATTATCAATAATTTGAATAGGATTCTCTTTTGGATAGGGAGCCAGTGGAGAGTGTCGAGTGCTGCGGATGCTGAGGACTTTCTTGGCATTTTTAGCACCAGCCTTGCTGCAGTATTTTGTACCATTTGCAGCTTATGTAGGAAGGCTTTATTGGCACCTACATATAGTCCGTTGCAATAGTCTAGCCTAGATGTGATCAATGCCACCGCTACCGTTTTCCTAGCTGATAGGGGGAGGAAGTCGAAGAATTTCCGAAGACTCTTGATGACATTAAAACAGGAGCCAGCCACTTCACTGGTCTGTTGCTTGAAGGATAGTGCCTCGTCAATTTTAATTCCTAGATTTTGGGCACTCTTTATAGTGCTCGGCGGGGCTTCAGCATTGGGTGGCCAGCAGGTTTGGGGAGAAAACAAATTATTTTTCCCAAAGGGTAGAGTTTCCGTCTTTGCAGTGTTGCATCTCAGATGGTTTATGTTCATCCACTCAAAAGTGGCCTTCAGACAATCTCTAAGGGAGCGTTCGGCAATTGCCGCGTCCTCATCTAGGATTACAACTAGTTGAGTGTCATCGGCGTAGGCTATTGAGCTGATGGCAAAAGAGGAGATAAGTTTCATTAAAGGGACCATGTACAGGTTAAACAATATAGGGCTTAAGCTGGAGCCTTGAGGTACCCCAGATTGAACTTCTCTTGCCTCAGAGTGGTATGGCCCTAGGATGATAGTCTGTTTTCTTTGTCTGAGGAAGTTGGTAAACCATTTCAACACGGTGCCCCCTATGCCTGCACTACTCAGGCGATGAAGTAGAATATCGTGGGACACCGTGTCGAACGCCGCAGATGGATCCAGTAGGATCAGGACGGCTCTTTTGCCCTGATCCAAAGTGGCCCTGATTGTTTCCGTTGAGAAAATAAGGGCAGATTCAGTTGAGTGGTGAGAGCGGAAGCCTGCTTGATTAGGATGCAGCAAGTTGTTGTTCTCTAAGTATGCGGTGAGCTGTTTGTTTACACATGTCTCTGTGAGTTTACATAGTGCTGGGAGAAGTGATATGGGTCGGAGATTTGACAGTGTCGTAGGGTCCTGAATAGCTTTTTTCTGAAGGGGTTTGGCTACCGCGACCTTCCAGCATGTAGGGATGTCTCCTGTTTGCAGGGAGGAGTTCAGGATTGAATTAATGATTGGGTTGACCTTGTCTTTTATGACCTTGAGTAGTAAAGGTGGGCAGGGATCAAGAGGAGAGCCTGAGTTCAATTTTGAGATGGCTTGAGAGGACTCGGTTGAGTTAATCAAGGTAAAACTGTCCCATGTAGTGGTACAGGGTGTATCTTTTAGAATGGTAGGGTCTGCTGTGTTTAATGCTTGCTGACTGATCTGTGGAAACTCTTTGGTAAAGTTTGTGATTTTCTGTTCGAAATATTCCGCTATTTTGTCGCAGAGGACTTGGGACGGTGGAATTTCCTGCGATAGTATTTTAGGTTTTCTGAAGCCATTGACTATTTGGAATATCTCTTTTTGGTTGTTGTTGGTCGATTCTATCAAGTTGGTGTAATAGTTTGTTTTCGCCAACTTGATAGAGGTGTGGTAATTCCTCCTAACATTCTTGTAGTTTTCCCTATCTTCCTTCTTGTAATGGCGTCGCCATTTTCTTTCTAGAAGTTTCACTTCTCTTAACGTGACTTTTAGGGATTTGGTGTACCAAGGAGCGGATTTTTTTCTTTGTATTTTGTTTGATTTGGCTCCTCCTGTTGTCAGTTTTTCCCCAATAGATTTCACACAGTTCTTGTAGTGTCCGTAGTCAGTGATCACATTTCCCACTGGTGTTGGTTTTGCTGTCTGTACCCAGTTCATTAGGTCCGGGTGCTCGATGATTTTTTTCCAGCAGGGGGTAGGACTTGTGGTGAAGGGAGTTGACTTAATTTCCCTATTGTTGTCTATTTTTAGATTGAAACTAATAAGTTTATGGTCTGACCATGTTTGGGTCAGTGGTGGTTCAACTGTTATTGTATTGATATTCGAGCAAATGCAATCTAATATGTGCCCAGCATTATGAGTAGGTTCCTGAGTTAGAATCGTCAAGCCTAGTATGGTCAGGATGTCTTTAAAACAAACAGCGTTAGGGTCATTGGGGTTATCCAAATGTATATTTATATCTCCTTGTAGAGTGAAATTGGCCAAGCGTAGGATTAGGTTAGCAAGAGCTTCTCCAAAGCTGTCCAAGAAGCGGGTAGCTTGTCCGGGGGGTCGATATACTAATAGACCGGAGAAAGTAAAAGAGTAATGAGCCTGCAGACTGAAGCTCAGGCATTCTGCTTCCTTTATCTCAGATATTTCCGCAGTGGCACATTTAAAGGAGTCACGATAAATTATGGCTAATCCTCCTCCACGTTGATGAGGTCGGTCCAATCTCTGAATTAGAAAGCCCGGGGGTAGGGCATTAACTATATCGGGATTGGACCAGTCTTTGAGCCACGTCTCAGTTACCATTAGGCAATCGAGATCCCTTTCAGCAATGAGGTCATATACATGTTGAGCGTTCTTGCACATAGAGCGTGCATTTATAAGTGCTCCCTCGCCAGCTGCGAGGGCGTCCCTCCCCTCTATCACAGGTGAAGAGCACACGGGCTCCTGGTCCGTGGAGTCCTGTGCGCTAGGCTGCAACAATTCTCCCGATTTAGCAATCCCCTCCTGGGGCGACAGATTTCTCCCTCGGCTCTGGAGCTTACTAATAACCCCTCCTGGGGCAGGAAACTGCACCGTGAGCGCCCGCTCAGACTGCGATGCTTTTTACCGATTTAATTACCGAATCGGTATGATTCGGTAATTATCAAATCAGGCCCATAGGAATGATTGTCAATTACTGAATCGGTAAATACCGATTCGGTAATTGGCGGAAACATAGAAGGGTGGCAGGGTGTCAGTTTGACACCCTGTTGCATCCCTCAATTGTGCATGGGTGCACATGTTGCAGACATACATGCCCTTAGGTCATGCATGTCTGCAACATGGCACTGTTTTAAAAGCAAAAAAATGCTTTTTAACCCCTTCACTGCGGCGGCTATTCCGCCGCAGTGGTATGGGGAGAAGGCCATGCGGCGGGCGCATGCTGGTGACGGAACCGCTCCGTCACCAGCGTCGGATGCGCTGTGCTCATGACGGAGCGGTTCCGTCACGGCCCCGCCCACTCAATAGAATGCGCCGCGCAGGCTCGGCAGCTGGGCCATGATGGAACCGCTCCGTCATCAGCACAGCGCCACCGCAGCTGATGACGGAGCGGTTCCGTCATCAGCAGGGGAGGTGTTAAAGGGTTTTCATTATTTACCACTAACTTCTAGTTGGTGGTAAATAACAAATTCTTAAACCCCTGTAGCACTGATTACAGTGCTACCTACATGTCAAGATACAGATCCGATAATTTTACCGAATCGGTTAAATTACCGAATCTGTATTTTAACATGCCCCTACATCCCAAACTCCAAAACCGACCGGTATTTGCCGTCCTACATCTGGCCCTAAGTCTCCACGTTCATTGCCAAGCTCTTTCCTTCTGGCCTCACTATAGGCATTCTAATGCAAATAAAACTTCTTTCTCTATCTAACAAGAATTATGATAAGGTTTCTGCAGAAGAAAGAAAGAACACACTGCTAACACAGCTAAATGCATTTCAAGATGAGGCTTATATTCAGGTTAAGCTACGTTACCATTTAACATGAATTTGAACACACGATTTTACATCCACAAATATAACTTTCAGAATAAATTCAATATGATTAAGAAACAACATAATTATATGTTTAACTACCCATTAGTGTATCTGTATACATATCTCTAACTTTTACAGTGATTACATTTTGCTAGTACATTTAAATCATTCATATACATTAATATGATTAAGGCACACAGTGAGTATAATGTCTTATACGAGTATCAATGCATAATCATGAGGGGGCGTGGCCAGGCTCCGATGGAATGAGCAGTACTGCTCGGGAGCTCCTGTCGGTCGGCCGCCATCCACAGCCATCCTGATGCCCTGCAAGGGGCCTGAACAACCACGAGGCATCCCCACAGCAGCCAGCACAGAGTGGATTGATCAGAGGTGAAGCGAGCCTCTCCAACGGCCCGGATTGGGCAGAAAAGGTGAGCGTGCCCGGGTGCACAGCCAAGATAGCGGCACCCAGCAAGCGCTGACAAGCTCAGGAATCGCACAAAACACTGGCACGAGTGGTTCAGGCGAAGGACTGCCGGGTCCACTCTTAAGCCCGGCGCCGGCATAAAGCTACCAGCTGGTGGGACCCCCCCCGCGGGGCTGGCCGAGGGAGAGAACACGAATTGCTCGCAGCACCCAGGAACGGGGGAAATGGCGGCACGCTGAAACTGCGGCGCTTGCAGGGGCACAGGAGCACGCCCAACAACCTATGGCACTCCCCTCCAGCCTTCATGCAGGATCCAACACAGATCTCTAACAAAAGAGAGGGACCCAAACAATCCAAAGGGGTAGGGTACCAAGAGACAGAACTGTCAATAAAGTTTTCCCCTTTGGGTGAACTTAAAAGTAAACCCCAGTTTTACACTAGACATGCAGAGAAATCACCCACTTTCACAAACATGGAGCAGTTAATGAAAAACATGAAATAGTCATACAGAAAAAATGTACATTTTATTTAGGTAAATTTTAAAAACAAATTAAAAAACATTGTGACACATCATAAATTCATTACATAAAAAATGGGACAATACATAAGGAAAATGATTCCAATTAAAAGGGGAGAAAAAGGACACCAGTTTCAATGAATTAATGAGATTTGCTCCAGGTTGTATATTGAATTTCACAATTACAGGAGTTTCTTATCGCTATCACCTCATGGTTCCAATTGTTAGACAGGTTTAATAAGACACTCCCACTCTTCTTTCGAATTCAGACCCTTTCTCACAGTATTCAAGAATTAAATATGCCATTGTTCACGTGATTTCCGTTTTAATTGCATATTTCCTCCTCTTTTGCCAATGACTATTTTTTCAAGAATAAACCATGTGAAATCATTTTCACCATGGCCTACCTTCAGAAAATGTTTGACTAATGGTGCAGTTATTTTCCTAGTCTGTATGGCAGATCTATGTTCCTGAAACCGCGTCCTAGCTTCTCTGCTGGTCTCACCAACATAGCCCAGTCCACACGGGCATTGCAGTAAATACACTATATTTTTACTTCTACAGTTGGTGAAGCTCTTGGATTTTAGTACATGACCATTAAAATTAATCTCCTTTGCTTGTATACATTGCGGACAGATATTACAAGTGCCGCATTTGTAATTCCCTAGTGCTATCGTGTTGTTTAAAGTTCTTTGACATGGCTGTGGTGCCTCTCTATATGTATGGACTAGGAGATCACGTCGATTTTTATTTTTCTTAAATGCGAACATGGGTCTCTCAAGTTTGTTTGGTTCATCGTGGTTTAAAATATGCCAGTTTTTGTTCACAGCATTTTTGATTTGATTACTTAAATTAGAAAACTGACTAACAAAAACTACCTTTTTAAGTGGTTCCTTCTCTTTTTTATCCCCACTTTTATTTCTGACAAGTGCCTCCCGGTCATAAAATCTAGCCCTTTTTAGAGAGTGTGTTAGGAGTTTTTTTAGGGTAACCCCTGTCTCTAAATTTCTTTTTTAGGATTTCAGAGTGTTTATAAAAATCATCTAGGTTGGAGCATTTTCCGTCTAAGTCTAAGAAACTGGCTGAAAGGAATAGATTCTCTTTGAGTTTTGGGGTGAAAACTTGGAAAATGCAAAAGAATATTCTTCGCTGAAGGTTTAGTATAAAGTTCAACCTCCAGGATACCTTCTGCATCTTTTATGGTGATATCCAAGAAATCCACTTTGGATCTACTATATGATGATGTAAATCTTAGATTCGAATCACCAAGGTTCAGCCAACTTAGAAAGTCTTCTAGCATATCAGTTGGGCCTTCCCAAATAAAAAAAATATCATCAATGTAGCGGTACCAGCTCGCTACATTCACATAAAAACGCGCTAACTTATTGTGAATGTGTTTAGTCTCAAATGCTCCTACATAAAGGCATGCCAGGTGTAATTTTACAGTTGCTTACATGTAGATTACAATTGCATGTTAACCTTGTCTTTATAGTGCGAACACTTATTTGTGCATGCATAGATGTTCATGCAGAAATATATGTGTGCACCTTTTCTAGACTGAAAAAATATGGATGCTAGTAATTGTACTATATAGGAGCTCTATTTTCAACTGGAGAGACTATTAAATAATGTAGATATGCAATATAGCACATTCTTTCCAGAAGTAATATATTATGTAGGTTTCTATAATTAGGTTGCCACAGTTGCAAATAAATTGCGTTTTGAGGTTTATTAGCATTACGCTATACATAGAATACCTCAGTGTTTAGTGATTTTAGTCCGTCATTTAATATTTTCTGACGAGCTGAACCCAATCACCCGGAAGTATTTTTCAATCCGGATGTCGATTGCACTGATGCGAGCGTTTTTAAACCATAAAAGCAGCATTCTCCGATGCGCCTAATATTAGCGGAGGAGATAGAACACAGAACCCGACATTGCGGTCGAAATCGTCTAACTAGCAGGTATGTGTAAACATAGGTATAACTGGCGTTTGGGAGACGATACACGGACTAATATAACTCTGACTCCGTGTCTTTTTTTATGCTTTCTAGGCTACGGGCGGTCTGACTAGAAACGAGAATAATTTTATTTTGTCGGCCTCCGATTTGTGAGACGAGATTGTTGACGTCTCTGAAGACTTACAGGTACATGCATCAAACTCGGCATTTGCGATTCCTTAATTGCGATTTTTAAGGAATCGCAATTAAGGAATTGCAAATGCCTATGCATCAAGAAATCGCTAAATAAATTGCGATTTCTTAGAATTCCTTAATTGCGATTAGCATTTTGCGAATCGCAATTAAGGAATCCCTTCCCATTCATTCCTATGGGCCTAGAGGCCCATAGGAATGAATGGGAAGACAATCTCAATTTGCGATTCGCAATTAGCTAATCGCAAATTGAGATTGCGATTTCAAGGGTGCAGGGGTGTCCAAAGGACACCCTGTTGCACCCCTGAAATCAAACAATGCACATATGTTGTGTACACACATGCCCTAAGGGCATGTGTGTGCACAACATGAAAGTTTAAAAAATGCAAAAAATTGCATTTTTCTAACATTTCGCAAAATTACCATGAGGTCCAACCTCATGGTAATTTTTTCTCTGTAATTGCGAATTCGCAATTTTTTTTTGTTTCATGCATTGCTTTTGAGAAATCGCAAATTTGCGATTCCTTAAAAGCAATCGCACTTAAAAAAATCGCTAAAATAGCGATTTATTCACTTTTAAGTGGATGCATCCCAAATAGTGATTTGGGAATCGCAAACAGCCGAATTTTGCGATTCGCACCGTTTGCGATTCCCAAATCGCTTGATGCATGTGCCTGTATGTGCTGTATATATTTATACACACATGACAACCATTTGAAGGTAATTCCTTTGTGTGGCTGCTATCCTGTTTATCATTAATGGAATTTCTAAATCGTTCGCTTTTAGGGTTTAATATTTGACGAAAGCGATCGTTTGCAGCTATTGGTTAAATTCCTTACCGATGTTTTTTCTTGCTGATCAAAAGCTTAGCATAGAGTAGGTGGGATACTCTAGCAACCACACTGTGTTTGTCTTAATCGTCTATAGGTCAACATTAGACAGAATAAATATATTTCATTCTTCCTAATTTTTTCAGTCATGAGAGTTAGGGTAGAATGTTTTTATGAAATACCTGCTAGCTTGACAATAAGCTGTGTAACCTATTGGTTCTTCTCATGTTTTCTTAAACCATTAGAGTCATGGTATATTGCCTATTATGGAGTATCTGCTATTTTGACTACAAGCCATGCATCTTGAGCAAATGCGTTTTGAGTACCTTTTCTAATATCCAAACAACTATATATACAAGGATATAGATAGGTTTCAGCCCTGCCTTGGAATTCGGAGATAAGGGTTTTACGTGTGAAGTAAACACTAAGCACAATACTAATTATTTATCAACCTTTGTAGGTACATCTTGAAGGTGCCGGTTTATTATAAGCAGTTGACTGTAAGCAACATTCGCTTGATAATCATCAAGGTAATTGATCACTATAATTTGTGTATATATGTCTTGCACTCAATGTAGCAAGGTTCCAGATTCTATCGGTTAACTACGAGTCTCTCGCGTTATTTGATTGACACTAGATTTAATACGGTTTGGTCAAATTAGATGCGTATAATTGACACCAGTTATTATCTTATTAATAATAAAACTTAGACGACAAGACGACTAGTGTCTACACATGTTCTTGGTGACACTGTCAATATATAATGAAATCAAATGAAATTAAAAACCACAGAGTTATGGAGTGAGTGTTATGTGTTTGTAGGAGCAGTACTGTAATTACATATTTTTATGCTGAATTGTTATAGTCATAAGTTGTATATCTTATTTTGTGTATTTTTACTTTCAGATATTGTGTTTAAGTGGGATATTATTATTTTAATCCTGAGGAAGGTTTTTGGCCTTGAACATTTGTGTGCCATAACCGAAACGCATTGATGCACTTCTTTGTGGAGAAACACTAGGTGATAGAGATAAGAAACTCCTGTAATTGTGAAATTCAATATACAACCTGGAGCAAATCTCATTAATTCATTGGAACTGGTGTCCTTTTTCTCCCCTTTTAATTGGAATCATTTTCCTTATGTATTGTCCCAGGTTTTTATGTAATGAATTTATGATGTGTCACAATGTTTTTTAATTTGTTTTTAAAATTTACCTTAATAAAATGTACATTTTTTCTGTATGAGTATTTCATGTTTTTCATTAACTGCTCCATGTTTGTGAAAGTGGGTGATTTCTCTGCATGTCTAGTGTAAAACTGTGGTTTACTTTTAAGTTCACCCAAAGGGGAAAACTTTATTGACAGGATCCAACACAGAGCCTAGGAAATCTGGGAAGTACAGCTGCTGGTGGATGGGCGCTGAGGAGCGTACGCTGCGAAGCGCAACCCTAAGCGCTGCCTGGACAGTGGCGCCAAGCGGGCGCTGAAGGGCACGGAAGCAGTGTAAGGGGCCAGCAAGAAGGACTGACGCATTCCCTCCTCTGGCCTCCAAATCACTGGGCGCTAACACAGGAAGACCGTGTGCACTCTTGCCAGTCTCGGACACACAGGCGGAGGCGCCTGAGGGGCCTCCCTGAGACACCGCGAAGTGCAACAATGACTGCCCAGCCTGATCTGCCAGCGCTTGGACGAGCACAGGGAAAAGTGCCCTGCAGGTGAGGAGGCGGGACCATCTGCATTAGACTGACCCCATCACCCATACAATCCAGGAGGTGCACGCACATAGAGCAGAGGGGCTGGGTGACCTGAATCCCGAAGAGAGTGGGGAAGGTGACATTGGGAGTAGACCCGGAAAGCCCTGAAAGCAGCCCCCAAGAAAGGAAGGAGCAAAGGGGCAATGGGGCCGGACTGCACTAGGCGCTGACGCACACAGGACGGTACACTCCGGGCGATGGTGACGCCAGGAGGCCCCAGAGGACTTGGACGGCTGGCGCGCTCCGGGGGTTGCCGGGAGGGTGTCTGCAAACAGAGTCCAGTTTGCGCCCGCGACGGAGGCTGACGATACCCCATGAGCATGCATAGCACCCGGAACATCGTGGGGCAGGAGGACACCATGGGGAAACCTCTGAAACTGAAGGAGAAGGAGGATCTTGCAAAGGGCAGACCCCCAGGCGAGGCTGAGAAGTCTGCAAAGAGGATGGACCACCCAACAGATCCTACATTAGAGGACATACTGCAAGCTATCACCACCTCCAGTGCATGCCTGGAAAAGAAAATTGATTCTCTCAGCCTGGATACGGGATTGCTCCGGGAGGGCCATAAGAAACTAGTGGACCGGGTCACGTCAAACAAAAGAACACTGGCTGAGACTGTTCTGGCGATCACAGACATGCAAAACCGAATATCCATGCTGGAAACCAAAGTACGGACACTGGAAGAAAGGGCAGAGGACGCTGAAAACCGATCGCGCAGATGCAACCTACGAATAGTGGGCCTACCGGAGAAAATTGAAGGGCGCAAATGGCGGACTATCTTAAAAAATGACTCAAGGACGAAGTGGCGCAGACCGGCCTATCAAACTTCTTTGCCCTAGAAAGGGCACATTGCGTCCCGGCTAAGCCGCCCACACCTGGCGGCCCGCCACGAGTGGTGATAGTGAAACTCCTCCACTACAAGGACTGAGATCACATCCTTACTCAGGCGTGGCTCAAGGGCGACATCCAAGTGCACAACTCCATAGTGCGCCTCTTCCCGGACATCTCCTGTGAGGTGCAGCGCAGAAGGGGATCGTACCGAGATGTAAAACAGAGACTACGCCAGCTAGATTACAAATACGTGACACAGTCTCCGGCCACGCTGAGGGGGACCACAACGGAAGGAACCCAATTCTTCAGGGCTCCCCGGGAGGCATCTGACTGGATAGACCAACAGCGCAAGAGCAGAATCTGATGGGGGGACGGCGGCGAGGACCTCGCTCGAGACACCAGAAGAACGGGACTGAGATCCTGGTGGCTTCACAGGAGGAAGCACAACTAGAAAAATGAAGCGCAATACAGGTGGTGGCGCTGATCAGCGGGGGAACTGAAAACCCAGGACCTCCTGAAAGTGGCGAAGAACGGGCAGAAACGGGCTCGGAGACTGGATCCAGCGAGTCTGAAGCGCAGAACCTGACACTGCCAGATTTAACGCCTCAGATGGCATCATCTAATGGCAGGGAGCGAGAGCCGGTGAGAAATGCTACCGTATTGCCGCAAGACACTGCAACATCTATATTAAGGTACAGGGGCACACGGGGGGAAGGTGGCTGAGGGGCGATTCACCAAAAACTTTTTGGGGGATGGAGGCTGCGGAGGCTGGGAGAACGCCGCCGAGAGGCCACCCCTGGAGGCTGACTGATTGAACTGCAAGCAGTTACTTGTAGACCTTTTCCATTCGTTTGGATGGGAGGGGTTTTCCTACTTATCCTGGGGGGTAGGAGTTGGGGAACATGTTTACTGTTGACAAGGGGGGTAAGCTTGAGTTGCGCTATATAAGGAACAGGATGGCAAGGATAGCGAAGGGCGAGGGGAGGGCGTTGCTCAGCCTTAGTAGTGGCCGACTTATCAAATCCAATGTAAATTGCTGATAAACAACACTATAAATGTATGGCATGGAACATTAGGGGGATGCACACCATGTCAAAGTGCCACAAGGTACTCTCTTACATTAGAAGAAGGGGAGCCCAGATAGCCCTCCTGCAAGAAACACACCTAACACAGAAGGAAGGGCAAGCACTACACAAAAGATGGAGGGGCAGCTCTACTACACCAACTATTCGGCCTACGCGATAGGGGTGTTAATATGGATCCGAGCTGGGGTGCCGTTTCAATTGCTATCCTCAGTGGTGGACCCGGAAGGGCGCTATGTAGCAGTAAAGGGGAGACTAGTGGGCCGGGAAATCAGCTTAGTTAGCGTCTACTCCCCCAACGTGGATCAACCAACCTTCTTTACGACACTGAACCACAGACTAGCACAATACCTTGCGGATACGGTCATAACCGGGGCGACTTCAATAGTGTGAACAATGTGCCGCTAGACAGGTCCCATCCCCCATTGCAGAACTCCCAGGCGGCGCGGCTTCCCAGGCCTTCACGGCAATGGAGACCGAACTGGGGATTGATAGACGCTTGGTGTACCTTGAGCTCACAAGGGAGGGATTACTCCTACTTTTCAGCGGTCCACGAAGTGCACACACACCTAGAGGCCTTCCTCTGCTCGACAGATGTCCAATGCAATATCACAAGCATGGACTACCTTGCGCGCACCATCTCAGACCACAACCCACTGCTCATGTCACTGCAATGGGCACACCCACCAGCAGCAATCCCCACATGGAGGCTTCGCCCAGACACCCTGGAGGGCCAGGTCTTCAGAGATGAGATCAGAGGCGAAATAACGCACTACTTTCAAAATAACGCGGGCACTGCTGAATCACAGAATGTAGAGTTGGACGCGTTCACAGTGGTCTTGAGGGGCCAATGTATAACACGGTCCACGGGGGTTAGGGGCGTCCTAACACGTGAAGTAAAGGAGGCAGAATTGGCACTGAGAGAGATTAAACGCAGGAGGCCGGGACATCCAGAACTCCACACGAAGACGCTAAGGAGGAAGTGGTGAAGCAAACCGAGAGACTTCAAAGCTTCCATTATAAGAAGTATTTAGAGCACACACATGCTGAAAGGGACAGGTCCGGCTCACTCATGGCGCGGTTGACGAACCTGACAACTAGGGGTGCTCCTCTAGTGGAAATAGAAGACGAAGGGGAGACCAGACACTATGCGCCAGACAGGATCAATGGGATCTTTGCGTGATACTATGCCAACCTTTACACGAAAACGTGCCTAAGCGAACCGGTAGACATTAGGGAATATCTAGATGACCTGCCGCTAACGGTTCTGAACCCGGAAGTGGCGGACTTACTCGGGCAGATATTGCCCAGTGGGAGATTCGGGTCGCTATCAAGGGCATGGCCCGAAACAAGATCCCGGGCACAGATGGCCTCCAGGCCGAATTTTATGCAACATATGCAGAAAAGCTGGCCCCTCAACTGGCTGTGATGTACCAGGGGGCCCGAGAGTTGGGAGAGCTGCCCGAGAATGCCAGAGAAGCCCTTATTATCCCCATACCCAAACCCGGGAAAGAACCCCATGACTATAGGGCCTACAGACCACTATCCATGTTAAACGTGGATTATAAGATCCTCAGTAAAATCTTGGCAACGCGTGTGCTACCACACAAGCCCCTATTGGTGCACGCAGACCAGGCAGGATTCATCCAGGGGCAGAACACAGCCATAAACATCCGGCGGCTCCTGGCAGTAATGGACTCAGAGGGGTATGATAGGCAAGCGGCGGCAGTGTTCGCAGTAGATATCAAAAAGGCGTTCGACAGCTTGGAGTGGCAATATTTTTACGAGGTCTTAACCAATATGGGGCTGGGGGAGGGATTCCTGACATGGGTGTGGCCTCTTTACACATCCCCTACGGCCCGTGTACGTACTGGAAGGGTTATCTCGTCCAGGCAGAGAGTGGAGAGAGGCACGAGGCAGGGATGCTCCCTCTCCCCGCTCCTGTTTGACCTGGTCATGGAACCACTGGCGAGCAGAGCCAGGAGCGGCCGGGACTACCGGGGCTTGGAAACAGCTACAGGGTAACATTACATTACACTTTATGTGGACGACCAACTCATATTTTTGCGCAACATGGGTGGGGAGCTGAGGGCCGCACGCAGCATGCTAGATAGGTTCGGCACCATGTCAGGCCTCAAGGTTAACTGGCAAAAATCCAGCCTATACCCACTGGCACCTGATACCCCCCCACCGCTTACGCTAGAACATCTGCGCTAGGAGCCTAATTGCCTACAGTACCTGGGAGTCAAAATATACCAGGGTGACAGACTTACTAGACAGTAACATGGGAAGAGCTATTAGAGTGGCAAAAGCAGCAATGGACTTCTGGGGAACGCTTCCGCTATCCGTGGCTGGAATGGTAGCTGTCCTGAAAATGGTGACACTACCGAGCTTACTATACTACTTCAGGACATTGCCGGTATGGATCCTGCAAGCAATGTTCAAGGAGCTGGACTCGACAATTACACCATTTGTCTGGCGTACCGGCAGATGTAGGGTGGCACTGGCAATGCTGAGACGCCCCACAGCTGAGGTCGGACTGGCCCTGCCAGACCTCGAGTCCTACTACCTGGGAGCACAACAATACTGGCTAATACAGTGGCTAGCGGCGGATCAGAGCCCGGGTTTGGAGCGGTGTCCAACAGCACCAGACATGGCCTGCTGGCGGGAGTCCTCCTCCGGGTGCGTCGTACCTCGACTGAGGACACGACAGAGACCAATGTGATAGTGTGCTGCTGGGCCAGATACCTGAGGAAAGTGGGGGCTGCAACTGTCTACTCCCCTGACATACCACTACTGATGCAGCGCTACCTTCCAAAGGGAGAACACTGGTCAGGGCTAGAGGACTGGGAGGAGGCAGGAATCAAGGGGATAGGTGACTTATACCGGGACGCTGCGCTCCTTCCCTTTGCAGACTTGCACACCGCATATGACCTGCCAGGGGGTAATTTCCTAAAACACAGGGCCCTAACACATAGAATTAGAGCACACTGGAAGACAGGGGACGCTGAGCCGAGAACGCTGGCGGGATGCAGATATGTTGCACTGTCAGCAGGATGGATCAAGACGGTGTCCTGTCTGTATAGAGCAATACGGCAGGACACGCAACAGCCGTTAGAGCGCTTGCGAACACAGTGGGTGGAGGACATTGACAAACCAATACCTGAGAAGGACAGGGACAAAATCCTAGTTGCACCCCAAAAGTGTCTTGGAACGCACACTTCAAGCTAATTAACTACTATGTGCTGCATAGGGCATACTTGACGCCAGTTTGCATTCAAAGATATTTTGGTGTGGACTGCGCAGCAGGTCACAGGTGCGGGGAACGGGAGGCGCACATACTTCATATGTTCTGGAGCTGTCCCACACTGCTGCCATACTGGGGGGAAATCAGACAGACAATAAGACAGACAATAAGTGACCTGATGGATAAAGAACTCCCACAGACCCCAGAAAATTTCCTCTTAGGGTGGTTCCCTCGCCCGGCCAGAAGTAGAGTGATAGGGAAGTTTCAAGACCTTGCTTATATATTAGCTAAACAAGAAATAGCCAGGAACTGGAAAGCCCCGGGCGGACCAAGATTCACCACTTGTAGGAGAGAGCTAGAATGGTGGGCAGGGGCGGAAGGGCGACTGCTACTCCGAGAGGCCAGCAGGGGAACAGGCAAAATGGAAAGGGCCAGTGCCTGGGAGGATCTTGTGGGGAAGTTGTGGCAGCTGGCACAGACGCTAGCAGCAAAGGAAACACCTCGAGGGTAGCAACACCAGTCCCAGAAGACGGGCAAATAGAGCAACTCGCACCGCACACCTAAAGGACACAGCGCAGCAACAACCACTTTCTAGGGCCCTTATTTCTGCTTACCTCCTTGTACATATCATCCGGATTCCACCTATTAGCAGGCAACTCAAGGGGGGAGGGAGGATAGTTTGTTACAAAACAGTTCTGGGGGAAAATATACCACGATTGAACCAGCACAAATGTCCATGCCTATGCATGTATTGCCATAGCACAAATGCCAATAAAATATGGTTTTAAAAAAATCACTGCATAATCATGATATATATATGGGTGGGGACGATATTTCACAGCTCCAGTGTTCTACAGGAGATCACTAATGTCTTATTGTCTGTCAAGTAAGTAGACAGGTGTGCCTTCAATTGGGTCTTGCCTTGGGGTGAGCCATACCTCTTGATGTTTAAGGACCAGGGTTTGTAGCCAGGGGAGGCAATTTCTATGTCAATGGCTAGCAGCACTGGGGAGTGGTCGGACAGTGCAGCCTCTAGTATGGGTGACCCGCCAATAAGTGCTACAGCAGAATGGAAAATTAGGAAATAGTCTAGGCATGACTCAGTTCCATGGGGCGCTGATAGGAAAGTGTACTCCTTGTCTGCTGGGTGAAAGAGACCCCAGTGGTCCACAAGGCCTTGGTCTGAAGCTATATTGCCCAGCAGAGCTCTGTCCCCTTAATTTCCCTTGCCCATGGTCCTGTCTTGTCCAACATTGCATCGCAAGCATGGTTCCAGTCTCTACCAATGACATGTCGAGTCGCCCCTATCTCAGCGACTAGTCTATTCAGTTGGAGGAAAAGGGAGCTCTTATTCCATATTGGACCATATACTAAGCCTTCACATAGGGATTTGTTACCCAGTTTCAGGTTGACAATTGTGTGTCTGCTGTCGGGGGTCACACCAAGATTTAACAATGGTGACGGGTATGGATTTGCAAAGACCAGCGACTCCGCATTTGTGTGAAGGGCCCCCTTCAGCGGGGACCCTTGTTGACAAGCTGCTTTGGAATACTTTTACAACCCAATCCCGGAGTAGTTTGTCAGACTCCAAGGCGTCTAGGTGTGACTCCTGTAGGAGAGCAAAGTCTACCTTTTTTGTATGGAGATAGGAGAGTACTTTCTTGTGCTTGATAAAGTGGGTGAGGCAGTTCACATTCCACAAAAGGATGTGCAGAGGTTGTGAAGGACAGGGGGTGGCCACTGTAATTTCAGTCCAGAGTGGATGCGGGTGTTCGCTAGTGGGATGCAAAAAGTGAGTGGGACGTCTGTGTTTGTGGATGGGCCTGTTTGAGGAGTCAGTCTGTGTGCTTTGTGTGCCGTGGGCAGGGGGATAGTGTTGATAGATGTGAAGAGGGGCTACAGTGGGGTCAGTACAGCATGGGGTTGGGGGTATGGGACAAGGTAGGATAAGGATGGGGCAAGGCTAAGAAAAGAAAGGGGAGGAGGGAGATGGGGGAAGTCAGGCAAGGGGAGTGGCACATGGGCAAGGTTGTTTTCAGAGGTCTCTAGGTGGTACGGGGAGGCGGTTGGCTGAATGTCACTTCTCTATGTATAACATGGTGGTGGGGAGCCATGGAGGGGCAGGGGTAATAGGGGGGATGGAGAGGTTGCACGCAGGAAGCACATCCCTGATAGTGTAGAACTGTTCTCTGCGGTTCCAAACTTTTGAGCTCACATGCATCGGGGTCCCTTCGGGCAGCACGGCCATCCAGGGAGTACTTCAGTGCACTATTTTAAGCTGGCTGCCATTCAGACACATGGGGGAAGGAGAGTGGAGCAAGGGTCAGTGTCTCATGCAGAGGGAGGAACATTGCTAGTGAGGTGGAGGAATGGGGCTACAATATACTCATGTGCAAGCTATGGTCCCAAATAGCGTCCAAGGGGCCGGTGTTTCAGAATCCTCTGAGTCATGTGATCGCAGGCTATACTGGTATGGCAGGTGTGTTCTGTGGGGGCCCAAAGAAAGACAGTGGGAAACAGAGCCGGAGCTATGCAGTAAGTTAGAAACACAGGGTTTGCGGTATCATTGTAAGGGATGTCTGAAAGGGTATTGTTTTGACTTCTACTAGGTGCTTCCATGTGTCTGGACAAATTTATACCTCAGAAGAGCTCTAAGATGAGTGAAACAGTGTGTTAGGGGTTGCTTTTACCCATTTCAGGTTGGCTTGGTTGGTGTTTTACCAATTCAATGCTGTAATATTGTGCATGGAGTGATAAATGGCTTTTGTCATTTTACGGGGAGAAAATTACAAAAAACAATTTGATGGACAGAATGTAGATCAATGTCTTACATTCACCCCAGTACAAGGATCTGGGCCTAAATCCATCGTTTTTTGCACTCCACACCACCCTGGGTTAGATAATGGCTTTATGCAAATCAGCTCTGACCCTGTGCCCCATGGGAACAGTCCAGTCCGAACTACACAGCCATATCTTTCCCAGACCGGAATCAAGCATCCGAGGACCGGACCGGTTTCGAGGTAACACCTCTCATCAGCCCGGCTAGCTTGACTCCAGTGGTGTGGAGGCTCTGGGACCCACGTCTGGGCTACCCCAGTACACTCAGGGAGAAAATTACAAAAAACAATTTGATGGACAGAATGTAGATCAATGTCTTACATTCACCCCAGTACAAGGATCTGGGCCTAAATCCATCGTTTTTTGCACTCCACACCACCCTGGGTTAGATAATGGCTTTATGCAAATCAGCTCTGACCCTGTGCCCCATGGGAACAGTCCAGTCCGAACTACACAGCCATATCTTTCCCAGACCGGAATCAAGCATCCGAGGACCGGACCGGTTGCGAGGTAACACCTCTCATCAGCCCGGCTAGCTTGACTCCAGTGGTGTGGAGGCTCTGGGACCCACGTCTGGGCTACCCCAGTACACTCAGGGAGAAAATTACAAAAAACAATTTGATGGACAGAATGTAGATCAATGTCTTTCATTCACCCTAGTACAAGGATCTGGGCCTAAATCCATCGTTTTTTGCACTCCACACCACCCTGGGTTAGATAATGGCTTTATGCAAATCAGCTCTGACCCTGTGCCCCATGGGAACAGTCCAGTCCGAACTACACAGCCATATCTTTCCCAAACCGGAATCAAGCATCCGAGGACCAGACCGGTTTCGAGGTAACACCTCTCATCAGCCCGGCTAGCTTGACTCCAGTGGTGTGGAGGCTCTGGGACCCACGTCTGGGCTACCCCAGTACACTCAGGGAGTCACTCCACACCACTTGGAGTCAAGCTAGCCGGGCTGATGAGAGGTGTTACCTCGAAACCGGTCCGGTCCTCGGATGCTTGATTCCGTTCTGGGAAGGACATGGCTTTTGTAGTTCGGACTGGACTGTTCCCATGGGGCAACAGGGTCAGAGCTGATTTGCATATCGCCATTGTCTAACCCAGGGTGGTGTGGAGTGCAAAAAAACGATGGATTTGGGCCCAGATCTTTTGACTGGGGGAATGTGTGACATTGATCCACATTCGGTCCATCACTTGTTGTTTTTGCAATTGCCGCCCTAAGTGTGCTGGGGATGCCCAGACGTGGGTCCCAGGCACTCCACACCACTTGGAGTCAAGCTAGCCGGGCTGATGAGAGGTGTTACCTCGAAACCGGTCCGGTCCTCGGATGCTTGATTCCGTTCTGGGAAGGACATGGCTTTTGTAGTTCGGACTGGACTGTTCCCATGGGGCAACAGGGTCAGAGCTGATTTGCATATCGCCATTGTCTAACCCAGGGTGGTGTGGAGTGCAAAAAAACAATGGATTTGGGCCCAGATCTTTTGACTGGGGGAATGTGTGACATTGATCCACATTCGGTCCATCACTTGTTGTTTTTGCAATTGCCGCCCTAAGTCCGCAGGGGATGCCCAGACGTGGGTCCCA
Organism: Lissotriton vulgaris; assembly: GCF_964263255.1. NCBI lineage: Eukaryota > Metazoa > Chordata > Amphibia > Caudata > Salamandridae > Lissotriton > Lissotriton vulgaris. The sequence goes on from NC_141695.1 coordinate 1,311,045,651, forward strand.
GGCACTCCACACCACTTGGAGTCAAGCTAGCCGGGCTGATGAGAGGTGTTACCTCGAAACCGGTCCGGTCCTCGGATGCTTGATTCCGTTCTGGGAAGGACATGGCTTTTGTAGTTCGGACTGGACTGTTCCCATGGGGCAACAGGGTCAGAGCTGATTTGCATATCGCCATTGTCTAACCCAGGGTGGTGTGGAGTGCAAAAAAACGATGGATTTGGGCCCAGATCTTTTGACTGGGGGAATGTGTGACATTGATCCACATTCGGTCCATCACTTGTTGTTTTTGCAATTGCCGCCCTAAGTGCGCTGGGGATGCCCAGACGTGGGTCCCAGGCACTCCACACCACTTGGAGTCAAGCTAGCCGGGCTGATGAGAGGTGTTACCTCGAAACCGGTCCGGTCCTCGGATGCTTGATTCCGTTCTGGGAAGGACATGGCTTTGTAGTTCGGACTGGACTGTTCCCATGGGGCAACAGGGTCAGAGCTGATTTGCATATCGCCATTGTCTAACCCAGGGTGGTGTGGAGTGCAAAAAAACGATGGATTTGGGCCCAGATCTTTTGACTGGGGGAATGTGTGACATTGATCCACATTTGGTCCATCACTTGTTTTTGCTTTTGTCATTTTACAGCTCGGAATGGACAATACTGTGCTACTCCTATGTTTAAAGACTTTGCTGGAGAAATGGCAAAATACTTTGTGCCTTTCTATCTCGGCATGGATTGCATCTTGCTAATCCTACGCTTAAAGACTTTGATAGAATAGCAGACATTTTAGGTGAGCAGATCTAGAGTGTCGCTGGTGTTGAGAGTGCTCTATATTGGAGCTGCTTTCCATTTAAACTTGAGAACTACCCAGAGTTCTATGTTTCTTTTTTCTGCATAATTTATGCATCGCTCTGTGACTGAACATGTTTTGTTTTGACTTGTACTGGCTGCTCCCTTGTGTCTGGACAAAGCTATACCTATCTGAAGAGCTCTAAGGAGAGCAAAACATGTGTCAAGGGTTGTTACTATTCATTTCAGGTTGGCTTGGATGGTATTTTATCAATACAAAGGTATAATACTGCGCCTTGAGTAGTAAAAGGCTTTGGCCATTTTACAGCTCAACAAGGATAGCACTGTGCTAATCCTATGCTTAAAGACTTTGCTGTGGTAATGGTAAAGTACTTTTCCTCCTTCTACCTCGGCGTGGATAACACTGTGTAATCCAACACTTAAAGACGTTGATAGAAAAGCAGACATGCTTGTAATCCTATGCTTAAAGACTTTGCTGTGGGAACGGCAAAAGACTTTGTCCCTTTCTATCTCGGCATGAATGGCACTGTACTCAACCAACGCTTAGAGACTTTGATAGAAAGGGAGACATTTGAGGGAGCCAATTTAGAGTGTCGCTTGTGTTGAGACTATACAATATTGGCGCTGCTTTCCACCTAAACCTGAGAACAACCCAGGGTTCTCTCCTTGTTTTAATTTACACTGGGTGCCCCCTTATGTCTGGACAAAGCAATAACTCTCTGAAGAGCTCTAATGAGAGCAAAACACATGTCAGGGGTTGCTTTTAGTCATTCCAGGTTGGCTTGGATGTTATTTCACGAATCCAAAGCTTTAATACTGTGACTGGAGTGGTAAACAGTTTTGGCCATTTTACAGCTCACCAAAGATAGCACTGTACTAATCCTATGCTTAAAGACTTTGCTGTGGAAATGGTAAAATACTTTTCCCCCTTCTATCTCGGTGTGGATAACACTGTGTAATTCTACACTTAAAGACTTTGATAGAAAAGCAGAAATTTGAGGTGAGCAAATTTTTTTGTCACTTGTGTTGAGAGTAGTCTAAATTGGAGCAGCTTTCCACCTAAACTTGAGAACTACCAAGAGTTCCCTGCTTCTTTTTTGTAAAATGTATGCATCACTCTATGACTGAAAGGGTTTTCTTTTGACTTACACTGGGTGCTCCCTTGTGTCTGGACAAAGCTATACCTCTCTGAAGGGCTCCAATGAGAGCGAAACACATGTCCGGAGTTGCTTTTATTCATTTCAGGTTGGCTTGGATGGTATTTTACCAATCCAAATCAGTAATACTGTGGATGGAGTGGTAAAAGTAATTGGCCATTTCACAGCTCAGCAAGGATAGCATTGTGCTAATCTTATGCTTAAAGACTTGGCTGGGGAAATGGCAAACATCTTTGGGGCAGATTTACAAGAAAGCTATGCATCTGTAGGGATGCCTAACTTTCCCTGCGCTACCCTGAGAAACCCTTGCACCACCATGGATGCTCCCTATTTACAATACAGCGAAACATGGCTCAAGGATTGACAGATGTGTCAGAAATTCTGATGCATCTGTTAGGGCAAAAGTTATGCATTGCTGGGGTTGTTTTGCAAGCACAACTCAACTCCAGCAATGGATTTTGAGGCCCATTCCCACTACACTGCGTCACTCCTTATGCCTGCTTCAAGCATGTGTAAGGTTTTGACGCAGCGGTGTCCTAGAAGTGACACAGTGAAATCTTTTAGATTTCACTGTGTTACTTTTACAAGGCTTTCCTTCATGCAAATGCCCATCTGCTTACATTATACCTAACAAAGGTATAATGTGATATATGGATTTACAACGTGACTCATATCCCTAGATGTGTCACAATGTAAATGGGCTGCATTTTTTATGCCACTACTGCGTCACAAAAGTGACGCAGTGGCACCGCAAAAGTGTCACAAGGGGCTACTAAATCTGCCATTTGTCCCTTTCTAGCTTGGCTTTAATGGCACTGTGCTCAACCTACACTTAAAGACTTTGACAGATAAGCAGACATTTGAGGTAAGCACAATTAGAGTGTCACTTGTGTTGAGAGGCCTCTATATTTTCACCTAAACTTGAGAACCACCCAGAGTTCTCTGCTTCTTTTTTTGCATAATTTATACATCACTTTATGCCAGAAAGGGTTACGTTTTGACATATACTGGGTTCTCCCCTGTGTCTGGACAAAGCTATACCTCTCTGAAGAGCTCTAATGAGAGCGAAACACATGACAGGGGTTGCTTTTATTAATTTCAAATTGGACTGGATTGTATTTTACGAGCTGTAATAATGTGTCTAGAGTGGTAACAGGCATTGGCCATTTTACCGCTCAACAAGGACACGACTATGCTAATCCTATGCTTAAATACTTTTCAGTGGAAATGGCAAAAGACTGTGGGGCATATGTACAAACCCCTGTCGCCACCACAATGTCACCTATAGTGACGTTATGGTGGCAATAGGGTGTGCACCTTATGTACAAGGCAGCGTTAGGCCACTTAATATGGCTTAACTGTGCCTTGTAAATAAGGACCCTTTCACGCTATGATTAGCGTGAAAGGGGTGGTGTATTGTTTTTTCCATGTGTGTGCCTTGTGCAGCACACATGGAATAAGCTAAATGCCATTGTTTGGTAATGTACAGGAAGGTGTCCTTTCCTGAACATAAACAAACTTAAAAAAAAAATTATTTGTCACTTTCATGTGTGCTGCATGAAGTAGCACATATGAACGTGACAGAATGACATTTTAGGATTGTTTATTTGCAGGAAGTGACAGCTTCCTACACATAAACAATCCTCCCTGCATGCAGCCAAGGGTGCCTGCTTTGGCACTAAGTTGCTAAACTTAGCGCCATCGCAGGGGAAATCACAAGGTTGTACCACATTATTGTAATGGTGGTGCAGCCTTGTGTTTTCAGAAGTGGCGGAGAGAGAGGTTAAGCCAGGAAGGCTAACGCCTCTCACCCCACTTCACTATCCAATCCAGGTTTTCACGCATACCAGAACCGGCAACAGCGGCAATAGCTGAGAGGAGCCACTCCGAAAACTGCATTAACGACATCAACAACGCTAAAATTAAAACGAAACGTGGGGAAAACGTACCTGCCTTTTCATTCGGTCATAGCACGGCACAGCATCCAGATTGTTCCTCATAGCAGTATCACCGTGCCGGCTCCGGTACCTGCCCTTGCTCTGTGGCGTGGCCGCAGGTGAGCGGACACTCTCCCTTCAGGTTTGGCGTGAGCATCGAACAGCAGTGAACTGTGGGGAAGCCCCTTAGTGCAGCAGGAGCTCGTTCGACAAGAGCGGCCGTGAGTTCCCCTTTGTGAGTAGTGGGCCCCCACAGGAGCTGCACTCCACCTGCTAGAGGCACCGAGCCGCGGGGGGAGATGTCGTATATGACCGGTTATCCGGAGCTGAGTAGAGCTGAGTAGAGCATTGGAGCATTAGGGGCAGTAGGAGGATCACGCCACAAGTGATTCCGCCGCCCCCCTTTCTCCATCTCCTGTGTGGTCGGAGTTGCTGGCTGTAAACTGTGAGCTGCTCAGCCGGCCTCCGGCACCCCTGCAGGAGGGAGCCATGAGGTTTTGTGAGGGTCTTCAAGCACAGCAGTGGGTCGCAGGGCATCAAGCTTTGCAGAAGACAGCAGTACACAGTGAGTGGACACGAGGGGGACGCTCTCTTAGGATTGTGGGCTTGGGACACACAATCCACTCAGAACCTATAACCTATAATTCTGCGGCGATTCCAAATAACAGGTAACAGATCGGAATATCAACTGTAAGGCCAACCCAAAGGTGTGCACAACAACTAGCCATGAGATCAGGAAGAGAGCGAGCAACACCCTCACTAACAAGGAAGAAAAAGAAACCTCAAGGACCAAATGCAAAAAGTAACAACAAAGCCAACCCCGAAAGTCTAATTGCACCGGTGTACAGAATGTTCGCCAAATCAACTACTTCACCAATCAAATTTAACTTCCCAAAAAATCCGGCAGACGTAATGTTATCCGCACTTGAGCAACTGAAAGAAGGGGAACAACATTTACCAGTACCATGGTACCTACGATGCACGTAGAGGCCCTCAATTTGAAGTTATACCAAACCAATCTAAAGCGCCTAACAACAGCCAGCCTTCAGCAGGACCATGACATAGAACATGAGACAGATCACTTTGAACAACTTGATTAATCCTGGGGATCAACTAAGGACCAGGACCTAGTAACAAATATAGATCTATTGTCCCAACTGGACCAGTCTGAAAGTCCAGTTAAAGACAAGTTACAAATCCAGCAAAGTCAACCTTGTACCAGCCTTGTATCTGTATGATCAAACAACCAACCAATTGAGGCAGAGGTAATAATCATCAAGCCCGCCATAAATGTCACACAATCCGAGATTCGATACAAAACCCCAAGATCAGCAGCACCTAACCTCTCTAATACACAAAAAATAATTGACACCACTTTGTTACAGAGTACACAAAACATGGGAATAAATGAGACATTGGGAGAGTCAAACTGCAATAGAAATGGAGCTGAAGCCAACGACAGGCAGACCATGACGGCTGTATCCAAAGTTTCAAATTGCAAAGAAAATACGTCAATTCACTTGACGCAGCGGTTAGCAGAAAGCGTAATCCTTCACAATAACTCCCCGGCTAGGATCACCAGTGAACATAATACCGAGAGTATATTGCCCGGAGCAATTACAGATGCTGGATCAATATGGGACATATTCTTTAAAACATCTCAACTCACACTTGAAGCATTAAACTATCAATCACATAAGATAGATGTCCAAGTGGACATGCTGAATATTATGGCAACTTCAATATGGGGATCGATTTAAAATTAGCCAATTTGAACAAATTGATAAAACAAGCCCAAGAATATGCCTTAAACACAGATTGCGCTTGTGGGCCAACAATCGACAAACTAGTATCCATCCCAGAAATGCTCAACACTTTAATTGAAGACCTCAAAATTCAAACGGCCCAAACATTAGGTGACAGAACAATGGGGGACAACGAACAACATCGCCAAGTAAACATCGTAAAATCCGCTAGTGGAAACAAAAACACGGACCTAACAGTAACTAATCAAAGAATTGAAATATCTGGAACTCCAGATAAGGAAAAGAATGGAACCTCTGAGGAGGAAAAGACACGGGAGAGTTCAACTAATAAAACCAAGACAAAACTCTCACGACGTATGAAGAAAAAAATGAAAAAACAACAAAAGCGTCAAAAATCTTTTCAAAATCTGAGGATTATGGGTCAGTGCACGTATGTCCCAACCAAAGTAACAAATAATGCACTCCAAATACAGGAAAGGCCATCATCAAGTAAACTTTATCCGATATTATTAAAACTCAAATACAAAATAATCCCTTGAGAAAAAATGAGCATATAGATAAGGCAACCTTAAGACCATCCATGTTGCAGGTCATATCACCCACAGGAAGTGGGAATACAATAAAGGAAATTGCACAAGTAACAAATGAATAGGGTAATGACAAATCTGATCACGGGCCAGCCAAGGAAACTGAAGGAGCGGGAATTAAAAACTTAAGAATTGTGCAAAATACTTCGGGCTACGCAAAAGAGGTGATACAGCTTAAAGAAACAACATTCATTGAACCGTCGTCCAGAACAAAATCAATTCCCCTAGATGTTAGAAACAGTTTTAAAACAATCCTACAACCACAGTATAAATCAAAGGGAAGACACAATATTTTAAACAGGGGGAACCTTTTACGGATCCTTCAACACATACCCGCACTGTCACACATAAAAGGTGAAGATATAATCTGGATGTAATTTGAACCAAAGAAAGAGGATATTAACAAAGAAGACACCATAGTTACTGGGCTAAATCAAATCACGGCAGAAGCGGTGCTTAGAGAAAAAGATACTTTTGATAACTGGAAATTGGGGTGAGTCAATTAGAACAAGAAAAGTACCCATCAATTCTTCAGGAGCCAGCAAACATAACAACAAAGTACAGTAAAGAGTGCTCCCAAGAGATACTCTGCGGTACACCAAAAATCAATGCAGATAAAAATTACAATAATCTGACTATATCAATCAGTAGACAGGAGGACTTGACCACATGTAGGAGTGTAAAAAACGATGACCAACTCAGAACGCAAACAACAGACCGACAAAATAGAACAAACCAAGAGTCACAAACAACACCTCAATATTCCTGATGTCCAAGGGGGCACATTTGAATCCCAAGGGTGTGAACAAGTCTCTTCAATTGGTAAAACTGTAACATCTGAAGCATTCAGTATATTCCACACTAATCAAAAATTGCATCCCAACTTAAAAATCATTTCGTGGAATGTGGCAGAACTACAAAAAGCACTGAAGCATGAAACTGCCTTACAAAAAATGCAGGAAGGAGACATTGTATGTCTTCAAGAAACTTGGGCCACAGACTACGTACATCTTGAAGGCTATCCTGCTTTTCATAAACTAGCAACCAAAAACATTCAGTTTGGAAGACCATCTGGGGCATTTCAATATATGTAAGACACCAATAACAGATGACAGTAAAAAGAGTGAAAACAGATTCCGACTCACTACAGGCACTTATAATTGAGGGCGACAGGGTCAGTAAAGACAGTGTTCCTATTCTAGTTATAAATTTATATCTAAACACACAGGGTAAGAATAAACTGGATGCCACGGAACACATTATAATTCAAATAAAGGAAATCTTATTCTCCAATGCACTTTTGGCCAAAGCGGTTGTAGGAGATTTTAATCTACATCACTTGGGAATAAACCAGAGTGACAGGCTTGGTCTAACCAGCTGTGAAAGATTGTTTAACTCCTTTTAAAAAAATTATGACCTAAAATCAGCAAAAGACACATGGAAAACGCTAGATTCCAAGCGCTCTAGTCCGGCTACATTCAGGAAGTGTTCCACAATAGATTACATATTTCTATGCGAGCTGCTAGCCCAGAAAACTGTTAACTTTGAAGTAAAAACTCACGAAACGAGTGACCACAAACTATTGCAGGTGGACTTAAATTTCGGCTTAATACAGAGGAAGCAAGCAGGTGCAGTATCACAGTCAACAGGGATAGAAGAACATTCACTAGTTAAAAGAATAAAATGGAACAAGATCCAAGCAAAGCGACTTAACGTCTGGATAAAAAAATCAAAAGAAGGGTTCGGGCACACTACCTACTTTGGAAAATTGGACATTGTGGATCGGAAACCTAAAAGCCAAGCTGATTGATAATTTTAATGTTAGTGCATCGGGTAATAAAACACACACCCCTTACCTTAGACATAACAACACAAATCTAATTACATTAATACGCAAGCTAAAAAGGGCAAAACGATTACACAAAATCAGAGGAACACAGGAAACAAGGGAGAGATGTAAAGACCTATCTAAGAAGAAAAGACATTTACTATGGTCACTTAAACAGGAAAAACTAGAAAAAGACTGGGTTACAATATTCAAGCTCTTAAAACCCAACAATCAGCGACAACTATGGCAATACATTGCAAACTTGGAGAAAGGCAAAGTGGACAGGCGAAACTCAGTACATGCTGACGCTTGGATAAATCACGTTGCTTCAATCTACACTGAGAAAGCAGCTATTATGGATCATGAAAACAATGATGTCCAATGGGCATTTAGTGAAGACATGGAAACGGAGACCTTAGTAGGACTACCCGGCAAAGACCAAGATGTAACCACAGTCAAACATGTTATAAAAAAGATAAGAAGAGACAGGGCACCTGGGCCCAACGGCCTCCCAGGGGCCATCTTTAGAGAAGGTCTAGTGTATTGGGGCAGAACTCTCTCTAAATTATTCACTGAATGCAGATTTAACGCAAAAGTACCGGACTCATGGCGAGGGTCTTACTTGCATCCAATCTTTAAGAAAGGGGAGAACACAGACCCAGAAAATTATAGACTCAACGCTCTTTTGGATATCGAAGGGAATGCCTATGCCAGCACCCTGCTGAAGGAAGTAAACGACTGGATCAAAGAGAACAAAATCCTCCCCTACTATTAGACAGGTTTCAGTAAGGGTGGATCCACAATTGACAACATTGTGGCTATGTCATATCTTAGCCAGCAGGCAAACTGTAAAAACATCAAACTAGTTTTTGCTTGCTTTGTTGATTATTCAGCCGCCTTCGACGGGGTGCCCCGACATAAGCTCTGGGAAAAATTGAGCAATTGGCATATTCCAGCAGGGCTCCTCAATGCCATCATTTCACTCTACAGCCATACCTGGATCCAAGTTAAATTAGCGGACAACACTATCAAAGAAGTGCCAGACAAATCGCGGACTAAAACAGGGATGTGTACTTGCCCCAACGCTGTTTAATTTATACACTGCAGATTTGGGGAAGAAGCTTCTGAATGCTTGCCTTGTAACACCGAAAATTGGGAAAAACAAACTGCAAATTCTACAATACGCAGATGATTTAGTGGTAATGGACCACCAAAAATCGGACTGCAAAGAGGTCTGGACACCTTAAACAAGTACAATGAAACCAATGAGCTTATAATCAATGCTCATAAAACTAAAGTAGTTGTCTTCGGCCACTTTCCGAAAAAAGTCTCACTGAAATGGCACGTGGGTATGGAGATCATCAATACCACGCGTTCGTATAATTATCTTGGATGTTGGCTAAATGAATCTGGCAAAGAAACAGTACATAGGCACAAAATGAAGGCTAGAGTACAGCCAATAATATTTTCTATTTTTGTAAACTAAATGAGCTCATGCAGAGTCCAACATCAGCACCCATTAGGAAAGTATTACAAGCAAAAATGAGGGCATCTGCAGGTTATTCACAACAAGCATTCCCAGGCAAAATAGAGGCAATGTTGTACAAAGGGCAATGCCAGGCCTATACACGTATTTTTAAACTTCCAAAACACACTTGTAACAGTCTAATTCGATTGGAGTTTGGCCTAAAGCAACAGAGTCAGGAATGCCTGGGAACACATATAAAATACATTCATCAGGTGTTAACAGCTCCAGACGGAAGTTTAAAAAGTATGCTCAATCCAATGTACAGAGAGACCACTAACCCGTGGCAAGGTTATAAGGAAACAGCAGTGGAAACCTTGGGGTTAGCAATCGAAAATTGGCAGGATGGATCAGTAAATTATCTGGCGATCAAAAATGCAATAAACAAACAATGCTTTTTCCTGTCACACAGAAATGATCTAGCAGAATATGTGTCAAGAAGAGGGCCACCTGGGTTGGCAACATCATACATTGGGTATAAGATCCAGCCCTACGTTAGCCAAGCGCTGGGAAGGAAAGCACTTAAAAACATTATATGTGCCAGATTAGTGCCCCTTCAAATTAAGGAACTAAACCCCGGATGGAAGTCCCTTGAACACAAAACAAGATGCAGACTCTGCAACTATAAACATGAATCTCTGTTACACATGATTTGTTGCTGCCCTGTGATGCTTCTTTCCCGTCAGACCCATTTAAAACAAATTTGGCTATGGGTCGGGGTTGGGACAGTAAAAGAAGCGGTGGCAGCACTTTTCTCCTGCTCTCGTCCAGCAGATTTGGCTAGGTTTGGGAAATATATGGCAGAGCTGCGAAAAGGGCTTGCGAAAGAAGATGGGTCATTCAATATGCAAAGTTAACTCCACCAACTAAGTAATATGTGGCCCCTCTAAATCAGACGGAGAAGGTACTACATTTTTGCCAAATACTATAAGAAACTTAGTCAAAAGGACGCATTGGCAGACCCTTGTGATGTCATCAATGGACAGACATAAATATTCACATGTTTATTGTATTTTAATTGCCTCAAGACTGTTGTATATAAATGTTTTCTTTTATAAACCGCTATTTTTTTAAACCTTTTATAATTGGCATACAAGTAGTATTGCAAATGGTTTTAAGTAACTGTGCAATATAAATAAAAATTAATTAATTCATTCATTCATTCACTTCACTGTACGTATGGCCCTTTGTCCCTTTCTATCTCGGCGTGGATGGCACTGTGCTAATCCTATGCTTAAAGAATTTGACAGAAAAGCAGACATTTGAGGAGAGCAAGTTTGGAGTGTTGCTGGTGTTCAGATATTTCTATATTGGAGTTGCTTTCCAGCTAAACTTGAAAACTACCCAGAGTTCTCTGCTACTTTTTTTGCATAATTTATGCCTTACTCTATGCCTGAAAGTGTTTTGTTCTTCCATTAGTGTATATATCACTAACCTTTAAAATTATTACATTTCAATAATACATTTAAATGCTTGACACACTTTAATATGACTAAGAAACACTGTGAGTAAAATGTTAAATACAAGTATGTAACTGCATAGTCATAATCTGACAGATCGGGGACTAAATTCCATTAAACTCCAGTAGTCTGTACATTGTTGGATTTCAGTCTTAGAGGGGCATGACTTGGCGTTGTCCCTTGTGTGATGGCAGCAGCACAGAAACATCTTCATACTTGGTGGTGCCTTTCCCTAAATATTTGAATCTTTATTATCCTCCTTATTTGCAGTCTTACTTGCTCATAGAAAACCTCAGTAAATTAGTTGTGATGTGAGTAAACTGTTCAACATGGTTTGAAATGCCAGGGACTCATAGTTTTATTAAATGAGAGAGTTCTTCACCTTCAACAAGATGAATGGACATTTTGGAGAGACTGCTTTAGTTTTTTGTTTCCGAGGATCAAAATGATAGATTGTGCGGGAAATGCTGAGATACCGATGATCTGCAGAATGAAAATTAAAACAGGTGAAAGATCTTGTTTTATTAAAAATGCTCCCATCAATAAGAGAATGTAGATAAATAGGAGGGGTCCCACCATTCGGGCTGCTCCAAAATGAGCATCCAGTTGGGATAGACTGAACCCACTCGCAGTCTCTTTTATCCGCTGGATGTGTGTGCAGAGCGATCAGGGTGATGGAAAGAGTGCCAAGCAGAACAGGTGCAAAGAAACCAACAACGTTGAGTATAGTAATGTATGAATAGATCCATTCCACTAGAGTTAACCATCAGGTTAACTATTGAATTCTGAGGGAAATCTGCATCCTCATATGTGTCCCACTACCTAGGGGCTCTAAGTCTGAGGCACCACAATACAGACCACCATAGCAGCCAGGGCACCACCATAGACATCCGCAGTTTTAACTAGGTGAAGAAACTATAATTGAACTCAACAATCATCACACAGTAGAAGATACAGAGATAGGTAGTGAGTCTGAAACTGGAAATCAAGGTCCCTATTACAAGCTGTTTTAACACTACAGTAAAATCATTCAGGTATTAAACCTCGTCCAACAGCATGTTCATGTAGATGTGTCTTGAGCCCAGTCCTTGAGAGTCAATGTTACACTGGAAGCAGTGGCGAATATCCCAATCACTCTTACTATAGATACAATAATAACATAAGCCATATATAATTCACTTTCTATTTTCTGCTTCTGTTTGCTCTGAGGTGGTGTTTAGTAATAGGAACAAGGATGCTTTGCATAAACTTTGAAAATGAGCAGCACCATTATACATCTGGATTTGTTTTTAATAGATGCAAATCTGAGTCTCTCTGTTCTTCCCTGCCCTGTCAAAATAGCAAAACTTAGATGATTAATTTAACACATTGTGGTACCAACGCACTGACGGAGTGAAGCAGATTTACTAAGGACTCGTGCTGTCCTTCTGTAACACAAGTCATTACAGAGCAACACAAGTCCTCAACTGGGGTTTACTAGGCTACAGAAAGCCACTATGCATTGCTTTGCATGGTTCAGTAAATACAAAGTAATTCACTTTGAGTGGGGTATGGGTTACGTGGGTGGTGCAGAGGCATTCTAATGCATCCACCAAGTTATTTTGACACAACTTCAGATTTACAATGACTTGTAAGCCTGGATTTGAGCCAACATGGTGTGCCTACGCGACAGAGGCATACAAAGGATAACAATCTTTATTTAGAATTGTTATTTCCTCTTTCCATGTGACCTGCATTCTGCATTATACATAGAATGAGGAATATGCCTCTAAGGATTGTTTTTGTGCAGGATGGTCCCTCTTCCTGCACAAAAGAACAACCCTGTTGCATTGATCCCAGTATGCCAGTGTAAGGTGAGAACAGAAAGACTCAATGTCTTTGAAAATATGGAGTATTTCTGTTGTCTCTCTTTCACTCAATGCATCACGGGTGAAAGGCAGGTAGATCTGCCCCTGTTTATTGGATGAATCACTTACAGAATTTCGATTTCACAAAAATCGACCTACTATAACATCGAGTCTCAAACATCGATATCACTAATATCGACACCCTATACTTAACATGAAAACGACTAAAATATCGATCAAACTATATCGATGCACAAAAATATCGTCTACACAAATATCGTTAACATTATTTTCGACTACCATAATATCGACACTCAATACTACATATAGCACACTACAATAATATCGAATACTAAAATTTCGATAGCACTATTTTCGTCTATATAAAAATATCGATTGCTAAATAATACTCAATTTTTAATATATAACACCAATAAATCTATTCTCTTAGTAATACACACATTTTAAAAGACTTCACTAATTTATTTTCAAATTATTAAGTAACATTTACTGTAAAAAATTGTGTTTTCGCGCACTAACGATATTTGGATATAAACTCTTTGTAAACATACTTTTTTTATACTTAGTACTCATTGTACATATTCTATATTTATTACAAGAGTTTTTGATTACATAAATATATCATTTCAGTTCCTCTAGATAAACAATATAAGAAGATATATCTTAAATGTTTAAGTTAAAAAAATTCAAACTAACCAATAGTAACTCGTCTTTACATATCTGACCAATCAGATAGCAAACTTAATTACACATAGACTATATAAACCAGTCACAAACAGCCATACAACTTGCAGGGAATATTCTTCATGACCACATACTGCCAATTTTGGGAGCACCATCTATATTCTTCTGTGCAAGAAAATTCGTCCTGAAACTACAAGTAAGTAATCATATAGCTCTGTTAATAAATTCTAATGTTTTTTTACTATTACTTATAGACCAAGATTTGTAACCTAAATTGTTGTTTCTTTATGTACTTTGCCTTTAAACAGACTCTACAAACAAATCAAGTTATACTTCAACTTCAAGATACTGGACACTTTAAATTTAAAAAAGGTATCTACATATTTTTAGTATTTACTTAACGTTATTTGACAATTAGTGTCCTAATTTCAAACCCTCTACTTTGTTTCTTAGCCTGTAACTCTTAATACATATTGTGAAGCCAGAATGTTTTGGGGAAAAAACGTTACAATGCTGTGTAAAAAATTATTTATTCCTGTTCTTAAATATGTTTCTTTTCCTTTAACTCATAATACATGTGTCATCCCAGGTTCTTTTCAGCAAATAAGTAACAATGCTTTATAACAAGTGTGTATTGTTTATGGAACATATAAACGCATTGGTAATTTTCATAAACTTTCTCTCTAAACAGACCTCAAAGCTACAGAAAACAGATAATTCACATCAAAGAACAAACATTCTGCTACTACTCTAATTCTCTTGGTAAGTTCAGAAATAAAACATAACAAGTCTTTATAAACTCTATAGAATATACTCGAACAAAAAATGACTCTTTTTATGCTTCTGTTTGTATTATCTTGGAAATGTCTCTTTTAAAATCCAAATAAACTAAAGTATTTTTAGAGACGTTATAAACTACCAAAAATGTAACCAAAATAAAAATTGTAACTTTTCCTATAACATACTTAATTTTTTTTCAACAGACCGTGGCAATAGGACCACAACATCGGACTGAACAAGCACCTACTTTCGATACATAGAACATTACTGCTGGTAAGTAAATTACTAGAAGAGTACTTGCTTTATTTAAAATCTTTTATACATTTCACATTTTGTTAATATTTGTATATTAACTTTTCTAGATACCAGAACTCAAGAATGACTGATGATGCAAGATTTATTACATCTCAGAAAGGCAAATTTTTGTTATGCTATATGGGCTACATTTATACTCAGGAGAAACAAAAAGACCTTAAATTGAATTAGAAGTGTACGAAATATTACTCCAATAAATGCTATGGCCGTGCTACAACAAGGGAAACTAGTGTTATTAATACCACTGAACATAATCACCCACCAAACATCTCGGAAATCGAAGTGAGATCCACTCTCGAGAATATCAAAGAATTAAATAGCAGATCAGAACTACCTACCAACGTAATTCTGAAAGAATTACTACCTAAAGTTCCCAGAGAAGCAAGAGGTCAGCTACCATCTATTGCTTCCATTAAAAGAACAATAGCAAGGACAAAGAAAGCAAGTAGACCCAATATACCAACTCCTAGAACTTTTGAGGAAGTCATAATTCCGCCTGAGCTTGTAATCACTCATAATGACGAGCCATTTATTTTTTATGATAATCATAGCAAGGACAAAAGAATAATCATGTTTGCAACTAATAACAATATGAAAAAATTAACAGAAAGTGCTACTTGGATGATGGATGGAACTTTTTCTATATGCCCAAAACCTTTCTACCAATTATACACAATTCATGGGCAATATCATAATACCTGTATCCCCTTCATATACTGTTTATTACCGAACAAACAAGCCACAACTTACTCAGAAATTTTGCAAAAAATAAAAGAACAAACTTCTGACTACTTCCCAATGAAAATCATTATAGACTTCGAACAAGCTATGATTAATTCTATTTTGAAAAGTTACCCACACACATCCATTCAAGGATGTTATTTTCATTTCAATCAATGTCTCTGGAGACATTTACAAAAATCTGCCCTTAGTGTTGAGTATGCAACAAATATAGCTTTTGCATACCAAATCAAACATCTCATTGCTTTGGCATATGTACCAGTAACTGATGTGGCAGAACATTACAATCTATTAATTGAAAGTCCTTTCTACACCCAAAATGAGCAAAGACTCGCCCCACTTTTAGATTACTTTGAGGACAACTGGGTAGGAAGACTACATAGGTCAGGCCACAGACGCCAGCCTAAATCTTTAATTCCCTGGTGGAATGTATATCTACCAACGCTGAACCAAGAGGCAAAAACGAACAATGCTGTTGAAGGTTGGCACAATGCCTTCCTCTCTTCTACTGGACGTACAACACCCACATTACACAAGCTAGTCACAGCTATAAAAAAAGAGGAAAGCTTTCAGGAACTACGTATGGAGCAATCTGTCATACAACTAAAACCAAAAATCTCTAGACAAACTGCTCAAATGTATCTATATCTTCAACAGCAAGTCCAACTATATCCTACAACAAGGGACTGGAATATCTAAAAATGATAGCCAAAACATTGAACTAATTGCAATAAGTACATCAATGGATAAACATCAAACAATATCCTTAATATGATAACACACATATTCTAATATAATAAATCTATATTTATTTAGTCAAATTAATTTTTTTACACTATTATAAAAAGACTAAATAAATATATCATTATATCAAAAAAAAATTAAATACTGTTTCCATCCAAACAAAATATTAAAAATGAATAACTTACCTTTAAATAGAACATCATAAAGATTAATCCTTTACCGACAATACAATGTGTAAATCTCAAAGACTTAATCCAACAAATCATTAATTATTTTTCTATTAACTGTGCTAAAACTATCCATCATCCAAATAAAACGACTCTTTAATGCCATTGAAAATGACGACTGTTATCTTAAACTGTGATAAATATTTCAGAGAACTCAAAATATAAAGGAAGAATGTTATACATCTCCGTTCTAACAAC
The DNA here is from genome assembly GCF_964263255.1 of Lissotriton vulgaris. NCBI lineage: Eukaryota > Metazoa > Chordata > Amphibia > Caudata > Salamandridae > Lissotriton > Lissotriton vulgaris. The sequence goes on from NC_141695.1 coordinate 1,311,062,265, forward strand.
TGAAACACACTTCCTTTCCCAAAAAAAAAGAGTAATCGGAAACGGAAATAGCTGTTTCAAAATACGAGACAAAAAAATTCAAAACAATCCCACCGACATAACACTAACGAGTATACCATAATATATAAACATAACATTCCTATTTTTTTAAATTTTAATTAAATCATACCACATACTCATTAACTCCAACTATTTCAAATGGCCCAAAAACTCGTGAACGGAAATACGTATTGAGTCCACTCCATTATATGTAAATAGTCATACTTTAATTACCAACCCCAAAATAACAAAGGACTACCTTTAATTTTTAGTTACAATACTTTAAAAAGATAAAAGTAGAATCGTACCTACTCAAACGTGAACCTGCTTCCAACCGCGACTTTCCCTTTCCCAAAATAACGCAAAAAGACAAAGAGTGGTTACAAAATAAAAGAACCGAATTATATGTAACTGTGAAAAGTACTACTATAAATGTCCATTATTGTTATATATATGGTTCGAAACTATGTGTAATGGACAAAAAATTGTATAGTACATTGTGAAATGAAAATCTTTTTTACTGTATATTAATTATATTTTACATACTTTTAATATTTATTACATTAAGTATGAAAATGTTGAAATATTTAATGTAATATTTATTAAAATTATTATATAACTAAATGTGTAATATTGTATTTGTTTTTCTGATTTACTTGTTTACAATATGACTAATATGTGAAAATTATTATTATTAAAACGTATTTATTAATAATAATAATTATACATAACAATATTATATTGTTAAAACGATCATTGATGATGATGTAAATGTTCTAATCAAGATCTTTATATTATATTATACATTTAAAAGTGTTCATATGTTAATATCATCATCTGTAAATCACTATATTTATTTAAATTTTGTGATTTATGTTTTTCATTACACATGTTTAATGTTTTATTAAGAAACAATATTTTTATTATGTATGTATAATATCATACACTGCATTATGTGAACTAACCATTTTTTCTCTACAAATTAAAAGTACTTTTCAAGAAAGCTACTCAAAAATGTGATTATTTAAAGAACATTGTCCTTCTTTTTTTTTTATATTTATACCAAACATAGCTTGATAAAATGTATATGTGATCGTATTTTTCAATTGTTGAATAAAAAAAATTATTGTAAACAAAAATTGTGTCATTATTTTCTATTACCTATTACAAAATCATTTTTATGTCTTTTTGCAAATGTATTATAACTGTAATGTTCTATCTATTTCTATATACCACATGTAATTAGAGTACATACTATACACTGAACCTATAACAGTTATTATTCATACACCCATATACATATAATATCAATATTTGAAGGACACAGAATTAATAATTTTAATATTCCGACTCCAATCACCATTTACTTTAGGTAATTGCTTGTCAAAAATCTTTAATAATTTACTATTACAACTACAATCACCATTTAATTAGGGTAACTGCAGGACATAGAACCTATTTAATTTACTATTCCAACTCCAATCACCAATTAATTTGAGTAAGTGCAGGACATTAATTCATAATAAATTACTATCGTAAATTAAATGTAAATAAAAAATTAATGTAATATAATTTAATGTAATTTCATTTAATTAATTTAATTTAATTTTAATCTTAATTTATTTTTTCCCTGTACCCCTGCACCCCTATAACTAAAAACTGACCCAGAACCCCAAAATACCCCTTTACCCAAAAACTAAAAACTGACCCTGAAACCTGAAAATACCCCTTTACCCACAAACTAAAAACTGACCCTGAACCCTAAACAAAAACCCTTTACCCACAAACTAAAAACTGACCCTGAAACCTAAAAATACCCCTTTACCCACAAACTAAAAACTGACCCTGAAACATAAAAATACCCCTTTACCCACAAACTAAAAACTGACCCTGAAACCTTACAAAACCCCTTTACCCACAAACTAAAAACTGACCCTGAAACCTAAAAATACCCCTTTACCCACAAACTAAAAACTGACCCTGAAACCTAAATATACCCCTTTACCCACAAACTAAAAACTGACCCTGAAACCTTACAAAACCCCTTTACCCACTAACTAAAAACTGACCCTGAAACATAAAAATACCCCTTTACCCACAAACTAAAAACTGACCCTGAAACCCTAAAATACTCCTTTACCCACAAACTAAAAACTGACCCTGAACCCTAAAAAAAACCCTTTACCCACAAACTAAAAACTGACCCTGAAACCTAAAAATACCCCTTTACCCACAAACTAAAAACTGACCCTGAACCCTAACAAAACCCCTTTACCCACAAACTAAAAACTGACCCTGAAACATAAAAATACCCCTTTACCCACAAACTAAAAACTGACCCTGAAACCTTAAAATACCCCTTTACCCACAAACTAAAAACTGACCCTGAAACCTAAAAATACCCCTTTACCCACAAACTAAAAACTGACCCTGAAACCTAAAAATACCCCTTTACCCACAAACTAAAAACTGACCCTGAAACCTAAAAAAAACCCTTTACCCAAAAACTAAAAACTGACTCTGAAACCTAAAAATACCCCTTTACCCAAAAACTAAAAACTGACCCTGAAACCTAAAAATACCCCTTTACCCAAAAACTAAAAACTGACCCTGAACCCTAAAAATACCCCTTTACCCAAAAACTAAAAACTGACCCTGAACCCTAAAAATTTCCCTTTGAAAACACTACCCACCCTTATCCACTATAAACTCAACATCCCGCTCCTAAAATTATAATACATTTCTTTATTAAATATCTACGAAAATATATATTTATAATACTTTTTACTACATACACAAAATCCCAAAATTAAAAAAAAATAACATAATTGTGTATGAAATTTCGCATTTAACAAATATGTATTTAAAATTTCGAAATGTAGAAATAATTTAATAAAATAGGAAATTTATTCTTCTATGATTACAGTATACTTTTTTTATACACTACCCACCCTTATCCCCTTGAAACTCTACATCCAACTCCTAAAATAATTAGAAAAATATTTATTAAATATATAAAAATTGTATATTTACAATTCTTTTTAGTACATACACAAAAGCAAACTAAAAAATGTTGTACTATACTCCATAAAATTCGATATAATTTCGACTTGTTCAAATATTTATTTCAATTTTCGAAATTTCGAAATTTAAATGAAAATGCGAAATTTTTATTTCTATAATTACACTATATTTTTTAAAACACTACCCACCCTTATCCCCTATAAACTCTACATCCCGCTCCTAAAATTATTTTACAAATATTTATAAAATATATAATAATCATTTTATAGTTACAATACTTTTTAGTACATACACAAAAGAAAAATAATTTTTTTTAATATACTCCCTAAATTTCGATAAAATTTCGACTAGTTCAAATATTTATTTCAATAATCGAAATTTTGAAATTTAAATGAAAATTCGAAATTTTTAATTGTATAATTACACTATACTTTTTAAAAACACTACCCACCCTTATCCCCTATAAACTCTACATCCCGCTCCTAAAATTATTATACAATTATTTCGTAAATATTTAAATATAAATATATATTTACAAATTTTTTTACTACATACACAAAAGCAAACTACAATAAATTTAACAATACTCCATAAATTTTTTTTTTTTTTTTTTTTTTCTGTCCTCATTTTCGCCCTTGGTAATCAACTAGTAGCATGTGGAAGCGATCTTACTGTCTCAGATATACTGGAAGGAGCTCCGGGGTATGCCGCTCTAATTGCTCCACAGCAAGTAGAATCATAATCCAACATAGCCACATTGAATAACCATATGGGACCCATGCTGCGTTCATATACCCATCGTGCTGGGATATATCGGGTATAGTCAAATGGAAAAAGAAGAGGATGCCAAGCAGCGTAATCATTGGACCTTGGGGAAAAAAAAAAAAAAAACCCCAAGATCAACCATAGCTTTTTACCAACCATAGCTCTTTACCAATTTAGCAAACTCCAAAATTTTCTCTTGTTTTGATTTCCTGATCTTAAGAGGTCCATCTTTGATGTTTGTAGAACTGACCTTTTCCAATCCAGCAATGTTGGAGGTGAGGGATCCTTCCATTTTTTACATATTTCCCTTCTTGCCAACAAAATACAAAAAAAAAGTAAATTTTTTGCTGGACCAGTAAACTCTGGTGAAATTCCAAAAATAACAAGAGCAGGTTTCAAAATTAGTGGAGATCTCAACGAGGTAGATATTGAACTCGAAACGGAGTCCCAAAATGATGTTAGCAATGGGCATTCCAAGAACATGTGTAAGTCCGAGGCCTCTGCCAAACCGCATTTAGGGCATAAAACCTGCGTGTTGTCTATAAACTTTGACAGGCGTTGGGGCGAATAGTAGGCCCTATGCAGTGTGAACAGATGATTTCGGCGTAACCACGATGGTTTTACTATGTTCCACAAGATTTTAAATGACTCATACCACATATTCTCAACACTAATGCCAGTCATATGTGTGGACCATAACTGATCTGGTAATAGGAACTCACCCTCTACTTCATCTAGTAAAATATTATACCATGATGAGACTTCTTTCTGAAATGGGGGTTTATCCGTTAGTAGTGACACTAATGTACTATCATTTCCTATTGCAAATCTACCTTTAACACGGGACCTTGCATTTGCCCAATCTTGGATTTGAAGATATTTAAACCTAGAGAGCCTAGGCCCCACTTTTGAACATAGAATGGTAGTAAACTTCCTTCAATAAAGATGTCCCCCCAAGTTATCAAGCCCGCCTCACGTAAAGGTATTGCAAGACTATCCAGTAACCAGCTCGGAGAGCCAGGAGAGTTCCAAAGTGGGGCTTTAGCAGAATAATAGTCAATTTTAAGGGTACATCTAAGTTTAACCCATGTTCTGCATGCATCCCTAAGCACCTTTAATTTTATTTTCTTAAAAAACTTTGGATCCCCAAATTTAAACAAAAATTCATGGTCAGCCACTTTTTCTCCTCTAAGTAGTGCTGCGAACATGTGTCCACAAGCCAAGTTTATAGGGGATTTTAATAGCATCCTAAGATGGGACATTTGAAAAGCCCACCCATAAAGTTGTAAATCGGGTGCAGCTAAACCTCCCTTCTCTCTACGGTGCCTGATCTTTTTCCATGAGATTCTTGGGTTATGGTTATTCCAGATAAAAGAACGTATATCGCTTTGTAATTTGGATATCATTTTGGGATCAAAAAAAAGGGGGATGGTATTAAATAAAAATGTGATCTTAGGTAAAATCATCATTTTCACTAAATTGGATCTACCCAATAAAGATAACGGTAGGTTGGACCATGATTTCATTTGCCTACGACATTCTTTAGATATAAGCGAAAAATTTGCTGGAACAATCTCGTCTATGTTTTGGTAAATATTCAATCCTAAGTATCGAAGAACTGAACTTGTCTGGACCCCTACCACAGGTACAGGATCATTCCAGACCATAATGTCTGTCTTGGCTGCATTAACCTCATACCCTGATACTGCTCCAAACTCTTCAGCCAAGGTAATTAGTGTTGGAAAAGCTGATCTTAACTCAGATGTAAAAATGAGAAGGTCATCTGCATATAAAGCGACCTTCCTCTCCCACCCTTCAAACACAAAGGACTTGATATTACTATTATCTCGAATTTTTTGTGCAAAAGGTTCTATATAGAGATCAAATAGGAGTGGGGAAAGGGGACATCCCTGTCGGGTTCCCCGAGTGATATTAAAAGGGTCCGATAGTTCACCATTGACAAGTAAGGATGCTGATGGGTTCTTATACAAGAGTTTGATTGTGCGTCTAAATTTGCTACCTAAATTGAATTTTTCCAGTACTTCTGATAGATACACCCAATTTACTCTATCAAATGCCTTAGTGGCATCTAAGGTCATTACAGCTAAAGGTAGTGATGTCACTGTCGCCATATCGATAGCACCTATAAGGTCATATGTCAGTTCATATAACTGACGCCCCTTTACAAATCCTTTTTGATCTGTGTGCAAGATGTTTGTTGCAGCTGCACCCAACCTGTTCGCAAGTACAGACGTAAATATTTTATAATCTGTATTTAGAATGGAAATTGGTCTATAAGACCCACAGTTCAACGCTGATTTGCCTGGTTTTAATATCAATGTAATTGATGCACTATCCCATGATTTAGGGGGGGGCATCCCTTCAAGGAGGATTTTATTGAAGAGCTCAGTCAAAAAAGGAATAATGACTGAAGATAGGGCTTTATAAATTTCAGATGGCAAACCATCAGGACCTGATGCTTTACCCTTTTTACTACTGGCCATAACTCGCTTAACTTCCTCTTGTGAGATCGGGTCATCTAATCTATTACTTTGTTCTGATGTCAGGACGGGGAGAGACACTTCCGCTAGCCAATCTTTAACCTGCTTTGGCTCCACCTGAATATCCTCACAATAAATGTTACTAAAAAAGTCGCTGAGCGTTCTCCTAATATCCACATCAGTGGAAACTATGATGCCATCAGTCATGATAGAGTTAATGTTATTACGGACTAGCTCAGTCTTTGTTTTCCATGCAAGCAATTTACTGGCACCTTCGCCATATTCGAAGTGTGCCAGTTTGCTGGCTTCCCATCTCTCTTGAACCCTGGTATTTAATATCGAGCTTAATTCTCCTTTCAAAACGGTCATTTTGTTCTGCTTTTCCTGGGCCGTAGGCGAGCTGGGATCGGAGTGACTCATTAAATCTGCTTGAAGTTTAGCAAACTCTGATTCCAGTGAATTTACTGCTTCCCTATAGATTTTGTTCTTATAGGATACTTTATTTTTTATCTGGCCCCTTAAGAACACCTTAAGTGCATCCCATGTAACGTCTGGAGATGCTGACCCTATATTATCGTCCAGAAAAAGCTGGACCTCAATCTTAAGGGCATCAATAATGTTAGATGATGAGAGTAATGAACGGTCAAACGACCAATTGCCTGCTCGTTTCATTGGAAATCCTTCCAGATCTAAAAGAATTGCTGCATGATCTGAGAGATGAAAGGGTAAGTGGGATACTGATTTAACCTGGTGTACTAATGATTGGCTAATCAGGATAAAATCGATACGAGATTGGTGATGGTGCCTGTAGTTCCGAAAAGTGACTCCTCTTTGTTGACCATGCATTGTTCTCCAGATATCGTTATAACCTAACTGCTTCATATTGTCCTGCAAGTATGCCCTTGTTTTGGACAAGACTTTGGCTCTGTTGGATGGAGATTTATCCAATACAGGATCTAGAACTATATTAAAGTCTCCTGCTAGGATAATTGGATCAGGGTATGAATATAGATGTGAAAATAGAGCTCTCAATGCCGATGGATCATCCTGGTTAGGACCATAGTATCCTGTAATAGTTATTGGAGCACCAAATATTATGGCTGACACTATTGCCCATCGTCCCCCTGGGTCTACTATTTTTGAAATCAGTCTTGCTTTAATAGACTTTCTAAATAGGATTGCTACACCTCTAGTATGTGTTGTTTGTGTCGTATTTATGCAGGCATCAATCCATCTATTTCTCTTAACCAATATCTGTATTTCTGAGTCGGTCAAATGTGTCTCCTGAATTACCATGATCTGTGCGGACGAGTCCCGAAGGTATTGCATGATGTTATTTTTCCTGGGGCAAGTCCGCAGACCATTAGTATTCCAGGAGAGAATAGATAATTTACTCATAATTACTCCTTAAGATAGTAAATCCATTTCTTCCTACCGCTCCCCTCCAAAAAGCAAGCTCTATCGTGCATATACCCCTGCTAGAAACAGTTATAACTAGGACAGCTCTTGTCCGTGACCATATTAAACAAAAAACCAAATTTCCACGAAAAAAAGGACTCTTTTTTGATTTTCTCCTCTGCAACCCCCCCCAGTGCCCCTGACTCCCCCCCCCCCCACCCCCTGGGAAACCCTTGTTTTATCTATCTGGAAAAACCCAGAAGATAGCACTCTGTTGTGAACTCCCTATCTAGTAGTGGTCGAAAGAAAAAAGAGAAAAAAAAAAAAAAAAAAAACCAACAGGACGGATAGATGGATGGAGTAGTCACCCCTAAGAAATATGTTAAACTAACATATATACTCTTTACCAGAAGTTTTCACTATGCTCATATGTGTGGTGTACTACTATATTATGTGTTTTAGCAACTAACCTTAAAACTCCTTCTTTTTCCCTCCCTCTTCCCTTTCCTTCTCCTTACCCATCCCATTCTATATACCTTTTCTTGTTTCTTTTTTTTTTTTTTTTTCTTTGAAAACTAAAATTTTTTTTTTTTCTTCCTTTATTTATGTGTAAGACTCCCTCACCTCTGTCTTTTCTTTTCTCGTCTTTTCTATGACTAGTTAAGATTTTTTTTTTTTTTTTCTGTTATCCTACCTCTATTTTCTTGCCCCCCTTTCTCCTTTTTCTCCACCTATAGTGAACAGTAACTCATCCGCTGCTTGCACCGATCTTATATTGTGCATAGTATTGTTGTGCATTACTCTCAGTGCGGCAGGGAAAACCAATTGAGCCGTTGCACCATAACTTCTGAAAGCCTCTAACCTTTTTCCAAACTCCCATTGTTTGTCTAGTGTGATCCTAGACAGATCCGATCTTACTTGAAAGCTGAAACCTTTTGCCGTGACAGATTTCTGTTTTAAGGCCAGATTAAGAATAGTTTCTTTAAGGGAGTATGTAAGGAAATTAACCAGAATTTTCCTGGGCTTAGTTCTTTGAGGGTTTTTCTTAAAAGGCTCCCTGTGTATACGCTGAATATCTAACGATAGTTCTTCTTCAGATTGGTCAAGTCTTAACGCCTCCTTCAGTAGCGAGATAACAAACTGCTTGATGTCTGAACCTTCTTTATCCTCTGGAATATTCAGTAGACGAAGGTTATTTCTGCGAGCATTATTCTCAAGCGTCTCCATCCGCTCTGAGAGAATTTGATCTTCCTTCCTAAGCGTGATGATGTTGGATTTAGCCTCATCTAAATGAATGGACAGGCCTGTCACTCTGTCCTCCAATGTCTCTGTTCTCATTGATAGATCGCTTAATTTTTTGTCTAGGCTTTCACAGTAACACCTAATGTCTGCTTGGTTAGCTGCTGAGGTTTCAAATCCCTTTTTAATATCCACTGATAGAGAAGTAAACATCTCCTGAAAAGACGCCTGCAAAGTAGTGATCAATTCTGCATTAGTAGCTGTAATTCCTTGTGTAGAACCCTGCAGGCCTGTGGAATCCTGTAGACTTAAGCCTGCTAATGAGGTCAGCGCAAGAGGGGGAGCCAATGGGGGTGCCAAAACCAGGGCCAGAGGTGGCAGTTGTCTTGATGGGTTCTCTGAATTATTACCATCTACCCCCCCTGCTCCAGGGTTCGTGGAGACATCAGAGCCCCCCGTCGCCATTTCTAATGGAGAGTCATTTTTATTAATCAAATCTTCGGAGTTTATTGGACCCTCAAGTTCCATCTTGTCTTCTGGGATCTTTTCTAATTTGTCTGACAGCAGTACTACTTGTGGTACTACTTTAAAGTAAGACCTCAAAGATGGTGTGATTCTAGAAACAGAAGTAGCGTTCTGACTTTTAGATGTTTTCGACCCCTTGGCTGATTTGCGCGTGTATACACGTTTTGCTTTAACCTGCCCGGTTAGATATGAGGAGGGCTCTTTTTTATCAGTGGAAAAATGGTCTGCTGAAGAACTATGCTTTCTTTTAGTTTCCCCTGTTACTCCTGTTTTAATTATCGGTCCACCATCATGTCCTGAACTGGCTTCAAAATCGGCTATAGGTACTCACTCAATGGAGCCGTGGTATCCCGTGACCACGTTATTTTATTTTTATCTCTGCTTTTACATTTCCTTAATGCTCCCTTGCTGACCTTAGTTTTACATAGATCGCCTCTTACCCTCTCGGTATCGCTGCCACTACCTCCGCTTCCCCTTAGCTCCCTCTGCTCCTGGTGCCACGCTGCTTCCCCTACCTTCGTCGTCTTCTCGACCGGTGATATGGGCGTCTCCACTTCAGTGACTGCAACTGCAACTAACCCCCGGCGTCCGGGAAGCAAGCCACGAATTCGGCGCCCCTGTCTTAACTCCAGGGCGGCCAAACTCCACAGCAGGTCGCTTCTCCACTGTAACGTACGCCCACAGCCTGCGGAGCCTGCAGAGATTAGCTTATCGTAACAGACAAGGCGAGCCGGGTAAGCGTAAGCGTTCTTCACCTCCACAGCACTCGGACTCGGATTTGCATTTGCGAAGGAACACGCCCTCTTCTCAAATCCCATCGGGCAGGTAGTATGTACCGCGCTGATCCGCTGATCCGCTTTCACCAGAAATTACACCAGAGGTGTCGGGGGCCGTAGTATAGATTACCACATAATAAACTGCATCAAAAAGCCGACCAAAATCAATGCGAGCCCATCAAGCCGGGAGAACACACACAGAGCGCTGCAGCGGCTCAAGCGGCCGCCGCCATGTTTCCCCCCACCGAGCCCTCTTTCCCCGAAAAATCAATACTCCATAAATTTATATAAAATTTCGCCTTTTACAAATATTTAATTCAAATTTCGAAAATGTAAAATTTTACTTAAAATTCGAAATTTATTATTCCATAATTACACTATACTTTTTTAAAACACTACCCACCCTTATCCCCTATAAACTCTACATCCCGCTCCTACACTTATAACTAAAATTATTGAAATTATATGTATAAATTACCTTATATATAGACAACATTTGACTATATCATTACTTAACATACTTTAAAACATCACTTTTACATATCGATATTTTTGCCTATCGATATTTTAAGCTTCGATATTACTGATTTCGAAATTCATGTCTTCGATAATATTGACACACACATAAATCGATATTTTCTACAACGATATTTTGGTTGTCGATATTTCTTACCATCGACTTTTAGGACTCGATAATATGGAACTTCGACATTAACAACTCGATATTTTGACTGTCTACCTTATTGGATGTTCATGCTTTCAAGTGATTTTCTGAAACAAATCTCTAAGATTAAATGGGATGACAGCTTCTCGCTTTTATCCCTTGATGTGGGAAATCTTTACACCAGTATCCCACATCAGTTAGGACTAGATGCTTGCAGACATTTTTTGACCAAAAGATCAGTCTCATACTTACATCAAACTGAAATGCTGTTACTAATGATGCACATATGTCTCACACAAACCTTTTTCTTATTTGACAATAAGATTTTCAAACAAATCCTTAATACTTCCATGGGGACTTGCTTTCCCCCGTGTTTTGCGGGTCTCTTCATGGGATACTGGGAGGAGGAAGTCACCTACAGATCGTCTATGTACAAAAAACAGGCAGTTAAGTGGATGCGGTACATAGACGACATCATGGTAATATGGAAAGGGACTGAAGAGGAGGCATTGATGTTTGTACAGACTTTGAATGAGAACACTTTTAACCTAAAGTTCACAAGTCAATGGTCGAAAAGCAACCTTGAATTCCTGGATCTAAAACTGAAGATCATAGACAATAAACTAGAAAGTGAATTGTTTAGAAAAACAACTGCAGGAAATAGCCTCTTGCACGCTCGTAGCTGCCACCCAAGTTGCTTAATTCAAAGCATTCCAGTAGGGGAATTACTTAGAGCCAAGCGCAATTGCAGCACCAACATGAGCTATTCAGCAAAAGAAAGAACAATGTGTGAAAGATTTGCAGCTAGAGGTTATTCCCCCAAAATGATCACTAAAGCTCAAAAAGCAGTATCATTGAGAACAAGAGAGTCCCTGCTGACATCAGAATCTAAAATTGAACAAGATGCTGCAGAAAACCCCAAAACCAGATTCATCACTACTTACAGTAGTAAAGCATTCTTGTTGAAAAAGAGCTTGAACAAATTTTGGCCTATTTTACAGACTGATCCAGACATTGCAACCAGTGTAGAGACATCTCCCCAAGTAACCTTTAGGAGAGCAAGATCCCTGAAGGATTATTTGTGTAGAGCTATAGAACCTACTAAATCCATTATGCCAGGTGTGGAAGGGTTTTACACGTGCAGGAATTGCAAAGCCTGCAAAAACAGTCGCAACCTAAAAGTAGCTATTTTATCATCGGCAGCTCAACCGTTTGTTATACATGAACACACGTCTTGCAACACCGAATACGCAGTTTATGCACTGTTTTGCCCATGTAAAAAAACATACATTGGCAGCACAATTAAGAAAGCTAAACTGCGTGTGCTTGAGCATCTAAGAGCGATTAAAAACATGGATAAAACCTATCCAATTGGGGCGTGGCCAAGATGGCGGCGGAGTAGGACGGCTTTTCGTGCCGCTCCGGCGCTGATCCAACAAAGCATCTAACAGCAAGTTTTTGGGGGTGCCCACGAGCCCCTACAGTGGCGGAGACGATCGCCTAGCGGACCGGCAGACGTTGGTGGGGTCGCCGAGGCGGTGTGACCTTGGAAGCGCCTGCGAGAGCGAACGCAACCCGCGGCCTGTGAGACCCCGGGCTTTCCAGACATCGCGGCCCGGCGCGGTCGAAGGGCGGGGCCCCAGATCCGTCTCAGACTCTGGAGTAGACGGAAGGCTGTTCGGACCTGAGCTTGGACGAGGGAGGTCCTGACGACGAGACCCAGCTCGTACCCCACCACACCTGGGGGAGGTGGAGCACCGACCCCTGGCCACGCAGAGGCACTCGGACGACCAGTAGCACTTTACTATCTCCATCGACCAGCCCTCCCCTCGCGGTTGGCACCAGCGGCCTGTTTGAACTTTCGAGGCCCCGGGCCTGGGTGCTGCGCGAAGCCGGATGGCGGCGGGGCTAAGGAGTGACTCTACCGCTACTTGGAGGTGCGACACGTGCAGAGCGGAGGCACGGAGGGCCGAGGCAGAAGGACACCGGCTCCCTGGGGTTCCCGCCTGGGATACAGGAGACGCCCACGGGTCGAGTGCCTGAGTGCGGGGGGGCCTGGAAACGCTTGGAGGCGACGGTGGGTGCTGAGCACTTGGTCCGCCTGCAGGCCCCACTACTTTCCTTAGCCACGTGGAGCCGGCGCAGGGCGCGGTGAGCCGCCATGTCTACGGTGCAGCGCAAACGGAACCAGGGGAAGGACAAAGCCTCCCAACAACCGGCCTCCCCTGGGGCGAGTGGGTCGTCGAAGCACTCTGATGAAGACGCCCCAGCGACGAAGGCCTTCATGTCGGAGTTGTTCGCCTCCATCAAGGAGGATATATCAGAACTCAGGGCGCAACTCGCCTCCGACCTACGGGAAGTGCGGAGAGACGTGGACGGCATAGGAGAGAGGGTGGCGACCCTGGAAGACAGGGACCTGAGTGTGGCCACCGATGTTCATATGCTCCAGCAAGACATAATCCGCCTCACCGAGCAGAATTTGGACCTTCAACTACACACGGAAGACCTTGAAAACCGCTCCCGTAGAAATAACATCCGTATACGGGCGGTGCCATGGGACGGTGAGGCGGGGGATCTCCGGGGGTACGTTCAGGAGCTGTTTCTCCAGGTCCTAGATGAGGCGGACACGACGGAGATACGGATGGACAGAGTGCACCGGGTGGGATTGCCACGGCGCGGGGGGGGCCTTACCCCTGACATATTGGTGTGCGTCCACGATTTTCAACTTAAGGAGAGGATACTTCGGAAAGCCCGGGCCATCGAATCACTGCAATTCCGGGGCCATCGGCCACAACTATACCAGGACTTGGCTGCATCCACCCTGCAAAAGCGGAGGGACTTCCGACCTGTCACATCGTTTCTGAGAGAGAGGGGGATCGCCTATTCCTGGGGCACCCTTTCAGGATTATCTTCAGATGGCAGAACCGCCTGGCCCAAATCCGCACGCTTCAGGCGGCAAAAGAGCTCTTGGGATTGGAGGATGTGCCATCCTCGCAGGCCACGGCGGCCTCTCCATCTCGACGGCGCCGCCGTTCGAACTCATGGCACAGGGTGGGGCGCTCCCCCGCCGGTTCCCCTGCTAGACAGCGTCCGGACCTTTCTACCAGCCTGCAGGAACGAGGAGCAGCAGTCGCTTCGGTAGCCTCGGCCACGTTGGCCGACTCACAGCTTAGCTCTGGGGCGGCGTAATCCCCGAAGACTGGCGGATCGGCGCCGGGGAGGCTCGGGCCTTCTGATCGAGGGTTTTACAAGTACTCTGGTGGGAGACGACCTCGATTGCGGCCAAGTGGAATAGTGGTTTCATTCCTCTGGCCTGTCACTTGATTGGGGGCTTCCTACGGACTTCGGCCTACTGATCTCGATGAGTATAGTTATTGCACTTTTTTTCTATTTTTGTACAATGTTCTGGGTTGGTTCGGGGGGGTTCGGTTGGGGGACTGTGGGGTTGGGGGGGGGGGCCCGTGACGGGAGGCCTTTGGGGATGAACGCAGAGTGTGAGTGGTGGAATGCGTGCCATGCTGTAGAGGGGCTGATCCAACGACTATTCTGGAAACGTTTGGGAGCACGTGGCTGGGGGGAGGGGAGGAATGCAGGCTGGGCGCCAATTGTATTACTGATAGCGAGTTCTCTGTTTGGTGTCTTCCATGCCGATTAGTATAGGCACTTGGAACGTCAAGGGCTTGAACTCCCCTCAGAAGAGACAGAAGGTCCTGAAATATGTTGTAGACCATCATCTTGATGTTGTGGGGCTGCAGGAAACCCATTTAGCACGAAAGGATGAACTGCGGCTCCGCCACAGGGCGTACCCCATTGTGTACAGGTCCTCAGCTGTCACGAAGCACCGGGGAGTAGCTTTAATGTTTAAGGCAGCGTTGCATTTTCAACCTATGGGGGTCCGCAACGATAGAGAGGGGCGGTGGCTGATGGTCAAAGGGCACATTCAGGGCAGGCTATGTACATTTGTGGTGCTCTACTTGCCTAATACGGGTCAGAATAAGTACTTGCAGGAGCTACTGGAGAAGGTGGGGGACTTTGTGGAAGGTCTTGTGTTCATGATGGGTGATTATAACTTGGTGTGGGACGGAGAGGTGGATAGCTCGGGGGGGCGGCGGGCGGACACAGGGGTCTTCTCGGGGGCTACGCAGCGGGGGGTGGAGGAGATGGGTCTGGTTGATGGCTGGAGGTTTTTTCACCCTGATGTAAAGGACTATACGTTCTTTTCCCATGTGCACCACTCCTACTCCCGTCTGGATTACGTCTTCCTTAGTCAATCACTTAGAGGGAACATTTTAGATGCCGCCATTCTCCCGATATCTGTGTCGGACCACAGTCTCATGGTGCTCACGCTTCGGTGGTCGCCTCCTGACACCGCGAACCGGAAGTGGTACTTCCCGGCTTCGGTGGTCAGGGACGAGGTGTCCCATCAGGCCTTACGTCTGGCCATTCGGGATTCTTTTGAATGCAATCCCCCTTCGGACACGTCCCTGATGACCACGTGGGACGCCTTCAAGGCAACGATCAGGGGGACGTGCCTGGGCCTCAACTCGCAATTGAACGCTTTACGTAGGAAGGAGAGGGAGGCGCTAGAGGCAGAGGTGCTCACGCTTGAGAGGGAGCACAAAGCTAATCCCTCGAGGGTGACCCTACGTCCCCTGACGGCGGTGAGGGGCAAGCTGAAGGCGCACTATACGAATAGGGCTGAACTCACTCTATTGAGGCTGGGTCGGTACTCCAATTCCGGGGGCAACAAGATTGGCAGACACCTGGCCCGGCAATTGAAAGATAAGCGGGAGCGTGAATACATAGGTGGGATTAGAGATGCTGCGGGAGTGCTCCATCACAGTGACGGGGCGAAGGCGGATGTCTTTGGCCGCTTCTACGCCGCGTTGTACAAGGGGGAAAAGCTGGAAACTGCTAAACAGTGTGAATTCCTGCAGCGCTTATCGCTTCCGCAGGTATCAGGGGCCTGGAACGATTTACTTGATGCTCCGATCACGAGGGAGGAGGTCCTCTCTGCCATCAAAAACTTGACATTGCACAAAGCCCCCGGACCCGATGGGTTCACCGCAGTCTTTTATCAGACCTATGCGACTGAGGTGTGTGACTTCCTGGTCGCCCTCTTTAACGACATGGCTGGACCTGGGGTGAATTCTGGGACCCTTGCGGAGGCAGTGATAACGGTCCTGCCGAAGCCGGGGAAGGACCCGGAGCAGTGTGCCTCGTACCGCCCCATAGCCTTGCTCAATATCGACGCAAAGCTCTACTCGGCTATTCTAGCGAGTCGCCTACAGGACCTGCTGCCGTCGATTATCCACGCGGACCAATCTGGCTTCATTAAAGGCCGCCAGATGCATGATAACACTAGGAGGGTAATCCACCTTATTGAGAAGGCGGACAGGTTCCGCATCCCGGCGGTCTTGGTGGGGCTGGATGCGGAGAAGGCCTTCGACCGAGTGGACTGGGGCTTCCTATTCCACACGTTACAGGCGTTTGGTTTCTCCGATCGATTCATCGCGATGGTGAGAGCCAACTTTTGCAGCCCGCGATCGAGGGTGGCAGTGAACGGCCACTTGTCGACCTTCTTCCGGCACTCACGAGGCACTAGGCAGGGGTGTCCCCTCTCGCCCTTGTTGTTTGTGCTCAGCATTGAACCTCTGGCACTGGCCGTCCGGGAGCATGAGGGGGTGAAGGGCATCCCTTTCACGGGGGAACAGCACAAGATCACCCTTTTTGCAGATGATGTCCTGTTGTCGGTGGCCGACCCCGCTAACTCTCTTCCATGTGTACGGGATATATTGCTGGAATTTGAAGCGGTGGCCGGCTTCAAGGTTAACTATGGCAAGTCGCATGTCCTGAACCTGACCCTATCTCAGGCCGAGGTGGCTCGGGTGAAGGCGACGACGCCTCTGGCCTGGGCCTCGGGCTCCATTCTATACCTAGGGGTTCACCTCACCCCCACAGTGGGCGGCCTCTTCGCGGCCAACTTCCCGCCCCTCTTGGCCAAGTCGCGGGCGGAACTGGAGAAATGGAAACCAAAATTCCTATCCTGGTTAGGACGGGTACACACTATCAAGATGGTCCTTCTCCCCAAGTATCTATACCTGTTCCAGGCCCTACCGATCCCACTGCCCTCCACTTTTTTTAGCCACCTTAAATCGATGATGTTGAAATTTGTCTGGCAGGGTGGTCGAGCGCGGCTTTCGTTTACACTCCTGCGACGCCTGCGGAATGAAGGGGGGGTAGGCCTTCCGGACTTCAACCTCTATTACAAGGCGGCCCAACTTAGAGTCATGGTGGAGTGGTCACAGCAGTTTTCTGACAAACACTGGCTGCATATGGACCGGAGTGTGGCAGGCCGGACCATCTGGGACCTGGCATGGAAGCCGAAGCGGGACCGCCCAGTACACGCGTATATTAGTACCCCCACGGGGACTACGCTGAAAGTTTGGGACACACTGGCGGGCGATGAGAGGTGGACGACCTTTCCATCCCCATTCACTCCATTGCATTTTAATCCGGAGTTCCCACCGGCGCTCGCCGAGGGCCCCTTTGACGGCTGGAGGGAGGGGGGATGCCGGGCGTTACTTCACTTGTTCCATGGCCCCGATCCCCTGACGTTTGAGAACTGCATGCGGGACTACCAAGTGCAGCCAGGGGAGCGGTACCGGCATCTACAATTGCTTCATTGGGCCACGTCGCCGGGGGTGCGGGAGGCGGCGACGAGACCCCTGTCCGACTTTGAAGCCTTTCTCCTGAAGACCTCTGCCATGAAGGGGGCCATCTCTTTTCTATACCAGCTGCTGCTCCGCTCGGCCCTTTCCCCCAGACCGCGCTACATGGAGCAATGGGAGGAGATGGTGGGGAGGGATATCACTGACGGAGAATGGTCGGCGCTTTGGAAGGACATGACGCAATTTAATCATTCCATACTACTGAGGGAGGCGCATTTCAAAACTCTTACGCAATGGTACATGGTCCCGGCTCGACTTCATCGCATTTTCCCGGCGGTCACGGACAGGTGTTGGAGGGGTTGCGGCCTCCTGGGGGACTTCCGCCACATTTGGTGGGATTGCCCGATCATTAAGCCCTTCTGGGTCGAGATCTTGTCCCATATTAAGGACATTCTGCAGTACCCTGTCGACGACTCCCCTGAGTTCGTGCTACTGGGTTTGAGAGACCCCGGCCTTGAACACCAAACGCGAGCCGACAAAAAGATCCTTTGGCTGTGTCTCGGCGCGGCTAAACTCACGTTGGCTTCGGCCTGGAAACGGAAGGAGGCCCCGGCGGTTTCCCTTTGGCACTCTAGATTGTGGAGACTTTTGAGTCTCGAGAGAATGGCGGATATATTTATAGGCAACTACAAAAACTTCAGGCACGAGTGGGGCCCCTTGGTGTCCTTTCTTTCTGCTGGCTTGCCTTCGGCTGTTTGCCCGGCATCATTGAGGAATTTACACTTATTTCAGCTCTAGAGTATGCTTGTTGGATGAATGGGGAATGCGAGCGGCGCCGTCACGGGGGGGGGAGTTCTTGGGGGGAGGGGCTGGTGCTACATTGGGACAGTTGCATCGCCGAGATGAGGCTTACTTAGAGAACGGGGCGATCCTGGACTATTTACCGCCTGCACTAACTGAGCTACCCCATGCTGGGGGATAGGTACGGGACTGCCGAAATTCTCAGCAAATGAAGACTTTACCCGCTGGCTTTCTGTTTTGCTGCTCTGCCTCATCTTACTTTCACGCTTTCCCACTGTGTGGGACCATCTATGCACCAAATGTGGTACCTTTTGTTTATTGTTATTTTATCTTTGTCTGCAAAATAAAAAATTTACAAAAAAAAAACCTATCCAATTGCTAGACACTTCCAGAGTCATCATGATTTGAACTCCAACTTATTAAGTTTTTGTGTCCTCGATACCATCAACACAATGAAAGAGGGGGCAACAGAATGCAATGTTTGAGAAGATTGGAATCTAAAATCATAATCCAATATAGAACAATGATCCCGTTAGGACACAATAATGATGAAGAAATGGAAGCACACTTAGGCTGAATAGCTCACAATTGAATACAATGAATTCTGACTTATTTTCCCCTTCAGAGCTCCTAGTTTGTTCCAATTTTGTGAATCCGAATCTGATAGAAATGAATATACCCATATGAAAAATCTCCTTTTTACTCTGTAAAACTATCAAGTTAGTGTGTTTTTGAAATTCATTTTTAGGATGAATTATGTGGTTTTTATTATTTTTAATTTTCAGAGAACGTGCTTCGTACACAATTCTGCTATTCGTGTTCCATAAAATAATCAAGAGACTAATACCTCAGGCCCACTTGGGCTGGATTGTTGGAGATGCTTTCATTAAGAATGTCATTAATGTTTGGTAGCATTATTAAGTTTTCTTCGTGAGTATTTAAAACTTGGAAGCGCAATGTCCACTTGGTATGTAATTTGATTGAATTTTTTTGTTTCGAAGCACCTTTAGCCCACTGGGGCAATAATCGAGTAGAAAAAGAGAAGAAAAAACAGTGAAAAACAGTGTAAAGCTACAGAAAACTTTATTGACAACGCTACCTGGTGACATATGCACACAAGTAGATATATCATTTTGCTGAACCCGACTAACTAAATTTATTGTTTCTCTTGCACTTAACCAATTGTTATAAGTGGAACAAAAATAAGCACATTATATGCAGAAATCAAATTGAGATGCACTTTACGACTACTTAGCGCTTGGGTGGCGCGTAAAGTAGTCTGTTGTTGTTGTTAATGATGCACGGTGATCACATGTTTTGCTATTTAAACGAACCAAACACTCACTACTTGACTCGTGACCAAGGGTGTTTCCCGAAATGCGTCGAGCATTTACTTTCTTGCCTTGAAGTCCGTCGAATAAAATCTATTTGATGCAATTTGGAGTTCGTGTTTCATACTTACCTTGCGAAGCAGCACAAGGATTGGAGTGTGATTTCGATTTGATATATGGATTCGCCATCCAACACGAACCGCTGGTAATCAGTGGAAGGGTCAAGGCGCTGGTCGGTGTCATGATTTATATATATGTATATATATATATATATATATATATATATATATATATATATATATATATATATATACATATATATATATATATATATAAATATATATATATACATACATACGTAGGTAGGTAGTTATAGTTAGGATTCTAGTTTCAAATAGCGTTTTTTCTTTTCCCAATATCTTTTGTGTCCTTTGATGAATCTTCACAAAATTTTCAAAACTAATGGCCCAATCAGGTCAGCTCCTGTCTTGGAAGTTTCGACGTGATTCATAAAGGGGGGCACGAAAAAAGGGGGTCCCAAACACATTTTAGGGGGTCCCAAAACACGTTTTACCCATGTTAATTTTCCATAGGAAAAATTGGAACAGGCTACAGCCTGAACTGCTGAACGGAATTACATCAAATTTGGCAAAAAGATAGCCCTCGGTTCAGAAAGAGGCCTTTTTTTTGTGGTGTAAATCTGTTTAATAGTAGTAAAAATATCGATATCAGAGCACTGAGGAGGGTTTGCGAACCCTTTCGGGCACGAGCATAACTCTGATTGGCTGCCAACACTCCAAACCATGAAGTGTTGGCAGCCATCTTGTGATTTGGTAGAACCGAGTCACAAGAAAGCAGTAAAACAAAGAGAAAAAACAAGAGAAGGGGGCAGGGTAGAAGCACCTTGACACCCTAGGCCAAAAAAGCATTTTTTTAAATAATATCGGCGGAAATCACGATGGGGTCGTGAATCCCGCCGAAGTTAGAAAAAAATGAAGCGCCTGCTCCCGCACTCTGTTTTCAAAAAGACACCAGGTCCTGGGGGCACTGCCAATTAATTAGCGGGGCCCCCCCCAGTGCCGGCGACCGCCATCTCCCTGGGGCTGTGAAGATAATACACTGGGGGGTCCCAATCCCCCCTATGCTACCCTGGGGACCGCCACCTTCCTGGGTCTTTCAGAAATAACTGCGGGGGCACGTGGCCCCCACACATGCCCTGGAGACCACCACTTACCCGGGGCACTAAATATGGAAATGCGGGGGACCTTTACAGACCCCCGAGCCCCGGGGACCACCACCTCCCAGGACTTTGTACTAGTAGGGTGGGGGACGCGCGCCCCCCCTCTTGGAGCCCTTGATGGCCCTGGGGACTGCCACCCCCCAGGGCTGGCTCATGCAGTGGCCCGAGGTGCCCAACCCCTGGACACTGCTGTTTCCTATGGCAGGACGGGAGCCATGCGGCTCATCCCCTGTCATAGCAAACTCTGGTTTGAATTTTGGAAGCGAGAGCAGGTTTCCTGCTCTCGCTTCCAAAATCCAAAGCAGATTGCTTTTCCACAAGGGGAGCTGCATGTTAGCAGCTCCACATGTGGAAAAGCAGTGCCGGCTCCGGCAGGAGGCAGGGAGCCGGGGGGACCGTGGGGGCCTTGAGGCTTCCCCACGGTCCCCAACAGCGTCGCCAGGCCCCGGGGGATGGGGTCCCAGGGGCTAGAAGTGGCCCGGGAGGGGGGCCACGTGGCTGCTCTCCCCCCAAAAAAGGAAAGGACGGCCCTGGGGGATGGGGTCCCCAGAGTCATAGATGGCCTCTGGAGGGGGACCACATGGCCCTCCTCCAAATATTGTAAAAAAAACAACTAATAGTGCCCATGCTCACGGGGTTGGGGTCCCCGGGTCAGAAAATGGCCTTGGGAGGAGGTTCCCGCGGCCCACTTCCCGTATAGTTAAAAAAAATAACAAAATAGGGGTCAGACCCTGGGGATGGAGTCTCCAGGGCCCAAAAAATAGGAAAAGAAGAGGGGCCACACAGCCGCCCTTTTAAAAAATAAAATTTAAAAAAAGGGCATCGCGCTGGAGACTCCGCCCCTCAGGGCATTACACTGCAAACGCGCCTGTGGTGCCTTGTAAATGGGGCAATAATTCCCTTTGAATACTGGGAACACAAAGTGCGGGAGCAGGCGCATCGTTTTTTTATAACTTCGGTGGGATTCACGACTCCATCGTGATTTCCGCCAAAATTATTTTTAAAAATGCTTTTACGCGCCCCAGGGCTGCATTGCAGAGAGGTGGTCCGAGGCCTCGCCCCTTTTTACATCTCTCTGCAATGCAGCGCTGTGGCTCTTACTGGAGGTACCTATGGGCTAGTTGGACCCCAGGGACCCTGAGGATTCAAGGGGACTTAATCCTCTAACTTAAAGCGTGCCACGGGGCACGTTTTCACAGTGGTGAAAGGAGGGGGTGGGGCCTGATGTGACATGTGTGCAAACACGTCCTGTGGCATGTTTTAAGTTGGGGATTACGTCCCCTTGAATCCTGAGGGTCCCTAGGGGCCAACTAGCCTACCAGGTACCTCCAGTAATTGCCACAGTGTTGCTCTGCAGAGAGGTATAAAAAGGGACGTGGCCTCGGACCACCTCTCTGCCACGCAGTCCTGTGGCACTTACTTGAGGTTCTTTGTGGGCTAGTTGGCCAGCTGCGATCCAAATGTGCCCAGACACACACAATCTCCATTCTGAGGCTGGGAAACCAATAATGAAAGAACTATTGATTACATTTCTAACTGATACATATGTCAATCTGAACTTCACTTGCAGATATGGGAGAAATAAGTACCAAAGAAGAGGGAAAAGGCCTAGTATCTAGAAGGAAAATTTACACATGGCATTTTTATACCAGAGTGAACAGCGGTAGATCATGATATTAAACATAAAGAAACTGCAAAGCTAGAGATGATTGCACAGAGAATTGCCCTAGTCGCTGATAATATAAACCACTAATGATAACTACAGGCTCCTGATTACCCCCATTAAACTGTTGATATCTTCATCTTTGTTATTATGTGTGTAGCATAGTGTTGTTAGAAGACAAAAATAGTTTTACCATCTGAAGACAAAACATTGCTTGAGTCTTGATTTATTATGTCTTATTGTGTACTACATTAAAATCTGAGGCTCTTACCCTACATCATGTTCCTCAGTAAGGCGTGCATTAATCTGCTTTGCTGCTTTGAGGTCAGAGTGTTAAAGGGATGTAATTGGTGCTTAGTTTTGGACCCGTTAGTACGTACAGTTCTAGGATCCAAAGGGTGACAAAAAAAAACTAGGGCTCGATTACAACTGTGCTTACCCTGTGGCCCCCAACAAAGATCCTGCAGACTTATACAAATGTACCCTTTATCCGCTAGAATGGTCCTCATCTCTTCATCACCACTGACCTCACATTTGTATAAGTAGATCCAGAAAAGGTAGATGGAAGTGTAGTGTATACTAGTTCTACCTTACAATTTGACCAAATCGGAAGCTGCAACAGCCAAATTTGAAACTTTTGTGATAGCAGCAGCCCAGCCCTGAGGAGGTGGCAAACAATGGTACCAGAAGCATTTATGAACAAAGGCAGCAGGGAGATGAGACTGAAGGAGAGTTGGAACCTTGTGAATAATGTAAATGAATCAGGTTCTTGGAGTCCGACTGACCGATTATGATACTTCCCAACATCGCCCGGTCGGATTGCCATTGACTTCCATGGGAGCCTGTGTTCCGAACGAGAACACAGACTCCTATTAACAAAAAGGGTTGTTGGGGGAAACCTTGCACCCTGTGGCGGCACCCCATGGTGCCTGCCACACTGTGCATGCATGGGAAGGAGGGACCCATGGGTGCCACCACGGGCCCAATTCGGAGGGCCTCAAGTAAAGGGGGCCTGCTACTGGCCCCCAAAGTAAGATTCCGACAGGTGATCTGTCTCAAAAGAACCAATTCGGAAAGGCTGTCAGAATCTGACATCCTAATCACTTGGCTGGAAACACGGTGCTATAATTCTGCCCCGACTGACTCTGTTACTCCCAATGCCTTTCAGAACCAAGTCAGACAGTCCGAATGCTTTCGAGCCATCTTAATCGCTCGTTGGGAAAAGTGTCCAAGTCGGAGGAAAGGCGGATTCCGAATCGAATTCAGAACAATTGAATGCTGCTCAGACCCTTTTCCTTAACTGTGAAAGCCTCTCCGGGTTTTGTAATACAGGTGCAAATTCTAAAATCAGTTGAATGAAATAATGCACAATTTAGCCATATGAACCTTCTCTCCTTTAGAGTCTTTTGAACTAAACCTTCCCAGTGATTAGTCTCATGGAAGAGGATTAGAGAAAAAATGAATAACTGATCTGGGTAAGAATAGCTCAGTGGTCTCAGAGAAGCAGTATCATATAAATCTTGAATCACTGTGCCCGAAAGATCTGATGAAGAAGATTATTTAGAAGATCAATTTATGGAATTAGATGATCATGGGGCTCCATTTTGGGCATAACAATGCCAATCTGTCTTCTAGTCTGAATTTAAGAGAGGAGATCACAAAGGCCTGTTCTATGACTCTGCACATCAGATCACAGGAGGTCCACCAGAGGCAGGCTGGAGAACCAGGATGGCATGTCACACACTGTGCTGAGAGCAACATTAATTTCAGCAATGCATTGTACAGATTTCAAATATAGAAAAATACTGTTTGAGTCTAAATGAAAATTGAGCATGACATTCTTAATATATTGCTTATCTTGTATATATGTTTAGAGCCATCGGTTACGTACCTTGCGTTTACATGCACCTTATCTGTGAAGGCTCTGCATGTTCTATAACCTATATACATACCATTTTGCCAAGCTCTGATGGGTTATTTCTATAACACAGTGGAACTGTAATATGCTGTTGCGTTGTATTTGAATACAGTTCTGTTTTTGGAAAGTGGTAGAAGGAAATGTGTGCCTCCTAGTCCAGGATCGGTTTACAATATATCTTAAATACTGTGCTACAGTTTTCTTCAAATGTTATTCTATAGCAAGTTTTTTCTAACGATTCTGTTTCCCTGCCTCCTTATGAGGACATGTATTGTATTAAGTTTGAAACATTTGAAATTGCTGTTGGTCCTTCATGTAAAAATAAAGATTTACGGGCAGAAGTACAAGACTATCATGCGATTACAAAGCCTCTATTTTCCAAAAACACAAGTTTATGTTTTGTAACATACAAGATGTTATTTTGTTTAGAAATGTCATTCCAAATAGCAAATTACAGTTTTCAATGCATATCAAATAGCAAATGATAGGTGGCATGTATATGTGTGTTCCCTCTCCTTTGCAAGTCGCTAAGCAGTGTATCTGCATCATTGAGCTGTTACTGAGTCAAAAAAGATGGTGGGAAGGGTTTTTGCAAAAGAGCTTCCACCGTGTGAATCATGGCCTTCAGTGGAAGGTACTAGATATATAGGGGAGGGCCATACAAGTGTGTCCCCATTTCCTTCCTGTAAGCCGATAGGCAACATATCTGATAACAAGACTGGAAAGGGGAGGTAACACATTTGTATGGCTGCATCCACCTTGTCAATGCTGTTTTTTGGCAGTGGGGAAGCAGGCGGCAATCCAGAGAACAGCCTTATGCCAGTAGCATAATGATGGCCCCCGCTCCTCCTGCAATGCGGTGGGCCTCCTAGCTCAAAGGGGGCTCCTCCAGCACTGTGCACAGGTGGCTGGCCCCCAGCTTGAGAGCTCCTGACTCGGTCAGGAGTGTGGCCCTCCATGTACTTTGCAGGAGGTGCCCCTCAAGAATCGTGCTTTATGCTTCCCCATATCCGCTCAGTGAATGCAATATAATATTGGTTGTTACAATTCAGCTATTTCATTGGCAAGTGTGTCAGAATGCTTGAGGTCGTTGTGTATACCTAGCATCATCCACTGACGGGAACATTCTTTTGCAATGAAGCTAAATTGTAGGTTACATTTAAAATAATCTCTGAAGACTGTGGGCATATGTTTGGTTGGAAACTTTTTATCCAACAAATTTTAAATATGACTTACTAGCTGGAATCATTGCTCACCAAAAGAAAAAGTAAAATGCTCAGCTTCACACCTTTCTTCGCTCCCCGTGACCCTGTGACAAGGCCACATCACCTTCCATTGGATACATCTCAGAGAAAAGAATGAGAGATCGAATATGATTAGAAGAAGAGCTCCTACCGCACATGGCGCCACTGATTCATCTAGACCAGTCTGGTTTCATTCCCACCTGTAACACCGCAAGCAACGTACGGCGAATGTTGTGCAGTCTTGGCAAAGACCATGGAGAGGATAGGCTGGCAGTAATTCTCTCTGTGTACATTGCAAAAGCTTTCGATAGTTTAGAATGGCCCTACTTGTTTTTTATTATAAGAGCCTTTGGATTAGGGGAGAGTTATGTTCGCTGGACGGAAATATTGTATTTTGCAGCGAGAGCCAGAGTGAATATCGGCGCGGTCATTTCTTCCTCGTATCCAGTGGGGCGTGGCACTCGACAGGGTTGCCCGCTGTCCCCGTTGTTGTTTGCCTTGGCCATTGAGCCATTGGCTGTTCATGCTAGGCTGGGGAAGGCGTACCAGGTATTGTGTCTCTGTGGCCATAAGCAATATATTTCGTTGTACACAGATGATCTCTTGATGTTTTTGGAAAATGCGGGGTATGCCTTGGGGGGGTACGGGCACTGCTCCGGGAGTTCGGGAAATTTCCGATCTCAGGGTAAATTGGGCAAAGGCTTGCGTTTTTCCAATAGATTCGCTGTGCGGCTAGCCCGAGCATGTGCAGGACATTAAGTGGGAACCCCGCTGTCTTCCTTATCTTGGGACGTATATTTACCACACTCACGAAGATTTGCTGGATGGTAAAATTGGCAGAGCGATGCGAGGGCTTAAGAGCAGCATGCAATTTTGGGCTACCTTGCCTCTGTCTGTGGCCGGTCGTGTGGCCCTCTTGAAAATGGTGGTCCTCCCCACTTGCTCTATTATTTTCAAACACTGCCAGTGTGGATACCTGCTGCCACCTTTCGCCAGCTCCGCTCCAAGCTTGGTAGTTTTATCTGGGGAAACGGGAGACGGAGGGTGGCACTGGACACGCTGATGCGCAAGAGAGTAGAGGGACGGCTGCACAGTTCCAGGGACTCACCCAGGCTATAGCTCTGGAATTTAGGGGTCCCGTCAGTGACACTGAGCCCGGAATACTTCAACACGTGCTGTCTTTTGTTGTGCTCCAGCAGAAGCTGTATATGACCTCCTTATCCCCCGAGGAACGTACTCTGAAGCTTTGCTTGAGACAATATCATTGTAGAGCCAAGGTACAGCGTCCCTATGCCCCGGAGATACCCTTGGGTATGTGCATGGCACTCCCTCATGGTGGGGACTGGTCGGTGCTTGCGGATTGGGAATTGCTAGGAGTACATATGATAGCAGACCTATATGAAGATGGCGTTTTACTGCCCTATGGGGTGCTGCAAGAGCGTTTTGGGCTCCCGCAGGGGCACTATTTAATTCACACAGCCCTGGTCGCTGCCATCCAAAAAATACTGGGGGAAGGGCCTGTCAGAACCACCGGTGAGTTTAGCGTGCCAGTATGTGATATGCAGGTGGGAACTTATAAGGCTTTCACCTGCTTATATAAACGCATGCACTGAGAAGGTATACCGACATTACAGAAGATACGTGACCAATGGGAGGCAGACATTAATAAAGAAATTCCAGACACGACCTGGACACACATAGTCAAGAGAGTATGGAAGAGCACTAGAAATGCCAGATTCCAACTAGTACATTTTTATATACTGCATAGGGCATATCTGACCCTAGCGAAAATAAATCAATATTTCCACATAGACACTGCCCGATGCCCCCGCTGTATCCTAGTGGCTGCGGATCTACTACATATGATGTGGGATTGTCCTCAATTGGGTATGTTGTGGTAAATGAATTTTACTGTATCATTTTTCCATATAATTATCAATAAAAGACAGCTCATTCAAATGAGAGGCAGAGTCCGTAGAATCTGAGTCATACGGGCTTTAATAGAAAATCCTCGAGGATTGGATATCATGTTCCATCACCTCTAAGGTTCAGGAAGGGACATTCAACGTTTTATTAGCATTACACATTATATATAGTAAAATGGTACGATTGAAACCAATACAGTAGGCGTAACAGGTGAAAAGAGAGAGATAAGAACACATGTGCGTAACAGGAGGCGTGTAAAAAAGGCGTACACATGGGCGTGTACTGGACATGTCAGAGAAACGTCACAAGAAACGTCACATGTGGGTGGAGGCATAGAGAAAGTTGCAGGATCAGCAGAAACCTATGACCTGAATGCGCGCGCAACTAAGCATGACGTGGAACTGGGGAGAACTGGGGGCTTTGACTATAGCACTAGTGGAGGAGACTGGTGTCTGGGATGTCAGGGCAACCTGTACCCATAGCATATCTGGTATCTTATGTTTGGAAGATGGAATGTCTGAAGTTAAAGGTCTCTCGGGCAGAGGCCGTTCAATACTGAATGCTAGTGCGTGCATACGTGTCTTGGTGCAACGTGCGGAGCCATGGGCCTACCATGGTAACGGGTTCAGTAAATCACTTGCAAGGGGGACAGGAAGGCCGGGCCCTTTGCTCTGCAGCCGGGAATATGTTTACCTATTTCACTAGACTGGAATGTGTTTTCGAGGAGGCTGAGCAGATAACTGTAGGCAAAATATGATTTTGGCAGGCAGTCCAGGCCGAGCCGGGCACCGCTTCGCTGGCAGGAAGTAAGGCAGGGGTCAGGGATGCATACAGCTTTCGGAGACAGGAGAGATGAGGCTCGGGGCCTCGTTTAAGGGCCTAGCTCGACTGGGCCAGGAAACATGGAGAAAAACGTGTGCAAGATTCAGAAGTGCACCATGTAAAGACGTTGGCACCATATGCCTAGAAGCCAAATTAATGGGATTTCTTTGCATGACTGGATAGCTGACATGTTAAGGATGGACGCAAATGTATTTGCGTCATTCTAGCATGTAAGCATGTACGGAACAGAAGTTACACGACATACAAGGAACATGGGTGCATGGATAGGGTGCGAGTGGGGGACACATTAGCTACCTGAAAATTTCTATTACCTCATTCCCTCCTTGGACCCTACTACACCCCTTAGGATATATCTATATTCATGAGACCATCTATCTGTTCCTAAAGCATCATTTGTTCTTCTTTCTTTATTCGGGAACGTGTACTTGGACGGGGAATACAAGCTGTGGCACACAAGCCGCAAATCGCTGGCCCACATTGCAGACAGAGACAACAACTGAATACTATGACCAATATTATTCCTAGGAACGATAACAATTTCCATCCCCAGGCGGATATTACACTCCAGAGCCAGCAGGACCAAGTCCAGGTGTCTGGATTCTTGTGCATCTGATGAGCTATGGTATGGAGCCTCGCTATGGCTTTATACAAGGATGGCGCGTTATTAGGAATAAACACGCAACAACTGGATCCGATGACTCTACAAGCCCCGCCCCTGTCTGCCAGGATGACGTCAAGGACAAGGCGATTTTGAAGAACAACAAGTCTCATAGCAGACTGTTCCTCGGTCAGGTTACCTAAGGCAGAAGTAGTCTCGTTCACTACTGCTTCTAAAGTTCTAGTTAATTTGCATATCAATTTACTATTCTGAACAGGACCTACAAAGAAAAAGAATCCTTTATTGAAATCTGTATATTGCTCCCATGTTGTTTCAGTCTGGTCGACAATCGGGGTCTTGATCTCCCTTCTATGTCTTACGTGCACAAGGTGTGGATTTCTGTGATAATCAGGCGGGGCTAGGAAAACAGGTGGCAATAGAAACGCAATATAGCACGTCCCATCCCAATCCAATGGCAGACGTACATAGGCTGTCTGACCACATATAAAATAAGAATGGCGGGAAGCTTTGAAAGTAGGCTTTCCTTTATCACTGAATTCGACAACAGTATTACAATCGCTGTGTCCTATATGAACGGAACCATTCTTTCTGACACATAATTCACCTTTCACTGGCAAAACTGTTATAAACGGCAAGTCTGAATTAGTCTCAGACTGCACATTCAGGATCATGAGGTTAAGTGTAAAATTACCTAATCCATACACTTCATTTTCTAGATCGGTCCCTGTCCTTTGGGGAAGACCTTCTTGGTCTGGGAAACATATCTTATTCATGACTGTATTCAGGTTCCCCCATATCCAATTGCCTTGGGAAACCTTGGACTTACTATCTAGGGAGGACATTAAAGTAAACCATGCACCACACGAACCATTATGTGTGAACGGATAAGGAAAGAGGGGCAGAGCTCCCTTGTATTTCTGATAGGGAGGGAGTCGGCCACATACCCAGCAATTGGTAGCATTGCTGGTCTGGTGAGAATGGTGTAACATACGGATGAATGTATTGTTGCGCATGGCTAAATGATAGGACAATTCATGGGGAGGCAGGTCACTAAAAGTGTGCTCTACAGTATCATTAGAGGAAGCATGTACATGTGAATCAAGAGGAAAGAAGACGTGTAGCATTAAACTT
This sequence comes from Lissotriton vulgaris, assembly GCF_964263255.1. NCBI lineage: Eukaryota > Metazoa > Chordata > Amphibia > Caudata > Salamandridae > Lissotriton > Lissotriton vulgaris. The sequence goes on from NC_141695.1 coordinate 1,311,092,583, forward strand.
ATGCATATAATCGTAAGACTCAGAAGAAACATAGAAATTAATGTGATAATGCATCTGCTGTGCAAAACTTTACAGTACTGTTTTCTCTTTTCGCTACACCTATCTGTCTGACTACTTGGGTCTATCTTATACATGTCAGAAACCTGTCTAACCGCTTCACCCGAGGGGGACTTAAACAATGAAACGCTGTCTGACTTACTACACCTCAATTTTGAACGATACTCCTCTTGGGGAGATTTCTCTAGCAGGGGGAGTTTAGAGTCAGTCTCTGAAAGTGGGCAGTCCTTAATCGGGATTTCTGGACACCGTCCGTGAAGTTTTTTAACGTGGCTTGAGTGCAGCCACCCCTTGCGTCCTTCCAGCTTGACTGCAGTTCTCGTTGACATCAATACCAGCTTTGGCTGCTTCCATCTGGGTTCCAGTGGACTTTTCCTATCAAAGTTCCTCATGTAGACATAATCGCCAGGGATGACTTCATGCGGTTTTACTTGGGTGTTGTCCGGGAAGGCAGCCGCGACCTGTGAACGACAAGATTGTAGTGCAGACATCAAGGAAGCCAAGTAATCTGTCAGCATAGTACTATCAACATCAGTTATGCGTCTGGGCATAGGCGTACCCCACATGTTCGGGGGACGACCAAAAGTAATTTCGTACGGAGACAATCCTGTTCTAGAATGGGCTACCATTCGCATGTAAAAGAGTGCAACTGGCAGGGCAACTATCCAATCTACACCTTTTTCTGCACATATTTTTGCTAGGCGTGTTTTCAGGGTTTGATTGTGTCTCTCTACGAGACCTGCGGCTTCGGGATGTCGGACGCAGTGGAACTTCCACTGGTAACCTAACAGGAGTGATACCTGTTTCATAAGCTCGGACGAGAATGGCTGTCCATTATCAGAATACACGACATGGGGCAAACCATATTGTGGGAAAAACTCATGTACCAGCTGTTTGGCAGTGGTTGCAGCAGTGTAATCGGGGACTGGATATGCTTCTGTCCATCGGGAAAGAGCACATACAACTACGAGGACATACTTGAACCCTCGGCATCTGTCCATCTGGATATAATCCATCTGGAGGACTTCAAAAGGATGGTCATGAGGATGAAATCCACCTTGTTCCACGGGAACACCTTTTCCTGGATTGAACTGACAACAGATCATGCAAGTACGCACTTTCTGTTTTGCTGCTGCTCGTAAATGTTTGTTGAACCAGAGATTCTGTAAACTGTCTAACATGGCTTTCTCTCCTAAGTGTGCTGGACTATGTGCTGTATTAATGATGATTTGAACCATAGAGTCGGGGAGGAACCATGTGGCTCTTCCCTTCGTCATCCATCCCTGATCTGTCTGGACCCCTCCTTGTTCAGTCCATTTCTTTATTTCATCTGGTGTTGCATGTGTCTGTATGTCGAGTACGTCTAGAGTGGGATCCTTAACTGTCAGGCAATGTGTCAGTGTAGGTACTTCAGTCTTTGTCATGTCAGTCGGTATGTCTGTCTGAGCTGTGAGTTTGGCTGTTCGATCTGCCAGGTCGTTACCCTGGGAAATATTGTCGATAACTTTAGTATGTGCTTTGCACTTCGTGATGGCTATGGCTGTAGGCAAGTGTATTGCTTCTAACAGAGCTTGAATGAGGAGGCCATGCTGGATCTTGGTACCGTGAGAGTTAAAAAACCTCTCTCTTCCCAAAGAACTCCGAAGTCGTGAACGACTCCGAATGCATACTGTGAATCTGTGTATATGTTTACTTTCTTGTTCTTGGCTAGTATACAGGCTTGGGTCAGAGCAATAAGCTCTGCAGCTTGAGCAGATAGTGTGTCAATACGGTGTGTTTCTATGACTTCAGTTTCAGTGGTCACTGCATATGCTGCCACCAACTCTCCTGTGCCTGTTCTCATACATGAACCATCCACGTAAAGTGTCAGGTCTGGGTCGGTCAATGCAATGTCTGTCAAGTCTTGTCGGGGCTTTGTCACTGTATTAATGACTTCTACACAGTCATGTGGTGCTGGATCAATTGTACTCGAGGGTAACAATGTGGCAGGGTTGAGTATGTTGCAGCGTCTGATTTCTATGTGTGGCTGGAAAAGTGTCAGTTCATAACCTGTCAGTCGTGCTATGGTCAAGTGTTGAGTCTGGGTTCGGTTCAAAAGAACTTCCACGGAATGTGGAACCTGTACTGTCAAGGGATGTCCTAACACTATTGAATCGCTTTGTCTGATAGCTAGAGCTGTTGCTGCAACTGATTTCAAGCACGCAGGCAGAGCCTGGGCTACTGGATCTAGTGCACTAGAAAAATAAGCACAAGGCTTATGGTGTCCTGCTTGATCTTGTGTGAGAACAGATAATGCTGTGCCATCGCGTTCTGTGACAAAAAGTGTAAAAGGTTTGCTGTAACATGGTGTCGCTAAAACTGGTGCTTGACATAAAGCTTTCTTCAAGTCATTAAAAGCTTGTCTATGTTCCTGAGTCCAAGGGAGGACAGTCGAAATCGCTGCCTCCTGTGTTGTCAACTGTATGAGTGGCTTGGCTAGAAATGCATACTGGGGAATCCATTGTCTGCAGTACGAAGTGAGGCCAATGAAGGCCCGTACTTCCTTTTGTGTCTTGGGTTGTGGCAGATGTGCAATTAACTGGATACGATCTGGTGTCAACTGTCTACCCCTCTTGGACAGCAAGTGTCCAAGGTATACCACTTGCTGGGCACAGAATTGGAGCTTTGAAGGGGACACTTTATGCCCCTTTTCGGCCAGAAAATACAAGACCGTCAGTGACGCGCGCTCGCAGTCACGTTCGGTCCGTGCTGTGATCAATAGATCATCAGCATATTGCAGTAGAGCAGTATCAGTAGGCATATGAATACTGTCTAGTTGTCGTTTCAGTGCTTGGCTGTAAATACTAGGACTTTCCGTGAACCCTTGAGGTGCACGTGCAAATTTGAAGCTTCGGCCATTTAAACAGAATCCGAAAAGGTATTGGCTATCGGGATGAATGGGGACACTAAAGAAGGCGTTCTTAAGATCGATTACAGTAAAGAACACAGCTTCGGAATCAATGGCAGTCAATAGTGATGAAATATCTGGGACCACTGGGTACTGTGGTACTAAGCATTTATTGAGTTCTCGAAGATCGATCACCAGTCGGTAGACTGGAGGTGCATTTGGGTCAGTTCGTTTAAGAATCGGAATGATAGGAGAATTACATACATTGGAGTCAGTTTCTACAACTACTCCTTGGGCAATGAGTTCATCAATAATTTTCAGTAAGGCTGCTACAGCCTCGGGGGGCAATTTGTATTGTCGTATTCGGGGCAGTACAACACCTTGCTTGAGTGTGACACGATAGGGAGTAATATGCATACAACCTACATCAGTTGGACCTTGCGCCCATAAATGCTGTGGAACATTTTTCAATCTTGCATCAAAATCTCTCAACACATAATGACCCTTAAAGTCACGTAAAAATAATCTCACTCCTTCCGGAGAACAACATATAACAGCTCCTAGAGCTTTCAACGTTTTAATACCAAGCAAGTTTTCGGTACATGATTTCGTAAGTAACAGGTCTGTAGTACGGGACAATGGACCAACTGCAAGGGGAACTGGCTTTGATACTTCGTTAACAATAGGCTTTCCTGAAAATCCAAGGGAAACATTCTGTGAGCCTGAGAGGGGTGCCCCTGGAACCTCGTCATGACTAATGGTAGTTCTGCTCGCCCCTGTGTCAATCAAAAATTTTCTGTCTTTCCCTAATACCTGACTATGTACATAGGGACCCTCTTGATCTACAGGAACCTCGATAAGGGGCAAGCCAACCTCCCTCTCAAGGCTGTTTCATGTGTACTGCTGATAATCGGGGTAATCGGACTGTGCATACTGGTACATTTGCTGTGTGACGTGTTGTGTTGCGGCAATGGGTTGGGGTTGAGGTACAGCTACTGTCTGTTGCTGTACATTCTGTGGAGGTTGCGTATTCTGTGGAATATTCTGTGGAACGTGTTCTGGTCTAGGCGGACGTGGTCTTTCTTTCGTTTTGCCTGTAGCAATATTGTGTCTGAGAACGGCACATTCATTTATGAAGTGACCTGGCTGTTTACAATAATTGCAATTCCCTTTAACAGGAGCTGCAGAATGACTAGTCTGTGTGTTCTGCGTGTTACCCCTCTTCTGACCATCTGCTGGAACGGACTGGGCAACTAGTACTTTCATTTTCGTGTCTTTCATACGTCTCTGTTCATGATCGTGTTCCTCTCTGATTCTTCTTCTGGTGGTACTGTAACATCTGTAACATTTGGGAAGGCGTATTTGCTTGCCATGTGCTTTCGACTTTCAATACTCTGTTTTTAACCTGGGGTAAGGAATTCTCGACTAATTTGGTCACAAAAAGATGTGGATATGATTCGCTACTTGTTTTCAGGCCACTATTAATAATGAAACATTTCTCGAATCTGGAATAAAAATCACTAGTGTCTTCGTCTTGTTTCTGTTTGCAGGCTGAGATTGCATCCCAGTCCTCCTTTTTAACCGTCAATAATCTAGGCAAAACTTGTACTAATAATCCTGGTAATGCTTTAGTTTTGTCCCCAAGACCTAAACCTGGGGTACGTGTCTTTTCCTTGTCTTCTAATTCAGTCCAGATAATCTTTTTATCTCCCACCTCCCATTCTTTCTCTTTCAGTTTTTCGTAAATCCCTGCTGGCAACAATACTTTTAACATTTTAAGAATGTCGGAATACGTGTAATCTCCCATCAGTAACATGTCTTTTAATTCACGGTGGAACCCTGCAGGGTCTTTATCGTGACAAGGTACTATTTTCTTCATTTCCAATAATTCCATTTTGGTCAAAGGAGTGTATACGAATACGCGTTGAAGCGTACCCCCTGTAGTCTGGACGGGATGAACTTCTCGTAAGGGATTCTGTCTGTCTAGGTGATATGGCTGTCTTACTGGGGGTGGAACAGAAATAAAATGTGGAGTCAGGAAAGTTCTGTATTTGTGATGTTGTTCTAGAATGGTATTAATTAAATCGGTACCTAGGCCTTTCCATCTTCTCAGGAGTAAGTCTTGCAATATATTATACAATGGACCTGGATCGGAGTGCTGATTTTCATATAGTGTAATGAGATGTTGGATCATGTATATACCAGCTAGTCGCTGTTCGTCTGGGGTAAGGCTCAAAAACGTTTGTGCTACTGAATCATCTTTATATATACTGTCATTTCCAGCCCATTGGACTGCTGACTGTGCTTGTTCCTGATCACGCATGGTACTAAGTTCATGATAACCTATTCTTTCTTTCAGTATTTTATCAGTATCTTGAAATACATGTTCAAGAGAACATTGTTCTGGTATGGGGGAAAGGAAACGTTTCTTGTTTTCTAGACGAATGGGTCTGTCAAAAGAATACTGTTTAGGGAGCTTCACTCTACCTACGTACGCCATTGTGCCTTGATTCTCTACTGGATTCTCTATTTCTTCCTCCTCTGAGGATTCATTCTTATCTGACTCGGCTTCCCTTTCAGCCTTCTGTTTGTCATGCATCGTTACTATTTCTTTACGGATCTTTCTGCACATGGCATCTATGCAATTTTGTTTATCATGTTTACAATCTGCAATATTCTGACTCCATTTTATCAGTGCATCCATCTCTTCTTTGACAGTACCTGGCCGGTCTCGTTCCCTTATCAAACAATTAATCAAGAATCGTAAGATAAAACCTTGTGTCTCAGTCTTTTGATATGCCATGGCCTCACGAATACATTCTGGTCTCTCCCCCGTTCTAATAAAATGATATATATTGTCTAGATGGTTTGTCATTTCTGGTAATAGCATCAAATAATCTGTAACACGTCGTAGACGTAACGAGGCTAACATCATGTCTCCCTCTTTGCCAGGTACTGGATCATATCTACAATCTGTAATATACTGTCTAAGGTTTTCGTATGCAACCGCTTTCGGTGTACGTTGCAATGCTAATTCTCTGATTGTCATTCGTTTCACTTGTGGCGGGGTGCAGAGGTGGCCTCCTACGGCACCTCCTGAGGCGGAAGCGAGGGCATGAACTGACTGGGTTGTAGCTGTTGAGGTCATGGCGGGTATAAGAGGCATATGTAATGGGGGCGGACTCTGGGTTGCAGCTGTCTCAAAAGGATTGAGAGGACCAATAGTAGGGGGAACAGTAGTAGGGGGGCCAGTAGCAGTAGCAACAGCAGTAGGGGAAGTGACAACAGGCGCGGGAAGCGAGTCTTGGAGACGTGGAGGGGTCGTGGCTTGAACAGACGGAGCAGGCTGCGGTACATTATTAACGGGTGGTAAGGGTACATTGGTATATGCTGGAGCTACGCCATCTAAATAGGAAGAAAGGAAAATGTCTGCTGCGGTCTGTTTGTGACGGAATTTAGTCGGAACCAATGGTGGTGGCAAGTTACGGGGTACTTCCGGGGTCGCCTTGGGCAGTCCCTCGGCAAGAACTGGATACATGCCTGTAATGAGTGCATTTCTTTGGCGGTCTAATTGTTCTAATCTGACTTGTTCTCCTTCTTCTAGTAACTCTTTTTCTCTAGCTTTTTAGGATTCATCTCTACTTTTCTCTGCTTTTCTGAATTCTTTCTCTGTTCTTCTATGCGATTCTTTACGCCACAATTCTATGGCATCTTTCTGAGATTGTCTGGCTTTCTTTTTCCACAATGCTTCTTCTACTCTCATGATGCATTCAGCATCCCATGTCCCTGAGACAGGCTATCTAAACTTCTCTTCCAGATCCTTGGTATAGTCCACCCATAAATCTAAATACAGCACGGCATCTAAGCCATGCTTGTGGTACATAAAATATCCTGGAGTGTCTTTAGGCGGGACGGGAACTGCTTCTTCGAGTATCCCTTTCCTAGTACCTATCTGACGTAATTTCGAGAACAGTGGCATGATTGGAGTGATTCGGAAGTGAACACAATAAACACAGTAATAAACAGCAAACAATCATTCACCCCACGACATTAAAAACACATTAAAACATTTCAGACTGAATTACCTAGTACACAGAAAACACATATTCTGAAAATCTCAAGATAATACTGAATAACTAGATGCACTGCTAAAACAGTACAGACAATACCGGTCCCATAAAGAGACACGTTGGACCGTATCCACCTAAGTGAACACGTCTGGACCAGGTCTGTGTACCCAAACCTGTCTTGACCGGGCACAAATTAATGAACCCGTCTAGATGCGTTCCCAACAACGGTACTCACCGGGAAGCAAGAAACTGAAGGCCTCAGAAACTGGACTGGACTGGACTGCTACGACATCTGACTGCCACGCATCACGCTACCACGCATGCGCTTCGGAACAGGTGGGCCTCCGGACACCTCGGACCTTGCTCTCTCGACTAGGGCTCTGGTCGGGATCCTCCGCATTCCTCACCGCCTCGTCTGGACGCCGGACCGCAGTCTCCGTCTCCCCCGTGGGCCCGAGGGAAGATAGCAGGAAAACCCGCAAACGTGCACGGTTTCCGTCGCGGCTGTAGAAGGGGTCAAAGCCTGCGTGACTTCGCCCGTGAGTGGGGAAGGGGGGGGTCCTTATTCGGGCACCAAATTATGTGGTAAATTAATTTTACCGTATCATTTTTCCATATAATTATCAATAAAAGACAGCTCATTCAAATGAGAGGCAGAGTCCGTGGAATCTGAGTCATACGGGCTTTAATAGAAAATCCTCGAGGATTGGATATCATGTTCCATCACCTCTAAGGTTCAGGAAGGGACATTCAACGTTTTATTAGCATTACACATTATATATAGTAAAATGGTACGATTGAAACCAATACAGTAGGCGTAACAGGTGAAAAGAGAGAGATAAGAACACATGTGCGTAACAGGAGGCGTGTAAAAAAGGCTTACACATGGGCATGTACTGGACATGTCAGAGAAACGTCACAAGAAACGTCACATGTGGGTGGAGGCATAGAGAAGGTTGCAGGATCAGCAGAAACCTATGACCTGAATGCACGCGCAACTAAGCATGACGTGGAACTGGGGAGAACTGGGGGCTTTGACTTTAGCACTAGTGGAGGAGACTGGTGTCTGGGATGTCAGGGCAACCTGTACCTATAGCATATCTGGTATCTTATGTTTAGAAGATGTAGTGTCTGAAGTTAAAGGTCTCTCGGGCAGAGGCCGTTCAATACTGAATGCTAGTGCGTGCATACGTGACTTGGTGCAACGTGCGGAGCCATGGGCCTACCATGGTAACGGGTTCAGTAAATCACTTGCAAGGGGGACAGGAAGGCCGGGCCCTTTGCTCTGCAGCCGGGAATATGTTTACCTATTTCACTAGACTGGAATGTGTTTTCGAGGAGGCTGAGCAGATAACTGTAGGCAAAATATGATTTTGGCAGGCAGTCCAGGCCGAGCCGGGCACCACTTCGCTGGCAGGAAGTAAGGCAGGGGTCAGGGATGCATACAGTTTTCGGAGACAGGAGAGATGAGGCTCGGGGCCTCGTTTAAGGGCCTAGCTCGACTGGGCCAGGAAACATGGAGAAAAACGTGTGCAAGATTCAGAGGTGTACCATGTAAAGACGTTGGCACCATATGCCTAGAAGCCTAATTAATGGGATTTCTTTGCATGACTGGATAGCTGACATGTTAAGGATGGACGCAAATGTTTTTTGCGTCTTTCTAGCATGTACGGAACAGAAGTTACACGACATACAAGGAACATGGGTGCATGGATAGGGTGCGAGTGGGGGACACATTAGCTACCTGAAAATTTCTATTACCTCAATGTACTGGGAGGAGGTGGTGGAACTACTTTGTACTGTTACACAGCGGCAAATTGAGCCAGACAAGGGTACATGTCTACTTCATTGGTAATCCCACACAAGCAAAAAAAAAGTAACTAGTAAATTCCTCGATTTGGGTTTACTGCTCGCTAAACAGGAGCTCACATCCCACTGGAAGGCTGGGGGGGGCAGCTTTATCAGATGGATAGCCGCGTTGCTCACATGGGCAGGGAGCAAGAGTATAGTTTTCTTACAGCAGGCCCATAGGTCTCACAACGACAAGTCGCTTGAAGCAGCACTAGTATGGGAAGGCCTAGTTATAGATCTCAAGGCTTTGGAGGTGGATTCTGGCTCGTATTCCAGTGTGAGTGCGGTGGAGGGATTATAGTGCGGGACTACGCTGATGGAATGGTGTGGAAGTGCATGGTTGTAATGCCCCCTGAGATAACTGTGTTCTTCAATATTGACAATGATACGGGACCCCCTGTTTATTTAGTACTGTCACGATATACTGTCGCGTTATGATGGGCTGTAGAATATGACATGTCAGTGGGAGCCGGCGGGGGTGGGTGGGACTGAGGGTGGGTTCAGGGGAGGCGGAATAGTTTGGTTAATTATTGCAAGGCTCTGCACCATGAGCACACTTACATTACACTTGCATACTCTTGCTGTGACATGGGGCTAGTGTGGTTAGACAGTTGCTACTCAGTGGATGGACCATCCTTATTTTAAACAACTAGATATAATATTGTAAGTTATATACTATCGCTAATGGCTAAGAGAGTTCTGAAAGAGCATATATTGATATACTTGATCATTGTATAAGTTTGATTGTTGTGGGAAAAATAATAAACAGATTTACAAAAAAAAATGATTAGAAGAAGAGCGTTCCCAGAAATTTTGGACACTCATCTTAGAATTGTTCACAACATACAAATGAATGCTCTTGCTATGCTCGCAAAGCATGCAATACTTTTTTCCATTTAGAGAATGGTGCAAATCCTTCTAATCTTCAAGGGTTCCGTGGGATCCTTATCCCATAAGCTGCCCACCACAAATGGTAACATAGTCAGGATTTGAGAATTAAATCTCCCTTACCCATACCCGGAGCTCAGTGCCTCCTCCCCATCACATTGTCCCCAAGCAATATGACCACTGAATCATCAGGCCCTATGATTCCACGTATCTTCTGCAGCCACTTCCTCACCTCTTTCCGGAAGTTGGCTTTTTTGGGGGGACATGAGCAACAGAAAATGTTATATTTTTTACTTGAAGACTAATTTTTTGGGGCAGTAGGCCATTTCTGCTTATGGGGTAACTGTTAAAATAATGACAATAGTCAATGAGAGTGAATGCCTGATGGAGATCTAGAGATCCTTGCAAACCTCAATCCCAATATTCACAGCTCTTTGCAGACAAATGCAAATATACTCCTGCCTCATGAATATTAAATGGGAAGGCGATTTGTCGCAGCGCAAAATGAAGGTGAAGTTGCAATGGGAATAATACAGCTTTGGGTCCCCACTTTAGGGTACACAGACAAAATATCGATTTTTAAATATCGATATACAAAAATATCGAAGTTTAAATATCGATGGGACAAAATATCGAAGGTAAGTAATATCGACAGTCTTAATATCGATATTGGTATGATATCAGTAATATTGAAGTTGTAAATATCGATGTCAATAATATCGAAATTAATAACTTCGATGTTACTAATATCAATTTTTAAATAAATTTAGTGTATATTATATTGTATTTATTATGTTTTATTATTGATTTTTAATGTATTTTAATTAAATATTGTCTTTTACTACTGTAGCGGGTTGTGGGTTTATAGGGGAATAGGGTGGGAAGTAATTTAATTATGTTAAATTAATTTTTAATTAGTAGGAATTATTAATTAATTAATTGAGAAATAATTTTTAATTATTTTTATTGATTGATTAATTGATAAATATGTTCTGTAGCGGGTTATGGGTTTATAGGGGAATAGGGTGGGAAGTAATTTAATAATAATTAATTAATTGATATATGTTTGTACATATTTTAATTAATAATTAATTGGTAATTAATTTTTATTAATTCGTTAATTAATTAATATAATTTTGTACATATTTATAATTATTAATTAGTTGGTAATTAATTAATATTAATTATTTAATTACATTAATCATAGTAATTTTTTATATATATAATTTATTGTTATTCTTAATTAATTAATTGGGAAAAATAATATTAATTATTAAATTAAATTAATTACAGCAAATGTGCTAATATATTTACTTTATTGTTATTGTTAATTAATAATTAATTGGTAATTAAATAATATTAATTAATTTTGGGTAAAGGAGTATTTTTAGGGTTCAGGGTCAGTTTTGAGTTTTTGGGTAAAGGGGTATTTTTAGGGTTCTGGGTCAGTTTTCAGTTTTTGGGTAAGGTGGTATTTTTAGGGTTCATGGTCAGTTTTCAGTTCATGGGTAAAGGGGTATTTTTAGGGTTCAGGGTCAGTTTTCAGTTTTTGGGTAAAGGGGTATTTTTAGGGTTCAGGGTCACTTTTCAGGTTTTGGGTAAAGGGGTATTTTTAGGGTTATGGGTCAGTTTTCAGTTTTTGGGTAAAGGGGTATTTTTAGGGTTCTGGGTCAGTTTTCAGTTCATGGGTAAAGGGGTATTTTTAGGGTTCAGGGTCAGTTTTCAGTTTTTGGGTAAAGGGGTATTTTTAGGGTTTAGGGTCAGTTTTCAGTTTTTGGGTAAAGGGGTATTTTTAGGGTTCAGGGTCAGTTTTCAGTTTTTGGGTAAAGGGGTATTTTTAGGGATAAGAGTCAGTTTTCAGTTTTTGGGTAAAGGGGTATTTTTAGGTTTCAGGGTCAGTTTTGGGTTTTTGGGGTACAGGGATATTTTTAGGGTTCAGGGTCAGTTTTGGGTTTTTGGGGTACAGGCGTACAGGGTAAAAACAAAAAAATATTACATTGAATCAAATAAATTACATGATAAAAATTAAAATTACATTAAATTATTAAGTGTTTTATTTATTTTAAATGTATATGTATTAGTTTTAATTTTGTTTTAATATTTTTATTTAATATTTGTAAAAATATATGTATTTTAAAATTATTTTTACATTATTATTAATACATTTAAAAAAACGATATTTTTGATTCCGATATTTTTGTACTACGATATTATTTTTTCGATATTTTTGTACTTACCTTAATGAAGATAGGATTCCGATATTTTTGCTGTCGATTTTTTTGCTCCGATATTTTTGCATTTCGATATTCTGTCTGTCGATATTATGTCAAACATTCCCACTTTAGTACATCAGAATTTAAATTGAGATTGATGCACTTGTTTTTATGCAGCAGCCGCTTGCGATTTTGAAATATGAATGAAGTAAATACAGTAGCCGCTGGTGTCTGATAAATGTGATGAGGCAGCATGGGGCAGTAACAAACAAACAAACAAAGACACTTGCCTGACGCTCTGCACTTTTTTTTATTCTTGCTGCTCTTGTGCTCCTCTGGACACAGGCTCCCAGGTTCCCCTGTGTCCAATCCCGATACTGCTCTCATCATGAGAGCAACGTCAGGATTGGGAGGAGCACACTAGTTTTGCACTCCATCAGGAGCTGGGAGTCTGTACCTGCTGGTCTCTCCACCTAGCAAGGCAGCTATATTGGAGAGGAGCCAGTGCGCATGACAGTTTGGTCATCCTAAGACGGCTGGCCAAACCGTCATGCGCACTGACAGCAGTGCCCAACACTCCCTCTCCCCTTGCTGCAGTGCTGTGGCCCTGCCTACAAGACATGAACGGACAAAAAAATAAATGATAATCATTTTGTTTTTCGTCTGCTTCTGCGTGCAAGTGGGCAATGCTCCTCCCTCATATTGGAGGTGCCGCAGCTGAGTAAATATTAAAAAGTATCAGCCATTTTCAAACTTCAACAAGTGCCACTTTAGGATGCGGATTCTGTCTTAATCTCATGTCTCTGATTGCTTTAAGATGCATGAAATTTCTCCTTTGTAGTATGACTTTAGGCAGCAGGTGTATGTTGTTGACAACATTCTGAGTGATTTAGGTTTGTTGTATTTGAATCTTTTCAGTCAGCTTTCACTGCATCGAAGATTGCAAGTTGAACCACGAGTTTCAGAGCGATAGGTATTGTTGTCCATATGCATTACCTGTTGCAGAAGGTATACAGCTTCTTGAGACACTCTAAATACAAGAGACTCCAGAAATCGAATGTACTCTTCACAGATTGTAGGGTCCCTTCAACTGTACAAAAGGCTGTCCATTTTCACTCCTTCTAGGTTATCTCATGCCTCTGTCAAGCAATGCCCTTTCATCTAGCTTGTTTGTGCCAAGATCTGGCTTTTGTCTAATTAATCCGATCATGGCAGAAGGGCCTTTATGGCTCATGCAAACTGTTGACATTTCTTCTCTTGCTCCTGTCTTTTCTCATTACCTTTTGAATTACATCCGGTTTACAGACTAGCTGACATCACAAATGGAAGTACTGCATATTTTTCCTACATAGTAGAGTATCTCTTTCTCTGTCCCTATTTCTGTGCCCTAAAGTAGGTGCTCTGAATTGAACTTTCTTTGCCGGGCAGCATCTGAAATGTTCCACAGTACAGATTTAGGGTGCTTTGTCAGCCTCTTTTATCTGACAGGCACTGCTCCTGTCACCTCACCACAGAGTTTAATTACTTCAACAGGAATCAGCAATTGATGATGGTCCTTGTAATGTCAGGCCACCATCAACACTTACAATAATGCAGTTGTCAAGGCTTTGGGGTTAGGAGGTGGGGGCATCTTTCATCAGTTTAGGTGAAAGAGGAAAGATCATTGAGAATGATATATGCAAAATGTGTTCTCTGTAAGCCATTGGACCCCAAAAATGTGTAACTGGTGTTGAGCACGAAGGGACTTACACCACAATCTCTTATTAAAGTCATATCGAGTTCTGCCCATTGGTCGTATGGACCTTTGTTGGTTGATGTGAAGTCCTGTAAGAGAGTAGGCATTAACCATGCATTTCCATGAAACCAACACAACTCCACAATGAGAACCATGAATTATTATCTGTAATTGTAAGGTTTTATTAAAGGATATTAATCCATCTAGCATACAAGCATATTAGCATTAGGTTCAAAAGATACAACAAGATAGTTGGGAAGCTGAAATATCTCGGTAGCCATAAAAAAATAGATACAAAATGGGAACAGTTACAACCACGCAGAAACAGAGTATAGTAAATATATGTTTCTTATATGTTTCTTAAACATAGGGCATCTAGAAAATCATCTAATGAGAATTTCTAATTAGGAAGTTAGGGAAGTTTCAGTATGACAAAGACTTCTGTAGCAGGGTAATAGTGTTTAGCATGACGGAAAAGAAAGCAGAGAGGTCTATCCCTCTCCAGGTCTGGAAAGAATATGCCCTACAACTATGAGAACACCAACTAAAATACCAGGAGCTATGAAACATCCTTATCTTTTCCAACACTACCTGCACCCAACCAACGCATTACTTTAGAGCAGTGTTTGCAACCTCCACTGAGTTTCCCAATGCATAGAAACTGAGATTGTAACTACAACCTTAAAAAACTTATCATCCTAGTTCATGATGAACAGAAGGCTTCTTCAGACCATTAAGTCTCCGCGGTCATTGCCAAGCTCTTACGTTCAGGCGCCACTATAACAGGCGCTCTGGTGTAAACAATAATCCTTTCTTTAGCTATCAAGAGATGTGATAATGCTTCTGCAGAAGAAAGAAAGAAAAAAAGCTAACACAGCAAGATGCATTTCAAAATGCCGCCTAGTGTCAGGTTAAGCTAAGTTAGCATTTAACATGAATTTACGTACACGATCTTACATACACAAATATTTCATTCAGAATAAATTCAAACGTGAGTATGAAACAACTAACCATTAATCTATTTGTATATAAATCTCTAATCTTTACAATGCTTACATTTCATGAATACATTTAAATGCTTCCCACACGTTAATATAATTAAGGCACACAGTGAGTATAATGTCAAAAGTATATAACTGCGCAATGATAATGAATATGGGTGGAGACGTAATTCCACTGCTCCAGATTCTGTATATTGTTGGATTTCAGTCTTAGAGGGGCATGACTCGGCGTTTTCCCTTGTGTGATGGCAGCAGCACGGAAACATCTTCAGTCTTGGTGGTGCATATCCCTAAATATTTGAATCTTTATTATCCTCCTTATTTGCAGTCTTACTTGCTCATAGAAAACGTCTGTAAATTAGTCAAATATTGCATGAAATCATTTTGATGTCAGTAAACTGTTTAACGTGGAAGGTTTCAAATGCCAGAGGCTCATAGGTTTCTTCAATGAGAGAGTTCTTCACTTTCTACAAGATGAAGGTAGCCTCAGTAAAGCCTGCTTTAGTTTTGTGTTTCCCAGGATCAAAATTATAGATTGTGCGGGAATCGCTGAGATATTGATGATCTGCAGAGTGAAAATTGAAATGGGTGAAAGATCTTGTTTTAATAAAATTCCCCCCACCAGTAAGAGAATGTAGATAAGTAGGAGGGAGCCCACTATTCTGGCTGCTCCGAAATGAGCCTTCAAACGGGGTTGACTGAATCCAGCCGAAGTCTCTTTCATCCGCTGGATATGTCTACAGAGCGATGCAAGGATCAGGGTGATGGAAACAATGCCAAGTAGAAGAGGTGCAACAAAGCCAAAAAAGTAGAGAACAGTAAAGTATGAATAGATCCATTCCACTTCACCACCTGGGAGTGTAGAGTTGACCGTCAGGTTAACTGTTGAATTTGGAGGGAAATCTGCATTCGCATGAATACCCCAGTACACAGGGGCACTGAGTCCCAGGGACCACAATACAGACCCCAACAGCAGCCAGGGCATCACCTTAGACATCCGCAGCTTAAGACAGATGAAAAAACCATAGTTGAAGTCAACAATCTTCACACAGTAGAAGATGCAGAGACAGGTAGTGAGCCAGAAACTAGAAATCGTGGTCCACATTACAAGTTGACTTAACACTAAGGAGATATAATTCAGGTAATAATCCTCGCCCCACAGCATTTTCATGTAGACTGCTCCGAAGCTGAAGCATTGATAAAAAGTGAATGAGGTCCCCAGAGCCATTAAGATGAGGTCGCAGGTGTTCAGACTCCGGCCTTTAGCCCAGTCCAGGAGATTCAAAGTTACAATGAAAGCACTGGCGAGTATCCCAATTACACCTACTATAGATACAATAATAACGTAAGCCATATCTAATTCACTCTCTATTTTCTGCTTCTGGTTGCTCTGAGGTGGTGTTTAGTAATATGAACAAGGATGCTTTGCATAAACTTTGAAAATGAGCAGCACCAATTGCTTATAAATCCCACTTTCCTCATTTCCATTATACAGCTGAATTTGTTTTTAATAGATGCAAATATGAGTCTCTCTGTTCTTCTCTGCCCTGTGAAAATAGCAAGACTTCATGTTTAATTTAACACATTGTGGTACCAACACTCTGACAGTGTGGGGCAGATTTACTAAGGACTTGTGCTGTCTTTGTGCAACACAAGTCATTACAGAGCAACACAAGTCCTTAACTGGGTTGTTTAATATGCTACAGAAAGCCACTATGCAGTGTTTTGCTTGGTTCAGTAAATACAAATTATTGCAAATTAGAGTGTAGTGCTGCCTTCCTTACCTTGGTTGAGGAATGGGTTACGTGGGTGGAGCATGTGCATCCCCATGCTTCCACTCACTTATTTTGATTCAAATCTAGATTTAAAATGACTATGATTTGGCCTGGGTTTTCAGCCAAGATGGTGTGCCTACCCAACAGAGGCATAACACGAATAAATATCTTTATTTTGATTTGTACTTTTTCCTCTTTCCATGTGAAAAAGTGGAATATGCCTTTAAGGATTTGTTTTGTGCAGGAAGGTATGTCTTCCTGCCCCAAAACAATCATGTCTGTATTGCAGGAACCCTTGCACTATGACAGAAGGGTGTCTGCATTAATGCTAGTGTACCAATGTAAGGTGAGAGCAGAAATGCTCACTGTCTTTGGAAATATGGAGCATTTCTGCCCCCTCTCTTTCACACATTGTAGCACATGTGAAAGGTTGGTAAATCTGCCCTTGAATATTGGATGTTCATGTTTCCAGTGCTCAGGAACTAATTTAGACAATTGCAAGCAGAAAAAAAACACCTTCAATGGTCCCCATGTGTCCCTTGGCAGGCCACCGGAAGTGAAAGAGGAGCACCTTCTGACGTTCGCATTATTACTTTGAAAGTACTTGTTATTTTATCAAATTGAAATGCAGAAATGAAAGGGTAAACTTAACCTTTGTTAATAAGAACCTTCATGTTTTTCCTGCATCAAGTTTCTGAAAAGTTATCTTCTGTGCCAAATTGGAAAATGTTTTAATTAATTTTACTTTTTTTGTTTGTTGCTAATGCTAGCTGCTCATCTTTGGATTTTAGCAACCCCCTAGAAAGGAGCAACAGACTGGCAGCTTTCTTTTATGAGACAACTAACAAGATATGTGCTGAATTTGGTAGAGAGCAATCAGATGTTATCACTTCGGAGTCTATTCAAAGTGTTTCTAAAAGACCACCAAAATCAAGTTGTTACAGATTTAAGCAAATCTTGGTAGGAGTAACTGAGGAAATTCTGTGGTCAGTTAAATCTGGTTCACCTTTCTAACCAAGTGGAACTAAGTTCTTACACCTGATTTCAGATAAAGTTAAACCTATTCAGGCAAAAATGTGTAATGAAATTCGGAGGGCAGCCATAGTACCTCGTAGCTGGAAATTAGCAATCGTTTCAATATGAAGGAAGCAAAGGCAGGTCTGGCGATTCTTGCTGATTTCTGCCCCTTTCTGTGCTACTATTATCAGATTTACATAATTCCTTGACTTCCAACTAGAACAGTATCAGGCACTATCAGGATTCAGAGCCAGAGCTAGATTATGGGAGATTGGGTTATGGCTCCTGGAACTCCAATGAACAACCTCCTTACTTAAGGAGCGTTACACATTAGTAAACAATTGGTTTCACATTGTCTGAGTCATATTTTGTTAAATTGGGAGTACCTCAGGGCTCTTCTCTGAGCCCCACCCTTTTTAATGTCTCTGTAACTCCTCTGGTAAAACTCATTGGATCATAAAGTTATCAATCTAAAATATATATGCAGATAATACACTGTTTATTCACCTGGATGGTGATCAGAATCAAAATGGTACAACTTTTTAAAATGTGATGAAGGTGATAGATGAGAGAAAATGCAATAAATCATAACTCTGATGAGATTAGGTAGTGGTCTTTTCTCCGAAGTGGAAATTGGATCAGATACATTATGGCTCCTAGTTCTTGGCTCTGTCCCCACTCTAAAATGGTAATCAAGGACATGGCTGTCTTCCTTGACGATAGCCTATTCTTCCTGTACACTATGTGATTTTGACTTATGTATCGTATCTCAGAGTGGTAAAGATAATTTCTCCTTTGCTTCCTTTGGTGGGGTGGAATCTAATAGTTCAGGTCCTGTTTTGATCAAAATAGGACTATTGTCTTCATTAAGGCATAAACAACGACTGAGGTTAAACGAGGTGCAACCGGTCTTCAGACTTCTTAAAATCTGCGTGGTCTTCTCCAAAAGGAGAATATTGTCTCAGAAGATAAAGGAGTTTCAGTCTTAAGTCCCCTTCAGAAAATTCCCTGAAACAATTCTATTTTGAGTAATCTGTATATGGTTGAAACGATACACATTTAGAATATATTTTAGAGCCAATGTGCCCATTTAGGTAATGATTTGTGCTCTATTAAATACAATAAAAAACAACAATGACCCAACAGGTGATATTTAAAGACAATTTCATAGGGTGCAAAATAAATTGTGACAGAACAGAAACAATGAGACAGCATCAGTTTTTAGAGATAAAGGGATCTGAACTAAGAATTTGATACAAATATTATTGGTTATATCAGCACTATTGCATTGTATGCAGATGTAATCAAAAGATAGGTGTATACATAAGAGCTTGGATAGAAGTGAACTGTGCAAGTGAACACGTGAGAAAGTGCAAGAAACAGTGAATCAGTGAAAAGGTGCAACACTATTTAAATGGTTATAAAACATGAGCAATAAGAACACGGTTAATGGAGAATATGTTAGGAAGCAGCAAACATCACTAAATACGCTGAGTGGTTGATGGCGTTTCAACCTGGCAATGTCATAGGGTTTAATTTATTTAGCATCCAATGACACTGCCTTGAAATATCACCTGTTGAGACGTTGTTTGTTACATTAATTCTCCCAGGTCTCAACTGGGTGTATGGGTTATCTTCTGTGCTTTTTCCTATTAAAAACTGAAACATAACCTTGGCATAATGTACTCAAATAGGGCTTTTGAATGGTAACACAAGCAAATTCTTAGCATCATCTAATCCAGTGCTGTAAAGGGGACAAAAACGACCAGGGTAGTACCTACCATAAGGAAGAGCAAATAGAGGTAACCTGGGGCACCACACCAACCGCTGCTCCGGGCATGCTCTTTGCTACTATTGCACTGGTCTTGCTCTATGTAATTCGAAGAGTCATGAAAGCAAGAACAGGAAGTTAACTGGTCTGTAAGAATCCTGTATGTTTTCCATAATTTCCATTCCTCCAAGTTCACATGCCCTTATCTACAAATAGGAGACTGCAAGGGCCTTAGGTGTTAACAAGGATCAATCTCAATGGTATTTGGATAAAAGTGTGCCTGATCGCACTTCTCGTCCCCTGGCAGATTTTGAACTAAAGTCTATGTTTTGGTGCACTGTCTAAATATTGAGTTTGAAATATCGACCAACAAAAATATTGTGTTGGAAATACCGAAGGTACATAGGGGCCCATTAGGATGGTGGGCGGATTGCCCAAGCCAGGCTGGCGGTAGCCACCGCCGGCCTGGCGGGGGCAATCCGCCCGCCATCCTCACCTAAATGACCCCCGCCATATTATTGTGGCGGGGGGACCGTTGGCGGACGTAAAGACCATCCGCCGCTTTTCCGCCCCGGTCGCCTTGTCCAAAACAGGACTGGCTAAAAATGTATTTTTTTTTAATTTAGCGTTTAGAATTCTTGGGGCTTTGTTGTAAATACCACTGTTTTGGGATCATCCTAGTCAGAGGCCTTTTGCCCACCCACACAAATGAGGTATCATTTTACTCGGGAGAACAAGGGGAACGCTGGGTGGTAGGACATTTGTGCCTGCACAGACATCCCATGCAAAAATGTATGGAAAATGTGTTTTTTTAACCTAAATTTGAGTTTTTCAGGGAATTCTGGGTAGGAAAATGTTGGGGGACCCACGCATGCCATACCTCGCTGGACTCCCCAGGGTGTCTAGTTTTCAGAACTTTTTGGGTTTAGTAGTTTTCCAAGATGGGCGCCGAGACCGGGACAAAAAACTCATGCCCCCCCAAAAAAAAACAGGTAGTTTTGCTATAGGTAATTTTTAAGTCTCCACTGTACGATATGGGCCTTTTCCTGTTGCAGTCACTGTGCCTACCCACGCAAGTTAGGTACCATTTTCATCAGGAAGCCTGGGGGAATGCTGGGTGGGTGGAAATTTGAGGATCCCCGCAGATTCCACAACTTTACCACACAGAAATGTGAAAAAAAGGGAATTTCTGGGTGAAATTTGAGGTTTGCAGTGGATTCTGAGTAGGAGAAGGATGAGGGACCCAAGCAAGCCATATCTCGCTGGACGCCCTCGGGTGTCTACTTTCCAGAAATGTGTGGGTTAGGTAGGTTTACCTAGATGGCCGCCGAGCCGCAGCCCAAAAACTCACGGGAACCCCCTTGGAAACCAGGTTGGTTTGTGATAGGTTATTTTGATGTCGCCTCATTAGGTTTTGGGCCCTTGCCTGTTGCGGGTCCTTGAGCCACCCACGCAAGTGAGGTACCATTTTTATTGGGAGACCAGGGGGAACGTTGTGTGGTAGGACATTTGTGTGAGCCCAGTGATGCCATGCTTTCAACACAAAAATGTGTGAAAAAAACAGATTTTTTCAGCAAAAATTGAGGTTTGCAAGGGATTCTGGGTAAGGGAACATTGGGAGATCCACGCAAGCCATACCTCCTTGGAAGCCCCCAGGTGTCAAGTATTCAGAAGTGTGTGGGTTTGATAGCTTTCCCTAGATGGCCGCCGAGCACAGGACCAAAAACCCAGGTGAACTCCCTTGCAAAACCAAATTGTTTTGACTTAATTATGTTTTCAGTTCTACAGCGTGAGATTCTTGGGACAATATTGCATGGAAATTGTGACAGACATTTTCAAGTTTGCAGGACATTTTGGATAAAAAAAGAACTTAGAATTCACAAGAGAGACATGATCATATACTCCCATGGTTTAACAATAATATCTACATTTAGTAAGTTATTTATAGCTGTAATGTACATCTTAACAGAGTTACTCAAAAAATTGAGAGTTAGGCAAGCTATATTGCCTTACAAGATCTTCATATAGCGTAATAAGTCCCCCATCCACATAGAGATCTCCAATTTGGCCAATACTCTTATATCTACAACTTAAGGCAGCCTATCCCAAAAATATAGATGGGAGGAGCTTTACCGCATTCGTTGGAGTGTAGTATGATAACCCTTCGAAGTCAATTAGCTTGCATATCTTCCTCCAGACTTTAAATGCAGCTTCCAAAACTGTAAACCTAGTCCTTTTATAGGAGGAGAGAGCCATATCTCAGAAGATATGGTTCTCTCCTGCTCCCTACCTTGCGGGGGGCTGCGATGTGTTGCGCAACGTTTTTGAAAATCTCTCCCAAAGTCTCCCATAACCAAACCTCAGTGCCTCCTCCTGAATCGCATAGTCTCCAAGCAATATGACCCTTGATTCATCAGGCCCCATGAATCCGTGTATCTCTTGCAGACACTTCCTTTTTTTAGATATCACCTCCAGAAACAGTTATATTTTTAGGTTGAAGCCTATTTATTTTTAGAAGTGCCACATGTCCGTTTAAGAAGTTGCTGTCAAAACAATGTCACCATTCAATGAGAGCGAATGCAAGAGGGAGGTCTGCTAATTCCCGCAGACCTCAATCTCTGTATTCACAGCTCTTTGCAGACAAAGCAAATAAACTGCTGCCTCATGAATATTAAAGAGGAAGGCATTTTGAGACGTCTCGGAGTGGACATTTTGCACTGTAACTCAGTTGCAGTGCAAAATGAAGTTAAAGTCGCAAACAAGTTTGAATGCTAATAATTCTGTTTTGTATCCTCACTTTAGTACATAAGAATTTAAATTGAGATTAATACACTTGTTTTTGTGCAGCAGCTCTCTTACGATTTTGAAATGTGAATGAAATACATGTTAAAAAGCATCCGCCATTTTCAAACTTGAACAAGTGCCACTTTAGGGTGTGGATTCTGTCTTAATCACAGTGCTCAAATTGTTGCACGATGCATGAAATGTCCCTTTTGTTCTATTTTAGGCAAGAAGCAGTGGCATAGCGTGGGCTGCCAGTCCCCGTGGCAAGGCAAGTATTGCGTGGTGCAATTTGCACCCTCCTAGCCCGTGGACCATTGAGCCCCTATACATTTTGAGTCTGGGGCTACCACCTTTGTGGTTCTTCCCTTCTTCACCACTGGCAGCAGGTGCATGTCCTTGACTGCAGTCTCAGTGCTGTAGGTTTGGTATATTTGATTCTGTTCAGTCGGATTTCACTGCATGAAAGATTGCAAGTTGAACAGCGAGCCTCAGAGCGATAGGTATTGTTGTCCATATGAATTACTTGTTGCAGAAGGCATACCGCTTCATGAGACGCACTAAATACAAGAGAACCTACAAATTTCATGACCTCTTCACAGATTGTAGGTTTCCTTCAAATGTACCAAAGACTGTCCATGTTCACTCCTTTTACGGTTATCTCATGCCTCTGCCAAGCAATGCCCTTTCATCATACTCATCTAGCCTGTTAGTGCCAAGATCTGGCTTTTTTCCCATTAATGTGCTCAGGCTCTTTTCCCCTTGCCTTTTGAATTACATCAGCTTACGATTAGCTGACAGGACAGATGGAAGTACTGCATATTGTTCCTACATAGTAGAGTATCTCATTCTCTGTCCCTATTTCTGTGTCGCAAAATAGGTGCTCTGTATTGAACTTTCTTTGCCGGGCTGCATCTGGAATGATTCCCAGTGCAGATTTATGGTGTTCTGTCAGCCTCTTTCATCTGACAGGCACAGCTTCTGTCCCTTCGCACAGAATTTGATAGCTTCAACGGGACTCAGCACTTGATCATGGTGCTTGTTCCACCTGTAAGGTCAGGCCGCCACCACCACTTATGTTAATGTAGTTATCAAGGCTTTGGGGTTATAAGGAGGGGGTAGGCCTCATTAATTTCAGTGAAAGAGGAAAGGGCATTGAGAATGATAGATGCAAAATGCATTCTCTGTAGGCGAGGGGACCCCAAAAATGTGTAAATTGTGTTGAGAGCACGCAGGGATGTACACCACAAAAAGATGTCTGCCCATTGGGCGTATGGACCTTTGTTGGTTGACCTGAAGCACTGTAAGAGAGCAGGTATTAACAATTCATTTCAGACTTGTGAAGCCAACACAACACAACTCCACATTGAGGACCAGGAATCAATATCTGTATTTAAAAGGGTTTATTAAAGGATATTAATCCACCCAATATACAAGCACATTAACATTAATGATTGAAAGAATTCCAATAGAAGCCCATGTTCACACCAGAACATGGGCTTCTATTGGAATTCTCAAGGGCATATTATCAAACCCATTATCGACGCTTTAGCAGCTTTTTTCTGCCGCTAAACCGGCGATAATCTTTAACGGCGTTCTTGATGATATGCCCCTATATAACTATATAACAGACAAAGAGCCATGATAGCAAAGAGAATATACTAGAATAGCAGTGCCTCATTAGTCCCATTGGAGGCTAGCCCATATCCTATTAAATTTAAGCCAAGAGTGAGGCCCTCTGGCCTTTGCCAATGCAAATTCCATCTCAGAGTAGGACCACACCTCGCAAATACTTGGACCAACATTATTTATCCAAACTCTAGCAATACATAGTCGGGCACATACTAAAATGATAGTTGCTAACAAACTCTCATACCCAGCATCAACGCATTTAATCCCCAAGAATATTTCTTTTTCGTGAGCTTATATTTTTGACCAATAAATGGGGTAAGAACATTGGACACCTCAGTGCAGAATCTTTTGAGCCCTGGGCAGTCAATGAACATATGCCTAAAGTCAGCTGCAAATAGTTGACATTTTGGACAAAATGACTTAGCAGAAGATCGGGATACTGCCCACTTAGCAATAATCGCTGGTGTGTAATACAGCATATAGATTGTCCGATGCTGCTGTAATTTCAAATTAACAGACGTTACCACCCTATCCAAACCCTCATTAACTCCTGTATTTCCTCAGCCGTTATATCAGCCCTGAGAGTCCTGCTCAATTTAGTAGCTATATGCAAACAATCATCATTAGCTGCTGCTAAGAATTTCTGATAGGCAGCACAAATTGCCCCACGGCTGGGACTCTTATATATTCCTGACAGTATTTCTGGTGGGTTTGGCATGACTAATAGCTTTTGACCTCTAACGAAGAAGTCCCTAATTTGTAAGTACTTAAAAAAGGTACTCTGCCTTAGTCCAAACTCATCTTTTAGTGAGCTAAAACAGCAAAACCCACATTCATCGTACAATTGTCCGATTTGCTTGATGCCGCTTTATTTCCACCCCTTCCCAATAGTGTCTTAAAATATAAAAGGGAGCATAGGATTGCCCCCATAGCAACATGTATTGATGAAACCGGGGCAAAGAGTATTGTTTACAAATATCCTGCCAAACCTTAGTAAAATCTCTAACGATCTTGAACTTGACTCATCTGAAGTAGTTCAAGTCAGAAATCTTATATAACATGATGGACAGCAGGCTAACTGATAGAACACAAATGCAGGACCAGCCTCCATCCCACACAGCAGACCCCGAATCCGTCCAAGGAAAGAAGCCCAATAATTGAGTTTGAAATCTGGGAACTTTAACTACCCTTGTGTGTATGGCAGTTTCATAAGCCGAAGAGCCCTCCTTGCACTTCTATATCCCCAAATAAAACTGCCAATAGCACTGTCTAATCATTTAAAAAAGGACAGAGGACCCCATAACGGTATCAAACGAAATAAATACAGAAATTTAGGCAATACATTCAATCTAATTATGTTGCTTTATTGCCTCACGGCTAATATTGTGATGTATTTACATTTTGTACTTTATTTCATACACTTTTGGCTGGAGTAGAGGGGAGGGGAGGTCGGTCACGGGGGGTCGTTCTCCGTTGGCTGTCAGTCAGCGACAGCTGGACAAGGAGATGATTCCTTTCTGTAGGGACTTGGGGGAGGTTGTGGCTGGGGCTGGGTGGGACATTGTTCTGACAGTAATCGGACATTTAACAGACGTCCTGAGGGGGGTTGGGGTGGGAGGGGTTTAAAGAGCCAATCAATAGTTGGAAAACTAGGTTTTACACATGAGGTATTTGAACCGGAGAACAGGTTGAGGCGACTGAAATTAAAATATGTATTGCTTGATCTGAAATGTTTGTGTTGGAATGTTGCGGGCTGAATCAAGCTAGGAAATGGCGATTAAATGGGGAAGAACTCCATGCATTCAAACCACATCTACTCGGCTTAACAGAGACACATCTCGCAGACAAGGACAGGTCATTGCTAGGTCAACTAGGATATGATATATTAGTATGCACTTCACAAACAGTTTCTATCTGGGGGGTGGCTATAATGAAATCCAGGAACGTAGCAGGTACTGTTTTACATACACTAGCTGACACTACGGGTAGGTGGGCGATCGCTCAATTGTAGATTGCAGGTCACAAGGTTACAATCTGTGAAGTACATGGTCCTAACTCTGATTGTCTAGATGTTTTTGATTATTTAAGTGTTGAATTCTTAGAGTGAGCCTGGGATCCGATCATTATGGGGGACTTCAATTGCATTATGGAAACTAAAATCGATTCCACTAATAGTAAAGCACGGGCTAGAATAACCAAGACAATGGCAGTTTTATTAGCACTATTGCATATACACCAGCTGGATGCTTCTTGGAGGATACTCTTCCCAATGCATCCAGGGTCACGTTTTATTCTCACCTGCACAAACAGTACTCTCATATTGATATGATTTTTATCAAGAGGGCTCTGTTGGAAAATGCCCATATAGAACTGTGCCCCAAAATTACATCCGACCACAACCCAGTAATGTTAACTTTACAGAAATTATAATTTCAAATGATCTTCAGATGAGCTGGTTCTTGAAGAAAGTCTTGAGAGCAGACTACACTTAAAGCTTAAAGGGATTGATTAGCTGGCGGAGCTCCCATCGCTTGTCCATTGCGTATTTGCACAAGACTCCATGCACAAACAAGGTTATTGGGTCTAATTGTATTGGAGTAGAAGGACAGGTTTTTATGTAACAGAAAGTTACCCAAAAATACCAAGATTGGACGTGGACGAGATGAGTTGGCTTGTATGATATTGAATGGTAGTCGATGCGCTCGCTGGACTTGTGAACACATATCCCAGTCCGCCAAATCTGGAAATGCCTGCTGAAATAGATTAACTATATATGCCCGTGGATGAGAGCCTTCTCTCCCCTCCTGTACACCAAAGACACGTAGATTATGTCGACTTTGGTGATTCTCAAGGTCTTCAACTTTAGGTCAAAAAAATGCAATCTGACTCTCACAATATTTAGCACTTCTTGAAGCAGAAGTATTAGCTTTTTCAACTGCTACCACTCATTCTTGTAGGTCTGTAACGTCTGAGGACAGTGAGGCAACTTTGGTGGTGCCATCTACAAGTACCTTTTTAATCTCCTGGGTGTCAGCTTTAGCTTGCAAGTAGTATTCCTGAGCCTCCGCTCTCTGGATGGAAAGTGCCTGCATGATTCTAGACAGAAAAGGCACCTCCTGTTCAAGGGGAATCAAACGACCAGTGGGTGGCCGCTCCACTAAATTTCTGCATGCTGTTGATTTTGTGAGAACAGGTTCTGACCCAAGTCCCTCCTAATCACTACCCATGTACCCTTTAGGGCCTGCCGAGTGAACTATTGTTAGTGAGTCTTCCCCCTCGGCAGCCACAGATATCCTAGGGGTCATAGGCGCAGCAGCCTTGACAACAGCCTTGACATTGCCAGAGTTAGAAAGACGTGAAATAATGGCCTTGACCTCCCCCTTTGATGCCACCCATTTGTGCAGAGGGCTAAGGCCGGAGTCAGATTTTGTGCTACTCGGGCGGAGTTCTTAAGATGCCTGACTGTGGTAGGAAGTGGAAGTTTTATGCCCCCACAGCTTTTTCCCCCTTTAGCATTGTAGTGCTTCTGGGGCTTTTCGCCTTTGTGCCTCTCCCCTCCACTGGGGAATGCGCTTTTAAAATGTCTGATACCAGGGCGACGTCAACCTCAATATCCTCATCAGTCTCACCATCCCGGCCACTTGCATTTAAGGCCACAGACTCTAGCCGGGCGCCATCTTCAGTATCCGAAAATGTATTAGCGGGATGGGATTGCTGCTAGACGAAGACAATTGCATATGTGATTGTGTTTGACATTCCAAACCCAGAGTCATATCACCTTGAGAGTGAGAGCCCACATCACTGGAGCTTGTAGTATTTGCACAAAGCGCTATTTGAAACGTTGTTGATAAAGCAGCTTGAACAGCCAATGATGATCCAGAGAGAGTACAGTCATCTAGTCCTATCCCACCTGGCTGTATATGCACAGTGTGTATATGCACTGCGTGATTCTCTCCTTCCCCCTCTCACAAAGTGTTCTGTTAGGTTTCTTCTTCGGTTCTTCCTCTATTTACCACTGACAAGCCATTCCCCTGCTGTATAGAATCTGGCTCTGCTATTATCATAGTGGAGCCGGCTAAAAGATCGCTCCTGACGCCCAGTCCTTCATGTATTGCACTCATAAGGGCATCAGCCATCTCTAGCTCTGGAAAAGTTGTTTCGGAGCCACAGGACCGAAGCAGTCCAACAACCCTGCCTGATCGCAGAAGGTGCAGGATTGGACTACCCAATTGGGATCCAGTGTCCGTATCGACTGCTATGCCAGAATCTCAAAACCTGCTGCCAGCGTCTAAACCTCCTACAGTGAGAGCTAATCTTGTTGCTGAAGGTCCTGCGATTCCCACTTCTCTTGCAGCTCTTGCCACATCTGTGGAGTCGCCAATACGCCCAAGTCCTTTGGAAGCAGTGTTGCCCTGTGGGGCCATTACACTGCCAAAATCAAACACATTAGACTCTGAGCCGCTAGTAACAGGTCTAAAAGCTGCTGCTGCTGCTGATAAACAGGGAGCCTAGCGTGGCTCCACTGCACCGCTCTGCTCACCTGGAAACAGTTGCGAGCGGCCGCCGAGCACAGCCGCCACATCAAAGCATTTTTGCCGCTCAAACCACTACAGTGGCTATTGACGTGTAAAGCGTCTTCGTTTGCAGCTTTCCGTGTTCCCGTCTCTAAACCCCAATTAAATAGAGAGTAATCGGGCTTAGCAGTTTTTTTTGCAAAGATCAAAAAATGAAGTCACATTCTGTACGCCCTCGCATCCAAGGACTGACCAGGGGGGAGTGGGGGAGCATCAGGGGAGGCTGTGAATCTCCTCTAAGCGGACTTAATCTGTCATCTTCCTTTCTCCCTAAATGAACTTTCAAGTTTAAATGCTTCACACACGTTAATATGATTAAGGCATACAGTGAGTATAATGTCACATACGAGTGTATAACTGCATACTCATATGGTATAAGGGTGGGGACAAAATATCACTGCTCTGTACACTGTTGAATTTCAGTCTTGGAAGGGCATCCCTTGGCATTGTTACTTGTGCGATGGGAGCAGCACAAAAACATGTTCATTATTGGTTGTGCCTTTCCCTAAATATATTTGAACATTTATAATCCTCCTTATTTGCAGTCTTACTTGCTTATAGAACACCTCAATAAATTAGTCAAATATTACATGAAAGAAGTTGGATGTGAGTAAACTGTTTAAGATGGAAGGTTCAAATGCCAGAGTCTCATAGGTTTCTTCAATGACAGAGTTCTTCACTTTCTACAAGATGAAAGAGGCTTCAGGAGAGCCTGCTTTAGTTTTGTGTTTCCCAGGATCAAAATGATAGATTGTGTGGGAAAGGCTGAGATATTGATAATCTGCAGAATGTAATATGAAATGGGTGGATTAGGTCTTTCAGTAAAACTGCTCCCACCATTAAGAGAATGTAGATAAGTAGGAGAGAGCCCACCATTCTGGCTGCTCCAAAATGAGCCTTCAGTCGGGTTCACTGAATCCAGACCCAGTATCTTTCATCCGCTGGATATGTGTGCAGAGCGATACAAGGATCAGGGTGATGGAAACAGCGCCAAGCAGAATAGGTGCAAAGAAGCCAAAAACTTTGAGGACAGTAAAGTAATAATAGATCCATTCCATTTCACCACTTGGGACTGTACTGTTGACCATCAAGTTAACGGTTGAATTCTGAGGGCAATCTGTATACGCATATGAACTCAAGTAAAGGGGGGCACTGAGTCCCAGGGATGACAATACAGATGCCCACAGCAACCAGGGCACCACCTTAGACATCCGCAGCTTCAGCCAGATGAAGAAACAATAGTTGAAGTCAACAATCTTCACACAGTAGAAGATACAGAGACAGGTTGTGAGCCAGAAACTGGAATTCGAGGTCCCTATTACAAACTGCTTTAACACTACAGAGATATAATTCAGGTACTAATCCTCACCCCACAGCATATTCATGTTGACCGCTCAGAGGCAAAAGCATTGATAAAAAGTGCATGAGATCCCCCTGAGCCATTAAGATGGGGTCGGGGGTGTTCAGACTCCGGCTTTTAGTCCAGTCCAGGAGATTTAATGTTACAATGAAACCACTGGCAAGCATCCCAATTACACTTCCTATAGAAACAATAATAACGTAAGCCATATCTAATTCACTCTCTACCTTCTGCTTCTGTTTGTTCTGAGGTGGTGTTTAGTGA
This sequence comes from Lissotriton vulgaris, assembly GCF_964263255.1. NCBI lineage: Eukaryota > Metazoa > Chordata > Amphibia > Caudata > Salamandridae > Lissotriton > Lissotriton vulgaris. Next base: position 1,311,122,459 of record NC_141695.1, read on the forward strand.
TATGAGCAACAATGCTTTAAATCAAGTTTTGAAAATGAGCACCACCAATCGCTTTTAAATACCACTTTCCTCATTTCCATTATACATCTGAATTTGTTTTTAATAGATGCAAATCTGAGTCTCTCTGTTCCACTTTGCCCTGTAAAAATAGCAGGACTTAGATGTTAAATTTAACACATTGTGGTACCAAAGCACTGACACTGTGAGGCAGATTTACTAAGAACTTGCATTGCCTTTGTGTAACACAAGTCATCACAGAGTAACACGATTCCTTAACTGGGATCTACTAGGTCACGGAAAGCCAGTATTAATTGCTTTGTGTGGTACAGTAAATACTAAGGGGCCTATTATGATGGAGGAAGGACACCGTAACAATAAATAGGACCAACCGCCAGAGGTGCGGCGGTCCCGCTAAGCCCATTAGGATGCAACCGTCACCATGGGGGTCGCATTCCACATATTTTACATTGTGGCGGGCGGTGCTGTAAGGAGCACCTGCTGCAATGCAAAATATGCATGTTGTGCATTGGCATGCACAATGTGACAGGCACCATGTGGTGCCTGCCACCTTGTACATGCCAATGAATGGGAGTTCAACACCCCGGGGGCCCGCATCAGGCCCCCCAAATTAAAGACTGCATGCCTTTCCATCACCACCATGGAAAGGCACTACACCACAATCATCATAACATGACGGGAGGTGCCTACTTGGCACCGCCATCATATTATGGCCAGGGACCGCACGGCAGGCAAACGTAACGATTGCCTGCGTGCGGAAAAACAGCGGACGGTCTTTCCGTCTGCCACTGTGCCCGCCACCATTGTAATAGGGCGAGGGGTAAATGGCGGGCGGACGGGGAAAAATAGCGATCCGCCCGACATCATAATTTCCCCCTAAGTAATGAAAGGTAGTGAATAGTGCTGGCTTGCCTTACTTTGCATGGGGTATGTGTTACATGGGTGGAGCATGGGCATTCCCATGCATCCACCCACTTACTTTGATGGAAATCCAGATTTAGAATGACTTTTAAGTCAGTGTTGGAGCCAAAATGGTTTGCCTAGATGCAGAGGCATAACAAGGAGAAATAGCTTTATTTGTACTTGTTATTTCCTCTTTCAACATGAACTGTGTTCTGCATCACAGATAGAAAGAGGATTATACTTTTAGGGATTGTTTATGCAGGAAGGTACCTCTTCGGGCACAAAAACAATCTTGCATGTAACATAGGCACCCTTACACTATGCACAAAAGTGCCTGCGTTGGCGCTAGGCAGTGCACAGTATGCTAGCAGGAGAAATGCTCACATTCTTTCAAAATATGGAGCATTTTAGCCTTCTCCCTTTCACACAATGTAACACGTGGGAAAGGTTGGTAAATCTGCCCCTGATGATTGGACGTTCACACTTTCAGTGCTCAGGAGTTCATTTAGACAATTTGCTAGCAGAAAATAGGCACCTTCCATGCTCCTCATGTGTCCCCTTGCAGCTTTCTGGGAGTGAACCCAAACTATCTTCTTACTTTTGCTTTATTACTTTGAAAGTACTTGGTATTTGTTTAGAAGTAAAATGCAAAAATGAAAGGGCCTGACTGCTTGTGTAGCAAACTTCACCTGTATATTTTTCCAACCGTAAATTTCTGTGAAGTAATCTTTTGTGCCAAATTGATAAATGTAATAATCAGGGGCAGCTGGCACGGATCTGGTGGAAGGGGTGGGAGTAAGGGGGTGTAAGAAAATAAAATGTACCTCCTTGCACCGCATCTCCCACGCCGTCTTTCCACCATGTCGGGATGAACAGGAAGCACCAAGGCTCCCCTGAGACAATCACAACCCTGCATGCAGCATTGTGACTGATCTTTGCGCCTTGGTTCGGTGCTCAGCCAGGGACTGGCAGCCTGGGCATGTTCTCCACCGAGGCTGCAATGCAGCCTGGGTGGAGAACATGCAAAGTGCGCATGAATGTTTGGCCGGCCCGAGACGGCCGGCCAAGCAGTCATTTGCAAATGGTGTGCCCACCACTCCTCCCCCTGCTCTGTGAGTAGAGCAGCCCCACCCCCTCAAAGCTGCAGCAGCAGGAAAAAATAAAATCATAATAACATCAAGTTATTATGATTGCATTTTTCCTGTATTTCACTGCTGTAAAGCATTGGTGCAAAGCTTCTCCTCCTTTGAGGAGGAACCGTCACTGGTATTAATTAATTTTACATTTTTTTCTTCTTTTTTTTGCTAATGCTAGCTGTTCATCTTTGGATATTATCAACCCCTTAGAAATGAGCAACAGACTGTCAGCTTTCTTTTATGAGGTAATTAACAAGATCGTGCTGTATTTGGTAGGGATCAATCAGCTGTTACCACTTTGGAATTCAACCAAAGGGTTTCTGAAAGACCTAAGTTGCTACAGATTTAAGCAGCTCTCAATAAAAAAGAGCTGAGGAAATTCTGAGGTCAGTGAATTCTGGTTCCCCTCTGGAACCATGTAGAGCTAAGTTCTTACAGCTGATTGTGGATGAAGATGAAAATATTCAGGCAAAAACATGAAATGTGTCCCTGGGGACAGCCATAGTACCTCGTAGCTGGAAATTAGTGATAGTTACAAGCAGAAGAAAGCTATCCCAGGCCCAGCTATTCTTACTGATTTCTGCCCCATCTTGTTGCTACTGATACTTATTTTTTTTTATTTACTTATAACATTTTATATAGTGCAAACTAAGCCTAGTGAGCTTTACAAATGTTACATCAAAAGAAAAAGTGAGAACTAGGCACATAGATATGAGTAGCTAACAGGAGAGCGTAAATGTTGTCCGTACTCGTTGTAGGTCCCAAGGTATTCAGGAGTACGTTAGCTATTCTCGCTTACAGTTCATCGCAGATCCTGGTAGGTGAGCTGCATCTGGTTGATACCCAACCTGCACCAGATCTGGGATAAGGGGAGAGTTTTATTAATTAGAAATACTTTGACTTATTTTTTTAAGGTGGTGGTAGAGGGGTTTATTTTGATTGCCGGGGGCAGGGCATTCCAGATCCTAGTAGCTAGGCCAGAGAAGGTGCGGGTGTAGGTTTTCTTTGTCCAAAATGTTTGCGGTTTCAATAGTAAGCTGTTGGTGCTTCTCCTAGTTTTGCTACTGCCTGATAATTCCAGTTTATTTGCTAGATAGTTTGGGGTGTTGAAGTGCAAGGCTTTGTGTGTCATGCAGGCAATTTTTAGCGGTGTTCATGCCTCATAAGAGAGCCAATTCAGTGCTTTTAGAGCAGGGGTGATATGGTATTTCTTTTTGGAGCCGGTAACGGTGCACAGATGGAATATCGATTTAGAAATGTCCACTTACACAAAAATAGATTTGGAGATATCATGATACAGAAATATCGACAGCAAGAATATCGTGGTAAAGAATATCGACTTTAAGGTAAGAAATATCCTTTTTAAAAATATCTAAGGGGGCGATTACGGTGGTGGGAAATCCACGAACGCCGGGCCAAATTAGGATGGCGGTGGGAATGGGAAAGGTACTGCGGAGGACGGAAAAACCGTCCGCTGTGGTACCGCAAGGCAGGCCTTTTACGCCCGCCTTGCGGGACCCTGTACCATGTGGCAATGGAGGCAGTGCCGTGCAGACAACGCCGTGGGCATTTTGATGCCTGTCTTTTGCGGCGGCGTTGCCTTTGGGGGTCTGTTGTGGGTCCCCAGGGGGTGGGATGCTGCACGTGTGGGGTACCTATGGTACCCCCCTACATATGCATGTACAAGGTGGCAGGCACCGCGCAGTGCCTGTCATATTGTACATGCATATGCAAAACATGTTTTTTAACATTGTGGCGGGTGCTGCCACCCACCACAATGTTAAAATACAGGATGCGCCTGCCAGTGTGGCGGGCGCATCCTAATTCGTTTTGCGGGACTGGCGCACCTATGGCGGGCGCTCCTTTTTGCACCAACGATGGCAGGCAGACTTTGTCTGCCCGCCATCGTAATCGGCCCCTAAGACATTAATATTGTTTGCAAAAATATAATTGTTTAAAATAGTGTTTTTTAAATTAGTGTTATATATTTTAGTATTCAATTTAAAAGAATGTGATCTATTTTTTGTATAAGTATTGTTTTTGTTTTTAATATATGTGTTAAAGTTTTAATAGTTATTAATTTTATGTTAATTACATTTTGCGTTTTTTAGTTCTGCAGCGGGTTGTGGGTTTATAGGGGAATCGGGTAACTAATTTAATTAAAATAAATTCATTATTATTCATTATTTATTAGCATTTATTTAATTTAGATTTCATGGTGTTAATTACGGGCATTAATTAATTATTAATTATATATTAATTGGTTGTTAAGTATTATTAATTAATTATTTGGTAATTATGTTAATTATATCATTATTTTTAGGAGCGGTCGTGGGTTTATAGGGAAATAGGGTGGGAAGTAATTTATTTATAATACAATCATTAATATTTTTTATTTAATATTAAGTTTTAAATGTATTTTTTATAGTGTTAATTGTGGGAAATAATTTATTATTAATTATTTATTAATCGGTTATTTAACTGTTGTGGGTTTATAAGGGAATAGGGTGGGAAGTTATTTATTTTTAATTAAGTAATAATTATTTGTTAATTAATGCACATACATTAATTACAATTTAAATATGGCAATTGTTTCATTATTTTAGATTTCAGTTGTGGGGTTTATAGTGGTAATGGGTGGAAAGTTAATTATTTTAAATGAATTAATATTAAATTCGTTGTGGAAACTGTGTAATGATTTTTAGGTGTGGGTTGTGGTGTTTATTGGGTTAGGGGGTGGAAAGTCATGTATATTTAATAATTAATAATTAGTTGATCATTAATATTAATTCCTAAATTGATCAATAATTAGGGTAATTGTTTATTTTCATTTTATGGATGTGTTTTGTATTTATAGGGGTAAGGTTTGGGGAATGAATTAATTTTTAGCTGTTACAATTGGTTTTGAAATTAATAATATTTCTTTAATTGAGAATTAATTATGTTAATTATGGAGGTATTTTAAAAAAAATGTAAATGTGTGTTGTAACTTGTGTGTGTCTATCTTTCGTAAACGAAATTATATTTTTATAGATGATTTCTTTTTTTGTTTTTTTAACTCTTTTGTGTTGTTGATATTATGTTTGTTTTTAATGTTGACTGACTCCAGTGGGAATATTAATTTTTACCCCTCTGGTATCCAACACTTTCCCTATTGCTGCACTAACTGGAGTGGGAATAGTATTTTTTTACGTCTTTGCTATCCAACACTTCCCTACTGTTGCACTCACTGGAATGGTAATAGTAAGAATGACTCCTCTGCTATCCAATACTTTCCCTACTGTTGCACTCACTGGAGTGGAAATAGCAATTTTTACTCCTCCGCTATCTAACACTTTCCCTATTGTTGCACTCATTGTAGTGGGAATAGTCATTTATACTCCTCTGCTATCCAACACTTCTCCTACTATTGAATTCACTGGAGTGGGAATATTAAGTTTTACCCCTCCGCTATCCAATATTTTCCCTATTGTTTCACTTTACTGGAGTGGAAATAGTCATTTTTACTATTCCGCAATCCAACATTTTCCCTACTGTTGAACTAAATGGAGTGGGAATAGTAATTTTTACCCCTCCGCTATCCAACACTTTCCCTACTGTTGCACTCACTAGAGTGGGGATCTTAATTTTCACCCCTTCGCTATCCAACACTTTCCCTATTGTTGTACTCACAGGAGTGGGAATAAAAATATTACCCCTCCGCTATCCAAAACTTTTCCTACTGTGGCACTCACTTGAGTGGGAATAGTCATTTTTACCCCTCCGCTATCCAACATTTTCCCTACTGTTGCACTTACTGGAGTGGGAATAGTAATTTTTACTAATGCTATCCAACATTTCCCTGCTGTTTTACTAACTGGAGTGGGTATAGTAATTTTTACCCCTCTGCTATCCAACACTTTCCCTTCCTTCGCACTTACTGGAGTAGGAATAGTATTTTCTACCCCTCCGCTATCCAATACATTTCCAACTTTTGCACTCACTGTAGTGGAAATTGTAATTTTTACTCCTCCACTATTCAACACTTTACCTACTGATGCACTAATTGGAGTGGGAATAGTAATTTGTACTCCTCCGCTATCCAACACTTTCCCTACTGCTGCACTCACTGGAGTGGGAAAAGTAATTTTTTCTCCTCTGCTATCCAACACTTTGCCTACTTATGCACTCACTGGAGTGGGAATTATTACGTTTTACCCCTCCACTATCCAACTATTTCCCTTCTTTTGCACTCACTGGACTGGGAATAGTAATTTATATCCCTCGGCTATCCAACATTTTCTCTACTGTTGCACTCACTGTAGTGGGAATAATCATTTTCATCCCTCTGCTATCCAACACTTTTCCTATTGTTGCACTCACAGGAGTGGGAATATAAATGTTTACCCCTCTGCTTTCCAACACATTCCCTACTGTTGATCACAACGGAGAGGGAATAGTAATTCTTACCCCTCCGCTATCCAACATTGTCCCTACTGTTGCACTCACTGGAGTGTGAATAGTCATTTTTACTCATCGGCTATCCAACACTGTCCTTACTCTTGCACTTACTGGAGTGGGAAGAGTAATTTTTACTCTTCTGCTATCCAATACCTTTCCTACTGTTGCACTCACTGGAGTGGGAATAGTTATTTTTACCCCTCCACTATCCAATACTTTCCCTACTGTTGCTATCACTGGAGTAGAATTAGCCATTTTTGCTAGTCCTCCATCCAACATTTTCCCTACTGTTGCACTACCTGGAGTGGGAATTGTATTTTTTACCCCTCCGCTATCCAACACTTTGCCTACTGTTGCACTCAAAGAAGTGCAAACTTTATGTTTAAATACTATTAAAAAGTTTAATGTTTTAATTTATAATATAATATTTTTTAATTAGATTTTATGTTATAAGTGTATGTATATACATATATATTTGTAATTTTTTATACATTTATATAATTAAAAAACAATGGGGTCACAGATGTCAGAGTGCTCAGCAGCGGGTGCAGGCTACGGGCCGGACCCTGGGCCAAAAGTAAATTTTTTCACAAAATTTAGCCCCACACAGCAATCCTTCTTAATCCAAAGATTTGGCAAAAGATATGTTGGGAGCACAACATGCATGCTCAAAAAACGAATATTGGAGCACATAAGAGCTGTCAAGAACAAGGATATGAATTACGTAACGTCTAAACATCTGGCAAAGTGCCAAAATAATGATTGCAGGAGAATGGAATTTTTCGGTCTGGATACTGTCACGCATAATGAAAGACTTGGTGACTGAAGAAGAAAATTGAGACAAATGGAATCCAAGTACATCATACGGTTACGAACTAAGGCTCCGAGGGGCCTGAATAATGATGAAGAGATGTACACTCACCTTTGAATACAGGATTGAAATGGAAAAATATGGAGAAATCAAAAACAACATCTAAAAGACCTTCCAATAACTGGGTACCCAGATGAACTCTGTATATGGCATAGATTGTAAGACAAGGATACTAATCTAAAATTGAGTAGAAATAAGAATACTAATCCGACACAAAGAACAAGTAAAAAGGAAATGAGGACTGATAAAAACTGTGTACTACACACATGGGTGGGAACAATAAGGAATTGCCAAACATGTGAGACATAAGGAACAATACAAAATTGAATTCCTTAAGAACTTCATGGGAGCAATCAAATATTACAATGCAATTTAGATACTAATCAAAGTATCTGTAGTGAACTAATTACATAACTATATATGTTTGTAACCCATCAGTCCATCATTGCGCAAAGTAAGAAAATGATATGCAATGCAAAGCCACATAAGCACCATATGTAATATTAATATGTTGTCAGTCGTTTGGGGAATGTTGCAAATAACTACAACTCCCATAATGCAATGGGGTTGTTTTTTACCAGGAAATGCTTAAATGGATGATGAAAGTAGTGTCTCCCTAACGTGACAACGGCTGCAAGGCCGAAACACGTCGGTTGACAGACTGGCTCTGTTAGGTAAATAAATCTTTGGATTAAGAAGAATTGCTGTGTGCGGCTACATTTTGTGAAATTTTTTTTTATATAATTATATAATAAATTAATATTTTATGAATTTTTAAAGTATATATATATATGTATAGATGTATATATGTTACATTTTATTTATGTGTGGTAAATGTTTTAATTACATTTATTTCTTATATTTGTTCAAATGTATATCAAATCCAAATCATTTTTAATGTAAATTTCTGTTATTTAATATATTTAACATTATTTTTATATATATATTAAAATCAAAATTTTTAAATCTATATTTTTTACATCAATATTTTCTTTTCGATATTTTTATACTTACCATTATCACCATAGAATGTTGATATTTTTGACATCGATATTTACAACTCGATATTTGTGTATGGGGATATTTTGGGCGTCAAAATTCTATCAGTGAACCGCCGGTGACGAGTCTTGCAGCCCCGTTGAGTGAGGCTCTTAGGGAAGCCAGTTTCGATCTCGGCAAGCCATATGGGGGTGTGTTCCCATAGTTTATTCTTGGAATCACTAGGGTTGTATGGCTGTTTTCAGGTCGCCGTCATTGAGGAAGGGTTTTAGTTTTCTGAGAATGTTCATATGAAAGTTTGCTCTTCTGGTGTCTGTGCTGATGTGCTCCTGCATGGTGAGGTTCTTGTCAAGTAATATTCCCAGTGATCTTGTGGACAACTGTTAAACAAAGCAGTAAACATCAGACTTACATAATTCCTTGACTTGCAACTAGCACTGTATCAGGCTCAATCAGGATTCAGAACCAGAGCTAGATTAAGGGAGATTGGGGTAGGGGCCCTAAAACTCTAGTGAATAACCTTCTTCCTTATGGTGCATTACTCAAGAGTAAAAATGGGTTCCTCATTGTCTAAGGAATATCTTGTTAAATTGGGAGTACCTCAGAGCTCTTATTTGAGCCCCACGCTTTCTAAACCTCTGTAACTCCTCTGGCATAACTCATAGTATCGTACAGTTATTAATCTATCATATATATGCGGATGATACCCAGCTGTTTAGTCACCTCGATGGTGATTAAAATCCTAATGCTACATTTTTAAAATGTGAATGTTAAAGAGAATGAGAGAGATGAGAGAAAATACAGTAAAGCTTAACTCTGATGAGATTAGGTGGTGGTCTTCTCTCCAGAAGAGGAAATCTGGTCTGTCACTTGATGGCCCCTAGTTCTTGGCTCTATCTGGACCCCTAAGACGGTAATCAAGGATGTGGGTGTTTACCTTGACGACAGCTAATCTTTCTGGTAAACTATGTGATATTGACTTGTGTTGTATCTCAGGCTTATAAAGATAATTTCTCCTTTGCTTCCTTTGGAGGGGCGGAACCTGGTAGTTCAGGCACTGTTTTGATGAAGATAGGACTATTGTAATAGGCTTCATTAAGGCATAAACAAGTCTGCGGTTAAGAAGCAAATAATTTTACAGAATTGGGAGTGTGGATGGCCTTCAGACTTTCTAAAATTTGATCGTCTCCTCCCATAGGAGAATATGGGTGGATTGCCTTTAAAACATTGTGACTGGCACACCATGCAAAATATAAGACTGTTTCATTCTATCTCAAGGTCAGATTGCAGGTACGCTGTCCTGTGGGCTGCCTTTGGTCTGCCATTAACAACAATCTCAAAATATCTTGCTTCAGTTGGGCATTGCATGGATTTAAGTCATTTAGCTTGCTAACTGCAAAAGACTTGCATGTGCTGCCTTGGGAGATAAAGGGATTTTAGTCTTATCTCTCCCTTCAGAAAATCCCCAATACAATTCTATTTTGAGTAATCTGTATAAAGTTGAAAAATGTTTTTTCAATATATATTTTTGCATCAATGCGCCCATTTGTGTACCGGTTTGTGCTCTATAAATATTGTAACCGGGGCCGGACTATAAACCACAACCGGCCCTGGCAATGTGCTTGGCCGCCCCCCCCCCCCAACCCCACTCGGGGGGAGGGGGGGGGGGGGGGTTGGAGGTGCCGTTGAGCTCTTTGCCGGAGCCAGTTTTCGGCCGATTTTGGTACAGGGCCGATTTTGCAGCTATGCTGCAAAAACAGCCCTGTAACCAAAACGGCCCCCAGGGGCCCAAAACCGCCCCCGTGCGTCGCACCGTGGGATTGCCCGGTGCCCGCTATGGCCAGTCCGGCCCTGATTGTAACATAACATAACACATGGTACGTTGGCACAACATCCCCAAATGTGAATTGCAACCCAGGCAAATGCTGAGCATGATCTAATACAGTGCCGTAAAAGGACAAAAAAGACCAGGGCAGAACTTAGCACAAGGTGCATTAAATTGGGATAACCAGGGGTACGACACCCTCAGCTGCTCCTGGCTTGCTATTTGCTACCACTGGTACTGGTTTTGTTTTATGTAATCCACATGGTCATGAAAGCAAGAACAGGAAGAAAGGAGGTCTCTAAGAATGTTGTTTTCTTTCTGTAGTTTCCATTCATCCCAGTTCCCATGTCCTGATCTACAAATAAGAGGCTGTGAGGGCCTAAAGTTGAAGTAAATATCAATCGTAATGATATTTGGATAACAGCGTGCATGATCACACTTCCACTCTCCTGGCAGATTACTGAACCAATGCCCATGTTTCATAGCTGTCACAAACATTTGTGCAACACATGTAATCATCCCTGAAGTAGTTTCGAGTGATAGCATTTGGTGTAGAGTACTGTGTGACATGACGGCCCTAAAGCTCTTTGCATGCAAGGACTCAGGGAGTTTGAGCGAATCAGGTAGGGGAGCAACAAGGGTCAAGCCTGATTAAGGAAAACTTGTAAAAAACAAAACAAAGCAGGACAAAGCAAGCTGTGTCTTCAACTTTAAAACATTTGACAAGATACTGGGGCTTTCCCCAAAGTAAAAACAAAACGCTTAATAAGCACAATTATGGTCATTACATTGGAAAAACGTATAGGAAACCAGCATTGTGCTAAAAATGTAATGTGCTCATTTTCAATGATCATTTATGAGATGCCCAAAGCAGTGTTGTTTTTTCCACAGGATATACTTTTTCCTGTTTTTTTGGCCAGGACAGTATCCCTGAGAACCCAACGTTGGGTTACTTCTTACCACAGGTCAAGCAAAGAACAGAAATAACAGTTGCCAGTTTACTGTGTCGTGCCACCAGCAATCAACTCACAAGTGAATGTTCAACTCTAGTGCCTTGGAGAGGCCTCATGTCCAGCCTGTAACCTGACAGAGTGTGATCTATGGGTTCCTGGGATCTACCTAAAAACAGTCCAGTTCCTTTCATTAGACTCAACATTGTGATATCCACATATAGTAGGGCAAAGCCTTCCATGTCAGAGCTCTACACAGGGTCCAAGACTCTATTTTTGCCTGTCACTGTTGCAGGGATTCTGCAGAGTCACAAAACTATGCTTGGGATTATGGGACACTAGTAGGCAGGGACTGAGTCATCCTCCCACCAGAGTACCCATGAGCCTGGGACCGACTAGCTTTAGTGTCTTACTTGCCCTCCTACTCACTCAAAGAGAACCAAATGTTTAGACACCTCAGAAGACAACATTCCTTTTTTTTAATTTATTTATCAGAAAAACAGCACATTACAAAGCGCACGTAGCCATTCGCCTACATCCCTTCTCGGGCCGGCAGTAGGGCACGCCGTCTTATCAATGAGGCAGGAGCATGTCAAATGGGAACAACACAGAATAAGCCCCAACTTCTAAACAATCAAGTATCCAGGCAGAGTCGGGAAGTCTCCGGTAGGCCGATACTATCGAAAGTGTAACGTGCACTGTGTATATATTGACATATCTATATAATTTTAACATTTTCTCCCAACATGTTCCCCACTCCCCGAACCCCACCACCCCTTAACTGGTCCCTAGTCTGCGTTCTCCATGTGAATTAGCGTGTAATCTGTTGGCGTGACATGGCATGTGCTGCTATTTACATCCTAAAGTGTCCGAGGCTACTCCCGTGTTCTTACACTGCTGGGGATGGCGTAACTCCTACAGTGCCTGGATGCACTGCCTCGCTAGAGGTGTCCCTGCTGGATTCAGCCCGGGTCCGAGCGCGCATCCCACCCCTGTTCCTCCCCCTCCCCCGATGCTGAGTCATCCTCGTCTACCCTGGAAGTTAGATAGGCTTGGTATAGTCCGCAGAAGTTCTTGGGGCGACTCCGGGGAGGCAGTAATTTAACTTTAACTTTAACTTTAACTTTAACTTTAATTCGCTATACGTCTCCGCTTGCGTGTTACAGTACAACATGTCGCTGGCCCATCGCTTCAGCGTCGTTAGGGGGCCCCTCATCCAGCATAATGCGACGACCCGCTTGGCGAGTAGCATGCCCATGCTGACCAGTTTCCTCACCGGTACTGGTACGTTCCTCGCGTAGCCGAGTAAGGCGAGGGCTGGGTCTATTTCTAAGTCTAGTTCCGCAATTCTGCTCATTTCAGCGAATATGTTGGTCCAAAATCTCCGAACCCCCGGGCACAACCAGGCTACATGTAGGAAGTCCGCGACTTGGGCGTGGCATCTCTCACAGCGGGGTGAGTCGCGGAGACCATACCTGTGCAGCCTTTCCGGTGTGTAATACACCCGTTGTAAAATTTAAAGTGGATCAGACGGTGTCTTCCGTTCAGCGAGATCCGCCTGGAGGCCGCACAGCAGTATGCCCACATGCCATCGTCAATGTGGGCGTCTAAATCGGTCTGCCAGGCCAGTCGCGCCCTCGTGTACTGCAGTGCCGTATGTTGATGTCCTAGTCTATAAAGCTTAGAAGTGAGCTTCTTCGGTGACTCTGTGTCTATGACATACACCAACTCTGGTATCGCAGGGGGTTCCTCCATGTCGGGGCCTAGTTGGTCTAGAAGGGCACTACGCACTCTGTGATACTGGAAGCGGTGAAGCAATGAGGGACGATCCCGCCCTCGCGTCAGCTGGTCCCACGTCTTTACCTTCCCTTGCTCAAAGAGATCTCCCAGTGTGCGTGCACCCAGGTCACTGAGGGCCCTGTGTACACCCGGTTCCGTCAATGTAGGAAGCCACAGTGCCCAATGCATCGGCATATTGGGGGCATACAACAATACTTTATCTTGCCTCTGCAATATGGAGTGCCAGGCGTGGTTAGTAGACAGGATAGAATCCAGCGTTCCTACTCTACGGTCGCTAGGGCCACAGATAGTCGCTGGGAGCGGGGTTGGGGCTGCGAATAGTCTTTCCAGAATCACATGCGGAATGTCCGGATTGCCATGTATCCAAGTGTGGAGATGGGAGGCCTGCACAATCCTATAGTAGCGCTCTAGGTCAGGGGCAGCCAGTCCCCCTTGCTCGTATGGCAACTGGAGCACCTTCCATTGAACTCTAGGTTGCTTCCCGGCCCAGGCGAGTCTCACGAGGAGTTTGTTTAAGGTCGTGAAGAAGGCGTTAGAGAGGACGATCGGAAGGTTATTAAAGAGGAACAAAAATCTCGGGAGGACCACCATTTTCATCAAGGCAATGCGGCCCATCAGAGAGAGCGGGAGCTTAATCCAGAGCTCAACATCATCCGCGAGTTTGCTATATGCAACCCCGTAATTTTCCCGCAGCATAATTTCAGGATCTGTATGTAGCATTATGCCCAGGTATCTGATCGGTTCCGTGGACCACTGGAGCGGGTATTCCATCTCGAAAGGTTCGGTGACAGGGGTCAGAGGGAATGCCACTGACTTTGGCCAGTTGACTTTCAGTCCCGAAACGGCCCCAAACCGTACAACCTCCCTCAAGACCGACGAGAGGTTGTTCACCGGATCTCTGACGTACAGCAAAGTGTCATCCGCGTACGTGGATATACCAATCTTGTAGGTAGGGTAGTTGATTGCTTCGTAGGAGTGGTATTCCCGCATCGCGCAGGCCAACGGCTCTGCCACCAGTGCGTAGAGAAGCGGCGAGAGGGGGCAGCCCTGTCTCGTGCCCCTGCTTACAGTGAACAACTCCGAGACTGCATCACCCAGACGAACTCTCGCGGTAGGCTGATGATAAAGCGCGCCCAGTAGTTGGAGGAATAGGTCTCCCAGCCCCAGCTTCCTGAGTACTTTGCGCATGAACGCCCACTCCACGGAATTAAACGCCTTCTCCATGTCTAGGAAGACTGCAACGGCCTTGGTGTCATGTTTTGTGTGTTTCATGGCTCCCATGACCGTCCGGATGTTATACGTGAGATTCCTAGCCGGAATAAAACCCGCTTGCTCCGGGGCCACCAACTCAGGGGCCACGAGTGCCAATCTGGTTGCCAGCACCTTAGCATAGAGCTTCGCATCCACGTTAATAAGGGACAAGGGGCGGTATGAGCCTGGGAGATCATGCGGTTTGCCTGGTTTTAATATTGTTACAATGAGTGCTTCTCTCATAGAGGGCGGCATAGCACCGTACTCGCAGATCTCATCAAAGAGGGCGGAGAGGTAGGGCAGCAGCTTTTCTTTGTACACCTTGTAAAAGGCCACAGTCAGTCCGTCAATTCCGGGCGCACTTTCGGACCTCATGCTGTCTAGAGCGTCCGCAATCTCCTCCCGGAGTATGGGAGCCATCAGGAATTCCCTCTGCCAGTTCTCTAGGAACGGCATTTTAATATAGCTTAGGTAGTTCTCAATTTGGTCCTCCACCCCCGAAATCTTGCTGGAGTACAACTCCTGGTAAAATCCTTTAAACTCCGCTAGGATATCTTCCTCCGTTGACAGCGTCGCCCCACCCGCCGATCGCATTTCAGTGACTGCCTGTCTTCGCCTGGCGCCCTTCATAATTCTGGCTAGCAGCGAACCTGGCCGGTCCCCCTCACCGTATGTGCGGGCCGTCGCGTACTTCCCTAAATGCCTGACCTCTCTGTCTGCCTCCTCGTGGAACTCTTTCAGGAGCTCCTGCAGCGTCCAATCTCCAGTCGGGGACGGGTCTGCCAGCCGTTGCCGTTCACACTCCGCAATCTGCCCCTCGAGATATGTCAGTCTGTTCCTAATGGCTTTCAGGACACTTGAATGCTTTGCCATGACCACCCCTCTAACGTAGACCTTAAATGTCTCCCACACCGTCCCGAAGCTGTCCACTGTGCCTACATTATTAGCAAAGAACGTATCTATGTCCTCCCCTAGTTCAGCCCTAAATGTCTCATCTAACAAGGAGTATGGTGGAAAGTGCCACGTGAACGGGGGTATTCTCGGTTTTGGGGTGTTCAGTACCAACAATATGGGGGAGTGGTCCGATAGTGTACGTGGGAGCACCCTGCAGTCCCTCACCATCGTTAGCAGTGCAAATGTGGACAGCCAATAGTCTATCCTGGTGTGGATGTTGTGGTACGCCGAGTAGTGTGTGTAACCCCCCCGAGCACTGTGTCTCTCCCTCCAGACATCCACCAGACCCAGTCTCACCATTTCCGCTTGCATTTGCTGCGCGGCCGCTGCCGGGCGCCGGGTGGGCCCCGCCGATCTATCCAGATCTGGGTTAAAAGTGAAGTTAAAGTCCCCCCCCCAAAGCATTCTATCTGAGGGCCAATCGACACAGTGTCCCGCTACTGCTGCATAAAAGTCGGGGGAGTCGCAATTCGGGCCATACACATTCATGACTAGCAGGTTATGTCCCTTACCCGTGCATTTGCTTAGCACAAAACGTCCTTCCGTGTCTGCTCTTAGCAGTGTGAGGGATAGCTTGGATTTAGGATTGACCCACGTGAGAACTCCCCTAGCGTGTGAGGTGAAGCCTGCGTAAGTGGAGTTTCCCTGGAGTCCCCTATGTGTGAGCATCCTACTGTTGTTGGGTAAGTGTGTTTCCTGCAGCAGGGCCAGGTCTATGTGATGTCTCTGGAGGTAGTGCAGCACCTTGCGGAGTTTACGATAGCCGTTCAATCCCCTCACATTCCATGTCAGTGCCGTAAGGGTCTCAGTGTTACTCAGAAAATCTCCGTGTGGTGTGTCAGCCATTCGGAGTGTAGCGACATCTCATGATCACTTCTAGTACTTGTCCCGCCCTCCACCGTGTGCCGCCACCGCCAGTCACCTCTGAGGAATGTAATATTGCAGAACACATTATGGACCCCCCCCCAAACTACCCTGATCCCAGAACTGGCAACTCGTCCCACCTCCCACAGTCAACCAACCCCAACCTGGTGTGACCGAATCCCCTGCGCCCCTCCCCCCCACCCTCTAGCAATCCCATGCAACAATACCCCAAACAGGCTCAACCTGTGCTGTAACTGCTGAAAGTGCTAGGGCAGAGGTAGCCTCCTCAATCCTTTTGTCGTGCACAATCCCTCCTGGACCTCCGTGCAATGTCTATAAGCTGCTCCTACGCCAGCGCCCTATTAGTGGAGACCAGCAATCAATGGTAAGCAAAGTGTTCCGACAAACTGTCCGGGCCCCCACCCCCCGCCCCCCCGACCTCACCGGAGCTGTCCCGTGTCCGGCCCCTGAGCGGCTGTCCTCGCCTAGGGCTGCACTGTGGCTCAGGCGCGTGTCCCCAGGGGCACCAATTCAAAACAGTCAGATCTCACCCACTTTACAGCGTCCAGTAGATCAGCGACTCCTGCAGTTTGCTCCATGCGGGAGTCTTCCGCATGTCCAAGTGGGGGGGTGCCATGGGCGCCCCCGCAGCAGCGGCTCCCTGATGTGACCCAGAAACCCCACTTCTTCTCAGTCCTGTTCCTCCAGATCCTCAGTGCCAGTTTGTTCCGCAGCGCGCGCCTCCGGGCTTCCTCTGTTCTCCCTAATCCACACCTTCAAAGATTTTTGCAGTTCTTTGGGATCTGTAAAAAAGTGCGAGTGTCCCTGTCTGTTTATGCGCAGCCGCGCCGGGTACAACATGGCGTAGTCTAAACCAAGGTCCCTTAGCTGTTGTTTGTACGGAACGAAGCGCCGTCTCTCCTCCTGTACTTTTGTGGTGAAATCAGGGTATAGAGATATGTCCATTCCCTCGTACTGCAGTTTCCCCTTCTCACGGGCCGCTCGGAGGGCAGCGTCCCTGTCCCTGTAGTTCAGTAATTTCGCTATGATCGGTCTAGGATTCGCGCCCGGTGGAGGCCTTGGTCCAAGGGTGCGATGGGCTCGTTCCACTATGAACATTGGGGAAAAGGTGTCGTCTCCCAACAGTGTCTTCAGCAGCTTCTCAACAAAGAGTTCCATCTTACCCGTTTGGGTCGACTCGGCCACTCCCGTTATGCGAATGTTGGAGCGCCTGGAACGCGCCTCCAAGTCCTCCGACTTCTCTTGGATTACCTGGAGCAGGCGGCCAAATTGTTTACGGTCAGTATCCCACTCCGTCTGCGCCTCTTCAGCCTCTGTCAGTCTGCGCTCCGCCATATCAAGCCGCTCCGCATGTTTATCCACTCTCTCCGTCATGCGGTCCATTCGATACGCCAGCGCATCTATCTTGTTGCCAATGGCCGACATGCCCTCCTGCAGGCCCTTCTCCATAGTCGTAAGCATCCCTTTTATTTCCGCACATAGCGAGGCACCCGGATCGTTGGTTGCTCCCGGAGACTGGGAGGCCGGAGGGCCTGGTTCCTTCTGTCGTCGTTGGTCGAACGACAGTTTCGACTGCGTCCTGTCCCCCTTAACCATCGTTGCGTTCCCCAGGCAGGCCGGGCACCTCGTGTATAAAGATAGCACAGGCTTCTAGTACTCTGTACGTGGCCTTCCGCTGGGTGCGGGCCGTCACAGGGGGACCGAGGGTCTGACAGTGTGGTTTGTGTGTCCTGGCGGGCTCCGCCCGGGCTGCAGGCCGTGCTGTTGTCTAGCCGGGTGTCCACTCCCCAGCCCCAGCGGTACTGCCCGAGTCCCCTGTGGAGTACAGCACGTGTGGGGGGGGGCCCTCGATACTCAGTTAGCTTCTCGCTCCCCGAACTGTTCTGCGCGCCCTCGTAGCGCTGGGGAGCCCGCCCGTTGGAGGGCCCTGGGCGATCGTACCTTGCCGGGGTTCCACTGGTGCCACGTGGTGCGTCACTGTCCCCGCAGCTGGGCCGGCGTTTTTCTCGTGGCTCGTGTCTCCGGGCGCCCCCAAAGACTGTCTATTGGGGCCCCCTTGCGTGCTGCAGAAGTGCTGAGGAACCGGAGGGTCAGCCTCCGCTGGGACCCGGATGGGCCCGAGTCACCCGCTCCGCGCGGCCGCACGTCGGGTCATGTATCTCGGCCCCGGCGCTCAGGAAAGGTCGGGGATCCTGGCCTGGTCTCGCGCCACCTCGTAGATGAGGAAAAAGAGGGTCTCCGAGCAGGCCGCGGTCCCAAACTTCGGTCGGAGGTGCGTTAGGGGCAGGGTCGGCAATTCCTGCCGTTTTCGCCGGGTTTTCACTGCTGGGCAAGGATCTATGTCGGATATTCGGTGGCGCCGACGCGGAGCTCTGCTCTTACGCGTCCGCCATTGACGCCGGCTAGCTCCGCCCCCTCAGAAGACAACATTCCTGACTCTCAAAAAGAATCGCGGTTGCAGGACACACCCTCTCATTCTCACACTCGTACTAGTCCACAATATGGGGGGTCATTTAAGTTGGCGAGTGGATTTCCACCACACGTCTGGCGGTGGCAATCCGCCCGCCATATTCCACCGCCCGCCTACCATTTCCCCCCGCCATGGTGGTGGGGACCCCAGTGGACAGAAAGCCCGTCCGTAAATTTTCCACTGGTCGCACAGGCGACCGGGCAGAAAAGGGCTTCAATATGGTGGAAGTGTCTGCAAGAAGTACTTATGAACTGTTTTGTTTTTTAATACACTTTGAATGCTGTATGCAAAACCATTTTTTCAATAAAAGAGGAGATATTTTGGCTAAATATAAGGCTCAAAGTTTGGATGAGCGAGAGGCAGTAAATACAAAAACAATACCATAGGGAACAATAAACTTTTATTGGTTATCATGTTAAGAACCCATTGGTCTGACCACGGCCAGGGACCTGCTCTCTGTCCCACATCGCTCCGGTCTGCTGTGCTGGGCCTCTGCTCAGGCTGGTAGGGGTTTGAGCCTAGGTCATCCGCTTGCATTGTCCGCCTGCTTTGCCTTGCTGCGCTCTGCTTCGTTGTGCCCACATTGTTGACTTTTGTGCCTGATTGTCAGTTTATTGATTATTTTTGAATTGTTGCCTTGTTTGCTTCATTTTCTGTGCCTTTCCCACTGTGCCCTTTGTTTACCCTTTTTCGCTCCATCCTGCCTGTTTCCTGCTACCCCACCCGCCACTGCTGTCCTTGCGGCCCCTCCCCTCTGCAGTTTTCCCGCTCCCACCTCACCTCCCTACCACCTCCCCTATAAGATGCCGGCCGCTGCAGCGGGCGCTCCGCACCAAAGGAAAGGCGGTCGGCGCCCATCTGCGACCCAACCACGACCAGCACCAGGAACCCTGGACCTCCGCACCGCCAACAATACAACCCAGCGGCACTTTACGCACTCAGCCCAGGCTGCAACAACAACGACAAGCTAGCTTCACCAGCCGACACCCATGGACCCTTCATCTGTCAGCGCTGCCAACAAACTTACAGCACCGCAAGGAACACAGACCCAGAACAACCCGACTGCAAGAACACAACCGAACCGAAGACCCTGCAATGCATCCTCCTCAACGTCCGATCCCTCCACAAACACGCCACCGAAATCTGGGACCTCCTCGACAGCACCACCCCGGACGTAGCATTCTTCACCAAAACCTGGACCAACACCACCTCAGGTCTGGACATCGCCATCGCTATTCCTCAAGGATACAAGATCTCCAGGAAGGACCACGACACATACACGGGAGGGAAAATCGCCATCATCCACAAATCCACCCTCCGCCTAAGCACACTCCCCGGCGAGCTCACACACCTGATAGAACACCTGCACTTCAAGGTACGGGCCAGTCCTTCCACCACCCTCCGAGGAACCCTCATCTACTGACCCCCTGGACCCCACGGACCATTCACCAACTCCTTCACGGACATCATCTCCCAGCATGCCATCGCATCCACCAACTACACCCTGCTGGTGGACCTTAACTTCCACCTCGACAATCAACTAGACCCCAAAACCACATCCTTCCTCAACAACCTCCACAACATAGGACTCCGCCAAATCGTGACCAAACCCACGCACTCTGCAGGACACATCCTCGACCCTCTTTTCACAACAGGAAACTCCATCACCTTCAGTCACACCACCGAACTCGCATGGACTGACTACCGATGCGTACACTTCACCTTCAAAAAACCCACCATCCACAGACACCAGCATCTGCTCCCACGAAAAAACTGGCCCAGAATCACGGACGACCAGCTCACCTCCTCACTCAGCAGCTTCACCCCAACCAGAACGGAAAAGACGACCCTAACACTGCAGCCCAAACCCTGCACAGATGGATCACTGACTGCGCCAACACCATAGCCCCCCTCAAGGAAAACAACAACAACCATGCCAAGAAAACCAAATGGTTTACCACCGAACTTCGAGAGTCCAGGCGCACTTGCCGCCGCCTGGCAAAGACCGAGAGGAACACCAAATCCACAAAAGCACACAACAACTTCAGAGCCACTACTAACACCAACCACCAACTCATCAGATAAACGAGAAAAAAAGCGATTGAAGACAGGATTTCCACACACGCACACAACACCAAAGAACTCTTCAACATAATCAAGGAGTTCGCACAACACCCCAGCGAGTCGACTGACATTCCTCCCTCACAAGACCTCTGTGACAAACTCAGCATCTTCTTCGACCACAAAATCAAGAGCATCTACAACAATTTCAATGAAGACAACCAATACACGCAGCCCCCACCTACCACTCTGACAAACAGAAGCCAGCAATCAACAACTGGACAGCCCTCTCCACTTAAGAAAATGAAGCCAATCCACTCCAGGGTGCCCATGGACCTCTGCCCTCACCACATCTTCAAAATAATATCCGACTACAGGAGGTAGCCCATACACCCTAATGAGACTAGGGCAAACATTTGTAACATACAACAATGTCTCAAAGGGGTGTCAGTAGGAGGACAATAAAAATAGTACAATTAATTACTGAAGAATAAATCCAGAAGGGGGAAAAAAACCAGGGAAACCAAATATTTTGCAAACCAAATTGTATTGGTATATTCACATTTTTTACATATTCAATTCCATATGATCAAACAAAAAAGTTGTGCTGCATTACATTAAATGGCATGTAACCTGTTGGATACTGTGCACAAGTGCTCGTGAAGGATTGTGACGGCGCAAGTGACAACGTGAGGTAGTATGTACAGCGACGGTGAGGGGCACAACGGCGAACAAGTGAACTTTAAAATGTACAAAGTCAGTATAACCAAACCGTAAATGAAAGTATGATGTACAAGTAATTTAAGTAGGTATCCTTGATTGGAGTGGCAGGAATTTCGCTGTGAAGTCGAAGGCATTTCGGCTTGTAGGAATGTTAGGCCATCATCAGAACCAGGTTACATTGATTTATATTGTAGTGGTCTGGGGCCACACCATCAGAAGTTCGGAGTGGAAGGGCGTAAGTTCTCAGGGGAACCTAAGTGCACCAAGGCTGGGGTGTCAAGGTTGGATGCAGGTCCCCAATGAGAGATGGAGATATGCTCAGTGGCCTGTGTCCTGAGTCCAAGGCTGTGGTACTGGTAGCTCAATGGACAGCTGGTGGCAATGAATGTATAGCCGGCGTCAGTCACGCTCTACGCAGCGGGAGTTAATTCACAAAGCCTGCATTCGTCAGGCTTAGTGCAAACCACATCTTCAACAGAGCCGTCAACACCATCGCATCCATTCTCCGCCACACCATCAACTGCTCTCTGGCAACCGCCTCATTCCATGACGACTGGAAACACACAGAGGACAGCCCTTCCTAAAGAAACCCTTGGCTAGC
This sequence comes from Lissotriton vulgaris, assembly GCF_964263255.1. Lineage (NCBI taxonomy): Eukaryota > Metazoa > Chordata > Amphibia > Caudata > Salamandridae > Lissotriton > Lissotriton vulgaris. Next base: position 1,311,144,346 of record NC_141695.1, read on the forward strand.
CCCACCGAACTCAAAAACTATAGACCCATCTCCCTGCTCCCTTTCCCTGCGAAAGTCATTGAGAACGCCATTAACAGCCAACTCACCACATTCATCGAAGTACACAACATCCTCGACTCCTCCCAATCCGGCTTCAGGAAAAACCCCAGTACAGAAATCGCCCTCCTCGCCGCAACAGATGACATCTACACCCTACTGGACAAAGGAGAAACAGTAGCTCTCATCCTCCTCAACCTCTCAGCGGCGTTCAACACAGTCTCCCACTGCAGCCTAATAAGCAGACTCCTCAACGCAGGGATCCAGGACAAGGCCCTCAACTGGATCCGTTCCTTCCTCACTGGCAGAACGCAGCAGGTCAGGCTCCCTCCTTCCTCTCGGACCCCACACCAACCACCTGCGGAGTCTCTCAGGGGTCCTCCTTCAGCCCAACTCTCCTCAACGTCTTCATGGCTCCACTCGCCCCCATCGTCAGAACCCACAGACTCAACATTGTGTCATACGCAGACGCCGCCGAACTCATCTTCTCCCTATCCAATGAACCAAACACCGTCAGACACAACTTTTGTGAAGGCATGGAAGCCGTCGCCAATTGGATGAAAAGCAGCTACCTACAACTAAACACCAACATGACAGAAGTACTCATCATGGGCCCAAACCCCGCCGCATGGAACAACACCTGGTGGCCCCCTGCCCTCGGAGACCCACACACCCCCATGGACCACGTACGCAACCTGGGAATCATACTGGACTTCGAGCTAAAAATGGACCCCCAGATCAACTCCCTCTCGTCCTCCTGCTTCCACACCCTCTGCCTCCTACGGAAGACATTCAAATGGATCCCTCTCGAACACAGAAAGACTGTCACTCACGCCCTGGTCACCAGTAGACTCAACTACAGCAACGCACTCTACGCCAGAATAAACAAAAACCTCACCCGGAAGCTACAAAACATCCAGAATGCTGCCGCAATACTGATCCTCAACCTTCCAAGACACTGCCACCTCTCCCAGCACCTGTGCACACTCCATTGGCTCCCTATCGAGGCAAGAATCACTTTCAAGATGCTCACCCACGCATACAATGCCCTCCACAACACCGGACCAGCATACCTGAACAACCAGGTCAAATTCCACGCACCCCAAAGGATTTACGATCAGACCAGTTCTCCTACACCATGCTCCCATGCACCAGGAAAACCAGATCGGGAGGCCGCTCCTTCTCCTTTCTCGCAGTCAAAGCCTGGAACACCCTTCCACTACGCCTCAGACAGACAACATCGCCTCCCATCTTCAGAAGACACCTCAAAACCTGGCTTTTCGATGGACCCTCCCTGATGGACCGGAGCTACCCCCCCCATCCCCCCCCCAGCGTCTTGAGACCCCTACGGGTGAGTAGAGCGCTTAACAAATGCCTGATTAATTGATTGATTGAGGTTATTTCCACCCACTGGGACAAAAACTCATGTAATCTTCCCACAACAGGTGTTCAATGATCAGGGGAAGCACAAGCAAGTCACCGCTTTCTGGGGCAATACCCTTAGTGGTTCCGACTCTAGCCTTAGAATTCTAACTTTGTGACCCCCTCTGCAGTAGCCCAGAGGATGGGATCTTTTGCATTTACAGTCTTTGAAAAGAGGGGATGCCCCTGGAGAGACGGCCTTGGAACTCTGCGGTACCAAGACCAATGAAAGGAACAACGGGTAGAAAGTGTCTGTAGTGCTCCCATGGCCCTCACAGTATTAGTGTTCTTCTTTACCTTTTCAAGCTTCTGGTCAACCTGTTGTCTAAAGAAGTGCTCCCCATCGAAGGGCAGGATGAGCATGTGCTAATGGTCTTCGGGCTAGTAGCCAGAAACATACAGCCAAGGGTATAAGCAAAGAAGGGTCGAAAAAGGGAACTTGAATTTATTTCATGGACTGGACTGTCAGCAGCATCAATGGCACACGGAATATTGATGCTGCAGATGGGCCTGCCCTCTGCCACTTGTTTATTTCCCTTTTTATTGTACTGGTTCGTGAGGTGCTGAAGAAGTTCCTCCATCTCATCACATTGCGCCCTATCATACCAGAAAAACAAACTGACAGAATTGGCAATGCACCAATGAGTTTGACTTTTTCCGACGGAAGGTGGTGTATTCCTCTTGTGTTCAACGTTGGCATTCTTGAGGGCGGTATGACCGACAAGGGGATGCTATAGAAATTGTCCCTTACTATTTACTCGGTCACAAGAGGACACCTTACATTTCTTATCCTGCCGAGGGGTAATGACTCCACCTTTATAGGCTCCTAGAGGATGTTGGGAGTAGACCTAAGCATTTCTTTAAGCGTGGGGAGGTACTGCTTGGAGTGCTAAGTGAAAGAGAATCATCATCCTCTGGTAGTTTATGCATCTGACCTTGTGGCATGTGGCTGCTCTTTGGAGGACCTCATGTAGGTGGTGATGTTGTTGGTCAGGAAAGGGTTTGCAGGGTACAGGTCATAGTCTGTATCCCCAGGTGAATTGACATCATAGTCATCTCACAGGTCATCCTGAGGGTGTTGATCTAAGGGCATGTCATAAGCATCATGAGAAGATTCTGGACTGTCTTCCCTAAACCAAGAACGTGGAGTTAGTAGAGAGCGAGATGAAGGGTCAGCAGTGGTTGTAAAGGGAGCAAGGAAGGGGTGGAGAATGAGGCAAAGGAGGAGAGGAGAGGTGGAGTGGAGGTATATGAAGCATAGGAGGTGGTGGACTAGTGCCGTGATCGTGGCACCAAGGGATCTTAAGAGCAGGTTCTGATGGTTGGTTAAGGGCCTGCACAAAGGTCAGCTTCTTCTTGTGTGGATATGAGTCTTTCACCTTTGTAGTAGGCTCAGTGAGGATGCAACCACTCTGTGGATGAAAGAGGATCCGCTGATGCCAGAAGTTGGCTCACCTAGAAGGTATAGTAGGATGGGCTGAGCTTGATCCATGAAGGCGGAGGAAGATTGCACCTGGACACCAGCATTTACGTGCCAAAGATTGCATTTAGGCTGGCAGCACCAAGGTAGATTTCCGCTCTGAGGATCTTGAGTCTAAACACGGCTTCAAAGGTGTCTTTGAAGCTGGTGAAGAAAGGGGGGTCAAAGAAAAATGATGTGGCTTTTGTATGGGCTTCAGTGGCAGACCGGAAGCCTCCTGAAGGTCTTCTGAGCTCAACGTGCCTCGAGAGCAATGCTCAGCTTCAGTTCAGTGCCAAGAATGTGGAGGAGGAGGCAATGGACTTACGCAGCCATCTTTGGTGGATTACATTGGGGGGTGGTGGCTCTTTGACTTTGACCTCAGAACTGGAGAGTTCTTCTGGGGAAAAGGCCTAGCCCTCTGTGGGGTAAGTTCACAGCTGTGCACCAGCTCCCCCGTCCTGTTTGCCAAAGAGATTCAGAGTGTTGTTACTCTGCTGGTGCACCATGGAAGAGGATGCAATGTGTCAAGCTTGGCTGCAGTGCAATGTTTTCTTATTCTAGAAGGAGAAACATGCAGCACCGTAGGCCTCCTCATGCTCCAGTGACAGGCATAGGTTACATAATTGATGTAGGTCAGTTCACAGATACTTGGCATGACACTTCGAGTCGTTTATGAAGGGAGTCCTTTTCACTTTGAGATAAAGAGAATAAACAATAATTGCTACTTGGAAGAGTCTAGAGGATACGAACGTGTCCTGTAACAACAACACAAGACGTTGACCCTAACCTTAGTGAGATTTTTCCGAACCAGACAGAAAAACAATATCTAATAATGGAGCCAATGCCCATGCGGATTACCAGCAGTAGATGGAGTCCTTGTGACTTAGAGACTTCTTCAGAGAAAAGAAAGTTGCATATGTCAGAGCCCAACACTAGATGGCAGGTGTATGCACAGCATGTGTATCTACAGTTACACATGCCATGAGGAAATTGTTTTTTGCAACGATGCTGTGGTTCTCCTGCGGAATAGGGGTAGAAAAAATAAGGTAGGGTTTTCCTTTTTTTCTTAATAAATGACCCTTGGGATGGGTCAGGGCCCATATCTAATGATATTACTTTCTATAAATGTGGGAAGGAGCCGATTTTGGCGCTGAGGACCCCACTGCCCGGGCCTGGCACATATTTCCAAAGGTAGGGGGTATGGGTGCCCCTCCCATGGACGATTACGACCCCGGTGGTCTGGTCCTATTCCTGGTGACCCGCAGTAGTCTCAAGAGGGAGGCAGAACCTTTCCATATCACAAAGAGGTCATCAAAAAAACCGACCTATAAGACACATGTTCATTCTATGCTATTGTATGCTCTCTATGGAGCCGAGGCTCCTCCCACCAGCCCATGTGAAAACACGCCTAGCTGTACCCTCTAACTGACAGAACATGAAAAAAGTGTTTTATAGACACCAACTGATCATCATCACCATCTAATGTGTGTGTGTGCACTGGAGTCTTGTTTCCTTTCTGTTACGGTAGTACCGGAGGTGCAAAAATATATACATCAGCAAATGAGAAAGCAGGGAGTTCAAAAATGGAGAGTTTGAATGAGCTACATATGATAAAAATAATGTCATCTTTAACACTATTCAGAGGGTAGGTACGAGTGATTTTTTTAACACTAGTTCAGAATCATCTGCATTCCAAGACAAAGTACTTCCTCCTCCCTTTCCTGCTGCGAAACATAGAACTATTTACAGCACAAAGAGAACACCTGAAAATGGACAGTTGAGCATTCTTCGTTATGAATGGACTAAAATAATTGTTTCCATGAGAGGTTATGGAAGTCCTGACTCTGAAATAATGTGTGTGCCCTTTGGAAGGTTCAGCTGTACTTGTCAAATGTTTCCATTTACTACACTACTGAACAGTTTTGCCGCAAAGGCAATATCAGGAGCAGAGCATGGACAAAGCCATGTGTCAGTAATGACAATCAAAAGGACATGATAAACCTTCAAGGCTTGCAATTCTGTAGCTTGTTTAGACAAGCTGATGACAACGGAGGGTGGGACGGAGTGTAATACATCAAGCTAACAAATGCCCCAGTGCTTCAAATTTCTGAGCAGACCTGGACTGAGGTTTGCTAGAGAACATTCTTTCAGGGGCGGCTGGTGACATTTGAAAGTGGTGGGGCGTAAACTAATTTGCATATTGCACCGCAGCGAGCGAGCACAGCGAGCGAGCGATCCCGAACCACCTTGCATCCATCCATACATCATTCATGCATCCACCCATCCATCCATCCACCCACCCACCCATCCATCCATCCACCAATTCTGCATTCATCCTGCATCCATCATTCATTCATGCATCCACCCATCCATCCAGCATCCATCATTCATTCATGCATTCACCCATCCATCCATCCTGCATCCATCATTCATTCATGCATCCACCCATCCATCCATCCACCCATCCATCCTGCATCCATCCATCCATCCATCATTCATTCATGCATCCATCCATCCACCCATCCATCCACCCTTCCACCCATCCATCATCCATCCTGCATCCATTCATGTGTCCACCCATCCATCCATCCTGCATCCATCATTCATTCATGCACCCATCCATCCATCCATCCACCCATCCATCCTGCATCCATCATTCATTCATCCACCCATCCATCCATCCACCCATCCAGCATCCATCCATCATTCATGCATCCATCCATCCACCCATCCATCCACCCATCCATCATCCATTCCTGCATCCATTCATGCATCCATCCATCCATCCATCCTGCATCCATCATTCATTCATGCACCCATCCATCCACCTTGCATCCATCCTGCATCCATCATTCATTCATCCACCCATCCTGCATCCATCCTGCATCCATCATTCATTCATGCATCCACCCATCCATTCATCCACCCATCATTCATCCATCATCCATCCATCCATCCACCCATCCTGCATCCATCATTCATTCATGCACCCATCCATCCACCCTGCATCCATCATTCATTCATTTACCCATCCACCCATCCTGCATCCATCCTGCATCCATCATTCATTCATCCACCCATCCTTTCATCCACCCATCATTCATCCATCATCCATCCACCATCCTGCATCCATCATTCATTCATGCACCCATCCATCCACCCTGCATCCATCCTGTATCCATCATGCATTCATCTACCCATCCACCCATCCTGCATCCATCCTGCATCCATCATTCATTCATGCATCCACCCATCCTGCATCCATCATTCATTCATGCACCCATCCATCCACCCTGCATCCATCCTGCATCCATCATGAATTCATCTACCCATCCACCCATCCTGCATCCATCCTGCATCCATCATGCATTCATTCATCCACCCATCCTGCATCCATCCTGCATCCATCATTCATTCATGCATCCACCCATCCATTCATCCACCCATCATTCATCCATCATCCATCCATCCATCCACCCATCCTGCATCCATCATTCATTCATGCACCCATCCATCCACCCTGCATCCATCATTCATTCATTTACCCATCCACCCATCCTGCATCCATCATTCATTCATCCACCCATCCATTCATCCACCCATCATTCATCCATCATCCATCCACCCATCCTGCATCCATCATTCATTCATGCACCCATCCATCCACCCTGCATCCATCCTGCATCCATCATGCATTCATCTACCCATCCACCCATCCTGCATCCATCCTGCATCCATCATTCATTCATGCATCCACCCATCCATTCATCCACCCATCATTCATCCTGCATCCATTCATGCATCCATCCATCATTCATGTATTTTTATGACCCTATAACTTGCACACAGCTTGTCAGTGTTTAATACCAGTCTCGAACCTTGTACTCCAGCACCAATGATACATGATTAATATTAATTGTTTTTAAAAACATGTATTTATTCGACACCAATTTCACACCTTAGTCGGAACATCATTTTTATTTGTTTTTTAAAATATCTATTTATTTAACACCAGTGTAAGTCATGTATACATTTTTATGGTTCGATAAGAGGCTCGAACCTGGTTTCCCATCACCAAAGTCGGCCGTGCTATCCGTCAGGGGTTATGTTACAGGGCTATGTAGTGACCAGCCAATCCTGCGCCAGGATTGGCTGGGGGGGCACCATGACTCCTCGCCCAGTCGCCCTGTGTAACCCCGGGGGGCTGCGGCCCGCCCCCTGGTCCTCTCTCTAAGGGGGAATTCACAAGAAAACGATCTGCGCATGCGCGGGCATGTTTGTGCCCAAAAATACACTTGCGCAGCTGCAGCAGCCCGATCCTTCCCCCCCCCCCCCCCCCTTGCGCACTCCGGGAAGGTCGGGTTTCCCGGCCGGCAGATAGCGCGATTTTTTTAAATAATTGTGTTTGGCTTCTAGTGACGACGTGGTGGGTCCATGGGGCTTAGTGGGGCTTCGCCCCTACGCCCCAATGGACGCACCGCGCCTGCATTCTTTGTACATTTCCAACCAATGTTGGGCATATTTTGCTTACGCTATTTTTGCCACAGGATGTTTGCACTCATTCCCAAAAAATTCTATGAATAATTTTAATGATTCGTAGCCTTCCCATATCATTTTAAGCTGTTCTCTAAGCTTGGTCTGGACATTATGAGTTCTTTGTTTCTGAAATTATTTTTGTATTGTTGGGTTGATTTAAATATTTAATGATTTATACTTTACTTTTCTGAGGTGCACCTTGATGCTCACGCTAAGCTACCAAATGGGAGCAAATGTTACCCTCAAGGAATTTTTGCTACCTCTGTGTACCTGCATGAGACATTATCCAAAAGGCAGTTTTCACACAAGGCGATTTCAAATGAAGATTCTTAGCTTGTGTGGTAGATCAACAAACGCAGAATGCAGTACTATGAAATTCAAGTGAGTTGTGGTACAAATAGTACTAGGTACTTAAATTATAGTATATAGGGTTGTGCTCTTTGCTGGCAAGTATTATTTGCTGGCAAGTATTATGCTTTAGGTAAATATATCTCTCACCACTTGCTAAGTTTAGAAAAAAATATTTCACTTCATATTATTGCTACACACTTTTTGTCTGTGCAGCTAAATTATTGAAGGCACTATACCAACGGCCCTGTTTTCTTCTCAGAAAGCTCATGCACCATGCAGCTAAAATCATTATTGAGAGAGAAAACAAGCGATAAAAAGAAAGCCTCTTCTAAAAGATTGCTAATTAATCATGATAATCTTGTCATCACTGAGAGATCCATTGGAAAATAATGAAAGACAAGACCAATCTATGTTAGCAAAGGCCAGAAGCAGACTAGGTAGAACAGCCCTTACAGGTCTCTGCCATTGTGGTGTAGCAACTGTGCGTTTGCAGATAACATAAACCAAGGATGGTGCCAGAGTGATTAAATGCACCTCTGCTGGATATTTAATCCCATGGACCAACTAGCTCACAGTGTCCCCCTCATCCCGAACAAGGAGCAAACAGTTCTGGCAACTACTGAACAATGAGAACTCTGTTCCCTCAGGAATCCTGGAGACAGATTTCAACTTTTCTCAATCACTCTTGCTTTTGTGCTTAGATACATAGACAATAAATTCACAAAGGGGTGTTTTCAATATTTATGGAACTGCAAAGATTCTTGTATAAAAGAAATGGCATGCGATAATTAATAGACAGAGGCAGACAAATGTCATAATAAGTGTCAACACAATAGAATAAAACAAAGCGTTCAACTATATTGCTGATACAGGTTATATATGCATACATATAAAAGATTATGGCAGCCTCGGGTACTCCTAAGATGCTTATCCCTGACCTATATTTCCAGAGTGTGAATGTAAGATTTGCCAAGAAAACCCCTGTCTGGATGGTCTAACCCCTTTAACTGATGGGTAAGAATATATGACCCCATCTTGGTTTCCTCTGACTAAGTTAGGAAACAAAAGGCTATATATAGAAAATGTTATCCTTTCCACAGGCCGAGATTGTGATTGGGCAATGATTGTTTGTGTTCTACACACAGCTGTGTCCCCTTATGGATGTAATAATAAGACACATTTGTTTTATGCAAATGAATGGCCTTGCATCAATGCCAAAGCCATACGAAGTGTGCCCTGTCAGCAAGGTCGGCGTTTTCTGCGAAACCAATCTAAGCATCACAAATGCAAATGTGTGTCAAACGTTAATGTGGCAAAGAGAAGGCAAATTTAGGAAAGAGGATTGTGTACATGCAAGATTCACACTAATTCCTACTGGAGCTACCTCGGACACATGACACCTGCGCCTCCTAAATATGTAGGTGTAAGAAGCTATTAAAGCCACTAATAAAATCTCTAAAAACTGTGTATAATGAAACGTTGCTTTAAAATCACAATAAAATCTAGTCACTCAGAGGCCCAAAGCATAAGGAAAGCCGAACAAATAAAAATATAAAAGTGTTCAAAAATGAAGATAATTAAAAATAAATTGGGATTTAAAAAGAGGCCGAATAAAAAGTTCCCACCACATGAAAAGCCAGATGTTTACATGTTCCGAGTGGTAGACAAAACATTGCTGTTTCCAGCATCCACAGATGATTTTCCTTGAGGCAAACCTTGTAACAAGTTGATAGAGCAAGTCTATTCCCATCCAGCTCCGACAGCAGCTGCTGAGGGAAAAAACACAGCCACCTGATGTTCCATTGAAACAGAGTTTAGATCCAAACCACTAGGCACATAGGCAACCCGGGGGAGCTTGTAGATCACAGCCAGGAGCAGAGGTATTCACTTGGGACAGCTGTCCACCAGCACGTATATGTCCCAAGGTTCAACCAACTGTGATCCTAAGCACTGGTCCAGGGCACACTTGTAAGTGCACAAGAGGCAGCGGAACACAGGCTGTTTTCAATGGTGCCATGCAGGCCAGAAGGACAGAACCCAATGCTCATCCAGTTCTTGAAGCAAAGGTATGTCAAAGAAACACACCATGTGTGTACGGCACAGCAGGACATGAGGCAGGGCCAGCTCCATCTGATCTTGAACTGGGACATACATTGCAGAGCAAAAATAATAAAAGCAGTATCCCTGCAACTAAGATCAGGACCAGAGGAAGGCCTCCAAAGATGCTTCCGAGGACGGGGTAGATGAAGGATGGACTGACTTAGAACGTCGTCTGAAAGATGCTTACCAATCCATAGCCTATACTCTTGGTAAATCCTACAATTCCAGTTGTATTAGACATATTGAAAATACAATGGACCAGCTCCCCAAAATTTTGTGGGAAGTTAGGGCGGAGAAGCACATGTATCTCCAAAGAAGAACTCGTCACCTGAAGAAAAATGTCTCCTTGGCTGAAGTTAAGGCCAAATATTTTTTAAATAAAACGTTTTTCAATTTGCTATGGGCATCAAACTGCATGTTGGTGAAATAACTACATGGGCAGCCGGAAACAGAACTTGTGTGTAACATGTTACCATGCAAGATGGGTCAGCACGTAAGGAACCCCTGGCTTGATTCCACAGCAACCCTGACCTTTCAAAATCAGGTAACTTCCATTCAAGAGTAATCTGAAAGTCGGACATACCATGGCCGCCGAAGACCATTTCAAGTGGCCGGAAAGATTTGCAACAGATTAATTCCATGCCCCATGCAATGAAATGATCTTGCACACGAGGGATCAATCTAAAGTGTTTTTGCAGTCCAAACCACTGAGAAAAACTTCAGTTTCATTATTCCTCCATCAGAACGTGAAAGGAATTTCACATTATTCATGTATGAACCCTTCACCCAGTGCTTCATAGCTGCCTAGTTGATGGTGTTGTAGACAGTACTGAAAGTGAAAAGTGAAAAGTGGAAATTAGCAGTATAGTACCCCCATGGATTAACCAATCTGGTGATGCTATTTTCGTAATGGTAAAAAGTAATTTCTGTAGCTTTTCAGTGTGTAACATTGTGCAATAATTATCTTTCCATACCATAGCTATCTGTTGTTCCGAAGGATAGTATGGTGAAACTAGATCTGTTCTGTTAATCTATCGTCGGGGCACATGGCCAGAGCGCAATGTTTGCAGTGTCCAGCTTAATGATAGAATTGACCTAAGCTGGAACTGGCCATGTTGTAACACAGACAGGTCTTGCTGAAGCACGTCTATTGTGGATGAGACAATGTTACCCAAGGAATAAATCCTAGATGATAAGGTGGCCATGCTGTTATCTACTACTGCCAGAACTTGTTCCAAATTAGATCTGTCAATCTCACAGCCTTTCAGCAGTTTCTTGTTGAGATATTTTACATATCTTGATATAGACTGTATATTGGAAACATTTTTTATGAGGGTCTGAGGACCTAATAGAAAGTCTTGTAGTTCCAGGTGATCAGGTAAAAGGGGCAAATGTTGCTTTACCCGGAACAGTGTTGAGGTTTTAGCCAATCAAGGCACAACTTCCCTACTCTGGATTTGGATGTAACCCTGCATTTCTCATCTCTCTACCATCCTGAGAGAAATGCGGTCATGGAAAGGAAAAACCGGGACTAAAATCAGTCTTTAACAGCAAGGCTTTGGTCGCAGTTGGGTTTATCACCTATATGGGGCACAGAGGGCTTTGAATAACATGCCAAGAAGGTCCTTGAGGGGTTGTACTCCTTATGAGATCCTGTTTGGGGTTAAGATATTGGTCCCAGACCTCGATAATGCCAGCACATTGGTGCAGGAAACACCATTTGAAATCAATGAACGTTAAGGTGTTTTACACAAATTTCAAGATTTCTGGGACAAGCAAAGCAACGTCCAAGTAAAACGCACCACCACTAGAGAAGTGAAGGCTGTCCCGGCAAGAACTGACTGGATCCTGAAGATCAGGGATCTGGTCCGAGAAAATTGTTAGACCCTGGCCGGAATGTAATGTGCAAACAGGGTATGCCCTAATAAAGACTTGCAGATCCTTTATAACATTTTGGGCACCAGTCAAACGCTGTGGCCATACCCACAGGAATCGAGAGCAGGAATCCACTTCCACTAAGTTTTAATTTTAAGCTCCATCAGATGATAGGGGTCAACAGTGATCCAAATACACACAAGCCAAAGGCTGGTTTAAAATCAAAAGGGGTGTCTGAGGTGGACGCGCCACGGTGGAACCCTTCCTCTGATTATAGATGTCACATCTCAAGAAAAAGTCCTCTGTCTGTTTGTAAAGACCCGGCCACCAATATTGTTGCTTGAAAAGAGAAATTGCAGCAGCCACCCGTTTGTGGAGAAGCCAGACCCTCATTGGCAGCCAATATCAGACCTAGTCTATGATCACGGAGCATACAGTATGCTCTGTGCCTCTGGCGTATGGGTGAAAAGCCTTTCGGCAGGTGTGTGTCATCCCATGCAGCATTGACGGCCATCATGATGTCCCTGTCTATTCTCATACTTGAATGAGTTATCAAAGCAACTACGGTGGTGCCAACTGTCACCTTTGTGGCTTCATCAGCCTATGAATTCCCTGCCAACATGTTGATGACACAGTGTGTGTATAATATGATTCTGTGGCAAGCATTCTTCCAGCTTTACCAACAGTTCTCAAAGCATGTTGTGCTTCACTGTGCATCCTTTTGAATCCCTGTATCCAATTAGACTTCAATAATGAAGATATTCATTATTTGACAACACACTGCAATACGAATTGCACACAGTGAGTGTGGGGAGTCCAGCATCCGTATTCTGTAGTGCCAGTACTAGAGCTTTTAGTTCTACTAGCCATGCCGTGCAATTAACTAGTGACTGCAAGTTGTTTTTTCAGGATGGACGGTACCATCATTCATACGCCCTTTCACGCTTGTGCATTTGGCTAAATATTGCTACTTGGTTCATATGATACCCATATGCCGAAACATCAGGGTCAATGATGTAATCATAGCTATCTAGAGTCCGTATTCAATAATGTAGAGGATATTCCTGCTCATACTGGAGAAAAGCTTCTGTTTGTAATGCAGAGTCAAGTCTATAGACTACACCTGTTGCAGTGAGGGAGTTTGCCTATTGTATCCATCTTGGATGTAGAGCTGTTGCGTTTGGAACACTAGCTCTGGTAACTGCCTCTAAGTTCGGTACTGAGTTCACAACAATCATTTGTTTTCCTTGAGCCAGGGCATGCTCTCTCACTATAGCAGTCTGAACTGCTGCCAGAATTGTTTCTGTTGGTACAAAACGCCTTTAAGTATTTGTATAGAGATAGAACTTAAAGGCAATTGGTACTGTGTTTCCTTCATTGAACATAACTTATGTGTATCCTGATGTACCCAGGTTTACACGGATCACCAAGATTGTAGTGTTTACACATGCCTGTAAGTGTTTGGAAGCTATCATGTCAGTTTTATGGGACGTAAAATTTCTGTCTTTTCTTGTGTCCAGTGTGTACCTGAAAAGTCTGTACGCATAAGGTTGTAGAACATTTACACCCATTCTACATAATCAGGAATGTATGTTCTGCAAACATTTTAAAAATCCTAATATCCTAATCAAAGGTTGAAAAATGCAAACTTTTCTAAGAAATAGGTAACCAGGCTTTTGACTTCACTCGACAGCTCCTATCCCACAAATAAGACACTGAGATGAGCAATCTTTGATTTTTTTAAATTGAACCTAAAACCCATTTGAGCAAACCCCCAAATGTTGTATTCCACTTTACTCAAGTGCTCCATCAGGTCATCATCTGATAAGTAGATGTCATTGACATATGAAAATGGCTGATCATCACAATTCTCAAGGTAATTCTGTGACTCTGGCTGAAAACAGCCCAGGGTTATTCTTATACCCTTGGGGTAAACAGCAGAATTGTCCTGAGAGCCTATCACCATAAAGGCAGTCAAATATGTTATTTGGAAGGATCTATTTTGGCAGAAAAATCCATTTGAGATATCAAGTGCTGTTTTGTATCTTTTCCGCTCAATGTTATTCATTAATGCGGCACTGTGTGCATTTTGTACTACAAATGTGCTAGCAGGTGTATTCAAATGTCTGTAATGTAATTCTAGATGGTATGATTGATATGTTTTCATTACCAGAAACAAAGGATTGTTCATTGAAGAAATACAACTTTCAATCACACCTTGATATTCAAGTTGTCTTTGGATTTCCCTAACTTGTTGATTTACTTCATTTTTATAGGGTATTGTCTTTGATAAGGTGAACCATCATCCCACCCCACATGACTGCAGTTTTATGCTGGAGCTAGCACTAAAGTCCACTCCCTGGCACAGGAATGCTTAATTGGTTCCAGAACGAGGTCAGCGAAGGCTGGTAAAATACAGTTTCTCCCTTTGGGCAATCCATTGTGAAATCAGGTGGCCAATCTCTTTTGGCCATCAAATTGTGATAACCTTGAGTAAGTTCATCCCAAAAGAAGCCATTAATAAATCTGGACATGTCCCTTTCCAACCATAGTTGTAGTTCATATAAACAATGTGCAATGCTTACCCTGGTATTCAGTGTTTCCACCATGATATACTCATTCAATGCTACTCCCACCAGACAATCCATCAGGTTCTGGTGAACTATTGTGGCTTCTGCCACACTGTCGACGAATGTCAATGCCCACTCTCTGTTCGGAAGCAGAGTCCTCAAAATCTGAGGCATGCCTTACTTTTAGTCCGGCTACCTTTTTCTTTTTAAATTGAGGTTTTGATATTTTAGTTTTATCTTCCTGTTTAATTCAAAAGAACATTGCAGTTATTTTCCTTATTTTACATGCTCTTCCTCTCTGACCATCCCTCTGACTTCGATCATCTGTTAAATGTATCCACAAAGAAAGGAGAGGAATGTGCATTACTATCCTGATACCCGTTAGGTGATTTAACATTATCACATTTACGTAAATTGTAATGTTTTTCGGTAGATTCTTGTGTAGGAGACCAACCTGTGAATTTTTTCTTTATATTATTCTTGTTATCCCACTTCTTCTTTGTAGAAGAGTCTGGTGCTTGCTTGGAGCTTTCTGTTTTAGAATAACTATTTACGCGTGGCTTCCCTGATCTGGCTCCCAAATTATCTCTGCCCAGCATAGGATAGGTTATTTGATAATTTTAAGTGATTCATGCTCTTGTTGTGCAGGATGCAAAAAGAACAATTGATGAACAGAATGCAGAACAATGTCATACATTCAGCCCTGTACAGAGATCTGGGCCTAAATCCATCGGTTTTTTGCTCACCAGGCCATTCCAGTTTGGACTCAGCCATATGCAAATCAGTCTTGACCCTGCGCCCAATGGGAACAGTCCAGTTGAACTGACAGGCCAGGTCCTCCCTGGACTGGAAACAAGCATCCTAGGACCGGTTTTGGGCTTTCAGCCCTCATCAGCCAGGATAGCTTACCTCCAGTGGCATGGAGAGCACGGGACTCACGTCTGAGCATACCCGATCCTTGACCCTTCTTAGGCAGGTCGCTCCCCACGCCGCACAGCACCACCTGTGTGTCCTGCCCTCAAGCCCCAGCTGTGCTGCTGAGGAGAGTTTGAGGCCCTCCTCCACCCGCAGGCTACCACCTGCGCCTCATCCATGGTGGCCAGTTGTAGGGCGTAGGTTTTGCTTCTGCTGTTATTGTAGTGCTTCTGTATTATTTGTCTATTTGTCTCTTGTTCTCTGTTTATTTTCTGTGCCCTTTTGCCTTCTGTTTCCTTGCGCAGTCCCTGCCCCGGTTTTCACTGTTATTGTAGTGCCTCTGTATTATGTGTCTATTTGTCTCTTGTTCCCTGTTATTTTCTGTGACCTTCTGCCTTCCATTTCCTCGCGACGCCCCTGACCCCGTTTTTGCTGTTATTGTAGTGCTTCTGTATTATTTGTCTATTTGGCTCTTGTTCCCTGTTCCTTTGTGCCCTTTTGCCTTCCGTTTCTTTTCACCATTCCTGCCCCCATTTTTCCTGCCTCTGTGTCCCCTGCAGCCTGCCTCCGCTCGCCCATTTGTCTGCCCCTCCTTCCCGCTGCCTCCCACCTCCCTTTCTTATGGCGGCCGCTGGCCCGCAAAAGGGCCACCTACGGTAAGCCCGTCTGCGCCCATCGGCGCCTGGACCGCGCCAAGCGCCAGAAACCCTAGCCCCCGCAAACGCCACAACACCCGCCTCCACTACGATGCCAGCACCCTTCACGCACTCAACACCGGACAACCGCATACCAGTTTAATGGCCGCCCGAAGCGCACAAAAGGACCCTTCTGCCAGAGCTGCAGCTTCACCAGCATCCGATCCGCAAACTCACCCACTGTGAAAGAACATAACCACCTCAGATGCATTCTTCTCAACACCTGCTCTGCCCACAAACACGCCATCGAACTCTGGGGCCTACTCGACTCAACCTCCCAGATGTCGCCTTCCTGACGGAGATTTGGCTGAACCCCTCCTCGGCACCCGACATTGCCATAGCCATCCAGGATGGGTACAAGATCACCCGCAGGGACTGCACCAACAGAGTAGGAGGAGGAATCGCCATCGTCCACAAGAACACTTTCAGAATCTCGACCAACACAGACGACACCCTCAGCACCGCCGAACACATACACTTTCATATCCACACTGACCCCAACACCACCCTCAGAGGAACCCTCATCTACAGATCTCCGGGACCCCATCCACAATTCAGCGACTCCATTGCAGACTTCGTCAGTACACACGCCCTCG
Organism: Lissotriton vulgaris; assembly: GCF_964263255.1. Lineage (NCBI taxonomy): Eukaryota > Metazoa > Chordata > Amphibia > Caudata > Salamandridae > Lissotriton > Lissotriton vulgaris. The sequence continues at coordinate 1,311,160,904 of NC_141695.1, forward strand.
CCTCCACAGACTACATCCTTCTCAGGGACCTGAACTTCCACCTCGAGAACAACAATGACCGCAACTCTACCACCCTGATCGACAACCTCGGACTCAGACAGCTCGTCACTACACCCATTCCGCCGGCCACACGCTTGACCCCATCTTCTCCGCAAGCTCCCACATCTCCTTCAACTACACCACCGAACTCCACTGGACCGACCATCGCTGCATTCATTTCACCTTCCGGAAACCCACCACGCACCACCTCACCCAACAGATCCCCACCACTGCTGGAGCAAAGTCACTGAAGACCAGCTAACCATCAACCTCTCCCGGAGCCCACCCGCCGACCACACCCACCACGAGTCTGCCGCCCGCAACCTCAGACAATGGATAGACGACTGTGCCAACACCCTAGCCCCGTTCAAGAAACCTTCCAACAGACACACCAGCAAGAATGCCAGCTGGTTCACTGAAGACCTCCAGGCCTCCAAGCAAACCTGCCGAAAGCTAAAGAAGAAATGGCACCATATACAGACACCGGACAGCTACGCAGCCCACAAGAACACCACCCGTAGACACCATCACCTCATCAGATCCGCCAAAAGTGCCTCCTTCAAAGACCGCCTAGACAACAACACACACAACAGCAAAGAGCCCTTCAACATTGTGAAGGAACTCTCCAACCCCAGCTGCAACACCAACGATATCCCACCTTCGCAAGACCTGTGCGACTCCCTTGCCACCTTTTTCCATCGCAAGATCGCAGACATCCATGACAGCTTCAACGCCACGACCGTCCCGACAACCACGGAGACCTCCGTCCCCACGGCCATTATCCGCACCGATCCCCTGCTCTCTTGGACCAACATAACTGACGACGACACCATCAAAATTATGAACACCATCCACTCAGTATCTCTGTCTGACCCATGTCCACACCACATCTTTTACAAAGCCAGCACCACCATTGCACCTCATCTCCGGTAAGCCATCAACATCTCCTTCGAGACAACAACCTGCCCGGAGAGCTGGAAGCACGCGAAGATCCAGGTCTTACTCAAAAAACCCAAGGCGGACCCCAAAGGCCTCCAGAAGTTCCAGCCCATCTCCCTGCTCCCGTTCCCGGTGAAGGTCATTGGGAAGACCGTCAACAGACAACTGACCCGCTACCTCGAGGAGAACTGCATCCTGGACCCATCCCAGTATGGGTTCCGCAGCAACCACAGCACCGAAAGTGCCCTCATCCCCACCACCGATGACATCAGCGCCCTGCTGGACGACGGGGAAACCGCGGCCCTCATCCTCCTGGACCTGTCAGCTGCCTTCGACACTGTCTGCCACCGCCCCCTATGCACACGCCTCCAAGACGCGGGGATCCAAGACAAGGCTCTGGATTGGACCACCTCCTTCCTCTACGGCAGAACCCAGAGCGTCCGCCTCCCCCCTTTCCGCTACAAAGCCACAAGATCATCTGCGGCATTCCTGTGGCCTCAGCCCAACATTGTTCAACGTCTACATGGCACCACTCGCCCACGTCGCCCGACTCCATGACCTCAACATCATCTCCTACGCCGATGACACCCAGCTGATCCTCTCCCTCACCAAGGACCCCCTCACCGCCAAAACCAACCTCCACGAAGGAATGAAAGCCGTCGCCAAGTGGATGAAGAACAGCTGACTGAAGCTAAACTCAGACAAGATGGAAGTCCTCATCCTCAGCTCCACCCCCTCAGCCTGGGACAACTCCAGGTGACCGATGGCACTGGGAACAGCTCCAACACCTATTGACCAAGCACGCAACCTAGGGTTCATCATCGACACTACTCTCTCCATGACAAAGCAGGTCAATGCCGTCTCATCCTCCTGCTTCAACACCCTCCGCATGCTCCGCAAGATCTACAGGTGGATCCCCACCCAAACAAGAATAACGGTCACCCAGGCCATCGTCAGCAGCAGGTTGGACTACGCAAATGCCCTATAAGCAGGAGCCTTGACCAAACACCTGAAATGACTTCAACGAATCCAAAACGCCTCTGCACGCCTAATCCTTGACATCCCTCGCACCAGCCACATCACACCCCACCTGAAAGACCTGCACTGGCTTCCCGTCAACAAGAGGATCACCATCAAGCTCCTCACCCACGTACACAAGGCACTCCACAACACTGGACCAGCATACCTCAACAGATGACTCAGCTTCCACACCCCTAACCGCCAGCTCCGCTCCGCCAGCCTCACCCTCGCCACAGTCCCCCGCATCCGAAGATGACCTCCGGTGGCAGATCGTTCTCCCACCTCGCCACCAAGACTTGGAACACCCTACCCATCATTCTACGGCAGACCCAGGACCTGCTTGCCTTCAGAAGACACCTCAAGACCTGGTTATTCAAGCAGTAGCAGCATCCCCCCAGCGCATTGAGACCCTAAAGTAGTGCGCTTTACAAATGTTCTGATTTATTGATTGATTGATGAGGCACAGGGTCAAGACTGATTTGCATATGGCTGGTTCCAAACTGGGGTGGAGTAGTGGGCAAAAGAATGATGGATTTAACCCAGATCTTTTGACTGGGGTAGAATGTTTGCATTGTCAGCATTCTGTCCATCATTTGTTTGCTGTAACACTTTTCACTGTAAGTGGGATGGGTATGCCCAGACGTGGGTCCCTTGTTCACGGCGCCACTGGATTCAAGCTAGCCTGGCTGAAGAAGGGTGACATACCCTGAAACCAGTCCCAGGATGCTTGTTTGTGGTTCAGGGAGTACCTAGCCTGGCAGTTCGGTCTGGACTGTTCCCATGAGGCACAGGGTCAAGACTGATTTGCATATGGCTGGGTCCAAACTGGGGTGGCGTAGTGGGCAAAAGAACAATGGATTTAATCCAGATCTTTTGACTGGGGGCGAGTGTTTGCATCGTCAGCATTCCGTCCATCATTTGTTTGCTGTAACACTTTTCGCCCTAAGTGGGATGGGTATGCCCAGACGTGGGTCCCTTGCTCACTGTGCCACTGGATTCAAACTAGCCTGGCTGAAAAAGGGTGACATACCCTAAAACCGGTCCCAGGATGCTTGTTTCCGGTAAAGGGAATACCTGACCTGGCAGTTCGTTCTGGACTGTACACATGAGGCACAGGGTCAAGACTGATTTACATATGGGTGGGTCCAAACTTAGGTGTCGTAGTGGGAAACAGAACAATGGATTTAACCCAGATCTTTTGACTGGGGGAGAATGTTTGCATTGTCAGCATTTCATCCATCATTTGTTTGCTGTAACATTTTTTGCCCTAAGTGGGATGGGTATGCCCAGTCATGGGTCCCTTGCTCACTGTGCCACTGGATTCAAGCTAGCCAGGCTTAAGAAGGGTGACATACCCTGAAACCGGTCCCAGGATGCTCGTTTCTGGTCCAGGGAGGATTTAGCCTGGCAGTTCGGTCTGGACTGTTCCAATGAGGCACTGGGTCAAGACTGATTTGCATATGGCTGGGTCCAAACTGGGGTGGCGTAGTGTGTAAAAGAATGATGGATTTAACCCAGATCTTTTGACTGGGGGAGAATGTTTGCATTGTCAGTATTCCGTCCTTCATTTGTTTGCTGTAACACTTGTTGTGCAGGAGGCAAATCCCTCTGGCATTGGCATATAGTTAACGCAACTGCTTCCCTTTTTATGTTGCACAACATCATGGCTGATATTGCGGCAGAATTGCCATTAGTCACCTCCCAAAGTCGAGAGCAGGTGCTGCTCCATGCTCATTCTGAACCTGTTTTAATACCTCAAGTAAAACCACCAAATACAGGGTACCATGCATTCTGGTGTATATTGCAGCAAAGACTGTACCCCAAGTGGCACACTCTTCTATCAGGGGAGCCATGCCCATTGGCAAGCACATTGTCAGTATCCTGTGTTTTGCCTATATGTGAAATACTGCTTCAAGCTGGTTTCTTTTTGTGCGATTCAAAACAGAATTTATTCCCTTTACGGTGGAAACTTTCACCATTGCTGAATTTAATGTTTGAGGGCAGATGCCTGGTGTAGCTAATTGTGGTGCTATCGCTTGAAAAGTCCACGCAGGACCGGGTGTTAATGTTTGCATCATGAAATATGTAAGACTTCTGTATATTGTTACTAGATTATTATATAATCCCGTACATGGCATGCGGTCAGATGATCAACGTTAGGATTTGGTGTGTAACCTGATAGGACTGGCCATGTCGTCCCCTCATTACTGAGCTGGCTCAGTCTGACATTTTGTATACTATGGGGAAGGGCACCTTTAAGCCAATTGGTATGTCGTTGATAAGTTAGAGGAATTTATGCACATTGAAGAATCACTTTAATTCCTACTGGGCCTACCTCAGGCTCATGACACCATAACCATGACCAATAATGACTCCTGACTCTTCATTGTCAGTTCTCTGAATTACTTCTTTTAGATTGACTCGAACTGTTGGAGCAACTCATCATCAATAACAGCAGCTCATCACAACGGTTATTTTTGACACCTGAAACAAATGACCAGGTAGAGCAATCCTTGTAGATTTATCAAAGTCATTGTTACAAGAGTAAAATGCTGGGTTTGCCACTATTCTCTCTAGCTAGTATGGTAAGGTCCTGCACAGCTGACACTATTTCAATGAACATAGCAGGATCACTGTCAAAAGTTTGCTTTGCACAAGGGGATTCAAAGGATGGTGCAAAAATCCACCTTAAGATAGAGTAGAGAAAAGATGGACTTCAAGCCAATATCCCAGGAGTCCATAAGGCAGGACCACAGGATGAAAGCGACTGGACGATCTTTGGTCAAGCCTGCACAGCAAAACTCACCCTACCGCTCACCTATGCTGATTTGTTGGTGAATAATGATGTAACGCAAGCGTTGCTTTGCTTTATTTTATCTTGTTCTGCATTGCAGGTGGAGTTATAGGGTGAACTAAAGGACTTTGGTTCGAAAAGCAACCGCAAAAAAGAGCCCCGAGCGGTTCAAGCTAAAACCATGGGAGTCCTTATAGCAGGGCCCCAGGGTGATAGGTATGGATGCCGCTTCTGGGTGTGAGTTGTTTCCCTGGACTATGGGGTCCAGATGTGGTGTGAACCCCCAAATGTTCAGCACCAGATGTTGTGTATTCCTGGTTTTCATTGGTCTGTAGTTCAGTCCTGTAGCTGTGCCGGGAGGCTGCAAATCAAATAGTACTAGACGCATTGTACATCTGATCTGCAACCCAGAGAAGTAGGCCTTCAAATATGTGTGAGGCATGCTAGTCCAGAACCTGTGTCTGCAGTTCATACTGCCAGTTGCATTGACATTTATAACACCTTGGCAAGTCACCCCTAAGGTAAACTGAATGTAGCCAATGGGGGGGGGGGGGATGTGTTTAAAAGGCAAAGCATATATCATTTCAGTAAATCAGAAACACAGTTTCAGACCAATATACCCACATAAACATCCACTCTTCTATTGATGTACTTACTGAGATACCTATTTAGAAAATCATACAGCTACTCTCATAATCAGTCAGACAGAGGCACCTAAACATTTTAGTGATACACCAACATAAAAATGATGTATCTAGTAGTAAAAGAGCCAGTTGTACACACAGTTACATACACCAACACTCAGTATCATAGATAGTAAACAATCCATTTAGCCACTTACATGCACATTTACAGAACCGCAGCGTTACTAGGAAAGCTAGTCATATACCAACATAGTTACTTGCGCATCCACTACACCCATTAGTCAGGCGGGTAGGTACTTTAGGGCATATCATCACTGCCTTACCTTGGATCGCCCATAAGTACCAAATAAGCCTGCAACATAACTTTCTCCAAATAAACTGGTGTGGTCTCAGTCATTGACTTGTGGACCTTTCCTTTGCATGCATTTGTACAGTGTAAGTTAGAGTCTGTGTGCCTAGCTATGTGATATATGTGCTATGCCGCTGTCTGGGTCTCACGTAAGACTTTAATTTGACAGGTAGGACCTTAGCACACCATTCCCCTGCCAGGCTGTACACCCCTCATATCTGTTTTAGCTACCTCCGGGCTTTGTGGGCGGGTGGAGTGCTTGCACTTGGGGTGGTAGTCCCACCCCCTTCAGTGACGTCACTTCGAGGCTTGATCCACCTTATATGCCCCTTTACTCCAGGGGTCCCCCTCTTTGGCAAGCCTGTACAGCAAAACCAACCCTACCTTTTACCCATGCTGATTTGTTGGTCAATAATGATGTAATGCAAGTGTTATGCTTTAAGTTCTCTTGTTCTGCATTTCAGGCAGAGTTAAAGGGCAATTCAAAGGATTTGGGTTCGAAAAGCAACCACAAGAAAGAGCCCAGAGGGGTTCATGGCAGCACCTTGGGAGTCCTTATGGCACGGCCCTGGGGGGAAAGCGATGGCGCCCCATTATTCCCAAGGGAAGGCGTAAGCCTGAGTAACTGGACCTTGCCCAGCAACGCTCTACCTCTGGACACAAGTTATTTTCCTTGACCATGGGGTACAGATATGGGGTGAACACACAAGTGTTCAACACCAGATGTTGGTTATTCCCTGTCCTCATTAGCTAATCAGGCAGGTAGCCAGCTTAGGTCATATAATCACTGGGTGCTCTTGGATCACATGTAAGTTAACCCATTACTTTACTAAATGAACCTTCAGCATAACTTTCTCCAAACAAACTGATGTAATCTCAGTCATTTACTTGTGGACATTTCCTTTTCATGCATGTTTTCAGTGTGTGCGCCTGGCTATGCAATACCTGTGCTAAGTGCTATTGATATAAACCTATCTAACATTTGTGTCATTTATGGTGTAATATTACATATTTATGAAGGTATTCACTCATTTCGAGGAACTGTCCTGTAACACACCCCAGAAGATTTGTTTTGGGAAGGATAGCTGCTATCTCAGTTGAGGAGACCTACATCTTTCAGGGGTCTTGTACCCTTGCTAATGCTGCCTGGATTTTTCCTCTATGCTCCTACAATCTGCGTGTAGAATAACTCACATATGCATACACATGTAAATACACTTGTAGATAAACATAGACACCTTTATTTAACATATTTTAAAAGATTTTATTACGGTATAACAAAAGATATACAGATATCCAAATGTATCCAAAGTAGTAAACTTAATTCACATAGAACAGATTTGGTAAGTAAAAATGTTTACCTAATCATTAGGACAACCACAACATAGTAATAACATTTGTATTTTACAAGCAAGGTTGTATCGAGGCACTGTCAGTAAAAGTTCTAACTACTCAGGTCATTGGTTCTCATTTTGTCGGCTTCAGATAATGAAAGATTCATTTTGTCCCATGAATACTGCCCCAAAGACTGAGCAACTTATAATGAAGGCCTAAATGTTTTGCAACATTCTAAACCGGAGCTGGCAGGGGGTCTCAGGTACAGACATTCATAGAAATGCATGGGAATGACAGGGCACAAAATGTCTCACACTTACAGAGCACAAACGGTGGTAATACTTCCCACCTACATTGAGTGACAATGGTGCAAGTGTGTGCAAAACTTTGGGAGCGTGAGGTTCCTACTAGTACTTCCTCTGACCTTGCACTGAACAGCAATGTGCGCAGGAGGACCTGAAAGCCAAGCTGGGACCACCCTACCCAGAGATAAATCTTTAGAGCACTTCAAGTTAGCACTGGTGGAAACCTGGAATACTTTTTTCATGGCAGTCCCATCCTTCGCCATGTTGCAATGTCACACGTTGTGCCCCATATTGTACAGCATGACTTGCACATATAGTTTCAAACAGTGGCGTAAAGCAAAATGATGGGGCCTCCCTGTCAAATGTGGTGAGGTGCCCCTGACACTTACATATCTCACAGATATCCATAGGCCTTGGGCTAAAAGGAGGACTATCTAATGGGTGGTGGCCCAAAAGGTTGCAGGGGCTAAAGGGGCCTACGTTACACCCTGTGTTTCAAGCAAGATTATCCTCTGTAAGGACTTTATGTCCTCTGTATGGTGCACAACATTTCCAAAGTGGAAATTGTTTGAGACACTTCCTCAAAATAAGATGCTAGTAGATCACCATCCCCTACCAAAATGTACTTTTCATTAGGTTGTCTACCTTTGTGACAAACGCACTGATAAAGGTTGGAGTGAGCAAGACACACTTTATGTAAGGAAGAACACCTAGCCTGTCAATGTTTCATATGTGAATAATCTGTAGCATATGTTTTTAGGGTAAGAGGGTGATTTTGGCATACAAATTCTACTGAGCATAATGAAGCTCCTATTTGTGCCAGGCCTTCTCTAGAGGCCCTACAAGAAAGAGAAACATCTAAGCATCAGTGGTTTAGGCATGGCACATGTCCTGGAACAGCACCTCAGACTGCACCATCATGGAAAATAGGCATACTAACCTAGAGGATATATCACAAGAAGTTGTTTGTAAACAAATGTAGTGAAGTAGCCATTTCTATGTACATCGACAAGAAGGTATAAAAATGGCCGTGCCCCTCCTGTACTAGCTATTGGATGCAGAAATGCTTTATCACATGACATAACATGAGAAGTTACACACAAAGTATATGATGGGGTGTCTTGGGAGATTTAGTCCATAACTACTGATCATTGTGAAGAGGTGTAGAGTTTATTAGTCATTATTTGTGGGAATGAAGAAGATATATGTTGATATTGTTCTGTGAAATATTACTAGATGAGTGCTGGTTGTTTCTCTCCCCTCCACTGGGATTTTCAAGGCATTTGTAGTCTGGTAAAAAAAAATGTTAAGGTATTGCCTGAAGAGTAAACACCAGCCACTGGCAGAAGCAGAAACAGAGGTAGACCACAATCCCGTTACTGGCAAGTCTACCAGAAAGCCCAGCACGAAATCCCCCTTGTCCACACCAGATATATCACCTCCAGCAATCCCAAAGAGTACAAAAGAAAAGAAAAGGCACACTGCTGCAACTAAATCACAGGCTCCTTTGTCCAGGGCTCGCCAGGCGAAGCTGAAAACCCTGGATTTTACCAAACAGAAAATAACCCCATCCTTAAGGCCGTATTTTAAAGTACTAGAGAGAATAGAGCCCAATCCAGAAACGGAACCGAACAAGGGCCAGCCAGGAACAAATAGGAATAAAGTGGTGGAATGGAAAATAACAGGTTTGCTCCTTTAATGGTATTAAAACAACAGGACAGGTTTGTGATAGTCTTCAACCCAAAGACGGTATGAAAAAAATGATGGGAACTTTGATCAATGAAATGAGGGCTAATTTTGTGACTTCTGAGAATAACCAGACTAAAATTCAGGAAGCATGCGAAACACTTGAACAGAAAATAAACATGCTTATGGAAAGAGTCACTTTAGTAGAACGGGAAATGGTGGTTGTCAGCAAAAAAGTAGAAGTAAACAGGAAAGAAATTTTTGGACTTAAAAGTGCGGACAATTAGATAAGAGACCGATTGGAATCCATGGAAAACCAGGCCAGGAGAAACAACTTAAGAATTTTAAATATTCCGGAAGGTCTGGAAGGGGAAGACATTAAAAGCTTTGTGGTGAACCTGCTAGAGGAATCTATTCCCTGGACGAAGTCAATAGATCTAGCTGCAGATATTCAAAGAGTTCACCGTGACCCTTTTGGGAGAAATAAGGTCAGGAAAAATCCAAGAAAAATTCTCATCAACTTCAGAACGTACACATTTAAAGAGAAGATCTTAAGCAATGGTCTAAAAGCAGGATCTTTCCCCATAAGCAATTGGTCATGGAGAATTAGGTCAGACATTTCAAAAACAACGCAAGACAGACAGTGGTAGTTGGGCCAATACATGCAACAATTGAAAACTCTAGGAGCAACGGTGCACGTGCGCTTCCCAGCAGCACTGAGAATAATGTGGGAGAATAAAGCTTACAGATGGGGCTCTCAGTCCCACAATGTATAGGAAACCCACCGACCGAAATAGCCTGCTCCATTACACTAGCCACCACCCCAAAGCACTACGTACTAACATTCCCTTTGGGCAATTTTTGCGAATCAGGCGTAACTGTAGTGACTCATCTGAGTACAAAAAAGAATCAGCAATCCTCTCGAGGAAACTGCTAGATAGAGGATATCCTACTAGAGATGTCTCTATAGCGCAAAAATGAGCTAGAAATAACCATCGTGAGGCCCTCCTTGAACCACAGGAGCAGGCACCTGTAGAAAACCAACCCATTACTTGTGTCACCACATTTACCCCAGCGTCTACTAAAGTCAAGAGTCTGATTAAACGACATTGGGCCATATTAAACACAGGTGACCTCATTTTTGAGCAACCAAGATTCGCGTTCAAACAATCGCAGAATATTAAAGACATTTTGATCAGTACAAGACCTAAAGTCAAAAAGAAGGGGTCACAATAAACATTATGGCAATTGCCCCCAGTGAAAGGGCATTATCCGTGTGGGTCCTGCACAGCCTGTGCCTTCACAGCTATACACAAAACAATACAATTGACTGACACCTTCACGTGGGAATTGAGGGGCCACACCAATTGCAATACCTCACATTGCATCTATATGCTGACTTGTCCATGCGAGCTACAATACATAGGAATGACGACACGCCCTATCAAAACTCGCATCACAGAACACCGCAGCAATTTTCGCTGTAAAAAAACTAACACGAAGATGTGCAAACATTATGCGGAGGCGAACCACACTCCTGACTCCCTTAAATGGCTTGTACTTGAATCTAGCCCGTATTGCCCCAAGCAAGCCCTGTTTCGAAAGGAACAAAGATGGATCCATCGCTTATCATCAGATAGTCGGGGTTTGAATGAGGACATCCCGTGGCATGCATTATAATAATGCATTGCTGCAAATATCTTCACTTGGTCACGTTAATAGGGGATTTAGAACCCCCTTTTTGTTCACCCATTAACATCACGCTTTGAGCGTCCAACTGGGCCTTGCAATAGATACCTGTTTCTGACCCAAACTACTGCAGATAACACAATACCATTTTGCAGTGCACTTGGCATCCTGGCACCTTGGCAACTAATTTAGGCTCACCACCGGCGCGCTCATTTATTTACAGCAGTCTGACCGGTCTATGCCTTTTCAATTAACAGCCACAACCATTACACATATGCATACAATTGGGTTTCTATAAGGAACTGACACTGCATATTAATCTGTACACATTATTCCTCATACCTTATGCGGGACAAGGGTTACTCTTCCCCCTTGTATCTGAGCCTCAATCCATACTGATTAATTCCCTTCGACTCTCACCCCCACTCAGCAATGGCCGCCACGTTCACACCTTGCCGGTGACTGGTGCTCGCTTATGTGGGTGGGAGGGCTGAGCCACATATCTAACAAAGGACTTGATAACTGTAGTTAAATACGATATCATACTGGAGTCCGTCCATCACCCTGGCAACTATTCGAGTCCCTTAGCCAGTGCGCTCACTTAAGTGTAACTCCTTGATCTGGTCGCGCCTTTACCAACATTATGCACAACCGTTCCAGATGCTTTTATCAATTGGTGCCCGCATATATTTTTTAGGGTATTATGGTTACTATTGCCTAGTAAAACCTAGCCTCTAACCATACTGATGAGCCCTTCCTGACTCTCACCCCCACTCAATAATGGCCGCCACATTCAACACCCACATCACGTGACATCCCTAACTGTGACGGGCGCGTGGGCGTGGGGGCGGAGCCACGTACCAAGCATTGACGCTACCCGGCATTAAATGGCGATCGCCGCCGAGCTCCGGTATCTATCCGAGCTCGGCGGCGATGGGTAGGTGACGAGACCGGTACGCAGTGATTGTGAGGTAAGGAGGGCATATTCCCGATGCCGTTTGGACCCGCGGGGCTAATCCCTGCTAACTTAACCAACCCAGGGGCTAACTTCCTGGAACCCCTACATGGCTAACTTGCCTGCTTCTGTTGTTAACTTTCTCTCAAAGACATGGTCTGATCATGTACACGTATTCTTCTATACCCCCAGTCAAACCTTAAGGGCCCTTTCCTGCAGTACTGACCCGCTGAGCATTGATGTGGCCTCTAGTCCCTGATTACTAGGTGAGTGGGTTGCCCACTTCATGACGAGTATTACACTAAGCTCCTTAAGGGCACACAACTTCACCACGAATTAAACGACCGTCTAATTAGGAGGGTGTTGCTCCTGATAGACTGCTGCTGTTTTTAAAGTTTTTAAACCTTTCACTTTTATAAATATGGTGTAACAGTATTATTCCACCTTGTCACAATGCAGGCACGCCGAATTTACGCTAGTACACTTCAACTAGCATGACACTGTGTGTTACATTGGCTATCACCATATACTTCTTCTGGCGATCATCCATGCTTCTAACTATGTATTTTTTTATTTTTTCCATCCAGGTTTAGGACAAAAATTACAGAGGTAACTTTGAGCACTGCACAATTGCGGCATTAGGCACATGACATATTGCATGTTGTTTATAGTTTGTAGACCATACCTTTATCCACTTGAGGTCCTGATGAATCGTGGGTACTTCCCCCATGCGAGAAACATGTTGACCAGTCCGTTGCAAATCTAATCTAGGGCCACTACACCTAACTTGTTGGCACCTAGACCATTAGATTCACGTTTTTAACTGCAGTAGGGGACCCCCTGAATAAAGTAGTCTCCGGTACCCTCTACTCCATTTTAATCACTACCTAGGCTACATTCCTAACTACCCACACACCCGCACTTCACCATAAGGCAGTTGGATTTAAAAGATCTCCGCCAAAGAGCCCCTCTCTGAGGTGAGCCCGTCGGGGATTGCACCGCCTCCCCGACGAGGAGCAACGCCGATGATGAAGCATGACACCCATATGGGTGTGTGAGGCAAATATTTCCAACAAAATGGATGCCCAAAGGTGTTATGCTATCACCCTTGACCCAGCCAGTGTCACACACTTTCCAATTTAAGGAACAGTCCAGCAACCCCTCTTTTTTGCTGATCCATGCTTGCGGGCACAAGCTGTGACTGGACCTTCCACTTCTCTTAGTGGTAATCAGTGCCCTCTTGATCGACCGATCACTCTCCCTACTCTTGATAAACAAACCCCCCCAGAATAAGATGTATAACATCAGAGATCCAAAGGAGGTAGAGTGTTTCACAGATCGAATAAAGGCCCAACCAGAGAAGTAAGACAAACTAAAGACAGAAAAATAAGCTAATCTGCTCAATAGGACACAGTAGAAGAGTAAGGAGCTCGAATTAGGGGCAAAGGAATGCCCCAAAGAAAACTGAGGGAGGCTTTTCCCTGGGAGGGGAAAAGGGGAGGAAGGCAGCACGAAAAAATGTGCAAAAAGAAAAAAGAAACGCACAAGGTGGGGAGCAAAATAGGGGAAAAAATAATAAAAATGTCCCAAGCAAGCAATATGAGGTTGAGGGAAATCGGACTATACTTATAAAAACAAAAAGAGGCTTAAAAAAAATAAATAAAGGATGTGTGTGGAGGAGTATGGATCAAATGGCAGTTAACATTATGACTTGGAATGTAAATGGGCTACGAATAAGAAAACGTAGGGGAAAAAATTATGGAATACATGAAAACAATAGATTGTTAAATAATAATACTGCAGGAGACGCATCTATTAAAAGGTGAATGGGAGAAGATCCTGAAAAGTCAAAGATGGATAGAGTCATGTGTGTGCACAAATCAAGACTGTACAGTGAAAGGGGTGGCAATAATATTTAAAAAATCTCTAGGAGTAAGGGTGGAAGCTTCAGAAGTAGACAAGAAAGGAATGTGGGTAATAGTAAATGTGAGGATAAAAAAACAACCTCTATGTCATTGTTGGGTATTATGGTCCTAACCTGGACGACCCAGAACCACTTCAGAAAGTTTACTCGCAACTTCTTTCAGCAAGGGCACCTATAATAATGGGAGGGGATTTCAATATTATACTAGACCCAAAGAGGGACAGGTTCCCGACTAAGCATGACCCCAATTTACCTAAGATGAGGGAGTGGGTAAGCCTTTGCATCAAGGACTTAGGACTTATGGACATATGGAGAGTAAAAGGGGATGCGACAAATAATTTTATTCTGCAAAATAAACGATTGGGACACGCTTCAAGAATAGACTATTTTTTGGTCGACGTATGGTTATTAAATTCCACACAAGCAGTAGATCATGTACCAGCACACTTATCAGATCACTCAGCTGTGATACTGCGCCTCAAGTTAGAATGCTCCACTACTAGCCCTAGATGGACTGTCAATAGAGCTATATTCCAAGATATGATTTGCACTGATAAGTTATTAGAAGAGACTGACGAATTCTTCCGCTTGAGCAGCGAAGGAACCACAAAGCAGACCGCCTGGGAGGCCTATAAGGCCGTTATTAGGGGCAAAATAACCAGTCTCTCTGCACATAAGAACAAAATAAAGAAAAACAAGATTTATGAGCTAGAAACAGATATTGCTCTTTTAGAAATGGAGATAGCCACTGATAATCTTACTCCACAAGAAAAAATTGACATTGAGGAAAAGAGAATGTTGAAAAAAACAGAATTGTCTGACACTCTTGAACAGATAGTCAAGGAAAACTGGGAGGCCAGCAAAGTATCTCATTATGAATATGGAGAAGGTTGTGGGAAGTGGCTAGCGTGGAAACTAAAAACGGTTATAACCCATAATAAGATCCACAGAATACAGAAGAAAGACCAAAAGTATACCACAGAAGAGGAAGGAATCAGAAAAGAATTCGAGAAGTGTTTTATTAACCTATACACAGAAGAAACGGTGGCTACTGAAGAGCAGATTGAAGCATTATTGGAGAAAGTCCCTATGAAAAAACTTTCACATGAGCAAAGGGAGGACATAAATCAGCCTGTGCGCGAAGAGGAAGTACTAGAAACTCTGAAGGGTCTCAAAAAAGGTAAGGCTGCAGGTCCTGATGCCCTCCCAAATGAGTTATATGTCCATCTGTCGTGAAGCATTGGCATCGCCACTGGCGGCCCTTCTAAATGAAGTATTTAAAGAGAATGGATTCCTCCCAGCCTCATGGAATGAAACAATTATCTAATTTTACCTAAACCAGAAAAGAACCCTTCAAAATGTGAATCCTATAGACCAATCTCACTCCTGAACACAGATGACAAGGAATACACTCAGATTATAGCCAAAAGATTAGGAAAGGTGGTGGGGACAGTAGTACATAAAGACCAAAAAGGCTTTATCAAGGGCAGGCATATACAGGAGCTTAGTCGAGAGCTTATAAGCGCAATTGATCTGGCCACGTATCATAAAACACCTTTGTCAATCTTAACTCTGGATGCTGCTAAAGCCTTTGATAGAGTGCGTTGGGCTTTTTTTACATGCAACTTAGGAGAATCCTTTCTGAGTGCAATCAAACCCATTTATACAAAACCCTTGGCTAAGGCATTAGTAAATGAGTCACTAACAGGAAAAATAATGATACAAAGGGGTACAAGGCAGGGATGCCCTCTATCTCCTATATTGTTCGACCTATATATAGAACCCCTAGCAGAGTTGCTGAGGAAGGAAAAGGAAATAGCACCATTTATGCACCAGGGATGGGGGAAGAAGGTTGCTTTATTTGCGGATGATTTGATGGTATTTACTAGCAACCTTGAGGTATCAATGCCAAAGGTAGAGGAAATACTGAGAACATTTGGGAATGTATCAGGGTATCTAGTGAATCAATCAAAGACAGAGATCCTTCAATGGAACAATTTGTTTCAAGATCCTAGAGTTAAAAACAAAATAAAATATATGGGCAAGACCTCATAAAGGACATAGAGGAGATTGCAACTTCGAATCTTGAGAGAATCCATAAAGAAGTAAAACAACTGCTCAAAGCCTGGGGGGGCCGGCCGCTCTCTTTTTTGGGAAGATAGAACATAATGAAGATGGCTATACTCACGAAATTCACTTATCTTTTTAGTACTATCCCACTGGAATTTAAAGAGGAGAAATTAAAAAAAATACAGGGAGAGCTAAACAGCTTTATCTGGAACGCGAAAGGAGCCAGGATAGCCTGGAAGAAGAGAAGGAGGAACAAGGCGCAAGGAGGTATTGCCAGCCCGGACACAATACAATATTGCAGAGCCTTCCAATTTAGGTACACCAGGTCAATGTTAGGGGAATTCGAACCACTCCTGGATCATTTAAAACCGACAGTCGACAAAGAAGGAAGTCAGTACCTGTACAAGTTTGGACACCCGAAGTACTTCAAAAATATAAAGCTAAAAATACTGAATGCATTAGCCTTGCTCTGGTATAAAATCAGATCTCTTAAAATCCCATATTACAGTAAATACGCACCAATTTGGGACTCCCCTGGAACATCCAAATGTTTAAAACACCAGCTAGCGATCCCTTTGAGGGAAAGCAACCTTACAAGATGGGGAGATATAAAAACTGGGAATACTGTTATAGAATGGGAAGAATTGAGTGAAAAAACAAAAGGCACAATCTCGTGATTTAAGTATTACCAATTGGTTAGTTGGGTTAGAAATCTAAAGGATAGTCAAGAAGGAATGGGAAGAGCAGAAGAAAAGATGCAGGGCAATAGGATCCAAAAAAAGAAAATAGCACAATGGTATTGGGCCCTTATTAAGGAAGAGGAGGAAGATGACAAAACTCCAGGCGAGGTCTGGAGAGGAGTACTGCCGGAGGAAGATATCCAACATAATTGACAAGTATCTGTAGCTACACGTTTAGAAAATTGTGAGATCTGCACCTTTAAGAAGAAACCACTTATTCACAATCCACAGAGCATATTGGACGACAAGGAGGCTGTCAAAGATCAAAAGCCAAGAGGAGAGAAGTTGCCCCAAATGTGGAGAGAAGGGTGCAGACGACCTCCATATATTCCAGCAGTGCCCTCAACTCGAGGTCTTCTGGAAGGAAACGGGGGAGACTCTGTCTAAGGTACTTGGTCGGCAGGTAGAGGTGAGTATAGATTTAGTTATTTTTGGGGTAAGAAATGACAAGGGAGAAAACCAAAATTGAGTAAAGATCAAGAGAAACTTCTTTTTATTCTGATTTTACTGGAAAGGAGAGAGATATGTATAAATCTGGTAAAAAGTGTACCTCCAACACATAATGAGTGGTTAGCCTCAAAACAAAGAATATACAAACTAGACACAAGTGCAAGGAGGTGCAGGAAAAATGCATATTAGGCCATCTGGGAAAATTTTAATTTAATGAACACTGTATTGTCCAATGATTAAGCAATGCAGTAATGCCTCAAGTGGAAACTTGAACGAGTAGTCAGAGTGACTAGCTCAACCCCGAAACATTTTGCATCTGAATGGACATGAAGGGGCTAAAGCACAGAGGGAACCCAGAAATTCTCCAAGCACATGGTGCGCTTACCCAGGAGAAATCCCGAAAATTCCAGAAGGTCAGATCGAATAGGAAAGTGGACCCCTGATACCTCCAATTCCAAAATATTGCTGTATGAAAAAAAATATAAAAAATAAAATAATTTTTTTAAATACATATATATTTTTAGGAAAGCTGCCAATCCATCCTGAGCTTCCTGAATGTTAGAACCCTTTTATACTTTCCTGCATTTGCATGTCCAATACCATAACATCTCAAAAGCTTTATGAGAGTCTCAACATGTTTATCGCTGCAAAAAAATTGTAAAATGAGAGAATGCAGGATGGATTCATAGCCATGCCAAAACACCACTGCCCCCTCTTTCTATTTCTGAAGCTGTACTCACCTCCACTTTCTGTTTTATAAATGTTGAGACATTCGTGACAATTCTTGGCAATCAAAAGCATGTGAATTCATTCTTGTCTTGTCCTTATCATCTCTGGGTTAAAACCAGTGCACAGCATGGCAACTTCACATATGGGATTTGAGACAATCGACTTTATATTTGAGGTTGGGGTACATAATGTGCTGCTGTTGATGCTAGACCTCTCTTCTGCGTTCCCCTCAGTGGACCACCAGATTTTAAATAATAGGCTGCCAAGGATGGCAAATGCAGAGTCTCAGTCTTTAAAATTGATTGTCATCGTTCTTCAGGAAGGAAGTGTTGTGACCTAAGTCTTGGTTTTCTGTCTATGTCAGTGTCTTCTTCATGTATTCTTAACAACTTTCTGGCCCTGCAAGGAACCAGTGATCTAATTTGAGTCCCATTGCTTTTGAGTTTGCTAGGGAAGCCATTTAGGAAAGATGGAGATAAAGTCTAGGGAGATTACTCTTTTTATGGGGTGTCCATAGTGTAATTTAAATGTAACTGTAGATACACAGACTAAATGAGCTGCCTGAGTCAAGTGTCCCTCGGAGCACACATCTCCAGATTTACCATGAACACTGCACTAAACTTTGCACATTTATCATCGAGAGAGTTTCTCAGTTGTACAAGGTACCCTAGGGATCCTCCTCGTCACATGCACTACTTAATATTTGCACAGCATCCCTGTTTGAGACTATCCTGAAGTGTGTGACATTGGGTCAGCCCTACGCAGATGATGCAGAGATCTAAATAGAGGTTACATGTCAGAGCAAAGCTTTGAAACACACCGGCAGTGCCCGAAGGCATTTAAAATCTGAACACAAACACCTACCTAGAACTTAAGTGGACAAAAAAGATTTTTAAGGCTAACCTCACACGTCTTTAACTTTTTTGCTGTCAAAATGAAGCAAAACGAGAAGGGATTTGTTCACAATAACATGACTAAATAGCATCATGTCAGTGTGGTCATGAGCAGCCAGCTGCTTTCTTCATCACCGCCATCTGACGAAAATGCATCCTAGGTGCACTTCTACTTAGAGGTTGGGGCCACAATCGACGCATGGCTGGAACCCTCTTTATTCCGGCCTTATGACTGCCCAAATGCCTACACTGAAACTGTTAAAAACGTACTGTCCAACTGGTGCACAGAATGAAGAAAAAAGACCATAAGCTGGAAGCCAGGAGAGACATATGTTGTTTCCAGTAAAAGATAGAATCTTCTTACAGAACACATGTTTGATATTATTGCTCATATCCTCAACACTTGCCAGACTCAACCAAAAACTGATCAGGTGACGGTAATACAGCAGAGTGTCATCTCCAAGTATCATGCTGACATTTGGATGGCAGGATAATGAATCTATACTTATCTATATGAACTTACCTTCTCAATATTTCAGTCCTCGATACTTTCCCAGAATGTTATGGCAGAACGATATTTTGGAGACCATGCAATCTCTGATATAATAACATCATAGGATCAATTGCTTTACAAGACTGGCAAGCATTTAGGGTTTTCAAGTAGATACTATATTAGGGATGATTACGATTACAACTATTTGTGCAAGGAAAGTCCAAGGTAAGAAATGTATAATACCTTGTTACTGATGTTGTGTGGTCTGTGGTTAAATCGCATGATCATGAAATGTGCCAATGACTTGCCTTAACACATGATTGAAGCAAGATCATGCTTCTTGGATCCTACCAACAATTATCCTCTGAATCTAATATAAATCATAATTTCTGTTGCTTTATTGTGATGTAGATAATAGCATTTCAGTTTACACTTTCAACCATTCTAGGAATGATCTGCGCTAATGCAGTATGTAAAATAAAGTTGTACCTGTTAAAAAGAGTACAATTATACTTATTACAAAAACATGAATATCTCAAATTTCACAGCTTCTAAATATTATATGGCACGCTGATTACACATCAGAGAATATGTTTTAAACAGTTCCATAATTGGAAGTTTTTTGGGAAATTCCTTCTTGCAGTATCCCGCATCCATTGCTTGCACTTGAAGCCCTCAGTGCAGGGCACATCTCTCTCTCCTTAGGGCGGCAGGATCTCACTGATGTGGGGTTGAGATGTCAGAGCTGCACTTACGTCAGGGTAAGGCTGATGTCCCGGATTTGGGGCGGTGGTTTGATAGATCACCACAGACTGAAAGAGTCAAAGACAGGTGTAGATTACCGACGCGTGAATATATGAGTGAAGCCGCTGCCCCAATGTATGAGTAAATACCTGACAGAATGCATGGGTGAATCAGTGGCTGAATGTATGCGAGAGACAATGACTGAATATACATGTGACTGGAAGTAAAACGTAACTGGGAAACTGAGGGGCATATTCTCAAGCCCCTATCGCCACGGGAACGTCACTTTGTTTTTTACGTTCCTGTGGCAATAGGGCCAGCGCCCTATTCTCAAGGCAGCGTTAACCCACTTGGCTTAACGCTGCCTTGAGAATAGGGCCCCTTTCACGCTAAACTTAGCGTGAAAGGAGGCATGCAGTGGTTGTTGCGGTGGGCCTATCACAGCAACACCCATTGAATTTGACGCTGTCCCCTATTATCAAGGGCGGCGATAATAGGTGGCAGCGCCAAACTTGAGACCAGAAAAATTCTGGTCTTGAGGTGGCGAAACGAGGAGAAATGCTTAATTTCTCCTTGTTTTTGCTATTTCCATGTGTACTGCTGTGTGCTGTATACATCGAAAAAGCAAAATGCAATGGTTTGTTTATGTACAGGAAGGTGTCGCTTCCTGTACATAAACAAACCTTTTAAAAAAAATGCTGTTTTGTAACTTGCATGTGTGCTGCATGAAGCAGCACACATGCAAAGTACTAAACAACAGTTTAGGTTTGTTTATGTGCAGGAAGGGACACCTTTCTATACATAAACAAACCTCTCTTCTCGCAGACACCCTTGCAATCTGGTGCAAGGGTGCCTGCGTTGGCGTTAAGTCGTGAGACTTAGTGCCGTTACAGGGGGAAACGCCAGGCTGCACCACATTCTTGAGAATAGGGTGCAGCCTGGCGTTTCCGAAGTGGCAGTGTGAGGCGTTGAGCCACGCAGGCTAACACCTCTCACTGCCACTTCCTCGTCAATATGCCCCTGAATGTCCTCTGCATAACAGTCAGTCTTTCAGGGATAAAACCTCTATTTATACATACTTTTTATTACATGAAAATGCTCAATGCTATAAATGTCGCAATAGAACAAATTATTCAGTAGGTCTAATCAAAGTAATTGATGAAGTTAAAGTGCAAGTTGATCTTAATCATAAATCAAATGTTTTGTTCTTCCAAGAAGGTGCTAGGCAACAGCCAACAAATCAATACATTACAGATGGCACAGTGCTACATGGGTAACGTAGTGATGATGGAGCAAGGATTCGCACATTACGCGACTTGCTCGTATTCAAGAACCTCGCATAACGATAATGTAGTAATCAACATGTTCTGTTTATTAATCTTGCACTCTTACACTACACGCGGGTATCCCAGAGATGCTTGCCTATGTGTTTTCTAATCCTAACTACGCTTGCAGTTAAAATGGTCGCTGCTATGCGGGATTCCAGTCTGCGCATGCGTCGGTCATACCCATGTGATGTGACGCACTCGTAGTTCTGGAGGGAATTTTCGCTCATGCGCAGTATTGCTAAACATGGCCGCTTTGTTCTAACATGCTCTTTGCTTGCCACCGCTGCTTTTGCTCAGCTGTTTCATTCTGCTTAACTCCTAATGCTATAGATATTATAAAGTAAGGGGTGTAGTGCAGCCAATCATGGTATACAGTGTATTCATTTTTTCTGTGTTTCTAAATAGTCTTCGCTTACTTTTCATGTAACATTCTCCGGGGGCCTGGGAGACGGGTGCCACTCCATCTTGGAAGCCTATGGGACACCAATCACGTGATGGGGGACAAGAGAGTCTTGCAGCAGTGGAAATCAGCCAGCTGGCTGCCGAAGCAGAGATGCGCCTGGGAAGCTAACCTATGCCTTAGCGAGAAGGCTCGAAGTCATACCTGCCTTGATACATTGTAATTGTTGTACTCTGTACGCTATTGTTTCTGTATTTCTATGCCATGGGAACTGGAATGTAAGGGGTGGGTACAAGAAATTGAATATTAATTGTGGGAACACCAAATTCTAGGTGGTGACAATGACCTAACCACCTTTCTTGTCCAATCCTTTCACTTGCAACATTTGTGGGTGGTACATTGACCCGAAAACAGTATAACTGGCCTAGGTTTAGCTAGAGAAATTGTCCGACTTGTCCGAGTAGCTGACCTGTCACTGACCCTACGAACTCTATAGGTGATTGATACAGAGAGCTGCGGAACACTCTGTCCGTAATTTCCACAAACTTAGTCTGGGGTGGAGAAATCTTTAAGTGCTGGCGAAGCACTTTGCTAGGAGATTCGAAAACCCAATCGGGGTTATTGGCAGATTCCTTGCAGAGAGGGCGTAGCGCAGGCGTTGCATCCGAAGCTGCAGGTGTTGGTCATACCCTTAGATGAGCCCAGTCCTGATCCAAATCCCGGTGTGATCCTGTCCTGACTGTCCATGAGCTGTACCTGCTCGCCTACTGGCATTTCAATTCCTTGAGGGTCCTTTCCCGCCTTTCCAAACTGACCTGTGGCCAGGGTTAGTCCTTATTCTGTCTTAGGTAACTATAAATAAATGTGGGTGTTTGTCTATCTATATCTTTCTCTCCTATTTTTCCTAATAAAGCGATCTTGCCTATGTGATCTATCTCTGACGTTTGGACTCTTATGAAAGTATTTTTCTAGCATGTTCCTTATCTTCCCTTTACCCTTACTTAAACACTGAATTGTTTGCATATTTAGTATATTCCACTGTTACCCTCCCTATAGAAATTGAGTACGTTCTAAAGTACCGATTCCAAAATCTTCAGTATATTCCAATTAGCATTTAGTAGAATGTTCCATTGTTCTTACCCAACCTTTAGTGACGTTATACAAATCTGTTAGACCCAATTAGTATGTTCCCTTTTCCCGCCTTTAACAACAATTGAACATCTATTTTACTATAACAGCGTGCTTTAGTTCTCTTCCCTCATATTTTCTAAAATCCAAATGCTTCTTACATTGATTCATAGCTACACTGTATTTCTGATCTTAGTTATTGATAGTCTGATCTATGTAAATCTTATTCTCATGGCATATGACAACGAAAATTAATAGATAAAGGTTTTTTGAAACTTCTTTAGTGTGTGGTTATTACAAGGTATAAACAAAATTTAATGTGTATGGTATTGGTGTTTATCTACTTGAATCTTAATTCAGCTCCTGATCCATGGTGATCATAGGTACCTGTCCTCGAGGATTGGTAAGTCAGGTACACGGAAATATATAGAAAGCGAAAATCCCCGAATTACTGATAGTGGTGTGAAGGTTACCTGATTCATGGAAATAGTGATAAACATGTCATGGGCCCAGTAGTGTATATTTGGTAAATAAAGATCGGGTGACCTGCGCGCTCTATCGGTAATTTTCTGGTAACTAGATGATGGTTAGGACTAATTGAGACAGGTAGATAGGCTAATTGTTGACAAACTGTGAAAAATTTAAAATGTGCTGCTAAAATATTTTTTCCCTTGAGATCGATCAACTGAAAAAAAATTGGTTTGAAATGTTATGAAATGTTTAAAATGTTTTTTTGAAATGCTGCTATATGATTTTTATGTATTAACAATTTGTTAGTGATTGTTATATGTTGTCTGGAAAAATCCCCGGGGGCAGAATAGCGGGTGGTGAGGAGAATCCACTTGCGGTGAGGTCACTTACTTAATTAGGAAAAATTAGTGCATGGTTAGGTAGAACTGGAAGCGCTAATTAGGGTTTTTCTGAATGAACAGTTGAATAAATGGTAGCAACGAGTTCGCTAATGAAACTTCAGTTGTGATATTACCTAGTAAGGGTCACACGAGGAAGGAGTAGTAGGTTCATCGGAGCTTGAATGCTAGCAAAGGAGTACACTGGTGAAACTTTAGACTAGTATATATCCCGGAAAGAGTGGATGAGTCAAAGAAGTAACAGGTTCTCTAATGCTTGTGTGAAGGGGTAGGCAGGAGGGTCTATCCGTAGTGTATGAAAAGTAAACAGAAGAAGTTTACTTGCAGTGAAACAAATCTTTCTGTTTAGACACTCAAGTACAGTGGTGAATATTATACGTTGTAAACTAAACTGAGCACTTGCACTTTAAGAAAAATTCAAAGTTTCCGTTACCTTGTGAAGGAGGGAGTCGGTCGCGAAGCTGCGCTGACGTCACTTCGTGCCGCGCTGGTATTGGTTGAAACAGCGGGCGGGTAACGAAGCTAGTATTGTAAAGGAGGGGTGAGTGCCGGAGCGTGAGACCGCGTCTCGCGAAAAGGCCGCGCACCCATTGGTCGAAATTATTTGCAATCACAGTGTTGATTGGTTGTTGTAACTGTTAAGAGACGCGCTGGTATTGGAAGAGGATTAGTAAACAAAAGACGTAGTTAATCACGGAACTTCTGGTTACGCAGTCTATGTGGTATCCCGAATTCTTACCTGATCCACAACTTTTAGGTTTTCGCAAAGATCAGATGATAAGAGGCAGACCTTACAATATGTACGGAAGCAAGAGGAAAATGTCATTTGCTGACAAAATCAAAAATTATTTCAAGAGAGACAAGCCCATTAGAACTAGAGAAGGTGTGATCATACCGCCACCTAATACTCCCGCATCATTTATGATGTTTGATAAAGGTTATCATACTTGTATATGGCTGGAAAATTGGGCAAAGTATACCCAAGAAGATGGAATCTTAGCATTTCCCATAGATGGTACTTTTAATAGTAGGATTCTATTTAATTTAAGGACCAGAATGAATGATTTACATCCCAGACCAAGGTTGACGCAATATGAGGCTTCAGAAGAATGGGAGATTGAGGCACTAGAGCGAGACAGACCCAGAATGGATAAGGGAGTGAGTAAATGGTACCCAAAGATGCAGAGAGAGACCAAAGAGAAAAAGATGAAACAGTGGAGACAAAATATGATGGTCGAGGGACTATTTCCAGTATTTGGTGTAGAGGAACCTGTAGGAGGAAAAAGGACAGAGAAATCCCAACACTTAATGGCTGTGGGGGATTCGGAAGATGAATACTTGGAGGATTTATTTATGAAAAATCCACCCCCTTATGATGAGGAGTCAGGGTCTCTGAGCTCGAAAAAACCATTCTTCAGACATCCTAGAAGGATAAGTGCTAGTGAAACAGATACAGCAGGTATAGGCAATAGGCAAAATAGTGGAGACGGATTTTGTAGACCTGACCCTACTGTCCCAAATTATAGACCGTTCAGTGATGAGAGATCAGTTGTGACAGCCCCAACTGCCCCGAGTCTGTATCCTCCTTTAGTTCCACAAGTATTGCACGACGCATCAATTGACAGGGCTTTACATGAACGAGAAAAGGAAGCCTTAATCAAACAGCGAAATGAACTCATTCAGACCATAGCTCAGATAAATCCCAGCCCTGAAGCTCTGACAATTCCAGTAACTATTGGTCCCGTTGTTCCTCTTTATGGGGATAGACAGGCTGGTCCAAAAACACCAGTTATTACACCACCTGCAGCCCAGCCCAGAAGAGAGCCTCTCATAGTTTATGATCAGGCAAGCGAATGCGAATCTGTAGTCTCCCTGATGGATCTGCCCATAAGGGAGCCGGAAAGCAGTGTATTGCGAAAAGGAACCCAGACTAGGACAAAGGAAGTCCTGATAGAGACAGCTTCAGGTACCCGAGGAGCCACAGTAGTAACTCCGGAAGAATTAGACCGATGGACCCGAGAATTGGAAAAGGAAACTCCTCAACCAAAACCTCTAGATATTTATAAACTAAGAATAGAGATGGAAGAACTAATAGCCGGAAATGTGGGATTAGACAGATTGAACACTTTTAGTGAGGAGGAATTATTGTTTATATGCAAGAGCCTTACCCGAAACACCAGAGTGTTCCATGAGAAACTAATGGACACAGCAGCTAATATGGGAATAGATGTTAGTAAATCCAAAGTCTTACAAAAACCATACAGAACCGAATTTTCAGATAAGGACCTAGAAAACATGAATGTGTCAGGGAAAAAGGTACAGATAAGAGAATTGTTGAATTTGTTGCAGAAATGGGAAAACTTAGAAAAATGGAAAGCCAGATGGGCAAAGAAAAAGGAAGACAGTAAGGCTAGACCGAGGACTTCTGAATATGTCCTAAAAGAAGTCGATAAGCCAGAAACTTTGTATCCCATGAGAGAAGTGCCAGGTGGGAAATATGTACATGTACCATGGTCCCGACAGGATATTGTGTCCTTTACCAATGATTTCCCGAAACTACGAGAGAAACCTGTAGAGTGGTACCGACAGGTTGAGAGGTTTATAAAAGTGCAAAAATGCATCCTGAAAGACCTAGATGGGTTCTTTGACATTGTAGTTCCCGTCGACCTATGGACAGAATGTAAAATTGCCGTGGATTGGCCAAGTGAAGAATACCCCCGAGACCCGAGGACAGGAGCCCCCTCCGCAGATGTAATGAGGAAATACGAACAGGTGATACTGCACCTGAAAGGAAAGGTGCAAGCCAAGGAAACTGATTGGACCCGCATAGATAGAACTACCCAAAATCGTGATGAAACTGTGCACTCATATTATGAACGATTGTTACAGGTATTCAAGACCAACAGTGGAATCGATAACATTGAAATGAAGGATATGACTCATTTCATTTATCGATTCGTGTTGGGATTGAGACCTGAAATCTCTCAGTGGATCAGGGATAACAAAATCTGTAGGCAGGGAAAACCCATAGATGAGGTCCTGAAGTACGCCAAGTAATGCGAAGACGAGATGGAAAATAAACGAAAGGCCTTAAAGGAAAAGGTTATGTGGGCTCAAGTGAAATTGGCGGAACAAGAAGAAAAACAGTTAAGTAAAATGAATAATAATACACCGAACACAAGCTCTGGGGGAGGAGGGAAACCCCGAGTTAAAATGAGTCGAGAGGAGGCCATGAAGAAATTTCCATGCCACAGGTGCGGTCAGATAGAGCACTGGAGAGACGAATGTCCGAATTTACAGACTGGTAATGTCCCCATTAATGGTTTAAATCCACAGGTGCAGAAAGAGGGGCCACGAAAGACCCAGCAACAGGTAAAACAGAATCAGTTGCCTCGCGCTCCTAGACCTAACTATAAGAACCAAGCTCAGCAGAATGAGGGGGTCGAAGTATGGGAAAGGAGAGATGATAGAAATGCAGCAACCTCGCAATTCCTGTTGAATGATACATTCCTCTGTGATGAACCTTACTGACGGGGCCTGAGGGGGGAGGACGAGGAGTGCGTACTTGGCGCCTCCTTGCCGGTAGACCAGACAGGGCCATACATTGAAGGAAAGGTTGAAGGAAATGACGTCACCTTTCTGTTGGACACTGGTGCTACCCGTTCTACTGTGAGAACAGCAGACGTTCCTAACCTACCCCTCTAGGGAGAAGCAATCCAAGTAGTGGGTGTGTTAAACCAGATAATTAGTACCCCAGTAACTGAACCAATGGAGATCTCAATAGGGAATTTTAAAGAAATGCACAGATTTGTTGTCTGTGATTCTAGTCCTGTGAATTTATTGGGACGTGATTTGCTGTGCAAAATGAACTGCACCATCTTTTGCACACCAAAAGGCGTTGAAATTCAGACTCCAGATGAAGACGGATTGTACAAATTAATGTTGCTAAGGCCTGACTCAGAAATTAAGAAATTGACAATACAAGATTTACCTGAAGAGCTCCAACAGACAGTTAAACCAGAAGTGTGGGATTTCACTGGAAGGGATGTAGGACTAATGGCAAATGTAGACCCGATTCAAATAGCCATAAAACCAAATGCAGTTTACCCAAATACCAAGCAGTATAAAATGAACGCAGAAGTGAAAGCCGGAGTTGCCATCGAAATAAAAAGATTGCTAGAAGCAAAAATAATACAGGAAGTAATGAGCAGTCCTTGTATTTCTCCCATAATTGGAATCAAAAAGCCTAGTGGGAAGTACAGGGTAGTGCAGGACCTGCGCAAGGTAAACAAGATTGTTGTTCCTTGTTGTCCTATTGTGCCAAACCCTGCAGTAATTTTGTACCAAATTCCATGGAATGCTGGATGGTTTACTGTCATTGACTTATGTCACGCATTCTTTTCCATCCCATTGCATCCAGACAGCAAATTTCTTTTCTCATTTGAATTCGACAGTCATATCTACGTCTGGAATCGTGTCCCTCAAGGGTACACTGAAAGTCCTTCTATTTTCAACCAGATTTTGAAAAGATGCCTTGAATCATTAGTCTTACCTGGGGAATCAGTTTTGGTCCAGTACACAGATGACCTTCTGGTGGCGTCTAAAAGTCGGAATGACTGTGCTACTGATACCATTGCATTGTTGAATCATCTAGGTAAAGGAAGGCATAAGGTATAGCCAGACAAATTACAGTTCTGCAAAAATTCAGTGAAATATCTGGGGCACCAGATAGAAAAAGGTATCCGGAAAGTTACTTCAGAAAGGATAAGGATAATTCGAGACATGGAATTACCACGTACTCAGAAATACATCAGAATGTTTCTGGGAGTAGTAGGATACTGTAGGCAGTGGATTGTGGGATTTGCAGTCTTAGCCAAACCATTATTAAAAATGACCAAGAAAGGAGCTAAGGATCCAGTCGAGTGGGATGATGAAATCATGACATCCTCGATAAAATCACGAAACTGTCTGTGTTCAGCTCCTGCCTTGGGAATGCCTGACTATTCAAAGGACTTTACCTTGTTTTGTGACACACGAGACAATTGTGCACTTTCAGTCCTGACCCAAATTCACGGTCTAACTAGACGTCCGGTGGCATATTTTTCTGCTACCTTAGATCCAGTAGCTGCTGGATTGCCTGGATGTCTGAAAGCAGTAGCTGCAACTTGCACGAGTCTTGAACAAATTGAATCCATTGTCATGGGACATCCAGTAACTGTGTATGTTCCACATGCAGTAGTAATCCTACTGAACCGGACCAAGACTCAGTACCTCACACCTAGTCGGCTGACTAAGTATGAAAGGAATTTAGTGGGTGCAGCAAATGTAACTATCACTAGATGTAATATACTGAATCCAGCAACTCTATTACCAAATACCCTGGCTGCAGAAGTCAGGGAAGAGGTTGAGCACAATTGCATTGATCTGACTGAATATAGCACAAAACCACGCCCAGTTATTAAGGAAACAGCTTTGCCCATAGAAGACAGTGAATTGTTTGTAGATGGCTCATGTTTGAGACATGAGGATGGAGGCCTCAGTGCTGCCTATGCTGTGGTCACTCTAGAGAAAACAATAGAGGCATCCTACCTATTTGGAGTAAAATCTGCACAAGTAGCTGAATTGGTTGCATTGACAAGAGCTTGTAAAAATGGGAAAAATAAAAGAGTAACCATATACACTGACAGTCAATATGGTTACGGGGTTGTGCATGACTTCGGCCAATTGTGGCTGCAAAGAGAATTCATGACTTCTTCAGGTACCCCTATCAGAAATGGAAATGTGGTACAGAACCTACTGGAAGCAATCCAGTTACCAAAAGAATTGGCAGTGGTCAAGTGTGCTGCTCACAAATCTGGCAATGACAATGTGACAGCTGGTAACCGATATGCTGACCAAATAGCCCAATATTGTGCACAAAATAAAATGTCACTGAATATCAATTTGGGGGGAGTCGGAAACAGCTGCCAACTTATGGTGTTTGAGGATGTATCAACTTGGGAGGAACTGAAAGGGTTGCAACAAGCAGCAGAACCAGAAGAAAAGGCAAGATGGGAGAAAGATGATTGTCAACCCAGGGAAAGAGATGGTGTCATTGTCTATAGGGATGGTATGCCTGTGTTACCAGACAGCATGGTTGCTTCTATGGCACGACTGATACATGGAGACTCAAACATAGGGAGAGATGCAATGGTTAGTGTTTTTAGACAAACATGGTACAATTCGAAGTTCAGGAACATTGCAGAGGCACTTTGCCAGAGGTGCTTAACTTGCCAGCAGTTTAATCCTGGAAAGAAAACAGTGGTATTGCCAAGTACAATTGGGAAAGCAGAAGGTCCTTTTATAAGACTACAAGTTGACTTTATACAGTTGCCCCATTGTAAAGGAATGAAGTACGTCCTTGTCATAGTCTGCCTATTCTCAAAATGGGTGGAAGCGTACCCAGCTAAGAAAAATGATGCCATCACTGTAGCCAAGTTGTTACTAAGGGAACTGATACCTAGGTTCGGTTTCCCAGTCACAATTGAATCAGACAGAGGTGGGCATTTTGCCAATGACATAATAACTCAGCTCTTCGAGGCATTTAAAATTACTCAAAAACTGCACTGTGCATATCATCCAGAGGCTTCTGGAGTAGTAGAACAGCTGAATGGCACTATAAAGTCAAGACTGGGAAAAATGTGTAACTCCACTGGACTGAATTGGATAGATGCTTTACCCCTTGTCCTGATGGGACTGAGAAGCATTCCAGACGGAAAACAGGCCTGAGTCCCCATGAGATACTAATGGGAAGAGTGATGCGGCAGGCATGGGTACCAGGACACAAACTGCTAAGTATTTCTGATGATTTGGTACTAGAATACTGCATGCAGCTGAGTGACCAAGTGCGTTCTATCTCTCACCAGATTGGGGAAGACGCCGTCACCAGGCCAACAACTCCAGTCCATAATCTGAACCCAGGGGACTGGGTTGTGCTTAAGAAACACACCCGAAAGAGTTGCCTAGCACCGAAGTGGGGGAAACTGAGGCAAGTGATTCTTATCACCACAACTGCGGTGAAGTGTGCAGGTGTGACAAAGTGGATCCATGCAAGTCATACCAAGAAAGTGACTGAAGAAGAAGCGGCTGAAGCTGAAGGTTGTGCAGCTGAAGGGTCTCCAGACGATGGTCCTGAAATAGCTGATGACGAACAACCGAGCACCAGTTAAGACGAGTGGTTCCCAGTGGATGATCTGACTCTTGATCCGATAAGAACCAGAAAATACACCTACTTAGATAGAGAGTGGGATAGTGAGGACGAGACAGGACTAGGAGGAGCAAATCAGATAATAGAAATCCATGACCGATCTGATGAGGAAGGTCAGATAGGGACAGGGCAGGTTATCGACACACCTCCTACAACTCCGGAAACTGAAAAGGGACAGTTAGAAATTAGGGCGGAAGTTCATGCGGAAGAAAATCAAGGGTTCGAAGTGCATGAACAGGATCAGATAGAAATAGACGAATGTGTTCAGGAAACAGAATTTGAAACAACCGAAAGTCAAAATCAGTTTACACGTGAACCAGGCCAGTTTAGAAACCAGGCAGAAGAAACTGAAGTAAGACCTGGGACTAGTCAGACAGGAAGGGAAGACGGAAGCATCAAAATAACTGTGCCACAACTGAATGAAAACAAAAGAACTCGTGAGGAAAGCCAAATTACAGTGCCAGTTAAAAGACTTAAAAAGAAAAAAAGTGAACCAAGATTCATAAAAAGACTGAAACTGAGATTGAAGACTGTAGAGGAAAAATTAGAAGACAGGAAAAAGGCTGCCAGTGAAAAGGACAAGGCTGGAACCAAGCCTAAAAGGAGAAGTGACAGAATAAAAAGACAAAACAAAAAATATCGGGGTCCTGAGTGGACTTGCCTGGTACTAGAAGAATTTGAAGACCTCGAAATAAGTGACGAGAGTGACGAAGAACTGATTGCTGATCAGGGTTCCGAAGAAGAGGACCCAACCTGAAAGTTAACCTGCGTAAGCCTCCTGTACAAAGTTACAAAGAGCGGTTGGAAAACTTCTTTAAGCCAAAATGTCTGATTCAAATGTGAATGGAAGACCTAGACAGAATTTCTGTAAAACATGCTGTAAAATATGTTTGTGTAGTGTAGCAATAGTACTGATATTATGGATAGGACTAACAATCTCAATACCTTTCATGATAAGTAAAGACTCTAACCTGTACCCTACTAAATTAGTGACAAAAGACTCAGACGTTCTGCCGACAGAAGAGACACCACAAAGTGTAGAAAGACGTGAGAAAACATCTAGCCGTAGACAGACAAAACTGGACTTAGATGCATCAGATGAGGGAGGACTACATTATCACAGAATCAAAAACAGGACACATTTAAATGTATTTGCAAATATTTTAGTTCACTATGTAGAAGCTATGGAAATAGAAGACTTATGTCTGCATGAAGCTACCCACTTCTGTAGCTGAAGGTGTGACCTATCACCATTTACCCCTAACCTATGGAATTTCCTGTAGTATTTTAGCAAGCTTATTCTATAGAGGAACTTTACAGTATTACTATTCTAACACAGACGTAATATTTTCTGAACTTCCTATTCGGGGAAATCTGAACATTGTTCACACAAAGAGCGATGTGACTTGTTATATGGGAGAATACTTTCTGACTATAGGTGACATAGATTTAGGTGAAGCACACAGAAATAATTTGACCTGTTCATTACATGAACAAGAAAAGATGTTTCTAAATATGGCGGAAAAAAGAAGGGAAAGTTTCCGAAGAAAGGCCAATGATAAAAGACAAAAAATTCCTAAATGGGCAGAAAACATGGAAAGCACCTCAAACGGTGAAGAGAATGCTGCACTGTTACTGGATTTCGAAAGAAAAGGGAAACTTTGTCTTCACAGAGAAAAAAATAGTTATTATAACAATGTATTCATCGGTTCCAGTGAATGCGAACACAATTATAAGGTAATTGGAGGTTGGGGTTTCAAAAATGGGTCAGAACCTGTGTTTCCCGGAATTTATTACATATGTGGAAACAAGGCTTATTTCAAATTGCCGGATCACTGGTATGGAAGCTGCTATTTTGGCATTGTCTTCCCGAAAATATACCATGTGAATGACGCCGCTGGAAGCAATGAAAATACTAATGGTTTAGTACGTAGTAAAAGAGAAAGTGTAGGAGAAATAATAGGTGATATATTTAGTGCATTGATACCTGGAGTGGGAGTGGTTCTGAATACACACCGAATTTGCAAATTGTCTACAGTAGTGGATCGGTTATCTACTGACACTGCTGCTGGTTTCCTACTGGTCAATACTGAAATGGTTGCGATCAGATCAATGGTTTTACAAAATCGACTTGCTCTTGACACCTTATTGGCAAAAGAGGGCGGAGTCTGTAGAATGTTGAAAGCGCAACATTGTTGCACTTACGTTCCAGATAAAAGTATTGAAATAAATAAATATGTGAGAAACATAACTAATTTGGAAAAGGAACTCAAACCACTGGAGGTTGACAGTGCCTGGAAGAGACTAACTGATGGTCTCTCCTCTGTAGGTAGTTGGTTTTCTAACATAGGTAAAAGTCTCGTGAGTAAAATACTGATGCCAATAGCAGGGATTAGTTTAATTGTGATAATAATAATAATTTGTTGTAAATGCCAAAAAAGCAAAAAGAAGTATGCTGCGAAAAAGAGAGGAGTGAAACGTAATGTTGATGAGCTTGAATTAGAAGAGCTGAATATTCAAATTTACAAAAAAATGAAGAATTACCATCCTAATAAGGATGCAGAAAGAAGGCTCAACAAAAAGTTTGTTGAAATCGAGATGGGTGAGATGTGAAAGAGAAAGTTGGCATCTGGTTCCATTAATAGTGATGATAGTAAATATCATCAAAGAGGGGATTGATGGAGCCAGGATTCGCACATTACGCAACTTGCTCGAATTCAAGAACCTCGCATAACGATAATGTAGTAATCAACATGTTTTGTTTATTAATCTTGCACTCTTACACTACACGCGGGTGTCCCAGAGACGCTTGCCTATGTGTTTTCTAATCCTAACTACGCTTGCAGTTAAAATGGTCGCTGCTATGCGGGATTCCAGTCTGCTTATGTGTCGGTCATACCCATGTGATGTGACGCACTCGTAGTTCTGGAGGGAATTTTCGCTCATGCGCAGTATTGCTAAACATGGCCGCTTTGTTCTAACATGCTCTTTGCTTGCCACCGCTGCTTTTGCTCAGCTGTTTCGTTCTGCTTAACTCCTAATGCTATAGATATTATAATGTAAGGGGTGTAGTGCAGCCAATCATGGTATACAGTGTATTCATTTTTTCTGTTTTTATAAATTGTTTTCGCTTACTTTTCATGTAACATTCTCCGGGGGCCTGGAAGAGAGGTGCCACTCCATCTTGGAAGCCTAAGTGATACCAATCACGTGATGGGGGACAAGAGAGTCTTGCAGCAGTGGAAATCAGCCAGCTGGCTGCCGAAGCTGAGATGCGCCTGGGAAGCTAACCTATGCCCCAGCGAGAAGGCTCGAAGTCATACCTGCCTTGATATATTGTAATTGTTGTACTCTGTACGCTATTGTTTCTGTATTTCTATGCCATGGGAATTGGAATGTAAGGGGTGGGTACAAGAAATTGAATATTAATTGTGGGAACACCAAATTCTAGGTGGTGACAATGACCTAACCACCTTTCTTGTCAAATCCAAAGTTGGGGATCCTTTCACTTGCAACATTTGTGATTGGTACATTGACCCGAAAACAGTATAACTGGGCTAGGTTTAGCTAGAGAAATTGTCTGACTTGTCCGAGTAGCTGACCTGTCACTGACCCTACGAACTCTATAGGTGATTGATACAGAGAGCTGCGGAGCACTCTGTCCATAATTTCCACAAACCTAGACTGGGGTGGAGAAATCTTTAAGTGCTGGCGAACCACTTTGCTGGGAGATTCGAAAACCCAATCGGGGTTATTGGCTGATTCCTTGCAGAGAGGGCGTAGCGCAGGCGTTGCATCCGAAGCTGCAGGTGTTGGTCGTACCCTTAGATGAGCCCAGTCCTGATCCAAATCCCGGTGTGATCCTGTCCTGACTGTCCATGAGCTGTACCTGCTCACCTACTGGCATTTCAAGTCCTTGAGGGTCCTTTCCCGCCTTTCCAAACTGACCCGTGGCCAGGGTTAGTCCTCATTCTGTCCTAGGTAACTATAAATAAATGTGGGTGTTTGTCTATCTATATCTTTCGCTCCTATTTTTCCTAATAAAGCGATCTTGCCTATGTGATCTATCTCTGACGTTTGGACTCTTATGAAAGTATTTTTCTAGCATGTTCCTTATCTTCCCTTTACCCTTACTTAAACACTGAATTGTTTGCATATTTAGTATATTCCACTGTTACCCTCCCTATAGAAATTGAGTACATTCTAAAGTACTGTTTCCAAAATATTCAGTATGTTCCAATTAGCATTTAGTAGAATGTTCCATTGTTCTTACCCAACCTTTAGTGACGTTATACAAATCTGTTAGACCCAATTAGTATGTTCCCTTTTCCCGCCTTTAATAACATTTGAAGATCTATTTTACTATAACAGCGTGCTTTAGTTCTCTTCCCTTATATTTTCTAAAATCCAAATGCTTCTTACATTGATTCATAGCTACACTGTATTTCTGATCTTAGGTATTGATAGTCTGATCTATGTAAATCTTATTCTCATGGCATATGAAAAAAGAAAATTAATAGATAAAGGTTATTTGAAACTTCTTGAGTGTGTGGTTATTACAAGGTATAAACACAATTTAATGTGTATGGTATTGGTGTTTATCTACTTGAATCTTAATTCAGCTCCTGATCCATGGTGATCATAGGTAACTGTCCTCGAGGATTGGTAAGTCAGGTACACGGAAATATATAGAAAGGGAAAATCCCCGAATTACTGATAGTGGTATGAAGGTTACCTGATTTATGGAAATAGTGATAAACATGTCATGGGCCCAGTAGTGTATATTTGGTAAATAAAGATCGGGTGACCTGCGCGCTCTATCAGTGAAACATTTAAAATATGATACATATATCCAATGTAGATGTCCATGTTTTCAACCATACAGTCCAGTATTTAACACTTAAGAAATTGTTAAAAACGTTCCTGTTCTTTGATGTCTAATTCAGCTAAGGAACCACTGCCTCTCTCACTGTCTGTTTAAGCGTAGAGATACCCCT
Source organism: Lissotriton vulgaris (assembly GCF_964263255.1). Classification (NCBI taxonomy): domain Eukaryota; kingdom Metazoa; phylum Chordata; class Amphibia; order Caudata; family Salamandridae; genus Lissotriton; species Lissotriton vulgaris. Next base: position 1,311,196,670 of record NC_141695.1, read on the forward strand.
TTGGGGGTCGATTCTAGCGCTATATAAACAAACAAATAATAAATATAGAAATAAAAACTATTTGATCTTTGGACAATTTCCACTCCAGTGAGGACGTTTGGACCCAAAAACGAATTCCAATGGTTCTCCTTAGGACACAACTCAATCTAACAAAGCACCTCTCACTTGTGTTAATCCTGTACTGTAAAGGTTTCAATCTGGTTCAACACTGTACCCTGCTCTCGACGATAAAGTTGCAAAACGTTTTAGATCTCTGCCACAATAAAATGCAAATTTGCACTTTCTAAAGATCCTGTTAGGTTAGCAGACTCACAGAAAAAAGAAAAAAAAGCACTACTTAAAAATACTTTCAAAGAACTGCTGGGCCAGGTAGGATGGACTTCATACATCTTGAGGTTCTCATTACATATCTGTAGGAAGGTGGATACCTGACTATGGTTGACCCCAACTTTTTGCCTGGTGTTTTGCGGGTTTTCCGACTTAGTTGACCTGGGGCCCTGCCAATCAGGACCCCAGGCCTACTGCTCTCTCTCTAAAATGGATTCCATGTACCTTAGGTACATTTCCAATTGGTACTGGGCCACCTTATCAGACCCTGTAACTCAGGGCATGGGTGTACCCAGGGCCTACCAGGGGCTGAAGCATGTATTATGCCACCCCTGGATGGCCATCTAAATCTGACACAACTGGCTGCACGACAGCTGGGGCAAGGTGGTGTAATCACCCTTTGCTTTAGGTATAGTATACCTATATCTAACCCTAAAAATGGACACACAGATTCCTATCAGTCACTCCTATGGCAGGCCTTGGCAATCCTGAAGGCAGAGTGCTTGGAATCGTGTGAAATGGTGCTCTGGCATGAGCTGAGCCCGTTTGCAGCTTGCGGAACCAAGTCCTAATAGCTGTTCCATGATAACGCATACCATATACTCTTAAGTGCATTATAATCCTCGCGGTTAAATGTATCTTTGGTATTGCTTTATCAAAACATGTCGAGTAAGGTGTCATACGAATTGGAATACTAACCCCTCGCCAATTCTGGCCACGGGGTTAGCATTCCATCCTTCTAGAGGGACACGACATGTATGTAACTGTGAACCCCGGTTAAAGTTAACTGAAGCCTCAGCTCCACAAAATGGATCCTGCCACCACAGACACGAGTCTGACCTCCTGCTGCTGGGAGTCCTTCCAGCGAGGAGAGCTTGGACAAAGGGGTTCCTGTCAGGGGCGGTGCTAGCACCATCCCAGACAGGGTTTTGTGTATCCTGGGTCGGCAGGGCTTTACAGGAAGGTGACTGCAAGTGGCACCCCGGTGCTCACTACGCATCTGCCGGCTAGAACCAGTTCCAGGGGCACACCAGCCCCTGGCCTGGGGAAAGTCCGGCATGGGAGAGGGGTGTAACCACCCCCCTTCCTGGTCCCACCCCTAGGGCAGGACCTAGTCGCGTACCCACCCCTTTCTTTAGGATAAAGGCAGGAGCGGGGACCCTTCCAAATTAGATCATCTTTGAATCAAGAAACTACTTTCTACGAAAGGAACTCTCGACTTCTTCTGAAGATTTCTCCCTTGTGGCTAAGGAGTAGTCACCCTGCATCCGCAGGCACCATCTAAGAACTCTGCGGTTTGCTGCACGTCCTTCCTCAGGAATCCGACTGACCAGCACGATGAGACCCGGCTTCCCTGGCACCTCTGACCTCTACCTACCTCTACAGCTAAGCTGAGAACCGTAGGTGCGACGAGACCTCGAGGGACCGGCCATCATCAAAACTGCACGACTTCTATCCAGCACAACCGCCGAGGGATCCTCTGGTGAGTGCTTTGGGGTCCGAGAAGCCCCGACCCTGAGCAGCTCCAGCACCGAAGTCCAGCCCCCCAGCATCTCCACGATCTGCGTGGGGCTCTTCTGCTTTTTGGCTGCTCATCGCGTTGTCTGGCTACTAGCCCGCTGGCTTGTGGCCTTCCCGACGACGATCAACGACGACAACACCGCTGGTCTGGGTGCTCCAGACTGGCCCTTGCTCCCTTCCAAAAGAGGAGCAGCCCGGACCCTCCTGGTCCACTCCAGACGCCATTTTAGGTCCACCGCGTGGGCTTGAATTTGCCAAGACTTGTTGCCCCAATCCTGGGTCCAGCGTCGTCGACAGCATCAACCATCGTGGGACAGCTCGCACCTCCATCCTGGTCGCCGACAACGCCTCCTGGTCCGAGAGACTGCAGAGCCCAGCGTCGCCCACTCACCTAGTCGAGGTGACTACCATCCGGTGCCCTCCTGGTGCCACCTGACTACTGGCTAGTAGTCACGAACTTGGTCCCCTCTGCTTTCAGGTGTCATCCATCTTCGATCCAGGCTTGGATCACTCGAACAATCTTCACTGGTCGCCTGCCAGCAACTTCTTTCTTCAGGCTCCTGGTTCGTCTACGAGGATTCCCGACGTCTTTTGAGACCTATGCAGCTGCAGCCCCTCAGCTAGGTAACTTTGGCATTTCGGTCCCCCAGCATAGCCTCACTATCCAAGGGTCAGGATCCACTGTCGTTTTCAATCTACCTTATCGGGTTCGCCCGAGAACACTAACTTTGTCTTTACTAGCTCCCATAGACTTTGTTCCGCATCCCGCGTGAGAGTGCACACTCTGCACCCGAGTCCCCTAGGCCTCCTACTAGTAATCTGAAGGTTCAGTAACGTAGTCCTAGCGATTCCAAAGCCTATTAGTACAGTACTTACCTGCTAGTAATTTCGCATTCCACTTTCAGAGTATATGGTTTTTCGTGCCCCTCGGGCATTTGTGTAAATTGTGCAACTTAAAGTATTTTCGTAAGAGTTTTGTTGTGTGCTTAGTACCCTGTCCTCATAAAGAGTACAGGGCTGTTGTGATCTAAATAAATACACTGTTTATTTTCATAACACTTGTGTGGTGTCCTTTCACTTGGTGTTCAAGGGGTATATGTGATGGTATAACAGCTGGCTTAACACGCCCTCTAGAGTTTAGCCCGAAGACTGCTCGTATCCACGCTACTAGGATAGCTGGTCTATAAGGTTGACTTACAACCAATCATCATAAGGGTTGTTTGGACTGATACAAAGTGCTCACTAGAATAGTGAACATTATATATCAGGCCAACTTCTCACATTGGTGAGCAGCGGTTGGGATTTGAGCTTGCTGTTGTTTTACCACACGTATCCTAAGAATATCTTGTGAAAGATCACATAAGTACTTCAGGTACATATAACTTAGCTTAGAATACTCTGAGTTCTACTGAACCAGCTGTTGTAGCTCCTCAAGGCCCAGCACACCTTGGCTACAACTCTTAGCGAGGGATTAGTAGGCAAACATATAGTGTAGGTAGGTGCATCACTTACACCACACTAGAATCAGCATGTCAGACAAAGGAGGAAACTCTGAGTCTCCCCTTGTGTCAGTGGACCCTCCACAGGTCGCTTCCAGATATGCTGCTCTTAGCTTCCAGGAGATGAGACAAGTGTGTACCTCCAGGAAACTAAAACAGGGGTCTAACCCCACAATTCCTTTTCTGATTGGTCTCTTGGAGACTTATGATGCTAGGAGGGCTGGTAACACAGAACCTTCTCATCCAAATGGGAACATGCCTCCCCTAGAGGGAACCTTAGGTGACCCTGACCTTATCCATCTCTCTGCAGAAGGTGAAGAGGAGGATGAGGATCTAGAGCCATCTGAGGACGAGGCAGACAAAGGTCCAGAAGTAGTTAGTCAGCTAACTAGGGACAACTTAAGCAGGCATGAGAATGGTACTAGGAGACCCCTGGGGCCCCTCTCAGGCCAGCTTAACATTGGGAATGGACGAGTTAGGTCTCTATCAAGAGGCTCTAACAGATCCATTCGAACCAATGGCTCTCAGGCCTCTTATCACAGAGGGATGACCTCCCCTCAGAGGAGAGTATATGAAGCCAAAGTAAGGGAAGTCAATCTGAGGATTGAAAGGGAAGAACTTGCCCTGGCCAAAGAGAGACTTGCCTTTGCTAGAGAGCAAGAATTGAGTGGGACAAACCCCACTGGTGGCAGCATTCTCCCAAGAGAAAACAGGAGTTTAGATACTAGACACCTGAGTAAGATAGTGCCCCCCTTTAAACAAGGGGATGATATCCACAAATGGATGACTGCTTTGGAGAGGGCCTGCACTGTACGGTGTGTCCCCCAGAGTCAATGGGCAGCTATCTTGTGGCTCTCCTTTGAAGGCAAAGGTAGAGATAAGCTCCTCACTACTAGAGCTGAGGATGCTAACAATTACCAAGTCCTGAAGAATACACTGGTCGATGGGTTTGGTTTAACCACTGAACAGTACAGGTTGATGTTCAGAGATACCCAGAAAACTCAGTCTCAGGATTGGACTGACTTTGTTGATTGTGCCACTAAGGCTTTTGAAGGCTGGCTACTGGGAAGTAAGGTTACTGATTTTAAAGGATTGTACAATCTAATTATGAGAGAGCAAATCTTAAGTAATTGTCAGAACCAGTTATTACACCAACACCTGGTAGACTCTGATCTGACCTCTCCACAAGAATTGGGTAAGAGGGCAGACAAATGGGTCAGAACCAGGGTCAGGCCTAAGAACCAGGGTGGTGACCAAAAGAAGGAATCAACCAAGCCTCAAGAGAAGGGTGGGAATAAATCTTCTGATCAAACCACAGGGCCCCAAAATTCCTCTGAAAAGGGTGGGTCCCAAACTTCTCCCAAAACCCAAAAGAAACCTTATTGTCATACCTGCAAACAGGTAGGCCATTACAAAAGTGACAGCAGTTGTCCCAAGGCCAACAACAATAAGGAGAACATACCCCCAAGTAATACTCCCAGACCTCCTGTTACCACTAGTGGTAATCCCCCAGGTGGTGGGAGTGCCCCCAAGAATGTGGTGGGCATTACTTTGGGAAACCAGGTGGACTATGGCCTAGCCAGGTCCCCTAACAACACTCTTGTCTGTGAGACTGGCATGGGGTTTGCCAACTTCACTACGGGTTCCCACATTTTGGGAAAGTATAGACAAGAGCCCTTTATCAATGGTCAGAAGGTTGAGGCATACAGAGACACAGGGGCCAGCATCATCATGGTGATTGACCATCTGGTCCCCTCTGCTCAACTGACCCCTGGTTTTCTTTATCAGGTGACAGATGTTCATGGAGTGAAAAGAAGGCATCCCATGGCAGTAGTCGAGCTCAGTTGGGGTAATGTCACAGGGCCCATGAGAGTGGCAGTGACAGATAACCTACCTGTAGATTGCTTACTGGGGAATGACCTGGAACTCTCAGCATGGGCTGAGGTGGAGCAAGAGACTCACTCCAGATTGATAGGCCTACCCAGAAAGGTTAGTGGGGCAGTAATAGCTACAGCCCCAGTCCAAGCACCAGTCCTTCCTGAAAAGGTTGGAAAAGCAGTGGTAGCCACTGCCCAGGCTCAGACAGACTTTCCTGAACAGGATAGGAGGGCTGTGACAGTCACAGCCCAAACCCAGACTGAGTGCCCTCCTGAAAAGGTTGGCAAGGTTGAAATGGTCTCAGCCTCTACTCAGACAGATAGTGGGGTTGTGAAGCCTGAAACAATGGATCACTCCACCCAAACTGAGAGCATTGAGGAGGAAGAAAAGTCTTCCCCCTCCCAGACACTAGGTGAGAGCCAGCCTCCTCAGGGAACTGACTCTACCCCTGGTGAAGGAACAGCCCCAGAGGTAGTCAGGCCTAGCCTGGCAGAGCCCCTGATGACAGTGGACCCTTCCCAGGTGGGACCCAGTCTGGAGCAGGTAACCTGCCCCTCTCTACCCTGCCTCAGTCAGCCCAGGGCTGCAGAGGTCAGGGAGGCCAGTGGTGGACCCCAAAGGGCCCCCTGTCTAAAAGAAATCCCCAATCAGCAGATTAGGATCACTGAAGCTAGTAGTCCTAGCCAAGTGAAAATAAAACACACTCCTAAGGGATCCCCCTTAAACTTAGGTAGGGAACGCCCACAGCTGGACACTGCTGGGCACAGCCAAACCTGGGGCCTAAAAACCCCAAACCTGACCTGTCCCTCCAGTAAGCCAAACAGAGGGACTCAGCCTCCAGCTTTAGGTAGCCAGAGGTTGACCCTGAGAGCTCATAGCAACTCAGTACTGGAAAGAAAGGCACATATGGTGGATAGTGATTGGAGGAAGTTGAGCCCAACAGTAGTGGAGTCTCACTTCAGTACTCCATTCCCACACCAGCCTTTTACTTTGCCAAAGCACACCACAGGTAGTGATTCCCTATGGTGGAGACCCTCAGATACCCTTAGGGTGAGGGGTTGCTTAGTGGACCATGATACAGGGGGTAACCATGCCAGTGCATGTACCACCTCATATGGCCACTCAGGCAATATAGGCTTACCTGGTCAAGGATAGCCTTATCTCCTTTCGTTTGGGGGGGTGGGGGGGTTGTGTAGGAAGGTGGATACCTGACTATGGTTGCCCCCAACTTTTTGCCTGGTGTTTTGCGGGTTTTCCGACTTAGTTGACCTGGGGCCCTGCCAATCAGGACCCCAGGCCTACTGCTCTCTCTCTAAAATGGATTCCATGTACCTTAGGTACATTTCCAATTGGTACTGGGCCACCTTATCAGACCCTGTAACTCAGGGCATAGGTGTACCCAGGGCCTACCAGGGGCTGAAGCATGTATTATGCCACCCCTAGATGGCCATCTAAATCTGACACAACTGGCTGCACGACAGCTGGGGCAAGGTGGTGTAATCACCCTTTGCTTTAGGTATAGTATACCTATATCTAACCCTAATAATGGACACACAGATTCCTATCAGTCACTCCTATGGCAGGCCTTGACAATCCTGAAGGCAGAGTGCTTGGAATCGTGTGAAATGGTGCTCTGGCATGAGCTGAGCCCGTTTGCAGCTTGCGGAACCAAGTCCTAATAGCTGTTCCATGATAACGCATACCATATACTCTTAAGTGCATTATAATCCTCGGAGTTAAATGTATCTTTGGTATTGCTTTATCAAAACATGTCGAGTAAGGTGTCATACGAATTGGAAAACTAACCCCTCGCCAATTCTGGCGACGGGGTTAGCATTCCACCCTTCTAGAGGGACACGACATGTATGTAACTGTGAACCCCGGTTAAAGTTAACTGAAGCCTCAGCTCCACAAAATGGATGCTGCCACCACAGACACGAGTCTGACCTCCTGCTACTGGGATTCCTTCCAGCGAGGAGAGCTTGGACAAAGGGTTTCCTGTCAGGGGCGGTGCTAGCACCATCCCAGACAGGGTTTTGTGTATCCTGGGTCGGCAGGGCTTAACAGGAAGGTGACTGCAAGTGGCACCCCGGTGCTCACTACGCATCTGCCGGCTAGAACCAGTTCCAGGGACACACCAGCCCCTGGCCTGGGGAAAGTCCGGCATGGGAGAGGGGTGTAACCACCCCCCTTCCTGGTCCCACCCCTAGGGCAGGACCTAGTCGCGTACCCACCCCTTTCTTTAGGATAAAGGCAGGAGCGGGGACCCTTCCAAATTAGATCATTTTTGAATCAAGAAACTACTTTCTACGAAAGGAACTCTCGACTTCTTCTGAAGATTTCTCCCTTGTGGCTAAGGAGTAGTCACCCTGCATCCGCAGGCACCATCTAAGAACTCTGCGGTTTGCTGCACGTCCTTCCTCAGGAATCCGACTGACCAGCACGACGAGACCCGGCTTCCCTGGCACCTCTGACCTCTACCTACCTCTACAGCTAAGCTGAGAACCGTAGGTGCGACAAGACCTCGAGGGACCGGCCATCATCAAAACTGCACGACTTCTATCCAGCACAACCGCCGAGGGATCCTCTGGTGAGTGCTTTGGGGTCCGAGAAGCCCAGACCCTGAGCAGCTCCAGCACCGAAGTCCAGCCCCCCAGCATCTCCACGATCTGCGTGGGGCCCTTCTGCTTTTTGGCTGCTCACCGCGTTGTCTGGCTACTAGCCCGCTGACTTGTGGCCTTCCCGACGACGATCAACGACGACAACACCGCTGGTCTGGTTGCTCCAGACTGGCCCTTGCTCCCTTCCAAAAGAGGAGCAGCCCGACCCTCCTGGTCCACTCCAGACGCCATTTTAGGTCCACCGCGTGGGCTTGAATTTGCCAAGACTTGCTGCCCCAATCCTGGGTCCAGCGACGTCGACAGCATCAACCATCGTGGGACAGCTCGCACCTCCATCCTGGTCACCGACAACGCCTCCTGGTCCGAGAGACTGCAGAGCCCAGCATCGCCCACTCACCTAGTCGAGGTGACTACCATCCGGTGCCCTCCTGGTGCCACCTGACTACTGGCTAGTAGTCACGAACTTGGTCCCCTCTGCTTTCAGGTGTCATCCATCTTCGATCCAGGCTTGGATCACTCAAACAATCTTCACTGGTCGCCTGCCAGCAACTTCTTTCTTCAGGCTCCTGGTTCGTCTACGAGGATTCCCGACGTCTTTTGAGACCTATGCAGGTGCAGCCCCTCGGCTAGGTAACTTTGGCATTTCGGTGCCCCAGCATAGCCTCACTATCCAAGGGTCAGGATCCACTGTCGTTTTCAATCCACCTTATCGGGTTCGCCCGAGAACACTAACTTTGTCTTTACTAGCTCCCATAGACTTTGTCCCGCATCCCGCGTGAGAGTGCACACTCTGCACCCGAGTCCCCTAGGCCTCCTACTAGTAATCTGAAGGTTCAGTAACGTAGTCCTAGCGATTCCAAAGCCTATTAGTACAGTACTTACCTGCTAGTAATTTCGCGTTCCACTTTCAGAGTAAATGGTTTTTCGTGCCCCTCGGGCATTTGTGTAAATTGTGCAACTTAAAGTATTTTTGTAAGAGTTTTGTTGTGTGCTTAGTACCCTGTCCTCATAAAGAGTACAGGGCTGTTGTGATCTAAATAAATACACTGTTTATTTTCATAACACTTGTGTGGTGTCCTTTCACTTGGTGTTCAAGGGGTATATGTGATGGTATAACAGCTGGCTTAACACGCCCTCTAGAGTTTAGCCCGAAGACTGCTCGTATCCACGCTACTAGGATAGCTGGTCTATAAGATTGACTTACAACCAATCATCATAAGGGTTGTTTGGACTGATACAAAGTGCTCACTAGAATAGTGAACATTATATATCAGTCCAACTTCTCACATTGGTGAGCAGCGGTTGGGATTTGAGCTTGCTGTTGTTTTACCACACGTATCCTAAGAATATCTTGTGAAAGATCACATAAGTACTTCAGGTACATATAACTTAGCTTAGAATACTCTGAGTTCTACTGAACCAGCTGTTGTAGCTCCTCAAGGCCTAGCACACCTTGGCTACAACTCTTAGCGAGGGATCAGTAGGCAAACATATAGTGTAGGTAGGTGCATCACTTACACCACACTAGAATCAGCATGTCAGACAAAGGAGGAAACTCTGAGTCTCCCCTTGTGTCAGTGGACCCTCCACAGGTCGCTTCCAGATATGCTGCTCTTAGCTTCCAGGAGATGAGACAAGTGTGTACCTCCAGGAAACTAAAACAGGGGTCTAACCCCACAATTCCTTTTCTGATTGGTCTCTTGGAGACTTATGATGCTAGGAGGGCTGGTAACACAGAACCTTCTCATCCAGATGGGAACATGCCTCCCCTAGAGGGAACCTTAGGTGACCCTGACCTTATACATCTCTCTGCAGAAGGTGAAGAGGAGGATGAGGATCTAGAGCCATCTGAGGACGAGGCAGACAAAGGTCCAGAAGTAGTTAGTCAGCTAACTAGGGACAACTTAAGCAGGCATGAGAATGGTACTAGGAGACCCCTGGGGCCCCTCTCAGGCCAGCTTAACATTGGGAATGGACGAGTTAGGTCTCTATCAAGAGGCTCTAACAGATCCATTCGAACCAATGGCTCTCAGGCCTCTTCTCACAGAGGGATGGCCTCCCCTCAGAGGAGAGTATATGAAGCCAAAGTAAGGGAAGTCAATCTGAGGATTGAAAGGGAAGAACTTGCCCTGGCCAAAGAGAGACTTGCCTTTGCTAGAGAGCAAGAATTGAGTGGGACAAACCCCACTGGTGGCAGCATTCTCCCAAGAGAAAACAGGAGTTTAGATACTAGACACCTGAGTAAGATAGTGCCCCCCTTTAAACAAGGGGATGATATCCACAAATGGATGACTGCTTTGGAGAGGGCCTGCACTGTACAGTGTGTCCCCCAGAGTCAGTGGGCAGCTATCTTGTGGCTCTCCTTTGAAGGCAAAGGTAGAGATAAGCTCCTCACTACTAGAGCTGAGGATGCTAACAATTACCAAGTCCTGAAGAATACACTGGTCGATGGGTTTGGTTTAACCACTGAACAGTACAGGTTGATGTTCAGAGATACCCAGAAAACTCAGTCTCAGGATTGGACTGACTTTGTTGATTGTGCCACTAAGGCTTTTGAAGGCTGGCTACTGGGAAGTAAGGCTACTGATTTTAAAGGATTGTACAATCTAATTATGAGAGAGCAAATCTTAAGTAATTGTCAGAACCATTTATTACACCAACACCTGGTAGACTCTGATCTGACCTCTCCACAAGAATTGGGTAAGAGGGCAGACAAATGGGTCAGAACCAGGGTCAGGCCTAAGAACCAGGGTGGTGACCAAAAGAAGGAATCAACCAAGCCTCAAGAGAAGGGTGGGAATAAATCTTCTGATCAAACCACAGGGCCCCAAAATTCCTCTGAAAGGGTGGGTCCCAAACTTCTCCCAAAACCCAAAAGAAACCTTATTGTCATACCTGCAAACAGGTAGGCCATTACAAAAGTGACAGCAGTTGTCCCAAGGCCAACAACAATAAGGAGAACATACCCCCAAGTAATACTCCCAGACCTCCTGTTACCACTAGTGGTAATCCCCCAGGTGGTGGGAGTGCCCCCAAGAATGTGGTGGGCATTACTTTGGGAAACCAGGTGGACTATGGCCTAGCCAGGTCCCCTAACAACACTCTTGTCTGTGGGACTGGCATGGGGTTTGCCAACTTCACTACGGGTTCCCACATTTTGGGAAAGTATAGACAAGAGCCCTTTATCAATGGTCAGAAGGTTGAGGCATACAGAGACACAGGGGCCAGCATCACCATGGTGATTGACCATCTGGTCCCCTCTGCTCAACTGACCCCTGGTTTTCTTTATCAGGTGACAGATGTTCATGGAGTGAAACGAAGGCATCCCATGGCAGTAGTCGAGCTCAGTTGGGGTAATGTCACAGGGCCTATGAGAGTGGCAGTGACAGATAACCTACCTGTAGATTGCTTACTGGGGAATGACCTGGAACTCTCAGCATGGGCTGAGGTGGAGCAAGAGACTCACTCCAGATTGATAGGCCTACCCAGAAAGGTTAGTGGGGCAGTAATAGCTACAGCCCCAGTCCAAGCACCAGTCCTCCCTGAAAAGGTTGGAAAAGCAGTGGTAGCCACTGCCCAGGCTCAGACAGACTTTCCTGAACAGGATAGGAGGGCTTTGACAGTCACAGCCCAAACCCAGACTGAGTGCCCTCCTGAAAAGGTTGGCAAGGTTGAAATGGTCTCAGCCTCTACTCAGACAGATAGTGGGGTTGTGAAGCCTGAAACAATGGATCACTCCACCCAAACTGAGAGCATTGAGGAGGAAGAAAAGTCTTCCCCCTCCCAGACACTAGGTGAGAGCCAGCCTCCTCAGGGAACAGACTCTACCCCTGGTGAAGGAACTGCCCCAGAGGTAGTCAGGCCTAGCCTGGCAGAGCCCCTGATGACAGTGGACCCTTCCCAGGTGGGACCCAGTCTGGAGCAGGTAACCTGCCCCTCTCTACCCTACCTCAGTCAGCCCAGGGCTGCAGAGGTCAGGGAGGCCAGTGGTGGACCCCAAAGGGCCCCCTGTCCAAAAGAAATCCCCAATCAGCAGATTAGGATCACTGAAGTTAGTAGTCCTAGCCAAGTGAAAATAAAACACACTCCTGAGGGATCCCCCTTAAACTTAGGTAGGGAACTCCCACAGCTGGACACTGTTAGGCACAGCCAAACCTGGGGCCTAAAAACCCCAAACCTGACCTGTCCCTCCAGTAAGCCAAACAGAGGGACTCAGCCTCCAGCTTTAGGTAGCCAGAGGTTGACCCTGAGAGCTCATAGCAACTCAGTACTGGAAAGAAAGGCACATATGGTGAATAGTGATTGGAGGAAGTTGAGCCCAACAGTAGTGGAGTCTCACTTCAGTACTCCATTCCCACACCAGCCTTTTACTTTGCCAAAGCACACCACAGGTAGTGATTCCCTATGGTGGAGACCCTCAGATACCCTTAGGGTGAGGGGTTGCTTAGTGGACCATGATACAGGGGGTAACCATGCCAGTGCATGTACCACCTCATATGGCCACTCAGGCAATATAGGCTTACCTGGTCAAGGATAGCCTTATCTCCTTTCGTTTGGGGGGGGGGGGGGGGGGGGTTGTGTAGGAAGGTGGATACCTGACTATGGTTGCCCCCAACTTTTTGCCTGGTGTTTTGCGGGTTTTCCGACTTAGTTGACCTGGGGCCCTGCCAATCAGGACCCCAGGCCTACTGCTCTCTCTCTAAAATGGATTCCATGTACCTTAGGTACATTTCCAATTGGTACTGGGCCACCTTATCAGACCCTGTAACTCAGGGCATAGGTGTACCCAGGGCCTACCAGGGGCTGAAGCATGTATTATGCCACCCCTGGATGGCCATCTAAATCTGACACAACTGGCTGCACGACAGCTGGGGCAAGGTGGTGTAATCACCCTTTGCTTTAGGTATAGTATACCTATATCTAACCCTAAAAATGGACACACAGATTCCTATCAGTCACTCCTATGGCAGGCCTTGACAATCCTGAAGGCAGAGTGCTTGGAATCGTGTGAAATGGTGCTCTGGCATGAGCTGAGCCCGTTTGCAGCTTGCGGAACCAAGTCCTAATAGCTGTTCCATGATAACGCATACCATATACTCTTAAGTGCATTATAATCCTCGCGCTTAAATGCTATCTTTGGTATTGCTTTATCAAAACATGTCGAGTAAGGTGTCATACGAATTGGAATACTAACCCCCTCGCCAATTCTGGCGACGGGGTTAGCATTCCACCCTTCTAGAGGGACACGACATGTATGTAACTGTGAACCCCGGTTAAAGTTAACTGAAGCCTCAGCTCCACAAAATGGATGCTGCCACCACAGACATGAGTCTGACCTCCTGCTGCTGGGAGTCCTTCCAGCGAGGAGAGCTTGGACAAAGGGTTTCCTGTCAGGGGCGGTGCTAGCACCATCCCAGACAGGGTTTTGTGTATCCTGGGTAGGCAGGGCTTTACAGGAAGGTGACTGCAAGTGGCACCCCGGTGCTCACTACGCATCTGCCGGCTAGAACCAGTTCCAGGGGCACACCAGCCCCTGGCCTGGGGAAAGTCCAGCATGGGAGAGGGGTGTAACCACCCCCCTTCATGGTCCCACCCCTAGGGCAGGACCTAGTCGCGTACCCACCCCTTTCTTTAGGATAAAGGCAGGAGCGGGGACCCTTCCAAATGAGATCATCTTTGAATCAAGAAACTACTTTCTACGAAAGGAACTCTCGACTTCTTCTCAAGATTTCTCCCTTGTGGCTAAGGAGTAGTCACCCTGCATCCGCAGGCACCATCTAAGAACTCTACAGGTTGCTGCACGTCCTTCCTCAGGAATCCGACTGACCAGCACGACGAGACCCGGCTTCCCTGGCACCTCTGACCTCTACCTACCTCTACAGCTAAGCTGAGAACAGTAGGTGCGACGAGACCTCGAGGGACCGGCCATCATCAAAACTGCACGACTTCTATCCAGCACGACCGCCGAGGGATCCTCTGGTGAGTGCTTTGGGGTCCGAGAAGCCCCGACCCTGAGCAGCTCCAGCACCAAAGTCCAGCCCCCCAGCATCTCCACGATCTGCGTGGGGCCCTTCTGCTTTTTGGCTGCTCACCGCGTTGCCTGGCTACTAGCCCGCTGGCTTGTGGCCTTCCCGACGACGATCAACGACGACAACACCGCTGGTCTGGTTGCTCCAGACTGGCCCTTGCTCCCTTCCAAAAGAGGAGCACCCCGGACCCTCCTGGTCCACTCCAGACGCCATTTTAGGTCCACCGCGTGGGCTTGAATTTGCCAAGACTTGTTGCCCCAATCCTGGGTCCAGCGATGTCGACAGCATCAGCCATCGTGGGACAGCTCGCACCGCCATCCTGGTCGCCGACAACGCCTCCTGGTCCGTGAGACTGCAGAGCCCAGTGTCGCCCACTCACCTAGTCGAGGTGACTACCATCCGGTGCCCTCCTGGTGCCACCTGACTACTGGCTAGTAGTCACGAACTTGGTCCCCTCTGCTTTCAGGTGTCATCCATCTTCGATCCAGGCTTGGATCACTCGAACAATCTTCACTGGTCGCCTGCCAGCAACTTCTTTCTTCAGGCTCCTGGTTCGTCTACGAGGATTCCCGACGTCTTTTGAGACCTATGCAGCTGCAGCCCCTGGGCTAGGTAACTTCGGCATTTCGGTGCCCCAGCATAGCCTCACTATCCAAGGGTCAGGATCCACTGTCGTTTTCAATCTACCTTATCGGGTTCGCCCGAGAACACTAACTTTGTCTTTACTAGCTCCCATAGACTTTGTCCCGCATCCCGCGTGAGAGTGCACACTCTGCACCCGAGTCCCCTAGGCCTCCTACTAGTAATCTGAAGGTTCAGTAACGTAGTCCTAGCGATTCCAAAGCCTATTAGTACAGTGCTTACATGCTAGTAATTTCGCATCCACTTTCAGAGTATATGGTTTTTCGTGCCCCTCGGGCATTTGTGTAAATTGTGCAAATTAAAGTATTTTCGTAAGAGTTTTGTTGTGTGCTTAGTACCCTGTCCTCATAAAGAGTACAGGGCTGTTGTGATCTAAATAAATACACTGTTTATTTTCATAACACTTGTGTGGTGTCCTTTCACTTGGTGTTCAAGGGGTATATGTGATGGTATACCAGCTGGCTTAACACGCTGTAATGACCGACTTTTTCAGCCATCTTTGGAGGGAGAATGATGGAAGATGACTCCAGCCTATTACCCTTTTAGTACAGGGATTAGAACTATAAACAGGACCTATTCATAAGGCACAGCAGTGCATTTTCGTACCCTTTTCCTTTGATCAGGGTTTATAAACTTAAGTTAGGGGATAGATTCATTAGTATTAGTGATGATCCATCCTTTTGCAAGAGTGTTAGTATACCTTCTATGGAGTTATGCTTATTTCGGGCCTTGTAGGCCTCAAACGGGAGAAACTCCATCTTACTTTTTGCCCGGCAGCTTGAGAGGCTTTTTAGGTCAAGTGTAATGTTTTAGTTTCGAAGTGTTGTTCGCTTGGAGAGAACCGGCTCAGGCTGGCCCTTATCGAAAGACTGTATTTTTCTCCACTCCGAAGACACAACTTCAGGCCGGCCGGCTGGGAACGTGTCCTTGGTACGGGGAGGTACAAGAATTTGGTGGGCGGCAGATTACTGGCCGTAACTTTCCATGAAAGGACAAGCTTCCATATTAGCGAAAGTGTTAGGCAGTGAGTCAGTCAGTCCGTAGGCGGCAGCTAGCCGTTAGCATCTATGCCATTAATTATTTCCGGGCAGACAGTCGCCATTTTGAAGTCCAAGAAAGATCCTGAAACTGAGACTCTCGGAGAAAGACTGAAGGAGAAGGAGAAGTAGTGCAGATCGATCAGAGACAGAGAGAGACAGCAGCTAATAACGAGGGAGGTTCCAGTGACTTGGAGGGAAGCAGAGGAGATCGAGCATAGCGGTGCAGACGTGTACCTGTGACTGCTAAGGTGTGATTCCGAGACGAGCCAAGACACAGACGAGAAGGGAACCTAGATGACTGCCGAACCCCGACTTCACGTTAACCAGGTGACCTCCGCCCTTTCCCTTACCAAGTGCACATTCTAACCTTTTACTTTTCTTTGCAGAATATATGCTACCATATAGTATTGTGTTTATAATTGTTGTAATAAAAATACCCCAGTTCTTAGTGAACCGACCTGTGCCTTGTATTCTTGTTCAATCAGGGTAACCTGTTCTTCTAGTCAGACATTGTTTGCATGAACGGATGCGAATCCCGATCAGGTAAGAAGTGACTGAGTAAGGAGGGAGAGAGGGAACGTTTGATGCCAAGAGCAGAAGGTACATATCTTAATTTGGAAAGCCATACTAAATTCTATTATCGTAGTTTTATCCTGAGTAGACAATGAGAGATCTCCTCCATAGGTGTTCATAGGAAAGTGATCGTCGTTGGTACGCGGCGTTAATGAGAGCACCGGGAGGACACGGTGTGTAGATCCGCCGGATTGCGGATCGTATTGGAAGTAAATGAGAGCACCGGGAGGACACGGTGTGTAGATCCGCCGAATTGCGGATCGGATGAGAGAGAGAGCACTGGGACTGCAGGCCCGTGTGTAGACACGCCGGATTGCGTGTCGAGCGAGCACTGAGAGCGATCAGTGTGTAATGGTACATAATCAGACCTGCCCTAGGGTAGATTAGTCTGGGCCTAAGTGGCCGCAAGACTAGTTGGTATGAATAGGATATTGTAGAAAAACCTATGCATGTTTATTGCTATTTTCCCCATCCTTAGGTACGAAATGTACATACATATATATATATATACCCATGGTAAATACGTTCTAAGGAGGGAGGTGAGTACGTTCCGACCGGGTTAGAGGGGCTCCTAGGAGCTGATTCCATCTGGTCCGAAAATCTGGTCGTTACATCTGGCGTCACGAACTGTTTACGAAGCCTGTGTGCGCTGTATTGTTTTGATCTTGTTGGTTTGCGCTCGGCTCGTACGTATTTTCTTTGTTTATAATTGTGTATATATTTTTTGTGTATCAAAATGTTTTCGAAAAAATCGAAATCTACTTTCAAATTGCCTGTTGAAATTCCCGGCTGGGAATCAACGCCTTACGAGGCCTTGGCCCGTGAGTGGGCCGATTCTACTGGTTTGAGTGAGAATTGGACTTCTTGTTTGGAGCAGGCGGAGCCTGCTGATGTGGTTTCTTGCTTGCAAAAAGCTCCAGTAGTGAAGGGTGATGAGCTTCCTATTTTAGGACGCAGAGGTTGGATTGTGCTAACTGCTTACAGAATGCTTCATGAGAAGTTTCTTAAATTGCAGAAGCGGTTTGTGGATATGGAAGAAAAATTTGTTGAAGTGCAGAATGCGCATACTCTTTTGCGATGTCAGAATAAATTGCTTGCCGACAAACTTGAGACTTATCAAACTATAGCCGAAAGGGCTGCAGTGCGCATTGCGAAATATAAATACAGACACCGTCGTGGTCGTGTGTCTACGCGGAAAGTGCGTCTGGTCGTGGCGAAAGCCGGACTGGATTGGAACCCCGACGAGTGGGATGGTAATATCTGGGATTCGAATGATTCTGGCTCCTCGGCTGAGGAGGGTGACAAGCGCGAGTCTTCTCGCTCCGGACGTGATTGTAAATCTGCTTCTTGTGACAAAGACGATATTTCTAGCAACCGTGGTCGCTCTTCCCGTTCTGATGACGTGTCTTGCCCCGATTGTTTTTCTAAATCTAAGGATCGGGCTTCTTCAGAGGCTCTTCCGGAGGTTTCTGCTCACCCTGTGTTTCGACGCAAATTACAACAGGCTCCTGGTATGCCGAATGGTATTCATTTGGATAGTATTGAAGATTTTACTCAACAGGAGGTTAGTGACATTTTACAACGATTTCGACAACGGCCCGGTGAGACTTTGCTTACATGGATGGTGCGCCTTTATGAACTGGGTGCTGCTGGTATCATGCTTGATGCTGGTGATTGTTTGCGATTTTGCTCCTTGAGTTCCGATTCTACTGTACAAGATCATTTTCGGAATTATAATGGTGCTGGCCAAATTAGTTTGCTCCAGCTTGCGAATGATGGCTGTAATCATAAATACCCTACTGAATCTGATTGGCCTGTCAATGACAAGCCGTGGTACACTTTGCGCGATGCGTCGCAACGTTTGAAAGAGGAAGTGATGAAGACTGCGATTTTTCTCAGTACTTCTGACAGATTGTTGGATGGTCTTTTAACATCTTCTGTGCGCAATCGCATTATCCGTTCTTCCCCTGTTGCTTATAAGCAGGTTATGATGACTTTGTTGATTAATCAGACTGGCAATCCTTTATCTATGGTGCTTGAATCTGTTCGTCAGCTTGGTGAGTTAGGTGAATGGTTTAAACCTGAGAGACAGTCCAGACCCGAAGCTCGTACTCCTGGTGAATTCAAATTCTCTAGACGTGATATGTTTCTTGCACTTTTGGCTGATGGTGTGAAAAGGGAGGTAATTGACGGTGAACCTAATAATCGCTTATGGGAGATGTTTCGTAAGCGTGGTTTGGATCGGAAGGAGGGTGCCCGGCGTGTGCGAAAGAATGATTGTGATCGTGGTTCTGATGACAGTGGTGATGAGAGGCGTCGTGTGGATGCTGACCGCCGTGATGACCGGCGTTATGACCGTGATGTTTCCCCTCGTTGTGAGTACATAAGTGTGAGAGAGGGAGACAGAGATAGGGGGAGAGATGATCGTGTTTCCAACAGACACAGAGATGAAAGAGGTTATTCCCCTGAGTTGAGGAGAAGGGTGGATCGTCACAAGCTTTCTGATCGTAATTCACAATTCTTTGAAAATGACAATAATCCGTTTCGTAATAGAGATGGATACGAGCAGGACATTCTGATTCCCAAGAAACCTGAGAGCATTTATCCTGATTTGTCTTGGTTGACAGACCACGGTAAAAATGACTAGGAAATAGGTCAAGCTCCGGTACGCAGGTGGGCTCACAGAGACAAAAGACCCTATGTAGATATTGAAATTTTTTGGAAACATCGTAATATCCAAAGGGCCCGAGCATTGGTAGATACTGGAGCGGAGGCCACTTTAATTCATGGTAAATCAAAGAAATTCAAAGGCCAATTTTTCACAATTACTGGTTTAGGTGGAAAAGAGACCCCCGCAGTGCAAACTACACTTGAGATGAAAATAGGCAGAATTCCCCGTAAAGAATATTCTGTGTTGGTTGTACCGCTTTTGGAGTATATTATTGGAATTGACATTTTAAAAGGAATGACTTTGCATTTGGATGATGGTTGTTATCAATTTGGAACCCAGCATTACATTTCGTCCAGACCCGTACGGGTTGGCCGTTTGCGGATGCCCCCCATTCAAATTCCCCAAGCTACGAAAGTGGTTTCTCAGAAACAATACCGTATTCCAGGTGGTCATGAAGAGATTAGTGCCACAATTCAGGATTTGATTGACGCAGGTGTTATAACTCCGGTTACTTCTGCTTGGAATAATCCCGTTTGGCCTGTGCGCAAGAGTGATAATTCTTGGCGCATGACAGTTGATTATCGAGAGCTGAACAAACACACGCCTCATTTGGCTGTTGCAGTACCAGACATTGTTACCTTAATTCAGAGAATTCAAAAGCATCCAGGTACATGGTATGCGTCCATTGATATTGCTAATGCTTTCTTTTCGATTCCGATTGCCCCCGAGTGTCAGGAACAATTCAGTTTTACCTGGAATGGACGTCAAATGACGTTTAGAAGTCTTCCTCAAGGTTATGTACATAGTCCTACGATCTGTCACCGGCTGGTGGCGGAGCATTTGTCTGAAGTGGCTGTACATCCAGAAATTCAGGTGTGTCATTACATTGATAATATTTTGATTCAAGGTGAAACGCAAGATCAGGTCCAGTCCCATTTAGATCAGATCCTTGACTGTTTACGTGCTAAAGGTTGGGAAATTAATCCTGATAAGTTACAAGTTCCATCCCAAAATGTTAAATTTTTAGGCATTAATTGGCATGAAGGTCACAGAGAAGTGATCCCTCAAGTGAAACGGAAAATTTTAGACTTTGCAATTCCAAGGAATAGAAAAGAGGCTCAGAGTTTCATTGGCTTGTTTGGTTTTTGGCGTCAGCATATTCCCCATTTGAGTCAGATTTTGGCTCCCTTATATCGAGTCACTCGTAAAAAGAATGCGTTTGAATGGGGTGAACCACAACAGAATGCTTTTAATTTGGCGAAAGAAGCGATTCAGTACGCCTTGGATCTGTGGCCTGTGGGCGAGGGTGATGTGGATTTGAATGTGTCTGTGGATGGTCTGTATGCCAATTGGAGTTTATGGCAAAAGCAGGGCAGACAAAAAGTGCCATTAGGTTTTTGGACTAAAAAGTTACCTGAAGCTGGTGAGCGTTATACACCTTTTGAGAAACAGTTGCTTGCATGTTATTGGGCTCTGGTGGATACCGAGCAATTGACCTTAGGTCATGCTGTGATTTTGAGACCTGAAATTCCTATCATGCAGTGGGTTTTGAGTTCGCCGACATCCCATCGAATTGGACATGCTCAAGAGGCGAGCGTGATTAAATGGAAATGGTACATTCAGGACAGGGCACGTGTGGGTCTGAAAGGTGTGGCAGTGTTGCATGAGCGAGTGGCGCAGGCGCCATCGAATGAGACTGGAAGTGATTGTTCTGTGCCTGTAGTGCAAGAATCTCCTGTCAAGTGGGGTAAGCCTTTTGATGATTTGTCCGCGGAGGACAGACAACATGTGTGGTTTACGGATGGTTCAGCGAGGTTCATTGGTGGGAAACGACATTGGAAGGCGGTGTCCTATAACCCTATCACGCAGAAATTACTGAGTACAACTGGTGACGGTAAAAGTAGTCAATATGCTGAATTGTACGCAGTTTACCAAGTTTTGAAACAGGAACTACCTGGCACATGTCATATTTTCACTGATTCCTGGTCCACTGCTAATGGACTAGCGGTATGGTTACCAACTTGGCATTCTCATAATTGGGAATTGCATTCAAAAGAACTGTGGGGTAAAGAACTATGGCAAGAAATTTGGGAAATGCTCCCACAGAGTACTGTAACTATCTTTCATGTGGATGCTCACACCCCAATAGATTCCCTTGACAAATTCTTTCATAACATTGCAGATGAACAGTCTAAAATTGCTGAGGCAGTGGTGGACATGCAAGATTCTGATTTGGCGGGATTGGCGAAATGGGCCCACCAGAAGGCAGGACATTTTGGAGAGAGAGCCACTAGCAGGTGGGCTGCCGATCGAGGAATTCATATTCCTTTAAATTGCATTAAGGATGTCATTCTGCATTGTCCCATCTGTCAGCATTCTAGAAAGAGAAAAGTGCCTCATATTGTTAAAGGTCATTTACATCGAGGAAAATTGCCCGCTCAAATTTGGCAAATTGATTATATCGGCCCACTCCCTATGAGTAAAAATTGTCAGTATATTTGTACCGCTGTTGATACCTATAGTGGCCTTTTGGTTGCTTTTCCTTGTAAACAAGCTACCCAAATCAATACCATTAAAACATTGGAATTACTCATTCTATATTATGGTGTTCCATTTCAAATTCAATCCGATAATGCATCCCATTTTCGTGGAAGATTGGTGCAGGAATTCTGTGTGGAAAATAACATTGAATGGGTGTTTCACATTCCATATTATCCGCAGGCCTCAGGTCTCATTGAGAGAATGAATGGTTTGCTGAAAGAACAACTACGAAAGTTAACTGACGAACATTACAAAAACTGGAGGGACTTTTTACTCCAGGCATTGCTGATTTTGAATAATCGTCCCTTGTTGCATGCTGAATCTCCTTTAATGCGTTTGTTTCCTCCAAATGTTGATGCAAAGCCCAACACCATTGGTAATACTGTGATGTATTGGGAAATTACACCCGGAGCTTTGGCCCCATGCAGAGCAACCCCAGGTTCCGCAGGCTTGGACCTGCATGCTATGAATGATGCTGTTCTAAAGGGCAGGGACCAAATTATTGTTGAAACAGGCGTTGGTGTCTGTATACCAGCTGGAAGTTTTGGACTGATTGCCCCTAGATCGGGCCTTGCCCTAATAGGTGTTCAAGTTCTCGGAGGAGTGATTGACAGTGATTATCAGGGAGAGATTAAGGTTCTCCTGCTGAATAGCAGTGAGTGTGATTTATCAATTACTAAATCTGACCGTGTTGCTCAGTTGCTAATTATGCCTGTTTTCAGTGGTGAGATTAAGAAAGGCGTTGCTCCAACTTTGCTAACTGTACGAGGCCAAAAAGGCTTCGGTTCCACGGACAATCCGGGAGCGAAAATATGGGTGCAATCTCCTAAACATCCCCCTGAACAGGCTGAAGTCATTGCGACCGGTCATGATAATACCATTTTGGTGATGAGACCAGGGAAAGATAGCTGGGAAGCTGTCCCGGCTGACAAATGTTATTTACGAGAATAAATAATGCCTGTATTTGATTTCCTTTCAGATCATTCTTTGGACTGCTGCTGCAGGATGTGCCGGCGTTGGACTCCTTTT
Source organism: Lissotriton vulgaris (assembly GCF_964263255.1). Classification (NCBI taxonomy): domain Eukaryota; kingdom Metazoa; phylum Chordata; class Amphibia; order Caudata; family Salamandridae; genus Lissotriton; species Lissotriton vulgaris. The sequence goes on from NC_141695.1 coordinate 1,311,219,041, forward strand.
GGTCTGCTACGCCGGGAGAGGGGAGGACCCACAGACTTCGGTTGATTGGAGAACCCGAGTTCCGCGTTCCTTCGCTGCGTGGGATTCCTCGTCTAACTTTTGGATCACCCTTGCTAAAAGGGTTACTAACTCACCGCATTTTTGCCTCACTCCTATGAGGTCTGTGACTGACATTTTGGCGACCTGTTTGGTTGCCGTCCCTGCCTCTACTGAAACATTACGACACATTTTCAATATATCGAGTGCCCGAACCAATATTATTCTGGGCGATTTTGCGGCCCACAAATTCTGCCCTTTATGTACTGTTCTTTCGGACCCCATTCCCCCGATTCATTCCCAAATTACTACCTACAATATCACGCAGGGTGATTTGTGCTTTATTTTGACTTGTGATCCCAAAGCAATTACTGAATGTGTTAAACTGAAGTTGAATGCTGCCACTTCCTTTTCAGCTCATCAACGTTTGCTATGCTTACAAAGACGCCCGTCTTCATGTATTTCTGTTAAAAATAATATGACATGCAAACGTATCTTAGTTGCTCCTAGCCATTACCGTATAATGTTGTTACCGTCTGGATGGTTGTTCTCATGTGGGAATTCTTCCTGGCCCTATATTCCTGCAAATATTTCAGGTGGCCCGTGTGCCATCACCAGACTGAGTTTATTAATGTTTTCTTCACATCCCAGTTCCCATTCCCGTGTGGTCCGTAATTCTATGATGTTACATGAGGACTGTGATTCTTCCCTTCATCTTTATTCTAAATCTGAATATCTTAGTTTAGCTATCTCCATTATTGGTGTCCCGGCGTTGGCAGTTTACAACGCCAAGTCCATTGGTAAAATGGCCTGTTGGATGGTTAAGTCGATTAACCAAACCTCTACCATTCTATCTGACATGTTATTAGATGCCCAGGGTGAACGCAGAGCGATTCTGCAGAACCGCACAGCCATCGACTTTCTCTTGTTAAAACATGGACATGATTGTTCTGACTTTGAGGGTCTTTGTTGTTTTAATCTGTCAGACCACTCCAAATCGATCCAAGCCCATATTGACAAACTTCACGACTTGACTGCAGAAATTAGACGACATATTGATCAGGGTTGGTTTGACTGGCTCTTTAATTGGTTACCTGACTTACATTCTCTACGACAGATTTTAGGGGGTATTATAATTTTTATCTGTATTTTAGTAGCAGTTTGCTGCTTTATTCAGTGTATTCCTTCTCTGCTCCATTTTTGTAGATTTGGCAAGAGAAATAGATCAGTTAATTTTGTTTCTTATTATTCTTCCACAGATGTTAGTTCCATATAGAACATGGTTAATAGACTGGAGTCAAGGGTGAAGTGTAATGACCGACTTTTTCAGCCCTCTTTGGAGGGAGAATGATGGAAGATGACTCCAGCCTATTACCCTTTTAGTACAGGGATTAGAACTATAAACAGGACCTATTCATAAGGCACAGCAGTGCATTTTCGTACCCTTTTCCTTAGATCAGGGTTTATAAACTTAAGTTAGGGGATAGATTCATTAGTATTAGTGATGATCCATCCTTTTGCAAGAGTGTTAGTATACCTTCTATGGAGTTATGCTTATTTCGGGCCTTGTTGGCCTCAAACGGGAGAAACTCCATCTTACTTTTTGCCCGGCAGCTTGAGAGGCTTTTTAGGTCAAGTGTAATGTTTTAGTTTCGAAGTGTTGTTCGCTTGGAGAGTACCGGCTCAGGCTGGCCCTTATCGAAAGACTGTATTTTTCTCCACTCCGAAGACACAACTTCAGGCCGGCCGGCTGGGAACGTGTCCTTGGTACGGGGAGGTACAAGAATTTGGTGGGCGGCAGGTTACTGGCCGTAACTTTCCATGAAAGGACAAGCTTCCATATTAGCGAAAGTGTTAGGCAGTGAGTCAGTCAGTCCGTAGGCGGCAGCTAGCCGTTAGCATCTATGCCATTAATTATTTCCGGGCAGACAGTGGCCTTTTTGAAGTCCAAGAAAGATCCTGAAACTAAGACTCTCGGAGAAAGACTGAAGGAGAAGGAGAAGTAGTGCAGATCGATCAGAGACAGAGAGAGACAGCAGCTAATAACGAGGGAGGTTCCAGTGACTTGGAGGGAAGCAGAGGAGATCGAGCATAGCGGTGCAGACGTGTACCCGTGACTGCTAAGGTGTGATTCCGAGACGAGCCAAGACACAGACGAGAAGGGAACCTAGATGACTGCCGAACCCCGACTTCACGTTAACCAGGTGACCTCCGCCCTTTCCCTTACCAAGTGCACATTCTAACCTTTTACTTTTCTTTGCAGAATATATGCTACCATATAGTATTGTGTTTATAATTGTTGTAATAAAAATACCCCAGTTCTTAGTGAACCGACCTGTGCCTTGTATTCTTGTTCAATCAGGGTAACCTGTTCTTCTAGTCAGACATTGTTTGCATGAACGGATGCGAATCCCGATCAGGTAAGAAGTGACTGAGTAAGGAGGGAGAGAGGGAACGTTTGATGCCAAGAGCAGAAGGTACATATCTTAATTTGGAAAGGCATACTAAATTCTATTATCGTAGTTTTATCCTGAGTAGACAATGAGAGATCTCCTCCATAGGTGTTCATAGGAAAGTGATCGTCGTTGGTACGCGGCGTTAATGAGAGCACCGGGAGGACACGGTGTGTAGATCCGCCGGATTGCGGATCGTATTGGAAGTAAATGAGAGCACCGGGAGGACACGGTGTGTAGATCCGCCGGATTGCGGATCGGATGAGAGAGAGAGCACTGGGACTGCAGGCCCGTGTGTAGACACGCCGGATTGCGTGTCGAGTGAGCACTGAGAGCGATCAGTGTGTAATGGTACATAATCAGACCTGCCCTAGGGTAGATTAGTCTGGGCCTAAGTGGCCGCGAGACTAGTTGGTATGAATAGGATATTGTAGAAAAGCCTATGCATGTTTATTGCTATTTTCCCCATCCTTAGGTACTAAATGTACATACATGTATATATATACCCATGGTAAATACGTTCTAAGGAGGGAGGTGAGTACGTTCCGACCGGGTTAGAGGGGCTCCTAGGAGCTGATTCCATCTGGTCCGAAAATCTGGTCGTTACACACGCCCTCTAGAGTTTAGCCCGAAGACTGCTCGTATCCACGCTACTAGGATAGCTGGTCTATAAGGTTGACTTACAACCAATCACCATAAGGGTTGTTTGGACTGATACAAAGTGCTCACTAGAATAGTGAACATTATATATCAGGCCAACTTTTCACAATATCTATTCAGTTTTACTGCACACGCATTTCTCCGTGGCTCGGAGCTTCAAAATAAGGCTTCCAATTTTGCCTCCTAGGGGTGTACAAAAACCTCAAGTGCTAGTTTTAAAAGTTGCCTGCTTCCTGAATAATTGGTTTGAGGTTTTAGCTTGATGATTTGGTGTTGCACAAAAATAATAAGCAAACAAAATAGGGCAATATTTCACTTTTTGACAGCAAGCCCCACATCCATCACTCTCCACCTCCCTTTATTCTTACAAAACTTAAACATAGAGGAGGATCATGACTATGGCACATAGTATCTATTCAAAACGGTTTTTCCTGAACGTTGAGACCTGAGCAACTTGGCTGATGCCCGGTGGAGTTGCTAGACAGCTAATGAGGAGATTGGCCCTGGTTTCCACCTCGACCGTCACCTACCCAGCCGGACATTAGACACAGTTCCACCTCGTCTCCCTCCTATGGCTCCTTCCTCCCCTCCTTTCCTACAAATTCTCTCAACCTCGCTGTTTATTTACAGTACCTTACTACGCTATTGTAACTGATGTAACTTGTAACCCAATGCTCCTCTGGTATAGCGCTCTGATACCTCCGGGTCGAGCCAGCGCTATATAAACCTTTTTAGATGAACCTTGTAGTGTAACGATCCTCTGGTTAAGCGCTCTGATACCTCCTGGTCTATCCAGCGCTATACAAACTTCAAGACAAATAAACTCAAAACTGGTTTTCCTGAACGCTGAGACCTGATCAACATGGCTGATGCCCGGTGGAGCTCCTAGACAGCTAATGACGAGATTGGCCCTGGTTTCCCCCTTGACCGTCACCTACCCAGCCGGACATCAGACACAGTTCCTCCTTGTGAGAAGTTGGCCTGGTATGTGATGCTCACTAGTTCTAGTGATCACCTTGTACCATGCCAAGCAACCCTTATGATGATTGGTTGTAAGTCAACCTTATAGACCAGCTATCCTAGTGGTAGCGTGGACAAAGCAGTCTTAGGCTAAACTCTGAAAGGCATGTGAAGCAAGCTGTTTTACCATATACAACCCCCTTGAATACCAATGAAAGGACACCACACAGATATATATTGAAAATATATATATATATTTATTAACTACAAATATCCCCTTTACTCTTTATGAGCACAGAAGCACAAGCGTTAAAACAAAACACAGTTAAAATATACAAAAGTTGCACAATATGGATGAGCCCTAGGGGCCACCTAAACCATATACTAAGAAAGTGGTATAAGAGATACCAATCGAAAAGGAAACAGGCCTAGGGCCTTGGGAATCGCTTGAGCTGATCGGGACTAGCAGTGACTAAGTCGGGAAAGGCCCGCGGGACTCGGGTGCAGTGTTTAAAGTGCACGCATTCACCAATGCATTGTCTATGGTGCGTAAAAGTTACAAAGTTAGTGTTTTAGGAACCTTCCGAGTGACCTAGAGGAGTGAAACTTTAGACACTGACACTAGAGGTATGTACCAATGTAGAAACACCGGCATTGTTGAGTTCCCTCACCCACAGGAAGCGGGTGCCCAGGTGCGAAGTAGTGTTGGGTTTCGTCACGCAGGTCGATGGTGCTTGGAGCTGAAGATGCTGCAGGCGGCTCGATGTGAAGAGTTCCGGTGGATCCAAGGGTGGATCTGAAGTTGTGAAGACCTGAAAGCAGAGGGGACAATGTTCAAAGTCACTAGCCAGTGACTACCGTGGAACCAGGCGATGTCGGGTGCAAACAGGCGATGAGGTGTAGCTTCTCTCTGCAGCCATGTGGACACGAAGAGGTCGAGGACGTCCAGGTGTTGGTCACGAACTGTCCCACAAAGGCTCTAGCTGATGGCGGTGTCGGCAACTTGATCGGAGCAAACAGGCCTTGGCTAATGCAAGCCACGCAGGAATCGAAAAAGGCTTATCACTCAGACCAGCAAGGTCAGAGCGGGTGCTCCCTTTCACAGGATTGAGGGCAAGTCTGGAGCAACTAGACCCGCAGTGTAGATTGTAGGTTTCATCGCCAAGATGGCCGCTGACCACGTGGCAAGTGGCCGGAATGGCGTGTCGAGTGGCACGATGCAAAAGGTCCCCACGCAGATCGTGGAGATGCTGGGGGGCTGATGTTCGGTGCAAGGGCTGCTCGGTTATGGGGCTTCTCAATCCTCAAAGCACAGCATCGAGGGTGCCTCGGGTGCTGTGCAGTCAGCGTCTCGGGGGTCTTTCAAGAGGTCCGGTCCCACGTCTCTCGGTGCCTCCATGGGTCCCTTCTTTGGAGGGACTGTGGATCGGGCTGTGAGAAGTCTGGGAGTCTGGGTCTTGACAGGCTCTGGGCTCGGGCTCCAGGGGGAGGCGGCGGCAAAGCAGACGTTGAGTTGCTGGATGGTGCCTGTGTTCACAGGGTGGCCACTCCTAGGCCACAAGGGAGATGCTCTTCAGTCTTCTGTGCAGCAGAATGTCGAAGTCCAGTCGTCTTCTTAGTTTCAAGTTGATTCCGGATGATCTGAGGTGCTATGGCACTGCTCCCACTCTTATTCCCAATCTGAGGGGTGGATCACCTGCTAGGTCCCTCCTCTGGGTGGGACCAGGAAGGGGGGTGGTTAAACCCCCTTTCCTTTGTCCAGCTCCTCGCCAGGCCTGGGCTTGGAAAGTCCCAGGACCGGTTTGGACTGGCTTATGCACGGGCACACCTTGTGTGCCCCGGGCATGTCTGATTCTATTCAGCCCTGTCCTACCCAATACACAAAATCCTGTCTGGGGTGGTGCTTGCACCTCCCAAGGCAGGAAACCCTTTGTCCAGGCCTCCCTCGCTGGTAGGACTCCCAGCAGCAGGAGGTCAGACTTGTGTCTGTGGTGGCAGCATCCATTTTGTGATGCTGAGGCTCTGGTTAACTTTAACCGGGGTTAATGGACCACCTGAGTAGTTTGGGGTTTTCACCCTTCATCTGATTAAGCCATAAGAGGGGCTTATGGTCGGTCTGAATCTTGAAGTGAGTGCCAAATAAGTATGGTCTCAACTTCTTCAGGGCCCATACCACAGCAAAGGCCTCCCTCTCAATAGCTGACCAACGTTTCTCTCTGGGGGTCAGCCTTCTGCTAATAAAAGCAATGGGCTGGTCTTGACCATCTACATTAAGCTGTGAAAGCACTGCTCCCACTCCCAACTCAGAAGCATCTGTTTGGACAATGAACTCTCTTGAGTAGTCAGGACTCTTCAGGATAGGAGCAGAGCACATGGCCTTCTTCAGGTCGTCAAATGCCTTTTGACAGTTTACTGTCCACTGAACCTTTTTGGGCATCTTCTTGGATGTCAGATCATTAAGAGGAGTCACAATGGACCCATAGTTCTTAACAAACTTCCTGTAGTAACAAAACTAGGCTCTCGCAACTACATGTGTGTTATCAAAACAAAGTACAATGACCAAAAGGCAAAAGATGCGCAGAAGCAGGTTCTTTGGTGTAAATCTTCTTGTCACAGCAAGATGTTTATTTTCTCCAGACTTTGAGAATAATAACAATCGCCGACACGTGTTTCGTCGTGTACGGTTGAGTCAACACGACTCTTCAGGGCTTCCACTCCAAATCCAATGTATGGTCGGAGTAAGTCTGGGTCTTTTAAGCTTAGTTCTGGCACTGGGTATTCTGTATGACTATGATATAGTCGATACTGTTGAGAGAGCAATCGGTAGGAATATATGGTTAAGTCTCTCGTCTGTTTGGTGATCGTTTCCCACTGGTAATGATGATTGGTTCGTACACGAGAGACGACCGCCGGGAAACTACAGAGGAGGGATTGCCTGCAGCGGCATACCGCCGTAGAGGTGACGCACCCGTTTCCTCATTGGCACATCAATAGAATCCCCTCCCGGCTTTCCGCCTTACACCAAAGCGAGACCCAGCGCCATACTTATAAATCATCATTACCAGTGGGAAACAGTATCGACTATATCATAGTCATACAGAATACCCAGTGCCAGAACTAAGCTTAAAAGACCCAGACTGACTCCGACCATACATTGGATTTGGAGTCCAAGCCCTGAAGAGTCGTGTTGACTCAACCGTACACGACGAAACACGTGTCGGCGATTGTTATTATTCTCAAAGTCTGGAGAAAATAAACATCTTGCTGTGACAAGAAGATTTACACCAAAGAACCTGCTTCTGCGCATCTTTTGCCTTTTGGTCATTGTACTTTGTTTTGATAACACACATGTAGTTGCGAGAGCCTAGTTTTGTTAATTTGCCTTGTCTTTTGACTTGTTTGGACGGTTAAGGGTGTTTGCCGTCTGCTCTTCACGCACTACACAACGATACCTCATGTTCCTTGTACACACTGTAACGTTCTAACCTAGGCAGCGCGCCCCCGGAGTCCTAATTTTTCAAAAACCCCTTTGCACAGTATGCTAAACTTCCTGTAGTACCCAGTCCGGCCCAAGAAAGCTCTGACCTGAGTCTGGGTAGTTGGAGGGGACCAGTCCTTGATGGTCTGGATCTTACTCTCCAGTGGCTGAACTTGGCCTCCACCTACAAGGTGACCCAAGTACACAACCTTACTCTGCCCTATCTGGAACTTTGTGGCCTTGATAGTGAGGCCTGCCTTCTGCAGAGCCTCCAGCACTTCCTTCAGGTGGACCAGGTGATCCTCCCAGGTGGAGCTGAAGACAGCAATATCATCCAGATATGCTGCGCAAAAGTCATCCAACCCAGTAAGGACTTGATTCACCAACCTTTGGAAGGTGGCAGGTGCATTTTTCAAACCAAAGGGCATCACCACAAATTGATAATGCCCACCTGGGGTAGAAAAGGCAGTTTTGGCTTTAGACTCCTCAGCTAACCTAATTTGCCAGTAGCCAGCTGTCAAGTCAAATGTGCTCAAATATTTGGCAGAAGCCAACTTGTCAATGAGCTCATCTGCCCTTGGAATAGGGTGTGCATCTGTCCTGGTGACAGCATTGAGTCCTCTGTAATCCACACAGAACCTCATCTCTCACTTGCCAACTTTGGTGTGAGGTTTGGGGACCAGAACCACTGGGCTAGCCCAGGGGCTCTCTGAAGGCTCAATAACACCTAATTCCAGCATCTTTTGCACCTCAGTCTTTATACAGTCCCTGAGGTGGTCAGGTTGCCTGTAAATCTTGCTTTTTACAGGAAGACTGTAACCAGTGTCCACCACATGGGTACACCAGTTAGTCTGACTGGGTGTCAAGGAGAACATATGTCTGTATGACTTCAAAACTTGTCTACAGTCATGTTGCGGATGTTCAGTGAGGCTACCATCTAAGGCCACACCATCAACTGAGCCATCCTCTGGGTTCTGAGTGAGCAGGTCTGGGAGAGGGTCACTCTCTTCCTCCTGTCCCTCATCTGTAGCCATGAGCAAGCCCATGTCTTCCCTGTTAACATATGCCTTCAGTCTGTTGACATAGAGCACCCTGTGGGGGCTCCTGGGAGTTCCTAGGTCCACCAAGAAGGTAACCTCTCCCTTTTTCTCAAGAATTGTATGGGGTCCAGACCATTTGTCTTGGAGTGCTGCTGGGGCCACTGGCTCCAACACCCATACCTTCTGTCCTGGCTGATACTCAATCAAGACAGCATTTTGGTCATGCCAAGCTTTCTGCAATTCTTGGCTAGCCTCAAGGTTTTTGGATGCCTTTCCCATATACTCAGCCATCCTGGAGCGGAGACCAAATACATAGTCCACTATGTCCTGTTTAGGCTTTTTGAGAGGTAACTCCCATCCTTCCTTCACCAGACATAGGGGTCCTCTTACAGGGTGCCCAAACAACAATTCAAAGGGGCTGAAACCAACCCCCTTTTGAGGGACCTCTCTGTAAGCAAACAAAAGGCAGGGTAGAAGGATGTCCCATCTCCGCCTGAGCTTTTCTGGTAATCCTTTGATCATACCCTTTAGGGTCTTGTTAAACCTTTCAACAAGCCCATTACACTGTGGATGATAAGGAGTGGTGAACTTGTAGTTGACACCACATTCCTTCCACATAGCTGTCAAGTATCCTGACATGAAGTTGGCACCTCTGTCAGATACTACCTCCTTAGGAAACCCCACTCTGGAGAAAACTCCAAGTAAGGCCCTGGCCACAACAGGAGCTGTTGTGGTCCTAAGTGGAATTGCCTCTGGGTACCTGGTGGTATGGTCCACCACCACCAGTATGAATCTGTGCCCAGATGCTGTAGGGGGATCAATTGGACCTACAATATCAATCCCCACTCTTTCAAAGGGAACCCCCACCACAGGTAGTGGTATCAGGGGGGCCTTTGTGGTGCTACCTGCTTTACCACTGGCTTGGCAGGTTACACAGGAGCAACAAAACTCCTTGGTGTCTTCAGACATGTGAGGCCAGTGAAAGTGAGGGACAAGCCTGTCCCAAGTCTTATTCTGGTCTAGGTGTCCTGCTAAAGGAATATCATGGGCCAAGGTAAGAAGGAAGCCCGTAAATTGCAGAGGTATAACCAACCTCCTGGTTGTACCAGGCTTGGGGTCTATACCCTCTGAACAAAGGAGCCCATCATCCCAATATACTTTATGGGTACCTTGAGCATTCCCAGCAGCCTCAGCAGCAGCCTGCTGTCTGAGGGGTTCAAGAGAAGGACAGGTTAACTGAGCCTGCCCCAAGTCTGCCCTAGAAGGTCCCCCTGTCCCCAGAAACTCAACCTGCTCAGGTTCAAGTTCTTCAGAGACAGTTCCTTCAGGGGTCTCAGGATCAGCTTCCTGTGAAGGCTGATCCTCACTTGTAGGCAGTTGGGAAGGCACAGCCTTAACCCTCCTGTTCTTCTTCTTGGAAGGTGCTTGGTCCATTGTTCCAGGATCCAAGACCTGAGGTTCAGAGAGGCACCTTTTGGCCTGTGACCTGGTCACAGCAAGCACATGTGATGATATCCCTAACATCTCTGCATGAGTCCTGTACTCAACTTCTGACCATAGAGAGCTCTCCAGGTCATTGCCCAACAAACATTCAACTGGGAGAGCAGCACTAACCACAACTCTTTTTAGGCCAGTTACCCCTCCCCAGGAAAAGTTAACAATTACAACACTATGGGTAGTGGTGACATTGCTGGCATTGGTCACCAGGTAATTATCACCTGGCATGTATTGTCCAGGGTCCACAAAGCTAGGTGTCACCATAGTGACACTGGCACATGTGTCCCTGTATGCTTGAGCCACTTTGTCATTAACCACATTGCTGCGGCGGTAATTTTTCCGCTATGCGGCAATTTACAAAAACCCGCGTTACATGACGAGCTCGGCTCGTCATCAGCACACGACCACCGTGGCTGATGACGAGCTGAGCTCGTCATCAGCAGCGAAGGGGTTAATCAAAGGCGACTGTCTGTATTTGCCCAGATTACTGGGACTTATGGTAGGGGCCAAATCTATGTCCCCCTCACAAATCAGAACAGCCTGTGTAAGGGTTCTGACTAGGTCAGAATCTCCTTCAGTTCCCAAGGTGATACCCACTACCCCCTTGGTTTGTGGACCAACACTGCCAACTGTACTAGTGGGTGCAGGTGCCTTAGGGGCTGCAGTGTTGGGGGCTCCACCCTTTTTACACTCACTTGTCCAGTGAGAGGTGTTTTTACATGTACTACACCAGGGTTTTCTTTGACCTTCTTTCTTCTTCTTCTTGGAAGTTTGGGACCCACCCTCTGTATTAGTTTGGGGCCCTGTTGAAGACTTCTGGTCTTTAGCTTTCTGCTCCCCACCCATCTGGTCTGTTTTCTTCTGGTCACCAACCTGGTTCTGGTTCTTTTGCTTCACTCTGATTCTAACCCATTTATCTGCCCTCTTTCCCAATTCTTGGGGAGAGGTCAAATCTGAGTCAACCAAATGTTGATGCAACTGCTGGTTCTGACAATTATTTAAAATTTGTTCTCTCATAAGCAAATTATACAATCCTTCATAGTCTGTAACCTTGCTTCCCAGCAACCATCCCTCCAGAACCTTAGTGGCACATTCAACAAATTCAGACCAGTCCTGAGTCTGTGTCTTCTGGGTATCTCTGAACATTAACCTGTACTGTTCAGTGGTTAAGCCTAACCCATCAATTAGAGCACTCTTCAGGACCAGGTAGTTTCTAGAATCCCCATCACTAACTGTGAGGAGTCTGTCTCGGCCTCTACCTTCAAAGGAGAGCCACAAGATTGCTGCCCACTGCTCCTGAGGGATCTGCTGTACTTTGCAGGCTCTCTCAAGTGCAGTCATCCATTTGTGGATATCATCCCCAGCTTTGTAGGGGGGCACAATCTTACTCAGATTTCTGTTATCAAAAGACCTGTCTTTATCCTTAGGGATAATGCTGCCACCAGTGGGTTCTAACCCACTCTCTCTAGACTGCCTTGCTCTAGCAAGTTTCTCTTGGGCCAGGGCAAGCTCTAACTCTTGCTTCTGGATCCTAAGTTCAGCCTCTCTCATTTTGGCCTCATGTTCCCTTCTCTGAGGGCTAGTCAACCCCCTCCTGGAGTGACCATGAGAACCTCTAGAAGCCTGGGAGGTATTGGATTCAGCTGAGTGATTTCTCCACCTCCTATGCTCCTGGTTAAGTCCACCTGGGTGTCTGGGCACGGTCATCCTTGCTTCAGTCCCAAATACACTTAAGTTAGTCTGGTTAAGCCTGCTGACTAGCACCTGACTATTTCTGCCATCATCAGAATCACTGCTCCCCCTTCTGTCTCCTCTTCATCCTCCTCCTCATTAGGCTGAACATCTCCAGTGACTTGGTCATCCTCATCTACCTGGATTATGGGGACAGGGGCATCAGTATTGTCATCTTCAGTGGGAGAGCCTCCTTCAGCATTCCCTGTGGGGTCTGCTTTAGAGGCCTTTAGAGCCTCAGACTGTTCTAAGAGCTCTCTAAGGTGGTCTGTAGTAGGGGTTGGCCCTGTCCTAAGACCTCTTAAGGCACAAAGCTGCCTTAGTTCCTTAAAGGAGAATATAGCAAATTTGGATGGTGCCCTTGGAGGGTCACTCTCAACAGAGAGATTCCCAGTGGGACCCTATGCTCCTGACATTGCTCTAGTGTGGGTGGATATGTTGCAGTCTACCTACACTGGTGTTTACCTACTAAACCTATCTAGTAGTTGTAGTCAGGGTGTGCTACTCCCTATCCTCTACAACAACTAAGTTCAGTAGAACTTAAGTATACTAGTCTTGTTTTATATGTACCTAGCAAGTACCTGTATGATCTTTCAAATGATACTCTCAAAGATTGTAATGGTAAAACAAACAGCAAGCTCAGATCCCACCGCTGCCACCAATGTGAGAAGTTGGCCTGGTATGTGATGCTCACTAGTTCTAGTGATCACCTTGTACCATGCCAAGCAACCCTTATGATGATTGGTTGTAAGTCAACCTTATAGACCAGCTATCCTAGTGGTAGCGTGGACAAAACAGTCTTAGGCTAAACTCTGAAAGGCATGTGAAGCAAGCTGTTTTACCATATACAACCCCCTTGAATACCAATGAAAGGACACCACACAGATATATATTGAAAATATATATATATATATTTATTAACTACAAATATCCCCTATACTCTTTATGAGCACAGAAGCACAAGCGTTAAAACAAAACACAGTTAAAATACACAAAAGTTACACAATATGGATGAGCCCTAGGGGCCACCTAAACCATATACTAAGAAAGTGGTATAAGACATACCAATCGAAAAGGAAACAGGCCTAGGGCCTTGGGAATCGCTGGAGCTGATCGGGACTAGCAGTGACTAAGTCGGGAAAGGCCCGCGGGACTCGGGTGCAGTGTTTAAAGTGCACGCATTCACCAATGCATTGTCTATGGTGCGTAAAAGTTACAAAGTTAGTGTTTTAGGAACCTTCCCAGTGACCTAGAGGAGTGAAACTTTAGACACAGACACTAGAGGTGTGTACCAGTGTAGAAACACCAGCGTTGTTGAGTTACCTCACCCACAGGAAGCGGGTGCACAGGTGCGAAGTAGTGTCGGGTTTCGTCACGCAGGTCGATGGTGCTTGGAGCTGAAGATGCTGCAGGAGGCTCGTTGTGAAGAGTTCCGGTGGATCCAAGGGTGGATCTGAAGTTGTGAAGACCTGAAAGCAGAGGGGACAATGTTCAAAGTCACTAGCCAGTGACTACTGTGGAACCAGGCGATGTCGGGTGCAAACAGGCGATGAGGTGTAGCTTCTCTCTGCAGCCACGTAGACACGAAGAGGTCGAAGACGTCCAGGCGTCGGTCACCACCTGTCCCACAAAGGTTCTAGCTGATGGCGGTGTCGGCAACTTGATCAGAGCAAACAGGCCTTGGCTAATGCAAGCCACGCAGGAATCGAAAAAGGCTTATCACTCGGACCAGCAAGTTCAGAACGGGAGCTCCCTTTTACAGGAGCGAGGGCAAGTCTGGAGCAACCAGACTCGCAGTGTAGATTGTAGGTTTCGTCGCCAAGATGGCCGCTGACCACGTGGCAAGTGGCCGGGATGGCGCGTCAAGTGGCACGATGCAAAAGGGCCCCACGCAGATCGTGGAGATGCTGGGGGGCTGATATTCAGTGTAAGAGCTGCTCAGTTGTGGGGCTTCTCAATCCCCAAAGCACAGCATTGAGGGTGCCTCGGGTGCTGCGCAGTCAGCGTCTCTGGGGTCTTTCAAGAGTTCCGGTCCCACGTCTCTCAGTGCCTCCACGGGTCCCTTCTTTGCAGGTACTGTAGAGCGGGCTGTGAGAAGTCTAGGAGTCTGGGTCTTGTCAGGCTCTGGGCTCGGGCTCCGGCGGGAGGCGGCGGCAAAGCAGACGTCGAGTTGCTGGATGGTGCCTGTGTTCACAGGGTGGCCACTCCTAGGCCACAAGGGAGATGCTCTTCAGTCTTCTGTGCAGCAGAATGTCGAAGTCCAGTCGTCTTCTTAGTTTCAAGTTGATTCAGGATGATCTGAGGTGCTATGGCACTTCTCCCACTCTTATTCCCAAACTGAGGGGTGGATCACCTGCTAAGTCCCTCCTCTGGGTGGGACCAGGAAGAGGGGCGGTTACACCCCCTTTCCTTTGTCCAGCTCCTCGCCAGGCCTGGGTCTGGAAAGTCCCAGGACCGGTTTGGACTGGCTTATGCACGGGGACACCTTGTGTGCCCCGGGCATGTCTAATTCTATTCAGCCCTGTCCTACCCAATACACAAAATCCTGTCTGGGGTGGTGCTCGCACCTCCCAAGGCAGGAAACCCTTGGTCCAGGCCTCCCTCGCTGGAAGGACTCCCAGCAGCAGGAGGTCAGACTTGTGTCTGTGGTGGCAGCATCCATTTTGTGAAGCTGAGGCTCTGGTGAACTTTAACCGGGGTTAAGGCTATGTACATGTCATGTCCCTCTAGAAGGGTGGAATGCTATCCCCGTCGACAGAACTGTCGAGGGTATAGTATTCCAAATCGTATGACACCTTACTCGTCATGTTTTGATAAAGCCAAACCAAAGTTAGCATATAACTGCGAGGATTATAATGCACTTAAGAGTATATGGTATGGCAATATCCCGGAAAGCTAAGGGAGTTGTTCCCGACAGCTGCAGACAGGCTCAGCTCATGCTAGAGCACCATCTCACATGAAACCACGCACTCTGCCCCCAGGATTGCAGGGGCCTTCCATAGGAATGGCTTATAGGTTAACATGTGTCCAGTTAAGGTTAGATATAGGGATACTATATCTAAGTAAGAGGTGATTACACCAACTTACCCCAGCTGAGTGATCAGCCAGTTGTGTCAAAATATGGAGGCCAGGCCAGGGGTGGCACAATACATGCGGCAGCCCCTGGTAGGCCTTGGATACACCTATGCCCTGGGTACCTAGGGTACACTGTTACAGGGCCCATAAGGTGAACCAGTTCCAATTCGTAATGCACCTAGAGTGCATTGGCAATAATTTAGTGAGAGAACAGCAGGCTGTGGGTCTGATTAGCAGGCCCACAGCCACATTAAGTCATAAACCAGTGAAGCAAAAAGCAAAAATTTGGGGTGACCATAGGATAGCAGACCCTACTCTCCTACACTCCTCGGCTCCCCGCTATTATTCCTTCATGCCCTCCCTCCTACGATCTCTTGCAACATTGTTTATGTGTAGTGTACCTTACTATGCTCTTTTAACTGATGTAACTTTTAAAGCAACGATCATACATGTAAAGCGCTCTGATACCCTTTTGGGTCAAGTTCGCGCTATATCAAACTTTATAAATAAATGGTTTGCTCTTCTTTGTCTCCCTCCCCTCTTTGTCTATTAGCCTTCGGGAGAGGGCATGTTTTAATGTAATACTAATAGGGCATTGGAGAGCTAACACATCACTCAAAGTCAATTATTAAGAAACTTGGCTTTAGTTAAGAAATCCTGGAAAAAACTGAATGTTACACAATTTGGAGGAAAATCAGCAGCCACAAAGAAACGAAAACACTTCATAAATAAGAGGAAACAAATTGGCAAACAAAGAAGTGAAACAGCTGTCAGAGAATTGGCTGCATTCTTTCTCCATGCTAGCATTTGTTCATTTCATGATATTTACATGAAGTTGCAGAGGCTAGGAAGGACTGCAGAAGCTGGGGGATGATGGGCCTTGTTCAGCTGTTAGCTAAGAGTCTTAATTGCAGACGTCCAAACATGGCAGCCATGAGTGGATGTTCACTGGCAGATCACTTACAAGAGAGTGGAGGCGTATCCTCAGCAGAATCCCCAGAAGTGTCCCTCAGAGGGGCTGAAACTGTGTTGTGTAACCTTCTGCACATTGTATGTGGTGGCACTGCATACAATCAGATGACACGAGCAGCCGAAGAAAACAGCGGATGTGCTCAGGACTTTGTTGGATTTAAGGGGTCGACACGGTCATCAGCCCTCTTAAGGGCTGGGCAGGCCCCGAATCTCACACTTTCAGGGTGAGTGACAGCATGGGGCCTACAGCCAGCCAACTTGCAGATCCATCTAAGTCTAAAAGGGTGACTTGCCGTGTGTTGCAAACATGCACTGTCAGTCACGATAATATGTATAAGTGTAGGGCCCGTCACGAATACTACTGTTCCTGGCTGTTTCATAACCCTTGGTCCTTTTCAGTTTTTATTTACATAGAAAAGAGATGCCACAAGTCCAAATGGCCTTGGTGAGATGTAATGCCTGAGTGCAGAGGTGAAGGCAGAGAGGAACAGTGTGAGTGTGTGTGTTTTTACAACTCACACTAATAGGAACAGATCGGTCCTCGTAGTGCTGCTTAACCTTGACAGAAGCGGACACACACGTTCTTTGTGAGGACCGGGCTCTGTAGTGTTTTCAGGTACTTTCGAGCAAGTGCATAAAAAAACTAAAAGTTCAGTTTTATTTGCTTCATTCCACTTTATAACCTACCCCAGTAACAAAGCATGCCTGGATTTAGAATTGAAAATGCACATTGTTTTACAGTCAATGGCTGGTTCTCCTTTGTGTATGTGTGTGCTTGCGTGTTCACCTTTGTGCATCTGCTGTCTGCATGTGTGTATGTGTGTGCACATGTGTAGTCCTATGTCCATGTTTATGTGTATAAATATATGTGCATCTGTGTGTGTATGTCTCTGGCTGGTGGCCATGTCCAGGCTCTGAAGGTCACCACCAAATGGCATCTGGTGGCACATGGTATGGGGACAAACTTGAAATAAGGTGGCACCCACAAGCACGTGCTGCCTATCCCGGGGATGTGTTTCTACAACATTGACAAGTAATACTTACACTATGTCAGGCAGTAGACAATGTGACATCTTGAGAGAATATGACAAGTTAATTCTTGGGGCAAACCTGTTTTTTAACAAATGAACGATTTCATATTTGGGGTTCAAACGTGTTTGTTTTTTAATGGCGAACTTTATTTGGGGAATATCCGTCTACTTCCTCAAAAAGAAGAGCTCGTACTTGAAAATCAAATTGAGTGTATTTTCAAACACTGTCAATACGATGGGTACAAAACCATTACATTTCCATAACGTAAAGACTGCTGAGGTAGGTATACTTTCTACAGATGTTATTTCCTTGGTGATAGAAGACATGTGTCCCTATAGCACCTATCTTGTAAATCATGTGGAGAAAGTTCACGCTAAAGATTTTTCAGACATTATCAACACAACTACTGTCGGAGGCCAGAGGCTGTAACACTGGAGTCACTTTAATGGATGTGTTTACTTTCTAAAAGAGCAATGTCTTTCCAACCTGTGAAGGAAATCATGTCGAGGAACCGTAGGATGCATCTAACTTAAGTGATAGCTCAGCTGTTTACTAACTGGGACTGTATTTAAGAGATCTGTGTAACCTTTGGCCATTGTGTCACTTCTAGGTTTATTCTGCATCACAATATTTGAGTGAAAATCTAATTGGAAGTGGCAGGATGGGAAAATGAATGGAGATGGATGACAGTGCAAAAGAAAGTTCTAAGAACTTCATAAATAATGATAGGAAGCAATGTCAGCTATGGTTGTTAAGGCAAATAGCAGTGAACACCTCCTTCCCCAACTCCCGACAGTGCTGAGGAGGAACAGACTTGTTTGTAGCACCAACACATTATTGAAATTATTCCATAGAGCCACTTTAAGACTGGATGTAGACCCCATGGCTGTTTATGTAATTAATTTGAAAGAGAACAATTGGGCTATAATTTCCAAACATTGTCTTGGGGTGAAACCCCATACTTAGCACCTTAGGAGATAGGTGGCTTGGCCAATTTTCTTGGTCACTTGAACAGGCTAACTCTGCCCACCAGTTCAAACGTTCAGCAACTTCTACTGAATGGGACTAGGGGATCACACCGAGACCAATTCTATGGTAAAACCTGCCCTATGGTTGGATTTCCTATGTTGGTACACAATAGCTCGGTGTCCAGACAGCAGCAGCCGTGCCGTCATGGTGCACCATGCACAGGGCACAGACGTCCCAAGGTTGTTCAAGCTTCTTTTCTGTACTAGTAGCAGGGCTACAAACCTGCTCCCAATAGAGGAGCAAGAACGCCATGGGCCCTTGTGCAAGCAAGGAAAATGGCCCCTTCGATTGCAAGGGGGGTAGTAAAACACAGCAATTATACGGGTTCAATGGGCCCCTCAGCACTGTGGGGCCGCTCACTGCACCTGCTGCACGGATGACAGCTACGCCCCTGCATGGAGTGGAATTGCACGGAGGATTGTTTCTGCGCTGCAAGAAAATATTTTTTGCCTTTTATGGCCTTGTGACATTACGAATGTCCCCACGATTTATTCCAGCAGTAACTCTTCATTATTCAACAGTAGGCTGCTCATAGGTTCGAAGTGAAACAAGGAGTGGGCAGTGGCGGCTCGCACAGGTAAGCGCGGTGATCCGGTGAGGCCGGTTTGGGGGTGGGGCGAGGTAAGGGGTGGTGGAAGTCGACATAAGACAGGATAGTGAAAAGTAAATACATTTAAAACAAGCATTGGAAATGCAATAGGTCTCGCATTAGAAAAGTTGGAGCTATTGGTCTTGTAATGACAATTATTTTATTTATGTGTTGGTTTTTAAAATAGCTAAATTGATAGCTTTGTCATTTACAATGCCAATAGTTATAACTTTCGCGAATGTGACACCTATAGCATTTGTAATGCAACATGTTTTGTATTTACGTGACTTAGATGTATTGATATTACAAATAACAATGGCTTTTAATTTTTTCAAATAATTAATACTTAAATAAAAGTGATTGTAATTTATAATGGCAATAGCTTAAACTTTTGAAAATAACGTGTGTATTTTATTGTGATGAAAATTCAAGAACAGAAGTGAAATATTAACATTTTTTTGTGACATTTGTAATAAAGCTTGAAACATTGAGAGAACATATTTGAATGAGTGATGCTGTGGTGGTGCTGAATGATGCTGTATGCTATGCTAGGTTTTGTTTTGCTACCCTATGCTTTGATTTGTTATGCTATGCTGTGTTTTGTTAGGCTATGCTGTGTTTTGCTAGGCGATGGTTTGTTATGCGATACTATGTTTTGTTACGCTGTGCTATATTTAGTTGTGTTTTATTATGCTATGCTGTGCTTTGCTATGCTATGTTTTGTTGTGGTTTGCTATGTTTTGTTATGTTTTGCTATACTAGGTTTAGTTTTGCCATCCTATGCTTTGTTTTGTTATGCTATGCTATGTTTTGTTATGCTATGCTGGTGAGGGTGGGTGAGGGTGTGAGGGGGTGCGAGGGTGAGGGGGTGCGAGGGTGAGGGGGTGAGGGGGTGCGAGTGAGGGGGTGCGAGTGAGGGGGTGCGAGTGAGGGGGTGCGAGTGAGGGAGTGTGAGGGTTGTGAGGGTGACAGCACAAATCTGCAGTATTTTTGTGGCGGGCACATTTTTTTGCCCACCTCAAAAATACAGTGTATTTAGAGGTTTTCGGCTGCAAATGTTGCTTTTTTGGGTCGTGGGATTTGCCACCCAAAGTCGCAAAATCCTGGGGGGGTCTGATTACATTAAACAGATGACAAAAATGCAATTAATTTAGATAGATATATATACATACACATACACACACACACTGACATTCGTTTTTAGTCAGTAGCAAAATACACACAGCGCAAGTAACTTTGTATTTGAATATTCCACACGTTATATTTAGAAGATTATATTAGTATGGGAATGTATTTTATCAGCAATGTGCTCATTTACCTTAACTTTGCGCAACAATTATTTACTGATCAAGAACAGCCTTATCCAGTCACCTCTAGTTTAAGTCAGGGGTGTGAAGTAGTTCCCTTGGGGTTTCTCTCTGCAGATTGCCCAGCTCTCGTCACTGGCCCTAAGTGAATAATTAACGGAGTGCAAAATACGTTCATGGCAAGGATCACAAAGCGAACAAGATTTGGCTGGGAGCAAGAGTTGTTTAAGAAGGGCTAGGGAGAGGACTTCAAAACAGAATAAGGATTATTCTGAAGTACGTAAGGTGCATTCATTGGACTTACCACCAGCAATATTCGGATTCGGTAGCCTGTTACAACTGAACAGGTGTTGCTTATTATCTCCCAGAAAATTCTTTTTTTTAAACTCTTGAGAGTTGGGAACGTCATAGGTTAGATAACTCGGGTGGGTAGAATTAACAGTTTTAAAATATCCCTTTATTTCGTAGTTGCTTGAATGGGTGGAGTAAGATACGTTGTGATCAATTTTTTTCTCGATTACCCGTTGGGTAAAGTGACTGATTTATTCTCAGTACTGCAGTCCCTACCCTAGGATCTTTTGAGATTTTTGCTTTTGTTTTTTAAAGTCTCATCCGCTCTACCGACCTCACACTCAATCGATCGTCGAGGGTGAGTGAGGGCCGTGGGGTGTAGTTACATTCCTACGCTTAACATGGAGTTGGAAAATGGAAATGTAATTAGTTTCATTGGCATGTACAGGCGTGAAAGGGAACCCAACTGCCGAAAAAAATGCGGCTGCACATTTCTGAGAGTCAGCCCTTTGGCGATTGAAGTGCAGACTGACAATTACTGGAGGCAAAAATGCCGTTCTGTTACCAAAATTCCGTTTCCACGACACCCATCTGAAATGATGCACTACAAGCGTGGCAATGCAGGGACTGCACGGCCATGCGAGTCTTTCTTTCCTTTGTACAGGGCTGATGCCAGACATAAACACTTGACATGCTCTTCGGTCATAAACAAAGCACCTGCACTTTCAGGTCCAGACTTGCTAATATTCGGTGACCAAAAAACACAAAAGGTTGCATTATCAGAGATCAAACGCACAATTAGAGCCGTGAATGGTTTACAGGAAATACCACCACGTGACCTCAGGCCGGATGCTGCCGTCACAGTGAGTCACGTGGCACTGGATTCACCTTAGAGACGATGACTGCGTGGCTTGTGGCCAAGATGACATCATGGGAACTAAATGACAACATATACGAGTGACCTTTAATCTGTGGGACGGGCGTAACCGCACTAACAAACATATCAATTTAGTGTTGCAGGTCACTAAGTTTACAAGCAGCTGTGAGTCATGCACTTCAAGGTACTGTGTAGCTTACACTGGGTTCTTTGTAATTCCCTTCCATTTCAGAGAGCTGGATTTCACCGTGTAACAGGTTCGATCGGCAGCTTCACAAACTGTTCCAATAAAACTATAAAACGGTCGATTTGCCGGGAAAAAAATGCCCAGAACCCGTTTGTCTGGTACAACCATTATCACAAAAGAGCGGCATTAAGCAGCTCACGAGGAACAGTGCTTTAAGTGGGATGGAAAGGGTTGGGGGCCGGAGGGTGAGTTGGGAGACATTATGAAGAAATATGATGCCCAATAACTACCCTAAAGATTGTGTTTAATTCTGAACGTCTTGGCAGCTACGGGAAAGAGAGAAAACAGCAGTAGGACGTGTAGGGCTAAAAACAAATTCACGAGGGGGGACACACAGCAACGACAGTGAGCCCCCAGGATGTACACAAAAGGCCCGAGAGGCTAGGAATGTTTATGGCTTCAGTAGAGCAGGGGCGGCAGAAGGGGGAGGAGAAATGCGACACGGCGGGCAGGGGAGGGGGCGGAGCGGGGAGAGGAGAGGGTGTGAAAGCAGCAGGGGCCTGGAGTGCGGCTGAGGGAACAGACGGCGATTTGGTGATGTGCACGCGCATTTTAGGTCAATGCGCTTGCGCATTGACCTAAAAGCCACGGGCACAGCACCAAATCGCCCAGTTAGTTTAACTCTGGTTAAAGCCCTATATCCTCGCAAGCTCGATGCGCATGCGCATCGAATAGCGAGACCTAAAAACACTTAGCGGTGCAGTGAGTGCAAGGTAAGTGGTTTTATTTATTTACTTTTCACTATCCCGTTGTATGTCGGCTTCCACCCTCCAGCCCCACCCTGCCTCAGTACTTACCTGTGCGACACGCGACTGGGAGAGGGAACTGTTAATAGCGAATACAGCTTCTGATGAGGGCTTTACCTGGCACTGCCGTTTGTGATGTCCAGTCCTTAAGTCAACGGGCACCATAGGGAACCATAGGGCACCCAAGGGCAACATGAACGACCCTTACATGGAATCTATGAGCTGTGCTAACATGGAGAACTTCAGGAAGTTCTAGAGTATCAAAGCACAGAAAAAGGGCATGGCAATCTCCACTAGTAATAAAACCTATCCGTGCAGGAGAATTTCTCTGCAATCAGAAAGCAGGAAAGCTCTCTAGCGAAGATTTTTTGTTTGACAACTCGAACTTCGTGTTGCTGATGATGGTATTGACTAAGCTCAACTTTGTCAGTGAAGTTCTAATATTCACACCACTAATCACTGTCAATGAACGGCCAGCAGCAGAGATGTCCTGGAGTACTTCTCCCACCCTGGAACACAAAGGATCAATGGGCTTTTCTTGTAAAAAAAAAAAAAGAAAACGAAAGGAAAGAAAAGAATAAAAATCATAAAAATAAATAAAATCCGTTTACCACTTCAGAGTAAGCCGTCCTGCAGATGGTTTTGCATTCGAAGGCAGAAACGGAAATGGAAACACATAACTCCAGGACACTCATGATGAGCAGTACGAAAAGCATTGCCCAGAAGACAGCCTGCCAATGACAAAATGGAAATAAACTTGGAGTTAAGTGTAGAAGCATGAAACATCCATCAAATATTACTAGAACTTGTCCTTTCCTACAAGTCCCCTCCCTATTAAATCGCATCACCCTATTTGTTTTTAACTCTTACCCTTTCCTTCACCAATACCTCCCCCAAACAAATATCTTAAAACCCTCCTTCACTGGCCACAGCACGTCGGTCGCTGCTTTTTAAGTGTCCCCTAAAGGCAACTTTAGCTGTCCGGCAAGAGCTCATGTCATCACATACCACGCACTAACACAACACATGCATACACACAAAACAGAATCAAAAAGAGGTTTTTGGAGAGCCCCTTTCAGCCATTGGCCACTGTGGTCCAGATAGCTTTAATCATTGACCCATGGGGCTGTCCATCTTCCTTTTGCGGATGTGAGCACATTTAAGAATCAATCTACAACCTCATTGGCTTTAATTCTTTGTTCGTTTTTTCTCACGGGGGTTGCCTACTTCAGCGCTTTCTCTTTATGCTTTGAACATTGCCCCAGTCCTCCTTTGCCTGCCCACCCTGCTCTAGTTCTCCCCTGTCCATCCACATTCAATTTCTTGGCACTTGTGTTCTTCATTTTAGTTTACCGATCTGATGGCCGTCTGCCGTGTTGCAAGAGTGAACACAAAAAAATAAGCCAAAATAGCATCATCATGCCACAACGCATGCAAGTGCATGCATGTGCACACATGGTGGATATATGGTAAACCATTCCAGGTTGTCTGGGGTGTATGCACAGGCATGTGTCACAGTGCGTGCATATTTATAACATTACAATGTATGCTTATGGATGTATTGTGACGCATGCCATGCTTGCATCACGATGCACAAGAGGCATTGTTTTCCCTTCTTCTAGGAACAGTGAATTGAAAGTATAAAAAACAGACATGGAGTACCGGTGCAAACAACCATTGGCAAAGCAAATAGCTCCGTCTTCACCTTCTCTAAATGGCAGACCTATTGGTTTTGCCGATGCGTATAAATGATTCCCTTTGCTCCGAGGACATAAACACCAGACCTTTGATACGGGAGAGCTGTTTGTCTGTTACCCTGACCTATATACCACATTGGATACTGCGCTCAGTCAGTTAGGTTCTCTTTCATTCTTTGCTTGCTTTTCGTTACCATTCTGCAGTGTTTGGAAAATGCTGCGGGAGTGTCTGCTTCTGTGGTACTCTTTGGCTACTCTAAGAAACCAATTACGTGTACTCAATTTCATTACAAAAACCTTTATTCTGTAAATAAAATCACCATAAAAGAATACAAATCCATAATGATACAAATCAATTTCATGAATAACAATAAAAACCGACAATAAAATTGCTTAGAGGATCAAGGAAAACATAACACAATTAATCAGGTCTCGTTTTTCTAGACACACAGACAGCTCGTAAAAAATATAAAACAGTAAAAGTCATTTGATCCGTGGGTAGCATCCGTAGATACAACAAGGAAGGCCTGACTTGTTTAAAGTGCAATGATTTCAGCAAGGGGATTAAAAAATGCTTCCTCGGCCAACTGAAGTAAGAGCAAAACATATAAAATGAAGCGAATCCTGCAGAGACACATTGACACGTTGTCGCAGCCACAGGTTGCCGTTTCCTCAGGGGAACCCACCCACGCGGCGAAGTCAGAAAATGATGCAATTGATTAAACCTGAACCTGACCAGTAAAAACCAGTCGTGCTGTGAGCGAACCAAGCCCAGGTATGGCTCCATCCCCTGTACATTTTTTAGAAGCATATGACCCCTAACTTCTGGTTCCTGGAGTTCTAAAATGTCTCTCTCCAAGCGTTCCAGGAACAATCTTTTGACACTTCCCAATTCGTGGCCACAGAGAGCAGTTGGGTTTGTAAAAATATCAGGCCTATCTAGAGAGAAAAAGGATGCCTTAACATGAACAAACCATGTTATATTAGTTTCCCGGTCCAGAGACAGACAATCCTCAAGAATCCACCAATTTAACTTCAGCTCCTCCCTGCTCCATATCTTAATCCAACACAGGAGCGGGCTTAAGGAGATTAGGTCCGAGACATAATCAAGACCCAATTCTGCATGCACAGGAAAAGCTGGGGTGGACTGAGGGACCTGGCCCAAAGTTGTTCTCCATAGTCTGAATCCGATCCACGTTAATGTGCCCCCAAATCTCAAAGCCATAGCGCAATTGTGCAAGACACTTTACTTGATAGACTTTTAAAATATCCCTTGGTGCCCTGGACCCAAGCCTATGACTAAACTAAACTAAAAAAGGCCCCTATAGTTTTTACGGACTCTGATCTTTTGGCCTTCACCAGGGGTCTCCAACAATTTTTACGATCAAATAAAATTCCAGATAAGGGTAGGCCTTAACTTTGGACAAAGTAAAATTGTATACCTTAAAGGTGTTTCTACTTTTAGATTTGGGGCCAACTACCATTACATAGGACTTCGAGAAATTAGCTAAGAGGTCCAGAAGTCCCATAAAAGACACATACTTGGCTAGCAACAAGTCCAACCCCTGTGCAGTCTAAGCCATCAGGACCGCATCGTCCCATCGTCCACATATAGCAAAACTTGGAGAAATCTATTTCCAATCTTAGGGCAGTCGGCCAACACCGATAGGAGCATGGACTCTAACACGTTCACATACGAGGTGAACAAAAAAGGTGCAAGTTTGCACCCCTGGCGAACCCCACACTTGTTAAAAATGATCGGGTGCACGCTGCTCCTTGAGAAAAACGCACTGATGCTGAGGCCGATGAGTGCAGATCAGCTAATAATGCTGCAATGCTGACATCACCCCCCAACTCACAGAGCAAAGCCTGTCATTTTGGTCGAATCACCCTGTCAAAAGCATACGTCAGGTACATAAATGCAAGATATAGACATTCAGACTGAGGCACTGTGTATTTGTTGATAATTAAATGGAGTTTGAGACATTGGTCTGCAGACAACCTTCCCGCCCTGAATCCATACTGGACGTCACGCAAAATGTTATTTTCTTCTGCCCAGTCACACAGCCTATTTAAGAATACCCTCCCCAGGACCTTAACAGTAGCATATAATAAAGAAATTACTGATAACATTGTGGATTCTCTTTGTCCCCCTTTTTAAAATAGGAGGATGATCAAGGGGTGGACCAGGAGGGTAGCAACCCCTCCTGTGCAGCCACATTCAAGACGTGCATTAATAGAGTGGCACAAACCTCTATGTTAGCTATGAAAAGATCTGACAGTACACTGTATGGGCCAGGGGCCTTCTTTCTGGACAGGGCAAGAATTCCGTGTTGGATTTAATCTAGTTTGAAAACCACTTGGTTGCCCGTTTTGACAGGTGCCCCAGGGATTTTATGCCCCCCTCCAGCCCCCTTGTTAGAGATACCCTCCAAAGGAGCCACCCACTGTTGCTCCAGGTAGTGATGACATAAAAGCAGGCCAGATCCCTCAGAAAACCAAGGCCTGTTTATAACGATCCAGAAAAGGGAGCTATCCTTTGTTTCACAGGCTTGACAGAGCTCCTCCCAGGCTGACTCCTGCAAATGATGTCTCCTCTCCTTTTGAGTCAACTTGTAAGCCCACCTGCAATTTCTATTCAATTGCCCGTTCCTCAGGGACTGCTTCGCGGTTGCCTTCAACAGGCGCAGAGTTCTCATACAGTCCCTGTCAAATCATTTTGGAATACCGAACTATGCCTTTGTAAGCTTTCAATACCTCCCCTGCATCACTATCCAGACAGATACTAAAATCATGCAGGCAAGAAGAAAAAAGAGAACTTTATAGATGCTGAGGGTCCACCTGAGCCCAATTCAGCCTTCTCCTCTTGTCAACAACGGACAAGCTCTTAAGGGCACCCCTTGACTGTTGTTTTGGGCCCACAACAATGTTCAGGATTAAAGATAATAGATTGTGGTCACTGCAAGGACTGAAAATGATATTCAAATGAGATGAGCAGATAAAATGGTGCTGAAACAAATATAAAATCTATAAGCAAACCACTGCCCCTCCCTTTATAAGATGGGCGAAGGTTGGGGTCAGGGAATTCACCAATTTCTCCATAGTGAAGACCAGGTTATGAGTGTCCAGGAGTTCATTTAACTCCTGCCCCTCCTGTGAGTGAACAAAATGTACAACTTTGTTCAGCCAACAACTACCAGTGGAGGCACCACCCTCTGAGGGAAAATTGCATAAGTGACAGTTAAAATCGCCAACAAGGACGATTTGCGGTTGGCCATCACCCATCGCTGATATGAAGCTCAAGACGCGGTCCAGGTGAGGGATTCCGAAGGCCTAAGAGCATCCTCCCTTGCTAATATAGAAATTACTTAAAACAATTTGAGAATATCCAGGCAATGTAAGTCGTACACACTGCAATGTGCGAGCTTGCCAATTGAAACCTAAGGTATGCCCACTCAGCTCAATTGTAACAAATGTAATTAAGCCGCCCTACCAGCCATTAAAGGCACCGCAGTAACAAAATAGGCCATGTATCCATCGAGGGAAAAGCTATTAACAACTGCCCAGGTTTCTTGAAGATAACATAAGACACCCCCCTCGGGTCACTAAACCAAGAAGCAAGACCTGCAATATTCCAGGACAGCAACATCAGACTCTTTGCTTGCTGGGAGGGAACTGTCAGATTGGCGCCATGGATTCCTTGAGACTGGGAAGTTTCAGGTTGGTCCAGTCACTCGCAGGACTCCAATGCACTCATGGGGAGAAATCTTTTGGCGATGGATATCTGGGGGGATGGCCTAATAACAAGACGGTCTTTAACTGGGTAGTACCACAAAGAATTCATGAACAATTTACAAAAAATGGGTTAATTACGAACATGCTCACACCCAATTGCCTTTAGTGTGTCCCTCATATTAATTAATTTGTTGTAGAGCTTTATTTCGATTGCCAGGATCATAAAAGCAAATTAGAATAAAAAAAACACATATAAAAACATTAGATTACACTTTACATCTACAACGAAGAACATTTTTTCACCACATCGAACAAAAGATAAAACCACTCATGCCAAGCACTTTGGGGGTTTCAAAAAGAGTCAGTCCATTATTGTAAAGTGCAAAAGGCAAGCCCGGTATTTAATCAAACTATATGGGTCAGACAGATATAGGTTGAAAAGTAAATAAAAATGAATGACATACATATATCTTTTAAAAAGAGTTAAGAAAAAACTGATTCAGCCCATTATTGTAAAGTGCAAAGTACAAGCACAATCTTTGTCAAGCTACAGGGGTCAGAGAAATACAGGTTTAAGAGTACATTAACATAGGGCATGACATACATATATATCTATTAGAAAGAGTTAAAAAAGCAGAAACAGCCCTATAAGTATGAGTACATAATATAGAAATATCCTATGTGTGGTAAAATGGGTAGGATTCCAGCAAAAGTTTACTCTGGGATAGAAGATGAAGGAGGAGGGGAAAAACACCACACCTCTTGTCATGAAAATATAGTGGCTTAGCCAATTACTTGGACACACTTGGTGCGGCATATCCATGGAGACATGAGAAATAAAGCAATGGCAAACACTGTTGCTCTATTCATGTCTGTGTTAAGGATTATGAAAGCCACCAGATGCTTTATAGTTCCAAAGACCTACAAATGGGGGCTATCCATTTGGCTCTTTGTGTATCATATAAGGGACAAGAAAATTATATATGAGTGAGCGTCTCTGGTGTACTCACACAGACTGAACATAGGTCATCTTTAAGTGCTACGTCCGTCCATTTGCAATAAAAAAACCTTTGTTGGTAGCTATTTATATCTAAACTGCATATACAGTTTGCGTGCAAGAGTCAGCACAATTTCATTAATTGTGGGCTTGTAACAAGAGAGGGGTTTATAATCCAGAAATTACCTGGTTAAAATACCCGTCTGTTCAGTGACACTTTGGACTGTCATGAAATCCTGATAGGTGAATTTCAGGCTAGCTTTGGAGACTGGGCTTAGATCGTCGGTGCTAGCCAACATTTCTGCAATCCCAGTCTAACCAAGAGATTTTTCACAAATTTCAGCCATGGAATTTTGGCAACCCTCCCTGGCATCAAAAGCTCTCTTAATCCCACCCGGTAAGGTTCAAGGGCTGCAGAAGACCATAGCCTGTGCCAATAAATAAAAAGTCAACCTTTTCTCTTATTCTCCTTTGGGCCAGGTATAAAAAAACTGGGCCAATGGGGTACTCATTGGAAGACACAATAGTGTTCTTAAAATCATATGTCCTGCTATTTACAGTAATTGGGTGCTTGCACAACCCCAAATTTCAGAACCATACATAACAGCTCATAGTACCTTCACATTATAAATCTTTAGGGCAGGAAGGACCCTCTTCATGATGGTCCTCTTTTGGATTTTCACTATATTAGGAGATCGGTACATCTGTACATGTGCCTTTTGGAGTTGTAGATCCCAGATGAAGTTAGGCATTAGTCTTATACCAAATTAATTGAAGCCAGACACCTGCTCTATCTGACTATTACCAATGTACATTTGTACTCGCCCTGATTTCTTTTGGTGTATTGTGCTAAACACCATTCATGTTATTTTTTAACTATTTAACTCAAACCCCGCTCCCCACCTAATACGGTAAAGTCGTTCAACAGCCTCTGTAGTCCCTGTGGGGATTTCGATATCAGCAGCGTATCATCTGTAAATATTAGGGCGGGCACCCAATGTCCTCTCCCCTTAGGTGAGTCCTGCACATCTCTTCCCAAATATCAACTACCCTGTTAATAAACAGAGAGAACAAGGTCGGTCCAAGCACAGAGCCTTGTTTAGCTCTATGGTCTCGGGCACAGTTTTCTGAGTGCAACAGTATTATACTATCCAATAAGCTCAGTGATGTGTCCATTCTTTTCAGCTCCCTCCACAATTTACTTCTAAATACTAAATCAAAGGCAGCACACAGGTCAACAAAGGCAACATAAAGCTTGGCTCTGCCGATCACTGAGGTATTCCAAAAAATCCAATTAAAACAAACCAGCTGGGCAATTATCCTAATGTTGCATCAAGAACCATCCTGGATATCGATTATGCATTATTAATTTGTAAACAAAATTGCAAATGAGCCAATACATGTTTGCAAAAGATTTCTTGCATGCATCAATCAGACTGAATGGCCTGTGATCTGCTAGTTGGTTACCTAGCCCCTTATTGTTTATTGGAAAATCTCAGCCAACATCCAGAAGGAAGGAATCTCCATTCTCTGCAAAATAGCATGGGAAGATAGATTAATGCATGGACCCCATACTTCCGCTGTCAGCCAGATAAAGGTCAATAGGCATCATATCTGGGCCTAGGGCTTTGGAAGCTTGGCAGGATTTTATGTCCGCCACTTTTTCACAGACATCAAATTTCAGACAACTAGATTTGTCTAATTCAGAAAGAGCAGGGGTTCCTGACCTTTTCTTCCTGGCTCATCAATAAAAGAATATATGCTATCAAAATGAGTAACCCATTCCTGTTGTTGGATGAAAAACCAAATATCATTTTTGGACTGGTAGCACAATCTGAGGCAATTTTCCAAAAAGATATTATGTCCTTAGTTAACATTGCCCAGTACATATCTTCCACATAGTACTTTCCCATTTTCTCTTTGGTTTAGGGAGTTCACGTTTATATACTGCTGCATATCCCGCCCAGTCTCACCTACAATTACATTTAACTTCCCACATCAAATCCCCTTTGTCTACCCTTCAAGATTTGTTATACCAGGCCCCCTCTCTCACAGTAGAGGTGATATTAATTCATCCCATTTAAGTGATACATACACTTTTCCTGTGGTCATGCAATTTACCAATTTCAACGTCTTGTGAAAATAAATCACCATACCTATAGGGATATCACCATACCCCCCCCCCCCGGTATTATATCCATATAACGTAATTTTACTTTTTCTTTAACTTCTCTCAAATGCTGAATTTGAGACAGTTGTTAATTGCGAACAAGAATCAAAGCGCAATTGTACCTCAGACTCAACAATATGCATCTTTTTAATTGGATAATTGTTCTTGTTTTGCATATCTATCTCTAGTACCTGAAATGTAACTTCTGGTGAAACCTCCTTCACCTCTTTTGGTACCATTTTTACACTTTTGCTCTTTCAACATTTACTGAAATGCCCTTTCTTCTTGCACATACTACAAATTACATGCAATTAGCTTAGTGACCTGTTCTGCCGCATCTAAAATGTTCTCCTGAGAAGGTGTGCAGACAAAATATTGAGTTGGAATTTTCGAACTACAGGAGTATCGAGTCTTAAATATTGTCAGTGAGAAATATCGACAGCAAGAATATTGTGGTCAAGAATATCGATTTGAAGGTAAGAAATATCAGTTTTAAAAATGTAGAAGTCAAGAATATGGTTCGCAAAAATATAGTTGCTTAAAATATTTATTTTTTAATTAGTGTTATGTATTAGTATATTTTTTAAATGCATGTGATGTATTTTTTTGTATAAGTATTGTTTATATTTTTTCATATACATGTTACATTCTTAGTAGTTATCAATTTTATTTTAAGTACATTTTGTGTTTTTTAGCTCCATAGTGGGTTGTGGGTTTATAGGGGAATAGTGTGGGAAGTCATTTAATTATAATAAATTAATGATATGTTTTTATTTATTAATATTTATTTGATTGAGATTTCATAATGTTAACTGTGGGAATTAATTTATTTTTCATTAACTATTAATTTGGTGTTAAACAATATTAATTAATTAATGAATTGAAATGTAAATTTGGAAATTGTATTATTAATTTTAGGTGCTGGTTGTGGGGTATATAGGTGTAATGAGTGCGAAGTAATTTATTTTTAATTAATTAACAATTAGTTCATTAATAATAATTGATTAATTGAAAACTAAATATTAAAATTATGTCATTAATTTTTGGTCTGGGTTGTGGGCTTTATAGGGGTATAGGGTGAGAAGTAATTTCTTATTTTAATTAATTAATAATTTGTTGTTAATTATTATGAATTAACTAATTGAAAATTAAATATGAAAATTGTTTCTTCAATTGTAGGTGCGGGTTGTGGGATTTATATGGGTAAAGGGTGGGAAGTAATTAATTTTTTATTAATTCATAATTAGTTAATTAATAATATTTAATTAATTGAAAACTAAATATGGGAATTGTGTGATTCATTTTAGGTGTGGGTTGGGGTTTATAGGGGTAAAGAGTGGGAAGTTAATTAATATTTATGTGTTTTAATTTTTTTATTTAATAATATTTGATTAGTTAATCGATCAATCAATCAGGGAACTGTGAAGCACGCTACTCACCCGTGAGGGTCTCAAGGTGGGGTGCAGCTCCGGTCAGTCAAAGTACCAGGTCTTGAGGGTCTTCCAGAAGATGTGCAGAGTAGGGGCACGTCTGATGCATGAAAGAGGATTCTTTTGTTGAGATAATGGGTGTTGTGGAGCCATTTGTAGGCATTGGTGAGTATCTTGAAGGTAACTCTCTTCTCTACGGGGAGCCAGAGGAGGTCTTGCAGGTGCTGGGTGATGTGTTTGTGTCGAGGAATGCCGAGGACAAGTCTGGCTGTTGTGTTCTGTATAGGCTTGAGCTTGCGGAGCAGGGATTTGTTGATCCCGGCATAGAAGGTATTCCCGTAGTCCAGTCTGCTGGTTATGAGTGCATGGATGACGGTGTTTCTTGATTCAATGGGAATCCATTTGAAGGTCTTGCACATGATGTGGAGGGTGTTGAAGCAGGGGAAGGCTCCGGCATTGATCTGTCAGGTCATGGTGAGGGAAAAGTCGAGAATGATTCTGAGGATCCTCGCATGGTCCGTGAGGGTTGGGGGGCTGCCAAGGGTGATGGACCACCAGGTGTCCTTCATTCCTACCTGGAAGCTGCATCTGGTGGTGAGGGGGTCCTTAGTGAGTGAGAGAATGAGCTGGTTGTCATTGGCATAGGGTACTATACTGAGTCCATGCTCTCTGACAATGGTAGCAAGGGGGGTCATGTAGATGTTTAAGAGCATTGGGCTGAGCGATGATCCTTGGGGTACTCTGCATTTGATCTCTGTGGGTTCGGAGAGGAAGGGGTGAAGTCTGACTCTTTGGGTTCTGCCAGTGAGGAAGGACCAGATCCAGTCAAAGGCGATTTCCTGAATGCCTGCGTCGTGGACACTGGGGGTGAGAGTGCTGTGAGAGATGGTGTTGAAGGCTGCTGATAGGTCGCTTAGGATCAGGGCCCCGGTGTGGCCTTGGTCGATGAGAGTGCGGATGTCGTCTGTAGCGCCGAGTAGGGCGGTCTCTGTGCTAATTGATAATCAATTATGTTAATTATGGAAGTACATTTTATTTTTTAATTTAAATGTGAGTTGTGAATTGTGTGGTGTAATAGTGTAGGATGTGAATAAAATAAATGTATATAAGTAATTTGGAACTACAAATATTTGTTTGTTTGAAAAATAGTTTTATATTTTATTTAATATATTTGTGGGCACATGTGATATGTATTTAACATTATAATATGTTTCTATTTGTTTTAATATATACTATTAGATATATTTGTATTTAAATTTTTTACATATTTGTATATATTATTTTTATTTATTTTTCAAATATTTTTTGTTGTAGTCGATATTTTGTTTGTTTTTCATTTTGAATTGACTCTAGTGGGAATAGTAATTTTTATCCCTCCACAATCTAACATTTTTCCTACTGTTACACTCACTTGAGTGGGAATAGTAATTTGTACCCCTCTGCTATCCAACAATTTCCCAACTGTTGCACTCATTAGAGTGGGAATAGTAATTGTTTCTCCTCTGCTATCCAACACTTTCCCTATTATTTAAATCACTGGAGTGGGAATAGTAATTTTTGCCTCTCTGCTATCCAACACTTTCCCTACTGTTGCACTCACTGGTGTGTGAATAGTATTTTTTACTACTCCACTATCCAACACTTTCCCTACTGTTGCACTCATTGTAGTGGGTATTGTAATTGTTACCCCGCCGCCATCCAATACTTTCCGTACTGTTTTACCTATTGTATTGATAAAAGTAATATTTACCTCTCCGCTATCGCACACGTTCCTACTGTTGCACCTATTGGAGTGAGAATTACAATTTGTACCCTTCCGCTCTCCAACACTTTCCCTACTCTCCCATTTGAGTGGGAACTGTAATTTTAACCCCTCAGCTATCAAACACTTTCCCTACTGTTGCACGTATTGGAGTGGAAATAGACATTTTTGCTCCTCGTCTATCTAACACTTTCCCTGCTGTTGCATTAATTGGAGTGGGAATAGTAATGTTTACCCTTCTGCTGTCCAACATTTTCCCTGCTGTTGCACTGACTGGAGTAGGAATAGCATATTGTATTTCTCCACTATACAACACTTTCCCTGCTGTCAAATTCACTGGAGTGGAAATAGTAATTTTTAACCCCATGATATCAATATTTTTTCCATCAATATTCATGACGTGATATTGTGGTATGGGGATGTTTTGGGTGTTGTTTTTTTGTCTGTGAACCTCCTGAGACTCTACTTGAAAATTCTCTGCTATCTTTCTTTTTCTTTTCAATGAACAACAACTGATCTCTAATCCTTTCTTCTAATGCTCCTCCAAATTTGCATGTGGAGTCAAGTTTTCTTAAACTAGTGTCATATTCCTCTGCCATTTCTTCTTGACCCTATGCACTCAAACCAAAATCAAGTTTTAACATACGTATTTCATATTCAATCAAATTGCATTCTTCTTTAGGAGTTACATTTGGTAAGTTTTTAAGTACTTCTTGATCCTCACTACCAAGACAGTGCAACAAAAGTGCATTCTTCCTTTCTACACTAAGATTTGTGCTGTACACTCTTGCAAAATTTCTAAACATTTTCTTCCACTTGCTCAACTGAACTGCAGGTTCACCAGGGCTACTAAAACATTCTGGGCCTTATTTATGAGTCCTTACAACACTTATGAGCCACTGTTGCATCACTTTTTTGTGATAAACCGGCGGCGTAAAAAATGTGCCATGTTGCGCCCTATTTACAAAGATGCGTCGCTTTGTAAACCCCTCCACCAAATATATTGTATGCAGGGTGGGCGTTACCCCGCAAAAAGCCTCGTAGAGGTGGCACATTGAAATCTATAAGAGATCAGTGCACCACTTCTAGAACGCTATTGCATCAATATCTTATGCCTGCCTCACAGCAGGCACAAGATTGATGCAGGCCCTTTCACATGGGGCTTGCCCCATGTTAAAGGGCACATTTCTGGAGTTGTGTCTGTTTTCAGACACACCCTAGCAAAGTGCCACTTTTGCTCCTACAAAAATACTGACCTATCTGTAACTTCTTGCAACATGGAGCGCCGTACATTAAATACAGCGCATCCATCCTGTCGCAAGGAGGGTGCAGGAAAAACTGTTGCATCACTGTGTTCATGCAGCGATGCAACAGTTTTCATAAATGAAGCCCTCAACATTTGTCCTTTAAGATGAATCACTCAAACAACAGGCATTGTACACACAAGAATGACTCCACTGATCCAATGCTTTAACTAGGTGTACATCTCACCATTTATACTTTGATGACAGGCCACCACTGGATCCTTAATAGGAAGGTACAGGTGTGCCTATCCCCATACAGTAATCAAATGTATACAATTGGGTGACTTAAAAAAAAAAAGCAGAACCGCTCTTTTAATTTTTCATTCCGAAATGATGTGCCTGTTACTATCTGTATTTGTACCACACAGGTATCTAACTGGTGGACATGGTGCACCTGCATCCAACTAGCAGAAATGGTGTGTCCACTACCATCTTTATAAGCAATACACAGACATCAAAACTAGAGTCTGGTTGTCTGGTGTGAGACACTCCCCTTCTGTTCATATATGCACAAAGAGGCTTTTTCCTATGCTGATTTCCCCGTAAACCCCCTTCAATACGATCCACTAATCACACACTAAGGGCTTTATACTGATCTTGTTCGGAAGATAATCCTAGTGCTCTCCGAGTCGGACCTTACAGCTGACTCATCCTGGCATCCGGTTCTACCAAATGATGCAGTACGATGCTGAAATCACTTTACT
This sequence comes from Lissotriton vulgaris, assembly GCF_964263255.1. Lineage (NCBI taxonomy): Eukaryota > Metazoa > Chordata > Amphibia > Caudata > Salamandridae > Lissotriton > Lissotriton vulgaris. The sequence continues at coordinate 1,311,254,860 of NC_141695.1, forward strand.
TACCGAACAACTCGGTCACTTCAAATCTGTCCTCGTTTACCAAATGAGAAGGATCCGGAAACACAGAATAGAGTCATCGGGAGGCATTTCTCAGACCGACTCAGACCTGACAAGTATGATGCGTACTTCCTATGGTCTAAATCGGTCGCGAAATAAACCATCAATTCAGACCAGCCGTAAGGGAATTATTTCAGCTCTGAATCGAGCCACAACATGATTCCTGCAAACAAAATGGTGCAGCCATGAATCCCATTGTGCATGTCATCCCTATACTCTACATTTTTTAGCACTATTACAACCGCAACCAACACGGTCGTTGCAGAAGGTAAGTCTGACACATACCCATACAGAGTACCCTGCGAAAGACAATGCAAGAGAAAGCAGGAGGGCAACTACAGGTAAAAGGGGTGGGCGAATACTTCCTGCAACGTACTGTCAAATTTGTGGTTGCGGGGCAAATAACATCAGCACTGCAGAGCCAAATTGGGGATTGCGGGGCAAATACACCCAGCAATGTTGAGCCAATCTGGAGGTTGTGGTGCAAATACACACGGCAATGTAGAGCCAAATTGGGGATTGTGGGGCAAAAACACCCAGCAATACTGAGCCAATCTGGGGGTTGTGGTGCAAATACCCCCAGCAATCTAGTGACCATTTTTGGGTTGGGGCAAATACCCCCAGCAATATAGAGCCAAATTGGGCATTGTGATGCAAATACCCCCATTCATGTAGATGCAAATCTGGGGTTTGGGGGGCAAATACTACCATTCATGTAGATGCTCATCTGGGGTGTAGGAGGGCAAATACCCCATTCATGTAGATGCAAGACTGGGGTTTGGGGGGCAAAAACCCCATTTATGTAGATGCAAATATGGGTTTTGGGAGGCAAATACCACCAGCAATGTGTACATGAACTATGTAACTGGTGATCATGCAAAGTGCCTCAATACCCACAGGTGGGGTACATGCTGAATGAATGTCTACATACACGAACATATATGTAATTTTCCATGAAATGCTTTCCCATACTGTTGCAGCAAAAGAAACTGGAAACGTTGAGGAATGGGTTGAGTGGAGATGCAAGTGTTCTAGGGACCATTAAGGAACAAACACAGCCCCATCACCTAGTAAATGGCTCTTAAAGACCTGTGAAATATTGGTGGGCTGATGCGTAAGCAAGACAGACCAGCCACCTACAGCAGCTCAAGGACTTTATGTGCATTTAGGGAAGCTGTCTCATCCTGGGCTGACACACACAATAGGGGATAAAACCCACAGAGCCCTCTGGGTGATAAGATGGAATCAGAAAGTTCTCAGCATACCCTTGGATTGGCTCTGATGGCAACTGGCCAGTGGGCTGGTGCACCAGGGTCACATATGGGCCACAGTTTTGGGGGCTTTTCTAAAACACATCAAGAGACTAACTCACTTACACAGTCCCCAGCAGGCCACTGTAATGTCGTTCCAGGATTTTCTTGGCACACCAGCTGTGCTATAATTTGAGGCTGGGGGACAGCCTTTGGAGCATAGTCACCTTGGTGCACTGCCTTACATGCCGTGACAGAGGTAATGTCATCTCCCCCACACGACCATCACTTTCAGGTCATGTCAGGTGCAGAAAGGTTGCATTGTATTTAGGGGCCTTGAAGGGAGTCAAGTTACATCTGGCCAGTCTGACCTACATACCACCCCCTTGATCAGTAGCATTGTGCCTTTTTTGGAGAAAAAAAATCTTTGACAGGTCAAAGCACAGAAGCCAGGTTAAAGAGATGATCACAGATTGTGAGCTAATTACTTTCTGAGGGGCGGAGTATCATTGTGATTACAATCCGAACATGGGTCCTTTGCATGTAGTGTATCAACAATGAGGGAATGTCGTCATCAGGTAGGTCCAGTTAGCACCCTAAATACTATGGGAAAAACAAATTTGACGGTGGAACAGGAATTGCAATGAACACACATATGTGTGTATCACAAAGTAAATGCATGAGTCCACCACAGCACACACTGAAACATCGCAGGACAACATAATTATTATGTATTCACAATAGTACGACACTGTGATGCATAGGTGTACAGTAAAGCCCATAGGATATTGGCCCAGACAACACACTACTCCACAGACCCAGCCACTCTGAACTGATTTCTGTGCCTCCCACCACAAGAACACAAAATAGGTTGTGTCGCAGTTGCCATGGAAATATTTGTAGTCAAAATCAATTGTGTTTTTTAAAGAAGCATTGTCCAACAACAATGTAGAGTACAGCCCCATGTGTGGACTGGTGCTGCTGCTTACAATTCTCATCTGCATGTGCCTATAGTCATCTGTGGAGAATGTAATTTGCAGCAAATCTACATCTAGCTCCTCAGGCTGTAGTATTAAACCAATTTTAAATGTGCAGATTGTGTTCTGCACAATAGAAGAAGTATGCATGAGTCTCAGGACATAGGATCCACAAACAGTGTTGGTGTGTCTAGTGCACAGCTCATTGGGTAAGATAAGCTGCCAGTACGGGTGAGTAGGCTGGAGGGTGGCTCAATCTGAGGCTCACCAACACAATTTGGCACAGAAACACTGTCAAAAAAGCTATGGAAAAAGCAGGAAGACCTTCAACAAACACATATTACCATCAGGCACTAAGGCAGTATTTAACGGGCACAATGGGAGCCCTCATGGACACCACACAAGAGCTACCCTTGCAAAACCAGATCAGAGGTACCAGAATGTAAAACACTTATGGAACTGGGTGTCTTGTTCCAGTGTCAAATGTGTTTTTGCTCACAGTTCAATGCATTTTACTCAGCACAACCAGAGGTATCATTACAATTACTTAATCTCCCTTTGTTTCCCCATTCCTTGGACATTCAAAGTTAAAATGTCACTCGAACTGTGTGTGTGTAGTGTGCTGGCAAGTGTGGGCATGAGTTTTGAAGTAGTCTTACCCCAGGTGGCACAACAACACACATCCATGACTCGAACATTGTTGGGGCTGTACCCCTCTAAGGAATGGGCTGTCATCCAATGATTCAGAAACATGACATTACAAATTTACCAAACACAACATCCATCCCAGGTCAGTTTCCAAGGCCAAGAATGACAAATAAATGAGTACAACTACCTACAAACGGTAAAATGCCTCGTATGCCAACACACAACTAAGACAAGCCAAGTGATACCAATAGGTCTTCCATATGACAGTGTACTCAAAAAGGGCATTTGAACAATCAGTCATTAACATCCATAGGCAGACAACAAGCTGTAGACAACACATTCCACATCCTCATATTTAATCTAGCAACTGTTTCTGACAAATTACATACACAAAATCTACACATATGTATATATCAACATTAACTCATGGTCTGCATGAACTATACTTGTGCAGGTATGACCCCTTTCATCCACCTCAAGTACATGCTCAACTTTCAAAACTATCAAACACACAAGCATGTCATAAGTCACCTTTAATGCAGCTAGATGGAAAAACATATCTGACCCACAACCTCCAGCTTTGTACTCAAACTCTTCAAACCCAGTTCTCACAATCTCACTCTGGCTCTGCCCTTCTCTTATCCATACCTACATGTACTGCACCAGTCTTAATCACTATGTACACAACTCTCAAATACATGTACACAATGTACTGAACTCATAAACTCCTCAGCAGAAGCCAAATGCAACATGTCGAAAGAACCACACTCATCACCAGTTGCACACTCAGTAATGTCTTTGGACTGCACTCATATCATAACGTGCAGCATCACTGCTCACTCTGGCATGCACACTTTATACATCACCACATCTCACAACAATACACTTACTTTGCTCAATATATATGTCATCAATCATTTATAGTTCACCACACTCCCACCCTACTCTGCTTAAGTTCTCCAGATTGTCATTTCTAAAACACATGCATACACAGATGCAAAAACATCATACATCAACTATACAGCACACATTCCACTGTTCAGCACACTCAAATACACAACTGGCGTATATCCTTTAGATACACTTATCCACTTTGTCACAAATGACAAGTTGAACCTTGTCTCACTGTTGCCCTGTCTCATCCACATATGACTTACATGCCTCATACCACCAATGACCTATGCACATCAACAACTATCCTCACTCATTGGAAATGCAATGCCTGGTTACAGTCATTCCTCCTGTAGAGGCATAGACTACTGCTCACCTCCTGCCAGAATAAAACCTTGGATAAGTGGTTTAACATCTATCACATCTATCTATTCATAACATAGTCGGCACAGGATTTAACCAGTTGCATACTCTGAATCACATCATTCTATCTATAAAGACTCACACAGGGTGAATGTGGATACCTCATGTCTCCTACATAAGATCTGCCTCTGCACTCAACTCACACATTACACTCTGTCAACCACTACATTTGTCTGGCCACTATGACATGTGTATCTCCATTCTGAACAACATTTAAAATTTAACCTTGTTTAAGCAAGCTCAACACATGCAACATGAACCCTTGACATCAGCAGCCAGGAAGACATATTCCCATTAACACCTCCTCCCATGTGCGGCAACTAAGAGCATGTCGGAGACTCCCGATCTTGGTGCATCTGCACAGTGGACAGACACAGATTCCTTTCTGTGCACTAACTGGCCACTTGCCTTACAACATGTAGCACCTGACAATCCAACAGACATCACAGCACTCACAGTTCAACACAGTGTGACATGGAACAGCATAAATCAAAGTTTAACACAATACAATTTCAGACATACACAAAAGACACATAACACACAATTCCTATGCTCAACTGCGACTGGTGCGTTGTTAGAAAATGAAATCCCAGCCGGTACAATCCATAAACACCATACATGTAATGTCACCAAACAAAAGCAGGATGGCATGAATGACTTGTAAATGAGTAAAAAATAGACTATTTAGACAACACACACCTTGCCTAACAAGAATTCCTACAGTAATTGGACTCCTTTTGTGGCAACAGGTTTGGAAAACTGTGAGACTCAACATGGGTACAGGAAATACATCAGATGTGTTCACATAAATGAAGGGTTTTTGCCCACAGTGGCATGCCACCTATGGCAAGGTTGACATTGCCACTATTCTACAAGATCTGACGAAGGCACAGACATGGGTACACCAGTATCCAATCACATACAAATATTGTAATAACACTTTGTGTACATGGGTGTGTACAAAGTCACTGCCATGTAGTCAAACTCCATATGTATCCAGGTGAATTGATGAGACAGGTGTTTTTCTGCACATGACAAACATATGCAGCATGCTTCGCCTGAACTGTTGCACTTGGAGACACTAGCACTATGTTGACAAATGAAGGCATGACCTATGTGTAAGTGTGTTTGAAAAATGAAAAGGTTTGTGACTTCATGCCACACTCTTACCCAAACCTGATGTTCATGAGGATACACAGGAAATATTGACACAATATTCTTGAATGCATACTTTTAAAGTGCTCATACTACATGGAACATATGCAATCCAAGCCATACTAACATCATTGTATATGTAAACTACTAATTGTATGTGTTATACAGTTAACAAAAAAAATATTTGGTGGACACAGAAATTGTAATTAAAAAATTAAAACATGCTTTATTCAGCCTCGAAATAAAGATAAATAAATAGCTAAAGGCCAATGGCCAGTTCATCACTTTTTAGTCGTTGCATGAGCCAAAAACATCATGCCCATCTGCTCTTGCCTGCACAAGTTCTGCTATGGGACAACTCCCCTGGGAGGGGCTTCTAGGGGGCAAGCCAAGCACCAAAGGGGACTGAGTTGTGTTTTGGGAGGGATGGGATCAGGAGGGGTGTTAGAGTCCACTGCAGTAGTAGATTCGGATGGAGGGAGAGTGACTCCACTGCAGTGGTTGGCTCTAATTGAGGGGGAGCAGCTGATGTTGTAGGGGCAGATGGAGGTGGGGATGCGGTGACCTTAACTATTTTGGGTATTTTGTCAAGTTTGAGGGATGTGTTGGGAATGGGACCAGTCTTTTTAAAGGTTTTTTTTGTGACAGAGGTACTCGGCAGGTCTGGGGAGCTATGGGTTGCTTGGGTTGATTTTTTTCTTCTGAATCCGGGATGATATTTAGATGGGCGTTCTTTGTATATGTTGTTTTTTCTCAGGGGTGGCAGATGCTGATGTCAGGTCAGGAGGGAGGTATTTTCTCTTCTTAGGAGGGGGTGTAGGGTTGGGGAGGGAACAATTCAATGGGAGCAAGGCGGGGTGCCTGGGCTGAGGGGAGAAAAGGAGAGGAAAGGGTAGGGGTTGTGGAGGCAGAGGGTTGTGAGGTATGCAGTTATTCTGGATGCATGTGTTTATCGTCTGCTGTCATGTCCCTGGTAGAGAGTGTAGTGTCTGTCTCCTGAGTGTGCAGTGTGGGGTTTGCAACTTATATCTGTGTGTTTGTGTGCTGCGTGTGAATGTTGAGGAGTGTGCCTGTGTATGTGTGCTTGTGCTTGGGTCAGGGAGGGTAGTTGGGACAGTGGCTGAGGAAGAAGTAGGAGGGGGCAGGTACTGCTGGAGCAGGGACAGTGCTGCCATCAGTGCCGACGCCATAGTCTGATTGGATCTCTGTAGGGCGGACATGTTAGAGTGAATGCCCTCCAGGAATGACAACATGTCTGTCAAATGAGTGGTATGTCCATGGAGGACATTCAGCATGGATGTCTGATTCACAGAGATCTACCTCAAGATGTCATTGGTCACCACACTAAGGGCAGCAGGGGAGACAGGGGCCAGGGGTGTGGTGCCTTGCCCAAAGGACATGCCTCCCCTGCCACGGGAATGGCCACGGACAGTGGGATGAGGAGCAGCTGGGAGGGTGGAGATGGGAGTGGTGGTCGTAGTAGATTCTGAGGTTGTTAATCCAGTCACTGTCTCCCCCACCACATGTGAGACTTCACTGGAGCTGTGATCTGCTTCTGAGCCTGCTGATGTAGTTGAAGCGCTGCCCCCAGTGAGGCTCCCCTCACCCTCTCCTTCACTGGGTCCCTCCGACATCGACTCATTACTGGACCCAGACTGACGTACTGCTCCCACCACATCCATGGCACTGTCTCCTCCGGTGGCCACTGATGATGCTGTGACCAAGAATACAAATGAATTACATGAGTCATCCGTATGTACTTGACACATAGGTATCATTACAAATCTCCACAGAACCAAAATATAAGACATAACAGTGTGTTGTGATATTAGCTCTTGCTACATCAAAATACATGGCACTTGTAAGTTCACCAGTTAACCATTAATCAATCACACATTAAGTGATCACCATCATTGGGTATATCAACATCAAATAAAATAACTACAAGGTTGACTAACGGCCCATGTAGCTGGGATGTTTCGTCTTGTGCTCATGACGAACTTGTGTCCTAACATTTTTGTCTCCTCTCCTGCAAGTGAGTTTAGCCATCACAATAGAAATATGATTCTCAGATTTGGATTGAGACATTGTAAACATTCTGCTATCCTTAGTCATCAAATGTGGAACCATTGGCTTATATGTCACAGCTCAAATGTCTCCTTGTCAAACATTCACAATGCATAGTCATTGCATGAGCCATGTCACACAGATAACAGTGCTTTATCCCATTTGTCCTGTAACTTAGCTTTTCTACGGTCATTTCACACATATGACTCTTATTGTGGAGACAGTAAGGCAGTACGCATAGATAGGCTGAAAGGCATGTGGCACCCTGTCCTGTGTCATCTATGCACAGTGTCATGTAGCAGAATCTGAATATTTTGCACAGTGAAAGCAGCTCAAGTTTCACAGATGTGAAAGAAGGTCTACAAACTTACAAGTCTGAAAACTGCAGCTTCACAAAATCCCTCAGGTAGAACACCATTCCACTGGCACGTTTGGGTGCAATGACTGTAGAGAATATTGTTACTGAACCAATATCCATAATGACAACAGTCAACACTGTGTACCAAGTCCCCATTTGTATAATCCAAGTCTGAATTTCCCTCACTTCGATTACATATTATCACACTTTCTCCAGCTGATATTGCTCCTGTTTAACATCTCATTTTGGTAACCAACTCAAATTTGATGCATATTTGACTTCTCTGAATCAGACAGTGATGCATCAAACAAATGGTTTACTGAGCCAACGAGTATGAATAGTCAAGAGCATCTACACACATGTCAACTGTTGTGACTGTGTACCTCACATCATACCTCACAATTGCAGCCATGTTTCGACCAGTGACAACCTGTGTTTGACACTGAATGGCTTGTGTTTTTACCATAACAGAGTCAGACACATGGACTCACTATTTTGAATGGTGAGTATGGAATAGTCAACAATATCATGTTCAAGGTCAGAGTGACATGTGACCAGAGTCAGCCTAGATTGCAGTGAAGACAGGGCTCTGCTTGCACACATTGCTGTGTTAGCATAAGCGTAGTAGAAGTTTAAACGCCATTTTGCCACCTTGCAGCTTTTGCACACGACAATACATGTAACTGTTGTTGTAAGTTAAACTGCTTGATTTTCCTCGCATGAGAACGGTCTATTTTTCCCATCCCTAGACTTACACCGCAATCTTAGTCTGTAAACCGCGTGCAGAAGTCTTCAAGGTCATAATAACAATGTATGCTGTGATTCAGGTTGATCGGCCCATGATCTAGACAAACATACCTGCAAATAACTGAAATTCTAGTGCCTTTAATATTGCACTGCATGCATGATTTGGGCACTTGGAGAAAACCCTTTTCAGTGACAGAGAGCTTTGCTGATCCTGAGATGTGATTCACCTCTGCTGATCTTGGAGGTATGGGGTTCCCCAGTTAAGCCTAAGAGACATTCTATTATTATAAAACCTATTTCCTAGCAGGGGAGGGAGGTTAACAAGGTGCTATACGACCTATTTCCACTATCATTGTAACATGATTTCTCCCTTTGTGTTTTATGGAATTGTAACAACGCTGATTGTTTTATTTCTAATCATATGCCTGCTTATGTTAGCCAAAATACTGCATCTTAGAGCACATAGTTAAAAATAAACATTTTAAACTTTACTGTGTCTCTGATTACTCACGCTGTGGACTAGCATGAGAATAAAAACAAAAGAGTGTTCTTGATTCCCATCATTCCTGAGAGTACCCTAAGTCGCATGTTCTGGGTTATCTAATCATTGGTAGCTTCGCTGTAGTACGGAGAGCTAATGAGACACTGATGCTAGTCGGATAGGGGTTCTGGGTACTGAGGTGAGTTTTTTGGTACACCGCAATTCACTGAGGTCCTGGTTTCCTGTGCATAGTTCTGTGCATGAGCAGAATCCCCACAACAAAATGTGATTGTCCCATGGGATACATGTGCTCACACTTAGCAGCATGGCTGGGACCAAACATTGGCACACGGACCAAGCCAAACTCACCTAGGCCTGAACATAGACAACACATTCTGCCAAAATGTATAGCATGGACTCTCCAGAATTTGGTGCTCCAATTACAACATACTGCAATGATTTGTAAAAACCACACTGAGAACAGGCTTACCCATCAGTGAATGTGCAGACACGTCAATGAATGGGATTCATGCTAAAGCTCATCCCCATGTAATGTGTTCATAATTGTTGATGAACACATGTGCATGGTACTACTGTTACCACCCTGAACATAACTTACTCACATGTCCCTGATGAAAGGGACATTACCTGCCATCGAATGATCCTTCTGCATATGCATCTTGTTAAAATAACTGTACGTTTGGCAGACTTATGACCTGTAAAAGTGCCATCTGGCTAGGATATTACAAGATACATGATAAAAGATAGAAGTGCAACAAAGCACATACTCACCCATCCAGGTCAGGGAACACCAAGGCTCGGATGCGGAGCATGTGGGGGGTCAGGGTTCAGTGCCCTCCTCTCATGCCAGGTTGTGAAAGGCCCAGCTGGACCTCAGCTATTTTCTTAGCCCATCCACAAAGGTCCTGCCACCTCCTACAGCAATGACAGACACAGCGATATGTGGCCTCCAAGTCATGCACCATCTTGGCAATTGTCCTCCACATCTTTGTTTTCTAAAGGGGGTTGACCTGTAAAGATGATATGGTGACAGTCCCTTAGTTCACATGCTACATGTTTCCGAGTCAGACACTTCTACACATAGGTCATGGTCAGATTGGCAAAAATGTCTAAGGGGAAAGCATATGGCATCAAGTGTATTAGTCCTGTGTTTAATGACAACTCTGCCCCATGAGAATAACAATCATATGTTTGCCCCAGTGAACACAATTCTACAGCAGTGTACCTGGCAAGAGCAGTTTCCTACACACAGTTAAACTTACAAAAATCCAAATTATATTTCTACTAATGAGATTCCTAATGCCACTAATGCACATGTCCAATGGCAATGCATGGTAATCATCACTCACCTGCTACTCTGGTTTGCCATATATTTAGCTGTGCAGTAGCAGGAGTGTGTCAAACAGGGCCTGGTTCTCCTTCTCGCTTAAAGCTGGGGCCCTGTGCTGTGTCCGTGCCACAGTGGCTACCAGAGGACATATTAACAGCAGCAGAGACATTGGGAGGTGCAGGAAAGATGCAGGTGGTGCAGGCAAGTGAAGTCTCTAGGGAACAGACAGACATATCTAAACAACAGAGGCGGTCTCAAATCCATGCAGCAAAAGTAATAGGTTTGCGTTGGTTGCATTTTTCGAATTGATCCATTGCATAACAATGCTTGCAAACAACATTCCTACTGCGACGTTCAAAAATTCATCATTGTAGCACGATTGACTTCGATAGATTTGTGATGGGAGGTAACCGAGTCAGGTTCCACGTGATGAAGACACAAGCCTAAACGTGCATCGTTCACCATAACAACCAACAGCCAATGGCTGTGACCAAATCGGTTTGGATGCGGATACCTCATCCTTTCTATACGCATCCATGTTGCTCATCATAACAACCAACAGCCAATGGCTGTGACCGAATCGGTTTGGATGGCGATACCATGTACTTTCAATACTCACCGGAGTCGCTCACCATAAGAACCAACAATCAATGGCTGTGACCAAATCACTGACACACACTTTCTTTTTCAACTGCTGTTCATTTTTCTTTACTTGAGTGCACTTTGTGACTATGTAAAGTGAATTGACGTTGGGTTGATGCGCCAGGTCGTATCCAGAGAATAAACCTGTGCTCAACATTGTGGTGTGCCATGTCTGTTTTTACACATCCAAAGATTATTCTGAAACAACACATGAAACATGATGACATAGTTTTCTGACAATTATTCTTGATTGTGCCTGGATATGGTGCTAGTATGTTTTGCTATGGACTTTCTTTGAATCTGTTCCATGTCCTACAGGTTTAGTGATAACCTGGTTGTGTCTATCTAACATGCTGTGACAAGTTACATTTACCCACAAGCCAGTACTTCAAATTGTTGAAGAGATTTGTAATCAATGTTGTAACACTTTATTCTGTGTGATTTGCTGCTACGTTGCAATTTTTAAATGTTATAGTCAAATGCACAACATGAGCAAGGTTTTTGTGCAAAGTGACTTATTTTAGTGCATGATGTTATGAAATCAGTACAGACCATGGTGGAGTGCTCAACAAAAAAACAGAAAACAAAGTGCAGATAGGAGTTGGCAGTGTACGTAGATGAAATATTCCAAAGTAGATCAACAGTTATTAGAGTCCATATTCCAACTGATACCCTCCAGTCAATGTGGGACAGTTCAATGATAGTAAACAAAGTGAACATTTTGCACACAATGGAGGATATCAGCAGCAGGTAGTCAATTCCTGGGGGTGATGTGTAACAATTAGTCTCTCATCATTTCTTCTTTGCATGACCCACTCCACATTTTTCCAGGGTACCTTCAGGTGCAGGCAGAGGCGGGGCAGGGTGCTCTCCGCCAGAGTTCATATCCCTCCCTGTGCCTGGTGCAGAAGTTGTTGCACCGGATGTTGAGGGCACACAGGGAGGTGTGGACATGTTGGTGGCAATCTGGCAGAGGCAGATGAGAATGTCCTTGTTCACTGCTGTCAGGTCATCAATTTTGTCTATGTACCTGTCCATTTTCTCATAGTGGCCTGCCTGCTGCTTTTGTATGGTCCTGGGGATCATACCTACCTGGCCCATTTCTCCCTGTGACTCCCCATAAGCATGGTTGATTCTGGAGAGGTTTTGGGTCTCCTCATCAGCAGCACCAGCTGCATGATGGCGCCGGTTCACATGGCCTCTCCCACCAACCCTACTCACCTGAACAGCACCTGTTGCTGCTGGCACAGCAGACACAGAGCCTCCTTCATTGTTTACAGTGGTGTTGTGGTCTGGCAAATCCTGAGAGACCAGTGTTGTTGTGCTGTTGGTGTTGCCCTTGGCTGATGTGTCCTTGTGGGTAGGGGTCAGCTGTGTGTTGTCAACTGCTGTGGGAGTGGTCACAAAGGATCCAAATCTTGTCACTGCTGGTGCTGTAGGTTGACCCAAACAAGATGGACCAAGTCGTTCCTTGTCGTCCGAAGATTGATGAGACACATCAACGCCGGAGAGATCCTGGTCGACCAGTGACTGGGACTGGCTGTCACGATTGGTTCCAGTGGTGTTCCCAGCTCGCCCTGTGGGTACAGAAACAACACAATGACTGCTGTGAATGTCAACTGCCCCTCAAATAATACACATTACATAGGCTACTGAACCTAATGTTGTGTTAAAGTAGATAGATTGGCCTCCTTCATCCATGATGCTGGCCTATTTTTGGGGATAACTACGTATTTTTGACAACAGAGGGATTGAGGGACATGTCCAGGTATGTGCATAACTAGGCCTGTTGTGTTTACTTTACATTACATGTCCAAAGACATTGGCTGGTTGCTAACACCCTGTTAATTACACAGGCGTGTTTGTGTTGTCCACATCTTTACTTTCACAGTGAGATACATACACTTTCTCTCCCTATATAGGTACTTTTTAGTGCCTGCGAACTGGTGTTAGTGCATGTCTTTAGCAGTAACATTGGTGTGGCTGCCTACACACTCACATTCTGTTAACTAAGCCAGAACGTTGTGGGAATGAACTCAGGTGCTTCTTGTTATCATCTCATTCCACAAATGTGAATGGCTGTGACTAGCAAAATATGTGACTGGTTAGCTTTGAGGCTACACAGATCATGTACTTTGTACATTGGCTCCATAGTCACATGAGTTCACAAACTCAGCTTTCTGCAATTTTGTGGCAATAAACTATGAAAATCTGATGTATGAATGCTTGTTCTCTATTTGAGATACTTACACACCTCCTCCCACTCAGCCCCACCAGGAAGAGTGTTGTCCAGACAATGATTGTAAGTGTATTTGCAAGATATTTGTCAATAGTGGCTGGTTTTTGTAGCACACAGGCAAATGTGGCAGTTGTGATAGGTTCAGACAGCAGTCTCTGTGTCTGCCATCTTGCTATTACACATGAACTCACTGTGAGGTAGACATAGCCCTCGTGTGTAGGAGGGTTCGCTGTTCGTCCACGTCCCATCTGGTCCAGTCCTACATACACCTTCCTTCCCAGCACAAACAGATCAACAGGACATGAGCTTACCTCACAGTGTGTCAGAATGTTCCTGAAGGCTGTCTGACAATGTGAACTGGTGTCTGACTTTAAAACAACTCCCCTCATAGCATTCTGTTCAAAACATCAGTCCCCAGTCTCTGTCAATGTTATTGTTGCATGTCCACTTAATGTCAGGTAATCATAGTTCATAGTTGGGCTTTCCTGTTTTCAGTTTCTATTTTTGGTAAATTCTGGTGTTTCTTTTCAGTGTTTTCAAGTGATTTCAATACCTTAAAAAAACAGTGGTTATCAGTGGTTACACATTTTCACGCCATTAAAAACAACAGAAACAGTGTATTCCAGTGTTTATGGAACATTTTGCTTTTATTATTGCTTGCTTTCTGCACTGATAGTCAGTGATGTGTAGACAGTGTACGTACAGTATATATGAGGTCCAAATACATTTTTGCAAATCAATCTTATTGTAGTACACCATACAATACTTCTTCAGTGAGTATTTGGTCATGTGCGCTCACTTTTTCCTTCCCATGTAAACTTTTTTCTGTGAAAAGGCCCTCTCAAGATGGCTCTTGAGATGGGCAACGCCAAAAGAGCCAGTACACAATTTGCATACTCTGGCCACTGACATAGCTTTCCATGCCAATAGTGGTGCACTTGAAGATTGTGATTCTCTGGGCAGATTTGGGAACATTTGTGTTGAACTGGGCGCTTATGCCCTCAGAGTTAAGGAAGCAGTGAAAAATGAAGGAACACTTTTGAAACTACGGCGAAAACTCCCCACAGTGAGGTTTCATTGAATTCAAATGCCATGTTGGTGAAGGGACATGTCCATGCATCATTGCAAGCCATTTCTCATGCAATGTAAAATAAATGTTCCTGAATTGCTGGTCAACATTGCTTTGCTTACCAAATGGCAAGCACTCTAACATGGAACATGTTGCAGTGCCAAAGTCACTAATGATGTCACCCAGCCTACTCTCATGGCATAATCAATTCTGTAAACGGTTGCCACATGGATAATATAACATTCACAGCCCCCCGCACTGGGAACCATCATCTAAGTGACAAAGTTGGGATGACTCTTTCTTTGATGCACACAAAGCGAGAAATATTTGCATTTTAGTTCCAGCGCATAAATAAACAGTGCACCAGAATGGACTAAAAAGTCAATAGCATTCTTTATTAACGCTTTCAGCATTTCATCTAACAAGTGGAAAGGATCTCTTACAGGGAAGCACTTCAGCTCAGGTATCGATTTTGACAGGTCATCACACAGCATTTTCATATACGTAGCTGAATCACTGCAAATACAAAGATTATCACTCCAATCTTTGTTGAATTTGTAAATAACCTTTTTGCAGCAGGATTCCAAATAACATTAGGTTCCATGTCTTCCAAACGTCTGGTGTCATGTTTTCACCACTATCCCAGATGCTTGGTGATAGCACTTTTTTCACATATACTTGTTGCTATACCCTGCATTGAATGTTTCAAGCCTGAGGTGTTGGCAATTCACCTACTATCAATACTGACTCACTAGAAACTGGGGGCTGATGTATCAAGGCTTTTTACCCATTCTCTGTAGGTAAATGTGATGGCATATATTGGTAAAGATTCTTATGAAACCAGCCATTTCACCTATCAGTGAAAGAATCAAACGCAGCCAAAATGTCAAATATGATTTTGATGTTTCCTGATTCTCTAGTTTTTAAAATCATTAAATAAGACCTAAAACATGCTTCTAACCCCTGCATCTTTAGACCAAAGACTCCAAAACTGAAGAAAGCAAGAGAAAGAACAAATTGTATTTTAGTGACATCCCTAAACAACAAAACTCAAGCAGCATAATGTTAGCCCAGTCTTTCTTGCTGCTAGCTTGTATAACAAAGTTACATTGTATTGCCCCCTTCAGGAAGAAATAAAATGCCTCTTTCAACCTCTTTTTACTTTCTTTGAATGGCATTTAGTTTGTGGTTCTGCAGGTGTTTTTTTCAGTGCTTATATGTTTAGACTGGTGAGGAATATTTTCGATTCAGTGGGGTTTTATCAGTTATAATAGGTTTAAACCTAAAACCGGACAGCCTATTCATAGTAATCTTCTATGGCTGGATGGGATGAGGGGTGTTTGCAATGTCCAGTACTACCACCAGACCCTGTAATACACACACTCTTTCCACCATGCAAAAACAACACCCCTGAAGCTAAGTGTTCCTGATAGTGAGCAGATATGTACTGACAAGATGGCTGACAATGGCGCCTGCTGTGTTGAGCACAAGTCACTGTTGGTATTTGTGGAAAAGTCTGACACCAGGGCCCAGTGTCAAGCATTCTGCTAGTGAATTCAAAAACATTGTGGTCAATCTCAGTTCCTGTTGGTCTGTGATGTTTCGGGAGGTATATGTTGGACAGTGCCGGATGTGAGTTGTAGCCTTTCCAAATACTCCACCCCACACATCCCAGGTAAGTCCTCTGTGACTATGGCTAACTTGCAGTGAGGTCAAGTGTACTAACACAGATGCTGACAATAGCGCATGGTGTTACACTTGAATCCAAATTCCAAAAAGGCCTTTTGCCCCAAACAAAATGTACCAGTGTCGGGCATCTTGCTAGTGGCACTCATTGTCATGTGGGCATTGTCCCAGATGAGGGTGTTATTCTGGGTGGGTATAGGAGTGTTTGCCATAACTCCAACTCCCACCAGGCATTGTTGTTCACACACTCTTCCCACCCAGAAACAACTGACCACATGTCAGAATGGGTTCATGATAGTAATTGAACATGTATTATCAAGCTGTGTAACACTTTTGCCTAGTGTCTGAGTTGGCACGTATCCCAACAGTGCCTTGTGGTCCACACAGCAGTCCACAGTGTCATCTGTTGTACCAGTACATATCCACTTACAGTCAGGTATGCTTAGTTCCAGGTGTGCTATTTGTGCTTGGTGGATAGAGTGTGTAGGATAGGGCCTGCTGGGAGATGTAGTCAGAGCTCATACTCCTCCAATCACCCTTCCTAAACAGCCCAACAAGAAGTATGTTTACCTGACAGTGAGTGGAAGTATACTGACTACATTGGTGCCTGTTGTCTGAATTGACCGCAACACCATGCAGCAGTGTCATCCACCTTGCCAGTACTTTCCCCTCACTGTGAGGTTAGCATCGGCCCAGAGTAGTTAGTATGGCTGGATGTGAGGATGAATATTTGCAATCACTACAAGTCACATCATGTCTTGTCCGAAATACAGTTGTAAATTGGAACGAGTTCCTCAACAACGACTAGTTGTCTCTAGTATGACTGCGTCTCAACCACGATTTTTTTTTATGAAGCATTCCTTTACCACAAATCTTTGTGGTAAAGGAATGCATCGTAAACGGCCTTCTAACCCAAACCCCTCCCTCCTCCTCAGAAGGTCACACCCTCTCAACAGACTGTACCTCTCCCTTTGCAGTCTACCCCCTGCTTCCCATGGCTGTCTTGTCTCTCTGCCATGTTTGGGATGTGGAAGTGGCAGCAGCCATATGTGCCGTGGTCTCTCAACCCGAATTGTACCCACAAACAGATGGTAGTTGCTTGGTGGGTCTGACCCCCGCTTTCAGTAAATAAAAAAGCTTTCCCGTTGTGATTAAGAACCATATTAGAGCCCCGCTGACAGTGCACTCCAATGCAAATTTCAAGTTGGACCCGCATTTCCAAACAAGGAAGTGGACGGTCGCCTTTAGACACCTGCCCCACACATGGCTCACTCACCATATGCCCAAACCCCAGCACCACCCGTACCCCCAACCACCCTCCCGTGCAGGCGCTTTCTTACCATGGTGAGCCGGGCTACACTGCTCCGGTCAGCCGGTTGCCCGAGCTTTTCTGTCTGAGCTCTAGGGACTGGGTTCTGGCTGTCACCGCCACCTGCTGCTATCACTTCTGATGCTGATGAATACCTCGCCGGCTGCCTCCCCTCTCTCTAGGCGGGGGCACTCTCCCGAGGTTGTCTCTTTCTGCTGACCTCTTGTGCTCTCTCTTGCATGGGGATGCTCTCCCAGGGCTGTCTCTTTCTCCCCTCGCTGACACGCCTTCGTCCTGCTGACCTCTGGTGCAGTCTCTGGTAGGACAGGGGGCCGGTAGGGGTTGTTTGGGTATACTCTGGGACATGGGGGTCTGTTAGACTTGGTTCCCAAATAACTGTGGTTCTACTTGGACAATTTCATCTACAAGCACTTCCAACTCCATATCTGTAAAACGTGGCTGCTTCCTTTTGGCCATGTTGAGGGTGAAGGTTGAGGGTGAGTGTGAATATAAAAAAGAGTGTATTTGTGTGTTTTTGTGTGAAATAAAATCTGCAAGTTGCGTGGTGTGTGAAGTGTGAGTATGTGAGCAGGGAGGAAGAGAGCAGGGAATGTGTGGTGGTGGCTCCTTGGACCTATTAGCAGTTGTTGCAAAGGATCATGGTCATGGTGTTGGCCCTTTATATGAGTGGATTTGAGGGTGTGCCTTAATTGTTTTATTTTTTGAATTTTTTGGCATTGCCAATGGTTGTTTCGACTGTTTTTGACTTTTCCCCCTTGACATTTGATTCACAAACTGACACGGTTCCGGAACTGAGTCTAATGCATTGTCATCTGCTTGCGGGTTAAAACGAGTCTGATTCGTAAGTGGCATGCTATTCTTGAGTGATTCTGAACAAGACGGTTGCATCAGCTTTGTTTCTGGACGGATTGCATTCCGTGTGACTCTGTTGGAGCTCAACATGCGTTGCATCGTACTTCGTCGCTCCGAAGGCTCGTGGTCGAGTCGGTCGGAAAGCATTCCTTATCCGATTCGGTCGGACTGCTTTCCGAACGAGACCGGAAATGAGCCCTAAAAGACTGCAGCTGACATTACAGAATGCTTCTATTTCCTAAATGAAGCGTGATGAAGCAGTCTTTTTCTTTTGTAATTTGCCTTTGTGTCACTTGTGAAAGAAGACACTACTCCATGAACAAGGCGCTGTATCTTTTTATACAATGTTCGCTCTCATTCAGCGTATGACTGCGCAAGGGTTGAGGAAGAGAGTGAGCCCAAAGACGGCGCGAGTGGGTGAAGAAGAGAGCAAGCCCATGGCAGTATGTCCTCAAAAGCAATGTGAGTGTGGTAAGACCTACTTAATTGTTTCTGAAAAAATCCCCCGAAAACCTCAAGAGCAGTTGAGGTAAATGACTTCCTGCACTGCTTTGCTTAAACTTGGGTTATGACACAGGATGTATTCTTCACACTGACCCACAATCTCCTCACCTGTGGGTCTCCTACACAGCGTTCTAACCTTCACTTAAAGGTATACCATCATATGTTGCCAGTGTTAAACCCAAATTCATCACACGGGATGCATGACTAGTACGTGGAGAGAGTTCTTTTTTTTAACACCACTGCAGAGTTCGAGCTTCACACCAACTGTTGCTATCTCAGCGCTTCCTTCAACGTTCAACT
Source organism: Lissotriton vulgaris (assembly GCF_964263255.1). Classification (NCBI taxonomy): domain Eukaryota; kingdom Metazoa; phylum Chordata; class Amphibia; order Caudata; family Salamandridae; genus Lissotriton; species Lissotriton vulgaris. The sequence continues at coordinate 1,311,273,887 of NC_141695.1, forward strand.
AGAACCTCTTAGCTCGTGGGCAGCTCTCAACTCACGAGCAGCTCACAAATGCCACAAGATCAAAGACCCCAAGTGTATACAGCACAAACCTGAGTTTGAGAGGAATGCGTTTCACTCCAACACCCTTTTGCGAACTTTTATCAGAAACTGGAACACTGCAGCTTGTCAATGAGCAAGACAACTATATTTCAGGTCACTACTCATGTGTCCAGTAAATGAAACATATGGTATTAGTTATTGATTGCTGATTCAAATTAGTATACATGCGGACGATGGAACCTATTAATGCAAACATGTGACACATTTCAAAATCATGAGCTGAAACCTACAAGAGGAGAGCAAGGGCTTTGAGAATGTGTCATACCATGAGGTCGACAGGGCACAAACTGATTTTCAGGTTTAGGAGTAAACCAGATGTTGGCAAGGTGCTGGGGGTCAAGGATATAAGTTGAGAATGGTCGATAGGTTGGGGTGCGTGGAGAGAGATCAGGGTGTTACGGGGAGTGTTGCAATAGAGTTTCTGAATACGCTGACTTTGGTTAGAGAACAAAGAAAATGGTTTATATCAGGTATGAGATATAGCCAGCACCTACCTGCATGACACTGTAGAGTGTTTTACAGAGAAGATTAGTTTTTAACACAGCTGGAACATCTCAGATATCATCTGAAGCATGATGTGTTTTAAATAGAAAAGTGTTGTGTGTGGGGTCCAGTTTGAACCAGAAGACAGGAATCAGATTGGTGACAGCGCGGATTTTTAATTACCACAAAACAGTGTGTTTACACATATTCAAACTAGATCAAAAACATTTACAATAATAGACATATTTTTGGAAAAGTGCCAATGTAATTTTTATAATCCACATATTTGGGGTGCCAGGTCATCAACATAACCACTTAACTTCTGCCCTTGAGCAAGAGAGCTGAACGGGTTGTGTTGGCCAAGGGGGTTCTATGAAACATTGTCTTGCATGTGGAAGACATTTGGTTGCCTGAGATAGAAGTTGGGGCAAGGTTGGAGAAAAACACTGGGCTCCTCAAGCTAAGAAACATTACCATCACTGGGGCCAGATGTGTACCTTGTTTTGCTTGCTTCCAACTGTTTAGAGCGTTAGGAGATCAGGTGTTCTTTCATGTGCATGAGTCTTGCTAGAATCAAGCAACGGAGACTCAAATAAGCCCTTCATCAATTACTATTGGTGTTACAGGTATCTTTGAATCTTTAAAGAAATGTTTATCGTGCTGTATTTCTTAAATGAGATTCCTGCTATTAAATTAAAACATTAATTACAGAGCAAGGGAAAACACAATAAATAAGACATTAAAGATGCTTTCATTGTATTCCAGCAGTTCCCCATCACAGGCAATTCAAATTTTACAACCTGTTATGTTACAGGGTTTTATCTAGCGCTCGATCACCTGTCAGGTTTCTTAGCACTGGTAACAGAGAAAAGGCAATGCAGGAAAGAACTTACAGCCAGATTCATCAAGCGAAATGCGCTCGCAAAAGGGCCAGATTCTGAGAATCTGGCCCTTTGCGAGTCCAATTTTTGCATTTGGGATTCATCATCCCAAATGCAAAAATCGCTAATAAAGAATTCGCAAATTTGCGAGGATTAGCATTTAAGGAATCTCTATTAGCGATTCCTTAAATGCTATTCATGAAACATTTAAAAATTGCGATTTCGCAATTTAGGAGCGCTATTTACCACGAAGTCAAACCTCGTGGTAAATAGCGAAAACTCAGAAAAATGCATTTAAATGCATTTTTCTAAGTTGCATGTTACACACACACATGTTCGCGCTATATAAATTCTCTTTCCATTCCATTCCATTCCATGTGTGTGCACAACATCAGTGTAAATTCACATTTCAGGGGTGCTACAGGGTGTCCTTTGGACACCCCTGGCACCCTTGAAATCGCATCCTTATTTGCGATTAGCAAATTGCTAATTGCAAATAAGGAATAACTCCCCGTTCATTCCGATGTGCCTTAAGCCCATAGGAATGAATGGGGAGTTATTCCTTATTTGCGATTAGCAATTTTCTAATCGCAAATATGGAGGCTGTAGGAATCACAATTTATTTTGCGATTTCTACATGAATCCCGATTTGCGAGTCCTTAACAGCGATTCCTTAATAATCGCTATTAAGGACTCGCAAATCGGGACTTTGATGAATCTAGCTGTTAGTCATATACTTGCCTGAATAGCCAAGTCTTCAAGAGTTTCTGCAATTTCATATAGTTGGATGTAGATTGCAACTCAGAGAGGAGGGAGTTCCAGAAGTGAGGAGCAAGAACAAAAAATCTGGAACCTACCAATCTCTTCTTTTTAAATGAGGGCATTGTGAAGAGGTTCTTGAGAGTGGACTTTAAGTTGTGATTAGCGGTGTCTTTTTTGAGTCTAGATGATACGAAAGCAGGACTTTTGCAGTGAAGAGTTTGAAAAATGATGCAGCCTTTTTTCAAAATAGAGTGATGTTATTCTCTCACTTTTATGATCAATGTTTATATGCCTTTTCCTTTTACATTCCAATGCCCGGATTTTCACTTTGATATTATTTACAATTTTATGCTTGTTTTATTTCCTATAACTCACCATGTTTTATATTTCTATTGTACTTTGTATTGACACCTTACCTTTTTGTTTTTGATATCAAATAACATTTTCTTGAACTTAAAAAATAGAGTGATGTGCCACCAGAAGCCAGTGAAGCTTTCTCAGTAAGGGGTGATATTGCAATGCCTAGGTTGTTGAAAAATATGCCTGGCAGCCTGGCTCTGAATCAACTGAAGTCTATGGATCAGGAACTCAGAGAGGCCAAAATATAAAGAAATGGCATAGTCCAATCTAGAAATGACTGAAGCCAAAATAACCTAGACTAAGGCATGAAATGTAAGAAAATCACCAAACGTCTTAATTTTTCGCAGTTCTACAAAACAGGAGGACGTGACTGCTACAAGTTGATGTTTTATGGATAGATTCTTGCAATGAGAACTCATAGACTCTTCACTGAGTTCTTCAACTGTGTGTGAGGGTGGGTACTCATCATGATGGGCCAAAAGGAAGAGTTCCAGGGATCTAACTTATAGTGTGTACTGACAATGACAGTTTTTTCAGAGTTGATTTTAAGATGATTGCTATTCATCCAATTACGGATGTACAGCATGGTATATTGGTAGAATTCAAGGGATTCTGTGGACTGGTCAATGGTAAACAACAGCGACAGATTGTCCGCATAGTTATAAACTCTGAATTGCATCTCTTTTAAACAGTGCACTAGCTTACGTATATACAAATAAAAAAATGGTGAGACAAGGAAGATCCTTGAGGTACTCCACACGTAAAACGAAACTTGGGGGAGTTGAAGGGGGATAGCCAGACAGATCGCGATTGGTTCTTTAAAAGGAAAATCCGCAGGCTAAGGCAGAACCCTGTATACATGCAGCTCCGACACAGCCGATCAAAAGCTCATAGTCAAACGTGTCGAAGGCCGGAGACAGATCAAGAAGGACCAACGCCTGCGTAATGTCTCTGTCTGTTTCTTCCTGCATACCATCTATGAATAAGAGGATGATTGCTGAAGTCAAATGAGCTGGGCGGAAACCTGCCTGATGGGGGTCAAGGAAATAAGCTTCCTCTAAAAAGGAGGAGGTAACTGGCAACATGAGCATCCTGATCTTGGAGCATTCCCTGGTGCCACTTGCATTTCCACTCTGAACCTTTGCTTAGATAATGTGTTTTTACCATATACATACATTTATGTATTTTTTGTAATCCAGTCATTCTAAGTGGGGCTATCAGAGGATCTCCATCCATCTGCAATCATTGATTTAGCAACAGGAGAGCTGAAAGAATAAATCCTTCACTACTGTCTTTTGATCTGTATTCTTTCAGTTTCCTAGCAGAGCCACTTCACCATTTTTTCCCAGAGATGTACCTATAATTTCTTCTGTTTCTGAATATATTGATAACCAGACAGACTGTAGTCAGGAAACTTTCCAGAACATATGCTTCCACTCTCCAAGTGCCATGGTTACATCAAAAGCATTGACCTCTTATATTATTGGCCATTTATTTAATCTAAGAGAAAACTGTATATTTTTCTAGGGAATCTAATTACATTCAGAACAGTCTCATATCTGTCTGTATAGAAAGGTGGATATGACTCTCTGAGAAGAACAGTGAGGGGTTATGAACATGCCTTTATTTTGTACAACACATTTATGCTTTCACAATAAATATGCTCATTGGGCATAGACGCTCTTATCGGATTTTTTTTGTGGTCTTCAAACACTCCCCGTAGATGTTGAGTCTGTGGCACAAAGCCCGAGTTTCCTTGGGCTTCAAAATCAAGGTGCTTTTACTTATTGCCTTTATAAAATGTAAGCAGGTTTTCCTTCTGTGTCTGGTTAATGACTGTGAGGACTCTGGCAATAGATTTTGGAGAACCCAAATCTTGTACAGCTTAGATGCAGCTTCATCAGTCTCTTTGGCAACCCAGAGCTGTGTGAATTCGACCTTGAGGTTATCAAGCTGCTTCAGAAGGTCGTCTTCTTCTTACCATCAAGATCAAGGGCCTTAATTTTTGCCAAATTTGCTGTGAACCACCAACATGATAGTATTGCCAAAAACGAACAGGTGCAGGGACGAAAGGTAGACACGTATTACTGGACTTTGATTACCAAGGAAGGAGACCAACATTAGATAACCCCAGATATGACCAACCAACCAATTAAGTTGGACAAGGAAGGTTAATGGTAATGAGTTGGTGATAGGGTGTGAATAGATGCTAAAATAATGTCTAAAACCTTGCAGTATTTTGAAGTAAAGCACCTGCTCAGATAACAATCAGACATCTTGGGTGCCCCAACTGAAAACACGATGGAAAGTATCATAAATGTATATTTGCCAGTTGAAAGATATATTTACCTCTTCTGGTGTGTATATTTCTAACACCCTTCCTAATGATCCCATCACAGATTTTCTATATCATATCTGTTGGACTTGGCCCTTTTTGCAGGGTCATCCCTGAACTTTTTGTCTTCCACCTGTATTTTTGTCTGACCTGTTTTTGCTGGTTTTATGACTCTGGGCACTTTACCACTGCTGATCAGTGCTAAAGTACATACGCTCTCCTTATTGTAAATTAATGTATGAATTGGTGATTCCATGATTGGTTGGTTTGGTTTACTTGTCAGATCCTAGTACAGTGCACAAGGTGTGCCCAGGGCTTGTAAACCAAATGCTGCTAGTGTGCTTGCAGCACTGGTTGTGCCACCCACAGAAGCAGCCTTGTAACATGTGTCTAAGGCCTGCCATTGCAGAGCCTGTGTGCAGTCTGGTACTGCCATGCTGACCGGGCAAGTGCACCCACTTGCCAGTCCCCAAACCTTCCCTTTTCTTCATATCAGACACCCCTATGGTAGGCCCAAGGACAGGGTGCATTGTAAGTATAAGGTAGGACATGCCCTGGTGCGTGTGGCATGTCCTAATAGTGAATTACAGCCATTTTCGTTGTTCACTATTGCAAGGCTGCCTGTTCTCCATGGGCCAGAATGGGCAGTTAGATTATTACATTTTATAATCCTAACTGACTCAGGGAACATGGTGGAAATTCGAGTTTAGTATGCCTGAACTCAAAATGATAAAATACATCTTTTAGTGAAGTTGGGTTTAACATTCTGTGTTCTCTGCACTGCACTGTGGAATGAGAGAAGGAATCATGTCAACAAAGTGCTCCAGGGCTGTGCTTTCCCTCCACAATGCTGGCTCCACCTCCTGTGCGGTGTCTGGTGTTTCGGCCCTCCACTGTGAAAGGAAAGAAGGAGTCATGTAAACAGAGTGCTCCAGAACTGGTTTGGACTAGGCAAAGGCCCATCTGCCCTCAGAGGACACAGGATTTTGGGGTATAAATATTGGGACCCGGATCCCAAGAAATTAGATCACTTTTGGACAAACAAGAAGAAACCTTTGCTGAGGAGTGGAACCAGAACCAGAAGAAACTGAGAAGAGACAGTCCCTAAGCTGCTGCTTGGGGGATTTGCCTGCAGTGGTTGCCTGACTGCCAAAAAAAGAGAAAGAACTTTGTGTGCTTTATTTTCAACTTGTGAAGGATCTCCAAGGTCTTGGAATAGAGTTTGCCTCCTGATGAAGTCTCAGGGACAACAGGCTTCAAACCCCAGTTCCCCAGAATACTTTGGAAGTGCCTGCTGTTGTTTTTGGGCCTTATGAGGGTCGCAAGGAGCTGGAAGCGCAACTCAAGAGAAAGAAGCATGTCGCCGTCGCAGCCGCTGCCATTGCAACTCCAATGGAGGGTGTTGCCGCTGTAGCTGAGACAGTGCACCGCATCGAGAGAAGCGTCTTACAACGAAGAGGAAGGGTGTCGCTGTCGCAGCCACTGCCGTCACAACTCCGAAGGAGGATGTCACCGCTGTAGCTGAAGCATTGCACCACATCAAGAGAAGTGTCTCGCAACGAGGAAGAAGCGTGTCGCCATTGCTGCTGCGGCCGTCGCATCGTGGATGTCGCCGCTGTAGCTGTCGTATTGCACCGCATCAAGAAAAGCACCTCGCATCCACAGAGAAGCGCGCCGCCATCGGAGCTGCTGCCGTCGCATCTTGGATGTCGCCACTGTAGTTGTCGCATTGTGCGGAAGCCTCTCTCAACATCGAAGAAGAGTGCCGTAGCCGAGGCTGTTGCCATCGCATCGATAAACAAGGGTGTCGCCGCCGCAGTTGATGCATCGAACCGAGACTTCTTGCAGCATTGGAGAAGCGTGCCGCACCTGGAAGATCTTCACGTCTTTATTTCTTTGCACCAGAACTTTGCCGCATTTCCATCGCTGCAACACTGTTTGTTGTGGAAACGTCCTGCATCGAAAGGTACATTGACTTAAAGTGTTGCATCTTAAGAACTGAATAGAACTAAGCTAAAACTACCATTTTTTAAGCATAGAAATATGGATTTTTGTCGTTTTTGGTCTTGTGTAAAGTCTATAAAAAGAATACTTATTTTTATATAAAACCTGTGTGGTGTCCATCTGTAGTGTTGAGACTGGATTACTGTATGTGGTCACAAATACTTTACCCACTGCCTCTGAGATAAGTCTGTCTGCTTGTGCCAAGCTACCAAGGAGGTGAGCAGGGGTTATTTTAGGAGTGTGCCCCCTTACCGTGACTAGAGGCAAGGGTCCCTATTTGTCACAAGTACCTACCTGTGCCAACTAGAGACCCCCAAATCTAACAATATCCTTATGTCAATACGCTTTATTGAAAATTAAATGGCCAAGACATTTCTTCAGGCATCATAAAAATGCCAGATCATTTTTGGGTGAGCTACAAATATTCAACAGCCACAGAGGCCCAGTTCATACAGCTCCATGGAAGAAGTAATCACAAATTAATTGGATTTAAAACAGGGTTACCTAAAGAAACAGTTTCCTATAGTCATGGCACACATCTTTCATCCCTGCTTAATGGAACTTCTTTAATCACTAATCAGACTCAAATTTACTTTTAAAATATTGTAAAATTATTAAATATAGGCATGCTGAATACAATACAAGTGGAAAGAAAACATTATGTATTAATTGAGTAGTGACCCTTACGTGATTTTGCGCCCGCATCTTGCACGTTTCTAACTCTTCTGACCTTTCCTGCTCGTAGTAAAAGCTGCATGGACTGTATCTATAACTTCCGCTATCCCAAGCACAAATATATACAATGTAAATTATTGTTGCAATCCCAGAGGTCACAGAGCTAATGATGTTCATGACGAGGCTGCCCCGGAGCTGAGGAAACAAAAGGATAATATTAACAGATGACACTGTCAGGAGGAGAGGATTATGCATTTTCATTTTACGATTATATTCTGAGTATAATCTCAAGTTAGGAACGGGAAATGACGGCTGAACCCTGAAAGCCTTATCACACAGGCATTACAACGCATGCATCTTTACCACATATGCCTTTACCACACAGGATTGTACAAAGACGATGCCTTTATTTTGCAGGTATTGATATATATAAATGGAAGGAACAGGAATTATTGAGCTAGGATGAATATCGTTTTTTAAAACAAGAACATCCAGTTAATCCTGTTTTCTATATAATCCCCAAAATCTACAAGGATATACGCAACCCACCCGGGAGGCCAATAACATCGGCTCAAGAAAGTCTTTTTGAAAATGTCTCTAAATATATTGACTTCTTTTTAAATCCAATTGCAAAGACATTTCCATCATATTTGAAAGATTAAGCAGATTTCCTCAAGTGAATACATGATGTGAAATGGGAACAAAACATGGTGCTCTTGATTTTGGACATTTCCACTCTTTATACAAGCATTAGACATGGAGATGGATTAAGAACAACTGAACATTTCCTCAGAATGAAGCCCATGAGATTCTCGGATCACAATCGGATGCTGCTTGAAATGATGGAGTGGTGCCTGACAAAGAAAATGTTCCTGTTTGGAAAGGAATTGTTTCAACAAGAGCAAGGGACAGCTATGCGCACCTGCTTTGCCCCAGTTATGCTAATTTCCCCCTGAGCAAGTGCTCAGGGGCCCGAATTAGGAATAGTGGACAGAAAACGTATTAACGTGGTTGAGATTTATTGATGACGTGTTTGTGCTGTGGCAGGGCATGGAGACGGAGGCAGACCAATTTATTTGTGACTTGAATAGGAATTAATTGAATTTACATTTTGTAGTGTTTGTGAGTAAGACGTCAATAGAATTCTTGGATATAAAGGTTTGGGTCCAGGGGGACAAATTGGAAACCACCATTTTTAGAAACCCAACAGCAGGGAACACAATTTTACAGAACAGTAGTTCACATCCGACACCCCTTATAAGAAACACCCCTTTGGAGAATTTTATAGAGTGAGAAGGGCATGTAGTACCCTAGAAGAGTATGATAAAGTTGCAGATGAAATTAAATGTTGTTTTATTTAAAGGGGGTATCTACTTTCAGTTTTAAAGATAGCCTCAGATAAAGTGAGAAAGGTAAATCAAGAGAATGTATTGTTTGAACCATCTAAAACAGAGGTTAAAAAGAAGTGCAGGTGACAACATACAATACTGAACATAGAGATTGAGACAGATTTTAAAAAAGCATTTGCACTTTATCAAGGAGGACCCTATATTAGGACAAGAGTTGAAGAGACATCCAGAAATAACATACAGAAAATCCAAATCATTGAGGGATTACCTGGTTAGAAGTGATTGTTTGGGGGGTACATTACAACAGGCCTGGCTCCCACAGAAACAAGGCTTCCAAAAATGTTTAAAGTGTAAAGCATGTCACAGAGAGAATATTTCTTCTCTTCAGACAGTGTTTTATAAAACTGTGAAAATACAAGGATTTTTAACTTGTAAAGCATGTTGTGTACATGTTAAAGTGTCCCTGTAAGAAAATATTTGTTGGACGTACCACACTAGTGGCACATAGGAGTAAACTGCAGCATAGGAGAGCCATTATCAACAAAGATCGTAGTTACTCCATGGCTAGGCACTTTGAGAAGGAACACCAAAGTGATCCATGATTAATGAAATACAGCTGTATAGCACAAGTGTCTAACAGAAGACGGAGTGGAGACGGAGAAAGGGGGTTGGGGAAGTTAGAAACATACTTCATCCTGGAACTGGATAGTGGGGGACCTAATGGTTTTAACATGATGAGGAATTGTTTACTTGCTTATACTAAATTCATGTCCATTTATCAGTAGAGCTGAGAATTTTTTTTAAAGCACAAGTTAGACATGCACTAGAACTTTATAAAGGTAGCACTTTAGTTCACATAGATAACAGCTTAACTATTTAATAAAACTTTTCATGCCAACCTCCAGAGAATAGTGACTTTAACCTAATTTAAAATAATATAATTGAGGGAGAGGGGAGAATCACATTTATTATATTATTTCGCACAAAGCTGGTACTAATAAATGTCCCAGATAAATAGGGTGGAGAGACTATAATGAATTTAAGCATGGCTATAGTATTTAAATAGTTATGACGGTTGAGAACTGGGCACTTTAGCAATATTCATAACACTTGGAAGGTAATTGCACTTTAAATGGAAGACACAGAGTAATTTTTGCACACACAGACACAAAGTACTGTAAGATCTAACAAGCATTGGCATAGCCAATAGGTCTCGCCTTTGGGACCTTAAAAGTGTTTAGTCAGAACAATTGCCTTTGCCAATGTCTTTAAGCTATGCCGTAGAGCAATGCGGCTGCTGTGCAGCATGTTCAAAAGCTTTAATAAAAAAGTGTTATAAACATTTGTTATGTTATAAATATATAACCAAGAAGAAAATATGCACAATTGAACAACCCTATCCAAAAAGATTTAACAAGACTTCTAGTCTTTTACTCCTGGACATGCTGGCAACTTCTTCCTGCCTGTTGTAATGCTGGTTTGTTATTGTTTATTTTTGTTATGGAGGTGGGTGGGTGGAGGCATAAACAAAGGGATGGTGGATTTGTTCTTTTTGTTTCAGAAGTTCCTCCTGTCTGCCACGTAGAGAGAAGAGCCAGGTGTCCTGCTTTTACTAAATTTAGATTAACTATTGTCCCAAAAGCATGAGTATCACATTACATCTGATGTTTTTGAAAGCTGCAGGAATTCTCTATAGTATCGCTCATTGGAAAGCCGAGCTTTGTCAAGGGTTCATGAACTGTTTCTGTTGACTCCCATGCGCACGTGTGAGTGAGTGTGAGAGGTTGGCATTAAAGTGCTGCGGGAGAAGAAGGCTCACCTGGCAGTGCATAGACAGTCCTTTTATGCTTTGCACCCTCTCTGCAGTCTCCGTTCATGGTCACAAGCTCAGGGTTTAGAGCGAGTTCTCATTCCTCTGGGAGTCCCATGACCCTGCAGTGAGAGAGACTCACTGTTCAAACAAGTTATTCACAAGCGCACTCGAGATGTTGGCAGCCGATGTGAGATGGACTGAAGCCCAACCCTCACCTGGTTACACCATCTACTATGAGGCAAGAAGATGATGTCTTTTAAGTGATGAAATGCAGACTTGAATTTGCGCCGGACTCTCTGGGGTACAAGTTTTGGGAGAGGGGTGAGGCTCAGAGTGCCTCTATACTTACACAGAAAATGCTGTGGCCACAGAATCAAGACATTCCAGTGGCCGTGGTTAAGACCTAAGAACAATATGTAAGACAGCTCAGTAGGTTGAGCACCACAGATTCAACCCACAGTATGGCTAAATCAACCCTTTATTTTTATGGGAGTTTTAATGTGTACCAACCAGTTGGGGATCCCTCCCTCCCATCTCTCTCGCTCACAAAAATAAAAGGAGACTCCTGTGATTTGCTTATTTTATGGACATAAACAACAACAGTCCTGTGTCAAAATAATTACATTTTCGGCTTCAAGGGGATGGCGGGTGGATCCAAACACCTGCAATGATGAAGAAATGTACATAAAAGACATGTATGTAATGACATGCACTTAGAAGTTTAACACTTTGCACAGTGTTCAATGGATGATGTGTACAGCGCATACTTTTATTTTTAATGGATACATGAATCCAGTAGCAGCGTTTGGGTCATTATTTGTGTTAGTCTGCTCGGTGATGCAAATGGCAGTGGTTTCTCACTGATCTCCTGCTACTCCATTGCTTGCTGCCAACATTGCCCTGAGTGCCCTTGTAAATAAGCAGAACAATGCAATGAAGGCCAGCCCAAGCGGTACAGGAGGAGGGCTGGGCAGGCTTTCTCTATTGCTCAACAGGCTGATGAAGAACGGAAGATTTGCACCTTGGCAGCTCTTTGACACCTTGTCATGAGTAGTTAGCGCTACATAAATGACATTTCCTGGTTTGCACGTCTGGTCACCAATGGACTGGTGAGTGGTGACTCCCAATGATAGGTGATCTGCCACTGACCCCATTGGTCACCTCCTCCTTGCTGCTGCTGATGTTAGTGGGGGGGGGGGTAGGGAGGGAGGTCGGTGTTCACAGATCATGTTACCTCCTCAATCTCTCCGAACCGGAATCGCCTATTCAGATGTAAAAAGATAGTTTGTGCAGCAGATGGACAGGTGCCAAAGAAACAGCACATTTGGAGGACACGCGCACACTCTTCAGCTGCTTACAGGCCAGCTCAGTGGGAGTAGGCACTTTTAGCTGGGGGGTCGCACTGCTCGCACACAGGTTGGTTCAGAAGAGCAGTGGCGGGATGCGTAGCCCCGCAGACCCACAAGGAAGCCCCAGTGTCCTCTGCTTGCAAACTTCCTACATCTGAAGCGTCGTTCCTAAAAATCATTGAAGGAAACCTCCGATGAATGCGATTGTCAACAGAGGAGCAAACTTCAGGAAAATGTGAAATCCATGCTAAAGAATGAAGCCTGGAAGCCATACTGGGCTGCCAACCAAGGCACCCCTGGGAGGTTCTAGAGGTGGGTGAAAACCCCAACACTGCCTTCCCAGCATTCAACCAAGGATGCCGAAATGCCTCAATAACCAATTCCCAGGTTTCCTTCAAATGGTCAATAGATACACAAAGATGTAATCTGCAGGGTTTGGTCCCAGATTTCTGTATTGTCTAAAATCTCGTTATTAGGGTTTCCTTGTGGGGAAGATGCATGGGGGAGGACCGAACAAAGCGTGAATTGGACCTGTGTGCGGTGCAGATTTTAAATATGCTTCCTAGAGATTATAACCAGGGCCATGCCTTCGGTACGGACAAGGCGTGCACGCATGCTACTCTTGGTACATACACTGCGCAAGTGCGTACTGACAAGCCCCGACCGGGAGGTCACAGAGTGTGCACTGACCACAATATGGGTAGCGTGTAGGAGAAGGGCTTCCAAGACATGGTACAAGGACACTTGAAATATAATATTAGACGATAAACTCAAAACTCTATCCAGGGCGTCTGGTCTCCCAGGCACATGGATCTGTAGAAACACCAGAGCTAAGCAGCACTGGAATATTTCCAACCCAAAGTGATGAAATGTGTTCCAGTCCAGCGATTAAAGGTTTAGTTAGACATTCCAGTTGTAATTTTATATAACAAAACATCCACTGGCTAACACATAGAATCCACCTAATATGTTGCAGCCGAGCTAGATATAATCAAACCAAAACTGAGGTAAAGAAAGGATTCTGGGAAACAGTTCTACGCGCAGCTGATGAATAAGTGAATGAAGAAAAAAAACAAGAAGCGCGAGCAAAAAGGAGATGGAGAGGGCGGAGTAAGTGAGTGGCTGGGATGTGTGGGCGAGGAGAGAGGCGCCCGCGCCTGCTTGGTAGAGCAGTCTGCTCATTTTCAAGCACTGCACTCGTGCTTGTGGTGCGCCCCTGCTCGCTCCCGCAAGGTGGATGCCGCCACAAGCACGAGTGTGTGGTTGAAAATGAGCAGAGCGACGGCTAAAGGCCCTCCTATTCAGCAAATGCGCGCTGTGAGGCGAGACCTAAAAAGACCAAGAAAGTAAAGGCAGCTATGGAATATAAACACTCTTACACTTAATAATCTTGAGGTAAATATATAGTTCGCCTGTAGGAACTGTCTGTTTAATTTAAAAAAAGTCAATAAGGATACCAAGATAAACTGTATTTAAAGTATTTATGTATGTACAAATGGAACTTTCCAATTGAAATTGTCTTAAACAAAAGGTTTAATGATTCGTGGCTACATACATTGAGATAAATATGTTGTGACATTTAGGTGTATAAGAATGTTCCAAGATGGCAGTGGCAGTGACATCTCCAGCAGTAACTGTGCTTAAGTTCTGAAAAGTTTTGTTTTGTCCTCTTTCTATCGGTATTTCATGGAAAGTCATTGTGTATTTAATGAAAAAATTGTATTGGGCTCGTCATCGTGAAAAAGGCTGTGAGTGGCAGCCAGAAAGCGTGGATGATCACACAAAAAATATATATATGTATAAAAATTTACTGGCGAGTAGGTAGTTATAGTTAGGACATTGTTTCTACTCGAAATGCGTTTTTTTCTTTTGCCAACCTCTTTTGCCCCGTTTGACGAATCTTCGTGAAATTTTCAAATCCAATGGGGCACTCAGGTCAGCTGCTGTCTTTAAAGTTTTGGGGTGAATCTTCAAGTGGAGGCAGAGAAAAAAGGGGGTCCCTCATTTTCTCCATGTTACTATCCATAGGAAACTGTTGATGCCGCTACAGGCCCGACCTGCTCAACAGAATTACACCAAATTTAGCAGAAAGGCAGCTCTTGGTCCAGATGGCACTCTTTTTGTTAAATGGTGTAAATCCGTTCAGTAGTTTTTGAGAACATTTAATATTTACAGATATACATGGTGGCCGCGGAGGATCTGCAAACCCTCCCGATCTCGTGCCTGCAATCTGATTGGCTGCCAACACTTCAAACCAGGAAGTGTTGGCAGCCATCTTGTGACTATGCTGAACCGAGTCACAAGGAAAAAGGAAAAAAAAGAAATGACAAAAAGTAAGAAAAGGGGTCAGGGTAGAAACACCCTGCCCCCAGGGCTAAAAAAATCATTTGAAAAAAAAATCTTTAACAGGATTTACGCTGGGTGTGCAAATACAGCAGAAATTGTTTTTCAAAAACGAAACGATGGCTCAAGTGCTTTGTTTCTTTAAGCTCCCGGGTGGGTCAGACCCCGGGGACAATTTCTATTTGTGATGCAGGGGCCCTGGGGTTTGCCACCTCCTTGGAGCGAATGTTAGTAATGGGGGGGTCAAGCAGCCCATCAGCCCCATAGACTGCCCCCTTCCTGGAGCTTTATTATTTTATTAAAAGGCATGGGGGGCTCCTGATTGTCAGTAAATGCAGGGGTCACCCAGTCCCGTGCCCTGGGGATTGCCACCTCCCCAGGGCGATATGCCTTAAATGCAGGGGGCGTGCCCCTCCTCATGTTCAGGGACCATCACCTCCCTGGGGCTATCTTTAAAAATGAAAGTGTGGGGGCTTAGAGCCCGCACCCACACTGCCCTGGGACCACCACCTTCCCCAGGGCACAGATCAATTAAATATGGAGGTCCGTTTCAGCCCCCTGGGGCCAGCACCTCCCTAGGGCTATTACAACAATGGAAAGGGGGCCCCCCTCCAGGATCCCTCCATGTCCCTGGGACCGCCCGCCACCTTCAAGGGCTAACTCCAGCAATGCACCATCCCAGCTCAGAACTTGGCAAACCATGTGAACTCATGTGAAGTGCAGTGCTCAAGCGTGTGAAAAAAGTTAAAAATGGTTAATTGGACAAAAAATATGTTTAATGGAGATTGTCCAAATGTCATGTTTAAAATAACCTGATAGTATGAGAAATATTACTATCTCCTGGCTATGGCTAATGCGGTCGACATGTTTGAGCCGTACTGGTCACCTGACCCGGCTTTCTTCAGGACCTAGATATTAGTTATTATAAGCTACTGCAGGAAAAACACGTAACTAGTGCTATAGAAAACTATGTGAGCTACAAAGAAATAGGTGAAACTGTGGCATTTGCCACCCTACCAGACACGCATTTGTCCTTGCGTTCAGGAAAGAGCTACCTCTTCTTTCCCAGCTTTATGTGGGAGAAAAACCTGACCTCACCCGGCTGATTGCTCGGAGAAGGAAGCCCCGCTCTGTCCGTCGGTGCTCCATACCAGACTGCAAGCTGGGCTGGTGCAGTGAGCTAAAAAACGGTGATGGATCAAGCCCTGATCTTTGGACAGGGTAAGAGTGGTCTGCTTAATTCAGACACTCTGTTCATCACCACCCCCTTTTCTGAATAATGGCATGGTGGGAGCAATGTTCCTGCCATGCCATAGCAAACTACAATGTCCCAGTCTGTCCCTGGCCCAGTGCATCATGGGAACAGGGCAGACTAAACTACCAAGCCAATTCTTCACCAGAAAGGAGACAACTACCGGGGACCGGTTTCTGGCATTTCAGCCGTCTTCGGCCCAGCTTGCTTGAATTCTGATGGTGCAGTGAGAAAGGGACTCATGTCTGAGTATACCCTGTCACACCTATAGTGGGCAAAAACGATTCAGAAAAGGGGGTGGTGATGAACAGAGTGTCTGAATTAAGCAGACCACTCTTACCCAGTCCAAAGAGCAGGGCTTGATCCATCACCGTTATTTATCTCACTGCACCATCCCAGCTCAGAACCTGGCTATATGCAAATCAGTCTGTCCCTGGCCCAGTGCATCATGGGAACAGGGCAGACTAAACTACCAAGCCAATTCTTCACCAGAAAGGAGACAAGCTACCGGGGACCGGTTTCTGGCATTTCAGCCATCTTCGGCCCAGCTTGCTTGAATCCTGATGGTGCAGTGAGAAAGGGACTCATGTCTGAGTATACCCTGCCACACCTATAGTGGCCAAAAATGATTCAGAAAAGGGGGTGGTGATGAACAGAGTGTCTGAATTAAGCAGACCACTCTTACCCAGTCCAAAGAGCAGGGCTTGATCCATCACCGTTATTTATCTCACTGCACCATCCCAGCTCAGAACCTGGCTATATGCAAATCATTCTGTCCCTGGCCCAGTGCATCATGGGAACAGGGCAGACTAAACTACCAAGCCAATTCTTCACCAGAAAGGAGACAAGCTACCGGGGACCGGTTTCTGGCATTTCAGCCGTCTTCGGCCCAGCTTGCTTGAATCCTGATGGTGCAGTGAGAAAGGGACTCATGTCTGAGTATACCCTGCCACACCTATAGTGGCCAAAAACGATTCAGAAAAGGGGGTCAGACTAATTTGCATATAGCCAAGTTCTGAGCTGGGATGGTGCAGTGAGCTAAAAAACGGTGATGGATCAAGCCCTGATCTTTGGACTGGGTAAGAGTGGTCTGCTTAATTTAGACACTCTGTTCATCACCACCCCCTTTTCTGAATAATTTTTGTCCACCATAAGCGTGGAAGGGTATACTCAGATGTGAGTCCCTTGCTCATTGCATCATCAGGATTCAAGCAAGCCGGGTCGAAGACGGCTGAAATGCCAGAAACCGGTCCCCGGTAGCTTGTTTCCTTCCCAGTATAAGAATTGGCTTGGTAGTTTGGTCTGCCCTGTTCCCATGATGCACTGGGCCAGGGTCAGACTAATTTGCATATAGCCAAGTTCACATGGTTTGATACATCCACCTTGGCAAGAGCCTTTAGGAGCATGGAAACAGGTACCCAGTAGAGCAAGCTGGCTCAACACAGTGGTCCTAAATCTAGTTCTCCTTGAGCTCCAGATGACGAACCTCCGCCAATAAGGGTGGGCCGATGGACTCTACATTCTAGCCAGGTGGTGGGCAAACTATTTGAATTGGGTCCCTGCACCTTAGTAGCATTCAGCACTTCTCCGTTCCTTCAATACTGACTGACCACCTCTTATTAGTTGTTTTGAGCATAAATATTTATCCTGCTACTTGGAGGTGGGCAGAATACCGAGAGAACTGCGCATAACCTTGGCACCTAGCTATGAAAATCGGGACCCCAATATGCTGGCAGAATGGCCTGATTGTAACCATGAATCTTCGAGCAAATTAGTTCAGATCCTTGTTAAAAATGCTGAAAGCGATCGAGCCAAACTACAAGCTAAAGTTGAGGAATTGAAGGTGGAAATAGGAAAATTGGAAATGACAGAGCAAATTAAAAAATTAAGGGAAGACATGTATGCACGTTTACAGAAGGATGAATACATAGTCAAAAGACACAAAGCGTTTAAATTTGAAAGAGATATGGTGGACAACCAGAATGGGCAGGTCTTTACATTCGCCTGTAAATATGATGCAGTAAAAGCAAGGAAAAATAAGAACCAAGCTTTTCAAACAAGTTCAAACGAGGCAGCTAATGCGTCAACTTCAGTATCAGACCTTAGTTCTGCTGCAGAAAGTGAACCTGAAGGCGAAACAGCAAAGGCACTGGGACTGTAGTTTATCAAACTGTCCGTTTTGCAGGAAATAGACTGCTTATGTCAAGATGGGAGAGACAAACTGAGACCCCGGGGGCAGACTGGCCCAAAAATAAATGAAAGAACTACAAGCGAAGCCAAAGACGAAAGTGTGGCAAGCCAGGGAAAACAATAAGCATGGGCGTAAAATCCGTCCGCTCGCGGAATTTGCGGATTTTCGGTAAATTCGCAATCCGCAAACTCTCTCGAATTTGTCGAAAATTGGAAAATTCGCACGCAGCGGTTTTTTTGCTTGGTGATACAATATTGCGGCGCGCGGCGTTCACTTACCGTCATTCAGCATTTGCAGAGTTGCTTTTCTCCATGTTTTGCGTGTGCTGCACCATTTTGGATCTTGCTGCGGGATCCCGCGGGAGTTTGGCGACCGCGATTACGTCATCGCGGCTTGCCACCTTGCACAGCGAGAGTTTGTCAACGCGAGTACGCCGTGATCACGCATCGCGGGAGTTCGCAATTGCGAACACGTAGAAGCGGCGGGCAGCAACAATCTCGCACTCGCGAAATTGCAAAATTTGAAATTCTGCACAAGAAATACACCAGCAAGCAGCATAAACCTTCTGAAAATGATGATTTTTATCAGAATACCTCCCCAGGTTGACATTTGCCTGCACTTTTTTTGCAAGGAGTCCATTTTGGGGGGGGGGGGGGGGGGGAAGGAAGTGCCCCACAGTCTCCAACTTCCTGTTCCTGTCCAGCAGGCTCCTCCCAGTGCTTTCTTCATGTGCTGGTCACTTTGATTTGGATCTTGACCTGGAAGGATTACTTTTTGTGGATACTGCTGGATATTTGGGTTTGAGGCCTTTTTGACTTTCTTTGGATCACTTTTGGATTAGAAATTTCACAAGTAAGTTTGTTTGGGGCATTACAGTTCCTGCAACTACAATTTTGGAATTTTTTCGATTTTTGGGCTGTTGTTGGGGCGTTTTGCCCAGGGGTACTGAGTGGTGCATGGACTGAGTCTTTCTGTGGGGTCTCTTTAATGTACACAACATGGAGGGCATGGATGGCATTTGATTGTGGTGATTTTTGTGTGCTTTTCGATTTTTGGGCTGTTGTTGGGGCCTTTTGCCCAGGGGTACTCTGTGGTGCATGGGCCTAGACTTTCTGTGGGGTGTCTTGAATTTGAACATGATTGAGGGCATGGATGGCATTGGATTGTGGTGATTTTTGTGTGTTTTTCGATTTTTGGGCTGTTGTTGGGGCCTTTTGCCCAGGGGCACTCAGTGGTGCATGGACTGAGTCTTTCTGTGGGGTCTCTTTAATGTAAACATCATGTAGGGCATGGATGGCATTGGATTGTGGTGATTTATGTGTGTTTTTAGATTTTTGGGAATGTTGATGGGGCCTTTTGCCCAGGGGTACTCTGTGGTGCATGGGCCTAGTCTTTCTGTGGGGTGTCTTGAATTTGAACATGATTGAGGGCATGGATGGCATTGGATTGTGGTGATTTTTGTGTGTTTTTTTGATTTTTTGGGGTGTTGATGGGGCCTGTCCATGTGGGTGAGGGCCATTTTGAGGACTGGTACAGGTTGGGCCTGGCCATGTGGCGGGGGTCTAGGGGCCATTTTGAAGCCAGTCAGTGTGCTTTGTTGTGCCAGAGGCTTGCACCCAGTCTACCATGCTTTCATCCATTATGCCCAGGGGTATTCTGTGGTGCATGGGCCTAGTCTTACCGTGGGGTGTCTTGAATTTAAACATGATTGAGGGCATGGATGGCATTGGATTGTGGTGATTTTAGTGTGTTTTTTGATTTTTGGGGGTGGTGATGGGGCCTGTCCATGTGGGTGTGGGGGCCATTTTGAGGACTGGTACAGGCAGGGCCTGGCCATGTGGTGGGGGTCTAGGGGCCATCTTGAAGCCAGGCAGTGTGCTTTGTTGTGCCATAGGCCAGCACCCAGTCTGCCATGCTTTCATCCATTATGCCCAGGGGTACTATGTGGTGCATGGGCCTAGTCTTTCTGTGAGGTGTCTTGAATTTGAACATGATTTAGGGCATGGATGGCATTGGATTGTGGTGAATTTTGTGTGTTTTTTCTGATATTTGGGGTGTTGATGGGGCCTGTCCATGTGGGTGAGGGCCATTTTGAGGACTGGTACAGGCAGGGCCTGGACATGTGGTGGGGGTCTAGGGGCCATCTTGAAGCCAGGCAGTATGCTTTGTTGTGCCATAGGCCTGCACCCAGTCTGCCATGCTTTCATCCATTATACCCAGAGGTGCTCTGTGGTGCATGGGCCTAGTCTTTCTGTGGGGTGTCTTGAATTTGAACATGATTGAGGGCATGGATGGCATTGGATTGTGGTGATTTTTGTGTGCTTTTCGATTTTTGGGCTGTTGTTGGGGCCTTTTGCCCAGGGGTACTCGGTGGTGCATGGACTGAGTCTTTCTGTGGGGTCTCTTTAATGTAAACATCATGGAGGGCATGGATGACATTGGATTGTGGTGATTTTTGTGTGTTTTCTCGATTTTTTGGGGTGTTGATTGGGCCTGTCCATGTGGGTGGGGGCCATTTTGAGGACTGGTACAGGCAGGGCCTGGCCATGTGGTGGGGGTCTAGTGACCATCTTGAAGCCAGGCAGTGTGCTTTGTTGTGCCATAGGCCTGCACCCAGTCTGCCATGCTTTCATCCATTATGCCCAGGGGTGCTCTGTGGTGCATGGGCCTAGTCTTTCTGTGGGGTGTCTTGAATTTGAACATGATTGAGGGCATGGATGGCATTGGATTGTAGTGATTTTTGTGTGTTTTTTCGATTTTTTGGGGTGTTGATGAGGCCTGTCCATGTGGGTGGGGGCCATTTTGAGGACTGGTACAAGCAGGGCCTAGCCATGTGGTGGGGGTCTAGGGGCCATCTTGAAGCCAGGCAGTGTGCTTTGTTGTGCCATAGGCCTGCACCCAGCCTGCCATGCCTTCATCCATTATGCCCAGGGGTACTCTGTCAGTGGTGCATTTTATTGGTCTTGCCTTTTGCGGGGTGGGTATAATAAAAATGCTTACTTGCAAACTATTGATTGAAGTGCCACACATGCAACATTTATTTAACTAATGTTCCTCTGGCTTTGTTTGCTTTTAGGTGCAGAAAGACGAATCATCAGCCTCATCGTTCCTCATCATCAGTGCCAGGAACAAGTCCTGCTGCGGTGTGTGCAGCACAACGTCATGTGTGGCCACAGACAACTCTGCAACTTGTGCAACTGCAGCCTGCTGTTCTGACATCTGCAGAAGATGGCCCCAAAAAAAGTTTTCCGTAGCTCCTCTAGTAAGAAAGTTGCCAGTAAGGAGCAGAAGAAGCAAGTGGCGCCACTTACCAAGGAGACTGGTGTGCCGGCCGCCACATTTTTTGGGGAAAAAAAAAGTACGCCTGCAGCAGTAGCGGGGTCTGCTGGGGACCAAGCTGGGAGCAGCACCCCCGCTCCATTGGGCTCAATGTCACCACCACCACGCCAACTTAAGTCCAAGCCCTTGAGTGCTTTAGAGGCAGCCAGTATAGTTGTTCAATCACCATCGACCAGTGACGTTGGCTCATCGCAAGAAATTAGCAGCATCCCTCAATCAACACAGGTTGTTGTAACTCATCTGACAAGTGTTCAACAACCACAGCGGCAACAACAACCACATGTACAAGTACAAGCCCAAGTACATGTAGAAGGAGAGGCAGCGCAAGGAGATGTGCAAGCAGAGGTGCATGGAGCGGCACAAGTGACCACAATAGTTGTTCCTCCCGAAGTAGGGGCACATCAGGAAATCGACATTCAAGTCAAGGTATCATTTGAGGAAAACACTCCTCCTATCATTCATTGTCTTCCAGATCCCTAGCAAGGAAAAGATCAGGGATGGTGTCTACATCTTCTTCAAGCCCCCTTCCTTCTGATGATATGGATCCAAATTGGGAACCACCACTGCCGTCAGAGTGCGGCACACCATGATCTGACAAAGGTAGCTAAGCGTAAAAGGAAGGTCTACGAAACTCTCGTACTTATGGAGTGTGATGATGACGCTGAACAAGAAGTGGCGTATACTACTGCTGATGAAGACTCTCACGACAACGACGTAGTCATCATAAACGTCACTGCAGCCCCAGCGGGCATGCAGCAAACTGACATTTTTACCCTAGCCCGAAAAGCTGCTGAGTGTGATGTTGTCGACGAGGCAATGGGACCGCCACCAATGCAGTTAACTAGTACACCACCACCTACCGCTTCCATATTTTCTCGCCAGAAGGGACCTCCATCCACCTCAACCTCCATTTCCTCAATCAGTGGTGCTGCAAGTGCACAACGTAGCAAAGTTCGGCAAGACACATCCTCCACTTCATCTGGCATTAGCATTACCAGTATCACCTCCTCCGCCCCCCACAGACATTTGAAGTCCGCAGTTTGGGACTTCTTTAGTGTTAGCCCAACAAGGGAAAACATAGCCATTTGTTCCATTTGTAAGCTTGGAGTTAGTCGTGGTAAGCTTGGTACCAACTATGGTACCGGAGGCCAGAGAGGTCATCTTGAGAGACAGCACACTGTCAAATGGCATGCACACCTAAAGGAGATCAAGGAAGCCCGAATTGCATGTCAACAAACTGTATCCGTTGATGTTTCATCTCATGATGACGAGGAGGAAGAAGCGTCAAACATTTCTTCACTTACACCTAGTACCCCTGTCAGCATCACACCAAGATATATGAGCCACACTAAGAGTGTGGGAGAGAGTGAGACACCAATGCGAAAAAGTTCATCATCACCGAGCGTAACTGGGTCGAAGAAGTCATCATCATCATCATCCCGTAAAATGGTCCAGCCCACCATTAGAAGCATGTTGTTTTCAGATGCACCATTTGAATGCAACCACCCAATGACGCGTCTGTATAACACTAAGCTGGCTAAAATGCTAGCGCTGGACCTTCTCCCTTTTTCTTTTGTGGAAGGGGTTGGTTTTCTTGAATTAGTGGCAACGCTCTGCCCTAAATGGAAGGTTCCTAGCCGGTTCTATTTTGCCAGAGTTGCGGTTCCAGCACTACATGAAGATGTGCTGGAGGTGATTGGGGCAGCTTTGCAGAAGAGTGCTGTTCACACTATACATCTGACAACAGACATGTGGACCAGTTGCCAAGCCGTTGATTACATGTGCATCCTTGCACACTGGGTCTCTTTTTCAGGGGTTACAGCAAAGCTAAGGGCAGGTGTTGACCCGGTCAACGTTTTTAAAACTGCTCGGAAACATGCAACACTAGCCATGTTTGGCATGGAGAAAAGTCATACAGGAGAAAACATTTTGCATGCATTTAAGACAAAGGTGTTACAATGGCTGTCCCCAAGAAAACGCATGATTGGTTATGTTTCCAGGGATAATGGTGCCAATGTAGTTAAGGCCATGGATAAGGGTAACTATTTCAGAGTGCCGTGTTTGGCTCACTGTATAAACCTGGTTGTTAAAAGATTCTTGAGTGAAGAAAGTCCAGTGTGCGAGTTACTGACAACCTGCCGAAGAATGCGCGCACATTTCAACCATTCTTTTAAGGCCCGGAAGCAGCTGAGGTGCCAGCAACATGAACGTAAACCGCCAGTGAAAGCACTCATCCAGGAGGTGGCAACACGTTGGTACTCAACCTTCTACATGCTTGAGCATCTGTATGAGCAGTATGCAGTAGTTGATCAGTATTTCTTTACACTGGGTACACCTATGATGAACCTGAGGATACAGGTGGAGCAATGGAAGCTAGTTAAAAGCCTAACAGACATGCTTCGTCCTTTTGAGGTCTTCATGCGTGCAGTCAGCAGGGAGTACTGTAATTTGGGAAAAGCTATCCCATTGTTGCGCATGCTAGAGCACCAACTGAAAGCGGTGTCTTCTACGTTACAAAAAGATGGAAAGCAACAAGCATTTGAGTTGGCGGAGGAGTTATTACAGCGCCTACTTTGTGATGAACGTCTTCAAAAGATCCACACAGAACAGCATTACATTTGTGCTACTATTCTGGATCCACGGTACAAAAAGGCAGTGGCAGGCAGAGTATTCTTTCCTTTTGATGACGCAGATGTTACAAAGTACAAACATTGGCTAGCTGTGTCAGCCAGTCGGTTTGAAAGAGAACGGCAGGAAATTGAAGGAAAAGGCAGTACATCAGCATCAGCAGGCCATCTGGAGTCAAAAGAATCCACTTCTACATCTGTGGCTGTGGCAGTAGTGAGTGATTTTCCCTCTCAGCCGTTAAAGACACCAGCAACCGGATCATCTGCACCAGACACAACAGTAACATTGTGTGAAGAAGAGGATTGGCTAACTCAGCTTGGGGTTGCTTCTCAAAAGGTCCCAGCAAAAAGTAAGCAAAGTGGAGGACCCCTGGAGAATCTTGAGTCGATGGTGCAGGACTATCTGAATGACTCAACAGAGGTCTATGTTCATGATGACCCATTGGCATATTGGCATGGGAAAAGAGAATTGTGGCCAGAGATCACCAACCTGGCTATAAATTACTTGTCTTGCCCACTCGCAAGCGTGTCTTCTGAACGTGTTTTCAGTGCTGCTGGTGGCATTGTAACTTGCAAAAGGACCCGCCTCTCGCCCAAAAATGTGGAGAGGTTAACAATGATCAAGATGAATCAGCACCTCAGACCACCAGATTACAAAATACGAAAATGCATGCAGGAAGAAGATGAGGAGGACACCAACTTAGATGAGGGAAGTTCTTCTCTGTTAGGCAACCTACTCCCGCCTGAATTCGCAGAGTATGAGGATGAGCTCTTCTTCCCTGACACCGAGCCCTGAAAATGAGTCAATGAATCACTAACTTTCTTTTTCGTCCTTATTCACTTTTATTCCTGTGTGTCTGTCTTTCTTTGTTTTGCAAAATCTATATAAAAAAACTTTAATCACCGAATCACAAAAATAAATCCATCAGCAGAACTGTCTTCACTTATTTGCTTATTGATTTGAAAGTGCAGCAGTCTGCATTCCTCAGGTTCACAAGTTCACAAGAACATGCTCCTCTATCCTCCTCCTCCAGACTCCTATTTCCCTCAAAGCAGATGGCTGGATTCCGTCCAATGAAGAAAGACTCTGCACTTGCGGGGGTGTTCTACTTCTTTGCGGGTGAGTTGAGGGGTCTGGGGCCATTGCTCGGAAGGTCTAATACCAGATAAAAGAGGTTTGCAGAAAATCGGAGCAGAAAAAGATTTTGCGCTTTTGATCACTTGCCTGTCTTTGGGGTGCTGTTTGGCAGGCTTTTAGGTTGTTGTGGGTGGGTTTTGGGGTCTGGGAGCACTGCTGGCAAAGTCTAATGTTGATTGCATTTGATTTTCAGGAAATCCATGGTGGAAAAGGGGAGTTAGGGCCTAGCTGCACAGCGTATTTGGACTGAATTCCAGGTAGTAGGCCTATTTTTGCTTTTTGCCAGTTTGGGGGTGTTCTGCTTTTTTGCGGGTGGCTGCAGGGGTCTGGGGCCATTGCTGGGAATGTCTAATACCGGATCAAAGTGGTTTGGATAAAATCGGAGGCGAATTTTTTTTTGAGTTTTTGCTGACTTGCTTGTCTTTGAGGTGCTGTTTGGAGGGGTTCCGGGTGTTTGTGGGTGGATTTTGGGGTCTGGGTGCACTGCTGGGTATGGATACTTTTGATTGCCAGAGGTTTGAAGCAAAACCATGGTGGCAAAGGGGAGTTAGGGCCTAGCTGCAGAGTGCGTGCGGGGTGATTTTGCAAATTTGCCGGAAAATGTCAAAGTCCCCATTTTTGTAGTTTTGCTTTTCGGCTGTTTGGGGGTCTTCGACTTGTTTCCGCCTGGATTGACAGGTCTGAGGCCATTGCTGGGAAGATCTAATACTGGATAAAAGTGGTTTGGAGAAAATCGGAGCAAAAAAGAGATTTTGCGCTTTTGATCACTTGCCTGTCTTTGGGGTGCTGTTTGGCGGGCTTTTAGGTTGTTGTGGGATGGGTTTTGGGGTCTGGGAGCACTGCTGGCACAGTCTAATGTTGATTGCATTTGTTTTTCAGGAAATCCATGGTGGAAAACGGGAGTTAGGGCCTAGCTGCACAGCGTATTTGGACTGAATTCCAGGTAGTAGGCCCATTTTTGCTTTTTGCCAGTTTGGGGGTGTTCTGCTTTTTTGCGAGTGGCTGCAGGGGTCTGGGGCCCTTGCTGGGAATTTCTAATACTGGATCAAAGTGGTTTGTACAAAATCGGATGCGAATTTTTTTTGCGTTTTTGCTGACTTGCTTGTTTTTGAGGTGCTGTTTGGGGGGGTTCCGGGTGTTTGTGGGTGGGTTTTGGGGTCTGAGTGCACTGCTGGGTATGGATACTTTTGATTGCAAGAGGTTTGAAGCAAATCCATGGTGGCAAAGGGGAGTTAGGGCCTAGCTGCAGAGCGGGGGCAGGGTGATTTGGGAAATTTGCCAGAAAATGTCAAAGTCCCCACTTTTGTTGTTTTGCTTTTCGGCTGTTTGGGGGTCTTTGACTTGTTTCAGCTTGGGTTGACGGGTCTGGGGCCATTGCTGGGAAGGTCTAATACCTGATAAAAGTGGTTTGGAGAAAATCGGAGCAGAAAAAGATTTTGCGCTTTTGATCACTTGCCTGTCTTTGGGGTGCTGTTTGGCGGGCTTTTAGGTTGTTGTGTATGGGTTTTGAGGTCTGGGAGCAATGCTGGCACAGTCTAATGTTGATTGCATTTGTTTTTAAGTAAATCCTTGGTGGAAAAGGGGAGTTAAGGCCTAGCTGCACAGCGTATTTGGAATGAATTCCAGGTAGTAGGCCCATTTTTGCTTTTTGCCAGTTTGGGGGTGTTCTGCTTTTTTGCGGGTGGCTGCAGGGGTCTGGGATTCTTGCTGGGAATGTCTAATCCTGGATCAAAGTGGTTTGGACAAAATCGGAGGCAAAATTTTTTTACGTTTTTGCTGACTTGCTTGTCTTTGAGGTGCTGTTTGGGGGGTTCCGGGTGTTTGTGGGTCGGTTTTGGGGTCTGAGTGCACTGCTTGGTATGGATACTTTTGATTGCAAGAGGTTTGAAGCAAATCCATGGTGGCAAAGGGGAGTTAGGGCCTAGCTGCAGAGCGCGCGCTGGGTGATTTTGGAAATTTGCCAGAAAATTTCAAAGTCCCCATTTTTGTCGTTTTGCTTTTCGGCTGTTTGGGGGTCTTCGACTTGTTTCCGCCTGGGTTGACGGGTCTGGGGCCATTGCTGGGAAGGTCTAATCCTGGATAAAAGTGGTTTGGAGAAAATCCGAGCAGAAAAAGATTTTGCTCTTTTGATCACTTGCCTGTCTTTGCGGTACTGTTTGGCGGGCTTTTAGGTTGTTGTGGGTGGGTTTTGGTGTCTGGGAGCAATGCTGGCACAGTCTAATGTTGAATGCATTTGTTTTTAAGGAAATCAATGGTGGAAAAGGGGAGTTAGGGCCAAGCTGCACAGCGTATTTGGACTGAATTCCAGGTAGTAGACCCATTTTTGCCAGTTTGGGGGTGTTCTGCTTTTTTGCGGGTGGCTGCAGGGGTCTGGGGCCATTGCTGGGAATGTCTAATAACGGATCAAAGTGGTTTGGACAAAATCGGAGGCGAATTGTTTTTTGCATTTTTGCTGACTTGCTTGTCTTTGAGGTGCTGTTTGGGGGGTTCTGGGTGTTTGTGGGTGGGTTTTGGGGTCTGGGTGCACTGCTGGGTATGGATACTTTTGATTGCAAGAGGTTTGAAGCAAATCCATGGTGGCAAAGGGGAGTTAGGGCCTAGCTGCAGAGCACGCGCGGGGTGATTTTGGAAATTTGCCAGAAAATTTCAAAGTCCCCATTTTTGTAGTTTTGTTTTTCGGCTGTTTGGGGGTCTTCAACTTGTTTCCGCCTGGGTTGACAGGTCTGGGGCCATTGCTGGGAAGGTCTAATCCCGGATGAAAATGGTTTGGAGAAAATCCGAGCAGAAAAAGATTTTGCTCTTTTGATCACTTGCCTGTCTTTGGTATACTGTTTGGCGGGCTTTTAGGTAGTTGTGGGTGGGTTTTGGGGTCTGGGAGCAATGCTGGCACAGTCTAATGTTGAATGCTTTTTTTTTTTAAGGAAATCCATGGTGGAAAAGGGGAGTTAGGGCCTAGCTGCACAGAGTATTTGGACTGAATTCCAGGTAGTAGCCCATTTGTGCTTTTTGCCAGTTTGGGGGTGTTCTGCTTTTTTGCGGGTGGCTGCAGGGGTCTGGGGCCATTGCTGGGAATGACTAGTACCGGATCAAAGTGGTTTGGACAAAATCGGAGGCGAATTTTGTTTTGCGTTTTTGCTGACTTGCTTGTCTTTGAGGTGCTGTTTGGGGGGTTCCGGGTGTTTGTGGGTGGGTTTTGGGATCTGGGTGCACTGCTGGGTATGGATACTTTTGATTGCAAGAGGTTTGAAGCAAATCAATGGTGGCAAAGGGGAGTTAGGGCCTAGCTGCAGAGCGCGCGCGGGTTGATTTTGGAAATTTGCCAGAAAATTTCAAAGTCCCCATTTTTGTAGCTTTGTGTTTCAGCTGTTTGGGGGTCTTCGACTTGTTTCTGCCTGGGTTGATGGGTCTGGGGCCATTGCTGGGAAGGTCTAATACCGGATAAAAGTGGTTTGGAGAAAATCGGAGCAGTAAAAGATTTTGCGCTTTTGATCACTTGCCTGTCTTTGGGGTGCTGTTTGGCGGGCTTTTAGGTTGTTGTGGGTGGGTTTTGGGGTCTGGGAGCACTGCTGGCACAGTCTAATGTTGATTGCATTTGTTTTTAAGGAAATCCATGGTGGAAAAGGGGAGTTAGGGCCTAGCTGCACAGAGTATTTGGACTGAATTCCAGGTAGTAGCCCATTTGTGCTTTTTGCCAGTTTGGGGGTGTTCTGCTTTTTTGCGGGTGGCTGCAGGGGTCTGGGGCCATTGCTGGGAATGACTAGTACCGGATCAAAGTGGTTTGGACAAAATCGGAGGCGAATTTTGTTTTGCGTTTTTGCTGACTTGCTTGTCTTTGAGGTGCTGTTTAGGGGGTTCCGGGTGTTTGTGGGTGGGTTTTGGGATCTGGGTGCACTGCTGGGTATGGATACTTTTGATTGCAAGAGGTTTGAAGCAAATCCATGGTGGCAAAGGGGAGTTAGGGCCTAGATGCAGAGCGCACGCGGAGTGATTTTGGAAATTTGCCTGAAAATTTCAAATTCCCCATTATTGTAGCTTTGTGTTTCAGCTGTTTGGGGGTCTTCGACTTGTTTCTGCCTGGGTTGATGGGTCTGGGGCCATTGCTGGGAAGGTCTAATACCGGATAAAAGTGGTTTGGAGAAAATCGGAGCAGTAAAAGATTTTGCGCTTTTGATCACTTGCCTGTCTTTGGGGTGCTGTTTGGCGGGCTTTTAGGTTGTTGTGGGTGGGTTTTGGGGTCTGGGAGCACTGCTGGCACAGTCTAATGTTGATTGCATTTGTTTTTCAGGAAACCCATGGTGGAAAAGGGGAGTTAGGGCCTAGCTGCACAGCGTATTTGGACTGAATTCCAGGTAGTAGGCCCATTTTTGCTTTTTGCCAGTTTGGGGGTGTTCTGCTTTTTTGCGGGTGGCTGCAGGGGTCTGGGGCTCTTGCTGGGAATGTCTAATACCGGATCAAAGTGGTTTGGACAAAATCGGAGGCAACATTTCTTTTGCGTTTTTGCTGATTTGCTTGTCTTGGAGGTGCTGTTTGGGGGGTTCTGGGTATTTGTGGGTGGGTTGTGGGGTCTGGGTGCATTGCTGGGTATGGCTACTTTTGATTGCAAGAGGTTTGAAGCAAATCCATGGTGACAAAGGGGAGTTAGGGCCTAGCTGCAGAGCGCGCGCGGAGTGATTTTGGAAATTTGCCTGAAAATGTCAAAGTCCCCATTTTTGTAGTTTTGCTTTTTGGCTGTTTGGGGGTCTTCAACTTGTTTCCGCCTGGGTTGACAGGTCCGGGGCCATTGCTGGGAAGGTCTAATCCCGTATAAAAATGGTTTGGAGAAAATCCGAGCAGAAAAAGATTTTGCTCTTTTGATCACTTGCCTGTCTTTGGGGTGCTGTTTGGCGGGCTTTTAGGTTGTTGTGGGTGGGTTTTGGGGTCTGGGAGCACTGCTGGCACAGTCTAATGTTGATTGCATTTGTTTTTCAGGAAATCCATGGTGGAAAAGGGGAGTTAGGGCCTAGCTGCACAGCGTATTTGGACTGAATTCCAGGTAGTAGGCCCATTTTTTGCTTTTTGCCGGTTTGGGGGTGTTCTGCTTTTTTGCGGGTGGCTGCAGGGTTCTGGGGCCTTTGCTGGGAATGTCTAATACCGGATTAAAGTGGTTTGGACAAAATCGGAGGTGCCTTTTTTTGCGTTTTTGCTGACTTGCTTGTCTTTGAGGTGCTGTTTGGGGAGGTTCCGGGTGTTTGTGGGTGGGTTTTAGGGCCTGGGTGCATTGCTGGGTATGGATACTTTTGATTGCAAGAGGTTTGAAGCAAATCCATGGTGGCAAAGGGGAGTTAGGGCCTAGCTGCAGAGCGCGCGCGGAGTGATTTTGGAAATTTGCCTGAAAATGTCAAAGTCCCCATTTTTGTAGTTTTGCTTTTCGGCTGGTTGTGGGTCTTGAACTTGTTTCCGCCTGGGTTGACAGGTCTGGGGCCATTGCTGGGAAGGTCTAATCCCGGATAAAAATGGTTTGGAGAAAATCCGAGTAGAAAAAGATTTTGCTCTTTTGATCACTTGCCTGTCTTTGGGGGTGCTGTTTGGCGTGCTTTTAGGTTGTTGTGGGTGGCTTTTGGGGTCTGGGAGCAGTGCTGGCACAGTCTAATGTTGATTGCATTTGTTTTTCAGGAAATCCATGGTGGAAAGGTGGAGTTAGGGCCTAGCTGCACAGCGTATTTGGACTGAATTCCAGGTAGTAGGCCTATCTTTTGCTTTTTGCCGGTTTGGGGGTGTTCTGCTTTTTTGCGGGTGGCTGCAGGGTTCTGGGGCCATTGCTGGGAATGTCTAATACCGGATCAAAGTGGTTTGGACAAAATCCATGCTGAAAAGCGTTTTGGCACATTAACTTGGGGCTCGTTAGGGTTAGCACTAGCACCAGGATTGCATGTGTTTTGGGCTGTTCTAGATGTTTGCAACTGAGTTCTGGGGTCTTAGAGCACTCGTGGGAATGTGTAATTTTGGGTGCAAGTGGTTTGAAGAAAATCCATGGTGGGAAAGTGGGGAGATTAGGCCTAGTTAAAGAAAGCGTTTGCCACTATTCTTAACTTAGGGCTTGTTAGGGTTAGCAGTATTGTATTGCATGTGTTTGGGTGGGGGGCTGTTTGTGGGGGGGGTTGCGCGTCTTGGAGCAATGCTCGGTATGGATACTTTTGTTTGCTTGCAAGTGGTTTGAATACAATCCATGGTAGGTAAGATGGGATTTGGGCCTACTTTACTTTCAATATAAGTTTTGTCACTATTTTCTACTAGGCCTCGTTTTTGGAGATCTGATTGGGGGTCTTCTACATTTTTGCGACTGGGTTTAGTAGAGGTCTGGGAGCACTGCTGGGAAGGTCTAATTTTGTTCTAAAACACAGTTTACAGTACACCTAGCTTGAGGGGAAAGATCCGCTAAATTAATTCGCCCATACTTATTTATCCTTCAAAAGGAGACTCAGACAGAGTACGCACTTTCAAAAATATTGTACTGTCTATTAGGAAACTCAAAGTGTGACTTTTTGCACTACACAGCGTACATACCTTATATTTATTTGTCAGTGGTATTCTAATATCACTTCCTGTTTTTCCATCAATAATTACAGGCCGGGTTTCAGCCTGTGCAATGGGGAAAAAAGGATGAAGTCAGGCTTCACATTAGCGAGCCGCAATTCAGCATCACCCAGGCAGGCCGTGGAAAGTATGTCTTCTGGTCACCAACATTGATGGACGGAGCGTCAGATGGAATGGAGGAGTCCCGCTAATAAGAGGAATGGTTGGATGCATGCAACTTACCAAATTCAACAGGACAACTACAGCAACATACAGATACAGTATCCGTTCTTTTCTAATTAACTTTTAGGTAATGTTATTGCTGTGAACTTCTATGAGTGTGACTCTGCATTTCTTTGATCTCTGCTTCCAAATTCACCCCTACAGCCATTATATAGGTTTTACTTCTGCTATTTTTTATATCTAATTTAATGTAAGAAGTGTTTCTCTGAGTGCAGAGATAGGCAAGTGAAAACGCATAATTATTACTGCAGCCCTTTACTGTCGCATTCTTTCATTCACGGTTGTCGAAAGTACTAGTTACTTTTCAGTAACCATGCATGCAGTAGTGCATGCACTTCCTTTATGTCACTTAAAAGATTTATGGTTAGCTTTGTACCCAAAGATTTGTTTATCTTCAATTATTGTTTGTCCATGCTGTGCTTTTTTTTTCTTCTCTCAACAAAACTTTCCCAAAAAACCCCATTCCCATCCATTTTCCAAACCCTAACCCTCTTCCCCCGGGCTGTGTGGTTTTGATTGATGTGTGACTAAATAACAGCAATAATTCCGCACACTTGCTGGGGAGGAGAAGGTCATAGCAACAGGCTGGTGAAGGAATCTGAGGATATATTCTTACTCAGCTTGACACTGAATCACTGTTGGCAAATGAAAGCAGATTTTCATGTGCGCCATCAACTAGATTGGCCATCAAGAACATCCTCCTCCTAGACATGGAAAATTATTACGCTGCTGTGTCATTCACCTTCAGTACTATTTCTTGTAGTAGTAGCCAATATCAAAGAAATTCAACGCAAGTACTAGTTATACTTTCAATACTTTTTCATTTGTTAGGCTACATTGTGGCACTGTTCTAGTGTACTGTCACCTGCTATATTCTCTATCGTACCGTTCTAATGCTAGGGTAAGGACAAACAAGGTTTAATTTTCTTTTTTTTCAGATGCTGCAACTGCCACTGTGTAACACCACAAGTACCACCGCAATGATGACATTTCATCCGCCCAGGATTGCCAACCTTAATCGCCATTTCCCGTGCAGCCAGTCCTGTGCCTAGCCCTAAATCCAAACACAAATTACAGGTAAGATAAGCGTTTGGGGGGAGGTAGTATAATGGAGTATTAGGAGAGACGAGAGACTGACGGTCCTAGGACTATTGAATTCACTTACTCTGTGACAGGCACTTAGTTTTGAAAACATTTGGGCCATTAGTACTTACACAACTTGAATTAAGATGCCACTTAAGTTTCAGGACTGTTAAACCCCCACCCACCAGCCTCAAAAGCAGTAAAAAACACGTATGCTAAGATAAAGTTTAAAGTATATTTATATATCCCTAACATAAATAATCTCCTGCAAGACCCAAACCACCCCCCTCCCAAACCCCAACGAATGTCCGTGAAAACGAAGTCCAAAAAAGTAGAAAACCCAACTCCCAATTCCAACCCCCCAGAAGTCTTTAAAAAAGGGGCAAGGGACAGTCTCCTCCTACTGCTGGCTGCTGTTGACTTTTCGGGCCAGGTCGGCATGCTCCTTGCGGAGGGTCTCGAGCAGGGTTTTGGTGTTGAGGAGCTCCTGCTCAAGGTAGGACACCCTGAGGAAAAGGCGGTGCATCCTGTTTTTGCAACTGCTGTGGGGGGCAGCTGATTTCTTTGCTG
Organism: Lissotriton vulgaris; assembly: GCF_964263255.1. NCBI lineage: Eukaryota > Metazoa > Chordata > Amphibia > Caudata > Salamandridae > Lissotriton > Lissotriton vulgaris. The sequence goes on from NC_141695.1 coordinate 1,311,307,335, forward strand.
CTTGGCGGTGGCGGGTGGCTGTGGTACCCTGGCTCCCGTACCGCTGGAGACCTGCTGCGCTGACTGGCTGACCCAGGGAGCGCGGAGGAGGATGCACGTGTCGCCGTGGAGGTTGTTGACGTACTCTGTGTGTCCTCCTCCTCCTGGGCCACCAGCCTCCGATATTCAGCGACAGTGGCCTCCAGCCTCCGTTGCCGGGCCCTTTTAGCCAGCTCCTTCCGTGTTGGTTTGGAAGGAGCATCTATATGAAGAAAGAAAGACATAGTCTGTAACCAATGCTGTTTTGTAGTGTAGTTCCTATTTTCCCAATAGGCCCTGCGCATTGGAATAACATAAACAGTAGTATCGACGTAGAAGTGCGGATCTTCCAGGCCTCTACTGACTATGCTAAACTTAATTGGGTTTGTTACCAACTAGCTCAGAGGTCACTGGAAACTTTCTTGACTGAAATAGGAAGTGATCAGCTTCCCTGGCACAGACAAGAAGGGATTCAGTTTTCCAACAACCGTGCAACATGACAACTTTGCTCCTCAGATCAAGAGTCAATCTCTAGGGTCGTGTGAAACAATAGACAGTTATTTTACTCAGTCAGGTTAGTGCAGATTACTTTCACAATATGTAGAGAATAGAGAGACGGGCGTTTGTCAATAAAGAGTTAACATTTATTGAACAGTCTTTCTTCTCGTACAAGAGAAATGTATTGCCACAATTGCAAGACTTGTTATGATAAAAAGGTACGTACAGTAAGATAAGTATTGCAAAATAATACTGTAAAAGCATTGATATGGTTTCTTAGCCATACAATGGTTTAAAAGTAATAAAACATATATACAGTCATATATACATTAGGCTAAAATACTCAACTGGTGCTTCTAACTACGCCTACCCCAGTGTACCTGACCTAAGCCTAATACTTGGAAGGGGAGTAAGTAAGTAGCTTTAAGTTAAGTTGGTTTTGCCAAGGTTTGCTTCAAGAATTCTCACTAAGGGTTTAGTCAACACCATACCTCTGAATAGAATGATGGAGGTCTGGTATCTCCTTCAGGGAAACTCGGTATCCCAGTCACCCGCAAGGGTAGACCAGAAACGCTGGAGCTGGATTTCTCGGCAGGAGAAAGACAGCATCTCTCTTCAGCGCGTCGAGGAGGAGGAGAGGGGACAGTGTCCGCGGGCAGCTTGCATCTGCTGGGCTCTTTGCAGGGGACGGCTGTTCAGCTCCTAGGTTCACCACACCATCTTTCGCTAGTTAGCAGCGATAGCAGTAGCGATAGCAGCTATGATATCTTCAGCATGACAGCTTCTTCAGCAGCAGCGAGATAGCTGGCAGCATCAGCGATGGCATTAGCGTAAACAGCAGCAGCAGACAGCGTTTGCTTAAGGCAACGTTGGTAATATTTATACCTGAAAGGTGCCTTGTTTGACGTAAGTTTGCTGGACATAAGACGTCAATATAGATGTCACTAGGAAGTGATCGCTTATCAGTTGCTCATTAGAGTTCTATTACTAATCAAAACACAGCAAGCGGGGATTTCCAGATTTGCTGAGTTTTTATCTTGTTGAAGAACTCGGAGTGTTAATCTAGGAATCTCAGATAGTGACTTCTGCTCTGTCATTGCACTAATTGGCTGCAAAGGAAGTGGCAGAGAAAGCTATTCTGGAATGTGGCTCTGTTCGTGTGAGGCCAGAGATGAGTTACTGAATATTACACTTGAACGGTTATGCCAATATAGGGAATAAATGGATTTATAGCCGAATAGGGGCATAAGGTCACAGTATCGATCAGGATCCTAGATAAGCACGCAACACCCACTCCACGAATTCATGTCCATCAAATTACTAAAACTAGAGCAATAAGATGCATGTGTAACATTGCCCACCCCAAAATACATAAATGCATTTGAAATAGGCGTATATTGTAATACGTCAAAATTATAGGTACTGTACGTTTTTGAAGCATAGAAATCATTCAAAAATTATTGCATATGAAATCAATGAACGATTATGCAAAAAGAATTACACATGAAATATCTCTGAAACAGAAGAAGGGCGAGATAAATCATCACATATAAATGCATTGCAATAAATGTGCTAGAGGCTGGTGTAAGGTTGTTATGTCTCTAGATGTGTTTAGAAATAGAAGTTGAAGCTTCTGTTCTCTAAGAATAGTTTTTACTTTAAGCAAAGAAGTGTTCGTGCCAAAAAAGGGTCAATATTAAAAAGTGTTCAATTCAAAAGAATTAATGCTTGAACGGGGAAATAGAGTTCCAACGCTTTTAGCAGTTTTTGTTGTTCAAAACTGAAGGCAGAATTCAGAGTTCATGGGACGCTGTGTGTCGGAAAGCTTCTCCAAAGTTATTATTTCTGTTCGGGTGAGAACATCATATCAGACAGGCTCTCAAAGAATTGGTCTACAAAATCAGGTGACAGTTCAACCAAATTCGATAGTGCTGTAACTTGGCAGGTGTGAGAATGATTGGTGTCATCATAGTCGGGATCAGCAATGCTCACAGAAGGTCGTACCTTGGTGATGTAGCCTTTGTCACTTGCTCCACTGTTACCACCTAGTCGAAGCACAGGAGTCTCAACGAATGCCGTCATCAGGATTGGTAGCCGCTGGGGACAACACAATGCGTGAGCCGTTATCGGACTGAGCAAAGTATCGACGTCCATTGGTACTGCTGATGGAAGTGAAAGACAGATGTCCAACACGCACTCATCTCCGCATAGCATACATCGAAGTACCGGTAAGATACAGTTCTGCCATATAGGTCTGAATGAAAGGAACCAGGTCATGTTTAGATCTCTCAGCCTGGCCAATCCAAGGACGTTAGTTATCCTGTCCTGGTAGCGCATTGCTAGGATTGTCTCTTCTATTCCCATGGGAGCTATGTCGGAGCTTTGGCTTGCCATAACGAAGCAGGAGGGTCAAAAATAAAATCCCTGCTACAAGTCCCAAAAATAAGGGTATGCCGCCAAAAACAGAGTGGACAAAATTTGGAACGATTCCCAGAATTGCTTGAAATGGTGTTAGCAGTCCCGTAAAAATCGTCTTAAATATGCCTGGAATGCCTGTGGCACTAGACATGTTAAGGAGTTGGCTCAACATTTCTACGAAATGCACGGGGCAATTTGTTGATAAAAGGTCATGAACCTCCGTAGCTGTCCTTGCAACTAGAAGATCATACGTCTCTTTTGATGACGTTATGGGCACTGTTGTCTGTAAAAGCACAGACTTCATTTTGCTTAAAGTATCAATTCGTATAGAATAGAGATTCAGATGAGGCCAGATGGGAGTCTCTGTGTCTACAGGCCCGCTCGGAAACAATGCCTGCATACAGCATTTGACCATGGATGTTACTCTTACAAGATAACTTTTCCCTGGAACAAGGCCATAACATCTGTGATCCGTTCTAAGAATGTAACTCCCGTTTGCAAGTTGCATAAAGAAGGGCTCTATCTGAGTTGCAGGTGTGACAAGCTGGTGGCATGAAAGGTTGTTAGAATTTCCTTCACAGGCTCCGTGTAAATTAATACCCTGGCACAAAAGTATACCGCTTAGGGAATGTTTACAATTTTCACCACTAAGAAATACATTTTTGTCGCTGTCACTATAGCAAGAATGTGTGTATGGTAATTTCCATTCTGATTTTATGTATCCTTTACCCAATCGTTCATACTGGCCAGTAGGTATGTATTCAAGGCACTTTTTAAATCGGAAAGTTGTTATCGGAATTGTGATAATTCCGTGTATTATCCATTCAATGACAGGACTCTCTGACATTGTCAATGGTAATCTCTCAAGTTTTTCGATGCTCAGGATTGTATAGTCTGCTCCTTTCTGTGCCAAACTGATTTGTTTATCAGTAAGGTTAAAAATGGAAAATAATGACGTTGTGTTTATTAAACGCCAAGGCACATAGCCTGAACGAAGATTTTGCAGCATCCAGCCCAATTGTACAATAGAACGTAATTGAGATTGGTCATGCTGTAACATTAGCAAGTCTCTGTCTATTATGTCAAAGGCAGAAGATACAATATTGTCCAACAAATATATTCTGGAGGACAGAGTCATTAACCCATTGTCCACTACAGAAAGTAATTTTTCCAAATTAATACGATCAATTTCTCGTATTTTTTCAGCTGTTTCAATTTGTGTGACTTTCCAAGCCTCGTTGTACGCAGCATAGATACTGGTCGCTATGAAACGCTTTTGACGCTGTTTGCGTGGTCCAAGAATGAAATCGCGCAAATCAGCACCATCTTTTAGTAAAGACAAGTGTTGCTTAATTTCAGCCAGTGTGGATAATGTTAGCCATTCGTTAGCCATTCGAGGCAGAGTTTCCCTACACTGTATGTTGTTACTATCCCTGGATGTTGTCTCTGGGAGTATCTAGGGTCTTATCTGGTCATTTTTAACCCCTGTGTTTTATTCAGGAATCTATCTTGACAGTTGTTTGTGTCAGTAGGCCAGATTAACCACTTTTTCCAATCAGGATGTGTTCTGTTAAAATGTAAAATTTGTGAGACGTCTAACTCAATATCTGTAGTTGTATTTTCAGGTATTGGCTTTGGAATAGACGGTTTGTTAAGGTCTTTGATCTTAGCTAGGCCAAGACAGGATGTTTGGTGTATTGTGTCATTTAAAAACATCATTTGTTCTGGTATCATGCAGGTTCTGAATAGTGCTTCAAGGCCTTGTACCTGCCAATCTTTTGTACCCCAAATTGTTTTCGTTTCAATGTTATTTTTCCAATAATCAAAACCAAATGTCATCATTTTTTCATAAAATGCTTCTGAATATATCAATTTAGAATTTGTCAGCATTGTTTTCATTCCTGTTTTGTCTAATAGTTTGTAATAAAACGTTTCAGCATCACTGGTGTTAAACCCTGAGAAGTACTTGAATTTCTCAAAAAATGCTTTAGAACTGCTTTTAGGTGGTGTAGCACAATGTTCCCATTGATTATACATAAAAACATTTCTAGGCTGTGCAGATTTATGCAAGTAATGGTCACCATAATGTGTGTAGCAGAATAATTGCTCATAACTAGATGAACCTTGTAAATAATCATGTTCTGTGAATCTAGCTGACATTACTAAATCAGACATCATGTCATTAATACTGTTAAAGTCCCAATCATCAGAGAATGTACTAGGTTTTACAAAGTCACTTAAGGAAACCTTCAGTTGATGAGGATACTTCAGGATTTCGACCGGACCATAGATCTCATAGTCAGTTTTCTCCCATACTACCCCACCAGGTATTGGAATTGCTGTGACATTTACTGTTGACAGTTCTCTTTTCTTCACGTGGGATGATCTGTGTGGTTTGAGGACTAGGTTGATGTTCTGACTTGCTGTGTCCATTCAATTGTAATAAACTTTCCTAAAATTAAAGCTAAAATTAGGCATAGTAGGAGTATGAATACCCCTGAAATAATCCAATGCTCAATCAACGGTGAATCCAGATATAATTCTTTGATTTGTTGAAGGAGTCCTGTTCTATTTTCTTTAGAATAATTTTTTGTTTCTGGCATCACTTCGGGGTCGTTTTGATCTTCAGAGAAGTTGTCGAAGTTGATGAAATAACCAGAGGCAGTTCTGTCAATTGTTGGGATTGTTGTTTCAATCTGTCTTTCGGTAGCATTTTCTGATGCCACATTGTTGTAGACCGGTGTTTCTTGACGAACTGTTTCAATCTGTGTCTCAAGAGGCACGAGTTCCATGGCATTATTGCATAGTCCTTCTCTGTGCACTGCAGGCTGATCGAATGTGATTAGTCTTTCAGTTTGAACCTCTTGGATTGTTGCAAGTTTGGGTATTCTGTTGTTTCTTGGGAGTCCACTGGGCCTACTGTTGATTATAGGCCACATGCTTGTGGTTTTACCAGGTCGATAGACACGACTCTGTTCTCCTTTTTACCAGCAAGGGGCGGTAGTACAACTGATCTTGTTCCGGTGACTGCCAAGACAGGTACTGCTTTTCTGTAAGAAGGCCCAAATTCCTTCTTCACCGCGATTTTTTCTCTGACTAGATCCCCAATCTTTGGAATCCAGACAGGCCTTGCTGGGGCTGTTGCTTGTGGTGCCTGGTCAGTGGTAGATGGCTGTTGTTTTAACTTTATTATGCTTAAGGATTTTCTTGTTTCATTCAGTTCCTGTAAAACAGCCAAACGATCTTTGATGTCAAAGTCTGTTGTTTTTTCTTGTACCACTGATATCTGACTATCGGGGTCCTGAATGTTCATTCTAATTCCGAACAATAGTTCGTATGGGCTGAAACCTTTTAGAGAATTTCTTGGCAAGTTATTAAGACTGGTCTGGACACTTATTAGATGTTTGACCCACCCAGCGCCTGAACCTAATACCTTTGCTGTTATAGATCGCTTTATGTCCCGGTTTTTTCTTTCAACCACACTATTCCCTTCGGGGTGCGACGGACAAGAATACCGCAACCCAATTCCCAAGCTGGCCATGGCCTCCTTATAAGCTCGAGAGCTAAAAGCAGGACCCTGGTCAGAATGAAACGTGGTAATTGCGCATGTGCCGATAAAGACTCGCAGATCTTTTATAACCGTTCTAGCGTCAGCCGAGCGCTGGGGCCACATCCATATGAACCTCGTACAGGAATCCACTGCTACCATGATATATCTATAGTTGCCGTCCCTTTGTAGGGGACCACAGTGGTCCAGGTAAACACATGCAAATGGTTTATCCGAGATAAGAAGGGGTGTCTTTGCTGGTCGTTTTACTGTTGATACTTTTATCCTTTGGCATATATCGCATTCTAATACATACTTTTTAGTTTGTATCCTCAAGCGAGGCCACCAATATCTCTGTTTTAATAGTGATATTGTTGCGGAAACACCAGCGTGTGCAGAAGCAAGCCCTTTGTGTGCCGCTTTGATTAGTCCTAACCTGTGTTCCATGTTTGGAATTACCCTATCCCCCACTCCAGGGATTCGAGCAAAAGGAACATTATTCGTATCTGTTAAGTACAAGTACTTTTCTGGAAAGCCTTTTGGGAGTGTTTTCTTTCTGACAGCTTGTAGAATATCGCTGTCTATTTTTGTTTGTGACCGAGTTATCGCAGCTACGGAAGCCGTTTGCACAGCTGCCTTCGCGGCTTCATCAGCCAATGAATTCCCTGCAATGTGAACGCCATCACGTTGATGACTCAGTGTGTGTATCACGTGAGTCTTTTGTAGTTCTTTCTGTAAAAGAACTACCTGTTCCCAAAGCATTTTATGCTTTATTGTGCCACCTTTTGCATCTTTGAAACCATTTTCCACCCAATTCTGCAAGTATTCATTATAAGATTGTACGCAATAAAAAGAATCGCACACTATTAGTGTGGGGAATTCGCGATCGGTATTTTCTAGCGCCATCTTAAATGCTACTAATTCAGCTCGTTGAGCCGAGCAATCTCCTAGAGATTGTGTTTTGGTGACCATTGGTCTAAATTTACCTTTGTGCCAGCGACCTTTAACAATCGCGCACGCAGCACTGTAAGCTTGCTTACCCCCAACTGCGGGTTGTGCTGATCCGTCAGTATATATAATACTTCTGTATTCTTCGAGAGGCAGGATTTCAATTGGCAGAGGACATTCATATTCATATTGTAAAAATTCCTGTGTTTTTAAGTTAGGATCAAATTCATAAACTACGTCTGTTGCAGCAAGAGAATTAACCCACTGGATCCATCTCGGATGCAAAGCTTTAGCATTAGGAATGCTTGCTTTAGTTACCGCTTCTAAAGCCGGTATAGGTGTTACGATTACTATGCGTTTACCTTGTGCTAGGGGCTTTTCTTTTGCTACAGCAGTCTGAACCGCAGTTAGAATTTTCTCAGTTGAACTGAATTTTATTTCAGCCTTTGTGTACAAATGTGATTTGTATGCTGTTGGTACCTTTTCTCCCTCATTAGAGGTTAGGTACGTGAATCCGCATCTTCCTGGGATGACTCGGATTACAAGATCGCGTGTGTTGTCACGTGCATCTAATTTTGTTTTAGATAACATGTCTGTTTGCAGTGATCTCAAAATTTCTGTGTGTTTTTGAGTCCAATTGATTTGTTTAAAATCAGGTTTAATTAGTTCGTAGAGAGGTTTAACCCTCTCTGCGTAATTTAGAATGTACGTTCTTCCGAAATTCAGAAAACCTAGTATGGATTGTAAATTCTTCAGCGTTTTTGGAGCTTGGAGTACAGCGCACTTCTCTAAGAAGTTGTCCGCTAGGCTTTTTCCTTCACTTGATAATTCGTACCCTAAGAATAGTACTGTCAGATGGGCAATTCGTGACTTTTTAAAGTTGAATTTGTAACCCTCTGCTGCGAACCCAAGTATAATGGTGTTCACTCTTTTCAAGTGAGTATCCAAGTCGTCGTCTGTGAGATAGATATCATCTACATAAGATAATGCCTCATCATCATATATTTGTAGTAACTCTGTTACTCTAGCTGAGAATAGTCCTGGGCTGTTCTTGAACCCCTGTGGGAGTCGACAGAATTTTTTCTGCGACCCAAATGCAGAGAAAGCGGTCAAATATCTACTTTCCGGTGCAATGTTTTGACAAAAGAAACCATTAGATATGTCTAATGTCGTTTTATATTTTTTCCTAACTATGTTATTCATTAGGGCTGCACTATGCGAGTTTTGTACTGCAAAAGTTTTGCAACATGCATTAAGATGTCTGTAGTCCAAAACTAGACGATATGAATTGTCTGGCTTGGAGACAGGAAACAAAGGATTGTTCATTTGAGAGGTGCATGTTTCAATCACCCCCTGGTATTCAAGTTGATCTAAGATCTCCCTGACTTGTTTTTTAGCTTCTTGCTTAATGGGATACTGCCGTTGGGCAGTTGGTTCACTTTTTAACTGGATTTTGTGAGGAGGTGAGTCCTCATCCCATCCTACATGATTTTTATATAATGCCGGTGCCTGGGCTACTGCCCATTTCCTTGCATAAGTATATTTTTTTTTAATCGGAATGTGATTCGAGAAGGCAGGCATAATCACTTCTTCGCCATGAGGGCACTCCCTGACAAACTCTGGGGGCCAATCTTTTTCAGCTAAGAGAATATCATAGCCTTTTGAGAGCTTATCCCAAAATAGACCTCTTATTTTCCTAGTCTTATCACCATCTATACGCAATGTTGTTTTGTATATCTTATGGGGCTCGCTAAGTCTGGTGTCGGCAGTTTCAACCTGAATGTATTCATTCGTGTCCACTGTCTCCAGATGACTCATCAGGATCTTGCGCGCTATACTGATTTCTGCTGCACTGTCCAACATTGTCAATGCCCACTCCCCGTTTTTCAACTGTGTCCTCAGTATTCTCGGCATTGTTGATTACTCTAATACTGGCTACCTTCTTTTTTGGAAATTGAGATTTTTTACTCTGAGCAGGTTCCTTGTCTTTGGATTTGGTGTGCTCTCCTGGGTCTGACCGTCCTCTTCTTTCCGATTTCTGCGAAAAAGATCGAGAGGGACGTGTATCAATACTTTGATATCTATCAGGTTTTTTGAGATTATCCCTATTTCTAAGGTTATATCTTTTCTCAGAGGGCTCCCTCTGGGGAGACTGGTGTTCTCGAGTCGGAGTTCTTTCCCACCGTCGAGGAGACCTTCCTCTGGACTGGAAAACTTTTTCCTTGGGAGTGGATTGTTTATTTCCATCCCAGCTCTTTTTAGGAGAGTTTGAATTAGTTTTAATAAATAATTTTTCAGGATTTTCGAGCAGTTGGGGCTTTACTGGTTTCCCACCCAAGCTGTCTCTACCTAATTCTTCATAGCATTTTTCTATGATTTTGGCAAGCTCAACTGGCTGATCTTTTATATCTGTTTCCTTCAACTTCTGGCGGATCGCCACAGATGCTGCTTCTCCTTTTATATTGGCTAATAATATAGCCGAGACCTGCTTGAAGTCTTTCAGTAATTTCATACCAAGATTTAAAGCGGGCTTTGGACCGTATTCATTTTGAATCTGTTTTAGCACTTCTGGTATTACCGCCATAGACGGAACACCATGTGTTTTTGTGTAAATGGAAGCAAAGACTGTACCCCAAGTGTCACAGTCCTCCACGTGTGGTGCGATTCCCATAGGAAGGCAGATTGTCAAGATTCTGTGTTTCTCAATAGGGGTAGTATCAGGAAATACTGCCTCTATTTGAGTGATTTTCTGTGCTAACCAGAAAGGAATTTGTTCCAGTTTTACGGGTGTTTTACCAAGACATGACTGTATGTTCTGTGGTGTAATTTTATTAGTGTTCCCCAGATGAGGGGTCAGCTGTGGTACATTAACAACTGGTTGGACTGTTGCAGTCCGCATTACATATTGGACTAATTGCCTATGTATTTTTATAAGTGTTTTTAGCTGTACTAACAGCTCTTCTCTAGACATATTTGCAATGTCCGGATGTGGTGTGTAGCTGGCTAGAACCGGCCACGTTGCTCCTGGTCTACCTAGTGGACCGAGCCTGGTAATATGATCATTATGTTTTAGGGCGCCATTAAACCAGAGCAGGTGCTCTTGGAATTTTAGTAGGATTTCAGTCTCCTCGAAAGGGTCGTACTCTTCCAGAGGTTTCTCTATTTTGTAATAGTGAAACTCTTTTGTTCTAGCGTTTGCCGCTGGAAAGTTTATCCATGAATAGAATACCTCTGTCTGCCGATATTCGTGTGCCTCTATCACGAAAATTACTGTACCACCTTGTGGTGTCAGTCCGTTCTCTATAAGTTTTAACTTTATAGATTTTCTTAAATGTGCCGGGATGATTATTGCACCCGGTACCGTGTCGTCGGGATCCTGCTAAGTCGCATCTGCTGCGGCCCCAGTGGTTCCGTTTTCTCCTGGCATTGTATAAATGCAGGTTTTGCAGAGTTGGTCTCCAAGGAGACAAAGATTAGGTGCACAATATTTTGGAACACTGTATCCTTCAACGTTGAATAAACCAGAGCTTTACATAGGAATCTCTTCCTACTGAGTTTGGGCGGATTTTAACCTTTCACCCACTCCAGACGTCTATTGGAGTATTTACGGGAGAAAGGGGTATGTGTGAAATATGCACGACTGAGTTACTTTAACGTCTTGCGTTAGTTTATCGCCTTACCAAACGTTGGGCGCCATGTAGTGTAGTTCCTATTTTCCCAATAGGCCCTGCGCATTGGAATAACATAAACAGTAGTATCGACGTAGAAGTGCGGATCTTCCAGGCCTCTACTGACTATGCTAAACTTAATTGGGTTTGTTACCAACTAGCTCAGAGGTCACTGGAAACTTTCTTGACTGAAATAGGAAGTGATCAGCTTCCCTGGCACAGACAAGAAGGGATTCAGTTTTCCAACAACCGTGCAACATGACAACTTCGCTCCTCAGATCAAGAGTCAATCTCTAGGGTCGTGTGAAACAATAGACAGTTATTTTACTCAGTCAGGTTAGTGCAGATTACTTTCACAATATGTAGAGAATAGAGAGACGGGCGTTTGTCAATAAAGGGTTAACATTTATTGAACAGTCTTTCTTCTCGTACAAGAGAAATGTATTGCCACAATTGCAAGACTTGTTATGATAAAAAGGTACGTACAGTAAGATAAGTATTGCGAAATAATACTGTAAAAGCATTGATATGGTTTCTTAGCCATACAATGGTTTAAAAGTAATAAAACATATATACAGTCATATATACATTAGGCTAAAATACTCAACTGGTGCTTCTAACTACGCCTACCCCAGTGTACCTGACCTAAGCCTAATACTTGGAAGGGGAGTAAGTAAGTAGCTTTAAGTTAAGTTGGTTTTGCCAAGGTTTGCTTCAAGAATTCTCACTAAGGGTTTAGTCAACACCATACCTCTGAATTGAATGATGGAGGTCTGGTAGCTCCTTCAGGGAAACTCGGTATCCCAGTCACCCGCAAGGGTAGACCAGAAACGCTGGAGCTGAATTTCTCGGCAGGAGAAAGACAGCGTCTCTCTTCAGCGCGTCGAGGAGGAGGAGGGGGGACAGCGTCCGCGGGCAGCTTGCATCTGCTGGGCTCTTTGCAGGGGACGGCTGTTCAGCTCCTAGGTTCACCACACCATCTTTCGCTAGTTAGCAGCGATAGCAGTAGCGATAGCAGCTATGATATCTTCAGCATGACAGCTTCTTCAGCAGCAGCGAGATAGCTGGCAGCATCAGCGATGGCATTAGCGTAAACAGCAGCAGCAGACAGCGTTTGCTTAAGGCAACGTTGGTAATATTTATACCTGAAAGGTGCCTTATTTGACGTAAGTTTGCTGGACATAAGACGTCAATATAGATGTCACTAGGAAGTGATCGCTTATCAGTTGCTCATTAGAGTTCTATTACTAATCAAAACACAGCAAGCGGGGATTTCCAGGTTTGCTGAGTTTTTATCTTGTTGAAGAACTCGGAGTGTTAATCTAGGAATCTCAGATAGTGACTTCTGCTCTGTCATTGCACTAATTGGTTGCAAAGGAAGTGGCAGAGAAAGCTATTCTGGAATGTGGCTCTGTTCGTGTGAGGCCAGAGATGAGTTACTGAATATTACACTTGAACGGTTATGCCAATATAGGGAATAAATGGATTTATAGCCGAATAGGGGCGTAAGGTCACAGTATCGATCAGGATCCTAGATAAGCACGCAACACTTTCAGATTAACACAAAATGATTCAGCAGAAAGTTGTCTCACAGTAGAAATAGCAACTTGCAAGCACAGTACATAACTATTGTGGCCAGTGTCTATCTAACCTCCCACTTCTTCACCCTTGCTCTAACATTAGTGGGAGCACTATGGACTCACTCCATTAGAGTCGACTATGACAATCTACACCAGTCTTATTCTTTTTCTTCTCTCTTGTTTAGCAAAATTGGTACGTTAACTTCTGCAAGCCGGCATAATGCCAGCGCAGTCAACTTGCACCCGAGAAAAACAGAAGCCCGCCATGATGAGTGAGACAGACTTGCGTTACTGTACCAGTCCAGTACATGCAGGTGGTGATACTCTTACTTTTCTATTACGGGTGGCACTGAGAATACTCTGTTACAAGGGCTACTGCTTAATTAATTTAACTTTCACCCTACAGTGCCAATGAATACTAGAAAAGGAAAATGAAGAAGATAAATAATCTGATTATCTATCACTGCACATGGTATGTATTTGCTTACATATGGGATGACTTTAGGTGCTTTGCTTTTTATTGAGTGAACAGTGATACATACACACATGAATGACCGAGTTCTACTGCACTTAATAACAGAGGTAGTGGGAGGCTATCGTAATAGCCGGATATATGCTGTGCTTGCAATACAAACTACTGCTACTATTCATGGTTGTATTCGGACAAAATTACAACTTCTTTTCCTACACTGGGAAGGACGTGCGGGTGCGGTGTTGCATGCTCTTCAAAGTAACACTTAGTTCATCCAGTGACCGTCTACTCTCTCTAGATACACATATGCTATCTAAGAGTCAGATAGTACCATGATCCAGGCATCCATCCATTCAAACTATATGTCAATCATTCTTCTTCATGTCTCTCATCTGGACAAACCTTACTTTTTCTCACGGGGAGCACACTATGCAGTCTGCAATCTCAATAAGTAAGGAATATAAGAGCTTACCACTGCCCGCCACTACCGTGGCAACCCGCACAGCAGTTTTGTCCGGCACTTGCACCGCCTCCTCCCCAGAGGTCTCCTCCTCCACCTCCGCGCTGGGCCCAGCACCAGATGTTCCACCTACAACGTACATTTAAGAATGTTAGATGTCATAGAAATACACCACTCACTAGTATCTTGTCTAGGAATGAAGAAATGTGAATACAGAAACCAATCTAATAATTTGTGACTGTCTACTCTAAAGTAAAAATGTCCCTTTTTCCAGGGAAGGGTGTTGTCTTGCTGCACTTTTTGGCACAACTGATGAATGCTTGCTTTTTAACACGCACTATTTTTCTCATAACTGACAGAAGCTTCACTTCTAAGAACAAATCATCATCACTAGGAAGGAGTGACCAACGATTCAGCACCAAAAAGGAACATTAAAGTTCAAACCAGGTGAGAGCTCGACTCGCCCACAATAAATGTGTTAAATAAATCAATAAGCACTTTTCCATTTTTAATCAACTGTTTATGTTTTATGACAAGCTTGATTTTAATAAATATTTTTACTTTTAATAAAGCTTTAAAACTTAAATAGACTCTGTGGTTTTCGGTCAAGAGGGAATGAGCAAAAGGTTTTGCAATTTGCAAGCATGAGTCCGTGCCTCTGACACTTCTGGACTCTGACTCTGTACTCTTGTCCTGCGTTGGATAATCATCATTGGGGATCAATCATCGATGAATTCGGGAGCTAAATGATTCTGCCACACTATCTAGTCAGTAAGGAGATTGGGGGTTCTTCAAAGTCTGATATCACTGAGGTATGTGGAAAGTCTACCTGCGCCTATTATAATTGATAAACAATGCACTATTTAGTGTCCATAGTTCTGTTTGTGCAGATTTGTCCCTGCAACAGTAGTAGTATGGATTGTCCTCCTATCCAAACCAAAAGTAAAGTAGTATCTTATTCTTTCTTTGTGGTCTTTCACCTTTTTATTGTTGGTAATTGTCAAAGCATAAACATTTAGAAGACTTGAAAAGACATTATGGACAATCCCAGAGGACTGCACTCAGTGCATAGAGCTATTGCTGACTAGAATGGAAGTTTAGTTTAACACCTTTTGCCAAATGTGCAATCTTAGTTAGTTACACAGACAGACTAATAAGAATAATCTAGTAATACCACAGGGAGTCATAGTGAAGGCAGGATAAGAATTTAGATACAGTCTACAAGAAGATCAAAGACGATTTAGAAAAAATCGAATGACGAACACTAGGAAAAAATAGGTACTCTATATTAAAATTAAAACTTACCGGGGCCAGCAAAGGAGCCCTCGCCTGACCGATCCTGGCCTTGAACAGCAGCAGCAGCCGATAACCCCTCCTCCTCTGTCCTCTTGCCCCTGGGGGGAGCTGATGTACAACATGAAAGAAAGAAAGACCCAAGAAATGGATGATTGTTGTCAACCAAATCAAACATTTCAAAAGAACAATAACAAAATATTTTGGCGAAATAGCAAATAGACAATTATTCCACGGGATATATTGACCTATCTCATGTGGTCTACTACGATATTAGTATTGCTTGATTTGCGGACCGTCGACTTGGAAAGTTATGTAACTCACTAAACAAACCACTAAAAAGGTTCGCCTAGGACTGGCAGGCAGCAGTCCGCAGCACACGAAGTGACAGACAAAGTCCATCGTGATTGCAGATCAGCGACAACACTAAAAAGTTTCCTACTACATTAACCAGTCATTAAAATACTCAAACTATCAATTCACCACCACTATTTCTTCTTATTGCCAGGTGTACAAAGGAAGGACTGGACTTGAGTCTGTAGGGGCAGATTTACAAGCCCCTTGTGGCTCTTTTGCTCCATTGTTGCGTGACTTTTGTGACGCAGCAGCAGAACAAAAGAGGCGCCATGGTGCGGCGTATATATAAATAACGTGACGCATATGGGAGATGCATCACGTTGTAAAGCCCTGCGCCATCAGGGAGCGTTACGGCACTAGGGAGGGTGTTCCTGCGCAGGAACGCATCCTAAAAGTGGCTGAGGGAAATCTACAAGATTTCAATCAGTCACTTTTAGGACAATGATGCGTGACTCAAACCCTGCGCCTGCTTGAAGCAGAAGTACGGCTTGACGCAGCATTGGGGAGATAGGGCACCCCAGAGCATTGCTGGAGCTGCACCATCGTTGCGACGCAACTCCAGCAATGTGCCGCCTTTACGGCACAGATGCGTAACGCTTCGGTGACGTTTTGGGCCCATGGTGCGCCGCATTGTAAATACAGTGCACCATAGGTGGTCATTGTGTGGCGCACAATTACTGGTGCATTCCTGCTACTTTGCAGGGATGCGTCGGTAATTGAAAATCTGACCCTTAGTATCTAGCATTACGCAGCTCTTTAAACAACACTCATACATAATTTCGCAGGCCAATGAAATGAACACAAATCGAAAACAAATAAGCATAGTAGCAACGCTACTGAGAAGGAGAGCAGTGCACCTGAAATGCCCAGAAGATTTTGAAATATAATTAAATTTACCTACAATGTAATCAGCAGCATTATTGCACTTGGTAAAAAACAAAAATTTGCAATATAATAACACACAGAGCAGGAGAAAACAGAGTAGTGATGAAATAGCTACTACTACTCACCAAGCCCGGGATCTCGAGGCCGAGCAGGTCGACCAAGCGCGTTCCCCGTCCAGGAGATCTGTCCAATGGTGGGTGGCCTGGTTGTAGGTGCGCCGGACCCAAGAGTGTTGGTACATGGCCCGGCACAGCTTCTCCCACCGCTTCCAGCGCTCCCGGATCCCGTAGCCGCTAGCGATCTTGCCGCCTGCCATGATGGTCCTGGGGAGGCGGCACTGGACATAAGAACACTAGTGCGGCCACCTCCTCCGTGCTAAAGATCTCCCGGGCTGTGACTTGCTCCCCCATCAAAAGCCCGCACGGGAGCAAGGCACGGGGTGCGGGACCCTTCCTCTGCTTCCCGGCTCCCTTTACCATGGTCTGGGCAGAAAGGAAGGTAAATAATAAATAAGAAATAGAATAGGGAAGAAGAAAAGAAAAGAGTTTAAAAAAGTAGTTTAAAATTAACCAAAAGTAGCAGAAAACACAAAAATATAGAGCTAGAAAAATAGAGGGATAGATAAGAAGTAAAATAGATTAAAAAAAACTTCAAACAAGCAAAAGATGGCAGAGATTGACAGAGGATACAGAAAGCATGCCCAGAACCATAGCAATGAATGAGAAACAAGATGGCCGCACCCGTTCACGACTGTGTGGGTAAGTTTGCGCGAGATTTCCCTCGCGATCAAACGCGAACTTGTACTAGAGAGCCGCACACTTTGCGAGATTACACATAGCACCCGGAAACGGAAATACGTCACGCAAACAAGATGGCCGCGTCCGTGAATGACCGCGAGGGTAACTTCGCGCTGTTGCGCTACAAGGGGCTCGCTAAAACGCACAAAACCTTGCGAACTAACACACCACAAAAAAACAAATCGCATATTCGTACGAATTCGCGGCTTCCGAATTCGATCTCGCGCAAATTCGTGCCCCGCGAATCCCGCGAAATTGCAGAAAAATGATTTTTGCAAAACTGAAAGCACTCAGCAGGCGCAAAAGTTCAAACTCATCATTAGTAACCATTCCCTGTAGTGCTTCCTGAGGGGCCCCTCCCGAGTTCAGTTGCCTACTTGCAACTATTCTATGACCCTGCTCTGACCCTCACATCAGGCTCAGAGAATAGCGGCAAGTATGCCACAAAGGTCCTGTTAAAAAAATTACACTGCAACAGAAAGCAATTACAGATAAGGAAGCAGGTGCCAGACTGGAAGTTCAAATTCAATGACACATTAATCAACCCCTATTTCATTCATGTCAGTGCAGGGCAGGTGTGCTTTTCCCCCCATAATCTACAGTGATGAACCGGAGGGTGGCAGTGATGTACCAGAGGGTGGCATGGGTGAGACAGAGGGTGGCAGTGGTGAAACAGAGGGTGCTGTGATGAACCAGACGTAGAAACAACATGGCCGCGACCGTTGCGACCCGACAAGTAAGTTTGCGTTTGCGAACTGGTAAAAAAGACTCATGAACTGGCAGAAATCCTTGCGAACACGAAAAAACCCCACAAATTCGCAAAAGTTCGCGGATTTTGCGGATTGCAAATTAGTAAATACGCAAATTCGTGAACCGCGAATTTGTGAATTTCGCCCATGCTTAGAAAACAAATCACCAAAAACCAAACAAGGGGCAGATGGAATCGTCAACAAAGGTAGAACAAACCCTTGACGCTAACTCAGTAGTCAACCTGACTGACATGAAATTATCTATGGAGGAAAAACAAATATTGGGTTTGGTACTTTCATACAGCCAGGAGAACACCTTATGGGATACGGGCATGGACATTTTCACTTACAATCAAAGAAAAAACCTACTAATACTGAACCATCATTTAGCGGCCCTTCCCTGTTAACAGCAGGGGATATGAATGTTTTTTAAGAACTTTGGTCGCTGCAAAATGAACAGTCTACAGACATTGGGCCTAGAGCCCACTGGCACGATAAAAACACCATTCAAGCCAAAGTCTATCTTTCAACCTATCATGCTGTATGACAACTTGGACGTCTATCACAAACAAGTGACAAAGGAACTCTAACAACTATATAAAACAACCATCAATGCCCGCCCCAGAATCAATAGATAAAATAATTGCTATAAACAGCTTATGAAAAAACTGCAGAGCGACAATAATATAATTGGGAGACAATCAGATAAAGGTGGTAATGTTGTTCTGGGGCCGGATAATCTGTATTTGGAAGGGGCACTACATCAGTTGACAGACACTGAGTGTTATAAGAAAAGCAATATACACGTTAAATCAGCATGGAATGACAACTACTTAAAATTATTGGCGTGGAAGAACGGGGGGCTGTTGAGTGAAGATGAATATCGCTTCTTAAAAAATGAACACCCAATCATCCCTGCTCTTTATTTCATCCCAAAACTTCATAAGTGTGCTAGTAAACCCCCAGACAGGCCAATAATCTCTGCCATAAACAATGTTATGGAAAATACATCCAAGTACGCGGACTGTTTTTTGCAAGATTGGGTCAAAGGTTTTCCATCATATATACAGGACACATCGGACTTTCTTGGAAAAATTAACAACAGTGCATGGCGGCTGCTAGTTAGTAGCGGTCGCAGGCTCGGCAGTACACCCAGGGGCATGCACGAATGAAGAAAATCAGGATGGAGTAAACAGGTATAAAGGCGGAATATACGAAGAATGACCGATTAATATCGTGAAGATAAGAAGATTTCACCGTTTTTTCGGCGTGGGGGTCTGGTGTTTTGGCGTCCTGGACCAGCTGGGAGAGATCTGTGAAGCTGGTTCCGCTCCGGGCTCGGGGGTTCGGCGCTGGCTTCGGGAGAGTTCAGGACACCTGGAGCATCATCCTGCGCCGTATGACTGAGTAGCTGAGACGGGTGTATCGTGGGGAGATTAAGGCGAGTGGTATTTCAAGAGAGCGGTCCTCTTGGTAACAAGGAGTCTTGCCCCCAGGTTGCCTGTGCTGATATCTTTTCTTCCGCGGAAGCGGGCACAGACGTCCCCTCTAGGTGAGCGGCAGTGGCAGAGGTAGCTTTGCAATTTGGAGGAAACGGCGAGTGTGGTTTCGGCTGCTGTTTAACCCCGTCCAATAAGGCAGATGGTGGCTTTCCTTGAGTCATTTTCGGCTCGTTTCAGAGATTAAGCAAGGGGTGTAGTGCAAAATAAAAATAATTAGACTGAGGGATCTCTGGAAAAGCCTGGAAATCTTTCGAGTCTTATAGGGGTCAAACAGAGATTTAAACACACTCCTGGGGGCTTACAGTGCGCCCGTCTCCTGGATAGACCTGACTCCAATGTTCAAGACCCACGTTGGCAGTAAAAACCTTCTTGTGTTTCAGGAAAGTAGGGCTAAACTTCCCTTTCCTCTAGAGAGTAAGGATTTGAATAGGCAGTAAAACAGTAAATATATCTTCTCTCTGCAGTGACTCTTTTGGTGGACTCTTTTGGTGGAATGCTCCTTTTTTAATAAGCTTTCCCTGCTATCTTTTGGGGATTGGGCAGATAAAGGGTATTGAAAATAAGGGCGCCTAGCCCATCTGTAGAGCAGAGAAGTGGCGGAAGGATGGGATTTGCTGTTTGGCAGCGGACGCTGGTCTGAAGCAGCTGAGGGGTTGGCAATCAGAAGGGGAGTGTCGGCCAGAGTGGAACTAAGTACTAGTTCCGCTCCTGCATGTCTGGTATGGCTATCACCAGTAACCAGTGAACAAAATGAATTTTGGACTTCAATGTCGACAGTAAGACAAAAGAGGAGAGACTGGGGGCCAAAGTTACATTACGAGAGGGAGAGTGATTTACAGGAAGACCATGTCAGGAATTCACTATTGGAATTAGAGAAAAACAAACCAAACAGGTATACTCTTAGGAGTGGGGAGATCTGGGGAACAGAGAGCTCTGCTTATAAACTTGCAGATTCAGAGTATACAAATATGGCAGGAGTCCAACCCACAGCAAAAGGGATAAAAGAGGCAACATTTGTAAAAAGCACAAGCTCAATCAGGAAAATAAAGGAAAAAACTGCAAACCCTCACAATAATACCCCTTCAAAAAAGGAACGAACATTTTTTGCTAGAAATAAAACGAGCAGAACATGCGGCACAAGAGTCACTCCATCATTAAGATCTTTTTTTAAGGTACAGAACACACAACTTGGTAGACCCAAAAGTAGCAGTAGCAGTAGAGGAAAACCCGACTAGTCTTTATCATACTCAGCTAGGGTGTGCTAATAAGGGGTCAATGGAGCCGGTCCCGTTGGATAATAGGTATGAACCTTTGACGCAAGAGGTAGATGAGGATACTGTAGATTTACCCCCTGAATCACCTCATGCATCCCCATCTGTGCAGGTCAATATAGAAGGTGCCACCATGAATGGAAAGGGTAATGAAGCAGGTGCTCAAAAGCCATTAAATACCATAGACACAGCAAGAGACAAGGGAGCGACCACACTAACTGAGGGACTTTTAACCACTCTGTTAACAGAAATCAGGGATAAGTTTGCGGTCTCTGAGAATAACCAACTAAAGATACAGTCTGTCTGCGAAATTCTTGAAAATAAGATGAATGCAATCTCTGATAGAGTGGGCGCCATAGAAGAAGTGGTTGAGAATCTAACAAAACAAGTGGACAAAAACACACAAGAAATACAAGCGCTAAGAGGAGAGGATAGATCCCTGAAAGATAAGCTGGAAAATCTAGAACATGCTGCTAGAAGAAACAACATCAGACTCTTAAATATTCCAGAAAATGCAGAAGGTGAAGATATAAAAGCTTTTGTAGTAAACCTCCTCCTAGAGCTACATCCTGATATTGATAAGAAAAGTCTGGAGGAAGACATACAGCGAGTTCATCGTGATCCATATCTAAAAAAGCCTGGGAAGAAAACCCCCAGAAAAATCCTGGTTAATTTCAGGACATATACGTTAAAAGAGAAGATTTTGGCAGGAGGTCTGAAAGCAGGAGAGTATAAGAGACATGCATGGTCATTCCGCATTAGATCAGATATATTCCACATGACCCAAGAAAAATAATGGGAGCTAGGGAATGTTATGCCGGAATTGAAAAAGTTAGGTGCTACAGCAAACTTGCGATTTCCAGCCTCCCTTAAAGTCACGTGGGACAACAAAATGTATACATTCAGAGATCCGGTCGAAGCAAACGCCTTGTTATGTAAGATAAAGAGTACTTCACCCACATTGGCACTTTTGAAAAAAACCCTGGGTAGAAAAAGAGCCTAAAACCGGAGGTTTCCTCTAATAGTAGAAGGGGAGGTTTCCCAATGGGGTGGGGGGTGTTTTCTTGTTTCGAAATATTTGAAGATGTAAGTAGATTTCTGGACATATGTGTAATTGCAAGATACAGAGGAAGTAGACATCTCATGTTATGGCTAACGTCGGAGTAAAAGATTTGGAAATAACGACCTGGAATGCAAATGGTCTGAGGGTCCCGCAGAGAAGAAATAAGATCTTGGAATATCTGAGACTATCTGAGAGTAAACATTTTCTTATCCAAGAATCTCATTTATTGAAGGAAGAATAGGTCTCAATATTAAGGCAACAGAAGTGGGTGGAACACTATATATGCACAAATCAGACATGTATAGCACAAAGGAGTGGCTATTCCAATTAAAACATCAGCAGCAGCGGTATTGGAAGAAAGTATAGTAGACCCAGGGGGAAGATGGGCTGTTGCTAAAATAATGATCGGTGGAGTGGGTTTTACGCTAGCAAGTTATTACAGCCCTAATATAGATGATCCAACACACCTGTATGCTTTGATGCCGCAGCTAGCAGAAGGTGAAAATTACATCATCTTAGGAAGAGACTTAAACCTAGTGCTCGACCAAAATAAGGATTCGACCTCTCATAGAGCTACATCAAATTCACAAAAAATGAGAAAAGCTTTAAAACAACTGATGCACAATTTAGGTTTAATAGACATCTGGAGTGAATTGGAAAGGTTTGGAAAGGTTTCAGGATACCTGTTAAGTTAAAAAAAACAGAGTTAATGAAATGGAATACAGAGTTAGTAAGTACCTTTGAAAAGAAGGAGATAAGGTATCTGGGAATACAAATAACCCAAAACATAGATACCATTGCACAAGTTAATTTTGATAAGGTTACAAAAGAAGTTTGCACTCTCCTAAAATCTTGGGGGGCTATGTCTCTTTCTTTCCTAGGTAAATCTAATTTAATAAAAATGTCAATTCTTCCTAAATACACCTTTTTATTTAACACTATTCCCCTTGAGTTCCCAAAAAATTGGTTCAAGAAGGCGCAGGGTCTTTTTACAAAATGTATATGGGGAAATAAGAGTCCTAGGATCTCCCAAAAAAAATAAAAGAGAGTACGGTGGGATTGCTAGCCCGTATCTTTATTTGTATATGTGTGCATTACAGTTAAAAAATTTCAGACAACTAATGATGAAACACAGTGCATTTTCACCGCTCTTTAAAGCACTTACACAGGCAGTATCTCAACAAGCCAACGGTTTTCTTCTAAAATTCGGCAGTCCGAAATGTTTTAAAAAAGTGAAGTTGAAGACGCTATTGACATCTGTAAAACTTTGGTCACAAGTAAGCCGCCTCTTAAAAATTCCATACTATAATGATATTACCCCTATCTGGAACTCTTAGTGGATGCCAGCATGTTTGACCGGCGCATTGGCGTTGCCTTTGCGAAACTGTGGAATTTTACTGTGGGGCCAATTGTTAATTGATGGAGATCTTATATCTTGGTCACATTTATCAACCATAACTGGAAACTTGATCTCAAAGTTTAAATACTACCAATTAATAAATTGGACAAAAGCAGTTGGAAAAGATCTGAAAGGAAATTCGTATTTACCAGTAAAGATTTTCTCAATAAGCAACAAAGTAAAGGAGGTGGCGGATTGGTACTGGCTATTGGTACAAAATGGAGAAGAGGAGCAGGCCTCATTTATGGAAATTTGGAAGAAGGACCTGCCAGATGAAGATCTCAAATCTATGGGGTAATTATCAATGTCACTTCTTTGGTCTTGTGTAAATGCTGCACCATTAAAAAAGAATCACATTATTTTTACAGCTCACAAAGCATATTGGACCCCGTGGAGAATCTCAAAGATGGGAAATCGGGAGATCAAGAAATGTCCTAAATGCAGAGAAGATAATGCAAACGAGGTCCATATGTTTTGGAGCTGTCCTGTTATACACAAATTTTGGATCAAAGTGAGTAAGATCATATCAGATGTTATGGGGACAGAAATAAAATTATCCTCAAAATCTGTAATTTTTGGGATCCTTCCTAGTGGGGGGGGGTGATTTAATATTAACAAAGAAACACAAGGCCTTGTTCTTTACCCTGATTTTGCTAGCACGAAGGGAATTGTGTATTAAATGGATATTAACATGTCCTCCCACAGAGAACGAATGGATTTATTCTGTTCAGAGGACGGCACGACTAGACCAAGCTTGTAATTACACAAAAAGACCAAATATTGGGAAATCTGGGATAATTGGGTGGAGATAGGGTCTCGACACACATTTTGAGGAATTGGGTTTTAAATATTTTATTCTATTTCCATTTGTATATGTTTCTGTAATCACAATGTAGACCCTGGTGTTGCTGAAGTCCTATGATTAATAATATGCTTCAGATATGGTCCTGGGGACTAGTCTGAAAAGGGCCACTCAATGGTAAGTGAGAATATATGGGCCGCCTTCCGTCTCAAGATTATGGTTTTGAAATCCTAAAGAAGTGTCAAAGGTGCAGCTCTGGAGATACATGGTATCCTTTCTCCCTCATGGAGGGGCAACCGGACCGGTAATCAAAAATGTCATCCTTCAGACACGGGAAGGGGTCAGAGAAGAACCATACATCTTGTTTTGATTATGGAAGCATATTATCTTTAAATGAGGACAAAAAGAAAAAAAAACGGTACATGGAGTCCCGATCTACTTTTAATAACATTAAACGTTACATCTCTTTATACATCTATCCGACATTATGATGGACTTAGGCTATTCAGCATTACTTAAACCTAAGATCCATGTATCTTTCCATGCACAACAAAATGCTGATTACAATGATCTCTACATGTCTGGAGCAGAATTTATTTTTGTTTGATAATCAAATTTATCAGCAGATCAGGGGTGTTGCAATGGGGGCCTGCTTTTCCCCCAGCTTTGCTTGTTTGCATATGGAGCTGTGGGAGGAGCAGGTCCTCATGGGACAGCACAAAGATACAATGGACCAGTATGTACTGACTTAGTTGCGCCATATAGATGATTTGTTTCTTATTTGGAGAGGATCAGAAACTAGTGCATTACAGTTCATTGACCAGATCAATAACAATTGTCTTAATCTCCACTTCACCTCCACCATCAGTAAGTCTTCAGTGTATTTTTTGGATGTGGAGGTATTTGTAAACAAGGACACCATTTCCACCAAGCTGTTCAGGAAACCTACTTCTCGCAACAGAGCATCCCCTATGGGGAGATGCTACGTATCAAGCACATCTGCAGCTCTGAGGAGGATTGCAATGCAGTGCAGAATTTGAGTAGACAGAGGTTCCAGGCAAGAGGGTATGCTCCTAACATCATAGACAGAGCGATCAACAAACTAAAACTCTAGAAATGAGGCTCTTGCATTAAAACCTAGTCAGGTAGAAACTAGTCAAGATCATTCGGAACAGCAACCCAGGATCATAATTACTTACAATAGGCAGCACCAGGCACTTAGAAAGATTCTAAATAGAAATTGGAGTCTGGTATGGAATGACCCAATCCTGGGTGATTATCTACCTGCGAAACCTATCTTGACCTTTAGAAAATCTAGGTCGATGAGCAATAGCTGGTTAAGAATAGCTCAGAACTTAAACCACCTACCAACTGGCTTACAATGTATAAAGGTTTTAAAAAATGGCCAAACTGCAAAGCATGTAAATTCACATGTAATAAGACCCGTTACCACAGTCCCTTCAAGCCAGATCCCATACTTATTAGTAAGAGACTGACTTGTAAAATGGAATTTGCAGTTTATGTGTTGGAGTGTCCCTGTGGGTTGCGGTACATCGGCTGCACTAAACTGCCAGCCCACAAGTGGATACTCCAGCATATAAGGGCAATCAACAACAAGGATTAAGCCTACACAGTAGCCAGGCATGTCGAGGAGTGTCATGACAGTAATCCTGTACATTTACAGTATTTCGTTATTGACGCAATTCCTCCTCTAAGAATAGAAGGAAATGAGATGCCAAATTGCGCCTCTTGGAAACGAGATATATATTGGAGCTCGACACCAAGACTCCATCTGGGTTAAATGCCAGTGAAGACTTTTTTACATGTTTATAAAGAGTATCCGGAGATATTAGGTAACATGTATATATAGTTAAGTTAGTTCCATCTCACTTAACTACCAATATGAGAAACTATATATTCCATAAACAGAACCCCTCCTCGCACAGTAACATTCGTTTAATTATCTAATTAGCACTTTGCACTTTTCTGCACCAATAGTGGGTCAGTAGGGTGATTCTTACGCACTGTTTAGAATCAAGACATAGGTGACTACAACTATACATCAGCCCACTTGGGTTTGATTTTGATCAACTATGGAAACAAGAAGTGATACACCATGACACTTGAAGATTGTATCAACATTTATGTTTAATATGTTTTTTATACAATGTTCTTAACTATAAAGTGCAATAATGATGATGGTATCTATATATCCAATGCATTTTGGTAAAACAATATTGGCATTTTTAGCTTTTACAAATCAAATTTGGGTACGTTTTAATAGATTTTAAATGCCATTCGTTAGTAATATTGTTTTTATTGTGTACGCATATTGTTTTTATTATATTTATTCATTTATGTATTTATTGTGATATTTATTTATATGCATATTTGCACCAAGTGAACCTCTTATTGAGTAGTACTCAGTAAATTTTCTATATCTATTTATTGGTAACCTGAGTCTCATAAACTACATACTGCACTTGCACTTTAAATTCTGGTCAGTTACAAAGGAACGCGTCATGTGCTCAAGGTCTGAGTGGGGGTTGAAACGTGTTATGGCGGATATGCTGGACATTTAATAAAATTCACTGAATTTGCACCAAGAACCTTGGGTCCACTCTTCGTCTTTCCATATAGTTGGATCGGCTGTTGCCAAGGCGAATCCTGCGAGATATATATATATATATATATATTCACTGAAAAAACCATAGGTTATAGACCATATATAGTTAGGAATTTGCATTTACGAAACCATGAAAATTCACCGAAAAAACCATTGGTTATAGACCATATATAGTTAGGGATTAGCATTTACAAAACCTTAATTTACTCGCACAAAACCATAGAAATTCGCATATATAGTTAGTTGCAATAACTATATATCGCGCACCCGCAATCCACTGCTGATGATGTCACATATTACATCATTCATGACATGGTCAGTGACATCACTGATGACATCACTGATGACATCTCAAATGACATCACTGATGACATCTCAAATGACATCACTGATGACATCACTGATGACAACATCCAGTGACTATGTTTCTGTAAAGTTAAAATATGTCTTACATATTGAAGAATGAGTGGATGTATAAGTGTTTGGATGAAGGATTTAGTAGGTGCATGACTGACTGTATGAGAGAATGATTAAATGTGTCTCACTGAGTGCATGGGTTAGTGACTAAACAGTCTTAATTTGTGCATCATTATTTCTGTAGTTCTGTAAACTGCTGCATGTGTTGATCAGTAGCTATATGAGTAACTATATGGGTTATTGATTGGTTGCCCAAATATTTGTATGGGAGAGTGAGTGTGTGTGTGGGGGTGGCTGGGAGGTATGTGACTCTGTGCATAGATGTGTGAGCAGTTGATTCAGTAGATGTATGGGTTCAAAAGTGCATGTGGAAACAGCTGTATGGGCGGTTGACTGTCTGCATGAGTGTATTGGTGAGTGATTGGATTTCTCAGTGATACATGTCAAAGTAAGTACATATGTAAAACACAGTACATGTAAGAGTTGACATATATAAATAACTGTGCATAAGAGCCAGTGAATGTGTGAGTGGCTGTATGGATCATTGTGAACTTGTATCAGTGATTGTATAAGAGAGTAAATATGTGTTAGTATATGTTTGATTAAGTAAGGTGTGTATAACTCTATAGTTGAGGAAATGGAGGTGTGATTGATTCTTTGCATGACTGACTAGGTGTGTGAGTAACTCAATGGATGAGTGACAGTCTGTGAGTGTCTGTTTACACTGATTGTATCTAAGGTTATATTAGAGTCTGAAGAGGTTCATCGTATTATCACATGAATGATATCATCAGTGATGTGATCAGTAATGTCAAATGAGATGTTATCAGTGATTTCATCAGTGATGTCATTTGAGATGTCATCAGTGATGTCATTTGAGATGTCATCAGTGATGTCATTTGAGATGTCATCAGTGATGTCATCAGTGATGTCACTGACCATGTCATGAATGATGTAATATGTGACATCATCAGCAGTGGATTGCGGGTGCGCGACATATAGTTATTGCAACTAACTATATATGCGAATTTCTATGGTTTTGTGCGAGTAAATTAAGGTTTTGTAAATGCTAATCCCTAACTATATATGGTCTATAACCAATGGTTTTTTCAGTGAATTTTCATGGTTTTGTAAATGCAAATTCCTAACTATATATGGTCTATAACCTATGGTTTTTTCAGTGAATTTCATTGGTTTTTTAAAAGCTAATATCTATAGCTGTAAAATATATTCTTTATTACGTGACGTATCACATAGCCACGTGAGACGCCTCATGACGCGTCGCATAAACGTGACGTATCGTCTCTGCAGCGCAAACAAAACCCGTAACGTAAGCGCGCCAGAGCACGCTTACAGATATATATATATTTTTGTAACCTTAATTAGACAAAATCCACACGCGCACATATATTGAGGCCTTGCAAAGGCACATCAAACAAACAGTCCCTACAATTTGCCAAGTTTGGTGGAAATCTATTCCTTTAAATTTTATTGTACTGTTTCTCTTGGTTTTCCCCTTGTTACGCTTACCGGAACACTACCCGGTACGCAAACCGGATGCTCCAAAAACACAAGATGTCGGACTCCCGTTACGCTGCCAGTTAGCTGCCCGGTTGGCGTACCGAGAAGCGCCTCTACCGCGAAAAATCGCAATTTTCTTTTTTTTTCTTTTGCCCCGCGGGGCACTTTAATATCCCCCTCATCAATCCTAGGGGGTCAGGAGGGGTCTACCTTGCCCCCTTTCCTTCATTTCCCCCTTTGTTTTTCACCACCTCTTGTCTCTCGATCCTACTGAGAGACAAGATGGCGGCCGCTCCGGACTGTTTACAATGTTGACAGCCAATCAGCTTCTCCTCAGACTCCCGTTACGCTGCCGATTAGCTGCCCAGTTAGCTGCCCGGTTCGCGTACCGGGACGCGCCTCTACGGCGAAAAATCGCAATTTTTTTATTTTTTTTATTTTTGCCCCGCGGGCCATTTTAATATCCCCCTCATCAATACTAGGGGGTCAGGAGGGGTCTACCTTGCCCCCTTTCCTTCATTTCCCCCTTCGTTTTTCACCACCTCTTGTCTCTCGATCCTACCGAGAGACAAGATGGCGGCCGCTCCAGACTGTTTACAATGTTGACACCCATTCAGCTTCTCCTCAGACTCCCGTTACACTGCCGGTTAGCTGCCCGGTTCACGTACCGATTTGCGCCTCTACGACAAAAAATCGCAAATTTCTTTTTTTTGGGCCTCGCGGGGCACTTTAATATCCCCCTCATCAATCCTAGGGGGTCAAAAGAGGTCTACCTTGCCCCCTTTCCTTCATTTCCCCCTTCGTTTTGGCCTCCTCTTGTCTCTCGATCCTACCGAGAGACAAGATGGCGGCCGCTCCGGACTGTTTAGAATGTTGACAGACACCGGAGAGCCAATCAGCTTCGCTTCGCAAAGCTCCGTTACGCGAAAAGTACGCGAACTGGTGCGCTATCCGGTACGCTGTCACAGATATATCTGTTTTTTTAAATGTTAATTTCTCAAAATCCACTGGAGCACATATATTGAGACCCAGCAAAGGCACATCGGTCTAACAGTCCCTACAATTTTGCCAAGTTTCGTGCAAATCCATTCAGCCGTTCGAGCTAAAAGTGAGGCCAAACGCCCTATGGAAAAATGAATGGGAAAAACACGTTTTGGGACCCCCCTTTTTTCTCGGCCCCCCCTTGACGAAACCCTTCCAAATTTTAAGGGGCTGCTCGGAAACAAAATGTGCCATTTTCCTGAAAGTTTCAGCCGATTCCGTCCACAAACGCCAAAGTTATTAGACATAGAATTTTCAAAAGTTCCATAGAGAAAAAATCCTAACTATATATACCTACTGGCTATTGCCAGTAGGTAATATATATATATATATATATATATATATATATATATATATATATATATATATATATATATATATATATATATATATATATATATATATATATATATATATATATATATTCACTGAAAAAACCATAGGTTATAGACCATATATAGTTAGGAATTCGCATTTACAAAACCTTATTTTACTCACACAAAACCATTGAAATTCCATATATAGTTAGTTGCACTAACTATATATCGCGCACCCGCAATCCACTGCTGATGATGTCACATATTACATCATTCATGACATGGTCAGTGACATCACTGATGACATCACTGATGACATCTCAAATGACATCACTGATGACATCACTGATGACAACATCCAGTGACTGTATGTTTCTGTAAAGTTAAGATATGTCTTACATATTGAAGAATGAGTGGATGTATAAGTGTCTGGATGAAGGATTTAGTAGGTGCATGACTGACTGTATGAGTGAGTGATTAAATGTGTCTCACTGAGTGCATGGGTTAGTGACTAAACTGTCTTAATTTGTGCATCATTATGTCTGTTGTTCTGTAAACTGTTGCATGTGTTGATAAGTAGCTATATGAGTAACTATATGGGTTATTGATTGGTTGCCCAAGTATTTGTATGGGAGACTGAGTGTGTGTGTGGGTGGCTGGGAGGTGTTTGACTCTGTGCATAGATGTGTGAGCAGTTGATTCACTAGATGTATGGTTTCAAAAGTGCATGTGGAAACAGCTGTATGGGCGGTTGACTGTGTGCATGAGTGTATTGGTGAGTGAATGGATATCTCAGTGCTACATGTCAAAGTAAGTACATATGTAAAACACAGTAATGTGAGAGTTGACATATATAAATAACTGTGCATAAGAGCCAGTGAATGCGTGAGTGGCTGTATGGATCATTGTGAACTTGTATCAGGGATTGTATAAGAGAGTAAATATGTGTTAGTATATGTTTGAATAAGTAAAGTTTGTATAACTGTATAGTTGAGGAAATGGAGGTGTGATTGATTCTTTGCATGACTGACTAGGTGTGTGAGTAACTCTATGGATGAGTGACAGTCTGTGAGTGTCTGTTTACACTGATTGTATCTAAGGTTATATTAGAGTCTGAAGAGGTTCATAGTATTATCACATGAATGATATCATCAGTGATGTGATCAGTAATGTCAAATGAGATGTCATCAGTGATGTCATCAGTGATGTCATTTGAGATGTCATTAGTGATGTCATTTGAGATGTCATCAGTGATGTCATCAGTGATGTCACTGACCATGTCATGAATGATGTAATATGTGACATCATCAGCAGTGGATTGCGGGTGCGCGATATATAGTTAGTGCAACTAACTATATATGGAATTTCAATGGTTTTGTGTGAGTAAAATAAGGTTTTGTAAATGCGAATTCCTAACTATATATGGTCTATAACCTATGGTTTTTTCAGTGAATTTTCAAGGTTTTGTAAATGCTAATTCCTAACTATATATGGTCTATAACCTATGGTTTTTTCAGTGAATTTTCAAGGTTTTGTAAATGCTAATTCCTAACTATATATGGTCTATAGCCTATGGTTTTTTCAGTGAATATATATATATATACATACATATATAAACATATATCATCTGTATATCTCTATAAATACAAACATAAATGCATGCATACATATACTTATATGCATACAGATGCATGGTATTTACATGAAAGTTGAAAAAACACTAATAAAAGCAAAGCTAAAAAGCCACCTCATTACAAACAGAATGGCTTTAACTTAAACGAGGGCGAGATCTATTGCATTTTCAATGCTTGTTTACTTTGGTTCCATCAAGAAGGCATTCAGATGTGTCACACATTTGCCATAAATTCTGAATGTAGCACTCTAGTTGCACATTAGATCACTGTAGTAAAGCTACTGCTCACCAGGGACGTCTGCTGCTGGTATTCAAAGTGCATGTTTCAGCCTGCATGTCAGAATTTTTTTAATGAAATAGAAGAGGATTTGAGAAGTCACTCAAAATGATCCCTAATTTTTCTTTCTGAAGCACTAATCATACTTTCTATGGCAAAATAACCCCCTCATGTTGTTCCTTTTTAAATTGAGTGTTTTCAGACTTACCACTTCATTCCAATCAAGATGGCTTCTGGTGTGCCATACTTTTGTCATAAGTAAGACTGTTAGTGCTCTAGTTGTTCTTTAGAACACTCTGGGACATTCTGTCATTGGGCTATACTTGGGGTACATCTGGGTGATATTTGGGCTACATTTAGGCTCTTTTGTCTCTGGTGGCCATCTTGGGAGACTGTATGTCAGAATTTTTTAATGAAATTGAAGAGGGTTTGAGAAGTCACTCAAAATGTGCCCTAATTTTTCTTTCTGCAGCACTAATAATACCTTCTATTGCATAATATACCCCCTCATTTTGTTACTTTTTAAATTAAATGTTTTAAGAGTTACCACTTTATTCCCATCACGATGGCTCCAGGTGTGCTATACCTTTGTAATAAGTAGGACTGTTAGCGCTCTAGTTGTTCTTTAGAACACTCTGGGACATTCTGTCATTGGGCTATACTTGGGCTACATCTGGGTGATATTTGGGCTACATTTGGGCTCTTTTGTCTCTGGTGGCCATTTTGGGAGACTGCATGTCAGAATGTTTTAATGAAATAGAAAAGGATTTGAGAAGTCACTCAAAATGTGCCCTAATTTTTCATTCTGCAGCACTAATCATACTTTCTATGGCAAAATATACCCCCTCATGTTGTTTCTTTTTAAATTAAATGTTTTAAGAGTTACCACTTTATTCCAATCAAGATGGCTTCAGGTGTGCCATACCTTTGTAATAAGTAGGACTGTTAGCGCTCTAGTTGTTCTTTAGAACACTCTGGGACATTCTGTCATTGGGCTATACTTGGGCTACATCTGGGTGATATTTGGGCTACATTTGGGCTCTTTTGTCTCTGGTGGCCATTTTGGGAGACTGCATGTCAGAATGTTTTAATGAAATAGAAAAGGATTTGAGAAGTCACTCAAAATGTGCCCTAATTTTTCATTCTGCAGCACTAATCATACTTTCTATGGCAAAATATACCCCCTCATGTTGTTTCTTTTTAAATTAAATGTTTTAAGAGTTACCACTTTATTCCAATCAAGATGGCTTCAGGTGTGCCATACCTTTGTAATAAGTAGGACTGTTAGCGCTCTAGTTGTTCTTTAGAATACTCTAGGAGGCTGCAGTAGAACACAAAGGAATCAACTGACAGTCTCTGTCCTTGTTGGATGTACATGTTTTACTGAGAATGTCAGACTTCATTTTCACATGACTGAGAAAGATAATGTGAATTTACAGAAAATATGCTTTCAGTTTAGCTTATAGATCCCCTTCCAAACAACTGTGGGAAAATCATGAGATATTAGTTTTCTTTCAAACAATATTCATGATATCACAGCAGAAGGTTTTTTCACATGGTAAAATCACCTTAGAACCCACCACAATTCCTAAAACGAGTATGGTACCATCAACAAATGATTTATAATGTAACTAAAGTCCTAAAACCCTCTATTAACTACAATGCTTTTTAATGAGGTGCTATCATGTATATTGGTCCCAAGATGGCTGCCAACACTTCTTGGATGAAGTGCTGACAGCCAATCAGATCAGATGTGTGGTTAGGCTCCGCCCAGATATATATCTTTTTTTGAACCTAAATTACTCAAAATCCACTGGAGCACATATATTGAGACCTAGCAAAGGCACATCGGGCTAACAGTCCCTACAATTTTGCCATGTTCCGTGCAAATCCATTCAGCCGTTCGAGCTAAAAGTGAGGCCAACCGCCCTATGGAAATTAACATGGGAAAAACGCGTTTTGGGACCCCCCTTTTTTCTCGGCCCCCCCTTGATGAAACCCCCCCAAATTGTCAGGGGCTGCTCAAAAACCAAATATGCCATTTTCCTGAAAATTTCAGCCAATTCCGTCCACAAACGCCAAAGTTATTAGACATAGAATTTTCAAAAATCCCATAGAGAAAAAATCCTAACTATATATACCTACTGGCGACCGCCAGTAGGTAATATATATATATATATATATATATATATATATATATATATATATATATATATACATTCACTGAAAAAACCATAGGTTTCACACCAGTTATAGTTAGGAATTAGCATTTAAAAAACCTATGAAATTCACTGAAAAAACCATAGGTTTCACACCGGTTATAGTTAGGAATTAGCATTTAAAAAACCTATTAAATTCACTGAAAAAACCATAGGTTTCACACCAGTTATAGTTAGCTGGAAATTTTACTGATATAAAACCATTGAAATTCCCACGTTATAGTTAGTTGGACTCACTATAACTTGCGCGTGCAATGCACTGCTGATGACATCACATATTACATCACTCATGACATGGTCAGTGACATCACTCATGACATCACTGATGACACCATCCTTGTAACACAGTGACAGACCTCCTTTCACTGTAAAGTAACCTTTGAAACACATATTCAAAAATAGAAACTAACATTAACAAAAAAGTGGATATACCCATACCAGTTACAACAACCAATTCAGTAATTTCACCATCTATATACAAATTCACACATTCACCAGCAGTTTTATGTATTCACTCATACATATACTCACTCATCATATGTAGTGATACCCCTATTCATTCTGTTACACACTGACAGTCATCAAAAACTTACTCATACATATACTCACACATGCAAATAAACTAATAAACATCCATTTATTTGCATATACAACTATACACACATTAGCACATTACTTCTAAGGAAACTTACACATACTTACTCTCTTAAACAATCACTTATAGAAACACATACTTATTTAAACAGGAACTCTTTCAATCTCTCACTCTCACATATACTTACTTATATACATCAATTCTCATATATACAAGATTAAAACATATGTAGTTACTCATAAAGACACTAGTGAGAGAGGCATTCACTCTCTAACACACACATATACACACTCATCCACCCATACAATCCTACACAAATGCTGTCTTCAAAACACATACAAACAGTGAGTCAGTCATTGATGCATCTATATGCTAAGTAACAGCCCCACCAAACCATACAGACACTCATACTGATACTAAAAAAACATCTAATAACCCATATACACACACATGTAGCTACTCACCAACCCATGCAGCCACTTATACACAAAGTAAAACACTGATACATATATTTAAATATTTAAACATTACTCGCTAATATATGTATTCACTAAGATACACTTAATAAGCCAGTTAACCAATCAATTTTTTTAAAAAAAACATCCATTTAGACACTTATTTAAACATTTATTCTTCCATCGATCTTAACATATACATATATAAAATATATTTATTTTTCAGAAAGACACACATTCAC
The DNA here is from genome assembly GCF_964263255.1 of Lissotriton vulgaris. Classification (NCBI taxonomy): domain Eukaryota; kingdom Metazoa; phylum Chordata; class Amphibia; order Caudata; family Salamandridae; genus Lissotriton; species Lissotriton vulgaris. The sequence goes on from NC_141695.1 coordinate 1,311,342,405, forward strand.
TGGACGATGTCATCAGTGATGTCATTTGAGATGTCATCAGTGATGTCATGAGTGATGTCACTGACCATGTCATGAGTGATGTAATATGTGATGTCATCAGCAGTGCATTGCACGCGCAAGTTATAGTGAGTCCAACTAACTATAACGTGGGAATTTCAATGGTTTTATATCAGTAAAATTTCCAGCTAACTATAACTGGTGTGAAACCTATGGTTTTTTCAGTGAATTTAATAGTTTTTTTAAATGCTAATTCCTAAATATAACCGGTGTGAAACCTATGGGTTTTTCAGTGAATTTCATAGGTTTTTTAAATGCTAATTCCTAACTATAACTGGTGTGAAACCTATGGTTTTTTCAGTGAATTTCATAGGTTTTTTTAATGCTAATTCCTAACTATAAGTCTCACTTTATAAATAAGACTGTTAGCACTCTAGTTGTTCTTTAGAACACTCTGGTACATTCTGTCATTGGGCTACAGTTGGGCTACATCTAGTTGAAATTTGGGCTACATTTACATTTTTTGGTCTCTGGTGGCCATCTTTGGGCTACATTGGGCTACATTGGACTACATTTGGGTTACATTTTGGCATTTTGGCATATATATATAGCCCAATGTAGCACAATATATATTTTATCAAAGTTAATTTTCGTAAAAACCACTTAAGAATAGGGCTACCAGTCCCTACAATTTTTCCCATTTTTTTATTTTTTTATTTTTTGCTTTGGAGCGCTCCCGGTGCGCTTCCCGGGGAGCGCCCCGAAAAGCGTACTTTTATAAAGCGCCCCCGGGCGCGCTCCGAGGAGCGTCCCGTAAGCGCCAATATCGCGAACGAAAACATGATCATGACGTATCGCGTAGCCGCGTCCGCGTGATACGCACGGCGTAAGCGCACCCGGAAGTACTCGAGCGAATACGATCGCGCAACGTAAACATCCGACGCACTTACGCTACGCGACCCGAAGCGCCCCCGGGCACGCCCGGGGCGCGTAGCGTAAGCGCGTCGGGTCATGTGACCTGAAAATAACACTTTTCATTGGTTCATAACAGTTTTTGTTTCATAATGATGAAGCCCCTGGTCTTGTGACCTGAAAATAACACTTCTCATTGGTTCAGGACAGTTTTTTTTCTAAATGATGAAAGACCCCACCTTTTTTCCTTATTCTGACTTTGTCCTTTGACTGAGGAAGACCTGTTTGTACATCTCTGTACCTTTTTGATATTAATAATGGCTTCAGTAGCAGCAGCAGCTGGTGCATCTGCCCCACCACCACCACCACAACCACCAAGAGGACCACCTCAAGATTATATTGGTGGTCAAGAACAGGAGGAGGAGGAAGAGGAAGAGGAGGAGGGGAGGAGAAGATGGCTGCCTGAAGAAAATACCCCATACAAACCCAAGCCACACATTGTATGGGAGTTTTTTTCAATCCCAGAGGGCAAGAAAAAAGTGAATGCGCCCAAGGTAACTTGCCTAATCTGCAATGATGAACTTTCACGGGGCAACCCAAACAAAAAATATTCATTTGGTAACTATACCATGATTCGTCATATGACCAGAAAGCACCCAAACAACTACTCTCGTGCTGAGTTCAGGGAACTGGCCAGTAACCTCCCCCAGTCGTCAAGGACCACCTCCCAAACAAACCAACCCACTTCATCGGGACCAGAAACATCCGAGATGATGCCTTGCATTCAGCCAAGATTTGCTGATTTTAAAATCACTTGTTCTGCATGTGGCAAGCTTATCGCCTATGGTGAAAAAAGCGTTAAGCTCATCGTCCTTGCAGGTGATAATCACAAGTGCCCCAAAAAGAAGTAATTTTTGGGGTTTTTTATTTTTTTGCTCCAGTTGAGCCAGTTTCAATTCCCTTTTTTTGTTTCTCCTCCTAAAAAAATACAAAAAAAATATAAAACTGTTTTGAAAAGCCAAAAAAAGTTCAAAAAGTTCAAAAAACACAAAAAAAATATAAAACAACAAAAAGAAGAAAAAAAAAAGTTCTTTTTAGAACTACCTCCAATTTCTAAATAAAAACTTCATTTTTTTAAAACTCTGTCATCTTTTTCCCTCATTTTACGCTCCCCGGTGCGCTACCTGGTGCGCGTACCGGGCGCTTCCCCCGCGCAAAACGAAAAAAAAAAAATATTTTAAATGCCCCGCGGGGCCCTTTTATAGCCCCCACATCAAACCTAGGGGGTCAAGGGGGGGTCTACCCTGCCCCCTTATGGTCATTTCCCTCTTTGTTTTGCCCACCTCTCGTGTCTCGATCCTACCGAGACACAAGATGGCGGCCGCTCCGGACTGTTTAGAATGTTTACAGACAACTGAGAGCCAATCAGCTTTCTGCGCGCAAGTCGCGTGGCGCGCCTGGAGCGCTCTCCGGTGCGCGCACCGGAGAGCGCCTATAGATATTTATATTTTTTTGAACCTAAATTACTCAAAATCCACTGCAGCACATATCTTGAGACATAGCAAAGGCACATCGGGCTACCAGTCCCTACAATTTTGCCAAGTTTGGTGGAAATCCATTCAGCCGTCCGGGCTAAAAGTGAAATCGACCGCCCTATGGAAATTAACATGGGGAAAACGCGTTTTGGGACCCCCCTTTTATCTCGGCCCCCGCTTGACGTATCCCCCCCAAACTTTCAAGGAAGGACCGGAGCTCAACGAGGCCATTTTCAGGAAATTTTCAGGCAGATTCGTCAACCGGTGCCAAAGTTATTCCAAATAGAATTTTGAGATTTAACATTGAAAAAAATCCTAACTATAACTACCTACTGGCGACCGCCAGTAGGTAATATATATATATATATATATATATGCATATATATATATATATATACATTTTAACTACTGGCGGTCGCCAGTAGGTATATATAGTTAGGATTTTTTTTCCTATGGGATTTCTGCAAATTTTATGTGGAATAACTTTGGCGTTTGTGGACGGAATTGGTTGAAATTTTCAGGAAAATGGCAAATTTTGTTTCTGAGCGTTCTCTGAAAGTTTAGGGGGGTTTCATCAAGCGGGGGCCGAGAAAAAAGGGGGGTCCCAAAACGTGTTTTTAACATTGAGTTTTCCATAGGGCGGTTGGATTCACTTTTAGCTCGAACGGCTGAATGGATTTACACAAAACTTGGCAAAATTGTAGATATGGTTTGCCCGACGTGCCTTTGCTATGTCTCAATATATGTGCTCCAGTGGATTTTGAGAAATTAACGTTTTAAAAACAGATATATCTGTGACAGTGCTCCGGTTAGCGTCCCGGTTCACGTACCTGACGCGTAACGGAACTTCGCGAAGTGAAGCTGATTGGCTCTCCGGTGTCTGTCAACATTCTAAACAGTCCGGACTGGCCGCCATCTTGTCTCTCGGTAGGATCGAGAGACAAGAGGAGGAGAAAAACGAAGGGGGAATTTAATGAAAGGGGGCAAGGTAGACCCCTCTTGACCCCCTAGGAATGATGTTGGGGTTATTAAAGGGTCCCGTGGGGCAAATAAAAAAAAATGATTTTTCGCGGTAGAAGCGCTTCCCGGTACGTGAACCGGGTCGCTCACCGGTAGCGTAACGGGAGTTCGCCATTTTGTTTTTCAGTGGAATTTAATCACAAGATGGAGGAAAAACAATGTGGGAAATGGGTATAAGGGGGCACGGGAGACGTATCCTGACCCCCTAGGTTTTCTGAGGGTGGCTGAGGGGGCTCATATATGTTGGAATAAAAAAAATGGAATTTTTCGCGTGGTTAGCTGCCGGTACGCGAACCGGGTAGCGAACCGGGAAGCGAACTTAAGTGAAAATTAGTGAAAAAAGGTACATTCGAAATTTGGAAAGAGTAATTATAGTTAAGGTAGCTCTGAAAAGAGCTTTTGTGTTCAGTGTAAGTTCTAGGTACTTATAAGTAGGTACCAATACACAGTCTTAAATTTTGTATGAAAACTCTGTTTCCCTCATCTGAGAAGTGCACACCATCTCCTCTGTAGATATCTTGCATGTAGTAACGCAAGTTATTGTTGTAGATGGCGCCCATTCCATGGTCTCTCATATAAGCTGAAACAGACTTATTTACATGCTTCCTCGCTTTCTCAATTTGTGGACAAAATTGATTGGACCACCTCCATTTCTGTCTTTGGCATATATTGGAATATACCAAGGCAGTTGGAGGAAAAGTGCAATTAATTGCTCAAAGGTGTCCTTTAAGAGCATTTCCAGACCTACCCCAGTCAAAGTGTCCAAATAATTTCCTCCACAGTGCACTATTATGAGGTCAGGGTTTGGCAAATGCAAAAAGGTTTTCACCAATGGTATCAATTGGTGACATCTCAATCCTCTTTGCCCAATCCATTTGATATCCACATTTTGTAAATTGAGGTTGTGTAAATTTCACTTATCAGCATACCTGTGAGCCCAGTGGATGTAGCTATGTCCAAGAATCCAGACAGAAAACATGGTGAGAGGAGGTTCTGCTGCAGTCAGATGAAGTGTGGGAATGAAATGGCAGTTGAAACAGTAGGAGTTTGTAAAGGAAAAAAACAGTGGAGTTTCAGTGCTAATTCTTCATTAGCAGTGATTGGTGGATTTCCATTGCTGAAAACAGAAAGTTACGGTGCATGGATGTGTTCTTTGAAAGATGTAATTTGAATGGTTAAGAAAAAATGATTTTAAGAAAGATTGCAGTGGATTAGCAGGTGTACTGAGAGTTCAGAGTTCATTTGAAACATTGTTGTGTGAACTTGTAAACATGAGAGGTCTGTCAGGAGGTAGTTGCTATGGAAAAAGGGCAGAAAGGGCAGAGGGGGGAAGGGTGTTGATTTGAAAAAAAGTGAGGGAAGAGTTTTGATTGGGTGACATGAGAGAAATGTGTGATGAATATCAGCATTTCTGTGCCTTTCTTGGTTGCAGCCTCTGGAGTGCATACCTTTTGCTCTGCTAAAGAAAATTTGGTGTGTTTCTGAGACTGTTTTGAAATTCAAAAAGCATTTGCTAAGGTGAGATATGGTTCCTATATTTTAGAAAGAGACTAGTATGCTTTTTGGAGAAAATAAGGAAGCCAGCTGTGTCAAGTGTTTGCATTATGTTTTCTAAGAAGCTTTTGCATTCTTTTACAAATTGTAATTGTAGATAATGTGAAGTATTAGTACTGACAAGGTGTGCTTCTACATAGGAGCTGAGCTGTGCTGTGTTTTCAAATTATGATCAGAAAATCGTTTTTAAGGAAAAGGAATGCTTTTTAAATTTATAAGAATTTATTTACTTGCGATGTGACTCCTGCAATGCGTCGCTTTTTTTTAATAGATGCATGATGCATCTGTGCTGTTTTTGCCCCATGGTGCTACACATTGTAAATGTTAAAAGCGATGCATAAGTGGTGCAAGGGCCTTGTAAATACACTCTTGTGTGTGCATGGCCATTTTAAGTCACTTACTCCTGGTGCAAGGGCCTTCTAAATATGCCCTCATGTGTGCTTGGCATTTTTAAATCACTTACCCCTGGTGCACATTCCTTGTAAATACGCCGTCATGTGTGCTTGCACATTTCAAATCACTTCCCCCTGGTGCAAGGGCCTTGTAAATACGCCCCATGTGTGCTTGGCCATTTCAAGTCACTTCCCCCTGGTGCAAGGGCCTCTGAGACTGTTTTGAAATTCAAAAAGCATTTGCTAAGGTGAGATATGGTTCCTTTATTTTAGAAAGAGACTAGTATGCTTTTTGGAGAAAATAAGGAAGGCAACTGTGCATTTAAAATGATGTTTTGAGTCAAGTGTTTGCATTATGTTTTCCAAGAAGCTTTTGCATTCTTTTACAAATTGTAATTGTAGATAATGTGAAGTATTAGTACTGACAAGGTGTGCTTCTACATAGGAGCTGTGCTGTGTTTTCAAAATATGATCAGAAAATTGTTTTTAAGGAAAAAGAATGCTTTTTAAATTTATAAGAATTTATTTACTTGCGATGTGACTCCTGCAATGCGTCGCTTTTGTTGAATAGATGCATGATGCATCTGTGCTGTTTTTGCCCCATGGTGCTCCACATTGTAAATGTTAAAAGCGATGCATAAGTGGTGCAAGGGCCTTGTAAATACACCCCTGTGTGTGCATGGCCATTTTAAGTCACTTACCCCTGATGCAAGGGCCTTCTAAATATGCCCTCATGTGTGCTTGGCATTTTTAAATCACTTACCCCTGGTGCAAGTTCCTTGTAAATACGCCGTCATGTGTGCTTGCACATTTCAAATCACTTCCCCCTGGTGCAAGGGCTTTGTAAATACGCCCCCATGTGTGGTTGGCCATTTCAAGTCACTTCCCCCTGGTGCAAGGGCCTTGTAAATACGCCCCCATGTGTGCTTGGCCATTTCAAGTCACTTCCCCCTGGTGCAAGGGCCTTGTAAATACGCCCTCATGTGTGCTTGGCCGTCATTTTCCCCTGGTGCATGTGCCTTGTAAAGACGCCCCTATGTGTGCTAGACAATTTTAAGTCACTTCTCCCATGAATCTGGGAGACTAATTTGGTAGAGACTAGTATGCTTTTTGGAGAAAATAAGGAAGCCAGCTGTGCATTTAAAATGTTTTTTTGTGTCAAGTGTTTGCATTATGTTTTCAAAGAAGATTTTGCATTCTTTTACAAATTGTAATTGTAGATAATGTGAAGTATTAGTACTGACAAGGTGTGCTTGTACATAGGAGCTGTGCTGTGTTTTCAAATTATGATCAGAAAATCGTTTTTTAAGGAAAACGAATGCTTTCTAAATTTATAAGAATTTATTTACTTGCGATGTGACTCCTGCAATGCGTCGCTTTTGTGGAATAGATGCATGATGCATCTGTGCTGTTTTTGCCCCATGGTGCCCCATGGTGCTCCACAGTGTGAATGTTAAAAGCGATGCATAAGTGGTGCAAGGGCCTTCTAAATACGCCTCCATGTGTGCTTGGCAATTTTAAGTCATTTCCCCCTGGTGCAAGTTCCTTGTAAATACGCCGTCATGTGTGCTTGACCATTTCAAGTCACTTTCCCCTGGTGCAAGGGCCTTGTAAATACGCCCCCATGTGTGCTTGGCCATTTCAAGTCACTCCCCCCTGGTGCAAGGGCCTTGTAAATACGCCCCCATGTGTGCTTGGCCATTTCAAGTCACTTCCCCCTGGTGCAAGGGCCTTGTAAATACGCCCCATGTGTGCTTGGCCATTTCAAGCCACTTCCCCCTGGTGCAAGGGACTTGTAAATACGCCCTCATGTGTGCTTGTCAATTTTAAGTCATTTCCCCCTGGTGCAAGTTCCTTGTAAATACGCCGTCATGTGTGCTTGACCATTTCAAATCACTTTCCCCTGGTGCAAGGGCTTTGTAAATACGCCCCCATGTGTGCTTGGCCATTTCAAGTCACTTCCCCCTGGTGCAAGGGCCTTGTAAATACGCCCCCATGTGTGCTTGGCCATTTCAAGTCACTTCCCCCTGGTGCAAGGGCCTTGTAAATACGCCCTCATGTGTGCTTGGCAATTTTAAGTCACTTCCCCCTGGTGCAAGGGTCTAGTAAATATGCCTTCATGTGTGCTTGGCAATTTTAAGTCAATAACAATAACATCAACAATGTCTGTTCTGGAACAATCTCTAAATAGAAATAGAGTCTCGAAATTAGTTGAGATTAACATATAACAGAGCACAGGTCATATGTAGAAGCATTACATTCCATTGCTATTTTCTACCATCAAGTGTGTTGCAAAATCCTTCCATTCAATTGTTTGCTTACTGTTATTGATTTACTGTTTGGTAATAGTATTTAATAATATTTTTTTTATAAATTTTCCACAGATTCAACTCAAGATATTCTTAAAAATTCAAACATGCCCTCAAGGCAAAGAAAAAAAAAGAAGCAAAGCGACTTACACCCCACCTTGGTCAAAATGGAGATAATGGACCTTTGCAGCAGTCCTCTAGAATTAAAAGTTGTGAAGTCACCAAAAAAATTCCGGGTAAGACAACAAAATTTTTTTAGGAAACATTTGCAGACGAAAAAGTATCACTAGAGAACATGTTTTAGTTCAGAAGAAGAGAGCCAACTTAAACGGGAAGGAAAGGCACCTCAAAAATGTAACTGCTAGAGCAGGAGATAACTCTGTGCATGGTGGTAGAAGGAAAAATCTGTTTAGAGACATTCGTAGACGAATGTTCCGCAATAGGATAATTGGCAATTTGTTAAAAAATTTTAAGAAAGGTCAACAGAAAGTGGCTTTTTATAAGAGAAAGAAAAATGTAGAGAAAATTATTGATCAGGCTTTCGAAATTAAGCGAAAGTTATTTATTTTGGTAATCAATAGAATTAGGAAACTAAACATCAAAGAAGATATTGATAAAGGAGTGTATGCTGTAATTGGAAGTGAGGGATGTCTGGTCAAGCAAAGAAAATATCAATTGGTAAATCATCAAAAATTGATTTGCGAATCTCCAGAAAGAAAAGAGTTTTTCTATTTAGCTCTTTTGCAACTTTTCAAGCCTTGGCGTGCAGAAGAGGAACTGCTTGGAGATTTCCTCTGTTACGAAGACTCTTTCAATGCAGCCAAGGAGTCCATAGAATGTCCTGTTTTTCTAAAATATCTAGAAATGTTGAATGCTGAAATCGAGCAGGAAGCAACAATTGCAGCTGAGATTGCTAGAGACAGTTCTCAGGACAGTCAGAGTTCTGTTTCATTGAGTCAGGATCCACTAGGAGAACCAGTTATCGAAAATGAAGCTGCCACTGCCATGATTGAAGTGGAAAGAGCCATGGCACATGCTCAGGAGGATGCGGTTAACTTAGAAGATTTGGAAAGACAACTCAACGTTGAGCAGAGGAAAATATATGACGAAGTCACCAAACAAATTGAGCATGGATTAAGTCATGAGAAGAAAGAGTGCTCATGTACGTCGTTGAAGCCTGTCAGACTGTACGTGAGTGGAGAAGCAGGAACTGGAAAAAGTTTCCTCATTAAAACAATTTCATGTTATCTGCAGAAAAGGACTGAGTCATCTCTGTCTTGTGTTGTCACCGCTCCAACTGGACTGGCAGCACATAACATTAAAGGTATTACTTTGCATCGGCTACTGATGCTGCCAGTGGAGCATGATAACAAATTACAATACCACAAGTTATCTGGAGATGCTTGTTGTGAAGTATCTAGAGTCCTGAAGAAGATGAAACTTCTTATCATTGACGAAGTAAGCATGGTTTCCAATGTCATGCTTGCCTTTGTGCATTTGAGAATGCAGGAAGTTCTTAAAACAGAGTATGATGTGTTATTTGGTGGCAAACACATCATTGTTTTCGGTGATCTTCTGCAGCTGACACCAGTGAAAGGACAACCAGTGTTTAAACTCCTTATGCATGAAGATACCAGGAAGTGCCTAGGGAGCATTGGCAATGTTAACATATGGTTAAACTTCAATTATGCTGAGCTGCCTGAAAATATGCGTCAGGCGAAGGATGAAGATTACAAGAATATTCTACAAGATGTTAGAATTGGGAAAGTGACCGAGCGTGGGAAAGAAGCTTTACATGCACGATTACTGTCAAATTTGTATCCAGAAGAAGACGTTTTGCCAGAGGATATTTTTCAGAAAATTACTGAGAAGAAATCTGGAATATGTTTGATGCCAACTCTTGCAGAATGTTCCATCTTCAACAACAAAATGTTGAATTTAGAAAACCAAGAGATTGTGAAACTGGAAGCTATTGACAGAATAGAGCATATGGGAGCAACAATTATTTTGTCTGAGAATTTGAAATCTAAATTGGATTCATTAGAGAAGACTATATCTAAAACTGCTGGTTTTGAAAAGACTCTGAATGTGTGCTTAAATTACCATATCATTTTGAGAAGGAATTTACATGTTGAAAGAGGTCTGGTAAATGGATCAATGGATAATGTTGTTGATTTTGAGAAATACAGAAATAGAGATGGAATTGAATTTTTAAAAATTCAATTTGATGGCATTGAGGAAGTACAGCTAATTGGTCGTTGCACAGCTAGGTTTTTGCTTGTAAAAGAATTATATGTTTGCCGTAAGCAGTTTCCTGTTTGCTTGGCATATGTGGTGACAATCCATAAATCGCAAGGTTTAAGTGTAGACACTGCTTTAGTGAATATTGGTGTTCAAAGAGGGTATGGCTTATGTAGCATTGTCACGAGTCAGAACTTTATCGGGATTGTACTTGATTGACTGTGATGTCACAAACATTTGTGCAGATCTAGATTGTGTTAAGGAATACAATAGGTTAAGAAGAGAGTATGCGCCACATTTGCCTCAATATCCTTTGTTTGAGAAACGTGTGGTAGGCCGGAAACGAAGAAATATCAGTAATAGTAGGGAGGTTGTAGCAAAAAGACCAAAAGTCAATGAACCGAAAATTGTAAGCAGAAAGAAAATGAATTCTGTTGAAGATGTTGTTGGTTTTCAATTTGAAAATAGTTCTGGTGTCAACTGCTATGCTAATGTAGTGGTTAATGTTGTCTTTTCACTAGACACTTTAAAAGAACAGATTGTGACCGATTCGGAACAAAGTTTATGCTGTTTGTTGAATTCTGTGTTAGAGAAATGTAGCGCTGATAGAACAAGAGTAGAAAGTGTGTCTGAAATTCGTAATCTGTTAGACAAATGTTCAGGTCAAACGCAATTCTCTCAAAATATTCAGCAGGATTGTCAGGAGTTTTTAATGTATATGCTTGATGTATTGCAAGATGAAGGTGTAGATGTAGATTATCTGTTTGGCCTTTCTTATCAATGGCAGAATGATTGCGAGAACTGTAGGCTATCAAGTACCACTAGTGTAGACTCAGAAAGATTTATATATTTAACTTTGCCTGACAGTATATCAGTATCCTTCAATAAGCTAGTAAAAGCAGCCAATCAAAACATGGAGTGTAGCCAATGTAAGTCTGCAATGCTGTCCACTTTAATTATACGAAGTTATGGCCAGTATGTCATTTTAATGTTCCAACGATGTAGGTCTGATGGAACTAAATTGACAACTTTAATTAAAAATGTTGTGGCTTTGCAGTTGTCAATATCAGGAAGGACTTTTGTAACTACAGCAATTATATATCATGACGGTCCTTCAACAACTTCAGGACATTACACAGCTTATTTAAAATCTGGAAACGGCTGGTCATTCTGCAATGATTCTGTTTTAACTTTCAAAAAAAGATTGCCTTTCCACCTTCAAAATTCTTACCTGGTGTTCTTACAAGCAAAATTTTAGGGAAGGAATCTCGGGATTTGTTCAGAGGAATTTCAAGAGGTTCTAATGGCTCCTAATCTATATGGCCTTGTGGATAAGTGTAGTAAGGAGCGAAAACTCTTTGTGTTTATAAGCTAATTCAAGCAGCAGATCAAAACAAGGAGTAGAGGAAATGTAAGTCTACAATGCTGTCCACATTTTTTATAGAAACTTATGGGTGAAATGTCATTTTACAATTTCAACTACATAAACTGGATGAAAATAAGTTGTCAAGTCTAATTAAAAATGTTTTGGCTACACAGTCATCGATTTCAGGAAGAACATTTGTAACTGCAGCTATTATATGTTATGATGGTCCTTTGACAACATCAGGATATTACACAGCTTATTTGAAATATAAAAAAGGCTGATCTTTTGGCAATGATTACCATTTATTTATTTAGTGTGTTTTGGTATCGCGCACAGCTACCCCAACGGGGTGTCCCGGCGCTCCTGTATAACTACATGCAGACCTTTGATGGTAAAATGAGGCAGAAGTAACTCAGCAGAACAGGTGAGTTTTGAGTGCTCGCCGGAAAGGTTGTTCATCTTTGATCAGCCGGATGGCAATAGGAAGTTTATTCCATAGGGCCGATGTCAACATTGAGGATGAAGCAATGTTGCCTTTTGACTTATTTGCAGAAGTGAGAATTTAGGGTAGGTAACTGGACTATAATGATTCTAGGTGTTGTTGTAATTTAGTGTGCTGTTTTAAATTGCTTTGTATGTCTCATTTTTCTTAAAACGATGGAGCTTATCTTTCAGAAAGTGGCGGGCAGAAAATAATAACAGCACAACAGAGTATAAGCTGTTCATAGGAGATCCTTTGACGTCATAGAAAGTAAGTTACTTTTGAGGAGTTTTGATTTCTGATTGATTATATTATATGGGTTTTTTAAACACAATAATTTTGATTGTGGGTTTTTTTCCCCGCTGTTATATGATGAATACCTTCAACTCACTGTTTTCAGTGAAATTTGATATATTCTGAGAACAGCAAAAATAAACCATTAAATATGTATAATTAAATTTGTACTTTGAATTGTGATTTTTAATATGTATTCATTTTGTCTCATGCTCACTCATCCTTTACTAACTTCTATTAATTTTAAATTTTTTGTTCTTTCTTACACAGATTAAAAAAATAACAAGTGACTAAGTTAACGGCAATTATATGGTAAGTGTTTAGTACTCTTTACGTTACATCTCTATCACATTTAACTTTTATTAGTTCCACTGCTTCATTTCTTTAACTCTCAGTTTCCTGCCTTTGCTACTTCCCTCATTTCTTTTTCTATTACTTACTTACACTACTCTTTCCCCTCCTTTTCTCAGTCCCTCTTTAAACAGTATCTCTGTGTTACTCCCTCTATTTGTCTTTCTTTTAACATTACTCTCTGTTTACTTACTCTTCTTTTTTTAAAAAAAAATTTTTTTTTAGTTCGCTTCCGGTTCGCGTACCGGAGCGCGAACCGGGAAGCGAATCAAAAGAAATAGAGGTTGCCAGAGTGCTAAACATTCTAGCAATTTCTTATAAAGGGGAGGTAGTTCTGAAAAGAACTTTTTTTATTATTGTTGTTGTTTTATATTTTTTTATTATTTTTCTGAACATTTTTTTAGTTTTTTTGTATTTTTTGAACGGTTTTATATTTTTTTTGTTTTTTTTGGGGGGGGGAAACGAAAATGATTCATTATAAAGGGCTCAACAGGAGCAACAAAAAAAAAAGATAATTTATTTGCAGGGGCGTTTTGTACATTGATGATTTTCAAAAGCTGTATTGATTAGAGTTATACTCCTCTCTCCATAGGCAATTAATTTGCCGCAAAAAATACAGGTAAATTTCATGTTCCCAAAGTTCATCTGTATATTTGGGACCGTCTCCCTCGCCTCTGGTCCCGTCACTGCCTCTTGATTGGATGTACTGGCCACAGGTGGGGGGTTATTCTGCAGGTCACGTACTTGTGCAGCACTATAGTTTATAGGGTGCCATCTTTCCATATGTCGATGCATGGTATAATTCCCATAGCTATATTTCTTTTCTGTCCCTCTGGACAGTTCTTTTTGGCAGATCAGGCAGGAAACGTACCGGGCATTTACCCTTTTTCGTCCTTGGGGAAATTATAAAAATTGCCAAATATAACTTTCTTTGGCATGGGACCTCCTTGACTGTTCAGGTAAAAACCTATTGGTCACTTGCTCCTCTTCCTCTTCTTCCTCTTCTTCCTCCTGTTGCTCAAGGATAACCTGAGGAGGTGGTCCTCTCTTCCTAGGAGGTGGTGGTGGTGGTGGGGGTGCACCAGCTGCAGCAATCAATGAAGCCATTTCTAAGCAATGAAAGTAGGTCTTTCTCTTATAAAAATGAAAGTCAGAGTGAGGAAAAAAGGTGGGGCTTTCATCATTTGGGAAAAGAAAATGTTCTAAACCAATGAAAAGTGTTATTTTTAAGTCATATGACCAAGCCTTACATCATTAGGAAACTAAAAGTAAAATGAACCAATGAAAAGTTTTATGAGCAAGTCACATGACCTGTTATGCTTACGTTACGCGTCCCGCTACGCACCCGGAGCGGTTCCGGGGCGCTGCGCTTCGCGCCTCGGTTCGCGTTCCGGAGCGCTTCCGGGTGCGCTAACGCGGCGCGTCACAAGACGCATTATGCGGTAACGCGATACGTCGCGCTTACGCGACGCGTCACGATGTTGCTTTCTAACGCGATAGTTGCGCTAATGGAACGTTTACCGGTTCGCGGACCGGGTCGCGGAACGAAATGAAGCTAACGGGAAGCTGCCCGGTTCGCGGACCGGTAGCGAAACAAAAAAAATAAATAAATAAAAAAATGATATTACAAAAATATAAAATATATTTTTGCATTAGAATAAGAATACATTTTACAGCTTTTGATATTTGCTAATAAAAAACCATTGAAATTCACTGAAAAAAACATAGGTTATAGACCATATATAGTTAGGAATTAGCATTTACAAAACCTTGAAAATTCACTGAAAAAACCATAGGTTATAGACCATATATAGTTAGGGATTAGCATTTACAAAACCTTATTTAACTCGCACAAAACCATTGAAATTCGCATATATAGTTAGTTGCACTAACTATATATCACGCACCCGCAATCCACTGCTGATCATGTCACATATTACATCATTCATGACATGGTCAGTGACATCACTGATGACATCACTGATGACATCTCAAATGACATCACTGATGACATCACTGATGACAACATCCAATGACTGTATGTTTCTGTAAAGTTAAAATATGTCTTACATATTGAAGAATGAGTGGATGTATAAGTGTCTGGATGAAGGATTTAATAGGTGCATGACTAACTGTATGAGTGAGTGATTAAATGTGTCTCACTGAGTGCATGGGTTAGTGACTAAACTGTCTTAAATTGTGTATCATTATGTCTGTTGTTCTATAAACTGCTGCATGTGTTGATCAGTAGCTATATGAGTAACTATATGGGTTATTGATTGGTTGCCCAAGTATTTGTATGGGAGACTGAGTGTGTGTGTGGGTGGCTGGGATGTGTATGGCTCTGTGCATAGATGTGTGAGTAGTTGATTCACTAGATGTATGGGTTCAAAAGTGCATGTGGAAACAGCTGTATGGGCGGTTGACTGTGTGCATGAGTGTATTAGTGAGTGAATGGATATCTCAGTGCTACATGTCAAAGTAAGTACATATGTAAAACACAGTACATGTGAGAGTTGACATATATAAATAACTGTGCATAAGAGCCAGTAAATGTGTGAGTGGCTGTATGGATCATTGTGAACTTGTATCAGGGATTGTATACGAGAGTAAATATGTGTTAGTATATGTTTGAATAAGTAAGGTGTGTATAACTGTATAGTTGAGGAAATGGAGGTGTGATTGATTCTTTGCATGACTGACTATGTATGTGAGTAACTCCATGGATGAGTGACAGTCTGTGAGTGTCTGTTTACACTGAGTGTATCTAAGGTTATATTAGAGTCTGAAGAGGTTCATCGTATTATCACATGAATGATGTCTTGAGTGATGTGATCAGTAATGTCAAATGAGATGTCATCAGTGATGTCATCAGTGATGTCATTTGAGATGTCATCAGTGATATATATATATATTCTCTTTCCTTTACTCCAGTCCACCAGCCGTTTCTCCACAATACCACGGGTGCTTACTCAATGCATGGTGGAGTGCGTGATTACTGTCCCAACACTTGGTCACCATTCACGCTGGACCAACTCCAATAGAGAGCACTCCGAGCCATGTTACGCAGTCCAAAATAGCAGTATTTATTTTTCGTGCTGCACCTTAATTAACAAACGCATTTCGGCCTTGCCACCTTCGTCAGTGTTAACGTGTAATGAAAATAAGTGTATTTAAATAAAGTTGTGCTTTACAAATTTCATGTGCATAGAAAGTGACAATGTGTTTCATAGAAATAGAAAACTGAATCGAAAATCACTTCATTCTTGGCGGTCATCTTGTAAAGATCGAATTAAGCATTGCAAATGTTATCATATTCACAAAACAGTTTGGAATTTCAAATTCACAATTTACATATGGAGGTATACATTTGTATATAAAATAGATTGTGTAAAATTTGTTTGGAATTTGTATGTTAATTCACTCCAAATGTCTACGTATTACTAACATTTTATGCGCGATAATGGGCTAATTACAATAACTTTTAATTGTGGTAGCCAAGAGTGTACGATTTCAATATGGAACAAATAAATTGATTTATCCTGCCCTGAATGGCCATATGTTTGACAAAACAATTTGTCATTATTTGTACTTGAAAAAAGTAACAGAAAAGGGGGCAAAAGGGCGGGAAAAAAGGAGGGGAAGGGAGGAGGAGGACGATTTAAGAACGTAAACATCTTCCTATCTGTTTCTCAATGTTCGGTTCACATTTTAAAGACTAGAATTTTGTGTGCCATTTTCTGAGTGGCTAACCTGTATGAACCCCCATCTCTTCTTCGTTGTTCAGCCCTCTCAGGGTTTTGGTTTGCAGCTTGATAATATATTTAGATTCTAATGTGCGGAGTTTTTTAACGCAATCTTCTCCTCTTTCAGATTTGACAACCTGATCGAGGATGAAGAATGTCAGTAGGTTACTGTTACTTTGATGTTCTTTTTTAAAGTGACGAGCAACTGGGTAATTGTGATCTTTATTAGTGATAGCCCTCAGATGCTCGAGAATTCATTTTTTTGTCGGGTTAATTGTGCTCCTCAAATATTGCTTTCCACAAGGGCAAACTAGACAGTAGACTGTGTAGTCAGAATTGCAGTTAAGCAATTTTGAGATGCAGGTTTTGGTCTTTTTTCCGGGTGTGAAATACTCTTTCACTTTGTGGCTGTTTTTGCACGCTTTACATTTCATGCAGGGTTAAAATTACGTGATGGGTGCCACTTTTTTCTTTTTTGGTTCATAATGGCTGCTCACTAGATGGTCTTTAAGTGAGTTTCCTTCCTGTATGTTACTAAAGGATTTTCTGACAGGAGTTTTCCTACCACATTGTCAGATTGGAGAATATTCCAAATTCTTTTTAGGATTTGGAAGACTTCTGAGGAATTTTCTGTGAAATTGGTGATCAATCTCACTTTCTGATCTTGGGTCTTTGGTTTGTCTAACAATAATTGACTTCTTGCAGTTGTTTTAAATTTAGTTTCTGCTTGATCCAAGATACCCTTGCAATAGCCTCTTTGTTGTTTTCTCTTTCTAGATCGCAATATCGTATTTTCACATTCCTTTTGGGTGAAGCAATTTCGCTACATCCTAAGGAATTCACTCAAGGGGATATTGTTAACTACACTCGTCGGATGGCAGCTTCCTGCGTGCAGGATAGTGTTCCCTGCTGTGGGTTTTCGAAACAAGGCGGTTTCTAAGTTATTTTCTTCTACATAGACTCTCAAATCGAGATAGAAAACCACCTTTTTGCTAATGCAGCTGGTGAAATTAAGATTGTATTCATTGGCATTCAAAGTCTGAACGTATTCTTCAGCTTCGCTCTTATAATTCTGGCTTTGGTTGTTAATATATTTGGTCGCAGGAATCTACGCGACTATTCACGGGACCCTCTCCAAAAAACGGAATTGCATTGGTCAATGCTATTGACGTGGATTCATACCTGGGTTGTACCTGGGCGTCTTGATTCTTCTGTGAGGAAGAGAAGCGTTTGACCCCTCTGACATCGGTACGGCTAAACCGGAAGCAGTAGGAGCCCCTGTGAGTACCACGCATACAGCAAGACTGAGAGGCGGGTGACCTGTGACGAGCATCACAGCGCCAGTAGGATTTCTGTACTGATATTGGGGGCGGAGAGATAACACGGTAAAGTGTGAGCAGTACGAGGATTACGTATTTGGTATCCGGTTACTGTATCCACAGAATTATTCATGATACGGCCATGTCGGTTGACAGCGTGAGGGAGCGGGAGGCGCGAGTTAACAGCATGTTCCAGGATGAGCTCCAGGAACAAAGTAAATGGTGGGAGGCGAGGTCACTACAAAAATATATCGAAGTGAACCGAATACCCAGGGGACTGAGGATATTAACATCACCCACATACGAGAATCCGAACCCGGATCTAATGCGTGAATGGGCAGACAGCAACCTGGAGGCCTCCAGACGTTTAGTGCTGATACTCATCAAATACGCTGAAATTGATCGCGCAAAACTGTTGGAAGAAATATCAACAATACAGGAGGAGTTGGAGGCACTTGGAGTCTCAGAGGAGAAAACCAAACTTCTCACTGAAATGACTGTCCGCCTAAAAAAAGAAGAAGAAAAAATAATTGAAAGGAAAACGTACAAATTAGCAAGAGACAGACAAGATTACGCCCTGGGGCAAATCTTTACTTTCTCCAGAAAGTATGACGGAGTGCGCAAATCAGATGGAGGGGCACAACCAACCACACGGGGCAATAGAAATTATAAAAGAGTACAAGCCAACATGTGTGAATCTACTGCCTCCGACCTCAGCTCAGGTCCAGAAAGTGAAGATGATTCAGAATTAAGGAACGCAAAGGCCGCAACTAGCGGCAAGAAACCATCACCTGGGGAGGAGATTAGTTTTTTGTGCGAGGAACGCCTCCGGTCCCTAAGACCTGGAACGAGAAAGAATTACGCCGAAAATGGAAAAATTACACCCGCAGAAGGAGGAAAAGGGCGAGGACAAAATCAAGGGAACACGAGTGAACAAAATAAAAGGGGTAGGGGTCAATAGTACAAGAAATAAGCGGCCATACGGATCAAACGATTGTAAATTTGACATCTATGACATTGACCGCCAAGGAGGAAGATATCCTAAAATTAGGACTGTCATTTGCACCAAGGACAAGCCTAAACTGTGCAGCCACTCGAGTGGACTTTTACTAGGCGACGCGCAAACTTAAGCTTAGGAAGTACCATGGGATGCGAAGGAAGGGGACTCACAATATCTCCCAGGAACCAAATCAAAATCCCCCATTGACCCAGGAAATGGACAATTTATGGGCAAGGGATGGGAATGACACTTTGAGTCTGGAAGCAATGAACAACTTTGAAGCGGACAATATAACTCAATCCACCATGGTGCCTAATGCAGGGAGCTGTACTAGACCACTTAGCCCGTTCAGACCCCCTTCCACGTTTTGTCCCATAATGCCTCGTGATACAATTGATGTGTTCCACGAAAATCTGGTGAACGATTGGAAGGAATTACATGGGAAAATAAGTAGAACCAAATACAAACATGATCAGATGACATATGACTTTGAATCACTGGTGGAGAGATTTAAAAAGGACAATAAGGTGGTTGTTCGTCCCAGTGACAAAGGTGGCAACATTGTGCTTCAGACTAAATCGGATTATGACAAAGAGGCCTCCAATCAACTCAATAACTGTGATCACTATGTGAGACTTAAGGGAGAAGAGGTAAAAAACATGCAGGGTATATACCATCACCATCTGCAAAAATGGAAGGCAAAGAGATTAGTATCGGAACATGAGTATAAGTATCTTAAGACAGATTATCCTGTGACATGTGGTAAATATTTGATTTACTGTCCTAATTTCTATGCAGGTAAGTACTTAAACAAAAATAACTCAATCGGAAAGAAAGACGCAGAGTCCGTGGTGTTAGAGTTCTTAGGGGTTTTATTCCTTAAAAAGGAATGGTTCTTGAACCGGATATCGGATTCCTGACACCACAGGGGTGCAGGAAGGGATAGAGCATACTTTATTGACAAGACATAACTTTTATACTTAAACCATATAATGAATTCCAATACAGTAGGCGTAACAGCTGAGAGAAACAAGATAAAAGCATACACGTGTTAGCAATACGTAATCAGGAGGCGTGAACTAGGCGTGAACATAGAGGTGTGTGCTAGAAACGTCACATGAAAGTGTCACAAGTAGGTGGGTACATAGCAGAATCTTGCAATGTCAGCAGAAATCTGAGGTCTGGATGCGCGCGCAGCTGCATGACGTGTGGTTGACGTGAAGCTTGGAGGGTGCAGGGGACTTGACATTTACACTAGCGGAAAGAGACAGAAGTCTGGCATGTCAGATCAACTCGTACCTATATCATATCTGATATCTGATGTTTGGGAACCATATTATCTAGAGGGAAAGGTCTCTTGGGCAGAGGTTATTCTATACTGACTGTGAGTGCGTGTATAAGCGTCTACGTGTCTGCATGAGATGCGAGGGGGCATGGGCCTACCATGGTAACAGAAGCTATGAATTACTTGCACGGAGACAGTGAGGCCGGGCCCTTTGCTCTGCAGCTGGAAGGATGTTTACTTGAACTAGTAGGCAGGAATGTATGTTTGAGGAGCGGAGCAGATAATTCGAAGGTTGAATACAGTCTTGGCAGGCAGCAGGCTGAGCTAAGCGCCGTTAGCCGCGCAGGGAGTAAGGCAGAGGTCACGGGTACAGAGGCAGCCCAGGCTGAGGCGTTCAGAGTCAGAAGGCAGGAAAAACTCGATGGCAGAATTCAGGGGCCTACTTCGCCAGAGCTGGAAAACGTGTAAAGTACACTACATAAAGACGTTGGCACGGCATACTTAGGAACGGAATATTCAACCCGTTCAGGGTGGATCTGAAAGAGGACATGTTAACGTTGGACGCAAATGTATTTGCGTCTTCATAGCTGGCACAGGAGGGAAGTTACATGCACTTTAAGCTTGTACATGGAGACGGTGGGGTACACGTAAGGGAACATTTCTTGACTATAAAATTTATATTTCCTCATTCCCTCCTTGTTCCCTACGGACCCTTCATGATATATCGATCCTCATGAACCGATCAGTCTGTTCTTGTAAAATCATTTGCTCTTCTTTCTTCTTTTCGCGTTTTGAGTGAAAACTTGAATGCGGAATACATGATGTGGCGCACAGACCACAAATCGCTGGCCCACACTGTAGGCACAGGCAGCAACTGAAAACTATGACAAGGGCAATGCCTAGGAAGGATAGGATCTTCCATCCCCAAGCGGTCAACGTTGTCCAGAACCAACCGGACCAAGTCCAGGTGCCTGGATTCTGATGTATCAAACTTGCAATTTTATGAAGACGTGTGATAGCTTTATATACTGTTGGCGCGTTTTCTGGAATGAAAACACAGCAACTTGACCCGATGACCTTACAAGCTCCGCCCCTATCTGCTAGGATGACGTCAATAACAAGACGATTTTGAAGAACAACAACCCGCATGGCAGATTGCTCCTCTGTTAAGTTGCCGAGAGCGGAGGTAGTTTCATTCACTACTGCTTCGAGGGTTCTAGTTAATTTTCGTATCAGTTTACTATTAAAGACAGTACCTAAGTAGGGGAAGAAACCTTTATTGAAATCTGTGTATTGCTCCCATGCCGTTTCAGTATAGTCGACAATCGGGAGATCTCTTCGGAGTCTATCCTTTACTAGATTTGTATTTCTGTGATAATCAGGAGGGGCTAGGAAAACAGGTGGCAGAAGGAATGCAATGTAACAGGTACCATCCCAGTCTGGAGGTAAGCGTATGTATGCGGTATGGCCACAAACAAAGTAGGAATGACGAGTAGCTCTAAATGAAGACTTGCCTTGATCACTGAATTCGACCACAGTAGTACATTTACTATGACCTAAGTGTACTGACCCCTTCTTTCTGACACATAAATCACCAGTGACTGGTAATACTGACATAGCAGGGAGAACTGGTGCAGCTTCGGATTCCACAGTAAGAATCATGAGGTTAATTGTATAATTACTCAATCCATATACTTCATTTTCTAGATCAGTTCCTATTCTAGTGGGAAGTCCCTTCTTGTCGGGATAACAGGCGTTAAGCAGAACTACGTTCAGGTTTCCCCAAACCCAATTTCTTTCGAAAACAGCAATATCAGGATCTAAGGAATTAATTATTCTAAACCATGCTCCACATGAGCCATTGTGAGTGAACGGGTATGGGAAAAGAGGCAGAACTCCCTTGTATTTCTGATAGGGAGGGAGTCGGCCACATATCCAACAGTTTGTAGCATTATTAGTCTGATGGGAGTGGTGTAACATACTAATGAATGTGTTGTTGCGCAGCGCGAGTCTGTAAGATAACTCATGAGGGGGTAATTCACTAAAAGAATGTTTAGCAGTGACATTGTAAACAGATTGTTCACGCTTGAAGATAGGGTAATATATAGGCAGCAATATACTGGCCGCAATCGTCAGAAGGCTTAGAAAAAACATAACCAATAATGTCACTATACAGTGACTACGAAGTGATTTACAATATGCATGTTTCTTGAGTTGTCTCTCTCTCTCTCTATCTCGGTCTAGGGGATACATGTCAGAAACTAATTTAACCGATTCACCTAGGGGAGGACTTAAACAATTAAACTGTCTGACTTGCTAGACCGCAATTTTGTTTTATACTCCTCTTGGGGAGTTTTCTCTCTCTTGGGAACTTTAAAGTCACTAGAATCGAGGCAGTCCTTTGAGGGGGTGGAAGAGTCAGTTTCTGGCAACAGTTCATTACATTTTTTAATATGACTCGTGTGGATCCACCCCTTTCGGCCCTCCACTTTAATTGCCGTCCTCGTGGTCAGAAGGACGATCTTCGGCTCCTTCCAGCGGGGCTCCAGCGGGCTTCTCCTGTCGAAGTTGCGGATTAAGACTGTATCACCAGGACGGACATCGTGTGGCTTTACATCAGTGTTGTCGGGAAAGGCTGCGGCAACCTGTGAACGACATGATTGGAGTGCAGACATCAAGGAGGCAAGGTAATCTGTCAGCATATTACAATCAACATCGGTTATTTTCTTAGGCATGGGCGTCCCCCACATATTTGGTGGTCGACCAAAGACCACCTCATACAGGGATAGTCCTGATCTCGAATGGGGGACCATTCTCATGTAGAACAGTGCAACGGGCAGGGCGACTATCCAGTCGACCCCTTTCTCTTTACATATTTTGGTGAGGCGTGTTTTCAGTGTCTGGTTATGTCTTTCTACAAGGCCAGCTGCCTCGGGATGTCGGACGCAATGGAATTTCCACTGATATCCTAGCAGAAGTGAAACCTGCTTCATGAGCTCGGACGAGAATGGCTGTCCGTTATCTGAGTACACGATACGAGGCAAGCCGTACCGTGGGAAGAATTCACGAACCAGCTGTCTGGCAGTGGTCGGGGCAGTGTAATCTGGGACTGGATATGCTTCGGTCCAACGGGAAAGTGCACAAACAACTACGAGGACATACTTGAATCCTCGACAACGGTCCATCTGGATATAATCCATCTGGAGGACTTCAAAAGGGTGATCGGGAGGAAGAAATCCACCTTGCTCTACAGGGACGCTTTTACCTGGATTGAACTGACAACAGATCATGCAGGTACACACTTTCTGTTTTGCTGCTGCTCGTAAATGTTTGTTGTACCAGAGATTCTGTAAACTGTCTAACATAGCTTTTTCCCCTAGGTGTGCTGGACTATGTGCTGTATTGATTACGACTTGAACCATAGAATCAGGGAGAAACCATGTAGATTTTCCCTTCGTCATCCATCCCTGATCTGTCTGGATCCCTCCTAGTTCAGTCCATTTCTTTATTTCATCTGGAGTAGCATGTGTCTGAATATCGATTACATCTAGTGTGGGATCCCTAACTGTCATACAATGTGTCGGCACTATGATCTTTGTTACATCAGTTGTCTGGGTGTGAGTCAATGCTGTATGTTTTGCTGTTTGGTCTGCCAGGTCGTTACCCTGGGAAATAGAGTCTGTAACTTTAATATGTGCTTTACACTTCATGATAGAAATGCCTGAAGGCAGATGTATTGCTTCTAATAGTGCTTGAATGAGGGGACCGTGTTGAATCTTGGCACCGTGAGAGGTCAAGAAACCTCGTTCTTGCCATAACACTCCGAAGTCGTGTACGACTCCGAAAGCATAACGTGAATCTGTGTATATGTTAACATTTCTGTTCTTGGCTAGTATACAGGCTCGGGTCAGAGCGATAAGCTCTGCTGCTTGAGCGGACAGTGTATCAATACGATGTGTTTCTTTAACTTCAGTTTCAGTGGTCACTGCATACGCGGCCACTAATTCTCCTGTGCTTGTTCTCATACATGAACCATCCACGTAAAAATTTGTCAATGGAACATCTGTTAGGTCTCGTCGGGGCTTTGTTACTGCATTAATGATTTCTATACAATCATGCGGGGCTGAATCTGTCATAATCGAAGGTAACAATGTAGCAGGATTTAGAATGTTACAGCGTCTGATTTCTATGTGTGGCTGGAATAGCGTCAATTCATAACCTGTCAGTCGTGCTATTGTCAAGTGTTGAGTCTGGGTTCGGTTTAAAAGAACCTCTACAGAATGTGGAACTTGTACTGTCAATGGGTGTCCTAATACAATTGAGTCGCTCTGTCTGATTGCTAGGGCTGTCGCTGCGACTGACTTTAAGCACGCAGGGAGTGCCTTGGCTACTGAATCCAATGTGCTTGAAAAATAAGCACAAGGCTTATGTGAACCTGCTTGATCTTGAGTGAGGACAGACAACGCTGTACCATCACGTTCTGTAACAAAAAGTGTAAAAGGTTTGCTGTAACATGGTGTCGCTAAAACTGGTGCTTGACATAAAGCTTTCTTTAATTCCTCAAAGGCCTGTGTATGTACCTGAGTCCAAGGAAGGGCAGTCGAAGTCGCTGCCTCCTGTGTTGTCAACTGAATGAGTGGTTTAGCTAGAAATGCATATTGAGGAATCCATTGTCTGCAGTACGAGGTGAGGCCTATAAAGGCCCGCACTTCCTTTTGTGTCTGGGGTTGTGACATGTTTACAATTAACTGGATGCGGTCAGGAGTGAGCTGTCTCCCCACTTTGGACAGCAAGTGACCCAAGTACACAACTTGCTGAACACAGAATTGTAGCTTCGAAGGAGACACCTTGTGTCCCTTGTCGGCCAGAAAATGTAAAACTGTCAGTGATGCTTGTTCACATTCGGGTTCACTTCGTGCGGTGATCAGCAGATCATCGACGTACTGTAGCAAGGCAGTGTTAACTGGCATTTGGATACAATCAAGTTGTCTTTTCAGTGCTTGGCTATAGATGCTGGGGCTTTCTGTGAATCCTTGAGGTGCGCGTGAAAATTTGAAACTTCGTCCATTTAAACTGAATCCGAAGAGGTATTGGCTCTCTGGATCAATGGGGACACTGAAGAAGGCGTTCTTGAGATCAATTACAGTAAAGAACGTCGCTTCTGAATCAATAGCAGTCAATAAGGATGAGATGTCGGGAACCACAGGATACTGTGGGACAATGCATTTATTGAGTTCTCGTAAATCAATCACTAGCCGATATACTGGCGGTGCATTGGGATCAGTACGTTTAAGAATCGGAATGATAGGGGAATTACAGATATTGGAGTCGGTTTCTACGACCACTCCTTGGGCAATGAGCTCTTCAACGATTTCCAGTAAAGCCACTACAGCATCGGGTGGTAACTTGTATTGTCTGATTCGTGGTAAAACAACTCCTGGTTTGAGTGTAACACGGTATGGTGTAATGTGCATGCAACCTACATCGGTTGGGCCTCGTGCCCACAGGTGTTTCGGTACATTTTTCAATCTGACATCGAACTCTCGTAATACATAGTGACCCTTAAAGTCACGCAGGAAAAGTCTAACTCCTTCCGGAGAACAACATATCACTGCCCCTAGAGCCTTCAATGTTTTGATACCTAACAAGTTTTCTGGACATGATTTAGTCAGTAACAAGTCTGTAACGCGTGATAATGGACCTACAGTTAGGGGGACTGGTTTCGATACTTCATTTACAATAGGCTGTCCTGAAAAACCAAGGGAAACATTCTGTGAGCCTGAGAGGGGTGCCCCTGGGACTTCATTATGGCTGATCGTTGTGCGGCTTGCCCCTGTGTCAATTAAAAACTTTCTGTCTTTTCCCAATACTTGACTGTGTACATAAGGACCCTCTTGATCTACAGGAATCTCAATAAGAGGCAAGCCGACCTCCCTCTCTAGGCTGTTTCATGTGTATCGCTGATAATCGGGATAATCAGATTGGGCATACTGGTTCATCTGTCGTGAAACTTGCTGCGTCGCGGCAATGGGCTGTGGCTGTGGCTGTGATACCGCTGCGGTCTGTGTTGTATGTGGTGGAGCATGCATAGGCTGTGAATTCTGTGAAGTCTGTGGCTGACCCTGGTCTTGTCTAGGCGGATGCGGTCTTTCTTTAGTTTTACCTGTTGCTATATTGTGTTTCAGGACTGAACATTCATGTACGTAGTGACCTGGCTGTTTGCAATAGTTACATGTCCCTTTAACGGGAGCTGCCGAATTACCTGTCTGGGTCGCACCCTTTCTCTGACCGTCGGCTGGAACCGATTGTGCCACTAACATTTTCATTTTCGTGTCTTTCATACGTCTCTGTTCGTGATCCTGTTCTTCTCTAATTCTGTTCTGATGATATTGTAACATTTGTAACATCTGGAATGGCGTATTTGCTTGCCATGTACTTTCAACTTTATATACACGGTTTTTAACTGATGTCAGGGAATTCTCGACTAATTTTGTTACAAAAAGATGTGGGTACGACTCGCTACCTGGTTTTAGGCCACTGTTAATAATGAAACATTTCTCGAATCTTGAATAGAAGTCACTAGTATCTTCATCGTGTTTCTGTTTACAGGCTGAGATTGCGTCCCAGTCTTCCTTTTTAGTTGTCAATAACCTTGGCAAGACCTGTACTATTAAACCTGGTAATGCTTTAGCTTTGTCCCCAAGGCCTAGCCCTGGAGTACGACCTTTTTCCTCGTCTTCTATTTCAGTCCAGATAATCTTTTTATCTCCCACCTCCCATTCTTTTTCTTTGAGTTTCTCGTAGATGCCGGTGGGCAGCAGTACTTTTAACAATTTCATAATATCTGTATACGTGTAATCTCCCATGAGTAACATGTCTTTAAGTTCTCGGTGAAAACCTGCAGGGTCTTTATCATGACACGGTACTAGTTTCTTCATTTCTAACAATTCTAACTTTGTTAAAGGTGTGTACACAAACACACGTTCCAAGGCGTTATTGGCATTCATAACTGGGTGTACTTCTCGTAAAGGGTTCTGCCTGTCAAAATGAAACATTTTTCTTTCTGGGGGCGGAGCTGAAACATATTGTGGGCCTAAGAAAGTGTTATATCTGCGGCGTTGTTCTAGAATTATTTGAATTAATCTGGTACTTAGGCCTCTCCATCTATTCATAAGTAGCGCTTCTAATGTATCAGGCAAGGGACCTGGATCAGAATGTTGTTGTCTGTATAACGTGATGAGATGCTGAATCATGTATACACCAGCTAATTTCTGCTCGTCTGGGGAAAGGTTCAGAAATGTCTGTGCTACTGTATCATCATTGTATGTGCTGGGATTGTCAGCCCATAGTACTGCTGACCGGGCTAGTTCTTGTTCGTCCATAGAATTGAGTACATGGTACCCCATTTGTTCTTGAAGAATTTTATCGGTAACCTGGAACAGATATTCAGGAGAGCTTGGTTTTGCTATGCCAGAGAGAAAAACTCTCTTGCTTTCTGGGCGAATGCCTTTCCTAAGATAATTTCCCTTACCTACATACGCTATCATTTCTTTAACCGTATCTGGTTCTTCAAGTCCTTCCTCCTCGGAGGAGTCATTCTTGTCACTTTCTTTTTCTTTTTCTTTTTCTTTCTCGTGTATTTCTATTACTGTCTTTCTAATTTTCTTGTACATACTTGCTATACAATTCAGTTTGTCATGTTTTCCCTCGGCTATATTTTGACCCCACTTGTTTAGTGCTTCCATCTCTTCCTGGTCTGCTCCAGGCCTGTCTCGTTCTCTTATTAAGCAATTTATGAAGAAACGTAATATACAACCTTGAGTGTCAGCTTTCTGGTGAGCTAGGGCCTCTTTAATACTATCAGGATCTTCCCCAGTCTGGACAAAATGATATATTCTATCTAGGTGTTCAGTCATTCTTGGAAATAACACTAAGTAATCTACAACTTTTCGTAAACGTAGTGATGCTAACATCATTCTATCGTCTTTACCGGGTACTGGATCATATCTGCAAAATGGAAGGGGTTCTTTAAGCATGTCGAGACGGGGTGATTGCGGTGTACGTTGCTTCAACATGTCCCTAAGGTGTAATCTGTGTGTTGCTGGCGGGGTCTGGAGACCTCCGGTCGCACCTCCTGTAGCGGAGGCTTGAAAATTGTATGTCTGTGGAGTCGGTATCTGTACCTGAACTTGTCTCTTACTAGGGTCAGGCGTAAACGGATTTGTTGTGTCAATCTTAGGTGTGGGAAGTGGTGGAGGTGGAGGAGCAGGCGGAGCAGGCTGTCGAACGGGTGAACCTTGTTGCGGTAATGGCTGGATATTGTCTTGAGGCGGGTTGCCACCTCCGTCACCGTCAGTAGGCGGGACGCGGGCACGTGGATTGGTGTAAGCTGGTGCTACATCGTCTAGATAGGAAGCAAGGAATATGTCTTTGGTGGTCCTGTGACTTACTTTAGTCGGAACCAATGGCGGCGGCAGATTTTTAGATATTTCTGAAGTGGCTTCAGGCGAACCCTCGGCCACAAAGTACATGCCATTTACAAGATTGTTTCGCATACGGTCTACTTGTTCTGCTTTCACTCGGATCCCTTCATTAACTAATTCGTTTTCTCGGACTCTATCCGACTCTTCTCTATGTCTGTCTTCCTTGCGAAGTGCTTTTTCGGCACGTTTATGTGATTCTTTACGCCAAAATTCTATGGCGTCTTTCTGAGATTGTCTGGCTTTCTTTTTCCATAGCGCTTCTTCTACCTTCATGATGCACTCGGCATCCCATGTTCCTGTAACAGGCCATCTGTGTCTCTCGTCTAGGTGCTTGGTATAATCGGCCCATAAATCTAGATACAGTATGGCATCTAAGCCATGCTTATGGTACATAAAATTTCCAGGAGTGTCCCTAGGGGGGATCGGAATTTCTTCCTCTAGTATCCCTTTCCTAGTTCCTATCTGTCTTAATTTATTGAAAAACGGCATCTTGATCCTTAGTACTGGATACTCGATACTTGTTACTTACCCTGAACACAACTAGTTACACAAAAACACAACAATGTACATCAAACAATCACTCATACCACGACATTAATTACATGAAAACATTTTGAACATATATGACTACCTTGATACTAGATGTGCTGCTAAACAGCACAGATACACTGTCGAGAACAGTGCAAGAACTTGAATGCTTGATATACTGCTAAACAGTACAGATACACTGTCTAAAACAGTGCAGACCGCGTTTGTGTACCCAAACCCGTCTTTACCGGATACATAATAATGCACCCGTCTAGATACGTCCCAGCAATGGTACTCACCGGGAAGCACGGAACAGAAGGCCTCGGAAAACTCGACTGGACTGGACCGGACTCGGCTCGACTCGACTCGACACGTGGATACTTCGGAAACTGGTGGGCCTCTTGACACCTCGGACCTTGCTTCTTTCGGCTAGGCTCTGGTCGGGATCCTCCGCACTCCTCACCGCCTCGTCTGGGTGCTGATCGCAGTCTCCGTCACCTCCGTGGGCCAGAGGGAGATACAGGAAATCCTGCGGGTACGCGTAATTGTCCGTCTTATGGCAGGGGGCAAAGGTTGCAACGCACCAACCGGCGCGTAAGGTGGGGGAGGGGTTCCTATTCGGGCGCCAAAATATTGTGGTAAATATTTGATTTACCGTTCTAATTTCTATGCAGGTAAGTACTTAAACAAAAATAACTCAATCGGAAAGAAAGACGCAGAGTCCGTGGTGTTAGAGTTCTTAGGGGTTTTATTCCTTAAAAAGGAATGGTTCTTGAACCGGATATCGGATTCCTGACACCACAGGGGTGCAGGAAGGGATAGAGCATACTTTATTGACAAGACATAACTTTTATACTTAAACCATATAATGAATTCCAATACAGTAGGCGTAACAGCTGAGAGAAACAAGATAAAAGCATACACGTGTTAGCAATACGTAATCAGGAGGCGTGAACTAGGCGTGAACATAGAGGTGTGTGCTAGAAACGTCACATGAAAGTGTCACAAGTAGGTGGGTACATAGCAGAATCTTGCAATGTCAGCAGAAATCTGAGGTCTGGATGCGCGCGCAGCTGCATGACGTGTGGTTGACGTGAAGCTTGGAGGGTGCAGGGGACTTGACATTTACACTAGCGGAAAGAGACAGAAGTCTGGCATGTCAGATCAACTCGTACCTATATCATATCTGATATCTGATGTTTGGGAACCATATTATCTAGAGGGAAAGGTCTCTTGGGCAGAGGTTATTCTATACTGACTGTGAGTGCGTGTATAAGCGTCTACGTGTCTGCATGAGATGCGAGGGGGCATGGGCCTACCATGGTAACAGAAGCTATGAATTACTTGCACGGAGACAGTGAGGCCGGGCCCTTTGCTCTGCAGCTGGAAGGATGTTTACTTGAACTAGTAGGCAGGAATGTATGTTTGAGGAGCGGAGCAGATAATTCGAAGGTTGAATACAGTCTTGGCAGGCAGCAGGCTGAGCTAAGCGCCGTTAGCCGCGCAGGGAGTAAGGCAGAGGTCACGGGTACAGAGGCAGCCCAGGCTGAGGCGTTCAGAGTCAGAAGGCAGGAAAAACTCGATGGCAGAATTCAGGGGCCTACTTCGCCAGAGCTGGAAAACGTGTAAAGTACACTACATAAAGACGTTGGCACGGCATACTTAGGAACGGAATATTCAACCCGTTCAGGGTGGATCTGAAAGAGGACATGTTAACGTTGGACGCAAATGTATTTGCGTCTTCATAGCTGGCACAGGAGGGAAGTTACATGCACTTTAAGCTTGTACATGGAGACGGTGGGGTACACGTAAGGGAACATTTCTTGACTATAAAATTTATATTTCCTCAGACACCCTGCCTATATTTTATACCAAAGGTCCATAAGGACAGGAACAACCCCCCTCGCAGACCCATCATCTCGGACAGGGGAAGCCTACTGGAAAGAACATCCATATATATAGACTACTTCCTCCAGAGTTTCGTTAAAGGATTGGACTCATATGTCAAGGACACAGGGGACTTCCTGACCAAAATCGGTGATATACAGGTACAAGAGGGAGATTGGTTAATAGCCCTCAATGTAAATTCCCTCTATACAAGTATACGTCATTGAGACGGGGTGGCAGCGGTACAATACTACTTGGGGAGGAGGGGGAGTGAGTTCCAAGAACATAGTGAAATGTTGATCTCAATGCTAAAATTTTGTCTTGAACATAATATTTTTATGTTCAATAGTCTCACATAGGAGTAGCTATGGGGGCCAGTTTCTACCCAAGCTTCGCATGTTTGCACATGGGAGCTTGGGAGGAACTGGTCTTCCATACATGTTTCCAACAGGAAATGATTGATCATGTCATTAGTTGGCATAGATTCATAGACGACCTGTTCGTGGTATGGAGAGGAGAAAAGAAGGAGGCTTTGAGATTCATAGATCGTCTTAATGACAATAAAGTCAATATTAATTTTACAGCAGAATTGAGCCAGCCCAGGTCCCCTTCCTCGACACATTGGTGTATGTCAAAAATAGCAAACTAGAAACAAAAGTATACCGCAAACGAACGGGCGGAAACACCACACGCCATGCAGCAAGCACACACCCACACCACCTTGTAATGAGCATTCCATATGGCGAGATGCTGCGCCTACGTAGATTATGTAGCAATGACCACGATTTATTGGAAGCTCAACTAGTGAGTGCAGCCAGATTCCGAGAGAGGGAGTATGCCCAAAAAACCATAGATGAGGCCATCAAAAAATCTATGAACCTCAGTCGCCAAGCACTATTGGATAAATGGAATACACCCACTAATACCGTGACAGAACAGGAAACCACTGATGTTACATCTGTCCCAAAGGAGGGGACATTTAGAATCATCACAGGTATTAGCTCCCATCATAAAGAGGTGAGGAGAATCATAAGCAAAAATTAGCCTACGGTACTTAATGATCCCGTAATCAGACACAGTTTACCCAAACGTGTGAGTGTCACCTACAGCAAAGCACCCAATATGAGGGATAGACTAGTGGATACAGGCCCTGAGATCCTCAACAAGACTGTGTGGTTCCAGAACAAGGGTGGTTTCCAAAAGTGCAAAACTTGTAAGGCGTGTACACATGGGGTCAACCGAACTACTTATTGAGATGGGTTCGGAGACAGAGAGCACAGAATCACTAAGATATTAACATGTAAAACGGAGTATTGCGTATACATTTTGGAGTGCCCATGCCCACTGCAATATGTGGGCAGTACAAAGCTACCTGTCCATAAGCGGGTGTTGCAACATTTACGTGCCATTACATCGCAGGATAATACATACCCAGCTGCACGCCATTTTAGGACCCACCATAACAGTAACAACCAAAATCTCAAATATTTTGTGGTAGATTCAGTGTTGGCCAGTAGGAGATGTGGTGACCGAGAGGCAAAATTAAGAACGTTGGAAACCTGGTATATACTACAATTAAACAGCAAACACCCGGGAGGTTTAAATGTCACGGAAGATTTGTACACATGTTTACATTAATTAATCTTTCAATGCTCTCTACCTCTCTGCATAGAGCAGGATAGCATAACTGTAACAGTAGGTCATCATAATAATGACCGAAGGATGTGGGAATGATGGTCTACTTTTTGATACTTATTTTATCAAACAATTTTATAACTGTGGTTTTAGTACCAGAAGGGTGTATATGAATTTTTATATTTTTAATGAATCATATCAATGACAAACGGGACAACACTGATAGCCGTGTCATTTGAATCCCGGATAAGCCCGTCTTCTTATATCAACTGAATCATGCAATGTTATGTTATATTTTGCAATAAAGTCTAATTGATATCTGCAAACAGAGAGTAGAAGGGGTAACACCAGATTTATGTTATCTCATTCTGCAGCCTCTACTGTACACCACGATGAGGAAAGAGAGCTTAACAGTCAAGCTTGAGCTGGGGAACATACCAGTCTAACACTCTAGAGAGATATGATTACTGAACTTTGTGAACTGTACCGCAATGAAGACTAAAATACTGGAGTGTTTTTTTCTGTTTTCTAATTTATATCCTTTCTTATTTATATCCTTGCCTATTTGCACATATTTGATCGAATCATGTCCCCTTTCATATTTATTCCTCTATTTGTCTCAGTGGTATTTGAATGATTTGGTTAAATTCAATAGCGGAAGGCTGGCAAATTAATTTTAAGGTACAGCTAATGAACGTATTATGAGAGAAATATAGATGTGTCTTAATAACATCTTAATTGGAAAAGGATATATTCATTTAACTAGGTTAAGTTTAACTGGGCTCAGTTATCTTAATATGGTTAGTGGTTTGATGAATCATGAATGGCGATGTTAATATAAAATAATAATAAAATAAAAAAGTATTTTTTGCACCATGCACTTTAATATTAAATTTGCACTTTAAAAACATGTTCATAATTATATAAGCAGGTAGATCTGCTGGACATGGAATACAAGGTACCTGCACAAGAATTGGAATAGGAATGGACTTTGAGAGAAATGCAATGGGAACAGTCCAGACCGTACTGCCAGGCCAGGTCCCGTAGTGAGGTTTATAAACTTTGAATGTATGGTAAATGCACCCTATCCATAATGCATTGCAAGGAATTCAGTAGCACACTACATTCAATGTATACAATTTGAACCTTTGAAAAGTGACAGAAGAATTATTATATTAATTCCTAATAAGGTGGTCCTCTATGTGGAGCTGATGGAGGGAAATTTATAGAAGGTCTAACATAGATGTGTAGTTGTGGTACTGCAAGGTGTGACTAGAGGTCCCTAGTGAGCATCAAGCGTTTAGTCACATATAGTACTCCTCAAATGTATTACATGCAAGACAGTACCAAAAGTACATTCAAATAGCCATGTTCATATATATTATTAGTATCTATGATATGTGACAAAACTATTATAATGTTAATTCTGAATAGGTTGTACCCTATGTTGAGCTGATGAAGGGAAATTTATAGAAGGTCTACCATAAATGTGAGATGTGTAGGTGCAGTATCATAAACTGCCCCTAGATGTCCTTAGTGAGCCTCATAAACTTTGAAGAAATGGTAAATCCAGCCTACCCATGATGTATTGCATGGAAGACAGTACCACCGTACATTCAATATACACTATTAGTAGCTTTGGAATGTGACAAAATAATTATTTTATTAATTATGGATTAGTCTGCACTCAAAGAGCTGATGAAGGGACATTTATAGAAGGTCTAATATAGACGTGTAGGTGCAGTACTGCAAGCTGCGCCTAGAGGTCCCTAGTGAGCATCAATTTTTTTTGTCACATATGGTACTCCCCTAATGCATTGCATGCAAATCAGTGCCACAATTACATTCAAATAGATATGCCCATATATATAATTGATAGCTTCAAAATGTGACAAAAAAACTATTATATTAATTCTGGATTAGGTTGTACTCTATGTGGAAACGATCAAGGAATATTTATAGAAAGTAATATAAATGTAAGATGTGTAGGTGCAGTACTGCAAGCATCATAAAATTTGAAGATATGGTAAATCCACCTTATCCATAACGCATTGCATGGAAGACAGAACCACAGTACATTCAATATATACAGTTAGTAGTTTAGAAATGTGACAAAATAATTATTTTATTAATTTCGGAATAGTTTGTACTCTATGTGAAACTGATGAAGGGAAATTGATAGAAGGTCTAATATAGATGTGTAGGTGCAGTACGTCAAACTGCACCTAGAGGTCCCTAGTCAGCATCAAACTTTTGGTCACATACGGTACTTCCCTAATGCGTTGCGTGAAAGACAGTACCACAAGTAAATTCAAGTAACTATGGGTATATATACAATTGGGGGGAGGAGTTGGCCTAACAGCTAGGGCGGTCGACCTCGAATCTGGGACAGGAGCGTTTGCACATTGGTGAAGGTAGGGGGTGGGCCCTGAGGTGATATGTATGCAAACACTCCCTGTGGCGTGTTTTAAGTTAGGGAATTAATCCCTTTTCAATCCTTAGGTCCCCTGGGGGCCAACTAGCCCACCAGGTATTTCTAGTAAGCGCCACAGAGCTGGGTTGCGGGCCTCTAAACACCTCTCTACAACGCAGCTCCCTGGGGCATACTTGAGGTATGCCCCCCCACCAAATTTAAATAAGCCTTGGGGTGGCGGTCTCCAGGGCTGGGGGGCCTGAGAGCCCCCCCACCCAATTTCAAGAAGCCCCGGGGGTGGTCCCCGGGGCTGGGGGGGCTGAGAGGGGCTGAGAGCCCCCACCTAATTTCAAGAAGCCTCAGGGGTGGCGGTCCCCAGGGCTGAGGGGGCCTGAGAGCCCCACCACACATTGAAAAAAGCCCAGGGGGTGGCAGTCCACAGGGCTGGGGGGCCTGAGAGCCTCCCCACATAATTAAAAAAAGCCACGGGGTGGCGGTCCCCGGGGCTGGGGCCCCCCCTGGGCCCCCCATTACATAAGTATTGCCCCTGGGATTTGGCCCCCCGTGGGCTAATTACCAAAGAAGCACGGGAGCCGGCTCTTCGGTTTTTTTTTTATCAGCAGGATCCGCGCATCCTGCATGGATTTTGCCAATTTTTAAAAAACAAAAAATTGGTAGGGGCCTTGGGGGTCCTTGTGGGATCCCCTGAACAGACCTTGTGGGTCAGGGTGTTTCTACCCTGCCCCCTTTTGGTGTTTTTTGCATTTCTTGTTTAGGTTTCTTGTGCCTTGGAGTGTTGACAGCCAATTAGCATGCAGCTTGTGCTCGGCAGGGTGCATGGATCCTGCGCGGCCATAGATATAATTGTGTTTTTAAATGTTATGTTATGTTCATTTCGATTTATATAGCGCCAAATCACCGACAGGTCTCTAAGCGCTTGCTTTGGGAACCCGTCCTAGCTTTCTCTGTGAGATAACCCCTACTGGGCATCCCCAAGGTGAAGACCAGGCCTCCCATCGCGGTGGGGCCGTAGTGGAGATTAAGCAAGCTATTGCCCAGAGTTGCAGAGTGTGAACCCATGATTCGAGTAGGCACCGAGGCGAGAATTATCGAGTCCGTGGACATTTTGAGCTCAAGACCCTGCCGCGTCGGGAATTGAACCCTGGTCCACGGTCTGACCTCTGCATCAGGGTCTGCCTCCTCTAACCAGTGAGCCACACTTCTCCATGTGATTTTCTCAGGAGCTACTGAACGGATTTACACCTTTTAAGCAAAGGGCATGAGTCTGAACCAAGGGCTACCTCTTTGCCAAATTTGGTGTAATTCCGTTCAGCAGTGCGGGCTGGCTGTAGCCGCGATGAACGGTTCCTATGGAAAATTTCATAGGGAAAACACGTTTTGGGACCCCCTTTTTTCTCAGCCCCCACTTGATGAAACACCCTGAGACTTTCAGGATAAAAGCGGACCAAAGCACCTAACCAGTTCTGAAAATTTCACAGAAATTCGTTAACCGACGCCAAAGTTATTCCAAATAGAATGTTGCGGATTTCCTATGGATAATAGGTCTTAACTATAACTATCTACTGGCGACCGCCAGTAGGTATATATATGCTGAAAGCTTCGCCATTAAGACTCCATGTACAGCTGGAAACAGACAAATGCAGACCCAGGTCTCAGTGCAGAATTCCTTTATTTTTTAAAGGCTAACACCACCACCATGATGTGTCTCGGCTTTCAAGAAGCCTTGATCACATGACGCTTTAGAGAAAATGTATAACCATTTAAAGTGCTAGTGCATTAACACGCAATTGTTGAAATCATAAACGTGGAAAAATTACATCATGCTAAACCAAGCAACAATATCAAAACAATCAGAGTCGCAATAAATATTCATGACATTTTCATAAATATCTAAAAGAATAAAATTGGTAGATAAATATTTGCTTATAAACAAAAAGACACTCATAATAGAAAATTGGTAAAATGCACATACAAAGCATGTTAACTTACCCGAGTGGGCTGATGTGTTAAATGTTGCCAGATTTTTTAAAACAACAATTTGAAATTGATTTAATAATTATGTCATAAATATTAAGAAATCTATTTAAAATATATCATACATTAGAAAAATTAAGACCTTAACAAGATCCATAATCAACTCATGTTTAAAGTGCTGGTGCATAATCGTTATTAAGCCCAAGTGGGCCAATGATTTAGTTTCCATGTTATTATTCAAAAATTCATAGAGTAGCCTAAAATTGCCACCCTATTAGAAAAAAGTGCTAAAATTGTTAGTTAAAAAACTATTAAAATGGGGGCGTGGCTTGCCCCGCCAAGATGGCGGTCGCGGTTTAATCCCGCTCTGTCCAGCCCCGCAATATCCTTAATAAATATCCTGCCTACTGTCATCTGGTTTGGTGCATTCTAAGCCAGTGAGCCCCTGTGACTCCGAGCGGCTCTACAAAGCGAGCTGAGAGATGGTGAAGGTGCAGAGACGGCGTCTGGAGTGCCGCGGGTGGCTGCGGCCTGGTAGAGGGACGCGCTGGTGGAGCCAGGGACTCTGTTAACTAATCCGGCCGGGCACAGGGCTGGGAAAGCAGCGCGGCTGCCGCGGGCGCCCCGGGATTGTTGGCGCACAGATTACTTTTCCAGCCTGGTTCCCCCTCTGGGATCACAGCGCCGGGGAGGCTGGAACGGAGAAGCTGGTGGTGCCCTACACGTGGAGGAGAGAGGCGGCTGATATCGGTGGCCGAATCTGGCCACAGTGGTGGAACCTCCTAGTGGTAGAGTCACCGGGGAACCGGGTGCCATCTTGTGAAGCCACAGGGTGGCCGCGTGTGGTCTGCCGGCTTTGAGGGTGTGACGGTGGCTCTGGGGGTGTCGGCATAGATCACTTGCCCACCCAATTGGCTGCCCCCCATGCTGCCTGCTCCCCTCCCGGGCCAGCCAGCTCAAATTTTTCGACGGCCGCATCGGGTCGCGCTGATGGTGGAACGGTGCCCTGGCGCTCACGGCCTCACAGATGCCTGCCCTGAGACTGCTGGTGCCTTGGAGCCACCTGAAATAGTGCTGGGATCCAGATACCGGGTGAGCAAAGACGCATCAACGAGCAGAGTCCCGTGCATATCTAAGGGCTGTGCGTATATCGGTGGCCGTATCGGGCCATAGAGGTGAGACCCTCCAGTGGCAAGGGTGAAGAGAACCAGCGGCCAGATTGTGTGGCCTCTGGGCGGCCACGGTGTGCCGGGTGGCTTGGAAGAGGTGACCGTTGCACTAGGGGTGCCCTCCCTGGCTGTGGGACTGTCTCGGCGCTCGCTCTCCTGAGGGGCAGCCCCTGCTGGTGATCAACCATGACGCGGGACAATGGCGGAGGGGGCCACACCAAGCAGGCCCCATTGATAAATTTACTGGAGCCGGTGCGGCAGCTGGGACAGCGGGCCCCCAGGGGCAGGTGCCGGATAATGCGGCGCTCATGGTGGCTATCACCCAGTCCAGGGATATGCTTGACACTAAGATCGGAGCAGTGGGCGCAGATGTCATGCTGTTGAGACAGGACCTGCGTAATGAGGTGGAGCGCATCACAGTGACTGAGACCCGCATATCTGAGGTGGAGGAGGATGTCACAACCTTGAAGAATAAAGTGGCGGCTATGGAAAAGATTCAGAATGGTTTGGCGATGCGGGCTGAGGACGCCGAGTGGCGCGCCCGGCGCAATAACCTTTGCTTTGTGGAATTTCTGGAGGGATGCGAGGGAGACAGCGTGGAGTGCTTCTTGACACGGTGGCTGGAGGGTTGGCTCCCTCCGGACGCCCTCTCCCACTGCTTTGTGGTAGAGCGGGCCCACAGGGTGCTCTTGCAGAAGCCCCCGCAAGGGGCTCGCTCGCGGCCGATCATCGAAAAATTATTGAACTATATGGACTGGGTCACTATCCTGAAACAGGCCAGGGCTCAGGAATCCCTAACCTGTGACAACGCACGAATCCTCATATTCCTGGATAACACACGTCTGGTGCAGCAGCAGGGGCAATGTTTTCTAGTGGAAAAGGCTCACCTCCGGGACCTAAAGCTCCCATATGCATTGTTGTATCCGGCCCGCCTGAGGGTTGTGTACCGCTCCTGTACATATTTCTTTGACTCCCCAGAAAACGTCTTCAAATGGACTGACGGAGACTGTGCGAGTGTGAGTCCACACGCCATCAGGTAGAGAATCGGACTCGTCTTTGAGCGAGGTGGCCCAGAGGGGCCACCGAGGTCAGCTGAGAGGCACCAGGAGATCGAGGTCCAGGTGTCGTTCTCTGTCCAGTTCCGCTCTTCTACGGGGGGGATCGGTTCCAGAGAGACAGGATTCGGCAGACTGATCAATGGGCCTGACAGGTGTTCGGAGGTTTGGGATAGCATTCCAATGTCCAGATAGGCTTGTTTAGGGTGCTGGAATCCTGGCCACACAATGGTGGGTGGGGATGGGTAAGGCCCAAGGGCTATGGGTGGTCAGTTGGGGATCCATTGGAAGGTATGGTTCCTGTCCCCCGGTTGGTGATTCGGCCCCTATCTGACTGTGACAGGTACTTCCCTGTTTGGGAGGTATGGGGTGGGGGGTTGTTGGGGGATGAGGGTTTGTTATTGTTGCTAGATTGCACATCCATACTGGTTGCTTGTAGTTTACTGCATACATGGGGTAACGCATACACTGGCCACGATGGTATGATTCACTTGATGTGCAGAAGGAGATGCAGATAACCCCTGGTTTCTTGCACATATTTAGTTGGAATGTCCGTGGGGCCCTAGACAAGGTGAACCAGGGGCCATCCTCCTTTATGCCAAACGGGCGGGGCCGATGTGCTCCTGCTACAGGAAACACACTTGATGGGTACCAAAGCCCTGTGCCTGCAGAGGTATGAGTATCAACACATTTTCCACTCAGGCATCACGCGAGGGTCGAGGTGCGTGGCAATACTGATTCATCACAGGGTCCCATATACGCATGAGAAACATTGGTCAGACACGCAGGACGATACATCTTTATACAGGGCAGGATTGGGGGGGACGTTTTGACACTAGGCAGCATGTATGCTCCACCGCCGTTACAATGGACTTTAGTGGAACGACTCTTACATATCTGGGGGACATGCCGGACACGCTCTCAGTCGTGGGTGGGGATTGGAATAACGTGATGGAGTTGGGTCGGGATAGATGAAGGAGCAGGGACTCGGCGGGGGCGGGTGGCTCCCCTACCTGACTACAATCTTTGGTGACAGGACTAGACTGGGCGGATATTTGGAGATACTTACATGGTCCCCGTCGAGAATATACCTACTTCTCCACAGCACATGATTATTTTTCGAGGATCGATTATCTGTTTGTTCCCAGGGGGCTACTACACAGAGTATCTACAGCAGACATTCTGCCCAGAGGCTTGTCGGATCACTCACCAGTTGCTCTTGCATTCAGGATTGGTCCAGGAAGGCAGCCACTTTGATGGCGTACGTCAGGGTGGCAGTTGCAAAAGGAGGAATACAGGGAACATTTGACCAAAGAGATAGATAATTACTTGGCAGCCAATGTGGGGTCGGTCAAGTCCCCAGCTACTCATTGGGAGACATTGAAACCCACGCTGCGAGGGGTGGATATCTCGTGGCGTGTGGCAGCATGGAAGGAGTGGTAGAGGGGCCCGGTGCGTCGGGAGGCGGAGGTGGAGGCGTTGGAACGTAGGAGTCAGGAGGAGGTGGACGGCGGCCCAGCCAGATGACAGTTGGTATTGGTTCAACAACAATATGCAGCCCTGTGGCTGGACGAGGCCCATCAGGCTTGGCTGGCAACGCATAGTAGGGTGTACCAATGGGGGAATAAGTCCGGCAAGATGCTGCATTATTTATGTCAGGGCGCTTTACATGCCCAGCCTCTACCGTGAGTCCTGGACCCCATGGGGGTGCAGCTACTTAAGCCCCCTGCCATTGCAGAGAGCATTGCGGCCTATTATGAAGACCTCTATGTGCCGAAAGAATATCTCACAGCCGCTGTCATTGTGAAATTCATAGACGACCTCCCCCATAAGACGATCTCGGATGAGGTGAGGGATCACCTAGATAAGCCACTGTTGGACGAGGAGTTGGGTACGGCTCTGGGGGAATTGAACCCTGGGAAGGCTCCGGGACTGAACGGTTTTCCCAGTCAGCTTTTCAAGAAATTCCTCGTACATCTGGCCCCCCACTATAGACCGGTGGTGGAGAAGGCACAGGAGCATGGTTCACTCCCTCCGGACTTGAGACATGCGGAAGTGGCAGTGTTCCTTAAACCGGGTAGGCCTCCGGAACAGCATGCATCGTATCACCCCATCTCCCTTCTCAATGGGGAGGTGAAGGTTTTGGCCAAGGCACTGGCCAACCGGCTCCAACCACATATCACCACACTGGTACACCCGGACCAGGCTGGGTTCATGCCTCAGATGGCGACCCGCCATAATATCAGGCGTGTGCACGTCGGTGTGTCGGCCAGTGGGCGACTTGGGGGAGCCAGCAGCGCTATTATTGCCTGACATGGATAGGGCCTACGATTCCCTGAGCTGGGTGTACCTATTTGCTCTTCTGCAGAGACTTAATCTCGGCCTGCGCTTTTTGGTGTATTTGCAGCTGCTTTACACCGGTGTGACGGCGTGGGTGCGGGGAGGGGGGCGATCTCTTGTTCCTTCCCCATCCGGCGGGGCACGCTGCAGGTCTGCCCCCTCTCCCCCTATATTTTCTTTTTGCGCTTCCCATAGAGCCACTGGCGGCCTGGGTGCACATTGATGTCCAACTTCGGGGGTTTGAGTGGGCACCAGGTCTCACTGACAAACTAGCGCTCTATGCGGATGATGTCCTGTTTTTTCTCACCTCCCTAGATAGGTCGGGCTGTGGCTGCTGCGCATAATGCACATTTTTAGGGAGACCTCTGGACTATATATGAATCCATGTAAATCCACGCTGTGGGTTCTGGTGGTCGACTGAGCATGGGAGCCTGGGCCTCATCCCTCCAATTGGCGACAAGGGGGCTTAAATATCTGGGGGTCTTTTTGTCCGACGTGCCAACTGTGTCCTGGGAACACAATATGATCCCAGTGTGGGAGCGTACCCGGGAAGATCTTAAGGTATGGTCCTGCATGCCCTTAACCATATACAGTAGGTCAGCCATCTTCAAGATGGTGGTGCTTTCTTGCCTCCTCTATCAGTTGCAGAATCATCCCCATCAGGTGTCACCCCGGTGGTTTTGGCAGGTGAACTCAGCTCTGGGAGGGGTGCGTGGTGAGGTTGGCCCTGCGTACCTGTTTCCTATCTACCTATTCTGGGGGCCTCGCTTCCTCGGACGTCCTCTCTTACTATCAAGCTGCACACTTGCTGGTCCTCAACGAGTGGTGGTATGGGGACAGGGGGGATCCAGAGTGCGCGGTTGAGCGGCAGCTTATGGGCAGCAATTCGCTGCACACGATATTACACTCTGCACCGCTTTGGAGGCCCTGCCCCCGGCCACACAGGTGGTATTTCACATATGGAGGCAGGCTCTAGGCAGGATGGGGTGGTGGAAAGGCTTGACCATGGAGACCCCCTTCTGGGGTAATGGGTGATTGCCTCAGTTGGTAGCACTGCAAGGCTTCCGGAGCTGGGATTCCATAGGCATCTCGGTTCTGGGAGATGTTATGAAGGATCTGACACTTAAAACGTTCCAAGATTTGCGGGACGAATATGAGATGCCACGATCCCAATTCTACAGGTATCTACAATTTCGACATGCCCTAGCCTCCAGTTTGGAGGGTCTAGAGTCTCTCCCCCGACTTCAGCCCCATTGAGGCCAAGATCTTTATGGGGGAGCTGCCGGACCACAAGATCTCCCGCATATACCAAACACTGGTCATTCACTGTTTCGCTAATCTGCAGAAACTCAAGACTGCTTGGGAGGCAGATGTGGGCGAACTGGAGGTGGAGGAATGGGCTGAGGCTCTGGCGAGCCCACGGGGGCGGCAATAGCTACCCGCCTGCACTTGGTACAATTTAAATACTTGCAGAGTGTACTTTACTAGAGTGCGCTTGTTGAGGGCAGGAATGATTGGATCCCTGATTGTCTCCGCTGTCAGCGGGAGGAGGGCACCCTTTTGCATACTGTCTGGAGGTGCCCTGCTCTACATAGATTCTGGAGGGGGGTGTACGCCAGAGGTATTG
This sequence comes from Lissotriton vulgaris, assembly GCF_964263255.1. NCBI lineage: Eukaryota > Metazoa > Chordata > Amphibia > Caudata > Salamandridae > Lissotriton > Lissotriton vulgaris. The sequence continues at coordinate 1,311,385,339 of NC_141695.1, forward strand.
GGTTGGGAGGTCCCCTGCACATTGCACTTGGCCCTGTAACACGTCATGGAGGGAGTGGGGTCAATCACTATAAGAGACCCCTCATATTCCTAGGTCTCACGTTAGCAAAAAGAGATATTGCCAGGGCCTAGAAGGCGCCCCAGGCTCCGTCACTGGCCGCATGGAGAAACGGGATGGACTTTTGCATGGGTCTTGAACAGCCGGTTTTCGCTGCCAGGGGATGCTCACGCAAACACTATAGGATTTGGAAGAGGTGGGCAAAAGACCGGGGACTGGAACTGGATCCACCTCAGGAGGGAGATGTAAGTATGCCGGACTGAAGTATATGCTGGCTCTGTGTAGGCTGGGTGGTCGATGGGTGTGCAGTTACGCTCTTGACGTATCTTTTTTCCTTTGAGACATGGGCGCAATCGGGGGGAGGGGGAGAGTTGGGGGGATTTGTTAAAATGCGGTTTGCTTATCTTTATAAACATCAAAAGTCATCATTATAATTGTGTACTTGATGTGTGCAGAAGCCTCTGGAATGCAGAGCTAAGCAGCTTATGTGAAACCTGACAAATAAAATTTGTTTTAAAAAAACCACATTAAAATAACGGCAGAAACATGGTAAGATATTCTGTCAAATTTCAGTGCGTTAACGGGATGTCATAGGCAGGTATTCGGTTTCCAATTTGCGTAGAATAGCCTCACGGTTGCCTCCATGTCTAAGTGGTAGAACTGTGTCTATCACAAAGTATCTGAGGTGTTCCAGTTTGTTCGAATGGACATCCTTGAATTATCTGGCAACTGGATATGATGCATCACTGTTGTTAATAGCCCTCATGTGATGGAGTATCCTTTTGTGGAGCTGCAATGTGGTCCTACCAACATATTGCAGGCCCCAAGAACACTCTAGCACATACATGGCATATTCAGTTTTACACGTGAGCATCTTTGACATTGGAACTAGGGCCTTTTTAAAGGGGGTGCTATATGAGGTTATATTGGTGCCATATTTACAAGCCTTGCAGGAAGTAAACCTAAATAACATTTTTCTAGAGCTAAGCCACAATTTGGTCGTGATCACTTCTGAGCTACTTTTCACCAATGTGTCACCCACTGATTTGGCTTTTCTAAAGGTGATATTCTGGTTCATGAAATCTTGAACCGCTCTGGAACTAATGTATTGAGTAAGGAACAAATAAATATCCTCCCCCTGGGTTTTTTTTACCAGCCAAGTATGACTGAACATTGTACTTGGGTATCCCCCACTACGTAAACAAACAGACTTACAATGTAGCGGCATAAAATAGATTTGATTCATTGCAGTATTAAGAGGATGTCACAAGTTAAAAAGGAAGAATATGGTTAATAATCTGGGAAAAGAACTTGACCAACAAGGATGCCAGAACGGGGCTGTTGTACCCGGCTTAGTGAAAATGTTACCAGCCAAGAATGGGGCACAGAAAAATTAACAAGAAACCCATAAGAAAAACGGTCTTTTGTCTATTGTTAATCTAGCCATAATCCCGAATGAACCTACCAATAGTGGAACAGAGGCTCCCCTGAATCGGCTTATCATAGATAGAATACTTACTGATGGTCCCATTCAAGTGGAGACAACACATGAACATGCTGATAAAGAATATGACAAGGGCACTAGTTCTGTACATAATGTTGGGTCTGTCAAAATTCTAACATGGAATATTTGCGGCCTTGAGTCAAAGGTAGCAAATATGGTCTGGGGTGATATTGCCCGACACTATGATATCTTATGTCTACAAGAGACATGGTTATTATCAGAGCAACACCTGGACGGCTATAAGACATTCCATGTCCCTGCATTACGGTCATCCCATGGGAGAAAAAAGGGGGGTATATGTGTTTATATATCAAATATGCTGAAAGTCCAGATCATTAAAATGACAAAAAGCACTCCCTACTATCAAATGGTCTCCATTTTTTTGTCATCACACATAATGTTGTTAATCGTAAACTTTTATAATAATATCGATAAAGACAAGTACGCGGATGTGTTAAAAAACCTTAGCGAGGATCTAACCGATCAAGTGATTGCCAAGGGATAAGAGGTAATCCTGATATGGGGAGGGGATTTTAACACAAGTATTTGTAATCTAAATGTGTGTGGAATAGTCAAAAATACCAAGGATGAGAATGGGTTTACCAAGCATTTTGTTCATACGGATAGAGGGGAGAAATGTAATGAAATTATGGCAATGTTCGATCTTGGGTTTGTTAATACTATGTGCTCTCCAACTGCCAATTTTGGCCCTACTTATGTTGGACGGGGTTTCAGTACTGTGATTGATTTTTTCATCATGCCACTACGATACGCCAACTTGGTGAAAAAATTTGCCATTCACCCAATCGGATTAAGTGATCACAGCCTCTTTGTATTGATTTATTAGTACCTAGCAAAAATACCAGTTCTACGATAGAGCGTTTAGAATGGGCTCAAGATCTAGTGTTGTCCCCTCAAAATGGTTTTACAATAAGATGGGGGTCAAAAGATCCTATGTTGACAAATAAAAATATAGTAACAAAGGCATTAACACCAATTATGATATGCCTAAACGTGGATTCCAATTATGCAGACGTATTGAAAGCTTTCATGCATATAACACAAATTATCCAAAAGATCATGACTACCCCTAAAAATAAGAAACAAATAAAGGGGAATGGATGGTTTTATAGACAGTGCACTAAAACATATACACTTCTTAAGGCCGCACTTAGTACACCAATTAGGGATGTCGATGAAATTAAAATTCGTACGAAGGCCTACAATCTAGCAAGAAAAAATCGTAAGACAGAAATAAAAGAGCAGGCATGGGCTAATTTGTATCAGGCCGCCCAATGTAGATATTCCTGCTCATTTTGGCAGGCGGTGAATGCCCCTTCTTAGGTTTTGCCTGGCGAAAGCTGCGCTCTGCGCAGCTTTTTCGCGCAGGCGAAAACCTAATGAGTATAGTATGGGGCTTGGAATCCGCCCCCGTCTTCCATTGGCTAGCTCCATAAATGGAGGCTAGCCATTGGAAGACGGGCCTGTCCGTCAATGCCGGACCAGATTCGGGGGCGTTCCTGAGAATTTTTGGCTTTTGGCTACGTCACGCTACGTCAGCCAAAAGCCGGGAACGCCCCCGAATCTGGTCCGGCATTGCCGGCACCCGCCTTCCTGCTCAGGGCCGGGGAGTTTCGTGAAAAACACCCCGAGCGCTTCATAGCGCTTTTCTGCCCTAGCGAGTGCTCACCTCGCTTTTTTGTAATTAAATTGTCTCCTGGCAGGCGCCCAGGGACCTTGCCGCTATTGTTTATTTTTACCTCGAGGGAGCCCACCCCAAGGTGAATTCACTCCCCGCCTGCAGTAGCTGAGATGGGCCGCCACGCTGCCCGCGACGATCCGGAAGCTGAGGGGGCGACCCGGAAGTCCCGCCCCCCCAGCGCGGACAAGGAGAAGCAGCTGCACCCACCGGCAGGGCTCCATGGTGGAAGAGGAGCCCCGCCGCTGCCCGTGAGAGCACCCGGCCCCAAGAAGCGGGACCGGGTGAGGAAGAGCTGCAGCGAAGTCCCGCCCCCCCCAGCGCGGACAAGGAGAAGCAGCTGCACCCACCGGCAGGGCTCCATGGTGGAAGAGGAGCCCCGCCGCCGCCCGTGAGAGCACCCGGCCCCAAGAAGCGGGACCGGGTGAAGAAGAGCTGCAGCGTCCAAGTACCGGTGAGTGCGGCCGCAGAGAAGGGAGGGGCGCCGGGACACGTCCATTACCCGGAACTCGCTACATGGACGCGCGGACCGGATGCGTCTTCTGACCTTCTGACTCAGGTGAGAGCCATCCCGTCCACCCGATGCTGACCGCAGTAGCCCCTTATTATCTCTCTCTGACCTCATCCTTATTTTCCCTCCCAGGTCGCCTCGAATAGTTCTGGACGCACCCGTCCAGTACAGTACTCCCACCTTTGGCACGGGGTGCCCTGGTCGTTTACTGTACTTTTTACCACGTGGCCGACTTTGTATCCAGTAGTCGCCACCACGGTAAGACCCCCTGCCACTGTCAGTCATCACGCCGCTCGCACTCTCATCCTCTGATAATCACCCCGTACTTTTTTTCTTTTCTTTAGTCTTCCGAAGAGCACCTGGACATCCACAGAGCGCAGCAGGTGAAATGTGCATCATTTGACATTCCTTCCGAATAGCGGTTCTTCCATGATCCCCCCCCCCGCCCTCCTCTGTGACTTGTATACCTTTGTGGGGTTCTTCTTGTGTTATTGACACACGATATTAATATCCTCTTTCTATGTAGACTCGACTAAGGTCTCTCCCAGAGACTGTTTTTAGACCATGCAATACTTGAGCTTCTTACATGTCACTATATGACACTATATTACCTTCTCCTACCACTCTCCAGTGTCACCTGCGTAACTGCCTTTATTCATTCTCCAGTGCGTTTGTGTGCTTAATACACGTATCATTACGAACTCTCGTCCTTTTCATTTACGTGACTCCCTTCTATTTGCCTGTAACTACGCTTGGGCTCGGGCTTGCAGTGTGTGTGGGGGCTTGTAGTGTGTGTGGGGGCTTGCAGTGTGTGTGGGGGCTTGCAGTGTGTTGGGGGGCTTGCAGTGTGTTGGGGGGCTTGCAGTGTGTGGGGGGGCTCGCAGTGTGTGTGGGGGCTTGCAGTGTGTTGGGGGCTTGCAGTGTTTTGGGGGGCTCGCAGTGTGTGGGGGGCTCGCAGTGTGTGGGGGCTTGCAGTGTGTGGGGGGGCTTGCATTGTGTGGGGGGCATGCAGTGTGTGGGGGGGCTCGCAGTGTGTGGGGGGGCTTGCAGTGTGTGGGGGAGCTCGAAGTGTGTGGGGGGGCTCGCAGTGTGTAGGGAGGCTCTGTGGGTGTGTGGGGGGGGCTTTGTGTGGCTGTGTGTGTGGGGGGCTCTGTGTGGGTGTGTGTGTGGGGGGCTCTGTGTGGGTATGTGTGTGGGGAGGCCTCTGAGTGTGTGTTGGGGGGCTCTCTGTGGGTGTTTGTGGATGTCATTTGCGAGAGATAAAGCCAGTGGCATTGTAAATGACAATGCCATTTATTTATGTTAAAAAAAACATAAATAAAAATATTGTCAAGAGCAATGCCAATAGCTCAAACTTTAACAAAGGCAAAACCATTGCATTGTAAATGCTTGTTTTATAAATAGAGAAAGCGCAAGGCAGGAAATTGCTATTGATGAAAACAACTGGATCCAATTCTTTTCTAAGGTTTATAGTAGGGAGAGTAATGGTGATGTAAGCCACTCTGGGAACTGGGAGACAGAAGTATGTAAACTGGTAAAATCACCGATTGAAATTTGGATCACCCTAGAGAAGGTATTACTGGCAATCAACCAAAGTAAAGGAAACATGGCCCCAGGTCCCGAAGGGATCCCAATCGATTTATTTAAGACGACCACTGATCTCTGGGTCCCACATCTGACATGAGTCCTGGAGGCTTGTTGTTCAGAAGGGTTTATAAAATTCTGATCCGAATCAGTGATCGTACCCATCTACAAAAAAGGGGACCGTGAAAATCCTTCAAGCTACAGGCTAATATCGCTTTTAGATTCTTTAATGAAAGTGGCAGGAAGAGTGGTATTAAATAGGCTCCAAATCTGGACTGAGGAAAATAACATTTTAAGCCCTGTTTAATATGGGTTTAGGGAGAGGATGGGCACGGTAGAGCAGGTTTTAAACTTTATACTACTCCAAGGGAAATATACCCAAGCAAAGACCGGGCGCCTGTATGTAATATTCGCAGACCTTACGGCTGCTTTTGATTGTGTTGAGAATAATAAGCTATGGAGCACTTTAGAGGATATACCGATAAACCCAGCTATAGTGCAATTTTTAAGACAATTGTATTCAGGAGCTTCAGCCAAAGTGAGATATCGTCTCAATGGAGAATGCACCAAATCATTCTGCGTAGAGAGGGGAGTTAGACAAGGCTACGTCTTGGCCCCTTTCCTCTTTTCCATGTATACCAACGCTTTGGAGGAGGAATTGAGGGCCAACGCAATAGACTGTCCTAGACATAACAACAAGCAGGTTGTCTCCCTTCTCTACGCAGACAACGCAGTCCTGATGCCCAGAACTAAGATAGGTATCCGGAGGGCACTTTCCACTTATATTGAGTTTATGGCCAGCAGAGGCTTAAAACTCAATGCTAAAAAAACATTTGTGATGATGTGCGGGAAAGGACGAAATATGGCTAGGAACCTAGCTGTGGACGATGTTAAGATCGAATATACTAAAACTTTTTCATATCTAGGGGAACTCCTAGAGGGAGCAGGTTCCTGGGGACCAGCAGTGAGGAGCAGGACCCTCCTATTTAGAAGATCGACTGCGGCATTAATAAACTTTGCACAAAAATTAGGTAAAAGTCCACCTGAGATCCTAATAAAAATATATATAGCTAAGTGCAGGAGCATAGCAACGTACGGGGCGAGTATTTGGGGTTTTGGTAATGTGGCTTTGATTCAAACTGTTGAAAACATTTTTTTAAGATATATCCTTGCGGTCCCACAGAGTACATCTGTTTTTAAATGTCACGCAGAATTGGGCATTGAATATATTACAGATCTTATTAAACTGCAAGCACTTCTACTATGGCATAGAGTCTGGCCTACACCAACATTGGGGCTAAACAGAGAAATTATAAGGGATGTAATGGGTTTGGATCAGGCAAGACAAATTCCATGGCTATCTTATGTTAAAAAGTTGTGTAATGATTTAAATAGACCGAAATTCTATGATAATCCTGAAGAGGTTTGTGCAATATCCAAAAAGGCTTTGAAACAATTATGCATGAGTCACTGTGAACTGTTAAGAATAACTGTGGAAATCAATAATAAATCTGTCATTCAACATCAGATGACCCTGGCCAGTTACAGGATCCAACCCTACTTGTGTTATTGTCTGAGGGGTTTGACAGATACATATTAACAAGGTTTAGATTTGAATCTTTCCATCATCTAGTGACGATTCCAAAGAAAAATGACTGGTCTAGGGACCTGGTAGTCTGCCTTTTTGATAATGCCTCCCAGCAAACGACAATCCACGTAGTATTATTTTGTAAGTACTACACCCAAGAACGTGTAAGGTGGATTAAGCAATATCTGAAGCAGGGCGCATGGCGGCAATACCGCCCAGCTTTTTTATCCCTGCAACAACTGGATAATGAATATTGCACTATAATTATGACTGGTCTTTTAAAGAGTATATTGAAGAAGCGGAACGTAATAACTTGTTAGCCATGGAATGAAAGAAATAAGCGCCATTTTATGTATGGTATATCTTTTTATATACTACAGATGTACAGTTGTTTTTATTGCTTGTACAGAATGATGTATTTTAAAGAGAACATTGTATGAACTTGACTATCATTATATATATTACAGATGTACAGTTCTTTTTATTGCTTGTATAGAATGATGTATCTTAAAGAGGACATTGTATGAACTTTATCATTATTTTAACTGCTGCTTTTATGATATTGCATTTTTTGCCAAAATCGAATAAAGCATAATTTGACCTAGAACTGCAGTTCCATAACATATTCCTTATGGTGCTGTGCATGATGTCACTTTATTAAGAACAGTGGTCCTTGGTAAGGAACTAATATAGATATGCAATCGATATAGAGTATAATCAGTGCTATATTAACACTGCCCAGCCGGACAGTGAAATTTAATTAATAACAAGGTTAAGATCTTCCACAAACAAATAAAGTGGGACACAATTCTCTGTCCTACACATTACAAAACATATACAGTAAACAAAACATTCAGGCAGGAAAAAAAGGCTTGTTTGCAATGTAAACAGTTAAACAAGCAAAATTAAAAACGACAACCGTTACACTAGAATCAATTAAGATTGTATGCACAGTGTTCAAGCGAGTCAACTACGTTTCGATTCTTTTACAACAATATCAGGATCATCATCAGGACAATTTTATGCAAGCCTGAAAAACATGATGCCTGCAAAACAATTGAAGGAGTGAGAGAAAAGACAGGCAAACAAAAGGGTAGAATTTTAGACCCGAGTAATAAGATGACAATACTTGCGAAGCGCAGTGCACACAATCATATTAATTTAACATTTATCAGGTTTGTGCACAGTAAAAGTGCTCAATCAGACTAAGAGGATGATAAAGGCTAAGTGAGAACATAAAGATTTAAAATTGTGAATTCACGCAGGGAAGTCAAAAAACGACTTGCTGTTGAAGCGTGGTGGTACACCCACAGGTCAAGGCATTACGTGTGATTCAACATGTACTAGATTCTAGGCAATGTTCCCACGCTGTCCCCACCGATTTTATTCTCCAACTTGTCGAACTTTGTCTCACCAGTAATTTATTTTTTCTTCAATAATGAGTACTATCAACAGGTGAAGGGCACCTCGATGGGGGGACGTTTTCGCCCCCAACCTAGCCATACTTTTTATGGACCATTTTGAAAGGACCAAAATCCTTTCACCCAGTAACCCTTTTCACTCTGGAATAACTCTCTGGCAACGTTATATAGATTACATTTTTAGGTCTCGCCTGGCGTTAGCAGCGCACATACACTGCTCTAACAATGCGAGAGCTTCATGGAATCGATACGGTTCAAAAATATGCCACAAAAAGTGGGTTTTATAATAATTGTCAAACTTTTCTTTTTACTATTGCGTGTGTTCTCACAGTCAAGTGGCATGGCGACAGCTGTTTGTGTTCTTGTTACCATTTGTGTCTGTTGTAGTGTTGCCATTTCTGTCTGTCATAGCTATTATGTTCTTTTTTTTGTAACTTGTGCTGTTAGCGGCACCCGCGCTTTACCTTTAGCCATGCTAAACTAAAGCGTGGGCGCCTCGATTGTTGAAAAAGTGAATACATCTTTTTTTCTATTTCTTTACTTTTGCCGCAATCGCGGCACTCGCGCTTTACTTTAACATGGTTAAAAGTAAAGCTCAGGTGCCGCGATTGCTGCAAAGTAAAGACATTGAAATAAAGAGTGGCCCACCATTTTTTTTATTTTTTGTGACATAGGAAGGTCTACTGCTAGCTCGGGCAGACCACAGACAGGCTCACCTGCAAGTCGCCTGTTAGAAGTTCACCTATGGTGGCTCTGTTGGTCCATGTTGGCCAAATGTTGGTTGGGAGTTGGATTATGCTGGCTGGAGGGGGTAGTAAAGCTGCATATTTGTGTAGGGGAGAACAGGAGGGGAAGGCACACAACAATGAAGGCTGGTCTTGTGGCGGGTTGTTGTTTCCTTTGACTGTCCGGTGCATTGTGATAGATACAAGCTGCAGCCCCAGAAGAGGAAAGAAAGGAGGGGCGAGCGGGAAGGAAGGAAAGAAAGACAACACATGGGCTCCGGCAGCCTCTGCAACGCCGCCACATACCTTGGCGGAACTGCTCGTCCACCTCACGGCTCTGATAAAAGTACATGAATATAGCACAGTGAAGGCAGACTCTGAGCGCTAGACGGTGTAGCACTCTGCAGACACTCAGGAGGCAGTGGGAGGGAAGGGGGCGCTCAAATGTCCAAGTGGCTTCCCTTGCAAACCTCTTCACACACAATGTAAATGTTCAATTTGTTTAGCATTTAATACAGCTGCCACAGGTTTACCAAGCACTCCCAGTGCTGGTAGATACTAGGAAAGACTCACATCCCGCGCCCGCCAGCATATCACTCCTTTCTCTGAGTATACAGCCACCGTGTACCATAGGCTAACACCTCCAGAGCGGCTGCAGCGATCACACTTGGTATATATCCACTGGGTAGATACGCAGCTTAAGTATTTCTATTATAAGTTAAAATTTGGCACAATGGCACGTTTGTTATCAATAGCGGCACAAAGGTTGGTTAGGAGTTGGATTATGCCGGCTGGAGGGGGTAGTAAAGCAGCGTGTATGTGTGGGGGAGATCGGGAGGGGAGGGTACACAACAATAAAGGCTTGCCTCGCTGTGGATCACGGGCGGGTCGTTGCTTCCTTTGACTGTGTCCGGTGCATTGAGATTGATAGAAGCTGCAGCCCCAGAGGAGGAAAGAAAGTGGGGGCGGGTGGGAAGGAAGGAAACACAAGCATTGAAACTGCAATAGGTCTTGCCTTTGATTAAGTTAAAGCCATTTGCTTTACTTTGCTAAACAATACCATTAGCAAGGCAAATGGCTTTAACTTAATCAAAGGATAGACCTACTGCATTTCCAATGCTTGTTTTAATTTGGCATGAGAATGAAGAAACACTTAATCAATTCCTACACTGGCTAAATAATAACTGCCTAGGACTTAACTTCACCCTCGCCTGTGACAAAACCTCCATTCCTTTCCTTGATCTCACCATTCACCATTCACCATTCCAATGGTGCGCTAATCACAAGTTTATATAGGAGGCTGACAGAGTGTAACACCCTACTTCAATATGAGAGCAATAACCCACATGCATTATGCGACTCTATACCCTATTCACAATTTTTACGGATCAGACACAACTGTTTTCTTAGAGAGGATTACTTTCATGAAGCCTCCACTCTGTCCACCAAGCTACTAGCTTGTGAATCCTTTAAACGACTTGTGCGCACTGCATTCAAAAAAGCTTGGTACTGTCCCAGGGAGATTCTCCTATCCCCAAAACCCAAATCCAACAAAAATTGCATGGTGTGTGTTACCACCTTTTCACCGGTCTCACACACCATTCGGAAATGCATCCTCAAACACTGGACCATCTTGAACGCTGGTAACAATGAGAATAGAACGTCCACAATTTGCATTCCACAAAAGTCGAAATATAAAAGACTATCAAGTTAGAGCAGCTCTTTCTAATCCAAGAACCACTACCATGCTTGATGCACATTGGGGGCTTGACATTCTAATAGGACGTGATTTTACTATTGAAGGCAAAGAATTCACCTTTAATAATGTTAAAGTTAATTCACAATTTTTCTCCAACTGTAAAACATGTAATGTGATTTATGTGATTCAATGCCATTGTCTCAAAATCTCCATCGGTCAAACAACCCAAAGAGAAAAAACTCGGATTTGTCAGCATTGCAGCCGGATTCGCTGCAAAACCCCAAATGCTCATCTTCTTGAACGTTTCTCAACTGCTGGCCACAGCAAAGATGACATTAAATGGACTATAATCAGTGTGGTGAAACCGCCAACAAGAGGTGCAGACATTTCTCACCTTCTAAACAAGGAAGAAGTGAAATGGATCCTGAGAATGGGTAGTATTAAAAATGGATTGAATAGAAATGAAGACTAAATAACTTTACTGTGAAATCCTAGTTTTTACTGCTTGTGTTCCTTCTCTCATAATATGTCACTTTTCACATTTCACTCTCATATGCTTCATGTTATTTTCATTCTTTTCTTTTACTGCAGAAATTCTCCTAACCAGTTATTAGTATAAACTCTATGTATGCACACAGGTCATAGGAGTGATTCGTAATACTATATGTTTTCTCTTTTCAACTGTGACTCCTCGAATTATTCCATTGGGTACATAACTGCTCGTTACCTTTCCTTTAATTTTCCTTCAAATTCCCTCTTATCTTGGGGTCAATCATCATTGTCGGCATTACATATAATGCAAAAAGAACAATTGATGGACAGAATGCAGAACAATGTCATACATTCACCCCAGTACAGAGATCTGGGCCTAAACCCATTGTTTTTTTTGCTCCCCATGCCATTCCAGTTTGGACCCAGACATATGTAAATCAGTCTTGACCCTGCCCCCAATGGGAACAGTCCAGCCCGAACTACCAGTCCAGGTCCTCCCTGGACTGGAAACAAGCATCCTAGGACCAGTTTCAGGCTTTCAGCCCTCATCAGCCAGGATAGCTTGACTCCAGTGGCTTGGAGAGCACAGGACCCACGTCTGGGCATACTCGTCCCTCTCTGGGTGACAAATGCAAAGACAACAATTGATGGACAGAATGCAAAACAATGTCATTACACTGGGCTCTATATGTTATTTCACTCGTTGTATATCTTGTTAGCTCCTTACTGCACCAACCCCCTCACCTAATATGGCTGTCACACTTTCTTCTATCACACACCAACGTCCCGTCCAACACGCTATTTATTCGCTCACAGCCCTGTGCGGAAGCGTCCCATATTGCAGCCATTGAGCTTCTCTCCTGGTTACCCTATAAAAGGTATGTTTGTCTACCATTCTGCTCACCAATTTTTCGCCACCTTTATTCTGTCCTACATGGCCTAAATCCCTTCCAATCCTCCACAGGTTTCGGTCGGCCATGCCACAGCAGACCGTTCATCCCCATATGGGACTTCATTGAAGTAAGCGCCTCTCTGCTCTGTGCACTCTTCCTTCCAGCGGTTGCTTTTCAGCCGCACTTACGCATTAATCCCTTCTCCCACAGCCCATTTCAGTCTGTGTTCCACAGACCGGCTACGCCACCGTGGCCCACTCATCCCCATAATGTACCTAACACAGGTGAGCATCCTATTCTGATCCACATGCTTTTCACACCAGGGTGGTTTCTCCAGTCACACTCAAAGTTACTCTCCTATCCCCCAGTTCTTCACCATTTGTGGCCACCAGACCGGCCCTCTGTCGCCTCAGCTTCGGAACAGACTTGGACTTCGTGCTGCATTCCAACAGCAAGGTCTTCAGTCCTCCAGCATTGCATTACCCAATTGCTTTTTATTAAGGTAAACTTCCCTATGCTCTTTCCTACCTGGCCCTCCTTATGGGCCCAGCATCTACTACCCACTTCTGTCTCTTAGGCCCGGTACCTAAGCCTCCACCTATTTCGGGTCTCTCTAGACCATGGGTACTCACAAACTTTCTCTCGGGGGTCAAATTTACAGTGTGGTTTGTGTCCGAGGGCCGCACAGGTGGGGGCGGGGTCAGTGGGGAAGGGGCGGAGCTAGAGCAACAAAAAAAACTGTGACCATAAGATTGATCATAGGTCCCTGCAGCGGACGCCTTCGTCCACTGAGCCACCAGACCCGGCATAGACACACATCTCTCTCCCTCTCCCTCTCCCTCTCTCTCCCCCTCTCTCCCCCTCTCTCTCCCTCTCTCCCCCTCTCTCTCCCTCTCTCTACCCCTCCCTCTCTCCCTCCCTCTCCCTCCCTCTCCCTCTCCCTTTCCCTCGCCAATCTCCCACTCTCTGTCTCTCTGTCTCCCTCTGACTCTCTGTCTCCCTCTGACTCTCTGTCTCCTTCTGACTCTCTCTCTCTCCATCTCTCCCTCTGTCTCACTCACTCTGACTCTCTCACTCCCTCTCTTCCTCTGTCTCACTCACTCTTTCTGTCTCTCTCCCTCTCTCTCCCTCTCACTCTCTCCCCCTCTCCCTCTCCCTCCCCCTTTCCCTCTCCCTCTCCCTGTCCCCCTCTGACTCTGTCTCCCTCCGACTCTCTCTCTCTCCATCTCTCTCCATCTCTCCCTCTGTCTCACTCACTCTGACTCTCTCACTTTCTCCCCCCCTCTGTCTCCCTCCCTCTCTGTCTCCCTCCCTCTCTCTGTCTCCCTCACTCCCTCTGTCTCCCTCTCTCTGTCTCCCTCCTTCCCTCTGTCTCCCTCCCTCCCTCCCTCTGTCTCCCTCCCTCCCTCTGTCTCCCTCCGTCTGCCTCCCTTTCCCTCCCTCCCTCGCTTTCCATCCCTCCCTCGCTCCCTTTCCCTCCCTCGATCTCCGTCACTCTCCCTCCCTCCCTCCCCATCCCTTCCCCTCCCTCCCCCTCCCTCTCCCTCCCTCTCCCTCACTCTCCCTCCCTTTCCCTCCCTCTCCCTCTCCCTCCCTCTCCCTCGCTCTCCCTCCCTTTCCCTCCCTCACTTTCCCTCTCCCTCTCCCTCTCTTTCCCTCCCTCTCTGTCTCCCTCCCTCTCTCTGTCTCCCTCACTCCCTCTGTCTCCCTCCCTCCCTCTGTCTCCCTCCGTCTGCCTCCCTTTCCCTCCCTCCCTCGCTTTCCATCCCTCCCTCGCTCCCTTTCCCTCCCTCGTTCTCCCTCACTCTCCCTCCCTCCCTCCCTCCCCATCCCTTCCCCTCCCTCTCCCTCACTCTCCCTCCCTTTCCCTCCCTCACTTTCCCTCTCCCTCTCTTTCCCTCTCCCTCTCTTTGCCTCCCTCTAGCTCTCCCTCCCTCTGTCTCCCTCTCCCGATTCAGAAGGGAGACTCCTGATTTTTAAAGCCAAAAAGTGCTTTATTTTGGCTGGCTCCCGCCTGAAATGTGGAAACGGTAATCTCAAATTACAATACACCAGATATTGATGCAGCCCACTGCTACTATAACATACTGCCATGGAACCCAAACCATCAGTACATCAAAACTGCTCTGCTTACATGTACATTTTGCACAAGGCCAAATGCCAAAAGAAATTAACAGCAATTGAGGTACTGCTGCTATACATACTTACAAGTGTCAGTTCCAGTGTGTCCCTTATGCTGGTGGTTTAACGGTGTTTGGGAGTAGAAAGCCAAGAAGACACTCTCTTTGAGCACTGCAGCACTGCTGTAAATCCGTCGACCAGGACCCGGACCGTCGTATCATTTTCAAAAGGGCCTGGCCCCGAGAAGGGAGGGGTCAATCTGCGTGACTCTCCGAGGGTCTGAGAGGAGCTGTGCTGCTCTCCAGGTGCTGAAATTGCCTTCCTCAGTGCAATTGTGTGTCCCCTTGGCCCCCACATGGAAGGCAGGTGAATATTACAGCTCTATCTGGCGAGGGTGCCTGAGTCACGTAATCCGCCAGGGAGGGAAAGGCTGCTGAGAGGCAGGCGGTCGGTGCAGGGCCTCCAGGAATTTCCAAAACTAAGTGAGAGTGAGTGTGACCTGTAGGGCCACATACCATGGACCAAAATACGGGCCCACTTCTGTCTGTTTCCAGATGGAAGGTAGTCTGTAGTAGTGTAGATTGAAACACACACACACCAAGTTTCCTGCTAGCATTGCTCAAAGGGGCTCCTCCGTATAAAACTGTCAACCCGTGCTCAGGCGAAATGCCTTTCCAGGGCATGCATATTGGAACACCTGAAGGTTCCACCCCGATGTACCAACCCGCCGAACGTTCATGTGGCATGTAATCCCTGACCATTAGGTGAGTCGGGCGGATGTCTGTAGTGTCATTTAGCACATGTAGTGAGCACTATAACATCTTTGCTCTACTTAAGAAGAAGAAAAGTGTTTCTCATGCGAGACTGCTGCTGTTTTTACACCATTGTTTTTAAACCCTAGTGTTTTTTAACATGAAGCACCCTTTCACGTACACAGTGTTGATGTGACTGTTACACTGCATGTTGCTACAACACGGTCACGTTTGTCTGGAGCTAGTGGAAATTCACAATCACTAGCATGACACTGTGTGTATTTTTGGCCCTGAACATGTATGTTTTCTGGCGATTACTTAATGCTATTAATCCTGTATTCTTATTCCCTATTCAGGCATAGGACAAAGCCATAGAGGTAACCAACACCCACACTACTGGTATTAGACACATGACACTAGCATGTTGTTGAATGAATGTAGTTTTTTATCCATCATAGGTCCTCGTGAATCGCGGACAATAGCCAATGCGAGAAACATGTTGACCAATTTCTCTCCTAATCTCATCTAGGGCCACTATACCTAATTGGTTGGCACCTAGCGAGTTAGGTTCACATTTTTAATTGCAGTAGTGGACCCCCAGAATAAAGTTGTTTCCGGTACCCTCTACTACATTTTAATCACCGCTCCAGGCTACACGCTATATCACCCGCACACCCGCACTTCACTATAAGGCAGTCGGATTTAAAAGATCTCCGCCAAAGAGCCCCTCTCAGAGGTGAGCCCGTCGGGGATTGCACCGCCTCCCCGACGAGGAGCAACGCCAATGATGAAGCATGACACCCATATGGGTGTGTGAGGCAAATACATCCAACAAAATGGATGCCCAAAGGTGTCATTTCTACACCTCCGGCCACGCCAGATACACACAATCCCTTTCCTAAGGAACAGTTCAGCAACCCACTTTGTTTACCTATGCTTGTCAAGGGCACTAGCTGACACTGGACCTTCCACTTCTCTAAGTGGTAAATAGTGCCCGACCGATCAATTGATCTCCCTCCTTTGATAATTACATGCATATTGGAAGTCATGCAGCAGATCTTATCATTGCTACAAGCCACAATGAGCACCGAAGCGCACTTCCTACCTTTGCTCAGCCGGGAGTCTGTGCGCTATGCAGGAGACGGATATTGCGCTAATCACAAGCATGTGACTCGGGCGTGATCTGTAATTAAACGGCGGCCGTAACTCCTGAAGTGACGTCTAGTGTGATGTTGTAGTGCCTGAACCAAGGGGGTATTGTATTCTTTGTTTCGTGCATGAATGTGCAAGCCCTCTAAAACGCATTGCGCAAAATATGTTTTCCTGGAAGTGTTTTGATAAACGTGGGATATGGTTGGTTGGTTCGTTAGGACTATCTGTTACGTTCTATCTGGGGATGGCCTGACAGCATGAAGAAAGCTGTAGTACCGGCCCTGAAAAATAAGTGCCGGTGCTGAGCACCGGAAAGCTCTGGCACAAATTAGGCCCATGTAGCACTATTCCCTCCCTTCTCTTTCCCTCCCTCCCTCCCTCTGTCTCCCTCATTTTTTTTTAAAGGCTGTCTGCAACCAGAGCTGACTCAGAGACTCTGCTGCCTGTGGGGGCCGGGCGATTGCCGCCGTAGTCAGAGTGGGGCTGCAGGGGCGCTGAGAGGTGAAAGAAGCCTCATTAACATGCTAATGGTCACCATTAACATGTTAATGAGGCTATTTTCACCACTCGGCGCCCCTGCTGCCTCACTCTGACTACGGCGGCAATCGCCGGCCCCCACAGGCAGCAGAGCCTCTGAGTCAGCTCTGGTTGCAGACAGCCTTTAAAAAAAAAAAAACTCGGGTAGATGTCTGAAAGGTCCGCGGGCCGCGAGCGGCCCGTACTATGAGTACCCCTGCTCTAGACCTTCGTGCCACATAATTTGGTGGCAAGTCCCGAACACCCTTTTACCAACGCGAATCAACATTGTTTTTTTACTTCCCTGAGTAAATTCACAATTTTAAAGCTTTATGTTCTCACTTAGCCTTTATCATTCTTTTAGTCTGATTGAGCACTTTCACTGTGCACAAACCTGATAAATGTTCAATTCACGTCGTTGTGTGCACCATGCAGCATAAGGATTGTAGTCTTATTACTCCAGTCTAAAAATCTACCCTTTTGTTTGCTTGTCTTTTCTCCCACTCCTTCAATTGTTTTGCAGGTGTCATGTTCTTCAGGCTTGCGTAAAATTGTCCTGATGATGATCCTAATATTGTTATAAAAGGATCGAAATGTCATCGACTCGCTTGAATACCGTGCACACAATCTTAATTAATATTCTAGTGTAACGGTTGTCGTTTTTCATTTTGCTTGTTTAACTGTTTATATTGCAAACAAGTCTTTTTTGTCCTGCCTGAATGTTTTGTTTACTGTAGATGTTTTGTAATATGTAGGACGCAAGATTGTGTCACACTTTATTTGTTCGTGTCAGATCTTAACCTTGTTATTCATTAAATTTCACTGTCCGACTGGGCAGTATTAATATAGCACTGATTCTAGTCTATATTGATTGTGTATCTATATGAGTTCCAAACCAAGGACCACTGTTCTTATAAAATACTGAGAGCCTAAGTCATTGTTTACTGTATTGGGTCTCCTTGTTTTTGTTTAAACACATCACTTTATTAAGGGCAGCAATCAATGTTTTTAGATGTTGTATTTATAAGATTGGGGGGTTGTGTTTTTCAATTGCTGTTTTTTAACATGTAGTATTTATCATTGTTCTTTTATGGCATGTTATGTTGACCTCTGTGAGAGATCCATATCATAATAAATTATGCTGAATTTTATCCACACTATACTGCATCTGTAAATAATACCTAAATGAATCCAGGGGTGTCCAACCACAAAAGGTTTTGTATTGTGGTGTTGTCACAGTTGATCATACATTGTTGTCAAGTTATCATGCACTGTGTTATCATACATTTGTGGTATGTTATTTATCTCTCGGTATGGCCTCAAGCTTCTATCTGTAAAGTCCTTGTGCCTTAGCTTTGAGCCGGTGCTTTTTACTGGGTGGGAATGATGGATTGTTTGGGATTGATCCAGCATTTTCTGTACCCAATCGGTTACGGGGGGTTCAAAATCTAGAATGTCCTCACCTACTGGATCATAAGCACTTACTTTCTTTCAATCTTGTTCCTCCGATGGATCTTTTAGGGTCATACTGAGGGGAATGAGAGTTATCATTCCTTGTCTGATTCTCTACAATATGATTAGCAATGCAACCATTTGGATACACAATGAGGACCAGGAATCAGTAGCTAACGTCAAGGGTGTTTGTTACAAATTAATAATCACATTTAAGTAAAACACTCTCAGGACCATAGTGTATAAATAAAATATATCAACAGGGAGCCCAAGTCCCCTAAAGAAATTTAGGTGGATAAGAATTAAACAGACTAATACTTCTACAGCTGCAATGTTGCACCAAGAGTTGATGCTTAGAAAACAATCTATGATTCTCTCTACAATACATTAGTAATCTAATTATCAACAGCACAGTTCCCAGGAGAAGAACAGTCCTTAATACCAGGTCTCAGAAGTCAATAGGGTATCATTTCAAATTCTGAGGAGAAAACAGTGAGTTAAGCAAAGCAATGATCAACATTTAGAAGCTTGGTCAAGAGTCTTCAGTAAGCCGGGTACAAGTATAGCATAGTCCAAAGGGCATAAGGCACAAAGTTCTCAAAGTCCATAGAAAGGGACAGGGAGATCACCGAAGGGTTCTGCTAAGGTGTTCAAAGGAGGTTCTGCAGGGCATCTGCAGAGATTGGTTCAGCCAAGGACTCCAAGAAGAGTATGCCGGCAAAGGAAATAAATCAAGAACTCTGCCATAAGCAAGGGAAAAAATATCTCTCTTCACATTCAGGAAAAAATTATAGGTTATAGTCCATCAGTCAGTAGGCTACACCCACTGTGTCACACCACCATCGTTCGATATCCATAGGTGGAGCTCCATTTCCCAAGGTACAATTGGCATTATCAGCTTCAAATCCCACATTGACATGGAAATTACAGTCCTTTCTTAGGCACAAGTTAGTCAAAAATGGCCTACTCATTTTGCTCAGTATTCTTGTGTGCAGTCTCCAAGTTCTGGTTCACAAACTAAGTATCTATCTCTAATATATAAATATATCTATTCTAAACTAACTGCATGAGAACACCTGAAAGAATGCTGAGTTAGCAAAGTCTGCAACAAAACCATTTCTCACATGTAATATGGAAATGTTCCGGCCTAGAGAATGAAGCCAAATTAACCTATTAAATCAGTAAGGCACCTTTAATATGTGTGTGCACATTTAAACAAAAGCGTGTACAAATTATTGTAATACCTTTAGCTTATACAGTGAAGGACATGCAATGAAATATGAAACTACTCAGTGACAGGTATTGCTTAGGACTACATTTGAAAGTGCACAGATGTAAGATATATACATAGATGGCATTCTTATTATAGTCTTGAATGCACTAGGACCTTACACATATATGGATTATCATGGCCTATTTTAATCTCTCTAAGTATTACCCAGACTACATAGCCCACGTTTAGCAATCACAAATTAGATTTAACATTGCATTGCAACAAGAATGGAAGGGAAGGTTTGACGTGAATTACACATAACTATGGTATATCTTCATAATATAGTCCACATATTATGTAGAATGCAGCTAAACTTAATAACACACAATGACTATAACATTCACATACATCTTACACTTAATTTTCACCTGTCATTAGTCACTTAGCAAATAAGAGCTTCAGCGTTTGATTATGTGAGATACAGGTCTTCTTCAGAGAATGGTTTATCAAATTGTAGAACTCTACAGAAATCATTTATTAGTTATGTTAAACACACTGTATATATTTTCCTCTATTTCCACAGTATAGGCACTCTTGAATAGTGTTGTGAAACTACATGTTTCACTTAATCATTTTGTAACATATAAATCATGAGCAAAGTGCACGTTCATTTCGTGTGTCAGATATCATTGTCGTTATAAGTTTTTGATTTGTAAAGAGTGGGCAATTTTACACTGCACCAATCCCCATCTGTTGGTGAATCAAGCCATCACATCCATGTCTTATTAGATGTTCCAGATTACAACTTTGTTGACTTAATAATTTTTCTTCTGGAATCCTTTGTTGTATAACATTTTAGGACACTAGTGTAATTTTTCTGATTCATGCCATTATATAGGTATAAATCATCCTATCCTTATATAGGCATAGAAATCATAACCATATTTAGACATAGCTCATGCAGTCCAAATACCGCATGGCTACTTCCACTAGTTCCGAAAATCCACAATGATTTCTTGGAAAACTCGCCTTCAGCAGCTAGGGACTTCCCTGTGATTGAATATTGATTTATCCAAGAACTCAAGCAGTTTTCAAAGAACTGAGACTCTTTGATGACGTTATTATGTCCAACCTTACGTCAAACTCGGCACCTTCAAGGTATAAATATGTCCACACTTGCCCAAGCAAACACACGGTGGTTTGGAGCAGTTCGACCATCTACTTGCCCGACGCATCTCGCTGCAGCAAGTGCCGAAGGAAGCCGACCCTCCAGCAGATGCACTGAGAAAGACGCTGTCTTTTCTCTTGCTGAGAAATCCAGCTCCAGTGTTTCCAAGCTACCCTTGCGGGTTGTTGGGAAATTGATTCCTGAGGCAGAGAGATACCAGAACTTCTTGATTCTAAACCAAGGTACGTAGCTGATTAGATCTTAAGAGAAACCTTGGGTAGATTCTTGGCAAAAAGAATACTAAACCTTTGCTACACCTCACTTACTTCTTCCCTCGTACTAGACCTAGGTTAGATACATCAGGGTAGGCGTATTTTAGAAGCACCAGTTCAGTACTTTTAGTCTTTATTTATTTAATGTATGTATTTTATGTATTTTATGGCTTAGAAACAATACCATGCTTTTACAGTATTATTTTATAATACTCTTCGTATTGTACGCATTATACTTTACAGCCAGTATTACGATTGTAGCAGTTCATTTCTTCTGCATGAGAAAGAAGACTGTTCAATAATTACATTTTATTGAAAACGCCCATCTCTCTATTTCTCTGCACCTCTGGTGAAACGAAGCATGCACGATTGACTGAGTAAAATATCTATCTATTGTTTCCACGACTCTGAAGATCCGTTTTATCTTGGGGAAACAAAGTTGTCATGTTTATGCGCTTGTCAGAAACTAATCCCTTCTTGTTTATTTGAGAACGTTTCTAATGACCTCTGAACTAGCTGGCACTAACAATTAAGTCTAATATATTCGATAGAGACCTAGTAGACATAAGTCCTGTGTCACACCTATAGGATATATTATTCCAATGCGCAGAGCCTATTGGGAGTATAAGAACTACAGGCACCCAATGTTTGGTAAGGCACTAATTTAACGCTAGATACTAGAGTAACTCAGTCTTTCTTTTCACACAGACCCCTTTTTCCCGTAAAATACTCCAATAGACGTCTGGACTGGGTGAAAGGATAATATCCGCCATAACTAAGTAGGACGGAAAAAATCCTATATAATATTTTGGGGTTTTTGTTCAACGTTGAAGGATACAGTGTTCCAAAATATTGTGCACCTTATCTTTATTTTCTTGAAACTTGCTCTGTAAACTTTCAGTCAACAAAATGGCTGAAATGAAGCCGGTGGAGCTGCAGAGGCAGACCAACCGGGTCTTGACATAACAGGCTTTAGTGAAGCTGACGAGGATGCTATAATCATCCCAATAAATGTAAGGAAAACCATCACTTTAAAGCTCATAACAAATGGCGTATCATTGAGAAGTGGTAGAGTAATCTTTGTTATAGAGGCACATGAATATCGGCAGACAGAGGTATTCTACTCATGGATTCTGTTTCCTACAGCAAATCCAGTAACACATAAGTTCCTCTACTACAAGGTAGAGGAACCTCCAGCGGAATACGTTCCTTTGGAGGAAGTTGAAATTCCACTAACTTACCAAGAGCATCAGCTCTGGTTTAAAGGCGCCCTACAACATCAAAATCACATTATCAGGTTTGGTCCACTAGGAAGACCAGGAGCTACATGGCCGTTACTAGCCAGCAATACACCACATCCTGACATTGAAAGAATGACAGGTCCAGAACTATTAGCTCAGCTAAAACAATTAATCAAAATTCATAGACAATTGGTTCAATATGTCATGCTGACTCTAACAGTCCAACCTGTTATAAGGATTCCACAACACACCCTTAAACAGGGGAACACAAACAAAATTACATCACAGACTATACAATCAGTCATTGGAATATTGCTCACAAAAGGGAACAAATTCCATTTTGGTTAGCTCAAAATATTACTCAAATAGAGGCAGTATTTCCCGATAGTACACCTCATGAGAAACACAGGATTCTAACAATCTGTTTACCAATAGGGATAGCACCACACGTGGAGGACTGTGACACTTGGGGTACAGTCTTTGCTTCAATCTACCCAAAAACAAATGGTATTCCATCTATGGCGGTAATACCAGACATTCTGAAACAGATTCAAAATGAATACGGACCAGAACCTGTCTTGAATCTTGGTATGAAATTACTAAAATATTACAAACAAGTCTCGGCTATATTATTAGCTAATATTAAAGGTGAAGCAGCATCCGTTGCCAATCCGCAAAAAATTTAAAGAGCTTGATATTTCTGAGCAACCATATGAACTTGCTAGAATTATCGAAAAATCCTATGAAGAACTAGGAAGAGATAGTTTGGGTGGGAAACCAGTAAAACCTGAACTGACAGAAAATCCAGAAAAAGATTTTATCAAAAACAATCTCACTACCCCTAAAAAGAAGTGGGAAAATACTAGACAGTCACTTCCTAAAGAGAAGCATTCTCAATCCAGAAGTAGGTCTCCTCAAAAGGAGCACTCTGAAAAGAGATATAACCTCAGAAATAGGGATAATTTGAGAAAACCCGATAGATATCAAGATACTGATACACGTTCCTCTCGTACCTTTCAGACTTCCTTGCAGAAATCCGAAAGAAGAGGACGATCAGAACACAAAGAAGCATGCGCGAAGTCCAAAGACGAACAGCAAGTTCAGAAAAATAAGAAAACACAATTCTCAAAAAAGAAGGTAGCAAGTTTTAAAATCAGACATGCACAGGATCTTGAGGACAACTCTAGAAAGGGCAGTGGGCTCAGACAATGCTGGACAGCGCAGCAGAAGTTACCATAGCTCGCAAGATCCTGAAGGATCATCTGGAGACAGTGGACTTGAATTAATGCATTCAAGTTGAAACAGCCGACACTAGGGTTAGTGTACACCATAAGTTATATGAAATAAAACTCCGGATGGAAGTGGAAATACCAGGAAAGATAAAATCACTCTTTTGGGAAACGCTCTCTAAGGGTAATGACATTCTTCTAGCTGAAAAAAACTGGCCACCTCAATTTGTCAGGGAGTGCGCACATGGCGAAGACATCATTATGCTAGCCTTCTCCAATGATATTCCTATTCATAAAAAATACACCTATGCCAGCATTATATAACAAGCATTTGCAATGCAATAGGTCTCGCATTAGGAAAGTTTGAGCTATTGGTCTTGTAAATGACAAATTTTTTATTTATGTGTTCGTTTTGAAAATAGCGAAATTAATATCTTTGTCATTTACGATGCCAATACTTTTAACTTTTGCAAATGTGACACCTATAGCATTTGTAATGCAACATGTTTTGTATTTACGTGACTTACATGTATTGATATTACAAAGAACAATGGCTTTTAATTTTTTTAAATAATTAATACTTTAAAAAGTTATTGTAATTTATAATGGCAATACCTTAAACTTTTGTAAATAACTTTTGTGAAGATTATGTTCAGTGTATTTTATTGTGACAAAAATCCAAGAACAGAAGTGAAATATTAACATCTTTTTGTGACATTTGTAATAAAGCTTGAAACATTGAGAGAACATATTTGAACCAGTTGTTGTTGAATGGTTGCACAGATTGATTCTCTGGTGGTGCTGAGTGATGTTGTGTTGGCGACAAGTGATGCAGTGGCATTCAGTGATGCTGTGGTAGCGCAAAGTGATGTTGTGGTGCCCCTGAGTGATGCTGTATTGGTGCGATAGATAGATAGAGTGAGGGCGCTAGGTAGACAGAGGGAGGGCGATAGATAGCTAGAGTGAGGGCGATACATGGATAAATAGAGTGAGGGTGATAGATAGATAAATAGAGTGAGGGTGATAGACAGAGTGAGGCCGATCGATAAATTGATAGAGTGATGCCGATAGATAGAGTGAGTGCCATAGATAGACAGATAGATAGAATGAGGGTGATAGATAGAGTGAGAGCAATAGATAGATAGAGTGAGATCAATAGATAGATAGAGTGAGAGCAATACATAGAGTGAGGGTGATAGAAAGATAGCTAGAGGGCAATAGATAGATAGAGAGTGATAGATAGTTAGATAGATAGATAGATAGATAGATAGATAGATAGATAGATAGATAGATAGATAGATAGATAGATAGATAGATAGATAGATAGATAGATAGATAGATAGATAGATAGATAGATAGATAGATAGATAGATAGATAGATAGATAGATAGATAGATAGATAGATAGATAGATAGATAGATAGATAGAGTGAGGGCAATAGCTAGATAGATAGCTAGATAGAGTGAGGGCGATAGATAGAGTGAGGGCGATAGGTAGAGTGAAGGCAATAGATAGAGTGACGGCAAAAGATAGATAGAGTGTAGGCAATAGAAAGATAGAGTGAGGGCAATAGATAGAGAGAGGGTGATAGATAGATAGTTAAATGGAGTGAGGCCGATAGATAGATAGATTGATAGATAGAGAGTGAGGGCGATAGATAGATAGATAGAGAGAGTGAGGGCAGTAGATAGATGTATGTGGTTGTGTGTGTGTGTGTGTGGTTGTATGTGGGGGGTGGAGTTGGAGGGTGGAGTTGGAGGGTGGAGTCGGAGTTGGTGGGTGGAGCTGGAGGGTGGAGTTGGAGGGTGGAGTTGGAGGGTGGAGTTGGAGGGTGGAGTTGGAGGGTGGAGTTTGAGGGTAGAGTTGGGGGGTGGAGTCGGAGGCTGGAGTTTGAGGGTGGAGGGTGGAGTATGAGGGTGGAGGGAGGAGTTTGCGGGTGGAGTTTGTGGGTGGATGGTAGAGTTTGAGGGTGGAGTCGGAGGGTGATAGGTGTTTGAGGGTGGAGGGTGGAGTTGGAGGGTGGAGTCGGAGTTGGTGGGTAGATTTGGAGGGTGGAGTTTGAGGGTGGAGTTTCAGGGCGGAGTTTGAGGGTGGAGGGTGGAGAACTATCTAGGGAGCATATTTGTATTTTAAAATATATAGGAGTTTGTCTTTTCAATTAAAATATGCATACACTTTCTCCACCATGAAGCTCGTCGCAACTTATGAACGGAGGAGTGTGAGACACTGTGTGAGCATGTGCACCTTCCCAGTGTGATCTTTGTTTCCCAAGCATAGCTCTGCAGACACGCACCGTCCCGTCTGAAGACTGTGCCCTGCTCTCAAGGTGAAATGTGCACCCCGA
Source organism: Lissotriton vulgaris (assembly GCF_964263255.1). NCBI lineage: Eukaryota > Metazoa > Chordata > Amphibia > Caudata > Salamandridae > Lissotriton > Lissotriton vulgaris. Next base: position 1,311,410,972 of record NC_141695.1, read on the forward strand.
GGCATCACTGTGGACAGCCCGCAGTTGTCAACAAATGCCCAAAGTGGAGCAGTTCAGGCAGACCCACCAATCAGATAGGCGATCCGCCATGAGTTTGTGCAATCCCCGGCCTGCAGCCCACGAGTAATTGAGGCAGTCTCAAACTACTTCCCAAACAGCCTCACAGTGTGCACAATCAGGAACCGTTACCTGGGAAGCGGTGGCGTGCTGGGCGAGGCTCCTTCCCCTCCGGTCACGCTCTGGCCTTCGGTGCAACTCTCCCCGTCACGGCCAAAGCCGGGGAAGCCGTCGGGGTAAAGCCAATGGGAGCGCGGCACACAGGTGATGTCACTGAAGTCCTGGAGAGCTGCAGCCAATCCCGAAGCAGCCCTCTGATGAGCCGGCGGGAATCGCTGAAACTTTGAGCCAACCACAGCGCGGCACGGAGGTGACGATAGTGGAGCAGGGAACGGCCTCCCGAGGTTCCCCGGGCCGCTGGCGGTGCTTCTAATGGCGACCTTCTTGCACTCTCACACAGCGGTGAAGTTGGGGGTAAGTTCACACACTGTAAGAACCTCGGGCCAGCAGCGGTGATCTTATCATATACAGCACTCTCCCTGCAGCGCTTCCCAGTTCCATAGACGCAGACTCCACCCTCCCTCTACGTGCGTGTGTGTGTGTGTGTGGGCATGCGCGAGTGTGGCTGTTGCGTGTGTGTGTGCATGCGTGAGTGTGGCTGTTGCGTGTGTGTGTGTGTGTGCATGCGTGAGTGTGGCTGTTGCGTGTGTGTGTGTGAGTGTGGCTGTGTGTGTATGTGTTATTCACTTGCCGGGAATGTGGGATAAGAGATGTGCACGGCACCGGGCTGGGCGTGCGCGTTCACGAGGTGAAATCACAGAGGGAAAGCGCATACCCACCCCCTGTCCAACATTCCCGGCAAGCCGACGACAATAGGTCTTTCGCTGAACGCAGAGCTTCGCTCTGCTAACACCAGCGAGACCTAAAAATCATGTGGGATGGGATGAGGATTCACCTTACCATAAAATCCAGGTAAAGATTCAACCTACTGCTCAGAGCCACTATCCAGTGAAGCAGGAAGATAAAAAACATGCCAGGGAGATTTTAGATCAACTTGAATACCAAGGGGTGATTGAAACATGCACCTCCTCTATGAACAATCCTTTGTTTCCTGTCTCCAAACCAGACAATATATATCGTTTAGTTTTGGACTACAGACATTTAAACTCTTGTTGCAAAACTTTTGCAGTACAAAATGCACACAGTGCAGCACTGATGAATAACATTGTGCGCAAAAAATATATAAAACCACATTAGATATTTCTAACAGTTTCTTCTGTCAAAACATTGACACGGAAAGCAGGTACTTGACCCCTTTCTCAATCATGGGGACACTGCGTCATTTTTGCCGTCTCCCCCAAGGATTCAAGAATAGTCCAGGGTTATTTTCACCAGAGTACCAGAGTTAATGCAAACGTATGATGATGAGACATTATCTTATGTCGATTACATCTATCTAACAGACGATGATTTGGACAGGCACTTGAACAGAGTGAACAACATAATACTTGGCTTCGCATTTGAAGGGTACAAATTCAATTTTAAGAAATCACGAATTGCCCACCTCAACGTCCTATTCTTAGGATACAAAATTTCAAGTGAAGGCAAAAGCCTGGCAGCAAACTTTCTAGAGAAATGTGCGCTGCTCCAACCTTCAAAAATGCTGAAAAACGTACAGCCAATTCTAGGTTTCCTGAATTTCGGAAGAACTTACATTCTAAATTACGCAGAAAGGGTTAAACCTCTCTACAAATTAATCAAAATTGATTTCAAATCAACAAATTGGACTCAAAAACACACAGAAATTTTGAGTTCAGTGCAACAGACATGTTAGCAAAAACACAGTTACAAACACGCGACAACGTACGCAACCTTGTAATTCAAATCATCCCAGGGAGATGCAGATTCACATACCTAACCTTTAATGAAGGAGAAAAGGTACCAATAGCTTATAAATCACACTTGTACCCACAAGCTGAATTGAAATTCACTTTAACAGAAATTCTGACAGCGGTTCAAAATGCAGTAGCAAAAGAGAGAGCTCTCACGCAGGGTAAACGCATAATGATCATTACAACTGTACCTGACTTAGAGGCAGTGACAAAAGCAAGCATTCCGAATGCAAAAGCTTTACATCCAAGATGGATACAATGGGTTAATTCTCTTTGCTGCAACAGACATTGAATACGTTTTTGACCCCTACTTGAAAACTGAAGAATTTCTACAATACGAACACAAATGTCCTCTGCCCGCTGAGATTCTGCCTCTAGAACATTACGGAAGTATAATTTATACAGACGGATCAGCACAGCCCGTAATTGGGGGTAAACAAGCTTATAGTGCAGCCTGCGTGATTGTTAAAGGTCGCTGTCTCAATGGTAAATTCAGACCTATGGTCACAAATACTCAATCACTAGGAGATTGTACAGCTCAGCGAGCTGAACTCCAAGCATTCAAGATGGCACTTGAAAATACCGATCGCAAATTCCCCACACTCATAGTGTGCGATTCGTATTACTGCGTGCAATCTTACAATGAATACTTGCAGAACTGGGTTCAAAATGGTTTCAAAGATGAAAAAGGTGGCACAATCAAGCATAAATTGCTTTGGGAACAAGTAGTTCTATTACAGAAAGAACTACAAAAGACTCAAGTGATCCATACACTGAGTCATCAACGTGATGGCGTTCAGGTTGGAGGGAATTCATTGGCTGATGAAGCCGCAAAGGCAGCTGTGCAAACGGCTTCCGTAGCTGCAATCACTCATTCAAAAACAAAAATAGACAGCGAAATAATACAAGCTGTCACTGCCTCAATAAAAGACAGTGGTAAAACACTTCCAAAAGGCTTTCCACTCAAGTACTTATAAATAACTGATGCAAATAATGTTTCTTTTGCTCGAATCCCTGGAGTGGGGGATAGAGTAATTTCAAACATGGAACATAGATTAGGACTAATTTTACCAGCACATGAAGGACTCGCCTCTGCACACACAGGTGTTTCCGCCACAGTGTCAGTATTAAAACAAAGATACTGGTGGCTGCGCATGAGGAAACAGACCAGAAACTACGTTCTGGAATGTGAAATCTGCCCAAAAAAGAAAGTTTCAACAGTGAAACGTCCTGCGCAGACGCCCCTTCTTATTTCAGATAAACCACTAGCATGCGTTTACCTGGACCACTGTGGTCCCTTACAGAGGGATGGCAACTATAAATATATCATGGTCTCAGTAGATTCATGCTCAAGATTCATTTGGATATGGCCTCAGCGCTCGGCTGACGCCAGAACTGTTATAAAATATTTGCAAGTCTTTATCAGCACATACGCAATCAGCACGCTACATTCTGACCAGGGTCGGGCGTTTAGCTCTCGAACTTACAAAGAAGCCATGGCCAGCTTGGGCGCTGCATTGCGGTACTCAAGTCCATTCCATCCTGAGGGAAATGCGGTAGTAGAAAGAAAAAACCTAGACATAAAGAAATCTATAACAGCTAGGGTATTAGGCTTGGGTGACGGGTGGGTCAAACATCTAATAAGTGTCCAACATAGTCTTAATATTCTGCCAAGAAATTCTCTGGGTGGAACCACTCCATACGAAATACTTTTTGGTACAAGAATGATTGTGCAAGGCCTCGAAAGTCACACTTCAGTGGTAGAACAAAAACCCTTTGATATCAAAGATCGTTTGGCTGTTTTGCAGGACTTAAATAAAACAAGAAGAAGTCTGAGCAACACAATACAGAAGCCAACGACCACTGAAGAAAAACCACCTGTCCAAGCAAGACCTGTCTGGATTCCAAAGATTGAGGATCTAGTCATAGAAAAGATAGCAGTCAAGAAGAAATTTGGGCCTTCTCACAGAAAACCAGTACCTGTCTAAGCAATCCACGGAACAAGATCAGTGTTACTGCTGCCCCTTGCTGGAAGAAAGGAGAACCGAGTCGTGTCCATCGACCTGGCCAAACAACATCATGTGGCGGATAATAAGTAGTATGCCCAGTGGACTCCAAAGATGTAGTAGAAGACCAAATCTTGCTACAATCCAAGAGGTTCAAACTGAAAGACTCATCACCTTTGAAGAATCTGCAGTAAGAAAAGAAGGACTATGCAACAAAGCCATGGAACTTGTGTCTCTTGAGACCCAAATAACAGTTTGTTAAGACACTCCTGTCTAGAATGATATAGCCTCTGACTATACTAATATGACAAGGGAACAAGCAGCTCCAGCGATTTCAAGTAATCCAATGAATTTCAAACAATTGAAAGAACTGCTTCTGGCTATTTCATCAACTTTGATACGTTTTTCTGAGGATCCCAGTGAGCCTGAAACAACGCCAGCAAACTTTCAATAACAGAACTCCTTCATCAACTTGAAAATACTTATCTGGTTTCACCATTGGTTGAATTTTGGATTATGATAGGTGTACTTTTACTTTTACGCTAAGACCGAATACTTTTCAGGGAAAATCCTTGCCGCAGAGAACCACCCAAGAGAAATCTTTGCCACTGTGCGTGAGCTGGCCTCCTCTGATAGGATATCCCTCAAACCACCCCCTTTCAGTTTCTGTGCAACTCCCTCAACAAATTTTTCATTGAGAAAGTCGCATTGATCAAGGCCAACATACCCCCTCTTTCCCCTTCCTTCTGTGATCCCCAGCCTCCCCCCAATAGGTCTACCCTTACCCATATACAGCTGTTGACCAAAGAAACCCTTCTTCCTCGCCTGGCTCGTGTTAAGTCAGGATCCCCTGCTGATACTTGTCCAGCTCACGTCCTGAGTAAAACATTTTCTGATTTGTTTTTGCCCTCCCTCACTTTTATGAATGATTCCCTCAGACAAGGTCTAGTCCCTACCCCTCATAAAGCGGCCACCATCATCCCCATCTTAAAAAAGCCTGGGGCCGACCCCTCCCTCCCCGCAAATTATCGGCCAATTTCCCTCCTCCCTTTTCTGGGCAAGGTCCTTGAGTCCTACGTCACCCAGGTACTCAGCTCCTTTGTGGTAGGGAGTGGGTATCTTGCCTCTTGCCAGTCAGGCTTTCGCCCTCGACATTCGACCGAGAAGGTCGTCATCTCTGTTCTGGACCAGCTCAGGGAGGGGTTGGATACAAACACCCCTCAGGACCTCGTCCTTCTGGATCTGCCCGCCGCCTTTGACATGGTTGACCATTCAATTCTTTGTCCCGTGTCAAGGCGGCGGGCTTAGGGGGCTCGATACTGGCCTGGCTTAGCTCGTTCCTGAGCGACCGGACCCAGGCCGTCCATCTGGCTGACTTTTCTGCTCTTCCTTGCAAAGTGCAGTGCGGTGTCCCCCAAGGGTCCTCCCTTTCCCCTTTATTGTTTAATTTGTATATCTTTCCTCTTGTTTTTGCATTACAACAGATGGAGGTCACGATGTATAACTACGCCAATGACCTCCAGCTTATTTTTAATCTTTCCTCCTCATCAGCCTGTATCCACAGTTTCCAATCGGTCATGCTGTTTATCAGGGATTGGATGAATTGTTACCAACTCAAACTCAACCCGCTTAAGACTGAGTTAGTCTTGACTGGTGGCAGCGGCAGCCCCTGGTCGCCCATTTTTTGGCCCTCCTCTCCTCGTCCCCCTCCTTCTCCCTCAGTCTCAGTCAAAACACTAGGTATCACATTAAACCAACATCTCACACTTCACTCCCAGATCAGTTCTGTTGTTTCCTCTTGTTTCTTCATTCTTCGCACTATCCGGAAGATTTCCAGGTTTTTTTCTCTCCCGGCCCTTAAGTTGATCCTTATGGCGATGGTTCTATCGCGGTTGGACTACGGGAACATCGTGTATAACGGTGTTCCCGCTTATGCCCTTCAACACCTTCAGTTAGTGCAGAATCAGGAGGCCCGCCTGATCCATGGTTTACCTAAATGTCACCATGCCACCCCTTTACTCAATATGAAATAGAAATGTTTGCCTATGCCTCCAAACTACTTCAAGTGCACACTCATTCACGTGCAAGTAAACCACAATTTGTTAGTTTACAAAAAACACTTTATGTTTTCAATCTTTTTTCAATTTTTTGCACAGTTTACAAAAGAAAAATTCACAAAAGACAGAGCTCAGACCACTATCGACCTCATGTCTTAGCCATATGTAATTTCAAAACACTTAATACAAATGTGCGATAAACAAATAAATGGTGAACAATTCAAACAACAGTGACTTGTTAACGTAAAAAACATTACCATAAATACATGGACCACATAAACTTATGCATTTGTGAACAAACAGTTAGAAAACACGGGGAGACAATAGAACACAACGTTTTCAATAGTTGGACTCCCACGACCTGAACAGGGATTAGTCAATTAAATTACAGGAGTATTGCCCATTTCTGCAACAACTAATATTGGCCAACTGGCCAAACAAAAACCCAAAAAGAAGGGGAATGCCGACGCGTTTCGAATCCTGATTAGCGACTTGCAGGATTCTCGTCAGGGCAGTCTGAATCTAGTCCATGGGAACTTGTATGAATCCTGCCCACAGTCAGTTCTGGTTGAGTGGAAAATGTCGTCTAGGCTTGTTGGCTTGCGCTGCGTTATTCCTGGAAGCTTAGCCACATCTTCGCCACATGGGGTGAAGTTCTTCTATTTTTTTAGACACCAAACCGCGGTGGCCGTAGTGGGGGTTCCGATTATACAGCCGCGTTTCTCCGCCCAAAAAGCAGTTTGTTAAGTGTCCGTGAGGGTTCCGATTATCTCCGCACGGAGGGCAGTTGAATGATTCAACTGCCCTCCGTGCGGAGATAATCGGAACCCTCACGGACACTTAACAAACTGCTTTTTGGGCGGAGAAACGCGGCTGTATAATCGGAACCCCCACTACGGCCACCGCGGTTTGGTGTCTAAAAAATAGAAGAACTTCACCCCATGTGGCGAAGATGTGGCTAAGCTTCCAGGAATAACGCAGCGCAAGCCAACAAGCCTAGACGACATTTTCCACTCAACCAGAACTGACTGTGGGCAGGATTCATACAAGTTCCCATGGACTAGATTCAGACTGCCCTGACGAGAATCCTGCAAGTCGCTAATCAGGATTCGAAACGCGTCGGCATTCCCCTTCTTTTTGGGTTTTTGTTTGGCCAGTTGGCCAATATTAGTTGTTGCAGAAATGGGCAATACTCCTGTAATTTAATTGACTAATCCCTGTTCAGGTCGTGGGAGTCCAACTATTGAAAACGTTGTGTTCTATTGTCTCCCCGTGTTTTCTAACTGTTTGTTCACAAATGCATAAGTTTATGTGGTCCATGTATTTATGGTAATGTTTTTTACGTTAACAAGTCACTGTTGTTTGAATTGTTCACCATTTATTTGTTTATCGCACATTTGTATTAAGTGTTTTGAAATTACATATGGCTAAGACATGAGGTTGATAGTGGTCTGAGCTCTGTCTTTTGTGAATTTTTCTTTTGTAAACTGTGCAAAAAATTGAAAAAAGATTGAAAACATAAAGTGTTTTTTGTAAACTAACAAATTGTGGTTTACTTGCACGTGAATGAGTGTGCACTTGAAGTAGTTTGGAGGCATAGGCAAACATTTCTATTTCATATTGTGTGGCCCTGCCTACCCTCCTTCCCCTTGGGCCCAGCCACCCTTGTGCTTTCGACCCCTTTACTCAAAGCACTACACTGGCTGCCTATTAAAGAGCGGACTCTCTTTAAGATGGGCTGTATGAGTTTTCAATCCCGTGCAGTGACGGCCCCTGCTTTCATCTCCTCTGCAATCCAGGCCTATCACCCTACTAGAGAGCTGCGCTCCTCTTCCAAATGCCTTCTCTCAGTTCCTCGCTTTAAGAAACGCAGAATGGGAGGTTTGAAACTTTCCGTCCTGGCCCCATCATTCTGGAACATACTCCCGCTCGCCATGAGATCGGCTACCTCCTACATGGAGTTTCATAGAGCCCTTAAATCTTTCCTTTTCCGGCAAGCCTTTTCGTCCTAGGCACCCGCCTTCCTGCCCTTTTGTATTAGCATCCTCCAGCGCCAAGAAACCGCATGGTATACGTGCGCTTTATAATTTCTTTTAAATTCAAATTCAATTTTCTCCTACCTTAGCTCATTCTTGTTTTAATTTTGGGAAAGCTGATAGATGGAAAATATAGTAAAAAGGACACAGCAAGTAAGAACATCAACTTGCTCCTGAAGCCACACAAATCACCTCATCATGAGCAAAGAGACCTGTCATCAGTAAACATCACAGCCGTTCCTATACCTGGTGGTATAGCACGGGACACAACTGATTATGACATTTATGGCCCGGTGGAGCTGTTGAAGATTCCACACCCGTTTAAGGTTTCTTTAAGTGACTTTGTTTCACCCAGCACATTTTCTGATGATTGGGACTTTGAGACTGTTAATAACATGATGGCAAACTTAGAAATGTCAGCAAAATTTGAAAAACATGAATACTTGGAAGGTTCATCAGATTATGAAGAAATGTATTGTTTTAATCATTATGGTCATCAATATTTGCAAAAATCAGCAAATCCTAGAAATGTTTTTAATTACAATCAATGGGAACATTGTCGAACGCCACCAAAGGGTAGCTCTTAAACATTTTATGAAAAATGTGCATACTTTTCAGGTTTTAATGTTACAAATCTAAAAACATTTTACTTTAAAAATGTTAATAAGACAGGCATGAAAAGTATGTTGACTAATACTAAGCAAATTTATTCTGCAGCCTTTTTTGCTCAAATGTCCACATTACGTTTCGACTTTTCGAAAGACAACATCGAGACAAAAGCTGTTTGGGGCAGAAAAGACTGTTAGGTGCAAGGTTTAGAAGCTTTATTTAGAGCCTGCATCATCCCAGAACAAATAATGTTTTTAAAATGACACTGTTCAACAGACATCTTGTCTTGGCCTGACTAAGAAAAAAGATTTAAACAAACCGTCCATACCTAAGCCCACACTGATAGTAATAGAACTACAGATGAGGAGGTAGACATAAACTATATTTTACAACAGAACAGAACTAATCCTGATTGGAAAAAATGGTTAATCTGGCCCACAGACACGAATAACTGTCAAGATAGATTCCTGAATAAAACACAAGCGTTCACAGTAACTAGGCCAGACCCAAGATATGTCCAGAGACAACATCCAAGGATGATAACAACTTACAGTGTAGGAAAACTATGCATTGAGTGTCTACAGAAATCCACACTTCCAGAAATCAAACAACATTTAACTTTACTTAAAGAAGGCGTTGATTTGAGAGGCTTCTTACTAGGACCTCACAAACCACGTCAAAAACGTTTCATATACGCCGGTATATACGCTGCTTATAATGAAGCATGGAAAGTCACGCAAATGGAAACTGCAGAACAAATACGAGAAATTGATCGTATTAATTTAGAGAAAGCTCTCTCTGTAGTGGACAATGGGTTAACGACTGTCCTCCAGAATTTATTCTTTGGACAGCATTGTATCCTCTGCCATAGACATATTGGAACAGGACTTGCTAATGTTACAACAATTGCGTTCTATAATGCTGCTAGGCTGGACGTTACAAAATCTTTGTTCAGGCACCGTGCCATGGCGACTAATCAACACCATGTTATTGTTTTCTGCATTTAACCTTACAGATAAACAAATCTCTTTGGCACAGAGGGGAGCAGACTATACGGTGCTGAGCATAGAAAAACTGGAAAGATTACCATTAACCGTTTATGCGAAACCAGCCACAGAATGTTTAATACATGGCACCATCACGATACCAGTGACGATTTTCCAGTTTCAGTATTGCTTGAAACACAGACCAGCAGGCCTGTATGAAAGGTTGGGTAAAGAATACATAAAGTCGACCTGGGATTTACCATGCACACAAACATGTTAGAGTGGTGGAAAGGAAATATTTCTTAGTGTTAATAATTGCAAACATTCACTAAGCGGTACACTTTTGTGTCAAGGTATTAATTTACATGGAGCCTGCGAGGGTTCTTCAAATAACCATTCTTGCCACCTGCAAGGTTCCCCGGCAGCCGTAATAGATCCAGTTTTTAGGCAGCTATCCAACGGTAGCTACATAATGTTGAATGATCACAGCTGTTGTGGAATGATGCCAGGAATAGCCCATCTAGTTAGTGTGTCAGCCAGGGTCACTTGTTGTATGCAAATATTGTTTCCTAAAAGCAAGACAGATGGGGAGTCGCCGTTTTTGCCTTCACTGAACATCTCTTCTATTTGAATTGATTCTTTACCAGAATGAAAGCCATTCTTTTGCAAAAAACTGTGCCACTGACCTCGTCCAGAGAGACGTATGATCTGCAAGTTGCAAGGACTTCTGGGGAGATACATGCCCCATTATCAACAAACTGTCCCATACGTTTCGCAGAAATGTTAGGTCGTATCTTAAACATGTCTGATACCAGTGGTATTGTACATGTATTTAAGGTAGTTTTTTCTGGACTGTTAGCACCCTTTGAAGCAGTCCTAGGCATTTTTCCAAACTTCGTGCACTCTGTGTTCGGCGGCCTGCCTCTCATCTTGGGACTCATACCAGGGATACTATTTTTATTTCTTCTGCTCCGATATGGCAAGTCCAGTCAACAACGATACCCAGATTACCATGGAAAATGCTCTTCTGGCGATGCAGTATCATGACCGAATAATACAAATTCTTGGCTTGGTTTGTTTAAGAGACCTGAATACCACTTGGTTCCTTTCGTTCAGACCAATCTGGCAAGATTGCATCTTACCTGTTCAACAATGCCTACTTTGTGGAGAGGAATGCGTGTAAGATATTTGTCTGACACTTCCATCAGCACTGCCAACGGATGTTGACGCTTTGCTTCGTTCTGTAACGGCTCATGCATCGTGTTGCTCCCAACGGCTACCGATCCTGATGACGGCATTCATTGAGGTCTCACAGAAGCAACCTGCTGCCCGTGAGATATGTGGACCAACAGGCACACAGGTACTAGCTACTATGAACGTTGCTAATGCGGTTGACGCTGACGGCGATGCTCCTCATCTGTGTACGATTGAGCTACTTAATGAAGTGGTTCATCTGTCACCTACAGTGGTAGACGATTTCTTTGACAGCTTAGACGATTTAATGTTTTCTCCTGACACCGAGAATAACTTTTGAAATTGCACACAGCGTTCCCTGAACTATGAATTCGACCTTCACTTTTCAAAACAAATCTTCTAACTTTGGAACTCTATTTTTCTACGATTCGATTTGACTTTTCCAAAACTGAATTTTTTTTGGGGCACAAAGTAATCTGCTTAAAGTAGAACTATTCTTAGAGAACAAAAAATTATTTTTGAACACTTCCTAGAGACAATATTTAGCCTTGTCCTTAATACAATAACAGTTTATATATTCTGCTATGGAATGATCTAGAATTTTCTTCAGTAACTAACAGCCATTTCATAAATGTAATTTCATAATTCATTCAGTTAGCATTGCCAACATCATAACATATGCTTTGAATGACGACTATTGCTTTTTAATGCCTACTGTGCAAATGCTCATTTTATGTGTACAAACAATTTTTCCAATTGTTTTTAATGTATTTGGGGTGGGACTGTAAACGATGCTTTAGATATGTTTTAGTGCTTATAATTTATTAATGTCAAACATAATAAAGTGGAGTGGGTTTCATACAACATTTTAGGACACCAGTGTAATTTTCCCGATTCATGCCCTTATATAGGTATAAATCACCCTATCCTTATATAGGCATAGAAATCATAACCATATTTAGACATAGCTCATGCAGTACAAATACGGCATGGCTATTTCCACTAGTTCTGAAAATCCACAACAATTTCTTGGAAAACTTCCCCCTGCTTGAATATTGATTTATCCAAGAACCCAAGGAGTTTTCAAAGATCTGAGATTCTTTGATGACGTTTTTATGTCCAACCTTAGGTCAAACTCGGAACCTTCAAGTTATAAATATGCCCAATCTTGCCCAAGCTAACACATGGTGGTTTGGAGCAGTTCGACTATCTACTTGCCCGACGCAGCAAGTGCCGAAGGAAGCCGACCCTCCAGCAGATGCACTGAGAAAGACGCTGTCTTTTCTCTTGCCGAGAAAACCAGCTCCAGTGTTTCCAAGCTACCCTTGCGGGTTGTTGGGAAATCGTGTCCTGAGACAGAGAGATACCAGACCTCCTTCATTCTAAACCAAGGTTGATTAGACCCTAAGAGAAATCTTGGATAGATTCTTGGCAAAAAGAATACTAAACCTATGCTACACCTCACTTACTTCTTCCCTCGTACTAGACCTAGGATAGGTACATCGGGGTATTCTATGTATTTTATGGCTTAGAAACCATACCATGCTTTTACAGTATTATTTTATAATACTCTTCGTATTGTACGCATTATACTTTACAGCCAGCATTACGATTGTAGCAGTTCATTTCTTCTTCATGAGAAAATAGACTGTTCAATACATACCTTTTATTGAAAACACCTGTCTCTCTATTTCTCTGCACCTCTGGTGAAACAAAACATGCACAATTGACTGAGTGAAATATCTTTCTATTGTTTCCACGACTCTGAAGATACGTTTTATCTTGGGGAAACAAAGTTGTCATGTTTATACGGTTGTCAGAAACGAATCCCTTCTTGTTTATTCAAGAAAGTTTCTAGTGACCTCTGAGCTAGCTGGCACTGTGGAAAATCGTTACGATTTGGTGAACATTGTCTGCGCCATCTTGCCTTTTTCCGATGCCACACTTTTTGTCATACGCTCCCACCATTTTAGCTGTTTTTGATCAGAACCGCTCTCTGCACGTCCCTGACCCCCAACCCGGTTCTTCACCCTCGCCAGCGCCCCCATGTACTAGTCACCCCCGCTCTCACATGCCTTGCGCGTAAGCGGCAGCCATTTTAAGCACCATGGCCTCCCTGCCCTCGCTGATAGCCAGCGCGTCTCCCACTCTCTCTCTTAACCTCACAGGTATCCCCCGCACGCTGACAACCCCCTCGCTCTCACATGCCTCGGGTCATAAACCCCTCTTCAGCGCAGATCGGCCTCAGAATCCCATCCTGTTCCCAGCGCGACACCTCCCTTCATTCCTTTCATAGTCTCAGGCCCTTTGATGCAAACCCCCTTTTCCTGTGTGCCCGTCTGTCTTCCTTGTTCCCAAGCCACCACCTGGCCCTGCGGATACTGTTTATTACCCCGTACAGTAGGAAGCCTCCCCTCCCCATCAAAAGACCCTCGAGCCGATCAAAGCCCCCCACTCTATGAGATCCGATCAAACTCCACACATTCCGTGAATCGACGGAATGTCCAGCTGCGCGATAATCATCACCTGTTGTGACCGGGGTGGGGAATTCAACTGTAAATGTATGTGGGAACGGGCCTGAAGGGGAGATTCCGAGGATGTTCTTTCACATATCAAAGTGTTGCAAGAATGTGTTACGTGCAATAAAGATTATAAACCTGTGTATAAGAAGCCAGGCCTCAGAGATGTGGTTAGAGCACCTCGTGACGATACTTGCTGTCCGAATTGATGTGTTCTCCTCCGGAGAGATTAAACCCTCGTTTCCTGCCTTTCAGTCTCCAGCGCCTGCTTCTTCATTGATTAATATTGGTGGGTCATTGAGGCGACATCGCCGGGCAACACTAAAGGGTCTTTGGTCACTGGTTGTCTTTGCACCCTTTTACAATTGGCGTCCCAAGCGTGGGGCCCATCAGCGACTCGTGGATCCAGTGGGAGAGGTCCTGACGACAGAGTGAACGACTGCAACGATCGGAAGGTACCCTGTCCGATAGACCCTCGTCTGACAGCCGATCATCTGAACTTCACTGGTTCCGAACGGACCTCTCTCGAGTGATCTACGGTCCTGACTGGGAACCATCAGGAGTGCCACGAGGAGTACGAAGAGAAGAGGACGATCAGGCGCTGGATTCGGAAGACAAGAAACTGTCCATGCGGTCCGGGTAAGGTCGTGTAAACACGACAAATTGCGAAATGATTGATAATTGATGACAAATACTAGTATTACTTTTTGTTAATTTATTTGGAGTTTCGCTGTCGGCAAACGGAGAAACAACCGGCTCTCTCTTTGCAAGCAGTGAAGGATAGGTAACGCACCCGTCGTGCCTATCTTTCTCCCCCACTGATCAATTGCCCCTCCCCATTGATTAACTGTTACGGATTGTTTTCTGGAGATTCTCTGTCTGCAAACAGGAAAGAATAGGTCCCCCTCTTTGCAGATAGTGAAAGGGTAGGTGACGCAGACCTTTGCGGGCCTACTTATTCTCCCCATTGACCATTTTTTAGTTTTTATTTATTGACCAAACACTGATTGCCCGATATTGGTTCTTGAGGTATTCACTGCCTGCAAACAACGTAGAATAGAAATATTCTGTCTAGTCTTTGCACGCAGTGATAAGATAGGTAGTGCTGACTATTATCCCCATTGTGATCCGTCATGCCTGTCTTCTCCCCACTGATGGATAGCTGGTTCAGCCCGGACCGTTTATTAGAGGTGGACCATCTAGCCCCGCTGGAAGGCACCCCTAATAAAGACATGTTCACAAAGTATGGATTAATTACCATAGCCTATAGTAAGCTATGGCACAAGTATACCAAAGCAAACCAAGAGAAACAGTGGCCACTGATAGCATCCTTCGATTTAGACAAAATAGAAACGGTAGAAATAGCCCTTCGTAATAATAAGACAACGCCTATTATGCTCGATAGTCTCGGTATGTGGCGCAAAGAAGCTACGCAACGAAAGGAAAGAGACGAAGTCAGAGTAGGTAAAGAAACGCGGCAGACAACCCTCCAAACGTCTGGTAGGCAAAAGGAAGGGCCAGCGACGACACAGTTCCGAGGTTTGGGCACAAAAAGAGAACGGTGTAAAGGGATGTGCCGACAGGACTACCCCGAGACACAACGACCCAAAAGTAATCCCCCGACACTATGCACAGGACGAACAGATTTAAGGCAAAACCAATGTGCTTTTTGTAAATGTCTCGGGCACTGGAAAGCCCAATGTCCGACTCTACAGAACATAGGTAAGAGCGGAGGGTCGACAGAAATAACAGGCCGGCAGAAAGGGAAAAGGCGCGAGATAAAAACAAATCAGACTAACACGGACAGGACGGATAGAACCACCACGTTTGATTATGCTCGATGGCACAGATTTCGTCAGACCAATTTCAACTACATGTCTGAGTTCTGGGACTGATTGCTCCCTGTTGCCCCCCCCCCACTCTGAAAAACAAAAGCAATTACAGGCCTGCGTAGACAATCCCCCGTTAGAAAAAGGACTCAAGGAAGCCAAGCATCTGTTATATAATTTAGGATTTAATTACGATAAAGATAACACACAACCAACGATAAATAGAAAAACTAGTAAAACATTCTTTAAAGTAAACTGTACTAATAGGAACAATACAAAACATATTACGCTCACTCCGGAAGTTCTCAAAATGTAACAAGTCAACGGTCCCGCCCATCCGGAAAGTGAAACACACAGCACGTGTGGGGCGGGGCCAGCCATCAGCCATAGACCAAAAGGAATCGCCGACGAGAAGGTACAGGAGGTTCCATGGGCCGACATGAAATGGTCTTCCCATACTCTCCTTCCTGGGGTGACGTCCCCTGGGCCACAAGTAGGGAGGGGGCGGATGCAGATGACCCCCTCCCTCGTATCTCCTGGCCCGGCGCCGAAGTCCTCCAGCCGGGCGATGGACCCATACTTGCGCAGCACAGAACGTGCAGTATCCAACGGGCTTATATTTGCGCAGCACCGAACATACAATGGTCCCCCAAGAGTCGGAGTCAGGGGTGTAGGGTGGTCATCATGTGCACCCCTGATTCGAAGGGACGGCGTGGGATGCGCTGGGAGAGGGAGGCGGCGCGAACGAGCCTCCCTCACCTCCCCAGGTGGAGGCTCCACAGCTGCACCCTGGCGCCCCGAACCAAATGTCCTGCTCCAACAGCATGGTGTCCTGTCTTTGTCGCCACAAGAAGTTTCTTCCACTCCTGAAAGACACGACGAAGGGCGGCGGCTGCAGGGTCTCAAAATGGCGTCTGGGCCCTCTGGAAGGCGGGTCTAGGCCGCTGGAGTAACTTTGTCCGGTATTGCAACTCGGGCGCTTGCCCACCTGGGCACGAGCCCCCACCTCCGACAACATCCCCACAGCTTTGAAGATTCTACCAGAGTCCCAGAAGCCCTCGGCCCCTACAGGCTTCCGGTAGGGAACAACTGCCTTGATCACAAATGAAACGACCACGACATAGCCACAAGATGGTGGTGCTCTCGTGTCTGCACCAGCTTCAGTCTGAACCATCCGGGAACATTGTGGGCTAACGAATTCGAGTAAGTTCCGGCTGAACCTCAACGTGACCTGGTAGGGAAGATTCTACCTCCCTCCCCTTTTGATTGACGGTTCACATTACCAGCCCCTCTGTTAGCACAGGTTTTCGAACTGCCGAAAGGGATTCTGGTGCAGCCAACCCGGCATCGCCCAAAATGGCGCCGGTATCAATAGGAACTTACGGACACCTCGTGGTGTTCTTTGACTAACAAGACTTGATGTTCTGAGTTATGTATGTGAACCTTTGTACACTTGACGAAAAAGGGAGGAGGGTTCACTTGGCGAACATTTGAAAGGATCCCGTTAAAATGTTGATTTCAATGTACGATTTATTATGATATTTATTGTAACCGATACATAACGTAGCTTGCGACGCACGCCCACGGTATACATCTAGGAAATGTGATTGCAATTAGTCTGACTGTGTTTCAATTTATGAAATAAATACCCTCTGATCCCTCAATTATTAAAAGACGTTTTTAGTTCCTTGCAAATAACTAAGTAGACGTTTTTCAATGTTTTTAAATACTGCAAAATAGCCCCCCTATTGTATGTGCTTCAGCCATTGCCGTGTCCGACCAAATACGATTGCATTCACATATTTACTTACTGAACGATTATGCAAATAAAGGTTTTCCAAACTATGAACAGGTATCGCATACTTTTGTAAATGTGGGAATCGGCGGGAGGGCTATTTTGTGCGCAACCGTTTTGCTCTCTTTTTAAGGTTATTAGAAAATGGCTGTTCGGCCCCGGATTGATGATCGAATCTAAGGTATGATACGCTGCCTCCAAATATGCGACTAAGCTCAGGAACTAACGCATAAAGAAGGACCTCAACTTCTGAGAATGGGTAAAAGCGAAGCGGTATGAATGTTAGAATGTTATAAAGGTATGATGCTCGAAGGTACTAAGGGACAGGGTTGGCCGAAGGACTGATATGCCTTAGAACATCACAGCGTTGGGAATGATTTCAGGATCCCGATAGCTGGATACATCCACAAACCAGATACCTCGCGCTAGGCGCCTCTGATTTCTCTTTAGCGTTTCCCTACACACAATCTATAACGCCACACTCGGACCCCCCCCCCCTTTGACTTCGGAAACTAAGACCCTAGGGATTCTATCCCGAGGAGATAAGACGAGTATGTGGTAAGTAAAGAACTTTCGTGCCCATACCTTTGATATGCTTGAATGTTGTTCCCCCTCCCTTTTCCCTCTTTTTCTCCCTCTGCAGGTTACAATGGAATCACGATTAGGGTATCGTAACAGATCTGGAGCCACGTCACGTCCGATACATGAAACGGACTAACGCTGCAAGATGACACCAAAAGGCGCCCAACTCAATGCACGTCCTTCTTGTACCTGACCTAATGCTCTTCCGTCCCGAACTGCATGCTTTCTACATTCTAACACAAACCCAAAATGTCTCATGTTGGGTAATGCACTGAATAGCCTAAATAGTACATGGCCACTCTCCATGTCACACGTGTACTATTTAGCCTATTGTTGATCTCTCTCTCTCCCTCTCTATCTGTCTCTCTCCCTCTTTCTCTCTCTATCTGTCTCTCTCTATCTCTCTCTCTCTCTCTCTCTCTCTCTCTCTCCTCCACTCTTTCACTCTTCCTAGCGACTGGCACCTAATTGGCGAACCACTACCCCTGGTGCACCACCTGATTGGCTCCAAATACCACAAGTATTTGCACAAATTTGTCTTAAATAAAATTGCATCGATACCACGTTACTACCTCTCCTTTTCTGCTAAATATTGATGAAACCTAGATTGACCGAAGAGAAAGGGACAGGTAAGACGACTAAGGTTCTCTAATCTGACCCATTTAGATGGAACTACTTGTCAGTGGCATCCATGATAAAATATCTCTGGTAAACGCGACCTTCCCTGTCCCGAAATTATCTCAATACCCAAACAGAAAAAAAAAGGTGATCGAGACATCCCCGTCTTCCCAGAATGCCCCCAGTTTTGTATCAGCTGCCCTGGACGAAAATTTGAAAAATGTCCCTTGCCTCAGTTCGTTATATTCCTAGTTGTTTTCCGTTAGACCTCGCTCACCCCGAGGATGGGTTGAACAGTCAACACAAGTCCGAGTTTTTAATAAAGTAGCCAGGTTGCAAGAAACTATGTAGAATTTAGAATGATGTTTACAAAGTTAAAATTAGATCGAAAAATGAAAGAACTTGTTGCAGTAAACCTTGTTGAAAAATAAGATGTTTAGCTAAAGGATGGGACGCATTGATGTAATGGAGAATCATTTAGCCTATGTTCATTCCTCAGAAGGATGCCTATCAGACTATGGTGAATAGCACGTTGCACTTTTCCGTAAAATACAAAGCCCTGAAGACCGGTCTAGCCTTGCAAGACTCGTACTAAGGAAATGGGTCTCTACCAGGAGAACTGACATCTACTGTAATAAACGAATGCAATGAATGGGTATCAGACCTCGTACCACGACAAATGAATGTAATAACCAACAAAACGCCAAAGAAATAGCCACAAAGGGAAGTTGTTGGGAATCCAGCAAACCCATCATCAATTGTTTATACGTTGGCTGCAAACCTCAATGTAGCGGATGTTTACCCCAGTTTCTTGGTGTTGGGAGAGAAATAGATTTATGTAATTACCTTCCTCTGCAAAATCTCTAAAGACTGTCTTTTCAAACTCATTTAAGGGTACCACTGTCGGAGGAGGAAGAGATCGGATGTGGGAGCACGCGGCCTGACTGCAGATCGTGGAACCTCAGCGACGGAGGCCAAGGCGAGACCACAACAGTAAGGAGTCGCAGGACGAGGCACTGTTTCCGACAAAACTAAAGGAAAGGGCTGACCTGAGGCCCCTGCTCTATGATCGACGTGTGCCGAAAAGTCCCCGCTCTCTGAACCTGGTTATGGACCCGCCTGTCAAAATTCTCCGTCCCACTGATCTGCTCCCGACTTGGCCCTGCTCCATCCCCTCCTCCTCCGACCTACCATAAGGACTACTCACACACACACCCTTCCACCTGAACTTTCAAAATCCTCTAAATCCTACTGAACCATCCAGACAAGGGTATTTCCTGCGTCTAAAGGGAGGGAGCTCCGACTAAGTAGACCACGAACTATGTTAATCTCAGAACGGTGACCTAAACTCCACCAAGGGTCGCTCCAAAGAGAAGATGAACGAAGTATGTGGTTCTACCCGCTGCTGAGCGCCTCGAAGATGATGGAAGCAACAGGAAATACCCACCACAGAGACCCAAGAAACAAACAGACTCCACAACTCAAAGACAATTGCACTTTTCATCGCAATCCTTTTCTGCCTCCTAATAACTATGCTCTGAGTTATGGAAGAAAATGTACGTGCTCCGAAACCATAACGCATTTCTCCCATGAGGTCTGGCGAAACAAAACAAAAATGTACTCCCGCCCGCAGACCTCCGACTCAACCTACATGAACATTCCTGTCGACAGAATGAATTGTAATACAGGTGCTCAGCAGTGCCACCAGAAGACGACAAAGAATGCTGAGAGCTCACTAATAATGGTCCACGACCATAAGACAATGGGAACCCTGATTATTGTTTTTACTGTGTCTCATTTCTCTCCCAACCACCATTGAATTGACTGTGCTCCCACCGAGTACAAAAAGGGCTTACTTATATGATAACTTACCAGTTCCCATTCCGGATGATTATAAGCATCTATGGTCTGTACCCAACGCCCTCGCTACATAATTTTAGTCTGACATTGCATTACTATGACTTTTTCTGCAACAAGCTTAACGATGAACCCGCCTACTAGATGACAAGATTTTCAAATGTGATGTTTATAATGTGATATTTATGTACAGTTCCTTTGCCTAGGTCTCCATCCCCTTACCTATGACCACCGCAGTAGAGATAGATAGGAAATAGGCCAGCAAGATGTCTTGGAAATGTTAAAGGGAGGACTGTGGAAAATCGTTACGATTTGGTGAACATTGTCTGCGCCATCTTGCCTTTTTCCGATGCCACACTTTTTGTCATACGCTCCCACCATTTTAGCTGTTTTTGATCAGAACCGCTCTCTGCACGTCCCTGACCCCCAACCCGGTTCTTCACCCTCGCCAGCGCCCCCATGTACTAGTCACCCCCGCTCTCACATGCCTTGCGCGTAAGCGGCAGCCATTTTAAGCACCATGGCCTCCCTGCCCTCGCTGATAGCCAGCGCGTCTCCCACTCTCTCTCTTAACCTCACAGGTATCCCCCGCACACTGACAACCCCCTCGCTCTCACATGCCTCGGGTCATAAACCCCTCTTCAGCGCAGATCGGCCTCAGAATCCCATCCTGTTCCCAGCGCGACACCTCCCTTCATTCCTTTCATAGTCTCAGGCCCTTTGATGCAAACCCCCTTTTCCTGTGTGCCCGTCTGTCTTCCTTGTTCCCAAGCCACCACCTGGCCCTGCGGATACTGTTTATTACCCCGTACAGTAGGAAGCCTCCCCTCCCCTCAAAAGACCCTCGAGCCGATCAAAGCCCCCCACTCTATGAGATCCGATCAAACTCCACACATTCCGTGAATCGACGGAATGTCCAGCTGCGCGATAATCATCACCTGTTGTGACCGGGGTGGGGAATTCAACTGTAAATGTATGTGGGAACGGGCCTGAAGGGGAGATTCCGAGGATGTTCTTTCACATATCAAAGTGTTGCAAGAGTGTGTTACGTGCAATAAAGATTATAAACCTGTGTATAAGAGGCCAGGCCTCAGAGATGTGGTTAGAGCACCTCGTGACGATACTTGCTGTCCGAATTGATGTGTTCTCCTCCGGAGAGATTAAACCCTCGTTTCCTGCCTTTCAGTCTCCAGCGCCTGCTTCTTCATTGATTAATATTGGTGGGTCATTGAGGCGACATCGCCGGGCAACACTAAAGGGTCTTTGGTCACTGGTTGTCTTTGCACCCTTTTACAGCACTCACAATTAAGTCTAATATATTCGATAGAGATCTAGTAGACATAAATCCTATGTCACACCTATAGGACATATTATTCCAACGCGCAGAGACTATTGGGAATATAGGTACTACACTATACCTTCAGAGCTTTTATGCCATCATGGTATCTACTCTGTCTATCCACTAGTTCCACATTTGCTCTTTCTTTTCACTACCCTTTTCACTTGTGCACGTCTGTACACCTGAATAATCACAAACAACAGAAATCCACAACGAGCAATTATCACTAAAGGTCTCAAGATGTGCCCAATAATTCCACTTTCTGGGTTTGCAAACTATGTGCCTACAGCTGAAAATCATTTCCTCTTGCTTCGCAGGCACATGTTGCTGTAGTGTTAACTCGTTCAAATTTTTTTCTGTCAGTAATATTGCTAATATATCCTTTCAGGTCTTTACTCTGGTTTGGGATACAAGTGCAACGTTTTTGTACTTTTAACATCCGGCAGACACTGCCCTCTTTTGCAAAAAGGATGTCTAAGGCCAGTCTTATTTGCAAAACCATCTAAGAATCCTCCAGCTGTACAATCTGACAACTTGTCAACTACTGTTGAAAGCTTATGTAAATTAATTATCACTGCTGTAGATGGTATCCGAGCACCAAAACTGTCTGCCACAATTTCACTAACACTGGCACCTCGTTTAGTTCTCACATGTTGTACCCTTGTTTGATCATCAATTTGTCCCACATGAATATTCTTTGGAAAAACTACTATCACGTAACATATTCCATACCATCATTTCAGCAGCCTATAAAATACATTCTTTCCATGAATGTAATATACTCCAGGGAACACAGGATCACCTCCTTCCAGGTATACACACCAATTTCCTTGAACTTCAAATGTATTGTCAAATTCACTAGTACCTATGAAATTTGTGTTGGTTGTGGATTTTCTAGCAGAAATACAAGAACTCCCCCATTACGTTGCTAATCTAAAAGCCAATGCAGCCATATTTCCCACTATTCTATGTTCACTTTCCTCCTTTGCCCAGGGTGGTATCTTTGCTTGATTTTCAGTTTCAAATCCAACCAATGAATTTACTTTCTACACTTGTCAAGGCACAGGTTGAATTATTTATGTGTGCATAGACAGTGTCCAGGGACAATATAGTTCTAAAGACATGTCCTAAAATGTCAGCACTTTTAGCATCTTGTTGTCGGTTCAGGTGCTTCAGCACAGGAAATTCCGAAAGAACTAAATCATAATTTGAGTAATAATATTTGAAAGTCCATTCCTATAGAATAGGCTCAACAATAAACTATAGGTATATCTATATGTCAAGGGGAGATGTAGGTAGGTAATCCCTTCTGCAATTCCTAACATCCATAGTGCTGACATATTCACATAGCAGCTTTGTATATACATTCAATGAGTAATCTCCTTTAGAAGCAGCTGTATGTATGTCCTTATCATCTAACACAGTGAAACTAGTACCAGTAGGCAATGGTGATGTAGAAGTATGGGTAGGCTTAGCCTCTTCGACATGCAGGTGATGGGGTAAGCCTAGATTATAAGCAAAACAACTAGTAATACTGTACCAACAGCAAATGCTCCTGAACATTCGCGTTTGCATCTAAGGGTATTTGATGTAGACTCCATGAGTTCTTTAGTGGCAGACAGTTAAGCTTAGAAGGTTAACAGGACAGCTACTTGCAGCTTAGTTCTATTATAGTCACTTCAGTAGATGCGCATTTCAAGGTCGCTTATAAGAACCTTCAGAACAAGTTGAGTCAGTCTATTTAGTGACACAGCAATTTGAGTTCAACTACAAAGTTCGATTCAAGGAAGTTCAGGTGGATGCAAATTGTTATAGAAAAAGGTGTGAAATGCTCTCCTTACGATCATTGGCTACCAAGTAAGTCCATCCAGGTGAAGAGTACATTTTACAGGGTACTCTTGCTCTTTTTGATCTCCACACTTTTGGCTCTTTCTCATCACTGTTGCTCAGGCCAGATCAATCAGCACCCTCTGGGATGGTACAGGTTTCATCTCCCTCTTTCCTGTCTTCTGGGCCACCAGTCTGTGAGTACAACTCAAATTACTTTTGCACTAGGCCCTTTGCCAGGGTCTGTATCTCAGGTAGTCATCTCTACTGAATGGAATCCTTCTATACTGACAATAGTTGACCCTCTCACACAACCCTCAGGAAGAACGAGTGGCGTCCCAGCTACTCGCTTGTTCCCCACAGCTTGACTAACCTGCTTCATCTGTCTCGCTGTAAGTACCGGCATATCAGGAACAGGTGCTGTTATATGATCAAGGGGAAATGAGACTCTGAATATGGGCAGTGTTTACCCAATTTGGGATACCTCCACACTTCACAGCTTTAATGATAACCAGTATTGCCTGGTATAGCCCACACCACTGAGATTCTAGGCATGACCTGCGTACATGCTTCTTTACCATCACCCAGTCACTGGAACTAAGGTCATGGCACTGCTCCTGTTGAGGCGAAGCTGTAACCTCTCTGACCTGTTGAGACACATAATGCACCACATCAGCCAGGTCTTTACTGTAATCAAGAATCATGACATCTGTAATGCTCACAAGCCCATTTTCAGGCACAGCAGGCTCTCTCTTAGCACTCCCCATGATGATCCGGTGGGGTGACAAATATGTCCTCTTGCCTGAAGTGCTTTACAGACTCATCAGCAGAAGAGGCAATGCATCAAGTCACTTCAGAGACATGGACCTTTGCCAATCGAGATTTCAACTCCCCATTAACTTGCTCCACAACTCCAGAAGCCACCAGACGGTAACTGCAATGGAGCCTCTGCTTGACTTGTAGTGCTGGACATAACATCTTCTGGCCCTCATTGTTAAAAAGAGTTCCTTAGTTTGACTCCAAAGAAGTTGTGAAACTAAACCGTGGAATCAATTCCTTCAACACTAGTTTAGCCACAGTGAGATAATTGGGTAAGCTTCCACCCACTGTGAAATGATGCAAACAATCCATATCTCAACTCATTACAAGTAGGCATCTCTAAGTGGCTCATTGTTACCGTTATTTTCTTCCCTGCATTCGGTTGCAGACACACCACACATCTATGGCACACACTTTCAGCTATATGAAGCTGGCATTAAACCAAGTTTGCCTGAAGAGAGGCACCATTATGTCTCCCCCCAAATGTGCAGGACCATGGTAGTGTCTAGTCATAGGCGACAAGAAGCTATCAGGTAAAAAAAGTCTTCTATCAGCTGATCCCCAAATGTCATCTTCCTCTCTTTTGATACAACCTGCTCCGACCCACCCTTAAGGTTCAGATTCTGAACCGTTTTCCTTCAACCTCTTAACTGTCTACCACGTAACAACAGTTGACAACAGATTGCAATTTGTGATATCTCAATTTTCATTAACGTATTCCCTATTTATGGTGGAAGAATTCAATGTGCAGTACCGTGCAGGCTCATCTGCATATTTATTGCTCACTTTTACGTAGTCTGTACCTGATCTATGGGCAGCACATTTCACCACTGCAATTTGGGCAGGAAATTGTAAGGACTGCAAAAGGTTTCTGGCGATTTCTTCATTATGGATTGGTGGCCTCGAAGAGGTCATGAATCCACGTTGGTACCATAACTGCCCAAAGTTATGCATGACACCAAACCCGTACTGACCAACAGATAAAGTAATCACTCTCAGCTGATCTGAAACACGGCATGCTCAGGTAAGAGCAATCAATTCTGTCACTTGTGCTAAAAAGACTCCTTGAAGCCAAGAGGCGTTGACCACTCCTGTAACAGTGCATACTGCATAGAAAGCTTTCAGATTTCCCTCATGGTCTCATGAGCAGGAGCCATCAACAAACAGCACATGATCTGATTCAGGTAGCGGCACATCTTCTCTGTCTGGTCTCAGTTTGGTGCACAGTACAGTGACATCTAGGCAGTCACGGTCCGCTTCATCATTCACAGTTTCACTTCCTGGAAGGGGAAACAAACTGGCAGGATTCAGAATAGTACCCTTCCTATGGGTGACATTCTTGACACCCAGGAATATCTGCTCATACCTGGTAACCCACATATTTGTAAGGTGCTGTGTCTGAGTACGGGTTAGTAGCACTTCAACTGAATGAGGTGTAAATACAGTGACTGGGTGACCTCTGACTATGTTCTTACATTGTTCCAGACTCACAAGTAGAGGCAACATCTTTTAGGCAACTAGGCAAAGCTGTGGATATGGGTTCAGGTATGGGAGAAAAATAAGCCAATCGCCTGCATGCATTACCTTGAATTTGAGTAAGCACTGAAAGAGTGCAGCTCTCTGTATCACTACAAAACAAATGAAAGAATTTATTATAATCAGGCATTACCAGAGCTGAGTCGCGTCAGAGACATTCTCGCAGCTTTGTAGGGGCATGCTTGCAATTGTCAACCTTTGTTACCAGATCGGACACCCCTTTGTCTGTCAGGCTCTGGAGAGGCTTGGCAATTAAGACAAAGTTGGGAATCCACTGTTGACAGTAGCCCACCATTCCCAAGAACATTTGCACCTCCTTATCTGTTGTTGGCACATTCATTTTCAGAATCACTGAGATCCTTTCTTGAGACACTTTCCTTGCTAATTTCTCAATGTGATGTCCTATATACAGGACATCCTTTTTGCAGAACTGTATTTTGGTTGAGGACCCTTTATGTTCATTCTCAGTTAAGTGGTTCAGCAATGCAATGCAATAGTGTCCTGTTAGCAAGCCTCTTAAGTATGCAACACCACCAACAGGTTGTCAAAGTATTGGACTAGAACTGAGTGATGGGGCATCACTAAGAACTCTAGATTCTTCTTAAGTATCTGATTGAAAATAAAGTGACTTTTTGCATACCATTGTGGAACGGATAGCGAAGAGAAACTGCTTATCATCATGCAATGGTTTGGAAAAAAAGTCTTGGCATAAATCAGTGACAGAGAACCACTCATCCTCACATGGAATTTGAAACAAAATCCCAGTTGGATTCTGTCCCCTAGACAACAAGGAACAGCTATGGAGTCTACCCATTGCAGGTCCTGAACTATGCAATACTTGCCATTGGGTTTCTGCAAACCCATGATGGGTGAGTTACATGGACTCCTCTTAATCTCTTTCAGAATGCCTTCCTCAATCATTGAGTCAATCACCAAGATAATCCCAGCTATGGTCTAGGAGGTAACATTATATTGAGGGATTCTCTGTAACACAGTGTTTGGTATCCAAGTAATGTGGACTGGTTCAACACCTCTGAGAAGTCTGATGTCTTTACCTGAGATGTCCCAGACTTCAGGTAGCACCGAGTCTAGCAATTCTTGGGGCAAATCGTCTTTGGTTAACAATTGGTGCAATCCGATATCTGATCTTTGTCTGGCAAGCTTGAAGACAATGTCCTCATCATGAGTATGGAATTCAATGCCATTTGAGGTTGCAGTAAATGGAACAATTTAGCTTCCATAAAAGGTCTTGTGTATGTAGATTGATAAGACTTGAATTACACACCACAAATAAGTAATGATCCTCAAAAAACCCTATCATGACACAAACTGCTTCTGAAACTGGACTAGCCATTTGTTTATTTGCAACTCCTACAACTTGGATTCTTTCCCCCGAGTGGGGTAGGCTAGGAAAATCTGCTGTTCTTACAGCAGAGCGGGTAGCACCGGTGTCAACAAGGAATGAGACCGATTTCCCATTTACCCTGCCATTCATGTATGGACCAATCTGGTCTATCTCTAAGGATGCGCCAAGCATGCACACCTCCTCACCTCTCAGGCCCAGTCATTGCAACAGGGCTGAGCCTTAATAATCTGTCTGACTCATGGCGTACTGATGGAATATGTTCTGATTCACAAAGGGATTAGTATTTGCATTGGGAACCTGACTTGCATTGTATCTTTGAACATTGGTTGCATTAGTATTCTGTTATGGCATCGAGCCTGTGGAACTTGCATTGTTTGGGTACAATATGATTTTGAATTCTTTGTCTCTGTGACTGCTGTGCCTGAGCAACGTTGTTTCCGAGACTGCACAAATCCACCATTCTGAACCTGATTTTCATTGACCATGTTACCTGTATTAACCCCTTCGATGCTCATGACGAGCTGAGCTCGTCATGAGGCACAGTTGAGCTGTGCTGATGACGAGCTGAGCTCGTCATGAAACCATAGTATTCAAGCAGGTTCAGCACAGGAGGGGAAAACACCTAGAAGCCAAGGTGTTAAATCAACATTCACGCTTCCAATGCCCCAACTTGCAGCAGATATGGAAAGGGTTGGTCTTCTTCAAAATTGGCACATCAACACCTGTTCTTGCATCAATCAGAAAACTGCGACCTCTACCCTAATAATGAAATCCTTGCTATTGCAAAGCATTAACATCGTGCATCATAGGGACCTACTGATATCCTCCCTGAGGAGGAACCACATTCTCAAAAAACTACTGATTCTGACCTCTCTGTGCAGCTTTCATCTGCACAGTCATCAGCTTATCCTTTAGCGTTTATGCTTCATCTCCACAGTACTTTGAGTACCATAGGATTTAATCAATGGACTTACTCTGCCAACAAATCAAATGCTGCTAAATCATTGAACTAATCCAAGGTCTTTCCATAAAACCTTATCCATTTTTACAAAATCGCTCAACCTGTCTGTACCAATCCACTGGATTCTCTCTCAATTTGGGCAAATACTTGTAAAGGACGTAAAATGAGCCCTACTCCAAGGTACATGAACGTACCCTCCAACAGGCACTTCTCTCATGTGAAGAAAATGCACATTGTCATCGTCCTCCTCCGCTTCAGATGGAGGTATATGTATCCTGACTTTCTATGTCTCCTTTTTCTTTGATAATCTTCCTTCCCATTTATTCAGCTCACTCCATTTCAGACAATAAGGAATTTAACCTTAATCTGTACATAAGGAATTAATTCCTTAATCTATAATTTAATCCCTGGTGCATGCATGTTTGCAATATCTTGATCAATAAAGCTCAACCTGTACCTTCTCTGTAAGATTTGTGCCCTCTGTATAAAAAGCCAAAGTTTCTAAGCTAATTCTGCAAGTCTGGTAATGTCTTAACACAGGAATATTCGTTTTTATCTAAATAAACATCTAACCAGGATGGACTAAGGGCTCCAACTATGAATTCTTCCATTTCTGTTTTCAACTTAGTCACATCCATGACTCTTTCGCTCTCAGGAGTTTGAGCAGTAGCTCCTCTACTCGTGCCAGGATTTTCAGTACTTGCTGAAGGCTCTAAACCTTTACGAAATTCATCCCAATCTGGGGCAGCAAGACCTGGATGTCCAACTGGAGCATTTAAAAGTATTTCCCCACTATATGTACCACTTCTTAAGGCAGGTGGTGAATGCAAAAGCGACATGTAAGCGGTCAGAACCCTTGTAGACACCTCTGCTCTAGGGGTACTAAAGTTAGCATTTGGAAGTGTATTTGGCTCTAGAAAAAAAAGGGTGGTGATCTCTGGGAAAATCTCCTGGACCAATTATCTCCAGTTTGACTACCTGTAATACCTGCCCTTGGAGTGCTTCAAGCATTCCCCTGCATTGGAATCACAGGCATCTGAGAAACCTGTCTTACTACAAAACTCATTAAGATGCTATTTATGGGATTCGTCCCAGTAGGAACTCCCAAAGTATGTGGAGTATTCCCTACTGATCCAGGCTTATAGAGCAGGACCTCAGGACAAATTGTGACTGGAAATGTTAATACATCCAGAGCATTTAAAGTATGTGAAGTAGAAGGCACTGTCATTGCCCAATTCTCTCCCATTTAATCAGATTTTACATTTAATGGTGCCAAAGAATGTGGAAATTGCAGAGCACCATCTTTCTCAGTGATTCTATTCCATTGAGGGAGCCATAGACATGTAAGGAAACCCTTGTCAGTCACTATAATGTGATAAGGCATACCTCTAGGTGGTGTTTCTTCTCCCTTCCTAACAGGCACAGTCGCATCTCCCTAAATTATATTTTGCATGGATTTAAAGAATTCATTTTTTCTCAAATGGATGTATAATTCACAAATTACTTTCCACTGAAACCAGGAAATTAATTTCACCCACAATTCTCTATTCGGCGGTCACAACCAATACCAGCGCAGCTCTCTATGACGTATGTATCCAGTCCCAGTGTTGCTCTACAGTGGGATCTCAGTCGGACTTATTTTTTATTTTTGAGTTTTATATAGTGCAAACTAGATCCTAAGTTATCAGAGCGCTTTACATGAGCACCAGTTGCATTACAGAAGCACACATTCACTTTTTTTAGGGCACTGGGTGATTAAGTGATTTGCACAGAATCACAAGATGTTGAGCCTCCCTCTGAAAAAAACCTGGTTCTTCAGGTTCCGAGTTGGCCACGCTAGACGTTATGCCATATCCTCTCCCTTATTTATTCCTAATGTACTGATATAAACTATATAAACAACTTCTCACTATCACACAAAGACTAAATCCCTATCTTAAAGATTTTGATGACGATGTCTCATGACAAGCAGCACAGCACAGCCCACAACTACACCCACTGTCTTCTACACTGAGACTCACCACACAGGTATTTATCTATTCCAGGATCTTAGGCCACCACAGGCCCAATAAGCACTTTGACGTGTATGGATTAAGCTCCAAATTCACACATCAATTTAAATAAAGTCGACATGACACCACACAGCCATCACAAAATGTGCAATCCTAAGCATAAACAGTTACAATGAACACTTTGTTGATACTCAGGCTCCTCTGCTGCTACAAGTCATCTCCACACTGGTGATCCTCCATCAACCCTCTGACTGAACCATGGGCATTTGGGTTTGGACTAGGCTAAAGCAAGTTCTAGATCGGACACCTTGACTCTCTCATGTCAGTGGACAGAACCATCATCTGCTACCCAATTTGATTCAGTGTTTTCTCTGTCCCATCGTTTGCGGGAGGGTTTCAGAATCTAGAATTTTCTCCCCTACTGGATAATAAACTCTCACTTTTCTTGTAACTTGGTCCTCCGATGGAATATTTTGAGTCACACTGGGGGGAAAGAGAGTTAGCATTCCTTGTCCAATTCACTATAATATGATTAGCAGTGCAACCTTTCGGCTACACAATGAGGACCAGGATTTGGTAGCGAAGTTTCAGGACCATACTGTATAAATACAATATAGCAACAGAAGTTTAGTTGGACAAGAATTAAACAGACTAATAGTTCTACAGCTACACAGTAAAACAGTAGTACCAAGACTTGATGCTCAGAAAACAATCTATTATTCTCTCTACTATGCGTTTGCTATCCAAGTATCTACAGCACACGTCCCAGGGGAATACCAGTCTTTAACAACAGGTCTCAGAAGTCAAAAGAGTATCATTTCGAATTCAAAGGTAAGTACAGTGAGTTAAGCAAAGCAACAATCAGCATTTAGAAGCTTGGTCAAGAGTCTTCAGGAAGTCTGGTACAAGTTTAACATAAAGCCACACTCAGGGCAAAGTCCAAAGGCCATAAAGCGCAAAGTTCTCAAAGTCCATAGAAAGGGACGGGAGAATCATGGAAGGGATCTGGAAAATGGTTCAAGTGAAGTTCGGCAGGGCATCTGCAGAGCTCGAATCAGCCAAGGAGTCCAAGGAGAGTACTGCCAGCAATAGAAAAAAACCAAGCGCTCCGCCGTCAGTAAGGGATAAAAGAACTCTCTCTTCACATCCAGGGAAAACTATAGGATATAGTCCATCAGTCCGTAACCGACACTCACTGTTTAACACCATCATCGTTCGATATCCATAGGTGTAGTTTCTTTTCCCAAGGTACAATTGGCAACATCAGCTTGAAATCCCACAACGAACATGGGAACAACAGTCTTTTTAAGACTCAAGTTAGTCTGCAATGGTCTGTTCATTTTGCTCAGGATTCTCGTATGCCATCTCCAAGGTCTGGTTCACAAGCTAAGCATCAGTCTAATACATAAATGTATCTATTCTAAAATAACAGTGCATGAGAACACCTGCAAGAATGCTGAGTTAGCAAAGACTGCAACAAAATGAGCTCTCACATGCTGTATGGAAAAGTACAGGCCTAGAGAATGAAGCCAAATTAAAATATTAAGTAAATAGAGCCCATTTAATATGCATGTGCACATTTAAACGTAAACACATCGGCCAATGCATTTGCCGTGGGGCGGGGGGGCGTGGGGGGGTGCTGGAGATTCCCGCATCTGCCACCCATGATGGCCGCAGATATGAGGGGGTGGGGGGGGGCGATAATTCGCTGCCCCCATAACTGATGCCACCCAAGGTGGACCCCCCCTTGCTATGTCACTGATAAACGTGTATTAAGTGTTTAGTACCTTTTGCTCATTCAGTGAATGACACACAATCAATTACAAAAATGCCAGGTATTGCTTAGAACTACATTTGAAAGTGCATACCTGTGACATATATGAATACATAGCATTATTCTTATTCTCTCTAATGCATTAGGACCTTACACATATATGGTTTATCGCGGCCTAGTTTCAGCTCTCTGAGTATTACCAAGATGTCATAGCACACGTTTAGCAATCATGGATTGGACTCAACAGGGAAATTCAACAAGAATTAAAAAAATGGTTTGAAGTGAATTACACATAACTACAGTATATCTTCATAACGTAGTCCACATATCCTTTAGTTTGCAGATAAGCTTAAGAACACAATATGACTATAACAATCACATACATTTAACACTTAATTGTCAACTTAGCAAATAAGAGCTTCTGCATTTGATTATGTGAGATACAGGTCTTCTTCAGAGAATGGCTTAGCACATCTTAGTACTCTACACAAATAACTTATTAATTAGCTATGTTAGACACACTGTATATATTTTTCCTGCTCTTTCTACAGTATAGGCACTCTTCAGAGGTCCTGTGAAACTAAATGTTTTAGCTTAATCGTGTTGTCACGTATAAATCATGTGCAAATTGCACGTTCATTTTGTGTGTCAGATATAAGTTTGTAATATGCAAAGATTAGGCAGTTGTAGACTGCACCAGGGTTGAGCTGGTGAGCCAGCAAGGTAGTTAGCAGAGAGTGATTAAATCGGGGTGCCCCCTCCCTCATCATGGGATCCTACTGTTTGAAACACACGAACTTGTTATTTACCATACAGTCCACTCGTGTTTATGCAGCGGCACCACTTCACACAGAGCTCCACTGTTTCACAATTAGGTTAATTACAAGCACGCTTTATAAGGTCTTAGGACAAAGAGGTGTGTACTCTCGACTGTATGTGAATGCAATGTCCGTGCATTCATAAATTACAATATTCTTAAATTAGGCAGTCTGGACCACATAGCTTTGTAAATCACAAATTCGGCCAACAGCAACGAGACCCTGATTTCGAGATTAAAGGTAAATCCGGACTAGGGTACAAACATGTTTGAGCACAAATATGGCAATATGTATGGTTTTTTTATTGAAACTAATGTTCTAGCAGATACTCACTGGATTTAATACAGATGCACCAGTGTTGAATCCGGGGCACAAACACAACATTCAATTTCAGTGGCGCAAAATATACATGCGCAAAATATACATGCACAAACTATAATGGGCCTTATTTATGAAAAGTGACGCATAGCTGCGTGAAAACAGCGATACGTCACTTTCCACTGCACCCTCCTTGCGACATGCTGGATGCATCATATTTACAGTATGACGCATCATGTCGCAAGGAGTTAAAAATGACGCATTGCTGGAGTGTGTCCCAAAAGTGACGCAACTTCAGAAATGGGTCATTTCACATGGACAAGCCCCATTTCAAATGTGCCTGCATCAATCTTACACCTGCTGTGATATTGATGCATTTGTGTCCTGCAAGTGGCGCCTTTAAATCTCGTAGATTTAACTGCGTCACTTCGGCGAGGCTTACTTGCGTCAGAACGCCCACCCTGCATAACTTATACCTGGTGCAGGTATAATGTGGCGCAGGGGTTTTTACAAAGTGACGCATCTACCTAGATGCCTCACATGGAAAATGTGACGCGACATGGTGCATTTGTTTCACCGCCGGTGCGTCACAAAAAGTGACGCACAGATGGTGCAAAAAGTGACGCACGGGCTCATAAATAAGCCCCAATGTATCAACATAAATATTTTACTCATCGTAACATCACAGCACATCAAGTTTTCACTTACTATAGCACCAAAACACATATTTAAAGAGCATAAAGTAGGTAAAACACCTAAATAGCTAAAAAAACTGTCACTTTCCATTGAGTGCAAGCAGCAACAGTTCAAAACAAATGACACTTTCACTCTGATCTCACCTCGAAATATTTAGAATTTATATTACCCAACGCTAGCAGGAACAACATCTAATTCCTTTTTAGCTGTCTACTCCAACCCCTGCATTTTTCTTAGGAATACCTTTTGAAAAGCAGAAGGAGAAAAGCTTAAAGAGACAGTGTTTCAGTATTACTTTATGTCCCAAGAACTTCTCCATGAAATCCTTTTTGGCATGTCGGCTGCCTTCACTTCTAAAGGAAGTTCTGAAGGAACACTGCTAGTGATGAGACAGCTATGTAGATAGAAGGAATCCATGACATTCTCAGAGGTTGCCGCCTCAGCCGTGGTTGCTGTGGCTTCTCGCTGAGAAAAACACTCCAAAGTACTTACAAGCTAATTCATAAAAGTTGAAACTCCACAAGCTTTGCCACACAGAGTACAGACTAGGGTCAGACTGGCCTGAAGGCCAGTCAGGCTTGTGGAAAATGGGCCACTCTTACACGTCACTGTGTCGGCTGATTTTGTGGCATGCTAGACCAGTTTGGGGTGTGTTAGGCCAGTTGTGTGGCATGGTAAGCCGGTTGTGTGTCATAGTAGGCCGGCTGTGTGGTAATCCAGTTGTCTGGCAGCGATCAGATTATTCAGAACACCGCTGCAAGACTTATTTTTCACCTCCTGTGCGCACCAACATCAGACCGGAAGCTACACTGGATCTCCATTCATAACTACAGCAAATTCAAACTTTTCAGGCACACATACGAAGCCCAACAGAACACAGGACCAGAATACCTGATCAGTCACATACACTTTCGCCAACCTACCAGAAGCCTATGCTCGGCCTCGGTCTCCCTTGCAAACATTCCCCCAATCCACAAAACCAAAACGGGAGGTCTCTCATTCTCCTACATCATGCCCAAGACATGGAACAACTTCCCTCAACGCATCCGTTCCTCCACCTCACTTCTTGAGTTCTGCAAGAAGTTAAAGATTTGGCTCTTTGTATAGGCACGTTGGGATCTCACACCTACACAACTGCCCAAGCGCTGGAAACCCTCTTGGGTGATTAGCGCACCATGCAAAGCATTTTAGCATAACATAACTCTAATATTTCCACTCACATTGCCCGCAGAAATGACAAATACCTGTGCTTACCAAACAGTCAGAGACCAACCAGACAACACAACTTAAAACATACTGAGTCGTTTGAATTACAAATTTGGCAATTTTTTGTGTGTTTTTTTACTTCCAAGTCCCCAGGTGTGGCCACTTTTATTTTGAAGCTTTGGCCTATTTTCTGCTCCAGTCTGGCCCTATTGCAAGCACAATTTAACTCTTCCAGAACTTTTGTTCTGCGTTATATTCAAACACACTCACTCACAAACGTCTTCAGTCTAATCTTCTTCCGCCTTACAGACCACCACAGTTCCGCTTTGCAAAAGCATTCAGTCGTGCAATTCCCTGCCTATATCTAAAGGAGATCAAATCATAAGGGTTTATGCTAAACCTCGCCTCATTGTGGATCTGCAACGAGAGTGCCAGGGCCAGGAAGATTTGAATTTGTCTCGTAATTCATTTGCTAGAAGTGCAGAGATCTCATTAGTGAGGACTGTGATGAGGGAGACAAATATTGTTTAAATGGGGAAACGATAGACATCTAAGCATGAGAAATGAAAAGAGTCCATTACTCTGAAAATCTTATTCTCAAAAAACTGAGCAAGAATGACCCTCTTACCAGACTGATCTTAGGGTTGTTGGCTGCAGCAACAGATAGGGATCCAGAAACTATAAACTGTTGGGAGAAAAACAGAATACAGTGTCAGTGACAGTGGTACCATCGATAAATTATTGTTGCATGAAAGTAACATTGATGTTTGGTAATTTGTTTTCAGGTACCTGGTCGCCTCAGTGCCTGGTAATCGTTCATTAGAATTTTTAACAATGTGAACTTCAAATTGACCCAGAGTGATATTTACCAGATTTAAATTTTTCTATTGATCATGAAGATGCTATCATTTTGTCTGGTGAGATAACGAGAAACTCTTTCAGGCGGGACCAAGTTACCACCGAAGAGTGTACTGTACTCTGCCAAACCCCCACTACGTAATCTGGACAAACAGCGCTTAGAGACCCCGGTGGTTATAACGCGCAATACAAATTAAATAAATAAATAAATAAATAAATAACAAGAACTGTGAAGAGGCTTCCCTTCATGTTCTGCTCATCAGAGCAGGTACTGCGTTAAAGCTATGCAAAGAACTGTCTTAGGGCACCACCACAGAATCTCACAAGAGGTCACCAGATTTCAACAAATGGTCTAAAACATTGATTTGCCACCAGGACACACTAAAAGCATATATTAATCTTGCTTGGAGGAGGAGCTCTGTTAGTACATGAGCTGTTTCTACTGTGTGGCATTGGTGTTATGACTGCAACTAATTAGCAAGTAAACAAAAGGAGTCACTCACAGGAAATTTGAAAGTGATGTCAACCTCGTTGGAAATTTGAAAGTGATGTCAACCTTGTAGGGAATAAAAATCCGTTTTTTTTCCAAATAATCCTCACCCACAAGGGTTACCCCTTGGTGGCATGCTTCATCATAGGGTTCTTCCCTAACCTGCTACGGAAAGGGGCGTGCTACGACTGACAGATACATGGGAGCACTGATAGTGTTTCTTACTGATACACCTACACTGCTTGCATTGATATCGGAGTGGGGTTTGTTTTTAAAAAAAGTAGGTTAAAAATATCTGGCTAGTGGAAAAAGGATGATTTTATTCAATCCCCTCTTCGATATGAATGAAAAATGGGGATGGTGAGAAACTCCTGGTATAAATGTCCCAGGAGTAACCCCCTGAGGTCCTGATGAAAAGCCTTGGTGTAGGGCTTGAAACTAGACGACCAGAGAAACTAAGGGGCATTTATTCCAGGAGTTTCTCACCAGCCCTATTTTTTATTCATATCGACTAGGGGATTGAATAAAATAATCCCTTATCCAGTAGCCAGATATTTTTAACCTAGTTTTTTACACACAAAAAACCCACTCAGATATCATTGCAATCAATGTAGGTGTATAGTAAAAAACACTATCAGTGCTCCCACGTAACCGTCAGTCGTAGCAGGCCCCTTCATGTAGAAGGTTAGGGAAGAACCCTATGATGAAGAATGCCGCCCAGGGGTAACCCTGGTGGGTGAGTGTTATTTGAAAGAAAAACTAATTTTTCCACACTACTATGTTGACATCACTTTCAAATTTCCTTGGAGTGACTCAGTTTGTTTATTTACTAATACTTTGGAGGATGAGTCCTCTAAAGTTTTTTTCCTCTAGCTCTGCTTTTCATGTTTTGGACTCATTAGGAAGGCCTCGTTTTCTCTGTTTCGTCCAATCAGGCAGGCCGGATTGGTAATTTATTCCATTGCGCATTTCCCCAGTTGGCTGATGCTATTGGAGACTGATTTTGAATATCGAGGGCTCCCACCTCTGTCTTCACCTACTCAGGCTCCATGACAATAGGCAAAGGAGAGGTGAAAGGGGAAAAGGGGGAAAGAGACAGACATAACAGAAAAGAGAAATATAAAAAACATGAATGGAAAAAGAGAGCAAAGGAGCAGGGCTGCTAAACATTTTTGCTAGGGTTGATCTTGGTTGCCAACCAGTCCTGGTATCGCTTAAAAGCAAGCAACCATCGGTAGCGCAATTCGAAGGGTGTGACAATGACTTTGTATCTTTACAGTGGAAAGTCATTATTTGTGTTCTTGTATGACAACAAGCATTGATAAACTTATTCATCAAACAAATGCACATGCATTAGTTTAGTTATATGAGCAGTACACTGCATTGTTGAGTTCCTGCTGGAAGGACATGGTGAGAAACCATGTGCCAACCGCAAAGTATTTTTTTCATGCGATAGTCAAAGACCAACAATGACCATGAAAAAAAAGATCGCTCATCATAAGATTGATCAGTGTTTGAGTTGTTTACACAGGAGGAGACACAAAGTGCACTTCCTGAGGACTACTTTTATACCCACTTTGACACTGCTCCTGGGTTGCTATTATACCCGCTTTCACTCTGTTCCTGGACTGCTATTATACCGGTATTCACACTGTTCCTGGATTGGTATTATACCCGCTTTCACACTGCTCCTAGATTGCTATTATATCCACTTTCACACTGTTCCTGGACTTCTATTATACCTGCTTTCACACTGTTTCTGGAACGCTATTATACTCACTTTTACACTGCTCCTGGATTGCAATTATACCGACTTTCACACTGTTCCTGGACTGCTATTAAACCCGTTTTCACACTGTTCCTGGACTGCTATTATACCCACTTTCACACTGCTCCTATATTGCAATTATACCCGCTTTCACACTGATCCTGGACTGCTATTATACCCGCTTTCACACTGCTCCTGGATTGCTATTATACCCACTTTCACACTGCTCCTGGATTGCAAATATACCCGCTTTCACACTGTTCCTGGACTGCTATTATACCCGCTTTCACACTGTTTCTGGGCTGCTATTATACCCGCTTTCACACAGCTCCTGGATTGCTATTATACCCACTTTCACACTGTTGCTGGATTGCTATTATACCAGCTTTGACACTGTTCCTGGACTGCTATTATACCCACTTTCACATGGTTACTGGACTGCTCTTATACCCGCTTTTACACAGCTCCTGGATTGCTATTATACCCACTTTCACACTGCTCCTGGATTGCTAATATACCAGCTTTCACACTGTTCCTGGACTGCTATTATACCCACTTTCACATGGTTCCTGGTCTGCCATTATACCGGCTTTCACACTGTTCCTGGATTGCTATTATACCAGCTTTCAGACTGTTCCCAGGCACAGTGAGCCAAGCCTCTTCTGAAAATAGACAAATTTAGGAGGGAATAAATTCACCATGATTCAGGGTATTATATGTGCATGTTTCATCTGGGCAAGTGAAAACTTAAAAAAGAAATCGCGACTATCCACAGCTCAAAAATAATTTAGTGCATCCTCAATTGTCATTCGTTATACGCTTTCAAACATCCCTTTGAAATGAAAAGCATTTTCCATTTTAAAAAAGTCTGCATTGGGCCTTACAACACCTGTGACGTTCAAGATCGAGGGCTCTTCTTTTCCAAGGCTGTAAATCAAATATTGACTATTTGATGGGAACACCCATGGTTAGATTACCATCATGATGCACTGACCCAAAGTCCTTCAAAAGTTGTACTCTTTTTTTATACAAAAAGGGAAGGGCTCCCATACCTCCAAATACACCTCAGTGCCTCTGGCACACCTCCTCCTAAACACCTCTTGCTTCTGTAGCCACCTCCTAGTAATGCTGAAGTAATGTCTAAAAACCTTTAGGATATGCCTGTGCCCCAAATAATAACCTTGACTATACCCCCAAAATACTTGCCTTTTTTAACATAATATTGGTTGTGTATGAGGCAACATAATTACCTTTTTCCAATTCATTAACCTTTGAAGGAAATTTTCTTTTTCATATGATTTTTTCTAATCGAAGCATTTCCAGTTTCCTCATTACACAATGGATAGCGTATGGAAAATTAACAGGTAACGCCGCCCAACACTCTTTATTTTGGCAAAAAGATACCATAAAACAGACATAATATCCAATCAAAAATAGATTCATATTCCTAAAATATTAAATACATTCAAACTAAAACTAAATATTACAGAGTCACACAATTTCCTAAGATCAATACAAATGATTTAAAAGCTTACAATCAGTGAGTCATTATCAATTGTACACCATAAAAAATCCGAATTAATCAGATTGGGCAACTACTCCCACTTTCTTCCATACAAGCCACATACTCAATCAGAACTTCAATACTGCAAAGGCTATAGGGCCCGACAAATCAGTCTGAAGAATCCTACTCGCCTCAAGGTGCCTTCTGACACCTAGGCGGCTTCAAATTGAAATTATCCATCAAGCCCTCACCCTGCTGTAAGCAGGACAGATAAACAACATATGGGCTACAGGTTCTTGTGCATATCCAAAAGATGGACAGCCCTTAACAGTGAGGTCTGGTAACGTCACCCATCTTGAGTTGAAAGTGCAAAGTACAATATCTAAAAAGAATGTAAAGTTTCCTGGCCAGGTGGGGGGCGTGGATTAGCCGCCTAAGATGGTGTATCGTTCTCTCTAACGCTCCACCTGCCGGCCCCCGTCAGATGAAGCCCACGATGTCCCCCTACCTGCTGTTGGGGCTGAGGGGACAGAACTGACCGGCAGAATGCCCCGTGGATGTTTTGATCTGCCTGGGGCTCCTGTACGCGGCCCATGAACGGCCCGCGGCGCTCCGCTGTCGCTCCCCTCGCAGGACCGCTAAGATAGCGCCACCGGGTGAGTTGACGGTGTCCCAGTGCCGCCGGGACTTGCGGTTTCTTCTCTCCAGTCGGAACCTTAACGCTGGACCCAGAGGTGAGGGGTGGCGCTAGAGTGCCGGCGACTTGACCCTGCTTGTGGCCCGAGGCTCTAGAGGCGAGGGGGCCCATGTGACCCACGCACGCAGTGCCATTGAAGATGGGCTGCCTCCCCCCCCCCGGGCCCTGCTGCCGCCGCTGCGACCCGCCGTTACCGAGCCATGCTGCGGGGAGACGCAAGCGGCGACCAACACTGCACCATTGGGGCGAGATCTGAGGCCGAAGGATACCTTCTTTGCGGGTTCCCGGCGTCAGCTGCACCGACTCTCGCCTATGCCAAACTACCCGACACACAGGCTGCTGGCGGGAGGGTCGAACCCCTGAAGACACCCTTGTGAGCACGCATTGGCCCTCGGGAGCTCCAGACAGCCGAGATGACCCACAGGGCGCAACCTGAGAAACCCCACCTCGCCGCATTGCTGTGGGGGGGCGCGCACCACTGCCACGGACAAGTTCACGATCGGAGGCCTTGTGGCGGAGTGAACTTGGCCCTCTCCTCCTTGAGGGGCCCTGGCGGGAGCCGGAACACCCCCACCTTCCACACAATCCCTGCCGTGAGGCTCTATGGTGAAAAAACCTGAGATCCGGGACCACCGGACACCCTGAACCGCAACCCTGAGAGCCCGAGGTACTGGGCTAGCCTGAATACCCACGTGGCGCCATTGAAATTGACCAGCGACAGCTGCGCTTCGCCCCCTGGCCTGCCATCCCGAGGCCCTACCTTCCTGTCACCCATTGAGTGGAACCTGAACTCTCGCAACAGGCATGAACTGCCTTATTATCAGAACGACTAACTGCCATCCATTTGCCCCCAGCTCCTAACGCACAGACCAGGGCTGTGAGTGAAGAAGTGCACCGGCGGCGGGAGGCGGCACCGATCCAAGCACTAGCAGGGGCTGACAGACTGAGGGAGACCCTCGCCCCCCTCCTCGTCGGACCCCCAAGACCCGATCGACTGGAAGTCAACCAACAGCCCCCACAATGGGCTGCTGAACAACAGGCACCACACAGGGAGCGGACTCTCAGAAGTTACCGCCCCAACCATCTGCCCCCAACGCACTACGAGATGGACACTATGGTGCGGACTCTACCTCTCGGAAACTGGACCAAGTCCTGGCAGCCATAGAGCATTCCAGAGTGGCGATGGACACCAAATTCGACGCTCTGGCCACAGATCTCAAACTTCTTCGCGACGACCACAATAAACTATCGGACAGGGTCTCCCAGGAGGAAAAAGAGGTACAGTCACTCAATCCGCAAGTGCAACAACACCAACCCGACATTGCGGACCTCCAATCCCGCCTCAAGGCCTTAGAATACAAGACAGATGATTTAGAAGGGCGCTCCAGAAGGAGCAACATCCGCGTCATTAACCTACCGGAGGGAGCGGAGGGGACTGACCCCATACAGTTCATCACAGACTGGATCGGGACTTTCACACCAGCCACAGACCTGACCCCTTATTTCTCCGTCGAAAGGGCACATCGCTTGCCGACCCGCAAACCTAAACCGGGCCTACCCCCGCGACCATTCCTACTGAAGCTACTACACTTCCGGGACAGAGACGTGATCCTCAAGGCGGCCAGGACGCACGGACGACGGCAGGTGGAAGATAAACAGGTGATGCTCTTCCCCGACGACTCTCGTGCCGTTCAACAGCAGCGAGCCACCTTCCAGGCGATCAAACGTACACTTCGACAGAAGAACGTCCAATACGCCTTTCTGTTCCCGGCAAAACTTAAAATCATCCACGACAGAACCACGCACTTCTTCGTGGACCCAAAGGAAGCGGAAACTTGGGTGGAACAACATGTCCCCCGCCGCCTGACGGCCCCAAGCTCACAGAACGCTCCACTTAAGAGACAACCATGGAGACAGAACCGCAAGATCACCCTGACACAACTCAGTGCCCTTTCTGCCCAACCAGGGAGCGGCTCTCCGGATCTCACCCAGATCATCGCAGAGCGCAGGAAAGCGATACAAGCTGTGACCGCGCTTGGACCGCCAGGAGAGGAATCAGATATGGACAAAGGACCTCATCTGTTCAGCTCTGAAGACAAGACCAGCGACGCACCAGCCTCCCGAGACGGGTCTCAGTCACCCCGGGTGGTGACGCCGCAGACCGCAGACCTACTAATGTAATGAAGGCGGCTACAGGAAGACTGCTGGTTGTTGTGTCCCAAAATGCATGGGGCCACCCATTGAATACTCATCGACCTGAACGTCTGCAGGGGTGAAGGGGCCGGCGAGGGGGCCCCGACAGGCGGTGGTGTTCAGCCTCGATGTCCCGAATCCTGCAGGACACTCAGGGGACTACTCCCACTGTTACACTACACTGACTGTGGTGCCGGCGGCCACGGGGAGAACATTTAGCCGCCACCCCACGATTACAAACTAAAGACTAATTATGTACTATTGTTTGGACGTATTGCCTCATGCGATAGGTCCCCCCCAGTTGGGAATGTTCCCCAAAATTCTGGTTTCCTACCCCTTCATGAAGTTACATTCCTAGTCTAACCACAAGGCGGGCTGCAGGGGACAGTTTTGAGTCACACACTTCCGGACCGGTGGGGGCAGACAGGGAGCGGGGGGTGGGTTTAACGGGTTCAGGAGGAACCGTTCCACATGGCCCACACACCTCGTAGCTGACCTCTGATGACTACCTTACCTAATACAGACGTCAAATTTGTGACCTTAAATGTCAGGGGTATGCACACGGCCGCAAAACGTTACTCTATTTATGCCTACATCAAGCGACAGCAGGAACAGGTGGCCCTCCTACAGGAGACTCACCTGACGGAACAAGAAGTGGGCCGCCTTCACAGAAAATGGTGTGGCATTATATGTGCCACAAAATACTCTGCCTTCTCGAGGGGCACGTTAATCTGGATCAGGCCAGGCGTACCGGTTAAGGAACAGAGTAGACTGATAGACAATGACGGTAGATATACAATAATTAGCGGCTTACTATAGGGTCAACCACTCCTGATCGGCTGCATATACGCCCTGAACACGGAGCAAGAACAGTATTGGGACAAATTGACTACAGTGTTAGCACAACACACAACGGTGCCATGGCTCTTAGGCGGAGATTACAACTGCGCACTAGACGTTCTTCTAGACAGATCACACACCCCCCGACACATTCCCCGGCGCGCAAGCAAACAGAACACTTCCGCAGATGGGTGGAAGACTGGGCGCTAGCAGATGCCTGGAGAACATTACACCCAGCATCTAAGATATATTCCTTCCACTCTATTCCCCATAACCTTCGAGTACGC
The DNA here is from genome assembly GCF_964263255.1 of Lissotriton vulgaris. NCBI lineage: Eukaryota > Metazoa > Chordata > Amphibia > Caudata > Salamandridae > Lissotriton > Lissotriton vulgaris. The sequence continues at coordinate 1,311,454,318 of NC_141695.1, forward strand.
CTCGACCGATTCCTGTGCTCCGCAGATATCCTCCCGAAAATACAACAGACTGACTACTTGGGGCGCATAGTGTCAGATCACGATGCACACAGGCGGCCCCACCCCCGATCCCTACTTGGAGGCTCCCTCAGGAATGCCTCACGTACAAAGCTTTCAGACAAACACATGGGGATTTTATCCAGGAACATTTCCAACACAACGCGGGCTCGACCACTTCTAGGGCTACAGAGTGGGACGCATACAAGGTCACCGCCCGGGGCCACTGCATTCAACAAATAGTGGGGATCCTCACAACACTACAGCATGCGTTGCATACATCAGAAACAGCGCTAGTGCAGTTATCCCATGCCTCGGACCAAGGCCTAGCCACCCCAGAGCAAGTAACCGCAGCTAAGCTCGCACATGCGGAAACACTCCGAGACCTGCGTAAATACAACTTCCGTATGTATGCTACACGGGTTCACAGGGAGGGTAACAGAGCAGGGGCACTCCTGGTGTGGATAGCCAAACAAGATGTGATTACACAGCCTGTCACTGAGCTGAGGGATGAGGCCGGAGAACTCCGCACCTCTCAACTTGACATCCTGCACGTGTTTAGTAACTATTACACAACGACGTACCAAACTCCCGAAACGGACAGGCCCCACACGTTGACACGCTTCCTGGGAACATACACACACCCCACTATCTCAGAGGTGGAGAAGAAGAATCTCGACAGTAAGATTACGCCCCCGGATATTTGAACACGCCATCAGATCTCTTGCGCGGAAGACGACACCCGGGATGGATGGGTTCCCGTTGGAATACTATAGCGCATTTGCGGCCCAAGTAGTACCCCACTTAGCGACCATGTATGAAGAAGCCCTGTCCACAGGGACTTTAACTGCATCCTTTTGCGAATCCATAATAGTGACCTTCCTCAAGCCCGATAGGGACCCCACACACCCCTCTTCATACAGACCCATAACACTCCTCAACACGGACTGTAAAATCCTATGGAAGATCCTAGCGGATCATTACAGCCAAATTCTGCCGGCCCTAATCCACCATGATCAATGTGGCTTCGTACCTGGGCGCAATACTTTCCACAATCTGAGATGACTTTTTCACATCCAAGACAATGTGAAGGACAGATTCCCCCATGCAGCGTGCCTGATCTTTGACCTAGAGAAGGCGTTCAACACCTTACTGTGGCCCCACCTGTTCACAGTTCTCCAGGCACTGAATATAGGCCAGACTTTAATGGCATACATGCGACTCCTACATGGGGGACTTTACCTCTAGAGTACGGATCGGTAAACTGATCTCCGCTCCATTCCCGATAGACAGAGGGACCAGGAAGGGGTGCCCTCTTTCCCCCCTCCTTTTTGCGCTCGCTTTCGAGCCATTAGCCGTGCGGTTGCGTCAAGAGGGAGACTCCTGGGGGATTCCGATTGCGGGAACGACCCACTGTATATCCTTATACGCAGACGATCTGCTCCTTTACGTCCGCGATGTGACGAGTGACCTCACACCGATATGGGCTACCCTACAAGCCTTTGGAGCCATTTCGGGCCTCAGGGTCAATTGGGACAAGATGACCGTCTACCCCATGTGGCGCTGCACTAAGTGTCGCTGGGCACCCAGACATTAGATTGGAACGGAGATGCCCCCAGATACTTGGGAGTACGGCTCTACCATTCCCCAACGGATCTATACGAGGGTAACCATCGTAAGGCACTGGCGGGTTTGCGGTCGGCGGTCAATTTTTGGAAGACTCAGCCCCTGGCGCCCATCTGTCGTGTGGCCATAGCCAAAATGATAATGGTACCCAGACTGCTATACCACTTCGCCAACCTGCCGGTGATCCCGCCTCGGTCATTCTTCCGGGAACTAGACTCCCTGCTCACGACACTGATATGGGGTAATGGCCGACGCAGAGTGGAACTGCGCACACTCTTTTTACCGACCAAAGAGGGGGGCCTGGGAGCCCCTTCTTTTGAATCGTACTTCCTGGCCGCACAACTCCAGTGGCTATCCCACTGGACGGCAGAACGCTACGCTGGGGAGACGACGATAGCAGCTGGCAAAATACCTCTGCCAGTCATCAGACAGATGCTCCTACCTGGGACCAAACCGTCCCGCACTCATCCGCTCCAGGTCTCCGTCGCGCGCAAATGCATGATGCGCATTCATCGTATGTCCAAAGGCCGGCCACTCTACTCCCCACTGTTGCCCCTGGTGGGACTCCCCCATGGGACCTTGCATTACACTACCAGGACCCTACAGACATGGACGGACCACGATGTAACGGAGGTGGAGGCATTGTTCCAAGAGGGTCAGCTGCGTACCTTCGAACAGCTGGAGGAATGGTATGACCTCCCGCGGGGACAATTCCTTACACAAAGACAACTTGTGGAAAGCGTACGGCCGTTCTGGGTTCTCCAAGACGGCGAACCGCCCACACACCAGGTGCTTCACACGATCCTCCGCATGGGGGCCGGTAGACACCTAATCATGTGGCACTACAAAGCCATCAGGGACCTGGCTAATGTCCCCCTGGATGCTCTATGCCAGACCTGGGAGGATGACATCGGTAAGGTGTTCCATGACACGGAGTGGGTGCGTGCTTTGGAATACACGAAAAAAGTGTCAAGGAATGCACATTTAAGAATATACAATTTAACATATTACACTGAACCTATCTCACCCCAGACAGGCTTCACCGATACTACCCGGACACGCCATTTAACTGCCCGCGTTGCCAACTACCAGATGCAAATTTTTGACACATGCTCTGGGACTGTCCCTCTCTACGCCACTACTGGTCCACGATACATCACACACTCCTCACACTAGTTAGCCTACCGCACATCGACTCCTGGAAAATTTGCGCACTGGGACTCTACAAACGTAAGAAATCTGAGAAAGTACATTGGCGCTTTACATCCCTTGCCCTATTATTAGCCAAACGAGTCATCGCTATGCACTGGAGAGCGCCCTCAGGTCCCCCGGTAGCGGCCTGGATCAGGGTGGTGAGCAAATGGGGGGCCGCAGAAGCAGATATCATATGTGCAGAAGAGGTGCAGGGAGTGCGCAAACACCCCATCTCCCTGGAATGGGCACAATTGCTCTTACAATTTAAACGGGAGACAACCCCGGACGACACATCGGAGCATCCCCCCGTCCTACACGCGCTTCCCCTCAATGCCCTGATTCCCCCATGCTGCCCGCCTGGCACTGACATCTCACCCCCCTAGTCATGACAGATTGCCTCATGCCCCATCGTGGACGTGGCCCACTGCCCCCTGGTCGGACGCCCCCCCCACCACACCGGGATCCCTTGGACTCCTGACCCCCCAGACAGCATGCCCCTACGCCCTCGACCCACCGAGTCCATAGACCCCTGCCAACCCGCCGCGCTCTGTCCCACCGCTCATACATCTAGGAAAAGTTTATCCCCATATTTCGACGTTTAGTGCTGAGCCGGTGGTTTGTCACCGACACACACTTTTTTTTTCCTTTACAACCACACTTAAGACATTCATGAAGGTTTGCATGTACGCACACGGGGTCGTCACTCCCACTCACCCCAGTCCGCAGGCTACACTGGAATGACTCGGATGTGTTCCTGTCATGACACCTTCGGTTTCCTGAGCTACACTCCCAAAACTCTTAAAGTGCAACTTGCTTCATCTCTCCATTTGATGGGGCAGGCGAGCATACCCATTCTACAGTTAATTTATCATGGTGAATCTTATGTAACCATACATTGTGTGAAAACTTGCGTACACGATTGATTGATGTATTCACCCCCCCCCCCGCCCCCCTTTTCAGGGGGGCGTATACCTGTAAAACCTCAATAAAAATATTTAAACCAAAAAAAAAAAAAGTTTTCTGGCCAGGTTTGGTTTAATATTATCTAGAAAAGATGCTGCTAAAATAAATCTGTTGTGATTAAAAATGCACCTGTTAATGTACCCTATGTCGATATAGTTAGGAGCTTATTCAGCTGATAAGCTCTAAACAATGATTTCAATTTGAGCAACTATGCCCGGGGTCTTTCCACAGATTTGCTAAACCCAATTCAGAAAAAATTTCCCTGATATAGTTCATCCAGGGAAGATCTGCAGTAGCAGGGTACCTTAGTATTTCCTCAAGACCTTTGTGGTAATATATATATTTGGGAGTAACCCAAAATTCACCTCCCAAAAATTAGGGGTCTAACTTGCCACCTGCTCCAAGATTCGTCTGAAGCCAGCAGCAAACCGTAGGGGAATCAGGAGGGTTGCTGACCGGAATAGACAGCACCTGCCTGAAAAACGATTTTCCACCATATCTAACAGTTAGATATTTTTGTGACCCCAGAGCTAGATCCATAGAAAGGCCACCCAAAGGACTGATACGAGTAAAGTTGGGGAACTGGGGAAACAGTTTATAGTGGAACCCTCCATTAATCTTCGTAAGGCCACCAATCTACTGCTCTAATTTTAACCTTTGTTTGGAGATATGATGAGTCAAATCCATCTTAAGATATAAGGTGACACCCTATTAGTCAAAACTGTGGACAAGCTTAAGTGGCATCCCATTCAGCATTGGATTCGATCTGGAGGTATGGCAAGGATTAAAAACCATATAATTGATTCTGTACACAATAATTTCCAATCCCCTGTCACAAAAAAAATTGCTTAACTGGTCCAATGCTGTCTGGATACCCATGGGCAACTTAGCAAGAAGGAGAGTGTTGTCTCTAAATGCGAGGGCTGGAACCCTCATGCTTGCTAATTTAGGTGCAGCATTATCAAACATATTTAAGGGTGTAAAGGGTCATGGGCATCACACAGCCCTGTCGTGCACCTTTACTCACTGGAAAAGGTACGGTCACCTCGCCCAACTTCCCACAACGTACCTGGCATAATTAAATTCATGCAAGTGCTCTATGATTCTACATAAATGCTAACGAACACCAATCTCTCTCAACAAAGTCCTGAAAGTTGCCCTCCGGACCAAAACGAAGGCCGAGGTATGTTCCCTAGCCGGACAGCTCTGCCTGGTAGCTTTTGCCCTCTGACCCTTCCAGGTCCTGAGTTCAAGGCCCTCCTCCACCCACAGGCACCTGCATGTGCTTTATCCCTGGTGGTCCAGTGAGGAGAGGCTCTGCCCTCTGTCTCCCTGGTTTCTGCCTTCCCTCCTCTGATCTCTTTTTTCCTCCTGTCACCTTTTCAGCTTTTCTGTCACTTTCTTTCACTTTCTGCACTGCTCTGCTTTGATGTCACTCTCTGCACTTTTCCACAATTTCACTTTTGCACCTTTTCCTAGCTGTGTCCCTGCCGCTGTTCATCCCCCATGGGCCTGCCCCCTCCAGTGTTGCTTCCCACATCCAGCTTTTTTCTACCTCACAGCTGTCCAACCCTCCCCCTCATGCTACTTAACGATGGCCGCTGCATGGCCAAAGGCACGATAAAGGCAAGCCAGTCTGTGCCCATCCATGCCTTGACCACCCCCAGCACCACGGACCGGGACCTTGAGCCATCCACAGCTATGACGCCAACATCCTCCACGCCCTCAACACCAGACGCCACTCCACCTGCCACCTCTTGTCACTGAAGAATACCCAAGGCCTGTTCACCTGCGGCAACTGTAATTTCACCAGCCTCCACACACCAGACCTACTGAGCACATGACCCTCAAGAACCAGACCCGGCAACCTCAGATGTATCCTACTCAACACACACTAACTCAAAAGACACACTGCTGAGATCTGGGACCTGTTCGACTCCACCTCCCCTGACGTTTCCTTCTTCACAGAAACCTGGATGAACTGCAGCTCAGCCCTGGAAATTGCAACCGCCATCCACAAGAGATACAAAATCATTCAAAAGGACTGCATCGATGGACCAGAAGGATGCATCACCATTGTACACAAAGACACCCTCTGCGTCACAAACAGCTCTGACAACCACTCACCTGACATGGAACCCCTCCACTTCCAGATCCAGACCAACCCAAATGCCACCATCTGTGGCACCCTTGTCTACAGACGAACCAGACCCCGCCCCCCCCTTCAGAGACACCATAGCCGACTTCAATGCTCACCACTGAGGTTCCGTGACGATTTGAACCCGTGTTTTCAACATTGTCGTAAATACATAATTTTGGTATCAGTGAACCGCAAATGATCCATTTAGCATATCCTGGTGTTTTCGCTATACTACGAGCAAGAGCACTTCTGTTATGAACACATTTCTGATCTACCCATGGCATCCATCTTAGATTACGGCAGCCATTTTGTATTTCTTGCCCTCACATAGTCAATGGACACGCAGTGACCTCTTTCACCTAAGGACACGTAAGCTTTAGCCGGAGATTCACCTTGCTGGTGACACGTGCACCTTAGGACAGAACACGCCATGGCTGCATGACTCGACAGAAGTTGCCTCCCCTGCCTGAGGCCAGTCCTGCTATACTGGTTCTCGTGTTCGTTGGCCTGATCATGATTAGGCGGCCGAAGCTGGTAGCCTTGCCCATTTACGACCCACAAACATCTCTTATCCTGCTTTTCTATCTTCTGCACCTGGCTCTGCTCCTTTCCTTCTGGGCCTTTATTAGGGGGAGGTAACGAAATTTACGATGAGGCGGTCCGGCTCTTGAATGAAAAGTTGACATGGGATTATGATGGAACAGTGGGAACCCCTCGTTCGTAATGTTTTGACATCAGATATTGTTGACGATTCCTGTGCAACGCCAAATATTTATTGTTTAGGACACAAAGGTTTAGGAATGTACTAACATGTAAAGAATTTGCCCGAAGCCTGATATTTAGTATATAAGGAGCAACCCACTTTGTACAAATCGAACAGGCTCCTAGATACTGCCCGTGTGTAGTTTCTGTGACTTCTGTGTCCCTGCAGTAATAAACTTTTGGTCTTTGACGCCACCATCGAGAAGCCCGTGTTTCTGTTTATTTGTGCACCGAGACAGGTGGAACTCCGGGGTCTTCGGGTGTTATCCCTGACACCTCTGGACGGAACCAAAAAGTCCAGAACTCCAATTGGCGCCCACGTGGGGCGACGTCATTCGGTACCGGTCCAAAAGCCTGAAGAGTTCGAGAAGCTTCGTGTGAAGATTCCTGAGGGAGGCGCCCCACTTCATCGATCCCGGCATATCGCAAAAGTGGCCCGACGTTCTCTTCCACGAGGGTTCCCGTTCGGACGGCTGCAGTGGTCCGTTGCCTTGACCGTCGCCCTGTCTTGGACCCGAGGTGCAGTCCTTAGTACGGCGAGACGTGACGGGTTTCTCCTTGGTGACGTCTTCAGTGCCTCAGTTAAGTATTAAGTGGTTGCTAGTTGGTTACTTCGTAAGGGTTTTCTCCTGTTTGGATAATCCTTTTAGTTCTTGGTTTGGTTTGGTTTCGTAAGATTATCACTGGTTGTTCTAGTTACGATAATCATTTGGTTTAGTTTGGGTATCGATACATTTGTTCGCTTTGGTATGCCTAAGTTCTTGGTTCAAGTGCGCACCTTTTGTTCGTGTTTTTGTTTGTTCTGTGTTCCGGATTATAAAATGGTAAGTCGGAAAAATTGTATGTTGTCGTGTTTTGGTTGCAACAGTGATTCCCGGTTGGAGGACTCATGTCTGGTTCCTCCGATTGGAACTCCTCTTTATGACCTGTATTGTAAGTTTGGAGTGGGTCCTATATCTTATAATGAGGTGTGGGTCCGATATACAGAGAAAGACGGTGTCCTTAGTTGGCCACTGCATGGTAGTTTTGAACCTGAAGTTCTTGATAATTTGGAAATGAAATTGTTTAAGAAGAAAGCCCGGCCGGCAATGTTTGATTCTTTCCGTTATTGGCGAAAAGAATCTAAACAGAGAGAAATTAAAAAGTTGAAGAAAGAACAGAAAGAACAAGAGTTGACTTTAGAACAGTCTGCTAAGCAGCTGCAACTCAACGAGTCTGAGAAAGCAATGGAGGTGGCCAATAGAGAGCGTAATTTAGCGATAGACAAGTGCTATCCTGCCTTGCCATCGAGTACAGCTAAGATAGTAGAGGACCCCGAAAACGATCCTCTGTTGTCTTACTTGTTACGGTCACCCCCACCGTATGCACAGGGTGCTACGGCTCCACCTTTACCGGTTGCTGGACAGCCTGGTATTCCTGCTCCTGCTCCCCTGAATCAAGCTCTTGTACCTCCTGTGGTCAATGTTAATGTTCCTTCTGCACCTCCTCTTCCAGGGTTGCCGGCTTCTTTACCTATACCTGTATCGCTTACACCCGTTTCACAAGCTACTTTGCCAACTACTTCTACTGCTCCTGTTTTATCTGTTCCAACTGCTACTTTACTTACTGCTTCTGCTAGCATTATGACTCCGCTTTCTGTTCGTTGGAGAATAACTGATTCTGTCTCTAATATTCTATCTCCCTTCTATAAAACTTTAATTAAGACTCCTGCCTCTGACTCTGTGCAGAGACGTAGTCAGCTTCCCAGTACTGAAGAACGGGGAATATTAGATTCTACAGCTCTTAGATGGATTTCGAAAAGTGGAAGATATAGTACTAGAGATGTATTAGATACATTTATGCAATGGAATGAACCGACACAGCGATATGTGTTCGATGAAATGTGCTCCCTTTTGCGTGAGGAATTGGAAGAGGATAACTCTGAATCAAATCTAGAAGAATTAATTAATGTTCAGAAAGAATTTGCTGCAGGTATGACAGTTGGTCAAAATATAAAAGAAGCGATGGAACTGATTTTAAGTTATAGGAATGATCCGTCCCTTCGTTCACCGAGGGAGTTGGAAAAACGTAGTACGAAGCAAAATCGCCAATATCCAATGAGGGAGGTTCCTCCAATATGGCGCGAAGCAGTGCAAGCTGATGTAGCGAATGGTATTGCTGCCGCCCCGGCGCAATTCCAGAGAGTGTGGATACACATTCCGTGGAAGCGAGCCGAAGTGTTAGCAGTGAAACAGGCCTTGCCTGATCCACGTAAGAATCCAGCCGGATATTACAAAGAGTTAGCACAGACAGTTGAAGCTTGTGTGATGAATTTAGCGGACATTGACATGTTATTTGGTAATGTAGTTCCACAACCAATTTGGGCTAAAATTCGTAAAGAGAATCATCCAGTTGCCCTAGGTGGTGATTGGGCAGCTATAATTGCAGCGGATGGTCAACAAATAGGTGGTTCCAAACCTGAACCTCTAATTGCTGATTTACCCGGTAGAATAATTGACTTAATGAAGACTCTGATGCCAGCATTGCGCGTTAACTGGGACAAGTTGTCCGCATGCAGGCAAAATAAGGACGAAAGTGTTTCCGACTTTTTCACAAGGTTTGAAGAGACTTTCGTAGATCACAGTGGTCAGGATATGAGCACGGAAGGAGGACAGAGACTATTTGTTGATAAATTTGTGCACAATCTGTTACCAGAACTTAGTAATAAATTGAAAGATTCCGAGAGTGCGTGGGCTGTGTCTACGACTGCGCAAATACTTGCAACTGCCCAGTACTATGAAAATAGGGATAAAGAAGAGAAGGAAAAGTCAGAGAAGAAAACGAAAGATTTAAAAACTAAAGTTCTTTTGCAGCAAGCATATCCGCCTCGCACGAATCAGACTAATACACAGCAAGGGTCATATCAAAGGACAGATTATGGTTCTCAGAGACCGCAATACCAATGGAATCAGTGTGCATATTGTAAGAAAGAAGGACATTATAAAAATGAGTGTCCAGTCTTAGCGCAAAATAATGCTGCAGCAGCTCAGAGAGGTCGTGGTGGTTCTATGCAAAATTCTAGAGGTCGAGGACGAGGTGCCATGCCTCCACAAACGAATGATCGCCCTTCTAATCATTTTGATCAGCGAAATGGACAGTCTGCCCAACAAAATAGATCTCAACAGTATCATGTTGAGGACTACTGTGAAGCTAATGAGGAATTTCAGCAAAGTGAGTACTAGGACAGCCATGGACAAAGAGAGGGAGTAGTATCAGTTCCAGTAGATCAGAGTGGGCCTTATGTCGCAGTAGCAACATCAGGAGTAGTCGAACCGTTTCTGTTGGATACTGGTGCAGCAAAAAGTTCTATCATACATGCAAAACTCCCTGGCGCACCTTTGTCTGGCTCAACAAATGTTTCTGTAGGTTTTTCAGGCGCCCCTGTTTACAACCCCGTATCTGGTCCTTTGTCTATTTCTGTTGGACCCCGTCAATTGAAAGCACCCTTGATTTTAACAACCGGTTGTAATGAAAATCTGCTTGGTTTAGACTTGTTAAAACGCCTATATGCGACATTGTACTGTTCTCCGGCAGGAGTACAGCTTACGTTGGGTAAAAGAATCATCTCTCCGATGTACTTGTCGATGGATGCGCTCCCACCAGAGCTACGTTCTCTCCCTGATTCTCTTTGGGCGACTGGTCCTAATGATGTAGGTCTTTTAGAAATTCCACCATATGTAGTCACTCTGAAAGCGAATGTCAAATTTCCACGAATCCCACAATACAAGATCTCTAGTGAAGGTGAACGTGCACTTTTAATAATTGTGCAAGATCTGATCAAGAAAGACGTAGTAGAAGAAACTAGAGGAAATGTCTGTAACAGTCCTGTGTTGCCAATTCTGAAACGTACTGATCCTTCAAAGCCTCCAGTCTATAGGTTTGTAATTGATCTTAGAGAGGTTAACAAAATTGTGATTCCACAGTTCCCTGTGGTTCCAGACATAACTGCATTGTAACGTTGATTCCTGCTACAGCCACATGGTTTTCAGTTATCGACTTAAAGAATGCCTTTTTCAGCATTCCGATAGCCGAGGAAAGCAGAGATATTTTCGGCTTCTCTCTAGGAGGTCGAAGCTTCAGGTTTAAACGTGCTCCACAAGGCTATTGTGAGAGCCCATCCATTTACAGCCAGGCATTAAAAAGTCAGTTAGATTCCTTTGTACTTCCTCCTGGTTCTGCTTTAGTGCAATATGTAGATGATCTTCTAGTGGCTGCCGATGACACGGAAACTTGCAAAGCAGCTACAATTTCCTTATTGCATAATTTGTCTAGTTTAAATCACAAGGTGTCACCTTCGAAAATGCAATACTGTTGCCAAGAAGTGACCTACCTAGGTCATCTCTTGTCAAAGGAGGGAAGAAAGTTGACCCCAGAGAGAATAAAAGCAATTACGCAGATGAATGTTCCTAGCACACAGAGAGAAGTACGTGCCTTTTTAGGTATTTCCTCATACTGTAGGCAGTGGATCCCAAATTTTTCTCTTTTGGCAAAACCATTGGTAGCTTTGACTGGGAAAAATGTTCCGAGTCCGGTGCCATGGTCTGCCGAATGTCAGGAAAGTTTTTCTGAGTTACGAAACGCACTGTGTTCAGCTCCTGTGTTGGGTACACCCAACTACAGTAAACCATTCACGCTCTATGTTCATGAGAGAGAAGGTTGCGCGTTGAGTGTTTTGACACAGAGATTTGGTGATAAACAACGCCCTTGTGCGTATTTTTCATCAACATTAGATCCGGTAGCTAGAGCGTTGCCTAGTTGTTTGAGAGCTACAGCAGCAGCTGCGGCTTCCATTCGACAATCTGCTGGTTTGGTGATGAACAACATGCTAGTGGTCATGGTTCCACATGCCGTGGATACACTCATGAACCGAACCAAGACGCAACACCTTACCAGTGCTAGATTATCTGGCTATGAGCTGACATTGCTAGCGAGTCATATTCAGATCAAAAGATGCAATGTATTGAATCCAGCAACATTGTTGCCGACTAGTCAAGAGTCGAGTGATTCCGAACCACATGATTGTTGCTTCAGAACCGAGGAAGAGACAAAAGGACGAATTGATCTTAAAGACACTCCGTTGTCAGATCCAGATGGCACTTTGTATGTTGATGGGTCTTGCTTTAAATTGGAGAATGGTGATGTGACTGCTGCTTACGCAGTAACGACTTTGAGTACGATTGTGGAGACTGCAAGAGTGAGTCAGAATTCTGCCCAAGCTGCGGAATTGATTGCACTAACGAGAGCGTGTGTTTTAGCTAAGGGAAAGAGAGTGAATGTGTTCACAGATAGTCAGTACGCGTTCGGCGTGGCCCATAGTTTTGGCCGTTTGTGGAAAGAGAGAGGTTTCATTACGTCCCATGGGACTAAGATTCAACATGGTCAGCTAGTTAATGACTTGTTGGAATCTCTAACCTTGCCGACTGAAGTTGCGATTGTGAAGTGCAGTGCTCATAAAGCAATCACGGATGATGTTGGTCGTGGGAATGCTTTTGCTGATGAGACCGCTAAACAGACAGCTAGGAATATGATGAGTAGAATGTATGTTGCAACGTCTGCAAGATGGATTTCTGAGTCTGGAATGTGTGAGGACACAGTGGAAAGTGTGAAAGAAATTCAGAAAGAAGCGACTGAGGAGGAAAAGCTTGCATCGAAAGAGAATACGGGTAAATTGGACTCGAGTGGGTGTTGGATTGATTTGTCGGAACAACAGCGTTGGATGTTGCCTGATGCGTATGTGCTTGCAGTAGTAATGATGGCGCATGGAGCAGCGCACATCAGTTCTAAAGGGATTTGTAAGATGTTGGCTCCAGTCTGGAAGAATGATGGGATTAGTAAGTGTGCAGAGAGAGTGGTGAGAAATTGCATGGTATGCCTGATGCATAATCCTGGCAAGGGAATCCCCACACCCGCTGGTCATTTCGCTCCTCCTTCTTGCCCCTTTGAAGTGATTCAGTTAGACTTCATTCACATGGATCGTTGCAACAATCTAAAGTACGTCCTAGTGGTAGTTTGTGCTTTTTCCATATGGATCGAAGCATACCCACTGAAGGACAATACTGCCTTGTCCACTGCCAAAATCCTTCTCAAAGAATATTTCCCCAGGTATGGCATGCCACGGATTGTATGGTCAGATAACGGAAGTGAGTTTGTAGGGAAAGTTATGCAGAGTGTGTGTGCCGGTTTAGGGATAAAACAGAAGTTTCACAGTGTGAACCATCCCCAGTCTGCTGGTTTAATTGAGGGTTACAATGGCACCCTCAAACTGAAACTTGCTAAGATACAAGCATCCACGGGTTTGCCCTGGCCAGATGCACTACCTTTGGCTCTGTTATCCACAAGAGCGACTGTGCACTCTAGAGTAGGGCTTAGTCCGTATGAAATAGTATTTGGCCGTCCTGCAAACGTTTGGGGGGTACCTAGACCAAGGGAATTTAAACAGCTGGAATACCCAATGTTAATTGATTACCTTTTCGACTTGACTGCTAAATTGAGTCTTATTCACCAACAGGTTTTCGATGCATTGCCAAAGCCACCGGAGAGTCCAGGTCATCAGCTGAAACCAGGTGACCAAGTGGTCATCCGAAATTTTGCAAGGACGAAAAATCTCCAGCCCAGATTCGTCGGACCATTCCAGGTGTTGCTGGCGACGAGAACTGCTATTCGTGTGGCTGGCCGAAAAAACTGGATCCATACAACGCATGTCAAGCGTGTGCCACTGCCGCTTCCTTATGATAACTGGGTGAAGAAAGGAATCGGTGCCTCTGAAACTGAACAAGCCCCCAAGTTTATCCCTTTCAGCGATGCAGAACTAATCACTGATACATCGAACTTTGACTCCCCTTCTGAAACTGCTCCTTTGAACTCTGAACAGTTGTCCTCTGCATCAAAAGAACATTTGCCATCTGCGAACTCGAACATTGCAACCCCTGCTGAAAATACACTGTTTCCAGATCAAACAGCTCCTGCCAAACTGAGATACAATTTACGATCTCGCAATATGGACAAATAAAGCAGGAAACTGCCTATTTTACACATTTGAATTTTGATACATTGCCTCCAGCCAGGAAGTTTGCTAATACTTTGTATTGTTTTGTTGTTTTAAAGTTGCCTTGCCGTCTGGGTAGCCGTAGGGTCGTGGCTGTGTGCCTAGTTGAATCTGCGGGGGTCAGACACAAGGTCGATCTTTCTGTTAGTTCTGGGAACTCCCAGGGCTGATAGAGGCATTTTCATCTACGTACACATCATCAGTGGTCGCGAGCGGATTGTAGAAGATGGAGCTTCCTGAGCTGCAACGAGAGAATGTAATTTATGTTCGCAGAAATAGACTTTAAAAGATCCTTCATAGCAAATGCTTTCTGATACAATGTGCAATTACGTTTTTGATTGTTTTAATAACGTTGGTGGGTGGAATCGTCTTTGGTGTGCATTTAATTTTTACACCGGTAACAACTACAGTACCTCCCCTTGATCCTGCTTCTTCTACTGTTGCTTCTATGCATTCTTTTCACTCGTTTCCTGAACACGAGCAAGCTCGACGCTCAGAATTCATTAATAACACTTTTGTACAGCTCTTGCATCAACACCAACTGGTAGTTAACACTACAGACCGCTGGGTGTGTGGCCTGATACCCCACACTATGGATAAAGGCATTCCCTATCTAGTTTTGCCTTTTAGCTATAATGGATCATTTCAGGCCTTTCAGACTATTTTTGCCTATGCCCTTGAGACCTATCCTCCGCGTCCACCACGTTCCACTAAATACAACTCTGCCAACAAAGCTTTAGTCCAGGGAATTATTGACATGATTAAAGACGTCAATAAGAGATGATGAATTACGGGTATATTTGAGTTGGAATTCTACAGAGTATCGCCTTAGTGTGGGAGAAAGCAAGCGTAAGAGCTCCACTCCAGTCTGGGTCGTACCTCACCGAGGTCAAGTCTGTTTGCAAGGAAATGGGAGAAATCCGAGAGCTCAGCTAGGGAGGAGTGAGTGCGTTGAGACTTACGTGTTTCCGTCTAACTCTTCCCCTGCCTTTCTTACTGCTAGGGGTACCTACTTCATCTGTCAAGACAGAGCGTATACATGGCTGCCTGCTGACTTTTCAGGTTCATGTTATATTGCTCGACTGTTGCCTCCAACGTACACTGCTTCTTCAGATTATCACAAGACCAGAATAGCAAGAGGTGTTTTCAGCAAGGAAGATACCGCTGGTCAGGAAGCTGGAGACTTCTTCAAAGGTTTCCTTCCGTTCTGGGGGCCTATGGCCAATAGTAGAAATCTACGTCAGCTAACACGGGTAGTTGAATCTGCTATTACAGAAACTGCTGGTGCCCTTAGTAACTTAACAGCTGAGCTTCAGGCGGATCGTCTCATGACGTTGCAGAACCGTATGGTTCTAGACGTAATACTTGCAGATCGAGGTGGGGTATGCAGAATGATCCAATCGAGCTGCTGTGTTTTTATTCCCAATAATGCTCCGACCGTCTATGAAGCAATCTCTAAGCTACACAAGATTTCTGACTCTATACACGTAGACAAGGGAAACTGGTCCTTAATGGAGTGGTTTTGGACTCTGCTATCAGCGTGGGGATGGAAGGTTCTGATGGTCATTGGTGTCATCCTAGTATTCCTGTTCTCGTTCTGCCTTATTATCCAATGTGGTCCCGCTTTGTGTAGTCTCTGTGCTGCAACCTGTTTCAGAAAACCACCTGCGTTTGGAGAAAAGGCGCGAGAAAGGATGATGATGCAACAACATGTCACTGACCTGATGAGCATAGAGATAGGCTCGGACATAGAGTAATTGCCTATGTAAGGGCAAAAGGAGGGTCTGAGGTTCCGTGACGATTTGAACCCGTGTTTTCAACATTGTCGTAAATACATAATTTTGGTATCAGTGAACCGCAAATGATCCATTTAGCATATCCTGGTGTTTTCGCTATACTACGAGCAAGAGCACTTCTGTTATGAACACATTTCTGATCTACCCATGGCATCCATCTTAGATTACGGCAGCCATTTTGTATTTCTTGCCCTCACATAGTCAATGGACACGCAGTGACCTCTTTCACCTAAGGACACGTAAGCTTTAGCCGGAGATTCACCTTGCTGGTGACACGTGCACCTTAGGACAGAACACGCCATGGCTGGATAACTCGACAGAAGTTGCCTCCCCTGCCTGAGGCCAGTCCTGCTATACTGGTTCTCGTGTTCGTTGGCCTGATCATGATTAGGCGGCCGAAGCTGGTAGCCTTGCCCATTTACGACCCACAAACATCTCTTATCCTGCTTTTCTATCTTCTGCATCTGGCTCTGCTCCTTTCCTTCTGGGCCTTTATTAGGGGGAGGTAACGAAATTTAAGATGAGGCGGTCCGGCTCTTGAATGAAAAGTTGACATGGGATTATGATGGAACAGTGGGAACCCCTCGTTCGTAATGTTTTGACATCAGATATTGTTGACGATTCCTGTGCAGCGCCAAATATTTATTGTTTAGGACACAAAGGTTTAGGAATGTACTAACATGTAAAGAATTTGCCCGAAGCCTGATATTTAGTATATAAGGAGCAACCCACTTTGTACAAATCGAACAGGCTCCTAGATACTGCCCATGTGTAGTTTCTGTGACTTCTGTGTCCCTGCAGTAATAAACCTTTGGTCTTTGACGCCACCATCGAGAAGCCCGTGTTTCTGTTTATTTGTGCACCGAGACAGGTAGAACTCCGGGGTCTTCGGGTGTTATCCCTGACACCTCTGGACGGAACCAAAAAAGTCCAGAACTCTACCACGCTCTCGCCTCAATGGACTACATTCTCCTCGGCGACCTCAATTTCCACCTGGACAACTTTGAAGACCATAACACCTCATCCCTATCAGAGAATCTCACCATTATTGGACTTAAACAACCGGTCACAACGCCAACCCACTTAGCAGGGCACACGCTTGACCCCAACTTCTCTTCAAGCAACATCCCCATCAGCCACACCTCAGAGCTGGACCCACCACCACTGCATCCACTTCTCCATTCATCAAACCCAGGTTATGCCACCATGCCTACAGCGGCCCTCGTAGAATCTGGAACAAGGTCACTGAAGACCAGCTCACCACCTCCGATAGCAAGACACTGGCCCCCCTCAAGAAACCCTTAGGCAAACAGCCCTCCAAGAAGGCCATCTGGTTCTACTCCACCCTCAAAGAGTCCAGGGACACCTGCAGATGGCTCAAGAAAATATGAAGGAGCAGCAGGATCACAGCAGACCATGCAGCCTTCAAATACGACATCACCGCACACCACTGCCTCATCAAAAGAACAAAGATGGCATCCATCGAGGAATGCATCAATGCTAAAGCACCCAACAGCAAATAATTCTTTGCCATGGTCAAAGAAATTGTCAAACTCAACACAGAGAAAGCAGACACCCCTGTCACAAGGCCTCTGTGACAACCTCACCACCTCTTCCACTGCAAGATCAAGGAGATCTATGATAGCATCACAACCCAAGACACACCCACTCCACCTGCAACCACTGCACCCAATGGATCCAGACGCCGTCAGACCTTCACCAACGGGACTACCCTCACCTCTGATGACAGCATCAGGATCATGACGAGCATCCACTCCGGAAACCCCTCAGATGCCTGCCCTCACATCTTCAACAGAGCGGGCATCTCCTTCGCTCCCGAACTCTGCCGCACCATCAACTGCTCCATCGAGTCTGAAACGTTCCCAGAAGACTGCAAGCACGCAGAGATCAACCCCATGCTGAAGAAACCTTCTGCCAACATGACAGACCTCAAGAAATACAGATCAATTTCTTTGCTCCTCTTCCCAGCCAAGTCATCGAGAAAGCCATCAATGCCCAACTCTCCAAGTTCACTGAAATTAGCAACATCCTGGACATCTCCCAATCGGGCTCCAGTAGCAACCAGAGCACTGAGAACACTCTACTCCCCACTACTAATGACATCCACACCCTCCTTGGCCGACGTGAGACTGCAACCCTCATCCTCCTGGACCTCTCGGACGCCTTTGACACAGTCTCCCACCACACCCTCTGCACAAGACTCCATTACGCCGGCATCTGCGACAAAAGCCTCACCGGACAAATGCAGGGATTCAGACTTTCACAGTTTAAATCAGAACCCACAGAGATAAGCTGCAGAGTGCCTCAGAGATCCTCACTGAGCTCTACTCTCATCAACACCTACATAGCCCCGCTTTCAGCCATTGTCAGAAGCCATGGACTCAACATCGTCTCCTACGCCGACGACACCCAGCTGATTCTCTCCCAAACAGACACACCCACATATGACAAGAGCAACTTCCATGATGGGATGAAGGCAGTCAACAGCACCCGGATGAAGGACAGCTGCCTGAATCTTAACTCAGACAAGGCCAAAGTCCTCATCCTGGGCTCCTCCCACCCCTTTCACCTGGTATAGCACTTGGTGGCCTGCAGCACTCAGAATACCCCTGACACTGACGGACCATGCGCAAAACCTCTGCATCATCCTGGACTCCTCGCTCTTAATGAACTGCCAGATCAACGCCATCATGTCTGCTTGCTTCCACACACTCCACCTCCTAGTAAGTTCTTCAAGTAGATCTCCACCGAGTCCAGGAAAACAGTCACCCAGTTGCTCGTCAGAAGTAGACTTGACTATGGCAATGCACTCTATCACCTAGAAAATCCAAAAGAAACTGCAGACCATCCAGAATGCCTCCGCCAGACTCATTCTGAACATCTCACGCCACAACCACATCACCGTCAATCTGAGAGACCTTCACTGGCTACCTGTCAACAGGAGAATCATCTTCAAGCTTCTCACACACTCCTACAAAGCCCTCTACAATGCCGGACCTGCATACCTCAACCAACTCCTCTCGTTTTACACCCGACCAGAAACCTTTGCTCTCCCCACTGGCACTGGCCACCATCCCATGGAACCCCAAGACCACAGCTGGAGGAAGATCCTTCTCCTATCTCACTGAGAAGACCTGGAACTCCCTGCCTCTGTACCACAGGCAATCACAATTGCTGTCGCAATTCAGGAAGGACCTCAAGGCCTGGCTCTTCAACTGAACTGTAGCCCCCCCCTCCCCAGTGCCTTGAAACCCTCACTGGTGAGTAGTCACTTATTATAATTCCTTGATTGATTGACTGAGCGTAGAGTCTGCCTTTTCCAATTAATACTGTCTACCAATATATTAACTGGAACCTAAAAATGTGATTGATGGTTAAGGTACCAGAGTGAAAGCACCGTCTGGAAGGGAAATAAAACCTCATTTGTCGTCTAGCCATTGTTGAAGCCGAAAAAGAATAACCCTGCTAAATAATTTCTGGGTGGTGTCAATTAGGCTGATAGGCCTATAATTAGTGGGGTCTGAAGGAGATCCTTTTATATACACAGGAAAGATTTCGGCTCCAGCAAATGTGTGAGGAATCCGCAGGCCCTTCAAAAAGGCATTAAACACTAAGGGAAGAGAAGGGCACCAGATTTAAATTCCTGTCATAAACAGATCTGCCGGAATAGTATCACTACCCGGGGCTTTATGGGGAACTGCCTTTCTAATTTCTTGCTCCACTTCTTCACAGGTAACAGGGGGGAAACACCTCAAGTTCAAGTTCAAGTTCAGAAATTTGTATAGCGCACTACTCACCCAGAGGGTCTCAAGGCGCTTGAAGGAGGGGGTGCTTTATTTATTTATCGAATATCCAAGTTTTTAGTAGCTTTCTGAAGGTGAGCTGATAGAAACAATCGGGTGAAAATATGGGTCCCTTGGGTACTTTGGGGGAAGTTCACAGACTTGTTGGAGTGAGTATAAGCTCTCAAAGCAGGAAATCCATATCTCTGCTGATATGTTGTTTTCTAACTTGTCAGCCCCTTTAGAGTTGCCCATTGCAATGATATTCCAAACAATGGTATGTTTTTTTTCTCTAGTTGCTGCCAGAAACAACTCCAAATTCTCACGATCCCAATCTTTTTTAGCTTGTTTGATGATTTTATTATATACAGATCTACTTATTTGGATCACCACCGTGTTCTTGGTCTTAAGCGACCTTATCAAAGCCTTTTTACCCTGGTGGCATTTTTTATTACACCAAGAGGGGAAGTCCATTTATTTTACCCTGGTTGCCCACCAGTGTATAGAAAACAGTTGTAAGATCGTCAACGAGTTTAAGATGTATTTCTCATGTTGCTTTAAGGCAAGTTACCTGATCTAAATCAAGGTCAAGGTTGGCATAGATTTCCAAACTCTTTTCAACTAGGGTATAAACACACCTCATCATCTCATCTGAGCAACTCACGTGACACCATCAGATACTTCTCTTATTCTGGGAATGGTTTACATCTAACATCCAAGCATTGGATATTGATAGCGGGATAATTATTCCTGGTTCAACCAAGAATGAGTTCCACTGGGTTGTGGTCACTTTCCATTCAATTGATAATGGCCAGATCTAAGACATGGGGGGGCAGAGCCTGATGTCAATCAAGATATAATCAATTAAACTCATACAAGTTGCTCTTTTAAAGGTAGGTTTCCCATCCCTGTCGGAGTTTGTCCTACCATTGCACGCACAGATGCCCTGATTTACAGTTACCGCATTCATTTGAATTGCGAGTGGGGACCATTTTTTAATGGGACAGAGAGTAAGTTTAGGAATAGACCAATGTCTATCTTCTTCACAGAGAGATGTACAACAGGGAATATCCAAATGTTCAAACTGGCAGTTAAAATCACCTGCTACAATCTTTAACACAGTTGGAGGGTGTTTAGCCATATGGGATACAAGGTGAGTTAAAACGGGGGATTCTAATTTACTGGTCAAGGGTCTCAGATATGTGGTATATATACAGATTAAGAGTCCTGAAAAAAATTGAATCGTAACACAGAAAACATCCTTAGATAGCTGCTCTGAGCTCAACACCGTACCACCTACATGAGACCCTACTCATGTCAATAGGCCACCGGAAGGTCTACCCTGCGTGCCTGCTACAGCTGCTATGCTATTAGAAGCATCCCGAACCAGTTAATTTTAGAACAATGCAAAGTTTCTTGAAAGCAACAAATGTTGTATTCAGCAACAAATGCCTCCCAGTCTGGATTAATAAGTTTCTAACCAGTACCCGCAATGTTCCATGATACTATCCTTAGGATGGGTTTTCTCCCCATGTTATCAATATTTGTAGGCTCACCAGATCTAAAATTGTAAGTCCCTGAGGACTATGGGAAGGGGAGATTTATCTTATTTTGGGTTTTATCTTCATTGGCTTAGAGCTCTGAGGATCTAGAATAGTGCCTCCAGGCTCATTTGAAGATAGGTTTCCCACATAAGAAATAGCTGAGCAAGTTTTTAGAGACCCAGCTTGAGCACTCCCAATGTGTTGAACGGCCCTAGAAGAATACAATATGTACGGGGAATCTTCGTGAGCTATGAGTCAATCTACTTGATCCAGGAAGCCCAAATCTGTTGTGGACTGGAACAGTATAAATGTCACAGGTCTGAATCTGATTCATGCCAAGATGAAAATGACCATTTATGTTTTGGGTTGATAGTCAGAAGCAATTCTAGGGGGCTCTATTAGGTGGTTTGTAAAAATATCCTAAGGGAAGAAGAATCAATCTTGATACCCCACACCTCCGGGACCCGTTAAAACATCATCATATAACAATTTCTGGACCACAGCAGGTTCTATAAAGAGAACATTGTTTGCCTGCAAACAAAGGGAACTTTTTGTTGGGATCAAGCCAATTAAAACACGTATTCTTAAGTTTAAAAAACTTTCAGACTGGACCAATCTAAGGCCTGGGAGACCCGCCAGCACCGCCACATAAGGACAGGCTGCAGAGGGCAAATCAATCACGGGTAGATTCCTGGTTTCTTTAGGCCCATTGTCAGATACCATTTTGTCTGAGCAGGCATATTGCAAAGTACATTCTCTGGCTTTTTCGAAAGGATTCACCAATGGACTGGCAGTTTGGCTTCCGTCTGATGAAGAGACCTCTATAGCTAGTGTACTACTCCTTCTTCTGATGGGGTGCTGAGTAACTGTTGAGTTATTTTTAGGCAAAGGATCTGAGCTAACACAAATAGCCCTGGTGGATTCATCGGTGGCAAAGGTTTTAAATGATATTTAGCCAGTACTTCCACCTCAGATAATCTGGCTCATCACTGGGGAAAATTCTTCCTTGATCACTTCTTTAATTTTATCAAGTAGCTCACACATAAATTCAGCCACCCGGCTGGGCTTCATTGCTCCATTCATTGATCCATTTAAACCCATACTTCCTGATGTCTGATTGACACTGTCCATGGATGAGGAAGAACACATGTTGAGATCTCTGCACTGGAACCTTACTTCTAGTAGCACGTTTAGGTTTCTTAGAAACCTGTGAACCTCATAATTTTGTGATGGGTTGGTCTCTTACGTTTAAGCCCTGGTGTCAATACCTGCACAGTAGTGGCTGGGTCAGCTCGAATTGGAGGTGAATGCCTCATTGAATCCACAAGGCCACATATGAAGCCCTTCGTTTGGTCAGTTAGATTTCAGTAGAGATTACCTCAGTTGCTCACTGGAGCATTTGATCAATTGAACTAAGCTTTGGAGGTGATCTTGATGGTATAGCCTGGGCACCCCCAACACACTTACGTTTCCTCATGTTTATTATCCTTAGCTCAAGTGAATATTAGAAACAGAAGGGCTCCATCACTAGGTCCAGGTCACTGTTAAAAGTGGAATCCCATCCAAATCCTGCAGGTTCATGTAAGTTATGCAAGAGGCACACTCAACCTTTTAGCATAATTCTTGATATTCGAAGCACCAGAGGTGGCCCAGCCCAGCCTCAGCCAGCTGCGTGTGCAGATGGGCCCACTCTTGGTCTTCGCCATGGCAGCGTCCCTCTAATATTTTTATGGCACCCCAGCGCCTTGCACTCCCATTGGGGCCAAGAATGCTTGGGATGTAGTATCCTACCCCAGTGATACAGTCAGTAAAATGCCTTCAATGAAGGAGGCTTAATTATTTAATTTATTAATTAATTAGCCCGGTACCCAACATCTGTGGCGTAATTGCTCTTCATCACTCCTAGTCAGGCACTTCCCAGTGAGAATAGTGCTGAATAGAGTCACAGGAGGCTTGCTGGGGGAAAAGCATACGCAGACAGGCTGACTCACTGTGTACAGCTGTGATTAAGTGATATTAAACCATGAGGGGCATTGGAGTGGTGTGGACTATTGGAGAGCAGTGAGCTGCGAGTTTATAGACACAGGCAAAGACAAATACAAATGTGAGGGCATTAAAGATGATAAAGGTAGGCCTCCTCCAACCAACAAGCCGCACCAACCTAACATAGGCCACCCCTGTCCATCGATAGGGTGACCAACTGGCATGGGGACAAATTCAGAACGGCAAGTGTAAAAATTCAGGACAGAGGGTCAAAATTCAGGACAAAAAGTAAGTTTTACAGACACATCAGAGGAAGTTGCTTGATAGTATATTCGTAAGTAAATCAACAACCACTTAAGTACAAGTCAAAATATGTTTTATATTAGGTTGCAACTATCGTGCACTTCACGGTTTTTCAGTATGCGTGCAGCTTTGATCAACTGTGCAGGTCATTTTGTGGTATTTCATTTGATAGTATTCTATTTTTATGGTTAAGGCACTGGGTTGTCCAGTCTGATATTTTGTTTAAAACTCATGGTCCTGAGCAGGCATGTTTGGTGAGAGAAGTGGTCAGGAAGATCTGCTCGGATACACTTTGTTACTAGCATCTGATATCTGAGTTCCGTTGTGAGATGTAAAGTGGCTTGCATATGTGAACTAAAGGAAGGAATTGCTGTGATAAACCCACTATAAGGAATGCATTATTGGTGTTTCAGCAAGTGGAACATAAAATATGGAATTAAACTTTTCTTATGGGGGCTTCGCAGAGTTGCACACGCTGATGGAAGTCACAAAGGTGCTTTTCCCTGCAGCTTTCTTAACTAATGTACTATCGATACACTGTTACATAGTTTATTTTTTACACCTTTCCTATTGCTATAAACACAATATACATCTCAAGCACAGCTCATGGCACTGTGAGGCTGTCCCTAAAACCTTACACCTAAAACAAAACATGCAAACATTTACAATTACTAATGTAACATTTAAAGAGCAGCTGGGTGTCACTTAAAATGTCATCTATTCTTTCATCCATCATTCAGTCTTTCACCATTCATTATGTCCTTCCATCAGTGTGCCTTGTCGTATCGTTCTCTGCCTGACCTTAGTTAGGGACAGGACAGGCAGTACAGGAAGGGGCGGGGGAAAGAAAGGAAAGGGAAAGTTAGGGGCAGTTACAGATATACACTGATAGAATAAAGACGTGTCTACAATTCACTTGTTTAATAACAAGGGGTGGTGATGGACAGAGTTTCTGAATTAAGCAGAATACTCTCACCCAGTCAATAGATCAGGGCTAGATCCAACACCGTTTTTTAGCTCACTGCACCATCCCAGTTCAGAACCTGGCTATATGCAAATTAGTCTGTTCCTGTCCCAGTGCATGATGGGAACAGGGCAAACCAAACTACCAAGCCAATTCTTACACTGGGAAGGAAACAAGCTTCCGGGGACCGGTTTCTGGCATTTCAGCCGTCGTCGGCCCGGCTTGCTTGAATCCTGATGGTGCAATGAGCAAGGGACTCACATCTGAGTATACCCTTCCACGCTTAGGGTGGACAAAATATTTAATAACAAGGGGTGGTGATGGACAGAGTTTCTGAATTAAGCAGAATACTCTCACCCAGTCAATAGATCAGGGCTAGATCCAACACCGTTTGTCTGCTTAATTCAGACACTCTGTTCATCACCACCCCCTTTTCTGAATCGTTTTTGGCCACTATAGGTGTGGCAGGGTATACTCAGACATGAGTCCCTTTCTCACTGCTCCATCAGGATTCAAGCAAGCCGGGCCGAAGACGGCTGAAATGCCAGAAACCGGTCCCCGGTAGCTTGTCTCCTTTCTGGTGAAGAATTGGCTTGGTAGTTTGGTCTGCCCTGTTCCCATGATGCACTGGGCCAGGGACAGACTGATTTGCATATAGCCAGGTTCTGAGCTGGGATGGGGCAGTGAGATAAATAATGGTGATGGATCAAGCCCTGATCTTTGGACTGGGTAAGAGTGGTCTGCTTAATTCAGACACTCTGTTCATCACCACCCCTTTTCTGAATCGTTTTTGGCCACTATAGGTGTGACAGGGTATACTCAGACATGAGTCCCTTTCTCACTGCTCCATCAGGATTCAAGCAAGCCGGGCCGAAGACGGCTGAAATGCCAGAAACCGGTCCCCGGTAGCTTGTCTCCTTTCTGGTGAAGAATTGGCTTGGTAGTTTGGTCTGCCCTGTTCCCATGATGCACTGGGCCAGGGACAGACTGATTTGCATATAGCCAGGTTCTGAGCTGAGATGGGGCAGTGAGATAAATAACGGTGATGGATCAAGCCCTGATCTTTGGACTGGGTAAGAGTGGTCTGCTTAATTCAGACACTCTGTTCACCACCACCCCCTTTTCTGAATCGTTTTTGGCCACTATAGGTGTGGCAGGGTATACTCAGACATGTGTCCCTTTCTCACTGCTCCATCAGGATTCAAGTAAGCCGGGCCGAAGACGGCTGAAATGCCAGAAACCGGTCCCCGGTAGCTTGTCTCCTTTCTGGTGAAGAATTGGCTTGGTAGTTTGGTCTGCCCTGTTCCCATGATGCACTGGGCCAGGGACAGACTGATTTGCATATAGCCAGGTTCTGAGCTAGGATGGGGCAGTGAGATAAATAACGGTGATGGATCAAGCCCTGATCTTTGGACTGGGTAAGAGTGGTCTGCTTAATTCAGACACTCTGTTCATCACCACCCCCTTTTCTGAATCGTTTTTGGCCTCTATAGGTGTGGCAGGGTATACTCAGACATGAGTCCCTTTCTCACTGCTCCATCAGGATTCAAGCAAGCCGGGCCGAAGACGGCTGAAATGCCATAAACCGGTCCCCGGTAGCTTGTCTCCTTTCTGGTGAAGAATTGGCTTGGTAGTTTGGTCTGCCCTGTTCCCATGATGCACTGGGCCAGGGACAGACTGATTTGCATATAGCCAGGTTCTGAGCTGGGATGGGGCAGTGAGATAAATAACGGTGATGGATCAAGCCCTGATCTTTGGACTGGGTAAGAGTGGTCTGCTTAATTCAGACACTCTGTTCATCACCACCCCCTTTTCTGAATCGTTTTTGGCCACTATAGGTGTGGCAGGGTATACTCAGACATGAGTCCCTTTCTCACTGCTCCATCAGGATTCAAGCAAGCCGGGCCGAAGACGGCTGAAATGCCAGAAACCGGTCCCCGGTAGCTTGTCTCCTTTCTGGTGAAGAATTGGCTTGGTAGTTTGGTCTGCCCTGTTCCCATGATGCACTGGGCCAGGGACAGACTGATTTGCATATAGCCAGGTTCTGAGCTGGGATGGGGCAGTGAGATAAATAACGGTGATGGATCAAGCCCTGATCTTTGGACTGGGTAAGAGTGGTCTGCTTAATTCAGACACTCTGTTCATCACCACCCCCTTTTCTGAATCGTTTTTGACCACTATAGGTATGGCAGGGTATACTCAGACATGAGTCCCTTTCTCATTGCTCCATCAGGATTCAAGCAAGCCGGGCCGAAGACGGCTGAAATGCCAGAAACCGGTCCCCGGTAGCTTGTCTCCTTTCTGGTGAAGAATTGGCTTGGTAGTTTGGTCTGCCCTGTTCCCATGATGCACTGGGCCAGGGACAGACTGATTTGCATATAGCCAGGTTCTGAGCTGGGATGGGGCAGTGAGATAAATAACGGTGATGGATCAAGCCCTGATCTTTGGACTGGGTAAGAGTGGTCTGCTTAATTCAGACACTCTGTTCATCACCACCCCCTTTTCTGAATCGTACAATTCACTTGTGGCTCCTGTGATTTATTGGGAAAGGCGACATGCCTATCCATATCCAAATCTTTTCAACCATTTGCAAACCTATCCATCATCTATCCTTCCATCCATCATTTCACTCATCCATCCCTTCATCCACCCTTCAACTCATTCATCCATCATACATCCATCCACCCTTTCACCCAATCCATCCTTTCACTCATCCATCCACTCTTCCAGCCATCCATCGATTCACTGATCCATCCAATCATTTATCCTTTCACCATCAGCCATCCATTAGCTTACTCATCCATCCAATCAATCACTCATCAGTACACCCATTCACCCTTTCACTCATCCATCCATCCTTTCTTCCAGCTCTCCACCCTCCCTTTCATTCATGTATGCATTCTTTCAATCATCCTTCTTTACATTCTTGTTTTCACTCATCCATGCACCCATTTGCCCATCATTCTGTAAATCAATCATCCATGCTTTCACTCATCCATCAATCCAGCCTCCCTTTCTCTCTAATAATAATAATAATAATAAAGGGGCTTATAAAGCGCAATGGTGACGCCATCCCGGCGTGTCCCCGCGCTGTGGAGAGAGTGACGAAGCAGGCAGTATCCAAGGCTACTGGATGAACAAGTGTGTTTTTAGTAACTTCCTAAATACCGTTTCAGTCTTGGCCTGCCTAATTTCATAGGGAAGAATGTTCCACTGGTTGGCTGCCAACACTCGGAAGGAGCGACCGCCCATTCTGGCCTTCTTAATGCGGGGTACTTTCAGAAGGCCCATGCCCATGGAGCGAAGTGCTCTGTTGGGTTGGTAGGGGATAGCTAAGTCCTTCAAATATTCAGGGGCTTTTGAAGCGGTAATCCTGTAGCAGATTAAGAGTGCCTTGAATAGGATCCTTTTTTTTTATAGGAAGCCAGTGAAGGGCAGACAGAGTGGGTTTTGATGCCGTTCTTTTGGGGAGTCTGAGAACTAGCCGGGCTGCAGTGTTTTGTAGCACCTGGAGCCGCCTCATGTTTTTCTCAGTGGTCCCCAGTAGCAGTACATTCGCATAATCTATGCGGGAGGTAACTAGAGCTTGGGTCATGGTCTTTCTAGCCTCCAGGGGCAGAAGGTCCAAGGTACGGTTTAGGGTCTTCATTATTCCAAAGCACTTCCCTGCTACTTTGTTGACATGGCTTTCAAAAGACAGTTTTGGATCCACCCAGACTCCCAGGTTTTTTGCCTCCCTGCCAGGGATAGGTGTAGGGCCAAGGCAAGGAGGCCACCAATCCTGAGTCCAACTGGCATCCTTTCCCCCGATCACTAGGACCTCAGTTTTAGAGCCATTGAGCTTCAGGCAGTGTTGGTCCATCCAGCCAGCAAGCGCCTGCATGCAGGTTTTGAAGTTGACCGCTGCTAAAGTGGGTGCCTGTGATAGGGAAATGAGCAGTTGAGTATCATCGGCATAGGATACTAATTCTATGCCGTATGATTGGACCACCTCTGCTAATGGAGCCATGTAAAGGTTGAACAGGGTGGGGCTCAGGGCAGAGCCCTGGGGCACCCCCTGTTCTAAGGCTATGCTGTCAGAGAGAAACAAGCCTCTCTGGACCTGAAAACTGCGGTCAGAGAGGAAGGCCTTGAGCCAGCCCAATGCCGCCTTGGTGACCCCAGCACTGCTCAGACACTGTAGCAAGATGGGATGAGCCACAGTGTCAAACGCAGCGCTGAGGTCCAGCATAATGAGAGCCATAGTGTGCCCTTCATCTGCACCAATCCGCAGCGTTTCGGTCGCTCGCAAGAGGGCCGTCTCGGTCGAATAATTCTTCCGAAAGCCCGATTGGGAGCTGTGAAGTGCCTTTTTAGCCTCTAGGTGATCCATGAGCTGAATATTAGCTAGTTTTTCGGTCACTTTAGCAAGGAAGGGCAGGAGGGAAATAGGTCTTAGGTTCTCTAGTGTGTCCTGACTAACATTCGGTTTCTTTTTTATAGGCAACACTATAGCCTTCTTCCAGTCTCTCGGGAGAGAGGCCGAAGAGAACGAGAGTTGAATGATGTGCCTAAAATGGGGCTCGAGTACTTCCAAACTAGCAGTCAGAACTTTAGGAGGGGCAGGATCTC
This sequence comes from Lissotriton vulgaris, assembly GCF_964263255.1. Classification (NCBI taxonomy): domain Eukaryota; kingdom Metazoa; phylum Chordata; class Amphibia; order Caudata; family Salamandridae; genus Lissotriton; species Lissotriton vulgaris. The sequence goes on from NC_141695.1 coordinate 1,311,483,127, forward strand.
TAGGAGAGCCCGATTTGACACTTTGGCAAACATTTACCAGTATATCAGGTGGAGGGACCAGGAAGCTGTGGAGACAAGACTCCGTGGGGCTAGCCTCACTGTTTTCCAAGAGATCATAGGTGGCGGTTAGGTTTCCAGAGAAGCTTGCATAGATATCCGAGATCTTTCCCGAGAAGTATCTCGCAATCCGATTGCAGGTGTCTACTGAGTCACTGGAGGACCTATTATCAGTCGAAAGTACAGAAATCTCCTTAAAGATTTTAAAGAGCTCCTTCGAGGAGTTCTCTGCCGCATCAATCCGATTTTTATAGTGGGCGGCTTTAGAGATGCGAACTTCTCTATAGTATTCCCTCTGCATTTTTTTATATTTTGTTTTAATCATTGGGCAAAAGTTAACACGCCATGCACGCTCCAGCTTTTTACAGGCAGATTTGAGCGTTTGGAGTTCAGGAGTATACCACGAAGAGGTTTTCCTCAGATTTTTAGGATGACTGCCACTACGGATGGGGGCGGTTTTATCAAGGGCGCCTAAGATGCGGGATTGTAGGTGACTGTATGCAGTTTCACAGTCTGTCCCTCCTAACGGACCACCTATTGTGAGATGTTCATTGAAGGTAGCCTGAGAGAAGGATTTCCATTTACGCCTCGGGTACCGCTGCTCAGAGTCTTTCTTAGAGACATCCTCGGAAGACTGAATGGCAAAAGGAATGACAAAATGATCGGACCAAGGGACCGGGATCGGTGTAGAGGATTGTACTCTAGAGAGGTTACCAAAGATGGGATCCAGGAGGTGCCCTAGTCTGTGAGTGGGGTCCTGATTTATAAGATCAAGCTGTAGAGAATGGAGTGCGGACCTAATGTCGCTCGCCTCCCTGTCTAAGGGTTCATCAAAGTGGGCATTTAAATCGCCAAGCACAAGGAAGCTCTTTTTCCTGATCGCATGGTGAGCAGTGACCTCCAACAGGTTGGCAATAAAATCATACATCTCTATTCCCCTTTCCCTTAGCGACCCATCCTTTCATCCACCTAGCCATCCACCCACCCATCCAGTTGCAGATAGAAGAGGCCCATCAAGAACTTCACCCTCACTGTATGTAGTTCCTAAAGCAAGGGGTGTGGTGGGGTTCACTATGCCCGGGCACATAGGCAATCTGAAAACTTGGAAGTCATGAGTCAAGCATGATGCACAGTGCCAGGACGTGAGGTGACTGTGATATGGTGCTGTTTCCAGGGCTTTAAGTAGGATGAAAAAACTGAGGGTCTCTCCAAGTGGTGTGTCTGTAATTAAGGGGTTGGCTTAAAACACCTCAGCTAAAAATATGTGCTGAGCATAATGTGTCACCTAACTGTTTTTTTGCTGTTCCTATCATTGCATCCAGTAACCTTAGACCTCGAACAAGCCATGACTATTGGTTTTGTCAATGGCTGTTAGTTGCATAAAATAAATACAAAAGTAGCAACTATGGCTTAGTTTCATATAACAATAAAAATGCTTCTGCTCTGAAATGAGGAGACTGTGTAAGAACTATAGCCTCTTCTTTTTAACTTTGTACATTTGTTTTGTACATTTCATCCATCTAACCCTAACAGAATGCCATGCCCTAGACCGTGGCAGGAGGAGGCCACCACATACTGTAACAGCTAAAACTGGCCTATTGTCATTCTGTATGTGCCAACCAGCTGCATACAGAATTACGATGAGCAGGATGGGGCTGCTCTTGTGCTCTGAGGATGAGTGTGAGGGAGCCCCATTAAGGAGCTGAGGCCTCTCACAGTGGAACACCTCTGTTCCCAGAAAGTCCCAAAATTACAGACAAAAGGAGTCTGTAAAAAGGATCATCACGGACAATGGATGCGAGGTCCAAATTAAGGACTGCCCAGGAATTTTACAAACGGTTGGTCACCCTATTTGTCGCAGGGGGCTCCCTAGTGCCTATGCACTTACTGCCATGACTTGAAAAAGCCTGTCACTCCAATAGCCTCCCCTGCCTTAGGAGAACTGCCGCTGTACACGGGCTGTAAGCAAGCTATAGGCTGTGGCCCATTGTCGTTGTAGCAGTAGGAGAGGCCCAATTTTTTGTCCACATTCTCCGTGTCTCCCTGCTTTAGGTGCCTCTAACACCACTCCCTGGGGCCAAAAAGAGCACAAGACATGGTGCGCAGCCCCGCCTCCTCACTTGGCTGCATGCAGGCTCAGGGGGCTGCACAGCACCAACGCCCGCTCCTGCACCCGAACAGGCTGCAGCATCTGCTCCCCTGCAGCCAGGTGGAAAGTCCTCACAGTAAAAAGTGTCAAGCTTGCAAGCATATCCGGGGCAACTCAAAGTCTGTGCCCCTCACCAAAGGGGCCGCAACATTTTAGAAAGTTGGCATTTTCTTGTGCCAACCATTTGGTGCCTGTATCTTGGGTTATGTGACTAAGTGTAGGTGGCATTTGGTCCTTATGCATTACTCCCAGACAGTGAGACAAAGAGGAATAGGTGTTAGCAGGAAGGGCCATCTCTGACTACTGCTACACCGGGACTCCAAAAATAAATTCTAAATCAACATTTCCATTTCCCTGAATCCTCAGAACACACATTCATTCAACAGTGGGGCCCATTACACTGCACACTTTCTCTGTTCATTTAACTCGACTTCAGGGATTTGGTGAAAGAACCAAGAAGTCCTACCATAACATTGGCGGGGTGGCTAGATTTAATTAACTATGTATTATTTATACCTATAGTTTAAAGCGATTTACCATGGTTTCATTAAACACCATTTTCATCAGACACCACCATAGTGGCAATGGATCTGCTAGAAAGAAAATCAGGCGTAGGAAAATACAAGACCAGCAGAACATGTTTTTCGAATTCTTCATATTAGTATAATCTATACTCTAGTAACTTTCTCCTTTGATTCTTTAAAAATCTTTTCGCTAATTTCTTCCATTTCTATTTCATTCTTTTCTGTTTCCCTTGCTTTTCGTTCTTGAATTGTCTTCTTTATTGCCTTTCTAAAATCTCTTCTACCTTTGCATATACAGCATAATCTTATCAGAAAAATCCCTATCACTAAGATTGGTATTGGAATTAGTATTTTACCTATAATTGAACTACCTATTTCCTGTAACCAATGCTTAACTGCTGTAAAACTTCTACCTAATTTTTCAAGAACACCTTCAACCTCCAGTGGTTCAATCTCTTTGTGTAAATTTGTAATGTTTGTAATATACTGCTCAATATTTTGACTTTTATCTGGAATATAAGTACAACAATGTTGCACTTTCAATATTCCACAGACTCCGCCCTCTTTTGCTAAAATTATATCAAGGGCAAGTCTATTTTGCATTACCATAGTTCTCATAGCAACCATTTCAGTATCAACCATCAGGAAACCTCCTGCTGTGTCTGTTGACAATCGATCAACTATTGTGGACAATTTTCAGATTCTATTTGTATTAAACGAAATTCCCACTGCTGGTATTAGTGGTCGAAAACATCACCTATTATTTCTAACACACTCTCTCTTATTTTACGACTTAAAACTTTACCTATCTCATGCTTTCCATTAGTACCTCTATCTACATGAAAATGTTTAGGAAAGATCAAGCCCACATAACAGGTTCCATACCAACGGTCGGGTAACCTATAGTAAGCTTTATTCCCACAGATAAAATAAACACCCGGAAAAAACAGGATAATTTCCTCCTTCAAATCCCCAATCCCCTATAATTCTATAGGTGTCTTTACATTGACTTGCAACCACAAAATAATTGTCATACATAGTATTGTCTCTTCTAATACAAAATTTCCCTAACATTGGAGTATCTATGTTTATAGCCACATTCACATTCCGATCATCAAGATTTTCATCATCAAATGTCCAGTATTTAGATTTTGAATGTTTTATTTTCTCACTTAGTTTATAAGCAATCCTTCTTTCCTCAACCATATTCAAGAACGTATGTTCCTCAACTCTCAATTTACATGTCAAATTATTATTAAAAGCATATTCGTGTGTCAACTCATCTATTTCCAAGAAATATTCTCCCATTACTTTTCCAGGTTTCTTTTTGTTCAATGCACCATCAACTTTTAGTTTAGCAAAAATTTCATCCATATTAGAATAATGATATTCCAATTTCCCAGTCTGATAAAACAAGCTTGCAATTACACTACAGGTCAAACCATATGTAAGAGGAAGGTGGTGATAGGTCACCCCTTCTGACACTGACGCTGGCAATTTTACACTACCATAGCAATCATCAAAATTCATAGTTTTAATATACTCAAGTAATAACTTTGAAAATGTGTTCTTTGTGTAGTCACTGATGGACTTATCCTGATGCACCTCTGGTCTATACACAGGAGTCTCATGAACTTCTTCTTTCTCACTTGGCTTATTTGAACTTACATTTGGCTTCAGTTTTTTTAAACTGTCTTGGAAAGGAATAATGATAGCTAAAATCACCCACAATATTATCAATAATCCCATACATATTGAACAGCAGCTGCACCATTTTCTAAAAATAGAACATTTTGTTTTATGATTGCTGACGGCCATTTTTCCCTAACACAATTTTCTTCGACCTAGTGTCACTCTTGGATTTCACAGCACGCAATTTACTAACAAGATTTCTTCAACCTTGTGTCAATTCTATTCTAAATTACACTATGGTTAATTTTTCTAACAGATTTTCTTCGACCTTATGTCAATTCTGACCTCTTCTATATTTACAGGACTTCAGAATTTTCATTTATTATCATATACTTTGAGCACCTATTTTCTTTTCTCTAAGTTGACTTCTTTACTCACTTTTCCCAATCACCTTTGGGTTGTACAGGTTTTCTTGGCTGCCATTGACTTCAACAAAAGGCGGTAGGACAATATACGTCCACTCAGGTGATTTATATTTCTGGTTTGGTCGTCTTACTCTTTTTGGCCTTTGAACAACTTCTATTTTCTTTCCCAATGTCTCCTTCTGGCTAGTGATCTCATTCACCTGCTCTTCTGGCTCATTTGTTTTGTTCACCACTTTGAATCTCAATCCACCAGTTTCTTTAGGCCAATTATCTCCTTTACAGATTTTCTTAGTTTTTGGCTCTGTTGTGTTATGCTCCACTCTCCAAGCTCTTTTCCTTGGGCTTTTTCTTAATGCAGTTTCATCTGCACAGTCATCAGTTTCACTTTCAGTTTCTTCAAATGTGTCATTGATTATGATTTTCACAATGTCTTTGTCTTCCTCAGGTTCAGCTTTCTTCTCTGTTACTCTGTTAGGAACACCTTCATAACTGGTACTTGGAATCTCATCCTTTTCATGTGTTACTTCCTCTTCCCCAGTCTCAGGATTTCCGTGCCTGCTTTCAGTTTTCAGATTTTTCTTCAGCTTTCTCCTCTTCAATGACCTTATCTTCACTTACTCTTGCGTCGTTACTGGTGTCTGTCTTTACCGATTCTCGATCTAAAGATTAATCTTCAGGATCTGGTATCTCCACAATCTCCCTTTCACCTTCACCTTTAGACGCAGAGCTGGCTTCTGATACTTCCAGATGTCGACGTTCCTGTCGATCTTCAGTATCTATAGTTCTTTCTGGCTCAGCTTCAGAATCAGAGTCAGTTGTACTTTCACCGTCGTACGGGTATTCTGGTGCAGGCACACTTATGGTGTGGCTCGCATGCACCCACCTCTTCAATCCAACACATTTGACTGCAGTAGTACTAACCAAGATCACCTGGCGTGGTTTCTGCCACCGAGGTACCAAACAATTTCTCCTGCGATGTACCTTCACTCGAACCCAGTCTCCAGAGACTAGATCATGAAATGGATTTTTCTCTTTGGAATTTGACTCAGTTCCCACCTGGTGGAGCACAGAATTTACCACATCAGACAGGTTTTTGCAGTAATCCAGTATGATGTTATCATTAATTGTCAATAACTTATCAACAGGTACATAGGCCTGCCTCATCACCCTGCCCAACAAAATCTTTTGAGGACTTAGTCCAGTTTTCCAGTCAGGAATGCTTCTCATTGTCATCAGAACAAGCGGCAAAGCGTCTGGCCACTTAAGTCCTGTTGTTAAACACATTTTTGCAATTCTGTTCTTAATGGTTCTATTCACCTGCTCCACTACCCCTGAAATCTCAGGTCTGTAAGCACAATGCAGCTTCTGGCAAATGTCTAGAGCTTCACAGATCATTTGCAATAACTCGTTTTGAAAATGTGGTCCGCGATCTGATTCAATCGATACTGGGAAACAAAATTGCGGTATTATCTCTCGTAAAAGCAGTTTGGCAACAGTTATCCCATCATTCCTCCTCGTGGGGGAAGCTTCCACCCATCGAGAGAACAAACAGATTATCACAAGAATATACCTAAGCCTATTGCATGGGGGCAACTCAACAAAATCCATCTGAACCCTTGTATATGGACCACCCTCCCGTCCTATGGTTCCCAAACTTACAATGGTTCTTCTGTTTGGATTGAATTGCTGACATACCAAAAACCTTTGGCACAAACTTTCAGCAATCATCCTGAACTTGGGGTTATACCAAGTTTGTCTAAAAAGACGAATCATGGCATCTCTTTCAATGTGGGCTTGACCATGGTACATTCGGGCCGTATCTGAGATCATGCTATCGGGCATTACTGGTCTATCATCGTTGGAAACCCAAATGTCATCTTCTTCTCTCTGTCTGCATCCTGCTTTTAGCCAAATATCTTTTTCCTCTGCTTCTGCCTCTTCCGTTATCTGTTTCACTTCCTGCCATGTCTCAACTACAGTGGTTAGCATTAAAGGACTCGAAACATGTTCTTTCAGCTTATTTCGATTGATTGAAATTAGATGTTTCGCACAATGTTTTGCAATTGCATCCACATAATTATTTCCTCTGAAAATATAATCTTCACTCTTTTTGTGCGCTGAGCATTTCACTACAGCTATTTTTTCAGGTAGCTGAATCACATCTATCAGTGTTTTTACAAATTCAGTATTCCGAAAAGGTGTTCCCGCGGAAGTTAAATAACCTCTTTGAGACCAAAGTTGTCCATAATCGTGAACAACTCCGTAGCCATATTGACTGTCAGTCACTATGGTTACCTTCACCTCCTTTCCTAGTTCACATGCTCGTATCAAAGCAATCAACTCCGCTACTTGTGCAGAGTGAATTCCTTTCAAACAAGATGCTTCCAACACTTCTGCCACCGCACAAATAGCATAAGCAGCGCTTAAAATGCCACTCTCTATTCTCAAGCATGATCCATCCACAAACATCACAAATACTGATTCAGGTAAAGGTTCATCACCGATATCGGGTCTGGGTTTTGTGCAATACCCAAAAACATCCAAACATTTGTGATGAAGCTCACCTTTCACTTCTCCCTCAATAGTGTGAGGTAGTAATGTGGAAGGATTAAAATTTACACATCTGGTAATTGTCACATTTTCAGCTCCCAAAATTACTTTTTCGTATTGGGTCATTCTGCTGTTGGTCATGTACTGTGTCTTGGCTCTGGTGAGAAGAATTTCAACAGAATGAGGTACATACACCCTCACAGGAAATCCCATCACAATTCCCTCACTTTGCTCCAAACTTACACTAGTAGCTGCTACTGACTTCAGACATCTGGACAAAGCCTTTGCAACCGGGTCTAAAACAGCTGAGAAATATGCAATTGGTGTTCTCATTTTTCCATGTCTCTGTATCAACACTGATAATGCACATCCTTCTCGCTCACTGCAATACAGTTCAAACTCCTTTTCATATTCAGGCATTCCTAAAGCTGGTGCTTCATTCAGTTTAGTTTTCAGCTGTTCAAAAGCTTCCATTTCTGTTTTGGTCAAAACTATAGGGTTTCTGATGTCTGCTTTTGTCAGTCTCTGTAAGGGTTTTGTAATCAATGAAAATTCACTAATCCACTGTCTACAATAACCTACCATTCCCAAGAACATCCTTACTTGTCTTTGAGTTTTAGATGGCTGCATTCCTTGTATCATTTTGATTCTTTCTATTGTGACTTGTCTGATTCATTTGGCAATCTTGTGACCTAAATATTGTACTTCTTTCTGACAAAACTGTAATTTTGAAGGAGACACTTTATGTCCCTCCTCTGCCAAATGATTCAACAATGCTACTGTGTCAGTTGCACATGCATCTTTTGTTTTTGATGCAACCAAAAGATCTTCTATGTATTGTACTAATACAGACTCTCCAGGCATGCTCAAGCTTTCTAATGATTTCTTTAGCAGTTGATAAAAAATTGATGGACTCTCAGTGTACCCTTGTGGAATTCTACACCATGCTAGGATACGTTTCCGGAATCTGAACGCAAAAATTGGTTGACTTTCTGAATGCAATGGAACAGTAAAGAACACATTGCACAGGTCAATCACTGTATACCATTAAGCATCATGAGGAATTTGGTACAAAATTACTGCTGGATTCGGAACAATCGGGCAACATGGGACAACAATTTTATTAACCTTTCTAAGGTCCTGTACAATTCTAAATGTTCCATTAGGCTTTTTCAATCCCAGGATTGGTGAATTACAAGGACTGCTTTCTGTTTCTCTCACAATTCTGTGCTCAATCATTTTGTCAATCACTGAAGTTATTCCTTCAATTATTTCTGCAGTGATCTTATACTGAGGAATATTTGGGTAGCTTGCACTTTCCTTTATTGTGACTTTTACAGGATCAACACCTTTCATCAATCCTATATCCTTTCGAGTGAAATCCCATACTTCTTCTTTCACTACTTATTTCAGTTCAACAGGAATCTTTTCTCGGTCAAAAACAGGAAATAGCTTGCTCTGCTCTGCCTCAATCATGAGCATTGTCATTTTATACAAACTATCTTCCTCTGGGGTTTGCAATTCTATGCCATCCGGTGAACAATATATGGCACAGTACATCTTGCACAAAATATCCCTTCCTAACAAATTAACAGGACTACTGTCACACACCACAAATCGATGCATATCTTTGAAAGTTCCAATTTTTATTTCAACTGGTTCTGTCAAGGGAGTTTTTATCTATCTATTAGCTATTTATTTATAAAAGCATTTATAGAGCGCGAACGAAGGCCCTTGGGCATCTCGGCGCTAAGCTACACCTAGAACTTGGATGCTCTCTCCAGAGAGAGGAAGATTTTGAATTTCCTCTGATCTAACAGTAGAACGGGTAGCACCAGTGTCCACTAGGAAAGTTATTTTCACGTCATTCACCTTTCCATTGACAAATGGACCAGACTGATCTACCTTAAGAGTGGCTCCAAGCAGACACTCTTCTCCCTCTCTCAGGCACCGTCATAAACTTTCATCCGACTCACTGCCACCTTCTTCTTGTAACCAATACTGAGGACATGCATTCCCTCTTTACGGTCTTTTTACCTGTTCACCTCCGCTGAATCCTGTCTCTGCACTGTATCTCTGCTGGTTTACACTGTTTGGCAGTGGCGGTTGTGGCACCTGACTTTGCTGATTTGCTATCTGTTGTTGTTGCTGTTGTTGATTTACCTCAAACTTCACCTGCAAATTTAACTTATTATTTTCCACGTTAACTCTCGGTGGACGCTTACACTCTTTCTTCCAATGCCCTAACTTGCCGCAATTAAAATAATGGAATGTGTACTTCAATTCATCTATATTTCCTACTAACTTAGGTTTACCCTTAAAATTTCCTTGATTCCCTGCATTTTTATTTTCCATTTGAGCCACTTGTTGTTCTGCTACTTTTACTTGTGCCCACATGGCTTTTTCTTTCAACTTTTTCTGTTTTGCATCAATTTCTTCACTGCAATATTTCGCCTTTCTCAAAACATCATCCACAGTAGCTGACTGCCAACCTATTGTGTTGTGGCGTATCATGTCTCCTATCTCTGGTCTCAACCCATACACAAATCTGTATATGAAATGACTCATATCTTTCTCATTTAGTTCCTCATAACCACTATACTGTTTAAAGACTAACAACAATCTTTCATAAAATGAATGTACAGATTCTTTTGGCTCTTGTGTGGTCCTGTCTATTTTTACCCAATCAGTTTCTTTTGGAGGTATTTTATTTTTCAACCACACTATCACTTGTTCGTATTTTCGCATTACATCTGGTTTTGGAGCTCTTGTTACTTTGTGTCTAGAAAATTCCTCTCTTGGCCAATCTATTGCTATTTTACATTCTGTCCATAAATCTGCTAGCACCACTATGTCAAACAATCCATCCAGATCAATCCATAAAACTTTTGACACTTTTACAAATCTGTCTACCTGTCAATACCATTCTACTGGTTTCTCTCTCAACCTGGGGAAATCATTTGTGAATGACAATATGTCTTGTCTACTCCAAGCAACTTGTGCATATCCTCCTCCAGGTATCTCGCTCATGGGGAACTAAGTTACCACAACCTCTTTTCCCTGTTTGGAAAAGTTAATGTGGATTTATCATTATTTTCTTCTCTATTCTTTGCCCACTTAATCCTCCACTTGCTCACATCTCCCCATTTTCGCAACAGCACAATCAATTATTTTATTTGTGCTAACCTCCCAGCAGAATTCATATTCTCAATGTCTTTTTCTGCAAAATCCACTCTATAAGATTTCTGCAATGATTTACATTTTGAAAATTCCACTCCTAATTCACTTGCCAATTCTTCCAACTGATCATACACGGTTTTAGCCTTCCATGTTATGCTTTTACACATAAACATAAGTTCATCATCCTGGTACGTTTTTAGTCTATCTGTTCCAATAATTAATTCTTCCATATCTACTTTTAGTTTTGCCACATCCAGCACTTTTGATTCCTGGTCTTTTAATTTTAAAGTCTTACTCCAGTCACTCAATTCTCTCTCTGATAGTCCTACATGTGTTTGTGTTAAATCTATTTTATCTACACTTTTCTCTGGTGTTGCAGAATCAGATTCTTCACCAATCGGATATCTGTAAGATGGACTTTGATTAAAAGTCAATTCAGGCGGATTCACATTAATATTCCGTCTTATCTCAGATAAATCTGGATAAATATTTTATTTTACTTTCTGTAAACTTTGTTGTAACGGAATTGTCAAGCTTGGCTCTTTTATTCTCTGATTTTCAAACACTGGTATTACAGGTTCTATCGTTACATGGACAGTTACTGCTTCCATGTTTTTAGTAAGGTTCTGAATTAGTTCATGTGCAGAATGTTCATAATCAGAAATATCTGATTGCACATCACTTTGGGTTCCATTACTTCACACAGTGTTGTGCGAATCATTCACTTGTACAGGAGTACCTGAAATTCTAGCTTCTACAGCTGAAGTACTTGGAATATATCTGGCTTCTACTCTATCTGATACATCTTTTAAACTTGAATATTGTCTTGGGGTTTCATTCATTCTTTCATCTGCTATTGGAGCATTCAGAGTAGTCCATAAAGAACTTGGCTGATATGGTGGTGGTCTCCTATTTAATATTTCTTCTAATACAACATCTTCTGATCCACTATCACCATAACTTTGGTTCACTACCTCCATATTCTTTTTAGTTTCTGTGCATTTCCGTCCTTCATATTCATCTATCAATCTAACTGGATACATACCATCGAACATATTACTGTCTCTCCATCTACGCATTCTGCTCTCATGTGTTTCACTCCATAAATTTCGACCTCTACCTTTCAGTCTGATATGTCTACATAGCCTTTCACTCTCTAGTTCCTGCATCTCATCCTCCCATTCAACCAAAGCCTCAAACTGAGTCGGTCTTGGTCTTGGCTCAAGCGTCATCATCTTGTCTCTCAAGTTTCGTAAAACTGCCAAATCAAACAATCCTTCTTCAGGAAAAGCTAACACACCATCATCCTGAGTATACCTTGCCCAATTCTCTAACCAAATGCATGTATGGTAACCATATTTTGACGACATGTAACAAGCGGGTGTTTTCGGTGGAGGGAGTAATTTTCCCTCTATAGTCACAATTTCTTTGTCTTTTGAAAATACATTCTTTAATTTCTTAAACCATGAAGGTTTCTTCTTTTCCTCTTCGTAATAGTAAGACATTTTTCCAGTAATCCTCTGTCTTTCGAAAGATCGCGCACTTTCCTGTTTGCTATTCAACCTATTGCAGCGCGGTTTACACTAGCATACCAATTAGAACAAGATATGTCTTCTTACTGCTTAACCAATCACTTTGCTGCTTTTCCGTGATGAACCTATCAGCTCCTACTCTGTCTTGGTCACGAGGACCAATCCCATCGCGACACTTTTGACGTCACCAGCACCCCGGCTTCTGCAGCGCCAACTGACCCCTCCTTTACAGGGTTTTTTCAAGAAGCCGCATTTATAAGATATTTTACAAAATCAGTTAGTAACTTACAAAAAACAATACCATTTGCCTGTTTCGCTAATAAAGTGATAGAATTTTTCAATCACACAAGTATTCTGTAACTGGAGTAGACGACGCTTACCTCCACAGAATTTTAGACTTGTCGATAAAGTAGCACTACCCTTTACCTTACCCTTCTATCAGGCAATAACAAACTTGTTTCTCCAGGAAAGCACATACAGAGATCTTTTTCACCTCCTTAGAGACAATCCCAGAGTTTGCAATTGCAATTTCATTACACGCTTTCATACAGAAATCCCTACTCATATACAAATGAACTCTATTTCTCCAGTAGGCAGCGCTTACCTCTAGCCCACCACAGAATTCCTCTATCATTAGTAAAGTAGACGCCACTCCTTTACCTTTCTATGAAGCTCGGGTTAAGTCCTACTACTCTCCCAGCAATAAGTTTTAGTCAGGATACACAATGATCCCTATACTTGAAGGCTAAGATGTCATAGACTGTCCTCACTATACATTTATCCTTTCACACCTAACTTCCCTGAACAATGATATACGACGATACCACCGCAGTTTATGACAATACTACTTCTTTGAAACAGACCAATGCACTGTGCGACTTTACTTGCCACACTTCCTCTGCCTGCAGACAGAGGCACTGGCTTCATGCAACACTTGGAAGCCTTTTCAAGACTACATATAACATAATACGAACTCAACAGATGTTAGTTCATAATTCTGTACATTTTAAACTCTATATATTGCTTTATACATAATCCTAGCTAACTTGTTTAGCAACCACTACTCTGCTACCAAGAAATAACTGCAGCGGGACTCCAAAAATAAACTCTAAATCAACATTGCCATTTCCCTGAATCCTCAGAACACACATTCATTCAACAGTGGGGCCCATTACACTGCACACTTTCTCTGTTCATTTAACTCGACTTCAAGGAGTTGGTGAAAGAACCAGGAGTCCTACCATAACATTGGCGGGGTGTCTAGATCTAATTAACTATTTATTATTTACACCTATAGTTTAAAACGATTTACCATGGTTTCAATAAACACCATTTTCATCAGACACACCACCATAGTGGCAATGGATCTGCTAGAAAGAAAATCAGGCGTAGGAAAATACAAGACCAGCTTTAATTCTCCATTTATCTAATTTTTATTCAAAGCAAACTTTTAGTATGTCTGACATTTAGGCATTTATTAATTCTTTATTCAGTAAAAACAACTTTATTTCAAAATGATCATTGTATTTAAAGCTCAAAAAATAGACATTTATTTCAGAAATCAGTATAAAGTTTAGCAAAAGACAGATAGTTTCCAACTCATACTATCCTAACATCCCTAAGTAAACCCTCATCTTATACTTTCAGTCCTGCAAAGAAAACAAGTAATAAAGTAAAGAGTCCTTACATCCAAGATTCGATCTGAAATCCGGCAGCACTTTGCCTGGAAATCGAAAAGAGCACACCCTCTAAGCAAAATCAGGGGGTTTATACACTAATTTCCTAACTTTATCTATCTAAAAAGTATCTAACATCACCAATTAGGGTTCTGATTGGACAATTTGGGGTGGGTGAGCATCTCCTCACCATTACAACATCATATTCACAGTGAATCAGCAAAATCATAATACTGGATTCTTTAGGGCAGTCTTTGGCCTGGTCACTTCCTTGACTTGCAACATTGCACTGCTTTCCCACGTTTTGAACACTCGACTGTCCATGTTTTGGCAACCATCCTGGCTTCCAGGGCAAGGTAGCCTTGAACCTCCCATCCGAGCACAGGCAATTCATTCTCGCTTGCAGGCTTTGGGCACGCATGCGCAGTCCAGCACTTGCTCGCAGTTTACCCGAGCAGCCATATTTCTTTAGGCCTCAAAGGCCACTTTTAGAACTATCATAGAAACAAACACAAATTCATGTTAAATATGGAACCAAAGCCTTTCTGTTTACCTCCACCATACTAATGTTTCCCCATTAGTTATTACCTAGCAGGTAAGCCACATAAATGCACTTTATACTCACATATCCGACGACTTTCTTGCAAAAAACATATACAATAAGCACATTTAAACCGCGTTTATTTATATTTAAGCTATGCATTAGTTCACATCACAATTACAGCACATATTAGTTAATTATATTGCTTCATGCAGGGAAAATTAGTATTCCAACGTGTGTTCATGTGTGCAGCTTATACTATGGTTGATTAATTCACCACATCACACCATTAATAAACGTTAACGTTATGGAACATTGATTTCACGAGGGGTACAAAAAAGTTTGTTTTTGCCACCTCGCTCCATCACCACCTACCACACTTGTACATCACAAAGGTTCTGCCTCAGCGCTTTTAGGTAGATGGGGCTAGGGCAAGGAGCCAGGAAATTCCAAACACCTCTGGGGGATTGAAACCTCCAGAACCTTTTCCTACTTCAAAGGGGGCTCCCACAGACCCAATTCTTCAGTACACCTTTGTGAGTGTAGGAAACTCAGCAGTACTGCTGTGCTGTTCTGCAAGAATGTATGTGGCTGTGCTGACCTGCTGCCTGAGTGAGAAGGGCTGAACCTGAATTGTGAACCCAGGACCACCAGAAAGACTCAGAGGACTAGTTGGCTGGCCTCCTGCTCGAGCCTCTTGGAGAGAAAAGGCTCCAAGCACTTTGATCCCAGCACCTGGACTCTGTCTGCTCTGAGTCGTACCTCCAAGTTGAGCTTCCCCAGTCCTGGACCATTGGAAGTGAGCCTGAAAGTGCTCTGCCTGCCCAGCTGTGGTCCTGTAAGCAGAACCGACACAGCATGATGCCTCTCCTCAGAGCTGCATCAGAACCTCTGCAGCACGACGCATACCCTTACACCAGACCTTGCATCACAGCCCACAGTCTTCTCTGAACCACCGCTGAGAGATGCATCTCTGTTCCTATACTTTGTATCCTAAGACCCTCGTTGACAGCATGCTCCATGATGCAGGACTCTTCATCACATCTCCTCGGAACTGCTGCTGCTTGACACATCCTGTGCGGAATCTCGCAATGCTCCTCAAACTAGGATTTATGACACTTTGTTCAGCAGGCCTAACTTGGTTTCTGTATCCAGCCCATGCTCCATTGCAGTTGGTCTGAACTTGTGACTTTTCTGCAGGCTGGAGTGCTTCACTGCACGGTTTTCACTTAAATCTTTAAAATGTCATATCTCTGGTTATACTGATTGGATTTGTGTTGTTTTAGTCTCACATAAATCGATTAAATTATACTCTACTTTTATAAATTGATGTGAAGTTTTCTTGTGTTATATTTTCTATTTCTTACTGTTTCATTTGCAAAATGAATACTTTGCAGATTGCCTCCAAGTTAAGCCTAACTTGTTAAGTGCTGCCACAAAAAAAGTAGTTGCCCTACACACAGCTGCGATCATTTTCTTTATTTGTCCAGCAGCCTGTGCTTGAACATTTAGGGCCACACAGCTGACATTGTGATGCTATTGAAGTGTCTAAGGTAGCTAGATATTTTATGGTGTTTTTCTTTGGCAGCCACACAGGTGGGAGGAGGACAATATTTGAACTAATAATAATGTTTATGTCTGACTTGATCGTGCAACTGTCATCTGACCTTTTAACCTACAGAAACCTCCACCCACACTTATTTGCTTCTACACAAATACATACCCACTCCCATGTCGGTTACTTGTAATGCTTCACAGTACCATACGACATTGCTATAAAGTCAGACCTATTGGCATCGCAAATTCTTTTTTAAAGAAACAATGGCATTTACAAGTGCATGCCCATGAAAAGTTGAAGCCTGTGCCAGCCTTTACAGAGCAGACTCTTTGTGTGATGAGTCTGTTATAACAAAAGCACCAATTTCTGTGCCCATTTCTACACAACAGCGTGTCACATCGTTCTGGCATCCCTTTGGGTGTAGGTTTGAGAGGCATAAGAAGAGGAGGCAGGCGACCTGAAAAAAAGAGGTAAACCGGAGCCAGAGGGGATTAGGAGCACAAACTGAGGAAGTGATGTTGACAAGCCATACAATAACAATCAATTTTGACCTGTTTCGTAGTCTGCGGATTCATATCTTCGGGGTAAGAGCCGTGGTAAGATATTACAAAGGCTGAACACATCAGTGTATTCTTGAATCACGCGAGCTCGCAAGTACAGCCACTGTTGTCACACTAAAGGTAGAGTGAGAGCTCAGGCTTCAGTTATAGATAAAACACATGGTCGTTCAAAAATGGTTTTAGCGGTGGTCACACTGCCGAATTTGGGTCCATTATATCTTGATCCAAATTATGACTTCCACACACTTGCCTATGTGCTTTTGGGGAAATATCGTTATTTCCACGTGGAGCTTGAAGTTGAAATAGACACTCAAGCAGTCCAATCAGGAGCAACGGGTTGGTTCGACGCGCATTAAGTATGTGGTAAAGAATTGGTTATAATGCCGTCTTCAAGATCTTAAATCTACTTCAAACCCAGAAGCGTCCACTAAACATGTGTTTTTTTTAATAATCGTTTTCTCCAAGATAGTGCAACAAAGGACAATAGAGGAAAGGGGAGAAAAGAAAAACAAGAAAGCACAACAAAACAGCACCGAGAAACATCTTCAGCAGTTATCATTTCGGTTAAACAACACAGCAGTATTCATGCAGGGACACCCTTTTCGTTCTTCTGGCTCAGCTATTTGATTGGGGCCCCTCTGGGGGAACGGGGAGGAACACAGCCCCCCTCGTCCTCATTCCATTTACCCTAAACCTTAACCCATTTCCTAGGGCAACCTCTGTTAATGAAAACGGTTTCTTCTGCCACCATATATGTGTCCATGTCCTTTTCCCAGTCCTTGAGGCGCAGGGTCCCTTCTGCTCCCCAATTTCGAGCTCTATTGGGTTTGGCAACAATCAGCCCTGAAGTCATCCAAATGTTCCCCATTGTTGTGATATTTTATTCTTCCCATATATTCAGAGGGCACCATTTTGTGGGTGGATAAGCCGATGCGTTCCATACCTCATTCATGTTTAATGTGGCCTACCGTGCTTAATTTTTAAAGATAAAGAAATACAAATAAACGAGGTGGACCAATGCTGCAAGCGTTCTCTCTTGGTTACAATTTTGCTATCGTTTGCTTCCTCCTCCTTACTCCCTCTCCTGTCTTTTTCTCTTCCTGTAGGTCAAAGTCTTCATCCGAAAAATAAGTCTAGGGCCTCAAAAAATGAATGTCTGTGCCCTACACCAATAACAAAAGCACAATGTCCCTAGAGGAAACATTTGAAGAATATTACTTATTTCTCACAATGTCATATACATGAACATTTAGTCTGAATGGCCACAGGGAATAAATGTAGATATACCCGACTATCAAAACGGTATATTTTTTATTCCACTTGAAACGTTAGCAACTTAGTATCTGGCAACAAACATATTACCAACAATATCACACATTATTTAGTAGTAGTATATAAAACATCTTTCGCAACAGTTACGGATAATCAAGAAAACCATATAAATGAGAATTAAACACAACATATAGTCAAATTAACATCCAATATCTGTAATGAATATGTGAAACGATGCTAGGCGTCGACGTTTCGGCCCCCCGTTGGTTTAACCCCTTCACTGCGGCAGCTATTCCGCCGCAGTGCTAAGGGGGCGGGGCGGCCGCATGCTGGTGACGGAACCGCTCCGTCACCAGCCGCGGTTGGGCTGTGCTTGTGACGGAGCGGTTCCGTCATGGCCCGCCCCGCTCAATAGAACGCTCAGCGCAGGCGCGGAATTCGCGCCGCGCATGAGCGGCGAGCGGGCCATGACGGAACCGCTCCGTCATCAGCACAGCGCACCCGCAGCTGATGACGGAGCGGTTCCGTCATCAGCGTGCAAGGGGTTAACAAATCCTTGGGACCATCTTCAGGACAAAAAGTTGCACATAAACATGTCTTTTTAATCAGACACTGTAGAATGTGGGAACATGCCAGAAAAGTCATGTAAGATAAGCCACACAATCGCTTGTCAGAGCATAAGGAACAGCCTCACTAGGTCCGCAAACACCCGTCTGTAAAAGTACGAGAGCCCTACACCTGCACAAATCAAGCACATTATCCCAAAATAAGGCAGAAGGCTAAGCATTGTCCTTCCCCTCTAGCTTCACAAGTGTTAGACAATGACCCTTTCCTTTCACAGAAAAGCCTCTTATAGAGAGGTGACCTACACAGAAATATAGATGGGTAATTGTAAATAACAGGGATGTTTTTCACTCAGAGGTTCTGAGTAACATGTACTAGACAGAGAGAGCGATGCTACAGTTGTTTACACTGTCACCCAAAACGCCCATGTGGAAAACAACTTTTTAGGTCAGCCTGCTCCTCGGAACTGCTGCTGCTTGACACATCCTGTGCGGAATCTCGCAATGCTCCTCAAACTAGGATTTATGACACTTTGTTCAGCAGGCCTAACTTGGTTTCTGTATCCAGCCCATGCTCCATTGCAGTTGGTCTGAACTTGTGACTTTCCTGCAGGCTGGAGTGCTTCACTGCACGGTTTTCACTTAAATCTTTAAAATGTCATATCTCTGGTTATACTGATTGGATTTGTGTTGTTTTAGTCTCACATAAATCGATTAAATTATACTCTACTTTTATAAATTGATGTGAAGTTTTCTTGTGTTATATTTTCTATTTCTTACTGTTTCATTTGCAAAATGAATACTTTGCAGATTGCCTCCAAGTTAAGCCTAACTTGTTAAGTGCTGCCACAAAAAAAGTAGTTGCCCTACACACAGCTGCGATCATTTTCTTTATTTGTCCAGCAGCCTGTGCTTGAACATTTAGGGCCACACAGCTGACATTGTGATGCTATTGAAGTGTCTAAGGTAGCTAGATATTTTATGGTGTTTTTCTTTGGCAGCCACACAGGTGGGAGGAGGACAATATTTGAACTAATAATAATGTTTATGTCTGACTTGATCGTGCAACTGTCATCTGACCTTTTAACCTACAGAAACCTCCACCCACACTTATTTGCTTCTACACAAATACATACCCACTCCCATGTCGGTTACTTGTAATGCTTCACAGTACCATACGACATTGCTATAAAGTCAGACCTATTGGCATCGCAAATTCTTTTTTAAAGAAACAATGGCATTTACAAGTGCATGCCCATGAAAAGTTGAAGCCTGTGCCAGCCTTTACAGAGCAGACTCTTTGTGTGATGAGCCTGTTA
Organism: Lissotriton vulgaris; assembly: GCF_964263255.1. Classification (NCBI taxonomy): domain Eukaryota; kingdom Metazoa; phylum Chordata; class Amphibia; order Caudata; family Salamandridae; genus Lissotriton; species Lissotriton vulgaris. The sequence continues at coordinate 1,311,502,665 of NC_141695.1, forward strand.
TAACAAAAGCGCCAATTTCTGTGCCCATTTCTACACAACAGCGTGTCACATCGTTCTGGCATCCCTTTGGGTGTAGGTTTGAGAGGCATAAGAAGAGGAGGCAGGCGACCTGAAAAAAAGAGGTAAACCGGAGCCAGAGGGGATTAGGAGCACAAACTGAGGAAGTGATGTTGACAAGCCATACAATAACAATCAATTTTGACCTGTTTCGTAGTCTGCGGATTCATATCTTCGGGGTAAGAGCCGTGGTAAGATATTACAAAGGCTGAACACATCAGTGTATTCTTGAATCACGCGAGCTCGCAAGTACAGCCACTGTTGTCACACTAAAGGTAGAGTGAGAGCTCAGGCTTCAGTTATAGATAAAACACATGGTCGTTCAAAAATGGTTTTAGCGGTGGTCACACTGCCGAATTTGGGTCCATTATATCTTGATCCAAATTATGACTTCCACACACTTGCCTATGTGCTTTTGGGGAAATATCGTTATTTCCACGTGGAGCTTGAAGTTGAAATAGACACTCAAGCAGTCCAATCAGGAGCAACGGGTTGGTTCGACGCGCATTAAGTATGTGGTAAAGAATTGGTTATAATGCCGTCTTCAAGATCTTAAATCTACTTCAAACCCAGAAGCGTCCACTAAACATGTGTTTTTTTTAATAATCGTTTTCTCCAAGGTAGTGCAACAAAGGACAATAGAGGAAAGGGGAGAAAAGAAAAACAAGAAAGCACAACAAAACAGCACCGAGAAACATCTTCAGCAGTTATCATTTCGGTTAAACAACACAGCAGTATTCATGCAGGGACACCCTTTTCGTTCTTCTGGCTCAGCTATTTGATTGGGGCCCCTCTGGGGGAACGGGGAGGAACACAGCCCCCCTCGTCCTCATTCCATTTACCCTAAACCTTAACCCATTTCCTAGGGCAACCTCTGTTAATGAAAACGGTTTCTTCTGCCACCATATATGTGTCCATGTCCTTTTCCCAGTCCTTGAGGCGCAGGGTCCCTTCTGCTCCCCAATTTCGAGCTCTATTGGGTTTGGCAACAATCAGCCCTGAAGTCATCCAAATGTTCCCCATTGTTGTGATATTTTATTCTTCCCATATATTCAGAGGGCACCATTTTGTGGGTGGATAAGCCGATGCGTTCCATACCTCATTCATGTTTAATGTGGCCTACCGTGCTTAATTTTTAAAGATAAAGAAATACAAATAAACGAGGTGGACCAATGCTGCAAGTGTTCTCTCTTGGTTACAATTTTGCTATCGTTTGCTTCCTCCTCCTTACTCCCTCTCCTGTCTTTTTCTCTTCCTGTAGGTCAAAGTCTTCATCCGAAAAATAAGTCTAGGGCCTCAAAAAATGAATGTCTGTGCCCTACACCAATAACAAAAGCACAATGTCCCTAGAGGAAACATTTGAAGAATATTACTTATTTCTCACAATGTCATATACATGAACATTTAGTCTGAATGGCCACAGGGAATAAATGTAGATATACCCGACTATCAAAACTGTATATTTTTTATTCCACTTGAAACGTTAGCAACTTAGTATCTGGCAACAAACATATTACCAACAATATCACACATTATTTAGTAGTAGTATATAAAACATCTTTCGCAACAGTTACGGATAATCAAGAAAACCATATAAATGAGAATTAAACACAACATATAGTCAAATTAACATCCAATATCTGTAATGAATATGTGAAACGATGCTAGGCGTCGACGTTTCGGCCCCCCGTTGGTTTAACCCCTTCACTGCGGCAGCTATTCCGCCGCAGTGCTAAGGGGGCGGGGCGGCCGCATGCTGGTGACGGAACCGCTCCGTCACCAGCCGCGGTTGGGCTGTGCTTGTGACGGAGCGGTTCCGTCATGGCCCGCCCCGCTCAATAGAACGCTCAGCGCAGGCGCGGAATTCGCGCCGCGCATGAGCGGCGAGCGGGCCATGACGGAACCGCTCCGTCATCAGCACAGCGCACCCGCAGCTGATGACGGAGCGGTTCCGTCATCAGCGTGCAAGGGGTTAACAAATCCTTGGGACCATCTTCAGGACAAAAAGTTGCACATAAACATGTCTTTTTAATCAGACACTGTAGAATGTGGGAACATGCCAGAAAAGTCATGTAAGATAAGCCACACAATCGCTTGTCAGAGCATAAGGAACAGCCTCACTAGGTCCGCAAACACCCGTCTGTAAAAGTACGAGAGCCCTACACCTGCACAAATCAAGCACATTATCCCAAAATAAGGCAGAAGGCTAAGCATTGTCCTTCCCCTCTAGCTTCACAAGTGTTAGACAATGACCCTTTCCTTTCACAGAAAAGCCTCTTATAGAGAGGTGACCTACACAGAAATATAGATGGGTAATTGTAAATAACAGGGATGTTTTTCACTCAGAGGTTCTGAGTAACATGTACTAGACAGAGAGAGCGATGCTACAGTTGTTTACACTGTCACCCAAAACGCCCATGTGGAAAACAACTTTTTAGGTCGAGCCTGCTCTGCAAGCCAGGCTGTATTAGAGTATGGACTTGAAGCCCTGCTCACTCTCCACCCATACTTGTCATTGGCTTGTGTCATTGTCATTCCTAAATGCTGGGTTCTGATTCGTTAATAGGCTTGTTAGTCCCTCTTTAATACCGCCTTGTCTTCATTTGTAACCTCCCATGAGGGCTGGCCCTTTTACTTCTATTGTTACACGGTACATCTTATTTACGCTTTAATCGCTATTTTCTTTAATGGTTTCTCCTATTGCAGGCACTACATGCTTTCCTGCAACATTCAGTGAATTCAGTGTGCCTTGCGGGCTCTCACTGGGCGCTTTTACAAAAGAAGCATTTGTAATGCAATAGGTCTCGCATTTCCGAGAGTTTAAGGTATCAGCCTTTTAAATGACATTGTCTTTTATTTATGTTTGAAAAACCAAAACATGAATAAAAGGCATTATCATTTACAATGCCAATAGCTCAAACTCGCGTAAATGCGAGACCTATTGCATTGCAAAGGCTTGTTTAGTCAGTTATCGATGTACAATTTTATGTGGTATATGGGTTCCAACCCCCTCTGCTGCTGTGAACAGGTTTCTTGAATTGTGATATTTTGAACACAGAATAAACACGAACTGAAGAAGACTCTAGCTGCGTAATTTGGCATTGCTGCTTTACAGTTGATGAAAACAAAGCTTGTTTCCCACTGCTGTGACGTAATTGCCAGAGAATAAATGCATTTTTAAACTCTGGTTCATGATAATGGATGGGTCAGTCAGTGGCCGAATGAAATAATGCAAAGCGTGAAGAGGGACCCCCGATTCTCTCCTATCTCACTACTTTTCATGGGCTTTGGTATGAATGGGAGTCCCCCTCGAGGGCTGAGAGGCCCCTGAAGGGTGGGGGGCCATCCTGTGCTGAATGGGGCTTGCCTTACTCCCCTGGGACGGGGACTGGAGCCATATAAAACAATAATTTCTTAGTATAATCCTAGCAAGCAGTCACAGTTAATAATATGATTGTCTTGCCGAGGAAAGCAAAACTCATTGACCCGATAAGACTATCTTTAGGTAAGAAAATGCAATGGTTTCAAATTCAGCAGATGCGTGATAGCAAGACAGGAAAAAACATATTATTCGAAGCTATGTTGTTGCTGATGCGCACATTTCAGTCTTTAAACTGAACACGAGGACTGATAAAAGGTGGAAAGGGTGACAGTTTGTGGTCAAAACTTTGAACAATGGAATATTATTTTTCTTGATATGTGGGTTAAAAACACTTTATGTCCACACTGCATAGAGGCCTGCCAAAGCAATACAATCTTACAGGGTGGTCATTCTAAGAACTTTGAAGCATGCTTCCCTTTGTTGACTATTTTTAACTGCATTCAGCATACGACAAAAACAAGGATTATATCTCGCCTGCACTGCAGACCCTCCACTGGCTGCCCGTGAAGTCCAAGACAGTGTTGAGAGCATTGGTGCATAAGCACAAAGCCACTGATTCAAGACTGACTTAAACCAGATCAGAGCTCCTTATTCACGCAGGCTGCTGCCCTGTGTAACTGGTTTGTTTTGGTTTACGACAACCTAAAAACTTGCAGGGCCTGATTTACAATGTGACTTCCTTGCTCAAAACTGACGTAGGACTTCTACTATCGACGTGGAACAGTGTTAAAAATGTTCCTAACCCAGGGGAAAAGCCTTCGTAAATCAGGCCGTCCTACTAGTTAAAGGGCCAGATGTGCGACTCACAAAATGTAATTTAAACAGTGTCCCAGACACTGTTAGCGGTAATGCGGTCGCAAATTGCCTGCCTCATTAATATTTATGAGGTGGGTGCTATTTACGACCGCATTAGGAATGGCTGGCACTCCCATGGATGGAGGCCTGCTGGGGTTAGCAGACCACCATGTCTGTGACTGCTTTCTAAATAACGAAATGGGACAATCTACCTTTATTGAGGAGGACGTTTTTTAAAAAACAAAATGCAACCAGTTTTCCTTAAAAGAAAACAGGATGCATTTAAAAAAGAAAAAAAATTAAACGTTTCACTTAATTTCTTAAAAGTAGGCAGAGGGACCGCTGCCTGCTCTTAAAAGAAACTTACACACACATTCACACAGGGGAAGGGCTCCCCTGGGGACCCCTTCCTGTTTGCAAGTGGCTTACCATCTACTTGAAGTAGGTGGTAAACTGCGAGTGTTTTGCAATTGTAGTTTCAGTCGCTATTAGGAAGGGAAAGACTTGGCACAGCCCTTCCTAATAGCGAGTCGCAAACCCTATTTTGCGAGTCATGTAAAAGGTGACAGACTCACAAAATAGGGTTTGTACATGGGGTAGACCAATTTTGCAGCCGCAAACGGGCTGATTTCCCATTTCCGACTGTAAAATATGGTCGTACATCTGGCCCCCAGACTGGTAAGTCCGGGTTTCTCTTTCGTGTATCAGTCCCATAATTTCGTACCACCTGGCCCAAACTGAAGAATAATAATGTTGGTGTAAGCCCATCTTTGGTCTTGAGATAAGACCATGCTGGTTTAACAAAGGTTCTACCCATAACTGGAAGTCATTGCTAGCAAAAATCATCCAGGCAGTACGATCAGAAATGGGACGATCTACCTTTATTGAGGAGGAAATTCTTTGGAAAGGACTTCCTTTAAGAAGCAAAAAAATAATCTTTTCCAAAAATTCACAGTCGTCATGACAGACAGCATTGTTTGTGTACTGCACTTTGACACCCATGATCTTATGTGTCTTACATATTGCCTTAGACGTGCACTTGCCTTTCAATCAAAAATGTTTTACAATGATGAAAGATTTGCTGATTTTGCACATAAATTGCAAATAATATCAAAATGATAAAGAAGGTTATGGATTTTTAAAGTGTGTGGGGAGGGGGCTATAAAGGATTATTTGTTGGGCCATGACTAGTTTTGTATGGTGTCCAGACTAAGGCAGTTTGTTACCAGAACTGAAAACACTTTCACAATATAAGTTTTGTGGGAACGCAAACCTTCAGAGATCCTAGTGCTGCTGAGTAGTCTGACAAAATAAACTTTCATCTTGTGACTGTGATGCGAAGAACTTGGATTCATATGCACCAAGAATCCTTGCATGATTCTATGCAATGTCTTACTTAACTTTTTTTTATAAGCAAATTGTATTTGTTTACAGATGTTTACAGATCACAAAACAATGAGCATGAAGGGAAATCCTGATGATGCATGGGAATAAATAATGAATAAGCATTCGAACATTGCAATCATTTTCCAATTGTGTCAACTTAATTGGGGTAGGGGCATGTGTATTTCAGTGCTGTATATTGAAGGGGGCCCACCAGGACGTCCATATTTTGTTGTGTTTCTCGGGGTAGGCCCTTGTCTTGTATACCCGTTTTCTGTTGAAGCATCCATTCGCCTCCTGGCAGTATCTCCATCGTTTTCCAGTGCCATATGATGTTATACTTAGCTATGAGACGACGAAGGCCAATCAAAGATTGGGAGCCCCATACACCACCCAACTCCCAAGAGTTTTGACTTTGGAATGAGATTTAGGGGCCTACCCAGAAGTTTAGAAAGAATGGATTGCTCTTGCGACCATTATGTTTCAATCACTGGACTTCCGCTTAAGCAAGAAGTCACCTTTCTGCATCTCGTTCAAGTAGAGTATGAGCTCTTTCCCTAGCTCCACAGCAGCTCTGGTGTGAAGTATTTTCTATGGTAGTATTTAAGCTGACCCAGTCGCAGTGTAGCAGAGATTCCCAATACTTTGGGGGCTAACTTACTTTATGACTTTGCTGCTTCACAGACCCACTGCAAGTTCCCTCATATTGTATTTGACCTGGAGGAGACCTCTTTAAATGTTGCATTAAGATGGCCCCCCCTGGACAAGTCAGAGTTCCCCAGGAGGGAAAGATAGGCACCAGCCCCCACCACCTCCATCCTGGCCAGTGCACAGCATTGTCTTTCCACACCATCAGCATGCAGCATATTTAAAACCAGCATTGGCAAAGCCAGGCGGTCTGGGCGTAATGTACATGTGCCATTAGCACATTGAGACACAGAGTTATAAAGTAGTCCCTCATTCATTACAATGCAACTAGTCAAGAGGAATGATGTGCCTCAGTACAGTAGCATTAGTGAGAGAAAAATATTCCACTAGTCAACATATGACTGGCAAAGGCACAAGCCAAGAGCTGAAAGAAGCTGCCAGAATGAATCCAGTGATTAAAAGGGGCCTACTCAAAGCCCACTCTATTTATATTGTTAGCAATATGCCTGTTTGACAGCTGCACTGTCTAACCTCACACCTAAAAACAGTGTTTTTGTTGTTGTTTTCTTAGTGGACACATAAAAATGCAGTAAAAGACCCAAATGCTCATTGTTAAACTATCCTTATACAGTTCAGTTCAGTTCAGTTATTAACTTTATTTCGTCCAGCTCGGACCATAAAAGTGCATTATTACAATCCTCAAACAACAAAGAGAAAAAGTAAAAAAGAAATAACGGTAGACAGTACAATCATATATCTACATTTGAAACCGTATAAAAATAATGGCTAACCATTATCCTAAAATCAAGTAAAAAACGATTGTAAAATTAATTTAGGGCTGATGATTGTTGGGATAAAATGAATAGTAAAATTGAGAAGCAGTGCAAACGTCCCCATTGAGTAAACCTAGATGAATTTGTTAAAAAAGGGGATACATAAAATTCTCCACACGGTCATTTCAAAAAGCCCCAACGCTTATGCCACATACCATTCAGGAAGCGCGAAACAGCAAAAACAATAGGGAGATGAGTATCGTATTTTAATATCCTATAGGCCTCTTGACAGTGCCTGAACCCTAGGTTTCTGCATATTGGGGCTAACCATCGTTTGCGTGCTACAGAATATGCAGGGCAGAGAAAAAACACATGAATTTCAGACTCTACCCTATATTTACACACCGGGCATTCTTCCTTGTTTTCTATGTTGAAATTTAGTGGTGAGGTCATTAGTGGAAGGGTCCCCATTCTAAGTTGAATGTAGAGTTTCCTAGCCAGAGGGGGGTAGATCACACCCAGGCACTGTTCTTTTCTGTATTCGGCCTTTACTTGAAGAAACTCTAGTGTCAGCCGACCACCGGTGGCCCTTTCTTTGAGGGTTATTAGATTATTGTGCCTATAAAGCTGCACAAGATCTAACCTGACTATTAGTGGGCACGCTAACTCAGACGTTTTCCAGAGGTCCTGCCTACCCATCTTAGTACAGAGATCCCTTACGTGGTTAAGCCACAGTATTTTATTATTAGTTAGGCTAGATTGGACCTCCCTGAGTTCAGCTCTGTAGCAAGACAACTCTGGTGTCGCACAATGCCTACGCCAGAATGTAATAGGCCTTAAGGTGATCTCTTCATCAATGGGTTGCAAGTTCAGGTCCATACAGAGGGGGACTAAGGGGGTGCTACGAGGGAGGCCCAATAATTGCCTCATGAAATTGTGTTCCATTTTCATGAGGTTAGAGGGCCTACAGTGCCCCCACAGTTCAGCCACATATAAGGTAGACCCCTGGCCTGAACTTTATATATTTCAATAACAAGGGCAGCTGGCTTGTTCTATACATTTTCATGATCCCCCCCACTGTCTGTGTTAACTTCAAACTTGCCTTGGCCAGTTGGGTTTCCCACTCGAGATGTTCTGATAATATAATACCCAGGTACTCAAATGTCCTCACTCTCTCCAGCGGTGTGCCCTCTAGGGAGGGATTTGGACGGTGGTTTTGGGGGATTGAAGATCATAAATTTGATCCTAGTTAGATTGATCTCCAAGCCCCTTAAATTGCAAAATTATGCAAAAACATCCAAAGTGCGTTGTATGCCGTTGATGTTTTGGACAGCAACAAAGTGTCGTCCGCGAACATCAACACAGGCACCCTCCCCGAAACTAGCCTTGGTGCATCACTATCTTTGACACTAATTAGATGGTCAATGAGCCCGTTGATGTAAAGACAGAATAGGGTAGGGGCAAGCACGCACCCCTGACGTACCCTCTTTATGACAGGGAAGCGTGCAGAGAGTTCCCCATATTTTCCGCATCTTACTTGGGCATAGGTCCCTGTGTGTAGCCTCACTTAGGAGGTTAGGTGGATCCCAAGGTCGCACAATTCATTCCATAGTTTTTCCCTGGGAACTAAGTCAAAGGCAGACTTCAGGGCGACGAATATGAGATAAAGGCTGCCACCCTCTATACTTACCGTCTTCCAGTAAAGCAGCTGGAGTCTAAATACCTGGTCGACGGTTGATGTACTTGACCTGAAGCCTGCCTGGTAAGGACTTAGTATCTCCATATCCACTATCCACCCCTGTATTCTATCCGAAATGGCCCGTCCCATATGTTTTTGGGTGGTATCCATTAGGCTGATGGGCCTATAGTTTGAGGGTAGGAGAGGGCAACCTTTTTTGTGTGTGGGAACTATCTCGGCCCCACGCCAGGTGTCCGGGGGATTCATGCCCTTCAAGATGGCATTAAACAGGGCACACAAGTACGGAGCCCCGATTTTCGGTTCCGTCTGAAAGAGATCCCCGGGTAACTTATCTAGGCCAGGTGCTTTATTGGGTTGCAATTTAACAATGGCACACTCTACTTCACCCATGGTAATCTCCCACACACCTTCCAATCGGTACTCATGGAAGGGCTTCGGAGAGGCATTAGAAGCACCCACTTCACTCTGATCAGCATATAGAGCCCCAAAGCATGCTTCCCAAACTTTGGGCGCTATATTGGGTTTTGGGGTGGGTCGCCCTCCCCTGTCCCCAGAACTTATTATTGCCCAAAATGTTTTCAAATCCTTATCATTCAGGGCAATCCTAAAGGCTTCCCATTTCTCCGCTTCCCAATTTTTCTTTTCTGTTTGGGTAGTCCACTTATACCTTGCCCTACACTGCTTGATTGCTAGCCTATCATTTGCCTTCACTGCATTTAGCAGGTCCAGTTTATGTTTGCAGCAAATTGCATTAAACCAAGGATACTTGGAGTCATTCTTTTCCTTTGGCTTTCCCATCGGGTAGAATGCATCAAGCAATTTTGCCGTTAGCTGCTCCGGGATTTTTAGGGGCCTGTCCTGTATCCTGGTTTGGGAGTCACCTCCTCCTACCTCCCCCATTTCGATTAGTAATGGTAATGCCTGCTGATATATATTGGCCTGTTTAGGTAGGGATTTCTGAATATGACACCATCTCACTCTCCGCCTATTGTTAGATAATATTAGTGCATTTTGCACTCTATTAGGCGCTGGTAGAGGGTTAGGCAAACCCATACTCCCTGCTTTTAAAGTCATTCTAAGAGCATTATGGTCTCTGTCTTGCCTCTGGTGAACATGGAAAGTCAAGGGCCCTATCCCAAGTTCTAGTTTCAACCAGAATGTAATCAAGCAATGAGTTCTGCCCCTCTCTATTAAACGTAAACTGGCCTGGTCTATCAGATTTGGTCCTCCCATTACATGCCCTCAGTGAGAGGGCCAGGGTAAGGGAGTTGAGTTGCAAGACCAGAGGCGTCCAAGCTTTGACTGGTGGAATCTGTGGATCGGGTATCGACCAATACTGGTACTCCTCAGTGGGCCCATCCAAAGTTGGATCAATAAGAGTCTCGAACTGGCAATTAAAATCGCCTCCTATAATCAATAGAACTGCTGGATCCAAAGTTGGTTTGAGATGCCCCAAGTCCTCTATAGCACCTGATTCTTGCCCATTATGAATAGGTCTGGAATAAACATTAATTAGGGCTATTTATGCCTTTGAGGCAAGTGTTAAGAGAACACATTGCACATCATCGGTATTAGTTGGAATGTGCTCGGCTTTATCGCCAAGGTGTGCGCCACCCAAATAGTTAGACCACCTGACGGTCTCCCCCTCCCCTTCGTGGCAGCCAAGATGTTAAAGGAAGCAAAACCTGCTCTCTGATATTCTTCCCTGGCCCACGTCTCCTGGAATAAACAGCCATCATAATTGTCTACAAAACATCCCCAATCTGGACAGGGTAATTTATTCTTAATTCCAGACGGATTCCAGGACAGAATTCAGATACTATCACCCTGTACTCTGGCTCTCCACTGTACCTCAGTGCCCCTATCACACAGGGCAAGCAAATCACCGGGGTGCAATCCACACGGATTGCCATCTGTCCTACCTAATTCTCCAGTACAGTCCCTCAGGACTACTAAAGATGATGCATCCAGGGCTCCCCCTTCTTGTGTAGTCATAAATGGTAAACCAGAAGATAGAGCACCAACTGCACAACTCCCCCCAACTGAAAAGGGCCCACAGAAATCCACTGCTATCCTCTGTGTCTGCTGCAGGATTATGGGGTTTTCCCTATCCTGATACTCCCCTCCCACTCAGTCCACCTCCTCCAGACATTCATGCCTGTTGTTCACCCTAATGTTGAATAGGGGGTACCTACTATACAGGTCCCATCTTCTCTCCTTTACGGTCTCAGGGACTGTTTTTTGCAATATCGGTGCTACACTGTCTGTTAATATTTTGTGTTGCTGAGGATAGAAGAAATCTAGGGATCGGAGACTAATACCTGTTGGGTATCCTTATACTAAAAAGCAAACATTGGCAAAGCTAAGAGGCCAAGCTTTTTGCTTAGGGGAAGTGTCTGGTAATAGTTGAGCAACTTTGTGTGCAATGCCCTCAACAGAGCCAGGAAAAAAAATCATCTCATAATGAGGTGATACCTTGACCTATAATAATATAGACACTGGAAGTAGGAACCCATTAGCAGAGTTATGTTGTACCGTCAAAGAACTGTGTTATGAATAGAAGTTAAAGATGAATTTTGTTTTGTCAATGGGAACTTACAGACGTACTACTCAGCAGACTTTTGTGTAGTAGATACTATTGGAAAAGAGGCAGCATTTTTGTTGATTCTCTATGAAAGCCTATGCATATGCACAACTTTACTTTATGAGAACAAGAGCCATAAATTCAACAATATGGTATCCTTGTAGCAAAGTGAAATAAAAGAATGTGCAATGGTGAAAAGTGAACAGCACTACGACTGTACAACAGCATAAGGAATTTAACTGAAGACACATTCTAAACTAAAAGGCAAATTAGCAATTAAAATGTAATTGTCGCAGCAAAGTAAATTCATCAAAGAACACGGAGTAGATCTAGACATAAAACGTCACAACTACCATCAGACCAAAGAACTAGTTGACGCTGAACATTCGCCGCTCCAATTAAGAGGTGATTGGAAGGTCATAGGTTCGAACACCAGCAAGGCAGACTCGTCCTCCAAAAGATCGATAAAATGAGTACTCTAAATTAACTAATAGTAACACCTGTTATTCATAGCGCTTAGCAGCTGTGCATCAAAACAAATGTTAAATAACCATAAATGGTTGCTAGGAATCATTACAAAAAATTGCGAAGCTAAGTCCCGGCAGCTACTGAAGAGACATCTTGGTGGCAGCATAAAAGTGTCCCTTGTATCTGTATCTGGCATTTGTAAAGTGCAAACTAATAACCGCAGGGGCTCAAGGCGCTGGGGGCTGTCGGGGAGATTAAGTGAGCCACTGCCCAGAGTCACAGGGTGCTGAGCTGAGCTGCCGCTAGCGCCGGGGACTGACTGTGCTCTTGAGTTACCGGCTCTTGCCGCTGCACCACACCTCTACCCCAAAATCCCTTAAAACCCAGAAGCGCCCAATCCATTCTGCCAATGTGCGAATTAGCCCCCAACCTGCTTTTCTGAGATGTTTTCCCTACTCAGAAAAACTTCGAGCTCATAAAGCTAAGACCAGCAGAAAATTCCTTGTACTATTAACGTAATGTTTCTAGCATATATAAAAGAAAATGCAGGAGGACTAATATATTAGGTTGCATTTTTATTCAGGGTTTTACAAGCTGATTACTAGATCGGCTCATTTGTTGTATCACCTTCACTTTATACCCCTCACCTCTCAAGCCTGCTCTTCCTCCTAGACCATGTCATTTCTTTAAGATCAGCAGTACACTGTCCAAATGTGGTCCATATCTTGGCTACTTTGCTAAGGTTCGAGCAGACGCTTGGATGTCATGAGTTATTTTTTCCATTTCCAGGGCACACCAACGTTTACTATACGAGTCTTGAATATGATTTGTTCAGGCTGTCTTCCATTGGAACAGGATGATCCTGTTTAGCAATAAGCAACATCATACCGACTACTGAAAAGGTGCCTTTGCTTTCCCCCTTTAATGGCAGACTTAAGCAACCCCCTACCCATAGTATCTCAATGTCCTTTCCTACTGATAATTTGAGAAATATGCCCATATTTACTACTCTCAAGCCCTCTGAAAGTATCCTCTTTGTGCATCCACCCGCATCAACAGCAATCTGTAAGTTCTAGATATCAAGTGTGTGCCCCCTACTCCATTCTGCAACAGTTTTTCAAACTGGGTCAATGTTCTAGATACAATCATCCGGGTGCATGCTGGAAGCATTATCCAGTGTCAGATTTGTCTTTCTCAAGCCAAAAGTCTGCTTTGTTCGTTCAAAAGACGTCATTGTACACTTAATAGGCATATGCTCTAGTTTTAACCCTGGACTACAAATTCAAATATTTCTTTATTCGGTATTTACAAACTACCATAAAAGTACATAAATGTTTTTTTTTTTAAATATTTTTATTGAAGAAAATTTTTTCCCCTCATTCCCCCCCCCCCCCTCCCTCCCTCCACCCTGGATTTACATGGACAAGGCACAATAAGATACATAAAGCAAACTATATAAAAAAGGAAAAAGGGAAAGACATTACAATATATACTTAATACATACAGATCCTATCATAACATATGCATACAAAATCAACTATGTCAACTTTCAATAATACATATTTTCTTCCCGTTGCCTTATTCAGTTCCAAATTTCCACTGAATCAGGGGACCCCAGATTTGCATGCCCAGCTTTTTACCCTTTCTTCCCTTCCTAGCATAAATAGCTGTTTCCAATTTTTGTATTGATAGGGTTTTACCAAGCCATTGATGGTACGTAGGAGGATTTGGATCAAGCCAAGCTGAGGCCACTAGTAATCTAAATATCGCCATAGCTACAAACACAAAGTATTTACAATTTATTTGCCCATTGGGGGATACTCCCAGCAAGATGGTTACTGGATCTAACTCTATTGTTGTATCTAAGGCATTCCGGAAAAAAATCCTAATACCATATTTTAGCTTGTCTAGGTGCGGACAGTTAGAAAAAACATGTATCAAATTAGCCTCCATACTGCCACATCTAAAACACGTAGTGCCGGATAGGCCCCCCCATTGAGCAATTTTCCATGGCGTGTAATACAGATGGTACAAAGTCTTGTAATGCTGGGCCTGTAGAGACGATGAGCATAGTAGTTTACCTCCCATCTCAAGTGATTCAGAAAAAACATCCCTTTCTCTATCTATATCTAAATCTGAGGACCATTTGAGTATCCATTTCTCAAGGTCATCTTTTTTTAACTTTGTCATTTCTGAATAAAATCTCTTTATAGTACAGTCATGGCCTTTTTGTATAAGATCCATCATTATACTCCTCCCGAAACCTAGTGCTCCCCCTCTTTTATTTAGTATGCAACTCCTTATTTGAAGATATTTAAAAAAGTGATTTGTATTTAACATATACTTATTTTTCAAATCTGTAAATTGTATCACACCATTGTCATCCAACATGTCCCCAATCATACCTATCCCTCGACCTTCCCACTCTTGATATACCATTCCTGAAAATACTGCCGTAGGTAATGAAGGGTTATTTTTAAATCTAGTATATGCGTTGTATTTCCCTATTCCAACCTTTTTGGAAAATCCTTTCCATATATTGTAGGCCGCAATAATTATCTTAAAACGTGTTCTTTTAAAGTAACTTCCATCGGTGAATCTCAAAAAAATATTTTCAGCATTTGTGCCCAAAACTAATCCATATATAGCAAGCGAACCAGTCTTATCCCATCCATCCTTTTCTGCCCCTCCAATTAGTCCCACCATTCCTTGCAATGCTGCAGCCCAATAATATAACTTTAGGTCCGGTAGTGACCACCCCCCTTTTTCCCTGGGTAGCGACATATACCTCAATGCCCTCCGAGTTTTACCTCTTGCCCAGATAAACCGATTGATCATGTGTTCGCAAGTTTTAAACCATTTATTATCAATTAAAAGTGGTATTGCCCTAAAGAGATATAGTAATTTGGGTAGAATCATCATTTTAATAATGTTGACTCGACCAACTAGTGACAAATGCAGATTCTCATAACGATCCAAATCTTTTCTTGCTTTATCGATTACTGGGGCAATATTATTCTCCACCAGGCTATCTAAATTAGACATAATAGTAATTCCCAGATACTTCCTTGACGATACCACTCGACTATCATCACAGAATGTCCAAGAATTTTTAATAATTTGAGTTTTAGACGCGTTCAATGAATACCCTGAAACTTGACCAAATCTTAAGGCCTCAGCCTCTACAAATGTGGTTGCTTCCGTAGGGCAAGGTGTTATCACCGCAACATCATCAGCATACGCTAATATCTTACATGGCCCAAGAGCTGTACAGAATGGGGTAATCTCTGGTGCTGCTTCTATCTTGCGTATTAATGGATCCATATACATGGCGAATAACAGGGGAGAGCATGGGCAGCCCTGCCGAGTTCCTCTCTTGATTTTAAATTGTCCTGTAATACCCCCGTTTATCCTTAATGCTGCAACTGGTTCCTTATACAGAGACTGAAGTGCTTTCAAATAACCTCCCCCAATCCCGACTCTGATTAGAATCTGCCACAAATAGTACAAGGAGACCCGATCAAATGCCTTTTCCGCATCCAAAAGCATTACTGCCATCGGGTCTCCTGTTACCTCGGCCGCATCAAATAGAGTTATCACTTTTCTGATATGTTGAGTCATCCCTCTACCGGGAATAAAACCATGTTGATTATCACTGACCAGGGTACTTATTATTCTAGCAAATCTTACAGCCAATGCCTTTGAATAAATTTTGGTGTCGTTGTTCATCAGGGTTATTGGGCGATACGACCCTGGTTCAATCGGGGATTTCTCTTTTTTTAAGATTAACACTATATCCGCACCGCTCCAGGATTTGGGTATGGACTCGCCACTCTGTGCGGCTTGAAACGTTTGAATTAGATCTCGTCCTAAGCATCCCCAGAAAGTCTTATAAAACTCAATCGGTAACTGATCAGGGCCAGCAGCCTTGCCTGAGGGTAAAGCAGACATAGCCTCTTTAATCTCTATGCCATCCAACACAGTCTCTAAATCATCTGCGTCTTCAGGAGAGATAGTTTTGACCTCAATATTCTGGAGATATTCGTTTATTCTTTCGTTACTACTGGGGTTTTTCTCATCATATAAAGACTGATAAAACGTCCTGAATACTTCCCGAATATCTTCCGGATCTGAATGTAAATGTCCCTTTTCATCCTTTATTTCCTTAATCAACCCTACCGCCGCTATCTGCCTAGTACGTATAGCGAGAACCCGACCTACTTTCTCACTGAACTCATAACATCTCTCCCTCCTGACTGTATATTGCTTTGCTGCTCTATTTGCGAGTTCTTCCTCTGCTTCACTTTTCACTTTCATTAGATCTATTACAAATTGTTCTGTCGGTTCTCCCCTTATTACACATTTAATAAGCTGTTCTTCTGCCTCCAATACTTTTTCCTCTCTCTCTCTATATCGCAATCGTTCTGTTTTCCTCTTATAGGCACTATAGCTACATGTTTCCCCGCGAGCTCCTGCTTTAAAGGCATCCCATACTATACCAGCCGCTGCGCTTCCTCTATTATATTCAAAGAATTCATTAATCCATTTAGACATATGTTTTATATAGTCATCGTCTAGAAGAATCCCCTTTCAAATGTCCACTCCCTCCTTGTTATAGTTCTCACACCTTGCTTTATCGTTAGGATTAGGGGGTTATGGTCGCTAAGTATCCGGGGGAGTCTGTCAATTTCTACTACGTTAATTAAATCATTGGATATCAAGAAATAATCCAGCCTAACGCATATCTGGTGCGGTGCAGAATAGTATGTATAACCCGATTGTTCTGGTCTAGTTGTCCCCCAGACATCCCGCAACGTGTTGTTTTCTAGAAGATCAATAAGGGCCTTATAAACCTTTTTCTTCCTACCATTATACTGTCTTCTAATGCCTGATCCCAAACCTTCTGCTCCATTGATATTTAGATTTCCTCCTATAATGACCCGAGGGGCCCAATCCGCCAGCTCAGAATCCAGAAAGTGTATAATTTCTGGATCGTCCTGGGTAGAGCCATACACCGCAACCAGTGTTGTCCACACTCCTTCTAATAGGACCTCTACCATAGCCCATCTCCCCCATTTATCTTCCAACTTTCTTCTTATTACTACATTTTTATCCCTTGATAAAATAGCTACCCCTCTTTGTTTTACTCCTTGTTTAGAACTAACTATTAAATGAAACCCCAGCTGATTGAGACATAGCTCCTGAGTACTCATTATATGTGTCTCTTGAAGAAGCACAAGATCTACATTCATTTGTTGTAACCGAATTCCTATCTTCTGTCTTTTCTGAGGATCATTTAGGCCGCACACATTCCATGTCACTAATCTAAGAGACATTTTTCTTTTTTTTTCCCCCCCTTTTCCCCCGCTATCTGCTTGCTTTTGTTTATCGCTCTCAAAGATTTATACATCACTAATTCTGACACATTAACTGAATAGGTTTCCCTATTAATTTCCATAATTTCTTCAGTATCTTCAACATCTTCAATATCACCTACCACGTCATACAATAGGTTCAAATTATATTGATCAGGTCCAATTAAGCTTCTGGTCCCCTTGTGCCCTGTCCATTTCCCTGCCATCCCCCACCCCAGACCGCCCACCCTCAGGTTCCCTCCCTCCCTACAGGCAAATAGGTCCAAAGGACCTATGTCTGGCCGTCTTTTGCCTCCAGGATGCCGAGCCCATCAACCCCCCTGACTTTCCCTCCCAACTTCTTGTGCTCAGTATGTGCCTACCATATTCCACCCTTGTTTTGTGCCCAACCTCTACCACTATTCTTGATATGCTAATACCAATCAATTACTAAGAAAGCAACATATCTTCAAAACATAACCCTAAATAAACGGAAGATGAGAGAAAAAATCATAAACATTGGAGTAGCATTTTTTCATCTCTTACTTTCAATAAGTCCTCGTATATAACATTTCATCCCAAAGTATTAATATATACAGTCTCCCTTTTCCATTTTGTGTTTATCTTTGTTTCTTACTGGATATATCCCTAAGGGCAACAGCACGATCATCATATTCTACATTCTCCTTGTGGCGTGTCTTTTGTTGATCCCTGTTTTCTTTCAAAAAGTTAAGGTATTCTTGTGCAAGTATCTCAGAGTAGAACATTTTAAAGTTCCCATTGAGGCCAATCTTCAAGCGTGCAGGGAACAAAAGGTATGCCTCACAGCCTATGGTCTGAAAGGGAGTAATGAGCTGCCTCATTCTCCACCTTCTTTCCACAGTGGTGTGGCAAAAATCAGGGAGTGCGAAAAACTCTACATCATTGTACTTGCATTTGGATTGGGGCTTTGCCTTACTCATTATCTCTTCCCGTAATAGGAAGTTCCCAACATACAAAAGTATTGCACGAGGTTTACCCTGTGTTACCTTCCGAGTCATAGGAAAACGATGTGCCCTTTGTACCTCATGATCCAGATCCCATGAAGACAGCTCTGGAAGGGCACACTTTAATAGTTCAACGACATACCCCCGAACATCACTCCCCTCCTTCCCTTCCTGTATTCCAATCAAGCGTACATTGTTGCATCTTTGTCTATTTTCAAATTCCTCTAACTTCCATAGCATATCAGCTGTTGTCTTATCTTGTTCTTTCCTGGCCCCCTGTACTTTAACCATATCTTCTTCCAATTTCCCCGTTCTAATCTCCACTTCAGAAACTCTCCCAACCATCTCTTCATACAGCTTGCCGATCTTGTGCAGAGAAGATTGCATTTTCTTATTCGCACGTTTGGCCCTCCTCTTTGGCCTTTGGCTCTCGATACGAGCCTCACTCTGTATTTGTTTTAAAGTTGTAAATAAAACTTCAAAGTTAGATGTGCCTCCGTCTGATCCCCGTGATGTAGAATCAAGAAGACCTGTTTCACCATTTTCAAGCTCCTCCATGGGCAGTGCAGAATTCTCCGTCACGTTATCCCAATTTAGCCTTTTTACCACTGTTTTCGTGTTACCTCTGCGCTCCTTTAACAGTCTCTTTTGTCTAGATTTACTATTCCGTTTACTTGATTTCTTTTTACTCTTAGCTTTGACATTTTCCACAGCTTTAATACTGCCCTCAGTATTTTGTTTGGACCTTGTGGCGGCGTTCTTTTGGGCTATTTCTTGGGCTGACTCCATAAGTTCTGTATCGCTATTGATAGAGATTGAGGTGGTTTCGGAATCAGTCTCTGATTCAACCTCTTCACCTTCCATATCAGTACTCTCTGTCTCGCCACCTGAACTTTCCGTTTCCGATTCTGTGTCTGTCACTGTCTCTAGACTGCCATTCTCACTTTCCTCATCATCTGCCTCGTCATTGCCAGTAAAAAAGACCTCATCGACAGGAGAGGTTGGGTGTACATCAGGTAAGTTATGTATGATTACATTCAGCTTTTCATTTGACTCTGAATTGATACCCTCATTAGTCCATGACTCCGTTTCAATTAGGTTGCTTACACCCTTAAAATTTACTTTTTCCCAATTCTGTATCCACCACCAGGCTTTGACATGCGCCTGTTCCTTTAATTCCTTTAGTTCCAGACACTCCGGGAACTGAGTGAATTGTAGCCTTCTCCTTTAAGAGGTTAGGACCGCCCTCTTCTGCCGCTGTAGAAAGGCCTTCCATTCCTGCAGGTTCTGTAACTTCAGTTTGAGGCTGTACCTCCAGAGTGCCGGTCGCATTTCCATCTGTTCCCGTCTGCTCGAGTGGCTCCCTCTCGGAGCCAGATTGAATCCTTCTACACAAGTATGCCAGTGTGGGGATTCCATTTCCCCGCGGCAAGTCCACCTGCAGAGTTGCTTGCATAATCGGTGCAGATAAAACTGCGGATGAAAACGTCTCAACTATAGTCATTTGCCGTAGTGGAGTCTCCTTCCCTGATGTCTCTCCGACAGTAAGTTTTACCTCCTCCTTTCTCCTCGCTGAGGCTGATGGTGGGGCAGTCGACTTCTTCTTTTTTTCACCTTCCTCTTTTTCCCGTATCTTTTTCAATTTACTTTCCTTTGCTGCTTCACGTCTTTGTTGTGCTTTAGATCGCACTTTCCCTCGCAGGTTTGTCGCTGGGACGCCAAGGTTATCCATGTCCTCTTCCTCATACTCGTTACCCCAGCCATCTCGCACCCGAGTTTTCTTCGAGTAAAGTGCAAGCTTTGGAGCCATGATTCTTGAAGCAGTTTTCCGATAAGAATTTCCAGATATGGGCGGGCGAGGTATCAGAAATATAGAATATTTGTGCAAGTATTTATACAACGCCCCCCTTTTCTCCTGAGGGAAGTCACTTATCAGCAAACACAAGCCAGTGAGCTCTCTCCACATCCCCTTTTGTAGTGAGCTGCGATTCTGTTGAGTCAAATTGCACTGCCACTTTGCCACTTTGCTCAGAAGGTCAGCTTCCCCCGGCAGATTGATTTAGCGTATATGCCCACAAGTAACTGGAAACCTGTAGTCAGAGCGGCACATGAGCACATAATTCACCACTTTGTCATCCTTTGGTCAGGAGGGTGTCAGGACACGACCTTCCTCTACGACGTCCCGGCGACCATCTTGCCCCCTGAATAGGTTGTTCTTAAAAAAGTACATAAATGTATTATAAAAAAGAAACCTTAAAATACATTTCATTAGCCAAGGGTCAATCAATTAACAGGCAATACAATCGGCACCTCCCTCTCGAGTTCCTTGTCCTAACCACCATCTTAATAAAATTCAAAATACAAAACAGAGTATAAGCGTTGTTAGCTTTTTGCAGGAACAATAAAGCTACCTTAGCGTGTTTGAACTTTGCTTTTTTTCAAGATTCCCACCAGGAACTTGCGCCTAGGTAATGTATAAAAAGGACATCATAAAACAAAATGAAGGGTATCCTGCGGAGACCTGTTGTCGCAGCCGCAGGTACCGTTCCGCACAACCGTTGCAGTAAAACCAGGGGGATCAGCCAATATAAGATGTAAAAGGTTGAGCATAAAACGAGTCATAAAAAATCTGTCCTGTCCGTTGTGTATGAGTGCAATATAGGGTTCCATCCCATACTCAGTTATCAGTAGACTGTAGGCGGCAACTGTGTGTTTACATTCTTCTCTAGCCGCCCTACGTGCAGTTGCCCGTTCCCCAAACATTTTTTTGACTCTCTGTTTATCTTGGGTAGTGATAACTTCCGGGTTACTAAAAAGGATCTTACAGCCGATACCCTCGAGGGAGCCCTTTACATAATTTAACCAAGGGATACGCATACCTTTGTGTCTTTTCAGGCAATCTGTAATGATTTGTCTGCTTAAGTCTGCCTCCGGGTTAGTCCAGATCTTCATCCAGGCCGTAAGCGGCCTAACCTTAATTTGATCTTCGATGTAAGCCCCATCAAGTTCTTTGTGTATGATATAGGAAGGGATGCTGTGTGGAATTTTAAGCACTTTTCTAAAATATTTATTTTCCTCTACCTGTAGCTGGTGGATGTTTGCGAAGCCCCAGACTTCTGCCCCGTAGGCTACTTTAGCACAACAGATTGATCTGTAGAAGTTCATGACTTGTTCAGGTGACCACCTTCCCAGCCTGCGGCCATAATTCACAATTTCCCCAGTTGAGGCCACCAGTTTTGAGCGGTGTTTTTCCACAAGGAGTTTGAAATTTAGCAGCCCATCGAATAGTAGGCCTGAATAAGAAAAGGACTGAACCTGCCCTATTTTGTGGGTACCTATCTTGTAGGAAAACTTTTTGTCGGGTCTGACCCCTGTCAACATAACATAAGACATGTCCAAATTTGCGGATAGGTCAAGTGTGTTCATGAAGCCAACAAACCCATCAATCAGCCTCTGAAGCCCCCTAGGGGTCCGGGCTAACAACACCGCATCGTCCGCATAAAGCAGGATGGGAACCAGACGGCTGCCTACTTGGAGGGAATCTACTCCTAGTTTGCCTAGTTCTCTGTGTAAATTATTAATGTAAAGGGAGAACAGAAAAGGAGCTAAAATACAGCCCTGCCGAACCCCACTATTGCATGGAAACTAAGGGGTTAATTCTCCGTCTGAGTTAAATCGCACTGAGGCGATGGTATTCCAATGCAGGGCTTTAAGTATATTCACTAAATCCAGGTCTACCCCTAGGCTTATGTCAGGGCCCATAACTTCTCTCTGTTCACATGATCGAACGAGGCAGAGAGATCCATGAACCCTAAGTATACCTCCTCATTACTGGCTATGGTATATTTAGTGACAAGGAGGTAGAGGTTCAGGCATTGGTCCATTGTTGATCTTCCCTCCCTGAACCTGTATTGTATGTCAGAAATTATCTGGTGCGTGTCCGCCCATTCTGTGAGGCGATTAAGAATAACGTGGCCCAGTACCTTAGCCGTGACATCGATCAGAGATATCGGGCGGTAACATTGGGGGTTGTCCCTATTCCCCTTTTTGAAAATTGGGACTATTATAGCTGAGGACCAGGAATGCGGCAGGCCGGCTTCAGCAGCCGCGTTTAGGATCCTCGTCAGAATAGGAGCCCACTGCTCCACATTGCTTAAGTAGAGATCAGGGGTATGCCATCTGGGCCGGGCACTTTGTTTTTTTTAACCATTTACTTATTTCCCCCTCCAACAATGACAGAGCCCATTGTTTGCAATGGCTTTTAGTAGAATGTATCAATTATGTTGACAGGAATATCTGTTTTCTGGTACAGATACACCCCAGTCAAGGCAATTACTAGTTGTACTCAACAGCAAACATTATTCTTATAATTATTAGCACTTGCAACATGCACATCAACTCCAAGGAGTTATCCAGTGTGTTCCATTTGCAGGTAGAATGAACAGCTCAAGAGAACTTACCTAAAAATACATTTCTTCAGCTTCTTTCTAAGTAACCTTGGTGCGCGGATTGCGCGAAGCTCCATTGAAAGTTGGTTCCTGGCCGCACCCCCAAGTTGAGAAAGGACCTGCCACTGTTCCTCTGTTTGAGGACCTTGGGAACACCTGCCATAAGTTTATTACAGTAACGTAACTGCCTAGTTGGAGAATAGAAGCTAAATCTTGCTTTTAGTTAGGCCAGGCCAAGGCCGTATAAGGTCGAGTGTGTCTTAACCAGGGATTTGAACTTCACCACCTCTACCACCGGCAGCCAGTGCAGGTCACGGAGATGCGGCCTGACACTTGCCCTCTTGGGGAGGTTAAGTAACAATCTGGCCGCTGCATTCTGGATCGCCTGAAGTTTATTGAGCAGGTAGCCAGGTAGACCAAGATATGATGCATTGGAATAATCAATACAGGATATAAAGTTCTAATTTTATAGGTTTGATCAGTGGCAGGAAATTGGCTGATGCAGTCCTGGGATGGTTGCTTCAAGCAATATGCCCAAATATCTAATAGAGGAGGAGTCCCACTTGAAAGTTGTAGTAAATAAGAACCATTCCATGTCTCTCTTTTATATGATAATGATTAAGGCTTCTGACTATATAGTTTAAAGTTTGACACTGAACCATACTGCTCAGATTGCTCAAGCTAGGGAGGCAGGGAATGGCAGGGTCGTGAATAGAGAGAAAGATGCAATCTGAAAACAGTGACCGTTTAAACGAATGAATTCTCAACTTTATTCCTCTAATAATAGCACTGTGTCCAACACCCTTTACTTAAAAGTTTCCAGATGCAATGCAAATCAGAGGGGGGGAGGCATATTGGGCTGTCTTATTTATTTGCCAGCTCTGTGTTCACTTTTAATCAAGTCCTTACCATTTACCCAGGCCGTAGCAATATAAGTAGCATATCTGGCTATAAGAATGGTCGTGCCTTCTATGCAGCAATGTCTTACTTTTAAGGTGTGTAATTCTTCAGTTTGGAGCACCAAATATAACTGTCTTCCTTTATGTTTGCTTGAGTTGGAGCCAACCGTGACAGTATATATCAGAGGGCTCGTACTATTGGTATTTTTTCTTTACGGCATTTTCTGAAGATAAAACACATTGCCAACATCTTCAAAGTTGTTTTTCCAGAATAAATAACCTCCTCCTCCCTGCCATGCTGCACATTTCCAGGACCAGAGAAACTCAGACTACACACCAGACTGAGCTTCTGCTTCACACTCAACAATGCCTCTCCTCCAAGTACCATCATGGCCTGAGATTGGACACTAGTCCCACACATAAAATAGGGACCAGTAGAACAGTTGCAGATTCTGCAGAGCATGCACTCAGCTTTTTTGGCTCCCATGAACATTCACCAGGGACTACCAAGCATGAACTACCAAAGATGTTCAGCTCTTTCCTCTACCACCCTCGCTAATCACCACCAGCATCTGTGCTGGTAAGTACCAAAGGATGTTTGACTAGAATGGAGTGGGGTCTGTACACCACAGTGACAGCTCCCCTTCTTTTGAGGTTAGGCTGCACCCTTTGCCTCCTTAGAAAGAAGAAAAAGGAAAACAAAAAAAGGATGACCTAAGTATTGCATTTAAAGGAAGGCCACATTATGTGCTGAATGTATAAGGTGAAAATGTACTTTCCCTTTAACTTTACAATAGAAACATTCCCACAATCTCCAGCATCACTATCACACCGGCAGTTTCTTTCCTGCTGAGCTCCGCTTAGCTCTGATAAGGCTCCGATACCTCAGAGAGAATAAGGCTGACCCGCCTTAACCCACAGCCAACTTGTCAAGACCGCTGGGTCATTTTCCCATAACTTCCTTTTTTTTCAACATCTACCAACATTCTGTAGCTAGGACCTTCTTCCAAAGATTTGAAGTAAGAATGGATTATTTTCTTTGGACAACTAAGAATCCATAAATTTCCGGAAAATGTTATAAAGGAGCATACATCAAGCAGATTTGGTTTGACCAGATTTATAGCTTTATTAATGGAAAGCACTTTATTCAGTTTCTGATAACTCCTGATAGATGCATACATTCAGAGAGAGATTCTGGACAGCCCAACTTGATCCATATCCTCCAATAGATCTTATTTCAAAATACAATCATTGACATTTCTTTTTTAAATTAAGTGGAAATTAATTTGTAATATTACTCGGGATTGGGATGATATTCAGAAAAAAATCTAGTTCATACCGCCACTCCCATTTGGTGCAATTCTCAATTCCCTTCAATTAAGTTTCACATGAGCTCTTCCCTGAATAAAAAATGTATATGGTTAAAAATATATTTAATTCATTGGTAAGTAAAAGTGATTTGAAGAGTTAAGTGTAGGGAAAAGCACCATTTTACCTTTCTACTTTATAGGCAGATTAAGGCCACCATAGCCAAGAAGGAAGCTGCGGATGAGTCATCAAGACCACCCACCCTTTTTTCTCTGCCATATATGAGTCAGAGTATTCAGTGAAAAAAAGGTTCTCCATTTTATTCTAAATTAGAAATTTCATCCTCTCAAGGAGGTTCTTATGAAGCACCAGATTCCAAGAGGTAGGTTACAGAAAATATCAACTCTACCCAAATTTCTTGGTCAGATGCAATCTTATGAAATCAATACATCTTTTCATCTGTCGGGTACAGTAGGGTGTACTTCAAATTGCTCCAATACTCATATATGACACCTTTTAAATTTACAAGATACTAAAGGAGAATGGAAATCACTGTCCTGGTGTTGGTTAATAAAGGCTGATTACTTCTTTTGTTTGCAAGGCGCCCAAAGTTAGAAAGTGTGACTAGAAGTGAAGCATCTAGTAAAAAAGAAGTTGACCCTAATTTAGAGATTGTGGACCTAGTTCTTCTATTTAGCTTTAACTCAATTAATGGAGAGCTCCCATCTGTCTTTAATACTGCTAATGCTTGTGACCACATTGGTAAATTGAAGATTACTATATAGTTTAAATCTTCACAAACACGTTGTTTCCCACTCTACATGAAAACAAGTGGTATGGAAGAATAACAAACCCCACATGCCTTTGTCAAAGTTAATAAACTCTACAGGGGTCATCTTGTTGAATTGTGAAGGTAATCCTTTTTACCCTAGATGGTTAAATATGGATCAATTATTTATTTCTCGCTTCAGCTTCTCATAATTCTTATCTTTTTCATAAATATCCAAATATATATCACTGTCTGTCAGTTTTGCAAATTTTTGCAGGCAGCTTATTTCCTTTGGCAAAAATACATTCCTTTGATTCTCTATTTGTTACAACAAATCTATTAAAATAAAATGTTGAACAGTCCATTTTTTGCACAGTCACCTCTATTTTTTTGCTTACAGGTATTGTTGGTTTCTAACTCTGCACACTGGGGCCCTGTTGACCAAATCCAGGTGTATGAGCTCCGAACCTTAAAAACATGATAAATATGGCAATTTGGGGTTAGCTATTTTCAACTGTCCAGTATCGATCAAAATAACTTTAGTTTGACCGAGATCATAAAAGTTCTATACAATCAAACAAGTAAAATATATAATAAATACCAAAACACAGTAAAACAGCTTATTACATGAAAAAAGCAGAATAGCAGCATGAATTCACTGACCAAAGAAGGGTGTCATACAACGTCTATAGATGAGCAGCAAATGATCCAAAAAGCCCTTTATAGCTCTAGAACCAAATCATTTAATCGCAGATTGTCTAATCGATTACACCAGCCAAAACAAATGTAGCGACCCCACACACAAACAGGGGACTGGGGTTTGTTTTAAATTAGCCTAGGGCAGCAGAATGACTAGAGGTACCCAGCTGTCTACAAATAGGTACCAAGCACACCAAGGGGGGCTGGGCATAGGTTAGGCATACAAACAAAACATGTGGTATAGACTCAGCCTGGATACTACAAAAGGGACACATGGCGGACTTAGATCCCGTCACTTGATAGTTAACAACATGAGAGGAAGTGGTGCCATTCAGAATTAGAAGTGCAATTTCCGGTCATGTGGGACAGTAATCAGGTCCCATTATTTCTAAAAAAAATTATATATATATAAATAGACTTTATTCGCTCTTTAAAATAAAAACCATAAAAGTCAAACCAGCCATGACACACATTTCAAAATGTTCCTCGATATTAACAGTTAAAAATACATAGAATAAATACAAAGTTAAAAAGGTCCTACAGAGATATAAAAGATGATGAATGTCTTACACTCCAAGGGGTTTAATCACAGCTGTTTCTCAACTTTAAAGCAACTATTAAAAAACTAAAAACATTAAGAATAATATCTCCTGGGAGCATTTGCAAGTAAATGAGTGCGGGGCAAACCTGCATAAAATTAGCCGTTTTCAGTTCTGGGAGAATATAATGTTTCCTGGGTACTTTATAGAAGCTATAAAACATCATAAAATGTAGTGTGTCCTGAGGAGACTTAATGTTGCAACCGCAGATTAACACCACTATTCCCTCTGCGGGTAGGCTAACAAGAAGGGCGATAGGGTCAGCCGGAACTTAGTGTGTAAAAAGCGGTCATACCTACTTTTTAACACACAAGAGCTAAGGCTCGGTAGTGGACACAGTTTTCAGGAGCACATATTGACTAACACTAGACTTCATTAAAGCGCCCCCTTCCCTATCCAACTACCACCTTCTAAAAAATTGTTCTTTCACCCAGTTGTAGTCCTGTTTGCAGAGACTATCTGGATTCCTAAATAAATCTCCCCTACCTAAATTCAGAAAACAGTCCCGGATATATTTAAAACAGGGAATGTGAAGGGAATAATCCAAAGCCAGGCATTCCTTGATAATCTCTTTGCTCAATTGGATCAGAGGCCTGGTTCAGATATTTATCCAAAGGGAGAGTGGCCAAAAAGCAGTGATATCGGTTAGATTAGCCACTCCCAATTCTTTATGTACTGGGAAGGTTCAAGTACTTTGCAGGACACACAGAAAGTGTCTCAAAAAAGCATTTATGACAATTTGCAACTCCTTCCGATTGGTATAACCCCAAATTTCACCCCCACACACTGCTTTAGAGATGGACTATAGATCTGTGAGTGCCAGAGGGGCTGCTGCCTGGTCATGTAGCAGCATTAAATAAAGCAGCATTTGCCCTGACAGGTCCTCTTTTTTCCTATTAACCAGGGGATGCCAGTTCAGGGAGAAGTCAAACAACAAACCCAGATAAAAAAACTCCCTGGTCTTTGGCACAGGAGACTACAGAACTTTAAAAGTAATTGATTTAGTGGATCGAGGGACTACGACCATTATAAATGAAGTTTCATCATCCACTGATAAATCCAACTCTTCCGTAATATAAACAAACAAGTCCAGTAAGGTCTGCAAGGCCCCTGGCGGTTCTGGCCATGGGTACTGTATCGTTTGGGTATAATAAGACTGGCAGATGCAGGGAAGACAGTCTACTTTTAAATCAGACAGGAGCTGCTCCAAATTATTAACATATACGTTAAAAATGAATGGGGCCAAAATACAGCCCAGCCACACCCCCCTTTCAGGTTTAAAATGGCATGTGACATTTAAATGTTTTGAGTAGTGTACCACTGTCGCTATGTCCCTCTGAAAGTCCCTCAAAATAAAACAATGTCCCGATCTACCCCCATGGATGAGATAATCTGCCAGAGTTTGGATCTATTTATGCAGTCAAAGTCGGATGACAGATTCATAAAAGCTAGATGTTTTGCGCTGCGTCTTGTAACAGTATATTTGCTTAATACTAGATATAAGTTCAGGCATTGATCCACAGTTGACCTCCCAGACCGGAAGCCATACTGTGCCTCCGACAAAACGTTATTAGTCTCTGCCCATTCAGAAGCTGTTCAAGAGTATACACCCCACCACCTTAATCACTGAGTCAGGCAGTGATATGGGCCTGTAGCAATGGGTACTGTCCCTGCCACCCTTTTTAACAAGCATTTGCAATGCAATAGGTCTCGCAGCATTTAAGTTTGAGTTACTGGCATTGTAAATGACAATGCTTTGCATAATTTTTGTTTTTTGGTGCCCGTGTGTGCATGGCAGTGGTGGTGTCTGTGTGTGCATGGCAGTGGTGGTGTCTGTGTGTGCATGCCAGTGGTGGTGTCTGTGTGTGCATGGCAGTGGTGGTGTCCGTGTGTGTATGGGAGGGGTGGTTTCTGTGTGTACATGGCAAAGGTGGTGTCCGTGTGTGTGTATGGCAATGGTGGTGTCTGTGCGTGCATGGCAGTGGTGGTTTCCCTGTGTGTATGGCAGTGGTGGTGCCCGTGTGTGCATGGCAGTGGTGGTGTCTGTGTGTGCATGGCAGTGGTGGTGTCTGTGTGTGCATGCCAGTGGTGGTGCCCGTGTGTGCATGGCAGTGGTGGTGTCCGTGTGTGTATGGGAGGGGTGGTGTCCGTGTGTGTATGGGAGGGGTGGTTTCTGTGTGTACATGGCAGTGGTGGTGTCTGTGTGTGCATGGCAGTGGTGGTGTCTGTGCGTGCATGGCAGTGGTGGTTTCCCTGTGTGTATGGCAGTGGTGGTGTCCGTGTGTGCATGGCAGTGGTGGTGTTTGTGTATGTATGGCAGTGGTGGTTTCCCTGTGTGTATGGCAGTGATGGTGTCCGTGTGTGCATGGTAGTGATGGTGTCCGTGTGTGTATGGCAGTGGTGCTACGTATATAAGTGTGCTTGGCCTGTGGCCATAGATTAGACTAAGGGTGTGATCAGAGTGTGTGAGTGTTTTGTTTGAGGGGGCAAGTGTGCGTTTCTGTGAGTAGAAAGTGAAGTACGCAGTTGTATGTGTTTGTTAGTGTAAATGGGTGTAAATATTCCACGCACTTACATAGTGGCAATCCAGAACCCTCACACAACACAGCGGATGAGGGGAAAAATCTTGCAGATGCGCACCTGAGCCAACAGAGATTACGTGGGCATATGTGAGGAAATGAGAATCGGTACCAATTTGTGTATCTTTGCTTCGGGAGGTTGGATATGTGGCGATGTGTCCATAAGTCTCATGGAGAGACGGGAAAAAGAACGAGAGAGAGACCCAGCGAGCACAACCTGCAGCATCGCGGACAGCCTGCCGGCTTCAGCTCTCTTCTGCCTCCGCCTCCCGCACTCCCAGTCAGCCTCTTTATCTTCAGAACTGGTCTTTTCAACCGATGACTGCGTTGGGAACCTGGGGACAGTGAGGACAGGAGGCGAGCCTTCACAGATGTGGAATGGAGGAGTTGGTGACGAGCCACAACAAAACCAGTCACTCTGCGGGTTACTTGCTATCAGAGCTAAACGCAGGCAGCCCAGTGAGTGTGAACACGTGCTATGATTGTCACCAGCCCTCTTATAGACGCCAGAGTTCAACACTGCCAATGCGGTACCGGGGTTACAGGGCAGCATGAGGAGATAAAACTGCTGCAATAAGTACAAAGTCCATGTGGGGGCACCCTAACAAACTGTAGGCATCGGTTAGAGCAAGTGAGCACATTTGTAGGTTTTTAGCTGCTACACCATGCAAGCTCAAGGCCCTGGACAGGCTCCGGTACTTTACAACAACATGGAAACCGCTTGGTTGCAGTGCCATGCTTTGCCAATATGCCCCCCTTGCCTTTCTCATGCTTGGCCTTGTTGTCCTTGGTCTCAGAGAGCCCCTCTTGTTGGCGAAATAGAGTTGCGGCTCCCGAGAGTGGGGGTGTGGCTGCTGTAACAGGGGATGAGCCGGCTCCTGAGACTGATGTGGCTGCAGCTGCCAGGAATATGAACCGGCAGGCATGAACTAAACTACTACCAAGACGGTGATGGGTAGTCCGGCCAGCGCTGTAAGGACGGGACTATGCGGTTCTGCCATTTTGGGCTCCTATGATGTATTCTATTGTGGGGGAGGAGCTTGCCACAATCTACTGCCAGGCAAAGCCTGTGACCGATAGTAAGATTCCCCCATGAGACATGTCGGCGGGACAGCAGAAGCAGGGCGCTGCGGCTGCACTGCGGAGGCGGCTGCGCCATTTCAAATCAAAGTAGCGAGTCAAAACGCGAAAGCTTAACAAAAATGCATCGCGCTCAAATGTAATGAAAGCAACATAGAACACCTTATTGCCGGACAAAGCCCATGTTCAGCTGTACCATTCACCCATGAGATATGTCAGCGGGGCACAGTCGCTATACTGTGGAGCCAGCGGCGGCATTTCAAATCAAACTAGCTAGTCAAAACACAAAAGCTTAAAAAGCTTTGGAGGCTGACATGATTCAAGCGCTGGTAGGCGTCAGACTGGGTTAGAAAATAAACTCAGCAAAAAGCGGATCCCGTTTGTGGTTTAGATGAAAAACAGCGAGAGACAGCCAGAGATCTATAGCAGCGGCGGAAAGCAGCGAAACCGAAACTTACCAGGCGCGCGCCCCTTGTAGTACAGATGCGGCATCGGAGGAGGGGGCGGGGAGGGGTGCTGTGACGTCAGCCTCGTTCTCGGAGTCCATTGGCCCCGGCCTCGGATCTTCCACGCGCTGTAAGGCGGGCATAATTCACAGTGACGCGGGGCTCTCCCTCGGGCGGAGCCCCGCGGAGAACACCGGACTGGCGGTAAGTTGGACGGGGGGCGGTGCGCTTGTGTGTGCGAGCGTGTGTGTGGCGGGGGAGCGTGTGTGTGTGTGTGTGTGTGCGCGACGGGGGTCTCTGTATGTGTGCGTGCGTGTATGTGCGCTCCTGTGTGTGCGCATGCGTGCAGGGGGAAGTGTGCCTGTGTATGTATGCGCTTCCCAGGAGACAGACACGGCGAGCGCGTTCGCGCGCACGTGGCCTGCGCCGATCGCCTTTTGAGAGATGCGCGCGGCCAGGTGCTGTCTCCTGGGAAGCAGAGTCAGTGACAATAGATCTTGGCGAGTACAGTGCTTACGCACTGTATCGCTACGAGACCTAAAAACTGGTACAATAGTTGACTTTGCCCATGACTTCTGGGGAGTCTCCACAGCAGCATTAATAAGAGAGGTCAGGACCTGGACAAAAACCTCCACGTCCTGTACGTAGAGGTCAAGGGGGATCCCATCGGGACCCGGGGCCTTGTTCTTAGATAGATTGTTCTTAGATAAACCCAAAATGCCTTTCTTGACCTCCTCTGATGAAAAGTTCAAGGCAGCATTCCCTTCTATCCTACTTGTACCCCCCACTGTTGGCAGAGGATGGGGAGTGATACATTTCCTCAAAATGTCCCACCCAGGAGGGCGGGCCAAGATGAGATGGCGACTGAGTAGAATGTGCCTTCTTGTCGCTCCGCCTCGCTAGCCAGGCCTCATTGTCCATTCATCCGAAAGCTGAACCAGAGAGCCCAGCCATGAGATGTGTTGGAACTGGCAAGACCAGAAAGCAATTTGACTTACCTACAGCTAGGAAAAGGCTGAGCACTGAGTGGACAGGAGCTGCCGGCCCACGCTGGGGCCTGGGGTCAGGCACTCTCCCAGAAGAGCGACGCAAAGCCAGGGCGGAGGCGTGGCTGGACCGGTCCCCGCAGTGATACAGGGGTCGGAGAAGACCCTTAGCTAATCCAGGGAAGGTGAACAGCGCTGGGACAGGGAAGACGTTCATGTGCTGACAACAAGCAGCCTGTGGCCAGGGTCTTTCCCAGCTGTGTGGGGCCTAACGGTGGAGAAGACAACGCAGATCAGACCACAAATGCCTTCCCCTTTTGCGGCTGGAGTCTGGCGAGGCTCTGGATGGCTGCTGAGGGAGAGGTGTCATTCAACGAGACACGAGGGAGAGAGTGGCCCTGAGAGACCTCAGGGGAGGGAGGCTGACAGAGGGGCTCGGTCGGACACCACAGACTAGTACATTCAAGAAGGCAGTGGACCGATACTGCAGTAGGTAAGTTGGGGACCCACCTTCCTTGGGGCCCACAAGCATCCTCAACTTCCCTATGAACAAAAGGGGCCTGTGCAGGCCGCGTTTTCCTCTGACTGGGCCTCTTTTGCTTGATATCCTTCACAGGGTGCAGTGTGCCATGGGGCTCTGACGGGGCCCTCTCATAAGCCCTAGGAGGGAAACCCCTGTGAGGCATCTGGCTGGTGATCACCTGGAGCTTTCACTTATGCCCCTCTTGCCCTGAATTGACTCTGGGACACGTGGGACAAGAGCCTGCAAGAGATAGATCTGGAAGAAGGGCCATCCCTCCCCATGGGCGCGAGGACCGGCAATTCCGCTCCGGTCCCCCACAAAACTGAACTCTTTCAGCATGCTCTCGAGGGGCCTTGTGAGCCGGGGAAGCCTTGGGGAAGAGACAGGCAGGAAGGCCGACAGAGGATCATTCCCTCCTGACTTAAAGAAGTTTTACATAGTCGGCACATATACCCACATCTCTTGGGCGCTGTAGGTGACCCCCTTGATACTGTGAGCAAGAAGTGTTGCCCACACCAACGTTTCAGAACTGACTATAGCAAAGTACCAGAGGCTCAACATCCTCCGACCACAAACCACCTGCAACCGACCGACCACAAACCACCTGCAACCACATAGTGGCCCCCCTGGCGAATATCCTGAGAGCCTTTGGTTTTTGCCCAGTGTCATATGCTGACGATACTCAGCTGCTCTTTCCCTTTGACCATCTAACTCCAGAGGTATTACATTCTTTCTCTGAGGGGATGAGAGCAGTTTCCCAATGGATGTCTTTGAATAAGTTGCAGTGCAACGTTTCAAAGACAGAGGTTATGCTCTTTGGTGAGGCTAAAATCTGCTGGGCTCCTGACTGGTGGCCTCTAGATCTAGGCCCAGTCCCTGAGCCTAAGCAGATAGTCAAGAACCTAGGGGTCCGTCTGGAACAAGAACTCAGCCTGAAGCAGCACGTTACCAACATTGTGGGGTCCTGTTTTCGAACTATAGGACTACTGCGCAGAGTTTTTCCACTGCTTCCAGACACTATTAGAAAGACCCTGGTCCAGGCGCTGGTTATCAGTCGTCTCGACTATTGTAATGGCCTCTTGCTGTCAGCTAATGAGGAGGATCTGGACAGGTTGCAGGTTGTGCAGAACACTGCAGCTAGGCTGGTGGTAAATGCTCCTCCCAGAACACCATCAAAACCACTTCTTGCCAGGCTTCATTGGCTCTCCATCCGTCAGAGAGTCACCTTTAAGATCTGTTGTACGGTACATAAAGGTCTTCATGGTTTGGGTCCCTCTTATCTCGCAGACAAGTTTGTGCCGTATGTCCCTTCCCGTGCTCTACGGTCCAGTGATCAATTGCTTCTTATGATTCCTAGGATCAAGCGGGCAAGGCAAGGGGGTAAGGCTCTGTCGGTAAGGGGACCGAAGATTTGGAATGGCCTCCCCCTCCAGCTTAGGCAGCTTGAAAATCATCTGGCCTTCAGGAAAAAGCTGAAGACGTTTCTGTTCCAGGTCTAACTATACAGTCTCAGAATTGGATTGCAGTTATGTTACTTGTTCTCCTGTAGGTTCGGCAGTCATAAAGCGCGGAGATACTCCCCTGGGAGTCTATTCTAGCGCTCTACAAACACGCAAAATAAAAATAAATAAATAGTGGTCAGCAAGGGGACGATAGACCCCTCAGTCAAAGAATTACTCCTCAAGTCTTCCAGCTCTCGTGTTGAGTCCTCGGCAGCTTCCATGGAGCCACACTTCTATAGCTCCTGGTGACGCCGAAGCCCTGCTCCCTCGCTCTTTCATAGAAACGCTAAGCGATTCACTGAAGGAAAACCTGCAATCCATGATGAAAAAGTTGGGTCAGGAACTTAGAAAGGCGAGACAGGATATAGACTCGCTGGTAGATAGGGTAGACACTCTGGAAGCACATGACACCAGCAGCTATGAGAAAATTGAACAATTATAGCAAAAGGCGATCCGGCTAAAAGATCAACATCTACTTGCAGGCGCTCGCTGAGGACCTTGAAAATCGCTCAAGGGGCAAAACATGCGCATTAGGGGATCCCAAGTGGCTCAGAAGGCCAAAACATCTCTTCCTTTGTTGAGGATCTCTTCAGAGCAATCCTGAAGGCTCCACCGGGCCTGAAGGTCAAGCTGGACCGTACTCACCACGTTGACCCCCAGAGATCCGCCCCAGCACCCCCCATGGACAGAAAGTCTCAATTGCTTCAGTTTTGGGGGCACCACCTCTGCTGTTCCAGGACCATGCTGCATCTGCCCTTCAAAAAAGGAGAGCATTCCCGTCAATTACAACATACAGCTGTTCCATCGACATCCCCTACTCATGGGGACATCCTTTTAGACTAATTGTCCACCTGGATGGGAAGATAAATCAGATTTGCTCCTGAGGGAGGCCCATCAATTACTAAACTTTTCAACAGATGCCCTGAAAGACTTCCCACCGCCTGCAAGGACAGGCAGCGACTATAGGTCTGGTAGATGGCAGACAGCGGGCAGCGAGTCCGCTGATTTCCGCCCTGACCCAGAGACAATTTCAAAAGAATGTGAGGCGGTGCTGGCTTCCATTGGTGAAGATAATAGTGATCCAGCATAATAGGAGCTGAGTTGACTTAGCTAGTAGTCGCCTACCAGCAACACTAACTATCCCCTGGTTCTTGTCTTCTAATAGACTACAAGAGCAGTGGGCCGGGATGGGGTGGGACTGAGACGGCAGAAGTCTTCCACCCCTACCATGGGTTCTACCCAGGACACTTCCGTTGCTCAATGTTGTTTTGTTTTTTGTTTGTTGTTTAAATTGGGATTAGTTGGGCCCTCTCTCACCTCCAATTTCCCTGGGGTAGATGCCCGCCATCCAGTCACTCAGCATCCATCTGGGGAAATCCACTCTCGGTTCTCCTTCTATCAGTCATCCCATTTCCCTGCACTTTGCATTTCCATGGGTCTTCTTTTAAACCTCTTTAATGATTTCAAATATTAAAATCTTCACCTTAAATGTGAAAGGTCTCAATAATCCAGTAAAAAGGCAAACTATCCTTTCCTATTTGGAACACTCTGGGGTCCATCATTTCCTCCTTCAGGCGACTCATCTTCTCCCTGGGGAGTCACGCTGACTGTGCTCTAGGGCTTTCCTTCATCTGCTATTCTATTTCCAATCCTCAAAAATTGCTGGGGTAGCCATTTTAGTATAATCCACCTTTCCCGGGAAAGTCGGTCCCAAGCAGGCAGAGATCAGATGTAGGCTGCTAGCCCATTCCTTTACATTAGGCCCCCACACCTTCACGGTAGGCATGATCTATGCCCCTAACGAAGGGAGGGAACACTTCCTGGAGAAAGTGGCATCTGAATTCATCCAACCGACCGATTGGGGCATTACTGCTGGGGGGGGGGACTTAAATCTGGCTTTTGATAACTCTATTGACAGATCAGCAGAACAGCATGGCCAAATGGATACCCTTGAGGGAGGGGGCAAATATTCTGGAGGAGGCAGGGTGAGTACACGTTTTATTCCCACTCTCACAAAACATACACAAGAATTGATTACTTCTTAAGCACCCAAAACATGGCCACCCACATACAACAAGCTGACATACTCCCATGCACGCTGTCAGACCACTCGGCGGTGACATTAGATATTTCCCTTCCCTTCTATCACCCCGTCTAGAACATGGCGACTTAGGGATACCATACTACATCGCCCAGAGGTGGTTCAGGAGGTCTCACAAGTATTACAAGACTATCTGGATAGGAATGATACCCCTGATACCCTGAAACACCTATCGCCATACTTTGGGACATGTTGAAAGCAGTGATAAAGGTACAATTCATTTCGACAGCTGCGTCCGATAAGATACGTAGGGATAAGAGAGAATATCTCACAAGACAAGTACAAGAGCTGGAAGATATACACCAACAGACAGGTGCACCTCGGATCTGGTGGCAGCTCGAAGCGGCTAGAACTCAATTGTCTGCCCTGGATCTTGCTAGGGCGGAGCATGCGGCGCTCCGTTAAAGACACACCTTCTATACCGGGGGCAACAGCATCAGGAAACTGTTAGCTAGTAGGCTATGAATTCAGGGACAGGCTGCTGGGGTATCATCTGTGATTAGCACTACAGGAATAAAACACTATGCATGGGCGGAGAATCCGAGATTCGCGAATTTCCCGCAAAATCCGCGAGCGGAACGGATTGGGTCAAAAGTTCAAGCTGACTTTTGTAACTCTTTTAGAATGGCGCCGGCAAGCTGCCATAGCCATTCTAAAATAGTTATAAAAGTCAGCTTCAACAGGAAGCTCTAATAGATAAAGTAAAGCAGGTGCTGCTCAAATTCAGTTACACAATCCTTAATCACCCCAAACTTGGGGTGATTAATGATTGTGTAACTTAATTTGACCTTCAACTCCTGCTTTACTTTATCTATTAGTGCTTCCTGGTGAAGCTTTTTGTAGCTATTTTAGAATGGCGCTGGCAGCTTGCCGGCGCCATTCTAAGTGGGGCTG
This sequence comes from Lissotriton vulgaris, assembly GCF_964263255.1. Taxonomy (NCBI): domain Eukaryota; kingdom Metazoa; phylum Chordata; class Amphibia; order Caudata; family Salamandridae; genus Lissotriton; species Lissotriton vulgaris. Next base: position 1,311,539,627 of record NC_141695.1, read on the forward strand.
AGGGCAGAAGGGCACAAAAGTGGGACAGAGGGCAGAAGGGGACAAAAAATGAGTGGGGCAAAGGGCAGATGGGCATAAAAAACGAGAGGGTAGCAGTGATTAACTAGGCAAAAAAAAAACAAGCGAAAACGCAAAGCGGCTCGCGAACACCCGCGAACACGCAAAGTACCCCGCGAACTCGCAAAAATGAAAAATTCTGCAAATTCGCACAAATTCGCGAATTTGGCGGATTGCGAATTCGCAAATCCGCAAATTCACGGGTTGCGAATTCGCAAAATTGGCCCATGCTTATAAAACACACCAAAGACCAACAAATTACTGAAAGGTTCCCATACTATTACGTGGGTTTATATGATTCACAAGACCTACCCACAGACGCTCTGGCAGACTACCTTCGGGAAGCCGTCACTTCCAGACTAACACCAGAGCAGGCAGAGACACTCGCAGTAGCTCCGAATAGAGGAGGTGATTTCAGCTATCTCCAAGCAGAAGTTGCTTAAGTCCCTGGGTCCCAATGGGTTCACGTCGCTCTTTTATAAGACATTCTGTAATATTTTATCTCCCGTTCTTACCAGAGTTTATAACGCGGTCGGAAATTCCTCAGCACTCCCACCCACTATGCCAGAAGCTGCCTTGGTGGTTATACCTAAACCAGGCAAAGATAAGCACCAATGTGCTTCTTATTGGCCAAACTTTAAATTATTTCAAGGGATATTGGCTTTGAGGCTGTCTAAACTCCTCCTAGGCCTGGTCGATCCCGACCAGGCCGGCTTTATAACTAACAGAAAATGAGCAGACAACACCAAATGCCTACTACATATTATAGATAAGGCATAGCGCTTCGACACTGAGCGCATTCTCCTCTCCATTGACGCAGAAAAAGTGTTTCTTAAGAGTCCACTGTCCATACCTGAGACACACCATACAACATTTCGGCCTGCCTGACAGATATATACAATGGGTCATGAGTAGTTACACTACCCCAAGTGCGACTGTGCGAGTGAACGGTATCGCTTCCACCCCCTTTCCCATCAGGAACAAGACAGTGGTGCCCGCTTTCCACCCTCCTCTTTGCCCTCTAAATGGAGCCCGTGGTGCAAATGGTAAAGGATAACACCCTCATAACAGGGGTGAGCTTCGGAGGGGATAAGCATATGCTCAGCCTGTATACGACGGCCTTATAGAGTCATCAGAAGACCCCTCGACCTCCCTACCGGCCATAATGAAAGAGCTAGAACAATATGGTCAAGCAGCAGGATTCAAGGTTAATATTCACAAATCCCAAGCTCTCAATTAATCTCTTATAACCCTCATTCTCACTGAATTACAAGATACATATCCAATCCAATGGGCTCCATCGGCAATACCATATCGGGGGGTTCAACTCACAGCAAGTACACAACGCACATTAACACTGAACATTGACGCTATGCTCCGTCAGATACAAGAGGAACTACGAGGCTGGAGATTGCACGCCCTATCCTGGCTTGGAAGGGGAGCTGCGGTGAGAATTACTATACTACCTAAACTACTATACCTTTTCCAAACAATGCCATTAGAACTCGCTCCAGGCTCCCTGCAATCCATGCAACAAGAAGTAGACCAGTTTAAATGGGCAGATAAGAAGCCCCGCAAAAATAGAGACCTACGCTATAGACCCCTGAGAGAAGGGGGAATTGGGACCAGAACCTAAAGGAATACTTTAAGGTGGTACAAATTAAAACGTTTGTCAAATGATCACGCCGCAAGTCTGAAAAGCATTGGTTTTTCATGGACAGAGCAGTCCTAGGACCATCACTGTGGAAGATATCCTTCCTCCGTAAAGCGGCATGTCCTAAAAGCCTCTAATTATGCGGTGGTGGAGTGAGCTGAAGAATGATGATGGATTAAACTCAGATCAGTTGACTGAGGGTAAGTGTTTGATTTGCTCAAATGCTCCGTACATCATCCCCTTTGGTATCTAATTATCTCCCATCTTTCGTGCCACCCTAACGGCATGGGATAGAATGGCTGTGAAAAGAGCTCAGACCACTTTCCCTTCTCCGCTAACACCAATAGCGGCCAATTTAGATTTTAATCCAGTTCAGCCTGTGGGGGCAGGGAGGCCTCCGATCCATTTGCCACTTTTTTGACGCTATAAGCCCTCTAGTGTTAGAGGATTTTTGTTCACAACAACGATTCCCTGAAATCGAACGCTACAGATTCCAACAAATTAGACACTGGGTGATGCACCAGTCAGTTCGACCCCAAGCGCAGCACCGTTTATCTCCACAATGAAAATGGGTTACTATCCAAATCCTCAGATTCCGGTCTTATCTCTGAGATCTATGGCCTACTTCGCTCTCCCCTGGCGGATACCAACTCCCCTGGTCAGAGACGGTGGGAGGCTGAGCTGGGCTGCTCCCTTTCACAACAGGAATGGGGGGACATCTATTACCGCTTGCCACACTGCTCGTAATGTATCGAGCATAGAGACGGCTTCCAAGATGGCCACATACTGATACCTCACACCCCGAGGCTTCACAGAGGGAACCCGGCTCGCTCTACCCTTTGTTGGCGAGACTGTGGATCCTTAGGTACACCAACACATCTGCTCGGGATTGCTCTAAAATCACTTCCTTCTGGAAACAAGTAATTGATTATATAGATGCCCACCTCAATACACAATTAACCCACTTCCCAACCTACACCCTTCTAGGCTTACCTAATGCGTTTACATTTCCCCTTAAATCGCACAGAGGACGCCTAATTGGGTTGGCAATGGGAGCTGCGCTCCAGAACATACTGGCTCATTGGGGGTCCCGAAAGCTTCCAACTGATGTGGGGTGGTTACATCATATATGGTACACACTGGACATGGAATGTATCTACTTAATTCTGTCTAATCAGGGATCCACATATCAGAAACTTTGGAAACCATTCATATCCTTGCTCACATTTGAATTTCGAGAACTGACATGCCCCAAAGGGTAAACAACGTTTACCACAAATCTTTTTCCCCGCAGGGAATCACAATGCAGTCTTAACGACCGCGTTGTGATTTCGCATACCATTACTCCGCAAGTCGGAACAACGACTTGCGGATGGGGGGGGGTGTTGGATTTAAAATCCAACACCTTCCCTAGTATCCGCTCAGACTGGAGTTGGAATAGTAAATTATACTATTCCAACATCCAGCGCCCCCCCTCTGCACGTCGTTGTTCCGAGTTGTGGTGTAATGGTATGCGGAATCACAACCCGGTCGTTGTAACAACTGCGTTGTGATTCCCTGCGGAATAAGAACCTGCGGAAAAAGAACATACATTCGCCCCAAATAGCTGAGAGTCTTGCCCCTTGACGAAACCTTCTCAGGCCACGACTTAGACGAAGTTTACACCTATCATTAGACAACGGAGGAGTGAGGAGTTGGGCACCAGGGGAGTGGGGGGGTTAGGGTTTTGGAGGGAGGGGAGAGTTTTAGCGATATATTGTTATAATGTTCACTTTTAGGATGACAGGTATAGCATTAGATAAGCTGCAGATTACGATAAGTCCTTGTCTGTATTTTCTTGTTCTTTCTAAGCAAAACAATAAGAAAATGTGAACATAAAATGTCCAACCCAGCTGTATTCTGTTATATGAGCCTCCAGAGTGTCACCGGTATCTGCTGCGGAAAAGGGATTGTTGATGATACTCCAGAATTTGGAGCTACTCCTCAGGGTGCTAGCCTCTATCAGTTTAGTCCAGGCCTCCTCATTTTGGTTCTTCTGTCTAGTAAGTTCTTGTTTATACAGTCTACAGCTATTTCTAACTAAGGTGGGATCCCTTGGTTTGGCCATCAAAGGTATCATCAGGGTTCCCAGCGCCCAGGAACAGCCTGATTCAAACCATCTTGGCAACATACCTATTGCTGCGGGTCTGGTTCCGTCATAAGTTCTAAAATGGTATTAGAGATCTCTGAGAAGCCCTGCAATATACTAGATTGGTACTTCTGTTGGGATATATAAATTTCAAACTTTTTCTTATGCTGGGTGTAAAGAGTATTATAAAAAGAATATATGAAGTTATCTGGGACCACTTAAGCCTCCTACCCCCGTCAATGGCCTTATAGGTCCCTTTCACCCCATTCTAGGAGAATTAGCCAACAGGGACCCACAGATAATAGCACAACATGGATTATAATCACTATAAGGAAATTGTAAATCCCGAAAAAAAAGAAAGGAAGGATGCAGAAACAAAGAGAAAATCAATGAAAGACTCACAACCCCTCCCTGTAAAGGGCGGGATGGTCTCTTTTTTCGGGGCGGGGGGGGCAACTTACACATTGCTGAAACTAGGTCTAATTCATTTAAAATGGCATTAAGACTCTTTCCTGTTGGGTATGTTTCATGTGCATGCCAGTCATGCTGAAGCAGCCTAGAGCCTGCACTCCTTCGTCCCTCGGGTCCCCACATAAATGAACATTAAAATCACCAACTACCATAATATTTGCACTTGGCACATTGAATCCCTTTGAATTTGTTAAAAATGACCCCAATACATGAATGTTGGTAACCCCTAGGGGCGCTGAGATGGCATTATAAAAATTCAACAGGAGCAATTTTCTCGACCCCATGGACAATAAAATAGCTTTCAAATTGGGAACCTCCGTAGGTAAAACCTTAAGCCTGCAACTTATTGCTAGGTAACACAAAAATGATCAATTCCCCCATTGCCCTCCCCACCCGAGTAGGAGTTGCTGGAGAAAACAAGCATTTATAATGCAATAGGTCTTTCATTATTAAAGTTTGAGCTATTGGCATTGTAAATGACAATGCCTTTAATTAATTTGCATTGGTGCGTAAAAAAGCACTGTGTACTTCTAGTCCACAGCAAGGCTGGCAGTCTCTTTTACTGCCAGCCTTGCTCATCGTAAGCAAGGACACTATACGTTCAAAGTGCGTGTTTATGCACAGATTGCAGGTTTTAAAAACAAATGATTAAAAGACATTGTCATTTAAATGCCAATAGCTCAAACTTTAATAATGCGAGACCTATTGCATTGTAAATGCTTGTTTCACATGGTGTGTGGATGCTCCCATGTAAATAGATATTGGGGAAAGATGTGTGAGCCCCTTGAAAGTACGAAACTATGTACATCAGAGGGATGTCTGCTGGAGTTCCTCCAAAGGCCGAACCCCAAAAAACTCTGAAATAAATGTATTGATCTAGAATACGTTTTAGCGAAGAGGGCTGTTGCAATAACGTGGAAGACGAGGGATTGCCCCTTACACACCAGGTGGATAAATGAAGTCATAAAATGGGCTAAGTTCGAAAGCACTGCACTTAGGGGGGAAGCAAGGAGGGAAACCAGGACCCGTCTATTCGCAGACTTGTGGATTCAGTCTTACGTTCATTTGAGATTTACTCCAGTACAAAAAACTTATGATAATACAAATGAGGACGACGAGATTCAAATGCATGAGGGGCACCTCAACCAAATTACATATGAAGGAGCATACATGACCGGACTGCTGGGGGCTGTAATGTTACAAAGAATCGTGTGCCATATGAGGAACTCATACTGTATATAGAGAAAATGAGCCTACAATACGAGTCATAGGCTTTGTTAACTGTGTATGTAGTTACTTCGGAAGGATCAAGATCAATGAATGGAGATGTAAGAAATTGCATCCTTTGTAGAACATGCGTTGTAAAGATCAGAATTGCTTAGAAATACTGAGGCATGTGTGGCTTAAGAAATAAAGGTGAAAGAAAACTGCAAACCAGTTGCAAACTGCGGCTAAGTCAGCACGTTACGATATATTAAATGCAAAAACAAACAAGTGTGGGAGACCTGCTAGTAAGATGGTGAAAAGGGAGGACACTGTAAGAGGCACTGAAGAGACACATGGGAATTGAGACAGGAAGGGAAAGAGAGAAAGAAAGATGGGAAGGAAATGAGGTGAGAAGAGGCAGCGAGAACTAAGAGCAGCTAGAGATGGGTGGGACCTGGGAGTGCCTCGGGGAGAGAGGTAGGGGGTACAGACATAAAAAATACTAAAGTGCAGTAAACACATTTGCAAATGTCGCTTAAAATAACCCCACGTTGATTTGTACCTGCAGAGTTTATAAGCTGTCATTTGCAGTGGTTGTGATGGACAACCAGGTGGATTGTAGAAGAACTGCAAGGGGAGAACAACAATGGTAGAGATAAACCCACTAGTGGCAGGCCCCTTATAGATGCAAGAATTTGCTTCGCTATGTGAGGTGCTGTCCCCTGATAAGGATTTCATGACCCTGCCAACGCAGCTCACTCTTCGTACCATGATGATGTGACTTGCCACCCTAGCCCAGAGTTGTATTTAAGTTCAGCTAGTGCAGTATTTCTCTAAACAATGCGTCGATTTGAAATTTAAAAAGTCCCCAGTTAATTGGCCTAATACATTTTGCTTCTCCTTGCTTGCCAGCAGAGCCCAATATTGTTTCTTCATGGCAGCCGTAGAAGACAACCAGTTCACAAAAGAGGGAAAGCCTCATAACTGATGAACTCCTAACGTTTCCTGATATCACCATTAAACCTGCCAACAAAGGCGGAGAGATGGACTTACAGTCCGCCACAGCCTACAGAACAGTATGCCTTAGACTATAGGCAGACAAACACAACTACAAATTACTTGCTGTTGAACCCACACCCACACTGAAATCAGAGATTTACTCCATGGTAGAGGAGGCAGAGTGTGAGGGGTGGATCACAAAGCACAAAGGGGATTTTTTGAGAAATACCAATCTGGTGATACCATATTTTTTTTAACTCTGCCAAATGTCTACAAAAATCGTGACCCACTTCCTGGCAGGCCAATTGTTTCAGGGATAGGTTCCCTTCTCGAACCCTTGTCACAATTTTGTGACTTCTTCCTAGAGCCAATATTACAGAAGATGGAGACCTACATAAAAGACACAAAGGGCCTACTGGTCCACACCAGAAACATTTAATTCAATGACCAACTAGACATCCTAATGAGCTTAGATGTAGAGAGTCTGTACACCCCCCTCCCCAAGAATCAACACTAGAGGTCATTAATGGGGTACTTGAGAGTGCAGAATGGGCCTATTCCACTGAAAAAAATGTTGTGATGACCTGCTCTGACAAGAAACTACTTTGAGTTTGAAGGTACCCTTTTTCTACAAACCCACAGTACTTCCATGGGGAGTACCTTTGCCACTAGTGTGGCAGCTTTATATGTATACAAATTAGAAAAGAAAACATCTTACATGACACCAACCCATACCTGAGCAACATCTCTATTTGGAAATGATATATAGATGACATTCTTGTGGTAAAGAGAGGGAACATACAGATTGCCTTTGACTTCATTACTTGGCTCAAGAACCAGGATCAGAACCTTAAATGTGCATGTACTATCAGTAGAGAATCACTTACATTCCTGGAAGTGGATATTGTCCCAGAGAGAGGGACCTTACAGACACATACCCATCAGAAAACCACTGCTAAGAACAGTTTGTTACGCTTTGACAGTTTTCACCTGCTTCCATTGAAGGAAAATCTTCCTTATGGCCAATTCCTCGGTCTGCAGCGGAACTGCAGCTGTATAAACAACTTTAAACAACAAGCAGACCATTTGTCAGACAAAATGAGGGCATGCAACTACCCTGAGAAAATCATTCAGAAAACAAAATAAAATGTGTGAGGAATCAGAATTGAGATGCACTACTAAAAACATCAGCAAAAGAAAAAACAGAAACCCCTCTGGTATGTGTCACCACATACAGCATCGCCTCAGACTGCGTCAAAAAGATCATTAAATGCAATTGGAGCATTCTAAACACAGGACCCAGTCAGTGGGATTATCCCCTCTTTTCTAACAAAAGAGCAAAAACTTGCAGGATACACTTGTCCACACCAGACACAGAGCCACATTAAAATCAGAGAATTTGATTCACAGTGCCCGAAGCCTTCCAGAAGTAAGAGGTCACTACCCATGTGGTCAATGCAGCATCTGCCACCTGACCGCACCAATGAAAGAAATTGCCCTAGGCTTACACACTCCTAGGCAATTACAAAAACATACAAACTGTAACACTAAACAGGTCATATACTTGATAACCTGTCCACGCAAACTCAGATATGTAGGCATGACTCCTCTTAAAATAAGCTCAAGAATTTGCGAACACAGGAGTAACATCAGGTGTAGAAGCAATACCACCGAAATAGCGGAACATTACATCACTGCTGGACACTCCGTAAATGACCTTAAATGCGTCATTATGGAACATGTCATAGTGGAAGCAAGGAATCTTGAAAGAATTCTATTTGAGAAGGAACAGAGTGTTTATAAATTACCCATGCACTGAATGATGACATCCCCTGGTGGAATGTGCTACAATAATATTTATTGCAGCACATCATCCAGTAGCTTATACTAATGAATACAGACTGCTGACTGACACTGGGTCTGTACAAAGGTGTATGTTTTCACCATATTATTCACATCATTGCAACGTAAAAATTTTTTACCTTTCCCCTTAGTGTGGTGTTTTCCCTGTTCTCTTCCCCCTTGTTGTTGTTGCCTTGCACTGCTCTCTATAGATCAACAAAACGACATATACGAGGCGATGGGACTACATTTCTCATCTCCGCCCACACACACACATGTGACCCCTTCTCTACGGCAGGGTGCATTGTAAGTATAAGGTAGGACAAGCCTGACCAAGTTGGCATGTCCTAATAGTGAATTACAGCCATATTCGTTTTTCACTATTGCGAGGTTACCTGCTCTCCATTAGTTAGAATGGGCTGCCAGGATTATTAATGCTACAATCCTAGCTTGCTCAGGGAGCATGGTGCAATGTCGAGTTTGGTATCCCTGAACCCGGGGTTTAATAACGCATCCGTTTGTGTGGATGGTTTTTGGACTCTGGGTTTGAAAATAGCACTTTTAGAAAGTGGCTATTTTTTTGTCTAACTATTTCTGGTTTCTGCTGGTTTGGTGTGTGTGTGACAGGAGCTGGGTGGCTCCAGAGGTCTGAGTGAGTCAGTGTGGGATGAGTGGGGCATTTTATTTATTTATTTATTTATTTATTTTAGAAGCTTGTAGAGCGCGGGGCTACCTCCGGCGGGGGTGTCCCGGCGCTAAGATTACATGAATATCACCAGAGAAGGTTGCCTAGTTCAAGTCCATCTGAGAGAAAAATCAAGAGATGCAGAAGCATTTAATTAGCGTTTAGTAAACAACCAGGTTTTTAGTTTGCGTCGAAAGACTGGCTCAGATTCGATGAACCTAAGGTCAAGAGGTAGGCTGTTCCAGAGCTTGGCAGCTGTGACGGTGAAAGTTCTGCCGCCACTTCGGGTAAGCCTGAATCTTGGGACGTTCAGTAGACGAAGGCTGTTAGATCTCAGATGTCTTACAGAAGATGATATCTTGAGTCGTTTGCTCAGATAGGTCGGGCCAGTTCCATGAATTGCCCGGAATGCAAGAATCAGGATTTTGAAATCAATACGCCGGGCTATGGGAAGCCAGTGTAGCTCATCCCGATAAGCTCTGACCAAATTACGGGCAGGGATATTTCCAATGAGCCTTGCTGCAGCGTTCTGAATGATTTACAAACGGTCTATAAGATATTGGGGGGCACCTGCATATAAACTATTGGCATAATCAAGATGTGCCGTGATAAGTGCCTGGACAACCGTTTAGCTGGATGTTTGGGGGAGGTAGGGAAACATCTTCCTAATCATACGCAGTTTATTAAAACAGGCCCCGCAACTTTATTGACCTGGGTTTTACCAGACAAGGTGTTGTCAAATGTGAAGCCAAGGTTGCGGGCAGACTGCACTGGTGTGGGTGGAGGGTTCAAGATGGTAGGCCACCATAGGGTTGCAGGGGGGGGTGATTTCTGGCTAAAAAAGAGAACCTCAGTTTTGTCGGTATTTAGGGCAAGGTGATTGGCAGACATCCAAGTGCAGATATTGCCAAGGCAGTTTCTGAAGTTGGTAAAGAGGGAGTCAGAATGGTCTCTAAATGAAAAAACGAGCTGAGTATCATCTCATTTGCATTGAGAATAGGGGGAGAGTAGTTCCTGATAGCCTTCCCTGCCTGATACAATGCTGGCTCTACCTCCTGCCAGGCGACTGATGACTCTGTGCCTGCCAGGGACGATCCTGGCCCCACCTCCTACCAGGAGGCCGATAGCTCTGCTCCTGCCAGTGACAATGCTGGCTCCACCTCCTGCTGGACGTCTGAGGACCCAGCCCTGCACAGTGAATAGGCCAGGTGCCTCTGCCTGGCTACACCCACAACAGACCCAGGATGTGGGGAAATTCCCCTGCATGGACAAAGGGATCAAAGCCAAAAAGGGGAATAAGAGAAGGACCCCTGAACCAAGAATTTAGATCACTTCTGACAAAGGAACCCTGAACCAAGGACAAGAAGCCTGCTGATCCAAGGACTTGCCCTACCCCTACTGCTAGTGTGCTGTTTGTTGGGGGAATCCTGCAGTGCTTCTTTATTTTTGCCAAGGAACCAGGAGAGAGGAACTGTGTGTGTACTCTCAGACTTTGCTAAAGAAAATCTCCAAGGGCTGATAGAGTGCCAGCCTCCTGTTGAAGTCACAGGGCTAAAGGACTTCATCTGCTAAAAGTGCTTGTTGCTGGAACTTGAGAATCCAGCACCTCTGAACGAATTCAGCAATCTCGACGCCGACGGACGCCGCCGAATCCAGCTCGACATCGTGAGTAACGGCTCCAGTGTCCCGCTTCCTCGACGCCAGACGCCGGGCCCGATCTACACCAGCAGCGCCAGTGAGTAGCGAGTTCGGCTCCAGCTCCAAGTGACCCCGTGTCTGCACCGCTGCTGATCGCATCGACTTCGAGCCCTCTCGACGCCGTGAGGGCTGTTCACTCTTGCAACATCATCATCGACGACGACGCCGTATCCTGCTTCACCTCGTGAGTGCTGCTCCGGCCTGACATCTGTCGACGCCACTGCAGGTCGCCCAGACTCCGAGGCCGGATCGACGCCGAAGACGCGACGCCGGACATCTCGACGCCGCCGATCATCGTGTGCTTCGCTTTTCCAAGGTACTGTGTTGTGGGGGTCCGTGTGACTCCGGGCTCGACGTAGCGCTACTCGCAGTCGACGCCGAACCTTTGGATTAACTTTGCCTCGACGTCGTGTGACTCCCGTGTGGGTTACATTGTTGCCAAGAACTGTGATTTAAAGAAGAAGAGTTGCTTTTGTAACTAAAGACTTTGTGCTAAGAAGAAACTACACTTGAACTATTATTTTTCCTTCCAAGAGTATTCATTAAGATTGTGGTATATTTTTGTCGTTATTTGGTCTTGTGCTAAGCCTTATATACAAATCCTTATTTTTATAATACTACTGGGTCGTGTCCATTTGTAGTGTATTTACTTTATTACTGTATGTGGTCATAAATGCTTAACGCACTGCCTCTGAGATAAGCCTGTCTGCTTTGCCAAGCTACCAAGGGGGTGAGCAGGGGTTATCTAAGTGTGTGATCCCCTTGCCCTGACTAGAGGAGGTGAGTCCCTATTTGTCAGAAGTGTATACCTCTGCCAACTAGAGACAGCCAAGTCTAACATCACTTTAGGAACCAAGAGAAATTTGAAAGCAAGACTACAGTTCTCAGCTCTACCGCATGCTAACGTCAACCACTCCTCCTTTAGGGACAATGTGACTCTGGTCATATGACTTCCTCCCTCAACATGAAAGACCAATTCAGGGCCTGCCATCGTTGGGGGAGTGGTGGGAGCTGAAAAGGTGCAAGGAAGGACGATGTCCATCTGTTTAGTATGTGCTGGGGGAAACAGAAAAATGGTGTCCTCTCGTTAGGAAACAAAGGGTAAACATTGTGCTTTCTATTCTCTTAAAGCGTGCAACTGCAGGGATTGCCACACCCCCACTACCTCATGGAGCCTGAATTTGTAGGAGACATGTAGGTGTCTAAACACGACAAAAAAAGTAAATACACTAGCGTGTGAATGCTTAACACATCTTGCTATTATAATGTTATTTTATTTACATTTAATAGCGAGTGTTTTAGTGTGTGTGTATATATATATATTTCAAGCCTCCTTACTCCGGTAAACGCTGCCGCCTACCAGAACAGCAGGTGTGTCGTCTTCAAAAACACCTCTGTAGTCAGGTCCTCATAAATTTAGCTCTCTCACGTAGCAGAAGCAACATGAGTTGACGACACCTTATGCTGGCCAAAATAATTTATTAAGTCAGCTCTTCTGATGCGTTTCGCCTGACCAGCAGGCTAGTTCACCCTAAACTTGTTCACCAAAGCTTTACATATCTCAAGTGGCCATTTTAACCACTGTGCACATTACAAACATCACGTGACATGACTACAACATAAGTGTGCAAGAGGAGACTCGTAGTTTTCTTGGCTAACCAGCTCTTAAACATAACTCATTATACAAATGAATTACATTTCAAATTACGGTTGCCAGTATCACCACCACAAATTAAAGTTTTCAAATTTAAGGAAACCCTTGGCGCAACTTGCACTTAACAACATGCTTTAATACAATTTTTCATCAAGTTCGACGTGGCTAGTGTTGCCGTTTTCTTCACCTTATCAAATAACTTTATTGACACCCTGCCATGCCAAAAGCTATGATTTAGCGTAATGCATGTTTTCTCCACTAAGTTGCTTCCAAAAATATCAGCCTGTTAATAACTAGATGGTCTAACATTATAGCGCCTATGGGTGTTCCTATTGTGGTTTAACTTAACGGTTTGAACTTTACATTTAGCCCCAGTGAGCAGAAAGGAGCACTGTCTACCTCAGCGTTGCAGCGCATATATACCAATATCTCATATACAGAGTTATATTTACCCCTGTTATACCTCTCTGGACAAACGGGCTATCAGATCTTTCTAATTGTACCAAATTGATAATTTGGGTACACTCTATTACGCGGAAGACCCATATTATAATAAATCCCAAGCTGGCATGGTCTTCACCTCACTGTGCGATGCAACACCCCTTAATAAAAAAACAAAGAAACAGAAGAAAGTGCTATTAAAGTGCAAGGTAATCAAATTGATACACAAAACATGCATATACAAACCTAGACTTAAGGCAGCTGCCTAATTAAGTCCCTTCTTCACAATGAATTCATCTTATTCGATACTCATGGAGGTAAACCCTCTAAAGGTGCGTACTCAAATCTTCTTCTACGTTGAACCCAGTTGGTGCCTGGGTATTTAACAAGCTTGCTGGTCAGGTGAAACGCGTCCGAAGAGCTGACTTAATAAATTATTTTGGCCAGCACAAGGTGTCGTCGACTCGTGTTGCTTCTGTTACGTGGGAGAGCTGAATATATATATATGTATGCGAACCTCCTAATGGCCATCTGGGAGAATGAAGTTGTGGAACAAGAGAAGAAAAAACATTCAAAAATTAAAGCATGGTGTTGTTTCATTGACGATTTGTTTGTCGTATGGGACGGGAACAAGGCAGAACTCCAAACCTTCATAGATTCATTGGAAACCAACAAATATATTCTCCACTTCATATCAGCCATAAGTGAAACTAATCTGGTATTCTTGGATGTAGAAATCTTTATTTTGAATAATCAAATGTGCACCAAGATACACAGAAAACCAACCTCATGCAACAGTATCTTCCATACCAACAGTGGGCATCCAGCCAATTTGAAGTGGAGCATACCTTATGGCCAGAAGCTAAGAGCTAAAAGATACTAACTGCTCACAGGAAGAGGACCTCAAACAGGAAATTGAAAGAAGGAGCGATCTTTTTTCTGGAAAGGGGGTACCTAAAAGAAGTGGTTGAGACAGCGGTATCAAGAATGTATCTAAAAGGAAGAACAGATCTCCTAACACCAGCTACTAATACAACAAAAATGAAATATAGAACAGGAGAGAAAATGGAAGAAACCCGTCTAATCATGGATTTTAACAATCAAAGTGATGATCTGAGGAGGGCACTAAGGAAATATTGGAAGATTCTTTTACTAGACGAAACCCTGAAGGAGAATTTAACATCATTCCCAAGTGTCACCTACAGAAGAACGTCTTCGCTACGAGATATCCTAACCAAAAGTCCTCTGGAGATTAAACCACCAATAAAGACATCTTGGCTAACCACTCCTGGTTTTTGGAAATGCACAAAATGCAAGGCCTGTGAACATGGTCTCAACATTACAGAGTACAAACTGCAGAATGGCAGGTCTGAAAAGATTGCGGATCATATTAGATGTGAATCGAAATATGTAATTTACAGACTTCTATGCCCTTGTGGGAAATCCTACATAGGAAGCACCATCAATAAATTGAAACTAAGGATATTCTAACACCTACATGCAATTAAGAACAAGGACCCCAACTATCCGATGGCTAAACACTTTGAGGAGTTCCATCTAAGTGACTGTAGCCAATTAAAATACTCAGGGAAAAAGATCACCAAACCATCACAAAGAGGGGGAGACCGCACAATGCAACTACGCAAATTGGAATCCAGAATGATTCTGGGACTGGGGACGGAGTACCCATATGGGCATAACCAAGATGCAGAACTGTATGTACATCTATAAATAGACTATATAATCATGAAAATTAGAGATTAAGGTGACACATGGATTTCCAAAAACAGTTAGCTGAATGTATATAGGTGTAAATATCATGAAAAAGAGTAACTTAACTAGCCCATATAACCTGAGTGATAATGAAATATGGCAGCTGTAAGAAAAATCGTTCAGAAAATTATGCACTTGTATTGGCACACAATATTCTAAGTGTGCACAAGCATGAGACAATAACATGATCAGGGTTGTGATTCACCTCTTAACAAAAGTTATTTTGTGTTTTCTATTTCAGAGACCACTCAAGGGAAAAGGTCCTATATGGGCTCTATGACTAAATACTTCATGTTTAGCGTACTGCGCAAACTAGCATTAGGAGTTGGTATTTAACAAAGCCGTAGAAAATCTACAGATTTAGTTGGTCCTGAAGAAAACCTGTTGACCCTGAATAGCACTTGTAACAGGCTGAAACATGCCGACCTTACTGAGCTATAGATGTTAGGGGTCATGGCACTCATACAACACCACACAGTTTTTATCCCAGCTAAGGGACCTTATTAATAAACAAGAATTAGGATCCTGAAGGCTTTTTGAACTTGCGCTTAGGGTTTAGAAAGAGCTCAGGTTACAAACCTGTGTTGAGCCCACCCACTCACACTCGGTGCAATGGGTGAGGATCCGATGATGAAGCATGCCACGGGGGGTACTAGTGGGTGAGGATCCTAATAATATATCCATGTGATGCAAGGGTCACATTGATTCACCTGGGTGCAGATCCCTTTCCACATTTGTATATATTGAGACCAGTTATTTTGACCTCTTAAAACATTATGAGGTCATCAGTTGTGAGGCTTTCCCACTTTTGTGTACTGATTACAATGTTTAAGGAAGACTGATGTTGCCCCAATTTTGCTTCTTACTCCTCCTTTTTTTTCTACAGCCTTAGAAGGAATCCAGTAATAACAGAGTGAATAGTGCAGGAAACACACCAATTGCATGAAAGCTGAATACTACCTGTGGACTGAAGCACACATTTTGCCAGCCATTAACAAGACTGACAAGTACAACATGGCCTCAGCCCTATACGTGCAGACTGACTGCTGCAGCTTTTAACCCCTTCCATCGTGATGACGAACCCCAGCCGTCATGCACTACTGTGCTCGTGTGCTGATGACGGCTGGGGTTCGTCACGGCCCGCCCCTGTTCGTGCTGTTTACAGCACACCAGAGGAATTGCGGCTGCATGGAAAGGGTTAAACCTGTTGCCAAAACAGTAAAATTAACCATTCCATATGAAGACTGTGTCACTAATGCCTAGCCTTGTTTAGAACGTTTCGACATTTAGGAGGTAAACTCAAATTACAATGGGGTTTCCAGAGCAGCTGATCATGGTCAGAGATGATACGCTATGATGGAGAAGCCCGCAGCTATCTCTCTCTAAAGTAGACATACTCTAATCTTACAAGGCTTGAGCTCTTGACATAATTGTCACAACAACAGTAAAGCAAAGGCAATTGACCAATTTCTCATTTGTCTCACTAGAGATATTATCTTCCTGAGTGGACGGGGAGGCAGCAGTGACACCGCCTGCACTTTTTCTGCAGTAGGTCAATCTCCATGGAGTAATAATGTATCACAGTGTATATGGTAGCATACAGCATACAATGTCCAGATTTGGTGCCAGAAATCACTGGGAAGCCAAACTTCCAAGTGTTGACCTGTCCTTTCCCAGACCATGGAATCTTTGGTATGGTTGACTTTCGAATTACTGTGTACTGTTTGGGATGTTTGCTGTTCTGGTCTGACAGGCTGGTGACGCAAAACTGCTCCACTACTAAAGATGCATACAGACTGGCAGAGAGAATGAAGCACATGCCATGTGGATGCCTGACTACAAACTACTTTACAAAATACACCACACCACACTGCTTAGTGTAGCATAGATTCATATTCAAAATGTGCACCCAATAGAATTATAATTGGGTATTTTATCTATTAATTGGACATAATGGATTGTACCTTGGTGTTCATGTGCCACTTAGGTGACAGGTATTGTTGCTATCATCAGATATGAAACATTGCTTTGGCATAAAAAGTTTAGTGAGAACACTTTTTATCATTTGAGTAAGTATACAACTTGATGAATTGACATGTACATAAATATAGCATAGCATCATAACTAGATATGTGATTAGCATATCTTTACACCATTTAACTATCTTTGGTAATTCAAGAAAACATCCAGTGGCCACACAGAAGTGTCAAAGCAAGTTAATGCATTTTTGTTTTTTTTGCTTCTCACAGTGGCTTAAGGTAAAACATCATTATCATGCTTGTAGTGATGTAAGTAGTTGTCATTGTTCTAATGTAAACCATTCACTTGGCTTGTAAAATCTGAGACTCCAACTAGGGTTGGTTTCTCATAATCTATTGCTCTTCTGAATACTTCAGGAGTGATTTTTGTTCCTTCAATGAGGATGCTTAATCAAACCTCTGGTGGTGACAACTGACCCACAGTTTCACAGGAAGTAAGAAGAATTTGTTTTTGCCCTGAAGAAGGGGCAGGACCGTGTCACCCTCTTTTGTGCGGCTAGATATCAACAACTAGTTAGTAGGTGAGTGCATAGATGGGCAGATTATAATCTTATGGATATCACCCCTGCACTATAAAAGTGAACATGGAGAATCTCATCCAATTTGAGCTGCATGTTTGCTTACAATTCTCTTTCTGCACTCAATAATATCATATGGCTCTACATTGAATCAGAAAGAGATTATTTCCCTGTTACATATGGTGAAGCAGTAGTCCGGGCTATGACTGGACAAGAGGCCACCTTGTTTTACCTTTTTAATATGTTCATTAGGAGTGGGGATTCAAAGTAACTCACTGTATGATCCACGCAATCTATTGATGTATCAGATCCATACAAGGATCTAGGGCAGGCATCTCCAACGAGTTGTGAGTAGCTCTTCTGTGTGCAGCCCAGCCTACTAATATAGAAGCTTTTTCTTGGTTGAAATAATTGTATACCAAAATTAAAAAGCAAGTGTTCAAGATGAAAATGCATATATTTTTCAGAATTCATAATTAGATGTTTAGAGAAAAATTGTTATATTTTTCAGAATGAATTTGAAGCAAATATTTGAATTGGAGAGATGTATTGCTTGAATGATTACCTTGGTGCCAAGGGGATTTCAGCTTTTCCTGTTATGTATTACCTATGAAGATGCATTACAAATTGATTATGCTTTCTTTACTTTACTGCACGCAACCCTGCCTAATGCACTGATGTGATTACTGCTACAATCTTGGATGGGGTGGTAATCACATATCTAACATTAGTAGCTTGGGATGATTTCCATTGAATATAAGGAGCTCTTATTACTGAAAAGGTTCGAAACCCCTGATCTAGGGTGATATCAAGCATACAGGGAGGAAATTTATAATTTCAGAAACCCCCAAACCTAAGATAAATAGAGGGCCTACGGTAACATTCTACGTTATATCAGTGCAAATTACCTAGTAATAATTCATCCATATAAATTTCACTGTGTTTATATTCGATAATTGATTTGGTGCTATAACTGACTAACTAAAGGCTTTTTCCAGCTAATCAGCAGCTAACTTGATGAAGCCCTATCACTTTTGTACAGAGAGATTTTGTTAGTTTTTGCTCGTTTTCTTTTTTATGCATCAGAAAAAAAAAACATAAGCAGCAGAGTGGCATTAACTGGCTAACGTGACATGCCAATGCTTTTGGAGTTACAATGTTAACACACCTCTAGCTTTGTACACTGCATCAGAAGTAACAAACAAAAGGATTACTTACCAGTAGGCCAGACCAGTAGGGTACTCCAGTGACAAAGAGTGGGACGAATGAGTAGCGATATCCTCCAGTACCAAAGTCACAGACAATCCCAAAACCAATTTGAATGATGCCATTTAATATCTGTGAGACCTCCAAAAATAAGAGAAACTAGATAAATATTCTCACTATTAAAATCAGAAGGTATATCAGAATAGAGAGTTCATCACTAGACTTATACATACACAGAGATGCCTCCCAATACTAGTGGGTGATAACATTCGGTAGTGAGGAAGGAGGTATTCACTTGTAATTACAATTAGTGTTTCTTGGAATATTTGTCAATTCAGGGAAATATATTTTAAGGGAGATAATATTACTGGATGTATCTTGGGTTTACATTTTTAAATTACTGCTTTAAGTCGGATCAATAGGGAGAACAAGAAAACAAACATGTAATGATTCAATTTTAGAGTAACAATCAAGGGTGTTGGGTGATCAATCTCTACACACAAAGTATATTGTTTACAAAATTTCAGTAGGTACGAAAGTTTTAAGCCCTTCCTCGGGACAAGGTTAATTCTCACTTTGAGCCTTTCAGAGCATTATTGCTGATGCAGGTGATGCTTTTGCATACTGCAGAAGCCGCAATATTCTTGGCTAACTCATATATTTTATTGAACTCTTATAAACTAAAACAATAACTATGTAAAATATGCTGTTTTATTAAATGGAGTTTTGAAGACTGTATCCTGAAAGTCTTTAAACAACGGAGACTGGGTTTTTATCAAGTAAAGACTTTAAAAACAATTGACCTAAACATATGTTTAAATTATTATTTTTTCTACCACAAAGCATAAAAAATCTAACCAATTTTTTCTGGGGGTTTCAATTATTTTATTGTGAATACCTTAAACTAACTTTTCTAACAATTACACAAAAAAGGTTATGCTTTTTAGCATTAAGGTAAAAACCTAGCAGGGGAAAACCACAACAAAAAACTAAAATATAACCAGCTCAAGCAATGTTTGGAACAACAATTAGGTTCACATTCTCCGGTGCTGTCAAATTCACAGATAGTATCATACCTAAATACCTGGGGAAAACATAAAAGAGTGATATTTGGTTTATACAACACATCTTTTTTCTCAACCTCTAAAACAGACACTACAAATTAAATGGCAGTCACAACTTTCAATTTCTTACACTACTGATGCATGAGAGACAATGATAGAGAATCTAGATAAAGGAACCCGTGAAGCTCAACTTAAATTTTGTCTATTTAAGATTCTTCATGATTGGCATCGGTCTCCTGCAAGATTAAAGAAAGCTGGTTTAATTTCCCATGGCAATTGCTGGAGATGTGATAACACCAACTGTGACTCAGCACACATTATATGTGACTGTCCATTGATTCAACCTTTCTGGGCATAAGTTGGAAAAATCTTATCTTCTACTATGACTTTACATCTTACGTTCACTCCTGCTGTTATTATCCTTCATGACCTTCAGTTATCTTTAAAACTCACCAAACCCCCAATGTCGTCTTTTTCACACAGCAATGGCCACAGCAAAAATATGCATTATACACAATTGGACATCTCCATCTCCTCCTTTGCAAGAAGAATGCTTGACAAGTATGTTCCAAACAGCATCACATGAGAGAATAATTTGAGAGAATAATTTATAATCTTCAAAATCAAACTGACATATTTCTACGTTTTTGGTCACCTTTCCTGAATCTGAATAGTGGCATGGATATTGATGACAACACTCCGGGAGTGGATACTAATACCCCTTGATCTGACATTTGACAATATACTTTCTTTCTTCCTCCCTCCCCTCCCTTCTTTCCCCCTGGTTCTCATGCGTTCCTAATATTATAATAACTAATATTTTTGTTGTATTATTATTTTATTATTCTAATATCTTATTATTCTCTCTTTTCTAATTTTCTTCTATTCTTTTATTCTTACTATTTCTTATTGACATCTCATTTTTCATTTCTCTTCATATAACTTCTATTGATGTGCTCTGTTAGTTCTTATATCAACTATTTTTCTATATTCTATTCAATACTCCATTCTCGATAAATTTTTCAATTTTCGATTTTACAAATGAATTAATCCTCGAGGGCTAAGGAGATTTGTCATGTTACTATTTTATATATTTGTAGCCATATATAATGTTTAATCTATATACTCAATTTATATATCTATTGAGTTAACCTATAATTGATTCTTTAAGAAGTGCTAGGGATTCCAAGGTTGGGAAACATACATTTGATAAAATATATAATTGATGCTTTGACCAAAGTACAGTGTGTGGATCTATGAACATAAATGGAGGCTGCCCTGACACTTAGTAAAACCCTATTAAAGAGGAGGTACTGGCACCATAAAATTGATCAACTGCTGGCATTCTCCTCTTAAGATCCCTGACGTCCGGACATGACCGGGAGCCACGAGCAGGAACAGCTAGACTCAGTTGTTTGCCTTCGCCAGTGTGTGAGTGTCCAGGCCATCCAGGTTGGGGCCTCCCCAATATCCCTTCTAGGTATTACCAGAAGGTAGATTTTTTTTTATTCCCACTCTCCCCTTGTACCCTGAATTTCACAATGAATTCTGTATCCAGGGATGGATCCTCGAAGTACACTGACTTGACCATTCTTCTTTTGCAGAGTAGATGAGGTTTTTCTCCCCTTGGTCCTGATGAAATGCTGCTCATCCATTAGGAAAATTGAGGCATGATACATGTCGACCCACTGATCACCCGCACTTCACCTTCACTTTTAGCTGTAGTAGGTGTAATTCTCCTATCCAGCAACGACTCACGTAGTTGGTTTTTAACCATAGCATCAGCGTCCACTGAATAAAGTTATTTTTGACTCTTTTAGCTATTTTTAGACAAACACTCTCACTCCAACACTACTCATCTTGCAAACGCTCCCACACCCCTTCATCCAGGCTCTTTTGGCATACAACACCGAAGATCTCCAGCAAAGAGCTCCCTATGGGGCCCGTTGGGCATTGCAGCAGCAGCCCAATGAGGAGCTGCCCTATGATGCAGCATAACACCTCTTGGGGTATGTGAGGGCCCTTGCTCCTTATAGGAGCTCTTCTTCTCCCCCCCACTTTCTTCTTTCCTTTACCTGGAGTACCCCGTCCTGCCCTTTCCTTCACTCTTAGTGACCTCTTGTCCTCTTCCACAGGAACTGCATACCCTATTCTGACATCTACGCCTTGGGGAATGTAGGCTGGACCTTCTAAAAGCCCCCGTCCCTCCTTGTGAGAACATTCTCCTCTTAAGATCATGGTAGCCTACAGCTTGGAGCAATTTTTAGATGAAATAGAGCCTCCTTCGGCTCGAAAGTTGTATATGCTGTTCAGATACAGCACCTTACCGATTGGCTCCTTTACTGGGAAATAGGCAAGTAAACAAAGCCCTACAGGATACACATGCCCCAGTTGTGAAGCAGATAGGCAATGGGAAGTGTGTGTTTTGTTCTTCTGCATAGCTTAGGTTAAAAGTGAGAAAAAGTGGTTCATCCCTATCTGTCGGTTTTTAGGTGTTAGAGCTCATCAAATTGCATATTCCATTTAACTGAGGTTAGGCAAAGTCTGTTTTTGCTGTTTTCCACTATTTTATTGCAATATGGAAAATTAGGAAAAAGCTGTGCCTTTAATTGGGTATTTATTTTTTGTAGAAGTTTTTAGGGTCCACTATTGTATTTTACTATTAACAACCAGTGTTTACCTAGTTTTAGGTCTATTGTAACTACCTGCTTTTAATATTTTATGTGATTTAACTTTTTCTAAGTATTTGTATTTGGTTTCTACTTTTATGGCACAGAGCCAAAATAAAGTTAATTAACTATGAAAACAAGAAAAACTAACAAAGCCTAAAACGTATTTACATTTTTTTATTGTTTCAGAGGCATAGGTGAAGACTCACCTGGAAAATCAAAAAATTTTGGAAAGATAGGTACTATTTTGTAGAAGTACTGTTGTGTAGTTCCTATATAACCTATACAGGATCTGCACTTTTGGATAACAAACTATGGGACTGGTGGCAGACTGATTCTCAAAGATACGTAAGCCTGTCTATATCAGTGCCACTAGAATTTCCTCCTATCGGGGATAGATTAGTTCTTGGCAACCTCAGAACATGACAACCCTGATCCCTCAGAATTGTGGAAACAATATACTACCTTTCGCTCAGTCACTTGTGCTCAATTCTTTTCTCTCAGAGAGATACACAGAATAAACAGGACTGGGAGTTTCAATAAGAATTTATTGAACAGTTGTTATTCTAGTGTAGAATAGATGAGCTGCAACAACCATTAGACAGTAGTAGAGATATATAATTAGAAGTACTACGAAAGTAAAGGGATGGTAAACTTCTACCATATTGTAATAATCAGGAATACATACAAGTATATGAAACACATGATAAAAGGTGCATACTCCTACGATGCTTCCCTAACAAGATGTACCTAAATGTACCTAGCATCTGTGTAGGTGTTATACCAAGAATCCCTGTAGGATCTAGTCAACCCCATTACCTGAGAATGAGAGAATATGGGACCTCGTCCTGGTCTCGATTTGGACACCCCGCCAGGGATGTTAGACCACTTGAAGCTCGAGTGTCTGCATGCAGGGACCTCAGCATCTCTGGTCAGTGTGTCAGCCGGGAAGTCTCGGTCTCCACTGTCCTTCTAAGCAAGATGTGATGTAAATATACCCATTGGTCTCCCCAGGAGTCCTACCTTGCTGTGGTACTGTGTCCGCATAAAGGATGACATCGGGCCTGAACTTTATACAGATATTATACAGGAGATGTTAGTCCTGCTGTGCTTCCAAGAAGCCTCATGCATAATGTTTGCGATTCGCACTAGGGAAAAACCTGGGTTCTGAATGCAGTGTCGTATCTAGGTAAAAGGTCAGTCCCTAAGAAGGGTTATGTATGGTATGTAAGGAAGAATATAGGTGAAAGGTTGCAAAGTTACCTGTGCCTATAAAAGGGACCTATATGGAATATAACATCCACTCCTCTTCCAACTGGACAACATATGTAACTTATTAACATACTGCTAGCCTAACTAGATATTGTTTAAAACTTCCAAAAAACTTTAAAATGTTTAAAAAATTGTGCAAGCTATAGCTCTAAAGTGTCCTTAATTATAGTCCGAACTACTATAAGCATTAGAAAGCCATGGATGCCCAATATGGGCCGTTATTGGGTGCAGTAAAGGATACACGTCCGGTTGTGCACATGATGGGAGTGGCAAACAAAGGTCTGACACACATTCTTCTCTGCAAATCAGGCATCGGACAACAGTTAAGATGGAGTCCATCCAGGCTGGTCGGAAAGACAAGAAACAAGATGCACTTAGATTTCTTAAGGAAGGGGTCCCTCCATGTTGTACCATGCGGTCACAGTATTTACGCTCCAGGAGTGTTTTTTTCATCTCCTTGTTGACTGAGACATCCATTGCGTAGCAGATCGAAAACAATCAAGATACCTGCTACTAGAAACAGGATGAGTTGAAGTCCTTCAAAGATGCTTCTGAATAAGGAGTGTATGAAGGTTGGTATAACTCCAAGTACCATCTGAAAGGTGCCCAGAAGTCCAGAACCTATGTTCTGAAATAGGTGGACTATGACTGTCGTATCAGAAATGTTAAAGATAGGATTTACCATTACTGCAAAATGGAAAGGGCAGTTGGTATGTATAAGCGCCTGTATCTCTGCCGAAGACCTTGCGATCTGGAGATCAAAAGTCTCTTGAGCAGAGGTTAAGGGCACAGACTTCTGTAAAAGCATGGCTTTCATTCTGCTTAGAGTATTAAGGAAACATTCAGTGAAGGCCATAACGGCCCCTCCCTGACTGTATGTGTCGGTGGAAACAATACTTGAATATAAGTAACCCTGGAGGTCACGGTTCCCAGATATGCGATGCCCGGGAGCAATCCGCAGGAGCCTTGACTGTTCAGCATCAAGTAACTCCCATTTGAAAGTAGCCTGCATACTGGTGTAATCACTGCAGCTGGGGCACCCTTCAAATGGCAGGTGTAGGAGAGTAAGGTCTGTTTTCCTATGGTCACCCCACTTTTTTCTTTTTGCTTCACTAGTTTTCGACCTAATGTGGCTGTGGGCCTGCTAATCAGACCCACAGCCCAGCTGCTCTCTCTCTAAATTCACTACAATATACTTTAGGTGCATTACCAATTGGATACTGGGTCACCTTATGAGCCCCTGTACTGTGTACTATAGGTACCCAGGGCATAGGTGCATTCAAGGCCTACCAGGGGCTGCAACATGCATTATGCCACCCCGGGCTGGCCACTCACATTGACATGACACACTGATCACTCAGCTGGGGCAAGGTCGTGTAACCACCCCTTGCTTAGATATAGTATACCTATATCTAACCTTATATCTAGACACATATACACCTATAAGTCACTCCTATGGCAGGCCTTAACAATCCTGGAGGCAGAGTGCTTGGTCTTATGTGACATGGTGCTCTAGAATGAGCTGAGCCTCTCTGCAGCTTTCGGAACTGATGGAGCGAGGTGGTAAAAGCAAAATTTTGTAAACCCCTCTCGAAATCAATGTTTTATAACGTTAACATTCACTAATGGTGTGATGTGCTTGAATAACCAACCTTAGAGTAATATGCATACATGAACATATGGGAACACTAATCTTGCTTGCATGATGCCATAAAATTTGCTAATATGTGTTGTTATTGTGATGTGAACAAATGCACAGCTTAATTATAAACAAACGCAATTTAAATGTACTTATCGTACACGTTTTGTGCCAAAAAGTCGTTGGATATGTAAGTATAAAACGCATATATGTGACTTATTTGCTAGGTAACAACTAATAGGGAAATACTAGAATGGTGGGAGGTAAACAGAAGGGTTTCATTACCATAATTAACATGAATTTGTGTTTGTTTCTATGATAGTTCCAAAATGTGTCTCGTGAGGCCTATACAGAAAATGGCCACTCTGATTCACTGCGAGCGAGTATTGGTCTGCGCATGTGCATCTAAAATCCTGCAAGCGCGAGTGAGCTGACTGTGCTTGGATGGGAGGTTCAAGGACGCCAGGCCCCGGAACCTAAGATGGGTGCCAAGCATGGACGATGTAATGCTCAGAGTCTGAGAACTTTTCCCTATGTTTCAAGTGAAGGAAGCACCAGGGCTACAAACTGTCTTAAACAAAGCCCCTTTATTTTTCTGCTGATTCATCATGAAAAACATCCTGTAATGATGAGGAAGTGCTCTTCTACCCCAAATGTGTCCAATCAGAACTCTAATTGATGAGGTGAGTTACTTTTTAGATAGACTAAGCTAGAAAATAGTGTATAAAAACCCCTGATTTTGCTTAGAAAGGGTCGCTCTTTCGATTTCCTCTGGAAATGCTGCCGGATTGAAGATCGATTCTTTGATGTAAGAACTTCTTGTTTTTATTTGTGTTTCTTTGCAGGTCTGTTAGGATAAAATGAGGGTGTTAGCGAGGGATGTTAGGAGAGAATGAATTTGGAACTATCTGTTCTTTGCTAAACTTTACTGAACTTAAAATAAATGTCTATTTCTGAGCTTTAAAATAAATGATAATTTTTGAAAATAAAGTTAAAGATTCTTATTGAATAAAGAAATAAAGAAATGCCTAAATGTTGGACATACTGAAAGTTTGCTTTGAATAAAAATTAGATAAATGGAGAAGTACAAATCTGGTCTTTGGTTTTTCCTATGCCTAGTTTTTGTTCTAGCAGATCCATTGGCATTATGGTGGTGTGTCTGAATAAAATGGTGTTTAAAATGAAACCATGGCCAAATCTGTGAAGCCGAATTGAATGAACAGAGTAAGTGTGCAGTGTAATGGGCCCCACTGTTGAATGCATGTGTATTTCTGAGAATTCAGGGAAATGGCCATGGTGATTTAGAATATACTTTGGAGTCCCTCTGTAGCAGTTATAACTTGGTAGCAGAGTAGTAGTTGCTAAGGAAATTAGCTAGGATTATGCATAAAGCACTATATAGAGTTTAAAATGAACAGATTTATTAACTAACATCTGCTGAGTTCGTATTACGTTATATGTAGGTTAGAAAAGGTTCCAAGTGTTGTTTGAAGCTAGTGCCTCTGTCTGCAGGCAGAGGAAGTATGGCAAGTAAAGTCGCACAGTGCATTTGTCTGTTTCAAAGAAGTAGTATTGTCATATACTGCGGTGGTATCGTTGTATATCACTGTTTAGGGACATTAGGTGTGAAAGGATAAATGTATACTGAGGACAGTCTATGAAATCTCGGCTTTCAAGTATAGGGATCATTGCGTATCCTGACTAAAACTTATCGCTGAGGAGAGTAGTAGGGCTCAACCCGAGCTTGATAGAAGGGTAAAGGAGTGGCATCTACTTAAATAACGATAGAGGAATTCTGTGGTGGGTTAGCTGGAAGAGCTACCTACTGGCGATACAGAGGTCATGTATATATGAATATGGTTTTCTGTATGAACGTGTGTAAATGTAATTGCAATATGCGTTAAAGTGAAACTCTGGGATTGTCTCTAAGGAGGTGAAAAAGATCTCTGTATGTGCTTTCCTTGGAGAAACAAGTTCGTTATTGCCTAATAGAAGGGTAAGGCCAGTAGTGTTGCTTTATCAACCAGTCTAAAATTCTGAGGAGATAAGCGCTGTCTACTCCGGTTACAGAATACTTGTGTGACTGGAAAATTCTATCACTTTATTAGCGAAACAGGCAAATGGTATTGTTTTCTGTAAATTACTAACTGATTTTTGTAAAATATCTTGTAAATACGGCTTCTTGAAAAAAAACCTGTAAAGGCGGGCTCAGGTGGCGCTGCAGAAGCTGGAGCGCTGGTGACGTCAAAAGTGTTGCGCTAGGATTGGTCAACGTGACCAAGACAGAGTAGGAGCTGATAGGTTCATCACGAAAAAGCAGCAAAGAGATTGGTTAAGCCCTAAAATACGTATCTTGTTCTAATTGGTGCGTTAGTGTAAACCGCGCTGTGATAAGTTGGTGAACGGAACAGCAAACAGGGAAGTGCGCGATCTTTTGTAAGACAGAGAATTATTGGAGAAATGTCTTATTATTACGAAGAGGAGAAGAAGAAACCTTCATGGTTTAAGAAATTAAAGAATGTATTTTCAAAGGACAAAGAAATTGTGACTAGAGAGGGAAAATTACTTCCTCCACCGAAAACGCCCGCTTCTTGCATGTTATCAAAATATGGTTACCATACATGTGTTTGGTTAGAGAACTGGGCAAGGTATACTCAGGATGATGGTGTGTTAGCTTTTCCTGAAGAAGGATCGCTTGACTCAGCGGTTTTGAGAAATTTGAGAGACAAAATGATGAAGCTTGAGCTGAGACCTAGACTGACACAATTTGAAGCCTTACTTGAATGGGAAGACGAGATGCATGAGCAAGAGAGTAAAAGGCCATGCAGACATATCAGACTGAAAGGTAGAGGTTGAAATTTATGTGGTGAAACTCATGAAAGCAGAATGCATAGATGGAGAGACAGTAATATGTTTGATGGTATGTATCCAGTTAGGTTAGTGGATGAATATGAGGGTCGGAAATGTACAGAAAAGAAAAAGAATATAGAGACAGCGAACCAAAGTTATGGTGACAGTGAATCAGAAGATGTTGTATTAGAAGAAATATTAAATAGGAGACAGCCACCATATCAGCCAAGTTCTTTATGGACTACTCCAAATGCTCCGGTAATAGAAGAAAGAAATATTGAAACCCCAAGACCATATTCGAGTTTAAAAGATGTGCCAGAAAGAGTAGAGGTTAGATATATTCCAAATACACCTGTTGTGGAAGCTAGAATTACAGGTACTCCTTTATCAAGGAATGATTCACACAGAAGTGTGCAAAGTAGTAAAAATCGAAACGATGTGCAACCAAATATTTCTGATTATGAACGTTCTGCACATGAACTAATTCAGAACCTTACTAAACACATGGAAGCAGTGACTGTCCCTGTAACGATAGGGCCGGTAATACCAATACTTGAAAATCAAAAAATAAAAGAACCAAGCTTGACAATCCCGTTACACAAGGTTTGCAAAAAGCAAGAGAGAATATTTATCCTTATTTGTCAGAAATAAAATGAACTGTTAATATGAATCCACCTGAATTAACCTTTAACTAAAGTTCATTGTACAAATACCCGATTGGTGCAGAATCTAACTCTGCAACACCAAAGAAAAGTCTAGATAAAATAGATTTAATACAAACTCCTGTAGGACCGTCAGATAGGGAGTTGAGTGACTGGATTAAAACTTTGAAATTAAAAGAGAATGAACCAAAAATATTGGATGTAGCAAAACTAAAAGTGGATATGGAAGAATTAATTATTTGAACAATTGGTACAGATAGACTAAAAACGTATCAGAATGATGAACTTATGTTTATGTGTGAAAGTATTACATGGAGAGCTAAAACAGTGTATGATCAATTGGAGGAATTATTAAGTGAATTGGGAGTGGAATTTTCAAAATTCAAATCATTGCAGAAATCATACAGAGTGGATTTTGCAGAAAGAGACATTGAGAAAATGAATACTGCAGGAAGGTTGTTGCAAATAAAAGAGCTAATCGTGCTGTTGCGAAGATGGGGAGATGTAAATAAATGGAGACTTAAGTGGGCAAAGAAAAAGGAAGAGAATAGTGAGAAATCCACATTTGCTTTTCCGGTCAGGGAAAAAGAGGCAGTAACAACTGAGTTTCCTATGAGAGAGATACCTGAAGGAGGATATGTACATGTTCCTTGGAGCAGACAGGATATATTGTCATTTACTACTGATTTCCCAAGATTGAGAGAGAAACCGGTAGAATGGTATTGACAAGTAGACAGATTTGTGAAAGTGTCAAAAGTCCTATGGGTTGATTTAGATGGATTGTTTGACATAGTAGTGCCAGCAGATTTACGGACAGAATGCAAAATAGCTATAGATTGGCCAAGGGAAGAATTTACCAGAGATAAAGTCACAGGAGCTCTGTCACCAGATGTAATGCGGAAATATAAACAAGTAATAGTATGGCTGAAAAATAAAATACCTCCAAAAGAAACTGATTGGGTTAAAATAGACAGAACCACACAGGAGCCAAAAGAATCAGGACATTCATTTTATGAAAGATTGCTGTTAGTCTTTAAACAGTATAGTGGTTATGAGGAATTAAATGAGAAGGATATGAGCCACTTTATAAATAGATTTGTGTATGGATTAGGACCAGAGATTGGAGATATGATTCGACACAACATGATAGGTTGGCAGTCAGGTACTGTGGATGATGTTTTGAGAAAAGCAAAATATTGCAGGGAAGAGATGGATGCAAAACAGAAAAAACTGAAAGAGAAAGCCATGTGGGCACAGGTAAAGGTAGCGCAAATGGAAAGTAAAAATGCAGGGACTCAAGGAAATTTTAAGGGTAAAACAAAGTTAGTAGGAAACATAGATGAACTAAAGAAGAAGCATCCTTGTTTTAATTGCGGCAAGTTAGGGCACTGGAAGAAAGAGTGTAAATGTCCACCAAGAGTTAATGCAGAAAATAATTCATTGAATTCGCAGGTGCAGTTTGAAGTAAATCCACAACAGCAACAACAGCAGATAGCAAATCAGCAAAGTCAGGTGCCACAACCGCCACTGCCAAACATTGTAAACCGATACAGAAAGGGGGTGGTGATGAACAGAGTGTCTGAATTAAGCAGACCACTCTTACCCAGTCCAAAGATCAGGGCTTGATCCATCACCGTTATTTATCTCACTGCCCCATCCCAGCTCAGAACCTGGCTATATGCAAATCAGTCTGTCCCTGGCCCATTGTAAACCAGCAGAGATACAGTGCAGAGACAGGATTCAGCGTGGGTGAACAGGTAAAAAGACTGTAAAGAGTGAATGCATGCCCTCAGTACTGGTTACAAGAAGAAGGTGGCAGTGAGTCAGATGAAAGTTTATAACTTTCCTAGTAGACACTGGTGCTACCCATTCTACTGTTAGATCAGTGGAAATTCAAAATCTTCCTCTCTCTGGAGAGAGCATCCAAGTTGTGGGTGTAGCAAATAGACAGATACAAAGATACAAACCCCTTTGACAGAACCAGTTGAAGTAGGAATTGGAAGTTACAAAGATATGCATCGATTTGTGGTGTGTGACAGTAGTCCTGTTAATTTGTTAGGTAGGGATATACTGAGTAAAATGAATTGTGCCATATATTGTTCACCAGATGGCATAGAATTGCAAACCCCAGATGAAGACAGTCTGTACAAAATGATGATGCTTAGGATTGAGGCAGAACAGAGCAAGTTATTTCCTGTTTTTGATCGAGAAAAGATTCCTGTTTAATTGAAAGAAGTAGTGAAAGAGGAAGTATAGGATTTTACTGGACAAGATATAGTATTGATGAAAGGTGTTGATCCTGTAAAAGTTACAGTGAAAGAAGGTGCAAGTTACTCAAATATACCTCAGTATAAGATAACTGCAGAAATAATTGAGGGAATCACTCCAGTGATTGATAAAATGATTGAGCAAGGAATTCTTAGAGAAATAAAAAGCAGCCCTTGCAATTCACTGATCATAGTATTGAAAAAGCCAAACGGAACATTTAGAATAGCTCAGAACCTTAGAAAGGTTAATACAATTGTTGTTCCATGTTGCCAGATTGCTCCAAATCCAGCAGTGATTTTGTACCAAATTCCTCATGATGCAAAATGGTACACTGTGCAATGCGTTCGTTACTGTCCAATTACATACAGAAAGTCAGCCAATTTTTGAGTTCCGATTCCAGAATCGTATTCTAGCATGGTGTAGAATTCCACAAGGGTATACTGAGAGTCAATCGATTTTTAACCAGTTGCTAAAGAAATCATTAGAAAGTTTGAACATGCCTGGAGAGTCTGTATTAGTACAATACATAGATGATCTTTTGATTGCATTAGAAACAAAAGATGCATGTGTAACTGACACAGTAGCATTGTTGAATCATTTGGCAGAGGAGGGACATAAAGTGTCTCCATCAAAATTGCAGTTTTGTCAGAAAGAAGTACAATATTTAGGCCATAAGATTGCAAAAGGAATCAGACAAGTCACAATAGGAAGATTCAGAATGATACAAGGAATGCAACCACCCAATACTCAAAGACAAGTGAGAATGTACTTGGGAATGGTAGGTTATTGTAGACAGTGGATTAGCGGATTTTCATTGATTGCAAAACCATTACAGAGAATGACAAAAGCAGACATCTCGAGACCTAATAGTTTTGACTAAAACTGAAATGGAAGCATTTGAACAGCTGAAAACAAAATTGTGTGAAGCACCAGCATTGGGAATGCCAGATTATGAAAAAGAGTTTGAATTGTACTGCAGTGAGCGAGAAGGATGTGCATTGTTAGTATTAATTCAGAGACATGGAAAAATGAGAAAACCAATTGCGTATTTCTCAGCTGTTTTGGACCCTGTTGCAAAGGCTTTGCCAGGATGTCTGAAAGCAGTAGCAGCAACCAGTGTACGTCTGGCACAAAGTGAGGGAATTGTGAAGGGATTTCCTGTGAGGGTGTATGTACCTCATTCAGTGGGGATTCTCCTCACAAGAGCAAAGACACAATACATGACCAACAGCAGAATGACCCGTTATGAAAAAGTAATTTTGGGAGCTGAAAATGTGACTATTGCCAGATGTGTGAATGTTAATCCTTCTACATTTTTACCGGACACTATTGAAGCGGAAGAGAAAGGTGAGCTTGATCATAAATGTCTGGATGTTATTGAGTATTGCACAAAACCCAGGCCAGATATTAAGGATGAACCATTACCTGAATCAGATTATGTGATGTTTGTTGATGGATCATGTTTGATGACAGAGAGTGGCATTGTGAGCGCTGCTTATGCCATTTATACAGTAGCAGAAGTGTTGGAAGCATCTTGTCTGAAAGGAAGTCATTCTGCTCAAGTAGCGGAGTTGATTGCTTTGATACGAGCATGTGAACTGGGAAAAGAGGTGAAAGTAACCATAGTGACTGATAGTCAATATGGTTATGGAGTTGTTCATGATTATGGACAACTCTGGTCTCAAAGAGGTTATTTAACTTCTGCTGGAACACCCATTCGAAATGCTGAATTTGTGAAGACACTGATTGATGTGATTCAGCTTCCTGAAAGAATAGCTGTAGTGAAGTGTACAGCACACAAAAAGAATGAGGATTATATTTCTAAAGGAAATAATTATGCAGATGCCATTGCAAAGTATTGTGTGAAAAACTGAAAGAACTTGTTCCGAGTCCTTTGATGCTAACCAATGTAGTTGAGACATGGCAGGAAGTGAAGCAGATGCAGGAGGAGGCAGAACCAGAAGAAAAAGATATTTGGCTAAAGGCAGGATGTAGACAGAGAGAAGAAGATGAAATTTGGGTTTACAAAGTTGAAAAACCAGTAATGCCCGATAGCAAGATTTCAGACATGGCTCGAATGTACCATGGTCAAGCCCATATTGCAAGAGATGCCATGATTCGCCTTTTCAGACAAACTTGGTATAATCCCAAGTTCAGGATGATTGCTGAAAGCTTGTGCCAAAGTTGTCTAGTATGCCAACAATTTAATCCAAACAGAAGAACCGTTGTGAGTTTGAGAACCATAGGACAGGAGGGGTGTCCATTTACAAGGGTTCAAATGGATTTTGTGGAATTGCTCCCATGCAATAGGCTTAGATATGTTCTTGTGATAATCTGTTTGTTCTCCCGATGGGTTGAAGCATTCCCCACAAGGAGGAATGATGGAATAACCTTTGCCAAATCGCTATTACGAGAAATAATACGGCGTTTCGGATTCCCAGTGTCCATTGAATCAGACCGCGGACCACATTTTCAAAATGAGTTGATGCAAATGATCTGTGAAGCTCTGGACATTCGCCAGAAGCTGCATTGTGCTTACAGACCTGAGGCTTCAGGGGTAGTAGAGCAGGTAAATGGAACTATTAAAAACAGAATTGCAAAGATGTGTTTGGCGACAGGACTTAAGTGGCCAGATGCTTTGCCGCTTGTCATGATGACATTGAGAAGTATTCCTGACAAGAAAACTGGACTAAGTCCACATGAGATTTTGATGGGCAGGGTAATGAGACAAGCTTATGTACCTGTTGACAAATTGCTAACGATAAATGATGATATCATATTGGACTACTAAAAAAATGTGTCTGATGTGGTAACTTCTGTGCTTCACCAGGTGGGAACTTAGTCAAATTCTAAAGAGAAAAATCCAGCTCATGATCTAGTCCCTGGAGACTGGGTCCGAGTGAAGGTACATCGCAGAAGAAACTGTTTGGTACCTCGGTGGCAGAAGCCACGACAGGTAATCTTGGTCAGTACTACTGCAGTCAAGTGTGCTGGATTGAAGAGGTGGGTTCATGCCAGTCACACCATCTGTGTGCCTGCACCTGAATACCATACGACGGTGAAAGTACAACTGACTCTGATTCTGAAGCTGAATCTGAAGAGAATCCAGATACTGAAGATCAACAGGAACGTCGACATCTGGAAGTATCAACAGCCAGTTCTGCGTCTGAAGGTGAAGGTGAAAGGGAGATTGTGGAGATACCAGATTCTGAAGATCAATTTGAAGGTCGAGAATCGGTAAAGACAGACACCAGTAAAGACGCAAAAGCAAGTGAAGACAAAGTCATTGAAGTGGAAGAGAAATCTGGAAACTCTGAAGGCAGGAACGGAAGTCCTGAAACTGGGGAAGAAGAAGTGACTCACGAAAAGGATGAGATTCCAAGTACCGGTTAAGAAGGTGTTCCTAACAGAGTAACAGAAAAGAAATCTGAATCTGATGAAGACAAAGACATTGTAAAGATCACAATCAATGATACAGTTGAAGATGCTGAAAGTGAAACTGATGACAGTTCAGACGAAATTATATTAAGAAAAAGCCCAAGGAAAAGAGCTTGGAGAGTGGAGCATAACACGATAGAGCCAAAGACTAAGAAAATCTGTAAAGGAGATAATTGGCCTAAAGAAACTGGTGGACTGAGATTCAAACTTGTGAACAAAGCAAAAGAGACAGAAGACCAAGTGAATGAGATCAGTAGCCAGAAAGAAACACTGGGAAAGAAAATAGAAGTTGTTCAAAGGCCAAAAAGAGTAAGACGACCAAATCAGAAATACAAATTGCCTGAGTGGACTTATATAGTCCTACCACCCATTGCTCAAGTCAATAGTAGTCCAGAAAACTTGCACTGCCCAAAAGCAATTGGGAAAAGTGAGTAAAAGAAGTCAGCTTAAGAGAAAAATTGAATTGGTATTCAAAGTATGTGATATTAAGTAAAAGCCTGTAGTCCTGTGAGACGGATATTGTAAATATAGAAGAGGTCGGAGTTGACACAAGGTCGAAGAAAACTTGTTAGAGAAATAATTTATAATATAGGTTAGAATAGAATTGACACAAGGTCAAAGAAACTCTGTTAGTGAACTGATATTGTGGAATATATAGATGACACAAGGTCGAAGAAAATTTTGTTAGGGAAAATGCCTACTAATAATAATAAAACAAAATGTTCTATTTTTAGAAAATGGTGAAGGTGTTGTTTTATTTGTATGGGATTATTGATAATATTATGGATAATTTTAGCTATAGTTATCCCTTTCCAGGATAATTTAATGAAATTAAAATCAAATGTGAGTTTGAATAAGCCAAGTGAGAAAGTAAAAGTTCATGAGACTCATGTGTATAAACCAGAGTTGCATCAGGATAGGTCTATCAGTGATTTCTCACAAAACACATTTTCAAAGCTATTGCTTGAGTATATAAAAACAATGAATGTTGATGATTGCTATGTTTGTGTAAAATTGCCAGCATCAGCGCAGGCATAGCGCCCACTGTGCATCATCCACAAGCGCCAGGAGGCGCATTAAAAAGGCACATACCCTGCAGAGCGGGGGAACTCTTCCATTGTCGGATTTTGCCGTGGCCCATTGCACTTCATTTGTTTGTACATGCGGATACCTTCCGCCTCGCTGCTTGCTGCCGGAGCCATCTCGCATCCCGCCTCCCGCCTCCCGCCGCACGCCTCCTTTGACTCCTGGAGAGCTGCCGCAGAGTGGAGGGCGGGTCAGGGGCACTACAACCCCCAGCAGGCATAGCGCCCACCGTGCATCATCCACAAGCGCCAGGAGGCGCATTAAAAAGGCGCACACCCTCCCTCGCGGGACGCCGGGCGAAGCCCGGGCCAAGGGCGGGCCCGTTTCAGCCCGTTCCAGACTGAACCAGGCTGGGCTGGGCTACCCCCCTTGGTTTTTATCGATCAGACACCGCCTTTTTTCCATAAAGGTACTGACATTTGTTTATTGACTTTTTGACATTTGAGTACTTGGAACCCAGCCTTCTAAACTTTATAATTATGACCAGAGGCTCCAGGAGCAAGACTGTTGTCAAAACTGCTTCGTTTACAGGTCCTATTGACCTGTTCATTTCTAAAACTACTGAGGCTATTAACCAAAACATCTCTATGTTAGAACGTAGGGTGTCCCAGGATCTGGCGATCGCCCGGAGATCCTCTATGGGACTTATAGCAGCGGCCTTAACTCCACTCCCATCAGCTTCTCCTATACCGATTCTCATACAGTCTGGTACAACAGCCCAAGTTCATACCATCCCAAGTGCTGTTGACCTATCAGCTACCAATCTGTCACTGGAGTTGGAATCGACTGGGAATCTCGAGACTACCCCGGACCTTGAGCAGATTTTGCTTGAAGTTCCTGCACAAGACCCTGTGCAAGATCCTGTACAATTAACCCAGCTTAGGGGAGTTAGAGAATGTGCTGTTCCTAAACAGCCAGAAGCACAAAAAAAGGGGAACAACACTAGACACCATCACAACACCAATAAAAAGAAAGGGTCTACCGTTTTACCATTTAATAAAGCCCCATCTATTAATAACTGTGCACCATCTGTTTTACCTAATCTGGAATATCCCATATTGGACAACGCTCAAGAGGGTGGCTCCAGCCTGATTGATTGCGATACCTCACAACTTTTCGCCAGATTTAGGGACCTACTAAAACACCATCTCCAACCCCTGGAACAGAGTATTATGGCAATTGAAAAGCAACTTGCTATACTCACTACCAAATTACCCAACGAGACTAGGGCGGGAACGGTTAATCCCGGGCGAGCCCAGGTAGCGGACAATTCTGGGATTATAACAGCTAATCCAGTTAGACCGCCCGTTATGTCCAAGGCTCAGGCAAAAACAAAAGAACCTTTAACCCCCCTATTACCAGCTTCAAATAATTGTGTAAATTCTAAGTCAAAAACCAAATCCATATCTCAGTCACCTTTATCTAGTCAGCAAAACCCTCCTCTTCCTCCCCCCGTAGTTCCACCAATAGCTGCTAACCCCACCGCAGCTAAGGTGTCTTCACAGCCATCTCAAATTAAACCCTCGGCGCCCCAAAAATCAAATCCTCCAGAGGGCAAGAGGGGGCCTAGATCTAAACGCCCTGTTCATCTGCCACCCGAGGTCTCCCCATTCACGGTAATTCTAACGGGAGTACCCGAACTAGCAGCAGGAACAGATGAACCATCCTGGTCCCTCCTGAATAAAATTCTTCAATGGCTCAGTATCAATAGGCCATTACAGCCCCCAAATACCAGTAGAATTTCATCTGTTCATAGAGTATCATGGGTGGGGGCGAGTACCAAGAGTATTCAGGGGGATTGCGTCATTGTTACTTGTGGAGACCCATCTACCGTGAATCATATTTGCTCGTGGCCAGATTTGGAGAAGAAAGGGGGAATTTACACCCACCGACTCTCTTTTTTCTACCCTCCGGTATATAACTATCATCCCCCAATACCACCACCAAATTGGGTTCTACCTCCAGAACAAGTATGGAACTATGGAGGTCCTTGGCTGACCCAAAAGAGTAGGAGCAGGGAATGGGTCCCTCATCCCTGGTACCCCAACAAAGGCCACTATTTGGGTGAAGGGTGGCAAGGTATTCACACTAACAACAGATTCGACTGTCTTGAGATGGTTGATTAACTTTATGTCTCACCATCCTCAAGCCAGTCTGCCATTAGTCAGACAGGGTCTGACGTACCTGTGCAACTTGTCCACGATAGTGTTTTGGCAGTATACCCTCCGGATTATGTTCCGCCTAGTGGACATGTGGTCATACGGGAGGATTTTTTACAGGAAGGAAGCCCCGCAGAATTTCTCCCACCTAAAATTAACCCAAGTGATACCCAACTCCCTAGCTGTGGGCCTACAGTCGGGTATCCACGGAAAGGTGTTTCATGTACTAGTATTGAAGCGCGTGTGTCTTCTGATGCCCCCAGAATTGTCGTAGGTGAGAGTATCACGGAGGCTAACCTGACTACACCCCGCGCCTCCCAGTCGGGGCAAGCTGTATACGGTCCCACTGAGTCTATCGGCCTTACCCTTATTTCCTGGAATATTGCCGGTATTGCAGGGAAACTAGACACCCCCTTCTGGTCCAAGTTCATGGGGGAAGGATTTGATATAATCCTCCTCCAAGAAACTTGGTGCCAAGAACAAATAAATATAGAAGGTTACTCATCTCACTGTCTTAACGCTACTAAATCTAGTTCAGGCAGGGCCAAGGGGGTCCTTTTGTTACTTTTGTCTAATAAGCTGAGTAATTGTGTAGTCAGAAGTAGCTCGATTGTGGGAACCCACAGCCAGGTAGTGAGGGTTGAATGTAGCAAGGGAAATGACCTGGTCCTTGTAAACTTTTACAATAACATCTTTGATGCCTCCAGAGGGAACATCTTATTCCCCCTGGAAAAGGAAATTGTAAGGGTTCTGGGCATCTCCAATAGAAGGGCAGATGTTCTATGGGCAGGGGATTTTAATCTGCAGCCATGCCATCTCTTAAAAGGGAATCCCTTCGGCTTTGGAACCGAAACGGTTTAAATGTATGGTCCTTTTTTCATATATCAAACTGACCTTCCCGTGTCTTCCGAGCCATATTTGATCATTTGTTCATCCAATTTCTTGACTTAAAATGTACAGCTGCCAGGAATAGCACTTGGTGTGTTAAATATATTTATTCCTGTCTGTACATATATGACTTTTTATAGCTTTTTAACTATGTTCTATAATTTTAATTAATCATATATTGTTGTCCAGTGTATGTCAGTATATGTTCCCTTCTCTACTCCTGAGTATCTAAGTCATTTTTAGATATTATTACATATGCAATGAGTTGTTTTTAGTTGTTTTGCTTGTATGATTTGTATTTCTCAAATCGAATAAAAGCTTATGACTTGACTTGGCCTGCATCAGTGTCAGAAGGTGTTACATATCATCACCATTCTCTTACATATGGAGTAACCTGTAGTGTGATTGCAAGTTTGTTTTATCAGGTTGGAAAATTGTAATACCATTATTCTAATGTAGATGACATTTTTGCTGAGTTAAGAATCAATAATTCATTGAACAAAAAGAGACCTGGAAAAGTTATGGGAGAATATTTCTTAGAAATAGACGAATTGACTCATGAGTATGCTTTTAAACATAATTTGACAAGTACATTGAGAACTGAGGAATAGACTTTTCTAGATATAGTAGAAGAGAAAAGAATTGCTTATAAAAGAAGTGAGAAAGTAAAACATGAAAAATCAAAGTATTGGACATTTAATGATGAAAATCTGGATGATAAGAATGCAAATGTAGCTATAAACATAGATACATGTGTATGTGTATAAGAAGAGACAATACTGTGTATGACAATTATTTTGTGGGTGCAAGTCAATGTAAGGACAAATATAGAATTATAGGGGGTTGGGGATTTAAAGGAGGAAAAGATCCAGCTTTTCCGGGTATTTATTTTATTTGCGGGAATAGAGCTTATTATAAGGTACCTGACCATTGGTCTGGAACTTGTTATGTGGGTTTGGTCTTTCCCAAAATTTTCCATGTAGTTACAGGTACTAATGGTGAACATGAGATAGGCAAAGTTCTTAGTAGAAAGAAAAGAGAGAGTGTATTACAAATAATAGGTGATGTTTTTGGAGCACTGATACCAGCAGTGGGAATTTCATTCAATGCAAATAGAATCCGAAATTGTCTACGATAGTTGACCGATTTCCAACAGATACTGCAGAAGGTTTCCTGATGGTTGATACTGAAATGGTTTCCATGAGAGCAATGGTAATGCAAAATCGACTTGCCCTTGATATAATTTTAGCAAAAGAGGGAGGAGTCTGTGGAATATTGAAAGTGCAACATTGTTGTACTTATATTCCAGATAAAGGCCAAAAGTTAGAAAGGTATATTACAAACATTACAAATTTACATCAACAGATTGAACCACTGGAGGTTGAAGGTGTTCTTGAGAAATTAGGTAGAAGTCTTACAGCAATTGAGCATTGGTTTCAGGAGATTTGTAGTTCAATAGTAGGTAAAATAATAATACCACTAACAATTATAGTAATAGGGATTTTTCTGATAAGACTATGTTGTATATGCAAAAGTAGAAGAGATTTTAGAAAATCAATAAAAAAGATAATTCAAGAAAGAAAAGCAAGAGAAAGAGGAAAGAATGAAATAGAGATGGAAGAAGTCAGAGAAAAGATTTTTAAAGAAATAAAGGAGAAGGATACTAGAGTATAGATTATACTAATATGAAGAACTTGAAACATGTTCTGCTAAATTTTCCAACATTTTGAAAGATGTTTGGTGATAGGATCACATGATGAGGGAATTGATGGAGCGAGGTGGTAAAAGCAACATTTTGTATACCCCTCTTGAAATAAATGTTCCATAACGTTAACATTCTCTAATGTTTTTTTTTGTCCTCATATTCCACCAGGTTTCATAATATTACAGGTTGTTCGAGTACCATATGCTGTCTCAGTGCATGACTGGCGAGGGTTATAAACTGTTCCTATTTCGAAACCCTTCAGCATACCAGAAGTACCTTAGACCTGTGATTGGAAACCGTGTAATCGTGGATGATACTGCAACCAAACCGGGAGGATACCACCAGGCAAACAAAGGGAGGTGGGCTTAAGCTCGTTGGGGGCATCGTTTAACATCCACCTGTGTGGCTGCTTCCTAAGGGGACCCGTGTACACCTTTGCTCCTCCCGCCGCCGCTGCTGGTATCGCGGCTGCTGAGAGGGGAAAGCAACCAAGACCAAGAGCTACATCTCCCAGCGTCCCCTTCCTGCCTGATGGGGACGCCGACTGCCGCCTCACACTTCTGCGCCCGGAGGTGCATAAAAACGAGCTGCTCCTGCGATGGAGCGGGGGCTTAAGCTCGTTGGGGGCATCGTTTAACATCCACCTGCGTGGCTGCTTCCTAAGGGGACCCATGGACACCTTTGGCCTCCCACGCCGCCGCTGCTGGTATCGCGACCGCTGAGAGGGGAGAGCGACCAAGACCAAGAACTACATCTCCCAGCATCCCCTTCCTGCCTGACGGGGACGCCGACTGCCGCCTAACACTTCCGCGCCCTGAGGCGCATAAAAACGAGCTGCTTCTCCTGCGTCGCGGGACACGTGCGGGCCGGCCGTCTGTGGCCGTCCGGGGTCGGGTCGTGCGCGGAACAACATGGGTAAGCGAAAACTACAAACATCTATTAATGGAGGGGGAGTCAAAGCGAAAGTCCCACGTAACTCTGCCAGCATAATTTCTTATTTAACTTCCGCTGTCGGGGCATTAACTACTGTCAGTCAGTCAGTCATATATCTTTAATTCGGTTTCCATAATTTTTTAGGAACCATAAAAAGTACATTACAATAAACAGTATATAAAAGTGGGACGGCAAAACAAATTATACCAAGAGCAGAATTTACATAAAAAGGATACATTTTTTAATTAAAAACAGACGGAGTTATTAGACAGAATATTGGTGAAGTGCAAGTGCATTAAAAGACAAATTAATCATAGTTACACCGATATTTTATACAAGTTTTGAGGAAGCCAGCTACACATTTAGCAATGAATTCAGAATCTAAATATTACAAAGCCAGAAAAGCGGGAGGACATGTTCTCAAACCCATAGATGACAACAGGGGAATAATCCAGCGCTTTCGGGGTAAATCATAAAATCTGCAAAAAAGTGTAACATGGATTGTGGATTGTACCGAGGTATCATCACATGGGCATTTAGTAGTTGATTTTGACCAGTCTTGTTTTTTCGGAAAGGAAACAATACGAAAGAATATATTAAAACAGAACCGAGTCAGGAGATATTTTTCATATGCATTCAGATGGTATTTCAGGTAGGGTTGGATGCCTAAGGAAGATTGAACACTTAGAATCTGGATATTAGAGATTTTGGTGATTTCCTGAGATCTACGAAGTTCCCTCAAATGTGATAAGCATAAGATTTTTATATTTTTCCTTGACAAGCTTAGTAAGGTTGAGGGCTCAGAGAAATACGTAGTCATATTTATATCCTTAAAAAAGTTACTCACATAGGCCAGCCAGGGGATTTTTTCCAATTGGCCAGGACCAGGCAGTCCAAAATGAGTGAGCAGGTCAAGTTACACTGCTACGTGGTTCAAACTCGGTGCCATAAGAGAATGGGCTGAATTTTAATGTTATCCGTAATATAATCCATTCCCAATTCAATGTGGCCACCTGTAATGTTTCTATGGCAGCATAGCCCCACACCCCCGCGCCATAAACTGCCACACTGTGGCATTTGGCATAATATATTTTTAAAAGTTCTTCGGGGGGAGGCTTACCAAGTTTACGCGCGAAAGTAGTCAGGGCAGTTGTTGCACGTAGAAACATTAATTTCCTACTGCACATGGCCTGCTTCCAGGACATTTTACTATCAAATAAGATACCTAAATAGGGGTTCGTAGTGGTACATTCCAGCTTCTCTTTTGTGATAAAGATCGGTTTAGGCTTCTTTACCCGCTTTCCAATGTGCATTACTAAGGTCTTTTTAATATTGACCGTTAGATCCAAGGATGACATAAACTTGCAGTAATTATTGAGAGGGAGCTGCAGCTGATTTGGGGTTCTTGCCATAATCACAGAATCATGGGCATACAGTAATGCGGGAATAGGGTGGTGATCAATTGTTGGTAAGTCCTGGCTCCCTTCCAACATGGCCAACCCAAGGCCGTTGGTGTAAAGATTAAAAAGGAAGAGAGCCAGGACACAGCCCTGTCTGATTTCCCTGGTGACGGCGAAAGATGGAGTAAGTCCGCAGTTCACCCCGTATGTCACTCTTGCCGAGGCGTCAGAATAGAGTTCTCATAAAAATGTGATGCCATCTTTCACTAACCCTCAAAGTCCTGATATGCTCCCTAATAACACAGTATCACCTTGTGATGGTAATGGTTTTAAGGGTCCGTTGATGGGCCCATGCCCTAAAAGCCCCACCTCTTCTAAGAGGATTTTGAAACCTAGGAGGGATTCTTGGAATGATAACATTTTGGTACCCCAACCTTGTATTAATCTTCCCCCCGAAGCTACCCCTTTTGTTGCTATACTAGTCAATGTCCCCCCATTGAAAGCTGGAGAGGTAGAGTCCTCGGATACACAGTTAACAAACCTAAAGAACTGGTGTAATGAAAATTGTACCGGGGAAAAAAACATCTCTTCTAGTATAATCATGGGTAGATGTGTAGGGTGGTTGGGTTATACACAAAAACATCTGAAGGGAGATTGCCTCATTGTGAATTTTAACAAACCGAACGAGGCGACAAGTCTTCTTTGGGATTCCTCAAAATTAGACCCTGAGGATAGAGGTATTAGAGCTATGCCACTGGGTTTTTTCTATCCACGGTCTAGACTGAGTAACTCAGGAGAGAAGAGATACCCGGCTTGGAACTCATGTGACCTAAGTAGGCCTACTGAAAGAAGCCCTGCCTACCAACCTAGCTGGGTAACACAAAAATCGGGGTTGCTAGCTAAGCCTTACAACTCTTTCAGAAAGGAGCCCAGGGAGGGTCTGGTTCTATCAAATCGGTTTTCCCCTTTGTCCAAGGTGGGGGAGATTGATTGATTGGCTGGCTCAGCTAGTTCGTCCCAAATGAGACAACATAATATTACAAACAACATAGAAGGGACGGGGGAGACGGTAAAAATGTTAAGCTGGAATGTAGCAGGACTACGCACACAAAGAGACGATAATGTCTAGTTAAATTTTGTGATAACAGTATGATGTAGTTGCGCTACAGGAGACCTGGGCTAGAGAGTGCAATTTCTGGGTAAATGGGTATACATCATACTTTACAGCTGCCCGTAGCTCGACGGCTGGGAGAGACAAAGGGGGACTTATGCTCTTGATTTCAGTTAATATAGCAGGCATAGCTAAAGTGCTCGACTCCCTATCCCCTAATTACCTAATAGTGGAAGTAAGTCTGATAAATAACACCGAACTATTAC
Source organism: Lissotriton vulgaris (assembly GCF_964263255.1). Classification (NCBI taxonomy): domain Eukaryota; kingdom Metazoa; phylum Chordata; class Amphibia; order Caudata; family Salamandridae; genus Lissotriton; species Lissotriton vulgaris. The sequence goes on from NC_141695.1 coordinate 1,311,583,408, forward strand.
TTATTCATTTTTATATCTCAATGCAAGGAGAGTCCCCAAATGAGCATCTCCATTCATTGACCAACTTTTAATAGTATACAAGGAAAATCAAACCACTTTTGTCCATTATATCTTGATGGGTGATTTTAATGTTCATTTATGCAATCTAAACTGCCAGTATAGAGAGAACGATGGTCCCGATTATTCAACCCCCCAACATTTTGAACATAACACTAAGGGGGAAGCTCTGGAGGAACTCCTTTCAAATACTGATTTGTTTGAGGCTGGTTTTTTTTATAGGAGTTACCGTGTTGCAACGTACAGAGCTAGGGATAGCGAATCTATTATAGATTATATATTTATATCTCCTGTACTCTTATGTTTTGTAATTTTTTATAATGCCGTACATTCAACTTTCAGTGACCATAATCCGGTAGTGTTAGAACTCTATAATAATATCTCTTTGCTTAATAAAAAGGCCACCTCAGAAATCTTATTTGAGGTTAAAGTTAAAGATCAAGGGAGGAGGCTAAAATGGAATAAAGTCACTCCCGAAGACTTTTTTAATACGACTAGTATGAAGGTTGGGGTTGAAATAAATACATGTGCTGATCCTCTTAAGTATGGAGGGGATGTAATTGCCTCTTATGAAGCGATTTGTCGTCAGGTGGCTAATGAACTCACAGTAAAGACTCAACATAATGCCCATCAAGTAAAGGGCTGGTTTGATCACAATTGCTCCAGAGCCCACAACCTGCTCATGAAGGCCCTTAAAAAGAAACCCAGGGATAAACATCAAATATCGCTGCTTAGGAAAGAGTATAAATCCATTGTGCAGGCCCGCAAAAATGAAATTAAAAAAGAGGCTTGGGCAGCATTGATGGATAAGACTACAATGAGGGATAGCTCCAAGTTTTGGGCGATTGTTAACAATCCACTGTTCACTGGCACTGAGAACGCATTGCTAGAAGTTAACATTGCAGAGAAGGACTGGTTAAGTCACTTTGAAAACATCTATGGTAGCAACTTGAAGCTAGAAATATTTGAGCCCCCTATCACCGAGTCCCCACTGTAGTGTCCTGCCAGGACACAGTCTAGTTGTTACTAAGTGTAACCCTCCACAGAACACCCACCCACCACAGACGTCACTGGGTCAGGTGACTCTGTTAATAAAAGAGGGCGAGCACATGTGCTCGATGCCAGAATTACCATCCATAAGCTGGTGTCCCTGTCACACTTATTTCTATCATGCGGGCCTAGGGCCCCATCTTTACAATGGCGACGAGGTCGGTAGTGAAGCCCGTGCGTGCCACTGCCAAGCATCCTGGAAAAAGGGAGAGAGAGCTGCCCGCCTAGAGGGCACCCCCTGCAACGAGGCGCAACATGCCGAGAAGCCTGTGGGCACGTCGGAGCCCCACGACACAGCCGGAGGTGACCGGGAAGCCTATCCCGCACCTCTCGTACCCAGCGTGTGGCCCCCCCCTGCCTGGAGGTGAAGAAAGAGCCGTACAGAGCCCACCCGCATGGGCTGCCAGCGAGCCAGAACTGGACACCCCCCACAGACAAAGCAAGCCCACTATGAGCCCACACGCGAGGCAGGAGAGGCCGCCAGTGAAAGACAATGAAGCCGAGTGCCCACCTCAATCCCGCTGCTGAGGAGCCGACCGGTGGCGGGTCCAACGCAGGAGGTGAGCCCGCAGCGAAAGGCGAGGTGCCCGCAGCGTGAGAAGAGCTGCCAGGCACTGTCCCTGCAAGCGGAGCCCACCCACGAGGCAAAGAAGGCCCGTAGGCCGAAGGAGAGCCTACAGTCAAGCACCGAAAGCAGAGCTATAAATATTTGAATGAGCCCCCAAACGCGAGCGGCGCTGGACACTGTCCCTACATTAAAGCAGGACCAGCGGAGCCCACCCGCTGCCTGCCTGCAGCGTCTCCAGCCCCCCGCAGCGCAGCATGTGTGGAGCGCGGCTGCCGCTGCGAGGGTGAGAGAGCGTAAAAGAAAAGCCAAGCGGAGCCCTCCCGCGGCCTGCCAGCCGTGTACCCCGCCGCGCAGCGCGTGTGAAGTGAGGCAGCGGGGTGAATAACAATTAAATGACAGCTGCCAGGCGCTGTGTATTACAGCGGAGCCCACCCGCGCACCATGAGAAGACCTGCCCCAGCAGCAGCAGCACTGGCTATCCCCCGCCCAGCACAGCCTGAGAATTAAGGAGGGCAAGAGCAGCGCAGCCTAATACGACACCCCACCGGCGCTAAGGAGCCCCTTCATGGCAGACGGCTAATGCTAACCGCCCTCTGCCCGCAAGCCACGAGTGAAAAGGGAGGCTGTTTGCAGAAGAGGACAGAGAAATGCGGCCTGGCCAGCACACAACTGCGGCGGTAAAAGTTGAATTACACAGGGAAGCGGGACAAAACAATGAATCTAAGTGAGTGTGGCAGCCGAAGACATAGTGAGTGGTTTCTGCAGCACTTACTCCACGAGACTGAGTAGGCCTGTCTGTGTTTCACCCTCCTCCCCCATGCCGCCTGAACTAAAAAATAAAAGGTCTACCGGGTGACAGAAAGCGGTGCTGCTGCGCCAGGAATCAGTGGCGCCAGAGTGACTCTGCGCAGCGACACGCCAACGCCACAGGACAGAGCACAAAGGTCGCCAAGAGAGACAGCGACGTCTCGCAGCAACCATAGCGCCATCGTCAGCACGCATGGCGGCATGCACCAGAGATGCACCAGGAGCGGTGACGCAACCCTCCTCCGCGCAGACAAAGCACGCCAACGCCAAAACACCGTGACGGTGAATAGCGACCATGAAGAAGATAGCACAGCATGACGACTAATGCCGAAGATGAAAGCCGACCACCCAGTCTGGTCGCCAAGGAAACAAAAGAAGCAACAGAGGAGATCGCGACAAACGGTCCAGTCAAAGAAGAGAAGAACACCATGCCGGAGAGCTATGCCCAGACCAGAGAGAAACAGGTGGGGTGCACGCTGCCTGGGGAAGACTGGTCGGGAAGGCCAACGACAGCAAGAGGACCAGACCACGTAGCAAGAAGGAACATGGAAAGGAAGGGCACGACGCCATAAAGAAAAGGAAGGAGGAACAGTAGAGCCAAAGGAACCCGACGAGACAGGAGAGTCACGATGGAATTGACCAAGGAAGGGTATCCTGATTGAAGGCAACAGAAGTGATCAAGTAACAGAAAGATACGAAGACAGGTCTAGTCAACAAGCCAGGGGAAGAAAGTGTCCTACCACATGGACAAGACCAAGGGGATGACATGTAGAGGGCCCGATATATGGAGAAGCCTGGTTAGCATGATTAAGCAAGAAAGAAGACCTGACCGTGTCGGGAAAGAGAACGAAGAGGAAGAATGGAGTAACACAACATCACTCCACAGTGGAAGAGAGAGAACCAAAGTCAGCACACAGGAACATCGGTGCTGTCCAAGGAGCATCGCAACAGTCAGCATACAGGAACATCAGTGCTGTCCAAGGAACATCGCAACATCCGTGTGGATCCCAGTAATCCCGACAACTCGCACCTGAGGAGACCAACCACTGAAGAACCGTATGGGTGCCCCGTGAGCCTGAAGCTTGCCGAAGCAGAGCATACCCGAGCACTAGACAATCCACCCTTGTGGACTACACAAGACTCGACAGTGGCCATGTCCGAAGTTCCGAGGCGACCCGCACAGCCCATGCGATCAAGTGGCAGTCCAGGGGACAAGGGCCTCGGTCACATGTCCTGTGAGAGAGGAATCCGGATGGGAGAGGTGCAGTAGTGGCAGCTCCACGACAGGCAACAGGAAGCACGAAGGCCCCAGGTAAACACCTGGCAACGAGAAACGGTCTGATGAAGACACTGAACCCATGTCCTAACGGCAAGACCATCCTGGAGGATGACATCAACACCCCCGAGGACATCATGAGAGACTTGGCGGTGAGTCCGTTGGCAGTTTCTCAGCGACACTTTTGCACGGCTCATGCGAAGCCCCGCACGGTCCACCCAGTCCCATCGTGTCCGGTAAGAGGGTCCTCCCAGCGTCTCTAGTGAGAGAAGAGTCCAAGCAGGAGAGGCCAGTCTTCGAGGCACCAGTGAGAGAGGAGTCCGGCAAGAAAGGCAAGTCGGAAGTTACTTGGCCGGACGGAGGGGTGAAGGCATCAAGATCAGCAAATCCAAAGAAAGACCTCTCGTACCGCAGTCGTCTCCCAACAACCAACAAGCGTTGTCATCCACTGGACTAGGAACACTTGCGAGACCCCTCAAGGGTCACACCCATTCTGCTCCCGATTCTTTAAGTGATGAACACTGTATATAAGTGTCAACACAGCAAGACAAGGATGATCTGAAGTACACCCCTGAGGTGAAGCTCATCTGATTGACTTTGCAGTCCAGAACTTTTGACATCTCCCAGCCGGCCGCCTGAAGAGAATCCGTTGGGGGCTGTAAATTTCTGGTATTCTGTTTTTCTTGCAGGTTGGACATTCGCTTTTCCTTTCATTAAATTTTGGGAGGGATGTAGTGTCCTGCCAGGACACAGTCTAGTTGTTCCTAAGTGTAACCCTACACTGAACACCCACCCACCACGAACGTCACTGGGTCAGGTGACTCTGTTAATAAAAGAGGCCGAGTGCACATGCTTGAGGCCAGAATTACCATCCATAAGCTGGTGTCCGTGTCACACTTATTGCCATCATGCGGGCCTAGGGCCCCATCTTTACACCCACCGCTGCATTTGAGATTCACTGTAGAGGAAGTTGGGAAAGCGATTGAGGGTACGGCTGGACATAAAGCCCCCGGCCCTGATGGTGTGCCCTCTGACATGTATAAGGCCAATCCCAAATACTGGGCCATAATACTAGCAAATGTTTTTAATTCATCTGCTTCATCGGCTGTGAATGGGTTCCCGGCTTCATGGTCACGTTCCATTATTATCCCCGTGTTTAAAAAGGGCCAAAGGGGGGATTCAAGGTGCTACAGGCCAATATCTCTATTAGATTCTTCGATTAAAATTCTAGGGAAAGTAATCTTAGCCAAAATAATAGCCTGGGCCTCTGAGAAAGACATCCTATCAAATGCGCAATACGGCTTTAGAGCTGGCAGAGGCACGGAGGACCAATGTCTTAATTTACATTTAATAATAAATAAATACACGGTCACTGCTAAGGGCTCATTTTTTCGGAGCTTTATGGATCTGTCCACGGCCTTTGACCTAGTTAATAGGTCGAGGCTGTGGACCATGCTTTTAGATCTAGGCCTTGATCGGGCATTTGTGTAATTTTTGGCCGAGTTACACAGGGACCTGAATGCAACCATAAGGATGACACAGGGGGGAAATGTACGGCAGGGCTTAAATCAGGAAGGGGGGTGCGCCAAGGGTGCATATTGGCCCCTATGTTATTTACTTTATACATTAACTCCTTGGAAGATAATGTGGTAATGGCGACAGCAGACATTCCGCGTATGGGAGGAGCGCCCATCCCAGTACTCCTATACGCGGATGATACTGTTTTATTAGCATGGACCCCTTTAGGGTTACAAAGACTACTAAACTCCTTTGGGGATTTTATGAAATCATTGGACTTAGTGATTAACAACGGAAAATCACACGTTATGTCACTGGGCTCAAGAAAGAACAGTATTAAAACATTTTACTGCAATGATTCTGCAATCTCTAGAGTGAAAGTCTTTACGTACCTGGGGGTGGTGTTTGACGACAAAGGGTCTTGGGTCCCCTAACTTTCCACTAAAGTAACAGCTGTGAGAAGATCGTCCGCTGCAATACTAGGCTTTGCTAAGAGGCTGGGGGGTAAACCGTGTGAAGCGATTTTATTCATATACAAAGCAAAAACCATCGCAATTGCAAGGTATGGGGCTACAAACAACCTGATTCCATCCAGAGAGAGGAAAATAAATTCCTCCGTGTCCTTTTAGCCCTTCCCCAATCATCAGCTACCTTTGCGGTCCACCTTGAATTGAGTATAGGATATATCTCAGACATAATTAACATGGATCCTATCTTATTATGGATTAGAACTTGGTTGAACCCCAATCTTACCCTGAACCATAAGATCTTTAGGGACTGTATGAAGTTAGAGAAAGTTAAGGAAATCCAGTGGTTGTCCTACATTAAAATAACATCTAGGATTCTGGGACGTCCAGAGATTTATACAAACCCAGAGGGTCTGATAAAAGCTGACCTAAACTGGGTTAAAACTAATTTCATAAAGATTGAAGAGCTGGAGAGGGCAGCAGTAGAACTAAGAAATCCGATGGTAAGGGCCCATTATCTGCTTATTTCGTCCCTATCTATTCAACCATATCTCATTATTGTAACAATTCCCTTTCACCGATGGCTGCTAACAAAATTTCGATTCAATCAGATTCATTTGTTTTTAAGTGATCTGAAGGGGTGGAGTAGGCCGGAGGATGCTGCACCTTGTAAGTGTGATGACCACTCTCTACGAGATACGATGCATTTCATGTTTTTTTGTCCCTTTTATAATGGGGTCGGTTAAAGTTTATTTTTCCACTGCTAAAAAACAAGGGATTTTTGCAGTCTAAACCAGCACTACTCTACTTACAATTAATGGAATTTCCGGTAGTCATGTTTGGTGTTGCAAGCTTCCTTGTTGCATCTATTCGAAGTAGGAAGACTAGATTGGCAGTCCAAAAGGGCGCCGGATCACCTAACACACGGAGTTTCAATGAAAGGGATAAATTGATATAATTGTGAAATTGTTTTTCAATGGCATCAAATCTATGAAATTCTGGCATCATCTTTGTATGCATGGTATACAGTCAAACAGATTTTTATGTGATATTGTTTTTAAAATGTTTTTTATGAGAATTTATCAAATTCTGACACTATTTTGTATTATGTATAGTTTACTTTTATGATTTTTAATAATCGAATAAAGTGGATTTTGATTTGATTTGATTTGAACAAAGGGAGGTAAACCATAGCAGCATAATCATAGGACCGGGGGAAAAAAACTACAAAAAAAACCCCGGACTGTTAATTCCATTTCAGCAAATGCCAAAAGGATCTTTTATTACGGTTCCCAGCTCTTGCCAAGTCAAGTCTAGACATTTGTAGGACCGAATCTCGCCAATCAGATAGCAAAGGTGGATGCTGATCCTTCGGACTGGTAATTCCATTTCAGCAAATGCCAAAAGGATCTTTTATTTCGGTTCCCAGCTCTTACCAAGTCAAGTCTAGACACTTGTAGGACCGAGGCTCGCCAATCAGGTAGCAAAGGTGGATGCTGATCCTTCCACTTTATACAAATCTCCCTTCTTGCCAATAAAATGGAGTAAAAAATAAGATTTTTCGCGGGGCTTCGGACTCCATCGCTCACTCCCAAAATGACAAGAGGTAAGTCCATCGAAATTTGGAAACCCAAAGAATCAGAAAGCAAATTGCTAATGGAATCCCAGAATGCTGAGATACAGGGGCATTGAAAAAACATATGTGCATCGGTGGCCTCCAACATGCCACATCTAGCACAGGCCACCGGGGAACCTTGGACAAATTTAGAGAGCCTTTATGGTGAGTAATATGCTCTGTGAAACGTGTAAAGGTGGTTTCAACGCAACCATGCGGGCTTCACTATATCCCATAGCACTTGAAATGATATAGACCACAGATGGTTTAGGTTAGGACAGGCAAGGGCTGAGCCCCACAGCACCTCTGGTAGTTGGAATTCACCATCTGACTCCTCCAATATCCAGTTATACCACGCAGATACCTCTTTTTTGACCGATGGATAGTCCAAAAGTAGAGTCTCAAGTTGGTTGCCACCCCCGACTAGAGTTCCACTTCGAACTAAGATTTGTGAGGTATAGTGTTGCCTCCAACTGTAAATCTGAATATATTTAAACTTAGAGAGGTTTGATCCTATCTTCGCATTTAAGACTTCCCATGGTAACAAGCTTCCGCCCACAAATATGTCTCCCCATACCTCCAAACCACCAACACACAAAGGAGTAGCCAAGCTATCTTTCAGCCACTCAGGGCTTCCAGGAGATTCCCAAATCAGGGCCCTACTAGAAAAATAACCAAGCTTAACTAAAGTCCTCACCGTAAAACACATTTTCGCCAACCCCTGCAAAACCTTTAACTTAATTTTCTTAAAGTATTTAGGGTCTCCAAATTTAAACAAGAAACCTGATTGTTGAACAGCTTCCCCTTTAAGCATAGCTGAGAACAAACTACCAACCCCATGGCATACAGGCATCTTTAACAGCATTCAAGCATGGCTGAGTTGAAACGCCCTGGCATATACTTGTAGATCAGGAGCTGCTAAGCCTCCCTTCTCCCTGCGCCGCCGGAGCTTCTTCCATGCAATCCTTGGGATATGTTTATCCCAAATAAAAGACGTTATATCTCCCTGCAACTTAGAAATAACTGATGGGTCGAAAAAGAGGGGTATGGTATTAAAAAGAAAAGACACCTTTAGCAAGAGAGTCATCTTAACTAAATTAACTCGTCCCAGCAGAATTAACGGAAGATGCAACCAGGTTTGCATGAGTTTACGGCATTCCCTTGCAACATTAGTGAAATTAGCTATTGCATTTTGTTAATGTCTTTGATAATATTCAGACCCAAGCACCGAAGACTAGTAGAAGGCTGTTAACTAATGGTGTGATGTGCTTGAATAACCAACCTTAGAGTAATATGCATACATGAACATATGGGAACACTAATCTTGCTTGCATGATGCCATAAAATTAGCTAATATGTGTTGGTATTGTGATGTGAACTAATGCACAGCTTAATTATAAACAAACGCAAATTAAATGTGCTTATCATACACATTTTGTGCCAAAAAGTCGTTGGATATGTAAGTATAAAACGCATATATGTGGCTTATTTGCTAGGTAACAACTAATAGAGAAATACTAGAATGGTGGGAGGTAAACAGAAGGGTTTCATTACCATAATTAACATGAATTTGTGTTTGTTTCTATGATAGTTCCAAAATGTGGCTCGTGATTCACTGCGAGCGAGTATTGGTCTGCGCATGTGCATCTAAAACCCTGCAGGTGCGAGTGAGCTGACTGTGCTTGGATGGGAGGTTCAAGGACGCCTGGCCCCGGAACCTAGGATGGGTGCCAAGCATGGACGATGTAATGCTCAGAGCCTGAGAACTTTTCCCTATGTTTCAAATGAAGGAAGCGCCTAGGCCACAAACTGTCTTAAACTAAGCCCCTTTATTTTTCTGCTGATTCATCGTGAAAAACATACTGTAATGATGAGGAAGTGCTCATCTACCCCAAATTTGTCCAATCAGAACTCGAATTGGTGAGGTTAGTTACTTTTTAGATAGACTAAGCTAGAAAATAGTGTATATAAACCCCTGATTTTGCTTAGAAGGGGTCGCTCTTTTGATTTCCACTGGAAATGCTGCCGGACTGAAGATCGATTCTTGGATGTAAGAACTTCTTGTTTTTATTTGTTTTTCTTTGCAGGTCTGTTAGGATAAGATGAGGGTGTTAGCGAGGGATGTCAGGAGAGAATGAATTTTGAACTATTTGTTCTTTGCTAAACTTTACTGAACTTAAAATAAATGTCTATTTCTGAGCTTTAAAATAAATGATCATTTTTGAAAATAAAGTTAAAGATTCTTATTGAATAAAGAAATAAATAAATGCCTAAATGTCAGACATACTAAAAGGTTGTTTTGAATAAAAGTTAGAAAAATGGAGAAGTAAAAAGCTGGTCTTTGGTTTTTCCTATGCCTAGTTTTCGTTCTAGCAGATCCATTGCCATTATGGTGGTGTGTCTGAATAAAATGGTGTTTAAAATGAAACCATGGTAAATTGCTTTACATTGCAGGTGTAAATAAAATAGTTAAATAGGTTTTGACACTCCGCCAATGTTATAGTAGGACTCCTGGTTCGTTGGCCAAATCTGTGAAGCCGAATTAAATGAACAGAGTAAGTGTGCAGTGTAATGGGCCCCAGTGTTGAATGTATGTGTGTTTCTGAGAATTCCGGGAAATGGCCATGGTGATTTAGAATATATTTTGGAGTCCCGCTGTAGCAGAACCATGTCCTTATAGCTGTTCTAGGATATTGCCATACCATATACTCTTCAGTGCATTATGAACCTCGTGGTGAAATGCAAACTCAGGTTTGGCTTTATCAAAATATGTCGAGTAAGGTGTCATACGATTTGGAATGCTATCCCGTCGCCAGTCCTGGCGACAGGGGTAGCATTCCGCCCTTCTAGATGGGGAAAACATGTTGTTCCTATTATTCCTGGTTAAAGTTAACCAGAGCCTCAGCATCACAAAATGAATGCTGCTGCCACAGACACAAGTCTGACCTCCTGCTGCTGGGAGTCCTTCCAGCGAGGGAGGTTTGGACAATAGGTTTCCTGCTTTGGGAGGTGCTAGCACCACCCCAGACAGGCTTTTGTGTATTGGGGCAGGGAGGGCTGAAAGAAATGAGACACTGCCTGGGGCACACAAGGTGTCCCATGCATGGTCCAGTTCAAACCGGTGGTGGGGCACTCCAGCCCCAGCTCTGGTGCGAAACTGGACAAAGGGAAAGGGGTGTAACCACCCCCTTCCCTGGTCCCACCCATAGGAGGGACCTAGCAGGTAACCCAGCCCCTAGATTTGGTATATAGGTAGGAGCTGAGTCCCAAGGCTGTAGATTAATCCTGACTGAAACTCTGAAACGAAACTCTGGACCTTCGACGATCTACTTTGCAAGAAGACAACTGAAGAATCTCCCTTGTGGTCAAGGAGTGACCACCCAGGACATGCAGGCACCATCCAGCGATCAACGGCTTGCTTTGTCGACGCTCCTGCCGGAGCCCGAGCACACAGTCTGACAAGAACCGGACTTCCAGACATCCAACAGCCCGATCCATAGTCCCAGCAAAGCTGAGACCCGTGGAGGTGACGAGAGACGAGAGAGAAATAAATACCATATATATTTTATATATATCCTGTGTGGTGTCCTTTCATTTGGTATTAAAGGGGTTACATATGGTAAAACAGCTGGCTTCACATGCCCTCTTGAGTTTAGCCTAAGACTGCTTTGTCCATGCTACCACTAGGATAGCTGGTATATAAGGTTGACTTTACAACCATCACCATAAGGGTTGTTTGGACTGGTGCAAGGTGCTCAATAGAATAGTGAACATCATATACCAGGCCAACTTCTCACATTGGTGTGCAGCGGTTGGGATTTGAGCTTGCTGTTGTTTTACCAATGGTAATCTTTGCAATATCATTTGAAAGATCAGACAGGTACCTATAGGTACATATAAAACAAGATTAGAATACTTAAGTTCTACTAAACCTAGTGGTTGTAGAGCAAAGGGCCTAGCACGCCCGGACTACAACTCCTAGAGAGGTTTAGTAGGAAAACACTTAGTGTAGGTAGGTGCATACACCCACACCTCACTAGAGCAATGTCTGGGACAGGAGAGTCCAGTGGACTTCCACCTGTGGAGAGTGACCCTCCCAGGGCACCATCAAAATTTGCTATCCTCAGTTTCAAGGAACTGAGACACTTGTGTACCACAAGAAGGCTTAAACAAGCGTCTAACCCTACACTTCAGCAACTCCTAGAGCTCTTAGATGAGTCTGAAGCTCTAAAATCCTCTGACACAGACCCTACAGGGAATATAGATGAGGCCCTGCAGTCATCAGATGATGCCACCGACCCCCCTGTCATAGAAGATGATAAGGGTGAGGTTGGGGAAGAGTCTGATAGAGAGGTAGACAACCAGGTACCAGTCTGGAGACTTAGCCTGGCTAACTTGAGCAACGTAGGGGCTGAGAATGGGACAGCCCCATTCAGGCCTTCAAGTGGGTTTAACCAGAGGTATAGGAGGGAAAGGTCTCTCTCAGGAGATTCTCATCACTCCAATGCTTCTAGGGGTTCTCAGAGGGGAATGACTTCTCCTCAGAGGAGAGAACACCAGGCTAGGATGAGGGAAGTCAATCTCAGAATTGAGAGAGAGCAACTCGCCCTAGCCAAGGAAACACGTGCTATTGAGAGAGAAAGGAAGTTAGGTGGGCTAGAGCCCACTGGTGGCAGCAATATCCCTAAGGATAAAGACAGGTCCTATGATCATAGAAACCTGAGTAAGATTGTGCCCCCCTACATAATTGGGGATGAAATCCAGAAATGGATAACTGCTTTGGAGAGGGCCTGCAAAGTACAGCAGGTACCCCAAAGTCAGTGTGCAGCAATCTTGTGGCTCTCCTTTTCAGAAAAAGGTAGAGATAAGCTCCTCACAATTAGTGATGAGGATGCTAACAACTACACTGTCCTGAAGAGTGCTCTGATTGATAAGTTTGGCTTAACCACTGAACAGTACAGGTTAATGTTCAGAGATACCCAGAAGACACAGACTCAGGACTGGACTGATGTAGTTGATTGTGCCACTAAGGCTCTGGAAGGCTGGTTGTTGGGAAGTAAAGTTAAGGACTATACAGGATTGTATAATTTGATCATGAGAGAGCAAATCCTTAACAATTGTCAAATCAAATCAAATCAAAATAAGCTTTATTCGATATTACAAAAGAATATCATATAAGCATACAGTAACAGAAAAAAATAATACAGTACATTTAGACAATTTCATTCAAGTAAAAGGGTAAAGAAAAAGATGATTATCATTTAGAAAGAAAAATCAAAAGAACCAGTGTCAACTTAAATAAAAGATTAAAAAGATTAAAAAGTCTAAAAAGAGGAGTAAATTTAGGTAGGACCTTGCGAAGTTCAACATCACTCCCTGATAGCTAAGGCCAATCTAATAGAAACCAAAAAACAGCCTTACAAACAGCCAAAAACAGTAGGACAGGATCCCAAACATAACTAGTTCCCTTCCATCCCCGGGTTGAGATGGTAAAATAGGGGTTAAGAATTAGTTATTACCACTCCGAGTGTTTCCCAAAAAGATCATGATGTAGACCGATCATATAGGGTATGATTTCGAAAAAGGGGGAAAACCAGGGATTGAGGGATAGAAGTCATATAAGTCCCATATAGATATTGGGCCGTCTGTCTCTTGTGGCGGCCGGGTTTTCAAGTAAGGGACAATGTTTGTGGCTCTGAATCTCACGAGTACTAGGTCCCCAGGAAGATCCTTATGAAGAGAACCCAGCCAGTCCACCCTCCTGACGCTCCTTATTGCTCCATATAGGTGACGAGGCAGTGGCCTATTTTTTGACAGCCAGAATTTGGTTTTGTTAAGTAGGTCATGTTGGCTCTCAATTTTTCCAGGTGGAAGAGCAGGGACGCCAGCAAGTATGCACACGTATGGGGCCGCTTCTGGTGGTAGATGGATTGAGTTAGTCTTATCATGAACTGCTCTAGGTGCGGTCAACTGGGGAAAGGAGACACTTGGAGAGTGTTTGGTTACTTTTTGCCCCACTGTACTAGGGCCAGTTAATTGTATTTGGCAGCTTTTATCCCGTACAGATGGTTTAAAGCCTTCGTGAGTAGGAGGTGACTTTGGACGGTTGAATGTGTCACAGTGTTTGTCAGCCGACAAATTTGACTTGATGGCTGACTCTAAACCAGTAAGCCTATCCCCTAACATGTTAATTTTTTCCAACAACGGGGCTATCAGAGAGCTAAGCAATTGTTCAATGAGCGGTAATATATGCGGGTGTAGAAGAGGGCTTAAGGGATCTTGGGCCTCAACAGTGGGTGGAATCGTTGGAGAATTAACAATGCGTAAGCCTGGAGGCGGTGTTTGAGTCCTTTTCACAGATGAAACCTGGGGGTGTGCGATACGTGGACTACAAGTTTTGTTGAGTAATGTGGGCTCCTCCGAAAGAGTGGGCTTATCTGATAGTATGATGTCGCTTTTGGGCGAAAGGGGGGTTTCTGATGGTGCATAGGTGGTTTGACATAAGAGGTTTAGCTCGTCTAACCAAGAAAACTTTTGCCCAGTTCCTGCTACGCTAGCTGGGTGATCCACTTTAGAAGTCATGATAATAAGGGAATACCAACAGAATGGTGAGAAATAGTCTTTACCTTCGTGATGTAATAACAGATGTGGAAGCCAAGGGGGGTGGCCCGTCCCGTCCTTATCCGGCCTCTGAGGGCCACAGAGGGCCCGCCCTTTGCCCGGGCTTAGCCCGGCGTCCCGCTCGCGTCCCGCGAGGGAGGGCTGACGGTAATTTTATGCGCCTCCTGGCGCTGTCTTGTTGTCACGTGGTTCCCGTGGGCTCCGTGGGCTGCTGGTAATTGCAGTCCCCTAACCTGCACTCTGCACGGCTGTCTGCGCTTCCCCAGGTGGAAGCGGGAGCGGACAGCGGGATGCAGGCGGCGTCCCCAGCTGATGGAAGAAAGAAAACGGGCTGCAACTCTCCACCCAAGCACCCCAGTCACAGCTTGAAAGTCCGGTGATAGTTCCCCCAATTGTCAGAACCAGTTGTTGCATCAACACCTAATTGACTCAGATCTGACCTCTCCCCAAGAATTGTGAAAGAGAGCAGATAAGTGGGTCAGAACCAGGGTTAAGCAGAAAAAACAGGTCCAAGGTGGTGATCAGAAAAAGGCAGACCAGAAGGGTGGAGATCAGAAACAAAAGACCTGAAGTCTTCTACAGGGCCCCAAAAGTCCAATGAGGGGGGGGTCCCAAACTTCCAAGAAGAAGAAGAAAGATGGCCAAAGAAAACCTTGGTGTTATGTATGTAAGTCCACTAGTCACTGGACCAGTGACTGCACCAAGAAAGATTCAGCCCCTATCAATGCTGCCCCTAAGGCAACTGCACCCCCTAGTTCAGCTGGCAGTGGTAGTTCTCAACCCAAGGCTATAGTAGGGTTAACCCTGGGAACTAAGATGGATTCTGGCCTAGTCAGAATACCAAGTCAGGCTGTTCTAGTCTGTGATGTGGAAATGGCTATGTCCTCTACTGTGAGTTCCAGTACTCTGGGCAAGTACAGACAGACACCTTTGATAAATAACAAAGTGGCTCAAGCATACAGGGTTACATGTGCCAGTGCCACAATGGTGACACCTAACTTTGTGGACCCTGGTCAGATTGTACTGGGTGATAATTACCTGGTGACCAATGCTAGCAATGTCACCACTACACATAGTGTGGCAATTGTTAATTTCTCCTGGGGAGGGGTAACTGGCCTCAAAAGAGTTCTGGTAAATGCAGATATCCCCGCATCAGGGTCATTGGGCAATGACCTTGAATCCTCACAATGGTCAGAAGTGGAGTATAGGATTCATGCTGAGATGTTAGGTATATCATCACATGTCCTTGCTGTGACCAGGTCACAGGCCAAAAAGTGCCTCACTGAACAGGCCTTGGATCCTGAAACTATGGACCAAGTGCCTCCCGAGAGAAAGAGCAGTAGGGTAAAGGCAGTGCCTTCCTCCCTGCTTACAAGTGAAGATCAGCCTTCACAGGAAGCTGATTTTGAGACCTCTGAGGGAACTGTCCCAGAAGACCTTGAACCTGACCAGATTGAGTTTCTTGGGACAGGGGGACCTTCAAGGGCAGACTTGAGGCAGGCACAGTTAGACTGTTCCTCTCTTGAACCCCTCAGACAGGAAGCTGCTTCTGAGGCTGCTGGGAATGCTACAGGTACCCACAAAGTGTACTGGGGTGAAGGACTCCTTTATTCTGAGGCTAGAGGCCCCAAGCCTGGTGCTTCCAGGAGGTTGGATATACCTCAGTCCTTTAGGGGTTTCCTTCTTACCTTAGCCCATGATATTCCTTTAGCAGGACACTTGGGCCAGAACAAGACTTGGGACAGGCTTGTCCCTCACTTTCACTGGCCCCATATGTCAGAAGATACTAAGGAGTTTTGTTGCTCTTGTTGGACCAATGGATCCCCAAACAGCATCTGGGCACAGATTTATACTGGAGGTAGTGGATCATGCCACCAGGTATCCGGAGGCTATTCCCCTAAGAACCACAACAGCTCCTGTTGTGGCAAGAGCCCTCCTGGGAGTATTCTCAAGAGTGGGCTTTCCAAAGGAGGTAGTATCCGACAGAGGTGCAAACTTCATGTCAGGATATTTGACTGCAATGTGGAAAGAGTGTGGTGTAAATTATAAATTCACTACTCCCTACCATCCACAGTGTAATGGGCTTGTTGAAAGATTTAACAAGACCTTAAAGGGTATGATCAAGGGTTTACCTGAAAAGCTTAGGTGAAGATCGGACATCCTTCTACCCTGCCTTCTGTTTGCTTACAGAGAGGTCCCACAGAAGGGGTTTGGTACCGGCCTTTTGAACTTTTGTTTGGATATCATGTAAGGGGACACCTATGTCTAGTGAAGGAAGGATGGGAGTTACCTCTCAAAAAGCCTAAACAAGACATAGTGGACTATGTACTTGGTCTTCCCTCCAGGATGGCTGAGTATATGAAGAAGGCGTCTAAAAACCTTGAGGCTAGCCAAGAACTTCAAAATGCTCGGCATGACCAAAAGGCTGTTCTGACTGAGTACCAGTCAGGACAGAAGGTGTGGGTGTTGGAGTCAGTGGCACCAGCAGCACTCCAGGACAAATGGTCTGGACCCCATACCATTGTTGAGAAAAAGGGAGAGGTTACCTACTTGGTGGACCTAGGCACTTCCAGGAACCCCCACAGGGTGGTCCATGTCAACAGACTTAAAGCATATGTTGACAGGGCAGACATGGGCTTGCTTATGGCTAAAGATGAGGGGCAGGAGGAAGAGAGTGACCCACTCCCAGATCTGTTGTCTCAGAGCCCTGATGATGGTTCAGTTGATGGTGTGGCCTTATCTGGCAGCCTCACTGACCAGCAACAACAGGACTGCAGACAAGTTCTACAGTCTTTTAGACATATGTTTTCACTAACACCTAGTCAGACTAACTGGTGCACCCATGAGGTGGACACTGGTAACAGTCTGCCTGTGAAGAATAAGATCTACAGGGACTGTATCAAGACTAAGGTGCAAAAGATGCTGGAACTGGGAGTAATTGAGCCATCAGAGAGCCCATGGGCCAGCCCAGTATTCCTTGTACCAAAACCTCACACCCAAGATGGTAAGAGAGAGATGAGGTTCTGTGTGGACTACAGAGGTCTCAATGCTGTCCATAGGACAGATGCTCACCCAATTCCAAGAGCAGATGAGCTGATTGACAGATTGGCTTCTGCCACGTTTTTGAGCACATTTGATTTGACAGCTGGCTATTGGCAAATCAGGTTAGCTGAGGATGCCAAGGCCAAAACTGCTTTCTCAACCCCAGGAGGTCATTATTAATTTGTGGTGATGCCCTTTGGTTTGAAGAATGCACCTGCCACTTTCAAAGGTTGGTGAACCAAGTCCTCACTGGGTTGGATTACTTGTGTGCAGCTTATCTAGATGATATTGCTGTCTTCAGCTCCACCTGGGAGGATCACCTGATTCACCTGAAAAAGCTTTTGGGGGCCCTGCAGAAGGCAGGCCTAACTATCAAGGCAACAAAGTGCCAGATAGGGCAGAGTAAGGTTGTGTACCTGGGCCACCTTGTAGGTGGGGGTCAGGTTCAACCCCTGGAGAGTAAGATCCAGAACACCAAGGACTGGGCTCCTCCAACCACCCAGACCAGAGCTTTCTTGGGCCTGTCTGGGTACTACAGAAAGTTTGTTAAGAACTATGGGTCCATTGTGACACTTCTTAATGACTTGACTTCCAAGAAGATGCCAAAGAAGGTTCAGTGGATAGTAAGCTGTCAAAAGGCATTTGGTGACCAGAAGAAGGCCATGTGCTCTGCACCTATATTAAAGAGTCCTGACTACTCCAAAGAGTTTATTGTCCAAACAGATGCTTCTGAGTTGGGGGTGGGAGCTGTGCTTTCACAACTTAATGTAGATGGTCAAGACCAGCCCATTGCTTTTATTAGCAGAAGGCTGACCCCTAGAGAGAAACGTTGGTCAGCATTGAGAGGGAGGCCTTTGCTGTGGTGTGGGCCCTGAAGAAGTGACAAGAAAAATGTGGGAAGTTTGCGGGAAATCTATGGAGGTCATGCCGCGGTTGTGTCTTCTTAATACCTGGGAGACAACTGATTTGACGGCAAAGGAAAGGACCTGGGTTACATTGGGGAATGTGGTGGTGAAAAGTAACATTGCAACAAACTTAGAAGGGAATCATGGCGCCCAAAACTCTGAGACTGGAAGGCCGACATGGACTGGTGCATGCAGATGGAAAGGGCTATATATGAGGGTAGGGGTGTCCGCAGAAATGGTCTACATGGGGGAACTGGAACAAATACAGAATGATGTTATGTGCTCCACTGAATCCTTCCACCCCATGCAGGAGTGAAGACTACCTGGCAATGGTGTGTTCGAAAACTGAGTCCGCTAGATATATTGTATGTTTCGGCTTATCTACAAATAGAAAAGATTGTAATTGTTACATGCACTGTATTATTGTATCATTAACGGTGGCTAATTGTGTTTCTTCTTCAATAAAAAGAGTTCTTAAAAAAAACATGCTACCATTCCAGTTGGGTGGCATAAGTCTTTAACAGCAGACATCTCTTTTTTCTTACTCCTCAATCCAGATAACAGCTTTTCACCAACCTCAAAAAGTTTAGGTTTCTGCAGAGGTCAATAGATCTAGACTTTTTCCTGAGTAGTTGATGCTTTTGTCCTACCAGACTTCTCTGTCTGGGTTTGTTGTGGATACAGTGCCTATTTTAAATTGGGTCTTAGTGTTAGATTTGGGAGGACACTAGGATTGCTATATTACACTCACAACACCCCCCAAGCCTTCAGAGCCCAAGTTTAGTGTGGCCACAAATTTTCAATATCTTCAAAATGCCATACCATTTAATTTTGGACCTTATTGCAGTAAAGCAAACAGAACTAATGCAAAATGTAGGAAGAGCTAAGCCTAGGAACATTTACTCAATTCGTCAGAGAAGAACTAGGAGTGTCTTAGAGTGCCCTCCGCCCACATGATGGTGATCCCTAGAAAGCTGGTAACTCACCCAGGCTTCTTCAGAACACTGCTGGACTTGCAAAAAGATACCAAGAAGATTGGCCATGCTGCACTTGGATCTGTAACCTGTGAAAAGGATATGAGGAGGTTGGAACCACTTCTATTTGAAATTCCAGGACCAAAAGGTCTCCAAGAATCATCAGGCTGATCCTCTAGGTGATTCCAGGAACGTAAAAACATTGAAAAGAACATTCCTATGAAGAATACAAGCTGATTAGTGGGACTTCTACCTGGAATGGACTTTGCTGTAGTTCTCTGCCTGACACCCTGAAAGATTCTAAGTGTTTCCCCTGAAGTCCTCAGGCCTTTGGAGGGTTCCCCTGTCGCTGTTTGAGCGCAAAAAGAAGTTTGGGAACTTTTTCAAAATGTTTTGCTTCAGAGCTCCAAAAGGACTGACCATGAACAGTATCTGTCCAGCAGTTCTACAACTTCAGATAGAATTTGAGGTTTGTCCAGCGAGGAGAAGAGATTTTCCTCAGAAATACATGTTCCTTTTCATATTGGAACTTGCAAACCTTTTCGAACCTCCCCACTTCCAGGTCCTAGCAAGGCCAATCTGCTTTCTGTATCCAACCAGTGCTTCAACGCGGTCGGCCTCAAATCACACTTAGGACCTGGTTTACCACACCCTTTGCCTACCAAGGGTGCTTTTCACTTTTTTGTGCTATTTTCCTTCAAAATCTTTAACAGCTTTAAAAATTCATATCTCCATTCACTGAGACTCTAAACTCTCACTACAAACAAAGCTGTGGCACGGCACCTAGCTGTGGGAGGTTGCAACACTAACAGGCCTCCAGAAATGGGATTTGATAGGTATAACTTACCTGGGAGACGTATGGAAGGGAGAGCACCTGTCCTCCTTTCGGGACCTGCAGCAGGCATACTCCTTACACTCCTGCCAATTCTTTTGATACCTTCAGCTGTGACACGCCCTAGCCCTCCACATCCCTGATCGCACTACACTCCCCGAATTTAGTTCACTGGAGGCCAAGCTTCTCATGGGGAACTTGGGAAAGGGGGGAATAATTGAAATTTATCAGTCCCTGACAAACAATACCCCATCCACGCTAGAACCTCTTGGAGCCCGCTGGGATCGATGGATAGGTCCTCTGGAGGACAAGGATTGGAGAGGCACTCTGATGGCGCCTAGGACACTTACTATATCAGCCAGACTCCTTCTCATTCAAATCTACTATCTTCTCTGTGCATATCTCACCCCAGTGTGGCTCCACAAAGCGGGCTTCCTCCCCCATTGCCCGTGCTGTAACGCAGAGCCAGACAACTTTTAACACATGATCTGGTCCTGTGCTATCCTTTCTAAATACTGGATGCCAACTATATCTGAATTGAGTGGCATACTGGGGTGGGAGGTCACTCTCTGTGCCCTTGCCCTTCACCTGGGGGTCATGGAGGGGCTGGATGGTTCCCGGGCTGACAAATTATTTCTAGGAACAGCCATTCTGTTAGCCATAAGAGATATTGCAGCAGCCTGGAAAGGCTCGACATTCCCCTATATGGCAAAATGCCACATGGGTGTGGACTGGTGCGCTATCCAAGAGAAAGCTGTGTACAAAGCACGAGGGTGCCCGGCTAAACACAAACGTATATGGGGCAAGTGGATGGGACCGTTGGACTGAGTATGTGCAACACGTGTGGGCTCATATGCCAAACAACCAAATGGGAGAAATTACTTGTAAATGTACTGAAATGTCTGAAATTTCAAAGTGGTGCAATGTTCATTTTGTTGTTTAAAATGCCAATAAAATTGGTTATCAAAAAAATATTCTATCTCCAGTTACCCCATGATATTTTTGCCACTTTGGTGTCAGTTTGCTTAATAAATTTTGCCATCATTTTTTATAAATTAGATTGGGATTTTTATTGAGTTGTCTTCTCAATTTTAACTTTTTGGGCACTTTTAAATGCTTTACACATCTTCTCGAAGTTAAGCCTGTCTGCTCTGTTACACAGCTATGAGGGTTGAGGTCAGGTTTAAATGCCTGACACCTTTGGCTGGATCGAACAAGATAGTGACTTCATTACTTGTGGTGCATACCCAGCCACCCACAACTAATGAACCACTTTCTCACACATACCTTCAGGCAGTCACATCAGTATTTATTATGTCATAATCCAAAACATGCTCTTATAAGTGGCAATAGAGCTGTAGGAGGGGTGCAGGATAATGACAACAGAGGGTGCAAGAGCAATGTTGAGAGTGACCCTTGCTGCAGTGGTGTTTGTGTGTAAGAAGGAGGGTTTAGTGAACGGGGTTCTCAAATCAGCCAGGAATATGCAGGGTTTATAGTAGGCTAGGAGATATTAGTATTCTATTGGGTGACAAATTGACAATATCCTGGTGTTGGTTGCGTGGGTGGATGCAAAGAAAGCATGATGACATGCAGGTGCAGTGGAATGACTGCATTAATCAAAAATATGGATGTGACACGTGTGGCATGAACATTACAATAGTTTAAGTAGTAGTCTCATGTGCATGGTCCCTCGCAGTCAGGGTGGAGGATGAAGGCTGGTCGATACCTGTGATACCCTGGGTACCCTATCGGGAGATTAGCCGCACTTTATAAATCTTGATTTGTGGATTGATACTCGAATATGCTTCTTGTGCACTAGTGCTTTATGACCCTGGAAAGGACAGGTTGAGTGCAGAGAGTAAATGATTAATCAAGGACTCGTAGGCGTGTTATCCCCTGCTGCTGTTAGATTGCCAAAATTGTCTGAAGAGCTGAAACACATGTCTGTTGGAGAAGAGGCTTTTAACCCAGTGCCATGAGGCAAGGGCATTCCCTGTGTGTCTATGACCAGGCCACATGGGTCTGGGGATTGTGTACATTTACATAGAGGGTTGTACAAACAAGGCAGATCCTCCTAGGCATTCCTAATAGAGAGGGATGGTAAGAGCTTGCAGTTGCAGAGTACAGGGAAGGGTAATGGCAGTTAGCAGCTTGCATTGCAAGCAGAGGCACAGCTATCAGTGGTGCAGCGGGGCCCAGAAGGGAGAGGGGGCACAGCTCGCTCTGCAACGTTTTTTTTTAAGCTGTCTGCTCCCATTTTCTTCATTTGTGTGAGTGTCTGTCTTCAGCCTCGCTGTTGAGAGGGGAGGGAGGCCCAGACGAAAACAAAAGACCGCATTGGAGTCAAATTCAGAGGCTAACTATTCCACTGAGGGCATTTTTCTAATTTCAAAGCAGGTGGCCTACTAGTCCGGACCATCAGTGCAGAGTGAGCGGGGTGAAGCAGTGTCTGCCGCCACCTGCTGGCAGCTAGCCAGTACAGACTCTCATGTATTGCAATTCTCCTTAAAAAACAATTAAACTATTTTCTGCCCCTATTTAATGCACCTGTTGCACTATTGATTCAGTCCAGACTGCCAGGAAACAGACTTCTATGGTGGAGCCCTGAGGACCAGGGTATGAAGCTAGGTAAAACCGGATAGCTCTGTGATGCCATACTAGTGGTAATAGAGCGCTATACATATCTCTGCAAAATTATGTTTGCCGATCAGCTCTTGCAGGCTTTCTGTGCATACATTCTGAGAAAGATCAAGGGCTTAAGTCCTCTCACGGTTGGCCACCTCTACCCTGGCTTCTTACAGATCACAGCTACACACTTCCTGTGGGGCCAGACATCTCTATCTAATGTACGTACACTTGTCCGAGCAGAAGCCCGAATTCTATGGCAGGACCGGAGGCTTCTGATTATGCTTTCTCATTTCTTTACTGCACAAACAGCAGCCAATGAAAATGAAACTACACATGTAAAAAACAACATTTCCCATGAGGCTTTGAACCACGCCTCTCTTACAACAACCAATCACAATGGTAATAAGCATATAAAGTACAGAGACACTAAATAGGCCTCCTCTTTCTTTGCTGCTCCGCAGCCCAGATAATTGCTCTATACTTTATGTGTTTATTCTAACTGCTTTCCGGCCTATGCCCTTTGGTATCGCCTTAGCGCGTTGTATTGTATCTATTTACTGCTATTATTCACTGCTGTATGCGTTTACGCTTATGTATTCACTGTGCTGTGCCGCGCTCGCACATTGTTTATAGTTGTTTTACTGAATCTTGTTATCCTTAGCTTGGGCCGGAGCTCCGCTCCGCGTCCCGACCCCTTGGTAGCGCGTGTTGCGCTCGTAGGTCTCCCGCTCCCCCCTTTTTCTTTCAACGCTGCTTCCAGCGACCGTTTCCTATCGGTCCGCGGTAGTGAGGGGTTTCGCCCCCCCCTCGGGGAGAGGGACGCACGTCGGAGCCCGGACTGGCCCTACGTGCGTCTCAGAGATCTCGCGCACGCTGGTTTGTGCGCGCGCAGTTCTCGAAGGTGCCTGACTGACGCTCTGCCCCCGGCTGAAGTGGGGATCTACGCAGCATTGGCCAGGAGCCGAGGGCGATTCTGGAATCGTTTGGCAGTGCTTTGTCATGGCTTGAGCTCCGGATCATTCATGCAATTTACGCTGGCCTCCCTGTGAATCAGGAGACATTCCTCTATTTTTCCCTCCATTAGTCCTAGATTGGGGCTTGGTCTATATATTCTTCCTTGGTATTTTCGTCTCCAGCGCCTGGCACTCCCCAGTTTCGACGCCCTCAGCCGGGCTAGTGCATAAGCTTCCCTCTGGGGATTGGAGTTGGAATCGCTGGTTCCTTTCATTATGGCAGATACGGAGTACTGCGAAGAGGAGGGTGCTGCGTATGCGTACCAGGGTCAACAGGAGTTCTATGGAGAGGACTCCATGGAAGATATCATTGATAAAAAGCTCGATGCCAAATTGGACAAGGCCCTTTCATCGGCCCTCTTTCCCCTGGCCAAGAAATTGGATTTACTGGTCCCTGGTAAGCCTCTCTCCCTTCCCAACAAAGACTCCTCTCGTCCCCCCCCTAAGGAGGTGGCTCTTGACCCGTCCTGGCCCCATGCCCAATCTTACGACAAGATTTATAAGTCTAAGGAATCACTCTCTAATGAGAAACCTCTGACTCCCCCCCCCCCCCCCCCCCACTTCCCACCTAATGACACCACCACGGATACGGGCACCGACACTGATTCATCAGATACCGCCCCCCGCAAACGCACTAAGAAGCGTAAGCATACCTCCCCCGTCATTCCGTCTCCCTTCTCTTTTGACCCAACAGATATTGTACACCCCAGGTCCTTGGACTGGGTTCCCCCACCTGCTGTGGTAGCCTACCTGGAGGCTAACCTCCGGAAGGGCTTTGATAAAGAGGTACGATCCCGCCTCAAGTCCGAGTGTCCCCATCCTGATTTACCTCACAAGGTGGCTGTTACGCTGGACATAGACCCCTCCATGACCACCTTTCTAAAAAGTATAAAAAAGACCCCAAGAAAGGGATTGATCGCGCGCTCAGAGCGTGCCAAGATAAGGTCCTTGACCTGTCGGGCCCTTTGGCCAAGATTCTGGAGTTAGCCCTCCAGGCCCAGGAGACTGGCGATGCTATTCACCCAGAAGTTTTGGCGGGGTGGGCTCAACGAGCCCTTTGTATGCTGGGGAACGCAAACTGCGCTCTTGCCTCGGAACGACGGAAGTCGGTCCTTCTACGGATCGATCCTCAATTGGTGGAGTTGGCTTCTTCTGAGCCGGGTCCTTTGGCAGAAGGACAGTTGTTTGGTGACAATTTTGCTAAAGACATTGCAAAATTTGTCAACACTTTTGCGTCCCTGGATAAATCTCAAGCATCACTGAAGAGAGTGCTACATCAGGTCTCTGGTAGGGCCGGACGTGGCAGAGGACGCTCGACCGGCCGCTACTCCAATTCCAGTCCTCGAAGAGGGTACCCCCCTGGGCGTGGCAGAGGGTACACTCAGGAACCGGACCAGGCCGGTTTTTACCCGTCCAGATCCCGCGGCTTCAGGGGTCGCTATAACCGAGGAGTCAACCGGGGTTACAAAAACTTCGATAATCAATCTTCCGGTAAGTCCTTTGATTCCGCTAGGGGGAAGGTTGCGACATTTTGTCAGGAATTGGTCAAATCTCACTGCAGATGCTTGGGTCCTTCGGACCGTCCAGGGCTACGAGATAGAGATGGTGGATTGCCCCCTTCAACCTTTTCCCCCTCGTCCTCTCCTTTTTTCCCTTCTCGAACAGAGTTTTATAGACTCAGAACTGGACGAGCTTTTGACAAAACAGGCCATTGCTGTAGGGCCCTTCATTCCGGAGGGCTTCTGCAGCAACGTCTTTCTTGTACAAAAGAAAGGAGGCGGTCAACGCCTTGTCTTAAATCTGAGGGACTTCAACCCCTTTGTTACTTATCTCCACTTCAAGATGGAAGGTATCCATCTTTTGCGCGACCTTCTATTGGAGAACGACTGGATGGTCCGCTTAGACCTAAAAGATGCATATCTGACAGTCCCCATCTCCCCATCACATCAAAAGTTTTTACAGTTCCCTTGGAAAGGACGTTGGTTTCATTACAGAGTGCTTCCCTTCGGTCTGTCCTCAGCCCCCTGGGTTTTCACCAAGTTGCTCAAGCCGGTGATCTTTCGCCTTCGAGAGACGGGAGTGCGCCTTATTGTCTACCTAGACGACATGCTGCTCTTGGCTCAGGACCGGTCCCTCCTTCTCACTCACCTGGAGTGGACGACGTCCTTGTTACAGAATCTGGGATTTGTGATCAATACCAAGAAATCGGTGATGATACCGAGTCAACAGATGGAATTCCTGGGATTCCTGATAGACTCTGTTTCAGCCCAACTTCTCCTTCCCCCTCAAAAGATCAGGTCCATCAAAAGGGAAATAACATCCACCCTGACCAAGGAGAAGATTTCCTTGCGGGTGCTGGCTCGGATTGTAGGCCTTCTGGCCTCGTCGATTCAGGCCATTTTTCCCGGCCCCTTGCACTACAGGGCCCTGCAGAGATTGAAAATCTTTTACCTTCAGAGAAACTTTCATTACGATCATTTGATCCCCCTTTCCACCGAGTCTCGGGAAGAACTTGAATGATGGCTGGACCACATGTCAGCCTGGAACGGCCGAGCTATCTTTGGCGCAGCCCCGGATGTGGTAGTCGAGTCGGACACCAGTCAGTGGGGCTGGGGCGCTCGCTGTGGGGAATTCACCACGGGAGGACGGTGGTCAGCAGACGAACTCTCATTACACATCAACTGTCTAGAGTTGCTGGCAGGATCCTTTGCCATCAGGTCTATCTCACCGCTGAAGAGCAATTGCTGTATCCTCCTCCGGATGGACAATGTCTCAGCAGTGAGATACATCAACCGTCTAGGAGGGACGAGGTCCCGAATGCTGGTCCACATTGCGAAAGACTTTTGGCACTTCTGCCTGGAGCCCAAGATCTCAGTTGTGGCAGAATACCTTCCGGGGAAGTTCAATCAGGTGGCGGATTGGAATTCCCGGTATCTCCGAGATTCCAGCGATTGGAGACTCCATCCATCGTTGTTCTCTCGGATCATGATGATGAGAGGTCCCTGTCGGATGGACTTGTTTGCCTCTCGCCTCAATGCCCATCTTCCCCTCTTTTTCAGTTGGAGACCAGACCCAATGGCGGTAGGGACGGACGCCTTCCTTCACCATTGGGGGCGGCAGAGGAACTATGCGTTTCCCCCGTTTGCGCTGATTCCGAGAGTGGCGGCGTTGATACGCCGTCAGGAGGCGACAGTGGTTTTGGTGACCCCCTTCTCGTCGACTCAGTCGTGGTTTCCCACACTGTTGGAGTTGTCAGTAGACCTCCCTTTCCGGCTCCCAGTCTTCCCGACGCTTCTGCAGGACCCAGTCGGAGCATGCCACCCACTGGTCATGCAGAACCAACTGACCTTGATGGTGTGGACGCTCTCCGGAGACATGAGCGCCTTGCAGGCCTTTCACGAGAGGCTTCCAGTTTTATGCAGCAAGCGTGGGCTCCTTCCACCCGAAAACGATACCCTGCATCTTGGAAGAAATGGGTGGGTTGGTGCCTTTCAAAACAGGTGGATCCCGTGGGATCAAATGTGACAGAGGTTCTTAATTTTCTTTCTGAATGTGCAACATCAGGCCTGGCGTACAGGTCAGTTAACAATTTCAGGTCTGCTATTTCTGCTGGTTATGACCCCATCGACGGTAAACCTGTGGGGATGCATCCCTTGGTGTGTAAGTTACTTAAAGGTGTGCGTGTGGCCAGGCCTCCTCGGCCCAGGTATTCCACAATGTGGGATGTTACTAAGGTGCTTAATTTGTTGGAATCCTGGCCCGATAATGCTGATTTGTCTTTAAAGCAGCTCTCTGCCAAGCTTACCATGTTGTTGTGCCTCATTTCATGTCGTAGGGTCTCAGATGTCAGAGCTTTGGATTTGGCTGGTAGAATGTTTTCTCCTCAAGGTGTCTCCTTTGTCATTACAAGATGTACTAAGACCATGTCACGCTCAATTGAGTATCCAGCCTTTCCACACAACAGCAAGCTATGTGTTCTGAAGTGTTTTAAATGTTATGAAGAACGTACTAGTGTTCACAGGGCTGATCCTTTAGGGCAATTGTTGATCTCTGTTCAAAAACCATTCAAGCCAGTCGCGGCTGCTACCTTAGCCAGGTGGGTCAGGTGGATCATGTTGGAAGCCGGCATTGACATTTCTGCTTATGGTGCGCATTCGGCTAGAGGTGCGATGGCTTCTAAAGCCTATTTACTGGGTTCCCGCTTGGAGGATATCCTGAAGGCAGCTGACTGGTCTTCAGATTCAATGTTTAAAGTGTTTTACTATAAACCGATTCCTCATGTTTCTGATGCTGTGCTTGAAGAGCTTTAATTGTTGAGCTTTGAACCAGCATAATCAGAAGCCTCCGGTCCTGCCATAGAATACAAAATTTTCTAGCTATCGCAACAAGAATTTTAGATTCTATTAAGGACATGGAGGCGAGGATTATCCCACCCGTTGGGACAGTTATGCAACTGTTTTGATGTTACCTGATGCTGTCTAACATTTTATACCCACCCTAAGCTATGTTGGTTGTGGACGTTCTTTTCAAACTTCCTTTTTCTGTTTTAGGAAACGACTCCAACAAGAGTTGATTGCCGCCTGTGGATTTGGCTGCTGTACCTTCCTGCTGGAGGATGAGTTCTTACTGTTCTGGATTTCTCCGTTGAGAATTACTAATGGAACTGTATCTCTCCGTTGAGAGTCAAGACTTTGTTCACTGTAACGAGACTGTTCTAGACTTTTCGCGCAAAGAAAGAGGAGGCCTATTTAGTGTCTCTGTACTTTATATGCTTATTACCATTGTGATTGGTTGTTGTAAGAGAGGCTTGGTTCAAAGCCTCATGGGAAATGTTGTTTTTTACATGTGTAGTTTCATTTTCATTGGCTGCTGTTTGTGCAGTAAAGAAATGAGAAAGCATAATCCTCGCCTCCGTGTCCTTAATAGAATCTAAAATTCTTGTCACGATAGCTAGAAAATTTTGTATTGTATCCCAATGTTTGTTTTCCAGTAGTTTTCTCCGTTCTTTTATGTATTTGCTACCCACCACGACCTTGGCTTGCTAGATGACTCGTGTGCATTCCTGCAACAGCTTTTCCACCTCTCCCAAGACCTCTGGCTGTCTAGGCTCTCGTAACTGTGACTTTCTACCACCTCTGTCCACTATGACCCCTGGATTTAAGGCAGTGTTTGAAAAGGAACTCTAGAAGTACTGGTACTTATGGCACCAGTGTACGTTTTTAGGTCTCGCCCTGGAATTCGCATCCGAAGGATGCGTCCAGGGTCAGAGATTTATAGTTATTGGACACGGGGGAATGAGGACAAGAAACTGTCACGAGCTTTTGAAGGCAGATTTGGGTGCGCGAACGCGCACGTTCCGTCCTGTGCCGCCCCGTGCACTTCCCTCCCATACTCCCAGCAAGTCAGCCTAACGCGCATGCATGCACACACACGCGCACACGCACTTACACTTACACAGACACGCAGGCATCCAGACAGGCAACCCCCCCCAGTCACACACACACACGCATACACACAGACTCCAAGACACATACACACACACACGCACGCTCACACATACACAGCCCGCCGCCGCGTGCGCGCGCACACACACATGCCCCCCGCCCTCGCAGCCCAGCAACAAGGCGAAGCCCCACTCACCGGCTTCCTTGGTGCAGCGGCTCTCACCGGCAGCAGGACTCTTCCTCCCTTCTTCGGCACCGGGGCGCAGGGTAGGCTCCTGCCTGCTCCGGTGCTCCAAACAATTGCGGCTCTTCCGCGGGAGGCGGGGTAGGCTCCTGCCCTCCTACTTCCTGTTTCCGGTTGTCCCGCCCAGCCTGCCTGACTTCCTTGTCGCAGGCCGGTGGCGGACTGCAGCACGCGCTTAAGCAGGGGTTGTTCTGGAGTGTCAGTGTTGAGTCTTCCACATTAACGCCCTCATTGCTGTTCTCCCATTTGCATTCATGCCGCCGGTGTCTGACGTTACTTCTGACCGATTAGATTATGGCTTTTGGAATGAAAGGACATTAATTTGCATACAACAATACAAGCTAAGCCTGTTGCCTCTGCCTTGTGCCAGTGGGCTAATAGTCTGAATCCTGAGCAACACATCTAGAACGGCACAAAAAGTTGCTACACGATACTGCCAATATGACGCCTTTTGAGTTGGGAATAGTCCAACTCAATTCCTTTTCTTCATCAACTCTCTCCTGATTATTCTTGTTTCTCCTTCTATCCCTTTCTATTTATCTGGCTACCAAGTCTTTCCCCTTCTTTGTCTCTTTCTTGAGGTTGTCCTTCTGTCTGTCTCGTGCGCGTCTTTTTCTGATCTTGCCTTCGTCCCTCTATTCCACTGGTCTTAGTCTCTTGCATTCTCTCCTCTTCCCTTGTAGCTCTTTGAAGCGTGTCCTGTTCCTTCTTCTCTCGCTTACTCGTACTTCTCATCCTCTACCCAGTATATTTTCATTGTACTGTCTCTCTGGTCAGGTTCCCTCTCCTTTTGACAAGTGCGATTTAATTTGAGGCTTACTCTCCAGCTCTTTTAGTTTTGCATTAGGAGCATAGACTGCATATCTTGATGATGGACTGTAGAACTTATTCACCTCCCTCCGTCAAAACTATATTGGCTTCTTCTCTGCTGCAGTAAGATGTGTCGTCACCCTCAACATTTCCCAGGTTTTATTCCCAAACAAGGACTGCAAGCTTCATGAATGAATCTCTCCCCTGCCTGCTGCTAATGGAGTCTCGCAGTCCGAGTTAGAGTGCAGTTTGGGACTAGTGTAGATCTTCTGAAGTCTGTAAAGGATGGTGAAGGTGACTACATATTTGCTGATGTTATGCCTGTTTCAGTGTGAGAACTTGTAGAAGCTTTACAACCCCATCTTGCTGCACTTCACATGATGCTGCCCTGTTACCTCAGAGGAAGACCTGCCCTCTTGAAAAGAGAATTCACCATGTGGAAAGGGGACGTGGCCTTGGACATGCAGGGCTTTATGCAGATAAACTGCCCGAGGCCCTCCTTCAGTTTTCAGCCCCCCCCCCCACCCCCACCCCATCTGTTTGCAAATCGAATGTACATATAAAAATTATTTGGACACATCATTAAAATGTTTAACTTTTCTACAAGAAATATTGTATATGTACTTTTTTATGCAAAGAAAATTTAAATACTGCATAAATGACTTTTCTACAACACATATTTTATATGTACCTTTTTATGCAAAGAAAATTAAAATAGCGCATAAATAAAAACATTGCCATTTACAGTACTAATAGCTCAAACTTAAATAATGCGAGACCTATTGCATTGCAAATGCTTGTTGCTTCTGAGAAGTGTGGGTGCTATCCCTTTAAAAGAATCTCATTTCCTCATTGAAGGGCAGGCACTCAGGGCCTGACAATAGCCGCCTGTTCAAAGCACTGCTTGCTGAACAGTTAACATGATCGTGCCTGGCACTTTTAGGTGCTGTCTGAAGCACACAATGAACGACCCCGTGCATGCCTCCATCTATGAACAAGCCTGCTTTGTGTCCGAATCCTTTACAAAGGACCTGGCAAAGGTGGCATGAGCATCTTGCTTGAGGGGAGGGGGTTCCTTTGACTCTATGCCAAGCCTGGCCCAATTATCCTAGGTCACAAAATGAGTGACTGATGCTGATGCAAAATGACCTGGCAGGAAAAGGAGCTGGAGGTGCCAGAGACGGTTATGCCCATTTCATTTTATATTAAAAATACAGGTCCATAGAGCGTCTAATGAGCAGCTCCGCCCCAAATTGCACCCTGTGCTCTCTCTACCATCTTGCTCTGCTCTCTTTTAATCACTCGAAGCAGCACATTCCATTGGATGCTTCTGTGGATTTCATTTCAGTGCAGAACTCTAGGATGCAACTTGATGGAATGGAGGTGCATTGTAAACAGACAGAGCAAGCCTTGCCCTTACAAAGATGGATGTGCTTTCTCTACAGTCATGTTTGTGTTTGAAAAGCTCGTACTTTTGGTACGCCCGCCTTCATAAGAAGATTGCCTTGCAATGGTCCCTGGGACCTTTATAGATAGATGTTTTATGAATTCTACTGTAGTGATTGTGCAGCGCTCATACCACTTACGAGGCACTACTGTGCTTCAGGAGGTGAAATAGAAAGCTATACCATTTGTTGCCCGCATTTTGTATGGTCGCAAGTTTACTGTGTGGCCTGTGTGGGAAGTGTTTCAATATTGTGCAGATTTGTGACTGTATATAAGCGTGAAATGAAGCTAAAATGTAGTAAGCATATACACATTCTTATGTTAATGTTAAGGATGCTCTTTTTGTTATGCGTGGCTACGATACGTTGTATTTATATGGGAAACATGTGAGACTTTAAGGAGAGTTCCCAATTGTAGTATCCTGCTGGATACATTCTAGTGTTCCACTGCTGATGTAAGACACTCTACACCCACCCACCACAGGTTTCACCAGTCAGGTGACCTTGTCAATAAAAGGGGTCGGACGCACGTGCCCTGGGACAGTTGCAGTACCCAAGTATACTGTGTCAGTGTGGTTCTTTCTGCAGCATGAGGCCTAGGGCCCGACATACCACAATGGCGATGAACGGGTCGATCCCCTCGTGTGAGATGTCATTCGGTGCCTGTCTGGTCGTGAGAGGAGTAACGGCCAGAGCATAAGGCACTCTGAATCTGCTGCCATCACGATAGTTACAGAGTTTGGCAGGGCGCGTTCATAGCCTCCCGGCGAGCCCCACGACGTCAACCGCCTGCAGGCCTAGTGCTAACCAGTCCGGCGATAAAGAGAACCCAGAAAAGGGGAGGGAAGCGGCTGCCACTCGGCTCCCTTGCAATGTGAGGCGCACCGCACTAACAGTACATAAGGCCCCCACTACTGCAAATGAGGCCCGCGTGAGTGCACCCACCAGAGGATAGGCCACGTCGGTTGCCCACTGCGAGACGGGGCTGTGAAGAGGCAACGAGGCAAGCAGTGCCAGTCCTTGAAAAATAATGAGGCAAAGCACATAGACAGCAGTGACGCCTCCAGGCGAACCCCAGCACAGCACAACTGCCACTCACAGTCAGGTAAAATCATGATCCCACATGGAAGGCGCGGCCAACAACCAAAAGACAGTGGCTGCAGCCCATGCCTGAAGAGGCAGAAAAACAAAGAGAGCAAGTGCCCTGGCCATACCGGCATTGCCGTTCCCCACCGCATTCCAGCTCAATACGCCCGCAGAGCAATAGCGGGCCGTCAGCAATGCACACAGATAACTCCCGCAATACCTCCTGTCCTGTCAGCAAACACCCCCAGCAGGCTGCCCACACTTGCCTGCAACGTGACGTAATTTATTTTATTTTTTATTTATTTTTGCAATTTATTGAGCGCACAAATACCCTTAGGTGTCTCGGCGCTATTGAGGAGAGATCCGTGCTGAGAGAAAGGAAGCCTAAGCTTGGTCAAAAAGCCAAGTCTTTAGATGCTTACGAAATGTCAACAGTGGAGGGCTCTTTTTTATGTGGAAAGGAAGTGTGTTCCACAGTCTAGAGACAGTGACAATGAAGCGTCTGTCTCCCCAGTTTGCCTTTTTCGTACGGGGGACTGGTAGTAGATGAGCTGAAGAAGAACGTAGAGTTCTAGTTGGCCTGTATGTGCATAAGGCTTTTTTCAGGTAATGCGGCCCTATATTATTCATAGCCTTATAGGTGATGCACAAAGCCTTAAATTGTGTACGGCTTCGAAATGGAAGCCAGTGTAGTTGTCGAACAATAGGGGAAATTGACACAAATTTAGGTGTCCGTGTCAGAATTCTAGCAGCAGCGTTTTGGATTAACTGCTTCTTACTCATGACTCGCTCCTGAGCATTTAGCAATAGTCCGTTGCAGTAATCCATTTTAGATAGTACTAATGTGCACATAAGGGTCTTGCCTGCATACAGCGGGAGAAACTGCAGGAGTTTCCTAATCATTCGGAGGGTATAGAAGGATGACAAGACTACTGCGTTTGCGTGACTCATAAACGACAGCTTCTCATCAAATAAAACCCCTAGATTTCTGACCTTTTTTACTGGGGTTGGGGGAGAGCCCAGATCTGCCGGCCACCAAGTGGGAGACCAAGATGGAGTCAACCGGCCGAAGATCAGGACCTCGGTCTTTTCCGAATTCAACTTTAAACAATTATGGTCCATCCAAGTACTGATTGCCATCATTCCATCTTGAAAATTTGCTGCTACTGCTTCTCCATTGTTATGGATGGCTAATATCAACTGCGTGTCATCGGCGTACAATGTTAACCCCATTCCATAAGACTTAATTACCCTCGCCAAGTCTGACACATAGATGTTAAATAATGTCGGACTCAGCGAGGAGCCCTGGGGAACACCGCACGGTAGTGAGAAGACAGGAGAGTAGAAGTCACCCAATTTAACAATTTGGGAGCGGTCTGACAGAAAAGAAGCCAGAAGAGATTTGGCTTTATCTATGATGCCTAGTTTGCCTACACGGTTTATCAAGATGTTATGATCAACCGTGTCGAAGGCAGCAGATAAGTCCAGCAGGATGAGCACTGCTGCACCTCCCTGGACCATAATCTCTCTGACTTCATCTGCCGCTTTTATTAATGCTGTCTCCGCCCCATGGCCCTTTCTAAAGCCAAATTGTGTATCATCGAGAAGATTGTTCTGGTCGATGTAATTAGTTAATTGGCTATTCATGATCTTTTCGATTATTTTAGTAGGGAAAGGGAGCGCTGCAATTGGTCGATAACTTTTCGGCTCAGCCGGGTCCAGGTTGGGTTTTTGTATAAGGGGTTTAATTATGGCCTTCTTTCAGATTGAGGGGTAGTGTCCCGAAGAAAACATATTGTTACAAATTTCTGTAAACACAGGTGCTATTAGATTAGAAACTGACTTAAGTATCTGGGGAGGACATGGGTCTATTGGTGATCCTGATTTAGTTATTGTAATAAGGTTTGTTATTTGATTAAGAGATGTTGAACAGAAATTTTCAAAGGTGGTAGAAATAGGGGTGACATCCTCATTGGAGCTAACAGAATCCCGGTTGATTTGGGCTGAGAAGTTTAAAAAGATGTCATTAACTTTGTGCTCAAAAGGTAAAAGAACGCATACCTTGCGACAAGCAGATCACTACACGAAGTGCTGCCACGTCCGCCTCCATAACGCCCCGGGGCAGCTCAGCATGCAGCGCGAGAAAGGCTGCCCAGGTACCTCCAGAGCACCGCACGGTGAGAGGCACCCCACTGATTGACTCTCGCCCTTCCAGTACCGTGCCAGCGAGAGTGGCAAAGAAGCGCAGTGACAGGGCATGATCCAGCATGCTGTTTAAACCCCCACACCCCCGGTAATTTTTAAGCGACTGCCGGACAGTGCACAAGGCCATTCCACGATGCCCCGATAAAACAGGCAGAGAAAACTACACCCTGAATTGGCAGTGGCTGTCAGGAAACGCCAATACTGGCTTGGAGAAGTCTGCAAGGCCCTAAGGTGGCCAATTGCCAACACTGTTGTAGGGTAAAAGCGCCTAATGCATACCAGCCAGCCCTCCACGCCACTCCTCCAATGAGTGAGGAGAGAGACAGACACTTGACACCCCCAGCGTGGCCCATGTACAAGTTTTCTTGCAGCCCCTGCTACAAATAAACCCTTCAGCTCTCACACCAGTGTGTTGTGAAAGAGGGCACTGCACATCTGACTTCCCAGCCACACCTAAGCCCAGCACCAGCCTCGACAGCAAAGGTGGGGACTCCCAATTGACAAAAGGACTGCCAGTGACTAAGAAAAGCACTACACTGCCACCTATTGGCCATTTGGAAATATCGCACAAGTAATGCAATGGGCTCTTTACAGAGAAAGGGCCCACAGCACTGAAGAAGTGGTGTTCTTCGTCACACGTATCATCCTTGGCCCAGAAGAAGAAACCAGCGAGTCAGCCCTGCAAGACAGCCTGCATGCATGGTTTTAGGGGACAGAGGGGCAAGCACCTGAAGTAGAGTGGCCTGCAGTGCCTTGTGCTTCAAGGATCTACAGCATCCAAGCTACCTGGAGCATAGTAATTGCCAAGATGGTAACCCAGATGCAACCACCGAGATGCTAGGGTAGAGGACTCAGCACAGCCCCACGAGACTATAAGTCCAAAGCAGACACAGCCAAAAGACTGGTGGAAGCACTCTCTGGACTGCCTAGCAGGCTGAAGGGGAGAAACGGAACCCCTGCTGAGAACTAAGAAACCCAAAGCCTCTGCACAGACAACTGCCCGGAGCCCACTCAGAGCCAAGGACTTAAAGCCCCAAGGTGAAAAGCCCACTAAAGACACAAGCAGAACGAGTCTGGCACACACCCCCAGTGGCTGTTTGACGCCACCGCAAGCGAGGAGAGTGTGCCACCTATCCCAGTAATGAATACCCACCACTGCCAGCCAGGAGAGTGCCCCAGAAGACGAAGCGCACTACGTCAGATGCACGCAGAAGAGAGCGCCAATAAACCTGCCATCACAGGCAAGCTCCTAGGAGATAGAGACATCTCCACTGAGAGAAGCACTGTTGAACGCAGTACGGAGAGCGACCACATCTCTGCTGCACCGAGGCTGAAGAAGAGAACATAGCACCAAGCAAGTGCACAGCAGCACAGAGACCGCTGCTATCGTTCCAGGAGTGACATACCGAAGAGAGTGAACAGCCAGAACGTCCAGTGAAGCAAACGAAGGACGCAGTCGGATGTGCGCCAAAAAGAAACCGGCCAGCCAGTCGGTCACAAAGAAGAAGCACTGCTGTAAGGTGATCCCCTACATCTCCACCGCCCTAGCGAAGCCCCGCAGTGGGCCGAAGGAAACGCAGAGTGCCCTCCCTTGCAATGCCTCACGACTGAGTCCGCAGGGACCCAAGACAGGCAAGAGAGGAGTGGCGCACTCCATTTGGCAGGCCGCCATAGCGACAGATGCTCCAACAGCATGGCGACACATGACTGGACGTCACAGCGCACAGCAGACAAGGAGCCCGTCATGCAAAGTGACCAGTCCGGACAAGAGCACTGGAAGAAAGGAAGAAGCAGGCGCCACGACGGCGCAGCCTCAGGGCACAAACAAGATGCCCTTGAGCGAAGGGAAGAGGGACACCGCAAAATCC
This sequence comes from Lissotriton vulgaris, assembly GCF_964263255.1. NCBI lineage: Eukaryota > Metazoa > Chordata > Amphibia > Caudata > Salamandridae > Lissotriton > Lissotriton vulgaris. The sequence goes on from NC_141695.1 coordinate 1,311,619,886, forward strand.
CTGAGGAGGGGATGGTGCCAATGGAAGTCCCCAAGAAGCACATGCAAGTCCTACCAACAGGACAGGCCTGCAACATGCCCGCCAAAGAAAACGAAAGACCGTCACAAGAACGACAAGACCAGTGAGATGTCCATGTGGCGCAAACATGGGATAGGTGGCCGGACGCCATATCCAAGGGAAAACCTGTTCGGAAGAAGAAGAGCGTGGCTCAACGCCATTCAGCAAATGAGGAAAGAACAGTGGCACGACGCCACAGGGCAGACAAGCACCAAAGGTGCCCAAGATGGAACAGACAAGAGCGACAGTTCCAAGGACTCGCACCAATACTGAGGAAGGTGTTCATCAGCACGAGCCAGTTACTGGGGTGCAGAGACGTCAGTGGAGACAGCTCTGCGGGAGGACCTACCGTAAGCCGCTAGCAAGTACAATCTGCTTCCTGACCCCACGCTTCGCAGTTCGACCATCCTCTCACCTGTCACTGGCTGCTTGGTATCGTTAGTACCACACCTCGCAGTGCACCTGCCTGAAGATAACAGAGCGGTGCCACGAAGTCCCTCAAGTCCTCCTCACTCCCTAAGGTCACCCGACAGAAGAGCTGCTTGCCCACTGAAGAAAGCCAATGTTCTGTTATCACCATCTAGGTGCATCATCACCAAGGAGCATCGCACCACCTGAGTGAATTCACACATGCTCCAGACAACCGGAGTTCAATGAGGTGAACCACCCAGTAACCTTCTGTGCACCCCCGTCGACCTACAGCCTGCTGAAGCCGAGCACACCCGGGCCTTGGAAGATCTGCCCTTGGGGACTACACAAGACTTGGATGTGGCCCTGTTGGGAGTTCTGCAGGGACACCCGCACAGCCCACGCGGTCACCTGGCAGTCCAGGGGACAAGGGCCTCGACGGAGATCCCGTGCGAAGGGAGCCCGAGTAGGAGTGATGCATCGGCCGCAGCTCCACGTCAGGCGCGGGAAGCAAGGAGGTCACTGTTCAAGACTTTTCACCCACAAGGTCCTCAGAGGAAGGCGCAGAACCAGAGTCTGGACGGCGAGCACGCTCAGACGGAGACACCACCACCAGAGGCTACATGAGCCACTTGGCTGTGAGTCAGTTGGCAGTTCCCCCGCAACGCCTTCGCGCAGCTCACACGAAGCCCCGCAAAGTCCACACTGTCCCATGGCAACCAGCAGGAAAGAACTCCAAGAGACTCCAGTGAGAGAGGAGTCTGGGCGAGGGAAGCAAGTCGGACGTCGCTCAACCATCAAGGGTAAAGAAGGCCATCGAGCATGCAACCCCCAAAGGAAGGTCTCACTCACTCATAGAGATCATCTCCAACTGCCACAGGTTTTGTCATCCACCGAGGCCCGAGCACCTGAGAGACCCTCCAGAATGGATTCCACCTCAGCTCCAGATGCATCGACACTGAACTTTTATACATAGACTTTCTACACCGTGAGACCAGGCCAGTCTAAAGAACATCGCCAAGGCGACTGAAGGCATCCCGACCATGCCATCCGTGGATCCAGCGCTGCCTGGCTGAAGGCCTGTAAAGACTCATTTGGTATTGTGTTAGTTATGTGTTTTATTACAGGTCGGACTCTTGTTTTTTTTTTTCATTAAAGTTTGGAAGGGATGTAGTATCCGGGTGGATACATTCTAGTGTTCCACTGCTGATGTAAGACATTCTACACCCACCCACCACGGGCGTCATCAGTCAGGTGATCCTGTAAATAAAAAACTTGCTGGGCGCACGTGCCCTGGTGTGGTACTGAAAATTCTGGACCCGTGTTATAAACATCGCCGTATCATGACGATTTTTGTATCAGGAGACGGATAATGATTAAAAAACCATGCACAAGCATTTACGTCAAATTCGGGGGACGAAATCACCATGAAATCAGAGTTTCCGTCCTGAACCCTCGGGTTCCATTTTGTCAACGGCAGCCATTTTGTGATTGCCCTCACATAGTCCAATAGCTCAGGCCAAAACCTAGTCTGAAGGACACGTACACCTTTGCTGACTCCTTTGTGACCTGGGCAAGCTGACTCCACTGCCTGAAGCCAAACCTGTATGGCCAGTCCCTTTTCCAGTGGCCGAGTGAGATTAGTATCAAGGCGCAACATATCATAAACCTTTCATTGCACACGAACCATGCCTAATCTTACACACACCTGTCCCTGTTTCCTTCTTTATGACTTGCTTTACGAGGAGAAGGTGCCCGTTTTTATTGGGGGTCCGTCCATATCTGATGAAAATACTGGGCCTTGCCGGGTAATTGATTGTTGGTTGGACAAACTGAAATATGGGCTTGTCATCATGACTCTGCTTTTTCTTTGTAGTGAAAATATGTGAATGGTCAACTGTAAAATAAGGAATGTTTGCCTGAAGCATGATATTCTGTATAAAAAGAGAAGGCTGGCTTTGTAAGATTGAGCAGTCTCCTGAGAATATACACTGTGTTGTACTTCTAGGATACCTGTTACTGGCTGCAGCCAATAATTTCAATCTTTGACTTCACCTAAAAGACTCTGTGTTTCTGTAGTCTGAAACAGGAAGAACTCGAAGTCTTTGGGTGTGTTCCCTGGCACCGCTGGGTTCTAAAGAAACCCAGTACTTCAGTTGGCGCCCAAAGTGGGGCGCTTTCAGCGGTACCGGTCCAAGCCAGAGGTTCGTGAGGAGCTTCATGTGAAATTCTGGAGGAAGGCCAACCACTTCATCGACCCTTGTATGTCGTCGTGGTCCGAAAGTCTTTGCTGCGTGGTTCCTCGCTTCCCAACGGCTACGAAGGAATGCTGCCCTGACTATCGCCCTGTTTTGGACCCTTGATGATTTGTAGAGCGAAACGATAGACGAGTCTTCTGGTGACGTCATCGATACCTCAGTTAAGTATAAGTGGAGCGTCTCCCAGTCCTTAGTTTGGTTCTTAGTTTGGGTATCCCCTTGGGATCGCTTTGATTTGGAACTTGCAAGTACCAAAGCAGAGGGACTTGTGTATTCACGAGACTATCGTATTCGATAATCCCTTGAAGTTTGAAGCTAGACTAGAGAGCGAAGATGTCTGGTCTTAGCAGACTTGGAAAGTTGTTTTGTCTTGGTTGTAATAGGGATACCCTGATTGGAGGACTCGTGTCCGGTTCCTCCGATTGGGACTCCAAACTATGAAGTTTATGTGAAACACGGCATAGGCCCCATCGCATATAATAAAGTATGGATCCGATACACCAGAAAGGATAGTGTCCTAAAATGGCCCCAATATGGTAGTTTTGACACGGAGATACTAGATAATCTGGAGGTCAGACTCTTTAAAAAGAAAGCCCGGCCGGCAATATTTGACTCTTTCCGCCTATGGCGCAAGGAAGCCAAACAGAAAGAAACCAAATTAGCGAAGAGAAATAAGAGAGAAAGGGGTATCTCGATAATGCAAGCTGCTACGCAGTATAAAGATAACGAAGAAGAACAGGCAAGTGAGCAGTTGCACATGCAACGTAAAATGCCGATTGATAAATGTTATCCAGTTTTGCTGCCTCTTCAGCAAGATGCAGCAAAAGAACTTGAAAAAGATCCTTTAATGTCACACTTATTGAGTTCGCCACCCCCTTATGCGCAGAGTGCTACAGCACCTCCGCAACCTTTAGTTGTGCAACCCCCGATTATTGTGCCTCAGGTTCTTCCACAGCCGCCAGCTCCTCTTCAACCGGCTCCTACTCCTTTGGCGCAGCCGCCTCCAGGGCCACCGACTTTGCTACCTGCTCCATCTGTGCTTCCTACGACTTTGCCTAATGCATCGACTGCCTCTTCTGATATTCCTTCTGATACTGCCTCTGCGTCTGCCTCTGTTTTCCCTTCTGTTTTTTCGTTGACTCCTCCTTCTGTACGACAGAGAATGACTGACACCGTTGTTAACCTTCTATCTCCTTTCTTTGGAGCAGCAAGTTTGACCCCTGTTTCAACACGAAAACAGTTGCGTAGTCAATTGCCTGATTCTAGAGAGCGGGAGATATTGGACCATATGGCACATAAATGGGTTACAGACCCGATAAGATATGATTTAGAAACTGTTATGGATGTCTTCCATCAGTGGGAAGCACCGAAACAGAGATACATTTTTGAAAAAATGTGTGTTTTTCTTCGCGAGGATTTAGAGGACAATGATTTGGAATCCAATCTGCCTGAGTTGTATCGTGTACGGTTCGAGTTTGCAAAGGGCACGATTGTAGGTTCCGATGTTGAGAAAGCAGTTGCGACATTGTTGTTGTTTAGGAGTGAGGGTATTTCTCATTCTCTGTTTCAGTCTGATTTTTCTGTTAAGAAGAAGGCGAGACAATATACCATGAGAGAAGTTCCCCCAGTTTGGAGAGAAGGGAATCAAGCAGCTAATCCACCTGTTCCAGGGCATTTTCAGCGTGTTTGGGTGCATGTTCCATGGAAGTGCGCTGAAGTGTTGGCTCTTAAACAGACATTACCTGCCCCCCGTAAGAATCCCGCAGGGTACTATAAGGAGTTGTCTCAGACTGCAGGCTCATGCATCATGAATTTAGCTGATATAGACATGTTGTTTGTAAATGTTGTTCCACAGCCTTTATGGGAAAAGATTCGTCATGCAGATCATGATCAGGAGTTAGGTGATATGTGGGCTAATATTAGTGCTGCAAATGATAGACAAGTTGGTGGTGCTAAACCTGAGCCCTTGATAGAGGAACTTCCTGGTAGGATCATTAATTACATGAAGTCTTTAATGCCTGCGATGCGTGTGAATTAGGAGAAATTATCTGCGTGTAAGCAGAAGAAAGATGAAACAGTGTCTGATTTCTTCACCAGGTTTGAAGAAACGTTTGTCGACCACAGTGGTCAAGATATGAGTACCGAAGGTGGTCAACGGTTATTCGTTGACAAGTTTGTGGACAATTTGCTTCCCGAGCTGTGTAAGAAATTGAAAGATTCAGAGAGTTCTTGGGCCGTTTCCTCTTCAGCACAAATATTGGCTACTACACAGTACTACGACAATCGGGATAAAGATGAGAAGGATAGAGCAGAAAAGAAAACTAAAGAGTTAAAGACAAAGATTCTTTTCCAACAGGCGTATCCACCACGTGGTGGTCAGAGTAACTATCAGCAACCTCAACAGTTTCAGAGAAACTCGCAAAGGTTCGAGTTTTCTCAACCTCGTGTTCCTGTAGGTCCCAATCAGTGTTCATATTGTAAAGAAGAGGGTCATTTCAAGTATAGTTGTCCTATTTTGTTACAGCGTACGAATGGTGCTTCTGGCGCAAGAGGTCGAGGTTTTCAGCAAGCTCCTAGAGGTAGAGGACGTGGAAATTTCCCCCAGAACGCACGTTCCTTTCCGTCTCAGAATTCAATGAATAGTTTTGACCAGCAGAATAACGCATCTGGTAGGACGGCTCAGTACTATGCTGATGACTACTACGCAGAAGATGAGAATATGGAAGATAATGATTGCTAGGACAGCCATAGGCAATGAGAGGGAGTTGTTTCAGTTCCAGTAGATCAGAGTGGACCTTATGTTGAGGTGATTACATCAGGTGTGTCAGAGCCTTTTCTGTTGGATACTGGTGCTACAAAGAGTTCTATTATGCACTCTAAACTCGCTGGCGCACCTTTGTCTGGCGAAACAAATGTTTCAGTAGGTTTTTCTGGCGCCCCGGTTAGGAATCCGATTTCTAGACCTATGTCACTTTCTGTTGGACCTTGTGAATTGGAAGCACCCCTTATTCTGACGACAGGTTGTGGTGAAAACTTGTTAGGCTTGGATCTGTTGAAAAGATTGTATGCAACGTTGTAATGTTCTCCTTCAGGAGTACAACTTACACTAGGTAAGAAAGTGGCATCCCCAATGTATTTGTCGAAGGATAAAATCCCGACAGAATTGTTGTCTCTTCCTAATATTCTTTGGGCTACTGGTCTTAATGATGTGGGTCTTTTGGAAATTCCGCCATATGTTGTGATATTGAAAACCAATGTTAAAATGCCAAGATCTCTAGCGAAGGCGAAAAGGCGTTGCTAGCGATCATTTATGATTTATTTGAAAAAGATGTAATTGAGGAAACAAGAGGTAACGTTTGCAATAGTCGGATTTGCCTGTTTTGAAGCGTACTGACCCTTCCCAGCCACCTGTTTACAGGTTTGTGATTGATCTTAGAGAGGTAAATAAAATAGTGTGCCACAATTTCCAGTTGTTCCTGACATCACTGCCCTATTGACTATGGTTCCAGCTTCTGCGACTTGGTTCTCGGTGATTGACTTGAAGAATGCCTTCTTCAGCATCCTGATTGCCGAGGAAAGCAAGGATATTTTTGGCTTCAGTTTAGGAGGGTGAAGTTTCCGCTTCAAACGCGCTCCTCAGGGCTACTGTGAAAGTCCATCGATATACAGCCAGGCTTTAAAAGCACAGCTTGATATGATTGTTTTACCTGATGGCGCTACCCTTATTCAGTACGTTGACGATTTGCTTATCGCTGCAGATACTGAGGAGATTTGTAAAGAAGCCACGTTGTCATTGTTGCGTCATTTGTCCGATCTGCATCACAAAGTGTCCCTTTCGAAATTGCAATATTGTCGACAAGAAGTGACCTACTTAGGTCATCTCTTATCAAAGGAGGGAAGGAAACGGACCCCAGAAAGAATTCAGGCAATTGCAAAATTGAGTGTGCCAAGGACACAGAGAGAAGTACGTGCTTTCTTGGGCATTACCTCATATTGCAGACAATGGATACCGAATTTTTCTTTGCTGGCCAAACCTTTGGTAGCATTAACTTGTAAAGATACACCGAATCCCATTCCGTGGTCTGAAGAGTGTCAGAAAAGTTTTTCCGAATTGCGTGATGCATTGTGTTCGGCTCCTGTGTTGGGTACCCCCGATTACAGTAAGCCTTTTACACTATATGTCCATGAGAAAGAAGGTTGTGCATTGTCAGTGTTGACACAGTCTTTTGGGGACAAGCAACGTCCATGCGCGTATTTTTCGTCGACTTTGGATCCGGTAGCTAAGGCGTTGCCGAGTTGCTTGAGAGCCACAGCGGCAGCAGCTGTTTCTATCAGACAGTCTGCTGGTTTAGTGATGAATAATATGTTGATTGTAATTGTTCCACATGCAGTCGACACTTTGCTAAACAGGACCAAGACACAGCACTTAACTAGTGCTCGTTTGCCAGGTTACGAGTTTAAACTGTTAGCGAGTCATGTGCACACAAAGAGGTGCAATACGTTGAATCCGGCCACGTTATTGCCGATTTCAGTAGAGACAAATGATGTTGAACAGCACGATTGTTTTCTGAGGACTGAAGAAGAGGCGAAAGGGAGAGAAGACCTTAGGGACACTCCTCTTCCTGAGTGTGATGGTACCTTATGGGTGGATGGTTCATGCTTCAAACTTCCGAATGGTGATACGACTGCGGCATATGCTGTTATGACTTTGCATACGATTGTTGAAGCTGCACATATTCCACATAATTCAGCGCAAGCAGCAGAGTTGATTGCATTAACGAGAGCATGTGTGTTGGCGAAAGGAATGAAAGTGACCGTACATACTGACAGCCAATACGCGTTTGGTGTGGCTCATAGTTTTGGACGATTGTGGAAAGAACGTGGATTTCTGACTTCGCATGGAGCCAAGATTCAGAATGGTCAGTTGGTGAATGAGCTACTTGAGTCACTTACTTTGCCATTACAAGTTGCGATTGTGAAATGCAGTGCACACAAGAAGGTTACTGATGATGTTGGTCGTGGCAATGCATTTGCTGACGAAGTCGCCAAAGAAACAGCGAGGGATGTGATGAGTCGAATGTATGTTGCAGGCCCTGCAAGATGGGTTGGTGACATTGGAATGTGTGAGGATACGATAGAGAGTGTGAAGTCTATTCAAGCTGAAGCTTCAGAGAAAGAGTTGAGTGTGTGGAGAGAGAGTACGGGTAAATTGGATGCAAATGGTTGTTGGGTTGAATTGTCAGAACATCAGCGATGGTTGCTACCCGATGCGTATGTGCTTGCAGTGGTGACAATGGCTCATGGAATGGCTCACATCAGTGTGAAAGGGATTGGTAAGTTATTGGCTCTAGTATGGCAAAATGCTGGAATTCCTAAGTGTGCAGAGAATGTGGTCAAGAATTGCATGGTGTGTCTGAAATACAATCCTGGTAGGGGAACTCCAACTCCAGCTGGTCATTTTGCACCTCCAACCTATCCGTTCGAGGTTTTGCAGCTAGATTTCATCCACATGGAAAGGTGCAACAATTTGAAATACGTACTCGTTGTGGTTTGTGCCTTTTCAAGATGGGTAGAAGCATATCCCTTAAAAGACAACACTGCCTTATCCACAGCTAAAGCCCTTGTCAAAGAATTCATCCCTAGGTTTGGAATGCCGAGAATGGCCTGGAGTGATAATGGAAGTGAATTTGTGGGTCGAGTGATGAAGAAAGTATGTGAAGGGCTAGGAATACAGCAAAAATGTCACGCTGCAAATCACCCCCAATCAGCTGGACTAGTAGAGTGCTATAATGGCACGCTAAAACTGAAATTGGCCAAGATACAAGCAAGCTCTGTTCTTAATTGGCCTGACGCTCTGCCCTTAGCACTCCTATCAACAAGAATGATTGTACACTCGCGAGTGGGACTTAGTCCATAAGAAATTGTTTTCGGCCGCCCGGCCAACATATGGGGAGTGCCAAGACCGACAAGGTTCAGTGAAATTGAACACCCTGTACTGCTTGATTATTTGTATGAATTGACGGCTAAATTGCGTGTTTTACACCAACAGGTTCACAACACTCTGCCTCAGGTCTCTGAAACTCCAGGACACAATATCGACTCTGGTTCATGGGTCTTGGTTAAAAATTTCCAGCGGACGAAGAACGGTCAGCCCCGTTGGACCGGTCCCCACCTAATCCTTTTGTCAACGAGATCAGCCGTGCGAGTGGAAGGGAAGAAAAACTGGATCCACGGCGTACATTGCAAGAGGGTCCCTTTGCCTCTGCCGTACGACCAATGGGTTCAGGAGGGTATTGCTGACTCTGAGGCTGAGACTGTGCCTCGTTTTCTGCCTTTTAGTGATGCACGTGTAAAAGGAGCAAGTTCTGAACGTGAAAGTGATAATATTTTGCAAGAAGCTGTACCACTGTCAATTCTATTGAACACTACAGAGCCTGAACTCTTGTTCCAGAACCAGATAGTACCCGGGAAAAACCGTTATAATTTGAGGCCGAGAACTATGGACAAATAACAATTTCTTTTTTCTTTGCTATTTTTGAAAGTGCAGCTCTCTCATCTGAGAAACTTTATTATTTTTGTTTTTTTCGAACTGCCATCCGGTTCAGCTGCTAGGGCCGCGGTTGCCCAAGTCTTCGGAGTGCAGCTGAAGACGTTAGGTCGACAGTTCTGGTCGGTCTAAGGGAGTTGCCCTGGACTGACAGAAGCATTCCTTAGCATAGAACACCCTACCGCCGCGGGCAGCAATTAGAGAGGATGGAGTTTTTCAAGATGGAGAGACCTGCCAAACAGATAAACTTTAAAGACAAAATGTGTATAATGATGACAAAGAAACGATTTATGATAATATGTATTTTCATGTTGCTTAGTGTAATAACGTTTTTTATAGGATATGTTTTATTCTCTCTACAAGTAACATTTGCACCTACAGCACAGCCCATTCCTCCTTCTACTGTTTCCTCACATTCTTTTCACCCTTTTCCTGAACATGAGTCCGTTAGGAGAATAGAGTTAGTTAATAACTCCTTCGTTCAGCTTCTACACCAACACCAATTAGTAGTGAACACGACTAACTGTTGGGTGTGTGGTCTTATGCCTCATACTACTGATAAAGATATTCCTTATCTGGTCCTGCCTTTCAGCCATAATGGTTCTGTGTGGGCATACAGAACGATGTTCATATACGCTCATGAAGTCAACCCCCTACTTCTATGAAAGATAATCCTAAGAATAGTACTCTAGTTAAGGGTATAGTAGATATGATCAGGGAAGCTATTTCCTATGAGACTATCCCGCGAGATGAGACACTAGCATATATCGGATGGAACATGACCGGATATGGAGTTACACTGAATGAGAACCAACGAGCAAAAAGATCCTCCCCAATTTGGATAGTACCCCATCAGGGTCACCTATGTCTGCAAGGTAATGGCAAGAATCCCGGAGCTCAGTTAGGGAAAAGTATCTGCACTGAAACATATGTTTTTGCGTCTCAGACTTCCCCTTCGTTCCTAGCAACTAAGGGTACCTATTTCATCTGCCATGATAGAGCCTATACATGGTTGCCCCCTGACTTCTCGGGCACATGTTTTGTTTAGTTCCTGTTGCCATCCACCTACATCGCTGCGGCAGATTACCACAAGACAGGGATAGTTAGAGGTGTGTCTTCAGTAAAGAAGACACTGCAGGACAAGAATTGGGAGACTTCTTTAAAGGTTTTCTGCCGTTTTGGGGACCTATGGTTAACAGCAGGAACATAAGGCAATTGACAAGGGTGGTTGAATCCACTGTAGTTGAAACCGCTGGTGCCCTTAGTAATTTGACGGCTGAGCTCCAGTCGGATCGCCTTATGACTCTTCAGAACAGGGTCGCACTAGACCTCATACTTGCAGACCGAGGTGGGGTATGTAAAGTGATCCAATCAAGTTGCTGATAACGCTCCGACGGTGTACCAGGCCATTTCCAAACTACATAAGATCTCCGAATCTATTCATGTGGATAAAGGAGATTGGTCGTTGATGGGATGGTTCTGGGAACTGATATCCGCCGTGGGGATGGAAGATTCTGATAGTCATTGGGATGATCTTAGCCATTCTTTTCCTGTTCTGTCTGTGTGTACAGTGTTCTCCTGCAATATGTAGCCTCTGTGCTACATCGTGTGTAAGGAAACCTGTATCAAGAGACGAGCTAAGTAATAGGATGATGCTACAGCAACATCTCCATGACTTTATTTATTTATTTATTTATTTATTTATAAAAACATTTATAAAGCGCGAACGAAGGCCCTTGGGCATCTCGGCGCTGAAGTTACTGCAGTGTGTTAAGCCTCATCGGACAGGGGTTCATTGGTTAAAGAGCCACGTTTTCAGTTGCTTGCGGAATGTCCAGAGGGAGGGGCTAGTTCTGATCGATTCTGGGAGGGTATTCCATAATTTGGGTGCAGCTACCATGAACCTTCTGTCCCCCCAAGAAACGAGTTTAGTTCGGGGTACCACTAAGTCATGCTGGGAGGATGAGCGTAGCATTCTTGAGGGACGGTAAGGAATAAGGTTTTGGACAAAGAACGCCGGTCCCACGTTTTTCAGAGCCTTGTAAACCAGGCAGAGGGACTTAAACATGACTCTTTTTCTCACTGGCAGCCAGTGCAACTGTCTTATAGTGGATGCAGCCGAGTGATGTTTGGGAATACGCCCTAAAAGCCTAGCAGCAGCATTCTGAATGGCTTGCATTTTCCAGAGCACTCTCTCCTGGGCACCCAGAAACAGTGCATTACAGTAATCTAGGGTCGACAAAACAAGGGAACTAACCAGTGTTTTGCCGGCATTTACTGGCAGGAAAGGCAAGATTTTTTTTATGAGCCGCAACTTATGGAAGGCTGAGGAAGAAATTTGGTTGGCATGTGGCATAAAATTTAGATGGTCGTCGAAAAGGACTCCCAAATTCCTCACTTTTTTTGTTGGGTCCGGGGGTTGGCCCATAGATGATGGCCACCAAAGGGGGGACCATTGCGGAGATAAGTTACCAAAAATTACCACCTCTGACTTATCAGAGTTCAATTTCAGGCAATTTTTAGCCATCCAACTTCCGATAGCCAACATACCTTGGTTAAAGGTGTTTGCTATTTTGGGACCGTCATTTTTAACTGCGAGGACCAATTGAGTATCATCTGCGTAGGAGGTCAGGCTCATCCCATGTGCCCTGATGACTTTGGCAAGGTCCGACACATAGATGTTAAAAAGTGTCGGACTAAGGGATGAGCCTTGGGGAACTCCACATGGCAGAGACAGGGGAGAGGATTCAAAAGGTCCGATGGTAACGACCTGGGATCTGTTTGCCAGGAAGGAGGCAAGGAGACTCCTAGCCTTGCCTTGAATCCCAATGCTCTCGACACGGTCGACCAAGATGGTGTGGTCGACCGTGTCAAAGGCAGCCGATAGGTCCAGCAAGATGAGAACAGCTGTACCTCCGGCATCCCGGATGGATCTTATATCATCCGCCGCTTTGATCAGAGCGGTCTCCGTGCCGTGGAATTGGCGGAACCCAAACTGGGATTCGTCCAGGAGTTTATGTTCCTCAATGAAGGACGAGAGTTGGAGGTTCATTATTTTCTCAGCTATTTTGGCCATCAATGGGAGGCTGGCAATAGGACGATAGTTTTTCAGCTCTTCCTTATCGAGGGTGGGCTTCTTAAGGAGAGGTTTAATTAAGGTCTTTTTCAGTGTCTCTGGGAAGATGCCGGAACAGAACATAGAATTGCAGATTTCAGTTATGGCAGGGATGACTGTTATCATAATTGGTCGTAGCACCTTCAGGGGACAAGGATCTAAAGCTGATCCTGATTTAATAGATGACACTGTATTCTGTACCTGTAAACAGGTAACCTCATGAAACTGGGAGAAGGTATGACTCTGGTGGGAAATAGTGGCTGCCGGGGGGGTGGAGGAAATGTTGGAGAAAACCCTGTAAATATCGTCAACTTTGCTAAAGAAAAAGTTAGACAGTGCGTCACAAAGCGACTGGGAGGGAGGAGGGGCAAGATCGACGGACAGACCAGCTAGTTGTTTGGTTGTCTCGTAGAGAGTTTTATTAGAGTTTTTGGCTGATTCTATCCTATCACAGTAGTATTTTTTCTTTGCCTCAGCAATCATGGTTTTGTAAATGGCAACTGACTCCTTATAACTAAGTTTGGTTTCATCTGTGTAGTTTTTCCGCCATAGTCTCTCTTTATGCCTGCATAGTTGCTTCTGGGTGCGTAGCACCTCAGAGTACCATGGGGCCGAGGGGGTTTGCCGATTACGGGAGCGTTTTTTGGTTTGGACCAGTGCTGTGGCTGCCGAGCTAACCCATTGATAGAATTGAAGGGTAGCAGTGTTTGGGTCGGCGGACAGGGCGGGAGACGAGTCATCCAACAGGGTTTGTAACCTGGTTCCATCAATATCGTCCCATGCCAAATAGGGTTGGGGAGATATAGTGCTGGTTTCATTGAACAGTGCATTCCTTGCTGTCAGAGTGGCCAGGATAAAATGGTGGTCCGACCAGGTGAGGGGGAGGATTTGGGTAACTTGAAGACCCGGAGCATTAGTAAAGATGCCATCTAGTGTATGACCCCCATCATGTGTAGGAGCATGTACCAGGGGGATGAGGCCAAAAGTAGACATATCGGCTAGGAACATTGTGGAGTCAGGGTTTTCTGGGACATCAAAGTGAAAATTAAAATCACCCAAAATGGTGATGGAATTGTCAAGGGCGGACGCTTCCAGTGTGGTCCTAAAGTCCGTGATAAATTCATTCCTAGAGCCAGGGGGACGATATAAAAGAATCCCTTTAAAGGTGTAGGATGGGGATAGTGTAATCGCAAATTCTAGAGCTTCACAGGAGGTAAGGGGGATGGTTTTTGTTCGTACCGAAAAGGTGTTGCGAGCAATAATGCCGATGCCACCACCTTTTTTCTGTAGTTGCCTGTCCAGTCTGTGTATGGTAAACCCAGAGGGAATGGCAGTGACTAGGTCTGGATCAGATGCCTGGTCCAGCCATGTTTCGGTCATGAATAGAAGGTCTAATTTGTAGTCCTGAATCAGCTCGTAAATATCCTGATTATGCTTACTCAGTGAACGGACATTAGATAGGCCGATGGAATAAATTTGGTTATTAAGGTGTTTCTTACCAGTCCGTACTTGGTGGGAGAAGGGTAGCGAGACATTGCACTCTGGGCAGTGCACAACAGGGTTTGTAAGCAAGGATTGGGGGGTGCGTATAAGGCAGGCCTGATGATTCGGGGGACGTAGGAGCTGGAGTTGGGAAGAGGAATACTTAAAGCGTTGTGCTGGCGATGGTGCACCAGGGGGGGTGGCCCTAGGCCCGGGCCAGGCGCGGACGGGCGCAGACGGGCCCGCCTTTTGCGCGCCTTCGGCGCGCCGCCGGCGCGCCCGCTGCGCCCGCCCGCTGCGCGGACGGGAGGGTCCCTTGTTTATATGCATCATGGTGGGGGCGTGAGGAGGGTGGGAGGGGCGCCGAGCTCGCCGGCCAGCCTTCCCTCTCCAAGATGGCGCCCAAAGTGGTGTTCAAGCCTTCCCAGCGCAGGTAACAGTGGCGCTGTGGGAGGCACAATGCAAGGTCCTCGGCGAAGTAATCTCGCCTAGAGGTGGGGGCAGTATTCTAAAAGTGAGCTTTTTAAAATATATACAATTTTTTAAAAAGCGCTAAATCACACATATGCGTTGCGCGATTAAATCTAAATATCCTCCGGCTTCCGCCTCAGAGGAATAGCAGCAGTACCGATTAATAAATCAATCGTTCAATAGCAGCAATAGCAGTTTAAAGTGTGCAGGCAATATGTGGCAAACCTCCGGCTTCCGCCTCAGAGGGAACAGTAGCAGAACCTCGAGGGAGTCAGAGGGCCGCCCTTAAGTATCCTGGGAGGGCGGGAGGGGCGCCGAGCTCGCCGGCCAGCCTTCCCTCTCCAAGATGGCGCCCAAAGTGGTGTTCAAGCCTTCCCAGCGCAGGTAACAGTGGCGCTGTGGGAGGCACAATGCAAGGTCCTCGGCGAAGTAATCTCGCCTAGAGGTGGGGGCAGTATTCTAAAAGTGAGCTTTTTAAAATATATACAATTTTTAAAAAAGCGCTAAATCACACATATGCGTTGCGCGATTAAATCTAAATATCCTCCGGCTTCCGCCTCAGAGGAATAGCAGCAGTACCGATTAATAAATCAATCGTTCAATAGCAGCAATAGCAGTTTAAAGTGTGCAGGCAATATGTGGCAAACCTCCGGCTTCCGCCTCAGAGGGAACAGTAGCAGAACCTCGAGGGAGTCAGAGGGCCGCCCTTAAGTATCCTGGGAGGGCGGGAGGGGCGCCGAGCTCGCCGGCCAGCCTTCCCTCTCCAAGATGGCGCCCAAAGTGGTGTTCAAGCCTTCCCAGCGCAGGTAACAGTGGCGCTGTGGGAGGCACAATGCAAGGTCCTCGGCGAAGTAATCTCGCCTAGAGGTGGGGGCAGTATTCTAAAAGTGAGCTTTTTAAAATATATACAATTTTTTAAAAAGCGCTAAATCACACATATGCGTTGCGCGATTAAATCTAAATATCCTCCGGCTTCCGCCTCAGAGGAATAGCAGCAGTACCGATTAATAAATCAATCGTTCAATAGCAGCAATAGCAGTTTAAAGTGTGCAGGCAATATGTGGCAAACCTCCGGCTTCCGCCTCAGAGGGAACAGTAGCAGAACGTGGAATACAGAGTTATGAATACAGACCTGGACTCAGATTAGCATGAGTATAGGTTATTGCCTATGTAAGGGCAAAAGGAGGTCTGTGGTACTGAAAATTCTGGACCCGTGTTATAAACATCGCCGTATCATGACGATTTTTGTATCAGCAGACCGATAATGATTAAAAAACCATGCATAAGCATTTCCATCAGATTCGGGTGACGAAATCACCCTGAAATCAGAGTTTCGGTTCTGAACCCTCGGGTTCCATTTTGTAAATGGCAGCCATTTTGTGATTGCCCTCACATAGTCCAATAGCTCAGGCCAAAACCTAGTCTGAAGGACACGTACACCTTTGCTGACTCCTTTGTGACCTGGGCAAGCTGACTCCACTGCCTGAAGCCAAACCTGTTCGGCCGTTTCCTTTTCGAGTGGCCGAGTGAGATTAGTATCAAAGCACAACATCTCATAAACCTTTCATTGCACACAAACCATGCCTAATCTTACACACACCTGTCCCTGTTTCCTTCTTTATGACTTGCTTTACGAGGAGGAGGTGCCCGTTTTTATTGGGGGTCCGTCGATATCGGATGAAAATACTGGGCCTTGCCGGGTAATTGATTGTAGGTTGGACAAACTGAAATATGGGCTTGTCATAATGACTCTGCTTTTCTTTGTAGTGAAAATATGTGAATGGTCAACTGTAAAATAAGGAATGTTTGCCTGAAGCATGATATTCTGTATAAAAAGAGAAGGCTGGCTTTGTAAGATTGAGCAGTCTCCTGAGAATATACACTGTGTTGTACTTCTAGGATACCTGTTACTGGCTGCAGCCAATAAATTCGATCTTTGACTTCACCTAGAAGACTCTGTGTTTCTGTAGTCTGAAACAGGAAGAACTCGAAGTCTTTGGGTGTGTTCCCTGGCACCGCTGGGTTTTAAAGAAACCCAGTATTTCACTGGGCCAGTTGCAGTACTCAAGTATGCAGTGTCAGTGTGGTCATTTCTGCAGCATGAGGGCCAGTTGCAGCCCGTGATTACACACCATGTCTCCCTGAAAACTTATAGCTGTGTTTAAGCATAGAGTGAAGTAGACAAATGTAATATGGGTAGAGTTGCGTTTGCATATGTTACCTTACTCATGTTTTATTTCAGTGCATATTTGCTAGTGTTTTTGACTCAATCTCTCACAGCTACTCACTCTCAGTCACTCAGTTACTCAGTTTCTCAGGCATTCAATCACTCTCATATCCATTCACGCTTAGTCACTCACACTATCCATTACTCACTCACTCTCACTCATCATCTCTCTCTCACACACTTGGCATTTGTTATTCTATTGTACTTACACTCTGCGGCATGACAGTGGTCTGCTTCTGCTGATGAAATCAGTGGTACAAAAGGGGGTGGGGATGGACAGAGCATCTGAACCAATCAAACACTCACACCCAGTCAACAGATCTGGGTTTAATCCATCACCGTTCTTTAGCCCAACCTGCCATCCCAGTTCAGACATGGCCATATGCAAATCAGTCTGACCCTGTGCCTCATGGGAACAGTCCAGCCCGAACCGCCAAGCCATGCCGTCCCTTTACTGGATACAAGCTTCCGAGGACCGGTTTCTGGCATTTCAGCCGACTTCAGCCCGGCTTGCTTGAATCCAGTGGCAAAGTGAGCAAGGGATGCACGTCTGAGCATACCCTGCCAACTTATGGCGATCAAAGTGGTACAAAAGGGGGTGGTGATGGACGGAGCATCTGAGCCAATCAAACACTCACACCCAGTCAACAGATCTGGGTTTAATCCATCACCAGTCTTTAGCCCACTCTGCCACCCCAGTTCAGACATGGCCATATGCAAATCAGTCTGACCCTGTGCCTCATTGGAACAGTCCAGCCCTAACTGCCAAGCCATGCCCTCCCTGGACCGGAAACAAGCTTCCGAGGACTGGTTTCTGGCATTTCAGCCGTCTTCAGCCCGGCTTGCTTGAATCCAGTGGCAAAGTGAGCAAGGGACTCACGTCTGAGCATACCCTGCCAACTTATGGCGAACAAAGTGGTACAAAAGGGGGTGGTGATGGACGGAGCATCTGAACCAATCAAACACTCACACCCAGTCAACAGATCTGGGTTTAATCCGTCCCCGTTCTTTAGCCCACTCTGCCACCCCAGTTCAGACATGGTCATATGCAAATCAGTCTGACCCTGTGCCTCATGGGAACAGTCCAGCCCGAACTACCAAGCCATGCCCTCCCTGGAACGGAAACAAGCTTCCGAGGACTGGTTTCTGGCATTTCAGCCGTTTTCAGCCCGGCTTGCTTGAATCCAGTGGCAAAGCGAGCAAGGGACTCACGTCTGAGCATACCCTGCCAACTTATGGCGAACAAAGTGGTAAAAAAGGGGGTGGTGATGGGCGGAGCATCTAAACCAATCAACACTCACACCCAGTCAACAGATCTGCAATTTTCACCCCGAGTGGGATGGGTATGCTCAGATGTGAGTCCCATGCTCTCCACACCACTAGATTCCAGCAAGCCGGGCTGAAGACGGCTGGAATGCCAGAAGCCAGTCCTCGGAAACTTGTTTCATGTCCAGGGAAGGCATGGCTTGGCAGTTCGGGCTGGACTGTTCCCATGAGGCACAGGGTCAGACTGATTTGCATATGGCCATGTCTGAACTGGGGTGGTGTGGAGTGCAAAAAAACGATGGATTTAGGCCCAGATCTCTGTATCTCTGGGTGAATGTATGACATTGTTCTGCATTCTGTCCATCAACTGTAGTTTTTGCATCTGCTGATGAAATCAGGCACACAGAACTCACACTTGCTCACTGTCTTGCATTGCAAGGCATCTAGTCGTACAGCCAGGATTATTTGCAGAGCAAGGCCCCATTTTAACCCTCCACTCTCAAACACACCTTAAGTGTGATGCTAGGTCTTGCCGTTGGTTAGAGTAGTTTGAGGAGAACACTCTATTACAGAGGTATAAGGACTACTTGAAGACCAGCCTCCGCTTCGCTCAAACAGAGGACTCCCTGTCAGTGCAAAAACACACAAAACGCACATGCCAGTTCTTCTGTCCAGCCAAAGCATGTGCAGTTTAGGTATTTATTTTTAGGTCTGGCGCTAGTCAAGACATTTTGAGTTTAGTAAAAAAAAATATGTATAATATACTTACTTTTGGGGGAGTGTGCCTTGGACTCATGGCGGAGTAGTTGTGTTCGTCGGAGCTCCCGCCAGCAAGGTAGACATTCGGTATTATCCTGGACACTACAGCAAACACTGACCACCCTCCCGGAAGGGGGGGTCGGAGCCTACCTGCGGCATACATCCTTAACAGATTTGCAACCCGAAGCACACAATACAGCTGAAAACCGTAGTACGAAGGTCTCCAACAACGGCGGGCGCCATCTTTATTCTGCACTAGACGAGGGAAGAGAGGTTGGGTCTCGCTATCGCTCCTACGCGACGAGCGGAGGCCTTGAAAAGAAGAGCAGCGCTGGGCAGCAGGACTGGTGCACTGTGCCTCACCACGAAATAACGATCCTGGGACAGACATAAGAACAGATCGGTACTGGGTGTGGAAGTAAACCGGGGAGAGCCTGGTGGGGGTGGGGCACCCGGGACTATGCGGACCTGTCCAGCGTAAAGTGGGGCTGCAGACCAGGGGCAGCAGCCCGATCCAAGAAGGCGAGAAGCGCTTAGGGGGCTGTCAACACCCCCTCTCTCTTTAATAAGCGCAGTCGGTGGTGGCAGGAAGAAGGGCAGCTAATATGCAGCCCAGAAACAAGGAGGGAGGAGGTGCCCGGTCCCAGACTAAGTGACTGGCTGAAACAAAGGACACCGGGGGCATGCTAGGGCCCCCAGAGAAGTCGGCATATATGGGGGATGGCACTGCACTGGAGAAACCAGCCGAAACAGGAATTGTTTATGGCCAGACTGGGGTGGGAAAGAAGGTTCGTTTGGGGCGGCCTCTGAAGTTTAGCACAGTGAGCCTGCTGGTGTCGGCCCTGTGTTGGAGAGCTGGGATACGAGTGTGTGCCCCCAGGTGCTCAATTCTCCACACCCTGAAGGTGAGGTAACTGGCCGGATCCCTGGGGCGCCCTAATACTGGGAACGGGTATGGCAGACACTAAGGAACTCCCTCAATCGGGGGGTAGGAGATCAGCGGCGACTTGGCGGGTCGCCCGGGAGAGTACACCTGGTGAAGATCTCAAGATGGTGAAAGATAAGGCCAACAAGGTACAGTCCAATAAAATCTCGAATTACGTGCAGCTGAGCCCTGTGGAGATGGCTGGGGCAGCTGCACATCAGACCATCCAGTGGGAGGATGCGCCGGGATTGGCGGACATGAATCCTACGCTAGCGGACATAATGGCGGCAATCCATTCCTGTAGGGAGGATATGCAGCACTGGCTCGACGCAGTGGCAATAGATGTGAACCTTCTGAGGGCCGATCTACACAAGGTATCAGATAGAGTTACCGCCATGGAGCAGAATGTAGACACAATGAAACAGGAGGTCCGCTCTGATAGAGCTACCGTGGTGAAGCACCAGCAAAGAGTGATACAGGTAGATGATCGAGCGGAGGATGCAGAAGGTAGATCAAGCAGGAACAATCTGAGATTTGCTGGCTTCCCCGAAAAGGCTGTTTTGTGCTGATCAGTTGTAATTGATCACATAGTGTTAAGATTGAATGCAAACCAGAAGAGGTCACAGTCTTCAGAGAAAATGCTATTCACCCTCACCACTGAGAGACTTCGTGTGATCCTGGAAAACCATTTTTTCTCGCCATCTCGGAGGGTCTCCTTTATAAGGAATTGGTGTAGGGTAGAGCCACAAGTCTTCCTCCTGCGCTGCCTTACGCTAATGTGAAAGGGTAGAAATGCACTGCATTTATGAAATACAGTGCATTTCTGTTCTTTCCCTGTGCACTGATGCACAATTTGCAGCTCAGCACCAGCATAGGCTCCCTTGTACCATTGTGCAAGGGTGTCTCTATTAAAGGCAGGATTGTATTTGTGCTGGAAGGGGCACCTTCCTGCACAAAAACAATATAGAGAGGCGTTTTCCTCTCTCTATATGTGCTGCTGAAAAAAACAGTTGAGAAATAAAACTATTTCTCCTCATTACACTTGCTCTGGGGAGGCATGAGGTTTTGGCACTGCCCCTAGTTTACATGATTAAGTAAATCTGGGGCAGTGTCAAAATCCATGGGTGTTGCATGGTACTACCTACTGCAACACCCATGGATCGCTGCAGTCTAACTCCATATCTAGGATGTCATGCAAACCACGCAGATAATTTTGTACAAATAAATGCAATGAAGCGCTTAGAAGCAGATATGCTAAAAAGGATACCTCAGGTCATGAGAGACAGGTACAAATCTAAAGAGCAGACCGTTCGCGATGGAGCACAGGCCAGCTACGGGGACCCACTTGAATCCTCTGAACACAGTACCTTGGATCCTTGGGCACAGTCTGCACGGAGAGGCTTTGCATTGTCCTGTGTCTATTCAGAGAGGCTGTACAGAGATGCTTGGAAGGCTTCACTTTGTCCGGTGTCGGTTCCGAGAACTCCCAGCAGGGCAGCGAGGCTTTGCACTGCGTCCAGTCGTATTTATCAGACACTCAGCTGCAGAACCCACTTCTGAGGCCCAGAACTTGTAGGGAGCACTTCGGGCAAGTGTAAGGCTCACAGAAGGCAGGCAGAACTGGAGGAACTCTTTTGGGTCCCTGAGACTTTTGAAACAGTAGGCAAGCTAACAAGCCTTCAGAGATCACTATGGAGGGAAAGCAGAGTTCAGCTGTCCTTCAGCAGAGTCAGAGAGCAGCAGGCAGCAGGGCACCAAGGAGGCAGCAGTCGTTCAAAAAAAGCTGTCCAGTTGAATTTTTGAGCAGCACTGCAGTTTCGTCTGACAAAGATTTGGTGTAATTCCAGAAGTTTCTAATTTGGGAGGGTCAGAGGCAGAGTACTTATACCCAAATGTGCCTTTGATATGGGGCACATTTCAAAGGGTGGTTTTGAAGTGCACAAGCACCCCTTTCAAGCCAGTCCTGCCTGCCAGGTAATTTATGGGGATTACCAGCAATGTTCCCTCTAATTTTATTCCTCTGTGTTCGGCAGTGGAGGGTCTCTGTGCGCTGCAACCATGGCTATGTGCGCCAGGAACCGAACCTCCCGTGTCTGCGGCGCCAAATGCCACTTGTTTTTGGTGCCCTCCTGCTCTCTGCCCCACTCGCTTTTGGTGCACTTCTGCCCTCTGCCGCACTCGCTTTTGGTGCCCTTCTGCCCTCTGTCCCACTCGTTTTTGATGCCCTCCTGCCCTCTGAACCACTCGCTTTTGGTGCCCTCCTGTCCTCTGCCCCACTCGCTTTCGGTGCCCTTCTGCCCTCTGCCCCACTCGCTTTTGGTGCCCTTCTGCCCTCTGCCCCACTCGCTTTTGGTGCTCTCCTGCCCTCTGCCCCACTTGCTTTTGGTGCCCTTCTGCCCTCTGTCCCACTCGTTTTTGGTGCCCTCCTGCCCTCTGCCCCACTTGCATTTGGTGCCCTTCTGCCCTCTGCCCCACTCGCTTTTGGTGCCCTGTTGCCCTCTGCCCCACTCGCTTTTGGTGCCCTCCTGCCCTCTGTCCCACTCGCTTTTGGTGCCCTCCTGCCCTCTGCCCCACTCGTTTTTGGTGCCCTCCTGCCCTCTGTCCCACTCGCTTTTGGTGCCCTCCTGCCCTCTGTCCCACTCGCTTTTGGTGCCCTCCTGCCCTTTGTCCCACTCGCTTTTGGTGCCCTTCGGCCCTCTGCCCCACTCGCTTTTGGTGCCCTCCTGCTCTCTGTCCCACTTGCTTTTGGTGCCCTTTTGCCCTCTGCCCCACTCGTTTTTGGTGCCCTCCTGCCCTCTGAACCACTCGCTTTTGGTGCACTCCTGTCCTCTGCCCCACTCGCTTTTGGTGCCCTTCTGCCCTCTGCCCCACTCGCTTTTGGTGCTCTCCTGCCATCTGCCCCACTCGCTTTTGGTGCCCTTCTGCCCTCTGTCCCACTCGTTTTTGGTGCCATCCTGCCCTCTGCCCCACTTGCATTTGGTGCCCTTCTGCCCTCTGCCCCACTCGCTTTTGGTGCCCTGTTGCCCTCTGCCCCACTCGCTTTTGGTGTCCTCCTGCCCTCTGTCCCACTCACTTTTGGTGCCCTCCTGCCCTCTGCCCCACTTGTTTTTGGTGCCCTCCTGCCCTCTGTCCCACTCGCTTTTGGTGCCCTCCTGCCCTCTGTCCCACTCGCTTTTGGTGCCCTCCTGCCCTTTATCCAACCCGCTTTTGGTGCCCTTCGGCCCTCTGCCCCACTCGCTTTTGGTGCCCTCCTGCCCTCTGTCCCACTTGCTTTTGGTGCCCTTTTGCCCTCTGCCCCACTCGTTTTTGGTGCCCTCCTGCCCTCTGCCCCACTCGCTTTTGGTGCCCTTCTGCCCTCTGCCCCGCTCACTTTTGGTGTCCTTCTGCCCTCCGTCCCACTCGTTTTTGGTGCCCTCCTAGAGGAGTACTACTCTCTCACCTTCTGCTATTGGCAGTCTTGAGTATCACTACACCTACTATGGTGTGCTTTCATTGCGACATATGAGAGATTATTTTATAATTCAAATTATACGAAATCATCACACATTTAAATATTTTTAAAGGTTGAAACCTTTTTTTTAAAGTTTTTTTATGTAGTCATGACTCTACATGCTAGCTAGACATTGATTTTGTCAATATTGCTGGAGGATGACATTGGGGCCTGAGTGACAAGAAGAAACCACATTTTATTTTTGGCATTTTTACACAGAGCAAACCGTGCATAAGAAACTAGGAGCGCCTCACAAGTTAATTTATTTTGCAGCACAGGGAGATAAGCCAAGATTCACAGCCTCCTGAGCCGAAGATTCAAACTTGGTCCCCCTAGTTACAGGGTGGGCACCTGTTACCACTGGGTCCTATCGCCTCCTGTGAAATTTCGGCATGTTATTGGCTCGTGGTACCAAGACGACGACCTCCACTACAGCTAGACCTCTGGCTCAACCCTTCAGTGGCCCGCCCACCTCTAACATACCCTCATTGAGTGTCACAGCACAAGCTTTGCAAGTCCACGATCTCAGTGCCTTAACACAGGCCCTAAAGCAAGTGTTGGATCTCATACTACCAGTCAGACCCCTCCCCCCTTAACACACACATGGAGCAGGTGCCAGAACACAATGCACGGACACCACATCAAGCCGTTCTCGCTAACCTCTGGTCACATTGCCAGATCATATGTCCAGCTAAGCCTACCCCTAAAATTAGCAGCCTAACACACACTGTTGCAGTGGCAGCCGGTGTTGTAGAAGTGTTTTTACTTATTTCCTCCCTTATGTTCTACTGCTTTGTGTCAGCTTCAGGACTGGATGTAGTGACTTTACCAGTAGCCAACATACCAACTTTATGGTGCCAGTCAGGAGCCTATGGTACCAAGCTTAGTGGACACGTCAGAATCAGCTCACAGGCCCCTTGTGGTGCAGTCAGTTAACAAGCTTTCCTAACAAAAGCGTAGGCAGTTTCCAAACACAGCGTGTGTTTGGAAACTGTCTACTCTTTTGTTAGGAAAGCGCGGGGAAGACTCTGGCCTTATGTTTAAGTATTACTGTTAATCGGAGCCCGTGAAGGGGCTCTGATTAACAGCAATACTTAAACAAAAGGCCAGAGTCTACCCCGCCCTCCCTCATAGCCTCAAGCGCCACAAGCCCTCCCCCCACCTCCTTACCTGCACGCCTCACGACCGCTCCGCCGCATTCGCGCCGCTCGCTTTTTTCAAAGCGGCCGGCGGCGCCACTTCCTGACCGTGTGCGCGCTCCACGCTAGGTGGTGCACGGTGAGGTCAGGAGCAGTGCGCGTGCGCGCACGCCTTAGAGGGAACGTAGATTACCAGCCATTCTATTGGGATCAGGTCATTATACCTTGTTGTCCCGTTGGGAAGCCCTTTCCTCATGTCGGAATGCAGATTAAAGCAGGGGGTGATCAGCTACACCTGGCCTTCCTGGCACTCAGGGATGAATGCACGAATGGAAACAGTCATCCCTTCCAGATGTATATTGGGGACAGGCTGGAGGTCTCACAGAGCACAGTTAAGAGCAAAAGAAATGCCCACTGTCTGAAAGTGACATTTCTGAACTAGTAGTGTTATATCCAACCTTACCAGTAAAACACCTTTATCACTACTATTCCATCCATACCAAACATGATAAAGCTACTCCCCTGTGATCAGGAATTACCACTTAGAAGCACGTAAGAAAATTCTCAAAGCTAGTCTATGAGGGGAGTAGGCCTCCCTTTAGTGGAAAACGTAATAGCTGTTTTTCACTACCAGGACATGTAAAGCAGACAAGCATATGTCCTTCGCTTTATAGCACCCTTCTCTCTGGGCTGCCAAGGGCCATCCTTAGCGCTGACTTCTATGTAATAAAAAGGGGGAGTTCAGGACTTAGCAATAAGCTTTACCTGCCAAGTCACAGTGACAGCGGACTGTATGCGCAGGCCCTGCCATGGCATGCCTGAGACATGGTTAGGGGGCTACTTACGTGATTGACACAATCAGTGTTGCGGGCCCACTAGTAGCATTTAATTTGTAGGCCCTGGGCATCAGTAGTGCATGCTACTATGGATTTATAAGCAAATTAAATATGCCAATTGGGTGCGATCCAATGTGACCATGTTTTAGGGGAGAGAGCACAGGCACTTTAACACTGATTAGTAACACTAAAGTGTGCAGAGTCCTAGAGCCAGCAAAAATGGGTAAAGAAATGTAGGGAGGCAGGGAAAAAGATGGGGGAAGACCACCCTAAGGCTTTCAGGTCTAAGAGAGGCTTATGCTGCCAAAGTGTAAAAAAGTGACACCCCAGTGGTGCAAGCCTCTCATAAATAAGCTCCTTAGTTTGTTGAAAGAGTTTTAAGAATTCACTATAATGTGTGTTGCGGAATTTGATAGTTACTGCATGAATTTTACAATTGAAAGGGGCCGATACAGTACAAGGAGAGCACATTGTTCGCATGATTTAGTCCAGATTGCAACTTGTTATTAGTGCATCATGGATGGGGTGTGTTCAGTGCCCTCACAGCATACATTTAAGAAACTGTCTGTATGGAAAAGCAGCTACTCAATGACTGGTATACTTTTCGTACATATGACATCATTGAATCAACACATCTAAAGTAACATTAAGTTGCATCTGGCCCTATTCACATCACATAGTCAGATTCAACATATCAAGATTTGCTATCTAAAAGAAGCACTCTTCTGTTCATCACTGCTACTTTCACTCATTTTCTTTGCACTGCAAGGAGAAGGAGACAGAGAAAAATGTCACATTGCATCATTCAAATCTCGGTTTATGTAATTGCCCAGTTCTGAGTCACAACTTTGGAGTGTAGGTATTTATCAGTCTTCTTAATTTGCTGCTTTTTGGCTCTGATTTAAAAACTCTGCATCTGCAAGCCGAAGAAGGAAATCTGTTTATTTAAAGCTGGGGTCTCCAAACCGGTCCTGGAGGGCCGGATCCATGCCAGATTTTTGGGATATCCCCATTGAGATACATGTAGTAATTTAAAAAATATGGCATGGATCCGGCCCTCTAGGACCGGTTTGGAGACCCCTGATTTAAAGCATGCACGTATTTTATTGGCCGTTTCTAGCTTTATTTTCTGCACTTTCACCATTTATTTTTTTCTGGTATTTTAATTGCAATCATTGTCTAACCGCCACCATTCAAATGATGCAGTATATTTAAAATTGACATGTACTTACTGGTATTTATATTACTGGCCTCGGGATGTTGAAATTATTGTGTCCCAGAAGGTCAAACGGTAATTTCATCTGTATTACACATCGTTCCTTTCCCACCAAGAAACAAGCATCTGAAAATGTCTTTGCTGTTTCTGCATTTTCATGGTCTCATTTTCATTCTACTCAACTCTTTTTTACTATGGCCCTTTGGAGTTTAGTGTCTCTGGACTATCAATTTAAAATTACAATTTATGGTGAAGTAGGATTTTAAATTGTAAGTCTGAAAATGACACGTTCTTACTTTAACCATTCTGTCCCTCTACCTGTCTCTGAATACACGTCTGTGGTAGGTGATACTTGGGCTTTGTGGATTCCCTCGAGACAGTCACACACTAAGGGAGCTGGGATGTAACAATTTCATTCTGATGGCCCATCAAATGGCTGATTGGTCTTCCTGGGCTACATAGGAGGAAAGAGCTGACACACTTGCGTAGGGCTGTGCCTCGCCCTACTCAAAGGGCTGCATAACCCCCTATAGAGTGTCTGGAGCCAGGGAGGGAAGGGCAGGGACTTTGTGCACTTGACAGGCCTCTCTTTGAAGTCTCCTGTACTTCAAAACAGTACATTTCTGGATCTAAAGGAAATTCTGCCAGGAATTAGGACTGCTGTGCTGTCAGAAGGGCCTGTAACTGCTTAACTGCACTGCTGTGTGGGCCTGCTGTCTCGTGCCTGGGAGTGAGAAGGACTGGACTTTGCTCTCTACATCCACTACAGAACCGAGTAGCTCCAACATTGGTAATCAGCTGTGAGGATAGGACTTGTGTTTGTGCAGTACATAACAGTAATTTAGTGTACACTACTGTCCATAACTAGACAAATGTGAATCAATTGTCTCTGATCCAATTGACGTTTTCCTACTCACTTTAATTTCCATTTTTAGATTTTGAAATCCTCCCTGATTGGCATTGTTGTTTTTATTCTAAATCTTGTCTGGCTGGAGGTCCCATAACTGCACCTGCAAGCATGGATTTTGAGTTGTCCAAGTTAGAGAAATACACAGTGCAAAAATTCAAGAATGTTTGGAAGAGGTTTAAGGTCTTTACCAAAGACTTCATCTAGAAGGTGGGGCTGCAAAAGGCGCTGAGGGCCAGGTGGGAATATAGAGATGCAGCAAATGATACCACAGAGGAGAAACGATGTGGATACCGAGGATAATGATGAGCTGGACCAGAATTAAGTGGATAATCTGGGATTGCCTGTAAAACAGGGGCAACCAACCTGGGAGGAGAGGTAGACCCCCGAAGGGCAGGAAGCAGTGGGTCATGAAAAAGCCTGCCACCAGATGAGCAGGTAGACAGGAGGGAGGAGAGGAAATTAAAATTAGAGCTGGATACGCTCCAATTGAAATAGAATGAGCCTTAGAGGAGAGAAAATTGGCTTTAGAGGGAAGAAAAATGATGTTGGCTCAGGAACTGAGCTTGAGAGAGCTAGACCTAGCTAGGAGGGCTGAGTCCAGCAAGGACTGTGGCAGCAGTTCTTCCGTGCACTCTGGCAGGAGGATCCACATACCCAGAGGTCTGGTGACTTTGTGGCGGGAGACAACATAGACAAATGGTTTGAGGTCTATGAATTAGCTCTACAGATGCACAGGGTCTCTGAGGAGGATTGGGCATCCAGTCTGTAGAGGCACATTTCCAGTGAGTGGAGGGACACTCTACCGGCCCTAGGAGGGAGCCACAGGGTGAGGTATTCCCTCAAGAAGGAGGCACTAATCAGGAAGTTTGGCCTGACCCCTGAGAAGTATTGATAGAAGTTCAAGGACAGTCAAAAACCTTGCCAGCAGACCTGGGTGGTTTGTGTAGATTTCTTTTGCAAGGCACTGGATGGTTGGTTGCAGGGAAGTGAGGTAAAAGATGACCAGGTGCTGTACAATATGTTTGCAAGACAGCCCTATTCAATCTTTGTTTTATAGATCTTGCCAACACCTTGTTGACAGTGAGCTCTCTTCCACAGAGACCTTGCTAAGGAGGCAGACCTCTGGGTCAGCACCAGGGTCCACAAGAAGGTACCTGGGAGTGACCCCAAGAAGGGTGGTTCAGGTTCCCCTCAGAAGAGAGAGGAAGGGGTCTATTAAGTCCCAGGCAAGTTCCAGGTAAGAGGGAAGGAAATGGTTCCAATGTCCTTAATGAGTAGAAGGATGGAGGTTTGGGGGCGGAGGCCCAGGATGCCCAGTTTCCAACCCCACTGATTTGATTGTTCTCAACTTGGACACAAGCAGGGATACTGTCCAAAGAAACCCTCACTGGTGGGACTCTACAGGAGTGGCCAATATGGCCTTAGGGGTAAGTAGTGCCCAGAGGCAGGTCATAGAACATGTCATGATCTCCCTCAGTTGAGAGGTGGGCTCAGAGGGGGAGTTGGTGATCCTCAGGGTGGAAGTTGTTTCTTCTATCAAGTGACAGAGGACAGGGACTCAGTCACTGCTCTGAGGTACACTGGGGCTAGTCAGACCATGGTAGTGGAAAAGCTAGTTTCCTAAGAGCAGTATACCGGTCCGTTATGTAGAGTGATTGGCTGGATCGCTCCCGAACCATGCCACTCGCACAAAGGATCAGCGCAAGTTCTGCTCTTCGCATAACAAGGCTCGCCACTCGTGATCACGAGGCTACAGCTAGTCTGTCTGTGATGCCTGGCGGCTCTTCATGTCCTGTAGACCACTGCCAGAGATGCTATCCTTGCTCCTGGTGAACTTCTTCCCTGCAACGAGACTCTTGGCACAATGTTTGAGCAGGTAAAACTTCAGCTGAACTTACCTGTGACTGTATGAAATGAAATGAAAATGAAAAGAATGAAATGAAAAGTAGTACTTATAAAGCACTGACTGCCATTCCGAAAGGAGCATCCTGACGCTGGTGTGGAGATGAGCAGCTTCATAGAGGATCTTTAAATGAGTGAGAGGCAGAGTTCACCTGGAGCTCCCAAAATCCATGTTTTTGGTGCTTTCCTAAATTGTGTTTCAGATTTATGCATTCTCAGATGCATTAGCAGTAGGTTCCAAGCTCTGGTGCCAAATACAGCCATTGTTTTACCTCTCCTTGTTTTATATCTAAAACTAGGAGGCCTAAGCAGGTTGGCCGACGATGACCTGAGGGTTCTGGTTGTGATGTAAGGGGTGAATTTTGATACAAGGTATTTTGGTCCTAGATTGAGGCTCTGAAGGTGATAAGGAGAATCTTGAAGAATATTCTTTAATGTAGAGGGAGTCAATGAAGAGTCTTTAGGGCTGCTGAGTCGGAGGATCTACATGGCAGTTTTAAAACCAGTCAGGCTGCTGCATGTTGGACTACTTGGAGTCTTTTAATATTTGTTTGTTGGATCCTACCAGAAGGCTGTTGCAGTAGTCGAGTTGCGCCAGGATCAAGGCAACTGCTACTGATTTCCTTGCTGCGAGTGAAAGTAGATTGAAAAGAAAATCAAAGATTTTATGAGATTAAAGCATGTCCCAGCTACTGTCAGTGTATGTGGTTTGAAGCTGACAGCCGAGTCAAATTCCACAACCCAGGTATTTTGCCACTGTCACTGTTTCAGGTGGGGGTGGCGTACCTTCTGGCCACCACTCGTCTGGCGAAAAGGAAACCTCTTTCCCTATAGGTAGGATTTCCGTTTTTCTCGTGTTGCACTTGAGGTGGTTATCCTTCATTCACTGGAGGACCTTGGTGAAGCATTCTTTCAAGTTGAATTCGGCCTCCCTTGAGTTTTGATTGAGGGATAGGATCAATTGGGTGTCATCAGTGTAAGACGTAACTTCGGTCCCAAATTATGTTATTAGTGAGTTGAGTGGGGTAATGCAGATGTTAAATAACAATGAGCTCAGCGAGGAGCCCTGAGGGACTCCTGTTGTGATGGGCTGTTCCCTAGTTAGGAAAGTTCCAAAGGAGACAGCTTGTCTGCGCATGGAAAGGAAGGATATTAACCCTTCTAAGGCGATGCTCGAGATGCTGGAGCATTTGAGTTTAGATAGGAGAATGCTGTGGGATATAGTATCAAATGCGGCTGATAGACCGAGTCGAATCAGCACAGTCTTCCTACCTCTATCTGCTATCATTTTAAGAGTGTCTGTGATTTCCAGGAGTGCGGACTCGGTCTTAATCTGTGTGTGATAGAGCTTTCTTCTTATTTTAAATTAATCCGACCTGCACACTTTGACGTTGCCCTGAACTTTTGAATTTAGCTGGGTCTAGCTACTAGATATCCCCAGTTGGCGATTTATGCTTCTAAGCTTAATACTGCAGTTTAATCTTTAAACATTCATATCTTGAGTTCTACTTATTCGACTTTTGTCCTTTTGGTCTTGTTTTACTCATATAAGTATTCTCTATTATTCTTAACTCGTGTGGACTCTTTTCTGTGGCGTTTTCACTGGGGTACTGCAATTTAAATGTTGCACAAATACTTTACACATTGCCACTTAAGTTAAGCCGGACTGCTGTGTGCCAAGCTACCAGAAGGTGAGCACAACTTAATTTAGGCCGTGATTCTGATTTACCCTGATTATGACTGTGATCCCTACTTGGACAGGGTGCATAACTCTGCCAACTAGAGAACCAATTTCTAACATTTACATTGTGGATTGTGTGTTTCGGGGAATGGTGAAGTGAACAAGATGCAAGGATGTGCATTCAGGTGAGAGCTAAAAGAGGGTGCTGAAGAGGAAAAATATGAAATAATAAGGAGCCAGGTCCCGGGACATGTAGTCGGTTGGACCGTGGGTAACTATTATGAAATATAAATTACCAACTACACATTTCTCTAAATCCACAAGCTTTCAGGAAACAAACCAGTATTACTTTCTAGTTTGTTGGGTATACTTCATTCGTACCCTTTTATTCAATAAATTTAATCTTTTTAGTATTTCATATATGAAAAAAACACTGAACATAACTCATTTTTTCTCGTTCACCGTAGTGAAAGCATACCTGATCAATTCCTGATGGTTTACAGCCCTCGTTTAGTGCTAGCTCTGCCATAACTGTAGTAATTCTTGCTATTTTCTGTACTTCCATGGCATTAAGGATCCCACCCCTCCCTGGTATTGCGATGATATTCACAGAATGGTGATAATCCTTGGCATATTTCAAGACTCCATAGAATAATGCCGCCCATCACTGTTGCAATGTTGAGCCTGACATAATGGATGTACATTTTTAATTGCTGGCTCTTGCAAAGTGATGCTGATGCCTGGCATATTGGGAGCATCTTTTGTATGGGTAGTACTACCCCAGTATAAAGTCTGCATGGGTATTCCTGGTTTGAGTCTGTGATGCGTGGACGGACGTGCAAGGTGATATGTATCTACTTTTGAGAGTAGAACATGTGGCTACTTAATACAGATGACAAAGTGATGTTTAAAAGCAAGCAGTCATAAAAATGAAAAGCTGGTATTTCTGGACAATCATTTTGGAAAATTTTAGGCACTTGTTCAGGGGAAATAAAGAATAATTTTCCAAACTTGAAAGCTGGCCTTTGATAGAAAAATGTATGTCTATTTGATAGCTTTGAGGGAAATTGTGCTGTAAATTCACTATTTGTCCTCCATTTTCTTAAAATCTTGTTTTTGTTTTCGTTTCAATTTTTCTTATAAGTCACATGACAGAAGGAAAAAAATAAATGCAACGAGGTCTCTTTGTCAATGAAGTTCATAGTCTACCTTATCCCGCTTGTCCTCTTCCTCAAGGAACATTGTCTGGCCAGAATCAATTATGTATTGGGAGTTTAGCCCCTCTCACCCCCGAGAGAAAATACATAAAACATATGGTAACTGGATGCATTGAACTCTTTTATTTCTTGTTTTCTCAATTGCGGTCTTGTCTATAGTTCTGTCTTTAAGAAACTCACATTTTGTTTATTCCATCTAATTCTATTTTAGACAGGTTTTGATTTTAAAAGATATTCTCTATGTTACTGCCAAATGCAATTCCTTTAAAGCATCATGGCCTTCAAATGTTACCTCTGTTCTGGGGTTCTCCTTTTCTCCTACATTCTCTTTCTCTCTTAGCCTCCTATGTAATTTCCCGCGCATTGACTGCCTTGCACATTCTGTCCTGTGACTGCTGGTGTGTCTTTCCAACTCGTTGGAGATCGAGGGACTCAGTCACAGGCACCAATTGAGTTTATTTTGCCACTGTCTGGGTCATCCACCTCTCTGGGATACCAGAGACGGATATCCTTCCTCCCTTCTTCCTTATGGTATGGTCTGGTTGCTTGCTTTCTAGCAAATCTCTACACTGCTTCTCCTCTCTGCAGTCTGTTTTCTCTACTAGTCCCCTTGTTCTGTATGTGACTTCTTCATTTGCTCTGGCCACTTTTATGCAACAGTATTTTTTTCCTGTGTCGGATATTTTTCATCTCCATTTTTCTCTTTTCAGGCTGTCTCTGCCTCTTATCTGGAGAGGTTGCTCCCCTGCGAAATTGCTATCACTGACGAGAGTGACATCATAATTTCTTGGTAAGTACCTACCTTACAAGTGAGTAACCTGTGCTACACCAAATTTAAAGTTA
Organism: Lissotriton vulgaris; assembly: GCF_964263255.1. Classification (NCBI taxonomy): domain Eukaryota; kingdom Metazoa; phylum Chordata; class Amphibia; order Caudata; family Salamandridae; genus Lissotriton; species Lissotriton vulgaris. The sequence goes on from NC_141695.1 coordinate 1,311,652,635, forward strand.
ATACGAGTCCCTGAATTAGGGCTGCAATCCATGTCAAAATCAGTACAGAAGTCTTAAGAGTCAGTATCCCAACTAGACAAGATTAAGGTTGTTCATAGCAGCATGAAGGTTGTGCATAAAATACATACAAGGGATAGCTTGGGCAACATTTCACTATGAAGCACTCCACTGTGCCAATGGTCATCAAAGGTATTTTCAGCTATAAATACAAGTTAATAGTCAAAATACATCATTAAAGCCTCCTAGGGATAACCATAAAGTGATTCAAGGAAGGTGTAAATGTATTTCCAACTGCAAATTTTTCCACCACATTCTGTAAAATCTGCAGTTATAAATGTCATTCAAAGGGTGGTATGGGAGTGTTCCAGTGCGCGGTTTGCCTTAGAAGTTTGATTTGATTTGATTGGGGATTTGTATAGTGCTCTATCACTCCGGGGAGCATCTTGGCGCTTATTTTATGGCTTGTGTATTCCAAAAAAAGGTGGGAGATGTAACTAAGATGTGAGTCCGTTGGCATTCCCAAATTCTGAATTGATCTCTTCTCACCAAGGAAATCATATGAGACTTACTCGAGCCAGAATTTGCACAGGAGGCTCCATTCCCTCTGTGTGGAATTCCACTCCAAGTAGAATACCGCGAGATGAAAGAGTACTTAAAGAGAGATTTTATGGGACATTCCAAGTAGTACGACTGGAAACCTGCACTTGCTGTAGCTTCCAGGGGTACTACTGTGAATGTTGATGAATTGCAAAGAGCTGTAAATGTGCACCCATATGTATGCAGTTGAACTTCCATGGGTGAAAATTTACTACTTTTTTGTGAACAGGGCCCAATATTATATTCATGTATGGGTCACATAGGCAGATGCTATGTGCCCACACCTGAATGAAAACAAACTGAATGCAACTATCACGGTATGTAAGCACCCAGGCCACAATCCCACACCTCCTGACTGTGGGGTGGATGTGGCAACAGGCGATGTGACTTGTAAGCAGGTGCAATTCTCATTGTTCCCCATAGTACTGGCAGTCTTGTGAGTATGAAGGATCAGCAGCCCACAAACATGTCATTTGTTAACTCTTACATTGTAGATATACATAATTATTTGGGGCACAATCACCATCTTTCCCCTTTCACCACTCGTGTTTTATTCCCTGCAGGGGGCTGCCTCTGTTTGGCTGAAAGTGGTTCAGTTTCGGGGGTAGGCAAATGTTGGGATGTGAGCTACGACTTACCCTCTCTGCCCAGAGCACCAGCTAGCGGACGTGCAAGGCAAAGAAGTAAAGTCACACATCAGACTTCACGTGCATGTCTAGACCCACCAGGGCACTCTCATCTATTTCACTAATGCACAACATCTTGCACACACCGCAAAACATTGATTTTTCCAACACAAAATGTCAACCGCTTTTAGGCTTTCAGAAAGAATATATTATAGGTATAAAAAGTCTATATCCGTCATATGGGGCTCAAAAACGGAAGCCGGGAAAACACATCCAGTAGACTTTTAAAACATGTACCCTTGAACCAGAATGCAGGCATTCAAGCCTTTTAATCGACTCAACATTTCTAGTGGATGACATCCATTCCAGCAAGAGCCCATCAATGAGTTAGACTAGTCCCATGTTGTACAAGTCCACATTTCCATTTAAATTAACCCCCACTCATGAAGGCTAGAGACACTCGAGGTTCCCATGGTTCATGGAGGTGTCCTGTTTTACAATATGAGACAGCCCATGTGATTAGCATGCAGCAGTCTAAGATTTATCAACTGTACTTGTAATAACTCCTCTAATGTTATTTCCTTTCAGCTGATTACTGACTATAAAACACTGCTGTACCTCAGGTTGGAGTGTGTGGTCTGCAGTTTTAATATCAGGTGCGGGAACCAAGCCAGTAGTGACACTAGATAGTAAGCACCAGAAGCTATGATGGTAACACTTCACTAGATACTCTGGTGGCTGCGAGCTCTGCCTTGCTTCAAAGGTGGTCACCGATCATGGCGGCTCTGGGTCGAGCTAGTGCTGGCACATACAGGCAACTAGACAGGACAGAGCATAGTACACAGGCACATATAAATCGAAATTTGGATGTGCAGTTCTGTGTGTACGGCTTGTTGTCTGCCAAGCTTACTCAGCAAAGGTAATAGCTTCATTAGCCAATTGTTTGAGACTGCGACCGGGCCATGGCAAAGGTCCCTCAGCTTTCCCTCCCCCCTGGAAAAGTTTGGCACTGTATTCACATGTCACCTACTCACACCTAGGAACTCTGTCCGACCTCCATTATGTAGTTATGAACATGAAACATGATTAAATGAGCCAGCAGCAGTAAATGTCCCACTCCGACAGATTCCCCCCCAAAATGAAAATGTTTACCACTGGCATACACTGGCCCAAATTAAGCACTACTCATTTCCCTCCTTGAAGCATTTACAGAAAAACACCCCCCAAAAAATAAACTCTGCTGTTTTGGCACATGACATTCAGTGATGGCAGAGCAAGCCTGCTGATTCAAAACTGATGCACTGGTGCCTCAACTGCACCATCCTACCAGATACAGTCTCTTCAATCGGTTTTCGAAAACTTTATTGGACGAAATCCCCAAAGAGCTACATTAGAAGGAGCTCAGAAATAGGTATCCTCTTGCTTTGGTCAAATATATTTCTAAAATATAACTATAAATCCCATATTTGACATAAAATGGTGTGGGTTCTTTTACCTAGCCGAGAACTTTGGTCATGCTTGTTCCTTGCTTCTTGCTCCTCTTTAAGAATGCCCCCTGCCTGGGGGTCGAGTACTTTTCCTGGCATTACCTCCTCTTTTGGGAACGCTATGCAACTGTCCCTTCACCAAACTGAATATAATTCTTTATTGCATAAAGACACAAGACTTATCTACAGTGTTCGACTGCCTCTCAGGCACATTGGCACTGACAGATGGGCCATCTTGAAAGGGCTAATGTGTGTGATCTGGAACAAACATACTCAACATACACTTGTTCTTTCAATTTGACTGATTTGGCAGTGCCAGTGTGCCCGACCGATCAGTCCAACCAGACCAATCGGACTGAGCCACCTAATTGTTTGTAATTAGCATCATAACGTCTTTGGTTGTATGTTGTCGCTTTAAAAACATGTATTTTCTTTCCTTCATTTGTAATGGATCAGGGAGGGGTCCTGCAGATCACATTGGAGGTGCTGCCAGTCATTCTTATAATTCTTGACTAAATCACATAAAAACACGGATGCATTCAGGGCGATTTACGCACTGAGTATTACAATATATAAACAATTAGAAACCGATTTGACATAGCCCTTTAAATAAAATATAAATTATTTTGCTTACCCCCAGCACCTTGGGCTCGCCCTTGTAAAACTTCTCCAGACGTTTGGTGCTTGTAGGGATGGCCGGTTGGCCAGTCTGTGAAGGATCTCCTTGGTTAGTCTTTGGGCTGATCTCAGTGATTACCACAAACCCGCCCTGGTTTGCGGCTGCTGTCGACATCTTTATTCCCTCGCTTGCCTGATCTCACAAAACAAAGATAGAAAAAATTAAAAAGAGCCACGAGAAAAGGAGTTCCATTGAAGTAGACAGATGGAGTCAAGAGAAATTCATGCGGCGAGTGCTTATTTTGTAAGAGGAAGGAACAGGAATTGTGGGCGTTGGAAGAAAGACTCCTTTGGTCGAATCAAGACTAAGCAATCTTGGTATTTATACCCTCCCCCCTCAAAATTCAGCAGTGCCAGCGACAGGGTCGTGAGAATTTTTTTGGGGCTCTGAACTTATGTTTTTCACATGTAACACGCTGCTTGAGGCCAGGGTTGCCAGGTCTTGTGGCTGAGGGAGTTTATAGGTCCATTCCAGCCGATTCCGCTCATCTTTTCATACTTGTAATCTTGATAAAATTAGTACTATTGAGTATTCAATTAAAGTATAATGCACTTTTGGCCCAAGATTTAATTATGTTGTCTAACTCTCCAGTCAATGAATTTGTATGCCATAACCTGTATAAGTTTTTTAAAAGTTTTTGGAAGCTGTTTTAAAGTTAATCAGACGTTTCTATCTTATCGTTATAGAATGTTGTATGGGTAGGCAATAGAACATTGTTACTGCTCCCTTTTATATTGTGTTTTTGCAAAATGGTGTATGGTAGGCGATAGAACATTGTTATTGCTCCATTTTATAGTGTGTTTTAAAAGCAAAAGTGTTATCATCTACTCACTTTAAATTCAATAATATCAATTGTATTTCCGTATTTGTTGATCTCAGTTGAGGTCTGAATCAAATAAAATGTATTGATTGATTGATTGATTGAGTTGGGTAACAAACAACTGTTAATGTGTGCTATGATCTCCCAATTAATGAACGTGTGACCTACTAAAACATAGTTGGTTTTTTTGTGTGAGTCTTCCTAAAACAACAAGTAGGAATTACGTAAAGTAAAAATGAGTGAATGCTACACAAGTGAAGATCAAAACACACCCTCTCGAGGCTCCTGATGTTTTCAAACATTACAATCTAAGGCTATCATGAGATTTGGGGCTTTTATAGTGTCACTCTTAGTCATGATGACAATATTGGTAAATCAGGAAGTTAAACATCAATGTATAAACAAGCATTGGCAAAGCTTACAGGTCTGGAATAAGCTAGCAGGCTTTTTAGATTTGACAATTATTGTTTTGTTTTGTGTTGTCATGATTTTGCAAACCCTATTTGTAGAAGAGTGGAGTATTTTGTAGTGAGGTTGGGTATGTTTCCCTATGCAATATTCTCACAATAACCAAATCTGGGTCCTTTGGATTCACACGAACACATATCTAGCTCAGTCCTTGTAGTGTGGCAAAGAGCAGTCAGCCTTTACTAGGGGAACATGTGTTAAGCAATTCAGAGTACCAAAATGGAAGACATGTAGATGACACTACTCAAAAGAAATCCAACACCAGTTTTGCAGTTCAGAGCAGATATGAAGTTCTGGTATCAGGGCAGCCCCTTATAACTTGGATTTAGGGATGTTATGGGTGTGGGTGCAAGTGGCCAATTGGTTACTAGTCTCAGCGGCTAATCCACCTCTGAGGTGATCACATCCCCAGGTGTTGGTGACCTTTCCTATTCATAAGCCTCTATTTTGCAACTTTTCTAAATGACAAAGCACATTCTTGGCTGCATAGGATAAGCAGCCTTCTGGGGGTGTACGCCTCCTGACGGCCTCATTTTGCCACCTGCCTTTGTGCATATGTGCCAGGGGCCGGGGGGGGGTGGTTTCATTCTCCTCTGGGGGGTAGCTTACATGCATATCAGAGGCTGTGTGCTCATTGAAACTCAAGGCCTTGATGTGCCACTTCACTTTCCTTTCTGCCCGGAAGGGAGGTGATACCTCCTGCCCAGGCAATCCTTTGTTTCTGACTCCTGGAAGAGTTCACACTTCCTTGCAAGGGGTCAGAATCCCCTTCTGGTCGCAACAGTTGCAGGCTCAGGCAGGGTACAGGAAATGCTGGTGCAACTAGGTGGGCAACCTCTAAGGTAACCATCTGGTTGAGTGTTACATTAAATCTGACTTCACATTTACAGGGTTAATGAGACAAGTTGTCTGATACCAAACATGACATACTTCAGTAGGGCCATGATGGAGTTAGCATCTCTGCGGTGCCCAGGAGTTAACCCATGTTATCCTATGGACCGCTGGTAAATTATAGTAGTCTTCAATCAAAAAAGACTACTATGGGGACATATATGCTTGCACTTATGTGCCTACAATTTTAATATAATGCACCCTGCCTCCCGGGCTTAGGATGCCTACTTTAGAGGTGACTGGCATATATTAAAACAGTGACTTGGCATTGCCAGACATGGTGTGGGCAATGTTGAGTTTGAGCTGTTTACACTGCTCCTGCAGTCTGCAAAACCCTTCTGTGAGTGTACCGAACAGGCAGCCCGCCCCAGGTGTGTGGCTAGCCTTCTGGGGCTATACGCCTCCTGACTACCCAGTTTTCCACCTGCCCAGGTGCAAATGTGCCTGAGGACCGGGTTGTGGCATTGGCCTTCTCTGGGGACAGCCTACTTGCATATCAGAGGTGGTGTTCTCTTTGAAGCTCACCACCTTGATGTGCCACTTCACTATCCTTCCTGCCAGAAAGTGAGCTGATACCTCATGCCCAGGCAGTTCTTTGTTTTATGGGAGAGTTCACACCTTCTTGCAGGGAAATCTAGTCCTGGTGGCAGGAGCGGCAGGCTGTCAGCTGGGGCACAGGAAATGCTGGGGTAGCCATGTGGGCAACCTTTAAGGTAATCACCTGCGTGAGTGTCAATTCAAATTTGAATTAGGATTCAAGTCCGATTTATTGAGACAAGTTGTTTGATACCAAACATGACAAACTTCAGTGGGACCATAATGGATTTGACATTATAGGGCGCATCCAGGTTCAAACCCATGTTATTCAATGGACCGCTGATCACATATAGTAGTCTTTAACCAAAAAGACTACTTTAGGGATATATATATGCCTGCACTTATATGTCAACACATTTAATATAATGCACCCTGACTCCTGGGCTCAGGAGGCCTACATTAGGGGTGACTGACATATATTAATAGCAGTGCATTGAACTTGCCACACATGGTGTTGGCAATGTCACGTTCCAGCTGTTTAAACTGCTCCTGCTGTCTGCAATGGCAGGCCTGCTGACATCTGTTTAGTTGGGTCACTCAGGGTGGCACCATCAGTGTTTCAGGCCCCGGTGACTCCTTTAACACCAATGTACTGGGTACCACTGGTACCATATAGTAGGTACTTATAAGGGGGTTAAAGTCCTTGCCAATTGGGGATACCAATTTACACATTTAAAATTTAGGGAGAGAGCAATAGCACTGGGGCCTAGGTAGCAGGCTTCAGGGCATTTTCAGAGTCATAACTCACAGCATTGAGGCAAAAGGTTTGGAGATGGCCATACAAAAAGGGCATTTTCCTACATTATTGTTTGGAAAAAAGCTTGGCCCTTCACAAATCTAAAACAAAAGGCTAGAAACAAAAATATGTTTTTGTTCTCAAAATCACACATTACTATAGTAGTCCCTGCACTTTGGATCTACATTTTGTGTAGGTACGCTCCGTGTGAATGGGCAGAATGCTGTCACTCACAATGAAGTTAGCCAGTCGCTGTAATAGTTTGACCCATTGCAGCATGGGGCTGCTGTGGTGGGTTCAAGATTAATGTGATTGCCATAATTATAAATCATTGGATCAAGCGGGCTCGCTGAAAGCCCCTACAAGTAAGGAACATTTGTAATATTGTACCCACACGATTCACAGTCCATACAGAGTCTAAAGCACAAACATATCATTAATATTTTCCCTATTGTCAAATAGAACACAACATATAATAAACTCCTCTCAAAAAGAAAAGAAACAAACTTCAACACTCAAAAAAGTATTATAAAATTTGAACAAGTCATGATCAATACAAGGCATGATCAATACCATCCTAAATGTATACCACACACATCCAAACAGGGTTATTCCTACCATTTAAATAAACCAATGTGAAGGCACTTTCAAAAACCAAAACTATGTATAGATTATGCCACTCAACAAGAATTTGCTTTTTTCCAATACAAAAAGTTCAAAGCATGGCCTATGTGTCTATCTAAGACTAGCAAGGCACTTTGACTTCTTAATCGAATCACCCTTGTACCAAAGAAAGAAAAATAAACCACTACTGGACTACTTTGATAAAGCATATGTTAGACATCTGGACTAATCAGGACACAGACGCCAACTCAAGATTAAAATACCATGATGTAATATATATGACAGCACAATATTACAGGAAACCAAAACAAACAATGCAATGGAAGGGTGGTTCAATCGTTCCAAGGAAAACACGGAAGCAGCCACCCGACACTTTATTTACTCATCAAAATATTCAAAAAGAACTAACCTAAAGAGAGATGACAAAACACTAAACACTAAACCTAAAAATTCCACAATAACTTCCCCAAAACATGTTTACAAAGTATAATAAAATGTATTTAAAAAAAGCATACACATTTTTTTTTAAAAAAAAGGCAAATGTAGAATTATAAAAACAAATATAAATTAATTAAAAAAATTATAGTACATACATAATTATAACATTTTAGTACCATGCAACACATAAACATGAAAAACATGCATTCATATATATTGTTCTCAACTTATACATTAACGTATAATATTGCATGAATTTCACTGGTTTTGTACGAGTCGAACTAAAGCCTTACTATAACTTTTTTCAGTCAATTTCAATGTTTTTTCAAATTCCATTTCCTAACTATAACATCCCTGTAACCTTTTGTTTTTTTAGTGAATTTTGATGTTTTTTAAGAAGTAGTTGCATTTGCAGAGTTGTGGAGAAAGGGGACTGGGCCTCTGACCAACTTTCAGGAATCCCACTGTGTATGACTTACTAGAGGTAACAGGGGCTTCCGGACCCCCAAGAACACTTTAGAGCCAACCCCCAACCAGTAGTGCACCAGGAGGTGCATTTGTACAGTGGTGGGAAAAGGGGGTAGGCTCCAAAGACCTCTCAGCAATCCCACTGTGTGGGACTTATTGGAGGTAACAGGAGGGCTTGTTGGCCCACAAGGACCCTCTGGAGCCAAGGGGATTTCATTCCCCAGCCAGCAGTGCCCCAGGAGGTGCAATTGCAAAGTGGTGGAAAAAGGAGGTGGGGCCACCAGCGAGTTGCAGTACATTTATTTTTTATTTTTTAGGGCCAGGGCACACACTCACATACCCATTCACAGACTCATGCACCCATTCACAGACCCACTCAGAACCTAATAAACCCATTCACAGATCTACGTAGTCACCCATGTACCCACTCATAGACCAATTCAGACACTGATGCATACACTCACAGACCCACTGAGAGACTTGTACACAGAGTCACAGATCCACTTAGTTACCCATGCACCCACTCAGAGACTCGTGCATCCACTCACAAACCTACTAAGAAACATGTGGACCCATTCACTAACCCACTGAGATACTCATGTACCCACTCAGAGACTCCATGCACTCATTCACAGACATGCTCAGACACACAGGCATCCACTCAGAAACCCATGAACCCAGTCACAAACTCACTCAGACACTCAAGCACCCACTCAAAGACCAACTCAGGCATTTATGAACGCACTCAAAGACCAACTCAGACAGTCATGCACTCTCTCAGAGACTCATGCACTCACTCACAGACACATTCAGACAGTCAGATACGGTCTTATAGACCAAATGAAACACTCACTCACCCTATGACAGAGCTTCTGAGACAGTTATGCACCTACTCACAGACTCACTCAAACTTTCAAACATGCACTCACAGACATACTCAGACTCATACATGTTTTTATAGAGTTATTTAGATAGTGATGTATTTAGTGTGATGCTTAGAATCTATTATATAGTTATACATTTTGAATGTGCTGGTGGCTATTGAATGTCTGCTTTAGTTTTGCAAATTTGTGATGTAAATATTCATTATGACTTTGTGATATTTGCGAATATTTTTTTAAAAAACAAAACATTTATAAAGAAAATAAACAACATTTTGGGCAATAGTGTGGTTCTGAGAAAAGCCCTTGTTTTCATTTTGTGTATACGATAGCTGCACCTAAGACAGAATGCAGTTTTTCAAGTGGCTGAGTAACACCCTATTACCTTCATCTGTGAAATGGACTCCATCACCTCTATCGATTCCGTGCATGTCAAAATGCAGGTTATTGTTGTAGAAAGAGCCTGTATTATGGTCTTCGAGATATGCAGTAACAGTTTTATTAACATATTTCCTAGCTTTGTTAGTCTGTGGATGGAACTGAATAGACTGCTTCCATTTCTGCCTTTGGCAAATGTTGGAGTACACCAAGGCAGTGTGAGGGACAAGTTTGATTAATTGTGCCAAGGTATCCTTCATTAGTATTTCCAGTCCTACCCCAGTCAGTGTGCCTAGGTCATTCATACCACAGTGAACAATCATGTGGTCAGGGAGTTGGGAATCCACAATGCTTTTAACCAAAGGCAGCAATTGATATCCCTTCAACCCGCTCTGGCCAATCAAGGTAATGACCACATTAGGCAAACCCAAGTCCCTGTCAATACCTCTCTTTCTAGCAGACTCTCTTGCCCAAAACAAATAGTTTTGGCCCACAATCCACACTCTAACCATTTTCAAGTAAAGCAGCAGTAGAAGACTGGAGAAGGATGGAGTTGAATGATACAGTTTTCAACTAGAAAGGCAGTTAAAATTTGATTGGTTGTTGGAAATATGCAGGTTAATAAATTTAGGTAGTGTCTATAGACGATATGTAAGTAGATTTCTTATTGGCTCTTGTAAAAAAGAAAATGTGTAATTCAGAGTTGGATATGCTTTTTATTGTGGACAGTAAACCGCAGCTGCTGTAGTTCATTTTGTAATTAGTATGGTCCTTCTGGAATGTGCTGCAAACCTGTGACCTACTGGTTCTAATGGGTTGCTATGGAGTCTGTACCAAGAGTGGATCGGGGGAAGGGTGTTAGAGAGAAGAGTTGTCTGCTATTAGAAATGTGAGCTGTTTAGACTCCTTGTTGTGAAACAAGGGTTATATTTCCTAGCGACATTTTGCTAATAAAGTGTACTATACTGTTAAAGTAATTAAACTACCAAGCTAAATAAGTTTTTGAACTCACGTTTTTTTAAAGAATTTGTTGTGACGATCCCGAAAATGTCTCGAATATGCACAAATACCCTACCATACTGGTCTTCCTTAAAAAAAAAATGAAAGGGTTAACACATACTAACCATTCAGAAGTTGAGTTACAAAATTACAAGATGAAAGATATGTTTTAATTTTCTGCCTTCTGCACTATCAGTGAGTGCAGAGTTGAAAAGGTTGTCATTGATGATTGCCTTTTGTATGAGAGTGGTTTGCCATTCTTATGCTTAGTATTCATATTTCCTGAGAGTATTGAATCTATCTCATAAGGGCAAAAAAACTATTTCACCAACAAATTCAATTTTCAGGTATGTGAATTACATTGCATTTTGAGAAAACAAAATTTGATTGAAAGGGTATAACTTTAAGCGAGTATGAAATATAGAGAAACGTTTTGAAACTTTATACGATGATCTATGAGTGGTAGTGTGAGTGCTTATATACATATTTATCAGGTGGTAAGTAAGATACTTTCTGAGTGTGTCAGTATGTAACAGTTTGTGTGAGGTAACAATACCTCACCTCTGAGGTACACTGTAGATGTGCCAATATGGATGGTGCTTTGTGCTTAAAAGATTGAGAGATCTCTTTTTGAGTTTTAGTATGTTATTCATGCAAATGCAGGACCCTATGGAAAGCACTAAAAAGAGTATACCACTCATAATGCAACTGACAGATATGTTTCCAAAGCATAAAGCTTCTCTCTCACCCAGTCAGACAGTAACAGAGGAACTTATACATTCACTCACATACTCAGAAACTAGTTATGTATCTACTCCTCTATTCACCAAGACAGGCACTGAGGTATTCGTTCAGCCACTTCCATTCACATTCAGATAGCTATAGACTTACTAAAACAAGCAGTCAGAAACCGGCACATTTACTTATACACCTCATGGCACTGCTATAGGTGGCCTCCTACACTCAAAGGTTCAAGGTTCAAAATGGTTTATTTGCGTAGTTAATTAAAACCATTGCAACATAGTGCTTTGTGCGTAAATGAAGATAAATGTCCTTTTCAGTTTCTGTAAGTTACTTGTGCACTTGCAGACCCGTATGCCAAGCAGTACATAGAGTATACCGCTAATAATGCAACTTACATACATGTTTCCAAAGCTTACAGGTTGTCACTAACCCAGTCTGCAGCGACAGAGGGATTATCCATTTACTCACATATTTAGAAACTGCTTATGCTTGCAACAGTATGAAATACAGTTCCAGATACACCTACATAACTCTCTAATCTTGAACACAGGCTCTGAGTTACTCGTTCAGCCACTTACATACACATTTAGAGAGCCATAGTTGTACCTAAACAGACAGTCACATACTGTCACGTTTAGTTAAACATTGCATGGCTCTGCGGTAGGTGGACTCCTTCACTCACTCAGATATGTAGGCAAATACTGACAAACCTAGTCATCCATCCAGGCAAATAATCCTTTAAATATAGGTCAGGCATACTACTGCATACCATGTCTGTGGACTGACTGACAGCTTAACTTGGCGTATGAAAGTTGTTGGTCAAGTTTTAAATCAACTCTTTAGTTGACATAACTAACCTCTGTGATACGCAGTAGGAAAATTATAAAGCATGTTGCATTGTGCTTAACAGATTGAGGGATGTCCTTTTTAGGTCTCGTCCTATTCCATTCCGCAAGGAATGAATATGACGAGACTATTGGGGCTAAACTAAAAGCTAAACTAAGCTCTCAAAAATGCGGATTTCCAGAAGTGCATGTGTCCCGTGCACGCGCTTCTATCCGCCTGCCTGCCTGATCGCATCACCACATCAAAGCCAGCCATCTGTTGCTTCCCCAGCGTGGTGCCGCCAGCAGCTTCACTTCAAAGGGATCCACTCCGCCCCCTGCTGCATCAAAGGCTTTTATTTTGCGGCTGCGTTTATTTACTTTCATTTCGCTGCCGCGTTTTTTCTGCCCCTGTTAGGCTCGTTTTTTGTGCCTTTCTGCCCCTATTAGAGTCGTTTTTTCCCGTTTTTCTGCCTTTCTGCCCTCTGTTAGACTCGCTTTTTTGTGCATTTCTGCCCCTGTTAGACCCGTTTTTTGTGCCTTACTGCCCCTGTTGGACTCGTTTTTTGTGCCTTTCTGCCCTTATTAGACTCGTTTTTTCCCTTGTTTTTCTGCCCTTCTGCCCTCTGTTAGACTCGCTTTTTGTGCCCTTCTGCCCCGTTAGACTCGTTTTTTTTCCCCTTGCACCCCCAGCATCAATAAGTGCAACCCCAGCATCACTCAGCCCAACCCCTGCATCACTTAGCGCAACCACTGCATCACTCAGCGCAAACCCTGCATCACTCAGTGCACCCCCTGCATTACTCATCACCACCCCCTTTTCTGAATCGTTTTTGGCCACTATAGGTGTGGCAGGGTATACTCAGACATGAGTCCCTTTCTCACTGCTCCATCAGGATTCAAGCAAGCCGGGCCGAAGACGGCTGAAATGCCAGAAACCGGTCCCCGGTAGCTTGTCTCCTTTCTGGTGAAGAATTGGCTTGGTAGTTTAGTCTGCCCTGTTCCCATGATGCACTGGGCCAGGGACAGACTGATTTGCATATAGCCAGGTTCTGAGCTGGGATGGGGCAGTGAGATAAATAACGGTGATGGATCAAGCCCTGATCTTTGGACTGGGTAAGAGTGGTCTGCTCAATTCAGACACTCTGTTCATCACCACCCCCTTTTCTGAATCGTCAGCGTAACCCCAGCATCACTCAGCGATACACCAGCATCACTCAGCGCAACCCCAGCATCACTCAGCGCAACCCCAGCATCACTCAGCGCAACTCCAGCATCACTCAGCACCACCACATTATCAATCAGCACCACCACATTATCAATCATCACCACAGCACCACTGAGCACCACCACAGCACCACTCTGTACCACCACAGCACCACTCCACACCACCACAGCATGTCTCATCACCACCACAGCACCACTCGGCACCACCACATTATCACTCTGCAACACCACAGCACCACTCAGCACAAGCCCAGCACCACTCAACACCACCCAGAACCACCACAACACCACCACTCCATCACTCATGTTATTCTGAATTTGTCAAGCGCACGGTCACCCAGAGGTTTCATGGTGCTAGGATGAGAGAGATGGTAAAACTGAAGAATAGGTAAAGCAGTAGCCTAACCGTGCGCTTGCTTGAATAACCTGGTCTTCAGAGCACCCCTGAATTTCACCAGGTTAGTACAGGTCCGGAGAGACAGGGGAAAAGAGTAAGCATGGGCGAATTTTGCGAATCTGGCGTTCGTGAATTTTGCGAATTTGCGAACTCGCAATCCGCAAAATCCGCGAATTCTCGCGAATTTGAGGATTTTTTTTGTGTGTTCGCAAGGATTTCTGCCAGTTTGCAAGGATTTCTGACGGTTTGCAAGGGTTTTGTAACAGTTCGCAATTGCGAACTTACATGTCGGCTCGCAACGGTCACGATTATGTGTTTCTACGTCTGGTTCATCATCATAGGTTCCCAGCACCCTCTGTTTCACCCCTGCCACCCTCTGTTTTACCCATGCCACCCTCTGGTACATCAATGCCTTATGCCACCCTCTGGTTCATCATCACTGTAGATTATGGGGGGAAAAAGCAAGCACACCTGCCTGCTTCAACTGACATGAATTAATTTGGGGTTGATTTAATAATGTGTCACTGTTTTAAAATTCCAGTCTGGCACCTGCTTCCTTATCTGTAATTTGCTTTCTGTTGTTCTGATTTTTTTTTTGTGTGTGTTCGCAAGGATTTCTGCCAGTTCGCGAGGGTTTCGTACCAGTTCGCAATTGCGAACTTACATTTCGGCTCGCAACGGTCGCGATTATGTTGTTTCTACGTCTGGTTCATCATCACAGGTTCCCAGCACCCTCTGTTTCACCACTGCAACCCTCTGTTACATCAATGCCACCCTCTGGTTCATCATCACTGTAGATTATGGGGGGGAAAAGCAAGCACACCAGCCCTGCTCCAACTGACATGAATTAATTTGGGGTTAGTTTATTAATGTGTCACTGTTTTAAAATTCCAGTCTGGCACCTGCTTCCTTATCTGTAATTTGCTTTCTGTTGCAGTGCATTTTTTTTTCCAGGACCTTTGTGGCCTACTTGTAGCTATTCTATGAGCCTGCTGTGAGGGTCAGAGCAGGGTCATACAATTGTTGCAACTAGCAACTGAACTCTGGAGGGGCCCTTGTCAGGAAGCACTACAGGGAACGGTTACTAATGATGAGTTTGAACTTTTGAACCTGCTTTCACTTTTGCAAAACTCATTTTTCTGCAGAGCAGCATTACAGCAACTTTAATGCCCCACCAAGCTTATATGAGAAAGTTGATTTCTAATCCAAAAGTTATCCAAAGAAAATCAAAAGGCCTCAAATCTAAAAAAGTGCAGGCAAATGTCAACCTGAGGAGTTATTCTGATAAAAAAAACTAGCTGCTTGTTAGTAGATTTCTTGTGCAGAATTGCAATTTTTGTAATTTCGCGAGTACGAGATTGTTGCTGCCCGCCGCACCTACATGTTCGCAATTGCGAACTTACACCGCAAAGAAAAAAAATCCGCTGCGTGCGAATTTGCGGATTTTGCGGGAAATTCGCGAATCTCGCGGATTGCGAATTTACCGAAAATCCACAAAATCCGCGAGCGTAACGGATTTTCCGCCCATGCTTAGAAAATAGTTCCATATCTTAGGGGCAAGATAAGCAAATCGACATCGGCCCAGACGTTTTCTTTTGTACAGTGGCAGCCTAAGGAGGGACTGATGAGCGGAACGAAGGTAACGGGGCGGTTCATATTTGTTTATTAGATGATTAATGAACCTTGGGCTTTTGCCATAGAGGGCCTTGTGAACTAAGCATCCCGCTTTGAAGGTGATTCGGTGAGTGATAGGAAGCCAATGAAGAGCGGCTAACAGAGGTTTCGCCGAATTCCTGCGATTGCTTTTGAATATTAATCTCGCAGCTTGGTTTTGAACAATCTGCAGACGTTTTGAAAGAGTAAAGGGGAGGCCCAGATATATAGAGTTGGAAAAATCTAGGCGGGAGAGAACCAAGGCGATTACCACTTGGATGAGGGCGGAGTGTGTCAATAGATGGGCAATTTTCTTGATCTTTCGAAGCTGAAAGAAACAAGAAGAGATCACTGTTCCGATCTGACTTTTCAGTGAGACGTCGGAATTAAGAGTGACCCCAAGCCTCTTCACTGACTGGGAAGGGTTTGGAGGGGACCCCATCGAGGATGGCCAAAAGTGAGGGCCCCAGCTTGTTGCACTGTTCCCAGGGAGTACCAGCTCGGTCTTTCCCGGGTTGAGCTTTAGATGGTTCTCATCCATCCAGCCCTGAATATGCAACATAGTGGACTGGAATTCTTCTGCAGCATCCGCTGAATTTAGGGGAAAAACCAGCTGCAAGTCGTCTGCATAATTGTAGATGGTGACTTTCCTATTTTTCAGGGACTGCAACAATGGTTTCAGGTATAGATTACATAGGAGGGGCGATAATGATGAGCCCTGCGGAACACCGCATGTAGTGGAGAGTTTGGGTGCCATGAAATTCCCCAGCTTAACTGCCTGGGATCGGTCTTTCAAAAAGGACTTAATCCAGGCAAGAGCCGAACCGCTGAGGCCGGCTTGTTCGACACGGTGTAATAAGATGGTGTGATCCACCGTGTTGAACGCGGCCGATAGGTCTAAAAGTACAAGGGCCTGATGATTGTCGTTATCGGCGTTGGACCTTAAAGTATCCGGGACAGCAAGAATAACCGCCTCTGTAGAATGTGCCTGGCGGAACCCGGCTTGGTTTGGCTCCAGGTAATCGGATGCCTTAATGAAGTTAGAAATACAGCTAGCCACATGGGCTTCAAGCAACTTGGCACCAAACGGAAGGAGAGAAATGGGGCGATAGTTAGAGAGAATGGATACATCCGCGCCCGGTTTTTTAATTAATGGGACCAAGATAGCATTTTTGAATGAGTTGGGGACTGTTCCCTGTGAAAGAGAGCTATTCAGGAGTGGGAGTATTCCTTGAGGTAATGTAGAATAAACTTCCTTCAGTATATGCGGGGGACAGGAATCATTGGGAGACCCGGACTTTACCCGGTTCATAAGCTCCACCAATTTGGGATGATCAACATGACCTGAGTCGTTTGGATACTAGCTTTTATAGTATCAATCTTCTCCTTGAAGAAATCGTTGAGCTGATTACACATCAGTTGAGTCAGGGGTTGAGAGGGGGAGGTACGGGTTTCATTGCATAGCTCGTTAACAACATTAAAGATTTCTCTCGATTTATTATGAGCCATGGAGGTTTTGTCAGAAAAGAAGGCTGCCTTAGCTGCTAAGATGGAGCTATTGTAATTCCTCCGAGCAATCGTGAATAAGCGTCTATCTGGCTCAAGATATCCCTGCCTCCATTTTCTTTCTAGTTGGCGGAGTTTTAATTTTTGAATTTTCAGGTCTGTGGAAAACCACCGATGTGTGTCCATTCTGCGAGCGCGGGAAAACTTTGTTAAGGGGACATGTACGTCACAGGCAGATGCGAGCCAATTAGTGAGTGCTTTATCCATCAGGTTAATATCCAGAGCCTGGGTCGGAAGGGAGTTAGTCAAGGTAGATAAAAAATCTGGGATGCTTAATGATCTCCATTTCCTGGCTAACCCTCCTAGGGGCACAGGAATTTTCAAGTTGCCCTGCAGAGTGTGGAAAATTGCAGCAAATGATGGTCAGACCATATGCAGGGTGATGCCGTGGGACTGGAAATAGGGATATTATGCGACCGGATCTGGTGCAGGATGTGACCTTTGTCATGGGTGGGAATCAGGACATGTTGATGAAAATTTAAGTTGGAGAGAAGCTCAAAGAGTACTGAAGCGTGAGGACCTGCTTCCAGGTTATTATACCAATAGTTCAAATCCCCTATCAGCATGACTCTATCATAGTCAACGGTCAGACCGGCCAGTTGCTCAGATATGGAGACTGGGAAAGACGGCATAGGTATAGGTGGACGATAAATCAATACCAGTACCAAAGTTCCCTTGACATTATCAGCTTTAATTACCAGGTTTTCAGTGTCTGGTAAATCCAAAGAAGATAAGGTGGTAAACATATGGTCTTTATGAATGATAGCTGCGACGCCACCCCCGGATTTTCCAGGTTTTCTGTTCGCAGACAGAATATAATAGTCTGACGGTAAGGCTGAAAGAATAGCCGGTAAGG
The DNA here is from genome assembly GCF_964263255.1 of Lissotriton vulgaris. Lineage (NCBI taxonomy): Eukaryota > Metazoa > Chordata > Amphibia > Caudata > Salamandridae > Lissotriton > Lissotriton vulgaris. The sequence continues at coordinate 1,311,670,591 of NC_141695.1, forward strand.
AATCTACGGAGAGCCAGGTTTCAGAGACAAACAAAATGTCTGGCCTATCCGATTGAAGTAAAAGAAAAATATCTAGTTGATGTTTTACCATGGATCTGGTATTCAGGTATAAGCAACGGAGGATCCTAGCATCGGAGCGTGGCGATGAAATGGTAATATTGGAGCTTTGGAGTAAGGTAGAAGGTGGCTCCTGCTTCACTCCACCACAGCTTCACTCTAAACCAGCACAGCACCACTCAGCACCACCACAGTATCACTCAGGACCACCACAGCACCACGCACAACCACCACAAATTCAATCAACACCACCTAGCACCACCACAACACCACTCACCACCACCACATTATCACTCAGAACCACCACAGTATCACTCAGCACCACCACAGCACCACTAAGCACCACACAGCATCTGTCAGCACCACCACAGCACAACTCGGAACCACCACAAAACTAATCAGCACCACCACAGCAACACTCAGCACTCCACCCTCCAGCTCCACCCTACAAATCCACCCTCCAAATCCACCTTCCAACACCAACTACACCCTCCACCCTCCAAATCAACCATCAAACAACAGACTCAAAAAACAAAACCACAATCAAACTCCACCCTCCAAATACAAGTCCACCAAGTTATTTGCAAAAGTTTAACCAATTACCATTATACATTACAATAACTTTTATTTAAAAATTAATTCATACATTTCATTAGAAGACCTTGTTATTTGTAATATCAATACATATAAGTCACATACAAACAACACATATTGTATTACAATTGCAAAAGGTGTCACATTTAAAAAATTAAAACTATTGGCATTGTAAAATACAAAACTATTAATTCCTATATTTTCACTATTAAAAAACATAAGTAAAAATAAATATAATTTACAATACCAAAACATCAAACTTTTCTAATGCAAGACCTATTGCATTGCAAATGCTTGTTAGTTTCTGTAAGTTACTCATGCACTTGCAGACCTGTGTGGTAAACAGTACATAGAGTGTACCACCCATAATGCAACTGACATGGTTCCAAAGCATACAGCCTATCTCTCACCTCCTCACAAAGCGACAGAGGGACTTATACATTCACTCACTTACACAGAATCTTCATATGTATGGAGCAACATACTCCTTAATTCGCTAGCACAGGCACTTGGGTATTTATCAGGCCACTTACATACACATTTAGAGAGCTATATTATAATACGACTACTGTTCATGTTGGTAGCTGAATACTTAAAATGTGTAATCTCATAGTATGTAATAAAAAGATTAAAGTAATTATTATTATTATTTGTTTTACGTGGCAATAGAAGAAGGTGATGCGCACCCTACTCCGTAGAATGCTATTTTACCCCATCACCGCCCCCGCTTCATTCCCACAACATCAATATCATTGACGCCACTAATACAACATGGCGGAAGATGGGCAGACTGGCATGTAAGTTACCACTCTATGCACCTGCGATGCCTCTACATCATCACCCGGAACTATCTGTCACTCATGAAGAAGTGGTAACAGGTCTGCTAAGGTAAGTGGGTATCGATAAAATAGGTGATCTGTACAATAATGGTACTTTTAAAGAACCTAAAAAACTATCATATATTAGCAATCAGACATGACTCTTTAGATTCACATACTATAGATTACAGGGAGCCATCAAGAAACTCTATCCTTCTTACCCTGCTGTAACACCACAATTAAATACGTTGAAACTACTTATCACTGAACCTCGTAATACACATCTGGTATGGAAATGATACATTAAATTGCAGGAGGATATTGACGACAACACGCACAAAGCTTTAGAGAGATGGAATGACACGCTTGAAAACCACCTCACGGAGGACGAATGGACAATTTACGGCACCTTAACTAGCATGCTCACATCGAATGGCAACCTGCGCATTTTGCACTATAAATACCTGCGTCAAACATATCACACTCCGCCCGACTTTATAAGTATGGTCTCCGTTCGGATGCAAGGTGTCAATGGTGTGGTGGAGAGGATGTGAATTTTATACATCTTGCCTGGCACTGTGAGTGAATTAATCAATCAATCAATCAGTGACACTTGTAAAGCGCGCTACATACCCGTAGGGTCTCAAGGCGCTGGGGAGGGGGGGTGCCGCTACTGCTCGAACAGCCAGGTCTTCAGCTTCTTCCTGAAGGAGAGGTGGTCTTGGGTTAGGCGCAGGTCGGACGGGAGGGAGTTCCAGGTCTTGGCGGCCAGGTAGGAGAAGGACCTTCCTCCTGTAGTCGCTCTTCGGATGCGGGGGACGGCGGCGAGGGCGTGGTTGGCTGATCGGAGGTGGCGTTTGGGAGCGTAGAAGTTGACTCGGCTGTTGAGGTAGCTCGGGCCTTGGTCGTGTAGGGCTTTGTGTGCGTGGGTGAGGAGGCGGAAGGTGATTCTCTTGTTGATGGGGAGCCAGTGAAGGTCTCTCAGATGTCCGGAGATGTGGCTGGACCGTGGGATGTCGAGGATGACGATGTCGAGGATTAATGTATATTGGGTAAAAGTTGTAAAGATGCTGGGTGCTACTATTGAATGCACGATTTGTACATGCTTGCTGGGACTTATTCATAATGTGCGAGCTACTAAGCGTACATTTTTCATAATAGCCTTACTCCTAGCCAAACGTAGAGTTTTATTGTGCTGGGGAAGTAGGGAGGCCCCAAGAACCAAACAATGGCTTAGAGATATGGCCTACTGTAAAGATACCCTAAACACATGTGAGGAGGAGCTGCCCACTGGTTCCAAACCAAGAGACTACTGGGAGGTACCTGGTGGAATATCTGCAAGTGAACTAAGCTGCTTAACTGTGCATCGAACTGTAAAACAAAATATTTTACTCCAAGGTGACATTGATTATTTGCAATATACTGGATGAAGGATGTAGTAGTACTGCAATCTGTAAGTTGTCAAATTGTTCTGGACGTTGTAAGTCTTGATAAAATGCTACTATAAGTAAATAAATAAATAAAAAAGTAATTATTTTGTTCTTTATAGGCATCAATTTCTACTTAGGAACAGCCAGTTACAATACCATTAAGAAGTCAGAGAAAATGGAAAAAGAAGCAATGAAACTATCTCCTCACAACTGAGAAACAAAACGGGCAAAATGCAGACAAAGTGGTCAAAGAGAAAAGAGCTTCTGAAGAGAACAAAGACATTTATTAAAAAATAGTTTGTAGACATCTAGACAGACAGCTAAATCAAGTCAATATAAAGCAAAGTTTGAGATCAATTAAGAAAGAGAAAAAGTACATGAAAAGAAGAGTAAAAATATAAAATTAAAAAGTTTTAACAGAAGCAGTTTTACGGAAATCAGAGTTAGAATGTTCCATAGTAGAGGAACTCAGAATCTAAGAAGTACTACGAAGAAATATAAATGAAAAGCAGTCATACAAAGCAAAATCTGGTGAGGGTATAATTGATAAGGCCTTTGCTCTCAAGAGGAATCTACTCATTTTGTTCCTAAACAGAATGAAGGCTCTCAATAAAATAGATTTGTGTATGAGGAGAAGAAGCCAAAAGAAAAGACTTGTCAATAGAAGTAACTTTTGCAAAGTTTTCAGTGATGAATGGAGACATACCTCTAGTACTGAGCCTTTCTTTAATGAAGAAAGCTACTTCCAAGAGAACACATTAGTGCATGCAGTTGAAGAATATGGATGATCCTCTGAGATGAAGGATGGTAGCCCCATTCCAAAAGAGTTAATGGTAGCTAGGAATGTTGAAGAAGTGATAGCTGAAGAGATAAATGGAAGGCGTAGAGAGGCCCCTGTATATAAATGGAACTGTAGCAGTGTTCATCAGGAATCTACTGATGTACTAAGAAGTCTCCTACATAACTTTCCATGCAAAAGTCTGAAACAGAAAATATGGATTTTCCAAGCATTAGATCCATACAAAGTAAGGAGGTATATTAATTTACAGGGTTAATCACTGCCATGCCTATCAACAAATTGAGATTGTTATTCATATAAACCAATATTAATAAACATCAGTGGTCAAGCTGGCACTGGAAAAAGCTTCCTAATTAAAGTTCTCACTGGTTCTCTACAGAAGACTATGGAATTACATTTGTCATGTGTAGTAACAGCACTGACAGAATTAGCTGCTCATAACATTAAAGGTATTACTTTACATTGCCTACTAATGCTGCCTGTTGAATATGACAATAACCTGGAATACCAGAAATTATCTGGTGAAGATTGCCATGAAGAGTACTGAAGAAACTGAAGCTCTTAATCATTGATGAGGTCAGCACGGTATTTAACTTAATGCTTGCTTTCATACACTTAAAAATGCAGCAAATTTTAAAAACAAACTACGATGTGCTCTTTGGAGGAAAGCATTTGTCTTTATTTGGTCACTTACTGGAATGTACCCCTATAAAAGAACAACCTGTTTTTAAAACATTTGTCCATAATGAAACACAAAATTATCTGAGGGGTATTGGCAATATAAATATTTGGTTACACTTTGAATACAAAGAGCTAGTGAAAAATATGCATCAAGCATCTGATGTAGATTATGGACATATTGTTAAGGACATTAGAACAGAATTTATAACAAATTATGGAAAAAGTGCTTTGGAAAGTTGACTCAAAAACCAATTTCCATCTAACATTACAGCAGCCGAAAGAATGTACAATTTCATTGAAAACAGAAAACAGAAATCCATAGTCTGTTTAATGCCTACTCTGAAAGAATACTCCACCTTCAGCAAACAATTACTAACACTGGAGAAAGAAGAGATTTTGGAAATAACATCTGTAGAGAAAATGGAACATCAGGAAGTAACAATACTACTAACAGAAAAACATCAAGTAAAAGTGGATACTTTGGAGAAGTCTGTATCCAGAACTGCAGGATTAGAAAAGCGTTTAAGCATGTGCAAGAAGAGTTGGGTAATTTTACAGAATAATTTAAATGTTGAAGAAGGGTTAGTAAATGGTACAATGGGTAAAGTTATTGATTTCATAATTTTTTTAAATAGATATGAGGTTGAAACTTGGCGATAAAATGTGATCATATTGATGCAGTGAAGCAGGTTGGCCAATGTGTTGTACGTTTTTCTAAGTGAAATACTTATATGAGTGGCACCAACAGTTCCCACTCTCTCTAGCATATGATGTAACTGTTCCTAAATCACAAGGTTTAAGTGTAGACGCAACCTTTATTAATATTGGAAGCAATGTATTTAGATAAGAAATGTCATATGTAGCATTGTTGCGCGTTAGAACATTGTCTAGTTTGTTTTTGATTAATTTGAATGATAAGAAAGTTAGTGCCAATACAAGCTGTGTAAGAGAGTATACGCTTCTCATTTAGGCCAATACCCTGTTTATGAGAAATGGATAACCTGTCCAAAGCAGAAGATTACAAAAGAGAGTAATGATGCTGAAGAAAAAAAGGACTCAAGGACAATCTAGCTGTTAAGAAGAGAAAACTAGAAAATTACGGCGATATTGTAGTACACCAGTTGGAAACAGTTCAGGTGCTTACTGCTATGCAAATGTTGTTCTCAATGTACTGTTACATTTACCACACCTAGGGCCCGATGTAGGTAAATCTTTTTTACCACTTCATAAATACCGATTCATACCGAATCGGTATTTAAGAAGTGGTAAAAAAGAGAAGGGCAGATGTAGGTAATTTTATTTTAAAAATTACCGAATCGGAAGGAATCGGTATTTACCGATTCGGTAAATACCGAATCGGTAATGCCCATTGATTCCTATGGGCATTGAAGCCCATAGGAATCAATGGGCATTACCGAATCGGTATTTACCGATTCGGTAATTACCGATTTCTGCAAGGGTGCAGGAGTGTCACTTTGACACCCTCTAGCACCCCCAATACTGGCTTGTGTGCCATGTGGCACACAGACATGCCCTAAGGGCATGTCTGCCTGTCACATGGCATAGGTGTGCATGCACACATGTGCATGCACACCTGGATTCGGTATTTTAACACCCAATTGGATTGGGTGTTAAAATACCGAATCTGAAAGGCCTGTGGGACTCAGAAGAGTCCCACCTACATCTGGAAGATACCGAATCGGTAAAAATACCGATTCGGTATTTTACAGATTCTGTAAATTTACCGATTCGGTAAATATACCAAATAGGTAAATACTGGCCCCCTACATCTCAAAGTGCCAAATGCCGGTCGGAAACGGCCGATTTTGGCCGTTTCCGACCGGTATTTGCCACCTACATCGGGCCCCTAGTGAACCAAATTCAACAAAATCCAGATAAGAGACTGCATTCTGCACTGTATCACCTGACAGAACTGGGATATAATCTGCTTCAGGTATTCAAGATCTTTTAGAAATATGTAGTGCATCAGCAATGTTTTCTCTCAACACTTAAAAAGACGCACTAGAAATGATTATGATTAGGTTTGTAGTTTTATAAGAAGAAGCATTAAATATTGTTGATCTACCACTCACATACATGTAGAGCATTTTCTCTATTTCAGATTACCAGATTCCAAAACTGTACCTTTTGACAAATTGTTGAAGAAGGCTGAATAAAATATGATGTGGCCAAACTGCAGATCAGATGTTATGTCTATGTTAAACCTAACAAGAACTGGAAAATACCTTATAGTAATGCTAAAACTATGCAGAAACTCAAATTACAAACTTCAAAGCTAGAAAAATATCAATTTTGGGAAGAACTTTTACTACTTCAGCTATCATCTTTTACGGAGAAATTAATACAACCTCTGGACACAACAATGTCTATTTAAAGAGTGAATCTGGATGGATGGAATGTATTGACATCAACCTAAAATTCAAACCAAAACTTTCTTTCAAACTACCAAACTCTTATCTTTTCAGTCTTCAACGAATGTTCTAAGGAGGAATTAGGGATAAAAAAGTGGTATACAGTGTTTCTTCTAAATGGTTAATCAGTCACTTAATGTGTAAGTGGGGAACATAAATTATGCTCCAGTCGCACTGCATAAAAGGATGTATCATCCTTCTTCAAATTTCCATGTGTAATTGGTTCCATTTTTAGACTAGGTTAATCAATTTTGTTCTCCCAATTTTTCAGAAGCTTTTATTTTTGTAATCCACAAGCATGATTTATCCGAATTTTTCCCATATTCAAAATTTGCCCATCCGGACCTCTTCAAGAATACAATCAGAACACAAGATTCATCCAAGACAGCATTTTTTTTATTGACACTCAATGCATTTTGGGCTTATAATAGCCCTTCGTCAGGGGTAACTGCAATTGAATCATTTCAAACAAAACACATCATTACTGTATTATTCCACGTAAAACATAGACAGTTTATCATATTTGTAATGTTTAAATATATAAAATGTTGTAGCCATACCCCAAATTCCCCATGCATATCACCAAAACAGAACAACCCCAGAGTTGTGATTAACTATTTCCCCTATGTACCTAACCGCGATATTTCCCCTGTAAACCATACTTTGTTTCCTACAATCTCACCTGATACTGAGCATGTGCCCTCCAGCGCAATCATCCTCATCACTGCCCTCTCATTCTCCTATGCCTTCCTACATTCTCACTGTGCTCTCATTCTTTAACTATTCACTGCATTAACCGCTCATGTTACCGAGCACGTACTATCAAACATCTACCCTCTCACACGATCATTTGCATCACTAATCATTCACTCTCCTCTGCCATCTTGGATTCACACCGCCACGCCTTTCTCACATTCCTTAGCTAAACGCTGTATTAATCGTGCGTATTCACACCCTTCCAGTTCCCTCCGCTTTGCAGTTTGAACCAGCAAATACTCATGCACTCTATAACTCAACACGTATCTGCCAACAAAATGTTTTGTTCGTATCACCCACTTCCGCACAAAAACCATCACCCCCTCGTGACTCCGCTACTTAAAGCTAACACTCCTCCCCCGGTACAAAAAACAATGAACACCTGACTCTAACCACTCCCTAAACTCGTCTCCTGACTTCAAATCCCATAGCCCACTGCATAAAAACCATTGTGTGCTACAAAAACTATAACAAAAACGTGCTGAACACTAAAAAAAATAGTATTTCACAAGTCTAAACAGTCCCAAACTGTAGCAAACTCACAGAATTCAGCTATTGTTTAATTAAAGCGGTACAAAAGGGGGGTGGTGATGGACGGAGCATCTGAATCAATCAAACACTCACACCCAGTCAAAAGATCTGGGTATAATCCATCATCGTTCTTTAGCCCACTCTGCCACCCCAGTTCAGACATGGCTATATGCAAATCATTCTGACCCTGTGCCTCATGGGAACAGTCCAGCCCGAACTGCCAAGCGATGTCTTCCCTGGACCGGAAACAAGCTTCCGAGGACCGGTTTCTAGCATTCCAGCCGTCTTCAGCCCGGCTTGCTCGAATCCATAGCAAAGTGAGCAAGGGATTCACGTCTGAACATACCCTACCACACTTATGGTGGCCAAAAGCGGTACAAAAGGGGGGTGGTGATGGACGGAGCATCTGAATCAATCAAACACTCACACCCAGTCAAAAGATCTGGGTATAATCCATCACCGTTCTTTAGCCCACTCTGCCACCCCAGTTCAGACATGGCTATATGCAAATCAGTCTGACCCTGTGCCTCATGGGAACAGTCCAGCCCTAACTGCCAAGCCATGTCTTCCCTGGACCGGAAACAAGTTTCCGAGGACCAGTTTCTGGCATTCCAGCCGTCTTCAGCCCGGCTTGCTCGAATCCATAGCAAAGTGAGCAAGGGATTCACGTCTGAACATACCCTACCACACTTATGGTGGCCAAAAGCGGTACAAAAGGGGGGTGGTGATGGACGGAGCATCTGAATCAATCAAACACTCACACCCAGTTAAAAGATCTGGGTATAATCCATCACCGTTCTTTAGCCCACTCTGCCACCCCAGTTCAGACATGGCTATATGCAAATCAGTCTGACCCTGTGCCTCATGGGAACAGTCCAGCCCGAACTGCCAAGCCATGTCTTCCCTGGACCGGAAACAAGCTTCCGAGGACCGGTTCCTGGTATTCCAGCCGTCTTCAGCCGGCTTGCTCGAATCCAGTGGCAAAGTGAGCAAGGGACTCATGTCTGAGCATACCCTGCCACACTTATGGCGGCCAAAAGCGGTACAAAAGGGGGGTGGTGATGGACGGAGCATTGTTTAATTAAAAGCATGCTGTGTAGTCATGTGTGTGGCATTTCTTCTTCCAGGTTTCCACTTGTTCCGGGTGCACTGCCAAAAGTAGGGCAAAACTCGTAGTTAATTCCTCCATGGGGGATGGTGAGTCCATAAATTGCTCCCCAATGTTACAATTGTGCCAAATAGGGCCACATAGCCCGTAATTGCCCCCACAGGCTTAGCCCAGCGGAACCCATGGAAGAAGGCTACACTAGAGGCCGGGTACTCCTATCAGGTGGAGGCCATGTTACCTACGAAACGAGCATTCATTTAAACGGCTGGCCAATGAAGGCCTTTTTAGATACGGGGTGTTAGCATATGTTTGTCAATGCGGAGTTGATAGCCTGGTCCCAGATCAAGCAAGGAGAATACGTCCAAATCCCATGCATTTATAGAGATAAAAAAACTACCCCTTTGCGGAGTTGATCCTTGAGAGACCCTAGAGGGCAACTCCCAGTTATATACCATTGGGGTTGTTCCCGATTTGGCTGACAAGGTCCTTTTAGGCCAAGATCTGCCCTGCTCTGAGGAATATCTAGCTTGGATAGCCACTTCCCCTAAAGTAAAAAATTGGCTGACGGAAGCTCCCTTTAGGAACACGGAGCTAGAAACCCCCAAAAGGAAGATAGCAAAAACTCACAGTGAGAAATGAAGGGAAAGGAAAGTGCATAGGTTAGACACTCAACCCACTACTTGTGTCTTTTCCTCCTCAGACCAATCTCAGGCTCCAGTGCAAAGCTTCCGGATGGCCCAGAGGGATGACAGCTCCTTGAGCCATGCGTGGGAACAAGGAGGAGGATAAAAGGGGTCTCTTGTACCGGGTGACTCGAAATAAAACTAAAACCACAGAACAATTACTGGTTCCCCAAGCTTTTCATGAACAGGTGCTCCATTTAGCACACAGCCAAGCAGTAGGAGGTCACTATAGGCAATAACATACTTTAAAGTATATACTAGAGAGATCCTTTTGACCAGGGGTATGTGAGAAAGTCGCCTGATTCTATGCCGCCTGTCCACTGTGTCAACTGGTTAACCCCTTGGGACTCCCGAGAGCTCCTTTGCACCCCTTCCTATTACATACGTCCCTTTTCAAAGGGCAGAGGTGGAACTGGTCGGCCCCCCAAACCCCAGTGCCAGAGGACACCAATAGATACTAGTTTTGGTGGACTATGCCACCCGGTACCCAGAGGCCATTCCCCTAACCAGGACGACTACCTCGGCAGTCGCTCAGGCAATGATCTCTTTTCTTTCTCAAGTGGGGTTCCCTCTGGAGCTACTAACTGATCAAGGATCGCCTTTTATGTCACGTCTGATTGTCCAAATCTGTAACTTGTTGGGCATCTGAAAAATACACACAGCAGTCTATATTCCTCAGACCGATGGACTGGTAGAGCAATATAACCGCACCATAAAGATAATGCTAAAAAAAATAATAGACAATGCGGGAAAAGGCTGGTATTGGAAACTATCCTTAGTGCTCTTTGCTATGCGTACCCATGAACAGAAGTCCACAGAGTTCACTCCATTTGAGCTCCTGTTCGGGAGGAAGCCCACCATGCTATTAGATATGGCAGCTGAACAGTGGACCGAAGAGGAGGATGAAGGTAAACTCCTATTAGCTTACAGTACATCCCTCAAAGAGACCCTCACAAGTTTATGGGAGAGGGCCCATGAGCATCTTGATCATGCCCAATTAAGACAAAAACAAACATATGACAAAGGAACCCAATTGAGAGAATTCCAAGTCAGAGACAAAGTGTTGATAACACTTCCTACCTCTGAAAAGAAACTACTGGCCACCTGACAGATTCCTTATACCATACTAGAGAAGGTGACCCCGGTAACCTATAGAGTGTCAGTACAACACAAAGGCGAAAGAGGACAGATCTATCATGTAAACCTGCTAATGACCTGGGCTGATACCCCGACCATTCCGACGGAGACAGTGTCTAGTGTGCCCATTTTACATTACCAATCTGTGCTCTCACCCCAACAGAACCTCTAAAACAACCAATACAGACCTTGAAATAGAACAGCAACATCAGTTACAAGCTCTACTAAATCAATTTCCGGTACTGCTGTCCCGCAAACCAGGTCGTGTGACCATAGTATCCCACAACATTTTGACTGATGGGCATGGGCACATCAAGCTACATCCCTATCAACCCGTTCCTTTAGTCCGTTTTCTATTGTTACTACACACACGAGCATGGCAGAGCCTATCGGTGTCCTTTACTTGTTCCTTCCGGGTTGGTGTTTATAATCTCACCGCTTGGATATCGTTTTACACACAGGGAAGGAATTGACGCGACGCGTTCAGAACCCGTCCCTGTTACCCGTTTACAGCTAGCTCTCCAGCAATCTACACGTAAGTCGGCGTCTTGCCCGCAGTCACTTTTTCTTTGAGCCTATGCCCGAGAGGCTAGCCGTCACTAACTACGGTTTTTAACTTTCTGTTTTAGTTGACGAACTTGCTCAAGCTGGTTCCTGTAAGCACACTTGTTGTTTACCGCGGTGCATTCTTCACGGTACAATGGTATTTGGCACTTCATTTCTATTGAACCGTGCACTTGACCACGTATAAATCACCATGCGCTAACGGGTGAATGCATCCTCCTATTTTGCATGTGACGTTAATGTATATACAGTTATTGTTATATCTCTGAACCTTGAAATGATGGGCAATATTGTTTATTTGCGTTTCTAGAGCTCCTTGATAAAGAGCTAAGAAGCCCGAAATGCATCGGAGCGGTTAAATACTTTATGAAGAAGTATCAAGTAACAAAAACATGGATTGTCTGATAAACACATTAAATATGAAGGAAAAATATCGAATGGAATCATGTTTCAAACTTTGAAAAATAAATAAAGTAAAGCAACAATTAATGTGATTCGTATGGAGTCTTCTATGAAGAACTAAAGGTGTGTCCAAGGCAGGGATGCACTCACAATAGATGTGTGCACAACTCTACAGTATTTCATAAGCGTACATGGACGGATACGTTACCTGCAGGAGCACTCAACCGCCTCAAAATACAAGCCACAAAATATTACAATTCAGCGAAATTTATTCAACTACGCGGTACACCGAGCCAACCCTTTTTGATTGATATCACACATTTCCGCCCTCCAGGCTGATAGCATGCCACAAAACAAATCTCAAGATGCAATATGATGAAATCTCAAAATCCACTGAAAATAGAGCAAGCACACTTGCCTATGGAGATGAAGAAACGAAACGCATCTACGCCCTGATCAGTGAAGATATTACACAAGAAACATCAGGCCGCACAAAAGAACAATGCATTAGACAATTATTGTACTTATCAAAATGCAGAATTAACCAGAAACTTCACGCTAACACTCTGATTAAATACCATAGAGTACTAAGGATACCACGTGGACTCAGGATAGCGCTCAAACCTTCACTCTGTAAAAATTCAAAATGTTTTCAAGATAAATGGAACGCAATCCTCAATAAGTGCAGCCTTGATCATCCTATTAATTGTGAAAGAATTGTCCAACATACTGGTAGATCTCACTAAGGAAATCAAAGACATTGAAAAAGAACTAGAGGACTCAATTCCATCTGAAGAATGGTCTAAAACGTTGGAGGACATCAACATACAACTTGATAAACAAACAGAAGAAATTAATGAAAGAAAAATCCGCAAATTCAGACATGACACCCTTGACTATAAACTTGGCAAAGTTTGTACCTGGGCGGATGTATACGCCCAGAGACGCCGTAACAAACCCTGTAGTCTGCAAACAGACACCTCCTCATCTGGAAGTGAATCATCCAATCGCCCACCAAGAAAAACAGGTACAGCCTCCACAACATCTGAAGGGAAAAGAGACATTAGTGAAAGATCAACCTCTAGAGAAGGACATTTATCAACATCGGAGCCTTTTTTAGTAGAAGGCCAAAGCGAAACAGCAGATCCAGGAGGGGAAAAAGAAAGGGAAAAAGATCATCCCAATATGAGAAGCACAATCCAACAACAAAAGAAAGACAAAAAAAAGAAGAACACTTAGTCATCAATATATCAGATACCACTCTAACATCAAACGAAATCAAATTATTTCAAAAGGGCACATAATTTATTCCAACCACCTCTACTAATTTACTTGAATTAGAAGTAAGTACATTCAAATTCACACGGAAACTCCGATTACGCCACTATTTTGATAACATCGTGCCACCTAGCACAGTACAGAAACCCGACCCACTGATGGACTTACGCCCACCAAGTTCCCTTTTAGCTCCATGCAGCCATAAATGCATCGATATGAGACTTTAGTCAAACAAGACCTGATGAAAATAAAATACCACAAAAAAATCAAAGAAAACATCACTCAAAAAGACAAAGATACACTCAAAAAAATAGCAGCTAATAAGGATATAAAATGCATAAAAGCGGACAAAGGCGGAGCCTTGGTCATCGTAAATGCCAGCATGTATCAAAGCAAAATACTTGAACACATATCAGATCAGCACACATACATGCAATTGGAAGCATATCCAACCAATCAATTTAAAGTGACCCTGATGGAAATACTTGATAAAGCCCAGAAATCTGGCACAATTGATGAAAGAACTAGAAAATACTTACTACTGGAACATCCAAAGAGTCCTACCATCAATATGACACCAAAAATTCACAAGAATTTGATAGACCCTCCATTCAGACCAATAGTATCCACCAGAGGCTCCCTACATGAGCCACTAGAGAAATTCACGGATCGGTATCTCCAACCCCTAGTCAAGCAAATGAAAAGCTACATAAAAGATACTACAGAATTTCTAATCAAACTGTCTGAAGTCAGTATTCAAGAAGGGGAAAGTTTGATTCTCTGTACGGCAGATGTGAAAAGTCTATATACATTCATCCCCCACGGTGGAGGAATCGAGGCTATTGAAAAGGCCATTTTGAACAGCAACAGAGAGGATAAAATGCAAACTTTTCTCATGGAACTTATGATGTATACCCTGTACCACAGCTATTTCGCACACAATAACAAATGGTTCTTGCAGCTATCTGGAATGTCCATGGGAAACTGTGCAGCCCCCACATACGCGAACATCTATATGCAAGAATTTGAAGTAACTAAAATTTTTTGAGAATCCTAATTGGAATAAGAATTTGAAGCTATTCGTCAGATATATCGACGATCTATTCTTTATCTGGAAGGATACTAGAGATGACCTGGAACAAGCACTAGTAGAGTTAAATACTAAAGACAACAGAATACAACTCACGTGGCAGATAAGTGAGGATACAATCACATTTCTAGACGTTTTAATCTCAAAAACTGACATTGGATTTGAAACTGATCTGTTCCGGAAAGAAACGGGCCGTAACAACACGTTAAACTTTTCCAGTTTTCACCAGGGTTCACTTAAACGTCACCTACCTTTTTCTCAGATGCTACGCGCTAAACGCATAGCATCAAATACTGAAATATGTGAGAAACGGATCAAAGAGTTGGGTCTAGATTCCTTGAAAGAGGATACCCACAAGAAACCATAAAAGAGGCTGAAAACCGAGTATCCAAAATATCCAGAGAAAAAACGTTAACCAGAGCTACCAAACCGGAAGATGCCAGGATGGTATTAGTATCAAACTTTTCACCATAAAGTGTGGCCTTAAAAAGATCATTTTGAGACACTGGCGAATTTTAACATCTGAACCCGAGTTCAATGACATATTAAAAACTCCACCTATATTCGCCTACTCAAGGAATAACAACTTCAAAGAAATCCTCTCTAAAGAACCCATTAGTCAAATAGAATCTAAAGGAACCCGCCCATGTCTAAACTGCAACAGTTGCAACAATGTGATGAAAGTCAACACCATCAGCCATCCCATGAAGGGGCACAGCATCAAGTTGAATGTCAACGCTACCTGCGATTCATCAAATTTAATCTATCTCCTCAAATGCCCATGTGGTAAAATCTACATTGGGAAGACTGAAAGAAAAATTAAAGTACGACTGAATGAACACAAATCGAACATCCGCACTAAAAATGACAAATCCAACATTGCTATGCATTTCTTGGAACACAAACATAGCATTGCTCAACTCAAATTCTTGGTATTAGAAACTGTTGATAAAAAAGAGGGCAAAGATAACAACAAAGCACTACTCCAATGTGAAATTGCCTGGATATATCGCCTTAAGGCCATAAAGCCCTTTGGGCTTAACGACGGGACTGAATTCAGCTGCTTTTTGTAAACCACCATAGTGGTGGGGACCTAAAGCATTACGCTTTTCTGACGCCTATAATGTTATTATTTATTGTATTATGACGTATATAACTGTTATCTGGATGCTTAGCATTTTTTGTTTACTCTGACACTCACTTTATATGGCCGCCCTCCTATCAACCTGTTCCTTTAGTCCGTTTTCTATTGTTAATACACACGCGAGCACCACAGAGCCTATCGGTGTCCTTTACTTGTTCCTTGCAGGTTGGTGTTTATAATCTCTCCGCCCAGATAGCGTTTTACCCCCAGGGAAGGAATTGACGCGATGCGTTCAGAACCCGTCCCTGTTACCCTTTACAGCTAACTCTCCAGCAATCTGCACGTAAGTCGGCGTCTTGCCCGCAGTCACTTTTTCTTTGAGCCTATGCCCGAGAGGCTAGCCGTCACTAACTACGGTTTTTAACTTTTTGTTTTAGTTGGTGAACTTGCTCAAGCTGGTTCATGTAAGCATACTTGTTGTTTACCGTGGTGCATGCTTCATGGCACAATGGTATTTGGCACTTCATTTCTATCGAACCGTGCACTTGACCACGTATCACTCACCATGAGCTAACGGGCGAATGCATCCTCCTATTTTTCATGTGACCTTAATGTATATACAGTTATTGTTATATCTCTGAACCTTGAAATGATGGGCAATATTGTTTATTTGCGTTTCTAGAGCTCCTTGATAGAAGCCCGAAATGCATCGGAGCGGTTAAATACTTTATGAAGAAGTATCAAGTAACAAAAACATGGATTGTCTGATAAACACATTTAAAATGAAGGAAAAATATCGAATGGAATCATGTTTCAAACTTTGAAAAATAAATAAACTAAAGCAACAATTAATGTGATTCGTATGGAGTCTTCTATGAAGAACTAAAGGTGTGTCCAAGGCAGGGATGCACTCACAATAGATGTGTGCACAACTCTACAGTATTTCATAAGCGTACATGGACGGATACGTTACCTGCAGGAGCACTCAACCGCCTCAAAATACAAGCCACACAATATTGCAATTCAGCGAAATTTATTCAACTACGCGGTGCACCGAGCCAACCCTTTTTGATTGATATCACACATTTCCGCCCTCCAGGCTGATAGCATGCCACAAAACAAATCTCAAGATGCAATATGATGAAATCTCAAAATCCACTGAAGCTAGAGCAAGCACACATGCCTATGGAGATGAAGAAACTAAACGCATCTACGCCCTGATCAGTGAAGATATTACACAAGAAACATCTGGCCGCACAAAAGAACAATGCATTAGATAATTATTGTACTTATCAAAACGCAGAATTAACTTGAAACTTCACGCTAACACTCTGATTAAATACCATAGAGGACTAAGGATACCACGTGGACTCAGGATAGCGCTCAAACCTTCACTCTGTAAAAATTCAAAATGTTTTCAAGACAAGTGGAACGCAATCCTCAATAAGTGCAGCCTTGATCTCATCCTATTAATTGTGGAAGAATTGTCCAACATACTGGTAGATCTCACTAAGGAAATCAAAGACATTGAAAAAGAACTAGAGGACTCAATTCCATCTGAAGAATGGTCTAAAACGTTGGAGGACATCAACATACAATTTGATAAACATACAAAAGAAATTAATGAAAGAAAAATCTGCAAATTCAGACGTGACACCCTTGAGTATAAACTTGGCGAAGTTTATACCTGGGCGGATGTATACGCCCAGAGACGCCGTAACAAACCCTATAGTCAGCAAACAGACACCTCCTCGTCTGGAAGTGAATCATCCAATCGCCCACCAAGAAAAACAGGTACAGCCTCCACAACATCTGAAGGGAAAAGAGACATTAGTGAAAGATCAACCTCTAGAGAAGGACATCCATCAACATCGGAGCCTTTTTTAGTAGAAGGCCACAGCGAAACAGCAGACCCAGGAGGGGAAAAAGAAAAGGAAAAAGATCATCCCAATACGAGAAGCACAATCCAACAACAAAAGAAAGACAAAAAAAGAAGAACACTTAGTCATCAATATATCAGACACCACTCTAACATCAAACGAAATCAAATTACTTCAAAAGGGCACATCATTTATTCCAACCACCTCTACTAATTTACTTGAATTAGAAGTAAGTACATTCAAATTCACACGGAAACTCCGATTACGCCACTATTTTGACAACATCGTGCAACCGAGCACAGTACAGAAACCCGACCCACTGATGGGCTTACGCCCGCTAAGTTGCTTTTTAGCTCCATGCAGCCATAAATGCATCGATATGAGACTTTAGTCAAACAAGACCTGATGAAAATAAAATACCACAAGAAAATCAAAGAAAACATCACTCAAAAAGACAAAGATACACTCAAAAAAAGTAGCAGCTAATAAGGATATAAAATGCATAAAAGCGGACAAAGGCGGAGCCTTGGTCATCGTAAATGCCACCATGTATCAAAGCAAAATACTTGAACACATATCAGATCAGCACACATACATGCAATTGGAAGCAAATCCAACCAATCAATTTAAAGCGACCCTGATGGAAATACTTGATAAAGCCCAGAAATCTGGCACAATTGATGAAAGAACTAAAAAATACTTACTACTGGAACATCCAAAGAGTCCTACCATCAATATGACACCAAAAATTCACAAGAATTTGATAGACCCTCTATTCAGACCAATAGTATCCACCAGAGTCTCCCTACATGAGCCAGTAGAGAAATTCCTGGATCGGTATCTCCAACCCCTAGTCAAGCAAATGAAAAGCTACATAAAAGATACTACAGAATTTATAGTCAAACTGTCTGAAG
The DNA here is from genome assembly GCF_964263255.1 of Lissotriton vulgaris. Lineage (NCBI taxonomy): Eukaryota > Metazoa > Chordata > Amphibia > Caudata > Salamandridae > Lissotriton > Lissotriton vulgaris. The sequence continues at coordinate 1,311,688,829 of NC_141695.1, forward strand.
TCAGTATTCAAGAAGGGGAAAGTTTGATTCTCTGTACGGCAGATGTGAAAAGTCTATATACATCCATCCCCCATGGTGGAGGAATCGAGGCTATTGAAAAGGCCATTTTGAACAGCAACATAGAGGATAAAATGCAAACTTTTCTCATGGAACTTATGATGTATACCCTATACCACAGCTATTTCGCACACAATAACAAATGGTTCTTGCAGCTATCTGGAATGTCCATGGGAAACTGTGCAGCCCCCACGTAAGCGAACATCTATATGCATGAATTTGAAGTAACTAAAATTTTTGGAGAATCCTAACTGGAATAAGAATTTGAAGCTATTCGTCAGATATATCGACGATCTATTCTTTATCTGGAAGGATACTAGAGATAACCTGGAACAAGCACTAGTAGAGTTAAATACTAAAGACAACAGAATACAACTCACGTGGCAGATAAGTGAGGATACGATCACATTTCTAGACGTTTTAATCTCAAAACCTGACATTGGATTTGAAACTGATCTGTTCCGGAAAGAAACAGGCCGTAACAGCACGTTACACTTTTCCAGTTTTCACCAGGGTTCACTTAAACGTCACCTACCTTTTTCTCAGATGCTACGTGCTAAACGCATAGCATCAAATACTGAAATATGTGAGAAACGGATCAAAGAGATGGGTTTTAGATTCCTTGAAAGAGGATACCCACAAGAAACCATAAAAGAGGCTGAAAAGCGAGGATCCAAAATATCCAGAGAAAAAGCGTTAACCAGAGCTACCAAACCGGAAGATGCCAGGATGGTATTAGTATCAAAATTTTCCACACAAAGTGTGGCCTATAAAAAGATCATTTTGAGACACTGGCGAATTTTAACATCTGAACCCGAGTTCAATGACATATTAAAAACTCCACCTATATTCGCCTACTCAAGGAATAACAACTTCAAAGAAATCCTCTCTAAAGAACCCATTAGTCAAATAGAATCTAAAGGAACCCGCCCATGTCTAAACTGCAACCGTTGCAACAATGTGATGAAAGGCAACACCATCAGCCATCCCATGAAGGGGCACAGCATCAAGTTGAATGTCAACGCTACCTGCGATTCATCAAATTTAATCTATCTCCTCAAATGCCCATGTGGTAAAATCTACATTGGGAAGACTGAAAGAAAAATAAAAGTACGACTGAATGAACACAAATCGAACATCCGCACTAAAAATGACAAATCCAACATTGCTATGCATTTCTTGGAACACAAACATAGCATTGCTCAACTCAAATTCTTGGTATTAGAAACTGTTGATAAAAAAGAGGGCAAAGACAACAACAAAGCACTACTCCAACGTGAAATTGCCTGGATATATCGCCTTCAGGCCATAAAGCCCTTTGGGCTTAGTGACGGGACTGAATTCAGCTGCTTTTTGTAAACCACCATAGTGGTGGGGACCTAATGCATAACGCTTTTCTGCCGCCTATAATGTTATTCTTTATTGTATTATGATGTATATAACTGTTATCTGGATGCTTAGCATTTTTTGCTTACTCTGACACTCACTTTATATGGCCGCCCTCCTATCAACCTGTTCCTTTAGTCTGTTTTCTATTGTTACTACACACGCGAGCACCACAGAGCCTATCGGTGTCCTTTACTTGTTCCTTGCAGGTTGGTGTTTATAATCTCTCCGCCCGGATAGGGTTTTACCCCCAGGGAAGGAATTGACGCGACGCGTTCAGAACCCGTCCCTGTTACCCGTTTACAGCTAACTCTCCAGCAATCTACACGTAAGTCGGCGTCTTGCTCGCAGTCACTTTTTCTTTGAGCCTATGCCCGAGAGGCTAGCCGTCACTAACTACGGTTGTTAACTTTTTGTTTTAGTTGGTGAACTTGCTCAAGCTGGTTCATGTAAGCATACTTGTTGTTTACCGTGGTGCATGCTTCACGGCACAATGGTATTTGGCACTTCATTTCTATCGAACCATGCACTTGACCACGTATCACTCACCATGCGCTAATGGGCGAATGCATCCTCCTATTTTTCATGTGACCTTAATGTATATACAGTTATTGTTATATCTCTGAACATTGAAATGATGGGCAATATTGTTTATTTGCGTTTCTAGAGCTCCTTGATAGAAGCCCAAAATGCATCGGAGCGGTTAAATACTTTATGAAGAAGTATCAAGTAACAAAAACATGGATTGTCTGATAAACACATTTAAAATGAAGGAAAAATATCGAATGGAATCATGTTTCAAACTTTGAAAAATAAATAAACTAAAGCAACAATTAATGTGATTCGTATGGAGTCTTCTATGAAGAACTAAAGGTGTGTCCAAGGCAGGGATGCACTCACAATAGATGTGTGCACAACTCTACAGTATTTCATAAGCGTACATGGACGGATACGTTACCTGCAGGAGCACTCAACCGCCTCAAAATACAAGCCACACAATATTGCAATTCAGCGAAATTTATTCAACTACGCGGTGCACCGAGCCAACCCTTTTTGATTGATATCACACATTTCCGCCCTCCAGGCTGATAGCATGCCACAAAACAAATCTCAAGATGCAATATGATGAAATCTCAAAATCCACTGAATCTAGAGCAAGCACACATGCCTATGGAGATGAAGAAACTGAACGCATCTACGCCCTGATCAGTGAAGATATTACACAAGAAACATCAGGCCGCACAAAAGAACAATGCATTAGATAAATATGGTACTTATCAAAACGCAGAATTAACCAGAAACTTCACGCTAACACTCTGTTTAAATACCATAGAGTACTAAGGATACCAGGTGGACTCAGGATAGCGCTCAAACCTTCACTCTGTAAAAATTCAAAATGCTTTCAAGACAAGTGGAACGCAATCCTCAATAAGTGCAGCCTTGATCTCATCCTATTAATTGTGGAAGAATTGTCCAACATACTGGTAGATCTCACTAAGGAAATCAAAGACATTGAAAAAGAACTAGAGGACTCAATTCCATCTGAAGAATGGTCTAAAACGTTGGAGGACATCAACATACAATTTGATAAACATACAAAAGAAATTAATGAAAGAAAAATCTGCAAATTCAGACGTGACACCCTTGAGTATAAACTTGGCAAAGTTTATACCTGGGCGGATGTATACGCCCAGAGACGCCGTAACAAACCCTATAGTCAGCAAACAGACACCTCCTCGTCTGGTAGTGAATCATCCAATCGCCCACCAAGAAAAACAGGTACAGCCTCCACAACATCTGAAGGGAAAAGAGACATTAGTGAAAGATCAACCTCTAGAGAAGGACATCCATCAACATCGGAGCCTTTTTTAGTAGAAGGCCACAGCGAAACAGCAAACCCAGGAGGGGAAAAAGAAAAGGAAAAAGATCATCCCAATACGAGAAGCACAATCCAACAACAAAAGAAAGACAAAAAAAAGAAGAACACTTAGTCATCAATATATCAGATACCACTCTAACATCAAACAAAATCAAATTACTTCAAAAGGGCACATCATTTATTCCAACCACCTCTACTAATTTACTTGAATTAGAAGTAAGTACATTCAAATTCACACGGAAACTCCGATTACGCCACTATTTTGACAACATCGTGCAACCTAGCACAGTACAGAAACCCGGCCCACTGATGGGCTTACGCCCGCTAAGTTGCTTTTTAGCTCCATGCAGCCATAAATGCATCGATATGAGACTTTAGTCAAACAAGACCTGATGAAATAAAATACCACAAGAAAATCAAAGAAAACATCACTCAAAAAGACAAAGATACGCTCAAAAAAATAGCAGCTAATAGGGATATAAAATGCATAAAAGCGGACAAAGGCGGAGCCTTGGTCATCGTAAATGCCAGCATGTATCAAAGCAAAATACTTGAACACATATCAGATCAGCACACATACATGCAATTGGAAGCATATCCAACCAATCAATTTAAAGCGACCCTGATGGAAATACTTGATAAAGCCCAGAAATCTGGCACAATTGATGAAAGAACTAAAAAATACTTACTACTGGAACATCCAAAGAGTCCTACCATCAATATGACACCAAACTCTCACAAGAATTTGATAGACCCTCCATTCAGACCAATAGTATCCACCAGAGTCTCCCTACATGAGCCAGTAGAGAAATTCCTGGATCGGTATCTCCAACCCCTAGTCAAGCAAATGAAAAGCTACATAAAAGACACTACAGAATTTCTAATCAAACTGTCTGAAGTCAGTATTCAAGAAGGGGAAAGTTTGATTCTCTGTACGGCAGATGTGAAAAGTCTATATACATCCATCCCCCACGGTGGAGGAATCGAGGCTATTGAAAAGGCCATTTTGAACAGCAACATAGAGGATAAAATGCAAACTTTTCTCATGGAACTTATGATGTATACCCTATACCACAGCTATTTCGCACACTATAACAAATGGTTTTTGCAGCTATCTGGAATGTCCATGGGAAACTGTGCAGCCCCCACGTACGCGAACATCTATATGCAAGAATTTGAAGTAACTAACATTTTTGAGAATCCTAACTGGAATAAGATTTGAAGCTATTCGTCAGATATATCGACGATCTATTCTTTATCTGGAAGGATACTAGAGATAACCTGGAACAAGCACTAGTAGAGTTAAATACTAAAGACAACTGAATACAACTCACGTGGCAGATAAGTGAGGATACAATCACATTTCTAGACGTTTTAATCTCAAAAACTGACATTGGATTTGAAACTGATCTGTTCCGGAAAGAAACGGGCCGTAACAACACGTTACACTTTTCCAGTTTTCACCAGGATTCACTTAAACGTCACGTACCCTTTTCTCAGATGCTACGCGCTAAACGCATAGCATCAAATACTGAAATATGTGAGAAACGGATCAAAGAGATGTGTTCTAGATTCCTTGAAAGAGGATACCCACAAGAAACCATAAAAGAGGCTGAGAAGCGAGTATCCAAAATATCCAGAGAAAAGCGTTAACCAGAGCTACCAAACCGGAAGATGCCAGGATGGTATTAGTATCAAAATTTTCCACACAAAGTGTGGCCTATAAAAAGATCATTTTGAGACACTGGCGAATTTTAACATCTGAACCCGAGTTCAACGACATATTTAAAACTCAACCTATATTCGCCTACTCATTGAATAACAACTTCAAAGAAATCCTCTCTAAAGAACCTATCAGTCAAATAGAATCGAAAGGAACCCGCCCATGTCTAAACTGCAACAGTTGCAACAATGTGATGAAAGTCAACACCATCAGCCATCCCATGAAGGGGCACAGCATCAAGTTGAATGTCACCGCTACCTGCGATTCATCAAAATTAATCTATCTCCTCAAATGCCCATGTGGTAAAATCTACATTGGGAAGACTGAAAGAAAAATAAAAGTATGACTGAATGAACACAAATCGAACATCCGCACTAAAAATGACAAATCCAACATTGCTATGCATTTCTTGGAACACAAACATAGCATTGCTCAACTCAAATTATTGGTATTAGAAACTGTTGAGAAAAAAAGAGGGCAAAGACAACAACAAAGCACTACTCCAACGTGAAATTGCCTGGATATATCGCCTTCAGGTCATAAAGCCCTTTGGGATTAACGACAGGACTGAATTCAGCTGCTTTTTGTAAACCACCATAGTGGTAGGGACCTAATGCATAACGCTTTTCTGCCGCCTATAATGTTATTCTTTATTGTATTATGATGTATATAACTGTTATCTGGATGCTTAGCATTTTTTGTTTACTCTGACACTCACTTAATATGGCCGCCCTCCTATCAACCGCGTCTTTAGTCCGTTTTCTATTGTTACTACACACGCGAGCACCGCAGAGCCTATCGGTGCCCTTTACTTGTTCCTTCCAGGTTGGTGTTTATAATCTCTCCGCCCCGATAGCGTTTTACCCCCAGGGAAGGAATTGACGTGACGCGTTCAGAACCCGTCCCTGTTACCCGTTTACAGCGAACTCTCCAGCAATCTACACGTAAGTCGGCGTCTTGTCCACAGTCACTTTTTCTTTGAGCCTATGCCCTAGAGGCTAGCCGTCACTAACTTTCTGTTTTAGTTGGCGAACTTGCTCAAGCTGGTTCATGTAAGCATACTTGTTGTTTACCGCGGTGCATGTTTCACGGCACAATGGTATTTGGCACTTCATTTCTATCGAACCGTGCACTTGACCACGTATCAATCACCATGCGCTAACGGGCGAACGCATCCTCCTATTTTGCATGTGACCTTAATGTATATACAGTTATTGTTATATCTCTGAACCTTGAAATGATGGGCAATATTGTTTATTTGCGTTTCCAGAGCTCCTTGATAAAGGGCTAAGAAGCCCGAAATGCGTCAGAGCGGTTAAATACTTTATGAAGAAGTATCAAGTAACAAAAACATGGATTGTCTGATAAACACATTTAATATGAAGGAAAAATATCGAATGGAATCATGTTTCAAACTTTGAAAAATAAATAAACTAAAGCAACAATTAATGTGATTCGTATGGAGTCTTCTATGAAGAACTAAAGGTGTGCCCAAAGCAGGGATGCACTCACAATAGATGTGTGCACAACTCTACAGTTAAACTCATAGGACCTCATTATGAGTTTGGCATGGCAGGAACGGGACCGCCCTTCCCTGCACCACCAAACCTGTGTAGGAACTGCCCACCAGAACAGGAGTTTTCTAATGGTCTGGCAGGTGGTTCTTTGGCGTTCCCAGGGCGGTCCCTATGAAATAGGCATTGCAATGGGAACGTCAAAGGCAGTACCTGCAGGGCATGGACTGCTTCAGTCATTCCATGCAGGTACCGGTGTACATGCAAGCCCCCCTGTGTGCATCCACATGGCGTGTGGCACCAGAGGGCCCGGTAGGGCCCTCTTTGTTAACTCACCACCACACATTTAATGGCGGTCGCACCGCTATAAAAGTGCGGCAGTGAGGAAAGTTGTAATATGCTTGGCGAGGCCACAGAGGCCCGCCAAGCATATTGCAGCCTCAAGACCGCTGCGCAACCACCAGGGAATGGTTGCAGTGGTCCCAAAGCGGACCGATTGCCCTAGTTGTAATAGGGCTGTCAGGAGACCGCCAGTCACTGTGAGTCCGTAGACTGCCAGACTCATAATAAGGCCCATAGTCTCTATAGTTGTTATACAAGATATACTTATAAGCTTAAAGGAAATTTCAACTGCATACTTTACTTATACTTCTTTCCCAAAAGGGGAGAGGTGTGGCCACAAAGGTAAGCCACTTTTCACACCCTAATTTTCACAAACATTGTCCAAGAGACACAACAGAGGAGACGGGCCAATCTCTCTACCCACTTCTCTACCAAGAGTTATCATGAAATGACTTGTCTTAGGAAACAGGGCAGTTTCTCCCCACAGCCTACTATGTGTACCTGTGACCATGATTAGAGGCATGAGTAGAGAGATGCATTTCAGTCAAACCCTACGAGAGACTAAATATGGGCGCAAAATCTGTTCCGCTCACGGAATTTGCGGATTATCAGCAATTTCGCGATCCGCGAATCTCGCAAAATTGCCTAAAAATCCACAAATCCGCTCTCTGGCGGATTTACATTCTGCCAGGAAGCTCCTGTCACCAAAATTAAACCTCCACAGGAAGCACTTACAGAGTTAAGACAGGTAATGGCGCCGGCAAGCTGCCAAAGTTGAAGTTGCTTACTTGCAACTATTCTCTGACCCTGTCCTGACCCTAAACAGCCGGGTGCCCGAGGCAGGGTCAGACAGTAGTTACAACTAAGTAATGCCCGAAGCTCAAATTCAGTAACGCATTCATCAGCCCAAAAACAATCATGAGCTTTGTCGAGGCTGGGCATGTGTGCTTTCTCCCCATATATGCCTTCGAAAATTAGCTGTGATGCTGGATAGAGGCCTTTGCATCCTTGACTTTCATGAGCGCAATCCCCGTGCAGTTCCTGTAACCAGGAGCTTCTTTCTGACCCATTGGAGATGGCAAATTTTAGACCCATCTCACTACTCCCAGGATTCAGTAAGATCACGGAAAGATTGGTGAATTTCCAACTTTCCCACTTTCTGGAGTCAAACCAACTTCTGCGGAGCTCTCAAACCGGATTCCCCCCAGGCCAGGGCACAGATACGGCCTTCCTCTCTGCCATCGAGGAGGCAAGGTGCATCTTGGATTCAGGGGGATCAGTGGCAGTGATCCTCCTGGATCTGAGTACAGCCTTTGACACGGTTAATCACCGTGTCCTGATCCAGCGCCTGGCTGAGGAGGGAGTAAGGGGCTCCGCCCTGGCTTGGTTAACATCATACCCCAACAACCCCACTTTTCAGGTTTGGGAAGGCAACTCAAGATCTGCCTCAATCCCCCTCCAACGCGGCGTGCCTCAGGGCTCTTCTTTAAGCCCCACATTGTTTAATGTGTACATGGCCCCCCTGGAGGATGTGGTTGTCCCGTTTGGGTTTAAAATTGTCAATCAATGCCCGGACAATTTTCATTCTTGCTTGACGAAAATACACGCCTGAATATGTGATTCCTCTCTCAAATTGAACGGATCAAAAACCGAAATCATGGTAGTAGGTCATAGGGGCGCTTTTATACCTACTACCATCTGGCCTGCCTGTCTAGGGGATCCCCCCAGCCCAAAAAAAGAAATTAAAAGCTTAGGGGTCTGGTTGGAACAGGACCTCTCGCTTAAAACACAAACAAAAAAACAGCAGGAATCTGCTTTGGCCTTCTACGGTCTGCTCGGAAAGTTCTTCCTCTCCTTCCCCAGTATTCTAGGAAGTTGTTAGTGCAAGGACTAGTTTTGTCCAGACTGGATTACAGTAATGCCATCTTTTTAGGGGCCCCTGAAGCCACCATCAATAAACTTCAACAGACACAAAATGCCGCAGCTAGGCTATTAACGGGTACCTCAGTTAGGACGTCAGCAAAACCAGCACTTAAATCGCTTCATTGGCTCCCCATCCGCGAAAGGATTAAGTTTAAATCTTTATGTATTGTTCATAAACTTCTTCAAGGTAAGGGACCTGCTATCATAAAGAGTCTAGTTACACCCTACAAGGCTAGTAGGCCCCTGCGCTCGGATAACGAGTGCCTTGCGAGAGTGCCAAGATTCAAGAAGGTACGCACAGGAGGCTGCCGCTTTTCGGTTAATGCGGCGTCACTGTGGAACTCCCTTCCTTCTAAATTGCGCATGGAACCCTGTCATCTGTATTTCCGGAAGCTCTTGAAAACCTTCCTTTTCCCCAAATGACCTTTTGTCTTTCATTCTCCCTCTTGAGCCGGACTCTAGTGCAGCGCTAGGATGCCTCCGGGTAACCACGCACTTTATAAAACTGCTTACTACTACTACTACTACTTTCTCCTCATCTGCTGCTCTGATCGGTCTCTAACCTTTTATACACACAAGAGGCATGTGAAGTCGCATAGAAGGCCCGCCCGTTTAGCCCCGCCCACACACTAGCGGTGTGCACCGTTTTCCCGCCATTTAACCACTATGATGGACAGTTCAATCAAGGGACCCCTGCGCCCTTCGGCGCGATGGCATAGTAACACACACATGGAGTGGTGTGGCTCACTGTTTGTGGAGTGGTGTGGCTCACTGGTTAGAGGCAGCAGACCCGGAAGCAGAGAACAGCCCGGGACCAGGGTTCAATTCCCGACGCGGCAGGGTCGTGGACCAGGGTCAACGGACTCGATAATTCTCGCCTCGGTGCCTACTCTAACCAGGGATCACACTCGGCAACTCTGGGCATTAGCTTGCCTCATCTCTAAAAAACGGCCCCCCACATTCGCCGGGGATGCCTGGTTTCACCTTGGAGATACCCAGTAGGGACCATCTCACAGGGATAGCCAGGACGGGTTCCCCAGCGGTCTACAGCGCCACGACGCCTCAGGGCAGCAGTGCGCTTTACATGACACATACATTTACATTTACATTTACATGGTCACTGGAGACAACTCTTCTGGCACTTTACGCAGCTGTAGTGTAGGAAAAGCACTATACACTTACCCAACGAGGTAGCACTTACTGATTAGCCAATAGAAAGTACTCCAGTAATATATTTTAAAAAATCTGCGAGTTTGCGGATTTTTCTGCGAACTCGCGGATTTGTTTGCAATTTTGTGCGCATTCGCAGACCGCAGATCCGCAAAATTCACCCATACTTACTGGAGACACCTCTTACCCTTATAAGATGGCTAAAGAGAGATATGACTTCTTTCCCATACAGTACTGCATATTGCTGTTGTTTTAAACAGAGGTATGAGGGCAGATGCCACTGGTTCACTACACCGTACTGTATTTCCAAGTTGTCATGAAGATAGGTGTTAGTGCAGAAGACAATGTTTCCCTACATACTACTACATATATCTGTCAGGCTGGGTAGAGCAGTAAGTTGACAAGGAAATCCATTCCCACACGCTAAATAATATAGTTATTTCTCTGTGGAGAGTTGTCAGTGTGAACAAAATAAAGGGCAAACACCACTTAAAGATAGAATATGTAAAGGATAAGGCAAGAGATATGATGACTTGGCTGTTAGCTATATATAGACTTAAACAGGCCAAAGAAGATTTTTAACAGTTAACAGCTGTGGATGTACAATTCACGTCCACCACAGTACATTCTCATTGCAGTGGATGTGGATGGTTCATCCACTGCTATGCTAAACAAAATTCTTCTGGTGCAAGCATCAGAAGGACTTTCTTTAAAAGAAATAATGTTGGGACATAAGGAGGGAGCTCCCCTGCATCCCAAGATTAATTATTTGTAATCAGTGCGATGTACTGTGCGCAAAGCGTGCTGATGTCACACTGATTGAAAGTGAAACCAGCCTGCACCATTACAAACTAATTGGTTTCACTTTAATCAGTCTTCATGGGAGAATCTCTTGCCTCCAAAGTTGAAATAAATGGGAGAGGTACCACTGAAAAGAAGACAATGTCCTCTTTCCTGCTATATGTTTCCGTAGTGGATCCCTGGTTGGCAATTGCCACAGGACAGCAATATCCTAGTAGTGTTCAATCCATTAGCTGCGAGGGATAGAGCTTGGGAGGGTAGTGGCCACCTTTGGGCTTGGTTAAATGCTTCTCAAAAAATTTAAATGCAGTCTTTCATCCACCAGGACACATGTCCCCACTCTGAAAAGGGTGACAACTGTCTTTCTGCATCCCTATGGCTATTTGGAGGTTTACTCCCAATCTTTTGCCAAATAAAATCACTGGGATGACTTACTCTGGCATCGGTCATGCCCCCCACACCAAAAGGGTTGCAACAGCCTTTCTGGACAGAAAGCCCAATTGACAGCAGGGACTGTATTTCTTTTTTTTAAAGATGGGACCGTGGCCTGCCTAAGCATCCATCCATACCCCCATCCCATAATTGCATGAGCAGTCTTGTGTTGCATAGGAGTGGAGACTCCATATATGATTTTGTCTGCCTTCAAGATCAACTAATAGCTGATTCGGAAAGACATTAAACTATGAGCGGATGTCATTATTCCTTTTGATTTCTCAAACGCAGAATCAAGAATTGTTTTCTAAAAATAAAACAGTTTATACTTAAAATCGTTCCATAGAATTTCTATATTGGGTTTAAGCCCTGAATTATCCAGGTGCTGTCTGTCTATTAATGACGACTCATCAGAGAGTGGGGTGGGGTCAGCAAACCTCACTGCCCCACCTTACTTTGTGACAAGTTAAGGAAAGTACTCTTTTCATTGGCAGAGTCATAAGATCTTTGGCCAATGAGAAGTGGTGGCAGGATGTTTTGTGTGTCCCTTTCCTCCCCGAAGACTCCAGTATCTTTTCATGCCATTGTGCCTCTCCCTTCCATCACCAACTGCTGCTGCTGTATCCACCACAGCCCAGTAAGTGCTTACTAAATGTTGGGTGCATGTATGAATGTATGAATGTGTGTGCATTTGTGCATGTTTGAGGTTGAATTTGAGTTTAAAATATTTGTATAGCGCACTTTCACCAGCGGTTTCATGGCGCTGCAATAGACAGATCTCCAGAGTGGGGGTGGGGGAAGCAGAATAAGAAGGGGGGAACACCAAAGTAGTTTAGTAAAAACATTTGACAAATAAGTGGGCTTTAAGTTGCTTCCGAAATTGAGGGTACAGAGTTATAGATCTGAGCTCAAGAGGAAGGGAGTTCCACAGGAGTGGGGCAAGGGTTGCAAACTTGGATCCTCCCCATTTCTTTCTCCGAAAGCGGGGGGCTGAAAGCAGGAACTGCGAGGAGGAGCGCAGTTCTCTGGTTGGGACATAGGGGACAATTTCAGATGTTTTAAAGGCCGGAGTCGCGCCCAGTCGTGCTTGAAAGGTGATAGAAACGAGTTTAAACTGGTCGCGTTCACGGACAGGAAGCCAGTGTAGAGATCTGAAAAGGGGAGTTACATGGTGAGATTTCGGGAGATTGAACACCAATTGTGCCGCCTGGTTCAGGATTAGTTGCAACCGCTGTAGACTATATGCAGGAATCCCCGCATATAGGGCGTTGCCATAATCCAGGCGGGAAATGACCATTGCCAGAATGATCAGTTTCAAGACATCGAAGGTAAAGAAGCGAGATACCTTGCGAATGGTGCATAGTGACAGGAAGGAGGAGGCCACCATGGAACTGACCTGGGAGTGAAGAGTGAGCTGAGTGAGTTTGATACCTAAAGATTTGACTGAGGTAGAGGGGACCGGGGGAGAACCTAGGGAAGGGGGCCAAAAGAGTGAGGACCAGGGACTGGAGCAACCACCTGTTAACACCAGCTCGGTCTTATCCGGGTTAAGTTTCAGGTGGTTGTAGTTCATCCAGTCCTGGATAAAAATCATAATAGACTGGAAGTTGGAGATGGAAGTAGGGGAAGAAGACAGGTTGAAAACAAGTTGAAGGTCGTCAGCATAATTGTATATGCTGACGTCCATTTGCTGTAGTGAAAAAATAAGAGGGGCAATATAAAGGTTGAACAAGAGGGGTGAGAGGGAGGAACCTTGGGGGACCCCGCACTGAACTTTCTGGAAGTCCGCAGAGAAGTCACCCAGGCGAACAGCCTGGGTGCGGTCCCTCAGGAAGGAGGATAGCCATACCAAAGCGGAACCTCCGGTCCCCGCCGCCTTGACACGGGAAAGTAAGATGGTATGATCAACCGTGTCAAAGGCGGCTGAAAGATCGAGGAGAACCAAAGCCTGGGCCTGGTTGGTATCCATTCCCTCCCTGAGGTTGTCGAGGATCGAGAGAACTACGGACTCCGTAGAGTGTGCGGGGCGGAAACCGGCCTGGCGGGGGGCAAGAATCCCATACTCCTCCACAAAGGTGCTCAGAGACCTGGTGACATGGCGTTCGAGCACCTTTGCCAGGAATGGTAGGAGGGAGATAGGGCGATAGTTGGCGGGGATCGAAGGATCTGCGCCCGTTTTTTTTAAGATGGGGACAATAACAGCCGTTTTCAGTGGGTTGGCTACAACCCCCTGGGAAAGGGAACTGTTAAGGAAGTGAAGGGGGGTTCTGGACAGGTTGTATAGATGTGACGAAGGATGTGTGCAGGGCAAGTGTCCAGTGGGGATCCGGATTTGACAAGAGGAATTATTGAGGCCATGGAATCTTTAGTCAGGGGAGGAAAAGCATCGAGTTGTCCTTTGGGTGGGGGGCACTGGGGGTCAACAAAAGTCGGGGGTGAGGGGATGTTGGCTTTAATAATGGCAATCTTCTCAATAAAGAATTTATTTCAAGAGTGGCAAAGGTCCTGGGACGGGGAGGGCTTGAGAGATGTCCTGTCGGAAAATGCCAAGTTGTGGACAATCGAGAAGATTTCCCTCGGTTTATTCTCAGCTGCATGGATCTTTGAGGAAAAGTAGGTCGTTTTTGCAGCCAGGATGGCCTTCTTATATTGAGCAAGGAGAGTGGAAAACTCAGCTCTAAGTGAGGGAGAATAGTTCCTCCTCCAGGCACGCTCGGCGCGGCGTACTGCAAGTTTGGTGGTTTTAAGATCCTCATTGAACCATAAGTTGGCATCTTTCTCCCGTTTAGACGACACCCGCTTCAACGGGGCGATTGAATTGCAGCTAGAGGAGAGCCAATGTTCAATGGCAGCGGCCTGAGAGAGAGTGGACAGGCCTTGTAGGGTAGGGTAGGAGGAAGCTAATAGCGCAGATAGATTCTCTGGATCCACTCGGCTCCATGAGCGGACCCAAACATTCTTTGGGAGCGGGGGCCTGGTAGGGGGATTGATGGGAAGGGTAAACAAGATCAAGTGATGGTCGGACCAAGTGCAAGGCAAGATGGTCAGAGAGTCTATTGGGCAGTTCAAGGGACCAAATCTGGTCTAAAATGTGTCCTTTGACGTGAGTGGGGGAATGAACATGTGATACAAAATTAAGGGATAGGAGTGTATCTGAGAATTCCCTAGAAGAAGGGCATTCTGCAGGATCTGAAGGCCAAAAGTTAAAATCTCCCAGTTATAGAATGGAGGAGTTATTGACCGTCAGTGTGGATAGTACCTCCTGAAAATCGGGGAGGAAAGATAGGGGTGATTGAGGGGGCCGGTAAGTGAGGACACAAGTGAGAGGAGGATTGATAGAAGTAGTGCGGATAGCTAGGTACTCTGTTGTAGCAATATCTGGCAGGGGTAGACATTGAAAGGGGAGGTCGGACCGGGCGATCACTGCTATGCCGCCCCCATTTCTACCGTTGGAACGATCTGCTCGAAGAGCATACTATGAAGCAGGAAGAGTGGCCAGTAGGGAAGGGAGAGAATCCTCGCTGAACCAAGTCTCTGTTAAAAAGAGGAGATCAGGTGCGAGGAGGTCTAGCAGTACCGACAGTTCGTGTGAGTGGGCTACTGCTGACCGGGTGTTAAGATAATAGGCCGAGAGAGTTTTAAATGAGACTGGGCTGGCGTCTTCTCTGGGAGAGTGAGAGGGAGTGGGGGGAGCCAGAGGGTAGGGAGATGAAGAGGCGGGGGAAAGGTCAAGTGTAGATATGAGAGAGCGAGTGGAGGCAGGGAGAGGCCAGGGGCCCTGTAGACTGCGGAGTTGGGAGGCGTAGTAGGTGATGATTTGAGCAGAGTGACATGCCCCTAGCCCCGGTTGGCCGCAGACGGGCGCAGACGGGCTTGCCTTAGGCGCGCAATCGACTCGCCCGCTGCTGTGAATGGGCGGGTGCATGTGTAGGTGCTTGTGAGGGGTGGGTGTATATGTGCATTCTTGTGAATGGATGGGTGTGAGCGAGTGTGCATGTGGAAGGGTGAATGAGTATATATGTGCGTTTGCAATTGGATGGGTGAAAGTACATAAGCATGTGTGGGCTTACCCCTCTATTCATCCACATTACAAGCTGCCAATGCAAAGCATATGCCGCATAGAGGATCATCCACTCGGTTAGAAAATTGCTTAAAATCTCAATGAGGTGGCCTCACTGTAACCGTACTTTACAACCTGCCATTAGCCATCACATGCATCTCATTTCATTCTGGTTTACAGTCCACCCAAGACCTTGCTATCCTCTTACCTATCTTTTTTTATTTCTTTTTCTGAGTTTTATATAGCACGATCTTGACCCAAAGGTATCAGTGCCCTTTTCATGAGCACCAGTTGCGTTACAAAAGGACACATTCATTTTTGTTGGGCAGGGGGAGATTATGTGATTTGCCCAGAATCACAGGATGTTGAGAGTTCCTGCCAAGACTCGAACCCTGTTCCCCAGCTTCGAGGTCGACCGCTCTGGCTGTAAGGCCACATCTTCTCCTACTACAGAACCAGTAACCCTCTTTAACGAAGCTTGCCAAGCTAGCAGCCCCCTCAAACTCACATGCGCATCATCCCAGTTTCCATGCTTTTTTATCCATGCACCGCCTTGGGTAAATGCTCTGCATCTTGATCATAGGAACACCACCCCAATGTTGTTCCCCATTTTGTGTGCTGCAGCTCGCACACTTTTCTCCCTATCTCTGCAATGAATAGGCTTCCGTGTAGGGCAAGGTCAGAGTTAAAGTGAGAGCGTATAAAGAAGACATATTTTCGGGGATAAGGACGCTTCGTATTAAGGATGATGCCTTTGAACGCTAAAAATGTCTGTAGTGGAGACCAAAAAATTCTAGATCGGTGGTGTCCAACATAGGTCGGGAAGGGCTAAGCCCATTAGAGGTTTCTAGATCAGTCACATAAGCTAAATACATCATACATGAAATCTATTCGAACTCTGACACAGTCAGTGATTATGTTAAAAAAATGTGTATGGATATATCAGTCTTGGATCCACCTTGAACACCCCCCAAGTCAAGAATCAGTGTCTAAGGAAAGGCTGCCAATTGTACCCCGGGGCGATTTGTATACTGGGTAGCTAGAATTTCTACTGACCTATGATTTAAATGTTTCTACCATATCAAAGTCCCTGTTGCCTCAGCGTAAACAAACTGACTTCTCTGTCAAAATGAAATTGTTTCTCGTCGGCAAATTGGCAGGAAAGATGTTTTCCTGTAGTATTGAAATGCTGGTATCTGTGGATCTGAAGCCGCATCATTTCTGCATCCAAATGTAACAAGTTAGGGAGGCAGGAAACAAGCCAGAGAGGGCTCAATGTGTCAGTGGTTTATATCTATACCACTGTGCTGTTTCCTTTTTAACCCTGTCAAGCGGAACACATCAATAAAGTTATATAGTGTATCCACTTAGATAGTTTTGTTTTCACTTACCTATCCTTCACACAGCCCTGCATACCTCACTACACCAACTCCCTCACATATGGGAATACCATCCTTACCCTTATAAAAAAACATCTCTGAGCTCCTTCCTTAACCATCGAAGTAGTAGCTCCCAGTGTTGACTAAGTTTTCCACACTGGTAAGGGGGACCCATATGATGAAGCATGTCACCCTTGGGTGAGTGAGGGTTCTTATCCTTAAGGGATGTCTCCCCCAGTCATATTTCACTTGTAGCATTACGTTGGTTTAAAGAGACAACCACTTACATGTTTTCATACCCATATGTTTGAGACTATAGGTGTGCCAGTTAGTGTTGAGCTTATATTAGGGAACGCCCACCTAGCGGTCTATAAACTTTCCCTTCAGACCCCCAATCTACAGTAGTTTTTCATAACAGGGCTCAATGTGTACCAGTGAACATGTTCTCGTTTCTGGGGACTGGGACTTGTTTTTCATCACTATACTTCGACCCTGAGCAAGACAGAGAAAGGCAGAAAAGGGTGAAAGGAGTGGCAACATGAGAAACCAGAGACTGAAAAAGAAGCTGGTGTTAAATAAAGAGACAGGAACGGACCCCGTGGAGGAAGAAATACTTATGTGGTGGAATCATCAAGGACAGACAGCCTTGGTAATTGGCAACACTGACATTTAGCAGTGGCTGCAGTAGGCTCCTAAAAACCCCTAACTTTGTAGATCAGGCACAGGAGCCAGGGAACAGAAGCATACAAGCTGGCAGTGGTAAGACCTACTTATGGACCTACTGTATGAAACAAAGGCAGCAATCCAGTTGGTGGTTTTTGCACAATGACTGGTTTGTGACATGGGCTTTGTTTTGCGACGTGATTGGTGGACTTATCAGCAGCATTGTTTGATGCCCATGTGCAGACGTTTCCAAAAACAAGGGTACTTTTGCGACCCCTTGCCAATGGGTATGAATGTAAGGATGCAGGCCTGAGAAGTACGGCAATCTCCACCCCTGAATTCACATTTTCTGTATGCTGTATGCAATTATTCTTAAAGGAGACCCTGTCCCTCAAAGGGATTGTAACTATCAAAATAAAAAGTTGAAATAATGGTAAACACCATTCCCTGTCTCTATGGAGTAGCTTCCACTTTGCAAATGTGTTGCCCCCCCCCCCCCCCCCCCCCTTGGATCTCAGAAACACATACATGGTTTGAGACCACAATTGCGGTCACAACTCATGGATGGATTTCATACTGGCTCACAAGGGAAAGAGACTGGTCATTCCTTTCCAATGTCCCTTTTCCCTTATGAGCCGGTATGGATCACACAAGGCACTTTGTTAGTCAAATACCTTTCCCACTTGCAGCTTTGAGATGCCCAAAGAGTTGTGTACACCAGGTCCTATATGCTTTGAGGAAGATTCACCTCAGAGTAGTTTTAAGTTCTAAGTGGGACATTGATTAATTTTGCTGGGAACCCATGGTAGCTTACACAGCTACAGCACATATTTGCATGCTAGCTTTCCTGTTCATGCCCTGATACTAAGGGCCATGTTTATCAAGCCTTTGCATTGCTCTTGTGTCCCACAAGGCAATGCATGGGATGAAGTCAGATTTATAAAGCCACACAGAGCCCCTTTGTGTGGCACTGCATGACTTAGTAAATCCAGACTAACGCAAGGCAGAGCAAATCGCTGCCATGAGTTACTCTGCACGGGGAAGGTGTTTTATGGGTGGAGTGTAGGCGTTCCCATGCATGGGAAGAGGAACGTGTCTCTGAAGATTGTTTTTGTGCAGGAAGGTGTTGTTTCATCCACAAAAACAATCTCGGCTGTAACGCAAGCACCCTTGCACCATGGCACAAGGGTGCCTGTGTTGGCGTTAGATGCATTCAGTGCGCTAGAGCACAGGGAGAGGTGTGGTAGATCGGCCAAGGCGGCTGACTCCAGAGCGCAGGGTTCACTGGACTATCCCTGGCAGCAGCTCAGCACTACATAACTGGGCAAAAGCTCACTTAATCTCCCCGACAGCCCCCAGCACCTTGAGACCCTTAGAGGGGAGTAGTTTAACTTAACAATTACCGGATTTACATTTTCAGGGAGAGCAGGAATGTGCCATATATTTGTAAATGCATTCCTGCCATGCTTTTATTATATGTATCACTTTGTTATCTTGGTTTTCTAAATAGCTTTAAAAAAAGAATAGTACAAGCAAAAAAGTGCACGAGTGAGCAGTGGTTAGAGAAGCAGTGGGTTTAATTTTAAACATATGCCCTTGGGGCCTGGAAATCATGGATCTCCATTTTCCCCACTTTTTAGGTTTCGCCTGGCGAACAGTTGCGCAGCAGCGTTTCGCGTAGGCGAAATCTTATGTTAACAGTATGTGTGTGTTGTCCCGCCTCTCTGTTCCATTGGCTAGCTCCATAAATGGAGGCTAGCCATTGGAACAGAGATGCATCACTCATTCCCCAAGCAGATTCGTGGGCGTTCCGGCGATTTTTACTCATCCCGCCCATTTTCGTGCGTCATGCGGTGGTGGGCGGTAGTTTTTTTTTTTTTGTATCAGCATGTTGGTTTCATTTCCAACATGTGCCATGCAGGGGTGGGCTGCGCCATTTCACTTTCCAAGAGTTGCTAGCAGGTAAGCGGCATATTTCACTCCCATTCCCGCCCCCCCCCCCACTGTCCGTGAGCCCGTTCCCGACCCCCCCTCCCGCTGTCCGTGTGCCTGTTCCCGTCCCCCTCCCGCTGTCTGGGTGCCCGTCCCCCCCTCCCGCTGTCCGTGAGCCCGTCCCCCAATTCCCATTATTTTATTTGCTGAAAGGCGTATTAGTACATTATCGATGCTCTTACTTCAAACAGATGGATTGGATATCTTCTATTTCCGACGGATTCTCCCTCTGCTTTGTGCCGAGGAACACGGGTTTGTGTATTCTCATCAGCTGAGAGGGAGAACACCAGCACAAAAGTGCCCATTAGGCAAGGGGGCGGCTCAGCGCTTCATTCTCAAGGAGAATGTATGGTGCATTTTATGAACAGAAGCAGGGCTTGCTTATTAAATACCTGGAGATTTGGAGAAAGGAAACGGGAAGCAGAGAAGGCAGCGCCATTTGCAAAAATCGGCTATTGAAAAGGATTAACTTCAATTCCTGCTGGGCGCTACCTCTGGAGGGTGTGGGGGTTTTAAAGGTCCTTCCCAAGAAATACATATTTTAAATGGTTCAAAACTGTATATTTTATTCGAAAACATTGCAAACGAAACTCTGTAAAAGGCAGATATTTCTGAATGGGAACCATAAACTAACCCAGCGCCTTTATCTCTCCACAGCAGCAAATCACGTATGCGCTCAGCCAGGTTTGTACCACACGCTGAGGGCCGCTTTGAGGCCTAGAAGGGTTGAGGCCCGCCGACTCCGAAAAGAACTCTACACCCCAACCTAACCCGGTTCCCCAGTTCCTCTGTCACACCAGAGGGGTACAATACAGACAAGACGTGTGGGAGGAAAACAAATCAGCGTGGGAAGAGGGCAGAATGTTGTGGGAAAAGAGAGAAGGAGGCGGGGTGCAGAAGAGAAGAATACGTGAGGTGGAAGCACAAAAACAAGGAGAAAATAAAGACATTTGCTTTGAAAGAGTCAGCAAGTGCTTGGGTAAAAAAATGAATTTAAAAATGTGAGGGAGTGGAGGACAGAATGGGTGGCGAAAGAAGAAAGGATCACGCGTGGGAGGAGAACGGTGTGGAAAATAGAGGTCGCGCTTCAACGTGAAAATAGGTATAGCCTGCCGGGTTTTTTGAAACAGAAATCCGAGGTTGGGGTGAGAGGTGCTCTTGTGTCTGCCATGCCAACTGTGTGGAAACAGGATTTATAGCTCTGTGTGATCTTGGGCAATTGACACCGTCTCCCCTATGTGGCCGGTCACAGTGACACATCTGTAAAAAAATAAAAAGTCGGACCGCTTAGCAGAAGGCTAAATGTATCAGAACTATATAGAAACGTAAGCATCCATGGAGAGAAGGAAGGAGGGAGGGTGCGCAGGGAAGAGAGTCAGGAGCGCGCAGTAAAATTTTGGAAAAGCTTGGGAATAGAGTCATATTGGTGAAAGTGAAAAGATGATTGATTGTTTGTGAAACGCAGAGAGTGGCCGGATTAGATGTGGGAATCAGGAGGGAATCTCCTTGTGGAGCGGAGGGATACCTATGCTATGGGAGAAGGTAGTTTGTGAGAGGGGAGGAGATTTTGGGGGGCAGAAATGCGGGGTGGAAACGGTGGAGGGAAGATGGAGGAAGAAGGAATATGTTGTCAAAAGTGAACTCCGGGGACTTTGCGGAGGACGAAGGACATTTTCAGGCAAAAGGGAATCGGCTTCTATGAGAGGAAAGAGAGAAATCTGCGAGGGAGAGAAATCGGATGAAGAGGAGGAAAAGGGGACAGGACAAAAATTGCGGGTAAATGAATACAAGTTGCTGGGAAAGAAGAGAAATAGGTGGGAGCAAAGGTGGAAAAGGAGGAAAGTTTGCGATGGGAGGGACTCTGCGGGAAAGGAGGAGCGTTTGCGGGAAAAGGTAAAAGGGATTGCTGCAGCTCCTTTGTATTGAGGAATGTGAAATATAAAACTGCTCCATTTCGCGATGATGAAGCGGTTTAGGGCGCTGTGGAGAGCAGGTCATCTGCTCGTGGGTAGATACCTCCATAAGCAGGAGGCAGAGGGTAGGAAATCACTCCATCTCGCTGCGATGAAGCGGTTTATGCTTCTCTGAGCGGAGAATGTGAGCCTCCAGCACAATACATGATCAAATACAGCCCCACAAAGGATGCTAGAAAACATGGAGACGATAAACCACTCTTCCTCGTTGCGATGAAGCGGTCTATGCTTCTCTGAGCGGAGAACGTCAGCCGCCAGCACAATAAATGATCAAATACAGCCCGCAAAGGATGCTAGAAAACATGGAGACGATAAACCACTCTTCCTCGCGGGGATGGAGCGGTTTATGGAGCTGAGTGGAGAGGGGTTATCCATCCTCGGAATAAATGACAGAGCAACACTATGTTCAGGAGACAGAGAACAGAAAAATACTTCACACAGCTGCGATAAGCGGGGTATGCTCTGCAGTGGAAGAAGGGAATCTATCCGAGGAAGCCACGTAGGCAAAATACTGACAGATGCAGGAAAAACACTTCAAGGCGCTGTGAAAGAGCGGTTTATGCTACCCGAAGGAAGTGATCCACTCCCAAACTAAATAGTGTAAAGTGTCGCCATATGCTTTCGGCAGAGAGTTGAAAAGCGCTTTATATCGCAGCAGTGATTAGAGCACTTTATATCTTGGTGCTGAAGCGATTTTATGTTGCTTCCTTAGAGAAAAATGTCCATCACTTTGTAAAAATAATGCTGTGTGGGGTGGTGAACTAGAATAGACAACCCCGGGACGTGGGTAGCTTTGAAGAGGTTTATGTTGTTGAGCGTTGAAAGAACTTTCCTCTGCGGAATAAATAAAAATTACCCTATGGGGACGACACAACATAGACGTCGTATCACGCTCGTAGCGGTTTAAAGTGCTTTGTGGGGAGGGGTTACTCACTCAAGGCACAAATCATAGTACTATCACAACAGAAGCTGAGGCAGATAACAGAAAGGAACTCGATTTCGCAGCAATGAAGTGCTTTATGCAGCGCTGTGGAGAGAGTTTTACCACATAAGTCATAGTAAGATACCGGCAGTGATTCGGGCAAATAATAGAAAGGCATGCTGTATCGCGGACATGAGGCGGTTTATTCAGCTCTGTTGAGAGAGTTCACCCACATAAATCATAGTACAATCCCGACAGAAGCTGGCAGGGCACGAGTCGGGGTACCACGCGGGTGGACGGCATCCCCCCACTTATTTCTGAGGGTTTTTCAGGGTGGACGCCGTCCACCCTGCTAAATCAAAACCGCGTCCATCATACCATTACAAAATGGGAGCGCGGCGCGCACAAATTAAACAAAGCATTTTCGTGCTTTCCTGCAATTAGCTCCTTTGCTTTTTCGGAGCGAGTGACCCCCTTGACTCCGCTGCGATTGTCCTCACACGGCCATCCCGCCACGGTGACCCCCATCACCCACACTGAATCCGCACTGCTCTGAAGGGCCGAGGCTCCCTTCTGTTTATTTACTGCTGTGGGAAGCAACTTCCGAGCTAGTGCACTGAAGTTTGAAAAACGGCGCTTTTTCGGAAACTTCTCTTTCGATATCCTATCCTGGGCCAGTGAAGCAGCCTGCTGAGTTAATTTTAGCTTAATGATATGGCTTTCCTTGCTCTCATGCGCTCTAATCTGTACTGCACATCAATTATTTATTTACTTAGTTTTGTGTGTATTTATCGTGGTGTACGTGCAGTTTAAGTCTTTTATGGAGTGTATACCAACTGAGCAATATTTAGCAACAAAAACCAATGCAGTAAAAAACGCTGGTGTCTTTTTTTGTAGTATTCTATTCGGCAAGATATAACCTACGCAGAATTATATCTCTAACATTCTAGAAATTCTGTACATTATGTGGTCCAAAACAAGGACTTTGCGTACGACTTATTTGATGCCCGTTCAGAAGGAATGTCGTAAATACATGTTTGACTATTTGACTCTTTGACTATATGACTATTTGAAATCCTGCCTAATATGTGGTTCAAAACAATGACTGCGAACCATTTGCTGTATTTAATAATTTACAGAGTAAAAGGATGGTGGTAACTTTATTGAGCAATGCCCTCCTCTCAAAAAATTCTCTGCCCCAGCAGCACCCCGTGATGAACACACCACACAGGGCCACAGGGAAGATGTCCCACAGAATCTCTGACCACACTCACAGAAGTTGTAAATTTACGTTTGAAGTGCATTTCTTTCTGTTATCGAAATTCACTTAGCATTTTATATGTAGACCTGGAAAGCTGCAGCAGTCGCAGGTTCCCAGAAGTAGTTTTGGGGATCTTTTTACAAAGGTGTTTTAACATGCTTAAATGTAACAGGCATAGCTTTACCCACTCATAACCACGACACTATAGTGAAACTGCATTGCAAAACTTTTTTTCTCCATTTGGAAGAAATTGCAAAACTTATTCCTCTAAGCATCAGCTGGTTTTGTGTGCATTCACTCCATGCTGGATTAAGATTTACTCCTGTCCTTGCCAGGAGTAAATCTGCAACCATATCCAGAGTGGGAATGTCTCTTGCTAAGTTTGTGAACATCCAAAAAAACTGGGTGTTCACAAAGTTTGTGGGCATTCCACCTGCTTACCAAAGCATTCCCTATCATAGAATGCTACGCTGTGACCAGTCTGTATGCAGATGTGCTCACTTATAGGTCTGCATCAGTCTGTAGTCTAATCTCATCTTCAAGATTTCACCAAAAAAGCGCAGGAAATGTATTTTATAGCCCCATGTTCCACGCCGCTCATTTGCAGTAACAGTGTAAGATTATGAGCAAATAAATAGCTTTGTGCTGTACAAATGTTTTTGTGCAGTAGGATCCCTCTGCGCATAATGAGGTCCAGTCTCTAATAGGACAACTGTAAGGCGACGGCCTGGGATGTCAACCCAGCTTCCCAACTTAACAAATTATCGTGTAAGCTTGAGCATATCACTCTATATCCCATTGTCTGAGTCCCCATGACTGCTAACATTGTGAGTGCTTAGAACCCACCTGCATATAAGTAAAATCACTAGAAACTGTCCCATTCTGTTCAGCTTCAGAGTAGTTTTCAGTGCTGTGCTACACAAGACTCCTCACTCGCAGAACCCACAATAACATGGTGACCTCACCCTAAGGGACAATCTCCAAAGAGCTTCCAAGAAAAAAGGGATCCGAAAGGATCTCATTCAAGAACCATGCCTCTTAGCACCTTTACAAGCAGTTTCCGAGCAGTGTGGACTCTGCCACACAAAGACCTTTTTGTCATCCTGCCCACCAGCAGCACCCAGACAAACAAGCCACTATGGAAGGGAAATGTGATGCAATGGTTACAATGCTGACTTTGGAAGCAGCAAACCTGGGGTTTAAACCCCTCTTCCATGCTTGTCCAAACTTAATGTGGCCTTTGGCAAATAAATCTTTATTTCTGGCATTAGTTTCCCTATCTCACATATTGGGAGCCCCTAGAAACACAAACTTGTGCTTTATGAACAACACAGATATTTCTTTTAAGATTGCAAGATCACATATCTGATTCAGTTCTCAGTGTTACACTTTGCATCACCCAGCCTTTTGGCACTGGCAATACTTTTTGCTAATGCTTTTCTGCATCGGCAAAAAGAAAAAATATGATTGTTTGCGGATATGCAACACTAGCAACAAAAACACAAGAGCACTTACGTGTAAAGATGTGGCAGCTATTTTTTCTTTTCTTTTTACATTTCATTTATTGTTCTAAGATGGAAGACGCCAATCTTGGAAGTCCAGGAGAAAGCATTCTAAAGAAACAAGCATTTGCAATGCAATAGGGCACGCATTCACGCAAGTTTGAGCTTTTGGAATTATAAATGACAATGCCTTTTATTTATGTTTTGGGTTTTAAAACATAAATAAAAGGCATTGTTATTTACAATACCAATAGCTTAAACTCTCGCAAATGCAAGACCTATTGCATTGCAAATGCTTGTTTCTTTAGAATGCTGATGTTACTTCCTGTCGTGATGTCACTTCCTGTTGTGACGTCACTTCCTGTCGTGATGTCACTTCCTGTGACCACGCCTACTTTGGAGAGTCCCCCCACTTCTTTTTTTAGGACTTGTGCCCTGGAAGCTGGGGCAGATAACAGAAAGGAACTCAATGGCCCGGTAAGGAAGCGCTTTATGCAGCGCCGTGGAGAGAGTTTGCCCACATAAATCAAAGTAAAATCCGGACAGTGGCTCGGGGAGATACTAAAGAGACACTCCATATCGCTGCCATGAAGCGGTTTATACAGCTTTGATGGAGAAAATCTGCTCACACAAATCAAAGTAAAATCCGGACAGTGGCTCGGGCAGGTAATAGAAAGGCACTCCATATCACGACGATAGAACGGTTAATGCTGCTCTGTGGAGAGAGTTTACCCATATCAATCACAGTGCAATCAGGACAGAGGCTGTGGGTAGATAGTATAAAGGCACTCCATATACAGCACATAAAGCGGTTTATGAAACTATATGGAGAGAATTTCACTACATCAATAATAGTAAAATCCCGACAATGAAATAGAAAGGCACTCCAGGTCACGCATGAAGCGGTTTATACTCATTTGTGGAGAAAGTTTGCCCACGTAAACTACAATAAAATCCTGACAGAGGCTGGGGGCAGATTATAGAAAGACACTCCTTATCACGGCCATGAAGCGGTTTATGCTGCTTTGTGGGGAGAGTTTACCCACCACGGCGTAAATCATAGTAAAGCCCGACAGAGACTGGGGCAGATGATAGAAAAGCATTCCATATCGCGATCATGCTGCCCCGTGGAGAGAGTTTGCCCACATAATTCATAGTGCAATGCAATCTTGACAGAGGCTGGTGGCAGATAATAGAAAGTCTATATGGCTTTGTGGCGAGTTCGAAAGGCGCTCCCTGCCGCGGCCATGAAGCGCTTTACCCTGCTGTGTGGAGGCAGCAATAACTGCTCGTGGCACAAATGACATTTGGTGAGGCAATTTGCGGGAAACAGGAAATCTAAAATGACGCCTTATTTCGGTGAGACGGAATGTACGGAGACTGCAGTCAGGAGATTTAAGGAACTTTCCGTCTGGCTCAGACCGATCTGTGCGTAATGTCAGACGCTAAATAACCCCGCCTCTTTTTTTATTGGTTGAGTTACTCTAGGACTTGTGAATATTAAAGTGTGTGTTTTGGGGAGTTCCTGGCAAAGCTACCCACCACCCCCAAACACTAGTTGTGGGTGAAGGGTAGTGCTTTGAACGAGGGGCTGGGCAAATGTATTAAGCGCTCGCTTGTTGATGGGTGCGGGCGGGGTGGGTACTCAGCTCTCTCTGAGTGAGGTTATGGGTGCATTTTTCGGGGTGCCAGCACTTAGGAGAGGGGACGGGTACTCTGCTCCCTTTGAGTGAGGTTATGGGTGCATTTTTCGGGGTGCCAGCACTTAGGAGAGGGGCGGGTACTCCGCTCTCTCTGAGTGAGTTTATGGGTTCATTTTTCAGGGTGCCAGCACTTAGGAGCGGGAGCGGGTACTCCGCTCTCTCTGAGTGAGGTCATGGGTGCATTTTTCGGGATGCCAGCAATTAGGAGAGGGGACGGGTACTCTGCTCTCTCTGAGTGAGGTTATGGGTGCATTTTTCGGGGTGCCAGCACTTAGGAGCGGGGGTGGGTACTCAGCTCTCTCTGAGTGAGTTTATGGGTGCATTAAAGGGGTTGGACGACCGGCATCCTCCTCGATCTTACCAAAGCCTCCACCGCAACATGGCGGGGCAGAACCACCGTGGCATCTGCACTAACGCCTAAAAGTGCCTGCAAGGGACCAATAAGAGCTGGAAGTAGAGATGCCATCCTGGATTTCAGAAGGTCAATCAAGGTTGTTGAAGTGAAGGAGCAATATAGAGGTCTTTACATTTTATTTTTAACTTGTCACATTCGCTGTACGTTCAAAGGCAGGAAGGGGACATGTGCAAAGTACTTATGCAGTACCAAAACAGTGATAAAGTCGAAATTAAAATAATAGCAATTCCAAAACGGATTTGAAAACCTTGATAGAAAATTATTAAACAAAGGACACATGTGGCTCTGGGTGTGTGTATGTGGCTGGCTCTGGGTGTGTGTATGTGGTAGTAATTGCTGTCTGCTAAACTCGTCCATAGGGTACAATAGGTCTCACATTTGCGAGAGATTAAGCTAATGGCAATGTAAATGACAATGCATTTATTTATCTGTTTTCAAAACCAACACATAAATACAAATTTTGTCATTTACAATGCCAATAGCTCTAACTTTTCCAAAGGCGAAACCATTGCATTGTAAATGCTTGTTGTCTAGTGGAAGGGAAATTCATGTATGTAGAAATGCCCAGAGGTTTTCCAGCAGAGGAAACTGTTTCATCATTTTACATTGAGGACACGATTGCACAATCTCACCTCCTGCCAAAGCAGCAGACCCAGACAGAGAGAGAGAGAGAGAATAATCAGAAGACTGTTCCTGAGGTCCCCAAAAACAGGTCACATGAACGCTCGGGTGTGGGAGGAGGTGGAGCGGGGGGGGGGGTCATCAAATAGGTTAATACTAAACAGCCTGGTGAATATGCTGCATGAAGCTAGGATTCAGTACCCTGCAAGCTTACATTTGAGTGGTGGATTGCAGCAGTTATCACGGGTGTGCCGGAGGAAGGAGACACAGTCTGTCAGCAGGACTCTTTTTGTGGGATTTTGAACATCAGAGGGCTTTGGAAGACTACAGTGGCAATGGTTCAGCTGTGGAGAACTTGAGCGTGCATGCACATGCAGGAGCTTCCTTGACTTGTTTTAACAATGGCACTCAGTTTGCAGCTGAAAGACATTACCATACGGAAGGGCAATGTTCAAACATAAGGGCAATCAATGTGGCCAGCCCTTGTACCAGGTTCTACTGTGCAGAGCTGTGAGAGATCACAATATGTTTAGGCTAAGTCTCACCCTTTTAGATGTGAAGGAATGCGTGGGTATGGTTCTCTCTCTCTCTTCTTTTTCTCTCTCTCTTCTGTCTCGCTCTTTTACACATTTGGAGGGATGTGTCGGTGTAGTTCCTTGGATGCATGGTGAGGTAGGTTCCTTCTCACCCTTTTAAAGATTAAAGGTCTGGAGGCAATTAATTGGTTCAGTTCCTAGCAGGTACGATGAGGTAAGTTTTGTTTCACCCTTTTACAGGATACAAGGCTTGGAGGATTGTACTTGCACAGCTCCGTGCAAGCTTGCTGAGCTGGGTGTCATGCTGCCAGAAAATCTTGGTGAGGGACTGTAGTCAATTGCCTTGAATGATTACCAGCAGCTCGATCAAGGACGGGGTTATTACACCGGTACATGGAGCTATGCTACACTAGAAACAAGATTATGGTAACACGAATTTCATGTAGGAATGGTGAGGCATATATAACTGAGAATATTAGAACAGGTCCTGTGCCAGCTCCCCCTTCGCTGCCTTGGACTTGTGCTTCTTCCTTGTTTTGCCCTCTGTGCTCTGTGCCTGGTGTGTTTTGGTTTAGATGTCATTCTGTGCCTATTTTGCTGGCTGTCTGTGCCTTGTGGCTCTGGTTGACTTTGGTTGTGCACTTCTCTCACTGTTCGCCATTTTTCTCTCCCGCCACTTCCTGCTTCTCAGTGCCGTATTCTGTGCATGTTGTATTTTTGGCTCCAGATCCTTCTGCATCTTGTTTTGATACCTTCTGTGCTTTGTCATTCTCATTCTAATTTTGCGCTTTGTGAAGCTCTTCACGATCTTTTCCCACCACCTCC
This sequence comes from Lissotriton vulgaris, assembly GCF_964263255.1. Taxonomy (NCBI): domain Eukaryota; kingdom Metazoa; phylum Chordata; class Amphibia; order Caudata; family Salamandridae; genus Lissotriton; species Lissotriton vulgaris. The sequence continues at coordinate 1,311,717,908 of NC_141695.1, forward strand.
CACTTCCAATCACTGCTCCCAGGACCTACTTATTAGCATGCCAGTGTGCTCCCTTCCATGCCTGGATCGTGCCCAGTGCAGCTACACCGCCACACACCTCCAAGCCCTGGATCCCTGGCGCATCAACAACTACTGCCGCACATCTCCATGCACCACCATTGGACCATTCTCCTGCTGGCACAGCCTCTACACCTGCTCAACTGCATCAACCATACTGACTGAGACTGCCACGGCACAACTCCAGTGCATTCTACTCAATGCATGATCGCTTGGTAAGCATGCCACGGATATCTGGGAAATAATCTCATCCCTCAACCCGGGCATAATCTTCATTACTGAAACCTAGTTAAACCCCACCTCCATGCCAGACATAGCCAGTGACACCCATGAAGACTACAAGATAAGACCCCAAGATTGAACCAACAAACACAAAGGAGGAATTTCCATCACCTACAAGGACACCATTCCCTGCAGACAACCTGATCCCTATAATTGAGCATGTCAACTTCCAACTCAACACAGACGGAAAAGGCACCATCAGAGGCACCCTTGCGTACAGACCACGGAGACCATGCCCCAGCTTCTGCAACGCCATCCCCGACCTCATCGCTATGATTGCCTTTGACTCCAAACAGTACATCTTCCTAGGGGATCTCAACTTCTAACTTGACGACCCCAGCAACACCAAAGCATCTGACCTCCTGGAAAGCATGAGGAACATTGGCCTCAAGCAACTTGTCACTGACCCTACTCACATCGTCGGACACATGCTAGACCCAATTTTCACATCCAGTGACAGAGTCAAGTTCAACCACGCCTCACAGCTCACCTGGACCTACCACTACAGCATCCACTTCATCATCTCTGGACCTACTGACACTAACAGCATGCCCCTCAGCTCAACATGCAGAAACTAAACAAGCATTTGCAATCTCGCAGTACTGAAAGTCTTAGCTATTGGTTCTGCAAATAATAATCCATTTGGGAGACTGTCAGCTATTGTATTTGTAAATATAAAAGCGGGCACTGTGCTGCAACATAAACTGTGGTGCCCATGTTGTAAATATGAAAGCAGGGGCCATGCTGAACCCTAAAGCGAAGCACCCATGCACATAAAGTTATGCACAGGTGTTAGGTTTGAAATTCCCCTTCCCATTGTGCACTTAAACATGCTATATTAGGTTAGCAATACGTGGCCCACTAAGTGAACTCCATCCCCCTTAATCGGGTTGTAGGGGATGGAGTGGTGTCTGGTCGGTTGGGCGGATCGGAGCTCCATATACCCAAGAGCGAGCTTATTTCTTGCAGCTGCCCCGCCCTTCCGATTGGCCGGATCCTCGGCTAATGGTCACTGGCTGGGGTCCTGAGGAGGCAAAACCTTGGAGCTGACTGTTTGGTCTGAAGAGTCGGCAGTGGAGAATAACTTGACTCAACCTGAGTGCACCAGGTGAGTGACTTGGTTCTTGGGAAAATGGGGCCATTCTTGGTCGGCACAAGCCTTTGGGCTGTGTCCTGATGCAGTCCCTGAACTATCTTGTCTGCAGTTTCTGAACTGCCTTGCTTGAACGACATGAGTCAAAAGGCTATGTCTTGGTACAGTTTAATACTGTCTTGGTTTGTACTTGGTGGGTTTTCGGACCCTTGTAAAGGACACAGAGTGTTTGCGAGCAGTCTGACTGACCACTCAGTAATTTGACTTGCGTTATGCAAAGGTCTGGGGCTGCTCCCGAACAATCTGCCACGCCAACTGTTAATGGGCAAATATTCAAAAAGGTCTTTGGCTAAAGCCTATTTTCTTGAACTTGGTACGGTCTTTAGACTGCCGTCTTGAATGTGATGCAATCTCTGTGCTGACGTGTGATTTGTTTTCGTGTCTGGGTGCTGTGGGGTCTGTGGGCCGACACCATTGATGGTGCTGTTGAAATGCTTGATTGAGTGAGTAGCAACTGTGTGACAGTTGGTTTTGAGTTATGAGTGATTCTATTTTTTTCCCTTTATTGCAGTTGTTGGTGTTGTTTGTCCGTTAGGGACAGTGTATGTGTCTTATATTAAGATGCCTTGTTTAAGTAAGTTAGGATGTTTCGGATGTTGATTTTCTTCTACCCATGCTCGGTTGGAAGAGAACCAGCACCTCCGGAGGTTACCCCAAATTTTGACATATATGTCAAGAATGGTATTGGCCCTATTATGTTTAGCATATTGTGGAACAAACGTACGAGGGGCAATGCTGAGATGCAATGGCCACTTACTGGCTCGTTTGATGAACATAAAAAATATTTATGTTATATTTACAAATTGTTCGCTAAAAGGAGTAGGCAGTACATGTTCAATTCTTTCAGAGTGTGTCAGAAAGAAGCACAGCAGCGGCGCATGTGAGCATAGAAAGAGGCTCGAGGAAACAGACGCAAACTATTATGCAGAAGGTGGTAGTCTATGAAAGAGAAAAGACCGAGAAAGGCATAGAGTGCGCAGATAGGAAATTCCGACTTCAGACTGACAAGTGTTATGTTACTAGGGAGGAGGATGAGCAGGTTGAGGAACTCTTGGATTCTCGCCCTCCACCCCCCTATGCCCCACAGTTGAAATACCCTACAGTCCCAACATCCCAGTCCTTGACCCTTGGGGATGCTCCTTCTGATGCAGTTGTTTCTAGTACTACTGCCTCAGCCCCAGCCCCACTTGCCTCCCTTGTAGTCCTGCAAGCCACAGGAACTGACGCTGCTACTTCCCCTGTCTTGTTTCTTCACTCTTCTGCTCTGACTCTTGGCTCTGTCTCGTTCACTACGCCCCCTTTGACGCCTACAACTCTGTCTCCTTAAATGATGGTACCTGTCTCTGCATCTGTCCCTTCCCCTGTGAGTGTAATGCCCCAAATGCCATTGAATGCTGAAACGCCTGCATGTGGAATTCCTGGAGCCAACTGGGCGGCAGTGCAAGACCGCATGGCAAAAGTGTTAGTGCGCTCTTCTGTGGGTACTGAGGAGAAACAAATGGTTGTGAATTAGGCAGCTCAATGGGCATGGCATGCGATCTATAGTATGGAGGATGTATGGAGTTTTATGAAAGATTATGAGCCCTTCATACAGCGGCATGCCCTTAAGCACATGTCCGCCACGCTGAATTGTGGGAACAGTGTTTCCAGGGTATCGCACCGCAGATTATCTATGACATACTAGACAGGGTATATGTTACAGACATGGCCCCGAATGAGGTTTTTAGCAATGTGACTCCACTGCTGGTTTCCGATGTTAGGGACACAGCACCCCAATGGGAAGTCCATTCCATTTATCATCCTGAAATTCCAGAACTGCGTGACTCCACGGATACTGTAATAAGGCTGCGAGTCAACGCTGTGTTTCAAGAGCAATGGATCTACACTTCTTGGAAAAGGAGCGAGGTCCTTTCCCTAAAGAGCCAGTTGCCGAATCCAAGTAAAAACCCCACTGAATATTATAGGGAATTGACAGAGGTAGCCTCCTCCACAGTGATGACGCTAGCTGACATAGAGTTATTTTTCGGCTTGATATATAGAGACAGGTCCACATGCAGGACCATGCGTTGGAGCTGGGTAGCACATGGGATGAGATCAAAGCATGGGATAAGGAGCCCAAACCCAGTGAGAAGCCAAAGGCAGAGCTATTGGCCTTAGCGGGCGTATTATCGCCTACATGCACTCCCTTATCCCACCGAAGAGAGTGGATTGGGATAAGTTGACTGTGTGTCATCAGAAGAAGGACGAGAGTGTGTCGGATTTCTTAACCAGATTTGAAGGAGTGTTTCTAGATTTTAGTGGTCAAGATTTGTCACAAGAAGGCGGTGTCCGTTTGTTTGTGAACAGATTTTTCACTAATTTGCTCCCTAAGGTTGCAACTAGGTTGCAAGCCTCTGAAAGTACCTGGACGAATTCCTCTCCATCGGTCATATTGAGTATGGCACAGTATTATGAGCATAGAGAGAATGATTACAAGGAAAAGGTAGAGAAGACGGTTACGAGGGCAAGATGGCTGCCGACAGGTTGTGGTGAGTGGTCGCTGCGAGACCTCTCTCCTCTGCACCCCCCTCGACGGTTCCTACCTGAAGAGGATGTGTGCTCTCCACCGATGTTTGGGCGCTTGATTCAGGAAAGCCTTCGCTGCTATGAGGCTTTGAAAAAAGCCATCTCCAAAGGACTTAGACTCAGGGTCCCGTATCTGAAGGTGGCAAGGGTCTTTGGAATCCTTGGAGTTATTCAGGAGGAGAAGTACCTCAGGAGGATGCCTCCGCGACCACAGCGGTCGGAAAAGGACAAAGAGAAGGGAAAGTCTCTCCCGGACTGTGTAGTGGGTAAACAACCGCCAGATGCCAGATGCCGTAAGGAAGGAGTTTACACCAGTATCAGCGACCCTGAAAGCGGGTGCAACTCGGAAGACCGCTGTTCCGTTTCCAGCGATCAAGGGAAAAAAACCAGAAGCCCAAAGCAAAGCGGCAGCAAGGCGGGAGCAACTCGAGGAAGGGACTCCCACAGTAGTATTGCCTTCGGATGCAGAGAAACAGAAGGCAGGAGCGCTGTTACGAGGCAAGGATGTTGTGCTTCGACAACCTACTCTGATGGAAGCGTTTACCTCAAAAAGCGGACAGAGGCTGGAGGAAAGTTTTCCCCGTACTGAAGGCACCCTTGAGGACGCTGCAGAGGACGCTACCCTGGACGCGGACGCGCTTGGGTCGTTGCTAGGCAACGCTCGCACACAGACTCAGCCCCAGAATTGCATGGAGGCAGTGGTGGCGGCGGAGGTGGCGGCGGAGAGCTCGCTGGTAGCCCACCAAGGGTAAGCAGGACAACGGCGCTTCCCGCGACCCCTGAGACTGGCAGGAACTCGGGTAAGACTACCCATATTGGAGGAGCACTGGCATTTGCTGATAAGGGCGTGAATGAGGCCATAGGGTCTGGTATAGCAGGGAACACAGATATGCTGGAGGCCCTTATGCAGGTTGAGGCTGAGCTGAAGGCAGGGAGCTCGTGGGGCAGTAATGTCAGCCTGGTTAACAAGAGGACTCTGTTACCAAATAATGTGGAAGGGCCGGATGGCGCAGAAGGAGGCTCAGCAGAGGGGGACTGCTTCTACTCCGTGAACGAGGATATGGATGTCTCAGCTACAAGTGAGACTGGGACAGAGGGGGAGGATGATGGTTCACTATCGGACTCTAGTTTTGTGGGGAAAGAAAGTACACAGAGAAAGAGATGGACCAAAGGGAAAAAACAGACCTCGGGTTCAGGGTCTCCTACCAGAGGGGGTAAAAAGCTTGTATGGGGCTACTCGGCCACCCCGCAGACTTACGAAGAGACTAATTCAACACAGCTTCAGGTCCCTTTGGATGTGATAACCAACACGCTGAAGCAGATCCAAGGGAAGGGCCAGACATGCAACAAAGAAACACTCTGAAGAAAGTCAATAAATTGTATGAGGGTATGGCAAATAGGGTCACTGAGGTTGAAGAGAAAACAAGAAGATTGGAGGATGATATGGGAGCTTAGCAGGAGTTTAAAATCAACCAGGAAAAGGTGACCGACAATATTCTCTGGAAGATGGAGGAGTTTGAAAACCGCCAGCGGCGGAATAACATTCGCCTCTTGGGCGTGGAAGAAGGGACAGAGGGTCAGAACATTCTGCAATTTGTTGTAAATTTGCTCCGAGGAGCTTTTCCGGAATCAGACTGGCAGTGGGAAAGGGAGATACATCGAGCACATAGGTTTCCCTTTGCAATCAGGAAAGGACGGGGAGGAGGGGACCAGACAGGTAAACCACCCCTTCCCAGAGCAATCTTGATATACGTTGGAGAAGAGATTATGGAGAAGGCAAGGCCAGATAGCAGACGATCATTCGAGGGTACCTCCTTTTTGGCGAGGCCGGACTTCTGCCATGTCACTGTAGAGAGGAGGTGGAGGTTGAGGCAGCTTATTAAGCCGTTTCAAGCGTTGGGCTCTGAGGCTTACCTGCTATTCCCAGCAAGACTAAAGGTGGTTACAAGAGGGAATGTAGAAATGTTTTGGTCAGAAATCAAAGCTCAAAAGTTTTTGGAGCAAGTAAAGTCACAGAAAGGAGGTTAAAAAGGAGGCGCTTGGCTGAGTTACCTAAGGATATAAAATAGGATGCCAAGGCTTGGGTATTTTGTCTAAGGCGGGAGCACAGGGATTACAAGGTTTCTGGGGGGTACCCGAGAGGGAGGTTAGCGACTTCCACACACTGTAGCAACCACACATAGGTCTCCTTGACCTATTTGCCCGTAAAGGGGGGGAGGGTCAGGAAGGGGGGGTAGGGAGGGACCGGAGGGGTTAGGGGGTCAAGGGGGTAAGAAATTGTTGATAAGAATTGGGTTGCACTGTTTGGTTCAGCACAAGGGAGGACAGAGTAGCGCACAAATAAAACAGCAAACACAGTACTTGGTCATGAAAATACAATATATGCAATCAAGTGACGGTCTCAACTTGAGAAATAACATGAGGGGTTGGTTACTATCAGGTATGGAAGGGATTTCAGCCCATGGGGAAATGATTGTAATTTCTTAATGAGTTGTAGGATTGCTACCATAAACGTCTGTGGTTTAAACGATGTAAATAAAAGACTCAGGGTGGCAGCACTTTTGAAAATTCTGCAGTTGGATTTAGTATTCTTGCAAGAAACGCATATTGAGGTATCAAAAAGCTATCTTTTGGGACAATTAGGATTTGCTCTTCTTGCAAACTCTAAGCAAGGCTCTAGGAATGGGGGAGTGGCTATATTGGGGAGGACTGGGGACGTCGTCGTGATCAGGAAAAAGGAGGACGAGGGTGGTCGATGGGTGATTCTAGAATTAACTTTCAAAGGGGAGAAATTTACCCTCGCTACGGTTTACGGATCAACGGAGGATGATCCTCAGATTCTTCAGTATCTGGATATGGAATTGGCACATTGGGCAGAGCCAATAGTTATCTGTGGGGATTTTAATCTACATGATCCTAAAAGTACATTTTCACAGGTGGGAGGTTATTAACCAGGTAGGAAAAGGAGAATGTATAGAGCATTATCCGATCTGGTTATCCACAATTCTCTGATCGATCCCTGGGTTAAGATTCATCCAAATAGAGATGGTAGCACATTTTATTCTGCCCCCCACAGAGTGTTGGTCAGATTATATTATTTTTTGGTTTCTGGGTCCTTGTTGGAGGGAGCAAAGATGGAAAAACATCCCCGTGTGGTATCTGATCATAGCTCTTTAGTCTTAACTATTGTAATAGGTCAAGATCAGAGGAAGGAAAGACAATGGACCTTCGAGAGAGCTCTGCTCAAGGATGAGGGATATAGGGAGTATATGGAAGGTTGGATTAGGAGTTTTCTGGATATTAATAGAGGAACAGCTGCTCCAGGGGTGGTCTGGGATTCGTTTAAGGCCAGTGTCCGGGGGGAAACTATGAGCTATGTACTCTCAGCACAAAAAACGGAGAAAGCCAGGATAGAGGAAATAAATAAAAAACTGATGGAAGCAGAAGAGGAATTGGTGATAGCCATCCGACAGCGGTTGTCATTAGAAACACACTTACTTAGAATTGTTTCCCTTAAGGCAGCAGCCACAGAGCATATATCTAAGAAGGCAGCGGAGAAATACTTAATTAGGAAGGAAGGGATATATGAGTTTAGCGAGAAGGTAGGACACCTGTTGGCGGTTCGAACTAGGCAGAGGCTCGCAGCAACAGATATCTCGGAGATCACAGATGTTCAAGGGCATAGTGTGGTAGGGTTTGAGGGAGTGAGGGAAGTCTTTAGGTAGTTTTATGCATCCCTATACTGGGCGGGCAGGGTGGGAGTGCTCCCAGAGATTGAGGGGTACTTAAGGGGTGTCACACCGCCGCTTATCGCCGCGGAAGGTAAGGTGGAGTTAGAAGCACCCTTCAAGGTGGAGGAATTTCTATGGGCACTAAGTACTCTACCATCAGGTAAAGCCGCCGGTCCTGATCAACTGACGGTGGAATTCTATAAAACATTTCAAGGAGTAATAGGCGCAGATATGTTTCATATGATGAGGCAAGCACAACTGGGAGAAGCAATCCCTGACTCATGGGGTGGAGCACATATAGTAGTGATTCTTAAGAAAGGGAAACCTTCAAATCAGCCTGGCTCTTATAGACCACTCACCCTCATGAACGCTGATGTTAAAGTTTATTCGAAAATGTTGGCCAAGAGACTTGCAGGGATAATTGAGAGCTTAGTAATCTGTTCACCACATGGATTTATACTGGGTAAAGGGACTACACAACACACTAGGCAGGTGATCACAATGTTTGACGCGGCAGGTATTCTGGGAGACCCTATGGCAGCATTATTTCTCGACGCCAAGAAGGCATTCGAAAGGGTCTCCTGGGAATATCTATGGTGTACCCTAAGGTGGAGCGGAATAGGTGAAGGGTTTATTAAAGCAATGCAGACTTTATATAAGAACCCATCGGCTAGAATTAGGGTTAATAGAGGGTACTAAGCAGCAGTCAAAATAGAAAGAGGAACTAGACAAGGCTGCCCATAATCTCCTTTTCTATTTGCGCTATATCTAGATCCCTTTTTGCGCAAATTGGAAGGTAACCAAGGGATCCCCAGATTGAGCTTGAATGGCTGCGAAGCAAAAACGTTGGCTTATGCAGACGATGTAGCCATTTTAACATCTAGCCCGGAGGGTGCTATTAGGGAGGTTGAGATGGAGGCTCAGAATTTTGGCCTGGTTTCTGGTTACAGTCTGAATAAATCTAAGACCCAGATTATTTGTAATCAGCATGTTCAGATTATATTATTGGGCTGCAGCAATCCAGTATATGCAAGGGCTTATAGGAGGGGGGGGGGGGGTGGGGGGGCTTAGATCAAAGAATAACAGATTGCTCTTCTAGAATTTATGCTGCTGTTCTAGGGGAGGATGTCGAAAACTGCTTTTTTAACATGTATAGAGTATGGGTATTATAAAAGAACCAGGTTTAAGACAGTCGAGGCGGGCATTAAGGTATGGAGTGCTTTTATGAAAAAATTGGGCATAGGGAGATTTAACCGGTATACAAGGTTGGTTAAAAATAGATCTTTTCCGGTAGAGATATTTGGAGATATGACAATGGAAAGGTGGGCGGTGAAGGGAATTGCTCAGATGGGAGATGTTAGGAATTCGGAGGGATTTGTATTATTTTCAGACTTGAGGGACAGGTACATATTGGATAGGCAGGACTTTTTAAAGTAAGTTATCTAGGGAGTAAGCACGGGGGGCAGGTGGGGTTTAACAAAATTGAGATTATAGAGAAAATAAGGTTAGGGGGGGACTGCTCGATACAAAGCTTCTATGCCAGTCTCTTGGATACAAAGCAAGATGATATCGATAAGCACAGTGAGAAATGGGCAGAGAAACTGGAGGGAGATTTAGGGTAGTTTCAGGACTCATTGGAGTTAGGACGGACAGTCTTATGCTCTGCGTCGCTGCAGTCGCAACACTATAAAACCCTCTACTCACTTTACTATACCCCGGCCAGGATAGCGAAATGGGGGGACTACAGGCACTACCTGTCCGCGGTGCAACTCAGGAGAAGCAGATATAATACATATGTTTGCACTATGCCCACAGCTTCATACACTTTTAAAGGATATAGAGACCTTCTTCGAGGCTTGTCTAAGTATTAAGATAAGTCTCAGACCTGTACATATATTGTTAGGAGTTGTTCCCGAGGATGGTATCCCACAGCGGGATTTCATCTTTGTTGCCATGGCAGTATATAGGTTATGCATTGCCAGGGCTTGGTTGGATAAGAATCCCCCAGGGTTGCAAATATGGTTGTCTAATTTACTAGCAGCATATAACTTAGAAAAACCTATCTACGCAAGGAAAGGAAGGAAAGAAGGCAGCTGGGAATTGAAATTTGGGAACCGGTTAGTAATTGGAGAGCGGGGTTGGGATAGCACTTTGGTGACATGTAGGAAATATTTGTAAATAGAATATCTTGTTTTCTTTTTCTTTTTATGTATGTTTCAGAGATGAAGTACTGCCATGACTATGTCTATGTTTGCGCTTATCAATCTACGGCCTTGGAATGCCGGCGTTTTGTTTAAAATTATGTGCAGTATGGAAAATAATAAATATTTTTTTTTAAAAAAAGGAAAAGGTAGAGAAGAAGTCAAAAGATTTGAAGATGAGAGTGTTGATGCAGCAAGTTACAAGAGGAGGGGGAAGAGGACGCAGTTCGGGTTCAGGTCCACGGCTGCCTCGATCTAATAGGGGTGGTGCTTCAGGTGCACCTATGGGACCCAACCAATGTGTGTACTGTAAGAAAGAGGGACATTGGCAGAACGAGTGCCCGGAACTGTTGCAGAGAGGTGGGGCTCCAAGAGGTCGGGGTTTCGGAGGACAAGGACATGGAGGAGGATGCCGAAGGGGGATGCAGTCAGAGGACATGTCTTACAATAGACAAAGTGGGAACTATTTTGACGGCCCTTGTGGAAGACAATACTACCATGACGACTATGATATGGACAACGTGACAGTGTTATCTCATAGTTAGGACAGCCAGGGGCTTGGCAAGGGACCAGTTCCGGTGCCTGTAGATCAGCGTGGACCTTCTGTTACTGCAGATTTACAGTGTACTACTGAAATTCTTTTAGTTTATAGAGGGGCTATGAATAGCTCTGTTTCCCGCTCACTGGTCCCGGGGGCAGCTCTGTCTGGCCAAAACATTGTTTTGGTGGGTTTCTCAGGTGTACCGGTTGTTAGCTCCATTTCCAAGCCTCTCGCTTTGACTATTGGCCCCTTTACAGTTGACTCACCATTTCTACTGATGTCAAATTGTGGTGAGAACTTACTAGGACTGGATCGGTTGAAAAGGTTGCATGCAACAATTTACTGCTCCCCAGACTGTGTTTACATGACTCACCGTTCGCAAGTGGCTCGTGACAAACAATTCCTCGCCAAAGATGCCCCCCTTCCTCCTGAGTTCCAAGATGTGCAACACATGCTATAATCGACATGTGATACTGATATGGGGTTACTTCAGATCACACCAGTCTTTATACAGATCAAAGACAACACCAGATTGCCCCGAATTCCCCAATACAAGATATCCAAGGCAGGAGAGAGGGCTTTGTTGCAAATAATACAGGAGTTGATTAAGTCTGGTTTGATTGAATAGACAGCAGTGAATGTGTGCAATAGCCCTATTCACCCTATCCTAAAAAAGTCACCATTGGACTCATCTGATGCCCACCCTGATGTTTATAGTTTTATCATTGACCTTAGAAAGGTCAATAAAGTTGTGGTTCCCAGTATCCTGTGGTCCCCGACATTACCACAGTCCTGACCATGATTCCTCCGTCAGCCAAATTCTTTTTGGTGATAGATTTAAAAAATACTTTCTTTAGCACTCCAATCCATCCAGATAGCAGATATCGCTTTCGGAGCTTTGAATTCTGTCATGCTCCATAGGTTATATAGAAACCCAAGTATTGATAATCAGGCTTTAAAAACACAATTGGATTCTTTGGAACTTCCCCCTGGTAATGTGTTGCTGCAATACGTTGATGATCTCCTTGTGGCCTCAGACACTGAAGAAGGATGTAAAGAAAGCCACAGTTAAATTACCACTGCATTTGGCACACCATGGACACAAGGTGTCCCTATCTAAATTCTAATATTGTTGACAGGCGATCAACTACTTAGGTTACCTACTGTCAAAGGAGGGTCACAAACTAACACCTGAGCACATAGCTACTATCACTAATATCCCTGTTCCTAAGACCCGACACGAGGTACGCACGTTCCTGGGGATAGCTTCGTATTGTCGCACTGGATCCCAAACTTTTCCTTACTAACAAAACACTATCTTTACCTCACCACCAAGGACGTACATGAACCCCTACCATGGACACCTGCATGCAAGCAATTTTTTGAACAATTAAAGGTTGCGCTTTGCACTGTTCCTGTGCTTGGTACTCCTGACTACCAGAAGCCTATTGTGCTGTATGTACATGAGGCAGATGGTTGTGCGCTTTCTGTTCTAACACAGGGTTTCGGTGGTAAGCAGAGACCCTGCGCTTACTTCTCCGCTATCCTTGATAATGTCGCCAGAGTGCTCCAGAGCTGCCTGAGGGCTGCCGCAGCGGCAGTGGTTTCTATGAGACAATCGGCAGGGCTCGTCCTTGATACTGACCTCACAGTTATGGTATACCATGCTGTGGACACGCTTTTAAACAAGACAAAGATGCAGCGCCTCACCAGTGCGCATCTCACTGGATATGAGCTAACATTTTTTGCTCTGCACATTACCATCAAAAGATATGCTACCTTGAACCCAGCCACGTTACTACCCCTCCCTTCGGAAGAAAAGGACAATGATGTCCATGATTGTTTATTTCGGACCCAGGAGGAAACAAAGGGACGGGTACACCTGACTGATGTTCCCTTATCTGACCCTCAAGGGGAACGATATATCGATGACTCATTTCAAATTGCTGGATGGTACTACTACTGCAGCCTATGCAATCACCATGTTACACACTGTAGTTGAGACATCTTGCATTCCATACCAGTCGGCACAGGTTGCAGAATGGGTTGCCCTCCTAAGGGCCTGTGAATTGAGTGAGGGACTGGCTGTTAATGTCTACACTGACAGCCATTATGCGTTCGGGCTTGCCCATAATTTTGGCCACCTCTGGTCAGAGAGAGGCTTCCTGACCTCGCATGGGCATAGAATACAGCATTGTCCACTAATACTTAGATTGTTATGAGCATTGACACTTCCTGATAAGCTTGCTATAATAAAATGCAGTGCCCACAAAGCTATCACAGATGATGTTGAAAGGGGTAAGGCGTTTGCAGACCAAACAGCTAAGGAGACAACTAGATCAAAGATGAGCAAGATGTTTGTGGCAGGCCCTGCTAGATGGGTTCCAGACAATGGGATGTTCGAGGATACAGTGGAAAGTGTGAAGGAAATACAGAGAGAGGCGATTGTAGATGAACTGGAAATGTGGAAGGAGAGGACAGGATGCTTGGACGTTGATAGGCGTTGGACTCACTTGTCAGGAAAGTAGAGATAGTTGTTGCCTAATGCTTTTGTTCTCCCTGAAATCACCATGGCACATGGCCCGGCGCACATTAGTGCCAAAGGAATATGCAAGCTACTAGACCCAGTATGGCAAAATGATAATATCCCTAAGGTTGCCACGCAGTTGGTGAAACACTGTATTATCTGTCTAAAACACAATCCTGGGAGGGGCACCCCTACACCTACCGTTAATTTTGCACCAAAGTCCTCCCCTTTTGAGGTACTCCAGATGGATTTCATCGAAATTGAACGAGTAAATAATTTTAAATATGTACTGGTGGTAGTTTGTGAATTCAGTAAATGATTTGAGGCTTACCCCACTAAGGAGAATACGTCCATGACAACAGCGAAGGCATTTTTAAAGGAGTACTTCCCATGCTACGGATTGCCATGCGTGATCTGGAGTGACAATAGCAGCCATTTTAATGCCAAAGTCATTGATTTGGTGAGCAAGGGCTTGCAAATTTCGCAGAAATTCAATACAGCGAACCACCCTCAATCAGCAGGCCTTGTTGAGAAGTACAATGGCACTCTCAAGCTAAAGCTAGAGAACATTCATGAAAGTACAGGATTGCAATGGCCAGATGCTTTGCCCTCAGCATTATTGTGTACAAGAGTAACAGCACATTCTAGGACAGGATTATCAACATATGAAGTTGTCTTCGGGCACCCTGCTAATGTCTGGGGCGTCCCAAGACCCAAACATTTCTCAGAGATAGACTACCCTCTTTTGATAGACTAGCTGTATCAATGTCTAAAGACCTTCGCTGTGTTCACCAACAGATACACACCACTCTGCAACCAGTATCAGAAGGGCTCAGGCATCGACTACATCCCGGGGACTATGTGATGATTCAACATTTCCAGTGCAAAACCTGTCTGGAGCCGAGGTGGAAAGGACCTACCCAGGTGCTGCTCACCATTCGTACAGCTGTCAAACTAGACGGGCAGAAGCACTGGGTCCAAGCATCGCAAGTGAAAACGGTACCTCTACCACTTCCATAGGACGCCTAGGTTCGGGAGGGGATCGCCGACCAGGAAGGTGAGCTGGTGCCTCCCTTTGTCCCTTTCTCTGACGCCCGGCTGAGAGGGGCGCAGTCGTACGAGGAAAGTGACGAGGCCTTATTATAGGCTATCCCCCTGAGATAAGGGTGGGCCCGGATGCTCCAGCTCGTGGTGTACAACTACAAACATCTGAGTCACGAGGCCCAAGTGAATGTGAATTCTTGCCTCTGTTTGTGGATGAAGTGCCTGGGCATACCAGGTACAATCTGCGGTCCAACGGAAGGTCAGTGCGCCAGCAGGACAATCCAGGAGTTAGGGAAGGACTTGAGCTCAGGGTGTAGATGCTGTGTCTCTGGTACCTACTTTAGACTAGAGTGAAGAACACTGGTGTGCTGCCCTGGACACTGGCCAGGATCGTTGAGGGTATTTGCCCAGGAGGGAGGTTGCCCTATCTTGAAAGAAGGATTTGTTTCTCAGCAAGGGCCGCAATTGTTTTCCAGCAAGGGCTGCGATCATGCAGCTCACCCATGGCAGTGCTTGATGAACAATAGGAGCCTGTCTGTGAGGCTCATAATGGACACTGGAAAGAAGAATACCCCTCTGGTCGGTTGTATTTGTGGTTCCAATTCCTAAAGTATTTTCTATGTACCCGTTTGGTTGTGCAATCATGAGAGAGGGGCAGCCTCTAGTGGCTTCTCCGATGCATCAGAATGGTCCTCCGTGGTCCAGCTGGTCTACTGGAAGTAAAGTGGTGGTGTTTATTATAACACTATTTGGGGTAGCCTGGTATTTAGAGGAACAACACCTTGTGCATGCTTTAATAGGGACTACCCCGGTTCCAGCTGAGAATTTGTTTTTTACACTGACCCCGCATAAAGAAAGACATAGACAAACTTACACTCAGAATGTATTCATCCAAATGCTTCATCAAGTACATAGCACTATTAATGCCACAAAGTGTTGGGTGTGTGGACTTCTCCCCCCAGTTATACATAAAAATGACCTACTGATAGTGTTGCCCTTGTCATATCTAGGTAGCTGTGAAGCCTGGTTTCAGCCGCTCTCTATGGTTTATATGCATTACTATGAAGTTGCAATGAAAATGACTCAGGCTGACTGTGAAGCAGTTTTAGATTATATAGTGGTACAATAAGGATATACACCTGGGGCAGATGGAAAGGAGGGTACCATACACCCGGACACTTGTATGAATGTTTTCACAGTCCATGAAAATCTCACAAGGTTACAAAATGAAGTACTAGACTTCCAAGGATTTAATGTCACTGAACATTTTAAATGTTTCCAAGAGCGCAATATCACTGAAGATAAAGCTGTGCCTGTTCCTGTGATAAATTCAAGAGCTAGTTTCTGTGGTTAGGGGTCAGGGAATGTTTCCATTGGACGGAGTCATTGTAATTTTACAAATCAATTGAATACCACTAGTAGTCCACCCTTGCAGACACCGCTAAATGTATATTTTATCTGTGGGGACCAAGCTTATACCTGGCTTCCTAGGGGATGGTCTAGCTGATGTTATCTCTCCTTCCTCCTGCCACCTGTTTATCTTGCACCATCCAATTACTACAAAGATCATAAGTTGCATCGTAGGGACCTTCCTGTGCACTGAGTTAAAAGAGTTGTCAATACAGATGATACTGATCAAACAGATACCTCCCTACAGCAATTTACTGATATAATGAAGGGTATTGTGCCGTTCTGGGGTCCCATGTTTAATAGCCATGACATAAGTCACCTTGCCAGTGTAGTTAAGGGAGTCATTACACTACTGCTGGTATACTGATTAATCTTACATTTGAGATCCAAGCTACGAGACTCGTCTCGCTTCAAAATCGGATGGCTTTAGATGTCATTCTAGCTGACAGGGCTTGAGCATGCCACATCATCGGCAGCAGTTGCAGCGTTTATATACCCAATAGTGCCCGACTGTATATTCCGCAATACATAAATCACACAAACTTGCCTCAGAGATCCCCAAGACACTGGTTCATGGTCCCTCACAGGGAAGCTCTGGGGTCTGCTGGCTTCATGGAGCTGGAAGATATTTCTTGCCCGAATAGCCATTGCAGGGGTCATCTTTGCCTGTGTGTGTGCATCAATTGCCTCCCAGCCTGTTGCACGTATTGTGTGAGTAAACTCACCCCCAACATTACACTGCACAAACAAGATAATATGTATTCTCCCATGATGATGCAAGAAATTCAGTCCATTATGCTGATCTACGAGGGAATATTCAAGTATTAGATGACATTTCTGATGTCCATATTTGCTCTGATTTCATTTTGCAATATGAATGACTATGTAATTCTCTTCTTCCCACTTAGAATTGTAAAGACCCTGCCGGATAGCAATAAAGCTTTTAGCCACATATGCTAAAAGGAGGGTCTGTTAGGTTTGAAATTCCCCTTCCCGTTGTGTACTTACACATGCCACATTAGGTTAGGAATATGTGGCTAAATAGACGCCATTTGTATGCATGTTATGCAACCCACTGAGTTATCCTCCCAACATGTAAGCTTTAGCTAGCTTGTGTGACTCCATTTTGTATTTCACAATCACTAGAATACTGCTTGGGCTGTGCTCGTACTAGGCCTTATTTTTCAATCTGCTTGCCTCAGCAGAACACTGTACTTTGTTATAATTTTCCCTCCTGTTCAAGGCTGTAACCCGACTTGCTAATGATGTTCTTTTCCTGCATTCCAATCTCAATGTGTAGCTCTGCTGCTATGTTAGGAGACGCTGAGACTCGGCACAGTGGCCTTGGGCTACTGATAGTGCACCCATCTGGCAGGTGTTAGCTCATCTCTCTGTACCTCCTTTGTTCATGCCCAGCTCAAGCCGGTAACTTTCCATTAGAGGCGTGGTCAGAGTCTCCAGAAGGGCTTATTATGAATTAGCGTACTCTGGGGTGTCAGTCCCCTCGGCAGACATCTTAGGGTGAAGGCCTGACTGGCTTCCTTGCAAAGTATATGCAGAATAAATGTAAGTTTGTATTCTTTACTGTCTGACCGACTCTTCAGTTTGGGGAAAGCATAAAAGGTGGTTGTACATAACCTGCGTGGCCCAAGAAGGCCCGTCCTTCACAGGGCTGCCCATGAAGCAGGTTTCATGCTAATAAAAAAGTTATTATAATAAAAGCAGGCGCTGTGCTGAGACATGAAGCGTAGTGCCAGTGCATATTTAAGTTAGGGTAGAGGGGAAGCACGGGGATGTGGGAAGTCAAAATACATAACAAAGTATGGCTTAAATAGAACATAAGATAAAGCACGGCGTGCCGCACTGCTTTAAAAAGTATATATTAGGGAGTGTGTAGCGTAAATGGTGCTACAGCCATTGTTGAAACAAAAACATAAGATAAAGCACGGTGTGCTGCGCTGCTTAAAAATACACAAGAGTTTACAGGAGAGCATGTTGTGTGTGCAATAGGAGAAAGTCATTTAAGAAAATAGTGCTGACAGACTGTAAATAAAACATTCGAGTAACAACACATGTTACAGGGGCAGTTCTCATGGGAGGTTACAGCAGGAGAAAAGGTGGTACTAAGAAGGGACTACTATGTCTATTGACAAATCAAAAGACACCATTTACAAAGGATAGTAAGAGGAGCCAATTGAAAAGAGGGGCAGAAAATGGGCGGAGTTTAATGTCCATTCCTGAATAAAGCATGTCTCATAGAGAAAGAGCAAGTGCTGCCTAGGCGAGGCCTGACTAGAAGACATTTTTATGTTCTTTCTTTTAATACATTCGTTCAGTTGTACATAATGTCTTCTTGCTTATATAGAATGTAACAAAAATGCTTACACACTTTTTTATTATAACTTTTCAACATGCTGCAGAGCAGCCACAATGCTCTACAACATAGCTTAAAACATTTGCAAAGCCAATAGCTCTGGCTAAGCACTTATTAGATATCAAAGGTGAGACCTATTGGCTAAGCCAATTCTTGTTACTGATTTTGTCCCACATCATCAAATGCAAAAAAGAATACCTTTCAGCTTAATGATTAGCATGCCTGTGTCTGCATGTATTCGCATGCATGTGCCATGCTGCAGCATCCTTTTTTATTTGTTTAATTTAACATTCCATGATAGCGGACGCCAATTTTGGAGAAGTAAATTAAAAAAAGTGTGAACGTGCATCTGCGATGCGTGGCAGGGAATTCTAAGTGGCATTTAATTGGACACAGCACATAGATGAATTTTTCTGAATAACAGCATAATAAGGACAAACAAAAACATATGTGGACTGAAGAAAATCTACACTACTATTATAAAGGAAGAACTTTGAGGCTTTGAGGCGGGTAAACTCGGGAACCACAGTGCCAATCCACACACTCGATACATCGTTGTAATCCTCAGGGTGTGCAGATGGACATAGGCTATATAAATTAAAAATAAATATGTTATTTAAAAAATATAAGTAAAAAAAAAAGTAGTCCCTTCAAAGTAGCGCCGGCCGCGATGTGCGTGCTTACATCAGGAGCGGCGTACACGAGCGCGAGGAACGGCGGAGATCAGCGTGGGGAGGAGCGGCGTAGATCAGCGCGGGGAGGAGCAGTGACGAGGAGCGGCGGAGATCAGCGCGGGGAGGAGCCGTGACGAGCGGGGGAGCAGCGGACATGAGCAGGGGACAGGCGGTGAGGATTGGCGGGCAGGCAGTGAGGAGCGGCGGCGGGGAGGAGCGGTGAGCGGCGGATGAGGTAGGGCGCCAAGTAAGCAGTGAGCAAAGCAAACGTGAGGGAGGAGTGGTGGCGGAGAGGAGCGGTGAGCGAGCCACAGCTTCCAAACGGAAAAAGAAATGTGTGCAGGTTACAAAAGCGTACAAAGTGGAGCTGTCAGCTTAAAGCTAAAATGACAATCGGGAGAAGGTACCAAACGGGGCATTAAAGGAGGAAAAAGTGACGTGGGCAGTGACGTGGGCAGCTTACAAAAGCGTACAAAGTAAACATAGAGGCATAATACTGCACAACGTCAGGGCGGGCGGGGGCCCTGAGCCATGATTGCTCCCGGACAACGTCTGGACAGGCTGCTAGTACAGAAATATAGGGGAGGTGGAGCGGGTTAACAGGCCCCTTCCTAACGAGCAATATGCATGGGCTATGATTGAATCGCCTCCTCTGTTAGCTTTCGGCACTGTTCTTTCAAGATCGCTTATAAGCTGTGTAGGCTGAAGGAGGCTAGAAGGAAAAATATGTGTAGTGTTAATTTGTGATATGGTGCAGAGTGGAATTATGTGGACTGGAATTATGTTGAATGGCATGGATTTACATGGAGTGGCATCGTTTGGCGTGAAATGTAGTGGAGTTTAATTATGTGGCATGATGTTGAATTATACTATGTGGATCGCAATTATGTGGTGTGGAATTGTGTAGATGGGAGTGGAATTGTTTGTTGTGGAATTGTGTGGCATTGAGTGGTATTGTGTGTTGTGAACTTATGTGGCATGTTGTGCATGGAAGTGCAGTAGAATTCCTGGTAGTGGTATTGTGTGTCGTGGAGTGTAATGTATTGAGTGGAATTTTGTGGCATGATGTTGAATTTATGTGGCATGATTTGGAATTCTGTGGTGTGGCTTGGATGTATGTGATGTGTAGTGGAATTGTGAGTTGTGGAGTGGAATTATATGGAGTTGAATTATGTGAAGTGGAGTGGTTTTATGTGAAGTTGAATTATGTGGCATGTAGGGCAGTGGAAATTTGGCGAGTTGAATTTGTTGGATTCTCAGAAATCACAGACAAAATGGATGGCTGTATGACTACTACCTATTCATATGTAGTGTGCAAAAGTTTTCTAAGTGCTATGGTATTTTGGCATTTCTGCCTAAAGTTTAGGTAGCGTTATATAAAAGGTGAGACTTATTGGCTTTACCAGTATTTGTAGCTAGTTTGGTCTAAAGAAGCATATTACACCTAAATTACCAGTGCCATGAAGAAATCACAAACTAAAAGTAAAGCTTTGAGATGGGGCAATCCACTCCTCTATAAATGGGATAGTGTTTGGATTTCTGCATTTTTATGTGTTTTTTGATAAAGCGCTCCGGTTCGGCGAATCCTGCTTTATGCAAAATAAAAGACCTGTAAAGTTTAGGAAAACATGCACCAATAAAAGCAAAGCCCTGCTCCAGCCCTAGTAACATTCCTCACGTATGAAAACTGGAAATGACATGCACTCCGATAAAACATCTGTTGTGGGTGAGAGAGCAATTACAACTCGGAATGAACCTAAAAATGCAAATCTGAATTACAACAATCAATGCCCTCTTTCGAAGTCCTATCAGAGGCTTCCATGGTGGTGTTAATACCGCTGTTCAATCGAGAATCGCCTCAGAGCCCCTTGTGCTTGCTGCAAAACACAAAATCATGTGTTACAGAGTAAACAGAAAACATTCCCACATGCCCCGCCTTCTGCGACTGAATGAAAGGGCTTGTTAACAAACATAAGGATTTGGGCTCAATAGCTCTTTTGAATTTCGCTGACATGACGAAACGCAATGCTTACTGAAGTGTCCAGACTGCAGGACAAATAAAAAGGCAGAAGTGAAAGTCGTGTGTAAATAGTTTCTTGTAATCAGACTCTAATCGCCTCAGGAACAAAAGGCCCACTAAAAATCTTTATCTTGCCTGCACTATTTAATATTTTGTTTTTAATTGTGAGAAAATGTTTCTCTTTTTAAGGAGGTACAATTAAGTATTTTTACTCAAGGAGGGGCACAGCATAAACAAGTTTGAAGAAACTTCCATTATAGCAAATTAACTAGCTCAGAGGGAAACATTTTGCGGTCCCAAGCCCTACATTCTTTCCTTTAGGAACAGCCCTCGCCCCTCTACCCATTCTTTCCCCTGAAAGAAGGAAAACGCCGACACATCCGAAAGAATGTGAGAAGATAAGAACCAGATCGGCCATCTCCCTCAACCCACAAACAAACATATAAACAAACTGCGAGGGGTTGCGGGATGGAAGACGGAAAGTGATGCTATTTTGAAGTATCTAGGCTGCAGGGAAGCAAGGCTCCCTTTTGTCAAATAAAAAGGCAGAAGCGAAAGCCATCCTTTGCAGAAGTGAAAGTCGTGTGTAAATAGATCCTTGTAACATGAACAAAAGCTGTAATTAAAACATCCTGAGTAACAACACACGCAAGAGGACCAGTCCTCATGGGAGGTTACAACAGGAGATAAGGCGGTACTATGGAAGGACTACTAAGCTTATTCACCAATCAAAAGCCACCATATTCAACGTTTTTTTTGAAGCCCATATCTAGATACTACATGTCTCTTCCAGTTGTCTAAGCTTTATTTATTTAATTACTTACCTTACTCCTGTCCGTCGTATGTCGGATTCCACTACCCCCCTACCCTGCCCTTCCCCCGCCACGCCCCACCATCCGGCAGCACTCCCTCTGCGATCCACCACTGTATCTACGAGACTGCACATTGACAGAGCATTCGCTGCCTAGGTGAGACCTAAAAAGGAAGTACGAAGATCAGTGAAACAATGTTCTAAAGTCCCACCTCCCACACACAACATCCAACCCAGATCAGGCCTGTGAAGAACTTCTCCCAGTGGATCAGAGAATGCAGTGACACCATCGCCCTGCATTGCCAGCCAAATTCAAAGGTCCTACCGGAAGAGGCAGCTGGGTAACAGCGAAGCTGAAATTCACCTAAGCAACTGAGAGGAACTTGAAAGGAAGTGGCGCACCCGTAAAACGTCAGAAGACATTTCCACCTTCAAGACAGCACTCAACCAGTACCATTGCCTCTTGAAAGAAACAATGATGAATTCTTCTACCCCGCAGCAGCCAAGAACAGCATCACCCCTCCCAACTTCAAACCCCAGCCCTCCACCGCCGACAGCATGAGCTTGCTCACACCCACGAACACAAACCACGGACACCTGCTCACCTATTTGGACCCTCCTACTACTCAAGCAACAATCCCACCACTCAAGCAACAATCATGAACTCAGTGCACTCAGGAACACCCACTGACCCTTGCCCCCACCACACATTCAACCCCAGGGGCAAGACGATTGGCAACAAGAAAAAAAGTCCTGAACACCTCAATCCCCTTCCTCTCTTCCCTGAGGACTGGAAGCACGATGAATCAAGGACCATCCGTTGACCCAGCAGAACCAAAGAACTTCTTTCCTATCTCACTGCTCTCCTTTCCAGCAAAGGTTCTCGAGAAGGTACTCAATCAGCAACTCACCAAAAACCTGTAACACAACAGCCTCCTGAATTCCTCTCAATCCAGATTCCAAGCCAACTACAGCACCAAGACAGCCTTGATCGCAGCCACCGGCGAGATTAGGGCCTACCTGGACTGAGACAAAATGGCAGCCCTCATCCTCCTGGACCTGTCAGCCACTTTTGACACTGTCTCTCATCACATCTTGATCAACAGAATCCAACACATTGGTATTAAGAGACACGCCCTCAAATGGGCCACCTCCTACCTCACCGGAAGAACACATAAAATCCATCTCCCACCATTCAACTCAGAACCCAAGAATATCAACTGCAGCATCCCCCAAGGATTGTCCCTCAGCCCCACCCTCTTCAACACATACATGACTCCCCCTGGCCAACACCACCAGCGCGCACAGACTCAACATCATCTCCTTCGCCAATGACACCCAGCTCATCTTCTTGCTGTCAGAAGACCCCTCCTTCTCCAGAGCCAACTTCCACAGATGTATGATGAACGTCACCGACTGGATGAAGGACACCTGTTTCAAGCTTAATGCGGACATGACAGAAGCCCTCATCTTTTGGAACAACACCTCACTGTGGAACGACACATAGTGGCGTGCCGAGGTTGGCCCATTCCCCGCCCAATAGACCACGCCCACAGCCTTGTCATCATCTTGGTCAGCAAGCTATCTATAAAGAAACAGGTAAACAGTCTCATCTGCCTGCTTCCACACCCTATGCATGCTCCACAAGATCTTAAGGTGGCACCTAGTCAACCCCAGAAGAACTGTCACATAGGCCTACGTCACCAGCAGGCTGGACTATGGGAATACACTCTATGGAGGAATCACTGTACGCCACCCAAAGAGACTACAGACAATACAAAACTCAGAGGCAAGTCTCGTCCTCCCCAGATGGACCCACATCACACTGTACCTCCAGAAGCTACACTGGTTTCCGATCCAGAAGAGATGCCAGTTCAAGATGTTGCCCCATGCATACAATGCCCTGCACAACGAAGAATCAGCATACATCAACACACTCTTGACCTTCTACCAACCAACTACACACCTATTATCTGCCTCCCCCTTCCTCACAGACACCCTCAGATTCATCGGGGCGAACAGCGGAGGATGCTCCTTCTCACACCTGGTGGCCAAAGCTTGGAACGACCATCCCATGCACCTCAGGACCATCTCATCATTCAGGAAAGGACTCAAGACTGGCTGTTTGAATGAACAGATCACCATGAAGCAGCTAGTAACTCCAGCACCTTGAGATCCTCACTGGTGATTTTCCAGACTTTATAAATCTTGCTTGGTTGACTACCAGGTTGATGTTTGCATTGCACATATGGGTACCCTTATTCCTATTATAATGTTACACTTTTGTGCAACTGGAGGTTAAGTGATTTACCCAAAATCATACATATTTTAGGTTGAGAGCCAAACCAGGATTAGAAGTAAGGAGAATGTTGGTCAAAGTCATTTTGTGGTTGCAAAGTCTGTGATTTGCTAATTTAGGGAGTTTGGGACACCAAATACATTTTTAATATTTACAAAAGCTCTTTTGTGGGTCAGAAAAGTCATTCTGATTAGTGAAAGAAATGTTGCGACCCTGTGTGAATGGAAAAGAGGAGGGGGCATAAAAGGAGCATCTCCCTCCGATTTGCAATTTGTAGAGAAATGTATCAATGGTTTGTGGTCACAATTGTGGTTGCAAATAATTTACCAGATACATCCACCTCAAAAGAGGTGGCATCTGACTCACAAAGGGGAAGATGAACCTGTGGGAATTGCCTCTGGGAATACAGACGACGGACTAGGGGGCAGCAGGTAGAGATTCAGGGGACCAAATATGGCTTCTTCCACCCATGGCTTTCCAAATGGAAAACGTTTTAAACAAGCATTTGCAATGCAATAGGTCTCGCATTATTTACATTTGAGCTATTGGTATTGTAAATGACAATTTTTTTTATTTATGTGTTGGTTTTGAAAATAGCTAAATTTATAGCTTTGTCATTTACAATGCCAATAGTTATAACTTTCGCAAATGTGACACCTATAGCATTTGTAATGCAACATGTTTTGTATTTACGTGACTTAGATGTATTGATATTACAAATAACAATGGCTTTTAATTTTTTAAATAATTAATACTTAAATAAAAGTATTTCTAATTTATAATGGCAATAGCTTAAACTTTTATAAATAACTTTTGTGAAGATTATGTTCAGTGTATTTTATTGTGATGAAAATTCAAGAACAGAAGTGAAATATTAACATCTTTTTGTGACATTTGTAATAAAGCTTGAAACATTGAGAGAACATATTTGAACCAGTTGTTGTTGATTGGTTGCAGAGATTGATGCTGTGATGGCACGGAGTGATGCTGGGGTTGCGCTGAGTGACGCAGGAGTTGCGCTGAGTGACGCTGGGGTTGCGCTGAGTGATGCTGGGGTTGCGCTGAGTGATGCTGGGGTTGCGCTGAGAGACGCAGGGGTTGCGCTGAGAGACG
The DNA here is from genome assembly GCF_964263255.1 of Lissotriton vulgaris. Taxonomy (NCBI): domain Eukaryota; kingdom Metazoa; phylum Chordata; class Amphibia; order Caudata; family Salamandridae; genus Lissotriton; species Lissotriton vulgaris. The sequence continues at coordinate 1,311,742,710 of NC_141695.1, forward strand.
CAGGGGTTGCGCTGAGAGACACATGGGTTGCGCTGAGAGACGCAGGGGTTGCACTGAGAGACGCAGGGGTTGCGCTGAGTGATACAGGGGTTGCGCTGAGTGATGCAGGGGTTGCGCTGAGTGATGCAGGGGTTGCGCTGAGTGACGCAGGGGTTGCGCTGAGTGACGCAGGGGTTGCGCTGAGTGACGCAGGGGTTCCGCTGAGTGACGCAGGGGTTGCGCTGAGTGACGCAGGGGTTGCGCTGAGTGACGCTGGGGTTGCGCCGAGTGACGCTGGGGTTGCGCCGAGTGACGCTGGGGTTGCGCCGAGTGACGCTGGGGTTACGCTGAGTGATGCTGGGGTTGCGCTGAGTGATGCAGGGGTTGCGCTGAGGGATGCAGGGGTTGCGCTGAGGGATGCAGGGGTTGTGCTGAGTGATGCTGAGGTTGGGCTGAGTGATGCTGGGGTTGCGCTGAGTGATGCAGGGGTTGCGCTGAGTGATGCAGGGGTTGCGCTGAGTGATGCAGGGGTTGCGCTGAGTGATGCTGGGGTTGCAAGGGCACAAAAAGCGAGTCTAACAGAGGGCAGAAGGGCACAAAAAACGAGTCTAACAGGGGCAGAAGGGCACAAAAACGAGTCTAACAGGGTAGAAGGGCAGAAAAACAAGGGAAAAACGAGTCTAACAGGGGGCAGAAGGGCACAAAAAAGAGTCTAACAGGGGCAGAAGGGCACAAAAAACGAGTCTAACAAAGGGCAGAAGGGCAGAAAAACAAGGGAAAAACGAGTCTAACAGAGGGCAGAAGAGCACAAAAAACGAGTCTAATAGGGGCAGAAAAACAAGGGAAAAACAAGTCTAATAGGGGCAGAAGGGCAGAAAAACAATGGAAATAAGCATTTGCAATGCAATAGGTCTCGCATTAGGAAACTTTGGGCTATTGGTATTGTAAATGACACATTTTTTTTTTATGTGTTGGTTTTGAAAATAGCGAAATTAATAGCTTTCTCATTTACAAAGCCAATAGTTATAACTTTCGCAAATGTGACACCTATAGCATTTTTAATGCAATATGTGTTGTATTTACGTGACTTAGATGTATTGATATTACAAATAATAATGGCTTTATTTTTTTTTGTAATGAATACTTAAATAAAAGTTATTGTAATTTATAATGGCAATAGCTTAAACTTTTGTCAATAACGTTTGTGAATATTATGTCCAGTGTATTTTATTGTGACACAAATCCATGAACAGAAGTAAAATATTAACATATTTTTGTGACATTTGTAATAAAGCTTGAAACATTGTGAGAACATATTTGAACCAGTTGTTGTTGAATGGTTGCACAGATTGATGCTGTGGTGGCACTGAGTGATGTTATGGTGGCGACGAGTGATGCTGTGGCGTTCAGTGATGTTGTGGTGACCCTGAGTGATGTTGTGGTGACCCTGAGTGATGCTGTGGTGGTGCTGAGTGATGCTGTGGTGGTGCTGAGTGATGCTGTGGTGATGCGATAGATAGAGTGAGTGTGATAGATAGAGGGAGTGTGATAGATGGAGGGAGTGCAATAGATGGAGGGAGTGCGATAGATGGAGGGAGTGCGATAGATGGAGGGAGTGCGATAGATGGAGGGAGGGCGATAGATGGAGGGAGGGCGATAGAGTGAGGGGCCATAGAGTGAGGGGCGATGGATAGTGTAATTATGTGGTGTGTAATTATGTGGCACTGAGTGGTATTGGGAGTGTATGTTGCATTGAGGGCAGTGTAATTATGTGGCATATAATTATGTGGCACTGAGTGGTATTATGAGAAGTGTATGTTGTATTCAGTAGAGTGTAATTGTGCGGCGGGTAATTATGTGGCACTGAGTGGTATTGTTTGGAGTGTCAGAAAAATACCCATCAGTCAACGACCGAGACCGCCCTTCATCATTTGGGCTCCTTCTCACCTACCGGTGAAAAATCCACAGCAGAACAGGTGATGTTATAACCTACCCTGCCATGGGATTCCCAATGAATAGTTGGTAAACGGGAATATGTCTTGGGTTGACTGAGTAGCAGTGCAATGTGAAGTGGTTAGGTGTAAAACCAAAGTGTATGTGCAAAGGTGAAAAAATGGTACAGTATAAAATTGAGTAAGGAAGGGGAAAAAAACTTTAATATGTTCTCCTTCTCTCTCAAATCACTAAAAACAGTGCAAGAAGTAGTCTAAACAAATAACTACTTACTTTCCGTATAAAACGTCGACATGTTTCTGCAGTAAAAATGGGGGCAAAAGCTACCCTGCTGCTTCCTCAGGACCAATTTTATGCTACTGCTACCTTAATGTGTGATAAATCATAAAATGTGTGAAAAAAACAAGAAAACAATATCACCTGATGTTGCGATATTGTCAACCGTCCTCCTGGCTACTCCAATGAGAGTAGAGGCCATGATCCAACATACAAGACACGACACAAAAGTAGAGAGAAAAAAACACAACAACAACAGATCATTGAATGCAGTGAATTTCACCAAAACAGAACCTCATTATAATTCATGTTGCCTGCTACCATATCTTCACAGGTTTAGGCACCATAGTCTACCTGCTGTATGTAGTAATACAGACTCACTGACCTTTGTGGCAGAAGGGAACAACCCCACCTCACCTGGCTACGGCTCAGGTATGTGGAGCACCGCTCTGGATGGGGGGAAAAAACAGATTAAAAACAAGTGAGCCAAGAATAGGGTTTTCTTTCTTGACAACATTCATCAATATGGCCATCCGGGTCAGTAAGGATGTCTCCTAGACCCTCTCAGTAATGTATCTAGGTCAGATGTCTTTAGCCTACTATAAGTTTTAAACATATGAAAAGAGGACAGGCATTTACTATGGTACCATTGACCTCTCTCGTTTTGCAGACTTTATTTGATTCTACGCTGCAATCATGCAATGATACAACTATCCCTATAATGACCTATAGGGTTGGAAATTATATGGTCACTCATGTTGTGGCACAATGTCTCATCCACGCTTTCGTGCATATCAGAACAATGGCGCCCTCGTGTTATTTTCGAAGTGGGTTCATACAGAAATCTTCGTATTCTCACTTTGCACCATCAGGAGACTCCCACATAGACTCATCAACCAATAAATAAGCACCGTTTCGAGCGCCTAAATTTAGCATGATAAAATAAAAAGCAAGAACGCTTTCGATGCTAATAGCACTTGGCACACTCACTTTGAAATACATTATTTAGCACTGCGACAGATATCGCAGTCTGCTCCCTGTGAGCAACTTAATCAAAGCAAGAAAAAACAACATAGAGCTCAGTGCTTGGCACCGAAAGCGTTCTTGCTTTTTATTTTATCATGCTAAATTTAGGCGCTCAAATCGGTGCTTATTTATTGGTTGATGAGTCTATGTGGGAGTCTCCTGATGGTGCAAAGTGAGAATACGAAGATTTCTGTATGAACCCACTTCGAAAATAACACGAGGGCGCCATCGTTCTGATATGCACGAAAGCGTGGATGAGACATTGTGCCACAACATGAGTGACCATATAATTTCCAACCCTATAGGTCATTATAGGGATAGTTGTATCATTGTATGATTGCAGCGTAGAATCAAATAAAGTCTGCAAAACGAGAGAGGTCAATGGTACCATAGTAAATGCCTGTCCTCTTTTCATATGTTTAAAACTTATAGTAGGCTAAAGACATCTGACCTAGATACATTACTGAGAGGGTCTAGGAGACATCCTTACTGACCCGGATGGCCATATTGATGAATGTTGTCAAGAAAGAAAACCCTATTCTTGGCTCACTTGTTTTTAATCTGTTTTTTCCCCCCATCCAGAGCGGTGCTCCACATACCTGAGCCGTAGCCAGGTGAGGTGGGGCTGTTCCCTCCTGCCACAAAGGTCAGTGAGTCTGTATTACTACATACAGCAGATAGACTATGGTGCCTAAACCTGTGAAGATATGGTAGCAGGCAACATGAATTATAATGAGGTTCTGGTTTGGTGAAATTCACTGCATTCAATGATCTGTTGTTGTTGTGTTTTTTTCTCTCTACTTTTGTGTCGTGTCTTGTATGTTGGATCATGGCCTCTACTCTCATTGGAGTAGCCAGGAGGACGATTGACCATATCGCAACATCAGGTGATATTGTTTTCTTGTTTTTTTCACACATTTTATGATTTATCACACATTAAGGTAGCACTAGCATAAAATTGGTCCTGAGGAAGCAGCAGGGTAGCTTTTGCCCCCATTTTTACTGCAGAAACATGTCGACCTTTTATACGGAAAGTAAGTAGTTATTTGTTTAGACTACTTCTTGCACTGTTTTTAGTGATTTGAGAGAGAAGGAGAACATATTAAAGTTTTTTTCCCCTTCCTTACTCAATTTTATACTGTACCATTTTTTCACCTTTGCACATACACTTTGGTTTTACACCTAACCACTTCACATTGCACTGCTACTCAGTCAACCCAAGACATATTCCCGTTTACCAACTATTCATTGGGAATCCCATGGCAGGGTAGGTTATAACATCACCTGTTCTGCTGTGGATTTTTCACCGGTAGGTGAGAAGGAGCCCAAATGATGAAGGGCGGTCTCGGTCGTTGACTGATGGGTATTTTTCTGACACTACTTTGAAAACCCTAGGCATGACTGTAGGCATACCATTTGGTCCCCTGACATAGACATTGAAGTAGTTTATTGTTCCTTTGACCCCATGCTATTGTTAGTTGGTATATGTGTAGTTCGGGGGGTGTAGCATGGTAGGGTCGTTAAGCTTCCCCTAGGACCCTCCTCACTTAGTGTTGTATATTGTTTGGAGTGTGCATTGTATTCAGTAGAGTGTAATTATGTGGCACTGAGTGGTATTTGGAATGTATATTTCGTTGAATACAGTGTAATTATGTAGCATATATTTATGTGGCACTGAGTGGTATTGTGTGGAGTGTATGTTGCATTGAGTGCAGTGTAATTATGTAGCATATAATTATGTGGCACTCAGTGGTATTGTGTGGAGTGTGTTCCATTGAGTAGAGTGTAATTATGTGGCGTGTAATTATGTGGCACTGAGTGGTATTTGGAGTGTATGTTGCATTGAGTGCAGTGTAATTATGTGGCACTGAGTGGTATTTGGAATGGTGGTGGATGTGGACATGGTGGTGGTGGACGCGGTGGTGGTGGACGTAGTGGTGGTGGATGTGGTAGTGGTGGATGTGGTGGTGGTGGATATGGTGTGAGTGGTGGGAGTGGTGGTGGATGTGGTAGGAGTGGTGGTGGATGTGGTGGTGGTGGATGTGGTGGTGGTGGATGATGTGGTTGTGGACATGGTGGTGGTGGATGTGGTGGACGCGGTGGTGGTGGACGCGTGGTGGTGGTGGACGAGTGGTGGTGGTGGACGTGTGGTGGTGGTGGACGTGTGGTGGTGGTGGACGCGTGGTGGTGGACGTGGTGGTGGTGGTGGACATGGTGATGGTGGACATGGTGGTGATGGTGGACATGGTGGTGGTGGTGGACATGGTGGTGGTGGTGGATGTGGTGGGCATGGTGGTGGTGGATGTGGTGGTGGGTGTGGTGGACGACGTGGTGGACATGGTGGTGGTGGGGTACGTGGTGGTGGAGGTGGGTGTGGTGGTGGTGGATGTTGTGGTAGACGTGGTGGTGGTGGTGGACATGGTGGTGGTGGTGGTAGTGGTAGTGGTAGTGGTGGTGGTGTTGGTGGACATGGTGGTGGTGGTGGTGGATGTGGTGGTGGTGGACGTGGTGGTGGTGGACGTGGTGGTGGTGGATTTGGTGGTGGTGGACATAGTGGTGGTGGATGTAGTGGAGGTAGTGATTGTGGATGTGGTGGTGGTGGACGTGGTGGTGATAGTGGTGGTGGACATGGTGGTGGAGGTGGTGGTAACCTGCCTTTAAAATGCACAAAACAACATAAGGTTTAATAGTTTATATACTTGGAACATTTAATAAATGCACTATATTAAGGGAAGCATAAAAGTGTGTTAAAATGATGTTCCAGTAGTAAACATATTAAAAAGCTAGAACACACTGTAACTTAGTTAAACAATGTTATGTAGTGTGCAGTATATCCAAGTGCACATAAACCCTGGGCTTGATTAAAAATTACCTTACACAGTAGGAGAAGTTCATAGCGGTACACAACTGCATTATACTCGGGGAAGCATAAAAGTATGTGAAGCAGAAGTAAGACCCTAAGTTGCATCAGAAGTCAGCATGAAGAATAAAGTAAATATATTTAAAATGCAGTTGAGGAAGCATACAAAGAATGTAGACCAGTGTCTGGGATTTGAGAGGGAAGTGTTAAGTGTGTCTGCATGTGGTGAAAAGCAATCAATGTTTAGGTTGGGGCTCCTGCTCGCAGATTAACCAAAGATGGTGACACAGATAGTGATCAAAGGCCTTCCTGCCGGACTGTCAAACGGATTGCTTGAGGGGAGGTTTCCCACAAGGAAATAAATCATGGCAGCTGTCTGCTCTTTTCCACTTTTGCCGACCAGAAGAACCATCTAGGATTATATTATTCAATTTTAAAACAAGTGTTGCTCTTGTGTACGGCATTTAATAAAGTATATACCATCACTTCCTTATCGAGCTTACAAACTGAAGCACTTCTAATATAACCAATAGATACTGTGCCTTATGATGGTGTCGTTCGCCCAGGGGTGGGTGAGAAGTCACCGCAGTATTGTAAACAAGCTGTGACAAGCTATCAGCGTACTTTGAGGGAAGTCAGGGGGTACAGGTGGTCATCTGACATTTGTCTACACGTATGCACTGGTTTAGTGATCGGTACGGGGCCAGCACCCGCGCAGACAGCTGCTAGAACAGATCGGAATGTGTATACCAGGGGCTGCAAGCAAAGGCAGCGGCAGAGGCATGCTGGGTGAAACCCAGCACAGGAGGTGGGGTGGGGGAGGAGGCGAGGGGGTGGAGAGAGCCTGAGGGGAGAGCGGAGAGTGAAGAGGTGTGTAGCTGGTTGTAAGAGGGTGCGAGGAATGGCCAGAGGGAGAGAGGGAAGTGGGCAAAAAGTGAGGTAGGGCATTGAGGCAGACATAAATCGCTGGAAAATAAAAGGTCAGGTCAGAAGAAGGGGGGGGTCGTGTTTCAAAGGGGGAGCGGATAAGGAGGCTAAAAAGCAAAGGGCGAAGCATAGAGGAGAAGAGGGAAGAACGTGTGAGGAGCAGGGAGCTGAGAGAAACACGGACGTTTAGTGAAGCAAGAAAGATAAGGATCAAAGAGCAGTGGGAGAAGTAAGATGAAGGCGTAATAAGAAAGTGGACAGGCAAAAGAGGCATGGAGAAACAGAGAAAATAAGTTCAAGGAGTAGGGAGTGTGGAAGAAAACGAAGGGAGAGAGGCGAGAATGGCTTAAATGCAGTCATGGGAGAGAAGAAAGGAACTAGGAAAGAGGGAAGTGGAAAAGCAGAGTGGAGAGATGGTGGAAAACAAGGGGGGAGAGGCAGAGTGAAATGGAGAGGGGAGGAGAGAGAGAGTGATGAGGACACAGAGTTGGAAGAGGCAGGGGAGGCTGCAGGAGTTGAAAGGTAAAGAAGGCAGAAGTAGGCCTATGCGAGTTTTTGCTATGAACAAGAGACCGGCAATAATAAAAAATGCACAACACAAATGCACATAACAGACTTCGGGTAAGATATGTTGTTCATATAGACAGTTTCTGACGTGAGATAGGGATAATTGTTTTCGAAGGTTATCGTTTTCACATATTAAACCCGGTACTGTATCGATTTGTAAAGCAAGCGTCTTAAGTAGTTTTCAGGCAAGTTTCCGTTCGCAGCGCTGTAAGAACCTTCAACAAGACCTTTATTTCCGTATCTGAGACCGGGAAACTGGTGACTGAAAGACACTGGGTAAGATCAGAATAGGGACAAAAACTATTCGTGGTTTGATCAGGAAATATTTTGGATCCAAGGTCTGATAATTATAGCTCCATTTCTATTCTTGAATGGAGTATGGAGTACTTACAGCAACTTCCTTTCTGTAATGACAGTGAACGATTTAAAGCGGTCGGTCCATGTGGAAAGACAATTGTGAAGAAAACCATCTGAAAGAATACGCAGTCTACACAGAAAGCGAGATCTGACCATGTGCAAAGGAGTGCTCTTTTAAATAGCAAAACAAATGGAGGAGTACCCCTATAGGCAAAACAGAGAAAGTCTCTGTGCCAAAAGCTTAAGGCTTAATCAAGCAATTGTGCCCAACCTTTACGTAAGACATAGCATATCCTTCTTGAAGACCCCTCCCTCACCAACCTAGTTGGTGACATGCTTCATCATTGGGGTCCCACCCCGAAGGCAGGGTGCCAACAGGGTGTGCTACGACACCTGATTACAGTGGAGCGGGTATTTTTTCTTTTATATGTGAAGTGATAAAAAAGGGGGAAGTGATTTAAAAAGGGGCCAGATCTACTCACTTCAAAAATGTTATTCATGAGCGACTAGGCACCCTAATAAAAGAACTGTGACACCTATGTCTAATTATGTAGACTCCGGTGTACAAGACGTGTAGTGTTATTAAAATAGCGACGTGTGCTATGTGATTTAAAATTAAGGTCATAGGTCTACATGTTTCAACCTCTTGCGATTGTGGGTTTTCGTCAGGACCAAATAGAAAAAGAGAAAAAGACCTGGGTGGTACGCACACGCTAAGACTGGCTTAAGAACAAAATCAACTTTCATGCCACCACCACATATGATCCCCGTGGAATTAACCACATTCGAACAAGCTGTCTTCAACGAAGATGAGACGCTGACCCCAAAAAAAACATTCACAAATCTGACAAAGAATGAGAAGATCGCGCTCGAGACCCTCAGGAATTGTGATACTATCGTGATTAAACCCGCAGATAAAGGCGGTGGTGTGGTGGTACTGGACAAGTCAGCATATCAAATCGAATGCTGGAGACTACTGTCAGACGAGACGAGCTACCGAGAACTACCAAGTGACCCCACGGAGGAGCTACGCAGCGAGATAAAATCGCTAGTTGAATATGGAGAAACAAGAGGATACATCTACAAACAGGAGGCGTATTTCTTATGCAAAAGTGAAGGAAGAACACCGTATTTCTACACACTCCCAAAAATGCACAAGAGCAAACACCCCCCACCTGGAAGACCAATAGTGTCCGGCCTGGGTTCACTTTTAGAACCACTATCCCGCTTCTGTGATGTATTCTTTAAGAAACTGGTACAAAAAACAAGCACATACCTTCAAGACACCAAAAGCTTGCTACAACTACTCAACGATCTCACTGTGGACGATAACACCATCCTGGTGAGTTTCGATATTGAGAGTTTGTATACTAGTATTCCCCAAGACGCCACGCTGAAAGTCCTGGAAAAAGCTCTCGAGGAGGAAGAATGGACTTCCAGAACCCCGAGAAACTTTATTTTGGAATGTGCAAGGTTGGCATTAAAAAGAAACTATTTTGAATTTGAGGGAACACTATACCTCCAGATGGGTGGAACTTCGATGGGGAGCACATTTGCCCCCAGCGTGGCAGGACTGAACGTCCATGACTTCGAGAAGAAATATATACTCAGTGACAGCAAACCCTTTAGATCATACATTTCGTTATGGAAACGGTACATCGATGATGTGCTGGCAATCTGGAATGGACCAGAAGACTCTCTGGCCTCCTTTTTCAACTGGATGAATACCTGCGACGACAATTTAAAATTCACCTATGACAAGGACAAAAACACACTGGTGTTCCTTGACCTTGTGATTAACAAAGAAAATTGGAATTTTGAAACTGTTACACACTACAAACCTACGGCAAGAAACAACCTTCTAAGATCCGAAAGTTTTCATCCGAGGCCATTGCGGGAGAATCTTCCCTATGGGCAATATTTGCGAATCCGACGTAATTGTAGTCAGCTCAAGGACTACAAAGAACAAGCAAGCGATCTCACAAAAAAACTGAAGGATAGAGGTTATCCGAACAAAATCCTGCAAAAAAAGTCAAAAACGAGCACGCAATCAACCCCGGGAAGTACTTTTGGACAATACAGTAAAACCAACCGAGAAAACTCCCCTCACATGTGTTACAACATACAACAAAATTTCCAATGATGTAACCAGGGTAATAATTAAACATCGATCGATTCTGAATTCCGGCAAAATGGAATGGGAAAAAACACTCTTTTCCTTCAAAAAAGCAAGAAGCATAAAAGATGCAGTGGTAAACACCAAACCAATAACAAAAAAGCAGTACAAATTGAAACAGTGCTAAACACATGGTGACTACCGAAGGTCACGGGCCACTACAAATGTGGCAATTGTAGTGTGTGCCCTTTTACTACCAACACTAAAACCTTGCTCCTGGAACCTGGTAAGCTATGGACAATCCAAGGCCACACAAACTGTAACAGTGAAAATGTAGTTTACAGAATAACGTGCCCGTGTAATCTTCACTACATTGGCATGACCAACAGAAAAGTGAAACTAACTATAGGGGAACACAGAAGCACCATCAGGTGCAAGAAGTCCATGACTAGGTTTACAGAACACTAACTAACTGCAGGACATACACCAGATAATATACAATGGACAATAATTGAACAGATAAGTCCAGGTAACAACCTAACCCAACGGCTCTTTGAGAAGGAACAAAGGTGGGTCTACAGGCTGTCGACACACAGGATTGGTCTAAATGACAACATTACGTGGAATTCGGTCATGGGATGACTGAACCCTCACTCACTGGCTCACTTTATTGCTAAGCGTTCCCTGTAACTAGGGCGTCTTTAATTTCTTCCCTGAGCGCCCTTGGTCGCCATAGAAACTGTGTTTCAAGCCTCATTCTGATACCACGATGTGTTGATTGGATAATCGGCACACCTGACTCGGTGGACCCCGCCCATTCCAGGAAGCAGAATGCCTAACTACCTGATCGCTTCCTCACTATGGGTTAGGGAATCCCACGGGGCATACCGTCTATGGAACCAAGTAGCTTACCAGTTCGAGGAACAGAAGCCGCAAGTAAGTCTGATCATACACGATCTCCCGGGATTTTTGTACAGTCAAACGAGTTGACATTCCGTCACTCACCACATCCTTCACTCGTGTTTTATTTCAATTCTTTAGATTACGCGAGCATCGCCTTTGGAACACGGACGCCCATGAAGCGGATTCATTCCGCTCTATGAGTAAGCTGAATGTTTTACAATTATCCGGGTGTGACCCTGCTACATTTTTTAGGAACTGTAAAATCCTGTAAATTGGATAATTAAATGTAGCGTTCCCGGGTATATCGTGAGACACCCTAATCTCCCAGATAGTATCCGTTTACCACCACGAAATGCTTAATGTGCACAGATCGCACCGCCAATTAGTCTCTTCCAGCAAGAAACTTAAAACAGTCACACGACCTGGTGTGAGGATCACCAGTACCAAAGCCAGATACCGAAAGCAATGGCTGGGTACGGTCGTAACACGGTAGTCACTAATATGGTCAATCAACCATTTTTGTCTACCCACTAGAACGACAATCCGCTCTTTTCACACATTTGGTTTTTCTATATGTTACATGTGTAACAAATGTTTGTCTTATGTATTGTGATCCCAACCCCCTTTTCCTGATATTTTCTTCACAGGTTTTTCTTTCGGAGTAGGGAGAAGACTACATTTTGATAAGGGACACAAGTTTGTGTTTCCTAATTAACACTGATCGAGGGCAGGACGTGCCTTAGCGTGTGCGTACCACCCAGGTCTTTTTCTCTTTTTCTATTTGGTCCTGACGATAACCCACAATCGCAAGAGGTTGAAACATGTAGACCTATGACCTTAATTTTAAATCACATAGCACACGTCGCTATTTTAATAACACTACACATCTTGTACACCGGAGTCTACATAATTAGACATAGGTGTCACAGTCCTTTTATAAGGGTGCCCAGTAGCTCAGGAATAAAATCTTGAAGTGAGTAGATCTGGCCCCTTTTTAAATCACTTCCCCCCTTTTTTATCACTGCACATACAAAAGAAAAAATACCCGCTCCACTGTAGTCAGGTGTCGTAGCACACCCTATTGGCACTCTGCCTTCGGGGTGGGACCCCAATGATGGAGAATGTCACCAACTAGGTTGGTGAGTGAGGGGTCTTCAAGAAGGACATGCTATGTCCTACGTAAAGGTTGGGCACAATTGCTTGATTAAGCCTTAAGCTTTTGGCACAGAGACTTTCTCTGTTTTGCCTATAGGGGGTACTCCTACATTTGTTTTGCTATATATCTCCTTTAGGGGACTAGGTGTTCCTACCACACCTTGTAGTGAAATACCCTTACTCTCTCTTTTTGTTTTACTATAGTGCTCTTTTAAATGCCTACTGCCTTAACCAACTGCTCAGAGCATACACTGTCTGTGACTGGTGACCTGCAGAGCGCGTGAATGGGAAGAGCGGCCGTGGGAGGTGGGAGGGAAGTAGGAGAGTGCGATGTGCAGGCGGGGAGCGGGTAGCTGAGCCTTTGGAGTTTGTGAGGCACTGACAGACAAATGGTGGTTTGTGACGTAGCTGGTTTGTGCACGTGAACGGACCACATAAACTGTGGCAAATCTGCAGTTGGTTTCAGAGCTTATTTGGCCCTCAATACTCTCGTATATTTATCACTTACGTGATAAAATAGTCGAGACCTAAAAACGAGTCTAATAGGGGCAGAAAGGCACAAAAAACGAGTCTAACAGGGGCAGGAGGGCACAAAAAACGAGTCTAACAATGGGCAGAAGGGCAGAAAAACAAGGTAAAAACGAGTCTAACAGAGGGCAGCAGGGCACAAAAAACGGGTCTAACAGGGACAGAAGGGCACAAAAAATGAGTCTAATAGGGGCAGAAGGGCAGAAAAACAAGGGAAACAAGCTTTGGGTAGAAGGCATTAGTGCACTCGGATTTAAGAGTAGATTGAAGTATCCTCATGAGGGCAGGAAGAGGCAGCCTGAGGACAGGGTGCTCTGCGAGGGGGTAGCTATGAAGCGTTTAAGCCGGCACAAGGCGCATTTCAGAAAAAGACGCGGGAAAGCGCGGGAACATTTCTTAGGTGAAAGTGGGTGGTTAATGGAGGCAAGAACTTCGCACATGCTACAGGTAAATGTTCCTTGAACAACATGAAACAAAAATGCATTCATAACGTAGACAGACTAGAATGCTAGAAATGACACCTTCGAGACTTCAACACACCAACCTCTGCTCAAATAACGGCTAAATTAGTTTATTACAGGAAAACGAACCATAGAGAAACAGAAACGCATGTATAGGCATTGATGTGGACAGTTGAAAGCAAGAAAACTGTACTTGGATGGTAAAAGGTCACAGTAAAACAACAAACAAAAAACAGCGGCAAAGACTGCTTACAAAGGTAAAACAAGTACGGGAAATGCAAGTGGCCGGGAAATGCTAGTGCTGGGAAATGCGCTTTCCTTTGTAGTGAAGCAGGAGGCGGGGGAGCGGTTCCCTTTGAAGTAGCTCACGGCCTCGCGGACGTGAAAGTAAAAGCAATTAGGGGGGAGGAGAAGTGAGGCAGAGGCTTTGATGTGGACGCGCGTTCCGCACTAGTAATCAACACGCACTGTCCAAAATCCTCGATGGTTTCAGAGCTTGCATTGCCTACTATAATTCTCGACAACAAGCATTGCTAAAAGCAATGCTTTAAGTCGAGACCTAAAAACTGCACTGATCCCTTTATCGGACACAGGCTGTTTTTAAGCAAACATGTCATGTTTGGGAATGCAAATGCAGGGACTGAGGTCTGTTGAGGTCTGCTTACCCTTGCATGCCTAATCCCTGCATCAGAAGCCAATAATAGGGGTTTGTAACTGCAACCTCCCTAATTAATGTTCATTAGGTAGGGCAATTTACAAATGTACACTATGTTATGTGTCCCTTTAGTGCATAGCCGAAATGAAGGAGCATAATTTGCTCCACCATTGCAGTATCATTCCAGTGACATGGGTCGGAGGCCTCTTGGGTGTGTTCCACCATAATATTGCTTCCTGAATATTTATTGACCCAGATATTGTGCCAGAATCTAGAGAAGTGAGTAGTATCATAGAACTAAATAGGGCAAATAGAAAATATACTTTTATACAAAATCTGATGAAACGGGAAATTCCAATGTATGGTAATGTTCTTGAATCCCTGCCCTGACTGCCTCAATTTCTGAATCCCTGCTACTGATGTTTGGTTATGGGAGAACACTGATCATGAGTGTGCACCATGACATAGGTCTATCTCACAGTTATGTAGTCTGCATAAGTCTGGGAGGGGCACACCGAACGCTCCCATTGTGAATGTAGGGGCCTGGTGAGCTTACCTGGAGTTCAGTGACACAAGAACTGTAGTAGAAGCATACCCGTTATGTGTTCATTGCAATCTGTAATGTTAGCAAACCTTTTTACCTGTGTCACTGAAGTGGGGCAAACTGGCCATCTGTGCAACGTTCTGTCAATGCATACACAACACACTCTTGTCCTGCTGGACAGAATGTAGAGCAAGTCAGTGGGTGATACTTGCGTTTGTTTGTGTGTGCATGTGCTGGGTTGCATGAGTGTGCCTGTGGATGATACATAACATGGTTTATGGTTTTTTTGAAAGACAAAGGCCTGGAAAGGCTGGTGAGGACTGCATCCCCCACACAGCAAATGTGAATTGTTGACATTCCTGAGGGTTTGGAGGGTACTGAGAGTTTGTATGGGACATACACACACTGAAGGGAGACAAGATGGGCATCCTCTGTGAACATCAATTGGCTCTTCCATTACAAGAAGAGTTACTGGTCAGTGGCACCTGGGCTCATTGTCAGGAAGATGGTGGGACTGATAAGGTTGGTACTACAAGTGAATCTTGATAGAGAGGACATCTTAGACATTTGAACCTTTATAGGGCATATTTCAGTGGAGGTTGACATCCTGGTGTGATCCCCTATGACTCATTTGTCATGTGATATGAGCCACTAAGCAATGTTGTAATTCCTGCTGTGTCAAACTGTTTCTTTGCTATAGGACAGTGCAAAGGAGAGAGCACTTCAAAGGAGATGACACACCCAACAAAGATGTCAAAGCCCATACACTACACTAAATCATAAATGTGTCTGGATTTGCAAAGGTAGGAGCCCCAGTCCCATACCATAAAAGCATCATTTCATCAGGAGTGGAAAGATCACCAAAACTTCTTGTTATTAGAACCAGAATGGGAACCAATATCTGGTAGTCTCCCATCTGGATGAGGATCTGTGCTTAATATGAGCCAGTGGTTTCTGGTGCTCAGCACTGGCACTTAATTGTCAGCACTGGGGCCTGTTACAGTCTGCCATAAGGTGGCGCTGTCTGACTAAAGCAAGCCTCTCTCCCTCTGCGTATGAAGCAGGTGCAGCCTGCTCTGAGATCCCCACCCCCTCCCTCTGACTTAAGAGAAAGAAAGTATCAACATTGTTTCTCTTCAGTCAGAGGAGAAAGGCCGGAAAGAGGACGGGGGTAGGGGCCACAGAGAACAGGAGGCAGCACAGAGCACTGCTCGGGACCCTGACAAGGATGAAGGTGGGGGCCCCAGAGAGCAGGAGGCAGCACTGAGCACTGCTGGGACCCTGACAAGGGTGGGGGTGGGGGCCCAGAGACAGCAGGAGGCAGCACAGAGCACTGCTGGGACCCTGACATGGGTGGGGTGGGGGCCCCAGAGAGCAGGAGGCAGCACAGAGCACTGCTCGGTACCCTGACAAGGACGGGGCTAGGGGCCCCAGAGAGAGGGGAGGCAGCACAGAGCATTGCTCAGGACCCTGACAAGGACAGGGGCTGGGGGCCCCAGAGAGAGGGGAGGCAGCACAGAGCACTGCTCAGGACCCTGACAAGGACGGGGGCTGGGGGGCCCAGAGAGCAGGAGGCAGCACAGAGCACTGCTCAGGACCCTGACAAGGACGGGGTGGGGGCCCAGAGAGAGAGGAGGCAGCACAGAGCACTGCTCGGGACCCTGACAAGGATGGGGGCCTATGAGAGAGAGGAAGCAGCACAGAGCACTGCTCAAGACCCTGACAAGGACGGGGGCTGGGGGGCCCAGAGAGAGAGGAGGCAGCACAGAACACCGCTCGGGACCCTGACAAGGACAGGGGATGGGGGCCCCAGAGACAGAGGAGACAGCACAGGGCACTGCTCGGGACCCTGACAAGAATGTGGGCTCAGGGCCCCAGAGAGAGAGAGGAGGCAGCACAGAGCACTGCTCAGGACCCTGACAAGGACGGGGGCTGGGGGCCCCTGAGAGAGAGGAGGCAGCACAGACCACTGCTCGGGACCCTGACAAGGACAGGGGTGGGGGCCCCAGAGAGAGAGCAGGAGGCAGCACAGAGCACTGCTCGGCACCCTGACAAGGACGGGGGTGGGGCCCAGAGAGTAGGAGGCAGCACAGAGCACTGCTCAGGACACGGACAAGGACGGAGGTGGGGGGCCCAGAGAGAGAGCAGGAGGCAGCACAGAGCACTGCTCAGGACCCTGACCAGGACGGGGGGTGGGGGCCCCAGAAAGCAGGAGGCAGCACAGAGCACTGCTTAGGACCCTGAAAAGGACGGGGTAGGGGCCCCAGAGAGAGAGCAGGAGGCAGCAAAGAGCACTGCTCAGGACCCTGACAAGGAGGCAGGGGGGGGGCAGAGAGAGAGCAGGAGGCAGCACAGAGCATTGCTCGGGACCCTGCCAAGGGTGGGAGTAGGGGCCCCCAGAGAGAGCACTCTCCAGGGCAAAATTCATACGAGAAGGGATGATGCAGCAAAATGGTGCCCTCAGGTAAGCACTCTTGTTAAAAGCACCACATGGGCATCCGCAGGGGGAGGCAAGGGGGGCCGAGAAGGGTGCAAGGCAGAGGGGAGAAGGGCGCATGGTAGAGAGGAGAAGGGTGCAAGACAGAGAGGCGATGGGTGCAAGGCAGAGAGGAGATGGGTGCAAGGCAGAGAGGAGATGGGTGCAAGGCGGAGAGGAGATGGGTGCAAGGTAGAGAGGAGAAGGGTGCAAGGCAAAGAGGCGATGGGTGCAAGGCAGAGAGGAGAAGGGTGCAAGGCGGAGAGGAGAAGTGTGCAAGGTAGAGGGGAGAAGGGTGCAAGGTAGAGAGAAGGGTGCAAGGTAGAGAGGAGAAGGGTGCAAGGTAGAGAGGAGAAGGGTGCAAGGTAGAGAGGAGAAGGGTGCAAGGCGGAGGGGAGAAGGGTGCAAGGCGGAGGGGAGAACGGTGCAAGGCGGAGAGGAGAAGGGTGCAAGGCAGAGGGGAGAAGGGTGCAAGACAGAGGGGAGAAGGGTGCAGGGCAGAGGGGAGAAGGGTGCAGGGCAGAGGGGAGAAGGGTGCAAGGCAGAGGGGAGAAGTGTGCAAGGCCGGGGGGAGAATGGTGCAAGGTAGAAAAGGGTGCAAGGCTGAGGGGGAGAAGGATGCAAGGGGGAGGGGGATATGGGTGCAAGGGGGAGGGCGAGAAGGGTAGAAGAGTGAGAGGGAGTGGAGTGAGAGGGAGTGGAGTGAGAGAGTGGGGAGAGAGTGGAGAGAGAGTAGAGAGAGTAGAGAGAGAGTAGAGAGAGTAGAGAGAGAGAGGGGAGAGAGAGTGGAGAGAGAGAGAGTGGCGAGAGACAGTGGGGAGAGACAGTGGGGGGAGAGAGAAAGAGAGAGAGAGCGAGAGAGACAGTGGAGAGAGAGACAGTGGAGAGAGAGACAGTGGAGAGAGAGTAGGGAGAGAGAGGGGAGCGAGAGAGAGTGGAGAGAGGGGAGCGAGGAGAGAGAAAGAGAGAGTGGAGAGAGAGTGGAGAGAGAGAGAGGAGAGAGAGAGTGGAGAGAGAGAGTGGAGAGAGAGAGAGAATAAAAAGAGTGAGAGACAGTGGAGAGAGAGACAGTGGAGAGAGAGTGGGGAGAGAGAGACAGTGGAGAGAAAGACAGTGGAGAGAGAGAGAGAGTGGAGTGAGAGAGAGTGAGAGAGAGTGGAGAGAGAGACAGTGGAGAGAGAGGCAGTGGAGAGAGAGGCAGTGGGGAGAGATGCAGTGGGGAGAGAGACAGTGGAGGGAGAGACTTGGAGGGAGAGACAGTGGAGAGAGAGTGGAGAGAGAGACAGTGGAGATAGAGTGGACAGAGTTGAGAGAGAGAGAATGGAGAAAGAGAGATAGAGTGGAGAGAGAGTAGAGACTGACTGACTCAGAGACTGAATACTGACTGACGGAGAGACTGGCTGGCTGAGAAACTGACAGAGAGAGAGACTCACTGACTGAGAGAGGCTGATTGACTGACTGACTGACAGAAAGAGAGAGATAGAAGGACTGACAGAGAGAGATAGACCGAATGACTGACAGATAGCGAGAGAGACTGACTGACTAAGAGAGGCTGAATGACAGAGAGAGAGAGACTGAATGACAGAGAGAGAGAGAGACTGAATGACATGAAGAGAGAGACTGACTCACAGAGAGAGAGAGAGAGAGAGAGAGAGAGAGAGAGAGAGAGAGAGAGAGAGAGAGAGAGAGAGAGAGAGAGAGAGAGAGAGAGAGACTGTGATGGAATTGGGGTCACAGTGTGTATGAAGCTATGCAATGCCTCTTAGGATTGCTATTGTCTACTAATAAAAATGTATTATCAAAATGTGCTCTTTGTAGTTACATCTGCTTTTGAAATACTGCATTGTCGCTTTGTCGAATGTTTTAAAACAGAAACGAGAAGGAGCAGTGGATGCACTTTTGTCAAAACTGAATGATGACTGGGCCCGATGTTGTATATCATGACAGGCGTCTGCATCAGGAAAGCCACCTAAAATTGGGCAAACTTCCCCGGCCTACTGATGGCAGGGGCCCTGTAATGAATGGACGACCACCTATGATAGCCTGCTGGTAGACTACGCCCAACCTTTAACTCCACCATCCAGTGTTACTTATAACGGCTGTATTGGTGACAGTGGCGTAACAATAGCCCCGCATCCCCTGCAGTATGGCGGCTGGCCTGAGAGCTCTAGAATGGCACAGAGGATGGGAGGGGGGCCCCCTCCACATTGTTTGCAGGGGGCCCCCTCAAGTTTTGTTACGCCACTGGGTGGTGCTGGCTGGAGGAATGTGTGGTACAAGGTGCAGTGGCCTCCTGATGTGAAACCTTGCACTTATTTTTTTGCAAATTAAGTACTGATAAGGGGCCATCACCCAGAAGCCAAGAACACTTGTCCTGTGACTGAAGCACTAGCCTTCTGCATCCCTGCTAAGACCAGAGTGCCCTATAAGGAGGAGAAGAGAGCCTGGAGGGACAGTGGCCCATCTGGGATCCTGAAGAGTGGATCCTGGTGAGCAGAGTGTAAAGTGCCTTGTTCAACTGAGACTGCTATGGTAAGGGAGCCATCTGTTCACCTGCAGAAATCAACATCCCGCCTTGGGCTGTAGTGAAATTATGGTCCATCAACAGGTGTTGCAAATCTCATTGGGGTTATTGCTCAAGACTGTGACCCGTGTGTTGCAGTAGGGACCCACTGGGACTGCTGTGGCCGTTGTTTACTGCCACCAAGACTGTTGGGGTTGTTGCTTGTGCTGTTGAGACTTTGGGGCGTCACCCAAGTCTCTGACTCCTTATAGCAGGCCCAGGCCACTGAGACAGTTGGGGTTGTACTAAGAGGATCCGGCTTCACTGCTGTTTATGTCTGTGACCCACCATATGCCACGAGGGGTACACTAGAACGACTGTGGACATTACCGTCTTGGTAGAGTCCCTGCAACCATTGGGAACAAGTCCAGAAGTTGCTTGCAGGAGAGCCGCTGATTCACTGATTTACCTGTAGGAACTTAGAAGAACGAGCTGCTCCACCTGAAAGCTGTCACAATCTGTGACTGCTCAGAATGCCAAGCCCGCAGACTGTGGAAAATTTGGGGAGAGAATCAGTCTGGTCCTGAAGGCTATTGTTGGGCTAAGGGTGGAAGCAGGGTCCCAGCTCAGCAGTGTACCATACTGAAAGTAGAAAACTTTCGAGGCTAAAGCCAGACTTTCATGAATATCAGTTGTGCAGGTTTCACCTGGGGACACAAG
Source organism: Lissotriton vulgaris (assembly GCF_964263255.1). NCBI lineage: Eukaryota > Metazoa > Chordata > Amphibia > Caudata > Salamandridae > Lissotriton > Lissotriton vulgaris. The sequence goes on from NC_141695.1 coordinate 1,311,762,716, forward strand.
CTAAAATCCTCCGGAAGTACAATGTTTATCATGAAGCAAGGGGGGTGGATGTGAGGACCCACAAGGGGGAGCACTGCCTTGGCAAGTGTGAGTGTGCTTGCAAGTTGAGAGACTACTTGTCTGAACTATTTCATGTGCTGTGTTTAGCATGTAACACTAGTGTGGGCTGCACCTGCGTTCACCTGCTATAATCCATAAACAAGACTGAGTCTAGTGTGTAGAAAGAGGGGGGTGGAACAAAAGGACCCACACGGGGAGCACTGCCCTGACAAGTGTGAGTCCACTAGTCTTGAGAGCCTACTTCTGTTAAGTATTTAGCATGCTGTGTTAAGTGTGTATATCAAATTCTGCTTTTTATACTAAAGATCAGTAGTGGGTTGTACAATCATCCTTTGGGATAAGTGTGGGGTTTTGAGTTATAAGCCTTGCATACCTTACAGCTACCTCCCCCATAACAGCCTTTGACTGTTTGACTGCAAAATCACTGAGAGCCAGTACTGAAGGGATAATATGTGGCCCAGTTACTCTGCACCCATAGTAGATCAGTCACCAGAACGTCAAGAATAACAGCGATTGGCAAAGCCAATAGGTCTCGACTTTGGGACCTTAAACGTGTTTAGCTAGAGCTATTGGCTTTGCTAATGTGTTTAAGCTATGTTGTACAGCACTGTAGCTTGTGTACAGCAAGTTGCAAAGTTATAATAAAAAAAATGTGTTATAAGCCTATTTGTTACTTTGCCAATAATTTAAAAAAAATATGTATAATTGAACAACTTTATTAGAAAAAAAAGATCTGTAGTATAAAGCAAGAGTCAGCAGTTACTAGCGCTACGAGGCCATAACAGTCACAGAAGAGCATTATGCAAAAATTGAGTAATATATGAAGCAGTGCACTTTTACCCTTTTCTTATTACTCCCTTAGTACCATTATCCTTTTTATAGCTACACAACCAATATGACAATGACATAACCTGTGGATAAAATGTGAGGCCACCCCAGTGGCAGAAGTCCCCAATGCAAGAAACAAATAATATGGCAAAACTGATGAACTTCACCAAAGGGAAATACAATTTTGCCATTTATTTTCTCCCCAAAAGTGACTATTCCTTTCCTAACAAGAAGCAGCTGGGCGGCAGTGAGAACCTATACAAAAATAAAAAATAAAAGGAGTCTTGCTTACCTGTTCTCATTGGGTATTGGAAGACTTCCTGCAGTGCAATACTGGTTGCTGCAGAACCACTGTTGTCTGCGCCTATCTCAGTGATCACCGCTGTGCCACAGGATGCTGTAGTACAGGGGCATGTCACGGGGTAGGAAGGAAGGCGCCGGGGTCCTATTGCTGTCACTGTAAATTTGCAAAACTTGCTGGCCCCTGCTCAAACTGTCTCCCTGAGCAGAAATAAATTAAAAACCTCAGTCACGTTACTAAACTTTCCTATTTTAATGAGGAGATTGCAAGGACATTTTGCAAATTTGAGACGTCCAGTGGTCAGGCTACTGCTACAGGAATTTATTTGCTTTTCCCAAAGATTTTGCCCACATCCAATTTTAGCATTTGATTTACTTCTCCTTGCTATGTACCAGGTGGGTGTGCTACAGTGTGTGAATGGGCCGAGCTGGCCCTCACAACACTGACAAGGGAGTAGCTCTTGAGATAATTTTTGAAGAAGGCGTCTATACTGCTGGTGGCTTCTTGGAGGCAATATTCTGTCAGAAAAAAAACATTGTGAGTGAGGCCCACCGAGTGATCTGTCCTTCCATGTTGATGTATTGCTTATTGGTTCGTGGGTCTCCAATTTGATTATATATTTAGCACAGGTGTCTACACTTACACTATTGACTTATGCTGCCGTCCACGTAACCCACAACAGCAGAATGCGAGCTGCCAGAGGGGCAACTAGAGCCAAATTTCGGGAGGGGGGGCTATGAAATAAAATTGGGGCGGGGCTAATTCTTCAAGCAATAGGCAGAGTGGAGCTGCAGGGGCTCTAAGCAGGGGCAGAAAAAACAAAAAAGCCTTATTACCAAGTAAAAGGTATTTTAAAGACCTGTGAAGTACTCAGGTGCGACTGTGTGTGCCCGGGATCGGTCTCAGACAGGGCTAACAAACACGACCGGGAGGGGGTTGGGGGGGGTGGGGGGTAAAAGCCTGCGGGTTCTGTGCTATAAATTTAAAAGCGCTTGTAAAAGTGTTTGCTCAAGTGCCTGTTTTGCTGCCAGCAGCGAGCACCAACCATTAAAGGCAGCCTGCCCTTTTTGAGCCCAACCTACTGGGGGTTTCTCAGTGGCGAAAAGCCTGGGCTGCAGGGAGGGACCTTCGGTGTCATAGGTACAAAAGATGAAAGTCACTCCTGTCATCCTGTAACCTGTCTGCTAAAGCGCTGAGCCTCGTAGCTGATGCTCACTCCACTGCCCTTTCTTACCGGCAGGTGAAGGGAAGAGGCCAAACAGGGATCGATGAGAGGTGATACAGTTGTAAACACCGCTTAGAAGTGTGCAGTGCCATACAGGCGATTGTGCAGGAGCACGCTGTGAAAGTGTCCCTGAGGGGCACTGTCTCACTCGTTAAAACGTTTTGCGCTAGACATGAAATGCAAACTTTGGACCAAGCTGTGTTTTATGAGTTTACGGAATAAAGTTTTTCAAGTTTCAGCACTGGCCCCCACAGACGCCTCCTCTCCCAACCCTTCTTCAGTAAACCCAGGTAAGCAATCTCCCCAAACACATTTCATTCAGTGTGGTTACACATAGGCCTTTCTATGCTACCTATTTCCTAGTTTTCCCTATCAGTACAATAGTGTGTTTCACCATGTTTACGCCCATTCCCTTTCTGATGAGGCTTAGAATTCATAAAAAAAAGAAGCAAATTCCCTCGTCCTGCTAATCTATCCACATGTATGGCCCCTCTCCAACAGCCTCAACAGATACCCTTATACAATCCCCAAAGGCCTGACCTCCCTCGCTCCTTCCCTTCTATTCCATTCTATTCCAACACATATGTGTTATTCTTCTCAACCCAAACCCTTGATCCGGTCTTCTTGGCATGAAATTAACATTCTATAGTCCCCTTTCTTGGGCCGCGTCTTTGGGTGTGCACTCACCTGCGCAGTACTGGAAGCCTGCCGGGAAGGGAGAGTGTGCGGCAAGCTCCAGCCGGATCACCACCAAAGAACCACTCAAAGGGTTAGACAGGACAAGGGACGCCTACCACAAACACAAAGCGGGAGGAATAAACACGCTGAAAAACGAGACTGAAAATTAAAACCAATATGACAAGGGGGAATAAGGGGGGTAAACATCTACAGACAGGCCTACGGCCCAGGACTAAGGATCAGTTTGTTATTATCAGCGCTTTACGCTTTCGCCCACGTGCTACAGTCTATACCATGATGTATTCCCCTTTCACGTGACGTAGCCAATTACAAACAGATGATTCAACCACTAGAATGCAGCAAGCAACGAATGCTATAAAATCATTAGTAACAGGATTCTGGATGCCTGTAGACGCTGAGGGTATGACAGCGTTTGCCTTGCGGGAGCGAGCAGTGGCAGGCGCGATAATTGCTAACAAATGGCGCTGCTGCTCGCTCCTGCAAGGGAAAAGCCATACATGCACGTGTACTAATAGGAAACAGTGCAAAACATGCACGAGTTTCAACAAAAACCCGGAGTGACTCCAAGAGGTCACTCCAAAGCAGCGCTTGCGCGCTGCATAGGCGAGCCCTGAAAAGGCCACAAGCCTCACACTTGAGCCCAGTTGTTCCTGCTTACCCTGTGGCTCTCATAAAAGCTTTTCTTTTAGTTGGGAAATGTTTCAATATATTTATCTCTCATTTCAATTAATTTAGTAATTGAAGTTTGTACTTATGTACATACATAGTATCATGCTAAAAATAATGTATATATTTATTGAAATATATTGTACACTTATTTTTCTGTAGTTAGTAAATCTGACACCTCCACAGTTCAAAACGTTTTCTATTGTTGCTTATTTTGGAGTGGGAATCGTAAATCTGACACCTCCGAAGCCTAATACCTTCCTGAATGAACAAATAAATGAAAGAATGAATGAAAAGTTTCTTATAAAGAGCACTGTCACTCAAAACGGAGCATCCTGGTGTTATTTCAGAGACAAAACCAAACATCAGCAGCATGTGCTAAGCTACCTTAGAAAGGCACTGAGGATCAAACCCAAACCTGAGAGTCATTCAATCAATCGTCTACAAAGATCATCAGGAGTCAAAATAGCAAAGTTTTAAGGCTTTACATAACATATTAATTCCCCGGACATCTCAGAAAGCTGGGAATTTCTTTTTACAGGCCCTAGAACCCAATGAGGTAAAAGGTTCTCACCTCTTTTTACTTTTTTTTGCAGAGTTTTATATAGCACAAACTGGACCCAAATCGAGTATCAGAGCACTTTACATAGCACCAGTTACGGTACATGAGGACACATGTTCATTTTTGTTAGGCACTGGGAGATTAAGTGATTTGCCCAGAATCACAGGATGTTTGGCGTCCTTACCGAGGCTCGAACCCAGATACCCATGTCTGAGGTTGATCGCCCTAGCCTAGTTGTGAATGTATAACAAGTTGGAATTGGAGGATCTTGGAGTTCTTTGAGTCCTGCAATGCATAAAGTGATTACAAAGTGGTACTTCAGGACTGTTAATTGTTAAACTCTGAACACCAAGGTCAGGGATTTACACAAGATACATTTGTAGACTGGAAGCGTGTGCAGTTTCACGAGTCCCTAAAAATTAGAGGTATTTTCCTGAAATCTTTAGGACTAATCTAACATGTTGTCCCACCTGAAGCTTATTTAGTAGCTTTTTAGCAAACCCTCAGTAAAGGTTATTGCAGTAATTTAGCCTAAGGTAATGAGCACAAGAACATTTTAGGGACTTGATCAGAGACAAAAAAGTGCCTGACACATGGTGAAACTGAAGGATCCCAGCAACGACCACTCACCATCCAACGGAGAACTGACCTAACACAGAAAAAGATCAAGAGCACCCTCATCGCCCCAGGACGGGTCCCGGCTACAACAAGCCTCCCCTCTAAATTGTTATTCACTGCGACATACGTCACCCAAGGTCCGCATAACATTTTAATTAGAGGGAACATCCTCAAACAGTTTACAGTTATTCCAGAATTGTGTAACCTGAAATCTAACTACATAACATCTATTTAATTTATACCCATTAAAGTCAATCAATTAACCAGAACCACACTAATCACATTAATATCAGAGGCAGTAAAGGAACTGGTACAATCAAAGTCCGATCAATTTAAAAGCTGGGATATAAAATTGGAGCGCAGTACCCGTCGGTACCCGTAAAACCCCCCGGCTCCCCCCCACAACCCTGGCAACCAACCCTTCTCAATACTAAAATCGTCCCAAAGTCAAATCCATGAAGGAAACGATGAACCAGCAAAGGAGAATTAAGCCTCGATGACGGCCGACTGAGCCTGACTGGCAGCTGCACTGTCTAGGGGTACCCACAATTTAAATAGCACCCATGTTGGCCTCACAGTAGGTTTTTGGAACATTAATGGCTTTACTGCGACCTTCGACCGGCTTAAACTGCAGAAATGGGGGATCCCTTCGGCCCTCAAAGGCCATAATCCAGCTTCACTCCAACACCTGAATCCATATAAAATTGGGAGAAAGATCCCACATCTCAAGGAAAATACAAACATTCTGTGGTGTAAAACAGGGGTGCATGTTGGCACCCCTTCTTTTTAACCTTTTCATTTCAGATTTACCACAGTTACTTGATGATGTTAATTCCCATCCTCCAATACTTAGAGGTAACTGCGCAAGCAATCTGCTAGATGCAGACGAGCTCGTCTTGCTTAGTCACACAAGGGTCAGCTTGCGGGGGCGTGGCTAGCCGCCTAAGATGGCGAACATGTTCAGGTGAGGCTCTGGACCCTGGGGGGAATGATCCTGTTTTAATCCCCTGAAACAGTGCCATGGTTGCCACATGAACTTACTTATCCTCAGTCACTGACCCGATGTAGTAAGCGGCCGAGTTTGAACCGGTAACTTGAAGCGACACCATAGTTTCCTGAACCCACCCATGCCCATGGGTACAGCGGCCTACCTGTGACGAGCCGCTGTGGCCGGGGCACTGTATTTCCTGCCTGCCGCTTCGTATCAGGAAACTTGGGGCCAGCACAGAAGAGAGATTGCCCCGATCATCTGTGGGTCCATGCTGCCTCTTGGGACCCTGCGGAATCGTGGGCTGTTGAGATTGAGCCCCATCGATTGCACAAGCTGTCCGGACCCGCATCGAGCAAGCTGTGAGTGCAGAGGGCTGCGCTGGCGACTGGACACTGGGGGGGGGCCTTGTTTCCTCATCCGCCGCGCCGCCACTTGAAGAGAAAGGAAATGAGAGGTTGAATCAATATCCCACATTGGCGTGGGGGGACGCAGGCCGGCCCCCAAATACTACGCTACCGTGACAACAGCCTGTCCGGGACTGCTTGGGAGGCTCCTGCACACTTAGAACTGCGGCGCTGCTGGCCTCGCTGGGCCTAACATGGCGGCGGTTTACCAAGCCCTAGGCGCTATGGGACTGGACACCAAAAGCACTATGCCTAGCCCCCAGGCTGTAATTTCTTGGTCCCACTGCCACGGGCTACCAAGGACGGACGTCTCCTCGAATGGGAGTCTGGGGAGCAACGAGGTGGTGCCATTTGGTGGACGCCCAGGGTGCCGCAGAACACTCAATCTACATTACCTGCAGTCGTGTTGAAGCCTACGGTGAAGAGCTTGATGCTGATCATAATAGATGGGGGCGCGCACTGTGGTATAGCTGTACCCCAGCAATCTCTACACGCCGTCCATTGAGCACAGAGGATAGTGCTGTACCTGCCACACCTACGCCCCAGATGTGATGACATGAACATTGCCTGGTAACCGGATTCAAAATTGGGATAGGACACAGCTCGACGCACCTAGTGTTTACACAGCACCCGCGGGTACGTATTGGAGATTTACTGAAGACAGGGCAGCCAGAAACGTAATACAGAGGGTAGAGTCCCCCCTGCTACTACTTTGCACATGCGTGGCCTCCCACTCACAGACGGCAACCAGCATGAGAAGACTCAAGGGGAAGACATTGGAAAGCAATCCCAGCAAGGGCGGACCAGCTAACCTGCCTGAAACCATCAGTAGACTTTCCTCGCAGGGGGCTGCCTCCCTCGAAACCACTGAGAACACTCAAGACAAACTGGATTTGATTTTAGAAGAAATCTGTGAATCTCGCAAAGCAATAGAACAACAAAATGGAACCCTCACAACAGGCCTTACCCTACTAAGAGCGGATCATGGCAAGCTGGCTGGAACAGTCCAAGAACATGGAAAAACTCTAACCAGCATAGAACCCCAAATCAGGGAAAACACCACACAAATAAAGCAACTCCAACAACAAATAAAAGCCCTCCAAGACAGGGTGAAAGATGCAGAAGGTAGAAATAGGCGTAATAACATACGCGTCATTGGCCTTCCGGAGCGCAGCGAGGGCACCAGGGCCACAGACTCTATGGAAGCCTGGTTCCGAGAACACGTGGCCCAGGACGGACTCTCACCATATTTCTGCATAGAAAGAGCACATAGGATCCCAACGGGGGCAGCAAAAGACCGGGCCCCCCCCCACTGCCGTTAATAGTTAAAATACTAAATTATAGGGATCAAGATGTACTTCCACAAAAAGCCAGGGAAAAAGTACAGATTCAATTTGAGAACAATTGAATATCGCTGTACCCGGATTACACAATCCTAGTACAATGCCAAAGGTCCTCCTACCAAGCAGTCAAGAAAAAAAACTACGGGCGGCCCAACTCAAATATGCACTACTATTCCCAGGCAGGCTAAAGATCCTCCTCAACCGGAAAACCTACTTCTTTGGTAGCCCAAATGATGTAGAAGAATGGCTGGAAGTGATGAATTTAGAACACAGCCAGAGTGTTTCTTTGGACTTCAGACGCCAGAGCCCCACGAAACCTCAGGGGCGTGGTAACCACTGTACTAATAGGTGCATACAGAACAACACCAGCTCTGTCCAAACCCATGACCAATTGCTGGCTGACAGGGCGAGGGCACTGGCCATGGCCGGCACCTTCAGAGAAAGTAACTCCAAGACCCTAACAGACTCAGAAGATAACACCATCCACTCAGATTTAGACCACAGCATCACACTATTTCCCTCGATAACTCCTCAGACAGTAGATGACATAGTGGATTACCAATGCAACTCATATGTACACACTATCTATACCCCTTGTGAGGCCCTGAATACACTATGGCAGCAATATTTGGCATAACAGTATCCTTTACTGTCCTAAAGTCAAGATATGCATATATGAGGCGATGTTGATGCAATTGCGATGATATGTTTATACCCCCCCTCCCCCGTGTTTCGTTGAGCTACCAGAGCTCTGCATTAGTAACAACCGCTGTATGGACGATGACAGCGACCCCCCCACTAAGCAAATGCACTGTTATGTGTTTTCTATATGTTAGAAATCTTTGTTGGGCCCAGCATAGTTGGATGGCTGAGCCAAGTATTGGTAGTTTTAAGGGAAGGGGCAACACCTGGTCTGCTACAACTAATTGGCTCCGCACTACAGGGAGCTCCACTCATCATAATAACTTATGCCTAGACATGCTACCACCATAGGCTCCTACAATCTGCTGACCTGGAATGTGCGTGGGCTGGGGGCTGTACAGAAAAGACACCGTGTCCACACACACTTGCTTAGCCGCAAAGCCCATCTCGTCTTCCTCCAAGAATCACACCTTACAGACACAGAGGCTTTGAAGACGTGTAAAAAATGGCGAGGCCATATTTACTCCACTAATTACTCAGAGTTTGCCAGAGGTGCGACCATCTGGATCCGGTATGGGGTTCCATTTACGGAGCTAGATCATCGCATAGATGATCAGGGTGAATATATCTTGCTGAAGGGCACTCTTGACGGCATAACTGTGATCCTGGGTAGTATATATGCCCCAAATTCTGAACAGGATAAATTTTTCCATTGTTTGGGTACAGCTCTGTTAGGGTGGGATACAATTCCCTGGATTTTAGGAGGGGACTGTAACACAGTACTTGATTTGGACAGGTCCCACCCCCCATTGCATGGCACTGGCGCCTGCAAGCAAGCAGATCTCCTGAAAACATGGCTACACGGTTAGGGCCTGTCTGACATATGGAGACTGATGCACCCTACAGATAAAGAATATTCCTTTTATTTGCCGGTCCATCACCTCCACACCAGGATAGACAGATTCTTATGTACAAAAACCATTGCCGCCCATGTCAGTCAATCCACTTATCTAGCCAAAACCTTCTTGGGCACACAATCCCATAGAGCTTACACTTACCTGGGGGAAAGTACCGACCCCAGTGCCTACCTGAAAACTGTGGCCCCAGTTGTTGGAGGATGCTCCCTTCCGCGTAGCTATTTCCACTACCATTAATTATTTTTTGTCTGAAAACTGGAATACAGCTTCCTCCAATCTCATAGAGTGGGACGCACTTAAAGTAGTGGTGCGGGGGTCTGCCATTGGACAGGTAGTGGGGGCCAGACAAGAGATAAATCGATTAGTGTAGAAAACCTAATGAATACCTTAGAACCGGAGGCAGTGACGGACCCTGAAAAGCGAGATGCCTTACAGAGTACCAGCATTAGCCACGCTGAAACGATAGAAACTCGACGGGGTATTGATTATAGAGCCTTTACACAACGGGAGCACGTTGAGGCAGACAAGGCCGGGACACTACTTGCCCGCATAGTAAGGGACAGACCAGAACCGCCAATCATCACACACATCAATACACTGAGCAAAGGACCAGTCTACAAACAATTCGAGATAAATTAGGCTTTTTGTAATTATCTTAGCGACCTCTATGCAGCCCCAGCACATCATAATGACACGTTAATGGAAGACTTTTTCCAGGATTTAACAATCCCCTCCCTGTCGGTGGATATACAGAAGGAACTCGCAGGCCTCATAACCCAACATGAAATCCGGGCAGCGATTAAAGGCCTAAATCATAACAAAGCGCCCAGTATAGACGACCTGCCCATAGAATTTTACTAAACTTATGTAGATGCCCTGGACCCTAAATTAGAAGAAGTATATAAGGTAGCACTAAAGGTTGAACATTTGCCACAATCTATAATGCAGGCGCTGGTCGTCTCATTACTTAAGCCTGGCCGTGATAGTACTGATTTATCCAACTATAGGCCTTTATCCCTATTGGCAACTGAATTAGAAATCTTGAGCAAAGCACTAGCAAACTCCATACAACTATACTTAAACACCCTCATACATAGTGATCAATGCAGGTTTTTACCGAATCACACCACGTCCTTCAATACTAGACGCTTAGATTATATCATGATGGCTACCCCAATGGCATATCAGACAGCTGGCTGGCTGGCGCTGGACTTACGCCAAGCCTTTGATTCCATAACATGGGAATACATGTTTGTTGCTCTATGGCGATTCGGCTTCCATAACGCCTAAATCAAATGGGTGCGCCTACTCTATACCTCTCGCACGGCTAGGGAATGCACTGGTCATTATATTTCACGGGAGTATACGATACACAGGGGTACCTGGCAGGAATGCCCTTTGTCTCCCCTGCTGTTTGCACTAGCGCTAGAACCCCCGGCGATAGCTCTGAAAAAATCAGCTAAGCAGCTGGGAATACTCATCGATGAAAATGCTCACCTGATTACAATATACGCCGACGATTTCCTCCTTTATTTACGCAATCTGACTGCTGAAGCTGAACCTCTACCCACTATATTTTCCTCCTTTGAAAGTATTTCCGGCCTTGCTATTAATACTATGAAATCGAATGCCTTCTATTTTCAACACAGACCCTGCCCAGATATGACACAATTCAGTATTTATACTTTACCTGTAGCTCACACAACATTTAAGTATTTAGGAATACAAGTGTATAGGGCACCAGTGGATAAACTAGAAGGCAACCTGCTGAAGGCCATCACCGCTCTACGCTCGAGTGTGGCCTTTTGTATATCCCTACCACTCTAAGTGGATACCCATTTCTAAGATGGTGATGCTTCCCCGTCTATTATATTTCTTTGTGATTCTGCCCCTGGTATTCCCACACTCAATCTTCTGCACCTTAAACACTATCTGTGAGAAGTTGGCCTGGTATATAATGCTCACTAATTCTAGTGATCACTTTGTACCATGCCAAACAACCCTTATGATGATTGGTTGTAAGTCAACCTTATAGACCAGTTATCCTAGTGGTAACGTGGACAAAGCAGTCTTAGGCTAAACTCTGAAAGGCATGTGAAGCCAGCTGTATTACCACACACAACCCCCTTGAATACCAAATGAAAGGACACCACACAGATATATATTGAAAATATATATTGGTGTATTAACTAAAAGTATCCCCTGGACTCTTTATGAGCACAGAAGCACAAGTGTTAAATCACAAGACAGTTTAAAATACACAAAAGTTGCACAATATGGATGAGCCCTAGGGGCCACCTAAACCATATACTAAGAAAGTGGTATAAGAGATACCAATCAGAACGGAAACAGGCCTAGGGCCTTGGGAATCGCTGGAGCTATTCGAGACTAGCAGTGACTAAGTCGGGAAAGGCCCGCGGGACTCGGGTGCAGTGTTTAAAGTGCACGCACTCACCAATGTAAAGTCTATGGTGCGTAAAAAGTAGAAAGTTAGATAGTTCGGAACCTTCCGAGTTACCTAGAACGCTGAAACTTAAGACACAGGCCCTTGAGATGTGTACCAGTGTAGGAACACCGGCGGAGCTGAGTTACCTCACCCACAGGAAGCGGGTGCACAGGATCGAAGTAGTGTCGGGTTTCGTCACGCTGGTCGATGGTGCTTGGAGCTGAAGATGCTGCAGGCGGCTCGATGTGAAGAGTTCCGGTGGATCCAAGGGTGGATCTGAAGATGTGAAGACCTGAAAGCAGAGGGGACAATGTTCAAAGTCACTAGCCAGTGACTACCGTGGAACCAGATTGGAACCAGGCGATGTCGGGTGCAACCAGGCGTTGAGGTGTAGCTTCTCTCTGCAGCCACGTGGACACCGGGGGTCGAGGACGTCCAGGAGTCGGTCACGAGCTGTCCCACGCAGACTTCTCGCTGTTGGCGGTGTCGGCGACCTGATCGGAGCAAACAGGCCTTGGCTAATGCAAGCCACACAGGAATCAAAAGATGCTTAACACTCGGACCAGCAAGGTCAGAGTGGGTGCTCCTTTTCAATATCAAAAGTGCTTTATTCGAGTATTACTCATAAAAGCAGACATACAAACATATAATAAAAAGCGATTAAATTTACAGAGTCATTTAGACGCAGCACATTACACAATTTAAAAAAGGAAAACTATAACGCATCATAGATACAGGTGCAGAGTTCATTACTATTAAGAATACCAAAGAAATGATAATCACAATGACAGTTAAAAGTCCTCAAAAATTCATACCATTAAAATTTCATACCGATGATACATTAAATGAGCGTTTACAGAGAATAGAGTCTAGCCTTTTCACAGGAGCTAGGGCAAGTCTGGAGCAACCAGACCCGCAGTGTAGTTCGTCGGTTTCGTCGCCAAGATGGCCGCTGACCACGTGGCTAGTTACCGGGATGGCGCATTGAGTGGCACAATGCAAAAGGGCCCCACGCAGATAGTGGAGATGCTGGGGGGCTGATCTTCGGTGCAAGGGCTGCTCGGTGGTGGGGGTTCTTAGTCCCCAAAGCACAACATCGAGGATGCCTCGGTTGCTGCGCAGTCAGCTTTTCGGGTGTCTTCCAAGATGTCCGGTCCCACGTCTCTCGGTGCCTCCACGGGTCCCTTCTTTGCAGGGACTGTGGATCGGGCTCTGAGAAGTCTGGGAGTCTGGGTCTTGTCAGGCTCTGGGCTCGGGCTCCGGCGGGAGGCGGCGGCAAAGCAGACGTCGAGTTGCTGGTTGTTGCCTGTGTTCACAGGGTGGCCACTCCTAGGCCACAAGGGAGATTCTCTTCAGTCTTCTGAGCAGCAGAATGTCGAAGTCCAGTCTTCTTCTTTGTTTAAAGTTGATTTCAGGATGATCTGCTGTGCAATGGCACTGCTCCCACTCTTATTCCCAATCTGAGGGGTGGATCACCTACTAGGTCCCTCCTCTGGGAGGAACCAGGAAGGGGGGCGGTTACACCCCCTTTCCTTTGTCCAGCTCCTTGCCAGGCCTGGGTCTGGAAAGTCCCAGGACCGGTTTGGACTGGCTTATGCACGGGGACACCTTGTGTGCCCCGGGCATGTCTCAATCTATTCAGCCCTGTCCTACCCAATACACAAAACCCTGTCTGGGGAGGTGCTCGCACCTCCCAAGGCAGGAAACCCTTTGTCCAGGCTTCCCTCGCTGGAAGGACTCCCAGCAGCAGGGGGCCAGACTTGTGTCTGTGGTGGCAGCATCGATTTTGTGATGCTGAGGCTCTGGTTAACTTTAACCGGGGTTAAGGCTACACACATGTCGTGTCCCTCTAGAAGGGTGGAATGCTATCCCCGTCGACAGAACTGTTGAGGGGATAGTATTCCAATTCGTATGACACCTTACTCGACATGTTTTGATAAAGCCAAACCAAAGATAGCATATAACCGCAAGGATTATAATGCACTTAAGAGTATATGGTATGGCAATATCCCGGAACAGCTTAGGGAGTGGTTCCCGACAGCTGCAGACAGGCTCAGCTCATGCTAGAGCACCATCTCACATATTTCCAAGCACTCTGCCTCCAGGATTGATGAGGCCTTCCATAGGAGTGGCTGATAGGAACATATGTGTCCAGTTTAGGGTTAGATATAGGGATACTATATCTAAGTAAGAGGTGTTTACACCAACTTACCCCAGCTGAGTGATCAGCCAGTTGTGTCAAATATGGAGGCCAGGCCAGGGGTGGCACAATACATGCTGCAGCCCCTGGTAGGCCTTGGATGCACCTATGCCCTGGGTACCTAGGGTACACTGTTACAGGGGCCAATAAGGTGAACCAGTTCCAATTGTGTATGCACCTAAGGTACATGGAGTCCATTTTAAGGAGAGAGTAATTAGCCTGGGGCTCTGAATAGCAGGATCCCAGGCCAACTATGTCAAAAACCAGCTAAACACCAGGCAAAATGTTTGGGGGTAACCATAGTCAGATATCCACCTTCCTACATAACCCCCCCCCAAACGAAAGGAGATAAGGCTATCCTTGACCAGGTAAGCCTATATTGCCTAAGTGGCCATATAAGGAAGTACCAGCTCTGGCTTGGTTACCCCCTGTCTCATGGTCCACTAAGCAATCCCTCACCCTAAGGGTATCTGAGGGTCTCCACCATGGGGAATCTCTACCTGTGGTGTGTCTTTGCAAAGTTAAAGGCTGGTGTTGGGCTGGAGTACTGAAGTGAGATTCCTCTGTAGGACTCAGCTTCCTCCAATCACTCTCCACCATGTGTGGCTTTCTTTCTTTGACTGAGTTGCACTGTGCTCTCGGGGTCAACCTCTGGCTACCTAAAGCTGGAGGCTGAGTCCCTCTGTTTGGCTTACTGGAGGGACAGTTCAGGTTTGGGCCCTTAGGGTCCCAGGTTTGGCTGTGCCCAACAATATCCATCTGGGGGAGGTCCCTAACTACTTTTAAGGGGGATCCCTCAGGAGTTTTTAAAGTTTGCACCTCACTAGGGCTACTAGTTTCGGTGCCCCTAATCTGTTGATGGGGGTGCTTTATTTGACAGGGGGCCCTTTGGGTCTCACTGTCCTTCTTGTCCTCTGCAGCCCTGGGCTGAGTAAGGCAAGGTAGAGAGGGGCAGGTTACCTGCTCCAGACTGGGTCCCACCTGAGAAGGGTCCACTGCCATCAGAGGCTCTGTCAGACCAGGCCTAACAACCTCTGGGACAGTTCCTTCATCAGGGGTAAGATCAGTTCCCTGAGGAGGCTGATCTTTTCCTAAAGTCTGGTGAGAGGGAGATTTCTCTTCCTCCTCAATGCTCTCTGTTTGGGTTGAGTGATCCATCATTTCAGGCTTCACTACCCATGTATCAGTTTGAGTTTGGACTGTGGCCATCACAGCCCCACCAACCTTTTCAGGAGGAGACTCAGTTTGGGTATGGGCTGTTACCATCACAGCCCTGCTACTCTTTTCAGGAGGGAAGTTAGTTAAAGATGGGGCTGAGGTTTGCTCAGCCCTCCCAACCTTTTCAGGAAGGACATATTGGATTGGGGCTGTATCCATCACAGCCCCACTAACCTTTCCATGGAGATTTACCATTCTAGAATGGGTTTGCTGTTCAACCTCAGCCCAGGCTGATATTTCCAAATCATTACTCAGTAGGCAATCTACAGGCAAGTTTGCTGACACTGCCACTCTCTTTGGGCCAGTGACACCTCCCCAGCTACAATTGACTACTGCCATGGGATGATTGGTTTCTATGCCATCAATGTTTGTCACCTGATATCTGGCATCAGGTAAAAGTTGCCTTGAGGGGACTAGACATTCAGCCACCATGGTGATGCTAGCCCTGTGTCTCTGAAGGCCTCAACTTTCAAGCCATTGATGAGGGGCTCCTGTCTATACTTGCTCAAAGTGTTTGGGCAAGCTGTGAAATTGGCAAACCCCATGCCAGTCTCATAGACAAGAGTATCTGAGTTAGGGGACCTGGATAGGCCAGAGTCCACCTGTCCTCCAAAAGTAAACTCACCCAAATTCTTGGGGGTGCTCCCACCACCTGGGGACCACTGCTAACAGTGACAGGAGGTGTTGGAGCATTACCCGGAGGTATATTCTCTTTTTTGCCATTCTTGGGACAACAGCTATCTGTTTTGTAATGCCCCACCTGTTTACAGGTATGACAATAGGGCTTTTTCTGGGTTGTAGAAGTGTCTTGGGACCCACCCCCATTCTTGGAGTTTTGGGGCCCTGGGGAAGTCTTTTCCGTATTTGTATCCACACCCTTCTCTTGAGGCTTGGTAGTCTATTTCTTTTGGTCACCACCCTGGTTCTTAGGCCTGATCCTGGTTCCGACCCATTTGTCTGCCCTCCTACCCAATTCTTGTGGGGAGGTCAGATCAGAGTCAACCAGGTGCTGATGTAGAAGCTGATTTTGACAATTACTTAAGATTTGCTCTCTCATAATTAAATTATACAATCCTGTATAGTCAGTAACCTTACTTCCCAGCAACCAGCCCTCCAGAGCCTTAGTGGCACATTCAACAAATTCAGACCAGTCCTGAGTCTGTGTCTTCTGGGTGTCTCTGAACATTAACCTGTACTGTTCAGTGGTTAAGCCTAACCCATCAATCAGAGCACTCTTCAGGACCAGGTAGTTTCTAGAATCCCCATCACTAACTGTGAGTAGTCTGTCTCTGCCTCTACCTTCAAAGGAGAGCCACAAGATTGCTGCCCACTGCTTCTGAGGGATCTGCTGTACCATGCAGGCTCTCTCAAGTGCAGTCATCCATTTGTGGATATCATCTCCAGCTTTGTAGGGGGGCACAATCTTACTCAGGTTTCTTGTATCAAAAGACCTGTCTTTATCCTTGTGGATATTGCTGCCACCAGTGGGTTCTATTACCCCACTCTCTCTAGGCTGTCTTGCTCTAGCAAGTTTCTCTTTGGCCAGGGCAACCTCTAATTCTTGTCTCTGGATCCTAAGCTCAGCCTCTCTCATTTTGGCCTCATGTTCCCTTCTCTGAGGGCTAGTCATCTCCCTTCTGGAGTGACCATGAGAACCTCTAGAAGCATGGGAGGTGTCAGAGTCACCTGAGTGAGTCCTTCTCCTCCTAGGCTTCTGGTTAAGTCCACCTGGGGGTCTGAATGGGTTGTTACCAGATTCAGTCCCAAATAGGCTTAAGTTAGCCTGGTTCAGTCTACTGACCAGCACCTGACAATTTCTGTCATCATCTGACTCACTGCTCCCCCTTCTGTCTCTTCTTCCTCTTCTTCCTCCTCATCTACCTGAGGAGCTCCAGTGATTGGGGCTTCCTCATCTACCAGGATGATAGGGACAGGGGTTTCTACAGTGTCATCCTCAGAAGGATGGCCTCCTTCAGCATCCCCTGTGGGGTCTGCCTTAGAGGTCTTTAGAGTCTCAGACTGGTCCAAGATCTCTCTAAGGTGGTCTGTGGTAGGGGAAGGCCCTGTCCTCAGACCCCTTAAGACACAAAGTTGTCTTAATTCCTTAAAGGAAAAAATAGCACATTTGGATGGTGCCCTTGGAGGGTCACTCTCAACAGGGATGTTCCCAGTGGAACCCTCTGCTCCAGACATTGCTCTAGTGTGGGTGGATGTGTTGCAATCTACCTACACTGGTGTTTACGTACTAAACCTATCTAGTAGTTGTAGTCAGGGTGTGCTACTCCCTTTGCTCTACAACAACTAAGTTCAGTAGAACTTAAGTATACTAGTCTTGTTTTATATGTACCTAGCAGGTACCGGTATGATCTTTCAAACGATAATCTCAAAGATTGTAATGGTAAAACAACAGCAAGCTCAGATCCCAATCCGCTGCTCACCAATGTGAGAAGTTGGCCTGGTATATAATGCTCACTAATTCTAGTGATCACTTTGTACCATGCCAAGCAACCCTTATGATGATTGGTTGTAAGTCAACCTTATAGACCAGTTATCCTAGTGGTAACGTGGACAAAGCAGTCTTAGGCTAAACTCTGAAAGGCATGTGAAGCCAGCTGTATTACCACACACAACCCCCTTGAATACCAAATGAAAGGACACCACACAGATATATATTGAAAATATATATTGGTTTATTAACTAAAAGCATCCCCTGGACTCTTTATGAGCACAGAAGCACAAGCGTTAAATCACAAGACAGTTTAAAATACACAAAAGTTGCACAATATGGATGAGCCCTAGGGGCCACCTAAACCATATACTAAGAAAGTGATATAAGAGATACCAATCAGAACGGAAACAGGCCTAGGGCCTTGGGAATCGCTGGAGCTATTCGAGACTAGCAGTGACTAAGTCGGGAAAGGCCCGCGGGACTCGGTGCAGTGTTTAAAGTGCACGCACTCACCAATGTAAAGTCTATGGTGCGTAAAAAGTACAAAGTTAGATAGTTCGGAACCTTCCGAGTGACCTAGAACGCTGAAACTTAAGACACAGGCCCTTGAGATGTGTACCAGTGTAGGAACACCAGCGGAGCGGAGTTACCTCACCCACAGGAAGCGGGTGCACAGGGTCGAAGTAGTGTCGGGTTTCGTCACGCTGGTTGATGGTGCTTGGAGCTGAAGATGCTGCAGGCGGCTCGATGTGAAGAGTTCCGGTGGATCCAAGGGTGGATCTGAAGATGTGAAGACCTGGCCGCTGACCACGTGGCTAGTGGCCGGGATGGCGCGTCGAGTGGCACAATGCAAAAGGGCCCCACGCAGATCGTGGAGATGCTGGGGGGCTGATCTTCGGTGCAAGGGCTGCTCGGTGGTGGGGGTTCTCAGTCCCCAAAGCACAACGTCGAGTTGCTGGTTGGTGCCTGTGTTCACAGGGTGGCCACTCCTAGGCCACAAGGGAGATTCTCTTCAGTCTTCTGAGCAGCAGAATGTCGAAGTCCAGTCTTCTTCTTTGTTTAAAGTTGATTTCAGGATGATCTGCTGTGCAATGGCACTGCTCCCACTCTTATTCCCAATCTGAGGGGTGGATCACCTACTAGGTCCCTCCTCTGGGAGGAACCAATAAGGGGGGCGGTTACACCCCCTTTCCTTTGTCCAGCTCCTCGCCAGGCCTGGGTCTGGAAAGTCCCAGGACCGGTTTGGACTGGCATATGCACGGGGACACCTTGTGTGCCCCGGGCATGTCTCAATCTATTCAGACCCTGTCCTACCCAATACACAAAACCCTGTCTGGGGAGGTGCTCGCACCTCCCAAGGCAGGAAACCCTTTGTCCAGGCTTCCCTCGCTGGAAGGACTCCCAGCAGCAGGGGGCCAGACTTGTGTCTGTGGTGGCAGCATCCATTTTGTGATGCTGAGGCTCTGGTTAACTTTAACCGGAGTTAAGGCTACACACATGTCGTGTCCCTCTAGAAGGGTGGAATGCTATCCCCGTCGACAGAACTGTCGAGGGGATAGTATTCCAATTCGTATGACACCTTACTCGACATGTTTTGATAAAGCCAAACCAAAGATAGCATATAACCGCAAGGATTATAACGCACTTAAGAGTATATGGTATGGCAATATCCCGGAACAGCTTAGGGAGTGGTTCCCGACAGCTGCAGACAGGCTCAGCTCATGCTAGAGCACCATCTCACATATTTCCAAGCACTCTGCCTCCAGGATTGATGAGGCCTTCCATAGGAGTGGCTGATAGGAACATATGTGTCCAGTTTAGGGTTAGATATAGGGATACTATATCTAAGTAAGAGGTGATTACACCAACTTACCCCAGCTGAGTGATCAGCCAGTTGTGTCAAATATGGAGGCCAGGCCAGGGGTGGCACAATACATGCTGCAGCCCCTGGTAGGCCTTGGATGCACCTATGCCCTGGGTACCTAGGGTACACTGTTACAGGGGCCAATAAGGTGAACCAGTTCCAATTGTGTATGCACCTAAGGTACATGGAGTCCATTTTAAGGAGAGAGCAATTAGCCTGGGGCCCTGAATAGCAGGATCCCAGGCCAACTATGTCAAAAACCAGCTAAACACCAGGCAAAAAGTTTGGGGGTAACTGTGAGAAGTTGGCCTGATATGCAGTGCTCACTATTCTAGTGATCACTATGCATCAGTCCAAACGACCCTTATGGTGATTGGTTGTAAGTCAACCTTAGACCAGCTATCCTAGTAGCGTGGATACGAGCAGTCTTCGGGCTAAACTCTAGAGGGCGTGTTAAGCCAGCTGTTATACCATCACACACCCCTTGAACACCAAGTGAGAGGACACCACACAAGTGTTATGAAAATAAACAGTGTATTTATTAGAATCACAACAGCGCTGTACTCTTTATGAGGCCAGGGTACTAAGCACACAACGAAACTCTTAAGAAAATACTTCAAGTGCACAATCAATACAAGTGCCCGAGGGCACGGGAGGTCTAGGGTTATCGGGCGAACCCGATAAGGTAAGTCGGAAGCGATAGGGACTCGGGACCCTTCAATAAGGAGGCTATGCGGGCACCGAAATGCCGAAGTTACCTAGCCCAAGGGCTGCGGCTGCACAAGTCTTTACAGACGTCGGGAGTCTTTGCTGACGAACCAGGAGCCGGAAGGAAGGAGTTGCTGGCCGGCGACCAGTGTAGATAGTTCGTAGAGATCCAAGCCTGGATCAGAGATGGATGACACCTGAAAGCAGAGGGGACCAAGTTCGTACTACTAGGCAGTAGTCAGAGGGTACCAGGAGGGCACCGGATGATCGTCACCTCGACTAGGTGAGTGGGCGACGCTAGGCTCTGCAGTCTCACGGACCAAGAGGCGTTGTCGGCGACCAGGATGGAGGTGCGAGCTGTCCCACGAAGGTTGATGCTGTCGGCGTCGCTGGGCCCAGGGTTGGGGCAACAAGCCTTGGCAGATTCAGGGCCATGGGGTGGACCTAAAATGGCGTCTTGAGTGGACCAGGAGGGTCCGGGGTGCTCCTCTCTCAGAAGGGAGCAAAGGCCAGTCTGGAGCAACCAGACCAGCAGCGTTGGTTGTCGGACGTCGTCGAGAAGGCCACAAGCCAGCGGCTAGTAACCAGACAACGTGCTGAGCAGCGGAAAGCAGAAGGGCCCCACGCAGATCGTGAGATGCAGGGAGGCTGAGCTTCGGTGCTGGAGCTGCTCAGGGTCGGGGCTTCTCGGACCCCAGAGCACTCACCAGAGGATCCCTCGGCGGTCGTGCTGTTTTTAAGAAAGCGTGCAGGTTTTGAAGATGGCCGGTCCCTCGAGGTCTCGTCGCACCCACGGATCTCAGCTGAGCTGACGATGTGGGTAGAGGTCAGAGGTGCCAGGGAAGCCAGTTCTCGTCGAGCTGGGCAGTCGGATTCCTGAGGAAGGACTTGCAGCAAACCGCAGAGTTCTTAGATGGTGCCTGCGAATGCAGGATGACTACTCCTTAGCCACAAGGGAGAAATCTTGAGAAGAGTTGAGAGTTCCTTTCGTAGAAAGTATTCTTGATTCAAAGATGATCTAATTTGGAAGGGTCCCCGCTCCTGCCTTTATCCTAAAGAAAGGGGTGGGTACGCGACTAGGTCCTGCCCTAGGGGTGGGACCAGGAAGGGGGGTAGTTACACCCCTCTCCCATGCCGGACTTTCCCCAGGTCAGGGGCTGGGGTGCCCCTGGAACTGGTTCTAGCCGGCAGATGCGTAGTGAGCACCGGGGTGCCACTCCGCAGTCACCTTCCTGTAAAGCCCTGCCTACCCAGGATACACAAAACCCTGTCTGGGATGGTGCGAGCACCGCCCCGGACAGGAAACCCTTTGTCCAAGCTCTCCTCGCTGGAAGGACTCCCAGCAGCAGGAGGTCAGACTCGTGACTGTGGTGGAAGCATCCATTTTGTGGAGCTGAGGCTTTAGTTAACTTTAACCGGGGTTCACAGTTACGTACATGTCGTGTCCCTCTATAAGGGTGGAATGCTAACCCCGTCGCCAGCATTGGTGAGGGGTCAGTATCCCGATTCGTATGACACCTTACTCGACATGTCTTGATAACGCGATACCGAAGTTAGCGATATGGTATGCGTTATCATGGAACAGCCATTGGGTCTTGGTTCCTCAAGCTGCAACCGGGCTCGGCTCGTGCCAAAGCCCAATTCACACGATTCCACGCATTCTGCCTTCAGGATTGTCAAGGCCTGCCATAGGAGTGACTGATAGGAATGCGGGTGTCCATGTTAGGGTTAGATATAGGTATACTATATCCAAAGCAACGGGCGAGTACGCCACGTTGCCCCAGCTGTCGTGCAGCCAGTTGTGTCAGATTTAGATGTCCATCCAGGGGTCGCATAATCCATGCTGCTGCCCCTGGTAGGCCCTGGGTACACCGATGCCCTGAGTTACAGAGTCTGACAAGGTGGCCCAGTTCCAATTGGGTAATGCACCTAAGGTACACATAACAATTTGGCGAGAGAACAGCTAGGCTGTGGGTCTGATTGGCAGGCCCACAGCCCGAGAAAGTCGTAAACCAGTGAAACAAAAGCAAAAAGTCTGGGTGATCATAGGATTGCAGACCCTACTCTCCTACAGTAACCATAGTCAGATATCCACCTTCCTACACTATCCTCATAGAACTCATTTGGGTTAAGGGCCACCAGAGAGTGAGTCTCCAGAAACTACAACTAGAGTCCCACAAGGGAGGTCTAGGAGCTCCAGATTTCAGGGTCTACTACTAAGCCTGCCAACTCCAGTGGCTGTCCTACTGGACAGCAGTCAGGAACCAACAAGAAATTGGATATACGTCCAGAAACATCGATCGGTATACACTACACTCCCTAATCCTGCCAAAAGCCAAAATTCCATCGGAGGGGCCCCCTAAGCTTAAGACTGCATTACAAATTTGGAGAAAAGCGCTGCTGTATACTTCCGGAGCAACCCCCATCCCATTACTGGGCATTCCCGTCCCCAGGGGTGGGCTTACGAACACCAGACTACAAGCCTGGACAGAGACGGGCGTGGTGGATGTCGGGTCGTTCTTTGGAGACGGCGTCCTCCTTGACCACGACACATTAGCGCAGGCCACTGGAGCACTTGATCGCCTATATTTAGTACATGCAGCAGTATCTCATTATATCAAAGAAACATGGGCGCCACAACGCTCAGAACCTCCACAACATGTACTGGTTCATTTATTGTACTACATGGGGAAAGGGAGCCACTTGGTCAAATGGTTATACACAGGTATTAGGGCGCAAGCATCTATTGCACTCACTACTTTTAGAACCAAGTGGGCGGAGGATGCAAACACAGCACTCACTGATAAAGCCTGGGCGAGCATGCTCGAACATCCCAAGAGGGTATCCCGCAACATCAAACATAAATTCATTCAAACAATGGTACTATACAGATCCTACTTAACCCCTAAGAGAATACACTGCATGTTCCCGGAGGCCCAACACTGCCGCCCCGATGAAGGGGAGACGAAGCGGACTTTATCCATATGCTGTGGGCATGCCTACACATCCATGACTATTGGAGCTGAATCCAGCATTCTTTGGGAGAGGTTTTGCACGTAATAGTTCAGGACAGTATCCTGGAATACCTTATGGGGCTCCGCAAATGCACCACGGCTCTGAAAGTACGATTACGGTTCCTGGACCTAGCCCTTATACTGGCCGTGAGAACCATCACCATGAAATGGAAATCCCCTAGATGTCCCTCATTGACTGTATGGCAGGAAGATCTGATACAATGGGGCAGTGCCGAAAGCGCTGCACTAAGAAGAGAAGAGGCAAGGGTGTTGAGGAAACATCCCATTTCTATGTACTGGGACCTTATGATGGAAGATTTTAAACAGCTGGACCTTTCACCCACACATGGTCACCTCACCCAATAACACACTTACATTTCTTAAGTAATGTGCGTCAAGAACATTTGCACGTCCTAGTCAGGATACAACCAGGCACAGGCAGCAAAGGGCCAGTGATGCTATGTTGATAGTACTAATAAGCCACTGAAACCTACAATTAACAGCAGACCAGGAGGGAGGGTGGGGGAACATTTCTCAATGTTAAGTTCAGTTAAGTTTAAACATACTAAGTGCAACTACTTTTGAAGTAATATTGTATTTCAAGTATACACACAATCATTACATGGCGGCAGAGGCGGATACTCAGCAAGGAGCATTTGAAAACGAACAGATGTGTATAGATGTACAATGTATATATTGGGGAAAACAACAAAAAGGTTAAAGGCCATATGTACTAAATATGTCACATTACAATAACATTGTGGTATTCAATAAAGTATGTTTAAAAAAGAGGGTCGGCTTGCTGAGGCTTCTCAACCAGTTGCACCCCTACAAAATCTGCAACAAGCTTGAATGAAATCTATCAAAGAAAAAGACAAATACCTTTGGGAAAGGAAGCTACTAAGTGGAGGGTGGCAATTCAACGGCAAAAGCTGCACCTTTTACAAATATCAAGGGGTTTACATGGACTCAAGGGGCACCTTCGCCAAACAGAAGGAAGTGGTTGGGGCAAAGGCTCTGTCAGTCGAGGCAGAACTAACAAAGCTTACAAGGCAGTTATCTGGCCCAAGTCTGTCCCCTCTTCTAACCGTCATGAAAGCCAAACGCTCCAATTATTTATCTTATGACCAGAAGATTATGCTGGGGAAAGACTCCTGTCTATTGAACAAGATAATACCAACAATCTTCAAGGGAGTATGGAGTCCACTAAAATCCTCATCTCTAACTCAGATAAGACTTAAGTTCAGGCTTTTAGACCATCGAGGGACAGTGTCCGGTGCTTTTATCAAGCTGTGCAAAAAAACTGCACACTTCAAGCGAAGGAAGCCTGGAGGCTATGCTGTGACAAGAAATATCAACCAGGCGAGTTGGACTAAAACACCCCTGCCATCTAGAACACTCATTGCAAATGCTGGATGTGACTGAAATCTGGGGAATTAACCAATCCCAGCAGTCCCCCAAAATGTACATAAAAAATAAAAGAGTCCGGTCCCGGTCTTTTCACTCTGACAGGGCACAACTGGCAAAACGCAAACATGCCTGGAGGGTTTTGTCGGGGTCAAGCCATGGAGCGTGCTGCCATATCTATTGCGCACCTATGCAGTTGCTTGGAAAAAAGATTTTTCACCCTCAGGCTGCGTGATTGGCCTTTCTTGCACTATCTACCAGATTGATGTCGCTCAAGTGACAATGCAATGTGCAGGGGTGTGGTTCTGTGGTTCGATGGTCTGTGGTTCGTAGATTCTGAACCCGTTCAATGAAGGTCGTTGGATATAGACGATTTTGGTATCAGCGGACCGCAAATCACGAGTGCGGTGTGTACGAGTGTTTTCGTCATAATCGATCAATGAGAACACTACGTATTCAGGGATTAAGTTTGAACCCTCGGGTTCCATTTTGTGTGCGGCAGCCATTTTGTGTGGTTGCCCTCACATAGGCCGATGACTATGGCCGAACGAGTCTTTGGGACACGGACACCTTAGCTGACTCTTGTGTGACCTGACAGAACTGACTCCCTTGCCCGAGGCTGACCTCACTGAGCCAGTTCCTTGTTAAGCAGCAGGACATTTCCGAGTTTATGGTAGACGCACACACCCTTCTATCTTGCTTCTCATCTGCTTCTGTTCCTTCCTTTATGGCTTAATCACTGATTTGGGTTGAGGTCTTTATGATGGGTTTGTCCGGCCTGATCGAACAGTAATATTGGAATGTGCTTAGTCATTTCTGGTGGGCAGGACGACGGAAAGTGGGATTGTCGTCATGCGATATGTTTGAAATGTCATTGTTTCATTGGTCAGTTTGTATGTAATTGATGCTAGCCAGGAATGTGAATTTTAGCATAAAAGACGATGCTCCGCTCCTTGAATTTGTGCAGTCTCTAGCGAACCACCCTCGTTGTGCTTCGTAGACCCCTGTTCCTGGTTGCAGCCAATAAATGTGGTCTTTGACGTCATCAAGAAGTGTCCCGTGTCTCTGTTTGCCGAGGCAGGGGAATCCGAAGACATCGGGCGTTATCCCTGGCGCCACTGGGTTCTAAAACCCGGTTCTTCAGTTGGCGCCCAATGTGGGGCGACTTCAGCGGTACCGGTCCAAGCCCGAAGATCGTGAGGAGTTTCGTGTGGAAATTCTGGAGGAAGGCCTGCCATTTCATCGACCCCTGTATGTCGTCGTGGTCCGAAAGTCTTTGCTGCGAGGTTCCCCGCTTTCCGATGGCTACGAAGGACTGCTGCCCTGACTGTCGCCCTGTCTTGGAGCCATTAGACGATTTGTAGAGCGAGACAATAGACGGGTCTTCTGGTGACGCCATCGACATTTCAGTTAAGTATGAGTGGAGCGTCTCCCAGTCCTTAGTTTTGTTTGGGTATCCTTTGGGATCCCTTTGATTTGGTACCTGCAGCCCCCAAAGCCGAGGGACTCGTGTATTCACGAGATTATCGTTTTGATATTTCCCTTGAAGTTTGAAGCTAGACTAGTGAGCGAAGATGCCTGGTTTTAGCAGACTTGGAAAGATATTTGGTTTTGGTTGTACTAGGGATTCACGATTGGAGGATTCGTGTCCGGTTCCTCCGATTTGAACTCCGACCTATGAGCTCTACGTGAAACATGGAGTGGGCCCCATCGCATATAATGAAATATGGGTTAAATATACCAGGAAAGACGGTGTCCTACAGTAGCCCAGTTATGGTAGCTTTGAAACAGAGATTTTAGACAATCTCGAAGTTAAACTGTTCAAGAAGAAAGCCCGGCCAGCAGTGTTTGGCTTCCTTTTGCCATATAGGGAAAGAGTCAAACAGAAAGAAATTAAGTTAGCGAAGAAAAATAAACGAGAACGAGGTATGTCAATGGTGCAAGCTGCTATACAGTTTAGGGATAATGAAGAAGAACAAGAGAGCGAACAGGTGCTTAGGCAGAGTAAGCTAGTGGTAGATAAGTGCTACCCAGCTTTGCCAGCTCAACAACAAGAAGAGAAGAAAGATCTTGTGAAAGATCCTTTAATGTCGCATCTATTGAGTTCGCCACCTCCATATATGTAGAATGCTACGGCACCGCCACAAGTTGTAGTTGCGCAACCCCCGGTTGCTTTGCCACCTGCGATTCCTCAACAGCCAGCTCCTCTTCCGTTGACTCCTATTCCTTTGGTGCAGCCTTCTCAAGGGCCGCCACCTTTGCTACCTCCTTCGTCTGCTACTCCTACGCCTGTCTTGTATACTCCTCCTGTTACTGTTCCGTCTCTGGTTTCCTCTCATTCTGCTCCGTCTCCTGTTCTTTTGTCACCTTCTCCTTCTGCTCGACAGAGAATGACTGATGCGGTTGCTAGTATCTTTTCTCCTCTGTTGGGTTCATTGGGTATGTCTCCTGTTGTCGAGCGTAGGCAATCGCGTAGTCAGTTGCCTGATGCTAATGAACGGACAGTGTTGGATCACTTAGCGCGTAAATGGGTTACGTATCGTTCGCACTATGATCTTG
The DNA here is from genome assembly GCF_964263255.1 of Lissotriton vulgaris. NCBI lineage: Eukaryota > Metazoa > Chordata > Amphibia > Caudata > Salamandridae > Lissotriton > Lissotriton vulgaris. The sequence goes on from NC_141695.1 coordinate 1,311,789,837, forward strand.
AGGGTGTTATGGATGTTTTTCTTCAATGGGAAGCACCGAAACAAAGAAACATTTTTGATATCATGTGTTCTTTCATTCGTGAACAATGGGAAGATAGTGAGGTAGGTCAAACTCCGGCTGAGTTGTACCGTATTCGTTCTGAGTTTGCGAAAGGGACTGTTGTGGGTCTTGAGGTTGAGAAAGCAGTTGTGACGTTGTTGTCGTTTAGGAATGCATCTCCTTCTCAGTGACTGTTTGAGCCTGATTCGTCAGTTAGGAGAATGGCGCGTCAATATCCGATGCGCAGTTTGGAGGCCTGGTGATGCAGCTGCTAATCCAGCTATTCCGCCACACTTTCAGCGTGTCTGGGTACATGTTCCTTTGAAACGTGCTGAAGTTTTAGCAGACTTTGCCTGATCCGCGCAAAAATCCAGCAGGGTTTTATAAGGAGCTATCTCAGACTGCGGATTCATGTATTATGAATCTAGCCGATATAGATATGTTGTTTGGGAATGTTGTTCCACAGCCTATTTGGGGACAGATTCGTCATTCGGATCATGCACAGGAATTAGGTGATACATGGAACAATCTTAGAGCTGCAGATGATAGACAAGTAGGTGGCGCTAAGCCTGAAGATATAATTGCTGAACTCCCTGGTAGGATAATTAATTATATGAAGACTTTGATGCCTGATGTGCGTGTTAATTGGGACAAGTTGTCTGCGTGCAAGCAGAAGAAAGAGGAGTCTGTGTCTGACTTTTTCACTAGGTACGAAGAGACCTTTGTTGACCACAGTGGTCAGGACATGAGTACCGAAGGTGGTCAAAGGTTGTTCGTTGACAAGTTTGTTCATAATTTGCTTCCAGAATTGTGCAATAAGTTGAAGGATTCTGAGAGTGCTTGGGCTGTTTCTACGTCAGCGCAGATTTTAACTACCGCCCAGTACTATGAAAATAGGAACAAGGATGAGATAGAGAAATCGGATAGGAAGACTAAGGAACTGAAGACTAAAGGTCTTCTACAGCAAGCTTATCCGCCTCGTAATAATCAGCGCGATTATCAGCAATATCAGAGAAACTCGCAAAGGTTCGAGTCTTCTCAACAGCGTTTTCCAGTAGGTCCTAATCAGTGTGCGTATTGCAAAGAAGAGGGTAATTTCAAGAGTAGTTGTCCGGTTCTGTTACAGCGCACGAATGGTGCTTCTGGTGTGAGAGGTCGAGGTGCTCAACAAGCTCCTAGAGGAAGAGGTCATGGTCAGAATGCGCATTCTTTGCCTCCACAGAATTCTATAAATAGCTTTGATCAGCAGAATGGTGCGTCTGGTAGGACGCCACAGTACTATGCGGATGATTACTATGTTGAAGGTGAGGATGTGGATGATAATGATTGCTAGGACAGCCATAGACAAAGAGAGGGAGTTGTTTCAGTTCCAGTAGATCAGAGTGGACCCTATGTTGAAGTGATTGCATCAGGTGTGTCAGAGCCTTTTCTGTTGGATACTGGTGCTGCGAAGAGTTCTATCATGCACTTAAACTCCCTGGCGCACCTTTGTCTGGCTTAAAGAATGTTTCAGTAGGTGTTTCTGGCACCCCGGTTACGAATCCAATTTCTAGTCCGTTGTCTATTTCTGTTGGAGCTTGTGAATTCGAAGCACCCCCTATTCTGACGACTGGTTGTGGTGAGAACTTGTTGGGATTGGACTTGTCAAAGAGATTGTATGCAACGCTATATTGCTCTCCGTCAGGAGTACATCTTACATTGGGTAAGTGTGTGATCTCTCCGATGTATTTATCTAAAGATCGACTTCCACCTGAATTGTCTTCTCTCCCTGATTCTCTTTGGGCTACTGGTCCGAACGATGTGGGTCTCTTAGAGATTCCGCCATATGTTGTGACGTTGAAGGCGAATGCTAGATTGCCACGCATTCCACAGTATCGTATCTCAAGTGATGGTGAAAGAGCACTTCTGGCGATCATCTATGATCTGATTGAGAAAGGTGTGATTGAGGAAACAAGAGGTAATGTGTGCAATAGTCCAGTTTTGCCTGTTCTGAAGAGAACTGATTCTTCACAGCCTCCTGTATATCGGTTCGTGATCGATCTTCGCGAGGTGAATAAGATAGTTGTTCCACAATTTCCTGTTGTACCCGATATCACCGTTTTACTGACTTTGATCCCGGCTACAGCCACGTGGTTTTCGGTGATTGACTTGAACAATGCTTTCTTCAGCATTCCGATTGCCGTGGAAAGTAGAGATATCTTTGGCTTCTCCTTAGGAGGACGAAGTTTCCGCTTTAAGCGCGCTCCTCAAGGCTATTGCGAGAGTCCATCGATCTATAGTCAAGCTTTGAAGACGCAACTTGATTTGCTGGTTTTACCTGATGGTGCTGCTCTTATTCAGTACGTTGACGATCTGTTAGTTGCTGCCGACAATTAAGAGATTTGTAGAGAGGCTACTTTGTCGTTGTTACACCACTTATCTGATTTCCATCTGTAACAGGGTCGGGCTGCGTGATAGTGAGGAATGGTGGAACCCTGACTGTGTCTATGACTGTGACTCTTCTAATCTACAGACTGCGACTCTGAAGAACGATTGGGAGGTAGAGCAGCCTGAAGAAGCGTACTCAAGTCCCTTTAAGTGGGAGGGCGACGACTACCAAGAAGGACCGCCTTCTGCTGACGTCGACAGTCCGGAATGGTTGAAAACAGGGGAAGCCCTGTACGCAGCGTGTGACGTCATCGGAGAGCCAACGGACGGAGGACGCGAAGCACACCGACGGAAGGAAGAAGACGTAGGAGAAAACCGAGGACGAGAAGCAGACGGAAAGCTGGGAGAAAGCCGAGGACGAGAAGCAGACGGAAAGCCAGGAGGCCAACGTTCCTGCGAGTCGCCGTGCCATACTCCCGGGGGAGGAGTATGGCTTAACCAGGTACGGCGGCGTTGGGCAGCCTGGGTGGGGAGAAAGAGTGCCCCGAGTGAATAGTGTAAAAAGTCCTTGTACGTTCTGCTCCCTGTGTATCCTTCCTACCTTCTCTTCCATCTCCCCACTACTCTTACCATACCTTCTTCCTTACCACACTCCTACCCTAAGTGTTATCACGTATTCGCACAAGAGTGTTTGTAAATACACCGGTGTCCCTCACATCCACGGGAATCCTTTGGGTGCAAACATTTATCAGATATAGCGACTAACGGCCTCCCTCTGTCCATTCTCTTCCATGTTACCGGACCGAGAGACGAGACCCAACTAACAGCCCGTAGTCTACCTGGAGTGGTCCCGACGCTGAACCATCTTGCGTGCCCTGGAAACTCCAAGCTGTAAAACTGCGTGTCCCGAAGACCACCACCACGGATAAAATTGAGTTTGCGAGGGAGAGACTTACGTTTCGCACAAAGAGAACTTTAAAAATAAAACCCAGTTTAAAACGGTATACTGGTCAAGTGTCTGTTGAGCCTGTTGTTACCACTGTGAGTATTCCTAGCCCACCTGCCCCGGCTACAGTGGTGTCAGAAGTGGGATCAAATCCCTCCATACCAACAGCAGTAATGGAACAAGTGGTACAACAACTTATTGAAGGCCAACAGAAATTAGAGTGGGCTATCAGCCAACAAATGTCGGCTGCAGACGCTGACAGGGACATGTTTAAAAACCCCATCACGGCTCAGCTCGAAGGACTAAACAAAGTAGTACAAAACCCAGGGGTATCCTCCGGAAGCGAGAGAAGAGCTTTCGGACCTCACCCATCTGGAATGCAACTCCAGAAATACGTACCGGGGGAAGATCCCGATGCATTCCTTCTCAACTTTGAACGAGCGGCCAGAGCTTGCGGTTGGCCCGAGGACAAGTGGCCATTTTTTTTGGCTCCATTGCTTTCCGGGGAGGCCCAAGCAGCGTACCAAGTAGCTAACCATGCAGGAGTAACGCCTTATGCTACTATTAAAGCGGTAATATTGGACCATCTCGGACTAGATACAGAGGCCTATAGACTACGGTTCAGGAAAGAAAAGGGTATAGCGGGGGAACACCCTAAAACGTTGTACTTGAGGCTAAAGATGGCCGCCGATAAGTGGTTAAAACCAGAGAGTAGAACCAAAGAAGAAGTAATGAACAGTATATATCTGGAACAATTCATGGAGGCGCTGCCTTACAATACTCAGCGTTGGCTAAGACAGCATTCCGGTCTCACTGCCGAACAAGCAATTGAAATGGCTTCGAACTTTAATAGAGCCATGCCTCGTACCTTTCCTTGGGACTCGGACAAAGGCAATAGAGGTCCCACAGGGTTGTTGAAACAAGAAAAGAAATTTAAACCAGCCGCGGAGCAGGTGAAAACACGGCCATTAAGATTCGAACCTCCATCACAAAGAGGTCCGCAGTGCTTTGACTGTGGAGAGTGGGGCCACATATCAAGAATGTGCCCCCGGAAACGTCCACCTGATGAACCGATGGAGGTTGGCTACATCCCAAAGGCCGTGATGTACACAGCGGAGATGGGCCCGTCCTTCTACGCCAGGGTACTTGTGAACAGTAAATGTATAAAAGCTCTTTTGGACTCTGGTTGTAAACAGTCGGTCATAAAAGAACAACACGTTCTTCCATCCCAGATGGGCCCTGATTCAATCGTACACATACGATGTGTACATGGGGATGTGAAACCATATCCAGTAGCCCAACTTGCTATCAAGCCCTTGGGTGGGGAACCCTGTGTAGTGAGGGTGGGGGTAGTAGAATCTTTACCCGAGGATCTGATTTTGGGGGTGGATAATCCTGACTTCCTGAGGCTGTTCCGAAAACAATTAGAACGTCCAAAAGAGGCATTACTTACTACAGAACCCTGGGTGTTAGACAGGAGTTTCAAGTTTGCCCAGAGTAATGACCCGACACTATTGAACGCATGGGAGGCGGCCCATGTAAACGAAACCACGCCAACCACAGTGTACCCTAAGTTTAGAATCATAAATGATCTGTTGTATAGGGAAGGAAAAGCTGGCGACCCACCACAGTTAGTCGTTCCAAAAGACTTCAGAGAGCAGATACTGTTCTATGCCCATACTCATCTCACGGCAGGTCATAGTGGATCTGAAAAGACACTACAGAACATAACTAAACTATTCTTTTGGCCAGGAATATATAAAACATCAGAGGAATATTGTCGACAGTGTGAGGTCTGTCAAAAGAAAAATATGGTCAGACCATCAGCAGTGCCCCTCCAACCTTTACCTATCATTGGTAATCCCTTCGAAAGAGTAGGGATGGATCTTATTGGCCCCCTTCCCGGCACATCGAGAGGACATACTTATGCACTCGTTGTGGTGGACTACAACACCAGGTTTCCTGAGGCCTTTGCTCTCAGTGCTCCAACAACACGAAATGTAGCCGACAAACTTATCGAATTGTTCTCGAGGGTGGGGTTTCCTAGGGAGATCCTCACGGATCAAGGGACGCCCTTTGTTTCAAAAATGATGGCGGAAGTATGCAGGACTCTAGAACTGAGACACATACGCACCTCAGCATACCACCCACAGACGGATGGATTGGTTGAGAGATACAATCGAACTCTCAAGTCCACGCTGAAAAAAATGTTAACTGCCGAAAACAAAGACTGGGACAAATTGTTACCCCTGGCCCTCTATGTGTTACGGGCCCAAGTACAGAGTAGCTTAGGGTACTCCCCGTTCGAGTTGTTATATGGACGACAACCGCGATCTCTGTTAGAGATTACTAAAGAGGCCTGGGAAAAGGAAGAAGAGACAGAACAGAGATCACTACTGGAATATACCAACCAGTTGAAATCCCGGCTAGGTAAACTCAGGGACCTAGCGTATTCCAATCTTGAAAGAGCCCAAGTGAATCAGAGACACCAATACGATAAAGGAAAAAAATGGAGGGTGCTGAACAAAGGTGACTGGGCACTAGTGCTCCTGCCGTCATCCAGCCAGAAGTTCAGGAGCGAGTGGAAGGGACCTTATGAGGTAGTGGAAACTATTGGTAAAACAACCTATAGGTTACAAATCACCCAGGGAAGACAACAAACCTTCCATATAAACCTTTTGAAAAAATGGTTAGGACCACCACCCAAATCGGCTAATCTAGCCTTACCATCCAAAGACACAAGTTCTACACTGGACAAACTACCTATAAACCCTGATCTTACAGAACCCGAAAAAAATGAACTTTTGCATACACTACAAAAGTTCGCACCTATGTTTTCGGATGTCCCGGGACGCACCCATCTAGCTGAACACTGTATCGACACTGAACCAGGCAAGGTAGTGAAGCAGAGGGCCTACCGTATACCGGCCGCCAGGAGAGCCGATGTAAAAAAAGAAGTATCAGACATGCTACGACTAGGGGTCATCAGACCGTCCCGTAGCAACTGGGCTTCGCCCATAGTAATGGTTCCAAAACCAGATGGGTCGACCCGGTTTTGCATGGATTTTCGCGCATTAAATGCTATTTCTTCTTTTGATGCCTTCCCAATACCCAGAGTTGATGAATTGATTGAGAGAATTGGAGAGTCCAGGTATATAACAACGCTAGACCTGACCAAAGGGTATTGGCAGGTACCGTTACGAGAAAAAGACAGACACAAAACAGCTTTTGCCACAGATGATGGGCTATTCGAATTTACGGTGTTACCATTCGGGCTCCATGGAGCTCCGGCCACTTTCCAGAGACTCATGAACACAGTATTAGCCCCACATACCAAGTATAGCTCGGTATATCTAGATGACATTGTCATTTTCAGCAAGACATGGAAAGAGCATCTGGAACATTTTACCAAAATTCTTCAAGATCTACAAAATGCAGGACTGCACGTAAATTCAAAAAAATCTCGTGCAGCCTTTCCCAGAGTGACGTATTTGGGGTTCATGCTAGGAGAGGGGGTCATCGCTCCCCAAGAGGAGAAGATAAAAGCCATCACAGGTACCCCTTTCCCTTCTACAAAAAAAGAACTTCGTGCTTTCCTGGGATTGATAGGCTACTATAGGAGGTTCATAATGAATTTTGCAGAGACTGCAGCTCCTTTGACGGACCTTCTGAAACATTCCTCCAAAAACAACCTAGGGAACTGCCCTTCCAAAGAGGCGAAAGAAGCTTTTGAAAACTTAAAAACAGCCATTACCTCAAGTCCAGTCCTGATTCCACCGGATTTTGAAAAACCCTTCTCGTTGGCTACCGATGCCTCTGATGTAGGTATAGGTGCGGTGTTGTCGCAAACAGACGACGATGGGATTGAACACCCCATTCTCTTCATCAGTCGAAAATTACACCCGAGGGAATGCAAGTATCCAACGGTGGAAAAGGAATGTTTGGCGATCCGGTGGTCTGTGGACAAGTTGAGGTATTATCTTGAAGGGAAGCCTTTCACTCTCTTTTCAGACCATGCTCCGCTACAGTGGATGCAGAGAAACATGTCGCAGAACTCCAGGGTGTTGAGGTGGTTTCTGTTCCTTCAGCCGTTCTCGTTCCATATAGTACACCGGAAGGGGGTCCAGAATGGTAATGCAGACTTCCTATCAAGGACTCCTATTCTCCCCGATCGGGAGAATCCTAGGGGGGAGCAGTGTAACAGGGTCGGGCTGCGTGATAGTGAGGAATGGTGGAACCCTGACTGTGTCTATGACTGTGACTCTTCTAATCTACAGACTGAGACTCTGAAGAACGATTGGGAGGTAGAGCAGCCTGAAGAAGCGTACTCAAGTCCCTTTAAGTGGGAGGGCGACGACTACCAAGAAGGACCGCCATCTGCTGACGTCGACAGTCCGGAATGGTTGAAAACAGGGGAAGCCCTGTACGCAGCGTGTGACGTCATCGGAGAGCCAACGGACGGAGGACGCGAAGCACACCGACGGAAGGAAGAAGACGTAGGAGAAAACCGAGGACGAGAAGCAGACGGAAAGCTGGGAGAAAGCCGAGGACGAGAAGCAGACGGAAAGCCAGGAGGCCAACGTTCCTGCGAGTCGCCGTGCCATACTCCCGGGGGAGGAGTATGGCTTAACCAGGTACGGCGGCGTTGGGCAGCCTGGGTGGGGAGAAAGAGTGCCCCGAGTGAATAGTGTAAAAAGTCCTTGTACGTTCTGCTCCCTGTGTATCCTTCCTACCTTCTCTTCCATCTCCCCACTACTCTTACCATACCTTCTTCCTTACCACACTCCTACCCTAAGTGTTATCACGTATTCGCACAAGAGTGTTTGTAAATACACCGGTGTCCCTCACATCCACGGGAATCCTTTGGGTGCAAACATTTATCAGATATAGCGACTAACGGCCTCCCTCTGTCCATTCTCTTCCATGTTACCGGACCGAGAGACGAGACCCAACTAACAGCCCGTAGTCTACCTGGAGTGGTCCCGACGCTGAACCATCTTGCGTGCCCTGGAAACTCCAAGCTGTAAAACTGCGTGTCCCGAAGACCACCACCACGGATAAAATTGAGTTTGCGAGGGAGAGACTTACGTTTCGCACAAAGAGAACTTTAAAAATAAAACCCAGTTTAAAACGGTATACTGGTCAAGTGTCTGTTGAGCCTGTTGTTACCACTGTGAGTATTCCTAGCCCCCCTGCCCCGGCTACACCATCATAAGGTTTCTCTTTCGAAGTTGCAATATTGTCAACAAGAAGTTACCTATTTAGGTCACCTCTTATCGAAGGAGGGAAGGAAATTGACCCCAGAAAGAATTCAAGCTATTGCGAAAATGAGTGTGCCTACGACACAGAGAGAAGTACGTGCTTTCTTAGGTATTACGTCGTAATGTAGACAGTGGATCCCTAATTTTTCGTTGCTTGCGAAGCCTTTAATAGCTCTTACTGTTAAGGATACTCCAAATCCTATTCCTTGGACTGACGAATGTCGGAAGAGCTTTTCAGAATTACGCAATGCGTTGTGTTGGGCTCCTGTGTTGGGTACCCCCGACTACAGTAAGCCTTTCACATTGAATGTCCACGAGAGAGAGGGATGTGCATTGTCAGTTTTGACTCAACATTTTGGCGATAAGCAGCGTCCATGTGCTTATTTTTCATTGACTTTGGATCTGGTAGCTAGAGCGTTGCCGAGTTGTTTGAGAGCTACAGCGGCAGCGGCTGTTTCGATTCTACAGTCTGCTGGTTTGGTAATGGACAATACACTGATTGTGATGGTTCCACATGCAGGGGATACCTTGTTGAATCGTACCAAGACACAGCACTTAACTAGTGCTCGGTTGTCGGGTTACGAATTGACCTTGTTAGCGAGTCATGTGCATATAAAGAGATGCAACATGTTGAATCCAGCCACGTTGTTGACAATTTCAATTAAGTCAGACGACACTGAACAACATGATTGTTTCCTCAGAACTGAGGAAGAAACGAAAGAGAGGATAGACCTTAGGGATACTCCTCTTCTAGAATGTGATGGTACCTTGTGGGTTGATGGTTCGTGCTTCAAGCTTCGTGATACGACTGCGGCATATGCTGTTACGACTTTGCATATGATTGTTGAAGCTGCACGTATCCCACATAATTCAGCGCAAGCAGCAGAATGGATTGCATTAACGAGAGCATGTGTGCTGGTGAAAGGAAAACGAGTGACTCTGTATACTGACAGCCAGTATGCATTTGGTGTGGCTCATAGTTTTGGACGCTTGTGGAGAGAGCGTGGGTTCCTGACATCGCATGGGACTAAGATACAGCATGGTCAGTTGGTGAATGAACTTCTTGAATCACTTTCTTTGCCATTGCAAGTAGCGATTGTGAAATGCAGTGCGCATAAAAAAGTTACGGATGATGTTGGTCGTGGTAATGCGTTTGCAGATGAGGTCGCGAAAGAAACTGTGAGAAATGTGATGAGTCGAATGTATGTTGCAGGTCCGGCAAGATGGGTTCCAGATGGAAGTATGTGTGAAGATACGATTGAGAGTGTGAAATCCATCCAAGCTGAAGCTACAGAGAAAGAGTTGAATGAATGGAGAGAGAGTAAGGGTAAATTGGATTCGAATGGTTGTTGGATTGATTTGTCAGAGCATCAAAGATGGTTGTTACCTGATGCGTATGTGCTTCCAGTGGTTACGATGGCTCATGGATTGGCTCATATCAGCGTGAAAGGGATTTGCAAGTTGTTGGCTCCGGTTTGGCAGAATGCTGGAATTCCTAAGTGTGCAGAGAATTTGGTTAAGAACTGTATGGTGTGTTTGATGTACAATCCTGGTAAGGGAATTCCAACTCCAGCTGGTCATTTTGCTCCTCCAACGTATCCGTTTGAGGCTTTGCAGCTAGATTTCATCCACATGGAGAGGTGCAACAACCTAAAGTATGTGTTGGTGGTTGTTTGTTCTTTTTCTAGATGGGTGGAAGCTAACCCTTTGAAGGACAATACTGCCTTGTCCACAGAGAAAGACCTTATTAAAGAGTTCTTCCCTAGGTACAGTTTGCCGAGAATGATCTGGAGTGACAATGGGAGTGAATTTGTGGGTCAAGTGATGAAGAGAGCATGTGACGGGTTAGGTATTCGGCAGAAGTTCCACGCTGAAAATCACCCCCAATCAGCTGGTCTAGTCGAGTGCTATAATGGCACCCTAAAATTGAAGTTAGCCAAAATTCAAGCGAGCTCTGGTTTACAATGGCCAGATGCTTTGCCTCTAGCCCTTCTGTCCACTAGAATGACTGTGCATTCGCGAATGGGTTTGAGTCCGTATGAGATAGTATTTGGTCGCCCGGCAAACATTTGGGGAGTGCCGAGGCCGACAAAATTTAGTGAAATAGAACATCCTGTGTTGCTTGACTACCTGTATGAATTGACGGCTAAATTGCGTGTTTTGCATCAACAGGTTCACAATTCATTGCCACAAGCTTCTGAAGATCCAGGGTGCGCCATTGAACCCGGTGCGTGGGTGCTCGTGAAGAATTTCCAGCGAACCAAGAACGAGCAGCCCCGCTGGACCGGACCCTACTTGGTTTTGTTATCTACCTGTTCTGAAGTACGAGTGCATGGTAAAAAGAACTGGATCCACAGCGTACATTGCAAAAGGGCTCCTTTGCCTCTGCCGTACGACCGGTGGGTCCAGGGAGGACTTCCTGATTCTGAGACTGAGACCGTGCCTCGTTTTCTGCCATTCAGCGATGCCCGTTTGATTGGAACGAACACTGAGCAAGGAAGTGACGATCTTCTCCAAGAAGTTGTGCCTCCATTGAACCGTTTGAACATTGTTGAACCTGAGCTACTCTTCCGTGAACAAATATTGCCTGGCAAAGAGCGTTATAATTTGCGACCGAGAGTCACGGGACAAATAAAATAAAGTTTTCTTTTTTATGATTTTTGCAGGTTAACTCTCCTCCGAGGAACTACTTTGATTTTTGTTTTTCGAACCGCCATCCGGGTTCAGCTGTAGTGTCACTGTTGCCGAAGTCTTTGGAGTGCAAGCCGAAGTCACTAGGTCGACGGTTCTGGTTGGCCTAAGGGAGTTGCCCTGGGCTGACAGAAGCATTCCTTAGCATAGAACACCCTACCACCGCGAGCAGCAAATTAGAGAGGATGGAGTTTTTCGAGATGGAGAGACCTGTTGAGACAATAAGCTTAAAGAGCAAAATTTGTAAATGAATGTCTCGGAAAAGATTTTTAATATTGTGTTTATTTATGTTGCTTAGCTTAATGATATTTTTAATTGGATATGTGACATTCTCTTTTCGAGTGACGTTTATGCCCACTACGCAAGCTATACCTCCTCCTACTATTTCTTCTCATTCTTTTCACCCTCTGCCCGAACATGAAATAGTTAGAAGACTGGAATTTGATAACAATTCCTTTGTTCAACTCCTGCACCAACACCAGCTAGTTATGAACACGACAAATTGTTGGGTTTGTGGCCTCATGCCCCATATGACCGATAAAGGTATTCCTTACTGGGTTTTGCCTTTCAGCTATAATGGTTCTATTTGGGCAAACAGAACGATGTTCATTTATGCTCATAGTGTCTATCCCCAATGTTCCGTGAAAGATAGTCCAAAGACTAGTGCTCTGGTCAAGGGTATAGTCGATATGATTAGAGGAATTAGTTCGTATGAGACTATCCCGAGAGATGAGACACAAGCATACATTGGTTGGAACGTTACTGGATATGGAGTTAGTCTGAGTGTTAACCAGCAAGCGAAAAGTTTTCCACCGATTTGGATAGTGCCCCATCAGGGTCGTTATTGTCTGCAAGGTAATGGCAAGAATCCGAGAGCTCAGTTAGGGAAGAGTGTCTGCACTGAGACTTATGTATTTGCGTCTCAGACTTCCCCAGCGTTCCTAGCAGCTAAGGGTACCTATTTCATCTGTTATGACAAGGCGTACACATGGTTGCCCCCTGATTTCTCAGGCACATGTTTTGTTTCGTTCCTGTTGCCTCACACTTTTACAGCTGCGGCAGATTACCACAAGACGAGAGTTGCTAGAGGTGTCTTTAGTAAGGAAGATACCACAGGGCAAGAGTTGGGAGATTTCTTTAAGGGTTTTCTGCCGTTCTGGGGACCTATGGCTAACAGCAGGAACATTCGCCAGTTGACGAGAGTGGTTGAGTCCACCATAGTCGAAACTGCCAGTGCCCTTGTAACTTGACTGCTGAGCTCCAGTCAGATTGACTTATGACACTTCAGAATAGAGTTGCTCTTGATTTCATACTTGCAGATAGAGGTGGAGTGTGTAAACTGATTCAATCGAGCTGCTGCGTTTTCATTCCAGACAACGCTCCGACAGTCTTCCAGGCCATTTCCAAGCTACATAAGATCTCTGAGTCTGTACATATAGACGAGGGAGATTGGTCGTTGATGGGATGGTTTTGGATATTGATATCCACGAGGGGATGGAAGATTCTGATGGTCATTAGGATGATCTTAGCTATCCTTTTCCTGTTCTGTCTCTGTGTACAGTGTGCTCCAGCTATATGTGGCCTCTGTGCTACTTCGTGTGCGAGGAGACCTGTCTAGAGAGAGTTGCTAAGTACTAGGATGATGCTACAGCAACATCTTGATGATCTGATGAATATAGACCTGGATTCAGACTGACATGGGTTTGGGTTTATTGCCTATGTAAGGGCAAAAGGAGGGTCTGTGGTTCCCTGGTTCGATGGTCTGTGGTTCGTAGATTCTGAACCCGTTCAATGAAGGTCGTCGTATATAGACGATTTTGGTATCAGCGGACCGTAAATCGCGAGTGCGGTGTGTATGAGTGTTTTCGTCATAATCGATCAATGAGAACACTACGTATTCAGGGATTTCATTTGAACCCTCGGGTTCCATTTTGTGTGCGGCAGCCATTTTGTGTGGTTGCCCTCACATAGGCCGATGACTATGGCCGAACGAATCTTTGGGACACGTACACCTTAGCTGACTCTTGTGTGACCTGGCCAAACTGACTCCCTTGCCCGAGGCTGACCTCGCTGAGCCAGTTTCTTGTTAAGCAGCTGGTCAGATAAAGATCAAAGAGCAGGACATTGCTGAGTTTATGGTACACGCACACACCCTTCTATCGTGCTTCTCATCTGCTTCTGTTCCTTCCTTTATGGCTTAATCACTGATTTGGGTTGAGGTCTTTATGATGGGTTTGTCCGGCCTGATCGAACAGGAATATTTGAATGTGCTTAGTCATTTCTGGTGGGCTGGACAACGGAAAGTGGGATTGTCGTCATGCGATATGCTTGAAATGTCATTGTTTCATTGGTCAGTTTGTATGTAATGGATGCTAGCCAGGAATGTGAATTTTAGCATAAAAGACGATGCGCGGGAGCCGCTGCGTGCTGATTGACACTCATCTGCCAAAAATCAACGGACCAGCTGCCTCAGTGTGGAGAGGCTGCAGGGGTGTAGCGCTGCAGGGACTCACTGGTCCAGGAGTCCCTGCGAGACCGGACGTCATCTGGTCAGCGCCCCCTGCCTGCCCCGCCCACGGCCGGCTGATTAAAGATAAGGCGCCTGCTCCCAAATCTCTGCGATAACCCTGTGAAGTGCTCAGAGCGTTTGGAGGATCGAAGTTGTGCCTGCCTGCCCTGTGTGTGTTCTTACCGGCGAAAACTTCACAACTTGCCGCTCCCGCTGCGTGGGAGCCGCTGCGTGCTGATTGACACTCATCTGCCAAAAATCAACGGACCAGCTGCCGCGGTGTGGAGAGGCTGCAGGGGTGTAGCGCTGCAGGGACTCACTGGTCCAGGAGTCCCTGCGAGACCAGACGTCATCTGGTCAGCGCCCCCTGCCTGCCCCGCCCACGACCAGCTGATTAAAGATAAGGCGCCTGATCCCAAATCTCTGCGATAACCCTGTGAAGTGCTCAGAGCGTTTGGAGGATCGAAGTTGTGCCTGCCTGCCCTGTGTGTGTTCTTACCGGCGAAACCTTTACAACTTGCCGCTCCCGCTGCGCGGGAGCCGCTGCGTGCTGATTGACACTCATCTGCCAAAAATCAACGGACCAGCTGCCGCGGTGTGGAGAGGCTGCAGGGGTGTAGCGCTGCAGGGACTCACTGGTCCAGGAGTCCCTGCGAGACCGGACGTCATCTGGTCAGCGCCCCCTGCCTGCCCCGCCCACGGCCGGCTGATTAAAGATAAGGCGCCTGCTCCCAAATCTCTGCGATAACCCTGTGAAGTGCTCAGAGCGTTTGGAGGATCGAAGTTGTGCCTGCCTGCCCTGTGTGTGTTCTTACCGGCGAAACCTTCACAACTTGCCGCTCCCGCTGCGCGGGAGCCGCTGCGTGCTGATTGACACTCATCTGCCAAAAATCAACGGACCAGCTGCCGCGGTGTGGAGAGGCTGCAGGGGTGTAGCGCTGCAGGGACTCACTGGTCCAGGAGTCCCTGCGAGACCGGACGTCATCTGGTCACCGCCCCCTGCCTGCCCCACCCACAGCCGCCCCTCCAAGCATAAATACAGCACCTGGTCCACCTCGCGGGACGCCGGGCAAAGGGCGGGCCGTCTGTGGCCGTCCGAGGCCGTACAAGGACGGGACGGGCCACCCTATTAAAATCTGCGTCCAAAACTCAAAACTACAGTGGAATTTTGCGATAAAGGACCCCACTAGAAAATAATTAAACACTGTGCTCAACATAGATATCGCGTGTAAGGCGAAGGGCGATAGAGGAACGTCCTGAAGTTCCGATAGCAACAACAAAACTAATCTTTGGAGAAACCAGCTTCATCAAAACTCAGGCCGACAATTGGAAAAGGAAATGGGATTTAAAAAACTACGATCACGCACAATATTCATGAAACGAATGGGCACAGAGGATGCAGTACGGAAATCCTCAGACAAAGCAATAAAACATGGCCGCATAACTCGGACCCCGGCAATTAGTAAATATTTTTCTGCCCTAACATCTAAAGGGGATCTAGACATGAAAATACCGGAAACAGAAAATAGTCTCAATCCACCGACAAGCATAGGGGCAGAAACATGCACCTCAATGAAACCTCAACTAATCCAAAACTTGAGCAATCTGGACTCTGACCCTATTAATAAACCTACTAACTCCTCACAAGACCTACAATCCCTGGAACACGAGGCGATTCATCTAAAATCTTCAACTCCTATAAAAAGCTTTGGGAGCTCATACCAATTCGAGGAACTTTGTGCAAACAAATCAAAGACAACAGAAAATAAATCAGAACTCAAGTTAACCAATAGTCTTCTGAAAAAAACATCTGAACAAGCTCTTACACTTGATTCTTCTTTGGACCCTTTTACACTAAAAAACAATATTTTTGTTAACACAGCCACACCAATGTCAAAGGCCCTTTTTTCGCTACAAGAAATATTGGAATCGGTCCTTTCCTTTTTAGGAAATATTTTAGAAAACTCTGACCAAACTTTGGATGTCCAAATCGGTATACTAAAGTACCTAGTGGAAGAAAAAAGGAAAAAAGATCCCTCTGAAATAGAGAAAAATCAACTGATACCTAACACCAAGCGACTGCAAAAGAATAATTCAAGCAATCAAAACAATGAACAGGAGCAAACAAAACGTGACTTTGGTACTCAGACATCAGAAACACCAAAACAAAAAAAGGAAAAGTTGGAAACCCAAAATGAATCAATAATATACTCTTTAAAAAATTATTTAAAGAAAACCCTCAAAAAAATGTAAAACAATACCCAATTTTCTCAAAACCGATCAAAACGGATATACACAAAAATGATCCTGTTCAAGACGCCCAGGAAATCTGCATTAACAACATATGAGAAACTGTAAAAGGAGAAATAATCAACAAAAAAACGGAAACTGAACAAGTAGGAGGAAAAAGAAGGAGGAAAAAACCTTTAAGAAGGATCCACAAAAAGAAAACCCGCAAGTTAAAATTCCAAAAACCTATTACTACTCATAAACCCCAAGAAGAACAAGTAGATGAAATCATAAAGCCTCAATCTATAGAAAAAGTGGAAACCAGTTACAGAAATACTGAAGAGAAAATGCAATCATTGGACCCAAGAGCAAAAGAATATCTTCCATTCAGGCTCTCCGAAAAAACAGGATATAGAAATATAGGCGCAAGTGAAGACGATGACAAGTACCGACAAAATGGTGAAGTGTCACACTCCAAAACATTACAATTCGAAGAACTTTTTCCAACTGATACAGTCCCACTTAATAGAGGAAGGATCATCAATCTTCTACACCACATAAGGCCTTTGCAATCATTGAACAGTAATGAAATAGATTTAGTAACTTTTCCGAAAAAAGATAATATCAAAATAGTAATGGTAACATTCTGGTCAGCTGTTCTTCCAGGGATCATACTCAATGAAAAGGAGACACTTCATAAACACGGATATGACGTAATTGAAAGATTGGAACCAAAGGAAAACAAAATCCCTAAATGGTACAACGATCAAATACGATTAATTTCTAACACACAAACCAAAAATCTTCTTAGAAACTCTGATGTAACAGAAGAACTAGGATTTATGTACTCAGGAGCTAAATATCCAGGGAAAGATACCCTAAAAATTCAGGTGGACAATGGTGAAAGGGCAGTATGGTACCATGATTCAAAAGAAAAGGAAACCAACAATAGCACAAAGTCCTGGTCTTGGGTCTCGGAGACTTTGAACAGCAATAAAGCCTCTGCATGCCTACGACAATCTGTTTAACAATGGATTAAAAATCACATCGTGGAACATGGCTAGAAAAACTAAGAATAAAATGTCTGAAGCCACGAGTAACCAGCCTGATATCCTGATCCTGCAAGAAACCTGGGCGACTGAACCCTTCTCACACAAAGGCTACTATGTTTATGATATTCCAGCAAAAGCCACCAACCGGGGTCACGCAAAAGGTGGTTTGGCCATTCTACTGAGGGAAGAATACTTGTGGGCCCAGGAAATTGTTGAGACCAAATTAGATAACTTACAGTGCATTAAGGTTTCCTTAAAAATACATAATACAGCACCACAAAAGGCAATCTTGCTCTTCAATGTATATGCCCCTCCTGGCAAAAAACAAGATACCACATTTGCCGATATTATAGAGACCATTATGCAGATAGTAGAAGATCAACTCCATTTGTCATACATAATTGCGGGCGATCTTAATGGCAAAATCTCTAACTCTGAAATCAGTAAGTGGGTAAAATTATACAATGAAGAATCACTAGAAATTACAACTCCACATTTCCCTAAAGGTATACAAACTGATAAAAGAGGTAAACTGCTACTATCAGTATTGCCTAATCTAAATGGGGTAATCTTGAATGGCAACATGGAAGGAGACATTCCGGCATCTTACACTAGACGGGGTAATGGAACCTTTTCTATCATAGACTACATCATTTGCGGTATGGATTTGCTGGAAACAGTTACGTATTTGCACTCTAAGTTTACTCTAGAGAGTGATCATGCACTGATGTATCTAACTACCGATTAGATGCCTAACCCCACACCTGCCAGTCATATCATCTTCCATAGAAGTACTATTATGATAAAAAGTGAACAGAGACGCATTTTCTGGAGCTCAAGAACTCTGGACAAAATCTCTGCACTGATTGAGCATGCTCAACTCCTAGCGAAAACATATTCGGATGATCCAATAGTAAATTTTGAATACATAATCAAGGAACTTAAAAACTTTTTACTAAACAAGCTACAACAGGACACAGGAGGAAATAACAAGAGGAAAAATAAAAATAAAAACAATACCCAAAACTCTATAACTAAGAAAAAGCTCAATAAACGTATACGTGCCCAATACGTGAACTTTTCTCCGTCTATCAAGAAAGAAATTAATAAACTAAAAAATCAACTGAGAAGAGAGAAACAAAGCAATAAAAAAGCAATGCAAGATCGTAATTGGGTCGACATCCAAATAGCTGCAAAAAAATACAACCAACGTAAATATTGGTCCCTAATCGCCAAAATAACAGGATCAAAAAAGAAACTCCAAACCATACCGGTCCTACCGAATGATTGGGAAATTTATTTGACTGATCTCTACAAAGCAAATCCGACTAAACCAGATGAAACAGCCTGGACAACATCAAGGAAAAAGATAATCCACCAATAATCAAAATCACAGCAATATCAGTAGAAATGAACATCCGAAAAGCAAGAAACACAGGTGCCTCTGGCCCTGATCAAATACCTATCAAGGTCTTGCAAGCAGACCCAAAGGAGTGGAGTCAGTTGCTATCATCCCTCTTTAACCATATCTTCAACACCGGACAAGTACCAAAATCTTGGCAGGGGAGTATCATCATCCCCATACATAAAAAGGGGAGCAAGATCATAGCAGGGAACTACAGTCAAATAGCACTTATGGATGCTGTAGGAAAAATCTTTGCCGCAGAGGTATTAGAACGATTGAAAGACAGGGCTTTCTCGTTGGGTCTAATACCTATGTTCCAAGCAGGTTTTAGACCTAAACATTCCGTTACAGACAACATTGCGATCATCCAGACCGTTCTAGACAAATATGTAACTCGAAAAACTCAGGTTGTATACGCAGCATTTATTGACTACTCTACCGCGTTCGACCGCGTTGATCGACCAACACTATGGAACAAACTCAGGAGACTCGGAATTCCAGAACAATTGCTGCAAACCATAGTAAATCTCCATACCAATACTTGGAGTCAAGTACAAATGGGGGGGGGGAAAGGCTTAACGAAAACAATTAAAACAGCTAACGGGCTAAAACAAGGGTGCCTCCTAGCCCCGATACTATTTTCCTTATATCTAAGCGACTTGCCGTATCAGTTACAACAGGGCTCAAGTTTACCTCCTAAAATCGCCAAACAAAGCATATATGCACTGCTTTATGCTGATGATATAGTGATGCTAGACCTCACTCCCTTCGGATTACAAAAACTACTGGATATCTTGTACAAATACTCAAAAGAAATTTTTTTAATCCCCAATATAAAGAAAACAAAAGTTGTAGCCTTTTCGGGGAGGAAACAAAGTGCTAAATACAGCTGGAGGCTCGGAGGAGAAAAGATAGAAGAAGTTGACGAATATCCCTACCTTGGCAGGATTCTCTCAAAGAACTTAACAAATACAAAACAGATAGAAAATTTAAAAAGGAAATCCGAATTACATGCCGAGGCTCTCTCAAGACTCTATAGTGCTACTGGGAACAGGCATTTTTCCTCACTATTAAAAATATATAGAGTAAAGATCCCCCCTGTTCTATCCTACGCAACGGAGTATATTCCTATAAAGCAGTGGGTCTACATGGATCGCAAAGAAGGAAAAATCCTAAAAAGAATCATGAAGGTCTCAGATTCTGTACCTGTTCAAGCACTGAGATTAGAATTGTCTATCACAAGTTCTTACGCTACAGCCGTGGCTAACGTAATTAGGGTGACCTACAATCTGCTTCATGCAAAAGAGGGTACATTAAGATCCCTACTGAAAAATGAGACTTTTGATTTAGAAGCCACAAAGGAAACTTTTCTTGAGAATATGACTGTCGTATTCCAAATGGCAAAAATTAGTCCGGACATTTTGCTCACCTGGTCAACAGCGCAAATAAAAATTTTCTTAAAATGTTTTACCCCAAAATTGAGCTATGAACTAGACTTCGAACATTGTAACAAATTATCTACCTATAAACCCTTCGTAGAATTACTGGAATATCAATACATCCAGCCATATATCGGGTTTTCTTTGACGCATGGTGCAAGGAGGGCGATTACAATGTTACGATTAGGCATCCTACCTGTATTAACCTACTCAGCAAGATGGCTACCAGGAGGATCGCCAATATGTACATTTTGTGAAAGGGGTGACCAAAACATTGAGCACTTATTATTTGTATGTCCTAGCTTTAACGTAACCATAGCACGTGCAAGATACCTTGATCCTATTTACCGCACCTGCAGAATTACAACGGTGAGAGAACTATTAGTATTGTGTAAACAGCCACCGAATTAATTTGTATGCTATCATTTTTATAAATTTTTAAAATCTTTTTTACCTTTATATTGATTAATGATGAAATCCTTTTTATCGATTGTGTAAAATGTAATATTTGTGGTCCTCTGTCGAGTACCAATACAAATAAACTTTTTGACTTTGACTTAAAAGACGATGCTCCGCTCCTTGAATTTGTGCAGTCTCTAGCGAACCACCCGTGTTGTGCTTCGTAAACCTCTGTTCCTGGTTGCAGCCAATAAATTTGGTCTTTGACGTCATCAAGAAGTGTCCCGTGTCTCTGTTTGCCGAGGCAGGGGAATCCGAAGACATGGGGCGTTATCCCTGGCGCCGCTGGGTTCTAAAGGCCGGTTCTTCAGTGGGTGTGGGTAAGTTGATTGCCCACGTGGCGTGTGTTTGCCCTGCCTTACTCAACGATCAATGGATGCTGCTACGGGGTGAATTGAAAAAACGTGGTGTTCGCTCTTGTTGCTAAGCTACCTTAGAAGCCATAAACCCAGAGAACCCAATGCTCAATATCCGGTTCACCAAGTTCGTCGCAAGAGCGGCAAAAAGGTTATCACAGTGGGAGTGCCATAACCAAAATTCCATCTTACTGCACTATGTCACTTCACACTCAAAAATGCAGTCAGTCGCCACCTCCTATCTGAACCAACTCATCAGCGACCCGTGTGGCTTACTGGCTGCTCGCTTCACTTCATGGCCCGAGTTCTGCCGAGACATCAGAGTCCCTTTCCTTCTCTATGCAGGGACCATCCTCCTTTTAGATAGAGCGTTAAAGTGAGTGGAACGGACAGTTGGACTTATGCCTTGTCCTAGGGGTAGGCACCCAGGGACATAGCAGGAAGAGGCCCAGGGAGGTGGCAGTTCCCAGGGACATCTATAGCCATCTATGGCTCCAGAAGTTACCCCAGGGAGGTGGTGATCCCTGTTAGGGGAGGTCTGAGAGCCCACCCTTAACAGTGCATAGGCCCCAGGGTGGTGGTGGTCCCTGGGGCATTTATAAGCCCCGGGATGTGGGCCTGTGTGCCACCTCCCTGGGCCTGCTCCTGCTATGTCCCTGGGTGCCTACCCCTAGGACATAGCTGTTGTGACTTGGCGGGAGCTTTACCGCTCCTGCCAAGTCCAAGCAAATACTCTACTTCCAGCAAGCAAGAGCTCAGAAATCCTCTCCATTGCTGGAAGCTGAGCAGAATAGTTGTCAGACACAAGGAGCAGCATGTTCAGCAGCTCCTTATGTCTGAAAGCAATGCCGGCTCCCGCAGGAGTCGGGGAGCCAGCAGGGGCTTCAGAGGGATTCAGGCTTTCACAGCAGTCCCAGTAGAGACTGGGTGCACTGAAGGCACTCAGCAGATGTGGCTGGGCACCATGGGATGGGGTACATGGGGCCAAACTTGGCCTGTAGAGGAGGCCGTCCAGCCCCCCAAACAAAAATTATAAAATTGAGGAAGCTGGGCCCCCAGATTACTCGTTTAAAAAAACACTGAAATTCACTTAAAAAATTCTTTACAGGGATGCTATAGTTAGGAAATAGAATTTTTTAAACCTTAAAAATTCACTTGTCCCATGTGAATACTTCTTTGCAGTGTCTCTGGATAACTGATTGCTGCAAATATTGCACAGCACTTATTTTTCTGTTACCTTCTTTTTCCAGAAGCTTTAGTAAAGTGCAAGGTGGTATGTCTTCCTCCTCCTCAACAGGTTGTGGATGCTTATCTTGGACGGACGATGTAGCTTCAGTCATTGTGTAAAAGCAGAGCACCACTGGTTCTCAATCCTACTTCTAGAGAATTCACTGGAGAAGTAACTTTTGAGTATATAGTTTTTCCATGTGCAAGGGTGGGCTCTTAATATATTCAATCAGAAGACAAGGTCCGGGAGTGCTGGCGAGTGAATTCGCAAATCTGGGCAGTAAATTCACAGATTTGTGAAAGTTGCAAAATGGGTTCCTTTTTTTGGAAAAAAGATATAAGGTGGTTTATATAAACTTGTAAATATGTTCACAATGATATTATTAATGACAATGTAGGTGTGTACACATTCGCATTAATCTATACCATTTTCGGTGAATCCACAGATTCACAGATTTGAAAAAATGAAATTTGTTTAATTACATTAAAAAAAACATAATACACTTTACATTCACTACATATGTGATTTTTATGTTTTTAAGCATATATTTATTGAGAAATAATGTCTGCAGTACAAAAAAACTAAATCAAAATCAACTGTAAAAAAATTATATTAAAAATAAAGTCTACAAATTAACAACAACTAAGCATTAGAGGGACTTAAAACTTTAGAAATGAAATTTGAAACACCTTTGAAATTCACTGAAAGAAAATCGAAGGGTACAGGGATGTTATAGTTCGACTTTGATTTCACTCGTATGAAACCATAGACATTCAGCAATTATAGTTAACTAGAACTTACGCCCCTGCAATGCACTTCTTATGACCTCACATATGAGATCACTCATGACATAGTCAGTGACATCATAGATGGCATCATTGATATTTTCAAAAGATATTGTGTTGTATTTTGACAGCACAAAGTACTCGCACTCCCCCATATGTATTCACCAAGAAAGGTTTAATCGGCTTTGCTTTACAACCCGTCTGGGCATTCATCACAGCCAAACAGTTATTAAAATGAGTGCCCAATCACCCTTAAAAACTGTAAAACACCATCATAAGAATAGCAAACATACTATGTCATACAGCACCATCACAGTATAAATAACCAAGTTTGATCTCATAATACCGATAATCTCATTATTATGTACTATTGCCTTACATATATTATAGAAATGGCAGAGATTTCATAGTGTCAGCAATACAACAGTCATGTGTATTTAAAGATTCCGTGTATCATTCCAAAAGGGGAAGCGACTTGTGTCTAAAAAGCTGTACAATTTACTAAATATATCAAGCAACAGTGAAATAATGTATTTCAGATGTGATACTAACATGAATCAGCCGTTCAACTCAATATAATCAATAATTAATGGAAATCAGATATGGCTAATTGAATGCAAGTAGCAGCAAAAATAAAGCATAAAAAGTCATTGTCATGCATGCCAAGTGGCATATACATAGTGCCATATCCTCATCAAGATCAAGACCGTATTGAAACCCAAAATCGGTGTAATATCCCCAACATAGAATACACCTTGGTCGTTACACTATGTTGCAAGCAATGTCAATATTTAAATGGTGTCACAAAGCACACACAAGGAAATGATTTACGGAGCACTGAAACTTTTCAGACACTCCTCCCTAGTCACAGATCTGGGTTGAATCCATCATCGTTCTTTAGCTCACTTTGCCCCCCAATTCAGACCCAGCTAGATGCAAATCAGACTTGACCCTGTGCCTCATTAGAACAGTCCAGCCGGAACTGCCAGGATAGGTCCTCCCTGAAGTGGAAACAAACATCTTAGGCCCAGTTTCGAGGTTTCACCCTTCAACAGCCAGGATAGCTGGACTCCAGTGGCATGTGAAGCCAGGATCCACGTCTGGGTATACCCGTCCCACTCGGGGTGACAGATGCATGTTTACGGTCAAGGGAGGACCTGGCTTGGCAGTTCGGTCTGGACTGTTTCCATGAGACAGAGGCTCAAGAATGATTTGCAAACGGCTGGGTCTAAACTGGGATGGCATGGTGAGCAAAATAGCAATGGATTTAACCCAGGTCTATTGACTGGGGCGAATGTTTTGATTTGTTCTGCATTACATTCATCAATTGTATGTCTTTTGCTTTCTCGCCCTAAGTGGGCCAGGTATGCCCAGACGTGGGTCCGGGGCTCACTGTGCCACTGGATTCAAGTGAATGACACACAATCGATGGACGTAATGCAGAACACATCAAATTATTCACCCCCAGTCAAGAGATTTGGGTTAAATCCATCATTTTTCTGCTCACCATGCCACCCCAATTTAGACCTGGCCATATGAAAATCAGTCTTGACCCTGTGCCTCATGGGAACAGTCCAGCCTGAACTGCCAAGACAGGTCCGCCCTGGACCGGAAACAAGCATCCTAGGACTGGTTTCGGGGTTTCACCCCTCATCAGTCAGGATAACTTGATTCCAGTGGCACAATGAGCCCAGGACCCACGTCTGGGCATACCTGGTGCACTTCAAGTGAGCCTGGCTGATGAGGGGTGATGCCCTGAAACTGGCCCAAGGGTGCTTGTTTCTGGTCAAGGAAGGACCTTGCTTGTCAGTTCGACCTGGACTGTTTTCGTAAGGCACAGGTTTACGACTGATTTCCATATGGCTGGGTCTAAACTGGGGTGGCATGGAGAGCAAAAGAACAATGGAATTAACCCAGATCTATTGAATGGGGGTGAAAATTTGATTTGCTCTGCATTACATCCATCATCTGTGTGTCTTTTGCTTTCTCGCCCTAAGTGCGCCGGGTATGCCCTGACGTGGATCCCCTGCTCACTTTGCCACTGGACTCAAGCTAGCCTGGCTGATGAGGGGTGTTACCTCTAAACAGGTCCCAGAATGCTCGTTTTCAAACCTGGGAAGACCTGGCTTGGCATTTTGGGCTGGACTGTTCCCATGAGGCACAGGGTCATGACTGATTTGCATAAAGTTGGGTCTGAACTGGGATGGAGAAGGGAGCTAAAGAACGATGATAGATTCAATCCAGATCTGTGACTGGAGGTGAGTATCTGAAAAGTTTCAGTGCTCTGTCCATCATCTCCGTGTGTTTGCCCTGCCCTTAATGGGCAGAGTGGCCCTTTACAAAATTATACCTGACCAAGTTCTTATATGTTTTACAAAATGATGCATACAATACTGCTGACAACTTTTTTAGGCTGTTTGATGGGTTAAAAAGACTGTTGCTATGGAACTGGGGCTAGATGGATTGCACTATCTACGTTGACTAGGAAACCTGAGGATAGGGGGGTGGTGTTGCTTAATATTTGTCTTTACAATTGGGCATCCTAGCTTTTGGTTGCTAATGACTGGCCCTTTACCACGTTTTGAGAACCCTTGCTCCTGGCAGTCAGGACGGCAATGAACCTGGTGGTATATGTAAGACTGCTGTATAGCAGGAACCATTTGAATGTCATACTGAGCCCAGCTAGTGGTGGCACGGGTGTGGAGGATGATGGCAAGAGACAGATATGCTAGAGCGACCAGGTTACTGTGGAGGCAAAAGGCAAGCACATATTAAATGGTCTTTGCAAGAGAGTTGAATCTTAAAATACGCCTCACTCAATGGTGGTTAAAACTGATAGGAAATTCTGATATCAATGTATTCACTTATGTAATGCATCAGATCATCACACATTTGATGGGATGCTGCAAAAGAAGACTTTAACAAAGTCTGATCTGCAGCTTCTCTTTTTGAGGATCTATTTTAAGATGTTTCCTTGTTCCACAATCCAAGCTTAAAAGTAACTTTTTTAGTTACTCACTGACTACATAGATGTTTCTAGCCCCTCAGACCAATGAAATGTTCTGTTCTCTTTGAGGAATGTGCTTTTATCCAGATCCTCACATGTCATGACCAGTTTTAGACCCAGTTCAGGAGGCTACAGTGCAGACTGGATACTGGACCGCAACATAGTGATTGATATCGCTATCATACGTGTCCTTCGGTTAGTCCTCCTGGTTTCTCAGGAAGGACATCTGCAGAGTCCGAGTTCAGAATACAACAATCAAACAGACACAATAATTTCAGTGTCTGGCCCAATGCTTGTCTTTCGGAAAAATAAAGTAATTTTCAATTCCACAGCTGCGCTCACAAATATACAATTCAATCCAGTGAACTGGATTGTTTTCACCCTTCTGAGTGACCCTAGCTAGATCTGTTCACCAGCGACTGTAGTGGAAGCATGAGTAAGGGTCAGGTGAAGATAATGAGTCAGTTCAATTGATTTCTCTGACTCCTACCCCTGGTGATGTGGTGAGTAGGAATTTAGTCTTTCATCCCATTGTACACGGCAAGTGCACTGCAAACAATCAGTTCAGTCCTACTGCAGGTGGAGATCCACATTGATCACCTACAGTTCAAAAGCAGCAGCTGAGGATGTCGATTGTGACCCATGTTTGCTCTGAATGAGGCCTCTGGTGATGATCTGGTGTCAATCGACATGCCATGGATCCACTGTGCAGGCACTTTTCAGAGCAGCTGTGGTCCCAACTCAGGTGGGTGAGTGCATTGAGATAGTTCAGGATCTATTGGGCTGACAGTAAGTTAGATACAGTCTAACATTGGCCGACAGCACTGCAAAGTCAGACCCAACCTAGGCCAGCAGCGATGCAGATGCAGCCTGACATGAACCAACAGTGAGATAGATGCACCCTACCTCAGGCCAATACACAAGACAGGGTCGATGCAGCCTGCTGTAGGCTAATGAGTGGACATATGTAGACATCTTTGAATGACAAAATGTTCAAAATCCTTCAAAGTTCTGTGAAGTGCTGAAGCATTTCCCCCACTTTCCAGTCCTGAGACTGTTGACTGACTGATTCCTAAATTCTCAAAAGGGCTTTCATGAAGTAACAGTGGGATTTCCCAGTCTAATATTAGAAAATCTACACTGGAGCCTGTGCTTGTTCGAGAAAAGAAAGTAGCTGTTCTGTCATTGCTCTGTGTTGAAGGACCTGGAACATTTCCTGGGTTTTTGCTTGCCTTGAAATTGAGAAAATGCATATTCAGTTCTTGAAAGCTTCATGTGCCAGGCCTTTAAAGTTCACCACGAAAAGATTTTGCCCCCTACAGGGCCATTTCATTAGATAGTTCATGTACAGCATTCATATTAATTTGTCTAAACAGACCTGCCTGTAAGCTGTCACTCCTGCTACTATCCCCTTAGTTGCAGCATAAAATTACCCCAATCTACAGCAATACCTACGAAAAGCCTTATTTGAGGTTTCATCAGCGTCAGAAGCTCCAAACCACCCATGGCCCGCCTGCATCTCGGAGCCAGAACCCAAAGTCTGAACTCTTTCTAAAGGGATTTAGTATGTCTCTGTCTACTAATTGAGTTTTAACAGTAGCGGCCACTCGTAGTAGAAAGTGGTGAGGCGGAGGGTAAGTAAACACAAAAAGAAAAAAACAAGTATAAATAAAAAAAAAGAAAACGTACCCGCTCAGAGGGCCGACGCACTGCTCCCAATCTTCAAGTCCTTGCTAGGAGAATGTTGCACACTGCGCAGGCTCCCAGCTCCCAAACCCAGCACTGCTCACATGCTGGGAATGGCATTCCCAGCATGTGAGCAGCACAGGGATTGATCTCAGCGCCTCGGTTCGGCACTCAGACAGAGTGGGAGCCCGTGTTGTTTTCTCCACCCAACTGTACAACACAGCTCAGTGGAGAAAGGCTAAGTGCGCATGGCGTTTTGGTCGGCCCCAGAGGGCCAGCCAGACCATCATGAGCACTTGGCAGTGCCTACCACTCCCTCGTCCTCCATGGTGCTGCAGCATCAGGATGGGAGGCCACGCCCCTCCCTCGCAGCCTGCAGGGCTAAAAATTAAATGATCATTTTAAAAAACTCTTATTTTATTTTTGCCTTTTGCCTCTGCTGCCTTTCAGCGGGGAGGGGTGCGATGGTCCTCCACCATGAAAGTGGAGCCGCCCCTGAGTTTTATTTATTTATTTTATTTATTTTGAAAGTTTTATATAGCGCGAACAAGATCTTTGCAGATATCAGAGTTTTCTTGTCAGTATACCATTTCTTCAATTAAGTTTCATTGTTTTTAGCAGCTGAGGCCTTCATTTAGAGCTTTGCGGGTTCACTTCCTTATCACAAATGTGACCCATTACTACTACAAGTAAATTGTAAATTAAAGCTGATGGCACTTGTAATATGGAAGACAGAACATCCGGCACATCAAACTCTAAATAAGGCCTCGAGTCTATAAATTTGCCCACTTCCACAGATACAATCTCCATCAGGTCTGGCCATATAATGTTGATGCAGAGAGTCTGCAGTGAATTCATCCAGCCTTCCATTGGGTCTCGCTGTTCACAAAGCATCAGGTTCGCGCTAGACTGGGTCGTGATCACCTCATGGGTAAGAGCGTTCCAAAGTCTGCAATGTTCTGAGTGAATTCTTCAGCACGTGAAGACGCAAACCCTCTCTCCAGTGATGCCTTAATAACTCACATGGGAATAACCCTGCCTGGGACATAATTCCAGTGCTGAATCTTATGGTCGCCCCTGCGCTGACCACATTGCTATCAGTGAGTCAGCTGTTATGTGCTGCAGTCAGGGCCTGTGTGTTACAGCCTCGCGAGTCTCCTCAAGCTCAGGAAGACCTCTATTCTTGGCTCCCAACTACCCATCTGAAACTGGGTGTTGACTGGACGGATACAATAAATTAGTAATAAAACTAAGGTGGCTGCGGAAAAAGTGGACCCCCACAGCCCCCGGCTTTGGCTTCCTCTCACCACTGACCACGTCCCGGATTTATGATAGAGTATGGACATTAAAACTATTATGCTATTAAACTATCACAACCTAAATATGAACGAACAAAATATCATGAGATACGCGTATATAGGTAAGAATAACTTTACTAGTCTTAACTCAACAGCTACGTATCTTCAATAAATATATATCCACATGGTGCCTATATGTGAAGGCAAGTATAGTAAACCCATGCTCATCTTTTCAGTACACCAATATAAAGATATTTGGAAAGATCAATGCATTCCCTTAGTCAAAGATC
This sequence comes from Lissotriton vulgaris, assembly GCF_964263255.1. Taxonomy (NCBI): domain Eukaryota; kingdom Metazoa; phylum Chordata; class Amphibia; order Caudata; family Salamandridae; genus Lissotriton; species Lissotriton vulgaris. The sequence goes on from NC_141695.1 coordinate 1,311,818,884, forward strand.
ACGGTCCCTTTGGTTTCTAGTGGCATACACTGGAAAAATATGACTTATCAAACAGAAGCAGGAACATCAATCAATCAGATTGTATTGATCTAGATCTCGTCAGAGATCCACAATATCAAAAATACCATATATACCTAAAATATTGTTAGTCATAGTTTAAATAGTTCTAAAACTGCGGTTAAATAGTTTTTTTTTTGTAAATAAATACTTTATAGCATACAAATTTAACTCGGGGAACTCTTATTAACTCAAACAGATCTATGGTTCTAGACATATTATACTTAGTACAGATAGGTTTTATAAAACGCCAGCGTGCTTCGACCAGAAGTTTGTTGGGACAAACAAACAAGAACATTGTAAACATATTTTAGGAAAATAACCTAAACACTAGAAAACGTCCCATAAAAATATGGAGAGTTGCTAAGATTGTTTTCTCTTTAAAGGGGGGGGGGATTGATACCAGGCAAAACGCCAAGTGAATCACCAACAGAGAACAGCAAATGTAACTAACCTTAGAGCATTCAAATGGCTATAGAGAATGGGGAAAGAACGTTGGGAGCAGGTTTGCCTCTTCATCCCCCCCCCCCCCGCCCCCCCCCCCCCCCCCTGCTTCAAACTCCGTCTACACTTTCGGCTGGTGTTTACTAAATTTCCCAGCAGTCATGCCTGCCAAATTTACTACCAGGACAAAAGCATAAAAACCCACTGTGCGCAAGACTGGATATATTAACACGCGCACGAACACACACAATAGAACTCGCAGATTACCAACGGGCATAGAGATGGGGAACAAATTTGAGCCCCGCTGACTTCCTGCAGCAGGACGGAGGGAGTATGATGAGGATTTCGACCACGTGACAGACCTAATTACAGAACATGCATAATATGACGTTTTATAAAACAACTTAATTACTTGACGGTGCGTGTTGAGCTCGCGGCTCACCTCGGCTCTCCTGTCCTCCCGTAGACGAGCACCCTAGGCAAAGGTTTCTGTACTTTTAGTTGTGGTAAGTAAAGAGTTACAGGCCTCTTTCTAAGCCCGCTGTTTACCCGCTGCCCTTTCACACTCCTCGCTTCTTAACCCGTTCTTGTCTGGAGCCCAGGCTCGCCCTCACCGTTTAACTTTCCCGGAGTGTGACTGAACCACAGCTGTAAGAGGAGGGAGTCAGAGCGAAGGCAGATGTGCACCACAAGCCACAGCAGAGAAGCCGAGATACATTTTATCTACTTGTTTTATCTAGAGACGTGAGTTTTTGGATACATGCTAACCAATCGCTTTCTGCTGCAACATATCAGTTCCTAGCTGGTCTTTACTTTACCCATATCCTCTACGCATACTGACGGACTCTTTCCCCTGACAGCAGACAGCCTTACCTCCGCCGGTTAGTATGAAGCCTCTGGTGGTTGCCTCAGTTGTCTGTTGTCAGCGGTCGCAGTTGAGATGCAGCTGAGAGACGGGAGTTGAGGGCTTCCGGGTCCGCAGCATCTGCCCACCCTTCTTCGTAGGAGCCAGGGAAACGTAATATTGGGTCGAGTCCCAGATCTTCGGACCAGCTGCGAGCGTAACGGGCTGAAGGGCGGTGAGGGGGGCGTGGGAGGAGCTCTGGGTCAGCCGCCTCAGGCGGCGCCAGCACTCAGCTGACAACGAGAGGGGCCGCTTCCATTATTTTGAACATAGAACACTTAGAAATAAATTATAACGGGTTTACTTGAAAAATGGAGAGAAAACTCGCCCATTGTTATCCACGTAGCCCCCAGTGAGAAGGTACAGTAGTACCTGGACTCAGGACCCCGAGAGGCCGACTCCAATTCACGTTTTATTCTACTACACACTGAGTCTAGGAGAGAACATTTATAGTATGCGCACAACGCGACATTCTCTCCTCGCCATTTCCTATCTTCCAGCCCCATTATGCCCAAGAACTCTCAGAAACAGAGCATATTGTCCAGTGCGCAGCCTTTTTTATTCACATCAAAGCAGGTAATTCATCTCAGATCAATAGGAGAAACCATCCTGTTAGGATATATAAAATTATTCACAGCATCATGCTTTAGCCGCATCAACCTGTCACAGGCATTAAGTAAATTAGGCACGACATTACACTTGCATTTCAGTTTGGTGGTAGCCTTTAGTGGCAACAACATGTCAAAAGCAGTAATAAAATTATGCACAACATTACACCTGCAGTTGAGCTTAGCCGCACAGCTGAACTTGGGCCGACTCGACCCTCCAAGCTCCCCACTCAGCTGAGCACATAGTGCCAGCAGGCCCCAACGCGCTCCAGCAAACAGTTGCATTACTAGCACTCAAGGACACTGCAAAGCGCACCAGCCCCCCGGGGGTACCTGAACACAGGGAGCCTCCCAAGATTCATCTCAGTCCATAAGTGGCAGGTTAGGGCAGTAGAGTCGAAAACCACAGGCAGGTCGGTACGCCCTCCCGGCCAACTCTCTGCACACGTGGATCCTACCCCCGTTACATGTGTTGTTACTCCCTAGGTTTTAATTACAGCCTCATGGCACTATTTTCTTAACACGCTTCAGGCAAGACACACACTCGGTCCTAAGCTAAGCTCGTAGTGGTTACTTCACTCAGTAGAACATCTTACATGTATATGAGACCGTCTACAAATTTCACTTCATCAGCTCCACACAGAGTACAACCTAATCCGAAATTAATTTAATAATTCTTGAGCCACATTTCAAAGCTACTAATTGTATATATGGACATAGCTATTTGAATGTATTTGTAGTACTGTCTTGCATGCAATGCATTATGGGTAGGGTGGATTTACCATATCTTCTGCAGGGTGCCGGACCATATGTGACCAAAAGAGCTCTGCAGTGCTGGTGCCTTGCACACTAGGGACCTCTAGGAGGAGTTTGTGGTACTGCACTTAGACATGCTGTGCTGGTACCTTGCTTACTAGGGACCTCTATGAGCAGCTTGGAGTACTGCACCGAGACATGCAGTGCTGGTGCCTTGCTCACTGGGGACCTCTAGGAGCAGAATGCGGTACAGCACAAAGACATGCAGTGCTGGTGCCTTGCTCACTGGGGACCTCTAGGAGCAGATTGTGGTACTGCACCGAGACATGCAGTGCTTGTGCCTTGCTCACTAGGGACCTCTAGGAGCAGCTTGAGGTACTGCACCTAGACATGTAGTGCTGGTGCCTTGTCCACTGGGGACCTCTAGGAGCAGCTTGTGGTACTGCACCGATACATACAATGCTGGTGCCTTGCGCACTGTCCATCGAATCGCTGAACTTCCATTGTTGTGCCTTCCCCTATGTTGTTAACTGTCAGTGCTCTGCCCTCTGCCAACACCACGCTCTTCTGCCGGGTGGGTGGGTGGTCAACGACGCGCCTCTGCATCTTGCCGGAGGTCTAAAGGGACAAAGAGGCGGAATACTCCAAGGCACAGCCTTAAATACCTCGCCCAGGAATTCCTGCGTACCCTAATGGCATCAGCAGCCCACCTCATCAATTCGACCCCTTCATAGCCTGGAGGAGGCTCAGTCTCGTGGCGCAACTAAGGGCGCCCCTCCTCTAGGCATGGGGTGCCTGCTCCGGATGTTTGCATTGGGTGCATCGCACACTTGATTAGCTGTCCATTTTCCCAGGTCAATGCTTAATTAGTTAGCCCAATCCTGTTTCTTTCTTCGAAATTTGGGACCAGTAAACTTATGTATCCTACTATTAAATCAGGACTACAAAACCTAGAATTGTAATTAAGAAGCATTTGCAATGCAATAAATTACTGATAGTTTAAGGTATTGGCGCTGCAAGTAATAATGCAACGGCAATAGCTCATACTTTCAGAAATGCGAGACCTAGTGCATTGCAAATGCTTGCGTAGTGAGCAAGGAACCAGCCTTGTATGTCTTAGTGCAGTACTGTAAGCTGCTTGTGGAGGTCCCTAGTGAGCAAGGCACCAGCATTGCATGTCTTGGTGCAGTTCTGCAAGCTGCTCCTAGAGGTCTGTAGTGAGTAAGGCACCAGCACTGTATGTCTAGGTGCAGTACCACAAACTGCTCCTAGAGGTCCCTAGTGAGCAAGGCACCAGCACTACATGTCTAGTTGCAGTACCTCAAGCTGCTCCTAGAGGTCAGTAGTGAGCAAGGCACCAGCACTGCAAGTCCCGGTGCAGTACCGCAATCTGCTCCTAGAGGTCCCCAGTGAACAAGACACCAGCACTGTATGTCTCGGTGCAGTACCGCAAGCTGCTCCTAGAGGTCCCTAGTGCGCAAGGCACCAGCAATGTATGTATCAGTGCAGTACCACAAGCTGCTCCTAGAGGTCCCCAGTGAGCAAGGCACCAGCACTACATGTCTAGGTGCAGTACCTCAAGCTGCTCCTAGAGGTCCCTAGTGAGCAAGGCACCAGCACTGCATGTCTCGGTGCAGTACCGCAATCTGCTCCTAGAGGTCCCCAGTGAGCAAGGCACCAGCACTGCATGTCTCGGTGCAGTACTCCAAGCTGCTCATAAAGGTCCCCAGTGAGCAAGGTACTAGCACTGCATGTCTAAGTGCAGTACCACAAACTCCTCCTAGAGGTCCCTAGTGTGCAAAGCACCAGCACTGCAGAGCTCTTTTGGTCACATATGGTACTGCACCCTGCAGAAGATATGGTAAATCCACCCTACCCATAACGCTTTGCATGCAAGACAGTACTACAAATACATTCAAATAGCTATGTCCATATATACAATTAGTAGCTTTGAAATGTGGCACAAGAATTATTAAATTAATTTCGGATTAGGTTGTACTCTGTGTGGAGCTGATGAAGTGAAATTTGTAGACGGTCTCATATACATGTAAGATGTTCTAGTGAGTGAAGTAACCACTGCCAGCCTAGCTTATGATCAAGTGTGTGTCTTGCCTGAAGCCTGTTAAGAAAATAGTGCTGTGAGGCTGTAATTAAAACCTAGGGAGTAACAACACATGTAACAGGGGGTATCCTCATAGGAGGTTTTAAGAAGAGACAAGGTGGCACTAAGAAGGGACTACTAAGCCTATTGACCAATGAAAATCCACCATTTACAAAGGACAGGAACAGGAGCCAATTAAAAAGATGGGCTGAAAGTGGGCAGAGCTTTATGCCCATATTCTGAATACAGTATGTCTCAAAGAGACAGCGCAAGCACTCTTTAGGCAAGACCTAAAAACTGGTGCTGGATTAAGGAGTCACGCTTGGCAGGTACGCCCTTACGGCATCACTGACCTGAGGCCTTGCTCAGAGGCTGTTAGAAATGGGGATCTCTAGTTGACAGGTTGTTACCCTGTCCAAGTATAGATCCTTCTTCCTAGTCAGTGTAAGGGAGTTGCATTTTTGAAACAACCCCTACTCACCCGCTTAGTAGCTTGGCACGAGCAGTCAGACATCTCAGAGGCAGTATGTAAAGCATTTGCACAGACCATATAGTAATGCAGTGAAAACACAACAAAAGGACACCACACGAGTTTTAGAAAAATATCCAATATTTACCTGTGTAAATCAATACCAAAACGATGCTGAGCGACACTTAAAACTTGTTACGCCAAAGTCTACACTATTTGCCAGGCTGATGCTCCCAGAGCCCTGAGGCCATCAGCTTGGCAAACCCATAGCGTGGAGGTCCAGTTCTCACCCCCTGATGATGTTGGGGAAAGTTAGCCATGGGCGCCTCAGACGGAAGCCCTGTAGCACTGGCGCTTCAGGTCAACCAGGGAGTGGAAAGCAATGTTACCCCACCCTTTCTCAACTCATCAAAGGGTGGGGTGGGTCCCCACCCTGTGGAGAGTTGGAAAAAGGAGGGGTAGAGTCTGCATGTGGGAAGCTGAGAAATCGAGTCTGCGCAGTTTGTCATCAGGTCTTTTGAAAACACACTGTGCAGACTTGAGGTTCCTGCTACCTGCCCTGCAGTTTGACAGGGGCGCCATTAGCTCCTTTGCATCGCGTGTGCATGTTTCGCTCACTGCCTGGCTGCCAGGAGCAGACTTGTGGACCAAGTCATGGTGTGGAGATCCGCTGCCACCAACCCTATGGACCACCAGGTAAAAGGTTTTTACGTACCTCGTTCATAACACCGTTCATTTGGTTTGAAAGTTATGACCCCTCGCTGTCTGACCCTCTCCCAGTATGCAAAGCAATGTGGCTCAATCTCCTTTAACGGTTGGGGTATTTTGTTAATTTGTTTGGTGGTTTATTAGTTACATCAGCACAATAAGTGGAATGGAAGAGTAAAAGCGGAAGATTGTCAACAGTACCATATGCATGCCGAAGATGATGGGGGATAAGGAGGTGAAGGTTTTGAGTTGGAACGTTAACGGGTTAGGGGATAAGATCAAACGGCATGTATTTCTCGTGCCATCTACAGACCGATCAGTTTGATCGACGTAGCCCAGAAAGTGGTTGGCAGGGTCCTTCTGACAAGACTGAGGACATGGATCAATGAGGTCGCATCTTGTCACACTTTCAGGCAGGGTTCACACAGGGGATTGGCACGATGGACCAGGTCTTCAGCTTTTTTGCTCTTTATTGGAAATCTGTTACGATCGAAAAAGGCAGCCTTTATTTGGCGTTCATTGATTTAAGAACGGCCTTCGACCTGGTCCCTCGTGCCAAGCTATGGCAGACAATGTTCAATCTTGGCACTCCCGCTCTGATCTTGGACCTCATCAAACGACTCCATGAGGGGAATTATGCTAGAGTGAGGTGGGGTAACCAGAGCCAACTAACTGAGAGGATAGCGGTCGAGAGGGGGGTCCGTCAGGGTTGTGTTTCGGCCCGACCCTGTTCTCCCTATTCGTTAATTGGGTGGTGGACCATTTGAGGGAGGACACGGCCGATGCCCCAACCCTGGCGGGGGAAAAAACGCCCACCTTGCTTTTTGCGGACCATACCCTCCTGATTTCAAAAAGCCCTATGGGGCTACCAAAACTAATCGTCCGCTTCACCCAGTTTTACGATGCCAGAGGCCTGATTATAAATACATCCAAAACAAAGTTAATGGCATTGGCTCCATCGAAGAACTTTAAGAATAACATCAGTTTGAATGATCCCCTCTGGAACTCGTTGAAGCCTTTGACTACCTGGGAGTGCGGATTAATAGCCGGATGAACTGGTCCTCCCATCTGGCTAAAATGCTACTTAATCATAAACGCGTGTCGGGGGCTATCGCTAAACATCAGCCCCTATCCTATAGTCGACCTGTGGCTTCTGCCATTAAGGTCTACGAGGGACAGTCCCTGCCCTCATCTCTATACGGAGCGGAACTGTGTGGTTTCAAGAAAGTTACGGACTTAGTAAGATCAGAGAACAAGTTTCTTAGAGACTTGGTCTCGCTCCCGCCATCGACCCCATTAGTCCCGCTCCGCTATGATCTTGGGAGACACCCAATAAATGAGGTAGCAAGACTGCGCCCCTTATTGTTTTGGACATGCCTTAGAAGGTCCCAGAACTATGTCACTACGCCTCTGCATTGACTGAACTGATTCAAGTAGATGTAGGCCATAAGATTGTCTGGCTATCCAAACTGAAACAGCTAGTGGGGGATATTGGTTTGGGAGAGGCCTGGGTGAGCCAGAACCCACCGCCCAAACAAGTTGTAAAGAAGGCCTATTGGGATTGGGTTGCTCTAGCTGCAACAAGAATCAAGAATCATGGTACCTTGACAGAAAACGTTTTGGATGTGAAGCCTGTGCCTAAATTTGAACCCCTTCTGGATCTCATTGAGTCCCCGAAAGATAGGGCACTGTATTTGAAGTTTAGGTTTGGTAACCTTCCATTGAATGACTTTAGAGCAGGCTGGAGGCACGTGAGGGAGAGTTACTTGGGGTGTCCGGGCTGTGCCTCCCCTACAGAATCTGTCGCTCATTTCCTATTCGCCTGCCCAGCGTATGGTCAGGCGAGGAGAAAATGGTTGAAACCCGTTTGTTCCAACTTGGGTTGCAGAGACCATAGGGTGGCGCTGCGCATCTTATCATCTGAGACCTCGATCCCTAGTGTGATCTGTGGGATGGCTAAATATCTGGGCTGTGCCTGGCTGACGAGGACAAAGCTTTCTAGGATGACCCAAGTCCAGGCTGTGGAACTGTAGATTACCACACTCTAATAATTTGCACTCTGTCTTTTATGATAAATAGTTTTTAAATTTATGTCTAATTTTTATATGATTAATTGTATTTATATGTATATATTAGATACTGAGGATGTACTATGCTATATATTTTTCTTTTTATATACATTGTGTGAATATATCAATGAGGGGTAGTTTTCTTCCCTTTCCCCTTTTTAAATTGTTTTTATACTTTTATGATATTGTATATCGAATAAAGTTATATACAAATAAGGTTCTCCAGTATATCAAGAGACATGCCCCGGATGTGGGTCCTGCTTCAGGAGACACATCTGGTTGGCAACTTATGCAAAGCAATGCACAGAGGGGGATACAAGATGATTGCAGATGCAGGGTTTACATCAGGTTCCAGAGGAGTGGGTATCCTGACTCGGAACACGTTCCCACTGGCGGTGACCTCCACTAGGGTGGATGATAGAGGCAGATATACTGGAGTCACTGGCATGTGGGAGGGTCATCACATAACATTCATGTCCATCTATGTTCCTCCAGGCCTACAGGGTACAACATTAGCTGATTTGGGAGCGGTCTTGCTTACCGTCCCAGAGGGGCTTTTACTTCTGGGATGCGACTTTAACACAGTCGTCTCTGCCATATTGGACAGACACCCCCCAGGGAGATGGGACGGGTGACCCGTTGGTTACCAGATTTCATCGAAGCAATGGGACTAGTGAATGGCTGGAGGCTCCACCACCCAGATCAAATACAACACACATTTCACTCTGGGGCTCACCACAGAGTCTCCAGAATAGATTACTGCCTCGTTTCAGCAGCGCAAGCTTCCTACATAGCAGAAATTAGACACCTAGCTAGAGGTATCTCAGACCACTCTTAACTGTGGATTCACCTCCTTATGAGTTGGGGCTCCGCTGGGAGGTTGGCCCCAATCAATCCTTGGTATCTCGTAATCCTAAAATTTGCAAGGATCGCAAGAACCTTTAATAAATATTTTATCAATAATGTGGGGTTGGTGTCCTCCTCTCGGTCCTTGTGGGAGGCGTTTAAGACAGTCATCAGGGGTCAGGTTCTATCCTTAATAGCTGGATCTTAGAAGGATAAGCAGAACGAAGTTGTTGAGCTTGAGGCTGAAATTTACAGGCTGGAGGGTGATTTGGAATTGGGGATAACATTGGATAAACTTCACTTGTTAAGCCAGAAGAAGCACGACTATAAGGCACTGGTTACAGACAGGGCCAAAGCCTTAGCAGGGAACAACAGGGTAGGCTCTATGACCTGAGAGTTAAGGCTGGGAAACTTATTGCATGGCTGGACAGGAGGGAATGGGTGAGCCGTCTTGTTCCGGAGCTTAAAATAGGGGGGGGGTGGGCAATTACAGAACCGCAGGAGATAGTGAACAGATTTGAGACCACTTTCAGGCAGTCTACACGTCGGTCTCCCCCCATTTGGAGGCTGACTCCCAGGAGCTACTCCGCAACATCAAGCTCCCCTGTCTCTCCCCTGAGAACCGTGACTATATGGATAGCCCCCTTGTGACAGAAGAGATTGCCCAAGCAATCCGTTCGATAAACTCCGGGAAGGCACTGGGCCCAAACAGGCTTCCCATCAAGCTTTATAAACTCAGGCCAGACAAACTCGCACCCTATTTAAAATCAATGTTTGATGAATCCAGAGAAATAGGAATGTTGCCATTGGAGCAAAGGATAGCTACTATTGTCACGATTCACAAGGAGGAAAAGGCTAGAACAGACTGTGCCTCGTATAGGCCCATCTCTGTTCTAAATGCTGAGCCTAAGATCTTAGCCAAGCTCCTGGTGAACCGTTTGGTAAAAGTGATCAGCAACCTAGTGCACCCTGACCAATCTGGCTTTATGCTGCATAGGAACACAGCCTTAAACGTACGCAGAGTAGATGGGGTGATAGAGAGTCCACACTCTCCGGGAGCCAGACATAATTGTGTCCCTAGACGCAACAATGGCCTTTGATACAATCGAGTTGCCCTATTTGTGGGCAGTTCTTGCCAAGTTCGGATTTGGTTCCAAATTTATCAGGTGGGTGCACCTTCTGTATTCGGCACCTCTTGCGCAAGTGGTTGTAAATAATAGAGTGTCTGCCTCGTACTCACTCAATCGGGGTAACAGCCAGGGTTGCCCGCTGTCCCCCCTTATTTTTTCCTTAGCATTGGAACCCCTTGTGGCTTGGATACGATGTGAATGAATCAATGATAAGAGGGTTGCGGTGGTCCCCCGAATGGGAGGACCGCATATCGTTGTACGCAGACGATATATTGCTCTATATGGCTTCCCCTTGTAAATCCCTTGTAGTGGTTCTTGATATACTAACATCTTTTGCGAAATTTTCGGGGCTCTCGATCAATTGGGGGAAATCCTTACTGTTTGCCCTGAGGGGGGCCCCTCCTGTGCCTCCCCGGAACTGCCCTATAAAAATTAATACTGATGGGTTTAAATATTTGGAATTTTCTATCTCACTAGAACCCTCTGTTAGGTATACCCAGAATCTTCTTCCCCCTCTTCAGAAGCTCAAGAGTGATATTGCCAACTGGAAGAAGCTCCCTATCTCGCTCCTGGATAGAGCCGCCCCCTTTAAAATGATGACCTTGCCACGATTTCTCTATGCCCTACAAAACACCTTGGATGTCGTCCCAGCTGGTTATTTCCAGGAGATTGAAGGCTTCCAAAGGGACCTACTGTGGGACGGCTGACCTCGAATCACACTAAATAAGCTAACGCTAAATTGGTACGATGGGGGTATGTCTCCCAGACATCAGGAAGTACTACTGGGCCTCCCAACAGGCGGCAATCAATCATGGTGCGTTTGGTCGCGTAGACGATCCGGGCTACGCCATGGATAGGTGGCTCTTCCTGGGGGGGAACTATAGTAGGGCTCTGTACTCCTGACCAAATGGCCCTACGAAACACGCAGTTCAAATTTGGCATGAAGCTACTGGCTCATTGGGATGGAGACATAAGCTAACATGGCCACCCCACTCTGGAACTCCGAGAAACTGGGTAATCTTTGGAAGATGAAGGGATTTGACAGATGGGACCTTATTGGAATCTCCACTATCAGAGATGTGTGGGGAAAGGGGGGGTTAAGTGCTTTGAGGAGCTTCAGAGGGATTATGAGCTGGCAGACATGGAGTATTTTCGTTATGTGCAGGCCAGGCACTCACTTCAGTCCTCTCTACCCAGGGGTACTGATCTCCCAAATGCCTCTCCACTGTAGGACAGAGTTTTAGATGGTCACCTTCCTGAAAAGACAATCTCATTAATATATAAAAAACTAAACAACCACATGGCAGATCCTCTCAAGGCACTGAGGAACAGGTAGGTGCAAGATGGGACAGAGCTTGACGACGAAGGTTGGCAGACAGCGGTGTCATCCCCCAGAGTAGGTGCAATTCCAGAACGCTTGAGATTAGTTCAGTTTAGGATCCTGCACAGGATTTATATTACAGGGCCCAGATTGGTGAGCATGGGATGGGCTGCCACAGGATTATGCAAACAGCAATGTGGTCTCACTGGCACATTCATGCACGTCATCTGGGAGTGTGCACATATTAATACTTATTGGCTTAAAGTGCATGACATCATTAGTAAAGTACTGTGCATCTCCCTTCGGCCAGAGACAAGGAGGTGCCTCCTAAATATATGGGAACCCACTGACTTGAACACCTCTCAGACGCAGTAGGCCACTCTTGTGTTTATGCTGGCCAAAAGGAATATTGCTCAACTGTGGGGGGGGACTGCGCAACCAACTACCCTAGAAACATGGGAAAGTAATCTAGATTGGTTCATGTTTAGGGGAAAAATGGTGTATCTTGAAAGGGGATGCCCCAAGAAGTGGTCATTTGTCTGGGGCCCTTGGAATAGCTACAGAGGAGAGATCTGTACACCACCTCGGAATATTGCTCAGGATGACCTCCCCTCCATGTGATGTTCCGCTCTTCTGTGTTAGGTGGATATCCTTTTACCCGTCTGCTTTAAAGTGTATGATGTTGAGCGATCCTCTGTATTGTATTTCTTGCTGATGTGTTTTTTCAATAAAAAGAATTATATAAGAAAAAATAATAAAGGAATGTGTTTGATATAGGGATACAGGTAACCATCCTGAAATATTATTTAATTATATTTTCTTCCATGTATCATGTGAGAAAGATGTTGAGAGTTCATTATTCCAAATCGATGAAATCAACTCAACATTGTTTACTTGAAAATTATTTAGTTTTTTATATAAATGAATGAAACAGTGTGAGATAAATTAGATACTGCATGAATATAAGCTGTGGAATCTGAATTAATATTTGATGAGAAAATATTAGGAAAGGAATCTAGAATAAGTATGGGCAAATTTTGCGAATCTCGCGTTCGCGAATTTTGCGGATTTGCGAACTCGCAATCCGCAAAATCCGCGAATTCTCGCGAATTTGCGGATTTTTTTTTGTGTGTTCGCAAGGATTTCTGCCAGTTCGCGAGGGTTTCGTACCAGTTCGCAATTGCGAACTTACATTTTGGCTCGCAACGGTCGCGATTATGTTGTTTCTACGTCTGGTTCATATTCACAGGTTCCCAGCACCCTCTGTTTCACCACTGCAACCCTCTGTTACATCAATGCCACCCTCTGGTTCATCATCACTGTAGATTATGGGGGGGGAAAGCAAGCACACCAGCCCTGCTTCAACTGACATGAATTAATTTGGGGTTAGTTTATTAATGTGTCACTGTTTTAAAATTCCAGTCTGGCACCTGCTTCCTTATCTGTAATTTGCTTTCTGTTGCAGTGCATTTTGTTTTCCAGGACCTTTGTGGCCTATTTGTAGCTATTCTATGAGCCTGCTGTGAGGGTCAGAGCAGGGTCATACAATTGTTGCAACTAGCAACTGAATTCTGGAGGGGCCTTAGTCAGGAAGCACTACAGGGAATTGTTACTAATGATGAGTTTGAACTCTTGCACCTGCCGAGTGCTTTCAGTTTTGCAAAACACGTTTTACTGCAATTTCGCGGGATTTGCGGGGCACGAACACTCGCGAGATCGGATTCGAAAGCCACGAATTTGTGCGAATATGCAATTTGTTTTTTTGCGGCGTGTTAGTTCGCAAGGTTTTGTGCGTTTTTGCGAGCCGCTCATAGCGCAAGGCGCGAAGTTACCCTCGCGGTCGTTCAAGGGCGCGGCCATCTTGCTTGCCTGGCGTATTTCCGTTTCCGGGCGCGAATTGTAGTCTCGCAAAGTGTGCGGCTCGCCAGTACAGTTTCACGAGTGTTCGCAAGGAAAATCTCGCGCGAACTTACCCGCACGGTCGTGAACAGGCGCGGCCATCTTGTTTCTCATTCATTGCTATGGTTCTGGGCATGGTCTTTGTATCCTCTGTCAATCTCTGCCATCCTTTGCTTGTTTGAAGTTTTTTTTGATCTATTTTACTTATTATCTATCCCTCTATTTTTCTAGCCCTATATTTTTGTGTTTACTGCTACTTTTGGTTAATTTTAAACTACTTTTTTAAACTCTTTTATTTTCTTCTCTTCCCTATTCTATTTTCTTTATTCCTTTCCGCCCAGACCATGGTGAAGGGAGCCGGGAAGCATCCCGAGAAGGGGAAGGGTCCCGCACCCTGTGTCTGGCTCCTGTGCGGGCGTTTGAGGGGGGAGGAGGTCGTACCCAGGGAGATCTTTACCCCGGAGGAGGTGGGCCAACTCATTTTTTATGTGCCGCCTCCCCAGGACCATCATGGGAGGCGGCAAGATCAGTGCCGGGTACGGGGTCCGGGAGCGCCGGAAGCAGTGGGAGAAGGTGTGCCAGGACATTTACCACCACTCTCGGGTCTGGCGCACCTACAACCAGGCCACCCACCGCTGGACGGATGTCCTGACCCGTGAGCGAGATCTGCTCGACCTCCTTGGCCTTGAGATCCCCGGGCTTGGTGAGTAGTAGTAGCTATTTCTTTACTACTATGTTTTCTCCTGCTGTGTTATTATATTGCAAATTTTTGTTTTTTACCAAGAGCAATAATGCTGCTCATTACATTGTAGGTAAATTATATTTCAAAATCTTCTGTGCATTTCAGGTACACTGCTCTCCTTCTTCTCAGTAGTGTTGCTACTATGCTTATTTGTTTTAGATTTTGTGTTCATTTCATTGGCCTGTGAAATTATGTATGAGTGTAGTTTAAAGAACTGCGTAATGCTACACACTAAGGTTCAGATTTTTAATTACCGGCGCATCCCTGCAAAGTAGCAGGGATGCGCCAGTAATTGTGCGTCACGCCACCATCACCCATGGTGCGCCGTATTTACAATACGGCGCACCATGGGCCCAAAACGTCACCAAAGCATTACGCATCTGTGCCGTAAAGGCGGCGCATTGCTGGAGTTGCGTCGCAACGATGGTGCAGCTCCATCAATGCTCTGGGGTGCCCTATCTCCCCAATGCTGCGTCAAGCCGTACGTCTGCTTCAAGCAGGCGCAGGGTTTGAGTCACGCATCATTGTCCTCAAAGTGACTGATTGAAATCTTGTAGATTTCCCTCAGCCACTTTTAGGATGCGTTCCTGCACAGGAACGCCCTCCCTTGCGCCGGAACGCCCCCTATTGGCTTTACAACATGATGCATCTCCCAAATGCGTCACGTTGTTAATATACGCCGCACCATTGCGCCTCTTTTGTGCTGCCGCTGCCTCACAAAAGTCACGCAACAATGGAGCAAAAGAGCCGCAAGGGGCTTCTAAATCAGCCCCTACAGACTCAAGTCCAGTCCTTCCTTTGTACACATGGCGATAAGAAGAAATAGTGGTGGTGGATTGATAGTTTGAGTATTTTAATGACTGGTTAATGTAGTAGGAAACTTTAGTGTTGTCGCTGATCTTCAATCACAATGGACTTTGGCTGTCACTTCGTGTGCTGCGGACTGCTGCCTGCCAATCCTAGGCAAACCTTTTTAGTACTTTGTTTAGTGAGTTACATAAGGTAATTTCCAATTCGACGGTCCGCAAATCAAGCAATACTAAAGTAATAACGTAGTCGACCACATGAGATTGGTCAATAATTTATCCTGTGGAGTAGTTGTCTATTTGCTATTTCGCAAAAATATTTTGTTAGTTCTTTTGAAATGTTTGATTTGGTTGACAAATATCATCCATGTTCTCTGTTTTTCTTTCTTTCATGTTGTACATCAGCTTCCCCCAGGGGCAAGAGGAGGACACAGGAGGAGGAGGAGGGTGCTGTTGACGATGCAGGCCAGGACCGGGCAGGCGAGGGCTCCTTTGCTGGCCCCAGTAAGTTTTAATTTTAATATAGAGTACTTATTTTTTCCTAGCGTTCCTCATTCGATTTTTTCTAAATCGTCTTTGATCTTCTTGTAGATAGGATCTAAATTCTTATCCTGCCTCGACTATGACTCTGTGTGGTATTACTAGATTATTCTTATTAGTCTGTCTGTGTAGCTAACTAAGATTGCACATTTGGTTTTTCCATTGGACTCCCATTCTAGTCAGCAATAGCTCTATGCACTGAGTGCAGTCCTCTGGGATTGTCCATAATGTCTTTTCAAGTATTCTAAATGTTTATGCTTTGACAATTGCCAACAATAAAAAGGTGAATGACCACCAAGAAAGAATAAGATACTACTTTACTTTTGGTTTCGATAGGAGGACAATCCATTCTACTACTGTTGCAGGGACAAATCTGCACAAACAGAACTATGGACACTAAATAATGCATTGCTTAGCTTATCAATTATAATAGGTGCTGTTAGACTTTCCACATACCTCAGTCAAACAGACTTTGTAGTTGAACCCCCAATCTCCTTACTGACTAGATAGTGTGGCAGAGTCATTTAGCTCCCAAAGTCACCGATGGCAGAGGCACGGACTTATGCTTGCAAAAATTCCAAAACCTTTAGCTCATCCACTCTAGTCTGGAGGACCAAAAACCACAGAGTCTATTTGAATTTAAAAGCTTTATTAAAAGTAAACACATTTATTGAAATCAAGTTTGTCATAAAAGTAAACGTTTAACTGGAAATGGAAAAGTGCTTAGTGCTGACGATCAATTGGACACATTTCTTGTGGTCGAGCCGAGCTCTCACCTGGTTTGAACTTGATCCTGCTCGTGTTCTTAGAAGTCAAGCTTCTGTCTGTTAGGAGAAAAAGTGGTGCGTGTTAAAAATAAAAAGCAAGCATTCATCAGTTGTGCCAAAATGTGCAGCAAGACAACAGCCTTCCCTGGAAAAAGGGACATTTTTACTTTACAGTAGACAGTCACAAATTATTAAATTGTATACTGTTTTTTTCACATTTCTTTCTTCCTCCTAGACCAAATATTATATAGTAGTGAGTGGTGTATTCTAACATTATTAAATGTACTTTGTAGGTGGAACATCTGGAGGCGGGGCCAGCATCGAGTTGGTGGTGGCATTGGACGAGGACAACTCTGGGGAGGAGGCGGTGGAAGTGCCAGACAAATCTGTGGGGGATGACACGGTGGTGGCGGGCAGAGGTAAGCTATACATTCCTTACTCATTTGAGATTGAAGACTGCAGAGTGTGCTTTCTGCACGGGTGTATTATAAATAAACCAGGTAGTAGCCTCCTCTAAATGTACTTCGACTTAGCTGTGAAGTTTTTGGCGAGAAGAATCCCAATCAGATCTGAGGTGAACTTGATGGAAGGGATGAACGAAAAGCGAAAGAAGTGTGTAAGTAAGTGTGGAAGGACGAGAAATGTAATGATGACTGGCAAAGAAGAATGATATGTGTTTGCTTGGTCCCCGAGGTGGCTGGGAAGGAAAGAATATGGTATGGTGCATGGCTGGGTGAATGATGAAGCAAGGATGGGTGTAAGGAGAACAGCCTGGGTGGGCGAAACAGAAACTGTATGTGTGCATATACTTTGAATGGATGGATGCCTGGATCATTCATGGTACTATCTGACTCTTAGATAGCATATGTGTATCTAGAGAGAGTAGACGGTCACTGGATGAACTAAGTGTTACTTTGAAGAGCATGTAACACCGCACCCGCACGTCCGTTCCAGTGTAGCAAAGGCAAGGAAAAGAAGTTGTAATTTTGTCCAAATACTTTTTTGCAAGTTTTTATATAGCGCTAGGATCGACTCCCGGAGGAGTATCTCCGCGCTTCGACCGCTGCGAAACCCTTCCTGGCTTCCCTGAGAGATGGTCCCTTATTGGGTATCTCCAGGGTGAGACCAGGCATCCCCGGCGGTCTGGTGGGGCCGTTAGTGAAGATGAGGCAAGCTAATGCCCAGAGTTGCCGAGTGTGATCGCTGATCAGAGTGGGCACCGAGGCGAGAGAATTATCGAGTCCGCTGACCCTGGTCCAGAAACCTGCCGCGTCGGGAATCGAACCCTGGTCCCGGGCCGTCCTCTGCTCTCGGGTCTGCCGCCTCTAACCAGTGAGCCACACTACTTCACTACCATGAATAGTAGCAGTAGTTTGTATTGCAACTGCAAGCACAGCATATATCCGGTTATTACGGTGGACACTCCCTACCTCTCTTAATAACTTTAGTTTAGTAGTAGTACGTCATTCATGCGTGGGGGTATCACTGTTCACTCAATAATAAGCAAAGCACCTAAAGTCATCCCATATGTCATCAAATACATCCCATGTGAAGTGATAGATAATCAGATTATTTAGCTTCTTTATTTTCCTTTTCTAATACTCATTTGCACTGTAGGGTGAAAGCTAAATTAATTAAGCAGTAGCCCTTTTAACAGAGTATTCTCACTGCCACCCGTAATAGAAAAGGAAGAGCTTCACCACCTGCATGTACTGGACCGGTACAGTAACGCAAGTCTGTCTCACTCACCATGGTGTGCGTCTGTTTTTCTCGGGTGCAAGTTCACTGTGCTGGCATTATGCCGGCTTGCATAAGATAACGTACCAATTTTCCTAAACAAGAGAGAAGAAGAAGAATAAGACTGGTGTACTGTCATAGTCGACTGTAATGGAAGTTCCTAGTGCCTGTAGAATTTGTTCCTTAAACTCCCACTAATGTTAGAGCAAGGATGAAGAAGTCGGAGGTTACATAGATACTGTCCTCAATAGTTATGTACTGTGCTTTCAATTTGCTACTTGTACTGTGACAACTTTCTGCTCAATCATTTTGTGTTAATCTTAAGAAGCATTGGTTACAGACTATGTCTTTCTTTCTTCATGTAGTTGCTCCTTCCAAATCCAAGACACCATCAAGGAGGAAGGAGCTGGCTCGAATGGCCCGGCAACGGAGGCTGGATGCCACTGTCGCTGAATATCGGCGGCTGGTGGCCCTGGAGGAGGAGGAGACGCAGTCTGGTACAACAACAACGTCCACGGGGACAGCTGCATCCTCCTCCGTGCGGGCTGCCAGCCAGCGCAGTGATCCAGCGGTACGGAGCGGGGCTACCAAAGCCAAACGCCAACGCCGAGCAGCAAAGACAGCAGCTGCCCCCCACAGGATTTGCAAGGCACACCGGCGCCGCTTATCCCTCAGACTGTCCTACCTGGAGCAGGAGGTCCGGAACTATAAGAACTTGGTGGAGGGCCTCCGCTTCGAACTTGCCACCCTCCGCAAGGAGCATGATGCCCTGGCTGCTAAAGCCAACAGCACCCTGCCATAGTGTCCCTTGCCCCTTTTTTAGAGACTTTTGGGGGGTGGGAATTGGGAGTTGGGTTTTTTGGGGACTTTTGAAGGACAATCGTTGGGGTTAGGGAGGGTCTTGCGGGAGATTATTTTGTTAGGGCTATAAAAATATAATTTTTGAAACTTTATCTGACCATACCTGTTTTTTACTGCTTTTGAGTCTGGTGGGTGGGGGTTTAACAGTAAGTTTGTTTTCCTGAATAGTCCTAGGACTTTAGTAGTACTACCGTCAATCTCTCGTCTCTCCTAATACTCCATTATACTACCTCCAACCAAACGCCTATCTTACCTGTAATTTCTGTTTGCAAGTAGGGCTAGGCCCAGGGCTGGCTCCACGGGAAACAGCGAATAAGGTTGGCAATCCTGGGCGGATAAAATTTCCTCATAGCGGTGGTACTAGTGGTGTGACACAGTGGCAGTTGCATGCCTATGAAAAAAAAGAAAATGAAATCTGGTTCGTCCTCCTGAGCAATACAACGGTACAATAGAGAATATAGCAGGTGACAGTACACTAGAACAGTGCCACATTGTAGCCTAACAAATGGTAAAGTATAACTACTAATTTGGTTGAAGTTCTTTGACATTAGCCATGGGTCTTTGTCAAGCAGAGTAAGAATATATCCTCGGATTTCTTCACCAGCCTGTTGGTATCACCTTATCCTCCCCAGCAAGTGTGTGGATTTATTGCTGTAATTTAGTCACACATCAATCAAAACCACACAGCCCGGGGGAAGAGGGTTAGGGTTTGAAAAATGGATGGGTACGGGGGTTTTTGGGAAAGGTTTTGTGAGACAAGAAAAAATAGCACAGCATGGACAAACAATTGTGAACATAAACAAATCTTTGGGTACAAACCTATCCATCAATCTTTGAAAGTGCATGCACTACTGCATGCATGTCAGTGAAAAGTAAGTAGTACTTTCGACAACTGTGGAAGAAAGAATGCGACAGTACAGGGCGTGTGTGGAATTATTGATAACTATATTCAACATAAGGTCTCTGTTGCCAGATACCTGAGAGCCTTGCTGGTCACTATAAATCCATTCACAACACTCAATGGGGTTGGTCTGGAAGGTGTAGTAGATAGAAAAGGAGAAATTGCTCTTTTTCTAGGTGTTCCCTCACTCACCAGGGTTGCCCCTTGGTGACATGCTTCATCATTGGGGCCATCCCAGTCCTCTACGGACTGGGGCGTGCTGCGACTTGCGAATTACGTAGGAGCACTTACAAATTACTATGTGTGGTGCAGATGTGATAGTGGAGTGGACTAAGTGATGTGTTAAGGGATCAATTTAGAAGCAGAGAGAGATCCAAGAAATGCAGTCACAGTCATAGAAAAACACAATGGATACTGTATCTGTATGTTGTTGTAGTTGTCCTGTTGAATTTGGTAAGTAAGTTGCATGCAGAAAAAATTCCTCTTATTAGCGGCACTCCTCCATTCCATCTGATGCTTCGTCCATCAATGTTGGTGACCAGAAGACACCCTGTCCACTGCCTGCCTGGCGGATGCTGAATTGCGGCTCGCTAATGTGAAGCCTGACTCCATCCTTTTTTCCCCATTGCACAGACTGAAACCCGGCCTGTAATTAGTCAACGAAAAACAGGAAGTGATATAATATTACAACACCACTGATAAATAAATATAAGGTATGTAGGCTGTTGAGTGCAAAAAGTCACACTTTGATTTTCCTAGTAGACACTACAGTACAATATTTTTGACAGTGCGTACTCTGTCTGAGTCACCTTTTGAAGGATAAATAAGTATGGGCAAATTAATGTAGCGGATCTTTCCCCTCAAGCTAGGTGTACTGTAAACTGTGTTTTAGAACAAAATTAGATCTTCCCAGCAGTGCTCCCACCCAGACCCTTACTAAAGCCAGTCGCAAAAATGTAGAAGACCCCCAATCAAATCGCAAAAAACGAGGCCTAGCAGAAAACTGGTGACAAAACGTACTTTGAAAGTAAAAGTAGGCCCAAATACCCCCTTACCCACCGTGGATTGCATTCAAACCACTTGCAAGCAACCAAGCAAAAGTATCCATAGCCAGCATCGCTCCAAGACTCGAAAACCCCCCCACCCAAACACATGCAATAGAAATACTGCTAACCCTAACAAACCCTAAGTTAAGACTAGTGGCAAAGGCTTTCTTTAACTATGCCAAATCCCTCCTTTCCCACCATGGATTTTCTTCAAATGACTTGCAACCAAAATTACACATTCTCACGAGTGCTCTAAGACCCCAGAACTCAGTTGCAAAAATCTAGAACACCCAGAAACACATGCAATCCTGCTGCTAGGGCTAACCCTAATGAACCCTAAGTTACAAAAAGTGCCAAAAGGCTTTTCGGCGTGGATTTTGTCCCAACCACTTCTACCCGGTATTAGACCTTCCCAGGAATGGCCCAAGACCCGCCAACCCACCCGCCAAAAAGCATAACACCCCCAAACAGGCCAAAAGCAACATCTCCTACTTACAATATTTCTCGGCCTTCGGTCCAAACGCGCTGCGTAGCTAGGCCATAAGTCCGGTTTGCCACCACGGATTTCCTGAAAGGCAAATGCAATCAAGATTAGAGTGTCCCAGCAGTGCTCACAGACCCAGAAACTCACCCACAAACAGACGGAACCCCCCCCTAAGAGCACCTCAAAGGCAAGCAAGTCAGAAAAAACACACAAAAATTTCCGCCTCGGATTTGGTCCAAACCACTTTTATCCGGTATTAGAGCTTCCCAGCAATGGCCTTAGAGCCGTCAACCCAGGAGATAACGAGTAGAAGACCCCCAAACAGCCAAAGAGCAAAAGTACAAAAATGGGGACTTAGTCATTTTTTCCCAAATTTCCCAAATCACTCCGCGTGCGCTCTGCAGCTAGGCCCTAACTCCCCTCTGCCACCATGGATTTGCTTCAAACCTCTTGCAAAGTAAAGTATCCATAGCCAGCAGTGCTCCCAGACCCCGAAACCCACCCACAAACACCAGGAAGCCCCCCAAACAGGCCCCCGAAAACGCTACACTGAGCAAAATGTCAGAAATAGCAACAAAAAAATCGGCGTGGATTTTGTCCCAACCACTTCTACCCGGTATTAGACCTTCCCAGGAATGGCCCAAGACCCGCCAACCCACCCGCCAAAAAGCATAACACCCCCAAACAGGCCAAAAGCAACATCTCCTACTTACAATATTTCTCGGCCTTCGGTCCAAACGCGCTGCGTAGCTAGGCCATAAGTCCGGTTTGCCACCACGGATTTCCTGAAAAGCAAATGCAATCAAGATTAGAGTTTCCCAGCAGTGCTCACAGACCCCGAAACTCACCCACAAACAGACGGAACCCCCCCTAAGAGCACCTCAAAGGCAAGCAAGTCAGCAAAAACCCACAAAAAATTCCGCCTCGGATTTGGTCCAAACCACTTTTATCCGGTATTAGAGCTTCCCAGCAATGGCCCCAGAGCCGTCAACTCACCTGCAAAGAGGTAGAACAACATCCTCACAAGTGCTGAGTCTTTCTTCATTGGGCGTTAACCAGCCCTCTGCTTTGATGGAAATAGGAGTCTGGAGGAGGAGGATAGAGGAGCATGTTCTTCTGAACTTGTGAACCTGAGGAATGCAGACTGCGGCACCTTCAAATCAATTAGCAAACAAGTGAAGACAGTTCTGCTGATGGGCTTGTTTTTGTGATTATATGATTAAAGTTTGAATTATATTAACTGTGCACAACAAAGAAGACACACAGGAATAAAAGTGAATAAGGACGAAAAAGAAAGTTATTGATTTGTTGTCTCATTTTCAGGGCTCGGTATCACGGTCCGTGAATAAGAATAAGGCTTCGTCATCATACTCTGCGAATTCAGGCAGGGTGAGGTCAGTGTCACCTGACAGAGAAGAAATTCCCTCATCTATGTTGCTGTCCACCTCGTCTTCATCCGGCGCGCTTTCTCGTACTCTGAAATCTGGTGGTATGAGGTGCTGATTCATCTTGATCATTGTTAACCTCTCCACATTTTTGGGCGAGAGGCGGCTCAGTTTGGAAGTTACAATGCCACCAGCAGCACTGAAAACACGTTCAGAAGACACGCTTGCGAGTGGGCAAGACAAGTAGTTTAAAGCCAGGTTGGTGAGCTGTGGCCACAATTCTTTTTTCCCATGCCAATACGCCAATGGGTCAGCATTAACATAGACCTCTGTTGAGTCATTCAGATAGTCCTTGACCATCGAATCAAGGTTCTCCTCCAAGGTTCCTCCACTTTGCTTAGCTGTTGCTGTGACCTTTTGAGAACCAAACCCAAGCCGAGCTAGCCAATCCTCTTCAGCCTCCAATGTTACTGTTGTGTCTGGTGGTGCAGATGATCCGGTTGCCGGTCTCTTTAACGGCTGAGAGGTCACTTGTGCCGCAGCCACAGGTGCAGAAGTGGATTGTTGTGAGTTGGGATGGCCTGCTGATGCTGATGTACTGCCTTTTCCTTCAATTTGCTGCCGTTCTCTTTCAAACCTCTTGGCTGAGGAGGCTATCCACTGTTTGTACTTTGTAACATCTTCATCAGCAAAAGGAAAGAATGCTTGGCCTGCCAGCGCCTTTTTGTAGCGTGGATCCAGAATAGTAGCACAAATGTAATGCTGGTTTGAGTGGATCATTTTAAGACGTTCATCACCTTGTAGGTGCTCTAATAATTTCTCAGCCAGAACAAAAGGGTCTTGGTTTTTTTCATCTTTTTCAAACACAGAACACACCTCCTTCCGTTGGTGCTCCAGCATGTACAACAATGGGATAGATTTTTTCAAATTACAGTCCTCCTTGCTGACTGCACGCGTGAAGAACTCAAAAGGACGAAGCATGCGTGTCAGGCTTTTAACTATGTTCCATTGCGCCACACCCATCCTCAGGTCCTCCTTCTGAGCTGTACCCTGTGTTAAGAAATAGTGATCGAGTACCGTATACTGCTCATACAGACGCTCAAGCATGTAGAATGTTGAGTTCCAACGTGTTACCACCTCCTGGATGAGTGCTTTCACTGGCATTTGACGTTCATATAGCAGGCTCCTCAGATGCTTCCGGGCCTTAAAAGAATGGCTGAAATGGTTGCACATTTTTCGGCAGGTCTCCACTACTCTGTACGCTGCACTGTCTTTATCACCCAAGAATTTTTTGACAACCAGGTTTATACAGTGCGCCAAACACGGCACTCTGAAATAGTCACCCAGCTGCATGGCCTTAACTATATTGGAGCCATTGTCCGTGAAAACATAACCAACCTGGCGTTTTTTTGGGGACAGCCAGTCAAGAACCTTTGTGTTGAAGACATCCAAAATGTTTTGTGCTGTGTGACGTTTCTCCAAACCAAACATGGCTAGTGTTGCATGTTTCCGAGCAGCTTTAAAAACAATGTCCGGGTCAACACCTGCGTTTAGCTTTGCTTTAGCCCCTGAAAAAGAGACCCAGTGTGCAGTGATGCACATGTAATCAGCGCCTGCGCCACTGGTCCACATGTCTGTTGTCAGATGTATAGTGTGAACAGCACTCTTCTGCAAAGCTGCCCCAATCACCTGCAGAACATCTTCATGTAGTGCTGGAACCGCAACTCGGGCAAAATAGAACCGGCTAGGAACCTTCCATTTAGGGCAGAGCGCTGCCACTAATTCTAGAAAACCAACCCCTTCTACAAAAGAAAAAGGGAGAAGGTCCAGAGCTAGCATTTTAGCCAGCTTAGTGTTATACAGAGCGTCAGTGGGTGGTTGCGTTCATATTGCGCTTCTGTAAACAACATCTTTTTAATGTTGTCCTGGACCAAGGATTTACGGGATGATGATGATGTCTTCGACCCAGTTACGCTCGCTGATGAACTTTTTCGCATTGATGTCTCACTCTCTCCCACACTCTTAGTGTGGCTCATATGGGGTGTGCTGCTGACAGGGGTACTGGGTGTAAGTGAAGTGTTTGAATCGTCTTCTTCCTCCTCGTCATCATCAGATGAAAAATCAACGTTTTCATTACATGCAATTCGGGCTTCCTTGACCGCCTCTAGGTGCGCAAACCATTGGACAGCGTGCGTTCTCCTAAGATGGCCTCTCTGGCCTCCGGTACCATAGTTGGTACCAAACTTACCACGACTAACTCGAAGCTTACAAATGCTACAAATGGCTACGTTTTCCTTTTTTGGGCAAACACTAAAGAAGTCTCAAACTGGAGACTTGAAATGTCTTTGGGGGCCGGAGGAGGCGGCGATACTGGTGGTGGTGGTCCTGCTGCTAATGCCAGATGAAGTGGAGGATGTGGATTGCCGAACTTCAGTACGTTTTGCACTTTCACCACCACTAATTGAGGTCGAGGTGGATGGAGGTCCCTTCTTGCGAGAAAGAAATATGGAAGCGGTAGGTGTTGGTGTACTAGTTAACTCCAAATCTAATGATTGTTGTGTTTCCATTTCCATTGCCTCCTCGTCGACATCATCATCACGCTCAGCAGCTTCTCGGGATAGGGTCAAAATGTCTCTTTGCTGCATGCCCGCTGGGGCTGCAGTGACCTTTATGATGACTGGCTCGTCGTCATTGTGAGAGGCTTCATCAGCAGCAGTATCCCTCACTTCTTGTTGAGCCTCATCACACTCCACAGCTATGAGTTTTTCGACGACCTTCTTTTTACGCTTAGGTACCTTTGTCAGATCATGGTGTGCCTCACTCTCAAACGGCCGTGGTGGTTCCCAATTTTCATCCAGTTCATCAGAAGGAGGTGGGCTTGAAGAAGATGTAGACACCCCCCTTGATCTTTTCCTTGCTAGGGATGTGGAAGACAATGAATGATCATCAGGAGGAGTGGCTTCCAATGATACCTCGGCTTGATTGTCGATTTCCTGATGTGCCCCTACTTCGGGAAGGAACAACTATTGTGGGCACTTGTGACCCTCCATGCACCTCTGCTTGCGCATCTCCTTGCGCTGCCTCTCCTTCCACATGTACTTGGGCTTGTACTTGCACATGGTGTTGTTGTTGCAGCTGTGGTTGTTCAACACTTGTCAGATGAGTTACAACAACCTGTGTTGATTCAGGGACATTGCTGCTACTTTCTTGCGATGAGCCAACATCACTGGTCGATGGTGATTGGAGAAGTACACTGACTGCCTCTGAAGCACTCAAGGGCTTTGACTTAAGTTGGCGTGGTGGTGGAGGCACTGAACCCAATGGAGCGGGGGTGCTGCTCCCAGCTTGGTCCCCAGCAGATCCTGCTGCTGCTGCAGGCGTACTTTTTTTTTTGCTCCCAAAAAACGCGGCGGCCGGCACACCAGCCTCCTTGGTAACTTGCTTCTTCTGCTCCTTACTAGCAACTTTCTTGCTAGAGGAGCTACGGAGACCTTTTTTTGGGGCCATCTTCTTCAGAGCAGGTCAGACAGCAGGCCGCAGTTGCACGAATTGTAGAGTTGTCTGAGGCCAGACGTGACGTCGCATGATGTTATGCTGCACACACACACCGCTGCAGGACTTCTTCCTGGCACTGGTGGTTCTCTTGAGTCTTGTGCACCTAAAAGCAATGAAAGACAGAGGAACATCAGTTCAGTTGTACACCCCAAAAAAATCGAACAAAAATAGAAAAATCAGCACAATCCCATGCCCTCCATGATGCTTAAATTCAAGACACCCCACAGAAAGACTAGGCACATGCAACACTCACTAGTCACTACCCCTGGTGAAAAGGCCACAACAACAGGCCCAAAAAACGAAAATCACAGAAAAATCAGCACAATCCCATGCCATGATCCAGCCCCTCCATGATGTTTAAATTCAAGACAACCCACAGAAAGACTAGGCACATGCACCACTCACTACCCCTGGGCCCTGGGCATAAGGGATGAAAGCTAGGCAAAATGAGTGCAGGCCTGAGAACACTGCCTGCATTCAAAATGGCCCCCTCCAGCACAGCACATGGCCAGGGCCTGTAGCAGCACTCAAAATGGCCCCCAACCACATGGCCTGTCCATCCACAACAGGCCAAAAAACGAAAATCACAGAAAAATCAGCACAATCCCATGCCATGATCCAGCCCCTCCATGATGTTTAAATTCAAGACAACCCACAGAAAGACTAGGCACATGCACCACTCACTACCCCTGGGCCCTGGGCATAATGGATGAAAGCTAGGCAAAATGGGTGCAGGCCTGAGAACACTGCCTGCATTCAAAATGGCCCCCTCTATCACAGCACATGGCCAGGGCCTGTAGCAGCACTCAAAATGGCCCCCAACCACATGGCCTGTCCATCCACAACAGGCCCAAAAAACGAAAATCACAGAAAAATCAGCACAATCCCATGCCATGATCCAGCCCCTCCATGATGTTTAAATTCAAGACAACCCACAGAAAGACTAGGCACATGCACCACTCACTACCCCTGGGCCCTGGGCATTAGGGATGAAAGCTAGGCAAAATGGGTGCAGGCCTGAGAACACTGCCTGCATTCAAAATGGCCCCCTCCATCACAGCACATGGCCAGGGCCTGTAGCAGCACTCAAAATGGCCCCCAACCACATGGCCTGTCCATCCACAACAGGCCCAAAAAACGAAAATCACAGAAAAATCAGCACAATCCCATGCCATGATCCAGCCCTCCATGATGTTTAAATTCAAGACAACCCACAGAAAGACTAGGCACATGCACCACTCACTACCCCTGGGCCCTGGGCATAATGGATGAAAGCTAGGCAAAATGGGTGCAGGCCTGAGAACACTGCCTGCATTCAAAATGGCCCCCTCCATCACAGCACATGGCCAGGGCCTGTAGCAGCACTCAAAATGGCCCCCAACCACATGGCCTGTCCATCCACAACAGGCCCAAAAAACGAAAATCACAGAAAACTCAGCACAATCCCATGCCATGATCCAGCCCCTCCATGATGTTTAAATTCAAGACAACCCACAGAAAGACTAGGCACACGCACCACTCACTACCCCTGGGCCCTGGGCATAAGGGATGAAAGCTAGGCAAAATGGGTGCAGGCCTGAGAACACTGCCTGCATTCAAAATGGCCCCCTCCATCACAGCACATGGCCAGGGCCTGTAGCAGCACTCAAAATGGCCCCCAACCACATGGCCTGTCCATCCACAACAGGCCCAAAAAACGAAAATCACAGAAAAATCAGCACAATCCCATGCCATGATCCAGCCCCTCCATGATGTTTAAATTCAAGACAACCCACAGAAAGACTAGGCACATGCACCACTCACTACCCCTGGGCCCTGGGCATTAGGGATGAAAGCTAGGCAAAATGGGTGCAGGCCTGAGAACACTGCCTGCATTCAAAATGGCCCCCTCCATCACAGCACATGGCCAGGGCCTGTAGCAGCACTCAAAATGGCCCCCAACCACATGGCCTGTCCATCCACAACAGGCCCAAAAAACGAAAATCACAGAAAAATCAGCACAATCCCATGCCATGATCCAGCCCTCCATGATGTTTAAATTCAAGACAACCCACAGAAAGACTAGGCACATGCACCACTCACTACCCCTGGGCCCTGGGCATAATGGATGAAAGCTAGGCAAAATGGGTGCAGGCCTGAGAACACTGCCTGCATTCAAAATGGCCCCCTCCATCACAGCACATGGCCAGGGCCTGTAGCAGCACTCAAAATGGCCCCCAACCACATGGCCTGTCCATCCACAACAGGCCCAAAAAACGAAAATCACAGAAAACTCAGCACAATCCCATGCCATGATCCAGCCCCTCCATGATGTTTAAATTCAAGACAACCCACAGAAAGACTAGGCACACGCACCACTCACTACCCCTGGGCCCTGGGCATAAGGGATGAAAGCTAGGCAAAATGGGTGCAGGCCTGAGAACACTGCCTGCATTCAAAATGGCCCCCTCCATCACAGCACATGGCCAGGGCCTGTAGCAGCACTCAAAATGGCCCCCAACCACATGGCCTGTCCATCCACAACAGGCCCAAAAAACGAAAATCACAGAAAAATCAGCACAATCCCATGCCATGATCCAGCCCCTCCATGATGTTTAAATTCAAGACAACCCACAGAAAGACTAGGCACATGCACCACTCACTACCCCTGGGCCCTGGGCATAATGGATGAAAGCTAGGCAAAATGGGTGCAGGCCTGAGAACACTGCCTGCATTCAAAATGGCCCCCTCCACTACAGCACATGGCCAGGGCCTGTAGCAGCACTCAAAATGGCCCCCAACCACATGGCCTGTCCATCCACAACAGGCCCAAAAAACGAAAATCACAGAAAAATCTGCACAATCCCATGCCATGATCCAGCCCCTCCATGATGTTTAAATTCAAGACAACCCACAGAAAGACTAGGCACATGCACCACTCACTACCCCGGGTGAAAAGGCCACAACAGGCCAAAAAAACGAAAATCACAGAAAAATCAGCACAATCCCAAGCCATCCAGCCCCTCCATGGTGATTAAATTCAAAACACCCCACAGAAAGACTCAGTGCACCCACCACTGAGTACCCCTGGGCAAAAGGCCCCAAAACAGCCCAAAAATCGAAAATTCCAAAATTGTAGTTGCAGCAACTGTAATGCCCCAAACAAACTTACTTGTGAAATTTCTAATTCAAAAGTGATCCAAAGAAAGTCAAAAAGGCCTCAAATCCAAATATCCAACAGCATCCACAAAAAGTAATCCTTCCAGCTCCAGATCCAAATGAAAAGTGACCAGGAGATGGACAAAGCACTGGGAGGAGCCTGCTGGACAGGAACAGGAAGTTGAAGACTGTGGGGCACTTCCTTCCTCCCACCCCCCCCCCCTCCCCAAAATGGACTCCTCGCAAAAAAAGTTCAGGCAAATGTCAACCTAAGGAGTTATTCAGATAAAAATCATCATTTCAAGAAGGTTTATGCTGCTTGCTGGTGGATTTCTTGTGCAGAATTGCAAATTTTATATTTTCGCGTGTGCGAGATTGTTGCTGCTCGCCGCATCTCAAAGCTCGCAATTGCGAAGTACCGCGATACGTGATCACGGCGTACTCGCGTTGACAAACTCTCGCTGTAAAAGTTGGCAAGCCGCGATTACGTAATCGCGCTTGCCAAATTCCCGCGGGATTCCGCAGCAAGAACCAAAATGGCGCAGCACTCGCAAAATATCAAGAAAAATAACTCGTCAAACGATGAATGACGGGAAGTAAACGCCGCGCGCCGCAAAATTGTATCACCAAGAAAAAAAAATCCGCTGCGTGCGAATTTGCGGATTTTGCGGGAAATTCGCAAAGCTCGCGGATTGCGAATTTACCGAAAATCCGTAAAATCCGTGAGCGTAACGGATTTTCCGCCCATACTTAATCTAGAACAGAATTACATAAAAGTTCAGATTTAAAAAATCAGAAGGAGATAATCTAAATTTATGACATATTTAATCAAATGAAAAAAAGTATTATTATGGTATATATCCTTTAAATAAAAAATACCAGCTTCAATCCAGGAATGCCAAAAGTTTACTGATTGAGATACTTTTAATTTAGTATTATGCCATAACAAAATATCAGAAGTATGTGAAATAGTCGATTGAATAAGAGAATCTAAATTATGACAGATTAGCTTTGTGGATTCCAAAATAATAGAGTTCTTAAGCAATATTGATTATTAGACATCGTTAACAAAGTAAGTAAAGGGAATGGATTTATCAAATTATTTTCTCTAATAAGCCATGAAGGAGGATTATTAAAATGGGAATGATTAAACAAAAGAAACCTTTCTTTTATTATAAACGCTTTATGATAGTTAAATATCTTGCAACCCAAGCTCTCCATTACATTTAGCCATTTTTAATTTTTAAAGCATTAATGGGGTGTTTTTGTTTTACTATTCTAAAGAAAATTAGAAAAATGCTGATCAAAATAGTCCTATAGAATTTCATACGGCACTGACTAGGAATCATAGCTAGGGAATAAAGGATTTTGGGGGGTATTACCATTTTTATTGAGTCAATTTTTCCCCACCATGACAGATGTAATGCAGACCACTTGGGAATTTTTTTCTTTAATATAGTTTATAATAGATTCGCAATTTAATGTAATTGTTTTTTTTATAGACGTGGTAAACTGAATCTCAAGGCATTTATTTGTATCCCTTTGCCAAATTATTTCTTGCAAAGTTAACATATCAGGTGTACAAAGAGGATTGAGAAGAAAAAAATCAGTGTTGTTAGTATTTAATTTATAACCTGAAATCTGCAAATATAATTATATATATTTCTAATAATGGAGGGAATGAGGATTTGGGATTGCTAATAGACAAAAGTATATTATCTGCATATGCTAATGTTTTGAAGATAACATCCTTAGTATTAATAATAGTGATAGCAATACATTTTCTAATAGTAGTAAGTAAGTGTTCAATTACAGGGAGAAATAACAATGGAGACGTTGGACAGCCTTGTCTAGCACCTTGAAAAAGAAAAAACGGATTAGAAATTTGACCATTGATGTATAGGCGAGCAGAAGGGCTAGAAGAGAGAGCAGATGTCATGGGAATAAATAGATCACCAAAATTAAATGCAGATAAGGTATGAAATCAAAATTCCAATGAACTTTATCAAAAGATTTTTCAGCATCCAATGCAAGCACTGCAGATAGAAAAGATAAGAAGGACCCTTGTTCAATTGCGTGTAGTAAGACCCTAGTGTTATTAACTGAATATCTACATTTCAGATTGATCAGGATGAATAAGGGAATCCAATACTGAAGTCAATCTGGTTGCAAGAATTTTAGCGTAGAGTTTACAATCTTGATTTATTAAGTAAATCTGGTGATAATTCAATACACTGGCCGGGTCTTTGTTAGGTTTTGGAAGAACTATAATCAAAGCTTCTGTAAAGGAACCACAGGTTGAGCCTAAAGCTCCAAAAATGGTAAAAGTTTCAATAAATGAGGAATAAAATGCGAGGCAAATGCTTTGTGAAATTCTGCAGGAAATCCATCGGGACCTGGAGATTTACCCTGTTAAAGGGATTTAATAGCCAATTCAATTTCTTCCATAGTGATTGGCGAGTCTTATTTGTCTTTGTTTGATTGCCAAACTGGAGGTAAACCACATTTATGTAAAGAAATTTCAATCAGGGAAGGGTTTTCTACATTAGGTTTATTATACAAGGTTGAGTAGTAATTTAAAAATTAATTACCAATATCCATTTGGGATAAGGCAATCTTTCCATTGGAAACATGAATTGAATTGATTTGGGTTTTATCTTTTTTAATACGTAAATAGTTTGCTAAGAGCCTTCTAGATCTATTAGCATTAAAACAAAACTCGGCTTCAGTATTAGAAAGTTGAATACCAGCTCTTTTGCTTAAAATTGAGTTAAACTCATAACGCAGCTTTTGCAATTTTGTTTTAATTTGGGGATCATTAGATGGTATGAAAAGTCTGTCACATTTTGCAATTTGTTTATCTAATTCTTTAATTTTAGAATGGAATGATTTATTTTCTTGAGCCATAAGAGAGATGGACGTCCCGCTAATATATGCCTTGAAGGCATCCCATCTAGTTACAGAGGATGTTGAGCCTTCTGGGTTAAAATTAAAATAATCATGAAGTGCTGATACACTTTTTGGTTTATTATATTCATTAAGAACAGCATGAGTATTCATACACCATCTGGATTCAGCTTGTGAATCTGGCTTAGGTTGTAAAGCCATAGAAATAGGAGCATGGTCAGAAATATCAATATTATGGATATGTGGCGTAGTAACTAAGTGAATTAATTGACGTGAAACTAATGAATAATCTAATCTTGAGTGAGAGTTATGAGGGTTTGAAAAAAAGTAAACATTTTCTCAGTAGGAAGATGCAACCACCAAATATCAACCAATTTAGCTGTTTGAAAGAAAGACTTTAGAGTAAAAAAAGCTCTTGGTGGTCAATATTTAGTTTGGGATATTCTATCTAATAAAGGGTCACATATAAGGTTAAAATCTCCTCCGACAATAAGTAGAACATTGCCTAACTTGAGCACTTCTTTGGTAAGGAGATACCAAAAATTGGAATCATCAGTGGTCGGACCATATACATTAATTAAAAACATAACTGTGTCTTGAATTTTGACTTTTACTATGATATAACGTCCTTCTGAATCCAAAGATTTGCTCAGTATTTGAAAATTTGAACTTTTTGCAAGAAGGATAGCAACACCATTTTTCCTATGAACAGCAGGAGAAGATATATCAGTACCAGCCCATTTTTTTTGCATATAAGCTAAAACAGTATCATCTTCAAGAGTCTCTTGCAAGAAACAAATATCCGCCTTATATACTCGTAAATAATCCCAAAAATGTAAATGTTTCTCAAGATGTCTTAAACCTTTAACATTTAAGTATACAATTTTAATATTGTTGAAAATAGCCATATTGAAGAAAAAAAATAGAGAGAAGAAAGTAGAGATGCAAAAAGTGTTTAAAGCATAAAGGAATGAAAAGTAGCTCTATTAATAAACAATAAGGAAAAAAGTAAAGTAAAGATATGTACAAACATAGATAAGGACAACATTTAAACGTTAATAACTATCCTGAAACGCACACATGCTTAGTAGACTTGACCGTACAATTGGTGCCTGTAGTTCCGTGAGTTGTGGGTCTGGTTCGGTGGTTCCGAACCCATTCGAATAAGGTCGTCAGAAATAGACGATTTTGGTGTCAGCAGACCGCAAATGACGAGTGTAGCGTGTATGAGTGTTTTCGCATGAATCTATCTATGAGAACACTACGTATTCAGGGATTTCGTTTGAACCTTCGGGTTCCATTTTGTGTACGGCAGCCATTTTGAGTGGTTGCCCTCACATAGGCTGAAGACTACGGCCGAACGAGTCCTTGAGACACGTATGTCTTAGCTGACTTCTGAATTACCTGGCCGAACTGACTCCATGCCCGAGGCTGACCTCGCTGACCCAGTTCCTTGTTAACCCCTTCGATGCTGATGACGAGCTCAGCTCGTCATCAGCCACGGGTGGCGTGTGCTGATGACGAGCTGAGCTCGTCATGTAACATTGCTTTTTGAATTGTGCAGCACTGCAGAAACATCACCGCAGCAGCGATGCGGTTAAGCAGCTGGTCAGATAAAGATCAAAGAGTAGGGCAGGCCCGAGTTTATGGTACACTGCTCTGACCTTTCTATCTCACTTTCAATCTGCTTCTGTTCCTTCCTTTACAACATAATTACTGATTCCTCCAATTGGAACTCCTACATATGAATTATACGTAAAGCATGGTGTGGGCTCTATTAGTTATAATGAGATCTGGGTGAAGTATACGAGAAAAGACGGTGTCCTACAGTGGCCCCGTCATGGTAGTTTTGAAACTGAGATTTTAGACAATCTCGAGGTGAAGTTGTTCTAGAAGAAAGCCCGGCTGGCAATGTTTGACTCTTTCCGCATATGGTGCAAAGAAGCCAAACAGAAAGAAATTAAGTTAGCGAAGAAGAACAAAAGAGAACGAGGTATGTCAATGGTACAAGCTGCTGTTGCGTTTAGGGATAATGAGGAAGAGTGAGAGAGCGAGCAGATGCTTAGGGTGAAGAAGTTAGCGGTAGATAGATACTATCCAGTTTTGCCGCCTAAAGAGCAGGATCACAAGAAAGATCTTGCGAAAGATCCTTTAATGTCGCATCTATTGAGTTCGCCACCCCCTTATGCACAGAGTGCTACGGCACCACCGCCACTAGTTGTGGCTGTACAACATTCAGTTGTTGTACCATTTGCAATTCCTCCACAGCCAGCTCCTCTTCCGTTGGCTACTGCTCCTTTGGCGCAGCCTCCTCAGGGGCCGCCAACTTTGCCTTCTCCTTTGTCTGCTACTCTTACGCCTGTCTAAAATACACCTTCTGGTCCGACTTTGGATTCTTCTTCTATTGTTCCGTCTTCCCTCATTCTTCCATCTTCTCCTTCTACTAGGCAGCGAATGACTGCTGCTTTTTCTGGTTTACTGACTCCTTTGTTGGGTCAATTGGGTATGTCTCCAGTGCATGAGGATAGACAATCACGTAGTCAGTTGCCTGACACAGATGAGCGCTTAGTTTTGGATCACATGGCACGTAGATGGGTTACGTACACTTCCCAGTATGATCTCGAGGGTATTATTAATGTTTTCCAACAGTGGAAAGCACCAAAGCAACGATACGTTTTTGAAATGATGTGTGTGTTCCTCCATGAACAGTGGATGGACGAAGTGGGTAAAGCGCCTGAAGAATTATATCGAGTGCGTTCCGAGTTTGCGGAAGGGACAGTTGTGAGTCTTCTCGACATTGAGAGAGCGGTGTCGACGTTGTTGTCATTTCGTAATGATGCTCCTTCTGAGCGATTGTTTGAGCCTGATTCGTCAGTTAGGAGAAAAGCGCGTCAGTATCCGATGCGTGAGGTTCCTCCGTTATGGAAGGAAGCAGTACAGGCTGATGCTGGATTGGGTATTCTAGCTGCGCCTGCGCAATTTCAGCGAGTATGGGTACATGTTCCTTGGAAGCGTGTTGAAGTCCTAGCGATCAAGCAGACTTTACCTGATCCGCGCAAAAATCCAGCGGGATATTATAAAGACCTCACTCAAACTGTGGGTTCGTGCGTCATGACTCTAGCAGATATAGACATGTTGGTTGGCAATGTTGTTCCACAGCCTATCTGGAATGTGATTCGACATACGGATCATGATAATGAATTGGGTGATACATGGGTTAACATTGTTGATGCGAATGATAGACAAGTTGGAGGTGCTAAGCCTGAAGATCTAATTGCTCAACTTGCTGGTAGGATTCTTAATTTCATGAAGACTTTGATGCCCGAAGTGCGTGTTAATTGGGATAAGTTGTCTGCATGTAAGCAGAAGAAAGACAAGACTGTGTCTGATTTCTTCACGCGGTTTGAAGAAACTTTTGTAGATCATAGTGGTCAGGATATGGCTACCGAGGGTGGCCAGAGGTTGTTTGTCGACAAATTCGTGCATAATTTGCTTCCCGAGTTGTGCACTAAGTTGAAGGATTCCGAGAGTGCTTGGGCAGTTTCTACATCAGCGCAGATTTTAGCTACGGCCCAGTACTATGAGAATAGGCGCAAAGATGAGTTAGAGAAAGCGGATAAGAAGACTAAGGAATTGAAGACTAAAGTTCTTCTACAACAAGCTTATCCACCCCGTACAAATAATCAGCGCGATTATCAGCAGAATCAGCAATATTCGAGAAACTCGCAAAGGAACGATTCTTCTCAACAGCGTTTTCCATATGGGCCTAATCAGTGTGCGTATTGCAAAGAAGAGGGTCATTACAAGAATAGTTGTCCGGTTTTGTCACAGCGCACGAATGGCGCTTCTGGTGTACGAGGTCGGGGTGCTCAACAAGTGCTTAGATGTAGAGGTCGTGGATAGAACGTACGTTCTTTGTCTCCACAGAACTCAATGAATAGTTTTGATCAGCTGCAAGGTTCGTCTGGTAGAACAGCACAGTACTATATGGATGATTACTATGTTGAAGGTGATGAAGTGCACGGTAATGATTGTTAGAACAGCCATGGACAAAGAGAGGGAGTTGTTTCAGTTCCAGCAGATCAGAGTGGACCCTATGTTGAAGTGATTGCATCAGGTGTGTCAGAACCTTTTCTGTTAGATTCTGGTGCTACAAAGAGTTCTATTATGCACTCTAAACTCCCTGGCGCACCTTTGTCTGGCTTTGATAATGTTTCTGTAGGTTTTTATGGCGCCCCCGTTACTAATCCGATTTCTGCTCCATTGTCTCTTTCTGTTGGACCGTGTAAGATCGAAGCACCCCTACTTTTGACTACCGGTTGTAATGAGAATCTGTTGGGATTGGATTTATTGAAGAGATTGTATGCGACACTGTATTGTTCTCCGTCAGGAGTACATCTTACTTTGGGTAAGAGAGTTATCTCTCCGATGTACCTGTCGAAAGACAGACTTCCACCTGAATTGTCTTCTTTGCCAGATTCATTGTGGGCTACTGGTCCGAATGATGTGGGCCTACTGGAAATTCCTCCATATGTTGTGACACTGAAAGTGAATGCTAAGTTACCGCGCATTCCACAGTATTGTATCTCGAGTGATGGTGAGCGTGCACCTTTAGCGATTATTTATGATCTGATCGAAAAGGGTGTTTTGAGGAAACAAGAGGTAATGTGTGTAATAGTCCTGTTTTGCCTGTTCTGAAGAGGACTGATTCTTCACAGCCTCCTCTATATAGGTTTGTTATCGATCTTCGCGAAGTGAACAAGATTGTTGTTCCACAATTTCCTGTCGTGCCTGATATCACTGCCTTGTTGACTCTGAATCCGGCTACAGCCACATGGTTTCCGGTGATTGACTTGAAGAATGCTTTCTTCAGTATCCCGATTGCCATGGAAAGTAGGGACATCTTTGGATTCTCTTTAGGAGGACGAAGTTTTCGCTTTAAGCGCGCTCCTCAAGGCTATTGCAAGAGTCCATCGATCTATAGTCAAGCTTTAAAGACACAACTTGATCTGTTAATTTTACCTGATGGTGCAGCCCTTATTCAATATGTTGATGATTTGCTAGTGGCCGCTGATACTGAAGAGATTTGTAGGGAGGCCACTTTGTCATTACTACGCCGCTTGTCTGATTGTCATCACAAAGTTTCTCTCTCCAAGTTGCAATATTGTCGACAAGAAGTAACCTACTTAGGTCACCTCTTATCGAAGGAGGGAAGGAAACTGACCCCAGAGAGAATTCAAGCTATTGTGAAAATGAGCGTTCCTAAGACACAGAGAGAAGTACGTGCGTTTTGGGGTATTACGTCGTACTGTAGACAGTGGATTCCTAATTTTTCGTTACTTGCAGAGCCTTTGATAGCTCTTACTGTTAAGGATACTCCAAATCCTATTCCTTGGACTGATGAATGTCAGAAGAGCTTTTCCGAATTACAAAATGCGTTGTGTTCGGCTCCTGTGTTGGGTACTCCCGACTACAGTAAGCGTTTCACATTGTATGTCCATGAGAGAGAGGGATGTGCATTGTCAGTTTTGACTCAACAGTTTGGCGATAAGCAACGCCCATGTGCGTACTTTTCGTCGACCTTAGATCCGGTAGCTACAGCGTTGCCGAGTTGCTTGAGAGCCACAGCGGCAGCGGCTGTTTCAATCCGACAGTCTGCTGGTTTAGTTATGGACAACACGTTGGTAGTCATGGTTCTACGTGCAGTGGATACCTTGTTGAACCGTACGAAGACACAGCATTTAACTAGTGCTCGGTTGTCGGGTTATGAGTTGACGTTGTTAGCGAGTCATGTGCACATTAAACGATGCAACACGTTGAATCCAGCTACGTTGTTGCCAATTTCAGTTGAGACAGTTGATAGTGAAGAACAGCATGACTGTTTTCTGAGAACTGAGCAAGAAACGAAAGGGAGAGTAGACCTTAGGGACACTCCTCTTCCTGAGTGTGATGGTACTTTGTGGGTTGATGGTTTGTGCTTTAAGTTGCCGAATGGTGATACGACTGCGGCATATGCTGTTACGACTTTGCATACGATTGTTGAAGCTGCACGTACACCACATAATTCAGCACAAGCAGCAGAACTGATTGCATTAACGAGAGCATGTGTGTTGGCGAAAGGAAAACGAGTGAATGTGTATACTGATAGCCAATATGCCTTTGGCGTGGCTCATAGCTTTGGACGTTTGTGGCGTGAACGTGGGTTTTTGACTTCACATGGGACGAAGATCCAGCATGGACAGTTGGTGAATGAACTTCTTGAATCTCTTTCTTTGCCATTACAAGTAGCGATCGTGGAATGCAGTGCCCATAAGAAAGTCATGGATGATGTTGGTCGCGGAAATACGTTTGCGGACGAAATTGCTAAAGAAACTGCGAGAAATGTGATGAGTAGAATGTATGTCGTAGGTCCGGCGAGATGGGTTCCAGAGAAGAGTATGTTTGAAGATACGATTGAGAGTGTGAAATCCATTCAAGCTGAAGCTACAGAGAAAGAGTTGAATGAATGGAGAGAAAGCAAGGGTAGATTGGGCTCGAATGGTTGTTGGACTGATTTGTCTGAGCATCAGAGATGGTTGTTGCCTAACGCGTATGTGCTTCCGGTTGTTACAATGGCTCATGGAATGGCACATATCAGCGTGAAAGGGATTTGTAAGTTGTTGGCCCCGGTTTGGCAGAATGAGGGAATTCCAAAATGTGCAGAGAATTTGGTTAAAAACTGTATGGCGTGCTTGATGTACAATCCTGGTAAGGGAACACCAACACCAGCTGGTCATTTTGCTCCTCCTACGTATCCGTTCGAGGCTTTGCAGCTAGATTTTATCCATATGGAGAGATGCAACAATTTGAAATATGTTTTAGTGGTTGCTTGCTCCTTTTCTAGATGGGTAGAAGCTTATCCCCTTAAAGACAATACTGCCTTGTTCACAGCGAAAGTTCTGATAAAAGAGTCTTTCCCTAGATTTGGAATGCCGAGAATTATCTGGAGTGACAATGGGAGTGAATTTGTGGGTCAAGTTATGAAGAGAGTGTGTGAGGGACTCGGAATCCGGCAGAAATTTCATGCTGCAAATCACCCCCAATAAGCTGGTTTAGTTGAGTGCTATAATGGCACCTTGAAGCTAAAGTTAGCCAAAATCCAAGCGAGCACTGGTCTACAGTGGCCAGATGCTTCGCCTTTAGCGCTCCTGT
This sequence comes from Lissotriton vulgaris, assembly GCF_964263255.1. Taxonomy (NCBI): domain Eukaryota; kingdom Metazoa; phylum Chordata; class Amphibia; order Caudata; family Salamandridae; genus Lissotriton; species Lissotriton vulgaris. The sequence goes on from NC_141695.1 coordinate 1,311,858,256, forward strand.
CAACAAGAATGACTGTGCATTCAAGAATGGGCCTGAGTCCGTATGAAGTGGTCTTTGCCGCCCAGCGAATATTTGGGGTGTGCCGAGACCAACTAGGTATAGTGAGATCGAGTACCCTGTGTTGCTTGATTACTTGTGCGAACTGACAACTAAGTTGCGTGTCTTACATCAACAGGTGCATGATAGCCTACCACAAGCTTCTGAGGATCCAGGCCACGCTATTGAACCTGGTTCGTGGGTCTTCATCAAAAATTTCCAGCGGAATAAGAACAATCAGCCCCGTTGGACAGGACCCTTTCAAGTACTCCTGTCTACACGTTGTGCGGTCCGAGTACAAGGCAAAAGAAACTGGATCCACGGTGTACACTGTAAGCGAGCACCTTTGCCCTTACCGCACGATAAGTGGGTCCAGGAAGGACTTCCAGACTCTGAAACAGAAACTGTTCCACAATTTTGCCATTCAGCGATGCTCATCTGATTGGTACGAACTCTGAGAGACAAAGTGACGATCTTTTACAAGAAGCTGTGCCTCTTTCGAATCGATTGAACACTACTGAGTCTGATTTGTTGTTTAAAGATCAAGAATTGCCTGGAAGAAGCCGCTATAATTTGCGACCGAGAGTCATGGACAAATAAAGTGCAAATAAAGTTTTAATGATTTTTCTGTTTGTAGGTTAACTCTCCACCGAGGATCTACTCATTTTTGTTTTTCGAACCGCCATCCGGGTTCAGCTGTAGGGTCGCGGTGCCTAAGTCTTTGGAGTGCAAGCCTGAGACACTAGGTCGAGGGTTCTGGTTGGCCTAAGGGAGTTGCCCTGGGTTGACAGAGGCATTCCTTAGCATAGAACACCCTACCATCCGCGAGCAGCATATTTAGTTTAGGATTGATTTCTTCGAGTTGGAGAGACCTGCACGGCCAATGATTTTTTGAAAGAAGTTATGCAAATTGATCATGAAGAAACGTTTTATAATACCGTGTGTATTTTTGCTTTTGAGTTTGATGACATTCATAATCGGTTATGTGACATTCTCTTTTAAAGTAACGTTTGTTCCCACTGTGCAACCTACACCTCCACGTAATATTTCTTCTCATTCTTTTCACCCTTTGCCTGAACATGAGGTAGTTAGACGATTAGAATTTGCCAATAATTCCTTTATTCAACTTTTGCACCAACACCAGTTAGTGATGAACACGACAAATTGTTGGATTTGTGGTCTAATGCCCCATACGACCGATAAGGGTATTCCGTACTTAGTTTTCCCCTTCAGTTTAAATGGTTCGATTTGGGCTTATAGAACGATGTTTATTTATGCCCATAGTGTTTATCCCCGACGTTCACCGAAAGACAACCCGAAGAATAATGCTGTTGCTAGAGGTATAGTCGACATGGTTAAAGGGACTAATGCCGTTGACACTATTCCGATAGATGAGAAGCAACCCTATAGTGGTTGGGATATTACTGGATATGGAGTTAGTCTGAGTGTTAACCAGCGAGCGAAAAGTTCTCCACCGATTTGGATAGTGCCCCATCAGGGTCGCTATTGTCTGCAGGGTAATGGCAAGAATCCGAGAGCTCAGTTAGGGAAGAGCGTTTGTACTGATACTTATGTATTTACGTCTCAGTCTTCCCCAGCATTTTTAGCTGCTAAGGGTACCTACTTTGTTTGCTATGACAAAGCGTATACATGGTTGGCCCCTGATTTCTCGGGCACATGATTCGTTTCTTTCCTGTTGCCTCCCACTTTTACAGCTGTGGCAGATTACCATAAGACAAGAGTTGCTAGAGGTGTCGTTAGTCAAGAAGACACTCCAGGGCAAGAGTTGGGTGATTTCTTTAAGGGTTTTCTGCCGTTCTGGGGACCGATGGCTAATAGCAGGAATATTCGGCAGTTGACGAGAGTGGTTGAGTCCACCATAGTCGAAACTGCCGGTGCCCTTAGTAACTTGACTACTGAGCTCCAGTCGGATAGACTTATGGCACTCCAAAATAGAGTTGCCCTTGATGTCATACTAGCAGATCGAGGTGGAGTTTGTAAACTGATTCAATCGAGCTTCTGGATTTTAATTCCAGACAACGCTCCGTCAGTCTTCCAGGCCATCTCCAAGCTACATAAGATCTCCGATTCTGTCCATTTGGACAAAGGAGATTGGTCGTTGATGGGATGGTTATGGGGATTGATATCCACCTGGGGTTGGAAGATTTTGATGGTCACTGGGATGGTCTTAGCTATCCTTTTCATGTTCTGGAGACCTGTCCAGAGAGAGGTACTAAGTAATAGGATGATGCTACAGCAACACATCGATGATCTGATGAATATAGATCCAGATTCAGATTAACATGGGTTTGGGTCTGTTGCCTATGTAAGGGCAAAAGGAGGGTCTGTAGTTCCGTGAGTTGTGGGTCTGGTTCGGTGGTTCCAAACCCGTTCGAATAAGGTCGTCGGAAATAGATAGATTTTGGTGTCAGCAGACCGCAAATGACGAGTGTAGCGTGTATGAGTGTTTTCGCATGAATCGATCTATGAGAACACTACGTATTCGGGGATTTTGTTTGAACCTTCGGGTTTCATTTTGTGTACGCCAGCCATTTTGAGTGGTTGCCCTCACATAGGCCGAAGACTACGGCCGAACGAGTCCTTGAGACACGTATGTCTTAGCTGACTTCTGAATGACCTGGCCGAACTGACTCCGTGCCCGAGGCTGACCTCGCTGAGCCAGTTCCTTGTTAAGCAGCTGGTCAGATAAAGATCAAAGAGTAGGGCAGGCCCGAGTTTATGGTACACTGCTCCCACCTTTCTATCTCACTTTCAATCTGCTTCTGTTCCTTCCTTTACAACATAATTCCTGATTTGGGTTGAGGGTTTATGATGGGTTTGTCCGGCCTGACTGAACAAGATAATGGAATGTGCTTGGTCATTTCTGGTGGGCTGGACAACGGAAAATGGGATTGTCGTCATACGCTACTTTCAAAATGTCACTCTACGATTGGTCAGTTTGTATGAACCCAATGCTAATTTGGAATGTTGCCTGAGGCTTGATTTTTGGCATAAAAGACCATGCTCCACTCATTTAATTTGTGCAGTCTCTAGCGAACCACCCGTGTGTGCTTCGTAGATCTCTGTTCCTGGTTGCAGCCAATAAACTTTGGTCCTTGACGTCATCAAGAAGTATCCCGTGTCTCTGTTTGCCAAGACAAGGGAAGTCGAAGGCATCGGGCGTTTTCCCTGACGCCGCTGGGTTTTAAAACCCGGTCCTTCATGCCCTGTTAAGAAATTGAAAAAAATAGGTTAGCGGACAAGAGCAATGAAATTAATATTCAGGTAGCAGTCTCATGTGTATCCATTGGAAGCTGTGGCCACTGATCCAAAAAGAGACAAAGCTCTTCAGGGTGCTAAAAGGACTTTAAGAATCTGTCCAAATTCGCATAGTTGAAGGGTCAAAGAGACCATATTTGAAGCCAAGACTACGCAATCATGGTCAGAGATCAGAAAAATCTTTGCAAATTTTAACAGTTTCCTTTGCGAAGTCCTGATGTATGAAGATTTTTTTGCAATTAACCATTACAGAAGGAATTTCATGTGCTGCTTTTCTTATCATCACTAAGTGATGATGACATAAAACTTTAAAAATCATTTGTTGCGGTTTATTTTGGTATCGATTACGATGAGAGGGAATCCTGTGAGCTTTATCAATTTCAAATTTCTCAGGAAACTTTAGACGTAGTAGGCCAGGTATAAAATTCTCGAAGTATAACCTACAATTGTTACCTTTCACATCTGCTGGTAAATTAACCCCTTCCATGCTCATGGCGAGCTCAGCTCGTCATGAGGCACAGTTGAGCTGTGCTTATGACGAGCTCAGCTCGTCATGAATAGAGAGATTCAAGGAATGTCAGCGCAGGAAGGGAAACCCACTAGCAGCCAAGGTGTTAAGGATACGTAAATTATCCTGTCTATTACGGTTTTCCAATTCCAAAAGAAGGTTAGATATAGTAGGTGTTTTTGCCACAAACAGTGAGAAACTATTGATTTTAACTTCATTACCCTGATGCATTGTCAGTGATTTTCATTGATAGACTAGCAATGTCCTTTCGTATATTTTACATTTCAGAAGCAATAGTATCTGTGCTGGAATTAATAGCTTGAAATTCATCCAGTAGTAAAGCCAAAGAAGTTTCATTAGATTCCACCAATTTTGATTTAACTGGAGGTGGTGAGATATTTTGCTTCATTTTATTAAGTTGAACATGATTGTTTTTGCCCTCCATATTTCCTTAAATTAAAATTCTGCAGTAGACTGTAACATAAATTGCAAAATATACGTATAGCAAGGAAAACCTGTCAGAATAAGGAGGTGCAGCAGCTAAAGCTGACTGTGGGAGTGACTGGGCCACAGCCTCACCCTTTCCTGTATATTGCTCTGCCCCCTGACTGGAAAACTCAACTGTATCTGCTCCAGAAGACCTATGGAGTAACAAGAGAGAATAAAGGACACCTTCCATTGTGCAGCTGAACAAACAAGCACCCTACTGGTTACAGAGAAGAGCTGCTGCCATCAAGTTAAGGTAAAAACGGCACCTTAATTTGTGAAATCGTCAAAAAACGGACAGATGGGATGAGGAGCTCACCGGGGAGTGGCCATCTTAGCTCACGCAAATGATCCGGTATCTTCAGGTTCCATGGGATTTAAATGACCACTAGGTCAGATTTCCCTGGCCCTTCCTCCAAGAAGAGAGTCATTCCAGACAACGGAACATCAGTAAGAAGCATTCTTATGGTATGGGTATCACCAGTAGATCAGGCAACCCTTCTATATTGTGGAATATTGTAGGCCCTCGGAGCACATAATTGATGCCTGTGAGAGCCGTACTGGGAAGCTGAGCCATTCAAGAAATTGGACCCCAAACCTCCTAATTGATTCTGATGGAGGGGAGGGACAAGTTGATTAATACATTTAGGGGAGGGAAGACAAGGGGATGATGGGTCCGTGAGAGAGGGCCGCTGGGGGAAGGAAGCATGATAGGAGGCTTCTTAAAATCATAGTTAAATGTATCAAAAGCCTCTGGGAAAATCAAAGTAGGTGGACGGAGGGCAGTGACTTGGCTAGGGGCATGGCATTCCTGGGAGGAGAGGAGAAAGTAGAAAAAAGAATACCCGGGGAAGGTGCAGTGTTCTTTAAAAAAATCCCAGATGTGACATAAGCGTATTGTAAAAGACATGCACCCCCCCCATCTGTACATGAACTACTGTGTACTGATCCACATTACTGGCACAGCAAATAAACATAAGGGCAACTAGTGAGAATTGCACGGCAAAACAGCGATGCATCGAAATGAGTTCATCTCAGTCATTCAACCACTGACATATTTATTTGCATTGTTATATCTTAGCTCGTGTGGTGTTACAGAAGGAGAAAGAGGCTGGGCACATGCAAGTCAGCCTTAGTCCTGCCTGGTAGAAATAGTCAAGCCTAATCTGCCTGGATTATTTACGCTTGCATCTGTCCCTAAAAAAGAAAAACGTTTAGATCACCAATTGTGTGAGACTGGGAAATAAAAGAAATATGTGTCGATTTTAGCCTCACTGAGAGCAATGTGACAAAAGAGCAAGGGAATGTTGTATGTACCGGTGTTATCCCCTGGAACTTATGCTCAGTTACATCAGACCTGCCTTGATCTGATCAGCCTCACATCAGGCTTGTAGCCAGGGGCGGCTCCTACGTTGGACCGGAGGAGTGTCACTCCATTTACAATTCCTTCTAGCCCCATAAAAATAAAATATAATTTATTACCATTTTATTTTTCTTCTCTGTCCCAAACAGAGCATCAAGATGGGGGCGGGGGCGCTGACCAATGCCAGCAGCATGTCACTCAGCAGGAAGGGGGGTGGGCTGACAAAGCACTGTTTAAAGTGTGCATGTCTTTTCGGATAGCCGTCTTGCGACAGCCAGCCACACATCCACACTTTAAACAGTTCTAACCCAGCTGTCTTAAAACAGCTGGGTTAGAGCAATCCAATGCATCCAAAGCGTTGTGGAGCGCCAATTAAGGTCGCTCCCTCCAATCAGGGCTCTGCTCTAATGCTGCATGAGAGCAGTTCCCTGAGTGATCAAGGGAGTTTGTGCTTCCATATCCGTGGTGAGAAGAGGACCAGAGGATAATGCGTCTCGTTCAGGCAAGTTTTTATTATAGTTTATTTTAATTTGGATGCCACCCACCGTAGATTCCAGTCGTCACTGCTTGTAAGGCCAGCTCAAATTGATATGAATGGGATCATTTCACAAACCCTAACTGCAGGCTAGCCTCCATGACCAAAATTAAGCCTCTGCATCTAATCCACTGTGATGTTATTCGGGCACAAATTCCTTTTGTTTGGTAGACTGCTGGTGAGCTTAGGTAAATACAAAGGGGTTTCCGTGTTGATTTTTCAAGGGCGGTCAAACTTATGGAGATATGTGTATACAGCCCTGCCAAGTGTCACACATCAGGCGTGAGACTAACGCATTTCAGTGTGGTGGTCTGCACCACTGCACTGAAATGCAAAGTCAAGCATAATAGCGCCTCCTGAGCTGACAAGCTGGAGTGCTAGTATTCATGCATAAACTCGAGAGGCAGCGCACCATGTGTGCTGATGACGTGATAGATTGTAATTTTCCTGTTACAGAATGTCCTAATGATGTTGTGAATATGTTAACCTAATGTGTCTAACCAATATGCAGTTGCAGCTTATTATTCATGTGCTGCAACCCACTGAGCTATTTTTGTAATATGCAAGCTTCAGCTGGATAGAATTGTTTCTGTAATGTGTAAGCTTTTGTCTTATTTTTGCCTTCTAAGTTAGAAGACCTGTTGTAGTACATTGCTTTCCCTTGGTTAAGTTTACAGAATAGACATTTCTGTACACTCTTCTATAAGAGAGAGAAGCTTGTCAATGGCAGAGAGACTTCTGATGCGGACATTTGCTCTGCAGTTCCAATGTCTCATGGTAGGGTTTTCCCCCCTCCTTTATGAGCAGAAATGTTTCCATGCTCTGGAGAAGCAGAGTCTCGGCTCCTTGGCCTTGGAGTAAAGATAATAATGTTGCCCTTGCAGGTGCAGATGCCTGGTGTGTGAGTTCATTGTTCACCCTCTGCTGAGCCCAGTCCTTTTCCAGTCTGGGTGTGGTTTTACTCTGCCATGCTATGTTATAATGTATTGCTGTGATGAGATGAGGCAGTCCTCTCGGTGCACTCCCTGGGGTGTAGACCTGACGGGGCCCATCTGCAGATGAATATTATGGCCAAATAAATATATTACTAATTCTTCTCCACTGTCCGGCTGACTTATTATATGGTGATGGTATATGAGTGAGGTAAGTCGCTCAGGTGGATTTGAGGCACGCTTATCAGACGGCATACTTTGGGACTGGCTCAAAGTCCATGGCTCGAACTGGTACTCTGACACAATGTAACAATGTTTACCTACACTGCACCACAGGTCTTTGTTACATCGTGAGACCATGACTCACACTTATAACCAAGATGGGAAGACCTGCTTCTGGCTGCCGCACCTGCACAGCTGCAGTTCAGGGAAAATAAGTTGCAGGCTGCATTTGCAATGGCAGCGCTGCATGCACCAGGTTTGCCACGGAATATAATCTAAATATGGAGACCCCACGACCGGGTCACTCAATGACTGCCACTGGCAGTTGAGTAAACGGTACAGAACAGGTAAGAGTCCTCTGTATTCATTCCTGCTCAGCTGTCACCCGCGGTGCTAGCGGGTGGGATACATACGTTTTGGCTGCACCTTTGGGGTTTAAGAAGAGGGCCACAGCAGCTTTTCCAACCTCGCTGCTTACGCTGCAGCAGGAAGCCAGGTTTATGTCTGGTGCAGGTGAGCTGCAGTGCTGCCAGCTGCGGGCGCCGACTCTCTTGCAGTCTTCTCAGGGCTGGGCTGTTGCAGGGCAAGTCAGGTTGAGAGCTGTACTCAGCGCTACCCATGCTGGCGGTGAAGAATGGAATCCAGTCTGGAAGAGATTCCTGCCTGTGTGAGTCATCCCAAAGCGGCTGCCTGTCAGAGTCACGAGGCAGGCCAATCGCCATGAACCAGGTGGGTACAGCTCTAAGCTCAGCTGCTCTCCGGAAGTGTGATGGGCCACAGCAGCCCAGTGGTATCACATAAGTGATCAAGCAACGAGGGGAAAGGCCTGATCCCAGCCTTTTGGCCTTGACACCAGCAACCATGCTCAGCTGTAATCTGTGCCACCAAGGAGTCATCTGCATCATAAATCATAAATAAGTGTGTTAGAGTTGATAATTTTGTGAAAAGTGAACTTTGATAAATATTGCTTGTGTTACGCAGAGTCATCATGATGCCAGTGCCCAGCTGACTCTGATTTTATAGCGGGCAGCACACCAGACCTTGAGGTGGTCGGCCACTCAGCTATTGATTTTTATACTATAGCTCTAAGTGCCTTTTTTAAATATTGTTCAGCCGGCTGGGTGCTGCGGTCAGGCTGTGACCTAGGCTATCATGTGCCATAACCAGCCTCTCCTGAAGCTTGCCCCCCAACAGTAACAGTACTGTCAGATTACAAAGGCATAAGGTTGGTATCTTATCATTTCTGGTGCTTTGCAGCAGTTTAAAGAGTTTTTTTGCTCATACCGGTGTAATTTATGATATTTATGTTTCACCCATCTTCCTTCATTGCTTGATTTTACTTGCAAGAAAGTGTCACTCATAGTCGCTGTAATGTCACTCATAATGACATTAACATTTTGAAAATGTCATACATAGCAATCGGAAACCTTGGCAGCTATGTGTAAAGGAAGGGAAAGTTGCCTGAAATCCTGCTGGAAATCTCGATAACCTAAAGGAACACAGACACCAATCAGCAGGCCGGGCTCTGAATTTTACACGCTGCCTTATAAGCATGCATCTCTCCATCACTACATTTCATGTGAACTGAGTTTTGCCTGGCTTACACTGTCCTCTTGTTTTTTTTTCAAATCCAAAGAGAGACATCTAGCTGCTTCTCCCTCTCCCCATCTAGCAGCACCACTCTCAAACTGTACCAGCCGCCACTGCTGACGAGGTCACATCTCTGAGGCTTGTGACATGATGAACCTGGTAAAGCTGTTAGTGCCAATATCGGCAACACTCAACACCCCACCCACAGCAATATCCTGGCGAAATAAACAGACAAGACACATTCTTTGTGGAGAAAATTGCTGCAGGTTTATTTGCATAACAAATATGCCAACATGGTGGGTTATCTTACAGGCGATCCCAGGGCAGGCAGCACCTCGCCGCCTGCCCACCTGATTAGCCAAATTACACTGTGGCCCTAGCCAACTGGTGTTTGCCAGATTTGGGGGAGGGGATAGCCCCTCCCCCCGGAGGACCACCAGTCCACCCCCTTACTCATGCCCTCCAGAAAGGGGGCGGAGCGTTGGAGGCAACCCCCGGTTGCTTAGGTCCACAACCCCCTTATGACTAACAGGGCACCGTCGCTCCTCCAGGGTCCAACGCGAGGACCTCCCTAGGGATATTTTGCCTTTACACTCTTGTGGTGCTCGTGCAGAGGGTACCCCTCTGTACCTTACAGCCTCTGGATCGCCCTGTAACTCCGCCTGCAACACAAAATAATAAGTTAGATAAATACACACCCCCACCTATACGCTGGGTAAGCAGTGGGGAGGGAAACAGCGTCAGGGCAGCAGGACAAAGAGGGAGATCAGTCGGGGGAGAAGTATAAGTACCTCACCCCCACCCCCCCTCCTGCCTGGAAGTGAAACGGGCATGGGGAACCTCAAGGGTGCCAAAACACTGGGCGGCTGTCTCGTGTGCCATCCTGTGGCACTCAGGAGGGGCCGCCCTCTTAGGAGAGCCCCCATCGTGGGCCCGGGGCAGCCCTGCATAGTGCCAATATCGACAACACTCCCCACTCCACCCACAGCAATATCCTGGCAAAATAAGCAGACAAGACACATTCTTTGTGGAGAAAGTTGCTGCAGGTTTATTTGCAGAACAAATATGCCAACATGGTGGGTTATCTTACGGGCGATCCCAGGGCAGGCAGCCCCTTGCTGCCTGCCCACCTGATTAGCCAAATTACACTGTGCCCTAGCCAACCGGTGTTTGGCAGATTTGGGGGAGGGGATAGCCCCTCCCACCGATGGACCGCCAGTCAACCCCCTTACTCATGCCCCTCAGAAAAGGGGCAGAGCATTGCAGGCAACCCCCGGTTGCAAAGGTCCACAACTGCCCGTAGGACGAACAGGGCGCCTTCGCTCCTCCTGGGTCCAACGCATGGACATCCCTGGAGATATTTGCTCTTTGCACTCTTGTGGTGCTCAAGCAGAGGGTACCCCTCTGTACCTTACCACCTCAGGATTGCCCTGTGACTCCGCAACAGAACTGGGTGTGCTCACCGTCACCCCATGGGCCCCCCACCACGATAGGCCTAGTTACCTAAACCCTGCTGATTCCAAGGCCTCCCCAGATCAAGCAAGAACAGGTCCATTCCTACTTTGGACAGGTGTATCCCATCTCATCAAAACACTCTGTGGACTTGGCGTGCAGTAAACCATGCCGGATAAAACCAAAACTCCTTTGCTCTGTGAATTTCCGCATGGCGCTGTTAACCCTCCTGCGTGAGGTCTCATTGGCTTCCCCTGAATGCGCCCCCTGCCACACCTGCCGGGGGATTATTTTAGACCACCATAATTCACAGGTCCCCAGTTTGTTTCTCAACTCACACATTGTAACCCTCATTTCTTGCAGCAGGGTCCTTCTACCCAAGGAAGCCAGATCATTCCCTCCCAGGTGAATCACCAACACATTGGGCGGAGAGTCCCCCGCAGTCTCTGTTGGAGTTTCTTCATCAAGAGTGTCTATCGCATGTCTGGGAATCCCAGCCAAATAATCTCTGTGGCAGTAAGGCCGGGCCTCCATTTCCTTCTTTTTGCCCACTGTTAGAACTGGCTATTTCTGGTTGGCTAAGGCTGACACCAAAGCTAGGCAGAAACCACCATTCTAGTCAGGGCAAGGGAGTCACACGCCAAGATAACCCCTGCTCACCCCCTTGGTAGCTTGGCACGAGCAGACAGGCATATCCCGGAGGCAATGTGTAAAGCATTTGCGCCAGCACACAACAGCAACAACATCCTAGGCACACCACAAAAGGAACTCCACACAAGGTTATATAAAAATACCTTCTGTATTGTCAAAACACATCAGAAAGAAATCAAACATGTACATTGTGCCAACTGGCACGGGCAATATTCACAAGGGATTATTTACACCAGGACAGGGCCACATGGGCCACTGTCAGGATCAGCACTTAGTAGAAATAGCACTTCTAGAACTTAAAAGAAGTATAGCAAAAAAATAACAATTATGGATCACAACCAGTAAATACTGGTAACAGTTAAGGACCACTTACGCAACCCTAACTACCTTGGGAGAATGTCGTGCAGGGAACCAGGACCTCACTAGGACCACCTGTACTAGAAAGAACAACCACCTAAGTATCACAATACAATTAGGGGTATAAGCAAGGACACATTACACATGATGCATCACAACATTCAGAGGTGTAGGGAAGGAAAACACATGATGCATAAAACATACATTCAGCGGTGTAATAACCAGGCACATGATGCATCAAAAACACATTCAGAGGTGCAGGGAAGGAAGGCACATGATGCATAAACCAACACATTCAGAGGTGTAAAATCAAGGAAGACACATGATACATAAAAACATTCAGAGGTGCCAGAACATAACTCAATAGGGCAAAAACACATGATGCCCAAAAACATTCAGAGGTGTAAGATCAAGGTGCGTAATCATATTAAATGCATTACATTTCCTAGCACCACATCACATTGCGCAAAACTCACATAAGCCACCACTTGTGGCAGTCCCTAGGCCAACTGGCCTCTCTAGGGCTAGGTCGCCCTGTGTCCCAAGGTCAGGGGCCTAAACGTGGCAGCTGCCCACAAATTGCTGGGCAGCTGAGCATAATCCCAAGCGCCTAAACGGTGCAGCTGCCCACTAATTTGCTGGGCAGCTGGGAATCAAAACTGCGACAGGGTCCTCACTGACCCTAGAACAGAACTGCGCCAACTGTCGGAGCCACACAGGCTCTGAAACTGTGCCACATTGCGCAGAACGTTGGAGCCACACAGGCTCTGAAACAAAATATTCCCTCAGGGAGCCTCTGGGGGCTCTACACTACATTGGGGTGACCCGCTGCCACCGCACTAAAATATGCCCCTACGTTGGAGTCCCCCTCTCTGGGGACTCAGAACTACAATGGTACCACAAGCCTCTCAGGGCTCGCTAAAACCGGTGCGCCGCTTGGGGCTTCTCACACCTCTGGTACACGGTGGGGCGGCCATCTGGGGCCGCCCTGATTCTACCTCCCGCCGGCAGCCCTAGTCTTCTTCTGCTCCCACGGGGAGCGAAAACAGATATGCCCCACTCTACCCGGCCCAGATCTGACTCACCGACTGCTCGCGGAGGCTGGGGCTTCCTCTCTCCTGCTGCGGGGCTCTCCTTGCAGCACGGAGGCCTCACGGCTCGGGCGGCTGGACTTCTCTCTCTCCCCGGGGCTCTCCCTTCACTCAGGAGCCCCGGGACGGACACGGCAGGCGGCTTCCTTCTTCCGATGGCAGTGCGGGGCTCTCCTCTCCACAACAGAGCCCTGCCTGCACCTCAACGCCTCTCTTCCTCTCTCGCAGGGCTTCCTTCCGTCCGGGAAGCCCCGCCCATGTCCCTCGCAATCGTGCCTGACTTCCTGGTCGTGCTACAGCGGCCAGGAGCAGGTTTCTTCAGGCTCTCTGCGGCGGGGGAACAGAGCAGCAAATGCCGGGTGGGCACCGGCTCCTCTATTAAAAAGAATGTTGGAAATACCGGCATAGTTAAAATAAGCGCTTCCAGGCGCTGGGGCAAATGCAGCGCTCTCAGCGCTAGAAATACGAATAAAGCGCTCAGGAAACACACAGTCCAGTTAAAATAAAGCGCTCCCAAGCGCTAAGGAGAATAAACAGCGCTCCCAGGTGCTAGAATAAAAATAAAGCGCTCCCCAGCGCTAGGGGCATACAGGTCAGCACAAGTCCTGGGGCCAAGATTTGGAGAAAACAGCTCATCAGCAAGGAAAAGTCCTCCAGTCCCCCAGGCAAAGCAGAGGGGTACCAGCGCAGGGTCCATCAAATATCCAGGGGCTGGGCAGGGCTCTGGGAGGCAAGCCTTCCCCTGAGCCCAAGCAGCAGCACGCCCCTGGCAGGATTCAAGTCAGAAACAAGAACCTTTTTAAATTGTCACAACACCCTTTTTATACCCAAAATCCTTTGTCTAAAGGGTGCAGGCAGTGTGAGAACCAGCCAGAACTGGTTATAGGGAATTCCTTTCACTGGCCAGGCTAGCGACATCAGACGCACCCCAGGGGGTGGAGCCAGCTATGTGTGGGGAAAACCCAGCCCCATTCAGGACCCTCAAACCAGACAGTCAATCCACAAGCAGGCCCAGGCTCAGTCCTGGGCCAGGCTCCAGCCAGCTTCAGCCAATCACACGCCAGACACAAATTACACAAATATGCAACTTCTAGAAGTGACACTTCTACACTAGACACAATCATGCCGCATACATCATTACGCAGCATTCAATTTCACGAGTTCGCACATACCAAACTCGACCCTGCACTCCCCACACATCAGGAACTACCATGGGCATACATTTTCCCCATTCATTCATATGGGAAGGCAGGACACTCACCACACATACACAGAGAGCTCACGCACTTTACACTGTACCACAGTGAAAAAGTGCGCAGAGGCCTAAAATCACCCACACCAAGTCACAGAAACAGGCTAGGAAAAAGCAAAAAAAAGTTTCGGGGTGAACCTGCCAAAAGGGCCAGGTCCAACACCCACCATGACACCCTCAGGACGCCTGAATGGCCAATCACCCAGACCTTCGTTCCTGGTAAATAAAGAGGTGAAGGTTTGCAAACTCGTTTTATTGAAGACTGATCACCATTACAACATCTAAACAAACGTACTTCATTACACTAAACTGCAAGCCACCGGCATCTGGTGCCGCAACATTTACCTTTGTGCCCCCTTAATACTGCCAGTGCAAACCCACCTTCCCATGATTCCCAGGCCTAACTGTGTGCCCTCAGGACCGTATCTATCTCTTGTAGCACTGGGACTCCCACCGCCCCAGTTGTTTGATGCGCTCAGCCGGCAAGCCCTCCCTAAAGGCTGTGGTCGCTGTCCCTATTCAGAATGAGTGGCTGCAGAAGTGTTTGCCCTGAACCTTGTTGCCTGACAACTCCAAGCAAACTTCCATTAGGTGCTGCACTTGAAACTTAGTAAGGGGCGTACTGTCTGCATGCACCAGCATGTAGCCTTCTGTTGCTGGGTGCAGAGCCAGGTAAGTGGAGGCCAGGCGCACCAGGCAATACTTGGCAATCTCTAGTTCGCTCAGCGAGATCACCCTCCCTTCCCCTGCATGGTCAGTTATCAATCTTCTTAAACATATGGTGAGGGCCTCCCCAGACATCACCGCATACCGCTTGTTCACGGCCACCCCAGATGTCTCCTGCTTAGACCTGGCTACCAGTTCCACAATTCTGAGTGCCCCAAAGAAGGCCAGGCTAAAGGTGGCCGAAAAGAGGGCCTGCCTCAAATGCTGAATGGGTCTCCATGTGCACCCAGTCAAGCATCCCTTGTACAGTCTCAAAATCTATAGGTGACCTGTTGGCAGGTGCCCGTGGGTCACTCCTGGCCCAGCCCTTGAGCGCCGCCCTGATCAGGAAAGATTTAGTAGGACCGTCCTGCCCCCTGTATCTGGCGTAGTGACTGATTGCCGACATGTGGCCCACAATCCATGAGTGGCTTTTCCCCTGATCTTTGGCCCAGAAAATGAAACCTTTAATCCTGCTTTCCAGTGATGACCTCCCTTCTTCCCTGGCGCCAGCAACTGCACAAAACTTGGCCACACATTCCCTGTATCGTTTGTTGGTCCTAGGGGCTAGGGACAGCTCGCCCAGGCCCCTCAAATGCTTTTCAATTTCAGAAGGAACCATAGGTGCGGTAGGAAAGGGGTCATCTCCTCCCTCGCTCTTGGCCACGTCTCCCGGAACCTGTGCCACTGAAAACAAGAGAGAGCGTCAGCCATTGTGTTCTACACCCCTTGGATGTGTTGCGCCCTGCATTCAATATTGTTAAACAGGCAAACCCTCACCAGTTCCCTCAATAGACACAGAAAATTCTGTGACACTACAAATCTTTTCTTCAAATGAGTTCAATGTGAATACTTGTTCCAAGGTCTCTTGATACCATGTTCACATGGACATTAGGGTTGCTCAATTCAATTTCAACAGGCTTTATTCGATTATTTTTTAAATAGTAATTAAAGAACAAATACGACACAACACTTTCCTTATACAGCTATTATCACTAAAATATTCAAATAAAAATCTAAAAGATACATTTGATTATAATCACATCAATATGGATTTTCTACAAGTTAAAACATTCTTTAAAAACACTAGGATTAATTCAGCAATATAATCTTCTCCTAATAATTGTAAAAACAAAAATGCGGGACGACATTGTCTTATTCCGGTATTTCTTAAAAAGGGGAGAATCCATCTCTTCCTGTGCAAGGAATAACATTTATAGAAAAATAAAACATGAATAGTTGATTGGGCTGATACATTATCACATGGGCAACGGCACAACACTCTTGACCAAACATTCTGGAGCGGAAAAAAGGTCAGTCTATGAACAATTCCAAATCTAAAGCGTGTCAACAGGAATCTGTTAAAATCTCCTGTAAAGAGCCCTATATATAGGGTTGGATTTTACATGTGGTCAGAATAAGATGGTGTGCTTGAACAGTTACTTTATTCATCTCATTTTTTCTTCTGATTTCTTCTGTGTGGTACAGGCATCTATCATTTAGGTCTTTCCTTTTGTACTGAACGTAGGCGTGTAGGCTCCAAAAATAACTTCTGTATTGTCAAAACACATCAGAAAGAAATCAAACATGTACATTGTGCCAACTGGCACGGGCAATATTCACAAGGGATTATTTACACCAGGACAGGGCCACATGGGCCACTGTCAGGATCAGCACTTAGTAGAAATAGCACTTCTAGAACTTAAAAGAAGTATAGCAAAAAAATAACAATTATGGATCACAACCAGTAAATACTGGTAACAGTTAAGGACCACTTACGCAACCCTAACTACCTTGGGAGAATGTCGTGCAGGGAACCAGGACCTCACTAGGACCACCTGTACTAGAAAGAACAACCACCTAAGTATCACAATACAATTAGGGGTATAAGCAAGGACACATTACACATGATGCATCACAACATTCAGAGGTGTAGGGAAGGAAAACACATGATGCATAAAACATATATTCAGCGGTGTAATAACCAGGCACATGATGCATCAAAAACACATTCAGAGGTGCAGGGAAGGAAGGCACATGATGCATAAACCAACACATTCAGAGGTGTAAAATCAAGGAAGACACATGATACATAAAAACATTCAGAGGTGCCAGAACATAACTCAATAGGGCAAAACACATGATGCCCAAAAACATTCAGAGGTGTAAGATCAAGGTGCGTAATCATATTAAATGCATTACATTTCCTAGCACCACATCACATTGCGCAATACTCACATAAGCCACGACTTGTGGCAGTCCCTAGGCCAACTGGCCTCTCTAGGGCTAGGTCGCCCTGTGTCCCAAGGTCAGGGGCCTAAACGTGGCAGCTGCCCACAAATTGCTGGGCAGCTGAGGACAATCCCAAGCGCCTAAACGGTGCAGCTGCCCACTAATTTGCTGGGCAGCTGGGAATCAAAATTGCGACAGGGTCCTCACTAACCCTAGAACAGAACTGCGCCAACTGTCGGAGCCACACAGGCTCTGAAAACACTTGTGTTCACGTGGGAGCCACACAGGCTCTGACATAACACATGCCCCAAATGTTGGAGCCACACAGGCTCTGAAACTGTGCAACATTGCGCAGAACGTTGGAGCCACACAGGCTCTGAAACAAAATATTCCCTCAGGGAGCCTCTGGGGGCTCTACACTACATTGGGGTGACCCGCTGCCAACCGGGGCCGCCCTAAAATATGCCCCTACGTTGGAGTCCCCCTCTCTGGGGACTCAGAACTACAATGGTACCACGAGCCTCTCAGGGCTCGCTAAAACCGGTGCGCCGCTTGGGGCTCCTCACACCTCTGGGACACGGTGGGGCGGCCGACTGCCATCCGGGGCCGCCCTGATTCTACCTCCCGCCGGCAGCCCTAGTCTTCTTCTGCCCCCACGGGGAGCAAAAACAGATATACCCCACTCTACCCGGCCCAGCCCTGACTCACCGACTGCTCACGGAGGCTGGGGCTTCCTCTCTCCTGCTGCGGGGCCCTCCTTGCAGCACGGAGGCCTCACGGCTCGGGCGGCTGGACTTCTCTCTCTCCCTGGGGCTCTCCCTTCACTCAGGAGCCCCGGGACGGACACGGCAGGCGGCTTCCTTCTTCCGATGGCAGTGCGGGGCTCTCCTCTCCACAACGGAGCCCCGCCTGCACCTCACCGCCTCTCTTCCTCTCTCGCAGGGCTTCCTTCCGTCCGGGAAGCCCCGCCCATGTCCCTCGCAATCGTGCCTGACTTCCTGGTCGCGCTACAGCGGCCAGGAGCAGGCTTCTTCAGGCTCTCTGCGGCGGGGGAACAGAGCAGCAAATGCCGGGTGGGCACCGCCTCCTCTATTAAAAAGAATGTTGGAAATACCGGCATAGTTAAAATAAGCGCTTCCAGGTGCTGGGGCAAATGCAGCGCTCTCAGCGCTAGAAATACGAATATAGCGCTCAGGAAACACACAGTCCAGCTAAAATAAAGCGCTCCCAAGCGCTAAGGAGAATAAACAGCGCTCCCAGGCGCTAGAATAAAAATAAAGCGCTCCCCAGCGCTAGGGGCATACAGGTCAGCACAAGTCCTGGGGCCAAGATTTGGAGAAAACAGCTCATCAGCAAGGAAAAGTCCTCCAGTCCCCCAGGCAAAGCAGAGGGGTACCAGCGCAGGGTCCATCAAATATCCAGGGGCTGGGCAGGGCTCAGGGAGGCAAGCCTTCCCCTGAGCCCAAGCAGCAGCACGCCCCTGGCAGGATTCAAGTCAGAAACAAGAACCTTTTTAGAGTGTCACAACACCCTTTTTATACCCAAAATCCTTTGTCTAATGGGTGCAGGCAGTGTGAGAACCAGCTAGAACTGGTTATAGGGAATTCCTTTCACTGGCCAGGCTAGGGACATCAGACGCACCCCAGGGGGTGGAGCCAGCATTGTGTGGGGAAAACCCAGCCCCATTCAGGACCCTCAAACCAGACAGTCAATCCACAAGCAGGCCCAGGCTCAGTCCTGGGCCAGGCTCCAGCCAGCTTCAGCCAATCACACGCCAGACATAAATTACACAAATATGCCAACTTCTAGAAGTGACACTTCTACACTAGACACAATCATGCCGCATACATCATTACGCAGTATTCAATTTCACGAGTTCGCACATACCAAACTCGACCCTGCACTCCCCACACATCAGGAACTACCATGGGCATACATATTCCCCATTCATTCATATGGGAGGGCAGGACACTCACCACACATACACAGAGAGCTCACGCACTTTACACTGTACCACAGTGAAAAAGTGTGCAGAGGCCTAAAATCACCAACACCAGGTCACAGAAACAGGCTAGGAAAAAGCAAAAAAAAGTTTCGGGGTGAACCTGCCAAAAGGGCCAGGTCCAAAACCCACCATGACACCCTCAGGACGCCTGAATGGCCAATCACCCAGACCTTCGTTCCTGGTAAATAAAGAGGTGAAGGTTTGCAAACTCGTTTTATTGAAGACTGATCACCATTACAACATCTAAACAAACGTACTTCATTACACTCCAATGCAAGCCACCGGCATCTGGTGCCGCAACATTTACCTTTGTGCCCCCTTAATACTGCCAGTGCAAACCCACCTTCCCATGATTCCCAGGCCTAACTGTGTCCCCTCAGGACCGTATCTATCTCTTGTAGCACTGGGACTCCCACCGCCCCAGTTGTTTGATGCGTTCAGGCGGCAAGCCCTCCCTAAAGGCTGTGGTCGCTGTCCCTATTCAGAATGAGTGGCTGCAGAAGTGTTTGCCCTGAACCTTGTTGCCTGACAACTCCAAGCAAACTTCCATTAAGCGCTGCACTTGAAACTTAGTAAGGGGCGTACTGTCTGCATGCACCAGCATGTAACCTTCTGTTGCTGGGTGCAGAGCCAGGTAAGTGGAGGCCAGGCGCACCAGGCAATACTTGGCAATCTCTAGTTTGCTCAGCGAGATCACCCTCCCTTCCCCTGCATGGTCAGTTATCAATCTTCTTAAACATATGGTGAGGGCCTCCCCAGACATCGCCGCATACCGCTTGTTCACGGCCACCCCAGATGTCTCCTGCTTAGACCTGGCTACCAGTTCCACAATTCTGAGTGCCCCAAAGAAGGCCAGGCTAAAGGTGGCCGAAAAGAGGGCCTCCTCAAAAGCTGAATGGGTCTCCATGTGCACCCAGTCAAGCATCCCTTGTACAGTCTCAAAATCTATAGGTGACCTGTTGGCAGGTGCCCGTGGGTCACTCCTGGCCCAGCCCTTGAGCGCCGCCCTGATCAGGAATGATTTAGTAGGACCGTCCTGCCCCCTTAATCTGGCGTGGTGACTGATTGCCGACATGTGGCCCACAATCCATGGGTGGCTTTTCCCCTGATCTTTGGCCCAGAAAATGAAACCTTGAATCCTGCTTTCCAGTGATGACCTCCCTTCTTCCCCAGCGCCAGCAACTGCACAAAACTTGGCCACACATTCCCTGTATCGTTTGTTGGTCCTAGGGGCTAGGAACAGCTCGCCCAGGCCCCTCAAACGCTTTTCAATTACAGAAGGAACCATAGGTGCAGTAGGAAAGGGGTCATCTCCTCCCTCGCTCTTGGCCACGTCTCCCGGAACCTGTGCCACTGAAAACAAGAGAGAGCGTCAGCCATTGTGTTCTACACCCCTTGGATGTGTTGCGCCCTGCATTCAATATTGTTAAACAGGCAAACCCTCACAAGTTCCCTCAATAGACACAGAAAATTCTGTGACACTACAAATCTTTTCTTCAAATGAGTTCAATGTGAATACTTGTTCCAAGGTCTCTTGATACCATGTTCACATGGACATTAGGGTTGCTCAATTCAATTTCAACAGGCTTTATTCGATTATTTTTAAATAGTAATTAAAGAACAAATACAACACAACACTTTCCTTATACAGCTATTATCACTAAAATATTCACATAAAAATCTAAAAGATACATTTGATTATAATCACCTCAATATGGATTTTCTACAAGTTAAAACATTCTTTAAAAACACTAGGATTAATTCAGCAATATAATCTTCTCCTAATCATTGTAAAACCAAAATGCGGGACGACATTGTCATATTCCGGTATTCCTTAAAAAGGGGAGAATCCATGTCTTCCTGTGCAAGGAATAACATTTATAGAAAAATAAAACATGAATAGTTGATTGGGCTGATACATTATCACATGGGCAACGGCACAACACTCTTGACCAAACATTCTGGAGCGGAAAAAAGGTCAGTCTATGAACAATTCCCAATCTAAAGCGTGTCAACAGGAATCTGTTAAAATCTCCTGTAAAGAGCCCTATATCGGGTTGGATTTTACATGTGGTCAGAATAAGATGGTGTGCTTGAACAGTTACTTTATTCATCTCATTTTTTCTTCTGATTTCTTCTGTGTGGTACAGGCATCTATCATTTAGGTCTTTCCTTTTGTACTGAACGTAAGCGTGTGGGCTCTGAAAAAAAAACTCAGGATGACCTAGGCTAGACATAAAATTTCTAACATACTCAAGCCATCTAATGTGCGCCGCCCCATCCAGCCTGCAACTATCTTCTAAAATCTGTCTGTTTAGCAGTGTCTGTTCAGAAGTCCAAATCCTATGCCACAAAAGGGATGGTTGGATTTTACAAATATCCGTTATATAGGGCATACCTAATTCAGAGTGACAAAAAAAGTGGAGGTACTCTCGGGAACTATCAGCATAAACTTAAGCAACCTATTCTCAGTAAATTGCAGTGGTTTTACTTCCTCATAGCCCCAGATGCCAGCTCTATCGGTTGCTATGCTAATACATTTAGCCTTGTAAATCTGCAAAAGTTCCTCTGGTGCCCACTTTCCTAGCTTCCTACTAAAACTAATTAAAGAAGCCGCAGCTTTTGGGAACAGCAGCCTCCTTGCCTTGATCGCCTGAGTCCAGGACACTCTTCTGTCAAATAAGATCCAGAGTTAGGGAAAAGTATCAGTGCATTCAATTTGTTTGGTGCCTAAAAATATTGGCCTGCACTTCCTGCTGCCAGTCCCACATTTCATCACAAAGGTCTTAGATTTGTTAACATTTAAACCTAAATTTGACATAAAATTTGCAAAGCTGTACACTAATTTCTGAATACCCCTCGGAGTGGGGGCCATTAGGACAGCGTCATCGCCATACATTAACGCTGGTTTTACCATTTTGCCTTATCGAGTTTATGTTCCCAACAGTTCAAATAGAATGATCTCTCATACTCGTCATATTACTTTTCATCATGACTGTCAAACTCCGAGAAAAGTGATCACTCACTGAAATTTCATGTGTGCTAAATTCCATGATCCTTGTCGTGAATCTGCAAGAGGCTAATATAAAATCTAAGGTTGAAAATATGCCCCGCCCATCAAAAGTAGGATTAAATGGGACCACGGTCAAACATAAACTGTTTGCAAAACCTAAGTCTGCTTCAAACATGATTTCATTCCAAATATCTCCATAAAAGCTATGAGCAAAGTGTTGAAAGGACAAATTCTTGTTGCTGACAATCCCACAGAGCCCATTATCTGCATGCTTACATACAGTACAGTTAAAATCTCCTCCCCTTATTGTAATCCGATCTTTAGATATTGAGGCCTGAATATTTTGTATAGGAGCACTTATCGACCTCAATATTCCCTCGAGTCTATCATATGGAGCGTAGTTATGAAAATTCACTAACACAATACTCAAAGATTTATCAACGTCTAATAGCAGGATCTGGAAATATGAGTCACCGACAATCATCCTAATTTTTGACAAGTTCAGGTGGTTTGATACAAAGGTGATTAAACCCCCTTAGATCGCCAGTTTGTTGATGCAATAGCCGGCGTATGATAAGTCCTAAACCCATTTATATAAATCGGATCTTCGGTCCAAGTCTTCTGTATACTAACTATTTCAAATTTCTTCACAAAGTCACTCCATAGTCCATACCTGGTTGTGCACCTTAGTCTTTATACCTGCTACATTCCAGAACAAAAACAGATAGTTATGCGTCCTGTTTACCCCTGATTCTTTTACTTTGGGTCCCAAATTGAAATCCGTTGGCGTGTGCTGGGAGAAATCAGAGATCTCTGGCCTGATATATGTAGTTCATATAGTAGAACTTACAAAACTTGAAGTCAGAATGGCAGGGGATCCAGTGTCAAAGCCCTCCCCATTGACCAGGGGATCATGTGTTATCATCAGCCCTTTGTTAAGACATACATACATCCCCCCCCCCCCCTACTGGTTACCTGCACATTTGGATGGAAGGTTGACCCCAAATGTCTGCTGGTTTGCTTATTCTAGACACAGTCAGTCCACGTCTTCTAGGTTGGGAAGGTTGTTGAAACAATTATGGACTGGTATAATATACAGATGATTATAATTTGCTGTTTATTGGTCACAAAAGTCT
Source organism: Lissotriton vulgaris (assembly GCF_964263255.1). Classification (NCBI taxonomy): domain Eukaryota; kingdom Metazoa; phylum Chordata; class Amphibia; order Caudata; family Salamandridae; genus Lissotriton; species Lissotriton vulgaris. The sequence goes on from NC_141695.1 coordinate 1,311,881,101, forward strand.
GAGGGGCCAATGTTAGTCGATGGTTGGTGTGAGCAAGTGGCTCTATATATACTGGACAATAATGAAGTACAGTGTGTTTAGAGTCCACAAACCCCAAAGGTATAACAGAGGTTAAAGTCAGGACTGACCTTAATCTCAAAAGTGGTAGCTTGGTCGAGCAGTGAGGCAGTACCAGAGGGCAGTGCAAAGCATATGTTGTACACACTCAGTCAGCAAAGCATTTCACACACTCCAAGACTGAACTCCAGGCCAATGGTTTTTATATCCACAGATGTAGTTGTTTTATTTTTAGAACCAACAAGCATAAAAATATACTTTGCTTGATATAAGAACTCTCATGTAATTATTTGGCAATGAAGCAATAAAGTTGATGAACACAATAGGTACAGGAGTTACTGAAGGTAACTCAAGACTAGGCACACTTTAGCATTGAGCTCAATGAATTGTTACCAAAAAAGTACAGGTGATTACAGTATAGATTACTTTAGTAGTTCCAGGACTAGACCTTAGATTCAGTCCTGGGGTCGAAGCTGAAACCAAGTTAGCAAAAACATTTTAGTTACTGTGGTGACTTTTCATGAATATAAAGCTGTTTTAAAGTTCACACTTAGAAACATTTCAATGACAATCTGGCAATGTTATTCAATGGGAGAAAACTCAGGTTGCAGGTGAAGTATGATCCCGTTACTTTTGTAATCCAGTACTGGGCTGCTAGGGCCAGCACTGGGGTCTGAACCTAAACCAGGTAAGTAATTGCGTTTCAGTAGTTCGTACGATTTTTAAAGAATATTTCAAGTTTTCAAAAGTGGGCGCTTAGAAGAAATTTCATAGAAAAGCAGAAAATGGGTTCCTATGGAGAAAAATACAGATTGCTAGTAAACCCAGTAAGGATTACTTTTGCAATTCAGTACTGGGCTTCAAGGTACAGTACTGGCTTCTCGCCTGCTTGCAGGTAAGTACTTCGGAATTCGGACTTCGGCTGATTTTATATGAATATTTGTAGTTTTCAAAACTTCACACAGAACATTTTTGTGTCAAAATGGGTCAATGTTATCCAATGGGAGTTAAGTGAGTTACCGGTTTCCAGGTGAGTACTTGGCTGGTGAAGTTAAGGTTCTGGGCATAGGCTCAGGGGTCCCCCAGGTTCAGGTAAGTACAGTTGATTCAGCCCTAGCAGCGCAGGGCCGACCGGGTGCAGAGGTAGGTAGGCCCAATGGTATCCAATGAGGGAAAGGGGGACTTCGGTTAGTAGCTGCTGTCTAGCAGGGAACGCGGCTGTGGGAGCTGGGCTCCTGGTCACTTGCTCGGGGCAAGGGGGAAGTAAGATAGGACAAAGGTGACACAGCCAGCGGCACTCTGGCGGCTGGGTGCAGGGTGCTTTTGAGCTGTCGGGTGCTAAATGTTATCCAATGGGAAAGGTCAAAAAGGAACAAAGGCTGCAGGCTCGGGGACGGAGAATCTCCAGGGGCGACCAGCACTTCGAGAGGTAATTTGGGATCTTGGAGTACAGGTAGGTACCCCAAAGGGAGGCACAGGGGACTGTAGGGCACCAGGTGCAGGGGTGTCTTTGGGTGTCGGAAAAGCTTACCCTCGGCTGGTCGCGGTTGGGGTGGCCCCTGGTTCTGAATCTGCAGGTGACAGCTGGTTCGTCAAGGAGGGTCTTTGGGCACGGGACTTTGGGTCCCAGTCACCGGGGGGACGTCCTCATGGTCGTGGTTCGGTTGGGCCCGGCCCGGGCTCGGCGGGTGCAGAGTGGGCTGGTCCGGAGCTTCCTGGCTGGCACTAGGTGGATTGTTGCAGCAGAGCCTCTGCTGATGGGAGGCCCAGTCTGTAAGAGGGTCAAGGCAGGAAAGTCCTCTGGGTGTCCCAAGGTTGCTGTCCGCAGGAGTCGCCGGGATTTAGGCAGGAGCAGGTTCCAAGATCGACAGGCCGGTAGGGCTGGGGCCAAGTCAGTTGTTTTTTTTAAAACAAATTTTTATAAATTTTTGCATGTAAAATACAATTCCGGGCCGATCAACATCCACATACTTCAACCTTACTCATATTCCTGCCTAGCCCAATATTCAAGGGTCATCCAGTAACTTATTCAGTTAGTCCGGCAGTACTCAAGCTATTCATATCCAACCATAATATATAATCCTGTACTGTGAACCATAACTTTTTTCTACAAAATTGTTCCCAATCCCTAACTTCCCCCCCTACTCCCACCAGTGTGTGTTACTACAGCAATCTGTTATATTCAATGCATGATGTGGCTGCCATTCAAATTGATCCATATTATCCTTGGGACGCGATTTCTCCCTGCTCTGTTCCTTCTGCCTGCTGTCCCTCTGCATAGTGGTCAGCTAAGGATTGTACTAACACCTCCCATGCATGCGCAGCTTCTAGTACTTTTTCGTTTGTCAAACGTCGCGCTTGTTGATGTCTAATAGCGCTCTCACTACTTGACCATTTCAGGAACTCAGTTCTCCATCTCCTGTAACTGGGGCCATTCTTAGATTTCCAGTGCCTCGTGATTTCCCTCTTGGCTAATATTAATCCCATATCAATGAATTTGCTCGTCACCTTAGTCTTGGATGTGTGCGGGAACCAGTGCAGTATGCAGGTTGCGATGTCAAAATTTATTCGGCAGTCCGTAACACCTCTTAACACTTCTCCTACGTCTTCCCAATATTCCTCCAGCTTAGGACATCCCCATAGCACGTGTTCCAACTCTGCCCCCTCACTCCCACATCGAGGGCATGCTGCATCCTCTGCCTCGAAATATTTCCTGATCTTACCCGAGGTTAAGTATGCTCTATGTAGTATAAAGAAATGCACTAACTGAAACCTTGCATTCCTCGTGCTTTTCCACGCCCTACGTATTATTTGTCCCCATGCTGCCTCGGGTATAGGTTTCCCTATGCCCGCTTCCCATTTCGACTTCAGTGTGCCTAGTGGCACTAGCCCTTCATTCAGCATTCTAGAATACAGGCAGGTTACTGCCTTAAATGTCCCGGCCGCCATCACCACGTATTGGCATGCCGTCGTCGTTGTGGGTTCAGTGAGGCCTTCCCTTCAGTGTGCCCGTAGCGCCGAAACCAGCACAGCATGCATTAAGAACCCTTCTCCAGATAGGTCGTATCTCTTCTGCACTGCTTGATAGGGCAATAATTCCCCGTTCTCATATAGATCCCCAAATACCTGCATCCCTGCCGGTTCCCAATCTAATAGTGGCATCCAGTCCCCCCCATGCGGCAACGCTGTCACCATTCCCAGTGGGATTTCAGGTGCATAGGGGTGTAACACTCCTGCCCTACGCTGAGAGCCGTTCCAGCACAACCGCAACGTCTTTTCTTCGGTGGATAAATCCCTAAGTTCTAGCTCTTGTTGCATAACAATGAAGGACAGCACGTGCCGTGGGATTCCCCTACCTCTTACATTTTCAGGTCCCCTAAATTCTTTTGCTACAGCCTGTGCCAGTACTTGTAATTGAGCTGCCAGGTAGTAAAGCTCAAAATCGGGGACCGCTAATTCGCCCTCCGCTTTTGATCGTATCAGTGTCGCTTGGGCTACCCTCCGCCTACCAGAGCCCCAAAGAAATCCTACAATCAGATTTTAATGCTTTGAAGATCGAGCACGGTATCCAAATTGGGAGCGTCCTGAAGTAGTATAGCAATCTAGGTAGTGCCACCATTTTCAATAGCGCTATCCTCCCCATCACAGACAACGGTAGACTAGCCAAAAAGTTCATACTACCCTTTAGTGCTCTCACACATCTCCCTATGTTCCCCTCTAACATATCACTAGCTCCATGATAGACGTGTACCCCCAAATATTGCAAGCAGGTCAGTTCCCAGCGGACATCTCTAGATATGTTAAGTGGCATTTCCCCAACCTTCAATGGGAACAGACAAGTTTTAGTCCAATTTCCTCTTAACCATGAAAGGCCTCCAAACACTGATAGCAAATTTGCCGCTCCTTCCAGGGCATCACCTGCGTCTTCTAGGAACAGTAACAGATCATCTGCATACAATGATATGTACTGCTGGATCCCCCTGTAGTCTAGGCCTCTTTAGCTCGTTCCCAACCTGGCTTTTGCCGCCAACGGTTCTATAGCTAGGGTAAACAGCAATGGGGAAAGTGAACATCCCTGCCTCGTTCCACGAGCCACTTGATATTGGGGTGATATCAATGCTCCCACATTCACTCTGCCCACCTCAGAGGTGTAGAGCACTCTTGTCTAGTCCACTAACTCCTCTCCTACTCCGAAGCGACCCAGGGTCTTATAGAGATATAACCATTCCAAACTATCAAATGCCTTTTCTATGTCGACTGATAATATCATAGGTTGCATCGCATCAGACTGAGCCTCTTCCACCAAGTCAGTTGTTGTCGTCCTGTTGTTAGTAGCTGCGCGGCAGGTCTTCTTCTTGATCTTTCTTCTATTCGTATCGGGATCTGAGGAAGGAAGGTTCAGGGAGCCCCTAAATACTAAATTTAGGGGCGTTACAGGTAGGGCAAGAACAGGGACCAATGGGTCCCTGCCCTGGGGTGAATACACCCCCTAGCCTGCTCCTCTCCTGTGGGAGGGGGCAGGAACCTAGCTGGGATTGGATAGGGCTCCCCATCTGCAAGATGTCCGGAGCCCGGGGTTGTGCTTCGCCTCGTCTCTCCCACCTGAGGGGTGGGGTTGGCACAGGCTGGCAAACCCCCTTCCTGACGTAGTTTTTCCTGCCAGTCTTCCCGCCAGAGCGGGGGTTAGAACTGGTGGGGGCCAGTTGCTGGGTACAGCAAATGGTCTGGAGAAGCCCTCAGAGGCGGCAGGCCTTTGAAGCTTCCCCCTGCCCATCCTGGGGGAGGAGACCTAGCACCTCGCCCAGGATGTGCATTGTTGCAGGCCCAGGAGAGCGGGGGCTCCCAGCCCAGGGGTCCAGCAACATGTCGGCTGTGTGGCAGCCCCTGCAGCCACTCAGCCCAGACGTGGATTGTATGTTAGGGTTTTAGTGGGCATCTCTAAGATGCCCTCTGGTGCAGTTTACATTAAATCCCACACTGGTATCAGTGTGGGTTTAATGTGCTGAGAAGTTTGGTACCAAACTTGTCAGTCTTCAGTGTAGTCATTATGGTGCTGTGGAGTTCGTAACAACAACCTCCCAGCACCATATACTCGTAATGGCATCACTGCACTTACAGTTCCCAGGAATGGCCCTGGGCACTGTAGTGGCACAGGGCTCATGCACCTAGGCCCACACCTCTCTCATAGGGCACCCAGCGAGAGGGGTGACTGAAGTATGCCAGGGCAGTGGGTTCTGTGGGCATGGTACACAATGATGTGTGCCATGTCGACTCGGTTTAGTTCTATACTTAGGCACTCAGCCTGCAAAGGCAGTGTGTGGGTGCCAGGGTACAGGGCCCCTGAGGGTTGCACAATAAGTGCTGCAGCCCTTTAGGTGTCTTCTCTGGTCACCATGCCCTGGGTACCTAGGGTACTATTTACTAGGGGCTGACAGGTGACCAGAGATGCCAATTGGGTTTTGTTTTGGTACAGTTTTTAGAGAAGGAACACAGGCCCTGGGCACCTGGTTGGCAGGAGCCCAGGGCACACTCAGTCAAAGCACATCAGCAATTCAGAAAAACAAGTGGGGGCATACCAATGCAAGAAATATGGCACTTTCTCACACAACCCCCCCAAATGAAAGGTGATAAGACTAACCTTGCCCTAGGGAGTCTTCATTGTCTAAGTGGAAGAACCTGGAAAGTCCATCTGCATTGGCATGGGCAGTCCCTGGTCGGCGTTACACTTCAAAGTCCATACCCTGTAGGGAGATGGACCATCTCAGTAGTTTTGGATTTTCCCCTTTCATCTGCATCAGCCATCTGAGAGGTCTGTGGTCAATTTGAAACAGGAAGTGAGTCCCAAACAGGTAGGGCATCAACTTCTTCAGGGACCAAACCACAGCAAAGGCCTCCCTCTCAATGGCACTCCAACGCTGCTCCCTGGGGAGTAGCCTCCTGCTTATAAAAGCAATAGGTTGGTCTTGGCCTTCCTCATTGATCTGGGAGAGGACCACTCCTATCCCCAGCTCTGAGGCATCAGTCTGCACTATGAACTGCTTGGAGTAGTCTGGTGCTTTTAGAACGGGTGCTGACCACATTGCTTCTTTCAGGGTGTCAAAATCCTTTTGGCAGCTAACAGTCCAGTTCACTTTCTTGGGCATTTTATTGGAGGTGAGTTCTGTGAGGGGAGTCACAATGGACCCATATCCCTTCACAAACTTTCTGTAGTACCCAGTCAAGCCAAGGAATGCCCTGACTTGGGTCTGGGTGGTTGGAGCTGCCCAATCCAGGATGCTCTGGATCTTGAGCTGTAAGGGTTGGACCTGACCTCCACCAACAAGATGGCTCAATGACACCACAGTTCCCTGCTCTATCTGGCATTTGGATGCCTTGATAGTCAGTCCTACAGATTGCAGGGCTTGTAGAACCTTCCCAAGGTGGATCAGGTGATCCTGCCAGGTGGAGCTAAAGACAGCAATATTATCAAGATAGGCTTCACTGAAGGATTCCAACCCAGTCAGGACTTGGTTCACCAACCTCTGGAAGGTGGCAGGGGCATTCTTTAACCCAAAAGGCATCACAGTAAACTGATAGTGCCCATCAGGGGTGGAGAATGCTGTTTTCTCTTTGGCTCCTGGGGCCATACCAATTTGCCAGTACCCTGCAGTTAAGTCAAAGGTGCTTAGGAATTTGGCTGCCCCTAGTTTGTCTATCAACTCATCTGCTCTTGGAATGGGGTGAGCATCTGTCTTGGTGACAGAGTTGAGCCCTCTATAGTCCACACAGAACCTCATCTCTCTCTTTCCACCCTGTTGATGAGGTTTGGGGACCAGAACCACTGGGCTAGCCCAGGGGCTCTCAGAGGGTTCAATCACCCCTTGCTCCAGCATCTTGTTGACTTCAGCTTTGATGCTTTCATTGACTTGGTCTGATTGTCGATAGATTTTGTTTTTGACAGGGTTACTGTCCCCAGTGTCCACATCATGGGTACAACAGCTGGTCAGACCAGGGGTCAAGGAAAATATGCTAGCAAACTGTTGCAAGACTTGCTTGCAGTCAGTCTGCTGTTGGGGAAAGAGGGTGTCTGAAAAGACCACTCTATCTACTGACCCATCTGTTGGGCTGGAAGAGAAGAGATCAGAGAGAGGTTCACTCTCTGCTTCCTGTTCCTCATCAGTCACCATCAGCATGGTGAGGTCAGCCCTGTCATTGTAGAGTTTCAGGTGGTTCACATGGATAACCCTTTTGCGTGTCCTGCTTGTGCCCAGGTCCACTGAGTAAGTGACCTCACTCTTTCTCCAGGATAGGGTAAGGGCCACTCCATCTGTCTTGGAGAGCCCTTGGTGCCACTGGCTCCAAAACCCACACCTGTTGTTCAGGTTGAAATTCAACCATGGCAGCTTTTGGTCATACCAGTGCTTCGGCAGCTCCTGGCTGGCCTCAAGATTCTTGGATGTCTTGTCCATATACTCAGCCATTCTGGGCCTTAGGCCAAGCACATAGTTCACAATGTCGCGTTTGGGTTCTTGGAGAGGCCTTTCCCAACCCTCTTTCACCAGACAGAGTAGTCCCCTTACAGGATTACCAAACAGAAGTTCAAAGGGTGAAAACCCCACTCCCTTCTGTGGCACTTCCCTATAAGAGAAAGGCAGGCATGGCAAAAGGACATCCCATCTCCTTTTGAGTTTTTCAAGGAGCCCCATGATAATACCTTTCAGTGTCTTCTTGAACCTTTCCACAAGACCATTGGTTTGTGGGTGGTATGGGGTAGTGAACTTGTACTGCACCCCACACTCCTTCCACAATGTGTTTCGGGTAAGAAGACATGAAGTTGGTCCCTCTGTCTGAAATCACCTCCTTAGGAAACCCTACCCTGGTGAAGACTCCCAGGAGGGCCTTGGCTACTGCAGGAGCTGTAGTAACCCTAAGGGGAATTGCTTCAGGGTAGCTAGTAGCATGATCCACTACTACTAGAATGAATTTGTTCCCTGAGGCTATGGGAGGCTCCAGTGGACCCACAATGTCCACACTTACCCTTTCAAAGGGCACCCCCACCACTGGCACAGTGGTATCAGGTGGGCCTTTGGCTTGCCACCTGTCTTGCTACTGGCCTGACAGGTAACACAGGAGCTCACAAACTCCTTCACCTTTTGGTTCATCAGGGGCCAGTAGAAGTGACCAACTAGCATTTCCCACGCTTTGGTTTGCCCCAGGTGTCCAGCTAGGAGGATGTCATGAGCTAGAGTTAGGAGGAGCTCCCTGTACTTCTGTGGCACTACCACCCTCCTGGTAGCTCCAGGATTAGGGTTTCTTGCCTCAGCATACAGTAATCCCTCTTCCCAATAAGCTCTGTGGGTACCACTGACATCTCCCTTTTCTTCTGCAGCAGCTTGCTGTCTCAGGCTTTCAAGAGTGGGGCAGTCTCGCTGACCCTGGCACAGCTCTTCCCTGGTGGGTCCCCCTGGGCCCAGGAGTCCAGCCTGGTAAGGCTCAAGCTCCCTAGGCTCAGTTCCCTCTAGGGTTTCCAAGTCCTCTCCCTGAGGAGAGGGGTCCTGAGAGGCTGGCTGTGTAGAAGCTGGTTCCCCAATCTCCTTGATTTTTCTCTTGGTTGGTTGGGCCATACTTTCAGGGTCCAACCTTACTTGTTCACCCTTATTTTTGCTCTGTGCTCTGGTTTGCACACACACCAGTCTAGGGAAACTTAGCACGGCTGCATGGGTTACTTGCTCAACCTCAGCCCAGGCTGAGGTTTCCAGATCATTTCCAAGCAGACAGTCAGCTGGCGATTGTGGAGAGACCACTACCAGTTTCATGCCAGTAACCTCTCCCCTCTCTAATGTCACCATAGCCAGGGGGTGTTGAGTGGTAATGCTGTCAGTATTGGTGACTGGGTTAGTTTTCCCAACCAGGTATTGCTCTGGGAAACCAACTTTTCCTTTTCCATAGGGATGCTTTCACCTGTATCCCTCAGGGCTTCTACTCTAGTTCCATTAATGGAGGGGTATTGCAGATACTTGTTACAGTTGGGTGGCCAACCAGCTACATTGGCAACTTACATTTCCCCCAAGGAGACTAGACTAGCTTGAGTGTATTCCCAGATTTGCTCTGGGCACTTCTCTGATCCCATCTGTGGATTTACTGTCCCCGGGGTAGCTGTATTGGGTGCCTTAGGGGCAGTTTCTGTCTACAGTAAAATGCCCCAACTTTTTACCGTTGTTACAATAGGTCTTGTTAGGATCAAAGTTTCTTCCCCTATAGGGCTGAGGCACATAGGGATTAGTTTGGGACCCACCCACCTGTACAGGTTTTTGGGGCCCTTTGGAAGACTCAAACTTTTTATCTGGGGGATTCTCACCACCTTTCCTCTGGGGGGGTTTGTGACCACCTTCTTTTGGTCACCCCCAGTCACCCTAGTCTTGATGCAGTGGTCTGCCTTCTTTCCCAATTCTTGGGGAGAAATTAGATCTAGGTCTACCAAATGCTGATGCAACTTTTCATTTGTGCAATTACTCAAAATGTGTTCCTTCATAAACAAATTGTAAAGTCCAGTAAAATCATGCACAATGTGTCCAGTTAACCAACCATCCAGTGTCTTTACTGAGTAGTCAACAAAATCTATCCAGGATTGGGTCTGGGTTTTGTGAGCCCCCCCCCCCTGAACCTAATTCTGTACTCCTCAGTAGTGAGTCTAAATTCCTCAATCAGAGTTTTCTTCATGAGGTCATAAGACCCTGCATCTGGCCCAGAGAGGGTCAGAAGCCTGTCTCTGCAGTTACCAGAGAACAATTCCCACAGGAGTGCCCCCCGGAGAGGTTTCTTTAATCTTCTGATATCACAAGCCCTCTCAAAGGCTGTGAACCACTTGGTGATATCATCAGCTTCCTCACATTTAAGGACAATACCTTTGAGGATTTTAGGATCATAAGATTGCTGTTTATCCTTATTATTGGTATTGCTGCCACCAGAGATGGGGGCTAAACCCATCTCTTTCCTTTCTTTTTCTAGAGCCAGGAGTCTGGTCTCTAGGTCTAATCTCCTGGCAAACTTTGCTAAGAAGTTGTCCTCTTCATTGGGACTCTCCCCAATGTGTTCTCTGGTGCCTAGTCCACCTGTGTGGTTCTTAGGCTCCCAGAGGTTGACTATTGGAGTTAAGGGTTCAGAGACCCTGTCCTCCCTAGGGATGGTGGGGGGACCATTATCCTCCTCCTCATCCACCCCTTCTTCCCCTGACTGGGTGTCACCCTGCTCAGAGGGTTGGTCTTTGGCATACTCAGTCAGGAGCTCCTGGAGCCCTTGTTTGGTTGGATGCAGACTACAACTATTTTTTTAAACTTTGCACAGGGCCCTCAATTCTTTGAAGTCCAAGTGCAAATAAGGTGTGAGGTTGAGTTCCTCCACCAGGTCCACATTATCTTCACTAACAGCTGGGTTCTTTTGAGACATTCAAACCTGACAGTTCTAACCCTCTACCCTAGCTTGTAGTGACTTTTATTTTTCAAAATTCTAATGGGACTTAAGCAAGGCCCTACCAGAATTGTAGTATTTTTGGAAAAGACCAATTTCAGAATTCTAAAGGCAATTTACGAGTTCTGTCGTGTGATCAGATGGTAACCAAGTAGTTCAACAAATGCTAGTTTGAATCCCAACGCTGATCCACCAATTTGAGAAAGTGGCTCTATATATACACTGTACAATAATGAAGTACAGTGTGTATAGAGTCCACAAACCCCAAAAGGTATAACAGAGGTTAAAGTCAGGACTGACCTTACTCTCAGAAGTGGTAGCTTGGTCCAGCAGTAAGGCAGTACCAGAGGGCAGTGCAAAGCATATGTTGTACACACTCAGTCAGCAAAGGATTTCACACACTCATAGACTGAACTCGAGGTCAATGGTTTTTATATCCACAGATATAGTTGTTTTATTTTTAGAACCAACAGGCATAAAAATATGCTTTGCTTGATATGAGAACTCTCATGTAATTACTTGGCAATGAAGCAATAAAGTTGATGAACACAATAGCTACAGGAGTTACTGAAGGTAACTCAAGACTAGGCACACTTTAGCATTGAGCTCAATGAATTGTTACCATAAAAGTACAGGTGATTACAGTATAGATTACTTTAGTAGTTCCAGGACTAGACCTTAGATTCAGTCCTGGGGTAGAAGCTGAAACCATGTTAGCGAAAATATTTTAGTTACTGTGGTGAATTTTCATGAATATAACGCTGTTTTAAAAGTTCACACTTAGAATCTTTCCAATGACAATCTGACAATGTTATTCAATGGGAGAAAACTCAGGTTGCAGGTAAAGTATGATCGTGTTAATTTTGTAATCCAGTACTGGGCTTCTAGGGCCAGCACTGGGGTCTAAACTTAAACCAGGTAAGTAATTGCGTTTCAGTAGTTCGTACGATTTTTAAAGAATATTTCAAGTTCTCAAAAGTGGGCGCTTAGAAGAAATTTCATAGAAAAGCAGACAATGAGTTCCTATGGAGAAAAATACAGATTACTAGTAAACCCGGTAAGGATTACTTTTGCTGTTCAGTACTGGGCTGCAAGGTACAGTACTGGCTTCTGGCCTGCTTGCAGGTGAGTACTTCGGAATTCGGACTTCGGCTGATTTTATATGAATATTTGTAGTTTTCAAAACTTCACACTTAGAAAATTTTCACGTCAAAATGGGTCAATGTTATCCAATGGCAGGTAAGTGAGTTACCGGTATCCAGGTGAGTACTTGGCTGGTGAAATTAAGGTTCTGGGTATAGACTCAGGGATCCCCCAGGGTCAGGTAGGTGCAGTTGGTTCATCCCCAGCAGCGCAGGGCCGGCCGGGTGCAGAGGTAGGAATGCCCAATTATATCCAATAAGGGAAAGGGGGCCTTCGGTTGGTGGCTGCTGGCTAGCAGGCCACGAGGCTGTGGGAGCTGGGCTCCTGGTCACTTGCTCAGAGCAAGGGGGGAAGTAAGATAGGACAAAGGTGACACAGCCAGCGGCACTCGGGCGGCTGGGTGCAGGGTGCTTTCGAGCCGTCGGGCGCTCAATGTTATCCAATTGGAACGGTCAAAAAGGAACAAAGGCTGCAGGCTCGGGGACGGATACTCTCCATGCACGACCAGCACTTCGAGAGGTAAGTTGGGATCTTGGAGCACAGGTAGGTACCCCAAAGGGAGGCACAGGGGGCTGTAGGGCGCCGGTGCTGGGGTGTCAGAAAAGCTTACCCTTGGCTGGTTGGGGTGGCCCCTAGTTCTGAGTCTGCAGGCGTCGGCTGGTTCGTCGAGGAGGGTCTTTGGGCACTGGACTTTGGATCCCAGTCGCCGGGGGGACGTCCTCGTGGTCGTAGTTCAGTTGTGCCCGGCCCGGGCTCGACGGGTGCAGAGTGGGCTGGTCCGGAGCTTCCTGGCTGGCACCAGGTGGGTTGTTGCAGCGGAGCCTCTGCTGATGGGAGTCCCAGTCTGTAAGAGGCTCAAGGCAGGCAGGTCCTCTGGGAGTCCCAAGGCTGCTTTCCACAGGAGTTGCCGGATTTAGGCAGGAGCAGGTTCCAGGATCGACAGGCCGGTAGGGCTGGGGCCAAGTCAGTTGTTGTCGTCCTGATATTAGCAGCTGCGCAGCAGGTCTTCTTCTTCTCGATCTTCTTTCTTCTTTTCGCATCGGGATCTGAGGAAGGAAGATTCAGGGAGCCCCTAAATACTAAATCTAGGGGCGTTACAGGTAGGGCAAGAACAGGGACCAATGGGTCCCTGCCCTGGGGTGAATACACCCCCTAGCCTGCTCCTCTCCTGTGGGAGGGGGCAGGAACCTAGCCGGGATTGGATAGGGCTCCCCATCTGCAAGATGTCCGGAGCCCGGGGTTGTGCTTTGCCTCGTCTCTCCCACCTGAGGGGTGGGGTTGGCACAGGCTGGTACACCCCCCTTCCTGGCGTAGTTTTTCCTGCCAGTCTTCCCGCCAGAGTGGTGGTTAGAACTGGTGGGGGCCAGTTGCTGGGTACATCAAATGGTCTGGAGAAGCTCTCAGAGGCAGCAGGCCTTTGAAGCTTCCCCCTGCCCATCCTGGGGGAGAAGACCCAGCAACTCGCCCAGGATGTGCATTGTTGCAGGCCCAGGGGAGCGGGGGGGCTCTCCACCTGGGGGTCAAGCAACATGTCTGCTGTGTGGCAGCCCCTGCAGCCCCTCAGCCCAGATGTGGATTGTAGGTTAGGGTTTCAGTGGGCATCTCTAAGATGCCCTCTGGTGCAGTTTACATTAAATCCCACACTAGCATCAGTGCGGGTTTAATGTGCTGAGAAGTTTGGTACCAAACTTGCCAGTCTTCAGTGTAGCCATTATGGTGCTGTGGCATTCGCTATGACAACCTCCCAGCACCATATACTCGTAATGGCATCACTGCACTGACTGTGCCCCGGAATGGCCCTGGGCACTGTAGGGGCACAGGGCTCATGCAACTGGGCCCACACCTCTGGCATAGGGCAGCCAGTGGGAGGGGTGACTGAAGTATGCCAGGGCAGTGGGTTCTGTGGGCATGGCACACAGGGATGTGTGCCATGTCCACTCTTGGTTTAGTTCTGCACTCAGCCTGCAAAGGCAGTGAGTGGGTGCCAGGGTACAGGGCCCCTTGGGGTACTGAAAATTCTGGACCCATGTCATAAACATCGTCGTATGATGACGATTTTGGTATCAGCAGACCGGTAATGGTTCGAATACTATGCACAAGCATTTCCGTCATGTTCGAGTGACGAAATCACCCTGAAATTGGATTTTTCGTCCTGAACTCTCGGGTTCCATTTTGTGAACGGCAGCCATTTTGTGATTGCCCTCACATAGCCAAATAACTAAGGCTAAAAACGATCTGAAGGACACGTACACCTTTGTTGACTCCTCTGTGACCTGGGCAAGCTGACTCCACTGCCTGAAGCCAAACCTGTCCGGCCAGTTTCTTTCCCAGTGGCCGAATGAGATCAATATCAAGGCACAACTTGTCATAAACCGATCATCGCACACAAACCATTCCTAATCTCACACACACACCTGTCCCTGTTTCTTCTTTATGACCTGTTTTACGAGGAGGAGGTGCCCGTTTTTATTAGGGGTCCGTCAATATCTGATGAAAGTTCTGGGCCTTGCCGGGTAATTGATTATGGAGTGGACAAACTGAAATGTGGGCTTGTCATCATGATTCTGCTTTTTCTTTGTAGTGAAAATATGTGAATGGTCTACTGTAAAATAAGGAATGTTTGCCTGAAGCATATTATTTTGTATATAAGGAGAAGTTTGGCTTTGTAATTTTGAGCAGTCTCCTGAGAACATACATGCCGTTGTACTTCTAGGATACTTGTTACTGGCTGCAGCCAATAAATACGATCTTTGACTTCACCAAGAAGACTCTGTGTTTCTGTAGTCTGAAACAGGAAGTACTCGAAGTTTTTGGGTGTTCTCCCTGGCACCGCTGGGTTCTTAAAAACCCGGTACTTCAGTTGGCGCCCAACGTGGGGCGGTATCAGCGGTACCGGTCCAAGCCAGAGGTTCGTGAGGAGCTTCATGTGAAAATTCTGGAGGAAGGCCGCCACTTCATCGACCCCTGTATGTCGGCGTGGTTCGAAAGTCTTTGCTGCGAGGTTCCCCGCGTCCCGACGGCTACGAAGGACTGCTGCCCTGACTATCGCCCTGTTTTGGACCCTTGATGTTTGGTAGAGTGAAAGGATAGACGAGTCTTCTGGTGACGTCATCGATACCTCAGTTAAGTATAATTGGAGCGTCTCCCAGTCCTTAGTTTGGTTCTTAGTTTTGGTATCCCCTTGGGATCGCTTTGTTTGGAACTTGCAAGTGCCAAAGCCGAAGGACTCGTGTATTCACGAGACTATCGTATTCGATAATCCTTTGAAGTTTGAAGCTAGACTAGAGAGCGAAGATGCCTGGTCTTAGCAGATTTGGGAATTTGTTTTGTCTTGGTTGTAATAGGGATTCCCGGTTGGAGGACTCGTGTCCGGCTCCTCCGATTGGAAGTTGGAACTCCGACCTATGAATTATATGTGAAACATGGCGTAGGCCCTATCACATATAACAAAGTATGGATCCGATACACCAGAAAGGATGGTGTTTTAAAGTGGCTCCAATATGGTAGTTTTGACACAGAAGTTTTGGATAATCTAGAGGTTAAACTTTTTAAAAAGAAAGCCCGGCCGGCGATGTTTGACTCTTTTCGCATATGGTGCAAAGAAGCCAAACAGAGAGAAATGAAATTAGCGAAGAAAAATAAACAATAACAAGGTATGTCAATGGTACAAGCTGCTGTTGCCTTTAGGGATAACGAAGAAGAGCAAGAAAGCAAACAGATGAAAAGAGTAAAGAAGTTAGCGATAGATAGATGCTACCCAGTTTTGCCAACTAAAGAACAGGAAACAAGGAAAGATCTTGAGAAAGATCCTTTAATGTCACATCTGTTGAGTTTGCCAGCCCCTTATGCACAGAATGCTACGGCACCACCGCCACCAGTTGTGGCCGTACAACCTCCGATTGTTGTGACACCTGTGATTCCTCCACAACCAGCTCCTCTTCCGTTGACCACTGTTCCTTTGGCGCAGCCTCCTAAGGGGCCGCCAACTTTGCCTTTGTCTACTACTTCTACGTCTGTTCTTAATGCTCCTCCTACTCCGACCCTGGATTCTTCTACTGTTGTTCCTTTTTCTCTTATTCTTTCTTCATCTCCTTCTACTAGACAGCGAATGGCTGCTTCCTTTTCTGATTTCTTTTCTCCTTGGTTGGGACAATTAGGTATGTTCCCTGTTACAGAGCGTGAACAGTCACGCAGTCAATTGCCCGATTCAAGAGAGAGAGAGATATTGGATCGTTTGGCACATAAATGGGTTACAGACCCGATAGGATACGAACTAGAATCTGTTATGGATGTCTGCCATCAGTGGGAAGCATCGAAACAGAGATACGTTTTTGAGAAAATGTGTGTTTTCCTTTGTGAGGTATTGGAGGAAAACAATTCAGAATCCAATATGTCTGAGTTGTGTCGTTTACGGTTCGAGTTTGCAAAAGGCACAATTGTAGGTTCTGATGTTAAGAAAGCAGTTGCGACGTTGTTGTCGTTTAGGAGTGAGAGTGTTTCTCAGGCATTGTTTGAGTCTGAGGTTAAGCAGAAGGCAAGACAATATCCCATGAGAGAGGTCCCCCCAGTTTGGAGGGAAGTGGACGCTAATGCTAATCCCGCCATTCCGCCACATTTTCAGCGTGTGTGGGTACATGTTCCATGGAAGCGAGCTGAAGTTTTGGCCCTTAAACAGACATTGCCTGATCCCCGTAAAAATCCTGCAGGATATTACAAGGAATTATCACAAACTGCAGGCTCCTGCATCATGAATTTAGCCGATATAGACATGTTGTTTGGAAATGTTGTTCCACAGCCTTTATGGGGTAAGATTCGTCATGCGGATCATGATCAAGAATTAGGCGACACATGGGTTAATATTGCTGCTGCCGATGGCAGACAAGTTGGTGGTGCTAAGCCCGAGCCTTTAATAGCAGAACTTCCTGGTAGGATTATTACTTATATGAAGACTTTAATGCCCGAATTGCGTGTTAATTGGGACAAGTTGTCTGTGTGTAAACAGAAGAAAGATGAGACTGTGTCTGACTTTTTCACGCGGTTTGAAGAGACTTTCGTAGATCATAGTGGTCAGGATATGGCTACTGAGGGTGGCCAGAGATTGTTCGTTGACAAATTTGTACACAATTTGCTTCCCGAATTGTGCCATAAGTTGAAAGATTCTGAGAGTGCTTGGGCTGTTTCCACGTCAGCACAGATTTTAGCTACGGCCCAGTACTATGAAAATAGGCGCAAAGATGAGTTAGAGAAAGCGGATAAAAAGACTATGGAATTAAAAACGAAAGTTCTTCTACAGCAAGCTTATCCACCATGTACTAATAATCAACACGATTATCAGCAACCTCAGCAATATTCGAGGAACTCGCAAAGAAACGAGTCTTCTCAACAACGTCTACCGTATGGACCCAATCAGTGTGCGTATTGTAAAGAAGAAGGTCATTTCGAGAGTAGTTGTCCGGTTTTGTTACAGCGTACGAATGGTGCTTCTGGTGCAAGAGGCCAAGATGTTCAACAAGCTCCTAGAGGTAGGGGACGTGGAAATTTCCCCCAGAACGCTTGTTCCTTCCCGCCTCAGAATTCAATGAATAGTTTTGACCAGCAGAATAACGCGTCTGGTAGGACGGCTCAGTACTATGCTGATGACTACTATGCAGAAGATGGGAATATGGGAGGTAATGATTGCTAGGACAGCCTTGGACAAAGAGAGGGAGTTGTTTCAGTTCCAGTAGATCAGAGTGGACCTTATGTTGAGGTGATTACATCAGGTGTGTCAGAACCTTTTCTGTTGGATACTGGTGCTACAAAGAGTTCTAAAATGCACTGAAAACTCCCTGGCGCACCTTTGTCTGGCGAAATGAATGTTTCAGTAGGTTTTTCTGGCGCCCCGGTTACGAACCCGATTTCTAGTCCTATGTCCCTTTCTGTTGGGCCTTGTGAATTCAAAGCACCCCTTATTCTTACAACAGGTTGTGGTGAAAACTTGTTGGGATTGGATCTGTTGAAAAGATTATATGCGACTTTGTACTGTTCTCCTTCGGGAGTACAACTTACACTGGGTAAGAAAGTAGTTTCTCCGATGTATTTGTCGAAGGATAAACTTCCGACAGAATTGTCTTCTCTTCCGGATATTCTTTGGGCCACTGGTCCTAATGATGTGAGTCTTTTGGAAATACTGCCATATGTTGTAACATTGAAAGCCAACATTAGAATGCCGCGCATTCGCCAATACAAGATCTCTAGCGAAGTTGAAAAGGCGTTGTTAGCGATCATTTATGATCTGATTGAAAAAGATGTAATTGAAGAGACAAGAGGCAACGTTTGTAATAGTCCTGTTCTGCCTGTTTTGAAGCGTACTGATCCTTCTCAGCCACCTGTTTACAGGTTTGTGATTGATCTTAGGGAGGTCAATAAAATAGTCGTGCCACAATTTCCAGTTGTCCCTGATATCACTGCCCTATTGACTATGATTACAGCTTCCGCGACTTGGTTCTCGGTGATTGACTTGAAGAATGCTTTCTTCAGCATCCCGATTGCCAAGGAGAGCAGGGATTTTTTTGGCTTCAGTTTAGGAGGCCGAAGCTTCCGCTTCAAACGCGCTCCTCAAGGCTACTGTGAAAGTCCATCGATATACAGTCAGGCATTGAAAACACAGCTTGACACGATTGTTTTACCTGACGGCGCTACTCTTATTCAGTACGTCGACGATTTGCTAATCGCTGCAGATACTGAGGAGATTTGTAAGGAAGCCACATTGTCATTGTTGCGTCATTTGTGTGATCTACATCACAAAGTCTCTCTTTCAAAATTGCAATATTGTCGACAAGAAGTGACCTACTTAGGTCATCTCTTATCGAAGGAGGGAAGGAAACTGACCCCAGAAAGAATTCAGGCAATTGCAAAATTGAGTGTGCCAAGGACACAGAGAGAAGTGCGTGCTTTCTTGGGCATTACATCATATTGCAGACAATGGATACCGAATTTTTCCTTATTGGCCAAACCTTTGGTGGCATTAACTTGTAAAGATACACCGAATCCCATTCCATGGTCTGAAGAGTGTCAGAATTTTTTTTCCGAAATGCGCGATGCATTGTGTTCGGCTCCTGTGTTGGGTACCCCCGACTACAGTAAGCCCTTTACATTGTATGTCCATGAGAAAGAAGGTTGTGCATTGTCAGTTCTGACACAGTCTTTTGGGGACAAACAGCATCCATGCGCGTATTTTTCGTCGACTTTAGATCCGGTAGCTAAGGCGTTGCCGAGTTGCTTGAGAGCCACTGCGGAAACAGCTGTTTCTATTCGACAGTCTGCTGGGTTAGTGATGAATAACATGTTAATTGTGATGGTCCCGCATGCAGTGGATACTCTGTTAAACAGAACAAAGACACAGCACTTAACTAGTGCTCGATTGCCAGGTTATGAGCTGACACTGTTAGCGAGTCATGTGCACATTAAGAGGTGCAATACGTTGAATCCAGCCACGTTATTGTCGATTTCAGTAGAGACAGATGAGGTTGAAAAGCATGATTGCTGTCTCAAGACAGAAGAAGAAACGAAAGGAAGGATAGATCTTAAAGATACTCCTCTTCCAGAATGTGATGATACTTTGTGGGTTGATGGTTTGTGTTTCAAGTTGCCGAATGGTGATACGACTGCAGCATACGCTGTGACAACTTTGCATACGATTGTTGAAGCTGCACGCATCCCACACAATTCAGCGCAAGCAGCAGAGTTGTTTGCACTTACAAGAGCGTGTGTGTTGGCGAAAGGAAAACGAGTGAATGTGTACACGGACAGCCAGTATGCATTTGGTGTGGCTCACAGTTTTGGACGATTGTGGAAAGAACGTGGGTTCCTGACTTCGCATGGTGCTAAGATCCAGCATGGTCAGTTGGTGAATGAGCTTCTCGAGTCACTGACCTTGCCGTTACAAGTTGCGATTGTGAAATGCAGTGCTCACAAAAAGGTTACTGATGATGTTGGTCGCGGAAATGCGTTTGCGGATGAAGTTGCGAAAGAAACTGCAAGGAATGTAATGAGTCGAATGTATGTTGCAGGCCCTGCACGATGGGTTGGTGACGTTGGTATGTGTGAAGATACGATTGAGAGTGTGAAATCCATTCACGCTGAAGCTACAGAGAAAGAATTGAGTGTGTGGAGAGAAAGTACGGGTAAATTGGATGCAAATGGGTGTTGGGTTGAATTGTCAGAGCATCAGCGATGGTTGCTACCCGATGCGTATGTTATTGCAGTGGTGACAATGGCTCATGGAATGTCCCATATCAGTGTGAAAGGGATCTGTAACTTGTTAGCTCCAGTATGGCAAAATGCTGGAATCCCTAAGTGTGCAGAGAATGTGGTCAAGAATTGCATGGTGTGTCTGAAATACAATCCTGGTAGGGGAACCCCAACTCCAGCTGGTCATTTTGCCCCTCCAACGTATCCATTCAAGGTTTTTGCAGCTAGATTTCATCCACATTGAAAGGTGCAACAATTTGAAATACGTACTCGTTGTTGTTTGTGCCTTTTCAAGATGGGTAGAAGCATATCTCTTAAAGGATAATACTGCCTTATCCACAGCTAAAGCCCTTGTCAAAGAATTCTTCCCCAGATTTGGAATGCCGAGAATGGTCTGGAGTGATAATGGGAGTCAGTTTGTGGGTCGAGTGATGAAGAAAGTGTGTGAAGGGCTAAGCATTCAACAAAAGTTCCACGCTGCAAATCACCCCCAATCAGCTGGACTAGTAGAGTGCTATTATGGCACGCTAAAACTGAAACTGGCCAAGATTCAAGCGAGCACCGGTCTTAAGTGGCATGACGCGCTGCCCTTGGCACTCCTATCAATGAGAATGACAGTTCACTCGCGAATGGGACTTAGTCCTTATGAAATCGTGTTCGGGCGCCCGGCAACATATGGGGAGTGACAAGGCCAACCAAATATAGCAAGATCGAACACCCTGTACTGCTTGATTATTTGTATGAATTGACGGTTAAATAGCGTGTTTTACACCAACAGGTCCATGACACTCTGCCTCAGGCCTCTGAAGCTCCAGGACATCCGATCGATCCTGGATCCTGGGTGCTGATTAAAAATTTTCAGCGAACAAAGAATGACCAGCCCCGGTGGACCGGCCCTCATCTAGTCCTTCTCTCAACAAGATCAGCTGTTCGAGTGGAAGGGAAGAAACACTGGATCCAAGGCATTCATTGTAAGAGGGTCCCACTACCTCTTCCGTACGACCGTAGGGTCCAGGAGGGGATCGCTGACTCTGAAACTGAGACTGTGCCTCGTTTTCTACCTTTTAGCTATGCACGTGTAAAAGGAACAATTTCTGAACAGGAAAGCGACGATATTTTGCAAGAGGCTTTGCCTCCGTCAATTCGATTGAACACTACAGAGCCTGAACTCTTATTCCAAGACCAGAAAGCACCTGGAAGAAATCGTTACAATTTGAGGCCGAGAACTATGACTATGGACAAATAAAATATTTATTTTTACTTTTTGATTGTGCAGCTCTCTCGTCTGAGAAACTTGCTTATTTTTGTTTTTTGAACCGCCATCCGGTTCTGCTGCTAGGGTCGCGGTTGCCCAAGTCTTTGGAGTGCAGCTGAAGACGTTAGGTCGACAGTTCTGGTCGGTCTAAGGGAGTTGCCCCGGACTGACAGAAGCACTCTTTAGCATAGAACACCCTACCACCGCGGGCAGCAAATTAGAGAGGATGGAGTTTTTCAAGATGGAGAGACCTGCCAAACAAATGAACTTTAAAGACAAAATGTGTATATATATGACGAAGAAAAGATCTTTGATATTTTGTACTTTCATGTTGCTTGGTGTAATGATGTTTTTAATAGGATATGCTCTATTCACTTTTCAAGTGACATTTGCACCCACTACACAGCCCATACCTCCTCCTACTGTTTCCTCGCACTCTTTTCACCCTCTGCCTGAACATGAGTCCTCTAGAAGATTAGAGTTTTTAAATAACTCTTTCGTTCAACTGTTACACCAACACCAATTAGTAGTAAACACAACTAACTGCTGGGTGCGTGGTCTTATGCCGCATACGACAGATAAGGGTATCCCATACTTGGTCTTACCATTTAGCTAAATGGTTCTTTGTGTGCGTTTCAGACGATGTTCATATTTGCCATCGAACCATACTTCTCGAGGTCACGGATGCCATCAGGGAAGTACTCGACTCTGGAGGAAGGGCCATGTTGGTAATGTTAGATCTGTCGGCGGCCTTCGACACCGTCCCTCATGATCGCCTCCTTGTAAGACTCTGGGAGAGCGGCATTCGGGGAACGGTGTGGAACTGGCTTAAATCTTTTCTGGCCGGCTGCCGGCAAACGATCTGGGCGCCCCCTTTCTCCGCTGATATGGCTCCACTAGAGGTAGGGGTACCGCAGGGTTCCATTCTTAGCCCCATGCTATTTAACATCTTTTTGGCCCCTCTGGCGGCTGTCGCGGAGTCTTTTGGCGCCCAGATCTTATCTTACGCCGATGACACCCAGATCCTGTTCACTTGTGATAGGGGCGGGTCATTTGACGGCGTACAGATTAGGGATTGCCTTGGTGCGGTTTTTGAATGGTTCAGGTGTAATGGATTAAAGTGCAATTCCGATAAGTCAGAGCTGCTCTTTTTTGGTTGCACCTGTGAACCAGACTGGAAAGCTTGGTGGCCACAAGATCTGTTTCCACCTGACAATGTGTCTCTCAAGGCTAAAAATGTGGGAGTGATTGTGGACAGTGAATTGTCCTTTGGGCCACATGTTTCGTGCCTCTCAGGTAAATGCTTTGGCATTTTACGGATGCTGAGGAAGTTTCTTCCTCTAGTGTCTTTCCAGCATAGGAAGATTATTGTTCAGGCCTTGATCGGATCTCGACTGGACTACGCAAACGCACTTTTCTTGGGTCTACCAAAATATCTTTTGACCCGTTTGCAAGTGGTCCAGAACTCGGCAGCCCGTGCTATTTACGGGCTCCCGAGAAGAGCAGGTGCCACGGCTTTACTGAATTCTTTAAACACTGGCTACCGATCTCTAAAATAATTCTTTTTAAGTGCCTGACTTTTGCCTTCAAAGCTTTACAAGGATCTGGCCCTAAGTACATAAGTAAACTTCTCTCCCGATATGTACCCAGCAGGTCTTTGAGATCATCTTGTCTATCCAAAATGACAGTCCCGGCTATCAGGCGTGCAAGGATGGGAGGTCGATCTTTCCGCTACCTAACCCCGAAGGAGTGGAATGAACTACCACTTTCTCTCAGACAGGCTCCCAGTCTCCTTGCTTTTAGAAAAGAGCTTAAAATGTGGCTTTTTACTAAATAAACTTGATCCCTCTCTTCTGTCTGCTTTTTAGTTGTTATATCTTGTTTTGCCTGCCGATATTCTTCATCAAAGCGCCGGGATGCTCCTTGGAGTAGCCGAGCGCTATAGAAGAAATAAATTAACATAACATAACATAACATAACATAACCCCCCACGTTCCACAAAAAGTAACTCAAGCAACAAAGCATTGGTAGTAGGAATTGCAAATATGAGCAGAACATTTGACTCGTACAGAACGATTCCTAGGGATGAGTTGCAAGCTTTCGTTAGATGGAACATAACAAAATATGGAGTTGCTTTGAGTGAGAACCAGCGAGCAAAGAGATCTTCCTCGATTTGGATTGTACCCCATCAGGGTCACCTATGTCTGCAAGGTAATGGCAAAAATCCACGAGCTCAGTTGGGGAAGAGCGTCTGCACTGAAACATATGTTTTTGCATCTCGAAATTCCCCTTCGTTCCTAGCAGCTAAGGGTACCTATTTCATCTGCCATGATAGAGCCTATACATGGTTGCCCCCTGAGTTCTCGGGTACATGCTTTGTCTCGTTCCTGTTGCCGCCCACCTACACGGCCACGACGGATTACCATAGGACAAGTATAGTTAGGGGTGTCATCAGTAAAGAAGACACTGCAGGACAAGAATTTGGAGATTTCGTAAAGGGTTTCCTGCCGTTTTGGGGGCCTATGGTGAACAGCAGGAACATAAGGCAATTGACAAGGGTGGTTGAATCCACTGTAGTTGAAACTGCTGGTGCCCTTAGTAATTTGACTGCTGAGCTCCAGTCGGATCGCCTTATGACTCTTCAGAACAGGGTCGCGTTAGATGTCATACTTGCAGACCGAGGTGGGGTATGTAAAGTGATCCAATCAAGTTGCTGCATTTTCATCCCAGACAACGCTCCGACAGTATACCAGGCCATTTCCAAACTGCATAAGATCTCCGAATCCATACACATGGATGAAGGAGACTGGTCTTTGATGGGGTGGTTCTGGGAACTGATATCTGCCTGGGGATGGAAGATTCTGATTGTCATTGGGATGATCTTAGCCATTCTTTTCCTGTTCTGTCTATGTATACAGTGTGCTCCTGCAATATGTGGCCTCTGTGTTACATCATGTGTAAGGAAACCTGTATCAAGAAACGAACTAAGTAATAGTATGATGCTACAGCAACATTTCAATGACTTTATGGATATAGACCTGGACTCAGATTAGCGTGAGTATAGGTTATTGCCTATGTAAGGGCAAAAGGAGGGTCTGTGGTACTGAAAATGTTGGACCCGTGTCATAAACATCGTCGTATCATGACGATTTTGGTATCAGCAGACCGGTAATGGTTTGAATACTATGCACAAGCATTTCCGTCATGTTCGAGTGACGAAATCACCCTGAAATCGGATTTTTCATCCTGAACCCTCGGGTTCCATTTTGTGAACGGCAGCAATTTTGTGATTGCCCTCACATAGCCAAATAACTAAGGCTAAAAACGATCTGAAGGACACGTACACCTTTGCTGACTCCTCTGTGACCTGGGCAAGCTGACTCCACTGCCTGAAGCCAAACCTGTCCGGCCAGTTTCTTTCCCAGTGGCCGAATGAGATCAATATCAAGGCACAACATGTCATAAACCGATCATCGCACACAAACCATGCCTAATCTCACACACACACCTGTCCCTGTTTCTTCTTTATGACCTGTTTTACGAGGAGGAGGTGCCCGTTTTTATTAGGGGTCCGTCAATATCTGATGAAAGTTCAGGGCCTTGCCGGGTAATTGATTATGGACTGGACAAACTGAAATGTGGGCTTGTTATCATGACTCTGCTTTTTCTTTGTAGAGAAAATATGTGAATGTTCTACTGTAAAATAAGGAATGTTTGCCTGAAGCATATTTTTTTGTATATAAGGAGAAGTCTGGCTTTGTAATTTTGAGCAGTCTCCTGAGAACATACATGCCGTTGTACTTCTAGGATACCTGTTACTGGCTGCAGCCAATAAATACGATCTTTGACTTCACCAAGAAGACTCTGTGTTTCTGTAGTCTGAAACAGGAAGGACTCGAAGTCTTTGGGTGTTCTCCTTGGCACCGCTGGGTTCTTAAAAACCCGGTACTTCACCCTGAGGGTGGCACAATAAGTGCTGCGGCCCTCAAAGGTCTTCTCTGGTCACCACACCATGGGTACCTAGGGTAGTATTTACTAGGGGCTGACAGGTGGCCAGAGAAGCTAATTGGGTTTTGTTTCGGTACATTTTTTAGGGAAGGAACACAGGCCCTGGGCACCTGGTTGTCAGGAGCCCAGGGCACACTCAGTCAAAGCACATAAGCAATTTAGAAAAAAAAGTAAGGGCATGCCAATGCAAGAAAGATGGCACTTTCTCAAAGTTGGTAAAATAGCCCAACGGAAGAATGTTGATAGCAGTTCTTGAAAGGGCCTGATTTCCAGTCCTATGCAGGTTTATATGTACAAAGTGCGGGAATGTAAATGTCAAGACTACACAATCGCCACTTAACTTCTTCAACTTTTCCGTTTGACCTATTTTCAAACCCAACCAGCATAAGTATTTATTCCTTAGGGAATCCCAAGTCTCTTCGACCACATTAGAAAGTTTGGGTACATTTGCTAGATTGATAGTATACTGTGTGACGGCTGGAGGTAGGTCTATTGTGAAGAGAGTAGGGAGAACTTCTTGATTTGGCTTAATCGCTTGAACTCTTATACGTCTACCCTCAAGGCCTAGTAATGGTTGCGGCCCAGCATTTTTCCATTCTGGTGTGCAGGTTATAATATCATCCTGAGAGAGGAAACATTATTTGACCTTGTTGACGACAATAAAGCAGTACTTACGGGGTTAAACAACCTTTTTGACCAGGCGGAATTCATGGTATGAACTTTCTTCTCATTTCCTCCCTTCTAGTTAGTCGGTTACTCAAGCTTGGTTCCCCACTACAAGAAAGTGGTTTCAAAATGTTCCCCTCTATATCTGTCCTATTATTTTGCAATATGGAAGTGTTAGATATAAGTGATTGTTGTAACTCAAGACTCTTTAGTAGTGAGTCCTCAATTTTACCCATTCTATCATGTTTGTTGAAGTACCTCTAATGAAAGAATCTAATGAATCTAGTTTGAGTTTTAGTTTGTCACTTTCAATCATATTGAGCCGCTGGGCCCGCCCAGCAGGTTTAACTCCTAATTTTTCTGGGAGTCACTTACCTGATCACTAACAATGATTTCATCAGAGGTATCCAGTACACACCCATTTGTCTCAACCAAACCTCTTTGTGGGAAATCCTATGGCAATGGGATAGTAGGTGGCCCTGATTTGACTGTTTCTACAATTTTGTTTACCTCTGGGCTACGCTTATCAGTGTTTAATACTTCTTCCACAGAGATGATCTGCTGCTCTATGGCCCCCATTGCCCCTTTAAATAATTCAGTAAAGTCTGTCGGAATCCTGCCTCCGAGTTTTTCTTCTGTAGACTAAAAATTTTTTTTCTCTTCCCCATTGTGAATAGATAAAGGACGAGACAGTTCTTACCTATTAAAAATTAAATACACACAATGACGAATCAGGTATTCACTAACTGGATGTATCCTTTCAAAAGAAATATCATGTCCATTAGGAGTTCTAACTTGACGGTTTTATAAAGTCACTAATATCCCAGCTCACCTTCCTTTACAGCTGACAGTTACAAGAAGGGGTTTTCTCGTTTTTAAGCAATGCTAAGAGATGTGGCCCAGCACAGCCTGTTCCGGCTATGACGGGCTAGGACATGCCACGCAAGTCCCCCGCTGCAGGCCTGCTTACTCCTTTTATCTGCCCATCCTCCTACAGGGAGCGGGTGCAAAGTGCGGCAAAGGTTTGATGCAGCAGAGGTCCGGGAGTAAAGTGCAGTTGTGCTTTCTTGTGGCGTCTTGTTGCTCTTTTTCTCGTTGACCCTGATCTAAAACATCCCCAGTAATGAAGAAGGCTTCAGGCGGGAAGGGAAGGTGATAAATCCACCCCCCAGGTCAGCGCAGTGCCGCCACCGACCACACCCATTCTTCAAATGTAGCGATGGCTAGCCTGGAACCCATTTGGCACAAAGCAGATCTCCTAGAAACCACTGATCCCACTGCATCCTTGTTGCCTCGCATATGGGTAGGTCGCTGGACCCCTGTATCAACCCGATCCAGTGGGAGCACTCCCAGGGATGACAGAAGAAGCCCCAGCTTGGCTTGACGGCAGCATGATCTAGGATTTCCAGGGAGGGGTAGTCTCCCCTCGCCCATCCTCCAAACTGGCAATTCCCCCCTCATCCCTGTGAGAGGAGGATGGAGTCCCTGCAACATGCCCCCGGACCTGATGTAGTGAGAAAGGAGCAGCCACTGACAGAAGGATCCCTCAACAGTCGACCCACAGGTGGTCTTGGTGCACTGCAGCTCTGGCCAGAGAGATCAGTGCTCTGGAACCACTCTCTACTCACCCCAGAGTCCTGGATGTCTGTGCCAGCAACAGGATTCAGTGCGGGGAAGGGTCTGTGGCCTAGAAGGAAACTTCTGCGATTTTGGCTGTCCAGGCTACGCCCACTGCCTTGTACATTTTTATAGTAAATTATAAACTATTTTATTCTACTTCTATTGTTTTGTAAATATCTTACAATATAAAAATTTGTTGTGTGTTATTTGCTGTTTAAATGGACACGTTACATGATATGCTGCAATTACCCTCTACCCATTATCTATAGCTTGATGGCCTTCCAGGATAATTCTGCGAATGTAGTGGCTTGTACTTTATCTGTGGATTAACAAAAATTTTTCCAAGTGATTAAATTCATCAACAAAATAAAATTCACAATAGATGTAGTTTGTGTCTAATTCAGTTTCTTTCCAAAACCAAGTGCAGGGATTTACAAAGTGATGCATCTGCCTAGATGTGCCACTTTGTAAATATGGCGCATATTTTACACCGCCAGCGGTCACAAAAAGTGATGCAACTGCGGCGAAAAGGGCTCATAAATAGGGCCCGAGTTTTAAGATATAATTATCACCCTGACACTATCTTCTTGAGATTTCATCTCACTGCTAGATCTATCAATTTTGGATTATTTTACACAACTTTATGACCAAGCTTGCCTGTATTTGTTAAATCTGTTTATGGACATGGAAAAATCAAAACACAATCATAATCGTCAGAAAAGTAAACATATTCCCTTTCTGGCCCCTCCTATTTTCTATACCTTGTATTTTCCGTACCTTGTATATACAATGTTTTATAAAAATATATATCTTTCCCATACATAAATCTGTGTAACATAACACAGAAGGCCAATAATGTGCCTGATGAATGAAGAAGAGCAGGTGGAGACATGCAGCATGAAAACAAATGACCAAACAACAGGTGCTCAAGCAAGGGCTTGTTTGAACCAACTTACCAGCTTGAGTGGGAAATTCAGACAAGCTGAGACTCAGGCATCTCCCAAACGTGCCTGAAGATAATGAATTATGGGTAACCATCAGTCCAGCCAGAGGCTGAAGGAATACATTTATTTAAAATTGGTTTATGGCAAACCTTTTCCCCCAAAAAGGAACACATCCAAGAAATCCGCACTTTAATTTAAAACACTTTATTGATTGTTTAGGGCAGTATTATAGTAAAGATTGTAAACATAAATGCTTTGTAGATATTACAATTATAGTAAATAGAATAAATTCAATACATAAAACATGAAATATGATAACAATTAACAGCACAGTACATAGGAATATTTAGATGACACCAATCTGTGATGGAATCCTTTTTTCCTTCGCACTTAGCTAATGTTAACATGAGCGCTAACATGCCACAAACAGGAGTTTCCCAAGTGGCCTGGCAGAAACATACCTGCTCATAATTCAATATTCTTTCAGCCTCTTGCTTTCTTGGGAAGTAAGGCCAGCCTTTGTTGTATGCTATCGTAGTTCTTTTCTAAAGAATATAGCTTGCCATTCAACAAGCCCCAGCGTCTGGCCTTCATGCAGTCTGGTTTTTAATTTAATTAAATGCTGCTTATGAATTCGGGGACATATTTATCATCATTTCATGGACTGCAACACAGCAAAATACCTTGCTGTGCTGCGTGAAAGGGCAGGTATACATCATATCAATTAAGATATGGCACATTCTTGCTCTCTGAGGGGTTTTCTTCTTTCTATGTTTTCTTCAGAATGCAGCACTCATGGAAATAGTAAACGAGGAGAAATAAAGAGAGCCTTCTGATGCATTTGTGGGTTTACCAGCATTGGTATATCTGGGAATGGTTCAGAATCCATGGGTGGATGTGTGGGAACACCCGTGCTTCATCCATGGAATGCCTCCCTGGGGTGACTTGCACTGCCTTGCATTACTCCAGATTTACCAAGCCATGCAGGGCCACGCAAGGTTGTCTTGCGTGGATGGTAAATCTCAGAATACATTTTGCTTTCCCCTGCGCCCCCTTGCGTGGCACCAGGGTGCTGCAAAGCCCTTGATAAATATGCTCTAAATGCCCTCTTGCGGACGAGTGCTCAAGCATCATTCTCGCTAAAATGCCTGTGCATGGATCTTATATACTATAAGATGATGGGATAAAAATGTGATGTAAGTGGTGAAAACAAATATGTGATGTCTCTTAAACATTTGTCTAAAACTTCTGTTTCTTCCTTAATATAATAATTATGAATATTTATATATATATATATATATATGTATATATATATATATATATATATATATATATATATATATATATATATATATATATATATATATATATATATATATATATATATATATATATATATATATATATATATATATATATATATATAAGAATTAGTGATGCACTACCAACCTACCCTATCATCATTATGCGATGAATACATGTAAATTAAAAGACAGACAAAATCAGGCACTTTAAAATATATGCATAAATGATGACAAATACACAAATAAGTGAATGCAATGAAGCTTTCGAAAGCAGGAAATGAACAAAACATATGACACTAAATCTCTCATCCCCCTTCTCCAGAGAAAAAAACCTAGCCCATATTGATCTAATCCCTTAACGCCTAATACACCCGCTGACATCCACAAGACATGGCTGCTCCGTTATCATGGCATGCTTTATTTCCTGTATGAATTTCAGATTTCTGATAGGTGGCAGGCAGGTTAATCAATTCAACCTAAAGGGCTTCCTAAATGACTTTCACATTCATGTGCTTTTCCTTTTCTCTTCCTATTGCTCCTTCATATTGAAGGCTTCCTGGATGCTTTCCTTAGCTTGCTTTTCAGTGAGTCTCCCCCAGTCACTGGGTAGATTAGCTGGCCCCGCAGAGTACATCTCAGCGAATTGTTTATTAAATTGCTTAAAAACAAACTTCCAGTAATCGGAAGCTTCGATGCTGGCGTCTGGCTGAATGCACCAGTCTGGGAAATATGCACGATAGTCCTTGTAAGGATGCCACTGAAATACTGTGGTTACATTCATGAAAGAGCTATTAGAGACGACATCAGAGGAACAAAGAGAAAAGACAAGTTTATCTGTATAATGACATCTGTACCCACCTAGTCCCTGAGGGCGGTGCACTGAGGCAAAGTGTTCCCTGTGCTCCTTTCCCCCTGCTTCACAGGGGGCTTTACAAAACGGGCACTGCTTTCCACATCCAAACACCTTCTTGAACAGCTCATCCTGGGGCTTGAGGGGCAGGCGTGAAAGTTTTACTTCAATATCTGACTCGTTTCGTTCTTTCAGGACCCGTTGTTCGAGTTCAGTGAGGAAGAACTGAATGTCATCTGAAAACTGGTCGCTGCTTGCACTGTTTTGAAAGAGAATCACGCCCAAGCTATTCTTTGAGATGATTAAGTCATTCTGCAATGTTCTGCAAAACACATCTAAAAACTGAGCGATAGTTTTACACTGTTTCCCTCGTACAGCCTGAATTACTTTTTTTACTCGTTTTGTTATTGTGGAAAGGATATTTGTTTCTAGTGTTTGCAAACTTCCTGTCTCTCTGTAATGATCCAAGACATGTTTGAATATATATCCTTTCACAAACTCTTCATAATTCCCAATGTATTCCTTGTAGCCTTCAAATGATTTTTTTTCCAAAAGCTTTTCAAGCAGAGCAAACTGGAAAAATGTCCGACTGCCGAAATTGATGGATTTTCCATGGTGAAGAATGTCTTCTACGACCTCCAGGCCGAGTCTTTTCTCGATGTAGTCATCTAGAGCTGGCTTCAGGCACTGCACACAAAAGTCCTTCGCCCTCTTCTGACATTCATCCTTCCTCAGGTACAGATCTTGGAACTTAGAGAAATACTGGGGTTTGAATTTCTCCAGGCAACATCGAGGGTCATTTTCTTTGATGAACTCTTCGTGCATCTTCTGGAAGGCATGAGAGGCTCTCCCTAAAATGTAAAGCTTCAAATCAACTTCAAAGCGAATCGTGGTGTGAAGCTTCCGGAAATCCTCACTCTGCAGAGAGTCACTGATCATATGCAACAGCTCTCTACAATAGGTTGCATCATAATCAACTTTAGAACTTGCTTTACAATCAACATAACTGAGGCACTTATTAATCAAATCTGTTGCAAGGTCATTGGCTGAACGTGAGCACTCATTTGTAAACATTTCTTTCCAACCTCTCAGACGGTACAATGGTAAATCAAAGTACTCCTTTTTTATACTAAAACTATTTTCTCCATCATTCCACAAACTTTGAGCACTCTGTAATAGCTGATTGGCAAGACTGCCCAGCCTGCTCAGGTCCTTCATCAGGTGGCAAAACATTTCCTGAGAAGTTTGGCATCGCTTCAATGGATTGAGTTGTAGGTCAGATATTGTTTGTTCCCACATTTTTCCAAATTCTCTTTCTAATTCATTTTCATTTAATTTACGATTTCGCTTTCGGCAGTCTTCCAAAAGACTGACAACTTTAAGTTCTATCTCTTTGATATATTTTGCCATTAGGAGTTCGATTCTGTACTTGCTTTTTTTAATTTGGATAGCCTCATCAATCTTTGAAAACAGGTAACTTTCAAGTTGGTTTTTTAGGGATTTGGCACTCATGATAAAATCTTCTCTATATTTTTCAATGAGGTGTAGATTTTGTACTCCACTGTCAAAGTATTTCTGCACATTCGTTATAAGTGTCTCTTCGCCCTGCTGCAGTTTCTGAAAGGCTTCTTGTTTCAATTCGCTGTTGATGCTACTATCAAGTTCACTTGATGCATGATTGTAAACCACTGCTTCTGCCTTGGACAGCCATAGATGCGTTTCTTTGTGGAACCCCCATTCCCACTTACTGAATTTCATAGACAGTTGGTTATAAGCATCGGCCACAAGGCTGTTTCTGAAGCTGAAGATAAAGTTTTCATGTCTGACAGCATTCCACAAACTTTTGACCCATTCCATGAATTCGGCAATGTCTTTTAGACCTTTATTTACAGAACGAGTTCTTATGAAATCAAACAAGTGCCGCTTTAGCTCAAGAACAGTTTCACTGTACCCTCTGTTCACTGGGGACATTGGTGGAACACCATGCCACAAACCAGGGACATACCAATTGTGTTTCTCTGGATCATACTCCATGATATCAGAGAATATTATCTCCTTGCTCTGTTTCTCCATCTTTGCTGCTGCTTTAGTCATTTCGTTCAGCTGCTCTAACAGATGTTTTCTGTCTCTCATATTCTTCTCATAAGCAGACACATCACTGACGTTCTGATGCACAAATTGACAATTGGGGATCGTCCCAATTGTTTCCATCCTGAGAAAAGCATGGACAACTATTTGTAAGATATCCTTCATTTCAGTGGCATTCTCCATGGCTATATTAACAATTGTAATGTCGCTTAGCCCAATTACAAGTGTTGCTAGCTCATTGTCATGTTCATAGCTATCCTCTAGCTTAGCTAACTCTGGAGCTTTTAAACCTTCGGTGTCAATGACCACAATAAAATCACAGCCAAGGTCCTCCTTTAGATTGTCTTTTACTTTGATAAGCAGCATGAAAGCTCCCCGTGTGCATCTCCCACTGCTGACTGAGAACTGAAGCCCAAACATGGTGTTCAAAAGCGTTGATTTGCCTGTGCTCTGAACACCCAGCACAGTAATAACTGCAATTCGGCTCCTTCCCTCCAATTTAATATTGAGCTCAGTGAGAACATCCGTGATCCACTGCATGGGAATGTTTGACGCATCTCCATCAATCAGCTCAAGGGGAAACCCTTCCAATAGGAGATCAGCAGCGATACTTGGAAGATGGATGAATTGTCGGTCTTCTTCTTTCATTTCGCCACTTTTTATCATAGACCATTCTGCCTCATAAAACTGTCCCAACTCGCGCATAAAGTGTTCAAGCCCCAATGAGCTATCAGATATTTTTCTATCTAGTTCTGCTAATTGGGAAGGGTCATCCCATAGAGTACTGAACAACTCCTTATACTCTGTTCTCAGTCTACAAAGATTTTGTCTAGCAATGTCGTCCAGAATTAATTTCATCCACTTCAAGAAAAAGTGTTTTTCAATTTTGGAAAGTTGGCCAACTCCACTGATAAATTTAATCATTCCATCTGTGAGGTCACACTCATTCTGCTGTCTGCGCAGCCCTGAGAGTTCTGTTGTTAGCTGAGATTTGTAGACTTCTGCAGGAGTCTCCCCTTGCCGCCTCATTCTGCAGTACTCCTTCTCTACCTTTGCTAATCTCCTCCATAGATCGCCCTGTAGTTGCATTATTTCCTTCTTGTACTCAACCACATCATTTATCTCCATTGTTACTTCAGTGGCACATTTATACGCACTTTGACATTCTTCACAGTCTTCGTCTACGTGGATTCCCAGTTCTCGAGCAGTGACAGCCATATCTTCAATACTTACTGTACAGGGAAGATCTGTAACAGTTCCCAATAATATTGACTGCAGTTTCTTAACAAATGCGGCATCATTCATTGTTTTGTCTTTAACCAGTAGGCGGGACTTGCTAAGCTTCATTTCTGGTGCTAGTTTATTCAGGAATTGTAAGGTATTGGATTGATCAGTCTGGGAATTTAAGATGAAGTGATATTTTGTGTTTGCACTTTTGAGCGATAACAACAATGCATATTCTTTCTCGCTAATTTGTTCAACAAATATAAACACCGCAGACGAAATCTCTGACAAAAAGCTGAACTGCAGCCAACTAGACTCAATGTCACCACGTAGATTTGTAAATGCAACAGGTTCTGGGAAAAGGTCAGAGCTCTCCCTTCCACCAGGAAAATACCAGGAAATCTCAACTAAACCATTGGATATTCTCCTGGGAACATTGCCAGATTCCATGTTGCGGTGGATGAAAAAGTCATGGTGCTGCTGAGGTGGGCTGAGAACTTCATTCAGAATTTTTGATTTTGATAGACTGCAGTTCTTTAGTCGCACAAAGGAAATGGTTGGCATTGAGGCACTCACCAGTCTCTCTTCTATGAAGCCTTTGCTCTCTCTTAGTGAGTGGGGCCTCCATTTTCTAACAATGTCTCTCATGGCCCACAGCATGAATGTGCACTTTGAGTCCTCAAATGGAGGCAGCAATATCGGAAGAGCAAACAGGCACATAGACATTTTTTGCATAAGCTCCTGCTGCAAAAAGCTGTCTGAGCAATTTAAGAGCACACAGAGAACATCCAGGGGGTTGATGGATTGTCGAGAATTACAGGTATCCAGGCAAAACATTTCATTACATTCACTTTGCCCTTCATTCTGCACATGGACTGGTTCATCATTAAACATATGTTTTTCGAAGCTTGTGTTTCTTGCTGACATGTTTAAAGCCATGATTCTCCTCAGAACACGCCAGGGAACATCTTCAAAAGATTCCAAAACAGTGCCATTTAAACTTTCCTGCCCAATTTCAAGAACATCTCTCAGAGAAAGGCTTGCTGCTTTGTAGGTGTCCATTTTCAACAGCAAGAGAATATCTTCACAAGCCTTCTTCCTGTCTATGAGAAAGTAATTAATTACATTAGATAAGGTAATTGAAGGAAATTCAACCAGCCATATCAAATCATTGTTTGACAATCTCATGAATGACAATAACATTTGTAATATTTATTTTTCTCACACAACCGTCTCAGAAGTGAACAAAATGTACCTGAAGTCAACAGTGGAATTTATGATACCAGAGGAAAGGCCAATTAAATGGGCCAATTACATGCTCATACGTACTATACCAAAAAACAGGTAACTTACAATCTAAACATAAAAGACGCAAGGTCTCCCTAATTTCCTCTTGCATTCAGGCACTGCACTGATCAACCCTTCTTTCATGGTATCCTTCTATCCAATAATTAGGCCATCTATATAATAGAAAGAAAACTGTGCCTGGTTTTACCTTTAGGAAAACTGCATTGCCTCACCTGCATCCAGAAAACACTTACTGGAAAGGCTACTATAAAACTCAGCTGCCAAGAATTGCTCTGGCAAATTTACCCAAGATATCGTGACACATGGTTGGATATGTTTCTCTAGATAAACAAGGAGGAGCGAGAAGCTAAATTGGGCCAACCCTCAGCCTCCCTTAAACTTAATAAGTTCACAACAGAGGGAAAGCCTCACCACTAACTCAATCCCTAGATTTTCTACAGACTGTGTTAAATACCAACTCCTAATGCTGGTTTACAAAGTACGCTAAATATGAAGCATGCAGTCATACAGACCATATAGGACATTTTCCCTCTAGTGGTCCCTGAAGTAGAAAACATAAAAGTATTTTTTGTTAAGGGGTGAATCACTCTCCTGATCATGTAATTGTCGGGGCATGCAGTCATGTGAGTTTGCTCCCAGATGACCGTCAAACATATATATGCCCTTCCTGTACCTGTTACCTAAAATTCATAAAGGAAAAGTTCCAATTCCAGGGCATCCAATAATATCAGCCATAAACAGTATGACAGAGCAAGTGGGCCAATATATTGATTTTTATCTACAAGATCTGGTTAAGAAAATGCCGTCATATATTAAAGACACAGGAGACTTTTTGAGCAAAATAGATGATATCACCTGGACTAATGACTCAATGTTAATGACTCTTGATATCAAGTCATTATATACTAGTAATCAACATTAATGTGGCTTAAGGGGTGTTGAACATTTTTTAAATGCTAGACCAGCAGAGTATGTATTGCACAATAAGATGCTATTGTCTCTGATCACATGGTGTTTGAATAACAACTTCTTCTCATTTGGCAAGGAAAAGTTTAAACAGAAACAGGGTGTCACCATGGGGGCCTGCTTCTCCCCGAGCTACGCGTGTTTGCACGTAGGGTTCTGGCAGAGGCAGGTCCTTATGGGTCAATATAAGGACATATTTGAGCAAAGGATCAGTCACTGGCTTCGTTTTATAGACGATGTTTTCATAATCTGGAAAGGGGAGAGTGATAGTGCCAAGGACTTCATAGACAAGGTAAATGTAAATGATTTTAACCTGCATTTCACATTACACAGTAGTCCAAGTACTATCAAATTCTTGGATGTGCGGATACATGCAGTCAATAACAGATTAACTACCAGTGCATATAGAAAACCAACGGCTGGAAATGCGATATTGCATGCATCCAGCGCCCATCCAAAACTTCTGATCGCAAGTATCCCCTACGGAGAAATCTTGCGATTAAAGCGAATCTGTAGTACACCTGAAGATTTTGAGAGATGCCAGGATGAGACTCTAGAAAAAATGAGAAGAAGAGGCTACACTGAAACCATCCTGACTAATGCCGTTTTAAAAGCCAGTGAGAAACCTAGAAGTGCATTATTGCATATGACCAGTGAAATAGAGGAAGAGACTAGCAAGGGTGAAGAAGCACCCAGACTAATCACGACCTACAGCATGCAGGAACTTAAAAGCAGAGCTATTCTGAATAAAAATTGGCCCATAATTTTAACTGACAACATTTTAAAGGAAAGGTTACCTGATAAACCAACTGTGACCTTTAGGAAATGTAAAACTATGGCTGCATATCTTTCTGAACCCAAAGTGGTGCGAGCCCCTGTAACTTTATGGCTACCCACTAGAAAAGGTTTTTTTTAAGTGTGCAACCTGCCGTGCTTGTAAATTTGGTGTGAACACCACGAAATACAGCACACCCTTTAAAAAAAATTAACTTGACATTAGGGGCAGTTACAATTGTCGCACAGAATTTGCAGTTTATGTTCTCACGTGCACCTGTTGGCTAAGATATGTGGGAAGCACAAAGCTCCAGGTTCACGTGAGAATTTTGCAGCACATCAGAGCCATCATAAACTGTGACCCAGCTTATCCTGTGGCGCGACATTTTAAAGCTGTTCACGACAAAGACATTAATTGTCTCTCCTTCTTTGTCATTGACACGGTCCCTCTACCTAGGAGAGGTGGAAATAGGGAAAAAATGTTGAGACAACTGGAAACTAAATATATTTTTAATTTAAACAGCAAATTTCCCAACGGTCTCA
Organism: Lissotriton vulgaris; assembly: GCF_964263255.1. Taxonomy (NCBI): domain Eukaryota; kingdom Metazoa; phylum Chordata; class Amphibia; order Caudata; family Salamandridae; genus Lissotriton; species Lissotriton vulgaris. The sequence goes on from NC_141695.1 coordinate 1,311,918,529, forward strand.
ACAATACTGAAGACTTACATACGTTCCTTTGAGATATCTCTTTCTATTCTTTATACTAATTTTATCCTGCAGGCTTGCAGAGAGGGGATATCTATTGAATTTGAGTCAATAATTAGATGGACGATAGAAGGGAGACAAAAAACTGAGTAACAACTCTTCCCAAACAGAATGCAGTGGTTCTAAAGCATTGGACTTCACAGTCACTGTTTTTAGAATGTTTTTCATTTTTTATAGCACCTAGCACTTTGGCAAGTTTCAATGAAGCAGTCTCATGAGTATAATTCTTTTTTGATACCTGGGACCTGGTGTCAATTCAATTCAACAGTTGTTAATTATCATGTTTTTGCATCATGAATTCATAAGAGAAATGGAATAAGTCGGATAATATTTTTAGCAGCATATAGCCATCAAGTTTACATATATGCAACTGCATTTAGGTAGTAATTTTGCACAAGAAATGGCGTAATTTGCATATGCATTGCAGCATTTAAGCTGTAATTTTTGCACTTGTGAACCAAAAGAAATATCAGATGGTTCCATTAACTCTTTTACAATTATAATGAGAGATTTTTTTATGCGATATTTTAAAAAGGTATCTCTATTTATAATATGTGTAAATACTCTTGTAATTATAGATTAATTTATTTTTACAATTTTATGTATGAATATTTATAGCATTTTTTTGAACATACATTATATGTATTTAAGCTGCTATATTCCGACGTAAAAAGGAAAAAATGAAATTAACAATGATGCATTGTGGTATAAACTGTAATATAAGACAGAATTTCCATTGTATTGCCGTTTTTCTATGCACATAAGTATATCTTCACTTTCTATGTTCACGTGGTGTTTCAAAAATTGAAAGAAAAAAATGAGTATATAAATGTTACTTTGTACTGCATGTTCGCTATGTGAGCAAGGGTATTCATTACCCGAAACGCGTCATGCCGAGAGTGAATAAAGAAGGGATAATAAACCTACCCTAAATACTCTATGCTGCTTGGTGGTCCGTGATTCTGTGGTGCCGCATTGGAGAGACAGAAGTAGTTTGGATATATATATATATATATATATATATATATATATATATATATATATATATATATATATATATATATATAACCTACTGGCGGTCGCCAGTAGGTAGTTATAGTTAGGATTTCGGGATCGGGTGTCTGTAAATATTCGAAACAGTCCGGAGCGGCCGCCATCTTGTGTCTCGGTAAAATTGAGACACAAGAGGTGGTAAAAACAAAGGGGCAAATGACCATAAGGGGGCAGGGATAGACCCCCCTGACCCCCTAGGTTTGATGTGGGGGCTATAAAAGGGCCCCGCGGGGCAAAAAAAAACATTTTTTTTTTGCTTTGCGCCGGGGGAGCGCCCGGTACGCGCACCGGGGAGCGGACCGGGGAGCGTCCCATGGGGAAAAATGAATGATAGAGTTTTCAAAAAATGTAGCCTTTTTTAGAAATTGGAGGTAGTTCTAAAAAGAACTGTTTTTTTCTTCTTTTTGTTGTGAACAGTTTTATATTTTTTTGTATTTTTCATGGGGAGAAACGAAAAAACAGGGAATTGAAAATGGCTCAACTGGAGCAACAAAAAAAAGAAAAGAAATAATTAATGTTGATTGGGGCATTTATGGTTGTCCCCAGCAAGGACGATGAGCTTCACGCTCTGTTCTCCGTAGGAGATGGTCTTCCCACAATATTTGCATGTGATTCTGAAGTCAGCAAATCGTGGCTGAATGCACGGCATCGTCTCACTTTCTTCTGGTGCAGACGCAGTGGGTTGCTTCCTTTTTGAGCTGGTTTGTATTGATTGGGGAGGGATACTGGCCAGTTCCCTCATCTCTGCAGCAGAATAGTTTATAGGATGCTTGCGCTGCATGTGACGGATCATTGTGTGATTTCCAAAGGAATATTTTTTATTAGGGTTCCCCCTAGAAAGTTCCATTTCACAGATCAGGCAAGTCACCTTGGCTGCTTTTTCCTTTTTCTTCCCCTGTGGAACCGAAAAAAACTCCCAAATAATATGTGGTCTGGGCTGGTATGGGGTATTATGTTCTTGGAGAAATGGTCTCCTCACTTCTTCCTCCTCCTCTTCCTCCTCTTGTTGACCACCAATGAAATCTTGTGGTGGTCCTCTTGGTTGTTGTGGTGGTGGTGGTGGTGGAGATGCACCAGCTGCTGCTACTACTGAAGCCATTATAATGATTAAATTGGTACAGAGAGGTACAAGCAGGTCTTCCTAAGTCCAAGGACAAAGTCAGAATAAGGAAAAAAGGTGGGGTCTTTCATCATTTGGAAAAAAAAACTGTCCTGAACCAATGAAAAGTGTTATTTTTAGGGTCACAAGACCAGGGGCTTCATCATTATGAAACCAAAACTGTTATGAACCAATGAAAAGTGGTATTTTCAGGTCACATGACCCGACGCGCTTACGCTACGCGCCCGGGGCGCGCCCGGGGGCGCGCTCCGGGTCGCGTAGCGTAAGCGCGTCGGAAATTTACGAGTACTTCCGGGTGCGCTTACGCCGTGCGTTTCACGCAGACGCGGCTACGCGATACGTCACAATCATGTTTTCGTTCGCGATAATGACGCTTACGGGACGCTAGCCTAAGTCAAAGGACAAAGTCAGAATAAGGAAAAAAGGTGGGGTCTTTCATCATTTGGAAATAAAAAACTGTCCTGAACCAATGAAAAGTGTTATTTTCAGGTCACAAGACAAGGGGCTTCATCATTATGAAACCAAAACTGTTATGAACCAATGAAAAGTGTTATTTTCAGGTCACATGACCCGACGCGCTTACGCTACGCGCCCCGGGGCGCACCCGGGGGCGCGCTCCGGGTCGCGTCGGAAATTTACGAGTACTTCCGGGTGCGCTTACGCCATGCGTTTCACGCAGACGCGGCTACGCGATACGTCACAATCATGTTTTCGTTCGCGATAATGACTCTTACGGGACGCTAAACGGTGCGCGCCCCGGGGCGCTTCATTTAATTACGCTTTCCGGTGCGCTACCCGGGGCGCGCACCGAGAGCACACCAAGGCAAAAAAATAAAAAAATATATATATATTAAAAAAAAAATTGGCAAAATTGTAGGGACTGGTAGCCCGATGTGCCTTTGCTATGTTTCAAGATATATGCTCCAGTGGTTTTGAAGAAAATTAACTTTGAAAAAATATATATTGGGCTACATTGGGCTATATATATATGTTATAGCCCAAATGTAGCCCAAATGTAGTCCAATGTAGCCCAATATAGCCCAAGGATGGCCACCAGAGACAAAAAAAACAAATGTTGCCAAAATATTAGCCAGATGTTGCCCAAATATAGACCAATGACAGAATGTCCAAGAGCGTTCTAAAGAACAACTAGTGCGCTAACAGTCTTACTTATAAACTGAGATTTATAGTTAGCAATTAGCATTAAAAAAACTTTGAAATTCACTGAAAAAAACATAGGTTTCACACCAGTTATAGTTAGGAATTAGCATTTAAAAAACCTTTGAAATTCACTGAAAAAACCATAGGTTTCACACCAGTTATAGTTAGGAATTAGCATTTAAAAAACCTATTAAATTCACTGAAAAAAACATAGGTTTCACAGCAGTTATAGTTAGCTGGAAATTTTTCTGACATAAAACCATTGAAATTCCAACGTTATAGTTAGTCGGACTCACTATAACTTGCGCGCCTGCAATGCACTGCTGATGACGTCACATATTACATCACTCATGACATGGTCAGTGACATCACTCATGACATCACTGATGACACCGTCCAGTGAATGTGTGTCTTTCTGAAAAATAAATTTGTTTTATATATGTATTTGTAAAGGTCTATGGAAGAATAAATGTTTAAATAAGTGTGTAAATGGATGTTTTTTAAAAAAAAAATTGGTTGGTTAACTGGCTTATTAAGTGTATCTTAGTGAATACATATATTAGCGAGTATTGTTTAAATATTTAAATGTTTGTATCAGTGTTTCTCTTTGTGTATAAGTGGCTGCAGGGGTTGGTGACTGACTCACTGTTTGTATGTGTTTTGAAGACAGCATATGTGCAGGACTGTATGGGTGGATGAGTGTGTATATGTGTGTGTTAGTGAGTGAATGACTGTCTCACTAGTGTCTTCATTAATAACGACATATGTTTTAATCTAGTATATGTGAGTATTGATGTATATAAGTGAGTATAGTATATATAGTGAGAGATTGTAGGAGTTCCTGTTTAAATAAGTATGTGTTTCTATAAGTGATTGTTTAAGAGAGTAAGTATGTGTAAGTTTCCATAGAAGTAAGGTGGTAGTGTGTATATAAATGTATATGCAAATAAATGGATGTTCAATAGTTTATTTGCATGTGTGAGTATGTGTGTGAGTAACTTTTGGATGACTGCTGATGTGTAACAGGATGTATAGGTGTATCACTACATATGATGAGTGAGTATATATATGAGTGACTATATAGAACTGTTGGTGAATGAGTGGATGTGTATATAGATGGTGGAATTACTGAATTTGTTGTTGTTACTGGTTTGGGTATCTCCATTTTTTTGAAAATGTTTGTTTCTATTTTTGAATATGTGTTTCAAGCGTTACATTACACTGAAATTAGGTCTGTCACTCTGTCACAAGGATGGTGTCATCAGTGATGTCATGAGTGATGTCACTGACCATGTCATGAGTGATGTAATATGTGACGTCATCAGCAGTGCATTGCAGGCGCGCAAGTTATAGTGAGTCCAACTAACTATAACGTGGGAATTTCAATGGTTTTATGTCAGTAAAATGTCCAGCTAACTATTTAATAGGTGTTTTAAATGCTAATTCCTAACTATAACTGGTGTGAAACCTATGTTTTTTTCAGTGAATATATATATATATATATATATATATATATATATATATATATATATATATATATATATATACATACATACATACATACATACATACATACATATATATATATACATATATATATATATATATACATATATATATATATATATATATATATATATATATATATATATATATATATATATATATATATATATATATATATATATATATATATATATATATATATATATATATATATATATATATATATATATATATATATATATATATATATATATATATATATACGTGATCAGGGATGTGATTCACCCCTTAACAAAAATACTTTTGTGTTTTCTCTTTCGGAGACCACTAGAGGGAAAATGTCATCTATGGTCTGTATGACTGCATGCTTCATATTTAGCATGCGGTGTAAACCAAAATTAGGAGTTAATATTTAACACAATCTGTGGAAAATCTACGGATGGAGTTGGTCCTGAAGAAAGCCTGCTGGCTCCGAGTGGCACTAGTTACAGGCTGAAACATGTCAACCTTACTGAGTTTTATATGTTAGAGGTCATTGCACTCATAGAACATCACACTGTTTTTTATCTCAGCTAAAGGACCTTATTGATAAACAAGAATTAGGATCCTGAAGCCTTTTTTAACTCACCCGTAGGTTTTAGTAAGTGCTCCGCTTACAAACTGCGTTGAGCCCACCCACTCACACTAGGTGCAGTGGGTGAGGATGTAATGATGAAGCATGTCACTGGTGGTACTAGTGGGTGAGGATCCTACTAATTTATCCATGTGATGCAAGGGTCACACTGATTCACCTGGGTGCAGATTCCTTTCCACTTAAATATATATATATTGAGACCAGTTAATTTGACCTCTTAAAACCTTAGGAGTTCATCAGTGGTGAGACTTTTCCTCTCTTGTGTACTGGATATGTTTTTCCACATGTCTGGATGTTTTAAGCAGACTGTTAACAAAGGGGTGATGAGTGGCTAAATGGGGCTTTCTGGTTTTCTTAAACTCTTTGGGGCATATTTACAAGTGCATTATGCCACCGGTGCATCCCTGTTTATGATGCTCCAGTGGCGCTGTGCCCTTCTCCATATTTAAAAGGTGGTGCTTAGGCACATGTTGTGGCTTAAAGCTGCCCTGTAACTATGGTCCTCCTCGACACAGTTTTCTGCATTAAAGCGGTGCGCAATGAGTGTTGCAGTGGGTGTTCCCATGCAACACTCATGACTTTTTAACACTGCTCCAGATGTACAAGGATCTGTAAATGTGAGGCAAAGTCAAAAACGTACGCCTCCCCAGTGGAGGCATAAGAGTAGCACAATGAGGAGAAATACTTTTAGTTATCCTCATTTTTTGCCCTTTCTATGTTTGCTGCATTGAGCAGAGCACAACCTTCGGCCAGGCTCACATACCTCTGGTTGCAGGATGAAGCCTCTGACCACGCCCCATGCCAGTCCCCCGATGAACAAAACTCACAGATTGTGATCTTTGCTCATGCCTGGCACCAGTCTTTACTTGTGTCCAGCGCACTGTGGGAGAATAGCTTAGTATATGATCAACACAGAACCAGTTCCACCATGTTCCAAACCCTGCAGAACATAGTTTTCAGTTATTATGAATGGGTTCTGTGCATCACCTGGTCTTTGACCACGCTCTGAGCCCCATTCCCTAGACCCAGGAGTATGCGTGGAATGATCACTAGTGGTAAATAGCTTTGATGCAAGAGCTGTTCATCATTAGCTGACACATTTCAGAGCGCTTAGAAGTGATTTAATTCAGTTATTGTGCTGCCCTAAATACTTTTTCATTTAGATTTGTATTTATATAACGCCCACAAGCCCTGACGCCTAAATGAAAAGCCCCAAACCCCTTGAGTCTTAAGCACCTTTATAACAATTGGGATATTTTATGGGTGAGCCTATAACTTCATTTGCTACACAAGACGTCCAGCCCAAATTTCTGTTCCTCTTTCTTCATATTGGATATTGAAGTCAAGAATTAGAAATCACTGTGGAGCGAACTGGGAAATACATTTCGGTTTTCTTAAAAAAGTCAATAAAAGGCTAAAAATTAAACCACTCAATGTTTTCTTGAGTTCCTTTCTAAAATAGGCCGAGTTTGAAAAAGTATATTTTCTTTACCACTAGGTTATCATTTTAAAGTTAGTGGAGAGAGAAAATGAGAGGATTATAAAAATATGGAGCGAATCAGAAAGCTACATTTCTGAATAACGTTTAAACTAATGTTCAAACACTATTTCCTTCATTTATTTGCATTTAAAACACAGAAATTACAACTAGCTGCAACGTCTTCCCATCCTGTATTTCCATAGTAATCCTCATGAAACTATACGGCACAATGAGTGGATAGACATGACGTAAGGGAGAGGAAAGGCTGAAAAACGTGATGATGTTTTATTTCTGAAATCTGGAGGATGAATTCACGGAGGGTCCGTGTAAGTAGCGGACAGGTGGTCGTCGTACCGGTGTCTTGAGTTTTTGCCAAATCAACATAAGTTCAGAAACAGAGAGAGAAGCCAGTAGTGAGCAGGGAGCTGCAGCGGAGAGCGAGAGCGAGAGGTCCGTGCGGAGCCCCAACGGTCAGAGGACGCCAACTGGCAAATGCAATTGCAAAACTTTCCCGCAACTTTAACGGTGCCGTGCCGGCAAGGATCAATCGGCCCGCTCACGGCACCACGGCCATCCAGGGCCGCCGACAGGTAGGAGATCGGCGGAGGGGAACCTACGGGAAACGACCGCACCACCCCTACTTTCGGCTGCTGGCTGCCGCTCCTCGGCCGCCTGTTTGAACTCGGACTCAGCCTCGGGCTCAGGACTTAGGGCCCAGGTTGGGGAGAGAGCGGGTGCAGCTGGGTGCGGCGTGGTGCGAGTGAGGACCTGGCTTCCCAGCCTCTAAGTCTGCCCCTAAGCCTGCCCAGTCTGCTCAGTTGGGGGTGCGGCTGCACAAACCAGTGGCATAATTCAGCGACACCCGTGCAGTGGTCAGGCAGGGGCCAGTAACTTGGGGGTGAGGCCCCAGGGGCAGTGCGCGCCCCAATTGCTGCCAAGAGGACAAGCAGATAAGTGGCCCATCAACTGTCCAGCAGAGCATCAACAGCGGCCCATAACCGCAGGACACTTAACATCAACAACAAGCTCAACTGTGATTCCTGCCGCTCGAGAGTAGACGCTGTCCTTTGGTGTTGTCCGCGCTCGCTACAGGAGTAGCTGGGAGCCAACGAGAAGTGTGCTGGGGATTCTGCTTCTGCCAACGGCCGCAGTGGAGGTGAGAGGCGCGGCGAGCGGGACTGCGAGGACCAGCATTCCTGCCTGACACCGCCAGCTGGTTCCTCTTCCCGCCGCGCCGCGCCCCCTCCCAGTGCCACGCCCCCTTGTCATATATAGGTGCACCTGGGCACGCGCATCGCGGGACGCGCGCGGGGCGGTCACCGGGGCGAAGACCGGGCAGAGACCGGACCGGGCCCCCCCTCTAACGTCGTCCCCGCCCCAAGGTTATTATCCTTACTTCATCAGCGTGTGGTTACTGACTGTTTCACTCCTCATGGCAACTAGAGTATCCAGGAGCAAGGCTGGTCAACAGTGCTCGGGCACACTGGAAAAATTCTTCCCCAAGGCTAGCGCTGCGGCTAACAAAGGTCGCACAGTACCAGACACTCTCCTTGAGGTGAACGCAGAAAACGCGTCAGCGTTAGTGGACCCCTCGGACTCGTCCTCCATCGATGTTAGTACTCCAATAACCCTTGACGCCACCCATCTATCCCTTATGGATAGTATTGATCAGACAATTGAGTCGGTCCTCCAACAACTTAGGACCCCGTCTAATCTACCCAGGGATAGTGAACCACTGCGCCCCTCGGGTGTGGTGGAGACCACTCCGTATATGAATTGTGCGGAATTGTCTAAGGCGCAGGATGAAGGGCAAGTTGTAGTGTCAACGGACCCTGTAAGCAGTAGAGCGGACCATCCCCCGAAAAGGAAAAGGTCAAGGAAGCTTAGAGGGGTAAAAAGGGCCAAAGTGGATAAAACCAATTTAACATTAGATGTTAGCTCAGACATCTCGGCATCTCCTGTGGTCACCTCCCCGGGAACTGGGTCCGATCAACCAGACTCGCCAATAGACACAGTGGTAACTGGGTGTCCTGGGCCGTTCATATTTGGTGGAAATCCTCCTAATGCGCCAGAGGCTCTGATTGGCTCATTTAGGGACATTCTTAGGAGCCTGTTGGAGCCCCTGTCTGCAAAACTGGACTCTATAGCTGCTAGACTTACGGCTATAGAAAACGCATATAATAGTAACAGTCCTAGTAGGGGGTTGGGCCCAAGTGCACAGACGGTTCCCCGGGAATCTGTAGGGAACAGACCATCTACTGCTGGAACAAGCACACAGGTACCGGCTGGGGCACAACACACCGCCCCAGGCAGTCATCCTCCCTCACTGCCCTTCTCACAAACGTCTAGGCCCCCTTGTCCCTGCACCTAGAAGATCTAAGCAACTGACACTACCCCATCCAACGAATGAGGGGCGAGCTAACAATGACCATACTGGTCGCCCTATTAGCCCTAACACCAGGCGCAGGGTGGTCAATCTGCCCCCTGAGGCTGTGCCCTACACAGTGATTATGGTGGGAGTTCCTGAGCTCACTGGCGACACCAGAGAGCCACAGGACTCACTCCGTAACAAAGTAATTAGTTGGCTCAATATCAACAGGCCCCTCCCTCCTAATATCAAAGGTGATGTGTTGATGGTTAGAAGGATCCCTTGGATCGGAGTCACCCCTAAAAACAGGGTAGGGGACTGTATCATAATTAGTTTTAAAAGCCCACTGGTTGCCCCTTACATCTGTAACTGGCTGACAAGGCCGAATAAGTCCAACATAGAACTAGTCTCCCTCTCATATTTCTATCCAAATGCTTCCAATCTAGCTGTGGGGAGGGAACAAAGTTGGACCAGAGTGGGCTTCGCCGTAGATGGCTCACGGTACAGACCCAAGTATAATACACTTCCCGCTCATGAAAACTTTGCCCATCAGAATAGATTTTCTTGCCTGGACCAGGTGGATTGACCAAAAAGGGGAGACTCTGCACAAATGCTAGTAAACTCAGCCTATGGGTCTATACTCAGGGGGGAAGGCACATCCACTCCCGTAATTGAAAAAAGGTCCCTGGCCCCTGTAAATGAGGGGGGGACCGCCCTGGGAAGCACCCAACTTCTAGATGAGGATCTACCAAGCACACCAACTGCTCTTACAATGCAATTGGTGGAGCTTGCTGAATTGCCAACCTCGCCGCCCAATACTATTGGTTTGGGCGACCTGAGTAATTCTGCACATGTCATCCTGCCTTCATCTAGTGAAGCAGGTCCACAATGCCAAGATCCAGGCTTATCTATTCTTTCCTGGAATGTAGCTGGCATCTCAAGTAAGGTGGGCACCCCGGAGTGGGAACCCCTGGTTAGCAAAGGTGATATCCTCCTCTTCCAGGAAACATGGGCAAGGGCACCACAGCTTAGGAGGGGATATGACACTTTTGAAATCCTGGCAAAGACGAATGGGAGGGGGAGACCCTCGGGCGGTTTAGCAATCTGGATGGCGAGCCACATTGGGTGCCAAGTGGAAAGGATGGACACACTTTCACAGGACATTCAGTGTGTCCTCCTCAGATGGCCTGGTAAAAGTACATGGGCTATTGTTAACGTCTACTCACGTCCAGTTGCAGTGGGCAAGGAATCCCCAACCCTAGTTGAACTTTCATCTTTTCTAGGCCAACTGCCAGGTGACCTGAAAATAGTGATGGGAGGGGATTTCAACTGCCATTTTGAACCCCTGGAAGGCTTAATGGAGGGCGCTTTTACTGCCGAGGATGACCATTGGGGAGTTCCACCTTCTTCCTCACCTCATCCAAAAGCTTGGTCCCCGCTGGTAGTACAACTTACTTCCCTTACCCTGAACTTTGCACTGAGGGCGTGTAACGGACGTACCCCTTCTGACACTCCTTCGGTGTGCACTTTTAACAGAAAGGGCCAGGAGTCAAGGTTGGACTACATATTTATAGATATTTCCCTGTGGCCCAAAGTTCAAGATTTTAGAGTGATCCCGAGGACAGACAGTGAGCCGATCAGGAAGACCTACTACTCACTACAAGTAGGCGCCGGGTGAAATAGGGGAAGCTAGTCGACAAAGAAGAAGCTATAAATAACCTCTATGGCATAGCACTCCCCAGGTTCGAGGAGGTGGACGCTCTCATTAATCAACCAAGACCTTCTGATTATAATGAGAGACTATATGGTATTCACCAGGCTTTAGTGAGGGACCTCGCAGATGTCTTCAATCCGGCGCTGCCAAACAGAAGGAAAAAGATTCGCGCCCCGACTTGGTACACCTCTACCTGTAGGAAAACCAAGTCTGAGCTACTTGCCGCAATTAAAGAGGGCAGCGATAAGGGGAAGGTTGCAGCCCTCAGGAAGGGGTACAAGCTATCATTGGCCAACGCAAGGGCAGAGTGGGACTGGAACCACTGGCACGAACTGACTGAAGCCCTCGAAGCCAAAGACTCCAGAAAATTTTGGGCACTGGTAAATAACGGGACAGGGGATCTGTTACCTGCAGTAGAACCCAACATTGCCCCTTCTGTTTGGGAAGCCCATTTTGGGACATTATATGAAGAATCTACTCTTTGGCCTGAAGGGATGGTGCTGGAGTTCCCCTGCCCCCTGGATGTGTCCCTGGAATTCTCCTTGGGGGAGGTGAAGTTAGCTCTGGAACGCTTAGCGCTGGGGAAGGCACCAGGGCTGGATAAGTTGCCTGGCGATTTGTTCAGATACCACCCTGACATCTGGGGCCCGTACCTTCTTGTTCTTTTTAATGCTATATTGGGAGGTATGGCGGTCCCCTCCTCTTGGCTAGGGGCTGAAATAGTTCCGATTTACAAGAAGGGGTCCCCTTTGAGCCCGGCAAACTATAGGCCTATTAGCCTGATAGATGTCCCCCAAAAGCTTTTTGCGCGCCTCATTTTGAACCACCTGTTGGACTGGGTGGAGGAAAAAGACATCATGAGTCCCCTGCAGGCTGGCTTCAGGAAAAACACGTCAACCATGGACCAGATCTTCCGCCTCGTTCTCCTCTACTGGAAGACGGTGAGGATCGAGGGGGGGAGATTGTACATGGTCTTCGTGGATCTGAGGTCAGCCTTTGACCTAGTCCCGTGCAGGAAACAGTGGGAGGTGTTGGAAAAGCTAGGAATTCCCCCCCAGTTACTTAACATCCTAGCCAGGCTGCATGAAAACAACTATGCACAAGTCAGGTGTGGGAGAGATGGCAAACTTTCATCCAGGTTTCCAGTCCGTCGAGGCGTGAGGCAGGGTTGTGTCCTGGCTCCGACCCTGTTTTGTTTATTCATCAATAATGTCATCTCACACCTGGAAAACGTTAAGGATAACGATGCCCCCTGTCTGGCAGGTAGGAGGGTACTGGCAATTATGTTTGCCGACGACACCCTCCTCCTTTCAAAATCCCCCATGGGGATTCAGAGGATCTTGGATGGATTTGGTCTTTTCTGTCACCAGCATGGGTTGGAAGTGAACACAGAAAAGACCAAGTTCATGATCTTCAACCCCCCAACCAAAACCAGGCCCAATCCCACCTTGGGGACCGCCACCCTTGAGAGGGTGTCTACCTTTGTATATCTGGGGGTAACATTGCAGGAAAACCTGTCATGGGACCGCCAGATAGTACGATCCAGGGCCAAATTGTCCCAACTGTCGGGTGCAATCCTGAAAGTGGCTAATTCTTCTTCCTTCAAGCCTATAAGCCCAGCCCTCGAAACTTACAAGCCCCAGGCCAAGGCTGCGGCCATGTATGGCAGCGAACTATGGGGGCATAAAGACTTATCAATGGTTGAAAACAGTTTTCTACGGCGCCTTCTAGCCCTTCCAAGCTCCACGCCACTCCAGCCTCTGAGAATGGACATGGGTCTCCCCCCTATTGCAGAGGAGCTTGTGTCAAAACCAGTGAAGTTCTGGCACAGGCTCTGGTCTACGGACGAACTTCATCATTATAGGGAGGATCTTACCCATGTCATGAGCCTAAACCGCAGTGGCAAAATCCCCTGGCTCACTTTTGTGGAAAATGAACTGTCTGCCATCAATCTCCGTGACCTGTGGGAGGACCCCGCGCGAGGCTGTCAATCAATCTCGCGCAAAGCCCTGGCACAAATCTATAAAGCCAGGTCCCTTGCTCACCTGATGGACGCTCAAAATAGCGGCACCTTAACTTTGCGTTTCTTAGAATCCAAAAATTCATATGTTTTTGAACCTTTTATGGATTTTATCTTTCCCATCCTGGCAAGGAAACTGTACGTTCAATGGAGGCTTGGCACGCTCCCTATTAACTCATACACGTGCAAGTGGACAAATGGGGGCAATAAATTATGTCCCTGCTGTAACAACCATGTGGAAGATGACCCCCACATCTTGTTTGTGTGCCCTGCATACCAAAGGCCCAGAAAATACTGGATAGCGCCGCTATGTAAGAACTTGGGGTTCAGAGAGTATGCACAGGCATACAGGATTTTGAAAACTAGCACCCTGGGTCACATTGTATTTGCTGTTTCAAAATTTCTTATGGCCATATGGTTGATCAGAAAGAAAAGATCCACTGAAGCCCCCTGAACTTTGTTTTATGTAATTTTAAATTACCCCTCGCTGGGAGAGCGGATTTTATTCAAATGTATTTTATAAATAATGTATTTAATGTCTGTAATGTTGCACTGCATCTTTTATGGTCTATACGACCGAAATAAAGAATTTTTGGAATTGGAATTGGAAATCTGCACTGTGGAAAATCTGAAGTCTTTGGCCCTGGGGCGGCTGGCCCCATTGAAAGTCCACTCAACACAAGCAAGTTTGGAAATTAGAGGCACGTGGGAATTTAAGGAGCCATGTTCTGCATTGATCAAACACAGGTCACTTTTCCTTACACATAATGCAAATATAAAAACCATGTTATTGATAACATTTGCTCACACTCATGTGACATAGAACACTTACATAAGCTGCCAACAGCAAATGGTTTTTGATCCTGTTTTCCCACAATTCCTCTTAAGAAAACAGTAACCATAGGTGATGAAGAGCTTATTTTTACTGGGTGGGGTGGGGCTAAAACTAGCTACACTGGTGTAATTTGGTGTCATGTCCGAGATTATACGTTGTGAAAATTATGTTTAGTGCCCGGTATTACGCCATTAAAGAGGTTAGGGGGAAAAATCATGTCGTGGAAACGTGATTGCTTCTCAGCAATAACGCAATCAACCTGAATGCCAAAACATAACTCGGAAACTCCTTTCACGTTAACTTTTTTACCTGAGCGAATCACTATGGAAAATTTGGAGCATAACATGCATGTTTTTTTGGTTTACACAGAGGACATGCCATAGATAATGAGACTACTGTTCATACAGTGTCAACTTCCCCTTTGTGTCCCGAAGACTTCTTCCTGCGCTTTGTCCAGCCCTTGGTCATTTTGGATTTGGATTCTGGAGGGAAAACAACACTTGTCCTTTGTTTGCAAACTGGGCTTCATAATCCACCTTTGGAAGTTGGAATCTTTACTTTTTTGTAAAACAAAACTTCACTGCAGTTCTTTACAAAATGTGGATGTTGGCAGGCACAACTATTGTACTTTTTTGGGATTGTGTAAACTTTTCTTTTGCTGGTTTTGTGGAGTTTAAGTTAGAGAGAGTACAAACAGGCACATGTGAGATGAAGGGATAATGGACATTTTTGAATGGTGGAGGCTCAAGGTTCATAACACTTCCTCATGTTCCCCGTGTTTTTGTGAATTTTGCTCACATTGGTGTTCAGTACAGTTCAAACGTCTTTATTTTGATACATTTCATCATAAAAGACATCATAAAACACTTTCATCTTCTTATTACAACATTAGCACTAAGAGCGAAATATTTTAAATATTTAAAAACTTTATTTGATTTAACCATAAGTACCCAGACTCATCTCCTAACAATACAAAATTACACATTAACACTGGGATACTAAATGGTTAATCAATTAATATACATAAAACAAGATTAAATTTACATTTACATATAAAGACGTCCCAAAAAATACTTAAGTGTTTAATACATCAATTAATCAACAGACAAGTAGCAGTTTGGTACCTCGTTCTAATAACCCATGTCCAGGCCAAAAATTTTGCAACAGCTATGGCCACCGGGGCTGATGTTAACGTCCTCAGCAGTCATAACGCCTCCAGTCCCACCCGTGTTCTCAAATTTTTAAAATTGGTTTTAACCATTTCCTCCGGGGGGCAGGGTATGCGGGGCAGACCAAAAAGACATAGCCGATAGACTCTATCTGGTCACTACACCACGGACAGGTAGCCGTGGTCTGACCACCCCATTTTTTGCAAAAGATCTTAGTGGTAACGTCCCAACTCTGAACTGGTGGTACAACTTCCTGTCAATACTCTTAGTGATAACATCCCAATAAAGTTCAAGCGATGGGTCGAGCTTGTGATTCAGGAGCCTACCAGTCAGAGAGAAAGAGTCAGACTGGGCAACAAGCTGATTCCTTTGAGCCGCCCAGTATAGATCTTTATATGCCCTTTTAGAGGGGAATACATTACTACCGGGGTTCAACCACAGCTCACTTAAGCCCATATTCTCCAGTACGGTTTTAACAGTCTTAAACCACCGAAGACTGCCAACCTACTATGCATCTAACATCTGGTATTTCCTTCGCAAAAGATGCATGTTCCGGCGTTGTCCAAATCCTCCTCCACAGGGCAATAGTGCTAAAGCGTGCAGCGTCATCAATCGTTCGACAGCCTAAATCCAGTAACAAGGGTTTCATAGGGGTAGATTGAGGCAAACCAACCAGGGAGAGCAACAATTTATTTTGTACTCTAACTAGGGGGGACAAGTCTGAGTAACCCCAAAGGTCCGCACCATACAATATTGCTGAATTTATTTTAACATTTTATATTTTAAGTGCAGGACCAATTCTTTTAGTTATTGAGGATTTCTGTTCCTTGATAAGACACCCGGTCAGATGGGCAAACTTCAGAGAGAGAACATCAATCTAGGCTTTCCATCTAACCCTGTTTTCAAGGACAACCCCCAGATAGGTCATCGTCTTCACCTGTTCTAACCCAGTACCATTCATACTGACATTACCCGCCAGCGGTCTATTTTTTGTTAGCACCATAAATTTGGTTTTACTCACATTGACCTGAAGGTCATTGATCTTACAAAATTCCTCAAATTTATTTAGTGCTATTTGTAGCCCCTTTTGGGTTTTGGAAAGAATGAGGGTATCATCTGCAAAGATGAGGAGTGGGAACTTTGAACCACCTAGAGCAGGAGCATCCGTCGGTGTGTCCGCAAAAAACTGCACAACTCTGTTGATAAATAATAAAAACAGAGTCGGAGCTAGTACGCACCCCTGGCAGACACCACGAGTAACCGGAATTCTCTGAGTAACCTGACCCTGCCTACCCCATCTAACTTGTGCAAAATTTGCTTCATTGGTGTTCATATTGTTGAGTGTTTTATGTTTTAGAGTTTTGAATACTGTAGAGCTTGTAAGTATTTTTAAAAGTATTTTTCACATTCTCACTGCATTTGTGCTAGATATATATTTTTTACTACTTTAGGCTTGTAAAAGTTTTTGTGTTTATCCAAATGTAGGCTAATTCTTTTTTGCAAGTGGCTGTTAGTGGCCAGCTTTGGTTTGGCACCAGTAGTCCAGACACACTTTTTCCTTTGTTCTTCCCATGTGCTCGCCCACCGTATTGTGCATGTGTGTGCTTCTATAAATTGGTTAATTCATTGTTTTTCCTCAACTTTTAAAAGTACTATAAAGGGATCATTTTTTGCCTTGCGCTGTTTCCATTTGGGGACATTTTAAATACTATTTTACTTTTTTTCCACTGATTGCATTTTGCTATACTGCTATTATATTCTTTTCTATGTTGGATTTCATTTTATATTATTGTTGCTGCTTTACTAGTGGTGTACTAAGGTTCCACATATAGGCCCATTTCGTTTTGGAGTTATATCTGTGCAATCCTTGGCCTGCAATCTTGCAGGTTTTTGTTAGTGGAAGTGGATAAAGGGGCCAGTCAAAGTAGGACATTCATGGTTTCTTTGTTTTTCATACTTTCTTCTTTTTTTGCAACACCATGTGCATGTCATAGAATCCCACCATTTTGTGGAGGCTGTGTGCATTTCTTCTAATTAATGATTTAATCCCACTTTTAAAAACATTTTCTAAGAGCATTAATAGCAAGATCCCATGTTATTTGCGTTCATTTTTGCTCTTGTTTACTAATACTTGTTTCCTGATATTTTTATTTGTGTCAATCAGTCAAAATGGCCCTACTCGGCTTAAACAACAGCCATAAAAGTACAGACAAGTACAAAATTGCAATATCTTCAATAATTATAAGCTTACTGTTTGCTTAAACAGTTCATCTAAAATAATTCTTTACATCCTATTTACTAAACTCATACTACTGATGGTCAACAGGTTTCCTTATTTTCAGGGGACTTTGGATAAAATCTATTACAACCAGATAGCTAATTTCTAAAGAAATGCCTGATTAGTCCTTCTTATCTTGTAGGCATGCGGTAGTGGCAATAACAGGGCTTATTTACAAGGGAATAGCACCACCAGAACGCCACTTTTAGTGATTTTCTGAAGGATATAGTCTCTTCTCCTTATTTACAAAGCGGGGTTAAGCCATTTAATGTGGCTTAATGCCACCTTGTAAATAAGTGCCATTTTCACGCTTCACTTAGTGTGAAAGGGGCATGCAATGGGTGTTGCTGTGGGCGTTCCGCCGCAACACCCATTGTTTTTTGACGCTTCTCCATATTTACAAGGATGAGCTGCACCAGAAAGTGACATTTGACCATGAGTTGGTGAGAGACACTCGAGAATACAGTATTTAAGGAGGTTTGGGACGTGAGCACTGATAGACTTTGGCATCAATACATGTCGACATTTAAGGACTAAACATTACTAACATTTTGAGCCCACTATCCCCTGGAGGTCGGCGAGCACACCCAGAGGGGTACACAGCTAAATTTTGAAAAGCTGGTGGATTGATGATCCTTGAATAAAAATAGATTCAATCTTGTGAGTTCCCAACCACCAAGGGCTGTCACAATTCCTTTTTTGTCCTGAAGAAGACCTTACTTGATGTATCTACAAACACATATATATAGAGGGTCGAAACGGTCTCATGTCCTGGCTCACTATAGCAATTATTTAAAAAAATATGTCTAGCTAAAGTCAAAGACATGAAAAGGACGGAGAATGTTTCTTATTGTCTTGTTTATTGTTTGAATTTGAAAAGTCACCCATTTGCACTATATGTCACCACAGTCACCCATTGAATTGTCTGTGTATTTGTTATAGTGTTTCCTTTGTATAAAGTTGTTTACACAATTAGCGTTGAAAATAGAGAAACAAAACAAATATTTTAATAAATATATATATTTTTGAAAAAACTTACTGAGATGTGGTACATTTATAAAAGTTTAATACAAAATCTCTATTGATTGTTAAAGAAATAATCAGGGTCTGAACTAGTACCCCGTGGTACTTACCCAACGGAACATCTCGTAGCTTTATAAAAACGAAGGCCAGATAAAACCTTGTCTTCAGATGGCGATACGATAAGAAATTATTATTTTCTCCCCGTATTTGGCTCTTTCTTTCTTTCTTTTCTTTGTTTTCTTATGCGTAGCATAAGGTAGGGCTGTGTTCTCGCCCCTACCCATTTTACTGCGTTTTATAATGATTTCATGGATTTTTTAAATTGGAGTGCTAATGAAGCCCCTCGTTCAGCAGGCTTGAGGGTTCTGGCTCTCATGTTTGCTGACGATACTCTTTTGCGTTCAACAGTCACCCATGGGGCTCCAAAAACTACTTGATCATTTTAGATGATTCTGCGGGTTGAGGGGGCTGGAAATTAATATCAGTAAAATTAAATGTATGGTTTTTAATACCCGTTCTTCCTCATGCTCAAACCCCAGATTGGACGGTGTCCCTTCAGAGCAGGTACACTTTTTTGACTATTTGGGGCTCACCCTAGATCAGAAGTTAGACTGGTCATCACGTCGCTAAAAGAAGACTAAAATTGGACCAGCAAACCGGAGGGTTGGTGAAGCTATACAAATGGTCCCTCTGTAAATTTGTATCGGCTGTTGTCCAACTATATACATATCAAGCTCTTGCAGGCGCCCTTTATAGTGCAGAGATATGGGGCCACAAAAATCAAAAACCTTTGACAATGGTAGAAAATAGATTCATTCGGCAGCTTTTGTGCTTACCAGTCAGCACTCCACTACTATTGAGGCTTGATTTGGGACTCAGACTGATCACTGACAAGATAGAACTTCACACGTTCATTTTTTGTAGACACATTTGGGCCACCTCAGAACTTCTGTTGTAGCTTAGGGGGTTGGAGGAAATTCTCAGTTACCCGAATGCAACCAAACTCCCCTGGATTCAATTTGTCAAAGACTCCCTACAGGAGATTGGCTACACAAATCTCTGGGATGACCCAGTGGGCAGTTGCCCATCAATTACTGTGAAGAAGATGAAAATCCAATTTAAAAACTGCAAAAGCAACAATCTTTTAATACATGAACAAGGCACTTTAGCCCCATTATTTTCTTTTTTTTAGATCAAATTTATTTTTATTGAGTTCAGCAATGTAATACATAAAAGCATTTGGACAAATATGACGTTGCAGGTGACTTACAATACCATTCGCTACATATGCGTTAGATATCGGAGCATTGGGGGCGGATGCCATGTGTCCATGTGAGCTCGTGAGATATAAATCTGTCAAGACAATGCAAACTAGAACTCCTGTACCCAAACCCCCCTCGAGGCCCTCACTAACCCCAACTGCCCCCCACCTCTGGTGCCCTCCCTCTTTCATCCCCCCTCCCTCCGGTGTGTTCTGATGAGTCAACGGTGGGTGACTGAAAGGACCTGAATCAGACATTGCGCCCCGAATCGTCTGTTCCTTTTGTGGAATTCATCTGCTAATATGAGAACCCTTAGGTATTTAGGGCACGTAAGCTCATTAAATTCTTGGGTTAGCAGTGAGACCAATGGCAGCCATATTTCTTTAAAAGTGTCTGATGTTTGTGTGAGGGAGGCTTGTATCCTCTCCATCCCCATTATGTACCATAGCCAGTGGAGCCACCTTGTGTGCATAGGCTTTCGTGAGGTGCCCCAGAGTGAGAGGATGTGTTGCGTCGCTGCCCCTACCGCCAGTCCCATCTGTTTCCCCCGTAGTGATTTGAGCGGGAATGTGAGTTTGTTGGGGAGACCTAGTAACGTGTATGCCGGGAAGTGGGGGATCTCCGTTTCAAAGTATGCGTCTATGTCCCGGAGTACCGCCTCCCAGTATTCATGCACTTCTGCGCATTCCCAAAGTATATGGAGCATGGTCCCCGTTTGTCCGCATCCCCTTCAGCACGTGGGGTCTCTCCGTGGGTTGCTCTGGGGCAAACGTTTCGGTGTCAGGTGCCAGCAGTAGGCCAGAAAAACAACTACATTAGTATGGGGTCCTAGGGCTTGTTTAACGACACACCAGATACATGCCCTACTTTACACTAAACAACTGGAAATAGTATCTGGGAGTCAATAGGCCAATACAGAATCTACTTTGAAAAGTAACCAAAAACCTTATTGTGTGGTGATTGGCATGACATGACTATGTGTCTTACTGTGCACGGATTCTCCTTTTTGGAAAAAAGGGCCCATCAGTTCCCGCCTGAATCCGCCCTACATCATCTGGGCTCTCCTTACCCAGGAGAAAGTAGTATTACTATCAGTGTGGTATGATAGTGTAACTTTAGACAATTTCCAAAGTGTACTTATAGGACCGTCAGGTCCCATATCTGTTATTCAGTATGGACTACATGTTTCAGCAAGTGTGATGTAAATTATCACTGCTTTCTTCAGGACCTTGTTCTTAATGGCTACTGTGTGAATAAATAAAGGAAAAATATCACCTGTATATTTTCACTTTTGTTCTGTCTTCTCCACTATTATTGGTGAACAAGAAAACAATTATTCGTGCAAGTGTGAAACAAAGTAGAAACTTAGAAAGGCAAAGATCTTGAACCCATATTTGGGCTAAGACAACATTTCTTTACGAGATTGGTTATTTAATCACCATATCTTTTTTATAAAAGCAAAAATGCTACTTATCTCACCTCAATTTAGTAGGAGGAAAAGCATCACCCCACCTGGCCGCTGCTCAGGTAAGAGGAGCACCGCTCTAGTAAAAACACAGAACATGACGCTTGAATTCGCACAGGTAATGCCACGTGTTAGCTCTGACTCAATTACATATAGATAGATATCACTATCTCGTATTCTTAGGGAATATTATAGTTCACCTGTACATAATTAGCTGTTTGTACAGGAATATACAAAAGATATTATTAATTATTGTGTCATCCAAGGACACAGGTATCGCGTTTCAGCCAGAAAACGTCGATGTTTTTTGAGAATGGTTAAGCGCACCAAGAGAGCCTTTTCACTAGAAGTGTCATGGAAATGTGTAATGCAATTTGCATGCCAAATAAATATTATAGTCAAAAGCCCGAGTGTAAAGGCAGATGTATGTCTCATGCTGACTTCTTAGGAGACACCGGATGGTTATGCTAAGAGATTTTGGCACCATTCCTCAGCAATGTATAGACTCTGATATATCATATCTCACTGCCGGGCTCTTCGAGTTTATGTTTGGGTCTCTCCGACGCTGAATGGAACTGCAGTAATGAGAGTGTCAATGCGGCGCGCCGCTTAGTCTAAAATGAGAAAAGTATTCGCGTTGCTTGCCGCTTGTTATTCAAAACGGCATCCATTTACCGCGTCTGTTTATACGATGTTTGTTACGTTCTAAAAGCGCAGATCAACAAAATAGCCTTCAGATACAACGCGAATATGCTGAACATTGCCTGTAACATTTTATTGAGAGGACAAATAATCCTTAACATATGTCAACAAAATAGCCTTCAGATACAACGCGAGTATGCCGAACACTGCTTGTAACATTTTATTAAAAAGACAAAAAATGCTTAACATATGTCGCATCTCGTTATTTCCTACCTCCCTGTCGGTACTCCGAGCGTCCCTCTGTGCAATCTGGGGGGCGCCGGAGTTCTGGCGAAGTACCATTTTGTTTAATTTGCGGTCATGTGATCTCGTTTTCCTCGTGACCGCTCGGAACTACAAAAATACATAATAAACTTGGGAATTGTAGTTCAGTTATCATTTGGTGCCCAGGAAACTACCAAAGGTGCTTAGTGTGCATGGGAGTTGTAGTTCAGCACTGGTACGACTTTTTGGTGTACATAGAAGTAGTGATATAGCACATTACTTATAAATTTAAAAGTAAACTACACAAAATGCACAAATTGCATGGCCGCGCAATGTATCTAAGAGTTGTAGTTGCACACTGGTACAACTTCTTGGTGTGCATAGAAGTAGTGATATAGCTCATTACTTATAAATTTAAAAGTGAACTACACAAAATACGTAAATTGCATGTCCGCACAATGTATCAGAGACTCAAGTTCTAAGTTAATTGTCTTTGGACTACCAAAGACGCTTAGTGTGCATAGAAGTGGTAGTTCAGCACTATTACAACTACGTGGTGTACATAGAAGTAGCGGTATGGCACTTTACTTGTAAATTAAACAAAATGCGCAAAAAGAAGAATGGCCTGCGCAATTGTATTTAGGACTCAAGGTCTAAGTTGATTATCTTTGAAGGCCTTAGGTGTCTGTACACATTAAAGTTGTAAGACATTTTTCGATTGCAGGTTCCTCCTACTAAATTGAGGTAAGATAAGTAGCAATTTTGCTTTTATAACAAAAAAGATATGGTGATTAAATAACCAATCTCGTAAAGAAATGTTGTCTTAGCCCAAATATGGGTTCAAGATCTATGCCTTTCTAAGTTTCTACTTTGTTTCACACTTGCACGAATAATTGTTTTCTTGTTCACCAATAATAGTGGAGAAGACCGAACAAAAGTGAAAATATACAGGTGATGTTTTTCCTTTATTTATTCACAAAGTAGCCATTAAGAACAAGGTCCTGAAGAAAGCAGTAATAATTTACATCACACTTGCTGAAACATGTTGACCATACTCAATCACAGATATTTTGTTAAATCTGTTTGTCTATTCACATTTTAATATTGGGAGCTTTGAGGGAACAGAATAAAATGTACACATCCACTCAATAGCTACCTAATTTTAACACCACTATTTCTCACATTTACTTTGGCACTGTAATTTTGTTACCCGCATAATAACATCCTGACGGTCCTATCAGTACACTTTGGAAATTGTCTAAAGTTACACTATCATTACCACACTGATAGTAATACTACTTTCTCCTGGGTAAGGAGAGCCCAGATGATGTAGGGCGGATTCAGGCAGGAACTGATGGGCACTTTTTTCCAAAAAGGAGAATCAGTGCACAGTAAGACACATAGTCATGTCATGCCAATCACCACACAATAAGGTTTATGGTTACTTTTCAAAGCAGATTCTGTATTGGCCTATTGACTCCCAGATACTATTACCAGTTGTTTAGCTAGTAGTAGGCCACCTTTACCGCCGATTCTCTACTGGCTGTATTTCTAGTGGTGCGGTGCGCCTGGTAGAAGATGTCTTGCCATTCTTTATCTGAGAGCGTGCGTCCCAGCTCTCGCTCCCATCGTCTCTGACCTGCTGATCGCGTAATGAGTGGGGGGTGAGTCAGTAGTTTATATAATTCTGTGATTGTCCGTGAATCTGTGGATTTGGTGAGAAGCCATTTCTCATACGTGGTGAGGGGGCGGCTCACGTGAGGTATGATGTCCTTGTGCGTAAGCCAGTGCTTGATCTGAAAGTACTGAAAGCGTTGTGGTTTGTCAATCGCATACATGTCCCTTATTGTGTCCAGTGTCATTAAGCCCTGTAGATCGAACAGATGCCCCGCTGAGCGACACTCGATCTGCCGCCACTGTGGGAAAGAGCCAAGGACCGCCCCAGGCGGGAATGCCGGGTTATCCAGCAGGGGCGTCATCGGTGATGGAAAGAATGTGAGGCCCCTAGGGACCGCCACCGCATCCCATACCTGGAGAAGCGTCCTTGTAATGGGTGATTTTTTGATGTAGGCCGGCCTATCTGGACGCGCCAGGAATGGGACTCTCCAGAGTGGCATGCCCACCATGGCCCTGTCTTGGAATAGCCAGTGTTTCTCTGAAAGTGGCCGGGACCATTCTAAAAGGTATCGCATCTGCGAAGCCTGGAAGTAGCGCTGTAAGTCTGGCACGCCTAGCCCCCCCTGTGTGATCAGGTCACGCCTCATTGGAGGGCGTTTACCGGCCCAGATGTATTGCTACATGGTGTCTTGCAACTTCTTGATCATGCCCATAGGAGGGGTGACCGGGATGGTCTGGAAAAGTTAAAGCACCTTTGGCAATAGGGACATCTTGACAGCAGCCACTCATCCCAACCAGGAAGGAGCAGTTGTTGTCGCCATCTCGAAATATCCCCTTGGATGCGTGTCAGAAGTTTGGAGTAGTTTAGTTCAACTGTCTGGGCTGTCGTGGGTGTCAGCTCAATCCCCAGGTACTGCAGTGTCATTTGTAGCCCTCCCATCTGTAGCAATCCCCTGTTGGCCTGACGGGTGTTGCTTCCCAGGGGAAGAATTACAGACTTCCCTACGTTCATTTTGAAGCCCGATATCTTCCCGAACATCTCCATCTCCTTCAGAAATGCTGGAATCAATACCCTAGGGTTGTCCACGGCGACAAGAATGTCGTCCACGTAGAGGCTGATGGTCTGTTCCTCACCCCCAAATTTAATGCCTGTGATGTCTCGGTTGTCTCGAATGTGTTGGGCGAAGGGCTCGATGTATATGGCGAACAGCAGCGGTGAGAGCGGGCAGCCCTGCCTTGTGCCCCGTCTAATCTCGAACGGTTTGGAGCTTATCCCATTCACTTTGATCGTCGCCTGGGGTGACGCATAGCAGCTGGCCACCCAGGCCCGGAACCTGTCTCCCATGCCGAACCTCGCTAGCGTTTTATCCAGGTGTTTCCAGTCAACCCTGTCGTACGCTTTTTCAGCGTCGACGGATAGCAAGGCCGCGTCTGAAGCATTGCAGCGTGCCTTGTCAATTACATGCATCAGGTGTTTGGTGTTGTCTGCACACTGCCGGGATGGTACAAAGCCCGCTTGGTCTGGTTCTATTATGCCAGGAAGACATGGGCCTAACCGCGCTGCCAGAATCCCGGTAAATAACTTTAAGTCTAGGTTGAGGAGCGAGATCGGCCTATAGGCCGCACATAGTGTCGGGTCCTTGCCCGACTTCGGTAGAACTATGACGTCTGCCTCCAGCTTCTCCCGTGGGATCGAATCTGGGCCCTGGAAGGAATTGAATAATTTTGTCAGTACCGGCACCAAGAGGGGGCAGAGCGTTATATAAAAGCCCGCGGAGAACCTGTCCGTGCCCGGCGCCTTCAGCAATTTGAGTCTGGCTTTCGCCGAAATCACCTCTTCTAGACGTATGGGGCATCCAAAGCCAGTGCTTTCACGTCATTGAGGGCCGTGACGTCTACGGCATCCAGGTACTTTGTCTCAGCCTCTTCATCCAATTCTGGGTCAGCCGCGTACAGCTTGGCATAAAATGCCCGAAACGTTTCCTCAATGCGGTCGTCTTCTCGAATGTCTTCTCCCCCTTCTGCGCGGACAACTGGGATCTTGGAACGGACAATTTTTGCTTTGAGCTTGCTGGCCAGCAGGCAGCCAGTTTTTTCCCCCCCACGTAGTACGTATGACGAAGGCGCAGCGCCGCATATTCTGCCCGATCTAAATCAAGGCTTGCGAGCTGCGCTCTGGCCGCTTTCAACTTGTGCCAAATTCTGGGGGCCCCTGTCCGACAATGAACCCTCTCCAACTCTAGCACTTGATCCGCCAGCTCCTGGCGCCGTTCTTTCCGTTCTCTGTTGTCTGCTGCCGCAATCGCCATTATTTCTCCTCGGACAACCGCTTTGAGCGCCCCCCAAACCACCGTCAGGGCCACTTCCCCCGTGTCATTTCTGCTTAAGTAATCTGTGATGCTCTGGGAGAGTTGTTGTGTGACCCCCTTGCGGGAAAGCAAATTCTCTCTGAGGCTTCATTTACCCCTATGCGACTGTGTACGTGGGACTGACAAGTGGAGGACCACCGCGTCATGGTCCGATAGGGCCGCTGGGGTGACCTCCATGTCTCGGACCATGGGGGCCAGCTCTGCGGAGCCAATAAAGTGATCTATCCTGGCGTACGTGCGGTGCACATGGGAATAGAAAGTGTACCCTGGGGTGTTGTGATGAATCCCCCTCCATGTGTCTACAAACCCCCTGTCGGCCAACCATTGCTTCCCTGCATTGGAGAGAGCCCCTGAATCACCAAACCTCTGCCCTGATCTATCTCTCTCGTTGTCCATGACCAAATTTATGTCCCCCACCACCAGGACAAGTCTCGCTTCGTTACCCATCACATCCGATAGCGCCCCTTTAAGGAAGGCCTCTTGTTTGGTGTTGGGAGCGTAGATGGACCCCATCGTGAATGACAGATTTCCAATAAAAATAGTGTGGGCCAGGAGTCTGCCTTTGATTTCTGCCACCTTATCTCCCACCCGTCCTTTAAAGTGTCTAGCAAATAAGAGGGCCACCCCTGCTTTCTTCTCTGTGGTGGAAGAGTAAAATTGGTTCGGGAAGGCTCTGGACTTCATGCAGTGCCAATCTTTAGCCAGTAGGTGTGTCTCCTGGAGCAGACATATGGCCGCCCCCAAGTTTTCTAAGAAGAAGAGCACTGCCCTCCTCTTGACTGGGTTGTTGAGCCCCTTTACGTTAAGGGTAAGTACCTGGATGGGTTCGTCAGCCATTCGGTAGAGTGTGCCCTGCCCCTCTATGTCTCGGTCCGATGCCACCTATCGCCCCTGCACCAACTGCCTGAACGAACTGAACACACCGGAGCTCTTCCCCCTCCCCTGTCCCCAACTCCCTCACCTGAACCCCTACGTCGCATACCTCAACCTCAACAGGTGCCCCCATACTCGCTCCCTCCCTCCCCTCCCATTCCTCCCCGACCCCAACTGTGAATCCCCAACTGGTGAACATTGTCCCAGGCCTATGCAACAACAGTCCAGGCCTGTGGTGGAGTCTCGAGTGAAGGGAAAATGTGGCAGTGGCGGCCTCAAGGCCCCCCGTCCGGCCCCCCAACCCATCGCTGTGTTCATGCATGATAACAATATTAGGTGATTTCAACTTTCATTTAGAAAATCTCAAGGATAGAGATTCGTCAAAAGTGAATTGGGGGGACAGACGCTTCACAGTTGCGGCCTCCAGGCTATGGAACACTCTCCCCCTCCATATAAAATCCTGTCCTTCCTTGATGACTTTCCGGAGACAATTAAAAACATGGCTTTTTATTCAGTAAGAACTTGATCCCTTTCTGCACTTGATCTGTACAGCGCCGAGACACCTTAGGGTATTTGTGCGCTAAATAAATTGCATAAATAAATAAATAAATAAATAACACCCCGTGTATGTTCTCTCATGACCCGTCGTTCGTGTCTCTAGAATGAATACGGGATCGCATTGTCTCGTAGGAAGGTGGTAGCCACTTTGAATGTCCGTCGTTTCTGTAGGATGATGGCCGACAAGTCTTGAAACAATTCCACTGTGTGACCTTTAAAGTTAATGGGTTGCTTTTGGCGTGCCTCCTTCCGAATGCGCTCCTTAATGGGGTAATCAGGTAAAAAGGCAAAAATGTCTGGGGGGGGGGGGGGCTGGCGCCCTTCTTGCTGGGCCCTGTCGATTCGGATCACATAGCCCTCGTCCTCCCCCAAAATGTCTCGGAATAAGTCCTGTAGGTAGGCCGTGATGTCTGCTCCTTCCGCCTTCGATGGCACATTTCTGACCCGAATGTTATTGCGTCGTGAGCGATTTTCCAGATCTTCTGTGTGTGCCTGCAGATCCGTTTGTTGTTCATGGAGCCTGATAATTTCCTGCTGCAGGAGTTCCACCTACTCGCTTCTGGCGTGTCCGGTGTTTTCAACCTCTGCCACCCGTTCACCCAGGCCATCTATGCCTCGGCGCAACTCTTTGTACCCTCCCGCCATGTCTTGCCTGAGGGTTTGAATGTCCTCTCGGAGAGAGTTGAATAAGGTCTCCATGAAGGATTTCGTGGCTGGGGCTTCTCCCTCGTCCCGTCCCTTTTTTTTAAGTTGAGTCGACGGCGTTGATTTATCGGGGCTCGTTTCCCCCTTGGTTGCGCCCTTTGCCAGCATCTCTGGGATGGTGCGGGCGCCTCGGCGCTGATTGGAGGACATGATATACCCCCCGTTCCGTTGCTGTTGATGCCGCGTTCATCCGTCTGGGGTACCTCCGGTCCCCGGGGGCTCGATGGGTGCCCCCCGAGTATATGCCCTGGGCCTTCTGGCCTGCTTACTGCCATCCTTGCGATGTTACCCCCTTCCAGCCCAGGTAAGGCCTTGTGGGCGTGCGATGTGCGCTGGGCCCCGGCCCTGCCTCTCGGTGCTGCCCGCTGGTGCGTGGCCTGGCGCAACTGGGTCCGGACCAGTCGCGCGCCGGGGGCTCTATTGCCTGCCCCCCAAGTTCTGTGTCCTGGGTGCCTCTCCGGCCCCTGCGCGGGGGTGCTGTCTGCCTCCTGAAGTGGGCCCGCCCACGTCGGCTGGGTAGGCCCAAGCCGGGGCCTCGAGTAGCGCTGGGCCCCGGACCCGCCTCGAGGGGTCTAGCGCAGGGGAGCCTCACCCCCAAGGCCCCGACCCTGTTATCGCCGTCGCGGAGAGCCCCTCCGGCCGCTATCGCCTGGTGGGCCGGGCCGCTCTATCCAGTCCGGGGCTGGGGGCAGCCTTCTCCGCCGTCGCAGGACCCGCACCTCTGCTACCAGTGCGTATAGGATCTTCTGGGCCCCCGGCAAGCAGCCCTCTCACAGCGGACCGCCGGTGGAGCGATTCAGGGGGTGAAATATAGAGCGTTATTGGTGTGTCTGGGGTTTGGGACGAGGAGCTTCTGCAAGACGCGTCCTCTCAGGCCGCCATCTTAGCCACGCCCCAGCCCCATTATTTTTAGAGATAAAAGACAACTATCATCTGGAAAATTTCTGCGATGGCATAGAGCCGAATCTAGAGAAAAAAACTCTATGGCCATTTTAGACATGGAAGCCTGCCCCTCAATTGTTTTAAGTGAAAATGGTTAGGACCTTTTAATAGTATTGATCGTGCATGCTATAGTGTGATTATAAGAGGGAGGACGTACCCAATTTGCTATTTTCTGTCCTGCTTATAAAAACCATGTGTAAAATGGATGATACCTTTTGCAGGAAAATAGGTACCACAAGGAAGGAGGAAACATATAGGATCCTTCAAGCTGATACAATTCCATGCTTGGTATTTGCGCTGTCTAGATTTCTGTTTCATGCTTGGTTGATATGAAACAAAAAGTATGTTGACTCAAACTCAGATGGCACTTGTCATTGGATTCTATAACCCATGCACTTATGATTTAATTGTTACTACTTCTTATCCTTGGTCTTACTGTACTTTGTGGTCTGCAAGGGTCACACGTGAAGTTTATCTGTACTTTTATTACCTCGTGGATTGTTTTTATCTTTTTAACTTGTTGATGTTTATTTTAACTTCTTGTAGATATTGTAATTTTTTGACTCTATATCTTTTTTTAATGATATACTGCAAAAATAAAGATTATTGGATTGATAATGAGAGGGTGGCTACATTGATCGACTATGCCATAATTCCCTCTCAAAATTTTGGCATAGTGAAAGAATTTGTAATTCGGGATTCGTAGGCAGATATTTTAAACTGCTTTTCCTTTCCTTGCAAAGTGGCGCAAAGTTAAGAGATCACTGGAAGAATAGCTTACCAGTTCATTGCAGGAATGAGCATTGGTTAGTTTGGTCAGCTAAATTAAAATACCAAACTATAGATCATACTGAGATACTCCTGAAATCCCAGGATATTTATACATCTCAGTGTGTATTGAAACATTATGATAGACTTATTGCCGCAATATGGGACGCGGCCATGGTGGGCTTAAATTGTGGAAGGGCAAGGAAGGGCATACCTAGATTCCATAATGAGAGGGCAAAGATTGAATTAAATAAGAACATAAAGGAGGCCTTTAAGAGGGAAGTGCTATTAGGGAGTTTTCCATAAAACAACTTAGGAACAACTTTAGAAAAAAATAGACAAATTATTTGGAAGGAAAACGTGGGACCTTGGATAAAGCAATAGTTTTCTTAGAACAGGAAGAACAAAGGGTTTTTGGAATACAGTCAGCAGTGTACTTGGGCTGACGAAAAGAAGAGAAGTATCGCCAGATGCCTAAGATGAGTGAGGCAGGTTATCTGAGTTATATGAGCAAAAAGAAGAAAATACAGGTGTTATGGGTAATTTGCAATATTGCTCACCCAATTTTGGTGACGATGAGACCTCTCTGCTCCCCACAGTAAGTGGTATTGAGGTGTTGATAAAGAAAGTTAAGAAGCTCAGGGGCTCAAGATCTTGATGGCCTATCCTCAGACATAATAAAACGTAACCCTCGTTTGTGGACCCAAGTTCTGACCCAAGTGTTTGGAGCAATAATAGGAAGCCATAACTTACCAGAAACCTGGAAAGGAAGTATCAGGGTCCCTTTATATAAGAAATATTTATGCGAAACACCTGTTAGGTTTACTGGAAGAATGGGTAGTTAGTGAAAGAGTTCTACCACAGGTCCCACTGGGTTTTCGTACAGGGCACTCAACATTTGATTGTTGCTTAAATCTCAGTCTTCTGGCTGAAGAATATGCCTTTAAAAAGAAGCAGCCCCTCTATATGTCATATAAAGATTTGTCAATGGCATGTGACACAATAAATTGTGCGCTCCTTTGGGAAAAAATGTGAAACTGGAATATTCTGCCTGGCTAATTTAAGCTAATAATTCAATTACATTAGGGCGCATGGGCAGAACCAAGGCGAAATGGAGCACTGTCCAGAAAAATAGTTACTCCTAATGATCTAAGACAGGGGTGTATGCTGGCCCGCTCCTGTTTTTAATAAATATTGCTGATGCTCCATTAGCACTAAACTAGGTTGATTCATTTCCACCCAAATTATGATCAGAAGCTATTTTGTTACTGTATTAGGGAGGTGACCCAGTTTTATTGAACCTCACTTCTGCTGACCTTCAGAGGACACTTGACGCATTCTCAGATTATTGGAAGCTTAATGATTTGCAAATAAATACGTCCAAAACTAAAGTAACGTTTTTTTTAAAGAATTGCACACAATTTGAAGCATAAGTTAGAGGCTAAGGGCCTGATTATGAGGCTGCCAGACTGATAGATGAGCGGCGGACCAGCCACCTCTACGCCGGCGCTCCAATCGCCTTATTACAACTAGGAAGGTTGGACCGCCATTGCACTGTCAATGCCACCAGAGAACTAGCGTTCCTTGGTGGTAGCACAGCAGTGTAGAGGCAGCAATATGCTTAGCAGGACTGCCACGGTGCGGTCCCTGCAAGTTTGTTAATCAGGTGGGGGAGGACAGTTGCATTTGCACTTTCTGTGAATATGTTTTGTTGTCTCTACCTCATGTAATTGTATTTTGTACATGTTTTCATAAAGAAAGAAGAGCTTTGCTACTGCCTGTTTTTGGAATTTTACTGGTTTACCGTGTTAGTTGTTTATTTAAATTAATTTCAAAATTTAATAACATGAGATTGTGTCACACTGTAGGGTAAGTTTGGTCCTTGGTATCCGAACAGCTGGCCACTTTGAATTGATTATAGTTATAGATTTTTAGTTGTGCAGCTCTGAATATCAATTTATTATGTATTTAGGAATTGTTTTTTAAGTAATAATATGTATTATGATTTATTATAAATCGTATGGTATAATGTAAAATATGAATTGTTTGTATTGCCTTACTGGCATGAAATCAAACTATTAAAATAAATCCAAATTCATTGCATCAAGATTTAAATGTGAGGCGGCCCTTCTTGGTCTCTATATTTATACTAAACATACTCTGCTTGATATCCTGAAACCTATTTTGGATGTTACAATAGAATACAACAAGGGTGTAAGACGTTCTTTGTTGTTATACATTAATAAATCTTTAAGCACCCTAAATCTGAATGAAACTTGGTCGAATTCCATACCAACCTTACAATTTAAGGCAATTCCAAAGCATGTGTTGTGGTGCTATTCCACTCCTCTGACCTTTATCTTTTTAAGGGGCAAAGGGTTACAAACTACCCAAATTACAAAAATGCATGTCATGCTTTTTTGAGATTATGCTTTCTACTGTTGCCTATATGGGAAATTAAAGAACACTGGTTTTAATTCATCTATTGCCTCGACTACCTATAGATTATGAACGTCATTCAGTGAAACTCTGATTTACATGATTTATATCTGACCTGCAGTGCTGAGGACTTTTGGGAGAATGTTGAGATCCACATTAGGAGCTTATAATATCGGGTCAGATTTTACAACAGTACACTTTTTGCTAGGCAGACAAGACTTGGTGCCTGATTTCGGGGATGGTAGATAACACTCTCTCTGTCAGGGTGGCATAGGAAATTACCTGTGCCAAACTGACTACCATCCATCAAATTTAGAGATGACCACCGGCCCAACGGTTATGTCTGTGTCTTGAAAGGAAACAACATCGCAGTGCTTCACTTCAAGGTGGAAAACATTTGGTTGGCGACCACCATCTATTTTGATGACTGTTCACCAAACTTTTAAACTTCTTGGTTTTTCGGAAACAAACTGCCAAGATGTGAGTTTGTTTCTGAAAAAGCAAGAAACTACTGACCCTCACACCCAGAAATTTTTCTCTGGGGTGTGGGTGACATTATTTTTTGTTTCTTCTGCCCCTCACTGCCAGGTTTTACCTGGAGGTGATGGACAGAAAAAAGGACTTTACCCCATCCATCATGCCGCCAGAGGAAGCTTACCATTAATGGAGCTAACAGGATCTCCGTCAATGAAAAGCTTATTTCCACCAATCTCTAAATGAGGCGGCCGGCCAAGAGTTTTGACAGGCCTGGTATTCCATAATATTTAAGACAATGGCCCACATGCATCAAGCATTTTTGGAGTCGCAAACGGTGCGATTCCTTAAAATCGGCTGTTTGTGATTCCAAAAGTGCTGTTTGGGATGCATCATGCTATTTTAGAAATCGCAACTTTTTTGCGATTTCTAAAATTGCGATAGCATATAAGAAATCGCAATTTTGCGATTTCTTAAATGCTATGCATCATTTCCAAAAAATGTGCGATTTTTCAAATTGGAAGTGCAAATTACCACGAAGTTCAACCTCGTGGTAATTTGCGAAATTGTTTAAAAATGCACAAAAATGCATTTTTTAAACTGTTAAGTTACAGACTCACATGTCCTTAGGACATGTGTGCATGTAACTTCTACTGAAAAGTACATTTCATGGGTGCAGGGGGGGGTCATTTAGACCCCCCTCTCCACCCTTGAAATGGATTGATGAATTGCGATTTCAAATTGCGAATTCGCAATTCTAATTCATTCCTATGGGCATTTTGGCCCATAGGAATGAATGGGAATTGCAAATTCGCAATTTGAAATTCGCATTTTTTATGCGACTCGGTAAAAATAGCGATTTTTACCGAATTCCATAAAAAATGAAAAAATAATCATGCATAGGCTTTTGCAATTTCTAAATTGCGAATCGCTATTTTTCGCAATTTAGAAATCGCACAAGCCGATATTGATGCATGTGGGCCATAGTACCCAGTCTGCCAAACTCTAAATCAGGCCCTTGGCTTTGACTAGTAATATGAAGAAGTTCTTTTTAATGTCCTTTGCTCTCACACATGATCAATGTTTTAACAAACAGACTGGCAGTTGATCCTCTCTTTTGGCAAGGTTTCAATTAATTAACCAGCTGTTGGAACTGACCTCATGGTGAAAGTCAACATTTTAAAAGCATTTTATTCTATTGATTAAAGTTCCTTCAACTCATTAGCCCGAGAGCCATGTGAATTTTTATTATTATTTATACGAATTATAATAAAATGTTTTAGTCCGTTTCATATTCTGTTTATGTTTAATCTCTTACTCTGTGAAAAAGATACTTTAAGTTTCTGTTCGAAATGCCACCTTTTATTCTGACACGATTATAAGAATTGCGAAATGATGTTTCAGTTCTTTTCATACTCTGTTTACGTTTACTTTTTAATGACTACAGACTATGAACATTAACAACACGCTTTGAGTTTCCGTTCAATAAGCCGAGGGCAATCTTTTCTCCTGACATGGTTTTTATTAACCAATCAACACCAGTAAACTGAACTGATTTAAAAATGGTCGATTAGCAGACATTAGAGAACAACTGCAGTGGCATTTTACATTGTCATACTCACCAGATGTTGTTTCCTGCTGTTGGCTAGTGTCTGATAAGCATGGGCTGGCTGGACCTGTATGGGTTCTGCTGGTCTCCTCAGTGTTTTCGTGAAACTTGTCTGGGACGCATGAGCTGTGATCGCAGGCTATAGGGGGGCAGTTCCATTTGGGCTGACTGCTGCTTAGCTCTTGTTCTGTAACAGAGGGTTGAAGAACACCTTTAGACAATGTTGCTTGGTGATGAGGCACAGATTAAACAAGCTCAAGGCAAGCACTATGGCGATATGGCTCATGTTGATAAAAACATGGTTGTGGTTGTGGTTAGCAGAAATCACACATAACAGCACCACACAGTTCCACACTCCAATCACCATATTACAGTACTTATGGGTTTCATCCCTGCTTTATTCCATTTTTGCATCCACCAATTACCAAAAAACTTCCTAAAGTGCAGGACAAAATAGCCCAAATTCAGAGAATGCTAAAAGACACTCATGCACAACTCAAGAAAGCGAAAACCGCATACAAGAAACACATAGGCAAACACTGATGACTTGGTCCTGTTTATAAAAGAAGAGACAAGGTGTGGCTATCCACAAAAAACATCCATTTCAAAAGACATAGGGGCATATTCACAAGAAGCTATCACCGAATGAACAGCACTTTATCGCAGCCAAAGTTGTGATACATTTACCTCCCCATTCACAAGCTGGTGCTAACAGCCCACAGCACCAGTTTTCCCGTGATAGCAGCCGCAAAAAACATCGCCACAGAGGACCCCCGCAGCTATCGCTAATGAGATGTAGAGTAGGCGTTCCCATGCCAAAAGCCGCAACCACACCACACCTCAACATTCACAATGACCAGACAGATCGGCGATAAGAACAAAAAACACGCAATAAGGCGTGTTAGCAGCAGGAAATTTACACCTGCTCTGACCTGGTGTAAAGTCGGACCACAGCCTGCACCACAATAGGGAGCCCAGCCCGGGGCGTCATCGGAAGGGCAACAGATGCCATGGAGCCACACATCATGCAGACCGGACATCCAAGAGGGCCACAACACCCACCCGGCATCTCCCACCAGACCACCACAGAGACAGCGCAGACAAAGACATCGGCCCCCCAGGAAACACACCTGCCTCACAGGCCAACACCTGACAATGTCACTATCTACTACAGGCTGAAAGGGACAACCATCCTACGCATCCTGGCCATCATCGCCCAACAGGCCAACAGCACCAACACAGCGGACAACCAACATGCCACCCCACACCAAGCTGTTGGCTGTGCTGCACCTGTTGGCCCCTGCCACACCCCAACCAACACCTGCCAGAGTCTGCAGAGTTTCACAGCCAGCCACTTCCAAGTCCTCCACACCTGTCCTAGACATCACCATCACCCTGGCACCCCAAGCCCCATACGTACAACACAATGCTCAGGAACCGCTGGAGACCAAGCAAGGACCATACGCCATAGCCGATGCACGCACGTGTAGGGGGCAATCCACAGCACACATGTCCCTCCTGTGCCCCTGGAGACACAGATCACAAACAGCGCCACAGGAAGAACACGTCACACATCAATGTGCAGGCAACATCACAACACCGTGGCACCTTCACCAATGTCACCTCCAAATACACATCCAGTGTGCATGATCCCTTCACCCTCTGACAGTCCATCAGCAACCAGCCTTCCCAGGATGGCACCAAGGGAAATGCACAGCCCCTTGGCAAGTGCCCAATTAACACCCCACTCACCTCAAGTCCACGACCATGAAATCCACAACTCTGGCAATGCACACGTCACAAACTCACAACCAACATGCCCACTCACCAGACACGATCTCCCCCCGGGGTTCAGTATTCTGACCCTCAACAGGGAGACTAAAGGCAGGGGTATAGCTGTTATTTTCAAAACTTGTTACCGCTGCACATTCATCAAGGAGGAGGTGGCCGGCTGCAAATGGGCTAGTTTGGCAATCTCCTTTAATACCCACTCATCCATCTGTGGCCTACTAGTCTACTGTTCCCCCCGGACCTATTTCAGACTTCAAGCCAGCCATTATTGAGGCTGTTAGTTCCCTGGCACTAATGGCTTCGAATTTCTGCCTTCTGGGTGACCTTAACCTACAGTTTGACCATCCCAGTGACCCCAAAATCGGCAGCTTGCTTACCGTTTTCCCTGCCTGTCAATTAAGAAAGTTGGTAGTGGGCCTCACCCACAAGGCCAGGCATTTACTTCACCTGGTCTTTTCTAACATCCCCTCGTTTTTGGTCAAGACGCCCAGCCCCGTGTGTTGGACTGACCACTTTTTAGTTACTTTCTCCTTTCCGATTCCCAAGTCCATACCCAGAACCAACCTCAAGGCCACTCTTAGACATTGCTGGCAAAACTTAATATAAAAGATCTGTTTTCCATCCTGGCATCCCCCCCCCCTATCCTAGACATTGATCCTGAGCAAGCATATAAGTCATTTTGTGACTGGATACTACATGCTCTAGACATTTTGACTCCTGCCAAATGGTCAAAGGGCCGCTGTTCGAATTCTAATCCCTGGTATGATGGACCTTTGGCAGCCTTGCGTAGCATCTGTAAGAAGCTAGAACAGGCCTGGAGAAGGGCCTATGACCCTGGGGCTAAAAAGCTGTACCAGGATGCGATTAAATGCTATCACAAGGCCATACATCAGGTGCGAACGGCCTACCTCACTAACGAGATTAAGTCTAGTAAAAATCCTGTAAAAAGCATTTATTTAAATACTCAATGATTTTAAAACCAGGAAAGATCCCTCCACTCAGTGGATCACGTCTGAACAGCAATGTGAGGATCTGGCCACTTTCTTTGTTCAGAAAGTTGAAGCCATCTATAAATCCTTTGCCATTGGATCTATGGACCCTGCAGTCACATCAGATTCTCGGCCCACCATTACCCTGGCAGCCATCCCTCCTATCTCGCAGGACGAATTCCTTACTCTAAGTAAGATGGTCAAATCAGGTTCTCCGATAGATCCCATGAGGCTTGCCCAATTCAGAGATGCTCTACCTGTTTTAATGACACCTTTACGTCAGATCATGAATGCCTCCTTCTCCACGGCGGTGGTGCCCCTATCATGGAAACAAGCAAGGGCGGTTCCCTTGCTGAAAAAAACGTCACTGGACCCAACTAAACCGGAAATGTTTGGACCCGTATCCCTCCTGCCCTGGGTCGCAAAAATTGCTAAGGCCCATACTAACAACATTCTCTCAGGCTATCTGAATAACATTGGTGCCTCAGACCGCTCCCAGAATTGTTTCAGCCCGGGCCATAGTACAGAGACCGTGCTTTTAGCAGTGAGTGAACATCTACGGACCATCCTGGACGAGGGACAAACTGCGGCTCTCATTCTGCTCGACCTCAACGCCGCATTCTTCACGGTCTCTCATAAGATCCTTCTGCACTGCCTAGAGGAGGTCCCGCCCTGGAGTGGTTCCGTTCTGTTCTATTTGACAGATCATTCCAAGACTCGGACCCACTTCCTCGCACATGCTCAAGTCATCAAGCAGGAGGTTCCTCAGGGCTCAGCATTAAGCCCTGTCCTGTTCAATCTCTATGTTCAACCCCTGGCGGCGGTGGCGAGGAATTCTGGCTTGACCATGGTCTTGTACGCCGATGATACGCAGCTGGTGGTGGCCCTCTATGATGACCATACTCGGGGCGCCACGCATTTTATGGGCGGCTTAGCTGCGGTTACACATTAGATGACCACCAACTGCCTTCCACTTAACGCCAACAAGTCAGAAGTACTGCTGGTGGAGAGAGATAAGGGGCTCTGGAGCAAGCATTGGTGGCCGGTGTCTCGGGGGAAACAACCTTTACAACGCAACTTTTACAACGCACTACCATTACAACAAAACTTTTACAATGCAACATCCATTACAACGCATGCATTTACAACGCAACCATTACAACGCATGACACTACAACGCACACCACTACAACGCATGTCACTACAACGCAGTCATTACAATGCATACCATTACAACGCATAGCATTACAACACATAGTACCCTTACACTATCCAACACTTACCCTATTGTTGCACCCCCTGGAGTTAGAATAGTAATTTTTACCCCTACACAATCCAACACTTACCATACTGTTGCACCCCCTGGAGTTAGAATAGTAATTTTTACCCCTACACAATCCAACACTTACCATACTGTTGCACCCCCTGGAGTTAGAATAGTAATTTTTACCCCTACACTATCCAATACTTACCTTACATACAATGTAATGTTATGTGTTGTAATGGTATGCGTTGTAAAGGTAGTATGCGATGTAATGGAATGCGTTGTAAAGGTAGTTTTTAAAAATTCGTTGTAAATGCATGCGTTGTAATGGAATGCGTTGTAATGCATGTTGCGTTGTAAAAAATGCGTTGTAAAGGTAGGCGTTGTAAAAGTTTGCGTTGTAACGTCATACATCCCTGGCTCTGGGTAGTGCCCACACTCATAAGCCAGCTGTGAAAAACCTAGGGGTCTGGTTTGACTCTAAGCTTGGGTTTCAGGAGCATACCAAGAAGATTGCTGGCACTTGCTTTGGTCTCCTCCTGGGTTTGAGACCCATGCTGGGTTTCTTTGATCCACCTACCCACCAGTTGACAGTTCAAGCAACTATCTTGTCTTGGCTAGACTATGCTAACTCACTTATGTTGGGCGCCAATAAGGCGGAAGTTAAGTGCCTTTTGCAGGTCCAGAACAGGGCTGCCAGAGTCCTGTTGCGGCTCCCCAGGACTTGCTCTGCGACCGGTGCACTGCGGCGCCTGCACTGGCTACCCATGCCTGAAAGGATTCAATTCAAGGCATTATGCCTGACCTTCAAAACCTTTAAAGCTGTCTTCCCCCAAGATTTTGTCTAACTTGTTGATCCCCTATGTACCCACACGCCAGCTACGCTCGGCTGAGCAATTCTTGGCAACGGTCCCCTGGGTGAAGCACCTCAGAGCGGGGGGTTGGTTATTTCGGTACCTTGCCGTCAAACTATGGAATTCCCTCCCTGCTCAGATTCATCAACTAGATTGCCTGTTGTCCTTCCGTAAATCTACCAAAACCTTCCTATTTCCTACGGTCTAGCTTTTGCTCTCTACTGACACTGCTGGAAGCGCCGAACACCTCTCCACTGAGGCAGCTGTACACTATACAAGACTCCCTAACATAAGATAACTTACAATGGTAATCTGGGAAAGCCGTGAACATGACCAATCAACGGCATGGCACCTCAGCCACACAATATCTGAATGTGGGGAGGGGTGAAAACCAGGCATGTGTGAAGCACTGAGTAGAACCATGATTGGCAAATTACACAATGCCAAGAGTGGCGGCGAAATGCTGTACAGACCACGGTATGAAGAACACACCCATATCCACAGCAACATACACCTCTGGTGTATGGAGTGGAGTCGACAGGGGATGCAACCATGTCACCCCAGCCAGTGGGGGTCCTCGCATATATGTTGCCTGTTATGAACTCCCATAAGCGTGAGCAGAGTGGGTTTGCCCAGCTTACGCCAGGCCAGCGTAGGGGTGTGAATAAAAAGCACGAAGCCCTGGGCGTGTTCCTCTTCAGGAAAGCCCAACGTGTCTGCCAGGAGGGCACCTCCCACCTCGCCATGAGGCCCATGCCGCACTCGTCAGCGGAGTTGCTTGAGATCCTGTGCGCCTGCCATACCCTGGCCCGCTGGACCAACAAACCCATCTGGGCCGACCCTACGCAGCCAGGCCACACTGATCAGCAGCCGACACCGGCGTGTGTCAAGGAGGGTCCACCACGTGCCGGCGCAAGCTCCAAGCCCTAGGCCCGTGACCTGGCCAGCCTTTCAGACTACCGCTGTACCCCTGACGCTGGCCTACATTACTCCTTTCTCATGTACATATTCTACCAGCGTCCCAGTGGGTCCAATATGTGAAACAGTGTCCTGGCTCCAGAATGGCAGTGACCCCAAATCCAGGCCAGCGGCCACAGCACCAGACCCCCCCCCTAAAATCAGTGAGGCATAGTTCTATATGGGAATCTTGTGACACATGCTGCCAAAAAACCCTGTTCAACGCCAGCCGGCGAGCCGTGCTGCCACAAACCCTGTTCGATGACATCCGGTGAGCTGTGCTGCCACAAACCCTGGCCACCGCCAGCCGGCGAGTGGTGCTGCCACAAAACCTGTTCAACGCCAGCTGGCGAGCCGTGGATGAGGGACCAGGACTACCGTGCGGACCGAAAAGGTCTCACATTTAGCACCTAGTCGTGAATCACGAATGGCAGAGTCCACACCTGTGGTCGCACGGAGAGGAGAAAGAGGAAGATGCGGCTCAGTCCGGACAAAAGCAGAGTCACAGTCACGGAGGTGACCGAACCTGAACTACACAGGCCAGTGTGGCCACCAACCTATGCCAGCGACACTCAGTGAATGGCCTGTGCTGACCGCTGCCTCCGGCCTCCGGCCTTCACTGGTCACAGATTTCGACCTGAACAGCGAGTATGCAAAGGCAGATTACACATCATTGCACGCAAGGAGATGATGTCGCCTTGCATCTTGGCGGAGAGAAAAAGATCATCGTTGCAGAGGTGTTCGTACACTACCGACAGCTGCCCTGGTGTCACTAGCACTGTGCATCGTGAGCCAATGACACATGGCTGTGGGCCACTGCTGACCACTGCCTCCGGCCTATGCTGCGGTCCAGTAGGTGACAGAGTCATGATTTTGCTATGGTGGAGTTCCTATCAGTGTACCGGCATCTTCGCAGACTGCATCCCCACTCAGCCCCGGTGCCACTAAGTCAGTTCTCCCACATTCATTGACACTCTCTGGTCAGACTTTGGTGGTGTCTGAGTCTATGGACTACGGTCTGCACCCTGTCTTCCTCTCCCTCTTCTTCCTGGCCTTCCCTGATCCCGTTGTTCCTTGCTGGTAGTGTGTGGGTGTTGGAGGGTTTGAGTTGGCTTCTGCGCTGGGTCAGGGTGCATCCATGTTGCTACGTGCTTTGGCTTGTTCCTGGTGTATTTTTTCTGTAGTTTTTATGGTGCATTGTCCCACCAGACGTGTGAGATTTGCAGGCCTGTGGCTGGTTTTCGCTACTTTTTGTTCCGCGTTTGGCCCCATCCCATGGTTTTTTACGTTCGCGTATTGCATTTATGCCACGTGGCATTGATTTTTACGCGGACATTTACAGCGTTTTCTGGTGTAGATCGCATGCTACTGCCTTGTTGTGAATTTCACGTTGACAAAGGATTATTTTCCCGTCATAGGCTACGATGTTGAAAGTTGCGTTACGCTACTCTTGCAGTAGTTATCACACATTCAGTTATACACAGTATGTTCAGTCCCAAGTTTATTGGTCCTCATAAGGTAAAAAAAAACATATCAATCCATTCGCAGTGAAGCTAGCTTTACCTTCCAATCTGCATACACATCCTGTTTTCCATGTGTCTCTTCTTAATCCCTCACATATTCCTGTCAAGATGAAACCCATTTCGGTATGGGTGAACAACAATTTGGAATACAAGGTAAAAGGAATTCTGGATGCTAAAATGAAAAGCTTAAACTGTGGTATCTGGTGGCCTGTAAGAGATATGGACTGGAGGAGAACTCGTGGGAACCAGCCTCGGAATTACATGCTACCAGACTGGTGGCCTCCTTTCATTATCGATATCCCTATAAACCTTGTACCTGAAAGTGTTCTCCGAGGAAGGGATGTTCCGTCAAAGCACATTGGTCGACTATAAAGAGGTACAGCTTGCACACTGTCAGGAATCACTGTAAAGTAAAGTAGTACAGGAGCAGAGCAAGGGAATACATTCACTGTATGTTTTAATAAAGATGTCTTCCTAGGCAGAAACCACATGTCCTGGCAGGACCTGCAGACTGATGTAACACCGCCAGGGTAGAAGTTAAAAGCGTTTCTACATTCCAAAATGCGGCCGATTATGTTGTGTACCTGTGTCAGGATTCTGGGAGTATGTGGAGCGGTATGTTAAGGGTGCTTGTGGCACCAACTCTTTTTCTTTGGGTCCCCTTATTTATTCCCTGGAAAGAAAGAGACCTCTGTGTCAGTCTTATGTTCAGCTTCTTTGTGTTTCTGTTGTAGTCCGTTGGTGAGCCCTCTCCGAAGAGGCTCATGTGGAAGGGGAACCATGACCTTTGGAAATATTTTGTTGTCGCCGTTGGAGAGTTCTCTCTTTAGAGACTCATGCGGAGGCGAAAGTGTGCCATGGTGAATTTCTGTTCTCCTCTTTTGGCAAGTCTTGATCCAAGGCTTATGTAAAGGAGATACACTCATAATGTCCTTGTGGATGTAAATATATATACATATTAATGTGAGTAGACAATGAAATATTGATATTGTTAGGTACGGGTGTTCCATTTCCCAATTCAGTTACAGTTCTTGCCGGTTGGCGTTCATCTTGCATATAAATGAGGTCCACAGTGGGCACTCCTCTGTGATGTCTACTATAATTTTTGCTTTGGATTTCTTTTTATCAAAAACTATATGTGCTGTGATAATAATAATATGTACTATAACTGAAGATGAATGCTAGTTGGTGCTTTTGTTTTGGCAATTAACAGGGGTCAGGGTAGAGTTCTGGGATCCATGGGTCTCCGGTCCCCTGTGAATTAAGAGATTAACCATATATTGGTAGGTAGAATTTG
The DNA here is from genome assembly GCF_964263255.1 of Lissotriton vulgaris. Taxonomy (NCBI): domain Eukaryota; kingdom Metazoa; phylum Chordata; class Amphibia; order Caudata; family Salamandridae; genus Lissotriton; species Lissotriton vulgaris. The sequence continues at coordinate 1,311,961,609 of NC_141695.1, forward strand.
TGACTCTTTCATTAGATTCTGTTGATAAGGAAGTGAGGAAGGGGTATGATCCTATGGTATATCTTTTCTCCCAAACATAGGGGCTTATTTACAAACCCCTTGCACCACTTTTGCATCATTTTTAACATGGAAAAAGTGACGCAAAAGTGGCGCAAGGGGCTTGTAAATCTGCCCCATAGTTTATTTGCTGGATGCCCAGTCAGGAACCTTCAAGGTGTATTCCTATCCTTTACAGATACCCTGAGATAGGCACTTCAATCTAAATATATCTATACCTATTACAGGCTCTCACATCATAATAGAACATAGTTATCTATTTTGTTTATTCTGTTTCAGTTCTCCTTCCATGCAGTTCTTTACCTTTTCTTTACCCCGCTTGACCACTTCAAGAATCTGTGCTAATATAGCAGGTCAGACTTGAGGCTGTTGAGAAGTGGACCATTCTTAACATCACCCTGATCCTGAGGATATAAGATACGCCTTGACATTATCTAAGCAGCTCGGCTAATCAACTTAACTCTGACCAATCAGGCCAGATCACTGGAATGCAGCATTTTGGCTTACAGACAAAAAACTCTTTTAAATTCTTCTCTGTACATTTTAGGATAGTCCTTGAATGATATTTTTCTGTAATTCATAGCAGGAATTATTAGTTAATAACTTCTTACCATGTTAACCTATGTGGCTGGGGATCTACAATGGGAAAAATTAACCGGGCAATTTCTCCAACATCAGGGCTTACAAAAACATATTTTACAAGGACCCTGCCTATATCTACAGAACCCTGACCCCTGGAACACCTAGGAGAGACTTTAGGGGTACTGAATATGGAAACATATTCTAGATCCTCAATCCACTAGCACACAAGCCGATCTTGGGAAGCAATGAGGGAAGGAAAATGTGCAATTTCTTTATCCCCAGGTCATCTAAAACCTATTTTATAAGGGTCCTCCTTATAAGTACCTGCCCTTCCCCACCCCTGGAATACCTAGGGGAGACCTTGGAGTACCTAATCTGCCAAGATATTAATTTTTAAGTGCCCTAAACACTAACTTTGAGTTTAAACTGACCTCAGGCTTTCAGCTTCGCGCACATGCATGTGCAGAAAAGCCTGCTGGCCTCTAAACTGCCATGCCCTATTATATACTAGGGACTTAAAGGTAGTTTTAATACACCTGCCCTATTATGCACATCGTAATAAGCATCAAAGAGGGCTAGTGCCAATTAGAGAAATGCACTTAGACAAACAGAATGCCAACTGCAGTGTACCACCAGGATATTCTTTATATATAAAAAAAATATGGAAATCAGACATCTTGGGAATTGTTTGATCGTCTGATTGTCAAAAAGAAAATAAATGACTTGTTTATATTTAACATTTTTAAAACTGGAAATAGGGGATCTGATATTGAACTCTCATTTGATCAAAGATTTAATAAAGGTCAGTGTCATGGAACTGAAAAACAAAATAAAGCACAGAATCAGTCCCAATGTCACAGTCTAAAATATTAAACATATCTGGGAATGGCCTGAAGCCCAAAATAGCAAAATAACTATAGGAAAAGTCGTATAGGAAAATACCAACATGTTTTGACATAGAAAAATGAAAAGCCTTCCTCGTGCTGTCCCGCAGCAGATATGCATAAATTGCAGAGCCCACCAAATGCTTTCTAGAGGGAACTTTAAGAAGCGTATACAGCCTTTGTGGTTAACCTATGCCCCCCAATTGAAGATGAAAAGGCGCCATCTGAATGGGTGAATAAGCAAGAGTTGGAGGCCGCGGATTGAGGATTATTATAATTTTCTAATCCAACACCAGCCCACATAACAGTAGGGAAGGTGTTGATATATAAAATTACAATATTCCTTAACCAACAGCGCCATCCAGCGCAAGTCGTAGTAATGACTTGCGTTGTAATGGCAGCGCGGTAAAGGTAGTGCGGTGTAAACACCGCGTTGTAAACAATGTTTCCCCTCCTCAGTTCTGCTGGGCATGGGCTTCAACAGGTTATAGAGGCTTCCTAAAATAGGCAGAACTAATTGCATTCTTAAATTGCCCCGACGCTTCTTGTTCAGTTCCAGCGTTTCATTCCATTGAATGGAGCTAACGCAAAGCGGTCAAAGTATGATATTTTTGTGCCTCCCAGCCCGGCTCTCCGCCACGCTCCCGCCTACCAGCTGCTCCTCCCTCCCACAGAAAGGTTAGGCTCTTCCCTCTGTAGCAGATGCTGTGACCGTCCTGGGTTCTTCAGAGGCGGTTGCTTCCCGCGCTGCTCCCTGATCCTACCTGTGGTATCGTAGCGCTACATTGCTGAAGTATTTGTGCCTGCCTAAACTACCATAGTAGGGCTATTCTGCCAGACCGCCTATCTATTTCTGCCTGACTGTAGAGTTTTCGTGGCGCTGGAGTAATAGATGTTTATTTAGACTGTTATTTAATTTATTGCGCATTGTGTGTTGCTCGCTTGCCTGATTGCGTTGTTGGTGCCTGATTGTGCCAGTACTGCTTGCCCATTAGTTCGCGTTTGTGGAGGCTGTGCCCCAAACTCGTCCTGCTTCGCTTTTTGGATTGCTGCCATTTCGTTGTTGTTGTTGTGCCTACCAGCCCGGCTCTCCGCCCCGCTCCCGCCTCCCAGCTGCTCCTCCCTCCCACAGAAAGGTTAGGCTCTTCCCTCTGTAGCAGACGCTGTGACCATCCTGGGTTCTTCAGAGGCGGTCGCTCCCCATGCTGCTCCCTGATCCTACCTGTGGTATCGTAGCGCTACATTGCTGTACATTGCTGAAGTATTTGTGCCTGCCTAAACTACCATAGTAGCGCTATACTGCCAGACCGCCTATCTATTTGTGCCTGACTGTAGAGTTTTTGTGGCGCTGGAGTAATAGATGTTTATTTAGACTGTTATTTAATTTATTGCGCATTGTGTGTTGCTCGCTTGCCTGATTGCGTTGTTGGTGCCTGATTGTGCCAGTAATGCTTGCCCATTAGTTCGCGTTTGCGGAGGCTGTGCCCCAAACTCGTCCTGCTTCGCTTTTTGTATTGCTGCCATTTTGTTGTTGTTGTTGTGCCTGGCATATTGCGCATTGTGTGTTGCTCGCTTGCCTGATTGCGTTGTTGGTGCCTGATTGTGCCAGTACTGCTTGCCCATTAGTTCGCGTTTGCGGAGGCTGTGCCCCAAGCTCGTCCTGCTTCGCTTTTTGGATTGCTGCCATTTTGTTGTTGTTGTTGTGCCTCCCAGCCAGGCTCTCCACCCCACTCCCGCCTCCCAGCTGCTCCTCCCTCGCCCCGCCCCCTCCACTATCCACATATGACAGATGCTTCTGCGCGCAGCATTCACGCGCAGTGTTCACGCGCAGCGGACGAGCCCCATGCGCGCCGAAGGTGCGCCAAAGGTAAGCCAGTCTACGCCTGCCCGCGCCTGGCCCCCGCCGAGTGCCAGACCCCCTGGCCCCCGCAAAACCCATTCCACCCGCATTACATACGACACCTCAACCCTCTCAGTCCTTAACCCCGGCCGCACACCACAATGCTACCAAGCTGCCCCAGGACACACCCATGGACCCTTCACCTGCCACTCCTGCAAGTTCGACTGCATCAGGACCCACACCAAATCCACAAACTCCAAACACAGCTCCGACTCTAACCACCTGAAGTGCATCCTGTTGAACACCCGCTCGATCCACAGACACTCCATTGAACTCTGGGACCTACTCGACACTCCATCGCCGGACGTCACCTTCCTTACAGAAACTTGGATGAACGCCTCATCAGCGCCCGACATTGCCACAGCCATCCCGGAAGCCTACAAGATCATCCGAAAAGACCGCACCAACCAGACAGGAGGAGGCATCGCCATCGTCCATAAGAACACCATCCGCATCACGACCAGTTCCGACGATAACCTCGCTACCGCCGAACACCTTCACTTCCAGATCCACTCCGACCCCAGGACCACACGTAGAGGCACCCTCATCTACAGACCACCAGGAACCCGCACACAATTCAGCGAAGACATCACTGATTTCATCACCCCACATGCCCTCACCTCCGAGAACTACATTCTACTGGGAGACCTCAACTTCCACCTGGAAAAGAAAAACAACAGCAACACCACCACCCTTCTGGACAACCTCGCCAATCTCGGACTCAAACAACTTGTTGACACCCCCACCCACTTTGCCGGACACACGCTCGACCCTATCGTCACCTCCAGCAAACACATCTCCTTCGATCACACTACAGCTCTCCATTGGACGGACCACAGCTGCGTTCATTTCAGCTACAAAAAGACCACGACCCACAACCCCCCACAACCTATTCCTCGAAGAAATTGGAACAAAATCACCACCGACCAGCTCTTCACATCGCTTCACCAAAACCCTCCTGACTTATCATTGGACCCAAACCAAGCTGCCACCAAACTCACACAATGGATCACCCACAGCGCTGACGAATTAGCACCCTTGAAAAAACATCAAATCAAACAAGGTAGCAAAAAAGCCCCCTGGTTCAACGATGACCTTAAGAAATCCAAGAAGTTATGTCGTACTCTCGAGAAAGCCTGGAGAAAAAACCCAACCACTGACAACCTGGCCACCTTCAAGAACGCCACCCGCAAACACCACTAATTGATCCAATCCACCAAGAAATCAGCATTCAAGGATCGACTTGACAACAACGCCCAAAACAGTAAGGAACTATTCAACATCGTCAAAGAATTTACCAACCCCACCGCCGGCACCAACGACATCACTCCCTCCCAAGACCTCTGCGACTCTCTATCCTCATTCTTCCACAACAAAATCGCCGACATACATAACAGCTTTGAAAACCAGTCCAAAGACCAGTCCACTCCACCCACCCCCGAACCAAAACCGCACTCTAACAACCTTTGTGCCTGGAACCCAATCACCACCGAAGACACCATCAGCCTGATGAACTCCATCCACTCAGGATCACCAACCGACCCATGTCCCCACCACATTTTCAACAAAGCAGACTCCATCATCGCACCCCATCTCCGCGATGTCATCAACTGTTTCTTCAACTCCGCTACCTTCCCGGAAAGCTGGAAACATGCCAAACTCAGCGCCTTTCTGAAGAAACCCACAGCAGACCCCACTGAACTCAAGAACTACCGCCCCATCTCACTCCTCCCATTCCCTGCCAAAGTCATTGAGAAAGCCGTCAATAGTCAACTCGCCGCCTTCCTTGAATCCAACAAATCCCTCGACCCCTCTCAGTCCGGCTTCCGAGCCAAACACAGCACCGAAACCGCCCTCATCGCAGCTACAGACGACATTCAAACTCTACTGGACAACGGAGAAACAGCCGCCCTCATCTTACTTGACCTCTCTGCAGTCTTCGACACAGTCTGTCATAGCACCCTCATACAACGCCTCAGCAACATCGGAATACAAGGGAAAGCATTAGACTGGATCATCTCGTTCCTCGCTGGAAGAACCCAAAGAGTCCGCCTCCCCCCTTTTAGATCAGAGGCCACTGAAGTCATCTGAGGCGTACCACAAGGATCATCACTCAATCCCACCCTCTTCAACGTATACATGAGTCCCCTCGCATCCATCGCGCGCCAACACAACCTCAACATCATCTCCTACGCAGACGACACCCAGTTGATCCTCTCCCTCACAAAAGACCCAAACACCGCCAAAACCAACTTACACGAAGGAATGAAAGAAGTAGCCGAGTGGATGAAAAACAGCCGTTTAAAACTAAACTCGGACAAAATGGAAGTCCTCATCTTAGGGTCATCCCCCTCTGCCTGGGACGACTCATGGTGCCCACCGGCCCTGGGAACTGTACCCATACCTACGGATCATGCACGTAACCTGGGCTTCATCCTGGACTCCTCCCTCTCGATGACCAGACAAGCCAACGCCGTCTCATCATCATGATTCAACATACTTTGCATGCTCAAAAAAAATCTTCAGTTGGATCCCCACCGAAACAAGAAAGATGGTCACCCACGCACTGGTCACCAGCCGACTGGATTACGGAAACACCCTCTACGCCGGAACCACAGCCAAACTACAGAAAAAACTCCAACGCATCCAAAATGCCTCAGCCAGACTCATATTGGACATCCCGCGGCAAGCTCACATTTCGGACCACCTGAAAGACCTCCATTGGCTCCGTGTCAACAAGAGAATAACGTTCCGTCTCCTCACTCACGCACACAAAGCCCGCTACGAGCTAGGACCCAAATGCCGCAACACGCGACTGTCCTTCTAAACCCCCTCCCGCCATCTACGATTGTCCAATCAAGCCCTCGCCGCAATTCCTCGCATCCATAAATCCACCATGGGGGGAAGATCCTTCTCCTACTTAGCGGCCAAAACCTGGAATTCTTACCCCACCCACCTCCGCCTTACACAGAACCACCTCTCCTTCAGAAAGCAACTAAAAACCTGGATATTCTACAAGTAAAGCACCCCCCCTCCCTCAAGCGCCTTGAGACCCTCTGGGTGAGTAGTGCACTATACAAATCTCTGAACTTGAACTTGAACTGGAACCTGTGGAATATTGAAGAGGTAAGCAACTATTTTAATGACATTCAGCCCCTCGTCCAAGGCTGACATCTTAGTGGATGTGTTTCTGGTTTATTTGGATATGTGTGTTTGAAAAGATTCAGCACTCCATCCATCATCTCCTTGTGTTTGCTTTGTTCGCCCTAAGTTGGCAGGGTATGCCCAGACATGGGTCCTTTGCTCACTTTGCCACGGGATGCAAGCTCACCTGGCTGATGAGGAGTGTTACCCCGGAACTGGTCCCTGGATCCTTGTTTCCAGTCCAGGAAAGACTTGGCTTGGCAGTTTGGCCTGGACTGTTCCCATGAAGCACAGGGTCAAGACTGATTTGCATATAGCTGTGTCTGAACTAGGTTGGCGAAGTGAGCTAAAGAATGATGATGGATTCAACCCAGATCTGTGACTGAGGGTGAGTGTTTGAAAAGTTCAGCACTCTATCCAGAATCTCCTTGTGCTTGTTTAATACGCCCTAAGTTGGCAGGGTATGCCCAGACGTGGGTCCCTTGCTCACTTTGCCATTGGATTCAAGCTAATCTGGCTAATGAGGGGTGTTACCCCGAAACCGGTTCCAGGATGCTTGTTTCTGGTCCAGGGAAGACATGGCTTGGCAGTTCGGGCTGGACTGTTCCCATGAGGCATAGGGTCAAGACTGATTTGTATATAGCTGGGTCTAAACTGGGGTGGCGAAGTGAGCTAAAGAATGATGATGGATTTAACCCTGATATGTGACTGGGGGAGAGTGTTTGTAAAGTTTCAGCGCTCCATCCATCATCTCCTTGTGTTTGCCTTATTTGGATCATTATCATAAAATCCAAAGAGCATACATGAACCATGGAAATTAGAGGCTGGCTCACATGGTCTTTTCTCAGGGCTGAACCCCTTTCAATGTACAATGCACTCCAATTCGGATGGATACATCTGGCTGTGGATTCCTCACCTTTTGAATTCCTCACTTTTTGAATTACCCACATGCACAGCATTCCACAGAAACACTTCTCCAACTCTCCCACATCAACGAGGACATCACAATGGAACAGATCCAGGGGCATGGCTTAGAAGCCACCGATGTCGAACGCGTGAGCCGCTCGCTCCGCATCGTCCCAAATATTATCCTGTAAATCAACAAGCCTATCAGCCCAATTAGCTGCAGAGTGGGTGGCGCAACCCGGGGGACAGACTGAGAGATAAGTTTCTATTGTTTCTAGGCCTTTGAAGTATGTACCGGCTGCAGTAGTAAAGCTGACCTCCGAAAATGGCTGGGCTCCTAGATGGTGGCGTCTGCTGACTGAAAGGAGGAGGCAAAGTGAGCAGGCCTGGAATCACTTCAGACACGGAAGTCCTCTGAGCACTGAGAGGACACCTGATGATACCTGAGAAGGAACGGACTGCCGGAGGTGAAAGCTTTGCTTGTTACCGAGAGCGCTTCCGAGATTGCAGGGAGGGGTTTGGAACCTGTCTTTGGTGCTTCAACACTGAGCCGGATGTCCGCCAGGTGAGCGCACCCTTCCCCAGAGCACCTGTTGTCAGATTGGCTAGGTTGAGAACAGGCACCGCCCTGGTGTCCTACTACCATAGATCGTAAATCTTGGCTGACCCAATACAACCTGTGAGTCAGGAGTCTTCTAGGGCAAAGAAAACACCTTAGTAGGTAAGGAAAAAAGTACTGGCCACCACTGGAGCACGCCGCCAGCCATAACATGACAGGGGTATGCTTTCTGCGCTGCGACTGAGTTGTAGCTCTGCTGATGTGACTGCCACGCAGGTACTGGTGCCCCCCACTAGCACAGAGCTGAAGGTACATCGGGCCTCAATGCAGCAGTGGACTGTTGGTAGGGTTGAGAACGAGTTGGGGCACAAGCGCAGGGAGTAGAGGAGAGAGATTGACATGGTGGGCCAAGTAATGAAACGGATCTACGCACTGAACCCCTGCTCCCAATGGACACTACTGGGGGCCCTGCTGTGAGCAACAAGTGCCTTGATACCCCAAAATAAACACCACCACTGGAGCCACCTCCCCCCACCCTGCCAACATATTGCATATATTGCAGACTTGAGAGTCCAGTGGGTACACAGGCACAAGCACAGCTCAAGGACCCTCCTTCCTCTCCCATGACTGGTCCTTGGTAATGAATGCGTGAGACCTGCCATTCTGCACACGGTGCTTCAGGCAGAACATACCTGATCGAGATGGGATAGGCCCAAGCAAAGTCAATGGGAGCACCCTAGGACAGAGGAGAAAATGCTGTCGAGCAACAGCAGAAACAACTGGAATCAACGACCCCAATTGACCTAGTGCAACAGCAATTAATTTGTATTCTGGAAGCCATTGCATACACCAATGCCACCCTCCACCAAGATATCAGTATAGTTTTGGTAGGTCTGGGGCTGCTCAGAGCCAACACCACAAACTGGCGGAAAGGGTAAAAACTATGGAAGCTTCCATTGAAGAACATACTCCTGTACAACAGGCCCTAACACACCGAGTCATAGACCTTTCCAACTGTGTTCGCTCGTTGGAACGCAAGGCTGAAGATGCGAAAGGATGAAACAGAAGGAAAAATATCAGGGTGGTCGGAATACCGGATGGGATGGAGGGAGGAGATATAATTGCTTTTCTACAACCCTGGCTGCAGAACACAGTGGCACCAACTGGCGTCTCGACATTTTACACACTTTAGAGAGCGCATAGGGTCTCTGCTCACGCTCCTACAACTGGCTGCCCACCACGACACGTGGTTCGCTAAACTTCTTCACTATAAAGATCGTGATGCCCTACTATAGAAAGCAGGCACAGATGGCCCATTTGTAACAGATAATAGCAAGGTTTTTTTATCTTTCCTGATTATACGGTAGAAGTGCAAAGGTGAAGGGCCTTGTTACTGGAAGTCAACAAAGAGCTGCTCGAAGAGAGCTTACAATACTCCTTAATGTTCCCTTCCGGACTCTTCATACTGCTTGATGGAAAGACTTATTTTTGCAACGATCCCGAAGCGGCCTGGGAGTGGCTTGACTGCTACAAAACAGGGGAATTCCTTTAATGATGGGCACTGTGTTCACCCAAGGTTTAGGAAGAGGTAGAGGAATAAACTCAAGCGGAGATGATCCAAAGAACATAGTCCCTCCCAAACCGAGGAGAGAGCTGCAACATCATAATCAGTGGCTGACATCATGCAACTGGATGTTGCCATGCTGCTTTGGGGTAAAGGTAGTTTAGTGTATGTTGGGAACTTCTTGTTATTATGTTCATGTTTCAATGGCAGGGGAGGTCCTTACCCACAAAATCATGGGGAGCATGGAGGTGTGGGGCCGCATGGATTTGGGAAAGCTACCCAAGGATAGGACCCCCTCTTGACTCATTAAAATTCCTACGTGAAACATTAGAGGGCTGGGCACCGCTGCAAAATGACATAATATACACAGGTACGTACAGAGGAGGGGTATTCAGATAGATATGCTGCAGGAAACACACCTCACTACCAATAAGGTTGGCAAACTACACAGAGATGGAGAGGGCAAGTATTTGCTACCTCCTATTCTGCATATGCCAGGGGAGTGGTAATATGGATATGAGCAGACGTACCCTTCAAAACCTTGCATACACTAATAGACAAAGAGGGTAGATGCATACTATTTTGGGGTAAATTGTCTGCGCGGGAGTGTATTCTCTCCAGTGTATATGCCCCTAATCACAATCAGGTCTCCTTTCTTCGGGATCACTCTGCTCTTATGGTCGTGATGGCAATGGCAGACATGCTCTTAGGGGAAGACTTTATCTGCATCGTTGACACCAATCTGTATCGCTCCGACCCCGTTGCCAGATGCCCAGGCTCACCGCGAGTCAGCTGGGTTCTGAAACTGGATAGGATTCTGGGGACTAGTGATTTTATGGTGAACACAACATATGGGGGACAAAGACTACTCTTACTTTTCTCCTATACACCAGTTGCATACCAGGCTAGACTAGTTCTTTTCCACCCCTGACCTGGGCAGTTCTGTCACCCACACCAAATATTTGGTGAGTACACTCTCAGATCAAAGCCCTTTGCTGTTGATCTTCAAACAAGTGGGGGTAAGTCTGCGGATACCATTATGGCTTCTTAACACACTGATGCTAGAGGACGCTTATTTCAAAGAAGCCATGGGAACTGCAATAGACATATATTTTCTCTAACAATACGCGTACAGCCTCCACAGCCCTAGTGGAATGGGAGGCATTCAAAGTAGTGTTGAGGGGGTACTGCCTGGGACACTCGATAGGGGCACAGAGAGACTTATGTCAGGAACTGGAAGAGCTGAAAAATAGGATACATGTGCTGGATAATGCGCAGTGAACTAGTTCCGATAAGCAAGATGGAGGGGGGCAAGGTAGGTTGCTGGTGGGGTTAATTATACCAGAGAGAAGAGGATATCCGATCGCACATGTCCGGACCGCCACAGAGGACTCTGTCCTTGACCCTAAAGGGATTATTGACCTCTTTCAGGAATACTATGTAGCTCTCTATGGGGAACCCCTGCCGGCCTCTTTGGAGGAACAGAGGGACTTCCTGACGACACTAGACGCTCATGTGCTAGATCAGCAGAGTGGAGCTAAGAGGCCCTTTGATGAAGTAGGAGATTCGGAGGGCCATAAGTAGTATGGCTACTGGGAAGACTCTGGTTCCTGATGGCTTCCCTGCGGAATTGTACTTGATATATGCCTTGCCATTGGCTCCCTGCTTAGAAACCCTATATTCAGACTCCCTAAAGCTAGGTCATCATCTTCCAGACACTACGCGGGATGCATTGGTGATACTGCTCCCTAAGACGGATACTGTTGGGGCTCGAGTTGTAGATTTTCGACCGCTCTCCATGCTTACATGGATTTTAAAATTCGCAGCAAAATCGTGGCGCTCCATCTGGTCCCATATATGACCACTCTGATACACACAAACCAGAACGGGTTTATCCCATCTTGGAACATATCATACAACCTACGGAGGCTGTATGCCGTGCTATACCATCCCGAAATTAGGCTTACATCACGGGTGGCTCTACTATCAGTAGACTTGGAAAAGGCCTTTGACACAGTAAGATGGGACTATCTAATCGAAACCATGAGACGTATGAAACTCGGAGAGGGCTGGTTCAAATGGGTGTCAATGCTCTACGAAAAACCCAAGTTTCAAGATAGGGAAAATTTTATCTATGCAATACGAGATTTTTTGTGGCACACAACAGGGCTGCCCTCTGTCGCCTCTCCTGTTTACCTTAGCAAGCAAGCACCTGGCAGCATTGTTTAGAAAGGGAGGCGCAGGGCTCGGCCTAACTGTGGGCAGACTAACCCACATTGTCTCCCTATATACCAACAACCCTTTAATTTATCTTACCTGGGGATCCATGTGTTCCACTCCCTGGATGACTTATGGGTGAAAAACTCAGAAGGGCTTTTAGATCACTGTGGTCATATGTCCCCTTCAGGTGCTCACTCAGATTTCCAATGTGCCCCAGATCTCCCTGTCAAAGATGGTTGTGTTGCCACCCTTGTTATATTTTTCCATTAATCTCCCCACAACCATCCCTGCCACATGATTTAAACGGTTAGATTCACTGCAAAGAGATTGTATTTGGGAGAAGGATAGAAGGAAGGTATCCCTGACGACACTGCAGCGCCCCATGACTGAGGGTGGCTTGGGAGTACCAAACTTCGTGCTGTATTTTCTGGCTTCCCAACTGCAGTGGTTGGCACCATGGCTGGAGGGCACACATCCGATGGGGAAGGATAGGACAGATTCTAGAACCAGTACAGACCTACTGTTTGATACAACAGTGGCTGTCTCCCAACAATCCTTGTTACAATCACTGCACAAAAGTGTTGGAAACGATGCATGATCAAAATTACAACGCCTCCTTTGTACACCCCGGTCCTGCCCCTGATTGGCCTACCATTTGGTAACCCCTGGACAATGTTCACCCCTGAACAAATGAGAACCTGTACTGAGATGGGACTAAACACAGTGGGAGACTGCTACCAGCAGTCTATCTTGGTCCCTTTTGTAGAACTGGTCGAGAAGTCAAATTTACAGGTGCTGATGCGGTCCTGTTGCCCTCGGCACCTGTGGCCTTGTTCAATCCTGCGGGAAGGCTGAATCCAGGGGGAAGCGAACTGCATCAACCAGCGGCCCTAGTGGCGCTTCACCACCTACATTCTGCAAACGTGCTAGGAGGTGCTTAAATCGGCCCCAGGGCTCCAGCAGCATGGGACGCGCACAGGCCAAGGGTAGACCTGTCTATGCCCGTCTGCAGTCGATCGAGGCTGGGCTGGGCAATCCTCCTTGGTTTTCGCCAAAGAAGCAAGCGTACTTTGTTCCTGGACATTACTTGGCTTAAGGTCAATGCCTCAATAAAACTCCACACAATTCCCTGTTCCGGGCCCATCTCGGCTTCAGCCAAATGGGGTAGGTCCAGGCCGATGCTTCCAGGAGGAGCGGACATCCCAGTACAGATGTCTTGATTCCGCTGCTGATGATGACGCACCACCCGATAAGAAGTTAGGTTGTGCAAGCAAACAGATGGGAACCAATTCCGCACTATCAAACAGTGGTAGGTAGGTCCCACCATACCACTTGTGTAGATAATAACTACCATAGGTCCTGATGAATCGCCACTAGATCACTTTGACTAATCAAGGCATGAAACATGTTGACCCTCTGGGAGTAGAGGGTTGCTAAACTCATAGTAGCTTGACAGTCGCCTACCCCTATTCTTTCTGTTTTAATCAGACTGGGGTCCCACCAAAATAAAATTTTCCCGGGATTCTCTGATCTGTTTTAAACAATTTCACTTACATCTAAACTCACTAGGCCCCTTTCCCCCACTACACCTTTACGGCTGGAAAAAAAGATCTCAGATAAAGAGCCCCTTTACGGGAGCCTGTCGGGTATTGCATCGCCGACCCGACGAGGAGCAGGCCCATATGATGAAGCATGACACCTAGCTTGCTGGGTGTGTGAGGGCCCTGGTTCCACAAGGAGGAATTCCCCTCCTCCTTAAACACTACCCACCCCCATTTTCTCCACTCAGAATACCAAATAATTTCCTACATTTCTGTTTGGTGACCCACTGAGGAACTTCGTACTTTCCTGTGTTTCCTGGGCAGCCGTGACATGAAGACATTCTGGAATGTGATAAATACGGGTAGCTCCGAAGGAAAGTCGTCGATTGAACCAAGTTTAGGGGCAAATGTGTGAAAGGACCATTTTGAGTCCCTCTACTCGTGGACTAAGCCAGAGGCCAATGTAGTGGACAATGCATGTCACTCCCAACAGGCCAATTGCTATATTGTATTTATGGATACTTCTAGAGCAGAGGGTGATACCCCTATGGAATTACTCACAGAGGTAACCAGCGCTTTAAGTCAAATTGCTCCCGGTAAGGCGCCAAGGTTAGACAAGATTCCAGGGGACTTGTTCTGTAGTAAACAGGCTATTTGGGCTCCATATTTTTGGATTTTATTTAACGCTCTCATGCAAGGCATGGCAATTCCCGCTAGTTGAGCTGGGGCTGAAATAATACCAGTTTGCAAAAAGGGATCTCCGATGTCACCCACAAATTATAGGCCCATAAGCCTTATTGACATTGGGCAAAAAATATTTGCACGCACGTTGCTATACTGCCTGCAGAGCTGGATGGAAGAACAATAAAGGTTTCAGTCCATTTTAAGCAGGATTTAGAGAAAAAATGTCCACATTGTACCAGATTTTCAGGCTACAATTATTCCATTGGAATACCTTGTGTATAGAGGGTGGCAGCCTCTATCTATTTTTTGTAGACCTGAAATCAACATTTAATCTGGTCCCAAGAGATACGTTGTGGGCAGTCCTGCAAGAGATGGGGGTCCCGTTATAATTGTGCCAAATCATGAGGTGGTTACACAAAAGAAACTACGCACAAATAAGATTTGGCAAACACGGAGTACTCACCACACCCATTCCTGTAGATAGAGGTGTACGCCAGGGTTGCATTCTTCCCTTAACCCTTTTTAGTCTTTTTATAAATGGGTTAGTTGATTTTTTAAACACTGAGAAGGATTTAGATGCACCGAAGCTGGCAGCACGTAACATCCCGGCCATGATGTTTGCCGACGATACCTTGCTATTATAAAATCCCCAATGGATACACAGAGGGTCCTAAACAGATGTGAGTCCTTCATAGCAAGAGACCAATTCGAAGTCCGTTGTTCGCAGATTCCTACTACTTCATGCGAAGCCATGCATTTTAATATAAAATTGTCCCCTACCTATAACTTCAAGGGAATACTGATTTATAGACCCCCTGGGACCAGATCTGCGTTCCTTGCTAACCTAAGCAATATCACTGAGTCCATAGTTACAGAAGACTCCATTACGATTATGGGAGACTTCAATTTCTATCTGGAGCAACTCAGTGATAGGGATACCACTACCCTTATATCAGACTTAGAAACAATGGGCCTCAGACAATTGGTCACGACCCCTACCCATCAGGCAGGCCACACGCTGGATGGAATTTTTACAAATGTGGAAGGACTGTGCATAACCTCGGTTCTCCCCATGACATGGACAGACCACTCAGTCATTCTTAGCAGACTTACCATCAAATGCTCGCTGAGAAAAAAGGCGGTTCATGTGAAAAATGGCACGTTCAAAGCATGGAAGGACATCAATCCCAGTGACCTTACATTGCTTCTTAATACCACAATCCCGGAACTATCCACCGATCCCAATACCGCAACCAACCAATTCCAGATGTGGCTGGGTGAAGCCACGGCTCAGCTGGCACCTACCAAATCACTCTCAAAAAATAGAAATGTGCCTAAAGCTCAGTGGTATACAACAGAATTAAAAATCCAAAAACAATTAACCAGGAACAGGGAAAGACACTGGCGAAGAACTTACGACAGCGAAAATAAGGAAAAATATAAAAAAGCCCTTGCCACTTACAAAGCTATGATAATAGCAGCAAAAAAAGATTTTTTCACACTCCATATAGAGACTGCGAAAAATTCCAGTAAACAGTTATATAACATCGCCAAAACCCTCTCTGGAAATGCGCCGGATCTTAATCCACCCCCATCACAAGCACCATGTGATGCCTTATCTGAGTTCTTCTTTGCAAAGGTCAATGATATTTACCAAGCCTTTAACTCAGACCTGGCCAGCAGCAGTGCTACTACCCCCGCAATCACTCCCAAAAGTACCATGACCTGTTTTAACCCCCTTACCACTGACCAAATTAAGAGCATAGTAAAATCGATTAAAGCTGGTTCAGCTCTAGACCCATGCCCAACTTCCGTGATCGCTACTGTGCCAGACACAGGTATCCCCATTATCACCGCTGTCTGTAACACAATACTGACATCTGGAATTTACCCTGACTCATTAAAAAACACGCTGATCAAACCCCTGCTCAAAAAGCCCGGTCTAGATAAAGGTGAACTAAAAAACTACCGCCCCATAGCGAGCCTCCCTTTCCTAGCCAAAGTTACAGAAAAGGCTATGAATCAGCAGCTGTCAGCTTACATAGAAAGCCACAACTTGCTGGATGACACTCAGTTCGGTTTCCGTAAACACCATGGTACGGAAATCGCTCTCATCAAAGCAGCTGATGACATAAGAGTCATCCGCGATCCAGGAGGAACAGCATTGCTTGTTCTCCTGGATCTCTCAGCAGCCTTCGACACGGTTGACCACAAGATCTTGGTCGACCGTGTCGAAAGGATGGGTATTCAGCTTACCGCTAGGGACCTACTTGCTTCCTTCCTAGCCAACAGAACCCAGGCGGTTACACTGGGCCCTTTCCAATCAGCTGATCTGTCGTTACCGGGTGGGGTTCCCCAAAGGCTCATCCCTAAGTCCGACACTATTTAATATATACGTGTCGGACCTTGCCAGTGTCATCAAAGCATATGGGATGAGCCTAACCTCATACGCCGACGACACTCAACTGGTGTTGGCCATAAAGGGTGATGGACAGAAGGTGGCAGAGAGATTCCAAAGTGGGATGATTGCTATCGGTAAGTGGATGGCAAAGAATTGCCTGAAGCTCAACTCCGATAAAACGGAGGTGGTTATCTTTGGTAATCTTTCGCCAGTCTGGTCAGCAGCCTGGTGGCCACCGGCCTTAGGTACACCTCCCTGCCCCACGGTTAAAGTCAGAAACCTAGGAGTAACATTCGATGACCAGCTTAATTTCATGGCCCATGCAAATAAGGTGGCAGCCAACGCCCATTTCAAGCTCAGAATGGTAAGAAAAATTATACCTTATCTACCAGACTCAGCAGCCAAAACGTTAGTCACCTCCCTGGTTTTGACATCGCTAGATTACTGTAACGGTCTGTTGCTCAATGCACAGAGCAGAGTTACAAAAAAAACTACAGACCGTGCAGAATGCTGCCGCACGCGTACTGTCAAAAAAACCTAAATTTGCACCCATTTCGGACACTCTGAAAAGTTACCACTGGTTAACCATCCATAACAGGGTAAAATTTAAATCATTGTGCACAGTCTATAAAACACTACAGGACCAAGGACCCCGCTTCCTCAAAGAGCAACTGATTCCCTATAACCCGCCTAGAACACTTCGATCTACCTCACTTAATCAACTAGTGGTTCAACGCAGCCGAACAGTTTCTTGGGGTGACCGCCGCTTTTCAATTGCGGCCCCTAAACTCTGGAACACCCTACCTAACCACATAAAAACAAGCCCTTCACTCCTTCAGTTTATAAAAAAACTGAAAACATGGTTATTTAATCAGTAAATCAAGCCTCTGTACAATCTGATCATGGAGAGACATCATTGCATTTTAGCGCCAAGACGCCCACGGGTAATTGCACGCGCTCTACAAATGTCATTAATAAATAAATAAGGTATTCCGAAACTCTAGCCATAAACTGGTGGGCCCAGCATTAGAAATATACAAGGTACAAGCTAGAGGTGCTGCTCTATATGGAGCAGAAATGTGGGGCCACTGTCACATTGATAGCCCAACACAAGTGATAAACTCCTTTGTTAGACAATTGTTTGGTCTCCCCGTAGTACACCACTCATACATCTACGACTAGATCTAGGGGTCAGGTCAATTGAGGAAGAGGTTTCTCTGAGACCTCTTGTATTTTGGAGACGCTTATGGGTTACTCCAGAATTGGTTGAATACAGGGAAGAACTAAGGGAAGTGATGAGTCTACCAGAGAAGGGGAGACCACCATGGCTTACTCATGTCAGGAACACCTTCACGGGTTGGGGTAATCTGTGGGAAAATCCAGAAACTACATGTCCCACAGTCTCAAGAGAAGAGTTAAAGATTCGCTATTGGGAGTACAAACTGGCTGGGGAACCAAGTCAAGTCAAATAGTTTATTGTATATGATTACTTAAAATCGATACAATTTACGCTTTTATATGAATTGTATGTGCATTTTAGTATTATTTTAATTACTTCGGTGGGTAGGGCTGTTAAGAAGTAGAATTGCTGTCTAAGAGCCCACAACAATGTGTTTGCCTTCTCTTTGATTGAAGCAAATTTTGTAATATATACATTTTTTCATTTATTAAATAAGGCTTTGTAAATTGTTCATTATATATTGCACAAGCACTTTGATGAAACCAGTGATGATGCTAAGAAACTCCTCATTGACTGATTCAAGCACTTTATACAAATAATTTTTTTATTTTTTTATTTTTTTTATTTCTGTAGTTTTTTATTGTATAAAAAATATATATTTACATGGAGCATGGAGTATTCATGAGTGGAGGAAGAGAGAGAGGAGAGAGAATTATATATTGCACAAGCACTTTGATGAAACCAGTGATGATGCTAAGAAACTCCTCATTGACTGATTCAAGCACTTTATACAAATAATTTTTTTATTTTTTTATTTTTTTTATTTCTGTAGTTTTTTATTGTATAAAAAATATATATTTACATGGAGCATGGAGTATTCATGAGTGGAGGAAGAGAGAGAGGAGAGAGAGAACAAAAAAAAAGAAGGAAAAAGGCGCCGCGGGGGGGGGGGGGGTATAGAGTGTTGGCCGCCGGCCTTCCTTGTCCTGCAATAGTTCGGTCTTTGCAATGGTCCGAAAGGTCGGATAGTTCGAATAGTTCAAATGTCTGTTTTCCGAGTCCTGCTTGGCGTTGTCTTCTGCCTCCCCTTTTGCGCTGCCTGGTGGGTATACTTGTCCACGCCCCGGACGATAGAGAGGATAGAGAAGGATAGAAGTCGAAGAAGAGATAGGAGAGGAGCCTTGCTTGCTCGTTTCTTTTTGTTAGAGCATGGGTCCCCATAGTGTGTCCCTTGATGGATGTCTAGATTCTGCGCCTAAGGGGGTTTATGTGATGATAGGTAGAGGTCTAGGGGCCCCCATATGTTTGACTGCCTGTGAGTTTTCGGTGAGACTTTCGCTGTAATGTTATCTGCCCCTCTTAGGAACGTGACCCAGTTGAGCCACGCCTGTGGTGTAGCTTTCGAAGTGTATAGCTGATCTGAGAGATAGAGAAAGAGCGGAAAAAAAACCTGATAATGTAAAATGTATTTATGCTCTGCATACGTACTTAAATGCAGATTGTGGTCTTGGGATTGATTGCAATATAGATTTCATCAGGTTATATTATTTATTTAGTGTACAATGCCATATGATGATTGTATATTGTCTATTATTATTATAAATGAAATGTAAGATATTGTTCAAATGCTTTTATGGTCAAATTGACCGAAATAAAGTTTTATAAAGTAAAAAGTAAGAACTGGTCAAGAGCTTTGGCCTCCAGCCTGGTCAATTTCTGATACATGAAGTCATAGTGTGGACATTTAGAGAGCTGTGGGGTGAGGGCCAGGATGTACCCATAACACATGCCGTCTTACACTCCATACTTACCCTTGGAAATGCAAGAAACCAGGTAAAATGGTTCCATATCTCGCTCTCAGAGATATCACGTGCCCCCCTATCAAAACTCGGAGAGCACTGGGAATCAATGTTCAATAGGAAGCTCTCTGATCTAGAATGGAGTAGGTTTCTCTTGTATCCCAAAAAGATCTCCTGTAACACTAGACTAAAATACACACAGTTGAATTACATTCACATGGCCTACATGACACCTCATAGGTTCAGAATCGCATATGGTGGCGAAATGTGTAAATGTCCGAGATGTGATCACAATGATGCAGAATTTATACACATGACCTGGGGCTGTCCTAAACTGCGGGGGTTCTGGGAAAAGGTGTTGGAACTGACACGGGCTGCGGTTGGGCAGACATAAGCACCTACAATCACGATCAGTCTGCTAGGACTTTTCCCTAGGCCACCTAGGCGCAAGGTGGGAAATACATTTTTAGATCTCGCCCTGGCCCTAGCCAAAAGGAAAATAGCAATGGCCTGGAAAACTACAAACGGACCCATGGTTGAGACATGGAAGCGGGATGTAACCCATTGGTCTGGAGCAGAGGGTAGAGTCCAGGCTAGGGAAGAGATGAGAGGGCTGAGACAGCACCCAATTAAAGGGCTGTGGAGGGAGGACCTGGAGGAATGGGAGAGCCCCAATGGCAGTGGGGGGAAGACGAATAGAGAGAGGAAAGCACACAATCAGAGGGCGAACATAACCAGCCAGCGGCAGTGCTCGACAAGAATACTGACACAACTATCGAATGGGGTATAGATTGGGAGACCCCAACAATACCTAATGGGCAACTCGCCAACGTTTGTTTGCCCTCCCTCACCGGGCTACTTGATCCAGTATACCTAAAGTATAGGATATTATCATATTAGTCTGAAGGCTCATAGCTAGCAGCTGCATCCAGTAGTTCGGCCACTCCCTTATACACATAGCGCTGCGCCTCACAGCCTCACATACATACTCCTATAGTGCTTTTGAATTAGGACAAATGGACCTTCCAGGCACATTTGGTTAGTTAACAAAAACTTCTGTTTTTATAGTTTCATAAAACCTGAGTAAATTTCCCCTACAGGCTCCCCTCATTATTATTATAGTATATAGATAACAGTAGGACTCAGAAAACTATTCTTTCATTTCACACAACTACAATGCTTACCTACTGCATGGTTCTGAACCAGGACATACAAACCTCCCCGCCGATTTATGTAGATACGGTGATTCTGAAAAATGAGACTGGGGTTCTACTATATGGCAAAAGTTTGCATACATCAGCATATGAGGTGTTATTGTGTGTTGTTGAGAGATTTGTACAATGCATACTTCTGAAATTATGGCCTATGATAAGTTAAATGTCATTAAAAATATGTTTGGAAAACAAAACAATGGAACGGCTCCGCATGCGACCCCACGTGACGTCATCAGAGCCATAGGAAGACCTTGTCGGTGTGCTGACGTCAGTTCCCTTTTTCAGCATTGTAACGGTTTTTCTCAGGGCTCTCTATTTCTGGGAGTTGTAGTGTCTTTGTACCACTGATTATGGCTACCCAGAGAAAATCTGGTTTCAAGCCAGGCAGGGAATGTGGGGGACAGATGTCTATCACTGACCCCATGAAGACTGTTTGTGGTGTCTCTTGTTGGACCAAGACGTTGAGGAATGTTCATCATGCAGGCGTAGGAACCCCAAAGCACTGAAGGGGAGGGAGGCCAAGTTATTCATGGCCAAGGCCAAGAAACAAAAACGGGGTCAAAGAAGGTCACGGTACCGTACCAAGTCGCCGACTCAGCATACTTTGAGGTTGTGGAAGAAGCACAAGAAAAAGCGACACCATGGCATAGTTTGGCGAATGGTGCAACACCGAAGTTGGTGTCCCTGGTTCCCAGGTGTCATCGGAAAGATGAAATCTCTCCATCTCCTTCTCCTGTGGGGCTAATTTACAAGTCCCTTGCACTGCCGGTCTTTCACTTTTAATATGGGAAAAAGTGATGCACAGGAGGTGCAAGCTGCTTGTAAATAAGCTGATGTGTGTCAAAGCTGAAAATGTGTCTGTAGTTTGCCAAAGGTCTTCATATGAGTGCTGCTCCATATGTCACCTAGGGATGTGATAGCGATCTTGTCCTATTGACTGAAACCCTCCAGCTAGACCGTGTGATGCAACCAACATCCACTCCACAAAGGGGTCTATTGCTGGAGTTTGTGACACCAATTCATAAAGCAGAGCACTGCTCATCAGCACAGTAGCACCACCTTCGTGGGTATCAACATGTGGGCAGGAATGGGGCTTACGTATAGGTATCCCCCGACCCTATCCAGATCCAATTGGGGCAGTTCTGCTTTATAGGCTGGATCACTCCAACCCCCATTTATCCAGTCATTAAGAGCCAAAAGATGTGACACCCAGTGGTAGAGTTTGATGTTAGTCAGCCCCATTTTCTCCTCGAACGTGCACTGATAGCATATATCCCATGCGATTTGTGGGAATCGCCCAAGCTATAAGAACGACCAGATTAGTGCATTAAGATGTTTAAACCAAGTATAGGGGATTGGATGCGGACAGTTCTGCAGGGCATAAAGATATTTGGGAAGTAGTAACACTCTGCCCAGCTAGTTTGAATTAACTGCGCTTGTGAATGGGAGCCAGAAATGCTTCCTGAGGTGTGGTGCGATGTGGGTGAAGTATGGGAGTTCTAGTATGAGTCTTGCAGTAGTGTTCTGGATGGTCTGGAGTCTGTGTAGGGATTGTTTGGAGATTCCAGTGCAGAGAGTGTTGCCGTAGTTCAGCCTGTTGGTGATTAGTGCTAGTGTAATGGTCAGTCCGGTGTTCTGAGACAACCATTTAAAGATCTTTCTGAGCATGCATAGGATTTGGAAGGAGGAGGTGCACCCAGCATTGACTTGAGATTTCATGTTGATCTCGTCATCTAAGATGATCCCTAGATTTCTTGTGTGGTTTGTGGATGTTGGCCTTGCTCCGATAGCCACTAGGTGGAGTCCCATGGGAGGTCTTGTTGTCTAGTCCATCATAGAGATGAGTTGGGTGTCATCAGCATAGAAGATGACGGAGATGTCATGTGATTGGATGGTGTTGGCGAGGGGTGTTATGCATATGTTGAAAAGGATGGGGTTGAGGGCCAATTCCTGTGCGACTTCGCATTTCAATTCCTTGGTCATTGATGTGAAGCCTGGCAGTAAATGTTTGGGTTCTTCCCATGAGGAAGGCACAGATCCCTTTGAGAGCAGACTCTTTTATGCCAATCTCGTCAAGTCTTCTGATGAGGGTGTTATGGGAGACAGTGTTGAAGGCCGCTGAGAGGTTGAGAAGGATAGGGGCCACTGTTTCTCCTCAGTCCAAGATGATTCAAATGTCATCAGTGGCCACAGTGAGTGATATTTCTGTGCTGTGGGTCTTTATGAATCCTGATTGATTGTTGTCTAGAAGAAAATGAAGTTCGAGTCGGGTTGTGATTTGCTGGTTAATGGCCTTCTAAATCTCTTTGACTGGATAGAGGATTAGGGAAGTGGGACGAAAGTTGCTCATTAGATTTGGGTTGGCTGTGGGCTTCTTGAGGAGTGCAATAATTTCTGCATTTCCATTCATCTGGGAAAGTGACGGACATGATGGAGGTTTTGATTATGTGGGTCAGGGTGGTGCTGATTGGTGATGTTCCCAGTTTGTAGGGTGTGGGGGCTTGGATCCATTGAGGCCCCTGAGTGGATGGTCCACAGCAATCGCATTGTGTGGGGTTTACTGGTGGTAAGAGATGGGCTAGTTGGCCCCTAAGGTCCATCAGTAGGGTAGGGGACTTCATTCCTCAACATAGAATGCACCAGGAGACGTGTTTGCAGAGAAGTAGTGAAAGGGGGCAGGGCCTACACGAGGTGCAGGGCTTCAGTAATTTTTTTTATTCCCCTGACCCTTTTGGGCCCCGGGGACCCCTTCCCCCAGGTCCTGGCCAGCCTTCATTTTTAATGTTTATTTATTTTCGTGGGGGGCCGTGTGGCCCATCTCTTGAGGCCAATTATGGCCCAAGAGACCCCATACACCAGGGCCTTGCCAGGTTTGTGTTTTAATTTTTTTTTGGAGGGGGGAAGGGTGGCTCCCCTCCTGAGGCCACTTATGGCCTGGAGACCCCATCCCCCGGGCCTAGCCTGCTTTGTTTTTTTATGTTTGGGAGGGGTGCGACGTGGCTCCCCTCCTGAGGCCACTTCTGGCCCCAGGGACCCCATCCCCCGGGCCGGCCCTCAACTTGGGGACGACGAAGCAAAGCTGTATTTGCTATGGCAGGGTGGGAGCCATGCTCTCGTCCTGTCATAGCAAACAGCAATGTTCTGGAGTTGGGCACCCCGGGACTTTGCAGGAGCCGGCCTGGGGGTGGCGGTCCCTAGGGTCATCTAGGGCTCCTGGAGGAGGGCCACACGGCCCCTTCCCAACTGTTTAAAGCCCTGGGGATGTGGTGGTCCATGGGGCCTGGAGGTCCGCAACGGACCCCGCATTGAAATAAACAGTGCCCCGGGGAGGTGGTTGTCGCTGGGGCAGTGTAGTGGGCTCAAGCCCCCCACACTAATTATTTCACAAAGCCCCGGGGAGGTGGCGGTCTCCAGGGCTTGGGGGGGCCCTGCAAGCCCCTCACCATATTTTAATAAAGCCCCAGAAAGGTGGCGGTCCCCGGGGTTGGGGGCCTGCGAAGCCCCCACCTTTATTGGACTAAAGCCCGGGAAGGTGTTGGTCACTTGGGCTTGGGGGGGCCAACATGGCCCCCTCGCCCTTATTTTAATAAAGCCTTGGGGAGGTGGCGGTCCCCGTGGCTTAGGGGGACCTGCAAGGCCCCTGACAATATTTAAATTATACCCGGGGGAGGAGGCAGTCCCTGAGGTTGCTGGTGGGCTGTGTGCCCCCGCACATTATGATAAAATCCCTGGAGAGGTGGTGGTCCCTGGGGCTGTAAGGGTCCATGCAGGCCCCCGCTATATAATTATTATAATTATACATTGCCCCCAGGACCTTGGCCACCCGGGGACTTAAGGATAAGGAAGCACAGGAGCCTGTGCTTTCTTTTTTTTTTTCTGCTGTATTTCCGCACCCAGTGCAAATTCTGCCAATTTTGTTAAAAAAATGTTTTTTCTTGTTTTTATCTTTGTTTTCCTTTTTCTTTTGACTCAGTTACTGAGTCACTAGATGGCTGCCAACACATTCTGGTTTGGAGTGTTGGCAGCCAATCCGAATCAAGCTTGTGCTCTGGAGGATTTGCAGCTCCTCCTTGGTGCTCAGATATATAAATGTTTATTTTTTTAATTTCTTAGCAACTACTGAATGGATTTACACCATTCAAAAAGAAATGCGCTTTCTTAACCAAGAACTACCTTTTTGCCAAATTTGGTGTATTTGCGTTCAGCAGTTCGGGCTGTAGCCTTTTCCAAAGTTTCTTATGTAAATTAACATAGGGAAAACGTAGTTTGGAACTCCCCTTTTTTCTTGGCCCCGCTTGACGTATAATCCAGAAACTTTTACAACAGGACCTGACCGGAGCTGGTCATTAGTTTGGAAAATTTTGTGAAGATTCGTTAAACGGCGCCAAAGATCTCGGCAAAAGAAAAAACGCTATTTGAATCTAAACAAGGTCTTTACTATATGGGTAAAATTCACTGAAAAAAACACAGGTTTCTGGGGCGTTATAGTTAGCTGGACATTTCACTCGTACAAAACCATTGTAATTCCAGCGTTATAGTTAGTTCAGCCAACTATAACTCGCGCGCCCGCAATGCACTGCTGATGACATCACATATTACATCACTCATGACATGGTCAGTGACATCACTCATGACATCACTGATGACATCTCAAATGACATCGCTGATGACATCAGCCAGTGACTGTGTGCTTTTCTGAAAATTAAATATGTTTTATGTATGTATATCTCAAGGTCGACGGAAGAATAAATGGGTATATAAGTGTCTAAATGGATGATGTTTTTTTTGAAAAATTGATTGTATAACTAACTGATTAAGTGTATCTTAGTGAATACATGGATTAGCGAGTAATGTTTAAAATGTAAATATCTATATCAGTCTCTCACTTTCTGATTCATCATCGGCATGTTTTGCGAGTCTGTAATAGCGATTATTAAGGAATCGCTATTACAGACTCGCAAAACGGGATTCATGTAGAAATCGCAATATTTATTGCGATTCCTACAGCTTCCTTATTTGCGATTAGCTAATTGCTAAGCGCAAATAAGGAATAACTCCCTATTCATTCCTATGGGCCTAAAGGCCCATAGGAATGAATGGGAAGACATATCAATGTGCGAATCGCTATTAGCGATTCGCATTTTGAGTTTGCGATTTCAAGGGTGCAGGGGAGTCCAAAGGAAACCCTGTTGCACCCCTGAAATGATATTGTATGCTGGTGTTACGCACACACACATGTCCCAGGGACATGTGTGTGTGTGTAACATACAACTTAGAAAAATGCACTTAAGTGCATTTTTCTAAGTTTCCGCTATTTACCACGAGGTTTGACTTTGCGGTAAATAGCGGCCCAATATTGCGAATTCGCAATTTTTAAAAGTTTCATGAATTGCATTTAAGGAATCTCAAATAGAGATTCCTTAAATGCAATTCCTCGCCGATTTGCGAATTGTATTATAGCGAATTTTGCATTTGGGATGATTAATCCCAAATGCAAAATTTACGCTCGCAAAGGGCAAGATTCTCAGAATCTGGCCCTTTGCGAGACGATTTTACTTTGATGAATCTGGCCGTTTGTGTATAAGTGGCTGCATGGGTTGGTGAGTAGCTACATGAGTGTCTATATGAGTTATTGCTTTGTTTTTCAAGTATCAGTGTGAGTGTCTGAATGTCTGTATGATTCAGTGGGGGGTATTACTTAGTGCATAGATGCATGAATGAGTGAGTCACTGTTTGTATGTGTTAAAGACAGTATGTGTGCAGGACTGTATGGGTGGATGAGTGTGTGCATGGGTGTGTTAGTGAGAGAATGACTGTCTCAATAGTGTCTTTATAAGTAACTACATATATTTTAAACTAGCATATGAGCATATGAACAGCCTCAAGTGCAACTCAGACAAATCGGAGGTACTCTTCTTTGCTTGTCAATCCGATCCGGACTGGCGGGTATGGTGGCCCGCTGACATGTCTCCTCCGGTGCGATCGTCTCAGTTGGCTAAGAATTTGGGGATCAAAATTGACAACGGCCTGACCTTAAGATCTCAGATCCTTGCCCTCACTGGCACCTGTTTTGGTCTCCTCCGTATGCTTCGGAAGTTTTTCCCTTTTCTATCTGAGGACCACAGGAGGACTACGGTACAGGCCTTGATCGGTTCAAGACTGGACTATTCTAACGTCCTATATCTTGGCCTGCCGGAATATCTCCTGCAACGGATGCAGGTGGTCCAGAACGCGGCAGCGCGTGCCATTTTTGTCCAGCATAGGCGAGTCAGAGTTTCTGGCTTGTTGCAGTCCCTTCATTGGCTGCCTATCCGGAAGCGGATAGTTTTCAAAACCCTAACTCTGGCACACAAGGCCCTTTATGCCGCAGGGGCTAAATATCTTCAAAGGAGGCTCGTCTTTTATCGTCCATCATGATCTCTGAGATCAGAGTCGATGTTTCTTGCCACTGTTCCTCGTGTGAGGAAGGCCCGTATTAGAGGTCGCTCCTTTATGTCCCGGGCTCCACAGCTTTGGAACTCTTTGCCTCTGACATTGCGCAGTACCTCAAACTTGTTGGCCTTCAGGAAGAGCTTGAAAACTTGGCTTTTTGCCTCCTAGACTTCTTTTTTTCTGCTGACCCCGTTCTCTTTTAATCTGTGTGTTGTGTTTGTCTTTTTCAGGCTGTCAGTAAAGCACCGGGACACTCTTTTGAGTAGCCGAGCACTATAAAAGACACAAATAACATAACATAACATAACATATGTGAGTATTGGTGTATATAAGTGAGTATATGTGAGAGTGAGAGATTGGAATAAGTATGTGTTTCTATAAGTGATTCTTTAAAACAGTAAGTATGTGTAAGCTTCTGTAGTAGTAAGTGTGGTGGTGTGTGTATAACTGTATATGCAAGTAAATGGATGTTTGATTCTTTATTAGCATGAGTGACTATGTGTCTGAGTAACTCTATGGATCAGTGGTGGTGTGTAACAGGATGTATAGGTGTATGAGTATATATGATGAGTGAGTTCATGTATGAGTGACTATACAGGACTGTTGGTGAATGTGTATGCAGATCTTGGAATTACTGAATAGGTTGTTGTAACTTTTATTGGTATGTCCAGTGTTTTGAAAATGTTAGTTTCTATTTTTGAATGTGTGTATCAAAGATTATATTAGGGTGAGAGGAGGCCTGTCACTCTATCACAAGGATGATGTCATCAGTGATGCCATCAGTGATGTCATTTGAGATGTCATCAGTGACGTCACGAGTGATGTCACTGACCATGTCATGAGTGATGTAATATGTGACGTCATCAGCAGTGCATTGCGAGCGCCCGAGTTATTGTTAGCTGTTTCAAAGGTTTTATTAATGATAATTTCTAACTTTAACGTGACTGAAACTTATGTTTTTAAGTGAATTTCAAAGGTTTTTTAAAAGCAAGTTACAAACTATGCCTACAGAGGTAGGACATGTGAAGAAAGAAGAAAAAAGTCACA
Organism: Lissotriton vulgaris; assembly: GCF_964263255.1. Taxonomy (NCBI): domain Eukaryota; kingdom Metazoa; phylum Chordata; class Amphibia; order Caudata; family Salamandridae; genus Lissotriton; species Lissotriton vulgaris. Next base: position 1,311,989,723 of record NC_141695.1, read on the forward strand.
GAAAGAAAAAAAGGAATGCAGAAAGAAGCAACAGAAGTCCTCAAAGACGAAGAAAAGTTTGGGAAGATGGAAAACATGCAGAAAGAACAAACAGAAGAGCAGAAAGAAGCCTTGTTGTAAAATTATCCTGTACCCTCAACTTTTTCAGACAAGTACTGCTGGTAACTGAGTCTGACTCACAGTCCTAGAGCCAGAGCTATGTTGAAAGACACTTAGAATACAGTTAAAACACCTACAAACACTAGGGAACACTATGCGTTGGGGTACCCCTGTGATTAGCATTACCTCCTCTGTAAGCCCCTAGTATATAATAGGGCAGGGCGGTTAAAACTACCTCTTAAAATGTGTCAGAGGGTGCATTTTCACACTGGTTAAGGGAAAGGAGGGGCCTGAGATGACATGTGTGCAAACACGACCTGTGGGCGTTTTAAGTTGGGGGATAAAGTCCCCTTGAATCCTGAGGGTACCTAGGGTCCAACTAGCCCACTAGGTACCTCCAGTAAGCGCCACAGAGCTGCGTTGCAAAGAGGTGTAAAACGGGGCACGGCCTAGTCCACCTCTCCGGAACGCAGCACAGTGCACTTACTGGAAGCACCTGATGGACTAGTTGGATTGAAGAGGAATTATTTCCCCAACATAAAACGCGCCACAAGACGTGTTTGCACATGTCACCTCAGGCCCCGTGCCCTCCCTTCACCACTGTGTAAACGCGCTCTGTGGCCGTTTTAATTTGGGAGATTAAGTGCCCTTGAATCCTGAGTGTCCCTTGGGACCAACTAGCCCACCAGGTATCTCCAGTTAGTGCTACAGAGCTGCGTTGCAGAGAGGTGTAAAAAGGGGCACGGCCTTGACCACCTCTCTGCAATGCAGCGCAGTGGTGCTTACTGAAAGCACCTGGTGGGCTAGTTGGCCCCCAGGGTCCTCAGGATTGAAGGGGAATTATTTCCCCAACTTAAAACACGCCACAGGGCTTGTTTGCACACTTCACCTCAGGCCCCGTCCCCTCCCTTCGCCACTGTGTAAAAGTGCCCTGTGTCTGTTTTAAGTTGGGAGACTAAGTCCCCTTGAATCCTGTGGGTCCCTAGGGTCAAACTAGCCCACTAGGTACCTCCAGTAAGCGACACAGAGCTGTGCTGCAGAGAGGTGTAAAAAGGGGCGTAGCCTCTGAACACCTCTCTGCAACACAGCTCCCTGACGCATACTGGAGGTACCTGGTGGGCTAGTTGTCCCTCAGGGACCCTCAGTATTGAAGAGGAATCAATTCCGGCATCCATATATATATTTTTTGTTTCTAAGGGTAGGGGGGCTGCGTGGCCCCACTCCCAGGTCACTATTTGCCACATCCCTCTGGGCTGGCCCTCTCGGTTGGGGACTGTGGGGGGTCCTCAATCCCCCACGGTCTCAACGGCTCCCTGCCTCCTGCGAGAGCCTGCATTGCTTTTCCACATGGGGAGCTGCTAAGATGCAGCTCCCCGTGTGGAAAAGCAATCTGCTTTGGTTTTTGGAAGAGACAGCAGGTTACCTGCTCTCTCTTCCAAAAACCAAAGCAAGTTTGCTATTGCAGGACGGGAGGCGCGAGGCTCCCGCCCTGCCATAGCAAACAGCAGTGTCCCAGGAGTGGGCACCCCGGGACACTGCAGGAGCCGGCCCTGGGAGTGGCGGTCCTCAGGGCCCGCGCGGCTCCCCTCCCACCATGTACAAGCCCCGGGAGCGGTGGTCTCTGGTGCTTGGGGGTACATCACAGACCCCCCAATTTTATTATTTAGTGCCCCGGGGAGGAGATAGTCCCCGGGGTGTGGGGGGGGCCTTGAGCCCCCTGAAAATGGTTTAGAAAAGACCTGGGGGTGTCTGTGAGCCCCCACATATATATTGAGAAAGCCCCGGGGGTGGTGGTCTCCGGGGCTTGGGGGGCCTTTGAGCCCCCTCAACCATTTATGTTTGAAGCCCCAGGGGGTGGCGGTCCCCGGGGCTGGGGGCCCCCTTTGGGACCCCATTACAATTAACTTGGCCCACCCGGGGGCTAAATAGCAACGAAGCACGGGAGCCAGCGCTTTAAAAAAAAATATTCATTTATAATTGGGGAGGGGGGCCACATGGCCCCCTTCCCGGGCCACTTGTGGCCCCGGGGACCCCATCCCCCGGAGCCTGGGCATTGCTTTTTGTAAAAAAAGGCCTATTGTGGCCCCGGGGACCCCATCCCCCGGGGCCGTCCTGCCCATATATTTTTTGTTTCTAAGTGGAGGGGGGTTCTGTGGCCCCCCTCCTGGGCCACTAATAGCCCCGGGGACTGCATCCCCCGGGGCTGACCCTCTCCGTTGGGGACCGTGGAGGCGTCCCCAATCCCCCCACGGTCCCGCCGGCTCCTCACCTCCTGCGGGAGCCAGCATTGCTTTTCCAAATGGGGAGCTGCTAAGATGCAGCTCCCGTGTGGAAAAGCAATCTGCTTTGGTTTTTGGAAGAGAGAGCAGGTTTCCTGCTTTCTCTTCCAAAAACCAAAGCAGGTTTGCTATGGCAGGACGGGAGCTGTGAGGCTCCCACCCTGCCATAGCAAACAGCAGTGTCCTGGGAGTGGGCAACCCGGGACACTGCAGGAGCCGGTCCCGGGTGTGGCGGTCCCCAGGGCCATGACAAGGCTCCAGGAGGGGGGCCGTGCGGCCCCCCTCCAGCATGTACAAAGCCCCGGGGGTGGTCGTCTCGGGGCATAGGGGTACGTCATGGACCCCCCCAATTTTATTATTTAGTGCCGAGTTTTTTTTTAAATAGAAGCCCCGAGGGTGGCGGTCCCTGGGGCTGCAAGGGGGCCTTGAGCCCCCGTGAATGTTTTTGAAAAGACCTGGGGTGTGGCTGTGAGCCCCCCGCACTTGCATTGAGAAAACCCTGGTGGTGGTGATCACCGGGGCTTGGGGGGGCCTTTGAGCCTCCCCCAACCATTTATGTTTGAAGCCCCAGGGGGTGGCGGTCCCCGGGGCTGGGGGCCCCATTACAAATAACTTGGCCCACCCGGGGGCTAAATAGCAACGAAGCACGGGAGCCAGCGCTCTGGCGGTCCCCGGGGCTGTGAGCCCCCGCATATATTCTATTGAAGCCCCAGGGGTGGTGGTCCCCGGGGCTGGGGGGCCCCTCTGGGCCCTCATTACAATTAACTTGGCCCACCGGTGCGCTAAATAGCAACAAAGCGCAGGAGCCCGCGCTTCTGTTCTTTTTGTCTTAGTAGGATCTGCGCACCCTGCTCGGATTTTGCAGATTTAAAAAAAATAATAATAATAATTTTGGCCCTGGGGGTCCTTGTGGGACCCCCTAAGCAGGCCTAGGGCGTCAGGGTGTTTCAACCCTGCCCGCTTTTTTGCGTTTCGCACATTTGTTTCACTCATTTCTTGTGCCTCGGTTCTACCGAGGTACAAGATGGCTGCCAACACTTCCTGGTTTGAAGTGTTGACAGCCAATTAGCATGAAGCTCATGCTCGGGAGGATCCGGGGCCCTAGATATATATGCATTTTTACTTTTGAATTTCTCAGCAACTACTGAACGATTGACACCATCTAACAAAAAGGGCTCTTTCTAAACCAAGAAGTACCTCTTTGCCAAATTTGGTGTAATTCCGTTCAGAAGTTCTGGCTGCAGCTGTGTCTAAAGTTTCCTATGGGAAATTGCATGGGGAAAACACGTTTTGGGACCCCCTTTTTTCTCGGCCCCCGCTTGACGAATCACCCCAAAACAGTCAAGATAGGGGCGGACCGGAGCGCCTCACAAGTTTTAAAAATGTTGTGAAGATTCATCAACCGGCGCCAAAGTTATTGGGAATAGAATGTTGCGAATTTCCTATGGAAAATAGGTCCTAACTATAACTATCTACTGGCGACTGCCAGTAGGTAATATATCAATATATATGGGGACCATGTAGAAAAAAGTTGAAAAAATGTGAAAAAATGCAAAAACAAGCTAAAATGTGCATGAAAACAGGAGTGAAACACGCATGATGTAATGCAATGACTAAGGGGTATAAATGTAACCACAGTCTGTGTAGATGTTGTGAACAAGGCGGGTGCTTACCGCCGAAACGCGTCAAGCAGCCTAATAAGTGAATAAAACTTATTTGGGATCATCTATTTCACGGAGTCAGTGCCTTACTTGTATGCTGAAGTTTGGAGTGTTCCTGATATATATATATATATATATATATATATATATATATATATATACTTATATATATATATAATATATATTTATATATATATATATAATATATATTTATATATTACCTACTGGCGGTCGCCAGTAGGTATATATAGTTAGGATTTTTTCTCTATGGGATTTTTGAAAATTCTATGTCTAATAACTTTGGCGTTTGTGGACGGAATTGGCTGAAACTTTCAGGAAAATGGAACATTTTGTTTCTGAGCAGCCCCTGACAATTTGGGGGGGTTTCATCAAGGGGGGGCCGAGAAAAAAGGGGGGTCTCAAAACGCGTTTTTCCCATGTTAATTTCCATAGGGCGGTTGGCCTCACTTTTAGCTCGAACGGCTGAATGGATTTGCACGAAACTTGGCAAAATTGTAGGGACTGTTAGCCCGATGTGCCTTTGCTAGGTCTCAATATATGTGCTCCAGTGGATTTTGAGTAATTTAGGCTCAAAAAAAGATATATATCTGGGCGGAGCCTAACCACACATCTGATCAGATTGGCTGTCAGCACTTCATCCAAGAAGTGTTGGCAGCCATCTTGGGACCAATATACATTATAGCACCTCATTAAAAAGCATTGTAGTTAATAGAGGGTTTTAGGACTTTAGTTACATTATAAATCATTTGTTGATGGTACCATACTCGTTTTAGGAATTGTGGTGGGTTCTAAGGTGATTTTACCATGTGAAAAAACCTTCTGCTGTGATATCATGAATATTGTTTGAAAGAAAACTAATATCTCATGATTTTCCCACAGTGGTTTGGAAGGGGATCTATAAGCTAAACTGAAAGCATATTTTCTGTAAATTCACATTATCTTTCTCAGTCATGTGAAAATGAAGTCTGACATTCTCAGTAAAACATGTACATCCAACAAGGACAGAGACTGTCAGTTGATTCCTTTGTGTTCTACTGCAGCCTCCTAGAGTGTTCTAAAGAACAACTAGAGCGCTAACAGTCCTACTTATTACAAAGGTATGGCACACCTGAAGCCATCTTGATTGGAATAAAGTGGTAACTCTTAAAACATTTAATTTAAAAAGAAACAACATGAGGGGGTATATTTTGCCATAGAAAGTATGATTAGTGCTGCAGAATGAAAAATTAGGGCACATTTTGAGTGACTTCTCAAATCCTTTTCTATTTCATTAAAACATTCTGACATGCAGTCTCGCAAAATGGCCACCAGAGACAAAAGAGCCCAAATGTAGCCCAAATATCACCCAGATGTAGCCCAAGTATAGCCCAAATGACAGAATGTCCCAGAGTGTTCTAAAGAACAACTAGAGCGCTAACAGTCCTACTTATTACAAAGGTATAGCACACCTGGAGCCATCGTGATGGGAATAAAGTGGTAACTCTTAAAACATTTAATTTAAAAAGGAACAAAATGAGGGGGTATATTATGCAATAGAAGGTATTATTAGTGCTGCAGAAAGAAAAATTAGGGCACATTTTGAGTGACTTTTCAAATCCTCTTCTATTTCATTAAAAAATTCTGACATGCAGTCTCCCAAAATGGCCACCAGAAACAAAAGAGCCCAAATGCAGCCCAAATATCACCCAGATGTAGCCCAAGTATAGCCCAATGACAGAATGTCCCAGAGTGTTCTAAAGAACAACTAGAGCGCTAACAGTCCTACTTATTACAAAGGTATGGCACACCTGAAGCCATCTTGATTGGAATAAAGTGGTAACTCTTAAAACATTTAATTTAAAAAGGAACAAAATGAGGGGGTATATTTTGCCATATGAATTATGATTAGTGCTGCAGAAAGAAAAATTAGGGCACATTTTGAGTGACTTCTCAAACCCTCTTCAATTTCATTAAAAAATTCTGACATACAGTCTCCCAAGATGGCCACCAGAGACAAAAGAGCCTAAATGTAGCCCAAATATCACCCAGGTGTACCCCAAGTATAGCCCAATGACAGAATGTCCCAGAGTGTTCTAAAGAACAACTAGAGCGCTAACAGTCTTACTTATGACAAAAGTATGGCACACCAGAAGCCATCTTGATTGGAATGAAGTGGTAAGTCTGAAAACACTCAATTTAAAAAGGAACAACATGAGGGGGTTAATTTTGCCATAGAAAGTATGATTAGTGCTTCAGAAAGAAAAATTAGGGATCATTTTGAGTGACTTCTCAAATCCTCTTCTATTTCATTAAAAAAATTCTGACATGCAGACTGAAACATGCACTTTGAATACCAGCAGCAGACGTCCCTGGTGAGCAGTAGCTTTACTACAGTGATCTAATGTGCAACTAGAGTGCTAACATTCAGAATTTATGGCAAATGTGTGACACATCTGAATGCCTTCTTGATGGAACCAAAGTAAACAAGCATTGAAAATGCAATAGACATCGCCCTCGTTTAAGTTAAAGCCATTCTGTTTGTAATGAGGTGGCTTTTTAGCTTTGCTTTTATTAGTGTTTTTTCAACTTTCATGTAAATAACATGCATCTGTATGCATATAAGTATATGTATGCATGCATTTATGTTTGTATTTATATAGATATACAGATGATATATGTTTATATATTTATGTATATATATATATATTCACTGAAAAAACCATAGGCTATAGACCATATATAGTTAAGAATTAGCATTTACAAAACCTTGAAAATTCACTGAAAAAACCATAGGTTATAGACCATATATAGTTAGGAATTCGCATTTACAAAACCTTATTTTACTCACACAAAACCATTGAAATTCCATATATAGTTAGTTGCACTAACTATATATCGCGCACCCGCAATCCACTGCTGATGATGTCACATATTACATCATTCATGACATGGTCAGTGACATCACTGATGACATCACTGATGACATCTCAAATGACATCACTGATGACATCACTGATGACAACATCCAGTGACTGTATGTTTCTGTAAAATTAAAATATGTCTTACATATTGAAGAATGAGTGGATGTATAAGTGTCTGGATGAAGGATTTAGTAGGTGCATGACTGACTGTATGAGTGAGTGATTAAATGTGTCTCACTGAGTGCATTGGTTAGTGACTAAACTGTCTTAATTTGTGCATCATTATGTCTGTTGTTCTGTAAACTGTTGCATGTGTTGATAAGTAGCTATATGAGTAACTATATGGGTTATTGATTGGTTGCCCAAGTATTTGTATGGGAGACTGAGTGTGTGTGTGGGTGGCTGGGAGGTGTATGACTCTGTGCATAGATGTGTGAGCAGTTGATTCACTAGATGTATGGTTTCAGAAGTGCATGTGGAAACAGCTGTATGGGCGGTTGACTGTGTGCATGAGTGTATTGGTGAGTGAATGGATATCTCAGTGCTACATGTCAAAGTAAGTACATATGTAAAACACAGTACATGTGAGAGTTGACATATATAAATAACGGTGCATAAGAGCCAGTGAATGTGTGAGTGGCTGTATGGATCATTGTGAACTTGTATCAGGGATTGTATAAGAGAGTAAATATGTGTTAGTATATGTTTGAATAAGTAAAGTTTGTATAACTGTATAGTTGAGGAAATGGAGGTGTGATTGATTCTTTGCATGACTGACTAGGTGTGTGAGTAACTCCATGGATGAGTGACAGTCTGTGAGTGTCTGTTTACACTGATTGTATCTAAGGTTATATTAGAGTCTGAAGAGGTTCATCGTATTATCGCATGAATGATATCATCAGTGATGTGATCAGTAATGTCAAATGAGATGTCATCAGTGATGTCATCATTGATGTCATTTGAGATGTCATCAGTGATGTCATCAGTGATGTCATCAGTGATGTCACTGATCATGTCATGAATGATGTAATATGTGACATGATCAGCAGTGGATTGCGGGTGCGCAATATATAGTTAGTGCAACTAACTATACATGAAATTTCAATGGTTTTGTGTGAGTAAAATAAGGTTTTGTAAATGCTAATTCCTAACTATATATGGTCTATAACCCATGGTTTTTACAGTGAATTTTCAAGGTTTTGTAAATGCTAATTCCTAACTATATATGGTCTATGACCTATGGTTTTTTCAGTGAATTTCAATGTTTTTTTAATAGCAAATATCAAAAGCTTTAAATTGTCAAGTACGTGGTAGGTAAAAACATTTTCGTGTTTATGCACGCTGATGTGCTTTGAACGCTGCCCCCTCCTCCTCTTTTCTTTTAGGAGTATTCTCTCTTTGCAGATAGTGACGGGTAGGTAACGCAGGCCTTTGCCCCCGTTGTAATCCGTCGTGCCTGCTTCCCTCTCCATTTGATTGATTGTTATCCTAGCATTTATTGTTTTGGAATTGGTTCTCTTTGGTTCATTCTCTATTTACAAACAAGCACAGAGTCGCAATACTCTGTTTAGTCTTTGCAGATAGTGAAAAATCGTAAAAAAAACAAAAGGAATCAAGCAAAATCAGTAGGCCACTAATGGGATCTCTTTTTGACCTCGCTAAAATAGAAACATTATGAACAACCCCTCATGAGAAATACGAAACTAGTGAGAGGAACTGAGCTCGACACCATGATGGCTGCAAGACAGCTCGGCTCCGCAGCCCACCCCACCCAAAATAACGACAAACCCTATGCAAATATTATAAATATATACAACACACCAGCAAAGTAACAGGGTAAAACGTTTTATTAAATAACTATTTACATGGCAGCCTGCTGCAACATCGATCCAAACAAGCCTTTGTATTGGGGCTCAAAATTTAACAAGTAACAGGGTAAACCGTTGTATTAAATATCTATTTACATGGCAGCCTGCTGCAACATCGATCCAACCAAGCCTTTGTGTTTGTGGCTCAAAATCAACCATCAATAGTACGATTTTCATAGGTTCATGGTTTTCCATCCACAGACTAAAAGCCTGGAGTGGGAGTGAAAGAACAATAACTAGGTAAGAAGGAAGGCAGAGGTTGTGGGAAGGACTCTGGATATGGTATGTTGCTTGGTCCCTGAGATGCTTCGATGTCACTGCCTTGCACAAATGGCATAAGTCCTGGATGTTGGGTGCCATAGTTGAGGGTTCCGAGCAGCGCTTGTAACACTGTCTGAAGCTTATTTTCACCTGCTGAAGCTTCACTATTCTCAAAGTAAGTGGGGGCTGTTTGTGGACCTGACTGCATTGGAAAACAATGTGATGCGGTGCCTCCCTGAACCGCTAGACGGAGGCCCCGAGATAATTGCGCCTGCTCCACACCTTGTCCCACAATCCGTTTGACCTGAAGACATGTCCTGCGGTGCCCTGGTCCGACCATCACATATACCTGCGCCAGGAGACGGCGTGGGGTGCACTAGAAGGGAGAGGCGGCGCGAACGAGCCTCCCCCACCTCCCCAGGTGGAGGTTTCTCGGCTACACCCCAGTGCTTCACTCGACCAGCTGACTTGCGCCCGCTCTTGCGACACAGTGCCTCGCTCGGCCAGCTGAATTGCGCCTGCTCTTGCTATTACAACGTCTCACCCGCCATCCAACGGAATTGCACCCAATCTTGCCCTACAGCGACAGGCGGCTGCTACGGAGCTCACGAAATGGCGGTCGGCTACATAGACTTGGGCCTGGCCTGCAAAGATGGCTCTGAGCAACCGTGGAACTCAGACGCTTGCCTGCTAAGGCATGGGCCCCATTCCCAAAAGAGTCCCCTCAGCCTTGAAGATTCTACAACAGTCACCGGGACCCCCGACTCCTGTAGACTTCCGGTGGAGAGCGACTTCCATGATTGCTCACGGAATGGCCACGACGTAGCCATGAGATGGTGGTGCTCTCATGCTGATGCCAGCTTCAGTCTGAAACATCCAGAAACACTGTAGACTACCAATTCGATCAGTTCCGGTGGAGCCCCAACGTGACCCGGTAGAGTAGAACTTGCCCTCCACTCTTTGACTGATGGTTCTTGTTGCCTGTCCCTTCTGTTGTCATTTAACAGAACTTTTTTGACTGCTGAAAGGGGTTGTATTCCGACCGCTGGTTGGTGGAGACATTTTGACTATATTCTGGACCTGCGTTGTCGCATAATGCGTCATATGACGCGCCGCGTTAGCGCACCCGGAAGTGCTCCGGTGCGCGAGGCGCAGCTTCCCGGAAACGATCCAGGGCGCGGCGCGCAGCGCGTAACGTAAGCATAACAGGTCATGTGACTTGTTAATAAAACTTTTCATTGGTTCATTTTACTTTTGTTTTTCTAATGATAGAAGGCTTGGTCATATGACCTAAAAATAACACTTGTCATTGCTTTCGAACATTTTTTTTTCCCAAATGATGAAAGCCCCACCTTTTTTTTCTCACTCTTACTTGTAAAGCAAAAGACCCAGATGCATTTACAGTTTATCACTAACAATGTTCAAGGCTAATGTATTTTCCCGGGAAATTTACAACTGTCCGCAAAAGTAAAATATTCCTATTTCGAGAAAAAGGGCGTTTCTTCGTCCCATCAGGGAGCCGTTGAACAAAAGAGGCTCGGCCTGCTGTCTTAGTCGCTGATAGGCATGAATATTGGATTCTTATCGATCACTTTATGTTGCAGGAGTGGAAAACACAACAGCCCTTGACCATTTATCTTTACTGCGTTCCTGCGTATTATACCTTTTAACCGTCATGTAATCGGGCTGCTTTATTTCACTTGCTTTTTACTGATTCGAAAACAGTGGCTATTATTCAAAACTTTACCAATCTAGGTACTACTACCATGTTTTGTTTTAAAAACCTTTATTGTGAAAATGTCAGTATACAAATACGGGCCTATAACCACGTGGGCCGGCGACGGAGCAAACTTGAATCGATTATGATGAGGGGACATTTACACTGTAGAAGAACGTAACGGGCGACCCATTAGGTTGCAAGAACTAAGGTGTCTAACAGTTGCGGAATCAGTGGACGTACATTTTATAATTAAAGTACAACAGGGCCAGTTACAATAAAATTATCTAGATATACATTTGCGGGCAAGTACCGTGGGTGACGTTAATTCGAACTTTCAATAGTACAGTAATCAATAACACATCAGAACTTAATATCAATAGGGATGTCCAAATGTTCAATCAGTACTCGTCCCCGCCCGCCATGTGCTTCAAAACTGCATACGTATCTCGTGATATCAAGGTTGGGCAACCAGTACACATCAAGGAGTTACGAGCCCCTTTTATACCGGCGCCATTTTGGGCGAGGCCCGGCAGGTCCAGGATATAATCAAAATGTCTCCACCAACCAGCGGTCGGACCAGAACCCCTTTCGGCAGTCCAAAAAGGTTCCGTTAAATGACAACAGAAGAGATAGGCAACAAGAACAATCAGGACGCTTTCGGGAATGGGGCCCATGCCCTAGCAGGCAAGCGTCCGAGTTCCAAGGTGTCCCAGGGACCAGGCCCAAATCCAAAGAGCCGGCCGCCATTTTGAGAGTCCTGTTGCAGCCGCCTATCGCTGCACCGCAAGAGTGGGCGCAATTCAGCTGGATGGTGGGCGAGACGCTGTAGCCGCAAGAGCGGGCGCAACTCAGCTGGATGGCGGGTGAGGCACTGTGCCGCAAGAGCGGGCGAAACTCAGCTGGATGGGGGGTGAGGCACTGTGCCGCAAGAGCGGGCGGAACTCTGCTGGATGGCAAAGGAAACGCTAAGAGGCGCCCCAAGGCAGATGAGGTGCCTCCACCTGGGGAGGCGGGAGAGGCCCGTTTGCGCCGCCTCCCCCCCCCGGGCACCCCACGCCGACTTTCGGCGCAGCATTGTAGGATGGCCACACCAGTACAACAACTTGCTGGACACCACCTCGGTGCCATCCGGATCTCGGCACGTTGTGCTGCCTTCGGCCTACTGTAGCAGCAAGTGCGGGCGCAACTCAGCTGGACGGCGAGTGAAACGCTAAGGGGCGCCCCACTGCAGATGAGGTGCCTCCACCTGGGGAGGCGGGAGAGGCCTGTTTGTGCCGCCTACCCCCCCCCCCGGCACCCCACTCCGACTTTCGGCGCAGCATTGTAGGATGGCCACACCAGTACAACAACTTGCTGGACACCACCTCGGTGCCATCCGGATCTCGGCGCGTTCTGCTGCCTTCGGCCTATTCGCACATCGGTCCGCTACTGACACCGCCACACAGGCCAACGGATTATGTAGGCTTTTTATAGCCCAAAGCCCCATAACAGGTCATGTGACTTGTTTATAAAACTTTTCATTGATTCATTTTACTTTTGGTTTCCTAATGATGGAAGGCTTGATCATATGACCTAAAAATAACACTTTTCATTGGATTGAAACATTTTTTTTTCCCAAATGATGAAAGCCCCACCTTTTTTTTTCTCACTCGGCAATCCAAAAAGGTTCCGTTAGATAACAACAGAGGGGACAGGCAACAAGAACCATCAGTCAAAAGAGGGGAGGGCAAGTTCTTCCCTACCGGGTCACGTTGGGGCTCCACCGGAAGTCATCGAATTGGTAGTCTACAGTGTTTCTGGATGTTTCAGACTGAAGCTGGCGTCAGCATGAGAGCACCACCATCTCGTGGCTCCGTCGTGGCCATTTCGCAAGCAATCATGGCAGCCGCTCCCCACCGGAAGCCTGCGGGAGTCGGGGGCCCCGATGACTTTTGTAGAATCTTCAAGGCTGAGGGGACGCTTTCGAGAATGGGGCCCAAGCCCTAGCAGGCAAATGTCCGAGTTCAAATGTGTCCCAGGGCCATTTTAGTGGACCAGGCCCAAATCCGAAGAGCCGGCCGCCAATTTAAGAGTCCTGTGGCAGCCGCCTATCGCTGCACCGCAAGAGTGGGCGCAACTCAGCTGAATGGCGGATGAGGCACAGTGCCGCAAAAGCGGGCGCTAAACAACTGGATGGCGAGTGAAACCCCAAGGGGCGCCCCACTGCAGCAGAGGAGCCTCCACCTGGGGAGGCGGGGGAGGCCCGTTTGTTCCGCCTCCCCCCCGGGGCGCCCCACGCCGTTTTTCGGTGCAGCATTGTAGGATGGCCAGACCAGTGCGACAACTTACTGGACACCACCTGGGTGCCGTCCGGATCTTGGCGCGTTGTGCTGCCTTCGGCCTATTCGCACAACGGACCGCTACTGACGCCACCTCACAGGCCGACGGATTTTGCCAACTAAAAGACAAACCAAAGCAGCCCATTGTTGCTTTGAGATGGATGTTGCAGCAAGCTGCCATGTAAATAGTTGTTTACATTTTTTTTTACGTGTTTACTTTGTTGGAGCGTTGTATATATTTATAAGTTATTAAAGAGTTATAATCCTACTACTTTGTTGGAGTGCTGTATATTTTTAATGTGACACATAATTGTGAAGACTTTGATGTACAAAAAGGCATCCCTGGAATCTTCCGCTTCAGGCTCGGTCCCACACACCCTTACAGTGAGAATCCCCTCCCCAATCACAATTCAGGATCGTTATCAGATAGTAGGAACGCGTGTGGTGTGACGGATCTCATGGGGTGGGGGCCTTGATCTACTGTAACTCCTTTGAAGAGGGGTTATTCTTTACAGTTGGGGCCATAAACTACATCCGCACGGCTAGGTGATAGCCTGGGACCAGCCTGGACAATCAGACACAGAGGAAGAGGAGTGTCAGAGGGTGCGGTAGTGAATAGGGTGAAAGGGAGGTGTCGGGCGGGCACAGGGTGTGATTCTTAGGGAAGAGCAGCGCAGATGGGGGGAGGTTTATGGCCCATGCATGAGAGAGAGAGCGGGGGTGACCATTGCGTGGGGGAGATGCTTACGAGGGTGGGGAGCCATGCTGAGGATCGGCGGCGTGCAGAGAGTGGGTCTGGTCAAGGCATCTAAAATGGCTGCCGTGCACGACAAAAGTGTGGCATTGGAAAAAAGGCAAGATGGCGCAGACAATGTTTATCAATACGGATTAATTTATAACAATTATTTTTTACAAAATATTTACTCGCAGTGACAACACTTCCTGATTTCCTTCGAATCGAACGTTAACAGACGTCACGCAGACAAAAAAAAAAACGCTCACACGCAGCCACTGGAAGACATATATCAACATATATGAGCATCCTCAGCCACCCTCAGAAAACATAGGGGGTCAGGATACGTCTCCCGTACCCCCTTATACCCATTTCTCACATTGTTTTTCCTCCATCTTGTAATTTAATTAAAACGAAACACAAAATGACGAATTCCCGTTTCGCGACTCGGTTCGCGAACCGAGAAGCGCTTCTACCGCGAAAAATCTAATTATTTTTTTTGCCCCACCGGACCCTTTAATAACCCCAACATCATTCCTAGGGGGTCAAGAGGGGTCTACCTTGCCCCCTTTCATTAAATTCCCCCTTCGTTTTTCTCCTACTCTTGTCTCTCGATCCTACCGAGAGACAAGATGGCGGCCGTTCCGGACTGTTTAGAATGTTGACAGACACCGGAGAGCCAACCAGCTTCTCTTCGCAAAGTTCAGTTACGCGAAAAGTACGCGAACCAGAGCGCTACCCGGGACGCTGTCACAGATATATCTGTTTTTTAAAACGTTAATTTCTCAAAATCCACTGGAGCACATATATTGAGACCCAGCAAAGGCACATCGGGCTAACAGTCCCTACAATTTTGCCAAGTTAAACGTGCAAATCCATTCAGCCGTTCGAGCTAAAAGTGAGGCCAAACGCCCTATGGAAAAATGAATGGGAAAAACGCGTTTTGGGACCCCCCTTTTTTCTCGGCCCCCCCTTGACGACACCCCCCCAAATTTTCAGGGGCTGCTCAGAAACAAAATGTACCATTTTCCTGAAAATTTCAGCCGATTCGGTCAACTAACGCCAAAGTTATTAGACCTAGAATTTTCAAAAGTCCCATAGAGAAAAAATCCTAACTATATATACCTACTGGCGACCGCCAGTAGGTAATATATATATATATATATATATATATATATATATACATTTATGTATGTATATTATTATAAAAGGAATAAAGGGATGATATAGTTATCAAATTGTCAGTGCCAATATAATGTCTTGAACTAGAAAAAGCACAGAAATTCAGCAACTATAGTTGGCAGAGCTAACTATAACTTATGCCCGCCACCATGCACTTCTGGTGACATCACTTACCACATTGCACATGACATTTTCTATAACATCATTTATGGTATCACTGATGACATTACAAATGACATCGTTGATGGCATCACTGATGACATCACTGATGAGATCATCAAGCTTCTTTTGTACACATTACTTTATAAATGAGGATGGACTTAGGGGTCTGAAAGTAGGTACAAAGTAGCTAAGAATCATATGAACCATTAGCAATGCCATTGCACATACAAATCCCTTAGGTGAAGCAGGCTTGTGTTTTATGTGCAACTTTGACCCCATACCATACACTTCATGGGTAACGGAGTTCACATTTACAATCAACCACAGATAGATGGGTAACTCCCTACTGCCCACAATATTCCATTGGAATACAACTGTTCAGAGAAATCCTAGGGCCATATTTATCAAGTGGCTGTGTCGTTTTTGCACCAAGCAATGGGTGCAAAAGTGATGCAACCCTCAAGATGCGATTTATCAAGGCCCCCTTGCGTGGTCCTGAGTGGCTTCATAAATCCAGAGTAATGAAAGACAGCACGAATTGCTGCAGGTGTTACTCTGCCACCGGGAGGCATTCCATGAGTGGTGCCTGGGTGTTCCCACGCAAATCCTATGGATTTTTACGCAATCCCAGATTTAACATTGCTGGTAGGAAAGAAGAAAATCCCTCAGAGTATTGTTTTAGTGCAGAAAGGTGCCCCTTCCAACCTCAAAACAATCCTGCTAACAATGCAGACACCCTTGAACCATGGTGCAAAAGTGCCAGCATTGGCACTAGGCAGCACATTGTACGCCACCAGTGGGAAAAGGCAGGAATGCACTGTATTGTGCTAAATATGGCACATTCGTGCCCTCTCCCTTGCCAAGAAGCACAGTGCAGCAAAGGGACTTGTTGAACTGTGTGACTTCTACATATATATCCAACCAAGTTCCTCCAGATATTCATCTTTTGTTACATAATGAACTCCCTACTATGAACAGTCTTTTCCTGTATCAAACGCCTCACTGCCACCGAACCTACAGTGAGAAATGAAGTGGATATGAGTAGAAAAGTGGGTACTGTAAACAGTGTTTACTCTATGGAGAGACTTTCCTCAGTACTATACTGTCTGCAGACAGTGAAACTTTAATGAGAAATACACCATATGGTATTACAAATTATCTACTAAGAACAGTATTCACTCTAGGCAAAACATGTCCAAAGAGACACTATAAATACCAAAATCTAGGTCTGAAGGTGCTAATGTTTATACTGCACGCAGCCTTAATGCTGATCTGAAAACGTTACAGATAGTCCATCTTCTGAAGCTAATCAAGCACATGTACACTGGTTTGTACCTGGTGCACACAGTCTTCTATCTTATGTGAAAGTTGCAGAGGTCCAGCGGTCATGGGGGAGTCTCAGCACCTGGGCGGAATCTCCACAATGATAATTCTCATTGCAGAAATGCTGCCCTGAGTGCCAAGACTCGCCCATGACAGAGGGACCTCCACCATGAGTGCAGAGGCCCTTTGTACATAACGCCCTGCCCGTAAAAGTGTGGGCATGCCCTACCCGCACTCTGCTAGACAGGAAACTCAACTTTGTAAGTAAGTAAAGTAAAAAAAAAAAAAAGTAAAGATGGTGGCTCTCAACAGCACCCAGTATAGTGCTGGTTGGAGAGCCGGTTGGTGGCTTGAGTGCCCTGAGACTCCCCCCTGTGGCCCACCAACAACCCCTTACATTGTGGGGTCATTGGTGGATGGACGCCGGGGGCACCCACCACTCCAATAAGAATGGCCAGCTCACGCAATCGCAGCCAGATGGGACCGTAAAGGCCCTCGGGCCCCCCCCCCCCGAGTGGCCCTCAAATGAAAAGGGATTAGTGGGTGCCTCAGGTGGGCACTGGCGCAATGACTTAATTAAAAATATGCAAGCTGGGGAGCCATCTACAGCAGTAGGCCATGGGGCTCTCTCGTGGCACCCAATTAAATTGCTTTATATAGTTATGCTCACCCCTTGAGAAAGCCATTAGGCTCAATTATTAAATGTTTATGTTGTGTCTCTGTTACAACATCAATAAGTCTGCCTGAGTATGATCAAGACCTACAATGTCAATCACATGCTGCATATGCTCGAAGGCCGTTCTTGGCATTGTGTTTGCTGTACTCAAAGGGTTGGGAGCAGGGCCAACCCCACAGCGCGCGCGGTTAAGGGCCGTGCATGGGGGGGAGGGGGGGGGGGGGATTGGCTGCCGCAAGCCAGACCCTGAAGCCAATAAAATATTACTTTATGTTAAATTAGAAATTAAGTCAAAAATCCTAAGGTTAAAGTGATGTTATAGTTAGGAATTGCAATAATATCTTACTTTACATTAAACAAAACCTTAGAAATTCACTGAGAAAACACAGTTTCAAGTAACATTACATTTTGGGTGAAAATTTCAGTGAAAATGTAATGTTCCAAAATGAAAAAAAACTGAAATGCACCAATAGTTATCTTGAGCAGGTATACCTCATGACCAAAAGTAACTATAACTCCTGGCCTAGCCATGTACTGCTAACTCACTCAAGACATCTTCTATAACATAATTGACATCACTGCAGCATCTGAAATAACATAATTGATAACAACACTGTGCATGGCAGAGCTTGATTTATTGTTACTCTAGAGTACACGTTATTGTTACCTGAGATAACTATAACTGGTAAATTTCAATTTTTTTTGTTTAAAACTGTAGGTTTTAAGTGATAATTTATGTTACTCTCTAAGCCCAACAAACAGCCAATATTTTGTTACTTGGTCATGCATAATCCAAATAGGGGCAAGTGTATTGTGGAACAATGCAAGAAATGATCCCACCAACGTTCAGCACACTCTTCCTATTTTAAACAGGCAATATACACACTTAAAGCTTGAACAAGTGGAACTGAGACTTCTCAAGATTGCAATCTTTACAGTCCAGAAGTAGTTCTTCCAAATGTGTTACATTTTATAGTAAAATGTGAGACACTGGGGGGTCCCAATGTCTGAATGGTAACGTTTGGCACACTTTCACATGAACCTCAATGGTTCTGCTCTAGTATAAATGTATCCCAAAGTGATAATGATCCAAACAGTTTTTCTTGTTTCAAAAAATCTTTGTTTATTCCTTCTTTATCATTCATTTGGATTCTTTCATTTCCAGGACATTTTTAGTTATCATTTTCCATTTACCCAATGCATTTCGGGTCTATGGTGACCCTTCTTCGGGGGTCTCTAGTAAAAAATCAAGAAAAAGTCGCTATCAGCCCTTAAACTCAGGTACAAGAACACATTAACATTTATGCATAATACACTAACTTTTTAAGTGCTAAAATGGCGTAAAACAACTGAGCTTCACGTAATGACCTACTTCATTAAACAGTATCTCTGTTTATACCAAGAATCCTAATGTTTGTTAATACTAAAAAATATGCCAGAACACCAAAAACCTAAATTAAAAAACATCATGAAAGAAAATCGTAATAGCTATCGTTTTAACATATATCCTGTTGCTAAACCAAACAGAAATTAACTCTAACAGCCATTCTACTCTCTCTCGCGCTGTACTTACTGGAAAATGAACAACGTCCCTCGCTAGCGTGCTCTCGGCGAATCCGCTGCTACCTATCTTCCTGCATGCCGCTATTTAAAGCTACCTGATCGCTAATTGGCTCAATTCGCGATCACGTGATCGCTACATCGGACTGATATTACAGTCCTTATTTTTGCTTTAAAAATATGTTCATACGTTTCAATCACTATGTGAAAAGTATCTATTCGTGCAATAGATATTAACGAACAAAAATTAAAACATGAAATTTCGAAGCGTGTTCAATCGATCTTTTTACGTTACCCTTTCATTCAACATAATTATGTTTATATTTGGTTCAGCTATCATATAAACAGTATGTCTCTAATACCATGTGCTTACTGCAAAGAATTAAGCAAAATAATGAAAATTACAAAGTAAATCGACTATGGTGTCGGCCATTTTGAGTAGGGAAAGTTCTCATTCTTATTGTTATGCAGACGAATAAGTTCGGCTTTACACAGTCTCTTTATAAAAAGCAGGATAATTCTATCCTGTCATTCAGTCCATTTGGTTGTAGGCTGCCCATTTTCTTTATCCAGAAGTATTCTGATCTTAATCTGGATTTTTGTGTGTCTTTTTCAGGGTGTTCTTTGATGACTTCCAGTATTGTAAAACGCAGTTGAGCTACGTTATGTCCTGCTTCCAGCCAATGTGTTGCCAATGTGGATTTCAGATTTTTCAAACGAATATTACTTTTGTGCTCAGTTATTCTTATTTTGATTTTTCTCTCTGTCTGTCCTATATACAATTTTCCACATGGACATTTGATTCCGTAAATGACATTCTTGGTGTCACAGGTTCCTGAGTATAACAGGGTCACCTTTTTGCCTGTCATAGGGTGTGTAAACAAATTTCCTGTCATTACATTATTACAATGGATGCAATTTTCGCATCTCTGCATGCCTTTGTAATTAGTCTCTTTTGGTTCATTCTTCTTTTTTAACAGTTCCTTCAAATTTTTTGATCTGTTGTAGGCAAACGTAATCCTGTCAGCAAAAAGTGGTTTTAGATCTGGTTCACTTGCTATAAGTACCCAATGTTTTTTCATGATGTTAACTATTTTGGCTGATTGTAGAGAATGTTTCAGGACACATACTGTTTTCTGAGTATCTCCTCTTGGTTTTGTGACTAATAATGATTCCCTCTGCATCTTCAAAACTTTGATTTTTGATTCTTCCAGTAGTGGTGTGGGATAGCCTCTAAGTTTGTACTTTTGGATCTGTTTGTCGATGGTGGAGAGCAGATCTTGTGGGTCAGATGTGATTCTCTTTTGACGAATGAATTGGGATATTGGAAGATGTTTCTTGAGTGAGAAGTGGTGAAAGCTTTCATAGTGTAAGCCACTGTTTCTGTCCGTTTCTTTTATGTGTACACTGGTTCTCAGTTTGTTCTGTTCAAGGTGAATTTTTACATCTAGGAACGCCAATTCTTTCTGGTCCATTTGATAAGTGAATTTAATCCGGTCGTGTACAGCATTCAATCTCTGAATGTTACTGATCAATGTTTCTTTCTTGCCCTTCCATATAAGGAAGATATCATCGATATA
This sequence comes from Lissotriton vulgaris, assembly GCF_964263255.1. NCBI lineage: Eukaryota > Metazoa > Chordata > Amphibia > Caudata > Salamandridae > Lissotriton > Lissotriton vulgaris. Next base: position 1,312,010,066 of record NC_141695.1, read on the forward strand.
CCTTTTGAATATCATGATTCCCGTTGTCCAATTTGTATTCTCAATTATATGGTCATGCTCAAATTTAGCCATAAAGGTGTTCGCGTAGGACGGAGCCCCCGCAAAACCCATAGAGGTTCCACTACATTGTTCATAAAAATCGCCTTCCCAGTTGAAGTAACTATGTAGCAGAGCAAACTGTAGTAGTTCGAGCATTAGAGTTTTTTCTCCTCCATGTATTTCATTATTAAGTAAACACCATTCCATGGCTTCAATGCCCTCCCTGTGTGGGATTGAAGTGTACAAAGCTGTCACATCTATGGAGCATAACCATATCTCATCATCATCTGGAATATGTATTGTAGATAGCATGTTCAAAAATGCGGTGGTGTCCTTTATGTGTGTGCTCCATTTTTTGACTAGAGGCTGTAAGAACCAGTCTAGGTATTGACCCAGTGGTTCTGATAGTGATCCACAAGCTGAAACTATGGGTCTGAAAGGAGGTCTTTGGAGGTCCTTATGCACCTTTGGGAGCATATAAAATTGAGGTCTTCTGGGATGTTTAATCTGTAGGAATTGGTATGTTTTCACCGTAATCCACTTCATTTCTAACGCTTTGTCTAGAATGATTTTCAGTGTTTTTCTGAAAGTTTCTGTCGGATCTTGTGTCAACTTGTGGTAAATATTTTCATCTTGCAGATGAGCTTGTACGCTTTCCTTGTAGTAGGTGGTGTTCATCACTACTATCGCTCCCCCTTTATCCGCCTTCATTATGGTGATATCGTCGGTGTTTCTCAAAGTTTGTAGAACTTGCCATTCTCTTCTCGAAAAGTTGCTGGTGGTACTGTCAGAATACTTGATCTTTTGAATTTCAGTTGTTACAATCCGCTCATAAGCATCAATGGTTTTATGAGAAGTTGGAGCACAAAATGTGCTTTTGGGTTTGAATTCTTTTAACTCCGTGTCTGGTCTTTCATTTGGTGGTAAATTATTGAAAAAGTTTTTTAATCTGAGATTCCGTAGGAATTTATAGATTGATATTTCTGTTTCTTGGGCATTCGAGCTGTATCTTGGCACAAACGTGAGACCTTTGTTTAGTACCTTGGTTTGATCATCCGTAAGTTGTTTGTCTGATATATTGATGACTAGGTTGGTTTCGGTTTTTTTGATCTCAGTTCTCTCTCTGCTACTGTTTCTTTGACTTGTGTCTTTTCTTTTTCTTTTTCCCCTCCTTGTTTTTGGAGCTCCGTTGTGCTTGTTGAAGGTGCATTGTTTGCCGCCGGGCTGATGTCTAAAAAAGAAACCTTGTCTTGCTGATCCTTGCGTCTATCCTTGGATATGGGTCTCCTGCTTTGCGCCGTGTCTGAATCTGATACCATGCTTTCTTGAGACAAACTCACGTTAGTTTGTGGTTGTTGCCACTTCCTCTGATTATAAACCTCGGCCCAACTATACACTTCTTCCAGTTTATAATCTATTGTGTCTCTTCGATATTTTTTGACTTTCCTCTCTTCAATCTCTTTTGCATATCTTTCAAGTTTTTTATTGACTTCTTCCAGTGTCGCATCAAGTTCTTCAAATTGATTCAATTCAGTTTTTACTTTGGCTAGTTCATCTTCAAGTGCTCTAAGTTCTTTCGCCAGCTCTTCCACTATCAGCAAAATGAGGTCCAAACTGCATTTATTCAAAATTTGATACCATTTTGTTAGGAAAGCCTTATTATTCCTGCATAACATAGGTTTAAGTGCTATTCTTAAACCTCTAGGGATTCGTTGGTTCCTGTGATAATGTATCAAGGTTGTTGCGTGTAGTCTTTGATTTATTTCGCGTTTGCTTACGTTTTCAAGTTGTTTTATCAATTGCATTACCGTACTTGGTTGTGGGCTGAAGGCTCTAGTCTCCTTGATCAAACTGTAAATACCTTCTGCTTCTTCTGCGGTGTATACTAAAGTTTCCGCTTTGTTTGTAGTTATTTGAGCTATCTCTTCTAAATTCATCTTTGCGGTGCTTGGATGGAAGGTAGACTTAGTTTATAAATGTATCGTGATAGGGTCCATCTAGCACTCTTACTTTTCAATTTACTTTTTGTCTCTTTAATCTCTTTCGTTGTTGTGCACCGTTGCCTTATAACTACAAACAAAGCGGAAACTTTAGTATACACCGCAGAAGAAGCAGAAGGTATTTACAGTTTGATCAAGGAGACTAGAGCCTTCAGCCCACAACCAAGTACGGTAATGCAATTGATAAAACAACTTGAAAACGTAAGCAAACGCGAAATAAATCAAAGACTACACGCAACAACCTTGATACATTATCACAGGAACCAACGAATCCCTAGAGGTTTAAGAATAGCACTTAAACCTATGTTATGCAGGAATAATAAGGCTTTCCTAACAAAATGGTATCAAATTTTGAATAAATGCAGTTTGGACCTCATTTTGCTGATAGTGGAAGAGCTGGCGAAAGAACTTAGAGCACTTGAAGATGAACTAGCCAAAGTAAAAACTGAATTGAATCAATTTGAAGAACTTGATGCGACACTGGAAGAAGTCAATAAAAAACTTGAAAGATATGCAAAAGAGATTGAAGAGAGGAAAGTCAAAAAATATCGAAGAGACACAATAGATTATAAACTGGAAGAAGTGTATAGTTGGGCCGAGGTTTATAATCAGAGGAAGTGGCAACAACCACAAACTAACGTGAGTTTGTCTCAAGAAAGCATGGTATCAGATTCAGACACGGCGCAAAGCAGGAGACCCATATCCAAGGATAGACGCAAGGATCAGCAAGACAAGGTTTCTTTTTTAGACATCAGCCCGGCGGCAAACAATGCACCTTCAACAAGCACAACGGAGCTCCAAAAACAAGGTGGGGAAAAAGAAAAAGAAAAGACACAAGTCAAAGAAACAGTAGCAGAGAGAGAACTGAGATCAAAAAAACCGAAACCAACCTAGTCATCAATATATCAGACAAACAACTTACGGATGATCAAACCAAGGTACTAAACAAAGGTCTCACGTTTGTGCCAAGATACAGCTCGAATGCCCAAGAAACAGAAATATCAATCTATAAATTCCTACGGAATCTCAGATTAAAAAACTTTTTCAATAATTTACCACCAAATGAAAGACCAGACACGGAGTTAAAAGAATTCAAACCCAAAAGCACATTTTGTGCTCCAACTTCTCATAAAACCATTGATGCTTATGAGCGGATTGTAACAACTGAAATTCAAAAGATCAAGTATTCTGACAGTACCACCAGCAACTTTTCGAGAAGAGAATGGCAAGTTCTACAAACTTTGAGAAACACCGACGATATCACCATAATGAAGGCGGATAAAGGGGGAGCGATAGTAGTGATGAACACCACCTACTACAAGGAAAGCGTACAAGCTCATCTGCAAGATGAAAATATTTACCACAAGTTGACACAAGATCCGACAGAAACTTTCAGAAAAACACTGAAAATCATTCTAGACAAAGCGTTAGAAATGAAGTGGATTACGGTGAAAACATACCAATTCCTACAGATTAAACATCCCAGAAGACCTCAATTTTATATGCTCCCAAAGGTGCATAAGGACCTCCAAAGACCTCCTTTCAGACCCATAGTTTCAGCTTGTGGATCACTATCAGAACCACTGGGTCAATACCTAGACTGGTTCTTACAGCCTCTAGTCAAAAAATGGAGCACACACATAAAGGACACCACCGCATTTTTGAACATGCTATCTACAATACATATTCCAGATGATGATGAGATATGGTTATGCTCCATAGATGTGACAGCTTTGTACACTTCAATCCCACACAGGGAGGGCATTGAAGCCATGGAATGGTGTTTACTTAATAATGAAATACATGGAGGAGAAAAAACTCTAATGCTCGAACTACTACAGTTTGCTCTGCTACATAGTTACTTCAACTGGGAAGGCGATTTTTATGAACAATGTAGTGGAACCTCTATGGGTTTTGCGGGGGCTCCGTCCTACGCGAACACCTTTATGGCTAAATTTGAGCATGACCATATAATTGAGAATACAAATTGGACAACGGGAATCATGATATTCAAAAGGTATATCGATGATATCTTCCTTATATGGAAGGGCAAGAAAGAAACATTGATCAGTAACATTCAGAGATTGAATGCTGTACACGACCGGATTAAATTCACTTATCAAATGGACCAGAAAGAATTGGCGTTCCTAGATGTAAAAATTCACCTTGAACAGAACAAACTGAGAACCAGTGTACACATAAAAGAAACGGACAGAAACAGTGGCTTACACTATGAAAGCTTTCACCACTTCTCACTCAAGAAACATCTTCCAATATCCCAATTCATTCGTCAAAAGAGAATCACATCTGACCCACAAGATCTGCTCTCCACCATCGACAAACAGATCCAAAAGTACAAACTTAGAGGCTATCCCACACCACTACTGGAAGAATCAAAAATCAAAGTTTTGAAGATGCAGAGGGAATCATTATTAGTCACAAAACCAAGAGGAGATACTCAGAAAACAGTATGTGTCCTGAAACATTCTCTACAATCAGCCAAAATAGTTAACATCATGAAAAAACATTGGGTACTTATAGCAAGTGAACCAGATCTAAAACCACTTTTTGCTGACAGGATTACGTTTGCCTACAACAGATCAAAAAATTTGAAGGAACTGTTAAAAAAGAAGAATGAACCAAAAGAGACTAATTACAAAGGCATGCAGAGATGCGAAAATTGCATCCATTGTAATAATGTAATGACAGGAAATTTGTTTACACACCCTATGACAGGCAAAAAGGTGACCCTGTTATACTCAGGAACCTGTGACACCAAGAATGTCATTTACGGAATCAAATGTCCATGTGGAAAATTGTATATAGGACAGACAGAGAGAAAAATCAAAATAAGAATAACTGAGCACAAAAGTAATATTCGTTTGAAAAATCTGAAATCCACATTGGCAACACATTGGCTGGAAGCAGGACATAACGTAGCTCAACTGCGTTTTACAATACTGGAAGTCATCAAAGAACACCCTGAAAAAGACACACAAAAATCCAGATTAAGATCAGAATACTTCTGGATAAAGAAAATGGGCAGCCTACAACCAAATGGACTGAATGACAGGATAGAATTATCCTGCTTTTTATAAAGAGACTGTGTAAAGCCGAACTTATTCGTCTGCATAACAATAAGAATGAGAACTTTCCCTACTCAAAATGGCCGACACCATAGTCGATTTACTTTGTAATTTTCATTATTTTGCTTAATTCTTTGCAGTAAGCACATGGTATTAGAGACATACTGTTTATATGATAGCTGAACCAAATATAAACATAATTATGTTGAATGAAAGGGTAACGTAAAAAGATCGATTGAACACGCTTCGAAATTTCATGTTTTAATTTTTGTTCGTTAATATCTATTGCACGAATAGATACTTTTCACATAGTGATTGAAACGTATGAACATATTTTTAAAGCAAAAATAAGGACTGTAATATCAGTCCGATGTAGCGATCACGTGATCGCGAATTGAGCCAATTAGCGATCAGGTAGCTTTAAATAGCGGCATGCAGGAAGATAGGTAGCAGCGGATTCGCCGAGAGCACGCTAGCGAGGGACGTTGTTCATTTTCCAGTAAGTACAGCGCGAGAGAGAGTAGAATGGCTGTTAGAGTTAATTTCTGTTTGGTTTAGCAACAGGATATATGTTAAAACGATAGCTATTACGATTTTCTTTCATGATGTTTTTTAATTTAGGTTTTTGGTGTTCTGGCATATTTTTTAGTATTAACAAACATTAGGATTCTTGGTATAAACAGAGATACTGTTTAATGAAGTAGGTCATTACGTGAAGCTCAGTTGTTTTACGCCATTTTAGCACTTAAAAAGTTAGTGTATTATGCATAAATGTTAATGTGTTCTTGTACCTGAGTTTAAGGGCTGATAGCGACTTTTTCTTGATTTTTTACTAGAGACCCCCGAAGAAGGGTCACCATAGACCCGAAATGCATTGGGTAAATGGAAAATGATAACTAAAAATGTCCTGGAAATGAAAGAATCCAAATGAATGATAAAGAAGGAATAAACAAAGATTTTTTGAAACAAGAAAAACTGTTTGGATCATTATCACTTTGGGATACATTTATACTAGAGCAGAACCATTGAGGTTCATGTGAAAGTGTGCCAAACGTTACCATTCAGACATTGGGACCCCCCAGTGTCTCACATTTTGCAAGTTTACAAGAAGTGTTTTTAGGCTAAAACACTAAGGCAACGGTGCACAACAACGAAAGAGATTAAAGAGACAAAAAGTAAATTGAAAAGTAAGAGTGCTAGATGGACCCTATCACGATACATTTTATAGTAAAACGGATTGACTGTTAAGCCAAGAGAGAGGCAACCCTGGTGAGCATCAACACTTTAAAATCCATAAGGGTCTATAAAATGATAATAAGATCCCTGGGGCCATTCAATAAAGGTCAATTGAGTCATAAACATGAGTTTAAGTAAGCGATGACTGTATTTTTTATTGCCAGGAATTCACAAAGATACTCCTGGCAAGAGTAAACTTATAAGGGTGGATTTTTGTGCCTTGGGCATAGACAAATCTGCCCCTTTGAAACCCACTCAGGGGGAAAGAAATGGGTGGCTTGAATTGGAAGTTTGGGAACACACACAAATAGTTTGATAAGGGGCATTTTCTAACTTCTCTATTTTCTCTCTCCAGTCTGGAAATGGTTGAAAATGTATGCCAGCAGAAAGTTGGACCAAATCCACTTACAGGGTGGGAAGATGAATTGATCACCCCCACATTTTGTGGGGGTGTAGAGGTAGGGATTTCTCTAGGGGGAAGTATATTTTCCCCAAATAGTAAAGGTGATCATTTGCACAGGAGCCTAACCAGAATAATTAACTCATGCCAAAATATCAACAGCAAGATGCAGCACTCATTATGCATATGGTTTAATGAATGATTTGAGTGGCTGTATCAGTGCTACAGAAATAGGAATTTGGAATGAGAAGGACCCAGCAGACTATTGTTATACAGTTCCTACGAATCAAGTAGGAATCTATGTCCGGATAACATAAATATCAGAATATGGGGACTGAGTCCATCCATAACATCAGAGTATATTGTCCCAATTCCAACCTAGCTCATAGTGCCTGATCTGGACCCTTAACCATAGCAGAGTGCTAAATCATATCTGCAACCTCAGAACAGGACCACTCTAATTCCCCGAGGAAATTGTGGAAAAAGAGCTTCCTTTTTGTTGCTACATAGGAATGTATTTAATCCTGGTGGAGGAAAGCATATTTTCCCCTAAAAAACTAATGAGGATGCTTTCACGTTAAAATATTAGGTGGATAATCAAAATATACCACTTGCCTCCCCCTGTACATGAATGAGGGTTTTTCAGGCGGTTACCATACCTGACCCTGGTTGTAATAGAGGTACAAGTGATCCATTCCCCTTTGATTATTGGTTACTTAGGCATGCTCACGAGGGATACAAGAAATTAACAAATTGCCTTTTCACCATTTATTGAAGAAATTGTCACTTGTATAAAAAACATGAGGTGCAATTATTAGCAGGTGGAAACAAAGGATTGTTATCAGCATTACAGAAATGGTGCTAAAGATAAACAGTGCAACCATTATGACAATATTGTGTGATTATAGGATTATATGAAAATGCATATATTTTATACTTCTACCTAATACTACCTACATTATAGAAAGCATGATGAGAGTACCCTCTATCGAATCTCCTGGGACAACCATACCTGTTCATAATGTATGTGGAAGCAAGTAAGCCCACCAGCCCTTTCAGGATAGAGAATGGAATCAGCAGGGCTGCATCTTAGTGACAGCATCCAGGATAATCCATAGAAGTGCTCCTCTGGTGCATATAGCTCAGTGGTGGTTTATATAATAAAACCACTATTGAAATTGCACTGTGTCAGAGGTGTAGCGCTGATGTGTTTGTCTTTGCGACTAAGAGTTGTCTCCAGCCAGCCAGCCAGCCAGACAATGAAAAACAAGAGTATCATGCTCAATGTTCCTAACCTTGGACAGAGCGTACTACGATACTTGATAATGTACCTATTAAGAAACGTGCTGCCTGAGAACTATTTCTAAGTGTGGTATCCATCATGTACGTGCAAAGCATGTCGAAAGTCACTGTTTAGAAAAGATGTCAAGTTTAAATGTGTAACTAAAATGGCGATTTGTGCTTGAATCCCACAACAATATTTTTTAAAGTATTTCTTATGTAGGATCTAAGTTTTAAAGAGGCACAGAATGATGAACGATGCTGAATATTTGAACAGATTTCCTCAAAAGGAATTGCCATCTGAACTGCTGTTGGACCGAAACTGCGTCTAGTCGACTCCTAGAATTGTGCGAGTTAAGTTAGCATTTGCGGCACCATTTTGTATTCAGCCGCCATTTTGTACCATGCTTGAAACTAAGCTTCTGTCTCATACTGTCTGCCTCAGCAGAAAGCAGCCTTGATATTTTTGTTGTATTTCTCTCCCAAGGCAAAGCTTCATTGAACTAATGAATAGATCGCTGTACTATTGCATACCTTTCTTCTTAGATAGGTCTGTTCTTATACTTTCAGTGGCGGGGCCAGGCAGAGTATCCTTGAAGCTAAGATAGCATGTACCCAGTCCCAGGAGTGTAGCTCATCCTTCTGGGCCTCCTTTGATCACCAGCTCTAACTGGAAATTTCCAGTTCTAGGCTGATCTTTTGGGTATTGGAAATGTATAATATGTGCTACTGTGTTGGCAGGAGTCAGTCCCTCTGCAGCAATCTAAGGAGGCTGGTCAGACCGGACTCCGCTCAAGCACATACTAATAAATAACTTAGGGATGTATTCTCTACTATCTGACCAACTCCTCATTTAAATGGAATGCTGAGTGGTGGTGGTGAGTGTCGGGTGGCCCTAATCGGGTCACTTCCTTCACTGCTGAATGTGGAACACCTTGCTGATCACTCCAAATGGGACCCTGAGAGGGTCTGCTCCCTTTGCTATCCTGGACAGGTCTGCCTTTGACTTTATGGTTGACAGAGCAAAAGAAGGGACAAATATACAGGAAAGGAGATGATTTAGTCTAGTGGCTATAATTGCTGACCTTGAAATCTGGTGATCAGGCATCCATCCCCAGCTTTAGCACTTGATCCAAAACTGTAATTTTGGCAAAACCATTTCCACTCCTTATTATATTGTAAGTATGTATGTAATCATATAACAGACATAATGTAACATAAAAGCAAACTTATGTCATGTAAAGGTCAAATGTACGAGTGGGGGAGTGTCCCAAATACATGTTCCTACCCCCCTTATCACATTCTAGTTTCTGTAATCTGGTTTAAGATGGAACCCACAAAACCACAATAATGTTCTATGCAGCATGATAAAATAGCCCTTGTGTGTGTATTGAGACTAAGCGGCTTGCCTGATTATTCTTTCCAGGAAATGCAATGATCATGCTTGCCCTTTAATGGTTGCTATCTCACTGTGTGATTTTGAAGCTGATGAGCCTTCTAACTGCTTGTCTGGAAAGGAAGGATGAAGCAACCAGTTATGCCTGGGCTGTGTTTGGATGAGTGGTGGGGCAAGCAGGCCAATGTTTCAATGGCTACTTACTGGGGAGTGTCTCAATATGAATTAGGTGATGTGTTTGGAAGATTTCAGTTAGGGGTCTTTTTAGAGAGGGAAAGTATGAAAGAATACTCTCAGAAGGACAATCATCGGGACTGCTGACATTGGCATGGGGGCAGAAGGTGGACGATCCCTCTTGGTGAGATCTCAAGTCTCTGGTGGAGCCAAAACACAGGCACCCTCCCTTGGTCATCCTGGCCCTAAACCATCCTCAGAGTGCATGGGAATGAGGATGATGAAAATGAATGACGCAAGACTTGAAACACAAGGTTTGAGATGCTTACGCAGCATTAAATCAGTGATGCCCCTCAGATCACTACATGTTATGTCTACCAACTCTAGTTGAATAGATATGATATGGGGAGGGACCTTGTCCTTTTGGTCCTCAACAAAGCACATAATCACAAGTGTTCAAGCCAAAAAATCTTCACATACCCAGTTGTGAAGTACCCTGAGGTGGCATTGCATGAAAGACCCTCACAATGGCTCACATTTTGCTTCTTTACTCACTGTCTATTATTCTCGACCCCGGGGTAAGGCACAAGTAAACCCTGAATTAACTTGGGCTCACCCCCTTGTTAGATTGGCACAGAGCAATCAGGCTTAACTTAGAGGTAATGTGTAAAGTATTTGTGCAACACTCGAAACAGTAAAACAGCCAAAAACACACCACAAAAGGAGCCCACAACAGAGTTAGGAAAATAGAATAGTTTTTATTAAATAAAACAAGACGAAAACGACAATAAAGCAATCAGTAGAACTGGAGATATTAAATTTTAAATTTTATTGTGAAAAACAGCACCAAAAAGCATAATGATATTGGGGATGTCTGTCGCCCCGGACTCAGACAAAGTCATAAGTTCAGGACGATTGCAATGGAGTGTGAGACGGCTACAGTGATACAGTTAGGTCCGCTGAACAGAGTACCTTAAATCCTGGTTGTGGGGTGTTGCGTGGATCCAGGTCAAAGATGCTCCACGCAGCAGTGACGATGAATCAGTCTGGGATGCGGCAAGGCTGCAGTACAAGGTGCTGTTGTGTCGTCGTCGAAAATCCCGTAGACGGGGCTTGCGATATGATGTCAGGGATGTGGCAAGCAGCTGGTGATATGTCGGTTCCAAGGAGCCATGAAGCTGTGATGCAGAGTCCAGCAGAGTGGAGAAGTGTGGCTCAATAGTTAGAGCGGCAGACCCTGATGCAGAAGTCTGGCCCGGGACCAGGGTTCAATTCCCGCCTCGGTGGGTCTTGGGCTCAATTTCCTCGGACCTGATCATTCTCGCCTCAGTGCCTAATCTAATCATGAGTCCCACTCTGCAACTCTGGGCAATAGCTTGCTTAACCTCCACAAAGGCCCCAACAATGCTAGGATGCCTGGCTTCACCTTGGGGGTGCAAGTCAAAAAGTAAATTCCCTTTGGGCAAGTGAACATCAATACAAAGGTACTTACAGACAATAGACTCACTAATACATAAGCGTAACAAGGAAGCAATGAAAAAACGGAAAATTCAAACATGTGAAAACACTATAGTAGAATCAAAACATTAGTACAATTTATTAACATACATTATTTTGATTAACCTCATCAGAGCTTCGAACGTTCAGCGCCCATTGCTGAACGTTCGAAGAACGAATGCTGGCTCGACGGCCAACGGTCGTGCGCAGCACTGGGGAGGTAGTGCTCGTGACGACCGTTGGCCGTCCGCAGCAGTTAAGGGGTTAAAAATTGGGAAACAAACACAGGACGGAACAATAATAAATAAAAACATTCCAATAAAAAAGGAGCTACAGGAAAAAGGACTAAATTCAAATAACACAATTATTTCGAATTTTCCTTAATTTCTTAGTCCACATTCACTCCTTGAGCATCGACGCGTTTCGGCGGTATGGACAAAGTATGTCAGCGTTTTTATCAGGGTATATGTATACCTGTTTCCCAATATTTCTCGGTCATAAAACACATATATCAGTGCATCATAAGGGGTATATATCCTCCTTATCCTTTGCTTGAGATATTCGGCCAGCGAAATATCCTTTAATCCTCTAATTTAAAATAGTTGCTGAGATAAAGTCCAACTTTCGTAGCACGTCCAGCACTACAGCTGAAGGACGAAGCTTTGATAATATGAACCCGGTACGCGGTACGATACTAATACATATAAATTTCCATTCTGGTAGGTACAAGACGTGACTCCTTGTACACTTCAATTTCACGAGTCAAAACCAGCCTCTGTCCTCCAAGGCTAGATGAACAAACGTCCTGCGTCCTCACACACGTTTAAGCGGATCACCTTGGGGGTGCCCAGGAGTGGGCACTTCACAGGGAAAGGCCAGGAAGGGTTCCTCAGCGGTATTCGTACAAGCGCAGAGAGGCCTCCGGGTATTTGTGCGCTATACAAGTACCTCTACATTTACATTTACATTTACATCATCGTCACAGCTGCAGTCGACAAGAGGTGCGAGAACCTGAGCTGTGGATGTGCTGTGCAGCCCAGGCAATGCATCAGTTCTGAGGACTGCGGTGGGGGATGTGGGCCTTTGGGACGGGCTCGATCCATGCAGCAGCAGCAATGCACTGGTTCTGCTCGGGGAAGCGCCGCTCAGCCGAGGAGAAACATGGGTTCTGCTTGGGGATGTGTTGGTTCCACTAGCAAGCCTCTTAAGACCTCTTCCAAGGGTCTAGGACTGGGATGGCACCACTTGGCAGGTCAAACTCAAAGATGGCAGATTCCAGGTACATGTGCAAGATGGTTGGAAGCCTGCTATGTCCTTGAGGATTCAGATCAGGAGGCCAGCCAACTAGCCCATGCAGGAGTCCTGCAGTACAGTTGAGTAGAGTAGCAGTTCTTTAGCAGCACAGCAGTCCTTCCTCCTGGCAGATTATCCACAGGTCCAGAACCATACATAGCTGGGCTTTTGAAGTAGGGAGAAGCTTATACGCATGCCTTTGAAGGGCACAGATGACCTACTTTCCTTGCCCTGGCTCCAGACTAACTACAGAGGATATGCAGCCATTAGTGTGGGGCTGGGACAGAGCCTATTCAGGTGTACGTGAGGCTGGGTCCAGTTCTTCCCTCCCATCTTGCTGTGATGGCCCACTCAGTCACAAGTAAGTTCACATTGTGTGTGGCTGTCCAGGAGGAATACACAAAGCCCAACTGCCAAGTACACCCAGTCATGTGGCCAGAGACAGGCGTCAGACACCAAATGACTAAGGCAGGAAAATGCTAACTTTCTTAAAGTGCCTTTTTCAGAATTGCAATTTAAAATCTGACTTCACCATAAGTTAGGAATTTAAATTATTATTTCAGAAACACCAAACTTGGACAGTTATATCTTCCCATTTGGAAATTCCACTTATAAAATGAATAGGGTAATCCCAATATTGTACTATGATAGATATAGGCCTTGCAGTAGTGAATAATGAATTCCAGAGTTTTTCACTACCAGGACATGTAAAACTTAATAGCACATGTCCTGTTTTTAAGCACATTGCACCCTGCCCTCTGGGCTATACAGGGTCTACCCTAGGGGTGACTTGCTTGTATTAAATAGGAAGGTTTGGGTCTGGTAAAAGGTTTCTTTTTCTAGGCCGAAAGGGCAGTTTAACTGCACAGACAGGCTCTGCAATGGCAGGCCTGAGAAATGTTTTTAAAGGGCTTCTAAAGTGGTTGGCACAATCATCAGTGCTGTAGGCCCACCAGAAGCATTTAATTTACAGGCTCTAGGCACTTGTAGTTACTACAGGCTTATAAGTAAATTAAATATGCCAATTGGGGATAAACCAATATTATCATGTTTAGAGGAAACAGCACAAGCACTATAGCACTGGTAAAGTGTGCAGAGTCCTAAAGCCAGCAAAAAAGAAGTTAAAGAAGTGGAGGAGGAAGGCAAAAAAGTCGAGGGGAAGGCCAATGCAAGGCTTACAGGTCTAACAGGACTCAACACTGTTACAAAAATATAGAGAAACAAAATATTGAAAGGTAAGTACACATAGGAAGGTGAGTTACTATTCTTAACTCTACATAACTTGAAGATATATATCCCAAAGGTACATATATGTGGAGTTAAGTACAGAAATGTCTAGAAATGCAACTTTCTATATTCTCTCCCTCATAATGTTCTAACACATTTCCCATCGATATTCTGGACTCAATAAGCCCAGCCTAAACAAGATCAATGTACGGTGCACATCCAGCCAAGAGTAAGTCTGTGTTGATGACTGGTGTTCTTGAACACTGATCAGTAGGAGTAGGCATGAGCACTACAACCAGCGCTTTGAGTAAGAATGATTATGTCATGTATTTTAACCTACACCGTAGGCAACAACATATACCCACTCCAGCACAAGTCATAGCCACAGGCATACAGATGAGGGGACGTACAGCACGTAATATTGAGATGCTCCTACTATGCTATAATGTGTTCTGTGTTATAAAGCTTTGCTGCAACTTGCTATGCTAATTGTGTCATTATAAATACCCCTACACAGCACCCCTAAAAAAAAACATAAAATAATTTGAAAGCCAGTATGTCTGGACTATTTTGGGTTCATTGTTGTAACCGCTATAGGTTGAATGGAAGAAAAGTTGCAGTATATTTCACTGCAGATTACATTCTTCAATTTCCATGCATCGTCAGCTCAGATAGAGGTCCCAGCTTCCTCTTTAGAAATTTTAACTGCTGGTTTTCCCATAGCAGTTTATGTGTTGATGTGTGTAGGTCACATGATGATTTGTAAAGCTTAAGGTATAATTTTGAATTTGAATTTATTAAAAGTGTTTTTGGCCCACAATGCAGAGCCTCACAGGAAAAAATAAAATGGCAATGAAAATATTTCATTGCCATTTTATTTTTTCCTATTGTCCGTGCTGCAGCAGCCAGCCTGCCTGTACCAAGCCCAGGGACATGCAGGATATGTCCTATGCTACCGATTGGCAGAAGAGGACAGGAGCAGTGGATGGTTGGATTCGCCAAAGGGCACTTTGAAGCTCTCTCCTCAGCTGTCTTAGACAGTTGGGTAGCGAACAAGCACTGGCCTACAGCGCCTGAAGGAGCATCAAGCCAGCCTGATCCATTCAATCCTGGTGCTGCTCTCATGCTGGTTACGAGTATAAGAGCAGCATCAGGATTGGTTAGGGGAATGGAGGAGACAGAGCAGAATACAGCACGAGGAGAACGTTGAGTTGTGCAGTAAGCAAGGCAAGTGTATTTTTTCTTTTTATTTGCACTCACCTTGCTTGCATGCAAATTTGCCCACCTCCCGCTCTTCCTATATACCCGCTGCAACTGTATACAAACCAGTTCATTTTGTTGCATACAGTGCTTAATTTATAAAATATGAAGTGCATGTGCTCAAATGTTTGTTGGAGGTTACACCTACATTTCTCTGGCTCCACCCACATCCTCCACTGGCTCCAGCCACTTACTCTATTAGCTCCACCCACATTCAACTGGTGCTGCTAAAAATGATGATGGTAATTTGATACAAATGAAACACGTGGTCAGGCATGAGAGGAGTGTGGAAAGGGACCAGTAAGTATGCAGCCTCAGGCAGAGCGAGAAATAACTTAAACTGTTGCGTGCTTATCTAGGTTCCTGATCGATACTGTGACCTTATGCCCCTATTCGGCTATAAAGCCCTTTATTCCCTATATTGGCATAACCGTTCAAGTACGATTTTCTGTAAAGTCATCTCTGGCCTCACACGAACAGAGCCACATTCCAGCATGACTCTCTGCTACTTCCTTTGCGACCAATTAGTGCAATGACAGAGCAGCAGTCACTATCTGATATTCCTAGATAACACTCCGAGTTCTTCAACAAGATAAAAACTTAGCAAACCTGGAAATCCCCGCTTGCTATGTTTTGATTAGTAATAGAACTCTAATGAGCAACTGATAACTGTCACTTCCTAGTGACATCTTTTATTGACGTCTTATGTCCAGCAAACTTGCGTCAAACCCGGCACCTGTCAGGTATAAATATTACCAACGTTGCCTTAAGCAATGCGCGGTTCGTTGCCTGTTGCTGATGCCAGCTGCCTGCATGACCCCGTGTTGGTAAAAACTAGCACTCTGTCACTGCAGCCTGCTATCCTGTGGTGGTGAAGCTACTGATTACCATTATCGCCGCTACAGCGCGACCTATGGTGCAGTACGCTTGAGGAGCCGTGCAGCCGTCCTCTGCGAAGACATCCAGCCCAGCTGCCCGCGGACGCTGTCACCCCTCCTTCCTCCCGACGCGCTGAGAGAAGCCGCTGCCTTTCTCGTGCAGAGAAATCTAGTCCCGGCGCTTCCAGTTTACCCTCGCAGGTGGACTGGGATATCGAGAGAGACCCCTGAAGGAGATACCAATCCTCCATCATTCTATTCAGAGGTATGGTGTTGACTAAACCCTTAGAAGAGAATTCTTGAAACAAACCTTGGCAAAACCAACTTAACTTAAGCTACTTACTTACTCCCCCTTCTCACGTGTTAGGCCTAGGTCAGGCACATTGGGGTAGGCTTAGTTAGAAGCACCAGTTGAGTATGTTAGCCTAATGTATATATGACTGTATAAATGTTTTATTACTTTTAAACCATTGTATGGCTAAGAAGCCATATCAATGCTTTTACAGTTCTATTTCGCAATTCTTATCTTACTGTACGTACTTTTTATAATAACAGTTATTGCAATTGTGGCAATACATTTCTCTTGTACGAGAAGAAAGACTGTTCAATAAATGTTAACCTTTATTGATACACGCCCGTCTCTCTATTCTCTACATACCGTGAAAGTAAACTGCACTAGACTGACTGAGTGAAATCTATGTCTATTGTTTCACACGACCCTAGAGATCGACTCTTGATCTGAGGAGCAAAGTTGTCATGTTGCACGGTTGTTGGAAAACTGAATCCCTTCTTGTCTGTGCCAAGGAAGCTGATCACTTCCTATGCAGAGAAGAAAGTTTCCAGTGACCTCTGAGCTAGTTGGTAACACAACCCAATTAAGTTTAGCATAGTCAGTGGAGGCCTGGAATATAAGCAGTTCCACGTCAATACTACTGTTTATGTTATTCCAATGCGCAGGGCCTAGTGGGAAACTAGGAACTACACTACATGGCGCCCAACGTTTGGTAAGGCGATAAACTAACGCAAGACTTGTAGAGTAACTCAGTCGTGCATATTTCACACCCCTTTCTCCCGTAAATACTCCAATAGACGTCTGGAGTGGGTGAAAGGTTAAAATCCGCCCGACCTTAGTAGGAAGAGATTCCTATGTAAAGCTCTGGTTTATTCAACGTTGAAGGATACAGTGTTCCAAAATATTGTGCATCTAATCTTTGTCTCCTTGGAGACCTACTCTGCAAACCTCGCATTTTTACAATGCCAGGAGAAAATAACGGAACCAATGGGGCCGCAGTAAATGCGACTCAGCAGGATTCCGAAGACACAGACCCGGATGCTATTATCATCCCGGTCCACTTAAGAAGATCTATAACTTTAAAACTTATAGAAAACGGACTGCCACCTCAAGGTGGTACAGTAATTTTCGTGATAGAGGCTCACGAGTATCGGCAGACAGAGGTATTCTATTCATGGATAAACTTTCCAGCGGTAAACGCTATAACACAAGAGTTTCACTATTACAAAATAGAGGAACCTCCGGATGAGTACGCCCCTTTCGAGGAGGTTGAAATTCCACTTAAATTTCAAGAGCACCTGCTCTGGTTTAATGGCGCCCTAAAACACAATGATCACATAACCAGGCTCGGTCCACTAGGTAGACCAGGAGCCACGTGGCCGGTTCTAGCCAGCTACACACCACATCCGGACATTATAAAAATGTCTAGAGATGAGCTGTTAGCACAGCTAAACACATTAATAAAAATACATAGGCAATTAGTCCAATATGTAATACGGACTGCAACAGTCCAGCCAGCTGTTAATACACCACAGCTGACCCCTCATCAGGGGAACACAAATAAAATTACACCACAGAACATACATTCATGTCTTGGTAAAACACCCGTAAAACGGGAACAAATTCCTTTCTGGTTAGCCCAGAAAATCACTCAAATAGAGGCAGTATTTCCTGATACTACCCCTATTGAGAAACACAGAATCTTGACCATCTGCCTTCCTATGGGAATCGCACCACACGTGGAGGACTGCGACACTTGGGGTACAGTCTTTGCTTCCATTTACACAAAAACACACGGTGTTCCGTCTATGGCGGTAATACCAGACGTGCTAAAACAGATTCAAAATGAATTCGGTCCAGAACCCGCTTTAAATCTAGGTATGAAATTACTGAAAGACTTCAAGCAGGTCACGGCTATATTATTAGCCAACGTAAAGGGAGAAGCAGCATCTGTGGCGATTCGCCAGAAGTTGAGGGAAACAGATATAAAAGATCCTGTTGAGCTAGCAAAAATCATAGAAAAATGCTATGAAGAATTAGGTAGAGACAGCTTGGGTGGGAAACCAGTTAAGCCCCAACTGCTCGAAAATCCTGAAAAATTATTTATTAAAAATAATTTAAACACTCCTAAAAAGAGCTGGGATGGGAATAAACAATCCACTCCCAAGGAAAAAGTTTTCCAGTCCAGAGGAAGGTCTCCTCGACGGAGGGAGAGAACTCCGACTCGAGAACGCCAGTCTCCCCAACGGGAGCCCTCTGAGAAAAGATATAATCTTAGAAATAGGGATAATATAAAAAAACCTGATAGATATCAAAGTACTGATACACGTCCCTCTCGATCTCTTCCACAGAATTCGGAAAGAAGAGGACGGTCAGACCCAGGAGAGCGCTCCAAGTCCAAAGACAAGGAACCTGCTCAAAATAAGAAATCTCAATTTCAGAAAAAGAAGGTAGCCAGTATTAGAGTAATCAACCATGCCGAGAATACTGAGGACACAGTTGAAAAACGGGGAGTGGGCATTGACAATGTTGGACAGTGCAGCAGAAATCAGTATAGCGCGCAAGATCTTGATGAGTCATCTGGAGACAGTGGACACGAATGAATACATTCAGGTTGAAACTGCCGACGCCAGACTTAGCGAGCCCCATAAAATATACGAAATAACATTGCGTATAGAGGGTGATAAGACTAGGAAAATTAAGGGTCTGTTTTGGGATAAGCTCTCAAAAGGCTATGATATTCTGTTAGCTGAAAAAGATTGGCCCCCAGAGTTTGTCAGGGAGTGCCCTCTTGGCGAAGAGGTAATTATGCCTGCCTTCTCGAATCACATTCCGATTCACAAAAAATACACATATGCAAGGAAATGGGCAGTAGCCCAGGCACCTGCATTGTATAAAAATCATGTAGGATGGGATGAGGATTCACCGCCTCACAAAATCCAACTAAAAAGTGAACCAACTGCCCAACGGCAGTATCCCATAAAGCAAGAAGCTAAAAAACAGGTCAGGGAGATCTTAGATCAACTTGAGTACCAGGGGGTGATTGAAACATGCACCTCTCAAATGAACAATCCTTTGTTTCCTGTCTCCAAGCCAGACAATTCATATCGTCTAGTTTTGGACTACAGACACCTTAATACATGTTGCAAAACTTTTGCAGTACAAAACTCGCATAGTGCAGCCCTAATGAATAATATAGTTAGGAAAAAATATAAAACGACATTAGACATTTCTAATGGTTTCTTTTGTCAAAACATTGCACCGGAAAGCAGATACTTGACCGCTTTCTCCGCATTTGGGTCGCAGAAAAAATTCTGTCGACTCCCACAGGGGTTCAAGAACAGCCCAGGACTATTCTCAGCTAGGGTAACAGAGTTACTACAAATCTATGATGATGAAGCATTATCTTACGTGGATGATATTTATCTCACAGACGACGACTTGGATACTCACTTGAAAAGGGTGAACACCATTATACTTGGGTTCGCAGCAGAGGGTTACAAATTCAACTTTAAAAAGTCTCGAATTGCCCATCTGACAGTACTATTCTTAGGGTACGAATTATCAAGTGAAGGGAAAAGCCTAGCGGACAACTTCTTAGAGAAGTGCGCTGTACTCCAAGCTCCAAAAACGCTGAAGAATTTACAATCAATACTAGGTTTTCTGAATTTCGGAAGAACTTACATCCTAAATTATGCAGAGAGGGTTAAACCTCTCTACGAACTAATAAAACCTGATTTAAAACAAATCAATTGGACTCAAAAACACACAGAAATTTTGAGATCACTGCAAACAGACATGTTAGCAAAAACTAAATTAGATACACGTGACAACACGATCGATCTTGTAATCCGAGTCATCCCAGGAAGATGCGGATTCACGTACCTAACCTCTAATGAGGGAGAAAAGGTACCAATTTCAATTAAATCTCACTTGTACACACAAGCAGAAAAAACATTCAGTCGCACAGAAAGAACTGTGAACGCAGTGCAAATCGCATTAGCAAATGAAAGAGAACTAGCACACGGCAAACGGATTAATATCCTTACAGCGGAATCCGCCCTCGAGGCGCTATTCAGCCCAGTAAACCTGCCTACAGTGTCACTAGATCCGAAATGGATACAGTGCATAGATTCTCTAGGAGCGGAAGATGTGAAATACTATTTCGCCCCGCAATACGAAGAACTGAATGATTTAGAATATGAAGAAGAATATCCTCTGCCAATCGAAATCCTGCCTCTCCCACAATACGCATGTATAATCTATACAGATAGCTTTGTACAGCATTTTAATGTAGAGAGTAAATCCTACAATGCAGCATGTGCGATTATTAAAGGTCGTTGGCTGTGCGGTAATTTCAGACCGAAAGTAACAAAAACTGAATCAGTAAAGTACTGTTCCGTTCAAAGAACTGAGATCAGATCTTTAAAGATGGCGCTCGAAAATGCAGAACGCGAATTCCCCACACTTATCGTGTGCGATTCTCATTTTTGCGTCAATTCTTACAATAACAAACTGCAGAGTTGGATCGAAAACGACTACAGAGATGACACAGGTGCCACAATAAAGCATAAATTGCTCTGGAACGAGGTAGCTCTTTTACACAAAGAACTACAAAAGACTCACGTGATTCACGCACAGAGTCTTCAACGTGATGGCGTTCACGTTGCAGGGAATTCATTGGCTAATACAGCCACCGCGGAAGCAACTAACCCGGCTTCCGTAGCCACAAAAAAGCGTACAGATAAGTATATAGACGGGGAAACCATGCTAGCAGTAAAAACGACCGTAAAAGGCGACTGTGCAGCACTACCCGTAAACTATCCACTCAATTATGCATACATAATCGATGCAAACTCCGTTCCTTTTGCTCGAATCCCTGGAGTGGGGGATAGAGTAATTCCAAACACGAACAGGAGAATATTTTTAATAGCAGACGCACATATGGGTTTGGGTCTTAGGCACAGAAAGATCAAGGAATCACTGACTGAATTACAATCAGTATTCTGGTGGCCGGGAATGAGTGTAGAACACCAAATATATGCAAACAACTGTGAAAACTGCAATAGGGATCGCAGTAGCGAACCTTGCTACCGGCTACCAATCAGAAAGAGCGTAACGCTGCCTACACCCCATCCTGCGTCCTATTAATAGTTTAGATGAAATGCACTTAAAAAAATGAGGTCACCAGCGCTCGGCTGACGCTAGAACTGTTATGAGAGAGATTTGCGAGTCCATATCGGCATATACGCAATTACCACGTTCCATTCTGACCAGGGTCCTGCTTTCAGCTCTCGAGCTTATAAGAGGGCCATGGCTAGCATGGGAATTGGGTTGTGGTATTCTTGTCAGTCATACCCCGGGAGGGAATAGTGTGATAGAAAGAAAAAAACGGGATATAAAGCAATCTATAACTGCGAAGGTATTAGGTTCAGGCGCTGGGTGGGTCAAACATTTAATAAGTGTCCAGACTAGTCTTAACAACATGCCAAGAAATTCTCTAAAAGGTTTCAGCCCATACGAACTATTGTTCGGAATTAGAATGAACGTTCAGGACCTCGATAGTCAGATGTCAGTGGTACGAGAAGAAACAAAGCAGTTTGATGTAAATGACCGTTTGGCTGTTTTACAGGAACTGAATGAAACAAGAAAATCATTAAGCAACATAAAGTTAAAGCAACAGCCAAGTACCACTGACGAGGCACCACCCGCAACAGCCCCAGCAAGGCCTGTCTGGATTCCAAAGATTGGGGATCTAGTCAGAGAAAAGATCGCGGTTAAGAAGGAATTTGGGCCTTCTTACAGAAAAGCAGTACCTGTCTTGGCAGTCACCGGAACAAGATCAGTTGTGCTACCGCCCCTTGCTGGTAAAAAGGAGAACAGAATCGTGTCCATCGATCTGGTAAAACCACAAGCATGTGGCCTATAATCAACAGTAGGCCCAGTGGACTCCCAAGAAACAACAGAATACCCAAACTTGCAACAATCCAAGAGGTTCAAACTGAAAGACTCATCACATTCGATCAGCCTGCAGTGCGCAATGAAGGACTATGCAATACAGCCATGGAACTCGTGCCTCTTGAAACACAGATTGAAACAGTTCGTCAAGAAACAACACCAGTCTACACTAATGTGGCATCAGAAAGTGCTACCGAAAGACAGATTGAAAGAACAATCCCATCAATTGACAGAACTGCCTCTGGTTATTTCATCAACTTCGACAACTTCTCTGAAGATTTAAATGACCCCGAAGTGATGCCAGAAACAAAAAAGTCTTTTAAAGAAAAAGCAACGGAACTCTTTCATCAACTGAAGGAAATCTACCTTATTTCCCCTTGGCTAGAGTTCTGGTTCGGTCTAGGTGTATTTTTCCTCCTGCTTTGGCTCATCATGGTACTATGTTTGGGAAAATTCATTGAAGGAAAATATATTACAATGGACACAGCAAGTCAGAACATCAACCTAGTCCTGAAACCACACAGATCATCCCACGTGAAGAAAAGAGAACTGTCAACAGTAAATGTCTCAGCAATTCCAATACCTGGTGGGGTAGTATGGGAGAAAACAGACTATGAGATCTATGGTCCGGTCGAAATCCTGAAGTATCCTCATCAACTAAAGGTTTCCTTAAGTGACTTTGTTACACCAAGTACATTCTCTGATGATTGGGACTTTAACAGTATTAATGACATGATGTCTGATTTAGTAATGTCAGCTAGATTCACAGATCATGATTATTTACAAGGTTCATCTAGTTATGAGCAGTTATTCTGTTACACCGACTATGGGGATCATTACTTGCATAAATCTGCACAGCCTAGAAATGTTTTTATGTATAATCAATGGGAACATTGTTCTACACCACCTAAAAGCAGTTCTAAAGCATTTTTTGAGAAATTCAAATACTTTTCAGGGTTTAACACCAGTGATGCAGAAACGTTTTATTATAAACTGTTAGATAAAACAGGAATGAAAACAATGCTGACAAATTCTAAATTGATATATTCAGAAGCATTTTATGACAAAATGATGACATTTGGTTTTGATTATTGGAAAAATAATATTGAAACGAAAACAATTTGGGGTAAAAAAGATTGGCAGGTGCAAGGCATTGAAGCACTGTTTAGAACCTGCATGATACCAGAACAAATGTTATTTTTAAATGACACTGTACACCAAACATCCTGTCTTGGCTTAGCTAAGATCAAAGAAATGAAAACACCGTCTATACCAAAGCCAATAGCTGAGAATGCAACTGCAGATAATGAATTAGACGTGTCACACATTTTACATTTCAACAGAACACATCCTGATTGGAAAAAGTGGTTAATCTGGCCTACAGACACAAATAGCTGTCAAGATAGGTTCCTGAATAAAACACAGGGGTTAAAAATGACCAGATTAGACCCTAGATACTCCCAGAGACAACATCCAGGGATTATAACAACATACAGTGTAGGGAAACTCTGCCTAGAATGGCTAACTACATCCACACTGGCTGAAATTAAGCAACACTTGTCTTTGCTAAAAGATGGTGCTGATTTGCGCGATTTCATTCTTGGACCACGCAAACAGCGTCAAAAGCGTTTCATAGCGACCAGCATCTATGCTGCTTACAACGAGGCTTGGAAAGTAAAGCAAATTGAAACTGCTGAAAAAATACGAGAAATTGATCGTATTAATTTGGAAAAATCACTTTCTGTAGTAGACAATGGGTTAAT
The DNA here is from genome assembly GCF_964263255.1 of Lissotriton vulgaris. NCBI lineage: Eukaryota > Metazoa > Chordata > Amphibia > Caudata > Salamandridae > Lissotriton > Lissotriton vulgaris. The sequence continues at coordinate 1,312,033,846 of NC_141695.1, forward strand.
GACTCTGTCTTCCAGAATATATTCTTTGGACAATATTGTATCATCTGCCTTTGATGTGATAGACAGAGATTTGCTAATGTTACAACATGGCCAATCTCAATTGCGCTCTATTATAGAACTAGGTTGGGCGCTGCAAAACCTTCGTTCAGGCTATGTGCCTTGGCGTTTAATCAACACAACGTCATTATTTTCCATTCTTAACCTTACTGATAAACAGATCAGTTTGGCACAGAAAGGAGCAGACTATACAATCTTGAGCATCGAGAAACTCGAGCGATTACCATTGACAATGTCAGAGAGTCCTGTCATTGAATGGATAATACACGGAATTATCACAATTCCGATAACAACTTTCCGATTTCATAAATGCCTTGAGTACATACCTGCTGGCCAGTATGAACAATTGGGTAAGGGATATGTTAAATCCGAATGGAAATTACCATACACTCATTCTTGCTATAGTGACAGCGACAAAAATGTATTTCTTAGTGGTGACAACTGTAAACACTCACTAAGCGGTATACTTTTGTGTCAGGGTATTAATTTACACGGAGCATGTGATGGAAATTCAAACAACCTTTCATGCCACCAGCTAGTCACACCTGCAACTCAGATAGAGCCCTTCTTTATGCAACTCGCAAACGGGAGTTACATTCTTAGAACGGATCACAGGTGCTGTGGCCTCGCGCCCGGACTAAGTTATCTAGTAGAAGTAACGTCCATGGTCAAATGTTGTATGCAAGCATTGTTTCCGAGCGGGCCTCCAGACATAGTGACTCCCATCTGGCCTCGTCTGAATCTCTATTCTATACGAATTGATACATTAAGCAAAATGAAATCTGTGCTTTTACAGACAACAGTGCCTATAACGTCATCTAAAGAGACGTATGATCTTCTAGTCGCAAGGACGGCTACTGAGGTCCATGACCTTTTATCAACAAATTGCCCCGTGCATTTCGTACAAATACTCGACCAACTCCTTAACATGTCTAGTGCCACAAGCATCCCAGGCATATTTAAGAAAGTCTTTACGGGACTGCTAACACCCTTCCAGGCAATTTTGGGAATCTTTCCTAATTTTGTGCATTTTTGGTGGTATTCCACTATTTTTTGGACTCATCGCAGGGATTCTATTTTTGACCCTCCTGCTACGTTATGGCAAACCTCGGCTCAGACATAGCTCCCATGGGAATGGAAGAGACAATCCTAGCAATGCGCTACAGGGACAGGATAACTAACGTCCTCGGATTGGCCAGGCTGAGAGATCTAAACATGACCTGGTTCCTTTCATTCAGACCGATATGGCAAAATTGCATTTTACCTGTGCTACGGTGTATGCTTTGCGGCGAGGAATGCGTGTTGGACATCTGTCTTTCACTTCCATCAGCAGTACCAATGGACGTCGATACTTTGCTCAGTCCAATAACGGCTCACGCATTGTGTTGTCCCCAGCGGCTACCAATCCTGATGACGGCATTCGTGGAGACTCCTGTACTACAGCCAAGTGGTAACAGTGGAGCGAGTGACAAAAGCAACATCATCCAGGTACAACGTTCTGTGAGCATTGCTGATCCTGCCTTCGATGACAGCAATCATTCTCACACCTGCCAAGTTTCAGCGCTATCTAATTTGGTTGAACTATCACCTGATTTTGTAGACCAATTCTTTGCGAGCCTGTCTGATACGATGTTCTCACCCACAGAGAAACAATAACTTTTGAGAAGCTTTCCCGACACACAGCGTTCCCATGAACTCTGAATTCGGCCTTCAGTTTTGATCAACAAAAAACTGCCAGGAGCTTTGGTAAACTGATTTTTCTTTGAATTGGACAATTTTTCAAATATTGACCCTTTTCTTTTTTGGCACGAACAATTCTTTGCTTAACGTAAAAATTATTCTTAGAGAACAGAAGCTTCACACTTCTATTCCTAAACACATCTAGAGACATAACAACATAACACCAGCCTCTAGCACACATGTTATTACAATACATTTTTATGTGATGATTTATCTCGCATTTCTTCTGTCAGAGATACTTCATGTGTAATTCTTTTTGCATAATCGTTCATTGATTTCATATGCATTATTTTTTGAATGATTACTATGCTTTAAAAAAACGTACAGTACCTAAATTCCATGTATTGCAAGTACGCCTATTTCGAATGCATTTATGTATTTTGGGGTGGGCAATGTTACACATACACCTAATTGCTTAGTTTTAGTAATTTTGATGGACATGTATACGTGGAGTGGGTGTTGCGTGCTTATCTAGGTTCCTGATCGATACTGTGACCTTATGCCCCTATTCGGCTATAAAGCCCTTTATTCCCTATATTGGCATAACCGTTCAAGTACGATTTTCTGTAAAGTCATCTCTGGCCTCACACGAACAGAGCCACATTCCAGCATGACTCTCTGCTACTTCCTTTGCGACCAATTAGTGCAATGACAGAGCAGCAGTCACTATCTGATATTCCTAGATAACACTCCGAGTTCTTCAACAAGATAAAAACTTAGCAAACCTGGAAATCCCCGCTTGCTATGTTTTGATTAGTAATAGAACTCTAATGAGCAACTGATAACTGTCACTTCCTAGTGACATCTTTTATTGACGTCTTATGTCCAGCAAACTTGCGTCAAACCCGGCACCTGTCAGGTATAAATATTACCAACGTTGCCTTAAGCAATGCGCGGTTCGTTGCCTGTTGCTGATGCCAGCTGCCTGCATGACCCCGTGTTGGTAAAAACTAGCACTCTGTCACTGCAGCCTGCTATCCTGTGGTGGTGAAGCTACTGATTACCATTATCGCCGCTACAGCGCGACCTATGGTGCAGTACGCTTGAGGAGCCGTGCAGCCGTCCTCTGCGAAGACATCCAGCCCAGCTGCCCGCGGACGCTGTCACCCCTCCTTCCTCCCGACGCGCTGAGAGAAGCCGCTGCCTTTCTCGTGCAGAGAAATCCAGTCCCGGCGCTTCCAGTTTACCCTCGCAGGTGGACTGGGATATCGAGAGAGACCCCTGAAGGAGATACCAATCCTCCATCATTCTATTCAGAGGTATGGTGTTGACTAAACCCTTAGAAGAGAATTCTTGAAACAAACCTTGGCAAAACCAACTTAACTTAAGCTACTTACTTACTCCCCCTTCTCACGTGTTAGGCCTAGGTCAGGCACATTGGGGTAGGCTTAGTTAGAAGCACCAGTTGAGTATGTTAGCCTAATGTATATATGACTGTATAAATGTTTTATTACTTTTAAACCATTGTATGGCTAAGAAACCATATCAATGCTTTTACAGTTCTATTTCGCAATTCTTATCTTACTGTACGTACTTTTTATAATAACAGTTATTGCAATTGTGGCAATACATTTCTCTTGTACGAGAAGAAAGACTGTTCAATAAATGTTAACCTTTATTGATACACGCCCGTCTCTCTATTCTCTACATACCGTGAAAGTAAACTGCACTAGACTGACTGAGTGAAATCTATGTCTATTGTTTCACACGACCCTAGAGATCGACTCTTGATCTGAGGAGCAAAGTTGTCATGTTGCACGGTTGTTGGAAAACTGAATCCCTTCTTGTCTGTGCCAAGGAAGCTGATCACTTCCTATGCAGAGAAGAAAGTTTCCAGTGACCTCTGAGCTAGTTGGTAACACAACCCAATTAAGTTTAGCATAGTCAGTGGAGGCCTGGAATATAAGCAGTTCCACGTCAATACTACTGTTTATGTTATTCCAATGCGCAGGGCCTAGTGGGAAACTAGGAACTACACTACAAAACAGAGAGGAGATGGTCTTTTGAGGATAGCATGGTCTCAGAGTACTGTCTTGAACACAGCAACATTATAGTAGCGGAATTCTCTTGTATCGTTCAGAGGGTGTACGTTTGTCTTTCACATAGCTGCCAAGGTTTCAGATTGCTTATGTGTGACATTTCCATAATTTCAGTGTAATTATGAGTGACATTCAACGACTATGAGTGACACTTTCTTGAGATCAAAATCAAGCAATGAAGACGAGGGAAACATATAAATATAAGAAATTACACTCATGTGAGCAACGAGAAACTATAAAAAGATCTTAAACTGCTGCATAGCACCTGGGAACTAAGGACACTGCAGGATGTGCCAACCTTGCAGACCCATCACATTAGTTTCCTTTTTCTTTTCACACTCTTTTATAAGTAATGTGACTAGTAGTGCCACCTCTCAGTCCTGCATGAAATCATACTCATAACCATTCACATCTGGTGTTAGACATCATGACGAATGAAGCAGCTACGTGTGTTCAGCAAATAAATTAGTGTGACAAACAATCAATTTATCAAAAACAAGTGTGCATCCATATCCTAACAAGAATTAGTAATACATTGGTTACGCCTATGTGATTATTAAAAAGCTGTTATAAGTTGTAGCTTAGTATTGCACAACTGCTCACAAAGCTACAACTTACGACAAAAAACAACTTATTATTAATCACATAGGTGAAACCAATGGATTACCAATGCTTGTTGATGAGAAATACCATTAACTTAGTTTCCCTAAATTTAAGATACATTTTTGCAACAGTGTCCAACTTTTCTTTTTTTGCTACTTTGCTCAAACCTAGTTCCAAGGTCCAGACTAGATGCATCTTGTGGGTACTGGTATTATGGCTACCTCTTTGGCATGGACAATCTGCCCCTTGTTCTAGTGCCTGCTAAGGATGCTGCTAGTGGTCACGCTCATGATGCTGGTGGTGAGATGCTAGATTTTGGTTGTTTATAGAAAAATCTTATTGACAAGCTGTCATAAATCCTAAGACCACAAAAGGGGCCACGTCCACTGCCAGTTAGCTGAAGCTGAGGGGAAATTAAACTATTCAAGGTCCCAGGCGAGTGTCAGAAGGAATGGGACGTATTTTGCTTGAGTGCTGCTGCAAGTCTGAGCAGAGAGCAGATGCATGGGGAGAGCTAGAGACAGCAAAGCTCGTTCATTTCATGTCACTGTAAAGGTCATGTGGTCTTTCTGGTCCCAGCAGAGGGTCTGCGGGTTCCAAGGAGACCCCTTACCGAACTGATGTATCTGGAGCAATAATAGTAGAGGAGAACTTCAATAGCTGGTTCAGAGTGACCGTGCATGCAAATGTACAGTTCACATGCATTTGTATTGTTATAACACACATAACTGAGGAGCATTCTGGTATGTGGTCATAACAGGGTCACAAATAAGGGAGAGGTAGGGATCCAACAAATAACTATTCAATGATGGCCAGAGTACACTGGGGCTAGCGTTATTCTGGTGCACTTAAGGCTGACTTATGAAAATATGCACAACTTACGACTCTCAAGTTACACAACTTCTCTTGTTAAGTTATGACTGTTAGGTGTTCACTATCGTTCCCTTTCGAAACACGTGGAACATGCGACTGCCAAAAGACACAATTCTACATGTAAAGAATGTACTACAAAAAAGTTGCCTATTTTCGTAGCTCTACGTTTACTTATTTTGTATAAATGTATGAAATATGCCTGTTTAAGAAAATGTCCAAATTTTTAAACGAAGTGTAGAAATGCTATCTTATCTCAGTTAAAAAAATAATAATTTTCTCCAGCTTGCCCTTCTTGCCCCTCACCCTGAGACCTGGTGTGATGGTTACTCCTTCCCACAGTTTCTCCACCAGCTGCACCTGGACCTTCAAGTTGTAACTTAGTCATTTTCTTTGTAAATCAGGATCTGTATACTCGGGTGATCTGGTTTCTGCGTGGTGAGAAGGCTCAGTGAGTGAAGGCGCTCGCAAACATCACCGGGTCAGGTCTCCCTTACGTACTTTACTCACGAGGTAGAATTGAGTCCGAGGTACGAAGTAGTAGATAAGAAAGAGAAGGTATTATTATCGGCGACTCCAATGTCAAACTATAAATCGCCTTTATCATTAGTCTGTAAACCGAAAGGCCTATTTCTTAGTAACTCACTGTCACCTGAGAGGAACTAACACCGGGAGGCACAGCAGCTGCTGAGCTGCCTGTCGCGGGCAGCCATTTGCATTTGTGTCATAAATGCAGGCTGGTACTTACTTGGGCCGGAGGACGGTGGCGCTCCATTAATTTCAGGCCATTCACACTCAGTGTGTGCAAGGCAGGCTCAGGACTTGAGCCACCGCAGGCTCGGCAATTCGGATCTGCCGCCCCGGCCCGCCTCCAGTGATAGTTGTCCGTCCAGGCGGTTCAGGGAGAGTGCTGAGTGGGGCCGTCCAGTGATAGAATGTCCTGCCGATAACTCACTGCAGCAACCGGGTCATCACTGACTCCTCTCCAACTGCATTCGGCGGGGGGAGTAATTAACAGCCAGGACAAAATTTGCACCACCGCCCACATAACAGACCGAGGGCCCCATAGAGTCAAGTCTCCTCCCTGAGTGCTGTGCACTCAGATCCCCCCGCCGTTCCTGCCTAATTCCTCCTAGTCCGGACGTAACGGCACATCCGGATTATAATCCAGGCCCCCATGGTGCCACGCCGGTGATTGACAGCAGGGCATCACAACAGCAACAGCAGCTGAGTGAAGAGCCACATTGTAGCGCTCTCAGCCACTCCAGAGAGGCTGAGAGCAAACTGGTTAACTATTTACAAAATCGGGCTCAGCAAGCAGCACGTCTCGAGCAGCAGAGCCCGGGCACAGGCGCCGCTGGTGGCGCGCCTGGCTGGCAGGTGGTGCTGGCAAAATGCGTGACAATGCATTTCAGTGTGGTGATGTGGATCACCGCACTGAAATGCGTGAGTGTCACACCTGTTGCGTGAAGCTTGGCAGGACTGCTTTCATGGAAAATAAGCGTATCTATCTGCTGAATATAAGAGAAAAAGTGGTAAGCATCTAGGGGAAGAACCTGTGGAGCTAGAAGGATCAGTAATGTTGGGTGATTTTATAATGTGCTGGGGCAGGAAAACACCCAATCGGGATTTCCTGGTTGTCTAACTATTGTGAAGGTCTAACCGGCCCAGCATTCCAAAGGTGTTCTAGGTACATCAAGGCTAGTGCCGGACACCTGGAGCTCAATATTTCATCTGCCTCAAATCACACATGCATTCTGGCGTAAAACATTATTGCCTAGCAGCGGGCAGGTTAGATAAGCACAACGCTCTGAAAATACAGCACTCCAAATGGGATCTCACAGCCACCAGAAACTCACTAAAAGGGACACATACCACAGAAATACTCCTGAGTCCTGAAGCAGCACCCATGCGGTGTAAAATGCACTAAGTGCATTGGGCTCAAAAAATTATAATTAACTGTACATTATGAGAAACTTCAGTTAAAAATTACCAATGAAGTATTTGCACATCATTTTAACCTCCATAACAGTGATGGAAGCCACAACAGACCGTATTGGAGTTGAAAAGAAGATTCTTGGGGTAACAAATTCGGGGTTAGTCTGCAAGTGAGCGCACAGGTTAACCTTGATGAGCCTAACTAGACCTGAGGGTGATGCTGCCTCCACTAGCCTGGGCGTTTTGATGAAGCCACCTCCGTGTTCAGGGCTCTCTGGTGCTTGAAACGGGTCTGCTATGTGGCCAATGGGCATGAACAAGGATACAGCTTCAGCACCCAAAGTAGGATGCCCATCCTTACCTCGTACGTACCTACTACCCACCATATTGTTTGGTGAGCTTAATCAGTGTCAATCTCAGAAAGAAATACGGGTGAAAGAAGCTCAGAGGTGCAAACATATGTTTATTGTATACAAAGTGCTTGTCAAATATCTAACTTACTGTACACCTTTTTCTTCGCCCACTCTGCATGTTGTCAAACACCTACTCTGGCGCAAAGGCGATGAAGTTCGGCTCTGTTCTAAGACATTAGTGCAGAAAAGAAAGGTAGACTTGTTCTTATTAACAGCTGCTTGGACGGCAATGCGGTCGTCTGAGTCCGTCAGCTCCGCTTCCCTGAGGCCAACTACGGCGAAAAAAACCAGCCAAACAGATCCGATCTCGCATCGGAAACAAGAAACATGCGTGGGAAGAATCAGGCTATAAGAAGAGCCGCACAGCGAGTGGTATGAGAAGCGCACTCACAGAGTTTTGCTGAACTTCACACACCTCGGCTGCAGAAGCAAGTTTGAAGACAAAATGGCGCCCAGAGGGAGGTAAGGGGATCCCAAGCCCACAACCTGAACGAACCTGGCAAAAGGTGAAGAAGTAGGCGAGAAAAAGCAGATATAACTCAAGGCCATCCCCCAGGAAAACGCTCACCTAGGCACAGTCTCACCTGCGTGCCTCGCAGCGGAAAACATATAAACGCAGCGCGAGCAGCCGAGAAGGGCGGCGGAGCACAAGGGAGGGGGAAATACAGCAAATAACCACCCGAAGAAGAAGCGAACGTAGGGGGAGGCAAGAAACTGCGAGTACAGACCTCCGCCGGTAGAGACAACGAAAGCGAAACCATCTGCAAGAGCGCCGCCATTACCGGAAACCTCTGAACGGAAACAAAGAGCAGGAAGCGGAAACGAACCAACAGAGTTGCAAACGCAAAGGATAGTTGTGAAAACCCTGCTACACCCAGAACAAAGGCAGGACGGTAGCCAAACAGAATACGCTACCCAAACCTGGCAAGGCGAGCACACCAGATACGGCGCAACAGCAAAGAAGGAGGGCTAAGAGCAACAGAGCAACAAACCACGAGGGGCGTAAGGCGAGAGACGAGTAGCGGCAGTGGGGGCCGCACAGCACGATCCCGCAGGGCAAGCGGATCCACCCAACTAGCAGTGCCAACGAGCTCGAGCCATAACTGCCCACAACCAGCGGTGGGGATCACACGGCAAACAACTTCGTGGCCACGAACTGCACGCAGGCAACAAGCAGCCGGGCTCGGCTGCAAACGAGACGAAGCAATCGCTGGCAGGGGCAAAATCCAAGACAAGGACCAGACACATCAGAGAGCCGAGCAGGTATAGAACATACATAAGTGCTCCGGCTTCAAAAGCGACCTCAACTAACAAGTTGACATCCACGCAGGAAGAAGGTCGACTGGGCAGTGTCCTGACAAGACGAGGCATTGGAACAATGGCAGGCAACGAAGGCAAACTAGCCGCAGACTCAAAAAAACAAAGGAGGGGGCGTGGCCAAGATGGCGGCTTGGTAGGACGTGTCCCGCGGAGGCTCCCCAGACCCGATCCCCCGCCAGGGATATTTGCGGACCATAGCCCTGACCGAGCCGGCCAAAGCGAGCGGGCAGACACCTGGCAGTCCTCAGTGGCCGGGGAGCCGCTGGCGAGGCCTCAGAACGGAGGGAGGCGCCGAGGAGCAGTGATACCCGGCCGCCGCCGGAAGGCGCGAACAGCCCCGACCCGGACCAGGGCGCCTGAAAGCCCAGCGAAGCCGCACTATAGCAACGCAGGCACGGGGGAGGAACAACCGAGACCCCCGGTGACACCCGCGTGGGCCGGGAAGCGACGCACCAGGCAGGGAGCCCGGCGGACAGACGGGGAGTGGAGCGGCGCCGGGCCCGCCGACCCCCCAGATCTACGCGAGGCCCCGGCGTGGGCCTAGAGGCGGAAGGCGCGGCCGGAGCACACACCTGGCCGGCTGCAGCAGGGAGCGGGGCCCGGGAGCACGAGTGGCCACAGCACCGGAGGTAGGGAGTGAGGTCGTCCCCCCCCCACGAGGCGGCGAGAGCTCACGAGGCCCGAGAGTGCAGGCGAAGGGAGAACGGTGGTGCGACTGGGGCCCCCCCCAGCGAGAACAGCGCCGCAGCGCAGGAGTGGAGGCACAGGCCGCCACCGGACCCGCATGTGGCGGGGGCCTAATCCCAGAGACACAAGAGGCCCCGACCTGAGGCGCGACTGAGCCCCTGGGACAACTGGTGGAGGGACACAAGCTGCTGCCGAGGGGCGAGACGAGACCCCACGCAGCACAGGACAGGAGCCGGTGAAGACCCCGGCGGTGTCTGCGGGGGCCAAGAAGCGCAGTCCAGCAGCATCCAACTGCGACCCTGCGGACAGTGAGGTGCCGGGCCCGCCGGCCCTCGGTGCTACAGGCCGGTGGAGCCGATCGGCTTCCACAGGAAGGAGGTGAGCGGTGTTCAGGGGGAGGCCAGGGAGCGACAGGGGACGCAGCTGGGGGCCCCCACCCCCCCTCCGAACCCCCCCCCCTACTAGCGACCCACAGAGACACATACGGGGCAGCGGCGCAACTGCACCTTTGGGACGGCCCGAGGAGGCGGCAGGCCCCAGGAGGTGGAGACCCGAGCAGGCGGACTGAGGCCCAGGGTTACCAAGCGGGCGCCAGGCCCCTTACCGCGAGCTGGGAGGAGCAGCAGTAGAGAGGACTTGGGGATAGGCCCCGGGGACACGATATCGGCCTTCCTTCACTACGGCCGGAGCACACAGGGGCCCCCTGCAGAAGCACCTAGAGCATCGGCCGGGCTGCGGCCTGCGGTTGGGTTCGCCATGTCGAACCGCAAGGGGAACCGCAACATCTCGGAGATGCTGGTCAAGGGACCCCCCAAGCCTGACAAAAGCCCGGATAAGCCGGCGCCAATGCCCCCCCCCCAAGGGGAAAGATCTCCCAGAAGGCGAGACACCAGCCACCAAGGCGTTTATGGAAACCCTCTTCGCCTCCCTGAAAGAAGATATCCAAACCTTCCGGCAGGAAATGACAGGGGAGTACAAGGAACTCCGGCGAGATGTTGACGAACTGGGGGAGAGAGTAGCGGCCAACGAGCTCTCGGGCAAGGCCAGAAGTGAGGAAATAGAGCTCCTTCGGCAGGAGATCGTCCGCCTTCACGACCAGCAAATGGACCTCCAGACCCATACGGAGGACCTGGAGAACCGCTCCAGGCGGAATAACATTCGAGTCCGGAATGTGCCACTCAAGGCGGAAGGAGACGATATGGCTGGGTACCTGCAAGCGCTCTTCCGAATGGTGCTGGGGGAAGGAGATGACTTTGTGGTTCGTATCGACAGAGCCCACCGTGTGGGCCCGGCCCGCCGGACCCATGGCCCCCCACCAGACATACTGGCCTTTCTGCCGGACTACCCTTTGAAGGAGCGCATCTTGAGGGAGGCTCGTCACAAGCAGCCCCTCCACTTCCAGGACCGCAATGTGGAACTCTTTCAGGACTTGGCTGCGACCACCCTACAAAAGCGGAGGGCATTCAGGGTTGCCACAACCTTTCTGCGTAAGGAGGGGGTTCCGTATTCCTGGGGTCACCCATTTCGCCTGGTCTTTAAGTGGAATGGAGCCCTCCACCAGTTGCGTTCCCTACGGGATACGTGTGCGGTGCTGGGCATCCCCCATGAAGACCCTCCCCAGGACGACATGGCGGGCCAGCGGTCGTCCGGGGCCGCACCGGGCTCCCCTGGGATGTCGAGGGACGGATGGCAGACGGTGCGTCGAGACAGGCAGCGGAAGAAGCCTCTCAAGCCCGACCCGGACACGGTGGCCCTGGAACAAGCCGCGGCAATCCACGAAGTATCAAAAGACACCGGCGCAGCCTCCTGAGTAGATTCTAGTGAAGGTCGTCATCAGCTGAGTTTTGGCTCCTGGACGGGGGAGGAGGTTGGGGGGGCCATGAGCCGCCACTGCCACGCACCCACTCATTGACTCATCTACCACAGGCCTAGACTGTCTCATGATTGACTGGGACTATGTTCACCAGTTGGGGGGGGAAGGGCAGGGGGGGATGTTGGCGGGGAAGTTGGGGCGTGGGAGGGTGATGGGGGGGAGCTCGGTGTGTTCACTCTGGATTAGCATCTGGTTCCTGGGGTTGGGCTGGCTGGGGGTTGCTGTCATGGCTGACGGGACGCACGCACACTCATGGCTGCTGACAGTATAAGTATACTCTCCCTTAATGTTAAGGGACTCAATAATCCCATCAAACGAAGGGCAGTCATCTCCTTCCTTGAGCGCTCTGGGCCGAAATATGTCTGTTGCAGGAAACGCATCTGTTGGCGAAAGACTGGCACCGCATGAAAGCGAGGGCCTTCCCCCACCAATTCTACTCCACGACCAACGAGAAGAAGGCGGGCGTAGCTATACTAGTGGCCAGACACTTCAAAGGACGGGTGGGGAATAAAGTGGCAGACATCAGGGGCAGGCTCCTAGCGCACACAATACATGTAGGTACTTCTTCCTTCACGTTAGGCTCCATTTATGCACCCAACACCAAACAGGAGGTCTTCTTGAAAGGGGCGCTGTCTGAAGCGCTCTTGGGCGATATGAGGCTGGTACTGATGGGAGGGGACTTGAACCTGGTCATGGACAACGAGAAGGATAGGTCTGGGAAAAGATTTGGGGACGCAGGGGCGCTGTCGGCGACCGGGAAGCAGTGGCTGGTAGACAGGGGACTGACTGACATTTGGCGGGACAAACATCTTACTGCCCCGGGGTACACCTTTTATTCTCATGTGCACCACACATATGCTAGAATAGACCACTTCCTGGGTTCGGCGGACATAATCCCCATGGTTCTGGACATCGACATCACACCTGCGGCACTTTCAGACCACGACGCAGTGATCCTTCAACTGACTGTCCCGCGTACTCCTCCACATAGGGGCAAGTGGCGACTGAGGGAAAGTTTACTATCCCGCAAGGGAGTGGTGCAGCAACTGTCCCAAAGCATTACCGCCTACTTGGATCATAACGACACGGGCGAGGTGACCCAGGCGACATTGTGGGGGGCACTCAAGGCGGTCGTTAGGGGCGAAATCATGGCAATCGCCGCTGCAGAAAATAGGGAGCGGAAAGATCGGAGGCGGGACCTGGAGACGCAAGTGCTAGAACTAGAACGGGTTCACAGCCGGACGGGAGCCCCCCGGATTTGGCGCAAGCTGAAAGCGGTCAGGGCACAACTGGCGAGTTTGGACCTCGACAGGGCGGAATACGCGTCGCTCCGTCTCCGCCATACGTACTACGTGGTGGGAGACAAAACAGACCGCTTGCTGGCTAGCAAACTTAAGGCCAAAACCGTCCGCTCCCAGATCCCAGTGATACGCGGAGACGTTGGCGGCGAGGTTCGGGAGGATGGCCACATAGCGGAGGCATTCCGAACCTTTTATGAGCAGCTGTATGCCGCCGACCGGACAGTAGGGGAGGAAGCGGGTAGGACCTACCTGGAGACTATGGAGGTCACTGCTCTTAACGACGTGAACTCCGCAGCGTTAGACGCCCCTTTCCGCCTGGAAGAAGTCATAGCGGCCATCGCCCGCCTCAAACCCTTGAAGGCTCCGAGCCAGGACGGCTTCTCCGCGGGTTTTTACAAAACCTTTTGCCCCCTCCTGGCGCCGGTCCTCACAAAACTGTTCAACTCATTCGAGGGCCAGGGCTCTATCCCGAGGGAGATGTTGGAGGCAGAAGTCGTAGTCCTTCCGAAACCGGGCAAAGACCCCTCGCGCTGCGCTGTGTACAGGCCGATCTCGCTCCTCAACGTGGACCTTATGCTCTTCACGGGCATTCTGGCCTCCCGACTGGGCCCGTGTCTTCCAGGCATTATCGACCCTGACCAAGCGGGCTTCGTCCCCTCCCAGCAATGCGCAGATAACACAAAGCGCATTATGCATGTCATCGATAAAGCTCACGCAAACGCCTCAGACGCAGCACTGCTATCGGTGGACGCCGAGAAGGCGTTCGATAGGGTAGACTGGAGGTTCCTGGAACAGACGCTGGTTAAGTTCGGCGTGGGCCCACGCTTCCGCTCATGGGTGGCGGGATGCTACACATCCCCGAAAGCGACCATCAAAGTCAACGGGGTTAGCTCTAAGCCGTTCGACATCCAGAGAGGCACGCGACAGGGTTGCCCCCTCTCGCCGCTCCTCTTCACCCTCTACATTGAACCATTTGCCCAGCGTGTCCGGGACAATAAAGCCATAGCCGGGATCAAGTTCGGGGGCGTGGAGCAAACCATCAGCCTCTACGCGGACGACATTCTGGTGGCGGTGGATAACCCACGGGTCTCTTTGCCGGCCTTCCTGTCGGAAATGACCGCGTTCGGAGCTGTGTCGGGCTTCAAAATGAACGTCCAGAAGTCAGTCGTCCTACCACTAGGTAGCAATACTCGACCAGCTAACAGGGCATCGCTGCACATAGGGGGGCTTGAGGTCAGCACCACCGTGCAGTACCTGGGGATAGACTTGACACCGGCGACCGTCCAAACGGTCGACCTTAACTACTCCAAGCTGCTGTCGCACGTTCAGGGAGACATTGCGAGGTGGAGGCAACAACCACTTTCGTGGCTAGGTCGAGTGGCGGCCATTAAAATGTCCCTGCTCCCCAAGATCCTCTACGTATTCCAGACCATCCCGGTCACCCCCCCACTGGGGATGCTGAAGAAGCTACAAGACGCCCTGCACCACTATGTTTGGGCGAATAAAAGATCCAGGCTGCGGCGCGACCTGGCCACGAGGACGACAACGGAAGGGGGTTTGGGGGTCCCGGACCTGAGGCGTTACTTCCAGGCGGCTCAACTTCGATTCCTCCTGGAGTGGTCCCGGCCGACTTCGGAGAAGCACTGGTTGTTCCAGGACAGGGCCATGGCGGGCCTGCCCCTCTGGAAGGTTCCCTTCCTGCCGCGTCCGGACAGACCACCGTACCTCAAGAGATCCCCTATCACCAGGACTCTTTTGCAAGTGTGGGATGCAACCGCGGTCCCGAGAGGCCTGACGAACTTTCCATCCCCCATGACGCCTCTGCTGGACAATCCGGCGTTCCCCCCAGGCAGATCCCCGAGCTCATTCCCTCAATGGCGACAATCAGAATGCCGCTCTGCAGGCCACCTATTCGACACGGAGAGCTTTATGACCTGGGACGTAGTGACGGCGAACTACACACTGGATAAGCCACTCCGCTACCAGTACTTTCAGCTTAGGCACTGGCTGCTGCACGCGGACGTGGCGCCTTTGGCTGGCCGCTCCCTCACCCCATATGAGCGATGGATCATGACCAAAACGTCGGACACGAGGTCCATCACTGAATTATATCAGATGCTATCCCAACCCCTCCCTATGGAGAAATCTGCTGGACAGAGGCGCTGGGAGAGGGAACTGGGGCGCACTCTTTCTGCAAAAGAATGGCGGGAAGTATGCTACCGAGCTCACCACACGGCCAGGAATACCGCTAGCAGGGGGGCAGCGGTCAAGATCGCCTACTACTGGCACTTGACACCTGAACGCCTACACCAGGGAAACCCGAGCAGAGACCCTAAATGTTGGAGAGGGTGCGGGCACACGGGGACCATGCTACACATTCTATGGGACTGCACCGCGGTACGGGACTATTGGGAGGCGGTACTCAAGGACATAGACACTCACTTCGACACCGACATTCCACGATTCCCGGCCTATGCTGTCCTTGGACTGCCGAACAGCCTGACGTTCCCACTCAAGTCACTGCGGGGAAGACATATGGGATTGGCGATGGGGGCAGCAACTCAGCATATCCTGTCCCTATGGGGGTCCACTAGGCAGCCCACGCACACGGGGTGGTTACACAGGTTATGGTACATCATGGGGATGGAGAGGATACAGGCCTCGCTCACTCAGTCATCCGACTCCTTCAGAGAAACTTGGCAGCCACTCATCTCTCTACTTTCCCAAGAATTTACGGAGCTTACATGCCCGAGGTATCTCAGGGTCCTGAGACTGGCAGAAGGGTTCAGAGATAATACGGCTAGAGTGGAACACAAAGTCTAGCCTAAACCCCGAACAACCACCTTTAAGCGCTAGGAACACACCGGGCGGGAGGGGGGAGGTCGGGGGGATGGGGGGTTGATGAAGGGGGGGTAGGGCACAGTTGGGGTAGGTTGGGGGGGTGGGCCTTTTGGGGGGTTGGTGGAAAAGAGTTCGAGCGATCACCGGGGGGCATACCCCCCACTAAGCGAACATACTTGGGCACCCGGACTCACCTCACTTCCCGGAAGCACAGTGGGGTACTCACCAGGGTTGGGGAAGGGTGCCTCAGCGTAGCCTTTGTTTCTCCGAATGTTGTATGTACGTTATCGCTTTGTGGAACTCAATAAAATATATTTGATCAAAAAAAAAAAAAAACAAAGGAAGGACATCACAGAGTCGCCAATAAAGCCAAAAAATGAGACAGTCACCTTAGAGACCATCCTCAGGAAAATCAATGAGGGCAACGCGGTAGCGAAAGAAACGAAAATCAAGATAGACAATATGCAGCTGGAACTAGCGGCAATAAGAGCTGATCTGCACAGCACCAACATCCGAATTGAAGCCAAAGAAGGGCGCATAAGTAACGTGGAGGACGCAACGGAGCAGAACACCAAATCAATATCAGAGTGCCAAAAGGCCACTAAAGCCATACAAACGCAACTTGCGGAACAGGACAACAGAACCAGAAGAGGCAACGTGAGGATCTTAGGCTTCCCAGAAGTAACAGAGGATAAGGCGGGCTCCTGCGTGGCCATGCTTGAAGATATGATTCCAAAGCTCACCGGCCTTAAATTTGACAGGCAGTTTGAAGTGCAAAAAGCATATCGAGTGCAGGCAGGGAAGCCAATGACGGGGAAAGACCCCAGACCAATAATCTGCAACCCGCTGAGAACGAGCCATACCGATGCCATTTTCGCCTTCGCCAGGAAGAATCAAAACCTCACAAGGGCAAGCAGCAAGATTGTGCTGACACAGGATTACTCCAAAACAACGGTAGAAACGTGTCTCTTAGGGCTTTTTAGCCCTAAGAGACACGCTACGAAGAAGAAACATCAGCTTCAGTTTTGCCGGCCCAGCACGCTTTAAGGTCACTGACAAATGGAAGACGATGATGTTCGAGGACCCGGAAGACCTGAGACGCTATTTACAAGGACCGCCAACGGAAGAGATGGAGACAAAAAACCCCGGAGCGGCCAAAAGAAGCGCATCACCGGACAATGCTGAAACAGCTGAATGAGAGCACGAGCACAGTCATAGGACAAAGCACTACCTCAAGAAAATATACCTCAACCAAGCGCCCGGGAGTCTCGCTCAGGGACTGCTGACCAAACGCGGTCATGAATCTTGGACGGAAAGAGATCTCGGCCGCCTGAGAAACTTGAAAGACATGATACATCCTACCTCTCTGTCCACCAAGACCACGAAATGAAAATAGACAGGAAACGCGATAGCCAGGTTGTTGACTCAACCCGTGAAAACTACCTCAGGGACCATGCGGAGCAAAGGAACTTTGTCGTCGCACACCCACTCAGCAAGTAAGGGGGGGGAGGGAGGAGAGGGGGGCACGGGGGAGGGAGGGGGGCGCGGGGAGCACATACATGGGGTACCTCTATTTCTTTTCTTCTATCTCTCTATCTATCACCCTTCCACACCTTTCCCTAGGAGATGTCAGCGCAGGAATGAGTACAGCCACTCACATGTAAGCGGAGAATATGGGGGAAGCCAGCACAGTGAGGCACAGAGAACGAGGCCAGATAGACAGCCAGATGCGCAACACAGCAAATGACACACAACAACCAAACCAACCTCGCAACTGATATCAAGATAGTATCCCTGAACGTTAAAAAGGTCTTAATAGCCCAGTGAAAAGAAGGAAAGTCCTAGAATACCTGAGGAAGCTCAATAGCGACATTTATGTACTGCAAGAAACTAGGCTAGAAGCTGAAGACATAGGGCGTCACAAGGCTAGCTGGATAGGCGAGGTAATGGGATCACCCGCACAGAACAAAAAGAACGGGTGGTAACAATAAATCAAAGCTAACACTGGGGAGTATGCAGGTGGACACTGAAGGTAGAATGCTAGTGACCAGCCTGAACAGAGGCGAAGAAGCAATCCATGTGGCCAACATCTATGGCCCTAACACTGACAACAGGCCCTTCTGGGACAAGGTAGGAGTACAACTACATACATTACCACTAGGCGAGCTTCTAGTAGTTGCAGGACACATGAACCAGGTCCTGGACCCAGCCATTGATAGACACCCGCACAGACCGAGCCAAACATCACAAAAGTCCAATATCCTGAAGAACCTGTGCTCCAAACTAAATCTCAAAGACCCGTGGCGGCTCCAAAACCCGGACGCCAGGGAATACACATTTTACTCAAACCCACACAACTCCTACAGCAGAATAGACCACATCCTCATATCAGACACACACACCCACCTCATAGACCACACTGAGATTGGCCCACGAAGCATTTCAGACCACTCACACATTAGCCTAGTCCTATCAGGGAAACACAATGAGAAGCCAACTCGCAGATGGCGTTTCGACGACAACCTGCTTAACAACACGACAGCGAAGGCAGAGATAGAGACAGCAATAAGAGAATACCTGGCAATTAACGACTCCCCTGAAATAGACAGGAACTTGCTCTGGTACGCCCTAAAAGCCACCATTAGGGGGACAATACTTGCCATCAAGGGAAGGCTGAATAAAGAAAGAAACAATAAGATTGCAGAACTAGAAAAATAAATCAAAAACTTAGAGACAGGACACATAGCAAACTTAGAGGATAGGAACACCCACACAACCCTAACTAAACGGAAATATGACCTGAACAGAATTCTAAGTGAAAGGGCGGGAACTTGGATAAACAAGTACAAAGCCATCAACCTGTGTACCGCAAACAAAGCAGGGAAAAATCTGGCATCTTACCTTAAGGGAAAACAGAAACAACACTCGATAGCAGCCATCAAAGACAGAAATAACAAATCCCAGACTGCAATCAAGGAGATACTTGAGGTCTTCAAAGACTTCTACGAACAACTCTACACGAGGGACGCCATCTTGCGAGATGACGGAGGCAAGGAACTCCTAGAGCGAATATCCACACCAACACTAACAGACAAAGAGCGAGAAATGCTTGACCTAAACATCACAGAGAACGACATAGGGAGAGCCACAGCCAGTCTCAAAGATAACAAAGCACCGGGGCCAGATGGTTTCACGGCCGGGTTCTACAAACAGTACCTCCACATACTTAAGCCCACAATGACGGAAGTCTTCACGAACTGCGTCCAGAGTGGACGGATGACACCGTCAAAGGCGGAGGCCAACATAATAGTAATCCCAAAAGAAGGCAAGGACACACAGCAGGCAAAAAACTACAGACCAATCTCACTTATAAACGTAGATTGTAAAATCTACGCTAAAATCCTCGCATCCAGGCTCAACGCATACTTACCCAAGCTCATACACAGTTAACAAGTAGGCTATCTTAAAAACCGCATGTCCCATGACAACACAAGGCTGCTTTGCCACATAATAAACCACTCCTCCAAGAGTAGCAATGCAGCAGTGATGATAGCCCTAGATGCAGAGAAGGCATTCCACAGAGTGTCCTAGCCATTCCTAGATCAGTGCATGCAGAAATTCGGGCTCGGTCCCAACTACAGGAAGATGGTTTTAGCCCTTTACAACGATCCCAAAGCATGAGTGGTAGTCAATGGTGGGACATCAGACCTACTCCACCTTGAGCGTGGGACCGGGCAAGGGTGCCCGCTCTCCCCCGCCCTGTTCCTTCTAGCGATAGAACCACTACTAAACATCATTAGAACCAACACAGACATAGCAGGGATACCAGTGGAAGGGGAAACCTTTAAGCTAGCGGCCTATGCAGACGACGTCCTAATAATCACCGAAAATCCAGAGAAATCAATCAAGGCCCAGATTGAAACGATAGAACAATACGCCCAGGTCTCGGGATACAAATTAAACAGGGAAAAATCAGAGTGCAAACCCCTAAACGTCCACACCACAAAGACAGTACTAGGCGCATCCAGCCTGACATGGCAAAAGAAACCCATCAAGTACCTGGGCCTCCTTTTTGAGAGGGACCTTAGATCCACACTAGATCAGAACGAACAAGCCATACTACGCAAAATAAAGGAAAGAGTAGAGGTATGGTCTCCCAAATTCACTCCATGGTGGGGGAGGGTGGAGGCGATTAAAATGATGCTCACGCCAATGGTGAACTACATGCTCAACATGCTGCCGCTGGTTAACACAGAGGACTTCCACAAAGAATTGGACAAAATACTCAATACCTTTCTGTGGAGAGGGAAGAAACCCAGAATCAGCCTGCAGAAACTCAGACTCACAAAAGACCTAGGGGGCCTAAATATAACAAACTTCAAAACATTTCAAAAAGCATGCATAGCAAGACAGGAAGGAGGTGAGCGGTGTTCAGGGGGAGGCCAGGGAGCGACAGGGGACGCAGCTGGGGGCCCCCACCCCCCCTCCGCACCCCCCCCCCTACTAGCGACCCACAGAGACACATACGGGGCAGCGGCGCAACTGCACCTTTGGGACGGCCCGAGGAGGCGGCAGGCCCCAGGAGGTGGAGACCCGAGCAGGCGGACTGAGGCCCAGGGTTACCAAGCGGGCGCCAGGCCCCTTACCGCGAGCTGGGAGGAGCAGCAGTAGAGAGGACTTGGGGATAGGCCCCGGGGACACGATATCGGCCTTCCTTCACTACGGCCGGAGCACACAGGGGCCCCCTGCAGAAGCACCTAGAGCATCGGCCGGGCTGCGGCCTGCGGTTGGGTTCGCCATGTCGAACCGCAAGGGGAACCGCAACATCTCGGAGATGCTGGTCAAGGGACCCCCCAAGCCTGACAAAAGCCCGGATAAGCCGGCGCCAATGCCCCCCCCCCAAGGGGAAAGATCTCCCAGAAGGCGAGACACCAGCCACCAAGGCGTTTATGGAAACCCTCTTCGCCTCCCTGAAAGAAGATATCCAAACCTTCCGGCAGGAAATGACAGGGGAGTACAAGGAACTCCGGCGAGATGTTGACGAACTGGGGGAGAGAGTAGCGGCCAACGAGCTCTCGGGCAAGGCCAGAAGTGAGGAAATAGAGCTCCTTCGGCAGGAGATCGTCCGCCTTCACGACCAGCAAATGGACCTCCAGACCCATACGGAGGACCTGGAGAACCGCTCCAGGCGGAATAACATTCGAGTCCGGAATGTGCCACTCAAGGCGGAAGGAGACGATATGGCTGGGTACCTGCAAGCGCTCTTCCGAATGGTGCTGGGGGAAGGAGATGACTTTGTGGTTCGTATCGACAGAGCCCACCGTGTGGGCCCGGCCCGCCGGACCCATGGCCCCCCACCAGACATACTGGCCTTTCTGCCGGACTACCCTTTGAAGGAGCGCATCTTGAGGGAGGCTCGTCACAAGCAGCCCCTCCACTTCCAGGACCGCAATGTGGAACTCTTTCAGGACTTGGCTGCGACCACCCTACAAAAGCGGAGGGCATTCAGGGTTGCCACAACCTTTCTGCGTAAGGAGGGGGTTCCGTATTCCTGGGGTCACCCATTTCGCCTGGTCTTTAAGTGGAATGGAGCCCTCCACCAGTTGCGTTCCCTACGGGATACGTGTGCGGTGCTGGGCATCCCCCATGAAGACCCTCCCCAGGACGACATGGCGGGCCAGCGGTCGTCCGGGGCCGCACCGGGCTCCCCTGGGATGTCGAGGGACGGATGGCAGACGGTGCGTCGAGACAGGCAGCGGAAGAAGCCTCTCAAGCCCGACCCGGACACGGTGGCCCTGGAACAAGCCGCGGCAATCCACGAAGTATCAAAAGACACCGGCGCAGCCTCCTGAGTAGATTCTAGTGAAGGTCGTCATCAGCTGAGTTTTGGCTCCTGGACGGGGGAGGAGGTTGGGGGGGCCATGAGCCGCCACTGCCACGCACCCACTCATTGACTCATCTACCACAGGCCTAGACTGTCTCATGATTGACTGGGACTATGTTCACCAGTTGGGGGGGGAAGGGCAGGGGGGGATGTTGGCGGGGAAGTTGGGGCGTGGGAGGGTGATGGGGGGGAGCTCGGTGTGTTCACTCTGGATTAGCATCTGGTTCCTGGGGTTGGGCTGGCTGGGGGTTGCTGTCATGGCTGACGGGACGCACGCACACTCATGGCTGCTGACAGTATAAGTATACTCTCCCTTAATGTTAAGGGACTCAATAATCCCATCAAACGAAGGGCAGTCATCTCCTTCCTTGAGCGCTCTGGGCCGAAATATGTCTGTTGCAGGAAACGCATCTGTTGGCGAAAGACTGGCACCGCATGAAAGCGAGGGCCTTCCCCCACCAATTCTACTCCACGACCAACGAGAAGAAGGCGGGCGTAGCTATACTAGTGGCCAGACACTTCAAAGGACGGGTGGGGAATAAAGTGGCAGACATCAGGGGCAGGCTCCTAGCGCACACAATACATGTAGGTACTTCTTCCTTCACGTTAGGCTCCATTTATGCACCCAACACCAAACAGGAGGTCTTCTTGAAAGGGGCGCTGTCTGAAGCGCTCTCGGGCGATATGAGGCTGGTACTGATGGGAGGGGACTTGAACCTGGTCATGGACAACGAGAAGGATAGGTCTGGGAAAAGATTTGGGGACGCAGGGGCGCTGTCGGCGACCGGGAAGCAGTGGCTGGTAGACAGGGGACTGACTGACATTTGGCGGGACAAACATCTTACTGCCCCGGGGTACACCTTTTATTCTCATGTGCACCACACATATGCTAGAATAGACCACTTCCTGGGTTCGGCGGACATAATCCCCATGGTTCTGGACATCGACATCACACCTGCGGCACTTTCAGACCACGACGCGGTGATCCTTCAACTGACTGTCCCGCGTACTCCTCCACATAGGGGCAAGTGGCGACTGAGGGAAAGTTTACTATCCCGCAAGGGAGTGGTGCAGCAACTGTCCCAAAGCATTACCGCCTACTTGGATCATAACGACACGGGCGAGGTGACCCAGGCGACATTGTGGGGGGCACTCAAGGCGGTCGTTAGGGGCGAAATCATGGCAATCGCCGCTGCAGAAAATAGGGAGCGGAAAGATCGGAGGCGGGACCTGGAGACGCAAGTGCTAGAACTAGAACGGGTTCACAGCCGGACTGGAGCCCCCCGGATTTGGCGCAAGCTGAAAGCGGTCAGGGCACAACTGGCGAGTTTGGACCTCGACAGGGCGGAATACGCGTCGCTCCGTCTCCGCCATACGTACTACGTGGTGGGAGACAAAACAGACCGCTTGCTGGCTAGCAAACTTAAGGCCAAAACCGTCCGCTCCCAGATCCCAGTGATACGCGGAGACACAGCGGCGAGGTTCGGGAGGATGGCCACATAGCGGAGGCATTCCGAACCTTTTATGAGCAGCTGTATGCCGCCGACCGGACAGTAGGGGAGGAAGCGGGTAGGACCTACCTGGAGACTATGGAGGTCACTGCTCTTAACGACGTGAACTCCGCAGCGTTAGACGCCCCTTTCCGCCTGGAAGAAGTCATAGCGGCCATCGCCCGCCTCAAACCCTTGAAGGCTCCGAGCCAGGACGGCTTCTCCGCGGGTTTTTACAAAACCTTTTGCCCCCTCCTGGCGCCGGTCCTCACAAAACTGTTCAACTCGTTCGAGGGCCAGGGCTCTATCCCGAGGGAGATGTTGGAGGCGGAAGTCGTAGTCCTTCCGAAACCGGGCAAAGACCCCTCGCGCTGCGCTGTGTACAGGCCGATCTCGCTCCTCAACGTGGACCTTAAGCTCTTCACGGGCATTCTGGCCTCCCGACTGGGCCCGTGTCTTCCAGGCATTATCGACCCTGACCAAGCGGGCTTCGTCCCCTCCCGGCAATGCGCAGATAACACAAAGCGCATTATGCATGTCATCGATAAAGCTCACGCAAACGCCTCAGACGCAGCACTGCTATCGGTGGACGCCGAGAAGGCGTTCGATAGGGTAGACTGGAGGTTCCTGGAACAGACGCTGGTTAAGTTCGGCGTGGGCCCACGCTTCCGCTCATGGGTGGCGGGATGCTACACATCCCCGAAAGCGACCATCAAAGTCAACGGGGTTAGCTCTAAGCCGTTCGACATCCAGAGAGGCACGCGACAGGGTTGCCCCCTCTCGCCGCTCCTCTTCACCCTCTACATTGAACCATTTGCCCAGCGTGTCCGGGACAATAAAGCCATAGCCGGGATCAAGTTCGGGGGCGTGGAGCAAACCATCAGCCTCTACGCGGACGACATTCTGGTGGCGGTGGATAACCCACGGGTCTCTTTGCCGGCCTTCCTGTCGGAAATGACCGCGTTCGGAGCTGTGTCGGGCTTCAAAATGAACGTCCAGAAGTCAGTCGTCCTACCACTAGGTAGCAATACTCGACCAGCTAACAGGGCATCGCTGCACATAGAGGGGCTTGAGGTCAGCACCACCGTGCAGTACCTGGGGATAGACTTGACACCGGCGACCGTCCAAACGGTCGACCTTAACTACTCCAAGCTGCTGTCGCACGTTCAGGGAGACATTGCGAGGTGGAGGCAACAACCACTTTCGTGGCTAGGTCGAGTGGCGGCCATTAAAATGTCCCTGCTCCCCAAGATCCTCTACGTATTCCAGACCATCCCGGTCACCCCCCCACTGGGGATGCTGAAGAAGCTACAAGACGCCCTGCACCACTATGTTTGGGCGAATAAAAGATCCAGGCTGCGGCGCGACCTGGCAACGAGGACGACAACGGAAGGGGGTTTGGGGGTCCCGGACCTGAGGCGTTACTTCCAGGCGGCTCAACTTCGATTCCTCCTGGAGTGGTCCCGGCCGACTTCGGAGAAGCACTGGTTGTTCCAGGACAGGGCCATGGCAGGCCTGCCCCTCTGGAAGGTTCCCTTCCTGGCGCGTCCGGACAGACCACCGTACCTCAAGAGATCCCCTATCACCAGGACTCTTTTGCAAGTGTGGGATGCAACCGCGGTCCCGAGAGGCCTGACGAACTTTCCATCCCCCATGACGCCTCTGCTGGACAATCCGGCGTTCCCCCCAGGCAGATCCCCGAGCTCATTCCCTCAATGGCGACAATCAGAATGCCGCTCTGCAGGCCACCTATTCGACACGGAGAGCTTTATGACCTGGGACGTAGTGACGGCGAACTACACACTGGATAAGCCACTCCGCTACCAGTACTTTCAGCTTAGGCACTGGCTGCTGCACGCGGACGTGGCGCCTTTGGCTGGCCGCTCCCTCACCCCATATGAGCGATGGATCATGACCAAAACGTCGGACACGAGGTCCATCACTGAATTATATCAGATGCTATCCCAACCCCTCCCTATGGAGAAATCTGCTGGACAGAGGCGCTGGGAGAGGGAACTGGGGCGCACTCTTTCTGCAAAAGAATGGCGGGAAGTATGCTACCGAGCTCACCACACGGCCAGGAATACCGCTAGCAGGGGGGCAGCGGTCAAGATCGCCTACTACTGGCACTTGACACCTGAACGCCTACACCAGGGAAACCCGAGCAGAGACCCTAAATGTTGGAGAGGGTGCGGGCACACGGGGACCATGCTACACATTCTATGGGACTGCACCGCGGTACGGGACTATTGGGAGGCGGTACTCAAGGACATAGACACTCACTTCGACACCGACATTCCACGATTCCCGGCCTATGCTGTCCTTGGACTGCCGAACAGCCTGACGTTCCCACTCAAGTCACTGCGGGGAAGACAGATGGGATTGGCGATGGGGGCAGCAACTCAGCATATCCTGTCCCTATGGGGGTCCACTAGGCAGCCCACGCACACGGGGTGGTTACACAGGTTATGGTACATCATGGGGATGGAGAGGATACAGGCCTCGCTCACTCAGTCATCCGACTCCTTCAGAGAAACTTGGCAGCCACTCATCTCTCTACTTTCCCAAGAATTTACGGAGCTTACATGCCCGAGGTATCTCAGGGTCCTGAGACTGGCAGAAGGGTTCAGAGATAATACGGCTAGAGTGGAACACAAAGTCTAGCCTAAACCCCGAACAACCACCTTTAAGCGCTACTAGGAACACACCGGGCGGGAGGGGGGAGGTCGGGGGGATGGGGGGTTGATGAAGGGGGGGTAGGGCACAGTTGGGGTAGGTTGGGGGGGTGGGCCTTTTGGGGGGTTGGTGGAAAAGAGTTCGAGCGATCACCGGGGGGCATACCCCCCACTAAGCGAACATACTTGGGC
The DNA here is from genome assembly GCF_964263255.1 of Lissotriton vulgaris. Taxonomy (NCBI): domain Eukaryota; kingdom Metazoa; phylum Chordata; class Amphibia; order Caudata; family Salamandridae; genus Lissotriton; species Lissotriton vulgaris. Next base: position 1,312,059,769 of record NC_141695.1, read on the forward strand.
ACCCGGACTCACCTCACTTCCCGGAAGCACAGTGGGGTACTCACCAGGGTTGGGGAAGGGTGCCTCAGCGTAGCCTTTGTTTCTCCGAATGTTGTATGTACGTTATCGCTTTGTGGAACTCAATAAAATATATTTGATCAAAAAAAAAAAAAAAACAAAGGAAGGACATCACAGAGTCGCCAATAAAGCCAAAAAATGAGACAGTCACCTTAGAGACCATCCTCAGGAAAATCAATGAGGGCAACGCGGTAGCGAAAGAAACGAAAATCAAGATAGACAATATGCAGCTGGAACTAGCGGCAATAAGAGCTGATCTGCACAGCACCAACATCCGAATTGAAGCCACAGAAGGGCGCATAAGTAACGTGGAGGACGCAACGGAGCAGAACACCAAATCAATATCAGAGTGCCAAAAGGCCACTAAAGCCATACAAACGCAACTTGCGGAACAGGACAACAGAACCAGAAGAGGCAACGTGAGGATCTTAGGCTTCCCAGAAGTAACAGAGGATAAGGCGGGCTCCTGCGTGGCCATGCTTGAAGATATGATTCCAAAGCTCACCGGCCTTAAATTTGACAGGCAGTTTGAAGTGCAAAAAGCATATCGAGTGCAGGCAGGGAAGCCAATGACGGGGAAAGACCCCAGACCAATAATCTGCAACCCGCTGAGAACGAGCCATACCGATGCCATTTTCGCCTTCGCCAGGAAGAATCAAAACCTCACAAGGGCAAGCAGCAAGATTGTGCTGACACAGGATTACTCCAAAACAACGGTAGAAACGTGTCTCTTAGGGCTTTTTAGCCCTAAGAGACACGCTACGAAGAAGAAACACCAGCTTCAGTTTTGCCGGCCCAGCACGCTTTAAGGTCACTGACAAATGGAAGACGATGATGTTCGAGGACCCGGAAGACCTGAGACGCTATTTACAAGGACCGCCAACGGAAGAGATGGAGACAAAAAACCCCGGAGCGGCCAAAAGAAGCGCATCACCGGACAATGCTGAAACAGCTGAATGAGAGCACGAGCACAGTCATAGGACAAAGCACTACCTCAAGAAAATATACCTCAACCAAGCGCCCGGGAGTCTCGCTCAGGGACTGCTGACCAAACGCGGTCATGAATCTTGGACGGAAAGAGATCTCGGCCGCCTGACAAACTTGAAAGACATGATACATCCTACCTCTCTGTCCACCAAGACCACGAAATGAAAATAGACAGGAAACGCGATAGCCAGGTTGTTGACTCAACCCGTGAAAACTACCTCAGGGACCATGCGGAGCAAAGGAACTTTGTCGTCGCACACCCACTCAGCAAGTAAGGGGGGGGAGGGAGGAGAGGGGGGCACGGGGGAGGGAGGGGGGCGCGGGGAGCACATACATGGGGTACCTCTATTTCTTTTCTTCTATCTCTCTATCTATCACCCTTCCACACCTTTCCCTAGGAGATGTCAGCGCAGGAATGAGTACAGCCACTCACATGTAAGCGGAGAATATGGGGGAAGCCAGCACAGTGAGGCACAGAGAACGAGGCCAGATAGACAGCCAGATGCGCAACACAGCAAATGACACACAACAACCAAACCAACCTCGCAACTGATATCAAGATAGTATCCCTGAACGTTAAAAAGGTCTTAATAGCCCAGTGAAAAGAAGGAAAGTCCTAGAATACCTGAGGAAGCTCAATAGCGACATTTATGTACTGCAAGAAACTAGGCTAGAAGCTGAAGACATAGGGCGTCACAAGGCTAGCTGGATAGGCGAGGTAATGGGATCACCCGCACGAACAAAAAGAACGGGTGGTAACAATAAATCAAAGCTAACACTGGGGAGTATGCAGGTGGACACTGAAGGTAGAATGCTAGTGACCAGCCTGAACAGAGGCGAAGAAGCAATCCATGTGGCCAACATCTATGGCCCTAACACTGACAACAGGCCCTTCTGGGACAAGGTAGGAGTACAACTACATACATTACCACTAGGCGAGCTTCTAGTAGTTGCAGGACACATGAACCAGGTCCTGGACCCAGCCATTGATAGACACCCGCACAGACCGAGCCAAACATCACAAAAGTCCAATATCCTGAAGAACCTGTGCTCCAAACTAAATCTCAAAGACCCGTGGCGGCTCCAAAACCCGGACGCCAGGGAATACACATTTTACTCAAACCCACACAACTCCTACAGCAGAATAGACCACATCCTCATATCAGACACACACACCCACCTCATAGACCACACTGAGATTGGCCCACGAAGCATTTCAGACCACTCACACATTAGCCTAGTCCTATCAGGGAAACACAATGAGAAGCCAACTCGCAGATGGCGTTTCGACGACAACCTGCTTAACAACACGACAGCGAAGGCAGAGATAGAGACAGCAATAAGAGAATACCTGGCAATTAACGACTCCCCTGAAATAGACAGGAACTTGCTCTGGTACGCCCTAAAAGCCACCATTAGGGGGACAATACTTGCCATCAAGGGAAGGCTGAATAAAGAAAGAAACAATAAGATTGCAGAACTAGAAAAATAAATCAAAAACTTAGAGACAGGACACATAGCAAACTTAGAGGATAGGAACACCCACACAACCCTAACTAAACGGAAATATGACCTGAACAGAATTCTAAGTGAAAGGGCGGGAACTTGGATAAACAAGTACAAAGCCATCAACCTGTGTACCGCAAACAAAGCAGGGAAAAATCTGGCATCTTACCTTAAGGGAAAACAGAAACAACACTCGATAGCAGCCATCAAAGACAGAAATAACAAATCCCAGACTGCAATCAAGGAGATACTTGAGGTCTTCAAAGACTTCTACGAACAACTCTACACGAGGGACGCCATCTTGCGAGATGACGGAGGCAAGGAACTCCTAGAGCGAATATCCACACCAACACTAACAGACAAAGAGCGAGAAATGCTTGACCTAAACATCACAGAGAACGAGATAGGGAGAGCCACAGCCAGTCTCAAAGATAACAAAGCACCGGGGCCAGATGGTTTCACGGCCGGGTTCTACAAACAGTACCTCCACATACTTAAGCCCACAATGACGGAAGTCTTCACGAACTGCGTCCAGAGTGGACGGATGACACCGTCAAAGGCGGAGGCCAACATAATAGCAATCCCAAAAGAAGGCAAGGACACACAGCAGGCAAAAAACTACAGACCAATCTCACTTATAAACGTAGATTGTAAAATCTACGCTAAAATCCTCGCATCCAGGCTCAACGCATACTTACCCAAGCTCATACACAGTTAACAAGTAGGCTATCTTAAAAACCGCATGTCCCATGACAACACAAGGCTGCTTTGCCACATAATAAACCACTCCTCCAAGAGTAGCAATGCAGCAGTGATGATAGCCCTAGATGCAGAGAAGGCATTCCACAGAGTGTCCTAGCCATTCCTAGATCAGTGCATGCAGAAATTCGGGCTCGGTCCCAACTACAGGAAGATGGTTTTAGCCCTTTACAACGATCCCAAAGCATGAGTGGTAGTCAATGGTGGGACATCAGACCTACTCCACCTTGAGCGTGGGACCGGGCAAGGGTGCCCGCTCTCCCCCGCCCTGTTCCTTCTAGCGATAGAACCACTACTAAACATCATTAGAACCAACACAGACATAGCAGGGATACCAGTGGAAGGGGAAACCTTTAAGCTAGCGGCCTATGCAGACGACGTCCTAATAATCACCGAAAATCCAGAGAAATCAATCAAGGCCCTGATTGAAACGATAGAACAATACGCCCAGGTCTCGGGATACAAATTAAACAGGGAAAAATCAGAGTGCAAACCCCTAAACGTCCACACCACAAAGACAGTACTAGGCGCATCCAGCCTGACATGGCAAAAGAAACCCATCAAGTACCTGGGCCTCCTTTTTGAGAGGGACCTTAGATCCACACTAGATCAGAACGAACAAGCCATACTACGCAAAATAAAGGAAAGAGTAGAGGTATGGTCTCCCAAATTCACTCCATGGTGGGGGAGGGTGGAGGCGATTAAAATGATGCTCACGCCAATGGTGAACTACATGCTCAACATGCTGCCGCTGGTTAACACAGAGGACTTCCACAAAGAATTGGACAAAATACTCAATACCTTTCTGTGGAGAGGGAAGAAACCCAGAATCAGCCTGCAGAAACTCAGACTCACAAAAGACCTAGGGGGCCTAAATATAACAAACTTCAAAGCATTTCAAAAAGCATGCATAGCAAGACAGGGACTGTATTGGCTCACCCCTAAACAAGACTATACCCCGGCCTGGCTCACGCTAGAAAGAGGACTACTGAGAGGGATGGAACCCATAGCTCTGCTTACCGCCACCCGACACCCAGCAATCAAACACAACCCCATTTTAAGAAACACCAAGACAGCACTCTTAAGTGTAGATAGGCTACTAGGGACTAGCATAAAGAAAACAGAGTTTGAGTCCATATGGCATAACCCCAGAATCAAATACAGAGACAAAACATTGGACATGCACTCATGGTACAAACACGGCATATCCACAGTAAGCCATCTACAAAAGCAGGGCGCACACATTACCTTCGACACACTCAAAGAAGAACACAAACTAGACAGCATAGAACTGTATAACTTCCTGAAGATCAAGGTAGCAATACGGAAAGCTGACCTGAACGGACAAACACCATCAATCCTGCAATACGCCACTAACGTTAATAAACTAGGGCACCAAGTAGAGCACTTCTACAAAGCCCTATGCCCCAAATCCACCAGACTCAACAACAAAGTAATGTCCTTTTGGGGAACACTAGGGGGAAGGGTGCTTAGCGAGGAGGAGAAGGCTGATCTATGGAGATCCACATCAAGGAAAAAAGGGATGGCGACTCAAGACCAGACCAAATTCTGGCTGATACACAAGGCATACTGGAACCCCGCCCGCCTAGCCTCCATAGGAATCCGTGACAGCGATTCCTGCTGGAATTGCAACAAACAAAGGGGGGATCTTGCACACCTGCTCTTTCACTGCACCAAGGTTAGGAAGTTCTGGAACATAATTGAGACACTGATAAACGACATCACTGGGGCAGCCATACAACTGGATTTCTACAGCCTAGCAATGGGGTTCAGGTCTCCTTCAATCACAGCCAAAGAAGACAGAGACCTCATAGACCTGCTGCTGACAGCAGCGGTCAAACAGTATTGAACAATTGGAAAGACATAGGGAAAGCCACGTCTAGAACATGGTTCAACTGGGTCACATTCCTGAGAGGGGCGGACACCATAACAGTGAAACACTCACCAAAGACACATAGACAGTCAAACATGTGGGAGTCCCTAGACAACTACCTATCCTCGCACAAACCTCCGTAGGCAACACAGCCAGGTACCCATCCCTACAGGAGCCACCAGCACTCAGCCCACCTGATAGTGCAAACCCCAAAAAATCCTGCGCTGCTCCTTTTTCTCTCTTTTTCCTACCCACGGTCGGGGCTGGGGATCAAGAGTGACAATCGATGCAAGATGGGGGGACGGAGAATTCGAACGACAAGGTCGAACGACTGGTGGTTGAACTAACGCCAATAAGACTGAAACGCTGGAATGTGAATTAGACCCCCCCCTTAGTTAAATTTTAGTCAACCGCTACACTTTTACTTAACATATCTCACACTCTGGAACACACTACGAACACCAGTAGTTTGTTCCTTAATTAGTTCAGAACCTGTGATGGAAGGAAGAGGGAATGAATGCTGCTGCCTACCTATACCTATCTTTTAGGGAAGGCCTTTGAAAGTGAAACCAAACTGTGTTTCATCGGGAAACTAATTTGTGCGTGGCTGCAAGTGCCAGCTGGCATGTTTGAAGTTAAAGCAGTTTACACAGAAGCCTGAAAGATGAATAGGCAATTTTCAACCACAATGCGTTTCAGTATTGAACAGCCTTTCTGAGGTATTTCCATAATTTTATGAGCCTGGCTAGATAAACACATGGAAATTGTTCTTCTGTCCGCCTTCAGCAAATGCTGCCAAAACAACACCTAGTTAGCTCATCTTGTGCTATTCATTTGTCCCACCTGGTAATTCGGAAGCATTGTTTGTTGTGGGAAATTATACTTGAAAGAAGCAGGTTCATCATCGTCGTTCAAGTGCGCTGCTGCCCGACCCGACCCACGACGACGTTTAGCCTGGGCACTGTGGGGAGGGCAGCCTGTGCGTGGCCATGTGAAAAAATCTGCGCATGCTGCCGCGCGCTGTGTGCACAGCCCCTACCCCCCATCAGAACCAACATCCAGCCCGCCCAAATAAATCAGTGTGTGTGTCCAGCGGCTCGCCCACCGGCAAGTGGCACAACACTGCAACAGACAGTCAACACTGCACTGTGAACTAAGGGCCGTGCCCGCGGCTGCCATGATCAACATATATTTATTAATTTATGAATCTTCTCTTAGACTTGGGCTCAGCCTCAGGACAGGCTAATTTAACACGCTGTGGCTGCGCTGCACGCACCGAGTACAGACTTACAGTAAATAATAAAAAAAAAAAACATCAATGTGTGACATGCATGCAGATGCGTAGACCCGGCCTGATAATTAAGTGCTGGTGCTAAGCTCCGGAAAGCACCGGCACAAATTAGGCAATGCAGGGCCGGTCCTAGGAATTGTGGGGCCCTGGGCGAGATGGAAGATGCGAGGCCCCTCTAATTTGCATGTGACATCACAAAAAGTGACATCATAAAAAACCGACATCCAGTGGCGGAGGAGGGTCGCCCTACTGCTTTTAAGCAGTGTCACTTAAGGAAACAAAAAATCATAATAGCCAAGTTATTATTTAATGTTCTCATTATTGCTGCAGCTTTGTGGGAGGGACGGGGCGTGGCTGCTCAGCTGACAAAGCAGGGGACTGGAGGAGTGCTTTGCACTCCCTAACGTGTACATGAACGTTTGGCAGGCTATTGGGGCTGGCCTAACATTAATGTGCACTTTGCAAGTTCTCCTTGCAGGCTGCATTACAGCCTGCATGGAGAACATGCCCAGACTCCCATTATCTGTCTGAGCGCCGATCCATGGTGCTCAGACCAATCACAACGCTGCATTGTAGCTTTGGGATTGGCCATCAGGAGACTGGGAGCGGGATGCATCTTGCTTCCTGCCCTGGAAACGGGGAAGTAGACCGAGAGGAGGCGGCGGTGATGGCGAGCGGCAGACAGGTAAGTGGTTTTTTTTTTTCATTCCCTCTCCCCCACTCCGTAAAGTGTGTTTGTGCTCTGTACATGCAACAAACAAGGCTAAATAAGTGCAAGGCCTGGATCCTTGTGTGTGGTCGCTAATAATTGAGTAATTGGATTGGATAGTAAATCTGTTGACCAACAAAGCCTGGCGAGGAGGCAAGCAAAGGCCTCTGTTTCTTCACAGATGGTAGCAGAATAGTTGAGTGAGTTGCACCCTGGCTGTATAACTACAGATCAGTAGTTTGAATCTATGTGATGCACAATCATCCTTCCAGGGTCCATTATCTGAGCGTCATTATATAGTATAATAGCAACTCCTTAGAAAAAGTGGAATGAAACACTTTTATATGGTAGTGGTAATTCAAATGACAGGCAAAGGCTCAGAATAACATCGCCATTAACAAGCACTGGCAAAGCCAATAGGTCTCGCCTATGAGAGCAATGGCTTTGGCAATGTGTATTTGGCATGTTGTACACTAGCGTGGCTGCTGTTCAGCATGGTTAAAAGTTAGTGGCACAGAGTGCCCTTGAGTGGAGTGGTGTGAGTAAAGTGTCATAGACTGGATTTGTTGGAGTATAGTGTTGCAGTGTGGAGTAGGGGGGAGTACAGTGTCATACAGTTGAGTAGAGGGGAGTAGAGTTTAGTGGAAGAGTGCAGTGTCGTATAGTGTAGTACGATAGAGTGGAGTGCCGTGGAGTGGGTTGGGTTGGAATCGGGTGGAGTGGGGAAGATAGGGGTGGATTGGACTGTAGAGTGAGTTTGATTGAGTGGAGTGAGTTTAATTGAGTGGGGTGAGGTTGATTGAAGTGGATGGAGAAGTGTGGCTCAATGGCTAGAGCGGCAGACCCTGATGCAGAGGTCTAGCCCGGGACCAGGGTTCAATTCCCCGCCTCGGCGGGTCTTGGGCTAAAAATTCCACGGACCTGATAATTCTCGCCTCGGTGCCTATTCCAATCATGGAGTCCCACTCTGCAACTCTGGGCAATAGCTTGCTTAATCTCCACAACGGCCCCCACAACGCTAAGGATGCCTGGCCTCCACCTTGGGGGAGTGGACGCCTCACAAGGAAAGCCAGGATGGGTTCCACAGCGATATTCGTACAAGCGCCTTGAGACCCTTGCGGGTGAGTAGTGCGCTATACAAGTATCAATTTACATGGACTTGATTGGATTGCAGAGAGGTGGATTGAAATGGGTTGAGCTGGATTGGATTTAGGTGGATTGGAGTAGGGTGCATTAGATTGGTTTGAGGTAGGGTGGATTGGCTTGGGTGGATTGGATTAGAGTAGGGTGGTTTGGAGTGGGGTGAATTTGAGTGGACTGGAGGGAGTGGATTGGACTGTACGGGAGGAGGTGGATTGGACTAGTGTAGTGGGGTGGATTGGACTGGAGTGGGGTGGATTGGACTGGATTGGGGTGAATTGGAATGTGGTGGGCTGGAGTGATTGGATTTTGTGGGGTGGATTGAACTGGGGTGGGGTCGATTAGATTGGGGTAGAGTGAGGTGGATAGGAGCAGATTGGGGTGGATTGGACTGCAGTGGGGTGGACTGGAGAGGGGTGGATTTAAATGGGGTGGGGTGGATTGGAGTGGAGTGTTGTGCACAGGAGTGGGGTGGACTGAACTGGAGTGGGGTGGAATTTAGTGAGGTGGGGCGGATTGGAGTGTGGCGTATTGGAGTGTGGCAGATTGGATAGGAGTGGATTGGAGTGGGGCAGATTGTTGTGGATTGGAGTGGGGTAAATTGGAGAGGGGTAGATTGTTGTGGATTGGAGTGGGGTAAATTGGAGAGGGACAGATTGTTGTGGATTGGAGTGGGGTAAATTGGAGTGGGGTAAATTGGAGTGGGGTAAATTGGAGTGGGGCAAATTGGAGTGGGGCAAATTGGAGTGGGGCAAATTGGAGTGGGGCAAATTGGAGTGGGGCAAATTGTTTTGGATTGGAGTCGGGCAGATTGTTGTGGATTGGAGTGGGGCAGATTGTTGTGGATTGGAGTGGGGCAGATTGTTGTGGATTGGAGTGCGGCAGATTGTTGCGGATTGGAGCGTTTTGGATTGGAGTGGGGTAAATTGGAGTGGGGCACATTGTTTTGGATTGGAGTGGGGCAGATTGTTTTGGATTGGAGTGGGGTAAATTGGAGTGGGGCAGATTGTGTTGGATTGGAGTGGGGTAAATTGGAGTGGGCAGATTGTTTTGGATTGGAGTGGGGTAAATTGGAGTGGGCAGATTGTTTTGGATTGGAGTGGGGCAGATTGTTTTGGATTGGAGTGGGGAAAATTGGAGTGGGCACATTGTTTTGGATTGGAGTGGGGCAGATTGTTTTGGATTGGAGTGGGGTAAATTGGAGTGGGCAGATTGTTCTGGATTGAAGTGAGGTAAATTGGAGTGGGCAGATTGGGGTGGGAGGATTTGAATGTGGTTGAGTGGGGTGGATTGGTTTAGTGTGGATTGTATTAAGTGGAGTAGATTGGTGTGGGGTGAGGTGAAGTGGGGTGGGGTGGATTGGAGTGGGGCGGATTGCGGTGTACTGCACAATTACGTGTCAAAGCATAATTTCAGAAAATACACATAAGAAAGAAACAATGTGCTTTGCAATTAAATAATCCTTATATTTTGAGAACAGTGTCCACAAGCAAATACAAAAGAAAGCATGAGTGCAAATTAAGAAAAGAAGACTTGGCAAAATAAAAGAAACTTGACTATAGAAAATAAATCTTTGCAATTATTTGTCCTGCTGGGCATGTTTATGCCAGTTGCATGCCTTCTACTTGCAGGGCGCTAAAAGTTAAACAGAACAGAACAGTACCTCAATGATGTCCGCAGCAATGGACGGGCACTGATTAAGTTGACTCAATCAGTGCTTGGTCACTCATCATATCAAGGAAGATGCTTGCTATGTCTACATTTGAAAAGGCAGGTAGCGAGGTTTCGTGGCTGCTGTCTGACAGCGTGTCGCACTCTTCCACAACGAGAAACCTTGTCTAGCTACAGCAGATCCTTTCTGTCTACCCAAGCACCGCACCCTCACTGCCCTGTTAAACAAGACTCAGGAGCAGCACTCGCCATGGGCTGTCAAAACTGTATTATGAAATCTCCTGCTAGTGATTATATGGACAAGAAATTACTAATTCACAGCCCCTGGGACATAAATGGGCCGGGGAACTCGGTGTGTCATGGAGCAGTTAATCTGCTACAATCATGAAAAGAGGGGCCACAGAGCTCCCTGCTGGGGAATTGGGTGGTTATCAGGTTTTTTTGCACTTAACTGCATTACCTCTTTAGCCCTCTAATTTTAGTACTGGTGGCCTGGTCTGGGAAGCCAACATGCTAGTCCCTCTGTGGAATAAAATGTAGTGATCTCACAGTATAGCGCTGCGAGGCCAAGGACAGGGCCCTCCTGCCCTGGGCCTCCCAGCACTACATAATGCATACAAGGTCCTGCAAAGGGGGCCCCACACCAGGACCTTGCAGCCTAATTGAATGCTGTGAGGCCTACCTGCCCTGGGCTTCGCAAGTCCCAGTGAAAGGGGCCCCCACAGATGACCTTGTAGCCTGATCCAGTGCTGAGGCCCATGGGATGGAAAACACCTCCCCTGTGCCTCAAAGCATTAGCAAGACACTTTGCTAAACACTGCCCTCGTGTGCCCTGCCAGCCTGATCTGGATGCCCCTCCTCCCCTCAGCCACGTCTCCTAACTTGCTAATGTCCAGCTATTCCGTAAAACAAAAGAGCCTTCTGTTGCCGGGTAAACGGAATACACAAAGGGCAGACAGGTTTTAACAGAGGCGCTGCCCCGCCCTTTAGCCTGTGAGGAGGCATAATTGTTGGCCTTGCTGCTGTCACCTCCTATACCCAGTCTTTCCCACCCCCCACCACTGCACCTCTATGAATAACCCCACGCCGTGAGCAGGGAAGTCGAAGTCGAGACACCTCACTTGAAAACACATTAGCAGAGTGATTGCTTTGGGAAGGGGGCCCTGAAGGAGCAGGTGGGCCGACTAGGAAAGTGTGACCTTTCACACAGAAAGTGGCCCCCATGTGCCTGAGCTGAGCGCGAGGCCCTGGGCAGCGCGAGGCCCTGGGCAGCTGCCCACACTGCCCATGCCTAGCGCCGGCCCTGAGGCAATGGTTGCATACCTGAGAGGTCACATAAGAGGAAACAAATGTGTTCATTTGGGTCATCGATCTGTTCTTTGTGCAGCAATGTATTTATTATACTCAGTCTTATCGTGTTGTATAAAATACAGTACAACATGAAATGTTTGAAATCCTCTTCAGCACCACACCGGCATTTGCACAAAATTGCTGGGTTTCTTCTATTGATTTAACAGCGGACACCTTGCTCTGGCTAGAGCAAAAAGCCTCCTTCCCTTTGATTGGAGAACAAGATAAAAAACTCCGGGGCACTTGAAGATCGGTCTAACATTCTGACACGGCTACTGGAAGATAGCTTTTCTAATGCTCCAAAGTTTCTGTCCTCTTTCTGGGCCGCATAATGTTCATTAACCACCATAGAGTTAATTTTCTTTTTCAAGACGGGCTAGAAATTGTACAAGACCTGGAGTAATACAAAGCTAAGGGGTCGATTTATATCTCAGCAGGCAGCCCGTTTCGCCACTAGGCTGATAGAGAAAATTACTCTGCCGTCTTGGAGGGGATGCCACCTACCAAATTTGAAAATTACTTTTTTAGCTGCTGATCATTTCTAAAGCAATGGCAGGAATCGCTCTCAAGCTTCGTTACCCCACTGTTCTGTGTGTGGTTGACTCTTTCACTACTGTCACCAGGGCTCTACAGTATGAGAAATGAAAGCCTGCCGTGCACACCCTGTTTTGCAAGTGACAGAAGCAAGCAATGTGGAAGCTTTTCACAAAGACATGCATCAGCATCCCGTGCCTCTTGTCTGTGAATGAAGCAGTTTCCAGTCGAAATGCTTAAATTGTACCTGTTGTATTTGAGAAGACTGCTACTGTGCATGCTGGATGCCTGTGCTGTATCTGCCCCGTGTTTCAGTTACCACAGGTGACTTTATTGAACCTGCTCTGTGTGACTAAACCCTGTCTTTTTCTGTCATGGATGAACCTAGTAAAAGGTTACAGGAGTGTGACCCATACACCAAGTCAGGACTGGGTTAGGAAGGTAGAACAAAAGAACAATGTCCCAACAGGTAATAATATTAGTCAAATAAGCATGTACGCAAAAAGCATTACAATGACGGAAATAAGGAGACAGGAGGAATCCAAGGACGTTCTAATGTGTGAACCAAAGGAAAGAAATCCCAAGTGTAGTTGCCAAGTTTTCTTGTTTGAAGATGGAAAATATTGAGACATGGGGTTCTCAAAGGTTCTGTTGTAGGAACATTTGAGGAGACACTTCAGCTTTATTCAGATTCCCTTTAGAGTCAGAGAGGTATAGACCTCTTTGGAACATCTCTGTTATGTAGGCACTTAAAAGTAACACTTGTCAAACCTAATATTGCACAGAAGGAGAGGTTACAAAAAGTATATACTCAATACTTATGAATTCTTCATGAAAAAACAAATAGGTTTTAGATTAATTGTTTAGATATTATGTATGTATTTTTTGACTAGTATATGAGGATTTTAATGTTGTTATTCCTGTTCTATATTTTTTCTTTATTTTATAGGATATACGTGGCTGCTCCAAAAGAAGGCGCTGGTCGCCGAAACGCGGGTCGAGATTTATTCCTTTTGCCACTTTTTATTGTTGTGTCATTTGCTTTTTATGTTTTTAATATGAATTGTTATAAATTTTAACTTATGATTGACAATATGTGATACTTGTTTTTTCATGAAGAATTCAATAAATATTGAGTATATACTTTTTGTAGAGAAAATCAAAATTGGATAGGACACTTGTTACCACTTATACCAAGAGAAGTATTGTGAAACCCTCAAAAACGTTGTGTATAACGAGAAGCGGTATATCTTGTTCTCCGCCCCACACAAACGTTTTGGCAGCAATCATCGGGTTAGACAAAGTGTGTATTGCCTAGCCTCGCCCGAGGCTTTCTCTGGTTTTTTCGTGGCAGTCTCCAGAGATAAAAATTCGAATAACCCCAACAGAAAAAGGCACAAAAAAAGGATAAAATAGTTTCCAGCCGAGTGAGATACTCTTATTTTATTAGTATCGGTGGACAACTAGTTTAAAAGAAGTTGGTATGCTCGCTGGAAAATTAGGAATCCATAGCATATATTACTAATATTGACAAAAACGTCGACATGTTTCTGCTCTGTTGGCCCGTGGGTCTGAGAGCATTCGTCAGGACAAAGACAACAATAAACAGAGATCTACCTATCACTATTTGTGATGTAGGGGGGTAGAGGTGTAATTTACAGTCTTACCCTTATGAGGTTCTATGTAGTCACCTCTAAATCAGGTGAACTTGAGTATGTGAACCTTATTAGTGTTTAAAAAAGGTTCCCTCAGGAGGTCCCAGGCCGCAGCGGAAATGTGTTCCGCGTCTTGTGCTGGCTCTGCCTCCTGCCAGCACAAGACGCGGAACACATTTCCGCTGCGGCCTGGGACCTCCTGAGGGAACCTTTTTTAAACACTAATAAGGTTCACATACTCAAGTTCACCTGATTTAGAGGTGACTACATAGAACCTCATAAGGGTAAGACTGTAAATTACACCTCTACCCCCCTACATCACAAATAGTGATAGGTAGATCTCTGTTTATTGTTGTCTTTGTCCTGACGAATGCTCTCAGACCCACGGGCCAACAGAGCAGAAACATGTCGACGTTTTTGTCAATATTAGTAATATATGCTATGGATTCCTAATTTTCCAGCGAGCATACCAACTTCTTTTAAACTAGTTGTCCACCGATACTAATAAAATAAGAGTATCTCACTCGGCTGGAAACTATTTTATCCTTTTTTTGTGCCTTTTTCTGTTGGGGTTATTCGAATTTTTATTTCTGGAGACTGCCACGAAAAAACCAGAGAAAGCCTCGGGCGAGGCTAGGCAATACACACTTTGTCTAACCCGATGATTGCTGCCAAAACGTTTGTGTGGGGCGGAGAACAAGATATACCGCTTCTCGTTATACACAACGTTTATGAGGGTTTCACAATACTTCTCTTGGTATAAGTGGTAACAAGTGTCCTATCCAATTTTGATTTTCTCTACTGAGTTCCGGGGAACAGATAGGACAACCTTTCCTCGTCCCTCTATTTGATGTATTTATATACTTTTTGTAACCTCTCCTTCTGTGCAATATTAGGTTTGACAAGTGTTACTTTTAAGTGCCTAGGTTGTTTTGTTTCAATTGCTGTTTAATCCCTGACCTAGGACTTATAGCATTTAGTTCCTCAGGGGGTCCTTGATACTTACTCATAAACATCTCTGTTATGTAGCTTCATGCTATACCTATGTCATTCCCTTCATAGAACTTCTACAGAGGTTCTCCGAAGATTTCATCTTTCTCTTCTTCCCTGCCTTAAATGGGGTTTACTTGATTTCTAATTTAGAATAGGGTTTAGTAGATCTTTTCAGACAACTTCATGTACAGGTAAGAAGATCAAAACTTTCAATCGACTCACCAGACTTTGTTTCTTATTCTCTGTATAGCAACTAAATTAGTCCTCATTTGCTTTCTGCTATTGAGGATAAATAGTGCACGTCGTTTCAGATATCAATTCTGTATTTTTATACTATGTATCTACGATTGTTTTATATCAGCTTGGATTTGAATTTGTAATAAATATATACTTGATCACATCAATCGACTCTGACATTTACTGTGTGGCCGAATGGGTTACACTGTAATTGGTAAATTGTAGTTGATCCTAACTCCTTTTATTCCTCAGGCGCCTATAAACCTTCCATTGCAGGGGACAAGGAAAAGGAGCCAGTCTGTTTCATGGAAACTTGCACTGCTACCCTTACTGAGAAAGACAAAAAGGAGTGCATATGCCTTGATGAACATTGAATTACAAGCAAAAAAGAAAGGATTACCTAAAGAGATATCTATTTTTTAAATCATAACTTGTAAAACATGATCGTACAAACTGTTAAACCGAGCCTCAGGAAAAGTTGAAGGCTAGTCAACTATGAACCAGAAAACATACCAGTACATTCTTTTTTCATGATTTGTTCCACATCCTCCAGTGCTTTCTGATCCAAAACTGCCTCTTAAAAGTGAGAAATGTTTCAATTACAAATTCGATTTCGTCTCACACTAAAATACCAGGGTGGATAGGAAAAAGAGGTGTAAGGAAATAGTGACAAAGAAGGAGAACAGAATAAAACATGGAAAAAGAGAACGGAAGCAGAAAAAATTAATAATTAAATGGGCTTTAAAATAACAGGAATGGGGAGTCGGAGCTGACTCATATGGAGGGTGCTGACTTCTCAGGTGGCCTGTAAATGGCCCCATCGATGCAGCTTTCTTGTTTACTGAGGGTTCAGTAAGACAAGGACTGGTCATCAAACATACACTAAAGTTTGTAGTCCAAAATTAAACACGCAAGAGGCCCACTGTAAAGAATATACAATGCTTGAGCACCTACTCTATATGAGACCCAGAATGCCAAAGGCCAGATAGGACCCACAGGCTGTGTAAAAAAACGCTAACCTGAGTGGCGGTTCAGAGAATGAGTGAGGACTGCAGAAATGTTCAGGATGGATCACAGTGTATCTAGACCCAAATGTGAATTTCTCTTATTCCCCAGAAGTGTGGATACTGAGCAACAGGAGCAAAAGATGAAGATGTCACGTTGACAGAGGTCAGTAGACATCAAACATTTTTGGCGCTGACATATAAAACTGATAGGTGCAGAGGTAAGAAAGGATTATATTACTTACCCTGTAAGCATCTGTTCTTGGCATGTAGAGCTGTAGATTTACATGCTTTGCGTATTCCTGCCATCTAGTGTTGAGTGCGGATGTTTGCAAGTTGTTTTTTCTTCAAACAACTCTTTTTCAGTCATGCAGTAAGGTGACTCTTTCTTTTGGGGATATTGCGCATGGGCATCGACTCCATTGTTAGATTGTTTTCCCACATGAGGTTGAGAGTAGAGTAAGTAAGTGAAAAATCAAGATGTGCATGCGTATGCAAAGTAAATAATGAGAACTGCAACAACTACAAGTGCCTGGGGAGGTGGGAGGGCGCATGTGAATCTACAGCTCTACATGCCTAGAACAGATGCTTACAGGCTAATTAACATAATCCGTTCAAGGCATGTGTGCTGTAGATGCACATGCTTTGTATAGACAATATAGCAGTATTCTGCCAAAGCGGTGGCTAATCGTTAGGCGTTGCAGTTGTCTGAAAAATTGTCTTTAGCACTCCTTTCCCTACATTGGCTTGTTGGCATGCTACCACATCCACACAATAGTGTCTAGCAAATGTGTTTGGTGTGGACATGCTGCTGCCTTACAAATGTCAGCTATGGGAATGTTACCTAAAAAGGCCATAGATGCTCCTATTTTATGAGTGGAATGTGCTCTAGGAGGCACAGATAAAGGTATTTTAGCTTTAGCATAGCAAGTTTGAATGCATTTAACAATCAATCTTGAAATACCAGATTTAGAGGTAGGATTGTCTTTGTGAGGTGTAAATGCCACAAACAGTTGCTTTGTCTTACGAAAGTGTCCTTTCAATGTAGTACAGTAACGCTCTTCAGACACCAAGTGTGTTAAGAGCTCTTTCTGCTACTGAATCAGGTTGAGGGAAGGACACAGGTAGCTCAACTGATAGATTAAATTGAAAAGCATAAACCACTTTGGACAGAGTTTTGGGTTGGTGCAAACAACTACTCTATCTTTATGAAGCTGAAAGAAGGGGTCTTCTAAGGTTAATGCTTGTAGTTCACCAACTCTCCATAATGAAGTCATAGCTATGAGGAAGGCAACCTTCCATGAAAGAAACTGTTATGGGCAATTGTATAATGGCTCAAAAGGTGGACCCATGAGCCTTGTAATCATAATGTTCAGATTTCAAACTGGTGCAGGAGGTACTCTGGGTGGTATTACTCTTCTAAGGACCTCCATAAAGTCTTTAATTACTGGAACCTTGAACAGGGATAAATGTTGTTTGTTTTGAAAATATGCGGCTACTGCCTCAAGGCGCAATCAAATATATGTGTAGGCCAGACCAGCTTGATGTAGATGTAAAAGGTAACAATTAATATTTTGGATAGAGTCATCTAGCGGATCAATATTGTTGTTAGAATATACAACAAATGTTTTCCATTCTGCCACGTAACATGCTGTAGTGGTAGACTTTCTTTTTTTTAAACTTTTATTTTGAGATTTTTCCCAACAAAGACAATCATATCATCACATAATATTACACTCCATACTGTAACCCTGAGTACATACATAGTAGGACATTAAAAAAGAAAAGGCGAATACTATAAATACTACACTACTACGCTGTGGTTGGCTCTAGGTCAGTTTGCGAGCTCACTGACGTCTGTTCTAATAGGTACAACTTGAATGGCTGCCAAATATATAGAGGGCGGGAAGCAGGGGGTTGAAGCTGGGCTTATAGTTCAGAGTTGGTGTTACTTTAGGTCTTGCTATACAACCAGCACATCACAGTGGGGGTGTCTGTTACCCCACAACATGGCAACATCTCTCTTGGCCAGCAGTAGTGCAAGAGCGCAAAAACGCCAACAGGATTTGGGGAGATCTCCAACATTTCCCAACAGATCCATGAAGAGGGTGGATGGGCCGGTCCAACATTGAAGATATAGCCTCAAAAACTTTACCCAGAACAGGGCCACTTTAGTACAGGAACATGCCATATGCACAAAATCTGCCATGGGGTCTTACAGCGAGGGCAAGCGTGGGGCTGGTGGAGTCCATAGGGTGGACCATGCATGATGTAATATGCCTGCTGGAGGAATTTGAAATGTAGCAGTTTATGCCTAGAATTAAAAGAGATCTTGTGGGTTTGTTCGCAACAATAATGCCATTAAGCGTCCAATAGGGGCTGGCCCAGGTCGTGCTCCCAAGTCTGCCTCAATTTCAAGTCCCTAGGGGGAAGTAGTGTGATAGCCGCTTTATACATATCAGACATCAAGTGTTCATCACTGATGTGCTTAATGAGGAGGGACAATGGGGGAAAGTCAGGCGGCTCTATAGGGTAAGTCGGGACAGTGGACCTTAATTCACTCAATAATCGGTGTAGAATAAAGTGGTCTAGAAAGGTGGCATTGGAGAAGTGGTCGTCCTCACAGCGCGAGAAAAAAATGATTGTTTGGGAAGAGATCCCCAAATGGTCCCAAGTTGAATTTCAATAGTGTGCGCAGCACTATGGCTTCCTTGGTGATCCAAAGGGTCCCGGCTAAAGGAAGGAATGAAGAGTAGAGCAGTGCAGTATTGGTGGCGTGGGCCAGTTGTTTCCATGCCCAGCTGGTTGGGGAGACGGTCTGCAAATCCTGTGGGTCCCGCTGAACCCCCACAGGTAATAGGGAGGGGGGAGTGGAGAGTGAGGTCAGACACTGGCCTAATATACGGAATTTGTACGTCAGTGTGAAACCAGTGGTGCGAAAAACTACACTGAGCAATCAGATAATAAATTTGGAAATTAGGAACCCCAAATTCCCCACGTTCAAAGGGCAAAGTGAGGGCGTTCCAGCAGACTATAGGCTGCCCCCCCATACCGGGCGCAGAAAGTGAAAGCGAAGAGTCGCAAAGAAGCTCCCATACAATGGGATAGGAATATTTTGAAACAAATCTAGGAATGGTGGGTGTAAGTGGTAGGTTTTCCTGATTCTTTAAGAATATGTCACACAATCTGGTGGCAAATGTAAGTATCCTAACTCTATGACTTCATCAGCCAAATCGTTACGATGAGCTCCTTGGGTTTGGGTGTCTGATTTCTCCATGGTTCTGAGTGAGAAGGCTGGAATTGTGAACCAAAGTTGGCTTGCCAATGTGGGAGCCACTAAAATCAGTGGGAGTGATGTCTGCCTGAGCTTCCGAACCAGAAACATAAGGAGAGGCGGAAAAGCGTAGGCAAATATCCCTGACCAATTCAACCATAGTGTATTGCCTTAGGATAGATGGTCCGGGAACCTGGAGGCAAAGTTTGGGCATTTTGAGTTGTTCATTGTGGTGAACAGATCTATTTGTGGCAATCCCCATTGTTGAAAGTATAGAAGAAGAACCTTAGAATGAAGTTCCCACTCGTGTATTTGTTGCCACATCCTGCTGATGCGGTCAGCAATTTGTTTGTTCACTCCTGAGAGATGCTCTGCCAGAAGATGAATTTTGTGACCCCCAAATAATCTGAGAGAGGTGTGATAGCTGCAGAGAGTATACCCCCCTTGTTTTTAACACAGTACATAGCCGTCGTATTGTCAAGGCGGACTAACACAGCTTTCTCTATGAGGTGACACTGAAACGATTTTAGTGCTAGGTACACAGCTTGAAGCTCTAGCTAGTTGATGTGGACACTTTTGTGCTTTTTGTCCCCCAGACCCTGAATTGCCAAATGTGGAGATGGGCACCTCAACCTGTGAGAGATAGATCTGCTGTTAGTACAATCTATAGAACAGGGTCGATGAAGGGCTGCTTTTTTGATACATTTTGTGTGTTCTACAATGGCAGAGAGTGATGGGTGCAGCAGTCTACCAACACTAGATCTATTAATTGCCCCAGTGACTGATTCCACTGATGTGCTAAGCATTCTTGTAGAGGACGCATGTGTAATCTTGCTTGAGGCACTATTGCATTGCATGATGCCATAATTCCTAGCAGTTGCGTGAAAGTCCTGAACTACTAGGTTTTGGTTGGTCTGAAACTGTAGTAACAGAGTTTGAATATTTCAAATTCTGGCTGCACAGGGAGAGGCTAGAGCTGTGTGAATGTTTAAAGTGGCTTCCAGATAGGACTACATTTGTAAAGGCTGAAGATGAGACTTTTGCATATCGACCGTAAAACACAATTGGTGGAGTAGGTCTAACGTAGTTTCAGTGTGTTGTGAACACTTTTGTTGTGTGCTGACTTTAACAAGCTAATCGTCTAGGTATGGGAAGACATGAATCTGTTGTCTTCTGAAATGAGCTGCCACTACTGCCGGCACTTTGTGAACACTCTGGGAGCAGTAATTACTCCCAATGGTAGCACTTTGAACTGATAGTGTTTTCCTGCTATCATAAATGTGAGATATTTGCGATGTGCTCGGTGAACCTGAATGTGAAAGTATGCGTCTTTTAAATCTAGTGTGGAGATAAAATCGCCTTGCTGTAGAAGTGGAAGCACTTGTTGAAGCATAACCATATGGGAGTGTTCTGACAATATGTATAGGTAACATTCTTAGGTTCAAAATTGGTCTTGAAGAGCTATCCTTTTTGGGGATTAGAAAGTACAGAGAATAAACCTCTGATCCTTGGTACTGTAATGGAACTGGTTCCCTTTGGTAAAAGATATTGTAACTCTTATTTGAGGAGCTGTAGGTACTCTGATGAGAGTTTGTGAGTGTAAGGTGGAATATTGGGAGGATAGCTGGTGAGCTCCAGGCAATAACCATGTCGGATAATGTCTAGTACCCATTTGTCTGAGATTATTAATTGTCAAATGAGGGGAAATTGTTGAAGCCTTCCCCAACAGATGTTAAATTTTCGAGGGAAATTTAGGCAAGTCTTATTGGGGAAAGGGGAGTTACGTGTTGGCATGCTTTTACCCCTACCTTTGAAATTGTTTCCTCTGTACCCTCCTCTGTAGGAACCTCTAGAGGCAGAGGGTTGTGTGTTTGATTTGTAGGAGGAAGCATTAGTGTCTGATGACGTACTTTTGGACCCTCCTCTATAAAATGAGTGGCAAAAGTAGCCTTTGTGTGATGGGGACTGAAGCGCTCCGATAGACTTCGCCACATCTGAACTTTTTTCATTTTTTCTAGGGCCTCATCTACTTGAGGCCCAAAAAGATGTTTTTTATTATAAGGGGTGATGGAAGTGGGGGTCCTGGGCCCTGACCGCCGCCACCAAATGCTGGAGGCAGGAGTCCCTGTCTCACACTGCTGTTGCCAAGTGCGAGATCTGGACCCCTTGTTTCAACTTTAGGCTAACAAAAACACCGTCTAAGAAAGCCCTGTTCACCTCCTTAGTAGCTTGGCATGAGCAGCCAGGCTTATCTCCAAGGCACGAGTGTACAGTATGTGCAACCAGACTCAAAGCAACACACTTATGTCACCACAAATAGACTCCACTCAAGTTTTTATAACACAAGTATAATCTTTATATAAGAAGATTTACGATATGACAACATGCTACAAAACCAACATATAATAATGGGTAGTATTCCTTCAGGTGGATTGGTAGGTTCTTATCCCAACCACCGCTTCTAACCAACAGTTAAGTTTACTTCTAACCGTTCCCAAAAGCACAAAGCATAATCCTGCTCAAGAAGAGGGGGACACCGTCCACTGCAGTCTCTTCCTTTGTAAAAGCTACAAACTGCAGGCCAGCCCTAGATCACGAAGCAAGGGTCAGTCCTATCCAGCAGTCTCTTCAGCAACTCCTTCCTTGGCAGAGGTTATTCTTGATCATGAAAGAGGCCAAAGCCTTTGCAGACTCAACCTGGCCATTTTGCCATTCAAAACTACACCAAATTCTAGGGGTTTCAGTTCTCTTAGTTATACCCTATCATGTCTTTGAAGTTATTTGTGCTCAGGGGTCCCTGACCCCTCCCTAAATCAGTTCTGGGTGTCTCCCTCCTAGAGTCACCTTGCTCCCTTTGATACTGGAGGTCTGGATCGTTATTCATTCAGCTGGAGATGTGTCAATTGGTTTATAGCACCAGCCCAGGCCTTTTCACCTCCCGGGCTGCTACTCCCCCTCCTCTCCAGATGCAGGGCAGCCTGGTGCCATCTCAACCCCTCCCTGGGTCAATACCTCTCCCAGCTCCTCTCACCTCACAGATCCAGACAGTTAATCCACATTCAACAGAGACACACAGAAATGCTTAAGGCACAAAACTCAGCCACTTTCTAAAATAGTGGTTTATGAACACACAGTGACAAAACCACTTTCACAGAAAGATGTGTTATGACACCAGGAGTTCATATATACTAAACTTCACGTCTGCATTATAAACTTACAGGAAACTAGGCTACCAAAACACAATACCCAGCCCCCCCATTCTGTCCTATGGGCAGAATGGCCTTTCACCAGTGAAAAATGAAATGGAGTGTTTTCACTGTCAAGACATAACACGCACCTCAGTAGATGGCCTGCCTGGCCGGCCTGTTGCACTTGTCAGGACAACAAGCTACTTAGCACTTTGTGCGCAGGCACTACACTGAAGGCCTGAGCTCCCTTCTCTACGCACCTTTACATTACTAGCCCCTGCACACACAGTGCACATCACTAGGGACTTTACTAGTAAAGCCAACATACTAATCATGGACAACCAATTACCACTACACTTTACATAGGGAACCCTTGTACTTTGCCACTGATTAGCAGTGGGAAAGTACCCAAGCATCTAAATTGGCAACTCTAGGTCAGGAAAACAGTCTAGGGGAAAAGCAAAAAGTGTAGGGAACTTTAACCAAAAAGGCCAAGTCCTACAAAGTGTACTCAAAATAGACTGCTGAACCTCAGGTTTAAAACCTGAAATTCTCAGCCATGCATGTCGTTGTAGGAAAATGCAGGAGTTAATTCCCCTAGCTGCCTTGTCAGCAGCATCTAAAGCACATCTAATGGAGGAATTACATATAAGCTTGCCTTTTTGTGATAATTCTTGGTCATTTTTCGTCTGCTCCTCTGGGAGGTGTTGCAGTAGATCTTCCATCGCATCCAAGTGGGCTCTATCATACCTAGCTAATAGGCCTTGTGTTTTGGCAATATTGCAGTGGTTAAAGGCTTGAGCAGCTACTCTTTTACCGGGTGCATCTATCAATTTAGACTCTTTGTCTGGAGGAGGTGCATCTGCAGGTGTCTGTGAATTTGCTCTTTTACAAGCATTAGAGCCTACTAGTGAGTCTAAGGGCATCAGTTCTTTAATAAAAATAGGATCAGATAGTGGAGGTTTGTATTTTTTGTCAACCCTAGGTGTTACAATACGGGCACGAACAGAGTCCTTAAAGATTTCATCGGCATGTCTCATCATGCCTTTTAACAGAGGTAGACTCTGACTTGTCCTATTTGTAGAACCTAGAGTCTCAAATGAAAAGTCTTTTCCTAAAGACTCTTTGTATGATGTAACTCCATGGCAAGCTGCTGCTCTTGATAAGCCATATTATCATCTGGAGTTGATGGCTTTGCAAGATATAAATCTAGATCATTATCCATGGGTGGATCAATATTATAGTCATTCCATGGGTCTGCTGGTAAATTAGTATTGTCCTAATCAGCATCATCATCCCCCAGGCTGTATAAGTGGAGACATCTGAGGTGTTATGCGTAAAGGATCTGAGCCTGGCAAATGTGGTAGTGTGGAAGATGGTGGAGGGAATTGAGGATTAGGGTAAATAGGGCTAGTAGCTCTGTCCTTTTTCTTGAGAGGAATTTTAAACTAGTGTCCTCAAAACTAACTTTGCTTTTGAAAGGTGTTTTAGCCAAAATATGTCCAGTATCTAGATTGATGTAGATTTTCTTCTGTTTAGGGTCTTCTTTCATAATGTCCAGGGTCAGTTCCGGAGGCTTTGGAAGGCCCTCTTTCGATTTTGGTGCCGAAGGTTTCAGTACCGAACCAGGTTAGTCTTTTTTGTCCTTTACAGTGGAAGGTTTTGGTTCCAAACTGGACTTGCCTTTCAGAGCAGACGTTTTCAGTTCTGAAGCTGACTTTTCTCGGCTCGATCCTGTTATGGAATGCTTGACTGGTTGTTTAGGTGTCGGGGCTGAGGGCGGGGCATTGGAATCATCATCTCGGTGCTGACCATGGCAAAAAGGTGGAGCTGGTGCAGAAGCCTTTTGTTTGGTCAAAGAGAGTTTGTGGGTAAAGGTCCTTTGGTACTCACTGCACCCAGTCCCGGTGGAAAGTCTTCAGACTTCAACTTGATTTCTAGTTTGGCTGCCTCCTCTTCTGCTGCCGATGCTTCAACCTCTTCTTTTTCGGATTCTTCCCCGAAGATATCCAGAGTATGTTGGATGCTTTGTCCCTGTATTTCTCTTCGTCAAGTCTAATGATCCTGTAGAGTCTTTTTTCAATTGGAACGTCCAATAAGCCTCACAAGCTTTTCCTTTGTACTACGGTGAGAGGCACAAGTTGCAGACTTTATGCAGGTCGGTGCGAGGGTACTTGGAGTGGCACCGAGGACAAAATTGAAACGAAGTCCATTCCATTGGCAGAAGGCTGGCAGGTTCGGAGCGGAGTAGAAGTCAACTGACGCGGTTAGGCCGAAAGGCCGCCCATGATGTCTTCGACCGAAGATGGAGAGGTTCTCGATCGATTCGATACAGGGGGAATAATGAAACGCCTGCAATAACAATACAGTTAAGGGAACAGTGGATTGCGCACCGAGTGCATCCTGAAAGATGGTTTCGAACCGCAACGCCACAAACCACATCCAAATCAGATAGCAGAAAGAGAACAATCTAACAATGGAGTCAATGCCCATGCCCAATATCACCAAAATGAGGAGTAACCTTCTTGGTGACTATAAAAGACTTCTTCGAAGATAAACAAGTTGCAAACATCCAGACCCAACACTAGATGGCAGGAGTATGCAAAGAATAGTTCTATTCTTAGCTGCCACGTATGACAAGAATGTGCACCAACATTTAGGCAGAAAAGGATTGGAGGATATGCATGGATGAATGTATATAGTTGAGCATTGCTGCAGATATGCCAGACCTTGATGGTGATAGGACCAGTGACAAATATACAATGATTTGAAAATAGACAGTTTGGTTAATACAAGCCAGTGAAGAGTCTTAAGGTGACCGGAAATGGAAACAAGAGTATTCTTGACTATACATGGTGCGTGTAATAGAAGCTTGCAATCTGTATATCTGCATTGCACCTACTATGTGTTTTGGGAAAGCTTGAAAAACAGATGCCGGTTGTGTACCTGCTCTCTGTTAGCAAAGGTTGTCCTTCTCTTGGTAGTGCTCTAGTCAGTCTCTGTGATAAGTGGAAACTTGAAACTACAGAAAATCTATTATTCTAAGTGGAAACATGCACTGATGCTCTTCCTGTTACTATTCTGGATGCATGCTGAAGAAAGCCATCAATATACTTGGCGTGTGAGAGGGAAGCTTCCACTGTGGATGCTTGTACTGTAGCTGTTGCACACTTGAGAGAAGCTTGCACTGTGGAAGACAGTATTGTACTGGATCAGTGTGTTAGAGATGTTTGCGCTTCAGATGACTGAGCGAATGTCTGACATAATATCGACAGACAAAATATCGAAATGCAAAAATATCGGAGCAAAAATATCGACAGCAAAAATATCGGAATCCTATCTTCATTAAGGTAAGTACAAAAATATCGAAAAAATAATATCGTAGTACAAAAATATCGGAATCAAAAATATCGTTTTTTTAAATGTTTTAATAATAATGTAAAAATAATTTTAAAATACATATAATTTTACAAATATAAAATAAAAATATTAAAACAAAATTAAAACTAATACATATACATTTAAAATAAATAAAACACTTAATATTTTAATGTAATTTTAATTTTTTTCATGTAATTTATTTGATTTAATGTAATATTTTTTTGTTTTTACCCTGTACGCCTGTACCCCCAAAACCCAAAACTGACCCTGAACCCTAAAAATATCCCTGTACCCCAAAAACCCAAAACTGACCCTGAAACCTAAAAATACCCCTTTACCCAAAAACTGAAAACTGACCCTTATCCCTAAAAATACCCCTTTACCCAAAAACTGAAAACTGACCCTGAACCCTAAAAATACCCCTTTACCCAAAAACTGAAAACTGACCCTGAACCCTAAAAATACCCCTTTACCCATGAACTGAAAACTGACCCTGGACCCTAAAAATACCCCTTTACCCAAAAACTGAAAACTGACCCAAAACCCTAAAAATACCCCTTTACCCAAAAACTGAAAACTGACCCTGAACCCTAAAAATACCCCTTTACCCATGAACTGAAAACTGACCCTGGACCCTAAAAATACCCCTTTACCCAAAAACTGAAAACTGACCCAAAACCCTAAAAATACCCCTTTACCCAAAAACTGAAAACTGACCCTGAACCCTAAAAATACTCCTTTACCCAAAATTAATTAATATTATTTAATTACCAATTAATTATTAATTAACAATAACAATGAAGTAAATATATTAGCAAATTTGCTGTAATTAATTTAATTTAATAATTAATATTATTTTTCCCAATTAATTAATTAAGAATAACAATAAAGTATATATAAAAAAATTACTATAATTAATTTAATTAAAGAATTAATATTAATTAATTACCAACTAATTAATAATGATAGATATGTACAAAATTATATTAATTAATTAACTAATCATTAGAAATTAATTACCAATTAATTATTAATTAAAATATGTACAAACATATATCAATTAATTAATTATTATTAAATTACTTCCCACCCTATTCCCCTATAAACCCATAACCCGCTACAGAATGTATTTATTAATTAATCAATTAATTAAAAATAATTAAACATTATTTCTCAATTAATTAATTAATAATTCCTACTAATTAATAATTAATTTAACATAATTAAATTACTTCCCACCCTATTCCCCTATAAACCCACAACCCGCTACAGTAGTAAAAGACAATATTTAATTAAATTACATTAAAAATAAATAATAAAACATCATAAATACAATATAATATACACTAAATGTATTTAAAAATTGATATTAGTAACATCGAAGTTATTAATTTCGATATTATTGACATCGATATTTACAACTTCGATATTACTGATATCATACTAATATCGATATTAAGACTGTCGATATTACTTACCTTCGATATTTTTGTATATCGATATTTAAACTTCGATATTTTTGTATATCGATATTTAAAAATCGATATTTTGTCTGTGTACCGACTGAGCAGCACAAGGTTGCATTGTGAGTTCCTATACTGCACTTGTTAACCGGGGCTGCTCGATTCTGTCCAGTCACCTATGTCAGTGAGCTGGGGAATTGTGAGAATGCGGGGCTGGGAGTGAGAGGGTTATACATTTAAACTCCACTTGTCACCATGTCACTGTACCTTCCTAGCATTTTAACTTGTCAACAATGTAACAAAGACTAACTGTTTTGTATCTCAAAACTCCTCTCTACCCTAACAAGACTAAAATGTAAGGAGACAAATTCCATCACTCATGATGACTGACGCTCCAATAACTTTCCTGCAAGCTGATACAAAGTGTCTAAACAACACAATGTCAGAGATGGGGTGCGTCAGGGTGACACTGTTAGAATGCTGTCGAGTGGGCTGCACCAAAATGCACCTAACACTTCACCATGCAATGACAGAGTGGGGTGACCCAAATTCCCCTTCTATGTTGTGTGTAACTTACAAACGGTCTGGTGAGACAGCTGAAGCAGTCCTTGGCTCCCACCTAATATCTTCAGCCAAAGGTGAGGCAAGGAGAACACAATTGCAGGCATGACAAAGAGGAGAGGGGGCAAAAATATTAATAGAAGAGTACCCATTTATCAACCCATGAAGTGGTAAGAAAGATCATGCAATTTTTGTAAGATCTAGACACAGGAAGAGAAGCAGGTCAGTGAACTTTCAACCACAAGACATACCCGAGTATTCGTCATTCTTGATATGCCCGAGATCCTCTTGCATTTTCACATCAGCTACTGCTTCTTTAAATAACAAAGAAAAATATTACAATAAAAAGACTACCAAGGGCACAACTGCAGAATGGGGCTGCTGGAGATTCTGCTGATAAACAAGAGCTACCTAAGGGAGAACGGTTCATGAGGAAATCTGTTTGCTAATTGCATGCCTGTCTAATCAGGCAAAATCACACTTGCTAATAAAAGAGTGGAAGCAAAAAAGGCGGCTATGTCTGACAGATCAATGTTGGTAGAACAGAGTATCCCGAATATGGGAGTGAATCTGGTCATTTCGAAGAGATCTTGAACACTGAGGTCCTCCACACATGGATTGGCTGATGTCAAAGACTGCGCAGTCTGTATCTTCATTTCCATAGACAACCAGCTAAACCCCCTTGCGAATGCCTGCAACAGATCACAAAAATGTATGGTGGGTCTTCCCTGGAATGGAATGCCAGTGGAGTTCATGAGATTGTGGCTACTTTATTGGGATAGTTTCTGGATAGCCAGACTGGTGTGGTGATGATGGGTGGAGCCTTCATACTTCCGACTAGGACCCTGACCTGTCATAAAAAAATGTAGGTGGTGCAGTCCAGCTGATCCTAAATTGTTCTTGAGGCTCAGACATACTCATCATGTTGACTTTAAAGCAGTCTTTCTGAACCACTCTAACTGCTAATTATAACTATTCCCTTTTTTGTGCTCTCCTACATTTCAGAGGAAGTAGTTTCTCTTGGGGATAGTTTGTATTTTCATTTTATGCTTTTATTTTAACATTGTGGTATCTATCTCTGTCTACAGCTTTTACTGCTCTGTGAGGAACGTGTGCATTACACTGCTTAGGGCTCCATTAGGCAGAATACTTCCATCCGACAGACTTCAAGCATAATTATGCACATGCTCTACTGGAATCAGAGGAAAAAGGAGTCAGCTGCAGTACTTGTCAGCTGAGGATGGGTCAAACTTTAGATCTGAATGAAACAAGCATTTACAATGCAATGGTCTCGGCATTATTAAAGGTAGAGCTATTGGCATTGCTCATGGCATTTATTTTTAAATCATAAGTAAATGGAATTGTCATTTACATTGCTGATAGCTTAATCGTTAAATAAATGGCATTGTCATTTACAATGCCAATAGCTTAATCGCTGGCAATTGCATGACCTATTGCATTTATACCCACACAGAGCCACACACACAAAGCCACCCACACACACACACATACAGAGCCACCCACACAGAGCCACCCACACAGAGTCATTCACATAGAGCCACCTACACAGAGCCACCCTCACACAGACAGCCACCCACACACAGAGCCACCTACAAAAAAAGTTATTCACACATAGAGCCACCTACAAAAAAAGCTATCCACACAGAGCCACACACACAGCGCCACACATACACAGCGCCATACACACACAGCGCCACACACACTGCGCCACACACACACACAATGCCACACACACACACAATGCCACACACACACACAACGCCACACACACACAACGCCGCACACACACAGCGCCACACACACACAGGGCCATACACACACAGCGCCACACACACACAGCACCACACACACACACAGCGCCACACACACAGCGCCACACACACAGCCACACACACAGAGCCACACACACAGCCACACACAAACAGAGCCACACACACACAAACAGAGCCCCCACACACACCCAGAGCCCCCACACACACCCAGAGCCACACACACACCCAGAGCCACATACACACCCAGAGCCACATACAAACCCAGAGCCACATACACACCCAGAGCCACATACACACAGAGCCACACACACACAGAGCCACACACACACACAGGAGAGCAAGCACAGCGAGGGGGCAGGAGAGCAAGCACAGCGAGAGGGCAGGAGAACAAGCACAGCGAAGGGGCAGGAGAACCAGGGGGCTAATGTTTCTTGCGACATTTAACAGAACGATCTGTTATTTAAGCAGTTATCCTTTTACTCTGTTTCTGACAACAATTTGGGTGCCTTTGTCGAGGCCAGCTCCCACCTCAGCAAATAACACACCTTTCAAAATTGTAACAGCCGAGGAACATGCATCCAAGTGTCAGCGTGGGGTGTGCGCACAGAGAAGGGCTATGCACTTGTGTTTGTGCTGAGAAGCAGGGGGGAGTGTGTCTAGGTTATCTCAGGGTGAATACAACCAGCAACGAATAGTCCTTTTCGCAAGCAACATAAGCCCCAAAACACGTCTGTGCAAAGCAGCTCACATGAAGCAAACAGGGACCAGACTTTACACAGTCTTAATTGTGCACAGAATTGGTTTGTCCAATAGGCAAAGACCCCGACGCACGTATTCTGCAAAAGGGCACACAAACAGCAGGATTCTACAGCAAAATATCAACAAACACCTTTAGATGAGACAAAAACCACTACCGGGCCACTTTAGAAGCGCTTTGAAGCTTGTGAAAGTGAGAGGCTACCCTGCTTTCGCAACAGCGTCTAAACGTGAAAAGTGCAGGACAGTGTCTCCATGAAGAACTAACTTCTCGGCCCTATGGTGCTCAGCAGTAGCTTTCCTTGGGGAGCACAGCGCCAAGTTCACCCTTGGCAGGCAGGGAGACGTCCCTCAGCTTTGTGGAGTGACAAAGAGTGCGGACCAGTACAGGGAGTCCTCTCAAATTTAACATCGCTTTGTGGAGTGACAAAGAGTGCGGACCAGTACAGGGAGTCCTCTCAAATTTAACATCGCTACAGTGCGCAGAGGACAAGTGCGCCCTAAATCCATGCACTCGGCTACTACCTCCCCGACCCCTCACCCCGGATGCTCACCAAGCAGGCTTCAAAATACAGTCATCAGGCTTCAGGGTAGGTTCCAGTAATGTTTTAAAAAATGCCACAGTTCTTATTTGCCAAATTTAGGGGCAGATTAGGATAGCGGTTTTTCCGCATCCTCCGGACCGGCGGAAGCCACCGCCGGCCCGGAGGATACGGAAAAAACGCAGCGGACCCACCAAAGACCCACCGCCACATTAGGATGGCTGGTGGGTCCTTTATGTTATGCTTCACATGGCATGCGGCCAGACTATCTTGAGATTGAGTGGTGACCCCGGTCCACATCTATTTTGGAGTCTGTTAATCACCCCCCACTATTGGTAATTCATCATGTCTATGTACACCTATGACTGACTGGTTCGCAGCCGCTTGTGATGTAAATAACCTGCTGCTTTCTTGTGTCTGGCACTCTCCAGGACTGTGATGATGGGGCCCGCTCATGAGCGTTTTAACTAAATAACTTGAATATGTCCTGCACCGATTCCGGACTCTTTCATCAGATACAGAAGGCTGAGAGGTGGTCACAGGGGGTGGCCCGGGTAGCCCCTAAACGCTGCTCCCTTCAAGCGCATGGATACCTCAGTTCACCTCCACCAGGCGCTGCACAGACATTGTCGTTGCTGTCATTCCACATTGACACCCGGCGGCATCTCCTGCACTGCGCCAGCGTAGAACCAGTATGTGCGCTTGTTTTGGGCGTCTTGAGCACATATGGTCAATCGAAGTATTTTTTCAAGTAAATATATATATTTTTCGGACAAAAAAGCTGTGAAAAAGGACAAACCGGGAAGGGGAGGGGGGGGGGGGTGTTACTGACTGTTTTTCGGACTACTGTTATCAGAAAAAAAAATTGCATAAACACGGAAATATTTCCAGTTAGTGAGTGTGCAAGACGGCAAAAAGAAGCGCCCAGACCACTTCTGCGCTAGCGCAGAATACTTCACCATCATTTGTCCCCAGAGTGCCAAAACGTGAGCTCTCGCCGCACCCTACGGAGGTCACTGGACTACTCGCATTTCCCAAAAAATATTAACAATCCTTCACCGCCTCACCCACCGTGTGTGCACCCCACTCGCTCCATTAGAGCCCTCCTCCTCTCACATGCTGCACAAGACGCATTGGTATCCGAGATGCACACGTGTGCACCTCGGAAGACACTTTGTTGCACGTCTGCAGAGTACAAACACCGGCTCTACACTGGCGCTCCTGGACTCTACAACGCCCGCCACCTCCTGTACCCCGTGGTCCATTACCTTCGCCGTGTGCCGCACACGGCCACCACCTCACAGGTGGCACCAATCACCTCACACATCTTTAAGGCAGTCGGTTCCTTTCTCTAGCGCCTCTCTCCCTCTTCCAGGCAGACGGATGTGTGCACTAACACACTGACATGCACACGTCCCCGCATCATCCTGTTCTGCGCCAGGGTGGCTTCCCGTGCAAGCTTTAACTAGCTGGTTCCCTGAGCGGCGTCTAGTCACAGCTCCCACCGACTCATGCCTCCAGTCCCCCGCTCTCTGCACACCGTGTTCATGCCACCCAGAGAGCAGCGGGGGCTGTGCCAGGGTACCCCTGTGCACCCTGAGGCCGCTGCACAATGAGCCAAGTGCCACCAGTACGATCCGCAGCTGCAAAGAGCTGAACCTTGCCTTCACGCGTGCCCCGTCTCCAGTCCACAAGATGCCACGTTAGCCAGACAATGCCCCGCAGCCTGCACTGAAGCCGGAGCGCCACTATAGCCACCGGTGTGTCTCACACCATGAGGGGAGAACCACGCAGCGCTGCAACACCACCAGCGGAGCTGGAAGACAGCGGGCCACTCCAGGGCACCCCATCGGTAAATCCCTGCCCACCACCAGCAGAGCCCGCAGTGATTAACGGCAAAGGCCGCAAGCCTCCCTGCCGCTTATCAGTGCACATGCTCCCCAGCTGTATTATTTAAGTGTTAAGTGAGCAGGAGCAGGGACAGAGCAGGCAAAGAGGCGCGTCACCACTCGAGCGGGGAGGGAGGGAGGCAGAGAGAGCTAGGATTTAACAACGGAGGGAGAGAGCAGGAGCAGGGAAACGGTCTGTCGCGTCAGGCGGTTGGGCAGAAATCGCGGCGCAAAGCTCCGAACATTTTCTGATTCGGGGTCATGTTTTTGGGTTCTGAGTGACGGGTGACATCACAGGGGTAAAGAATGAAAAAAACACGCCCCCAAATCCGAAAGAGACAGGGCTTTATTGGAGTGACTCCATTCTCCTCCAATGGCTGGCCTCCATTTAGGAAGCCAGCCAATGGAGGAGAATGGAGGAGAGAGGAGGGTTCAAAGCCCCAAACTCCAAAACATTAATTCTTCGGGACTTCGGGGCTTCGCAGTGAGAAGCGACGGTCCCTCGACCTAAAAAGACTCATTGCAAATAACTCTGTGGTCAGAAGGGCTGTAAAATTTAAAAAATGTTCATGAACTCAATGAACAGGAATTGCCAGTAGGGGATGGGAATGCTACCTGCTAAAAGGAGATGGATGTGTGAACCTCCTGGGTTATTGACAAGAACTGTAGAGGCTGGCTTAGTCCCAAACAAAGGTGACTATATCAGAACGATATCTGAGTGTGTAAGTTGTGAAGCAGCGTAATTTAGGTTCCACCCGTATACGTAACAGAAATACAATTATATACTTGCAATTGACATTATATTTACAGTGTGCCTAAACTTCATTAACGTGTGTAAAGCGTTTTAAATGTAGTAATGAAATTCACTCACTGTAGGGATAAGAGATTTATACGTATATACACTAATGTTAAGCTGAAACATGTAAACATGAATTATTTTTCACACTTTGGCACTTACACTTCAAGTTTTTCTAAACATATATATTTTTTTTAACTCTTTATTTATTGTTTTTTAAACAATATGTAACCATTACATCATATTCAAGCATAGACAGGCATTTCATTGTGTAGCATCCGATATTAGTCAATACATTCAAAAGAATTGTAGAAAGAAAAAAAGAATAAATAAAACAAGGAAAAGAAGGTCCTACTCGTCATGTCGTTGTTACTGGGCACACTCAATGACATCAAACCCCACATCTTACAATTCACGATTTTTACAATCCTAGGGTATTCAAAAGAGGGGAGTCAATGTGTGCACAAATATCATTAATCCAGAATCTAGTGGGCATATATCCCCTCTCTTATAGCCACCCATATGCAATTGAACTACAAGATTATCACAATATTACCACCTACAGTAAAAGGCATTACATGCACGAGTCACATCCGGGGTCTATGTTGCTGATTCCATATTAGTGTCCTCAGTAGAGTCTGAAATCCTGGCAGCAAGGTAAGCCTTCAGGGGATCCCAAATATCTCTGGGGCGGGAAGACACAGGGAGTAGCTCACCATAGGTACACAATTTTTCCAGACAATTGGTGAGATCAGAGAGCCAGTCCTTAAATTTGGGCGCCCTGCCCCTGCCCCATCTGCAAGCGATATGGCGCTTAGCCATTAGTAAAGCAAGTGATAAAAAGCAATGGTGGGGCTTCGCCACCAGTGCAGTGTAACCTAGTAGTGCCGTCAGGAGATCAGGCTCCAAGGGAAGGGCTGTCATCTGTGTTTGGTGCCTCAAAGAACTGCCTCCAGTATTCATTCACCCCTGAGCAATCCCAGGCCAGATGAAGAAAATTTGCTCCTACGCATCTACATCTGTCACAGTGGTCCGATTCCTTCAATTTTTATTTATACATTTTGACTGGGGTGTAATAGGGTTGGCTTAAAAATGTGAAATGTGTAATGCTACTACTAGCCGATATGCTTCGTTTGCAAACAACAATAATCCCGCTGTTCGTCTGTGATCTCTAATCCTAGTTCTGTATTCCAGTAAGCCGGGGCCTCACCTAACGTAGGAGGCCGCTCCCTGTGTGGTCCTGCTCCAGGCCCAGTCCCGGGCGGCGGCTCTTTGGGTCGCCGTTCGGCAGCAGAGGATCGTAGAGGGGCCGGAGTTGGACCGGAGGGCGAAGAAGTCCCTGGGGGTTCCCACACTACCGGCGGTTTACAGATTTTGTCGGATTATGGCCGGATTTGCTATTGTTGGTGGCTCGGTCGCCCAGAGCTCCGACTTAAGCGGCCATTTTAGCCGGCGCCTAGCCACGCCCCCCACAAATCCATATGTTAATACCACAACATAGTATATGACTTACCCATTTAGGTATCCAAAATATAAAAACCAAGTTATTTATGTACAGCACCTCATTTCGAGAAACATCTGCTACAACACCCTGTAATAAAGAAAAATGCTAAAATATAATGCAGTACATACCAGTACACAATTTCTTCTTAATTTCTCCAAGATCTTCTTCCACTGTATCCTCAGCTACTGGTTCTTAAAATTTAATAAGAAAGGTTTTAATAACAAGACCAATTACGACAAATACTATGATGACCAAATAGATTCCCGTCGAGGCGCCTTGAAAAGGTGACAGAGAAGAACAAAAACATGCACAGAGAGAGAGAGAGGAAGAAATAAACAAAATGATGAAGGCAGCATTAAAAAGACGGAAAAAACTGAAGTAAGCAATATTCACAGTATCAGTGGAAGAATCACTAGAGGCCTAAACAACTTTAGCTGAGTTTCTGCATGATTCTAATGTAGGTCATTCAAACACAGAGCAACCGCAAAGTCTCAGTGACTTCACTTTGGTTCTTCCTTTAAACAGAGCTGCCCAAGCTCGAGGTGCTGCCAAGTGCTGAGGATAGCAATTAACACACACAATGAGATAAAGTAAATATTGTGGGCTTGATTTAGAGTTTGGGGGATGGGTTACTCTGTCACAAACCTTAGGACTAAACCGTTCACATTATTACTAGTACATTATATCCTATGGCATTTGTAATATGGGGGCAGGATATCTGTCACATTTGTGATGGAGTGACCCATCCACCACATCTTTAACCAGGATCTCAGTAATTTAAGATTCAGATGAAGGTATAATTTATAACTGTCCAAATGTATTACGTAGACGCAACAAATTATCATGGTGATTATTGGAGAAATTAATGTAAAAGTATATTTAACAATTTTATAGGGTTCACTCATGGAAAAGTATTCTGTCTATCTTCGAGGTTAATTAGATGTTGCGAAATGTAAAGTAGACTTTTGGGTTGGTTAGTGTTATCACGATCACTGGGGAAGCTGGGAAGTAGTTTGTTGAGACTCTGATGAATTTACCAAACTGACTTTCATTAACTCAGGTGGAACCAGGTCACATAAAAAGTGAGGTCAACAATTAGCCCACAGGCTTGATCAGTGAAGCAGGACTCATTTGAAGAGAAAATCTGACCAAAAGGAGGAACCTCTAGAGCCCAAATCAGGATCCACTGCTACAGAACAGTGTCCTCTCTCTTTGCCTCTTTCATGTTATAGCCTCAACTACAAGTGGATTCGATTAATCCCCATAATTCTCCTGTTCTGGAACTGCTCTTTCTGTGGTCTAGGTAAATCCAGGGCAGAAAAATTGTGTGGATTAGAGTTTCTGAGGAATGACCATTACACAATGATTTGAAAATAGACTGTTTCTCTATTGGGAGCCAGTGAAGTGTCTTAAAGTGACTGGAAATGATTGTAAGAGCATTCTTTACTATACATGGTGCATGTAATGGAAGCTTGCACTCTGTATATCTGCATTGCACCTACTCTGTGTGTGAGGGAAGCTTGAACTACAGATGCCTGCTGTATACCTGTTCTCTGTTAGCAAAAGTTGTTCTTCTCTTGGCAGCGATATAGTCAGTCTCTGTGTTAAGTGAAAATTTGCACTGATGCGCTTGCTGCTTATGTTCTGGATGTATGCAGAAGAAAGCCTGCAATATACCTGATGTGTGAGAGGGAAGCTTCCAAGGCAGATGCTTGTACTGCAGGTTTTGCACCTTGAGAGAAGCTTGACTGTGGAAGACAGTATTGTTCTGGCTCTTTGTGTTAGGGAAGTATGCGCTTCGGGTGATTGAGCTGCACATAGTGTGTAGAAGAAGCTTGCACTTTGGATTAATACGCTGTTCCTGTTCTTTGTGTGAGAGAGTACTGTCCAGCGTTTCCTATACTGTGCCTATAAGTACTGACAGAATGATGCATTGTGGGTTCCTGCCCTGCGCTAGTTGACCAGGGCTTCTCAATTCTGCCCAGTCAACTGGGTCAGTGAGCTGGGGAATTGCGAGAATGCTGGGGTGGGGGTGGGTGTGAGCGTGTTAAGCATTGAAACTGAAGTTCACTGGACACCATGTCACTGTTCTTTCCTAGCATGTTACCTTGCCAACAATGTAAAGAGACTGCTTCAGTATGACACTATAAGAATGCTGTCCAGTGGACTGCACCAAAATGTGCCTAACACTTCAAGCATGCAATGGCAGAGTGGGGTGACCCAAATTCCCCTTCTATGTTGTGTATAACTTACAGACAGTCTGGAGAGACAGCTAAAGCAGTCCTTGACTCCCACCCAATAACTTTAGGCAAAAGTAATGTAGGGGAACACAATTGCAAGCATGACAAAGAAAAGTGGGGGTATAAATATGGAGTAAAAAGCTATTTTGGTGCCAGACAGAATGATAATTGGAAACAAAGATTCATGAAAGAGCACACATTTATCTAATCAAGAAGTGATAAAAAATATCCTGCAAATGTCAGATCTAGGCACGGAAAGAGATGTAGGTCAGTGAACGTTCAACCACAAAACATACCCGAGCATTTTTCATTCTTGAGGTGTCCCAGATCCTCTTGCATTGTTACATCAGCCACTGCTTCTTTAAATAACAAGGAAAAAAGTTTTAATAGCAAGACTACTAAGAGAACAACCACAGAATGTGGGTGTTGGAGATTTTGCTGATAAGCAAGAGCTATCTAAGAGACAACGGTTCTTGATGAACTCTGGGGCATATTATCAAGGGCCATATCGCAGCTTTAGCTGGACTTTTTCCCTCTAAAGCGGCGATATTTATATCACCCTGTTAGCAAGCTGCCGCTAACAGCAGTTAGCGACAGCTTTTAGGAGATAGCTACACGTTTGGGGCCGCTTTGCATGGTAGCGATATTTATCGCTAATGACATGCAAAGGATGCGTACCCAAACTGTTAGCGACTGAAAGCAGTCGCTAACACAGCTATCGCCTATTAGCAAGGCAGAATGTTTGCAAGGTGATTTGCACGTGAATGCATTCAAATGTGTTGGATATACCCACTGGAGGGTCAAATAAGTACACAGCAGTATCTACAGCTGTTTAGTACATATGTCTGCATTCATGCTGTCGGAAAAATACAAAAGTTTGATTGAAAAAGTAAATCATGCTTTTTTTAAAACCCACTGGAGAGTTTTATCCGTTCATAACATTTGCATCATTGTAGATATTAAGGAAGTTTATATAATCACCTTTTGATTCTAAATAATGTGTAAAACTACATGAACCACAAGGCTTAGCGCCAAGTTTAATTTTCTCCTTTTTTCCCTTTTTTAAAAAAAACTTTGAAAACATCAAGTCAGGTGACCTTAACAATAAAAAACACACACACACAAGTGATTGCAACCGTGACCAAGGTCTCATGGACACCGAAACGCGTTGGTTCATGCTGTGACCGAACACCCATTTTTATGACTTGAAAATAAAAACTTAGTGGAAATTACCTTCCGTGAGTGCACTCCGCTTTTTCCTGTTTCGACTGGAAGTGTTTGCTGATATATATATATATATATATATATATATACATATATATATATGAATTTGGCGCCAGTCACAGCAGACAAAGGCGTGATGCCGAAACGCGTAATGTTTTGATTTTGAATAAATCACAAGAGTCTTGAAAAGAGAGTTGTGGAGTGCCGTCCATTTTTTTGCCGAAGTAAAAGAAACTTGGTGCATCAATATATATATATATATATATATATATATATATATATATATATATATATATATATATTACCTACTGGCGGTCGCCAGTAGGTATATATAGTTAGGATTTTTTTGAATAGGGATTTCTGAAAATTCTATGTTGAATAACTTTGGCGTTGATGGACGGAATCGGCCGAAATTTTCAGGAAAAATGGCACATTTTGTTTCTGAGCGTCCCCTAAAAGGTTGGGGGGGTTTCGTCAAGCGGGGGCTGAGAAAAAAGGGGGGTCCCAAAACGTGTTTTTAACATTGAGTTTTCCATAGGGCGGTTGGACTCACTTTTAGCTCGAACGGCTGAATGGATTTCCACAAAACTTGGCAAAATTGTAGGGACAGGTAGCCCGATGTGCCTTTGCTATGTCTCAATATATATGCTCCAGTGGTTTTTACGAAAATTAACTTTGAAAAATATATATTGGGCTACATTGGGCTATATATATGTTAGAGCCCAAATGTAGCCCAATGTAGCCCAATGTAGCCCAAAGATGTCCACCAGAGACAAAAAAAACAAATGTAGCCCAAATATCAGCCAGATGTAGCCAAACTGTAGCCCAGTGACAGAATGTCCCAGAGTGTTCTAAAGAACAACTAGAGCGCTAACAGTCTTACTTATGACATAAGTATGGCACACCTGAAGTCATCTTGATTGGAATAAAGTGTGGAAAGGGGCGACCACTCGGTCCCCCCGAACGTATGGCGGAGTACCACGATCCCCCCGGGAAGCCATCTTGGGCGGGAGGCGAGTCTCGGCTGGTACGCCCGAAGCGGCGTAGCCGGGGCGCGCTTT
Organism: Lissotriton vulgaris; assembly: GCF_964263255.1. Classification (NCBI taxonomy): domain Eukaryota; kingdom Metazoa; phylum Chordata; class Amphibia; order Caudata; family Salamandridae; genus Lissotriton; species Lissotriton vulgaris. Next base: position 1,312,099,228 of record NC_141695.1, read on the forward strand.
TTCCCGCCCTAGAGTGGGCTGGCCTAGACACTGACGCGGCTGGCCACGCCCTTGGGGCAGGCAGGGGCAGGTTTACGCCCGCCCTGAAGACGGATAAAAGGAGACGCAAGACCAGAAGGCATCCTCTTGTTCCTGTGCTCTGAAGCTGCACCTCCTCGCTGCACGTGAGCTCGAGACGGAACGAAGAGCCAATTTTGAGCGTGGTAATCTTTCTTTTGTCTTTCAGATACTCTGTCGGAGAAATGCCCAAGAAAGGCGGGAAGAGAATGACGACTGAGCAGATGCTTCGGGTCCTCATGAAGGAGATGACCGAGCTGAAGAAGCGGGTGGCGGAGAGAGAGGGGGAAGGGGGGCCGGAACGTCCCTCGGTCGGAGCAGCTCCAGGAGGAAGAGCCAAGAGGCCAAGGAGGGGAGCAGCTGGGGGAGACGTCCCGGTTCCCTGTACCCCGCTCGAAGCGCCAACCCCAGTACCGGTGGAGGGGAATCCGATTCCCGTTGTGGTCACCCCTGTGTCCAATGAAGATATGCCGCCCGAGCTGGCAGCACAACTAGCAGCGTGGTTGGGCGAAGGTAGTGAGGGCGCCACGGCTGCCGACGCGCAGGCGCTGATGAAGCAACTGCGTGAGAAACGGGAGGCAGCCAAGGTGTCCGCGCCGGCTGCAGTAGTAGACAAGCCACAAGGGACGATTACGACCACAGAGGCAGCGTCCGATGCAGGTAAGCGGCCATTGCCGATTGCGAGGGACGAGTCAGCACCCTCTCGTAGAGAAAGGTTGGGTCAACATGTGCCTTTGGCTATTAAAGAGAAGATTTGGGCAGGGGAATATGTGAACATCTTCTCGTTGCTTATTGATCATTATGAGGTGGAGCATGTTAAGGGCCAGAAAGACCTCATGCATCCGAGTGTTTGGCACGCAAAAATGGCCGCCTTTAAAGTAAATGAAAACATTGGCAATTGGGGCAAAGTATGGGGGGTTTTTACGTCGATCTTGGGGGAACGAAGGCCCGAGTTGCTTCCCGAGTTGCCGACTTATCAGTCGCGGATCATGGGGTACTCGACATCACACCAGGGTAACCATTGGTTCTGCTACGATAATCTTTTTAGAAAGGCTAAAGAGCATGATAAAAGCTTAACCTGGGATTGTTATGATTCTTTGTCATGGGATAAAATGAAGGAGACTGGTATGTTGAAAATGCCGTTAGTGGGGAGTAATGTTGGCGAATCCTCCCGCCAATATGCGGGGACGCCCTTTCGATCGGGTACGGGTACCGACGATTACTCGAGACCTGCCAGCAATACAGGGAAAAGGGGGTTCTGTTGGAATTTCAACAGAGGCAAATGTACTAGGCCCCAGGGATCGTGTAAATTTAAACACGAATGTAGTGGGTGCGGGTCGTCCCATCCTGAGTCCACGTGCAGAGCCAAAACGGGTGATAACGGGGGTAGAGGAGGCGCCAAACAGGTCTAACATAGTCCGAGGGGCGCCTTTACCTACCCCGATTGATACCTTGGCGATGATTCCCTGGCTCAGTGAATACCCGGATCGTACTTCTGCTGGGGTGTTGCGGAACGGGTTTTCGTATGGTTTCCGCATCCCAGTAGGGGACTTTCAGGGTGTGGAGAAATGTAAAAATCAACTTTCGGTCCTGCAGCATACGACCGTGGTACAGGATAAGATCCGGAAAGAGGTTACTCGAGGTCGGGTCGCCGGCCCGTTTAGTGTACCCCCGGTGCATAACTTTGTTTGTTCTCCTTTAGGGGTGGTCCCCAAGAGGGACCCGGGTGAGTTCCGACTGATACATAATTTATCAGCCCCACGTGGTCTTTCTGTAAACGAAGCGATAGACCCGGAAGTGTGTTCGGTGCGGTACGCATCCTTCGATGAGGCCGTAGCCATTTTGAATCGCCTGGGGCCCGGGGCGCTGATGGCAAAATCAGATATCGAGTCAGCGTTCCGGTTGCTCCCGGTACATCCAGACGATCAGCGTCTCCTGGGTTTCATGTTTCAGGGTCATTATTACATGGATAGGTGTATGCCGATGGGGTGCTCTATATCCTGTGCCTATTTCGAGAAATTCAGTAGTTTTCTACAATGGGTCTTCACAAAGAAGACGGGTTTCCAACATGTAATGCATTACCTCGATGATTTTTTGTTCCTTGGGGCAGCCGGGGATCTTGAATGTGGCCAGGCCTTGGCCGAATTTTGTGTGTTAATGAAGCAGTTTGGTGTGCCATTGGCGCCAGGTAAGACGGTGGGTCCTGCGACTTGCCTCGAGTTTCTGGGGATCGAGTTAGACTCCAGTGAGGGTTGTTTTCGTTTACCTGCTGACAAAGTGTTGAAGTTCAGGGCAGCCCTGCAAATGTGTATAAGTGGATCTAAAGTTACGCTGCATCAATTACAGCAGTTAGTTGGACAGTTGAATTTTGCCCTGAGGGTTATACCAATGGCCCGCCCCTTTTCCCGTTCGATTGCCCAAGCCATGGTCGGCCTAAAGGAGGGCCATCATCGCACGAGACTATCGGCTGAGGTCCGCCAGGACATGCGCATTTGGTTGGCATTTCTGGCGGATTTCAATGGTCGAGTCGTCTGGAACAAACCGGCCGTGTCCTCGGAAGAGCTGGGGCTATGGACAGATTCGGCAGGGAGCATAGGTTTTGGTGCCATCTTCGGCACAAGATGGTCAGCACAAAAGTGGCCGGCATGGTGGCATGACAATGGACTGACATGTAATATTGCTTTCCTGGAACTTTTCCCCATTTTGGTGGCCCTGAGAACTTGGCCCGAAGGGTTCAAAGATCACTCTGTGGTATTTTGGTCTGACAATATTACCGTGGTCGAGTGTATCAATAGCCAGGCAGCACGATGCAAATTGATTTTGAGACTGCTCAAAGAAATTGTTTTACTGTGTATGCAACTGAATGTGCTATTTAGAGCAAAACATGTCCCGGGGGTAATGAACCAGGCGGCTGATGCACTGTCTCGTTTTCATATGCAGGCTTTCTCGGGTTTCCTTCCCACAGCGGACCCGGAGCCGGCACCCTTTCCCGAAGCTCTCTGGTCTCTCGGTGCCCCGAACTTCGTCACCTCGTGGGAGAGAGTTTAGCACCAAGGACGAGGAAGGCATATGAAGGGGCGTTCCGGTCCTATTTAGCCTTTTTGGGGACTGATAGAGAGGGGCTTTGGGGCCACGAGGAATGGGTGGTGAATTTTCTGATGTCTTTACATTTGGCTGGGAAATCGGTGGCTACGGCCCAGAGGCATCGGGCTGCCATTTCCTTTGTTGCCAGGGCTCATGGTATCCAGGACCCGACAGCGTCTTTCGTTGTACAGAAAGCGCTTCGTGGGTGGCAACGCCTTGAGGGTCGCAGAGTAGATGAGAGGCGCCCGATAGGTTTGGATAGGTTGGCCCAGTTGTTATCCACACTCCCTGCCACATGTTCATCTCAGTTTGAGACAGTGTTGTTCCGAGCCGCTTTTACGCTGGCATTTCATGGGGCGATGCGGGTAAGCGAACTAGTGGCAAGGAACAAACAGGACGTGACAGGGGGTTTGTGCCAGGAGCACGTTCAGATCAGAGGAGAGACAATGACTGTCTCCTTTGTCAGGTCCAAGACCGATCAATGTGGGATGGGTGACTGCATAATCATACGCAGGATTCCCGGGTCCTCCATGTGTCCGGTAAAGTGTCTAGAAGACTACCTAGCACGAAGGGTGGCATCATGGGGGGGAACCTTGTTGAGACACGCGGACGCCACCCCACTGACAAAATTTCAGTTTCAGCGGGTGCTTGCGATGTCAATTGCCGCTGCGGGCTTGAACCCGGGCGAGTTTGGGACCCATTCCTTTCGGATAGGGGCTGCTACAGAAGCTACAGCCAGGGGTCTTAATGTGGAACAAGTGAAACGAGTGGGGCGTTGGTCCTCCAATTGTTATAAAAGGTATGTGCGGTTGCACATGTTGTGAAGCTGTAATGATGTACTCACGCTTCTTGTTTTTGTTTGGTTTTCAGTTGCGCAAGCCTACGAGGCGGGGCGGACTATGCAGTCGACCCAACACCAGGCCAGCGGTCAGACATCACCGGCTGTGAAAAAGGAGGTGTGGGTCGTGGGCCACTCATACGTGAGGCGTGCCGCGGACGTATTCAAAGCAGGTGACATGATTCACGTAGCTGGGGAATACGGGTACAGTGTGTCCTTCTACGGAAGAGGCGGTCTCTGTATTGACCAGTTTCAAGCATTCTTCGAGGGTTTGTTAGGGCGGACGAGGTCACCGCCGTCTGTAGTCATAGTACATCTTGGGGGCAATGATTTGGTCACCACTGGTAGACGACTTCTCCTGGAGGCGATGCTTTCCACTGTAAGTTGGTTAGCGAGGAGAGTTCCGGGGTGCACAATTGCGTGGTCTCATATGATCCCACGAAAGGTGTGGCGGGGGGCTATTTCTGTTCCTGCTTTGAATCATTCTGTTAGAAAGCTTAATAACAAAGTGAGTAGGTTGTTCCGTTCCAGGACATTGCATTCTATTTCGCATGGGTGTATTAATGATGACAGTATGTATTTGGGGGATGGTGTGCATTTGTCTCGGGTGGGGAATGAGTTACTCATAGGAGACTTCTTAGCATGGCTAAAAACGTTATAACATGACCTTTAGGTAGGAGTTTTGTGGGGGGTCCGGATAGCCGGTCAACTATCCGGCCTGTGGCGGTAAGGTCATGATCGGTGAGCACTAATTGGAAGATCCCTATGAGTGGGCGTCACCCAACACGGATGGGAGCGCTCGGGGGAGGTGGCCATTGGCCCCTCAACGGGGAGGCGGTCCCTTCTAAGGATGGGTCGCCGAAAGAAAAGGAAAGGCGGTCAAGGCCCCTTCCTGGGTAGGAGGGGTTACAGCCCCCTCCTGGGGAATTTCCCGGGGCCAGGACGTCTGCGACGGCAGATGTGGTAAGTTGTGTGGGGTTTGGGGGGGGGTCTACGCTACCTTCTAGATACCTCACACGAGTCCTCGGACGACCTTTAAGTGGCGTCGAGTTTTATTGGGGCCCCCGTCAAGTCAAGGGAAATTGGTAGTTGCACTTGAGGTACGCCTCTGTGCTGTCGCCCCTCACAAGTGGGGGGGGTATTTCTGGTTTAGGGATCTTGACACCGGTTACGACCTTGCCGTTGGCCCTTAAACGTTAGGATGTACAATTTCAAAATGTCAAGTAAATGTCTTGTAGGATGTTAGTTCGGCTAGGAGAACCTCTGTATTAGAGAATCTGTTAAGGTTAGCCAAACATCGCAATGTGGTAATGAAATTGTACATTAACATGAAACTGTTGATTTAATGTTTTAATTTTGTTTTAATAAATACGGCCGGGAGGGTCACTCCCTCCCTCTTCCAAAAACTTCAAGAACTGTTTCCGGTTTCCCTCCTTTGGGGATTGTGTTGAGAGGGGGTGGCGGGTATCTCAGCCATATGGAAAGGGGCGACCACTCGGTCCCCCCGAACGTATGGCGGAGTACCACGATCCCCCCGGGAAGCCATCTTGGGCGGGAGGCGAGTCTCGGCTGGTATGCCCGAAGCGGCGTAGCCGGGGCGCGCTTTTTCCCGCCCTAGAGTGGGCTGGCCTAGACACTGACGCGGCTGGCCACGCCCTTGGGGCAGGCAGGGGCGGGTTTACGCCCGCCCTGAAGACGGATAAAAGGAGACGCAAGACCAGAAGGCATCCTCTTGTTCCTGTGCTCTGAAGCTGCACCTCCTCGCTGCACGTGAGCTCGAGACGGAACGAAGAGCCAATTTTGACCCACCCACCAGCCCCTGAGGACAGCCAGTTGTTTTTTAAATAAAAGTTGATGGATAACTTTAATTTCGTTTTCAGGTTGTGGTATTACCGTGATGATTTTGAGCGTGTAATAAAGAATGGTCTATTTCGGTTATGTTTTTTGAATAAAGAAATTCGGCTTTAGTGTTCATTGGTAAGCATGCTTTTAATACAGTTGTAGTAGCCAATGTCTTTTTAGTTTAGTAAGTTAGTTAGCATTGTCGTATTTATTTTGGTCGGGCGGTAAGGTCATGATCGGTGAGCACTAATTGGAAGATCCCTATGAGTGGGCGTCACCCAACACGGATGGGAGCGCTCGGGGGAGGTGGCCATTGGCCCCTCAACGGGGAGGCGGTCCCTTCTAAGGATGGGTCGCCGAAAGAAAAGGAAAGGCGGTCAAGGCCCCTTCCTGGGTAGGAGGGGTTACAGCCCCCTCCTGGGGAATTTCCCGGGGCCAGGACGTCTGCGACGGCAGATGTGGTAAGTTGTGTGGGGTTTGGGGGGGGGTCTACTCTACCTTCTAGATACCTCACACGAGTCCTCGGACGACCTTTAAGTGGCGTCGAGTTTTATTGGGGCCCCCGTCAAGTCAAGGGAAATTGGTAGTTGCACTTGAGGTACGCCTCTGTGCTGTCGCCCCTCACAAGTGGGGGGGGTATTTCTGGTTCAGGGATCTTGACACCGGTTACGACCTTGCCGTTGGCCCTTAAACGTTAGGATGTACAATTTCAAAATGTCAAGTAAATGTCTTGTAGGATGTTAGTTCGGCTAGGAGAACCTCTGTATTAGAGAATCTGTTAAGGTTAGCCAAACATCGCAATGTGGTAATGAAATTGTACATTAACATGAAACTGTTGATTTAATGTTTTAATTTTGTTTTAATAAATACGGCCGGGAGGGTCACTCCCTCCCTCTTCCAAAAACTTCAAGAACTGTTTCCGGTTTCCCTCCTTTGGGGATTGTGTTGAGAGGGGGTGGCGGGTATCTATGCCATATTAACACTTAAAACATTTAATTTGCAAAGGAACAAAATGAGGGGTTTCATTTTGCCATAGAAATGTTATAAATATATATATATATATATATATATATATATATATATATATATATATATATATATATATATATATATATATATATATATATATATATATATATATATATATATTCACAGAAAAAACATAGGTTATAGACCATATATAGTTAGGAATTTGCATTTACAAAACCTTGAAAATTCACTGAAAAAACCATAGGTTATAGACCATATAAAGTTAGGGATTAGCATTTAAAAAACCTTATTTTATTTGCACAAAACCATTGAAATTCCATATATAGTTAGTTGCACTAACTATATATCGCGGACCCGCAATCCACTGCTAATGATGTCACATATTACATCATTCATGACATGGTCAGTGACATCACTGATGACATCACTGATGACATCTCAAATGACATCACTGATGACATCACTGATGACATCATTGATGACAACACCCAGTGACTGTATGTTTCTGTAAAGTTAAAATATGTCTTACATATTGAAGAATGAGTGGATGTATAAGTGTCTGGATGAAGGATTTAGTAGGTGCATGACTGACTGTATGAGAGAATGATTAAATGTGTCTCACTGAGTGTATGGGTTAGTGATTAAAGTGTCTTAATTTGGCAATCATTATTTATGTTGTTCTGTAAACTGCTGCATGTTTAAATCAGTAGCTATATCAGTAACTATATGGGTTATTGAATGGTTGCCCAAGTATTTGTATGGGAGACTGAGTATGTGTGTGGGTGGCTGGGAGGTGTATAACTCTGTGCATAGATGTGTGAGCAGTTGATTCCCTAGGTGTATGGGTTCAAAAGTGCATGTAGAAACAGCTGTATGGACAGTTGACTGTGTGCATGAGTATATTGGTGAGTGAATGGATATCTCAGTGCTACATGTCAAAGTAAGTACATATGTAAAACACACTCCATGTGAGAGTTGACATATATAAATAACTGAACATAAGAGCCAGTGAATGTGTGAGTGGCTGTATGAATCATTGTGAACTTGTATCAAGGATTGTATAAGTTGGACTCACTTTTAGCTCGAACGGCTGAATGGATTTCTATGAAACTTGGCAAAATTGTAGAGACTGTTTGCCCGATGTGCCTTTTCTAGGTCTCAAGATATGTGCTCCAGTGGATTTTGAGAAATTGACTTTCAAAAAAATATATATATCTGTGACAGCGTCCCGGTTAGCGCCCCGGTTCGCGTACCAGACGCGTAACGGAACTTCGCAAGGAGAAGCGGATTGGCTCTCCGGTGACTCTCAACATTCTAAACAGTCCGGAGCGGCCGCCATCTTGTCTCTCGGTAGGATCGAGAGACAAGAGGTGGAAATAAACGAAGGGGGAAATGAATGAAAGGGGCAAGGTAGACCCCTCCGGACCCCCTAGGATTGATGTGGGGGCTATTAAAGGGCCCCGCGGGGCAAAAAAATAAAATAATTTTTTTTTTTTCGCGGTGGAAGCGCTACCCGGTACGCGAACCGGGTAGCTCACCGGTAGCGTAACGGGAGTCAGCCATCTTGTGTTTCGGACGAATTTAGTCACAAGATGGAGGATAAACAATGTTGGGAATGGGTATAAGGGGGCACGGGAGACATATCCTGACCCCCTAGGTTTTCTGAGGGTGGCTGAGGAGGCCCATATATGTAAAAAAAAATAGTTAGGAATTAGCATTTACAAAACCTTGAAAATCCACTGAAAAAACCATAGGTTATAGACTATATATAGTTAGGAATTAGGATTTACAAAACCTTATTTTACTCACACAAAACCATTGAAATGCGCATACATAGTTAGTTGCACTAACTATATATCGCGCACCCGCAATCCACTGCTGATCATGTCACATATTACATCATTCATGACATGGTCAGTGACATCACTGATGACATCACTGATGACATCTCAAATGACATCACTGATGACATCACTGATGACAACATCCAGTGACTGTATGTTTCTGTAAAGTTAAAATATGTCTTACATATTGAAGAATGAGTGGATGTATACGTGTCTTGATGAAGGATTTAGTAGGTGCATGACTGACTGTATGAGTGAGTGATTAAATGTGTCTCACTGAGTGCATGGGTTAGTGACTAAACTGTCTTAATTTGTGCATCATTATGTCTGTTGTTCTGTAAACTGCTGCATGTGTTGATCAGTAGCTATATGAGTAACTATATGGGCTATTGATTGGTTGCCCAAGTATTTGTATGGGAGACTGAGTGTGTGTGTGGGTTGCTGGGAGGTGTATGAGTCTGTGCATAGATGTGTGAGCAGTTGATTCACTAGATGTATGGGTTCAAAAGTGCATGTGGAAACAGCTGTATGGGCGGTTGACTGTGTGCATGAGTGTATTGGTGAGTGAATGGATATCTCAGTGCTACATGTCAAAGTAAGTACATATGTAAAACACAGTACATGTGAGAGTTGACATATATAAATAACAGTGCATAAGAGCCAGTGAATGTGTGAGTGGCTGTATGGATCATTGTGAACTTGTATCAGGGATTGTATAAGAGGGTAAATATGTGTTAGTATATGTTTGAATAAGTAAGGTGTGTATAACTGTATAGTTGAGGAAATGGAGGTGTGATTGATTCTTTGCATGACTGACCAGGTGTGTGAGTAACTCCATGGATGAGTGACAGTCTGTGAGTGTCTGTTTACATTGAGTGTATCTAAGGTTATATTAATGTCTGAAGAGGTTCATCGTATTATCACATGAATGATGTCATCAGTGATGTGATCAGTAATGTCAAATGAGATGTCATCAGTGATGTCATTTGAGATGTCATCAGTGATGTCATCAGTGATGTCATTTGAGATGTCATCAGTGATGGTATCAGTGATGTCATTTGAGATGTCATCAGTGATGTCATCGGTGATATCACTGACCATGTCATGAATGATGTAATATATGACATGATCAGCAGTGGATTGCGGGTGCGCGATATATAGTTAGTGCAACTAACTATGTATGCAAATTTCAATGGTTTTGTGTGAGTAAAATAAGGTTTTGTAAATCCTAATTCCCAACTATATATAGTCTATAACCTATGGTTTTTTCAGTGAATATATATATATATATATATATATATATATATATATATATATATATATATATATATATATATATATATATATATATATATATATAGATATGCACAGGAGTGATTTGTACCTGTTGATCTACAAATTTAAATTGAATAAAATACATAAAGGGCTTTATTCTGACTTTGCTGGTCCTACAGCACACAGTGCAATGCACTAATCTCTGTAGGATCGCCAAACCCATGGTGCTGCCACCCGCCAAATTAGGAGGTAAATCCTGGTCTGGTGAGCGTTGATGCAGTGGTCTAAGACTGCGGTCTGTCAGGCTTATTGAGGAGCCAGACATGCAGACCACCATTCTCAGAGCTCCAATTGCACCTTCATGCATTGTGGGGCATACATGCCACACCGAGCAGGAACTGGGGGCTGGAACAACAGGAGGGCCCTACATGTGCCCCTCCCACACCCCCAATGCACCTCCAGGAGTGACAGGAGGCCCTGTTAGGGCCCCCTTTGCTACCTCTCCACCACCCTTTTCATGGCAGGCTCACCACCATGAAAAGGCAGTAGACAGGCAACTCCTAACATGCCTGGTGGTGCCGCAGCGGCTCCGCCAGCATATTAGTCTGTGTAAAGCAGCTCACACGAAGCAAACAGGGACAAGACTTTACACAGTCTTAATTGTGCACAGAATTGTTTTGTCCAATAGGCAAAGACCCCGACGCACGTATTCTGCAAAAGGGCACACAAACAGCAGGATTCTACAGCAAAATATCAACAAACACCTTTATATGAGAAAAAAAACACTACCGGGCTACTTTTGAAGCGCTTTGAAGCTTGTGAAAGTGAGAGGCTACCCTGCTTTCGCAACAGCGTCTAAACGTGAAAAGTGCAGGACAGTGTCTCCATGAAAAACTAACTTCTCGGCCCTGTGGTGCTCAGCAGTAGCTTTCCTTGGGGAGCACAGCGCCAAGTTCACCCTTGGCAGGCAGGGAGACGTCCCTCAGCTTTGTGGAGTGAAAAAGAGTGCGGACCAGTACAGGGAGTCCTCTCAACTTTAACATCGCTACAGTGCGCAGAGGACAAGTGCGCCCTAAATCCATGCACTCGGCTACGTCCTCCCCGACCCCTCCCCCCGGATGCTCGCCAAGCAGGCTTCAAAATACAGTCCTCAGGCATCAGGGTAGGTTCCAGTAATGTTTTAAAAAATGCCACGGTTCTTATTTGCCAAGTTTAGGGGCAGATTAGGATAGCGGTTTTTCCGCATCCTCCGGGCCGGCGGAAGCCACCGCCGGCCCGGAGGATACGGAAAAAACGCAGCGGACCCACCAAAGACCCACCGCCACATTAGGATGGCTGGTGGGTCCTGGTTTCCGTCCGCAGCTTTTCCGCCGCGGTTGGCTTACAACCGCGTCGGAAAAGCCCTAATATGGTGGAGGTGTCTCTCAGACACCGCCAGCCATATTAGGATGCCCAAAAAGAAAAGCATACGGAGCTTCACGGCAGGGGCCCGTTGCGGGCCCCCTGGGTGAAGGGGGCGTGGGGGGTGCACATGGGGGGTACCTATGGTACCCCCCTGCATTTGTATGCACTAATCGGCAGGCAGAGCGCGGTGCCTGCCGCTTTCTGCATACAAATGCAATGTATGCATTTTTAACATTGCGGCGGGTGCAGCTTGAAGCTGCAACCGCTGCAATGTTAAAAATAGAGGATGTGACCGCCAGGGTGGCGGTCACATCCTAATTGGACAGGAGGGAACTCCGCAGGCCATGCGGAGGTTCCCTCCTCCTCGATGGTCGCGGACGGACTCAAGCCCGTTCGCGATCATATTGAGCCCCTAAGTTCTTTTAGGCAAGTTCAGTGCTTTTGGTAAAGTTCCTGGAAAGTACGGTGCTTACTAGTGCTTCTGGGCGCTTCGTATCGCTTTTGTATGCTTCGTACGGCTTTCAGGGAGAAGCCCCACTACACCTCACGCTTCTCGCGTGAGGCGGCGTACGGCGCGATCAATGTAAATAGAAGGTACGAGGCGTACCAGCAGCCGTACTAAAAGCGCACTGTTCTCAGCAAACAGCTGAAATAAAACAAATGCAGCGCAACTCATTTTTTATTAGACGTGGCGTTCTCCGGTGGCTAGACACATAGCAGATGAAAGATAAGCTACTGTTATGATTTGAAAGAAGCAGGTGTGGACGTCACTGCCTGGAACTTTGTGCACAGTTTAATATTCGTGTTTGACTTCCTGGTGTTCCTAAAATCTTACTGGTGATTTTCAGAAGGGTATACTTTAGACGAAGGCCCCCCCTCAACCTAATCTGCCATCCCATCCTGTGGGAACAATAGCTTGCGTTGCACATCTAGTCTCCTTTTCCATTAGAGCGTTTAAACTCTTATTTTCCTGCCCGAGCAGACAGCACTGTTCCCATACACGAAAAAGAACTGTGGACACATTTACATTTGTCTATGAGTGCAAAGAGCATATGTTGGTTCCTCTTTCTCATGGTGCATTGCTCGTAGGTCAGAGTGCAGAGGCAAAGGAGAGGATGGATTTATCCTTACTTCCCTGCTATAATTAACTCATGCCAGCTAAAGCGAGAGGATTGCTGAAGTTCATGTTTCCTTTGCAGAAACCAGACGTCCTATATATGATTCACTGCCCGATTCTGTAACCACAGGCCGATTAGCCTTTATGTTATGCTTCACATGGCATGCGGCCAGACTATCTTGAGATTGAGTGGTGACCCCGGTCCACATCTATTTTGGAGTCTGTTAATCACCCCCCACTATTGGTAATTCATCATGTCTATGTACACCTACGACTGACTGGTTCCCAGCCGCTTGTGATGTAAATAACCTGCTGCTTTCTTGTGTCTGGCACTCTCCAGGACTGTGATGATGGGGCCCGCTCATGAGTGTTCTAAATAAATAACTTGAATATGTCCTGGGGAGGGGGGGGACTGACTATTTTTCAGACTACTGTTGTCAGAAAAAAATTTGCATGAACTCGGAAATATTTCCAGTTAGTGAGTGTGCAAGACGGCAAAAAGAAGCGCCCAGACCACTTCTGCGCTAGCGCAGAATACTTCACCATCATTCGTCCCCAGAGTGCCAAAACGTGAGCTCTCGCGGCACCCTGCGGAGGTCACTGGACTACTCGCATTTCCCAAAAAGTAATAACAATCCTTCACTGCATCACCCACCGCGTGTGCACCCCACTCGCTCCATTAGAGCCCGCCTCCCCTCACATGCTGCACAAGACGCATTGGTATCCGAGATACACACGTGTGCGCCTCGGAAGGCACTTTGTTGCATGTCTGCAGAGTACAAACACCGGCTCTACACTGGCGCTCCTGGACTCTACAACGCCCGCCACCTCCTGTACCCCGTGGTCCATTACCTTCGCCGTGTGCCGCACACGGCCACCACCTCACAGGTGGCACCGATCACCGCACACATCTTTAAGGCGGTCGGTTCCTTTGTCTAGCGCCTCTCTCCCTCTTCCAGGCAGACGGGTGTGTGGACTAACACGCCGAAGTGCACACATCCCCGCATCATCCTGTTCTGCGCCAGGGTGGCTTCCCGTGCAAGCTTTAACTAGCTGGTTCCCTGAGCGGCGTCTAGTCACAGCTCCCACCGGACTCATGCCTCCAGTCCCCCACTCTCTGCACACCATGTTCATGCCACCCAGAGAGAGGCGGGGGCTGTGCCAGGGTACCCCTGTGCACCCTGAGGCTGCTGCACAATGAGCCAAGTGCCACCAGGACGATCCGCAGCTGCAAAGAGCTGAACCTTGCCTTCAGGCGTGTCCCGTCTCCAGTCCACAAGATGCCACGTTAGCCAGACAATGCCCCGCAGCCTGCACTGAAGCCGGAGCGCCACTCCAGCCACCGGTGTGTCTCACACCATGAGGGGAGAACCACGCCGCGCTGCAACACCACCAGCGGAGCTGGAAGACAGCGGGCCACTCCAGGGCACCCCATCAGTAAATCCCTGCCCACCACCAGCAGAGCCCGCAGTGATTAACGGCAAAGGCCGCAAGCCTCCCTGCCGCTTATCAGCGCACATGCTCCCCAGCTGTATTATTTAAGTGTTAAGTGAGCTGGAGCAGGGACAGAGCAGGCAAAGGGGGCACGTCACCACTCGAGCGGGGAGGGAGGGAGGCAGAGAGAGCTAGGATTTAACAACGGAGGGAGAGAGCAGGAGCATCGAAACGGTCTGTCGTGTCAGGCGGTTGGGCAGAAATGGCGGCCTAAAGCTCCGAACATTTTTGGATTTGGGAGCGTGTTTTTGGGTTCTGAGTGACGGGTGACATCACAGGGGTAAAGAATGAAAAAAACATGCCCCCGAATCCGAAAGAGACAGGGCTTTATTGGAGTGACTCCATTCTCCTCCAATGGCTGGCCTCCATTTAGGAAGCCAGCCAATGGAGGAGAATGGAGGAGAGAGGCGGGTTCAAAGCCCCTAACTCCAAAACATTAATTCTTCGGGACTTCGGGGCTTCGCAGTGAGAAGCGACGGTCCCTCGACCTAAAAAGACTCATTGCAACAAACTCTGTGGTCAGAAGGGCTGTAAAGTTTGAAAAATGTTCATGAACTCAATGAACAGGAATTGCCAGTAGGGGAGGGGAATGCTACCTGCTAAAAGGAGATGGATGTGTGAACCTCCTGGGTTATTGACAAGAACTGTAGAGGCTGGCTTAGTCCCAAACAAAGGTGATTATATCAGAATGATATCTGAGTGTGTAAGTTGTGAAGCAGCGTAATTTAGGTTCCACCCGTATACGTAACAGAAATACAATTATATACTTGCAATTGACATTATATTTACAGTGTGCCTAATCTTCATTAACGTGTGTAAAGCGTTTTAAATGTAGTAATGAAATTCACTCACTGTAGGGATAAGAGATTTATACGTATATACACTAATGTTAAGCTGAAACATGTAAACATGAATTATTTTTCAAACTTTTACACTTACACTTCAAGTTTTTGTAAACATATATATTTTTTTAACTCTTTATTTATTGTTTTTTAAACAATATGTAACCATTACATCATATTTAAGCATAGACAGGCATTTCATTGTGTAGCATCCGATATTAGTCAATACATTCATAAGAATTGTAGAAAGAAAAAAATAATAAATAAAACAAGGAAAAGAAGGTCCTGCTCGTCATGCCGTTGTTACTGGGCACACTCATTGACATCAAACCACACATCTTACAATTCACGATTTTTACAATCCTAGGGTATTCAAAAGAGGGGAGTAAATGTGTGCACAAATATCATTAATCCAGAATCTAATGGGCATATATCCCCTCTCTTATAGCCACCCATATGCAATTGAACTACAAGATTATCACAATATTACCACCTACAGTAAAAGGCATTACATGCACGAGTCACATCCAGGGGTCTATGTTGCTGATTCCATATTAGTGTCCTCAGTAGAGTCTGAAATCCTGGCAGCAAGGTAAGCCTTCAGGGGATCCCAAATATCTCTGGGGCGGGAAGACACAGGGAGTAGCTCACCATAGGTACACAATTTTTCCTGACAATTGGTGAGATCAGAGAGCCAGTCCTTAAATTTGGGCGCCCTGCCCCTGCCCCATCTGCAAGCGATATGGCACTTAGCCATTAGTAAAGCAAGTGATATAAAGCAATGGTGGGGCTTCGCCACCAGTGCAGTGTAACCTAGTAGTGCCGTCAGGAGATCAGGCTCCAAGGGAAGATATGTCATCTGTGTTTGGTGCCTCAAAGAACTGCCTCCAGTATTCATTCACCCCTGAGCAATCCCAGGCCAGATGAAGAAAATTTGCTCCTGCGCATCTACATCTGTCACAGTGGTCCGATTCCTTCAATTTTTATTTATACATTTTGACTGGGGTGTAATAGGGTTGGTTTAAAAATGTGAAATGTGTAATGCTACTACTAGCCGAGATATGCTTTGTTTGCAAACAACAATAATCCCGCTGTTCGTCTGTGATCTCTAATCCTAGTTCTGTATTCCAGTAAGCTGGGGCCTCGCCTAACATAGGAGGCCGCTCCCTGTGTGGTCCCGCTCCAGGCCCCGTCCCGGGCGGCGGCTCTTTGGGTCGCCGTTCGGCAGCAGAGGATCGTAGAGGGGCCGGAGTTGGACCGGAGGGCGAAGAAGTCCCTGGGGGTTCCCACACTACCGGCGGTTTACAGATTTTGTCAGATTATGGCCGGATTTGCTATTGTTGGTGGCTCGGTCGCCCAGAGCTCCGACTTAAGCGGCCATTTTAGCCGGCGCCTAGCCACGCCCCCCACAAATCCATATGTTAATACCACAACATAGTATATGACTTACCCATTTAGGTATACAAAATATAAAAAACAAGTTATTTATGTACAGCACCTCATTTCGAGAAACATCTGCTACAACACCCTGTAATAAAGAAAAATGCTAAAATATAATGCAGTACATACCAGTACACAATTTCTTCTTAATTTCTCCAAGATCTTCTTCCACTGTATCCTCAGCTACTGGTTCTTAAAATTTAATAAGAAAGGTTTTAATAACAAGACCAATTACGACAAATACTATGATGACAAAATAGATTCCCGTCAGAGGCGCCTTGAAAAGGTGACAGAGAAGAACAAAAACATGCACAGAGAGAGAGAGAGGAAGAAATAAACAAAATGATGAAGGCAGCATTAAAAAGACGGAAAAAACTGAAGTAAGCAATATTCACAGTATCAGTGGAAGAATCACTAGAGGCCTAAACAACTTTAGCTGAGTTTCTGCATGATTCTAATGTAGGTCATTCAAACACAGAGCAAACGCAAAGTCTCAGTGACTTCACTTTGGTTCTTCCTTTAAACAGAGCCGCCCAAGCTCGAGGTGCTGCCAAGTGCTGAGGATAGCAATTAACACACACAATGAGATAAAGTAAATATTGTGGGCTTGATTTAGAGTTTGGGGGATGGGTTACTCTGTCACAAACCTTAGGACTAAACCGTTCACATTATTACTAGTACATTATATCCTATGGCATTTGTAATATGGGGGCAGGATATCTGTCACATTTGTGATGGAGTGACCCATCCACCACATCTTTAACCAGGATCTCAGTAATTTAAGATTCAGATGAAGGTATAATTTATAACTGTCCAAATGTATTACGTAGACGCAACAAATTATCATGGTGATTATTGGAGAAATTAATGTAAAAGTATATTTAACAATTTTATAGGGTTCACTCATGGAAAAGTATTCTGTCTATCTTCGAGGTTAATTAGATGTTGCGAAATGTAAAGTAGACTTTTGGGTTGGTTAGTGTTATCACGATCACTGGGGAAGCTGGGAAGTAGTTTGTTGAGACTCTGATGAATTTACCAAACTGACTTTCATGAACTCAGGTGGAACCAGGTCACATAAAAAGTGAGGTCAACAATTAGCCCACAGGCTTGATCAGTGAAGCAGGACTCATTTGAAGAGAAAATCTGACCAAAAGGAGGAACCTCTAGAGCCCAAATCAGGATCCACTGCTACTGAACAGTGTCCTCTCTCTTTGCCTCTTTCATGTTATAGCCTCAACTACAAGTGGATTCGATTAATCCCCATAATTCTCCTGTTCTGGAACTGCTCTTTCTGTGGTCTAGGTAAATCCGGGGCAGAAAAATTGCGTGGATTAGATTTTCTAAGGAATGACCATTACACAATGATTTGAAAATAGACTGTTTCTCTATTGGGAGCCAGTGAAGTGTCTTAAAGTGACTGGAAATGATTGTAAGAGCATTCTTTACTATACATGGTGCATGTGATGGAAGCTTGCACTCTGTATATCTGCATTGCACCTACTCTGTGTGTGAGGGAAGCTTGAACTACAGATGCCTGCTGTGTACCTGTTCTCTGTTAGCAAAAGTTGTTCTTCTCTTGGCAGCGATATAGTCAGTCTCTGTGTTAAGTGAAAACTTGCACTGATGCGCTTGCTGCTTATGTTCTGGATGTATGCAGAAGAAAGCCTGCAATATACCTGATGTGTGAGACGGAAGCTTCCAAGGCAGATGCTTGTACTGCAGGTTTTGCACCTTGAGAGAAGCTTGACTGTGGAAGACAGTATTGTTCTGGCTCTTTGTGTTAGGGAAGTATGCGCTTCGGGTGATTGAGCTGCACATAGTGTGTAGAAGAAGCTTGCACTTTGGATTAATACGCTGTTCCTGTTCTTTGTGTGAGAGAGTACTGTCCAGCGTTTCCTATACTGTGCCTATAAGTACTGACAGAATGATGCATTGTGGGTTCCTGCCCTGCGCTAGTTGACCAGGGCTTCTCAATTCTGCCCAGTCAACTGGGTCAGTGAGCTGGGGAATTGCGAGAATGCTGGGGTGGGGGTGGGTGTGAGCGTGTTAAGCATTGAAACTGAAGTTCACTGGACACCATGTCACTGTTCTTTCCTAGCATGTTACCTTGCCAACAATGTAAAGAGACTGCTTCAGTGTGACACTATAAGAATGCTGTTCAGTGGACTGCACCAAAATGTGCCTAACACTTCAAGCATGCAATGGCAGAGTGGGGTGACCCAAATTCCCCTTCTATGTTGTGTATAACTTACAGACAGTCTGGAGAGACAGCTAAAGCAGTCCTTGACACCCGCCCAATAACTTTAGGCAAAAGTGATGTAGGGGAACACAATTGCAAGCATGACAAAGAAAAGTGGAGGCATAAATATGGAGTAAAAAGCTATTTTGGTGCCAGACAGAATGATAATTGGAAACAAAGATTCATGAAAGAGCACACATTTATCTAATCAAGAAGTGATAAAAAATATCCTGCAAATGTCAGATCTAGGCACGGAAAGAGATGTAGGTCAGTGAACGTTCAACCACAAAACATACCCGAGCATTTTTCATTCTTGAGGTGTCCCACATCCTCTTGCATTGTTACATCAGCCACTGCTTCTTTAAATAACAAGGAAAAAAGTTTTAATAGCAAGACTACTAAGAGAACAACCACAGAATGTGGGTGTTGGAGATTTTGCTGATAAGCAAGAGCTATCTAAGAGACAACGGTTCTTGATGAACTCTGGGGCATATTATCAAGGGCGATAACGCAGCTATAGCTGGACTTTTTCCCTCTAAAGCGGCGATATTTACATCACCCTATTAGCAAGCTGTCGCTAACAGCAGTTAGCGACAGCTTTTAGGCGATAGCTACAGGTTTGGGGCCCGCTTTGCATGGTAGCGATATTTATCGCTAATGACATGTAAAGTGGGCGTACCCAAACTGTTAGTGACTGAAAACAGTCGCTAACACAGCTATCGCCTATTAGCAAGGCAGAATGTTTGCAAGGTGATTTGCACGTGAATGCATTCATATGTGTTGGATATACCCACTGGAGGGTCAAATAAGTACACAGCAGTATCTACAGCTGTTTAGTGCATATGTCTGCATTCATGCTGTCGGAAAAATACAAAAGTTTGATTGAAAAAGTAAATCATGCTTTTTTTAAAACCCACTGGAGGGTTTTATCCGTTCATAACATCTGCATCATTGTAGATATTAAGGAAGTTTATATAATCACCTTTTGATTCTAAATAATGTGTAAAACTACATGAACCACAAGGCTTAGCGCCAAGTTTAATTTTCCCCTTTTTTCCCTTTTTTAAAAAAAACTTTGAAAACATTAAGTCAGGTGACCTTAACAATAAAAAACACACACACACACAAGTGATTGCAACCGTGACCAAGGTCTCATGGACACCGAAACGCGTTAGTTCATGCTGTGACCGAACACCCGTTTTTATGACTTGAAAATAAAAACTTAGTGGAAATTACCTTCCGTGAGTGCACTCCGCTTTTTCCTGTTTCGACTGGAAGTGTTTGCTGATATATACATATACATATATATATATTCACTGAAAAAACCATAGGTTATAGCCATATATAGTTAGGAATTAGCATTTACAAAACCTTATTTTAATCACACAAAACCATTGAAATTCCATATATAGTTAGTTGCACTAACTATATATCGCGCACCCGCAATCCACTGCTGATGATGTCACATATTACATCATTCATGACAAGGTCAGTGACATCACTGATGACATCACTGATGACATCTCAAATGACATCACTGATGACATCACTGATGACATCTCAAATGACATCACTGATGATATCACTGATGACATCACTGATGACATCTCAAATGACATCACTGATGACATCACTGATGACATCTCATTTGCCATAACTGATCACATCACTGATTATATCATTCATGTGATAATACGATGAACCTCTTCAGACTCTAATATAACCTTAGATACAATCAGTGTAAACAGACACTCACAGACTGTCACTCATCCATGGAGTTACTCACACACCTAGTCAGTCATGCAAAGAATCAATCACACCTCCATTTCCTCAACTATACAGTTATACAAACTTTACTTATTCAAACATATACTAACACATATTTACTCTCTTATACAATCCCTGATACAAGTTCACAATGATCCATACAGCCACGCACACATTCACTGGCTCTTATGCACAGTTATTTATATATGTCAACTCTCACATGTACTGTGTTTTACATATGTACTTACTTTGACATGTAGCACTGAGCTATCCATTCACTCACAAATACACTCATGCACACAGTCAACCGCCCATACAGCTGATTCCACATGCACTTTTGAACCCATACAGCTAGTGAATCAACTGCTCACACATTTATGCACAGAGTTACACACCTCCCAGCCACCCACACACACACTCAGTCTCCTATACAAATACTTGGGCAACCAATCAATAACCCATATAGTTACTCATATAGCTACTGATCAACACATGCAACAGTTTACAGAACAACAGACATAATGATGCACAAATTAAGACAGTTTAGTCACTAACCCATGCACTCAGTGAGCCACATTTAATCACTCACTCATACAGTCAGTCATGCACCTACTAAATCCTTCATCCAGACACTTATACATCCACTCATTCTTCAATATGTAAGACATATTTTAACTTTACAGAAACATACAGTCACTGGATGTTGTCATCAGTGATGTCATCAGTGATGTCACTGACCATGTCATGAATGATGTAATATGTGACATCATCAGCAGTGGATTGCGGGTGCGCGATATATAGTTAGTGCAACTAACTATATATGGAATTTCAATGGTTTTGTGTGATTAAAATAAGGTTTTGTAAATGCTAATTCCTAACTATATATGGTCTATAACCTATGGTTTTTTCAGTGAATTTTCAAGGTTTTGTAAATGCTAATTCCTAACTATATATGGTCTATAACCTATGGTTTTTTCAGTGAATTTCATTGGTTCTTTAAATGCTAATATCTGTAGCTGTAAAATGTATTCTTCTTTAAATCTCAAAATATATTTTACATGTTTTTGATACAATTTTTAAAAAAAATTTTTTTTTGTTTCGCTCCCAGTCCGCGAACCGGTCAGCTTCCCGTTAGCTCAATTTAAAGCCGCGACTCGGTCCGCGAACCGGTAAACGTTCCTTTAGCGTAACTGTTACGTTAGAATGACGTTTTGCGTTGTCGCGTAATATGTCATTTGACGCGCCAAGTTAGCGGACCCGGAAGCGGACCGGAAAGCGGAGCAAAGCGCAAAACGTAAACACAGCAGGTCATGTGACTCGGTAATAACACTTTTCATTGGTTCATTTCACTTTTGGTTTCCTAATGATGTAATACTAGGTCATGTGATCTAAAATTAACACTTTTCATTGGTTTAGAACTTTTCCTTTTCCCAAATGATGAAAACCCCTCCTTCTTTCCTCACTCTGACTTTCATCTTGGTGAGAGAAAGACCCTTTTTCATAGTTGAGCAATGGCTTCACTAGTTGCTTCAGCTGGTGGACCCCACCACCACCTCCACCTCCTCATGGGAAGAGAGGACCACCTGCTAAAGTAATCTTACAAGAAGAGGCAGATCAGGAAGAGGAGGATGAGCAGGATGAGCCAGAGTTTTTGCCAGAGGAGCCCAGGAGGTATAATAGAAAAGAAAACTACATCTGGCAATTTTTTTAATTTCCAGAGGGGCAAAAAAAAGTGAATGCAAGATATGTGTTTTGCCGTATATGCAAAGAAAGACTGTCAAGGGGGACTGATAAGAAATACAGCTTCGGAAATTATACTATGCATAGGCATATGAGTAGGTGGCACCCAAACAATTATAGTGCTGCCCAGCTTCAAGATGAGCTTCAAAATCCCCCTGTGATGGCAAGAAGATCGGTGGTTCAAGAAGTGTCGGGACCAGAGGCGAGGGAGATGGTCCCTACTATTCAAATGAACTTTGGGGAAGTGAAGCAAGTGTGCGTGCGCTGTAACCAAATAATTTGCTACAGAGAAAGTAGCATTACTCTAATTGTGAAAGCTATTACTAATCATGTTTGCCCGAAACGCCCCAAACCATAAATTCTTTTTTTCGTTGCTCCTGTTGAGCCCTTTCCAATGAATCATTTTTGTTTCCACCCTCCCCCAAAAAAACAAAAAAATATCAAAATGTTCAGAAAATACAAAAAAAATATAAAAAATGTTCAGAAAAATAATAAAAAAAATGTAAAACAACAAAAACCAAAAAAAAAGTTCTTTTCAGAACTACCTCCCCATTATAAAAAAAATTGGTAGAATTTTTGAAACTCTGCCAACCTCTATTTCTTTTAGTTCGCTCCCAGTTCGCACTCCGGTACGCGAACCGGGAGCGAACCCAAAATTTTTTTTTAAAAAAAGAACAGTAAGTATAAGGGAAGGAAACAGACAGTTATGTTAAAAGAAAGACAGCTATAAGAAGTAAACAAAAGATACTGTTACCCGCAATCCACTGCTGATCATGTCACATATTACATCATTCTTGACATGGTCAGTGACATCATCAGCAGTGGATTGCGAGTAACAGTATCTTTTGTTTACTTCCTATAGCTGTCTTTCTTGTAACATAACTGTCTGTTTCCTACCCTTATACTTACTGTTCTTGTTTTAAAAAAAATTTTGAGATCATTCAGAAACAGTAACATTAATAGAGACAGAATGAGTAAATAAGAATGAAGAAGTATGAGAAGAGAGGGACTGAGAAAAATAGTGGAAGGAGTAGAATAATTAAGTAATAGAGAAAGGAATGAGGGAAGTAGCAAACGCAGGAAAGTAAGGATTAAAGAAATGAAGCAGTAGAACTAATAGATGTTAAATGTGATAGATTAAATGATTGATTCAGGATGACGATAAGGTGTGTCCTCTCCAAAAGTTTGTTTAAGGTGAGGCCTACTCAGGGTTGCATATCAAATTTATGCTTGTTGAAGAATACAGAGGAGATAATACATGTGAAGGCCTACCATTGAAGTAAAACATGTCCACTTCACTCTTGAACAACAGCCAGACCTCTTCTGTGTCCATAGACAGACCTAAACTTCATCTGCACAATGTCATTCGTAAACTTAGAAAACACAAGTAATGTAATTGAAAAACGTGGAGTTTCTTTTGCTCATTTCACAATCACATCACCTGTGTTGCCTTTGCTTAGGTATCTCATAGTGCAGATGTAGTCCAGCATATGAAACAGAACGCAGAAGTGCAGCAGTGTATGCATTAATACATGTGAAGGCCTACCAATGAAGTAAGTCATGTCCACTTATTACATCATTCATGACATGGTCAGTGACATCATCAGCAGTGGATTGCGGGTAGAAAGAGTAGAAAACATTTACCTTATAATTCTTGTTAACTTTTTCAATTTTTTTTTCATACTTTCAATCTGTAAAAGAGAGAACAAACATTTCAAAAATATTAAAACATGTATTTAAAAATTAGAAAAGACAAGGGAAAAGGTTCAAGAACAAACAGTTTTTCAACAACTTTGACATTTATTGAAGCCTCTGCTTCTCTACGTCCCCTACACAATCCTAAAGATATATATTTTAAGCAAACAGTATCTTGATGCTGAAAAACTGAGGCCTATTTTGGAACATGGTGCATCTTTTGCACTGCTGATGTCTCACAATAGTGATGCAATACCAGCGCAAAAGAGATGTAAAGCCATCATAAAATTGTGTCTAACATTTTAAATGATTGTTTCAGGATGCAAATAAGATGTGTCCTTTCAAGAGGTTTCTTTGAGGTGCGGCCTATTCAGTTACCAAAAAAACAGTACCCAGAAGTGCAGCACTGTAAGCATTAACTTTGACACTTACAAAAGCCTCAGTTTCTCCATATCTACCTCACATTTCTAAATGTATATCATAAGTACAAAAAGTAGAACATTAATTACACATGTTAAATGGTTTATTTTTGCTGTTCGCAGAATATATCAAATTTCACTTAAATCAGTGACTTGAAGGTATTCATCATGTAACAGCGGGGAAAAAAACACAATCAAAATGATTGTGTTTAAAAAACCCATACAACCTAAGAAATCTGAATTCAAAACTCCTTAAAATTAACTTACTTTCCATAACGTCGAAGGATGTCCTATGAACAGCGTACACTCTGTTGTGCTATAAATATTTTCAGCCCGTCACTTTCTGAAAGAAAACCTCCATCGTTTTGAAAAATATGTTACATACAATAAAAGACTTCTCACATTCTACCACATGTTTCCACTTGGCCAAATCATGTTGCAGCGATTCACAACTCTTGTAATTCTTCTAATCAAATCCCGTCATTTTCTATTTTTGCAACTTTCAAAAAGAAAACATTTAAGATTACTTTCACAATCCTGGACTACTAATATCTTACCCTTCTTGCTCACTCATGTTCTACTTTTCCTATGACACTGATACTGCTTACTATGAAGCAGACTTACTTGCATCAGGTTTATATAATTGGATTTTTAAAATGACATTATAATTAAAAGTTTTGGACCAATAATCTAGACAGCATTGCAGACTTACATTCCCTCTACTTCATGAACCTTTTGCAATTCCTCAGAGGAAATCCCGAGATTCTTTCCTTAAAATTTTGGTTTTAAAAACACCAGGTAAGAATCTTTAAGGTCAAACGGCAATTTTTTTTTGAAAGTTACAACAGAATCGTTGCAGAATGACCAGCCGTTTCTAGACTTTAAATAAGCTGTGTAATGTCCTGATGTTGTTGAAGGACCATCGTGATAGATAATTGCTACAGTTACAAAAGTCCTTCCTGATATTGACAGCTGAGAAGCAACACATTTTTTTATTAAAGTTGACAATTTTGATCCATCAGGCCTACATCGTTGGATCATTAAAATGACATACTGGCCATATCTTCGTATAAATAATGTTGACATCATTTCAGATTTACATTGGCTACACTCCATGTTGTGATCAGCTGCATTTACTAGCTTATTAAAGGAGACTGATTTACTTTCTGGCAAAGTTAAATATATAAATCTTTCTGAGTCTACACTAGTAGTTCTTGTTACCATACAATTCTCGCAGTCATGCTGCCATTGATACGAAAGCCCAAACAGGTGATCTACATCTACACCCTCATCTTGCAATACATCAAGCATATACATTAAAAACTCCTGACAATCCTGCTGATTATTTTCAGAGAAGTCTGTTTGACCTGAACATTCATCTAACAGATAACGAACTTCAGACACACTTTCTACTTTTGTCCGATCAGTGCTACATTTCTCTAACACAGAATTCAACAAACAGCATAAACTTTGTTCCGAATTGAACACAATCTGTTCTTTTAAAGTCTCTAGTGAAAAGAGAACATTAACCACTACATTAGCATAGCAGTTAACACCAGAACTGTTTTCAAATTGAAAACCGACAACATCTTCAACAGAATCCGTTTTCTTTCTGCTTACAATTTTCGGTTCATCGACTTTTCGGCTTTTTGCTACAACCTCCCTACTATTAGTGATATTTCTTCGTTTACGGCCTACCACACGTTTCTCAAACAAAGGATATTGAGGCAAATGTGGCGCATACTCTCTTCTTAACCTATTGTATTCCTTAACACAATCTAGATCCGCACAAATGTTTGTGACATCACAATCAATCAAGTAGAATCCCGATAAAGTTCTAACTCGTGACAATGCCACATATGCCATACCCTCTTTGAACACAGAACTGCCAATATTCACCAATGCACTATCTACACTTAATCCTTGCGATTTATGGATTGTCACCGCATATGCCAAGCAAACAGGAAACTGTTTACGGCGAACATATAAGCCTTTAACAAGCAAAAACCTAGCAGAACAACGACCAATTAGCTGTACTTCCTCAATGCCATCAAATTTAATTTTTAAAAATTCAATACCATCTCTACTTCTGTATTTCTCAAAATCAACAACATTACCCATTGATCCATTTACCAGACCTCTTTCAACATGTAAATTCCTTCTCAAAATGATTCGGCAATTTAAACACACATTCAAAGTCTTTTCAAAACCCGCTGTTTTAGATATAGTCTTCTCTAATGAATCCAATTTTGATTTCAAATTCTCTGACAAAATAATTGTGGATCCCATATGCTCTATTCTGTCAATAGCTTCAAGTTTCACAATCTCTTGCTTTTCTAAATTCAACATTTTGTTGTTGAAGATGGCACATTCTGCAAGAGTTGGCATCAAACATATTCCGGATTTCTTCTCAGTAATTTTCTGAAAAATATTCTCAGGCACAACGTCTTGTTCTGGATATAAATTTGACAGTAATCGTGCATTTAAAGCTTCTTTCCCATGCTCGGTCACTTTTCCAATTCTAATATCTTGTAGAATATTCTTGTAATCTTCATCCTTTGCCTGACGCATATTTTCATGCAGTTCAGCATAATTGAAGTTTAACCATATATTGACGTTGCCAATGCTCCCTAGGCACTTCCTGGTATCTTCATGCGTGAGTATTTTGAATACAGGTTGTCCTTTTACTGGTGTCAGCTGCAGAAGATCTCCGAAAACAATGATGTGTCTGCCACCAAATAACACATCATACTCAGTTTTAAGAACTTCTTGCATTCTCAAATGCACAAAGGCAAGCATGACATTGGAAACCATGCTTACTTCGTCAATGATAAGAAGTTTCATTTTCCTCAAGACTCTTGAAACTTCACAACAAGCATCCCCAGATAACTTGTGGTATTGTAATTTGTTGTCATGCTCCACTGGCAGCATCAGTAGACGATGCAAAGTAATACCTTTAATGTTATGTGCTGCCAGTCCAGTAGGAGCGGTAACAACACAAGACAGCAATGACTCAGTCCTTTTCTGCAAATAACAAGAAATTGCTTTAATAAGGAAACTTTTTCCAGTTCCCGCTTCTCCACTCACGTACAGTCGGACAGGCTTCAACGACGTACATGAGCACTCTTTCTTCTCATGACTTAATCCATGATCAATTTGCTTGGTAACTTCGTCATATATTTTCCTCTGCTCAACGTTGAGTTGTTTTTCCAAGTCTTCTAAGTTAACCGCATCCTCCTGAGCATGTGCCATGGCTCTTTCTACTTCATTCATAGCAGTGGCAGCTTCATTTTCGATAATAGGTCCTCCTAGTGGATCCTGACTCAATGAAACAGAACTCTGACTGTCCTGAGAACTGTCTCTGGCAATCTCGGCTGCAATCGTTGCTTTCTGCTCAATTTCCAAAGTCAACATTTCTTGATATTTGTGAAAAGCAGGACATTCTATGGTCTCCTTAGCAGCAGTGAAAGAGTCTTCGTAACAGAGGAAATCTCCAAGCAGTTCCTCTTCTGCACGCCAAGGCTTGAAAAGTTGCAAAAGTGCTAAATAGAAAAACTCCTTTTTTTCTGGAGATTCGCCACTCAATTTTCGATGGTTTACTAATTGGCATTTTCTTTGCTTGACCAGACATCCCTCACTTCCAATTACAGCATACACTCCTTTCTCAATATCTTCTTTGATGTTCCTCTTGAATATATAATTTTGTAGAACCTCATATAGACAAACATTCTCAAGGTGACTGCTTCGATTTGGATAATATGTATCCAACATGTTGGTCTTCAAAATGTCGGTACTGTTTGGTTCCTTTTCCGCCAAATACTCAATTTCCCGGACAGGTTTTAGAACTCGATTTCACGTTGCAGCAAGACCAAGACTCGCCCAAACGATACTCCTGGATTTGGCATAGAGACTTGCTGAAGACAACCGGTCAGAACATTCGTAAGCTCCGATTTCTCGATGCGACAACATCTTCAGACTGAAACTGTACAGCTTCTTGCTGAGGCTCTTTTCATGGGAAATGTCCTCCCACATATCCTTCAATTCTGTTTTTTCTTTTTTGGTGATGTAAGATGTCACATACCGAGCCACAGCCATACAGTTGTCAGCCACAAACTGTATATCCATGTTAGCATTCCACATGGACAAAATCACTGGGTTGTAGTCGTTGATGTACTTGGACTCTTCGTTCCTTTTCAAATTGTATGTATTTTTGGGTGATTTCCTCGTCACATTATGTCGCAGCGAAGACATCAAACTGTTCACTCTTCCTTTAGAAATCACCGGTCGTGGGAAGTTGAAACGACATTTGGTGTAGAACTTGTCCTTGTTTCTGAATTTACGACGACAGTACTTTCCACAACGATGGCTTTGGAAACGTAGAACTTGTTCTCTTAGGCTTTTCTTCTCCGTTGCGGTTGGAACAGCACACGTAGAATACTGTTCTATGAAATTCATCACTAAGTCATCCGGATCTGTTCCAAATTTAGGTGCATCCTTGATCCACAGCAACATATGTATATGAGGAGCACCTCTTGCTTGGTACTCCTTTCTCCAGAAGAAATCCAACACCTCTCCAAGAGGTGGATTCTTCTTATTTGTGATGAAAGACATCATAGCTTCAAATCTATGATTGAAGTACCTGCATACATTCACTGGATCCAAAGAACACAGTTCTCCAGGTGTCTTGAATTCAATGTTTTCAATATTTCCATTTGCCTCTCGTAGAAATTCAAGTAAGTCTTCCCAGCCATACTCGGCACAGCTCAGAGTGAGGAACCAAGTTAGAGTTCCTAAGTTCCTCAGCATACATTTTAAATCACCATGACAACGGTACCAGTACTCATTAGTACCACGCTGACACGCCATGAGATTAATTAGGTGAGAATCCAAAATACTGTCTTGGACATTGACTTTATGCATAAAGCCACTTGCCGAGATGTTTCGCATCTGTATACCACTTTTTAAGATGTGGTTCACTGCATATGACAGTCCAGACAGATCGCTTTCAAACAGGAGATGAAACAAATAGGGAATGCATTGACGAAACCTAGGATCTTCTGCATACAATCGTAAAGTCCGGTATTCAGACGCAGGAATTTGATGAGGTCGCTCATCATATCTTCCTCCTTGACCTGTTGGAAATAGTTGTGGGAAACACCGAGCTTCCAAACTTTCCTCCCAAACACTAATGGGACTCCCTTTGGCTTGTTTCATTTGAAACAACTCAATAGCATTCCCCATGACTTCCGTGGAATGCAAAGGATGAACACTATAATGTTCATATATTTCTTCACTTTTAGAGGCCTCTACTTTCTCAATTTGGCCAGCACACAAATCGCTATCCTCTTCATCACTTATTTCCTCTTCTGCAACATATACATTCTTATAGAATACAATACAATGTTGCCTTTTTGACTTTCCTAACATCCACTAAATCTTGCCATATTTTCTTATTCTTTGTCGGAACCCCATTAACCAAGATAACCAGAGGTTCCTCTTCCACTTTTTCTACTCCAATTGTGTTAATGTTTTTGTTCAAATCTAGAGGCAAATAAACAACTCTTCTCTTTAATCCTCTCTGTAAATCTGATGGAGGCAACTTCCCTGTCTTTGGCTCCATTCTTACAATAGCCTGAAAGGGATGGATACTTTGAATCAAAATAGATTCATAAGTATTTAAATCCTTCAATTCAGAAGGAATCTCAACCAATTCCAGATTATTATGAACCGCCCTAGCAGGCATCTGGTTTTGGTTTAATTTGTTACAACAATAAGTACACACACGTTGATCCGATCCCAAATCAAAATAATTTTCTACCATCAAGTATGTGACAAAATCCTTCCATTCACTATTATTTTCCCTTTCACTTTTTGCATATAAATCCACTAACTTAATCTGATTCTTGTAATAAGTGCGTCGACAACACACACAAGTGAAATTAGGCCTCTCACTTGATTTCATCTGAAACGTGGCAATTTCCTTCTGAAATTTATCTGTACTACAAACCTGTACATTATCTTCAACATTACCCTCTACTTCTGGGTCAATTTGAACATTCTCATCTTTACTTCCAAAGTAACAAAACTCAATTTCTTCACAAATATTCTTGACATCTATTTCAGAACCATGCAAAAGAGCAGCACATAATTGTTTAAGCATAATTGCTGGACTCTTAGCATGATACAACATTCTGACTAATTTCCTGACTTTATTATGATGCACTGCTAGCATCCTGAAATGATGAAAAACACTCTGGCATACTCTCCTGGAAAGACAAGCCAGTGAATGACCACGCAAACCTGTCATTTGTCTCACTCTGCAAGGATCTAATTCTTGCAACAACTTCATTTTCTGCTTCAAACTTTTCTTATTAAATGTCCGTACAAAATCACAAAGCAAATTGATGGAATCCTGTCGCACACTGCAAATAGAACTACACTTCCAAATGTACACAGGACCCTTAGGACGTCTTCCTAAAACCTCATTACCTAACACCTCGTCTGCCTCTATTGTCACAAGTTTTTCTTTTTCAACTGGACAACCATCCTTCACTTCATAAGCTCGACCACTGGTGTCAACTGCAAACACCAAATCATTATCCTGAAAATAACTCTCCTCATTAAAAAATGCCTCACAACTTGAACTATGCATCCATTCTCCGGAAAAAACTTCACAAAAGTTAGTACGATTTACTACTCTCTTCCATCTACTATTTGATTTGAAATCAGAAATTACCTTGTTTAGTTTCCTAATTCTATTGATTACCAAAATAAATAACTTTCGCTTAATTTCGAAAGCATGATCAATAATTTTCTCTACATTTTTCTTCTTCTTATAAAATGCCACTTTCTGTTGGCCTTTCTTAATATTTTTTAAAAAATTAACTATTATCCTGTTGCGGAACATTCGTTTTCGAATGTCCCTAAACTGTTGTTTCCTTCTACTATCATGCAAAGAGTTATCTCTTGCTCTAGCAGTAACATTTTTGATTGGTCTTTCCTTTCCATTTAAATTGCTTTTCTTTTTCTGGACTGAAACATTTTTGGGAGAAATACTTTTTTTACTACAAATATTTCTTATGAATGATTTCGTGCTCTTACCCGGAGCTTTCTTGGTGATTTCACAAGTTTTTGGGGGAGAGGACTGCTGCAATAATAGATCATCCTGCTGTCTTTGACGTTTTCTAGCCTTTCTAATTCGATTCTTAGTTGGCATTTTTCAAATTTTGAAATGATCTGCAGTTGAATCTGTGGAAAAAATATAATAAAAAATGTTATTAACCACTATTACTAAACAGTAAATGAATAACAGTCATCAAAAACTTAACACCCTACTTATTATTTAACATAGCAAATCTTTTGCACCACCACTGCGTCACAAAAGTGACGCACAGTGGTACAAAACAGGCATACACCTATCATAAATCTCTCCCTAACATTTTAAATGATTGATTCAGGATGACGATAAGGGGCCTCATTTATGAGGCCTTGCGCCAGTTTTGCGCTGCGGATGCGGCACTTTTTGTGACGCATCTGCGGCGTAAAACATGCGCCTTGTTGCGCCATATTTAAAAAGTGACGCATCTAGGTAGATGCGTCACTTTTTAAACCCCTGCGCCACATTATACCTGCGTCAGGTATAATGTATGCAGAGGTGGCGTTCCCCCGCAAAAAGCCTCGTAAGAGTGACGCAGTGAAATCTATGAGATTTCACTGCGTCACTTTTAGGATGCTGTTGCGTCAAAATCTTGCGCCTGCCTCACAGCAGGCGTAAGGCTGACGCAAGCCCTTTCACATGGGGCTTTCCCCATGTGAAAGGACACATTGCTGGAGATGCGTCACTTTTGTGACACACTCCAGCAATGCGTCACTTTTGCGCTTACAGATGCGTCAGAAATACTGACGTACCTGTAAGTCCTTGCAACATGATGCGTCATACATTAAATATGAAGCATAATTGGTGTCGCAAGGAGTGCGCAGTGAAAAGTGACGCATCGCTGTTTTCACGCAGCGATGCATCACTTTTCATAAATGAGGCCCAAGGTGTGGCCTATCTAGAGGTTTGTTTGGGCCCAGATCTTTGGACTGGGGTGAATGTGTGTCATTGATCCACATTCGGTCCATCACCTGTTTTGTTTGTTTGAGGTGAGGCCAACACACGGTTGCAGATGAGATTTTTGCTTGTTGAAGACAACAAAGGAGATAGTACATGTGAAGGCCTACCAATGAAGTAAGTCATGTCCACTTCACTCTTGAACAAAGGGCAGACCTCTTTTGAATCTGTGGTCACACCTAAACTTCATCTACACAATGTCATTCATAAACTTAGGAAACACTAGTGATGTAATTGAAAAATGTGGAGTTTCTTTTCCTCATTTCAGAATTACATCACCTGTGTTTCCTCATTGACTTAAAATGTCCTTAATACACATGAAAGCGTTTTTTAGATTGCCCTTGCACCATTTTTGGGTCATTTTTAACATGGCTATATAACTCCCATAATCAAAATCTAAATTTGCCAAGAACAGGTGGGAGCATATTTACAAGAAACTTGCCCCATGCAGAAAGCTCTTCAATTTAAATGGGAAAAATAACATCAGAGACACTTAAATGCCTTATAAATATGCCCCAAACAACCTATGAAGCTCTAGCAGTACATATCCAGAAATGTAATTGATTTCAAAAAATCGTTTTTAAACACAGCATATAAATCAATTGTATACATACATTCAAGATGAAATGACTGAAAATGTCCTTGAGACACATGAAAGCGTTTTTTTGAATGCCCTTGCACCATTTTTGGGACATTTTTAACATGGCTATGTAACTCCCATAATCAAAATCTAAATTTGCCAAGCACAGGTGGGAGCGTATTTACAAGAAACTTGCCCCATGAAGAACGCTTTCCATTTAAAAAGGGAAAAATAACATCATAGACACTCAAATGCCTTATAAATATGGCCCAAACAACCTATGAAGCTCTAGCAGTACATATCCAGAAATGTAATTGTTTTCAAAAATCGTTTTTAAACACAACATATCTGTTTCAGCTTACATGAGAGACCATGGAATGGGCTCCATGTACAACAATATCTTGTATTACTGCATGCCAGAATGCTAAACCGAATATGCAATTACAATTTCTCAAAGAAACAAAATCTATTTGTATATGACACATTTTAAAAACACAGCTTTCTTCATCATTTTCTCCTTAAATCATACTATTCTCTATCTAAATTAAATATATATTTTCTCACCTTAGCAAATACTTTTTGAGTTTAAAAACAGTCTCAGAAATACTCCAAATTGTCTTCAGCAGAACAAAGAGGATGCACTCCAGAGGCTGCAGCTATAGAAAGCACAGAAATGCTGATATTCTTTACACATATCTCTCATATTAGCCAATCATAACTCTTCCCTCACTTTTTTCAAATCAAAACCCTTCCCCCTCTGCCCTCTCTGCCTTTTTTGCTTAGCAACCACCTCCTGAAAGACCTCTCATGTTTGCAAGTTCACACAACAATGTTTCAATTGAACTCTGAACTCTCAGTGCACCTGCGTATCCAGTGCAATCTTTCATTAAATGTTTTTTCCTTGACCATTCAAATTACATCTTTCAAAGAACACATCCATGCACCCTAACTTTCTGTTTTCAGAAATGGAAATGCACCAATCACTGCTAATGAATCATTAGCACTGGAAATCCACAGTTTTTTTTCTTTGCAAACTCCTACTGTTTCAACTGCCCTTTCATTACCACACTTCATCTGACTGCAGCCCAACCTTCTCTCACCATGTTTAATGTCTGGATTGTTGGACATAGTTACATCTACTGGGCTCAAAGGTATGCTGAGAACAGAAATTTACCTAACCTCAATTTACAAGATGTGGAAATTAAGTGGTTGGGCCAAAGAGGATTAAAATGTCACCAATTGATACCATTGGTGAAAACCTTTATGCATTTGCCAAAACCTGACCTGTTAATTGTGCACTGTGGAGGTAATGATTTGGGCACTTTGACTGGGGTAGGTCTGGAAATGCTTTTAAAGGACACCTTTGAGCAATTGATGACACTTTTTCCTCAAACTGCCTTGGTATATTCCAATATATGCCAACGACAGAAATGGAGATGGTCCAACCAATTTTGTCCACAAATTGAGAAGTCGAGGAAGCATGTAAACAAATCTGTTTCAGCTTACATGAGAGACCATGGAATGGGCTCCTTGTACAACAATAACTTGCGTTACTACATGCAAGATATCTACAGAGGAGATGGAGTTCACTTCTCAGATGAGGGCAACAGAATTTTCATTTTGAATTTAAGACTGTGCATTGGTACCTACTTATAAGTACCAAAAAGTACCATAAACCCAAAAGCTCTTCTCAGAGCTACCCTACATCTGATCACTCACAATTATTATTTTTCTCTAACTTTTTTCTCTAATTTTCTACAAAATACGCTCAAAGAGCGCTACCCGGTACGCGAACTGGAAGCTAACCGCGCAAAATTTCTAAAAAAAATATTTTTTCCCCGCACATATGGTCCTCCTCAGCCACCCTCAGAAAACCTAGGGGGTCAAGATACATCTACCGTGCCCCCTTCTACCCATTCTGAACATTATTTGCCCTCCATCTTGTATCTTGATTCGACCGAAACACAAAATGGTGGACTCCCGTTACGCTGCTGGTTCGCGGACCGGACCGCTTCCCGGGAAGCGGTCCAATAAAAAAGGTGGGAAAGTAATTCACAGAAAAACGACTGGAGACACTCTCACCAAATATAGATTAGCTCATACTACATAACAATCCCTTTCATTTTCACAAATTTAGCCATTAAGCCTGTAGACCTCTCTAAATACCGTGAGGTAAATTACTTCACAAAACACATCTGAAGTGTTGGAATTGACAACCAATGAAAATGTTACTTTCATTTTCTACTTTTATTACCTGACATTTGATTGGTTATATACCTGAATATATATAAAGGAAGAGAAGAAAACACAGCCATTTTGACTGCTACTTCTTGTTGTACATTACATTTGAATACTTACCAAACACTTCAACTTGTTTGTGAAGGTAAGTTGTTATTTTTAAAACTGAAGTATATTGTGCACTATAACTTAATATGGTAAACTTTTTCTGATAGTTATATACTATCCCTCTGTAGTAGTTATAGATTTAGATGAAAGAGCTCTCCAACCCCAGCGCAGGAAACAACGACATCACCCCATCACAAGACCTCTGCAACTCCCTCGCCTCATACTTCCACAACAAGATCACGGACATACACAGCAGTTTCAACAACCAACCAACGCACACCACGGCCGACCAGCCACCCCCCCCCACCACCACCCTCCACGCCTGGACCCCGATCAGCACAGAAGACACCATCCGCACGATGAACTCCATCCACTCCGGATCACCAACCGACCCCTGCCCTCACCACGTCTTCAACAAGGCCGACGCTGTCATCGCACCCCACCTGAGAGACATCATCAACACATCCTTCGACACCGCCATCTTCCCTGAAAGCTGGAAACACGCCGAACTCAGCGCTCTACTCAAGAAACCAACAGCGGACCCCACCGACCTCAAGAACTACCGCCCCATCTCGCTTCTCCCGTTTCCAGCCAAAGTCATCGAGAAGACCGTCAACAAGCAGATGGCCGCCTTCCTCGAGACGAACGGATCCCTCGACCCCTCACAGTCCGGCTTCCGAGCCAAACACAGCACCGAGACCGCCCTCATCGCCGCCACAGATGACATCCGAGCCCTGATGGACAACGGAGAAACAGCGGCCCTCATCCTCCTAGACCTCTCCGCGGCATTCGACACGGTCTGCCACCGCACCCTAATACGGCGCCTCAGCAACATCGGAATCCAGGACAAGGCGCTGGAATGGATCATCTCCTTCCTCAACGGAAGAACACAGCGAGTCCGCCTACCACCGTACAAGTCAGAGGCCTCCGAAGTCATCTGCGGCGTCCCCCAAGGATCATCCCTGAGCCCCACCCTCTTCAACGTCTACATGAGCCCCCTCGCGGCCATCGTACGCAAACACCACCTCAGCATCATCTCCTACGCCGACGACACACAGCTGATCCTCTCCCTGACCAACGACCCCGCCGCCGCCAGAGCCAACCTGCACGAAGGGATGAAAGAGGTAGCCGAGTGGATGACGACCAGCCGCCTGAAACTGAACTCGGACAAGACGGAAGTCCTCATCCTGGGCCCTTCACCCTCCGCCTGGGACGACTCCTGGTGGCCCCCCGCCCTGGGCACCGCACCCAAACCAACTGACCATGCACGAAACCTGGGCTTCATCCTGGACTCCTCCCTCTCCATGACCAGACAAGTCAACAGCGTCTCCTCGGCGTGCTTCAACATCCTACGCATGCTACGGAAGATCTTCTGGTGGATCCCCACAGAGACCAGGAAGACCGTCACCCAGGCCCTCGTCACCAGCCGACTGGACTACGGCAACGCCCTCTACGCCGGGACCACCGCCAAGCTCCAGAAGAGACTCCAGCGGATCCAAAACGCCTCAGCCAGACTCATCCTCGACATCCCACGATCCAGCCACATCTCCGGACATCTGAGAGGCCTTCACTGGCTCCCCATCAACAAGAGAATCACCTTCCGCCTCCTCACCCACGCACACAAAGCCCTACACGACCAAGGCCCGAGCTACCTCAACAGCCGAGTCAACTTCTACGCTCCCAAACGCCACCTCCGATCAGCTAACCACGCCCTCGCCGCTGTCCCCCGCATCCGAAGAGCGACTACAGGAGGAAGATCCTTCTCCTACCTGGCCGCCAAGACCTGGAACTCCCTCCCGTCCGACCTGCGCCTGACCCAAGACCACCTCTCCTTCAGGAAGAAGCTGAAGACCTGGCTGTTCGAGCAGTAGCGGCACCACCCCTCCCCAGCGCCTTGAGACCCTACGGGTATGTAGCGCGCTCTATAAGTGTCACTGATTGATTGATTGATAGATAGACTTCTCTGTTATAGTTATGGATGGAGTTAGGCTTCTCTTGGTTAAATCACATACACTTTTTTATAGTCCTACTTCCACTCTGATACTATACACTGCCAAAAGTTGAATTCACTGATAAAAACTGCCTATCTAAAATTAATCCCAACAGTGCCCTATCTCTAGTAATATATATTTTTTTAATCCAAATTTCAGGCAAAATGGAAGGCGAGCAGCAAGTTCAATTTAAAATTGTACTGGAAGAGAGCAGCCAAGGAAACATTGATGAATTTATGGATGAAAGTAGGGACCAGGAACTACTTCAATGTGTGGAAGCAGTGGATAACCTGCTTAAAAATGAGGAAATTTTACACCCTCATAGACTTCAAAATATATTCAATGACAAATATGAAATTTCTGACGATGAAATGTTAGAAAATTTAATAAATTATGAAACACAATCAAAATAAAAAAAATGCTTAAAAAATAAAGAAAAAAAAATAATCAACAAAAACAACAAACAATTAACATACAGTATTTGAAAAGTTTATCATTCTTTTTTCCTTATAGTACGCTGCCTAGAACGCTTTCCGGTTCGCGTACTAGGCGCTCACCACGCAAAAAAAAAAAAAAATTTTTTTTTTTGCCCAGCTGGGCCCTTTTAAAACCTCCACATAAAACCTAGGGGGTCAACGAGGATCTACTATGCCCCCTTATGGTAATTTCCCCCTTTGTTTTGGCCTCCTCTTGTCTCTCGATCCTACCGAGAGACAAGATGGCGGCTGCTCCGGACTGTTTAGAATGTTGACAGACACAGGAGAGCCAATCAGATTCGCATCGCAAAGTTCCGTTACGCGAAAAAAGTACGCGAACCGGAGCGCTACCCGGAGCGCTGTTACAGATATATATCTTGTTTTGAACGTTAATTTCTCAAAATCCACTCAATAAAAAATAGTGAGACCTAGCAAAGGCACATCGGGCTAACAGTCCCTACAATTTTGCCAAGTTTCGTGCAAATCCATTTAGCCGTTCGGGCTAAAAGTGAGGCCAACCGCCCTATGGAAATTAACATGGGAAAAACGCGTTTTGGGACCCCCCTTTTTTCTCGGCCCCCACTTGATAGACATAGAATTTTCAGAAATCCCATAGGGAAAAAATCCTAACTATATATACCTACTGGCGACCGCCAGTAGGTAATATATATATATATATATATATATATATATATATATATATATATATATATATATATATAAAAGCAAAGTCCTGCAAGAGTGGCTCCCCACACGTTCCTCAGGTACAGATCTCTCGACACCAGATGTATGATTCAAAGTGGTTTTATTTTTCCCTCGCCATCGGCATGACGCGTTTCGGCCGTCAGAAACAGCCTTGATCACCATATATATATGAATTTGGCGCCAGTCACAGCAGACGAAGGCGTGATGCCGAAACGCGTCCTGTTTTGATTTTGAATAAATCACAAGAGTCTTGAAAAGAGAGTTGTGGAGTGCCGTCCATTTTTTTGCCGAAGTAAAAGAGACTTGGAGCGTCAATATATATATATATATATATATATATATATATATATATATATATATATATATATATATAGATAGATAGATATGCACAGGAGTGATTTGTACCTGTTGATCTACAAATTTAAATTGAATAAAATACATAAATGGCTTTATTATGACTTTGGTGGTCCTACAGCAGACGGTGCAATGCACTAATCTCTGTAGGTTCGCCAAACCCATGGTGCTGCCACCCGCCAAATTAGGAGGTAAATCCTGGTCTGGTGAGTGGTGATGCAGTGGTCTAAGACGGCGGTCTGTCAGGCTTATTGAGGAGCCAGACATGCAGACCACCATTCTCAGAGCTCCAATTGCACCTTCATGCATTGTGGGGCATACATGCCACACCGAGCAGGAACTGGGGGCTGGAACAACAGGAGGGCCCTACATGTGCCCCTCCCACACCCCCAATGCACCTCCAGGAGTGACAGGAGGCCCTGTTAGGGCCCCCTTTGCTACCTCTCCACCACCCTTTTCATGGCAGGCTCACCACCATGAAAAGGGCAGTAGACAGGCAACTCCTAACATGCCTGGTGGTGCGGCAGCGGCACCGCCAGCATATTAGTGCTGCTGACCGCTGTACAACCGCCAAACGAACCTTGATGCCCTGTGGTCATTTGTGTCTGAACGCCACGCTCATAATACTCCAGGCGGACCCGCAGTGTGGTAGTGGTCGGACCGCCACCACGGGTTCGGCGGTCCTATAGACCTCCGAACACATAATAAGGCCTAAAATGTGTCAACGCAAAACCCATGTACAGGGACCTGAT
Organism: Lissotriton vulgaris; assembly: GCF_964263255.1. NCBI lineage: Eukaryota > Metazoa > Chordata > Amphibia > Caudata > Salamandridae > Lissotriton > Lissotriton vulgaris. Next base: position 1,312,138,635 of record NC_141695.1, read on the forward strand.
ATTTCATTGAGTGATATCCTGATTGGTGAGGTGCAGGGTTTATTGGCATTATAGGCTTTACTAAGAGGGGGATTGTGAGGATCCAAATGTAGTACTTAAAACTCTAGGGATTGGTGTTAATATCCCAAGTAATAGCGATTTAGACCTAAATTCCGCTTAATTCCATCCTTACCTCATGATAATATTGATGTCTTTCATGCCATTGTAAGTAAGAAGTTTGTGTCCCTGAGAGTAGAGCCAGGGAGGATGCCGAGAATCTAACTCCATCTCAGAGAACAGCTCTGTAGTGATGAAGGGGGGAAATGTTGGTATTTTGGATATGGCAATGTATGAATGAGAAGTCGTGCAACAATTGACACAACCTGAATGCTATGAAGTGAGAACCACTGAAACAGTCTGTAATGCTACTTGTAAGTACCAGAAACACCTGATTGAATGGCATGATAGGAGGAGGGGGTTTGGATGATGACTAATGTAGCTTCCTGAGAAAAGATCATCAAAAGGTACCATCATTTGGTGTTACCCAGGGTGCACAGAAGTCTTGAATAACCCCCCTGGGAGACCAATTGTCTACTTTAATGAAGATTTCCTAGAAAACATCAATTTACATTGATTATCTTGCCCCCTTTGTCAAGGCCTTACCGGCATAATGCAGCGATAGTGGGGATTTTCTTACTAAAATACATGATGTGCTGTGGTCTTAATCTTTTCGGCTGATAACAATAGATATTACATCCCTGTATACAAATATTGAAAACCAATTTAGGGTACAGGCATGTAAGAATTATTTTAAAACAAGGTAAGTATGTTTGCTTGAACATAAGAGAGTCCTCAGCATGATCCGATATTTTTTGAAAGAGAATATTTTTCTGCATAATGGTGTGTACTATCAAGTGAAGATGGGGACTGCTATGTGCACTTGCTTCGCCCCCAGCTTCACGATTCTTGTGATGGGCTGATGGAAGTAGCAGGTGGCCTGGGCAGAAGATAATCAAGAGTACATGCGGATTGTGTTAATATGGACTTGCTATATCAATGATTTATTCTTATTGTGGAAAGGTCCCCGGGAAGAAGTGTGCATGTTCCTGAATAAAATGATTGATACCCCCCGCCAGCCCCGAGGGTGGCAGTCCCCGGGGCTGCTGGGGGGGGGGCAAAAGCCCCCCGCATACATATAGTTAAAGCCCCGGGGGTGGCGGTCCCCGGGGCAGGGGGACCCCTCCAGGCCCCCCATTATCAATAAAAACATTACCCCCAGGGTAAAGCGGGCTTCGTTTTTTTTTTTTTTCACAGTGTACGTGTACCATACGCGTATTCTGTGATTTAAAAAAAAAGATCCATGGGGATCATTGTGAAAACCCCTAAGCAGCCCTATGGGGTCAGGAAGTCCTACAGAAAATAGAAAACTTTTCCTGACAATCTACACACATATACAAATAAATAACAAATCACATTTATTCCCACATTAAATCAAAGCGAAGCACGCATTTCTATTACTTGAACTGTTGAACCCTTTCCAACTGACAAACATTTCAACCCTACCCCCATTCCACATTCTGCCAGTTACCATAGAAACACTTCAGGGAACACCTAACTAAGCACACATGTAAAAAGCTCATAATACATTGTTGCAAATCAAAACAGCAAGTGTGCTTGACTTGCCAATATACCAGCTTATCTTAAGTAATGTTCTTTTCTATCACTTTTTCTTAACCAATGAATTACAGGCTTTTAAAAAACAGAAAACTGCACCCTAGTTTTCTATCTAAAAAGTTTTCAAACAACCAATCACTTCTTTGTTTTTTTCAAAACTCCACTTATCCACCATTTTAGAAAAAAAAATCTTCAAACTGCCCTTTCATATACAGAGACCATCTGATTTCATCAAGACCTCTCTTCAAGATGCTTAGAGTGTGGATTGTGGGACACAGCATTATTTTCTGGAGTCAAAGGTACGGAGAACAGAAAGGTATTCACAAAGACCTAGGTTTACCAAATGTAGACATTAAATGGATTGGACAAAGAGGGTTAAAGTGCCACCAATTGATGCCATTGGTGAAATCCTTTTTGCATCTCCAACACCCTGACCTCATAATTGTGCACTGTGGTGGCAATGACCTAGGCACGTTGACTGGGGTAGGACTGGAAATGTTTATGAAGGACACCTTTACTGAACTGATGTCACTTTTCCCCCAAACTACCTTTGTCTATTCTAATATATGCCAAAGGCAGAATTGGAAACTAGTCCAATCAATTTTGTCCACAGATTGAGAAAGCTAGAAAACATGTGAATAAATCTGTTTCTGCTTTTTTCCGAGACTATAGAATGGGGTCCATTCACAACAACAATCTGCGTTTCAATATGCAGGACATCTAGATCTAGAGAGATGGTGTACATTTTACAGATGTAGGGAACCGAGTCTTTCTCATGAACTTTAGACTCTGCATCGGTACTTACTTGTGTAGGTATTAAAATCGCTCATAAACACAAGGGCTCTTTTTAGAGCCACATAAAACATGTAAACACATACACTTCATAATTATATGAAAAATATTTTTCTTTTTCTTGCTTAGGTACGCTTAGTGGACGACTTACAGACACTTTGCACCGTACATCGTACGTACATGCATGGTACGCGCACGGTAAATCTAACGTAAAATAAAAAATAGCCTCAATCACTAATTTTTATAATCCCCGGGGACCCCATCCCCCAGGGCTGAAATACAACGTTGGGGAGGGTAGGGGGAGCCCCAATGCCCCCACTGCCCCAGCTGGCTCCCCGCATCCTTCAGGAGCCGGCATTGCTTTTCATCACAGAGAGCAGCTTACATGCTGCTCTCTCTGACGAAAAGCAATCTTCTTTCCTTCTTGAAAAAGAGAGCAGGTTTCCTGCTCTCTCTTTCAAATAGGAAAGCAGTTTGCTATGGTAGGGTGGGAGTCACGAGGCTCCCGCCCTACTTTAGTAAACAGCAGTATCCCGAGGGTAGGCACCCCGGGAAACTGCAGGAGCCGGCCCTGGGGGGTGGCGGTCCCCAGGGCCACTACAAGGCTCCAGTATTCAAAATCTCCGAGGGGTGATGGTCCCCGGGGCTGGGGGGTCCATCACAGACCCCCCTTTTTTCTATATTAGAGCCCCGGGGGGGGGGGTGGCGGACCCCGGGGCGTGTGGGGGGGCTTAAGCCCCCCACACAGGTGTTTTCTAAATTCTTTTTTAAATGAAGCCCTGGGGGGTGGCGGTCCCCAGGGCTATGGGGGGCCATGAGCCCCCAGCATACATATAGTTAAAGCCCCGGGGGATATGGTTCCCAGGGATTATAAAAAAATTTGTGATAAAGGCTCTTTTTTTTTACGGTAGATTTACCGTGCGGGTACCATGCACGTATGTACGATGTACGGTGCAAAGTCTGTAAGTCGTCCCGTAAGCGTACCTAAGCAAGAAAAAATCATTTTAAAAGATATGTTTTACAGATATCTATTAAGTTTATGTGTTTATATGTTAGTTGGTTCTAATAAGACCGTTTCTCTTTATTGGTACTTATAAGTAAGTACTTATGCATAGCCTAAACTTGTTGAGGAGCAGTGTTTTATAGAGTGCTGAACTTTTGACCTCTGTTGACAGTTGGCTTTTGCATGACCTGTTGGGGGTAGGGTGGAAAGTTATGTCAATTGGAAAGGTTTGAAATGTTGAACCAATAGAAATGTGTGTTTGGTTTTGAATCAATGTGAAGGAATTTGATTTGTTATTAACATGTATATATGCGTAAATTGAGAGGGAAAATGTGCCATTCTATGGTTCTGCTGCAAGCACTGAAGTAGAGAGATTCTGTATAAGACTATCTGCTGTGTGAGTGGCATTCTTCTTAATCTACCAATCAGTTTGAGAGGTGAGTTGATAACTTGTAAGGGAATGTTTGTGGTGCATTTTATTTTTAGTAAGATTAATGTGTTTATCCTTCTAAAGTTTGTAGAATCATATTCTGAGTTTGTCTGCATTTGGATAACTATTGTGATAAAATCATTTGGCAAGTTAATGTGTTTAGTGAGTCACCTTTGTGCAATAAAGTGCAATACTAAAAAATGTAGAATATGTGCAGTCACTTTTTTAGTTGTAGAGTAGTCAATACTGTTGCTTGCTTAGAATTAGACTTGTGTTCTAAATCTATAATTTTGTAGTAAGTATGCATACACCGCTGCATACACTCTTGGGCAGATTTACAAGCCCCTTGCACCTCTTTGTTGTTCTATTGTGTCTTTTTCTGGATGTAATGTTGGCAAAAATAATGCAGCATATTGGAAATGTATTTGCAAAATGAGTCAGGATTGTCCACTGAAATGTAATAGTTATATACATGGAATGTGTGCAGTCACTTAAATGTTTTAGTGTAGCAAATGTGTTTTGGTAAAATGTATGGTCTCATATTTTTTGTCTAGATTCACACTGAGCGTCTGTGTACATTAAGGAATTATACTTGCCCCTTTTCCCATAATCTCCCCCTCTCTCCTCACAGTCTACCTCTCTCTGCTTATACTGTACCCTCTCTTCTGATATTCCCCCTATTTTCTTATTCTCAATTCTCTCTCCTCACAGTGCTCCTTGTCCTCATAGTCCCCCCTGTCCTCATATTCCCCCTCTGTCCTAATTGTCCCCTCAGTCTTCTAATACTCTCTGTCACGTTTTAGGCCCTTAAAATGAGAACTGCATCTCCCAGAGTGCCTGCTGCTTAGTCTGTTGTTTGTGTCTTTGCTTGGTTCTTTCCGTTTCTATATCTTTTCTGTTTCCCTTCCTTCCGGTGCTTGTCACCTGTGAAGCCTGTCTATCCTGAACCTAAGCGTTTGTCTAAGCCTTACGGGGCCCCTGGTTATTTCCTTGTGGAATATTTGATTGCTCGGATTGAGCGGAGACCGAGCAAATGCGGTGCTGATAGACTTTCCTGCTGCTCGGCTCGTCTGTGCCCTTTGACCTGGAGCCGCGCTGATAGAAGGAGTCGGAGCCTGCTGCTTATTCGGGTACGTGAGCATTGTGGGGCTTCACTGTACAAGGGCTGAGCCACGGAACGCCGATTGTACAGAGCCTCCTCTCCGTACAGTGACAGAAGTGGACGCTTCTAATTAACATTCTTTCTTGGAGCTCTGTGACTCTTATCTTTTGAGCTCCGCCCATATGTTTATCGGCTTGGAGATTGTTGGATTAGTTGGAGCTGTTATCTCCTGTGGATCGGAAATCAAATGAACTAGTGTACATTTACTTGCCACGGAGAGTTGGAACAGGCTAATTGAATTACGAGACTTCATTGAGAGAGCACATTAGCTTCCTAGATGTGCATTCAAGACTAATAGTTTGCTCTTTCTCTGGAGGTGTGACACTGAATTTGTTTTCTTTTATTTTACCTTTCTTCATCAATTTTCCTCTTGGATGTTTGTGGCAGTTCAGACTAGTGAGTATACACGGTGTATCTATATCTCTATTTCTCTTGGTTACATGAAGGGGGAGGGGGTGAGTATTTCTTCTTGTGTATCCATGCAGACTCAGCAAGCAGATTTAGAGAGGAACACCTAACCTGTCTTCGCCTGCTGTAGATGGTTTCTGGCTGCCAGCTTGTTATATTTTCTTTCTCCATTTCTTCCCCTTCCCTGGGGGAGGTCTTCCTAGAGGAGTGTTATACCTATGGCTCGTCTGGGGAACCGCTCCTAGGGAGGAAGGAATTAGGCTACAACATCGCTCCTGCTGCATCTGAATATTAAGGTTAGTCATCCTGCCTAGTTTGTGACACTCTCCCTTCTTTTTATACTCCCTCCTCTGTCCTCTTACTCCTCCCTCTCTCATTATACCTCTCTCTTAACAATTCCCCAGTCAGTATACATGCATTGCTGCATACACTCTTGGGCAGATTTACAGTCCCTTATGGCTCTTTGTTGTTCTATTGTGTCACTTTTTAGATGTAATGTTGGCAAAAATAATGTAGCTGATTGAATATGTATTTGTAAAATTAATAAGGGTTGTCCAGTGAAATGTAGTAGTTATATACATGGAACGTGTACAGTCACTTAACCGTTTTGGAGTAGTAAATGTGTTTTGGTAAAATGCATGGTCTTATTTTTTTTGTCTAGAATCACACTGAGCATTTGTCTACATTAAGGAATTATAATCGCCTCTTTTTCTATATTCTCCCCTGTCTCTCCTCACAGTCTCCTTCTCCCTGCTTACACTGTCCCTTCTCTCCTGATATTCCCCCTCTTTCCTTATTCTCACTTTTCTCTCCTCATAGTGCTCCTTGTTCTCATACTCCTTCCTGTCCTCATATTCCCCTCTCTGTCCTGTTACTCCTCACTTTCTGCTCATATTCCCCCTTCTATTCATATTCTCCACTGTCCTCATAGTCTCCCTCTCTGTGCTCATACTTCGTCCTCTGTCCTTATATTCCTCCTCTCTTTTCATTCTTACCTCTCTCCCCTTATACTCATTCCTGTCTTCATACTGTCCCCTCTCTCCTCTTACTTCCCCCTCTCTCCTCATAATCCCTTTTGTCCTTATATTTCCTCTGTCTTCAGACTCCTCCTCTCTGTGTTCATACTTCTCTTTTTCTCCTCATATTCCTCCTCTTTCCTTATTGTGTCCCCTGTCTTGTAATACTCCCCCTTCTTTTTATACTTTCTCCTGTCTCCTTTTACTCCTCCCTCTCTCCTCATACCTCCCTGTTTAGAATTTCCCAGTCAGTATACATACACTGCTACATAAACTGTTGTGTAGATTTACAAGCCCCTTGGGCCTCTTTGTTGTTCTATTGTGTCACTTTTTGGATGTAATGTTGGCAAAAATAATGTAGAAAATTGCATATGTATTTGCAAAATGAGTCAGGGCTGTGCACTGAAATGTAGTAGTTATATAAATGGAATGTGTGAAATCACTTAAACGTTTTAGAGTAGTAAATGTGTTTTGGTAAAATGCATGGTCTCATATTTTTTGTCTAGAATCACACTGAGCGTCTGTGTACATTAAGGAATTACACTCGCCTTTTTTTGCATATTTTCCCCCCTCTGCACTCACAGTCTACCTCTCTCTCCTTATACTGTCCTCTCTCTTAAGATATTCCCCCTCTTTCCTTATTCTCACTTCTCTTTCCTCATAGTGCTTCTTGTCTTCATACTCCCCCTTGTCCTCATATTCCCTTCTCTGTCCTGTTGCTCCTCCCCTTCTAATCATATTCCCCATTGTCCTCATAGTACCCCTGTCTGTGCTCCTACTCGCCTCTTTTTCCATATTCTCCCCTATCTCTCTTCACTCTCTCTCTCTCTCCTCATACTCTTTCTTCTCTCCTTATCCCCCATTTTTTTCTGTTACTCCACCCTCCCTGCTCATTTGTCCCCCTTTCCTTATACTCCACCCTCTCATTATACTCTCCCATATTTTCTGATACTTCTCCCTCTTTCCTCATACACATCCTTGTCTACTTATACACAGCTGTGTGTTTTTATACTCCTCTCTATTTCTTCATTCTCACTCCTCTCTCTTCATATTCTTTCCTGTTTCCTCATACTGCTTGTGTGTCCTAATACTCTGAAGCACTTATAAATTCAGTCAGGCACTCTCCTTACAGAAGTGTAATTTTTTAGTCAGTACTCAAGTATTGATGCAGTGAAGTAGGGATTAGTAGATTAACTGCTTAATTTTTTTTATATTGTTATATATATTTTTTATAACAGATTCTATTAATCAACAGTAAAAGAAATTCATCATGCCTTCAAAAAGTTAAAAGAGGAAACAACAGAATAAAGCTTATTATTTAAAGAGAAGTCATCCACAAGATTTACCTGAACAACAATGTGTGAACAAAAAGAAAAAAAGTTCTGGTAAGAGAACGAAGATTTTTTTGAAGAACGTATCAAGTACTAGGAGTAGTGTGCACAATATCCAAAATACAAATTGTGTATCTGCAAGTAAAAAGAAAAGCAAGAGAAAATAAAACTTGGGAATTGATCTTGTAAAAAAACAGTGTATAGTAAAAGGAGGAAGAATCAATTTTAGGAAGTGAAGAAATGTAAAAAAAAAACAGCATTTTATAAGAAGAAGAAACGTATAGAAAATGTAGTTGAGAAAGCTTTTGAATTGAAAAAAAAATTGTTTCTTTTAGTAAAAATAGAATTCGATCACTAGATAAGCCAATCCATTTAATGAAGGCCAAAAGTAAGTGGAGAAGAGTAATTAACAGAAGTAATTTTTAAGAGGCTTTTTTGGGTGAATGGAAACATAGTTCACGTTCTGAGCCTTTTTTTAATGAAGAGAGTTATTTTCAGAGTAATGATTTGTTGCATGCAGTTGACACTAGTGGTCGTGCTTATGAGGTTAGAAATGGTTGTCCTATTGAGAAAGAGAAAATTGTTCCTAGAAATGCAGAAGAGGTGTTAGCTGATGAAGTTTTAGGGAGACGTCCTAAAGCTCCAGTGTACACTTGGAATTGTAGTAGTATTTTTCATGTACGGCAGGAATCTATTGGTATTTTATGCAATTTCTTACATAACCGTACTAAGAAAAGTGTTAAACAAAAGATTAAGATGTTGCAAGGACTAGGCCCTTGCAGAGTGAGAGAAAATACTGGTTTGCAAGGTCATTCTCTGGCTTGTCTTGCTAAAAAAGTAAGTTGAAGTGTTTTTCACCATTTCAGGATGTTAGCAATACATCATACTGAAATGAGGAAATTAGTCAGAAGATTGTATTATGCAAAAAGTCCTGCACTAATGTTAAAAAAGTTGAACAGTGCTCTTTTGCCTGGATCTGTATCAGATGTAATTAACGTTTGTGATGAAATTCAGGTTAGTTACTTTGGTTCTGAGGAAGACAGTGCAGAAATTGATACATTAATAGAAGGAAATGTGGAAGAGAATGTACAACATTGTAGTACAGAAAATGTTGAGCAAGAAATTACAAAGATTAAGGTGATTTCAGGTGAAAGGCCAAATTATTCTTGTATTTCTTGTTGACGTACTCATTATAAAAATCAGACCAGGACTGTTGATCTGTATTTAAAAAGTGAAAAGGAAAATAATAATGAGTGGATGGAATTTGCAACTTATTTGTTGGTAGAGAATTGTTTTGATTTGAGTTCTGATCAGCGTATTTATAAATATTGTTATAACAAATTAGATGAGAACAAAATGCCTGCTTGAGCTGTGCATAATAATCTTGAGTTGATAAATATTCCTTCTGCACTGATTGATTTAAATACCTATGAGTCTATTCTTATTCAATGTGTGCGTCCATTTCAGTCTATTGTTCGTATGGAGCCTAAGACAGGAAAATTGCCTCCTTCAGATTTACAGAGAGGATTAAAGGGAAGAGTTGTATATTTGCCTCTAGATTTAAAGAAAAATATTGAAACAATTGGTGTAGAAAATGTAGAAGATGAACCTTTAGTTATTCTTGTTAATGCATTCCTACTAAGAGTAAGAAAATCTGGCAAGAATTATTGGATGTTAGGAAAGTGAAAAAGGAAACATTGTATCTGGTAAAAAATAATCAATATTATAAAAATGTGTATGTGAGAGAAGAAGAAATAACTGTAGAAGAAGATAGCGACTCGCCATCTGGACAAATTGAAAAAGTGGATGTGTCCAGAACTGAAGAAATCTATGAACATTACAGTGCTCATCCACTTCATTCTAAAGAAGTGAAGGGGAATACTAAAGAGTTATTCCAAATGAAAGAAGCAAAGGGAAGTCCCATTAGTGTATGGGAAAAAAAGCTTGGAAGCTCGTTGTTTCCCTCAGTTGTTTCCCACAGGAAAAGGAGGACGATATGATGAACGACCTGTGCAGATTCCTGCATCTGAATGCCGGACATCAACATGAAAACATTTTTTAATTAAAGTAATTACAACTTATCTACAGAAAACAACTGAGTCACATTTGTCTTGTGTTGTCACTGCTCCAACTGGGTTGGCGGCACACAATATTAAAGGAATTACTTTATATTGTTTATTAATGCTACCAGTAGAGCATGTAAACAAATTGGAATTCCACAAGCTATCTGGAGAAGCTTGCTGTGAAGTTTCAAGAGTGTTGAAGAAAATTAAACTTCTCATTATTGATGAGGTAAGCATGGTAACAAACTTAATGCTTGCCTTTGTGCATTTAAGAATCCAGCAAATTTTTAAAACAGAGTATGACGTATTATTTGGAGGAAAGCACATCATAGTTTTTGGAGATCTACTACAACTTACTCCTGTAAAAGGACAACCAGTGTTTAAAACACTGGCGCATGAAGATACCAGAAAGTCTTTGGGGAGCATTGGAAATGTTAACATTTGGTCATTTTTTGAACATAAGGAATTTATTACAAATAAGCGACAGGCAAATGATGCAGATTATGGAAGTATTCTTCAAGATTTTACGAATTGGAAAAGTGACAGAACATGGCAAGCAAGCTTTACAGAGACAATTACTTTCCAATTTGCTTCCAAATGAAAATATTGTTCCTGAGAAAATATATATGAGAATTGCAGAAAACAAATCTGTAATCTGCTTAATGCCAACACTGCGTGAATGTTCTATATTCAATGAAGAAATTTTAAAGTTGGAAAATGAAGAAATTATTAAATTGGAAGCTATTGATAAAATAGAACATGAAGGAATTACTATTAAATCGACCGAAAAGTTGAAGAGGAAACTGGATTCTTTAGAGAAATCAATAAGTAAAACTGCTGGTTTAAAAAAGAATTTATATGCATGTGTAAACTGTAGAGTAATTTTAGGACGTAATTTGAATGTGGAAAAAGGTTTAGTAAATGGAGCAGAGGGTAAAATTGTTGATTTCGTTAATTATGTAAATAGAGATGGTATTGAATTTTTGAAAATCAAAATTGATGAAATTGAAGATGTACAACAATTTAGTCGTTGTTCAGCTCGGTTTTTGCTTGTAAAAGATTTATATGTTCGCAGAAAACAGTTTCCTATTTCTTTGGCATATGCGGTGACCATTCATACATCTCAAGGTTTAAGTGTAGATGGTGCTTTAGTGAATATTGGAAGTACCGTGTTTAAAGAAGGTATGGCATATGTTGCTTTGTCTCGAGTGAGAACTTTATCTGGATTGTACTTGATTGATTTTGTTATAACAAATTAGATGAGAACAACATGCCTGCTACAGCTGTGCATAATAATCTTGAGTTGATAAATATTCCTTCTGCACTGATGGATTTAAATACCTATGAGTCTATTCCTATTCAATGTGTGCATCCATTTCAGTCTATTGTTCGTATGGAGTCTAAGACAGGAAAATTGCCTCCTTCAGATTTACAGAGAGGATTAAAGGGAAGAGTTGTATATTTGCCTCTAGATTTAAAGAAACATATTGAAACAATTGGTGTAGAAAATGTAGAAGATGAACCTTTAGTTATTCTTGTTAATGCATTCCTACTAAGAGTAAGAAAATCTGGCAAGAATTATTGGATTTTAGGAAAGTGAAAAAGGAAACATTGTATCTGGTAAAAAATAATCAATATTATAAAAATGTGTATGTGAGAGAAGAAGAAATAACTGTAGAAGAAGAGAGTGACTCGCCATCTGGACAAATTGAAAAAGTGGATGTGTCCAGAACTGAAGAAATCTATGAACATTACAGTGCTCATCCACTTCATTCTAAAGAAGTGAAGGGGAATACTATAGAGTTATTACAAATGAAAGAAGCAAAGGGAAGTCCCATTAGTGTATGGGAAAAAAAGCTTGGAAGCTCGTTGTTTCCCACAGGAAAAGGAGGACGATATGATGAACGACCTGTGCAGATTCCTGCATCTGAATGCTGGACATCAAGATTGTATGCAGAAGATCTAAGATTTCGACAATGTATTCCGTATTTGTTTCATCTTTTGTTTGAGAGTGATTTGTCTGGACTTTCTTATGCAGTAAACCATATATTGAATACAGGTGTACATCTGCAAAATGTTTCGGCAAAGGAATTTATGGATAAAGTACAGCAGAAAGATAATGTTTTGGAATCTCAGCTAATTAATCTCATGGCATGTCAGTGGGGTACTAATGAGTACTGGTACCGTCGTCATGGGGAACTAAAATGTATGATAAGAAACTTAGGAACTCCTACATGGTTCCTTACTCTGAGCTGTGCTGAATATGCTTGGGATGATTTACTTCAATTTCTTTGAGAGGCAAATCCAAATATACTAAATATTGAATACAAGACACCTGGAGAATTGTGCTCTTTGGATCCAGTTGATGTATGCAGGTATTTCAGTCATAGATGTGAAGCTATGATGTCTTTTATCACCAATAAAAAAAATCCTCCTCTTGGAGAGGTTCTGGATTTCTTTTGGAGAAAGGAGTATCAAGCGAGAGGTGCTTCTCAATACATATGCTAATATGGATCAAAGATGCTCCCAAATTTTGAACAGACTCAGATGATACTGTGTTGTCTTTTATTGAAGAATATGCTACATGTGATATACCCAAAAGTACATAAGATAAAGACTTAAGACAACAAGTCTTACAATTCCAAAGCCATCGTTGTGGGAAATACTGTTGTCGAAAGTACAAATCTATGGAAAAATTCTACACCAAATGTCGTTTTTGATTTCCACCTCCTGTAATATTGAAAGGAAGAGTGAACAGTTTTATGTAATCTTTGCGACATACTATCAGAAGAAATACCTACAACTTAAGAAGAAATGAAGAGTCAAAATACATAAATGACTACAACCCAGTCATTTTGCCCATGTTGAATGCTAACATGGATATTCAATATGTAGCGGACAATTCTATTGCTGTTGCTCGATATGTAACATCCTACATAACAAAATCAGAAAAGACGGGGAAGAGATTTCCCATGAGAAGAGTCTAAGTAAGAAATTATATAGTTACAGTTTGAAGATGTTATCTCATCGAGGAATTGGAGCAAATGAATGCCTGGATCACTTATCATCTGCGAGTCTATACTCCAAATCTAGAAGAATCATTTGGGTGAGTCTAGGTCTTGTTGCAACACGAAATCGAGTACTTAAATCTGTACAAGAAATTTAATATTTAGCTGAAAAAGAGCCAGAAAGTACAGATATTGTGAAAACTAATATGTTGGATACATATTATCCAAATAGAAGTCATCATCTTGGGAACATTTGTCTCTATGAAGTGCTGCAAAACTATATTTTTTAACGGAATATTACAGAAAACATCAATAATGGTATATATGCCGTGATTGGTTGTGAAGGATGTTTGGTAAAACAAAGAAAATGACATTTTTGATTAATCACCGTAAACTGAGTTGCAAATCTCCTGACAAAAGGGAATTTTACTACTTAGCTCTTTTGCAACTTTTCAAGCCGAGGCGTTCAGAATTGGAATTACCTGGAGATTTTGAGAGCTATGAAGATTCCTTCAATGCAAGTAAAGATACTATAGAATGTCCTGTTTGTGTTAATTAAGCGAAAATGTTGAACAACGAAATTGAGCAAGAAGCTACAATTGCAGCTGAGATTGCTAGAGACAGTTTTCAAGACAGTCAAACTTCTGCTCCGTTGAGTCTGGATCCACTAGGAGAACCAATTGTTCAAAATTAAGCAGCAACTGCTATGGAAGAGGTGGAAACAGCAATGTATCAAGCTCAAGAAGATGTAACAAAGTTAGGAAACTTGGAAGAACAACTAAATGTTGAGCAGAAACAAATATATGAGCAAGTGAGAGAACAGATTAACCATGGATTACTTCATGAAAAGCAAGAGTGCTCTTGCTCATCATTTCAACCTATCCAAATGTACGTGAGTGGACAAGCTGGAACAGGAAAATGTCTTTTAATTAAAGTAATTACAACTTATCTACAGAAAACAACTGAGTCGCATTTGTCTTGTGTTGTCACTGCTCCAACTGGGTTGGCGGCACACAATATTAAAGGAATTACTTTATATTGTTTATTAATGCTACCAGTAGAGCATGTAAACAAATTGGAATTCCTTAAGCTATCTGGAGAAGCTCGCTGTGAAGTTTCAAGAGTGTTGAAGAAAATTAAACTTCTCATTATTGATGAGGTAAGCGAGGTATCAAACTTAATGCTTGCCTTTGTGCATTTTAGAATGCAGCAAATTCTTAAAACAGAGTATGACGTATTATTTGGAGGAAAGCACATCATAGTTTTTGGAGATCTACTACAACTTACTCCTGTAAAAGGACAAACAGTGTTTAAAACACTGGCGCATGAAGATACCAGAAAGTCTTTGGGGGGCATTGGAAATGTTAACATTTGGTCATTTTTTGAATATAAGGAATTTATTACAAATAAGCGACAGGCAAATGATGCAGATTATGGAAGTATTCTTCAAGATTTTACGAATTGGAAAAGTGACAGAACATTGCAAGCAAGCTTTACAGAGACAATTACTTTCCAATTTGCTTCCAAATGAAAATATTGTTCCTGAGAAAATATATATGAGAATTGCAGAAAACAAATCTGTAATCTGCTTAATGCCAACACTGCGTGAATGTTCTATATTCAATGAAGACATTTTAAAGTTGGAAAATGAAGAAATTATTAAATTGGAAGCTATTGATAAAATAGAACATGAAGGAATTACTATTATTTCGACCGAAAAGTTGAAGAGGAAACTGGATTCTTTAGAGAAATCGATAAGTAAAACTGCTGGTTTAAAAAAGAATTTATATGCATGTGTAAACTGTAGAGTAATTTTATGACGTAATTTGAATGTGGAAAAAGGTTTAGTAAATGGAGCAAAGGGTAAAATTGTTGATTTCGTTAATTATGTAAATAGAGATGGTATTGAATCTTTGAAAATCAAAATTGATGAAATTGAAGATGTACAACAATTTAGTCGTTGTTCAGCTCGGTTTTTGCTTGTAAAAGATTTATATGTTCGCAGAAAACAGTTTCCTATTTCTTTGGCATATGCGGTGACCATTCATACATCTCAAGGTTTAAGTGTAGATAGTGCTTTAGTGAATATTGGAAGTACCGTGTTTAAAGAAGGTATGGCATATGTTGCTTTGTCTCGAGTGAGAACTTTATCTGGATTGTACTTGATTGATTTCGATGAGACAACAATTAGTGCAGATGTGAATTGTGTGAAAGAGTATAATAGGTTAAGAAGAGAATATGCACCCAATTTAGGTCAATATCCTGTATTTGAAAAGTGTGTGGTAGGTAGAAAAAGAAGATTTGAGAATATCTGTAGTGAAGCTGTAGAGAAAGAATAAAACAAGATGAAGTTGTGATTGCAAGCAAAAAGAAAAAGGACAGTGTTGAAGACAATGTTGGTTATCACTTTGAAAATAGTTCTGGTGTCAACTGCTATGCTAATGTAGTTGTTAATGTTGTTTTTTTTTAAAGTTTACAACAGCAAATTGTTGAAAATCGGGAAGAAAGGTTCTGTTCCTTGTTGTATTCTGTTTATGAGAAATGTAGTAGTGATAAAAGTAAAAATGTATGCAGAATATTCAGCAAGATTGTCAGGAATTTCTAATGTATATGCTTGTTGTATTAGAAGATGAAGGTATAAATATTGAAAACCTTTTTGGCCTTTCTTATAAATGGCAGCATGACTGTGAAAATTGTTTGTTTACATGTAGCACTAACATAGACAGTGAAAGATTTATATATTTGAGTTTACCAGACTGTGAATCAGTGTCTTTTAACAATCTAGTTAGAGGAGCAAGTCAAAACATGGAGTGTAGCCAATGTAAATCAGAAATTTCATCAACATTATTTATAGAGAGATATGGACATTGTGTAATTTTAATGCTGCAACGTTGTAGAGCTGATGGAAGAAAATTGGAAACTTTAATAAAAAAATATTGTAGCTACTCAACTATCAATATCAGGAAGAACTTTTGTAGCTGTAGCAATTATTTTTCATGATGGACCTTCTATAACATCTGGACATTACACTGTTTATTTAAAATGTCTGAAAAGTTGGATACATTGTAATGATAGGCAATTGGTTTTTAAACGTTTTCCTAAGGAGTTACCAAATTCTTACCTAATATTTTTAAAGCCAACATTTTAGGAACAATATTTGGCCTTTCAGGATTACTGCTGTTAAGGTACGTTGGTCTGGTGTTGTAGAGTACTTTGTAAGTGAGGCTGAGGAGCTTGAAGGTGATCCTCTTGTTGATGTGAAGCCAGTGTAGATCTCTCAGGTGGTGGGTGATGTGGCTGCGGCAGGGGACATTAATGATGAGTCGGCGGAAGTGTTTTGCACTCCTTGGAGTCGTTGTAGGTATTTGTCCGAGTTGAGATTTAGAGAGTTGATCCTTATGCAGTTGGTTACGTCTTTCGGTGATATGTGGCTCCTTGGTGAAGGAGAAGATGAATTGGGTGTTGTTGTCTTAGCAGATAATGTTCAGGCTCTGATGGCAGGCCACTTGTGTGAGGGTACCATGTAGATGTTGAATAGCGTCAAGTTTAGGGATGAGCCCTGGGGGACGTTGCAAATGATGTCGGTGGTTTTGGATCAGAAAGGTGGGAGACGGATGCTGAGAATTACTATTGAGGAACTTCTGAACTAAGAATTTGAGATATACTATTTGGCCTTGAGGAAAAGTATGTAAAACTATTAAGGACTATTTGTTGAATATTTTGTCAGCATATATTTAAAAGTAACTTTGTTTTCAGTGTATGAAAATTAATGATAGTGTTTTGGTATTTTAAGATTGTTTGAGATATCTCATAGTTACGTGAGAAATTGCTGTTGGAAAAAACCATTTAACATATGTTTTATTTCTATTTTTTAGATTGTTATTGAAAATGTTAAATGTTTTTTTAAGATAATCTTATTGATTGTATTTTTTTGGGCCACTGTTATGTGAGGAGTACTATTGAACTCACTGTTTCTAGTGAAATTCAATATATTCTGAGAACAGCAAAAAAGGCAAATGAAATGCTTTACAAATTATTTTGTGTTGTAAAAGATATATTGTAACTGTATTTTTATTTGTCTTCCACAGATGCTTATTTTATAATATATATTTTTTTTATTATTTATAATGTTTAAGGTAAGTATAAGTAACTGTTAAAAATGGCCGATGGAATGTGCTTCAACAGAGCTGAATTAACAAAACATGGATGGAGTACATAAGTGTGCAAAGATGGTTTGTATCTCTTAAAGACATTTGAAAAACTTAATATATATTTATGCTGAGTGTACTAGTATTCTTTGCATTTTACTACAACACATCTACTAGTTTGGAACAGGAAAGGTGAATAGACATATTGTACTTTTTTTAGTACTGCATTTTATTATAACAGCCTGAGTTTTTTCCTATAGAGCTAAGGAATGACTGGTTTGAAAATTTAAGAAAATTTAAAAACTGAACATTCATATAAATAATTATATTTATATAATCGTATAAAGTAGTTGAGAATGGTATTTGTATAATATTTTTTTAGGGCAAAATAGTTGATAAAGCTAGTTGTGTGTTATGTATTAGAAAAAATGATAAAATGAAGTGTTTATGTTTTTGTGCAAGGACCGACAACATAAGAAATTCACTATGGAAAATCAACAAAACAATATGGAAGACGATTTCAAAATTAGTAACAGTGTCATAAAAGAGCTGAACATACCTTTCACAAGCAGCGAGAATGAAGAGGAAGAAATTAATGCTACAGATATCAGCTGTGATTTTCTAGACGAAACCTCAGATGCTGATTTTGTGGAAGCATTACATGACATCGAGTTTGATCATATGACTTTTGAAATTGATTACCAGGAAAAGGAAATACCTGATGAAATTATTTTAGAAGCTCTATTAAATTATGAAATGTTACAAGAATAAATGTATTATTATATATTAATAATGGTTTGAGAAACTCTCCTTGCAGAATTGTAATCATTCAGCTAGTACCCAAGTACTCATGGTGCAAAGTGGGCCTTAGGGCATGGACTGCTTCACACCCCTATAGACTATGCATGCACCGACAAACTTGTCTTTTATAGCTTCTAGTCCCAAGTCTATATCCTTACACTTCCAGCAAACTCTATATGATTGCTGATTCAGTATTGTACTGAGCTATTCAGCAGAATGTCCTTATCTATGCACTGTGCTAAAAATGAAGCTCTTTTAAATTCAGTCGGACACTCTCCTTGCAGAACTGTAATTATCCAGTCAGTACCCAAGTAATCATGGAGCAAAGTAGGCCTTAGGCCATGGACTGCTTTAAACCCCTATAGACTATGCATGCAGTCTTCTATGTACCTGCAAATTTGTTTTTTCACCTTCGATTCCCCAGTCTGTATCATTAGACTTTCACCAATCACTCTCATACTACTGTTTCAATATTGTAGTGAACCATTCAGCAGTATTTGCTTACATATGTACTGTGGCAAAACTGAAGCTGTTATAAATTCAGTTAGGCACTTTCTTTGCAGAACTGTAATCATCCACTCAGTACCTAAGTACTCATGCATTAAAATAGGCCTTAGGCCATAGACTGCTTCAAACTCCTATAGACTTTGCATGCAGTCTTTTATGCACCAGTAAACTTGTCTTTTATACCTTCAATTCCCCAGTCTGTATCCTTACACTTTCAGCCACCACTATCACACTACTGTTTCAGTATTATAGTGAGCCATACAGCACTATGTGCTTATCTATACACTGCTCTAAAAGATAAGCTGCTATACATTCAGGCAGACACTATCCTTGCAGAAGTGTAATAATTCAGCCAGTACCAAAGTACTCATGGGGCAAATTGGGCCTTAGGGCATGGACTGCTTAAAACCCTTATAGACTATGCATGCACTGTTCTATGCACCGGCAAACTTGTGTTTTATACCTTCAATTCCCCAGTCTCTATCCTTACACTTGTTTGCTCATTCAGTATTGTACTGAGGTATTCAGCAGAGTGTCCTTATCTATGCACTGTGGTAAAAATTAAGCTCCTATAAATTCAGTCATGCACTCTCTTTGCAGAACTGTAATCATGTAGTCAGTACCGAAGTAATTATGGAGCAAAGTAGGCCTTAGGCCATGGACTGCTTTAAATCCCTATAGACTATGCTTGCAGTCTTCTATGCACCTGCAAACCTGACTTTTATGTCTTCTATTCCCCAGTCTGTATTCTTACACTTTGAGCAAACAGTCTGTCATTGCTGATTCAGTATTGTACTGAGCCATTCAGCAGAATGTCCTTATCTATGCAGTCTGCTAAAACTGAAGCTCTTATAAATTTAGTTAGTTACTCTCCTTTCCAAACTGTAATCATCCAGTCAGTACCCAACTACTCATGGAGCAAAGTAGGCCTTAGGGCATGAACTTCTTTAAACCCCTATAGACTATGTAGTCTTCTATGCACCTGCAAACATGCCTTTTATTCCTTCAATTCCCCAGTCTGTATCATTACACTTTCACCAAACACTCTCCTGTTTCAGTATTGTAGTGAGCCATACAGCAGTATGTGCTTATCTATACACTGTTCTAAAAGTGAAACAGTTATACATTCAGCCCTACACACTCCTTGGAAAAGTGTAATCATTCTGCCACTACCCAAGTAGTCATGCAGCAAAGTAGGCCTAAGGACATGGACTGCTTCTCAAACACCTATAGATAATAAAAGCAGTTTTCTAAACATCTGTAAACTTGGCTTTTAAACTTTCAATTGCCCAGTCTGTATCCTGACACTTCCTCCAACCATTCTGCTACTGCTATTTTAGTATTGAAGTGAGTCATACAGCAGTATGTTCTTATGTATGCACTGTTCTAAAAGTGAAGGTGCTATATATTCAGCCAGACAGTCTCTTTGTAGAACTGTAAGCATTCAGTCGGTTCCCAAGTAGTCATGCACCAAAGTAGGCCTGGACTGCTTCAAATCCCTATAGACTATGCATCCACTGTTCTATACACCGGCAAACTTGCCTTTTATACCTTCAATTCCCCCACTCTGTATCGTTACACTTTCACCAAACACTCTCACACTACTGTTTCAGTATTGTAGTGAACCATACAGTAGTATGTGCTTATCTATACATTGTTCTAAAAGTGAAGCTGCTATACATTCAGCCAGACACTCTCCTTGCAGAATTGTAATCATTCAGCCAGTACCTAAGTACTTATGGTGCAAAGTGGGTCTTCGGGCATGGACTGCTTCAAACCCCTATAGACTATGCATACACTGTTCTATGCACCTGCAAATTTGCCTGTTATATGTTCAATTCCCCAGTCTCTATACTTACACTTCCACCAAACAATCTGTCACTCTTGTTATAGTTTTGTAGTGACTCATTGATCAGTGTGTAGTAATCCATTCACTACATTAAAACACTAATCAGCAGATGTACAATAAGTGGTACATCCCCAGAGATATGCCAGTTATTGTGCACTGTGACATCACCCCCATAGATGCACCGTATTTACAATGTGGTGCACTATGGGGCAAAAACGGCACAGACATGTGATGTATCTGTGCTGTGAAGGCGGTGCATTGCTTGACTTGCGTTGCAAGCTCAACGCAGTACAAGCAATGCTCTTGGGGCCCTATGCTCACAATGCTGTGTCAATCCTTACACCTGCTTCAAGCAGGTGCAGGATTTTGACGCAGCATAAGCCCAAAAGTGACTGAATGAAATGTTATAGATTTTACTCAGTCACTTTTAGGAGGCGTTCCTGCGCCAGAACCCCCCCCCCCCCGCGCACAGGAAAGCCTCCTTCAGGTGCAGGGCTTTACAATGTAATGCACGTTCCAGATGTGTCACATTGTAAATACCACACACCATGGCACATCTTTTGCACCACCGCTGCGTCACAAAAGTGATGCAACGGCTGTGTAAAAGAGGCACAAGGGGGTTGTAAATCCGCCACTAACACATACAAATTCACCCACACAGTTTCGCCAGCAGTGCAAATTGAAGCATAGACTTGTAACATATTTATGTGCATATGTTACATTCAAGTGCTTCGGAGGACTGAGGTATACAATAGGTAAACACCTTATAGATTTATCCTGTACACTTTCTTATAGTTCTGCACTTTCACATTCACCATACACTACTAATGTATCATTCATTCATTTATGCACTACACATTCATTCAGACAAAGTTTTACACACAATCATAGAAATATAGCTCTTTCTTTGACAAGTGGAGGTAGTTCTGAGAAGAACTGTTTTTTTGTCTTTTTAGTTTTGTATTAAGTTTTTTTTTTTAAAACAAAAAAATTTAACTGGAACCCAAAAAGTGTCCAACAGGAACAAAAGAATGAAAGAAAAAAATTAATGTCGTGGACAACGATGCTCCCGCTTCCTGCATTTTATGAGGTCAATTGACTGTTCCCCATAACACAATAGTTCATTGCAATAAATGCAAAGATTTTTTAGTTCTCCAAAATCGGGTTCAATGTGAGGCTGTGGACTGCTTGCCGAAGGTGGTGGTGGTGCAGTCGATGTACTTGGGTTCCCCTGCAACCTCCGTGTTGCAACTCTTGCAAAGTTGTTGGGGTGCAAGTTTTTCATGTGTCGCACCATACTCGCTGTACCAAATGAGTATTTTTTTGGATGGATCGCCCTTGGAAAGAGTTGTCTGGCATATTTCGCAAGTTACTAGCGGAGAATTAACCTTTTTTTCCCCTTCACGGAAAGTAAAAAACTTCCAAGTCAGTGCTTCTTTTTTTTTCTTCTGAGGCTCTTCAGGAATGAATTCTCCGTCAGAAGAATGGCTGGAAGTGGACTCCATAGGTGTAGTCATGGTGATCTTCCTTCTATTTTGACAGAATTCACAGAAGGGATGCTTCTTCTTAGAAACTCAAAGTAGAATGATACAAATGGGAGGGGTCTTTCAACAGTTGGAATAGGAAGTGTTATGAACCAATCAAATCTCTTCTTTTAAAGTCACATGACTTTGCGTACGCCTACGGTGCTCTTACGCTGTGAGTACGTACGACGTACTGCCGCGATTTGCATAATTGCTTTTCAAAGTAATATACGCTTATTAAAAGTTTTAAAAAAATATTTTCATGATTATCCCAGATAATGTCTTCCCTTGATATGTACATTAAATACATAAATATATGTTTTTGAACAATTAGAAACTTTTGCGCCACACACGTACGGGGCGCTGTACATGACGTCACGCGGAAGCATACATGCAACGCGTAACATCAAAGCGTATTCGTAACGTGTGCGCCTGTACACGCAGAGTGCGATTAGCCCTACAAAGTATGGTAAGATCACCGTACGCGTACGGTACAATTATCCCACCCAAAAAACAATGAATAAGGAATTATATAGAATTTAAATTTAATATATTGAAAAAAAAATATTAATAAAAAAAAATGTTTTAATTTAGTTTTGTTATTATTTTACATTAAGAATATGAAATATAACTTAAAAAATAAAATAAGTATAAATATTTATAATAAAAATGTAGGAAATTAGTATAAAAAGAAAGAAATATAATAATTAATACATTTAAAAATGATCATTTACAAAACCTTTGAAATTCACTGAAAAAACATAGGTTTTACACAAGTTATAGTTAGGAATTACCATTTAAAAAATCTTGCAAATTCACTGAAAAAAACATAGGTTTCACACACGTTATAGGTAGGAATTAGCATTTAAAAAACCTTAGAAATTCACTGAAAAAACCATAGGTTTCACACATGTTATAGGTAGCTGGCCATTTCATTCATACAAAACCATTGAAATTTCCCCGTTAGAGTTAGCTCAGCTAACCATACCTCGCGCGCCCGCAAAGCATTGCTGATGATGTCATATATTTTATCAATCATGACATGGTCAGTGACATCACTCATGACATCACTCATGACATCTCAAATGACATCACTGATGAAATCATCCAGTGACTGTTTCTGTAAAGTTTAAATATGTTTTATATATATGCCAAGCTGTATTGAAGAATGAATAGGTGTATAAGTGTCTGGATGCACGATTTAGCAGGTGTGTGACTGATTGTTTAAGTGAGTGATTAAACGTGTCGTACTGAATGCATCAGTTAGTGACTTAACTGTGTAAATGTCTCAATCAATCAGTCTGTTGTTGTGTTAACTGCTACATGGGATGGTTAGTAGGTACATAAGTGTGTATATGGGTTATTGTTTGTTTGCCTGAGTATTGGTATGGGAGACTGAGTGTGTGTGTGGGTGAGTGGAAGGTGTGTGACTTTGCATTGATGTGTGAATGGTTGACTCACTGGGTGAATGGAAAGGGGCGACCATTCGGTCCCCCCGAACGTATGGCGGAGTACCACGATCCCCCCGGGAAGCCATCTTGGGCGGGAGGCGAGTCTCGGCTGGTATGCCCGAAGCGGCGTAGCCGGGGCGCGCCTTTTCCCGCCCTGGAGTGGGCTGGCCTAGACACTGACGCGGCCGGCCACGCCCTCGGGGCAGGCCGGGGCGGGTTTACGCCCGCCCTGAAGACGGATAAAAGGAGCAACAAGCCAAGAAAGCATCCTCTTGTTCCTGTGCTCTGAAGCTGCACCTCCTCGCTGCACGTGAGCTCGAGACGGAACGAAGAGCCAATTTTGAGCGTTGTAATCTTTCTTGTTTGTTTTGCAGATACTCTGTCGGAGAATGCCGAAGAAGGCGGGAAAGCGAATGACTACCGACCAGATGCTGCGTGTTCTCATGAAGGAGGTGACCGACCTAAAAAGGCGAATGGCGGATAAAGACGAGGAAGGGGGGCCGAAACGTCCTTTGGCAGGAGCAGCTCCGGGAGGAAAAGGCAAGAGGCCCAGAAGGGGAGCAGCTGGGGGAGACATCCCGGTTCCCAGTACCCCACTCGAAGCACCCACTCCCGTGCCGGAGGAAGGGAATCCGATTCCCGTTGTGGTCACCCCCGTGTCCGGGGAGGATATGCCGCCCGAGCTGGCAGCACAATTAGCAGCGTGGTTGGGTAAAGGTAGCGAGGGCGCCACGGCTGTCGACGCGCAGATGTTGATGAAGCAACTGCGTGAAACAAGGGAAGCGGCGAAGGCACCATCGCCGGCTGCGGCAGTAGAGAAGCCACTGGGGACAGGTCCAGTCGCAGATACAGCTTCCGGTTCAGGTAAGCGGCCATTGCCGATCGCGAGGGATGAGTCGGCACCCTCTCGAAGGGAAAAGTTGGGTCAACATGTCCCTCTGGCTATCAAAGAGAAGATATGGGCAGGGGAGTATATAAACATCTTCTCGTTGCTTACTGATCATTATGAGATGGAGCATGTTAAGTGCCAGAAGGAGGTCATGCATCCTAGTGTTTGGCGCGCAAAGATGGCCGCCTTTAAGGTAAATGAAAACATTGGCAATTGGGGCAAAGCATGGGGGATTTTTACATCCATCTTGGGTGAACGTAGGCCCGAATTGCTATCCGAATTGCCGATTTATCAGTCACGGATCATGGGGTACTCTGTATCACATGAGGGCAATCATTGGTTCTGTTATGATAACATTTTCAGAAAAGCGAAAGAACATGATAAAAACTTAACTTGGGATTGTTATGATTCTGTGTCCTGGTCCAAAATGGAGGAGAGTGGTATGTTGAAATTGCCATTGGTAGGGAGTAACGTTGGCGAATCCTCCCGCCAATATGCGGGGACGCCCTTTCGATCAGGTACGAGTAACGACAACCACTCGAGGCCAACCGGCAACGCAGGGAAAAGGGGGGTTTGTTGGAACTTTAACAGGGGTAAATGTACTAGGCCCCAGGGGTCATGCAAATTTAGGCACGAATGTGGTGGGTGTGGGCAATCATCCCATCCTGAGTCCATGTGCAGAGCCAAGACGGGTGATAACGGGGGTAGAGGAGGCGCCAAACAGGTCTGACATAGTCCGAGGGGCGCCTTTACCTACCCCGATTGATACCATGGCAATGATTCCTTGGCTCAGCGAATACCCGGATCGCGCTTCCGCTGGGGTGTTGCGGAACGGGTTTTCATATGGTTTCCGCATCCCAGTGGGGGACTTTCAGGGTATAGCAAAATGTAAAAACCAGATATCGGTCTTACAGCATGCGACCGTGGTACAGGAAAAGATCCGGAAAGAGGTCACTCG
This sequence comes from Lissotriton vulgaris, assembly GCF_964263255.1. Lineage (NCBI taxonomy): Eukaryota > Metazoa > Chordata > Amphibia > Caudata > Salamandridae > Lissotriton > Lissotriton vulgaris. The sequence goes on from NC_141695.1 coordinate 1,312,163,627, forward strand.
AGGTCGAGTCGCCGGTCCATTTAGCGGGCCGCCAGTTGCTAACTTTGTTTGTTCCCCTTTAGGGGTGGTCCCCAAGAAGGACCCGGGTGAGTTTCGGCTGATACATAATTTATCAGCCCCACGTGGTCGTTCCATAAACGATGCGATAGACCCGGAAGTGTGTTCGGTGCGGTACGCATCCTTCGATGAGGCCGTAGCCATTTTGAATCGCCTGGGGCCCGGTGCGCTGATGGCAAAATCTGATATCGAGTCAGCGTTCCGGTTGCTCCCGGTACATCCAGACGATCAGCGTCTCCTTGGTTTCATGTTTCAGGGTCATTATTACATGGATAGGTGTATGCCGATGGGGTGCTCTATATCTTGTGCCTATTTCGAAAAGTTCAGCAGTTTCCTGCAATGGGTCTTCACAAAGAAGACGGGGTTTCAGCATGTTATGCATTATCTCGATGACTTTTTGTTCCTGGCGGCAGCCGGGGATCCGGAATGTGGGCAGGCATTGGCTGCATTTTGTGTCTTGATGAATCAGTTTGGTGTGCCATTGGCACCAGGTAAGACTGTGGGTCCCTCGACTTGCCTCGAGTTTCTGGGGATCGAGCTCGACTCCGAGGAAGGTTGTTTTCGTTTACCAGGTGACAAAGTGTTAAGATTCAGGGAATCCCTGCAAATGTGTTTAAGTGAGTCTAAGGTTAAGCTACATCAATTACAACAATTGGTGGGACAGTTGAATTTTGCCCTAAGAGTTATACCGATGGGCCGCCCCTTTTCCCGCTCGATCGCTCAAGCCATGGTCGGCCTGAAAGAGGGTCATCATCGCACAAGGCTCTCGGCAGAGGTTCGCCAGGACATGCGCATTTGGTTGGCATTTCTGGCGGATTTCAATGGTCGAATTGTCTGGAACAAACCGGCGGTGTCCTCCGAGGAGCTGGGGCTGTGGACAGATTCGGCTGGGAGCATTGGTTTTGGTGCCATATTCGGCACACAATGGTCGGCTCAAAAATGGCCGTCATGGTGGCATGAGTGTGGGCTGACAAGTAACATTGCTTTTCTTGAACTTTTCCCCATTCCGGTGGCCCTGAAAACTTGGCCTGAGGGGTTCAGAGATCACTCTGTGGTGTTCTGGTCTGATAACATGACCGTGGTTGAGTGTATCAATAGCCAGGCAGCACGATGCAAATGGATTCTGAGACTGCTCAAAGAAATTGTGTTATTGTGTATGCAATTGAATGTGCTATTTAAGGCAAGACATGTGCCGGGGGTAATGAACCAAGCGGCTGATGCGCTTTCTCGTTTTCGTATGCAGGCCTTCTGGGGTTTTCTGCCCACAGCGGACCCGGTGGCGGCACCCTTTCCCGAAGCTCTCTGGTCTCTCGGTGCCCCGAACTACAAAACCTCGTGGGAGAGAGTTTAGCACCCAGGACGAGGAAGGCATATGAAGGGGCGTTCCGTTCCTATTGGGCCTTTTTGGGGGCTGCTAGGGGGGAGCTTTGGGGCCAGGAGGAGTTGGTAGTAAAATTTCTGCTGTCTTTACATCAGGCAGGCAAATCAGTGGCTACGGCCCAGAGGCATCGGGCCGCCATTTCCTTTATGGCAAGGGCTCATGGGATCCAGGACCCGACAGCGTCTTTCGTTGTGCAAAAAGCGCTACGTGGGTGGCAACGCCTTGAGGGTCGCAGAGTAGATGTAAGGCGCCCTCTGGTTTGGATAGGTTGGCCCTGTTATTATCCAGACTCCCTGCAACATGTTCATCCCAGTATGAGACAGTGTTATTCCGAGCCGCTTTTACGCTGGCATTTCATGGGGCTATGCGGGTAAGCGAACTAGTGGCGAGGAACAAGCAGGATGTGATGGGGGGACTGTGCCAAGAGCACGTTCAGATCAGAGGTGAGACAATGACTGTCTCGTTTGTCAGGTCCAAGACCGATCAAGGTGCGATGGGTGATTGCATAATCATACAAAGGATTCCCGGGTCCTCCATGTGCCCAGTGAAGTGTGTAGAGGATTATTTAGCACAAAAGGTGGCATCATGGGGGGGGACCTTGTTGAGACACGCTGACGCCACCCCACTGACGAGGTTTCAGTTTCAGCGGGTGCTTGCGATGTCGATTGCCGCTGCGGGCTTGAACCCGGGCGAGTTTGGGACCCATTCCTTTCGGATAGGGGCTGCTACAGAGGCTACAGCCAGGGGTCTGAATGTCGAACAAGTTAAACGTGTGGGGCGTTGGTCCTCCAACTGTTATAAAAGGTATGTGCGGTTGCACATGTTGTGAAGCTGTAATGATGTACTCACGCTTCTTGTTTTTGTTTGGTTTTCAGTTGCGCAAGCCTACGAGGCGGGGCGGACTATGCAGTCGACCCAACACCAGGCCAGCGGTCAGACATCACCGGCTGTGAAAAAGGAGGTGTGGGTCGTGGGCCACTCATACGTGAGGCGTGCCGCGGACGTATTCAAAGCAGGTGACATGATTCACGTGGCTGGGGAATACGGGTACAGTGTGTCCTTCTACGGAAAGGGCGGACTCTGTATTGACCAGTTTCAATCATTTTTGAGGGTTTGCTAGGGCGGACGAGGTCACCGCCGTCTATAGTCATAGTACATCTTGGGGGCAATGATTTGGTCACCACTGGTAGACGACTTCTTCTTGAGGCGATGCTTTCCACTGTAAGTTGGTTAGCGAGGAGAGTTCCAGGGTGCACAATTGCTTGGTCCCATATGATCCCATGAAAAGTGTGGCGGGGGGCTATTTCTGTTTCTGCTCTGAATCATTCAGTAAGGAAAATTAATAACAAAGTGAGTAGATTGTTCCGTTCCAATACACTGCATTCTATTTCGCATGGTTGCATTAATGATGACAGTATGTATTTGGGGGATGGTGTTCATTTGTCCCGGGTGGGGAACGAGTTACTCATAGGAGACTTGATAGCTTGGCTAAAGACTTTAAAACATGACCTTTAGGTAGGAGTGTTGTGGGGGGTCCGGATAGCCGGTCAACTATCCGGCCTGTGGCGGTAAGGTCATGATCGGTGAGCACTAATTGGTAGATCCCTATGAGTGGGCGTCACCCATTACGGATGGGAGCGCTCGAGGGAGGTGGCCATTGGCCCCTCAACGGGGAGGCGGTCCCTTCTAAGGATGGGCCGCCGGAAGGAAAGGAAAGGCGGTCAAGGCCCCTTCCTGGGTAGGAGGGGCTACAGCCCACTCCTGGGGAATTTCCCGGGGCCAGGACGTCTGCGACGGCAGATGTGGTAAAGTTGTGTGGGGTTTGGGGGGGTCTACGCTACCTTCTAGATACCTCACACGAGTCCTCGGACGACCTTTAAGTGGCGCCGAGTTTTATTGGGGCCCCCGTCAAGTCAAGGGAAATTGGTAGTTGCACTTGAGGTACGCCTCTGTGCGGTCGCCCCTCACAAGTGAGGGGGATATTTCTGGTTTAGGGATCTTGACACCGGTTACGACCTTGCCGTTGGCCCTTAAACGTTAGGATGTACAATTTCAAAATTTCAAGTAAATGTTTTGTAGGATGTTAGTTCGGCTAGGAGAACTTTTGTATTAGAGAATATGTTAAGGTTAGCCAAACATCGCAATGTGGTAATGAAATTGTACATAATATGAAACTGTTATTTTTAATGTTTTAATTTTGTTTCATATTTTATTAAATACGGCCGGGAGGGTCACTCCCTCCCGTCTTCCAAAAGTTCAGAACTGTTTCCGGTTTCCCATCCTTGGGGATTGTGTTGAGAGGGGGTGGCGGGTATCTCAGCCATATGGGTTCAAGAGTGCATGTGGAAACAGCTCTATGAGTGGGTGAGTGTGTGTATAGGTATGTTGGTGAGTGAATACATGTCTCAGTGGTACATGTCCAATTAACTATATATGTTAAAGGCAGTATATGTGAGTGATGGTGTATATAAACAACTATATGTGAGAGTGACTGATTCTGACATTGGCTGTATGAATGAGTCTGTACTTGCATTGCTGATTATATAAGAGAGTAAATATGTGTTACTATCTGTATGAATAAGTGAAGTGATATGTATATAATTGTATAGGTGACTAAATGGGACTGTGATAGATTCGTTACATAAATAAGTGGGTGTGTGAGTAACTGCATGGATGAATAGAGGTATGTGATTGTCTGTATAGGTGTATGACTGCATATGATAGTATTGTATTTATGAGTGACTGCATGTATGAATGACTGTATAAATCAATCAGTAGATGTGTGTCTAGCAATCAGTGAGTGCATATGTAGTAACTGGTATTGCTCTGTTAAAAATTTGGAAAATGGTTTTGTATTTTTCTGTGGATGTATTAAATGTTATATTAGAGTATGAAGAGGTGCATCAGATTTTCACGTGGATAATGTCATCAGTGATGTCATTTGAGATGTCATCAGTGAAGTCACTGACCATGTCTTGAGTGATGTAATATGTGACGTCATCAGCAGTGCATTGCGGGCGCACGAGTTATAGTTAGCTGAACTAACTATAACGGGGAAATGTCAATGGTTTTGTATGAGTGAAATGTCCAGCTAATTATAACATGTGTGAAACCTATGGTTTTTTCAGTGAATTTCTAAGTTTTTTTAAATGCTAATTCCTAACTATAACGTGTGTGAAACCTATGGTTTTTCAGTGAATATATATATATATATTACCTACTGGCGGTCGCCAGTAGGTAGTAATAGTTAGGATGTTTTTCAATGCAAAATCTCAAAATTCTATTGTGAATAACTTTGGCGCCGGTTGACGAATCTGCCTGAAAATTTCCTCAAATTTGCGGAGCTCCGGTCCTTCCTTGAAAGTTTGGGGGAGATTCGTCAAGAGGGGCCGAGATAAAGGGGGGTCCCAAAACGTGTTTTGCCCATGTTAATTTCCATAGGGCGGTCAACCTCACTTTTAGCCCAAACGGCTGAATGGATTTCCACCAAACTTGGCAAAATTGTAGGGACTGGTAGCCCGATGTGCCTTTGCTATGTCTCAAGATATGTGCTCCAGTGGATTTTGAGTAATTTAGGTTCAAAAAAATATATATATCTATAAGCGCGCCCTGGTATGCGCACCGGGGAGCGTACCAGGGCGCTACGCGAGTTCGCGCGCAAAAAGCTGATTGGCTCTTGGGTGTCTGTAAACATTCCAAACAGTCCGGAGCGGCCGCCATCTTGTGTCTCGGTAGGATCGAGACACAAGAGGTGGCCAAAACAAAGGGGGAAATGACCAAAAGGGGGCAGGGTAGACCCCCTTGACCCCCTAGGATTGTTGTGGGGGCCATAAAAGGGCCCCGAGGGGCAAAAATTCTTTTTATTTTTTTTTCGATTTGCGCGGGGGTGCGCCCGGTACGCGCACCGGGGAGCGTACCGGGGAGCGTACCATGGGGAAAAAAGAAAGACAGAGTTTTTAAAAAATGTAGTCTTTTTTTTTAAAATTGGAGGTAGTTCTAAAAAGAACTGTTTTTTTTTTTTCTTTTTGTTGTTTTATATTTTTTTATTTCTTTTGAACATTTTTTATTTTTTTGGGGTTTTCTGAACAGTTTTATATTTTTTTGTATTTTTCATGGGGAGAAACAAAAAACAGGGAATTGTAAATGGCTCAACTGGAGCAAAAAAATAACCAGAAAAAATTAGGGATTTTTCGGGCACTTATGGTTATTCCCAGCACAGATGATACGTTTTATACTTTGCTCACCATAGCAAATTAACTTTCCACAATATTTGCACATGATTTTAAAATCGTTAAATTTTCATTGTATGATAGGCATTGTCTCTGTTGCCTCTGAACCCGATGGAGTTGGTTCTTTCGATGTTGAGGGTCTTGAAGTTGATGGGGGTAGCTTACTGCAGAGGTCCCTTACCTCTGCAGCAGAATAGTTGATTGGGTGCCAACGGATCATGTGCCGAATCATGGTATGATTCCCGAAGGAATATTTTTTGTTAGGGTTCCCCCTGGACAGCTCTGCATCACAAATCAGACAAGTTACCTTCGCAGCGTTGACTTTTTTGAAACCCCTTGGTATTTTGTAGAACTGCCATATGAAGTGCTCTTTGGGTTTGTAGGGCTGATTAACTTCAGGCAGGAAATGCCTTGTCTGTCCCTCCTCTTCATCATCCTCCTCCTCTTCTTCTTGACCACCAATGTGATCTTCTGGTGGTCTTTTTGATGGTGGTGGTGGGGCAGATGCTCCAGCTGCTGCTGCTACTGTAGCCATTTAAAATTAGAAAAGATCAGAGACAGATCTCAAAACAGGTCGTCCTCAGTCAAAGGACAAAGTCAAAATAAGGAAAAAAGGTGGGGGCTTTCATCATTTGGAGAAAAAAAAACTGTTCTGGACAAATGAAAAGTACTATTTTCAAGTCACATGAGTAGGGCTTTCATCATTTGTAAACCAAAAGTATTGTGAACCAATGAAAAGTGTTATTTTCAGGTCACATGACCTGAGGCGCTTACCCTACGCGCCCCGGGGCACGCCGCGTAAGCGCGTCAGGACGTTTCACGATCGTATGCGCTCGCGTACTTCCGGGTGCGCTTACTTGCTTACAACAAATAACCCTGGAGTTTACAGTCACTAGATAAGCGATTCCGGCATCATTCCACAAAAGCCTTAGTCATTCAGCCTCAAGTAACTCCCATTGGAAAGCAACTCAAAAACTGGATGAATTACAGAAGCTGGGGAACCCTTCAGGTAGCAGGACAGGTTCACTATCTACGAACTACACACTCTGGAAAGCGACACTTCTTCACAGACTAAAGACCCTCTAAGGCCTTTTCACAGGTTAAACCACTCAAGAAAACCTGCTTGTCCTTGTTTCTGCACCCATGTGTGTATGGCAAATCCCAGGTTTCTCGCATATACCCTTCTCCCAATGCTTCCTACCTGCCTACTGGGTAATTTTTCAGCCAGTATTGGCAATAGAAATTCATGATTGGTAGTGGAGTAACCATTCTGTAGATGGTGATTCTGCTACAGAAAAAGGTAACTTCTCCAGTTTTTCCATGAGCAGCATGGTGTACTTCGCATCTCTGCGTGCCATGGTCATCTGTATGTCGGTCAGATTGTAAGCCGAAAACAGATTTGTGTCTTTAATGTATGGCCACGGAAAGTGGCCAGAACACAATGATTGAAGCGTCCAGCTTAAAAGCATAAAAGTGCATAGCTGAGACTGCCCAAGTTGTAGAACAGACAAATCTTGTTCCATGTCGATAGCTGAGGACACAATGCTGCCCAAGAATAAATAAGAGACGAGAGTGTGGTCATGCCGTTGTCTACCACATCCAAGGTCTTTTCTAGGTTAATTCTATCAACTTCACGAAGTCTCTAAGCAGCTTCCGGTTGGTAGACCTTCCATGTTGTCTGACAGAAGGAACAAGTGTTATTTCACCTGTGATAGTGTCGAGGTCTTTAGCCAATCTAGGCCCAACTTTTCGACACTATAGGAAGTCACTACCCCTGGTCCGTCTGTGTGTACATAGCATGGGTCGGGCCTATGGATACTAAACCCTTCGGTGGTACCCTTGAATCTTGAGTTACACATATTTGTGTCTACAGGCCAAATCAACCAACCCTTCCAATCAGGAGGTGATGAATTGTATGTACTTATACCATGTGCCCCCTCACTTGTTACTGTGTTAATTAAGATACTCTCAATAGGTGTGGGTGAGGCGATGCTCAGTGTTCTCAGGTCTTTTATTTTTGCAAATCTGTAACAGGTATTCTGTTGCGCTGTTCTGTTCTGGAACATCATCTGTAATGGTATAAGGCAAGCTCTGAATAAAGCCTCAGTTCCCTCAACCTGCCACTCTCTTTTCCTCAGATAGATTTTGTGTCTATGGTGTCTCTCCAGAAGTCAAAACCCTGTATAGACAGTTGGAAGATAAAAGGTGCTGAATATATCAGCTTAGTATTAGGCAGCATAATCTTTTTCATTATTGCATTAGTCTGTGCAAGTTTACAGGAAAACAATTCTAGGTCTGATCTATTGAACCCTGAAAAGTATGCACATTTCTTTGCTAATGTGGCAGAACTACCCTTTGGTGGTGTCGGGCAATGATCCAATTGATGGTAAGTGTTAGCAGTGTGTGGTACACTTGCTCTATGCAAAACATGATGACCATAATGCTGGGACCAAAATATGGTGTCGTAGTCAGTTGTATCTTCATACAATTCCCTGTAAGAAAATGCAGCAGACTGTTCTAAATCTGAAAGATTTGTATTTTCAGTTTCAATGTCCTAATCATCAGATAGTGTACTGGGGGTAATGAAATAATTTAAAGAAGTTTTAAACATGTACATGTGCAATTGTTAAATGTTCAGTTGGGCCAAATACATCATATGAAACTGTATCCCAAACTATACCATCAGGTACTGGAATTGCTGTAATGTTCACCAAGAACAGGTTCTCTGTTCATGGTTTAGTGGTGTATGTAGTTTCAGGGCCAAGTTCACAGATAGTACTGCAGAGCGTACTGGGAGATAATGTCCTGTAACAATAAAAATTAACAGGTATACTACCCCTATTGCAAACCAAATATGCAACTAAGGTAGCACTAAGTGAGTCTTTTTGAGCAAAAGATAGAATTGTAAAGATGTCTCTCTCTTTGAAATGGGTGGAGTTTGATCAGGTGAGGAGAAGTCATCGAAGTTTATGAAATAGACAGACGCAGTTCGATCTATCTTTTGTAGCTCTGTAGGTTTTTAAGAACTGGCAGATGTGTCATTTGAAGGCACATTAATGTAGACATCATTGTTGGGCCAAAATGCAACTTGCATTGTTGTTTTTTTTTGATGTTCCTAAATTTCAACTGGAAAAATTTGTGCTCCATTATTTTTTACTCCTTCACTTTGTGTAGTGGAGTCTTGAAAGGTTATAAGTCTTTCCATCTTAACTTGCTGTAGAGTAGCAAGAGAAGTTCTGTGGCTACTGAGGACCCCACGCGGCCTACTGTTGAGAATCAGCCACATGATGCGGTTTGATCAGATCAATGGAGACAAATCTTTTTCCTTTTTTGTCAGCTAGAGGCGGAAGCAGTTCTGTTCTTGTTCTCACAACTGCCAGGACAGGTACAGGTGCTCTGTAAGATGGCCCAAACTCTCTTCTGTCCAGGATCCTTTCCCTGGCCAGGTCCCCAATCTGCAGGACCCAGGCAGGTCTTGCCAGAACTGGTTTCACTTCCCCAGTGGTAGTGCGTTTGACTTGCACATTGCTTTGTAACGCCCGGAATTCATTGAGTTCCTGTAAAAGAGCAACACTGTTATTCAGTTCAAATGGTTTTGCATTTACCACTTTGCTGGTTTGTTTGAGATCAGGTACCCACATTCTTGTCCCAAATAGGATTTCATAAGGGGTACGGCCTCCCAAGAAGTTTCTTGGCATATTATTGAGTGCTCTCTGGACCCGTACTGGTGATTGACCCAACTACCAGCCGCACATAATACCCTAGATGTTAATGATTGCTTTAGGTCCAGGTTTAGCTTCTACATCACCAAATTTCCCTCGGAATGGTAGGGCGAGGAGTACCACAAAGCCACGCCCATACTTCCCATGGCTTCCTTGTAAGCCAGAGAGCAAAACACAGGGCCACGGTCAAAATGTAACGTGCCAATTGCGTATGTCCCGATGAAGACTCGCAAATCCTTTATAACAGTTTGAGTGTCAAACGAGCACTGGGGTCAAACCTATAGGAATCTATAGCATGAATCCACTGCCACCAAGATGTACGTGTAAACCCCTTCTGAATTTATGGGGCTGCAATGGTTCAAATAGATAAATGCAAGAGGTCCGTCTGAAATCAGTAATGGTGTTTGTGGTGTTCTGTGAACAGTGGAACCCTTCAACTGCTGGCAAATATCGCACTTCAGGACATAGTACTTTGTTTGTTTAGTCAGCCACGACCACCAGTAACTCTGCTTCAATAATCAATCAATCAATCAATCAATCAAGGCATTTATATAGCGCACTACTCACCCAGAGGGTCTCAATGAAATTGTTGCAGTGACTCATGCGTATGCAGAGCCCAGACCCTCATGTGCAGCTAGAATTAAATCTAATCTGCAATCTTTGTTTGATATTACGCTATCCCTCACTCCTGGAATTTGAGCATACGGTGTGTTCTGCGCATCTAACTTGTAGGAGTACTTGGGTGGAAAGCCTTTTGGCTGGATGGCAGAGCCTTTCTTTGTGGCATTGATAGCTACTAGTATATATCCGTCTTTTCTTGTGCGTGAACGAGTGATTGCGGCAATGGCAGCAGTTCGTACTGGCCCCATGGCGGCTTCATCAGCCAGTGAATTTCCTTCAACATGTATGCTAATACGCTGGTGACTCAAGGTGTGAATAACATGAACCTGTGGCAGGCATGCTTTCAGCTTTGCCACTTGTTCCCATAACAATGTATCTTTTATTGTGCAACCCGTGGCGTCTTTAAACCCATTCTGGCCCCAGTAGTGAAGTTATTTATTGAAAGATTGCACACAGTAAATGAATCACACACAATCAGTGAAGGGAAATTCCTGATCCGTAAACTGTAGTGCTAGTATCAGGGCTTTCAGTTCTGCCAGCTGCGCTGTTTAATCTCCAAGAGTTTGCGTAGTCGTATTGCTGGGATGGAAATTACCATCCGGCATACAACCTTTTACTATACCACACACAGCGCTATATTGCTGTTTACATCCAATGGCAGGTTCAGCAGAACCGCCAGTGTAGATGATGTATTCATACTGATGTAGAGGAAAGATTTCATTCCGGAGAGGGTATTCTTGTTTGTACTGCAGAAATGCTTGTGTTCTCAATGTAGAATCGTATCTATATTCTACATTTGTTGCAGTGAGAGAATGTTCCCATTGTATCCATGGTGGATGCAATGCCTTTGCATTTTTAATGCTGGCTTAAGTTACTGCTTCTAAAGTTGGTATTCGGGTTAAAACGATGATACGTTTCCTCTGTGTTTGTGCTCTTTCTCTCCCTACAGGAGTATTTACTTCCGTCAGTATTTTTTCCATAGCTACGAATCAATTTTCAGCATTCGTATATAATTGATATTTGTATGCGATTGGAACTGTCTCACCTTCATTGAATGTGATGTAGGCATACCATGATAACCCGGGGATGACCTGCATTACCAGGTTGCAGACGTTTACTTATGTCTGCATCTGTTTGAAGCTATAATGTTAGCTTTAACTGAACGTAGAGTGTCTGTATGTTTTTGAGACCACTCATTTGCTGTGTAATCTGCTCTGATTAGGTTGTATAAAGGGTTGACTCGTTCTGCGTAGTCTTTAATGTATGTTCTGCCAAAATTCGAAATCCTAAAATGGATTGTAAATCCTTGAGAGTCTTTGGAGGCTGGATTAGCTTGAATTTTTCTAAAAAATTTGCGGCCAGGCTTTTCCCTTCACTTGACAGCTCATATGCCAAAAATGGGACACCAGGATGGGCAATTTTCGATTTTTTGAAGTTACATTTGTAGCCCAAATTGGCAAAACCAACAATTATGTTGTTCACCCTGCACAAGTGTTCAAGTAATTCATCGTCTGTCAGATAAATATCATCTACTTAGGACACTGCCTCCTCATCGAAAGTTTGTAATAGCTCTGACATTTGCCAAGAACACACTGGGGCTGTACTTATAGGCTTGGGGCAGATGACAAAATTGACGCTGAGTGCCGAGGGCAGAAAATCTTGCAATATAGCTGTTTAACCCCTTCGATGCTGATGACGGAGCGGTTCCGTCATCAGCATCAGTTGGGCTGTGCTGATGACGGAACCGCTCCGTCATCAGTACAGCCCTGGGGGGGAGCGCTGGCGCTCCCCCCCTTGTGCAGGGATCTTCGTTGTTTTTGCAGGGGTGGCAGCGGAACACCCCCTGGCCCCCCCACGCTTCCTGGTGACGTCAGCGCGCACAGCGCACGCCGACGTCATCAGGAAGCGCTGGACGCGCCGGAAGCCATTTGTTTCCAGCGCGTCCAGGAGCAAGGTGCGTGTTTGGTGCTCCGGTGGGGCGGGGGGGCCGGTTTTTGGTGCCTTGAGGCATCGGGGGGAGGAAACTGTGTTTCCTCTCCCCTGATGTCCCAATGCAGGGCATTCCTGGTGCACGATCGCGCACAGCGTCGCGATCGTGCACCAGGAATGCCCCACTAGACACCAGGGAGTGATTTTGGAGATGTATAACTGTGCAGGAAGCGACCCCTTGGGCAAGGGTCGCTTCCTTTTGGGGCCAAAATATTTCTCAGACTTTTCTGCCCCCCCTGGGGCAGATCGGCTGTTTTTTTGGCCGATCTACACCCAGGGTGGGCAGAAAGGCCCACTAGATTCAGGGATTACTTTGTTTTTGAAATCGGAAGCGACCCCTTGGGCAAGGGTCGCTTCCTTTTGGGGGCAAATCATTTTTCAGACTTTTCTGCCCCCCCCCCTGGGGCAGATCGGCCGTTTTTTGGGCCGCATCTGGACCCAGGGGGGGGGGGGGCAGAAAAGCCCACTAGACACCAGGGATTGATTTTTATTTATAAAGGAAGCGACCCCTTGGGCAAGGGTCGCTTCCTTAGGGGCATACAATATTTTTCAGACTTTTCTGCCCCCCCCTGGGGCAGATCGGCCGTTTTTTCGGCCGATCTGCACCCAGGGGGAGCAGAAAAGCCCACTAGTCACCAGGGATTTGTTTTTATTTGAAAAGGAAGCAACCCCTTGGGGAAGGGTCGCTTCCTAGTGGCCATAATATTTTTTTTAGACTTTAATGCCACCCCTGGGGGCAGATTGGCCGTTTTTTGGGCCGCATCTGGACCCAGGGGGGGCAGAAAAGCCCACTAGACACCAGGGAATAATGTATATTTATAAAGGAAGCGATCCCTTGGGCAAGGGTCGCTTCCTTAGGGGGATAAATCATTTTTCAGACTTTTCTGCCCCCCCCTGGGGCAGATTGACCATTTTTTGGCCGATCTGCACCCAGGGGGGGCAGAAAAGCCCACTAGTCACCAGGGATTTGTTTGTATTTTGAAAAGGAAGCGACCCCTTGGGGAAGGGTCGCTTCCAGGGGGCATTATAAATATTGTAGACTCTTCTGCCCCCCCTCAACTTTTTTTTACCGTTTATGGATCCAGGGGGGGATAGAAAAGCCCACTAGACTTCAGGGTTTTTTTTTTTTAGGGAGCGACCCCTTGGCCAAGGGTTGCTTCCTTGTGCCCATTTCAAAAGTATGTTCTGCCGTGCCTTTATTTGGGCTCTTTGCCCTCCATAGGGTTGCTTCCAGGGGGCCCACGTTTATAATGATTTATAATCTCCCCCCCTTGGGGACAGACCCCCCATTTGTGACATAGCCTGTTGTAATGTGTGTTGTTTTTGTTTCTTCTAATGTGTATTGTTTTTTTTTCTCTTTAGAGTGTTGCAGTGTGCGGTTCCATTACTGGTGGTTCTGTTGTTCTGCTGTTTCTGTAGTTGTATGTGTTTGGTAAGAGACCTCTTTTTTGTTCAATTGTACTGTGATTGTATTTTTTTGCAAAGTGTGTAGTAAAATACGAGTATGTTTGGTTTCTGTTTGTTGTGATTGTAAAACATGTTTTGCATTTGTTTTTGATGTGTCCTTCTGTAGATGTAAGTTTTTTTTCTTCTTCTTTCTAGTGGGATATCGTTGCCTCTTTGCTGTGTCGGTGCTGGTGAGTGTAGTTGTGTCTTGTAAGTGAATTGTATATATTTTCTAAATTAGTTTTTTTTTAAAAAGGCTTACATTTTTTATCTTACTTTGCGCAGTGTTGGGGTTGTTGAGTTGTTAGTGCAGACTCCTTTATTTGTAAGGATAATGGCTAGCCGCCGGATTACTGCTCAGCAAGTTGTTGGATTGCTTTTTGATTCTTCCTCTGACCATGGTCCAGAGTCTGACTCTGATTCTGAACCAGAGGTGGGAGGTGAAGATTCAGGCAGTGAGTTTTCTCTACACATGGCTTCATCTGATGATGAAGACACTCTGAGTGCTGATGAAGCTACTTTTGGTGTGGATGATGTGCCTGTGGTTGCGGAGGACGTTGCTGCGCCTGTGGTTGCAGAGGACATTGTTGTGTCTGTGGTTGCGGAGGATATTCCTGTGCCAATAGTGCGGCAAGAGACATCTGGGCTGCAGCCTGGGGTTGCTAGTATTCCAGTTGGTGCAGTGAGACGAGAGGCAGCTGAGCGGCAGCCTGCGGCTGCAAGACTTGATGTTGAAAGTTCTGACCTCTGGGTTGCACCAGGCATGGTGCAGCCGGCATTGCCTGAATTTACTGGTGTTCCAGGGTGTAGGGTGAACACAGAAAACTTTTTGCCTATTGATTTTTTCAAGTTGTTTATGGATGATGTGTTTGTAGAGCAGACTAATTTGTATGCTGAAATTTTTTTGAGGGTGAACAGTGCCAGCCTTAAGCCCCACGCTAGAGCTACCCGGTGGACTCCCACAAATTTGGAGGAGATGAAAAAGTTTTTGGGTTTAACTTTTTTGATGGGCTTGCTTAGGAAACCATCAATGGCTTCATATTGGTCTACTAGTCCCTTGATGGCAACAGCTATATTTCCGGCAGTCATGAGTCGTGATCGGTATTTGCTTCTGCTTTGGATGATGCTTTTTGTTGACAATAGTCTTGCTTTGCCACAAGATCACCCTGATTGTGACCGTCTTTTCAAGATTCGGCCTGTCATTGATCATTTCGTTGATCGATTTTCTGAGATCTTTTATCCTGGGAAAGAAATTGCAGTGGACGAGTCTTTGCTGTTGTTCAAAGGCCGCTTGGTATTTCGGCAATACATTCCTAGTAAGAGGGCACGCTATGGAATCAAACTGTATATGCTGTGTGACAGTGAGACTGGATATGTCTCTAATTTCAGGGTGTACACTGGTAAGGAATCCAGGATTAACCCCCCTGGTTGTCCGTCGACTTTTGGAGTGACTGAGAAAATTGTGTGGGAACTTGGTCGTGGATTTTTTAACAAAGGCCATCATTTGTATGTCGATAACTTCTACACTGGTGTGCGGTTGTTCAGGGAATTGGGCAAAGTGGACACTGTTGCTTGTGGCACAATCCACTCAAAACGTAAAGGTTTCCCAAAAGAACTTGTGTGTCAGAAGCTTGCTCGGGGACAGTGTAGTGCATTGCGTTGTGAGGAGCTTCTAGCTGTGAAGTTTTCAGACAGGAGAGATGTCTACATGTTGACTACAATACATGATGAAAGCACTGAACCGGTGACTGTTTGGGGTCAGGTTGCAGAAGTGCGCAAACCTGTGTGCATAATGCACTACAATAAGTACATGGGTGGTGTTGACAGAGTAGATCAGAGGTTGGAACCGTATGCTGCTCTTCGTAAGGCTTACGTTTGGTACAAGAAGTTGGCTATCCATCTTTTCCACTTGGCAACCTTTAATGCTTTTGTTGTGTTCCAGAAATCTTGTCCCCAGTCAAAGATTACTTTTGAAAAGTTTCAGGAGTCTGTAATAGGCAGCCTTGTTTTAGTTGAACAGGCAAGTGTTCCTAGAGTTGGAGTGGTGGAGGATATTGCCAGATTGAAAGATCGCCATTTTCCTGGTCAAATTCCTCCTACAACCTCAAAAGACTTTCCCAGTCGGAGATGTAGAGTCTGTTGGCGAAGAGGTTTGCGGAAGGAGGTTCGTATGTACTGCCCTGACTGCCCTTCAAACCCCGGGCTGTGTGTACCTGCTTGTTATAGATTGTACCACACGCAAAAGAATTTTTGGGAGTATCAATGAGTGGTAAAGTGAACTGGTTGGTCTTATTGTTCAGTTTCAAAGTTTGCATTTGTGTAGTCTTTTTAGTGTAGTTGTTGAGTTAGTAGATTTGTATCAATTTGCAATTTGTTTTTGTTTTTCTTTTATTTTCAAAAAAACTAAAGTATGATGTTGGTTTGCGTGTAGTGTCCATTGTCTGACGGTGTGCATGGTTTGGCGCTTGGCTGCCGGTGTCTGTGGACTGGTGCTTGTCTGGCGGTGTCTGTGGACTGGTGCTTGGCTGGCGGTGTGCGTGGTCTGGTGTTTTGTTGGCCGTGTGCGTGCTCTTGCGCTTGCCTGGTGTTGTGTTTGGATTTGTCCTTGGCTGGTGGTGTGCGTGGAGTGGTGCTTGGCTGGTGGTGTGCGTGGAGTGGCGCTTGGCTGGTGGTGTGCGTGGAGTGATACTTGGCTGTCTGTGCACGAAGTGGTGCTTGGCTGGCGGTGTGTGTGGAGTTGCGCTTGGCTGGTGGTGTGTGTGGAGTGGCGCTTGGCTGGTGGTGTGTGTGGAGTGGTACTTGCCTGTCGGTGTGCGCTGAGTGGTGTTTGGCTGGCGGTGTGCATGGTCCGGTGCTTGGATGGTGGTGCGCGTGGAGTGGCGCTTGGCTGGCGGTGTGTGTGGAGTTGCGCTTGGCTGGTGGTGTGTGTGGAGTGGCGCTTGGCTGGTGGTGTGTGTGGAGTGGCGCTTGGCTGGTGGTGTGCGTGGAGTGCTACTTGGCTGTCTGTGCACGGAGTGGTGCTTGCCTGGCGGTGTTTGTGGAGTGGCACTTGGCTTGGGGTGTGCGTGGAGTGGTGCTTGGCTGGTGGTGTGTGTGGAGTGGTACTTGCCTGTTGGTGTGCGCTGAGTGGTGTTTGGCTGGCGGTGTGCATGGTCCGGTGCTTGGATGGTGGTGCGCGTGGAGTGTTGCTTGGCTGGTGGTGTGTGTGGAGTGGTACTTGGCTGTCGGTGTGCGCTGAGTGGTGTTTGGCTAGTGGTGTGCATGGTCTGGTGCTTGGGTGGTGGTGTCGGTGGACTGGCGCTCGGCTGGCGGTGTGTGAGTAGTTACTTTGGTCACTACACACACTGCTAGGTGAGTGACACTCCACGCAGTCCATCATTTTGTGTTGTTGAAATGTCAGAAATGTGGGCGTGTGAAAGTGATGGGCCCTTGAATGGCGCTGTCTGCTGGTGTGAGTGTTGAAATGTGATGGGTCCGTGGCTGGCGGTGTGAATGTATTGTATGTGTCACACGTACGAAAGGTGTATGAATGGCCTGTAAAGAGGTTGGTGCCTTGACGTGGCTTTACAGCTCACGAGCTGTGAGTCAGTGGTTCAGTTTATCATACTTTCAATTATACGCAGTGTATTTCATTTTTTTGAAATTACTTGCGAATACAATTGCATCTACAGAATCATCACTCACCCTCGTGCCAAATCCAACCAGAATGTGTGTGTGCTTGCGGATTTGATGGCTGTGCAGTAATGTTTGTCTTTTATCTCTTTCTGAAGTAGGGTGTACCTTGTCCCTTATTGTGATTGTTGTAATGTGTTGCTGTTCTTTCCGGATGGTGTCAATGGTCTGGTTTGTATCAGGTATGAAAGGCGCGTGAATGGCCTGTAAAACGGTTGGTGCCTTGTCGTGGCTTTACAGCTCACGAGTTGCGAGTCACTGGTTCGGTTTTTATGCATTTATTTATTGACAGAGCATTTCATTTTTTGAAATATCTTGTTAATAAAATTTTATGTACTGAACCATCACTCGCCCTCGTGCCAAATCCAACCTGTATGTGTGTGTCTTTGAGGAATAGTTAGCCGTGCCTTGAATGTTTGACTTTTGAGTAACTCTGTTACGGTGTACATTATAGCCATAAATAACTTACTAAATTTAGTTATTATTGTTAAACCATGGAAGTATATGGTCATGTCTTTCTGGTGAATTCTATTGTTGATTTTTATCCAGAATCTCCTGCAAACTTGAAATTGTCTGTCACAATTTCCTTGAATCACACGCTCTCAAATTGAAAACTTAATTCTCCACTGTACGATTTGGACTGTTTCCTGTTGCAGCCACTATGCCTACCCACGCAAGTGAGGTACCATTTTTATCGGGAGACCTGGGGGAACGCTGGGTGGAAGGAAATTTGTGTGAGCCCAGTGATGCCACGCTTTCCCATGCAAAAAAGTGTGAAAAAAATGATTTTTTTTAGCTAAAATTGAGGTTTGCAAGGGATTCTGGGTAAAGGAACGTTGGAGGATCCACGCAAGCCATACCTCCTTGGAAGCCCCAGGGTGTCTACTTTTCAAAAATGTGTGGGTTTGGTAGGCTTCCATAGATGGCCGTCTAGCACGGGGCAAAAAACCCAGGTAACCCCTCTTGCAAAAGCTGGTGGTATTGAATGTCAATACCGCCAGCTTTTGCAAGAGGGGTTGCCGACCCACACAAGTGAGGTACCGTTTTTATTGGAAGACTTGGGGTAATTCAGATTTGTAAATCAACTGTTATTACCAATTGAGCTTTCGCGCACTTCTCCCTTTCAATGAAAGACATTGTGTAAAAAAAAAAAAAATTTAAAAATGACCAATAAATCTCATGCTAGTATGAGTATTCCCAATTTTGAAAATTAGCAATTATATACTGTTTCTGAACTCTATAATTTGTACCCAATTCAGAAATACATAGGTGTCTTTCATACAGATTTTTCCTTGTATACATTTTCCAAGACACAGTGCTCTATACCCAGTAAATTAAAAAATACCATTGCAAGTTGCTGCTCAGTTTTTGGATCTGGGTTCGTCGGGTTCTTGGTAAAACTACAAGTCCTATATATCCCCACAACCAGAAAGGTCTAACGGATGTAACGGTATATTGCTTTCCAAGAGCTGTCAAAATTAGAAAAAGTTATAGGTGAAAACGTTGAGACAAAAGGCTATTTTTTTCAACAAATTTTCAATTATTCCAATATTTAACTGTTAGTTTCTATAAAGAAACCTTCATGGATTTAGACAAATGACCCCTTTCTGAATTCAGAATGTTGTCTACTTTTCGAAAATGTACAGCTTCCTAGGATCCAATATTGCTTTCAAACTCATTTCTACCATTAACTGGAAGGAGGTGGAAAGCTCTAAAAATAGCAAAAATAGGCTATGTCCCAGAAAAATGCCAAAACTGTGTGAAAAATGTCGGTTCTCTGACATTTCCTAAAAGCTGAGAAAATGGAGATTTCAGCCCCACAAACCCTTTTTTGATAACATTTTCAGGGAAAAACCCGGAGGCTTTCATTTGCAGCCCGTTTTCCCCATTTTTCTGAAAAAAACAAAAAAAACACTATATTTTGGTTAATTTCCGGGACCCCTCCAAGGGAATCCACAA
This sequence comes from Lissotriton vulgaris, assembly GCF_964263255.1. Taxonomy (NCBI): domain Eukaryota; kingdom Metazoa; phylum Chordata; class Amphibia; order Caudata; family Salamandridae; genus Lissotriton; species Lissotriton vulgaris. The sequence continues at coordinate 1,312,182,703 of NC_141695.1, forward strand.
ACCCTGGGCGCCTTTAGAATCCACATGATGTTGGAAGAAAAGGACGCAAATTTGGCGTGGATACCTTATGTGGTCAAAAAGTTACAAAGGCCTAAGCGCGCACTAGCCCAAATCGCCAAAAAAGGGCTTAGCACAGGAGGGGAAAAGGCCTAGCAGCGAAGGGGTTAAGGAGCTATATTTTGGCAGAAGAATCCATTTGAGATATCTAGTGTTGTTCTGTATTTCTTCAGGAGCAATGTTATTCATTAATGCGGCACTATGTGCGTTCTGAATTGCAAATGTTTTGGTGCATGTGTTCAAATGCCTGTAGTCTAAAATCATATGATATGTGTTGTCAGGTTTCATGATGGGAAACATAGGGTTGTTCACTGGAGAGGTGCAAGTTTCAATCACACCTTGGTATTCAAGTTGGTCTAAGATTTCTTTGACCTATTTCTTCACCTCCTTTTTAATAGGGTACTGTCTCCGCGGAATTAGAATAGTTACTAATGGGATTTTGTGGTGTTTAGATGCCACATCCCTCCCTACATGGTTGCGGCATAATGCCGAAGCTAGCGCTTGTGCCCAATCCTGCGTGTATGAGTGTTTTAAGGAAACAGGAACGAGATCGGAAAAGGCAAGCAAAATGACGCTCTCACCCCTTGGGCAATCCATTAAAAGTTCAGGCGGCCAATCTCTTTCTGCTAACAGGATGTCATATCCAAATGTTACATTTTCCCAAAAGAGACTTTTAATTTTCTTGAGATGTCCTCTTCTATTTGGATATTCATTTTGTGTAGATGATGTGGGACACTCACTCTTGTATCAGGTGTTTCCACGGTGATGAATTCCTTTAATACTACTGTCACCAGAAATTTCTTCAGGTTCTGGCGATCTATTGTTACTTCTGCCACACTGTTTAGCATTGTCAGAGCCCATTCCCCGTTCAGAAGCTGAGTCCTCAGTAACCTGGGCATTTCAAATTTTTAAGGCTGCTAATTTCTTCTTTTCAAATTGAGTCTTTGCTTTAGGTTGCTCTTTCCATTTAATAATGAAATCTGTATTGCAGTGTGTTGCCCTTTTCCCCTTTGATCGATTTTCAGTTTTTTGTGCCAACTGTCCTTTCCTCTCTGAGTTTTTTGATGAACCCTGAAAGGAACATGTATCAGTATCCTGATACCTGTCAGGTTTCCTAATGTTATCACGATTCATGAGGATGTACCTCTTTTCAGAGGACTCCCATTGGGGAGACCCACCCCTTGATCGTGAAGTGTTTCTTTTATTGTTATTCTTGGATTGATTTTGATTGTTTTCCATTTCTTTTTAGAAGTAATGGGTACCTGCTTGGAGTTATCCCTATCAGAATTACTCACCACTTGTGGTTTCCCTGATTTGGCTCCCAAACAATCTCTACATAGTGAAGCATAGGTTTTCTGGATAATTTTCGGTAATGCACGCTCTTGATTTGTAGGAGCTGTTTCCCTTAAGCGTTGGTGTATAGCAGTCGCTGCTGCTTCGCCCTTGATGTTGCTCAGCATAATTACTAAGACTTGGTAAAAATTACCCATCTGTTTCATCCCCAAGTCCATGGCAGGTCCTGCCTCGTACTCATTTTGTATCTGTTTCAATACTTCAGGAATTACTGATATGGTCAGGGTACCGTGCATTTTGATGTAGACTGCAGCAAAAAAAAATTCCCGTGTGGTACAATCCTCAAGTGAGGGAACCATTCCCATTGGCAAGCAAATTGTTAACATTCTATGTTTTTCCTGCTGACCCGTATGACCCGTATGGGATAATACTGCTTCCAAATGTGCTGTTTCTTTAGTGATTCGGAATGGTACTTGATCCCTCTTTGATGGGAGCGGACCCAGGATTGATTTTAGTGTCAGTGGACTAATTGTTGGTGAGTGTTTGGCCTGGACGGTTCCAGGTGGAGCAGATCTTGCAGGTTGTAATGTGAGTGTTTGCATGACAAATTGGACAATGTATCTGTATAGCCTGACTACTTCTTCTGTAAAGTACACGCACCTCCCCTACTAGGAGCATGTCTTTCTCAGGATGTGGAGTGTAGGTCTCTAAGACCGGTCATGTTGCTACTCCTATGCTGAGCGGACCGAGTCTTACAACCAAAGTTGTGTGTTTTAGGGCACCTTTAAACCAGTTTCTATGTTGCTGGTAAGTTAACAGGACTTCAGTGTCCTTGTGTGGGAGATATTATTTAGGTGAGTCCGTTTTAATATATTCATGGAATAGATGTGTCTGTGCAGCTTCAGGCAGGAACTTCACCCAGTAATAGAATACCTCTGATCCAAACACCTTGTGTCTCTCAATCATGAAAGTAACATGGCCACCTGTTGCAGGTACTCCATGTTCTAACAATTTCAGAGTTAATGCCTGTCGGCAGTTTTCTGTAATGTTAGTAACCTTAGCAAATTCGTCTCCTTCCGCGCTTCCACTGATACTTGCAGATTCATTCATTTTGAAGGGAGAAGAATGTAAAGGTTTAAGAGGTAGGGTTTTGGCACAATATGGGAAACTTTAATACTTACAAGCTTGTCTAAACCTTCAGCCAATACACAGGGTGTACCTGCCAAGCTGAGGCGGATATTGCTTCCCAAATCAGACACCTCTGGAAAGTGTGAGTAGGATTGTCTGAGAAAGCATGACTGAACTACTCAGATTTTACTGTTAATGTCAGAACCAAACCAACGTTGGCGGCGCCATGTCGTATAGTTCCTAGGACCTAAACTGAGGGCTTGGTGGACAGATGGAAACTGGACAGCCCCACAGCATGAGTAAGTCGTTAGACCGCTAGCTCTTCGGTGCCACTACCACCCCCCGTATTCTACAGCGGTGTAGGTAGTTTTTGGGAACCCCTGAACATGACAACCCTGATATTTCGGTCAGTCACTCGTGCTTACTTTTCTCAGAATACACATAGAATGACGATTGGAATGATTTCAAAAAGTATTTATTGGTCAAGGATCAGTCTGTTGTGAAACATTTTAGCTGCGACAATCAACAGACAGACAAATGTTATGCTTTTTTTCTTTTTTAAGTCCTAATTTCACCACTAGCAAATGCAAATTAACCCATACAGCCCATTCCGTCCTGAGCGCCCTGGGTCGGAGTTCTTGCTTTCGCCTGGGGCCAACCCGGCCTGCCCTTTTATACCGAGGCATGGTGTAATCATAGGACCTTTCAGGGCTTTAAACCAGCCTCATTGCTGTTCCCCATTCAATAAAAGGTTCCCAAACCGTGGTATTTACATTATGTGCCATAACAAATTCTAACCGTGCGATTCTCAATGTTGCTCGAAGCCAATTTTCATAATGAGGAGGGCTGGCATCCTTCCAGAGCTTACAGATTTCTCTTCGAGCAATTAGAATGAAACAAAAAAATAAAGCAACTTGTGTCCCCCTTAATCCACTAATAAGGTCGGTGTCCAGTCCAAACATAACTATAACTATGTTCAGGCTTAATTTAACTTTAAAGATACTCTCCATAGCCTTCTCCACTGTAACCCAGAAAGGACCCACTACAGGACAGTCATAAAACATACGGATATCATCTGCCTCAACAAGTCCACATCTGGGGCAAAGAGGAGGCGGGCTTACAAACTTCGCTAATTTTTTTGGTGTGTCATATAACCTGTTTATGGTATAGAAATGATTTTTCTTAAGAGAAACAGACCTGACGTATTTATACAGAAATTGAAGAGATGTATCATATAAAGTAGCTGAGGCAGCCTCGAGCCTAAAAGAGCTCCAGACATGATATAGTGGGGGAGACTGTAGTTCCTCTGCCTCCAGCATTTTTCTGTACCAGAGTCCGACTTCCCTCTTCCTAGACCCTGGGGATTGGAGAGCAGACTCAATATCCCAGTTGCCTCCGATGTTATCCTTCTCGGCGGAGAACCAGGAACAAAGTTGGATGTATTTGAATCTGGAGAAGGAGAACCCAATCATAGATCTCAAAACCTCCCAAGGGAGGACCCCTTCTGATGTTACTAGGTCCGACCAAATTATTATTCCTGCTCTCCTAATGGGAAGGGACAAACTGTCCCTATGGCATGGGTGCAGGCCCGGAGATTCCCAAATTGGGGCAAAGTCAGAATAGTATTTTATGCCCCACCTTCCTTTGACTCTATTCCATACAAAAAGAGCTAGTTTTAATACTTTGAGGCGTACCTTTTTGTAAAACGTTGCTGCTCCAAATTTATACAAAAACCCAGACCCGCCTCCCTCTTGATCCACCATTATATTCAAAATCCACCCCCAGTTAGAATCATCGGGGCTTGGAAGAAAGCTTCGGATGTTTTTCAGCTGAAAAGATAGAGCATACCAATAAACGTCCGGAAGAGCAAGTCCCCCTTTTAACAATCTTCTTTTCAACTTTTTCCATGATAACCTAGAATTTTTATTAGCCCAAATGAAACTACAGATTTTCCCCTGAATTTTCCCCAAGATTTTATCAAGAAAAATCAGGGGTATCGAATTGAACATGTAAGTTAATTTGGGCAAGATTACCATCTGGACCAAATTAATACGGCCATAAATTGTCAGGGGGAGGTTCTGCCATCTCGAAAAGAGTTGATTGATATCCTTGCCTATCTTCTTTATATTGGTTTGAACTATACTGTTAAGATCTGATGTTATAATTATGCCCATACATCTAAACTGGCTGCTTCGAGCTCCCTCCCAGTTGTCGACCCCCCAGCACATTATTTCAGTTTTCGAGTTATTAATTTGGTAACCCGAGTGGAGGCCGAAATCAGTCATTATCTCCTCGACTCTAGGTAACACCTCGGCCGGACTGCTGGTAAAAACCAGTAGATCATCAGCGTATAGAGCCAGCTTACAGCTATATTCCTTGACTCTAAAAGGTGTGATTGAGTCATCGATCCGCAATGCCTGCGCCAAAGGCTCGATGTAAAGGTCAAACAGGAGGGGCAAGATGGGGCACCCCTGCCTGGTACCCCTCTTTATGCTGAAGCTTGATGTCAGAAAACCATTTAATAATATTACAGCAGAGGCGCCCTCATAACACCCTCTCAATGTTTGAATGAAGATTTTACCAAAGCCCATAAAACTCAGTACATTCCACAAGAATACCCAGTTAACACGGTCGAAGGCCTTCACGGCGTCGTAGGCAGTAACCGCCAAGGGCTCCGACCGTGCCACCGCTAAATCTATACTGCCAATCAACTGCAGGGTCAACTCATGAATATACCTTCCAGGTACAAAGCCTTTCTGGTCGGGGGCTAATAAGTTGTGGGGCCAATTTAGCCAATTTCTCTGCCAAAACACTAGTGAAGATTTTATAGTCAGCGGTTAGCAGGGAGATAGGCCTATAAGAATCTGCCTTAAGGAGATCTTTCCCTGGCTTTAATATGAGTACAATTATGGACTCCTTCCACAATGCTGGTGCCCTACCCTCAGAGCTATAGATATAGTTGAACAGCTCACATAACCTTGGCACCAAGACATCTTGGAAGACTTTATATACTTCACCGGGGAGAGCGTCCGGCCCGCCGCTTTGTTATTTTTTATCTTTTTGATATGGGCCCTGATTTCTTCCTCCGTGAAGGGGCTATTGAGGATGACTCGACCTTCGTCGGTCAAGCTAGGTAGGGCCTTACTCTCCAGCCACCGTAGGGTGTTCTCAGGGCTTGGAGACGATTCTTCCTCATAAAGGTTAGAGAACATGGAAAGCAAATGCTCTTTCATGTCCTTCTGATGACAGGATATATTTCCCTGGTCATCGAGCATTAGCCTATTTATATTGTTCCTCACCCGGTCTGCTCTGATCTTACTGGCCAGGATTGCCCCAGCTCTTTCTCCATATTCATAATTTTCCATGGCATGTACATCCCATTGGGCCTTTATTTTTAAATCTAAGAGCCCTCTATATTCTGAACGGAGGAGTTCCAGCTCATCTTAGACCAGTGGTAGATTGTGTGGGTGAGCTCCCAATCTTGCATTCTCTAACAAGGCTATTTTTCAAACAGATCAGACTATGAATGTGACCTCTAGTATGGGCTTTCCAGGCATCCCAGACAAATTCGGGGAGGGCAGAGCCAATATTATCAGAAAAATAGTTGTCTATAGATATTCTGGCCGCAGTAGCTATATCCTGGTCATTTAGTGCCGCCCTTTTTAGAGTCCACCTAGGTGATGTTGTGACTCTGGCCCTTCCAATTAGGACCGAGAACATAACAGGTGCATGATCAGATATAATGGTAGGGAGCATTTTTATATCCACCAGGGCCTCTAAACATGACCTATGGACCAGAATTTAGTCCAATCTTGCGTGTGGCCGTGTTTTTTACTGAAATAAGTAAAGCCGGGTACAGTCCCCCCTTAACCTTCCAGACATCTATTAGGCCCAACTCATGCATCATATTGACCATGGCACGCCGAGATTGCGTTGCAGAAACATACTGAGAATAGTTAGAGCGATCTTGCCGCGGATCGAGCAGGACATTAAAGGGCTCCCCTATGATAATAGATGAAGTGACCTCCACCAAGTTGGACTGTACTTTAAGTAGGTGGGTGGGGTCATCTATATTCGGCCAATAGTAAGAAACAATTATCTGTTCACTTCCGCCAAGATCAGCCTGCGCCTAAACCCACCTTCCTGATTGGTCAGTTGATATTGACTTAATGGAGCCTCCTACCCCCGTCTTTATCAAAATTGCAACCCCCTTATTTGCGGCCGACTGCCCAGAGCAGCAAAAGGCCCCTATCCATCTGAGCTTCCCAAAGATCTCATTGCCATCACTGAAACTTATGTGGGTTTCTTGAAGAAGAATTATTTTGGCTAGGGATTGTTCTAAATACTTCAACCGAGTTCTCATTTCACACTAGCTCACAAGAGGTCCCTACTGATCATACGAGGGTCCGGGTAAGGAGTGGGGTTGGAGACTACCTAATCACTGGTATTAAGATACCATATATCTCCTGGAACGTCAACGGGCTTCGTTGTCCCAGGAGACGAAGGTTGATCTTGACAATTTGTTATGCTAGCATCAATATTGTATGTAGCAAATACATTTCTAGCATGGTGCAAATAAGATTAATAAAAGCAGATTATTGAAAGAAATTTTATTGCGGCAGTTTGTGGCCATAAAAGCACATTTAAAATTTAACAACGTCTTACAAATCCAAACTGAGTTGTGACAAAAGCAGATTATATAAAATGATAGCATTGGGGTACCCCTACGATGCGTATCCTACCAAAATGTACCTAGCCTAGATATGTAGGTGAAGCATGTGAGTGTAAGTGCTAGGATATATCTAAATGGAGCCAAGAATCCCTCAGGGAAATGCTAACCCCTCATGTGTGGGTTTAGAATGAAGGACCCTGTCTTTGCATCAAGAATGGCACCCCACAAGGGATGTCAGGTCTCTGCCTGTTGAAGGATAAGCCTGCAAAGTCTCGGTCCAGCCTGGAAGGAATTCTCTGTTTTGTAAGGGGGAGTGAGGGTCTTTTATATCAAAGTGGTAACTCCAGGTTTTCTTCTAGAATCAATATGTTTTGAAAACATTCACTAATCCTTTGCAAATCCTTTTCTAAAAATAAACACTTGTGCACAGCTGGCTGTTGGCCATGAATGAAAAAAATGGCGACCCTTATACAGAAAAAATTTGCTGTGCCTGAGCATATGTTCATCTACGTCAGATACAGGGATTAAGATAGGTTACCCAGAGCCTGGTGTCGAAGAGATAGGTAAAAACTACTAGGTAAAAGGTCACTGTTATGTCGTGTGGATGGGACAACATGTATGAAATTGGTATGTGCATGATGGAACTTTCCTAAAGGACATGACACTGGTCCTTATTGTGGAGTAACATTCGCTTCCCAAGTTAGTTAATATCTTCTCCCTTTCGATGCTTCCAATCAACTAACAAAGGTCCATACGACCAATGGGGAAGAATCTTTAATGACTTCACAATGAGATTACGTTATAAGGCCCAGCACTCTTTCAGTTGCAAGCAAAGAAAGGTGTGAGGCTTGATATGGTTGTGACTTTTACCTACGTGTTCACGTGTCATTCTGGTTAGCTGTCTGTAATGAGTACGGTTGGGTCAGCTTAAGCCTCTAGCCTAGGGTATGTTAGGTTATGTTTCCCCCCTCTGAAAATAAAGACCAGGGTATGGTACAAAGTCAGCCAAGTGTGAGTCTTTAAAGGTAATTCATGTACATTAGCTAGGCTTCTCAGCACTCATAACCAGGTAGAGACATTATCACTATAACAAGTGTTGTAATGGGTAATTCATGTGCCCACAAATCCATATGTTAATGCCACAACATAGTATATGACCTACCATGGTAGGCATCCAGAATAAAGAAACCAGGTTATGTATGTGCAGCACCTAATATTAAGAAACTTCTGCTACAACAGAATGTAATAAAGCAAAATATAAAAATATAGACAAAAGTAGTACATACCAGAACACACTTTCTTCTTAATTTCTCCAAGGTCTTCTTCTACTATATCCTCAGCTACTGGTTCTTAAAATTTGAAAAGAAAGCTTTCAATAGGAAGACCATTTAAGACAAATACAATGATGACCAAATGGATTCCCAACAGAGGTGCACTGAAAAGGTGACAGAGAAGAAAAAAATATGGATACACAGAGATGGGAAGCAAGAAATGAAATGATGAAGCAAGCATTAAAAAGAGGGAAAAACTGAAGTACGCGATATTCACAGTAGCAGTGGAAGAGTCACTAGAGGCCTAAAGAACATTAGCTGAGTTCCTGCATCATTCTAATGTAGGACATTCAAACGTAGAGCAACTTCAAAGTCTCAGTGACTTCCCTTTGGTTCTTCCTTTACATAGAGCTGTCGAAGCACGGGGTGCTGCCAGGTGCTGAGGGTAGCAGTCAACACACATAATGCAGTACTGTTAATATTTTGGCCTTGATTAAGAGTTTGGAGGATGAGTTACTCTGTCACAAACCTCAGGACTAAACCCCCTACCTTTTTACTAGTGCGATATATCCTTTGGCATTTGTAATATGGGGGCTGGATATCTGTCACATTTGTGATGAAGTGGCTGATCCACCAGATCTCTAAATCAGGCTCTTAGTAATTTAAGCACCAGATAAAGGTATAATTTATAACTGTCCAAATTTATTACAAAGACAAAACAAAATATGATGGTGATTATTGGAGAAATATATGTAAAAGTAGAGTTAACAATTTTATAGGGTTCACTCATGGAAAAGTATTTTGTCTATTTATATCTTCGAGGTCAATTAAAAATGTTGCAAAATGTAAAGTGGATTTTGGGTCTGGTTAGTGTTATCATGATCATTGGGGAAGCTGGTAAGTAGTCTGTTGGGATTCTGATGAATTTACTGAACAGACTTTCATTATATTCAGGTGGAACCAGGTCACATAACAGGCATTGGCATAGCCAATAGGTCTCGCCTTTGTAACCTTTTAAGTGCTCAGCCAAGCCTTGCGTCCTCATCCCTCGTACAGACAATGCTGTTTGCCGAGAAGGTTTGGTACCATCACACATAAACACCCAAAGTGAACATCACTGATTCACAGATACATGTATTAAAGCAAGCTACTTACCAATAACCCATGAGTACTAGCAAAGCCAATAGATCTGGTATTAGCCTACCATCCTTTCAGCTTAGTTTTGAGGTATTTTTTGTAAAATATTATTGTTCCGGAGCTGTCCTGATCAATACAAGAGAAATACCACTAGCTAAAACTTACTTTACTACCGGGTTTGAAACCCAGACGACCCCACTCACTTAGAGCCCAGCTTGCTGCACAGGATAGAAGCTTAGAGAAAGAATAAACGCATAACTAGGTGTGATATAGTTTGTATGCACCGAGTGCCATTTTTCTCCCTCCCCCGCATGGTGGCTTCATAGAACATAAACATCATGACAACCCTCAGTTAGGACATATCATGCATGCTGCCCATAAATTCTGGTCGTCACTATCAATCCTCCTAAGCCAATTTACTTCATATAGAGAAGATGCAACCAATAACAAAATATCTGCCAAAAATCACTACGACTGGAACGTCAAAGCTTAAAGCTGTATCTTGACTTCATTACAGGCCTACCCTTCACCAGTCCCTCCAAGATTATAAAGAGATTCTGTTCAGCGCAGGATGTGGGCTGGTGGTTTTAATCAGATCTAACAATTAGTTGACAACTGCACAATAATCAGGGCAATAAGAAGCAACTAAGGGCCCATTATGTGGCATAATTTATTTATTTTATTTACTGAGCTTATAGAGCGCGACAGCTACCCAAAAAGGGTTTCCCGGCGCTGAAAGGTCAGAGAACTGGTAACCTAAGTACAACAGATAAACAGAGTTATTGGTTGAATAGCCAGATCTTAATGGCTCTGCGGAAAAATGTGTAAGTCGTTTCTTTGCGGATATCAAGGGGGAGAGAATTCCACAGAGTGGGGCCGAGGTAGGAGAATGAGCTGCCCCCCATCCTAGTGAGTTTTACTTAAGGTACAGTGAAAATACCATAAGATGAAGATCGAAGGGGGCGAGAAGGAGTGTAGGGACGTACAAGGGATTGCAGATATTGTGGGGCTGTGCCCTGGTTGGTTTTAAACATATAGCTCAGGGTCTTGAATTTGATGCGATTCTCAACCCTGAGACAATGTAGGTCACGCAGATATCCCGAAATGTGAGTATATCAGCGAAGTCTTGCAGCCGAGTTTTGCACCAATTGCAAACGTCTCTTCACTGCCTTATTAGCTCATAAATAAAGGACGTTACCGTAGTCCAGCCGGGATGTTATAAGGGCATGGACCACCATTTTTTGGGTGTCATTAGGTAGCAATAATAACAACAACGAGAGAGAGAGGGAAAGGACACTCTCGGTCCCCCACGAAGTAGTAATAAACAACAAAAGAGTGCCCACTGAAGGGTACAGGTGTCCAGCACAGAGACAAGGAAAGTTTGAATCTACCTTCGTAGGAATTTCCCAGGGATTCTTTTTAAGCCCTCACTCACCGCCCTGGGCGGTGACATGCTTCATCATTGGGCCCACCGGGAGAAACCGAATGTCTCCCCGGTGTGCTGCGACGCCAGGTTACTGCGGAGCGGGGTTTTTTTGTGACAGAATGTGAAAAGTGAATAATATTAAAAAATACCGGCAGCACTTACCACACAAAAACTTTATTCCGTGGTTGGCTGGGTATTAGTTAAAAGGTATGTGATGGGAAATCTACCAACTATTGTGTTGGGTGTTTTCCCCTCAAGGTTTACAATGGGGTCAACATGTTTCTGCCCTTTAAGTGTACATGTGTTACTGGGCATTCGTCAGGACCATGTAAATGTGTACCTCGGCGGTATAGGCACGCTAAGGCCTACCCTGACCAGAGGACGTGAAAGTTAAAAGACTGACTATGTGTCAAAAAAAGGGGGTGCAAAAAGAACAAACCAAAAAAAGGAGGGTTCGAGCTAAAGTGTGCGAACCTGTGGTTTGTGTGTTAAAAGATCCACACCTCATGGGTCTCGGGAGGGGGGTGGTGGCGACAGTGGCACACCGCCCGCAACGCCAAACACCCGCTTGGCACCTAGCGCTCTCCTCGAACCGGACCCCACGGAATAAAGTTTTTGTGTGGTAAGTGCTGCCGGTATTTTTTAATATTATTCACTTTTCACATTCTGTCACAAAAAAACCCCGCTCCGCAGTAACCTGGCGTCGCAGCACACCGGGGAGACATTCGGTTTCTCCCGGTGGGCCCAATGATGAAGCATGTCACCGCCCAGGGCGGTGAGTGAGGGCTTAAAAAGAATCCCTGGGAAATTCCTACGAAGGTAGATTCAAACTTTCCTTGTCTCTGTGCTGGACACCTGTACCCTTCAGTCATTAGGTAGCATCCAGAGGATTTTTCTGAGCCAACGCAAGATTGTAAAGCAGACTGCAGAGATCTGGACTGCCTGTTGGTGCATTGTCAAGCCATCATCAATCAAAATTCCCAAATTCAGGACGTGTTTTGAGGGCAGTGGGAGTGGACCCATCTCCGCAGGCCAGTGAGCCGTGGTCCATAGTTCCTTCATTTTCCAAAGAATCAAGACCTCGGTTTTGCCACCGTTAAGTTTTAGGAAATTGTTTTTCATCCAGGTAGCGATTCTCCCAAGACCAGATTGAAGAAGAGAGGTGGAGCTGGGGTCACTGTTAGAAAGGGAAAAGATGATCTGGGAGTCATAAGTAAGTGAATAGAGTAAGACTGACTTGTTCCGCAATGTCAGCCAGAGGCCTGATGTACAAATTGAAAAGTAAAGGACTAAGTACTGAGCCCTGGGGTACCCCATAAGGTGAGGTGTGAATTTTGGAGTTGGATGTAGTAGAGAAGATTTGAAATGTACGGTGGGCGAGGAATGAGGAGATCTAATTCAGTGCTGAACCGCGAATACCTAGAGAGTTTAGTGTATTTAAGAGTATGGTGTGTGAAATAGTATGAAGCACTGCACTAAGATCAAGCAATATGAGCGCCACAGTTTCTCCTCTGTCTAGGTGTTGGCGCAGGTTCTCCGTTACTCCTAGTAATGTAGTTTTGGTGGAAAATCCAGTTCTAAAGCCAGACTGAGAGCGATGAAGAATTTGATGGGATTCAATAAACTGGGAAAGGTGTAAGTGTATGTGTTTCTCAAGGATTTTAGAGAAGGCTGGTAAAAGAGAGATGGGGCGATAGTTAGACAAGTCATTGGGATCCGCAGAAGGCTTCTTTAAGAGAGGTGTTACCATGGCGTGCTTTCAAAGAGCAGGAACAGAGGATTCACGCAAAGAAGTGTTAAAGGTGTGTAATATCAGGGATAAATGGGGAGTGTCGAGTTGTTTTATAATAGGGATGAAAAGTGGGTCTTTGGGCGACCCAGATTTTAGATTCACAGATTTTAGTTTAGTGGCACATTTTGTGATGGCATTACATTCCTTTGTCAATTTTATACATTAACTGTCTTCGCAATGGGTTCATCTTATCAGTACACATGTATTACCCAAATGCAGCTACAAGCAACTTAAAGGTGGCAAGTTAATTTTGCAAAGGAATTTCCACTACCTAATAACACATTTTCTTGCATTGCAAGAAATTGTTTAATCAGTGTGAGCTGTAAACCGCATTTGTTGGGTTAAATTCCGCAAATTAATTAGCAGATGAATAATGTAGCAAATGCAGTGAATACATAATCATGCAGAAAACTTCAGCAGCCTTACAATCGCAATATTTTCAGTAATCCTCATAATAACTCACAGTCTATTGTTTTAAATGTTGTGTGTTCTGTATCTCACTCTTTTCCCACCACTATATTAGTACATGCTTCAACACAAGACAGGATAACAGCACCACGGCACCACTCTGGTCTTTCGAGCATCTCATCATAGTGCTTGTTGTCTTTATGTAACAAAATATATGTGAGCACCTGTATTATTTATATCAAAGGACCACTGTAATAAATCAACCAATCTGGTTTCTTATAAGCTTGGGGCAGGGCAAATTTAAAGCGCCAGCTTGCCTCTACCTGCACATAGTTGGAATTATCGGCAGAGGGAGAAAGGGTTAATGCACATGCTGCCAAAGTAAATAGAGGCCAGGAACGGGTGGGTGCTGGTGGCGATCCGCAGTGCGAGATCTCAGCATCATTGCTCCAGTGTGAAAAATCGACAGCTGCATTTGGGCTTGGAGAGTTGGGGAGGGCTCTGAATACGAGGAGGGAGGGGGGAGGAGAACAAAAAACATAAAGATGCAGCGAAGGAAGGGAAAGTTAAGGCGAGCAATATATGTCTGGCAGAGCATGTGTGCTGCACTAGTCTCAACATAAAAAGGGGCAAGTTCGGATTAAAATAAAGGTGCATGGACGCTACAGCAAAAGTGTGTCGCACTGCCAAATGAAATCAGCATTTACATTTTAGACCCCACAGTTAGGACCGATGGGTGCTGGAGTGAAGTAGCCAGTGGAAGGATGCGGGGCTCTGGCTGACGTGGTTTCCAAGATGAAAGGAGGGGCCATGAGGAGAGGCCATCACATGCTATACAGTGTGATGCAAGTGATCACAATTGTGCATGGTGGGTCTTCCCTGGAATGGAATGCCAGTGGAGTTAATGAGATGGTGGCTACTTTATTGGGCTACTTGCTGGAAAGCCAGACTGATGTGATGATGATGGGTGGAGGCTTCAGACGTCCGACAAGGACCCTGACCGGTCATAAAAAATGTTGGGGGTGCAGTCCAGCTGATCCTAAAATCTTCTCCTGGAGGCACATACATACTCATCAGGGGGAAACAACCTTTACAACATGGTTTTAACCACATTGTGCATAAACCATGCATTTCTTTGCATGCATGTTTGTACCACGCATATGTTTTTACAACGCATGCCTTTACCACGCATTTTACGGTAAGTTAGGGGGTGTGAGGGGGTCTCCTCCCACAAATACTTTGTATAGGAGAATTTCACAAAGATTCGTCAAACGACGCCAAAGTTATTAGCAAATCCAAAAATGCTTTTCCTATGGAAACTAGGTTCTAACTATAACTACCTACTGTCAACCGCCAGTCGGTAATATATATATAAATAAAGAAATATATATATATATATATATATATATATATATATATATATATATATATATATATATATATATATATATATATATATATATATATATATATATATATATATATATATATATATATATATATGGAATATGCTACTTACCAGTATGCATCTGTTCTTGGCATAGAGGGCTGCAGAGTGATACATTTATGAATAGATCGCCATCTGGTGTTGGGCTCGGATGATTGCACTTGTTTTTCTCTTGGAGAAGTCTTTTGTCGTCACAAGACTGGTGACTCCTCCTTTGGGTGCTAGTGCGCATGGGCATCGCCTCCATCCTAAGATTGTTTTGCCATAGTAGGGTTAGATGGAGTAGTATGATAGAATACAGATAGAAATGCCCATGTAAGTGTATCTAAATAAGATAGTGTTGGAACAGACACAGGTTTCCGGGGAGGCTGGGAGGGCATGTACCACTCTGCAGCCCTCTATGCCAAGAACAGATGCATACTGGTAAGTAGCATATTCCGTTCGAGGCATATGGGCTGCAGATGGTACATTTATGAATAGACTATACAGCAGTTATCTCCCTAGCAGTGGTCACCAGTGTCTGTTGCAACAGTCGTCTGAAATAAAGTTTTTAGTACAGCTTGTCCCACTCTAGCCTGTTGTGTTGCCTGCACATCTACACAGTAGTGTTTTGTTTTGTGAAGGTATGCGGTGTAACCCAGGTAGCTGCTCTGCATATGTCATCTAGAGTAATGTTTCCTAAGAATGCCATAGATGCTCCTAGTTTACGAGTAGAGTGAGCTCTAGGAGGAACAGTTAATGTCCTCTTTGCTTTTAAGTAGCATATTTGTATACATTTTACAATCCACCTGGCAATGCCTGCTTTAGAGATAGGATTGCCCTTATGTGTAGGAGAAAACGCTACAAATAGTTGTTTTGTCTTTCTGAAAGTTTGTGTTCTTTCTATGTAGTACAATATCGCCCTTCTGACATCTAATGTATGTAGGGCCCTTTCTGCTACCATCTGTGGTTTTGGAAAAAAGACTGGTAGTTCCACTGGCTGATTGATGTGGAATGCTGAAATTACTTTAGGCAAGAATTTTGGGATTGTTCTAAGAACCACTTTATTTTGGTGTGAATGCAAAAATGGTTCTTGTATTGTAAATGCTTGCAATTCACTTACTCTTCTGAGTGAAGTAATAGCTATAAGAAAAGCCACCTTCTATGTGAGGAATTGTATTTCACACCTATGCATAGGTTCGAAAGGTGGTCCCATTAGTCTGGTAAGTACTATGTTGAGATTCCAGACTGGGAAAGGTGGTAGTCTTGGTGGAATGACTCTTTTGAGGCCTTCCATGAAAGCTTTTATTGCTGGTACTTTAAACAGGGAAAGATGTTGTCTGTTTTGCAGACAATAGCTGCAAGATGCACTCTTATAGAGGTGTAAGCAAGGTTACATTGCTGTAAGTGTAGTAAATAGCAAATAATCTCTTTAGTGGATGCGTCCAAAGGGTTGATGTTGTTACTGTTACAGTATACAGCAAACCTTTTCCACTTTGCTGCATAGCATGCTCTGGTAGTAGGACGTCTTGCTTGCTTAATGATTTCCATACAGTTTGGAGGTAAATCTAAGTATCCAAATTCTATGATCTCAGGAGCCAGATCGCTAGGTTCAATTGTTTGGGATCTGGGTGCATTATTTCTCCATGGTTCTGTGTAAGGTGCATGGGTAATAATTTTAGCTTTTGATGTGGCACCTGTGAGAGTTGCAGTAGAGTGGTGAACCATGGCTGTCTTGCCCACGTGGGTGCTACTAGTATCATTGTCATTGAATGTTGTTGCAGTTTCCGAACCACTAATGGAATTAGTGGGAGAGGGGGAAAAGCGTAAGCAAATTTGTTGGACCAATTTATCCATAGCGCATTGCCCTGGGACAGGTGGTGTGGGTACCTGGATGCAAAGTTTTGGCATTTTGCGTTCTGATGAGTGGCAAAGAGATCTATCTCTGGTTGTCCCCATCTTTGGAAGAATGGCTGCAGTATTTGGTTGTGCAGTTTCCATTCGTCTATTTGTTCTGACTCTCTGCTTAAGATGTCTGCTATCTGATTTTGAACTCCTGGTAGGTGTTCAGCTAACAGATAGATCTTTTGAGGAATGGCCCATCTCCAGATGTCCTGTGCTAGTCTGGATAGTTGGAGAAAGTGTGTCCCCCCCTGTTTTTGAATGTAATACATTGCAGTCATGTTGTCTGTTCTGATCAGGACTGCTTTGTTGAGGATTTGCATTTGAAAAGCCTTCAATGCTAGAAACACTGCTAGTAGTTCCAGATAATTGATGTGTAGTCTTTTTTCTGTACACTCCATTTTCCCTGCACTGTATATTTCTCCATATGCGCTCCCCATCCAGTGAGCGATGCATCCGCTGTTAGAATCACTTGTGGAATCGGTTCTAGGAACGACCGCCCCTTGGAAATGTTTGTTGTGTTCCACCACTTCAGAGAGCGATGTTTGCGGTTGTCTACCAAACCAGATCAGTAATCTGACCGTGAGCCTGATTCCACTGTGTCGCTAGACACTCTTGCAGTGGACGCATTTGTAGTCTGGTAAATGGTATTAGCAGTATGCAGGAGGACATCATTCCTAACAGCTGCATGAACAATCGAGCTGTTAGGGAGTGTTGTGGTTGAAATGTTTGGATCAACGTGTTCATTGTTTGGATCCTGATTGGATTGGGGTATACTTTGGCTTTTTCTGTGTCTATAGTAGCCCCTAGATATTGTTGAACCTTGTTTGGTTGTAGGTGGGATTTTGTGTAGTTCACTGTAAACCCTAGCTGGTGCAGCAATTGAATGGTCTTTTGTGTGTTTTGAAGACATTCTTCCTGTGACTTGGCTTTTATTAACCAATCGTCCAAGTAAGGGAAGACATGTATTTGTTGTCTTCTTAGGTGTGCTGCAACTACTGCTAGGCACTTTGTGAACACCTTTGGTGCTGTTGTGACCCCAAATGGAAGGACTTTGAACTGGTAGTGTTGTCCTTCTAGTACAAACCTGAGGTATTTTCTGTGGGCTTTGTGAATTGGGATGTGAAAGTAAGCGTCTTTTAGATCCAGTGTAGAAAGAAAGTCCCCTTTCTTCAGTAAAGGAAGTACTTGTTGGAGCGTGACCATGTGGAAATGTTCTGAGTTTATGTATGCATTGAGAGGTCTGAGGTCTAAAATTGGTCTTAGAGATCCGTCTTTTTTGGGAATTAGGAAGTATAGAGAGTATACTCCTGTCCCTTTCTGATGTTTTGGAACCTTCTCTATAGCATGCTTTTGTAACAGTGATAGTGAGGTTCCGTGACAATTGTAAGTGGTGCATTCGACTCGCACGAATATAGTCGAGTCTGGTATCTATGAACCGCAAATGACGAGTTTGGTGGGTGTGCGCAGTTTCGCTGTGCTAACCTAAACCGTTCGTCTGTTACGTGGGTATTTCTATCTGCACCCACGGGTTCCATCTTAGATACGGCATCCATTTTGTCTCTTGCCCTCAAGTAGCCAGCGAACGGACGTTGTCCGCTTCGCGACCCTGGGACTCCCAAGATATTTGCGGAAGACACATGTTCTTTGTAAGTGTCTTTATGACGAGGGGGATGCTGCTGTAGGGCAGATGGCGCCGCTTGAGGCTCATCTTGCCGCACGGACTTATTGTCTCAGCCGTGCATCTCATTAGGCACGTCCCTTTGATGCCTGTATCTCGTGTTTCCCGTTACCTCCCCTTTTACACCCTTTCCGATCTCCCCACTGTCTCCGTCTTCCTCTGCACCTGTCCTTGTTCCTATTTCGATCTACTTTACTGTCGATTGGAATTTGCTAATGGTGGGAAGATGGGTTTTTACAGTTGGGAACCGACAAATGTTTCCGCACTTATGTTCCGGACCTCATGTGTTTCAAAGTGACCAAAGCGACCCCTCTGGGGGCTAATTGTGGGAACCGGGTTGTAAACTTTTGTGTTCAATGTTGTCCTATGGGTAAAAACTGTATAAAAGGAGCGATCCACAGAACCAATTTGAAGCAGTCTCCCCAAGTTGCACATGTTGTACTTGCCGTGACTTCTGTGTTCCCTGCAGCAAATAAATCTTGAATCTTTGACGCCGAAGGAAGTGTCCCGTGTCTCTGTGACTTGTACGCCGGAGCAGGTTACCCACGAAGGTTTCAGGTGTTGTGCCCTGGCACCGCTGGGTCTTAAAGAACCCAGTCCTTCAGTTGGCGCCCAACGTGGGGCTCGATCAGTGGTACCGGTCCAAGCCCGACGATCGTGAGGAACTTCGTGTGAAATCTCCGAGGGAAGGTGCACTCCGCTTCATCGATCCTGTTGTCGAAATAAGTGGCCCGAAGACTTTTCCCGCGAAGATTCCCGCCTCCTGACGGCTGCGACGGACTGCTGCCCTGACTGTAGACCTGTTTTGGCGCCTGGCGTAGACCTTGGTATAGCGAGACGATTGACGGGCCTTCCTGGTGACGCCATCGATCTTTGAGTTAAGTATTTGTGGGTCGCTCCCAGAGTTCTTGGTTGTGGTTACTTAGTGGTTGCATGGTTCCATTGCATTTGTGGTTCTTGGTACTTTGTTGTGTTATTTGACGACTGCAGCCGCCAAAAACCGAGGGTTTTGTTCTTTGCTGGGACTTGGTAAATCCCGTAACCCTTGAAGTTTGTGAAACTCGGCTAGTGTGCAAGATGCCTGGTCGCAGTACTCTGTTTAGTTGTTTTAGACCTTGTAGTGCGGATTCCCTGCTGGAGGACTCGTGTCCGATACCTCCGGTTGGAACTCCTACTTATGACCTATATAGCAAACATGGGCTAGGCCCGATTACCTTTAATGATTATTGGATTAAATATACAAAGAAAGACGGCGACCTTCGTTGGCCACCTCACGGTAGCTTCGAGGCGTCGATCTTAGATAATCTAGAAATGAAGTTGTTCGAACGTAAATCAAGGCCGGCCATGTTTGATGCCTTTCGGTTGTGGCGCAAAGAAGCCCGACAGAAAGAAATCAGACAAAATAAACGTAGTCAGCGAGATACTGTTGCTACTATAGTGAAGAAAGCTGAGCAGTTCCAGCGTGATAAGGAGGATAAGGATAAGGAAGTGTTTGAGAGATTACAGCGTATGACCATAGATAAATGTTATCCTGCTTTGCCTACGGAGTCGGATAAGAAGGAAGAGGCAGTTGAGGATCCTTTAATGTCCTATCTTATGAAGTCGCCACCTCCGTACGTACAGGGTACTCCTGCTCCCGTGGTCCCTGTCGTACCTGTTCCTCCTCCGCCTGTCCCTCAACCTGTCCCTCAACCGGTTCCTCAACCTGTCCCTGCTCTTCCGCCTGTTCCTGCTCCTCTGTCTGTTGCTACCCCTACTGCTCCTCCGCTTCCACATACTCCTGCTCCCGCTACTGCTCCTGTTTTGTTAACCCCTGTTGCTGCTACTGTTTCTACTCCTTCTCTTGTTAGTCCTGTGTCGTATCTCTCTCCCTCTACTCGTAGTCGTAATTCTCCTCTTGCGACTAGCTTTTTTCATTCGCTCGGACCTGTTCATGGGTCTGCTGGTTCCGATGGTCCTCAGAGACGTAGTCAGCTTCCTGGAAACAGAGAACGTGTTGCGCTGTATAATATGGCGATGGGTTGGATGGTAAACCCCCTTAGAAATCCACCTCGTGTTGTTCTCGAAACGTTTTGTCAATTTAATATACCAACCCAGAGATACGTGTTTGACGAAATGTGCAAGTTCCTTCATGATCAGATAGCGGCCGTTGCGCCTGACGAGGTGCTAACCGCCCTGTCTGAGCTTCGGCTTCAGTTCGCCAATGGACTGATAGTCGATACTAACGTCCGACGTGCTATTGAGCGGTTACTGTCTTTCCGTCCCGCTCCAATACCTCATGCACTGTTCGTTGAGGATATTGAGAAACAACCTGATGAGTCTGGCCAATACCCTATGCGTGAAGTTCCACCGGTTTGGATGCCAGGTAACCCCGCAGCTGCCCCTCCGGTCCCGCCGTATTTCCAGAGAGTATGGATACATCTCCCATGGAAACGTTCGGAAGTGCTACAAGTGAAGCAATCTTTGCCTGACCCTCGCAAAAACCCTGCAGGGTATTATAAAGAATTATCGCAGCTTGTAGATGCTACGGTAATGAATCTTGCCGATATCGACATGTTGTTTGGCAATGTCGTACCGCAACCGGTATGGGCTAAGATCCGTCAGGAAGATCACACACATGAATTAGGTGGTGATTGGGCGGCCATTCTAGCGGCAGATGGGTTGCAAGTTGGTGGCGCTAAGCCTGAACAGTTGATTGCTGCTCTCCCTCAAAGAATAATAACGTTAATGAAAACGCTTATGCCAGCCATGAGAGTCAATTGGGATAAATTATCAGCTTGTAAACAAAAGAAAGATGAGAATGTTTCCGACTTCTTTACGAGGTTTGAGGAAGCATTCATTGACCATAGTGGACAGGATATGAGTACTGAGGGTGGACAAAGGTTGTTTGTGGATAAATTTGTGTCGAACTTATTGCCCGATTTGAGCAATAAATTGAAGAATTCGGAAAGTGCATGGGCCGTTTCTACCTCAGCTCAGATATTGGCCACGGCACAATATTATGAAAATAGGGAGAAAGAAGAGAATGACCGTGCTGACAAAAAGACGAAAGAGCTAAAAACTAAAGTATTGTTGCAACAAGCGTATCCGCCGCGTTCTAATCAGAATGCGCCCCAGCAGAATAGATCGCAGTCGCAATCGAATCGGTCGCAGCCGCGTAATGATTCCTCCTCCCAAAGATCATCGTTGGGGTACAATCAATGTGCTTATTGTAGACAGGAGGGACACATTAAATTTAATTGCCCCGTTCTTAACGAACGTAATAGTGGTAGTTCGTCTAAAGGAGGTCGTGGTGGCTCACAGCAGGCATCACGTGGTAGAGGTCGTGGTGCTCAAAATGATCGCTCAGATAACTCGTCTAATTCTAATAATTGTTTTGATCAACGTGGATCGTCGCAAGGGCGATCTGCGCAGTATAATGTAGACGATTATTACGTCGATCAGGGAACTGACGACAGTAATTACTAGGACAGCCAAAGACAAGGAGAGGGAGTGGTATCAGTTCCGGTTGATCAGAGAGGGCCTTACGTCGCAGTTGCTACATCGGGCGTCGTTGAGCCCTTTCTGTTGGACACTGGTGCAGCGAAAAGTTCTATCATGCATTCGAAACTCCCTGGCGCACCTTTGTCTGGCTTAACAAATGTTTCCGTAGGATTCTCTGGCGCCCCCGTTAGCAATCCAGTTTCGCGCCCTTTGCCCCTTACCATAGGGCCACGTGAGCTCCAAGCTCCATTGATTTTGACCACTGGTTGTGGCGAAAATCTTTTGGGTCTGGATTTGCTTAAACGTTTGTACGCAACTTTGTATTGTTCTCCTGCGGGTGTAAAGCTTACGTTAGGAGAGAGGGTTGTCTCTCCTATGTATTTGTCTCTCGATAAGCTTCCACCGGAATTGAGTTCTCTTCCTGCGTCTTTGTGGGCGACGGGTCCAAATGACGTGGGCCTACTTGACATCTCCCCATATGTTGTTCAGTTGAAAGCCAATGTGCGGTTGCCTCGTATTCCCCAATATCGTATCTCCCTTGATGGTGAACGAGCTTTGTTAGCGATCATTTACGATCTGATCGAGAAAGATGTTATTGAAGAGACCCGGGGAAACGTGTGCAACAGCCCTGTGCTGCCCATTCTAAAACGTACTGATCCTACAAAACCGCCTGTTTATCGTTTTGTTATCGATTTACGGGAGGTGAATAAAATTGTGGTTCCTCAATTCCCTGTTGTGTCTGACATCACGGCGCTACTGACTCTGATTCCAGCTACTGCATCATGGTTTTCGGTGATTGACTTGAAAAATGCGTTTTTCAGCATCCCGATTGCCGAAGAGAGCAGGGACCTTTTCGGTTTCTCTCTCGGTGGACGTAGCTTCCGGTTCAAACGCGCTCCTCAGGGCTACTGTGAAAGTCCATCGATTTACAGTCAAGCCTTGAAGGGTCAACTGGATACGTTTCGGTTGCCGGTTGGTGCGGCCTTAATCCAATACGTCGACGACTTATTGGTGGCTGCTGATACTCAGGACATTTGCAAAATTGCTACGGTGTCATTGCTGCAACATCTCTGTGAGTTAAATCATAAGGTGTCCCCTTCTAAACTCCAATATTGTTGTCAAGAAGTAACCTATCTAGGTCACTTATTGTCAAAGGAGGGAAGGAAGTTGACCCCAGAGAGAATTGCAGCGATTGCGCGAATGGCTGTGCCACAAACCCAAAGAGATGTGCGTGCCTTTCTAGGTATCACGTCATACTGCAGGCAGTGGATTCCAAATTTTTCATTGCTAGCGAAACCATTGGTGGCTCTTACGTGCAAGGATGTTCCAACTCCTTTACCATGGACGGAAGAATGTCAGAAAAGTTTTTCTGAATTACGTGATTCATTGTGTTCGGCTCCTGTGTTGGGTACCCCTGACTACAGCAAGCCGTTTACACTATATGTTCACGAGAGGGAAGGTTGTGCTTTAAGTGTCTTAACGCAACCTTTTGGTGGTAAGCAGCGTCCATGTGCATATTTTTCCTCGACCTTGGACCCAGTAGCTAGAGCATTGCCGAGTTGTTTGAGAGCAACTGCTGCAGCTGCGGTCTCCATCCGACAATCAGCAGGATTGGTCATGGATAATATGCTTACGGTGATGGTTCCGCATGCAGTCGATACTCTGTTGAATCGTACGAAAACTCAGCACTTGACGAGTGCGAGGTTGTCTGGGTACGAATTGACGTTATTGGCAAGCCATATTCAGATAAAACGTTGTAATGTCCTAAATCCGGCAACTTTGTTACCAATTAGTGCAGAGTCAGATGAAGTAGCAGAACATGACTGCTACTTGAGGACGGAAGAGGAAACGAAAGGTCGAGTGGACCTTAAAAACACCCAACTGGAAGAACCGGATGGCACCTTGTATGTCGATGGGTCATGTTTTAAGTTGCCGAATGGTGATGTGACTACCGCTTATGCTGTTGTAACATTGAATACTGTTGTTGAAACTGCAAGATTGAATCAGAATTCTGCCCAAGCTGCGGAATTAATTGCTCTCACTAGAGCATGTGTGTTAGCAAAAGGGAAACGTGTGAATGTGTACACCGATAGCCAGTACGCTTTCGGTGTAGCACATAGTTTTGGACGATTGTGGCGTGAGAGAGGTTTCTTGACGTCGCACGGTACGAAGATACAGCATGGCCAGCTTGTGAACGATCTTTTGGATGCATTGACTTTGCCTGCGCAAGTTGCGATTGTTAAATGTAGTGCACATCGTAAAGTGACAGATGATGTTGGTCGTGGTAACGCGTTTGCGGATGAGATTGCTAAGGAGACTGCCCGGAACCTTAGCACTCGAATGTATGTGACGAGTTCGGTTAGGTGGCCTACAGAATCGAGCATGTGTGAAGACACCGTTGAAAGCGTGAAAGAAATTCAGAATGAGGCCACCGAGACTGAAAAGGCAAAGTGGAAAGAAAGTACGGGAAAGTTGGATGCGAGTGGTTGTTGGATTGATTTGTCGGATCAGAAAAGATGGTTGTTACCTGATGCGTATGTGCTGGCCGTTGTGACAATGGCACATGGGTTAGCACATATTAGCGTGAAAGGCATCTGTAAGTTGTTGTCGCCTGTATGGAAGAATGATGGAATTACGAAATGTGCTGAACGTTTGGTGAAGAATTGTATGGTGTGTATGATGTACAATCCTGGCAAAGGAACCCCAACTCCTCCTGGCAGTTTTGCTCCTCCTTCGTACCCCTTTGAGGTGATTCAATTGGACTTCATCCATATGGAGCGATGCAATAACCTGAAATACGTTTTAGTTGTGGTTTGCGCATTCTCCAGATGGATCGAGGCCTATCCTCTCAGAGACAATACTGCTTTGTCTACTGCGAAAATCCTGCTGAAGGAATATTTTCCTCGGTATGGAATGCCTAGAGTTGTGTGGTCGGATAACGGAAGTGAGTTTGTTGGTAGTGTAATGAAGAGTGTGTGTAAGGGCCTTGGAATAAATCAGAAATTCCACAGCGCCAATCATCCTCAGTCAGCTGGATTAGTTGAGGGGTATAACGGCACCCTTAAACTAAAGCTAGCAAAGATTCAGGCTACGACTGGTCTTTCGTGGCCTGGCGCTTTACCCTTAGCATTACTGTCAACTAGGGCGACTGTACACTCCCGAATAGGGCTTAGCCCCTATGAAATAGTGTTCGGCCGTCCTGCGAATGTGTGGGGGGTTCCTAGGCCAGGAATGTTTTCTGATCTTGAGTATCCAATGTTGATTGACTATTTACATGACTTGACTGCTAAACTGAGGTTAATTCACCAACAGGTTTACGACGCATTGCCGACGCAGACAGAGGGTCCAGGCCACCAGCTCCAACCCGGAGACTGGGTGGTAACACGCAACTTTTCACGAAAAAACAATTTGGACCCAAGGTTTACCGGACCTTACCAGGTGCTCCTGGCCACGAGGACTGCCGTTCGTCTTGAGGGGCGGAAAAATTGGGTACATGCCACCCATTGTAAGCGAGTCCCTATTCCTTTGCCGACAGACCCGTGGGTAAGGAAAGGCATTGCGTCAACAGAAACAGAAACATTGCCGGCGTTTGTACCTTTCAGCGACGCACAGCCTGTTGGAGAATCCTCAGCGCAGCAGAAAGCCACTGTTGAACACTTGTCAGCAAAAGACTCAAGACCAGAACAATCAACTGATCAGCAGGACGCTGTCTCTTCAACGGATCCATTGTTCGACGAGCAGACACGTCCCGGGAAACATCGATATTCTTTGCGATCTCGCACTAAGGACAAATAAAATATTTTTGCTTTGTTGAAATTGACAACTACATCATCCCCGTTTTCCCGTGATCAGTTTGAATATTCGTATCATTGAAATTTTTGTACATATATTGAGCTTCCTCCTTGTATCTTTTTACTTCCACAGCCGAGAGACATTGTGCATATATATACATATTGTGTATTGAAGGCCGTAGGGCCGCGCGCGTACTTCCTTCTGGACAGTAGGTCTTGACGCTAGGTTAAAGGCCGTCGGTTCCTAGGAACTCCTGGGGATTGACTATTGCTGCACAGAACGAAGTGCGTCAAGAAACGTTGCGGACGGTCATAGGGAATGGCATTCTCGAAGCTGAATGATTTGGAGGGAGCTAAGGCGCACAGACTTAAGCTGCAGCAACTCAGTCGTACCAGATGCTTCATATTTCAATTGTTTATGTTATTTTTGACTGCTTCTGCACTGTTGGCGGGTGGGGTGTATTACACTATGTCTTATTTCTTACCTGCTACACCTACCCCTACTCCTTACCCTAATCTTACCTCTACTGCTTCTCCTCATTCCTTTCACATGTTACCGGAACACGAGCAGGCTAGACGTGTAGAATTCCGCAACAATTCCTTTATTCAGCTCCTTCATCAGCATCAGTTAGTGGTTAACACTACTAATTGTTGGGTGTGTGGGTTGATGCCACATACTACGGATAAGGGAATTCCATATCTGGTGTTACCGTATAGTTCCCAAGGGTCAGCTCGAGCATTTCAAACAATGTTTCGAAGCGCACTGGGTTTCCACCCCATTCGAGAACCACGTTCCCCCTACTCTGGTCCTACCTCGTATCAGAAACCTTTGTCGATAGCAATCGAGGACTTAGATAGTGAGATCTATGATCCTTCGCTTATTCCCGAAGAAGAGATACAGGCTTATAAGGTCCTAAGTAGAGGTGAATATAGTGCGTTCACCAGCGAAAAGCAGCTTAAAAGCTCGCCTCCAATATGGGTCGTACCCCACACTGGTAATTTTTGTCTTATGGGTCGTGGCCGAAGATCGCAAGCCCGACTTGGAGCAAGTGCTTGCACTGAAAATTACATTCTGCCAATGTTCTCGTCCCCTGTGTTTCTGGCTGCCAAGGGTACATACTTTATCTATTATGATCGTGCATACACATGGTTGCCCGCTGACTTCATGGGCACATGTTTTATTGCTAATCTGTTGCCTCCGACGTTCACTGTAGATGCCGATTATCATAAGACTAGAGTTGTACGAGGCGTAATTAGCGAAGAAGACACTGCCGGTCAAGAGGCAGGAGACTTTTTCAAGGGTTTCCTCCCGTTTTGGGGACCTATGGTTAACAGTAGGAACCTGAGACAGTTGACTCGAGTGGTGGAATCGACAGCTAATATTACTGCCAGTGCCCTTGGTAATATCACCACAGAACTCCAGGCGGATAGACTTATGACGTTACAAAACCGTATGGTTTTAGATGTCATCTTAGCAGATCGCGGTGGGGTATGTAAGGTGATCCATTCGAGCTGTTGCATTTTCATTCCAGATAATGCTCCTACTGTCTATCAAGCCATCTCGAGGTTGCATAAGATCTCCGAATCCATACACGTGGATGTAGGGGATTGGACGCTACTTGGATGGTTTTGGGGCCTGATGTCGACTTGGGGTTGGAAAATTCTGATGATCATTGGAGTTGTGGTAGTGTTCCTGTTCACGTGTTGCCTTTGCGTGCAGTGTGGTCCTGCCTTATGTGGTCTCTGTGCTACAACGTGTATAAGACAGCCGCCTGTTACCAATGGGACTCGGTTGGACAGAGCTATGCTACAACAACATCTCGATGGTCTGATGAATATCGAGTATGATTCCGACTAGTGCTTGCCTACATGAGGGCAAAAGGAGCGTCTGAGGTTCCGTGACAATTGTAAGTGGTGCATTCGACTCGCACGAATATAGTCGAGTCTGGTATCTATGAACCGCAAATGACGAGTTTGGTGGGTGTGCGCAGTTTCGCTGTGCTAACCTAAACCGTTCGTCTGTTACGTGGGTATTTCTATCTGCACCCACGGGTTCCATCTTAGATACGGCATCCATTTTGTCTCTTGCCCTCAAGTAGCCAGCGAACGGACGTTGTCCGCTTCGCGACCCTGGGACTCCCAAGATATTTGCGGAAGACACATGTTCTTTGTAAGTGTCTTTATGACGAGGGGGATGCTGCTGTAGGGCAGATGGCGCCGCTTGAGGCTCATCTTGCCGCACGGACTTATTGTCTCAGCCGTGCATC
Source organism: Lissotriton vulgaris (assembly GCF_964263255.1). Classification (NCBI taxonomy): domain Eukaryota; kingdom Metazoa; phylum Chordata; class Amphibia; order Caudata; family Salamandridae; genus Lissotriton; species Lissotriton vulgaris. The sequence goes on from NC_141695.1 coordinate 1,312,210,437, forward strand.
TCATTAGGCACGTCCCTTTGATGCCTGTATCTCGTGTTTCCCGTTACCTCCCCTTTTACACCCTTTCCGATCTCCCCACTGTCTCCGTCTTCCTCTGCACCTGTCCTTGTTCCTATTTCGATCTACTTTACTGTCGATTGGAATTTGCTAATGGTGGGAAGATGGGTTTTTACAGTTGGGAACCGACAAATGTTTCCGCACTTATGTTCCGGACCTCATGTGTTTCAAAGTGACCAAAGCGACCCCTCTGGGGGCTAATTGTGGGAACCGGGTTGTAAACTTTTGTGTTCAATGTTGTCCTATGGGTAAAAACTGTATAAAAGGAGCGATCCACAGAACCAATTTGAAGCAGTCTCCCCAAGTTGCACATGTTGTACTTGCCGTGACTTCTGTGTTCCCTGCAGCAAATAAATCTTGAATCTTTGACGCCGAAGGAAGTGTCCCGTGTCTCTGTGACTTGTACGCCGGAGCAGGTTACCCACGAAGGTTTCAGGTGTTGTGCCCTCGCACCGCTGGGTCTTAAAGAACCCAGTCCTTCAGTAGTACTTCCTGTTTTAACAATGTTAGATGATCTTGACTCATTGGACGCTGTCTGGGGGGGATGTTTGGTGGGGTAGCTGTGAGTTCTAGGCAATAACCATGTTGGATAATTTGTCTCACCCACCTGTCTGACGTGATGTTTTCCCAGACAGGTAGGAACTGTGATAAACGTCCCCCGACCGGTGTTATATGGTTTGGGGGGAGTTGCATTAAGTCACTGTTTTGGGGTTGGGGAGCTGCGGTTGTTATTATTTCCGGGACCTCTACCCTTGTTGTTGTTACCTCTGTAACTGCCTCTTGAATTACCTCTGGGTGATGTTGGTGTAAAAGAGGTAGATTGCTGGCTTGTGCTTGTATTCTTTGACCCCCCTCTATAGGTGGACCTACGAAAGGAACCCCTTTGAGTTGGCTGTTGTAATGCTCCCATTGATTTAGCCGTTTCTGTGTCTTTTTTCATCTTTTCTAAAGTCTCATCTGTACCTGAGCCGAAAAGTGTTTTTTGATCAAAAGGTTGGTTCAATAAAGATGTTTGTACTTCTTGTTTGAACCCTGAGATCCTAAGCCATGCATGTCTTCTTAACATGATACTGGTGTTGACGGATCTTGCTGCAGTGTCTGCTGCGTCTAAGGCGCACTTAATGAAAGTGTTGGTTATTATTTTACCTTCCTGTATAAGCTGGTCTGCACTTTTTTGATGTTCTTTAGGGAGATGTGCGATGAGTTTTTCTAACTCGTCATAATGCGCTCTATCATAGCGTGCAAGCAGCGCTTGTGTATTAGCTATGCGCCAGCTGTTTGCTGCTTGGGATGCTACTCTTTTTCCTGATGCATCTATTAGCTTGGACTCCTTATCAGGAGGAGGAGCTTCTCCTGTAGATAATGAGTTTGCTCTTTTACGAGCGTTTGTGACTACTAGCGAGTCCAGAGGTATATGGAAGAGAATGCTGCGCAGGCTTCGCAGTCCCTGGATTCGTGTTCAGGCGATAAGCATAGGTTGCACACCTCGTGTAGGTCCTTGTGTGGGAACTTAGCACCACACGTTGGACATTTCCTAAATGGAGTCCTTTCCATGGACTCCGGGCTGGATTACGTTGAGAAAGGTCTCCCGGTCTCGTCGATGTAGAATAAATTGTTTATTGTTGGAGTCGAAACACGTCGGAATGGAAATGAAATCGCGTTCGATAACAATACCGTCGAATTGGAAAGGGAATACGTGCCAAAATATCACTTTTTCTAGAAGTCGATCCGGAGCGCTTGGATCCTTATCCGAACCCGATGGCGGAAAAAAACAATCTAAGGATGGAGCCGATGCCCATGCGCACTAGCACCCAAAGGAGGAGTCACCAGTCTTGTGACGACAAAAGACTTCTCCAAGAGAAAAACAAGTGCAATCATCCGAGCCCAACACCAGATGCGATCTATTCATAAATGTACCATCTGCAGCCCATATGCCTCGAACATATGTATTACCTACTGGAGGTCGCCAGTAGGTAGTTATAGTTAGGATTGTTTTCCATAGGAAATCCACAACATTCTATTGGGAATAACTTTGGCGCCGGTTGAGGAATCTGCCTGTAATTTTCCTTAAATTTGCCTCGCTGCGCTCCGCCCCTTCCCTGAAAGTTCGGGGGGGATTCCTCGAGCGGGGGCCAAGATAAAAGGGGGGTCCCAAAACCTGTTTTCTCCATGTTAATTACCATAGGGCGGTTGGACTCACTTTTAGCCCGAACGGCTGAATGGATTTCCACCAAACTTGGCGAAATTGTAGGGACTGGTAGCCCGATGTGCCTTTGCTATGTCTCAAGATATGTGCTCCAGTGGATTTTGAGTAATTTAGGTTCCAAAAAATATATATATCTATAAGCGCGCCCCGGTATGCACACCGGGGCGCGCTCCAGCGCGCTACGCGAGTTCGCGAGCGGAAAGCTGATTGGCTCTCACGTGTTTGTCAACATTCCAAACAGTCCAGAGCGGCCGCCATCTTGTGCTTGGTAGGATCGAGACACCAGAGGTGGCAAAAACAAAGGGGGAAATGACCAAAAGGGGGCAGGGTAGACCCCCTTGACCCCCTAGTTTTGATGCGGGGGCCATAAAAGGGCGGGGGGGACGCCCGGTACGCGCACCGGGGAGCGTACTGGGGAGCGTACCATGGGGAAAAAAGAATGACAGAGTTTTAAAAAAAATTTGCATTTTTTTATAAATTGGAGGTAGTTCTAAAAAGAACTGTTTTTTTTATTCTTTTTGTTGTTTTATATTTTTTTAATTGTTTTTTGGAACATTTTTTACTTTTTTTGGCTTTTATGAACAATTTTATATTTTTTTTGTAATTTTTATGGGGACAAACAAAAAACGGAATTGTAAACGGCTCAACTGGAGCAAAAAAAACAGGAAAAAATTAAGGTTTGTTTTTGCACTTGTGGTTGTCTCTAGCACGGTTAATCAGTTTAATACTTGCTCTCCACAGCAAATTGTCCTTCCACAAAGTTTGCAAACTATTTTGAAATCTCCAAACTGGGTTTGGATGTTTGGGACCATCTCACTTGTCTCTGGACCCGATGGAGTGGGTTGCTTACCTTGGGAGGAGCTGGGAGAAGATTGGGGAGGGTTTCTGGTCAGTTCTCTGACCTCTGACGCAGCATAGTTATTTGGGTGCCGGCGTTGCATGTGGCCAATCATGGTGTTGCTGCCAAAAGAATACTTTTTGGCAGGGTTCCCCCCTGGAAAGTACAGTGCCACAGATCAGACAAGTAACCTTTGGCGCATTAACTTTCTTGAGGCCCCTTGGGATTTTAAAAAACTCCCAGACAATGTGCTCCTTTGGCTTATAGGTGGTAGTATCTTCAGGCAGGTACCACCTCTCTTCCTCCTCCTCCTCCTCTTCTTGTTCTCCACCACTGTGGTGTTGTGGTGGTCCTTGTGGTGGTGGTGGTGGTGGTGTTGGTGGTTGAGATGCTTCTGCTCCTGCTGCTGCTGCTACTGTAGCCATTTCTCAGTACAAATAGGTACAAATAGGTCTGCAAACAGGTCTTCCTCAGTCAAAGTATAAAGTGACAATGAGGAAAAAAGGTGGGGGCTTTCATCATTTGGAAAACAAAACTGTCCTGAACCAATGAAAAGTGTTATTTTCAGGTCACATGACCCGGGCTTTCATCATTTGGAAACCAAAACTGTTTTGAACCAATGAAAAGTGTTATTTTTAGGTCACATGACCCGACGCGCTTACGCTACGCGCCCCGGAGCGCTTACGTAGCGCGATCGTATGCGCTCGAGTGCTTCCGGGTGCGCATACGCCGTGCGTATCACGCGGACGCGGCTACGCGATACGTCACGATGATGTTTTCGTTTGCGGCAATAGCGCAAATGGGACGCTCACCAGTACGCTCACCGGGGCGCGCCGGAAGACTGCGCTTACCGGTGCGCTCACCGGGTCACGCACCGGGAGCGCTCCAGGGCAAAAAAAAAACAAAAAACCATGAACAATATACATAAAAAAAATAGTATTACATACATATACAATATAGGATTCATTATAAAAATGATATATTTCATAGCTATAGAAATTTGCTATTAAAAAACCTTTGAAATTCACTGAAAAAACATAGGTTTGAGGCTCTATATATAGTTAGGAATTAGCATTTAAAAAACCTATGAAATTCACTGAAAAAACCATAGGTTTCACACCAGTTATAGTTAGGAATTAGCATTTAAAAAGCCTATTAAATTCACTGAAAAAACCATAGGTTTCACACCAGTTATAGTTAGCTAGAAATTTTACTGACAAAAAACCATTGAAATTCCACGTTATAGTTAGTTGGACTCACTATAACTTGCGCGCCTGCAATGCACTGCTGATGACGTCACATATTACATCACTCATGACATGGTCAGTGACATCACTGATTACATCACTGATGACACCATCCTTGTGACAGAGTGACAGACCTCCTTTTAGTGTAATGTAACCCTTGAAACACATATTCAAAAATAGAAACTAACATTTTCAAAAAAAATGGAGATACCATACCAGTTACAGCAACCAATTCAGTAATTCCACCATCTATATACACATCCACTCATTCACCAACAGTTCTATATAGTCACTCATACATATACTCACTCATCATATGTAGTGATACACCTATACATCCTGTTACACACCGACAGTCATCCAAAAGTTACTCACACACATACTCACACATGCAAATAAACTATTGAACATCCATTTATTTGCATATACAGCTATACACACACTACCACCTTACTTCTAAGGAAACTTACACATACTTACTCTCTTAAACAATCACTTATAGAAACACATACTTATTAAAAAAGGAACTCTTACAATCTCTCACTCTCACATATACTCACTTATATACATCAATACTCACATATACTAGATTAAAACATATGTCGTTACTGATAAAGACACTAGTGAGACAGTCATTCACTCACTAACACACACATATACCCACTCATCCACCCATACAGTTCTGCACATATGCTGTCTTCAAAACACATACAAACAGTGAGTCAGTCATTAATGCATCTATGTGCTAAGTAATACCCCCACCAAACCATACAGACACTCATACTGATACTAAAAAAAACATCTAATAACCCATATACACACACATGTAGCCACTTATACACAAAGTGAAACACTGATACAAACATTTAAATATTTAAACAATACTCGCTAATATATGTATTCACTAAGATACACTTAATAAGCCAGTTAACCTATCAATTTTTTTTTAAACATATATTAAGACACTTATTTAAACATTTATTCTTCCATCGACCTTTACATATACATATATAAAACATATTGATTTTTCAGAAAGACACACATTCACTGGATGGTGTCATCAGTGATGTCATGAGTGATGTCACTGACCATGTCATGAGTGATGTAATATGTGACGTCATCAGCAGGGCATTGCAGGCGCGCAAGTTATAGTGAGTCCAACTAACTATAACGTGGGAATTTCAATGGTTTTATGTCAGTAAAATTTCTAGCTAACTATAACTGGTGTGAAACCTATGATTTTTTCAGTGAATATATATATATATATATATATATATATATATATATATAAACAATGCATGATAATGGCATACATTGTCAAAGCACATGCTTTATAATGAGATGCAGGGTACGAAATGCATGTGTTTAAGGCATTCAATATATTTTCCTGCGTTGTTCGGTCGTACAACCTTATCAGGTTGACTGTAAAGCAGTCTTTCTTAACTACTCTGACTTCTAAATATAAATATTCCCTTTTCTGTGCTCTCCTACATTTCAGAGGAAGTACTTTCTCTTGGAGATAGTTTGTTTTTTACATTTGATGTTTTAATCTTAGCATATTAGTATCGATCTCTGTATACTGCTCTGTGAGGAACGTGTGCACTGCAGTGATTAGCGCTCCATTATGCAGAATACTTCCCTTCAACAGACTTCAAACATATTTATGCACATGCTCCTCTGACGGAATCTGAGGAAAAAGGAGTCTGCTGCATTTCTTGTCAGCTGAGGATGGGTCAAACTTTAGAATCGAAAGAAAAAAGACTCATTGTGACAAACTTTGTGGTCAGAAGGGCTGTAAAGTTTTGAAAAAGTCCATGAATTCAATTATCAGAAATTGCCAGGAGGGGTGTGGATTGCTACATGGTAAAAGGAGATGGATGTGAGGACTTCCTGGGTTATGGATAGGAACTGTAGAAGCTGGCTTAGCCCCAAACAAAAGGTAATGACATCAAAACGATATCTGATTGTGTGAATAAGTTGTGAGCAGAGTAATTTAGGCTCCACCTTGATATGACAGAAACACAATTATATACTCACAATTGACAATATATTTACTGTGTGCCTAAACTTCATTAACATGTGTAAAGTATTTTAAATATATTAACTAAATGCACTCCTTGTATGGATAAGAGATTTATAACAATACTAGCAGCCCGTCCCGACGTTGTCCGGGTATGAATTGCTGCTGGCCAGTAGTATATAGTTTTGTAGGATTTCGTTTAGATAGCATTTCTTATCTGTGACAGGCCTGTGAAACGCTCCGATTCAGAGTGCACTGCTGATGCACTTAAGAGTGCGCGTTCAGTAGTGTGTGAACTCGAGTTTCCCTACTTTATTTTTCCTTGCAATATTATATAGCGCTAACTCAACAACATGGCATGAGCACAATTTACATTACAGAGGAACGCATTCATTTGTGGTAGGCACGGGGAGACAAAGCGATTTGCCTGGAATCACAGGATGTTGAGCTGATGCCGAGATTCGAACGTAGCTCCCCAGCTCTAAAGTTCGCAATTCTGGAACTTGTGGCGGGAGGTGTGTCTAAAAGTGTATGTCGGTGCTGGCCATCAATGAGAGAGACCTGTGCATTTTTCAAATGGGTGTTGAAAAAATATGGAGTATGTTGCTGGAGATGTGGGCCGCCGTGCCACCAATGTACTTACCAGGGGAGGGTAAACACCCATTATTCCGCAACTTTCTTTCCGCATACCATCACTCCGCATACTTTCATTACGAAAGTACCATGACTCCGCAATGCCATTATAACGCATGGCATTACATTTTATATGCTTTTACCACGCATACATTTACAACGAAATTCGTTGTAAATGCATGAATGGTAAAAGCATGGTTTTTTTATGTTTGGATAAGGTAAGTATGGGTATAGGGGTATATGTTTTGGGGCACTGGGGTATATGTTTTGGGGTGTTTGGGTATTTTAAGGGTTCAGATATAGTTTTGGGTTATGGGGTACAGGGGTAGTTTTAGGGTTTAGGGATAGGTATGGGTTTTGGGGTACAGGGGTATTTTTAGGGTTCAGGGCTAGGTTTGGGTTTTGGGGTATAGGGGTATTTTTAGGGTTCAGGGAGAGGTTTGGGATTTGGTGTACAGGGGTATTTTAAGGGTTCATGGCCAGATTTGGGTTTTGGGGTACAGGGGTATTTTTAGGGTTCAGGGCTAGGTTTGGGTTTTGGGGTACAGGGGTATTTTAGGGTTCAGGCGTAGGTTTGGGTTTTGGGGTACATGGTTATTTTTAGGGTTCAGGGCTAGGTTTGGGTTTTGGGGTACAGGGGTATTTTTAGGGTTCATGGGTAGGTTTGGGTTTTGGGGTACAGGGGGATTTTAAGGGTTCAGGGCTAGGTTTGGGTGTTGGGGTACTGGGGTATTTTAGGGTTCAGGGGTAGGTTTGTGTTTTGGGGTACAGTGATATTTTTAGGGTTCAGGGCTAGGTTTGGGTTTTGGGGTACAGGGGTATTTTTAGGGTTCAGGGGTAGGTTTGGGTTTTGAGGTACAGGGGTATTTATAGGGTTCAGGGCTAGGTTTGGGCTTTGGGGTACAGGGGTATTTTTAGCGTTTAGGGATAGGTTTGGGTTTTGGGGTACAGGGCGTATTTATAGGGTTAAGATGGGTTAGTGTTTAAGGGTGTTGGGGTATTTTAATTAGTAAGGGTGGGTTATGATTATGGGGTGCAGGGGTATTTAAAGGGAGCAGGGTGGTATTAGCACACGATATGAGACATGGCATGAACGGCGGAACGTACCACACGCCCCCAGTGTTTGTCACGCCTCAAGCACACGCCCACAGCACAACGCAGACACGCCCACAAGGGACTACTTTGCTGGCATGGTTCTTTTACCTTTTAAATGTATATGGTGGGCGTCTGCATAGCCTATGTCCTTCTGCTGCAACTGCCCTTTCCAACGCTGTATTGGGTGTTGTGATTGGTGCTGTGGTTCCTGAGATACAGATATATTAGTATGGATACACTAATATTAAGTTGGAACACGTAAGCATGAATTCTTTTTTCGCATCTTGACACTTATACTTCAAGATACACTGGCTTGTGTAAACGTATTTTTTACTCCTGTAATTCCTCAAGTTACACATGTGCATGCATAACCATGTATTCGAAGGCCATGTTAAATGTTTAGTTAAATTTAGCCTGACTTTAGGTCTCAAATAAAATGCATTTTGCTTTGGCAGTATGTTCTTTCTTTGAATGTTTATTATCATGATTCCTGTTATTTAGAGAAATGCTTATAGTTTGTCTTAGACTGATGATGGCGAGGCCTGCAGGGAAAGATTTGGCATTGAACGGAAAGATGCTCAAGGTTGAGAACTACAGCCTACGTTTAGTGCGATGGGAAACTGAAGGGATGTTGAAGATGCACTCAAGTAAGATTTGGTTGATTCCCGATAATGTGAAAAGAGATAAGAAGGACTTTTCTGAGTCTCCTGTTACTTTTAAATCTCTGTTCTCACAGTTAGGAGACCTTGAGATTCCCTTTATACTTTGTGAGGCACAGACCTCTCTGCTTGCCTTATTCTTGTAAGTGTGAAGCTTAATCTAAACACTTATTTCCTTTTTCCAAGACTTCTACTGAAGTCTAATCATGCTGACACCCTCTGTGCTCCTGAAACACAGGCCCTTAGTAGATGATCCCATATTTGACTTATGCTTAGGAGAGAGAAGTGAAGTGTCTATGGAACACCTGTCTGACCTATTCTGTTTCTTTATTGGTGTGGCTGTCACCATTCTGTATCTAACTGTATTGCACCTCATCTTCCTGAGATATTTCAGTTTATTTGCTGTATTGCTGCATTTACTGAACGTATAATTGGTTGGCTTATATACTGGATGGATTGAAAATAAAACCCTTTAGCTGTGTTTTGTGATTCCTGGTCCATATTTTACAGTCACATTGGCTTCACAAGTTGGAAATGTATTGTTGATGTCTTCTCTAATTCGATGCTTCACGTCAACCAACAAAGATCCATACGATCAATGGGGAATAATCTTTAATGACTTGACTAAGAAATTACATTGTAAGGCCCAGTGCTCTTTCAGTTGCGGGCAAAGGAAGGTGTGAGGCTTGTTATGTTTATTGAATGGTTGTGACTTTTACCTATACGTCCATGCGCTGTTCTGGTTAGCTGTCTGTGATGAACATAGTTGAGTCAGCTTAAGCCTGTAGTCCTGGGTATGTTAGGTAGTTCCCTTTCCCCCTCTGAAAATAAAGACCAAGGTACAGAACAAAGTTGACCGAGTTTGAGTCTTTAATGGTAATTCATGTACATTAGCTAGGTTTCTCGGCACTTATAACCAAGTAGAGACATTAGCACTATAACAAGTGTTGTAATGGGTAAGACATGTACCCACAACTCCATATGTTAATGCCACAACCTAGTATATGACCTACCCATTTAGGTATCCAAAATATAAAAACCAGGTTATTTATGTGCAGCACCCCATACTGAGAAACTTCTGCTACAACAGCATGTAGTAAAGCAAAATGCAAAAATATAGACAGAAGTAGTACATACCAGTATACACTTTCTTCTCAATTTCTCCAAGATCTTCTTCCACTATAGCCTCAGCTACTGGTCCTTAAAATGAAATAAGAAAGATTTCAATAACAAGACCAATTAAGACAAATACTATGATGACCAAATAGATTCCCGACAGAGGTGCACCGAAAAGGTGACAGAGAAGAAAAAAACTGAGAGGAAGCAAGAAACGAAATGATGAAGCAAGCATTAAAAAGACGGAAACAACGGAAGTACGCAATATTCACAGTATCAGTGGAAGAATCACTAGAGGCCTAAACAACTGTCGCTGAGTTTCTGCATGATTCTAATTTAGGTCATTCAAACGCAGAGCAATTGCAAAGTATCAGTGACTTCACTTTGGCACTTTGGTTCTTCCTTTAAACAGAGCCGCCCAAGCTGGAGGTGCTGCCAAGTGCTGAGGATAGCAATTAACACACACAATGAGATAAAGTAAATATTGTGAGCTTGATTTAGAGTTTGGGGGATGGGTTACTCTGTCACAAACCTTAGGACTAAACCGTTCACATTATTACTAGTGCATTATATCCTATGGCATTTGTAATATGGGGGTGGGATATATGTCACATTTGTGATGGAGTGACCCATCCACCAAATCCTTGATTCAGGATCCTAGTAATTTAAGATTCAGATAAAGGTATAATTTATAACTGTCTAAATGTATTACGTAGACACAACAAAATATGATGGTGATCATTGGAGAAATTAATGTAAAAGTAGATTTAACAATTTTATAGGGTTCACAACTGGGAAATTATTCGATCTATTTTTATCTTTGAGGTCAATTAGAAATGTAAAAAAGAACTTTAAAGTGGTCTTTGGGCCTGGTTAGGGTGATCACGATCACTGGGAAAGCTGGGAAGCAGTCGGTTGGGACTCTGATAAATGTACGGAACCGACTTCCATTAACTCGGGCAGAAATAGGTCACATAAAAAGTGAGGTCCAACAATCAGACCACAGCCTCGAACAGTGAAGCAGGGCTAATTTGAAATAGAAACTCCGACCAAAATGAGGAACCCCTGGACACCAAATCAGGATACCCTGCTGCAGAACAGTCTCCTCTGTTTTGCCCCTTTCACTTGATGGTCTCCATTACAAGTGGATCAGATGATTCCCCATTATTTCACTGCCATGGAATTCCTCTTTCTGTAGGTATAGGTAAATCTGGGGGCGGGACAATAACGTGGGTTGGAGTTTCTGAGAAATGACCTGGGGTATTTGGTGTTTCTGTGCCAATTCCTGCATAATAGTTTGCCCTGATCTTTCACATGGAGACTTCGGATGCTGAAAATCAGATGGGCCCAGGAATTCTAATTATCTGGACCATCGCAATTTATTTGTCACTCATAACGAAGCCTCATTTGTAATAGTCCTAACATTCAGAATTTTCTGTCTGCTCTGGAGCGCCTCGTTCTGTGAGTCTATTGAGGACAGACAGAGCTATTTTTCCACCTTCATTGAATTACTTTTTTAGGTACTCTGGTGTCTTTGGAATTATGACAACAGGTGCGAACAAGTTCCTAATCAACTTGTAACCCTGGGCACAAGTATATATTGCGTAGCCAGCAAGAATTTTTGAAACAGGTTTTCAGTTCTCCATAAGGATAATTCAATTTATTGATAATCCATAATGCATGACGATATCCATAATGTTACTTCACATCAAGCGTCATAATCATGTGATTCACAATCTGATATTCTTGATTTAATAAGCATTTCACTGGCCACCACTGGCCTCCCAATGCATTTCGGCGCGAGCCGGCACCTTTATCAAGGGATCTGTGGGTTGAAACAATGGTAATTAGTACTACGTCCTGAACGCCCACCAAAAATTCATGTTAAACAGTAGTTGCTAACATGTTCGGAACAAAAAGGCTATATATATGAAAAAAACATTAAACTGCATATGTAACATTCAAATGGTTCTGGTGATAATGCATATTTAAAAAAACACACAAATTACCAACATATTAGACAACACTATGCGGTGCTGATAGCTAAGATGTAAAAGTAACGCGAAGAGTGGAGAAATAAGGGTTCGTAACTGACGTAAGGTTTAAACAAAGCAATATGTACTATGCATAACTAGTGGACCCTACCGAACCTATGTAGGGAGCACGGCGGTATTAGGTTTGGGATGGGAAAACCGCTAATGGCGCTTCGAGATGGCAGTTTAAACAACGACACATTTAACATGCAATGATGTGACGCGCTACCCGCTGTATGCGCTTACCAGTGAAAAAGCAGAGTGCCGCTCTCTATGAGATCCGCTACGCTCCGTTTGAACTCGCACGGAGTGGCGGAAGGATGATAAAAGGAAATAGGTGGGTGGAGTCTATACCTACGCAATGCGCTGGGGATTGTGGAACTTGTATGCTGTCATGCAGTGGAACTTCAATGAAAATACAAATAACCAACAGTTTCCATGCAGGGATACAGTAGACACAAATCTGTGTAATTACAAGTAACAAAGAAATTCCACTCTTGCATTGAGGCCCCCCGGTTTCAAAGTCTTTAAGCGATATATCCAGTCATTTTCTCTCTTCAGAAGTTGTGTTTTATTGTTGATACCTTCATGTTTTTCCACAACTTCAAGAATGCGTGCCTTCAGTTCAGTGATATCATGTTTGGCTTCAATAAAATGTGTGGTAACAGTAGACTTGAGCATTTTAGTTCTAATGTTGCTCTTATGTTCATTGAGCCGAATTTTGAATTTGCGCTCCGTATGTCCCACATAGTGTAATTTACATGGACAACTCAATACGTATATAACGTTCATAGTGTCGCATGTGCCATTGACTTTTAAGTTGATGGTATCTTTAAACTCAGGAGGAGATAACTTATTGCCTTTCGTAATGTTACCACAGTTGTTGCAGTTCATACATGGCAGGGTTCCTTTAAATATGGCAAACGGACTGATCTTCTATCTAGATTTCAAAAGTTGTCCTACGTTCATGGATCTGGTGTGTGCAAACAATGGTTCTTGCTCAAATGCTCCCTTGAAATCTGTTTCTGCCCGTAGTATGGACTAATGTTTTTTAATGATGTTTTTAAAGGATTGGCTTGATGTGGAAAATTTACTCACGCATGTAATGCGTTGCTCTTTATTCACTGGTTTGTTAGTTAATAGGGTCTCTCTAGACATATTTTTAATCCTCTGTGTTGCTTCAATCAAGATTGATGAGGGGTAACCTCTCTTTTGGAATCGTGTGGACATTTCATTCATTTGTATCTCCGCTTTCTCTGGTTCCAAGACTACTTGTTTCACCCTCATGAGTTGAGAATATGGTAGATGTCTCTTTAGGGCTGGAGGATGAAAGCTGTCATAACTGAGTAAGTTATTACGGTCTGTGTTCTTTCTGTATAGAGTTGTGTTGAAAATGGAATCTCCTCTGATAATGTTTACATCAAGAAAATTGATATTTTTATCTTGGATATCCCAAGTGAACTGTATGCGTTCGTCAATCAATTTGAGTTTGGCTATTTCCGATGATAGAACTTCTTTAGCACCTTCCCAAACAATAAAAATGTCATCGATGAATCGGACATAAAGTTTGATATGTTGCTTCCAGGTTTCTTGGCTCAGAATGTTCGTATCCTCATAGTCCCTCATGAAGATATTAGCATAAAAGGGGGCTGCCGAATTGCCCATGGATGTCCCGCTCTTTTGAATATACCATTCTTCTCCATATTTAAAATAGCTGTGCATCAGAGTGAACTGAAGAAGTTCCATCAAAAAAACTTTCATGGTGTCTTCATACTCACTGTGGAGTAGAACTTTTTCGACTGCCTCTATGCCTGATTGATGGGGTATTGACGTATACAAGGCTTTAACGTCAATGGTAGCCATGACTATAGGTTGTTCTTTGGTAATGTTGATCGTTGCCAATTTTTTCAAAAAATCTGTAGTATCTTTGCTATATGACTTCCACTGCAAAGGGTTGAAGATACTTATCAAGAAACTTTCCAATGGGTTAATGGATGCTTTTAGAAGTGGACACTATGGGTCTACATGGAGGTTTTTGCAAGTTTTTATGGACTTTGGGTGTCATGTAAAATGACGGGCTCCGTGGATCCATCTGTGTCAAGTATTGTTTTTTTTTTTCTTTGACAGTGCCGTTATCTGTAGCTTTTTTCAAAATCTGTGAGAGGGTGTCTTGAATTTCTCTGGTGGGATTATATGGTATTTTCATGTAAAGGTTGGTGTCTTCCAAATGTTCCATAACTTGTGACTCATAATATGACCGATCCATTATGACTAAAGCTCCACCCTTATCGGCTTTCTGACAAAACACAGATTCATCAAGACTAATGTTTCTGATGATATTCAATTCGCTGGATGATATGTTGGTATGTTTCTTATTGCGAGGCTTAACAGACTGTATATCTTGTTTGCAGAGAGTTTCGAATAAGTCTATGGCCTTGTGGCTTACAGGTGCCATGTAGTTACTCTGTGGTCGGAGTCCCATCAGTTGATCTTGTTCTTCTCTTATATCATCTGTAATAATGTTATCAAAGAAGTTTCTGAGACGTAATTTGCGCGTAAGTTTAAACAAACTTACTTCCAATTCAAGGACGTCAGTATCGGTGGTGGGTATAAAGGAAGTACCTTTCTGTAGTATAGTCATTTCTTTTTTGGTGAGGAGTTTTTGTGATATATTAATGACCAGATTATCATCATTCATTTGTGCAGTTGTTATTTCTTCCTCCTGTTTTTTTCTTTCGTTATCGGTGGATCTTTCTCTTTTTCTGTGTTTGTGACCCCTCCTGGGTCTTCCCTTGTATCTGGGCCTGACTCTAAAAAAGGCGTCTGTACTGAAGTTGTTGGGATCTCTTTTGCTCTTCGCATGTCAGTGTTTTGAGGTCCTCTTTGTCCAGACGTCTCACTACCTGTAGAGGAGGTGTCTGTTTGTGAAGCATACCCTTTAGTTTGCCTTCTTTTAGCATAGACTTCCGCCCATGAATATACTTCCTCCAATTTATAATCGAGGGTATCTCGACGGTATTTTCTTATTTTACGCTCATTGAATTCTTGTGTGTGTTTTGTTAATTGCTGGTTGATATCTTCTAATGTTTTCGTGATTTCTTCTGGGCTCATGAATTTGCTCAATTCTTCTTTTACTCCAACGATTTCTGTGTTGAGTTCTTCCAGAATTCTTGAAAGTTCCTCAATTATCAAAAGAATTAAATCCAAACTACACTTGTTTAGTATAGCATACCATTTGTCAACGAATTGTTTGCTGTTTTTACATAATGAAGGTTTCAGAGGGATCCTGAGTCCTCTTGGAATCCGCTGTGCTTTATGGCACCTAATCAAGGTACTTGCATGAAGGCGTTGGTTGATTGTTTTTCTTGTTAAATATAGCAGCTGCTTGACATGTTGTTCCTTAGTTTTATTAGTGGCGAACTCCGTAGTGTCTTCTTGTATGAGAGAATATATGCGTGTGCTTGCTTCTGCATCAAATGCGAATGTTTCTGCTCTAGATTCAGTCATATGGGTGATCTCTTCATATTGCATGATGACTTTAAGGCGTGCTTCGAACCTAGTGAGTAGGTTGACAAATGACCAAAAATTTAAATGATTCGAGCACTGCGTGTTTGTATTAGGGTTGATAGTAGGTTAACTGTGCTCTCAAAAATTCTTGCTGGCTACGCAGCATATACTTGTGCCCAGGGTTACAAGTTGATTAGGAACTTGTTCGCACCTGTTGTCAATATTCCTTACCCCAGAGTAGGGGGTGTCCTTGGAGCACAGTTAACCTACTATCAACCCTAATACAAACACGCAGTGCTCAAATCATTTAATTTTTTGGTCATTTGTCAACCTACTCACTAGGTTCGAAGCACGCCCTAAAGTCATCATGCAATATGAAGAGATCACCCATATGACTGAATCTAGAGCAGAAACATTCGAATTTGATGCAGAAGCAAGCACACGCATATATTCTCTCATACAAGAAGACACTACGGAGTTCGCCACTAATAAAATAAAGGAACAACATGTCAAACAGCTGCTATATTTAACAAGAAAAACAATCAACCAACGCCTTCATGCAAGTACCTTGATTAGGTACCATAAAGCACAGCGGATTCCAAGAGGACTCAGGATCCCTCTGAAACCTTCACTATGTAAAAACAGCAAACAATTCGTTAACAAATGGTATGCTATACTAAACAAGTGTAGTTTGGATTTAATTCTTTTGATTATTGAGGAACTTTCAAGAATTCTGGAAGAACTCAACACAGAAATCGTTGGAGTAAAAGAAGAATTGAGCAAATTCATGAGCCCAGAAGAAATCACGAAAACATTAGAAGATATCAACCCGCATTTAACAAAACACACACAAGAAGTCAATGAGCGTAAAATAAGAAAATACCGTCGAGATACCCTCGATTATAAATTGGAGGAAGTATATTCATGGGCGGAAGTCTATGCTAAAAGAAGGCAAACTAAAGGGTATGCTTCACAAACAGACACCTCCTCTACAGGTAGTGAGACGTCTGGACAAAGAGGACCTCAAAACATTGACATGCGAAGAGCAAAAGAGATCCCAACAACTTCAGTACAGACGCCTTTTTTAGAGTCAGGCCCAGATACAAGGGAAGACCTAGGAGGGGTCACAAACACAGAAAAAGAGAAAGATCCACCGATAACGAAAGAAAAAACCAGGAGGAAGAAATAACAACTGCACAAATGAATGATGATAATCTGGTCATTACTATATCACCAAAACTCCTCACCAAAAAAGAAATGACTATACTACAGAAAGGTACTTCCTTTATACCTACCACCGATACTGACGTCCTTGAATTGGAAGTAAGTTTGTTTAAACTTACGCGCAAATTACGTCTCAGAAACTTCTTTGATAACATTATTACAGATGATATAAGAGAAGAACAAGATCAACTGATGGGACTCCGACCACAGAGTAACTACATGGCACCTGTAAGCCACAAGGCCATAGACTTATTCGAAACTCTCTGCAAACAAGATATACAGTCTGTTAAGCCTCGCAATACGAAACATACCAACATATCATCCAGCGAATTGAATATCATCAGAAACATTAGTCTTGATGAATCTGTGTTTTGTCAGAAAGCCGATAAGGGTGGAGCTTTAGTCATAATGGATCGGTCATATTATGAGTCACAAGTTATGGAACATTTGGAAGACACCAACCTTTACATGAAAATACCATATAATCCCACCAGAGAAATTCAAGACACCCTCTCATAGATTTTGAAAAAAGCTACAGATAACGGCACTATCAAAGAAAAAACCAAACAATACTTGACACAGATGGATCCACGGAGCCCGTCATTTTACATGACACCCAAAGTCCATAAAAACTTGCAAAAATCTCCATGTAGACCCATAGTGTCCACTTCTAAAAGCATCCATGAACCCATTGGAAAGTTTCTTGATAAGTATCTTCAACCCTTTGCAGTGGAAGCCCAGTCATATATCAAAGATACTACAGATTTTTTGAAAAAATTGGCAACGATCAACATTACCAAAGAACAACCTATAGTCATGGCTACCATTGACGTTAAAGCCTTGTATACGTCAATACCCCATCAATCAGGCATAGAGGCAGTCGAAAAAGTTCTACTCCACAGTGAGTATGAAGACACCATGTAAGTTTTTTTGATGGAACTTCTTCAGTTCACTCTGATGCACAGCTATTTTAAATATGGAGAAGAATGGTATATTCAAAAGAGCGGGACATCCATGGGCAATTCGGCAGCCCCCACTTATGCTAATATCTTCATGAGGGACTATGAGGATACGAACATTCTGAGCCAAGAAACCTGAAAGCAACATATCAAACTTTATGTCCGATTCATCAATGACATTTTTATTGTTTGGGAAGGTGCTAAAGAAGTTCTATCATCGGAAATAGCCAAACTCAATTTGATTGACGAACGCATACAGTTCACTTGGGATATCCAAGATAAAAATATCAATTTTCTTGATGTAAACATTATCAGAGGAAATTCCATTTTCAACACGACTCTATACAGAAAGAACACAGACCGTAATAACTTACTCTGTTATGACAGCTTTCATCCTCCAGCCCTAAAGAGACATCTACCATACTCTCAACTCATGAGGGTGAAACGAGTAGTCTTGGAACCAGAGAAAGCGGAGATACAAATGAATGAAATGTTCACACGATTCCAAAAGAGAGGTTACCCCTCATCAATCTTGATTGAAGCAACACAGAGGATTAAAAATGTGTCTACAGAGACCCTATTAACTAACAAACCAGTGAATAAAGAGCAACGCATTACATGCGTGAGTAAATTTTCCACATCAAGCCAATCCTTTAAAAACATCATTAAAAAACATTGGTCCATACTACGGGCAGAACCAGATTTCAAGGGAGCATTTGAGCAAGTACCATTGTTTGCACACACCAGATCCATGAACGTAGGACAACTTTTGAAATCTAGATTGAAGATCAGTCCGTTTGCCATATTTAAAGGAACCCTGCCATGTATGAACTGCAACAACTGTGGTAACATTACGAAAGGCAATAAGTTATCTCCTCCTGAGTTTAAAGATACCATCAACTTAAAAGTCAATGGCACATGCGACACTATGAACGTTATATACGTATTGAGTTGTCCATGCAAATTACACTATGTGGGACATACGGAGCGCAAATTCAAAATTCGGCTCAATGAACATAAGAGCAACATTAGAACTAAAATGCTCAAGTCTACTGTTGCCCACATTTTACGGAAGCCAAACATGATATCACTGAACTGAAGGCACACATTCTTGAAGTTGTGGAAAAACATGAAGGTATCAACAATAAAACACAACTTCTGAAGAGAGAAAATCACTGGATATATCGCTTAAAGACTTTGAAACCGGGGGGCCTCAATGAAAGAGTGGAATTTCTTTGTTACTTGTAATTACACAGATTTGTGTCTACTGTATCCCTGCATGGAAACTGTTGGTTATTTGAATTTTCATTGAAGTTCCACTGCATGGCAGCATACAAGTTCCACAATCCCTAGCGCATTGCGTAGGTATAGACTCCACCCACCTATTTCCTTTTATCATCCTTCCGCCACTCCGTGCGAGTTCAAACGGAGGGTAGCGGATCTCATAGAGAGCAGCACTCTGCTTTTTCACTGGTAAGCGTATACAGCGGGTAGCGCGTCACATCAGTGCATGTTAAATGGGTCGTTGTTTAAACTGCCATCTCGAAGCGCCATTAGCGGTTTTCCTATCCCAAACCTAATACCGCCGTGCTCCCTACATAGGTTCGGTAGGGTCAACTAGTTATGCATAGTACATATTGCTTTGTTTAAACCTTACGTCAGTTACGAACCCTTATCTCTCCACTCTTCGCGTTACTTTTACATCTTAGCTATCAGCATCGCATAGTGTTGTCTAATATGTTGGTAATTTGTGTGTTTTTTTACATATGCATTATCACCAGAACCATTTGAATGTTACATATGCAGTTTAATGTTTTTTTCATATATATAGCCTTTTTGTTCCGAACATGTTAGCAACTACTGTTTAACATGAATTTTTGGTGGGCGTTCAGGACGTAGTACTAATTACCATTGTTTCAACCCACAGATCCCTTGATAAAGGCGCCGGCTCGCGCCGAAATGCATTGGGAGGCCAGGGGTGGCCAGTGAAATGCTTATTAAATCAAGAATATCAGATTGTGAATCACATGATTATGACGCTTGATGTGAAGTAACATTATGGATATCGTCATGCATTATGGATTATCAATAAATTGAATTATCCTTATGGAGAACTGAAAAACTGTTTCAAAAATTCTTGCTGCGTACGCAGCATATACTTGTGCCCAGAATTACAAGTTGATTAGGAACTTCTTCGCACCTGTTGTCATTATTCCTTACCCCAGAGTAGGGGGTGTCCTTGGAGCACAGTTAACCTACTATCAACCCTAATACAAACACGCAGTGCTCGAATCATTTAATTTTTTGGTCATTTGTCAACCTACTCACTAGGTTCGAAGCACGCCTTAAAGTCATCATGCAATATGAAGAGATCACCCATATGACTGAATCTAGAGCAGAAACATTCGCATTTGATGCAGAAGCAAGCACACACATATATTCTCTCATACAAGAAAACACTACGGAGTTCGCCACTAATAAAACTAAGGAACAACATGTCTAGCAGCTGCTATATTTAACAAGAAAAACAATCAACCAACGCCTTCATGCAAGTACCTTGATTAGGTACCATAAAGCACAGCGGATTCCAAGAGGACTCAGGATCCCTCTGAAACCTTCATTATGTAAAAACATCAAACAATTTGTTGACAAATGGTATGCTATACTAAACAAGTGTAGTTTGGATTTAATTCTTTTGATAATTGAGGAACTTTCAAGAATTCTGGAAGAACTCAACACAGAAATCGTTGGAGTAAAAGAAGAATTGAGCAAATTCATGAGCCCAGAAGAAATCACGAAAACATTAGAAGATATCAACCAGCAATTAACAAAACACACACAAGAAGTCAATGAGGGTAAAATAAGAAAATACCGTCGAGATACCCTCGATTATAAATTGGAGGAAGTATATTCATGGGCGGAAGTCTATGCTAAAAGAAGGCAAACTAAAGGGTATGCTTCACAAACAGACACCTCCTCTACAGGTAGTGAGACATCTGGACAAAGAGGACCTCAAAACACTGACATGCGAAGAGCAAAAGAGATCCCAACAACTTCAGTACAGACGCCTTTTTTAGAGTCAGGCCCAGATACAAGGGAAGATCCAGGAGGGGTCACAAACACAGAAAAAAAGAAAGATCCACCGATAACGAAAGAAAAAACCAGGAGTAAGAAATAACAACTGCACAAATGAATGATGATAATCTGGTCATTAATATATCACAAAAACTCCTCACCAAAAAAGAAATGACTATACTACAGAAAGGGACTTCCTTTATACCCACCACCGGTACTGACGCCCTTGAATTGGAAGTAAGTTTGTTTAAACTTACGCGCAAATTACGTCTCAGAAACTTCTTGGATAACATTATTACAGATGATATAAGAGAAGAACAAAATCAACTGATGGGACTCTGACCACAGAGTAACTACATGGCACCTGTAAGCCACAAGGCCATAGACTTATTCGAAACTCTCTGCAAACAAGATATACTGTCTGTTAAGCCTCGCAATAAGAAACATACCAACATATCATCCAGCGAATTGAATATCATCAGAAACATTAGTCTTGATGAATCTGTGTTTTGTCAGAAAGCCGATAAGGGTGGAGCTTTAGTCATAACGGATCGGTCATATTATGAGTCACAAGTTATGGAACATTTGGAAGACACCAACCTTTACATGAAAATACCATATAATCCCACCAGAGAAATTCAAGACACCCTCTCACAGATTTTGAAAAAATCTACAGATAACGGCACTATCAAAGAAAAAACCAAACAATACTTGACACAGATGGATCCACGGAGCCCGTCATTTTACATGACACCCAAAGTCCATAAAAACTTGCAAAAACCTCCATGTAGACCCATAGTGTCCACTTATAAAAGCATCCATGAACCCATTGGAAAGTTTCTTGATAAGTATCTTCAACCCTTTGCAGTGGAAGCCCAGTCATATATCAAAGATACTACAGATTTTTTGAAAAAATTGGCAACGATCAACATTACCAAAGAACAACCTATAGTCATGGCTACCATTGACGTTAAAGCCTTGTATACGTCAATACCCCATCAATCAGGCATAGAGGCAGTCGAAAAAGTTCTACTCCACAGTGAGTATGAAGACACCATGAAAGTTTTTTTGATGGAACTTCTTCAGTTCACTCTGATGCACAGCTATTTTAAATATGGAGAAGAATGGTATATTCAAAAGAGCGGGACATCCATGGGCAATTCGGCAGCCCCCACTTATGCTAATATCTTAATGAGGGACTATGAGGATACGAACATTCTGAGCCAAGAAACCTGGAAGCAACATATCAAACTTTATGTCCGATTCATCGATGACATTTTTATTGTTTGGGAAGGTGCTAAAGAAGCTCTATCATCGGAAATAGCCAAACTCAATTTGATTGACGAACGCATACAGTTCACTTGGGATATCCAAGATAAAAATATCAATTTTCTTGATGTAAACATTATCAGAGGAGATTCCATTTTCAACACGACTCTATACAGAAAGAACACAGACCGTAATAACTTACTCAGTTATGACAGCTTTCATCCTCCAGCCCTAAAGAGACATCTACCATATTCTCAACTCATGAGGGTGAAACGAGTAGTCTCGGAACCAGAGAAAGCGGAGATACAAATGAATGAAATGTCCACACGATTCCAAAAGAGAGGTTACCCCTCATCAATCTTGATTGAAGCAACACAGAGGATTAAAAATGTGTCTAGAGAGACCCTATTAACTAAGAAACCAGTGAATAAAGAGCAACCCATTACATGCGTGAGTAAATTTTCCACATCAAGCAAATCCTTTAAAAACATCATTAAAAAACATTGGTCCATACTACTGGCAGAACCAGATTTCAAGGGAGCATTTGAGCAAGAACCATTGTTTGCACACACCAGATCCATGAACGTAGGACAACTTTTGAAATCTAGATTGAAGATCAGTCCGTTTGCCATATTTAAAGGAACCCTGCCATGTATGAACTGCAACAACTGTGGTAACATTACGAAAGGCAATAAGTTATCTCCTCCTGAGTTTAAAGATACCATCAACTTAAAAGTCAATGGCACATGCGACACTATGAACGTTATATACGTATTGAGTTGTCCATGTAAATTACACTATGTGGGACATACGGAGCGCAAATTCAAAATTCGGCTCAATGAACATAAGAGCAACATTAGAACTAAAATGCTCAATTCTACTGTTCCCACACATTTTATGGAAGCCAAACATGATATCACTGAACTGAAGGCACGCATTCTTGAAGTTGTGGAAAAACATGAAGGTATCAACAATAAAACACAACTTCTGAAGACAGAAAATCACTGGATATATCGCTTAAAAGACTTTGAAACCGGGGGGCCTCAATGAAAGAGTGGAATTTCTTTGTTACTTGTAATTACACAGATTTGTGTCTACTGTATCCCTGCATGGAAACTGTTGGTTATTTGTATTTTCATTGAAGTTCCACTGCATGATAGCATACAAGTTCCACAATCCCTAGCGCATTGCGTAGGTATAGACTCCACCCACCTATTTCCTTTTATCATCCTTCCGCCACTCCGTGCGAGTTCAAACGGAGCGTAGCGGATCTCATAGAGAGCGGCACTCTGATTTTTCACTGGTAAGTGCATACAGCGGGTAGCGCGTCACTTCATTGCATGTTAAATGGGTCGTTGTTTAAACTGCTATCTCGAAGCGCCATAGCGGTTTTCCTTTCCCAAACCTAATACCGCCGTGCTCCCTACATAAGTTCGGTAGGGTCCACTAGTTATGCATAGTACATATTGCTTTGTTTAAATCTTACGTCAGTTACGAACCCTTATCTCTCCACTCTTCGCGTTACTTTTACATCTTAGCTATCAGCACCGCATAGTGTTGTCTAATATGTTGGTAATTTGTGTGTTTTTTTAAATATGCATTATCACCAGAACCATTTGAATGTTACATATGCAGCTTAATGTTTTTTTCATATATATAGCCTTTTTGTTCCGAACATGTTAGCAACTACTATTTAACATGAATTTTTGGTGGGCGTTCAGGACGTAGTGCTAATTACCATTGTTTCAACCCACAGATCCCTTGATAAAGGCGCCGGCTCGCGCCGAAATGCATTGGGAGGCCAGGGGTGGCCAGTGAAATGCTTATTAAATCAAGAATATCAGATTGTGAATCACATGATTATGACGCTTGATGTGAAGTAACATTATGGATATCGTCATGCATTATGGATTATCAATAAATTGAATTATCCTTATGGAGAACTGAAAAACTGTTTCAAAAATTCTTGCTGGCTACGCAGCATATACTTGTGCCCAGGTTTACAAGTTGATTAGGAACTTGTTCGCACCTGTTGTCATTATTCCTTACCCCAGAGTAGGGGGTGTCCTTGGAGCACAGTTAACCTACTATCAACCCTAATACAAACACGCAGTGCTCGAATCATTTAATTTTTTGGTCTTTGGAATTATGTCACACACCGCACTTGGACCAATTGCTGCTCGAGTTCATAGCTTTTGGATAACTCATTCTTGGGTTTGTGCAATGATTTCTAGGATTCGTGGGAATCAATGGGAATTAGGCAAGTCTCCTTTTCAGTTGCAAATCACAGAATTCAAGTCCTTTTGTCAAACTAGTCATTTAAACCAGGATAAAAAGGTGTAAAGCAGGGACGATATGCATATCAGCAAACTACACACTCTTGTGCCACAGGAACCTAGATTTGTGCCTCATTTACTTGTAAATCTCACAGCTCATCTGTGGCCATATTACACAAGACTCCTGGGGGAGCGAAGAACGTTCCGCACGCATTATGAGCCCCAGGGGCACTTTGGTAGTACAGAAAGCTTCCTAGATGCTTGTGCAGTTCCTTTTGTGATATAGATAGTGCTGGCGCACATACAGCACCAGTGCTATCATTAGAGGCTGTTCACTTATTTGTGGTCTTATGTAAATGAGGGAATCACTTTGCCTTTGCCTCTGCACCCGCACCAATTACTGATGTGGGCGCAGAGGCAGACATGCCGTTAGAAGACGCACTGAAAGTATGCCACAAAAATGTGGCACACTTTCAGTGATGGATTAAACCCAGATCAGTTGACTGGGGTGAGTGTTTGTATTGTCAATGCTCCGTCCATCATCCCCTTTTGTATTGCTTTGTTCGCCCTAAATTGACAGGGTATGCTCAGACATGAGTCCCTTGCTCACTTGGCCACTGGATTCAAGATAGCCTGGCTGATGAGGATTATGAATCCGAAACCGGTCCCAGGATGCTTGTTTCCGGTCCAGGAAATGGCTTGGCAGTTCTGGCTGGACTGTTCCCATGAGGGACAGGGTCAGACTGATTTGCATATGGCCATGTCTGAACTGGGGTGGCTGAGTGAGCTAAATAATGGTGATGGATTGAACCCAGATCAGTTGAACGGGCGTGAGTGTTTGATTTGCTCAAACGCTCCGTCCATCATCCCCTTTTGTAACACATTCAGTGCGCCTTCTAAATGTAGACCTCTAAAGGGATGAAAGGGGGAACCCCAAACATCCCCTTGCAGGTGGGTGCAGCCACTCACTGCACCCCTCTGTAAGGGGCTCTCTAATCCCTTTCCAAAGTGCAGGTGGGTTGCAACCTGCACAGAGAAACATAGAGCAACCTTTAAATAGCTGCTCTGTATTTCTCTTGATTGCTCTGCCCTGTGGGCAGCGTGATTCTGCGGCTACCCCGCAGGCCGTTCATTCTTCATGATAGCGCACAATTCCATGTTTGCACCAGACACACCTACCTCACTGGGGGTGAATATCTGAAAAGTTTCAGCGCTCCATCCATCATCTCCTCGTGTTTGCTGTGTTCACCCTAAATTAGCAGGGTATGCCCAGATGTGGGTCCCTTGCTCACTTTGTCACTGGATTCAAGTTAGCCTGAAAACGGTCCCAGGATGCTTGTTTCCAGTCCAGGGAAGACATGGCTTGGCAGTTCGGGCTGGACTGTTCCCATGAGGCACAGGGTCAAGACTGATTTGCATATACCTGTGTCTGAACTGGGGTGGCAAAGTGAGCTGAAGAACGTAGATGGATTAAACCCAGATCTGTGACTGAGGGTCAGTGTCGGAAAAGTTTCAGCGCTCCGTCCATCATCTCTTTGTGTTTGCTTTCAAGGTGTGCCATGACACAAACATGGAATGTGCGCTCTATCTGTCATATGGTCCCTGGTTTGTTGTGTGTTACAGGAGGGACTAGGAGTGGGTGTGACTGGCATAATTCTCTCTAGCCCAATTACTAATAATTATTACAAAATTACTCATGATTATGCGTGGTTATTTTCTTAGGACAAAATGCACCCTTGCATCCATAATAGGCCCAACGATGTATTTTGCACTAAGAAAATAGCACAAAATGTTATAGGACACGAACACCAGTAGGCATCAGAAGCTCTCTCTCTCTGTTAGTTCATTGCTCCTGTGATGGGATTATTGCCCCAAATTACTCTTAGTTACTCAAGATGGCATCATCGCATACAATCTCACAAGAGTAATGGGTAATTACTGAAATTACTCTGATTTCACCAGCATAATTAAAACATTTCCCAGTCCTAGAGGAAACTGGATATCAGCGAGACTCGGCACAGCTGTTGCGGTTTGCTGAGCTACCAGAGAACAACTGGTGCCCTGGTGGAAGGAATTAAGGCAACTCGTTCGTATGCTTGCACTGACAGGGAAAGCGGGTGTGTGCCTCACACACGTTTCACCGAATATTCATGGGTGCCGATGGCAATGCCATTGACACGTTCTGTGCCCGATTCAGTTCAAACAGGTTCAATCAAGACATTTTAATAAGTGTCCAATATATGGTTTCAATAATAAAGTGTCAGGAGTAAATTTGGTTTATGTGTTCTTATTTTTATTTAATGTATTTCAGTAATATTTGTGATTCCTCAATGTATCCATCAGTTTTATTTGCAAGTGAACATTTGTCTTCAAATGTTCACAGCAAATTTTACACACGTAATTAACTGTCACTTACTTACATTCTTACTCCTGGTATTTAAAAGGAAACACTGAAGAATTTCACCATAAGCTTCTTCAGAGAACCGTCCAGAAGACGCAAATGGGGAAATGCTTAGGAATTAAACTGAAAGATAAATGAACAAGTCACAAATAAGAAACAAAGACTGACAATGGACACATTGAAAGGATGGGGAAGAAAAATGGGAACGTGAATATGAAATCAATGTTTTAAAAAAATTATATATATAAAAAACACAATCGGAAAAAAAGGATTAATGGGAGAGTTGCCCTTTGCTAAGATAATTAACTTGAAATACATAACTGAAAATGTGTCTCACGGATCCCCATAGGTAGCACAGGAAGAGATAAAAGTTGATAAACGCTGCAACAGAAAACATCTGAGCACATTCTTCCTTTTCGATTTCCTCAACATCACCTTGCACTTTCCCATCAGCTACTGGTCCTTTAAATTAAAAAGAGAAAGGTTTAAGTAAAAAGACAGACATCGGCAAGTACCAGGATGCAACAAATGGATGGCAAACAGGGGTACACAAAAGCATGACAAAGATGAAACAACAGAGAACACACATGAATGGAAGCACAAAATGAAGGAAGCCTTTAAATGAATGGAAGAAAAGTATAGCGATCTGTTTCTCCAACAAGGGGGAATCCATTGTGAGAGTTCTACCCTTGTAGGCAAAAGCTTTCACTATTTAGAGGTCTCTGTGTCCTTCAGAGGTGCCACCCCTGAAAAGGCTCCTCAGAAATCACTTTGCTGAATGGCCACCGTTTCCTGAGACTGCTCAGCAAAACTTTTTGTTTTTCTGAAACAAACCCCCGAAGCAGGAGTTTAATAAACATAAAAATAAAATAATAACCCTGACACCCTGGGAGTTTTCTCTCAAGGTGTGAGGGTGAATTTGAATTTTTCCTTTTTGAGGACTCAAGGCTTTTCCTGCTGGCAGAAACATGGTGGTCTACCTAATTCAGTTCAGTTCAATTCAAATAGCTTTATTCGACAACATGTATCATAAAAGTATTATTTGACATTTATGCAATAAGACAATTTATCTTCAGTAATAAAACGATCTTTAGATATAAATGTGTGTTAAAAAAAGGTTCTTGGCATGACATTATTAGCAGCGTATTAAAATACAAAGCATAAAACAAGTCACACTAAAAACATTAATCTTAGAAGAATATGTACATGTTGCTTACTACAAGTCCCTTTCATCTCAGGTACTCAATAGTTATAATAAAAATACAAAAAAGAAGGATACAAGGGGCATCACAATAGTCAGTACAAAAAGTGCTAGTGCTATATCCATCATAAACGGTATTCATATATGTTGCAAAGTCATCCTGCGCACTGGGCGCACCCCAAAATATTGCTGACTGATACTGGTGATAACTGATTTTGACTGACACTGGGCTCTGCCTAACCAGGCCCAGGGCCAGTGCTGAGCTGAAAGAGACTCATTAGAATACAGTTAAAACACCTAACATACACTAGGGTACACTACGGTATGATGGGGTACCCCCTGTGATTTGCATGACCTACCCCATACGCCCCTAGTATATAATAGGGCAGGGGATTGAAACTACCTAGAAGTACCCAGTACCCAGGGGCATGTCAGTTTAGAGGCTGCAGTGTTTTCAGCCCTTGCAAGTGTGCACTGCTGAAGCCTGAGGTCAGTTTAAAAACAGCCCTGGGTGCCAGACTGCTTTTAAAAAGTAAATTGTGCCCAAACTCGAATTTGGTTGTAGGGGCACTTAAAAATGGATAACCTACAATGTTTTGGTATATTAGGGACCTCCAGGGTCTCCCCTAGGTATCACAGGGGTGGGGGTCAGTTATCTATGAGGAACATCCTTATAAAATGAGCTTTTATATGCCTGGGTAAAGTGAAATTTCACTCCCCACATAGTGGTAAAGTGCTGCTCAAATTCGACTTTGATGCTAGGAGCACAGTAAATGGATAATCTGCAATATTTCTACAGATTCAGAACCCCTAAAGTCTCCCCCAGTTGCCCATGGGGTGGGGGTTCCTGTAGATATAAGGCAAATACTTATAAAATATGTTTTTGTAAGTCCTGGTGCTGGAAAAATGGCCCAAGTCATTTTTCCCATTTCAAATCCCTTGCTACATAGGTTAACATGGTAGGAAGTTATTGATTAATAACTATTGATAGGAGAGGACTAGAATGGCCATTCAAAGACTTTCCAGAATGGTAGTAGTAAATCCAACAATATCATATTGTTGTATTTCTCCTAAAGTGTACCATCAAGAAGTTATACGACCTTCTTGATTGTAAGTCCAAATTCAGCCTTCCAGTGGTCTGCCCTGATTGGTCAGAGTTAAGTGGATTAGCCAGGCTGCCTTGAAGAGGTGATAAAGAGCCCCTGGGATTTTACAGTTCTGCTTGCAGTGCAGTGTGTTGTTCAATAGGAATGCCAGGCCAGGGGTAGGGGTCGTAAACCAGGGCCTTCAAAGGCAGAGGGAAGGCCACAGTCTCAGTTTCCACTGTACACTTTTGACCCACACCAGACCCAGGACTAGGGAAGGTATGTGCAAATGGTAGGGGGAGAGTCTATGGAAATAAGCCATCCTAGGGGATGTGTTTAGCCAGCCCTTACCTCCTTGCTGGAAAATCAGCTATTATGGACTTGGAAGATTTGATGCAATCTGGGACAAAATAATGCCACACTCTACAGGATGGGGTCATAACTATGAAGAGTTACCCTGCTCCCATTGGTCAGAAGTGACCTCCTGTTTGACCCAGAGAACATGGAATAAGTATCTGAGAGTTTAGAGCCCTCCAGATCTGCTGCTTGAAAGGTACTGACGCAAGAAGTGCCCTCCTAAGAAGTTTTGCTGTGCAAAGATTTCTAAGGCTTGACCTCTGAAGACTGCACCAACTGAAACTGTAGCCTTGTGGATTACCTTGCAGCAAAAAGACTAAATAGTGGACTCCCTGCAAGCTACAGGTTAACAGAGCTCATCTGGACATCCCCACAAAGAATTCCCAGCCTGGAGTACCAGTGGATTTTTAAGGGATTTGTTCAAGTGGTTTGCGGAATTGAAGTTTCACACTTTCAAGGACCCTCTTGGAGATTCCAGAACCTTGGATTGTGTGTTGGATACTTTGGGACCTGCAAGCAGAACTTCATGAAGGAGTTCTAATTGTACCCTGCATGCTGGAGAAGGCGGCACAAAACATTTAGTGAGATTCTCCAGAACAATTTCTAAAGGTGTCCCTGTTAGAGAAAACAAAATTACTAAAAGGGGCACTGTTGGTTTCTAAGCAATAGAAAGTGACTAATCTTTAAAAATTCATATCCCTGGTTCCCTACAGTAGATTTGTTTTCATTTTGGTGCCATTTAAAAGATGTAAAGATTACCTATTTTTATGGATTCGTGTTGGATTTTTATTTTGTGTTGTGTCTAAATTATTTACAGAAATGGTGTTTTTAAATGCTTTACATACCTGTCTTTGAAGTTAAGCCAGTCTGCTCGCAGCCACGTTACCAAGGGTTGAGCATTGGAATAATTTTCTAACACCTATGCTGGGCCCTACCATGTGTTAGTGACTTTATTGCCAGTGGCAGACCTACATTTGCCCCTACCAATAACCCACTTTCCAACATTTGGTGATCAGCTGTGTGGATGAGGACTTGTGTTTAAAAAGAACGCCTTTCAGTGAATGATTTAAGATTATAAAAATCCTCTAAATTGCCTTAGAACAAAACCTTTGGGTATGATTTTGGGAATTTGGACTAAACTGTTTTTAATCCATTGTTTTGATTTTTCCAAACTGTTCTGTCTGTTGTGCCTAGATTTTTGTGACCCAAAACTAGGGAACCATGGAGCTGCACCTGGCTAAACTGCCCCAGTTTAAGATGGCTGATCTTAGGGAACAGTGTAGGCTTAGGGGACTGCATGCTGCCAAGAAGATGAGGAAGGCAGGGTTGCTTGAGTCTTTAAAGGCCTGGGCCAGGGCAGCTGAGGTGAACCCGGGGGGGGATGTTCCCCCCAACCTCACCCAAGAGAGCAGTGAGAATGAGACCTCTTTAGTTGTGACAAGTGTTAGCCAGGTGAATCAAGGTGGTGGTGGGAGTGGGGAAGGGTCCCTTACTCAGGAACCACTACCGTCCCTTGCAGTGAGACAGCTTCAGGCTCAATTAGCTTTGATAGCTTTAGAGCAAAGGAAACTGGACTTGGCTGAAAAGAGATGGGAGAGGGAGGAGAAGAAAAGGAATGGTTGCAGTGAAAGTGAAGAAGATGCTGAGATGTCCGTCCAGGGGTGGTAGATTTGAACCTAAACTACCCAAGGGCATAGTACCCAAGTACACCTAGGTGGATGACATTGACAGGTGGCTAGCAGCTTTTGAGAGTGCCCTTAAAATGAGTAGGTTCCACTCTAGGTATTGGGGTGCACTCCTGTGGGAGTTGATTCCAGTAGCTGGGAGGGATAGGCTCCTGACCCTGAAGGGGGACAATGTAGAATCATACCAACCAATAAAGGCATGCTTAGTCAAGAGACTTGGTCTGACTCCAGAGCAGTACAGGGTGAAGTTTAGAGGCACCCAGAAATTGAGTTCAAAGTCTTGGGTAGACTTTGTGGATGTTTCAGTGAAGGCACTGGAAGGCTGGATTGTTGGTAACAAAGTTAACACATATGAGGGATTGTATCATTTGTTTTTGAAGGAACATACTTTGACTCATTATGCAGAAGAGGAGTTACGCCAGTATCTAGTGGACTCTAAGCTGACAGTCCCCAGAGAGCTGGGGGAATCAGCTGATGAGTGGGTCAGAAACCGGGATTCCATTCAGCATCAGGGGGGGTGACCAGAAGAAAGGAAGACAGGTCCCTTCCCAAGGGAAAGCCCAAGGAAATGAAGGTCAAAAACTTAAGGAGTCCTCCAAAGACCAACAAAAACCTGCACAAGGAGGGAGGCCCGAGCCAACCCAAATTCAAAGGGAGGGGGTTTCAGGGAAAGCCTGGTATGTTCTTTGATCCCTCAAAGGTGGGTAAGTGCTTTGACTGTAAGCAGCCAGGGCATACGCAGGGAGATGCTGTCTGTGCCAAGAAGCTCTCCCCTAAGGGGCCATCCACAGGGATTGCCAGTGTCAGTGTAGGGATGGAGAGTGATGCCCCAGAGAGGTGTAGTCAGGTGGTGGAAGCAACCTTAGTGTCTCTGGGAGGGGTGAATATTGCCACCTTGCTGCCTTACCTCTAAACATGGACAAGTACAGGCAGAGGCCTAAAGTGAATTGGACTGAGGTTGAGGCTATCAGAGACACTGGGGCTAGTGTAACTATGACCCTAGATGAACTGGTACCTCCAGAGAGGTTGTTACCTGGTGAGTTTCACCAGGTGACATATGCAGACAGCACTACCAAACTCCATCCTATGGCTGTGGTGGATTTGGAATGGGGAGTTGTGACAGGCCCTACGAATGTAGTTGTGTCAAAGGTGCTCCCAGTCCAGTGTTTACTGGACAATGATCTTGAAGGCTCTGTGTGGTCAGAGGTGGAGAGAGGACTCCATATGAAAATATTGGAGCTCCCTGAGTGGGTATGTGCTGCCACTAGGTCACAGAATAGCCAGAAGGGAGAGGCTGGACACTTGGACCCTGGAACAAAGGGCCAAGCATCCAAGGACAAGGGCACTGGGTCTGGTGAGCCCGCCCAGGGAACTCGAGAGGTGCAGGAATAATCTAACCCTGATGGGGAGGATCTGTCCTCTGAGGGAGGGACTCCATTCCTACCAGAGCTGTCAGATTTGGCAGAACTGACAAGAGCAGGTGGACCCTCCAGAGAGGAGTTCAGTCAGGGACAGCGTGACTGTCCCACCCTTGAGAACTTGAGGTGAGGTTCTGTAAATTCTTCCTTGTCCTTTGAGGTTATGGTTCCGTCACGATTTTGGTGATGTTGTACCGTATCTAGTAAGTACGGCTAATATGGAGTGAATTCGTCACGTTAACTAACGAGTTCATTACGTATTCAGAGACTTTGTCTCGAATATGGGTTCCATTTTGTCTGTGCCTCCATTTTGTGTTGCCATCCCGTAGGCCCTTGGAGGTAACCAAACAAACAAAGTTGCATGGGCTTCGTTGTTCATGCACTTATTAACTAAGCCTTTTCTTGACTCTAAGGTGCATTGTAAGGAACTGACCCCCTCATCTGAAACTGACCTCGTTAAGCCAATTTCCTTGGTTGATTGTTATCTGAGATTGCCAGTCAATGTTTAGGACATCGTTAACTTTTAGCTTCTCCACACATGCCTTATCTTGCTCGTTATCTGTCATTGTTTCCTTTCTATGTTTCTTCATTACATGCATTGTGCTTTCAATTATGGGTTTGTCCGGCTTGTGGAGATTGGATTTGGGACATTCTTAATAATTTACTTTGGGTTGGGTTATTGCAAACTGAGTTTTCTGTCATGTGATACTTCGTTTGAAAATGTACCTCATTGGCTAGGATTTTGTACAGTGGGTGTCCATTTGTAATGTGAATATTGGGTATAAAAAGGGATGTTTCGCCTTACAAATTTGAACAGTTTCTCGAGTTGTACACCGTGTTGTATTGCTGGGATTACTGTTACTAGCTGCAGCTAATAAATTTGGTCTTTGACGCCACCCAGAAGTATTCCGTGTCTCTGTATACCAAGACAGGTGAATCCGAAGACTTTGGGCGTGCCCCTGGCGCCGCTGGGTTTAAAACCCGGTTCTTCAACTGGTGCCCAACGTCGGGCGACTTCAGCGGCACCGGTCCAAGCCTGAAGATTGTGAGGAGCTTCGTGAGGAAATTCTGGAGGAGGGCCCCCACTTCATCGACCCCTGCATGTCGACTGTGGACCGAAGGCTTTTACTGCGAGGCTTCCCCCTTTCCGACGGCTACGAAGGACTGCTGCCCTGACTGTCGCCCTGTCTTGGACCCTCGATTGATGATTTGTAGAGCGAGACATTAGACGGTCTTCTGGTGGCGTGACAGATATTTTGGTTAAGTACAAGAGGGTCGCTCCCACAACTTTGCTTGGTTTCTTGGGTTTCTTTGATTTGGTTATTGCAATTACCAAAGCCGAGGGGCTTGTATATTTGCGAGTATATCGTTTTGATAACCCCTTGTTTGAAGCTAGATTAGTGAGCTATAAGATGCCTGGTCTTAGCAAATTTAGGAAATGGTTTTGTTGTAGTTGTAACAGGGATTCCTGATTGGAGGACTCGTGTCTGATACCTCCGGTTGGAACTCCAACTTATGAGCTCTATTCAAAGCATGGCATGGGTCCAATTACAATTAATGAAGTATGGATCCGCTATACGAAGAAAGATGGTGTCTTACGATGGCCCCAACATGGTAGTTTCGAATCAGTGGTTTTAGATAACCTAGAAGTTGCGCTATTTAAGAAGAAAGCCCGACCGGCGATGTTTGACTCTTTCCGCCTCTGGCGTAAGGAAGCCAAATAGTGAGAAATTAAGCAAGCTAAGAGAGATAGGAAAGAAAAGAATATATCGATAATACAAGCTGCTAGGCAGTTTAAGGAAGATGAAGAAGATCGTGCGATTGAGGTGTCAGATAGACAACATTGCATGGCCATTGACAAATGCCACCTCTTCTTCCGAATGCGACAAATGACCCTGAAAAGGATCCTTTGATGTCGCAGTTGTTGAGATTACCACCCCCTTATGTGCAGAGTGCTACTGCACCTCTGCAACCCCCAGTTGTTCAACCCCCTGGTGTTGTTCAGCCACCCGTTCCTCTACAGGTGGTTCTTCCTCCATTGGCGCAGCCTCCTCTAGTGCCGCTAGCTTTGCTAACAGTTCTGCCTCAAATTTCTTTGCCTTCCTCTCCTTTAGCTTCGACTTCCTTGCTACTCACCCTACGTCTCTATCACCTCAAAACACTTTGTCTCCTGTCCTCATGTCAACTTCTTCTCCTTCTGCTCGAAAACGAATGACTGAGACTGTTGCTAGTCTTTTGTCTCCACTCTTTGGGTCACTGAATATGACCCCGGTTTCGGAACGTAAGCAGAGTCATAGTCAGCTTCCTGGTCCCGAGGAGCGGACAGTGTTGGATCTTTTTGCTCGTAGATGAGTTTTAAATGTTTCTAGGTATAATTTACAAGCGGTTATGGATGTTTTCTTACAGTGGGATCCGCCTAAGCAAAGGTATGTTTTTGATGTAATGTGTACTTTCCTTCGTGAAGAATAGGAAAATAATGAGTTGGGTCCGATTCCGCAGGAAGTGCTTAATGTTCAGTCTGAATTTGATAAAGGGACGATAGTGGGTCCCGATGTTGAGGAAGCGGTAGAGACGCTTCTTGAGTTTAGGTGTAGACTTCCTTCTCAGTCGTTGTTTGAACCTGATCCTTCTGTTAGGAGAAAAGTGAAGCAGTACCCGATGAGAGAGGTTCCCCCTGTATGGAGAGAGGAAGTTGTGGCTAATCTTAATCAGGGTATTCAGGCAGTACCGGCTCATTTTCAGCAAGTGTGGGTACATGTTCCTTGGAAAAGAGCTGAGGTTCTGGCTCTTAAGCCGACTTTGCCTGACCCCCGTAAAAATCCTGCTGGTTACTACAAGGAGTTGTCTCAGACAGTTGATGCGTATGTTATGAATTTAGCTGACATAGATATGTTGTTGGGTAATTTAGTTCCTCAACCTTTGTGGGCGAAGATCCGTCACGAGGATCATGCGGCAGAGTTAGGAGATACGTGAGTTAATATTGTTGCTGCAGATGGTCGACAGGTAGGAGGTGCCAAACCTGAGCCTTTAGTTGCAGATCTACCCGATAGGATTATTAATTTAATGAAAACCATGATGCC
Source organism: Lissotriton vulgaris (assembly GCF_964263255.1). NCBI lineage: Eukaryota > Metazoa > Chordata > Amphibia > Caudata > Salamandridae > Lissotriton > Lissotriton vulgaris. The sequence continues at coordinate 1,312,245,878 of NC_141695.1, forward strand.
TCCTATGCGAGTGAATTGGGACAAGTTAGCAGCATGCAAACAAAAGAAAGACGAGAGTGTGTCTGATTTCTTCACTAGGTTTGAGGAAACATTTATTGATCACAGTGGTCAGGACATGAGTACAGAAGGTGGTCAAAGGTTGTTCGTAGATAAGTTTGTTTTTAATTTGCTTCCTGAACTTTGTAATAAGTTAAAGGACTCTGAGAGTTTATGGGCTGTTTCTTCCTCGGCCCAGATATTGGCTACTGCACAATACTATGAGAATAGAGATAAAGATGAGAAGGATAAAGTAGAGAAGAAGACTAAAGAATTGAAGACGAAGATTCTTCTACAACAGGCGTATCCGCCTCGCCCTAATCAGCGTCAGCAACATTCCCAGTTTCAGCAGCCCCCACAGTTTCAGAGATTATTGCAGAAGCCTGAGTCTTTTCCTCCGCGACTTCCGCTAGGCCCTAATCAGTGTGCTTATTGTAGGGAAGAAGGTCACTTCAAGAATAGTTTCCCGATTTTGCTACAACGTACAAATGGTATGTCTGGTTTGAGAGGTCGTGGTGGTTCTCAACAAGCGCCTAGGGGTAGAGGACGTGGTACGTTTCCTCAGAATGAACGTTCCTTTCCCCCTCAGAATTCTATGAATTATTTTGATCAACAGAATGTTCCTTTTTTTTTTAAATCTTTTTATTGAAAGTTTTTACTATTACATACAGGGCACGGCAATACTACTAACAAAATACATCACATTGAGAGAAAAAGCAAATAAAGCAAATAATAAAAGGAGCAACACCCAGTTGAAAAAAAAAAATGATCAGAAATATCAGTCCAGATTCTGCAAACATAAAAGTAATCAATCAAAGTTTCCATTCTATAATATTTCCGTAAGCTCACATGTGTCTCTCAGAATATTGCCATCATAACAATTAATACCTTATATGTTATCCTTAATCACCCCAATTTTACTCACATCCAGGTTTTATTCTATTTCACCCTCCTTCCATCGTGTAATGGGGCCCCATATTAGCTTACCCAACTTCCTTCCCCTTTTCCCTTTCCGTGCATAGATCTCTTTCTCCACATTGTATGTTGTTATTAATTTAGCAAACCAATTATGAAAAGTAGGCGGAATAGGGTCGATCCATGCCGAGGCTATACATAATCTCATAACTGATAATGCTACAAATAAAAATTCCCTCCCGCTTGATACTTGTTCATCCTCCACATTTATTCCTAATAATATAGTCCCGGGAGTTAACACAATTTCAGTTCCTAAAATATTATTTATGAAGCCTTCAATATCTTTTTTGAGTGAATTTAGATGAGGGCACGTTGCAAATACATGGTTTAGATCAGCTTCCAGACTTCCACACCTATAACAATTAATACCCACAGTACCTCCCCATTGTGCTATTTTTGCAGGGGTATAAGATACAACGTTTTATAATGTTGCGCCTGCAAAGGTGCTGAGCATAACAGAGAATATCCCTTTTCTAAAGAGATACCAAAGCTTTCCCCGCTGATATTAAGATTGTCTTTCCATTTTTCATTCCATTTTTCATAATCATCCTGTTTTGATTTTATCAATTCAGCATAAAACCTCTTGATAGTACAGTCTTCCCCTAATTGAACCACTTCCATAATAGGATCGCGCCTAAAACCCAAAGCACCTCCCTTTTTATTCAAAAGGAAACTCCTAATTTGTAGGTATTTAAAAAATTGCCTGGTGTCTAGCTCAAATCTAGCCTGTAATTCTGAAAATTGAAAAAACCCCTGTTCCCCCATTACATCCCCTATACTTCTAATTCCCTTATTTTCCCACTCAATAAATGTGGAGCCCGAGAAAATCTCTTGTGGAAGATTTGGGTTATATGAAAATCTGGTATACACATTATATTTCCCCAAGCCTATTCTTTTAGCAAAACTTTTCCAAATTGTACATGCTGCTATGAGCGTCTTAAACTTTGTCCTCTTGTAGTAACTAGCCTCTGTAAACTTCAAGAACACATTCTGCACTTCTATTCCCAGAGTTAGTCCATAAATTGCCAATGTTCCAAATTTGCTCCAACCTTCTGACTCTGCCCCTCCCATCAAGCCAATCATATTTTGGAGAGCTGCTGCCCAATAATAAAGCTTTAATTCTGGTACTCCCCAGCCTCCCCTCTCTCTCGGAAGTGTCATGAATTTGAGGGCTCTTCTCGTTTTCCCCTTTGCCCAGATGAATCTATTAATTATGCACTCTAATTTTTTTAATATTTTGACATCGAATAACAAAGGTATAGCTCTAAATAAATATAAAAATGTTGGGAGATCAACAGAATGTTCCGATTGTTCAGTCTGCTCAGTACTACGCTGATGACTATTATGTTGAAAGTGAGAGTGCTGGTTTTAATGATAGCTAGGACAGCCATGGACAAAGGGAGGGAGTAGTGTCAGTTCCAGTAGACCAGAGTGGACCTTATGTTGAAGTAATTACATCAGGTGTGGCAGAGCCTTTTCTTTTGGATACTGGTGCGGCTAAGAGTTCTATTATGCACTCTAAACTCCCTGGCGCACCTTTGTCTGGCTTGACGAATGTCTCTGTGGGATTTTCTGGCACCCCAGTTCGTAATCCGGTCTCTTGTCCTTTGCCTCTTTCTATTGGGCCTTGTGAATTGGAAGCACCTCTTATTCTAACGACAGGTTGTGGTGAGAATTTGTTGGGTTTGGATTTGTTGAAAAGATTGTATGCGACATTACATTGTTCTCCTTCTGGAGTACATCTTACGTTGGGTAAGAGAGTGATCTCTCCGATGTATTTGTCTAAAGATCGGCTTCCGCTGGAATTGCGTTCGCTCCCTGATACTCTCTGGGCTACAGGTCCCAATGATGTTGGCCTCTTGCAGATTCCACCCTATGTTGTTACCCTCAAGTCGAATGCTAAACTACCTCGCATTCCCCAACACAAGATCTCTAGTGATGGCGAGAGAGCTCTTTTAGCGATTATCTATGATTTGGTTGAGAAAGATGTGATTGAAGAAACGAGAGGTAATGTGTGTAACAGTTCTGTTCTGCCTGTCCTTAAGCGTACTGACTCTTCCCAGCCACCTGTGTATCGGTTTGTGATTGACCTTCGAGAGGTCAATAAAATTGTCGTGCCACAGTTTCCTGTTGTTCCGGACATTACTGCTTACTGACTATGATCCCTGCTTCAGCTGCTTGGTTTTCTGTCATCGATCTGAAGAATGCTTTCTTCAGTATTCCGATTGCTGAGGAAAGTAGGGATCTTTTTGGCTTCTCTTTAGGAGGCCGTAGTTTCCGGTTTAAGCGCGCTCCTCAAGGTTACTGAGGTTATTGTGAGAGTCCCTCCATCTATAGTCAGGCTTTGAAAACTCAGCTTGATGCTTTTGTCTTGCCTTCTGGTGCTACTCTTATACAGTATGTTGATGATCTGCTGGTCGCTGCTGATGATGGAGAGATTTGTAAAGCAGTTACGCTTTCTTTGTTGTGATATTTGTCTGACCTTCATCATAAAGTATTGCCTTCGAAGTTGCAGTATTGCCGCCAAGAAGTGACCTACTTAGGTCATCTCTTGTCGAAGGAGGGAAGACGATTGACCCCAGAGCGTATTCAAGCGATTGCCCAAATGACTGTACCATTCACACAGAGAGAAGTGCGTGCTTTCTTGGGTATCACCTCGTATTGTCGGCAGTGGATCCCGAACTTTTCTTTACTAGCGAAACCTTTGTTGGCACTTACTCTTAAGGACACACCAAACCCTCTCCCTTGGTCTGACGAATGTCAGAAGAGCTTTTCTGAGTTGCGTGATGCATTGTGTTCTGCTCCGGTGTTGGGTACCCCGGACTACAGTAAACCTTTTACACTTTATGTGCACGAGAGAGAAGGTTGTGCATTGTCAGTGTTGACGCAACAATTTGGAGACAAGCAGCGCCCATGTGCGTATTTTTCAGCTACTTTAGATCCGGTAGCTAGGGTGTTGCCTAGTTGTTTGAGAGCTACAGCGGCAACGGCTGTTTCTATCCGACAGTCTGCTGGTTTGGTATTGGATAATACGTTGATTGTGATGGTCCCACATGCAGTGGATACCTTATTGAATAAAACAAAGACTCAGCATCTTACTAGTGCGCGTTTGTCAGGTTATGAGTTGACGCTTTTTGCTAGTCATGTGCACATTAAGCGGTGCAACACATTGAATCCAGCTACATTGTTGCCGATTACTGTAGAGACAGACGCTCAGGAACAGCATGATTGTTTTCTCCGGACAGAGGAGGAAACGAAGGGTAGAGTTGATCTGAAAGATACTCCTCTTTCGAATCCAGATGGTACCCTATAGGGTAGATGGTTCATGCTTTAAGCTTCCGAATGGCGATACGACTGCAGCGTATGCGGTTACGACTTTGCACACGATTGTTGAAACTGCACGTATTGCACAGAATTCAGCTCAAGCAGCAGAGTTGATTGCACTGACGAGAGCGTGTGTGTTGTTGAAAGGAAAGAGAGTGAATGTGTATACTGATAGCCAATACGCATTTGGCGTGGCTCATAGTTTTGGACGATTGTGGAGAGAGAGAGGTTTTCTTACCTCTCATGGTACGAAAATTCAGCATGGACAATTAGTGAATGAACTTCTTGAGTCACTTACTTTGCCGACACAAGTTGCGATTGTGAAATGCAGTGCACATAGGAAAGTTACGGATGATGTTGGTCGTGGCAATGCGTTTGCGGATGAAGTAGCGAGAGAAACGGTGATGAGTCGAATGTATGTTGCAGGTCCTGCTAGATGGGTTATGGCAGGAGGAATGTGTGAAGACACAATAGAAAGTGTAAAATCGATTCAGGCAGAAGCTACTGAGAAATAATTGAGTGTGTGGAGAGAGACTACGGGAATCTTGGATTTGACTGGCTGTTGGGTTGAGTTGTCGGAGCACCAGCGATGGTTGTTGCCTGATGCGTATGTGCTCCCAGTGGTTACGATGGCTCATGGATTGGCTCATATCAGTTCAAAAGGGATATGTAGTTGTTGGCTCCGGTATGGCAGAATGCTGGAATTCCTAAATGTGCTGAGAATCTGGTTAAAAACTGCATTATTTGCTTGATGCAGGTCATTTTGCTCCTCCAATGTATCCGATTGAGGTGCTACAGCTAGATTTTATTCACATGGAAAGATGCAATAACCTAAAGTATGTCCTTGTGGTTGTTTGTGCCTTTTCCAGATGGATAGAGGCCTACCCCCTCAAGGATAATACTGCTTTATCTACAGCCAAGGTTTTGCTCAAAGAGTTTTTCCCTAGGTATGGTTTGCCGAGAATGGTATAGAGTGACAACGGAAGTGAATTTGTGGGTCAGATTATGAAGAAAGTGTGTGCGGGTTTGGGAATCAGACAGGAATTCCACGCTGCGAATCACCCCCAGTCAGCTGGTTTGGTCGAGTGCTACAATGGCACTCAAACTTAAGTTGGCCAAAATACAAGCAAGCACTGGCCTTACATGGCCAGATGCTTTACCGTTGGCACTTTTGTCCACAAGAACGACATTGTCCCTTACCTGCACCATAAATTGTGCCCCTTCACCGCCGTTTTGGCGGGTCTGGTCCTGGGGTGGGTGCCTGGTTCGTTTTTGGCGGACATCTTGGAGTGGGGTGAGTGGAGTGAGGCGTTTCCATCTGACAGCGCTTGAATGTGCATGTGCCGCCTGGGAACACCTATTTAGGGCGAGTCCCTCCTGCTTTCAGCCCCTGACAAGGTAGCTGCTGCTGCGAGAGCGCTTGCGCGTTTTTGCAGTAAAACTGCTGTTTTAAAAATGTTCTATATTCTTTGTTTGTTTTGGTCATTTTGACCCTTTTTAAATTGCCCCTTACCTGCACCATAAATTGTGCCCCTTCACCGCCGTTTTGGCGGGTCTGGTCCTGGGGTGGGTGCCTGGTTCGTTTTTGGCGGACATCTTGGAGTGGGGTGAGTGGAGTGAGGCGTTTCCATCTGACAGCGCTTGAATGCGCATGTGCCACCTGGGAACACCTATTTAGGGCGAGTCCCTCCTGCTTTCAGCCCCTGACAAGGTAGCTGCTGCTGCGAGAGCGCTTGCGCGTTTTTGCAGTAAAACTGCTGTTTTAAAAACGTTCTATATTCTTTGTTTGTTTTGGTCATTTTGACCCTTTTTAAATTGCCCCTTACCTGCACCATAAATTGTGCCCCTTCACCGCCTTTTTGGCGGGTATGGTCCTGGGGTGGGTGCCTGGTTCGTTTTTGGCGGACATCTTGGAGTGGGGTGAGTGGAGTGAGGCGGTTCCATCTGACAGCGCTTGAATGCGCATGTGCCGCCTGGGAACACCTATTTAAGGCTCCTCCCCTAGCGCAGCGGGATCGCGCAGCGGGCGTGTCCTCGCGTGGCCGGAGTCGTGCCAGAGTCATGCCCGTCTGCGCCCGTCCGCGCTCGGTTGCGCTGGCTTCGCGGCGATATTTACATCAGGTGCATCTCTAACTATGCTTATGTATACCAGGGAAAGTCTCCTGGCGTTTAACACCTGTTTGCCTCCCTGCGCCGAAGTCCGCGTTGACCCTTTGTGTGGCCCCCATCGCTGTGCTTGTGGCGGCTGGCTACTCGAAGCTCCTTCCTGCTTGGGGTCTTGTATAGTGCAGCCTGCCATAAGCAGTAAGGTCTCTTCGCGACATCTCACCATCTGGAATTTAAACGTCAGATCGGCGGTCAAGCATTATCAGGATATTGCTGATCTTGTGGACAATGACCCCCATGACATCTTTTGTCTGACAGAGACATGGCTGCAAGACACCGATTCTACTGTATTGAATCTGGCGCTCCCCGTTGAGTATTCCATCTACACGCTCAACCGCTCTTCGAGAGGGGGTGGCGTCGCTCTTGCTGTTAAATCGTGCTATTCTTGCGCCTGGAGTGTGCAGAACATCACGGGCTGCGAAAGCGCCCTGTTCAAGGTTGCGGTTACTCCGCATTTTACCTTGTCAGGATTGCTGATTTACCGCCCACCTGGTAGCTCAGTGGCATTTCGAGAGGCTCTTCCTGAGGCGGTTAGTTCACTAGCAGTAGGGTCTGCCAATTTTTCTATCATTGGTGACTTGAATCTCCATTTTGACACTCTGTGTCTTTCTTCTGTGGGAGGGATGGTGGCGGACCTTGAGGCCCTTCAATTGTTCCAGCTGGTCTCGGACCCCACTCATAGTGGTGGCCACATTCTGGACCCCTTTTTTTCTAACTTAGAAGGGGTTACAGTGGCCCCCCCCTCCCCCTGACCTGGTCAGACCACTCACTCATGACCATTTACTGTCCTCTTGAAGAAGCCCCACTTAAGGTGCCACTGCGAGCCATGCCCAGACGGCGCTGGAGCAAATTAAAGACGGAAGATCTCCACCGCCTTCTCACTGACGATCCACTGGGTGCAGCGGAGAACCTGGAGTCTGGTTATGACCATTTCTGCGGATGGGTAACCAGGGCCCTCGACTCCCTTATCCCGATGGTTTCCAGTAAGTGTGGCTCCCGCGCCCCTAGCCCCTGGTATGATGGCAATCTGAGGGCTCTGAAAAGTGTCTGCAGACGTGCAGAGAGAGACTGGAGGAAGAGGTATGACAGCAGCAAAAAAACCCTGTATATGGCTGCGGTCAAGTCTTATCACCGCGCGGTTTGTAGAACCCGGGCTGAATACTACGCTCTGGAGTTTCGCAATAGTGGGAACCCTGTTAAAACCATCTTTAAGGCCCTTAAAGACCTTGTGGCAAGGAAGCCGGCCATTAACTCCATCAGCTCCAATACTCATTGCGAAGCGCTGGCGGCTTTCTTCCTGGAGAAGGTCCAGACCATATATAGGGCCTTCCCCTCCTCCACTGCACAAACCAGTATGGGGCCACCCATCCGGCCGGATCAGGTGGTGCTAGACTCTCTCCCCTCTCTCTCTTTGGAGTCTTACACGGCCTTGGCTCTCCGAGTTAAGTCTGGGTCGCCGGACGACCCGCTCAAGCCACCAATGTTCAGAGACCAGTTTTTTGCTCGCCCGGTTTGCGACTTAATCAACACGTCGCTATCATCAGGCCAGGTGCCTCTGAAATGGAAGCATGCGGTAGTAATGCCCATTTTTAAAAAACCATCTCTCGACCCTACAAAATCGGAGAACTACCGCCCGATTTCGCTTCTCCCGTGGCCAGCCAAACTCGCGGAGGTGCATGTTAACACCGCCCTCACTGGTCATCTGTCGCGTGCCAACATTCTGGACGACACCCAGAATGGTTTTCGGGCTGGCCACAGTACGGAGACAGCACTGTTATCTATGGTCGAGCACCTGCGGGCAGTTCTGGATGCAGGTCAAACGGCGGCGCTTGTTTTGTTAGACCTAAGCGCCGCCTTTGACACGGTCTCCCATGATATTCTCCTGCAACGTCTTGAGGAGATAGGGGTGATCGGTACTGCACACCAGTGGTTCCGTTCGTTTCTCAGGGATCGTTCCTTCTGTGTGGTGTCCCCGCCCTACCAGTCCAAATGTCATCCTCTGTCTCTTGGGGTCCCACAGGGTTCCTCACTGAGCCCCACGTTGTTTAACATCTACGTGAGGCCGCTGGCTGAGGCTGTGAAGCTCTGTGGTATGACCATGGTGTCGTACGCAGATGACACCCAGCTAGCGGTCACGATCAGCGGGGACTCTGGGGTGGATGCCCCAAGATTCAGAGAAGGACTCAGGGCGGTGGCTGGTTGGATGACGTCCAACTGTCTCCAACTAAACGCCAAAAAACGGAGGTTATGATCTTTGGGAAGCGGACGGACCTATGGGGAGATACTTGGTGGCCCTCTGAGCTGGGGCCGACCCCCACTCCGCTTGCGGAGATCAAAAACCTTGGTGTTTGGCTGGACCCTTCCCTCAACTTCGTTGGCCACACCAAAAGGACGACGGCGTGCTGCTTCGGCATCCTGCGCAATCTGCGCCCTGCCCTTAAATACTTCGATGCCGCAACTCGTCAATTGGTGGTGCAAGCAACGGTTTTGGCTCGGTTGGACTATGCCAGCTCCCTTTTTATAGGATTAAACCAGGCCGAGTTAACCCGACTTCAAAGAGTGCAGAACGCTGCGGCCAGAGCGATCGTAGGTCTTCCTAGGTTTTGCTCGACCGGTCCATCTTTGCGAGCCTTGCATTGGTTACCCGTTAGGCAGCGGATCCACTTTAAAGTTTTGTGCCGTTCCTTCAAGATTCTGAAGGGCCTATCGCCTCCCTTACTGCACCAACTTTTGCGCCCTTATATCCCGGGTCGCATTCTGCGCTCGCTGGACCAAGAATTAGCGGTAGCCCCTCGGTTCAAACTCAGTCGGGTGGGGGGGTCGCTCTTTTAAGGTGCGGGCAGCCGCACTCTGGAAAGCTCTCCCTTTGAAACTCCGGACCTTTGGTGACCTGCTTTCCTTCCGCAAGGCCGCTAAAACCCATTTATTTTCTGAGCTTTGTTAAATCCTTCACTCCCCAATGTCTTAATAATTATTTCTGTTCCCCAGTTGTGTTGTGTTCGCCACCTTGTCGGTGCGCCGGGACGCTCCTTCGCTGGAGCAGCCGTGCGCAATACAAATAGCACTAACATAACATAACATAACATACATTCTCGCGTGGGACTTAGCCCATATGAGATTGTTTTTGGTCGCCCGGCAAATGCCTGGGGTGTTCCGAGGCCAAATAAATATAGCGACATCGAGTACCCTATGTTGGTTGATTACTTACATGACTTGACTGCTAAATTGCGTGTTCTTCACCAACAGGTCCATGATACTTTACCTTCAGCCTCTGTGGATGCAGGTCACTCGATTCAACCTGGTGAGTGGACCTTGGTGAGAAATTTCCAAAGGACCAAGAATCTGGAACCAAGGTGGAGAGGCCCGTATCAAGTATTATTGGCGACTCGGACTGCTGTCAAGGTTTGCAGCAAGAAAAATTGGGTGCACGGCACCCATTGTAAAAGGGTGCCCTTACCCTTACCATACGACCAGTGGGTCAAAGATGGTATTGCCGATTCTGAGACTGAAAGGGTTCTGAGATTTGTGCCTTTTAGTGACGCACATTTGAAATGGACTCAGTCGGAACGTGCGGATGACGAAGTTTTGCAAGAAGCTGTGCCGCCGCATTTGAGACTTGACAATACACAACCAGAGACACTTTTTCAGGATCAGACGGTGCCTGGTAAAGAACGCTATAATCTGCGGACTAAAATGGACAAATAAAATTTGAATCCTTTTGAGAATTATACTCTTTCAGACAAGAAACTTTTTTTTGTTCTATTTTTCTTTTTTGAGCTACCATCCGAGCTCAGCTGCAGGGTCACGGTATAAGTTCTTAAGGGGTGACCTGCGTATTGACGAAAGGTCTGCGGTTCTAGGGACGTCTAGGATGCCTGGACGCACACTTAAGTGAAGAAAGAAAATTGCCCTGAGCAGCACGTTAGAGGATGGAGTTTTTTGTAACTGAGAGAGTTGTTGAGAAAATGGATTTTAAGACAAGATTCTGTACATTAATCTGTAGCAAATGTTTTATCATATTGTGTTCTTTAATGTTTTTAAGTATCACATTAGCTTGTGTGGGTTGGATTGTTTATGCTGCACCACTAATATCTGCACCCACTTACCAACCTATGCTTTACTTTACTACTGTTTCTTTGCACCAATTGTATACGTTGCCTGAACATGAACAGACAAGGAGGTCAGAATTTGTTAACAATTCGTTTATACAGCTGTTGCATCAGCATCAGTTAGTAGTAAATACCACTAATTGATCGGTTAGTGGTCTTATGCCTCATACGACAGATAGAGGTATGCCTTATTTGGTTTTGCCTTTTTCTTTTAATGGGTCTGTATGGGCTTTGCAGACTATGTTCATTTATGCAAATGAGGTATATCCCTTACGTTCCGTGAAAGACAATCCGAGTAATAGTGCCTTGAAAAAGGGAATAGTAGATATGATTTGAGATATTGATGCATATAATACTATCCCTAAGGATGAGGTGCAGGCTTACGTTGGTTGGAACGTGACTAGATACAGTACCAGTTTGACAGAGAAGGAGAGACGAAAAAGGTCTCCCCCGATTTGGATTGTACCCCATCGAGGACACTTTTGTTTGCAAGGTAGTGGTCGGAATCCGAAAGCTCAGCTAGGTAAGAGTGTGTGTGCTCAAACCTATGTCTATTCATCTCAGACTTCTCCTCCTTTGGTGCCAGCTAAAGGCACGTATTTTGTTTGTCAAGACAGAGACTATACATGGTTGCCGCCTGATTTTTTGGGAACTTGTTATGTAGCGTTTTTGCTTCCCCTTACATACACTACTTCTCCGGACTATCATAGGACAAGATATGGTAGAGGTGTCTTCGATCAGGAAGATACCGCAGCACAGGAAGTAGGAGACTTTTTCAAGGGTTTCCTACCGTTTTGGGGTCCTATGGCTAATAGTAGGAATATACGACAACTTACAAGAGTGGTTGAGGCCACTATAAATGAAACTGCAGGTGCCCTTAGTAAAGTTACCGCTGAGCTTCAAGCGGATCGTCTTATGACATTGCAGAATCGTATGGTTTTAGACATCATACTTGCAGATCGAGGAGGGGTATGCAAATTGATCCAATCTAGTTGCTGTGTTTTCATAGCAGATAATGCCCCTACAGTATACCAAGCCATCTCTAGACAACATAAGATCTCTGAGTCTATTCATGTGGACGAAGGAGACTGGTCATTGACTGGATGTTTTTGAAGACTACTGTCTAAATGGGGATGGAAGATTCTGACATTCCTTGGTATGGTTTTAGCTATCCTCTTCTCTTGCTGTCTTTGCATCCAGTGTGGTCCCGCCATTTGTGGTCTTTGTGCTACCTTGTGTGTGCGGAGACCTGTCTCGAGAGAAGTGGAGAGTAGTAGGATGATGCTCCAGCAACACCTTAATGATCTGATGAATAAAGATATAGACCTAGATTCAGATTAACATGAGTTTGGGTTATTGCCTACGTAATGGCAAAAGGAGAGTCTGAGGTTCTGTAAATTCTGCCTTGTCCTTTGAGGTTATGGTTCCGTCACGATTTTGGTGATGTTGTACCGTATCTAGTAAGTACGGCTAATATGGAGTGAATTTGTCACGTTAACTAGCGAGTTCATTACGTATTCAGAGACTTTGTCTCAAATATGGGTTCCATTTTGTCTGTGCCTCCATTTTGTGTTGCCATCACGTAGGCCCATGGAGGTAACCAAACAAACAAAGTTGCATGGGCTTCGTTGTTCATGCACTTATTAACTAAGCCTTTTCTTGACTCTAAGGTGCATTGTAAGGAACTGACCCCTCATCTGAAACTGACCTCGCTAAGCCAATTTCCTTGGTTGATTGTTATCTGAGATTGCCAGTCAATGTTCAGGACATCGTTAACTTTTAGCTTCTCTACACATGCCTTGTCTTGCTCGTTATCTGTCATTGTTCCTTTCTATGTTTCTTCATTACATGCATTGTGCTTTCAATTATGGGTTTGTCCGGCTTGTGGAGATTGAATTTGGGTCATTCTTAATAATTTACTTTGCTTTGGGTAATTGCAAACTGAGTTTTCTGTAATGTGATACTTCGTTTGAAAATGTACCTCATTGGCTAGGATTTTGTGCAGTGGGTGTCCATTTGTAATGTGAATATTGGGTATAAAAAGGGATGTTTCGCCTTACAAATATGAACAGTTTCTCGAGTTGTACACCGTGTTGTATTGCTGGGATTACTGTTACTAGTTGCAGCTAATAAATTTGGTCTTTGACGCCACCCAGAAGTATTCCGTGTCTCTGTATACCAAGACAGGTGAATCCGAAGACTTTGGGCGTGCCCCTGGCGCCGCTGGGTTTAAAACCCGGTTCTTCAGAGGCGGATTGCTTCTAAGCAAGAGGAGGGGGATAACATTGGGTTTCACAAACTCTACTGGGAAGATAGACTGCTTTATACTGAGGCCAGAAACCTCAAGGAGGGGGCCACCAGGAGGTTGGTGGTGCCCCAGAAGTACAGAGAGTTCATTCTGACTTTAGGTCATGATATCCCCTTGGCAGGACATTTGGGACAGACAAAGACATGGAACCGGTTGGTGAACCATTTCTAATGGCCCCATATGTTTGAAAAGGTAAAGGAGTTTTGCTGCTCCTGTGTCATCTGTCAGGGGGCAAGACAAAGACTCCCCTAATGCCACTGCCAGTGGTTGGGGTTCCTTTTGAAAGGGTGGGGATGGACATTGTTGGTCCCCTGGACCCACCTACTGCATCAGGGAATAGGTACATCTTAGTGGTAGTTGACATGCCACTAGATACCCTGAAGCCATACATCTTAGTACCATTGATGCTCCTGCTGTGGCTAGAGTACTGCTTGGTGTGTTCACCAGAGTGGGTTTTTCAAAAGAGGTGGTGTCAGATAGGGGCACAAACTTCCTGTCCAGCTATCTGACTGCTATGTAGGATGAGTGTGGTGTTAACTACAAGTTTACCAACCCCTATCACCCTCAAGCTTATTGTTTTATTGAGAGATTCAACAAAACCCTGAAAGGCATGATAAATGGGTTGTCAGATAAACTCAGGAGGAGATGAGATGTTCTCCTCCTATGCCTACTGTTTGCCTACAGGGAGGTGCCACAGAAAGGGGTTGGTTTCAGTCCCTTTGAGTTGTTGTTTGGACACCCTGTGAAGGGCCACTGAGCCTGCTAAGAGAGTCTTTAGAGAAGCCTTTTAAAGAAGCTAAGGACAATGTGCTTGACTATGTGCTAGGCCTGAGATCTAGAATGGCAGAGTACATGTACAAGGCAAACTGGAAACGGGAGGCCAGCCAGGAGCTCATGAGGCACTGGTATGATCAAAAGGTTACTATGCCTGAGTATACTCCAGGACAATAAGTGTGAGTGGGGAAGCCTGGGGCTCTCAGGGCCCTCCATGACAAGTGGAGTGGGCCCTATCCAATCTTAGAGAAGAAAGGTGAGGTTACCTATTTGGTTGACCTTGGCACCCCTAGGAACCCTCATAGGGCCCTGCATGTGAATAGATTGAACCCCCACCCATGACAGGGCAGACATGACCATGGTACTGGTCACGGATGTGGGTGTGGAGGAGAAAACTGTGCCTATGCCCGACCTCCTCTCCACTAATGTGCAAAATGGGTCAGTGGAGGGAGTGGTACTCTCTCCCAAATTGACAGACCAGCAGCACAGAGACTGTAAGCAGGTGCTGGAGCAGTTTGCTGGCCTGTTCTCTTTGACCCCAGGCATCACTGAGTGGTGTGTGCACCACATTGACACTGGTGACAGTCTACTTGTCAAAAATAAACTGTCACGGTTGTCTGACCATGTCAGAGCCAGAATTACAGCTGAGGTTGCTAAGATGCTGGAACTGGGGGTAATTGAACCGTATGAGAGTCCATGGGCCAGTCCAGTGGTGCTGGTACCTAGACGTAATCCTCAGGGGGGAGCCAAGGAGTTAAGGTACTGTGTGGACTACAGAGGATTGAATGCAGTCACAAAGACTGAGGCTCACCCTATACCTAGAGCTGATGAGCTCATTGATAGGTTAGGGGCTGCTAACTACCTGAGTACTTTTGATTTGACTTCAGCTTACTGGCAGATTGCCCTCACTGTTGGAGCAAAAGAGAGGTCAGCATTCTCCACACCAGAGGGACATTATCAGTTCAAGGTAAAGCCCTTTGGATTAAAGAATGCACCTGCCACCTTACAAAGACTGGTGAACAGGGTATTGCCTGGGTTGGAACAGTTCAGTGCAGCTTACCTGGATGATATAGCTGTTTACAGTTCTAACTGGGGAGATCACTTAAAGCACATAAGGGAAGTGCTTCAGGCTATGCAGCGAGCAGGCCTGACTATTAAGGCAAGCAAGTGCCAAATAGGGCAGAGTTATGTGGTGTACCTGGGCCACCTGGTAGGTGGGGGCCATATACAGCCTCTCCAAGCAAAAATCCAAACTATTTTGGATAGGCCAGCTCCTGTTACCTAGACTCAAGTCAGAGAATTAATTGGACTGACAGAGTTCTATAGAAGGTGTGTTCAAAATGATGGTACCATTTTGGGGCTCCTAACAGTACTCACTTCTAAAAAGAGGCCCAAGAAGGTGATTTGGACCCCAGAGTGTCAGAAGACTTTTGACACACTAGAAACGGCTATGTGTTCAGCACCAGTGCTATTGGCCCCTGACTACACAAAGGGATTTGTGGTTCAGACAGATGCTTCAGAGCAAGGGATTAGGGCAGTATTGTCACAGCTAAATGAAGAGGGCCTTGATCAGCCAGTTGCTTTTATTAGCAGGAGGCTTCTTCTTTGAGAGCAGAGGTGGAGTGCCATTGAGAGAGAGGCTTTTGCTTTGTGGTCCCTGAAGAAGTTGAGGCCATATATGTTTGTGACATATTTTCGTGTTCAAACTGACCATAGACCTCTCAGATAGCTCATGCAGATGAGAGGGGAGAATCCCAAGCTGTTAAGGTGGTCCATTTCCCTGCAGGGAGTGGACTTTACAGTGGAGCACAGACCTGGGGATGCCCATGCAAATGCAGACAGACTTCCCAGGTTTTTCCTCTTAGCTGATGAGGACTACCAGGGTATTGGTTAGTAACCCATCACCTTTTGTTGGGGGAGGGGGGTATGTTACAAAGTCATCCTGTGCCCTGGGCGCCCCCCAACTTTTTGCTGAATGATACTGTTGGTAACTAATTTTGACTGACCCTGGGCTCTGCTTAACAAGGCCCAGGGCCAGTGCTAAGCTGAAAGAGACACATTAGAATACAGTTAAAACACCTAACATACACTAGGGATCACTATGGTATGGCGGGATACCCCCTGTAATTGGCATGGCCTACCCCATATGCCCCTAGTATATAATAAGGCAGGGGATTGAAACTACCTAGAAGTCCCCAGTACCCTGGGCACGGCAGTTTAGAGGCCAGTAGCTTTTTCTGTACTTGCATGTGTGCACTGCTGAAGCCTGATGTCAGTTTAAAAACAGCCCTGGTTGCCAGGACTGCTTTTAAAAAGTAACTTTTGCCCAAACTCGACCTTGGTGGTCGGGGCACTTAAAATGGATAACCTACAATGTTTTGGCATATTTGGGACCCCCAGGGTCTCCCCTACGTATCCCGGGGTGGGGGGTCAGTTATATATAAGGTACACCCTTATAAAATTAGTTTTTATATGCCTGGGTAGAGTGACACTTCACATTTCACTTCCCACATTGTGGCAAAGTGCCACTCAAAAATCTGTAATATTTCTACAAATTCAGAACCTCTAAAATCTCCCCTAGTTGCCCATGGGGTGGGATTCCTGTAGAAATAAGGCAAGTACTTATGAAAAATGTTTTTGTAAGTCCTAGTGCTGGAAAAATGGCCCAAATCATTTTTCCCATTGCAAATCCTTTGCTACATAGGTTACCATGGTAGGACGTCATTTGTCAATAACTATTGATGGGAGAGGACTAGAATGGCCATTCAAAGACTTCCCAGAATGGTAGTAGTAAATCCAACAATATCATATTATTGAATTTCTCCTAAAGTGTACATACAAGAAGTTATAAGACTTTCTTGTTGGTAAGTCCAAATTCAGCCTTCCAGTGAGTTAAGTGGATTAGCCAGGCTGCCTTGAAGAGGTGATAAAGAGCCCCTGGGGTTAACCAGCTCTGGTGGCAGGGCAGTGTGTTGTTCAATAGGAATGCCAGGCCAGGGGTAGATGTCGTAAACCATGGCCTTCAAAGGCAGAGGGATGGCCACAGTATCAGTTTCCACTGTACACTTTTGACCCCCACCAGACCCAGGACTAGGGAAGGTATGCGCAGATGGTAGGGGGAGAGTCTACAGAAATAAGCCATCCTAGGGGGTGTGTTTAGCCAGTTCTTACCTCCTTGCTGGAAAATCAGCCATTATGGATTTGGAAGATTTGATGCACTCTGCTACAAAATAATGCTACACTCTACATGATGTGGTCATAACTATTAGGAGTTACCCTGCTTCCATTGGTCAGAAGTGACCTCCTGCTTGACCCAGAAAACTTGGAATAAGTATCTGATAGGGGCAGAGCCCTCCAGATCTGCTGCTTGAAGCGTACTGAAGCAAGAAGTGCCCTGCTAAGAAGTTTTGCTGTGCAAAGATTTCTAAGGCCTGACCTCTGAAGACTGCACCAACTGAAACTGTAGCCCTGTGGATTACCTTGCAACAAAAAGACTAAATAGTGGACTCCCTGCAAGCTACAGGTTAACAGAGCTCACCTGGACATCCCCACAAAGAATTCCCAGCCAGGAGTACCAGTGGATTTATAAGGGTTTTGTTCAAGTGGATTGCGGAATCGAAGTTTCAAGGACCCTCTTGGAGATTCCAGAACCTTGGATTGTGTGTTGGATACTTTGGGACCTGCAAGCAGAACTTCAGGAAGGAGTTCTAATTGTACCCTGCCTGCTAGAGAAGGCGGCACAACACATTTGGTGAGATTCTCCAGAACAATTTCTAAAGGTGTCCCTGTCAGAGAAAACAAAATGACTAAAAGGGGCACTGTTGGTTTGTAAGCACTAGAAAGTGACTAATTCTTAAAAAATCATACCTCTGATTCCCTACAGTGGATTCTTTTTCATTTTGGTGTCATTTAAAAGATACAAATATTACCTATTTTTATAAATTGGTGTTGGATTTTTATTTTGTGTTGTGTCTAAATTATTTACTGACATGGTGTTTTTAAATGCTTTACATACCTGCCTTTGAAGTTAAGCCGATCTGCTCGCAGCCACGTTACCAAGGGTTGAGCATTGGAATATTGTTCTAAGACCTATGTTGGGTCCTACTATGTGTTAGTGGCCTTATTGCCAGTGGCAGACCTACATTTGCAAAACCTTTGAGTTTGATTTTTGGAATTTGGACTAAACTAAAGGCCTGGGCCAGGGCAGCTGAGGTGAACCCGGGGGGGGATGTTCCCCCCCAACCTCACCCAAGAGAGGGGTGAGGATGAGACCTCTTCAATTGTGACAAGTGTTAGCCAGGTGAATCAAGGTGGTGGTGGGTGAGGGGAAGGGTCCCTTACTCAGGAACCACTACCGTCCCTAGCAGTGAGACAGCTTCAGGCTCAATTAGCTTTGATCGCTTTAGAGCAAAAGAAACTGGACTTGGCTGAGAAGAGATGGGAGAGGGAAGAGGAGATTAGGAATGGTGGAAGTGAAAGTGAAGAAGATGCTGAGATGTCCATCCAGGGGGGGCAGATTTGAACCTAAACTTCCCAAGGGCATAGTACTCAAGTACATGAGGGGGATGACATTGACAGGTGGCTAGCAGCTTTTGAGAGGGCCCTTAAAATGAGCAGGGTTCACTCTACATATTGGGGTGCACTCCTGTGGGAATTGATTCCAGTAGCTGGGAGGATAGGCTCCTGACCCTGAAGGGAGAGGATGCAGAATCTTACCAGCTGATGAAGGCATGCTTAGACAAGAGATTTGGTCTGACTCCAGAGCAGTACAGGGTGAAATTTAGAGGCACCCAGAAATTGAGTTCAAAGTCTTGGGTAGACTTTGTGGACGTTTCAGGGAAGGCACTGGAAGGCTGGATCGTTGGTAACAAAGTTAACACATATGAAGGATTGTATAATTTGTTTTTGAAGGAACATACTTTGACTCATTGTGCAGAAGAGAAGTTACGCCAGTATCTAGTGCACTCTAAGCTGACAGACCCCAGAGAGTTGGGGGAATCAGCTGTGAGAAACCGGGATTCCATTCCGCATCAGAGGGGTGATCAGAAGAAAGGAGGACAGGTCCCTTCCCAAGGGAAAACCCAGGGAATTGAAGGTCAAAAACCTAAGGAGTCGTCCAAAGACCCACAAAAACCTGCACAAGGAGGGGGGGCCGAGTCAACCCAAATTCAAAGGGAAGGGCTTTCAGAGAAAGCCTGGTAGGTTCTATCATCCCTCAAAGGTGGGTATGTGCTTTGACTGTAACCAGCCAGGGCATAAGCAGGGAGATGCTGTTTGCACCAAGAAGCTCTCCCCTAAGTGGCTATCCATAGGGATTGCCAGTGTCAGTATAGGGGTGGAGAGTGGTGCCCCAGAGAGGGGTAGTCAGGTGGTGGAAGCAACCTTAGTGTCCCTGGGAGAGGTGAATATTGTGACCCTTGCTGCATTACCTCCAAAGATGGACAAGTACAGGCAGAGGCCTAAGGTGAATAGGACTGAGGTTGACGCTATCAGAGACACTGGGGCTAGTTTAACTATAGTCCTGGATGAACTGGTGCCTCCAGAGAGGTTGTTACTTGGTGAGTTTCACCAGGTGACATATGCAGACAGCACTACCAAACTCCATCCTATGGCTGTGGTGGATTTGGAGTAGGGAGGTATGACAGGTCCTATGAAGGTAGCTGTGCCAAAGGTGCTCCCAGTCTAGTGTTTACTGGGCAATTACTTTGAACCCTCTTTGTGGTAAGAGGTGGAGAGAGGATTCCATGTGAAAATATTAGAGCTCCCTCAGTGGGTATGTGCTGTGACTAGGTCACAGACTAGCCAGAAGGGAGGGGCTGGATACTTGGACCCTGGAACAAAGGGCCAAGCATCCAAGGACAAGGGCACTGGGCCTGGTGAGCCACCCCAGGTAACTCCAGAGGTGCAGGAAGAATCTAACCCTGATGGGGAGGATCTGGCCTCTGAGGGAGGGACTCCATCCCTGCCAGAGCTGTCAGATTTGGCAGAACTGACAGGAGCAGGTGGACCCTCCAGAGCGGAGTTCAGTCAGGGACAGCGTGGCTGTCCCACCCTTGAGAGCTTGAAGCAGCTTACTTCTAAGCAAGAGGAGGGGGATAACATTGGGTTTCACAAACTCTACTGGGAAGATGGACTGCTTTATACTGAGGCCAGAACCCTCAAGGAGGGGGCCACCAGGAGGTTGGTGGTGCCCCAGAAGTACAGAGAGTTCATCCTGACTTCGGGTCATGATATCCCCTTGGCAGGATATTTGACACAGACAAAGACATGGAACCGGTTGTTGAACCATTTCTAATGGCCCCATATGTCTGAAGAGGTAAATGAGATTTGAAGCTCCTGTGGCACCTGTCAGGCCAGTGGCAAGGCAGGGGGCAATACAATGGCTTTACTAATACCACTGCCAGTGGTTGGGGTTCCTTCTGAAAGGGTGGGGATGGACATTGTTGGTCCCCTGGACCCACCTACTGCATCAGGGAATAAATATATCTTAGTGGTAGTTGACCATGCCACTAGATACCCTGAAGCCATACCTCTTAGAACCATTGATGCTCCTGCGGTGGCTAGAATACTGCTTAGTGTGTTAACTAGAGTGTTTTTTCCAAAAGAGGTGGTGTCAGATAGGGGCACAAATTTCCTGTCCAGCTCTCTGACTGCTATGTAGGATGGGTGTGGTGTTAAGTACAAGTTCACCAACCCCTATCTCCCACAAGCAAATGGTCTTGTTGATAGATTCAACAAAACCCTGAAGGGCATGATAAATGGGTTGTCAGAGAAACTCAGGAGGAGATGGGATGTTCTCCACCCTTGTCTACTGTTTGCCTACAGGGAGGTGCCAAGTCAAGTCAAAGGCATTTGTAACGCGCACATATCACATCCAGAGAGTCTCATGGCGCTTGCAGATGGCTCTGACGGGATGCGGACAACTAGTTTACAAAAAGCCAGGTCTTCAGCCTCTTGCGGAAGCAGATGTGTTCTGAGGTAGTGCACAGGTTCAGGGGCATCTTATTCCAAAGGGAAGGGGCAAGAAAGGAAAAAGCACGGTCTCCATTTCTGGCGGTTTGTATTCTCAGCGGGGCAAGCAATGACTCAGTGCTAGATCTGAGTTGCCTTCTGGGAACATACCAAGTGAGTTTATGGGACCAATATTTAGGGCCGTTACCATACATATGTTTGTGAACGAGACATAAAGTTTTAAACATAATTCGCTTCTTCGCAGGGAGCCAGTGAAGGCTTCTGAGGCATGGGGCGGACAGCGATCTTCAGGGAAGGTCTAAGACCAGCCGTGCTGCGGTGTTCTGAAGAACCTGTAATCTTTTCAGGTGGTGCTCATTTATCGCTAGTAGGAGCAAATTCCCGTAGCCTAACCTATTTAGAATTAGACCCTGCACTAAGGGTTTCCGCGCCTCTGCTGGAATCCACTTGAAAACTTTGCGCAAACTGCGCATAAGTCCAAAACAGGTTTCTACAATATGGTTGGTTTGGGTCTTCATGAATAGTTTATTATCCATGTGGAAGCCCAAGTTCCGCACTGATTCCTTGGGAGTCGGACAGTCGCCAAGCTGTACCGGCCACCAGTCCTGAGCCCAATAATCAGCAGCTTTGCCAAACAGCATGATCTCTGTTTTATTGCCGTTAAGCTGCAGATGGTTGATACCCATCCAATTCTTAACCTCGATCATACAGTATTAAAAGCAAAGTTTTGTCTCATCGAGTTCGGGGCCTAAGGTGACCAGAATCTGGGTATCGTCGGCGTAGGATAGGACCTCAAAGCCGAACGCTCTAATCACTTTGGCCAAAGGTGTCATATAGACATTAAAGAGCGTAGGGCTCAAGACGGAGCCTTGCGGAACACCCATATTGACAGGCCGAGTGCTTGCTGTGTTCCAGCCGACTTGTACGGTAGTTGTACGGTCGGATAGATAGCTGGTGAACCATTCCAAGACCTTCCCTCTGACACCAATCTCCCACAGCCGTTGAATAAGAATGCGGTGGGAGATGGTGTCGAAGGCCGCAGACAAATCAAGGAGGATTAGGATTATTGATTGATGTTTATCCAGGGCCAACCTGATATTATCTGCGACCTCGACCAGTGCTGTCTCGGTGCTCTGAGCAGCACGGAAGCCCGACTGGGAAGGATCTAACAGTCCCTTATTCTCAAGATGGTTCACCAACTGTCCATTCACAAAGGATTCCAGTATCTTTCCGAAGTACGGCAACAAAGAGATTGGTCGGTAATTTAGCAGAATGTTAGGGTCAGCTCCGGGCTTCTTCAGTATTGGCCTAATTCTAGCTGCTTTCCATACTATGGGGAAGTCAACGTCTAGAAGAGATTTATTAAGGAGGCAGGTTAGGCATTCTACCAGGGCAGGGGCCAGTGTAGTGAACAGTTTGGGGGAAACCTGATCTGTACGGGAGCCTGACTTAATTTTTGACCCAACTAACAGAGTCTTATCCTTATCCAACATTTCAAATTCGTTCCAGATGTGGGATGAGTCATCAGGGGTGAATGTTGGCTCTTCAGACTGCCTTAGAATTTGACACGGAGAAAAGGACTCGTATATGGTAATTATTTTATCCTCAAAAAATTTCGAGAGAGCTTCAGTCCATTCTCTAGAGTTGGGAGTGGATGATGGATTATTGGGGGTGGTAAATTCTCTTAAGATTTGGTACAATTCCTTAGAGGAGTTTTCAGCTTTGTTTATGCGCTCCGTTAGATACGCTCGCTTCGCCGACCTTATATCCCGCATATAGTTGGTATGAACGGTTTTATAAGCATTACGATCTGCTGGATTTTTGTTGTTGTGCCATTTTTTCTCCGCAGTTCTTGTTAGAGATTTAGCGATTTTTAGCTGTTCCGTGAACCATGGGGCAGACCTAGTCTTACACTTGACAATGCGCCAAGGGGCAATCTTGTCCAATACATTTTCGATAGTTACCTCGAGATGCTGGGCAGCGGCACTAACTCTTTTGATAAGGTTTATAGATTCTTTTCAAAGGTCTGCGAAATGTGCCACAGAAAGGGGTTGGCTTCAGTCCCTTTGAGTTGTTTTTTGGACACCCAGTGAAGGGACCAGTGACCCTGCTAAGATAGTCTTTAGAGAAGCCTTTTAAAGAAGCTAAGGACAATGTGCTAGGCCTGGATCTAGAATGGCAGAGTACATGTACAAGGCAAACAGGAAACTGGAGGCCAGCCAGGAGCTCATGAAGCAATGGTATGATCAAAAGGCAACTATGCATGAGTATCTCCAGGACAATTGGTGTGGGTGGTGGAGCCTGAGGCTCCCAGGGCCCTCCATGACAAGTGGAGTGGGCCCTATCCAATCTTAGAGAAGAAGGCTGAGGTCACCTATTTGGTTGACCTTGGCACCCCCAGGAACTCTCATAGGGTCCTGCATGTGAATAGATTGAAGCCCCACCATGACAGGGCAGACATGACCATGTTACTGGTCACGGATGAGGGTGTGGAGGAGGAAACTGAGCCCTTGCCTGACCTCCTCCCCACTAATGTGCAAGATGGGCCAGTGGAGGGAGTGGTACTCTCTCCTAAATTGACAGACCAGCAGCACACAGACTGTAAGCAGGTGCTGGAGCAGTTTGCTGGCCTGTTCTCTTTGGCCACAGGCATCACTGAGAGGTGTGTGCACCACATTGACACTGGTGACAGTCTACCTGTCAAAAATAAACTATACAGGTTGTCTGAACATGTAAGAGCCAGCATTAAAGCTGAAGTTGATAAGATGCTGGACCTGGGGGTAATTGAACAGTCTGAGGGTCCATGTGCCAGTCCAGTGGGGCTGGTACCTAAACCTAATCCTCAGGGGGGACCCAAGGAGTTAAGGTTCTGTGTGGCCAACAGAGGATTGAATGCAGTCACACAGACTGATGCTCACCCTATACCTAGAGCTGAAGAGCTCATTGAAAGGTTTGGGGCTGTTAAGTACCTGAGTACGTTTGATTTGACTTCAGCTTACTGGCAGATTTCCCTCACTGATGGAGCAAAGGAGAGGTCAGCTTTCTCCACACCAGAGGGACATTATCAGTTCAAGGTAATGCCCTTTAAATTAAAGAATGCACCTGCCACCTTCCAAAGGCTGGTGAACAGGGTCTTGTCTGGGTTGGAACAGTTCAGTGCAGCTTACCTGGATGATATAGCTGTTTGCAGTTCTAACTTAAGTGCTTCAGGCCATTCAGCAAGCATGCCTGACTATTAAGGTGCCAAATAGGGCAGAGTTCTGTGGTGTACTTGGACCAGCCTCTCCAAGTGAAAATCCAAACTATTTTGGATTGGCCAGCTCCTGTTACCCAGACTCAGGTTAGGGAATTCATTGGACTGACAGAGTACTATAGAAGGTTTGTTCAAAATGATGGTACCATTGTGGGGCTCCTAACAGAACTCACTTCTAAAAAGAGGCCCAAGAAGGTGATTTTGACCCCAGAGTGTCAGAAGACTTTTGACACTCGAAAACTGCTATGTGTTCAGCACCAGTGCTACTAGCCCCTGACTACACAAAGGGATTTGTGGTTCAGACAGATGCTTAAGGGCAAGGAATTAGGGCATTATTGTCACAGCTAAATGAAGAGAGCCTTGATCAGCCAGTTGCCTTTATTAGCAGGAGGTTTCTTCCCAGAGAGCAGAGGTGGAGTGCCATTGAGAGAGAGGCTTTTGCTGTGGTGTGGTCCCTGAAAATGTTTAGACCATATTTGTTTGGGACTCACTTTCGTGTTTAAACTGACCACATACCTCTCAGATGGATCATGCAGATGAGAGGGAAGAAAACCAAGATGTTAAGGTGGTCCATTTCCCTGCAGGGAACAGGCTTTACAGTGAAGCACAGACCTGGGGTTGCCCATGCAAATGCAGATGGACTTTCCAGGTTTTTCCACTTAGCTGATGAGGACTACCAGGGTGTAGGTTAGTAACCCAATGTGAGAAGTTGGCCTGGAATATGATGTTCACTATTCTAGTGAGCACCTTGCACCAGTCCAAACAACCCTTATGGTGATGGTAGTAAAGTCAACCTTATAGACCAGCTATCCTAGGGGTAGCATGGACAAAAGCAGTCTTAGGCTAAACTCAAGAGGGCATGTGAAGACAGCTGTTTTACCATATGCAATCCTTTTAATACCAAATAAAAGGACACCACACAGGTTATATATTCAAAATATATATGTATTTATTTCTAAACAACCCCCTGAACTCTTTATGAGCACAGGAGCACAAGCGCATAACAAGTAACTTAATATAACATACAAAAGTTGCACAAATATGGATAGGCCCTGGTGGCCCGTTAAACCATATACTAAAATAGTGGTATAAGAACCACGTCACAAACAATGGTAAGGCCTAGGGCCTTGGGAATCGCTGGGGCTACACTGGACTAACAGTAGTTAGGGAGCAGGAGGCCCACGGGATGCGGATGCAGTATCTAAATGCACACGCGTGCACACATAGAAATCAATGGGTGCGTAAAGTTAGAAAGTTAAAGTTTTAGGAGCTTTCCGACTGGACTAGAAACTAACCACTTGAAACTAGGACACTAGGAGTGTAACCCATTACAGGATCACCGCAGTACTTGCGTTACCTCACCCACAGGAAGTGGGTGCATATGTGTCAAAGTGTGTCGGGTTTCGTCGTGGAGTTCTATGGAGCCTTGGAGAAAAGATGCTGAAGGCGACCAGGAGAGAAGAGTCCGGTGGGATCCAAGGGTGGATCGAGGATGAAGAGTACCTGAAAGCATAGGGGACAGAGTCTGGGTCACTAGCCAGTGACCAGGATGGAACCAGGAAGGAACCAGGCGATGTCGGGGAGCAATCAGGTGATGTTGCAAAGCTTGTCTTTGCTGCCACATGGACCAGGAGGTGTCGATGATGACCAGGAGCCGAACACGGACTGTCTCATGAAGGCTCTCGCTGTCGGCGGTGTCGGTTCTTGCTTCGGAGTCAACAGGCCTTGGCAAATGCAACCCATGCAGGAATCAAAGATGGCTTCTGAATCAGACCAGCAAGGTTTGATGGGCTGCTCCTTTTCAGGGGAGCAAGGGTTAGTCTAGAGCAATCAGACCAGCAATGGAAATTCAAAGATTCGTTGTCACAGAGGCCACTAGCCAACGGGCAAGTGACCGGACAGACGCAACGAGCAGGAAAATGCAAAAGGGCCCACCGCAGCACTCGGGGAGTGTGGAGAGTTGATCTTCTGTGCAATAGATGCTCGGGGCTGGGGCTTCTCTGTCCCCAATGCACAACTTCGAGGGTGCCTCGGAAGCTGCACGGAAAGCGATTTGCTGGCTTTCCAAGATGGCCGGTCCCACGTCTCACGTCGCCTCCACAGGTCTCAGCTTTGCTGTGGCTGTGGATCGGGCTGTTGGATGTCTGGAAGTCTGGGTCTTGTCAGGCTCTGTGTTCAAGCTCCGGTGGGAGCAATGATAAAGCAAACCGTTGTGCGCTTGATGGTGCCTGCTTGCACAGGGTGGTCACTCCTTGACCACAAGGGAGATTCTTCAGTCTTCTACGTCGAGTAGGATGTCGAAGGGTCCAGAGTTTCATATCAGAGTTTCAGTCAGGATTATCTAAAGTCTTGGGACTCAGCTCCTACCTATATATCAAATCTAGGGGCTGGATTACCTAATAGATCCCTCCTATGTTTGGGGCCCAGGAAGGGGGTGGTTACACCCTTTTCCCTTTGTCCAGATTTGCGCCAGAGCTGGGGCTGGAGTGCCCCAGCACCGGTTTGAACTGGCCTATGCATGGGGCGCCTTGTGTGCCCCAGGCAGTGTCTCGTTTCATTCAGCCCTCCCTGCCCCAATACACTATCGCCTGTCTGGGGTGGTGCTAGCACCTCCCTGTGACAGGAAACCTATTGTCCAAGCCTCCCTCGCTGGAAGGAGTCCCAGCAGCAGGAGGTCAGACTTGTGTCTGTGGCAGCAGCATCCATTTTGTGATGCTGAGGCTCTGGTTAACTTTAACCGGGATTAATGGAAGTAACATGTCTTCTCCCTCTAGAAGGGTGGAATGCTACCCCCGTCGCCAGAATTGGTGAGGGGGTAGTATTCCAAAGCGTATGACACCTTACACGACATGTTTTGATAAAGCCAAACCAAAGTTAGCATCTGACCGCGAGGTTCATAATGCACTTAAGAGTATATGGTATGGCAATATCCTAGAACAGCTATAAGGACATGGTTCCAAAAGCTGCAGACAGGCTCAGCTCATGCTAGAGCACCATCTCACATAAAACCAAGCACTCTGCCTTCAGGATTGTTAAGGCCTGCCATAGGAGTGACTTATAGGTGTATATGTGTCCAGATATAAGGTTAGATATAGGTATACTATATCTAAGCAAGGGGTGATTACACGACCTTGCCCCAGCTGAGTGATAAGCCAGTTGTGTCAGTTTGGATGGCCTGCCAGGGGTGGCAAAAGATATGCTGCAGCCCCTGGTAGGCCTTGGGTGCACCTATGCCCTGGGTACCTATAGTACACTGTACAGGGACTCATAAGAGTGACCCAAATCCCAATTGGTGATGTACCTAAAGTACATGGTGTGAAATTTAGAGAGAGAACAGCAGGGCTGTGGGTCTGATTAGCAGGCCCACAGCCACATTAAGTCGAAAACCAGTGAAGCAAAAAGCAAAAAATGGGGTGACCATAGGATATCAGACCCTACTCTCCTACATAACCCCCCCCCCCCCCAAACGCAGGGACATTAGACTAACCTTGACCAGTTGTGTCTTCATGTTGAAAGTGGAAATACCTGGAGAGACCATCTGCATTGCCATGGTCAGTCCCTGGTCTGTGCTCCACTGTAAAGTCAATCCCCTGTAGGGAAATGGACCACCTGAGCAGTTTGGGATTCTCACCCTTCATCTGATTTAGCCACAAGAGGGGCTTATGGTCGGTCTGAATTTTAAAGTGAGTGCCAAACAAGTATGGTCTCAACTTCTTCAGGGCCCAAACCACAGCAAAGGCCTCCCTCTCAATAGCTGACCAACATTTCTCTCTAGGGGTCAGCCTTCTGCTAATAAAAGCAATGGGCTGGTCTTGACCATCTACATTAAGTTTTGAAAGCACAGCTCCCACCCCCAACTCAGAAGCATCTGTTTGGACAATCAACTCTTTGGAGTAGTCAGGACTCTTTAAGATAGGTGCAGAGCACATGGCCTTCTTCAGGTCATCAAATGCCGTTTGACAGCTAACTGTCCACTGAACCTTTTGTGGCATCTTCTTAGAAGCCAAATCATTGAGTGGTGTCACAATGGACCCATAATTCTTGACACATTTTCTGTAGTACCCAGACAGGCCCAAGAAAGCTCTGACCTGTGTCTGGGTAGTTGGAGGAGCCCAGTCATGTATGGTCTGGATCTTACTCTCCAGTGGTTGAACCTGACCCTCACCTACAAGGTGGTCCAGGTACACAACCTTACTCTGCCCTATCTGGCACTTTGTGGCCTTGATAGTTAGGCCTGACTTTTGCCGGGCCTCTAAAACCTTCTTCAGGTGGATCAGGTGATCCTCCCAGGTGGAGCTGAAGACAGCAATATCATCAAGATAAGCTGCACAAAAGTCATCCAACCCAGTGAGGACTTGGTTCACCAACCTTTGGAAAGTGGCAGGTGCATTCTTCAAGCCAAAGGGCATTACCACAAATTGATAATGACCTCCTGGGGTTGAGAAAGTAGTTTTGGCCTTGGCATCCTCAGCTAACCTGATTTGCCAATAGCCAGTTGTCAAATCAAATGTGCTCAGAAACTTGGCAGAAGCCAATCTATCTATGAGCTCATCTGCTCTTGGAATTGGGTGAGCTTCTGTCCTAGTGACAGCATTAAGACCTCTGTAGTCCACACAGAACCTCATCTCTCTCTTACCATCTTGGGTGTGAGGTATGGTACAAGGACTACTGGGCTGGCCCAGGGGCTCTCTGATGGATCACTTACTCCCAACTCAAGCATTTTCTGCACCTCAGTCTGTATACAATCCCTGACATGGTCAGGTTGCCTGTAGATTTTACTCTTCACAGGCAGTGTCCACCTCATGGGTGCACCAGTTAGTCTGACTAGGTGTTAATGAAAACATATGTCTAAAGGCCTGCAGAACTTGTCTGCAGTCCTGTTGCTGCTGGTCAGCGAGGCTGCCAGCTAAGGCCACTCCATCAACTGAACCATCATCAGGGTTCTGAGTCAACAAGTCTGGGAGAGGGACACTCTTTTCCTCCTGTCCCTCATCTGTAGCCATGAGCAAGCCCATGTCTGCCCTGTCAACATATGCTTTGAGTCTGTTGACATGGAGCACCCTGTGGGGGTTCCTAGGGGTGCCAAGGCCCACCAAGTAGGTGACCTCTCCCTTTTTCTCAACAATGGTGTGGGGTCTAGACCATTTGTCCTGGAGTGCTGCTGGGGCCACTGGCTCCAACACCCACACCTTCTGTCCTGGCTGGTACTCAGTCAGCACAGCCTTTTGGTCATGCCAAGCTTATTGAAGTTCTTGGCTAGCCTCAAGGTTTTTAGAAGCCTTCTCCATATACTCAGCCATCCTGGAGCGGAGACCAAGTACATAGTCCACTATGTCTTGCTTAGGCTTTTTGAGAGGTAACTCCCATCCTTCCTTCACAAGACATAGGGGTCCCCTTACAGGATGGCCAAACAAAAGCTCAAAAGGGCTGTAGCCAACCCCCTTTTGTGGGACGTCTGCGTAACGAAACAGAAGGCAGGGTAAAAGGATGTCCCATCTTCGCCTAAGCTTTTCAGGTAACCCTTTTATCATCCCTTTGAGGGTCTTGTTGAATCTTTCAACAAGCCCATTGCACTGTGGGCGGTAGGGTGTAGTGAATTTGTAATTAACACCACACCCCTTCCACATAGCAGTCAAATATCCTGACATGAAGTTTGCACCTCTGTCAGAGACAACCTCCTTTGGAAATCCCACTCTGGAGAAAACTCCAAGTAGGACCCTTGCCACAACAGGAGCTGTTGTGGTCCTCAGGGGAATAGCTTCTGGATACCTGGTGGCATGATCCACTACCACCAGTATACATCTGTGCCCAGATGCTGTTTGGGGGTCCATTGGTCCAACAATGTCTATCCCCACTCTCTCAAAGGGTACCCCCACCACAGGCAGTGGTATGAGGGGGGCCTTTGTTGTGCCACCTGATTTGCCACTGGCTTGGCAGGTAACACAGGAGCGACAAAACTCCTTGGTATCTGCTGACATATGGGGCCTGTGAAAGTGAGGGACAAGCCGGGCCCAAGTCTTGTTCTGGCCTAGATGTCCGCTAAGGGAATATCATGGGCCAAGGTGAGAAGGATGCCCCTAAATTGCAGAGGTATAACCAACCTCCTGGAAGCACCAGGCTTGGGGTCTCTAGCCTCTGATTAAAGGAGTCCATCATACCAATACACTTTATGGGTACCTTGAGCATTCCCAGCAGCCTCAGCAGCAGCCTGCTGTCTGAGGGGTTCAAGGGAAGAGCAATCTAACTGAGCCTGCCTCAGATCTGCCCTGGAGGGTCCCCCTGTCCCAAGAAACCCAACCTGTTCAGGCTCAAGCTCTTCTGGGACAGTTCCCTCTTGGATCACAGAATCATCCTCCTGGGAGGGCTGATCCTCAACCTGAGGCAGGGGGGAGGCACTGCCTTAACCCTCTTGCTCTTTCTCTTGGGTTTTGTCTGGTCTATTGTTTCAAGATCCAGCACTGGTTCAGGTAAGCACTTTTTGGCCTGTGACCTGGTCACAGCAAGGACATGTGCTGAAATACCTAGCATCTCTGCATGAGTCCTATTCTCCACTTCTGACCATACTGGGTTTTCTCGATCATTGCCCAAAAGACATTCAACTGGGAGGTCTGCACTTACCACAACTCTTTTGAGGCCATTTACCCCTACCCAGGAGAAATTAACAACTGCCATACTATGTGTAGTAGTGACATTGCTAGCATTGGTCACCAGGTAATTATCACCCAGTACAATCTGTCCAGGGTCCACAAAGTTAGGTGTCACCATAGTGACACTGGCACATGTGTCCCTGTAGGCCTGAGCCACTTTATCATTTATCAAAGGTGTCTGTCTGTACTTGCCCAAAGTATTGGGACTCACAGTAGTGGACATAGCCATGTCCACATCACAGATCAGGACAGCCTGAGTTGGTACCCTGACTAGGCCAAGATCCACCTCAGTACCCATGGTTAACCCCACTATAGCCTTGGGCTGGGAACTACCACTGCTGACTGTACTAGGGGGTGCAGTTGCCTTAGGGGCTGCAGTGGTAGGGGCTGTACCTTTCTTGGTGCACTCACTAAACCAGTGAGAGGCAGTTTTACAGTAGTTACACAAAGGTTTCTTTGGACCTTCTTTCTTTTTCTTTAAATTTTGGGACCCCACCTCCTTAGAAGTATTTTGGGGGCCTGAAGTAGACTCTCGGTCTTTTTGTTTCTGATACCCACCCTTTTGGTCTGCCTTCTTCTGATCACCACCTTGGTCTGAGGCTTCTGCTTAACCCTGGTTCTGACCCATTTGTCTGCCTTCTTTCCCAATTCTTGGGGAGAGGTCAGATCTGAGTCAATCAGGTGTTGGTGCAACAACTGGTTCTGACAATTATTAAGGATTTGCTCTCCCATGATCAAATTATACAATCCTGTGTAGTCCTTAACTTTACTTCCCAGTAACCAACCTTCCAGAGCCTTAGTGGCACAATCAACAAAATCAGTCCAGTCCTGAGTCTGTGTCTTCTGGGTATCTTTGAACATCAACCTGTACTGTTCAGTGGTTAGGCCAAACCCATCAATTAGAGCACTCTTCAGGACAGGGTAGTTATTAGCATTCTCATCATTAACTGTGAGGAGCTTATCTCTGCCTTTCTCTTCAAAGGAGAGCCACAAGATAGCTGTCCACTGACTCTGGGGAACCTGCTGGACTTTGCAGGCTCTTTCCAAAGCAGTTATCCACTTCTGGATGTAAATGTAAATGTAAATGTATTGCGATTTATATAGCGCACGTATCACCCGAAGGCATCAAGGCGCTTGCCTTGGGAACCCGTCCTGGTATTCCCCTGTGAGATAACCCCAGCAGGATATCCACAAGGTGAAAGCCAGGCATCCCGCCGCGAGGGGCCGTAGTGGAGATTAAGCAAGCTATTGCCCAGAGTCGCAGAGTGTGAACCCGTGAGTCGAGTAGGCACCGAACGAGAATTATCGAGTCCGTGGAATTTTTGAGCCCAAGACCCGCCGAGGCGGGGAATTGAACCCTGGTCCAGGACTGATCTCAGCTTCCGGGTCTGCCGCCTCTAACCCCTGAGCCACACTTCTCCATCCCCAACTTTGTAGGGGGGGGCACTATCTTACTCAGGTGCCTAGAAATCTCATGGGACCTGTCTTTATCCTTAGGGATATTGCTGCCACCAGTGGGTCTTGACCCACTCAACTTCTGCTCTCTAGCTAGGGCAAGTTTTTCTTGGGCAAGGGCAACTTCTAGCTCTTGCCTCTGAATTCTCAGATTAACTTCCCTCATCCTAGCCTGATGCTCCCTCCTTTCAGGAGAGGTCATCTTCTCTGAGCGGGGTTATTGGATCCCCTAGAGGCATTAGAGTGGTGGGAGTCACCTGAGTGAGACCTCCCCCTCTCATACCCCATGTTAAGTCTACTGATGGGTCTGTATGGGTGTTCCCCATTGTCAGCCCCATGTAGGCTTAAGTTAGCCTGGCTAAGTCTTCCTACTTGGCCCCGGCTGTCTTGGAAGATCTCTTCTTCAGATTCTTCCTCTGGTTCCTCCTCTTCTTCCTCTCTGATAGTGGGACCAGATGCATCATCTGTAGAGGGTAAGACCTCTTCTGCCTGAATTGAGGGACCCTGTCTAGCGGCCTTCTCAGCATCAGTCCTTTCTAGGACTTCTATCAGATGGGTAATGGTAGGGTTAGAACCCAGTTTCAATCTCCTTGAGGTGCACAAGTGCCTCATCTCTTGGAAATTGAGCATTTCATATCTAGATGGTGCCCTGGGAGGGTCACCTGCCCCAGGAAGAGTCACACTTGGCTCCCCTGTGGTAGACATGATTCTAGTGAGGTGTGGTGTGTGCACCTACCTACACTATGTGTTTACCTACTAGAACCTCTCTAGGAGTTGTAGTCAGGGTGTGCTAGGCCCTTTCCTCTACAGCAACTAAGTTCAGCAGAACTTATGTATTCTAAGTCTTGTTATATGTACCTAGGGTACCTAATGTGATCTTTCAAATGATATCAAAGATTACAATTGGTAAAACAACAGCAAGCTCAAATCCCAACCGCTGCACACCAATGCGAGAAGTTGGCCTGGTATATGATGTTCACTATTCTAGTGAGCCCCTGGCACCAGTCCAAACAACCCTTATGGTGATGGTTGTAAAGTCAACCTTATAGACCAGCTATCCTAGGGGTAGCATGGACAAAATCAGTCTTAGGCTAAACTCAAGAGGGCATGTGAATCCAGCTGTTTTACCATATGCAATCCTTTTAATACCAAATGAAAGGACACCACACAGGTTATATATTCAAAATATATATGTATTTATTTCTAAACAACCCCCTGAACTCTTTATGAGCACAGGAGCACAAGCGCATAACAAGTAACTTAATATAACATACAAAAGTTGCACAAATATGGATAGGCCCTGGTGGCCCGTTAAACCATATACTAAAATAGTGGTATAAGAACCACGTCACGAACAATGGTAAGGCCTAGGGCCTTGGGAATCGCTGGGGCTACACTGGACTAACAGTAGTTAGGGAGCAGGAGGCCCACGGGATGCGGGTGCAGTGTCTAAATGCACACGCGTGCACACATAGAAGTCAATGGGTGCGTAAAGTTAGAAAGTTAACGTTTTAGGAGTCTTCCGACTGGACTAGAAACTAACCACTTAACACTAGGACACTAGGAGTGTAAACCTTTACAGGAGCACCACAGTACTCGCGTTACCTCACCCACAAGAAGCGGGTGCATAGGTGTCAAAGTGTGTCGGGTTTCGTCGTGGAGTTCTATGGATCCTTGGAGAAAAGATGCTGCTCCGGTTGGATCCAAGGGTGGATCGAGGATGAAGAGTACCTGAAAGCAGAGGGAACAGAGTCTGGGTCACTAGCCAGTGACCAGGATGGAACCAGGAAGGAACCAGGCGATGTCGGGGAGCAATCAGGTGATGTCGCGAAGCTTGTCTCTGCTGCCACGTGGACCAGGAGGTGTCGACGATGACCAGAAGCTGGACACGGACTGTCCCACGAAGGCTCTCACTGGCGGCGGTGTCGGTTCTCGCTTGGGAGTCATCAGGCATTGGCAAATGCAACCCAGACATGAATCGAAGATGGCGTCTGAATCAGACCAGGAAGGTCTGATGGGCTGCTACTTTTCAGGGGATCAAGGGCCAGTCTGGAGCAACCAGACCAGCATTGGAAATTCAAAGATTCGTTGTCACAGAGGCCACTAGCCAATGGGCAAGTGACCGGACAGACGCGTGGAGCAGGAAAATGCTAAAGGGCCCCACGCAGCACTCGGTGAGTGTGGAGAGGTGATCTTCGGTGCAATGGATGCTCGGGGCTGGGGCTTCTCAGTCCCCAATGCACAACATCGAGGGTGCCTCAGAAGCTGCACGGAAAGCGATTCGCTGGCTTTCCAAGATGGCTGGTCCCACGTCTCTCGTCAACTCCACAGTTCTCAGCTTTGCTGTGGCTGTGGATTGGGCTGTTGGATATCTGGAAGTCCGGGTCTTGTCAGGCTCTGTGTTCAAGCTCTGGTGGGAGCAACGACAAAGCAAACCGTTGAGCGCTTGATGGTGCCTGCTTGCACAGGGTGTTCACTCCTTGACCACAAGGGAGATTCTTCAGTCTTCTACGTCGAGTGGGATGACGAAGGGTCCAGAGTTTCATATCAGAGTTTCAGTCAGGATTATCTAAAGTCTTGGGACTCAGCTCCTACCTATATATCAAATCTAGGAGCTGGATTACCTGCTAGGTCCCTCCTATGGGTGGGACCCAGGAAGGGGGTGGTTACACCCCTTTCCCTTTGTCCTGTTTTCGCACCAGAGCTGGGGCTGGAGTGCCCCAGCACCGGTTTGAACTGGCCTATGCATGGGGAACCTTGTGTGCCCCAGGCAGTGTCTCGTTTCATTCAGCCCTCCCTGCCCCAATACACTATCGCCTGTCTGGGGTGGTGCTAGCACCTCCCTGTGACAGGAAACCGTTTGTCCAAGCCTCCCTCGCTGGAAGGACTCCCAGCAGCAGGAGGTCAGACTTGTGTCTGTGGCAGCAGCATCCATTTTGTGATGCTGAGGCTCTGGTTAACTTTAACCGGGATTAATGGAAGTAACATGTCTTCTCCCTCTAGAAGGGTGGAATGCTACCCCCGTCGCCAGAATTGGCGAGGGGGTAGTATTCCAAAGCGTATGACACCTTACACAACATGTTTTGATAAAGCCAAACCAAAGTTAGCATCTGACCGCGAGGTTCATAATGCACTTAAGAGTATATGGTATGGCAATATCCTAGAACAGCTATAAGGACATGGTTCCGAAAGCTGCAGACAGGCTCAGCTCATGCTAGAGCACCATCTAACATAAAACCAAGCACTCTGCCTTCAGGATTGTTAAGGCCAGCTATAGGAGTGACTTATAGGTATATATGTGTCCAGATATAAGGTTAGCTATAGGTATACTATATCTAAGCAAGGGGTGATTACATGACCTTGCCCCAGCTGAGTGATCAGCCAGTTGTGTCAGTTTGGATGTCCAGCCAGGGGTGGCAAAAGATATGCTGCAGCCCCTGGTAGGCCTTGGGTGCACCTATGCCCAGGGTACCTATAGTACACTGTACAGGGACTCATAAGAGTGACTCAAATCCCAATTGGTGATGTACCTAAAGTACATGGTGTGAAATTTAGAGAGAGAACATCAGGGCTGTGGGTCTGATTAGTAGACCCACAGCCACATTAAGTCGAAAACCAGTGAAGCAAAAAGCAAAAAATGGGGTGACCATAGGATAGCAGACCCTACTCTCCTACACCCATCACCTTTTGTTTGGGGTGGGCTATGTCGCAAAGTCATCCTGTGCCCTGGGCGCCCCCTTCAACATTTTGCTGACTGATACTGGTGGTAACTGACTTTGACTGACCCTGGGCTCTGCCTAACCAGGCCCAGGGCCAGTGCTAAGCTGAAAGAGACACATTAGAATACATTTAAAACACCTAACATACACTAGGGTACACTATGGTATGGTGGGGTACCCCCTGTAATTGGCAGGACCTACCACACACACCCCTAGTATATAATAAGGCAGGGGAATGAAACTACATAGAAGTCCCAAGTACCCTGGGGATGGCAGTGTAGAGGCCAGCAGGTTTTTCCCCACTTGCATGTGTGCTCTGTTGAAGCCTGAGGTCAGTTTAGAAACAGCCCTGGGTGCCGGGACTGCTTTTAAAAAGTAAATTATGCCCCACCTCACCTTTGGTGGTAGGGGCACTTAAAAATGGATAACCTACAATGTTTTGGCATATTAGCGGCCCCCAGGTCTCCCCTAGGTTACCCAGGGGTGGGGGGTCAGTTATCTATAAGGTACACCCTTATAAAATGAGTTTTTATATGCCTGGGTAGAGTGAAATTTCACATTTCAGTTCCCGCATTGTTGTAAAGTGCTGCTCAAATTCGACTTTGATGCTAGGAGCACAGTAAATGGAGAATCTGCAATATTTCTACAGATTCAGAACCCCTAACTTCTCCCCTAGTTGTCCATGGGATAGGGTTCCTGTAGATATAAGGCAAGTACTTATAAAATATGTTTTTGTAAGTCCTGGTGCTGGAAAAATGGCCCAGGTCATTTTTCCCATTGCAAATTCCTTGCTACATAGGTTAACGTGGTAGGAAGTTATTGATGAATAACTTTTGATAGGAGAGGACTAGAATGGCCATTCAAACACTTCCCAGATTGGTAGTTGTAAATCCAACAATATCATATTGTTGGATTTCTCCTAAAGTGTACATACAAAAAGCAAAAAGACTTACTTGTTTGTACGTCCAAATTCAGCCTTCCAGTGGTCTGCCCTGATTGGTCAGAGTTAAGTGGATTAGCCTGGCTGCCTTGAAGAGGTGATAAAGAGCCCCTGGGGTTAACCATCTCTGTCGGCAGGGCAGTGTGTTGTTCAATAGGAATGCCAGGCCAGGGGGAAGGGTCGTAAACCATGTTCTTCAAAGGCAGAGGGATGGCCACAGTTTCAGTTTCCACTTTACACTTTTGACCACCACCAGACCCAGGATTAGGGAAGGTATCTGCAGATGGTAGGGGGAGGATCTATGGAAATAAGCCATCCTATGGGGTGTGTTTGGCCAGCTCTTACCTCCTTGCTGGAAAACCAGCCATTATGGATTTGGAAGATTTGATGCAGTCTGCGCCAAAATAATGCCATACTCTACAGTATGTGGTCATAACTATGAGGAGTTACCCTGCTCCCATTGGTCAGGAGTGAGCTCCTGCTTGACCCAGAGAGCTTGGAATAAGTATCTGAGTGGGGTAGATCCCTCCAGATCTGCTGCTTGAAACTTACTGAAGCAAGAAGTGCCCTGCTGAGAAGTTTTGCTGTGCAAAGTTTTCTAAGGCTTGACCTCTGAAGACTGCACCAACTGAAAATGCAGCCCTGTGGATTTCCTTGCTGCAAAAGGACTAAAGAGTGGACCCCCTGCAAGCTACAGGTTAACAGGGCTCACCTTAATATCCCCACAAAGAATTCCCAGCCTGGAGTACCAGTGGATTTGTAAGGGTTTTGTTCAAGTGGATTGCGGAATTGAAGTGTCACACTTTCAAGGACCCTCTTGGAGATTCCAAAACCTTGGTTTGTGTGTTGGATACTTTGGGACCCGCAAGCAGAACTTCAGAAAGGAGTTCTAACTGGACTTTGCCTGCTGGAGAAGGCGGCATAACTCATTTGTTGGGATTCTCCAGAACAATTTCTAATGGTGTTACTGTCAGAGAAAACTAAATGACTAAAAGGGGCACTGTTGGTTTTTAAGCACTAGAAAGTGACTAATCTTTAAAAATTCATCTCTGGTTCCCTACTGTGGTTTTCTTTTCGCTTTGGTGTTATTTAAAAGATAAAAATACTACCTACTGTTATAAATTGATGTTGGATTTTTATTTTGTGTTGTGTCTTAATTATTTACTGAAATTGTGTTTTTAAATGTTTTACATACCTGTCTTTGAAGTTAAGCCTGTCTGCTTGCAGCCACGTTAACAAGGGCTGAGCATAGGAATCATTTTCTAAGACCTATGCTGGGTCCTACCATGTGTTAGTGGCCTTATTGCCAGTGGCAGACCTATATTTGCCCCTACAAATAACCCACTTTCCAACAATAAATAATAGAACAACCCAATGTAATCAGTGGTTTTATATATTATGTAACACAGCTTTTTAAACTGCCGCTAGAGTCACAGTTGCCTAAATTGAAGTCACACTACGTTGAGCTTTAATTCTAACTAACCAAGCTTGACTTAAAAACTTGGGCAGTCCACATGAGAATAAAACACTGGGGTCAGATTTTAAAATACGCAGCGCAAACCGGTGATCGCGGGTGACCATACTGAATGCATATTGGTTTTAACCATTTAATCCTTGCTTAGTTGTAGGCAGGGCAAGCAAACAAGACATGAGCAACACACTCAACCGGGGCTCCACAGCAGGGGCAACTCTCTGTTGTGTTCTCAGCTGCATGCCACTTTGCCATTAGGGTATTAACAGGAAACGTGCGGCACTGAAACCTAATATAAAGAGTCATATCTCGTGGGACCTTGATCACGTCTAGGTAGGGCTCTAAGCTTCTAGTTTGCTTAAACATAAGGAACTCCTCTGTCAATCTCCCCATAATTGGCTTGCTGAGCTCTTGGCTATCAATCCAATCCCAATAATAATGCTTAACACTATCGCTGCTGCAGCAATTCCCCTCCTGTGCTGAAAATCCTTGGAATCCATTGTTCATGACGAGCTCAGCTCGTCATAAGCACACGACCAGTGTACTGCATAACGAGCTGAGCTCGTCATGAGCATCGAAGGGGTTAAGTTCCACATTACTAGGGGGAATTTGGGTATCCCATGATTCTTTAAGGCCAGGTTGCATCATAGTTTTCTTCACATATGATATCCACTCGACCCTATGGTCCAAATTCATTACCTCCATTAGAGCTGAGGCTTAGTTGGTAAGCTCTTCAGTACACCTTAGGCGAGCCCAAAAAAGCAGTGCGCGTAGCCTAGCAATTGCTCTGAACGGTCACCTACCCATGTCATACACTGAAGGTGTTAATGGGGTGTTATGGGGGAGTATTACCAAATCCCTCAAAAATGTGTGCTCAGACCTACTTAACTCATACACGTTTTCGAACCCCCATAGCTCGGCTCCATACAAAGCCGAGCTAACTGCCTTTGCTTCATAAACTACGAGCGCCGGGGCAACTGGCCAACTATACAAGCGATGTTCTTTACTTAGTGCCCCGTCATGCCTTTATGATTCAAAAGCATTTTAGCTAAAAGGGGCCTCCAGTGCATTTTATCAGAGTAATATGCCAAGATATTCAAAGTTCCCGACTCTCTCCAGGGTGTACCATTCAGTGTAAAATTTCCTAAAAGATTTGCGGGGGTTAAAAGCCATGAGCATTGTCTTTGTGGTATTAATAACTAAGCCCTGTGCATCTCAGAAAGATTGATATCTGTTCAATAAGTTTTGCAGCCCAACTGGAGTCTTTGACATCAGCAAGGTGTTGTCAGCGAACAGAAGCGTTGGCTCTTTGTCGCCTGCTCGTATACCTAATTCTAAAAAGAGTGGGCGGACTGACGGTTTGGTGGACAGATTACTCCACCACAATGGAGTCGGACTACCCTATCCACGAAAGTCTAAATAAGCCATGTGAGACACACATTCTTGGCTCTCCAGTTAAATAACCTGCCAATCTCAAGGTGCTTAGAGCTGGGAATCATCAAGTGAAACAAATCATTAACAGTTAACCGAAGGAATGCTCATTCAATGCTCCTTGGTTTCTCATCATAAGGAATGCTTTTTTTACTGACTCACAAATGAACTCTTGACTCTAAAAGTTAATATCAAGCTCATATAGCGGTTTTGCTTCTCTGCATTGCCCACGGGACTGTTCATCTGTCTTTTTTTTTGTGAAAATCAATAAAAATCTGTTTTAAAAAAATCAAGCTCATATAGCGGTGGCTCCTTTATTAGAGCGCCGAGCGGTGCCCCCCTATATTTGGCTCCCACCAGCCCCCGATTTTAAACTAAATGAAGCTACACAGTTTTCTGGCCGAGGGCGCTGTTTTGCATTTTATTTTCCAATTGACCACAAGCGGAGCAGGGTTGCTTTAGTTATGAGTGGGTGGGGCTCTAAAATAGAATGCTGCCTCACCTCCTGGTCATCCACACACACTTCAAAGTGTGCATGTCAGGTTGGCCAACTGCCTTTCAGCGATCAGCCTTACATGTGTACTAGAGGCTTCTCGCCATCTGTACATAGAGAGGGTGTGGGGCAGGCAGCTGCATCCCACTGCACTCAGAATGATCACTGGGTCCACCTGCCTGATCCAATCCTGGCACTGCTCTCAGCAATAGAGCAGCGCTTCCAGATTGGCCAGGACTGCGGCACTAATGGCACTGGAAAGGAGTTTGTGGAGAGAGTCGTGGTGGTTACAGTCTGACCAAAGGCAGGTAGGTTTAATTAACTGTTGTTAGTAGTATGTGTTTTAAAGCAAACATTGACCTTGCAGTAACAAGTGTGTTTCTCCATGAATAATGCGTTTTCTTTATTCTTCGAAAGTTGGAGTGTCATGTGAGTAATACTGGTCCTTGCTCTAGCTTATAATATGGTACTGTAATCACTCTACTGGGGCTCAACATGCGGTGCACTAAGAATTATCATTAGAATGCCTCCTCAAGCTTATGGCATTACTTATTTACCCGCAGGTATCTTGCTCTTTCTGAGAACCATTCTCCACCACGAGAGATTCTCTTATTCGTTTAAGGTATGTTACCTGTACTATCTTTGCGCTAACCTCTTATAGTAGGCTGTGGCATGATCAATTGGTTTTCGTGTCTACATTTGTACTTGCCTTTTTTTAGAACGGCTAATTTCCCCGTTCTTGACACTACTACTGAAGATCCTTTCTTTGAATAAACCATATTGGTAAGCCAACTACCCGTGGATTTTAATAACTTAGTTTTCCGCATGGGTTTTGGTGGTATTTAGTTGAGCTTCACTTGTGATTCACTGCTCTCGTCATCCCCTGGGATGCGGTGAGCACTTCTTTTACTCCACAAACATTTATTTCCGCCACATCCAAACACCTTGGTTGGATGTCACTGTGTTCTTGGTTAGGCGACAGTATTCTTCACACTATTACATCTCAACACTATGTTTGGATGTCACTAGTGTCTTCGCATTCATTCTAGATGGTGCACTATTCCACTCCCCTCACTATTTGACCACTCTTCTATATTTTGTGCACTTGCTTTTATACTCCTAAAGTCTCTCTCTTTCTTTTCCTCTTGTATATGTGTCTTTGGTGTTCGCTGTAAATTTACTGTTATTTATGTAACATCTCTATGTGGTCTTTTTCAAACATTTTAAATTATACCCACATTGTATGCTATTACAGCCCTGAAGAAGCCCATGTTTGGGCGAAACGCGTTCGCTGGTCTCATCAATTGCATACCAAGTACATTTGGAAATAAAAGGCCAAACGGCACAAAACTAGCGTCGTGTTATTGACTGTGTACAACTGTGTGTATATATATGTTGCCTCTCCAACTATTTCTTGTAATTATTTTTGTGGTCTACGGGCGTCAGACCATTTGAGGTGGGCAATATCCATTATTACTGTAATGACTAGTCCTGGTAGTGCAGTCTCCTAAGACCCAGCTACTTTGCTCTGTGCAAGCAGGTTTAATTAACTCGAAGGATGTCCATGCATTATGCTTAACACTGGTCTATCTTGGTCCATGTTGAAAATGTCATACGTAGTGGGCGGAGTTGGAAATCATTTGTATCCTTTCAGCTGTAGCCTTATTGTAAAATACAATGATCCAGCACTCCACACAAGAAAGTCAACAACGAATAAGTATAGCAGGTCTTTTTATAAATGTTCTTTATTCTTATTCTTCACACGACCGTAGCCAACCCGTTTCGTTCAAAAGGACTTCTTCAGGGCAAAAAATAGTGATTTGATCTGTTACTGGTTGGTTTTTCAATCACTTCTCACTGTTTATAGTATTCGTTTAAGGCGGCACTCTATGAATAATGCTTATCCGTTTCCAAATATTGTCCTCCCTGTATTACTGGCAGTCTTCACTCGATAGACGTTCACAAAGATATTTTTCGATCCTCCAGTCTGTATTCAAAAAGTGGCCATCTCAGTATATTCAAAAAGTTCTTCACCCTGTATTGGGGAAATTCAAGTTTGATATGTGCTCCCAGTAGGATATATGTGGCGTTAGCACATCTCAATTAAAGGATTCGATGCCGTGTTCACATGTTGCGTCGTCGTTGCCGAAAACCCGTTGATGAAGAACTTTTTGAATATACTGAGGTGGCCACTTTTTGAATACAGACTGGAGG
Organism: Lissotriton vulgaris; assembly: GCF_964263255.1. Classification (NCBI taxonomy): domain Eukaryota; kingdom Metazoa; phylum Chordata; class Amphibia; order Caudata; family Salamandridae; genus Lissotriton; species Lissotriton vulgaris. The sequence continues at coordinate 1,312,288,165 of NC_141695.1, forward strand.
ATCGAAAAATATCTTTGTGAGCGTCTATCGAGTGTAGACTGCCAGTAGTACAGGGAGGATAATATTTGGAAACGGATAAGCATTATCCATAGGGTACCGCCTTAAAAGAATACTTTAAACCGTGAGAAGTGATTGAAGAACCAACCAGTAATAGATCAAATCACTATTTTTTGCCCTGAAGAAGTCCTTTTGGACGAGACGCGTTGGCTACGGTCGTGTGAAGAATAAGAATAAAGAATTTATAAAAAAGACCTGCTATACTTATTTGTTGTTGACTTTCTTGTGTGGAGTGCTGGATCATTGTATTTTATTGTAAATTGTGGGAATATTCCCTTGGAAGCTTAGGGGTACTGAGCTTCAGGTCCCTAGCACCCAGATTGTATGATTACTTAAACCAGAATATTGATAGGTGCAGTCATTATTGCCTTATACCCTGGGTTCTCTTTTGTAGCCTTATTGTGGTTTGCTTTACAGTTGCCATGTCTGCTTCCCTGATAATGGCGCAATGGCTTGCGGCTACTACTTTTCTTTATCATTAGAAGGAAAGGTGAGGGTATGGCGTGGCTCGTCAGCACTATGTCTTGCCTATTTTTTATATGTGGTAGAACTTGCAGCCTTGAACTGACATCTCATGAAGTGTATGTGTGACACAGACCCGGGCAGCCTCGAGCTTCAGGTGACTGAGACATTTTTACTGCAATATTTTATTTGAGTATTTGTTTTTAGCATGTATCCTGGTAGCCCTTCCCCAACCAACCCCTTGCATTTGAGTTGTATGCAGTGTCACGGGTTAGATGAAGGGGTGAGGTGTACTGACTGGCTGAGAAAATATGTCATTTTTTATTGATTCATTAACGAAAATTACTGCAGATGCAGCCCGTGCCATTAAAAGAAAGGAAAATAAATTAGATTGACTGTGACAGCCAGATGAGTGAAACACATATCTATGCATTTTAGAGGGCATACTGCTCTCTGGGGGCAGTGGTTGGGGTCACAGTCTTCATGGCATGTTCAGAACTGGTCACATGCCATTTAACACTATCTGGGTGGTTGTTAGTTTTTCCTGTTATTGCAACCAGCAGCAATTGCTCTAGTGTCAATATAATTTTTGTTCGAAGTTTGCATAGCTCTAAAACCCTAGTTAGGGACATCAAGGCGCTACACCCTTTAAATAATCTATTTGTACGCCGAGAGTTGGATGGTTTGCACTTTGCAGGTCACAGTGAATGAGTTGTCCACATACACTTTATGCGGGCACCACACATTCCCCTAGGCTTGAATCCCTCTGATTCCAGAGCCAGCAGACAGAAGGCCTCAGTCTCTGACAGCTGTGCCACTCAGCGTCTTACTTAGCAAAGAGATGGCCCAAGACATAATGCACTTCCAAAATGTTTTATGAACCCACAGAACAAGCGAGCATTTCTCCCCAGATGGTTGTCAGTAAACTAGAAGCGGAGATGATATCAGCAAGGAGTGTGCAACGTGACGTGTTCTACACATTCAGATGAAGATGTTCACTGATAGAGCAAGAGTTGTCTGAGGACTTATAAATAAAAATCATACACGAGTCATCACCACGTTGATATAAATGAAATGAATTAAGGCCTTTGTGCAGATAGGGAAACTGACCCTTTATAAATATTAGAAACTGGGGCCCTATACATATCAGTCAGTGGAGTAAGCAGGCACCTGCAAATGTGCTGTGCAGCTTGATCTGCAGCAAACAGTGTAGAAGACAATGTCTGTATAACTCGTAAGTTATACAGGCAATATATAGGATATTGAACAATTTTAATTCAGTAAGATATGGAGCATTTTTATGTGTTTATAATATGTTAAGTCTACCCTTTAAAAATTGCTTTATAAACCTTCTTGCTTTCTTAAATTGGCTTAAAAATGCACCATTTGCCCACTTCGTTTTCAACATTTTCCTAGGATGAGAACCCACCACATGACTGTCAGGCTCGCTCACTACACTCACTCACCACAGGGCACACATCCCAAACTTTAAGCCCTACCACTTTCAAATGTTACCAGCTGCCACTGAGCTCATAGGATTTTCATATTTCAAATTTTGCAGAAAAAAGCATTCTATACCTCACATCATTCAAATATGTTGCAAATTCAATGTGATACTCTCCTTCTCAATACATGTATCCATTTCTTGCATTCAATAACATAAATAATACAAACTTCATTGTTTTTAAATGTTGTCTCTGATGGCACCAGACTAAAATAATGTTGTCATCTATAAGCAGCAAATCTGAGAAGTTAACTGTGGGCATCGTCCAGAATAAATATGCAAACTTATGCCTTCAGCTTGCACGTTATCTTTGTTATGAAATAAGTAAATGAAGTGCAGGGGGAGAGAGAATAGCAAATTCCTATGATCAAGAGGAGTGCTTATTCTCAACAGTTTATAACTGTGAATGCTTACCCTCCATTACTTTTAAATAAACATCAGAATGATATTGTACATTATGACAAATGAAAATAAAAAGAAGCGAAATAAGAAAATATGAAAACCGAGTAAGCAAAGTTTAGGGAAATTGACAGAGTAACAAAAAACGTTAGCATTTATTTATGGCATGCTGGTGAAACTAAGGGTAGCTAACTAACCTTATTTGCAACAGGCATACTAATAAACACACTTTCACTTATTTATTACTACAGTGCAAAGGTAAAATTCTCTGTTATTAACATTGTACTGCTTAATTGACATGAGAAAACAATGCTATTGTTTCATTGATTCCATAGGAAAATACATAACTAAAGACACTTATGTTATTGTGAATCTACTACACAGTACAGGTTTAACCCCTTGTGCTCTGGATATGGTTATAAGCATCGATTTATTACTATTGCAGTTGAAAGAACAGCATAGCCAGCGCCAAACAAGCATATGCTCAAACTGTAATGTTATATATTATTGTTGTTCAGAAAGGGGAAGGGCACTATCGGCCAGATTCATGAAAGACCCGTTTTGCGAGTCTGAAATAGCGATTCATAAGGAATCGCTATTACAGCCTCGCAAAACGGGATTCATGTAAGAATCGCAAAAATTAAATGCAATTCCTACAGATTCCTTATTTGCGATTAGCAAATTGCTAATCGCAAATAAGGAATAACTCCCCATTCATTCCTATGGGCCAAAAGGCCCATAGGAATGAATAGGGAGTATTCCTTATTTGCGATTAGCAATTTGCTAATCGCAAATAAGATAGCGATTTGAAGGGTGCCAGGGGTGTCCAAAGGACACCCTGTAGCACCCCTCAAATGCACATTTCAACAGGTGTTGCGGACACACATGTCCTAAGGACATGTGTGTGTGTAACATGCAAAAATGCTTTTAAAAGTTTTCGCTATTTACCACGAGGTTTGACCTCGCGGTAAATAGCGGCCGAAATTTGCGAATTTGCAATTTTAAAATGTTTCAAGGATAGCATTTAAGGAATCTCTAATAGAGATTCCTTAAATGCAATTCCTCGCAAATTTGCAGACACTGGAGAATATATGCAGGTCTATGAACAATAAACCATACCTTCATTCTTTATTTCTTCTTCATTCTCCTTTACTCTCCCAGGGGCTCCTAGTCATTGAAAGTGACAACATAAAGAGGACAACATTACCACACTAGGGAGACATTGCCAAAAACAGAAGTCTAAAGTATTAAAAGAGAAGAGAAATTAACAAATTAGAAGATAAAGGACAGTGAACAGTGATACAGAGTAAAGGAACCTCCTGTGCATGAGTACATTGAAAGTGGTCACTATAACATTGGCAGACTGCAACAACGGCATGGCATCCTACTACTGATGTTGCCTGCCCTAACAACCTTGCGATCATAGTAATTATTTGTACATTTGCAAACTTCCTTCCCTCTACATCTCAGCACTTACTTTTCCTATGTGCCAGGCAGCTAGTCATGGAGCCTTATTTCAGTCCACTTCATGGAAATTATGGCAACTTGGAATCTTGCTCTGCATACATCATTTTGCTTATTGGGTCTTGTGAGTCATTATATTTCAATGTTTGCATTCATTTGAGCATGAGGGCACCACTGTTGCAGCCTTTGTGGCAATCTCTGTGTTGGATTTCAGCATCTTGTGAAGCTTTGAAAGGTATTGGAGTAGTCAGAAAATCAAAATACAATCCCACCTAAACCATATCGCTACTCACGTCATTCATCCACTCAAATACACATTCACAATTTCACCTATCCACTCACCAATATGTCCACCTGTTCCTCTATCTATACTTCCACCCATCCATCCTTTCACTTTTCCCATCTGTCCATTCCTTAACATTCCACTCATTCTCCCTGTAACCTATCATTCCTTCTGCTCATTCATCCATCCTTTCATCATTCCATCTATCCAACTTTCCACCCTTACATCTTACCTTTCATGTTTTCTTCCTTCCTTCTTTTTAATTTTCCTTCCTTGCATCCTTCCTTTCGTCTCCCAATCATTCTTTCCCGTTTCAGTTAACATATCTTTTGTTTCTCAGCATTTATTTTTCTTTCTTATCAGTCTCTCATGCTTACTTAGGGTATTTCGCCCTCTATGTTTTGCCCTGTTTTTGTGATTGCATCCTTTTTTTCTTTCTCTCTTTCCTTTGCTGTGCATGTCTGGTCACCACCCACACCCTCTGTCATTTATTGCCTAACTTGTTATTTATGAGTTGTGGTGACTGGTGATCTTTTCAAGTGATAGGGCGTAATACCTGCCAGGAGTCCACCCCATTTTATTCAACATTTGCCTCACTCGTACTCACTGCCTTGTACATTTACTCTCTTCTCTCTCACTCACTCACTCACTCACTCACTCACTCACTCACTCACTCACTCACTCACTCATCACTCACTCACTCACTCACTCTAATTTACATTCTCTCACTTACTCATTCTCACTCAAACTGACTAACTCAATGTTTTTCATACACAATTGTACTCATACCCACTTATTCTCATACTCGCAAACACACTTACCCACACTCACTGTGTTGGAATTTGCCCTTTTTGCAGGGTTATCCACAAACTGTTTGCTTTTTCCTCCTATTTTTCCTGACCTGTTTTTGTTATCCTAAGGACTCTAGGCACTTTACCAAGGATAACGTGCATATGCTCTCTGTGTAAATTATAATTATAATTGGTTATCCATGATTGACATATTTGATTTACTGGTAAGTTTCTAGTAAAATGCACTGAGTGTGCTAGGGCATGTACATCAAATGTTACTAGTGGGTTTGCAGCACTGGTTGTGCCATCCACAGGAGTAGCCCTGTAACTGTGTCTCAGACCTGCCACTGTAATGTCTTCATGCACAATTGAGATCTGCCATGTTGACCTGGCCTGTGCACCCACTTGTGGGTCCCTAACCATCCCTTTTCTTACATGTAAGGCACCCCTAAGGTAGACCTAAGGTATCCCCATTGGCAGGGTGCAGTGTATGTGAAAGGCAGGACCTGTACTGGTGTATGTAACATGTCCTAATAGTGAAATTCTGTGTATTTCGTTTTTCACAGTTGAAAGGCTGTCTGTCCCTTAGGCTACCATTGGGGCTGCACTGCAACCTTTTTTATATGGGTAGCTTTCAATAGGGACAAGATAGAAAAATGGGGTTTAGGCAGTCTGAACTAAAGGTGGTTTTTAAATTGTGTGTTTGAAAAGGCCACTTTTAGAAAGTGGGCATTTCCTTGCTTTACCCATTCTTTGTGCCTCTGACTGGTTGTGTATAGAGCGTCTGGTTTTGGAGAGACAGGAGCTGGTGTGCCCTGACTTGCCTAGGTGACTCATAGCTGGGCCGAATGGAACTGATCTTCATTTAGAGTAGTTGGAGGAGTTTCCCTTGCACCTGAATAGGCTGTATCTCCCTTGCACAATGCTGTCTCCATTTTTTGTGATCATGCTATGCCCGGAGACAACAGGACTGGTTTGGACTGGGTTCAGAGAACCTTGCCACAAAAAGAACAAAGAGGAAATGGGTACAAGTATTGGACCTTAAACCTCAGAGAATCAGATCACTTCTGGAAACAAGAGGAAGCTCTGCCAAGGAGAAGAGCTGAACAGCTGTGAGGAGGAGTGCTGCTCCTTTTCTGTGTGTTGCTTTGCTAGGCTGGCCTGCAGTTGCTGATTCTGCCAAGGAGAGGTCAAAGACTGGGACTTTGCTGTGAACCCGCTTGTGAAGAATCTCCAAGAGCTTGTGCGTGCTTGCCTCCTGTTCTGAAGTCTCAGGGTTACAAAGACTTCACCATCAGCTTCCTTGAACTCCGCTCCTGGAAGTGCTGACCTGCCAGGAGGTGCCTGTTCCAGTTCTGGGCCTCTAGAGGTTGTACCTACTGCAGGGAATTGAAAAAGCTGAAAGAAAACCAAAGCATCGCCATTCCAGCGCCTGCTTTTCCGAAACAGCACTGCTGAGCGGGCAAAATTTCTACTGCCGCTAAATTGATGCAGCTGAAAATCCGCTGCATGCCAAAGACCTCTGAAGTCCGAGATTACCGCATTGACTCCAACGCATTTATTTTCTGTGGAATTGTAACAATGCTGATTATATTGTGTTTATGCATTATGCTGATAGTACTGGCATGTGTATTGCATTTTAGCGCATGTTAGATAAAATAAACATTTTAAACTATACCATGTCTCTGATTACTCATGTTGTGGACAAGTATGAGTGCGTGAGCAAAAGAGTGTTCTTGCTCCTGCGATTCCTGAGAGAGTTGGAGTGACATGTTCTAGGATGTCTAATCATTGGTAGCTTTGCTGTAGTACGGAGAATGAATGAGACACTATAGCTAGACAGATTGGGGTTCTGGGCACTAAGGTGGGTAGTTGGTACACCACTATACACCAAAGTCCTGGTTTCCTGCACATAGTTCTGTATATGGGCAGAATCCCTGCAAAATGGCACAACTAACATTTTTTGGTCTGGTTCTTATATGCGAGACGCTTGAGTAGTGCTTGTGCTGGTCCACAAAACCCTCACTTCTGTTTACGGAAACAGTTGTGACAGTGTAACCTCCTATATTGATGTTTTTATAGGTTTTTTCATGCCTGATATTATTAAAAGTTGTTCACACTTAATTGTTAACCCTTTATTGCGCTGACATGCATTAGGTTCTTATACGTCCTTGGTCTACATGGCTGACATAGATATTGCAGCACATGACCGTGCAGCACTCCATTGACATTTGACTGCACATGGACTGCCAGACGGGGGTGTAGATCTTATCTTTGTAGTGGAAGCTGATCCAGCTCAAAACTATAGTGTATTTTACTCTTGGGTCACTTTTCCAGCGGTGAATGGGGACAATGATTTGTTCCATACTTACACTGCCTTGGCCCTTCCTAATGTTTATCAACCTGATATAACTCTTGAAGTTCCGCTAACGACATGGCAACACCTGATTTGGTTTAATGGCACCCTCCCCCACCCAGTGAATCCGATCCGTTTAGGCCCTTTATCCATTGATGGGGCCACTTGGCCCGTTTTAGCTGGGTACACCCAACACCCACATTATCTGTCAGTTCCAGTTGATGAGCTCCGCGTGATGCACACCTCTTTGATACGGGTGCATAGAGCTGTTGTACGATACGTCCTACGCAACGTTCAGGTGGGACCACCTGGGGTTGCTGCTCAACCAGCTGGACCTGGCGGTGTGATTATCAGTACGGTCATGGTTTATTTGGTAGTGGGCAAGCGTCCTCAGAATAAGGATGATTTACCTTATAGGCTTGCTGAGAAATTTGACCAGCTGGTGGTGGTATTTACGAATACTTCTTCTGTGGAGAAACACAAGATTTTGACTAGTAGTTTGCAGAAAGACTTAATCCCCGAGTTAACCGATTGTAACAATTGGGGTAAGGTGTTCGCAGCAGTATATGCAAAGTGTTTCATCACTCCCTCAATGACTGTACTCCCCTCCGTGATTAAGCGTGTTAAAGATGAGCATGGCCCTGAAGCGGCAGTTGAATTGGGGAGGAGGTTGGTCGGGCTGTTCGACATAGTTGCTGATCTCATCCTTGCAAACGTGAAGGGAGATGCAGTAAACTTTCAGGTAGCTAATGCTTTGGCTCTTGTCCCCGAGGGTGAGAAGCCACACGAATTGCCAAAAATTACTGCACATGCTTATAAGACCATTGGCCGCAATAGTTTGGGTGTTAAGCTGTTTGCTAAAATACCACCTCAAACGCAAGCACAGCAGAAGTCGCAGTCTGATAAAGACGAGCGTCCAATCTTTTGTAAGTAAAATTGGAGAACTAAAAAACAGGGAAAGCAACAACAGAAACAGGGGTCGCGTACTACGTTGCCGACACCCATGTCTTATGAGCGCACTTATGATTTGCGGACCACAAGAGAATTAGGTCTCCTGACAGGTTTCAGGTTCCTGATCTCCTCATTCTTCACAGGAAACATCAGGCTCACAAGCAAGTGGAGGGTAACGCCAGGATCGCGGCAGAGGTCGGGTGCACCACAAGGACGTGAGCAGCCTCGTAAGACTGACGGGAAGGGAAACAAGATGATTTTCCTCATCAGCACCCTAGGTTTCAGAAAAAGAAAGTTGCAGCTTTAATAGCAAGATATGCCTACGACTGTGAGAACTCAGCTCCTGAATTTAACATGGGCAGTGCCTCTGTTCAACAGCGCAGCGGAAGTTACCATAGTGTGGCAAGCACTATGTCCATTTCTGGAGGCGACAGCAACTGAAACTTTCATTGCTGTTGAAACAGCTGACATTCGAGTGGCTCCCCCTGACAGACTATATGACATAGTTCTTTTAATTGAAGGTGACATATAGTGTGTTATTAAAGGGGTTTTTTGGGAGAATCTATCATCTTCTTATGACATTTTGTCAGCAGAGGCTGATTAGCCCCCACCTTTTCTTCTTACAGCTCTGAAAGGGGAGGAGGTAATACTTTTGAGTTGTTCACATAACGTCTCCAAGGAGCATGCTGGGGCATTTGCAGAAAAATGGGCTTTGGTGCTTGCACCAACTCTGTACTGTAATCATGTGGACTGGGATAAGGATTCTCCACCCCATGAGATACCACTGTGGGCTATGCCACAGCCTCAACCCCAATATCCCCTCGGGCGAGAAGCGAAAGGTCCAGTTTCTGAGATTCTAACCCAGTTGGAGTATCAAGGAGTTACTGAGACATGTGTGTCACCGATGAATAACCCTCTTTTTACCATTACCAAACCCGATGGGTTGTACCTCATAGTTTTGGATTACCGGCATTTGAACTCTCATTGTTGCGTTTTTGCGGTACAGAATACCCATAGCTCTGCTCCTGTAGACAGTCTTGTTAGTAAAAAATACAAAACAACACTAGACATTTCCAATGGCTTTGTCAGTCACTATCTGTCCCTGCATGCAGTCAATGGACCCCATTCACGTACGGCGGAAAACAAAAACAATTTAGGCGATTAGCTATAGGCTATAAAAAGAGTCCTCGAGCTTTCGCCACCCGTGTTGTCTCTTTGCTAGACAGCATAGACCCATATGCATACTCATTCATTGATGACATTTATCTCAAGGACTACTAATTATGGCTGCATCTTTGCTGAGTCAACCGCATCATTATTTTGTTTGCGGACTACGGTTACAAATTTAACTTCACTAAATCACACATTGCAGAGTACACAGTGTTGTTTTTGGGCTATGAGCTTAATAATGAAGGTAGAGGCTTGGCGTTTCACTTCCTGGAGAAATGCACACGTTTGCGACCTCCAGCATCCCAGAACCAACTTCAATCATTGCTGGGGTTTTTAAACTTCGGGCGTTCTTACATTCCTGAATATGCCCAGCATATAAAGCCGCTTTATGCTTTGATAGAACCTGCATTTTCAAAAGCCTACTGGCTTCCCGAACATTCAGCTATCCTGCAATCTTTGCAGTCTGATCTTCTTGTATTTAAATACTTGTTAACACGTGATAACCACACAAACCTGGTGATACGAATCATGCCAGGCGCAGTGGGTTTCACTTGCTTGGCGTTTAATGAAGGTGACACAGTACTTATTGCTTACAAATCACATTTATACACTTCTGCTGAGTTGCGGTTTTCCACTGTTGAAAAGGTCTTGGCTCCAGTACAGATGGCATCCTGAAGGAACGCGCACTGTGACAGAGGGGAAACGCGTTCTGCTGCTTACACGATACCCTGCACTTGAGGCAGTGGCAAAGGTAAGTGTACCAAACCCTAAGGCTTTGCATCCCTGTTGGATACAAAGGGTGACTTCTTTGACATCTCCGGATGTCATGTTTATCTTTCACTCCTCTCTTCAGACTCAGGAGTTTTTGCAGTATGAGTTTGTTCATCCTACTCCTCTGTCAATGCGCCGCTTGAGGAGTGCAATTGTATCATTTACATCGATGGTTCAGCGCAACCAGCCACCGGGTCTAAGCATGCTCATTCAACTGCTTGTGCTATTGTAGCAGGTGCCATGGTGAATGGTGAGTTCAAGTCTAGTGTTGTTCATACGCAGGCGCTAGGTGACTGTACTGCCCAATTGGGGAAGCTGCGTGCTTTGGTGCTTACTCTCGAGTTTGCAGATCCTAATGTGACTACTCTCATTGTAAGTGATTCTTATTACTGTGTTCAGTTTTTTAATGAAAAGGGCAGGTTTGCAATCCGTTGCTGTGCCTCCGGTTTCAGGGAGGTAAGCCGCAACCAGGAGTGGCGCATCTGAGTCACCCTGTGACAGTATCCATGGGCTGCCAGGAGAGAGGTATCCGCATCCGCACTGATGATCTGATTTGATACCATCATGCCCTCATTCAGAACCTCTTGAAAGTCCTCCCGCTTCTCCCAAGGGAGGAGTTCAACGAACTGCAGGAGAGACTCCCATAAGGAGCGGTCATATCGGCCCAAGAGAGTAGTCGAGCTAGCTGCCATCATGGAAGTGGCTGCCATGCTGCAGACCTTCCTTCCCGCTGAATCTAGTCTGCAGCTTTCTTTGTCTGGAGGAACAGTGGACAATGGCGCCGTAGAGTGCTGTTTCTTAGCTGCCACCACTATCACTCAATCCGGCGGAGGATCTGTTCGAAGGAATGCAGGATCTGAGTCGGGGGCCTGTACTTCGGAAGTCTCAATGGAGCCTACTTCACAGAGGCAGGCGTCAGAAACAGTTACATAGCCGGTTCCTCCAAACCAGGCACTAACGGAAGGAGAGGTCAGAACAGCTATTTCCACTGCAGCGTCTCAAAGATTACGAAGGTGGAAGAGGCTGGCATAGCCAGTGCGATCCCCAGTTTCACCGCTCCTCGCAACAGCACGTCATGAAACATGGCGATGTCATCGACTGGTGAAAGCCTCGTTGTTGGAGAGTCTGACAGGGTCGGCAAATATCTGCCACGACTAGAGGAATCCGTGTCCCTGGTGTACCTCGACCGCAACCTGTCGTGGTGGTGACAATATCGGGATCTGGTCAAAGATCTGTGCCAATTGCGAGAGCGATGTCTCGTACGAGAACAAGATCTTGGCCTACTGGGTACAGTTGGTATCACAGGCACAGGCTGAGGTAGAGGCTGTAGTGGTGTTGGCGTTGGTGCCAAAGGCAGAGGAGGCGGCGGTAGAGGAGGTGGAGGAGGTGGAGGTAGAGGTGGAGGAGTCGGAGTTGGTGTCCGAGGCCGTGGAGACGACAGACGAGGGACCACAGGATGTACTGTCTCAGGAGACCTAGATGGTGAATAGGTCCTGGAGTAGTCTGAGTCCGATGTACGAATCACTCTCCTCCTCTTGCTGGCCGGCCTTGAGGAGGGCGCTCCTGATGGTGAACGTCAGTGCCGCCGTGATCTAGGACTGTCAGAAGTGGATATACTGACTACCGAGGGTGACCGGCTGCTCGACGACGAGCTCCTTCGAGACGTCAACTTTCTCGACTTCAACTTCTTCCCTCTCTACGTTGACTTGCTCCTGGACGGCGATGATCGCCTCCGCGACGGCGATCTGCACGTCGACGTTGACGGCGAACAGCGGTGTCACCTCAACGGCGTGCGCCAGTGTCTTCGGGATAAAGACCGACGACGAAGATGTGCTGACGTCGTCTGCGATGTCCTTGACGTTGACCTCATCCAAGGTCTTGATGTTCTTCCCCTCGATGCCGAACGTCACTTAGAACCAGAGCCCTGGGTCGACGGGGAGCATATCGTCATCATACCTTTCGGCGCCAACGTCGTAGCCATCGACGTCGACCGGGACCGGTGCCGTTTCTGGGCCTTCTTGTGTCTGGGGATACCCCCAGAGGCCAAAGCATGGCTAATGGAGGTTGAAAGAGCCCCTCCACGCCTAGAGGTCCCACCTGCATCCTGTTGTCTCCTTTGCTTAAGGCCTTGAAGCCGGATCTTCTCCCTGTCACGCAGGGTACTCCTGGAGAAAGATTTGCAGATGGAACAGGAGTCAGGTACATGCGAGGATGAAAAACAGAGTATGCCAACCCTGTGTGAGTCTGATTTGGCCTTCTTCTTGCCACACTCAGGGCTCTTGTCAAATAAAGCTGGCATTTTGACAAGAAATGGGTGGCTTAGCTGCTCAAAAAAGACAGCAAATGGAAGAGAAAAGCCCCAGACGTCAGATGAAACCCTAAAACTTTCAAAAAAGCTCCAAAACTTGAAGAAATACCAATAAAGGTAGAGCTCAATGCTCCAGGGTCCTGCTAGCAGGAGCCGGAAAAAAGAACTGAAAGTAACTTGCCTTTGGCTGTGCATCATGGGATACCGAGGGTCTCTGGAGGGTTCCTTAAAGGCACAGTATCCCTTTTCCAAACACATAATGGCAGCCTATGGGTCCTTGTCTGTCCAACCCTTTCCCTCTAACATGACAAAGGAGTTTTGTGAAGGGGAGTTTCTCTATGTGTGAAACTTAGCAAAATGTGTAAATTTTAATATTATTTGGCTATCCTTTTCACTTCAGGATGAAGTGCTGGCCAGTGTAGCCTTGTTAACTACAGGCTGCATTATTTGTCTTTGATTTTCTCTTAAGTGTCTAGGCAGGACTGCAGAAGAGGACAACTTAAGACAATATTTCGATTGCTCCGGGGTCCATGCACATGGGCGGGACTAGTCACAGATTATGACTATACACAGAGATCCCCTACTACAGAACTGTATTTTATTTATGGAAAGAATAAGAATGGAAGAAAGGAATAATAAATCCTGGATAGAAAATGAATATACAAAAACTTCAACCCAATTTGGTAATGGAACAGTTAAATATATATAACTGTAAACAATTGAAGATTTGTTATTTGTACTGCAATGAAGCAACAAAGGAAGAGGAGAAGAAAATAATATAATCATAAAAGGAAAAGAAACTGGTGTAAGAAAGGCAAAAATAAGTAAAGAGTTATTGTCATGTCGTTATTTAGGGAAATAAAGAAATGTTTACAGCAAGGAAGATGGAATAAAGGAAAGACTAAATGAAGAGAAGACATGAAAGACAAAGGATTAGGAATCGCACTTCAAGAGGAACTTGAAAATATTGGCAAACGAATATGGGAAAGGATGCAGACCAAAGAAAATTAAAATAGAAAAAATACCCTGAGGTTCTTCTATTTTCCCATCTTCTTGTCTTTCTTGTGCTTCCTCATGAATTCTTGATCCTTTGAATTAAAAAGAAGAGCAGGTTAACTTGAAACAATTGATGGAGAGATAGGATACAATGAGATCTTGGAATTTTGGAAGGGTGGAAAGGGCAGAAAGCGTTAGAGGAATAAAACAACTGTAATTTATTTTTATGGAAAGAAAAAGAATGGAAGAAAGGACAATTAAATCATGGACAGAAAATGCAACATCTATAAACATAAAAGGAAACGAAACAGATGTAAGAAAGGCAAATAAAAAAAAGAAAGACTGATTGTTATCTCTTTATATAATGTTTACAACAGGAAAGATGGGATAAAGCAAAGACTAAATGAAGAGAAGACAAGAAAGTCAAAAGATTAGGAATCACTCTTCAAGAGGAACATGAAAATATTGGCAAACAAGTAAGGGATGCAGGCCAAAGAAAATTAAACCAGAAAAAATACTTTGAAGTTCTTCTCTTTTCACTTCTTCTTGTTTTTCTTGTACTTCCTCGTGATTTCTTGATCCTTTGAATCGAAAACAAGAGCAGGTTAAATTGAAAACTGATGGAGAGATAGGAAACAATGAGATCTTGGAATTTTGGAAGGGTGGGAAGGGCGGAAGGTGTTAGAGGAATAAAACAACTGTAATTACTTTTTATGGAAAGAAAAGAATGGAAGAAAGGAAAATTTAATAATGGGTAGAAAATGCAAATACAAAATCTTCAAACCTGTGGGATAATGGAACAGCTTAATATATATAACTGTAAACAATTGGAAAATTATTATTTATGCTGCAATGAAGCAACAAAGGAAGAACAAAATAAGTAGAAAATATAATCATAAAAGGAAAAGAAAAAGAAACAGATGTAAGAAAGAGAAATAAAAAAGTAAAGAGGGATTATCATCTCTTTATTGGGGAAATAAAGAAATGTTTACAGCTAGGAAGATGGAATAAAGGAAAGACTAAATGAAGGGAAGACATGAACAATGAGAAAGAAATAAAGAAGTAGAAAGAGTGATATAAGGACAAAGAGAACCAACTCAGAACCAATCTGTTGCTAGATAAACATGTATTTCAAGAAAACATGTTGATAATGGAAGGAACTCATCAACTGAACAGACAAGCAAATCATATTTTGGTTGAATTCTCGAACACTCGTGTCATATTTTCTGGCTGGTGACTGTACTGCAACACCTGCAAACAACCATTTGTGACAGGACTGTATAACATGGTGCACAGTAGGCAATTCCCACCAGCTATATGTCAATGAAAAGAATACTATGAGGGTTAGAGTTATAGGAAAAATCTGTAGGCAATCAGATGATCAGCATGTGAATTGGAAACGTCAAGTATGCAAGGTCAGGGTTTTAAGTGAACGAAAAAACTGTGGGGGTCCCTCAAAGGGGTGTTGCTGATGTAAAAATGTGAGTGGCTTAAAAACACCCAAGCTAAAAATCTGCGCTTAGCATACTGTGCCGCCTGGCTTGTATTTTGCTGTTTCTGTCATTCCATCCAGATATATGATACAACAAATAATATTACACCTACAACAAGCCAGGACTATTGGTTTTGCCAATGGTTGTTAGTTGCTTAAGATAAATAACAAGAACTATGGCTTCGTTGTATGTAAAATAAAAAATGCTTTAGTTCTAAAATGATGAGACTGTGAAAGAACTATAAAGAGTCTCTTTGAAATTACCTCACAGGCAGTGAAGGGTGGAACTCCTGCAGAGACGATTATTTTTTCACCCTTTTAACTGAGGACAAAAACAGAGGGCCGGAAAGGGACCCGTCTCAGCACTTGCTTTTTAGAACTGCTGGTGCTGCACACCGGCAGAACCTGGCCCACTTAAAGCACAGGGATCTCATCAGTTCACTTGCTGATTAATCTTTTGTTTCCTGTAAAATATTCTAAATGTCTGATGATTTCCATACACAAGACAGATTGGAGAGTGGACATCAGCCACAATGTTGTTCACACTCCCTCAGGAGGTATATGGGTGAAAGAGGGAGTTAATGGCATCAGGTGCAATCAGTGCCATCATAAGGACTTTAAGGGCTTTGTGAAAGAAATATCGGGCCCAGTTTTGGGTCAACTTTGAATTTTATTGTAAATTGTTTGCTAATTAAAGCCCTTTGTAAACAGGAGTGAGATGGAGAGAAAGATCCCTTTGCCGGGCCACATTGGAAGGCGGGGTCCGGGGAAGTTGGGCACTTTGCCCATGCCTTTGAATGTCTCTGGGTACAATATGGAAGCAATGTTCATAGGTCGCAGGCACAGCAGCAAGCATTCGTCACTGTCAACTTTACAGAACTTGGAGGAAATCATTACCTCATACAGAGTTTTAGGAATTTAGAGAAACTGATTCACAAGAATATGGGCCCGATTCACAGAACTAACTTAAGACAAAATCCTAAACTTACTACCATTTTAGTATTCACAGAAGGCACTTACTCATTTTGGTATTCACAGAAGGCACTTACTCATTTCGATATAAAGTTAGGAGTCCTAACTTTACTACTCATAAACTGAGAAAAATACTAACTTTGAGACTTTCCTAATTCACAGAAGGCATTTAGGAGTCCTAAAGTTAAGACGCCTAACTTTAGGACTCCTAAATGCCTTTGGTGAATACCGAAAGTCTTAAAGTTAGGATTTTTCTCAGTTTAGGAGACCTAAAGTTAGGACTCCTAACTTTAGGACCCTAAGGGCCCGATGTAGGAGCCCTAATACCGGTCGGAAACGGCCGATTTCGGCTTTTTCCGACCGGTATTAGGGTTTTCTAATGTAGGAGCATGCTTTACAGAATCGGTATTTTACCGAATCTATATTTACAGATTCGGTAAAATTACCGAATCGGTAAATACAGACTCGGTAAAAATACTGAATCTGTAAAAGCACATGTAGGTAGCACATCTTTGAGTGCTGCAGGCCTTTTAGATTCGGTATTTTACCACCCAATCCAATTGGGTGGTAAAATAACGAATCCAGGTGTGCATGCACATCTGTGCATGCACACCTGTGCAATGTGACACACAGACATGCCCTTAGGGCATGTCTGTGTGCCACATGGCACACAAGTCTGGAATTGGGGTGCCAGAGGGTGTCAAAGTGACACCCTCTGCACCCTTGCAAAAATCGGAATTTACCGAATCGGTAAATACCGATTCGGTATTCACCATTGATTCCTATGGGCTTCAAGGCCCATAGGAATCAATGGGGGATACCGATTCTGTATTTACCGAATCTGTAAATACCGAATCTTATAGATTCGGTATTTACCGATTCTGAAATACCTACATGTGCCCCCTTCTATTTTACCACTTCTTAAATACCGAATCGGTAAAATTCGGTATTTTGGAAGTGGTAAAATAGAATTACCTACATCTAGCCCTAAATGCCTTCTGTGAATACCGAAAGTCTTAAAGTTAGGATTCTTCTCAGATTAGGAGTAGTTAAGTTAGGAGTCCTAACTTTAGGACTCCTAAATGCCTTCTGTGAATACCGAAAGTCTTAAAGTTAGGAATTTTCTCAGTTTAGGAGTAGTAAAGTTAGGACTCCTAACTTTAGGACTCCTAAATGCATTCTGTGAATACCCAAAGTCTTAAAGTTAGGATTTCTCCCAGTTTAGGAGTAGTAAAGTTAGGAGTCCTAACTTTAAGACTCCTAAATGACTTCTGTGAATACCGAAATGAGTAAGTGCCTTCTGTTAATACCAAAATGAGTAAGGGCCTTCTGTGAATACCAAAAATGGTAGCAAGTTTAGGATTTTGTCTTAAGTTAGTTCTGTGAATCGGGCCCAAAGTTTGCAAAATAATTAATTACAATCACTTGTGGGAGAATAAAGCGTCAACATAGGGGCTTTGCTAAATACCTTAGCACTTCATGCCAAAGTACACTTCAGACAGCTCGTCTAAATCATATACCAGATGTTTCTACTGACTTTGATAGTAAACATGACCTAAAAGCAAAGACAAACACTTTATAAATTGCCCTTTGGGATAAGACTGTCTGCTTGTGCCAAGCTACCAAGGGGGTGAGCAGGGGTTATCTAAAGTGAGTAATCCCCTTACCCTGACTAGAAAGGGACAAAGGTGCATACCTCTGCTAAATAGAGAACCCCATTCCTAACACACCATTTCTCACTCACTTACTCTGGTACTTGGTGCAACTTCACTTGCTGCACCTTTGACAGCTACATGTGGTAACTTATTAGTTTTCTTTAGAATGTAACTGTAGAATTAAGAATATATGACATCCTTTTAGAATAGTGTTGTGATAGAATGTAGAATGCTGATCTGCCAGTCTGAGTTGTAATTCAAGGCAGCAGCACCCTTTTTATATCTTCCCGAATTTCATGTGTGAAGGAAGTTACTACAATTCTGGCGACGTTTGGATCCGAACCTACATGGGATTTCCGTTCCTAAATCTTTTTTTCTTCAAGTGGTACAGCTGGAGGAATTGCATTTTTTGGGGGGGGGGGCGGGGGGGGATTTATTTCAAGCTACGAGCACCGCATGCTAGAATTACGGAAACGAGGGCATTCAACAAGATAGAAGAAAGCCAGGATGTCATTTTAAACATCTTCAATTCCTTCCTGTAAGTAACCTTCTTACCGGTATCTTTAATGACCTTCACATGTGCATGTGGCGCTCAGATTCAAATGATGCCTGCCCCGCGCTCCACTGATTGTATGGACGTTCACAGCAGCCGTTCTTTCAAAAGATGCTGCATTCTTCAAGAAGCCTCCCCGGTTATCTTTGTTTGATGCATAGCTGCGCAGTGCAGGTGACGTGCTGCGTGATCTGACTTAGAGGTCGCGCATGGCGGCCATTTTGCCAGCTGATTGCAGTTACATCGGAACTGATGGAATTTATTGGTATTTGGGAGCCAAAGGAAATTATCTGGTTTTATCAGAACCCAGAAAGGACATTAAGAAATACAAGTAAGCATACAGTATTAATTTTTTTCCATTTTTATAAGTTTCATCATCAGTGCGAGAGTGCTGTACTGCACATTGTGTATACAAGAATCGATTTATTTGTTCAAGACTATTACATTTGTTGAGGCAAAATTCAAGAATCAAATATATTTATTTATTTAACTTTCAAGAATCGATTATTGTGCTTGAAACTCCACAGATTATTTAGCTTCTTTGTGTTTCTTTTGGACTGTGATTTATTTTAGTTCACCATGCCTTCCACTAGTGATAGTGCCTCTGCTGGTGAAAAACCTCATTACATGGCATGCACCTCAGTTCTCCAAGAGAATTCATAGAAGTGGCTAGGGATCCACCTGTGGCTTGGATTTACAGGAAAGAGTACTTCCTCAATTATATTGCGAATTTGGAGGATGTTAATGGTTCATTTTCTCCAGAAAGAAAGAAAAGGATCCTTATGTTGGGTTTGGGTCCTGAAGGCTTTCAAATTTACAACCAATTACATACAGAGTTGGGGGAGACATGGATGTTTTCAAAGCAGCTATACTTGACCTTGATGATCATTTTTCACCCAGTGTGTGTATTGCTGTCACCAGACATGCATTTTTTAAAAGAAAACAAGACAAGCACGAAAACATTGAGGATTACGTATCTGCATTCAGAAAATTAGCTGTCAAATGTAGATTCGCACAGCTTCACGATGAACTTATACGTGATCAGATTGTTATATACACAAAAAACAAAACAATCCAAGATAAGTTGTGGGTGGAAGGAGAAGGTTCTTTGAAAGGAATTATTACTATGGTAAAAAAAGCAGAATTGTCTTATCGATGTGCCTAAGTTACACTAGCCAATGACAAAAAAGAAGTGGAGGTTGTTAATAAAATCTCTGATAGTAAGGTTAGCCATAAGAACAACAAGGATTTCAAAGCAGGAGGTCATAAGAAAGACAATGTAGAGAGTAAAAAATATTCTGAATTAGTCTGTTTTAGGTGTGACAGTTGTTTCCACTCAGCGAATCACCCTAAAGGCCCTGCTAAGTCAACTAAATGTTTAGTATGTGGTGTCATAGGATGTTCTGCTAAGGTGTGCAGGAAAAAGATGCATAAGAATTATAAGGGTAAACGAAAAACAAGATGGCGGATTGAAGGTGCCGCTGGGTGCAGCTCGACAACGTCGCTCCCACCACCTTACGGAGAGCAGATAGCAGATTAGCAGATTAACAGATACTATCTGTCACAACAGGCGGCAACTGAAACGGTGCGAAATAACGGAAAGCGTTTCACCGGCAACTTGCTACAGACTGCTGGAGCTTCAAAGAAACGCTTTAAAGAAACGCGGAAGGCTGGATGCGACTTTTGTTTGTGGGCGGCAGCGGCTGCGGCGGTGTCCGCGAGCGAGGAGCTGAGACAGGCTGCGCACGCTGGGCTCGTTGGTCCCTGCTGACGTGGTTAGGATCTGCCGGCCCAGGATCGAGTGGAAACTTCAGAAGTATCGTGGAGAGGGGATTAGCCAGCCCTTCGGACCAACGGGACAAGTTTGACAAGCAGGATCGGGATCAGACTGCCGCTTTGTTGCTGGGGAGCGTTTTTGAGGCAGAGAAAGGCGGAGCTGTCATGGCTCCGAAGACTCAAGCAAGAAGCACTAGAAATGTGAAAGGAGCAGGGAACTCTGAGGAGAATGTTACCACAGCTGCAGTCAATGGCCTAGCAAAGAGGAAGGCGGCGGCGGCTGCTGCAGCTAAGGCTAAAACCCCAGCTAAGCCTCACGGAACAGAGGTAGTGATTACCGCTGTCACGGCAGTGAAGAACTTGCTCAATTCCGGGAGTCAAGACAAAGTAGTTAGCATGGCTGGTAAGCAACAACAACAACTATCATTAATGCTTGCTATTGCGGATAAAGATAAAGCTGCCAAAAATAAAGAAGCTAATTTAGCCACAAATCTAGCGCCGGCAGGGGTCAGTAAAGAGACTGGGCAGATAACTGATTATGGAGACTTGAATACAGATTTGAGGGGAGACCCCCAGAGGGCTTCGGGAAAGGAGGGAAAGGAGGTGTGTGTAATCGAGAGTGGGCATGAGACTGAGAATACTGTGGCTCCAAAAGATAATGATACTGATAAAGGGAAAGAGAAGGAGATTGAAAATGGAGCAGCTAAGCTGATGCCACAGGTGCAGACACTTGCACAAATCTCAGACTCTGGCTCTGACATTAGAAAGGACCCCGCAGCCACCAACCCGACTCAGATGAACGGCGAAGCTATAGCAGTTGTGGCTACGGGCACTCAGATCTTAGCTCCAGTTATTAGAAGTTCTAAAGATAAAGTAGAAGAGAGCAGTGGTATACATGTAGAGTCGAATGATGAATATGAGGAATTATTGGATGAGGAGGAGGGCAATATGGCGAGCTCATTACAGGATAACTGGAAAACAGTGACACGGAAAAAAGGAAAAGGGAAAGCCAAAAATAAAATAAGGAGCAAGAAAAACACTAATCAGTCTACTCTTTCCTCTACAATAAACTTGGCTAATAATAACCGTGGAAAATCTATTATTGATGATAGCCCCTTGCGTAATTGGATTAAAGCTAAGGGAGGAGTTAAAACAATGGCGTTACGCCTGTCAGGCAATAACTCCACAGAGCCATCAACTCCGTTGCTATTGAATCAGGACACTCAAGATATTCATGATATCGGTTCTGACAATTCGCCCACTCCTACAAATCAATCGATAGTAAGTGAGCATAATGGGGCACAAGATCTACAATTATACTCTACCTTAACGGAGGATGGGATTGAGAGGGCCCTAAATGTGGACAAAATTATTGCTTCAGTAGAGGTAGATTCAGATCAGGCCATGCAAATTACGAAGGAAATTACGAAGAAAATATACCAGGAAGCCTCCTCTTCGGAAATCCCTTTTATGGCATTAATTTTGCATATGCTGACCGAACAGAGACAAGAGGCGCAACAACATTTTTCACAACTTAAGGAGGATAGTGCTAAAATCCAGTCTTACTTGCTCGAGGTCAATGGGAAAATGAACAAAGTAACTCAAGAAGTAGAGGAACTTCAACAACGAGTGGCACAAATAGAGGAGACTTCGGTCAAGCACAATCAGAAAAGTATTGGGCACGAGGAAGAAATTCGGGCCTTACAATCCAAGATGGAGGACTTGGAAAATAGGCAAAGAAGGCAGAATCTCAGACTTTTTGGGATCTCGGAGGGGGCTGAAGGGGCGGACATCAGAGCTTACATAGTTAGACTATGCCAACGTGCCTTCCCTGATCTCGCGGACTGGGATTGGGACTCTCAGATCCAAAGAGCCCACAGGCTGCCTTTAGTTAATAGAAACAGAGACAACAAGTATCCACGTCCTTTTCTGATTTATTTTGGAAATTTTCTGTAGAGACAAGCGGTTTCTTTAAAAGCTAAACCCAACTCTCCGATTACCACCGAGGATGTGACCTTCTTTGTTCGCTCAGATTTGTGCAAATCTACTATGGACAGACGATGGAAACTGCGCCAGCTAATCGACTCTTTTAAAACCGTAGGGGCTCAGGTTTTCCTCCAAGAGCCTGCATGTTTAAAGGTTATGAAAGACGGGCATACGTATTATTTCAATCAGGTCAAGGAGGCAGAAAAGTTGCTAGATAAACTTACAAAAACATAATTAATATAATTCTATACCTGTGGGATTGCTAGGTGAAAAGGTCTGATTAATGTGACAACTTACAGGATGAAAAGTGAGGATAGGGGATACAAGACAAGCTAAACTTTGTAAAAATGGCACACGTAAGGTGGGTGGTGGAAAGCGGCGGGGAGCTGCACCGATGAGAGGCTGCCCTACCAATAGGCAGTAGATATAAAGGGGGGGTGTTTTTCTGTGGCACAGGGGGGGGGAGAAAGGAAGGGGGGGGAAACAAAAAAGACAAGACAAGTCAAGGCGAAGGTGAAGTCACAATGTACTTAATAAGAAAGAGAGCTTTATGGAGTTATAAGAAAAGGGAAGAGGCTTTTTCTTTATTGTATGTAAAATGATGTACTGCAGGTGTCTTGCCTGGAACGTATCAGGCCTGAACAACAAGACTAAAAGAAATCTAATCTATCAAGAGTTAAAGATGTATGATGCACAGATAATAATGCTTACAGAAACCCATATTTGTTATAAAGATAAACAATTGTTGGGTCAATTGGGATACGAATTGGTGACCTGCACGACTTTAAATGCACAGATAAGAGGTGTGGCTATCTTAAAGAAAAAACACTGGCAAGGGGAAGTTGTTAAAACAGCAGCAGATAAGGGAGGGCGGTGGGCAATAATGCAGATGAGATTGGAAGGTACTTTATATGTTTTTTGTTCAGTGTATGGTCCTAACAAAGATGAGCCACAGTTATTTGATTGGTTGAATATGGAATTATTATCTTGGTCAGGAGAACTTATTCTAATGGGAGATTTTAACTGTGTTTTGAACTATCAACAGGATACAACTAAAAAAGGTGTTGGGCTACGTATGCGCCAAACAAGAGCAGCTATATTGGAACTAGCTAAAATATACAATATAAAAGATATCTGGCGAAGTTTGTATCCAGGGTTACCCGGTTTCACGTATTACTCAGCTCCTCATAAACTCTGCTCTAGGATTGATCTAGCTTGGGCCTCGGACGAAGTAATGAGCAGAGGAGATATGAAGGTCATGCCAAAAATTTCTTCGGATCACAATCCTATAATATTTACCTTTGATCTGGCCTTAGGTATAAAAAAAAGACGCTCTTTCTCTTTTCCAAGATATTTACTCTCAGATGAGGTCTTTGTTACCATGCTTAAAAAACAGATAAAGGAGTTCATTTTATATAATAAAGATACTGCTAGTTTGCTCTCAGTTTGGGACGCTTGCAAGGCCTTTATCAGAGGAATAACTCAACAATATATATTTAAACAAAATGCATCAAGGAAAAGAGAAACAAAGCTAATGACAGATAATATTCTATATATCGAAAAACTTTTGGCAGACAAGCTTAGAGATGGGGAACGGAATAGCGGAGATATATTAATGTTAGAAAGTAGACTTATAAATATACGTACAGGTATGAAAAGTTCTTTTAAAGAAAAAAACAGTTGTAAGATACTTAAATACAGATTATCACAATATGAATCTGGAGATCGAATAGGAAAGCTCTTGGCTTACAAAGTAGCAGAGGACCGAGCATCTACATTAATTAAAGCGATAAAAGGTCCTAATGGTATTATTTATACACAGCCGGGAGACATAATGGAGCAATTTGCTTCATATTACGATGAACTATACACTCCTGAGAGTAGGGCTAGGCCAGAGCAGATCCAATCTTATTTAAATGACAATCTTCCCTCGGGACACTTTTTAGACCAGGAGATTTTGGATAACTTGGAACTTGATTACACATTAGAAGAATTGCGCTTAGCGGTGTTCTCGCTCCCCTCTAATAAAGCGGCAGGAGAGGATTCGATTCCGATCGAATTATATAAGATATGTGCAGAAGAGCTACTTCCTTTATTCTGCTCAGTGATTAACTCTATAGGCATATCTGGCAAGGCCCCGGACTCTTGGAAAACAGCGAAAATTATGTTTTTTTTGAAAAAAAAAAAACCTCCAATGGAATGTGGGTCATATCGGCCTATTTCTTTAATAAATGCTGATGCTAAGGCCTATTCCAAACTAATATCAAGGCGATTTGCAGCTATTATGCCGCAGCTAGTTAATGATCAACAACATGGCTTCATTGAGGGAAGGGATACTACCGCCCACATCAATATGGCGGTCACGGCATTTGATGTTGCTGCAACTAATCTCACCCCACTCGGTATGATATTACTGGACGCAGAAAAGGCGTTTGACCGCGTGGGGTGGGATTATCTGTGGAAGGTGCTAAAGCAGTATGGGTTTAGAGATCGCTTCCTTGGAGGTATACAGGCGATATACAGAGACCCTAACGCTAAAATTAGCTATGCCGGAGCACTTTCATCAACGTTTATTATATCAAGGGGGACCCGACAGGGGTGCCCACTTTCACCCCTGTTGTTTGCCCTCTCTATGGAGCCCTTCATAAACGCCTTGCAGAACCAAAAGAAGATATCTCCAGTTGAGCATGAAAATAAAATTCTTAAAATCACTGCATATGCTGATGATTTAGCTATATTTACTACTAATGTTTTAGACGCTCTAGCAGGAATTACAGACGAAGCGGTAAAATTTGGAGAGATTTCCGGTTACAAATTAAACTTTAATAAAACTCAAACCATCATGAACTACCAAGCTAATCAATCAGTTACTGGGTTATGCAATTCGGCCGTTTACTTAGGGGTGACCATATCTTCTAAAATAAATGAAATAATCAAATTGAACTATGAACCTTTACTCAAACAAGTTACCACGATGCTTAAAAAGTGGCATAAAATTCCGCTGAATATTCTGGGAAGAATTAATTTGATAAAAATGAATATATTGCCCAAATTTTTATATTTTTTTCGCTCTATTCCCCTTCGAGTACATAACATCTTTTTTAAGAAATTGGAAGGAATATGTAGTAGCTTCATATGGAGCTATAAAAAACCTAGGAGATCAATAGCGATACTAAAACTATCTTTAGAGAAGGGTGGATTGGATTTCCCGGACTTTAAGTCTTATTATTTTGCATCCTTTATAGGGCGTTTTAGAAGCTTATTAAATAAGAATAAAACTCTTTTTTTTCACCAATTCATGTTAGGGACAAATGCATCTCAATTTTTAACTAGAATTCAAGATCCAAACTTTTTCAAAAGAGTAAAATTTAAGACAGCAAGGGATATCGTAGGAATGTTTAATTTAGTTATGAAGTTTTGCGACACTTCCTTTTTTCATTCAGAGTTACCTCTATGGGATAACCCAGGGCTACCAGGTATTTTTAATGATAGAACTGGGAGAAAGTGGGCTGAATACGGGATTAAGAGATTGGGAGACTTATATGGTCACGAGGGGTTCCTACAGTTTCCTACTTTACAATTAATTTATTCACTACCAAGTGAGATGATACTTAAATACATGCAAGTAAGGGACTATCTGGTGCGGAAAAGGAACTTAAAAAAAATTACTAGCTCGGATATCTGGGAAGTTCTGTATAGCTCCAAAGAGAAATCAATAATTAGTACAGGATATAAACAGTTTTCCCAGCATAACTCGGACGATTGTCCTCGACTGTCTCAAAAATGGATGCTTGCATTGGGAACTAATGTGACCCCCCAGAATATCTCTAATGCTTTCATAGTCCTCAACAAAACAATACATTCTTCAAGCATAAAACTTCAACTATACAGAACGGTCAGTCAACTTTATTATACCCCTCAGATAATTGCCAAATGGTCACGAAATAATGAACGTACTAAATGCCCTAAATGCGACTTGATTGCAGCGGATCTTATTCATATGATCTATTCTTGTCCAGTTTTGAACCCTTTCTGGAGAGAAATAGAATCTACTTTATATGAGAAACAACTGATCAGCTCCCCACTTACTTCATCTATGGTGTTACTCTATATACATGAGAAGGGGCATGATAATAGAAGCTGGCTAGATATAGCGATTTCTTGTGCCAGATTGGTAGTTACTAGAGCCTGGATATCACCGAATCCACCACAGAGGTCGGAATGGCTCATGCTAATACATGAAATATACACTATGGAGAAGGCCCTTGCTAAAAACAGGAGTAAGAAAGCCGTAGATAGAATGGAAAAGATCTGGGCTAATTTTGTCTAAACATTAATGGAATTTGAGATGTACTTGCTTGTTTTTCATTTTCTTATACATGTCTTTTTGTTCAGGTTAAAGAGTAACATATAAAGATTGTTGTTTGAACTAATGTATGTACGGTCTTCCCGATGTCAGTCTAAAAGTACGATATTTCCTTCTTATTTGTTTTTTTTTTGCTTGTGACTTGTCTGTCAAATAAAAACTTTATAAAAAAAAAAAAAAGAATTATAAGGGTAAAGTATCCTGTATTCAAGAAACAGACCTAGATTATAGTTCATCTTCTAGTGAAGATGGTGCTCAAGTGTTGTGGTAGAATGCAGACTGCTGATCTGCCAGTCTGAGTTCTCAGTCAGTCAGTCAGTCAAATATCTTTATTTCGGCTGTTACTGCCATAAAAGCACAGAGAATGTTACATCACAAAAACAGCATCATTAAAAAAACACAATCCTACTAAAAGGAAATATAGATGCAATTTAACATTTGAATCCCGATTAAGTTTTCAAACATCAATAGTTAGGGGGTCCCACCCTCCCCAATTAAATATCAGATGGGAGACTTAAAACATGAGTAGGAATCTCTGCCAAGGGCGCCTTCAGAGAATATTACATAACACCATCAATTAATTCAATATTTAAAAATATAAGTTAAACAAAAGAAGTTAAGAAGAGCTAATCTCATGATTAAGACAATTTAAAATCAAGAATTGATCTAAAATAAAACAAGATTAGCGAAGTTCTATACTCTATTTTTTCAGTAGTTGTCTACGTTTGCACCACACTGCAAATAGGAACTTGGAGATTACAACAGCGATTACGGGGTAAGTATTATATTTTAATATCCTGTAAACCTCTCTAAAATTTCTTATACCCAGGTTTCTACAAAGTTGAAGGACCCATTTAGATCTAGGCAGACTATAGGCGGGACAGAAAAAGATCACATGGATCTTGGTATTTTCTGCTTCGGTGCACCCAGGACAAAGTAATTTAGTAGCTCCCGCCCAGTTATCAGTAAATGCATAGAGCGGAAGCATCCCGTGTCTGAATTGTATAAACAATTTCTTAGCTGCAAGGGGTTGAATAGAGTCCAAAAACCAACTCCAGACTGTAGTGCTGCTTTATATCCAAGAACTTGGAGGTCAGATTGGATGAGTCTACTGACTGGAGAATGCTTGCCAATCTATGTTCTTTCAGGGCAAATATTAATGATTTTTTGGATGTGGCAGGACACAGACTATTCCTCCCTATAGCACCGAATACATTCCTAATGTAGCACAACCAGGATATGTTACCCGCCCCCAGGATGGACATGATGGATTTTAATTCCTCCCTGGAATTTCCTAACTCTGGCGTAGACCATAGACGTCGCCAGTAAAGTAGTGGTCGGAAAGAAATCAGGTTGGCAATGGGAATAATGCCCAAGTCCATCCTTAATGGAATTAAGGGGGTACTTTTTGGGAGACCTAGAAGTTGTCACAAAAAATTATTTTCAGTCCATGTAATAGTGTTAATAGGACAGTAACCCCAAAGTTCTGCACCATACAACGAGGCCCCCCTAGCTTGGACCTTATATATTTCTGCGGGGGGGCCAATGACCTTTGCGGAACAACTCTTATAGACTTTTAATATCCCCCCGTTGCCTGAGTTAGTTTTAAATTTGCCTTAGTAATTTGCGGTCCCCACTCCATTTAGTTGTTAATGTTAAGTCCCAAATAGTCAAATATAGGCACCCTCTCTAGGGCCCGATGGTCCATCTGTGGGTGAGGGCAATTGGTGGAATCAGCATGGAAAACCATTTACTTAGTTTTCTGTATATTTATCTCCAAGTTCCTTTTTTTTACAGAAATGACTAAATTCCTCTAAAACACGCTGCATCCCTGTAGGAGATTTAGAGAGGAGCAGCGTGTCATCCGCAAACATTAAGGCTGGTATTTTGCGGTAAGCAAGTCTTGGAGAGTCAATGTCCTTAACAGCTAAAAGCACTTCGATTAACCCATTTAAGAAGAGTGTGGGTGCGAGCACACAGCCCTGTCTCACTCCCTTCTCAACGGGAATAGAAGCTGTTAGTCCCCTGCTTTTTCCAAATCTTATTCTAGCAAACGTGCCTTCATGAAGGCGTTTCAGCTGTTGACAAGGATAAGCTGGAGAGCCCATGTCAAGAAGTATGCCCCATAACTGATCTCGATCTACCATATCAAATGCGGATTTGAGGTCCACGAATGTTAGATAGAGAGAGCCTCCCTCCAACGTTATGGTTTTCCAATAGATCAGTTGTAATCTAAACAGCTGATCTATGGTTGAGGTTTTGTTTGGACCTGAAGCCTGCTTGTAGGGGAATTAGTATATTATGATCATCCATCTAATCCTGCAATCTTCCCAAAAGAACACAGGCAAAAATCTTTTGTGTTACATCTATTAGGCTAATTTGCCTATAATTTTCCGGTTCTTTTTTTTTTTTTTATAAATAGGGATGATCTCAGCTCCTGCCCAGGTTGAAGGGGGTGCCAGACCAAGAAATATTGCATTAAAAAGGGTCTGCAAGTATGGGACCCACACTACCTGTTCAGTTCTGAACATGTCTCCAGGGATCCTGTCCAGCCCGGGCGCCTTGTTTGGTAAAACTTTGGCCAAAACCACTGTAACCTCAGCCAATGAACAGGGAGGGTATGTCGCCAGTGGAAACAAGGATTTGATCACTGTCAGGTGACCTCGTCTCGTTGGTTCCAATCTGGGGCTTAGCATATAAAAGTTTAAAATGGGCACACCAAACTTCTTCCCCGAGGTTTGGCTTGATTGCTGACCTGCCCTCAGTTTTTCCTGTCTTTACCAGGTTCCAGAATACTCTTGTATCATTTTCATCTAGGGCTTTCTTAATGGCCTGCCATCTATCAGCTTCCCATTCTGATTTTGCTGCTAAAATACTTTTCTTAAAAAACGCCATTGCCTCCCTGATACGTGTAGGATCTCTCTCTCTCAATGCAGTCAACAGGGTGCTCTTTGCATCCTTACATGCCCTATTGTACCAGGGGTTCTTTTCCCTTTGTGGAATTCCTTTTTTTGATTTGCTACTATAAAAAACTCTGCCAGAGTCCCAATCAAATCCTGATGATTTTTGCCCAGCTCCTCTTTGGGGTCAACGAGACTATCACTATCTAAGATAGAACTTGACTTTTCTAATGAATGATTGATTTATACAAAGAGGCCAACGCTTCTCGAGAGTGTACATACAACCCCCAGAGGATTCTTTTGCTTCCATCAATAGCTGTTAGATTCGAGGTTGGCGGATCAATCGGATCCTGCCCTTCAGCCAATTGGAAGATATCCAAGGTTACAACCAGCAAAATGTGATCACTTTCTGCACGGGTTTGAACATGGAAATTCAAAATCCTATGCCAGATTTCCACATTTACCAAAATGTAGTCAATATTGGATACCTGGCCGTTCCTTTTAAAGGTGAAGTTCCCCGGGTTATCGGCCGGTAACCGGCCATTGCATGCCCTCAGCGAGTACATGAGTATGAGTGAGGTCAACGGTAAAACTAGAGGAGTCCACCCCTTAATTGGGTTAAGGTTGCACATAGGAATTGCCCAGGTCGAGTCATCTTCACACGTAATTGAATATGGTAAGCCATTAAGAGGTTTGTAGTGGCAATTAAAATCCCCTCCAATGATAGGATATGTTTGGTTGGGCAGCATGGGAGAAATACTGCCAGGCAGTCTAACATCTGCGAGGTCTGCCCTTGCCTCACAGGACGGGAATAAACATTAATAATAGCCACCTTTGGGAAATTACTAAATGAGAGAATAATGCATAGAATGTCAGGGGAATGGGTTTCTAACCTTTTTACTGTACAACTAAGATGTATACCAACGCAAATAGTAAGGCCCCCCGACGGTCTCCCCCTTAGACCCTGCATGGCCGCTTTATAGTATGTAGCAAACCCGGTTCTATGTAAGGGTTTCAATGCCCAGGTCGCTTGGAGTAGGCAGATCTCATGGGTATCAATAAATTCACCCCCATCAGGAAGATCCATTTTAGCATTGAAACCAGCTACATTACATGACAAAATCCTTAGGCCCTGTGGTGTTTGTACTTTGTTACACTGCAGGGCTGTAGGGGGCACCTCCACTTTCCGAAGCCATGAGCGTGTTCTCCTCCTCTTCTCCAGGGGCGATCTCATAAAAAGCCTCCATATAGCTATCATCTCCTCCTATATTATTCTCTACTAACACCTGACTATTACTAAACAGTGGTATCTGGTTGGTAACCACATCTCCTAGCAACCTTTGTACTTTCAAGGCCTGAGGCGCACAAGTAAGATCCCCCTGTGGGTTCAGTTAGCCTAACGTTTCTCCCCGTGGACTTTGAAGTGGAACCTGAATTGGACATAACAAGTGATTCAAATGTAAATGTAAATGTACAGGAATTTATATAGCGCAAATCACCGAGCGGTTTCTAAGCGCTTGCTTAGGGAACCCGTCCTGGTATTCCCCTGTGAGATAACCCCAGCACGGTATTCGCAAGGTGAAAGCCAGGCATCCCGCCACGAGGGGCCGTTGTGGAGATTAAGAAAGCTATTGCCCAGAGTTGCAGAGTGTGAACCCGTGAATCGAGTAGGCACCGGAGCGAGAATTGTCGAGTCCATGGACATTTTTTTAGGACTCAAGACCCCGCCGAGCTGGGAATTGAACCCTGGTCCCTGGCTGACCTCTGCTTCCAGGTCTGCCTCCTCTAACCAGTGAGCCACACTTCTCAAAATTCAATAGTTTTTCCTCTATTAATGATAGTCTTTCAAGGATTGGCGCAAATGATGATATAAGTAGGGCCCCAATTTTTCCCAATAACCATCATCAGTATGAGCTGGATGAGCAGCAACCAAGTCCAGGATTGAGGCGCCCAATAGTAGAGGAGGGTGCTGAGGCTCTGGAATAGATGGCAACACTGCAGTCTCTGACCCTCCAATCCTGTTGGTTTTTTGGATTTTTGCAATTTTTTGTCACTGAGGGCCCCCTCCTCGTTTTTTCTTTGTCACTGGTTCCGGCACACGTTCCATAACCTGAGATGTGGATATGGGGGCTGACCTTGTTAAAACCCGTGATGATCTACCACATACTATTCCATTTGTCACTGGAGCCTCAGGAGGAGAGGTTGGAGGAGGCTCCAGGTTTGTAGAAGTGTTCACGAGTTCGTGTGGGGGCTGATTGCTACCTCCAACCAGAGCGTGGGAATTGGGATTGCTCAGGTGACCGTGCAGAAGTCAGACCCCCAAATAAGAGTGTTTCAAGTGTAGGGGGTCAAGCGATAAACGTCGCTCAGTCAGAGCTATTTCAAGAACCAACACAGAGGTTGCTCTACTTATAAACTGGTCCAAAGTCCCTGAAAATTCCATTACAGGATTCCTCTCCTTTCCTCCTCTCATGGTCATCACAGGATAGTGTCTAAATCAGCGGTAAGCCCGCAAGCTCAATCCCCCTCATCAAGAAACAGGCACAAAGCGGAAATAATTAACTGACCTTAGGATGTAGAAGGATTTAGAGGGGGGGCCCGGCCCGAACTCTTCCGTCCTCGAACGTGCTCAAACGGGCCCGCCCTTGGTCTGGGCTTTGCCCGGGTGCGTCCCGCGACGTGGAGGGGAAGGCTGCTCTTTATAAAGCGCTTGCGACTCCTCCCCCTCTCACCTGCGGGGCTTGTGCTGGGCTCGAGGTGTGCCCTGGGACTTGAAGTCCCACCAGGGCAAGTGACAGTCAGGGCGAGTGTTGCCGGGTGATAAAAAAAAACCAAAGTAGGAGGCAGCGCGACCTGAGCTTAGGCTCCCGCCAGGCTCAATACCCACAGTTAGGAGTTTAATTATTGCAGCAGGGCCCCTTCACGTTTCTGCGCGTCCCGCCTGAGTCTGAGTTCTAATTCAAGGCAACAGCACCCTTTTTAAATCGTCCTGCATAATACTTGAATAAAGAAGATTTACCGAATTTCATGTGTGAAGGAAGTTACTACACTACACCCTTGACTCACTTCAACTCCCTCTCACAATCTCCAATCCCTCACTCTTTCTAACACACTCACACTGCTTCAATCACTTCCTCGTACTAACTTTCACTTCTTCGACATACTCTCGAACTGGGATTCTCACTCACTTTCACTCTCATTAACACTTTAAACACGCTCACACATATACTTTTACTCAATCCCATTCACTTTCAGTCACTCACAAACAAACTCACAACTACATGCATACATAAGCTCGGAGGCTCCATAGTAGCAGCAGAGCAGTTATCTGGTGCTGTACATTGGAATCGGTAAGCCATGTTTCTTAACGAGTCACCAGACAGGACAGCAAGGGCATATTTGAAAATAGAAAGACCCATCTCAATCTCTCTCCCATCTTTTTTTATAGAACTGCCCTGCTCTGTTAGGTTTCTCATTGGCCTCAGGGATACACCTATGTGCGCCTTGCAGTCACATTCGAACAAATATACTGTGCTGACTGAGGCATGCACGGTATGTCTGCTAAATAAAATAAACTGTGCATCTGTAAGGGGACAGTAGTTGAAATACACTGCTCAGACATGCACAAGCCAGACATTCAGCTAGAGTGCTGTATTTTGAAACAACACTGTATTAGGGATGTTGCCTCATCCCGCTCCATCCCCTCCTCCTGTCATCAAGGAGCCAGAGATGAGTAGGAGGGAGCTGACAAAGCACTGGCAGTGTTAATGAAAACATGACATTTGCGTTTTAAACCCTTCAATGCTCATGACAAAGCAGTTCCGTCATGAGCATCGGTTGGGATGTGCTTATGACGGAACCGCTCCGTCATGAGCACTGCCCCTGGACGAAGCGCTGACGCTCCCCCCTCGGGTATCGATCTTGCCACCACAGAGGGGGATGGCAGCGGAAGAGTTTCCGCTGCCACCCCCGACCCCGCCCACGCTTCTCCATGATGTCAGGGAGCACAGCATCGGGGGAGAGGAAAGAGTATTTCCTCTCCCCTGATGTCTCAATACAGGGCATTCCTGCAGCACGATCGTGCACAGCATCACGATCGTGCTGCAGGAATGCCCCTACTAGGCACCAGAGATGTTTTTTCTTTGAAAAGGAAGTGATCTGTTTGACAAGGGTCTCTTCCTACAGGGGGCAAATAAATTAAAGACTTTTCTGCCCTCCCTGGGGCCAGATCGCGTTGGTTTTTTGGCATTTCTGGCCCCTCATTTAAAAAAAATGTGTATTCTGCCCCCCCCCCCCCGGGGCCAGATCGGCCCATGTATTTGGGGACAGAATACCCCACTAGACACCAGGGAGTCCTTTTATTATCTAAAGGAAGTGACTCCTTGGGCAAGGGTCGCTTCCTTAAGGGACACAATTTTACAAGTATTTTCTGCCCACCCGGGGGCTGTTTGCCTTGGTTTTTTGGATGTTTCTGGCTTGGGGGTGGGGGGGGGGGGCGAAAAGCCCACAAGAGCCAGGGATTTTTTTTTTAAAATAGAAATGACCCCTTGAGGAATGGTCGCTTCCAGGGTCCTCATTTTTTTTAAATGTGTATTCTGCCGTGTATTTGCCTGTCTGCCCCCAGGGGGGGGGCAGAATACCCCACTATACACCAGGGAGTCGTCCTTTTATCATCAACAGCAAGGTCACTTCCTTAGGGGACACATTTTTTAAAAGTCTTTTTTGCCCCCCGGGGACTGTTTGACTTGGTTTTTTGGCGTTTCTGGCCCCAGGGGAAGGGACAGAAAAGCCCACTAGAGCCAGGGATCTTTTTTTTTTTTTTTAAATGGCAGCCACCCCTTGCAGAAGAATCGCTTCCTGGGGCCTCATTGTTTTTTAATGTGTATTCTGCCCCCCCCCAGGAGCAGATTGGCCTGTTTATTTGGCAGAATACAAATTAAAGAATACCCCACTAGACACCAGGGACGTATTTGAAATTAAATTGGAAGCGAACCCTTGGGCAAGGGTTGCTTCCTGGGGCAGATTTTTTTATAAATTTGGGTTATGTTTTTTCTGCCACTCCTGGGGACAGATCTGCCACTTTTTTGGGGGCCTTTTTGCCCTAGGTGGGAAGGGGGAGGCAGAAAACCCTACTAGGCACCATGGATTTTTTTTATTTTGCAAGGGGGGTACTTTTTCTGCCCCACACTCAGACAAGCTCACCCGATCCCTTGGGCAAGTTTAACCTCCAGTTTTGCACAACCCTATATGAATGCACATCTGGCAGATTGACCAATTGGGTAGTGACATAGTGTGTTATAATGTTAATTCTTTTATTTTTTGTGAATTGCAATTGTAATGCTTTATTTCTCCCTTTCTGTTCCAGTTCAGTCCAGTTTCGTTACTTTTGGTTCTGCTGTTTGTGTAGTTGCTTGTGTTTGGTAAGAGACTTTTTTTTGTACAATGTAAATGTTTTTCATTTCTCTGCATGAATGTGTTTTTTGCAAATGGTGTAACAATTGCAGTATGTTTGGATTCTGTTTTTTGAGTATCAAAAACTTTTTTGCATTTGTGCTCGATGTGTATTTTGTTGTTTTGTGAGTAATTTGTTTTGTTCTTTTCTTTCTAGTGGGATATCATTTTTGCTGTCTCTCTGCAGAGTGGGCGCTGGTGAGTGTAGCGGTCTCTTGCAAGTGAATCGTATAGTTTTAGAGTATATTGATCTTTGTGATAAAGGCACACATTTTTTCACTTACTTATTTTGCACAGTGTTGGTTGTTGTTGACTTGTTTGTGCAGTCTCCTTTCTTACTAAGAATAATGGCTAGCAGCATGATTACTGCTCAGCAGGCTGTTTGTATGAATTTTGAGTCTTCTTCTGACCATGGTTCAGAGATTGACTCTGCATCTGAGGCAGAGGAGGCAGGGAAAGATTCAGGCAGTGAGTTCTTTCTCCACATGGCATCATGGGATGATGAAGCTATTCTCAGTGCGGATGAAGCTACTCTTAGTGCGGATGAATGCCTGTGTTAGAGGAGGACAATGATGTGCCGATAATGAGGCAAGAGGCATCTGGGCTACAGCCTGGCGCTGCAGGAATTCCCATTGGTATAGTGCGGCAAGAGGCATCTGGGCTGCAGCCTGGTGCTGCAACGCTTCCTGTTGAAAGTGCTGATGTCTGGGTTGCCCCAGGCATGGTGCAGCCGGCATTGCCAGACTTTACTGGTGTTCCAGGGTGTAGAGTGAATACTTAAAACTTGTTGCTGATAATTTTATTTCAGTTGTTTATGGACGATGTATTTTTGGCAGAGATTGTTGAGCAGACTAATTTGTATGCCAAACAGTTTTTGAGGGACAACAGTGCCAGCCTTAAGCCCCACTCTAGAGCTACCCGGTGGACTCCTACAAATCTGGAAAAGATGAACAAGTTCTTGGGTTTAACTTTTTTGATGGGCTTGCTAAGGAAGCCATCACTGTCTTCATATTGGTCTTCTAGTCCCTTGATGGCAACTGCTATATTTCCGGCAGTCATGCGTCGTGATAGGTATTTTCTTCTGCTTCGAATGATGCATTTTGTCGATAATGGTTTAGCGTTGCCAAAGATCACCCTGATTGTGACCATCTTTTTAAGATTTAGCCTGTCATTGATCACTTTGTTGATCAATTTTCTGAGATATTTGCTCTAGGAAAAGAAATTGCAGTGGATGAGTCTTTGATGTTGTTAAAGGGCTGCTTAGTTTTTAGGAAATAGGGGGCATATTATCAAGGACCGGTGTTAAAATTATCGCTGTTTTATCGACATGAAACTGCAGATAAAACGGCGATAATGGGCTTGATAATACGCCCTTGGTAATTCCCACAGAAGCCCATGTTCTGATGTTAACATGGGCTTCTCTGGGAATTAACACGGGCGTATTATCAAGCCCATTATCGCCGTTTTATCGGCAGTTTCCTGCCGATAATTTTAACACCGGTCCTTGATAATATGCCCCCACATTCCTAGTTAGAGGGCACACTATGGAATTAAGCTGTTTATGCTGTGTGACAGTAGGACTGGATATGTCTCCAATTTCAGGGAGTATACCGGTAAGGAATCCAGGATTAACCCCCCTGGTTGTCCGTCCACTTTTGGAGTGACTGAGAAAATTGTATGGGAACTTGGTAGATGATTTTTTAACAAAGTCCACCATTTATTATGCTGCCTCCTTCTTCTACAGTCTATCCCTAGCGCCGGGAAACCCACTGTGGGTAGCTGCGCGCAGTATAAGCTTAAATAAATAAAATAAAAATAAAATAAAAATTTATATGTAGATAACTTCTACACTGGTGTGCAGTTGTTCAGGGAATTGGCCAAAGTGGACACTGTTGCTTGTGGCACAATCCGCTCTAACCGTAAAAGTTTCCCAAAAGAACTTGTTTGTCAAAAGCTTGTGTGGGGACAGTGCAGTGTTTTGCGTTGGGAGGAGCATCTAGCTGTGAGGTTTTCAGACAGGAGAGATGTCTACATATTGACTACCATCCATGATGAAAGCACTGCATCTGTGACTGTTTGAGGTCACATTGCTGAAGTGCGCAAACCTGTGTGTATTTTAGACTATAATAGGCACATGGGTGGTGTTGACAGAGTAGATCAGAGGTTGGAACCTTACGCTGCTCTTCGTAAGGCTTATATTTGGTATAAGAAGTTGGGTATCCAGCTTTTCCACTTGGCAACCTTTAATGCTTTTGTTGTGTTCCAGGATTCTTGTCCTGAGTCAAAGATGACTTTTGCTAAGTTTCAGGAGTCTGTAATAGGCAGCCTTGTTTTAGTGGAACAGGCAAGTGTTCCTAGAGTTAGACTGGTGGAGGAAGTTGCTAGATTAAATAATCACCACTTTCCTGATCACAATCCTCCCACACCCTCAAAAGACTTTCCCAGTAGGAGATGTAGAGTCTGTTGGCGAAGAGGTATGTGGAAGGAGACTCGTATGTACTGCCCCAAGTGTCCTTCTAACCCTGGGCTATGTGTGTCTGCTTCTTTTAGAATGTACCACACACAACATAATTTTTGGGAACATCCATGACTGGTAAAGTGAACTACCTGGCCTCTATTGTTTAATATTTTTTGTTCAGTTTCAAGGTTGGCATTTGTGTAGTGTATTTAGTTTCAGATTTTGTTAGTAGATTTGTATCTATTTGCAATTTGTTTGTGATTTCTTACTTATATAAAAGAAATCCTAAATGTGATGGCGGTGAGCGTGGAGTGGCTCCAGTCTGGTGGTGTGCGTGGACTGGCAAATGGCTGGCGGTGTGCGTAGACTGGCGCTTGGCTGGCGATGTGCGTGGACTGGCACTTGGCTGGCGGTGTGTGTGGATTGGCGCTTGGCTGGGGGTGTGCGTGGAGTGGCACTTGGCTGGCGGTGTGCGTGGACTGGCACTTGGCTGGCACTGAGCGTGGACTGGTGCTTGGCTAGTGGTGTGTTTTGATTGGCACTTGGCTGGGTATGTCTGTACTGGCGCTTGGCTGGCGGTGTGTTTGTACTGGCGCTTGGCTGGTGGTGTGTTTGCACTGGTATTTGGCTGGCGGTGTGCATGGACTGGCACTTGGCTGGTGATGTATGTTGACTGACGCTTGGCTGGCGGTGTGCATGGATTGGTGCTCGGCTGGCAGTGTACGTGGACTGGCGCTTGGCAGGCGGTGTGTGTGTAGTGACTAGCTGCTGGTCACTACACACACTACTAGCCAAACACCACTCAACACAATCCGTGAGCTGGTGTGGTTGCTGTGTCAGGAATGTGGGCGTGTGAAAGTGATAGGCCCTTGAATGCCGCTGTCTGCTGGTGTGAATGTTGTAATGTGCTGGGCCCGCGGCTTGCGCTGTGAATGGTTTTGTATATGTCACACTTATGAAAAGTGTATGAATGACCTGTAAAGAGGTTGGTGCCTTGTTGTGGCTTTACAGCTCACAAGCTGTGAGTCAATGGTTCAGTTTCTCGCCCTTTCAATCAACAGTGCATTTCATTTTTGTGAAATCTCCGGATAATACCACTGTATATACTGAACCATCACTCACCCTTGTGCCAAATCAAACCAGTATGTATGTGTGCTTGAGGAATAGGTGGTTGGGCATAAAAATGTGTCTTTTCTTTTTTTGTCAAGCAGGGTGTACCTTGTCCTTTTTTGTGAATGTTGTAATGTGTTGGTTTTGTGCCTGGTGGTGTGAATGGTCTTGTGTGTATCATGTTTAAAAGGTGTGTGAAAGGCCTGTAAAGCGGTTGGTGCCTTGAAGTGGCTTTACAGCTCATGAGCTGCTAGTCACTGGTTCAGTTTTTTGTCCTTTAAATTATTGAAAGTGCATTTAATTTTTTTGAAATCTCTTGTTAATAAAATGTTATATACTGAACCACCATTCGCCCTCGTGCCAAATCCAACCAGTATGTGTGTGTGCTTGAGGAATAGATGGCTGTGCAGTAATCTTTATCTGTTTTTATCTCTCTGCCAAGTTGTACATTTTATCTAAGAATAACCTAACAACTGTAGTTTTTGTCGTAAACTAAACACCCATGGGAGTGCATTGTGATGTCTCTCTTGTGGATCCCAACAAGTTATCTTACCCACAATATCCTTCAAACCTCGAAATGTGAATGTGACATTTTCTTTGCATTTTTGTGCCCAAATTTTCACACTGCAGAAAGTAACAACATATTTCCAACCCCCCAGCATTTCTCCAAGTATCCCAATAGAAATGGTACCTCACTTGTATGGGTGGGCCAAGTACCTGCGTCAGGGAAGGGCCCAAAGCCTATTGATGCGACATCAAATTTACCAATCACAAACCAACCTGGTTTTGCAAGGGGGTCCCATGAGTTTTTGGCCCGGGGCTTGGCGGCCATCTAGGATAACCTATCTAACTCACACATTTCTGGAAACTAGACACCCTGGGGAGTACAGCGAGGTATGGCTTGCATTGGTGCCCCATCATTTTCCAACCCAGAATCCCCTGCAAAACTCAAGTTTTGCCCAAAAATTCTCTTTTTTCTCAAATTACTGTGTGGAAAAGTTCTGGAATCTGCGAGGATCCACAAACTTCCTCCCACCCATTGTTCTCCCAGCTCTCCCAATAGAAATGGTACCTCACTTGCGTGGGTGGGTGAAGAACCCGCGACAGGCAAGGGCCCAAAACCTATTGAGGCGACATCAAAATTACCTATCACAAACCAACCTGGTTTTGCAAGGGGGGTCCCATGAGTTTGTGGCCCAAGGCTCGGCAGCTATCTAGGGAAACTTACCTAACCCACACATTTCTGGAAACTAGATAACCGGGGGGTCCAGTCAGGTAAGGCTTGCGTGGGTCCCCCATCATTCTCCTACCCAGATTCCCCTGCAAACCTCACATTTCGCAGAAAAATTCACCTTTTAATCAAATTTCTGTGTGGGAAAGTTCTGGAATCTGCGTGGATCCACAAATTTCCTCCCACCCAGCATTCCCCCAGGTATCCTGATAAAAATGGTACCATACTTGCGTGGGTGGGGCAAGGACCCGCGGCAGGGAAGGGCCCAAAACCTATTGATGCAACATCAAATTTACCTATCACAAACCAACCTGGTTTTGCAAGGGGGTCCCATGAGTTTTTGGCCCGGGGCTTGGCGGCCATCTAGGGAAACCTATCTAACCCACACATTTCTGGAAACTAGACACCCGGGGGAGTCCAGCGAGGTATGGCTTGCCTTGGTGCGCCATCATTTTCCAACCCAGAATCCCCGGCAAATCTCAAATTTTGCCCAAAAATTCACTTTTTTTATGACAACTATAGAAGCAAGCCTCTGATCAGGGGGAAGGACGCCCATCTGTCTACTCTCTTCAAACATTGTTCTGAGGAACGGGGCGAGGCTATCGGGACACAGTTTGTAAAGTTCGATGGGCAGGCCATTGGGTCCAAGCGCCTTTCCTGAGCGCAGGTTCCTAATTGCCTAGGCTATTTCATCGTTAGTTAGTTATGAATTTAGCATCGTCCTCAGAGAGAGTGGGCAGGCGGATATCACGAAGGAGACCCATAGAGTCCTCCTCCAGGAATGGGGTACTAGAATGGTAGACCCCTTCTAGTGTACCGCAAATTCGCGGACTATTTCAATGGGATCAGTATGGACTCTCCCTCTCAGTGTCAAGCAGTTCCGGAACGATCTTGTTAGCCTGTTCCTTCCTGTCCAGCCAGCCAGGAGATTTCCAGCCTTGTCGACCCACTCGTTGACCCTTCCATCTCTCTCGCTTCCCCAACTCTTAGCCCTATCAGTAGCAGTGCTCTTGAATTCATCTCTCTTGAGCTGCAGGGGATGCATTATATCTGGGTTTGGGTCTACAGCAAGTTTGCCCTTAAGGGAGAGAATATCCTTCTCGAGGGCCTCAAGATCTTTTTGCTTTTCTTTTTTTAACTGCAGCAATTAATGAAAGAGCCTGTCCCCTGATAACGGTCTTAAACGCCTCCCACAAGGTGAGGGGGGAGTCAAGGGAGCCCTGATTCTACCGAAAGTAGAGGTCAATTGCGATCAGTAGACCCTTGTGGACCGCTGGGTTACGGAGGAACCAAGGGTTTATGGCCGCAGTTACGCCCACACGTGTATTTCCCTGGACCAATCGGGTCCACACCGGGGAGTGGTCCGAGATTCCCTGAGCAAGATGTCGGATCTCACGTATATGAGTGGCCTGATCCGCAGGAGTCAGGAGATAGTCTATGCGAGAGAAGCTGTGGTGTGCTCCAGAGAAGAATGTGTATTGGACGTCGCTAGGGTGGAGTGTACGCCAAACGCCAGATAGGCCAAAAGACTCCAGAAAGTCCGGAAGCCAGCGATGTGAGGGGCCAACATCCCAGGAGGGGTGACGATTAAGGAATCCAGAGCAAACAGCGTTACAAACTCCTCCTAGCGGTAGGAGAGCGTCAGGCAGGGAAAGCAACTGAGTTCCGGCAGCACGTATATCAACATTAGGGTGAGTATGTTACCCTCCCACTGGCCCATCACTGTGGCATGTCTACCCACTCGTCAGTACGTATTGTGTGCATTTGAAAGGGAAAGGTGTTTTTGATAAGTATTCCCGCCCCCCTGGATCCACAAGTGAACCCAGAATGAACTACCAGGTTGTAACCCAACCTGTTCAATGCTCTACAGGAATTGCCCACAAGGTGCGTCTCCTGAAGGAAGACGTCTGGAGTGTGGCATTTAAGATATTGGAGGACTAAGGTATGCTTAACCCTGTCGCCAAGCCCGTTGACGTTCCACCTCATCAAGGTGAAAGTCCTATCCCACTGCGAGTCCATAGGTAGTGTCAAGTGTAAATCTGCCATTGAAGGTCATCACAACTAGTGCCGCTGAACTAACTGGAATAATCAAACCCCCCACCCACTCCCAACTTCAAGCACCCTGCCCTGCTCCCCTGCACCATGGGCTTACAACTACCCATAAAGTAACCTGCAGTGTGCCTGTCGCCCAACCCTAAAGAACTAAGTGTTTAAATGTGGGGATAGAGGAAGAAGCTCCATCCCTCTGCCCAACCACCATTGCCAATGTCAATCAGCATCAAACCCTGCATCGGACAGCCCACAGTGCCCCCTTATGGGAAAAGGTGGGCCAGCGGGATGTCAAAGAACTGTCAATGTACCTTCTGTTCATAAGAGCCACTCCAGGATGTCGGACCAAATCCGCTCCAGATCCAAGACGCAGCACCGGACCGAGATAACATGGATAAGTCCGCTTATAGTCCCACCAGAGCAAGCTCAATGGGCATTATGTTCAGCCGTGTCTCTCCAGCCTTACAACCAGTCTGCGACATCTTCAGGACGCTCGAAGAACCATGGTTTACCATCTGCCTCGACCCTTAACTTGGCCGGGAAGAGCATGGCGTATTTTAGACCCTTATCTCTAAGTTTCTTTTTGACGGCAAGGACGAATCTTCTCTGTTTCTGGATAGCCTGGGTGAAATCTGGAAAGAAGGAAATAACTTCGATGTCGTATTTAAGAGGAGAAGCTGCACTGAAGAATTATGACCCGTTCCCTGAAGTTAAGCAGCCTCACCAGGAGGGGACGGGGGGCCCCAGGCTTCGGACGTCCCCCAGGGACCCTGTGCGCCCGCTCCACCACGAAGAACTTCAACAGGCTATTGGGGCATAGATGTTTGAGTATCAATTCCTCAACAAAGAGGTCTGGTGACTGTCCCTCCGCCCTTTCTGGCACTAAGATAATGCTCACGTTATTGCGCCGGGAGCGCCCCTCGTATTCATCCAGCTTGTCCTCCGCGTACTTACGGAAGGTTTGCAGGTTATGGAGTTCAGTTTGGATCTGTGAAACGTCCTCGACCAGGTTGGATGTAGTCAGTTGGAGCTGCTGGATCTTTTTTCTCATTTTTGCAAAGTCCGCTCTGGTGAGGGTCATCTCTACTTCCATGGCATCAGTCCTCTGCTCCATCGAGGTGCGAACTCCAGCTATTGCCTCCATGACGTCCTTCAAGGAGAGGCCAGGTTGGCCGTTTTCCATGTCTTCCAACTGCTTGTCTCGGGAGGAGCCCGCAAAAACAGGTGCTTTGGAGAAGGTGTATTTGTCCAGCCTGCTCTGCTCTGACTGCTTGGTGCCCTTTCCACTCATGCTTACTGTGCATCTGTTTTTTCGTGCCTAACAGCCTGTTCGTAGGACACACCGGTCCCGCCTCAAACCCGCAGGTGTGACTCAATCCGGGAGTAGTTCATGTCTGTGGCAGCCCTGGTTGGGATTGCGCAAGTCCTTGTCTCCTTCCACCACACCCCCACCGGTGATGTGCCCTACGGAAACAATGGTAAGCTGGGGGGGCCCAACCGTGTACTCACGGATCTCAGTGTTGCAGGTCCAGTAACGGGGTCCAGCTCTAGGGGGCTGACCTGTATCTCCGTGATCAGCGCCCATATGTCAAGTCGAAATCCACTGGTTCCTGAGGTTGCGAGGCCCAAGGCAGGCACAGCTGTCTGGGTACTCAATGATTATATCTAAGTTTCCACCTCCTCCACAAGTCGAGTGTCCAACAGTGAATACCTCACCGCAACACAGAAGGGCCCCAATTCGCTCACAGCTCTCCTCCCTATACAATGTCCGCCCAAGATTGGGCCGTCACGCTCCCCAACGTGGTGTTGCAGAGCTCAAGAGAACAGGCACTGGCTGGGGGGAGCCCTCGCTGATTCAGCTGCCCCGGGTTCATCCCCGAGGCAGGTCAAAGTTCCCAGCGGGCGCCCGATCAGCTACACCAGAGGCCCCCAACGGTGATGTGCCCTTCGCAAATCACCTGTTCCTGCTGCCTAGCACCAAAACAGGTACCTTGCATCATGTGCAAGGGTGCCTGAATTATGGGCAGGATTATTTTTGTGCAGGAAGGGATACCTTCCTGAACAAAAACAAACATTAGAGGCATATTTCTCCTTCTATGTGTGCTGCAGAACACCATTGACAAGTAAATAGCTGCCATCTTGGTTCTTCTTCCTATCAAGCTTAACAAAGGTAGATTCCTATCTATGACAAGTACCACTCCACTAT
The DNA here is from genome assembly GCF_964263255.1 of Lissotriton vulgaris. Taxonomy (NCBI): domain Eukaryota; kingdom Metazoa; phylum Chordata; class Amphibia; order Caudata; family Salamandridae; genus Lissotriton; species Lissotriton vulgaris. Next base: position 1,312,331,882 of record NC_141695.1, read on the forward strand.
GTTTAAATTAACTAGAGGAGCAGAACACTAGGGGGTATTGTTTGTGTGTAAATTTCATTTTCCCCAGTTGATTCACATGCCTTTCTCGTAACCCTTTATGTTCCCTTTCCGTGAATTGCTAAATCTTAGTACGTTTAGTGAGCACATTGAGTCCCTTTACATTTAAGGATAGGATCTTAACCACAGAGAAACTCCTGTATGATGGTGAGCTTATTTAGGTCTACGCAGCCTGCTCCCTCTATCAAATCTCACCTTCCATCTATGGAAAGTGTTAGAGTGTCTCTCAATGAAATAGCGAAAGGTACAACATCTTCCCTTTGTCTTATACTCCCCAATTTCCTCCAACAATAACAAATAAGATAAAACAAATGTGAACTAACAGTAAAGCAGTCTCATGGTTCACTCGAGGCAGCTAGCTAATCGCCAGGGTCTCCACCCTATCCATTGGGGTCAACTTGTGAACTTGCAATGTATGAGGATCCAAATGGAGCTGAACATGAGGAATCCCTGTGGGAGCATGGACACTGCAAAATCTTATAACACTGCCTGGCAGATGTTTTTGTTGGGACGGCATGTTGGATCTGAGGTGCCCACCTCAAAGATTCCTTTCCTGAGTTAGTGTAAGTTCATCGAGATTTATCTGTTTAGACCTATGAAGTGATACCAAAAGGGAAAAGCTACCTGTATCAGATTTTATTCTTTATCAACTAGTCTGTCACTGGCCGCCTCTGCTGGTATTTGAGAAGAGTAACTGGGCTCACATCCTGGAATGTGTAACAATGATATCGATTGATGTTGTCCTATATAGTATTTAACTCAGGTTGCTTTTGAAATGGTCTCTTTGAATTTGTATAACTTTGCCAAGATTTCATAAGGTCCACTTGTTTCTTGAGTGCATCTTGGGCCCACATGGTGCACTCAATCTGGTTGAATCTGTTGATGTTCAATTCCGCCAATGGAGGCAAACAAGTTTGTGGTGTAGCACTTAATGTCCAAGCCCTCAGCTTTCTCACTGGGTCTATTTTTCAAGTCCTACATTTTCTCACCATTACATTTTTGCACATGTTGAGCCATGGATTTGTCCATCAAAGGGCAGCTTTTGGCCTGTAGGGTTACCAATTGGATGTCCACCTCATCCACCCTAGTGCCTGCCGAACCGACATTGGTTCTGAGTGCTGCTATCTTTTCCCCCAGGTTAGATCGTAAGGTCACACATTTTCTGGAGATTTTGGACTTGAGGTCTTACTGCTGTTCAGTCTTGAAAGTTTGCAAGCTTGACAGTTGGTCAGCTTTTGTGAGAGCCATGGCATTAGGTTTCCCCATATTGTTAGAATGTAGGTGGTCTTCTGCAGATTTCCCTCATAAAGATTGGGTTACTTTACATAAGCCTGTGTCTTTCTTCTGGACTTGTTGCTTGGATGGCATGGATAGGGAGAGAAGAAAAAAAACTCCCCACAATGGTTGATAAAGTCCCAAGATCTAAAAGCTCATGTAACTTCACACAAATTTGGGAGCCACCAGTCTCTCCTCTTCCATGCACCAGAAGGGTTCAGACTGGCAATAGGTGTACATGAGGAAAAGGGAAATCTCAAGGCGAGCTGGGCCAGGCCAAATCCCTATTCCCTTGGGGTACATCGTTAAGGTGTTGCTGTAGATCCTAGTCTTCAAATTTCCATCACCCTATGCTAGATGAGGCAAGCTAGGGGGGTGCAAATTCCACCTTTGACAAGCACGAATACATTGGGGAGGTGCCAGGCAGCCCGGAACCTAAGCTCTCTGCTAAATGTTTCATTCAAATTCTCTCTGATGGGAACGGGGCTTCGCAAGGGTGCCTCACATCTAGCTTCTTCCCTACCCACACACAGAAGTCAGCTTGATTCTCTCATCTCCGCATCTCAGGTCCACACAAGCGGATGGGAGGGCCTTTTTTGAGCCTTGCGTCCCTGTACACTCTCCCAAAATCCAAAAAGAAGGCCCACAGTCTCCTAACACAAATGTCACCAAGTCAGTTTGCAGCCCATTGCTTCTACACCCCTAGGATTTTAGTGGTCTCAAGAGCCGTCAGGTGTTCACAATGGCCGGTCACGCTAAGGAAAAAGGGGCAGACATCACCTCCATTAGGATCAAGTGCGGGCCACTCCACATCACCCCTCTCACCTTGCATTTGGGTAGAGATCCCCATGGAGTCTCTTTACTGCACAGCGTGATGACAGGTGGCCACCAGTAATTGGCATTTTCATTCCTCTCACAGGTCTGATGGACTCCAAGCAAGCAGTGCCATCTTGGAACCTGTGGCGTCCCACACTTGGTCAGCAAAGACCTTCCTGATGCCCGTATGAGCTGGCTGCTGTGTGTCAAACCTAAAGCAGGCCATTGTAACGTCAGGTTGTGGGTTCAACAGCGGTAGGCAACAGAGCCCATTGACTGCCCCCCACAGGTCTGGATCATGGATATCATGGATATCAGCTACAACAATGTGTAGTAATGGACAACACTACATTGAAGGTAAGTGAGTTCTTTATTTCTTGGTAAAGCTCAAGGATGTCGTCAGCTGTCTTCACTCGGTGGCGCTGCTCTGTCAACATTCCAGAGCGAGCGCCGCTTGACAATAGGAACATACCAAGTACAGTAATAAGGGAGGGGGTAAAGGGCACAGGGTGGGGAAAGGGCAAGGGGCAAGTTACAACACTTCATCCTCCCTATAGAACAGACAATAGAAAGGGAAAATTATGCAGGCCTAAACAGAGACCTAAAGTAGCTATCTCATTACAAACTGTTTTTGCCATTGGGGGGCGTGCCTTTGCCTACCACTTCTCCTGTCCACTCTGGTCTCCCCTCTGATGTCTCCACCCTCATACCTAGCGGTGTGTGGCCTGGAAACCTCTCTCCCTGCTGGCACAACCCTATCCTGGCTCCACATTCTTCCATCTTCCATGACTACTGAATTCTTGTTGAGAGTCTTAATAGTGCTGGGGGCATAGAATTTGTCTCCTCCAATTCTCAGTCTTTCCGGTTTTTTTATATACACTCTTTGACCTGGCTGGAATCCTCTCTCCTTGGCTCCCCACTTCTTGTCATACCAATCTTTGTATTTGCGTTGGCTGGCTTCAATCTTCCTCTTGATCACCTGGGGGTCAGCTTCCATTATTTGACTTCTTCCCATCCAACTAGGTGTGAGCTTAGTGCCTGCTTTCCTTCCTCTCAGTAGCTCGAAGGGTGTGCATCCTGTGGTAGACTTGGGTGTGGTATGGTAGGCCCACAGCATGTCCCTTAACGCTTCCTCAATGTTCCGTCCCGCTTGTTTTGCCAGTTGTATGCACTCTTTCACCATGCGGTTTACTCTTTCCACCTTGCCGTTGGCCTTGGGGCAGTACAGTGGCGTGCGGACATGTGCAATGGAACAGTCCTTGAGGAATTCCTTCATTTCTTCAGATATAAGTTGTACGCCATTATCCGTCACCAGAGTCTCGGGCACACCTTCTCTTGAGAACACCTCTCTCATGAACTCAATGATCGTTCGGGTGTTCACGTTGTGGACTACCTTGTAGGTCACCCAACTAGAATAGTAGTCCACCATGACAATGAGGTACCAGTCTTGGGACCCTCTTCCCTGTATTGGCCCCGTTATGTCCAAGCCGAGCTTGTTCCACGGGGCTTCAGGTACCTCCACAGGTGCCAAAGGTGCTCTTCTCACGGTCTTGGACTTGTCGCTCAAGCTGCATGCGTAGCAATCACGCACTTTGTCCTCCATCTCACTGTCCATCATAGGGAACCAGTAGTCCGTACGAAGTCTGGCTTTGCTCAGGCTCCTTCCTAAGTGACCTTCGTGAGCCAGCTCCACTATTTGGTTTCTCAGGGTTTCTGGAGGAACTAGTTTTCCGGACTTCAATATTAAGTCTCCCTCCACTGATAGATCCTCTCTCACGTTCCAATATGGCTGGATCTCGCTCTCCATGTCATTGCATTTTTTCGGCCAGCCCATGAGTATGAACCTCTTTACTTTCTTCAGAGTCTCATCCTGACCCATTTGACTTTTCCATGTGTCCTTTTCTATGGCTGCTAAACGCAACTCCAGGACTGGGTCACCTCTAATCTTCTCCTCCGCTTCTTCCTCCGCCGGCGCTCTCGACAGGAAGTCAGCTACCCTGTTCTGCTGTCCTGGAATGTATGTCACTCTGAAATTGTAAGCTTGTAATCCTACAGCCCATTTGGCTATACGCGGCGTCATACTCTCCATATCTTTCTTTGTGAATAAAGAGACTAACGGTTTATGGTCAGTCTGCACTTCGAAAGGAGTTCCCCAGATGAAGAATTTGTAGTGGCAGACCGCCCAGTAGACCGCTAGTGCTTCTTTCTCTATGGTAGAGTAGTTTTTTTCTGATGTCGTGAGAGTTCTGGATGCAAAGGCCACCACCTTGATTTTGCTTCCTTCTCTTTGTGCTAGGGTGGCCCCTACCCCCCGGTTGCTGGCATCCGTAAAGATGATAGTCTCTCCATTTGGGTCAAACTTCCCAATGAATGGGGCTTCGATGATGGCCTTCTTGATGTCTTTCATTGCCGTCTCTTGATCCTTGCCCCAATTGAAAACACTGTCTTTTTTAATCAAGTCTCTTAGAGGCTGTGACACCATCGCAAAATCTTTAATGAACTTGGCCATGTATTCAGCCAGCCCCAGGAATGACAGAATGTCCTCTTTAGACTTAGGAGTAGGAGAATCTCTCACCGCCCTGATCAGGTCACTCTTGGGTTTGATCCCTTCTTCAGAGAGGGTGTGACCTAGGTAGTCTACGGCACACACACCTAACTTGCATTTAGAAGGTTTAGTGGTAAACCCCACATCTCTCAATTTCCTGAGTACCTCCTTCGCCATTTCGTTGTGCTCCACTTCATTGCCCCCATAGATCAGTATGTCATCTTGGAAGCAAAGGGTGTTCATGCAGTCCTTTAGTACATGTTGCATGACTCTTTGGAAGGCCGCAGCTGCCGACGCCAAACCAAATGGCATGCGCAAGAACTTAAAGTTTCCAAACGGGGTAGTGAATGCAGTGAGCAGTTGAGAGTCCGGGTGTAGTCTGATTTGATAATAGGCTGACGATAAGTCTAGCACACTGAAATATTTTGCTCCCTTAATAGTGCTCAACATTTCGCCTATTCTGGGAAGTGGATATCTGTCCACCAGGATGTTGGCGTTAAGGCTCCTCAGGTCCACACAGAGCCTAATGGTATTCCCTCCATCTTTCGCCGTGATCACAATCGGGGCCAACCAAGCTGAACTTTCAATCTCTTCGATGACTCCCTGACAAATCAGTCTCTGAAGTTCCTGCTCCAGGGGTTCTCTCATGCGCAAAGGTATGGATCTTGTCTTATGCACCACGGGTTCTGCCCCCTCCTTGAGAATGATCTTGTGCATATAATTCTTAAACACCCCTAGATTGTCACTGAAAACCTCTTTAAACTCTTCCATGAGGTTACCTGCTATGCCCAGTGGATCAACTAACAACACCTGTTCTGAGTTATTGGGATCTAAGGTGATGCCTAACTGTTTCTGATGCTTCCAGCCCAACAAAGTGGAGCCCCTGGAGGATACGTACACCTTTCCCACTGTGTGTCTATCCTTAAAGGAAATCTTCATCGTCACCATGCCCTCCAGTGGTATTCTCCCCTCATTGTACCCCTTGGGATTGATGTCAGGTTGTAACAATTTTACAGAGTGATTGGCAAACTTTTCTTCAAAAACATTTTTATCCACCAGGGTGTAGGGTGAACAAGAATCAGCATACATGCTAAATTTGACTCCATCTAGGAGTACATCACATTTGGGATACGAAATCACTTCATCTTCCTCATCCCCACTCAATTGAAAAACATATGATCTCTCCCCATCCTCCCCTTGGGTGGTTTCTTCAATGACATTCACTGACTTGCCTGGCGTCTTACACACTTTGGAGAAGTGCCCCCACCTGTTGCACTTCCTACACTGTACACTCCTAGCTGGACACTTCCAGTTACTTGCCAGGTGGTTGGGACTACCACATTTAAAGCACACGATGGGGCCTGACTTACTACGCCCCCCTTCTTTACTTTTGTCCCCTACTTTACAGACGGTCTCTCCCTCAGAACTAGACTTGTTTTCCGTCCTCTCCTTACTCGCCCCCTCAGTTAATTTCATTTCCCTGATACATCTCGCAGTATGTTCTAGGCCCTTGGCTATGTTAACAGCTTCATCTAAGTTCGGATTCTTGGTGAGTAACTCCTCCTGCGTCTTAGTGTCATTGGTGCATCGCACCAGTTGATCTCTAATTAAAGAGTCGGTGAGTTGCCCAAATTCGCACGTGGCAGACAGCCCTCTCAGTACCGCTACGTAATTGCTCACTTTTTCTTCCCTTTTCTGCACCCTCTTAAAAAACTTGTGCCTCTCCATTACCACATTTATCTTCTCCTTAAAATGTGCCCCCAGTTCCCTGAGTGTACTTTCATATACATTGACACCTTCTTCCACTTCCTCCTGGTCATCATCTACTAGCCTCCCTGTTATGTCTTCATAGATCTTTCTCCCATGAGTACCCAAGTTGTGGAGTAGTATGTGTTGCTTGCGTATATTGGTGTAATTGCTACCGCCTATGGCAATCAGATAAGATTTGAATATGCCTTCCCACCTTCTCCATGGAATGTCAGGTTCACCTAATTCATTTAGAAAGGGGGGAGGTTGACTCATGCCCGCCCCCGCCATTGCCATACAGGTGAGGTATACCTGAAGGAAAAACTTGCCTAATAAACAGACAGCAGAGATGCAGAGGAAATCTAAATAATAATATGAAAACACTGCAATTTATCCCCAGAGTGTCCCCGATAAATATTAATGACTCTCTACATTGTAAACAACACAAAAATATGTGAGAGAAAACAACAATTATGAAGGTTGTAGAAATAGTCCCCTTTCTACTTCTTCACACTGCCTCTCCTCAGACCAATGAGGTAACTGGCCCCCCCCCCCACCACTGGCGGGACCTTCCTGTTGAGGAGACTTCCTTCCTCACAATCCTCTCAAGTCCACCGGCAAGCTCGTGAAATTTCGTTATAAAGGCAGGTGAGCTTCTCCCCTAAATGTGCACATAGCTCTATGTAGCGTAGGCTCGGAACCAAAGGCTTAGACAGGAAATGCAGCGCGATGTGAGTCTCTCACGAGGGAATCAAACTGCCACACCTCGCAGCCCTGACAGAGAGTTCTGCTTTCACTTTCCGCTTCTCTCCGCTGACACTGAGGAGCGTGTTGAACACAGCGCGATGTTAATATTTTCCCTCACGCCGCTATCTGAAAACGAGGGATTCTTCGTAGAAGCAGCTGTTTTCACCAAACACAGCCTGCGCGCTAGACCGTGCCCGACCAGGCACCCGACTTTACCCTTAACGCGCTGAAAGCAAGAGCCCCACTAGACTTGTGAGGAGGGATCCCGGTGCCCGACCCGACACCCGACAAGGATCCCCACCACCCTATTTGACGCAGGGGCTGACTCTGAGGGTACCGACGCTCTTACTTGAAATTGACAAGAGTCGTCTCATCAATCGCTCGTGGTGCCTCAGTTCACTGCTTCAACGCTTGTCTCCGTCAAATCTTCCAGAAGACGTCAGTCACTTCAAATGACAGCAATCACTTCACCAGGGGAACGACATCCGCTGTCCCTGGCACAGCTTTCCCGGTCCTCGTCGCCAAAGAATGTAGTAATGGACAACACTACATTGAAGGTAAGTGAGTTCTTTATTTCTTGGTAAAGCTCAAGGATGTCGTCAGCTGTCTTCACTCGGTGGCGCTGCTCTGTCAACATTCCAGAGCGAGCGCCGCTTGACAATAGGAACATACCAAGTACAGTAATAAGGGAGGGGGTAAAGGGCACAGGGTGGGGAAAGGGCAAGGGGCAAGTTACAACACAATGGCATTCATGGTTTGCAAATAGTCTCCACCCAATAAAAAGGTTATTAAAGTATATATAAATAATGAAACAAAACGTAAAACTGAAATTTTTAAAATGTTCTGTAAGGGTGAAGGAATTTGAAATTGGAGGCTAAAAATTAAGCTGTTATCCTCAGGTTTATTTCTGGGTCCACTGCAAGTGCATCAAACAGAGTATTGTATGGCTGATGGGTTTATTCAATCGAATCTAGAAAAGTTCCACCCTTTTCATTAAAACTAATCTTTCAATGTATTTGTATTTGTCGTGAAGTAATACATTTTAGTATTTGTTTGATGAATACTTGTATCTGCATTTTTGTCAATTATTTTGAGTTTCAAAACATTGAAATTGCATAGGCCATAGTTCTGCTTCCAGTTATGTCTCACTGGGAGGATGATAGATTTTAATAAAAATTCAGTGAGGTTCCCGCATAACAGTAATAATTAAGTAGGGGTCTAGAGAAGTGAAAGGATTAGGAATCGCTCTCTAGAGGAACATGAAATTATTGGCAAACGAATATGGGGAGAATGCAGGTCAAAGAAAATGAAACCAGAAAAAATACCCTGTAGTTCTTCTCTTTTCACTTCTTCTTGTCTTTCTTGTACTTCCTCATGAATTCTTGATCCTTCAAATTAAAAACAAGAACAGGTTAGATTGAAAACTGATAGGAAACAATGAGATCTTGGGATTTAAGATGGGTGGAAGGGCAGAAGCTGCTAGAGGAATAAAACAACTGAAATGTATTTTTATGGAAAGAAAAAAAATGGAAGAAAGGAAAAAGAAATCCTTTATAGAAAATGTTAATACAAAAATCTTCAAACCTGTGAGGTAATGGAAAAGCTTAATATATATAACTGCAAACAATCGAAGAAATATTATTTATAGTGCATTGAAGCAACAAAGGAAGAAGAGAAGAAAATAATATCATCATAAAAGGAAAAGAAAAAGATGTAAAAAAAGCAAATAAAAAAGTCAAGACTGATTGACAGCTCTTTATTGAGTGAACCAAAGAAATGTTTACAGCAAGGATGATAGAATAAAGGAATGACTAAATGAAAAGAAGACATGAAAGTCAAAAGATTAGGAATCGCCCTTCAAGAGGAACATGAACATATTGGCAAAGAAATATGGAAAAGGATGCAGGCCAAAGACAATTAACCCAGAAAGAATACCCTGGTGTTCTTCTCTTGTCACTTCTTCTTGTCTTTCTTGTACTTCCTCATGAACTCTTGATCCTTTGAATTAAAAACAAAAGCAATGAAACAATGGATCTTGATAGTTTGAAGGTTGGAAAGAAAACAGCTGTAATTTTGTTTTTATGGAAAGAAAACAAAATGGAAGAAAGGAAAAGTAAATCATGGATAGAAAATACAAATATCTTCAAACCTCTGTGGTAAGGGAACTGCTTTATTTATATAACTGTAAACAATTGAAGAATTAATATTTACATTGCAATGAAGCAACAAAAGAAGAAGAGAAGTGGAAAATAATATAACCATAAAAGGAAAAAAAACAGATGTACCAAAGGCAAATGAAAAAAGCAAAGACTCATTGTCATCTCTTCATTTAGTAAAATAAAGAAATGTTTACAGCAAGGAAGACAGAATAAAGGAAAGACTAAATAAAGAGAAGACATGAAAGTCAAAAGATTAGGAATCACTCTTCAAGAGGAACATAAAGATATTGGCAAACGAATATGAGAAAGGATGCAGGCCAAAGAAAATTAAACCAGAAAAAAATACCCTGAAGTTCTTCTCTTTTCAATTCTTCTTGTTTTTCTTTTACTTCCTCGTGTATTCTTGATCCTTTGAATTGAAAACAAGAGCAGGTGAAATTGAAAACTGATGAAGTAATAGGAAACAATGAGATCTTGGAATTTCGGAAGGGTGGAAAGGGCAGAAGGTGTTAGAAGAATAAAACAACTGTAATTAATTTTTATGGAAAGAAAAAGAATGGAAGAAAGGAAAAACAAATCATGGATAGAAAATGCAAATACAAGACATTGCGGCAGAAGTAACAACAGCTCGCCAGAAGCTGATGGAATTCTGGTGACAGAGGACATGAATGATTATATTGCGGTGGAAACACATGATACAAGGGTAAGTGTCCCACATAAAGCGTAATCTCATTACCCGCCACCTATATTGTCTCCCTACATTACACTTGTCACGGATTACAGAGACTGACCTTTTACCTAGATATTACACTGCAATCAGAACACAGGTTTTCCCTAGTTCAAAATCTCATACATTTTGCATGAGGAGTCTTGGAAGCACAGCAGGACTACCAGCTCCTGTAAAAAATCTATGCACAAAGTTCATGCCCAACGTCATCCTTAGGCCAATTCAGTAATACAGCAAGGTAGGACCCCTGTGGAGATCTATGGGTATATATACATCACATCTTGCTACAAAAATACAGAGGAGACCGAGACTTCCCGGCCAACACACTGACCAGAGACGCTGAGGTTCCTGCATACAGACACTCCAGATCGCAGTGGTCTATTATCCCTCGCTGGGTGTCAACTCGAGACCAGGACGGGGTCCCACAGTCTCTCACTTCAGATAATGGGGTTGACTAAATCCTAGAGGGATTCTTGGCTTAACACCTACATACATGCTAGGTACACTTAGGTATATCTAGTTAGGGAGGCATCGTAGGAGTACGCATCTTTTATCATGTGTTTTATATATTCATATGTATTCATGACTGTAGTAAGATGGTAGAGCTATTCCATCGATTTACCTTTATAGTACTGCTAATCAATTATATCTTATACGGCCCAACGGTTGTTGCTGCTCATCTATTCTACACCAGATTACCAACTATTCAATAAATCATTTTTGAAAATGCCCAGCCTGTTTATTCTATGTATTTTTCTGAGACAGACTACGTGAGCACGAGGGACTGAGTGAAAAGTAGTATATTGTTTCAACAGTCCTGAGGGTTCAGGGTTGTCATGTTTGATGGTTGCCAAGAACTATTCTCTCCTTGGTAAGAGGAGATTCTAGTGGCACTGTGAGCTAGTTGGTACAAGAAGGACAACATACATGGGGGTGATCAGAGTTTGTCTGACACCAATCCTACTGTGTATGTTGTCTAAACACGCACATCCTATATATTTTCTCTAGGAACTACTCGACATAGCACAACCAACGTTGGTTGGGTACTTATTTAACAGTAGAATGTGAGTAGTTCAGTCGTGCTACTCACAGAAATCCCTATTCACAAAACACCAGAGACGTCTGGAGTGGGTAGGCTGAACTCCGCCGGAGCTCATAGGTGAAAACACTATTTATTAGCTCTTCGTTAATCAAGCTTGAAGGACACAGTGTTCCTAAAAATTGGGCAAAACATCCTATCTTGGTTCCTTGAAAGGTTATTTTGTGTTCTAAACATAAAGACTAACCAGGTCTTAGACCCACTAGAACAGCCACTACCACTCTCGGAAGATGAGGAGGATGCAAATGCAATACATATTGCGGCAAATGTTAGAAATAGAATCACCCTGAAACTGCTTTGCATGGTTTAACACCTAGGAGTGGCATAGTAGCTTTCGTGAGTGAGGAAAATGAATCATACAGAAAAGAGGTATTTGATTTGTGGGTTACATTCCCAGCAGTAAAGGCGCCCTACCCCATACAAGAAGAAGAGTGAGACTCGACCCGCTCGGAAGAGAAGGGGTAACATGGCCAATATTAGCGGCCTACACACCACATCCTGACTTCGAAAGAATGTCAGGAGCAGACTTACTCATACTTCACAAGGAATTAATAAAACTTTACAGAAACATGACGCAGTTCGTCATAAGGACTCTTACGCTCCAGCCAGCGATGGTAACAACAAATACAGCTCACGTTTAGAACACAGCAACTAAATTTACACCACAAACATTACATGCAGTAATGGTTAAAATGCCAGCAAAACGTGAACAAATGCCCTTTTGGATACCTCAGAAGATCACACAGCTAGAAGAAGTATTCCCAAATACTAGCCCTTATGAAAAACATAAAATGCTGACTATCTGTTTATCCATGGGGATAACACCACAGATAGAGGATTGTACCTCTTGGGCTACAGTTTTTGTAGCCATATATATACCAGAACGCATGGCTTCCCGTCCTTAGCAGTAATACCCGACATATTATGACAAATACAAAATAAGTACGGAGCAGAGCCTACAAAATAAGTACGGAGCAGAGCCTGCTCTGAACTTAGGGATTAAGTTACTAGGTAACTATGCCCAGATATTAGCCATAATATTAGCAAATATTTCATGGAAATCAGCATCAGTGGCCATCCGCCAACGCGTAAGGGAGTTCAGTCCTTTACAACAGGAACACAGACTACCAAAAATATTAGAAACTGCGTATGCAGAGTTAGGCAGGGACAGTTTGGGTGGAAAAGCATTAAAACCACAATTTATGGGTAGTCCTGAAAAGGAGACTTTGAAACAGAAACCTAAAAGAAGTGGGACACTAACAACAACAAAAAAGGTTACAGAAAACAGATCTCAATCCAGAGGTAGATCTCCACAGGAGCCCCTCTGAAAGGAGGTATAACCTTAGGAATGGGGACAATATTAGGAAACCTGACAGGTATCAGGATACTGATACACGTTCCTCTCGTTCCTTTCAGGGTTCATCAAAAAAACTCTGAGAGGGAAGGACGGTCAGACAGACAAGAAGAGCGTACAAAGACCAGAGGCAAGCAGAACTTTCAAGACTATGCTACCAAAAAAGAAAATAAAGCCAAACCAAAACCGCAGTTCATATAGAAGAAGGTTGCAGGTCTAAAGATCAGACATGCCCAGAATTCTGAGGACTCGACTACTGAACGGGGAATGAGCTCTGACGACGCTAGACATTGTGGCAGAAGTAACAACAGCTCGCCAGAAGCTGATGGAATTCTGGTGACAGAGGACTTGAATGATCATATTGCGGTGGAAAAACATAATACAAAGGTAAGTGTCCCACATAAAGTGTATGAAATTACATTCCAAATGAAGGGGGACAAATGCAGGACAGTTAAAGGTCTCTTTTGGGAGAACCTGTGCCATTCTGTGTGGTGAACAAGATTGGCTGCCTGCATTCGTCATGGATTGCCCTAGGGGAGAAACAGTACTTTTACCAGCATTCTCCGACCATGTTCCCAAATATTTAAAATACACATATGCACGGGAGTAGGCGGTAGCCCAAGCCCCAGCATTAATAAAAATCATGTTGGATGGGATGAGGATAATTCCATTACAAAATACTCCAACTGCACAAAGGCAGTATCCAATGAAGTAAGAAGCTAAGAAAGAGGTCAGGGAGATCTAGATCAACTTGCATACCAAAGAGTTATTAAAACATGCACCTCTCAAATGAATAACCCTTTGTTTCCCGTATTGAACCCAGACAACACATACCGTCTAGTTTTAGATTACAGACATTTAAACACTTGCTCTAAGACATTTGCAGTTCAAAATGCACACAGTGCTGCATTAATGAATAACATTGTGCAGAAGAAATATAAAACAACACTAGATATCTCAAATTATTTTTTTTGCTAAAATATAGCGCCTGAGAGCAGATATTTGACAGCATTCTCAGCGCTAGGGTCCTAGCAGCAATTTTGTCGACTCCCCTAGTGGTATAAATACAGCCTGGGGTTGTTTTCAGCCAGAGTAGCTGAATTACTTCAAAATCTGGATGAGGAGGCATTGTCCTATGAGGATGATATTTATCTAACAGATGATGACCCGGAGGAACATTTGAACAAAGTGCATACCACAATTTTGGGATTTGCCTCTGAGGGTTACAAATTCAACTTTAAAAAATTGAAGATTGCCCATCTTAACGTCCTTTTTCTAGGATATGAGCTTTCAAGTGAAGGGAAAAGACTGGCAGCTAATATTTTAGAAATGTGTGCACTGCTCCAACCTCTAAAATCATAAAAAAATTACAATCAATCTTGGCATTCCTAAACTTTGGCAGAACATACATTTTGGATTACGCGGAACGAGTAAAACCTTTCTACGATTTAATAAAACCCGACTTTTCAGTTAGACAGTGGACACAGGAACACACAAATACTCTTAGTTACTTACAAGCTGACATGATAGCTTCAAAACACTTACAGACACTCGTAAATGTACACAACCTGGTGATCTGTTTAGTTGCAGGTCAATCTGGGTACACCTATCTAACATATAATGAAGGTGAGACAGTACCAATAGCATATAAATCACATTTGTACTCAAATACTGAGATGTGTTTTGCATCAACTGAAAATTGTTTAACAGCAGTACAGACTGCTGTAGTTAGAGAAAGAGCCCTGGCTCAAGGAAAACGTATAATAGTCGTCACACCAGTTCCAACCAGCTGTATGTCGGACAAACGAGACAAAAAATCAAAACACAGATCTTACAACACTGCAGCAGAATGTAAGACAATTGGGACCCTTCTTGTCAAACATTTTATTAATCACACACACACCAAAATTCATTAAGTGGTTAGTACTTGAGAAGATTTCTGTGGGACAACGAGGTGGAGATCTGGGACCTATCCTGCATTTAAGGGAGTGCAAATGTATGTACCTCCTAGACACTGTGGCCAATGAACTTAACAAACAAGAAGGCACGAATGCCCAGCTAGCAGGGTTGTCAACTGAAGAAATCCATGTCATATAGAGTAGACCCTTCTCTGTAATGTTCCGCACACACAACACTTACCTGCATAGTGAAGCAAATCACAAACAAGCCCACTGCTGCCTCTAACATTTTAATAGTCTCTAATCGCGAATTTAATAAGGGCACCTCTTGGTGTGATCATAACGATGTTTTTGATACCCTGAAACCCCTCTACAGTCTGTATCACTTGATTGTTATAGTAATGAGTGTAATTTTCATACATATGAGAGACCATAATTGTATATTATTATGGTTTAGGCAAACCCCTCTACAGTCTGTATCTTTGATTGTTATTGTAATGAGTGTATTCTCCATACATATGAGAGACAATAAGTGTTTATGCTGATGTTTTATGTACTTTGATATCGCAAAGTCGTTGGTCTGACAAACATGTGTCTAATATCTTTTTGCAGACTCTGAGTCCGATTACTTTACTTCACTAATGTTGCCCAGTGCTTGCTATTGAGTGTCTTATCCACAGATTCCCCTACAGGTGTCTCCAAACATCATCACACCGAACCCTTTACATCCCATTTCCCATTTGACAGCGTAACTGTTCCGTTTCCGTAAGGGATAAGTCAGCCCAGCAGTCCATGACGTCTCTCCTCCTTACCATTGGCTGCCAACTGATGAGCCCCCTGCCAGAGCTTTCAGCGGTTGCATCACGCAGTGCACGTACACCTGTTAGCTTCCCCTCTTATAACGTATGTCTGGACACCCGCGCCCATTCTCGAGCCGGACGGCCGTGGATGAGGTAAGCTGCTCCCCAAGCATTTTATTATCTAGCCCCTGACAAGTTTGTTTTTTTGTCCGCACTCGATGAGAGAATGTACGCTAGTCCGTCTGACTTGCAGGCGTTTAATTTAAGATGTCGTGCTTATTTGTCCACAATAGGATGCATTTTCGAACAGGTTTGCACTCAATAAGAGACGGTACGCCAGTCTGCCGTACTTTCAAGCGTTTAATTTATGCTGTCACGCTTGCTTTCTCCGAAATAGGATGTTTTTTTCACACACATTATGCCCATGTTTGCATTCAAACGGGGTTCCTACCTCAAAGATCGTTTAGTACATGCTTACAATGCAGTAGAGACAAATATAGTTGAAAACAAGAGACAACTAGCACCTGTGACAGGCCACTATAGCTGTAATCGATGTATCGCCTATGCTTCTACAATCACTAAAAAATCCTTTGAACTTAATGGAATGACCGTAAGAATCAAACATTTTTCCAACTGTAACACCACAAATGTGGTTTACTGCATAGTTTGCCCTTGTGGCTCACCATATATTGGCAAAACAACCCAAATAGTGAAAAAATGAATCCTACAACATCAGTCAAGGATCCGCTGCAAAACTGAAAATGCCCCTTTGGTAGAACATTTTCACCAGGCAAAACACACAGAAAAAGAAATGACCTGGTGGGTCATAGAGGTAGTTAAGCCCACTATCAGACAAAATACCGTGGACAAAATTCTTACATTGAACGAGAACCGCTGGATATGCAGGGCTGACAGCATTAAACGAGGTCTTAATTCGACTACCGAATGGCACACTCTTGCCTGTATGATTTAGATCAATCACAACTGCTGTTATGTAATGTTTCCATCACACAATTCCTCTTCTTAAAAAATGATATTCTGTTTTAATAGAGGATAAAAGTCAAATTGTGAAATGCCCTATATCAGCTTGTATCATTTCAACTATGAACACTGTGATAGAATATCTCCGCGGCATACTCTAACCTGTATCGCCTAGATTTATCATTACTACTAACATGGAATGTTTCCTTCATACAATTTATCTTCTTTTTCTTAAAAACAATGTTCCGCTTTAAAAGAAGATAAATGCTAAATTATCACTATGAACATTGCGATACAATACCTCTATTGGATAACTCAGGTTTTAGATAATGAAGTTTATTGAGGAGGATTGCTAATAATGTATTGCTTGTTTGTAATATCTATTCATAACCTGAATATATACATTGTATAATATACAATGTACAAGTTTTGAGACATTTGTACATTTCTTAGATTGTGAGCGCAGGTCACATACAGAAGCGACAGTCTACTATGATGATGAATTATGTGTCAACAATTAACTGAACGGATGTCAACACAGTCAAAGGATATATTTATCTATTTATCTGACCTCAAAGATTGATCTATGAATATTTCAAACACATTATGTAACATCTTACCAAAGGTAAATCTTTAAGAAGTCAACAGTACGATATATATTCATTTACCTACAACAACAGATGTGTATGAACCATCAAACATCTATTTGTTCCCAAATCATCTGAATGTGGCTGTTATTAACAGAAAACCACAACTTTGATGATATGAGGTTGTGATTCAAACATTCTAATATGGCGTGACGAAATTTCTCGCATTTGAAGTTGTTCTCATACAACGGTGTATTTATTAAACTAGGCACTACACACACCGAATTTATAACATCAGACTTAAGACATCGACATTTTTTCAACTTGATTTTTAAATACTTAAATCAATAGCCGAATCGGTTACTACAGAACCTTATGGGATAATATCCAATATATACAAACATCCACTAGAGATTGGGATGTTTAAGATGGCCGACATTTTGCTAGGCTTTCGGAGATGACTCTACTTCCGGGTCACATGATTTAAATATCCAATCCCGCTAGCGTACCATATCGAGGCTACTGCGGATGAATCGTACGGAAGCCCGGACGGACTGCGCTGGATTCAATCTTTAAGGTGAGTGATTTGAACACGCTAGATATCCCATAAATGATAGAATTTCCTTGTTGGCGCTTTACTCCGTTGTAATTTCTCAAGTAAGACAACCCGGAGTTCCGCGTAGTGCAACTCCGTGAACTCCGCCCAGGGTTACTTATATTATAGCAAGATGCCTTTATCAGCTTTTCAGTTATGAGAATGTATTTTTATGCACCAAGTCTTCACTAGAGGGAGCCAAAACATCTTCTATTTCAATAAAAATTGATGCAGGCAACTTACTTTGTATTGTCTTGCAACATTACTCATGCTAAAAATGCTGCTTTTTTGCAATATTAATCATAACAATATCTACAGTGTGTAAAGAGCTACAGAAATTATTTTAAAATTCGTATATTGGGACCGCCGTATACCACTCGATCATTAGTCCCACTTACGAGTTGTACTTGGAAAGCCATCTTGTTGTTGTGATGCTGAAGCTGACCGTGGGAAACTTGTGGACATTCTGTGAAGTCTCTCCGAGCTGCCTTTCACCCACCCCTTCCACCCCAATCTCATACGCATCAGTAATCAGGAAATTAAGGTGCAGATTCGTCTTCTGCTGTTAAAAGAAAGTGGTTTTCAGTATAGTTCCTTCACACTGTCAATCTGAAAGCAACCTTTCTCTTTAAATTATAGAAAAGGGGCGCAGTTCCTCTAGTGCACGTATCAACTGCACCTAGACACCCAGGTGAGTCAAGGGTACAGTTTACCATACTATTTTAATATTTCAGCGTAGAAGACAAATCATGTAATAAATGTACCACGAAGTATGTTGAAAAAAAAAAGTAAAATAGGTAACTGTTCAAAAATGTTTTCACAACTTTTCATCTGTGTTACCTTTACTCATGCTGTTAAAGAAACACAACGATATTCAAACTAAACTAGAGGTATCTGGAATGTGTGTTTTTGCATTCAGGAGGAAGCCTGGAGCAGGTAAAAAAAATAAAGAGAAGGGGCATGACAGAGGATGTGGCGTAAGGGTCAGAACTGCTGACCTTGGAGCTGGGGAGCCAGGCTTGTGTCCCGGTATCAACTCACAAGCATGCTTGAAATTCATGCTAACATAGGGGCATATTAGCAATGAATTGCGATATTTATAGCAAAATGCACTTATCACATTTTTATTTATCGCTGCCTATCGCTGGATATGTTAGCGGAGAAAACATGCTATTAGCAACGTTTTTCTCCAATGTGCTAAAATATCCAGCGATAGCGGCGAAATGCATGAATATCGCTGGAAATCCAGTTATATTCACGCATTAACGCCAATGGGGGTTTAACCTGACAATCCACCCCCTATTGAATACACAGGTAAGTCATCCTATTAGCAGGCGTTAGATTCTAGCGATAATCGCGCTTAGCGCAATTTTTTTTATCGCTAAGCCTGCTTTGCTAATAGGCGATAGCTGTGTTAGCGACTGCTTTCAGTCGTTAACAGCTTGGACATGCCCACTTTGCGTGTCATTAGCGATAAATATCACTGACGTGCAAAACGAGCCCCAAACCGGTCGCTATTGGCTAAAAGCTGTCGCTAACTGCTGTTAGCGACAGCTTGCTTATCGCTGCTTTAGCGGGGAAAAGTGCCGCTAAAGCGGCGATATTGGCCTTGCTAATGTGCCCCCTAGTTTAAATAAAAGACATCGGAAGAAGCAAAAGAAAACCTGTCAGAACGCATGCTTTAAATGCATGCAGTTCAAATAAACGCTGTGAAGTCTTAAGAAAATAAAAGAAGTTCCTATCAAAGCAGGCGGATGCGAAAGTGTACTTGGGTGACAGGAAACTAATAGGAAACACACACAGAACAGAACACCTGCAATCAATAGAAACGAGGAAAAGTAAAGTGACAAGCACAGAGACCAATAAGAAGTGAAGAAGGAATGCAAGCCCCTTTTAAGATATATGAAATACAATAGATTGTGCTGTGCAGGCTGATGGAGGGAGGTGAGAAAAACATTTGTGTATACCCCTCATGAAGTCACTTTATCATAATGATAACATGAACTAATTGTGTGGTTGGGATAAAACTTACCAACGTAGAATAAGATCAACACACAAATACACGTGGGATACTAAAATTGCTTGTGTTGCAAACATAATCGACTAACCGAGTGATAATGTGATGTCAGAAAATTAATGCTAGAGCTATAAAGTAACTCAACATACTGATAGAGAAAGGGTCTGAGGGAATTTTTAAAGACCAAGCCTAGGTTTATACCCTTAAACAATATGTAAACAACAAAGAAACCTAGGGGTCTAGACAAGAGAAATTATCTCAAACTGTCATAAAAGTTTAAACAATACATAAATGACTAACAACTAGTTATAAAGAGTGGGACAACATTAACAGATACAATGTCTGCAGTGATTAGTGAGTAGAACCCAAAAGGTATTCGTAGGATTCCCATCAAAAACTTGTGATGATCAATATTATCATTTGGTCATCCAACCAAGGTAATAAAGTCTCTTGATCATTGAGACCATCTTTTTACCTTGTACCATGGCCGGGTCACTGCCCATAAACACTTTTTGACCAAATAGTATCAAGCTGATGGGTCGAAGTGCAGTGCAGATAAATTATAAAAGTGGTGAATATTAAAACAGGATAAAGGACAGAAGAGATAGATTTATTAGAGATATGGCCTCTTCCTAATTAAAAACAAGAACAGTGCAAGAGAGCAGTGTTAAGCAAATAACTGCATAAGAGCCAACATGTTTCAGCCTAAATGGGGAAGACCCAAGGCTTTCGTCAGAGCTTCTGTTCTAAACGTTGCTACTGCGAAGTGATAATGTCACACGAAGAAACTCAGGTGACAAAGAGACAATAAAGTGAAAAATCAAAAAAGGATACGTAAATCAGTAGCATAGCCTCCGTGTCAGTAGATGATTCAATGCATCTGAAACCACAAAACACAAAACAAACAGAATATTTGCAATGCGACAAGTCCCACTCATACATCTCCTAGTGAGAAAAAATTAAAATTTACAACACTAACTCGCCAATGGCGTCTAACAATTTTCTGAATCTGGTTGGATTTAGCATTGAAAGTACTAACAAAAGTCAAGCGTGTGAGAGGTGGCTTCACTGTCGAGGGCTCTAAGAGAGCCTCGCGATTGTTATTGCTAGCTCGTTTGAGAGAACGTTTGATCAGTTGTTTCGGGTAGTTTCTTGCTTGGAGTTGACCTGTAAGGTTAGCCGCATGTTTCAAAAAAGTTTCATTGGTGGAGCAGTTCCTTCGAACACGTAGGAATTGCCCATACAGCAGATTGTCGCGGAGCGACTTAGGATGTTGGCTGTCATATAATAAAAGTGAGTTTCTGGCCTGTTTTAATATTCACCACTTTTATAATTTATCTGCACTGCACTTCAACCCATCAGCTTGATACTATTTGGTCAAAAAGTGTTTATAGGCAGTGACCCGGCCATGGTACAAGGTAAAAAGATGGTCTCAATGATCAAGAGACTTTATTACCTTGGTTGGATGACCAAATGATAATATTGATCATCACAAGTTTTTGATGGGAATCCTACGAATACCTTTTGGGTTCTACTCACTAATCACTGCAGACATTGTATCTGTTAATGTTGTCCCACTCTTTATAACTAGTTGTTAGTCATTTATATATTGTTTAAACTTTTATGACAGTTTGAGATAATTTCTCTTGTCTAGACCCCTAGGTTTCTTTGTTGTTTACATAGAGCTATAAAGTAACCAAAAGCAGCATAAATGTGCTTACTGTTTGTCTATTTGTGGCAGAAACAGGAAGACAGGTTAGAAAATCACGCATATATGTGGCTTTATTTGCTAGGTAATCACTAACAGGGATACCTTAGTAAGAGGGGATGTAAACAGAAGGGCTATAATTCACCAATTAACGTTAAATTGTGTTTGTTTCTATAATAGTTCTCGTTATGGCTTGTGAGGCCTAGTAAAAGATGGAAGATTTTGAGACTCTGAGATAAATGTGAACCACGCATGTGCTCGCAGAGTGGAGCCGCAGGCGCGTACAAGCTGACTGTTCTGAATGGGATGGGTCAAGGTTGAGATGTCCTAAAACCCTGAATGACTGCCAACAGAAATGGACTTCATCATTGTGAACCATGGGAAAGAATCCCAAACTAACAATTTAAAGGACATGTAGGAACTGGTTAACCAAAGACAAAAGTCAAATTCATTTAGCTGACTCGACGGAAGTAAAGTAATAAGATGATGAGGTTATGCTCTTCCACCCCTTGGAACAGCCAATAGAAATCATCGGACACCACAAATGTTAAAAAAATCAGCTAGTTTAACCTAGAGAAATGGGTATAAAAGAATAGGTTTGGAGTTTAGAAAAAAGCTCTCTTTTCGATTTCTATCTGTGTATCCTGACATGCTGCTGGGATGCAGAATTTCCTTGGAGCATAAGAACTTAGATTTTTTTTACTTTAAACTTTGTTTGAGTGAGTACGGAGTCTTTAGATGAGGGAAAATAGTTAGATAAAATGAAAAATGGACTTTGGGAACTATTTGTCTTTCCTAATATTTGTGTCTTATGAACATCAAATTCTTTATTAATTTTCCTTAAAACTAGAATCAAATGAAAATAAATGTATGAGTTAATTTCTGGTCTTCCTTTATGACTGATTACAATAAAATGAATTTAAAGTGAATAAATATTTATTATGCTAGGAGAATTTTCTTTAAATAAAAATTAGATAAATGAAGAATTAAGCTGGTCTTGTTCATCCTTAGCCTAATTCTTTACTATCAGGTCTATCGCCAATAATGGTGGTGTGTTTAAATATGTTTCTCGTTGATAATAAACCATGGTAAATGAATTAAACTGCAGATGTATATATCATAAATAGTTATAAAAATTTAGACACTCCGCTAATGCAGCAACTCTCCTTTGATTCATACTGATCCATGAAATAGAAGAAAGAGTGTATGAGTGATTTGCAGTGTTATGGGCCACACTGGTGAATAAGTGTATGATTGGCTATTTCAGGGAAAGCTAATGTTAGTTTTAGAAATTATTTCCGGAGACACGCTGCAACAGTAAATTGCTGGGTTGCAGAGCATTGGTTGCTATAGAATTAGCTAGGATAATGTATAGGTCAATGTATAAGAGATTTGGTGTAGAGAATTATGACTAACATCTGTTGAGTTTATATTACATTATATGTAGTCTGGAAAAGGCTTCTGAGTATTGCGAGAAGCTGGTGCCTCTGTCTGCAGGCAGAGGAAGTGTGGCAAGTGTAGTCACACATCGCATAGTCTGTTTCAAAGTAGTGGTATTGTCGTATATCACAAGTGGTGTTGTCGTACATCACAAGTATAGAGAACCTACATGTGAGAGGATAAATGGATAGCGAGGACAGTCCATAAAATCTTAGCCTTCAAGTACAGGGATCATTGCGTATCCCAATTTAAAACTTACTGCTGAAAGAGTAATAGAGCTTAACCCGAGCTTGAGAGAAGGGTAAAGGTAGAGGTTAGCGCTGCTTTATCGGGCAGTGTAATATTCTGTGGTAGAGAAGAGGTAAGCGTTTTCTACTGGAAATACAGAATACTTGTATGATTAAGAAAACTATCACTTTGGTTTAGCGAAACAGACGAATGGAGTTGTTTTGAGTAAGTTACTAACCGATTCAGTTGTTTAAAAGTGTAAATACGGCTTCTTGAAATTCCTTGTAAAGGAGGGGTCAGTCGGCGCTGCAGAAGCCGGAGCACTGCTGACGTCAAAAGTGTCACGCAGGGATTGGTCCACGTGACCAAGACATAGTAAAGGCTGATTGGTGCATCATGAAAAGCAGTGAGATTATTGGTTAAGCACTAAAATAACGTATCTTGTTCTAATTGGTACTATAGTGTGAACCGCGCTGGGATAAGTTGGTGTTATGAAGCAGTATTCGGAAGAGTGCGCAAACTTTTGAAAGACAGGAAATATTCAAAAAAATGGATTACTATTACGGCGAGGAAAGGAAGAAGCCTTCATGGTTTCATAAATTGAAAAATGTATTTAAAACAGACAAAGCAATGGTAACAAGGGAGGGAAAATGATTACCTCCGCCGAAAACACCTGCTTCTTATATGATGACAAAATTTGGCTATAATACATGTATATTGGTAGAGAATTGGGCTATATATACCAAAAATGATGGTGCTTTAGCATTCCCAGAGGTAGGATCTTTAAATCAGGCAGTTTCGAGAAATTTGAGAGAAAAAATTATGAGACTTGAACCGAGACCTAGACCGACTCAATTTGAAGCAATAACTGAGTGGGAAGATGAGATGCATGAGTTAGAGCGAGAAAGATTGGCAAATCCTAGAGGAACTAGAGGTAGATTACGTGGATTGTGGGGAGAAACACATGAAACTAGAATGCGTAGATGGAGAAATGTAGATATGTGTGATGGGATGTATCCAGTCAGATTAATGGATGAAATAGAAAGGCGAAAATGCACAGAGAAAAAGAATAATGTAGAGATAGCGATGTTGTATCCTTACAATGATGTAATGTTCCATGGTCTCCATGCTCACTGGATTCCAGAGTGTGGAATCCAGGGAGCAGTACATAGATGAACTGTTCCTGAGTGACTTGGTACTTGGATCTCCCTGGGGTTGTTGCTGTGAATAAACTACTATTTTGGATCTACACATCTACTGTACTTGGAGTCATTTCAGTGGCGACGAGGATGGGATCGTTTTAAAGAATTAAAGAATTTTATCACCATTCTGGATTAATGAAAATCTTATGAAGAAATCAACTGATGATCAACTGATGAACTAAAACTTTATGAAGAAACATTTTACTGATGAATTTAATGAATGCAACAACCCCAGATTAACAGAACATTTCGGTGGATTTCCAAGGTATCTGATTTTTTTTTTACTTACATCTTACTAAATTGCGTTTAAATTTGAACCTAATTGATAAGTGAACAGGAATGGATTCAGGCTGTGACTGATGACACTTTGTTGCAACAAATCATTAATAATCTACATGTCGGTGTAGATCTATCTTCTCTGGACAAGTCCATTTTGGCTGATTATAAAATGATTTGGCCGGAACTATCGTTTCATGATGGCATTCTTAGGAGAGGTGACAGATTTGTTGTACCTACAGTTTTGCGTGACAGATTATTGAATTTGCTACATGAAGGACACAGTGGAATGACTAGCATGAAAAGGAGGGCTAGAAATGATTTTTGGTGGATTGGAATGGACAAAGACATAGACAGATGTGTTAGGAATTGCCTGGCGTGTATGTCTAGTGACAAATCTCATAAATCCCAAGAAACTACTATCTCTGCTACTCCTTTTCCTGACAAACCTTGGGACAAAGTGGCTATTGATATCTGTGGTCCATTTCACGTGAAGGGGATTGAGGACAAGTTTGCAATTGTTCTAATGGATTTTCATTCGAAATGGCCTGAAGTGGCTTTTGTTAGGGATATTAAGGCTTCCAATATTATTGAGTTCTGTGAAGGTATTTTTCGCAGAGAGGGCTATCCCAGTACCATCTTATCTGATAACGGTCCCCAATTTATAGCAGAGGAATTTTCAGTGTACCTTAAAAAAGTGGGTACAAAACACATTACTACTTCTGTGTATAATCCAAGAGAGAATGGTTTGATAGAAAGGTTCAACCGAGTATTGAAAGAATGCATTCAACTTGCCAGCAATAATAAGGATGATTGTAAAGATGCTGTTAAGGAAATGTTGTGGTGTTATAGGAATACTCCACATACAGCTACTGGTGTCTCTCCATTTTCCTTATTAAAAGGGCGTACGGCTGGATCAAAAGTCAAACCTGCATGGATGTCTAGAAATTGCTCAAAAGCTATGGATGGTGAGATTGTAGCAAATAAAGTTCGACAATATCAGAACAAATATGTTCATAGTCATAATTCTAAAATCAACTGCAGTAGTAGATCTTTTAAGACTGGTGATTGGGTACGTTCACAATTGGTGGGAAATCGGAGACCTGGTTCCTCTAAATGGTCTAAACCCAAACAAATTGTCTCTGTAATTGGCAATATCGTGAAACTAGATGACGGGAAGCAATGGAATGTGAGAAGCATTACAAGGTGCAATGATCTTGAATGTAAACACATAACTGATCAGACTGTGAATTCTCAAAAAATCTCTGCTGAGAAAGGAGATGGTGTTCCTGTGTCAGTGTCTTTATCATCTAGGCCCAAATGTAAGCCAGCGTGGATGAAGGATTATGTTTGTTCATGATTTGGAGCACTCATATACTGTCAGAGATTTCGCACTCATATACTTGTCATAGATTTCTTTTGTATTTTCTACATGTTTTAGGTTTATGTATATTTTCTTTTTTTCTTTTAGATATTGTTTTATTTGTTTTTATAGAAAGGGAGATATGTTGTATCCTTACAATGATGTAATGTTCCATGGTCTCCATGCTCACTGGATTCCAGAGTGTGGAATCCAGGGAGCAGTACATAGATGAACTGTTCCTGAGTGACTTGGTACTTGGATCTCCCTGGGGTTGTTGCTGTGAATAAACTACTATTTTGGATCTACAAATCTACTGTACTTGGAGTCATTTCAAGCGAGAAAAGATTATGGTGACAATGAATCAGAGGATACAGTGCTGGAGGAGATATTAAATAGGAGACCACCACCATATCAACCAGGTTCTATGTGGAACACTCCAAACGCTCCACAAATAGAAGACCGATTTAATGAAACCACAAAAAGATTTTCACATTTTAGGGATCTTCCAGAAAGAACAGAAATGAGATGTGATTCAAACACCCCATTAGTGGAAACTAGGCTTACCGGTACTCCTAAACAAGATAAGGAAATGCAACGCAGTGTAGCCAGAGTAGAGAGACAAACCGAAGACAGGCAAGTACTTCTGAATATATAGGCTCCACAAATGACTTAACAGAAAGGATACAGGAACTTACAAAAAATATAGAAGCTGTGACTGTTCCAGTATCAATAGGCCCTGTAGTTCCAGTATTTGAAAATCAGAAAATAACAGAACTGACTTTAACAATCCCTTTGAATCAGAGTTGACAAAAAGTAAAAGAAAAGATGTATCCATATGTATCTGAAATTAGGCTGATAAGTATTGAGGCACCACCTGAATTGACCTTTAATCAAAGCATACCATATAAGTTTCCAACTGGAGCAGAATCTGATTTTGCGACTCCTAAAATGAGTGTAGAAAAAATAGATTTAACTAAAACTCCAATTGGACCATCAGAACAAGAATTAAGTGATTGGCTTAAAACTTTAAAATTGAAAGACAATGAACCCAGAGTATTAGATGTAGCTAGATTGAAAGTTGGTATGGAAGAATTAATTATTGGAACAATCGGAACTGATAGATTAAAGGCACATCAAGAGGATGAGTTCATGTTTTTGTGCAAAAGTATTACTTGGAAAGCCAAATCTGTGTATGAGAAACTGGAAGGATTAGCTAATGAATTGGATGTAGATTTTTCGAAGCATAAATCATTACAGAAATCTTACAGAGTAGATTTTTCAGAAAAAGACATTGAGAATATGAATACCGCAGGAAGATTGACCAAAATAAAAGAACTAATTGTTTTATTGAGAAGATGGGGAGATGTGAATAAGTGGAGAATGAAATGGACAAAGAAAAGGGAAGAAGCTAGTGATAAATCCACATTAGCATTCCCAATGAGAGAAAAAGAGACAGTTATAAATGAATTCCCAATGAGAGAAATACCAGGAGGAGGGTATGTACATGTTCCTTGGACTAGACAAGATATATTATCATTTACGAATGATTTCCCTAGATTGAGAGAAAAGCCAGTAGAATGGTATCGACAAGTGGATAGATTTGTAAAAGTTTCAAAAGTACTGTGGGTAGATTTAGATGGATTGTTTGATATAGTAGTACCAGCAGATCTGCGGACTGAATGTAAAGTGACAGGGGATTGGCCAAGAACTGAATATCCTCGAGATAGAGTGACAGGTGCTCCTTCACCTGAAGTGATGCGTAAATATGACCAAGTAATAGTGTGGTTGAAAAATAAGATTCCTCCAGGAGAGACAGATTGGGTAAAGATCAACAAGAGTTTGCAAGAACCAAAAGAAACTGTACATTCATTTTATGAGAGATTGTTGTTTGTATTCAAGCAGGACAGTGGTTATGAAGAATTGACTGAAAAATATATGAGTCTTTTTGTTTATCGATTTGTGTTTGGATTAAGATCAGAAATAGGAGACATGATAAGACACAGTTTAATGGGATGGCAATCATCCTCAGTCGATGTAGTACTGAAACATGCCAAATACTGTAGTGATGAGATTGAAGCTAAACAGAAAAACCTCAAAGAGAAATCGATGTGGGCACAAGTGAAGATAGCAGGACATCAAGCAGCACAATTAGAAAATAAAATCACTGATGGAAGTCAGGAAAAAACAAAAGGAAATTTTAATAAAACTAAATTGGTAGGGAATATAGGTGAACTTAAGAAGAAATACCCTTGTCATAATTGCGGCAGGATAGGGCATTGGAAGAAAGAGTGTAAATATCCACCAAGAATCATTCCTGAAAATACATCATTGAATCCACAGGTCCAGAATGAGGTAATTCCACAGCCACTGCAACAACAGCAGGTAGTTAACCAGCAAAGTCAGGTGCCAAAACCGGCACTTCCACACAGTGTAAATCTACAGAGATACAGTACAGAGACAGGATTCAGCGGAGGCGAGTAGGTAAACCGATCGCCCAGAGTGAGTGTGAGTCCTCAGTATTGGCTGTAAGATGAAGGTGGGAGTGAGTCGGATGACAGTTTCTGACTGTGCCTGAGAGAGGAAGAAGAGTGTGTGCTTGGAGCCACTCTTGAAGTAGATCAGTCTGGCCTGTTTGTGAATGGGAAGGTGAATGATGTAGACGTAACCTTCCTAGTGGACACTGGTGCTACCCGTTCTACTGTTAGATCAGTGGAAATTCAAAATCTTCCTCTCTTGGGTGAACACATCCAAGTTGTAGGTGTAGTAAATAGGCAAATGAAAACTTCCTTAACCAAACCAGTTGAAGTAGAAATTGGAAATTCCCAAGACATGCACCGATTTGTGGTGTGTGATAGCAGTCCTGTAAATCTATTAGGTAGAGACATTCTATGCAAAATGAACTGTGCTATATATTGTTCACCAGATGGCATAGAGCTCCAAACCCCAGATGAAGATAGTCTGTATAAAATGACCATGTCTATGTTACAGTCAGAAAGGAGTGAATTATTTCCTGTGTTTGATCGAGAAAAGATACCTGCAGAACTAAAGGAAACAGTGAAAGAGCAAGTGTGGGACCTTACAGGAGAAGATATTGGATTAATGAAAGGCGTAGATCCTGTGAAAGTATCCATAAAAGAAGGAGTTAGCTATCCAAACATTCCTCAGTATAAGATGACAGCAGAAGTGATTGAAGGAATAACACCAGTTATAAACAAAATGATTGAACAAGGTATTCTGAGGGAAATCGAGAGTAGTCCTTGTAATTCACTGATAATGGGATTGAAAAAGCCAAACGGAACATTTAGGATTGTACAAGACCTGAGAAAAGTTATTAAAATTGTTGTTCCATGCTGCCCGATTGTACCAAATCCAGCAGTAACTCTATATCAGATTCCGCATGATGCAGAATGGTATACCGTGATTGACCTGTGCAATGCATTTTTTTACGGTTCCATTAAACCCAGAAAGCGGGCCAATATTTGCGTTCCGGTTTGGAGATCATATTTTGGCATGGTGCCGATTTCCTCAGGGGTATACTGAAAGTCCATCTATTTTCATCAGTTACTAAAGAAATCATTAGAAAGTCTAAGCATGCCTGGAAAATCAGTATTGGTTCAATATATTGATGACCTGCTAGTGGAATCAAAGACAAAAGATGAATGCATATCCGATACTGTCGCATTGTTGAACCAATTAGCAGAAGGACATAAAGTGTCTCCATCTAAATTACAATTCTGTCAGAATAAAGTGCAATACTTAGGTCATAAGATTGCTAAAGGAGTTAGACAAGTTACTGCAGAAAGAATCAAAATGATACAAGGGATGCAGCCACCAAAAACACAAAGACAAGTCAGAATGTTCTTAGGAATGGTTGGTTACTGCAGACAGTGGATTAGTGGATTTTCACTGATAACAAAACCCTTGCAGAGATTAACTAAAGCAGATATCAGAGACCCCATTGTGTTGAATAAAACTGAGATGGAAGCATTTGAACAATTAAAAACAAGTCTATGTGAGGCTCCAGCTTCAGGAACGCCTGACTAGGAAAAGGAATTTGAATTATATTGCAGTGAACGAGAAGGGTGTGCATTGTCAGTATTAATTCAGAGACATGGAAAGCTAAGATAGCCAATTGCATATTTCTCAGCTGTTTTAGATCCAGTTGCAAGAGCCTTACCAGGTTGTTTGAAAGCAGTAGCAGCCGCCAGTGTGAGTCTGGATCAGAGTGAAGGGATAGTGATGGGATTTCCTGTGAGGGTATATGTGCTTCATTCTGTGGAGATTCTCCTCACTAGGTCAAAAACGCAGTATTTTACGAACAACAGGATGACCAGATGTGAAAAAATGATCTTAGGTGCAGACAATGTGACTATATCACGTTGTGTAAATGTGAACCCATCTACATTTTTGCCTGATTCTATGGAAGTTGAGGTAAGAAATGAAGTTGATCACAAATGTTTCGATGTTCTCTTGTATTGTACAAAACCAAGACCTGACAGAGATGAGCCACTGTCTGAATCAGATTATGTAATGTTTGTTGATGGTTCATGTCTGAGAACAGAGGAGGGTGCTTTGAGTGCTGCATATGCAGTTTGCACGGTTGCAGATGTTTTGGAAGCATCTTGTCTGAAAGGAATTCGTTCTGCTCAAATAGCGGAATTGATTGCTTTGATACGGGCATGTGAGCTAGGAAAAGAGATCAGAGTTACCATAGTGACTGATAGTCAGTATGGATTTGGTATTGTCCATGATTACGGGCAACTGTGGTCCCAAAGAGTTTATCTAACTTCTGCAGGATCACCAATCAGAAATGCTGAATTTGTAAAAATGTTGATTGATGCCATCCAATTACCTGATAAAATTGCAGTAGTTAAATGCGCCACGTCCACAAGAGGGGAGACAATTATATAAGAAGAGGTAACAGATATGTTGATTCAAGTGCAAAATACTGTGGCAAAAATCTTGCATCCATAAATCGGGACAGGGAAAAAGAACATGTTTCAAGTCCTTTGATGCTAACCACGATAGTTGAGACATGGCAAGAGGTGAGACAGATACAAGACGAAGCTAGTGTAGACGAGAAAAACATTTGGCTAAAGGCAGGATGTAGGAAAAGAGAAGATGATGAAATTTGGGTTTACAAAGACGAAAGACTAGTAATGCCTGATAGCATGATTTCCAGTATGGCCGGAATGTACCATGGTCAAGCTCATGTTGGAAGAGATGCCATGATCAGACTGTTTAGACAGACATAGTATAATCCAAAGTTTTGGATGATTGCTGAAAGTTTGTGCCAGAGATGTCTGGTATGCCAGCCATTCAATCCAGGGAGAAAAATAACTGTGAGTCCAGGAACCATAGGTCGGGAGGGAGGTCCATTTACACAAATGCAGTTAGATTTCATAGAAATGCCTCCTTGCAATAGACTCAGATATGTGCTGGTGATCATTTGTTTGTTTTCTCGTTGGGTTGAAGCCTTTCCGACCCGAAGGAATGATTGAGTAACTGTTGCAAAACTGCTTTTACATGAGATCATACCACGATATGGGTTTCCAGTAACGATTGAATCAGAATGAACTGATACAGATGATCTGTGAAGCATTGGACATACGTCAAAAACTACACTGTGCTTACAGACCAGAGGCTTCAGGGGTAGTTGAACAAGTGAATAGAACAATAAAAAACAGAATTGCAAAGATGTGTTTGGCAACAGGACTAAAGTGGCCAGACGTATTGCCACTTGTTTTGATGACCCTAAGGAGTATACCTGACAGAAGTACTGGATTAAGTCCACATGAGATTTTGATGGGCAGGGTGATGAGACAAGCTTTTGTACCAGTTGATAAACTGTTAACTATTAGTGATGACATCATACTAGATTACTGCCAAAATCTGTCTGACGTGGTACCTTCTGTGTTCCATCAGGTGGGAACTGAAGCAAACACGAAAGAGAAACATCCAGCTCATTATTTAGTACCTGGAGACAGGGTCAGAATAAAGGTACACCGAAGAAGAAATGGCTTAGTGCCTCGGTGGCAACGCCCAAGACAGGTAATTTTGGTCAGTACAACTGCTGTCAAATGTGCTGGAGTAAAGAGATGGGTGCACGCCAGCCACACCATCAGTGTACCTGAACCTGAAGATCCACAAAAGGAAGGTGAAAGCACAACTGATTCTTATTCTGAAGGCGAACCGGAGAGAAATCCAGATATTGAAGCTCGACAGGAACATCGTCATCTGGAAGTTTCGGATGCCAGCTCTGCATCTGAAGGAGAAGGTGAAACTGTGAATGTGCCAAGTTTTGAAGATCGACCTGAATGTTGAGACTTGGTAAGAACTGAGACCAGTAAAGACATTGAGCAAAGTGCAGATAAAATTGGTAATCAGGAGAATATTGAAGAGCAGTCAGAAAACTCTGGAAGCAGGAACCAAAACCAGGACACTGGAAAAGAGGCAATATCTCATGATAAGGATGAGATTCCAAGTACCAGTTATGGAGATGTTCCTAACAGAGTGAATCTGCTAGGCAAAGAAAGGCCTGATTCTGAAAAGGATACAGACATTATAAAGTTAATTATAAATGAAACAGTTGAAAATACTGAAAGTGAAACTGATAACAGTGAAGATGAAACGCAATTGAGAAAGAGTCCAAGAAAAAGAGCTTGGAGAGTGGAACATAATACCATGGAACCTAAAACGAAAAGAGCTCGAAAAGGAGATAATTGGCCTAAAGAGAATGATGGACTGAGATTTAAGTTGGTTAACAAAGCAAGTAAACGAGAGGATCAAGTGAATGAAATCACAAGTCAGAAAGAGCAGTTGGGAAGGAAAATAGAAATGATTGAAAGGCCAAAAAGAGTAAGGAGACCAAACCAACAGTACAAATCACCTGACTGGACATACATGTTTTTACCTCCTATTGAGGAAGTAAACAGCAGCCAAGAAGACTTGAACTCTATAGGTCAAGGAACAAGAAAGTGAATGAAAATCTGAGATATAAAGGAAAGAGACATTTGATTTGATATTACCAGGTAAAAGGTAAAAGACTTAAAGTACTGATATATGACAACTACCACAAAATTAGACTGAAAACCATTGAGAAAGAAATCAGAGCAAAGAAAATGGTAAAATGTTTGCTGTGTAAAAAAAAAATGGCAACTACTAATAATGTTGATACGAAGTGTTCTATATTTAGAAAATGTTGCAAAATGTGGTTCATATGTACTGAATTATTACTATTAGTATGGTTGATTCTAGCTATTATCATTCCTTTTAGAGAAAATTTTGAGAAAATGAAACCTAATGTGACTATGAATGGGAAAAATAATGAATTGAAAACAGATAAACTACTTGTATATAGGCCAGAAACTCATCAAGATAGGTCGAATAGTGATTATTCGCGAAACACCTTTTCAAGATCATTATCTGAAACAATGGATGCCCAAGATTGTTATGTGTGTGTGAAATTACCAGCTTCAGTGTCAGAGGGGGTGACCTACCACCATCTTCCACTTACTTATGGAGTAACTTGTAGTGTTATAGTAAGTTTGTTTTATAATACAGGGAAATTGGAATAGTATTATTCAGATTCTGATGATATATTTGCAAAGTTGAAAGTTGTGAATGCCCTTAACAAAGTCAAACCAGCAAAGGTTATGGGAGAATTTTTCTTAGTAACGCAAGAATTGACGCATGAGTATGCCTTTAGACATAATTTGACTTGTAAAATGAGAAGTGGGGAAAAATCCTTTTTGAATGTGGTGGAGGAAAGAAGGGCAGTGTATAAAAGAAATGAAAACTTGAAACATACTAAATCAAGGTTTTGGGAATTTGAAGACGAAAATTTGAATGACAGAAATGTGAATGTAGCCATACATATTGACACTTCATCTTTAGGGAAATTTTGTATTCGTAGAGATAATATTGTGTATGACAATTATTTTGTTGGAGCAAGTCAATGTGAAGACACTTACCGTATAATAGGAGGATGGGGATTTCAAGGTGGAAGAGATCCGATTTTTCCTGGGATATATTTTATATGTGGGAACAAGGCTTATTACAAATTACCGGACCATTGGTATGGTACCTGCTATGTGGGCTTGGTCTTTCCTAAAATTTTCCATGTAGATAGGGGTACTAAGGGAATACATGAGATAGGTAAAACATTAAGTCGTAGAAAAAGAGAAAGTGTAGCAGAAATAATAGGTGATATTTTTGGAGCACTGATACCAATGGTGGGGATATCTTTTAATGCAAACAAAATTCGGAAATTGTCAACAATAGTAGATCATTTATCGACAGACACAGCAGGTGGATTTTTAATGGTAGATACTGAATTAGTTGCTATGAGGGCTATGGTGAAGCAAAATCGTCTTGCCCTTGATATAATCTTGGCAAAAGAAGGAGGAGTTTGTGGAATCTTACATGTACAACACTGCTGTACATACATTCCAAAAAAGAGTCAAACATTGAGAAATATATTGAAAACATTACAAAGTTGCACAAAGAAATTGAACCACTAGAGTTTGATGGTGTTCTTGAACGAATAGGTAGAGGTTTTTCAGCAGTTAAACATTGGTTCCATGAACTAGGTAGTTCTATTATAGGTCAAATCATTTTGCCAGTGATATTAATAGCAATAATAATTTTAATATTAAGACTATGTTGCATGATTAGAAAGAGAAGGAATGTTAAAAGATCAGTAAAGAAAGCCATTCAGGAAGAAAATGATAGAAAAAGAGAAATGACTGATATAGAAAAAGCATACGAAGATACAAGAGAGATAGAAGAAAGTAGAGTATAGATATCATACTAATCAAACAAGAATTTGAAACATGTTAAGATGGGAAAAATGTTCTACATTTTGGGAGGTATTTGGTGATAAATCACCAAAGGAGTGAGTTGATGTAGCGAGGTGAGAAACAAAATTTTGTATACCCCTCGTGAAGTCACTTTCTCCTAACGATAACATGAACTAATTGTGTGGTTTGGATAAAACTAACCAACAAAGAATAAGATGCACACACAAATACACATGGGATACTAAAATTGCTTGTGTTGCAAACATAATCGACTAACTGATTGATAATGTGATGTCTGAAAATTAATGCTAGAGCTATAAAGTAACCAAAAGCAGCATAAATGTGCTTACTGTTTGTCTATTTGTGGCAGAAACAGGAAGACAGGTGAGAAAATCACGCTTATATGTGGCTTTATTTGCTAGGTAATCACTAACAGGGATACCTTAGTAAGGGGGATAACCAAAGACAATAGTCAAATTCATTTAGCTGACTCGACGGAAGTAAAGTAATAAGATGATGAGGTTATGCTCATCCACCCCTTGGAACAGCCAATAGAAATCATCGGACACCCCAAATGTTTCAAAAATTAGATAATTTAACCTAGAGAAAAGGGTATAAAAGAATAGGTTCAGAGTTTAGAAAAAAGCTCTCTTTTCTCTTTCTACCTGTGTATCCTGACATGCTGCTGGGATGCTGAATTTCCTTGGAGCGTAAGAACTTTGACTTTTTGAATTTAAACGTTGTTTGAGTGAGTACGGAGGCTTTAGATGAGGGAAAATAGTTAGAGAAGATGAAAAATGGACTTTGGGAACTATTTGTCTTTCCTAATATTTGTGTCTTATGAACATCAAATTCTGTATTAATTTTCCTTAAAACTAGAATCAAATGAAAATAAATGTATGAGTTAATTCCTTTTCTTACTTTATGACTGATTCCAATGAAATGAATTTAAAGTGAATAAATAGTGATTATGCTAGGAGAATTTTATTTAAATAAAAATTAGATAAATGAAGAATTAAGCTGGTTTGTTCATCCTTAGCCTAATTTTTTACTAGCAGATCTATCGCCAATAATTGTGGTGTGTTTAAATAATTTTCTCGCTGATAATAAACCATGGTAAATGAATTAAACTGCAGATGTATATATTATAAATAGTTAGAAAAATTTAGACACTCCCCTAACGCAGCAATTCTCCTTTGATTCATACCGATCCATGAAATAGAAGAAAGTGTGTATGATTGATTTGCAGTGTTATGGGCCCCACTGGTGAATAAGTGTATGATTGGCTATTTCAGGGAAAGGTAATGTTAGTTTTAGAAATTATTCCTGGAGACGCGCTGCAACAAGGCAAAACCTAAAAAGGGGAGCACATGCTGAATCTGACATGGCTGCACAAACCTAAGGTCCTGATCGACACCCTGCAAAACTGATAAATTGGGAGGAGTTCCTGAGAGAGGTGGAAGCTAAAACCGATGGGAGACCACTGTGAACTTCAATATATGCGCCAAAGGCCAGTTCACCACTGATAATATATTTCATACACACGTCTGCTTTAAGTACCTAGACAAGGTTTTTTCTCTGCACACTGGGAATAATTGAGAGCAAACAGTCCTCCATCTGCCAGACATAGGTACATTGTCTTTAGGATTCGGTTCAGCGTTTTTTGTTTCACACCAGTGTTCAAATATATTTGAGAAAAATGATTGTAAATGACACTGTAATATTTTGGTAATAGTCTTTAACAATGTGTATTGTTTCTCTGGCAAACCCATTCAGTGGCTAGGTGATATGTTGTTAGAAAAAATCAATAATGAAATCCTGGATAAAAAAAATAAAAAACTATCTCTGTGGTAAGGTGACTTTCTCTCCTACCTGAATTACAGTGATTCCTACTCTCCTCTTTCACTAGAGGGCAGCATTCATAGTCTCCTCGCTACAGCTTCAGAGTCTATCCTATAAGAACTATCTGTAGTTACTGCAGGTCATCTTAATCCATATGAGGCCCTGGTAATTCCCCCATGTATCTGTTTCTCATGGTGCAGTGATCTTCACAGCATGTTTACACTGGCATGTGCACAGTCACTCAGGACATGGTGAGGCCCTCAGGATCCTGCTGCGTAGCTCTCCACTGCTTCAGCCACCTTTAACTGTGCTTTCACACTTGGATGTGTAGTTTCACTGACTGCTTTGCTTTATATGACCTTTCTGCACGGCCCTAGTGACCCCATCTACGGTTTGTTTCATGTCAGGCTCAGATGTGGCATGGTTCTTCATTTCATGTGAGTCTTTTGCCTCCCTAAGACTCATACTGAACATGTTTTATCCTTGCAAAACCTCTGTTGGTGACGCTCTACTGGAGAGAGAAATTAAAATTAAAATAAGACTCTATGGTTATTTAACTTTGCCAGCAGCGGAACAAAGTAAAGTGAAAGAAATTAGTACTTTTGACATTCCTAGTATTCAAACCACTTCACTTAAAGCTCCAATATGGACATGTACAGACAGTTTATTGTTTTTTTAATAATTTTCAACCGAAAATCCTAGTTTGATAGTTTAAATATTTGTTCAGGTACTTTTATAGTTCTACCTGCAGCATGTCCCAACTCCCTCCTTTTTGAATAGCTCAGGCAGACCAGTATTTTCTTAGATGCTTGGGTTACATTTTTCAAATCCTACCTTATAGCCAATTGAGGGCATGGGGCAAATTCAGACCCTCAAAGATACAATATGCACTTTTATAGATTCTTGTTATGGAGGAAAGAAAGTTCTACAAGAGTCTGTCTGAACTTAAGGAAGAACCACGTGATGTGCAATAAATAACTTTAAAGAAATTACAGGTACTTGTCAGAGATGATCAATGTTTTGCTGGATAGACACAAGTCTCTCGGATGGGTTTGAGGGAAGAATGAGAAGGATCTCTAGGGGTACTCTATAAAGCATGTGAAGTTGGGGGTTTACACAGCTCTCTTATAAGAGATCAATCAGTACATTGCACACATAATCCTTGCACTCAAAAGTAGCCAATCAGTCTCAACTTTGACCTTCATAAGACTATAAAAATTGCTAAAACTGTAGAACACACTGATGGTTACTAGAAATCAAATCACCCTTAGAACAGGAGGTGTCTGTAGTAATGGATACTAATAAGGGATAAGATAATTGTAAGGATAGAGGCACAACTAAACCTAAGACTCATAAGGGAAATATGAAGCC
The DNA here is from genome assembly GCF_964263255.1 of Lissotriton vulgaris. Taxonomy (NCBI): domain Eukaryota; kingdom Metazoa; phylum Chordata; class Amphibia; order Caudata; family Salamandridae; genus Lissotriton; species Lissotriton vulgaris. The sequence continues at coordinate 1,312,369,516 of NC_141695.1, forward strand.
AAAGTGTTTTAACTGGGCAGTGCAGGTTGTTGGCCAATAGTCCTTCATGTTATGCAAAGAATTATGTCTGTCAAGATTGTGGCAAGAGACTGCATTATGCTAGGGCTTTCATGGAGAGGATTAATAGACAAGTTAGTGCTTTTGAGAAAATGGAAGTGGGTGCAAATGAGTTTGAGTTTCAAGTTAGGGATGCAAATGTTTAACCATCTAGCTGCCATATCAGTGAAAGTGATGGCAAACTTCTGCTCACACAACTCATTAGATGGAGGAGAGTTCCATCAGAAGTTCAGATTTAATAATTTTAGCACTGATATTAAACTGGGATGATCCAACAAATTCCCAATCCCCTTACAGTGAATTGTAAGAATGCGCATTGCATTCAATAGGAGATCAACAGTTGACCCCAATGAACTAGATCAAATTTTATTAGTTGCAAGGTTGTTAAGTCACGATGATGTTTGTTCAGTTTCCTGAGGTATTGTCAAATAAAATTGACAATTAAAAAAACAGCATAAAAAAGCTCAAGGAAGGAGTGATCCCTGTCCTGAACAAGATCTTTTTGGTTCCCCACTTGATTAGTGAACCACTTAATGAGGAGTTGAGGAAAGTTACAAAGAGTTCCTGATGCTAAAGTAATCAAGTACATGCAGACATCAGAAGGGTTCTAGATGGAACAGAATGGATTTAACCAAAAAATACAGCAATTCCCATCTGTTTAGATTTGATGATCTTTTCTTCAATAAATGGAGGGACTGTCATTCTCCTTTTCATAGAAAAAAATATACTTAGCCTGGTTAGTGATGCTAGTGGTTTTAGTGTCATAGATATGTCTTCAACATATTTCAGGTGGAGTTACATCCAGAGTCACAAGATCTCTCACATAAGAGCTGAAAGTGCATGCAGATTTTAGCATGCCATTTAGATTGGCTTTGACTGCTGCTGCATTTCAGCTCATCAAGCAGCTAATACTATGTAATCTTTCCAGCGTCTTAAGTTTGAAAGATGATATTCTTGTTTATGGCCCAGATGTTTTCAGTACTGAAACCTCAATAAGGGAAGTGTTGCCGATGTTGAGGTATGCAAATCTGACTGTGAAAAAGAGAACATTGTCACTTACTTGGACCACACAATATCTAAAGATGGCATTAACCCTAGACATGATATGGTCAGGTGGGAAACAGTGGTTCCAACACAAGTGTTACCATGCAGGTAGGTAACAACGAGGTCATTACAACGACCACGTTGTTACCACGCGTGACTTTACATCGTAAGTCGCTTCTATGACTTGCGCTAGGTGGCGTGCAACACCAGGGAATGTGTTAGAATTTAAATCCAACACATTCCCTGGTGTTGCGCTAACTGGAGTAGGAATAGTAATTTATGCTATTCCTAAGTCCAGCGCGCCATCTAGCGCAAGTCGTAGAAACAACTTGCGATGTAAAGCCATGCGTGGTAACAACACGGTTGTTGTAACAACCGCATTGTTACCTACCGTGTGGTAACACCACGCCTTGTAACGTGGCATATTCAGTTCAGGTAGAAAAGAATGTGCCTCAAAACAAAAATGAACTAAAGTCATTTTTAGTTTTAGCTAAATACTTTTCTACATTTGTAAAGAATTTTGCCTGAATTGTGGAACCTCTAAGACCTCTTTTGGATTTCTTTTTACACAGTATGTATGGTCAGAGCAGTGTCATCAAGTGTTCAATAGGATAACAAGCATTAGCAATGCAATCGGTCCCACCTTTGGGACCTTATATGTATTTAGCTATTAAGCATTTTAGCCTTGGTGCTGAAACATCTACTGTTCTTTAACATGGAGGTAAAGTAAGCAGCAAACTGTGTGACATGCTAGGTATGGGAACACATGGAGAGAAATATTGCCTTTCAGCAGGAAATGGTATAGACCAAAGCTCTGTTTTTTATATAGAATCAGGGCCTTCGGTGGGCATATTGCTCAAAATACAAAATTTAAAAAAAATATTGTCTACGGGTGCGTGTGGAAGACAACTTCTATGGCCTGGAATCTAGAGAATCCTAAAGTGATTCTGGTATCTTACTTACCTCTGCTGGTCATTTTCTAAAAAGAAAGTTAAATAGAGGCAGTTGCCAGAAAAAATTTTAAAAATAGAAAGTCCATCAGCAGAAAAACAATTCTGGTATTTTACTGACCTCTACTGGTCGTTTTCTATCAAGACAGTTAAATAGAGGCAGTTGAACAGAAAAAAAGTCCCTAAGCAGAACCAGACAAGTCCTAGGGCTGATCTCCAGAGCCCACAAAGCACATTCAAATATAATATATACTAAAGTATATACAGGAGATCTTGAATGCTAGACCTAAACAAGGAATTCTGCAATGCACCAACCATAGAAAGATTTGAAGTTATCTAGACACACTACTGTAACAACTAACACCACCGCTTGGAGCTTGGTGCAACTCTCACTTGAATGGTAAAGGAAAGCATTGTGGCTTCAGCTTTTAACCCCTTTGATGCTTGTGACGGAACCATTCCGTCATCAGTCACCGTTGAGCTGTGCTGATGCCGGAATGGTTCCGTCACGACCACCCCCAGTTATGGAATGTCCAGCACCGGGGGGAAATCGGGGCAGCACGCAAGGTGTTAAGCACCAAAGAGGGAGACATTGAACTATTTGACTGAACAAGAATGACTAGCATATTATTAAGCACCGTACACTTTATACCTTTCAAAATCACAACTAATCATAAACATCAAATTTTTGCTTCCCCCACAGGTTTCACACACAACCACTCCCAGAATGCCTAGATTGATACTTAATCAAGAAGGGTAACATTTCTTCCAGGCATGAGAAACATAGTAGCACATTGCCTCTTCCCCAAAAAAACTTTTTACAAATCAAATATGAGAAAGAAGATATACAGGATTTGGTATAAGCCTTGGCCCAATGCAGTATAGGGCAATCTCAATGAAAACATGTCATAAGGGAAAATGAGTCTCTGAAAAATGCATGGAAAAAGACACTGCAGTTCCCCTGACAGAAGACATTTATAATGAGGATAACCATTTATCAAATGCCAAATAGGAATTTAGGACCATATTTATGTAGGACTGATACAGCGCGACAGGAAAATGGACAGGAATGCACTATATTTAACACAATGTGGCACATTCCTGCCTTTTTCCAGGGCTGGCACTCAATGTGCTGCCTAGCAAGAATGCAAGCACTCTTGACCATGGTGCAAGGGTACATGTGTTGTAAGCAGGATTGTTTCTGTGCAGGAAGGCACACATTCCTGCACGGAAACAATCGCCTGAGGCATTTTCCTATTTTTATGTGTGCTGCAAAATGTACCACACATAGAAAGAGGTACATAGGAAGAGAAATAAAGATATTTCTCCTTGTTATGCCTACTCTGGGAAGGCTTAGCATTTTGGTGCATTCCCAGGTCTACCAGTAATGAAAAATCTGGGAAGGCGTCAAAATTCATGGGTTTTGCGTGAGAATTGAACATCTCTCTGGGGCAAAGTAACACAACACAGCAATACGTATTGTGTTACGTTATTCTGGATTTATCAAGCCACTCAGGGCAACACAAGGTGGCCTTGCGAGGCTTGATATATCGCATTTTAGGGCTGGGTTGTGCATGCACCCCTTTTTCGTGGTGCAAAGGTGACATACATACATAAATATCGCCCTGAGTGTATATTACATCTATGCTCACAGCAGTATCAAAAAGTACTGAAGATCATGTGCCTTTACTAAGCATGGGTGGAAAATCCGTTCCACTCGCGGATTTTGCGGTAAATTCGCAATCCGGGAACTCCAGCAAATTTACCGAAAATCCGCAAATCCGCGAGCGGTGGATTTTTCCGGGGGCAAAAGTTCAAGCCTGGCCTGTTGTAACTATTTTAGGATGGCGCCGGCAAGCTGCCAGCGCCATCCTAAAATAGTTACTAAGTTAGCTTCAACAGGAAGCTCTAATAGATAAAATAAAGCAGGTGCTCGCACCTGCTTTATTTTATCTATTAGAGCTTCCTGTTGAAGCTAATTTAGTAAGTATTTTAGGATGGCGCTGGCAGCTTGCCGGCGCCATCCTAAAATATTTACAACATGCCCTTCCTGTGACTCTTCATCTGCTGAACTGATCTTTCTCTGACCTTTTATGCACACAAGAGGTATGTGAACTCGCATGGAAGCCCCGCACGTTTGGCCCCGTCTTCCTGCCATTCACCCACTATGATGGACAGCTCACTCAAGGGACCCCTGCGCCCTTCGGGGCGATTGCATAGTAACACACACATGGTCGCTCGAACTAGTTGATGCTCAAATTCAGTGACTCATTCATTAGCCCAAAAACAATCATGAGCGTCTTCGAGGCTGGACAGGTGTGCCTCTTCCCAAATCTACCGTGGAAAGTCAGCTGTGATGCTGGGTAGAGGCCTTTGCATCCTTGACTTTCATGAGCGCAATCCCCGTGCTGTTCCTGTGACCAGGAGCTTCTTTCTCTTCATATGATTGTGTTCGCACGGGTTGCTGCAAGTTCGCATGCGTTTTGTACAATTTCGCAATTTGCGAAATTGTACAAAACCCTCGCGAACTTGCAGAAACCCGTGCGAACATAAAAAAAAAATCCGCAAATTCGCGAGAATTCGCGGATTTTGCGGATTGCGAGTTCGCAAATCCGCAAAATCCGCGAACGCGAGATCCGCAAAATTCGCCCATGCTTAGCCTTTACCAAAGATAGACGTGTTCCACATTCCGCTGAGCAGCATGTCTCAAGATGATGCATTCAATGCATGGCAAAGCCCTGGTGTTGCCTGGACTGTTCATGCATCCCTGCCCTTTCGATCACACGGAGGGGCATTCCACAGGAACACCAGGCATGAAGCCCAGGGGCAGAACTCCGGAATTCAGCACAGAAATAAACTTGTCAATATTTGGGCTTCTTGTTTGTTTACTAAATAAACACCATGACTTTCTGGAGAGGGATGTGGACAAGCTTTATAATGATCCTATTCCAAGACAGTGGTCTATCCATAGAATGTTATGGAAGGTTCCCAATCCAAGATGAAGTAGAGAGTATCATGCAATGTCAAATCTTCTTTGATTCATACATAATTGACCTAACTTTAAGAGGACGATGTGTCACAACACATTAATTCTCTTATTTTTGTTACATTCTTTGCCTCCTTGTTTCTTTTTTGGACCAGATATTTGCTTTGAGCAATTTGGATTTCTTTTGGAATTCTACACTTGGCTTCCATGCTGTACTCTTTTCTGCTCTCTAATGTGAGGAGGAATTTGGTGTCTTGCTGGGGCCTTTCAGTATTATTCTTTATCTTCAATCAAGAGCTACACGTTTGCCTAGGAGGTTGCTTCCCCTTTGTGGATTTCCCTTCTCAACTGGGTCTCCCTTTAGAAAACTTTTAACACCTTTCACATATACTATTCTGTTCAGGGCGATAATGTGGCTACTGAAAGAAGTCACCCTTTCCTCAATCAAAAAAGGATTCAATAGACTACTCTGCATCCTGTCCTTGACAGTGTCATTGACGATAAATTGGGTAGACGTTAAAAAATTATCCCCCCCCAAAAATGTGGACTACAATAATTGTTCTATGGCACAAGGATGATTTAGGAAGGAGTCTGACAAAGTACAGAGATTTGAGATTCAATGACGTACAGTAAAGTACAATTTTTGCTTATTTGTGCTGTAAGGGGCAGTTTACATTGAGTGAAATTCAAAAGTGATGTCTGTGGCTCATCTAAAAACTGTCCTTTGTTTCCCAAAGGCAAATAGTCTTGTAAAAATAGTAAATGGAGAGAGAACCTCATTACTGAGAATCAGGGGGACCACAACTCCCAGCTTTCCTTTGGGCCCATGAGCCACCAACACGCCTGCCTCACTGCACGTGGAGGCGCACAAAAACCCACTGAGCCTCCTGCAGCGTGGGAGAGAGAACCACATTACAGGGATCCTGGGGGACAACACCAGGCATTCCTTGCGGCCCGTGAGCCAACAACGTGCCTGCCTCACTGGACATGCCTGGGTGGGCGAATCAGAGCCTGGAGGATGCTGGGCCGGGCCGCCTCTCTTGGTTTCCTTTTGGCTTGTGGCAGCTACAGCAGATGAGGGAGTCTAGGACGAATACAGGATTTTGGTGAGGATTTGAACCAGGACCAGGGCCAGGACCATCAGAACCGGGGCACAAAGCTAAACTCAGGGGGGCGTTTGCCTGCCGAGGAGCATGTGCATCCAATGAGGAAGAGGGCTGCCTGTTGAGCACTACAGGTACTGATCTCTTAACCCTTGTTGCAATCCACCCATTATTACATTAATCTTTGACTTTCTGGGAAGGCTCTTGTTCCCCCCTTGACTTAGCCCATCGTAGAGATCCCTGCTATTCTTGACTAATGAGGCTTTGCTTTCCCGGCTAAAGATTTCTCGTTCCCTATCCAGCACGGCATTGTGGGGAAGTGGAAGACCACTACAATAACCCAACTGGCCCCTCAACCATGGATTGTTTCCTGAGGAGAGCAGCTGGGGTCCTTGACATGGAAATTAAATTGGTAGCCAAGTGCCTCTCTCGCTCTTCAATACACCAACTATCCCACCCGATCTTTATATGTCCAACATGGAGTTCTGGGCTCCGGTGCTACCAAATCAGCGGAGCCTTACCTACTGGGACTTATAAACTCGCATGACAGATTCCTACTCACAAGGTTCAGGTTTGACCTTTTTCACCTCCTCCTTATCATCCCAAGGCTGTATTAAGGGCCAAACTGTCCTGTGGCTGTGTTGGTCAATCTCCACAGGACATGACCCATTTTATGATGTTTTGCAGTTTTTATGAAACTCATAAAAAGTATTTTATAATTTCAATTTTGAAAAGAGTTAATTTTAGGGAAGCACGCCCAGATTTTATTTATTTACAAATGTTGGCAGGTAGCACTGTTTTATGTACTTGAATTTTTAAAGTCCGCCATCAGACTTAGATCTAGCTGCAACTAACCAGCTCATCAACTTAACTGTACCCTGTACCCCCCGCAAAACCCTTGATGATTTGTTTTTATTGTTGTAGCACTCATGTAACGTAAAGCCAGTGGTTGGCTTGGTACAGATATCTTAACTCACAGGCAGTGCTAGGTGTTTTCTGTTTATTTTTACCAGATCCATTAATGTATTTTATATGTATTGTGTGATGTTATGGTTTTCATATCTGAAACCGAATAAAGATTATTAACTATTGAGTAAATGTGTTAATTAAATTGTAGAATGTCTGATCTGGCTAAAATTTATGAATTCCTGAGAAGAAGGCATTTCTAGAAATGAATTGGGTGTATGGGAACACTCATCCTCCACCAACTGAACACCTTCCTGGGGCAGAGTAACACAATCCAGTGATTTGTGCAGCGTTGCGTTACTCTAGATTTATCAAGCCGCTCAAGGTGGCCATGTGTGGCTTGATTAATCTAACTTAAGAGTTGCGTTGCTCTTGCGCCCTATAGTTGGGCTATATCTGTATCTGAGTGAAGAGAAAGGGGAGGGCAAATTAACCATACTACAAGCTATATGAATACAACTGAGAAAGAAGAAATTTGATCTGTAAGTATGTACCTTGGAATTATTTTAATCACATTACTAATCAATAGTAAGTAATAACAGATCAATGACTGTTTTTTATAAATACGAAAGTAGTTCAAATAGATGATAGTGCGTGCAATATCATTTTAAGGCTTAATGAAGTCAGAATCTACTAGACACAAAAAACAAGAACTGGTCAAAGGCACCAGATCTGGCCATGCAAGCTTGCATTGTGTTTTGTTTAATTTTATTTCTTTGAAAACATATGCAATAGACATTACAAGTGCAATAAGTAAAACATGCTGCAGTCTAAAGATGCCATGCATAGGAAACAGCTGACCCACTAAATAAATTCACTAAAAATTAAGAGATGAAAGCAGAAATAGCAAAAGAGTTTGGCTTACAACCAGGAGATTGAAGCAGGCAATTTTTTAGGCATGTGTGCACTTGGGTACAAGCCAATGGCTGAAGTTGGCTGACGCATCACCCTACCTTTTACTTACTTTTACACTGTGGCGAGCAGAAGCAAAATGTGACTTACACTTGAACAGTGAGTAACTGAAAATCCCTATATATGTTTATGTATCTATGTTTTTATTGTATACCTCTCTATATATTAAAAGAAGTAAGAGAAAGAAAAATGAGATAAAAGCGTGGTAAGGAAAAATGCAAAAGATAGGAAAGATAGAAGTAAAATTAAATGACAGAAAGAATAACAATTAGGCAGAGACAAACCCAGTAATGTTGCCCTTTTTATAGTGAAAAGATGTATCTATTTCCTTGTATGGGAGAGAAGAGCCAGCAGAACGCAGTGGGCAACAAGAAGGGAAAGAGGAGCAACATACATTTGGAAGGTGTGAAGCAGTGGATTGGCTTCTGAAAAAGAAGCATGTGCGCTGGGAAAATGTTCCAAGGAAATAAACCAATCCCACTGGTCCCCACCTCAGACAGCAGTGCAGTCTGCCATTTTACACAGCTATGTAGCTAATAATGGCTCGGACATTAATGATATTCCCACCTTTCCACAGATGATACCACAGCAAAAATATTCTCATACTTTTTAAGCACAAAAAGTACTAACATTTGCCATGTTCTAGGAGATACAGTGATGACAGCAAGATTAGTGGGGGTCATACCACCCCAAAGTGAGTAGAGCCACATATAAGCACCACTCGCGCACAGTGTCACTTTCTTTAATCTTTCTCTTTCTTTACCCTCCACGGAGTTCTTTCCCATTCCCTCGAATTCCCTCGATAAAGAGTCCTCTCCATAGAACAGGGAGGGGGAACGAAGTGAGAAATTACTTCTAACTACAGATTCCTCACCCTTTAAAATAGCTACCACATCAGTGCTTCCAAAAGGTGGAGGGTCTTGTGGGTAGACTCAGACCAGAAAGTCCTGCAGGACTCAAAGACCAAGTGGCCTTTCCAGAAGCCAGGAGTGTTTTGTAAATGTGTGCATTAATGACCATGTTGTGGCCTGGCAGATGTTGAGAACAGGTAGCCCCTTTTCAATGCTGTCATTGTGGCAATGATTCTGGCAGAATGACCCACCCAGGCCCTATCATGGTTCCTTCTTAGCCAGTGTATAGTAGACTTTGATGCAAAGGACTAGCCACCTTTGCAGATTCCTTTTCTACACCGTCTTTCTACTGTTTGCTTCAGAAAATTCTATAAAGATTCAGTCATCCACAGGATGGCCCTTTGCACGATCAATATAAACTGACTCTTTTAGGGTACAGCCAATGGTGACACTATTCTTCCAGCGAGAGAGGAGGGAGGCATAGCTAAAAACGTTGATAGAATGATGGCTTGGCCTAAGTGAAAGAAAGTCACAACCCATCTTAGGAAGCTCACCTAGGTCCTCAGCATCCCATGTGTCTGAGAAGAAGGTGGTATATGGCAGTTGTGGTAAAGGAACCTGCAGCTCACTGACAAGGCACACTAATGTGACAGTGATAAGGAAAACAGTTTTGATTGCCTAGAGTGGTAAGGAGAACCTATGCATTGGCTAGAAGAGTGTGCAGATATGGAATGTCAAAACTACATTCAAATACAATTGTTGTACAAGAAATGAACTTGGAGAGATGACGAGTCAAACCTTTTGTGAAATGCACTACAACCTGTGAATAAAGGCAGTTGGTTAGGTAAACAGGCAGACAGATAACTTTTTATTGTGTACGTTCCAAGTCCTTGATGAACTAAGGAGAGAACAGACAACAAAACATATGAATGTTTAGCTTGCAGAGCATTGGTATGACCGCTGTCAATTCATTGAACCCCTTGCCGTTTTTTCTATGTTATGTTATGCTTTAGTAACTCATGTAACTATGTTATACGGTTTCCCTTTCTATGTTATGCGACGCTCCAGCAAATGATGTAACTATGTAACAATGTTCTGAAACAACGTCCTACCTGATGTAAAGCGCTCTGATACCTTCGGGTCTAGCCAGCGCTATATAAAACTTTTCAAATAAATAAACTGAAAGCATTTAATTGCTGTTGCTCAATCTTCACACATGGTGGGGTAGGTTGTGGAGAATAGCATGCAGAACTATGCCCTTTTGTTGAAATAGACGGTCATCCAAAAGTGATAGCCGGACCAGAGGGCAAATGTTAAGCAGCTCTGGGTACCATACTCCCCAGACACAGTCCATGGCAATTGAGATGACTTAGGCCAGACTCACCTTGATTTTTCTCGAGATAGGAGAGGTAGTGATGGAATCGTGTACAGGTGCATGGTGTGACATCTGAGCTGGAATGTTTCAAAGTGAATGCCTTGGAGAAAAAAAGTTTTGGCACTATCTGCTCTTAACAGTAACAAATGGATCTACCCAGAGGGTATCCCATTGATTCGAAGAAAGTATCTGTCACTTTGAGATGGAGACACCACTCTTGGTCTACCAGACAACATCTGCTCAGTTCGACAGCACTAGCAATCAGGGACCTCACTAGGTGTTCGGTTACTAACGAGATCTGTGTTTATCAGGCTGTTTCCAGAGATGTAGGGCAAACTTATACACAATCCAAGCCTAGATTCTGCCCTGCTTGATGTAGAACCACATAGCAGTCATGTTCTCCATGAGGGCTTACAGCAGCTTCCCTATGAAGGATTGCAGGAAGGTTTTCAGGGCCAGACCAATGCCTGGATTGTCAGAAGATTGATGTGGAGCCAGCTCCTCACCAGAGACCAGAGGTTCCCTAATCTCCACCTATCCCAATGTACCACCCTATCCCAGCAGTAACACATCTGTCACAACTGTGAGCTCTGAGAGGGAAGGGGAGAGTGGCCTGCTGCAGGTCACATTGGCACTTGCCATCCACCATTGCAGGTCCTGAGCCATCTCCGGCAATATCAGAATGTAGTTGGACTGGTGGCTTTAGTGCAGGGCCCATTGGGATCTGAGGGTCTACTACAGGGCCTACATGTGCCACCTAGTGTTCAGAATGAGAAGAAAGCACAAAGACAGGGGACCAAAATGCCTCAGAGCCATCCTCATCAAGACCCAGAACTGTTACCGAAACAACAAGAGCATATCCTAAAGGTTCCCAGGCTCACTGCAGCTGTGGCAATGCTGAGAATGTCAGTGTATTCAGGATCATCCCAATAAATTATATCCCCTGAGTAGGGCATTGGTGGGACTTTGCTTGTTGATGATAAACCTAAAAATATATATTTCAAGATATGGGCCATCATCTGGAGGTGACCCATGACTGACTGTGGAGAGCTCGACATTAGCAGCCAGTCATCGAGGTAGTGGCATGCATGCATACCTGAATTCTGAAGATGGGCAGCAACTACTGCTATCACTTTTGTGGAAACTAGAGAGACCAAAGAAAGGCTGAAGGGGAGAATAGCATATTGGAAATGTGCTGACTGCACTGGAAACTTCAGCTTGTTGCTGTAGGACTGCAGGACGGGCCAATGAAAATACATGCCCTGCAAGTCTAGGGACACCATCCTGTCTCCTGGGTCTAACCAAAAAGATTCTGTGACAGAGTGAGCAGTTTGAATTTCTCCATCCTCAGAAAGGCAATCAATGGCCAGAGGTCCAAAATAGGCCTGAGGCCTCCATCTTTCTTCAGTACGAGGAAGTAGCATGGGTATCACCCATCTCCTTCTCTGAGCCAGGCACCTGTTCCATTGTCCTCTTAGTAAGGAGACTGCTCACATCCTGCATCAGAATTGCATAGTGATCCTCTGTAGGGGAAGGTGGAGAAGAAAGGAAGTCCCTTTGACTAATCCTCCCTCTCCAATGTGATAGGTCTCCAGCTGGGGAGGAAATCCCATATCCTGCCTCCTGCTGGCTGGACATGTGCCTTTGAAGGCAAACTAAAGCAGTCTTGTAGCTGCTGCAACAGCGGAGGAGCAGTTGGAATGATAGCTGCACATGCAGATGCAAACAGTCTTAGCTGCTGCCAAGTTCTCTACCGTGAAAAAAGCTGGGTCTACTGCACAGGTTAGGAGGGATGGTGCTTATGGTAAGCTAGCCCTTTATTATAGTCTACAAAATGTCGTTACTGTTGGTTAGGTTGCTTGGCTTAGACCAAAATCCCCAATGATCAAGCTGTGATGTGACTGTCCTTAAATTGGTCTAGTGCTGAATCATCCCTTTCTCTAAATAACCTGGACAGGGCATGCCCATTAGGGATGTTTACAGAGCTTCTGAAAATTCAATTGGTCTCATCAAGGTGTGCCTTCTAAGCACAACGCTAGGGCCAGTAGGTATGGAGTGTCCAGGATGGCGTGAAAAACTAGGCTACGTCCTGGCCACTTTGTATTGTTTAGGTCAATGAGAACCTGAGGGCTTCGACAGTGACCAGGTCTCTCAAAGCATGGATTTAGATACTTTGGTTCCGAAATCTTGGACCCTGCTGCAATATGGGTCCGAGGCCCACCCCTCATGTCACAAAATGTCATCGTACCATGACGAATTTGGTGTCGACAGACCGGTAATGATTAGGACATTATCCCTGTGCATTTGCGTCGTAATCAAGCAATGCTAACACCCTTAAATCATGGTTTCCGTTCCGAACCCTCGGACTCCATTTTGTGAACGGCATCCATTTTATGGCTTGCCCTCATATAAGTCAATTGATAAAGGCCGAGCCTGATCTAAAAGGACACGTCCACCTTAGCTGACTTCTCCATGACCTGGTCGAGCTGACTCCACTGCCCCCAGCCAAACCTGTTTGGGCAGCTCCTCGCCCAGTGGCCGAATAAGATAGCATCGATGCATAACATGCCATAAACCATTCACTACACACAGGCCATGTTTTCTACACACATACACCTGTCCATGTTTCTTGTTTATGGCCAGTTTTACGACAAGGAGGTGCCCGAGTTTATTGGGGTTTCATCGATATCTGATGGTAGTTCTGTGTCGGACTGGGTCATCCATCACAAACTGGACATCTAAAGTATAGGTTTAACATCGTGACTTTGCCCTTTTTATGTTGTGGAAATATGTGCATAACCGTATTGTAAACCAAGGAATTCTTGCCTAGAGCATATATTTTTGTATAAAAGGAGCAGGCTGGTTCTGTAAAAACGAACAGTCTCCTGAGAACTTATGACCCGTGCTGTTATAATTCTAGGACGCATGTTACTTGGTTGCAACCAATAAAACTCGATCTCTGACTTCACCTAGAAGACTCTTGGTTTCTGTGGTCCGGAACAGGGAGAACCCAGAGGTCTTCGGGTGTTATCCCTGGCACCACCGGGTTCCTAAAAACCCGGCACCTCAATACCAAAAAGGCATATTCTATTAAGAGATATAAGGTCCAAGGAAGTCGAGGAGGACATGTTCATTCCAAAAGCATTAATTTGTGTTAACTCTCTAGCCAGAGAGTTGGTCAGAACAGAATTCAAATTCACTTTTGTTGTCAATACCTGAACTACCAGGCTTTTCAGTGTAGGATGATTTGTCAGTAAATCCTGATAACCAGGAGGTCAACTACCAGTGGGCCAAAGCAGTGCTTAGTCCATGTTGCCATCAGGGTGGCAATAAGCGTGACACTGAAAGGCAAAAGAGGCTCAAATGTCAGTGTCAGTGTCCATATACGGTTGTGTCCCATTTGACGTTTTTGCGATTATGGCACATCTTTAACTTGCACACACTGGAAGACTTTGAACAGGAGCTGGACTTTTTAAAGGAGCAACCTTGTGATTGGGATCACAAGCGGCCCTGCGATTTGGATAGGGATTGGGATTTGGTCTTTGACCGCTTTGCCTCATGAGCCCGGTACAACATCGGGTGCAGAATGGCATACCTGTCACATAATTTTGAGGTGTGACCAGAGACCAAGCACCGTAAATATATGCTGTTTGGTCCGTGACAGGCATCTGCTTTCTGCTGACTCAACACTGTTTGAATCCTGTTACCTTTTCCCTAGCATATTGCCATTTGAAGTATTTTGTAGTCACAGAGACTGACAAGTTGGGAGCAAAGCTCTGAATCCTATAAGAGAGGAACTGACATCAGTGCACAGGGATGGCGCTTATTTATGGCGCCATGACGATATTTCTTGGAGGTACACAGTGGCTGCAGAGCTACACTCAGCCAACATTCAGCATGTGAGAGCACTGCTGGAAAATGTCTGCGGATCCAGCATGGTGACCTCGAATATTCTAAAGGCAGTTATAAGTACCCATCAGAAATACAGGTAGGGAGAGTAGTAACTGATGTCCTATGCCAGTAAAGAACAGAGAAAAATTATATTTCTGCTAAAGAAGGAACTACTGAAGTGAACAATATTTTTGTATCAGAGTGCAGTTGTTAGAGATACCTATGTAATGTGCTTGAAAGGTAAACTAATCACCATTAGTCACCTTTACTTTCCTTCAAGCACAGGTAGGGACATGGTTCTATAAATAAAAAGGTTTTGAGAGATTTCCTGAAACTGGAGCGGTTGGCTTCCTCTTGGAGTTTGGTTGGGAGGGTATTTCAAAATGTTGCGCCAGTCGATGAATGCAAAATGTACCCCAGCAGCTTTCCAACTGTCAAGGTGTTGAGCAGCAGGCCCTTGCCAGAGCACAAAAATCTGACAGTCACATGTTTCTAAAAGACGTGGTTGAGGAAGACAGGCTTCTTCATCTACAGTGTTCTGTGTCCATTGTCAGGACTTGACGTTTGACTGGGGCTTTGACCAAGAGCCAATGCCATGCCATATTTTGGGTAATATTGTTATAGTTTCAGCTTGAAAATTATCCACTTTTACTTATTTTTAAATCCATTATCTCTGGTTCATTGTCCAGGTATGCAAGGCATAGTGAGTTTATGCTGTCTAATCTGGACAGATGTGTAGCACGAATCAGGGATGTCCATTTGCTAAAATCCAAAAATGGCAGGATACTTTTATCAACAAAAACTTAGCTTACACAATCCAACCACCTCAGAGGTCTGTAGATCCATTCGGAGGTCATGCTCGAACCACAGGGCCAAAGATGTTACTCTTTCTTTCATACTGTGAAGAAAACCCAGTGAGCCAGGCCAGTGGAAGGGGAGATCGCCTGGACGGTCCAATATCGACTATCAACATGTTCTATTTTGCCACATTCAACACCAGGTGGTTTCCCAGCATTCTATCCTTAATGGCAGAAAAGTATGCCAACGTCCTTTCTTCTCATGTTTCCAAATTTACGAATAGGGTGCTGTCAGTACTCACACTAGAGTTGAATGCTCATCTCATGACTTGGAGACACCAACACCAGCAATGCATATTGCTTTTAAAAACCAGGGGAGACAGTATACATGCCTACAAATTATCAAACGTTTCTTGGGACTTAATCTATTATGACCTAGTTGCATTAGGTCTCTGCCATCTAACAGGAAAGTCCCCGCCTGCTTTTCTTCATGGTCAGCACCATCATTCCGAGTATACTCTCTATCCATTCCAGCAGCAAGCGGCAGCTAACTGTGTTGGAAGGCACCTGGTGTGCCAAAGAATATAAAGCCTGCCAGCTGCACTCATCTGCTCTCTAAATCTTGTTGTCCTTAACACCAGCAAATGCTAGTTCAGTCCCAGGTATGAGGTGCAGCACAGACAGTGTCAGGGGTGAGGTGCAACACAGACTGGCAACTAACTAGTTTTCTGAGTCTTTGAAGTTGGCATGGAGAGTGCTGCTGACTGATACCAACATTACTTTGGTATGTTTGAGATGGTTTTATACCCCCTAGGTTCATCCAATAGGAAAGGGAATTTCCAGAGAAATTGAATCGCCAATGTATGTTATTTCAGTGGAAAGGGCCAACATCCTTTTGTAAATTTCTCATGAATGATCTTTTTATATATCAGAGCCTCTTGTGGCCTGAGTGCCTTGATGATACTGAGAGGTCAAGGTCCTACTGTGACGACAAACATCCTAACCTAATCAACAGTTGTTAAAACCTAATTGACCACATCTCAAATACAGGAATCCAACTGTACTCATAACAGTGATGATTGAAATAAAGGGGTATAAATATTTCTTAATGGTGCTTCTAAAACCTTCCACTTAATCAACTAATTCTACCTTTCAACCAAATGACATGAAGCAAGATGCGTAGATTGCATACCAATAGTCAAGGTGAGCACTTTGAAGATCTTAAATGTAACTAGGTTATCTTCTCCCTTTTCAAGCTCCTTTGAAAAAAAACAGTTTTACGCCTAAACAACAGTATTCTGTAGGGCTATTTAGGCATGTCTACAAGCCATTTTACCCAAGCACTACCTAAGATTCTACTCCTACTCTACCTAATCTTCAGCCACCTGCTCACATAATAACAGTGTGTTAATGACTACATAATTCAGCTGTCTCCTTCCAATAGAATCTTCATTGTGCAATGTCCCTTTACTGGAACTGACTTATAAAAACTATTATTGTCCTATTGGGGGACTAAGATAATCCTGGCGCTCATAAATGTACGCCTTGATTCTATAGCATAGGCCCCAATTAATTGCAGTGCTCTAGGGGAGGGGAATCACCCTAAACCCTCCAAATCTTGACCCTAAGGTCTTTTACAAAATGAAAACAGTCCTCAGCACACACATGTATATACAAAACATTTCATTATTGAACACTGGAGAAGTTAGAGTGATCTACAGAATACATCAAGAGTACTGGTTATGTTTTGCTCTCCATTATAGGTGAGAGGAAAAGATTGAATTGGCGAGCATGACAGATAGGGACTGTGTAATTTACAGCAAGGTGTAGGATCTTATCACATGTCACATGTCTCGTATTGGTCCTCGACAGTCACTGCAATAGTCATGGTGGATTGCGAAAGACTGAAGTATAGGGCACCACGGAACGAATTACTGGTAGAAGAGGCACATTCAGCACAAATGTGGGGTACTAGTATATGATCTAGACATTGTCAAGCATAAAATACTTGATGCATGGGTTTCCACCTTACACAGTAGGTTGTGATTTCTCCTCTGTCTGTATGCATCAACCGAATATGAAACTGCACAGTGGTGAAATGTTTCTTCACCATGTTTTAAATGAACTGCACAACATTCTGTGTATGACTGGATTTTGAAATTGGTATTATCATGTTCTTTTATCCCTGAAGAAGTCGCGGGGTAATCTCCTATCGACGAAACACGTGGTGTTGGCTGGTGGTAGAGAATTAAAGACAAAGTCCAGAAAATAACGAACCATTCTTTTGTGAGCAATTATTAATAATGACATGCTTTGTATATTCATGCGTGTGCTGAGGATTGTAGTCATTTTATTAGGAATATTCACTAACTTGGAACTAAAGCTGGCAAGTTGATTGCCTACTGTAGAAGGGCATTCCTTCTGATCAGGATCCTTCTTCCACCATTGCGCAAATGTATGCGGACATCTATTGGGTATCTCAGGGTGCCAACTATCCTTTTTCGACTTCAATGCCCATGGTTCACTAGAAGTGCACAAGACTTGGAGATTAACTAATGATCCAACCATATGAGAGGGATAATGAAATTGCATACGAGTAAAAACCAATTTGGTAACAACCAATCCAACTGATGGCTTACAAGATGTGGGGCCCCATCAATGTGGTGGATGAAGTTGAGATTGTGAAGCATGGCCAGCACATTCTTCTTCAATGAGTGAGAAGTAATATCTCTGAGCATGTTCAAGTCTCCGAGAACAGTCACTTCACTGTGCATCCACTCTGTTTATTAGCAAAAAGTCTCCCACAATGCATGAAGGTCCTCATCTGGAATCAATCCAATAATTACTGACATAGGTAGCTCCTGTGAAGACAACACAGTCAAAATCTCAAATGAGGTGTAAGTGAGAGTTTGCAATCCACATGATGAAGGAGGTGCTCTAATTTCTTCCCCTTGTAGAGACCAAAAGAAGCAAAAGAGGAATAAGAATAAGGAGAATAAGGAGAGCCAATAAGTCAGTCAATTGTTACAGTTATTAAAACATGTTTCAATCGCTACCAAATGGCTAAATTGCTCTCCCCTTCTATAGTGGCTTGTCTTCCCATATACTTCTCTCATATTGTGTCTTATTTAGCTGGCAACTATCCCTAGGCTTACGGATAAGATATAACAATTCCAGCATGGAGCAGTGGCCTAGCCTTATCTCTTACCATCCCTTTAATGCCCATATTTGTGGCACACAAATGTTGAAATAATCCAGCACCCCACCAGTCAACAGTTCTCCGTCACTGCCTCAGATTCATTGGATTACAGCAGAATTTTCCTACCCATAAAATTGCCCAGGGATTACATGTAGCTAACCAATTGGTGAGGGTGAGGACGGTGCACCAGAAATGAAGTCAAAGAAAGCTTCAAGTTTATCCAAAATGCCCTTTATTCTGAAAAAAAAATGTCAAATTCAACCACAGCCAAATCGTTTCGTTCCATTGGAACTTCGTCAGGGATCAAATGTCTCAAAAAGGGCTCAAATGGTCCTGTGCCCATAGAATCAAATTCATACAAAGGCCTCTCGCCTAGAGGTCTTTGTCCTGCAACCTTGTCCGCTGCTACAGGAGTAGCTTTGCTGTTCTTTTCTGCCCGTGAATTATCCCTGAGGAGAAGACCACCTGCGTGGCCGCAGAGGAGGTGAGAGGCGCGGCCCCGGGACTGCGAGGACCAGCATTCACCATCAGCAGCTGGGTCCTCTTCCCGCGTGAGCCGCGCCCCCTCCCAGAGCCCGCCTCCAGCTGACTCTATTTTACCTCTTGCGGCCCCCGCTATGCGGGTGCCGCTCGCCTAGAGGTCTTTGTCCTGCAACCTTGTCCGCTGCTACAGGAGTAGCTTTGCTGTTCTTTTCTGCCCGTGAATTATCCCCGAGGAGAAGCCCACCTACGTAGCCGCAGAGGAGGTGAGAGGCGCGGCCCCGGGACTGCGAGGACCAGCATTCACCATCAGCAGCTGGGTCCTCTTCCCGCGTGAGCCGCGCCCCCTCCCAGAGCCCGCCTCCAGCTGACTCTATTTTACGTCTCGCGGCCCCCGCTATGCGGGTGCCGCTCGCCTAGAGGTCTTTGTCCTGCAACCTTGTCCGCTGCTACAGGAGTAGCTTTGCTGTTCTTTTCTGCCCGTGAATTATCCCCGAGGAGAAGACCACCTGCGTGGCCGCAGAGGAGGTGAGAGGCGCGGCCCCGGGACTGCGAGGACCAGCATTCACCATTGGCAGCTGGGTCCTCTTCCCGCGTGAGCCGCGCCCCCTCCCAGAGCCCGCCTCTACTCTCCAAAATTGCATTTAAACAAGCCCTTCAACGCGCATCGCGGGACGCGCGCGGGTCGTCGCCCGGGCAAAGGGCGGGCCCGTTTAAGCCCGTTCAAGACTGAGCAAGACTGGACTGGGCCTACTCCCTTACATTAACTTCCTGGCATCCCTTTGTATTCTAGTAGCTTTCCATCAGATAAGTTTTATTTGCGCTTCTAACGTGATTCTATAGCGAAATCATGTCCACAAAGGGAAGCAGGAGCAAGACGGCTCAGGGGTTGGGCCAGATTACTGGCCCAATTCATCAATTTATTACCAAAGCTAACAAAGCAATCAACCAGGGGATTGTACTGCTAGAAAGACGTGTCTCGCAGGACCTTGCTGCGGCACGAAGGTCTTCAATGGGCCTTTTGGCCCTAGCCACAACACCAATTCAGACGGGTACAAATGCCCCATTATTGCATGAAGCCTGTGCTGACATACACACCATCCCAAGGAGTGTTGACCTATCTGCCACATGTCTCTCTTTGGGAGAAGATACCATGGAAGACCTGGAGAAAACACCGATCATGGTGATAAGCCCCACCCAATCGGTCCCGCAAACATTAGTAGATCTTCCGATTATAACGGATAAGGGGACAAGGGAGGGAGCAATCCCTAAACAAAACGGCGCTAGGCCAATAGATAAATATAAACAACACTGCCCTCCAAAGCATAAAAGACCCAGAAAATCTCCCCGTGTATCTCCAAGAAATAATTCATTAAACTCCTCACCTGTAGATACAGATGACCTCCCTGCAGCAGCTGCATTTTCGGATGCTGATGAGAGGGGGCTTGTTGCTAGCCATAAAAACAACTCTGATTTAAATGCGCAACTGCTAGCCACCATTAAGAATCTAATAAAGACCCAATTACTCCCAATTGAACGATCTTTAATGAACATCGAGAAACAAATTGCCAGGCTTATCAACCATTCAAGTCACCTAAAACCTGCTAGCAGATCCGATAGTCGCATTGTAATTCTAGGAGACTTTAATTGTCATTTATGTCCACATAGCGGAACAAGGGTCTGTGATTTAAGAGCCCCAAATGGCGACTATATTACCCACTTCGAGCATACAACTGTTGGGAACCAACTAAACAACTTACTACATGAATGGGATTTGGGCTTCTTCAACGATCTAACTGTGCCCATGACTGATTTTTTACCTACATTTCATGGAAGGGGGTCACTCACGACAATAGACTTCATTTTGATGTCCAATAGTTACCATGGCGATGCCCTAGAAGCTAGGAGAGAAGACTTAGTTATGAGTGACCATTATCCGATTAGCGCCAAAATATACACTCCCTCTAGTAGGATTAAATCTGGGGGCATAATAGAAAATCTTTACTCACATTCTATATTTCTATCATCTAGAAATGGTTACACCATAAAATGGTCTAAAGTTGATACGATCAAGTTCCTGGAAAAACTGATAACGTCTGACCCTGACCTCTTTCAGACTTGCCTTGAACACCCCCCTAATCCACGAGCAATTAAATCTGCCTTTGAAAAAATCGCAATACAAATTAGGAAAAATCTAACCAGAAAACATAAAGAAAGTACTGCGGCCAAGAGTCCAGGCTGGTTTAATTATGAATGTTCAAAAACACATAACATTCTAAAGGCCGTACTTAAAAAATCTCCTAAAAACTTATTTGAAATAAGATCTGCACGTGCTGCTTACAGACAGGCAATCAAAAATAGGAAAAGGGAACTGAAAGATGCCGCCTGGGAGGCATTAATAAAAGCAAGCACCCTAAGGGACAACACGGCCTTTTGGAGGGAGGTAAACTCCCCCTTCTTTAAGGATAGGACGTCTGACCTCATAGAAATCGCCATCACCGAGGAAGTCTGGATAAACTATTTTACAGATTTGTATAAATTAGATGAGCAGATTGAACCACCCAACCTCGAAATACTGCCAGCGGAGGGAAATGACTCGCACAGAAGCCAGAAAGAGTCATTTCCGCTTCTCACCCACTTTAATTACTCAGAGGTGGAATTGGCTATACTTGAAAGCTCTAATGCTAAAGCACCAGGTCCGGACGGAATTCCCATTGATGTATTCAAAGATAATATTCATCTCTGGGCGCCAATCATCACAAATGTACTTAATTCTTATGCTCTCGAAGGTTTCCCTGCAACATGGCAAGAAGCAATAATAATACTTATTTTTAAAAAAGGAGAAAGAATGGACCCAAAATGCTATAGACCGATTTCTTTACTGGACTCTATGATGAAGGTGGCCGGGAGAGTCTTGTTAAATCAACTACAAGCGTGGGCCCAGGACAATGACGTTCTCTCTAAATTTCAATATGGTTTTGTTTCCGGCCTTGGGACAGTGTAGCAATGTCTTAACTTAACTTAGCCCTGATTACAGATAAATATCTAATGGCTAAGAAGAGCAATTTATACATGACTTTTGTAGACTTAAGCTCTGCTTTTGACTGTCTTAATCATAGCATACTTTGGTCTACCCTCACAGACCTGGGAGTTGATCCAAATATACTTGCTTTTATAAAGGAACTGTACCGAGGAGCTGGGGCCAAGGTCCATTATGGAAAGGATGGAACCTGTACACATAAATTTCCTATAAGAAAGGGGGTCAGGCAGGGCTGCATCCTTGCCCCTTTTCTTTTTAATCTTTATATAAACAGTGTTGCAGACTGTCTGGCCAAATTGGACGTTGACTATCCTAAAATAAATGGCCATGCAGTCCCAATCCTTTTATACGCGGACGACGCTGTCATTATGTCCAGGACACAGCTAGGCTTACAAAAAGCGCTGTCAGCCTTTTCCATATTCATGGGCTCGAGAGGCCTTAAGATCAACGTGAGTAAAACTTTTACCATGTGCTGCAGTAACAAAAAGAACATTTCATGTAACACTTTCTTAAACTCAACAAAGATAAGTCTAACGAAAACCTTTAGCTATCTGGGTGTACACTTTAACAACAAAGGGACATGGAACGCAGCCATTCATACACGCAATTTGGCTTTCATTAGACAAATCGGAGCCCTAAAGAAGTTTGCAAAAAAACTAGGTGGGAAACCGGTTGGGATTTTGCTGAACATCTATGCAGCCAAATGCGTCTCTACAGCAATATATGGTGCTGGAATCTGGGGCATGGCGGACTGCCGCGAGATACAAACCAGTGAGAACACATTTTTGAGATATCTGTTGGCTGTCCCACGTTCCATCTCTACCACAGTCTGCTATAATGAGCTTGCCCGGGTACACATTTCAGACATAATCAAGACCACACCAATTCTGTTATGGCATAAAATATGGTCCTCGGAAAAGACAGCTCTCAATCGAGATGTGATTAAGGACTGTATGGCTCTAACAGACTCAAGGAAAATACCCTGGCTTTTTTATATCAAGAAATTCTTATCTTCACTGGGACTAGCTGAATTGTATGATAATCCTACTTCATGTTTATCAATCCCGAAAAAGGATCTTAATGCCCGTTGTCTAGGCCTGCTTGAGGATAGGCGCTCCTACCTTGAAGGATATAAACCAACGATTGTCCATCATTACCTCTTGCTGCATGACGCAGGCATTCCCCTTTATCTCTCTCCGACCCTTCCGGCCTATACGAGATTGCTGCTAACAAGGATGAGGACGGACTGCTTATATCGTTTGTTAACATTCCCCACTATAAATGACTGGTCTGCCGACCTGGCGGCCTGCCCTTGTGACAATGTTTCTAAGCAGTCCAACATACACGTTGTCTTGTTTTGTAAATTTTATGACTGGGGAAGAAAGAAACATCTACTCCCACTCCTGAAGTTATGGGGTCTAAGACAATGTAGGCCAGCTTTACTTAAACTATGCATGCTTGAGGATGAACTCACGATTACTGCAGCTGCCAGGTTTCTGAAATACGCAGTAAGGTGTAGAGCGTCCATGAACTGATTTATTTCTGATAAGTTACCTTTCGATTATCTTAAACACTCTTGTAAAACATCTTTTTTACTTTTTATACCTGTGTTCTGAATTTAACTTTTATGTTGTATTAAATTGTGCTTTTATTATTTTCTTGTGTAAAAAATCGAATAAAGCTATCTTTGATTTGATTTGATTTACAAAGGCCTCCATCTTAGTCTGGAGGTTCGCTCAGAAGGGACCGGTCACCCCAAACATATAATTGAAAAGGACTGGACCAGTATTGCAACCTGTTGTCCTCCGTACTGATCTGGAAGTTCGATCGTGGGGGGAATGGTCACCCCAGAATAATAATTGGAAAACAGTGGGCCAGTGTAGCAGCCTTCCGTTTTTTTTTAGATAAAGTACGCTCCTCGCATTTTGTTGTCAATTGGTGTGCATCGGTCCAGGTTGATTTTTTTCTGTATATCCCTAGGGAGAGGTATTTTTCTGTCACCAATACCCCCAACCCCACTCCCTTTTGATCTAGATGCCTCCTGTCCTACCTCCTGACTAATCATTGCTAAAATCTTACTTGGAGTTTCATCAACGTGGCCAAAGGGTTGAACATACAAAATTTGTCAGCTACTTCTCACTGCACGCATCTTGCCAAGTACAATATAGAGTTCTGTTACATGCTCTGGTAGGTATCATCCCACTTCTATGAAAGTTCTAGTAGGAGTAGAAGGATTTGGCACTCCATGATGGTCTGTGACCTCATTTTGCCTGCTCACTCCTGAGTGAAGCTGGCCATAAACACCAATATCCATTTGCGGTAATAAACTGGTGTTTTGAGAAACAAAATCTTTCTTACACACACACACACACACACGCACACACACACACAATGATAGAGATAAATAATTTGCGCCAAGTAGACCATTTTCAATAATTATATTTTTCCAAAGCCTAGTAGAACGTGGTTCTCTTTTGTTGGCTAGTTTTGATTAATACATTTTTATTTTAAAAAAATTACAATAATTATATAGAACTATTATTTTGGGGATCCAACTTTCCTCTAGGCATATAGTGGGAAGGCCACACTCACCTAAGAGCTGAAAACTTTCAACTCAGAGTAATTAAGAAAGGTTCAAATAAAAACTGTCTTCCATGATTATGCCACCACAATATTGAGTTTTAAATATTGTCCTGTTAAAATATTGACGACGGGGTATCAACCACCACAATATTCAGAACTTTAGTATACATAGTTAAATACTATTCTTAACTACAAAGTCTTGTACCTTGACAATGCATACATCAACAAGTTATGTAGAAGTGGAGATAAGAATATAAAATATTTACTTTCAACACATTTGATGTTCCAAATGAAAGACCAAATACCACTTTATAAATGGTTTTCCTTTCATGTTCTACCCACGTACAAAAGGCAAAACTCTCTAGAACACTTACCGTCTTCAGAATCTCCTAATAGATGAACCAGGGTTGGAAATGAACTCTGCAAGTTTTTTAAACACTCCAAAAATGTCTGGCATGCTGCTTCACCTTTCTGCAGAATGGTATTCAGCACTGCTCGCACTCTTTTCTCTGGATCGGGTAACTCACTCAGCCTGAAATACTCTTCCTGTGTAATGATTAGCAGGCTGTCTAGTTCATCGAGCACAGTGTCAGTGTCACTCTGCAAGATTTCTGTGAGCTTTCGGCGTAACCTTCTAATAATCTCAGAGGGTTTCCCATCAGCGGCCATTCTGCATTCCTGGTATTAAGTAAACGAGAACAACAGTTAGACTTTACAAGGACCCATAGAAATAAGAGAGGTAGTAGATATAGTGGAAGAGAGTTAACAAGTTTTACATTTGGGACTTTATTTGAGTGCTCACTCCACAACAGTCTTTGAAAGATTTATAAATTATATTTTCATAAGCATTATTCATGACAGCTTGGAAGCACTGAAACTTCCCAAAAAAGCAAAGGATGAACACAGGACAATCAAGTTTGTGTATTGTGAGTGCTGTGAATTGTTGTGGTGTTTCTCTTACTTTGAAAATAACGTTTTTACACTAGACAAAACACTGAAATGTTGGGCTTTGATGGCTATAGGATTGAGTCCTGTTTAGGGGGGTCAATCAGTGGTCGAAAACTACTGCCCCATTACAGTTACCACCCAGTGGCAGGCTTGGACTCCCGCTCATGGGAAATTTCCGCCAGCTTCATCACCCACCTGTGATTGCCCGCAGGCAAATGGTTAGGTGGACCCTGATTTACAAGGAGCTCCCTATAACAAATTGATATAATTTATTTGGGACTTTGAGTATTCTGACCAATCAAATGTAGACCATCCTCTTTCTGGTTTAAATGTGGGTGGTGTGCGCAGGGTTGTTTAGATGGCCTTTTTGGGATGGCTGTGATGCCCCATCTACCATCAAGGAGTGAGGCATATAGACCTCCTCCATATTAAGATCACTAACTACTCACCCCTCCTTTTAACCAAAAGAGCTATTTAACCTCCAATGGATCGCCGGGCAGCCAAAAGCAAGGGTCAGAAAAAAGGGTTGGTTCAAACCATTTGTTTTTGCCCTACAGGGAAGAAAGCGATTGCCATTCAGAAATCCCACCTCACCACATTTTATCTAATCTTTTGTTACCTGTAAAAATAAGTTTAAAACAGAATTGTGATTGTGAATTTAGATAATCGTTGTTATATAGGCCTCTACAATATCAACATTAATGGGTTAAAATATATTCTTACTCTTGTGCATAAAACGCCAAAATCATGTTAAATGGTTTGACATATATTTTATTTTTTACTGAAGTGATATTACCACATCACAAATATGCTAATGCCACTCTTGTGGGAGTTCAAAATCAGACTCTGATAATGAATATTTTCACATATTAGACATTTTGGTCAAACACACAGTGTTGGAAACTGATGTAAGAGATCTAGAGATAAGAGATCATGAGATATAGCTTTGAAAATAATCTATACCATACAATGCAATGATCTGAGTTGATGAATGCTTAATAGGTCCTTTATCCAAGTTTATAACTTTTTGAAATATGCACAGAGTAAAACACATACAAATATGTTAATTAATATCAAAAGACCTTTGATATTAATTGCTTTTATGGCAGTATTGCAAGCGATCTTCACTATGTACTCGAATAAGAAGCACAAGAAGAGGTTAAATCAAGAAAAACAAATAAAATAAAATGAAGCTCACATAAAGTGCATACATACTTTACAGATAATAGACTTTCAGCCAGAACTAACTCTAGAACGTTTGTAAATTTCCAAAGCTTAACTGTTCACAAAACGAAAAACCAAGAAACAATTACCAAGCATATAAAACTAAAGCACATGAGAATAGTCAAATTGTCAGCAGAATTCTAGCATTAATGACTATTGAAGGAAGTGACCTGATTAGGGCTACCCAGGTCACTCGCGACCACCTCTCAGCCTTCCATACAAATGAAGATTTGGTCAGATAGTGGAGAATACAAACCAAAATAATGTATTAGTATACGCTCGAGCAGAGTCCAGTCTGACCACCCTCCTTGGATTGCTGCAGAGGGACTGACCCCCACCAATGTGGAAATACAAGATATACATTTCCAGCACCCCCAAAGACCCGCCCAGACTGGAATTTTCCAGTCTGAGAGCTGATGGATAAAGGTGGTACAGACGACGAGCTGCCATCCTAAGACCAGGTACATGCTATCTTAGTTTCAAGGATACTCTGCCAGTAACCGTCTCCCTGACAGTGGATGCAGGCCTACCTACTGGGAAAGGCATGCAGTTACAGAATGATCTATTCATTAGTGCAGCCACGCTCAACCTTGAATAATAAAGAGAAACAGTCGAGGCTGCTTTCTGTTGAGGCAGACTGTAAGAGACAGAAGCTTCATTTCGATCATGGTACAAAATGGCGGCTAAATAAAAAATGGTGCCGCAAATGCTAACTTACCTTGCACAATGCTAGAAGGAGTCAGCTAGACGCATTTTCAGTCCAACACTATAGAAAAGAAATGTATCTGCACTGGTTACATCTGCAGCTCTATTAAATTGTCTAGGACTAATAGGTAAATAACAGAGACATTCAAAGCATATTACTGACAACTGTATAGTAATGTTAGATCAAATGTAACTATAATACCTAAGAAATATTTTCAAATACCTTCCATTGCCCAACGGCATGGTTATTGGTACAGATTACCAGGGTAGAGGTTTCTGCGTCAGGCAAGGATGGTTTATCACTAAATTTTATAAGAGCCTCAGTGAGCTTTAAACTCAGTTTTTCTAAACCACTCCCTAGACAGAGCAACATTAGATTATATACATATTTATATTTATATTGTGGTAGCGATGGTGTGCTTGGAGTGCTGCAAGCCACGGGAGGGCGTATACTGGGCCCTGTTGGGACCGCAACTTCGCGGTGTAGCCCGGAGTATTGCCACGGACTTACCGTATTTGCCCGCAACGGAGGCTGCAGAAGGCGTTGGGCAGTGGGGGTGAAGTGTTACAGCCCCAAGAGGAACTTTTCCGAATCCTGGCAGCCTGTTCAAACATCCCACCACTAGGGATGCTGGTACTTGCAGTCCATCATCTTTCCCCCAATGAGTAGGATGCATTCAACATTCAAAAGGGACTGCAGCAAGGAGTCAGGAGGGGAGCACAGGCATCTGAAGAGGGACGAATCCCGAAACGCGTCATGCCTTACGAACCTCTGGTCACAATCACCTTCCACTGCCCGCTGAGTTCCTCGTTGTCTTCATGGTGGAGGCGACTGTTCCCTGACATATTTATATATATAATTCACTGAAAAAACCATAGGTTATAGACCATATATAGTTAGGGATTAGCATTTACAAAACCTTATTTTACTTGCACAAAACCATTGAAATTCCATATATAGTTAGTTGCACTAACTATATATCGCGCACCCGCAATCCACTGCTAATGATGTCACATATTACATCATTCATGACATGGTCAGTGACATCACTGATGACATCACTGATGACATCTCAAATGACGTCACTGATGACATCACTGATGACATCTCAAATGACATCACTGATGACATCACTGATGACAACACCCAGTGACTGTATGTTTCTGTAAAGTTAAAATATGTCTTACATATTGAAAAATGAGTGGATGTATAAGTGTCTGGATGAAGGATTTAGTAGGTGCATGACTGACTGTATGAGAGAATGATTAAATGTGTCTCACTGAGTGCATGGGTTAGTGACTAAACTGTCTTAATTTGTGCATCATTATATATGTTGTTCTGAAAACTGCTGCATGTTTAAATCAGTAGCTATATGTGTAACTATATGGGTTATTGAATGGTTGCCCAAGTATTTGTATGGGAGACTGAGTATGTGTGTGGGTGGCTGGGAGGTGTATGACTCTGTGCATAGATGTGTGAGCAGTTGATTCACTAAATGTATGGGTTCAAAAGTGCATGTGGAAACAGCTGTATGGACAGTTGACTGTGTGCATGAGTGTATTGGTTAGTGAATGGATATCTCAGTGCTACATGTCAAAGTAAGTACATATGTAAAACACAGTCCATGTGAGAGTTGACATATATAAATAACTGTGCATAAGAGCCAGTGAATGTGTGAGTGGCTGTATGGATCATTGTGAACTTGTATCAGGGATTGTATAAGACAGTAAATATGTGTTAGTATATGTTTGAATAAGTAAGGTGTGTATAACTGTATAGTTGAGGAAATGGAGGTGTGATTGATTGTTTGCATAACTGACTAGGTGTGTGAGTAACTCCATGGATAAGTGACAGTCTGTGAGTGTCTGTGTATACTGATTGTATCTAAGGTTATATTAGAGTCTGAAGATGTTCATTGTATTATCACATAAATGATATCATCAGTGATGTGATCAGTGATGTCATTTGAGATGTCATCAGTGATGTCATCGGTGATGTCATTTGAGATGTCATCAGTGATGTCATCAGTGATGTCACTGACCATGTCATGAATGATGTAATATGTGACATCATTAGCAGTGGATTGCGGGTGCGCGATATATAGTTAGTGCAACTAACTATATATGGAATTTCAATGGTTTTGTGCAAGTAAAATAAGGTTTTGTAAATGCTAATCCCTAACTATATATGGTCTATAACCTATGGTTTTTTCAGTGAATTTTCAAGGTTTTGTAAATGCAAATTCCTAACTATATATGGTCTATAACCTATGGTTTTTTCAGTGAATTTCATTGGTTTTTTAAAAGCTAATATCTATAGCTGTAAAATATATTCTTTATTACGTAGCGTATCACATAGCCCGTGAGACGCCTCATGACGCATTGCATAACCGTGACGTATCGTCTCTGCAGCGCAAACAAAACCCGTAACGTAAGCGCGCCGGAGCACGCTTACAGATATATATATATTTTTTTAACCTTAATTAGACAAGATCCACACGTGCACATATCTTGAGGCCTTGCAAAGGCACATCAAACAAACAGTCCCTACAATTTTGCCAAGTTTGGTGGAAATCTACTCCTTTAAATTTTATTTTACTGTTTCTCTTGATTTTCCCCTTGTTACGCTTACCGGAACGCTACCCGGTATGCAAACAAACGCTCCAAAAACACAATATGTCAGACTCCCGTTACGCTGCCGGTTAGCTGCCCGTTTATTTTGCCCCGTGGGGAACTTTAATAGCCTCCTCATCAATCCAAGGGGTTCAGGAGGGGTCTACCTTACCCCTTTCCTTCATTTACACCTTTTTTTTTTCCACCTCTTGTCTCTCAATCCCACCGAGAGACAAGATGGCGGCCGCTCCGGACTGTTTAGAATGTTAACAGCCAATCAGCTTCTCCTCAGACTCCCGTTACGCTGCTGGTTAGCTGCCCAGTTAGCTGCCCGGTTCGCGTACCGGGACGGGCCTCTACGGCGAAAAATCGCATTTTTTTTTTTTTTGCCCCGCGGGGCACTTTAATATCCCCCTTATCAATCCTAGGGGGTCAGGAGGGGTCTACCTTGCCCCCTTTCCTTCATTTCCCCCTTAGTTTTTCACCACCTCTTGTCTCTCGATCCTACAGAGAGACAAGATGGCAGCCGCTCCGGACTGTTTACAATGTTGACAGCCAATCAGCTACTCCTCAGACTCCCGTTACGCTGCCGGTTAGCTGCCCGGTTAGCTGCCCGGTTCGCGTACCAAAACGCGTCTCTACGGCGAAAATATCGCATTTTTTTTTTTTTTTGCCCCGCGTGGCTCTATAATATCCCCCTCATCAATCCTAGGGGGTCAGAAGGGGTCTACCTTGCCCCCTTTCCTTCATTTCCCCCTTTGTTTTGGCCTCCTCTTGTCTCTCGATCCTACCGAGAGACAAGATGGCGGCCGCTCCGGACTGTTTAGAATGTTGACAGACACCGGAGAGCCAATCAGCTTCGCTTCGCAAAGCTCCGTTACGCGAAAAGTACGCGAACCGGAGCGCTGCCCGGAGCGCTGTTACAGATATATATCTTGTTTTGAACGTTAATTTCTCAAAATCCACTGGAGCACATATATTGAGACCTAGCAAAGGCACATCGGGCTAACAGTCCCTACAATTTTGCCAAGTTTCGTGCAAATCCATTCAGCCGTTCGAGCTAAAAGTGAGGCCAACCGCCCTATGGAAATTAACATGGGAAAAACGCGTTTTGGGACCCCCCTTTTTTCTCGGCCCCCCCTTGACGAACCCCCCCCAAATTTTCAGGGGCTGCTCAAAAACAAAATGTGCCATTTTCCTGAAAATTTCAGCCAATTCCGTCCACAAACGCCAAAGTTATTAGACATAGAATTTTCAAAAATCCCATAGAGAAAAAATCCTAACTATATATACCTACTGGCTATCGCCAGTAGGTAATATATATATTACCTACTGGCGGTCGCCAGTAGGTAGTCATAGTTAGGACCTATTATCTATAGGATATCCGCAACATTTTATTTGGTATAACTTTAGCGCCGATTGACGAATCTTCGCGGAGTTTTCCAAACTTTTGGCCAGCTCCGGTCCGCTCCTATCCTGAAAGTTTCACGATGATACATCAAGCGGGGGCGGAGAAAAAAGTGGGGTCCCAAAATGCATTTTCCCCATGGAATTTCCCATAGGACCTTTAGCCGCAGCTACAGCCCGAACTGCTGAACGGAATTACACCAAATTTGGCAAAGAGGTAGTCCTTGGTTCAGACTTGTGCCATTTGGTGTAAATCCGTTCAGTAGTTCCTGAGAAAATGACAGTTAAAGTCATTTATATATCTATAGGCGCGGTGGATCCGCGTACCTATCCATGTACCCTAAGCATAGCCTACGCGCACCCTGCCGTGCACAAGCTGTATTTTAATTGGCTGTCAACACTCCAAATCAGGAAGTGTTGACAGCCATCTTGTGCCTTGGTAGAACTGAGGCACAAGAAACTAAAGAAAAAATGTCGCAAAACGCACAAGGGGGCAGGATAGAAGCACCCTGACTCCCTAGGCCTGCTCAGGAGGTCTCCAAGGGCAAAAAAAAGATTTTTTTTTTTAATCCGCGAGATTTGAGCACCCAGTGCAAATTACGGCCAAAACAAAAAAAATTGAAGTGCGGGCTCCTGCGCTTCAGTGGTAATTAGCCCCAGGGGGGCAAAATCCCGGGGCAATAAAAGAATTGGATGGGAGTTCCCAAAGGTACCCCCCAGCCCCGGGGACCGCCACCCCCGGGGCTTCAAGAGAAAATGTGGGGGGGCTCATAGCCCCCCCAGCCCCGGGGACCACCACCCCCTGGGGCTTTTAAAATACACAATGGGTGGGGGGCTCAAAGGCCCCCCTAAATGCCGCCCCAAGCCCCGGGGACCGGCACCCCCCAGGGCTTCATACTGTAAATAAAAAAAAATAACCTGTGGGGGGGCTCAAGCCCCCCACATGCCCCAGGGACCACCACCTCCCCGGGGCTCTAATATTTAAAATAGGGGGGGCCATGACGGACCCCGAGCCCCGGGGCCCTCACCCCAGGGCTTTAGAGATGGTGGGAGGGAGCCCCCCTCCTGGAGCCCTTGATGGCCCTGGGGACCGCCACCCCCCAGGGCCGGCTCCTGCAGTGTCCCGTGGTGCCCACCCCCGGGACACTGTAGTTTGCTATGGCAGGGCGGGAGCCTCGCGGCTCCCACCTTGCCGTAGCAAACTGCTTTGGTATTTGGAAGCTCTCTCTTCCAAATACCAAAGACGATTGCTTTTTCACATGGGGAGCTGCATCTTCTTAGCTCTCCATGTGGAAAAGCAATGCCGGCTCATGCAGGAGGCAGGAGCCGTCAGGACCGTGGGGGGATTGGGACCCCCCATGGTCCCCAACAGAGAGGGTCAGCCGATGTGGCCCGGGAGGGGGGGCCACGCGGCCCCCCTCCTCAAATATGAAAAATATATATACATATATTTTATTAAAAAGGCCGGTCCCTGGTGATGGGGTCCCTGTGGCCATAAATGGCCTAAAGAGAGAGGCAAAGCAGCCCCTCTCCTAAAATTAAAATACATTTTAAAAAAGGCAAGGCCCCGGGGGATGGGGTCACCGGGGCCAATTATGGCCTTGGGAGGGGGACCATGCGGCCCCCTCCAAAGAGAAATAAATAAAAAAAAAACAGTATCAGGCCCTAGGGGATGGGGTCCCCAGGGCCAAAATATTAGGAAAAGAAGTGGGGCCCTTCTTAAAACAAAAAAAAAGAAAAAGACCGCCATTGTGCCGGAGGCCACGCCCCCTACCAGCATCACTTTGCAAACGCGCCCCCTGGCGCGTTTGCAGAGGGGGAGAGAATTCCCCTTGAATACTTGCGGTCCCTGGAGGCCAACTAGCCCACTAGGAGCCTCCAGTATGCGCCAGGGGACTGCGTTGCAGAGAAGTGTTCTGAGGGCACGCCCCTTTTTACACCTCTCTGCAATGCAGCTCTGTGGCGCTTACTGGAGGTAGCTGGTGGGCTAGTTGCACTCCAGGGACCCTCAGTATTCAAGGGGAGTTAATCCCCCAACTTAAAACGGGCCACGGGTGCGTTTGCACAGAGGTGAAGGGAGGGGGCGGGGCCTGAGTTCATATGAGTGCAAAAACACCCTGTGGCGTGGTTTAAGTTGGGATTTCCTTGTCAATCCTGAGGGTCCCTGGGGGCCAACTAGCCCACCAGGTACCTTCAGTAAGCTCCACGGAGCTGCATTGCAGAGTGATGTAAAAAGGGGTGTGGCCTCTGAAGACCTCTCTTCAATGCAGCCCCCTGGCACATACTGGAGGTATCTGGTGGGCTAGTTGGCCCCCAGAGACCCACAGGATTGATGAGGAATTAGTTCTCTAACTTAAAACGTGCCACAGGGCGTGTTTGCAGACATGTCACATCAGGCCACGCCCCCTTTCTTCATCAGTGTGCAAATGCGCCTCGTGGTGCGTTTTTTAACTTGGGGAATTAATTCTCTTTCAATACTGAAGGCCCCTGAGGGCCAAACAGCCCAACAGGTATCTCCAATATGCCCCAGGGAGCTGCTTTGCAGACAGGTGTTCAGCGGCCATGCCCCTTTTTACACCTCTGCAACGCAGCTCTGTGGTGCTTACTGGAGGTACCTAGTGGGCTAGTTTGACCCTAGGGATCCTTAGGATTGAAGGGGACTTAATCTCTCAACTTAGAACGGTGACAGGGCGCGTTTTGGGGAAAAACATTCAACTTCAAACCTGAGGGACCATGGGGGCCAAGTAGTGCCACTGTGCTGCATTGCAGAGAGGTGGTGCAGGCCGTGCCCCTTTATACATCTCTCTGCTGCACAGCTCTGTGGCGCTTACTGGATGTACTACAAATTCCGATTTACTCACCTGTTATCAGGAGAGACCTCAGTGCTGCATCTTTGAGCCCAGTACTGATCCTCAAAAGTAATTCTAACCATACTTACCAGTAACTTGAATTTCCTTCCATAGGCTAACATTGATTGGTTTCATTTGGAAATTCTTCTAAGTGTGGAGTTTTGGAACTTTAAAATATTCACCTGAAATCATCCGAACAACGAATTCCGATTTACTCACCTGTTATCAGGAGAGAACCCAGTGCTCCATCTTTTAGCCCAGCACTGACCCTGAAAAGTAATTCTAACCATACTTACCAGTAACTTGTATTTCCTTCCATAGAAATCCATTGTCCGGTTTTCACCAGAAAAGTTTCGAAGTGTCTATTTTCACAAAGTAAATAAAAATTCCTTAAAAATCGCCTGTATGACTTAAACGCATTATTTCAACTGTTTACAGGAGATGCACCAGTGCTGGATCCAGGATCCACCACTGAGTAAGAAAAAGTAACTATAACACTACTTACCTGCTAAGTGAATTTCCTCCCTTAGGATAACATTGGTGATTCTATGTGAAAAAGTTTGTGTCAACTTTTAAAATACAATAATATTCCTTAAAAATCACTACTGTAACCAAAACGCTTTTACTCAACTGTTTACAAGAGATGTCCAAGGACTGAATCTAGGATCCAGTCCTGTGGTTAGAAAAGTAATCCATAAAGTAACTAATTGCATTTACCTAGAAATTCACATTGAGCTCAAAGTGGCATAATGTTTGAAATTGTGTTGCCCATTGCAACAACTGTAACTACTGTACCTAAAAGTCTATTGCGTATTTGCAAAGTATTTAAACTAAAGTAATTCATTCTGAGAAAGTATATTTTGTAACGTAATGTATAATGTAATTATAATGTAATTTAAAAAATAAAATATCTAAAAATAAATAGTTTAAAAAAATTTAGTAAATCAGTATCAAAAAAATAAATATAAAAATTAATGCATTTAAAAATTGTCATTTACAAAACCTTCAATTCACTGAAAAAACCATAGGTTTCAGACATGTTATAGTTAGGAATTAGCATTTAAAAACCTTTGAAATTCACTTAAAAAACATAGGTTTCAGACATGTTATAGTTAGGAATTAGCATTTAAAAAACCTTTGAAATTTACTTCAAAAACCATAGGTTTCAGACATGTTATAGTTAGGAATTAGCATTTAAAAAACCTTAGAAATTCACTGAAAAAAACATAGGTTTTAGGGGTGTTATAGTTATCTGGACATTTCACCTGTACAAAACCATTGAAATTCCTTTGTTATAGTTAGTTGTACTAAGTATAGCTCACGCGCCCGCAATCCACTGCTGATGATGTCACATATTACATCATTCGAGACATGGTCAGTGACATCACTGATGACATCTCGAATGACATCACTGATGACATTACTGATGACATCATCCACATGACAATCTGATACATCTCAGCATACACTAGTATAACCTTTCAACACTCATTATAAAATCTGGAGTACCATATTTGAAATCATTGACACACCAATACCAGTTTCTAAAAACCCACTCAGTGATTCCAACATCTACACACACATCTAAACACTTACCTATAGATTCACTCATACATGCTAACAAAGATCAATAGAATACTATTAAATATACTTATACACCTACATCAACATTACACACCAGCACACATACTATTCACTTATGCAGTCATTCTACTCACTTACGCACAAAATGTGGTTTTTGCCTTTGATAAAATCTGTAGAGAAATTAACCAAAGTTTACTTGTTGGCCCAAGACAGAAGACGCAGTATGGCAAGAGATGGTTCAATAAAACATGCTCCAAGGCACATGGTGAACTACTTAGGGCCTTGAAAACCACTCCAAAAGATCGAGCCCAAATAGCTAGTTTAAGAACTGCGTACAAAAAAGCTATCCTAGAGAGGAAAAAAGAGCTGAGAGATGACGCATGGGCCCAATTACTTGACCCGGATACCCTAAAAAATAGTGGATTATTATGGAAAATTGTAAACCAGCCGTTATTCTCGGGTGAGGAGAACTCCCCACTTGAGGCTAACATTCCAGATGAGGGTTGGATAAAACACTTTGGTAAAATATATTCTGACCCTAGTAATGAAACGCAAACCGAGGACACCCCTTTCAGCACCGAGGGTTCCACTGTAACCTTCGAGGTCTCAGAAGTGGAAAGAGTGATTGATTTGACCCTAAAAAACAAGGCACCAGGCCCGGATGGGGTCCCTGCAGATGTTTTCAAATGCGCACCAAAATTCTGGGAAAAGATCTTGTGTAATGTTTTTAATGTTCTAACCCATGATAATATACCGGCCTCATGGAAAAAATCGATCATCATCCCTGTCTACAAGAAGGGAAATAGGCAGGACCCCTCCTGTTACAGACCCATTTCCTTAATTGACTCCTCAGTCAAAATTCTGGGACGGGTAATTTTGTTTAAATTGAATGAATGGGTGAACGATAGAGGGGTTCTATCAAATGTGCAATATGGGTTTAGAGCATAATAGACCAATGTCTTAATTTGCACCTGCTACTAGATAAATATACCAAGGCCAAGGAGGGGTCCATGTACCTGGGGTTCATGGACCTCTGATCAGCTTTTGACCTTGTAAACCGTTCAAAGCTGTGGAATATTTTACTTAACATGGGTCTTGACAGGGCTTTGGTTAACCTTCTGGCGGACTTACATTCTGGGTTACTAGCCTCCATCAGGGTCACTTCGGAGGGCCGCTGTTCTAGCCATTTTAACTCAGAAAGGGGGGTCAGGCAAGGGTGCATCCTGGCTCCCCTTTTATTCACAATATATATAAATGATCTGGAACCTGCACTAAAGAAGGCCACCCTTGACATCCCGCGTATAGGAGAACTCGATATTCCAGTTCTCCTATACGCGGATGACGCTGTCCTTCTCTCGTGGACTGGGGTTGGATTACAATGCCTCCTGGATGTTTTTGAGAATTTTATGGGTTCCCTGGACCTTAAAATAAATGCTAAGAAGTCCCAGATAATGATAATGGGAAGGTGCTCTAGGAAGAAGTACTCTAAAACTTTTACCTGCGGAAAAGAGGAACTTTGTAGAGTACCTACATTTCCCTATCTGCGGATTTTTTTTGATGAGAGAGGGAACTGGGGTCCGCAGCTAAAAAACAGAAACATTTCCCTGGCAAGAACCACCTCTGCTCTCCAGGGCTTCTCGAAAAGATTGGGGGCTAGGCCAATAGTTGCATTAATGAAAATCTACAAAGCAAAATGTCTCGCAGTGGCTACTTACGGTAGTTCAATATGGGGACATGGTTCCCTGCATTGTTTACAGATTACAGAAAACAAATTCTTGAGATCTGTCCTTTCAGTCCCACAGTCTATCCCCTCATATACTAGTAAGTTAATCTACCCCTGAGGCGGAAGCCGGGGGCTGTTTTAGCTTTTAAATTACAGCTTGCTCATTGTGTTGAATTCATCTTACGGCGCCTCACGTTTTTAATGAAGTGATTTTGTTTTATATATTTTAAATCATTTCTGTGCTGATATAGCCGATGCATTTTTAGATTGCTTAAAATTGCACTTTACCCAATCCCTACCTCATCCCTACCACATCCACCTCGCTCCCGACCCCTACTCCCTGCACAGCCGATTTAGGGCTGGTGCGAGAGAGGGGTGGACGCCATCTTGCAGGTACGAACCGGGTAGCGCTCTAGCTGCTGGACGCCTCCCGCCCCCGTAGATTACTTAAGACTCGCTGGCACACAAAGCTGCAGACTAGTAAATTAATCTACGCCTGAGACGGAAGCCGGGGGCTGTTTTAACTTTTAAATTACAGCTTGCTCATTGTGTTGAATTCATCTTACGGCGCCTCACGTTTTTAATGAAGTGATTTTGTTTTATATATTTTAAATCATTTCTGTGCTGATATAGCCGATGCATTTTTAGATTGTTTAAAATTGCACTTTACCCAATCCCTACCTCATCCACCTCGCTCCCGACCCTTACTCCCTGCACAGCCAATTTAGGGCTGGTGCGAGAGAGGGGCGGACGCCATCTTGCGGGTACGAACCGGGTAGAGCTCTAGCTGCTGGCTGCCTCCTGTTCTTTCCCGTCTTACTCAGACATAAATGTTAAACCTTCCCCGACGGCGCAGCGGGCGGGCGCTGCGGGTGCGCCGGCGGCGCACCAAAGGTGCGCCAAAGGAAAGCTCGACAGGCGCAGGAGGCTCTGACCGATCTCATTCCTCTCTTGGCGTTTCAACCTCCCCTCCCAAGTTTCACAGTTCACCTACTCTTGTGTACAGAGGGCGAGATCTCCTAATATATAAGGACATCAATAAATGTTCACACTGTCCTCCCATGGAGTCGATATGGGGTCCCTTCTCATGTATCACATGTAACTGGTCTACCCCATGGCTCCCGGATTCCCTGCCTACTGCAGCCCCCACGAGACCTTGCACCAGTAATTTCAAGGGTGGCTTGATTAATACTCGGTCCTTGTGCTGCCACAGTCAGGATATCAGGGATTTGATCCTCGATCACGATTTGGACTTCCTTTTTGTGACGGAGACCTGGCTTAATGACAGAAGTAACCCTGATCTAGCTATTGCTATCCCTGCCGGCTTTACCATCTTCAGACAGGACAGACAACTAGGTAGAGGGGGTGGGGTTGCTCTAATCAGTAGAAATACCCTTAAATGCCATACATTCAACTTAGGCCCACTGAAAGGAGCAGAAGGAATAGGCTTTTCCATCTTGCTTAATGCCTCTGCGTCCTTTTCCGGGGGTCTGGTTTATCGCCCTCCAGGTAACGCCGCTCCATTTCTTGACTCAATAGGAGAATGTCTAGGACAACTCCTGGTTCACTACCCACATTTTACACTCATGGGGGATTTCAATCTACAGTTAGAGTCTAGAAATGACGCCCAAGCCATTAATTTCTACCAGACTCTGGATATCTTCGGCCTGCATCAATTGGTGGAGTCACCCACTCACTATGCGGGGCACTCACTGGACGGAGTCTGTTCTAACTTTCAGGCACTTTTTACTCTTAACCCAGTCCCACAAATCTGGACATACCACAGTTTTATTCCTTTTAATATCAATCTCCCAGGCCCCACCAAAACACCTAATACTTATCAACAGTTAACCTGTAATATAAATTGGAGGAAGGTTGCAGAGACGTTAAAAGCAAACCCCCCAAGCCAGCTGCAACAGCCTAGTATTTACTTATTTTATTTTGTGTATTTTATAAAGCGCACAGCTGCCCCAACGGGGCGTCCCGGCGCTGATAAATCTGGGAACAGGGGGCGTAGGAACAGAAGAGAATATTAAATGGAAAAGAGGTGAGTCTTCAGATACTTTCGGAATGCCGATTCTGTTTGGCAGGCACGTAGGACGACCGGAAGCTTGTTCCAACACTGAGTGGCGCAAACCTCGAATGTTTTCCCTCCAGCATGAGTTCGTTTGAATCTGGGAGTTGCTAGGAGAAGTAGGGAGTTAGAGCGCAATGTCCTGGTATTGGCATATGGCCACAGAGTGCTTTTCAAATGGGCCGAACCATTGCCCTTAGAAGCACGTAAAGCCAAAGTCATGGCCTTGAATACACATCTCTGGACTATGGGTAGGCAATGCAGTTTACGGAGGTGTGGGGAGATGTGATGTCTGGCAGGAATTCTCTCCACCAGCCGGGCGGCAGCATTTTGGACCGTCTGTAGTTTATGACATAGGCCTGCTGTGATACCAAGATAAAAGTGCGTTGGCGTAGTCGAGATGAGATGTTATCAATGCTAGGACCACAGTCTTACGGCAGTCCACCGGCAGATAGTTAATAAGCCGGTTAATAGTCTTGATCTTTGCAAAGCAGGATGCTGCTACTGTTTGAACCTGGGCATTGAAACTAAGGTGATTATCCCAACGCACTCCCACATTTCTCACAGTCTTTGGGCGTGGGGGCTTGGCTCAGATCCTCAGGCCACTACAGACTGGAATCCAGAGGGGATGGTGAAT
Organism: Lissotriton vulgaris; assembly: GCF_964263255.1. Lineage (NCBI taxonomy): Eukaryota > Metazoa > Chordata > Amphibia > Caudata > Salamandridae > Lissotriton > Lissotriton vulgaris. Next base: position 1,312,409,514 of record NC_141695.1, read on the forward strand.
TAAAAAACAGGATCTCCGTCTTTCCTGCAATGAGTCGGAGGGAATTGGAGTCCATCCAACTGGAGATATCCCTGAAACAGGATTTCAACGGATCAAAGGCAGAGGCAGACCGTGCATCAAAGGTAAAAAGTAGCTGAATGTCGTCAGCATAAGAGGTGGATTTAATTCCAGTTTGCGCAATCAATTTAGCCAGGGGGGTGAAGTAAACATTGAACACATGCGGGCTCAGGGATGAGCCCTGTGGTACTCCCCATTTGAGTGGTCTAGCAGAGGAGGTATAAGGAGAGGTATATACCTGCTGTGAGCGGTCGCATAGATAAGTATGTCAGGAGATGCCTCTAATGACTCAAGAAATTTCGATTCCTGGGTGCACCAAGTCATCACAGAACACTCTCCGACTACAGCCCACCAACGTAAAGGCACAAAGCAAAAGCCAAATGCCCCCTGGTTCTCGCAGGCGCTAACAGAAAGTCACCTACTATGTAGGAAAATGGAACGCAAATGGAGGAAGTCTTATGATCCATCTGCCAAATTAGCCTATGTCCAACAACGTAAACTCTATTTGGCCAATATTAAGCTGGCCAAAAGAGAATACTATATTAAGGCCATTAATGATGCCCAACAAAAGCAAAAAACGGTCTTCTCTATAGTTAAATCTTTTACACACCCTAAAGTTCTCCAGCCGACAATCCCAGTCTCAGAAGTCTTCTGCAACCAAATTGCAGACTTCTTTGAGGAGAAGATTGCGCTCATCCAAAAGGACTACCCTAGCCTTCCCCCGGGTGATCCTACCATTCAACTGGAGAGTGGTAACAATGTACCTCATGCTCTGCGCACTTTTCAATCTGCCTCCCTCCTTCAAACTAGAGAAGTTATTATGGCCTGTAAGTCTGGGCACCTTCCGACTCCTGCCCTCCTCAGATACTACATCAGTTAATCAACATAGTCAAACCCATTATTAATACCATCGTCAATGCCTCATTGAGCTCAGGAATCGTACCCCTTGACTGGAAAAATGCGATCGTCAAGCCACTGTTGAAGAAGCCTAATAAACCTACCACCGACTTGTCAAATCTCCGCCCAATATCACTCCTTCCAGTCTTAGGTAAAATAACAGAGCAGATAGTGTATCAAGAGTTAAAGAACTTTGTAGATACCCATGACATCTTACATCCACAACAATCAGGATTCCGCCCAAGACATTCAACCGAAACTGCACTCATGGAGCTCACTGATTCCATTAAATTTTCGCAGGATGAAGGTAATAAGGCTGTCCTGATTTTATTGGACCTCACGGCAGCATTTGATACCATCTCCCACAAGATTTTGATCGATCGACTTAGAGGTATAGGGATAACTGACACTGCCCTAGCTTGGATAATATCCTTCCTGACCGATAGATCGCAATCAGTCTCTCTGCCCCCTTTTCTCTCCAAAGACAAAAAGGTGTCAGCAGGGGTCCCCCAGGGCTCGATCTTAAGCCCCTTATTGTTCAATATCTATATGATCCCACTTATTGCATTAATAGAGTCATTCGGCATATTGGTAACATCTTATGCCGATGACACCCAACTCGTGGTCTCCCTTGACAAAAACTCTACTAAAGCAGAACAAAATCTAAAGACCTGCATGACGGATGTATTCCGCTGGATGGACAACAACCATCTAAAATGTAACACTAACAAAACAGAGAAAGGAGGCCTCTTTTTGTTGCAAGGATTGGTGGCCGGAAGACTATCCTGCTCCCCCTCCTTCAGTAGAAACTGCAAGAAACTTAGGGGTCCTATTCGACTCCTCCCTTTCTTTTGACCAGCATGTAAGGTGCAGAGAAGGAAGCTGTTTCAACATTATTAAATCTCTTAAAAAGTTTTTTGACTTCTTACCCACCGAGTCTCGCAAATCGGTCGCAGTGGCCTTCATACTATCCCAATTAGACTACTGTAACGGACTTATGGCCGGTATAAAAAAATCCACACTAAAAAAACTACAGAGCGTGCAACACGCGGCAGCTAGATTAGTATTGAAACTACCTAGAAGATCCTCTGCTTCCACTGCGCTTCGAACCCTCCACTGGCTACCTCTACATAAAAGGATTCTTTTTAAAATCCAGCTAACCGCCTTCAGATCCCTCAACGGGTCAGGCCCAAAATACCTGAGGAAACGTTTTACTCGATATGACCCGCTGAGATGCTTGAGGTCGTCGGGAGGTAACCTAATCAACATCCCAAGATTCAAAATTACAACCAAAGGCGGAAAGACTCTTACAGTGTTGGCATCTAAGGCCTGGAACTTCATGCCCCTACATCTTAGATTACTTATACAGGAAAATGCCTTCAGGAGACAGTTAAAAACCTGGATCTTCAGTTTGCCGGATGACTTTGTAATGGCAGCCATCTAGATTTTCACCTCAGGTCTGCCTACTAGTCTATCGGCGACAGTTTGCGCTTTAGAAATACCCCATACAAAATACAAATACAAATATTCACACTGAACTTGGGGTAGGCTTTATTTCAGACATGATAACAATGTCCCGGTTAATAGCCTGGATGAAGACCTGGCTAAATCAGGAAATTCCCCTGAATCATGTTATTCTGAAAGATTGCCTACATCTAGATAAATATAATAAAATTCAGTGGTTGACATACATTAAAAATAGTTTTGTCAAGCTAGGACGACCAGAGCTTTTTTCCTCACCAGAGTCAATAACATCAAAGGACATTGCACTAATTAAGAGTGCATTGGTACAAATGTTAAGCCTGGAGAGAGAACAACTGGAATTAAAAAAAAACTACTGTGAGGACTAACCTCATTGTATCCAGCCAAGAAGGACCTGAAATGTATCTTAATATTGTGAATCGACCATATCATAGGTTTCTTTTAACTCGATTCCGTTTTAATATGATTAATTTGATCCTTGGATATTTCACTAATTGGAGCACCCCTGATAATGCAATGCTGTGTTCTTGTGATAACTTTTCCACCCAGAACACAATGCACTTTTTGATGTTCTGTGGTCATTACACGGCGTTAAGGTTGAAATTCTTGGTCCCTATTTTAAAGGAGGCTGGGTTTCTGCAGGGTAAGCCAGCACTTTTGTATTTGCAATTATTGCAGACCCCTAGGATCATCTTCCACGTTGCTAGTTTCTTAGTGGGTGCTGTCAGGATTAGGAACAAGAATATGAATGACAACTCCTAAATGTTATGAAATGAATTGGGATGAAATCGAGGATAATGTTTGCACAATGAAATGGTAATTAGGGTAACTATATTCAATGACGTTTTGTACCTTTTTTATTATGACTTCATTTAAAAAAAATTTAAGGAAATTTTTAAAGGCTTTGATATATTTTTTACTGTGTACAATTAACTCTGTTTTTAGCGTGTATAATTAATGTATTGTATTTTATGTAAGTTTTGTATAGTACTATTGTCTTTTTATGATATTGATTTATCGAAATAAAGTATTCTGACTGACTGACTACTCACTTACGCAAACAATTGATCATACTTACATTTACTAAGCTACACACTTATACAAACACCACTTCATAAAATCACTATTACAAGTATACAGTTTTCGATACTGTCACTCATACAATCTCTGAGTCTTATGTATACTTATTTATATACAACAACTGTCACATACACTGTCTTTTATATTTCTACTTTGTTGGACATGTATCATTGAGAAATATATTTACTTATCACCACACCCATAGAGATTCTCTCACACAAACAAATGTTTTCACATACACTCTTAACCTCATATACCTAGTAAATCATCTATTTACACATCTTTTGATAGTCACACACCTCCCACTCAACCACACACACATTCACTATCCCATACAAATACTCCCTTAACTAATTAATAACTAATATAGACTTTCACATAGCTAGTAACCAACGTATGTGGTAGTTTATACAACAATAGATTGAGTGTTTCAGGTATTCACACAGTTTAATCACTATCCCATATATTTTGTGAGACACTTTACATTAGTCACTTAAACAGTCAATCACATTGCTACTAAATCTTCCATTCAGACACTCATACATCCACTCAGTCTTCAAGGCAGATTGCTATATATATATATATAATACTTATTTAAATATCGAACCAAACCACATTCACTGGATGATGTCATCAGTGATATCATCAGTGATGTCATTTGAGATGTCAGCAGTGATGTCATCAGTGAAGTCACTGACCATGTCATGAATGATGTAATGAGTGACATCATCAGCAGTGGATTGCGGGCGGGCGAGTTATACTCAGTACAACTAACTATAACGGAGGAATTTCAATGGTTTTGTACGAGTGAAATGTCCAGCTAACTATAACACCCCTAAAACCTATGGGTTTTTCAGTGAAAAAATATATATATATATATATATATATATATATATATATATATATATATATATATATATATATATATATATGTATATATATATATATATATGTATATATATTTATATGATCTTTGTTAATTGATTGATGCCATGCCTTCCCGCTAATGTTTCAGCTAACAATCTCACTCTTGATCAAGCCGTATCTGCAAAATCAACACTTCTGTTAGTCTTGCGTGATGCACAAAAACTCTTGATAGTGTCAGGAAGACATAATTATTGGAAGTTTTGAAACATGTAGGATTTAGACAAACTACATGGAAACAATTAAAGCCACTCATTAACAGTCTTCCTCCACTATGTGTCTGAACCAGACCGTTTCAAAACCGTATAGGGGCCACATCAAGGATGTTGTCTCTTATTCAGGCTTTTTTGCCATTTATCTGGGCTTATAACATGCATCTATAATTGTTCCTAAAGCATGCAGAGAAGTTTGGCCAATATCCTGGGAATATCCCAAATCAACTGAAGTTGTAATAACTAATAATCACAGGTGGTAAGAAATGTGGCGATTAAGGTCTCAGTTAAACATGATCCATTGTGGAGTGTGACACCAGCTTATCATCCAGGGAACATTCCCGTACCAACACCTGGTCATAATTTTAAGGATCTGAACCGTATTACGATAAGGGCACATTTTCCCTGTTTGCACCATGGCACACTGTAAAATAGGTGCTCCAGGCATTGTCTTGCTATGGCCTTTCAGAATTATATAGAATCTCCCACACGGTGGCTTAAGCACGGCGAAGCAGGAGACATAAAACACAACAACACCTTTAGAAAAAGGTTTTATTTTACAAAATGCAAAGACTCTCTTTTTAGAATATGCCTTGGGGTTTATTTAAACAATGCTCTCTAACAGAAAGGCTTTCTCAGATGCCAAACTGAATCACATTCAAATATATATAGAAATATATATTTATATCCATGTAATAATAACACACTTGAAAAATGTAACAGTTAAATGCATGAATAAAACTAGAATAAACAAGCAGCAAATAATATGAGATAAGACTCAAGCAGATAATAATATAGGATGTCCTGCAAGAGATAAGAAAGATATATACACTGAATCACAAAGAAAACACCTCAAATGACCAAAGCCCCTGGACACACTTCAGAACGGCAATAATCAAAACTCAAACACCTCAAATGACCACAGCCATTGGAACCACGCATCACAATGGCACTAGTCAGAAACAAGTCACCCCAACTCATTGTTCACTCGACATCCTTGCCAATTGATGCTGAGGGGGCCCGTTCACAGCTGGCTTGGACTCTCGACTGGGACTCAGGTTCCGTTTGTCTTACAGCAGTACATCTACTCTGTAAGTGAGCAACCAACTCAGCTGACAACAAGCCTCAGCTTTATAGTCTCAAAACACTCACTAGAAAGTTCCCCTCTACGCCATCTTACTGGAACTGGCCAGCTTCCAAGCAAGCATTCCATGGTAGAAAGGAGTTGCCAAGTCCCCTCTACATTCTCGCATGTTCCAGCCTTTATCTTGACGAACCTCGTGAAAGCCTTCCAGGGAACATTAAACAATCTCTCAGGAAAACAATCCTTGAACGTGATTTACCCAAACAACTTGCAAGCGTGTTGGTGCGCGCTTAAAAAGTTCAAGCCAGGCATAGTCAGAATTCTGGATGACATGAGGGCATGTCAAAGCTAACAGTAGGAAATTAATAATTCTTCCCAGGGTACTACACAGTGCAAATGTGTGCACCACTGCCTATAGCATCACTACTTCATCTCTCAATGTACAGCACAGTAAACATTTGTGCACCACTGCTCATAACACTGCACTTCGAGACCAAAAAGTACATTCCACACCTCTCTCTCTCTCATGTTTTCAAATGCACATCCCATAAGTTCTTTTCTTGGCAGGGCTGTTCTACTCCCTGACAGCTCCCACTGAAAGACTGCAAGATTACAAGAAAGAAACTTTTAAGAGAAACAAGGCATATGCAGGACCTTTTACATTCAGGCTAGGATAAAATAACGCACCAAAGTCAATTAAAATAATGGTAGTCAAAGGTCATCACAGGGGGTCAGACTACAAGAGTGCCTCTAGCACTACATGCATAAACAGTGAAAGTGCGCCCTGAGTGCAGTGCACTTAAGTGCAGTATGGAGTTGCTGCTTCATGTTTCATAGTGCAGGGGGCACCCACCTGCAATTTCAAAAGGGATTAGAGATCCCCTTGTAGGCAGGTGCAGGGTGTGACTGGGACCCCCCTTCTCCCCTGCAGAGGGTTGCCTTTAGGAGGCGCACTGAAAATGCACCACATTTTTGTTGTGCACTTTCAGTGCACTTCTTAATGGCATGTTTGTCTCTGCACCCTCATCGATTATACAGCAAAGGCAACACACATAAACAAGGAAATACCCTCTTGAGATAGCGCTGGCGCACATGTAGCACCAGAACTATCAGTTTTACAGAAGGTGATGCACAAGAGTCTGCGGCCCTGTCTGTAATACCAAAGTGCCACTTAAAGCACCTCACCTACAGCTCACCTGTGGCTGTATTACAGGCAGTGCCCCAGAGGTGCAACAGGCATGTGTACCCGCTTTGTGCAACCCAGGGTCATATTCTGTACATGGGTCCAGGTGTTCTGCTTCAAGTGTGTATGTAGAGCAAAAGAGGTCTGTAGAGTGTCTAGCTGACTATAGCCTCCCACCTTTTAAAATATATCACTAGGCATCCTTGAGGAGCATACATCTCACAGTTATCACCCCAGAGCTTTTTATAAACAACAAACGACTGCAAATATCAGGCACTTAAATTCATTGATCTCCTACATTTAAATCAGGGTCAATGAAACCATTTTAGGCAATTATATATATATATATATATATATATATATATATATATATATATATATATATATATATGGTTAGATGGCTCAAGAATATTTGAGATACCATCTGTCACTAAATGTAGGCCAATTCTGAGAAATGTGCAAAATGAAATACCCTAATTTAGATTTAGGCCCTAATTTTTTGGTACAATATTATGTTTTACCTGTCACTTGCCCACAAACTGGCAACTATTATCATGTAAAGAAAGAAAAACAGTATAATGTGATTTACATGAATGGTTAAAATGCATAGTTAAGTTGCACATTTTTATCTGGTAATAACATACATCCTGCTTTAAAAAAAAGTCTAAATGAGGTCTGACTTAAGTGTTTTTTCTTCTGATTTATGGTTCGCTGAGAAATTTAGTGACTTGAATATGTAACAGGAAATTCGGAGCAGCAAGAATATTCCATTTGTAGTCTGTAAGTGTGGCGCGTCTTCTAAAAGTCACGGACACACAAAAAAACTGTGCTTGAAGGAAATGTATGTAATCTGGGTGGGACAGAACGGAATAGTAGGAAGCTTTTTCTATGGTTACCATTGTATTGAAGTTATGGATGTTTGCCAAAATTAGTATTATAATACTAGACTCGCAGTGTGTGTTATTTGAGAATGACTTTTGATTTCCCTATAGCATGGGTGCTCTCCCAGCTGTATTAGTTTGAGCATATGTAATAAACCTGCTTGTACTCCCTTTTGTTGCAGATGTGGTGATTACATCAATTTCACTGCTTATAGGATTTTTTCCCGACAGCCATATTCACAAAGCCCATGTCCCGAAAAAAATTGATAGCTGACCCATCTATCTGCAGTGGAACTCGGCATAGTTAGGACTTTGAGGGGGGAATGGACTCAGAAACTGAGGCTTATCGGCTCTTATCAGATGAAGGAATGCTCTGATCACGATCCATTTCCTGATTCTGACCCTTTGTAGAGTTAAGCTGTCCAAAACCTCTATTCTATCTAAATCCTGTGCCCCAAACAAATGGACAAACCAGAGTCATACATTCTGGTCTTCCACTCAGGGCTGCATAATTTTGGTTCTGTAAATGGTAGGTGCATTATAAGACTTTTTTATGAGAAGTCGACTTTCAATGGCCTTATCCCTATGTGTCTTCTGGTAGTAATTAATGCACTAGAGGTTGCCACAGCTATACACAGCCTGTCAAAAAAAATGTTCGACAAAAGCTGAATTTTGGTTCTGCTAGTAAAAGGATAGCTGATCAGTTCATACCCTGTTGTAATTGGTGAGCCAATTTATAAAAATCTCTCAGTAACAAATGGAACATATCAGTAGCATATGTACTTGATGTATTTACAAACTTCGATTTTGCATGCAATCGCTTCATTGATACTTCAAATCAACAGGACCTACAGAAGTTGACTTGGTTTAATATGGTTCTCCGTGAGGACAATCCTGCCATTAAAGTATCAACTTTTACATTGGTTGGAAAAGTCCTCTGAAAAGCCATTTAATGGGTGCCTCTCTTGAATGGAAATATTGGGAATCAGAAATTTAGACAATTTGATCCACTCCCTTTCAAACACATTCCTGATGACATTTTGCAACCAAAAGCTTTCAGGGCCTTCCCCTCTATAGTCTTCGAAAAAACTTTACTCTCCCCATTAATCAACTGGTTGCGAGCAGGATAATTAATAATCTCTAGAAAAGGAACTTACACAGAAAGAGCAGGCTGCTCTGTCTTCTACTTAGCTTGTGTGTCCACATCAAAATCTTGCACACAGCTCCAGTGAAAGAAGACAAAGTTGCAAACAAAGTGGAGAAAACCTGAAACTCCTTCACTCGTTCCAGGTAGACTTCAAAAGAATGAAGTGCCACCTTCTCAGGAGACTTGGAATCCAGAAACAACACAGGAAGAATCACTTCTTGCTAGAGATGGAAGATAGAGTTCACCTTTGAGACAAACCCAGGATCCAACCCAAGGACAATCCTGTCATCAAAGACACACAAAAAAGAGGGCTAAGACCAGCTCCTCCAGGCGGTGAGCCGAAGTAACGACAAAGGGTGCAGACTTCGGTCTGAAGGGCAGCACCCTACACTAGAAATGAGCTGTGTCCAGGGCAAACCTCTGAAACCGCTGATGATTCAGGTGGATAGGAACATGCAGATATGCATTATGAAGGTCGGTGGTCACCATAAACTCTCCTGGAGACCTTAGAGGAATGAGCTGCTGCAACAATAACATCTTGAAAGGGATGGCAGCCACCCATTGATTGGGAAGCTTCATGTCCAATACAGGCCGGAACTCCACTGACACCTTGTTGACCAGAAAGAGTATTGAATACATCCCCTGACTGACCTGATCCAGAGGAACAGGGATGATAGAATTTTTCTTTAGCAGAGCAGCCACGCCCCCAGCAGAGCTTCCCCCATACTAGATTCCTAGGGACAGGAGTAGGGATACATCCTGTATTGAGAGGAGGAGAGATGAGTGGAGAAGATACCCACTCGGAATGATACTCAGTACCCACGAGCATGTGATAGAACAAGTCTATTCTGAAAGAAAACCTCCTATCCTACCTCCCTCAGGACCTGGATCCAAGGGGCAGCCAAAGTCAGGACCGCTGATTCGAAGGCCCAGCCTTAGCAGAAGCATTCTGTTGCTTAATTTTTTTAGGCTGAAACCGCCTCCTTTGGAAAGAATAAGAGCGTGAATCCTTATGAGAATGCTCTCTAGACTACTTAGTATCCATCAAATTCTAGGATTTCACAGATTTCCCAGCAGAAGACTTACAAGACCAGGTATGCTTTCGGTCTTTAAAGGATTTCCTGATAAGCCCACCCAAACACTCACCAAACAATCTGCTACCTTCAAAACTCAATTTCAGAAAGTAAGATTTCTCCACCAGATCCGCCCTCCAGTCTCCCAACCAGAAGTGTCATCTGGTCATGGCTATAGATGATGAAGCCACGGATGCTGCTTTGATAGTGTTTGCTGAAACGTCCACCGGGAATTTCACCTGGTGTTCCATGTACAGTAGAGCATCCGCTACATCAGGACTATCTTGCATGGCCTCCGCCAGTAGCTCAAAATCCTTAACCAAAGACTGTGCAATCAAAGCCTCAGGGAAAACAGCCCCTAGAACCAGATTGGAAGCCACAAAAGATTTTTTAAAGCCCCCCATCAAACTTGCGATTCACCTGATCAGACGGGAAACAGCCATCCGGAGTCAAAGAGGATCTGCCAATTAAAGAGGCCAAAATAAAATCCACCTTAATGGCATGGGACACCACATTGTCCCTATCCTCAAATGTATAAGATTTCTGGAAAAAACATGGAATTTGGCTGCCTTCAGACTCCTCTGATAACTAGAAGATTAAATCCTTAATCTTGGGGTGCACAGCAATGCCAGCATCTCAAGCTTTGCAAATTTGGGAAAAGATCCTCAGCTGCCCACTCCACCAAAGGCAGCGCCACACTCAGATTGTCTCCAACATGAAATGTGATAGCCGACAGTTGCTCTCTGGATATGAATTTCCCCCCAACTGCCACATGCTTCTCAGGTTCAGAGTCCACAGAGGAATCCAAATCCACACCCCTGTCATAAAAAGAGGACGCATTCTTAGACCTGTGCTCAGGATCTAAAACCTTAGCTACTGCCCTATTAATCATCTCCTGGACTTCCAGCACCAAGAGGGAAACAGTTCCCACCACAGAGACACCATTCATACCCCCACACTGTTCATCCTGTAGAATATCACCTTCTTCCACAGAAGGAGACTGTGAACTTTGCCTCTTAGTAGATCACATTTCCTTAGTAATGCATATACCATTTAGCAGAAGAGAAAACCTTTGTTAAATACCATAAACTGATGCCCAGTAGGAGAATATTTCCCCCAAAACACAAACAAATGAGCAATCACCTCCTGCAGAAGGAATCCAACCACAAACTACCACAAAAAAGAACAAAGAAAATGCGCCAAAGAACATAGAAATAGATACCACGTAGAATTATCTGCAATTTCTGACAGCCAGATGTGAACTTGAGAGCAGCCAAAACTCCGTTGAGGGGTCTCCAATCTCTCCGGCAAACAGGACCCCCCCGGCCACAGAAGGGAGGCACCGCACTCCCAACCCTGGAAGTGCAATAGCAATGGAGAGACATGTGTGCTCAAGCCTGTGGCAAAGCAGACAAGCAAGCCACACTGGGAACACGTCTCTTCCACCATGTCAGGATACATTAGATGTTCACTCACAGGAACACTGGCCCAGCAATACTGTCATACCGTCAATCAAGATACCACTGGCACATCAAGGCAAAAGACCAGTCAAAGGCACGCCGGAGCAGGCGCACCGCGCCTGCCCGAAGGTTAGCACAACAAAAGGAACAGGAAGTAAAGAGGAGGGAGTTTTTTTATAGGCTTTAGAAGGTTTGTGAATGGAGGCACAGGGGCCTCATGTAATTCATCCCAGCAAGAGGGAGGGAGGTAATGGATACTTTGGTTAGATGACCTACACCACTCTCTTGTACTACTGGAAAACACTTTGCTACAGTGTTCCTAGGTACCTCTGTGATGAGAAAAAACATAATATTCATGGCAAAGCCAATGAGTTTAGTCTTGGCATGCCAGCATTTTTTTCAATTATTTTAGCAAAGGTATGCATTAGATTTGGTTACCTGCTACAGCTCTAGCTTTGACATGGACTACTTTTAGGAGAAAAGTGAAGATATGCTGATACTAAAGATAACCAATGCCTGAAGAGGGCTTCCCCTTGTCTCATTCTGTATAATAGGGATAGTGGAAGCAGAATATGAATAACATGTTTACCTATTAAAGGATGAAGAGGCCTGAGCAAAAGCCTATGTACCTATACATATTTTTATACATTTTTGTTATGATTTTTTGGCAAACATGAGGAAAGCAAGACAGCTAAAGCTTTCTGTGTGGTAGGCAAAGAAGCTAAACAAAAACCATGAGTAACTATAAAGAGTACAAGCCAGTCTGAAGCTTTACACCAAAGGAAGCCTAAGATCTAACAAACTTCACAAACGCACAACGCTACAAAATAACAGACATCAGTTCAGATGGCTGCAATTCCCAGCTGTTTAAAGGGCTATACTGCAAATCACAGATCAAATCACATAAAGTGAACACTGTAGTGCCAATTTAAGGATCAGGGTCACATCAAAAAATGCTTCTGACTGCCACTATTACATGCCTTTGGTGTTAAGGCTATGCTTGGTACCATCATATAGTGAAAGTAGATTTAAAAAATGGGCTACAGTATGACAAGATTGTTTGCACATATTTCCTGTGTCCCATTGTGTTATTGGAGCTATGTATTTTTTTCTTTCTTTGTGCTGTGATTTTGTCCTGCTTTATTGGCACTGTGTTTTTGCTGTACTGCAATTGTTTTATTCTGTTTTGAGTGTTTTTTTTGTTGCACCGTTACATTTAGTTGACTTGTTAAGTTGCTTTAGGTTAAGTTAATATATTTTATTGTTCACTTTACAGCCATCAACAAATGTTAATACATTTCCAACCAAAACCAGCACAATCCGGTGCTTCTTTAACTTTTTTGTGGTCACAAACAACCATTTACTAATGCGTTATGAACGTAAATTCCATTTTATTGTTGTGGCGATGTTGAGGTTTTTTTTTTTTTGGGATGGTGGGAATGATGAGTTGCGTTGTCTTATTGTGCTGTTATGTTTTAACATGGCAATATTGCATTGTGTTGTTGTTCTGTACTGTGGTTGTTTTTTATTCTGTGTTCACTCCTTTGTTGCGTGGTATTGTTACGTTTTAATTATTACGTTTTAATTACGTTGCTTTGTTGCTCTCTGTTAGCTTATTATATTTACTTTAGAGATTTCAACAAATTTTGCTACACTTCTAGCCAATTGTAACACATTTGTTTACATTTCTAGTCACAATCAACTATATATCCCCGTTTAAGGTGGGAACATGCTGCTGCTCCACCTCTTCAAACATTTAAAAACTGCCCTAAACTACATCTAGATTCCACCCTTGTTTCATTTTTACTTGCCGAGATGTTTAACAGTATGCAGACAATTCTATGGCAGGACCGGAGGCTTCAGATTATGCCTTACTTTCTTCACTTTATTTCTCACAGCAGCAAGAAAAACATGTAAAAACTACTTTTCCCATGAACACTAGGGAAAAAACAGGAAACTGAACAGTAAGTCCTTCGTTAGTCTCTATGCACCGGCAGCGACCATCATGCCTTGCATCCACTTCCCCTTCCTCTTTCTTCGCTGCTCAGCAGCAAGATAAGTGTATTTTCTCACTCTCTCCTGGGTTTTGGGGATTTCTGTGGGCAGAGCGTGGCTTTGTGGTGTAGCGCTGGTGTTTTGCAACCCCTACAGGTCCCCCTTAACATCGCGGGACGCTTTTGCGCTCCTTACGCGATTTATTGCCCCAGCGGAGTGCGGTGCGCTTCTGGCGCCGCTAGGGGGCAGTGCTCTCTCTGCCTGTAGGCACGCTATAATTTGCGTTTTAAACGCGTTTTTTACTGCGTTTACACAGTTTCAGCGCTGTCCCTGGCTACCCGGTCCTGACACCCTGCGGGGTCGAAATTTAGGTTTTTCCTCAGTGTGACGCCCAGTGTGGGTTGTATTACGGAGCTTGAACACCCTGACAGGGTCACAATTGGCGCTAGTGTGTAGCGCTAGGGGACGCTTGACCGGGTGGCGCCCTAGTACATAGAGGGCTGTTGCGTTCCCTGGGCTAGCCCAAAATTCGTGCCTCTGTGCCGCCACATCCCCTGGGTTTCCCCAGGCCCACAGTGTACTCTCAGTGGTTTTGCAATTGGCTGTGCTGTACCTCCCTCCTGTAGAGCCCAACTTACCTCAGTATGCAGGGGGAGTCAGGCCAGTACACGGAGGAAGACCCTCTAAATTGTACCTCCTGGGATGATGATTTCTACCAGGCGGTGGACGACTCCATCTACAAGGCGGTGGACCAGGCGATTGTGCCCCTTGAACAATGCCTGACGGCGCGTTTGGATGAGGCGTACGCAAAAATTGCGGCTCTCATTCCGACGCCCGCCCCGGCTTCCGATCCTTCCCTCTCAGTGGTTCCCCCCCCGCCTAAGAAGCCTTGTACTGAAGGGATAGATCCGGTGGCCTTTGATAGGGTTAGGCACGCCTTTAAGGCGCTTGAGGAACCCCTACCCGCCCCTGTCCCACCGGTGGTTGTTCCACCTCCTACTCCCCGTACTATGTCCCAGGAGCCACAGCAGGATGACGACTCTCCGGACTCGGAGGAAGAGGCCTGCTCCTCTAGGTCGTGGCTCCCGTCCCAGCCTTCTACATCCGCGGGCCCTTCGGACATGTTGGATCCGGATGATATTGTCCATCCACGGTCCTCTGAATGGGTCCCGGGGGATAAGGTGGCCTTATATGTGGCGAACCGTCTCCGGAAGCCAGTGGACAAGGACACTCGTAGCCGCCTTAGGGCGGAGTGCCCCCGCCCTTCCCTGGAGTGAAAAGTGGCCCTGACCCCGGACATTGACCCTAAAATGGCCACTTTTCTCGCGTACTTTGGTAAGGATCCCCGTAAGGGTATAGATTGGTCCTGGCGTACGTGCCAGGACAAGCTTCTGGACGCAGTGGGCCCTATGACCAAAATCCTCGACATGGCAGAGGAAGCTAAGGTGTCGGGGGACCTCATTTCTCCGGAAGTCTTATCTAACTGGGCGCAACGCGCCATAATTTTCCTAGGCAATGCCAACTGCGCCCTCTCTACAGAGCGGAGGAGGTCACTGCTAATCAAGATTGATCCTAAGCTGGGTGACCTCGCTTCTTCTGAGGCGGGCGCAGTGGCGCAAGGCGGTTTGTTCGGAGATCCTTTTATTAAGGAACTCGGTAAATTTGTGGCTACGTTTACGTCACTGGACCGAGCCCAGTCCAATATCAAGAAAGTGTTTGCCCCTCGGGTTTTTGAGGGGGCTGGACGAGGTAGGGGCCGCTCGTTCGGTCGAGGCAACTCCTCCGACAGAGATCAAGGCTCTGGACGCGGGCATGGTCAGGAACACAGCTCCCGCTTCAATAACTTTTACCCCACGAGAGGTCAGAAGTTCAGAGGACGTGGGGTCTATCGAGGTCAGCAACAAGGTGGAAGAGGTGAGTGTGCTACCCTCTGCGAGTTTGCGAGGGTAGCGGGTCGCCTGGCGCAATTCTTCCCAGCATGGTTTTCCCTTACCAAGGACGCCTGGGTACTACAGACGGTTCAGGGCTTCCAATTGGAGTTCCATGGCCGTCCGTGGCAGCCCCAGCGCCCTCATCCCATTACGTTCTCTCAGCGCGATGCAGGGTTGATGTGCGACGAGGTTTTCGCCCTCCTTCACAAAGGGGCAATTTGCCGCGCGTGCGAACATCCAGACGGCTTCCTCAGCAACATCTTTTTGGTCGACAAGGTCGATGGAGGCCGCCGTCCGGTTATCAATCTGAAGGAGTTCAACGGGTGGCTGGTGTACCGCCATTTCAAAATGGAGGGAATTCACCTCCTGAGGGATGTGTTACGGCCGTCCGACTGGATGGCCAGGCTCGACTTAAAAGACGCCTATCTGGCGGTCCCTATTTTCGCACCGCACCGTTGTTTCCTCCAATTCAGGTGGGACGGATAGGTGTACGAGTTCACCACGCTGCCCTTCGGACTCTCCTCAGCGCCGTGGTGTTTCACAAAGGTGCTACACCCAGCGGTAGAGACCTTGAGGGCGCGCGGGGTCAGAATGATAGTGTACTCGGACGATATGCTCTTCATGGACCAGTGTCCGAGGCGCTTAGTGTCTCAGCTGCAGTTCGCGGTGGACCTATTGCAGGGTCTAGGGTTTGTTATAAACGAGAAGAAGTCTCTCCTAGTCCCAGCTCAGTGTGCATCCTTTCTCGGGTTCAGCATAGACTCGGTCTCAGCCTCCTTGAGTCTTCCCGCCCGGAAAATGTCAAAGATTTGTCACGAGTTGCGTCAGACTCTGGCGAAGCCGCTGATATCGCTGCGTCACCTAGCACGGATAGTGGGCCTGTTGTCGTCTTTGATTCAGGCCATCTTCCCGGGCCCGCTTCACTACCGGGCCATGCAGCGGTTGAAAGCGTATCACCTCAGGAAAGGTCTCACGTACTCGCAGCTGATTCCGCTGTCGGAGGATGTGAGGGACGAAATGCGGTGGTGGCTGACGCACATGGAGGCCTGGAATGGTCGTGCGATATTTGGTTCCGCCCCAGACATAGTGATAGAGTCGGACGCCAGTCGATCAAGTTGGGGGGCCAGGTGCGGAGATTTCTCCACGGGCGGCGCCTGGTCGGCCCTCGAGCAGTCATTACATATCAACTGTTTGGAGTTGCTGGCAGGTTCCTTCGCGGTCCTGTGCTGGACCAAGGATCGGGTCCAATTGTGTGTCCTTCTGCGGATGGACAACATGTCTGCAGTCCGTTATATCAACCATCTGGGTGGCACCAGATCCAAGATGTTGGAGGATCTCGCGCTGGATTTTTGGCACTTTTGCCTGGACCATCAGGTCTCGGTCACGGCGGAGTATTTGCCGGGCCGTCAGAACGAGGTGGCTGATTGGCACTCCCGGCACCTCCTGGATGCCAGCGTGTGGAAGCTGGACTCGCGGGTGTTTTCCCAGTTGATGGACCTGTGGGGCCCGTTTTCAGTGGACCTGTTTACCTCAAGGCTGGACCACCAGTTGCCGAGGTATTTCAGTTGCCGCCCGGACCCGTCAGCGGAGGCGACGGATGCGTTCCTTCAAGACTGGTCGAGCGAGCAGGGTTATGCGTTCCCTCCATTCTCAATGATCACTCGAGTGTCGGCGTTGCTGCGCCGTCAGTCAGCGCAGGTGGTGATGATCACGCCTTGGTGGAGGTCTTTGGTTTCCGGTTCTTCTGGAACTTTCCTGGGATTTTCCAATCCTACTCCCCCACTCTCCTCACATTCTCCTGAATCCGGACGGGAATCCCCACAGGTTGGTTCAGGAAGGCTCGCTGAGACTGATGGCATGGTGGATCTCCGGCGTCGCTAGTCTCTCCCAGGCCTTTCGGGAAAGGCAGAGGATCTGCTCTCTAAGGCCTGGGTGGACAGCACCGCCAGGAGATACCGATCCGGGGAGACCAATTGTAGCAGGCTGTGATTCATTACTCGAGCCCGTTGCCAAATATGTTGACGTGTTCTTGAAAGATTTCATGAGCCTAGTAAAATCATACCTACAGGACACGACGGACTTCATTAATAAACTCGAGCCCGTAGAATTTTGTAAGGGCAGGGACATACTGGTCACCCTGGATGTCAATGCCCTTTACACCCAGATACCACAGGATGAAGCCATAGCAGTCCTTACGCATTTCTTGGAGCTAAGAACACGACCAGTACAGGTTCCAACCAAATTCTTGATTGATCTGGCATCCTTTGCCCTTAAAAAGAATTATTTTTGTTTTGGGAACGAATTTTATTATCAGATAAAAGGAGTAGCAATGGTATGTCCCTTTGCCCCTGAATTGGCTATTCTTTTTATGGCTCTCTACGAGGACACTTTCATTTACAACAACAACCCCTTTAAAGATCTCATTGGAGCGTGGCTACGCTTCATTGATGATGTTTTTATGGTATGGAAGGGCACTGAGGCAGAACTGGAATGCTTTTACAACTGGCTGAACGCACGGACAGGGGATATAAAATTCAGCATATCCTCATCTAAAGAAAAAATAGCGTTCTTGGACGTGGAGGTCTTTCCTAATGAAGGAAAATTATCCACATCGCTCTTTGTGAAGCCAACAGATAGGAATAAAGCCCTTCTGTTTTCGAGCAACCACCCAAGGAGTCTACGGGAGAATCTACCACTGGGGCAGTTCCTTCGCATTCGAAGGAATTGTGCCCTGAATGAGGATTATAAACATCATGCAAGCAACTTAGTGACTAAGCTATGCGATCGTGGATATCCCAAAAAACTGGTTTCTAACTGTATGAAAAGAGCCCGATGGACTCCAAGGGAGACCCTCCTGGAACGACGCATTAAGCCCAAGCTAAAACGCCAAGTGTGCGTGACTACGTTCTGTCCGAATGCCAACCAGTTAAAGAAAGTGATAAATCAAAACTGGCACCTCGTAAAAAATCTTGAGGAATGCCTAAGGGAACCCCCCCTTTTTGCATTCAAAAAAGATAAAAGCATTGCCAATTTTGTGGTAAGAGCAGCCACCCCCAGACAAACTCCCCCGACCATCACTCAAATGTTGGGACTAAATCCGATCACAGGGCACCACAAATGTGGCACCTGTGTATGCTGTGAGTCCACAATAGAGGGATCTCTGTTCCAGCACAGAGGCATTTCATGGAAACACGATACCCACAGCAATTGTAAATCGAAATATGTGGTGTATGGAATCGTGTGCCCCTGTGGACTCCTGTACATCGGGAAAACCAACCAAGAGGTAAGACAAAGGATTTCCCAACATAAATCCAGATTAAAAAATCGGGTTGAAACAGCTCCATTGGTGAATCATTGGAACAGACTGGGCCATCAAATCAAGGACTTGCAATGGACAATAATCTCCAAGGTGGAGCGCGATCCCAGAGGAGGAGACTGGGATGCCAGACTCTCCAAAAGGGAGGCACTCCTAATTGTAAAGTTCAATACGGCCGTCACTGGCCTTAATGAACTATCAGAGATGTATAAACTCTGAGGTTTCTGATTGACTCGCTGCCCTTTGTAGGGCCACCTGTCCGTTTTCACATTGTGTCCCTAAACCTATACAAGTACCTGATGTCCCACCGGTACTCTGTCTGTAGAAATCTGGAAGCATGCGTCGTTGTTCTAACACTGCCCCCGTTTTTCCAATTCAATTTTTTTATCCTCCACAGCGCCCATGCGCCAGAGAGTAGCGTCCCTTCAGGACCCTGCTATATTAATGGATCTATCTTCGGACCCGCTATCCACAGCGCATGCGCGAGGGATCAGCGCTTCGGAGACGCCGCCCGAGACGAGGAAACCACTTCCCTTAGGTGTGTTGCTATATTACCTCCCAAGCGGGGCATTTCTATGCTTGTGTCACCCCGTTTTTAGGGCGCCTTGGTGACCTATATCTTTTGACTCTATTACAGGAGTTTAAAGAAAATCTTCCAGCATTCGTCCAAATTCAAGTGGGACGCCTGCTTATTAAGTCCAAAAGCTTTCTCTACACAGGTACGATTTCCCCATTCACCTGGTGTTTTTAGATAGAGGCACCACCTTTCACAGGCGGCGTTTAGATTCTCATGTTCCGCAAATTTTATATTCCCCCAAGGTACTCCATGCCTCGTCCGCTTTCACCCTTGGTTCTCCACAATTGAAAAAAACCTCCCCGGTCCACATGGAATAAGCAAGGTAAGAACTTGCCCTCCTAGTACAAATTAAGATGTTCCAACCCAGTGTTCACACTGGAGGCTAACTGCTGCCCTTCACCCCCTAGTGTGACATCGTCATCCCCCCCCAGTGAGCGCGACTGACCGCATCCCTGCTTCCTACACCTGTAAAGTGGCCTGGCAGACCAGTAGGGTAAGCTGAGTGAAGGAATGGGTTTCTATGCTGAAAAGTTTCCGAAATGGTCTTGAGCTTAAACCTGACACGAAGATATTTTATTTTTCTTTCTAGATAACTCCCCCGGCCCTGATGAGAGTCCCCTCATTGTATAGGACTCGAAACGCGTAGGCCCCTTGCAAAGTGCTGCTCTCTCTAAATTGAAAAATTCAAACAAGTGTGAATTTGAATGCTCCAAACCTGTGTATATACAATGTGTGACATCATTTAAGCTGTCCATGATCAGCCTCCAGTTGTGTATATATGTACAGATAGTTGGTATATCACATATGAATATTGTATGAGCAGCCTTTGTTTCTTCCTTTCTAATTTCTGTTTTCTAATTTCTGTTTTGTTGTTTTTTTCCTTTGTGATAATTCTTAAATTCTGTGTACATATGGATGCCTGATTTTGTATGTATGTGATATGGATGACTAGTTGAATGAGTGTTGTATAAATATAATGGTGTAGTGTTGTATAAAATGTATTAATTTGTTTAAAAATTTTTCCTTGAAATTAACTGAATAAACTGCTATTTATTAGCAACATCGTAGGTTGGAATGCGTTTTTCTAACTTATGAGCAAAATTCTATGTTGAATCCGCATATCAGTTTTGGCATATCTCTTGGTCTATTATGTTTAAATGCTCAGCCTAACTGATTAAGAGCAAACTCTCCGTTGTTTATTGAGGAGATACCGATCAGCATGGCATAGGTGGCGTCGCTGGTGTGTGCGACGGAGTTTCGATCCCGTGGGGACGGATGTAGTCAATGTCCTTAACTTCCTTGCCTCCTTGGCGGAAGAGGGCTTAGCCTATAGGTCTATCAATGCTTTCCGCTCGGCCATATCAGCGGGGCATGACCTGGTACAGGGTTCCCCGATCGGGGAACACCCTTAGGTTTGCAGACTGTTGAGAGGGATTCGTCTCCCGCTGCCACCAGAGCCGCAGTATTCAGTCCTGTGGGACGTCAACAGGGTTCTGAATTTGTTTCTTTCTTGGCAGCCGAACAGGTTTTTGTCTCGCAAGGAGCTTACTGCTAAGCTAGCGATGCTATTGTGTTTGGTCTCCTGCAGACGAGTCTCAGACGTGCGTGCGCTCGATATTACAGCATGGGTGTTTTCCCCGGAAGGGGTGTCCTTTACAGTGAGCAGGAGAACTAAGACCCTTACGAGGGTTATTTCATATCCGGCGTTCCCGGATTCCCCCAAGCTGTGTGTGGTGCAGTGCCTCCATGCATATGAGGATATGACTGATGATACTCGCCCACCGGGTGAGAGACAACTGCTAATTGCCCTACGAAAACCGTACAAGGCTGTTTCTTCCCAGACAATCGCCAGATGGGTGCGTTGGGTGATGCAGGAGGCGGGGATTGATCCGAAAAAATTTGGGGCTCACTCGGCTCACGGAGCTATGGCCTCGAAGGCTTTTGCGCTGGGGGCTCGGTTGGAAGACCTGATGAGAGCCGCGGATTGGTCCACGGACTCCACGTTTAAGAGGTTCTACTTTAAGCTAGTAACAGAGGTGGCTCGGCTAGTTGTCGATAAGCTTTGAACTGGCATAATCTGAAGCCTCCGGTCCTGCCATAGAATGAGAATTTGCCTAGCTTTAGTGCTGGTAAGTTCCAATTCTATTAAGGACTCGGAGGTGAGGATTATCCCCCCCAAGGACTTCCTCGAAGTGGACCCTCCCCGTACAGAATGTAAGTAACCTGTTTACGGAATTCATGAGGTTGACAATGCTATTGTTCTGTATGCATTGATGCTGCATACCTTGTTATATTCAGAAAGGTCAGACTCTGATTCTGAGGTTTTCTTGCAGGAAATGATGGTCCAAAACAGGACGCGTGAGGTTACCGGACTGAGTGCTTCGCGCAAAGAAAGAGGAAGAGGAAGTGGATGCAAGGCATGATGGTCGCTGCCGGTGCATAGAGACTAACGAAGGACTTACTGTTCAGTTTCCTGTTTTTTCCCTAGTGTTCATGGGAAAAGTAGTTTTTACATGTTTTTCTTGCTGCTGTGAGAAATAAAGTGAAGAAAGTTAGGCATAATCCTCGCCTCCGAGTCCTTAATAGAATTGGAACTTACCAGCACTAAAGCTAGGCAAATTCTCATTCTTACCCAACTTTTTTATACGGTATAGTGCATTATGAAAACTAATACTTCACTAAGCACCGTTATTTGTGTGTGACACCTGCCAATTTTCCTTTGTTGTGTTTTTTTTTCCTTTGGGTGTTCTGGAAATCTCCCAGTTCTGGCGCAAGAATTTCTGTTACAAAACATCTGGCCAGGAGATTTGGGAAGAGGTGGAGAGGTCGCCCTATGGGGCATATTTACAAGCCCCTTGCGTGACTTTTGTGCCGCCGCTGTGTCACTTTTGTGACGCAGCCGGGGCATAAATGTTGCAGCCCATTTACAACGTTTTAAAGCTCTGCGTCACATTATAACTGCGTCAGGTATAATGTATGCAGGGTGGGCGTTCCCACGCAAAAAGCCATGTAGAACTGATGCAGTGAAATCTACAAGATTTCACTGTGTCACTCTATGCCTTCACTGCGTCAAAATACCCATGCATGCTCACACCAGGCGTAAGGAAAGAGGCAGGGTTTTTGAATGGGACTGACCCATCTATTGTGGTGCATTGCTGGAGTTGCGTCACTTTCATGAGCAACTCCAGCAATGCGCTACCTTTGTGCCAACAGATACATCATAAATATTGACTCATCTATTCATCCTTGCACCATGGAGCACTGTATTGTATTGTAAATACAGCGCATCCATAGTGACGCACAAACATTTGGCGCTGACGCAAGGAAACTGACGCATCTGTGCAGATGTGTCAGTTCCTTGTAAATCTGCCCCTGAGTCTTTGACCATTAACCATACCACAATGTGTCAAGTAGTTCTAGAGACATATACATTTGAAGCCTTGGTCCATTGCTGGAGAGGGTGCCAGAGTTTCTTCCACTGGACTAGCAAGCACCACTAGCACTGTAAAATTTCAACCAAGACCCAAAGTTTCTAACTTGTGGGGCTTTAAAATATCAGGTACCCTTGAATGAGAATTCTAGTGTATGTGCACTAGAACAATCAGATCTGCCACTTGTGCCATTAGACTCCTGTAGCTTCTGCCTAGATGCAAGTACTAGGTGCCAGACGCTGCCACAACACTCCCTTGAGCAACTGTTGCAGTTTAACAGACTTTAGATGGGTTTTCCGGGGAGATTGTAGGCATTGATTTGGCCTGAAAGCTTTTATGGCATGAAGATTGCACCTCTGTACAAAAATATTTGCACCAGCAACCTTACCTCAAACCACTGCTGTACAAACGGAAAGTTACAATTAGGATTTTGAAGTCTAACAAGAAACTGTTTCCTATTTGAAGAGTATTCTTACAAGGCTGTAAATCCAGCTGCTCTTTGGGGTGTGAATTCTTAGGGAAGGATATGTTGGACTATAAAGCTATAATTTAGGAGCATGCTCACACCCTAGCTCCACTTTACGTCAAATGGTCGGTGATGTTCATGAGCACCCCAAGGGAAAACATTAACTATATTTTCAGTCCTAAGAGAAAATATAATGCATAGCACATCAGCACTATAATACTGCTTGGGGTAAGTCCACTGTTTAGGCAGGACCTAGAAAAATCTAGTTTTCCTTGACAATCATTATTTCAAGGACGTGATTTCTTTCTATGTTTATTTGAGTACTTTTTATTTTATAAAATAAATTACTACCTAGAAATTGAGTTATTAAAGTTTACTGCTGTATGTTACTGTGTACTGACCGTCTAACATTCATCCAGCTTTTGAGTAAGCTATGGGTTGCTCTGCATCAATACTACTGAAAGTCAAGTGCTAAGCAGAATACTTGGACGTTCAATTTGGGATACAACTGCACAATGCTCCCCAGACACAAAGTCTAAATAAACAACTTCATAGGTCACTATTGAAGCTCAGTAAACCCTCATTGCCCTTTGCCCACACTATCCAGGGCTCACAGTCTGAAACACAAACGCACATTTCCTCTTACCTGTGCAAGTTTGAACTACTGTCAAGACAACACACTTCTAGGGTTGCCACCTAGCCAATGTTTTAATGACTTGGCCAGTACTGCCCTTTCAAGGCCAGGAAAACGTTGTTAAATTCAGCAAAAGCAAATATATAAAATAGACATTTAAAGCGATAACACAAAATGAAATTACTCAAAACTTATATAAGTAAGAGCTAACTAAACTATTCTCAAATGATTAATACAGGAAGTAATGGGCATTGCCATGTTAAAAACAAGCATTTGCAATGCGTTGGTCTCAATTTTGGGACCTTATATGTATTTAGCAATGCAGCATATTAGCCTGGGTGCTGAAACATCTACTATTCTTTAATATGGTGGGAAAGTGAGCACCAAACTGTGGAACACTCCAGGTATAGGAACACATGGAGAGAAATATTGCCTTTCAGCTGGAAATGGTTTAGTCCAAAGTTCTACTTTTAATATAGAATTAGGGCCTTCAGTGGTTATATCAGTTAAAATACAAGATAAAAAAAAATATTATCTATGGGTGCTCGTGGTAGACGAATTCTATGGACTAATCTCTGTGTGGGCAGAAGGACATGGAGGAGGTAGGTAGTATGGGTGGCAGGCAGTGTGTGGGAAGCTGGACACAGGAGACATTAATAGCACTTAGCATGAATTATTGTAGCTCACAACAGGATCCAGAGAGCCGTGCGAATCAGCATCTCCAGGTTTTAGTGAGAAATGCTCTTTCACCTTGTGTTCGCCATTACAAAGCACAATACACTCTGAATGCGAACTTAAAGTGAGTCGCAAGATTGGTTCCAGAATGGTAGTGAAAAACAGGGTTTTAGGTGGGATTAAAAAACTGGGGGTCTGTCAAAGGTGCATGGCTGATGTAATTAAGGGTGTGGCTTAAAAGCACTGAAGCTAAAAATCTGTGCTAGCATAGTGTGTCTCCTGCTGGGTATTTTGCTGTTTTTGTGATTGCATCCAGGTATATGATACTACAAGTAACCTCATACCTACAACAAGCCAGGACTATTGGCTTTGGTAATCGTTGTTGGTTGCATAAAATAAATAAGAAACAACTTTGGTTTTGTTGTATATAATATTGAAAATGCTTCAGTTCTGAAATGATGAGACCTTGAAAGAACTAAAACGAGTCTCTGAAGTTACATCAAAGGCTTTGAACAGTAGTAGTGCTGCAGATTTCAGATTTATTTAACCCTGAGGGTGAGGGAAAATAGAGAGTCTGATAGGGACCTGTCTCAGCACCTGCTAGTTAGAACTGCTGGTGCTGAGCACCGGCAGGAACCGGCCCAGTTAAATTACTGATGCTTTCTCCTATAAAGATGAATAACCAGTGCACTGTACCTCCGCATGAACATCTTCTGTCCATGATTCTGCTGTTTTTTTTATGACAGATTGCCATTTTCATTTGCTGCTCTGTGTTTAGCAGTAATCCTTAACCTGTAATAAATTAGCTTCTTTCTTCACATCTCAGTTCTGATTGGCAGTGTTGAAAGACAGTCGATTCCGGGCAACAGAAGGACATCAATGACTGATCACCGTAGACAAACTTATTTACATTGTGCCATCTGCCATGGACCACTGAATCTCTGTTGTTTATCTTCCGTTCGACGTTTTGTTGAGAACAACTTTGGGATGTGGAAGCACCTGACGCTCCAATGCAGCTTGGCTTTGTGATGGAGAATAGGATGAGCTGTTTGTTTTGCTTTTATTTGTTTAAATTCCGTCTTCCAGGTGTAGTGCTCTGGCGGGAATGCGAGCCAGTTGCTTCTCTTACATAAAGGCTCGGAATGGACCAGAAACAAGGTTTATCACACTTTGTTGAGCCTTCTCAACAAAAAATCAAGAAATAGCAAAAAAAATACTTTCTGTGAATAAACAAAATATGCAGTTTTCCTCTGATTTTGTTCAATGGAAAGGTGATAATGTATTCATACCCACGTAACCATAAAAGCACTGATATGGAAACATGCTGATGAAGCAATTCAATAGAAAGTTTAATCATGGGTTGCAGCAATGCCAATTGTTTTACTTCCATCTATGTAGTTTGTTATGGCTGTGAGCTCTGTTGAAATTTGTACAACAGAAGATTTTATTACAGATCCAGGGTTTGATTTCTTGCTTGCTAAAGCGGACTTTAATCACACTCTGCTGACAAGGAGCGGGTCCTTATTGATTATTGGCGATGAAAGCATGCCTTATGCAAGTTCACCAGGCTTGTATTTTATTGCGAATGGGGCAATTTGCATCTGCCCTTGGCTCGCCTGGTGCGGTGATAAAACTTGCTGATGAGGCGAAGAACCGGTCCTGCCCATGACTCAGCGTATGCTTTGATTCAGAAAAGGGGGTGGTGATGAACAGAGTGTCTGAATTAAGCAGACCACTCTTACCCAGTCCAAAGATCAGGGCCTGATCCATCACCGTTATTTATCTCACTGCACCATCCCAGCTCAGAACCTGGCTATATGCAAATCAGTCTGTCCCTGGCCCAGTGCATCATGGGAACAGGGCAGACTAAACTACCAAGCCAATTCTTCACCAGAAAGGAGACAAGCTACTACGGGAGCTTGTTTCCTTCCCAGTGTAAGAATTGGCTTTTGTAGTTTGGTTTGCCCTGTTCCCATCATGCACTGGGACAGGAACAGACTAATTTGCATGCAGCCAGGTTCTGAAACTGGGATGGTGCAGTGAGCTAAAAAACGGTGTTGGATCTAGCCCTGATCTCTTGACTGGGTGAGAGCTTTCTGCTTAATTCAGAGACTCTGTCCCTCACCACCCCTTGTTGTAAATATCAGCGTATGCTTTGACACTGGATACACTTGTCGCAGCGCGGAACAGCACCACAGACAGTCCCATCTCCAGCACAGGGACCACCCGCTCCCTGCAACATCATTAGTTCAGTGAAAGTTTATTTTACCCTGTCAATACTTTCTAAAGTAAGACAAACACTTGAGCAATAGCGTCAGCACAAAAGAGACCAGGACCGGACTGGGAACCAAAACCGGCCCGACAAAGTGCTCGGCCGGCCCCCGGGGGGAGGTCTGAGCTCTTTGCCGGGGCCGGTTTTTGGCCGATTTTGTTGCAGGGCCGATTTTTCAGCTAGGCTGCATAAACGACCCTGCATCAAAACTGGCCCTCAGGGGGCCAAAACTGGCCCCCACCCTTGCGGGGCACCAGGGCATTGCCCGATGCCCGCAACGGTTAGTCTGGGCCTGAAAGAGACCCAAGGAGACCCCCCCAGCAGAGTTCCAACGACAAGAAGCAGCAGGGAGCCGATAGCACAACCTTCCGTTACACCAACAAGAGGGGCTATGATATCATCCGCAACCCCCACCTCAACAAGGTACAGCAGCAAGGAGGGTTGGGAGCTGGGCAGAAGAGAAAAGACAGCTGGGTACAGTGGGAGCTTAACAGCACGCTGCCTGTCAACTGCTGCCCACGTAAGCGCCGCCTCAGACCAGATCTGTTTTACGTGTGACGCAGTCACCACAGAGCAGCTCGCACACACAACAAGCTCAGTCCTGCCCAGGGGGAGACCTGCTGCTACACGCGTCCCAGTGATGCCTGATACAGACATACACTGGTGTGTAAGAAGTGTTATTCTCCGGCTCGCGAGTTGTTTCAGAGTGGCACCGGCAGCTGCGCTTCCAAAGGGAGTGGGGTGGGGGTAAGAGTGGGGATAGAACTGCTGCTACTGTTGAAGATTTGGGTGAGCACGAGCACCACTGGAAGTGCCTGAAGAGGAGCGGGGGTGCCGACAAGAAGTCACGGACTGCGAGGGAGGGGAAGGGAGGGGAATTAAGTAGTCTGGGCAGTAAAGGGACTGATAGCCATGGAAGGACACAGATGACGACATGGCTGTCATGGGGAGGGACCAACAAGCCAAAAACCAATTAGAAGCAGCATTTAGGATGTAAGTCAATCTAAAAGATGGGGGGGAGTGGGCGGACCTTAAACAAAGCTTTCCCACTATAGTATATACTGCATGTTTCAACAAGACAGCGCAAACGCTGCCTAGGCGAGACCTAATCAGTACAGAGGATTTTACACACAATCTTATTCAAGTACAAACTCCTGGCCCCTCCTGAATACAAAAACTTGAAAAAATTACCAATAGCTTGTATTGTGAAACATGGCAATTGGCTTACTGCAAAGCACATGCCTTTGGCACTATATAAAATACCCAAAAAAGTGGATAAGAAAATATAAGAGAAAGAAAAGGGACTGTCAGTTAAGGTCATTGGCTTGTCTTAAAGTCAGGATTCCCATGCTTACGAAACATTTCCTACTCAACAGCAATATTTATCCAAGATTATGATCAATATTCTAAGAAGATACATTTTAACCAATGAACTCGCTGATTATTTCTCCCTAAAAAACAGCTTATCACAAATATCTAGATGAAATGAAACTGCTGTTCACATGTATATGCACTGTAGTGCATTTATTAAAAACTCAGGTAGCCTTTCTCACAAAAGAGCTGCACATCGTTACAACTATGGTACACAGCAACAAGCTGTACAAAGCAAGACACTGGCTCGTTCATGCTTACCATATGCTCTTATTTACACAAAAAGGTGTCATCAGATTTCCAGATCGAGCTCAGAAAGAGAGGAACAGCTCCGAGCTGGCGTGGTACGATTGGTCCAAAAGAAGAGGTGCAAGAAGTTCAAACGATCTGAAGCTAGGGTGAGCTTAGAGGGTGTGATTGCAGTATGGAGGAGGAGGTTGTCTGAGCCTAAGACCATAAGGCAGTGTGGCATGTGACCAATTGTGAGGGGTAGGATGGAGATGTATTACATAGAGTTCAGCACAAGGCTGAGCATTTTGTACTGAGCCCTGGGAACAGCAGGCACCCAACTTGGTGTCAGGGCAATGATCTGAGTGTATGTGTTCGAAGGTTTGGTTTTAGGTGTGCTAAAATGTCTATCTTATTTAAAACATGCATGTATATATGTGTTTTAATCACATATTTTTGCCATTTTATCAATCCGGGGTTGACAAGAAATGTTCCGCACTGGGTACCACCTGTTCTTCCTAGGCCACTGATTCAGCATTTGAAAATCATATCCAATGGAGGACGTGGACGTGAGTGATCGAAGTCTTATGTTTCAAGTTAAATTCTTCCCCGGGGATAATGTTGTCGTTTCTGTTCATTGGACCTTAAGTTGCTTGAAAAAGGGTAGTTACTGAGTGAGTCTGTAAGTCACAAGGTCGTTGTTTTTTTAAGTGAAAACAAAACAACAGAACCATTATGGGTAAATTCCAGCGATGAAACAGTGCCCAATTCACAAAGAAAATGTGTGAATCTACACCCATGCATAGGTTTACACTAGCGAGTTTTGAGAATTCACACGCGTTCCGCGTTCCCACCAGTTTACTTAGAAAGCTGCACCAGTTGCAAGGTTTGAGATCTACTGGAAATGCCAAATTATATTTTTCCACCTCCTAATTCCCCAATGTGGAGGTGTGCACAACTTTGCATTGCAGAAAGCCCCTTAATGAAAATTCTATTTTTTTTTAATTGTCTGTTTTTTATTTGTGGAAAATATTATTCGCCAAGGGGGGAAAGAAACTCCTTCTCCAAAGAATGCTCTATTCTTCTCATCCAGCAAGGGATTTAGTGCCTGATTACGACTTTGGCGGTGCTGCCTGGCTGTGCACTGGCCCAGTACTGCCGTAGCCGTGCATGGTCCGCCCGAAAGATTACGCATTCACTCATGTCTGGCTGGCTTTTCTTTTGCCTTTCCCACTGCTGTGCCCTGGAAACTGGCACCTCAATGGGAACTCAAAAACAGTTCCAGCACGGCCTGGACTATGAAGTTCATTCCATGCTGGAGCTTGGGGTACATGAAAACAGGGGGGCACATGTTGTGCCCCCATGGCAGCGGGGGCATGGGGGCCCTATAGAGCCCTCTTTGCTTCCCTACCACCAGCCTTTTCATGGCAGGCTCACCGCCATAAACGAGCTGCCGGTGGGAAAACTCATAATATTCTCTGCAGACCAAGGCGGTTCCGTAGAGTATATTGTATTCCCCTGTCTGCTGTGCCACAGCCAGGGACTGGTGGTTCCCTGGCACAGCCGGGGCAGCGATGGGGCTAATGGCCACATTGGAATAGTGTGGCCGCAGGAACGCCACTTCTGCACCACAGCGAGTCTGGCAGTCAAAGACAGCCAGACTCGTAATTTGCCCCTTAGCTCATCTCTTTACTAGGTCAAATATCTCGCCATGCCCGTGTTGGTAAAGGATCAGAGAGGAGTTTGCAAGAGCCCATAAACTCATGGGTTTGTGGACATTCACAACCACTGAAGGCAAACCATGCCTTATTAGTCCCACCCCCTGCATTGGTCTTAATACTGTATTATTTCTACAGTCGTGGCCTACAATTACATAGGATGAAACCATTTATGCCTTCCAGATATTGTTTTGTGGATACTGTGAAGGCATACATGGAGCAATTTTCAGTCCTGAATATACATTTATGGCCAAGCATTGTATTGCCAGTCAGGCTCGGAGAGTTTAAAGAGTGTAGAGAATCAAGGTAGTACTGAAATAAAAGCAGAGAAGGGGATCAATTTGTTTCGTAATATTAGGATGTTGGTGAAAGAGAGCCAAGCAGGAGTTCTGTGTGATGAGGTGGGGCAAAAAAATGGAGGCGCATATAGAGGAGAAGTAGGATAAGAAGTCATTAGTAAAGAGGTTAGATAGAATGCCTTCTTCAATCCCCTCCATCCCTTGTCACTCCCACACCTACCCCATCCTGACCCATATTTACTCTACATAAAATTGAAAATAAAATGGACTTACCAGCTAAGAGGTGGTTACACTCAATGGTCCTGATTATGAGTTGCATGGTACCGACAGGGTGCAAAATATTCAACCGTAATTAGAGGTCCCTTGCGATTAAACCCTTCCAGTACCATCCAATTAGGAGTTTACCCCTATGGAATTGGGATTAACAGTGTGAATCTGGGTATAAAAATTGCAAGCAGTTCCAAAGTCTGTAGAGTTTACAGTCCTTGGCCCAGAGGCGTCCTCAGTGAGCGCAGATCTGGGATTTGCATACTGAATCACTGACAACACCAAATATTCCCTACTGATTGTCTTCCTATCACAGTGACACTAGCTTAACCACTTCAAGACTAAGATCATGTACTCCCTCCTGTGAACTGCCCAGAACTTTCAAATTCTTCGTCTCCCCTCCTGCTGTGCCAGTAATCTCTGGGTACACCTAGGTCATCATTTGACCATCTCCACCATCCTTTCTTCCAGTGGTGTGTCTGACGGAAACTAATGAACACCCAAAAACTTGCCACAAAATCTATTCCAGGCTATTCAAACTCCTCACTAATGCTGTGGTCCTGAGCTAACTGAACAGCTACATCTGCATTCTCTTTGGTCACCCTCGTTTTTCATTCCACCCATGGAAGAAAGTTCTCAGCTTTGTGGCTTGAGTACAATTCATCTTTCACCACAGCACTGCCACATCTTTCAACCGACATTAGCAGCTTGGTTCTTGACTACCATGAATGCCTTCACTAACTTCCTGTGGTTCTAGTCATTAAGCAATCAGTGACTTGGATCCCCCACATATTTATGAGGCAAATGTTTATGAATCCCTATATGAGCCCTCAGAATTGATTCCTTTACCTACCCATGGTAGACTTTACCTAACTTCCAAAGTTGTCCCTGGGTTGGATGCTGCTCCACCCTTATAACTGGCCCATTTCTCCCACAACCTGGATTTTCCTGAGTGTGGAAATACCAGACCCAATTTTAATATCTGGAAAATGCAGGGGACAAAATTGCTTCGAATTTGGGATGTAAATGCAGTCAACCCCTGCAACTTTGTTCCTGCCGGATCTTCTCTTACCACACGAGGAGAGGGTGCAATGCTCCGCCCTGCGATGCCACTTCATCCCATATCCACTGGCAGCGGCTCTGTGCTCCTTCCACAAGGCGGATCCACTGCTACTGTTCAAAACCTGTTCCGGGCAGGGGGTAACCAGGACAGATAATCCACACATGAAGCAACAGCGGGCCCTTGGTGCCGCACCTCACACAACTTCGAATAATTACTTCGAAATGCCGTGCAAACAACCTCTACGCCAGCTGTTGAGTGACGTAACTGTGCTCCAGATCAGAAGATAGATAAACTACTTTGGGGTTGCACAGCTCACAAAAGTCCAGTACGCATTTGTGATGTTTCTATATGTTATTTACACACTTCTCTGTTTTGTCTCTGGTTTCAGCCCTGAGGAAGCTCTCAGTGTGAGAGTGAAACGCGTTGGCTGATACTGTGATCTGATTGATTTTCAAAAAGTAAAACAATTGTTCCAATAAAGAAGTGACTTTTCCACATAACTTTGGTCTACTGGACTTTTGTGAGCTGTGCACCCCCAAAGTAGTTTATAGATAATCCACACATAACTGGGAATTCCATGCAAAAAGACCTGGAGAAAACAAGTCTGCCTTTCTTGTCACTCTTCTCTGGTAATTACTTTGGAATTACCACATATATGTGCATGGATACTCGCTGGAAATGTTAGCTGCAGTCACACAGTAAAACTGCATTATTAATTATCGGGCCATAAGAGTAACCATGCCTATGGCACATCCTCAAAATTCTGCTATTAAGCCTTACTTGCACCCTCCCATTAGCACCAGCACCTGTCCCCCAGCACTCATGGACTCCAACAGACTGAGGACAAGGAATCTTAGCTCTGGCTGCTGGCATATGCATGTCCCTTCTATCACTACCACAACAACAACATATGCAAAACATGCTGCTTATTACTGTGTTCCACCTGTTGTTTCCCATGCACGGATATGTTATGACGCACACAAGCCTCCTTCTTTTCCACGTAGATGCATACCTGTCAACTGTCCATATTTTGAGGGGTTCAACCCATTCAATTATATTTACCATCCTAAAAAGCAGCATCCTGCCAAAGATTTCAATGAAGTCACAACCTTGCAAACCTGCACCAACATTCAAAACCTTTCCCTCCCTTCACTTCAATCGTATAACCCTCGTAAACATCCGATCCCGTTCTCATCAAATGGGCTACAGGTTGTCAGATATGCAGCTGCGCAGCGGAAAAAAACTGAAAACGCTGGACTAGTGGGAATCACGCTGTGCGGGTTGCTAGGATAGATCTAGAAGGTGCGTAGTTACCATCGGTCCAGCAGGTGCAGTCCTATCGAGGCCCGTTGAACCCTGATCACTACCGTGACCGTCTATACTACCCCAGCAGCAGTGAAAGACTGAGTGTTCCTTGCTTGCACCTGGCTGGGCCCCTTGCATAATTGCTACGCTATTAGTACTAGCGGACCCCAAATTACACGTTCAAACCCTTAACGCTTGGAGTTAAAAAAAAGTCAGTTAACCGCTACACTCCGTCTCCTCCGCTGTTCATTGGTATCTGTGCTCTCGGTAACTATATTAGCGGATTTTAGTGGGAACCCTAAAGCGCCGTACGTACCGTCCGATGCAGGCTCTGTGCCGCGACTGTGCTAGTTTCTCAAGGGACTGGAATTGGAAGAAACGAAACTCAGCCGTGAAATATGAGGCAGTTATGGCTCTGGGCGGCTCGACCCCGTGGTACACCAACAAGGAAGTGACTGATTATTTTCAATGTCACTCCCCGCTTTCACCGTCGAAGGTGTAGCTGTAGGACCATGACACAGAGAAATAACATTACTAGATGCCGGTCCCTCCTCTGCAGGGTTCTCGTGCTCCAAGTAGGAATCCGATTTTCACACTCCTGGAACAACACACAATTTCTCACGATTAAATCTCACACACACACATCCTGCACAGCTCACGCCCCTGAAAGATGTAATTATTTCATCGGGAAGCTCCGGGACAAGCCCGGCTCCGTTTGACTGACTGGGTGTGTGTGTGTGTGTATATATATATATATATATATATATATATATATATATATATATATATATATATACACACACACACACACGCACAGGCACACGCACACGCACACACACACACACACACCATGGGACCACCCAGCATTTAACAAGTACACATTACTATCTTAGTAAATGCAACAAAAATATTTGTGACTTCGAAATAGATCCCTCAAAACTTCTGTGAAATTCCTCTCTTTCTTCTGCTGCCCCTGGATTCTTGGTTCTGAAGAGGCGCCCCCCTCGACTAGGGGAGGGGCGCGCTTAGTTGCGCTACGGGCCGAGCCTCCTCTTTGGACCAGAGAAGGAGGTGGGGCTGGCTGGATAATGAAGGGCAGGTGATGTGGGAAAACGAAACTTACCAGAAACGAAACTTACCAAAGGTATTTAAGGCTGTGCTCCAGGGGGTTCGTTCTCTTTGTCCCCTGGACCACAGCCCAGTAGCATCACTAGGGTTGGTGTCACCCGGTGCGGGTAACTAATGGCCAGGGAACATGGCAACTCACGGGGTTCGTGCAACTGCTGCACAGTACTGCAGTATGGCAGGGGCATGATGCTCAGAGAGCTGCTGAAAAACACGGGGGCTTGTGAAACTTAATGCTTGGTGTGAAAGCTAGGTCTAGTAGCTATCCTTGGCGTTGATTGATCAGTGGGTTGATGTACATACAGCAAATGCCTGTGAAATGCATTGATTCCTGGGGTACTGGGTCTGTATACTGGCCACTGACGAGCACAGTTCAGTTGGTAAATGCAGCTGCTGCCGAGTTCAAGTAGACTGCCGTTGTTCTGGGGACATGGAAGTTCCGCACCGATGGTTACCCATTGACTAAGACATTCCAATGATGAATGATAGCTCAGGGGTTAGTGCACCGGCTGCAGAGTTCTCTAGAGATCCTGGGGCAGGAGAGGTGAGTATATAATACTGGAGTAGGATAGTTCAGAGGGTTAAAGAGCCTCTTTGAGAATGCTGCTAACTGTCTGGCTGGGAGGCTGGGCTCCCAGATGTGCCTAATGCGAGAACATTCTACCGCTGTGGGATAGTTCCGTCGGTTAATGCACCTACTGCAAAGTGATACCGGCTAGTAAAACTCTCCCTGTGAGAGGCAACCAAGCATCTCGGACATACCAACTCTCCTGAAATGAACGATGCTTCTTTACTCATCATAATTAATTACATAAACTATTGGCGTTCGTGATTATCGTCTAGTCTTTAGTACAGACAAGACAAGCACCTTCCCAGCTACGCTCCCTAACTGTGCTCCCTCCAACACCCTTCCCAGCTGTGGACACCCCTCTTTCTCCGAGCTCTCTCCTCTAACCAAGTGCTCACTTCCCCCAGGCAACCCTGAAGACAGCTCAGGGCCAATGACAAAGGCACGCCGAGCACCAGGGCCGGTCGGTTGCAGAGCAGGGCAGAAGCGAGGCTGTAGAGCTGTGTTACACAGCGTAACCAGATTGGTGTCACCCCATGTGATGGTGTCACCCGGTGCGGTCCACACCCCCCGCACCGCCCGAGTGAGGCCGCTGCCACAGCCTGGCTACAGGAGCGTCGACATGGAGAGCAGTGTCTGGTCGGTGGGCTGGGGGCATGGCGTAGCGTTTATTAGGTGTATTCAATTCAAATAAACAGTATTATATTTGTGGTATTATCGTATTGTTGATGTTTTTGTTGATTGATGACTTTTACTTTAGGTTCCGTTATTAAGGGGCACCCGCGGGGTGGTTAACTGCTATTACATGTAAATGAAGCAGTTGCCCCTGTTGCTTGAGTGTGGAGACAGGCGGGGGAAGCTTGGTGGTGCCACGCCAAGAACAGTGGTTGGGGGCTTGTTTGTGGGAGGCGCCTGTGCATTTCGCTCATTTTAAAGGTGGGTGGTTCTGTTTTTATTGCTGCACGCAAATACTAAAGCGGCGTTGCACATAAAATTCACATGCCTTGCGAAGCATGTGCTTCTTTTTCCGTAACGCTGGAAGGGGTTTTTGTATTTAATCATGTTTCTCCCCTTGCTGAGCATAGGACTATAACAGCACTTCCGGTGTTAGAGGTTGGTTCGAATGTGGGCGGGGGGTGTATCATACTCTCACTATTGCAGTTTACAGTTTAATCTTTATTGTTTAGTTAATTAAAACCATAACAAGTTTCCTGTTCAACTTACAACCAATGTTTAAAGAAATAAAAAGAAAAAAGAATTGAATAAAAGAAAGATGTTCAAGAATTAAATTACAACAAAATAAAATCCAAATAATCATATTCATGACAGTGAAACAAAAATAAAAAAATCTTTAAATGTCAAAGAATAAGGAAACCTAAAACATAATACATTTAAAAAAAATAATAAATTGCTTTCAGGTGTTTTTCAAAAGAAAGCAGGAACTTTATCATCTTGCAGTTTATTTGTGGGTCCAATGAGTCCAAACAGCAAATGACCGCTGTCCTGCATGTGCGCAGTCTCTTAACCAGAAAGCAGTTCTTTAAAAAGAGCGCTTGCTCTAAATGTAGCTTCTTACAGTAACATGTAATGTGAATTAAGTCTTCCTTAATGTAACCGCAGAGCCGACAGGCAACGGATGGTAGTTGTTTCCAGGCCGGCTCGTCTGCCAACGTTGGATATTTACCCAATCTTAGGGCCATCAACCTTTTTTTAATAAAGACTGAATAGGTAGAAGCCAAGTAAAACGCCGGAGTAAGTGATTTATAACTGTTGATCACGGCCCAAGCGTGAGAGCGATGGGAAAAAAATTCCTTATCAGTTATCAATGAATGAAACTTGGCAGCTTTATTGACTGTTTGAATGAGGTAAATGGCACATTTTTATCCCAAAGTTCTGCAATACATGTTAATTCCAATGCGCTGGACACAAATTTGTTTGCTTCGGATTTTTTTTGTGTTTCAAATTCCTGACATAGAAATTTGCTTAAATTATTATCGATGGCATTCATCTTTATCCGGTACCATACCTTAATACATGTATACAGTCTTCCCACTGTCTCATTCATAAGGCCAAATTCTAAGCGCATTTGCGCTGGTGAAGCGGAGCTAGGAAGTTGAAAGACCCTCTTGTAGATTTTGGTGATTAAATTGTTTAAAAGAGCGGAATCCTTACAGTGCATTGCTACACTTGCATAGGCTAAGATGGGAGGTGCTTTGCTGGCAATTATGGATAGTAATGGTTTAAAAGATGGGCCCTCCAATTTTTTTGACAGGGTACTAAATGCAAAGATTAAGGCTCCAGCTCTTTGTGTCAAGTAGTTTTTCTGGTCTTTTAACACTAATTTATCATCAATGAAGTATCCAATATATTTATAATTTGATACCCTTTCCAGCTTTTTCCCTTTAAAACAGATGTTGCAATTGATTGAGTGTCGATTGGTAATTAACATTGTTTTGGTCTTGGATAATGTTAGACCTGACATCATTGGCCTGAGTCTCTCCTCCATTTTTTTACCTGTTTGCCTCCTCTGTTTACAATGTTTTTGCTGGTGTATTGCTTTGGGCACTGTGCCACTGCTGATCAGTGCCACAGTGCAAGTGCTCACTATGTGAAATTATTGTATTGATTGAATTCCATGGTTGGCTTATTTGGTTTACTGTCAGTCCCTAGTCTAGTGCACCAGGAGTGCCAGGGCTTGTAAATACAAAAGCTGCTCGTGGGCTTGCAGCACATGTGGTGCCACCCACAAGAGCGGCCTGGTAAAAGTATGTCTCAAGGTCTGCCATTGCTAGACCTACGTGCAGTCTGGTACTGTCACGCAAACTGCGCAAGTACACCTACTTGCCAGTCCCTAAACCTTCCCTTAACTTCATGTTAGTCACCCCTATGGTAGGCCCACGGGCAGGGTGCATTGTAAGCATAAGGAAGGACAAGCCTGACTAGGTTGGCATGTCCTAATAGTGAATTACAGCCATATTCATTTTTCACTATTGTAAGGTTACCTGCTCTCCATAAGTTAGAACGGGCTGCCAGGATTATTAATGCTATAATCCTAGCTGGCTCGGGGAGCATGGTTCAATGTCGAGTTTGGTATCCCTGAACTCGGGGTTTAATAACGCATCCGTCTGTATGGATGGTTTTTGGACTCTGGGTTTGAAAATAGCACTTTTAGAAAGTGGCTATTTTCTTGTCTAACTATTACTGGTTTCTGCTGGTTTGGTGTGTGTGTGACAGGAGCTGGGTGGCTCCAGAGTTCTGAATGAGTCAGTGTGGGGTGAGTGAGGCATTTGCATTGAGAGTAGGGGAAGAGTAGCTCCTGATAGCCTGCCCTGCCTGGCACAATGCTGGCTCCACCTCCTGCCGGGCGACTGATGGCTCTGCTCCTGCCAGTGACAATACTGGCTCCACCTCCTGCTGGGCGTCTGAGGACCCTGCCCTGCACAGTGAATAGGCCAGGTGCCTCTGCCTGGCTACACCCACAACAAACCCAGGATGAGGGGAATTCCCCTGCATGGACAAAGGGATCAAAGCCAAAAAGGGGTATAAGAGAAGGACCCCTGAACCAAGAATTTCGATCACTTCTGACAAGGAAACCTGAACCAAGGACAAGAAGCCCGCTGATCCAAGGACTTGCCTACCCCTTCTGCCAGTGTGCTGTTTGCTGGGGGGAATCCTGCTGTCACTTCTTTATTTTTGCCAAGAAACCAGGAGAGAGGAACTGTGTGTGTACTCTCAAGCTTTGCTAAGGAAAATCTCCAAGGGTTGGAAGAGTGCCAGCCTCCTGTTGAAGTCACAGGGTCAAAGGACTTCATTTATTTGCTAAAAGTGCTTGTTGCTGGAACCTGAAAATCCAGCACCTCTGAAGAATCCAGCAATCTCGATGCCGACGGACGCCGACGAATCCAGCTCGACATCGTGAGTAACGGCTCCAGTGTCCTGCTTCCTCGACGCCGGCCGCCGGGCCCGATCGACGCCAGTAGCGACGCCAGTGAGTAGTGAGTTCGGCTCCAGCTCCAAGTGACCTCGTGTCGACGCCGCCGCTGATCGCATCGACCCCGAGCCCTATCGACGCCGTGAGCGCGGCTCACTCTTGCAACATCATCATCGACATCAACGACAACGCCGTATCCTGCTTCGCCTCGTGAGCGCTGCTCCTGCCTGACATCTGTCGACACCGCTGCAGATCGCCCCGACTCCGAGGCCCGATCGACGCCGAAGAAGCGACGCCGGACATCTCGACGCCGCTGATCATCGTGTGCTTCGCTTTTCCAAGGTACTGTGTTGTGGGGGTCTGTTCGACTCCGGGCTCGACGTAGCGCTCCTCGCGGTCGACGCCGAACCTTTGGATTAACTTTGCCTCAACGTTGTGTGACTCCTGTGGGGGTTACATTGTTGCCAAGAACTGTGTTTTAAAGAAGAAGAGTTGCTTTTGTTACTAAGGACTTTGTGCTAAGAAGAAACTACACTTGAACTATTATTTTTCCTTCCAAGAGTATTTATAAGATTGTGGTATATTTTTGTCGTTATTTGGTCTTGTGCTAAGCCTCATATAAACATCCTTATTTTTATAATACTACTGTGTCGTGTCCATTTGTGGTGTATTCACTTTATTACTGTATGTGGTCATAAATGCTTAACGCACTGCCTCTGAGATAAGCCTGTCTGCTTTGCCAAGCTACCAAGGGGGTGAGCAGGGGTTATCTAAGTGTGTGATCCCCTTGCCCTGACTAGAGGAGGTGAGTCCCTAATTGTCAGAAGTGTATACCTCTGCCAACTAGAGACAGCCAAGTCTAATATTGGTGGGTCAGCGGTGAGGATTTGAACTTTGCATTCATGACCCATGTGCAGTGATTAGTGTGCACTCCATAGTGAAAGCAGACCATAGCGCAGCCACAATCTATTTTGGTAGGATTCTATTTTTGTTCGCCACTTTCCTGGAGCTTGATTTTTGAACACTGCCAGTTTTAACCATGAGTGATGCCGGAGTCACTACCCCTGTTGTTGTTGTGGAGGAGTTTGATAGGAGTAAGATAAAGGACTACAAGTCACAACAGCTGAAATCCTTTTGCAAGCAGTTTAAAGTTCCTATCACAGGCCTCTCAAAGAAGGAGGAATACCTGAAAGCATTGGAAGCCTGGTTGGAGGCCAGAAATCCCTCTGATGCGGTGGTGGTACCGCCAGTGGAAGGGGATGAGGAGGTGCCAGTGAATGGGCACGTGTCCTCTCCCGGTAGCAGTGTTTCCTCTAAAGGTCTTTCCCCTGAAGAAAGAGAAGAAAGGGCGAAAGAGCGAGCATACAACATGGAAATGGCAAAACTTAAGATAGAAGGGCAGTTGGAGTTAGAAAATGCAAGAGGCAGGAGAGATGCTGATATGGAGATCAAAATGTTGGAGTTTGAAAGAGAAAAGTTAGCTTTTGAGCGTGAGAAAATGGTGAGGGAAATGGAGCTCAAGGTTAGGAATTTAGAATTGAATCCCTCTGGCGGCAGCATCCCATCTGTGCCTGCAGAAAGTAGGTTTTAATTTCCCAAAGATGTGATCAAAGATTTTCAGAAGAATGAGGATATTGGTCAATGGTTTATGTTTAAAGTATTTTATTGAAGCAGGGTAAGGTAGGAAACAACAGGGCAAGAAAAAGAAAAACCACAGGTGCCCCACAATCAATGCGTACAATACAGTTGATACATCAAAGCAGTTATGTCTCTTCAGTAGGCCCCATCCAGCTTGGGAACACAGCTTGTGCACCTGTGGTTAAAGATAAAAAAGAGGGGGGGGTGGAGGAGAGGGAAGGGGGGGAAGGGAGGGGAAAAAGGGGAGAAAAAAGGGGGGAGGGGAAAGGGGTGGGGAAACAACCCTGCTCCACAACCTACCTAACCAACAAAACCCCCCAACTACCGCATCCCAACCCACCCCCTGTACTGTGCCAATGACCATCTGCTCTCCCCTCATATCGACCCTCCAGTTGACTCCGCTACTCAATGCCAACTCCGACCAATCAAA
This sequence comes from Lissotriton vulgaris, assembly GCF_964263255.1. Taxonomy (NCBI): domain Eukaryota; kingdom Metazoa; phylum Chordata; class Amphibia; order Caudata; family Salamandridae; genus Lissotriton; species Lissotriton vulgaris. The sequence goes on from NC_141695.1 coordinate 1,312,450,234, forward strand.
CAGGCGGATCCGGTGGCGGCGTCAGCCGTAACAACCTGAGATATCTAGGACAGGTGATCTCCCTAAACTCAGAACACAACAGGTTATGGAAGGGCGCCCACAGCTCCTCAAAAGCATCTGTATCCCCCAGGGCCACTAAGGACATCTTTTCCATGCCAAGGACATGCCACAATCTATGCAGCCAGCCGACAACAGTGGGGAGTGTGGTGGAGCGCCAGTGTATGAGAATGTTTTGCACCGCTGACCCTAGAGCTATCGCAATCTGTCTACCCCTTCTAGACCTGAGGGGATACATCAACCCATTCGGCAAACCCAGTAGAACATAGGCAGGGAACCGCGGCAGCTCTATCTCAAAACACTTGTCCACCTCACCCAGGACCTCCTCCCAATAAGAAGCCAAAAGGGGGCAGTCCCACAGTATGTGTGTAAGCGTGCCAGTTTGGCCACAGTTACGCCAGCACATCCCCGGTATTGACCTATCCATCTCATGTAATTTCTCGGGAGTGCGGTACCAGTAGGTCGAAATTTTTGTGAAGGTCTCCGTGAGCCCCGTGTGGTAGGCTGAGTGACGTGAGCGATAGGAGATATGGTCCCATTCCGTGTGGCTCAACACTCGTCCGAGCTCCCGTTCCCAACGCTCCCGACCGGGATTGTGAATGTGAAAGGGGGGGGGCTGCAGCATTTTATACAAATCTGAGATTAGTTTAGCGTCCGACGTGCGAGTGATTAACCAGCGCTCATACACCGTGATCTCCCGGTCCGCCTTTTCGCGCACTTGGGGTTGTAATGCCCAGTGGCGCGCCTGCATGTATCTCATACGCTCCGTCTCTGGGAAGCCGTAGTCCCGCTGCAAGTCCTGGAAGGGGATGACACCCTCAGGGCCGTATAGGTGATACAAAGTGCAACAGCGGGCTGCCCGCCAGCGCTCGTAAGCACCAGGCTCCGTTCCCGGACCGAAGTCCGGATTGCCAATTAACGGCGTAAAGGGAGAAGGAAAAGTAGTAAGCTCATGCCTAACGGCCACTGAGTCCCACGCCCGAAGCGGGACACGCGTCACGAGAGATGCGTAAAGGTTAGGGGGTCGATGAGCCCGCTTCAAGAATGGGACCTCCTGTAGCGTCCTGCCCGCCACCGCCTGGTCCTGGAACAGCCAGTGTTTGTCAAGACTCCCACCGGCTCCATTCCACCAGATAGCGGAGTTGGGCGGCCTGGAAGTATTTCCGTAAATCTGGTATCCCTAACCCCCCAGATTCGGGCACCAGCGTAGCGATGTTCCTCTTAATCCGTGGTCTACGGCCCTGCCACACAAACCGCGCAATGGCCGATTGAGTCTCCGCGAGCCACCCTGTGGGGGGCTGGAGCGGCAACGCCCTAAACAGGTATAGTACCTGAGGCAGGAGGGTCATCTTCACTGCGACCACCCTACCTAGCAGCGACAACGTGCCCTTATCCCACCGACCCAGTTCCTCTCTGATTTTCGTGCTCAAAGCCGCATAATTGGCCGTGACCATCGCCGGAAGGGAGGGCGCCAACAGGATCCCTAAATACGGAATCCGGTCCCTGGACCAGCTCAGAGGATAAAGCCTCTGCAGTTCCGCCCTGGTGGCGCTGGTGAGCGAAATGTCGAGGGCAGCTGATTTCCCGAGGTTCACCTTAAAGCCCGCCACCGAGGCGAAGAGGTCCAATTCCGCAATGCAAGCCGGCAGCGACCTCCGCGGGTCATCGAGCGTCAGAATGACGTCATCTGCATACAAGCTAATCGCATGATGAAATTCGCCCATCTTGACTCCGACGATATCGGGGTTCTGCCGAACCCTTTGAGCAAACGGCTCCATATAAAGAGCAAAGAGCAAAGGGGAAAGTGGGCACCCCTGTCGCGTGCCCCGTTCTATGGGAAAGGGCCGGGAGCTGCCTCCGTTCACTCGGACCACCGCGGACGGGAACCGGTAGCAGTTGAAAATCAGATGACGGAACTTCTCGCCTATCCCGAACTTGCCCAAGACCCTCTCTAGGTAGGGCCAATGCACCCTGTCAAACGCCTTCTCCGCGTCTATGGAAAGGAGCATCCTTTCCCCGGGAATCCTGGAGGCCTTCTCAAGAATATGAGTCACTCTCTTCGTGTTGTCCACTGTCTGCCTGCCTGGCACAAAGCCCGCTTGATCGGAATCGACCATGCCCGGGAGATGAAGGGCCAAGCGTGCTGCTAATATGCTGGTGAACACTTTCAAGTCCGTGTTCAGCAGCGAAATAGGATGATAGGACCCACAGGCAGTCCTGTCCTTGCCCGGTTTCAGGATCACGGAGACCGTGGCCTGAAGAAATTCGGGGGGATGGCACCCGGTTCCGCGAATGTGTTGAAAAGGCGGGTCAACAGAGGCGCCAGCTCCTGACAGAAGGTCTTATAAAACAGAGGGATGAAGCCATCCGGTCCCGGGGCCTTGCCCGGTTTGAGCCGGGAGATCGCCGTGACCACCTCCTCGATACGGATCTCGCGTTCCAGATACTGAGCCTGATCCGACGTTAACGACGGGAGCGGCACCGACTCCAGATATTCCGCCTCCGCCTGGGCGGAGGGGGCCTTGCCAGTGTAGAGGTCTGCGTAGAAGCCACGGAAAACGTCCGCTATTTGCTCATCTGCCGTGACAGAACCTCCGGCCGGGTCAACCAGCTCCTTCACTCGGTGCTGTTGGTGCTGCACCCTGAGCTTATTGGCCAGGAGCCGCCCGCATCGGTCGCCACCGGTATAATACTTGTGCTTCAGACGAAGCATCGCGTACTCAGCCAGGTCCGTGTCCAGGGCAGACAAGAGTTTCCTGGCGGCTTTCAGCTGCCTCCAGACTCTGGGGGCTCCCGTTCTATGATGAACCTGCTCCAGCTCCCGCACCTGCCGGGTAAGCTCGTACCTTTTGAGCTGTCGATCCTTGTTCTCCGCCGAGGAGATAGCAATAAATTCGCCCCGGAGCACAGCCTTCAGGGCTGCCCACTGCGTCGCGCGAGAGGTGTCGTCATTGTCGTTTAAACGTTGGAATTCCGCGATGGCCGCGCGAATCTGGTCCACCGTCGACCGTCTGTGCAATAGCGTGTCCCGGAGCCGCCAGACCCCCCTCGGCCGAGCCACCGGGGGCAGATTGAAAGTACCCTCCACCGGCGCATGATCGGAAAGAGAGAGGACCCCCATGTCAGCGTTCGAGGCTAAAACGAGCATCGGACCCGACACAAGTAGATGGTCCAATCGCGCATAGGACTTGTGTGCGTGTGAGAAGTAGGAGTATGCGCGGGTGGTAGGGTGGAGGTGGCGCCACATGTCATGCAAGTCCAGCTCCTCAAGTCGAGTGCGAACCGAGCCCGAGAGCTCACCCAACTGGTGGCGCCGTTGCACAGACCTGTCCAGAGCCGCGTCGAAAACTAGATTCAAATCTCCCCCCAACACTATGTGCCTATCAGAGGTGGACGCCACGTCCTCCAGTGCCCTGTGCAAGAATTGATCCTGGTGGTCATTGGGGCCGTAGATAGAGCCTACAGTCAGCACCAAGCCTCCTACCCTAATCCTGTATGCCAAGAGCCTCCCTTTCTGTTCCGCCACCTTATGTAAGATCTCCCCCCTGAACCCCTTGGAGAACAGAAGTGCCACCCCAGCCGTTTTAGAAGCGCTGGAGGAGAAAAGCTGCGTGGGGAATTTGGGGGTACGCATTCTGGGACAGTCTTTAGCCAGCAGATGGGTCTCTTGTAGCAGGCAGACATCAGCCTGGGAGTTCTCCAGCAGAGACAATACCGCCCGCCTTTTAACCGGATTATTCAACCCTTTCACATTCAGAGTAACAACTTTAAGAGCCATCAAGGAGGGGAATCACTGAAACGCACATAGATAGGCAGGGCCCAGCAAGCGAACATGGAGGCCATCTCACGAAACCTCAGCGCACAGCAAACACAGACATCCCTACGGCACAGTACAGTCCCCAAACCCCAAAACCCCACAACTAGAGGAACCCCCCCCTCCCCTTGGAACTTCACACACCCGACTTCGCACCCCTCCCAACCTCCAGTCCCCTTGCAAACCCCCAAACTCAAAACACCCCCCTGCTGTTCCCATTCCCGCTCCCCGCTTCTCAAACTGTACAAAGAAGTCATTGTCCCAGTCCGGTCCGTATCGGACAAGGCCGCGGAAAGTCAATCTAGTGGACGTCCAGCCACCACCACCTGCACTCGCCATCCTGCCCCACCCACCCCCAGAACCCCCGCACCTGCAATAAGAAAAGGCTAATGCAGACTCCCCCCGGAGTAAGTTCAGGCCGTCAGGGCCACTTCACCAGTCGCCGCCGCCGCCGCTCTGGAGGCCTCCTGAATGGCGGCTGACATGTCCACCCGAATCGTGGGCGAGTCCGGTCGCTCCGGCGGTGGGGATCGCCTCTCCCCAGCCTGCTGCCAACCGTCCCGAATGCTTCGTCTGCGGCGGGACGCCGGGGTGTCCGTATCAGATGCAGTGATGCCCAACACCGCGCAGACATCCTGGAGGGACCGGAGCTGGTGCAATATTCTGTTCCACCTAATAATCAGGCGGAAAGGGTGCCCCCAAGAGTACTGCGTCCCCTGCTCCCGGAGGAAGTCCGTGGCGATTTTAAAGGATTTTCTCTTCTGCAGTGTGACCGTAGATAAATCCTGATATAGGGCCACCGGGTGGTCTCGGAATCGGAAAGGCTGCTGCCTCCGCGCCTCGCGGAAGATCCTCTCCTTCAGGGGGAAGTCCGGCAGGAAGGCCAGGATGTCCGGGGGGGTGCTGTAGCCCTGCGGGGGCGGCCCACCCGGTGCGCCCTGTCGATACGGACCTGAAAGTCTTCCGACTCCCCTAAAATTGCACGGAAGAGGGCCTCCAGGTATGCGGTCACGTCTTCACCCTCCTCGCCGGACGGGACGCCACGGACCCTGATGTTATTCCGCCTGGACCGATTTTTGCGGTCCTCGGCGTGGGCCTGCAGCTCAATCTGTTGCTCCCGCAGCCGCAGGACCTCTTGCTGCAGGTGGGTGATCTCCTCGTCCCTGGAGTGACCAGCTTCCTCCATGGTGTTGACCCGCTCCCCCAGGGAGTCCACCTCTCTCCGTACCTCGCGGACCTCCCCGGCCACCTCCTGTTTCAAAGTTTGAAAATCCTCCCGCAAGGAGCTGAACAGCGACTCGAGTAATGATCGTGTCACCGGGGGCTCTCCGCCATCAGCGCCCCTGGACGGGGCCGGGGAGGTCGTGGCGGTTTGGTTCCCTCCGCTGCATAGGGCACCACGCCCCAACATGTCCGGCAAAGTCCGATCGCCCCTCCTCTGTCCCCTAGCGTTCGACATCCTGGCGGCACAGGAGGCAACGATGGCCGTCGCTCGGCGAAGAGATCACCAGGGTCAGGGCAGCTATACACCGGCCAGGAAGCACCGCCACACAGAGATCCCGAGCAAGGCCGAGCAGCCGGGCCGAAGTTCACCAAATGGCCGCCCGTTACAGTCAATGGGCCAACGCCCAGGGAGTCGCAGGGCCAGCGGAGAGAAACACAGCCGGAGGGCAGGCTCGCGGGGCAGGGGTAGTCGGGTCCGGCACTCCTGGGGGAATATCTGCTCCGGGGGCGCAACACCACTCCTCCACAACCGGGGTTGGGCCGGAACGGCCACACGAGGCGAGTACTCTCAAGTCCCGGACTTGCGTAGCAGCCGGGTGCTGGCTCCGCCTCCGTCGACCTTCTCCGTTCAGCTCCGTTCTCGTCGACCTCCGCCGGTCGGCTCCGCTCCACTAGCGAAGTCCCCTTAGGCACCCACTCTGGCACCGCGGCACAAGCACTTCAGCGGGTCACTCACAGGCAGCAGAGCACACCATCGAGACCCCAAGCCCGGAGGTCTCGCGGCCTCCGGATCGCACACAAGCCGCCCAGCGGTCTCCGCCCCAGGCTTTCTCGGTCAAAATCGCACCTCCGGCGGGGCAATCAAGGCTCAACGATCACTCCACACCACCAACGGGGTCTCCAGGCTCAGTCACCGCTTGATCCGGGGGGGAATCAGCGGTTAGGAGCGGTGCAGGGTTTCAGGGGCCCGGGACCTCTCGGCAAGTGCGACCTCTCAGCCCGCCATCTTGGCCACGCCTCCCTTGGTCAATGGTTTAAAGCATATGAGTTAGCATTGTTGGCCCACCGGGGCCCTGAGAAGGATTGGGGAGCGGGGTTGTGGGGTTGCTTTGTGAATGAGGGGAGAGATACCCTGTTGGACATGCCTGTTGAGGATAGGATGTCTTATGCTCATATGAAAGATGCTTTAATGTTGAGGTATGGCCTAACCCCAGAAAAGTACAGACAAGCCTTTAGAGAATGTAAGAAGTTGCCTGGTACTACGTGGGTTGAATATGTGTCATTTTTTTGCAGATCCATGGATGGTTGGGTAAAGGGCAGCAAAGTAGAAAGTTATGATGCTCTTTATGATTTGTTTGCTTGGGAGCACTTGTCTAATAACTATTTTCTAGAGCTGCGCCAGCACCTTATTGATAGCAAGATATCTAACCCTAGAAAACTTGCTGAGGAGGCGGACCGCTGGGTCAGTACCAGGGTCCACAAGGGTCCAGTGGGAGACTCAGCCAAAGGTGGGCAGGGTCCCCAGCAGAAGAGTGGGGGGGACAAGGGTAAACAGAGGGAGTTCCAGAAAGGGCCCCAAAGTAATCCCCAAGGGAACCAAGGGAAGGGTTCCCAGCCTCCCCCTGTGAAGAAGCCCGCGGGCCCCGACAGGTAAACCTGTTCATAGGGGCCCAATGACCTGCTATGTTTGTAAGCAGGTGGGACACCGTTATTATGATCCCCAGTGTCCCATGAGGTACTCGAATGCACCACCACGTGCACCCCCCGTCAGTTGGCAAGTGTAGCCCTGGGAGGGGAGGAGATGGTTGCCCCTGGTGGGAGGGGTCCCGCAGAAATGTCCCAGGTCTCTTTAGGAGACATAGAAATGGTCCCTCCACCCCCTCTGCCTAGTAACACTAATAAATATAGGCAGTGGGTGACCATTAATGGCCATAGAGTGGAAGCTCTCAGAGACACCGGAGCAAGTGTGACAGCTGTCAAGTGTCACTTGGTGTCCAGAGAGCAGGTGGTTCCCCACACATTTTATCCTGTGATAGCTGCTGACAACTCCCAGAAAGAGTGTGAGGTAGCTCAGGTTCCCTTTGAATGGGGGGAGTTTCAGGTACTCTTCAAGTTGCTGTAAGGCCTGGGGGGCGCTAGAAGGCGCCAGGCAAGATGGCCGTACATATGTGAGGCTCTGTCGAGACCGTTTTATATCCTTCATATATCCTTTAAATCCTGCCGCTTACACTAACCAACCCGACGGTGATCGACAGCTACAGCATTACGGCGAAAAGTGAGGCGCCTTTCTATCGCCGAGCGGGACGCCGGACCTGTTTTCCTGGCAGGGGCGTGCTGCGCCGGGACCGGCTCTGGAGGTGTGCGGCCCTGAGGTTGGAATCCAGCGGCTGCTTCATTGCTCTACTGTACCCTCCCTGGGTCAGGGAAGCGGACGAGGGGACTGAGGCGAGCGCCGGAGACGGCGAGAGCAGGTCTCGACGAGGCGGGAGAGAGCGGCGATCCTGTGGCCCGGAGCTCGGCCCTGGTACGTGCGGTGAGTGAGGTGAGGTTCTACGCGAGCCCGGGGCTGCGGAGGTGGCACTGGGCCGCACTAGGCCACGCCGAGCGAGCTGCGCCTGGCAGGGACGCGGGCGGGGCACACACACCGGCAGAGAAGCGATGCAGGGGGAGATCTGAAGGCACTGAACACGTGGGGGGTCGCTGCTTCTGCTGCGGAGTACCGGCTGAGCTGCTGCACAGATCGAGAGAGGGGCCCTGGCCTACGGGGTTGGCGCCTTGTGTCCCTGGTTAGCAGTTGCTTATAAGACGGCGGGGGAGGCCGGGCGCATTCCGGCCTAGCCGGTTAATGGGCATTGGCAGGACCTGCATTGAGAGGGTCACTGGGAGGTACACTACCCTTGGACTACTGCTGCTGGGCCGGTCAGAGGACATTGCGTATCGACATGGGCAGGCCTGAGAGGAACCAGCCCAAACTTAACTTTGACGCCAAAAAAACAGCGATGTCATCTTCGCAGGCCCCTACAGACAATGACTCCTCCGGGGCGGTTGGTGGTACCCCTAACCTGGAGGCCACACTGGTGGCGATGCAAAAGGCACTTCAGTCCATAGAGGGCACCATGGAAGCGGTTAACCACAGGCTGGACCACATGGCGACACAGTTTGACCGGCAAAATGAGCGAATGGGCGAAGCTGAGCAAAGAGTGTCTGCCACTGAGGATGGGCTGGCCACGGTGTCCACTAAGGTGTTTAACATGGAGCGTGTTTTGGCGGTCATCCAGGCAAAGAATGAGGAATTTGAAGGGAGGTCCAGACGCAATAACATCCGCGTCACGGGCCTGCCAGAATCTACGAATGTGGGCAAAATGGAGGACTTCATGGAACGCATGTTGGTGGACATATTTGGGGCTGACCAGCTATCGCGTGTGTTCATTGTGGAGCGCGCACATCGCTCTTTGGCGAAAAGACCGGTGCCTGGGGCGCAGCCTCGCCCCGTCATTGCCCGCATTCTCAATTATAGAGATCGCGATGTCTTCTTGCGTCTTGCACGGGAAAAAGGCACTGTGGAGTATCAGGGAAATAAACTTGAATTCTATCCAGATTTCACAGTAGCGGTGCAGACGGCGCGAAAAGAATTCGCCTCAGTAAAACAGCTCCTTTGCGCCGAAAATATCCCGTACGCCATGCTATATCCGGCTAGGCTTCGGATTGGGCCTTCTTCGGACAACAAAATCTTCGCCTCTCCCAAGGCGGCCATGGACTATGCCAAAAAACAGAAAAAACGTAAAAGCGATTCAAATGTGGCGCAAGACGGGGAGGAGGATTTGCAAGAGGCGGTGGTTTAAGTGATCGCTCTGCTGTTATTAACGAATAGCTGAAATCCACGTGCTGCTGTTCGGCTTCTTAATGCCATGTGGTCCCTCTCCTTGACCTAAGGGAACACTGTTCACACTGATCACGCCTTGCTCGACAGCCACCTTTGACTATTGTGTATGCTGCGTTCACTGGGTTATTTATGGTTGCACATTTATTACGTTGATTTGCCAATTGACCAGGTATCATTTGACAATCTGCACTGGGGGGTGGCTATGTCGGGGAGGGTTTATGCTGTATTGGTATGTCCATTGCTGAACTGTACGAAGGATACTGGACACTACACTGAGGCGCTGTTTATCTGACATGTACTACGAGTGGTATTGTGGTGCTGTTAGGACTGTCCTTAAGCCATTTGCTGAGCGCTGTGGAAAACTGAATCTTTGCTATCCTAGCTGCTGCAGGGTTGGGGCGGGAGGGGTGGGATGTTTACATGGTTTCTGCAGTCTGCTCTTCGTTAGTTTACTAGCGAGGGCTGTGCGTCACTACGCCCCGACACAAGGGAGTTCCCCGCGCATTAATGGTTGTACTGTTGGGGCTTTGGGGTCTAGGGGGTAGGGGACAGCTTTGGCAGGTTTGGGGTGCTGAAGTGGTGAAGGGGGGATGTTGGGCTTTCGGAGTTTGTGGGTCAGGGCGATCTGTTTTGAGCTTTGTGATTGGGGGTTGGCTTGGGCTGGACAGAAATTGAGTCGATCTTGGTCACTGGGTGGCCTTACATGTGCGGCATTACCTGCTGATTCTTGTTTGTTTGCTTACCATGTGCTCTGCACTCTCTGTGGGGCATTGTACCTGTCCAATTGTGTACAGGGTATACTTAGGATTTGGTTAAATGAACAGGGGGGGTAAACTTACTTGCATTACCTGGAATGTAAGAGGATTGAATCGTCCACAGAAAACTAGACAAATGTTGGCATTTCTGAACAGGCGCGGAGCACAAGTAGCTTTCATACAGGAGACACATCTTAGGGGAAGGGCGGCTGAAACTGTGGGTAAACAATGGGCTGGTACTAGGCTGGCCTCGAATTATTCGGAATATGCATGAGGAGTTATGATTCTGATTAAAAAAAATGTACAGTTTGTTTCACTGCATGAAGAGATTGACGTGGATGGTCGATATATCATATTACATGGTAAGCTATGTGGCACGCTGGTTACACTGATTAATGTCTATGGCCCCAATGCTGACGACCCCGATTTTTATGTTAATCTATGGAATAAGGTCTACCTGTTGCCCCCATCGGCTATAATCTGTGGGGGGGATTTGAATGTCACTCTTGATGGAGCGTTGGACAGGAAACATGATAGGCCTTATGCGCACAAGAGAGCGGCTGATGCAGTGCAAGATGGAATGGGAGGGCTTGGAATGGTGGATGTGTGGCCATTGAAACATCCTGGGCGGAGGGAGGGCACGTGTTACACATCAGCACATGACACGTGGTCGAGGCTGGATTATTGGTTGGTGACCCGAGATGTCAGCGGATGGGTGATAGATGTTGGGCATCTCCCTCGAACGATTTCTGATCATGCACCCGTATGTTTGGAGGTGGGGATGCCATCACATGCACCGGCCCCTTTTTCCTGGAGACTCCCGCCGGGTACTCTGACTGACTTGGTATTGTGTGAGCGTCTGAGGACGATTATTGAGGAGTTGTTTGACAAGAATGTTGGGTCTGTTGATAGTATGTGCACGGTGTGGGAAGCCTTTAAAGTGACCATAAGAGGAGCATGTATAGGCCTGCAATCGAGTGTGCTTACATCGTCGAGGGATGCAATGGCCAGGTTGGAGGGAGAATTGTTGTTGCTTGAAAGACAACTGGAGGAACATCCTGAGGAGACTTTGCTGGCCAATATTCGATTGAAAGTCACTGAATACAACGATCTAGCGGATCAGGAGGTTAAATTCTTGTCCAAGCAGACTAGAGCGCGTTATTATGGCGAGGGGGGACGGCCAGGGTGAGGATTGGCGGATCGTATAAAAGACCCTTGGGCTAGGCATTGTGCAGGGCAGGAGATAGAGGATGGGGATACCACTGTCACTAGTGCGGCTGGCATTCTGAACTGTTTTACCAAATATTATGAACAAATGTATGAGTATAAGGAGACGGCGGGGGAGGATGAAATTGCGCAATATTTTGAAGATATAGCGCTGGTCTGGCTCTCGAGGGGTCAGCAGGAGTTCCTTATGCATCATATAACGGAGGGAGAGTTTCGAGATGCGATAGCGTCCTTGCCGAATGGCAAGGCAGCGGGCACCGATGGGTTGCCATCCAAATTTTATAAGGAATATGTGGATCTATTGCTACCACATCTGGCAATGGTCCTAGAGGAGGCTGTGGAACAGGGTCAATTCCCGGCCACAATGAGAGAGGCACTGTTGGTTGCACTACCGAAACCGGGTAAACCGCAAAATAAATGCGAGTCGTATCGGCCATTGTCCCTTATGAACACCGATGTTAAAATCATAGCTAAAGTATTGGCGACCAGACTGCGCCTGCTCCTCCCGGTCATGGTGTTGCCGGATCAGTCTGGCTTTATCCCCCTCCTGTCTACCACTCACAATTTGAGAGCCATCTTTGCAGTGCTACATCTTCTCAAACCGGACTTGGCTGCGGTGGCTGTCATGCTAGACGCCGCAAAGGCCTTCGACTTAGTCGCATGGCGGTATATGATTGCGATACTGCATCGTATGGGAGTGCCGTTCTTTTTTACGTCACTGGTGACTCTACTATACACGAATCCCATGGCACGTGTACGGGTGAACGGCCATGTATCAGCTCCGTTTCCTGTGCGGCGAGGGACCAGGCAGGGCTGTCCCTTGTCGCCTTTACTATTCGCTCTTGTAATGGAGCCATTGGCGTGTGTTCTGAGGCAGCGATATGCGGACGTTGCCCTGAAGTTTCCTCTTCGGTCTCTGGCGGTGTCCATGTACGCCGATGATATGGTCCTCGATGTGCGGGAGCCTGCGCGATATTTGGAACCTGTACTGCGTGAATTTATTCGGTTCGGCCATCACTCGGGTCTTTCCATAAATTGGGAGAAATCTGTTATATTACCACTCACTGACGTTGCAGTCCCCTTCCCCTTAGAGTTCCCGTTAGAGTGGGCCACGGAACCGGTGCGTTACCTTGGAATTTGGATGCATAGGGACAGTCAGGAAGTCATTCGGGCTAATTATGGAGTGGCTATTGCTAAGCTAGAGGATCAGGTGGCACGTTGGATTCGACTTCCGCTCACCTTTGCTGACCGTGTATCTCTCATAAAAATGGTGATTCTTCCGAAATTTTTATATCTTTTTGTTAATATTCCTCTCCCGCTTAAGTCGCATTTCTTTGCTAGACTGCAGTCTTTGCTGATAGCGCTGACCTGGACCGGTAAGAAGCCAAGAGTGAAATGGGATGTACTGACTAAACCATATGACTTGGGGGGCTTTGCCATCCCGGACATGAAACTATACTACTTATGCGCTCAGGCGCAGTTTGCTGCTTATTGGCTGTCGGCCCGCCGTATACGCCACATGTAGCGCTTGAGGCCAGGGCAGTTATGCCTATCCCATTGAAAGCAATGATAGTCAACACACACTCTGTGTTTGAGAAGGGGGAAGTAGACACAGTGCGCTCCACTGCTAACGCCTGGCGAGAATTGGGTAGACGAGCAAACCGACTGCCGTTATATGCCCCAGATACGCCACTGCTGTATCACACAGAGATTTCGGTCTCCAGTGAAATTGGGGCTTTGCAGGTCCTTCAAGGTGCGGGGCTCAACACGGTTGCGAACCTTTTTCCAGGTGCCTCTTTCCTCTCATTGCAGGCTATGACGGACCGTTCCCCGAACGTTGTTATGTCCACATTTATATATGCCCGGCTCCGAGCTGCTATACACACCTTATATCCTACATATCCGGAGGAACCATTGCTGCTGGGTGCCTTGCAATTGCTATACACTGCTCCGGATAAAGTAAAATTACTCTCCAGATTATATCGAGCCTCGCAGGAGGACGAGGGTGGAGGCGCAGTGACGACGAAGGCTAGATGGGACGCGTGCTTACCTGAACCGCTAACAGATGATGAATGGTCTGAGTGTTGCTCTATGACTGGGGGGTTTGTAGCTAACGGCAACTTTCGCCTTATCCATTATAAATTTTTACATCAATAGTACTACACACCAGTATAGTTAGTAAGGTATGGTATTCGAGAGACGTCTCAATGTGTTCGATGTGGGATGGACGATGCAGACTTTTTCCACTTGGCCTGGGGTTGCGCACGGGTGTATGCTTTCTGGGTTGCTGTGACCGAGGCACTCTCTAAAATAACGTCAGCTGTGGTTGCGCTAGACATCCGCCTGTGCTTGTTGGGAATGGTCTCCGGTGTGCCTGTGAGTTTGAGGCGATTGATAATATTGGCATTGCAGATTGCTAAACGCAGAGTGGCTATGGCCTGGGGGGGGAGACGTGCGCCAAATGTACAGATGTGGCTGCAGGACATGGCGTACTGCAGGGATCAACTGGTTTGCTATTACGAGGGGCTACCTGCGAAGTAGCGTCCACGTGATTTCTGGGGCCCGTATACGGCGTATATGCTCTCCATGGCTGGAGACAATAGCACTAGCAGTGTACATGATGGTTCGTCGGCAGGGGAAGGAGGCTCGGTGTAGTTCGATGCAGGAGGGGTCCACTACAGGGGAGTGCCGGATGCGTGCTGCGATTTCTCCCGTCCACAGATTATCTTCTGACGCCTGCCTGCATAGACATGTGGTTGAGTTATATGCGCACCACTGCCGTGTTCTGCACGCAGATCTGGACGATTGAGAGCTTTGAGGTGTGTTTCCCTGATATACTATACAGCTGAGTAATGGTTGATGCTTGATCTAAGACCTTGAGCACCGTGTAATGCTGTCAAGACCTGACTCCTGGGGTATGGGGTGGGGGGTTGTTGGGGTATTGAATTGTTAGTTATATAAAATCACAAAATGAGACCATATTTACTGTGTACAACGCTATTGTAAGATACAAGTAAAGCCTGGAGCACAGAGTGATGTCTGCTTTAATGTATATCAGTAGGTGCTGTTGAACGTCATTAATTGTTTGCTTCTTTTTTACTGCTACCAAATCACTTGCGGCCAGCCCTATCAACGGGTTGTAGGCCTGTTGCTGTGTACTTGTATCATTTGCAATAAAGGTCTTCAAAAAAAAAAAGAAAGCTGCTGTAAGGCCCGCCATGCCTGTTGATTGTCTCCTGGGCAATGATTTGGAAGACTCCCCTTGGGCTAAGGTGGAGCGAGAGACACATTTGAAAATGTTGGGTGTGCCAGAGTGGGTGTGTGCAACCACTCGATCGATGACAACAAGTAAGGGTGTTGATGGGGTCCCGGAGCCTGAAAGTATGGCCCAGGACCCAGCTGTGAAGAGAAGAGGCAGGAGGCGCGGGAAACCGGCCCCCATGGTTCCCGTGGTCCAGAAGGAGGCAGACCCTGAGGGGGATGCCCTGGAGCCCACAGGCGAACAAGTTGCTGAACTGGGAGACCTGCCCGAGCTGACCCACTGGCAGCAGGATGGTGGTCCCTCCAGGGAAGAATTTTGTGCAGAACAGAAAGTGTGCCCTTCTCTTGTGGGTATGAGGCAGCAGGCTTCAGCCCAAACCACAGGTGATCAGTCAGGATCACATTTTGTCTACTGGGAGAACGACCTCCTGTATAGCGAGCCTAAGGCTGCTGAGCCTGGGTCAGCCCGTGTGCTGGTGGTACCCCAGCGCTTCAGAGCCTTCCTACTGGGTTTGGCTCATGACGTTCCATTAGCTGGACATCTGGGGCAGGACAAGACCTATGACAGGCTTGTCACCCATTTTTATTGGTAATCAATTGGGGGGAGTGAGAGATAGGATCCTTTCAGACTCCATTGAATTGCGTTTTATCAAAAAGGGGGAAAGGATCACTTGTCCTGCGAAAAACTCAGGTCTGCAGGTAGGCAACTGGGTGTCTCCCAATAAAATGACCCTCATACACGTGTGTTTCTCTCTTGTTTGTTTTCGTTAGCGGTATATGAGGTGTCCCTGCTTGTGTCACACGTGCGTGCGTAATCACGGGGTCAAGTCATTTGTGTGCACCCTCCACCAGGAGGTTTTACCTTAAGTTTTAAGGCAGTAGTGATCGTGGAAAAAAGTGATTAGAATGGTGATAAGTGGTTTAAAAAATAGTCCAGATATCCAAGGATAAAAAATTTATTAGATTTGGCATCGGGCTATTGTTAAAAGGGGTGAATTCGTGCAGCTCTGGAAGTTATTATGAATTCTAGCGCACTTAATGGTCTACTAAAATGGTCGACATGTTTCAGCTATAGGCGACAATTTGTCAGACAGCTTTCTTCAGGACCAGGAAGTGAATGTGATAAAGAATAAGTGAAAGAATAGGTACATTTTAACCTGATTCTTCAAGTGTAGAGAGGTCTCATTGTACCTGTAAAGTAAAAAACATACACACAAAATACAAAACAAATGGGAGAAAGGGGGAAGGGGGAAAAAAGAACTTGATAAAGTACAAATATGTACACATTCAAAATCGCTTGATTTTGAATAAAGAAACTGTAAAATGGCAATACTTAGCGCAGAATCACTCTCATTTCAGGCATCTACTCATCCATTCTCATGCCTTATCAGCGTGAGGTGATTATGCTATACTGTTCATTGGTGCTCTTAAAAGTGACCAGTAATTGGTGTTTGAAACATTTCTCATGGTGGGATTCACATGCTTATATTAGGGCACGTCATGCTCTTAATGTGGTGTAATAGAGTGTTTTAAGTGCTCGTGGTGGCTTTCTTGTTATATTCATTATGAATACATGATTTTCATAAGTCACGTGCACGGAGGATTATCGATGTGGAAACAACACTCTTTTCCTGCTTATTAAAATCTAGCGGGGACAGTGGTCTGGAGTCCGCGATAGGTGTCAGATATGGTGTGAGTCCCTATCTGGTTCGGGAGGTTTGTGCCTACCTCTTTAATTGTAGCTAGTAGCCTCATTGGGGGATGGGGATTCTATGAGGACGGTAGCGCTGGTGAGGAGTAAAATATACGTTAGTACAGACAGACAGATATTACTTGCGCTTTTGGTCTCGCAATGGAGCGGAGTCTTCGTCTTCTACCTTGCGCATTGGCGTCCTCATCTGCAGCATGTGCTGTCTCTGCCTCCAAACACCCGGAAATGGTTGGTGTTAGAGAGGCGGATGTTTTAAGCAGTGAAGTATGGAAATGGAAGAAATCTTCACAATATTGCGAGAAATGTTGAGAATGTTTTAAAATAACAACCAATATAACTGAATTGATTGTGATTAATTGAATTTTTGGACATTGGGAGATTTTTAGGTATTAGGAGATTTTAGTGAGTTATCGTTGACCTTTTATGGTTTGTTACGGTCAGGGGCAAATCGGAAAGTGATCTGTATTTATTGAAGACGGACATTAGCCCGAAACGGGAGATGAGGAGTGGGGGAGACAAGTAGTTTTCTCATTTATTAAGAGCAAGCCAGGGGACAGAGTCATTGAGTCCTAGAGTGTCTGTTTTCAGTCTATGGACCCAGCGTTGTTCTTTTTCGAACAGGATTTTTTGGGCATTCCTGTCGACAGTTTCTAGAGTTTCTAGGATAACCCATTGCAGATCCTTGGCTGTATGGCCCAGGTCTATGAAGTGTGATGACATTTTCGTTGTAGTTCTTTTACAATTGACATTGCTCCGATGTTCATACATCCGTTGTTTGGCCTTGCGGCAAGTCATGCCAATATACTTCATTTGGCATGGACATGTAATCATGTATATGACATGACTAGTGTTGCAGTTGGTATGTTTCTTTAGTTTCCATGTTAAATCAGGGAGTAGTTGTAATTCTTTGGTAGGTTTTGTAGTTTCACAAGCTAGGCAAGAACCACAGGGATAGTGTCCTGTTATCGGAGTGCTGTTCCATAATCCTAGATGTTCTTTTCTCTTTTTAGGAGGTGGTCTTGTGTGTACCAATAGATCCTTGAGATTTCTGCTTCTCTTATTGGCAAAACGGGGTTTTGGCCAGTCAAGGTTGTTTGAAGTAATTATTTTCCAGTTTTTATTAATTATCTTCTTGACCTTGTTTGTGACTGGACTGTAGGTGGTAACGCATGTTGTTCTGTCATCCCGTGGCTTAAGGTGTGTTTCTAGAAGCACTTCTCTTGGCTGGTTTTGTGCACGTTTTTTGCAAGAAGAGATTATCTTCCTTGGATATTCGTGTGCTGTGAGTTTATCACAGAGATCATTAGCTTGATCCTTGTAATCACTTGTAGAGCTACAATTTCTCCTTAGACGGAGAAATTGGCTGTAAGGGAGGTTCTCCCTTAAAGGTCGGGGGTGAAAGCTTTTGAAGGATAGCAAACTGTTCTTGGCTGTGGGCTTGAAAAATGTTTTAGTATGCAAGGTGTTATCCTTCGCAAAGATGGTAATGTCTAGGAAGTCTAGTGTTCCTTTGTTGGCAGTGTACGTGAAGTTCAAGCAATCATCTTGATCATTGAGCCATCGGTGGAAGTAGTCCAGGGTTTGCTCATCTCCTTTCCAAATCAAAACGATATCGTCTATGTATCTTTTCCAACAGACGATCTTATCAAGAAAAGGGTTAATTTCGTTTTGAATGAACATCTTCTCAAAATTACTCACGTATAGCCCTGCCACGCTGGGGGCAAAGGTGCTGCCCATCGAAGTCCCATGTCGTTGGAGAAAGAGGGTATCTTTGTACATGAAGAAGTTCTCCATCAGAGCCAATCTGCAACATTCAAGCACAAAGTGTCTTGGGGTTTTGTATGGCCATTCTGTACTGAAAAGTATGTTCTCTAGAATATTCAATGTTTTCTGTTGCGGTAGGCTAGTGTAAAGGCTCTCTACATCTAGCCCCACCAGCAGCATAGAGTCTTCAGAGTATGTAAAGGATTTGAGTAGGTTCAGGAGATCTCTCGTATCTTTGAGGTATGTGGGTGTTTTTTGGACTAAGGGCCTTAAAAACTGGTCTGCAAATTCGGATAGTGGTTCCAAGAGTGAATTAATTCCAGAGACGATTGGTCGTCCTGGGGGTGGTATTCTCCCTTTGTGGGTTTTTGGAAGGGAGTAGAAGTACGGTATTATTGGTGACTTGGTTACCAGGTAGTCCGCTTCTTTTTTAGATAGCCAGTTATTAGCCTCTGCTTCCTCAATCATGAGTGATATGGTCCTTTGTAGACGTGCAGTGGGGTCTGTGGTGAGGACTTCATAGAATTTTGTGTCAGCCAATAGATCAGTGCATTGTTTGTCATATCCTTCTGTAGTGAGGAGAACTATCCCTCCCCCCTTATCAGCCGGTTTAATCACTAGTTCTTTGTCATTCCGTAGATCTGTTAGGGCCAATTGTTCCGCTTTGGTAATATTTTGAAAGACCTTTTGTGGTTGTTGGTTCAGGTCATCTAATTCCTTCATTATGGCCTGTTCAAATGTACAGATTTCGATAGGTACTTGGGAATTGAGAGGACAGAATGTGGATTTGTTTCTCAAAGTTGTATCACCTTCTTCAGGTGGTGGTGTTGCATCCTTGAAGAAGGCTTTCAATTTTAGAGTCCGACAGAAATTTGCTATTTCACATTTGGTTCTGAAAATGTCTGTTTTGGGAGTTGGAACATATCCAAGTCCTTTGTTCAGGACCCTTATTTGTTCATCTGTGAGGGTTTTCTCGGTTAAGTTGACGACGAGGTTGTTGGATTGGGGCATGTTTTCGCTTTGGTTACGCTTCTGGTCTCCACCTGTCTTGTTTGGTCTGAGCAGGTTACTCCTTTTTGTTTTGGTCGGCGGCTGTTTCGGCCGTTCCCTAAAAAAGGAACCCCTTGTTGGTAATTGTGTCCACCTTGTGTCTGCATTTGGTGGTTAAGAGGTAATTGAAAGTAGGGATTGGGCCAACCTTGAAACATTGGGTTGAAGGGATGAAAGGGCATTCCTTGTCCATTGTTTTGGTAATATGGGGGGCGTCCTGTGGTGTTGTAGCCTCTCCTATATCCTCTTTTATTCCGGAAATTGTTTCTTCCTCGATTTGACTGTTCGTCTCCACTGTGGTCTGAACCATCGTTGGATGAGGCACTACTTAAATCTGAATTTGTAATGTTTTCGTTGGGTTTGTAATCTTTACTGCTGTAAGGATGAATTCTTTCTAACGAGAACCTCTTCAGTTCTTTCGCTAGTTTTTGTAATTTAGTTTGAATTAAGTATTCTTGACTTTCTTTCATCTCTTTATTAATTTCCTCCAAACGATTTTTATAGATGGTTATATTGATGGTGTTGTTCAATTTTGTTTCAAGGATTTCTATTTTTACTGTCAGTTCGTTTGTTAGTCTGGTGGCTGTCTTTATTATCAGAACTAAATAGTCTCTAGTGCATTTCCAGGAGATGGCGGACCAGTCTTTCCTGAAAGCGAGATCTTTGAGAAAAATCCGGGGTGCATTTGTTACCCATAGTCCTCTTGGAGCTGCGTTTACCCGAAGGTATTCTGTCATAATTATCCCGTGCACGGCCGTGCGTACTTGTTCTTTCTTGACTTCGCTCAGCTCGTCCCATTCAGCTGTTGAAGATAGAGTTTGGGTGAGGTCACCTTCCATGAGTAGTGGTGGTCTGGCAAGTATTTCGTCAAAGTCCTCAGAGGTGTAACTGAGTCCAAAGCTATCCGCCATGATGAATTCTCTAGGCAGGATAGATGATTTGAATGTGTATTTCAAATCTTCGTTTTATGCTCCCACAGCTGTGCGCTGCTAGATACAGGTAATCAATTGGGGGGAGTGAGAGATAGGATCCTTTCAGACTCCATTGAATTGCGTTTTATCAAAAAGGGGGAAAGGATCACTTGTCCTGCGAAAAACTCAGGTCTGCAGGTAGGCAACTGGGTGTCTCCCAATAAAATGACCCTCATACACGTGTGTTTCTCTCTTGTTTGTTTTCGTTAGCGGTATATGAGGTGTCCCCGCTTGTGTCACACGTGCGTGCGTAATCACGGGGTCAAGTCATTTGTGTGCACCCTCCACCAGGAGGTTTTACCTTAAGTTTTAAGGCAGTAGTGATCGTGGAAAAAAGTGATTAGAATGGTGCTAAGTGGTTTAAAAAATAGTCCAGATATCCAAGGATAAAAAATGTATTAGATTTGGCATCGGGCTATTGTTAAAAAGGGGTGAATTCGTGCAGCTCTGGAATTTATTATTAATTCTAGCGCACTTAATGGTCTACTAAAATGGTCGACATGTTTCAGCTATAGGCGACAATTTGTCAGACAGCTTTCTTCAGGACGAGGAAGTGAATGTGATAAAGAATAAGTGAAAGAATAGGTACATTTTAACCTGATTCTTCAAGTGTAGAGAGGTCTCATTGTACCTGTAAAGTAAAAAACATACACACAAAATACAAAACAAATGGGAGAAAGGGGGAAGGGGGAAAAAAGAACTTGATAAAGTACAAATATGTACACATTCAAAATCGCTTGATTTTGAATAAAGAAACTGTAAAATGGCAATACTTAGCGCAGAATCACTCTCATTTCAGGCGTCTACTCATCCATTCTCATGCCTTATCAGCGTGAGGTGATTATGCTATACTGTTCATTGGTGCTCTTAAAAGTGACCAGTAATTGGTGTTTAAAACATTTCTCATGGTGGGATTCACATGCTTATATTAGGGCACGTCATGCTCTTAATGTGGTGTAATAGAGTGTTTTAAGTGCTCGTGGTGGCTTTCTTGTTATATTCATTATGAATACATGATTTTCATAAGTCACGTGCACGGAGGATTATCGATGTGGAAACAACACTCTTTTCCTGCTTATTAAAATCTAGCGGGGACAGTGGTCTGGAGTCCGCGATAGGTGCCAGATATGGTGTGAGTCCCTATCTGGTTCGGGAGGTTTGTGCCTACCTCTTTAATTGTAGCTAGTAGCCTCATCGGGGGATGGGGATTCTATGAGGACGGTAGCGCTGGTGAGGAGTAAAATATACGTTAGTACAGACAGACAGATATTACTTGCGCTTTTGGTCTCGCAATGGAACATTCTCAACATTTCTCGCAATATTGTGAAGATTTCTTCCATTTCCATACTTCACTGCTTAAAACATCCGCCTCTCTAACACCAACCATTTCCGGGTGTTTGGAGGCAGAGACAGCACATGCTGCAGATGAGGATGCCAATGCGCAAGGTAGAAGACGAAGACTCCGCTCCATTGCGAGACCAAAAGCGCAAGTAATATCTGTCTGTCTGTACTAACGTATATTTTACTCCTCACCAGCGCTACCGTCCTCATAGAATCCCCATCCCCCGATGAGGCTACTAGCTACAATTAAAGAGGTAGGCACAAACCTCCCGAACCAGATAGGGACTCACACCATATCTGGCACCTATCGCGGACTCCAGACCACTGTCCCCGCTAGATTTTAATAAGCAGGAAAAGAGTGTTGTTTCCACATCGATAATCCTCCGTGCACGTGACTTATGAAAATCATGTATTCATAATGAATATAACAAGAAAGCCACCACGAGCACTTAAAACACTCTATTACACCACATTAAGAGCATGACGTGCCCTAATATAAGCATGTGAATCCCACCATGAGAAATGTTTTAAACACCAATTACCGGTCACTTTTAAGAGCACCAATGAACAGTATAGCATAATCACCTCACGCTGATAAGGCATGAGAATGGATGAGTAGACGCCTGAAATGAGAGTGATTCTGCGCTAAGTATTGCCATTTTACAGTTTCTTTATTCAAAATCAAGCGATTTTGAATGTGTACATATTTGTACTTTATCAAGTTCTTTTTTCCCCCTTCCCCCTTTCTCCCATTTGTTTTGTATTTTGTGTGTATGTTTTTTACTTTACAGGTACAATGAGACCTCTCTACACTTGAAGAATCAGGTTAAAATTTACCTATTCTTTCACTTATTCTTTATCACATTCACTTCCTGGTCCTGAAGAAAGCTGTCTGACAAATTGTCGCCTATAGCTGAAACATGTCGACCATTTTAGTAGACCATTAAGTGCGCTAGAATTCATAATAAATTCCAGAGCTGCACGAATTCACCCCTTTTTAACAATAGCCCGATGCCAAATCTAATAAATTTTTTATCCTTGGATATCTGGACTATTTTTTAAACCACTTATCACCATTCTAATCACTTTTTTCCACGATCACTACTGCCTTAAAACTTAAGGTAAAACCTCCTGGTGGAGGGTGCACACAAATGACTTGACCCCGTGATTACGCACGCACGTGTGACACAAGCGGGGACACCTCATATACCGCTAACGAAAACAAACAAGAGAGAAACACACGTGTATGAGGGTCATTTTATTGGGAGACACCCAGTTGCCTACCTGCAGACCTGAGTTTTTCGCAGGACAAGTGATCCTTTCCCCCTTTTTGATAAAACCCATTTTTATTGGCCTCAGATGAGAAGGGATACAGATATCCATTGCAAAACCTGTCAAACTTGCCAGGCAAGTGGGAAAAGTGGGAGGAAGCAGAAGGCGCCCCTCCAACCCTTTCCCGTCGCCAGTACCCCCTTTGACCGGGTGGGGATTGACATTGTTGGGCCCCTGGACCCCAAGACAGCCCTGGGCAACAGGTTCGTCCTGGTCTTGGTGGACCATGCCACACGGTACCCGGAAGCCATCCCTCTCAGAACAGTGACGGCCCGCGTGGTGAGACGGGCACTGATGGGTGTTTTTTCCTGAATGGGGTTCCTCAGAGAGGTGGTGTCAGACCGGGGCACCAACTTCATTTCCAATTATATGAAGTCTCTGTGGAAGGAGTGTGGGGTAATCTACAAGTTCACCACTCCTTACCACCCTCAAGGTAATGGGCTGGTTGAGAGATTCAACCGGACCCTTAAAGGCATGATCATGGCTCTTGAAGAACCAATGAGGCGGAAATGGGACGTCCTCTTGCCATGCCTACTGTTTGTTTACCGTGAGGTGCCACAGATGTCTCTAGGGTTCAGCCCCTTTGAGCTTTTTTATGGACACCCGGTAAGAGGACCTTTGAGTCTGGTCAAAGAAGGCTGGGAGCATTCTCCCAGGAAACCTCCCCAGGATGTATACAGTTACATGCTGGCCTTTAGGAACCAGACTAGGCGCTTCAGAGATCTTGCTCAGGCAAATCTGGAGGCCAGTCAGGAAGAGATGAAGCGGTGGTATGACCGGAATGCCACTCTGGTGGAGCTTCAACCTGGACAGAAGGTTTGGGTCATGTCCCCTGTGGAACCTTGTGCGCTCAAGGACAGGTGGACTGGACCATTTGAGGTTGTGGAGAAGAAAAGCGATGTCACCTACTTGGTGGACTTGAAATCTCCCAGGAACCCCTTGAGGGTCCTGCATGTCAACCGGTTAAAGCCCCACTTAGAAAGGTCCGAAGTGGGCATGCTCCTAGCTACAGATGCTGGAATGGAGGAGGAGAGTGAGCCGCTTCCTGACCTCCTGTATGCAAAAGAGCAAGATGGGTCAGTGGATGGTGTTGTCCTCTCTGAAACACTGACCCCTGAGCAGCAGCAAGATTGTCGCCAACTGTTGGGACAATTCCCTGATCTGTTCTCCTTGATTCCTGGTGTCACTCAGTGGTGTGTCCATGATGTGGACACCGGGGACAGCACTCCTGTGAAGCACAAGGCTTACAGGGTGACTGACAAGGTCAGAGCATACATCAAGGAGGAAGTCTCCAAGATGTTTGCCTTAGGGGTGGTTGAGTCCTCTAGCAGTCCTTGGGCCAGCCCAGTGGGCTTGGTCCCGAAGGCTGCAGCGCCTGGTGCTTCACCAGAACTTCGGTTCTGTGTGGATTACCGAGGACTCAATTCAGTCACCAAGACTGACGCGCACCCCATCCACAGAGCTGATGAGCTCATAGATCGGTTGGGGGCTGCCCGGTACCTTAGTACATTTGATCTAACGTCTGGGTACTGGCAGATCGCCTTAACTGATGGGGCAAAAGAGAGGTCAGCATTCTCCACACCAGATGGGCTCTACCAGTTCTGGGTTATGCCATTTGGGATGAAGAATGCCCCTGCCACCTTCCAGAGGTTGGTCAACCAGGTATTGGCTGGACTGGAGGATTTCAGTGCCGCCTACCTGGACGACATCGCAGCAGGGCTTAATTTGTGCCGGTGCTTGCCGGTGCTTAGCAACGGCACCTTTTCATCAGGGCCGGGTCTACAGTGCCACTGGCAACTCACTTCACCAAAATGACTGCACTGCAGTCTGCACGTCATGGTCAAAGTAAATAAAATATAATTGCCGTACTGCAAAGTTGTTCACTTCAGTCAGTCTCCAGAGTCCTTTCAACAGTGAAGAACAGTGTTTCTCTGCAGTGCTGCTGAGAGAACGAGCCCGATTACTTCATTTCCTTGATGCAAATTCATTTGCTTTCAGTTTTGCCGGAGGTGGGCGGGCTCCTGATTGGGCTGTATTTAGTTCTATAAGGTAGGGGGCTGCGTCAGCGTGCCATGCGTGCGTAACCTTTTTTCATTCCAGGGATGGTGGACCACATGACCACACCTCCACACCCCAGCGCACACGTACTGGACAAGTCACCGGCATCCGTTAGCTCAAACATCGAGGCGGGAACTTTGGAGCAGTAGCATGCCTCTTAGTAAGTCAGTGCCACCAGCAGTAACCTCAGTAAGTAGAAAAAAAAACAATGCTGCTCCTTTTACTGGCGCGTGGGGCCCGTCACCTGAACGAGTCAGAGGTGCCAGCAATTGCCACTGGCATCGGGCGGGGAACGTTGTGCATTGCTATGCTACGAGGCTGCTGGATTTTAACCCTGGCTACTCTAAATGGTATAATCTCTACTATGACATACTTACCTTCACTTAGCTGGCTGTGCTCAAAAGAAATGAAAAAAATAAATTAAAGACAAAACGGTTAAAAAAAAAGGTGCGATAATCTTTCTGTAATAGGATTTGTCCTGTGCTTGAAGAGCCGCCAGCAGTAACCGTGGCACAGACAGTAAATAATGAAAAAAAAATGCTGCTTTTACTGGCTCGTGGTGACAGTCACTTGAACCGAGTTAGAGAGGCCCCAGCAATCATGCCAACGGTGTCGGGCGGCGCACGCACCGTGTGTATTCATATGTCACAGCGCAAATAAACTTTCTGGTGACATTGCACAAATCAAGTCTCACTCATCCCTAATTTCCGATTTCCTATGTCCCTAATGCACTCTTCTATGTACAGCACTCCCTGGTCGATGTGACCTTTCGAAAAAAAGAATAATCCCTGCACATCTCCCTGCAGCTAGCTGTAAATCCATTTGTGCCACATCAAATACAGTAAAGAACACTGTTAAGCATACCATAATTCTAACGTGTACAATTTCAAACCTAAGTGGCGATAATCAGGTTGCAAGGAAGGCAAAGGAAATAAACCTAAATATCACTCCAACTGAACTTTTCACAAGCATACATCCAACATCCATAGTGTGCACGGGGTCAGGAGGGCTAACCATGCAAGAATGTTCCTGGCACAATATTTAAGCTCAAGAACAGTGCAAGAATCACGAGGCCTTAGCCCACAGACCTGGCTGCCGCCCCCAGGGAAGTTTGAGGGGTTGTGGGGGTGAAAGGTTTGTTGGCAGGCATGTTCTGGTAAATGTTTGACATACTTTACTTTTATTTGGCTGGGCTAAGAAAAAAAAATCCATGAAAGGAATAAAAGGTGTGATAATCTTTTTGTTAAGGTAATTTGCACAATGTAGGAGGTGTGAAGAACAGTGCAAGTATCACGAGGCCTCAGTCCACGGACCTGGCTGCAGCCTTCCAGGGGAGTTTGAGGGCCGGTGGAGGAGAAAGGCTTGTCGGCAGGCATGTCCTGGTACATGATGTCCTTGCTTCTGAGTGGTTAGTTTGTAGAGTGAGGCGGCGAGTTGACGTCACACTGGGGCACCTCCCTGCAGGGGGTATGCAGTGCATTCCTAGAGAAGGTTAAAAAGCGGGGGTGGGGCCGTCCCGGAAATCCCTCCCAGTATGGACAGAGGAGAGAGCGGGAGAAATGGTAGTTTGAAGGCCTGCCTGGAGAAGGCTGAGGAGGGCAGGTGATGTCAGGAGACTGGAGACCAGAAGGGCGGGCAGGGCAGCCCTGTAGAAGAGAGCAGGAAAGGGGGGCGAGTCTATGTTTAGAAAGCAGAAGAGAGGAGCAAGTGTGCAGGCCTGCGGGAGGGAGGGATTAGAAGGGTGTGTAAGATGGGGTGGTGTCAGGCATAGCGAAAAGACCCGAAGGAAAGTAGGGGACAGCCAGGTGAGAATTTGACATGGGGGAGCGGAGTCCTAATCAGGGCTGAGGGAGAGGAGACCTCAAGTAGATATCAGAAGAGATGGGGACACGCCGCAGAAGAGGGTGAGTTTACAGGCCTTGGAGACATTAGAAGGTGGTGGTGGGGTTAGAGCTTGCCTAGATAGAGGCTGAGCACAAGAGGGGAAAGTGCACAGGTGTGTGGAGACAGAAGGAGGGAGGGAAATGTAAGGCCGTTTGCAGGTCTGGTGGAGGGAACAGAGGTGGTATGGGGAGGTAAGGGCCCACTGTGGAGGAAGTGGGCGGAGCCAGGGGGAAAGTGGGTGTGGCCTTTGACAAATATTTGAGCACCTGGACTTCATATTTTACAAATTAAGCACTGCATCACAGTGTTCAGCGCCAGCTGGGAGGAACACTTGCGCCACCTCCAGGAAGTGTTGTTGGCCCTGCGCAGAGCAGGCCTCACAATCAAAGCCAGTAAGTGCCAGATTGGGCAGGGTTCAGTAGTCTACTTGGGGCACCAAGTAGGGAGCGGCAAGGTGGCCCCCTTGCAACCCAAGATTGATACCATCCTGGCTTGGGCACCGCCCAAAACCCAAACTCAGGTGAGAGCCTTCTTTGGTCTCACGGGTTACTACAGGAGGTTTGTCAAGGATTATGGTAACATTGTGCACCCCTTGACTTCGCTGACTTCCAGGAAGCAGCCAAGAAATGTGATCTGCACTGACGCCTGTCAGACAGCCTTTGATACACTGAAAACTGCAATGTGTACAGCACCCATACTCCAGGCACCCGACTTTTCTAAAGAATTTGTTGTCCAGACGGACGCTTCAGAGCATGGCGTGGGGGCTGTTCTAGCTCAGGTGAATGAAGAGGGCCGAGACTTACCTGTAGCCTTCATCAGTAGGAGGTTACTTCCCAGGGAACAGAGGTGGAGTGCGATAGAGCGAGAAGCATTTGCTGTGGTCTGGGCGCTGAAGAAGCTAAGACCCTACCTGTTTGGGACTCACTTCCGGGTTCAGACAGACCACAGGCCCCTCAGATGGTTGATGCAGATGAGGGGTGAGAATCCAAAGCTGTTGAGGTGGTCCATTTCCCTACAGGGAATGGACTTCAAGGTGGAACACCGCCCTGGTACAGATCACGCCAATGCTGATGGTCTGTCCAGATTTTTCCGCCTTAGTGATGAGGACTCCCTAAGTCAAGGGTAGTTCTCCCCACATTTCAGCTGGAGGGGACGCGTGTTAGACCTGACATCATTGGCCTGAGTCTCTCCTCCATTTTTTTACCTGTTTGCCTCCTCTGTTTACAATGTTTTTGCTGGTGTATTGCTTTGGGCACTGTGCCACTGCTGATGAGTGCCACAGTGCAAGTGCTCCCTATGTGAAATTACTGTATTGATTGAATTCCATGGTTGGCTTATTTGGTTTACTGTCAGTCCCTAGTCTAGTGCACCAGGAGTGCCAGGGCTTGTAAATACAAATGCTGCTCGTGGGCTTGCAGCACATGTTGTGCCACCCACAAGAGCGGCCTAGTAAAAGTATGTCTCAAGGTCTGCCATTGCTAGACCTACGTGCAGTCTGGTACTGTCACGCAGACTGCGCAAGTACACCTACTTGCCAGTCCCTAAACCTTCCCTTAACATCATGTTAGTCACCCCTATGGTAGGCCCACGGGCAGGGTGCATTGTAAGCATAAGGAAGGACAAGCCTGACTAGGTTGGCATGTCCTAATAGTGAATTACAGCCATATTCGTTTTTCACTATTGTAAGGTTACCTGCACTCCATAAGTTAGAACGGGCTGCCAGGATTATTAATGCTATAATCCTAGCTGGCTCGGGGAGCATGGTACAATGTCGAGTTTAGTATCTCTGAACTCGGGGTTTGATAACGCATCCGTCTGTGTGGATGGTTTTTGGACTCTGGGTTTGAAAATAGCACTTTTAGAAAGTGGCTATTTTCTTGTCTAACTATTACTGGTTTCTGCTGGTTTGGTGTGTGTGTGACAGGATCTGGGTGGCTCCAGAGTTCTGAATTAGTCAGTGTGGGGTGAGTGAGGCATTTGCATTGAGAGTAGGGGAAGAGTAGCTCCTGATAGCCTGCCCTGCCTGACACAATGCTGGCTCCACCTCCTGCCGGGTGACTGATGGCTCTGCTCCTGCCAGTGACAATACTGGCTCCACCTCCTGCTGGGCGTCTGAGGACCCTGCCCTGCACAGTGAATAGGCCAGGTGCCTCTGCCTGGCTACACCCACAACAAACCCAGGATGAGGGGAATTCCCCTGCATGGACAAAGGGATCAAAGCCAAAAAGGGGTATAAGAGAAGGACCCCTGAACCAAGAATTTAGATCACTTCTGACAAGGAAACCTGAACCAAGGACAAGAAGCCTGCTGATCCAAGGACTTGCCTACCCCTTCTGCAAGTGTGCTGTTTGCTGGGGGAATCCTGCAGTCACTTCTTTATTTTTGCCAAGGAACCAGGAGAGAGGAACTGTGTGTGTACTCTCAAGCTTTGCTAAGGAAAATCTCCAAGGGTTGGAAGAGTGCCAGCCTCCTGTTGAAGTCACAGGGTCAAAGGACTTCATTTATTTGCTAAAAGTGCTTGTTGCTGGAACCTGAAAATCCAGCACCTCTGAAGAATCCCGCAATCTCGACTCTGACGGAAGCCTCCGAATCCAGCTCGACATCATGAGTAATGGCTCCAGTGTCCCACTTCCTCGACGCCGGCCGCCGGGCCCGATCGACGCCAGTAGCGACGCCAGTGAGTAGTGAGTTCGGCTCCAGCTCCAAGTGACCTCGTGTCGACGCTGCCGCTGATCGCATCGACCCGAGCCCTCTCGACGCCGTGAGCGCTGCTCACTCTTGCAACATCATCATCGACATCGGCGACGACGCTGTACCCTGCTTCGCCTCGTGAGCGCTGCTCCTGCCTGACATCTGTCAACGCCGCTGCAGATCACCCCGACTCCGGGGCCCGATCGACGCCGAAGACGCGACGCCGGACATCTCGACTAGCCCTGGGCGTAGTGGGCGTAGTGGGGCTTTGCGGAGCTACGTGAAGTGGGCGAGAAACTACGCCCACCTCCACACTCCGCGTAGCCCCACTACGTACCGCAGGCCTCCCTCCCTCCCGCCCTCCCTAAATCCTTTAATTTAAACGTTAGTAATAATTAAAAGGCACTTACCTTGCGTGCCGCTGCCCGCCGCTGCCCGCCGCGTCTCCGGATCTCCCTTTCTTCATCTGCGCCGTCTTGGGTACTAATGCGCATGCGCGGGCGGCTGCGCATGCGCATTTCTCGTGAGAAATGCGCATGCGCGGCCGCCCGCGCATGCGCATTAGTACCCAAGATGGCGCAGATGAAGAAAGGGAGACTCGGAGACGCGGCGGGCAGCGGCGCGCAAGGTAAGTGCCTTTTAAATATTACTAACGTTTAAATTAAAGGATTTAGGGAGGGCGGGAGGGAGGCGGGTGGCGGCCAGCTACGCTCCGTCTGCGGAGCGTGCGTAGTGCTGAATACTACGCCTGCTACGCAAAATGCGTAGCAGCCGGGGTTACATTGTTGCCAAGAACTGTGTTTTAAAGAAGAAGAGTTGCTTTTGTTACTAAAGACTTTGTGCTAAGAAGAAACTACACTTGAACTATTATTTTTCCTTCCAAGAGTATTTATAAGATTGTGGTATTATTTGGTCTAGTTCTAATCCTTAAATAAACATCCCTATTTTTATAATACTACTGTGTCGTGTCCATTTGTGGTGTATTCACTTTATTACTGTATGTGGTCATAAAAGCTTAACGCACTGCCTCTGAGATAAGCCTGTCTGCTTTGCCAAGCTACCAAGGGTGTGAGCAGGGGTTATCTAAGTGTGTGATCCCCTTGCCCTGACTAGAGGAGGTGAGTCCCTATTTGTCAGAAGTCTATACCTCTGCCAACTAGAGACAGCCAAGTCTAACAGATAAGTTCAGAGACAGTTTGTTTTCGGACAGGAAAGCAGAGAGTACAGTTAGAAACCTGGACATACCAACTTTTGTTAAGCTCATGAGCACGATATCATCAACATATGCAAGATGAGTGAGCTGCAAATTGCCTAATTTCGGTGAGTGAGCGTTACACGTATTTAACTTGCCCGAGAGATCCGAGAGAAATAAGTTGAATAGATGTGGAGCCAAGACACAGCCTTGTTTTAAACCAGTTCTTGTAAACACTTCCTTGATAAACGGGAACCATCCCCTAATTTTACCTGTGTCCATGTGTCTGAACAGAATAGTAGCAGGCCCCGTAATATGCTCTCCGGTATAGCCCATGCTCTCAGTTTTGCCCATAATAGGTTCTGATCCACACTGTCAAATGCGGCTTGCAAATCTATGAAACATAAGTTCAACTCCTGCTTGGTGTTCTGACATTTTTCAGCTATCATGGTGATGGATAAAATATTTGAAATAGTTCCGATCCCCTGCCTAAACCCTGTTTGGTTGATTGGGATCAGTTCTCTTTCTCCAGACCAGGTTATCAGATCTTTTAAGAGCAGTGATGCAAAATATTTTGCTTCCATGTCCTGCAGTGCTATTAATCGGTAGTTACGTGTATTAGATCTTTCACCAACTTTATATATAGGCATTATTATGGAGACTCTCCAGCTTTCCGGCACTTGATTATAGGTTTGTACATCTGAAAAGAGGTTCTCAAGAGGTGTGCTCCAATATTCGGTGAGTGTTTATAAACAGCTTGCAGCATGCCATTTGGACCCGGGGCCCCGTTGTTTTTACCCTTTTTAATTACTTTTCTTATCTCCTCCGCAGTATAAGCTCAGAGCGTTGCAGCCGATGAGGAACATTTGCTTGGATAGGTTATTAGCGGGTGGCTACAGCAATCCACCTAATTTGTCCTTTTATGATATTGTTGCGGAATAAGTTGATCCCCTAAAAGTTTTATTGTATTTTCTTTGAATTTTAATGAAAGAAAAGTAGCCCATTCGCTTTCCTGCACATTTGACGTTAATACATTCCGAGGTCTTGTTAGTTGATTTATAATTTTCCAGAAAGTGGTTGAGTTAGGAAGTTTGGAACTGAAGAGCAATTTAGTAAGTATGGGCAAAATCTGCGAAATCGCGGTTTGCGAAATCGCGCGAAAGCAAATTCTCGATCCGCATAATTCGCGAATTCGTGCGAAATTGCGAATTTTTGTTTTTCTGCGTGTTTGCGGGGTTTTTTGCGTGTTCGCGGGGCTTTATGCATGTTCGTGAGCCGCTTGCACAGCGAAGTCACCCATGCGGTCGTGTATGGGCACAGCACCCTCTGGTTCACCACTGACACCCTCTGGTTCATCACTGCCACCCTCTGGTTCATTACTACCACCCTCTGGTTCATCACAGTACCCTCTGGTTCACCAGTGCCACCCTATGGTTCATCACTGCCACCCTCTGGTTCACCACTGCCACCCTCTGGTTCATCACTGCCACCCTCTGGTTCACCACTGACACCCTCTGGTTCACCCCTGCCACTCTCTGGTTCATCACTGCCAACCTATGGTTCACCACTGACACCCTCTGGTTCACCCCTGCCACCCTCAGACTCAGCACTCACCCCCGCCACCCTCTGGTTCATCACAGCACCCTCTGGTTCACCCCTGCTGCCACCCTCTGGTTCAAAAGGGGGTGGTAATGGACGGAGCATCTGAACCAATCAAACACTCACACCCAGTCAAAAGATCTGGGTTTAATCCATCACCGGTCTTTAGCCCACTCTGCCACCCCAGTTCAGACATGGCTATATGCAAATCAGTCTGACCCTGTGCCTCATGGGAACAGTCCAGCCCGAACTGCAAAGCCATGCCTTCCCTGGACCGGAAACAAGCTTCCGAGGACCGGTTTCTGGCATTCCAGCCTTCTTCAGCCCACTTGCTTGAATTCAGTGGCAAAGTGAGCAAGGGACTCACGTCTGAGCATACCCTGCCACACTTATAGCAGCCAAAAGCGGTACAAAAGGGGGTGGTAATGGACGGAGCATCTGAACCAATCAAACACTCATACCCAGTCAAAAGATCTGGGTTTAATCCATCACCGTTCTTTAGCCCACTCTACCACCCCATTCCAGACATGGCTATATGCAAATCAGTCAGACCCTGTGCCTCATGGGAACAGTCCAGCCCGAACTGCCAAGCCATGCCTTCCCTGGACCAGAAACAAACTTCCGAGGACCGGTTTCTGGCATTCCAGCCGTATTCAGCCCGTCTTGCTTGAATCCAGTGGCAAAGTGAGCAAGGGACTCACGTCTGAGCATACCCTGCCACACTTATGGCGGCCAAAAGCGGTACAAAAGGGGGTGGTAGTGGACGGAGCATCTGAACCAATCAAACACTCACACCCAGTCAAAAGATCTGGGTTTAATCCATCACCGTTCTTTAGCCCACTCTGCCACCCCAGCTCAGACATGGCTATATGCAAATCAGTCTGACCCTGTGCCTCATGGGAACAGTCCAGCCCGAACTGCCAAGCCATGCCTTCCCTGGACCGGAAACAAGCTTCCGAGGACCGGTTTCTGTCATTCCAGCCGTCTTCAGCCTGGCTTGATTGAATCCAGTGGCAAAGTGAGAAAGGGACTCACGTCTGAGCATACCCTGCTACACTTATGGCGGCTAAAAGCAGTACAAAAGGGGGTGGTAATGGACGGAGCATCTGAACCAATCAAACACTCACACCCAGTCAAAAGATCTGAGTTTAATCCATCACCGTTCTTTAGCTCACTCTGCCACCCCAGTTCAGACATGGCTATATGCAAATCAGTGTGACCCTGTGCCTCATGGGAACAGTCCAGCCCAAACTGCCAAGCCATGCCTTCCCTGGACAGGAAACAAGCTTCGGAGGACCGGTTTCTGGCATTCCAGCCGTCTTCAGCCTGGCTTGCTTAAATCCAGTGGCAAAGTGATCAAGGAACTCACGTCTGAGCATACCCTGCCACACTTATGGCGGCCAAAAGCGGTACAAAAGGGAGTGGTAATGGACGGAGCATCTGAACCAATCAAACACTCACACCCAGTCAAAAGATCTGGGTTTAATCCATCACCGTTCTTTAGCCAACTCTGCCACCCCAGTTCAGACATGGCTATATGCAAATCAGTCTGACCCTGTGCCTCATGGGAACAGTCCAGCCCGAACTGCCATGCCATGCCTTCCCTGGACCGGAAACAAGCTTCCGAGGACCGGTTTCTGGCATTCCAGCCGTCTTCAGCCCGGCTTGCTTGAATCCAGTGGCAAAGTGAGCAAGGGACTCACGTCTGAGCATACCCTGCCACACTTATGGCGGCCAAAAGCGGTACAAAAGGGAGTGGTAATGGACGGAGCATCTGAACCAATCAAACACTCACACCCAGTCAAAAGATCTGGGTTTAATCCATCACCGTTCTTTAGCCAACTCTGCCACCCCAGTTCAGACATGGCTATATGCAAATCAGTCTGACCCTGTGCCTCATGGGAACAGTCCAGCCCGAACTGCCATGCCATGCCTTCCCTGGACCGGAAACAAGCTTCCGAGGACCGGTTTCTGGCATTCCAGCCGTCTTCACCCCGGCTTGCTTGAATCCAGTGGCAAAGTGAGCAAGGGACT
This sequence comes from Lissotriton vulgaris, assembly GCF_964263255.1. Taxonomy (NCBI): domain Eukaryota; kingdom Metazoa; phylum Chordata; class Amphibia; order Caudata; family Salamandridae; genus Lissotriton; species Lissotriton vulgaris. The sequence continues at coordinate 1,312,484,082 of NC_141695.1, forward strand.
CACGTCTGAGCATACCCTGCCACACTTATGGCGGCCAAAAGCGGTACAAAAGGGAGTGGTAATGGACGGAGCATCTGAACCAATCAAACACTCACACCCAGTAAAAAGATCTGGGATCCATCACCGTTCTTTAGCCCACTCTGCCACCCCAGTTCAGACATGGCTATATGCAAATCAGTCTGACCATGTGCCTCATGGGAACAGTCCAGCCCGAACTGCCAAGCCATGCCTTCCGTGGACCGGAAACAAGCTTCCGAGGACCGGTTTCTGGCATTCCAGCCGTCTTCAGCCCGGCTTGGTTGAATCCAGTGGCAAAGCGAGCAAGGGACTCACGTCTGAGCATACCCTGCCACACTTATGGCGGGTATAAGCGGTACAAAAGGGGGTGGTAATGGACGGAGCATCTGAACCAAACAAACACTCACACCCAGTCAAAAGATCTGGGTTTAATCCATCACAGTTCTTTAGCTCACTCTGCCACCCCAGTTCAGACTTGGCTATATGCAAATCAGTCTGACCCTGTGCCTCATGGGAACAGTCCAGCCCAAACTGCCAAGCCATGCCTTCCCTGGACCGGAAACAAGCTTCCGAGGACCGGTTTCTGGCATTCCAGCCATCTTCAGCCCGGCATGCTTGAATCCAGTGGAAAAGTGAGCATGGGACTCACGTCTGAGCATACCCTGCCACACTTATGGCGGCCAAAAGCGGTACAAAAGGGAGTGGTAATGGACGGAGCATCTGAACCAATCAATCACTCACACCCAGTCAAAAGATCTGGGATCCATCACCGTTCTTTAGCCCACTCTGCCACCCCAGTTCAGACTTGGCTATATGCAAATCAGTCTGACCCTGTGCCTCATGGGAACAGTCCAGCCCGAACTGCCAAGCCATGCCTTCCCTGGACCGAAAACAAGCTTCAGAGGACCGGTTTCTGGCATTCCAGCCGTCTTCAGCCCGGCTTGCTTGAATCCAGTTGCAAAGTGAGCAAGGGACTCACGTCTGAGCATACCCGGCCACACTTATGGCGGCCAAAAGCGGTACAAAAGGGGGTGGTAATGGACGGAGCATCTGAACCAATCAAACACTCACACCCAGTCAAAAGATCTGGGTTTAATCCATCACCGTTCTTTAGCCCACTCTGCCACCCCAGTTCAGACATGGCTATATGCAAATCAGTCTGACCCTGTGCCTCATGGGAACAGTCCAGCCCGAACTGCCAAGCCATGCCTTCCCTGGACCGGAAACAAGCTTCCGAGGACCGGTTTCTGGCATTCCAGCCGTCTTCACCCCGGCTTGCTTGAATCCAGTGGCAAAGGGAGCAAGGGACTCACGTCTGAGCATACCCTGCCACACTTATGGCGGCCAAAAGCGGTACAAAAGGGAGTGGTAATGGACGGAGCATCTGAACCAATCAAACACTCACACCCAGTCAAAAGATCTGGGTTTAATCCATCACCGTTCTTTAGCCAACTCTGCCACCCCAGTTCAGACATGGCTATATGCAAATCAGTCTGACCCTGTGCCTCATGGGAACAGTCCAGCCCGAACTGCCATGCCATGCCTTCCCTGGACCGGAAACAAGCTTCCGAGGACCGGTTTCTGGCATTCCAGCCGTCTTCACCCCGGCTTGCTTGAATCCAGTGGCAAAGTGAGCAAGGGACTCACGTCTGAGCATACCCTGCCACACTTATGGCGGCCAAAAGCGGTACAAAAGGGAGTGGTAATGGACGGAGCATCTGAACCAATCAAACACTCACACCCAGTAAAAAGATCTGGGATCCATCACCGTTCTTTAGCCCACTCTGCCACCCCAGTTCAGACATGGCTATATGCAAATCAGTCTGACCATGTGCCTCATGGGAACAGTCCAGCCCAAACTGCCAAGCCATGCCTTCCCTGGACCGAAAACAAGCTTCCGAGGACCGGTTTCTGGCATTCCAGCCGTCTTCAGCCCGGCTTGGTTGAATCCAGTGGCAAAGCGAGCAAGGGACTCACGTCTGAGCATACCCTGCCACACTTATGGCGGGTATAAGCGGTACAAAAGGGGGTGGTAATGGACGGAGCATCTGAACCAAACAAACACTCACACCCAGTCAAAAGATCTGGGTTTAATCCATCACAGTTCTTTAGCTCACTCTGCCACCCCAGTTCAGACTTGGCTATATGCAAATCAGTCTGACCCTGTGCCTCATGGGAACAGTCCAGCCCAAACTGCCAAGCCATGCCTTCCCTGGACCGGAAACAAGCTTCCGAGGACCGGTTTCTGGCATTCCAGCCGTCTTCAGCCCGGCATGCTTGAATCCAGTGGCAAAGTGAGCATGGGACTCACGTCTGAGCATACCCTGCCACACTTATGGCGGCCAAAAGCGGTACAAAAGGGAGTGGTAATGGACGGAGCATCTGAACCAATCAAACACTCACACCCAGTCAAAAGATCTGGGATCCATCACCGTTCTTTAGCCCACTCTGCCACCCCAGTTCAGACTTGGCTATATGCAAATCAGTCTGACCCTGTGCCTCATGGGAACAGTTTTGCCCGAACTGCCAAGCCATGCCTTCCCTGGACCGGAAACAAGCTTCCGAGGACCGGTTTCTGGCATTCCAGCCGTCTTCAGCCCGGCTTGCTTGAATCCAGTTGCAAAGTGAGCAAGGGACTCACGTCTGAGCATACCCGGCCACACTTATGGCGGCCAAAAGCGGTACAAAAGGGGGTGGTAATGGACGGAGCATCTGAACCAATCAAACACTCACACCCAGTCAAAAGATCTGGGTTTAATCCATCACCGTTCTTTAGCCCACTCTGCCACCCCAGTTCAGACATGGCTATATGCAAATCAGTCTGACCCTGTGCCTCATGGGAACAGTCCAGCCCGAACTGCCAAGCCATGCCTTCCCTGGACCGGAAACAAGCTTCCGAGGACCGGTTTCTGGCATTCCAGCCGTCTTCACCCCGGCTTGCTTGAATCCAGTGGCAAAGGGAGCAAGGGACTCACGTCTGAGCATACCCTGCCACACTTATGGCGGTCAAATGCGGTACAAAACGGAGTGGTAATGGACGGAGCATCTGAACCAATCAAACACTCAGACCCAGTCAAAAGATCTGGGATCCATCACCGTTCTTTAGCCCACTCTGCCACCCCAGTTCAGACATGGCTATATGCAAATCAGTCTGACCCTGTGCCTCATGGGAACAGTCCAGCCCGAACTGCCAAGCCATGCCTTCCCTGGACCAGAAACAAGCTTCCGAGGACCGGCTTCTGGCATTCCAGCCGTCTTCAGCCCGGCTTGCTTGAATCCAGTGGCAAAGTGAGCAAGGGACTCACGTCTGAGCATACCCTGCCACACTTATGTCAGCTAAAAGCGGTACAAAAGGGGGTGGTAATCGACGGAGCATCTGAACCAATCAAACACTCACACCCAGTCAAAAGATCTGGGTTTAATCCATCACCGTTCTTCAGCTCACTCTGCCACCCCAGTTCAGACATGGCTATTTGCAAATCAGTCTGATCCTGTGCCTCATGGGAACAGTCCAGCCCGAACTGCCAAGCCATGCCTTCCCTGGACCGGAAACAAGCTTCCGAGGACCGGTTTCTGTCATTCCAGCTGTCTTCAGCCTGGCTTGCTTGAATCCAGTGGCAAAGTGAGCAAGGGACTCACGTCTGAGCATACCCTGCCACACTTATGGCGGCCAAAAGCGGTACAAAAGGGGGTGGTAATGGACGGAGCATCTGAACTAATCAAAAACTCACACCCAGTCAAAAGATCTGGGTTTAATCCATCACCGTTCTTTAGCCCACTCTGCCACCCCAGTTCAGACATGGCTATATGCAAATCAGTCTGACCCTGTGCCTCATGGGAACAGTCCAGCCCGAACTGCCAAGCCATGCCTTCCCCTGAACCGGAAACAAGCTTCCGAGGACCGGTTTCTGGCATTCCAGCCGTCTTCAGCCCAGCTTGCTTGAATCCAGTGGCAAAGTGAGCAAGGGACTCACGTCTGAGCATAGCCTGCCACACTTATGGCGGCCAAAAGCGGTACAAAAGGGGGTGGTAATGGACGGAGCATCTGAACCAATCAATCACTCACACCCAGTGGAAAGATCTGGGTTTAATCCATTACTGTTCTTTAGCCCACTCTGCCACCCCAGTTCAGACATGGCTATATGCAAATCAGTCTGACCCTGTGCCTCATGGGAACAGTCCAGCCCGAACTGCCAAGCCATGCCTTCCCTAGACCGGAAACAAGCTTCCGAGGACCGGTTTCTGGCATTCCAGCCGTCTTAAGCCCGGCTTGCTTGAATCCAGTGGCAAAGTGAGCAAGGGACTCACGTCTGAGCATACCCTGCCACACATATGGCGGCCAAAAGCGGTACAAAAGGGGGTAGTAATGGACGGAGCATCTGAACCAATCAAACAATCACACCCAGTCAAAAGATCTTGGTTTAATCCATCACTGTTCTTTAGCCCACTCTGCCACCCCAGTTCAGACATGGCTATATGCAAATCGGTCTGACCCTGTGCCTCATGGGAACAGTCCAGCCCAAACTGCCAAGCCATGCCTTCCCTGGACCGGAAACAAGCTTCCAAGGACCGGTTTCTGGCATTCCAGCCATCTTCAGCCCGGCTTGCTTGAATCCAGTGTCAAAGTGAGCAAGGGACTCACGTCTGAGCATACCCTGCCACACGTATGGCGGCCAAAAGCGGTACAAAAGGGGGTGGTAATGGACGGAGCATCTGAACCAATCAAACACTCACGCCCAGTCAAAAGATCTGGGTTTAATCCATTACCGTTCTTTAGCCCACTCTGCCACCCCAGTTCAGACATGGCTATATGCAAATCTTTCTGACCCTGTGCCTCATGGGAAGAGTCCTGCCCGAACTGCCAAGCCATGCCTTCCCTTAACCGGAAACCATCTTCTGAGAACCGGTTTCTGACATTCCAGCCGTCTTCAGCCCAGCTTGCTTGAATCCAGTGGCAAAGTGAGCAAGAGACTCACGTCTGAGCATACCCTGCCACACCTATGGCGGCTAAAAGCGGTACAAAAGGGAGTGGTAATGGACGGAGCATCTGAACCAATCAAACACTCACACCCAGTCAAAAGATCTGGGTTTAATCCATCACTGTTCCTTAGCCCACTCTGCCACCCCAGTTCAGACATGGCTATATGCAAATCAGTCTGACCCTGTGCCTCATGGGAACAGTCCAGCCCGAACTGCCAAGCCATGCCTTCCCTGGACCGGAAACAAGCTTCCGAGGACCGGTTTCTGGCATTCCAGCCATCTTCAGCCCGGCTTGGTTGAATCCAGTGGCAAAGTGAGCAAGGGACTCACGTCTGAGCATACCCTGCCACACTTATGGTCGGTATAAGCGGTACAAAAGGGGGTGGTAATGGACGGAGCATCTGAACCAATCAAACACTCACACCCAGTCAAAAGATCTGGCTTTAATCCATTACTGTTCTTTAGCCCACTCTGCCACCCCAGTTCAGACTTGGCTATATGCAAATCAGTCTGACCCTGTGCCTCATGGGAACAGTGCAGCCCAAACTGCCAAGCCATGCCTTCCCTGGACCTGAAACAAGCTTCCGAGGACCGGTTTCTGGCATTCCAGCCGTCTTCAGCCCGGCTTGCTTGAATCCAGTGGCAAAGTGAGCAAGGGACTCACGTCTGAGCATACCCTGCCACACTTATGGCGGCCAAAAGCGGTACAAAAGGGAGTGGTAATGGACGGAGCATCTGAACCAATCAAACACTCACACCCAGTCAAAAGATCTGGCTTTAATCCATTACTGTTCTTTAGCCCACTCTGCCACCCCAGTTCAGACTTGGCTATATGCAAATCAGTCTGACCCTGTGCCTCATGGGAACAGTCCAGCCCAAACTGCCAAGCCATGCCTTCCCTGGACCGGAAACAAGCTTCCGAGGACCGGTTTCTGGCATTCCGGCCATCTTCAGTCCGGCTTGCTTGAATCCAGTGTCAAAGTGAGCAAGGGACTCACGTCTGAGCATACCCTGCCACACGTATGGCGGCCAAAATCGGTACAAAAGGGGGTGGTAATGGACGGAGCATCTGAACCAATCAAACACTCACACCCAGTCAAAAGATCTGGGTTTAATCCATTACCGTTCTTTAGCCCACTCTGCCACCCCAGTTCAGACATGGCTATAAGCAAATCAGTCTGACCCTGTGCCTCATGGGAAGAGTCCTGCCCGAACTGCCAAGCCATGCCGTCCCTTGACCGGAAACCATCTTATGAGAACCGATTTCTGGCATTCCAGCTGTCTTCAGCCCGGCTTGCTTGAATCCAGTGGCAAAGTGAGCAAGAGACTCACGTCTGAGCATACCCTGCCACACCTATGGCGGCTAAAAGCGGTACAAAAGTGAGTGGTAATGGATGGAGCATCTGAACCAATCAAACACTCGCACCCAGTCAAAAGATCTGGGTTTAATCCATCACTGTTCCTTAGCCCACTCTGCCACCCCAGTTCAGACATGGCTATATGCAAATCAGTCTGGCCCTGTGCCTCATGGGAACAGTCCAGCCCGAACTGCCAAGCCATGCCTTCCCTGGACCGGAAACAAGCTTCCGAGGACCGGTTTCTGGCATTCCAGCCGTCTTCAGCCCGGCTTGGTTGAATCCAGTGGCAAAGTGAGCAAGGAACTCACGTCTGAGCATACCCTGCCACACTTATGGCGGGTATAAGCGGTACAAAAGGGGGTGGTAATGGACGGAGCATCTGAACCAAACAAACACTCACACCCAGTCAAAAGATCTGGGTTTAATCCATCACAGTTCTTTAGCTCACTCTGCCACCCCAGTTCAGACTTGGCTATATGCAAATCAGTCTGACCCTGTGCCTCATGGGAACAGTCCAGCCCAAACTGCCAAGCCATGCCTTCCCTGGACCGGAAACAAGCTTCCGAGGACCAGTTTCTGGCATTCCAGCCGTCTTCAGCCCGGCATGCTTGAATCCAGTGGCAAAGTGAGCATGGGACTCACGTCTGAGCATACCCTGCCACACTTATGGCGGCCAAAAGCGGTACAAAAGGGAGTGGTAATCGACGGAGCATCTGAACCAATCAAACACTCACACCCAGTCAAAAGATTTGGGATCCATCACCGTTCTTTAGCCCAATCTGCCACCCCAGTTCAGACATGGCTATATGCAAATCAGTCTGACCCTGTGCCTCATGGGAACAGTCCAGCCCGAACTGCCAAGCCATGCCTTCCCTGGACCGGAAACAAGCTTCCGAGGACCGGTTTCTGGCATTCCAGCCGTCTTCAGCCCGGCTTGCTTGAATCCAGTTGCAAAGTGAGCAAGGGACTCACGTCTGAGCATACCCGGCCACACTTATGGCGGCCAAAAGCGGTACAAAAGGGGGTGGTAATGGACGGAGCATCTGAACCAATCAAGCACTCACACCCAGTCAAAAGATCTGGGTTTAATCCATCACCGTTCTTTAACCCACTCTGCCACCCCAGTTCAGACATGGCTATATGCAAATCAGTCTGACCCTGTGCCTCATGGGAACAGTCCAGCCCGAACTGCCAAGCCATGCCTTCCCTGAACCGGAAACAAGCTTCCGAGGACCGGTTTCTGGCATTCCAGCCGTCTTCACCCAGGCTTGCTTGAATCCTGTGGCAAAGGGAGCAAGGGACTCACGTCTGAGCATACCCTGCCACACTTATGGCGGCCAAATGCGGTACAAAAGGGAGTGGTAATGGACGGAGCATCTGAACCAATCAAACACTCAGACCCAGTCAAAAGATCTGGGATCCATCACCGTTCTTTAGCCCACTCTGCCACCCCAGTTCAGACATGGCTATATGCAAATCAGTCTGACCCTGTGCCTCATGGGAACAGTCCAGCCCGAACTGCCAAGCCATGCCTTCCCTGGACCAGAAACAAGCTTCCGAGGACCGGCTTCTGGCATTCCAGCCGTCTTCAGCCCGGCTTGCTTGAATCCAGTGGCAAAGTGAGCAAGGGACTCACGTCTGAGCATACCCTGCCACACTTATGTCAGCTAAAAGCGGTACAAAAGGGGGTGGTAATCGACGGAGCATCTGAACCAATCAAACACTCACACCCAGTCAAAAGATCTGGGTTTAATCCATCACCGTTCTTTAGCTCACTCTGCCACCCCAGTTCAGACATGGCTATATGCAAATCAGTCTGATCCTGTGCCTCATGGGAACAGTCCAGCCCGAACTGCCAAGCCATGCCTTCCCTGGACCGGAAACAAGCTTCCGAGGACCGGTTTCTGTCATTCCAGCCGTCTTCAGCCCGGCTTGCTTGAATCCAGTGGCAAAGTGAGCAAGGGACTCACGTCTGAGCATACCCTGCCACACTTATGGCGGCCAAAAGCGGTACAAAAGGGGGTGGTAATGGACGGAGCATCTGAACTAATCAAACACTCACACCCAGTCAAAAGATCTGGGTTTAATCCATCACCGTTCTTTTGCCCACTCTGCCACCCCAGTTCAGACATGGCTATATGCAAATCAGTCTGACCCTGTGCCTCATGGGAACAGTCCAGCCCGAACTGCCAAGCCATGCCTTCCCCTGGACCGGAAACAAGCTTCCGAGGACCGGTTTCTGGCATTCCAGCCGTCTCCAGCCCGGCTTGCTTGAATCCAGTGGCAAAGTGAGCAAGGGACTCACGTCTGAGCATACCCTGCCACACTTATGGCGGCCAAAAGCGGTACAAAAGGGGGTGGTAATGGACGGAGCATCTGAACCAATCAATCACTCACACCCAGTGGAAAGATCTGGGTTTAATCCATCACTGTTCTTTAGCCCACTCTGCCACCCCAGTTCAGACATGGCTATATGCAAATCAGTCTGACCCTGTGCCTCATGGGAACAGTCCAGCCCGAACTGCCAAGCCATGCCTTCCCTAGATCGGAAACAAGCTTCCGAGGACCGGTTTCTGGCATTCCAGCCGTCTTAAGCCCGGCTTGCTTGAATCCAGTGGCAAAGTGAGCAAGGGACTCACGTCTGAGCATACCCTGCCACACATATGGCGGCCAAAAGCGGTACAAAAGGGGGTAGTAATGGACGGAGCATCTGAACCAATCAAACAATCACACCCAGTCAAAAGATCTGGGTTTAATCCATCACTGTTCTTTAGCCCACTCTGCCACCCCAGTTCAGACATGGCTATATGCAAATCAGTCCGACCCTGTGCCTCATGGGAACCGTCCAGCCCGAACTGCCAAGCCATGCCTTCCCTGGACCTGAAACAAGCTTCCGAGGACTGGATTCTGGCATTCCAGCCGTCTTCAGCCGGGCTTGCTTGAATCCAGTGGCAAAGTGAGCAAGGGACTCACGTCTGAGCATACCCTGCCACACTTATGGCGGCCAAAAGCAGTACAAAAGGGGGTGGTAATGGACGGAGCATCTGATCCAATCAAACACTCACACCCACTCAAAAGATCTGGGATCCATCACCGTTCTTTAGCCCACTCTGCCACCCCAGTTCAGACATGGCTATATGCAAATCAGTCTGACCCTGTGCCTCATGGGAACAGTCCAGCCCGAACTGCCAAGCCATGCCTTCTCTGGACCGGAAACAAGCTTCCGAGGACCGGTTTCTGGCATTCCAGCCGTCTTCAGCCCGGCTTGCTTGAATCCAGTGGCAAAGTGAGCAAAGGACTCAGGTCTGAGCATACCCTGCCACACTTATGGTGGCCAAAAGCGGTACAAAAGGGAGTGGTAATGGACGGAGCATCTGAACCAATCAAACACTCACACCCAGTCAAAAGATCTGGCTTTAATCCATTACTGTTCTTTAGCTCACTCTGCCACCCCAGTTCAGACATGGCTATATGCAAATCAGTCTGATCCTGTGCCTCATGGGAACAGTCCAGCCCGAACTGCCAAGCCATGCCTTCCCTGGACCGGAAACAAGCTTCCGAGGACCGGTTTCTGTCATTCCAGCCGTCTTCAGCCCAGCTTGCTTGAATCCAGTGGCAAAGTGAGCAAGGGACTCACGTCTGAGCATACCCTGCCACACTTATGGCGGCCAAAAGCGGTACAAAAGGGGTGGTAATGGACGGAGCATCTGAACTAATCAAACACTCACACCCAGTCAAAAGATCTGGGTTTAATCCATCACCGTTCTTTAGCCCACTCTGCCACCCCAGTTCAGACATGGCTATATGCAAATCAGTCTGACCCTGTGCCTCATGGGAACAGTCCAGCCCGAACTGCCAAGCCATGCCTTCCCCTGGACCGGAAACAAGCTTCCGAGGACCGGTTTCTGGCATTCCAGCCGTCTTCAGCCCGGCTTGCTTGAATCCAGTGGCAAAGTGAGCAAGGGACTCACGTCTGAGCATACCCTGCCACACTTATGGCGGCCAAAAGCGGTACAAAAGGGGGTGGTAATGGACGGAGCATCTGAACCAATCAATCACTCACACCCAGTGGAAAGATCTGGGTTTAATCCATCACTGTTCTTTAGCCCACTCTGCCACCCCAGTTCAGACATGGCTATATGCAAATCAGTCTGACCCTGTGCCTCATGGGAACAGTCCAGCCCGAACTGCCAAGCCATGCCTTCCCTAGACCGGAAACAAGCTTCCGAGGACCGGTTTCTGGCATTCCAGCCGTCTTAAGCCCGGCTTGCTTGAATGCAGTGGCAAAGTGAGCAAGGGACTCACGTCTGAGCATACCCTGCCACACATATGGCGGCCAAAAGCGGTACAAAAGGGGGTAGTAATGGACGGAGCATCTGAACCAATCAAACAATCACACCCACTCAAAAGATCTGGGTTTAATCCATCACTGTTCTTTAGCCCACTCTGCCACCCCAGTTCAGACATGGCTATATGCAAATCAGTCTGACCCTGTGCCTCATGGGAACCGTCCAGCCCGAACTGCCAAGCCATGCCTTCCCTGGACCTGAAACAAGCTTCCGAGGACTGGATTCTGGCATTCCGGCCGTCTTCAGCCGGGCTTGCTTGAATCCAGTGGCAAAGTGAGCAAGGGACTCACGTCTGAGCATACCCTGCCACACTTATGGCGGCCAAAAGCAGTACAAAAGGGGGTGGTAATGGACGGAGCATCTGATCCAATCAAACACTCACACCCACTCAAAAGATCTGGGATCCATCACCGTTCTTTAGCCCACTCTGCCACCCCAGTTCAGACATGGCTATATGCAAATCAGTCTGACCCTGTGCCTCATGGGAACAGTCCAGCCCGAACTGCCAAGCCATGCCTTCTCTGGACCGGAAACAAGCTTCCGAGGACCGGTTTCTGGCATTCCAGCCGTCTTCAGCCCGGCTTGCTTGAATCCAGTGGCAAAGTGAGCAAGGGACTCACGTCTGAGCATACCCTGCCACACTTATGGTGGCCAAAAGCGGTACAAAAGGGAGTGGTAATGGACGGAGCATCTGAACCAATCAAACACTCACACCCAGTCAAAAGATCTGGCTTTAATCCATTACTGTTCTTTAGCCCACTCTGCCACCCCAGTTCAGACTTGGCTATATGCAAATCAGTCTGACCCTGTGCCTCATGGGAACAGTCCAGCCCAAACTGCCAAGCCATGCCTTCCCTGGACCGGAAACAAGCATCCAAGGACCGGTTTCTGGCATTCCAGCCATCTTCAGCCCGGCTTGCTTGAATCCAGTGTCAAAGTGAGCAAGGGACTCACGTCTGACCATACCCTGCCACACGTATGGCGGCCAAAAGCGGTACAAAAGGGGGTGGTAATGGACGGAGCATCTGAACCAATCAAACACTCACACCCAGTCAAAAGATCTGGGTTTAATCCATTACCGTTCTTTAGCCCACTCTGCCACCCCAGTTCAGACATGGCTCTATGCAAATCAGTCTGACCCTGTGCCTCATGGGAAGAGTCCTGCCCGAACTGCCAAGCCATGCCTTCCCTTGACCGGAAACCATCTTCTGAGAACCGGTTTCTGACATTCCAGCCATCTTCAGCCCAGCTTGCTTGAATCCAGTGGCAAAGTGAGCAAGAGACTCACGTCTGAGCATACCCTGCCACACCTATGGCGGCTAAAAGCGGTACAAAAGGGAGTGGTAATGGACGGAGCATCTGAACCAATCAAACACTCACACCCAGTCAAAAGATCTGGGTTTAATCCATCACTGTTCCTTAGCCCACTCTGCCACCCCAGTTCAGACATGGCTATATGCAAATCAGTCTGACCCTGTGCCTCATGGGAACAGTCCAGCCCGAACTGCCAAGCCATGCCTTCCCTGGACCGGAAACAAGCTTCAGAGGACCGGTTTCTGGCATTCCAGCCGTCTTCAGCCCGGCTTGGTTGAATCCAGTGGAAAAGTGAGCAAGGGACTCACGTCTGAGCATACCCTGCCACACTTATGGCGGGTATAAGTGGTACAAAAGGGGGTGGTAATGGATGGAGCATCTGAACCAATCAAACACTCACACCCAGTCAAAAGATCTGGCTTTAATCCATTACTGTTCTTTAGCCCACTCTGCCACCCCAGTTCAGACTTGGCTATATGCAAATCACTCTGACCCTGTGCCTCATGGGAACAGTCCAGCCCAAACTGCCAAGCCATGCCTTCCCTGGACCTGAAACAAGCTTCCGAGGACCGGTTTCTGGCATTCCAGCCGTCTTCAGCCCGGCTTGCTTGAATCCAGTGGCAAAGTGAGCAAGGGACTCACGTCTGAGCATACCCTGCCACACGTATGGCGGCCAAAAGCGGTACAAAAGGGGGTGGTAATGGACGGAGCATCTGAACCAATCAAACACTCACACCCAGTCAAAAGATCTGGGTTTAATCCATTACCGTTCTTTAGCCCACTCTGCCACCCCAGTTCAGACATGGCTATATGCAAATCAGTCTGACCCTGTGCCTCATGGGAAGAGTCCTGCCCGAACTGCCAAGCCATGCCGTCCCTTGACCGGAAACCATCTTCTAAGAACCGATTTCTGGCATTCCAGCCGTCTTCAGCCCGGCTTGCTTGAATCCAGTGGCAAAGTGAGCAAGAGACTCACGTCTGAGCATACCCTGCCACACCTATGGCGGCTAAAAGCGGTACAAAAGGGAGTGGTAATGGACGGAGCATCTGAACCAATCAAACACTCACACCCAGTCAAAAGATCTGGGTTTAATCCATCACTGTTCCTTAGCCCACTTTGCCACCCCAGTTCAGACATGGCTATATGCAAATCAGTCTGGCCCTGTGCCTCATGGGAAGAGTCCTGCCCGAACTGCCAAGCCATGCCGTCCCTTGACCGGAAACAAGCTTCAGAGGACCGGTTTCTGGCATTCCAGCCGTCTTCAGCCCGGCTTGGTTGAATCCAGTGGCAAAGTGAGCAAGGGACTCACGTCTGAGCATACCCTGCCACACTTATGGCGGGTATAAGTGGTACAAAAGGGGGTGGTAATGGATGGAGCATCTGAACCAATCAAACACTCACACCCAGTCAAAAGATCTGGCTTTAATCCATTACTGTTCTTTAGCCCACTCTGCCACCCCAGTTCAGACTTGGCTATATGCAAATCACTCTGACCCTGTGCCTCATGGGAACAGTCCAGCCCAAACTGCCAAGCCATGCCTTCCCTGGACCTGAAACAAGCTTCCGAGGACCGGTTTCTGGCATTCCAGCCGTCTTCAGCCCGGCTTGCTTGAATCCAGTGGCAAAGTGAGCAAGGGACTCACGTCTGAGCATACCCTGCCACACGTATGGCGGCCAAAAGCGGTACAAAAGGGGGTGGTAATGGACGGAGCATCTGAACCAATCAAACACTCACACCCAGTCAAAAGATCTGGGTTTAATCCATTACCGTTCTTTAGCCCACTCTGCCACCCCAGTTCAGACATGGCTATATGCAAATCAGTCTGACCCTGTGCCTCATGGGAAGAGTCCTGCCCGAACTGCCAAGCCATGCCGTCCCTTGACCGGAAACCATCTTCTGAGAACCGATTTCTGGCATTCCAGCCGTCTTCAGCCCGGCTTGCTTGAATCCAGTGGCAAAGTGAGCAAGAGACTCACGTCTGAGCATACCCTGCCACACCTATGGCGGCTAAAAGCGGTACAAAAGGGAGTGGTAATGGACGGAGCATCTGAACCAATCAAACACTCACACCCAGTCAAAAGATCTGGGTTTAATCCATCACTGTTCCTTATCCCACTTTGCCACCCCAGTTCAGACATGGCTATATGCAAATCAGTCTGGCCCTGTGCCTCATAGGAACAGTCCAGCCCGAACTGCCAAGCCATGCCTTCCCTGGACCGGAAACAAGCTTCCGAGGACCGGTTTCTGGCATTCCAGCCGTCTTCAGCCCGGCTTGGTTGAGTCCAGTGGCAAAGTGAGCAAGGGACTCACGTCTGAGCATACCCTGCCACACTTATGGCGGGTATAAGCGGTACAAAAGGGGGTGGTAATGGACGGAGCATCTGAACCAAACAAACACTCACACCCAGTCAAAAGATCTGGGTTTAATCCATCACAGTTCTTTAGCTCACTCTGCCACCCCAGTTCAGACTTGGCTATATGCAAATCAGTCTGACCCTGTGCCTCATGGGAACAGTCCAGCCCAAACTGCCAAGCCATGCCTTCCCTGGACCGGAAACAAGCTTCCGAGGACCGGTTTCTGGCATTCCAGCCATCTTCAGCCCGGCATGCTTGAATCCAGTGGCAGAGTGAGCATGGGACTCACGTCTGAGCATACCCTGCCACACTTATGGCGGCCAAAAGCGGTACAAAAGGGAGTGGTAATGGACGGAGCATCTGAACCAATCAAACACTCATACCCAGTCAAAAGATCTGGGATCCATCACCGTTCTTTAGCCCACTCAGCCACCCCAGTTCAGACATGGCTATATGCAAATCAGTCTGACCCTGTGCCTCATGGGAACAGTCCAGCCCGAACTGCCAAGCCATGCCTTCCCTCGACCGGAAACAAGCTTCCGAGGACCGGTTTCTGGCATTCCAGCCGTCTTCAGCCCGGCTTGCTTGAATCCAGTTGCAAAGTGAGCAAGGGACTCACGTCTGAGCATACCCGGCCACACTTATGGCGGCCAAAAGCGGTACAAAAGGGAGTGGTAATGGACGGAGCATCTGAACCAATCAAGCACTCACACCCAGTCAAAAGATCTGGGTTTAATCCATCACTGTTCTTTAACCCACTCTGCCACCCCAGTTCAGACATGGCTATATGCAAATCAGTCTGACCCTGTGCCTCATGGGAACAGTCCAGCCCGAACTGCCAAGCCATGCCTTCCCTGGACCGGAAACAAGCTTCCGAGGACCGGTTTCTGGCATTCCAGCCGTCTTCACCCAGGCTTGCTTGAATCCAGTGGCAAAGGGAGCAAGTGACTCACGTCTGAGCATACCCTGCCACACTTATGGCGGCCAAATGCGGTACAAAAGGGAGTGGTAATGGACGGAGCATCTGAACCAATCAAACACTCAGACCCAGTCAAAAGATCTGGGATCCATCACCGTTCTTTAGCCCACTCTGCCACCCCAGTTCAGACATGGCTATATGCAAATCAGTCTGACCCTGTGCCTCATGGGAAGAGTCCTGCCCGAACTGCCAAGCCATGCCTTCCCTTGACCGGAAACCATCTTCTGAGAACCGGTTTCTGACATTCCAGCCATCTTCAGCCCAGCTTGCTTGAATCCAGTGGCAAAGTGAGCAAGAGACTCACGTCTGAGCATACCCTGCCACACCTATGGCGGCTAAAAGCGGTACAAAAGGGAGTGGTAATGGACGGAGCATCTGAACCAATCAAACACTCACACCCAGTCAAAAGATCTGGGTTTAATCCATCACTGTTCCTTAGCCCACTCTGCCACCCCAGTTCAGACATGGCTATATGCAAATCAGTCTGACCCTGTGCCTCATGGGAACAGTCCAGCCCGAACTGCCAAGCCATGCCTTCCCTGGACCGGAAACAAGCTTCAGAGGACCGGTTTCTGGCATTCCAGCCGTCTTCAGCCCGGCTTGGTTGAATCCAGTGGAAAAGTGAGCAAGGGACTCACGTCTGAGCATACCCTGCCACACTTATGGCGGGTATAAGTGGTACAAAAGGGGGTGGTAATGGATGGAGCATCTGAACCAATCAAACACTCACACCCAGTCAAAAGATCTGGCTTTAATCCATTACTGTTCTTTAGCCCACTCTGCCACCCCAGTTCAGACTTGGCTATATGCAAATCACTCTGACCCTGTGCCTCATGGGAACAGTCCAGCCCAAACTGCCAAGCCATGCCTTCCCTGGACCTGAAACAAGCTTCCGAGGACCGGTTTCTGGCATTCCAGCCGTCTTCAGCCCGGCTTGCTTGAATCCAGTGGCAAAGTGAGCAAGGGACTCACGTCTGAGCATACCCTGCCACACGTATGGCGGCCAAAAGCGGTACAAAAGGGGGTGGTAATGGACGGAGCATCTGAACCAATCAAACACTCACACCCAGTCAAAAGATCTGGGTTTAATCCATTACCGTTCTTTAGCCCACTCTGCCACCCCAGTTCAGACATGGCTATATGCAAATCAGTCTGACCCTGTGCCTCATGGGAAGAGTCCTGCCCGAACTGCCAAGCCATGCCGTCCCTTGACCGGAAACCATCTTCTAAGAACCGATTTCTGGCATTCCAGCCGTCTTCAGCCCGGCTTGCTTGAATCCAGTGGCAAAGTGAGCAAGAGACTCACGTCTGAGCATACCCTGCCACACCTATGGCGGCTAAAAGCGGTACAAAAGGGAGTGGTAATGGACGGAGCATCTGAACCAATCAAACACTCACACCCAGTCAAAAGATCTGGGTTTAATCCATCACTGTTCCTTAGCCCACTTTGCCACCCCAGTTCAGACATGGCTATATGCAAATCAGTCTGGCCCTGTGCCTCATGGGAAGAGTCCTGCCCGAACTGCCAAGCCATGCCGTCCCTTGACCGGAAACAAGCTTCAGAGGACCGGTTTCTGGCATTCCAGCCGTCTTCAGCCCGGCTTGGTTGAATCCAGTGGCAAAGTGAGCAAGGGACTCACGTCTGAGCATACCCTGCCACACTTATGGCGGGTATAAGTGGTACAAAAGGGGGTGGTAATGGATGGAGCATCTGAACCAATCAAACACTCACACCCAGTCAAAAGATCTGGCTTTAATCCATTACTGTTCTTTAGCCCACTCTGCCACCCCAGTTCAGACTTGGCTATATGCAAATCACTCTGACCCTGTGCCTCATGGGAACAGTCCAGCCCAAACTGCCAAGCCATGCCTTCCCTGGACCTGAAACAAGCTTCCGAGGACCGGTTTCTGGCATTCCAGCCGTCTTCAGCCCGGCTTGCTTGAATCCAGTGGCAAAGTGAGCAAGGGACTCACGTCTGAGCATACCCTGCCACACGTATGGCGGCCAAAAGCGGTACAAAAGGGGGTGGTAATGGACGGAGCATCTGAACCAATCAAACACTCACACCCAGTCAAAAGATCTGGGTTTAATCCATTACCGTTCTTTAGCCCACTCTGCCACCCCAGTTCAGACATGGCTATATGCAAATCAGTCTGACCCTGTGCCTCATGGGAAGAGTCCTGCCCGAACTGCCAAGCCATGCCGTCCCTTGACCGGAAACCATCTTCTGAGAACCGATTTCTGGCATTCCAGCCGTCTTCAGCCCGGCTTGCTTGAATCCAGTGGCAAAGTGAGCAAGAGACTCACGTCTGAGCATACCCTGCCACACCTATGGCGGCTAAAAGCGGTACAAAAGGGAGTGGTAATGGACGGAGCATCTGAACCAATCAAACACTCACACCCAGTCAAAAGATCTGGGTTTAATCCATCACTGTTCCTTATCCCACTTTGCCACCCCAGTTCAGACATGGCTATATGCAAATCAGTCTGGCCCTGTGCCTCATAGGAACAGTCCAGCCCGAACTGCCAAGCCATGCCTTCCCTGGACCGGAAACAAGCTTCCGAGGACCGGTTTCTGGCATTCCAGCCGTCTTCAGCCCGGCTTGGTTGAGTCCAGTGGCAAAGTGAGCAAGGGACTCACGTCTGAGCATACCCTGCCACACTTATGGCGGGTATAAGCGGTACAAAAGGGGGTGGTAATGGACGGAGCATCTGAACCAAACAAACACTCACACCCAGTCAAAAGATCTGGGTTTAATCCATCACAGTTCTTTAGCTCACTCTGCCACCCCAGTTCAGACTTGGCTATATGCAAATCAGTCTGACCCTGTGCCTCATGGGAACAGTCCAGCCCAAACTGCCAAGCCATGCCTTCCCTGGACCGGAAACAAGCTTCCGAGGACCGGTTTCTGGCATTCCAGCCATCTTCAGCCCGGCATGCTTGAATCCAGTGGCAGAGTGAGCATGGGACTCACGTCTGAGCATACCCTGCCACACTTATGGCGGCCAAAAGCGGTACAAAAGGGAGTGGTAATGGACGGAGCATCTGAACCAATCAAACACTCATACCCAGTCAAAAGATCTGGGATCCATCACCGTTCTTTAGCCCACTCAGCCACCCCAGTTCAGACATGGCTATATGCAAATCAGTCTGACCCTGTGCCTCATGGGAACAGTCCAGCCCGAACTGCCAAGCCATGCCTTCCCTCGACCGGAAACAAGCTTCCGAGGACCGGTTTCTGGCATTCCAGCCGTCTTCAGCCCGGCTTGCTTGAATCCAGTTGCAAAGTGAGCAAGGGACTCACGTCTGAGCATACCCGGCCACACTTATGGCGGCCAAAAGCGGTACAAAAGGGAGTGGTAATGGACGGAGCATCTGAACCAATCAAGCACTCACACCCAGTCAAAAGATCTGGGTTTAATCCATCACTGTTCTTTAACCCACTCTGCCACCCCAGTTCAGACATGGCTATATGCAAATCAGTCTGACCCTGTGCCTCATGGGAACAGTCCAGCCCGAACTGCCAAGCCATGCCTTCCCTGGACCGGAAACAAGCTTCCGAGGACCGGTTTCTGGCATTCCAGCCGTCTTCACCCAGGCTTGCTTGAATCCAGTGGCAAAGGGAGCAAGTGACTCACGTCTGAGCATACCCTGCCACACTTATGGCGGCCAAATGCGGTACAAAAGGGAGTGGTAATGGACGGAGCATCTGAACCAATCAAACACTCAGACCCAGTCAAAAGATCTGGGATCCATCACCGTTCTTTAGCCCACTCTGCCACCCCAGTTCAGACATGGCTATATGCAAATCAGTCTGACCCTGTGCCTCATGGGAACAGTCCAGCCCGAACTGCCAAGCCATGCCTTCCCTGGACCAGAAACAAGCTTCCGAGGACCGGCTTCTGGCATTCCAGCCGTCTTCAGCCCAGCTTGCTTGAATCCAGTGGCAAAGTGAGCAAGGGACTCACGTCTGAGCATACCCTGCCACACTTATGTCAGCTAAAAGCGGTACAAAAGGGGGGTGGTAATGGACGGAGCATCTGAACCAATCAAACACTCACACCCAGTCAAAAGATCTGGGTTTAATCCATCACCGTTCTTTAGCTCACTCTGCCACCCCAGTTCAGACATGGCTATATGCATATCAGTCTGACCCTGTGCCTCATGGGAACAGTCCAGCCCGAACTGCCAAGCCATGCCTTCCCTGGACTGGAAACAAGCTTCCGAGGACCGGTTTCTGTCATTCCAGCCGTCTTCAGCCCGGCTTGCTTGAATCCAGTGGCAAAGTGAGCAAGGGACTCACGTCTGAGCATACCCTGCCACACTTATGGCGGCTAAAAGCGGTACAAAAGGGGGTGGTAATGGACGGAGCATCTGAACTAATCAAACACTCACACCCAGTCAAAAGATCTGGGTTTAATCCATCACCGTTCTTTAGCCCACTCTGCCACCCCAGTTCAGACATGGCTATATGCAAATCAGTCTGACCCTGTGCCTCATGGGAACAGTCCAGCCCGAACTGCCAAGCCATGCCTTCCCCTGGACCGGAAACAAGCTTCCGAGGACCGGTTTCTGGCATTCCAGCCGTCTTCAGCCCGGCTTGCTTGAATCCAGTGGCAAAGTGAGCAAGGGACTCACGTCTGAGCATACCCTGCCACACTTATGGCGGCCAAAAGCGGTACAAAAGGGGGTGGTAATGGACGGAGCATCTGAACCAATCAATCACTCACACCCATTGGAAAGATCTGGGTTTAATCCATCACTGTTCTTTAGCCCACTCTGCCAACCCAGTTCAGACATGGCTATATGCAAATCAGTCTGACCCTGTGCCTCATGGGAACAGTCCAGCCCGAACTGCCAAGCCATGCCTTCCCTAGACCGGAAACAAGCTTCCGAGGACCGGTTTCTGGCATTCCAGCCGTCTTCAGCCCGGCTTGCTTGAATCCAGTGGCAAAGTGAGCAAGGGACTCACGTCTGAGCATACCCTGCCACACATATGGCGGCCAAAAGCGGTACAAAAGGGGGTAGTAATGGACGGAGCATCTGAACCAATCAAACAATCACACCCAGTCAAAAGATCTGGGTTTAATCCATCACCGTTCTTTAGCCCACTCTGCCACCCCAGTTCAGACATGGCTATATGCAAATCAGTCTGACCCTGTGCCTCATGGGAACCGTCCAGCCCGAACTGCCAAGCCATGCCTTCCCTGGACCTGAAACAAGCTTCCGAGGACTGGATTCTGGCATTCCAGCCGTCTTCAGCCGGGCTTGCTTGAATCCAGTGGCAAAGTGAGCAAGGGACTCACGTCTGAGCATACCCTGCCACACTTATGGCGGCCAAAAGCGGTACAAAAGGGGGTGGTAATGGACGGAGCATCTGATCCAATCAAACACTCACACCCACTCAAAAGATCTGGGATCCATCACCGTTCTTTAGCCCACTCTGCCACCCCAGTTCAGACATGGCTATAGGCAAATCAGTCTGACCCTGTGCCTCATGGGAACAGTCCAGCCCGAACTGCCAAGCCATGCCTTCTCTGGACCGGAAACAAGCTTCTGAGGACCGGTTTCTGGCATTCCAGCCGTCTTCAGCCCGGCTTGCTTGAATCCAGTGGCAAAGTGAGCAAGGGACTCACGTCTGAGCATACCCTGCCAAACTTATGGCGGCCAAAAGCGGTACAAAAGGGAGTGGTAATGGACGGAGCATCTGAACCAATCAAACACTCACACCCAGTCAAAAGATCTGGCATTAATCCATTACTGTTCGTTAGCCCACTCTGCCACCCCAGTTCAGACTTGGCTATATGCAAATCAGTGTGACCCTGTGCCTCATGGGAACAGTCCAGCCCAAACTGCCAAGCCATGCCTTCCCTGGACCGGAAACAAGCTTCCGAGGACCGGTTTCTGGCATGCCAGCCATCTTCAGCCCGGCTTGCTTGAATCCAGTGTCAAAGTGAGCAAGGGACTCACGTCTGAGCATACCCTGCCACACGTATGGCGGCCAAAAGCGGTACAAAAGGGGGTGGTAATGGACGGAGCATCTGAACCAATCAAACACTCACACCCAGTCAAAAGATCTGGGTTTAATCCATTACCGTTCTTTAGCCCACTCTGCCACCCCAGTTCAGACATGGCTATATGCAAATCAGTCTGACCCTGTGCCTCATGGGAAGAGTCCTGCCCGAACTGCCAAGCCATGCCTTCCCTTGACCGGAAACCATCTTCTGAGAACCGGTTTCTGGCATTCCAGCCATCTTCAGCCCGGCTTGCTTGAATCCAGTGGCAAAGTGAGCAAGAGACTCACGTCTGAGCATACCCTGCCACACCTATGGCGGCTAAAAGCGGTACAAAAGGGAGTGGTAATGGACGGAGCATCTGAACCAATCAAACACTCACACCCAGTCAAAAGATCTGGGTTTAATCCATCACTGTTCCTTAGCCCACTCTGCCACCCCAGTTCAGACATGGCTATATGCAAATCAGTCTGACCCTGTGCCTCATGGGAACAGTTCAGCCCGAACTGCCAAGCCATGCCTTCTCTGGACCGGAAACAAGCTTCCGAGGTCCGGTTTCTGGCATTCCAGCCGTCTTCAGCCCGGCTTGCTTGAAACCAGTGGCAAAGGGAGCCAGGGACTCATGTCTGGGCATACCCTGCCACACTTATGGCGGCTAAAAGCGGTACAAAAGGGGGTGGTAATGGACGGAGCATCTGAACCAATCAAACACTCACACCCAGTCAAAATATCTGGGTTTAATCCATCACCGTTCTTTAGCCCACTCTGCCACCCCAGTTCAGACATGGCTATATGCAAATCAGTCTGACCCTGTGCATCATGGGAACAGTCCAGCCCGAACTGCCAAGCCATGTCTTCCCTGGACCGGAAACAAGCTTCCGAGGACCGGTTTCTGGCATTCCAGCCGTCTTCAGCCCAGGTTGCTTGAATCCAGTGGCAAAGTGAGCAAGGGACTCACGTCTGAGCATACCCTGCCACACTTATCGCGGCTAAAATCGGTACAAAAGGGGGTGGTAATGGACGGAGCATCTGAACCAATCAAACACTCACACCCAGTCAAAATATCTGGGTTTAATCCATCACCGTTCTTTTGCCCACTCTGCCACCCCAGTTCAGACATGGCTATATGCAAATCAGTCTGACCCTGTGCATCATGGGAACAGTCCAGCCCGAACTGCCAAGCCATGCCTTCCCTGGAACGGAAACAAGCTTCTGAGGACCGGTTTCTGGCATTCCAGCCGTCTTCAGCCCGACTTGCTTGAATCCAGTGGCAAAGTGAGCAAGGGGCTCACGTCTGAGCATACCCTGCCACACTTATGGCGGCCAAAAGCGGTACAAAAGGAGGTGGTAATGGACGGAGCATCTGAACCAATCAAACACTCACACCCAGTCAAAAGATCTGGGTTTAATCCATCACCGTTCTTTAGCCCACTCTGCCACCCAGGTTCAGACATGGCTATATGCAAATCAGTCTGACCCTGTTCCTCATGGGAACAGTCCAGCCCGAACTGCCAAGCCATGCCTTCCCTGGACCGGAACAAGCGTTCGAGGACCGGTTTCTAGCATTCCAGCCGTCTTCACCCAGGCTTGCTTGAATCCAGTGGCAAAGGGAGCAAGTGACTCACGTCTGAGCATACCCTGCCACACTTATGGCGGCCAAATGCGGTACAAAAGGGAGTGGTAATGGACGGAGCATCTGAACCAATCAAACACTCAGACCCAGTCAAAAGATCTGGGATCCATCACCGTTCTTTAGCCCACTCTGCCACCCCAGTTCAGACATGGCTATATGCAAATCAGTCTGACCCTGTGCCTCATGGGAACAGTCCAGCCCGAACTGCCAAGCCATGCCTTCCCTGGACCAGAAACAAACTTCCGAGGACCGGCTTCTGGCATTCCAGCCGTCTTCAGCCCGGCTTGCTTGAATCCAGTGGCAAAGTGAGCAAGGGACTCACGTCTGAGCATACCCTGCCACACTTATGTCAGCTAAAAGCGGTACAAAAGGGGGGTGGTAATGGACGGAGCATCTGAACCAATCAAACACTCACACCCAGTCAAAAGATCTGGGTTTAATCCATCACCGTTCTTTAGCTCACTCTGCCACCCCAGTTCAGACATGGCTATATGCATATCAGTCTGACCCTGTGCCTCATGGGAACAGTCCAGCCCGAACTGCCAAGCCATGCCTTCCCTGGACCGGAAACAAGCTTCCGAGGACCGGTTTCTGTCATTCCAGCCGTCTTCAGCCCGGCTTGCTTGAATCCAGTGGCAAAGTGAGCAAGGGACTCACGTCTGAGCATACCCTGCCACACTTATGGCGGCTAAAAGCGGTACAAAAGGGGGTGGTAATGGACGGAGCATCTGAACTAATCAAACACTCACACCCAGTCAAAAGATCTGGGTTTAATCCATCACCGTTCTTTAGCCCACTCTGCCACCCCAGTTCAGACATGGCTATATGCAAATCAGTCTGACCCTGTGCCTCATGGGAACAGTCCAGCCCGAACTGCCAAGCCATGCCTTCCCCTGGACCGGAAACAAGCTTCCGAGGACCGGTTTCTGGCATTCCAGCCGTCTTCAGCCAGGCTTGCTTGAATCCAGTGGCAAAGTGAGCAAGGGACTCACGTCTGAGCATACCCTGCCACACTTATGGCGGCCAAAAGCGGTACAAAAGGGGGTGGTAATGGACGGAGCATCTGAACCAATCAATCACTCACACCCATTGGAAAGATCTGGGTTTAATCCATCACTGTTCTTTAGCCCACTCTGCCAACCCAGTTCAGACATGGCTATATGCAAATCAGTCTGACCCTGTGCCTCATGGGAACAGTCCAGCCCGAACTGCCAAGCCATGCCTTCCCTAGACCGGAAACAAGCTTCCGAGGACCGGTTTCTGGCATTCCAGCCGTCTTCAGCCCGGCTTGCTTGAATCCAGTGGCAAAGTGAGCAAGGGACTCACGTCTGAGCATACCCTGCCACACATATGGCGGCCAAAAGCGGTACAAAAGGGGGTAGTAATGGACGGAGCATCTGAACCAATCAAACAATCACACCCAGTCAAAAGATCTGGGTTTAATCCATCACCGTTCTTTAGCCCACTCTGCCACCCCAGTTCAGACATGGCTATATGCAAATCAGTCTGACCCTGTGCCTCATGGGAAGAGTCCTGCCCGAACTGCCAAGCCATGCCTTCCCTGGACCGGAAACCATCTTCTGAGAACCGGTTTCTGGCATTCCAGCCGTCTTCAGCCCGGCTTGCTTAAATCCAGTGGCAAAGTGAGCAAGGGACTCATGTCTGGGAATACCCTGCCACACTTATGGCGGCCAAAAGCGGTACAAAAGGGGGTGGTAATGGACGGAGCATCTGAACCAATCAAACACTCACACCCAGTCAAAAGATCTGGGTTTAATCCATCACCGTTCTTTTGCCCACTCTGCCACCCCAGTTCAGACATGGCTATATGCAAATCAGTCTGACCCTGTGCCTCATGGGAACAGCCCAGCCCGAACTGCCAAGCCATGCCTTCCCTGTACCGGAAACAAGCTTCAGAGGACTGGTTTCTGGCATTCCAGCCGTCTTCAGCCCCGCTTGCTTGAATCCAGTGGCAAAGTGAGCAAGGGACTCACGTCTGAGCATACCCTGCCACACTTATGGCGGCCAAAAGCGGTACAAAAGGGAATGGTAATGAACAGAGCATCTGAACCAATCAAACACTCACACCCAGTCAAAAGATCCGGGATCCATCACCGTTCTTTAGCCCACTCTGCCACCCCAGTTCATACATGGCTATATGCAAATCAGTCTGACCCTGTGCCTCATGGGAACAGTCCAGCCCGAACTGCCAAGCCATGCCTTCCCTGGACCGGAAAAAAGCTTCCGGAGACCAGTTTCTGGCATTCCAGCCGTCTTCAGCCCGGCTTGCTTGAATCCAGTTGCAAAGTAAGCAATCGACTCACGTCTGAGCATACCCTGCCACACTTATGGCGGCTAAAAGCAGTACAAAAGGGGGTGGTAATGGACAGAGCATCTGAACCAATCAAACACTCACACCCAGTCAAAATATGTGGGTTTAATCCATCACCGTTCTTTAGCCCACTCTGCCACCCCAGTTCAGACATGGCTATATGCAAATCAGTCTGACTCTGTGCCTCATGGGAACAGTCCAGCCCGAACTGCCAAGCCATGCCTTCCCTGGACCGGAAACGAGCTTCCGAGGACCCGTTTCTGGCATTCCAGCCGTATTCAGCCCGGCTTGCTTAAATCCAGTGGCAAAGTGAGCAAGGGACTCACGTCTGAGCATACCCTGCCACACTTATGGCGGCCAAAAGTGGTACAAAAGGGGGTGGTAATGGACGGAGCATCTGAACTAATCCAACACTCATACCCAGTCAAAAGATCTGGGTTTAATCCATCACCGTTCTTTAGCCCACTCTGCCACCCCAGATCAGACTTGGCTATATGCAAATCAGTCTGACCCTGTGCCTCATGGGAACAGTCCAGCCCGAACTGCCAAGCCATGCCTTCCCTGGACCAGAAACAAGCTTCTGAGGACCGGTTTCTGGCATTCCAGCCGTCTTCAGCCCGGCTTGCTTGAATCCAGTGGCAAAGTGAGCAAGGGACTCACGTCTGAGCATACCCTGCCACACTTATGGCGGCCAAAAGCGGTGGGTGATAATGGACGGAGCAAGGGACTCACGTCTGAGCATACCCTGCCAACTTAGGGCGAACAAAGAAAAACCAAAGGGGATGATGGACGGAGCATCTGAACCAATCAAACACTCACACCCAGTCAAAAGATCTGGGATCCATCACCGTCCTTAGCCCACTCTGCCACCCCAGTTCATACATGGCTATATGCAAATCAGTCTGACCCTGTGCCTCATAGGAACAGTCCAGCCCGAACTGCCAAGCCATGCCTTCCCTGGACCGGAAACAAGCTTCTGGAGACCAGTTTCTGGCATTCCAGCCGTCTTCAGCCCGGCTTGCTTGAATCCAGTTGCAAAGTAAGCAAGGGACTCACGTCTGAGCATACCCTGCCACACTAATGGCGGCCAAAAGCGGTACAAAAGGGGGTTGTAATGGACGGAGCATCTGAACCAATCAAACACTCACACCCAGTCAAAAGATCTGGGTTTAATTCATCACCGTTCTTTAGCCCACTCTGCCACCCCAGTTCAGACATGGCTATATGCAAATCAGTCTGACCCTGTGCCTCATGGGAACCGTCAAGCCCGAACTTCCAAGCCATGCCTTCCCTGGAACAGAAACAAGCTTCCCAGGACCGGTTTCTGGCATTCCAGCCGGCCTCAGCCGGGCTTGCTTGAATCCAGTGGCAAAGTGAGCAAGGGACTCACGTCTGAGCATACCCTGCCACACTTATGGTGGCCAAAAGCGGTACAAAAGGGAGTGGTAATGGACAGAGCATCTGAACAAATCAAACACTCACACCCAGTCAAAAGATCCGGGATCCATCACCGTTCTTTAGCCCACTCTGCCACCCCAGTTCATACATGGCTATATGCAAATCAGTCTGACCCTGTGCCTCATGGGAACTGTCCAGCCCGAACTGCCAAGCCATGCCTTCCCTGGACCGGAAACAAGCTTCCGAGGACCGGTTTCTGGCATTCCAGCCGTCTTCAGCCCGGCTTGGTTGAATCCAGTGGCAAAGTGAGCAAGGGACTCACGTCTGAGCATACCCTGCCACACTTATGGCGGCCAAAAGCGGTGGGTGATAATGGACGGAGCAAGGGACTCACGTCTGAGCATACCCTGCCAACTTAGGGCGAACAAAGAAAAACCAAAGGGGATGATGGACGGAGCATCTGAACCAATCAAACACTCACACCCAGTCAAAAGATCTGGGATCCATCACCGTCTTTAGCCCACTCTGCCACCCCAGTTCATACATGGCTATATGCAAATCAGTCTGACCCTGTGCCTCATAGGAACAGTCCAGCCCGAACTGCCAAGCCATGCCTTCCCTGGACCGGAAACAAGCTTCCGGAGACCAGTTTCTGGCATTCCAGCCGTCTTCAGCCCGGCTTGCTTGAATCCAGTTGCAAAGTAAGCAAGGGACTCACGTCTGAGCATACCCTGCCACACTTATGGCGGCCAAAAGCGGTACAAAAGGGGGTTGTAATGGACGGAGCATCTGAACCAATCAAACACTCACACCCAGTCAAAAGATCTGGGTTTAATTCATCACCGTTCTTTAGCCCACTCTGCCACCCCAGTTCAGACATGGCTATATGCAAATCAGTCTGACCCTGTGCCTCATGGGAACCGTCAAGCCCGAACTTCCAAGCCATGCCTTCCCTGGACCAGAAACAAGCTTCCCAGGACCGGTTTCTGGCATTCCAGCCCGCTTCAGCCGGGCTTGCTTGATTCCAGTGGCAAAGTGAGCAAGGGACTCACGTCTGAGCATACCCTGCCACACTTATGGCGGCCAAAAGCGGTACAAAAGGGAGTGGTAATGGACAGAGCATCTGAACAAATCAAACACTCACACCCAGTCAAAAGATCCGGGATCCATCACCGTTCTTTAGCCCACTCTGCCACCCCAGTTCATACATGGCTATATGCAAATCAGTCTGACCCTGTGCCTCATGGGAACTGTCCAGCCCGAACTGCCAAGCCATGCCTTCCCTGGACCGGAAACAAGCTTCCGAGGACCGGTTTCTGGCATTCCAGCCGTCTTCAGCCCGGCTTGCTTGAATCCAGTGGCAAAGTGAGCAAGGGACTCACGTCTGAGCATACCCTGCCACACTTATCGCGGCTAAAATCGGTACAAAAGGGGGTGGTAATGGACGGAGCATCTGAACCAATCAAACACTCACACCCAGTCAAAATATCTGGGTTTAATCCATCACCGTTCTTTAGCCCACTCTGCCACCCCAGTTCAGACATGGCTATATACAAATCAGTCTGACCCTGTGCATCATGGGAACAGTCCAGCCCGAACTGCCAAGCCATGCCTTCCCTGGACCGGAAACAAGCTTCCGAGGACTGGTTTCTGGCATTCCAGCCGTCTTCAGCCCGACTTGCTTGAATCCAGTGGCAAAGTGAGCAAGGGACTCACGTCTGAGCATACCCTGCCACACTTATCGCGGCTAAAATCGGTACAAAAGGGGGTGGTAATGGACGGAGCATCTGAACCAATCAAACACTCACACCCAGTCAAAATATCTGGGTTTAATCCATCACCGTTCTTTAGCCCACTCTGCCACCCCAGTTCAAACATGGCTATATGCAAATCAGTCTGACCCTGTGCATCATGGGAACAGTCCAGCCCGAACTGCCAAGCCATGCCTTCCCTGGACCGGAAACAAGCTTCTGAGGACTGGTTTCTGGCATTCCAGCCGTCTTCAGCCCGACTTGCTTGAATCCAGTGGCAAAGTGAGCAAGGGGCTCACGTCTGAGCATACCCTGCCATACTTATGGCGGCCAAAAGCGGTACAAAAGGGGGTGGTAATGGACGGAGCATCTGAACCAATCAAACACTCACACCCAGTCAAAAGATCTGGGTTTAATCCATCACCGTTCTTTAGCCCACTCTGCCACCCCAGTTCAGACATGGCTATATGCAAATCAGTCTGACCCTGTGCCTCATGGGAAGAGTCCAGCCCGAACTGCCAAGCCATGCCTTCCCTTGACTGGAAACCATCTTCTGAGAACCGGTTTCTGGCATTCCAGCCTTCTTCAGCCTGGCTTGCTTAAATCCAGTGGCAAAGTGAGCAAGGGGCTCATGTCTGAGCATACCCTGCCACACTTATGGCGGCCAAAAGCGGTACAATAGTGGGTGGTAATGGACGGAGCATCAGAACCAATCAAACACTCACACCCAGTCAAAAGATCTGGGTTTAATCCATCACCCTTCTTTAGCCCACTCTGCCACCCCAGTTCAGACATGGCTATATGCAAATCAGTCTGACCCTGTGCCTCAAGGGAACATTCCAGCCCGAACTGCCAAGCCATGCCTTCCCTGGACCAGAAACAAACTTCCGAGGACCGGTTTCTGGCATTCCAGCCGTCTTCATCCCGGCTTGCTTGAATCCAGTGGCAAAGTGAGCAAGGGACTCACGTCTGAGCATACCCTGCCACACTTATGGCGGCCAAAAGCAGTACAAAAGGGGGTGGTAATGGACGGAGCATCTGAACCTCTCACACATTCACACCCAGTCAAAAGATCTGGGTTTAATCCATCACCGTTCTTTAGCCCACTCTGCCACCCCAGTTCAGACATGGCTATATGCAAATCAGTCTGACCCTGTGCCTCATGGGAACAGTCCAGCCCGAACTGCCAAGCCATGCCTTCGCTGTACCGGAAACAAGCTTCCGAGGACCGGTTTCTGGCATTCCAGCCGTCTTCAGCCCCGCTAGCTTGAATCCAGTGGCAAAGTGAGCAAGGGACTCACGTCTGAGCATACCCTGCCACACTTATGGCGGCCAAAAGCGGTACAAAAGGGGGTGGTAATGGACGGAGCATTTGAACCAATCAAACACTCACACCAAGTCAAAATATCTGGGTTTTCTCCATTAACGTTCTTTAGCCCACTCTGCCACCCCAGTTCAGACATGGCTATATGCAAATCAGTCTGACCCTGTGCATCATGGGAACAGTCCAGCCCGAGCTGCCAAGCCATGCCTTCCCTGGACCGGAAACAAGCTTCCGAGGACCGGTTTCTGGCATTCCAGCCGTCTTCAGCCCAGGTTGCTTGAATCCAGTGGCAAAGTGAGCAAGGGACTCACGTCTGAGCATACCCTGCCACACTTATCGCGGCTAAAATCGGTACAAAAGGGGGTGGTAATGGACGGAGCATCTGAACCAATCAAACACTCACACCCAGTCAAAATATCTGGGTTTAATCCATCACCGTTCTTTAGCCCACTCTGCCACCCCAGTTCAGACATGGCTATATGCAAATCAGTCTGACCCTGTGCATCATGGGAACAGTCCAGCCCGAACTGCCAAGCCATGCCTTCCCTGGAACGGAAACAAGCTTCTGAGGACCGGTTTCTGGCATTCCAGCCGTCTTCAACCGACTTGCTTGAATCCAGTGGCAAAGTGAGCAAGGGGCTCACGTCTGAGCATACCGTGCCACACTTATGGCGGCCAAAAGCGGTACAAAAGGAGGTGGTAATGGACGGAGCATCTGAACCAATCAAACACTCACACCCAGTCAAAATATCTGGGTTTAATCCATCACCGTTCTTTAGCCCACTCTGCCACCCCAGTTCAGACATGGCTATATGCAAATCAGTCTGACCCTGTGCCTCATGGGAACAGTCCAGCCCGAACTGCCAAGCCATGCCTTCCCTGGACCGGAAACGAGCTTCCGAGGACCTGTTTCTGGCATTCCAGCCGTATTCAGCCCGGCTTGCTTGAATCCAGTGGCAAAGTGAGCAAGGGACTCACGTCTGAGCATACCCTGCCACACTTATGGCGGCCAAAAGTGGTACAAAAGGGGGTGGTAATGGACGGAGCATCTGAACTAATCAAACACTCACACTCAGTCAAAAGATCTGGGTTAATCCATCACCGTTCTTTAGCCCACTCTGCCACCCCAGATCAGACTTGGCTATATGCAAATCAGTCTGACCCTGTGCCTCATGGGAACAGTCCAGCCCGAACTGCCAAGCCATGCCTTCCCTGGACCAGAAACAAGCTTCTGAGGAACGGTTTCTGGCATTCCAGCCGTCTTCAGCCCGGCTTGCTTGAATCCAGTGGCAAAGTGAGCAAGGGACTCACGTCTGAGCATACCCTGCCACACTTATGGCGGCCAAAAGCGGTGGGTGATAATGGACGGAGCAAGGGACTCACGTCTGAGCATACCCTGCCAACTTAGGGCGAACAAAGAAAAACCAAAGGGGATGATGGACGGAGCATCTGAACCAATCAAACACTCACACCCAGTCAAAAGATCTGGGATCCATCACCGTCTTTAGCCCACTCTGCCACCCCAGTTCATACATGGCTATATGCAAATGAGTCTGACCCTGTGCCTCATAGGAACAGTCCAGCCCGAACTGCCAAGCCATGCCTTCCCTGGACCGGAAACAAGCTTCCGGAGACCAGTTTCTGGCATTCCAGCCGTCTTCAGCCCGGCTTGCTTGAATCCAGTTGCAAAGTAAGCAAGGGACTCACGTCTGAGCATACCCTGCCACACTTATGGCGGCCAAAAGCGGTACAAAAGGGGGTGGTAATGGACGGAGCATCTGAACCAATCAAACACTCATACCCAGTCAAAAGATCTGGGTTTAATCCATCACCGTTCTTTAGCCCACTCTGCCACCCCAGTTCAGACATGGCTATATGCAAATCAGTCTGACCCTGTGCCTCATGGGAACCGTCAAGCCCGAACTGCCAAGCCATGCCTTCCCTGGACCAGAAACAAACTTCCGAGGACCGGTTTCTGGCATTCCAGCCGTCTTCAGACGGGCTTGCTTGAATCCAGTGGCAAAGTGAGCAAGGGACTCACGTCTGAGCATACCCTGCCACACCTATGGCGGCCAAAAGCGGTACAAAAGGGAGTGGTAATGGACAGAGCATCTGAACAAATCAAACACTCATACCCAGTCAAAAGATCCGGGATCCATCACCGTTCTTTAGCCCACTCTGCCACCCCAGTTCATACTTGGCTATATGCAAATCAGTCTGACCCTGTGCCTCATGGGAACAGTCCAGCCCGAACTGCCAAGCCATGCCTTCCCTGGACCGGAAACGAGCTTCCGAGGACCTGTTTCTGGCATTCCAGCCGTATTCATCCCGGCTTGCTTGAATCCAGTGGCAAAGTGAGCAAGGGACTCACGTCTGAGCATACCCTGCCACACTTATCGCGGCTAAAATCGGTACAAAAGGGGGTGGTAATGGACGGAGCATCTGAACCAATCAAACACTCACACCCAGTCAAAATATCTGGGTTTAATCCATCACCGTTCTTTAGCCCACTCTGCCACCCCAGTTCAAACATGGCTATATGCAAATCAGTCTGACCCTGTGCATCATGGGAACAGTCCAGCCCGAACTGCCAAGCCATGCCTTCCCTGGACCGGAAACAAGCTTCTGAGGACTGGTTTCTGGCATTCCAGCCGTCTTCAGCCCGACTTGCTTGAATCCAGTGGCAAAGTGAGCAAGGGGCTCACGTCTGAGCATACCCTGCCATACTTATGGCGGCCAAAAGCGGTACAAAAGGGGGTGGTAATGGACGGAGCATCTGAACCAATCAAACACTCACACCCAGTCAAAAGATCTGGGTTTAATCCATCACCGTTCTTTAGCCCACTCTGCCACCCCAGTTCAGACATGGCTATATGCAAATCAGTCTGACCCTGTGCCTCATGGGAAGAGTCCAGCCCGAACTGCCAAGCCATGCCTTCCCTTGACTGGAAACCATCTTCTGAGAACCGGTTTCTGGCATTCCAGCCTTCTTCAGCCTGGCTTGCTTAAATCCAGTGGCAAAGTGAGCAAGGGGCTCATGTCTGAGCATACCCTGCCACACTTATGGCGGCCAAAAGCGGTACAATAGTGGGTGGTAATGGACGGAGCATCAGAACCAATCAAACACTCACACCCAGTCAAAAGATCTGGGTTTAATCCATCACCCTTCTTTAGCCCACTCTGCCACCCCAGTTCAGACATGGCTATATGCAAATCAGTCTGACCCTGTGCCTCAAGGGAACATTCCAGCCCGAACTGCCAAGCCATGCCTTCCCTGGACCAGAAACAAACTTCCGAGGACCGGTTTCTGGCATTCCAGCCGTCTTCATCCCGGCTTGCTTGAATCCAGTGGCAAAGTGAGCAAGGGACTCACGTCTGAGCATACCCTGCCACACTTATGGCGGCCAAAAGCAGTACAAAAGGGGGTGGTAATGGACGGAGCATCTGAACCTCTCACACATTCACACCCAGTCAAAAGATCTGGGTTTAATCCATCACCGTTCTTTAGCCCACTCTGCCACCCCAGTTCAGACATGGCTATATGCAAATCAGTCTGACCCTGTGCCTCATGGGAACAGTCCAGCCCGAACTGCCAAGCCATGCCTTCGCTGTACCGGAAACAAGCTTCCGAGGACCGGTTTCTGGCATTCCAGCCGTCTTCAGCCCCGCTAGCTTGAATCCAGTGGCAAAGTGAGCAAGGGACTCACGTCTGAGCATACCCTGCCACACTTATGGCGGCCAAAAGCGGTACAAAAGGGGGTGGTAATGGACGGAGCATTTGAACCAATCAAACACTCACACCAAGTCAAAATATCTGGGTTTTCTCCATTAACGTTCTTTAGCCCACTCTGCCACCCCAGTTCAGACATGGCTATATGCAAATCAGTCTGACCCTGTGCATCATGGGAACAGTCCAGCCCGAGCTGCCAAGCCATGCCTTCCCTGGACCGGAAACAAGCTTCCGAGGACCGGTTTCTGGCATTCCAGCCGTCTTCAGCCCAGGTTGCTTGAATCCAGTGGCAAAGTGAGCAAGGGACTCACGTCTGAGCATACCCTGCCACACTTATCGCGGCTAAAATCGGTACAAAAGGGGGTGGTAATGGACGGAGCATCTGAACCAATCAAACACTCACACCCAGTCAAAATATCTGGGTTTAATCCATCACCGTTCTTTAGCCCACTCTGCCACCCCAGTTCAGACATGGCTATATGCAAATCAGTCTGACCCTGTGCATCATGGGAACAGTCCAGCCCGAACTGCCAAGCCATGCCTTCCCTGGAACGGAAACAAGCTTCTGAGGACCGGTTTCTGGCATTCCAGCCGTCTTCAACCGACTTGCTTGAATCCAGTGGCAAAGTGAGCAAGGGGCTCACGTCTGAGCATACCCTGCCACACTTATGGCGGCCAAAAGCGGTACAAAAGGAGGTGGTAATGGACGGAGCATCTGAACCAATCAAACACTCACACCCAGTCAAAATATCTGGGTTTAATCCATCACCGTTCTTTAGCCCACTCTGCCACCCCAGTTCAGACATGGCTATATGCAAATCAGTCTGACCCTGTGCCTCATGGGAACAGTCCAGCCCGAACTGCCAAGCCATGCCTTCCCTGGACCGGAAACGAGCTTCCGAGGACCTGTTTCTGGCATTCCAGCCGTATTCAGCCCGGCT
Source organism: Lissotriton vulgaris (assembly GCF_964263255.1). Classification (NCBI taxonomy): domain Eukaryota; kingdom Metazoa; phylum Chordata; class Amphibia; order Caudata; family Salamandridae; genus Lissotriton; species Lissotriton vulgaris. Next base: position 1,312,518,562 of record NC_141695.1, read on the forward strand.
TGCTTGAATCCAGTGGCAAAGTGAGCAAGGGACTCACGTCTGAGCATACCCTGCCACACTTATGGCGGCCAAAAGTGGTACAAAAGGGGGTGGTAATGGACGGAGCATCTGAACTAATCAAACACTCACACTCAGTCAAAAGATCTGGGTTAATCCATCACCGTTCTTTAGCCCACTCTGCCACCCCAGATCAGACTTGGCTATATGCAAATCAGTCTGACCCTGTGCCTCATGGGAACAGTCCAGCCCGAACTGCCAAGCCATGCCTTCCCTGGACCAGAAACAAGCTTCTGAGGAACGGTTTCTGGCATTCCAGCCGTCTTCAGCCCGGCTTGCTTGAATCCAGTGGCAAAGTGAGCAAGGGACTCACGTCTGAGCATACCCTGCCACACTTATGGCGGCCAAAAGCGGTGGGTGATAATGGACGGAGCAAGGGACTCACGTCTGAGCATACCCTGCCAACTTAGGGCGAACAAAGAAAAACCAAAGGGGATGATGGACGGAGCATCTGAACCAATCAAACACTCACACCCAGTCAAAAGATCTGGGATCCATCACCGTCTTTAGCCCACTCTGCCACCCCAGTTCATACATGGCTATATGCAAATGAGTCTGACCCTGTGCCTCATAGGAACAGTCCAGCCCGAACTGCCAAGCCATGCCTTCCCTGGACCGGAAACAAGCTTCCGGAGACCAGTTTCTGGCATTCCAGCCGTCTTCAGCCCGGCTTGCTTGAATCCAGTTGCAAAGTAAGCAAGGGACTCACGTCTGAGCATACCCTGCCACACTTATGGCGGCCAAAAGCGGTACAAAAGGGGGTGGTAATGGACGGAGCATCTGAACCAATCAAACACTCATACCCAGTCAAAAGATCTGGGTTTAATCCATCACCGTTCTTTAGCCCACTCTGCCACCCCAGTTCAGACATGGCTATATGCAAATCAGTCTGACCCTGTGCCTCATGGGAACCGTCAAGCCCGAACTGCCAAGCCATGCCTTCCCTGGACCAGAAACAAACTTCCGAGGACCGGTTTCTGGCATTCCAGCCGTCTTCAGACGGGCTTGCTTGAATCCAGTGGCAAAGTGAGCAAGGGACTCACGTCTGAGCATACCCTGCCACACCTATGGCGGCCAAAAGCGGTACAAAAGGGAGTGGTAATGGACAGAGCATCTGAACAAATCAAACACTCATACCCAGTCAAAAGATCCGGGATCCATCACCGTTCTTTAGCCCACTCTGCCACCCCAGTTCATACTTGGCTATATGCAAATCAGTCTGACCCTGTGCCTCATGGGAACAGTCCAGCCCGAACTGCCAAGCCATGCCTTCCCTGGACCGGAAACGAGCTTCCGAGGACCTGTTTCTGGCATTCCAGCCGTATTCATCCCGGCTTGCTTGAATCCAGTGGCAAAGTGAGCAAGGGACTCACGTCTGAGCATACCCTGCCACACTTATGGCGGTCAAAAGTGGTACAAAAGTGGGTGGTAATGGACGGAGCATCTGAACTAATCAAACACTCACACCCAGTCAAAAGATCTGGGTTAATCCATCACCGTTCTTTAGCCCACTCTGCCACCCCAGATCAGACTTGGCTATATGCAAATCAGTCTGACCCTGTGCCTCATGGGAACAGTCCAGCCCGAACTGCCAAGCCATGCCTTCCCTGGACCAGAAACAAGCTTCTGAGGAACGGTTTCTGGCATTCCAGCCGTCTTCAGCCCGGCTTGCTTGAATCCAGTGGCAAAGTGAGCAAGGGACTCACGTCTGAGCATACCCTGCCACACTTATGGCGGCCAAAAGCGGTGGGTGATAATGGACGGAGCAAGGGACTCACGTCTGAGCATACCCTGCCAACTTAGGGCGAACAAAGAAAAACCAAAGGGGATGATGGACGGAGCATCTGAACGAATCAAACACTCACACCCAGTCAAAAGATCTGGGATCCATCACCGTCTTTAGCCCACTCTGCCACCCCAGTTCATACATGGCTATATGCAAATAAGTCTGACCCTGTGCCTCTTAGGAACAGTCCAGCCCGAACTGCCAAGCCATGCCTTCCCTGGACCGGAAACAAGCTTCCGGAGACCAGTTTCTGGCATTCCAGCCGTCTTCAGCCCGGCTTGCTTGAATCCAGTTGCAAAGTAAGCAAGGGACTCAAGTCTGAGCATACCCTGCCACACTTATGGCGGCCAAAAGCGGTACAAAAGGGGGTGGTAATGGACGGAGCATCTGAACCAATCAAACACTCACACCCAGTCAAAAGATCTGGGTTTAATCCATCACTGTTCTTTAGCCCACTCTGCCATCCCAGTTCAGACATGGCTATATGCAAATCAGTCTGACCCTGTGCCTCATGGGAACCGTCAAGCCCGAACTGCCAAGCCATGCCTTCCCTGGACCAGAAACAAGCTTCCGAGGACCGGTTTCTGGCATTCCAGCCGTCTTCAGACGGGCTTGCTTGAATCCAGTGGCAAAGTGAGCAAGGGACTCACGTCTGAGCATACCCTGCCACACTTATGGCGGCCAAAAGCGGTACAAAAGGGAGTGGTAATGGACAGAGCATCTGAACAAATCAAACACTCACACCCAGTCAAAAGATCCGGGATCCATCACCGTTCTTTAGCCCACTCTGCCACCCCAGTTCATACATGGCTATATGCAAATCAGTCTGACCCTGTGCCTCATGGGAACAGTCCAGCCCGAACTGCCAAGCCATGCCTTCCCTGGACCGGAAACAAGCTTCCGAGGACCGGTTTCTGGCATTCCAGCCGTCTTCAGCCCGGCTTGCTTGAATCCAGTGGCAAAGTGAGCAAGGGACTCACGTCTGAGCATACCCTGGCACACTTATGGCGGCTAAAAGCGGTACAAAAGGGGGAGGTAATGGACGGAGCATCTGAACCAATCAAACACTCACACCCAGTCAAAATATATGGGTTTAATCCATCACCGTTCTTTAGCCCACTCTGCCACCCCAGTTCAGACATGGCTATATGCAAATCAGTCTGACCCTGTGCCTCATGGGAACAGTCCAGCCAAAACTGCCAAGCCATGCCTTCCCTGGACCGGAAACAAGCTTCCGAGTACCGGTTTCTGGCATTCCAGCCGTCTTCAGCCCCGCTTGCTTGAATCCAGTGGCAAAGTGAGCAAGGGACTCACGTCTGAGCATACCCTGCCACACTTATGGCGGCCAAAAGAGGTACAAAAGGGAGTGGTAATGGACAGAGCATCTGAACCAATCAAACACTCACACCCAGTCAAAAGATCTGGGATCCATCACCGTTCTTTAGCCCACTCTGCCACCCCATTTCATACATGGCTATATGGAAATCAGTCTGACCCTGTGCCTCATGGGAACAGTCCAGCCTGAACTGCCAAGCCATGCCTTCCCTGGACCGGAAACAAGCTTCCGGAGACCAGTTTCTGGCATTCCAGCCGTCTTCAGCCCGGCTTGCTTGAATCCAGTTGCAAAGTAAGCAAGGGACTCACGTCTGAGCATACCCTGCCACACTTATGGCGGCTAAAAGCAGTACAAAAGGGGGTGGTAATGGACGGAGCATCTGAACCAATCAAACACTCACACTCAGTCAAAATATTTGGGTTTAATCCATCACCGTTCTTTAGCCCACTCTGCCACCCCAGTTCAGACATGGCTACATGCAAATCAGTATGACCCTGTGCCTCATGGGAACAGTCCAGCCCGAACTGCCAAGCCATGCCTTCCCTGGACCGGAAATGAGCTTCCGAGGACCTGTTTCTGCCATTCCAGCCGTATTCAGCCCAGCTTGCTTGAATCCAGTGGCAAAGTGAGCAAGGGACTCACGTCTGAGCATACCCTGCCACACTTATGGCGGCCAAAAGCGGTACAAAAGGGGGTGGTAATGGACGGAGCATCTGAACTAATCAAACACTCACACCCAGTCAATAGATCTGGGTTTAATCCATCACCGTTCTTTAGCCCACTCTGCCACCCCAGATCAGACTTGGCTATATGCAAATCAGTCTGACCCTGTGCCTCATGGGAACAGTCCAGCCCGAACTGCCAAGCCATGCCTTCCCTGGACCGGAAACAAGCTTCTGAGGACCGGTTTCTGGCATTGGCATTCCAGTCGTCTTCAGCCTGGCTTGCTTGAATCCAGTGGCAAAGTGAGCAAGGGACTCACGTCTGAGCATACCCTGCCACACTTATGGTGGCCAAAAGCAGTACAGAAGGGGTTGGTAATGGACGGAGCATGTGAACCAATCAAACACTCACACCCAGTCAAAAGATCTGGGTTTAATCCATCACCGTTCTTTGGCACACTCTGCCACCCCAGTTCAGACATGGCTATATGCAAATCAGTCTGACCCTGTGCCTCATGGGAACAGTCCAGCCCGAACTGCCAAGCCATGCCTTCCCTGGACCGGAAACAAGCTTCCGAGGACCAGTTTCTGGCATTCCAGCCGTCTTCAGCCCGGCTTCCTTGAATCCAGTGGCAAAGTGAGCAAGGGACTCACGTCTGAGCATACCCTGCCACACTTATGGCGGCCAAAAAGGGTACAAAAGGGGGTGGTAATGGACGGAGCATCTGAACTAATCAAACACTCACACCCAGTCAAAAGATCTGGGTTTAATCTATCACCGTTCTTTAGCCCACTCTGCCACCCCAGTTCAGACATGGCTATATGCAAATCAGTCTGACCCTGTGCCTCAAGGGAACATTCCAGCCCGAACTGCCAAGCCATGCCTTCCCTGGACCAGAAACAAACTTCCGAGGACCGGTTTCTGGCATTCCAGCCGTCTTCATCCCGGCTTGCTTGAATCCAGTGGCAAAGTGAGCAAGGGACTCACGTCTGAGCATACCCTGCCACACTTATGGCGGCCAAAAGAAGTACAAAAGGGGGTGGTAATGGACGGAGCATCTGAACCTCTCACACATTCACACCCAGTCAAAAGATCTGAGTTTAATCCATCACCGTTCTTTAGCCCACTCTGCCACCCCAGTTCAGACATGGCTATATGCAAATCAGTCTGACCCTGTGCCTCATGGGAACAGTCCAGCCCGAACTGCCAAGCCATGCGTTCGCTGTACCGGAAATAAGCTTCCGAGGACCGGTTTCTGGCATTCCAGCCGTCTTCAGCCCCACTAGCTTGAATCCAGTGGCAAAGTGAGCAAGGGACTCACGTCTGAGCATACCCTGCCACACTTATGGTGGCCAAAAGCAGTACAGAAGGGGGTGGTAATGGACGGAGCATGTGAACCAATCAATCACTCACACCCAGTCAAAAGATCTGGGTTTAATCCATCACCGTTCTTTGGCACACTCTGCCACCCCAGTTCAGACATGGCTATATGCAAATCAGTCTGACCCTGTGCCTCATGGGAACAGTCCAGCCCGAACTGCCAAGCCATGCCTTCCCTGGACCGGAAACAAGCTTCTGAGGACCGGTTTCTGGCATTGGCATTCCAGCCGTCTTCAGCCCGGCTTGCTTGAATCCAGTGGCAAAGTGAGCAAGGGACTCACGTCTGAGCATACCCTGCCACACTTATGGTGGCCAAAAGCAGTACAGAAGGGGGTGGTAATGGACGGAGCATGTGAACCAATCAAACACTCACACCCAGTCAAAAGATCTGGGTTTAATCCATCAACGTTCTTTGGCACACTCTGCCACCCCAGTTCAGACATGGCTATATGCAAATCAGTCTGACCCTGTGCCTCATGGGAACAGTCCAGCCCGAACTGCCAAGCCATGCCTTCCCTGGACCGGAAACAAGCTTCCGAGGACCAGTTTCTGGCATTCCAGCCGTCTTCAGCCCGGCTTCCTTGAATCCAGTGGCAAAGTGAGCAAGGGACTCACGTCTGAGCATACCCTGCCACACTTATGGTGGCCAAAAGCAGTACAGAAGGGGGTGGTAATGGACGGAGCATGTGAACCAATCAAACACTCACACCCAGTCAAAAGATCTGGGTTTAATCCATCAACGTTCTTTGGCACACTCTGCCACCCCAGTTCAGACATGGCTATATGCAAATCAGTCTGACCCTGTGCCTAATGGGAACAGTCCAGCCCGAACTGCCAAGCCATGCCTTCCCTGGCCCGGAAACAAGCTTCCGAGGACCAGTTTCTGGCATTCCAGCCGTCTTCAGCCCGGCTTCCTTGAATCCAGTGGCAAAGTGAGCAAGGGACTCACGTCTGAGCATACCCTGCCACACTTATGGCGGCCAAAAAGGGTACAAAAGGGGGTGGTAATGGACGGAGCATCTGAACTAATCAAACACTCACACCCAGTCAAAAGATCTGGGTTTAATCTATCAGCGTTCTTTAGCCCACTCTGCCACCCCAGTTCAGACATGGCTATATGCAAATCAGTCTGACCCTGTTCCTCATGGGAACAGTCCAGCCCGAACTGCCAAGCCATGCCTTCCCTGGACCGGAAACAAGCTTCCGAGGACCGTTTTCTGGCATTCCAGCCGTATTCAGCCCGGCTTGCTTGAATCCAGTGGCAAAGTGAGCAAGGGACTTACGTCTGAGCATACCCTGCAACACTTATGGCGGCCAAAAGCGGTACAAAAAGGTCTGGTAATGGACGGAGCATCTGAACCAATCAAACACTCACACCCAGTCAAAAGATCTGGGTTTAATTCATCACCGTTCTTTAGCCCACTCTGCCACCCCAGTTCAGACATGGCTATATGCAAATCAGTCTGACCCTGTGCCTCATGGGAAGAGTCCAGCCCGAACTGCCAAGACATGCCTTCCCTTGACTGGAAACCATCTTCTGAGAACCGGTTTCTGGCATTCCAGCTGTCTTCAGCCCGGCTTGCTTAAATCCAGTGGCAAAGTGAGCAAGGGACTCATGTCTGAGCATACCCTGCCACACTTATGGCGGCCAAAAGCGGTACAATAGGGGGTGGTAATGGACGGAGCATCAGAACCAATCAAACACTCACACCCAGTCAAAAGATCTGGGTTTAATCCATCACCCTTCTTTAGCCCACTCTGCCACCCCAGTTCAGACATGGCTATATGCAAATCAGTCTGACCCTGTGCCTCAAGGGAACATTCCAGCCTGAACTGCCAAGCCATGCCTTCCCTGGACCAGAAACAAACTTCCGAGGACCAGTTTCTGGCATTCCAGCCGTCTTCATCCCGGCTTGCTTGAATTCAGTGGCAAAGTGAGCAAGGGACTCACGTCTGAGCATACCCTGCCACACTAATGGCGGCCAAAAGCAGTACAAAAGGGGGTGGTAATGGACGGAGCATCTGAACCTCTCACACATTCACACCCAGTCAAAAGATCTGGGTTTAATCCATCACCGTTCTTTAGCCCACTCTGCCACCCCAGTTCAGACATGGCTATATGCAAATCAGTCTGACCCTGTTCCTCATGGGAACAGTCCAGCCTGAACTGCCAAGCCATGCCTTCGCTGTACCGGAAACAAGCTTCCGAGGACCGTTTTCTGGCATTCCAGCCGTATTCAGCCCGGCTTGCTTGAATCCAGTGGCAAAGTGAGCAAGGGACTCACGTCTGAGCATACCCTGCAACACTTATGGCGGCCAAAAGCGGTACAAAAAGGGCTGGTAATGGACGGAGCATCTGAACCAATCAAACACTCACACCCAGTCAAAAGATCTGGGTTTAATCCATCACCTTTCTTTAGCCCACTCTGCCACCCCAGTTCAGACATGGCTATATGCAAATCAGTCTGACCCTGTGCCTCATGGGAAGAGTCCAGCCCGAACTGCCAAGACATGCCTTCCCTTGACTGGAAACCATCTTCTGAGAACCGGTTTCTGGCATTCCAGCTGTCTTCAGCCCGGCTTGCTTAAATCCAGTGGCAAAGTGAGCAAGGGACTCATGTCTGAGCATACCCTGCCACACTAATGGCGGCCAAAAGCGGTACAATAGGGGGTGGTAATGGACGGAGCATCAGAACCAATCAAACACTCACACCCAGTCAAAAGATCTGGGTTTAATCCATCACCCTTCTTTAGCCCACTCTGCCACCCCAGTTCAGACATGGCTATATGCAAATCAGTCTGACCCTGTGCCTCAAGGGAACATTCCAGCCTGAACTGCCAAGCCATGCCTTCCCTGGACCAGAAACAAACTTCCGAGGACCAGTTTCTGGCATTCCAGCCGTCTTCATCCCGGCTTGCTTGAATCCAGTGGCAAAGTGAGCAAGGGACTCACGTCTGAGCATACCCTGCCACACTTATGGCGGCCAAAAGCAGTACAAAAGGGGGTGGTAATGGACGGAGCATCTGAACCTCTCACACATTCACACCCAGTCAAAAGATCTGGGTTTAATCCATCACCGTTCTTTAGCCCACTCTGCCACCCCAGTTCAGACATGGCTATATGCAAATCAGTCTGACCCTGTGCCTCATGGGAACAGTCCAGCCCGAACTGCCAAGCCATGCCTTCGCTGTACCGGAAACAAGCTTCCGAGGACCGGTTTCTGGCATTCCAGCCGTCTTCAGCCCCGCTAGCTTGAATCCAGTGGCAAAGTGAGCAAGGGACTCACGTCTGAGCATACCCTGCCACACTTATGGCGGCCAAAAGCGGTACAAAAGAGAGTGGTAATGGACAGAGCATCTGAACCAATGAAACACTCACACCCAGTCAAAAGATCTGGGATCCATCACCGTTCTTTAGCCCACTCTGCCACCCCAGTTCATACATGGCTATATGGAAATCAGTCTGACCCTGTGCCTCATGGGAACAGTCCAGCCTGAACTGCCAAGCCATGCCTTCCCTGGACCGGAAACAAGCTTCCGGAGACCAGTTTCTGGCATGCAAGCCGTCTTCAGCCCGGCTTGCTTGAATCCAGTTGCAAAGTAAGCAAGAGACTCACGTCTGAGCATACCCTGCCACACTTATGGTGGCTAAAAGAAGTACAAAAAGGGGTGGTAATGGACGGAGCATCTGAACCAATCAAACACTCACACTCAGTCAAAATATCTGGGTTTAATCCATCACCGTTCTTTAGCCCACTCTGCCACCCCAGTTCAGACATGGCTACATGCAAATCAGTATGACCCTGTGCCTCATGGGAACAGTCCAGCCCGAACTGCCAAGCCATGCCTTCCCTGGACCGGAAATGAGCTTCCGAGGGCCTGTTTCTGCCATTCCAGCCGTATTCAGCCCAGCTTGCTTGAATCCAGTGGCAAAGTGAGCAAGGGACTCACGTCTGAGCATACCCTGCCACACTTATGGCGGCCAAAAGCGGTACAAAAGGGGGTGGTAATGGACGGAGCATCTGAACTAATCAAACACTCACACCCAGTCAATACATCTGGGTTTAATCCATCACCGTTCTTTAGCCCACTCTGCCACCCCAGATCAGACTTGGCTATATGCAAATCAGTCTGACCCTGTGCCTCATGGGAACAGTCCAGCCCGAACTGCCAAGCCATGCCTTCCCTGGACCGGAAACAAGCTTCTGAGGACCGGTTTCTGGCATTGGCATTCCAGCCGTCTTCAGCCCGGCTTGCTTGAATCCAGTGGCAAAGTGAGCAAGGGACTCACGTCTGAGCATACCCTGCCACACTTATGGTGGCCAAAAGCAGTACAGAAGGGGGTGGTAATGGACGGAGCATGCGAACCAATCAAACACTCACACCCAGTCAAAAGATCTGGGTTTAATCCATCACCGTTCTTTGGCACACTCTGCCACCCCAGTTCAGACATGGCTATATGCAAATCAGTCTGACCTTGTGCCTCATGGGAACAGTCCAGCCCGAACTGCCAAGCCATGCCTTCCCTGGACCGGAAACAAGCTTCCAAGGACCAGTTTCTGGCATTCCAGCCATCTTCAGCCCGGCTTCCTTGAATCCAGTGGCAAAGTGAGCAAGGGACTCACGTCTGAGCATACCTTGCACACTTAGGGCGGCCAAAAAGGGTACAAAAGGGGGTGGTAATGGACGGAGCATCTGAACTAATCAAACACTCACACCCAGTCAAAATATCTGGGTTTAATCCATCACCGTTCTTTAGCCCACTCTGCCACCCCAGTTCAGACATGGCTATATGCAAATCAGTCTGACCCTGTGCCTCATGGGAACAGTCCAGCCCGAACTGCCAAGCCATGCCTTCCCTGGACCAGAAACAAGCTTCTGAGGACCGTTTTCTGGCATTCCAGCCGTCTTCAGCCCGGCTTGCTTGAATCCAGTGGGAAAGTGAGCAAGGGACTCACGTCTGAGCATACCCTGCCACACTTATGGCGGCCAAAAGCGGTACAAAAGGGGGTGGTAATGGACGGAGCATCTGAACCAATCAAACACTCACACTCAGTCAAAAGATTTGGGTTTAATCCATCACCGTTCTTTAGCCCACTCTGCCACCCCAGTTCAGACATGGCTATATGCAAATCAGTCTGACCCTGTGCCTCATGGGAACAGTCCAGATCGAACTGCCAAGTCATGCCTTCCCTGGACCGGAAACAAGCTTCTGAGGACCGGTTTCTGGCATTCCAGCCGTCTTCAGCCCGGCTTGCTTGAATCCAGTTGCAAAGTGAGCAAGGGACTCACGTCTGAGCATACCCTGCCACACTTATGGCGGCCAAAAGCAGTACAAAAGGGGGTGGTAATGGACGGAGCATCTGAACCTCTCACACATTCACACCCAGTCAAAAGATCTGGGTTTAATCCATCACCGTTCTTTAGCCCACTCTGCCAGCCCAGTTAAGACATGGCTATATGCAAATCAGTCTGACCCTGTGCCTCAAGGGAAGAGTCCAGCCCGAACTGCCAAGCCATGCCTTCCCTGTACCGGAAACAAGCTTCTGAGGACCGGTTTCTGGCATTCCAGCCGTCTTCAGCCCGGCTTGCTTGAATCCAGTGGCAAAGTGAGCAAGGGACTCATGTCTGAGCATACCCTGCCACACTTATGGCGGCCAAAAGCGGTACAAAAGGGGGTGGTAATGGACGGAGCATCTGAACCAATCAAACACTCACACCCAGTCAAAAGATCTGGGTTTAATCCATCACCGTTCTTTAGCCCACTCTGCCACCCCAATTCAGACATGGCTATATGCAAATCAGTCTGACCCTGTGCCTCCTGTGAACAGTCCAGCCCGAACTGCCAAGCCATGCCTTCCCTGGACCGGAAACAAGCTTCCGAGGACCGGTTTCTGGCATTCCAGCCGTCTTCAGCCCCGCTTGCTTGAATCCAGTGGCAAAGTGAGCAAGGGACTCACGTCTGAGCATACCCTGCCACACTTATGGCGGCCAAAAGCTGTACAAAAGGGAGTGGTAATGAACAGAGCATCTGAACCAATCAAACACTCACACCCAGTCAAAAGATCTGGGATCCATCACCGTTCTTTAGCCCACTCTGCCACTTCAGTTCATACATGGCTATATGCAAATCAGTCTGACCCTGTGCCTCATGGGAACAGTCCAGCCCGAACTGCCAAGCCATGCCTTCCCTGGACCGGAAACAAGCTTCCGAAGACCGGTTTCTGGCATTCCAGCCGTCTTCAGCCCGGCTTGCTTGAATCCAGTGGCAAAGTGAGCAAGGGACTCACGTCTGAGCATACCCTGCCACACTTATGGCGGCCAAAAGCGGTACAAAAGGGGGTGGTAATGGACGGAGCATCTGAACCAATCAAACACTCACACCCAGTCAAAAGATCTGGGTTTAATCCATCACCGTTCTTTAGCCCACTCTTCCACCCCAGTTCAGACATGGCTATATGCAAATCAGTCTGACCCTGTGCCTCATGGGAACATTCCAGCCCGAACTGCCAAGCCATGCCTTCCCTGGACCGGAAACAAGCTTCCGAGGACCGGTTTCTGGCATTTCAGACGTCTTCAGGCCGGCTTGCTTGAATCCAGTGCCAAAGTGAGCAAGGGACACACGTCTGAGCATACCCAGCCACACTTATGGCGGCCAAAAGCGGTACAAAAGGGGGTGGTAATGGACGGAGCATCTGAACCAATCAAACACTCATACCCAGTCAAAAGATCTGGGTTTAATCCATCACCGTTCTTTAACCTACTCTGCCACCCCAGTTCAGACATGGCTATATGCAAATCAGTCTGACCCTGTGCCTCATGGGAACAGTCCAGCCCGAACTGCCAAGCCATGCCTTCCCTGGACCGGAAACAAGCTTCCGAGGACCTGTTTCTGGCATTCCAGCCGTATTCAGCCCGGCTTGCTTGAATCCAGTGGCAAAGTGAGCAAGGGACTCACGTCTGAGCATACCCTGCCACACTTATGGTACTAAAAGGGGTGGTAATGGACGGAGCATCTAAACCTATCAAACACTCACACCCAGTCAAAAGATCTGGGTTTAATCCATCACCGTTCTTGATGGGTCCGCACTCACCACTGACACCCTCTGGTTCATCACAGCACCCTCTGGTTCACCACTGCCACCCTCTGGTTCATCACTGCCACCCTCTGGTTTGCCACTGCCACCCTCTGGATCTTAACTGCCCCCCTCTGGTTCATCACTGCCACCCTCTGGTTCATCACAGCACCCTCTGGTTCATCACTGCTACCCTCTGGTACACCACTGACACCCTCTGGTTCACCCCTGACACCCTCTGGTTCACCCCTGCCACCCTCAGGTTCAGCACTCACCCCTGCCACCCTCTGGTTCATCCGTGCCACCCTCTGGTTCATCACAGCACCCTCTGGTTCACCAGTGCCACCCTCTGTATCATCACTGTCCCCCTCTGGTTCATCACTGCCACCCTCTGGTTCATCACAGCACCCTCTGGTTCACCAGTGCCACCCTCTGGTTCATCACTGCCACCCTCTGGTTCACCACTGTCACCCTCTGGTTCACCCCTGCCACCCTCAGGTTCAGCACTCACCACTTTATCTTCAATATAGTACGTTTCATTGCAAAAAAGTTTCATTGCAAAAAAGTTATGGTAACATTGCAACTTAAGCAAGATACTTAGGAGAGCGAGGACCGGGTGTCCTGGAGTATCTGTTTAAAGTAACAGAAAAGAGCTAGGTCACGGTAAGAGAGAGTTCTTGAGAACCCTGAGCATTAGTGGTGTTAAGACACCCTTGAAGCGTTCCTTTCAGTTGTTTTTAGAGTACATTTCTTTGAGTTTGTTCACTGTTTGCTTCTCTACAGCACAGGACCCCCACGTTTCATCACGACTTAAGTGAGTTCGGTTTCTCTTGTTATTTTCACACTCACTGTGGTGTAGGTGTAGGGTATCTTAAGTAGCAATGTTACCATAACTTTTTTGCAATGAAACTTTTTTGCAATGAAACGTACTATATTGAAGAGAGTGAAGTTCTGTATAGTTTGATGAGGTATTAATTGACAATTATATTTAGTTCACAGGCCCCCGACGAAGAGCTCATTTGAGCTCGAAATGCATTGGGTATAAAAGACAAGTCGCCAAAGTCCAGATTTGGATCATCTTATGTTTAGATCTTGTGTTAAAATGGAACAATATTTTTGATCATTATTGTAAAATGTGATGATTTATATTTTGTTGAAACATGTGATAAATACATTCATTTTGAAACTTAATAAGCTTTAAAGCATTTATTAAAGCGCAGCGGTGTTCCGCATAAAGCAACAGTGCGCAGAGGTTGAGCGTTGTATACACTTAAGATAAGGTTCACATAGTCAGGCACGGTTAGGACATACGTGCCACCTCAGCAACACACTTGGAATAGAATTGATAAAAGTCCAAACGAGTTGGAATTTTTTAAGCGAAAGAAATTGAGTGCTCCTCTCACCTTTAATTCATTTTCAGATTGTGTTTACACGGAGTGAGCACCAACAATGGCATTTGAACAAATTTCAAGCATTACAGACAATAGAGCTAAAACACTAGCATACACGAGTGAACAAGCAGACAATATCTATCCATTAATACAGGATGTAAAATCTTCAAATGTGCAAGGCAACACCATCATTCAGCAATTAAAGCAACTGGAATATCTAGCTAAACGTGAAGTAAATCAGAAGCTGCATGCATCAACCTTGGTGCAGTATCACAGGGTGAAGAGGATACCACGTGGCCTAAGGATGTCAATCAAACCGATGTTGTATAGATTTCACCTAAACAAGGAGTTCATGGAGAGATGGTTTTCTATTCTTAATAAATGTTCTCTGGACTTGATCCTTTTACTAATTGAAGAATTAGCTAAGGTCATCAACGAACTGTCTAATGAGATTGACGAAATCAAACACAACCTGGAGTCTCGAATGGATAAAACAGATTGGGACAAATCACTTGAGGATATAAACTTAAAACTTGAGAAATATTCTAAGGAGTTACAAGAAGGCAAACTAAGAAAATTCAAACGAGATACGTTGGATTATAAGCTTAATGAAGTCTATACTTGGGCTGAAGTTTATGCCCAACGAAGAACATTTCCAAAGAAAAAAACAGCCACAACATCAGAAGAAAGTCTAGTCTCTGACAGTGATTTGAACACCAATAGGCGGGCAGCACAGACCCAAATCGCAGAAACACCTCCCAATCAAACTTCAAGTGACTCGACAAAAACACCAGGCACTAGCCAGTCTTTTTTAGCCCAGGTCGAGGATACAAGTCAACCACCAGGGAAGCAACAACAAAAAAAAACATCTGCACAAAAACAAGGAGAGGAGGTAGAAGGAGCTCGAACAAGAAGCATGAGATAACTTGGTACTGAATATATCTAAAACTCAACTTACCAATGAAGAACTTAGAGTGTTGAATAAAGGCTTAGGGTTTGTTCCCACGTATGACACTAACAAGCTTGAGATTGAGGTCGCTATTTACAAATTCATGCGTGTTCTGAAACTGAGGCACTTTTTCACTAATGTGGTTCCATCTCAGACGGATAAAGAGGAACTAGAATTTTTGGAATTTAAACCCAAATCCACATTCCAAGCACCGGTATGTCATAAAATTTTGGATGCATTCGAAAACTCTGTCATCAATGACCTGGAAAGCCTCAATCTGAAGAAATCAAAAAGGAAAAATGTATCTGTTTATGACAGATCCATTGTGAAAGGACTCCAAGAAAACCAAAGTATTCTGATACAAAAAGCAGATAAAGGGGGAGCCATAATAGTGATGGACAGAACAATGTATAACCAAAAAGTGAATGATCATGTCGCAGACACTCTAACCTATTTTGAACTCGAAAAAGACCCCATCGGTGAACTACAAACCGCTCTCAACGAAATTCTGACTAACGCCTTAGAACTAGGACATATATCGAGTAAAACCAAACAATTTCTCACTGTACAATATCCGAGAAGACCGTCCCTCTATATGCTCTCGAAGGTGCACAAAAACCTCCAAAATCCACCTATGCGTCCCATCGTGACCGGATGTGGTACTATTTTTGAACCACTCGGTCAATACATTGACGAATTCCTTCAGCCTTTTGTTCAAAAATGGCCGTCGTACATAAAAGACACTAATGATTTTCTCTTGACACTCAAAAGCATCAGAATGACAAGCCCTACATTAGTGTGTACAATCGACGTTAAGTCATTGTACACTTCTATTTCTCACCAATCTGGTTTGGAAGCCGTGGAGTGGGCCCTGCTACAACAATCATCGGTTAAGGCAGAGAAAGTATTTATGTTGGAACTTTTACACTTTTGTTTGTACCATAGTTATTTCCAATGGTCTTCAAGGTTTTTTCTTCAACAAAACGAAACATCCATGGGATTTGCCGGGGCTCCGGCATATGCCAATACCTTTATGGCTAAATTTGAGGCCGACCATATTTACAACAACAAATTCTGGAATGATCACGCAACCTTATACCGGAGGTTCATTGATGACATTTTTGTACTGTGGTCTGGAACAAAACAAAGCTTAGAATTTGAAATTGAAAAACAATCATTGTTCAGAGAATATCGAATTCACATATGCAATAAGCGACAAAGAATTACCATTCTTAGATGTTATGATCAACATTCAGGACGGACAGATCAAAACTACAGTACACAGGAAAAACACTGATGTGAACAATTCATTATCATTTCAAAGCTTTCATCCGCAAAATCTTAAAAACAATTTACCCTTATATATGCGGATCAAAAGAATTTGTTCACATGAGGACGAGTTGAGGAAGAATCTGAACCTACAACTACAACGGTATCAAGAAAAAGGATACCCGGATGACATCTTGACCAAAGCAAAAAACCGGATAGAAGCCTATAGCAGGGACAATCTCTTGAAACAGAAACCTAAGAAATCACAGGACAGACATGTGTTTGTATCGAAATTTTCCACAGCATCTCAGAAACTGAAATCTATCATAAACAAACATTGGGTTCTTTTAAAAAATGAAGGAGATTTCAACGGGATTTTTGATAACAAACCGATCTTTGCCTACAAGAGATCTAAAAATTTTAAAGAGTTATTGATGACCCCCATAAGAGATACAGATGTAATTCACAGAGGCATGAGGAAATGCCAAAACTGTGTCCATTGTTCAAACGTGATTGAAGGAAAGATGTTACACCACCCTCAAACTGGTAAAGAAGTGACTCTACATTATAATGGGGATTGCAACTCTAAAAATTTAATCTAATACATAAAATGTCCCTGCGGGAAAATATACACTGGAAAAACAGAGAGGAAACTCAAAACAAGGATATCTGAACATAAGAGCACAATAAGAAACAAAAATGTAAAAGTAACCTAGCCAAACATTGGAATGAAAACAACCATAGCATAGCCCAAGTCAGGTTTTCCATTCTAGAGGTTGTTAAACCACACGAGGGGGTAGATCTAACCAGATCCCTCCTCCAAAGGGAGATTCACTGGATAAAATATCTAGTCACACAAGAACTAAAGGGTTTAAATGAGAAAATTGATTTATCATGTTTTTTATGAGATTTCTTCAACCCTGATACTGTATGAGAATGATGTCTGCACTCAATCAAAAAGTTTATGACCAAAGTTATTGTGATTTATATGGTAACATTTTTATTTTCATTTTGTTTTTTTAAACTTTCTTTCTATGCAATCACTTTTGTGTTCCCCCTCTATACACTTTTTCCGTGTTGAGCTAAGCCTTTTCCAAGATGGTGCTTGCCTTTTTTTGCACACCCCAGTCCGTTTTCAGTCTTGAGTATTTCCACTTCATAGTAAATTGTCATGCGCGGTTGTTTTACGCGGTCGGCTGTACACACAATGCGAGTTACCCGAACACGTAGGAGAAAGGGACCCGACTTCTGAACTCATTTGTTTACTGGAAGGTGAGCACCCGGTTAACTGCTAAAAGGTTGTTTGAGTTGGAGATCAGTGGCTTAGGGTCGCGGAACCCAATGGTGAGCGCTTGTGTTTTGGTATATTTTCAGGAGGAGAGCGATGAGCGGTTGTCCTGGAGTATCTCGTTTAAAGTAACAGAAAAGAGCTTGGTCACCGTAAGAGAGAGTTCTTGAGAACCCTGAGCATTAGTGGTGTTAAGACACCCTTGAAGCATTCTTTTAAGTTGTTTTTAGAGTACGTTTCTTTGAGTTTGTTCACTGTTTGCTTCTCTACAGCACAGGACCCCCCCGTTTCATCACGACTTAAGTGAGTTTGGTTTCTCTTGGTATTTTCACACACACTGTGGTGTAGGTGTAGGGTATCTTAAGTAGCAATGTTACCATAACTTTTTTGCAATGAAACTTTTTTGCAATGAAACGTACTATATTGGAGAGAGTGATGTTCTGTATAGTTTGATGAGGTATTAATTGACAATTATATTTAGTTCACAGGCCCCCGACGAAGAGCTCATTTGAGCTCGAAATGCATTGGGTATAAAAGACAAGTCGCCAAAGTCCAGATTTGGATCATCTTATGTTTAGATCTTGTGTTAAAATGGAACAATATTTTTGATCATTATTGTAAAATGTGATGATTTATATTTTGTTGAAACATGTGATAAATACATTCATTTTGAAACTTAATAAGCGTTAAAGCATTTATAAAAGCGCAGCGGTGTTCCGCATAAAGCAACAGTGCGCAGAGGTTGAGTGTTGTATACACTTAAGATAAGGTTCACATAGTCAGGCACGGTTAGGACATACGTGCCACCTCAGCAGCACGCTTGGAATAGAATTGATAAAAGTCCAAACGAGTTGGAATTTTTTAAGCGAAAGAAATTGAGTGCTCCTCTCACCTTTAATTCAGCACTCACCACTGCCACCCTCTGGTTCATGACAGCACCCTCTGGTTCACCCCTGCTGCCACCCTCTGGTTCAGCACTCACCACTGACACCCTCTGGTTCATTACAGCACCGTCTGGTTCACCACTGCCACCCTCTGGTTTGCCACTGCCACCCTCTGGATCATCACTGTCCCCTTCTGGTTCATCACTGCCACCCTCTGATTCATCACAGCACCCTCTGGTTCACCAGTGCCACCCTCTGGTTCATCACTGCCACCCTCTGGTTCACCACTGACACCCTCTGGTTCACCCTTGCCACCCTCTGGTTCATCCCTGCCACCTTCAGGTTCAGCACTGACACCCTCTGGTTCACCCCTGCCACCCTCAGGTTCAGCACTCACCACTGCCACCCTCTGGTTCATCCCTGCCACCCTCTGGTTCATCACAGCACCCTCTGGTTCACCAGTGCCACCCTCTGGATCATCACTGTCCCCCTCTGGTTCATCACAGCACCCTCTGGTTCACCAGTGCCACCCTCTGGTTCATCACTGCCACCCTCTGGTTCACCACTGACACCCTCTGGTTCACCCCTGCCACCCTCAGGTTCAGCACTCACCACTGCCACCCTATGGTTCATCAAAGCACCCTCTGGTTCATCCTTGCCACCCTCTGGTTCAGCACTGCCACCCTCTGGTTCATCACAGCACCCTCTGGTTCATCACTGTAGATTATGGGGGGAAAGCACACCTGCCCAGCCTCAACTGAGATGAATTAATTTGGGGCTGGTTAATGTGTCACTGAATTTGAGCTTCAAGTCTGGCACCTGCTTCCTTAGCTGTAAGTGCTTCCTGTTGCAGTTAATTTTTTTTTACAGGAGCATTGTGCATACTTGCAACTATTCTCTAACCCTGCTTTGAGGGTCAGAGCAGGGTCAGAGAATAGTTGCAAGTAGGCAACTGAACTCTGGGGGGGCCCCTCAGGAAGCACTACAGGGAATTGTTACAAATTAGCTTGAACGTTTGCACCTGCTAAGTGCTTTCAGTTTTCCAAAATTCATTTTTCTGCCATTTCGCAAGATTCGCACGGTGCGAATTCGTGCGAAATCGAACTTGCAATCCGCGAATTCGTGCGAATTTGCGGATTTCTTTTTTTTGCCTGTTCGTGCGTTTTTTTGCTTATTCGTGGACCGCTTGCAGCACACCGACCCCGAGTTTGCCCATGCGGTTGTGTATGGGCGCGGCCATCTTGTTTGCGTGACGTGTTTCCGTTTCCGCCCGCTAGTTGCATGCTCGCGTCGTATGTGGCGCGCGATTACGTATTCGCGGGCGTTTTCGCATGCTCGCAAGGGAAATATCGAGCGAACTTACCCAGGCGGTCCTCAATGGGCGCGGCCATCTTGTTTGTCATTCATTACTATGGTTCTGTGCATGCTTTCTAATCCTCCTTTCATCAGTGCAATCCTTTGTTTCTTTAGACTTTTTTTTAATCTTTTCTACTCTATATCTATCCCTCTTTTTTTAGATCTATATTTTGTGTTTTTTTCAACTTTTCGTTACTTTTAAAGCTACTTTAAAAAAAAATGTTTTACTTTACTTTTTCCTTATTCTTTCCTTTTTTTTTTCTTCCTGCTGTACAGGCCATGGCAAAGGGAGCCGGGAAGGATAAGGCTCCCATGCGGACGATTGCGGGGGGAGAACGTCACAGTCCGGGAGATCTTTAGAGCGGAGGAGGTGGCCGCACTGTTTTTTTATGTCTAGCGCCGCCTCCCCAAGACCATCGCGGCAGGCGGCAGGCGGCAGGATCGCTGGCGGGTACGAGTTCCGGGATCATCGGAAGCGGTGGGAGAAGGTGTGCCGGACCATGTATCAACACTCTCGGGTCCGGCGCACCTACAACCAGGCCACACACCGGTGGTCCGACCTCCTGGACCATGAACGCGACCTGCTTGACCTGCTAGGCATCGAGATCCCTGGGCTTGGTGAGTAGTAGTAGCTATTTAATCACGACTCTGTTTTCTCCTGCTCTATGTGTTATCATCTTGCACATTTTTTTTTGTTTCCGAAGAGCAATAATGCTGCCGATTACATTGTAGGAAAATTATGTTTCAAAATGTTCTGTGATTGCATTTCAGGTGCACTGGTCTCCTGCTCAGTGGCGGTGCTACTATGCTTATTTGTTTTCTATTTTTTGTGTTCATTTCATTGGCCTGAGTAATTATGTAGGAGTGTACTTTACAGAACTGCGTAATGCTAGACACCAAGGGGCAGATTTACAATTACTGGCGCATCCCTGCAAATTAGCAGGGATGTGCCAGTAATTGTGCACCACGCCTCCACCACCCATGGTGCGCCGCATTTACAATGCTGCGCACCATGGGGCAAAAACGCCACAGAAGCGTCACGCATCTGTGCCCTAAAGTCGGCGCATTGCTGGAGTTGCGTCGCAACCACTACGCAGCTCCAGCAATGCTCTTGGGTGCCCTATCTCCCCAATGCTGCGTCAAGCCGTACGTCTGCTTCAAGCAGCCGCAGGGTTTAGAGTGACGCAGCATTGGCCTAAAAGTGACTGAGTGAAATCTTGTAGATTTCACTCAGCCACTTTTAGGATGCGTTCCTGCGCAGGAACGCCCTCCCTTGCGCTGGAACTCCCCCTGATGGCGCAGGGCTTTACAACGTGATGCATCTCCCAGATGCGTCACGTTGTTAATATACCCCGCACCATGGTGCCTCTTTTGTGCTGCGGCTGCATCACAAAAGTCACGCAACGACAGAGCAAAAGAGCTGCAAGGGACTTGTAAATCTGCCCCTAGAGACTCAAGTCCAGTCCTTCCTTTGTACACCTGCCACTAATAAGAGTGGTGGTGGATTGATAGTTTTAGTAATGACTGGTTATGTAGTAGGAAACTTACTTTTTAGTGTTCTCACTGGTCTGCAATCATGATGGACTTTGTCTGTCACTTCGCGTGCTGCGGAGTGCTGCCTGACAGTCCTAGTCGAACCTATTTGTAGTTGGTTTAGTGAGTTACGTAACTTTCCAAGTCGACGGTCCACGAATCCAGCAATACTAATATCCTAGTAGACCACACCAGATAGGTCAATAAATGTAGTGCAATTGTTGTCTATTTGCTATTTCCCCGAAATAATTTGTTATTGTTCTTTTGAAATGTTTGATTTGGTTGACAACAATCATCAATGTTTGGGTCTTTCTTTCATGTTGTACATCAGCTCCCCCCAGGGGCAAGAGGACAGAGGAGGAGGAGGAGGTAGCGGCGCCGGCGGACGAGGACCAGGAAGGCCAGGATAGGTCCGGTGAGGGCTCCTCTGCTGGCCCCAGTAAGTTTTCATGTTAAAATTAATAATTATACTTCCATACCTTTTAGAGTACCTATTTTTTACTAACGTTCCTCATTCGATTTTTCCTACATCGTCTTTGATCTTCTTGTAGACTGTTTCTAAATTCTTATCTTGACTCTACTATGACTCCCTGTGGTAGTATTAGTTTATTATTATTACTCTGTCTTTGTAGCTAACTAAGCTTGCACAGTTGGCAAAAGGTGTTAAACGAAACTCCCATTCTATTCATCAATAGCTCTATGCACTGAGTGCAGTCCACTGGCTTGTCCATAATGTCTTTTGAAGTGTTCTAAATGTTTATGCTTTGACAATTCCCAACAAGAAACTGTCAATGACCACCAAGAAAGAATAAGATACTAGTTTACTTTTTGATTGGATAGGAGGACAATCTATACCACTATTGTTGCAGAGACAATTCTGCACAAACAGAACTATGGACACTAAATAGTGCATTGTTTATCAATTATAATAGGCGCAGTTAGACTTTCCACATACCTCAGTCATAACAGAATTTGAACCCCCCATCTCCTTCCTGACTAGCTAGTGTGACAGAGTCATTTAGCTCCCTAATTCATCGATGATTGATCCCCAATGATGATTATCCAACCCAGGACATAAGACCACGGACTCATGCTTGCAAATTGCAAACCCTTTCGCTCACTCACTCATGACTAAAAATCACAGAGTCTATGTAAGTTTTAAAGCTTTATTAAAAGTAAAAACATTTATTAAAATCAAGTTCATCATACAACATAAACGGTGGATTGAAAATGGAAAAGTGCTTAGTGATTTCACACATTAATTGTGGGCGAGCCCTCACCTGGTTGGAACTTCAAATCTTCTTTGTGGTGCTGAATCGTTGCTGACTCTGTCCTAGTGATGATGATCTGATGTTGCTCTTGTTCTTAGAAGGGATGCTTATGTCTGTTATGAGAAAAACGGTGCATGTTAAAAAGCAAGCATTCATTAGTTGTGCCAAAAACTGTAGCAAGACAAGCAACACCCTTCCCTGAAAAAAAGTGCAATTTTTAGTTTTGACTAGACAGTCACAAATTATTACATTTGTTTGTGTAGTCGTAGTGACATTTTTTTCATTCCTAGACAAAATACTAGGGAGTGGTGTATTTGGCATGTAAGAATCTAAAATGTATTTTCTAGGCGGAACATCGGCAGAACCATCCGCCGGGGCCAGTGCGGAGTTGGGCACTCCTGGGACGGAGGTGGTGCAACAGCCAGCGGAAGCTGCTGTTGGGGATGCCACGGTAGTGGCGGACAGTAGTAAGCTATTATATTCCTTACTTATTGAGATAGCAGACTGCAGAGTGTGCTCTCTGCACGGGTGTATATTGTACAGCACAAGTATACTATACTGTTAAGAAGACTTACAAATTTAGAACTAAGTTTTTATTAACCCGGTAGTAGGCTCCTCTAAATTGACTTCAACTCAGCTGTGAAAGTTTTTTCGAGAATCCAAGTCAGATCAGAGATGAACTTAATGGATGGGATGAACGAAAAGGGAAAGAAGGGTGTAAGTAAGTGTGGAAGGACGAGCGAGTTAAAAGTAATGATGACTGGCAAATAATGATACGTGTTTTTGAATGCTGCCCGAGGTGGCTGGGAATATGATGCATGGCCGGTTGAAGGATGAAGCAAGGATGGGTGGAAGGAGAAAGGAAAGAGGACTGCCTGGGTGGGTGAAACAGAACTGTATGTGTGCGCAATATATCCTTTGGTTGAAATACAAATGCAAGTCAAGCACGGATGCATGGCTTGCGGTTTCCAAAATAAATGTTGATGTTGTTTTCCCGTGAGAAAAAGTAAGGTTTGTCCACTTGAGACATTAAGAAAAATGATTGACATTTACTTTGAATGGATGGATGCCTGGATCATGGTACTATCTGACTTATAGATAGCATATGTGTATGTAGAGAGAGTAGACGGTCACTGGATGAACTAAGTGTTACTTTGAAGAGCATGTAACACCGCACCCTCATGTCTGTTCCAGTGTAGGAAAGGCAAGGAAAAGAAGTTGTAATTTTTCCGAATACTACTATGAATAGTAGCAGTACTTTGTATTGCAAGCACAGCATATATCCGGCTATTACGGGGGCCACTCACTACCTCTGTTAATAATTTTAGTACAACTCTGTCATTCATGTGTGGCCTATCAGTGTTCACTCAATAAAACACAAAGCACCTAAAGTCATCCCATATGTAATCAAATACATATCCTGTGAAGGGATAGATATTCATATTATTTATCTTCTTCATTTTCCTTTTCTAGTAGTCATTGGCACTGTAGGGTGAAAGTTAAATTAATTAAGCAGTAGCCCTTGTAACAGAGTATTCTCAGTGCCACCCGTAATAGAAAAGTAAGAGCTTCACCACCTGCATGTACTGGACTGGTACAGTAACGCAAGCCTGTGTCATCATGGCTTGCAAGTTGACTGCGCTGGCATTATGCTGGCTTCCAGAAGTTTACATACCAATTTTGATAAACAAGAGAGAAGAAGAAGAATAAGACTGGTGTACTGTCATAGTCGACTCTAATGTACTGAGTCCATAGTGCTCATAGAATTGATTCCTGAAACTCCCACTAATGTTAGTGCAAGGCTGAAGAAGTGGGAGGTTAGATAGATACAGGCCACAAATGTTATGTACTGTGCTTTCAAGTTGCTAGTTCTACTGTGACACAACTTTCTGCTGAATTATTTTGTGTTAATCTTACAGAGCATTGGTTACAGACTATGTTTTTCTTTCTTCATATAGATGATCCTTCCAAACTTCCAAGGAAGGAGATGGCTAGACGGGCCCGGCAACGGAAACTAAAGGCGACTGTCGCCGAATATCGGCGGCTGGTGGCCCAGGAGGAGGAGGAAACGCAGTTGCAGACCACCACAACATCCACAGGGACAGCTGCATCCTCCTCCATGCTCCCTGGGTCAACCAGTCAGCTCAGGCCTCCAGCGGTATGGAGCCGTGGTACCGCAGCCACCCACCAACGCCAAGCAGCCAAAAAATCCACTGCCTCCCACAGCAGGTTTAAGGCATGCGTGCACCGCCTAACCCTCAGGGTGTCCTACCTTGAGCAGGAGCAGAAGAAACTGAGAATCCTGCTCAAGAACCTCCGCAAGGAGCATGACCACCTGGCCCAAAAAGTACGCCGCCGGCGGCATTAGAGAAGGAGAGACTGTCCATTGCCCCTTTTTTAAAGACTTTTGGGGGGTGGGAATTGGGAGTTGGGTTTTTTGGACTTTGGGGACTTTTTTTATTTCATGGACATTCGTTGGGGTTAGGTGGGGGGGTGGGTCGGGTCTTGCGGGATAGTTTATTTTTGTTAGGGATATAAATAATTATTACTTTCAACTTTTATCATAGCATATGTGTTTTTACTGCAGTTGAGGCTGGAGGGGGGGTTAACTGTAAGTTTGTTTTCCTGAAACTTAAGTGGCTTCTTGATTCAAATTGTCTAAGTAATTGCCCAAATGTTTACAAAAGTAAGTGCCTCTCACAGAGTCAGTGAATTCAATTGTCCTAGGACTTTACTAGTACTACCGCCAGTCTCTCGTCTCTCATACTACTCCATTATTCTTCCTCCCCCCAAACGCTTATCCTACCTGTAATTCGTGTTTGAAAATAGGGTTAGGCACAGGGCTTGCTGCATGGCAAATGGCGATTAAGGATGGCAATCCTGGGCGATTGAAATGGCATCATTGCCGTGGAACTAGTGGTGGTACACAGTGGCAGTTGCAGCATATGAAAACAAAGAAATTGAAACCTTGATTGGCCTGAGCGGAGCATTAGAACGGTACGATAGATACTATAGCATGTGACAGTACACTAGAACAGTGCCAAAATGTAACCTTACAAATGCTAAAGTATTAAAAGTATAACTACTACTTGTGTGGAATTTGACATTGGCTACTACTACAAGAAATAGTACTGAAGGTGAAGGACACAGCAGTGTAATCATTTGCCACGTGTAGGAGGAGGATGTTCTTCATGATCAATCCAGTTGATGGCGCCCATGAAAATCTGCTTTGATTTGCCAATAGTCATTGGTCTGTGTCAAGCTGAGTAAGAATATATCCTTCGATTCCTTCACCAGCCTTGAAATGTATTTCATTTTCAGTTGCTATGACCTTATCCTCCCCAGCTAGTGTGTGGAATTATTGCTGTCATTTACTCACACATCAATGAAAACCACACAGCCCGGGGGAAGAGGGTTAGGGTTTGGAAAGTGGATGGGAATGGGGTTTTTTGGGCAAGTTTTGTTGAGAGAGGAAAAAAAAACACAGCATGGAGAAACAACAAACGAAGATAAACAAATCTTTGGATACGAAGATATCCATAAATATTTTAAGGGACATAAAGGAAGTGCATGCACTTCTGCAGGCATGAAGTTGATTGCTCAATGGATGGTTAGGTTACTTAAACTAAGTAGTACTTTCTAATGAATGAAAGAATGCAACAGTACAGACCTGCACTAATTATGCGTTTTTGCCTATCTCAGCACTCAGAGAAACACTTTGTTCATTAAATTAGTTTGAAAAATAGCAAAGTAAAACTATACAATGGCTTGAGGGATGAATTTAGAAGCAGAGAGCAAAGAAATGCAGAGTCACACTCATAGAAGTTCACAGCAATAACATTACTTAAATGATAAGTAGAAATGAATGGATACTGTTACTGTATGTTGTTTTACTTGTCCTGTTGAATTTGGGAAGTTGCATGCATCAAGCCATTCCTCTTATTTGCAGTACTCCTCCATTCCATCTGACGCTCCGTCGATCAATGTTGGTGACCAGAAGACACCCTGTCCACTGCCTGCCTGGCGGATGCTGAATTACGGGTCTCTAATGTGAAGCCTGACTTCATCCTTTTTTCCATTGCACAGGGTGAAAGCCGCCCTGTAAATGTTGATGGAAAAACAGGAAGTGATATTAAAAGACCACTGAGAAAAAATATAAGGTACGTACGCTGTGTAGTGCAAAAAGTCACACTTTCAGTTTCAAAATCGACAGTACAATAGTTTCGAAAGGGCGTACTCTCCTTTGAAGGATAAATAAGTATGGGCGAATTTTGCGGATCTTTCCCCTCAAGCTAGGTGTAGAGTAAACTACGATTTTAGAACAAAATTAGACTTTCCCAGCAGTGCTCCCAGACCCTTAAACACAGAAATGTAGAATACCCCCAATCAGACCCCAAAAATGTGCAATACTGCTACCTGTCTGAGGCCTAGTGTAAAATGGTGACAAAACGTACTTTGAAAGTAAAGTAGGCCCAAATCCCCCCAAATCCCCCCTTTTCCACCATGGATGTTCTCCCAACCACTTGCAACCAAAATTCGACATTTCTCGACAAGTGCTCCAAGAGTAGACCCCAGAACCCAGTTGCCAAAATCTCGAACACCCCCAAACACATGCAATACTGCTAACCCTAACGAGCCCTAACTTAAAAATAGTGTCAAACGCTTTCTTCAACTAGGCCCTAACTCCCCTTTGCCACCATGGATTTTCTCCAAACCACTTGCAATCAAAAGTATCCATACCCAGTGTTGCTCCAAGACCCCAAAACCCACCCACAAACGCAAGGAACCCCCCAAACAGTCCCCTGAAAATGCTAAAGTGAGCGAAATTCCTGAAAATGGAAAAACATTTTCACCTCTGATTTTCTCCAAACCACTTTTATCGGGTTTTAGACCATCACAGCAATGCCCCCTGACCCGTCAACCCAGGCGGAAACAAGTTTAACCCCCCAAACAGCCAAAAAGCAAAAACTGAAAAATGGTCACTTAGACAAATTTCTGCATATTTCCCACATCACTCCGTGCACGCTCTGCATCTAGGCCCTAACTCCCCTTCGCCACCATGGATTTTCTCCAAACCACTTGCAATCAAAAGTATCCATACCCAGTGTTGCTCCAAGACCCCAAAACCCACCCACAAACACCAGGAACCCCCCCAAACAGCCCCCCGAAAACGCTAAAGTGAGCGAAATTCCTGAAAATGGAAAAACCTTTTCACCTCCGATTTTCTCCAAACCACTTCTATCCGGTATTAGACCATCACAGCAATGCCCCCAGACCCGTCAACCCAGGCGGAAACAAGTTTAACCCCCCCAAACAGCCAAAAAGCAAAAACGGAAAAATGGTCACAGACAAATTTCTGCATATTTCCCACATCACTCCGTGCACGCTCTGCAGCTAGGCCCTAACTCCCCTTCGCCACCATGGATTTTCTCCAAACCACTTGCAATCAAAAGTATCCATACCCAGCGTTGCTCCAAGACCCCCCAACCCCCCAAACACCAGGAACCCCCCCAAGCAGGCCCCCGAAAACGCTAAAGGGAGCGAAATGCTTGGAAATGGAAAAACTTTTTCACCATGGATTTTATCGGAAACACTTTTATTCGATATTAGACCTTCCGAGCTATGCCCCCAGACCCCTGCAGCCACCCGCCCAAACAGGCAAAACTCAAAAAAGGGCCTACCTTCAATTCAGTCCAATACGCTCTGCAGCTAGGCCCTAACTCCCCTTGTCCACCATGGATTTCCTGAAAAACAAATTCAATCAACATTAGACTGTGCCAGCAGTACTCCCAGACCCCAAAACCCACCCACAAAAACCTAGAAGCCCCCCAAACAGCACCCCAAAGCCAGACAAGTGAGCAAAAACGCAAAACCTTTTTCACCTCCGATTTGGTCCAAAACACTTGATTCCGATATTAGACCTTCCGAGCTATGCCCCCAGGCCCCTGCAGCCACCCGCCCAAAAGCAGAACACCCCCAAACAGGCAAAAGGCAAAAATGGGCCTACCTTAAATTCAGTCCAAATACGCTCTGCAGCTAGGCCCTAACTCCCCTTGTCCACCATGGATTTCCTGAAAAACAAATGCAATCAACATTAGACTGTGCCAGCAGTGCTCCCAGACCCCAAAACCCACCCACAAAAACCTAGAAGCCCCCCAAACAGCACCCCAAAGACAGGCAAGTGAGCAAAAACACAAAAACTTTTTCACCTCCGATTTGGTCCAAAACACTTGATTCCGATATTAGACCTTCAGAGCTATGCCCCCAGACCCCCTGCAGCCACCCGCTCAAAAGCAGAACACCCCCAAACAGGCAAAAAGCAAAAATGGGCCTACCTTCAATTCAGTCCAAATACGCTCTGCAGCTAGGCCCTAACTCCCCTTTTCCACCATGGATTTCCTGAAAAACAAATGCAATCAACATTAGACTGTGCCAGCAGTGCTCCCAGACCCCAAAACCCACCCAAAGAAACCTAGAAGCCCCCAAAAACAGCCCCCAAAAACATGCAATACTGATATATAAAAAACATGGCAAATTGCGCTGTTCACAAAACATTGCTGTTTTCAGCGCTTCCACTACTTCGATCCTCTTGAAACTCACCTGGACAGTCACTTGTTCCAGCGATTTACAAGAATCTCAGCAAGGCAAAACAAAATCGAACCACTGCGCTCTTTGAAGAAGAAGAGGAAGAAGAAGGAAGGTCTACGACTAGTTTTCACTTAGTTTTTTTCACCCAAACACACGCGCCCGCAAAACACCCAAAAAGGGCAAAATTCTGCCAATTCTGGACCAAAGAACACCAAACCCCCCTAAAACATTGCCAACATCATTATGAACGAGACAATGTTAGAAATGGGATCCCTGGCCGGCCAGGGCTTGCACCAAATTCAGTCAGAGACCATCACTTCCACGTCAGGGCAAGGGAGTTACTCTCCAAGATAACCCCTGCTCACCTCCTTGGTAACGTAGCACGAGCAGTAAGGCTAAACTCGGAGGCAATGTGAGTTGTGTTTGCGCATGCACCCCCAGCAACAACACCCAAGGCCCACCACAAACGAAACTCCACACAAGGTTATGTATAAAAATAACCTTTGTATTACACCAAAACACATTAGATAAAAACACACACTTCACAATGTGCCAACAGGCACGGGCAGAATTTACAGGGGATATGTACAAGACCGGGCCACCTGTACCACTGTCAGGAATCAGCACTTTTATAACTAGAAATACTGTTAGAATTAGCACTTAGAACATAGAGTATAAATCACTTTAGCACACAACCAGTAACTACTGGTAACCGGTAAGTACCACCTACGCAACTCTAACCACCTTAGGAGAATATTACGCAGGGAACCAGGACCTCACAGGGAACACCTGTACTAGGAGAAAACAACCAACTAAATATCACCGTACATTTAGGGGTATAGGCCTGGGAACAAAACACATGATGCATAAACATACATTCAGCGGTGTAAGAACAAGGCACATGATGCATAAAACACATTCAGAGGTGCAGCACAGGAGAATTCGCAGAAATTACCTTAGCACAGAACTTACATCAAAGTCCAGGTTGCGCCACTGCACCAAAACCTAAACGTAGCAGCTGCCCACTACTTGCTGGGCAGCAGAGGACAGGGACAGAACAGGGCCTAAACGCTGAGGGAAATGGATCGGGGGAGTCTGGAGGAGGAGTATAAAGGAGCATGATTGAGTTGTGAACTTGTGAACCTCAGGAATGCAGACTGAGGCACCTTCAAATCAATAAGGAATGTAAGATGAAGACAGTGCTGCTGATGGACTTGTTGTGATTAGGTGATTAGAGTTTTGTTGTGGTAAAAGTTCCAAAACAAAGAAAGACACACAGGAATAAAAGTGAATAAGGATGAAAAAAAGGAAGTCATTTTCAGGGCTCGGTGTCATGGAAGTAGAGCTCGTTCCAAACTCCATCACTTGAGATGGGAGTAGGTCAGGTAACAGAGAAGAACTTCTGTCACCTAAGTCGGTGTCCTCTTGTTCCTGCGTGCATTCATGTACTTTGTAATCTGGTGGTATTAAGTGCTGATTCATCTTGATCAGTGTTAACCTCTCCACATTTTTGGCCGAGAGGTCGGTCCTTTTTGAAGTTACAATGGCACCAGCAGCACTGTAAACACGTTCAGAAGACACACTTGCGAGTGGGCAAGAAAAATCATTTATAGCCAGGTTGGTGATCAGTGACCATAGATCCATTTTCCTGTACCAATACAGCAATGGGTTCGTATTAGCAAAGACCTGTGTTGGCTCATCCAGATAGGCCTGCACCATCAACTCAAGGTTCTCCACGGTTGCTCCACTTTGCGCACCATCTGTGGCGTTCTCAGCACTGGAACAAAGAAACCCTTTATGAGTTAGCCAATCTGCTTCCGACAATATTATGGCTGGACCTGGTGCAGGAGGGGATGATGATACGGTTGCTGCTGGTGTCGTTAACGGCTGTGAGGGAAAGTGACTCCCTTCGCCCACAGATTCAGAAGTGGAACTTGACGCTGGATGGCCTGCTGATTCAGTTGGACTTCTGACGGCTCCTTGAATTTTCTGCCGCTCTTTTTCGAACCAACTGGCTGACACTGCTAGCCAATGTTTGTACTTTCAAACATCTGCTTCATCAAAAGGAATGAATGCTTTGCTGGCCACTGCCTTTTTGTACCGTGGATCCAGAATAGTGGCGCAAATGTAATGTTGTTCTGTATGTATGTTTTGAAGCCTTTCATTGGCAACTAGGCGGCTTAATAAGTTCTCCGCCAACCGATATGCATCTTGCTTTCCAACATCATCTCTGAACGTTGAAGACACGTCCTTCAGTTGGTGCTCTAGCATGACCAACAATGGGATAGCTTTGCTCAAAGAAAAGTCCTCCCTGCTGACTTCACGCGTGTAGACCTCAAAAGGACGAAGCATGTCTGTCAGGCTTTTAACTAGCTTCCATTCCTCCAACTCTAGCCTCTTGTCTTTATGATCAGAACCTAGTTTAAAGACATAGTGGGGGGGGCACAAAAGGAGAAACTTTTTCAAGCCGTGAGGGCAACGGCTCGTCATACCTGCTTCCAGCCGTGAGGGTAATGGCATCTTCATCCTTCTTCACGCCGTGAGGGAAACGGCTGCAGGGTCATCACGCCGGTCCCGGTAGCAGCGGGAAAAACTACAATTCCCAGCTGCCCCAGGGGCCGGCTCAGCTGCAGAGACGCTCCCGACCCGCCCAGAGGCGGATTAAAAGCAAGGAGCGCCAAAAGCTCCTGGGGGACACAAAAGGAGAAACTTTTCCAAGCCGTGAGGGCAATGGCTTGTCATACCTGCTTCCAGCCGTGAGGGGAACGGCTGCAGGGTCATCACGCCGGTCCCGGTAGCAGCGGGAAAAACTACAATTCCCAGCTGCCCCGGGGGCCGGCTCAGCTGCAGAGACGCTCCCGACCCGCCCAGAGGCGGATTAAAAGCAAGGAGCGCCAAAAGCTCCTGGGGGACACAAAAGGAGAAACTTTTCCAAGCCGTGAGGGCAACGGCTCATCATACCTGCTTCCAGCCGTGAGGGGAACGGCATCTTCATCCTTCTTCACGCCGTGAGGGAAACGGCTGCAGGGTCATCACGCCGGTCCCGGTAGCAGCGGGAAAAACTACAATTCCCAGCTGCCCCAGGGGCCGGCTCAGCTGCAGAGACGCTCCCGACCCGCCCAGAGGCGGATTAAAAGCAAGGAGCGCCAAAAGCTCCTGGGGGACACAAAAGGAGAAACTTTTCCAAGCCGTGAGGGCAATGGCTTGTCATACCTGCTTCCAGCCGTGAGGGGAACGGCTGCAGGGTCATCACGCCGGTCCCGGTAGCAGCGGGAAAAACTACAATTCCCAGCTGTCCCGGGGGCCGGCTCAGCTGCAGAGACGCTCCCGACCCGCCCAGAGGCGGATTAAAAGCAAGGAGCGCCAAAAGCTCCTGGGGGACACAAAAGGAGAAACTTTTCCAAGCCGTGAGGGCAACGGCTCATCATACCTGCTTCCAGCCGTGAGGGGAACGGCATCTTCATCCTTCTTCACGCCGTGAGGGAAACGGCTGCAGGGTCATCACGCCGGTCCCGGTAGCAGCGGGAAAAACTACAATTCCCAGCTGCCCCGGGGGCCGGCTCAGCTGCAGAGACGCTCCCGACCCACCCAGAGGCGGATTAAAAGCAAGAAGTGCCTCCCGCCCCGCGGGACGCGGGCGGGCAGCGCCGAGAGAAGCCCGGGACAAGGGCGGAACAGTCTACGGCAGTCCACGGCAGGATCAGGCAGGGCTGGGCCGCCCATCGTATATCCGCTGACAGGATGGGTAAGCGCAAAAATGGAGTGACTGTGGATGAAGGGGGGAAAAAGGCTAAAGTTCCTAAACATTCAGACTCTATTATGTCCTACCTCACCACTGCGGTTGGGGCATTGTCCAAAGAAATCGCAACGGCACAGCAAGAACTGGGCTTATTAGCTGCCTCTCCCACCACAACACAACTAACCCCAGTGCAAGCAATCCCCTTACAGCCTGATGTTATTGTAATGAAACCCACTTCTGCCCCAAGTTTGATACAAGCATGTGTCCCACAAGCTTTGCAACCCACAGTGACTCTGGACCCACCTGCAATTCCAAAACAGACATCGAAGAGGAGGAAGAAGGGGGAGGGGGACTCCGAAGTCAGAAAGGTGGTGGAGGAACTTTGAAGGATCATCTTGAGGATCTTTTTGAGGAACGGATTGAACCTTTATTAGTGGGCATCGCGAAGGACATTGTTGACACTATAAACACATGCCTTGAAGGATTGTTAAAAAAATGTGTTTTGATAGATGAACTAGTTAAAAAATTTGATAATGCCCACAAAGGACGCATTCTGGGAACTGAAGGCCCCCGAAATGTGCGGCAAAACCTTTGTTACCATCACCCATTAACAACACCATGGCTGTAAATAGCGTAGGCCTAGATATGAATGAGAATCCCCAACTACTTACACCTAACATCTTACAAGGGGATCCTCCTTTGGCAAAGGTGCACACGCACTTAGAAAGCAGGATCCACCTAAATCTGCCCCCAGCAGTAGTAGCTTTTGTGGCTGTCTTAATAGGGGTCCCCCCGTTAAGAAAAGGAGAGGTTGAATCCACTGCTACTCTTATGAGAAAGGCAAAAAAATGGTGTGATAACTCCAGTAGTGGAGAAACAAGCACTTCCTCCAGCATTATTTTAGCGAGAAGGGTGGGCTGGGTGGGTTGGGTGGGGAAGCGAGCCAAAACCGTGAAAGGTGACTGTGTGGTGATACTCGGATGACTGTCGGGAGACATCGACGGATAGAGCGGTGCTCCTCATACCTGAGCCGCAGCCAGGTGGGGTGAAGCTCCTCAACCATCATTTATGGTACTTGGTTGAGTACACAACCTGGTCTTTGCAGGTGATATCTTTTAATAACTATTTTTCACGAAAAGCAGTAGTTTATGAAATATCTGGTCCTGAGGAATGCATGAAAAATCTTTTTCACCAAATGCAGAAACATGTCGACCACTACTGAGTGCGGATATTATTTCTAAACCCGCATTTGCACTTGTCTTTTAACCTTAGGGACTGGGAGACACTAATAAATCCTTTATTTCTACCCAGCTCACCTAATTTTATAATCACTTACTTTTCACCCTTTCCACTTTACACTGCTTTTTTTCAGTCGCCACTAAATCATGTGATACTCTCCTCTCACATCTCCATTTCTGTAACAGTAACATCTGACCGGCCGTCTTGTTTTGTCTCCTGGGCAAGGAGATCCCAAATGATGCAAAAGAGGGCAGTACAGTATGGCTTCTGATGGGAATTTTTCCAAACGTCCTTGAGCCCTGACTTGGCCAATTCTATATTTAAAAACGTGCATAGTGTGTTCCCATGGGTGTTATTTGTATTGCACTTACGTTGTGATTCCAGATGATTAACTCGCTCTCTTGACTACTAGGTACCACTTGGTGTTTAGACTTTGACTTTGGGGCATGTACCTGGGTAGTCGTTAAACTTGCCCTTGGGCCCTCTTCTAAAATTTTGTTGTGTATGTGAACTTTCCTGTGTGGTCAAAACCTGAAGATGGCCCACCTTGTGATTGTGATCAGTTTTCAACCCAGGATACCCTCCATTTTACATTTTTTTGTGGTCTGTATATTACTGAGAGGGCAAAAAATGTACTTCCCGTTCTAAAGGCTGCTGGATTCATCCAAGTGAGGCCAGCTTTAATTTTCCTCCAATCGCTAGCAGACACTCATACCATCTTTAGCGTTGCATGTTTTTTAACAGCCGCCTTCAGATCAAGGAAGAAAAGAAGGCCTGGGAAAGCTTTATTTTAACCTAATTTTAAATCTGGTTTTATCTGTAATTTTAACTATTGAAAGCATGAGGATATATGAAATTAATAATTCATGCCATAAATTAGCAATGAATTCCTTTGCTGTTTTTAAAATTTGTATTGTATTGCATTTTGTCCTTTTATGATTTTAACAAAAATCGAATAAAGTGTATTTTGACTTGACTTGACTTGACATAGTCATTGATTACCATCCACTGCTCAGACAGACGCTCAAGCATGTAAAAGGTTGAGTTCCAACGTGTTGCCACCTCCTGGATGAGTCCTTTGACTGGCACTTAACGTTCATGTTGAATGCTCCTCAGCTCCTTACGGGCCTTAAAAGAATGGCTGAAATGTGTGCAGATTTTTCGGCAGGTGGTCAGTAGCTTTTTGACTGTGTTTTTATTTTTCAAGAAATCTTGCACAACCAGGTTTATACAGTGCGCCAAACACGGCACTCTGAAATATTGACCCTCCTGCATGGCCTTAACTATATTACTGCCATTATCCGTGGAAACATAACCAACAATGCGATTTCTTGGTTGCAGCCATTCAGAGACCTTACTGTTAAACTCCTCCAAAATGTTTTTTGCAGTATGAGTTTTCTCCAAGGCAAACATGGCTAATGTTGCATGTTTCCGAGTAGCTTGAAAAACTGTGTCCAGGTCAACAACTGCACTTGACTTGTCTCTAACCCCTGCCAAAGACCCTGCAAAAGAGACCCAGTGTGCAGTGATGCACATGTAATCAAGGGCTTGGCAGCTGGTCCACATGTCTGTTGTCAAGTGGATAGTGTGAACAGCACTCTTCTGCAAAGCTGCCCCAATCACCTCCAGCACATCTTGATGTAGTGCTGGAACCACAACTCTGGCAAAATAGGACCGGCTAGGAACCTTCCATTCAGGGCAGACTGTTGCCACTAATTCTAGAAACCCCACCCCTTCCACAAAAGAAAAAGGGAGAAGGTCCACCGCTAGCATTTTAGCCAGCTTTGCGTTATACAGACGTACCGTTGGGTGGTTGCGTTCAAATGGCGCCTCCGACCAGAACATTTTGCTAATGGTGGGCTGAATCATTTTACGTGATGATGATGATGATGATGACCTCTTCAAACCAGTTAGGCCTATTGATGTAGTTTTTCGCATAGGTGTCTCTCCAACACTCTTAGTGTGCCTCATAGATGTTGCAGGGGTAGAGGGTGTGGCCGATACCACTGCAGTGCTGCTGCCAGCAGAACTGGGTGTACCAAAAAAAATGTCTGTCGCTTCTTCACTTCCCCCCTGCACGATCAGCCTCTTTTCATCATCAGATGCAAGCTCAAGGGATACATTTGGATTTGTTTTTCTTTTGCCTTCCTCGATCTTCCTCATGTGTGCTTCCCAAATGATAGTGTGGTGTTGCTTGAGATGGCCTCTCTGGCCTCTGGTACCATAGTTGGTACCAAGCTTACCCCGACTAACTAATGTTTTACAAATCGAACAAACGACCATGTTTTCCGCCCTTTGGCTAACAGTAAAGAAGTCCCAAACTGGGGACTGGTGATGTCTGCTGAAGGTGGAAGTGCTACTTTGACTTTCAATGCCAGATGAACGCGGCCTTTGACACGGTCTCACACAACATCTTGCTGAAACGACTTGAGGCCATTGGGATTGGCGATTTAGCCCTAGAATGGTTCCAGTCCTTCTTAAAGGACAGATCCTTCCAAGTCTCAGCCCCCCCCTATATCTCTCAACCCCACTCCATCGGGCAAGGAGTTCCCCAGGGGTCGGCGCTTAGCCCATCCTTATTCAACCTATACGTTCAGCCTCTCGCAGTGGTAGCAAAAGAGTGGGACCTTACGCTGGTGTCGTACGCTGACGACACACAGCTGGTCATCACACTCTCTGAAGGTCCCTCACCTTCGGCAACCAAATTCAGAGATGGCCTCGCGGCAGTCGCACAGTGGATGACACTCAACTGCCTGCAGCTAAACGCCGGGAAAACGGAGGTCCTCCTCCTGGGAAAAAACCCCACCCTTTGGAACAATCATTGGTGGCCCTCTGTGCTTGGCCCCACTCCCGTGCCAAAAGAAGTCGTCAAAAACCTAGGAGTCTGGCTCGACCCCTCACTTAACTTTCAGTCCCACACAAAGAAAGTGGCAGCCACGTGTGTGGGTCTCATGAGGAGTCTCAACCCCATACTTGGATTCTTTAACTCCAAAACCCGTCAACTCATCATGCAAGCCATGATTCTTGCCCGGCTAGATTATGCCAATGTCTTGCTCTTAGGAGCAAACAAAGCTGAACTTGCAAGATTGCAGCGTATCCAGAACTCGGCCGCCAGAGCTGTGGTTGGTCTCCCACGCAGGTGCTCTGCCAGAACCACCATTCGCAATTTGCACTGGCTGCCTGTGGAATCTCGGATCCAATTTAAAACCCTGACCACGGCTTTTAAGATTCTCAAATCCGATTGCCCTGAACTCCTGCGCCCACTTTTGTCACCATACACGCCCCAGCGCAACTTGCGTTCTCTGGGACAACACCTCGTGATGGTCCCCCGAACTAAGCTCTGCAGACAGGGTGGACGTTCCTTCAAAGTCCTAGGAGCTAAGCTATGGAACTCACTGCCTCCACACATCCGTGCCCAAACCAATTTGATCGCTTTCCGGAAAGCACTTAAGACCCATCTCTTCTCTGTCATCTAATTTCTCTGCTGGTTCCCCCCTCCCCTCTGGTATTGGTTAGGCCAGCGCCGGGACGCTCCGTTGCTGGGGCAGCTGTTTGCGCTTAACAAATAAATAACATAACATAACATAACATAAAGTGGAGGAAGGGCATGGCTGAATTTGTTTCTGTTGTTCACTTACAGCACCACTACTTGAGGTCGAGCTGGATGGAGGTCCATGCCGGCCCTTCTGACTAAAAAAGATGGGAGCTGTAGGGCGTGTTGGTGTTGTAGTTAACGGTGGTGGTACCAGTGCCACGCCGCCCATATCCCGCTCAGCAGCCATTCAGGATAGGGTTACAATGTCTGTCTGCTGCATGCCTGGTGGGGCTGGAGTGATGACTGTGATTACTGGGTCATCGTCAGACTGTTCATCAGCAGCAGAAGACACCACTTCTTGTTCGTCGTCATCACCCATAAGTGGAAGCTTTGCGGGAGCCTTCCTTTTAGGCTTAGCTATCTTTGTCGGTTCATGGCGTGACTCACTCTCAGACCGCATGGCTGGGTTCCAATCATCATCAAGGTCATCAGAAGGAAGGGGGCTTGAAGAAGAACTTGTAGTAGTAGTAGTATCCCTCCTTGACCTTTTTCTTGCTGGGGATCTGAAAGACAATGGATAATCATCATCAGGATGAGTGGCTTCCTTGGATGATACCTCCTCTTGAATATCAATTTCCTGATGTGCCCCTACTTCTGGAGGAACAAGCGTTGTAGGCAGTTGTGCCGCTCCATAAACCTCGAGTAGTACCTCTCCATGCACGTGTCCATGCGCCTCTCCTTGCGCCTCTACTTGCGCCTCTCCTTTCGGCTCTACTTGCGCCTCTCCTTGCGGCACTACTTGCGCCTCTCCTTGCGGCTCCACTTCCGCCTCTACTTGCGCCTCTCCTTGCCCATGTACTTGCGCTTGTACTAGTTGCACGTCTAGTTGTTGTTGTGGCTGTGGTTGTTGAACACTCGTCAGCTGAGTTACACCCGGCGTTGACTGGATGGTACTTTCTTGTGATGAGCTAACATCACTGGTCGATGGTGATTGAACAACCAAAGTGGCTGCCGCAGCAGCACTCATGGTCTTGAACCTAAGTTTGCGTGGTGGCACTGAGCCCAATGAAGCGGAGGTGCTGCTTCCAGCTTGGTCCCCGGCGGACACCGCTGCTGCTACAGGCGTAGTTTTTTTTCTCCCAAAAAAGGTGTCGGTGGGCACACCAGTCTCCTTGGTAGGTGGTGCCACTTGCTTCTTCTGCTCCTTCTTACTGGCAGTGGCACTGGAAACTTTTTTCGCTGAGGCGCTACGGCCAACTTTCTTTGGGGCCATCTTCTTGAGATGCCAGAACAGCAGGCCGCAGTTGCACGAGTCGCAGAGTTGTCTTGTCTGTGGCCACACGTGACGTCACGTGACGTTGTGCTGCACACACCGCTGCAGGACTTCTTCCTGGCACTGGCGGTTCTCTTGTGCACCTAAAAGCAATGGAAGACAGAGGAACATCATTTATACACCCCAAAAAGTCGAAAAACACTGACAAATCACCACAATCCAATGCCATCCATGCCCTCAATGATGTTTACATTCAAGACTTGGTCCATGCACCACTGAGTACCCCTGGGCATAATGGATGAAAGCAAGGCAAAATGGGTGCAGGCCTGAGCACACTGCTTGCCTTCAAAAGGGCCCCTTGGCCCCCACAACATGGCCAGGCCCTGCCTGTACCAGCCCTCAAAATGGCCCCCACCCACATGGCCAGGCCCCAACAACACCTCAAAAAATCGAAAAACACATAAAAATCACCACAATCCAATGCCGTCCATGCCCTCAATGATGTTTACATTCAAGACTCCCCACAGAAAGACTTGGTCCATGCACCACTGAGTACCCCTGGGCATAATGGATGAAAGCAAGGCAAAATGGGTGCAGGCCTGAGCACACTGCCTGCCTTCAAAATGGCCCCTTGACCCCCACCACATGGCCAGGCCTTGCCTGTACCAGCCCTCAAAATGGCCCCCACCCACATGGCCAGGCCTCAACAACACCCCAAAAAATTGAAAAACACATAAAAATCACCACAATCCAATGCCATCCAATGGAAGACAGAGGAACATCAGTTATACACCCCAAAAAGTCGAAAACACTGAAAAATCTCCACAATCCAATGCCATCCATACCCTCAATGATGTTTACATTCAAGACACCCCACAGAAAGACTTGGTTCATGCACCACTGAGTACCCCTGGGCATAATGGATGAAAGCAAGGCAACATGGGTGCAGGTCTGAGCACACTGCCTGCCTTCAAAATGGCCCCTTGACCCCACCACATGGCCAGGGCCTGCCTGTACCAGCCCTCAAAATGACCCCCACCCACATGGCCAGGCTCCAACAACACCCCCAAAAATCGAAAAACACATAAAAATCACCACATTCCAATGCCATCCATGCCCTCAATGATGTTTACATTCAAGACTCCCCATAGAAAGACTTGGTCCATGCACCACTGAGTACCCCTGGGCATAATGGATGAAAGCAAGGCAAAATGGGTGCAGGCCTGAGCACACTGCCTGCCTTCAAAAGGGCCCCTTGACCCCCACCACATGGCCAGGCCCTGCCTGTACCAGCCCTCAAAATGGCCCCCACCCACATGGCCAGGCCCCAACAACACCTCAAAAAATCGAAAAACACATAAAAATCACCACAATCCAATGCCGTCCATGCCCTCAATGATGTTTACATTCAAGACTCCCCACAGAAAGACTTGGTCCATGCACCACTGAGTACCCCTGGGCATAATGGATGAAAGCAAGGCAAAATGGGTGCAGGCCTGAGCACACTGCCTGCCTTCAAAATGGCCCCTTGACCCCCACCACATGGCCAGGCCTTGCCTGTACCAGCCCTCAAAATGGCCCCCACCACATGGCCAGGCCCCAACAACACCCCAAAAAATTGAAAAACACATAAAAATCACCACAATCCAATGCCATCCAATGGAAGACAGAGGAACATCAGTTATACACCCCAAAAAGTTGAAAACACTGAAAAATCACCACAATCCAATGCCATCTATGCCCTCAATGATGTTTACATTCAAGACACCCCACAGAAAGACTTGGTTCATGCACCACTGAGTACCCCTGGGCATAATGGATGAAAGCAAGGCAACATGGGTGCAGGTCTGAGCACACTGCCTGCCGTCAAAATGGCCCCTTGAGCCCCACCACATGGCCAGGCCCTGCCTGTACCAGCCCTCAAAATGGCCCCCACCCACATGGTCAGGCCCCAACAGCACCCACAAAAAGTCAATAAACACACATAAAACAACACAATCCAATGCCATCCATGCCCTCAATGATGTTTCAATTCAAGATGCCCCACAGAAAGCCTTGGTCTATTCACCACTCACTACCCCTGGGCATAAAGGGTGAAAGTAGGGCAGGCTGGGTGCAGGCCTATGGCTCAAAGCACACTGCCTGCCTTCAAAATGGCCCCTTGACCCCACCACATGGCCAGGCCCTGCCTGTACCAGCCCTCAAAATGACCCCCACCCACATGGCCAGGCTCCAACAACACCCCCAAAAATCGAAAAACACATAAAAATCACCACATTCCAATGCCATCCATGCCCTCAATGATGTTTACATTCAAGACACCCCATAGAAAGACTTGGTCCATGCACCACTGAGTAACCCTGGGCATAATAGATGAAAGCAAGGCAAAATGGGTGCAGGCCTGAGCACACTGCCTGCCTTCAAAATGGCACCTTGACCCCCACCACATGGCCAGGCCCTGCCAGTACCAGCCCTCAAAATGGCCCCCACCCACATGGCCAGGCCCCAACAACACCCCCCAAAAATCGAAAAACACATAAAAATCACAACAATCTAATGCCATCCATGCCCTCAATGATGTTTACATTCAAGACTCCCCACAGAAAGACTTGGTCCATGCACCACTGAGTACCCCTGGGCATAATGGATGAAAGCAAGGCAAAATGGGTGCAGGCCTGAGACCACTGCCCGCCTTCAAAATGGCCCCTTGACCCCCACCACATGG
Source organism: Lissotriton vulgaris (assembly GCF_964263255.1). NCBI lineage: Eukaryota > Metazoa > Chordata > Amphibia > Caudata > Salamandridae > Lissotriton > Lissotriton vulgaris. The sequence continues at coordinate 1,312,559,900 of NC_141695.1, forward strand.
CAAGGCCCTGCCTGTACCAGCCCTCAAAATGGCCCCCACCCACATGGCCAGGCCCCAACAACACCCCCAAAAATCGAAAAACACATAAAAATCCCCACATTCCAATGCCATCCATGCCCTCAATGATGTTTATGTTCAAGACACCCCACAGAAAGACTTGGTCCATGCACCACTGAGTAACCCTGGGCATAATGGATGAAAGCAAGGCAAAATGGGTGCAGGCCTGAGCACACTGCCTGCCTTCAAAATGGCACCTTGACCCCCACCACATGGCTAGGCCCTGCCAGTACCAGCCCTCAAAATGGCCCCACCCACATGGCCAGGTCCCAACAACACCCCCAAAACGAAAAACACATATAAATCACCACAATCCAATGCCATCCATGCCCTCAATGATGTTTACATTCAAGACTTGGTCCATGCACCACTGAGTACCCCTGGGCATAATGGATGAAAGCAAGGCAAAATGGGTGCAGGCCTGAGCACACTGCCTGCCTTCAAAAGGGCCCCTTGGCCCCCACCACATGGCCAGGCCCTGCCTGTACCAGCCCTCAAAATGGCCCCCACCCACATGGCCAGGCCCCAACAACACCTCAAAAAATCGAAAAACACATAAAAATCACCACAATCCAATGCCGTCCATGCCCTCAATGATGTTTACATTCAAGACTCCCCACAGAAAGACTTGGTCCATGCACCACTGAGTACCCCTGGGCATAATGGATGAAAGCAAGGCAAAATGGGTGCAGGCCTGAGCACACTGCCTGCCTTCAAAATGGCCCCTTGACCCCCACCACATGGCCAGGCCTTGCCTGTACCAGCCCTCAAAATGGCCCCCACCCACATGGCCAGGCCTCAACAACACCCCAAAAAATTGAAAAACACATAAAAATCACCACAATCCAATGCCATCCAATGGAAGACAGAGGAACATCAGTTATACACCCCAAAAAGTCGAAAACACTGAAAAATCTCCACAATCCAATGCCATCCATACCCTCAATGATGTTTACATTCAAGACACCCCACAGAAAGACTTGGTTCATGCACCACTGAGTACCCCTGGGCATAATGGATGAAAGCAAGGCAACATGGGTGCAGGTCTGAGCACACTGCCTGCCTTCAAAATGGCCCCTTGACCCCACCACATGGCCAGGGCCTGCCTGTACCAGCCCTCAAAATGACCCCCACCCACATGGCCAGGCTCCAACAACACCCCCAAAAATCGAAAAACACATAAAAATCACCACATTCCAATGCCATCCATGCCCTCAATGATGTTTACATTCAAGACTCCCCATAGAAAGACTTGGTCCATGCACCACTGAGTACCCCTGGGCATAATGGATGAAAGCAAGGCAAAATGGGTGCAGGCCTGGGCACACTGCCTGCCTTCAAAATGGCCCCTTGACCCCCACCACATGGCCAGGCCTTGCCTGTACCAGCCCTCAAAATGGCCCCCACCCACATGGCCAGGCCTAAACAACACCCCAAAAAATTGAAAAACACATAAAAATCACCACAATCCAATGCCATCCAATGGAAGACAGAGGAACATCAGTTATACACCCCAAAAAGTCGAAAACACTGAAAAATCTCCACAATCCAATGCCATCCATACCCTCAATGATGTTTACATTCAAGACACCCCACAGAAAGACTTGGTTCATGCACCACTGAGTACCCCTGGGCATAATGGATGAAAGCAAGGCAACATGGGTGCAGGTCTGAGCACACTGCCTGCCTTCAAAATGGCCCCTTGACCCCACCACATGGCCAGGGCCTGCCTGTACCAGCCCTCAAAATGACCCCCACCCACATGGCCAGGCTCCAACAACACCCCCAAAAATCGAAAAACACATAAAAATCACCACATTCCAATGCCATCCATGCCCTCAATGATGTTTACATTCAAGACTCCCCATAGAAAGACTTGGTCCATGCACCACTGAGTACCCCTGGGCATAATGGATGAAAGCAAGGCAAAATGGGTGCAGGCCTGGGCACACTGCCTGCCTTCAAAATGGCCCCTTGACCCCCACCACATGGCCAGGCCTTGCCTGTACCAGCCCTCAAAATGGCCCCCACCACATGGCCAGGCCTCAACAACACCCCCAAAAATTGAAAAACACATAAAAATCACCACAATCCAATGCCATCCAATGGAAGACATAGGAACATCAGTTATACACCCCAAAAAGTTGAAAACACTGAAAAATCACCACAATCCAATGCCATCCATGCCCTCAATGATGTTTACATTCAAGACACCCCACAGAAAGACTTGGTTCATGCACAACTGAGTACCCCTGGGCATAATGGATGAAAGCAAGGCAACATGGGTGCAGGTCTGAGCACACTGCCTGCCGTCAAAATGGCCCCTTGAGCCCCACCACATGGCCAGGCCCTGCCTGTACCAGCCCTCAAAATGGCCCCCACCCACATGGTCAGGCCCCAACAGCACCCACAAAAAGTCAATAAACACACATAAAACAACACAATCCAATGCCATCCATGCCCTCGATGATGTTTCAATTCAAGATGCCCCACAGAAAGCCTTGGTCTATTCACCACTCACTACCCCTGGGCATAAAGGGTGAAAGTAGGGCAGGCTGGGTGCAGGCCTATGGCTCAAAGCACACTGCCTGCCTTCAAAATGGCCCCTTGACCCCACCACATGGCCAGGCCCTGCCTGTACCAGCCCTCAAAATGACCCCCACCCACATGGCCAGGCTCCAACAACACCCCCAAAAATCGAAAAACACATAAAAATCACCACATTCCAATGCCATCCATGCCCTCAATGATGTTTACATTCAAGACACCCCATAGAAAGACTTGGTCCATGCACCACTGAGTAACCCTGGGCATAATAGATGAAAGCAAGGCAAAATGGGTGCAGGCCTGAGCACACTGCCTGCCTTCAAAATGGCGTCTTGACCCCCACCACATGGCCAGGCCCTGCCAGTACCAGCCCTCAAAATGGCCCCCACCCACATGGCCAGGCCCCAACAACACCCCCCAAAAATCGAAAAACACATAAAAATCACAACAATCTAATGCCATCCATGCCCTCAATGATGTTTACATTCAAGACTCCCCACAGAAAGACTTGGTCCATGCACCACTGAGTACCCCTGGGCATAATGGATGAAAGCAAGGCAAAATGGGTGCAGGCCTGAGACCACTGCCCGCCTTCAAAATGGCCCCTTGACCCCCACCACATGGCCAGGCCCTGCCTGTACCAGCCCTCAAAATGGCCCCCACCCACATGGCCAGGCCCCAACAACACCCCCAATAATCGAAAAACACATAAAAATCACCACATTCCAATGCCATCCATGCCCTCAATGATGTTTATATTCAAGACACCCCACAGAAAGACTTGGTCCATGCACCACTGAGTAACCCTGGGCATAATGGATGAAAGCAAGGCAAAATGGGTGCAGGCCTGAGCACACTGCCTGCCTTCAAAATGGCACCTTGACCCCCACCACATGGCTAGGCCCTGCCAGTACCAGCCGTCAAAATGGCCCCCACCCACATGGCCAGGCCCCAACAACACCCCCAAAACTAAAAACACATATAAATCACCACAATCCAATGCCATCCATGCCCTCAATGATGTTTACATTCAAGACTCCCCACAGAAAGACTTGGTCCATGCACCACTGAGTACCCCTGGGCATAATGGATGAAAGCAAGTCAAAATGGGTGCAGGCCTGAGCACACTGCCTGCCTTCAAAATTGCCCTTGAACCCCCACATGGCCAGGCCCTGCCTGTACCAGCCCTCAAAATGGCCCCCACCCACATGGCCAGGCCCCAACACCTCAAAAAATCGAAAAACACATAAAAATCACCACAATCCAATGCCATCCATGCCCTTAATGATGTTTACATTCAAGACTCCCCACAGAAAGACTTGGTCCATGCACCACTGAGTACCCCTGGGCATAATGGATGAAAGCATGGCAAAATGGGTGCAGGCCTGAGCACACTGCCTGCCTTCAAAATGGCACCTTGACCCTCACCACATGGCTAGGCCCTGCCAGTACCAGCCCTCAAAATGGCCCCCACCCACATGGCCAGGCCCCAACAACACCCCCAAAAATCGAAAAACACATATAAATCACCACAATCCAATGCCATCCATGCCCTCAATGATGTTTACATTCAAGACTCCCCACAGAAAGACTTGGTCCATGCACCACTGAGTACCCCTGGGCATAATGGATGAAAGCAAGTCAAAATGGGTGCAGGCCTGAGCACACTGCCTGCCTTCAAAATGGCCCCTTGACCCCCACCACATGGCCAGGCCTTGCCTGTACCAGCCCTCAAAATGGCCCCCACCACATGGCCAGGCCTCAACAACACCCCCAAAAATTGAAAAACACATAAAAATCACCACAATCCAATGCCATCCAATGGAAGACATAGGAACATCAGTTATACACCCCAAAAAGTTGAAAACACTGAAAAATCACCACAATCCAATGCCATCCATGCCCTCAATGATGTTTACATTCAAGACACCCCACAGAAAGACTTGGTTCATGCACCACTGAGTACCCCTGGGCATAATGGATGAAAGCAAGGCAACATGGGTGCAGGTCTGAGCACACTGCCTGCCGTCAAAATGGCCCCTTGAGCCCCACCACATGGCCAGGCCCTGCCTGTACCAGCCCTCAAAATGGCCCCCACCCACATGGTCAGGCCCCAACAGCACCCACAAAAAGTCAATAAACACACATAAAACAACACAATCCAATGCCATCCATGCCCTCAATGATGTTTCAATTCAAGATGCCCCACAGAAAGCCTTGGTCTATTCACCACTCACTACCCCTGGGCATAAAGGGTGAAAGTAGGGCAGGCTGGGTGCAGGCCTATGGCTCAAAGCACACTGCCTGCCTTCAAAATGGCCCCTTGACCCCACCACATGGCCAGGCCCTGCCTGTACCAGCCCTCAAAATGACCCCCACCCACATGGCCAGGCTCCAACAACACCCCCAAAAATCGAAAAACACATAAAAATCACCACATTCCAATGCCATCCATGCCCTCAATGATGTTTACATTCAAGACACCCCATAGAAAGACTTGGTCCATGCACCACTGAGTAACCCTGGGCATAATAGATGAAAGCAAGGCAAAATGGGTGCAGGCCTGAGCACACTGCCTGCCTTCAAAATGGCGTCTTGACCCCCACCACATGGCCAGGCCCTGCCAGTACCAGCCCTCAAAATGGCCCCCACCCACATGGCCAGGCCCCAACAACACCCCCCAAAAATCGAAAAACATATAAAAATCACAACAATCTAATGCCATCCATGCCCTCAATGATGTTTACATTCAAGACTCCCCACAGAAAGACTTGGTCCATGCACCACTGAGTACCCCTGGGCATAATGGATGAAAGCAAGGCAAAATGGGTGCAGGCCTGAGACCACTGCCCGCCTTCAAAATGGCCCCTTGACCCCCACCACATGGCCAGGCCCTGCCTGTACCAGCCCTCAAAATGGCCCCCACCCACATGGCCAGGCCCCAACAACACCCCCAAAAATCGAAAAACACATAAAAATCACCACATTCCAATGCCATCCATGCCCTCAATGATGTTTATATTCAAGACACCCCACAGAAAGACTTGGTCCATGCACCACTGAGTAACCCTGGGCATAATGGATGAAAGCAAGGCAAAATGGGTGCAGGCCTGAGCACACTGCCTGCCTTCAAAATGGCACCTTGACCCCCACCACATGGCTAGGCCCTGCCAGTACCAGCCCTCAAAATGGCCCCCACCCACATGGCCAGGCCCCAACAACACCCCCAAAACTAAAAACACATATAAATCACCACAATCCAATGCCATCCATGCCCTCAATGATGTTTACATTCAAGACTCCCCACAGAAAGACTTGGTCCATGCACCACTGAGTACCCCTGGGCATAATGGATGAAAGCAAGTCAAAATGGGTGCAGGCCTGAGCACACTGCCTGCCTTCAAAATTGCCCCTTGACCCCCCCACATGGCCAGGCCCTGCCTGTACCAGCCCTCAAAATGGCCCCCACCCACATGGCCAGGCCCCAACACCTCAAAAAATCGAAAAACACATAAAAATCACCACAATCCAATGCCATCCATGCCCTCAATGATGTTTACATTCAAGACTCCCCACAGAAAGACTTGGTCCATGCACCACTGAGTACCCCTGGGCATAATGGATGAAAGCAAGGCAAAATGGGTGCAGGCCTGAGCACACTGCCTGCCTTCAAAATGGCACCTTGACCCCCACCACATGGCAAGGCCCTGCCTGTACCAGCCCTCAAAATGGCCCCCACCCACATGGCCAGGCCCCAACAACACCCCCAAAAATCGAAAAACACATAAAAATCCCCACATTCCAATGCCATCCATGCCCTCAATGATGTTTATATTCAAGACACCCCACAGAAAGACTTGGTCCATGCACCACTGAGTAACCCTGGGCATAATGGATGAAAGCAAGGCAAAATGGGTGCAGGCCTGAGCACACTGCCTGCCTTCAAAATGGCACCTTGACCCCCACCACATGGCTAGGCCCTGCCAGTACCAGCCCTCAAAATGGCCCCACCCACATGGCCAGGTCCCAACAACACCCCCAAAACGAAAAACACATATAAATCACCACAATCCAATGCCATCCATGCCCTCAATGATGTTTACATTCAAGACTTGGTCCATGCACCACTGAGTACCCCTGGGCATAATGGATGAAAGCAAGGCAAAATGGGTGCAGGCCTGAGCACACTGCCTGCCTTCAAAAGGGCCCCTTGGCCCCCACCACATGGCCAGGCCCTGCCTGTACCAGCCCTCAAAATGGCCCCCACCCACATGGCCAGGCCCCAACAACACCTCAAAAAATCGAAAAACACATAAAAATCACCACAATCCAATGCCGTCCATGCCCTCAATGATGTTTACATTCAAGACTCCCCACAGAAAGACTTGGTCCATGCACCACTGAGTACCCCTGGGCATAATGGATGAAAGCAAGGCAAAATGGGTGCAGGCCTGAGCACACTGCCTGCCTTCAAAATGGCCCCTTGACCCCCACCACATGGCCAGGCCTTGCCTGTACCAGCCCTCAAAATGGCCCCCACCCACATGGCCAGGCCTCAACAACACCCCAAAAAATTGAAAAACACATAAAAATCACCACAATCCAATGCCATCCAATGGAAGACAGAGGAACATCAGTTATACACCCCAAAAAGTCGAAAACACTGAAAAATCTCCACAATCCAATGCCATCCATACCCTCAATGATGTTTACATTCAAGACACCCCACAGAAAGACTTGGTTCATGCACCACTGAGTACCCCTGGGCATAATGGATGAAAGCAAGGCAACATGGGTGCAGGTCTGAGCACACTGCCTGCCTTCAAAATGGCCCCTTGACCCCACCACATGGCCAGGGCCTGCCTGTACCAGCCCTCAAAATGACCCCCACCCACATGGCCAGGCTCCAACAACACCCCCAAAAATCGAAAAACACATAAAAATCACCACATTCCAATGCCATCCATGCCCTCAATGATGTTTACATTCAAGACTCCCCATAGAAAGACTTGGTCCATGCACCACTGAGTACCCCTGGGCATAATGGATGAAAGCAAGGCAAAATGGGTGCAGGCCTGGGCACACTGCCTGCCTTCAAAATGGCCCCTTGACCCCCACCACATGGCCAGGCCTTGCCTGTACCAGCCCTCAAAATGGCCCCCACCCACATGGCCAGGCCTAAACAACACCCCAAAAAATTGAAAAACACATAAAAATCACCACAATCCAATGCCATCCAATGGAAGACAGAGGAACATCAGTTATACACCCCAAAAAGTCGAAAACACTGAAAAATCTCCACAATCCAATGCCATCCATACCCTCAATGATGTTTACATTCAAGACACCCCACAGAAAGACTTGGTTCATGCACCACTGAGTACCCCTGGGCATAATGGATGAAAGCAAGGCAACATGGGTGCAGGTCTGAGCACACTGCCTGCCTTCAAAATGGCCCCTTGACCCCACCACATGGCCAGGGCCTGCCTGTACCAGCCCTCAAAATGACCCCCACCCACATGGCCAGGCTCCAACAACACCCCCAAAAATCGAAAAACACATAAAAATCACCACATTCCAATGCCATCCATGCCCTCAATGATGTTTACATTCAAGACTCCCCATAGAAAGACTTGGTCCATGCACCACTGAGTACCCCTGGGCATAATGGATGAAAGCAAGGCAAAATGGGTGCAGGCCTGGGCACACTGCCTGCCTTCAAAATGGCCCCTTGACCCCCACCACATGGCCAGGCCTTGCCTGTACCAGCCCTCAAAATGGCCCCCACCACATGGCCAGGCCTCAACAACACCCCCAAAAATTGAAAAACACATAAAAATCACCACAATCCAATGCCATCCAATGGAAGACATAGGAACATCAGTTATACACCCCAAAAAGTTGAAAACTCTGAAAAATCACCACAATCCAATGCCATCCATGCCCTCAATGATGTTTACATTCAAGACACCCCACAGAAAGACTTGGTTCATGCACCACTGAGTACCCCTGGGCATAATGGATGAAAGCAAGGCAACATGGGTGCAGGTCTGAGCACACTGCCTGCCGTCAAAATGGCCCCTTGAGCCCCACCACATGGCCAGGCCCTGCCTGTACCAGCCCTCAAAATGGCCCCACCCACATGGTCAGGCCCCAACAGCACCCACAAAAAGTCAATAAACACACATAAAACAACACAATCCAATGCCATCCATGCCCTCGATGATGTTTCAATTCAAGATGCCCCACAGAAAGCCTTGGTCTATTCACCACTCACTACCCCTGGGCATAAAGGGTGAAAGTAGGGCAGGCTGGGTGCAGGCCTATGGCTCAAAGCACACTGCCTGCCTTCAAAATGGCCCCTTGACCCCACCACATGGCCAGGCCCTGCCTGTACCAGCCCTCAAAATGACCCCCACCCACATGGCCAGGCTCCAACAACACCCCCAAAAATCGAAAAACACATAAAAATCACCACATTCCAATGCCATCCATGCCCTCAATGATGTTTACATTCAAGACACCCCATAGAAAGACTTGGTCCATGCACCACTGAGTAACCCTGGGCATAATAGATGAAAGCAAGGCAAAATGGGTGCAGGCCTGAGCACACTGCCTGCCTTCAAAATGGCGTCTTGACCCCCACCACATGGCCAGGCCCTGCCAGTACCAGCCCTCAAAATGGCCCCCACCCACATGGCCAGGCCCCAACAACACCCCCCAAAAATCGAAAAACACATAAAAATCACAACAATCTAATGCCATCCATGCCCTCAATGATGTTTACATTCAAGACTCCCCACAGAAAGACTTGGTCCATGCACCACTGAGTACCCCTGGGCATAATGGATGAAAGCAAGGCAAAATGGGTGCAGGCCTGAGACCACTGCCCGCCTTCAAAATGGCCCCTTGACCCCCACCACATGGCCAGGCCCTGCCTGTACCAGCCCTCAAAATGGCCCCCACCCACATGGCCAGGCCCCAACAACACCCCCAATAATCGAAAAACACATAAAAATCACCACATTCCAATGCCATCCATGCCCTCAGTGATGTTTATATTCAAGACACCCCACAGAAAGACTTGGTCCATGCACCACTGAGTAACCCTGGGCATAATGGATGAAAGCAAGGCAAAATGGGTGCAGGCCTGAGCACACTGCCTGCCTTCAAAATGGCACCTTGACCCCCACCACATGGCTAGGCCCTGCCAGTACCAGCCGTCAAAATGGCCCCCACCCACATGGCCAGGCCCCAACAACACCCCCAAAACTAAAAACACATATAAATCACCACAATCCAATGCCATCCATGCCCTCAATGATGTTTACATTCAAGACTCCCCACAGAAAGACTTGGTCCATGCACCACTGAGTACCCCTGGGCATAATGGATGAAAGCAAGTCAAAATGGGTGCAGGCCTGAGCACACTGCCTGCCTTCAAAATTGCCCCTTGAACCCCCACATGGTCAGGCCCTGCCTGTACCAGCCCTCAAAATGGCCCCCACCCACATGGCCAGGCCCCAACACCTCAAAAAATCGAAAAACACATAAAAATCACCACAATCCAATGCCATCCATGCCCTTAATGATGTTTACATTCAAGACTCCCCACAGAAAGACTTGGTCCATGCACCACTGAGTACCCCTGGGCATAATGGATGAAAGCAAGGCAAAATGGGTGCAGGCCTGAGCACACTGCCTGCCTTCAAAATGGCACCTTGACCCTCACCACATGGCTAGGCCCTGCCAGTACCAGCCCTCAAAATGGCCCCCACCCACATGGCCAGGCCCCAACAACACCCCCAAAAATCGAAAAACACATATAAATCACCACAATCCAATGCCATCCATGCCCTCAATGATGTTTACATTCAAGACTCCCCACAGAAAGACTTGGTCCATGCACCACTGAGTACCCCTGGGCATAATGGATGAAAGCAAGTCAAAATGGGTGCAGGCCTGAGCACACTGCCTGCCTTCAAAATGGCCCCTTGACCCCCACCACATGGCCAGGCCTTGCCTGTACCAGCCCTCAAAATGGCCCCCACCACATGGCCAGGCCTCAACAACACCCCCAAAAATTGAAAAACACATAAAAATCACCACAATCCAATGCCATCCAATGGAAGACATAGGAACATCAGTTATACACCCCAAAAAGTTGAAAACACTGAAAAATCACCACAATCCAATGCCATCCATGCCCTCAATGATGTGTACATTCAAGACACCCCACAGAAAGACTTGGTTCATGCACCACTGAGTACCCCTGGGCATAATGGATGAAAGCAAGGCAACATGGGTGCAGGTCTGAGCACACTGCCTGCCGTCAAAATGGCCCCTTGAGCCCCACCACATGGCCAGGCCCTGCCTGTACCAGCCCTCAAAATGGCCCCCACCCACATGGTCAGGCCCCAACAGCACCCACAAAAAGTCAATAAACACACATAAAACAACACAATCCAATGCCATCCATGCCCTCAATGATGTTTCAATTCAAGATGCCCCACAGAAAGCCTTGGTCTATTCACCACTCACTACCCCTGGGCATAAAGGGTGAAAGTAGGGCAGGCTGGGTGCAGGCCTATGGCTCAAAGCACACTGCCTGCCTTCAAAATGGCCCCTTGACCCCACCACATGGCCAGGCCCTGCCTGTACCAGCCCTCAAAATGACCCCCACCCACATGGCCAGGCTCCAACAACACCCCCAAAAATCGAAAAACACATAAAAATCACCACATTCCAATGCCATCCATGCCCTCAATGATGTTTACATTCAAGACACCCCATAGAAAGACTTGGTCCATGCACCACTGAGTAACCCTGGGCATAATAGATGAAAGCAAGGCAAAATGGGTGCAGGCCTGAGCACACTGCCTGCCTTCAAAATGGCGTCTTGACCCCCACCACATGGCCAGGCCCTGCCAGTACCAGCCCTCAAAATGGCCCCCACCCACATGGCCAGGCCCCAACAACACCCCCCAAAAATCGAAAAACATATAAAAATCACAACAATCTAATGCCATCCATGCCCTCAATGATGTTTACATTCAAGACTCCCCACAGAAAGACTTGGTCCATGCACCACTGAGTACCCCTGGGCATAATGGATGAAAGCAAGGCAAAATGGGTGCAGGCCTGAGACCACTGCCCGCCTTCAAAATGGCCCCTTGACCCCCACCACATGGCCAGGCCCTGCCTGTACCAGCCCTCAAAATGGCCCCCACCCACATGGCCAGGCCCCAACAACACCCCCAAAAATCGAAAAACACATAAAAATCACCACATTCCAATGCCATCCATGCCCTCAATGATGTTTATATTCAAGACTCCCCACAGAAAGACTTGGTCCATGCACCACTGAGTACCCCTGGGCATAATGGATGAAAGCAAGTCAAAATGGGTGCAGGCCTGAGCACACTGCCTGCCTTCAAAATTGCCCCTTGACCCCCCCACATGGCCATGCCCTGCCTGTACCAGCCCTCAAAATGGCCCCCACCCACATGGCCAGGCCCCAACACCTCAAAAAATCGAAAAACACATAAAAATCACCACAATCCAATGCCATCCATGCCCTTAATGATGTTTACATTCAAGACTCCCCACAGAAAGACTTGGTCCATGCACCACTGAGTACCCCTGGGCATAATGGATGAAAGCAAGGCAAAATGGGTGCAGGCCTGAGCACACTGCCTGCCTTCAAAATGGCACCTTGACCCTCACCACATGGCTAGGCCCTGCCAGTACCAGCCCTCAAAATGGCCCCCACCCACATGGCCAGGCTCCAACAACACCCCCAAAAATCGAAAAACACATATAAATCACCATAATCCAATGCCATCCATGCCCTCAATGATGTTTACATTCAAGACTCCCCACAGAAAGACTTGGTCCATGCACCACTGAGTACCCCTGGGCATAATGGATGAAAGCAAGTCAAAATGGGTGCAGGCCTGAGCACACTGCCTGCCTTCAAAATTGCGCCTTGACCCCCCCCCCCACACATGGCCAGGCCCTGCCTGTACCAGCCCTCACAATGGCCCCCACCCACATGGCCAGGCCCCAACACCTCAAAAAATCGAAAAACACATAAAAATCACCACAATCCAATGCCATCCATGCCCTTAATGCTGTTTACATTCAAGACTCCCCACAGAAAGACTTGGTCCATGCACCACTGAGTACCCCTGGGCATAATGGATGAAAGCAAGGCAAAATGGGTGCAGGCCTGAGCACACTGCCTGCCTTCAAAATGGCCCCTTGACCCCCACCACATGGCCAGGCCCTGCCTGTGCCAGCCCTCAAAATGGCCCCCACCCACATGGCCAGGCCCCAACAACACCCCAAAAAATCGAAAAACACATAAAAATCACCACAATCCAATGCCATCCATGGCCTCAATGATGTTTACATTCAAGACTCCCCACAGAAAGACTTGGTCCATGCACCACTGAGTACCCCTGGGCATAATGGATGAAAGCAAGGCAAAATGGGTGCAGGCCTGAGCACACTGCCTGCCTTCAAAATGGGCCCTTGACCCCCACCACATGGCCAGGCCCTGCCTGTACCAGCCCTCACAATGGCCCCCACCCACATGGCCAGGCCCCAACAACACCCCAAAAAATCGAAAACACATAAAAATCACCACATTCCAATGCCATCCATGCCCTCAATGATGTTTACATTCAAGAATCCCCACAGAAAGACTTGGTCCATGCACCACTAAGTACCCCTGGGCATAATGGATGAAAGCAAGGCAAAATGGGTGCAGGCCTGAGCACACTGCCTGCCTTCAAAATGGAACCTTGACCCCCACCACATGCCCAGGCCCTGCCTGTACCAGCCCTCAAAATGGCCCCCACCCACATGACCAGGCCCCAACAACACCCCAGAAAATTGAAAAACACATACAAATCACCACAATCCAATGCCATCCATACCCTCAATGATGTTTACATTCAAGACACACCACAGAAAGACTTGGTCCATGCACCACTGAGTACCCCAGGGCATAATGGATGAAAGCAAGTCAAAATGGGTGCAGGCCTGAGCACACTGCCTGCCTTCAAAATGGCCCCTTGACCCCCACCACATGGCCAGTCCCTGCCTGTACCAGCCCTCAAAATGGCCCCCACCCACATGGTCAGGCCCCAACAGCACCCACAAAAAGTCAATAAACACACAAAAAACAACACAATCCAATGCCATCCATGCCCTCAATGATGTTTCAATTCAAGAGGCCCCACAGAAAGCCTTAGTCCATGCACCACTCACTACCCTTGGGCATAAAGGGTGAAAGTAGGGCAGGCAGGGTGCAGGCCTATGGCTCAAAGCACACTGCCTGCCTTCAAAATGGCCCCTTGACCCCACCACATGGCCAGGCCCTGTCTGTACCAGCCCTCAAAATGGCCCCCAACCACATGGCCAGGCCCCAACAACACCCCAAAAAATCGAAAAACACATAAAAATCACCACAATCCAATGCCATCCATGCCCTCAATGATGTTTACATTCAAGGCACCCTACAGAAAGACTTGGTCAATGCACCACTCACTACCCCTGGGCCTACTGGCTAGTGAGGCTTTACAGGCACCCCAAATAAAAAATAAAACAACATATAACAGTAAGCTAAAATTCCATGACATAAATGAGAATTAAGTTTTAAAAAAGTTGTATCATGCACCCATGACTAGCCCTGGGCCTACTGGATACTGTGGCTAGCTACCCACCACAATATATATTTTGTTAAAGTTGTGAAAAAAGTTTTAGCACTGGAGTTGCCTCAACTGCAATGCCCCAAACAAACAACACCAACTTACTTGTAAAATCTCAAGTCCAAAAGTGATCCAAACTCCAAAGTCCAAAATGTCCTCAAATACAAATATCCACCAGCAGCCACATAAAGTAATCCTTCCTGCTCCACAGCCAAATGAAAATGTGAACAGGACGTGGACAAAGCACTGGGAGGAGCCTGCTGGACAGGAACAGGAAGTTGGAGACTCTGGCGCACTTCCTTCCTCCCACCCCACCCCAAAAAATGGACTCCTGCACCAAAAAGTGCAGCCAAATGTCAATCTGAGGAGTTCTTCTGATCAAAATCATCATTTTCCCAAGGTTTATGCTTCCTGCGGTGGATTTCTTGTGCAGAATTGCAATTTTTGCAATTTCGAGAACGCGAGCTGTTCAAACCTCCCGCCGGAAGTCAGCTGCGCGCCGTCGCGGGCCTTTATGACGTACTCGCGTTGTCAAACTCTCGCTGTGCAAGATAGCAAGCCACAATGACGTAATTGCGTTTGAAAAACTCCCGTGCGATCACGCAGCAAGATCGAAAATGGCGCAGCGCACGCAAAACCGGGAGAAAAACAACTCGGCAGGCTCAGAGTCAACGCCGCACGTGCGATATTGTATTTTTCAAGCGCGACCAAGCAAAATAATTCGTAGCTTGCGAATTTGCGGATTATTGGGTAAATTCGCGCGGAACGCGAAATCGTCAATAATCCGCAAATTCGCCGGCGAAACGGATTTTACGCCCACGCTTACAATTTATTTCAAAAACTCTCATTTATCCCTCTTTTATGCTCCCAGACCTTCTTTTTGTACAATTTTCTCAGAGCAAGAAAAGTGTCCAATTGACTTAAGTCTTTGGTATTCAATTGCAACTTCTTATGTTTTTTTCGCAGATCCCTTCTTAGATCTTTCAGTTCCTTTGGCAATTTGCTATTTAAACCAAGGCCATTGCCCTTAACATTAGGCGATTTCATTTTGAGCTTTAGTCTCTCTAAAAGAGAGACCAAGCTTGTATGCTATTCGTTGGCATGTCACCTAAGTTATTCATCTTTTCCTCTATTATCGAGAACCACTCGATTTTATTCGAATTAGACCAAGATATACGTTTTTGGTTGATAGAACATAATTGGCCCTCAAGTATGTATGATGATTGGAATCTTTCCACACACATGTTGAATATAGTATGTTGCATTGCATGATCACTCAGTCAGTCAGTCAGTCAGAACCTTCACTCCTGAGGCACAGCTGGGAGCTTTTTAAAAACTGTCTAAAACTGTCTAGCTATTTTAAAATCATTTCACTTGCGAGTCACTAATTGTTTGTTGTGTGGCAAAACATTCCTCTTCAACTCCCCTCAGTAAATGCCCCCGGTTCCTTCCCTCTGTCTGTTGGTTCTTAGCGCTTGGACGCCCCCGGGCTGCAATCGCGCTCTACAAATCCACATACAATACAATACAATACAAGTACACTTTATTCGATTTGTTAAAAATCATAAAAGACATAAAACATTTATATACAAATTTGCAAATTTACAAATTACATAGATTTACAAAATCCAGGCAAAGACATTGTATGCAGCGATAGGACACAAATGCAATACAGATCAATGATTAGGAGGGGGCTCTACAGAGCTATACAAAGTCCCTTGTAATCGCCAATCTTGTTTTCGATCTGTAAGCCGCCACCAGAAAACTAACTACACCAAATATGATGGGGGTACTAGCCAAGGACTGTAGGTAAACTAGGGCCGGCCTGACTTGAACAAAGCCGGCTTCTCTTAAGATTGGGGCCAAGCATTGTTTCCTAGGGTCCGAATATTAACTGCAAAACATGATTAAATGCATGGTGTCCTGTTGGGAAAATTCATCACATTTACACGGGGGACCCCCTTCTGGTTTGCTCCAGGATTGGTAGCTACCTAAAGAATAATGAATTAAATTAAATCTAAATTTAGTTAACAGGTATCTATGGAAAGGCTTGATTACAATTCTGAGGTAGGTCTCGAGAGAAGGGGAAATCAATAACATATAATGTGATCTGACAGTTTGTTTGGTCAGTTCTAGCTCCTCTCGAGCCAATCTAGCCTTGTCCATAAAATGCATTTTGGTCCAGTTAATATCCTCCCTCCTGATAGAAGAAGGGGAGTTAAATAATTCCGGTCGTCCTAGCTGTAGGAAAGTGTGTCTCACATACTCCAGCCATGAGATTATCTTTGCATAGTCCAGAGACATGACATTGTGCAAAATAGCGTGGTTAAGAGTTAGTTCGTCATTTAGCCATGTCTTCAACCAGAATATTAAGGGACCCAATCTGCGTTTGTCAGTAACATAATCTAAGCCCACCTCCCCATGGATCGAAAAGGTAGGGGTGGACTGGGGGATAGAAAGAAGAAGTCTCAGGAACTTATTTTCCACTGTTTGTATTTTATCCTGTGACACATACCCCCATAGTGAGGACCCATACATAAATATTGAGATGCACTTAGAGTTGTACATTTTTAAGAGTGTCTCCATGGGCCTGGCCCCTAACCTGTTTGCAAACCCTATAAGGGCTGAAGAGGCTCTCGCCAGTGATAAGCACTTGATCTTGATTTGAGGTCCCCACAAGCCCTTGTCATCAAAGGTAACCCCGAGGTAGGGGAAAACTGTCACCCTAGACACTGCCTCTGCCTTACAGAAAAAGGGTGTGAGCTTACCCTTGTTTCTGTGGCGGCCCGCCACCATCGTATGTGATTTCTTCGCGTTATTTTTAAATCCAGTTGGTCCATAAAGGCACCAAATGACTCCAATAAACGTTGGACACCCAGCCCGGTGCGTGCTATCAGGACTTCATCGTCCGCGTATAGGAGAGCCGGGATTCTGATTTCTCCTACACGCGGAACGTCCCCCTCCACTGCCTCAAGATGTTTACCTAGGCCATTTATGTAGATGGTAAAGAGGAGGGGGGCCAGGATACAACCCTGGCGGACTCCTCTCTCCGACTTAAAACGGCTGGAGCACCTGCCCTCCTTGGTAACCCGCACTGTGGCAAACAATTCCTGATGAAGGGATGCCATGAAATTCACAAGTGGTTTGTCAACCGCAGACTCCAGTAAGACTTCCCATAGTTTTGACCTGTTCACTAAGTCGAATGCAGAGGAGAGGTCCATGAAAGCCAGAAACAAGGACCCCTCCTTGGCAACCGTATACTTAGATATTAGCAAGTGTAGGTTGGAACACTGGTCGAGGCTGCCTCTTTTTTCCCTGAAGCCATACTGGATGTTTGATAAGCCTCCACTCCTCTCGATGTTACCTCTGAGTTTATATAACAAGACTCTGCCTAAGATCTTAATTGCAGAGTCTAGGAGGGAAATGGGCCTATAGCACCCTGGATCATCACGTTGGCCCTTTTTAAAGATTGGCACAATGATTGAAGTGGACCAACTACTAGGGAAGACATTGCCATTTGCAACTGTAAAAACACGGGTTAGAACCCCTGCCCAAAGTTTTGGGGAATGCCTATAAAAATCGTCCCGGACCCCGTCCGGCCCAGGGGCTTTCTTCTTGGAGGTCTCCAAGATTGCTCTCTCCACCTCGGCTAAGTTAAAGGATAAGGGTGCACACTCTAAGGCCGTCCACAGCTTCTTGGGGGCGCCAGATACCTTGTCGCCATACACCTCTCTAAAGTGACTAAGCCACTTTTCATCTGGGACAACACAATCCAAGACGGTGTTGTCCACTTCTAAAAAGAAAGGTTGGTTGACTATGGCCCAGAACTGAGAGCTGTCACGCAGTACATCAGTAGACAGTAATTTTTCCCAGGCCTTATTCCTTATGTCCTTTTTCCTCCCATTGATTGTGGCCTTATATTCCTTTCTTAAGGAGGCCACCACTGTCGTATCTCTTGGGGAAGTTTTAAGGGCTGCCATTAAAGCCTTATGGGCTTTTGAGCACTTTGTGTCAAACCAACTAGGTTTCTTATTCCTCGCCTGGGATGGTTTGGCCCTCAAGGCTCCCGAAATTTGGGCACAGATACATTCAAAAGCCCCCATGACCTCCTGAGCTGTTGCACAATAATCCTGGCAAATCACCACATACCCCTCAATAGTAGGGAGTAAGTCGTCCATGAAGTTCCCCGGGACTACGTTGGCCCATTTGAGCCTTCTCCCTTGATCTATGGGGCGTAAGGCAGGCCCCGGAATACCAGGATGGGGCTTAGTTTCCATATGGTCTCCCCATAGTAGCTTAAGCAAGACCGGGTTGTGATCACTATAAGTTGAAACTATTGCGTTATAGAACGCAGCCCTGTGTAAGATACCCGGGGTCCTGAAGATATAGTCCAGTATGGAGCCGGGGTCAGATCCTTTAAACGTGACAGTTCCTGTCCCTACCTCGGAGATGCAAGCTTCGTACAGGTTATGGTTAGCAAGCAACTCCTCAAGGGCCTCCCCGACTTAGTGTGCTCAAAATGGGGGGTCCCTATGCCCAGCGGGCCCACCTGTTCTCCTAAAAAACACAAATCACTACATGGATGAACATTAAAATCTCCTAATAGAATAAGCTCGAAATTAGTGTAATTATTATTTTGACGGAACATAGTAAGGAAGTGATCCAAAGCACCTATGTGATCATTTCCCTTATCCCTGTTCCAGGAATTATCAAAATTTAATAGGACAATTTTACAACTGGGTGAGACTACCCACCCGACAATTAAAAGGTTCGGCGAACCACTTTGAACCATCTTAAAGGTGCCCTTAAGATTGAGTGAGAGTAAAAGAGTTAGACCACCCTTTGCCCTTCCGGCCGTGCTCGGAGCGTCCGGGATTACAAAGGCGGTGAATCCATCTAGCCAGAAATTGGGAGAGGTGTCCCAAGTTTCTTGGCAAGCTATGATGTCATGGCTACTAATAAACTCGATCCAGGCAGCATCAGCCCTCTTTGCTCTGGATCCCACAATGTTCCAACTAATTAGCTTACAAAGCCCACACTCAACAGGAATGATGGTACTATCAATGACAGACAGCGGTGAGGCTGGCTGTCAATCTATATCCTCAATATCAGAAAGGGGAGAGAAATGATTACTCAATGCTAGCCCATCAATCTCCATATGTTTGTGCACAGGTTGTGTAGTTAAAGATGTCTCGGTTCTGAGATCCCGCCTTGTATTAAAATGTGTGTGGGCCGCTCGCCCTGCCCCGCCCGCTGTGATATTCAGACTCCTACTTACTCGCGCTGGGTGGTTAAACCCAGTGTGAGTGACTGGTGGTGGGTAAAAGAACCCCAGGGGGATTGGTCTCATTTGATCTCCTCCCATGATGTCTGAGCCGTCCCAGAATAATCTATCAGTCACATCGGGGCTATCAAAGTTGATGACAACACAATCCCCCTGTACTAACTTAGGTTGTTTCCCAATCCAGCCCACCCTGTTGGCAAATATAATCCTGTCAGCTACTTGAGTCCTACCGCTACTAACTTCCGCACACAATGACCTTGCCTTGATTATTAGGTCGGCCGCTGATTCCATCGTTCCCGCTTCTAGTGGGGGTACACCAACAAAGATAGCCACTAGTGGCGCTGCCGCTGGGGGTAGGTCAAGATTCAATTTGCATCCCCTAAGCCTGGTGACAGGGTTGATTGGGTGACTATCTCTCCCTGGGTATCCAACCTTTGGGCACCCTGAGACTGGGCCTATATTGGCACTATGTGAATTACATACCCCCTCAGTGGCTACATGCACCCCAGAGCTGCACGGAATGGGCTCTGGTATTATTGTCACCTTACCACTGCAGGTATCATGTGAGGCTACCCCTGTAACTAAAGAAGGGACTGGGGAAAGGTCTTTAACCAGTTTGTCAAATAATGAACATTTCTTCAATAAGCCAGCAAGGCAAGTGTTCAATGTATCAACAATGTCCTTGGCTATCCCCACTAACAAAGGCTCAATTCGGGCAGAGAACAAAGCCTCTAGCTGGTCTCCAGGGCTGGCATCAGACCCAGGGGGAGTGGTTGAAATACCCTCTGAATTCTCCATCCTCTCAGAGTTCCGTTAAGATGCCTTACTGATGGTTTATTTATTATTATTATAGGGGATTGTAAAGCGCCTGGTGACGCCTCCCGGCGTGTCCCCGCGCTGTGGAGAGAGAGTATTTAGAAGGGTGGAGCCAAAACAAGCAATTTAAAGAGTAAAAAGATAAGTTTTTAACAGTTTTCTGAAGGATGCCTCATTTTTATCTTGTCTGATATTCATGGGGAGGGTATTCCACTTTTTAGCTGCAAGAGTGCGAAAGGACCTGCCTCCCATTCTAGCTTTTTTAGGGAACGTTGTTTTGAGCAGACCTGTTCCCTTGGAACGTAGGGATCTATTGGGTTCGTAGAGTGAAGCTAAATCAGACATGTAGGAGGGGGCTTTATAATGAATGATCCTATGGCACCAGAGGAGTGCCTTGAATAATATCCTCTTGCTGATAGGCAGCCAGTGCAGGGTATCCAGAGAAGGTTTAGAGGGAGCTCTGCGGGGGAGTCTTAGCACAAGACGTGCCGCTGAATTTTGCAGGACTTGTAATTTCCTAATGTTTTTTTCGGAAGTGCCCAGCAACAGCACGTTCCCATAATCTATACGGGAAGTAATAAGTGCCTGAGTCATGGTACGCCTAGAATTCAATGGAAGGAGATCTAGGGTGCGGTTAAGGGTTTTCATGACTCCAAAGCACTTACCAACTGTTTTTTTGACGTGGCTGTCATAGGAGAGCTTGTTGTCTATCCAGACACCCAAATTCTTAGCTTCCTGGCTGGGAGTAGGTATGGGTCCCAGACTTGTAGGCCACCTGTCTTTGGTCCATTTTGTGTTGTTCCCACCTATTATGAGCACCTCGGTTTTTGTTCCATTTAATTTGAGGCAGTGCTCGATCATCCATACAGCCAACTTGCACATGCAAGATTTGAAATTGTCGGCCTCGGAGGAGGGAGCTTGAGACAGGGAGATCAAGAGTTGAGTATCGTCGGCGTAAGAGACAAGCTCTACGCCGAACGATTGGACCACCTCTGCCAATGTAGCCATATATAAGTTGAACAGGGTGGGACTCAGGGCAGAGCCCTGGGGTACCCCCTGTTCTAGTGTCATGCTGTCTGAGAGAAAAGTCCCTCTTTGGACCTGAAAGCTCCTGTTGGTAAGGAAAGCTTTCAGCCATCCCAGTGCCTCTTTAGTGACCCCCGCTCTGTTTAGACACTGTAGCAAGATGGAATGTGCTACAGTGTCAAACGCGGCACTGAGGTCCAGCATGATCAAGGCCATGGTTTTGCCCTCGTCGGCTCCTTCCCGCAGAGTTTCAGTTGCTCTTAGGAGTGCTGTCTCTGTGGAGAAGCTAGATCTAAAACCCGATTGTGATGTATGAAAGGCACTTTGGGCTTCAAGATGGGTCATAAGTTGGGCATTAGCCACTTTCTCTGCTAATTTAGCGAGATAGGGTAGGAGGGAAATTGGACGTAGGTTCTCCATTATGTCCTGACTCATGTTAGGTTTTTTTTTTATGGGGAACACTATGGCTTTTTTCCAGTCTGCAGGTAAACTGGCTGTGGAGAAGGATATTTGGAGCATATGTCTGAAGTGGGGCTCTAGGACCGAGAGGCTAGCAGTTAGAATTTTAGGTGGCGCGGGATCTCCTGGTGAGCCGGATTTGATGCTTTTGCAGATTTTTATCAGAGTTTCAGCGGGAGGTACAGAGAACACACATAGACGGGATTGAGTGCATATGTGATCTTCATTCTCTGTAAAATCAATGCCAGGTTTTATATTGCTAGAAAAATTCGCATAAATGTTTGTAATTTTATCAGAGAAGTACTTAGCAATTTTATTGCAAGTTTCCACTGAGTCATTATGGGAGGTGGGGTTAGAATCGATTATAGAAATTTCTTTGTAGGTCTGGAAGAGCTGAAAACCAGAAAGGGTCAAGGCAGCAGACCGGGTCAAGCACTACAAGTTCTATGTTTCTAAATTTTTGGGTCGGTGCAAAACTTCTTCCTACACCTGCTACCAGTCGGTGTTAAGGTCCAAAGATCCAAATACAAAAAATGGAAGGTGCACTCAATGAGAGTCCAAAGGAAAGAAAGTATATTGTATATCTTCTTCTTTATTAGTAGTTTTTTTCACATACAGGCACAGCCAACGCGTTTCGTTCCATTAACCATGTGGAACTTCGTCAGGGCGAATTAATTCAGTATTGAAATTGGGATCTATACAAACACGACTTGTGGATCGCATAAATAGTGGTCTCCAGTATTTCAAAGGCATGTAACTGGATACCCCTTTGAGCGTCCAGTGGTAGTTCTTATGCTATGCCTCTTAGTCTTCAAGGTGCCGGCGATCTAGGTAGGAAACTGGTTCAAAGTGGGGTAAGTGTCCACAGGCAATCTAATAATCGCCAAGACGATATCCTGTTGTTCCCCCTGGTGCCAGGCTCCAATGTCGGCATCAGTAAATATAGAAAAGGGTCACCGGTCCGTAATAAAACTCGGTGTTCGCGGTAATGACCACTGTGCACCTGCAGTCGGGTGCTCCAAATTACTATAGCGTTTCGTGGCGGCGTCCTTGCTTAGGGGAATTTGTTCTTTGCTCATTGCCATCCGTTTGGTTTGGTTGCGTTATTTCCTTATTCGTTATGCAGAAGCTTAACTTACCCTGAATCAACCTGCTCTGTGTTCCAAATAGTGATCTTGATTTATCGCGCCAAAGATTATCGACCATATCTTGGTCTCCCAATTCTAGTACCGTTTGTGAAGAGGAAACAGAGTTTAATTGTTCCCCTACTTTATTTCGGTGCTCCAGATGTAGTTGACTGTTGATGCTGGCTGGAACTCCAGGTTTTTCAGCTATTAGATTTGTTATTTGAGGTATTAATTCGGTTGTTATTGCTATAGATTTTATTTGAACATCAGTGTTATCGTTTTCGCAAGGGAGATTTATATCTTGAGGGGACATCCTACTCCGGCTAGGTTTCGACTGCATGATCCCTTTAGATTGAGGATCGCTATTTCTATTCCAGTTTGCAGTTTTGCTGGGCTTATTGCCAGGGGCAGTGGTAAGCGAATGATATGCTCTCAGCAGCGCATCTTGCTGATTTATTGCTGCATTTGAATGAATTGTCGTGCTTCCTGATGGTTGGGAACTCTTGGGTTCCCTTTTACTCGTAGGGTTTTCATTAGCGGAGTTGGTGACTTTTTCGGTTGCATCTAACTGGATTTCCGTAATACTGTCTTCTTTTATTATTTTTGCTTTTGAGTTTTGAAAAATGGGAAATAACCCAATGCCTGACTGAGAGTCTACATCGCATTTCTTATTCCTAGCCTTCCGTTCTCGTTTTCTTTGTTGCTTAGTTAGTCCTTGCTTTATTTTCTTCTGGGGTAATTGCCTCAGACGATGCTATTTCATTTGAATCATTTCTAATAATGATATTGCCTGACCTGAGTTTATTATCGGCAGGTGATTGGTGCTCGATTTTGAGAGTGCCCGATTGATCGAGCTTTGAGTCTGGATTAATAAAGCGCTTGTTAAGAGTGAGAATTTGTTCTAGTACAATTGGTAGAGAGTTTAATTTATCGAGAACTAGTCCGCAAGGGCAGGTAGGTTGAGGTTGAAAAGAATCTGATTGTGTTTGTGCTCTGTTAATTAGATTGTTCAAATTATCTAATTTCGTATTTATCCCGGCTATGTAAGATGCAATTACATTCATCAGATCTATCTGAATGTCCAATTTGTCAGATTACATTATTAGGGTTGCCGTAGAGGTTTGTAATGCTTTTAGTGGGGGAGCAGCAAGGTCCGGGAGCCCTGCATCATCGTGGAGCGTTGTCTTGGCCTCATTGCACTCCAGTGGAGTGGTGTGGCTCACTGGTTAGAGGTGGCAGACCCGGAAGCAGAGGACGGCCCGGGACCAGGGTTTAATTCCCGACGCGGCTGGGTCGTGACTCATGAACCAGGGTCAGCGGACTCGATAATTCTCGCCTCGGTGCCTAATCTAACCAATCAACCAGGGATCACACTGCAACTCCTGGCATTAGCTTGCCTTATCTCCACAACGGCCCACCACAAACGCCGGGGATGCCTGGTTTCACCTTGAAGATACCCAGGAGGGAACATCTCACAGGGAAAGCCAGGACGGGTTCCCCAGCGGTCTATAGCGCCACGACGCCTACGGGTAGCAGTGCGCTTTACAAGACACACACATTTACATTTACATTGCTTAGTGATTTATCAAGCCTCACATTTGCTGATGGTAACAAAAGTTCACTGAGGCCGATTGGCCTGGGCTTATTCTCCATATGGTGCGTGCAAGGTGGTTGTTGTACTTCTTCATAGCTGCCCTTTTCTGCGGCTACTGCTGCCTCCGCATGGGCTGAATTTGTGTCAGCCAATCGATCATCCTCTTTGCTATTATCTATTAAGTTGTTCAAGTTAGACCCAGAATGTAAGAGCTTGTCAAAGCTCGAATGTAACGATTGTATATGATTGTCTTGTGAATTATAAATTATTTCCAAGCTTTCACGTCTACTAGTTGAATTTATCAAATGCGGTTGCTGGATAGATATTGTATTTGAATCAACTAAAGCAGAATGTACAGTTGCAGTTGTAAATATGCTGCTTTTTTTGTAATCTAAATTATCCAATTGAACTGGTCCTTTAGGTGAAACATAATTTCCGCTAAGTTGGAACTTTTGGTTCCTGCAAGTATATGCATTAGTGGCATCATCCAGCCACTGTTCGTTTACTACCAGGTTTTTTGCGCGGGCTATGGGAGTCGATAGACCCACAACATCCCCAGTTAGAGAAAACAATGCAGACCCCGGATCCTTCAAGAATTAAAGTCGCGAACTGCTTAGAATGTTTTTATTTGACATAGACTTTTCGAATAGTGAAGCAATTGGAGAAATTAAAGGATTTTTCTTGTTGTTATTTGCTTTGTTTCCAGTTGATTTGTCAAGCCTTCTCCGTTTGGCCGATACCTTAGGGGCACTTGACTTTTCACCAGGGGCCTTCCTTACTTTGCCAGACCGCATAGTTGTTCCGGGATCTTGATTTGGTCGACTTATGTACTGGGTGACCAAAAGGGTATCTTGTGGACTACACGCTACCCTCTTTGCAGCTGTATCAGACTCCTTACAGCCATGGATCCCCTGCCGGAAGGAGGGGGCACCCTCTGCAACACTTTCTCTCCCCAGGATAAAATTAGCCACTTATCTAATTCCTGTTTCCGCGTTCCACTTTTAGTTTTTTTGCACTGTGTAAGCAGTCTGAGGTTTTTTTTTGCACTGTGTAAGCAGTCTGTAGGGGGCTAGGGAGCGGGGGAGCACGCTCAGGTCTGGTCACGTCTGTGTTATCGCGGATGCTACATGTACCAACCAGCCCCAACCAGTGCCTGGCACTCGACGCTGCAGTGTCTGATTTAATCACCTGCTCTGTGCCAGTAAACAGAGGCCAATGACTCCTCACCTCTCTCAGTGGCAACACCCTGATTCCCCCAATATTTCTGCCACGTGTAGAATAATATAGCCACTATATTAAGGTGTATAATGCTGCTTACTGCGTTTTCCGCCGAATTTTCCACATGCTGCGTGTTTGTGGCAAGAATTTAGTGGGGGTGCGCCGTTTTTGCCATTATCGCCATTTTCCCCAGTTTTGCCTTAAGTCCCGCTCTCTGCTCGCGGCTTGCAGTCTCCAGGAACTCCAGGAACTCCTGGAACTCCTGAGCTTGCCTCCGATCAGTCGAGCTGCCCAGGCTCTCCCTTGCTTTGCGGGTGCGGGAGCAGGGGCGGCCTTAGGCATGTGCAAGCTGTGCACCTGCACAGGGCCACCAAACCTCAGGGGCCACCACACCAATATATATCCTTAATATAATAATCCTCTGAGGATTGATACATATTTGCGTGGCGGCCCCTGGCAGGGATTTGGTGGCCTCCGGCTCTGTTCCACTTCCAAACACCCTGACCCCCCCTCTTCACTGGCCTCTGCGCTCCGCCCCGCCCGGACCCCCTCTTCCGGGGCCCCCTACCTACGCTCCCTGCCCAGGGCCGCCATGAGCTTAGAGCCGCCCCTGGCGGAAGCGGCAGCCCCCCTGCAGCCCCAACCCCGGCAGGCTTTCCGCTTACGCCTGGGCCAAAGGCCTTCAATTCCGGCTGCCAAAAAGCGGTGGCAGGGCAGGGCAGAACAGGACACAGGGTGCAAGGCGCCGGTTCTGAGGTACTAGGCGCCCCTGCAGGCTTTCCTCTTCCCCCCGGCCGGGCCTTCCTTGCCGGATGCCGGATAGCGGTGGCGGGTCCTGACTCCAAGGGGCTGGAACAGGCGTTCAGCTGTAGTTTGCCTTCTCGCCTCCCTCTGCTCACAACGTGGGGAATGGCGACCGGCGCGGCTTGCAGCTCTCCGCGACTCTGCTGCTCTGCACTGCTGAACTCTGCTGCTCTCTGCTGCTCTCTTTTCTGATATGCTCCTGCCACGTTAAACAAGATGTTTTCTGAAAAGCGCCTCCTGCGTGTTAAGCAAGCTTCTGAGCAAGCTTTGTTTTGCGGCTCTCACTGCACCCCCACCGTGGCACAACCAGTTTGGTCACCTCACCTCTGTACTCAGGACCGGGTGGGGGGGGCCGAGGCAGTCCCCTCTCACTATTGGGTGCAAAGAAACTGTATTGTATTGTATTGTATTGTATTGTGGTATATTTGTATAGCGCAAACCTGTCACCCCAAGGGCATCCTGACGCTTTGAACGATGAACCAGCAATTTCAGCGACTTAACCTGTCCTGGGGAAAAGGTAGGTTTTTAACGCCTTCCTGAAGGCTAAGAGATCCTCAAGACTCCTTAGGGAGATCGGCAGGGAGTTCCAGAGTTTGGCCGCCGCTACTCTGAACGATCAGCCACCCATCCTCACTCTCTGGAAACGCGGTACTACAAGTAGCCTGGATGAAGAGGAGCGTAAAGCTCGGGATGGAAGGTACCAGGCGAACATTTTACGCAAGGGGACCGGACCCAGGCCATGGATAGCCCTGAACACAATGCACGCTGCTTTGTAGCGAACCGGCAGCCAATCGAGTTCCTGTAGCGCTGCCGTAGATGAGCTGTGGTAGGGGCGGGAGAGGGCGAGTTTGGCGGCCATGTTTTGCACTCTTTGGAGCTTGCCCAGTAGTGTTACCGGGGCCTCCAAAAGTAGTGCGTTACAATAGTCGAGTCGACTTAAGATGGTGCTCCGCACTACTTCGGGTCTGGCTTGCTGAGGGAGGAGGGGCAAAACTTTGCGCAGCATGCGGATCAGCATCATGCACGTTGAGGTGGTCTTATTTAAGTGCAGATCTAGCTGTAAGTTGGGCCCAAAAATGACACCCAAATTGCGCGCCGATTGTGCAGCTGACACCGTCTCTGAGAATGACGAGGGCCAGAAGTCGTCTGGGAGATCTCGGGGAACTCGGTCATTGGAACAATACAGGACCTCTGTCTTAGTTCCATTAAACTGCAACGAGTTCAATCGGAGCCATTCCGCTGTAGCCTGCATGCACCGGTGAAAGGTTTCCAATGGGACTGCCTCCTGTCCCTCCAGTGAAAAGACCAGCTGGGTATCGTCCGCATAATTAAATGCGGAGATCTCAAATGATTTAATAAGCTAGACCAGAGGGCGGAGGTAAATATTAAAGAGTATAGGGCTGATGGCAGAGCCCTGGGGTACTCCTTGTCCTACTCTCCGCTCCTCTGAGCTGAAGGGAGGGAGCGATACCCGTTGCTGACGGTTGTCCAGATAAGAAATCAGCCAGTCCCTGGCCTTATCTTTGACCCCGCACTCTTCCAGCCTCATGATCAAGGGAGGATGGCTGACCGTGTCAAACGCGGCCGACATGTCGAGCAGCACCAGAAAGGCTGCCCGACCACTGTCGACTCGCGCCCGCAGATTGTCTAACACGGTTACTAACGCGGATTCCGTCCCATGAGCTGGGCGAAAACCGAATTGCGTCTCATCCAACCAGGTGTTACCTTCTAAGAAGCCAGACAGAGTGCGGGTGACCAATTTTTCTATGATTTTAACTGGAAAAGGAAGCAGGGAAATTGGCCGGTAGTTGGAGAGGCAAGCGGGGTCAAGCGTAGATTTTTTTAGGAGAGGAGATACCACTGCCTTCTTCCAGCAGTCCGGTACAGTCCCTGTTTCAAACGACTGGCAGCAGATGGAGTGCAAAGGCTGGAAGAGTTCCTCCTGAAACACTCTCCAAAGTTTTGGAGGGAGAGGATCAAGAGGCGAGCCAGATGAGATCGTAAGAGCCAGGCTGCCAAACTCCTCCAAGGAGGGGAGGGGAAAGCTGCTCAGCTGGGGTCGACTGGACTCTATCGCCGGAGCTCCCAAGCTGAGGGCATGGTCCTCTGGTCGGGGTCGACTGGAAGGCATGGCCGGAGCTTCCAAACAGAGGTGAGAAACCCTCTGCAGGGGTCGACTGGCCATCGCCTCCGGAGCTCCCAAACCAGTGGTGGAATTGACTGGATCCTGCAGACCCTCCAGAATTTTGCAGATTTTCTCCTCGAAGGCATCAGCAAGTGAATCACAGAGAGCTTGCGATGTGGGGACGGTATTGGCCACACACGTAGGGTGGGCGAGGTCCCTAACGATCTTAAAGAGGGCCTGTGCCTTGTTTGGGGCCTGATTCAAGGTGGATTCGAGATAGGCCGCTTTAGCCATCTTGATCTGTGCCTTACATTTTTGTAAAGCGGTCCGGAACACAGTTTTCTCCGAGTCTAGATACTGTTTCCTCCACGCTCTTTCTGCGCGTTTACAGTCAAGTTTAAGCTGGCGAAGTTCGCTCGTATACCAGGGGCTAGCTCGATTCACCCTCCCTCGTGACTTCCGGAGGGGTGCCAGCTTATCCAGCGAGCTCGAGATGGACTGGCTGAAGAGAGTGTAGCTCTCTTCAGCTGTGTTGCCAAGCTTAAAGTCCTTTCCTAAGATATTCGGTAGTGGAGAGGTTTTGAGTATACGGGACCAAGGTCTCTCTAACTTGGCTTGGGGTAGTCCAGCCTCCCGCAAGGTGTAGTCCTCTGAGCAAAGAGAGAACGTAATCAGGAAGTGGTCTGTCCAGAACTGGCACTTAATATCATCTATTGATACCCATTGTGGATCCGCAAATATTAAGTCCAGAATATGACCCTTCCGATGCGTGGTGGCATTCACCAGCTGTTCCAGATTGATGTCCATGCAGGCTTGACTAAGGGAAGAGAATGCATTGTCCAGTGAGCCACCTGCCCACAGGTTAAAATCTCCAAGAATCAGTAGCTTGGAGTGGGAGCTGGAGAGCTCATAGATCAGGTCAATAAGGAGCGATATTGAAGGTGCCGGTCCAGGGGGACGATAGCACAGGACGCCCGAGCAGAATGTCAGCTCCTGCTTTTTGACCGAGAAACCCATCAGTTCGAATCCCGGCACCTCTCGAATCTTTAGCTGGGAAAGGGTCAGCGAGTCTTTGTGGATAAACCCGATTCCCCCTCCTCGATTGAGTGTGCGCGGGGTATGACTGATTTTATAGCCTGAGGGGCAGGCTAGGCCCAGCTCCACCTCACAGTCTTCCCGAGTCCAAGTTTCTGTGAGGAAAAGGACATCGAGTTTTTCAGATTCAATGAGGAAGGCAATTTCCGTGTAGTGCTTGCAGAGGGATCTAACGTTAAGCAACCCACAGGAAATTTGCCTAATAGTTGAAGCATAGGCATTGGCTGGTTGCCTTACCGGGTTCTGACAGGGTCTGAGTCTAAGTAGCTCAGCCCGAGACTATGTGAAGACTATGAAAAACGGGGAAGAACGGATTGTTTGGGAAGATGTCTGGTGTGTCCGGAGGTAGTCGGGCGGCTTCTTGGAGGTGGAAACTGAAGCTGGGAGGAATTTGTGCCTGGGGCAAGCTTTAAATTTTGGAAATGGTTGTTTTAAGTATTGGTGGTGACCGAGCGTTCTTCCGAACGGTGACTGCCAACATTCAGGTATATGCGTTGGGGTGTGGCGCGTCGTTCTGGGGGAGCATTCTCGTGTACCAGCTTTGTGGCATTGAGTGCATTCTTTATGATTTAAGCAGTAAATCGATACTAACTGGACGGTAAAGCATTCTTGTTGGCTGCTTTAAGTGTAGTCTTTGCAGTTTTGGGTTTCGACAAACTGATGTCTGAATGTAATGTCTCGGCTACATAAAGATTCATAGTTTTATAAATTGCGGAGAACAGCCTTTTGTGTATGCAAACACGTTACGGGGTTTGTGAAGTCACTTTGGCAATGATTCTTGGTTTCGATGCGAACCCGGTTTGTTGTCGAGATGGGCACTCTGAGGTTCGGATCCGTGGTTGGGCAAGGGACGGCCTTCAATTGAGCAGATTTACAGTAATCTGTCAATACCATTTACATTGAACGGTTTAAAAGAGGCAATAACTGACAAGGCTGGCTTTATAAGTCAAACGCCCAAGAACTTCAGCAATGCAAGGAATGAGGTGAATGCTGTAAACTGTAAAAGTGAAGGATTGAGTTACTGCTGCGTTCATAGCGGAATGAGGTGTGGGGGCTGGCAGTAAACAATTTTTATGACAACGAGTACTTACCTGTACGTCTGCAAAGCAGGAGTACCTTTTTCTGGATTAAGCAATAAGCATCACCTGTGGCGAGTATTTAATTGTGGAAAATGGTGCTCTGGGGAACGAGTGCTGCCAGTAAATACCATGGTAATTCCCATAGATTTCAAGTGCAAATTGCTAAAAAAAAATAGATACAAACTGACGAGGAAATCCTGCGATATTGGACCAAACGGTAGCAAATACACGTTTTGATATTTTGGTTGCTATTAGCAAAGTCAATAGGCTGGGTTTAATGTACTAACGTGGCATTAGCAAATTAGAGTGCGACACGTATAAGGAGGGCTTTACATTGGCCGGGCCCCCCTCTTTGAAACTTAGGAGCAGCAACATGGTTGCGGTGTCACCAGGGCTTTAAGTGGAAGCTTTTTCAATATTATATAAAAGGCGTGGTTGCCGCTTATTTATCTTATGCAACTAACAATCCTTGACAAAGCCAATAGTCCTAACTTATTGTAGGTATGATGTTACTTGCTGTATCATATCTTTGGATGCAGTGACAGCAACGGCAAAGTACCAGTCCGGGGCGCACTATACTAAGCACAGATTTTAGCTTAGGTGTTTTTAAGCCAAGCTTCAGCTACATAACGTCTTAGAGGGGTCTTGCAGTATTGCGGCTCTAAACACAAACTCTAAGCCTTACTCAACACAAATGTAAAGCCTTTACTTAAAGGTTCATAAACATGGGTCTTTCAAACACTCAGCACGTTAAATCCTTATAATACGTAAAACAGACATTAAAATATAGCGGTTTAACCATAAGTACATGTCTTCATTATTGACAAGTCTCTCATCATTAATTGCTTTGAACTCGCAGGAATTAATTTCGATTTTGAAGCTCATTGGGGCGTATCAACTGGCCGTCAGCTCCAAAATGTTTATATGGTGGGAGGACTCCGCCTGAGACCAAACACCCCGTGTTCTGGTCGAGGAGGCGGGCGTCCCAACCATGAAGGCTGGCGTCTGACTCCAAGACGAAATCCGGAGTTGAGCCGAAGATGGCTCTCCCATTCCATGCATCCAAATTGTCCAGCCACCGAGAGAGTTCTGACTTGGCCTGCTGATCTAGGGTTACAAGGTCTCCATACCAAAAACCAGACCTGAGGGCTTGGGCTTTTACTCTCTCGAGGGCACAGTAATTCAGTGGTCCCGGAAAGATGGCTTGAATAGAGGAAGAAAGTAAGCCCAGATGTCTGGCTAATTCCTGAAGAGTAAGATATTGTTGTTTTAGAACAAATCTGATCTCTTTCTGAATCTTGATGATCTTCTTGTTGGGAAGAAGAAGGAGGCATTTTGAGGTATCTACGGTAAACCAGAGGAAATCTAGAGATTTTGAGGGGGTAAGAATGGATTTCTCCCGATTTATAATGAAACCGAGACTCTCTATGAGATTCATGGTCGTCTTGAGGTCTTCCAAAAGTTGAGTGTGAAGTTGGGACATGATAAGGATATCGTCTAGATAGATAATTAAACAAATGCCTCTTTCTCTCAGGAGAGAGACAATAGTTCTCATGATCTTGGTGAAGCACCAAGGGGCGGATGACAGCCCGAATGGGAGGGCCTGAATTTGAAAGAGGTGGTTGTCCCAGATTAATTGAAGGAAGGGCTGGTGTTCTTCGGCCATAGGGATGGTAAAATAGGCGTCTTTTAAATCTAACTTGACCAGCCAGTCTCCTTGAAGAAGGAGGTCTCTGAGGAGGTGAATGCCCTCCATTTTGAAGTGTCTGTTGACTAGATGCTTGTTTACTTCTCGTAGGTTTATAACTGGTCTCTAGCCTTTTTCCTTCTTTTGAACCAGGAAGAGACTGCTGACGAATTTCTTTAGAGAGCATGGTACTTCGATAATAGCGCCTTTTTGAAGCATAGAGGAGATTTCCTCCTTGACAATCTCTTGATGTTCCACTGAAAGAATCAAAGGTTTGGGCGTGTGGGTTTGACAGGGAAGATTTATAAAGTCTATTTTGAAACCCTGAACGGTCTCGAAAACCCACGGGTCTTGAGTTAAAGATTTCCAAAAGTGGTAAAAGAGTTTGAGTCTTCCCCTGACCTTGGGAGGGGAAGAAGAGAGAGGAAGACTTACTTGGAGGGTTGCTGTTGGGAGTTCCATGGGAGGAGAAACCTCTGTTGCGGGAACCTCTGCCTGTTTGTGGATAGAACTGGCGGTTGGAAGGGTAGAATCCTCTGCCTGATGCTCTTCTGCCTCTGGAGGACATGAAGGGCCGGTAGTATCCACGGCCGGAAGAACAGCCCCTTCTTCCAGCCTGTCCAAAAACATTACTGTTGAAGACACGCCTCATATTGCTATGGGCCTTGTCTAAGGCAATAAAGGTTGAAACATATTTTCCTATAGATTTTATCATGTTATCGCCGAAGAGGAGGCCTCTGGGGTTTTGTGAAGCTTATTTCTCGGCTAGATCTCCCAGTTTGGGATTTATTTTATTAAGGATGGTCTTTCTCCTTTTGATGTTGAGGCTTGAGTTTGCATTGCCAAGTAAGACAATAGCCCTTTGACTCCAACCTCTAATCAGGTTGGTGTCGAGAGGGGAGTTGGAGATATAAGAATCTTCAGCCAAGTCCAAAATCTTGGTGAGGGGGCCGAGAATATCGAGGAGACGATCTTGGCAGATTTTGAGGGCTCTTTCGAGGCCCTTCCTAGGGTCTTTACCTAGTTTAAACAAACATTTTATAAGATCAGGGTCGAGGTTTGGGTCTGACAGACGTTGCCTTGAATAGAGGGCATCGGACATTCAGACCTGAGAGTGTTACGTTTTTCTCTCTCAAGAGAGTTTCTGATCTATCTGGTGATAAACTTAGAAACATGACCTTGGGGAAACCATTTAGAACTATTGGGGTCGGAGATGTTGAGGGGGGAAAACATTTCTCCACCCAGGGGGTCGAGGATAGCGTCCTCAGCGGAGGGGGAAGAGACAAGCTCGGACTGGTTATTAAAGTCTAGATCTTCGAGATCTTGATCTGCCATGTCAAGGACATACTCGTCATAGGGATTGTGGAAGACTTCCTCTTCATCAGAATCAGTACCTGTGTCATCATGGGCACTATTAAAATTTGTGTCGCTAAGGACACCGCCCACGTTTGTGCTGCCACGGACACCCATCCTATTTGTGTCGCGAGGGACACCTGTATCTATTGAGGCGCGAGGGCCTCCCAACAAGTATGAGGTGCTGGGACCTCCCATGTCAATTGAGGTTCCATGACCTCCCATAGTGCCTTCGCAGTGTTTGGATTTCTTACTGCTCTTAGAATGTACGAGTTGAGGATCACGAGGAGGGGCGTCATCATGATCAAGTAGAAAGTGTCTCTTGGATGACATAATCTTCTTCAGCGTGTCCATCATGCAGGACCTCATTTCCCTTTGCAGGAACATTTTAAAGGAGTCATTTGTGTGATTAGGTGAGCTGGCAATAGCATCGTCTGATTCCATGTCAGTCATCCCCTGTCACTACACAGTACAATTATTGTCACTATAGCTGATTTTTCCATACATTATGTCGTTCCCAGCCATGAAGAGTCACAGCCTTCACACGGTATGACGAAACACGTGTCGGCTAGTTGTTTTTCATATGTACTGATCAAGACTGAACTATAAACATATATTCAACGACGCTGGATCTCAACCTCATTTATTGAACTTTCATCTCATGCAATGAGTTCTTACAGGAGAACTGAATAATTTGAAACCGTGTGCACAGGAATTGTCTACACTGCCTTCGGCCTACACTGCGGTCAAGTAGGTCACACATTTGGAACTGAGTCCTAATGGCTGAGTTCATATCATTGTACACAAGGAGAGGAGTAAGAGGAAGACGCAGTTCAGTCTGGAGGAAAAAAGGATCAACGTTATAGAGGTGATTGAACACCACCAACAACTGCTCTGGTGCTAATAACTCTGTGCATCACAAGCCAAAGACACGTGGCTGTGGGCCCCTGCTGACCGCTGTCTCCGGCCTATATTGCGGTCAAGTAGGTCACACATTTGGAACGGAGTATTAATTTGTTTATGGCACAGTTTATACCACTGTACAGGCCTCATTGCAGACTGCATCCCCTTTCAGCTCTGGTGCCACTAACTCTGTGCCCTAAAATTCATGGACACTCTCTAGTTGAACTTTAGTGGCATCTGAAAATATGACTTGGGGGTTGTCTTTATCATCATATAGCTGATACTGACTTGGTGTTAAAAATGAGTCTGTAGCATTCATCACCTCCATATTGCCTGTTTCTGCTTGGTTCTGCCCTCTGCATCATGCCCTGGAAGAACACCTTCCACTCTCCCCCGAAACACTCCGCGACATTCCCCTTTGACATTGACGAGGACCCGCTCAGCTCTCGTGCCCTACCTCAGTGCACCGCAAATCACCGTCCTGTGGTGATGTACCTGTGCCGGCCGCAGTGCATCCAGTGCCACTAACTCTGTGCAGATAAAGTCATGGACCATGTCTGATTGAATATTGGATGGTCTCTGAATCGATGGCCTGGGGGTCATCAGCACCATGTGTCTGTGGCCCTGCGCTGACTGCTGCCTCCGGCCACACTGCGGTCCACCAGGGCTCACATATCAAATCGAGTCCTGACCTGCCCGGACGACGCATCACCGCTGGCTGCACACGCCACCACCACCAGGACCACCTTCAACCAACAACTGTCAAAGTCGAAAGAGTCTTACAGTCAGACTATCAGAGTTGCAAGAGTGAGACTCAGAATAATGCAATTACCATTAAGTAATAGAAGCATTAACTCCCCGTCCTTCTTGCTTAATTACACAGTGAAACATATCAAGCCAAAAAACATACCAGGAGAACTGTACAATTTTCTGCTCAGAATTACCAAAAGAAATGCATATTTATTGTCAAACAAAAAGTAAAGACAACCTAGTTACAACACTGGACAGAAATAAAGGTGTTAGCAGTGGCCCAAGTGGCTGTCCTGTAGATCT
This sequence comes from Lissotriton vulgaris, assembly GCF_964263255.1. NCBI lineage: Eukaryota > Metazoa > Chordata > Amphibia > Caudata > Salamandridae > Lissotriton > Lissotriton vulgaris. The sequence goes on from NC_141695.1 coordinate 1,312,595,844, forward strand.
CAGATATAGAGATATCCTAAATCTCCACAATGGATGATGACATCCCCCAGGTTGACCTCCCCTGGATTCCCAGGGGAGACAAGGAGACCAGACTGTTTGTAGGTCAAGGCCACAAAGAAGTAATGCATCTAAGCAAAGTCTGCAAAGTAGGTTTCAAACTCTTCTTTGCTGGTCTAAAATTAACAAACCAACATGATACCAGATGGAAATCTTGAACTTTGGGCAAGCAAATCAGAACAGTGTGCCTGACATCCAGCGCATGCCACTCAACCTCCTCCGGAGACTGAGGATTAGGAAAGAACTCTTGGAGGATTACTTCCTACTGCAAATGGAAAGAGGAATCGATCTTCAGAACAAACCCAGACCCTTACCGTTGAACCAGCTGCTCCTTAAAAACCCAAAGAAAAAGAGCTTTGCAAGATAAATATCCCAACTCCTCCAAGCCTCTGGCGATTTAACCAAGAAAAAACCTTCAAAGTCAATACCTGAAGAATCACTGAATCAAGAGGCTCCAAGCAAGGATATTTCAAAACTTGTTTCACAATGAGGAGCTCATAGAAAGGATAAATCGATACAGGAAGAACTGGGAAATTTCCAAACTCCTTCAAGAGTTTAACCATCAACCCCAAAGAGTCAGACAGATTATCCGAGGGACCTCGAAAAGCACGAATGGCAGCCCATTGAACCTTTAAAGTGGAAATAGTTAAAGCTAGAGCAAACCCATCATGAAGGAACTTTAGAATCTGGGCAATTCAAGGATCCGCTTTTAGTCCAAATGATAGCACCTGGAACTGGAAGTTCTGGTTCCCTACTGCAAATCGTAGGAACTTCTGAAAGTATTTGTGCACAGGGATATTCAGGCAAGCATCCTGTATATCTATAGTTGCGCTTAAATCTCCTGGACCCACTAGCAGAATTAGCTGCCTAAGGGACATCATCCTGAAATGAATGGTCTTGACCCATTCATTGAGCTTCTTCAAGTTCAGCACCAGTCGATAGTCTCCCATAGTTTTCTGGACTAGAAACAGAATAGAAGACACTCCTTGCCCCCTACTCTCAAGGAAGAACCAGGAAAATTGTTCCTTTGGAAAGTAATGTTGTGACACCATCGAGCAGCACCTTTCTTTTCTCCTGACTCCGAATGACATGTGTATGAATGCAGCCTAAGTCTGGAAGCCAATAGATGAACATGATACAAAAACCATTCCGCACAGTGTTCACCACCCAGAAATCTAAAATGAAATGCAGCCAGACCTGGGGAAAGAGCATAATCTGACCACCCACAGTATAGTCAGGACGGTATACAACGGTTACAACGCAATTTTTACAACGCACTACCACTACAACGCAGGCATTACAACACATACCATTACAACGCATTGCGCTGGGGGGCGCTCTAGGATAGGGAATAAGTGTAATTTTATATCCAACACCTTCCCTAGTGTCCACGGGGACTGGAGTTGGAATATAAAATTATACTTACCACTATCCAGCACCTCTAAGCGCTATGCGTTGTAACGGTATTCGTTGTAAATACCGCGTTGTAATGGTATGCGTTGTAAAAGTATGCGTTGTAACGTCATACATCCAGTCAGGACCGCTGCTTTGAATACCAGGCCTAGGTAGGAAAATCCTGGCCCTTCCCCTTTCTCAGCTGATATTTCCTCTTCTTTGTTGCACAGAATTTTGACTCCTTCTTACTGTCCAATGAACTCTTATTCCAGATTCTATACGATTTTGTAGCAGAGGATTTAAAGGACCAAGTATGCAGGGGCGGCTCCTCTGTTAAAGCGGAGGAGTGTCCCCCTGCTGAAACGCCCCCAGAAATTAAAAATAAAATGGTAATGAAGTTAATTCATTACCATTTAATTTTTTGCCACCCTGTCCCAAATGGTGTGTCACCACGGGGCGGAGCCTGTTGAATGGCAGCCGCAGCAGGGAGGAGGGTGGGCTGCCTTTGCACGTGTTCAAAGTGTGCATGTCTCTGTGGCTGGCCATCTTGAGACGGCCAGCCACACATGCACACTTTAAACGTCTCTAACCCAGCTGTCTTCAGATAGCTGGGTTAGAAAAACCAAAAGCCTCCTGTGCTCTTGTGAGTGCTGATAGAGGCCACTGCCACCAATTCTGGCACTGCTCTGATGCTGGTTAACAGCACAAGAGCAGCTTCAAGATTGGTTAAGAGAGTTAGCTGGTCCCCTGGGAATCACAAGTGAAGAAGACTGGAGTGGGGAGGATGCAGCAGCAACAACAGTTAATGCATTTTTATTTTATATACATCATTGTTTTCATTTTATGAAACCACTCACCCACCACCTGTTTGCCTGCCCTCTATTTGCCAAAGTTGACAGCCATTACTGCAAGTATGCTTTTTATCCTTAAAAGCTTTTTTAATAATTTCAACTAGTTCCTCACTGAACATCTTGCACCCTTTGAGTGGCAACTTCATGAAAACCCTGTTGTCAGTGAAATCAGCCTTTCAATCCTACAAACATAAATTCCTCAGAGCCATATTCGCAGCACTAGATGCCACACTGCTTTGATCCTATCTGCCAAAATATTTGACATAAGTTTCACCTTCAGCTCCATGCTCACCAAGTTATCAGAGATGTCCGAGCCTTCCTGCATTGCATCAGACAAAATCTCAAAATCTTGAGGGATTGAGAAGTCTGGGCTGCACAAGACAGTGCTCTCAAGGCTAGATTAGTAGCCACAAAAGATTTCTGCAATCCACCATCAATCTTCCTGTCCACTTGATCAGCTGGGAAACAGTACTCAGCACTCAAGAAAGACTTCCAAATAGGCGGAGCCAGGATATTATCCACCTTCACCAAATGTGGTAAATCCTCTTCCTGCTCCAGGGAATAAGCGTTCATCATGTATCTGTGGACCTGGAAATGGACTGGTTCCTTCTAACCCCAAAATATAGACTCCTTAATCAGAAGGTGAAGAGGTAAAGCCACCCCAGTAGGTTTGGAATACTAGTGAAACATCTCTCCCTGCTCAGGAACTGCAGATGGCTCCAAACTAAGATTCACTCTTATGTAATCCAATATTGGAGTCAGCTTATCTCGGAAAATATAGGGGCATATTACCAAGCAATAGCAATAATTATTGCTATTGCTTGGTTAGCGTGACAAAATTATCGCCGAGCTGCGGCGATTTTTATCACAGATAAACCTTGGTATTACCAAGGTTTATCGCAAATGCTATAAAAATCGTCCGCAATGCATGAATATCGCTGAAAAGTCAGCGATATTCATGCATTAGCGAGCTAATGCTCTTAGCCATGTTATCCACCTCCCATTGGATAACATGGCTAAGAACTGCTCAGGGCAGGTGTTAGCTTTTGGAGATATTCGCGCTTAGCGCGAATATCTCCAAAAGTTGTTAATAGGAGATAGCAATGTTAGCGACTGTTTCCAGTCGCTAACATCTTGGCACGCCCACTTTGCATGTCATTAGTGATAAATATCACTGACATGCAAAGTGGGGCCCAAGATGGTCGCTATCTCCTACTAGCTGTCGCTAACTGGTGATAGCGACAGCTAGGTAATAGGGAGATAATTTTATCTCCGCTTTCTTGGCTTTTAAAGCCAAAAAAGCAGAGATAAACCCCCTTGATAATATGCCCCATAGTTCCCACCAGCAGCCTTGGGCAAAGACGAAGATGAATCAGATCCAGAGTCAGAACCTCCAGGCTTGTGTAAATGTTTTGATTTTGACTTCTTTTTAAATGCCAACACCTTGGCAACTGCATCATTGATCATGACCTGCACCTCCTAGGCTGAAATCAAGCCAGCGCTACCATGTGACTGAGCAGCAGACCCAGTCTCCAGCATCCAGCTCACTCGCAGAATCAGATTCAATGACCTTATTAATTATGTGTGGTTCTTTTCATGTGTGGTCTCCAACACATGATACTAGAAAACATACAGGTAGCCATTAAATACTACCTCAGCCTTTTATTTGTTCACTGAAAACCAATCAGAAAAACACAGAGGAAAAACTAACAGCCAAGGAGAAAGTGGACAGGCCATAGGTTGGGAAACAACCAATCCCAATAAGTACAGCACAGATATACTTTTTATAAAAAAAACATTGCCCTACCTTTAGTGACTGTTTTGCCATCAGCAAGGAGCACTGCAACCCCCGTTCCCCCAGGTTGTCACTCCCCTCATTCTCCAACAGACACAGCTCTCCCATAAATGATGCCTTATAGATTGGCTGAAAGAGTGCAGCTCAATGCTGCCTCTGCGTTCCCATCCTGCTAAGGTGGCTGTCAGAGCACCGTTCTGAAGTGTTCCTAAAAGCACAGGTTTTTCAACATTCCAGGGATTCCCCTGGATTTAGAAAATGAATGAGGTTCCACAGCTTCCTGCTATTCCGCATTCCTAGTGTGTCCGCACTTCAGAGCACTGCTCTCGTGTGCAGCCAAGCCCCTGAGGACGCCGTGCTCCATGGGAAAATCACTGCTTTAAGAACTCTGACCTTCTCTGTGTAGAAATCCATAATTCACCACACGCCAGTGAACTCCTGGCCATGCGAAATGCCGCCAAACAAGAGGAGCCAATAAGACCATAGACCAAAGTAAACAAACTAACACTTGCTAGAGCGAGTGTGCCGCACTCACCCGTAGGTGTCTACAGACACAAAAGAACAGGAGGTGTGGAGGGGGTGGGAGAATTTTATATTGGTAGCGGGTGTGTCTACAAGGCACATGGGCTTCACTGTGTTATGGAAATAAGCGAGAGGGACGAGGAAGTATTGGATGAATGAGTGAATGTGTAACCATTTAGATGAGGAGGGATGACTGAGTAGAGCGAATGCATGGATAACTAATGAGTATGTGAGTGCCTGGGCATGGTAGAATGAGTGAGTGCCTTGATGGATGCATATAACCTACACTCATATTACAGGCCTCTGTAGAAGTGATTCAGTACTGAAAAGCTAGTATTTAGCAATATTATGCCTGTTCAGGCAGTACAATAGTGCTGGACACCATCATGCCACCAATGTCCATAATCCCTAAAGAATGGGCACTATCAGGTCATGACTGTCAAAAACCATTAGGTCATGGCAAGGATTGTGCTCATGGAAGACAAAACCATCAATTGATGGAGACGTTCTGTCAAGAATTACTACCAGTGAAACACAAATTATGTCGTAGGTGTGCAAAGTACTCAAGGCACTACTACCTCTGTGATTCCAGGGCAAACATGGGTGATCAGTACAAAGCCACACCTGTAAAATGTTCACCTGTAATAGGTAGCTCAAGCGCGTCTTGCATGTCACTATTAAGCAAAGACTGTGTAACCCCTAAAAAAACATACATCAAAAGCAACTACCAAACTTTAGGTACTAAACACATTTATATATAATGATGTATTTGCATATATAACAGCTATGGCCCACAATAATACTAAGACCAAAATATGCAACAGTGAGCAGCCAACTGTAACTTGAATCTCTTACATTCATTGACAGAATGCTGGAAAATGCAAACATTCACCCCCAGTCACAAGGATCAGGGTTTAATCCAGCATTCTTTTTCTCACCACACCACCCCATTTCTGACCCAACCATATGCAAATCAGTCATGACCCTGTTCCTTGTGGGAACAGTCCAGCCCAAACTGCCAAGCCAGGTCCTCCGCGGAACAGAAACAAGCATCCTGGGAGTGGTGTCAGGGCATCACCCTTCATCAGCCAAGCTAGCTTGAGTCCAGCAGTATAGTGAGCACGGAACTCACATCTGGGCATACCCTTCCTACTTAGGGAGACATATGCAAAAAAAACAATTGATGGACGGTATGCTGGACAATGCAAACATTCACCCCCAGTCACAAGGATCTGGCTTGGCAGTTCAGGCTGGACTGTTCCCATTGGGCGCAGGGTCAAGACTGATTTGCATATTGCTGGGTCCAAACTGGAATGGCATGGTGAGCAAAAAAATAGATGGATTTAGGCCCATATCTCTGTAATGGGGTGAATGTATGACATTGTTCTGAATTCTGTCCATCAATTGTTGTTTCTGCATTTGTCCCCCGAGTGGGATGGGTATGCCCAGATGTGGGTTCCGTGCTCTTCATGCCACTGGAGTAAAGCTATCGTGGCTGAAGAGGGATGAAACCCCGAAACCGGTCCTAGGATGCTTTTTTCCAGTCCAGGGAGGACCTGGCCTGGCAGTTCGGGCTGGACTGTTCCCATTGGGCACAGGGTCAAGACTGATTTACATATGGCTGGGTCCAAACTGGAATGGCATGGTGAGTAAAAAAAACTATGGATTTAGGCCCACATCTCTGTACTGAGGTGAATGTATGACATTGTTCTGCATTATGTCCATCACTTGTTGTTTTTAGATTCACTTAAGACATAACTGTTACAAGGGTTGTCCATCACCAGCACTGTACAACCAAAAACACAGACTTCATCAAATGAACAGGCATGGAATTCACACACTGCTGGACAATTTGGAGGACTTTAATCTAGTCCACCACTGCAGGCCCCAAATATCTATTCGCTCTGGCTACTTCTTTACATCGCACAATGGCACTCACATATGGGATGAAAACAACAATGCCCATTTCAACAGGCCTCTCTACTTATCTCTCGTTCCAACCGTGCCAGCTCAGTACCACAACTATACACGAAATCTCAGATTGGAATTCGGCAACCTAGTGCGGAAACCAGCTAAACAGACTATAATCATAAGAAATACCACAGAAGGAGCTGCTCAGTTGTTTAAAGTTACTGAAACTATAAAACGGTGCCTCTGCCTCTTACACTCATGATCCAAATTGCTGCGTCCCAATAACAGGATAACTGCACCTTGGTGGTCCTAATGTCTGACATGGAAACACTTCCCACATAGGATCAAAACAAAGATAACATTCTTTCAACCACACATTCTATATGGCGTAGCATGCTACCCATGTAGGCAGGTGTTACAGTGCCGTACATAGATGCAGTAAGCACTATGCTAATGCCGTAATACAATCGCGTACAATATAATGAACTTAGTCACCTCCAAGTGTTTATAATAGACCACAATGGAAAGCTTTGGAGTTGAGGCTGAAAGCAGTGTGAGTTTCTCACAGTTCCTGTAAGTGGGTCATAAAGGTGTTCAGAATACATAGTCATCCAATCCTTGGCCTCTCTGCAGTGTGTACAAAACAAAGATCACATAGCCCAGTTGAAACTGTGTTTCTGCGCAAATGTGTGTGAAGGAGGTACCCAGTTGTCAAGGTAAAATTAAAAGAAAATGCAGGTGAGTGAGTGTGTTGTCTGTTGTGCATTTGGGGGTTAATGAAGTGAAGGAGAATAAAGAAAGTGCACTAAAGAGAGAGTGAAAAGAGAGTGCTGAAGAAGAAAGAGATGTGGTGCAAGATATGAAGATTGAGGAGATGTGGAGAGACAAAGTGTGTACATGTAAAATACAGAGTGTAAAATACAGAGTGAATATAACATGGGTGATTGATAGACTTTGAAGACCACTACCCTTTTAACAGGCATCAGTAATGTTTAATGCACAGTATTACTATTTCATAATTGAAACATTTACTGCATGAGTTAGCACAAAATCATGATTACTCATTTATCGAAAAACGTAACAATAATTGACAAAGCAAACAGTCCCGGCCAGTTTTAGGTGTATGTCAGTTGAGTTTATGTAGGAAATTGGGTTATTAATTGTTGGCCTGCACAGGGTAGCGGGGCCGAGCCGTCCAAGGCCTACTCAGGGGAAGTGGTGTGGGCTAGTAATCACCATTCACTGGCGAGTAATAATAACACTCAATAAATGATTGTCCTGCCCATTTTATTTAGAAAAAGGATAAAAACATTTATTGCACACACTACTAAATACTACTTAATAATTTGCAAATATGTACAGTGGCAGATTGAAATTATTATTTATAACATTGTATAATCACCTGTGACCCCTAAAGGGGTCTCAACACCATATCAAGTGAGTAAATTGGTTTTGACGAGGTTTAACAACAAACCACATAGCGCACCTAAATGCAAATGTCCCAAAAATAGTATTGCATGAATGCACTTATTATGGCAAATAAACCCTATACATCTGAGCAGTAATAATTGACATCATTATGTGAACCAAGAAAGCATTTAAAGTGAATAAAACCTGTGGTTATATATTGTTCATACATTTTCAACAATCAACTGCACATAAAAAAAACAAACAGCTCCTAGTGGGCATCACATTACAATGATACTGCATTTCAACCATGCACATGGCCACTAGAGAGTACTTCAATACATGTACTGCTTTTAACCAACTTTCACACCATAATGAATGTAACCAATCTCATAACCCCTAGAGAGCACATCACTCCTAACTATAGAGCAAAAGCTCTAGCCTTGGGAGTGCTTGAAAATGTCAGGGGAAATATGGAAGTGACCGTTTTGGGATTACCCCCAATTGAGGGTGGGGACTTCTAAAAGAGAATATGGGCAAAGGATGCACCTTCCTGGTGCCATTGGTGGTGACCCCGTTGTCCTGGGGCCACCACAAGTGGAGAAATCACAAAATAATGTGATCAAAATGATCCAGCACCACAGACCATTATGGGGCATGCCTCAGGGAACAGTGATTAATATAGTATTGGCGCTCATGCTGGGCTAGGAGAACTTTGATGCCTTTTTCCTTTTATTTTGTTGCAACCTTGCACCATATCTCATTCTTTTCCCTTAGGGGTTGGATGGGGTGCCTGGTCCCACCATGGCACTTGGAAGCCTCATTACCATGGGGCAGCCTTGGGAGCCCACCCCAAGTTGCCCTTAGCCAGCTCCCCACGCGGACTGCACTCCTCTGTGCGGCAGTGGGAGACAGCAGTCCTTTCCTCTTTGCCCGCTCCAGCGGGGCAGGGCTTGTGCCGTGTGTTAGCCGCCCGCTCCCCCCGTACATGAAGCCAAAGAGTGGTACACAGCTGGAGGGAGTGTTACGGCACTCCCCCTTTCTTCCTCATTGTACTGGGATGGGGTCTTGGGCTCCCAACAGCTTCAGTGAGGGAGCTCAATGGTACTGCCTCGTAGTGTTTTCACCTACGGGCCCAGGGATGGGGGTCCTGGGCCCCCTTCCTGCCCTTGCAGCGGAAAGCAATGCAGTGCTTCCCTGCATTTTCTTTTCTTCGGGGCAGCCTCCAGGCCGTGGCCCACCTGGAGGCAAAGAAACTTTTACTGCAACAGCGCCCCAATCACATCATCACCAGAGAAAGGAAATATGGATCAAAGGTGGCCAAACTTTGAAAAGCCATAACTCAGCCCTCAGATTTGGACGGACCTGGGCTCATTCTACTACTGGTGGCAAACCTTACCCATCAGGGGCAGTTGCAGCAACCCTTCCCACGCCCAAAATGGTGCAGTCCTCCAAGGGCTGATTTTCCTGCTCCATGTACCAGCTTTCCTCCTGATCTTCACTTATGGGTGAAGAAAAACGAAAGGACTTCTCCCTGGCCCTTGGGGAGACTCACTGGTCCTGGCGTCAACAAGGGCAGAGTCCTTAGTCCTGAGTGCGGCAGGCAGTTCCTCTTTCCAGTTATCCAAATGGGCTCAGGATCCAGCAACAAAGTGTCGAAAAATCCATTGACATGAGCAAATCTCCCCCTTGTGCATGAGTTTTTAACCCCTTGGGTGCTTCGGACGGCCCCGGCCGTCTGACGTCACGACGGGCATGTGTGGAGGACGGCCAGGGGCTGTCCGAACTCCGCCCACTCAATAAACCGCCTAAACAGAGTGAAAATTCACGCAGCGTGGAAAGGGTTAAAGGGGAATGGAAGGTTCCTACGTCTGGCATACCTGCCCAACCCTGGGGTGCCATGTCACTGCTCCACCCCTGTCCCAACCCTCCTGCATAATTGATTTTCCTGCACAGGCTACACTCCAATTCAAGACGTCAATGGTCTCTGTAGGCAAACGGGGATCGACTCTGCACTCAAAGGCAGTTTTCCCCCTATGTGTATAATAGAGTTTCACTATAGACAAAACAGTAAATCAATCTGACTTTCCCTATTAGTGTACACTAACATCATAAGGCCTCCTGTAAGCAATTAACGGACTGCGACCAACAGCAGTCTCCAAAACACTGCCTGCACATATGTGCACATGCATGTGCATACATGTTCATGTGTAACCAGCCAAGTGCCCCTTACCCTTGCTGCGTCACAGCGGTCTTATCTTAAAAGGTGGACAGTGGCTGTAAAGATGCGCATTCCCTTTGCCATGTGATTACCGTGGGTGAGACACATGTAGTGAGACGCACCCATAGTCCAAAACTGGGTAATATAAAAAGCAATACATATTGGCGTACAGATTGTGAAGAACCCAATTTCAACAGTTACATATCTAGATATATTAACAGAAAGTTCAGAGAGGCACCAACATTCTAGTTGGGTGGCACACTATGCAAATCACAGAAATTCAGTTTACATGTTTGATCCATGCCTTAATCACACAGGCTCCACCCCTTTTAGAACCCCCACGTTTTTGATCTCACTTAAAGCCCTGGTCCTAAGCAAACTGATCCCTAGATGACCCCTCAGATTCAGGTTTCTTTACCTACCTATGGTCTGCTATATACCTAACTAACAACATTGTCCCTGGGTTGGGTGCTGCTTCACTCTTATACTGTCACGTTTTCCCACAACCTAGATTTCCTGGGCGTGGAAATGCCAAACCCAATTTTAGATTTGGAAAATGCGGAGGATAAGATGACTTCAAGCTTGAAATGCAAATGCAGTCCATCTGCGGAACTTTGTTCCTGCTTAAATTCTTATGGCATGAGGTAAGGATGTAATGCTTCAGGGCGTGGCTTGGTGCTTAGCAAGATGGCCGCACAGTAGTGTAGCTCTGCCGGCAGTAATCCTACATTAATCCTGTTCCCTACCATGCCATCCATCGAGCAGATCTGTCTGGCTGTGTTGGTGATGCCGAGAGCTCTCTAACGTGACCCCTGCGGGCAGTGTGATTCCCTGGGGAGGACGGAAGCCTGGCGATCTCCTGCGGCCCACGTTGTAATGGCGGCCGTGTGAACCCAAATCTACTTGCGGCAAACTGCGTGGTGCTTCAATTGCGGCGCGAGTGTTGCTGTTAAACGAAGGATAGACTTTGGCCAATGAACTGCGCATACGGTTTACGTTTGAGCTGCGCAAAGGTGGCAAATCTTCACAGAACGCGGCCTCAGATTCAGAGCTGGATTTAGCGGCGCAGGCACCCACGGTGCTCGAGAAATCGCTGCCCGCCATCCAGACTAGCCTGCAGGCCATTGACAGGGAAATTGAGGCTCTCAATGGCAGGATGGACCATTTCTCCTCCAAGCTGGACAAACAAGCGGCGAGAATTGGGGAGGCAGAACAGCGTATACGTGACGCTGAAGATGGCCTACAGCAAGTGACCACAAAGACATCTGACATCACGAAACTCCTTGAGGTCATCCAGGCAAAAAACGAGGACATTGAAGCGAGCTCGAGGCGCTATAATGTATGCATTTTGGGCCTGACGGAGTCGAACAATGTGGGACGCCTCAAAGACTACGTAGAGACTCTTCTTCTGGACATCTGTGGAGCGGACATTTTGTCGCCCATGTTCGCGGTGGAACGGGCGCACAGATCCCTGGTGGCAAGTCCGCCCCCAGGGGCCCCTTCAAGGCCGATCATCGCCAGGCTACTAAATTTTAGAGATCGAGACACTGTTCTGCGGGTCACTCGCCATCTGGGCACAATCAATTACAAAGCCAATGTACTCACGTTCTACCCAGACTTTACGGCTACAGTACAGCCAGCGCAAAAAGAGTTTCAGGCCGTGAAAAAGTTGCTCATGAAGGAGCGAATTTCATACGCCATGCTCTACCCAGCGGGGCTGCGCATAGGAGAAGAAGCCGCTTCCAAGATAGTCACAAATCCTAAACGGGCTATCGAACATGCCAAATCTCTGCACCAGCAGAGAAGCCCCCCGGCTCACACTTCAGATGTGGATGACTGAGTAGTAAGAAGCACCTGGTTCAGTCACTCTGTTTATCATGATTGTACTAAATTGTGTCAAGGGCTGTTTACAGTTGCTCTATGCGCTAGATGGGTTTATTGGGCGAATTTGTGTTAAGTAAGCCCAGTGGGCTCCAGGATAATATGTTCAGTGGAGGACGTTTGTTGAGACAGGCACCTGTTGTGTCGGATCACTGAAATAATATCGAGGGACAAAATATCGACTTGCAAAAATATCGTGGACAAAATATCGGCAGTCAAAATATCGAGTTTGTATCTACAAACAGGTAAGTACAAAAATATTGAGTACAAAATATCGTTTACAATAATATAGTTGTAAAAAATATCGACTTTATTAAAAACAGTGTTAAATTAAATTAATATTCAAATTTAATTAGTAAAATATACTTAAGAAATACTTAAATTAACTTATAATAATTAAATAATAAATGAAAATAATAAAAACAATTTTTTACAATCTTATTTGTTAAAACATATATATATAGTAACATACTATAAAACAGTAGGGAAAACTGACCCTGAACCCTAAAAATACCCCTTTACCCAAAAACCCAAAACTGACCCTGAACCCTAAAAATACCCCTTTACCCAAAAACTGAAAACTGACCCTGAACCCAAAAAATACCCCTTTACCCAAGAACTGAAAACTGACCCTGAACCCTAAAAATACCCCTTTACCCAAAAACTGAAAACTGACCCTGAACCCTAAAAATACCCCTTTACCCAAAAACTGAAAACTGACCCTGAACTCTAAAAATACCCCTTTACCCAAAAACTGAAAACTGACCCTGAACCCTAAAAAAACCCTTTACCCAAAAACTGAAAAATGACCCTGAACCCTAAAAATACCCCTTTACCCAAAAACTGAAAACTGACCCTGAACCCTAAAAATACCCCTTTACCCAAAAACTGAAATCTGACCCTGATCCCTAAAAATACCCCTTTACCCAAAAACTGAAATCTGACCCTGATCCCTAAAAATACCCCTTTACCCAAAAACTGAAATCTGACCCTGATCCCTAAAAATACTCCTTTACCCAAAATTAATTAATATTATTTAATTACCAATTAATTATTAATTAACAATAACAATAAAGTAAATATATTAGCTCATTAGCTGTAATTAATTTAATTAAATAATTAATATTATTTTTCCCAATTAATTAATTAACAATAACTAAAAATTATATATATAAATAAATTACTCTAATTAATGTAATTAACTAATTAATATTATTCAATTACCAATTAATTACTAATTAAAAATATGTTAAAATTATATTAATTAATTAACTAATTAATAATAATTAATTACCAATTAATTATTAATTAAAAATATTTACAAACATATATTAATTAATTAATTATTATTAAATTACTCCCTACCCTTATCCCCTATTAACCCAACATCCAGCTCCTAAACATTACCTACAATTTATATTACTATTAATATATATATATATTTTTTTTAACCTTTTTTCTACATATTATCGACATTTTTTACTTTGACTATTTATAAATATTTTGTCTTGTCAATTTTTTTGAGTCGATATTTTTGTACTCGATATTTTTTAATCATTATTTTATTCGATATTTTGACCAACGATATTTTTGTTATCGATATTTTATTATCGTCGATATTTTTAACTCGATATTTTGTCCATTCGATATTTTGGAGTCGATATTTTGTCTGTGCACCGTTGTGTCATGTAAGGGTAAGACAGTCAGACATTTGTGTTGGGCAGAGAAATATTCCATGTTTGGAGGGCCAGCAAATTGTTATAATGTGCTGTATCTTATTATGCTTTTGCAAGTGGGAACGGGCTGTCCCGCAGTTGTCCTGTACTAAGCTTTTTTATATGTGACTGATGGGTTGGTGTTTGGGTAGCAGGTCACATTGAAATTCTGGCGGCCCCCTCCCTACTAGATCTGGGAGTGGACCTCGCTGCTACGTTCCCCAAAGGGTGTTCCCCACCTGGTATATCGTTTTTTACTGTTTTTTTTGGGCTGGGAGTTACATGAGGGTCGAGCCTTTGGCAAATTGGGGCTGCTGAAGTGAGTGGATAGTGAGGGTATGTTCTAATTTTTCAAGCCAGTTGTACTATGATTGGGATTATAATGACAACTATGATTGCTGTGGATATGTGTACATGTGCTTTGGAATAATGTGCTATGCCCACTGTTCTGTTTACCGCCATAGATGACAGGGGAAAGGTTTAACTGCATAACTTGGAATGTACGCGGTTTAAACACACCTAAGAACACTAGGCAAGTGTTAGCACAGCTAGATAGACATAATGTGAAAATTGCTCTTCTGCAAGAGACCCACCTGAGTAAACACACAGAAGGCACAGTGGCATGCAGATGGGCGGCCTACCGGCTAGCCTCGTCATACTGCACTTATGCGAGGGGGATACTCATTCTTGTTAAGAAAGGGGTGCCGTTCAAGGCTGTGCAGACCTGTGTGGACATGGAGGGTCGCTGGGCTATGGTGCAGGGCAAACTTGGGATGGTGCTGGTAACAACTGTAAATATGTATGGTCCTGTGGTGGACAATGCGTCGCCTTTTTTGCAAATGCTCAACGTAATACTAACTTGGCCAGAAGCTACAATCCTATGGAGGGAATCTTAACACCCACCTCAATCCACTGGTGGATAAATCCAACCCAGCGGGAGCACGCATGATTAAAGCTGCACGGTGCATAGGGGATATAATGTTGGAGATGGATTTAGTGGATGCCTGGTGGCTGCGGAAAGAGGGAGTTTTAGAAGGTACACATATCACCCCTGCCTTTAACAGCTGGTCTCGTCTGGACTACTTGCTGCTTAGCGAAGAGGCCAATGCATGGGTGGAAAAGGTTCACACACTTCAGCAAACTCTATCTGATCATAATCCTGCTCTCCTTGAGGTGTCTATACCCTCTAACTCACATAGACCATTCACGTAGCGCTTTAGGGAAGACGCGCTATTAGACCCGATTTATGCTGACGCTATCAGGACTGCTATTGTACAATATTTTGAATTGAATGTCAGCTCTATCGAAAGTCAGGCGACCCTATGAGAAGCCTTTAAGTTGACAATTAGGGTGGTATGTATCAGCACTTCGGCAGGGATCCTTAGAGACCTCAGAAGACAACTGCAGATGATTGAAAAACAGTTGGAGACCCTTGAGACCCAATACAACCGTGCATCTTCCAGGGATATACTGGCACAAATTCACGAGCACGTAGAAGAATGAAATTCACTAGGAGATACAGGAGCAAAGTATTTATCCAAGCGTCATGTGGCTAGGGCTTATGGGGAGGTTGGGAGACCAGGCAGGATTTTAGCTACTAGACTGCGTGATGGGACTGATAACCCACCGATAGATTACATTACAGATGCATATGGGGAGACGCATTATTCCCAAAATGCAAGAGTGGATCAATTCCGGACATTTTATGCTTCTATGTATACATCTCGTGGGGGGAGGAATGAAGAGTCCATGAATGCCTATTTAGAGGATACGGCTTGCGCATGGCTAGCCGATGTTCACCGGAAATATCTAAGCATGCATATTGATGAGGAAGATGTTAAAGAGGCTATTCTATCTCTGCCAAATACCAAGGCTCCAGGGCCTAACGGCAGAGTTTTATAAGGCTTATGCAGACCTAGTTATACCACACCTGCTGGAAAATGTACGCAGAGGCTGATGAGTCAGGTACTCTCTCTCCATTCTTGTGTCAGGCCCTAATTATCACTTTGTTTAAGAAGGATAAATCACCCACATGATGTGATTCATACCGCCCCTTATCTTTGATAAACTTGGATGCAAAGATTTTAGCTAAGATTTTGGACACTAAAATGCAGCCCCTAATGCCCCTTCTAGTAGTTCCGGACCAATCTGGGTTTATTCCGGAGCGTTCCACCTCCCTCAACTTACGCACTATCTTTGCCATGTTCCATGTGCTCAATCCTGATCTGTCGTCAGTTGCAATGCTTCTGGACACTGCAAAAGCGTTTGATTCTATAGAGTGGAGGTATATGATGCATATTTTACATAAAATGGGATTTCCTCCCGTCTTCACTCGCTGAATACAGGTTCTGTACACTGACGCCTCAGCGAGAGTTAGGGTGGGAATAGTCCAAACACAGCTGCAAAAATTAGTGTGGGGGAATAAACAACCGAGAATTAGTTGGCATACGTTGACACTGTCATATGAAAGGGGGGGTTAGCGCCCCGGACTTCTATGCATATTACCTATGCGGGCAGGCGCAACATGCATATTTCTGGTTTAAGCCCCATGATTTTGACCCGCATGTGGCTGTAGAAAAGGGAGGCGCACACCCTTTGCATCTAAGTAGTGTCATCACCCATGCCAATAGGCAGACGCCCAGGAAAGAGATCAACACATTAGATGTCACTATCACAGCATGGTAGGAGATTAGGAGGGGGGCACATAAGCTACCCCTATATGCACCAGCGCTGCCCAAAGCGGGTCACGCCGCCTTATCTGTGGCTCAAGAAAGCAGCCTTATCATGGCCCCAAGAGATGCGGGCCTTGCACTCATGAAGGACTTTTACCCCAAAGGGAAATACATTACAGGAGAGGATTTGGCTTACATACAAAACCCCACGCCACTATTCCAGTACACTTGCTATAGATTACGACAGGCTATGAAGGACCATTACACTGATTTCTCTGACGAACCGGTGACGTTGCTGGCACTACAATTGGTGATAGTGTCTCCACATAGGAAGAAGCTAATCACCAAGCTCTTCAAGACAGTACAGGAAGAAACAGCCCCTGGGAGGGATAAGAGTTTGGAGCAATGGAACACTGTGTTGACCCCCACATTACTGACAAAGAATGAGGACAGATTTGCATGCTGACGGGGCGACTGACATCCAACAGCAATTTGCGGATTATCCATTTGAAGTTTCGGCACCAAGTATATAATACTCCCAAAAGCTGCATAGGATGGGGCTCAGGGAATCAGATTACTAGAAAATATGTGGGCAGAGTGGTGCTGATTTCTTTCATCTCGCATGGCAGTGTTGGCGGGTGTTTCATAATGGGAAAAGGTTAACACTTTCATACACACTATGACAGGTCAGGAGCTACAGTGCACACCACTGGAGTTCCTAATAGGGTATGTTCCCAATTTACGGGCTATGTGGGAGAGGTTTGTAAGAGTGGCGCTGCTATTGGCAAAAAGGAGTGTGTTATTCACCTGGGACAGTCGTCTAAGTCCAAAAGTTGATATGTGGCTTAAGGACATGGTTTATTGCTGTGAACACCCTCCTTCCTCAACTCGCATCCACTGCTCCCATTTGAATCCTGCTCCAAGCAAGTGGTAAATGATACAGATAATCCATACATAAATGGGAATAGTACGGAAAAAACACATTTCTGCCTGTTTCTGTGCCCTTCTGTGGGCATTAGCTCAGAATAGTTTATGTGCATGGACACTCACTGGAAATGTTAGTTGTGCTCACACAGTAATCTGCATTATTCATAATCGGGGCCATAACAATTATCATGCCTTTTGCACATCCTCAGAATTCTCATGGTAGGGCTTGCTTGCACCCTGCGATTAGCACTCGTACTTATCATTCAAGGCACCCATGGGCTCAAATGGACTGATGAAAAGGAATCTTACCTCTGGTTACTGGCATATGCACCTTCTACCACTAACACAAAAATATATGAAAACCTGCAGCTTATTATTGTGTTCCACCTGTTGTTTCTTATGCACAGATACAATCTGAGACAGTGCTGCACACAAGATAAACCACAGGCCGCACACAAGCATATTCCTTTTACTATGCACAGCCATACCCGTCAACTGACCATCTTTTGAGGGGGGCCCATCCCTTCAGTGATATTTACCCTCCTAAAAAGCAGCACCCCTCCAAAGACTGCTAAGAGATGATTCTCTTTGAAAACCTGCATAACCTTTTCAAAGAAACGTTCTCCCTTCGCTTTAATGGTATATCCCTCTTAAACATATGGCTTATTCTCATTAAAGAGCTAACAGGTTGTTAGATACTCAAAGGTGCAGCAGGACAAAAACAGAGAAACACTGGAAAAGGGAGGAATCACTTTGTGGAGGTTGCTAGATATGAATCACATGTTCACAAAACCTGGATAAATTGTGACTTGCCGCTTCAATTGTGTGATCTTAGGCAAATATTGTATTTCCTTAAAACAGTTTTTTCATCACTGTAGCACTTTCAAATATGTGAGTTCAGAATATCAATGTATATATTTGAAAAGTTTTATGGAGCACGAACCAGACCCAGATCAGGTATCAGAGCGCTGTACAAAGAAAACTATTAGCGTTGCCACGAGGAGACAGTAAAATTACAATACAAAAAAGGTAGCATAGGAGGAACTAGGTGAAGGACCTACTAGGTGAGGCTGTGCAATTTAAGCAGCGCACTACACCCCAAGAATGATACAGTACATTTCGTATCGAGTGTACATTTCAAAACATATAGAAAAAATGATTGTCAGGCATACATTACAATACACAAAGTAAAAATGATTGTCAAGCACTCAAGGGAAGTGATTATCACATGAAATCGAAGCTATAGCTGCTGAAGTTCTTCCAAAAGTAGCCATTTTACTTGTTTCTTGAATTAAGCAGTTGAGGGGTTGTCTCTGATTTCTGTCGCTAGGGCATTCCAGATTCTTGGAGCCAGCCCTGAGAAGGTGTGATTATAAGTTTGTTTTTTGTTGAATATGGGTGGTTTCAGGAGAAAGGTATCGGAGCTTCTTAAGTTTCGACTGGAACGAGAGAGCTCAAGTTTCTTTGTCAGGTAAACGGGACTATTGCAGTGTATAGCTTTATGTGTCAGACATGCTATCTTGAAGCAGATCATTGCTTCAATGGGAAGCCAGTTAAGTTGAATTAGGTCAGGTGTAATATGGTATTGTTTTCTGGAGCCTGTGATTAGTCTAGCAGAAGCTGTCAGAGTAGCTCTTAGCGGAGCTAACCGTGCTTTAGGAAGCTCTGCTAGGGTTACCAAGCCATATTCTACTCACGATACAACAAGGGATTGGACTGCTGACAGGATGTCCTCAGGAGGTAGGAAAGGTTTGATTTTCCTGAGAGTGTTGAGCTGAAGATTGCCACTCTTAGTAGTGGCACTGATATGTCCTTGCATGTTCAGATATTTATCCAGGGTGACACCTAAAGAGCAAGCAGAGTCCACCACGTGCGGGTCGCAGTTGAGTGCAGATATATATTTGATTCAATTTTGCGTTGGAATATCTTGGTTGAGGGGAGCAATCACGAGAAATTCTGCTTTGAGGGAGTTTAGTAACAGATGGCTATGTGTTGGCCATTGTTGAGTTTTTTGGAGCGATCCATTAAGAGTTTTAATGTCATTTGGAGAAGAGATCTTCAAATACAGTTGAGTATCGTCCTTGTACATATGGTATTGAAAGTTTGACCTGCTCAGAATAGCAGTTAGCGGTTCCATGAAGAGACTGAAGAGCGTGGGCGAGAGTGCAGATCCCTGAGGTACCCCAGTAGTGACTGGGGTGCTTGCAGGTAAAGATTGGTTGACTTTGATTCTCTGTGTTCGGTTGTGCAGGAAGGAGGAGAACCAGTTTAAGACAGGGCCAGATAGCCCCATCCTATATTGCAGAAGGTTATTCCTTATTTGCGATTAGCAATTTGCTAATCGCAAATAAGGAGGCTGTAGGAATCACAATTTATTTAGCAATTTCTACATGAATCCCGATTTGCGAGTCTTTAATAGCGATTCCTTAATAATCGCTATTAAGGACTCGCAAATCGGGACATTGATGAAGCTGGCTGATAGATTGCAAATTGCGATCCACTATGATTTCCTGCAATCACAGGGATGGTGGCTTGCTGTGGTCAGCAGACAACCATGTCTGTGACTGGTTTTCAATAAAGCTATTTCTTTATGTGCAGCCCATTTTCCTAAAAAGAAACCAGGATGTGTTTTAAAAAGAAAAGTTTTACAATTTTTATTAGTAAGCAGTAGTCGGGTAAACCACTTTGTAAACTTTCATGAGGGAGTTCTTTGTGGAACCCTTCCTGTTTGCGCATGAGTTACCACCTCCTTTGAGTTAGTGGTAAAATGTTAATGTTTTGATAAACAATTGTGGTCGGAAAACACTAGTACATACCATATTTATTTATTTATTTTATTTGAAAGTTTTATACAGCGCGAACAAGACCGCTGCGGGTATCAGAGCCCCTTACATATATTATGGTTCCTTATACATTAATTAAAAGCGAGTTAAACAGGTATACATAGCGTCATCCCCGCACTACTATGCCTCACTATGACAATGGCCCATTAGAGTTACTAATCATCATTTCTATCCTGCACCGGACTCAACTGTATTGTTGAAACGAGATTCCTAATTTCATGATTTGGTAAACCTTTCCTGAACATTAAATGGGTTTAGTATCTTTAAAAAAGGGTTTTAGCTTTCATAAACCCTGTGATATACTGAATGAGAGGGTTTCCGAATGCTAAAACCCTTCGCACGAGGCCATCATTTCCTAAAGCCTACATTTTCATGTATTACAAATAGGCATAGGTTTTGTCATCAGTCAGGCAAGGTGCCCCTAAACACACCTTATATGACAGGTCGATGAGGGAAAAGCACTTCTGCACATATGCAACTGAATAATTATTATTTGGCTAGGCCTACAAATTTTCCTCTTAGTGGACACATTACAAGCATAGGATTAGGTCAATACGGGCACACAAGGAAATAAAAGGAAATCCCGGGATATGCCTGAGTGTACATGAATCACCAAATGTGCTGAAATATGGGAAACGGCCACTACAATGCGGTCGTTTCCATGCAAACCTTCACCACGCATGCATTACAACGCATGAGTGGTTACCACAAAAGCCTTTACCACGCATACCTTTACTACGAGATACGCAGTAAAGGCATGTGTGGTAAAGGCGAATATTTGAAATAGGGGGCTTGGGGGGTCTCCCCCCTAAAAATAAAAAAAAGCATGGGAATAAAAAGAAGGGTTGGGGAGGTCTCCCCCAAAAGAAAGGCACCTGATGTGAAGCAAAGTGGAGGCAATTAGCGTAGTTTGAGAGGAAACGGAAAGAAGCTTCTGCTTCCTCTTTACGACGTCCGATGTCAAAAGGAAGATGAAGGAGAGGAGATGACGTGAAGAGGTAAGGGGAATTTTAGTTTAAAAAAAAGAATGAGGGTTAAGGGGAGGGGTAAATATAAGAAGTATTGGGGGATGGGGGTCATGTAAAGGTACACGGGAAGGGGTATAACATTTAGCAGGAGTATGCCTTTAACATGCATACATTTACAACTAAAATAAGTGTACATCTATGCGTGGTAAAGGAATATTCGTTGTAAAGGTTATGCGAACAAAAAGCATTTCAGTTGTAACGCATGCGTCGTAAAGGCATGCGTTGCAACGGAATGCGTTGTAACGACATACAACCCTGAAATATATGCCAAAAATGTGTTTATTCCTACAACAGAAAGAGGGCGACTATATTTTGTGAGTTGGCAGCTGAGTGTCTGTCGCTCTCTCTCATTCTCTCCTTTTGCAGCTGCGGCCTGTTCAGGTAAGAGTAGTGGGAGGTTGGGCCGAGTTGGGGAGGGGATTTCGACAGACAATGACGAGGAAAAATTAAATAAATAATCAAAAATTCCCTCTTCGCCGTCTGTCGAAACACAACACCCCCACCCGGCCCCACCGCTCTTACCTGCATGGGCCACACCTGTCTTTTTGTCTCATTCACTCGCCATCCACAAAATGTCCCTCATTTGAAGCTGCAGGTGAAAACCTGGCATCTAGGCCTCTGAATCCGTGCTACAGGAACCATAAAGCTATGCTTACATGTGTGATGAATGATCACCTCTGTACTAAAGATTATTGAAATACCAGCATCGCCTCCTTAAACTGACTTTAGAAAAATGGTTTATACAATCATAATATAAGTGGTCAATCTAGTATCAGTTTAAGTTCTTTGTATTTAATGCATATCGAACACCATACTCACATCAATATAAAATACATCAAGGTAAATAAAGGGTATATTGTGACAATCTGGGTCTCAGTGTTCTCAGGGTGTTGTGAGCACCAATCACTTTCACACATTAATCATTATGTTGGAACTTTATTGTGGTAAGGGAGGTAAAGTTGTGCCTAGTTACAGTGTATGGGCATTAATTAGTACCCTGATTAGAAATATCCCGGAGGATGGTGAGATAAATATTGCAATCCAATACCTTAGGTTTCTATGTTCATTAGGCGCAAAAAATATCTCCAAATATAAGTTTAGTCCTTCAAAATAGAGCATAACGTACAGATTTCATGCTTTCTGCACTAAAATCAAAATGTCACGTTAGTTACAGGGATTTCCAACTGGCATATATCTGCAGGCCTGACCTGGTGATTTGTTTCTTATAAAATTGTAGAGGTGTGTGTGTAGAGGTGTGTGTGTCTTTATCGCATCTGGTGATTATCATGTGTTGTAAACATCATACACTTTTTATAACTGCCAGTCAAGCGCACACAACAATTTGTAAACCAGCTGGTTTCTTTGTCTTTTTGGTGTCTCCTGGACAGGAGGCCCAACTTTTCACCAATTAAAAACTAAAGACTTAAAGAACATCGTGTGTGACCTTATCCTTGAACTTCTACCATAATAACCTATAACCTTACAAATTGTTGTGTGCGCTTGACTGGCTGTTGTACTTTACATAAGGGTAGCTCTACACCCTTTGGTAGCAGAGTTTTAGGGTTTTCTCTGTACAAGCAGCACCAACGCAAACTACTTCCTCGTGATCACTCAACCACTACATGTTGTGCGCCATTCAATTCTGAACACTAATAACCCCTCGCCGAACTTGGAATACACTTTTTATGATTGTGATCCTCCTCCTACATATGGCTTTGTACGAAGTTCAGAAAATTCTAGCCTTCTTGTCATCTATCATAAGCATGCATCAGATTTTGTGGGGAAAGGCGAGCATGTGGCGATACACAAATCCCTCGTAGAATGTATTGAGTGCGCAAAGATCTGTTTACACTGTAGTGAACTGTTCACTTTTTCCTAGGAGAGAGGATCATCAGCAGCACTTTCTTCAGTTTGGCGTTTCCCAGAATCAAGGTGATGGACTGAGCAGGTGCAGAGGAGGCAATTATTATCTTAGCAACTAACTCCAGTTGATATGAAGATGGAATTGTATATGCCAATTCTGCCAGTGTCAGGAAGATGTAGACCAGCAGGAGCGATCCAACCAGTCTTGCTGCCCCCAAATGAGCCTCCAGATGAGTTCTGCTGAACCCGGACGTGTTCTCCTTCATCCGCCGTATATGACTGTAGAGGGATGTGAGGATGAGTGAGATGGAAGCCATGCAAACCAGAAGAGGAAGGCAGAGACCAAGAAGCATGGTTCCAACATCATTCCAAATTGTCCACCTCATCTCAGACCCGGGGACTGTTGCGTTAGTTGTTGAGTTAGGTGTGGGATACTTAGAGGATGCTTTGTATGAACTCCAGTATAAGAGCATATTGAGGAGTGGGGGTCCCACAAAAGAACCTAGCAGCAGCCAGGGCACCATCTTTGAGATCCGCAGCTTTAACCAGCTGTAGAGCCAATGATGGAAGTCCACGATCTTCACACAGTAGAAGACACAGAGACAGGCGGTGAGCCAGACACTGGTGCTACCAATGTAGATGTGAAGGCTTAAAAACGCTGTAGATATTTTCTCAAAATCATAGCTGGCTCGCCACAGCACGTACAAGTATGCCTTTCCCACAAGAGTGCATTGAGAACAAGTGCACGCGATCCCCAGAGCCATTAAGATCAGGTCACAGGTGGTCAGTCTCCGGCCTTTCGCCCAGTCCAGGAGATTCAAAGCCACGATGAAAGCACTGGCGAGTATCCCAATCAGGCTCACTGTTGATATGATAACGAGAAAAATAATATTAAACACTAGTATTATTTCTGCTGCCATTCCTGCTGGTCTCTGGTAGAATTCACAAATAGCAATGTTGCTTTCCGGGGAGGTTCTGGGAGTGATATGAGGAGACTAGTTTGCATGGTCCCGTGAAACCTAGCCTCATTTTCATTTTTAAAAAAAGGTTTAGTTTTTAAATGGATGCAAATCTGACAGTGCATGTCCTTCCTAGAATTACATGCTCCAGCTATACAATTTAACACCTTGGAGTGTACTACTGAATTTCGACTTCTTGAACATTGTGGTACAAGAATATCAGGAACAGAATATCGAAAGAGAAGTACATATAGGGAAGTATAGATTTACGATTCCTAACTCCTACTTGAAGATAAACCTACTGTTTAGGTATTAAAAAACCTAGACTGCCAACATTTTTGTTTATGTTTTGCCCTCGATATTGTGCCACATCAGTATTTTGGGATCGATATTCAAGAAGCACAACACACTTTGTGGTACAGATATCATTTTATTCCTAATGTCTATTGAAAATCAGTCCCCGTCCTTTAGTCCAGCCTAGGACATTGAATGCCACAATGAAAGCTCTGGCGAGTATCCCAATCCCACTTAGATTTGGAAAGTTGATCAAGTTACACATATGAAACACTGGCATCATTTAATCTCGTCTGTTTGCTCATCTCTTTTTAATCTCAGGTAGAATTCACAAACAGCAGTGCTGCTTTCTTTGGAGGGTCTGTGAGTGATGTCAGCAGGGACAGTTTGCATGGACTCCTGAATCCCAGCCTCATTTCCCTTCTACTGAAGATGTTGTTTTTACATTGATGCAAATCTAACACTGTGTGTTCCACTGACAATCACAAGCCCCAGCTATATTATTCAATACCTTTTGGAATATACCTTAGTTTTTCCCTTATGTCTATTGTAAGTAGAAGCTCGCCTTTTTTGCGCTTTCCAGCTTTTTTTTATAGAGAGAATTGCAGAGGCAGAAAGAGCCTGCATTAAACCCCTGAAGTAATGTAAATTTTATTTTAAAAAATAATTAAAAAAAAATAAACCTCTGAAGTAATGAAAGGAGGTGCTCGTGACTCGTTAAAACCACCGAATAAATACAACCATTTCATGTCATGTGTCTCTTTCCGGTCACTGCTAAAAGACAGTTGTGCCAAAAGCAGCTTTTCTTCAAAGTAAAAGTATTTATTATTGTACAAAACTCAAAGAAAAACAGCAGCTAGGTTCTAGGCAGATCCCAGATCTTTCTTCTTTAGAGTAAAATGCTATCTTAGCATTACACTCGTTTGTCTGTGAACACAGATTAGTTCGGTGCCAAAACAAGCGTTCTTATTGGCGTGAATTCCTAAAATCATCTTTGTGCGCAGGAAATATACATAAACGGACATTGTTACCAGGGCGCACATTAATTACCTGGGAACGAAAGACTTTTAGAGATTATGTAGTCAGTTGGAGACGGTTAAACGCTGGATTCTTAATAATATAAATGAACCCAAATTGAAGATAGTTGGTCTAGTGACGCCTCCATTTGACAAAGGCACCCACCTGCTCCATCACGATGCGACAATCACGGAACTAATTTCCTCTCGGCTCATTTACACTGCCCTTTAAAGGAAAGTGTCAATGAATAAAAGTCATTGTTTCATAATAATTATAGGTAAAGTTGTTAAGGGGAAGGCTGCTTGCAAATATGTTCCGCACCATGGCCTTTCTCTGTTGTCTTTAGTGACAACATCCCTGCCAGAGCATAGTGGATTATGCAAAGGATGCGCTCTCCTGTGCTTGTTTCGTTCTCACGATGTTGAGACAAACAAACATGCACTGGGGAAACGGGGTAATGGCATGCGTTGTAACGTCACACAACCGTATGAAGGCGCATTTTTCAACTTCGAGTCCCTTTTCTTTGAGGCATTCCAGGTAATAACCTTTTGATTAAAGTTTTTTAGGTGGTATAACGTTACAATGTAAATATTTACCCCGATTTGTTGTCGAGGGTGCGCTGGAAGTTGGAATAGTATAATTTAGTATTCCAACTCCAATGTGTGCAACAGTAGGGAAATCCAACACCTTCTTCCCTGCAACAAGCCTTTCGCGTTGTAACGAAATGCAGGGTAATGGCATGCATTGTAACGGTTGTTTCCCGCCTCTGGTGGATAGCAGTAAAACTGATGACTCAGGCTTCTGGAATGTAATGAGAAGCATGATGCTGCATAAAGTGTCATTCCATGCTGTATAAATGTGTTTTCCCTTGCCGCATAGTTCCACTTTCCCTGCAAAGAAGTAGAGTGATTTGCTTCACACTAAGCTTTGTAGTATGAAAATATCATAGATATATTATTTTAATTTGTGCAGCATACTGAAACGCTTTTTATATTAAACCAGCCATTCTGTTGTTCTCCTGTCCCCCACATCCTCATCAGCCTATTAGAGTTGGTTTGCTTAACTTCTACCCAGGTATATTTGTTATATATATTGTTAGATTGGACTCTGCATGTGGCATCTGTATTTTGCAATATGGATTTACTGAACAGAAGGTGGTAATTTAGGTCCTCGAAAATACCAAAATGCTATTCTCTTGTTCAAAACTGGAGAGAGAAGTTGATCTTTTTGGTTGAATTGAGGTCTGTCTGACTAGGAATACTGGGATAAAATCCACCAGTAAGCCTCATTGTTTCCTATTTCCATTGAACAACACATTTGTGAGTACCTAGAGGTGATTCGGTTCAGAGAGATAACTGTACTAAAAAGAAACATGGCAAGTATTTTTTATTTTTTTAATAGAGTGTTATATACCACGAACCAAACCGGGTATCAGAGCGCCTTACATGATCACCAGTTTCGTTACAGACGGACACATTCATTTTTGTTAGGCGCGGGGAGATTAGGGGCCCGATTCACAGAACTAACTTAAGACAAAATCTTAAACCTACTACCATTTTGGTATTTACAGAAGGCACCTTACTCATTTTGGTAGTCACAGAAGGCATTTACTTACTGATTTTGAGTAACTTACTGAATTTGAGTAACTTACTGATTTTGAGTAACTTACTCATTTTGGTATTCACAGAAGGCACTTACTCATTGATGAGTAAGTGCCTTCTGTGAATACCAAAATGAGTAAGTTACTCAAAAAAAGTTAATTACTCAAAATGAGTAAGTTACTCATTTTGATATTCAAAGAAGGCATATACTCATCAATGAGTAAGTGCCGTCTGTGAATACCAAAATGAGTAAGTTACTCAAAATGAGTAAGTTACGCTGGAGCCACTCTGACTAGACAGTTTTTCTTGTCTCAGAGTCAGGACTCCAGCGATGCCAGGCATGGATCATTGGATAACATGGAGCAGACTGTGGGTGTCTTTTAGGGACTGTGAGTGGTACCTGGTGGGACTTAGACACCCATGTATGGCATCTAGTTTGGATGCCATGAGGTCGAACCCCAACCACACCTGATCAGCCAACTTCTACTGGCTCCCCAACACACAGCATTGGAAGGCCATGAGTAGTTTGTGGGGTTCCTGGGAGACAGCTGTGGTGGTGGGTGCTTCCTGCTGTGTGGTCTAGGCAGGGGTGGGGTCTCCTTGAAGCAGCTGGCCTGCCCTGATCCTGGAGGTGGGGTGCAGAGGCTGTCCATGAGCTGTTGGAGGGTGTCAGTGTCGATGTTGGGTAGGTCCTCTTCGTCATCAGTGAAGAGATGTTCGGTCTGCTCGACAGGAGGTATTGATTTTCCCTCTGCAAGTGGAGGGGAAATGCAGTTTAACATTGTGTTCACATGTATGTTGATGCATTGTACAAGTTTACATACAGACTGCATGACAATGTACATTGTGACTGTTTGGGAGGAGCTGCCTATTTGATGCGGGATAGTGGACATTTCGACAACATCAAGGATGTGTTTGGACTTGTCCATTTTCAACTCACATTTCCTTGTGCAGTTCGAGGATCCATACCAGGTTTTTGCACCCGCTCCCGCCAAATGACCACTCTGAGCCTAGAGCCGAGAGGAGGACGCCGTATTGCTGCTTGTCCTCAGGAGAAATTACTGCCAAGACCTGCTACAGCCAAAGCCCAGACACTGCTGCAGGCATTTATTTACAGCGGTGGTGTGAGACGGTGCGGCGGAGTGAGGTGGTGTGAGGACCGGACAGAGACTGGGGTTGCTGCTCCTGCTGCAGTAACCACAGCAGCAAACAGCAAGAAAGGCACCACCTGGTTAACGGCAGTTGCAGCTGGCCTTGGATTAAACTGGACCCCCCACCCCTCGCCCGCTTTTATCAAGGTACCTTCCGGCTCTCAGACCTCCTCCGCGAGCGGATATTGGAGGGGAGGAGGTCTGAGAGCCGGAAGGTACCTTGGAGGGGGGTGAGGCCGATTGAGTCCAGTCCAGCAGATTCTGGCTTATTTTGGTTTGTCCTGAAAAACAAACTCATGAACGGAGGTTGGCGAGTCTGAGGAATTCTGAGCAGAGACTCTGGGACTGTGAAGCAGAGACTCTGGGACTGTGAGTTGCATGCTGTGCTGTGTACTGCGCTGACCCGTGCCGGCAGAGTGGAGGCCGGGGGGTGCAGCATCACGGCTGCGGCCGCGTCTTCGTCTGTCTTCGGCTATCATTGCCGTAGGGGTGCATCAGCAGTGTAGCAACAGTAGCTTCCTACAGCTGTGGTGGCTGTGGCAGCTGTGTGGGAGGCGTGAGGCATGAGGCTTGGCGCCAGATTTCCCAGTGAAGCAGGGTCGCGAAGAAGGCATTCTGGTCAAGCAGCAGCAAGCCGGATTGTGGCCCGTGGCCCACGGTTACTCTCCTCTCTGGCTTCATCTGCCCCGCCTGGGACATCTGGTGGGGTTGTGCTGGGGTTGAGCAGAGCAGCGCGGAGTGTGGAGTGGCTGCCAAAGCAGTGGGATACAACCTCTAGAGATAACTTCTAGACAATGCCCAGCGCTGTCTGCCCTTGCCTGCGCTGATCTCTCTCTCTCTCTGCCTCACCTGTGTGAAAATGGTTTTCTAATCCTCGCTTGCGTACACAGGACAAGGGGGGGCAGGGGCCACTAGAGGCCAATCGGTGCCATTCTGTGTAATCAGTGCAACTTGTTGAGGTGTGAGAATACACAGTGGTCGGGGGCAGGGAGCCCTACAAAATTCCCATGACGTGTTATAACGATGTACATATCAATATATTCTAATACAGACGAGGATAATATATAGTAGAACAATGAGGTCAGGTAGGACAAGAAAGAATCCACCACAACCCTCGAAATGGAAAATTAAAACCAAAACGTATAACAAAGGGACAGCTTCCCCCCAGAGTAGTGCAACTAATCCATCTGGGACCCACGGAACCCCACTAATACCACCTATTTTTTCAATTTTTGGCTCAATGAACTCAACTAGTAAATTCACATTTTTAAAAGATCCAGTTTAGCCATCTACTCAATGCCCGAAAGATTAACAGACTTAAAAAAACAGCGACGCCGTATAAAACAACCACCTCTGGATGTCAGAGCAGTCAAAACAGCCGATTTGTCACCCATAATACCGACACAACCTGTGAATGGTACATCACACACCATTGGAACAGAAGGGCCAAACATGAGTAAGTTAACACCACAAGAGGGTGATAAGCCACATAGTTGGGGGATTAACAAGCACACAATTCAAATACAAGCACAAGTATACGCTAACCCAGGTGATAATGACCAGGAGCTTGTACGAGCACGGTATAAAAGTCCACACAGAACCTCAGACAGTACTGCGGGTAACACTTTGGAAAACACAACAACAAACCTAAGCCAAACTAGAGTAACATTAACACTCATATCACCATTAGTAATAATCAATTACATTAACATGGATCAACTAGGGTCAGTACTTTATCATCATACTCCCAATACCAAGGGCTCAGGATGTGAGCCAGGTAAAAAAGGTTAACAGCAAAAGTGACGTTTCCTGTAATGAAAAATTCAATAAACACTCCACACCGAGACAAGAGTCAAGGTTACAGCTCGAAAAGGACGTCTTCATCAATATGGATGAATTCTGTGACTCATGGTTGTAGTCTCAATCAATTTTGAACAATAAAGAGTTATTGCAAGCATTGAATACAACATCCAAATCCAATACACAAATTAAGAAAAAAGGAGAAACAAATCTCAGCATGGGTTTTTTTTCAATCAGATTACAATACTAGCAAATGACTCACTGGGAAAAAATCCAGCAGGGGGCCTACAAAGTATACAATTACCGTTAGAACTAAAAGACAGAGGAGAAACAATAATTGAGATATCAAGTTTATCGGAACAGGCAGACCAAGTACCCACAGAAGTACTTAACAACATCTGCAACAAAAACGTATCAAATCAGGAACAGAGGGCCTATATGGATAGGGAGAACATAGCGGAAAATAAAAAAAGCACACCTACACCGCACAATTATAACATCAACTGGGGCCACCAGGCAGACGACAACCCCATTCAATATCCAATAGATGGAAAACAGGACCCAAACTATAATGTGGAATCTCTAATAAATCTACATGGCGTTCTAGTGAAAACATTGGAAACATCAATCAAAACTCTGAATATGCAGTCAGATAAACTTGACCTTCAAATAAACCTAATGAGCTTAATCGCTGAATATATTTCAGACATAAATAATAAACTTGACACTATGAGAACCAGATTCGCAAACACCCAAGATCAAAATGAAACACAGGATCAACCTCCCATCTGCCACGGTTACCCTATACTCGAAAAATTAAGGGACCTACCATCAATACTAAAAAGCATCTTCGACGAATGCAAGCGTGTGAATTGCGCATCTGAAAACAAGGCACCACATGGTAAATATTGTATGTTGAAAGGAAAAAACACCAATATTACCGTCTTGAAAAAAGACACAAATAATGATGAAAATGACAAAGTGGAAAAGATGATTGAACCCCCCCCCCCCAAAAAAAAATAGCTCAAAGAAAAAAGAACAGAGCACCCAACAACGAACGGAAAAAAACCCGAAACCAGGAGAATTAACTGAGGAAATATTAATACCAAACAATCCAACGTTACAATTCAGTCACGTTTCATGCATCGAAGCAAATCCACAAATGCATAAGCAGTCAAGTACAACAAACAATCAAGAATCAGCCTTAACAAAAAGACAAAAAAAAACGAGCTAGGAAAGCTAGAAATCGACTACACACCAGCAAACATCCAATAAACATGTACCGGATAACTATCCAATTTTAAATTTCTGTAATGGCAAACAGAAACACCAAAAACCATCAGGGGAAGTAGAAGAAAATCTGCCCACCTCAATAGATGAATTGCACTGCCCGAAAGTAGCTGAGGCCGGAGCAAACAGTCCAGTTGTGGCCTTGCCGAACCCTGAGGGTAGCAATCATGACCAATCCACAACACATACACTGAAGGGGAGCAGTATAAATTGGAGCTTCGAGAGTAGCGATCCGGAGTCTCCCATAATAAATAAACCTGAGGGGAGCATAATGGGACAAACAAAGGGCACTGGAAACAAAACAAAACAATCCACCAAATCAATAAAGTTTCAACAAAGACAGATTCTGACTGAACAAGAATACGGTGATTCCATATACAGAAATACTAATAAAGATCTAAAACCAGGGGTGTGCAGACAAGGACCCCCAAGGGAACTGATAAACTAAGTCAATAATCTTAAGGGTATAGTAAGTCCGAGCCAGCAATTGACCATCAACCCCGAAGAAAATGACCTTTTACACACGATTCCCAGATTCAATTTACAATCCAGCCAAGCCAATATCAAACAAGACAGGCAAGTCACTTTGAAGGGAGACAATAGCTCACGAGATTTGTTATTGGTCAACATAAATACTGAGTGTGAGGATGGAAATTCCAACAGAAAAACCAAAAAGGAAAAAACCTCAAGGACAGGTTATTTGGTAACTTCACACGAACAAGGCTGAAACAGCAGTACGAGAAGTATAAAGTGAGGCAACCAGAAAGTTTTTATAAAAATAGATGAGCCTCTAGAAAACAATAAGAAGGATCTCTGCCTGACCAACACAAAAAGGCAGCTTACTGATACAAATGACTGAGACCATGAGGAGGTAAGAAGAAATCAGACAAACGAGCAGACATCACCTTCTCGCATGCAAAGAAAAGAGAACACATTGAACATAACAAGAAGGATTTTATTCACCCAAAATTACCAGTCACAAGGTCCGCAAGACTATTTGAATAGAGGAAACATCCTACGATTAATGGCAGAAATCCCAACACTACAACATTTAACATCTGCCGACTTAATAGGAATAGAATTTGTTAATCCTGGAAACAACACAGGAAATGAAGGCACTTTAGCAACATGGAGGAATGATGAAACAGTCACAGCCATTCTACAAGAAACAACCAAATTCGAGGATTGGGGAATCTCGCTTACCAAAGAGGTAACACCACGTTACCCGTCCCCATTCCTAATGTTAAGTGCCTCCCAAGGAAAGACCTTAACAAAAAAATCTATAGTCTATTCGGTTTTGTGCGGCGCCAAAGGGGAAGATGACACAAAAACAGAGCAACAGCGAAGAACAAATTCTGGCCTGCCCACTCCAGGCAGGGTGGAGGGAGGAATGAATTTATAGTACACTTGGCCAAACAGAGCCTGCCTCCATAAATATTCTATCGTGGAACATCGCTGGAGCAAAAGGTACCCTATGAAATAAAGAAAAGACAGAGGCCTGGGATAGACACGAAATAGTTGTACTCCAAGAAACTTGGCTAACAGCCCCTGTTGAGGTCCCATGTAGGATGTGCCACCATGTAAATGCAATACAAACTCAGCAATGTGGACGAGCTAAAGTGGGCCTTGCTGTTTACATCTCTACAGCACTGAAAATCAAGTCTTCACAGCTGGCATCAACAACAGCAGCCATGCAAATAATAAAAATGGAAGTGTACACAACCACAGGGGTAAGCACCATCTTACTAATTAATATCTATGCCCACCCAAAACCCAAGATAAAAAAGAGCTTTTAAAAAAAGTTACAGATGTCATCACAGAAATTTGCTTCGAACGGCCAACTTGGGAAATAATTCTGACAGGAGATTTCAACGCAAATCTATTACACCCACAAGAAGAGGAAGATAAGATCATTACAGCAAACAAAATCTGTCGGTGAAAACGCAGCTGTTTCCGATTTTATCTCGCAAGGACAAAGTGGGCCGGCAGTTCATAAGGGACCTCGAGCAGCTAGGTATGCCTGCACTAAACGGGAGAATAAAACAGGATAAACCCACCAAATGCACGTATATTGGTCCCTGTTCAAGTTCGATCTTGGACTACACAATAGTTACTCTCCCCCTACTAGGGTTAATTAAGAGGATTCAAATTAAATGCTCACCTGATAGTGATCACTCGGTTCAGCATATCGAACTAAAAATAACATCACTTAAACATCAAGAAGCCCCTATAATAGAGGGGGAAACATCAACAATCAATTTGAAACGTTTAAGATGGACATCTACCACATTACCACAGATAGCTCAAAACGCCAAAGACCTAATATTAACGCTTGAGTCAGAAAACCAAATGACTATAGAAACATGGACCACCTTCCTGGCAAAGCTACCCAGAGCAGGAGTATCCACCAAAAAGCAAAATAATGGAGACAACAACAGTCATCCCAGTCGGGTATCCCGAAGCTTAAGGCACCTGAGAAAGACACTCAGGAAGGCTCATAACCATAGCCCACAGTTGAAAGTATAGGAGGAAGTACGTTTTTTAAAGACACAATATAAGAAACAAATTTGGATTGACAAAAAAGCGAGGAGAACAGC
Source organism: Lissotriton vulgaris (assembly GCF_964263255.1). Lineage (NCBI taxonomy): Eukaryota > Metazoa > Chordata > Amphibia > Caudata > Salamandridae > Lissotriton > Lissotriton vulgaris. The sequence goes on from NC_141695.1 coordinate 1,312,629,641, forward strand.
TTTTGGACGAAAATAGTTCGTAATGCAAAAAAATCTGACCCCAGAGCATTCTGGGCTCAAGTGAACTCAATGAACAGAACCTCAAACATCATAAACACAACTTGCATTCCGGAGAACACATAGGAACAGCATCTAAATGTCACATTTTCTATAAGCAACCTTGAACAGCTGCCATCAGCCCCCGCGCATAAAAGGAAAAATGAACATCTGCAGCATCTAAATGCCTCATATTCTTCAAATAACCTGGAACAGCTACCATCAGTTGCAACTATCTCGCATGAAAAGAAATATGAAGATTTTCCTCAACCTACTCTTGTCCACTCTGAAGTAGAAATTAAAAAATTATAAAGAAAAGTCGGCTTGATAGTGCAACAGGACCGAATGGTGTGCCACAGGCAATTTACAAGCAAGACCCAAACTTCTGGGCAGGTAAGCTCAGTAGACTATTTCAGAAGTTTAGCCTCACCAGTTGCATCCCGGAAAGCTGGAGAGGCTCGATTATTAACCCGATATATAAGGGCGGGGATCGTACAGATCCAGCAAACTACCGCCTGATCGCGCTGATAGATGCGGAGGCCACATTTTATGCCTCGCTGATTCTAAATGACTTAGTAAATTGGTCCGATGAAATTAAAACAATCCCCACAAACCAGTCAGGATTCCGGCGCGGCACAGGCACAATCACAAATGTATTAGCAATAGGCTTAATTGCTGAGAAAAGTCTACGACATCGCCAGGCTCTCCATCTGTTTCTTGGACTGTAAGGCGGCCTTTGATCGTGTCAGCCGACACACTATGGGGTAAATTAAAATCACAGGGCTTACCGCATTCGATTTTAAATCCAATCATGGACCTTTACACTAATACCTGGATGCAGGTCAAGATCGACAATGGCCAATGGCTCACAAGGAAGATCCCAACCAACGAAGGGCTAAAGCAAGGCTGTGTCCTGGGCCCGAACCTGTTCAATCTATCTCTGGCCAATTTGACACCAAGGCTAGACGGGGTCAACGCTCATCCGCCACAGCTAGGCACATTGCCCTTAACACACCTATCTTATGCAGATGACTTTGTTCTTCTCAGTCAGACAAGAATAGGTCTGCAATGTCTAATCCATGAGGCAGCTGACTTCTCCAAAGTGATCCTGATGGAAATAAATATAAAAAAAACAAAGGTCATGATTATAACACATTGTCGCCCCAAACAGCCGAAATTCACAATTGACGATATTAAGTTGAAAGTAGTTGATAACTACAAATATCTGGGGATATATATGGACCAAAGGTTTTCATTCACCAGTCATTTTGAAATACTTGAAAAGAAGGGAACGGCTTTACTCCATGCATTCTGCAGTATCTCAAAACATCTGAAAGGCCCTCTATTTACCCCTCTTCTGACAGTCATCAAAGCTAAGTTACTTCCAACGATAGCCTATGGAAGTGTGGTTCATTATGGAAGAAGTGCTGCAATAGTAGACAAAATTCAAACGCGAGTGTACAAACGAGTATTTTGCTTACCGCGTGATGCCTCCCCAGCTCAGGTACGGCTCGAGTTTGGATTACAGCACCAAATACTTCACAAAAGGTACGAGTCAATCAAATTCTGGTACAATATATGGCTCAACCGCGATTTAGAAAGTAATTTGGCACTTTGGTCAGTCATGCAAAACGATCCTAAATCACAATATGCAAAGTATTTAAATGCCTCTCTGAGAATCACAAAGTTGACAGATGTTTGGCAAAGGAAACTACCAGTAGTATCATTCAAGCAGATCGTAAAAAAAGCGGCTAATTCGCACACATTGATTGAAGATAAAACAACCTTAAGACGACGTGCGCACGCATGGATGGTTTTGCAATCCTACACAAGGCTGGAGCCAGCAATTTACCTAGGCCTTGCTTTCTCCCCCCATTTAAAATCAAAGTATGTGAAGCTGTGCATGGGGCAATTGCCTAAAAATGCCGATCAAGCTGTCTGGAGGACTCTGGGCCCTAAGGATTGAAACTTGTGTGGCGCAGCAGTTCAAGACTTTATGCACCTGATATGCATCTTCCCGGTGCTAGAGTGCGATTGCCGGAACCTATTGAGGCGGAAATTCAATGAAAAAGGCATTCGCACCTGTCTCTCAGCAATACTGAAAACTTTGGACTCAGTTGATCCACAATTCATTTGTCAAATAATCAAATTTGTAACCAATTTTGAGAATCTATTGGAAGGATAATACAGGTTACATTCATAGTTCAGCAAATTATGTTGGTTTCAAAACAATGATTTTAACATGTGGTATCAATAGTTTAAAAAAAGGCATTTGCACCTGTCGCTCAGCAATACTAAAAACTTTGGACTTAGTTGATCCACAATTCATTTGTCATATAATCAAATTTGTAACCAATTTTGAGAATTAATTGGAAGGATAATATAGGTTACATTCATAGATCAGCAAATTCCTCTTAGTTTTAAAACAATGATTTTAACATGTGGTATCAATAGTTTACATCTAACTCAATATAGTACGTGAAGGTAATGAATTTTATGTTTTGGAACATTGTAATGGTTTTAATTAGCTATACAATAAAGAATTTTCTACTTTCAACTCACATTTCCCAGCTATGCCAAATATAATTGGCCAGAGTCTACAAACAGGCGGCACCAGTTGTATCCCCTGTTCTGTTGTGAACTTGTTGCAGTTTGTAATAAGCAGTTCAGTTTTTCGGTGCACTCTGATATCACTACTGTACAAGAATTTTTAAACAAGTTTGTTGTGTGTTACTCCATCCTTGCACTGTGTCAAGCGGTGCTCATGAATAATAAAGGCTACGCGGGTTGGACAAATCAGTCCCTTAGATGCGTGCACTGTTTCATGAAACTAAACTTTTCATCACTTCATTTCATAGGAATTTTCAACAAACATTCACAGACTTCTTCACAGATTATTCCATGAATGTATTCATTCATAAATGGAACTCCATTGGCAATTTACTTCATTGATTAATTTCTCTTAAATTCATCAGAATGCTATTTCAACACACCCAATGCATTTCGGGTTATTTATCGACCCTTCATCAGGGGTCTATAAGATAAGATAAATGGTTTGCCTGTATTTATCTTATAGGCCCCAGATGAAGGGTCGACAAATGACCTTAAATGCATTGGGTGTGTTGAAATAGCGTTCTGATGAAGTTAAGAGCAATTAATCAATGAAGTAAATTGCCAATGGAGTTACATTTATGAATGAATAAATTCATGGTATAATCTGTGAAGAAGTCTGTGAATTTTTGTTGTTGAAAATTCCTATAAAATGAAGTGAAGAAACGTTTTGTTTCATGAAACAGTGCACGCATCTAAGGGACTGATTCGTCCAACCCACGTAGCCTTTATTATTTCTTTTGCAGTTTGTACCACATTGATGTCAATGTTGTTGTGCCCTGAATGTAATGTGTGTGTGCTGCATTTTGAGCGAGTCACCCCTGCAGCTCTGATTTTCCTGCCCCTTATCCCTTTCAGGCGGTGTGCCTTTGACTTCTGTGTGTGTATAGTGCTGAGATGTTGCATACTTGGGTACATTGGGCTCTTGGTGGCAGTTAGGATTCTGGGGCATGGTTTGTCCGCAGATGTGTTGTTGACGTCAAGGGTTGTTTGTGCACGTGGATGTGTCAGAGTGTGACCTGCACCTCAGTGTAGTGGTGTGCAACATGTCATGTCATGCTATATTGACTGCAGCCATGCTATTCGTCATGCAGTATCACTTGCATTGTCAGTGTGGCTCACAGACATGCCACTTTGCTGGGTTTGGCACATGTGCATGGGTTTATTGTGAGATTGGTGATGTGTGGGAAGGGCCCTCTCTGGGCATATAGTCTTGCTGTTTCTAGGTGTGCTGCAGTGTGCCAAGGGGATCAGGGACATGCTCCAGAGTTATTGTGGATGTGCACTGTGCTATACTTATTAGTACATGTGTGCCATTGTGCCCATCTCCCCTATCCCCCCAGTCCCTGGTCGTCTCACCCGGTTGCTGTTGTGTCAGGTCAAGTTGAGCAGTGTCCGGTCCCCCAACTCCTGCCACCGTCTCCACACTGATGACTGTGGACACCATATCCTCGATCTCGTCCAGCTCCTCCTGTGGTGCTGGACTCCCACATCCAGTCTGCATTGCTTTATCAGGTTGTTGCTGAGTTTCTGCTTGGATTTGCGTTGACATCATTCCAGCGCCTCTTACATTGTCCTCGTCAGCACTCCGATTGCATTCACCTTGCCACGATGGACTTCCATATTCAATTTTTTGTCGCCAATGAGACATTGTAGGTGACAAATAGTTGTTGATGGTATTTTATCACCTCCGTTATCAGGATCCTGCTTTGCTGCAGGCTGAACCGTGTCTTCCTCTTCTTCTTGTCCTTGCCCTTCCCTGACCCCGAGGTCCCAGCCTGGTCCTCTGGGGGGATTGTGGGGTTCTGGTCATCCTCTGTTCCTGCTCCGGCTACCTCCATTGTGCTTCGCAGTTGTGTTGTTTTTTTCTGCTTTTATGGTGATTTATCCCACCTGGTGCACATTATCTCAGATATTTTTATCGCGTTGGGCCCATCGCAACTTTTTTCACGTTCGGGTATGAATTTTTATCACTGTCCTGTGATTTTATCGCAGACATTTGACGCGTTATCAGGAAACTATCGCATGTTGCCGCCCTGTTGTGAATAGAACTTTGCAAAAACCACAGTTGATGGACAGAATGCAGAACAATGTCATACATTCACCCCAGTACAGAGATCTGGGCCTAAATCCATCGTTTTTTTGCACTCCACACCACCCCAGTTCAGACATGGCCATATGCAAATCAGTCTGACCCTGTGCCTCATGGGAACAGTCCAGCCCGAACTGCCAAGCCATGCCTTCCATGGACCGGAAACAAGCTTCCGAGGACCCGTTTCTGGCATTCCAGCTGTCTTCAGCCCGGCTTGCTTGAATCCAGTGGTGTGGAGGGCATGGGACTCACGTCTGAGCATACCCATCCCACTCGGGGTGACAAATGCAAAAACCACAGTTGATGGACAGAATGCAGAACAATGTCATACATTCACCCCAGTACAGAGATCTGGGCCTAAATCCATCGTTTTTTTGCACTCCACACCACCCCAATTCCGACATGGCCATATGCAAATCAGTCTGACCCTTTGCCTCATGGGAACAGTCCAGCCCGAACTGCCAAGCCATGCCTTCCATGGACCGGAAACAAGCTTCCGAGGACCGGTTTCTGGCATTCCAGCTGTCTTCAGCCCGGCTTGCTTGAATCCAGTGGTGTGGAGGGCATGGGACTCAAGTCTGAGCATACCCATCCCGATCGGGGTGACAAATGCAAAAACCACAGTTGATGGACAGAATTCAGAACAATGTCATACATTCACCCCAGTACAGAGATCTGGGCCTAAATCCATCGTTTTTTTGCACTCCACACCACCCCAGTTCAGACATGGCCATATGCAAACCAGTCTGACCCTGTGCCTCATGGGAACAGTCCAGCCCGAACTGCCAAGCCATGCCTTCTTTGGACCGGAAACAAGCTTCTGAGGACCGGTTTCTGGCATTCCAGCTGTCTTCAGCCCAGCTTGCTTGAATCCAGTGGTGTGGAGAGCATGTACTCACGTCTGAGCATATCCATCCCACTCGGGATGACAAATACAAAAACCACAGTTGATGGACAGAATGCAGAACAATGTCATACATTCACTCCAGTACAGAGATCTGGACCTAAATCCATCGTTTTTTTGCACTTCACACCACCCCAGTTCAGACATGGCCATATGCAAATCATTCTGACCCTGTGCCTCATGGGAACAGTCCAGCCCAAACTGCCAAGCCATGCCTTCCCTGGACTGGAAACAAGCTTCCGAGGACCGGTTTCTGGCATTCCAGCCGTCTTCAGCCCGGCTTGCTTGAATCCAGTGGTGTGGAGAGCCTGGGACTCACGTCTGAGCATACCCATCCCACTTGGGGTGACAAATGCAAAAACCACAGTTGATGGACAGAATGCAGAACAAAGTCATACATTCACCCCAGTACAGAGATCTGGGCCTAAATCCATCGTTTTTTTGCACTCCACACCACCCCAGTTCAGACATGGCCATATGCAAATCAGTCTGACCCTGTGCCTCATGGGAACAGTCCAGCCCCAACTGCCAAGCCATGCCTTCCCTGGACCGGAAACAATCTTCCAAGGACCGGTTTCTGGCATTCCAGCCGTCTTCAGCCCGGCTTGCTTGAATCCAGTGGTGTGGAGAGCATGGGACTCACGTCTGAGCATACCCATCCCACTCGAGGTGACAAATGCAAAAACCACAGTTGATGGACAGAATGCAGAACAATGTCATACATTCACCCCAGTACAGAGATCTGGGCCTAAATCCATCGTTTTTTTGCACTCCACACCACCTCAGTTCAGACATGGCCATATGCAAATCAGTCTGACCCTGTGCCTCATTGGAACAGTCCAGCCCGAACTGCCAAGCCATGCCTTCCCTGGACTGGAAACAAGCTTCCAAAGACCGGTTTCTGGCATTCCAGCCGTCTTCAGCCCGGCTTGCTTGAATCCAGTGGTGTGGAGAGCATGGCACTCACTTCTGAGCATACCCATCCCACTCGGGTGACAAATGCAAAAACCACAGTTGATGGACAGAATGCAGAACAATGTCATACATTCAACCCAGTACAGAGATCTGGGCCTAAATCCATCGTTTTTTTTGCACGCCACACCACCCCAGTTCAGACATTGCCATATGCAAATCAGTCTGACCCTGTGCCTCTTGGGAACAGTCCAGCCCGAACTGCCAAGCCATGCCTTCTTTGGACCGGAAACAAGCTTCTGAGGACCGGTTTCTGGCATTCCAGCCGTCTTCAGCCCAGCTTGCTAGAATCCAGTGGTGTGGAGAGCATGTACTCACGTCTGAGCATACCCATCCCACTCGGGATGACAAATACAAAAACCACAGTTGATGGACAGAATGCAGAACAATGTCATACATTCACTCCAGTACAGAGATCTGGACCTAAATCCATCGTTTTTTTGCACTTCACACCACCCCAGTTCAAACATGGCCATATGCAAATCATTCTGACCCTGTGCCTCATGGGAACAGTCCAGTCATTTCATTTTAGATTGATTCACGAGGCAAGTCTGCCCCTCGCAAACAACCTTTTGGGGTCATTTCATTTTAGATTGATTCACGAGGCAAGTCTGCCCCTCGCAAACAACCTTTTGGGATTGAAGAAAAACCGCCCCCTTGGGGAAACCTGTAATAGGTACCACAAGATAACACCCTTCTGTGAGTAACATATACTCTTGTGCTAAATTACCGCAACGGTCATTTTTTGATTGATGCTGACACATATTATTCTAATTCCTTTTAGTTTACCTTCATGCCCAAGTCGCAGCAACATTGCTGACAGGTAATACACTGAGTGTACATGGATGCGAAGTGAAAGTTTGAGAGTCTTTCTTTTGTTTCCACTGACAGAGTATTTTATTTATTTGTTCTCCACAGATTTATTTTGTGTGGTCCTGAAGAGAATCCTATCCAACAATTTAGGATTCGAAACGCGTCGACCTATTGAGGTGGTAGTTGAAAGTTGGCGCCACTGTAGTGGCCGCTTTTGAAAAGTTGTGGCCAAACGCTAGTGAAAAATAAGTTGAATGTTGTAAAACTTTATTTAAAAACCGATTGTCTCACTGTTTGGCAAAGAGAAAAACATACATTGAGTGAGTCTCTGTATCTGTTTCTAATTAGGTCAAACCTATCATAGGACAAAGGATGATGATTACTATTGCTTGATGACAAATAGTTTAAAACAACGCCAACAACTTCCACCGACCTCATTTTGTTTTGTACTATTCAGTGTTCACTGTGATCTAGTGTCTGTTGTATGTCTAGTGTCTAAATGTTGTCCGAAATGCTTCATTGACTTCTCCCCCTGCCCATTCACTTGTTTCTCCTCCAGATTTATTGTATATTGTTGTATATAGCCGATGTATCTTTGAAAAAATAATACAAAAAACAAAGTTTAAATAAAAAAGTCAGAAACAATTTAATAAACAAAGATTATCCAGAAGCTTCTTGTTAAAAAACTCATTGACTGAAAAAGTCGTCAGTTTGATAGAGCAATCAACAGCTCTTCAATTGAAATTTGTTGTTAATCATTGCACAGTACTGGCAAACTGTTTAGCTTATTTCTAGATTGGGCGCAGCCTTACTGTGCTTCACGCCAGACCCATTTTGTTACTTTCATGGGAACAGTCCAGCCCAAACTGCCAAGCCATGCCTTCCCTGGACCGGAAACAAGCTTCCGAGGACCGGTTTCTGGCATTCCAGCCGTCTTCAGCCCGGCTTGCTTGAATTCAGTGGTGTGGAGAGCCTGGGACTCACGTCTGAGCATACCCATCCCACTTGGGGTGACAAATTCAAAAACCACAGTTGATGGACAGAATGCAGAACAAAGTCATACATTCACCCCAGTACAGAGACCTGGGCCTAAATCCATCATTTTTTTGCACTCCACACCACCCCAGTTCAGACATGGCCATATGCAAATCAGTCTGACCCTGTGCCTCATGGGAACAGTCCAGCCCGAACTGCCAAGCCATGCCTTCCCTGGACCGGAAACAAACTTCCAAGGACCGGTTTCCGGCATTCCAGCCGTCTTCAGCCCGGCTTGCTTGAATCCAGTGGTGTGGAGAGCATGGGACTCACGTCTGAGCATACTCATCCCACTCGGGGTGACAAATGCAAAAACCACAGTTGATGGACAGAATTCAGAACAATGTCATACATTCAACCCAGTACAGAGATCTGGGCCTAAATCCATCGTTTTTTTGCACTCCACACCACCCCAGTTCAGACATGGCCATATGCAAACCAGTCTGACCCTAAAACGTTAACACAGAGTTATTTTCCCACAATAGACGGCGATATGAAACATTGCGTTAATCGATTTTGGCGATGATTATTACACATTCTTGAGAATATCCCCTGAAGTTGCTTAAGAAAATAAAGAATTTCTTTAACAGAGATAAACCAATTGTGACTAGAGAGGGAATTCTGATTCCACCTCCAAGAACACCTTCTTCATATATGATGTTAGAGCGCGGATGCCATACGTGTATGTGGTTAGAGAATTGGGTGGAGTATACAAAAGATGATGGTGTTATAGCTTTTCCACAGTATGGTTCATTTAATGTAAGAATATTGCAGAATTTGAGAAATCGAATGAATTCATTAGAACCGAATCCCAGACTTAAACAGCATGAAGCATTAGAGGAATGGGAAGTTGAGGCATTCGAAAGAGAGAGATAAAGAAGTAACAGAAGTTACAGGAGTATGATGATTAGATATCCTTTTGAGAAGAGGGAAGATAAGCTGAAAAGATGGAGGAGAACTGTGATAACAGAAAGTTGTACCCAGTCTTGGTTGCTGAAGATCAGACAGGAGGCAAGAGTAAAGTGAAAAGAAATATATGGACACTTAAAGCTTAAGGGATGATACAAATGATTTTGATGATGATGAGTTGCTAGAGGATTTCATGACCAAAAGACCTCCGCCTAATGAAAAAAGTTCAAGGGATGTAACTTCAGATGGCCCACTAATGGGAACCCCATTAACTCCACAAGTCACAGAAATAGCTAGCAAAGTACAAGACAATTAAATTAATTTTCTGAATAAGGCAAGAATAGAGCAGGTACAGAAAATGAATCTGTTAAGTCTGAATGCAGATAATTGACGGTACCGGTAACAATTGGACCCGTAGTTCCATTGTATGGACAAAAACAGAATTTATCAAAAGCACATGCGCTGGCTGCTCCAAGAAGTAGTACTGGGAGTGAAATGACAACCGTAGTAAATGAGAATAGACAAGCTGACCCAAATACTACATTATTAGATCTTCCAGTTTGTGAATTGATAACAGATACCCCTAGAAGAAGAGCAAAGAATCTTCATGCGAAAATATCAGAAGCTGCAAATGAGTTAGGAATAGGCGCAAGTGAAGGTAGCAGAGCAACAAGAAACAAACAATAATATTCAAACAGGCTATCGGATGAATGGTCAGAATCAGAGTTGTTAGGTACCCAGTGGAGGTAGAGGTGAAATGAGCAGAGAAGAAGCTATGGAGAAATGTCCTTGTCATGTGTACGGAAAGCATGGACATTGAAAGAAGTGTAGATCCGCTGAAAAAAATAATGGGGTAAATAAAAATGTAATACCATAGATGCAGAATGAGGTGGGTGTAAATCAACAGCAGCAGCAGCAGATGGTTGCTCCACAAGTACAGGTTCCACAAGCTCCCATGCCAAATAATCTGAATGCTCAAGTGCAGAGGTACAGTGTGAATACTGGATTTCTGAGAGGTGATCAAGTTGGTAAGAATCAAACTGGAATTCCCTTCCCCTAAAACTACGTGCGGAACCCTATCATCTACACTTTCGTAAGCTTTTGAAGACTTTACTCTTCCCCAAATGATTTTCTGTTCTTTCTCACCTGGATAAGCCTGTTTCAAGTGTAGCGCGGGGATGCCTCCGGGTAACCACGCGCTTTATAAATCTGCTTACATTACATTACGCGCTTTATAAATCTGCTTACAAATGGTTCCACAATATTGGTTGCAGTGCAATGAGAGTGATTCAGACAATCAAGTAGAATGGGCACCAGATACTGGGTCTCAAGAGACTACTGTTGAGCCAGAAGAAAGTGAGTTTACCGTTGAGCCAGAAGAAAGTGAGTTCACAGTTGAGCCAAAAGAAAGTGAGTTCATTGTTGAGCCAGGAGTCAGTGAAATTACTATTGAATCAGTAGAAACAGAAGTTGCTGAAGAACAGATAGAGGAAAGGCCAAATAAAAGAACCTGTGAACCAGATACAGAAGGTGAAAAAGTAGTTCACACCAAGAAAACAAGAAATGGTGATAATTGGCCAGGTGGAGTGAAAAGACTGAAATACACTCTTGGAGAAGAAAGTCAAAGAGAAGACCAGAGCAAAATAATGAGGTCTCAAGCTAAACAGAACTAGAAGATCAGGAGAAGAATTAGTACGAAAGACAAGCAGAGTAAGAATTCCAAGCAGGAAATAAACAGCACCAGAATGGACTTACGTTATTTTGGAGGAAATTGTAAGCTCAGATCCAAGTGAAGAAAAAGACAGTTCTGACACTGAGCAAAAACATGAAAGCAAATTGAGATCACCTTCAGAGAATTGTGACAAATTAAGGTGCAACCTTGCTAACTGAAAAAAAACAAATTAAAAGATTCAGAAATAAATAAATGAAAGGGGTAAAGAAGAAAGCCTTGAAGTGTAGGATTACACTACTATTTTTTAGAAATTTATGAGCTAAATTTGAGTTGATAGGTTTAGATAGATTTTTATTTTTAATAGAATACAAAACAGCCGAAGCAGAAGTGACTGAACATCCACAATCTAGTCTAAAACATAGATGTATTAAAGCTTGCTTTTGTAGTATGTTCTTATTAACTTTCATGTCGATATTATTAACTGTAGATATAGAATATGCTTATAAAAAATAATCCAACCTGTTGTCTGTGGGTTGAAGAAAAGGTATTTATAGAGATGGTAGAAAATAGAAGAGAACGTTTCCAAAGAAAGGCTGCTGCACAGAAGTCACAAGTACCACCGTGGCTTTTAGAGAAGGAAATTATGAGAAAGGCAAGACATATGCTCCAATATCCCTGGACTGGCATCAAAAGGAAAAAGTATGTTTGCTTAGAATGAAAACTAATTATAACAATTATTTCATTGGTATAAGTGAATGTGAGCATACTTTCTAAATTACTGAAGGTTGGGGATTGAAGGGTGGAACTGATCCTGTCTATCCAGGAGTCTAGTATGTGTGTGGTAAGAAAGCCTATTATAGGTTGCCTGCATATTGGTACGGTAGTTGTTATTTTGCTATTGTCTTTCTGAAGGTCTATCACATATCCCGAAAAAACAACAGACTAAATGAAGTAAAACAAGGACTTATACGTAACAAGAGAGCAAGTTTCTCAGAAATAGTAGGTGATATTTTTTGGTGCAGTGATACCCTTAGTTGGAGTCGTTCTGAATTCACACAAAATTCAAAAATTGTCCATAGTGGTTGATCGATTATCAACAGATACTGCTGGTGGGTTCTTGATGATTAACACAGAAATGGTTGCAATCAGATCAATGGTTTTGTAATATCGACTTTCCCTTGATATCTTATTGGCAAAAGAGGGTGGAGTCTGTGGCATGTTGAAAATCCAACACTACTGTACATATATCCCTGACGAGAGTAAAGGAATTGAGGAATATATTAAGAATATTATAAAATTACATGAAGATTTGAACCAACTGGAGGTTGACGATGTTTAGGAGAGACTTGGTAAGAGTTTCTCCTCTGTAGGTAAATGGTTTTCTACCTTTGGAAGTAGTTTATTAGAAAAAAACTAATAATGCCACTTATTTCTGTAGCCATAGTAGCCTTAGTGATAATAACAACAGATACATATTGTAAATGTAAGAGTGGAAGAAAGGAAGCGACAGAATTAAAGAATCAACAAAGAGCAAAAAAGAGAAGAGATGACATTGATTTAGAAGATATGAAAGGAGAATACTATAATATGATGAAAGATTTGGACGAGGCAGGGTTTGGGGAGGGCTTCGTTAAGGCAATTAGAGTACTTTATAGAGCCCTGGTAGCAGTTATCAGGGTAAATGCAGGAGTAACTTTGCCAGTTCAAATCAAGTGGGGAACAAGGCAGGGATGCCCGTGCTCCCCTCTGCTGTTCGCTATGTATTTGGATCCTTTGGTTTGCAGAATAGCAATAAATGAGAACATTACTCCACTAATTACACACAGGGGGGAGTGTAAGATACTTGCATATGCCGATGATGTGGCGGTCCTTACACCTAACTCCACGGAGGCCATTCCATATGTGGAATTGGAGGCTCAGAATTTTGGCAGCGTGTCAGGGTACTCCTTAAACACCTCCAAGACACATATTATTAAGAACAAAAATGTGGTGTGTCAGGATCACAGGGTAGTACAAGCGGGCACATACATAGGGATTACAGTTACATCAGATCTGGAGAACTTGGTGGAATTAAATATAACCCCTATAATTATCAAAGTGAAAAGGGACTTTGACAGGATACACAATTTGCACTTATCCATAGTAGGACAAAATAATATCATAAAGATGTTGGTACTCCCAAAATGTTTGTATATATTTAGGGCAATCTCGTTGTTCTTCAAAAACACTTGGTTTAAGAATCTAGAATCTATGATCAACAGATTTATTTGATCTACAGGTAAAACTAGAAGGGCACTTCGAGTTATGATACTTCCAAGAGATAGAGGTGGTTGGGCATTACCAGACTTAAAGTTATATTATTGGGCGGCTGCTCTGCAGTATATGGCAGGACTGATAGGGGGGCGCAGAGGCGGAAGGGGAGTATGACCTAGGAACCTTCGCAATATATGCCCTGGCGCTGGGAGAAGAGGCTGAAAATGTGTTACTGAAACAAATTGATTGGAGCTACTTCAAGAGAACACGATTCAAAACGATTATCTCAGCATATAATATTTGGAAGGCTTTTTGAAAACGACAGTTTTCAAAGAATGGGGCAGAAAGGGAATAATAAAGGTTGGTGATATTATGGGTACGCAGGGTATGATGCAATTCTCTGAGATTCAATTAAAATATGGAGTGGACACAAGACAGTTTTTTAAATACTTACAAGTAAGAAGCTTTTTGGCAAACAAAACAGATGGACCCGCGGGTTTTGCTAAAAATTCTATATTGGAGGTGGCACAGGGAGGGGTAGACTGCACAATCAAGAGGTTTTATCACTAATTATTGGAATTCAAGCAGGATGGCTTGGAGAAATTGGGGGACACCTGGGCAGATAAACTAGAGGTTGAAAAAGAATGCTTTAAAATTTCATTAGAGATGGGTCAGAATATTTTGTGTTGTGCTGCACTACAGGCTCAGCATTATAAAACATTGTACCGGCTATACTATACCCCGGCAAAAATAGCACAATGGGGGGGGGCTTGACGGGTATTAATTGCCCATGATGTGGGAGTATGCAGGCTGATAGTGTGCACATATTCGCAACATGTCCCCACCTCTCTATGCTTCTGACGGGCGTTGAGACATTTTTACGGAGGGCATTAGAAATACAGAACGCCCTAACACCGTCAATAATAATGCTCGGTGTGAATGCGGATGGTATCCAGAGGGAAGGCGGGTACTTTGTCTTTGTGGCTAGGGCAATCTTAAGATTATGTATTGCCACAGCATGGCTAGACCCACTGGCACCATTATATCAGCAGTGGTTCGCCAGAGTACTCAGGATATATAGTCTGGAAAAGGCAATATATGCAAGGAAAGGAAAGAAAGGGAGGAAGTTGGGACTAAAAATGTGGGAACCGATAACAAAATGGAAGGACGAGAATACTGATGTTTAGCTTTATTATTTACACTTTTAATAATTTACTCTCTTATTGTTAAGGTGTGAGAACATGTACCTGTACTACAACAGAAAATGTTAAGACAGCACGGGATGTAACGTATATTGTTTTGTTTGTTTTGTGTGTAATTTGTTATTTGATTGAATTTATGATGTGCTGTGCTTTATACCCATAAATGGGGAAAAATGGCTAATAAATAAATAAAAAAATATTTAAAAAAAGATTTGGACGAGAGTGCCATAAAAAGAGAGATGAATTCAGAGTTTTAGATAAATGAAAATGGCACTTGGTTTAGTAGGTATTTTATGATGGCTCCAGGAAGCCATCGGGGGGGTTTGATGGAGCAGGATTTCGCAAAAAGAAACCTGCTCGGAAGATTACCCCATAATACGTCCTAACAGTAAGTATTAATAAAAAACTAATGTGCACCCTATGTACACGAGGGAAAAAGTTTTGCGTATGCATGCACTAACGTGAGATAACGCCTGGAAGAACTAAAACGTATTTACATTGTGCTTTAAAAAACACAAGAAATAATGCATGAATAGGCCGCATGTGTGCATTTTGTAGTTTGCATGTTGCATTTGCTTGAAATATTAAATAATGCTGCTTTTGCATAAAGCTATGCTAGAGAAAAAGCTAACAGGAAAGAAACAGTGCAAAGGTGGGTGGTAAACAGTGAAAAGTGCATTACCATAAAATTAATGAATGTTCATATTCCATTTGCCATAGTGCACCGAATGAGATCTCATTTTGCTTAAGTTGGCCAGATAAAGGAGGGGCTGGAATAAGAATGGAAATGTCATGACAGAGCAGCCAGAAGTGCTGAGTACTGTAAAAAAGGACAGAGGTTCAAGGCTAATACGCTGAAGGAGAATATCGAGTGCCTGCAAAGAGGATGTGACCGACCGTGGGACTAAAAACTCTTTCCACGAACATTGCTTATAATTATGTGCAAAAATGTTGAATTGTAACATTTATTAAATCATGTGAACAAGACAATTATGGAGTATTGGGAATGGATGAAGAACAATGAATATGCCCAAATACTGAATGAAGTCACAGTGTAGTGACAGACCACCTCCTAAGTCCACCAATCAACTGTCGAGTTACGTGAAATGTTGCAACTGATGTGGGATGGTGTTCTGACCGGGTTTTTGTTCCCCTTTTTGAGTGAGGGGGACTTTAGCCTACTATCATTCTAATAGAGGGATTAGAGCCTCAGACCTGGCCTATTTACAAAGTGTTTGATATAATTCCCTACTCTTTTCTTTATTCTAGGGTCTATACGTTTATGTTAGGGGATAGATTCCTTAGTATTAGTATTATTCCGTCCTTTTGTAAAGCTACTAGTATATTTCTGATAGAGGTATGCTTATTTCGGGCCTTGTAGGCCTCGAACAAGAGAGACTCCATCTTTCTTTCTGCCTCGGCTGCTTGAGATGCTTTTAGGTCAAATGTAATGTTTTAGTTATAAGGTGTTGGTCGCTTGAACAGAACCGGCTCGAGGTGGCCAGTATCGAAAGACTGTATTTTTCTTCGTGTCGAAGACATAACATCAGGCCGGCCGGCTGAGAACGTGTCCTTGGCACGGGGTGGTACAAGAATTTGGTGGGCGGCAGGTTACTGGCTGGAAATTTCCATGCATGAACAAGGTTCTATATTAGCGAAAGTACGGAGAGGTCAGAGAGTCAGTTAGTAGACAGCAGCTAGTCATTAGCATTATTGCAGTTAATCAACTTAAAGCAGACAGTCGCCATTTTGAAGTCCGAAAAAGACCGAAGGCTGATAATCTCTCAGAAAGATTGAAGTTACTTTAGTTGGAGCAGCTGGTGAGCTTTGATACCGAGATCAGAGCATGCAGAGTGAAGAAGTTAGCAGAGCGAACGAATACTAGAGCGGCAGAAACTGATTTATAAGATTGAAGTCGGAAGGTGAAGATAGTCCGTGATCGAGAGGAGAGAGGAGTAGTGCAGAACCGCGAGAGTGAAACAGAGAACAAGAGGGAGGTTCCAGTGACTTGGAGGGGAGCAGAGGAGACAGAGCATAGCGGTGCAGACGTGTATCCGTGACTGCAGGGGTGATCCTAAGATGAGCCAAGGCACAGACGAGAAGGGAACCCAGATGACAACTGAGTCCAGACTTTGTACTCATAAGGTGAGGTCGACCCTTTCTTATTAGCGTGCACACACATTCTAATTCTTTCCTTAGCTTTTCAGGCTATATGTTATATTGCAGTATTAGCTTCTTGTTATAATTTGTTATTGTGTAATAAAGGGACCCCAGTTCTTAGTGAACCATTGTGTAACCGTTATTTGTGAGATGAAGTTAACCTTTCTTCTAGTCAGATGCTGTTATGTGGACGGATGCGTCTCCCGTCCGGGTAAGTGGTAACTGAGCAAGGGAGCAGGGAGCACTTAAATCAGAGAATAACCTTTGCATACCGTAATTTAGCCATTCTTGTGTGAAAGGATCAAACTGTATATGAGACATTCCCAGTAGTATATAATGAAACTTCCCAACAGAGAGAGAGAGAGAGTTAAAGGTATTAATAGGACAGTGATCGTCGTTGTGTAGCGGCGTTAGTGAGAGCACCGTGAAAATACGGTGTGTATACCCACAGGATTGTGGCTTGTGTGAGAGAGTGAGAGCACCGTGAAAGTACGGTGTTTATACCCACAGGATTGAGGCTTGTGTGAGAGAGTGAGAGCATCGGGAGGACACGGTGCATATACCCACAGGATTGTGGCTTGTGTGAGCACTGATTGTGATCAGTGTGTAATGGTAAGTAATCAGAACTGCCCCCTTCACTATAAGTAGGAGGGTAGCATAGTCTGGGCCTAAGTTGCCGTGAGACTATAAGGTATGAGTGTGGTGTAGAATAGGGAATTCTGTAGCAATTAGTGATTGTTTCTAGTAATCCCTATAGATTTGGTGGTGATTTAGAGGATCTAAGCTTGTATATTGCGAATTCCCCATCCCCAGGTAGGTACCCAGGTACCGTGGTAAGTAAGTCCTGAGGAGGGAGGTGGTTACGTTTCGGCTGGGTTGGTGGTGTCTTGGTGAGCTTATTCTATCTGGTCCGAAAATCCGGTCGTTACAGATGGATATGTAGGTTTTAGGGTATAACTGGGGTGCCTTTAGGGGTGTGGATTGGACTTGCAGGGAGGAAGAAAAGAAGGGTGAATGTGTCGCTGTTTGTCGGTTTGCAGAGAGGCCTAACTGTTCCTGTACTGCTCCTGGGTCCTGAAATCTTTGTTTCCTGATTCTATTTCAGGGGACCCCAGCCATCACCTTGGCCATGGAGGTGGTTTTCCACTGATCCTTTAGGGTTTGTATTATTCTGACTCCATTTTGCAAAATTACTTGCAAACTTATTTTGTCTTTTCACTCCGTCATAGGTATATTGTCACATATTATGTCTCTTCATCTATCCCGCTGTTAGATGTATTCTTGTTTCACATAAATTTTGCTGAAACTGATGTCTCTTAATCTATCCACTCCTTCATGCGCATGTCATAATTGAATGATGAGTTTGTCTCTATTTGAAATTGCTGTTTTCTCTCCCTTTTGTGAATGTCATTGTTTGCAATGGTGACTGTTGGACTTGGCCCTTTTTGGCAGGTTCATCCCTAATCTTTTTGCCTTTTCTCTGACATGGAATTGGTGGTTTTAGGCCTGTGGCCCCTTTAGCACTGTGGTCCAGTGTAAAGTGTGTGCGCTCTCTGTGTTACATTTGTAAGGTTGGCCTGCCCTCCCATAGGAATGCATTAGGGATTCCCTGATCAGTGTGTGTCAGTGGTAATTCCTGTTATGAGAGGAGTAGTTTGGTCAAGTGTGGTATGTCTGAAATTGTGTGAATAAATGCTGCGCAATGGTGTGCACAGATTTATTATGGTAATTTTAGTAATTCCACTATTAGAAGGTGGCATTTCTGTGTGTTATGTGTCTGCCTGCCTGATGTGAATTGCATGTTTGGCTTGTGAGTGACAGGAGCTGAGGGATGTGGGTGGCTCCAGGAGATATGGTGAGTCAGCACACTGATGAATAGAGAGAGCTGCATGCAGATGGGAGGAAGGAGTTGCCTACAGCAGCGGGTGCCCACCCCGCATTTTTCGTTATTTCGCGGGTGCCCACCCCGCTTTTATGCCGCATTCGCTTTTGATTGATGGCGGGTGCTTACCCCACTTATTTTAATTTGCAAGTGCCCACCCGCCTCATATTTTAATTTAGGTGGGCGCCCATCCTGCATTACAGCGCCTTTTATGGCACCAGTGCTTTTAAATTAAAATGGGAGCCCACCCGCTTTTCCCCGCCGCAGCCCGATCCGAGTGGAGATTCCCTCGCCGGAGCCTGCCAATCGCAGTGCGGCCGGAGAGGAAGTCAGGCAGCGTAGTGCCTGTCTCGGGCGGGACGTCTGCATTAGCAAGGGAAGCCCCGACCCAGCGTCCACCGAGAGTCCTGCCTTCGCCCCGGTGTCAGGAGGGAGTGCCGCCAGTTGCCGAAGGAAGTCCCGGGTCCCATGAGGGGGCCCGGACGAAGTGAAGCAAGCGATCCATATTCAAGCTCCCCAGCAAGGGAGGAGAGCGGAGTGCCAGTCCTGAGGCCTGAGAACAGACCGGACACAGCTTCTGCAGCGAGAGAGGATCCTAGAGCCAATCTGTGATTGGGGTCTCACTTTGGGCACAGTGTGGGGGCCAGAGCGGTCCCGCCGTTGCGGGCCCCTCCACTGTTGGACCTGATTACTTTAAGAGCCCTGTTTGGCTTCAGCATGGGGACAACTTTGTTTAAAAAGCCCCATGGGGTTCCTGAGTGCACCGTAGTGCCGGGCCCCCTTGCAGAAGTGTTTACAGTTGCCCCGCTCACCAGTGGGTAACTGCAACGATTTGGCAGTATTTTTGGTACAGAGTCCCAGAGTCCCTGAGAGGGACTCCGACGGCACCATGGCCTGCAATTGATCTTCCCAGCTACCCAGCAAGTAGTGGGCAGCTGCGTCGTTTAAGCCATTCTTTCTTTGGGGGCATGTTGTGAGTTAGGAGTGAGATGCACTCCTTTGACCCATACATTCACAGCTGCGCAGCACTTAGTGCCAGCTGCAATGTTTAGGTCTGTGCAATTGCACAAATGTGACTTCTGCTACATTGGCAGTGCGCCCTGATTTTTCGGACATAGGGCATTTGAGCCCCTTTGAGATGGCCAGTTGTCTAGGGGGACTCTTAGGTTTATAGGGCACCAGGCCCTTATATGATTGATGTGGTGCTAGGAAATGTAATTTATATATTATGATTTACGCATCCTGATTTGTGCCTCTAGTTGTGTTGTTATGATTCTGAGGTTTTGCATACAGTATTATGTTTGAGATATTCTCTACAGTGGTTTATGCTGTGAGTTATGCCCCTAATGCGAGTTATGTTTAGGAGGTGATGGTCTACTATGTTTAGGCTTATGAGGTTGGCACATAATCTATTTCTCGCCTGATGTGATACTGTGCATAATATGAATTATGGTTACAGGGTGATGCTGAGTACAGTGTTTGCCAGTAATTACTGGTTGTGTATGTTTATTCCATATGTTCTTCCTTTTACTATTCTTACAAAGTGATGGTTCTGACAGTGGTCCAAGTGGCCCTGTCATGTGTATATAATCCCCTGTAAATATTGCTCAGTGCCAGAGTGTACAATGTATATTATGTGATTACATTGTGTGGAGTTCTTTTTTGTGGTGTGCCTAGTATGTTGTTGCTGTGTGCCTGTTGCGCAAACACTTTACACAGTGCCTCCGGGATAAGCCTGACTGCTCGTGCCAAGCTACCAAAGGGGTGAGCGGGGTTATCTTTGGCATGTAACTCCCTTGCCCTGACTAGAGAGGTAGTCTCAGTCTGGCTTTGGCACAAGCCTTAGCCAACCAGAGATTCCATTTCTAACAGTGACCATATGCATTGAGCATTTAACTTGAGATAGAGCTTTATTAACTTTAACAAGAGTCTGTGATCATTTAGCTGACTGAAACGTTAGTTAGATAGTATCATAATTACCATGAACTATTCAACTAATTGGTTCATCGACCAAATAGAAGGAAAGTTGATGTATAAGTTAAATATATATTTTGTGATTTCACACATGGATTTTGAAGGAAAGAATTGGATGTCTATATAAATTGATCCCACCACATCAGGGAATTGGTTGAATGTGTATGGGCCATTGTTCTGTGCTATAATCGAATATTGAATTCTGATCAGGTATTGGTTTCATGCTGGATCAGACTAAAGAAGTTTATTGACCCCAATGCTGAGCACCAGTTACAACCCTATATCACTTGATCCTCAGGGTGCCAGAGTCAAGCAACCCAAGCCTTGCATGAGGAGTTGGCGCGGGATTAGAGACTCATTAAATCATCTGATAACAAGTATTAGAACATTGGAATGGGTGATGCTGAGTACAGTGTTTGACAGTAATTACTGGTTGTGTATGTTTATTCCATATATGTTCTTACTTTTACTATTCTTACAAAGTGAAGGTTCTGACAGTGGTCCAAGTGGCCCTGTCATGTTTATATAATCCCCTGTAAATATTGCCCAGTGCCAGTTGGTACAGTGTATATTATGTGATTACTATCCTAATGTGTTTTTTGATAATACAAAGGCTATTTTTTGATATAACATTGTGTGGTGTTCTTTTTTTTGGTGTGCCTAGTATGTTGTTGCTGTGTGTGTGTTGCGCAAACACTTTACACATTGCCTCCGGGATAAGTCTGACTGCTCGTGCCAAGCAACCAAGGGGGTGGGCAGGGGTTATCTTTGGCATGTAACTCCCTTTGTCAGGATCAGCACTCTGCAGGATTCGTTCGCAGTGATAAGCTCCACCTCTGGACCTCCCAAATACCCTGACTGTATATACACAGGGTACACGAGCGATACGGTGAGGGAAAAACCCCAAAAGGGGAAAACCCAAGGAAGGAAAGGAGGGGACATCAGGGAAAGGAAGCTGTAAAACAAATGAAACAGATTAGTACACTTCCTATGTCTACTCTCAGTAAGGTCTCACTAGAACAGATTATCACCTGTATGTTTTATGACTCATTCTCCGCACATCGACACTCTTCCCTTCTTCTCCTATCCCTATACAACACAATAAGCACAGTTAGCATACATGGCTATGGCAACACCCTACACTAGGTATATGTGATTCATAATAGTAACATACCCTCAGAGTGTGAGCACTCAAAGTAATGTAAACTATACTGCCAATCGAATCTTGGACAGTATTCTGCTTCCCATAAACAGCGGGAAAGGATCATGCAAAAACAGAACAAAATGTGCAGGAGCTTATTCCAATTCCGCTGACATAAATTGCATCATTTATATCCATGAATTCCGCATAAACCTCCACAGTCCATAACAAACCAAATACGGTGAGGTGTAGCTCAATTGCCACTGCCACCCGCCTTGGCACTTGTAATCCACACTGTGTTAACAAACAAGCGTTATCTCTTCATGGCGGTAATGCGGAGGATACCCCCTGCATTCCGCCACTTGTATTAGATGCTCCTTCAATTACAGAGCAAACAAAACCACCAGTTCCTCCCTAGCCAGGGAAGGCAAGAAAACAAACAAGGATCTGAAAATGAGTCAGGACTGACTCGAATTGTTCCACAATGCAAGCGCGCGGCGCTCCTTTAAACAAAACATAAAGGCAAGTTTAAATGTTTTCTTTTATGATAGCAAAGGCTGTACATCCAGCGCGGCAGCGTTCCACAAAGCTCTTTCTCCTTGGAAACAGCAGGAGAACCGAGAGCAGCCGGTCCCATGGAAATCAACACAAATTACTAGCGCCGAGTATCCAGCACACCTGCGCTATATTCTGTCGAGGGCAAAGGCTCATGGGACTTGTAGTTCCCAGCCTATGTTACCTGGGAACTGTAGTCTTTGGCAGGCGCGAGGGCTAATTCCTGACAGTAGGCCCTCCCCCCAAGCACCTCCAAGGCCTGGTTTGGTCGGGAACCTCAGATGGAAAGAAGCAATGGCTTAGGGTGCATGCACATTACTCCATGGCTCCCAAGAATCATCCTCAACTGAATAACCCTTCCAGGAGATCAAATACCATAACACACCCCTGCGCATCTTGGAATCACGAATGGACCGAACTTCATACTCTGGTCCACCCTCTCGTTCCACAGGCGAAGGCGCCCTCCTCTGTGACGTGAGAGCCTTGTTTAGCAACTGGACATGAAACACTGGATGGATTCTCAAAGTGCAAGGCAACCGCAGCTTGTAGGCCACAGGGTTGATTTGTTTCACTATCTGATAGGGACCAATAAAGCACGGATGGAATACGCTTCGTACCTTAAAACGGATGTACCTAGTGGATAGCCACACCTTGTCCCCCACCCTAAACTGAGGACCGGGAATCCTGTGCTTATCCTCCCAGCGTTTGTACACTTCTTTGGCTTTCAACAAATGTTTCTGCACTTCCCTATGCACTCTCCTCAATGTACGCATGCGAACCATCACAGTGGGCTGATCGCCTATGTCAGAGGGGAAGGTAATAGGCAAGGTATTGGCATCATAACCATAATTAGCCTTGAAAGGAGACGTGCCAGTCGAGCTATGCCACGCGTTATTGTATGCCAATTCAGCCATCCATAACAAGTCCACCCATGATTCATGTGCTTCCTTGGAATAACACCGTAGGTATTTTTTCAAGGTTTGCTTCAGCCTCTCCGTCTGCCCATCGGTCTGAGGGTGAAAGCTTGTTGAAAGAGCTGAATCAACCCCCAAAGCCTTACACCACATTCTCCAGAAACGAGCAACAAATTGAGGTCCCCTATCGAACACAATCACCTGGGGAATGCCATGTAACTGTATGACCTGGGAAGCCAGTACCTGGGCTGTTTGACCTGCCGTGGGGAGATTCTTACATGGTATAAAATGAACCATCTTAGTCAAATTATCGAACACTACCAGGATAGCTGAACATCCCTGATCACAAGGCAAACCTGTTACAAAATCCAGACTTATGTTCTGCCACGTGCGAGCAGGTGTGGGCATGGGCATCAGTTGACCTTACTTTCTCGTGTTTTTCCCTGTTGCTCTTGCACACTCGTCACAGCACTTCACCCAAGATGTAGCATCATTAACCAATGAATCCCACCAAAAATACCTTCGAAGTAGACTCAATATTTTAGCAATTCCTGGATGCCCAGCCATGGGCGCTATATGACACCATTCAAAAGCCTTTTTCTGTATCTCAACTGTGGGTAGATGCAAACAGTCACCCTGGAAAGGCAGACCTTTTCTTACAGTTCTCCCCCATTTGTTATTAGCCCAGGTTTCCCAGGCCTTTAAAGACCTTGAGTTCTTAACCTCATCCAGAAAACTCTCCGCACGAACCACACACAATACCTTGGCTGCTGGGATAATGGCATGTTGGACCTCTTCCTGTTGTCCATCTGGCATAGCTTGTCTGGACAAAGCGTCTGCTTTCCTATTGTCAATGCCAGGTCTAAAGGTCACTACAAAATTGTACTCAGCAAAGAAAAGCATCCAACGCATTTGTCTTTGTGTCAAATGCCTGACCGAAGTCATGTACTGGAGGTTTCTATGGTCTGTGTATACGGTCACTGCATGACAGGCCCCACACAGATATTGCCTCCACTCTTGAAAAGCCCGCTTTATGGCCAACAGTTCTTTTTCTGCAAATAGTGTAATTGTACTCCACAGAACTCAATTTCTTCGACAAGTATGCTATAGGATGGAGCTGGCCTGTGAGTGAATTTCTCTGAGACAACACAGCCCCTATCGCTTCCTCTGAAGCGTCCGCTTCCACCACAAAGGGATGTTCCAGTATAGGGTGTGCCAACACAGGAGCCGTAACGAACGCCTTCTTTAGGGTCTTGAAGGCCTCATCAGCTTCTTTAGTCCATGCAAACTGCACCATTTCTCAACAACCTGGTAATTGGAACAGCCTTTTGTGAGAATTGTACAACAAAACGGCGGTAATAATTGGCAAAGCCCAAAAAACTTTGCACTTGCCGCACGTTCTTGGGGATTCGCCATTCCTGCACCGCCTGGACTTTTCGATCTGACATCTGTAAACCTTTAGAGCTGAGGTTCACCCCCAAAAACTCCACCTCATGCACCCCAAACTCGCACTTGCTCAATTTCACATACAGACGGTGTTCCCTCAACTTCTCCAATACCACTCCCACTTGTTCGGCATGACAGGATTCCTCCTGAGAGTATATCAGTATATCATCGATATACACCACCCCAAATTGATCCAAATAGTCCTTCAGCACATCATTAATGAAAAATTGGAAAGCCGCTGGGGCATTACAAAGCCCAAAGGGCATCACCAGATACTCATAGAGTCCATATTGCGTCTTGAACGCCGTCTTCCATTCATCTCCCTCGCGTACCCTGACCAGATGATAAGCCCTCCGTAAGTCCAAACGGGTATAGATTTTTGCCTCCCTCACCTGGTCAAGCACGACAGAGATGGGGGGGAGAGGATAACGGTTACGGACGGTGTTTTTGTTCAAGACGCGATAGTCCACACAAGCCCTTAGGTCCCCATTGGCTTTCGCAATAAAGAACAGAGTAGAGGCTGCAGGGGAGCGGGAAGGCCGGATGAACCCCAAGCGGAGGTAGTGGTCAATGTATTCCTTCAAGTGGGCAGTCTCAGGGACTGACAAAGCATATACCCTGCAAGTAGGAATAGTAGCCCCATCGACTAGGTCTATGCGACAATCATACTCCCTGTGAGGAGGAAGGGTTTCGGCTTTAACCTCACTGAACACATCTCTATAGGGATGATACACATCAGGGAGTTGTACGTCTTTTTCCGCTGCCGTAGCTGCCAAATAGGGTGTGGATAGAACAGCCACGTGAGCAGAAGGTCCAGACACCATATGATCCTGACAAAACTCAGGCAAGAACTCAAAAGTCTTGTTTTTCCAATTAACAACAGGATTGTGCCGACATAACCATGGCATTCCCAGAATTATCTCAAATTGAGGACCTGCAGTGATAATCAGAGTTAAGAGCTCGGAGTGTATGTTCCCTCGTATGATAACAGACAACCCCACTTCACTAGTCCTTTCGGTTATATGACCTGATTTTAATGGCTTGCCATCTACCACTAGAACTTCCTCAGGATTCTCTCTCTGGATACGTGGTAAGGCCAGACGAGACACCAGGCCATCATCAATGAAATTGCCTGTTGCTCCAGAGTCCAACATAACCAACACCTGATGACACTTGTGCTCACATTCTAGCGTCACTCCTATGACCAGATGGGACTCGGTTTCCCCTACCCCAATAGTCGATAGCGAAGTTAATTTCCATTCCTGTCCCCCTTCCGACCCTGATTTCTTGGGTTCCCCCTGTTCATCTTCAGGTACCGTGGCAGAAACAGCCACTCTCTTAAATCTACTGACACTAGATTACTTGGATTTGGAGGGACATTCTCTAACATATTGCCCCTTCTTCCGACAGTACATACACAGACCCTCTGTTCTCCTGGCCTCCCTCTCTGCCTTAGATAACGGGGCTCTGAGTGCTCCAATTTCCATAGGTTCGGTACTACTTTCTGTCCCTCCAGATGTTTTTTGAGTGGGGCGGTCAAAATGGAACGTTCCTCTATCCCATCTTCTCCTATTCCCCCCTCTTTCTGTCATGCGACCGTCTAATCTTAAAGCTAAATTAATCATGTCCACGCATGTTTTGGGTTGAAGGTCAACTTGAGCCACCACGTCTTTCAAATCCTCTTTTAACCCTTGGTAGAAAGGGACATTCTTTTTTCCTCAGGCCATTCTGCCTCAGCCACTAGTCTATTAAACGTGGTCAAATAAGTGATCAACTCGCTTTTACGTTGCTTCAACTCCAGGAGTTCTTTATCCGCACTGAAAGTAGTAGCCCTGCGATCAAACACTTTCTCAAATTCAGCTCTAAAGGCAGCC
The DNA here is from genome assembly GCF_964263255.1 of Lissotriton vulgaris. Lineage (NCBI taxonomy): Eukaryota > Metazoa > Chordata > Amphibia > Caudata > Salamandridae > Lissotriton > Lissotriton vulgaris. The sequence goes on from NC_141695.1 coordinate 1,312,656,085, forward strand.
CAATCTGACAATATGGGATCATTGTTTTTAACTAGCGGGACCGCCCAATTGGCTGCATCCCCCACTAGATAGGAGATGGCGAATGCCACCCTAGAATGATTATTAGGGAATGAAGCGGGTCTACATGAGAAGTGGAGCAATATCTGGGTTAGAACGACCTGAGTTTTACGTGGATCTCCTGAGTACCTTTCCGGCGTGGCCAAAGGAATGGGAGGGGGTACAGTCACCTGCACTGAAGATGCAGGAGAGGAGGCATTGAAGGGATTCCTAGACAACTGTTCGACCTTATCTCGTAAGGCGGTTGTCTCTGCCTTTGACGAGACCAACTCCTGCTGAACCAACACCAAAGCATGCAACACATCCTCCATGGTGGCCATTATCACTACGACCGAACCGGGCAGAGTGTAATTCTTGGGCTAGTGATTCTGTCAGGATCAGCACTCTGCAGGATTCGTTCGCAGCGATAAGCTCCACCTTCGGACCTCCCAAATACCCTGACTGTATATACACAGGGTACTCGAGCGATACGGTGAGGGAAAAACCCCAAATGGGGAAAACCCAAGGAAGGAAAGGAGGGGACAGCAGGGAAAGGAAGCTGTAAAACAAATGAAACAGATTAGTACACTTCCTATGTCTACTCTCAGTAAGGTCTCACTAGAACAGATTATCACCTGTATGGTTTATGACTCATTCTCCGCACATCGACACTCTTCCCGTCTTCTCCTATCCCTATACAACACAATAAGCACAGTTAGCATACATGGCTATGGCAACACCGTACACTAGGTATATGTGATTCATAATAGTAACATACCCCCAGAGTGTGAGCACTCAAAGTAATGTAAACTATACTGCCAATCGAATCTTGGACAGTATTCTGCTTCCCATAAACAGCGGGAAAGGATCATGCAAAAATAGAACAAAATGTGCAGGAGCTTATTCCAATTCCGCTGACATAAATTGCGTCATTTATATCCATGAATTCCGCATAAACCTCCACAGTCCATAACAAACCAAATATGGTGAGGTGTAGCGCAATTGCCACTGCCACCCGCCTTGGCACTTTAATCCACACTGTGTTAACAAACAAGCGTCATCTCTTCATGACGGTAATGCGGAGGATACCCCCTGCATTCCGCCACTTGTATTAGATGCTCCTTCAATTACAGAGCAAACAAAACCACCAGTTCCTCCCTAGCCAGGGAAGGCCAGAAAACAAACAAGGATCCGAAAATGAGTCAGGACTGACGCAAATTGTTCCACAATACAAGCATGCGGCGCTCCTTTAAACAAAACATAAAGGCAAGTTTAAATGTTTTCTTTTACGATACCAAAGGCTGTACATCCAGCGCGGCAGCGTTCCACAAAGCTTTTTCTCCTTGGAAACAGCAAGAGAACCGAGAGCAACCGCTTCCGCGGAAAGCAACACAAATCACTAGCGCCGAGTATCCAGCACACCTGCGCTATATTCTGTCGAGGGCAAAGGCTCATGGGACTTGTAGTTCCCGGCCCATGTTACCTGAGAACTGTAGTCTTTGGCAGGCGCGAGGGCTAATTCCTGACACCCTTGCACTGACTAGAGAGGTAGTCTCAGCCTGGCTTTGGCACAAGCCTTAGCCAACCAGAGATTCCATTTCTAACAGTGACCATATGCATTGAGCATTTAACTTGATAAAGAGCTTTATTAACTTAACCAAGAGTCTGTGATCATTTAGCTGACTGAAAAGTTAGTTAGATAGTATTATCATTACCATGAACTATTCAACTAATTGGTTCATCGACCAAATAGAAGGAAAGTTGATGCATAAGTTAAATATATATTTTGTGATTTCACACATGGATTTTGAAGGAAAGAATTGGACGTCTATATAAATTGATCCCACCGCATCCGGGAATTGGGTGAATGTGTATGGGCCATTGTTCTGTGCTATAATCGAATATTGAACCCTGATCAGGTATTGGTTTCATGCTGGATCAGACTCAAACAGTTTATCGACCCCAAAGCTGAGCACCAGTTACAACCCTATATCACTTGATCCTCAGGGTGCCAGAGTCAAGCAATCCAAGCCTTGCACGAGGAGTTGGCGCGGGATTAGAGACTCAATAAATCATCTGATAACAAGTATTAGAACATTGGAATGGGTGATGCTGAGTACAGTGTTTGCCAGTAATTACTTGTTGTGTATGTTTATTCCATATGTTCTTACTTTTACTATTCTCACAAAGTGATGGTTCTGACAGTGGTCGAAGTGGCCCTGTCATGTGTATATAATCCCCTGTAAATATTGCCCAGTGCCAGAGTGTACAGTGTATATTATGTGATTACTATCCTAATGTATTTTATGATAATATAAAGGCTATTTTTTGATATAACATCGTGTGGTGTTCTTTTTTGTGGTGTGCCTAGTATGTTGTTGCTGTGTGTGTGTTGCGCAAACATTTTACACATTGCCTCCGGGATAAGCCTGACTGCTCGTGCCAAGCTACCAAGGGGGTGAGCAGGGGTTATCTTTGGCGTGTAACTCCCTTGCCCTGACTAGAGAGGTAGTCTCAGCCTGGCTTTGGCACAAGCCTTAGCCAACCAGAGATTAAATTTCTAACAGTGACCATATGCATTGAGCATTTAACTTGAGATAGAGCTTTATTAACTTTACCAAAGGTCTGTGATCATTTAGCTGACTGAAAAGTTAGTTAGATAGTATTATCATTACCATGAACTATTCAACTAATTGGTTCATTGAATAAATAGAAGGAAAGTTGATGTATAAGTTAAATATATATTTTGTGATTTCACACATGGATTTTGAAGGAAAGAATTGGACGTCTATATAAATTGATCCCACTGCATCAGGGAATTGGGTGAATGAATGTGTATGGGCCATTTTTTCTGTGCTATAATCGAATATTGAACCCTGATCATGTATTGGTTTCATGCTGGATCAGACTCAAACAGTTTACTGACCCCAAAGCTGAGCACCAGTCACAACCCTACATCACTTGATCCTCACGGTGCCAGAATCAAGCAATCCAAGCCTTGCGCGAGGAGTTGGCGTGGGATTAGAGACTCAATAAATCATCTGATAACAAGTATTAGAACATTAGAACATTGGAATGTTGAGCACTCCGTTGAAGACAATGGAATCCCCTGGCTTCTAATAGCTTGTAGAAGCCCAGAGCAGTAACATTCCAATGTTTGTCCACAGCAAAAGCTGTGAACAAAAGCCTCACAGAGTCCGAGGGGATTTCAAGCCCCCTGAGCTCTGTGAGGCCTTTGTTTTAAAAATTAGAACATCCTGCCCACTAAGGGCGGAATGTTCTAATAGCCTTATAGCCCTCTGTAGCAGGCTCTATTTGCCATTAAAGCCCACTCCCTTGTTAAAGGCCCTCACCTTTGACCCAGGCCTTTAATGACTGACAGAGCCCGCTACAGTGGCCTCTAAGGCTACATTAGAACTATTGAATGTTGGGAGCTCCATTGAAGACAATGAAGTTATTAGGGATTATTAATTGCTGGTATAAGCCATCTGCTCCTACATTCCAATGTTTGTCTTTCTGTTTCTCCCTTTTCAATTTAGAGCATTCTACCCCCAGTTGGTTTAAAAGCCTTACAGCCCTACTGCCACAGGCCATACTGGCTGTTAAAAATGTTCTCTTCAGCTTAGCCTCAAACAGAATATGTTCTTGATTGCATAATCTTGAAAGTATTCAATTATAACTCCTGTCAAGATGCCCTGTTTCAGTGCTGCTCTGGGGGCTCTGTGGGTCCTGGCATCTGTTAGAAGTTCTGGGTATTCTGCTGCTTCCTACCCCAATTTAATATCTTTAATGAGCTGTATGATCCACATAATTAGTTCTGGCCCAGTAGCAACTTCCTAAATTCCCTCCAGTATCCCTTGAGCGACGTTTCAATTCTTTTCATTTACGTTTGAGATTTCTAATTTGATTTATTTGCTGCATACTGTTAGCTTGTAAACGCTGTTCAATAGCAGAGACTTCTTTGTCCGTTTGCGAGTCAGCGCTCATTACAATTAAAACAATTTCAGAGTATCTGCTTTGGCGGTTAGCTGCTAAAAATGCTGAATATAGTCCTTATGTATAGATTGAATCTCTGTCACTTCTTTAAGGATAATTTTAAGCATCTCTTTCTCTGCACACTTGGGTTGGATTGGATTGGATGTGCATTTGTAGAGCGCGAATTGCTGCCCGGAGGCGTCCAAGCACTGGGAATACCATGGATCCGCACAGTGGCCCAGGAGGGGAGAGAATGGGGGTTAATTAGACTGGATGAAATAAAAAGGTTTTCAGCTGTTTGCGGAAGGCCGAGAGGTTGGGGTTGGCTCTGAGATGCAACGGAAGGGCGTTCCAGGCCCTGGCAGCATTATAGGAAAACGTCCTACCTCCGGATTCGGATCTTTTAATTCTGGGAGCCATTGCAAGGAAAGTCTGACTAGAGCGTAGGCTTCTGTTGGGCGTGTAGTGGGTAATTAGGTCCCGCGTAATCTTGGGGCCAGTGTTCCAGAAGGCCTGGTGAGCTATGCACATAGCTTTAAACATAACTCTCTGGCGCACCGGTAGCCAGTGAAGGGTTACCAGTCCGGCCCTTACTGACTGTCTTCAGGGGAGGTCGAGTAAAATGCGTGCTGTGCAGTTCTGGACTGTCTGAAGCCTTCTCAGAGTGGATTCAGGAGCACCAAGATAGAGTACATCATTGAAATCAAGGCGTGACTGAATTAGACCTTGTCCGGCTGCTTGTTTGGCTTCCAGGGGGAGGAGAGGGAGAATTTTCTTTAGCATCCTCATGATGCCAAAGCATGTGGCTGAGAGTTTTGTGGCTTGTACATTAAAGAACAGAGATCAGTCCAGCCAGACTCCAAGACTCTTGATGCTGTTTTTGGGAGTTGGGGGGAACCCAAACTGGGCGGCCACAGGGAGGCGGGGAGGCTGAGATCCGGGGGGGGGCCTAGGAGCATAAGCTTGGTTTTGTCCCCATTCAATTTTAAGGACGATAGGGACATCCAGGTCTTCACTTCCTCCAGGCACTCTCTAAGCCCGCCCCGTGCAGGTGGGTTGGCTTCCTGCATCAGGGAGACCACCAGCTGTGTGTCGTCCGCATAGGCGATGATCTTAATCCCAAATGGGCGGACGACATCAGCCAGTGGCCTCATGTACAGGTTAAAAAGTGCAGGGCTTAGAGAGGAGCCCTGGGGGACTCCGCATTTCAAAGGTCTGCTGGTGGACACAGACTGGCCTACGAACACACGGAAGGATCTGTCCTCTAAGAAGGACTGGAACCAAGACCAGGCTTTGTCCTTAATCCCGACCTCGGACATACGGTACAGCAGAGTGTCATGGCTGACCGTATCGAAGGCCGCGCTGAGATCAAGGAGGATCACTGCCACTGATCCTCCTTGATCCAGGATTTTTCTGGCTTCCTCGGTAACCATGAGGAGGGCGGTCTCGGTCCCATGTTTTGGTCTAAAGCCTGTCTGGGTGGGGTCCAGTAGGTGGTGATCTTCCAGGAAGTTTATTGGTTGTTGATTTATATTGCTTGCCCATGGGAGCAGGGATATGGGGCGGTAGTTACTCAAGTCAGTAGAGTCCAAATTAGGCTTTTTCAATAAGGCTCTGACCATAGCCTGCTTCCATACGGTCGGGACCGTGCCAGATGAGATGGAGGCATTTAAAACCTCCCTTATAATAGGCAGGGTGGTCTGCGAGGCTGCCTTTATTATGTCTGGTGGGGCAGGGTCATCAGGGGATCCGGATTTTGCTTTCTGTGTTAAGAGTTCAAGAGTAGCGAGATCCAAAGGAAGGAAGTGAGTCAGCGTGGGTAGATGTTGACTGGAGGGGGGGCTGCGGGATAGAGAGGAAGGGCTAAGGGAGTGGGGTTTTTCGGGGGAAAGGCAGAGTAGATAGAGCTTATTTTCTGATGAAAAAATTTGGCGACATTATTGCAGTGGGTGGTGGACTTGTCCGCCTGCAGGCTAGGGGACTGTTTTGTTATTTTTTTAATGATTTGGAAAATTTCCTTGGGTTTAGATTTAGCAAGCAACATTTTCTCAGAGAAGTATGAGGCCTGGGCCTCTTTCATCAGAGTTTTATATTCACTGATGGCTTCTGGATAGAGGGTTTTATTGTCTGTAGAGTAATCAGATCGCCAACATCTTTCCGATTTCCTGCAGAGTTGTTTCTTATCTCTAAGAGTCTCTGTGTACCACGGGCAGGTTTGGGGAGCGTTTGAGCGTGATTTTCTTTTTGGGAAGAACAACGTCAAGAGATTGAGTGATCCAGTTGACATATGCCTGGTTTGCTAGGTCGGGGTTGTCTTTAATCAGGGGTGGATTCTCAGCAAGTTTGCTAGTTCAATTATCAACTGCTAGGTGGGACCAGGCTCTTATGAGTCTTGTAGTAGGTGCTGGTTCAGGGGGTTTAGACGCAGTCCAGTTGATGGGGATCAAAAATGATCCGTCCAGGGCAGGGGAATGGGTGGACTGGTTAGAAGACCAGGGCAGTTGCTGAAAACCAGGTCCAGCAGATGGCCCTTCACGTGGGTGGGAGAAGTAACCCGTTGGGAAAGTTGCAGAGCTGCTAGATCATCTGCTAAGGTCACGGCTATGTGATCTGAAGATGAGTCGAAATGAAAATTAAAGTCACCTAGCAGGATGAAGTTGGATGTGGTATTGAGACGTTCAGCCACGCTTGAAGGTAGACTGACGTGGAACTGCTTCGGGGGCCGGGGGGGGGCGATAGATAAGAGTGCCAGAAAGGCATCTGTTAGGTGAGAATTCAATGTTAAAAGTAAAGCTTTCGCAGTCCGGGATGGTTTTGGAAACCACTCGGCAGTGAAGTTGTTCTTTATGAATTATCGCCAAGCCTCCTCCTCTCCCTTTAGGCTGGTCTTGGCGAGAGATTTGGAAACCTGGTGGGAGGGCTTCTATGACCACTGGATCAGCGTCAGGGGATAGCCAGGTTTCTGTTAGGACCAGTATGTCTGGTGTGTGTTCCTCTTTTAAAAGCGCAATTTCAACCATATGTTTGGGGAGAGAGCGGCAGTTCAGTAAGAACATGCGGAAGTTGTGTAGTGGTTCAGTAATTATTTTGGGTTTGAGGGAGTTATGGCATTTGGGACAGGCAGGCGGCAGAGTGTCAGCTTGATAGCTGTGTCGACTACAGTTGCTAGTGGGTGCCCTGAGACTATGGAGGGTTTCAGCACTGTAGTGTATAGGGTCTGAGGACTGGGATGCAGGGGGACTGGCCCTAGGCCCAGACTCGGCGCGGACGAGCGCAGACGAGCTTGCCTTATGCGCGCCTTCGGCGCGCAATCGTCGCGCCCGCTGCGCTCGTCCGCAAGGTAAGGTGTTCAGTATGTAGACCTACTTTGAAGTAAGTATGTAGATAGCATATATTGTGATAAGATCTCACAAGTTAAAAATGTCATTGCATAAAATGACTTAACACAATTTTCTTTTTTTAAACCATAGAAAATAAACCGAAATATTAATTTAAAAGAGAGAAACCATACAAGACGAATACATCTGTCATTGATTTGTGCTAGTGTTTAGGAATCAACCAAAAAAACTCATGATATAAACCAACGCCTTTTCTATTGAGTTTGTCTGTTCCTCAAACTTAGAACAGTATATGTGCCATGTACAGTTGTCATGATATATGATATACCAATTGACCTTTTTATCAAAATTTTGAGATACAAAGATCAAGTTAACTTTGTAACATCTTACCCACCCAAGATTGGGGTTAGGAGTGTATGTTGTGTGGGTGACTATCTAAGATCAGTGGTTTTCAAAAGGAATTATTTATGACTTGAGAGGGAGGTGGAGTGCACAAAACCATTTGACATTGAGCGGGCGTGAGACAGGGGTGCATCCCGGCACCATTCATATTCTCCCTTTCTACCAATAGGGTGGGTGCAGTATTGGTGGGGAGCGTTAAGGATGTTCCTTATATTGAGGGGGTCCCTCTTCTGATATTCCTTTATGTAGATGATGCAGTGCTTTTAGCAGGGGCTGCCCCAGCACTGCAGAGACTCAGAGAGGAGTATACCAGGTTTATGGATAGCCTGGACTTATGTGTGAACGAAGCAAAATTGCACGTTCTAGTAGCAGGGATGCATCCTAAGATATCTCCAGCATTCCATATAGCCCATCAAAGAGTAGAAGTGGTATAAACATTCTCGTATCTTGGTATCCTATTTGACGGGAAGTTTTTATGGGAAGATATGGTTTAGAACTGAGCTATTCCCCTAGTAAGAAGCATTGCAGCAATATTTAACTTCACAAAGAAGTTACTGTCCAAACCTATCCCTGAAATACGGGGTGGCAGTGTGGGGCATGATGGATATTGAACCCCTGCAGCAAGTGGTAAAAGAGTGCTTTCATTGCCTTGTAGCTGTGCAAGTTATATTCGCCACAGCGAGTTTCATTTAATGGAAATATTGGTGACACTGGCAGATATTGTGGGGCGGGGTTAAAACAAACGTCCTTCTTGCTATGGCACAGGAATAGGAAGCACTGAGTCTTCCAGACTCCTCTAGCCAATCACAACGCAACTGATAGCGGTGTGATTGATCTGAGCACCGTCGTTCGGTGCTCAGATGGGAACTGGGGGCCTGTGCATGTTCCTCACCAGGCTGTGCATTCCAGCCAGTGGAGAACATGCACAGTGCGCATGACTGTTTGGCCTGCACAACACCGTCATGTGCACTTGGGGAGTGCCTACCACTCTTCTCCTGCTCCTTGGGGAGCCCAGCCCCGCCCGCACCTGGAGATCCAGTAGGGAAAAATAAAATATTAATAGCCTGACGGCATTATCATCTTATTTTTCTTGAGGGACGACGCTCTTCTGCCTTAGCGTAGGAGCCGTCACTGTATGGCACTCGATATGGAGGAAGGAGACTGTAAAAGTGAATCAAGCTTTGTTAAGGGATTGTTTAAAACTGGATCTCGCCAATAGGATAATGTGATTGAACTATATAAAGTCCACTCAGTGTCAGTCAGCACTACTATTCATAAAACAGATTGATGGCCCACTGGTGTGGCATTCATTAGAAACAATTCTTTGGGGTGCTCTTAAACGAAGACTTTTATACCAGAACTGTGATGAGCATACCTGATTTGACAATTATAGTATTAGTTTTGCTCTGAATAAAGTTTTAATGACCTTCTAAAATAGGATATCCAGTGTGTACAAAGTCACAATGGATTAAAAATGATGGGCCTGCATGATTTTAATTTTAATTGTAATTGTATGAAAGTGATCATTTATTTGTCTTACATTAACTAGGTAATGGATCTCTGGTTGTGGGATAAACTAATTATATATAAATGGTACATTCATTGTTTTAAAAAGAAATGTGATTTACAGAATACATTTTTTCAAATGTTTGTTTTAATGGTTAGGTATGTACTCCTATGCTTCAGAAATGGTGCAAAATGAAGTTGATGATAATGATATCAAAACATGTTACCATAGTAACTGTGGAGCCATACATTATATCAGAATGGCTCCAATGATCCTTATACATCTTGTTCATGTTAACACAGTGAGGCACCCAGAAATCTCATGAACAAGAGAAACTGTAGTTTTTCTCTTTGACTAACAACTGGAGAACAACACTTGATCCGATGTACACGTAACTGCTTGCTGTGGCAATAGCGCTAAACCAGCATAGTCATTTGGTGCTGCAACCATATCCTCAGCCATCTTGCTATTCTGTTGTTACATATCAGTTAAGAAAAGATGGACTCAAGAGCAGTGGTGGCTAGCATGGCTTGCGGGTGGCTGGGTCGGTGTGGGGGGTAAATTGCACGTGGGGGTTGTGTGCAATATATATATATGAACTGCAACATTGATCACTGTGTGTATGTAATTATGTGTCCATGCTCACAGTTCTACATTGGAAGTACCATTTTCCCGATAAAAAAGAGAATCCTTGAACACATGAGAGCTATCAAAAATGTTGATATGTCCTATGCTACCGCTCGACATTGGTTGCGTGTCCACAACAGTGATGTTAACCAATTTTCCTTTTTTGGTATTGACAGGGTCCCAGCAAACCCCAGAGGGGGCAATCGTCTTAAACAGCTGCGTGTCCTGGAATCCCGCTATATCATCCGCCTGGATTCGGGGAACCCCTTTGGCCTGAACGAGGATGAAGAACTGTACGTGCACATTGGCTAAAACCTTATGTTGAGCCAAAAGATCTGCCTTTATACTGCACCAGTTCAACCCATGTCCTATTTAGCTCTTTTGTCCAGATCCCTCAATTTGGGCATCTGTGTTTGCCCCCTTCCCTCACTCACTTGAATTCTGCACAGAGAGGGCTCTCTCTGACGCGGTGGGTTAACTTCATCTTTACCTTTGAACTTGAATATTGGAGCGTAGTTAATAACTTTGCCAAATCCATCTTCCGTTAGACATGGGAGCAATTTTGCACTAATACAATGAGAAATGATTTTTCCTGCTCTACTATGGGTACCTTTTGTAAATTCCACTAATTTTAATTTTCACAATCACACCTATGTGTCTGACTCTGACATGTCTGGCTAGGCAAATATCAGGCAACACAGGGTTCATTTTTTATAGTTCACAGGGCTGAAAGAAGTATTTCGGTACCCTCTCACCCTTTTATTTTTCTTTACTTCTTTTAGTTTGCATAAAACGGCTCCTACATAACGTTGGAGAAACCCGTTACGGACTAGGGGGTAATCCCCTTCCCCGCCTTAGAGGAGGGGAATATTCACTGTTTAAGTCTTTATGGCTTCAAGACTACCATTCAAAAAATGGATCTGCAGAATTGTGAATTGGCCACTTGGCCGTGATGCGCTAACCTAATATGAAATTTTCAATTTCAGCTCTACCCTACGGGTTTGGGGCTGGCGTAAATTGGACAGATATGGGTGACAAAATCTATTGGTCTCAAAATTTGTGTTGTAAATAATTTGGGATGAATTTTGGCCACTATATACATTTGATACCTAATGACAGCATTGAATGGTATAACCACATGAATTGTGCATTGTTTAAATATGAGAAGCTGAATGATCGTATTCAATTATCATGCTGTTTTTTGATCTTTAATTTCAAATATTTATTTCATCCCAAGCCATAGCATATGAATTGCGTTTATATGTATAACTATAATTTGACAATACTTATTATTTGAGACCGTTTTTCCTCACAGTCTGTCTTCTACTTCATTTGTAGTTTATTTGGAAGTGTAGTTTTGAATGACAATGTAGTCCTACCTCAGTTTCCTCTACCTTATGGAGCACTTTTTGTTGTATAAAATGGTGATTGTGTTTACATGTGGTTGGCTTTGGAAGAAGACCGTTTGGTCGAAACGCGTCGCCATTAAACGCAATTCAAACACAGACCCTGGAGTGCGAGTCGTTTGTGTGGTTCCTGGGAGGTAGAAACTCTGGTCGGGAGCCCTCTCAACCATACTTCCGAGTTTTTCCGGCACCGGGGACTTGCACCAACCTCGAGAGGAAGAGAGCGAGTGGAGTCGGAAAGCCTTTCTGACAAACCGGCCCTTGGGTCACGAAACTTGCTCCGACCGCCTGATCTGGACCCAGGTAATCGACTGCTGCTGCCGAAGACCGTTGCCGGGGGTGCGGTTGCGGAGACGAGCTACGGGAGTGGCTTGTTACCGCGCCGATCGCTTCCTGGCTGTGGACTCGGATTGCACGCAGGACACCGGAGGGTTTGAAAACTGATTAATCGGACAGAGGTACCACGCAGCCATTCGTAGAAGGCGGCGCAGCAGGGTTTTGGACTGTGTTGAAATAAAAAAGCATTGGTACCTACGAGAAAGAACGGGACGCCTCGAGACAAAACCATGACGAGGGGCTCACAGAAAGCGGCGGCGGCCGCTGCGGCAACTACAACCCAGAAAAACACCACGGGAAGTGAAATAAACACTAATGCTGAATCAAATAGCACGAACACGAGCACTAACGCGAGTGCAGTAACATTGAGTCGCCGTGCAGGCAGGATGGATGAGGCACGATCTCTATTCTGTGAGGATGAAACGGCAAACACAGGACCAGCCAACATCAATGAAACGGTGACAACTACACCGGATAAGACAGTAAAAGAGATGCTGTTTCAATATGAGAAGCTTTTGAAAAAAGAAATCAACAGGTGGTGGGAGGTAACTTCGCTGAACAACTATATAGAAGTGGGGAGGGTGCCAAGGGGCCTCAGAATCATGATTACCCCAACATACCAGAACCCCCACCCGAAGCTGATTTCGGATTGGTCTGAATTAATGGCAGGGACCTGCAAGAATATGCTTGGCCTTCTGTCAAAATATGCGGGCATGGAGCTGGAACAAGTGATTTCGGACATTGCCAAATTAAAAGCCGAGTTGGATAAACTTGATGCCAAGGAAGAAATAGCCAAAGCCATTGAGCAAATGGAGAAGAGGCTTGAAAAGTATGAAAATGAGATGAAACAAAAGAAGAAGACCAAGTTTTTAAGAGACAAACAAGACTATGCCAGTGGGCAAATTCTTACTTTTGGAAAGAAATATGATGCAGCAATTAAACAATTTAAACAACTGGCAGGGCAACAACGAAATGTGACGGTCTCCGAATCTGGATCAGAAAACTATTCGGACCTTGAAGAAGTTTTGGATACAAGCGGAAGGAGTATTCTTTCCTTTAAACCTCTGGAAGAGTATGATTTTTTACAGTCAACACTGACATTGAGGGCAAGACCACCAAATCGAACCTACGGAAGAGGAAGAGGAGGAAACACAAGAGGAAGACAACAAGGCGCGGGGGGAAGCAGCACAAGAGGAGCAATGTCGCATGGGAATATGCTACGACAGAACAAGCAACAATGATGGGTGAGCCCAATTTGACTATTGTTAACATTTCCTCCCACGCTTTGGCTGAGGCTGAAAAATCGGTCTTGGAGTTGGGCTTGACTTTCTGCCCGACAGCCAACTTCGATTACAGCCAAACCAGGATTGATGTTTTCCTATTTGTCCGAAAATTGAAACTGATGAAAATGTTCGCACTAAAGAAAAAACGTGCTTTAGAACATAGGAGCAGTGATACTATTTGGAGCACACAGGTGTCAAAAGACTTACAGATACAGGATGTTGACAGCTTGGCGAGTGCATTTGAGTTGTGTGGAGAAGATGTGAGTGGTTTGGATGATGTGGAAATATTGGAGAGGATGGGATTGACACTAGGAGGGAGAAGTATTACGAACCATAGACCTAAATCCACTTTCAACCCCACCACTCCCCATGACAACCTGGAAACCTTTCATGAGATAGTCAATAGAGATCTTCTTGTCTTGTGGGAAAAGAGTAAGAATAGACATGCCCACAATCTGACACCGCAGCAAAGGGAAGCGCTGAAAACTCTCAATGCTGATCAAAGCTTCATAATCAAACCCTCAGACAAGGGTGGCAATGTTGTTTCATGGGATGTCAATCTGTACAGACAGGAAGCTAGGAAACAACTAGAGCTATCAGGAAACTATAGAAGGGCGAACAGGGAGGAATATGTGATGAGTATTTCTACTTACCATGATAAGCTGAAAAATTGGAGAGGCAGGAATCTGTTAGCTGAATCTGAGTTCAGGTTCCTGCGTGTACAACACCCGGTCTCCCCCTGTTTCTATATGCTGCACAAAGTCCTCAAGAACAGGGACGACCCACCTGGAAGACCAATTGTATCGGCCAATGGTAGTCTCCTTGAAAGTACCTCTATTTTTCTGGACACCTTTCTCTTTCCATATGTTTTGAATCTCCCCTCATACTGTAGAGACAGCACTGATTTTATCTCTAAGATTGAGGGTATCAGATGGGAGGACAGTTTCTGTATGGTTACGATTGACGTGGTCTCTCTGTACACGTGCATTAAACACATCGATGGTCTGAGAGCTTGTAGACACTTTATGAGGGACCGATCAATATTCTACCTTAACCAGACGGAAATGCTATTGGAAATGCTGGAATTTTGCCTCACAAATAAATTCTTCTTGTTTGAAAATATCTGGTACAAGCAGGAAGTTGGGACTGCTATGGGGAGTTCTTTTGCTCCAAGTTTTGCATGTATGTTGATGGGATGGTGGGAGGAACAAATTCTATGGTCTGAGGACAATGTTGATGTTACCCGCCATATTGTATTTTACACCAGGTACATAGATGACATCTTTTTGATTTGGGATGGAACAAGATCTGATTTGAACAAATTCCTTCTTAACAGCATTAAAAATGATGTGAATCTTAGATTCACGAGTAAGGTAGATCCCTTAGAAATTGACTTTTTGGATGTCACAGTCAGGATAGTGGAAGGGATGATTGAAACAGACCTATACAGGAAACCTACTTCCGGGAACAGCATATTACATGCCAAAAGCCACCACCCTAGCAGCCTGAAGGACAGCATTCCGTATGGAGAGTTCTTAAGAGCCAAAAGAAACTGTAGCTCCAATGATAACTATGAAAAGGCGCAGGACACTATGATTCAAAGATTCAGAGTCAGGGGTTACTCAGACCAGACATTACTGACAGCTAAGGAAAAAGTGAAATCGAGAAAAAGGGAATCACTTCTGAACAAGAGAGTTACTAAACATCCCAATAATTCGGGGTGTAGTAACGTCAGGATGATTACAACATACAATGTTGAAGCAGGCGGTGTAAGAGGAATTTTGAAAAGGCATTGGCACATTGTCAAAAGTGATCCTACTATTGGGAAACTAGTCAACAGCTCACCACAGGTTACTTATAGAAAGGCACGATCTCTTAAGGACATGCTTGTCAAGAGTTACTTTGAGGGCCCTGTGAAGAAAAAGAACTGGCTTAAAGAACAAAAAGGCTTCTATAAATGTGGGAAATGTAAAGCCTGTGTTACCAGTAAGAATGTTAAGTCCTATCCACTCCCCACGGGAAAGACTGAGAGTATAGGCAAATTCATGAACTGCAACACTGATCACTGTGTGTAAGTAATTATGTGTCCATGCTCAAAGTTCTACATTGGAAGTACCATTTTCCCGATAAAAAAGAGAATCCTTGAACACATGAGAGCTATCAAAAATGTTGATATGTCCTATGCTACCGCTCGACATTGGTTGCGGGTCCACAACAGTGATGTTAACCAATTTTCCTTTTTTGGTATTGACAGGGTCCCAGCAAACCCCAGAGGGGGCAATCGTCTTAAACAGCTGCGTGTCCTGGAATCCCGCTATATCATCCGCCTGGATTCGAGGAACCCCTTTGGCCTGAACGAGGATGAAGAACTGTCTGTGCACATTGGCTAAAACCTTATGTTGAGCCGAAAGATCTGCCTTTATACTGCACCAGTTCAACCCATGTCCTATTTAGCTCTTTTGCCCAGATCCCTCAATTTGGGCGTCTGTGTTTGCCCCCTTCCCTCACTCACTTGAATCCTGCGCAGAGAGGGCTCTCTCTGACGCGAGTGGGTTAACTTCATCTTTACCTTTGAACTTGAATATTGGATCGTAGTTACTAACTTTGCCAAATCCATCTTCCGTTAGACATGGGAGCAATTTTGCACTAATACAATGAGAAATGATTTTTCCTGCTCTACTATGGGTACCTTTTGTAAATTCCACTAATTTTAATTTTCACAATCACACCTATGTGTCTGACTCTGACATGTCTGGCTAGGCAAATATCAGGCAACACAGGGTTCACTTTTTATAGTTCACGGGGCTGAAAGAAGTATTTTGGTACCCTCTCACCCTTTTATTTTTCTTTACTTCTTTTAGTTTGCATAAAATGGCTCCTACATAACGTTGGAGAAACCCGTTACGGACTAGGGGGTAATCCCCTTCCCCGCCTTAGAGGAGGGGAATATTCACTGTTTAAGTCTTTATGGCTTCAAGACTACCATTCAAAAAATGGATCTGCAGAATTGTGAATTGGCCACTTGGCCGTGATGCGCTAACCTAATATGAAATTTTCAATTTCAGCTCTACCCTATGGGTTTGGGGCTGGCGTAAATTGGACAGATATGGGTGACAAAATCTATTGGTCTCAAAATTTGTGTTGTAAATAATTTGGGATGAATTTTGGCCACTATATACATTTGATACCTAATGACAGCATTGAATGGTATAACCACATGAATTGTGCATTGTTTAAATATGAGAAGCTGAATGTTCGTATTCAATTATCATGCTGTTTTTTGATCTTTAATTTCAAATATTTATTTCATCCCAAGCCATAGCATATGAATTGCGTTTATATGTATAACTATAATTTGACAATACTTATTATTTGAGACCGTTTTTCCTCACAGTCTGTCTTCTACTTCATTTGTAGTTTATTTGGAAATGTAGTTTTGAATGACAATGTAGTCCTACCTCAGTTTCCTTTACCTTATGGAGCACTTTTTGTTGTATAAAATGGTGATTGTGTTTACATGTGGTTGGCTTTGGAAGAAGACCGTTTGGTCGAAACGCGTCGCCATTAAACGCAATTCAAACACAGACCCTGGAGTGCGAGTCGTTTGTGTGGTTCCTGGGAGGTAGAAACTCTGGTCCGGAGCCCTTTCAACCATATATATATGTATATATATATATTTAAATAATCTTCCCGGCTGCCGGGTCCTGTATCTCTGCTCCTGCTCTCCTGCATCCACCTCCAGGAACAGAAAGCACAGCCAGGCTCCCCCGACCAACCACAATACAGCTTTTTGATTGGTCTGAGTGCTCAGCCAGGGGCTAGAGGGGTGGGTATGCTCTCCACGCAGGCTGTAATGCAGCCTGCATAGAGAACAGGGAAAGTGTGCATGACTGTTTTGGCCGTCCTGTGAGGACACTTAGGAGTGGGCAAACAACTCCTCCCCTGCCATGCTCTGAAAGCAGACCAGCCCGACCACCCACCTGCCGGCAAAGCAGCACAAAGCATAAAATGATAATAAGTTAAAGATATTATCATTTTATGTTTCATACTTTGCACTGCTTAAAGACAGTAGGGCAATGGACCTCTGCCATAGCGAGGAGCCACCACTCTTCAGAAGCCTTGTCGATCCTAGACGAGTCTCTCCTTGATTGAGATCTTAGCCCATATTTTGTTCAATTCGTCCTTGAGTGTTCTATTGCTAAAGTCAGCTCTTCTCGAGTCTGTGGAGTCCAACCCCTTTTTTCTAAGCAGGACCAGTAGCTTCAGTATTTCTTCACATCTTACATGTCTAACTAGCAGCATTGTGCTGTCCTCCTTCCTACACAGAGGGTCTGATTTATCGACACTTTGTGCTGCTATAAAGTCACCCAAAGTGACGCAAGCTGATGAAAAGGCTTGATTTATTGTTTACATTCCAGCAGAACACAATTGATTTGTACTGAAAAACAACCACATGGTAACACAAAGTAGTGCTATTCATTACTTTAACTGAAGGGGATAGGGATTTGCACCAAAAACAATCCATCTCCTGAAGGCAAGCGCAAAGTAGGAGAAATGTTTTTGTTCCTCCTAACTCTGCATGAGCACTGCACTGTATAGCACATATATGAAGTGAGAACATGTTTTACAGTTAGTCTCAGGATAGTGTTTTATACTGGAAGAGTACCCTTCTCATAAAAAGCCTATGACACTCAAACACATATCTTTGCACTATCTTTGTAGATATGGTGCTGTCTTGCTCTTTCCCTGTTACACAACACAGTGCGGCAACTTTGGCCACTGCGTTGTATGAAAATTCTCTCAGTTGGGACTGATGAGCTTTTTCTAGAAGTTTAATGAGTATGATGTACTAGCTAATGTGTTCTAGTACCTATGTAAAACTTTGGGCACTGGTGAAAAGCCAGAACATATTAATGTTCCCTTCATATTAGGTATCCCCCCCAAACTAATGCACCGACCACTCTTATAGGTATTTCCAAAGGCTCTTACAGATGAATGTGGGGGAGCAGCAAAATGTCAGTGAGATGTTTACTTGGAGGGAACAGGCAAGACATCCCAAGCGGGGTCACGCCGTTATTGACAGCCAGATCAGTTTAGTAACGCTGGTGTTGAAAGGATAAATCATGTATTCAATTTGTATTGAGCTCGTGAATCAACTTCAGAGTACCTGAGGCAAAAACCTTGGGTGCTGCTAGAAGAAAAGTGAATCTGAACTGGTTTACTGATACCCCATTTAAGCTATCCTCTAAGCGAATGCCTTACACACCTCAGGGCCCAATCTGTGGGAAGTGAAGTCCCCAGTTATTTCTCACTGAATACGTTCGAATAGGAGGATCAGTAGAATCCATTGCCGTTGGTTCTTGGAACTGGCATTTGCTACTGCCTTACCCGCTTCCCTTTATCCGTCTCTCAATGTCATGGTGAGCAGTTTAGTAGCTCTAACCTTTGGTGGGATGCTGTGAACCCCTCCTTCCGTCCAGTAGGAAATATGCGGATAGAGGAAAAAGAACCCACATGGCAACTCAAAATAAAGCTTTGGTTTATCCTCAGGGCTCTTCAATTCTTCTCTTATACATCAACTGGGTTCTGTCTCTCACAGCAGCACCCTGGTTAGGGGCATTAAAGACGATCTCTTCACTGTACACTGCTTGCTGGGTGGGACTGGGCAGTAGCATCACCACTCTGATAATCTGCAGATGCCGTGTTACCGCCGGGGCACCAAGTCCACATAACAGCACTCACAGCAGCTGCACCTTGGAGTCTCGAGTTGACTTCATGCAGGTACTTCCTTCTCATCCAGAACTGGCAACTTTAGGGTTTTATTCAGGTCTAGAGTATATTTATGAAATCTACAGAAGAAAGGCCAGGATTCAAGCCTCTGGCCCAGTCTTTTCTTCAATGTTGGTGTATGGTGCTTCACTCAAGTCAAAAGCTGAACTATCTTCCTTACTCACATGACTTGCTTATTTGCAGAATAAGTACCAACAGGTCAAAGAGGCACTTGTATATTTTGCAGCACTTGAACATTTTGAGGGAGCCCACAAGATGCCTGTGCATCTTTCTAGTTTCAAGAACCAGTCCCATGGAAAGGAATATTTGAGAATACCTATGTCTCAAACTTCATGTTTTCACCACATGACGGAATTTCTTCTGTTCTAAGGCTCTAGAATGGTAAGTTGGTGAGCGTGAGTAAGATTAGGCATCCCATTGGACAATTTACTGTTGCTAGGAGGACATCCAGCGAGACTTTTTAACACGCTGGTCATGAACAGTAGCAACCATTTGCTGTCAGAAGGCTGCTGCTCAAGTTAAAAATGTATTAGAGCGGTAGCAAAATTAACTCAAGTAGCTTCGTCTTTTGGTACACCATGTGGTGGTGTTTGCGCTGATTTTTCAGCACAGAGTGGGCTATTAGCTCTAAATCACAGTGCAAGCAGCACAACATGCCTATTTCTGCCCATTTGCGGAACTTCAAGGAACCTCGCAGAGTTTTTATGTAACTCAGCAGAATAAATCGCTGAGTCAAATTTGCAAATTCCACCACACCTACTGGTATGCCAGAGGGATGGACTGGTAGCATGTTCCTTTCTATAGGTGACAGCAGTGGACATGACCTTGGCCAAATCATTTGTGTTGCTGTTGCATCTTGTAGGCCACAGACACACCTATCAAAACTGGCTCAACTTTGTAGGGAAGAACACACAGAGCACATTCATATTCCATTGAATGTGTTGTCATTTGAGCAAGATACACAACAAACTAGGCTACCCTTGCTTATGCCGGTAGGGGTAAAGGAAGTAGCAATGAATGGTACGTGTAGGGGGAAAAGGAGAATCATCTACCAGTTAAATATAGAGCGGTCTCAATTCCAACTTCTTAGTTTGTGAATATACAGGAGATGAAGACCCACCATCTGGGCTTCACTAACTCCTCATTTGCATGTAAATATTGCACTCAGGAGGGTCTTCCACTTATGACAGACTGCACAGATTTAAAAGGGCCAGCAGGTAACGTAGCTCACCAGGAGTGCAGGTAGTATATATCCAGTGATCAGTTTCTTACTTTGAGCCAGGCTACCAGGTGAGGCACACGGACACTCATTTATGGGGACCAACACTTATTTTTCCTCATCAGACTTTTATTCAGAGCACAAGGGAAAAACACAAAAGGGAGAAGAAAGAGGAAGAAAGGATGGAAACACGGTGTCAAACATGAGATATCCCACTTAAATGAATGCATTGACAGGTTGCTAGCTTAGGGGCAGCTCTGAAACAATGATCAAAATAGCCCCCTTCAGTATTTTTATCCCACCCCGCTAATCTTCCCCTCCAGAAAAAACCCTGGCTTCAGGCATCTACGACGTTCTAGCCAGCCCAGACTGCAAATGCTGAAGTTGTTCAATCTCTATCTAAAAGGTTTAAACCCTTGTGAAGCTTACATGGGCTTGATGCCGTAGATGGACAATCGTCAACCGAGACTGAGCAACAGGGTGTAAGATCACAGGATTTGTTTGTCAACCTTATTCCCTTATCTGGAAAATTAGAACCTGCTCCTTCACTTAGCCCAGTTATCTGCCCAGAAATCAGTAGTGCCCTACATCTCAGTATTTGTAAATAAGGGAACCCGGTCACGATTAAATTCTGCCACTAAATTCGGCCAGTCTCTAGTGGAGCTGGTAACGTTCTTTCACCAGGGAAGCTAGAACCTGCTCCCCCCTCTAGCATAACATCCACTAAGATGGATCCTGCATGTTTGAGGGTACTTTTATGGAATACTCAAGGCATGGGACTAAGGGTGATGACGATCTCTGGCGGAGGACATTCCTGGGCTCTCAACTGATTGCCCTAAAAGAGACATGGGATACAGGCGAAGGTTTTTACCTGGATGGGTTTACCTCATTTGTTAAGTATGCAATCCCCTTGAGACCAGTATGCTAGGGGAGGTCTTTTTTTTATTGATTTCTCTTGATTTAGGTTGTAAAACGAGCCACTAAGAGTGCCAGTTTCTCCATATTTTAGCAGTAAAGCTGTTTTTTAAGAATCACTACCTTTACTAGTAGTACATTTTTATAATTCTTTCACCAGATCCTTTGTGATTGAACATTTAGCTGCCCTGGAGGGTTTCCTTGACACCTATAGAAAAAGTAAATGCACCTATTTTGAGATTTTAATTTTGGGCGATTTAACACACATGTGTGTAATTTATTTTTTTATAACTCTTTTTATTGGTACTCGCATGATGATATTAAAGATGGAGTATACATATCAGTGTTACATTCGGTTTTACAGATAACATTCTGTTCCTTTTGCCTTTGGTATTGATAGCAAGGGATAAGAGGAAGGAAGAGAAGGAAGACAGGCACCAAAATTCACAATCTCTATATTACAGTCCTCTGTAATTCTGCCATGCCGCCCCCCAGATTTTCCCCCCCTTTTTGGGGTACCCTCTGCTCTTATATATCATGCTTTCTGCTTGCCAACACCAATTTAGGTCTTCCATCCAATCATCCACTGTTGGGACTGTGACCGCCCCCCATTTCCGTGCCACATTCCTTTTAGCCACTGCTGTGGCCAATGTCAGCCACTGTCTTTAGTGTTTTGGCCAATCATCATTTTCAGCCGTAACTAGCAGGAACCACTTGGGCTCCAATGCGACATTGAAGCTGACAACTGACACCATGGTGTCTGCAAAAAGCTTGCCAATATGCTGGGATGATCAGACATTCCCATATCAGGTGGTAAAGAGTCCCTTCTGGCCCACACCCCCTGTGGCACTACAAACATTCAAATCTTTCTATTCGGTGCAGCACTGTCCTGGGTAATACACCATATGTTCCACTTTCAACTGTATTAGTCTAAATTGTGCATGTATTGCAACTTCCCTAGGGCTCTGGAGCACCTTCCTCCAATCCTCTTTCTCCAAGGGGCCAACATACTGCTCCCGAGTTATTCTTAGGGTTCCCAGAGGGTCGGGCATTGTTTCTTAATTTCTTATAGAAAAGGGAAACCGTTTTAGTTTGTAGGTGCTCTGTCAAGATCCTATCCACGAGAGGCGAGGAGGCCCCCAGAGCATCACCCTCTCTTAGGTGTTTCCTCACAGCATGGCCCAGTTGGAGGTATCTGAGCCATTCCCCCTTCCCTAAATCATGTTCTGTTTGCAAAACCACAAACAACATGTATGCTACCCCCTCCATATGTCTCCCAGCATCTCCAGTCCCAGCAGGTCCCATTTGGTGAAGCCCTTTAATTTGCTTACTTCCTTCAAACGGTCCCCCGCCCACTGGGGTGTCATCCAGTGAGTTTGTCTTCCCATCCCAAATACTTTGTCGCTGCTTTCCAGGCTTTTACTATCGTCATCGTGTGGTGTTGAAGGGTTTTGTCAGCCTGTTTAGTATATAATACTACCTGTGGTCCCTTCTCACCCATGGCCACTGTGTCAACCCTGTACGCCGGGTCTGATCTATCCTCAAATGTTCACCCCTTTATGTTCACCAGTTGGGCCACCCAATAATAGCAACGACCATCCTGTACTGCTAGACTTCCATCATAAATTAGTTTGCTTACTTCCTTCAAACGGTCCCCCGCCCACAGGGATGTCATCCAGTGAGTTTGTCCTCCCATTCCAAATACTTTGTCGCTGTTTTCCAGGCTTTGACTACCGTCATCGTGTGGTATTGAAGGGTTTTGTCAGCCTGTTTAGTATATAATACTACCCTTGGTCTCTTCTCACCCATGGCCACTGTGTCGACCCTGTCTGATCTATCCTCAAACATCCACCCATTTATGTTCACCAGTTAGGCCGCCCAATAATAGCAACAAACATCCAGTACTGTTAGACTTCCATCATAAATTTGTCTCTGAAGTTTACTCAAAGCTAATCGCGGAGTCACTCCACTCCACAGCAGTGTACGCAGCTCTACGTTGACCCGTTTAACATAAGAGGGAGGTAACTCATAAGGGGTATTGTGCACTGCATACAGCAATCTGGGAAGTGCCATCATCTTAAACATAGCTGCCCGGCCCATTATAGTCAGGGGGAGGGTCTGCCAGTGTTTAATGTCAGACGTAGTCTGTCTAATTGCTGACCCAAATTTTCTTGTTGGAATTCTTAGACATCTTTTTTTATGTGGATACCCAAGTTTTTAAACCTGTTTTCTTCTATGGGCGCGTTACATCTGGACGTCAAGACAGGCCTACTTCCCGCCAGAAGGTATAACAGTGACTTGTACCAGTTAATACAATACCTAGAGTACTCACCATATATTCAAAAGATCTGCAGTATTCTTTCTATGGACTGTCTCAGTTTCATCACATACAGGAGAATGTCGTCCGCAGATAGAGAGATACAGTATTCCCACTCCCTCCCTATCAGTATCCCCCAATATTAGGGGCTCCTGTCTCACCCATGCAGTTAGGGGCTCCAGGGCCAATGCAAATAAAATTGGAGACAGCGGGTAACCCTGTCTATTTCCTCTTCTCCAGGCAAACACGTGTGATACAGTCGTGTTTAACTCACCCTGGCCAGCGGTTGTTTGTAAGTCTGACCCAGTTTATGAAATTAGGGCCCTTTCCCAGACATTAAAGAACTGCAAAAAGGTCCACTCCACACTTTCAAACGCCATTTGTGGAAGCTTTGGCAGCAAAATGTCACGTAGGAAATCTGCACAGTCCTCCACCGTGCTCGTGAAACGGGAAGCATAGATTACCCCATAATAGTCAGTGGATTCCTCTGCTATCTCGACCCCTGTGTGATATTTTTCTCCCCCATTGCCCACTAGTCTGGGGACCCATCCCCTACTCATCTGACTTTTATCAAGCCAAGCCAGAGGTTTACTTTCCTTGTCTCCTACTTCATATAGTGTGTTGAGTGGCTAGCGCCTGCACCCTGGCACTCTCCTCTAATAAGTCTAGTAGTTCTTTTTGTCTCACCTGTAAATGTAGCCTATCAGTCTTCGTCTGGGGATTTGCACCTGATGCTCAGCCCTCCAGTTGCATTATTTCCATTTCTAGGGCAATACATGTAGTGTTTTTTTCTTTCTTGAGGGCTCCAATTCTCACCAGGGCGCTGCCTCTGATAACTGCTTAAAAAGCCTCCCAAAGGGTCAACGAAGAGGCAACTGTCGCCACAATGTCTGTGATGTAGTGTTCTGTCTCCTGCCTCATACAGTGCACAAAATCCTCATCATTGAGGAACCATGGATCTACCCGTTGCGGCAAAGTGTGGTCCCTTACAGGGCCCACTAGTGAAGCCTCAACAGGGGAATGGTCCGTCACCCCATGTGCAACATGCTTAGCATCTATGAATTTTCCGAGCCCCGAGCACTGCGTGACTAAATAGTCAAGTCTAGACAGGCTACCTGCCACAGCGTACAGGTGCGTACATTGCTTTGCATCTGGGTGTTGGCATCTCCATATGTCACCCAAACCCATTGCGTTAAGAAAATTCCCAAATGTACCCTCCTGCCTAGTGGTGCTTGTACTCGAGGGCCCCCTCCAGCCACATCTAGGTCTGATGATATGATGTCATTCATGTTGCCACCCATAATCAGTCTGCCTTCTGGTAGTTGGATCAACAACGCACCTAAACCTCTATTGTGGCTGCTTGTAATTTGGGGGGAATATACTGTACAAATATTTAATCTTAGCCCTTCCCATGTCCCGCTCACTGCTGTGTACCGACCAAGGGGGTCTGTCTAGGTCCCGTTAGTCACGAGGGTGAAAGCCTTCCTGTTCAAAATACTCACTCCCCTAGAACTGGAGGTGTACCCAGTGTGTGTGTTACTAAAGCATACCCAAACCTGTCAAGAGTTTTGCAGTAATTTCCTTTGATGTGGATTTTCTGTAGAAGAACCACATCTGGTAGATGCCTCTTAATAAATTGCAGGACTGTTGTTATTTTTAGCTTGCCATTCATCCCATTAACATTCCAAGACCAAACTTTCAATAGGGACTTTTTGAGCTTTTGATTAATCATTTGTGATAGACCGATAGTCCAGTACTCCGGCCGGGGCGGGCAATATTGGCATAGCCGACTTCCCATCTCTCCCTTTGACTTTAACTGTTGTGTCATACCTAACTGAGAACTTCCCCTCCCGCCAGCCCCCCTCCCCCACCCTGCTTTTAAGGTTATGAAGCCCCCAACTCTCAAACCGGCAGAGCACCAGTCACCCTTTATCTTGCATATCAATAATAAATAGAGAATAGTAATATTGGGGGCTGTTCAGCTTAAACTGACCAAATTTGCAAGCTCTTTCATGCCCTCATCCCACCAAGCCCACCCTCTGTAATTAGCCGCTTTAGTCGCACCAGAGTTAGTCCGACCAATGTTTCGCTCAGGCCAGAGCCAATGTCTCAAAGTTCTGCACGCTTTGCTAGTTCTATATATGCAGCGAGGACAGGTCTTTCTTACCTTTGTCTCAATGTCGCCTCTTCACTCCAGCGCTGCCCCTGTGCCCGACTGATCCTCAGGTCCTAGAGAAGTGTCCTGCCATTCCTCTCCAGAGCTGGCTCCCTAGTCTCCTTTGAATCGCCTTCCTCTATGCCCTCCTCTGCAATGTGTATCCTTTCCAGGGCCTCTGCCGCCCATGTGCCAGCCCTCCAGCCACCCCAGGCTTCCTCCGGGTCGTAAAGTGCCATGTCTTTCCTTCTGCTATTACACGCAATTTGGCAGGAAAAAACATCATGTACTTAAGATCTTTGGACCTTAGTTCTTTTTTCACTGGTTCAAAGCTTCTCTGCCTCTGTACTTGTAGGGGGAAATCGGGAAAGAACCTGATGCAGGTATTTTGGTACTGTAGGTCACCTTTCGATCTTGCCGCTTGCCCAATAGCATCTCTGTCACGGTGAATCCTGGCTATGATGGTGCACGGCAGAGCCCCTGGTTTAGGGGCTGGGATCGGTGCCCTGTGTGCCCTTTCGACAGAGAAGAACTGCGGTAAGTGGTGAGGCTGCAGTTTATTAACTATGAGATCGTCAATAAACACGGGAGAGGAGTTGGCCTAACGGCTAGGATGGTCGAACTTGAACTTAGGGAAGTGGGTTCTAGTCTTGGCAATGACGCTGAAAATGCTTTGATTCTGGGCAAATCACTTAATCTCCCTGTGCCTAACAAAAATGAATGTGTCCTCATGTAATGCAACTGTTGCTATGTAAAGCGCTTTGATACCCGATTTGGGTCAAGTTCGCGTTATATAAAACTCTGTAAAAAATATAGGGCAGGGCTTGGTCCCTCCACGCGTTACGGGACCCCGACTTCTCATATATTATTTCTTCCAGCCTGTCCTTCTTGATCCTCAAGCCGCTTCGCCATATGTGCTGTCTCCTGCGTTATGCACCTGTTCTTCCAGGCGTTTTGTTTTAGACTGAAGTTGTGTGATTTGAGTCTCGGTAGTTGACACCTTCTTTCCTAATTTAGAAAGGTCTGCCCATATCAAGGTGAACTCAGTGGACACTAAGTCTATTTTTGGCTCTAGGGAGCCCTTGACATCCTGGATTGCAGCCATATTGGCAGCAAATGAGGATTCTTCAGCCCCTCCTTTGTCTCCCATGTTAAGTGGAGGTCTTGTGAAGGCATAATTGTCAAGTTTGTTGGCTTGGATGGGTCTTGTTCCTTTTGATTTCCTATCTTTACCTTGTCTGCACCCAGAATGTCGAATGTGGGTCCACTCCCTCGCCATGTGCTGAATACTCTGCAGGAGGGGGATTTGCCCTGCACCTGTTATTCTATTACCCACTGGAGTGTCCACTCGGTCACTTGGTCTGCAAGGGTCTGTGCACTCTACTCACCCCTGATCCCCAGAGGATTCATTCGAAGTGAGGAGAATAATTTTGCAAACTTGCAGAGCCCTTCCTTCACAAGCCTGTTGGTAGTCCCTGCCCTGTAATTGGCCTCAAGCAGCCCAGAAACCTGCTCTCAGCCACCTCACCACCTGCTCTATGGGGGGGAGGGTGTGGTGCTTTCATGCTCTGGGAGCACTTTGGTGATTGCCAGTCTACTCTGTCAGGCACCTGACGTTCTTTGTCGCCACTCCAGGCCCTTGTTCCACCAGACTGTTTGGCCTGTATGCCTGCTATTTGGTCTTGCCTTGGCAGTTACCGTGTATGTTTCTTACGGCCAGGACCGGCACTCTTCTTTGATGTTGGTTAAAGACGGGGGAAATTGCCCCTTCCTCCACGTACCTTGGGCCCAGTGGACTGGTTGTTTCCACCGTTTTGGTGACCTACTGCCTGCCTAAAGCGGTCCCGCAGAACTTCGGGCCTCACCCCTCCAATTCAGTTGGCATACAGGGTCTCTCAGGCAGATGCCTCTGTTGCTGCCCCAGACAGTCTCCCTTCGGTCCGCTTCTCACCCTTGGTCAGGCCGTGGAACCTCCTACCGACCACTGCACCACCAGCCCGTATCTAGATCAGATTTCTGCTGGTCCGAGCCTCACCGCATTGCTGTGTCTCCAGGCTCGCCCAAATCCAGTGCGACGGAGGTCTATTAGCTCACCCTCCACCTCTAGGCCAGGGACTCCGCCATAGTATGGGTCCAAGGGACAGAACCCTCCAGTTCAGGCAATAACTCCCTCCCTCCTGCCATGGTATTTCTCACCCGCAGCCAACCATTCAGCACGCAGTATTCCCCGGCTTCCGCAAAGGTTGTGCATGTGTCTCTCCAGAGTTTTGGCAGCTGCCGCCCACAGCGCACCCGCTGATCTCCAGTGCTGTACACCGCTTTCAGGATCAGCGGGTATGGTATTTGGCGTTTGGCTACTTATGTCTGCTGGTAGGTTGCGGCTTGAATATGGATTTTGCTGAATTACTGGGGCTTGGTCCGGAGCTCCACTAGCCTGCGGACATCTTGGTCGATGGCTAAACCATGACCCCATTTGTGTAATCTTTTTTTTTAAACTTCTTTTTATTAAAAGGTGTCAGCATCTCC
Source organism: Lissotriton vulgaris (assembly GCF_964263255.1). NCBI lineage: Eukaryota > Metazoa > Chordata > Amphibia > Caudata > Salamandridae > Lissotriton > Lissotriton vulgaris. The sequence continues at coordinate 1,312,683,917 of NC_141695.1, forward strand.
AAACTCTTACATAAGCATAGATTGAGGTACATGTTTTCCCAGTGGCTTACACAATCTATCTGCGGCTCATAGACATTTTGTAGTAAACATGAGTCCGCCTGTAAAATTCGCCTTCTCCCCACCCCCTCCCCACCTAACTATTCAATGCTCCCCATACCCCCTGGCAGCGGTCTTCAATCTGTGGGGCGCGACCCCCAGGGGGGTTGTGGAGTCCTGGGAAAGGGGTCGCAGATTCTGCAGAGTGCAGTTCCTGGCATTGGGCTGAGGGTGCTCACGGCGGAGGCCTAATTAACACCGAGGTATGAAAAACATCAACGCCTCATTAACAAGTAAAAGGTCTTTTAAATTCAGAAAAAGTATGGAAGGTTAACCTCTATCTGAATTGCACTATTTATGTATACAAGTCTCTGATAAACAGCACATTCACATTTGCTTGAGCTACCATAGGCTACCTCGTGACCCGCCGTTTTAAATTGAATTGATTTTTTAACCAATGAACTGTTTACATATGTATTTTATCTCTGTACTTTTATGACTGAATTTACCTACAGTCGAATAAAGAAATATTGAATTGAATTGAATTGACCTGTCAAGTACTTGGGTGTGACTGTGTGTGTGTCCCTGAAGCTGTTACAGCCGGGCTCACATACATGAGCTGGGGGGAGCTGGGGGGCTGGGGGAGTGGCTGTAGTGTAGCCCTTTGAGTTCAATGGATGTTGTGCACCTGGAGCTGTGGGTCCCGTGACACGTCCCCCGCCCCCAGCAGGGAGGCACAGAGATGCCCTCCCATGAGTGGGAAAGAAGAAGGAAGACGACGCAGAGAAATACTGATCACCCCCCCCATGAGAGAGGCACAGAAAAGGTGGGTGGATGAATGATGGGTGGATGGATGGATGAAAGGCTGAAGGATGGGTGGATGTGTGAAAAGGTGGGTGGATGAATGATGAGTGGATGGATGAATGAAAGGGTGGATGGATGAATGATGGATGTATGGATGGAAGGATGAAAGGGTGGATGGATGAAGGATAGATTGGTGAAGGATAGATGTATGGATGGAAGAATGAAAGGGTGGACGGAAGCATGGATGGATGAATGATGGATGGATGTGTAAAAAGATGGGTGGATGAATGAAGGGTGAATGGATGGATGAAAGGGTGGATGGATGAATGATGGATGTATGGATGGACGGATGAAAGGGTGGATGGATGAAGGATAGATTGGTGAAGGATATATGTATGGATGGAAGAATGAAAGGGTGGACGGATGAAGGATGGATGGATGAAAGGGTGGATGGATGAATGATGGATGGATGGATATGTAAAAAGATGGGTGGATGAATGATGGGTGAATGGATGGATGAAAGGGTGGATGGATGAATAATGGATGTATGGATGGAAGGATGAAAGGGTGGATGGATGAAGGATGGATGTATGGATGGGAGGATGAAAGGGTGGATGGGTGAAGGATGGATGTATGTATGGATGGGAGGATGAAAGGGTGGATGGATGTATGGATGGATAAAAGGCTGCATGGATGAATGATGCATGGATGGATGTGTGAAAAGGTGGGGGGATGAATGATGGGTGGATGGATGAAAGGGTGGGTGGATGGATGTATGGATGAAAGGGTGGATGGATGTATCGATGGGAGGATGAAAGTGTGGATGGATGAAGGATGGATGTTTGGATGGGAGGATGAAAGGATGGATGGATGAAGGATGGATGTATGGATGGGAGGATGTCAGGGTGGATGGATGGATGTGTGAAAGTGTGGGTGGATGAATGATGGAGGGATGTGATGAGATCTAACAGGCGCATTTATGGTTGTCAAAAGTTGATGATGAGGAGTACCAGTTTCTAGAAACTTTTGTCGGAAGGGGGTCCTTATGCCTAAAAAGGTTTTACAAGGGGGTCTCGGCATCAAAAAGTTTGAAGACCTCTGCCCTATAGTCTTCCCACCACTGCCAAACTTTCTCCTATTTCTTGGAGTGTCCCTGGCTGTCATTGATTGTATTTTCCGCGGCTCAGAACCAATCCATGTCCCTTTTCCATTGGGATATGTCTGGCGGCTAAATGGCCACCCATGCCACTGCAATGTTTCTCTTGGCGACCATTGCAGCCATCTGTAACCAGATTTTTTTATATTTAGGCCAATTATGTTCCCCAGAGACGCACAATATATGCCACCTGGCATCCAGAGGGACTTTCTGTTCTAGCACTTCCTACATAGTCCGAGCTACCTTCTTCCAATAGTTCTGTATGATCGGGCAGTCCCACAAAATTTGGAAAAATGTTCCCCTCAGAGCATACCCCCTTGAACATTCCTCAGTTAAAATGCACCCTAGCTTAAACATAAGTGTGATTGTGTAATAGGACCGATGCAGTATCCTCAGCTGGACCAGTTTAAATCATTCCCGGATTGCCACCACTTTAAGACTCTGCACCGCCTCTGCCCAATCATCATCCTCCAGCAATCCCACCTCGGAATCCCATGCCTCCCGCAACTTTACTAGTAGATCTGGTGAGTTGTTTATTATTTTCTTATATGTACAGGACAGTGTTTTTTCCGGAATTGGGTCCAACAATAACTTGTCTTCTATATTTGGGATTCTGATCCCTATCTTTAAGGTGCCTGTCCAACGCATGCTTCAATTGTAAATATGTATAGTGCTCCGTGGGTGCCAATTGAAAGTCTATCTGCAGTTCTGAAAACAACATCACTGCCTGCCACCGCCTCACATCTCCTAGGCGTATATTATCTATTAATTTCCATTACGAGAAGCCCTGTAGTCGACCCACCTCCCGGAGCATTTCACTAGTCCACAGAGGAGTCTGATCCTTCAGCCAGCCAGCCCAGCCCAAGAACCGATTAGCCTTGGCCCATACTGTCAGCACTGTCTGGGTATGCGGGGGCATTCCAGCCTGTCTCTTCCAGCCATATAGTGCTCTTAGGTATCCCTCGGCCCCCATTGCCCAGTGATCAACCCTGTACGCTGGATCATTCCGATCTGCAAAAGCCCAGTCATTAATGACCATTAGGTGTGATGCCCAGTAATACTTTTCGAAAGTCTGGGATGGCTAAACCTCCTTTGTATACTCCCTTCTGCAGCTTGGCCAATGCAATCCGTGCGCCCCCCATCCCCAGCAACGTTCTCAACTCACTATTGATGTTTCTGAAGAATTTATCTGGTATCTGACAGGGAGTGTTTTGTATGACATGAAGTAATCTAGGTACAGACATCATCTTGAAGAGGACTGCTCTTCCCATCAGGGAGATTGGTAATTTCCTCCAGTGGCTGACGTCACTCTTCAAGTGGTCCAGCCGCAGCTTTAGATTCCCCGCCAAAAATGATACTTCTGTTTTTTCTATTTGTATGCCAGGTATCTAAAACTATCTTTAATCTGGAGCTTGGAATCGGCACCCAGCTGTGGTGGTGGCCCACTCGATAAAATTTGCAGGAGAGACTTATCACAGTTGATTTGATACCTGTAGTACCCCTCAAAAAGTTTGAATATCTGGAGTAACCGGTTGATTGTAAACCGTGGTCTTGTTGCGTATAAGAGGACATTGTAGGCATATAACAATATCCTCTCTTCCCACTGATTTACCCAGTGGATACCTGATATTATCGTATCCCTTCTGACCCATGCCGCCAGTGGCTCGATCGCTAGTGCAAATAAGATCAGTGATATAGGGCACCCCTGCCTTGTGCCCTTCTGTAGAGTGAAAGAGCGAGACACTGAACGATTAACATGGACTGTGGCCAAGGACTGCATATTTAGCAACTTGATCCATGAGAGGAACTGGGGGCCAAAACCAAATCTCTTCTGGACTTCAAACAAATAGTTCCATTCAATACAATCGACCATTTGTGTAATCTTAAATGTACTCCAACTAAGGCCTATTGGGATTGTTTACCTTTGAACATACACTTTGAACATACAGAGCCAGGCACATGCTTAGAAGGGCTACTCTCAGCAAATAATTTGTATTGTCTAGAACAAACAGGGCGAATATTCCTGTTCCCACAATTACGGGCAGGGGATACTCTAGTATCATCGATTTCATAATGATCTCTGCATCTCTAGCTCCTGCAGTCTGTAGTTGAGTGATTTCTGGAGTAACTATAGTGACCATACCCCCTTATACTATGGGGCCGATTCACAGAACTAATTTAAGACAAAATCCTAAACTTACTACTTTTGGAATTCACAGCAGTTAGGATTTTGTCTTAAGTTTGTCTTAAGACAAACTTAAGACAGACTTAAGACAGACTTAAGACAGACTTAAGACAGACTTAAGACAGACTAAAGACAAACGTAAGACAAACGTCTGCATCGTGCTAAGTTACTTCCTTCAGATATTTGTTGGCACTGTAAATTGCATCCTGGGTCCTTACAACATATGTTATATGATTGCCTCATTATTGTGAAATTTTGGTCTGAAGTTTGGGACATAATATCGAAAATATTACCTATTCAAGAGGCTCTTTCTTATAAATTGTTAATTTGTAAATCAGTTGTGCTTACTTACCCTCTTACTGATTCTGAAGCAAAGTTGTTTGATGGTACCTGTTCTAATGCCAACAGGAAGTTAATGTTGGCTCTTAAACAAAAGGTAATAAAAATACTCCCTCGTGGCCTATCTATTAGTTCCATTACAGATTTAATCACCAATCAATCCTATTAATGCATCACATATATATAATACATATTTTCATGTGTACAATTGCTTAACAAAACAGAACCCTGGAAAACACATTAATACACCAATTTCATACAACCAATGAAGTACATTCAAACTCACACTCCATTCATTCAAACTGCATCTGAATTAGGGGGAGATTATAGATGGTGACAAGATCTCCACCACCAGATTGGATCTGATGTCCAGACAAGAGGAAGGCTAATCTGAACCAACGGTCAACGCGAGTTCCAGTAGTAAGAAAGATGAGACCCCCTTCATCAGGACCTTTCCAGATACCCACACAATTCTCCTAACAGCCAGGGATAAACAAACAGAGGAAAATGTAAAAGGCCAGTAGCCATCAGTCACTTTATTAGTCCAGATACTTGTCTTGTTTATTCTCGAAAGACTCTTCTTACACTGCGCCAATATATATACTTGTATTCTTTTTCCTTTTTTAAGAACGGCCTGTGCACAATAGGGACAGTATATTCTATAGCAGAAGCGCTTCTGCCAGGAAGATATGAGGGTGTAGCTGGATTCCCCTGCTATAGAATATACTGTCCCTATTGTGCACAGGCCGTAAGAGTCTTTTGAGAATTAACAAGACAAATATCAAGACTTATAAATTCAACAAGTGACTGATGGCTATTGGCCTTTTACATTTTACTCTGTTCTTTTGTTGTTCATGCTGTTTTTGATGGGGCTTTTTTCATAATAGACACAGACACTTTCTCTCTCTTAATGTATTGAATATTTTTTGGGCGTTTTAATCTGTTTTAATTGTCTGCTGTTATGGCTTTTAGTAGCTGAATAAAGTATTTTTGACTTGACAGTGTCAAACTGAGAAAGCAGGGATGAAAAATTCTCTGAGTACAATAACAGGGCAATCATTGTTTATTTAAGAAGCAAACACAGATATGGGGGTCTGCTGACCCTATGGTGAATAGGTGAATAGTTGTGTGAGTGGTGCTAGGCATCCTGACTGTGTGCCAGTGATAAAAAATAGAGCAGGATCTCTGTAGATTTGGGGACCTATTATGTACAGGGTGCACTTTCCCTGTTTGCGCCCAGTGCACCTTAAAACAGGTGTGCTGAGTGCACACAGGGATAGTGCACCCTATTAACAGGAATATGCTGCACCCAGGGCATCCGCCAACTCGTGCTGCCCTGGGGCTGCGCATTCATGTGAAAAACGGAGCGGCTGCTTTGAAGCCGCTCCGTGTTTCACAGTGCAGGCGGCAACCCACCTGCAATTTTAAGGGGGCTTAGAGATCCCCTTGCAGGTGGCTGCAATGAATGACTACATCCGCCTACAAAGGGGATATCTGGGAGGTTCAAGGGACCTTCTTAACCCCTAGAGAGGGCTGCCATCATGGGGCATTCTGACAGTGGGCCACCTTTAAGGCTCTGCACTGTCAGTGCACCTCCTGACAGCTTATTTGCCTTTTCGTCTGCATTTATAATGCAGTGCAGGTGTAGAGGCAAAGGGATTCAATCATCTGCAGGGTCCATGACCCCATGCAAATGAGCGAATGCCCTCTGAAGATAGAGCTGGTGCTTTATGTGCACCACTGCTATCAGTATTACAGAAGGGGACACACATGTGTCTGCCATCTCTTCTGTAATATCAAAGTACGCTGGGACTCACAAAGAGGGAGCAAAGGTCTGGTGCGCCCACGGGCACTTCCGTATTATGGACCACAATGCTGTCCTGCTCTTCCGCTCTCATGCAGTGCAGAGCAGTGAGTTAGGTACTGCTTTAGCAGCAGTAGGGCTGCATAATTAGTTGGCTAAACTGGTCCTTTAGAGTGTTGTGGTCAGAAACAGACATTAAAGAAATTACGGGGAGGCGTTGTGGCCATCCTTGTGGTTGTGATTGGATTTAGAAGCTCTTTTGACACTTAAGCTGCCCTAGTGCAATGCACAGGTTCTTGGTTTTCCTATTTTTTTTCTGCTCTTAGCTTACATCCAATGGGTATCGGGGGAATTAAGGGGTATATTTTCTAAGGTTTTTCATTGGGGTTGTATCACTTTTATGACAAATTCCTGATGTAAAATCCTTTTTTGGCAATTACTAAGCCACTCAAAGCCCCCTTGAATGGCTTTGCATGGTTCAGTAAACACAAAGTAGCACAAGGTAGTGCAAAGAGCTGCTTTGCCTTAGGGAGATGTTACATGGGTGGAGCATGAGCGTTCCCTTGCACCCACCCATGGTTTTTGGTGCATTCCTAGCACCACAGGAAGGAGTGCGGTGCTGCCCTACAACAAAAACTCATATATGAGTCCCACAGAGATTTGTGCCCATTTTACAGGGATGTCTAAAGTCAGTGGGTGGTACTGCATCAGGAGAGTAAAGGCCACTGCCTCTGCTGACCTGGTGGGCCAGAGGGTGGCTGGCCAGAGTCACCATGGACCAGGAAATCTTTAGATATTTAGATGAAGACGCTTCTTTAAAGTACAAAAATGCTGATGATAGAATGAGGGTGCAATTTTTAAAACAAGGAAACCTAGAGGTGTTTAAAATCTCCAATGTGAATCATTTGAACCGAATGGTTCAATAGGGATTGGTTGAAACGTTTTCAAAAATACCTCAGAAATGTTCCCTAAATTATGAGGGTAAAAATTCAAATGCCTAGCTGCGGAACTGGTTGATGTAGATCAGTTTGTCTTTTTACTACTTGGTAGGTATGGCCACAACAACATACACCAACTAATGGATACTATTCAACTTGCAACTGACAGCAATCACCAGATGTACTGCTCAGCTTGGATGTTCAAGAAGTCTTGAGCACTATCAACTCAAACGAAATAAAAAAAAATCTTACATGCATATAACATTGGGAACATTTACTGTGGCACTCTTCAAGACATATTAAGGGTCATCACCTGTCACTGTCACTAATTAAATCAAATCTAAACCAGTCCACATTGTCTTGCCACTTTTACAGTCATGCAAATTCATGTTTCCTCAGAGATTAGAAATGGTCAGCACCCCTTCGAAGGTTCCTTCTTTGCTACAATATGGTAGAGACACTCTCCTCTGTAATAATCTCTGTCTTTGACCTTTCAACTTTTATCAGCAACTTTGAAGCATGGATTGAGTTCAATTAACATTTAAGGCAATTTTAATGATCCACAGATCTAATAACTTGGATGACCATGAATCTTAACAAAAACATTTGCACCATTATGTTAATACATGTTGCAAATTGCGTGGTCCATGTCAAAGATGACATCAACTAATATAATTAACTAGGGTTGTGACTTGGGTGAAAAGTTGCACAACAAAATGTATTTTATCTGACTAAAATCTCTTCAGACTTTGGAAAATTATGTAAACACTTTCTTTTGGGACACAAGAACAAACCCAGAACTAAATTACCAAGTTTCAAAATTAAGAGAGATTTAGTGTACTTTGACTACTCGGATCTAAAAATATATTGTTTCACCATTATTAATCACCAAACCAAACACTGGGGACTGCCAATCTGAGGAGTGTCCGTGTGGATCTGCATTGAAGAATCATTGCTCCAAAAGATATTGTGGTGTTTTCATTGTATTAGTGTGTGTGTGTGTGTGTGTGGGTCTGTGTGTGTGTTTGTTGTACAAAAACTTTAGACCTGCCTCTCTAGTTAAGCCTGTATGCTCTGTTCCGAGCTAACAGAGGATGCAAGCACATGTTATCTTTTAGTGTGTATCTAGCTTAACCTGACTAGGGCTGTGGTCCCTACTTAGACAAGTGCCAACTAGAGAACCAAATTCTAACAGCAGTGACAGCAGTGGGATAGGACTTGTGTTTGTGCAGTACCATATAGTAATTCAGTGTTCAGTAATTCTCTGTACTAAAGACCATTATGAGTTTAAATTCTCTGGGTTCTCTCATTTGGTAATTGGTCTCAATTTAACTTCTGCTTATAATCAACAAACTTAGGACTTTATTTTGCTGTTGCACCTAACTTCTCAGGATGGAAATGGGTCTCAACTGCCTGTCATCCTATACTATAAGGGAGTTGAGGGATTCTGCAAGAACATTGGCTACCTGTGAAGCAAGGATCCACTAGTCTGGATCTAAAGGTGGCCCTACATGCATTTGAACTCAAATTCAGGAGTGGAGCAGCAACAGAGAACTCTGAGGAGGACTCTGATGTGGAGGACCCCATACGAATTCTAAAGAATACAAAGCCCTGGTACTACATGGAGGATCAGGGAACCGTCCCGGTTGCTTTTAAATCTGCCATCATCACTCCTATTTTTAAAAAACCTGGGACTGATCCATCTTCCCCTTCCAATTTCCACCCTATTTCTTTACTCCCGTTCATGGGAAAAATTCTTGAGAACCACATAACCTCCTGCCTCTCGACCTTCATCAAGGATAACCATCTCTTGGCCTCTCATCAGGCCGGCTTCCGCCCGGTCCATTCGATGGAATCCGTGGTCCTCTCTGTCTTGAATGAGCTTAGGCAGAGTGCGGATACCAACTCCCCCCAGGCCTTGGTTCTCCTCGATTTGTCCGCCGCTTTCGACACGGTCGATCATTCCATTCTTCTCGACTGTGTCGGAGGTGCCGGCATCCGGGGGACTGCTTTGGCCTGGCTTACCTCCTTCCTAAGAGATCGGACACAAGCCGTTCACAAGGATGGTTTCTCTGCCCCCCGTCCAGTCACTTGTGGGGTCCCCCAGGGTTCTTCACGTTCCCCTCTTCTTTTTAACCTTTATATTCATCCTCTTATCGCTGCTTTACAAAACATGGAGGTGTCAGTATTCAATTATGCTGACGACCTCTAGCTCACTTTCAATCTTTCCCCTTCTCACGACTCTATGTCAAAATCCCGTACTGTACTCACTTTCATCTTTGACTGGATGAACTTCAATCATTTGAAATTGAATCCGGACAAGACAGAACTGATACTCACTGGTAGCCTTCCCAGTCCTTGGTCCCCTACCTTCTGGCCCCCTGTTCTTGGCTCTCCTCCCATACCTCCCACTAAAGCAAAAACCTTGGGTATCCTAATCAGCAAGGACCTTACGATGTGCCCCCAGATCAGCTCCGTTGTCTCGTCCTGCTACTTGTCCCTCCGCATCATTCGCAAAATCTCTCGTTTCTTCTCCGTTGATGCCCTTAAACTCATTATCATGGCCATGATTGTCTCCCGCCTGGACTATGGCAACAGCCTCTATGTAGGGATTCCGGCGTACGAACTTCGGCGCCTTCAACTTATCCAGAACCAGGCAGCACGCCTCATCCATAGGCTCCCTATGTGCCACCGTGTAACCCCTCTACTTAAATCCCTCCACTGGCTCCCCATCTCCCAGCGCTCCCTTTTCATGCTGGGTTGCCTTACTTTCATGGCCCTTGCAGGTACTGCTCCTGGGTTTGTCACCTCTAAAATCCGGGCCTATCTTCCTACTAGGAGCCTACGCTCCTCTGCCCAAGTTCTCTTGGAGGTCCCTCGTTTTAAGAAGAAAAAACACGGAGGCCTGCGTTTTTCCACTCTTGCCCCCTGCTTCTGGAACGCCCTTCCTTTTACCATTCGGCCCCTTCCTGGCTACATGGACTTCCGCAAAGCCTTAAAAACTCATCTCTTTTCTTTAGCCTTTTCTCTGTAATAGCCTCCCACATCTCACTTTCATTTCCACTTCCATGTTTTCCTCCTCTAGGTCAAGTCATAGCGCCATGAAACCGCTCGGTGTTAGTGCGCTCGATAAATTCCTTCAACTTCAACTTCATCCAAGAGAGGAGTGTCCCTGAGAAAGAGGAAAAGATAATGACTGGGCAAAGACTCTAATGGAGGGAGGGGATCCCACAGAGAGTTAGACCACTGCTGGATCCATTGCAGGAAGCAGTGTCTCCTCCCAAATCTTGTCCCTTGAGGAGCTTAAGTATGGACAGGCTGAGCAGGGCCTGAGGCTGCAGCCGGCCCAGCTTGCTGCAGTGGAGAGGAGAGCTTAGTCTGAAAGCACCTAAGTCAGAGAGATGAAACAGCCATGGGGGAAAGGAAAGCTCCTGCTGGCTCCTAAACTGTGTCTCAAGGAGCTGGACTTGAAAGATAAACAGCTTGCAGAGTCTAGCAGAGATGGTGGCATAAAAACTACTGTGTCCAGTGTGGAAGAAAGAGTTGACATACCCGGAGACTTGGTATCTGACAACAAGGAGGATAATGACACCTGATACTGTGGAGTAACGACCTGCTGCGGCTGACTCATAATCACTTCATTCTGCGTCTGTGGATTCAAATTTTGATTTAGCCCATTATTATTATTCTGAATACTCTTACACTCATTCTTCCAATGTCCAAACTTTCCGCACCCATGACTAGGAAACTTCTTTCTCGCCTCCTCTCTATTCATTCGTCCTCTAAATTTTCCACCATTCGCCACATGATCAATGTGATTTTGCTCTTTCCCCTGACTATTAGTCTGTGTGTTTAATTTATTTTCCTGCTGTTCTGCCAATTTCACTTGTGCCCACTTCATTTTCTCTTTTAGCTTTCTATGCCTTGCCTAAATATCGTCCCCACAATACTTTGCATACTTCAAAATTTCATCTATCATCTTACTCTGCCAGCACAACATGTGCTGCTGAATCATCTGACTAATCTCCGGTTTCAAACCATACACAAACCGATACACAAAATGTCCCATATTCTTATCACCAATGTTCTGAAAACCAATATACTGCTTAAACACCTGTAGCAATCTTTAATAATACGCATTTATAGACTCATTTGGCTCTTGAGTTGTTCTATTTTCACCCAATCTTTTTCTTTAGGAGGGATTTTTCCTTTCAGGAAAGTAATTACTTGGTGATATTTCTTCATCAAATCAACCGAGGGTGCTCCTGTTTTCGAATCCCTTTGATACTCCTCACTTGGCCAATCAACTGTAATCTTAAATTTTGTCCGTAATCAGCAGGTATCACTATATCAAACAGACCATCCAGATCTTTCAACAGATCCTTCAAATTTTTCACAAACCTACCAACCTGTTTGTACCATTAAACTGGTTTCTCTCTCAACCTAGGGAAGTCATTTGTAAATGACAAAATGTCCTGTCTGCTCCATGGAACATGAACATATCCACCATCAGGAATTTCTCTCATGGTACACAATCTCTCTGCTTTTTCTGACTCTTTTAATTGGAATGCAGATGATGCTTCCTTCGCTTGCGCTTCCTCCTTCTCCATGTCCACCTAGTTCTCCACTTGTAAATGTCTCCCCATTTCTGCAAAACATTAATCAACTCCTTCACCTGTAGATTCCTACCAGACACATTCATATTTTCTAAATCTTTGTCAGTAAAGTCCACTCTTTATGGTTTCGGCAATAACTTTGATCTCCCTATTTCCACTCCAATCTCTGAAGCTATTTCTGTCAACCTTTCATGATACACCTTTTCCTTTCTTGTAATGCTCCTACATATAAACAACAACTCTTCCTCATTATAAAGATTCAGCCTATCTATTCCCTCATTTCCAGCTATCATTTCTGCTAGCTCCACTTTTAATTTTTAATTCTCTAAGATCTTTGGTACTTAGCTTCGTCTTTCAATTCCCTGTGCCCACCTTTCCAAATCTTCTGGAGTGACCGCTGTTGTACTTATAGTTCTTATAGGAGTTATAGACCCCTTTTCTTTCAAATTTACAGTTATGACTCTTTTGAGAAGTTTCAAGCACAGGCTCCCTATAGGGAGGTCTATCAGTGAAATGACTGAATCACACTAACTAGCTTGATCATCTGTTATTACTACTTCTTTTCTGGGGTTATTTAAAGGAATGGTTACAGTCTGAGGGTTTGAGCAACTTACATTATCTCCATATAATGGAATAACAGGAGCTATAGTCACTGGTACTGTCAAAGCTCCTAACTGTTAACAAAAGGGGGAGGGAGAGAATAATATTAAAATTGATTTGTTCTCCCTTGGCTAGTCTTTATAAACAAAATGAATCCATTTAACGAAAAAGGGAAAAAGCGTCCCTACGATGGTTGGGAACACCCTGGTTGTTTTTGAACCCCTCACACACCAACAGGCCCCTTGGTGTCATGCTTCATCATAGGGGTCCTCGCACCTCTCTACGGGATGGGGCGTGCTGCGACCTACGGTTACGTGGGAGCACTTATAACGGCTATGTGTGGTGTAGTTGAGGAAATTTTTTGTGTGAGTGCGTGGTGGGGTTCTTAGTGGGTGATGTTTAAAAAGTGCCTGGCTCGTGGGGTGTCACAAAAAACTTTATTTGGCCCCTGGGCTGGTACTATTAAAATGGTGAGAAAAGAGGTATATTGCGCAAACAATGTGCGCCACCTCCTATGTGTGCGTCAACATGTTTCAGTGTAAAAACACCTTCTTCAGGACTGGGGTACACAAATCCCCACCCTACTCACGTTTTTCTACTTTTTCAGGATGTATTGCTAAAAAAGTGAGATTAAAAGTCCAGGTAATACAGTGTACCTACTAGTTAGCCGCTATAAGTGCTCCCACATAACCGTAGGTTGCAGCACGCCGCATCCCGTAGAGAGGTGCGAGGACCCCTATGATGAAGCATGACACCAAGGGGCATGTTGGTGTGTGAGGAGTACCAAAAACAACCAGGGTGTTCCCAGCCATCCTAGGGACACTTTTTCCCTTTTTCGTTAAATGGATTCATTTTGTTTCTAAAGACTGTCAAAGCTTCTCCATTTAAATGTAACTGATTTATTTTCTGTATTAATGATTCTTTATTCTTATTTAACGTTTCTCTATCCTTATCATGAAATACCCTATTGACTGATGTATCATGTAAAATTTGAGGCACTAAGGGTGTTCCCATTACTGGTGCACTTGGGGTGACTACTCTACTGGGTCCTTCCTGGCATGGGGGATGGATTTTAGTTAAAATATCCTCTATTCATTCATCATCTGATTCACCATATCCTGTCACATTCAAATGTTTCTTTTTCTCCTTAAACTTGCTTCCAGACTGTTCCTCTGCTATTAACACTGGATATAAACCTTCTGACACCATAGCCCTTCTCCATTGTTTCATCTGACCTTCTTGCGACTCATGCAAATATCTTTGGGAAAATCCTTTATATCTCCCACCTCTGCATTTCTCGCGCTCATATGACTCAGATTCCCATTCTTCCGAAGCCTCGTACTGAGTTAACCTATGTCTTGGTTCCAAAATATTCCTTCACGTTCTCAAATTCTGAAGAATTCTCCCATTAAATGTACCATTTTCAGGAAAAGCTAGCACTCCATCACCTTTCGCACATTCTATCCAATTCTCCAACCATACACAAGTATAATATCCTCTTTCCATCATCATAAAAGAAGCAGGTGTTTTCGGTGACGGAATAGGAATTCCTACTCTAGTCAATAAAGGTTTATCTTTCTTAAAGAAATTCTTAATTTTCTTCAATAGTGAAATGTTGTCTCTTTTCTCAACACATTCTGGATGAGCGACATATAAAACTGTACTCTGCAAACCCTTGATATCTATCTTCACGTCTCACACTGGCAATCAAATCAGAATCCTGCATACAATTTCCTTTTCTACCAATCCTAGTGCGGCTTCTAACTAATCATCCAATCAAACTCAGACTCAAGCTTGTGGTCTGACCAATGCCAGTGCGGCCTTTTGTGACGTCAGTATAACGCCTCACTACTGACCCCTCCTTTATAAAGCTGCTACGGTCACCCACCCGCTCTATCAACCAATCTCAGCGCAGCTCCCTGTGATGTCAGTACAACTCCGGCGACTGACCCTCACTTCACAAGGTAATACGAAAACATACTTTCCCATTAAATTCTCTATTAATAACAACATAAACATATTCACTACTCTGCCTGCTCCACAAAACAAAGGATAGATTTCAATTTATTCCGGAGTCTCTGAATTGCTCTTCTATACCCCTGCAAGTAAAAACCTCTGTTTACCCTTCAGTCAAGCTCCGAAGAACCTGCTACTCCTTCAGTGTTACCCTTACTAGGAAATATAAGACCAAAGTTTCACCAGCGAACTCTCTGCTATCATTCATACTGAACTTTTATACAACATAGTCCCTAATAAGCGTGAGCGCAAAATCCGTTCCGCTCGCGGATTTCGCGGATTTTCGGTCAATCCGCGAACTCCCGAGAATTTACCGAAAATCCACGAGCGGCGGATTCGGGGGGCAAAAGTTCAAGCCTTCAAGCTTGAAGTTGCTGTCGTAACTATTTTAGGATGGCGCCGGCAAGCTGCCAGCGCCATCCTAAAATAGTTACTAAGTTAGCTTCAACAGGAAGCACAGGAAGCACTAATAGATAAAATAAAGCAGGTGCTCGAGCACCTGCTTTATTTTATCTATTAGTGAAGCTAATTTAGTAACTATTTTAGGATGGCACTGGCAGCTTGCCGGCGCCATCCTAAAATAGTTACAGGAAGATGATGGATGGACAGCTCACTCAAGGGAGCGTCGTCGAGGCTAGGCAGGTGTGCCTTCTTCCCAAATCTACCGTCGAAAATCAGCTGTGATGCTGGATATAGGCCTTTGCATCCTTGACTTTCACAAGCGCAATCCTCGTGCTGTTCCTGTGACCAGGAGCTTCTTTCTCTTGATCTGCTGCTCTGATCGGTTTCTGACCTTTTATGCACACAAGAGGCATGTGAACTCGCATGGAAGCCCCGCCCGTTTGGCCCCGCTCACACACTCGCGGTGTGCACCGTCTTCCCACCATTTACCCACTATGATGGACAGCTCACTCAAGGGACCCCTGCGCCCTTCGGGGCGATTGCATAGTAACACACACATGGTCGCTGGAACTATTTGAAGCTCAAATTCAGTGACTCATTCATCAGCCCAAAAACAATCGTGAGCGTCGTCGAGGCCGCACAGAAGACCACCCCATTAAGAAAATCCGCAAAATCTGCGAATCCGCAAATTCGCGGATTTTGAGGATCCGCGAATCCGCAAATCCACAAATTCGCAGATCGTGGATCCTCGAAATCCGCCCATGCTTAGTCCCTAATTTAACACCGCCAGCCCTGCATAGCTTCTCAGTGCTATTCCAACAAACGAGTAACCTCACTGCAGAATGGCTTCTGTCACCACCCGCTATTCATTCCCCTGGTTTTCGAGACAACAAGACACTAAATCTTTTTTGTTACACATAAATCAATAACCCCTTCCCCATGGGGCTAACTCCCCCGCGGTGCAGGAGGAGTGGGGCCGCGCCCGGCGCCGCAGTGCTTATGACGAGCTCAGCTCTCGTCATGCTGCACAGTTGAGCTGTGCTCATGACGAGCTGAGCTCGTCACAACTGCGCCCACTTAATGGAACGCCCAGCATAGTAGTGGAATTATCGCTGCGTGGGCGTTCCATGGCTGTTATGACGAGCTCAGCTCGTCATGAGCACAACTCCACTGTGCCTCATGACGAACTGAGCTCGTCATGAGCATTGAAGGTGTTAATCAATAATAAATACTCATCACCAAACTAGTCAATAATAACCATAGCTCTGCCACCAGAAAACTGATCCAGCGGCGTATCAACAACAGATACCCTACTTTCATAAACTCACCTGGGCCCATCAAACACACTCGTATCAAACAGTAAACTGCTGGAGTCAAAGTTTATGTGATTTCACAAGTGTTCAGGATTAGCTTAAACCACCTTTACTAACCCTTCACAGATCAAAAAGTTCTTTCCTCTGGTCGATGGACCATTAGTTAAAGTAGTTGATGGTAATAACAACATAAATCTAACTTACCTAAACTTTAATTTATATGAAATAACCACAGAGTCCTTTAAGATTTTTAAAGATGTATCTAAATTTTAGAGCATATGAACCACTGCCAAAATACAGCTCAGACACTGTCACTCATTAGGAGAGAAAAATTCAATCCACTAATCATCAATCTCAAACTTATGACTCATGCAATGACTTATGCACCGAAAGGGAGAAGACAGAGAGAAAAAAGCATCCACAAATACACAAAATTAAATTTACCAAGAATGTTGTGAAGACCAACCCCCTGGCCAAAGGGCTGGTAAGGGTCCCCTAAGACAGATCAGGCGACAAAGACTTCATGGCAGTATCCAGGACAGGATAGTTGACCTCTAGAAATACCGACGACTGCGCCGCATCCCTCACTGACATTTTCTTCCTCCTCGTGATTCTTCCACAAATCTTTTGCTAACCCCAATTAAATTAGGATAGGAATTCTGTATTCAGCTTCTTCTTCAGCATCTCATAGCATATCTCTCAGCATCAGCACCACCCGTTACACCAACAGCATCGCACTTCTGCAGCATTCAGCAAATATTCATCTGACTAACTAACTAAAATTATCTCAATTATACCTTTCTGTTCTTCATGTACCACCCACTAAAGTTACATTATTGTAAAAATACTAAATTTAATTGGTGAGGCAAGGGGGAATGATCATCACACCATGCTTACATATCAACTTTTTCAGTTAGCCCATCTATATATATAAAAACGAAAGTATGTCTGTTTGTCTATGCATTACTACACCATTCATCCGATCACCATGAAACTTTAGGAAATTGTTGAGAACACTCCCGCAAAGGTTTCTGTCAAAAAAAAATGTTTAAATCGCCCCCCCAGGGCCTTCATAATCTTTCGAATACTGAAATAGACAGCAAATTTGCGAGCATCGTCGACAGTTATGACCCCCAAACGGAAATCGATTGGTCAATCTACATCAGAAGCATAAAAGAAAAAGGCATTATGAGCTTCAGAAACAGACAAGCAACGGGAATCAAGATTAGAAGCTGTTCGAATACAAACTGCTCAAGCCCGTAATTCTCAAACGAACGAGCAACGAGAATCAAGAGTGGAAGCCGATCGAGTATGCACTGCTCAAGCCCGTTCTTCTCAAACGAACAAGCAACGAGAATCAAGATTGGAAACAGATCGATTACGCACTGCTCAAGCCCGCTCGAATGAAACAGGAGAGCAATGAGAATCAAGATTGGAAAACGATCAATTACGCACTGCTCAAGCTCGCTCGAATGAAACTGTAGAGCAACCAGAATCAAGATTGGAAGCCAATCGAGGATGCACTGCTCAAGCCACACTTAGAAATGTTTTAAAGAATAAAATGAATACGTTTCAATAACAACGACACAATGTAAATGTAATGTTATCATAACGAGTTTCCTTGAATTTCCTTTCTTCTGAGATGGCAGCAACGTGCGACGGGTAAGCTAGTTGTTTATAAATCCATCCCCTTAATATGTATTCATAAAACTTTATTCCCACCCGCATTCACATAAAATTGGCAACATTTGTAATAACTTCCACATATTCTTTCATTCCAGTGAACTCTTCACCGCTTAATTCCCAGTCCAGGGCACTCTGCAGCATTGACTTGTATTCAAGTTGTAGTCATTGGCTCATATTCAAGTTGTAGTCATCCTTCCGGTTCACTCTCTATCAGCATGTGCAGATAAACGACTCAATCTCATGGCTCTGTTTTCCCCTGTCATACTCGAGAGGCCCAATTGTGCACTAACAATAAAGTCAGAAAGACAGATGTTACTTCAAGAATAAATGGTTTCACTGTATACCACTCATCTCTACCCTAATTCCCTTCAAGTAATAATACTTTCCCCACATTAGAATTAGTAAAATAACGCATTTTCTATTTAGCTAAGCAGGTGCCATGCACATGAGCCTTTAAGTTTCCATTTTAGTGCCTTCTGCTCATGCGTGAGAATTTCCCACCAAGCATTAAGCCGTCATATTGCGTAGATGCAGCTGATGCATGCACAGTAAAGATTTCTCTGTTAGAAGCAATTTTAGTCCTTCGCCCGTGTTATTAACATTAGCAAACACATAGGCAAGCTTCACTAACCCGCGTTTTGGTGTGATGTGTATTCGTTTTGCAAAAAACAAAATTAATAAAGTGTTAAAAGGTTAAAGGAGCGGATTGCGTCCAAGCAAGTCTCTTTTCTATGATTCCTTCATCCTTCACTGTCACTTTATTACTGTTTGTAGTGTTGCACAAATACTTACATATTGCCTCCAGGTTAATCCTGACTGCACTGGGCCAAACTACCAGAGGGCTAAGCATAGGTTTATTTGGGGTTTGTTTGTAAATTCACCATGACAAGAATTGTGGTTGCTGCTTCCAAAGGGTTTTACCCTTCCCCCTCAACCATTAACGCAATTTGTTACGATGACTCAGTCACAAAACAGGTACAACTCAGCTGTGTAAGCCTCATTAACATGATGGGCATCAGAAGTGTGAGCATTCCTCAAGCAAACAAGTACAGTGCTGGCAGCACTAAATAAGTACAGCACTGTGACCTGAAAAAAACTCAAACCTAGGGAAGGGATGATGTGTGCAGCTGCCAAGTGGGCTCTGCCACAAGTAACACCTTTGGTCAGTGTTTTATAGGCAAAACACTATGCAAGATCACACTTTTGTAATCTCAGAAACAAGACTATGAGTCCCAGAACACAAAGTAATGTTGGCTATAACCTGAGGATTCAGTAAACATGAGACACATGACAGTGGACCAATTTTTAGCATTGTACATTCGCTCATAGCAGACTCTCATCATTGAAATGTGATAACTAAGCTTCAACGCCAAACATAGAGCCTGATTTAGATCTTGAAAGAGCGGAATACTTAGTCACAAAAGTGATGGATATCCAGTCCAGTGTATTTTGATCCCATTATATCCTATGGAGATTGTAATACAGAATACAGTGGACAGAATATCTGCCATTTTAGGGCCAGACTGGGAACCGAAACCAGCCATGGTAAACTGCTCGGCCGGCGCCCCGGGGGGGGGGGGGGGGGGGGAGGGGGCAGGGGGGTACGGCCGAGCTGTTTGTTACAGGGGGCCAGTATTGCAGGCCCCCGGTAACAAAAACGTCCCCCAGGGGTTCAAAACCGGATCCCATCCTGGCGGCCCACTGGGGAAATGCCTGGTGACCTCTACGGCCAGTCCAGCCCTGGCCATGTTTGTGATGGAAGATTCCATCTGCCGAAACCTAAATAAGGCGCTTAGTACTTCCCAAAGTAACATCTGGAGCAGGTAGATTTTCATTTTGAAAGTTCTTCGATGACCGGTAGCAGTGAGGCTAAGTCTACTTAAATGGCAATTTGGTTCAGCACTTTTAGTGCAGGCAAGGTTTTATCAATAAAACAGTGTCAGGAAAGACAAGCATTGAAAAACCAATAAGTCGGGCTATTTCATAAGTAAGCATTCTTCTTCAATGATTAATGAATTTCTGTGAGTGGTTTTGTAGATTTTGGGAATGTGAGAATAAGAAAATGGTTAGATGACTGACTGGGTAAGTGGGCAGATGAATGAGTAAGAGCTGTACTGCATGGGCGGATGGGATAATGTTTGAATGAGTGTTATGGAAGGATGGATGTCTGAATTGGTGAGTGCGTGGTTGCCTACATGAGGTAAGAATCAATTACTTCACGCTGAACAATTCTTGATGAATGAAATAAGGAACAGGAGCAGAGCTGACTACACCAGACTCACCCACACAGGCAATATACCGATAGCAGACACAAACATTTTGACACTGAAAGACAAAGAACTGTAACTTCTCCCTGATTCAGGTGCCACAGGCTTATCATGGTTGCGAGCAGATACAGGTCACTATCAAGTGCCATTCCAGGGTCATGGAATTACCTTTTAAATTAGGGGATATGGGAAAGGGTTTTTTTTAAAGTCTAAACAGTTTTCACCTCTGTATACTAAATTTCATAACATTAAGGCAGCTGGCCAGAGACTCTCTGAATCGAGCCTTACTATTTCTTCAAAGTAGCCGAATCACCACAGAAGCTTCTAAAAACCACACCTCTCACTGCACCTCATTTCCACCAACTCCTCGTTTTTTTTTCTTAAGGGTGACTCAAATTATCAGCTTATGCAGTTAAACACACAGGTAACGCACAGAGCTGTTTAGAGGGTTTGAATAAACACTCGGGCTGGGGAGAAGTAAGTACTTTTCACAGTAAGATACAGAAATATGCATCGAAATCTGACCAGAGTTAAGCTGTGCATGCTTATAATGGCTGGTAGATTGTTTAATCCTAAAATGCACCCTGTTAAAGAAGGCACATTCTGGGATCTAGGAAATGGAAGGGGGCGTTTAGCAAACATTACTAAGTGAGTGAGTAGTATAAGTTAGCGAGGGATGGAGCGAATGAATGCCATGAGCAATTGGGTTTGTAAGTGACTAAGCACAGTGACTGAGTAGTATGAGATTGTGAGTACAAGTGAACCTGTCGGGGAGTAGTATGGGTTATCAAGAGGGAGTAGTTAAGTGAACTTTTGGTTGAGTGTGGAGTGACAGTGAGTAGGCTTGTGAGTGAGTGGATTCTGTCAGTGAGTGAGCTTCTAAGTGACTGAAGGGTATGTGTTAGGGAGGTAGGCAGTACGATTAGTGAGTAAGCTTTTGTGCAAGTAAGTACTGTCAGCAAATGAGCTCTTGAGTGAGTGACTACTGACAGTAAGTGTTAGCGTAGGGGTCAGTAAGCTCTGTCAGTGGTTAAACTTGTGAGGGAGTGTGATGAGTTGGCCAGGGAGTGAGCTATGTGAGCCTCCACATTTAAAAACCGTGCTACCATTAATGGATGCTCTCCTCTGCCACACTGGAATAACAGTGCAAATCAGAACAGGAAGTTGTTCCCAAAGCAGCCAAACAAAACAGATAGATAGATAGATAGATAGATAGATAGATAGATAGATAGATAGATAGATAGATAGATAGATAGATAGATAGATAGATAGATAGATAGATAGATAGATAGATAGATAGATAGATAGATAGATGGATGGATGGATGGATGGATGGATGGATGGATGGATGGATGGATGGATGGATGGATGGATGGATGGATGGATGGATGGATGGATGGATGGATGGATGGATGGATGGATGGGTGGGTGGGTGGGTGGGTGGGTGGGTGGGTGGGTGGATGGATGGATGGATGGATGGATGGATGGATGGATGGATGGATAGATAGATAGATAGATAGATAGATAGATAGATAGATAGATAGATAGATAGATAGATAGATAGATAGATAGATAGATAGATAGATAGATAGATGGATGGATGGATGGATGGATGGATGGATGGATGGGTGGGTGGGTGGGTGGGTGGGGTGGATGGATGGATGGATGGATGGATGGATGGATGGATAGATAGATAGATAGATAGATAGATAGATAGATAGATAGATAGATAGATAGATAGATAGATAGATAGATAGATAGATAGATAGATAGATAGATAGATAGATAGATAGATAGATAGATAGATACTACCCGACGCAAGGTGGGTGTAGAGAGAAAGAGAGAGATTAAAAGATAGGCGCAGATAGATGGACAATTTTCATGGGAAATGAAATGCTTCATAGCATCCCTATGCTTTAGTACCTGTCAGGTGCCTGTCTGGCTCTTAGTGACTGTGCCCCTCAACCCCCCACCTTCTACTCTCCCCTCTACCCTGACAAGAATAAACACCAAGCTGCCAGGCAGGCACCACTTTCTATACAGAAACTGGTGTGTATGGCCTGATAAGGAACATGTAACTAGTGCAGGTCACGTTTCCCAGGTCCGTCTGTGACTAGTTAGCCCAATCCCAGTTTTTTCTAAGAATTCAGGGACTTGCAATCCTGATTTTACACTGGGTCTAATAAGACTAAGAGTCCCAAAAGACTAGGAGAAGGCGCAGACTGGCCTAACTAATCGCACATGGTCATGGTCATGGGAAACATGAAAGCTATGTGCGTGGCCCCTTGCCGATACATCTCTAGACCTTATTCAGACAGGAGAATGCCCTAAAATTGCCTCTGTGTCAATTGAAGTCAATAGGAGAAAAACAATCTCCAGATTATGTTTTTAAAATCTCCTACTTTCCTTTTCTAAAATGTTGCAATGTATGCTCACCTCTTTGGGCCCTGCTGCTACTGCACCAGCTACAGCATAGAAATGTATGTCCCTGCCAATTCTCACCTTGCTTAACAACGCACCTACTCTCACATTATGTTTCGGCTGTCCTTGAATTCTGCCAACACTTTCATGAACAGACTGCTTTTTAGCAACTTGTGCCTATCTAAACTCTCGAACCCATCCTTATTACCAGGCACTCCAATTAATGCTCTCTTTCACTAAAGAAACCAGGGTAGGAAGTGCGGCTTGGCAGTCATCAAGATGGCCGCTGAAGGTTCACCCCAACCACTATCCTGTTAGGTTAGGCCGAGATAATCCATTCCCAACGCAAAGATGGCCAGATCCAGCCCTACTTACAATGAGTTTATGGCCTTGTAGTGTTACCCTGTAGACTTTCTACATTTCATTCGGCGACATCTCTCGTTCCCCTTTTCTCTCTCAATTAAGCTTGAAGATTTTGAAATATGTGAGCAAAAGCCAAGGTGTGACTCTTGGGTGCTTTACAGACTAACATGCTGCATTCCAAAGTCCTATTTCCAGTGAACGACGAAAACAATCCAGGAATCCGGCCGAACATGAACCAGTACCTGAGAAGTGTCAAGTGCAGATCAATGAACTTATGGGGGATCTGTCCGTCTTCGTGGGTTGGTTAATTATTCGTCACTGAACAAACAGTGGAGATACATGAGCCGGACAATGTCAAAAGCAGCAGTATAAAGGGTGGCATCACTTCCTGGAGGTCATTGGCGAGCTCGTCACTGCGATGAAGCTCCTGTCTGTGGTTGCGCTGCTGATCCTGGCAGGTAAATACGTGGCAATTACGCCTCTTTCCAGCTTCTGTGGTGAAAGGAGGGGGGAGCTCTGGGGTAGAATTCTGCTTGGGCGCCTCTGGGTCTGCCGCACCCCAGAGTGTGACAAGGGACCGCTCGGTGTGCTTTTAGAGAAGCTACATTCTCTCTAGTCGTCCAGTACCAACCACGACAAAGCACTTGATGCCCCTCCTTCCTATGAAACAGAAGTCACTCCTGCTTCTTGGAAAATGCATTCCTTTGACAATCTCCATTCCCCAAACTCCCATAATCGGTATTTCCCCAATTTCCTCCATAAACCCTTCAGAATCACCCTCCTTTTCCCGAGACTCTCGACACCCCCACCTCCCATAATGATATTTCCCTGAACCCCTCTAAAGAACACCTTGCTCTATTAACCCCCAGAAACATCAACCTCCCTATCTCTTCCTGAAATGCTACCCTCAACTCCTGGAGGCTCCAGAGCCACACTCCTGTTCCGAGTTAGTCCACGTTCCCCACATCTCAGAAGATCTTCATTTGCCAGAGCTAGACTGAACGTTCCAAGCCATCCCTGCCTCTTGGATACTGCAGGCCTGAACATGAACATTCCAAGCCATCCCTGCCTCTTGGATACTGCAGGCCTGAACATGAACATTCCATGCCATCCCTGCCTCTTGGAAACTGCAGGCCTGAACATGAACATTCCAAGCCATCCATGGGCGTCCGCAGGGGGGGGCAAGGAGGGGCACTTGCCCCCCCCTGGAGCGACCCTCCTTGCCCCCCTCTGCGGACGCCCATGAACACAGTGACTTCACTCTCTTTCCTCTCCTTTCTTTTCTTTGCTTCCCTGTGAAATTGATCCAAAAAAGAAAGATGCTTTTGCTAGAAATGCCGTATTTTTCTGACATTTTAATTCCAAAGTGCAGCATTGAGAATAAAAGGCTAAAAATATGAAAAATAGATAAATAACTAAATTAAGTAAGACAGAGTGGTAGCAAACTGGCCAAACTGATTTTATTCACACTGGAACACATTAGCGCCACTTTTAAAGAGTTTGCCAGTGAAGCGCTATTTTTGTTTTCTCGTCTTTGTTTTCCCTGGGCTTGGAACTAGTGCACCAATCCTGAAGGTACTGCAATGTGTGGATTGGAAAACAAAATGTGTGCTGCGGCTCTGCGTCCAGGGATGTGGTCTTTTTACCATACTGCTTACATTTTGTAAGGATATAAGAAATGACCATTGAAATGGGTCCATTCAGGGCCCTGTAGTCATGTCCTTAACTTTTCAGGCAAAAGCACTCACTGATTTCTGAATAGTGAGTGTAAAAGCATTAAGGTAACCATGTTGTTCCTGCTTACATTTCCCATGGTTTGCTAAATTTTGCATTCCCTATAAGTGTTTGCTTTTTCCAGGATGTTGTTTTTTGTAGGCCGCATATTGCTCTTGTCTAGTGCGTAATTTAAATTGAGCCGCATCCAGGTGTTTATAGCGGGCAACAATTGGGTTGTAGTTGAAGACAGTGGGAGTTTTTCTCATTGGGGCAGTACGATGTTCAGTGGGGGAGAGGATGTGGCACTATGCTCAGAGCTTCTGAATTTGGAACTGGGAACCAGGTTCAGTCTTAATAACGAGTCCACCAGACCACTCTCCTGCGAGAGCATAATCACATGCTAGACCTTAGAAGGCTCCGCAAGACCTTAGAAGTCCTGGTGTCTTCGCACCAGCAGGGGGACCCTAGCATGACAAGTGTAGGTTAACCTTCAAGGCTTGTCCAC
The DNA here is from genome assembly GCF_964263255.1 of Lissotriton vulgaris. Lineage (NCBI taxonomy): Eukaryota > Metazoa > Chordata > Amphibia > Caudata > Salamandridae > Lissotriton > Lissotriton vulgaris. Next base: position 1,312,709,084 of record NC_141695.1, read on the forward strand.
CACTATCCATACTGAAGTTCACCTATGGTCTTGCGGGCAGGCTTATGAAGCAGCACACCCTAGAACAACAGTCAATGAGGTCACAGGACCCTTGTGAAGGGCCAGCTCTAGGGCGGTGCAACCAGTGTGACCACACCGGGTGCTGACTTTAGGTGGAGGCATCATGTTTGCAAGTATATTATGGTTTTTAAAACACTTGCTGCCTCCTTCCTGGCCTCCAGCAATTTTCGGCAACAATAAAAATGTCATGATGACTCTGATGATTAATGTTCTTCCTAGAGAGAGATCAGAATTTTGGCCAGTGGAAGTTTTGACTCATGGAAAGGTAGCTCAAAGGGTTAATGTATCGGCTGCAAAGAACATGCGCCATGCCGAGCACAAAGTGCACATAATGTAAATAGGGCAGTGGGCTACTGCTTTTGTCAGAGAGATCCTTTTGTTACTTGCAGTTTATAAATTAAAATCCTAACTTAGAACAGTAAGCTATTAACTGTCGTGTAAGAGTTGCATACAAACTGCAAGGTATAAATTAGAGCGTTATGTGTCCCCCCCCCCAGTCTTTGATTATCCAAATGTCCCAAAAAGTGTTCTTTTGGACAGAAATCAATTCTGATTATTAAGGAGAACCCCCAATCATGGTATTACGTTTTAAATTCGGGGTATTGTGTTTCTCCAGACCAATCACTATAAAACTATACGGGCTACAAGTATGGTTGTCATGTGACTCCTACAGCTTGTAGTCCTTAGTCTTATGTAACATTTTCTATACAGTGATTTACACACACATTGATTGTCTCTGTGTAATGTGTGTGATGTAAAGTGCTCTGACACCCTACAATGGTATGAGTGGCGCTGTAAATCAATCTAAATGCATCTGAGAGTGGTTATGAGGGAATCCATGGCATAGGTGGTCATTGGGGGGCACAAACAAACATTAATGCAGAGGACACCACCAGTGCTATGGCTGGCCCTCCCATTTGTGGCCAGTCTGCTTCACCCATAGGTACCTCCATTGGCCTTGTTTCAGCCATAGTAGCTGCAACTCACCAGGGATTGACAATGCAGGATTTGCACGCACACCAAACTAATTTCGCAAACTTCACAGTCTCCCTGCTTCATTCACAAACACTTTTAACATGTGCTGCCTGCTGTGGGGCCACTGGAATTAATTATGCAGCAAAGGATGACAACATTATGCCGTAGTGTTGACTACATTATGCATTAAAAAAAGGGTGCAGAGTAATGCAGTATATTTTCAGATATTTTATTATTTTGACGTGTGTACACATGCTAACAGTCTCTGGAAATATTTTGCCACATTAGTACCAGTGTAACATACAAACGCAGCAGTGAGAAAGGTGACCAGCCAACCTTTGCAATAGGCCATCCACTCCTCAGCAACACAAGTCACATTTTATATTAACTTTTGATATGTTTGAAATACAAACCATTTATTAGTTTGTATGGTCAGATCATGCAGCAGATCTTGCATTATGAGGCAAATATGGCAGAGCCATAATTTTAGAGAAAACATTTGCAAACTAGGATATTTTGCCATTCATGTTTGAACTGCTGTTGTAAGTGCTGATGACAGAAACTCTAGGGCTCGGAGACAAATAGCTTGTGTTTCCACATTTTGTCGTATTTGGTACATTCTGTGATTAGAAGCATATCCCACTTTGTGAATATATTTTCATGTCAATAACTCATTATAACCTTAAATAATCATGTGTATCCATTGGTTGATTAAACTGGGCAGTGAAATGCCAAACAAATACTAAAAATTGGGATGTCTGCGCATTCTGGCCACACCTCTGGCTACACCCACAGATCCAATCCTTGGGTTATTCCTGCCCACTTCGACCACTGTGTTAGACTCAGCATCCCTGGACCTGTGATGTGCCGCCGCTGTGGGCGCCGTATGTGCCACACATTTACGGTGCCGCGCTTCTGCATAAGGGAGCTGGCCATTATTGTATCCCTAAACTTGCGCACGTTGTCAGTTTCACATTGACTACACGTATATGGACTCTAAGTTTCTTTACAAAAATATAGCTAACATTTAGACATATACATTTAATTTTATATAAATTAATTCAATGTGTGTAAAATTTAGCAATTTCCGGGGAATTCTAGTAAAGGGAGCACCCATTGGCGAATCACTAGCTTGTGTGATTGCTGCATTATTTATTACTAACTTTGACGTTGTGCTTTAACTTTGGATAAAAGTTATCATGAATTCTATCACCAAGAAGCCAATATTGGTAAATATGTGTGCTACAAATAATCCCTAACATACACTGTGCATACAGTATATTTAATCTGGTGCTTTAATCATAGGCTGGTTTAAAGTATTCTGATAAAAATCGAATCGTGCTGAAGACAGCCTTGATTGGTGTTGGATCGAGGACCCGGAAGTCTGCACACCTAGCAGGCAGAGATAAAGCAGCTTGTCAGAAAGTTTAGCGTTTTGCCTACAGGCGGTATTTGTTGGCCTGTGGCAGAGTCAGTCACATGTCCTAGATTCCTGGCATATTATTGAGTCTATCCCAGTTCTGCACCCCAGTGTTTCTTGTGCCCCACCTGTCACACATCATGTCGGAGGGTGGTGATGATTTTAACATTTTGCCCCCCCCCCCCCTGGAAAAATGTCTGCGGACGCCCATGAAGCCATCTCTGCCTCTTGGATACTGCGGCCTCAATATGAACATTCCTTGCCATTCCTGCCTTTTGTATACTGCACGCCTGAACCAATCATGTGCTGGCCCCTCCGGATATCCATATTCTTTGTTCAGGGGACCTCTGTTTATTGAGATAACAACCACATCTATTGGTCTTGACCTGGACTCTAGTCCTCCTGGTCCCATGTTGTGCCCACAATGTGACCTTAGATAATCTTTTGATTCTTCACATTTCTATGCAGTTCATGAGCAGTGCCTAGAAACAGTGTTTGCGTGTGTGCCATGCAGTAGTTTTTAAATGTAATTCATGTGTGTGTATATATGGTGTCTTTACTTGCATAATGTTTCGTGGCGTTAATGGATAATGGTGAATAATCCAGAATGTGCCACCCAGTCTGACTGATACAGGGTGGAGGGTTGTTATGTTACATGTGGCCGATCAAGGCCAGATCATTTGTATGCCAGAGCTTATGTCATAAGCAACAAAGATGCCTGCAGTGTACTCAAAGAAGGGCTTTAATTCAGCCCCTATTCGGCTACTAATTTATTTAAGCAAAGTTCCTTTAGCCAATGCTTGAAGAAAGTGCTGTTCACATTTTGGTTCAAGCAAGAGAAATATTTCATTCACATGCTTAGCTCTTGTTTATTATGTGTGTTGGTCTGCCTGCAGTAAGGTGTGCTTCTAACTGCAGTGCATGGTGGCTGAAATGAACTATCCATGCACCATAAAGGAGACATATTTGCACCCCTGAACGTGTTACTGCACTCTTGTTGATTCTGCACCAACACTAAATGTGGTTTTGCCTCTAAAACTGATTTGTTTTTCCACAAGTCCTTCCAGATTCCTGTTAATATTGCATCAAGGGGGAAGCTGCTCCTTAATGTGACATTCCACTAAATTTGATTTTGTGCCGTAATGTGATCCTACATTGCTGCCTACTGTGCATTAAGGGTGATTTTGCACCTAAGGGCATAGCCTATGCAAGTTATTCCAGATGTGATGATTCTCTGCAGTGGAAGCCTGTGATTTTATTAACGTGTCTTTCATATAAAAACACATTGTATGGTCCTCAGATTTATATTATCTTTATTGGCTGTTTTTCATTGTTGGGTGATGTTATTTTCCTTCCACTGGAAGACATGTCTTTTAGGCAACAATCAACACAAAGAACCTTGAAGCATCTCCAGCAAGGCACTTGGGGGTCGATTATGATGGCGGGCAGATCGCCACTGCCTGCATGGCGGTGGCGATCCACCTGCCAAAATACACCACCCGCCTCCCATCCGCCCCCGCCACATTACGATGGCGGGGGGGACCCCGGCGTATGGAAAGACTGTCATAACATAACATGGTGGCTGTGTCTGCAAGACACCCCCGTCCAAATTATGATGCAGGCGGTGAATCGCCTTTCCATGGCGGCATTGCAGCCATGGAAAGGCAAGCAGTCTTTGCTGTTGGGGGCCTGTAGCGGGTCCCCAGGGTGTTGGGGGGTAGGGGTGTACATGGGGGGTACCTATGGTACCCCCTGAATTTGCATGCACAAGGTGGCAGGCACCGCGCAGTGCCTGCCACGTTGTGCATGCCAATGCGAGACATGCATATGTTGCATTGTGGAGGGTGCTGCTTCCAGCACCACCCGCCACAATGCAATGTATGCAGGATGCCACCGCCACCCTGGCAGTGACATCCTAAGTTTCACGGGGTGACCACCGCACCTGTGGCTAGTGGTCCCTTTAGCCATTGCGGTGGCGGGTGGACTTTGTCCGCCCGCCATCGCAATTGACCCCTTAGATTGTGCTGTTACTGCAGGCCAATTAACAGTGACTGAAATAAAGCCAGCAGCATCAATTATCATGTCACTTTATAAAGAGAGGAGAAAGCCATAGGATTTGGGAACGTTTTCAGTTGTCACTACAGTGAAAGATAGAACTGTGGTTTCAAAACAGTAACGTGTATAAAGGATATATTTTGTTTTTTCAAAGACATCATAGACATTTTAATGCACAATTTATGTTATTCAATCCATCTCACAAGTCTGAGTGAGCCCAAGAACTCTATTTTCCATCTTTTTGTATTGAACATTGAATTCAACATTCACTTAATCCCCTTCATCTAGTATTTTTATCCTTTAAAAAGCACCTGGAAGGCCGTCCTAATCTAGCAAGCCAGTTCCCATCTTCGTACCAGTAATAATTGAAAGCTAATTTAATCAGCAACACCTTGTCCACCTAGCCCCTCTCCATTTTAAGTGCACCCTACCTTTTGTTTCCCTATTGCATTATTCCCTCATTGTCTTTGCCCACCTATGCCCCTCTGGTGGCTGGCACCAGAAAGATTCTCCTGCTTATAAATACCCCTTCCCCTCTCTACACACTCACCGCTCTCTTTTAATGCAAAACTTTCATCGATGGGTGGTGATTCACCAAAATTGCAGTGCAGCGGAAGTGACATTGCATAGCCTTTGGCCTCAATGCCATCACGGGAAGTGACATCACATGACTCTTGACCCTGTTTTCTTTCCAAAAAGGCATGTCATGTGATCCTAACATCACAACACATGCCATCACTGAAGTACCACAATAAATGCATGATCAGTATAACAGAATAACACAAAGAAATGCTCTAGGCCATAATACTGACCCTAAAGTATAGAGATCTCTTCTCAGGGTTTCTCCCCCTAAGATTTTTTTTCAAATAATGGTTGAAATTGTGCATTTCAAAACACAATTTTCACATAAATTTGCTGAAATGCTGTAGTTGATGAAAGGGTGCTCATTAAATATTCAAACCCTTTCATGGTGTGCCAAGCCAATTAAATTGACCCAATTATTTTCAAAATGTGGCATGAGTGTCCTCATATCTGAACAATTACCTTTATTGTGCCTGAGCCAGCATTGCGTCATAGCTGCCCCTATATTCCATTGGTACGCACTTATATAAAAATTGATCAAAACACACCAGTGCTAGACTTTTTCAATGTATGCCATCCGTATACCATTGGTGACCCTCATGTAAAAAAATTACCTCAGTATGTCAAGGCCAGTATTGTGCCATGGTTGCCATTCTCCATATGCCAGGTTGCCCACCTGTATGACAATAATTGCTTCCATTGTGCTAGTACCAGTTTTCAGCTACTGATGTCCATATGCCAAGAATTGCCTTAAGTAAGCCACTATTTTTCAACAGGTGCCCTATTCTCCATGAATGTTCTCTAGTATTCCACTACCACTAATTTAACATTGGTGCCCTTTATGGTGGGAATTACCCCCAGTGTGCCTGTGCCAGTCATTTTGTCCCAGGTTTTTGCCATGCTACAAACTGCTGCAAGTATGCCAGGACCAATATTTTGCCTGGGGTTTCTCTGTAAGACCCCGATAACCTTCAGCATGCCTGTGCCAAAATCAAACCCCTAAGCATCACATAGCTTTGTAGCTCACACACATATTCACTCACGCTCATTCTCTGACACTGGCTCATTCGTTCTCACTTACACTCTCTTGCATCCCCTTACTCTCATTCGTATTTATTCTCACTCACTTGCATTTACTCTTACTCTCACTCATGCTCACTCATTCATACTTTCTGACACTCAGGCCCAGGTTGACTAAAGCTTTGCATCGGATTGTATCACTTTCTAAGACAAAGTGTTAGTTTTTTTTACTATTCAACTCAAATCAGGATTTGCGTTTGGTAGTATCCCAAATTAATGCAAAATAGTGCTTCGCATTATTTTGCATCAAACGGGTGTTCCATGGGCTTTGGCACAAATCCCTATCTACAAACTTTGGTAGATAAGAATTTGCACTAAAATCTTACGTCTCCTTGAGGTGGATGTAAAGAGGAGAAATGTTTTCTTTTCTCCTAATTTTTCCAACTTTGCAAGTGTACAGCATGCATACAAACAGGAAACTATTGAAGAGTAGTTTTTGTACTGGAACGGGCACCTTCCAGCATGAAACCTATGTTTCAGAGCACACATATATCCTTGTAGTATGGTACATAGGTGTGTGCGCTGCCGCATGGCTGCCAAAAATATGCCAGTACATGTAGAGAGAAAAAATTAACATTTGTTTCAATATCTCTTTGACGCAAGCCCACACAGCAACTTTGGTGTAGAGTTACTTCACATCACAGAATAGTAAATCAGGGCCTTAATCTCACAAAATCTCGCTCTACTAACTGTCACTGACTCGTGCACATTTTCACTCACACAAACACGTGCTTACACATACAGGTGCACTTACGCATACACATGCTCTCTCACATAAACAACTCTCACTCATAAACCGCACATGCCATACACTTTTAGAGGAACGTCGTTTTTCGACTCCAGAAGATTCAATAGAAAATCTACAAGGAGGTCTTGCTCCTTCCATAGGAGGCATACTCCATCCAGGACAGCCACTTCTCATTCATCTGTCAGAGAATTCTTCCTCCAACTCTGACAGATACCCCTCTTGCCAGAGTCTTACCATTTGAGGACCTTTCTACCTTCAATAAAGTGCTAGTAAGGAGTACTGCAAAGTTGAATATAACAATGCTCAGAACCTCAAAATCTGTCATATTTGGGACTTTACACCATAAAACCTCTTCAAGGCCCTTGCTTCCACGGGTACCAGGTCATCTGGAATCTTCTATGCAGTTGTTCTTACATCGATCATGGTCTCTTGCTTGAACGTGTCAGCAGCGCCGGGATCCAGGGCCCGGCGCTGAAGTGGATCTCTTCCTACCTCAGCGACCGATTCCAAGCAGTTCACCTCGCTAGCTTCTCTTCTCACAAAAGCAAAATTAACTTCTGGGGTTCCCCAAGGGTCTTCCTTTACGCCCCTTTTGTTTAACTTGTACCTCTTACCTTTGATCAGGTCCTTACGAGGAAAGACGGTCGAAACTTTCAACTATGCTGAAGTCTTAGTGTTAGTGTTTGACATTAATTTTTCACTTCCTCAGTGTTCAATTTTCAATCTACCTTGAGTTTTATCAGTGATTGGGTGAATGATAATCACTTGAAATTAAATCCTGATAAAACTGAGCTTAGTCTTACAGGTGGAATTGCAAATCCATGGAATTCTAACTTTTGACCTTCTGTGCTGGGCAGTCCTCCACTTTCAGGCAGCTCTATTAAGAGCTTGGGGGTCCTGATTAGTAGTGACTTATCCATGAAGGCCCAGATCAGCTCAGTGTCCTCCGCTTGCTTTTACCATCTACGGAGAATCCGTAAGATAAGAAGATTCTTGGCCACCGAGGCCTTGACTCTGACCATTTTAGCATTAGTAATTTCACGCATTGACTATGCAAACACTTTATATGCTGGTATTCCTGTATACCAACTGCATCGTTTACAGTTGTTGCAAAATCTGGCAAGACTGTTTGCCCGCCAGCCTATACGACATCATGTTAAGCCTCTGAGGAAAAGTGTAAACTGGCTTCCGGTGACCAAACGCTGTGCCTTTAAGCTGTTATGCACCATTTTTAAAGCCTTCGCTGGTAATGGCCCAGATTTTATTTCCTCGAGGATCTAGCACTAATTCTACGTTTCTCCAACTTAAATCTGTTGCTTACCCCCTCATTTAAACACAAAAAACATGGGGAGGCTCAGATTTGCGGTCTCCGCAATTTTGGAACTGGCTTCCTGTGAAAGTGAGGTTGGCACCCCCCTATGTGAAGTTCAGGAAATTGCGAAAGAACGTCTTATTTTCTCGGTCATATCAGTAAAGTGAACTCTGTTGTTAATGCCGCTTCCTCTCTTGTTCTCAGTGCCATGAGACTGCTTGGTGTATGCGCACTTTATATGCATTTTTAAAAGAACATACCATAACATCTGTGAGAGAGTTTGGGCCCATTTGAACATTTTGACTCAACCAGATGGTCTTTTAGCTAATTGAGAGGTAAGAGGGAGAAAACAATGACAATTTAATCTCATTATAGTATAACCAATTTGGTTACACAATTACTCCTCCACAACTAAGGGCCCCATTAGGATGGTAGGCGAATCGCCCCTGCCTGCCCGGCGGGGGTGATCCGACCGCCATTCATACAAAAAAAACCCCGCCATATTATGATGGCTTTTCCGCAAGTCGACCGGGTGGAAATGGGTTCAATATGGTGGGGGTGTCTGTTAAATTTCACCAGCCATATTACAATGGGGGCGGAAACATGCCTTTCCATGGCGGCATTGCCGCCACGGAAAGGCATACAAAGTTTACTTGCGAGGGCCTGTTGTGGGCCACCAGGGACACTTGGGGGTGCACATTTCAATGTACAACGTGGCAGGCACCGCGCTGTGCCTGTCACGTTGTGCATTGAAAGGCACAACTTGCCTTTGTGGCATTGCGGCGGGCGGTGGTTTCAGCATCGCCTGCCGCAATGTTACAAACATGCGATGCGCCCGCCGGTGTGGCGGGCTTAATCTAATTGTGGGTGCGGGACTGTCGCAAGCATGGCGAGCGGTCCCGATTCCCGGGGGTATGGTGGGCGGACAAAGTCTGCCCGCCATACTAATGACCCCCTAAATGTTTGAGTTTAGTAAACTATAATTTAATATCAGAAACAGGCTAAAATGGATTAGTGTTAAGTAAAACAAGAAGTTTTCCCACTGGGAAGTATTATAACCTGTTACTAGATCAGGATTCAAACTCACAACCATAAATCACAACATTCATTTTTGTGGAACTAAAACACTTACCAAGAAGGAACATATACAACAAGTTATAAAAAAGTTGCAATTTATTAAAAATAATTTGGTTACAAAAATTTATCGACAAGGTTATCAATTAAAAACATATATAGCAAAAATATCCCAAACCTATACACAATGTTAAAACACAATCAAAGCCACCTAATGTGGACGTGGAGAAGTTTTGGAAAGACACTACTATCTATCTTTTTCATTTCATTTCGGACATATAGTTTGACAACAATTGAAGGAATGTTGTTCCTTTGGACCAGAATTATTGTTGGCAACGCCGAATATGAGTTTAAATTAAGCGTCGACGCGTTTCGGAAGCTTCAACTTGATACCGGCTTCCTTCCTCAGGACCAGTTTATATTTTTATTCTCCACAACGTGAACCTGCCTATATAGAGTCTATTAGGCAGACGGGTACTGTGGCACGTAGCTGTTTAGTGCACACGGCCAGTTTCCCCGGGTCTGCTTCTTCAACGGCGTCTGGAAAATCACCGCTTGTATTTTTGAGGATATCCACAAAAATACAAGCGGTGATTTTCCAGACGCCGTTGAAGAAGCAGACCCGGGGAAACTGGCCGTGTGCACTAAACAGCTACGTCTGCCTAATAGACTCCCCCTTTACGGAGACAAAGCCCGTTTTCTAGGTTGGAGCCAGTTCTACTTTTGGATTATTACCATCACTATTTTTTAAACGGATAAGTTGCTGAACAAAAGCACTTAAGATCGGAGTACAATAAGTTTGATGACTTCACAAACTATAAGGAGCTACAACCTGGGTAGACCCCTACGAGCAACAGAACCATTCTGGACTAACTGGTTCACGTTGTGGAGAATAAAAATATAAACTGGTCCTGAGGAAGGAAGCCGGTATCAAGTTGAAGCTTCCGAAACGCGTCGACGCTTAATTTAAACTCATATTCGGCGTTGCCAACAATAATTCTGGTCCAAAGGAACAACATTCCTTCAATTGTTGTCAAACTATATGTCCGAAATGAAATGAAAAAGATAGATAGTAGTGTCTTTCCAAAACTTCTCCACGTCCACATTAGGTGGCTTTGATTGTGTTTTAACATTGTGTATAGGTTTGGGATATTTTTGCTATATATGTTTTTAATTGATAACCTTGTCGATAAATTTTTGTAACCAAATTATTTTTAATAAATTGCAACTTTTTTATAACTTGTTGTATATGTTCCTTCTTGGTAAGTTTTTTAGTTCCACAAAAATGAATGTTGTGATTTATGGTTGTGAGTTTGAATCCTGATCTAGTAACAGGTTATAATACTTCCCAGTGGGAAAACTTCTTGTTTTACTTAACAGTACATTGGCGCTCCATTTCCCTCTGGGTAACATAGAGCCCCTCTCTTCTTGTTTACATCGTAAAATGGATTAGTCTCAGCATCATAGTATAGAAATACAGGAGCAACAAAACAAGTCTAAATCTCCTCAAGAGAATTACACAATGTAACAAAAAAAAGCAACTACTTTGGTTATGACGATGCAAGTAATCAGGAAAAAGAATTGAACATTAAATTGCATCAGTTGATTATAAAAGGTAAGCATGAGCAACCTATCTTTCCCTACACTACCTTTAAATGACAGACAACCCTAAACTAAGAAGCATTGAGTAGGGATGAATAATAAAATGGTGTCAGTTGTTGAGTCTTCAGTACAAGTAACTCCAACCAAGGGCCATGTAGCATGAAGCCATACAATGCAGAAGATGAGGTCTACACCTCATGGTGGTAAATGGTCATAATGTTGCATTTTTAATATTGACTGACAACAATATCGAATTTTTTATTTCGAGAATACCATAATATCAATGTAATTTATATCAATGACAAAAATATCGTGTTTTTTTAGAAATATTGAAGTATGAAATAGCGATTGTAAAATATAATTCGTAGAAAATATCGTTTGTTAGTGATGTACAAAATATCGTAATAATCAATATAGAATGTAGAAAATATCCTTTTTTAAACGTCGAAATAGTATTTTTTAATATTAAAATATTTTAGTTTTTAATGTATTAATAGTTACAGTAAATTGTATGAAAATAATATTTATAATATAAATCTTAGGAGCGGGATGTTGGGTTATCAGGGGATAAGGGTGGGGAGTGTTTTAAAACTATTGTTTTGAAAAGTCTTAAATAATTTAAAATTTTGAAATTTGAAATGTTGTTTTAGGAGCGGGATATTGGGTTATTAGGGGATAAGGGTGTGGAGTGTTTTAAAAATGTAAATTTCAAATTTGAATAAAATTGTTTATTTTGAAATGTTGTTTTAGGAGCGGGATGTTGAGTTATTAGGGGATAAGGGTGTGGAGTGTTTTAAAAATATTATTTTTCATTTTGAAATATAATTTCAAATTTAATATTGAAATATGAAATTTTGTTTTACCAGTGGGATGTTGTGTCAGCTAATGGTTGGGAAGCTTTTTAAAAAATACAAAAAAATATTAAAAAATGTTCTTTGAAATTTGAAATGTAGGTGTGAATTCTAGGTATTTTATGGTTTAAGTGTGTAGTACTACTTTTTCTATATTTAAAAACAAACTACAGAAATTGCAAAATAACATTTTAAAATAAAAACTTTCTTGTTTTAATGGAGTGAGATGTAGTGTTTTTGGACAATTTGGATGGGGAGTGTTTTTTAAAAAAATACATTAAAGTTGATAATTTAAAAATTTGAACATTGTGTTAAATATATGTTTTTTTGATTGTATATTTCGTTTTTTGTATAGATAATTATAATATTTATGTAATGTAGTATGGACTACTTGTATTAAATTTAACTATTTTTGAAATTGTAAAAAATAAATTTATAGAAAAAATTCATGTATATTTATATTAAAGATTAGTATTTTTTTATAAGCTGTTCAACTGATATAAATGCTATAATAATTTATTTTAAAAGTTAAAAAGAACTGTATTAATGGTTTGTATTTTTTCAATTTTTTATTTCTTAATAATATGTAAACATGTTAATTTTAAATTCATTTAGATCATGTCAAGTTTAAAGTCAAACATGTTCATTGAATTGGTAATCATTTTAGTGATAATATTGAATTAAATGATTTTAGTGTCCTTTGCTTTATTTCATATAATAGAAAGCAGAGGGTCAATAGTTAATTATCTAAGTTTATTATCCGGTATGTTTAATGAGTTAATACTGACTGGAGTGGGAATAGTAATTTATATATCTTAAGTGTAGGTGTGAATTCTAGGTATTTTATGGTTTAAGTGTGTAGTACTACTTTTTCTATATTTAAAAACAAACTACATAAATTTCAAAAGAACATTTTAAAATAAAAACTTTCTTGTTTTAATGGAGTGAGATGAAGTGCTTTTGGACAATTTGGATGGAGAGTGTTTTTAAAAAAAATACATTAAAGTTGAGAATTCAAAAATTTGAACATTGTGTTAAATATGTTTTTTTGATTGTATATTTAGTTTTTGTATAGATAATTATAATATTCATGTAATGTATTATGGACTATTTGTATTAAATTTAACTATTTTTGAAATTGTAAATAATACATTTATAGAAAAAATGAATGTATATTTCTATTAAAGATTAGTATTTTTATAAGCTGTTGAACTGATATAAATGTTATAATAATTTATTTAAAAAGTTAAAAAGAACTGTATTAATGGTTTATGTTTTTTCAATTTTTTATTTCTTAACAATATGTAAAAGTGTTAATTTTAAATTCATTTAGATCATGTCAAGTTTAAAGTCAAAAATGTTCATTGAATTGGTAATCATTTTAGATATAATATTGAATTAAATAATTTTACTGTCCTTTGCTTTATTTCATATAATAGAAAGTAGAGCGTGAATAGTTAATTATCTAAGTTTATTATCCAGTATGTTTAATGAGTTATTACTGACTGGAGTGGGAATAGTCATTTATATATCTTTAGTGTCCAGCACCTTCCCTGAGTTCATACTAACTGGAGTGGGAATAGTAATTTATATATCTTTAGTGTCCAGCACCTTCCCTGAGTTCATACTAACTGGAGTGGGAATAGTAATTTATATATCTTTAGTGTCCAGTACCTTCCCTGACTTAATACTGACTTGAGTGGGAATAGTAATTTATATATCTTTTGTGTCCAGCAACTTCCCTGAGTTAATAATTCTTGAGTGGGAATAGTACATTATATAGCTTTGGGGGTATATTATGTTGGCTGGTGGATCGTCACCACCCGTACAGCGGTGGCAATTCGCCCGCCAATTATCTCCACCCATCTACCATTCCTTCACCACATTACAATGGCAGAGGAGACCCCGGCGGATGGAAAGACTGTCCGCTGGTTTTCTGCCGGTCAGACAGGCGACCGGATGGACAAAGGCTCTAATACTGTGGCGGTGTCTGCAAGTCACCGCCATCCATATTATGATGTGCGGCGGTGCTGGGCTTTCCATGGCGAGGACCCCGCCATGGAAAGCCATGTGGAGATCACTGTTGGGGCCCGTTGCGGGCCCCCCTGATGTTGGGGGCATGTGGGGTGCACATGTAAGGTACCCCCCCCGCTGTGCCTGCCACGTTGTACCTGCAAATGCACAACATGCATTCCCAGCATTCTGCTACAATGCTGGGAATAGGGGATGCCATGGTTGCAGTGGCATTCTAATTGAAGGTGTGGGACTGCCTGGCTCATGGTCCGGCATTCCTTTACGGTGGCGGGCCGACTTTATTTGACTAAATATTAGTTGGAGTGGGAGTAGCGAATTATATTCGTTTACTGTCCTGCATTTTTAATATTTAATAGTAAGCCGTTTTACTGCTGAAACGCGTTGTTGGTGAGCGATTAAAGAACACTTGTATCAAGTTACTGTAACTACGATTAGAATTACTTTTCAGGATCAGTAGTGGGCTGAAAGATGCAGCACTGAGGACTTTCCTGAGAACAGGTGAGTAAATCGGAATTCGTAGTTCGGCTGATTTTAGAGGAATTTTTTAAAGTTCCAAAACTCCACACTTAAAAAAAATTCCAAGTGAAACCAGTCAATGTTAGCCTATGGAAGGAAATTCAAGTTACTGTATGTATGGTTAGAATTCCTTTTCAGGATCAGTAGTGCACTCAAAGATGCAGCACTGATGTCTCATGTGATAACAGGTGAGTAATTCAGAATTCGTAATTCAGCTGATTTTACAGGAATATTTTGCTCAACAGTGAAGGAAGGGGGCGGGGCCTGAGGTAACATGTGTGCAAACACACCCTGTGGCACGTTTTAGGTTGGGGAATTAATCCCTCTTCAATCCTGGGGTCCCCTGTGAGCCAACTAGCCCACCAGGTACCTCCAGTATGCGCCAGGGAGGTGCGTTGCAGACAGGTGTTCAGAGGGCACGCCCCCTTTTTACAACACTCTGCAACGCAGCTCCGTGGTGTTTACTGCAGGTACCTGTTGGACTAGTTGACCCCTAGGGGACCTCTGGATTGAAGAAGAATTAATTCCCCAACTTAAAATGTGCCACAGAGCACGTTTGCACACATATCACCTCTAGCCCCTCCCCCTACCTTCACCACTGTGCAAACACACCCCGTACCGGGTGCTAAGTTGGGGGATTAAGTCCCCTTGTATACTGGGGGTCCATGGAGGCCAACTAGCCCACCAGGAACCTCCAGTATGTGCCAGGTGGCTGCGTTGCATTGAGGTGTAAAAAGAGGCATGGCCTCATTACACCTCTCTGCAATGCAGCACCCTGGCACGTTTGCAGAGGGGGAACTAATTCCCCTTGCATATTGGGAGTCCCTGGGGAACTAGCCCACCAGGAACCTCCAATAAGCGCCAGGGGGCTGCATTTCAGAGAGGTGTAATGGGGCCACGCCCCTTTTTACACCTCTCTGCAACGCAGCCCCTTGGTGCTTTTTCAGAGAGGGAACTAATTCCCCTTGCACACTGGGAGTCCCCGGGGGCCAACTAGCCCACCAGGAACCTCCAGCATGCCCCAGGGGGCTGCGTTGCAGAGAGGTGTAATGAGGCCACACCCCTTTTTATTCCTCTCTGCAACGCACGGTCCCTACCGGCTCCCCGCATCCTCGGGAGCCGGCATTGCTTTTCTGCATGGGGAGCAGCTACATGCTGCTCCCCATGCAGAAAAGCAATAGTCTTTGGTTTTTGGAAGGGAGAGCAGGTTTTCTGCTCTCTCTTCCAAAAACCAAAGAAGTTTGCTGCTACCGCCCTAGCATAGCAAACAGCACTGTCCCGGGGGTGGGCACCCCAGGACACTGCAGGAGCCGGCCATGGGGACTGGCGGTCCCCAGGGCTATCAAGGGCTCTAGGAGGGAGGCTGCGCGGGCCCCCTCCCAACAATTGTAAAGCCTCGGTGGATGGTGGTCCCGGGGCTGGGGGGTCCATCACGGACCCCCCTATTTTAAATATTAGTGCCCCGGGGAGATGGTAGTCCCCGGGGCGTGTGGGGGGGCTTGAGCCCCCCACACAGGTTCTTTTTTTAAAATTTCATGCAAAGCCCCTGGGGGTGCCGGTCCCTGGGGCTGCGGGGGGGCCGTGAGCCCCCCGCATACTTAGTAAGAAAGTCTTGGGGTGGCGATCCCCGGGGCTCAGGGGGCATTAGAGGCCCCCCCATTATTAATATCAAAGCCCCGGGGGTGGTGGTCCCCTGGGCTGTGGGGGGCCGTGTGGCCCCGCTATCATGATTACTTTGCTCTGGGGGGTGGCGGTCCCCCACACATTTTTTAAATATGCCCCCGGGATTTGGTCCCCCGGGGGCTAGTTTGAAAAAAGAAGACCAGGGTTTTTTGTTTCTTTTGCTGGGTACGTGTACCTGCACATAACCCGCAATTTAAAAAAAAATCCCCCTAGGCCATGAGCAGGCCTAAGGGGTCAGGGTGTTTCTACCCTGCCCCCTTTTTGCATTCTGCACGTTTGTTTTTCTGCTTTCTTGTGCCTCGGTTCTACCGAGGCACAAGATGGCTGCCAACACTTCCTGGTTTGGAGTGTTGACAGCCAATTAGCATTCAGCCCGTGCTCAGGAAGGTACGCATACTGTAAGCTTACGGTAAGCTCTTCAAGATATATCTATGATTTTACTTTTGATTTCTCAAGAACTACTGATTGGATTTACACCATTTAACAAAAAGGGTGATCTGCCAACTGAACTCTACCTTTTTGCCAAATTTGGTGTAATTCCGTTCAGCCTTTCAGGCTGTAGCCCTGGCTAAAGGTCCTATGGAAAATTGCATGGGGAAAACATGTTTTGGGACCCCCCTTTTTTCTCAGCCCCCGCTTGACGAATCAACCCCAGACTTTCAGGGAAGGAGCGGAACGGAGCAGGCCATCTTCTTGGAGAATTTCACGAAGATTCGTCCACCGGCGCTAAAGTTATTCCAAATAGAATGTTGCAGATTTCCTATGGAAACTAGGTCCTAACTATAACTACCTACTGGCGACCACCAGTAGGTAGGTATAGTTAGTACCTAGATACAATTAGAAAATCACAACATTCTATTCCCAATGACTTTGGCGCAAATTGACGAATCTTCGCGACATTTTCAAAACTTATGGCCCTGCTCCTATCCTGAAAGTTTTGGGGTGATTCGGCAATAAGGGGCCGAGAAAAAAGCGGGTGTCCAAAAACGTGTTTTCACCATGCAATTTCTCTTAGGAAACTTTAGCCGTGGCTACAACCCGAACTGCTTAACAGAATGACGCCAAATTTGGCAAAAAGGAAGCCCTTGTTTCAGAGAGAGCTTTTTTGTTAAATGGTGTAAATCCGTTCATTAGTTTTTCAAATATTAATGGAAAAAGAAATATATATATCTGGGCAGAGTCTAACCACACATCTCATTATGGGATCTGATTGGCTGTCAGCACTTCATCCAAAAAGTGTTGGCAGCCATCTTGGGACAAATTTACATTAAAAAGCATTGCAGTTAACAGAAGGTTTTAAGACTTTAGTTACATTATAAATCATTTGTTGAAGGTACCATACTCATTTTAGCAAATGTGGTGTGTTCTAAGGTGATTTTGCCATGTGGCAAAGCCTTCTGCTGGGATATCATGAATTAAATTTGAGAGAAAACAATTTTCTCATGCTTTTCCGACAGAGGTTTGGAAGGTGATCTATAAGCTAAACTGAGAGCATATTTTCTGTAAATTCACATTATCTTTCTCAGTCATGTGAGAATGAAGTATGACATTCTCAGTAAAACATATACATCCAACCAGGGCAGATACTGTCAGTTGATTCATTTGTGTCCTACTGCAGCTCCACAGAGTGTTCTAAAGAACAACTAGAGCGCTAACAGTCCTACTTATGACAAACGTATTGCACACCTGAAGCCATCTTGATTGGAATAAAGTGGTAACTCTTAAAACATTTAATTTAAAAAAGAACAAAATGAGGGGGTTCATTTTGCCATAGAAAGTATGATTAGTGCTACAGAAAGAAAAATTAGGGCACATTTTGAGTGACATCTCAAATCCTCTCTATTTCATTAAAAAATTCTGACATGCAGACTGAAACATGCACTTTTAATACCAGCAGCAGTCTTCCATGGTGAGCAGTAGCTTTACTACAGTGATCTAATGAGCACCTAGAGTGCTAACATTCAGAATTTATGGCAAATGTGTGACATATCTGAGTACCTTCTTGATGGAACCAAAGGAAAAAACTGAGAGTATTTCCTACTGAGGAGACTGCAGTAAATGAGAAAATTAGGAAACAAATAAGTTCCCCAAGATGTCCACCAGAAACAAAAGAGCCCATATGTAGCACAAATATCATCCAGATGTAACCCATGTTTAGCTTGATGACAGAAGGTCCCAGAATGTTCTTAGGAACAACTAGAGCGCTTACTGTCTTACTTATGACAAAAGTATGGCACACCTGAAGCCATCTTGATTGGAATAAACTGGTAACACTTAACATTTAATTTAAAAAAAGGAACACAATGAGGGGGTTCATTTTACCATAGAAATTATGATTAGTGCTGAAGAAAGAACAATTAGGGCACATTTTGAGTGCCTTCTCAAATCCTCTTCTTTTTCATAAAAAATTTCTGACATGCAGACGGAAACATGCACTTTTAATGCCAGCAGCAGACTTCCGTGGTGAGAAATAGCTTTACTGCAGTGATCTAATGAGCAACTAGAGTGCAAGACTTTATGCAAATGTGTGACATATCTGAATACCTTCTTGATGGAATCAAAGTAAAAAACTGAAAGCATTTCCTACTGAGGAGACTGCAGTAATTGAGAAAATTAGGAAACCTCATATCAAATAAATCTCACAAGATGGCCACCAGAGACAAAAGAGCCCAAATGTAGCACAAATATCACCCAGATGTAGCCCACATGTAGTCCAATGACAAAAGTGTGCAAAACACTTTCTATTGTTTGTGTTTTTGCATTTTTATATAGTGCAGACTTGTCAGGTATTGGAGTGCTTTACATGAGCTTTGGTTACATCACACAAAACAAATTCATTTTGGTTGTAGACATGGGGAGATAAAGTGATTTGACCAGAATCACAGAATGACGAGCTGAAGCAGAAAAGTTGCATAGTCTGCAGCTCTGGAAGTAACACCACATCCTCTCCCCTAAGTGCAACATTTAATCAAGTAGTCAACTGGATAAAAAAAAACCATAAAGATAACAAATAATTTAAAAGTGCTTTGTTGCTATTTGAAAACTCAGAAAATATGTCCTCATTTTAGTATTTGGGAGCACTAACCATAATTTTGATGCAAATAAGACCCTCTCATATATGTAATTTCTAAAGGAAATGCTGTAGGTATTACAGTTTGATTACATCAAGATGACGTCAGGCGTTCCACACTTTTGTAACAAATATAGAATGTTAGCAATCTAGTTGTTCATTAGGATACTATTGAGAGGCAGAGGCCAGGGCCACAGACTCTGAAAATTGAAGGCAGGTAGAAGGGTGCAGAGGCAACAATTTGACCACACTGGGCAGGCAGGAAATGCAGTGGCAACAGAATAGAAGGGGGTTCCCCGGAGGGATTTCTTAGGATACTGGCAGGAAAAAAGGGGGGAGAGAACACCTGAATAGGAGGTGCAGTGGCAGCAAAACAGACTATGGAGGGCAGTGGAAAGGGGGGCAGGGGCAACAAACCAACAATACAGGACTGGCAAGAGAGGCTGTGACAATATAATAGGCCATTGTCGGCAGAAGGAAGAGGCAGTGGTAGTACAATCATACATGTCAACAGACCCGATTCAGCCAGGAAACGTACAAGGTTTTTAAGCCCAAATGGGCTTTATTTGATCTGTCTCCGGTCTACAATCTCCTCTTTTTCAATGTAAGTCAAAGAGGAAAATCAATATCCTAGTTTTTTTTCAAAATCTCCCTCTTACCAAGTTCAAAATGTTAGCAAGTATGGTACATTGGATCATGGAAGGCAGGAGGAATTGGGGTAGGGACATGGACTTGGAAAACAGAGGATAGGAGGGACATGGAGAGGTGCACCAAACTGACACTACAGGACAGGCATTAGGGTTTTCAGCAGCATAATACACCACACAGGGCATTCAAGACAGGAGTGCAGCACAACACTCCATAGAAAGCAATAGGGAGGGGACAGGACCATGCACATGGACAACAGAGAACGGAGGGGAAAGAGGCAATGGTAGCTAGCTGACCATAATGGACAGACAGGAGAGAAAGCTGCAGCATAATGGACCATAAAGGTCAGGAGGGACAGATCAGGGCCATTACAATGGAACAGACAAGCCAGGAGGAAGGGAATAGAGGTCTGCACATTGAAAAAGAGGGCTGTGGGCAAGGGGGCAGGGCAGGAGCAGCAAAAGGACCATGGAGGTCAGTTAGGATGGGCACTAGAAGCAAGACACACCAGGTAGAGCAACAGTGAGACTACTACAATGGCATACAAACAGATCATGGAGGGAAGGTGGGAAGGGGTCAGGGCAGCTAGCTGACCTCACAGGGAAGGTGGGAGGGGCCGTGGAAGCACAAAAGACCATGCATGGCAAGCAGGAGGGTTAATGGCAGCACAATGGCTATAATGGGCAAAAAGAAGGTGGCAGGGGCATGCACAAAGGACCATGGAGGATAGAAGGGAGGGTCAGGACCTGAGCACAGATAAGAGAGTTCAGGGGAAGGGGCCTCACAACAGACCATGCGGGGCAGGCAGGAGGAGCAGTTGCAGCACAACAGACCAGGTAGGGCAGAAGGGTGTGGCAGTAAAATGGACCATGGAGGACAGGAGGAAGGGGATAGGGGCATGGAATGTGGACAGGCATGCCGGAGGTGGCAGGGACAGGTTACAGTCATCTGACAATGCTAGGCAGGTGGGAGGAGAGTGGCAGCTCAACAGAACACTCAGAGTAGATAGGAGTGGCAGGTTTATGGAACATGGTGGGCAAAAAAGGATGGAGCAGGGGCATGCAAACTGACATCGGAGGGCAGGTGGAAGGAGAATAGGGGCAGAAAGTTAAGCACAGAGGCTAAGCATGAGGTCAATGATTGGGCATAGAATTGGGCAATGGAGGGCAGGGGGAGTGGACTTGTACATCATACTAAATGGAGGGCTGTCGCAGCACATCACACCATGCATAGCAGGAGGGAGGAGGCTAGTCCATGAATTCAGACAACAGAGGATAGGGAGGCGGTGGATGGGGCAGCAAGCTAATTGTTCAGGGAAGGCGGGAACGCCAGTGGCAGAACAACGGCCACACAAGGCTGTAATAAGGGAGCAGGGACATGGACTTGGACAATGGATGGCTAGGAGCAGGGAAGGCAGGAGCAGCAAGCTTGGATGGGGCCAGCACAATGTTAGGCCCTGCTTCCAACCCTCCACTATCCATTGTGATACGCATTTTACTTAACGTTAAAAAAACGAGATTTGCTGAAAAAGACAAGTAATACAGGGACGGTATAGTTAGACTCAGAGTTCAGTCATACACAACTAGTGAAATTCAGCAGTTATAGTTACCTGAGCTAACTATAACTTACGCCCCTGCAATGTACTGCTAATGACCTTAGACATTACATCATTCATGACATGGTCAGTTACATCACTCATGACATCACTCATGACATTTCAAATGAGCTGTGAATAGAATGGAACTGTAATCGCTAGACCTTTATTTAGGGATAGTGTGTGTATATTAACACCCCTTTTTTCTTTCCTTTCGTGTAAGAACCCTTATAATACACAATGTGCCCAGATTAATATGGCCGATAGCCTTTCACTTTAAAGTAATGTGTAGTCCATTGTTTATGTTGATGTTTACAATCCTAAGTATGTTTATTATGAATAAGTCACGTTAACGAACATATAGGTATGGCGGTCACGGGGCAAGATTTGCTGAAATGACATTGTGTGCATATTAACACTTGTATTATTTTCTTTATTATATGAATTCCTGAATTTTCACATCGTGACCATCGCCCCCAGCTTTCTGGATTAAAGTAATATTTAGTCCTTTGTTAATGTTGGCAACTGGAGGCATTTGTACAATTAAATAGGCATACTACAATGATGTCTTGTATCGTTATCAAGGTTCGGACGAGCCGAAACGCGTGAATCACATCCTATACTTACAAACTACAACCTCAGTGCTGATTCCTTCCTTGTCAGAGTGAGAGGAGATTAAATACATCTGTATAAAATTCACTGAAAAAAACACAAGTTACAGGGACATTATAGTTAGAAAATAGCAATCAAAAAGCCTCAGAAATTCACTGAAAAAAACACTACTTTCATGGACGTCATAGTTAGTTGGACATTTCACTCATACAAAACAAGAAAAATTCAGCCGTTATAGTTAGTTGTGCTAACTATAACTCGCACCCCGCAATGCACTGCTGATGACATCACATATTACATCACTCATGACATGGTCAGTGACATCACTGATGACATCACTGATGACATCCCAAATGACATCACTGATGACATCATCCACACGTTCATCTGATGTACCTTTTCACACCATAAAATACATACTACCATTCTTGAAACCATAGATACACCAATACTAGTACAGCTACAATATTCTGTGCACTATGCATGCAGACCTCTAATCAGCTATATAGCTTTGATATAGGCTTTTAAATACTCAGTTAGTCCCTATGCAGTCTAGGAATCCTTTTGTCTGTCCCATGCACTTGTCCATTCACCCATCCAGCACAATGTACGTACCCTATCACTCTGCCAATACCTAAGCAATTATAAATGTTGCATGCGCTCTCGTTGCAGCACTGGATTTACTCCAGTTATTAGTCATATACTTAAAGAATGGCATAGCCACTAATACAAGTGCAGGTACAATATTGTTTACACTGTGCATGCAGACCTCTAACTAGCTACATACTATTGATACGCTCTGCTAAATATCCAGTTAGTACCTAAGCAGTGTAGGAATCCTCCTGCCTGTCCCATGCATTTCTCCAATCACCCATCCAGCACAAGCTACTTATCCTATTACTCCACCAATATCTGCTGTCAAGGTTAGATTAAGTAATCCAACCACTATCAATGCACATCTACATTCAGTTATATTCAGTATATATACACATTGAAGTAAAATATACATTTAAGGAACATATATAATGAAAAAATATTTCATAGAGAAAGAATAACCCTTTTTATTTGTAAACATTATTTTATTATTTATTAATACAATGTTTAAGGTACAGGAATACTTTTTATTCAGGTAATAAACAAGTGATGAGACATAGAATCCAAATATGTTCTTTTTTTTAACACTTAAAAATTAAATATTTTGCATATATAGGTTTATTCACATACAATAATTTTTAAGCATACATGTTTTTTTTTACTTTTTTACCTTTTAAAATGTAGGTATAATATTTTTGTTGCAGGGAACATTTTGTTTTTAATATTTTTGTAACAAACATCATTTTTACAACATTGTTTTATATTTTTGTTTTTTATTTATAACATTTACAAAATATTGATACATATTTTTGTATGTATAATACATTATATTATAAATATTTTCACATACATAAACATAAACATATTTTAATATTTTTCTTACATGTTATGTATATTTTTAATTATTAATATTGATTTATGATAACATATTATTCATTAGTACATTTTACTATTTCAAAAGGTTACATTTTAGTTTAACATTTTAATTAGTTTTTAGCATTTTCGGATACATCTTATAAATGATACAAATTAATAAGTAATTATAGTAATCATTTTAAAAATATATAATAATAATTATAATTTTACAATGGACAAAAAATGTTATATACTTTTTTTTTTAAATGTACAATAAACTGATATTTTTAGAAAACATATAAGTTGTTATTTATGTATGTTTCCTATGATTAGAAATATTTGTATGTGTTTAATAAGTTAAGCAACCTTTTTTGTTTAGCAGGGACTATTTTGTAACCGCTTATTGTTGTTTTCGGTTATTTTACAAGGGAGAAGCTCGCAGTTAGATGCTGCTTCACGTTGATGAAGGTAAGTTTAATTTACTATATTTATATTACAGTTTTACTTGTGTTTGCATGTTGTTAGGGGGTACTTAGTATGTGGAATCGTCGGTTGTTGTGTTTTTGGTGCGTTTTTGTAGTTAATTCTAATTTAGCTAGATGTCGAGATTTTGTGTTTGCAGCCTAGTGTAGAGAGGGTAGGATATATTTCTAAATATGTGTTAATGGTACTAAAAGTGTGTTTATATGTTGTTTATTATATTGTATGTGTATGTTTTTGTGGGTGGGTACGTTTATTTCTATTTTTCCAGGTTTTGTTCACAAGAGTGCGTTTTGGAGAGAGTAGCATTATTTTTATTAAGAAGTGTGTATTCAATCAATCATTTGTAAAGTGCACTATATACCCATGAGGGTCTCAAGGCGCTGGGGGGGGGGGGCGATACTGATCAAACAGCCAGGTCTTGAGTATCCTCCTGAAGGTCAGCAGGTCTTGGGTCTGTCGTAGGCTCAGGGGGAGGGTGTTCCATGTCTTGGCGGCGAGGTGGGAGAAAGATCTCCCACGGGTGGTTGTTCTTCGGATTTGCGGGACGGTGGCGAGTGAGTTGGGGATGTAGAAGGAGAGCCATCTGTTGAGGTAGGCTGGGCCGGTCTTGTGGAGTGCCTTGTGTGTGTGGGTGAGGAGCTTGAAGGATATCCTCTTGTTGACGGGGAGCCAGTGTGATTTCTCAGGTGGGGGGTGATGTGGCTGTGGCATGGTACATTGAGAATCAGTCATACCGAGGCATTTTGGATGCGTTGTCGTTTTATGAGCTTGGTCAGGGCTCCCTTGTAGAGGGCATTTCCGTAGTCGAGTCTGCTGCTGACGAGGGCCTGGGTGACTGTCTTTCTTGTATCTGTCGGGATCTATCTGAATATCTTGCGGAGCATGCAGAGAGTGTTGAAACAGGAGGAGGAGTCGGCGTTGACTTGCTTGGTCATTGAGAGCGTTGAGTCGATGATGATTCCTAGGTTACGTGCGTGGTCAATGGGTGTCGGGGCTAATATTTATTTAACACTTACTTTTATGGTTTCCAGTCGTGGATGTATCGATACTGGATTATTTTTTGGGAACTGTTGAATTTTTAACATTTTGGGGGGTAAATTCTAATATTTATTTGGATTGAGAGATACCTGGATGGATTCATGATTTTTGGATTACATTTTCTTCAGCTACAGAAACTAAGGGGCCCATTAGGATAGCGGGCGGAAAATCACCCCGACCGCCATGGAGGCAGGAAACAACCGCCCGCCGGGACTGCGGATAAACCGGCCTTCAAATTAGGATCAACCACCAAAAAAGACCGACCGCGGCGGTAGCGGGCTAACAAAAACCGCCCGACGCGAGCGGTGACGTGTAAAAACCGACCGTTGCGGTCGGAAAAGCAGCGGAAAAGCTACACCACGCTGCAAGCATAGCGGAGACACCGCACGGGAAATTAGGATTTCCCTGATGGTCCCGCGGTACGAACCGCTGGTTCCGACCGCCGCGGTCACACACTGCAGTGAATGGGAGAGACAGCAGAAGAGCAGCAGCATAGCCACCGCCGTGGACGGTACATGAAAAACATGGCAGACAAAGCCAAAACACCGCAACAGTGCCTAACTGAGCACAAATCAAAGTAGCTATGCCCCGCAAATACATAAAACACATATAAATGATTAAAAAAAAATACTCCCAGGACAACACCCACAAGACACCTCACAGCAAAGGCCCAATTGGACACACCCACACAGCTGAGTATAAATACAGGTCCTTCACTGACCACAATTCTTTGCAACACTCCAGAAGAGAAAGGCATACACCAGATCTGAGAGGAGAGGCAAAATAACACAGCACACACATATCACCACCAACACCACCACCACTATCACACCAGCACCAAAAATTGCCCAGCACACAACACATCTCATACCCCAACACCACATCTACCACACCCACCCCTACACCCAAAAACACTGTAAACACCAACCACCATGGCAGCTCAGAAAATACCAAAATTCACAGAGGGCGAGTTGACAGTCATGGTCAATGAAATAGTGAGAGTAGAACAACAACTGTTTGGTAGCCTTTTCCAACAGACACCATTAGCCACAAGGACACAAATGTGGGAAAGGATAATCCAAAGGGTCAATGCAGTAGGGACCACCCCAAGATCCAAGAAGGAGATCATGAAGCAGTGGCATGAACTCAAGAGGGTTGACAAGGAGAAGAGGAGCAAGAACTGGGAGCTGGCTAACGTGACTGGCAGTGGCCCTCCCATCCCACAGTAAAAATTCACACCATGGGAGGAGAAGGTGCTTGCCATACTGCATCCTGAGATGCTCACAGGAGTAGCCGGGGGGAACGGAGATTGGTAAGTACAAACAAATCCCAATCAACACACTGATAAGTACTTTCTTTCACAACCCAATCACCATTGCACTGTTCACCCTCACCTAACAGGTAGCCAGCCATCTTCACTGTGAGGCCTGTTTGGGGGAGGGAGGCCTGCACTACCACTCCCAGAATGCCCCCTGTTCAACACTCCAGCAGCATGGAGGCCTCCCCCACCCTGGAGCATGTGTCAGCCATTGCACTGTCCACCCTCACCTAACAGGTAGCCAGCCATCCTCACTGGGAGACATTTGGGGGTGTGAGGCCTGCACTACCACTCCCAGCATGTTCCCTGTTCCACACCCCAGCAGCATGGAGACCTCCCCCACCCAGGAGCATGTGTCAGCCATTGCACTGTTCATCAAACAAACTCACAGGTAGGAAGCCATCTTGTATTTGAGGACTGTGTGGGGATGGGAGGCCTGTATGACGACTCCCAGCATGCCCCCTGTCCCACACCCCAGCAGCATGGAGACCTCCCCCACCCAGCAGCATGTGTCAGCCATTGTACTGTTCATCAAACAGACTCACAGGTAGGAAGCCATCTTGTATTAGAGGACTGTGTGGCAGCAGCATGGAGGCCTCCCCCACCCAGGAGCATGTGTCAGCCATTGCCCAGTCCACCCTCACCTAACAGGTAGGCAGCCATCCTCACTGGGAGACGTTTGGGGGTGTGAGGCCTGCACTACCACTGTTCCTACCCCCTGTTCCATACCCCAGCAGCATGGAGGCCTCACCCACCCTGGAGCATGTGTCAGCCATTGCACTGTTCATCAAACAGACTCACAGGTAGGTAGCCATCTTGTATTGGAGGACTGCGTTGGGGTGGGAGGCCTGTATTACTACTCCCAGCACACCCCCTGTCCCACACCCCAGCAGCATGGAGGCCTCCCCCACCCAGCAGCATGTGTCAGCCATTGCGCTGTCCACCCTCACCTAACAGATAGGTAGCCATCCTCACAGCTCTAGCTGTTACTGTCTGGGAGACCTGCAACACTACACAGGGCACCAATTTCATGCAATGCATTGACAAAGGACATGTATGAGTTCATGATGTTGGCATGCACCATGTAATAACAGCCAGTATTGCCTGTAACAAGCATACAAAATGTGTCTCAATTGTGTAGTGCACAGACAGCAGATGACATGCAGCTAACAGAATCCCTGCACATCGCCCAACACTGACCATTTTTTATCTAATCCACAGGTGATGAAGATCTTGCTGCTGAGGACAACATCCACCAGCAGAGCCAGTCTCCACCCCCGGTACATGGAATCTCGGATGTAGATTCCCAGCACAGTTTGGACGATGAGCTCCAGCCCGGCCCATCTGGTGTGCCAAGGCCCAACCAGGCCCAGGACCCGATCCTCCCCACCACCACGTCAGCTGCACCAACAACTGCTCAGCAGACCGCTGCAGTCACGGCCTGTGCCTCCACCGCTGCCACCTTGGACACCACCACCACCACCACCTTCCCTGTCCAAGGGGACGACCAGGACACACCAACAACTGTGGAGGGCAGGGAGAGTGTGCGAGGACCCACAGTAGCGAGGCAACAGGTCCGTGGCAACAGGGCAGGTGGGAGGGCTAGGGTTCCCCCCAGACATCAGGAGGTTGGCACACCATCCCTGGACTACTTCACCCGAGTCATTGGTGCATATGAACAGGTCTAGGGACAAAGTGGCCAGTCGGACGAACTTTTAAGTGAGCACATCCTGCTGACGAGGTCCATCGACACACCCTTGGTCAAATGGTAGACCTCATGGCCCAGCAAGTGGCGTTGCAGAGGGAAAGGCCTGTGTCCCAAACAACACCTCTGCCCCCTCCTGTTGTGCAACAAAAGAACAATACAAAGGCCAATACTGGACTTGATTTCTATATATTCAAACCTTAACCTTTATGAATGAAACATACCTGTCCATTTTTTACGTATGTCGCTAGTTGAATTTTTATTTTTCACTAGTAGAACATTTTTTGTTTTGTAAGTCATATCATGAAATATTTATGCATGTACAAACATTTACAAAACTATACTTGTCACAGAAAATAAAATTACATATATTTACAAAAAAAGTTTTTCACATCCTACAAACACCATTCATACTTCAGTCATACAGCTATACAAAAAAGGAAAAATAATATGGCCCTTTGTCAAAGCTAACCAATCCTATAAAAATATAAATGGTATTGTTTCTGTACATTCACAGTTTTGTTTTATCATAAATGTACTTTTGGAGATAAATCCTTATTTACAAAAAAACAAATCCATTGCTATTTCCGGTTGAGAAAGAGTCCAGTCAGGTCGACGCATTTCAAACTCCTAATTGTGGGGTTCTCATCAGGACCAACACTTTCTACAACA
Organism: Lissotriton vulgaris; assembly: GCF_964263255.1. Lineage (NCBI taxonomy): Eukaryota > Metazoa > Chordata > Amphibia > Caudata > Salamandridae > Lissotriton > Lissotriton vulgaris. The sequence goes on from NC_141695.1 coordinate 1,312,737,665, forward strand.
AAAAGACAACAATACAGGACCATTTAGAAAGTCAGCTAGCAACAAGTAGATTCAAAGTGAACATGCCACCAGTCGGCAAAACCACCATACCTTATCAATGTGGTCTGGCACCACTGTCCAACATAAAAGAGGTAGGTAATCACCAATTTCCGGTATTTAACTAGACAGAAAAACACAACATAAGACGTCGTCTCACAGACAATATTTACAAAAGTTCTAAGGGCATTCAAGAAATATGTTGGCACCAACCTGTTTTTTATGTGTGAGGACATAATAACCTAATGGGGGCAGAAAAAACGAGTTAATATTTTGAAATGGCCAATTGTGGAATAATGGCGTGAGCACAAGGGTTAGCAATCTCGACTTACCGGGCTGTTTGAATGCATACAGTATATCGCCCTTGTCGTTTTTTCAAAAGCAGCAAGTCAAAATCGTTCTACAACGGGAAGCAGAAAACGGAGGGTGACTAGCTATAAGTGCTCGGAAATTATAAGCGGTCTGCTCGTAAAAACCTGACTCGTACCTTAATCCGATTTTCTGTCGCGTCTCACAGTGTTCAACAAGTATGCTGCAGGCGTGTGGTCCTTCCTCTATTTTTACTAGGAACACAGTTCCGATCACGTGATCGGCAAATGCGGAAATGTTTTTTTAAAAAAAAAAAGAATTTATTGGGCGATTTTACAGAGACAAACCTGGCAACATGACTGTAACACTACGCTGGAAATGAAATAACACCGGTGGAAATGCGTAAACGCCCGTGGTCCTGGTCCCCTGGCATACATGTGATGTGTGCTCTTGGGTGGTGAGGTGGTGTGCAGTGTGAAGGTTGATATTTTGTACTTGCTGTGTATGTGTGGGTGCCCCTGGATTGTGATAGACACACATGTGTCAGCCAGGAGTTGTGTGCCTGGGGTTTTGATTGTCCTGCCCTGTGTAAATGAGATGTGTGACTAATACTGTGTAATTTTAAAACAACCTGCCTTTCTCCTGCTCAGCGGATCTCAGCGCTGACGAGGCGAACACACCCTCATTGACGCCAGCTGAGGGGAATCCATTGGGCTCACGCCCACCCCATCTGGCCACGCCCCTTTGCAAAAGTATTTAAACCCCGTGCTGAGGCACTAGCGCGTCTTTAAGAAATTGCATGCTCCTGAGGCGGAAGCCGGGAGAAACTTTGTCTTGACTTTTAACTGTTTTAAACTTTACGTGTGACTAATACTGTGTAATTTTAAAACAACCTGCCTTTCTCCTGCTCAGCGGATCTCAGCGCTGACGAGGCGAACACACCCTCATTGACGCCAGCTGAGGGGAATCCATTGGGCTCACGCCCACCCCATCTGGCCACGCCCCCTTGCAAAAGTATTTAAACCCCGTGCTGAGGCACTAGCGCGTCTTTAAGAAATTGCATGCTCCTGAGGCGGAAGCCGGGAGAAACTTTGTCTTGACTTTTAACTGTTTTAAACTTTACGTGTGACTAATACTGTGTAATTTTAAAACAACCTGCCTTTCTCCTGCTCAGCGAATCTCAGCGCTGACGAGGGGAACACACCCTCATTGACGCCAGCTGAGGGGAATCCATTGGGCTCACGCCCACCCCATCTGGCCACGCCCCCTTGCAAAAGTATTTAAACCCCGTGCTGAGGCACTAGCGCGTCTTTAAGAAATTGCATGCTCCTGAGGCGGAAGCCGGGAGAAACTTTGTCTTGACTTTTAACTGTTTTAAACTTTACGTGTGACTAATACTGTGTAATTTTAAAACAACCTGCCTTTCTCCTGCTCAGCGGATCTCAGCGCTGACGAGGGGAACACACCCTCATTGACGCCAGCTGAGGGGAATCCATTGGGCTCACGCCCACCCCATCTGGCCACGCCCCCCTGCAAAAGTATTTAAACCCCGTGCTGAGGCACTAGCGCGTCTTTAAGAAATTGCATGCTCCTGAGGCGGAAGTCGGGAGAAACTTTGTCTTGACTTTTAACTGTTTTAAACTTTACGTGTGACTAATACTGTGTAATTTTAAAACAACCTGCCTTTCTCCTGCTCAGCGGATCTCAGCGCTGACGAGGGGAACACACCCTCATTGACGCCAGCTGAGGGGAATCCATTGGGCTCACGCCCACCCCATCTGGCCACAGCCCCTTCTTTCTATAAAAATGTGTCTACCTAGGAAGCGCAGCGGACGAGCGCAGCGGGAGCGCCGTTTGCGCGCCGAAGGCGCGCCTAAGGCAAGCCCGTCTGTGCCCGTCCGCGACCGGACCGCGCCCGGCGCCGGCCACGCTGCCAGTGACCAGTCCCACACAAGAAGGATAGTCTGGTCTAGAAGCGAACTTCTAGCACTTAACCCTGGCAACCATTGTCAGGCTCCCAGGCTCGACCTTTCCGTACCGGACCTCCCCCCCTCCTGCTCACGGTGCAACAAGCCTCTGTGTGACGCTTCATTCTCAGCTAATTCCTACCCAAAAACATTGAACTATCGCTCAGCCAACACTCCCACCTCCCCCTTTAAAGCTGGGCTTCTGAACTGCAGATCCCTTCCTAAACATGCAGATGATATCTATCTGCTGCTAGCTGACTCCGAGTGGGACGCCCTATTTCTCACCGAAACGTGGCTCAACGAAGAAAACCTTGCCTCCATTGCTCTAGCCGTTCCGCTCGGTTTCACTTTAAGTCTCTCCAATAGAGAGAAGAACAGAAGAGGTGGCGGAGTGGCTATTATCTTTAAAGATAAATACACCTTATCCTCTTCCACTCCTACCACCCTCGCCGGCATAGAGAGGCTACACTTCTGCCTCCAAATCAACCCTCAAACGTCCCTAGCTGGCCTGATAATATATAGACCCCCGGACTGTTATCCGGCCCATACCCATGACCTTATGGACTTCATAGTCCAAAACACTCTCTCTCACCAACACTATATAGTAGTTGGTGACTTTAACGTTCATGCAGACAGATCTGACTGTCTTTTGGCTTCCCAACTTATTAACACACTTCAATCAGCAAATCTAGCCCTTATCACCTCCGGTACCACGCACCAGGCAGGCCATATGCTGGACCTCATTTTCTCTAACATTCCGGATACCACAACTAAACCCCCGCTGCCACTTCTATGGACAGATCATTTCCTCGTCCCCTTCCTAATCTCTTTCCCTGCTTGCTCTCGAACTACAGGAAAACGCACGTATGTACGAAGAAACTGGGATAACTTATCCACCGAGACCCTCTGTCCCGCGCTCGCAGCTTCCCCCCCTTTACTATCAGCAGATGTGAACTCTGATGCAATACTACTGAATCACTGGATTAGCAGCACAGTAGACTCTATTGCTCCGCCCAAAATAGCCACTTCACGAAGAGAATCCCCGTCTGCCCCCTGGTTCTCTGCAGAACTGATAGCTGAAAAAAGCAAATGCAAAAGACTAGAACGTCAGTGGCGGGCTAGCTACTCCGAACCTGCAAAAAACTGCTATAAAAAAGCCCTGCACAGCCTTCATCACTCCATAAAAAAAGCAAAAAAACTGTTCTTTGTATCCTCTATTCAACAAGCAGAACAACCGAGCAAAGACATTTTTAAAATAGTTCAGTCCTTCTTCAAACCCAAGGCCATCGAAACAGAAATTATTCCCTCTAGCAAACTCTGTGAGGATATCTCGGATTTTTTCGACAAAAAAATCCTGAAGGTCTATGACTCCTTCACCCCCTCCGAGCCAACAATTATGGCAGACCACGATATCATTGTGATGCCTACCCCTCCCTTAACTCGGTTCCTCCCAATCACCCACGAGGATGCATTGAAAGAACTACACAAATGCAAATCAGGTGCTCCTGATGACCCCTGCCCCCCCAAACTGTGGAAAATGATGTCGGATGCCTCGGTAGGGCCACTCCTTCACATCTGGAACATGTCCATCGAGACTGGCACGTTCCCCGACCGCTGGAAACATGCCACTCTTCTCCCATTGAAAAAAAAACCCAATGGCGCCCCCGATGATCTGAGCAATCTCCGCCCCATCTCCCTACTAGCAGCCCCGGGAAAAATGCTGGAAAAACTTATCCAACGCCAACTCAATGGGTTCATCGAAAAAAGTGGCATACTACACGAAACACAGTCTGGTTTCAGGGCCGGCTTCAGCACTGAAACTGCCCTCATTGAGGTGGCTGAGTCAATCAGGTGGTCGCTGGATTCAGGAGCATCGGCCATGCTGGTGCTCCTGGATCTATCTGCCGCCTTCGATACTGTGGATCACGGTAGATTGCTGCTCAGATTGAAGGATATTGGCTTAGAGGACAAGGCACTGAGCTGGTTGCACTCCTACCTTACGAACCGCTCTCAGAAAGTAGCTCTGGGCGCTTTTTCCTCTGAACTCAAACGGCTGTGGTGTGGTGTCCCGCAAGGGTCCGCCCTCAGCCCGCTACTTTTCAATGTTTATCTGGCCCCACTTTTTACCTTAATCGCCAAATGGGGGGTCAAGGCGATTTCGTATGCGGATGATACGCAACTAGTCTTCCCATACATTGAGGTGTCAGAAGCAGCGTTCAGCAAAATAAAAGGCTGTCTTAATGACGTAGCCAGATGGATGAACACTAACAAGCTAAAATTGAATGCTAGCAAAACCGAGGTACTATTCTTTGGGAAAAGTACTCCACCCTCCCCTGACCTCTGGTGGCCCACCGAAATGGGTCCTGCTCCCACCCCTGGCACCAAGGCAAAAAATCGGAGTGTATGGTGGGACGAGACACTTTCCTTCTCCTCTCACATACAAGTCACCTCTAGCTGCCACTATAAACTCTGCAACCTCCGAAAATTTCTCTCTCTTCTACCAACTGACTGTTGTAAATCGGTGGTCCATGCGACAGTCACATCCAGACTGGATTATTCGAACGGCCTCTATCTTGGCCTCCCAAAATATCTGACACAACGCCTGCAGAGCGTGCAGAATGCGGCTGCGAGATTGATAAAACACGTGCCTTTTAAACATCATATCTCTCCACATCTTCACGAGCTGCACTGGCTTCCAGTGACAAGCAGAGTAAAATTCAAGGCGCTCACCCTAGCTTACAGAGCACAAAAAGGGACTTGTCCCAATTATCTGAAACTCCGACTCCCCCGCTACCATCAAGAGAGACACCTGAGATCAAACTCGCAGACCCTACTGGCTGTACCTCGAGCGAGAAGAGCGAGACTCGGAGGTAGATCTTTCTCAGTAGGCACTGCGAAGCTTTGGAACTCCCTCCCCCCTGCCATCCAATCTGCCCCGTCAGAAGCCATCTTTAGGAAACTCCTAAAGACTTGGCTCTTTGGTCAGAAAGCCTAGTACCTCTCCCTGCATCCCTCTCTGCTGCTGCGGTTTCTTTTCAGCGCCGGGACACCTCCTCGCGAGGTAGCTGTTCGCGCTTTACAAGAATCAGTATTATTATTATTATTATGATGCTTTTGTGTGAGTTGTCTGCTGTGCACTGTGCAGTGTGTTGGTGTGTCCATGCAGTTCTGTGTGACTCCTCCTTGTTGTATTTGTCACTTATGTGTGTGCAAAGTGTGTGACTTGCACAACAGTGTTGTTTTTGTTTGATTACCAATGTGTGCTGTGTGTGTTTGTGTGGACTGTGTGACCCTTCTGGTCATCCTTGGCATTGTATGTGACTTTCTTTATCACTGCAGGCACATGGTGCCTTTTTTCCTCCTGTAAGGCATGGTGTGTGGTGTGATGCCATCCCCTATGTGTGCCACTTGTGCGTAGACATTGTGGGTCTGCATTCACTCTATTTGTGTATTGGACACACCTCACATATCTGATACTGACATGCAAATCAGTTGTTTTTGATGTCTGCTGCCCCCTATGTTTCCATGTGTATGTGCCTCCCCATCTCTTCATTTGTGGGACTGTGCCTTGTGGTGGGATTTTTGGGCCAAATGTGCTGTTCCACTCTGGACATGGCTCCATTGTTTTAGGTGTGATGTTCTAGTGGTATTCATCAGTGTTGCTTGCCCTTGTGCACTTGAGCTGTGTGTGCTGCCCAGTGCTCTGGTATTGCTGGGTGTGCTGTTGTATCCCAGAGTGGTGAATCATATTGTTGTTGTGTTGGGTGTCTGTGTGTTGGCTGTGGTGTAGCTTCACTTCCTGGGTATGCTATTGTTTTTGTGCTGGGCTGCTTTGTGGTGTGTGTTGTGGTTGTGCCAGTCATGTCTGTGTGTATCTGTTGTGCTTGTTGTGCACACACTACCTGTTGTGCATACAGTGTTGTGTGTCTGTGTGCTTGGCATTGCCTGATGTGCATCCCCTGATGTCCTGTGGTGTTTGTGTATAGTTTTGTGCAGGCATCTGTTCAGGCTACCCTGTGTGTGTGTTCTGTTTGTGGTTACACCCAGGTTGTGTGTATGTGCTGAGAAGTATTGTCAGCCTTGAGTGTGTGTAGCACTGGTGTAGTGTGTTCCTTGTCAGCTACTCCTGCAGTGGCTGTCTCCCTGGTTATCTGTTGTGTGGTGCATGGTGTGTATTGTGCTTGCTTGTACCTGTGCTTGTTGATGTGCATGGGGGTGTGCAAGATGGGCACATGGCATATGACTTGATGGTTTGTGTTGATGTGTACTTGGGGGTGGTGTGTCCCTGTGGTGTCAGTGCCCTGCCCATGTCTTGGACCGGCCCTGCCTTCTGCATTGTGCGCATGAGTTGACCGCGGTGGTGACGTGACCAGGAACGGGATGTTGCTGCTAGTTCGCGGTCGATGTGTGTCCCGGATGCAGAGGGGTGACTTGTTGGCAGGTGGATAATATAGGATTGCCCTTGTGGATGGTGTTGTGACCCCCAGCAGGATGTCTGTGGTGGACTTGGACCCTGTGTCGGGCCGTGTGTTGTGTGTTATATTGGTGTATTTGCGTACCTGCGGCAGCGTACGAGGTGGCCCTGTTGAGGGTAGTGCAGTAGCAGGTACATGACTGGATGCATGTGGAGGGCTGGGTCCATGGCGTTCATGGCAGGGTCTCGGCTATCGCGCTCTGCTATCGACTTTCCGCCCACTCTGGTTATGTGGTGTCTCCGCTGTGGTGCGTCTGGCTGTTTGGGCCATCCTAATTTGTGGAGCGGTGCGGACGTCATTCCGCACGGCGTTGAGTCTCGATTGGCTCCCACCGCCGCGGTGGCGGGCGCACTTTGATGGCGGTGCGGGTCGCTCCGTGGCAGACGGGAAATGAGCTGTGTTATACTATACTAATATGGCGGACGTGAGTTCCGCTGTTCGCGGGCGGAAAAAGGCGTTTTTCCGTCCCACCAGGACCACGGTGGTGCCACCGCCCGACATCCTAATGGACCCCTCAGTATTTAATTATGTAATTGTGGGAGGGTATGCTGATTATATTATTTGATATATGTGTTAAATTTAGGTGAAATGTAAATAAGATATATATCTTTTATAACTGTATTTAAAATATATGACACATTATTTATATTTTACAAACTTAAGAAAAATTATATCTATAGTTACCAAATGTGTTTTGTTGGGAAGTTCATTTGTATTAAATATGGAAATTATTTAAAGAGCTATTTTTGCTTTTAATGATAGGTATTATAGGCCTCTTGTAGTTGGGTATAGTGTTACTTGAGTTTGTAGTAATTTGTACATTCTTTTTGTTTGTTTTGTGAGTTTAGGGCCTATTTGAGTGAGAGATTTTCCATTCTAAGTTCCTGGTAACTTTGTTCTTTTTGTAGGTCTTGCAGTAGTTTATGTAGGGTAGATATCCCTCTTCCTGTTGTTGATTGGAAGGCATTATGCCATCCTACAACGGCATTGTTGGTTTTCACATGTTTGTTTAGGGTGCTCAAGTACACATTCCACCATGGAATGCGGAATTTGGGTAGTCTTCTGTGCCCTGATCTGTGGAGTCTTCCCACCCACGTATCCTCAAAGTAATCTAATAGTTGGCTTAGTTTTTCTTCATGTCTTTTGTAGTAGGGGCTTTCTATTAGGAGATTATAGTGTTCTGCTACATCAGTTACTGGAACATAGGCCAGTGCAATTAATTTTTCAACTTGATATGCAAAAGTACTGTCAGTTGCATACTCAACACTCCGGGGTTGACTCCGATTTCGGTTGGAAAACATTTTTCCCGACACGTACCCGTCATATTTTCCTACCGAACCGTTCACACCCCTTCCACATGGCTGAACAAACACGACGTGACAGACTCGTACGCGAACGATGCCACATAGCTTAGTATGAATGAAACAGACTTGGACAAAACAAATAACACAAGAGCAAGCATCATGTGCCGTCAAAACGACTTACATAATTAAAAAAAAAATACAATAGAAACAGAAAAATGGTGGGCTTAGTTTTTCTTCATGTCTTTTGTAGTAGGGGCTTTCTGTTAGGAGATTATAGTGTTCTGCTACATCAGTTACTGGAACATAGGCCAGTGCAATTAATTTTTCAACTTAATATGCAAAGGTCCATTGCATACACAACACTTAGGGGTTGACTCCGATTTCGGCAGGAAAACGTTTTTCCCGACACGTACCCGTCATATTTTCTGACCAAACCGTACACATGCCTTCCACATGGCTGAGTACGATGCGATGCTTGAAATTTACTACAGACTCGGCTGGAACATACACGACGTGACAGACTCGTACGCGAACAATGCCACATAGCCTATTATGAAAGAAACAGACTTGGACAAAACAAATAACACAAGAACAAGCATCATGTGCCGTCAAAACAACTTACATAATTTAACAAAAAAAAATAGAAACAGATAAAAGATTACCAAAAAATGCATTGACATCTCCAAAAAAGGCTACATTTAAATAATAAGACACACCCACAATTCAACCTATATAAAGGTATCAAAAACTTCCCAAACCATTTGCAACTTCGACAGACAAGAAGCTAATTGCCAGAGAACAGGCCCTGAGCAACAATACTGGCGGTGGCCATCAAAAACCTGTGCGTTTCACCACCTGTAAGGTAAAAGTGCGGGACCTCCTCCCACAGGAGGCCATAACTGGATTAGCCGGACTACTGGAACCTGGTGAGTACATGTCCAAATAGTCTAAAATTACCTCAAGTACACAGCCACAGACATCACAGCCAGACATCTTGAATGTAACTTTGTACTCACTGTCATGGAACCATGGTACATGCTGGCCCATTTGGTCTGGGTGGGAGGAGGAGTGGAAGCTATGACTACTGCTACCAGTACCCACTTATCACACACCCCACTCCCACAATAACACATCTGTCACTATGCTGCCCCTGAGAGTGAATGCAAATGCCCTGTCAAGATGGCTACACAGGGGCATCATGCACGAATTTGGAAAAACTGACATCCAGTTCTTGGCCTACTCACACAACTACAGACCATAACCCTAACTGTACATTCCACACACTGACAGGTAAAGATTAGTCACATGTGCCCTCACTGTGTGTGCTACAAATTTGTGTGGAGGGCAGGACACAGTCTAATCAGCAGTCACACCACATAACATAAACCACAAAAAAAAAAAGAAAAATGAGTAAGCTGGTCTGTTTGCCATTGGGAAGAGGGGTAGAAGTCAACACAGCCTAACTCAAGCACTAAACACACTGTACCTCAGGGCTGTGATCATGAAAAGGCAACTAATCATCCTTGGGAAACTCATCTGTCCATGGAGACCAAGTAGATTGTGCATGAAGTGATCATGCGCAAAAGTAAGCAGCGCAAAAGTTACTACAGAAAGATATTCACATGTGTGCAAAGTGACGAGAAATATCAACACAACTATGTGTTCTCACATTGCATACATTTACAAAACATGTAAAAACAACACAGGCATAAAAACGACGGTGTTGTTACATTGCAGAACATCACAACGCATAACATCACACAAACTTGCTGTAGGCTCTGCGCAGGATTACGAACTGATACAATTTACATTACAAGTCCAGTGTGTGCAACAGTAGGGAATGTCAGATTACACAAATATCAGATTATACAGCAACTCATGTTTGCCACTCCCCTACTGCATGTCAATGTAATGACTTGCGTTTCAATGGACTGCATGTAACTCTGCATTTCTCATAACAAATGCATTCGACGTCACTCATGTGATGTCATTGATGATTCACATTAACACATTCACCAAAGCTAAATTTCTAAATGCTGACACAGATTCAGGAGAGTGAGTTTGTATGTCACCTCAGCAATGTGACAGTTACAAACATGCACAAAGGCAAGCACAGATGCACAAATCTTGCTAAACATCAGAATCGTTACTGTATGTATGTCATAGTGAAAACACTGATGTGTGAAATAACAACACACCTGGGTCATGCACAGTGTGTCACTTGACAATCAATTTCTTCGTACAGTCAAGGATACAAAGACATGCACATTGATGCACAGAGCTGGACATGCTCAGTAAAGCACATCTTTACAAAATCACAATGTTACATGAACAAATATCCCAGTGTCTGTGATGATTGATGAGTATAAATTTGAAGGAAACGCTACATTATCCACAATAACTTCACATTTGTCTGTGTATGACACTATAACATGTGGAAATACATAACTAACATTGTGTCTCTCTTCTACCCACAGGCACTCCTGAACTGAGGTCAGCATCTGGACACGATTCAGAGTCCACCAGCACCACCACACTACGTTGGACACTGAGACCTCCAGTGGGGATGACTCTCACATCTCCTTGGGTGATGGGGACCAACCTGGTACCTCCGGTGTGGGTCAGCATGCAGTACCAGTACAATCAGCAGCCCCAGTGACCACTTCTGCAACATCTGTGAACATTCAGACACCCAGGATCCCCACGGACACACCCAGACAACAAAACACTGGGAGCACCGCAACACAGGCCACTCTGGAGTTGGCTGGAAACACCATCCCAGTCAACAATGAAGGAGGACAGGAGCTGTCAGTGCGTGCAACGCCAGGCAATGTCCGTGTGGGTAGTGTTAGGGGTGGTGTGAGGGTGTGTGATGGGAGGACACGTCCCACAGCTGGTGTCGGAGATCAAGCTGACCCCGAGTTGCAACGCATATATGATGTGTATCGCGAATGCACTGGAGACTTTGGCCAGGTTGTTGGGATCCTCAGGGACATCAAACATCAGCAGGCTGCACATTTTGACAGGATGGACCACCATATGGATCGTATGGACCAACACATGGACCGTATGGACCAACACATGGACTGTATGAAGTCCAACTGGTCGAAAACAGACAATCTCACAGCGGTGCATAGGAACATACTCACATGCCTACACCAGCTAATTATCCCACCTCCCCATGTACACTGCACCTCTGTTGACTCAATATCTGCAACTGCCACAGTGAGTGTTGAGGAATCTGGTGTAGAGTCCCCTCCACCGCAGCAGCCTGATACTGAGGGCACCCCCTCCAAAGAGGAGGTGGCGTCCAAGGAAGACTGGCAAGTGAGAGACTAAAGGCCATGCATCCCCCCCAAGAAGTAAAGAAATGCTCTGGATATCCTCCATTGTGTGCAAAGCATTCACTTTGTTGACAGTCCCTGGACTCTCTCACATGGGATGGAGTGTTTAAGTTGGACTACTTTCTAAAATGACTGTGGAATTTACATGGAAATGTTCATCTAACAACACTTCCAACTCCTCTATGAACTTTAACTTTAATACTTGGGAATGCAATTACCCTTAACTGATAGATTTATCATATGCACATTAATAAAATAAAATTCACACAATCCCAGTGTCATCTGTGAATTATACACTGTACCCACACTTGAAATTATGATCAGCATAACCTGGCACTGTCTCCAAATGAGGTGCATGAGTTCTGTGGTAGGGATCGTGCACATACATAACTATGCACAATAAAATAGGCCACAGTTGAAAGATGCTTGGACATTCCTTGTACATCAGAACCCACAATCCAAAAACTCACTACCTCTAGTGTCTCATTAGCTCAACAAAACATACAGAAGATACACAATGATTCTACCACCTAGAACACAGCACTATCAACCTCTCAGAGTCGCTGTAGCAATGCACACCTTCTCGCACACTCACCCATGCTTGTCCACAAAAATATAAAGCAGATTCTATGTAAAGTTTAAAATGTTACGTTTAAGAAACACGGTCTCTGTCTGTTGTCCTACAATGTAGTATACGAGCTCGCACCAGCAGCAGAATACATGATAATCAAAACAATATTCATTTTCACAATTCCTTAGAAGACAAGGGGTTAAATGTGTTTCTATGAACAGTGTGGAAATAACCACCCTACCTGTGATGGTGACATATTTATCATACTAATGAAGATCTCTGTGCCAAATCACTCACCTTTGAAACTAGGAGTGGTTACAGCATATCACTGCAAAGCTCTGGTTCGTCCAAGAAAATCTTCCATCTGTGTAGATGAATCCCTTGTGCGTCAATGTAATGCAAGTATTTCTCTTTTTGGTCAAAAAGTGTATCATTTCATGGATAAACAATACGTGCTGACTAGATCTTCCATTAAAAAGAGTCTTGTTTTTCAACCTTGTGGCACAGCGCTTGTACAGCACCAAAATGATCTCATGTGGACTCAAAGGCATCTTGCACATCAAGCAGAGAAAGAATGTGCGCTAAAATGTAAGACAATGAGGTAAAAGGTAAGCTTGACTTAGGGTATCTTAGCATAATCCAGCATGATCCTAGGGACCTGCTAACAAATCATCTACCGTCTTGTGAAGAAATATCACATGACACGTACCAGAGATAGACACGCAAGTTCACCACAACACACATAGCACATGCAACATTTAAACATTGCACACGCTGTTGTCAAATTAAACCATTGAACCGCACAAACAAAGACCATTGTCTAATGAAATGAACACCATGGCATAAATACAGTATATAAACGATTGTAGCATATGTGGAAACAGACATGGCAAACATCAATGTGTGTAACAGGTTTATTACACAGGCACAAGCTCTACTCAACACAAAATCAAACTGATTACAGTTCCAAATATTCAAATAAACAAAATAAATGAAAAGTCTGACCAAAAACATTGTCTGTCAGAGAGTACTGTTCCAAATTGAAATTCCATTATGCACAGCATTGTGAGTACCCACACAACAGCCAAAGGAGCCTGTGAAGGAGAGACATACTACAGTCTTAAATACAACTTGCTATGATGACATATCCAATATTTGACTCACTATTGTCCATTGTAACCTCTGAACACAAGCTAGGAGTAATTTCAACAATGTAGTGGTGACCATCATAACTTAACATAAACTGTACAACAACAATGACCCTGTAAATGAGCATGCACACACACCTATCACAACATATTGTTCTACATACACACATCTCGCTTAGGAAAGGAATTATTAAACATCTTTGCATACTTACACTCATTTAAAAAAGTTGTTAATGAGCTGTCTAATGACATTCACCACCTCCTCCTCCTCCTCCTCCTCCTCCTCCTCCTCATCACTGGCAACGTGCCCCATTCCTGGATCCTCCCTTGATGGAGGCTGTTGTTCCCTGTTATCTTGAATGAGCGGTAGCTCATTCCTCACAGCCAAGATGTGAAGCATGCAGCACACAATTATGATCTTGCACACCTTAGCCGGGGAATATTGAAGGAGACCTCCTGTCCGGTCCAGGAGGTGAAATCTGGTCTTCAGAAGTCCAAATGTACGCTCTATCATTGGCCTGGTCCGCCCATGTGCCTCTTTGTAACAGACATCAGCTGGGGTGACCAGGTTCCTGAGTGATGTCAGCAGCCAGGGCATGTTGGGGTATCCAGAGTCTCCTACATTTATCAAATATAAATGATCAGCTGAGCGGAAACAGGGTACAACATGACAGACAATGAACACACAACTGAGACTGACAACATGACTCACCAACAAGGCAGGCACGCTTATTCCTGAGCTGAGACATCAGCTGGGATATCCAACTCATCCTCATTATGTATGCGTTGTGGGCAAACTCGGGAAACACACACATACATGGTCCTCCAGACATACCACAAGGGCATTGATCGACTGAAAGTGTTTACAATTTTTGTAAACCTGTTCATGGGCACATCTGTCCTTTCAAGGGATCCAAACACATGTGGAATGTGTCCCAGAGCATAAAAGTAATCTTTAATGGCACAGAACTGTGGCATTGTATGAAACTGTATGTACAGGTTGAAGGACCTTAACATGGCCTCACACACATCCAGAAGCACTTTACTGAATATTGTCTGCGACATCCCACTAGCATCAGCAACAGCAAACTGGAACGATCCAGTCGCAAAATAATGTAGTGCCTCCATCACCTTCACATTGGGGGTCAGGGCAAAGGGATATTTGTGTCCAGGTTGCAAGTATGGTGACAACTGGTCTGTCAATTCAGAAATTAATTGCCTTGTGAACCTTTATTTCCATATGCACTCATGTTCCACCATGATTGCAAGATCAGGGAAGGGGCTGTGGACATTTGATCTCCTGTGGAACATATGACAAAGTATGTACACATATTACCATTACAAATAAAAATCACGTAATTCAGATTCAACATATCACATTACACTTTCAATAAAGATACAGTGAAGTCAGTTGTGTGAGGTTGAGCTAATCCACAAATGACAGTTATGTGAGCCTGAACATACACTCAATTTTGCCATGGATTTTCAACTGATACAGTGTTGTACTGTGACTATTCACTGATGTTTGTGACTCTCCATGTGATCAATCATAAAAGACACAATACACACCTAATTAAGTATCAAAAATAGATGCCAAGGTCAACTAGCACATGTTCTAAAGGTACACAGACATGGATCATGTATTGCAACCTAGCAACAACACTAGATACAGACAGCTTATCACCATGCACACCACTGTCATGGTGTGGACATTGTCATGATGTGATTTCAGACCTTCATATCCTATCACATACACTGAACATTGATGATGTGTAGCACATATGTATTTTACATGCATACATGTAATTCAGTGACACATAGACACAACAGCAACTCACATGACAAATGCAAGAGGAGGTACGTTAAAATGCTGTTAAAAATTTCCACAGTAAGATTTGGCATTGTACAAGTCTCATATACTGTGGACACAGTCAAAAGAAATTCACACATCTGACTTTAATACATAATCAGATGATGCAGTGATTATGTATGGATGTAACTTGTGTAAACACAATGATTCCCTGGGACTGAGTCCAAGCATAGGAGAATGATCTGTGAAGTGGTCCTTACCCTTGTCATGGACCTCACAAACAATGCAATAGTTGCACTGTAAGCTAGGATCATCATGGAAGTAGTCTTGTTTTTTTCTGTGTTCCATTTGACATGTGCTTCACTCCATCCACACAGGGCATACGGCATGACATGAATCTTACATATACTGTCTGACATGATGAGTGAGCATTGCATGGACGCCTGAGCCGATCCCTGGCCGAGTCGTACTGACAGATTGCATGCTTAATATAATGGCGTTCGACGCAGGTGAGTTTTCAAATTACACGTCTGCCGCATCCTGGCCGAGCCGGACTGACAGATTGCATGCTTGATTCAATGGTGTTCAGCGCGGGTGAGTTTTCAAAATACGCGTCTGCCGCATCCTGGCTGATCCTGATGCACAGATTGGCTGTTGGTTGTCATGGTGACAGACGCGCATTTTGCATTGTGCACTATTCGCGTGCGGTACGATTCGCTTTAGTTTTTACACAAATGTATCAAAATCAAAACTGTCATGATTCAGATATTTTGAGAATTGCAGTAGGCGTGTCCGATGTGTGCTATCTCATGGATTGGACTAATTCATTGGATACTAACGACTCGGACCTATTGCTTTGAACGCATGGGACTGAATCTGCCTCTGCAGCACAGATATAAGGCTGTCTCTTCCCCTGGGAGCTCACTTGCCTGACCTACATGCTCCAGATTGACATCTCTGCTACTAATGCTGCTGTCTCTGTATCCTCTGGTTCCAAGAATAGCACATACTGTGGAGAGGGCCCCAGCCTTCACAGAGGAGACGAACAAGGCCCTGCTGGACAGCCTCCTTCCACAGTACAGCAAACAGTATGGGAAACCAAGGGAGCAGGTGAGTGCGCAGTCCACATTTCTCTCATTGTGCTTGTTGTCTGAATAGCACTAATGGCATTGTGTACACCAGTGGCTAGCATGCTCACTGAGTAGTTGTTACCCCCAAAATGTGTAGGTACCTGTAGTGAACAGGTACTGTGCTGGGAAAGTGCATTTTTACACACGCATAATACCGAGGCACTGTTTCCATGTTGTTGATGCATGATAAGTGTCCATCACCATAGTTGCACAACCTGTGTAAATCAGATGCCCTTGTGAAAACAACATGTATATCCAACTGTGTGTTGCACAAACATGTTGCATGTGTAGTAATGGTCGTTTACCTTTGTCATCCTCACAGGTTGATGGCCATCAGAAACATGAGATCTGGCTGACCATTGCCCAGGCAGTTCGATCTGTGGGGGTCCACAGGTGCCGAACCAGCAACTGCCAGACGAGGTGGCAAGACCTACGTGGCTGGATCTGTCGAATTGCAAGAGTTCAGCTGAAGCTGTCGCCTCCTAGCAGAAGGGGTGGACACTGGACCCTGACCCACCACATTCTTCAGATTCGGACAGTGGTCCTCCCTGACCTGGATGGACAGTTAGAGGCCAGACAGCAGCAAGGAGGGGGTAAGTACATGCCTTGTCTGTGAACTGTGTCTAGCATGATCTTTGCACTCCTTGAGCCTGGTTACGCTACCACAGTTTGTCTATCTGTATGAACAAGAGTCATGTGCATAAATTAGGTCATGGCCCTTCCTCATCTGATACACAGGTGTGGCCCTTTCAGTCTGTAACTTGTCTCACTTGGGGTGTGTGCCCCTGCTGTTGTCCAATGTTCAGGTGGGAAACAGCATCTGCTACCGGTGCAATATTTTGGCCTTCATGAGTGAGGCAATTGATTGACATGTGTCTGCACATTGCCAGATATCTGACATGTACTCTGTGTGGGCCATTAATATGTGTTCTAATTGCTGCTCTGGCTCACCATATGTGTCTGGGGTGTTTATCACACATCCATGCAGCAGGTGGGACAATGTTGGGGCCTCTGAAGTATGTACATCATGTGTGTCACACATGCATAGACACATGCCACATGGACCAGGTCAGATATGCTTACTCCGGACATTAAGTACACTTTGTTCTCCTACTCATGTGTGTCAACCTACATTTAGTGAATTGTGAAATGTGCAATCAGGTGTCAGCCTCTGTGTCTTTGTGGAGTGGCCTAGCTTTTTAGACTCAAACAGTTTGGGGTGGGCAGCCAACTGAGATGTGGCTGTTGGATCATCACAATGGGGTCAAACATAGGTGTGTAATCACTTGACTGTGCCTAATGCTGTATTTGACATTTAAGTGCAGGCAGCTATATTTAACTCTCATCAGACTGTGATGTGATCATGTTGACAGTCTTGTGCTTGCTGTCACTCAACTGTGACATTTGTATGACGTGGGATCATCAGTAGCCTTAAGATGTGGGTAGCAGTGGGAGAACATGTGTACTTGACAGCTGCAGGGCTTACATTCACCACAAATACATGATTGTGATACAGTGTAGACTGTTTGTTTTCAGATGAACTGCCCCTTTGACTGAAGCCAGCAATGAATGATTACCCAGACTGGCCTGTAGCATGGTAAACCACTTGCAAATGTGTATCCTGCAGTAATGTCAGTTGTCCTGCATGCACTCAATTGTAGCATTGGCCATCAATACATGAGCACATCATGGTGTCTGGTGAAGGACACATATCCATATTACTGACAATGACTTTGGCCATCCCTTATCCTGACACATGTACTTAGTCAGTGGCAGGGGATGGTATATTTGTGTACTGACACATTTCCATCACTAATCCTGCAGTCCAGACAACTGTCTATGTGGTGCATGTGTGCCCATATGACTAGTGGCTAACTACATTCACCAGACTGATGGGTACATGGACAGGTAGGATATGAGGGGCATGGTTGACTGGCAGATTGACATGTGTTTTTTTCAAATATGTGTCAGCACTTTTGCTAATATACTGCAAATGATGCACAGCCGTGCACTTTAATGTGCCGTACTGACTGTGATGTGTGAGGTCAATACAGGTGACTGATCTGGAAGTGTTTACTCTGTTTATTTGCAGTTACATCTACAGCTACTGGAGGAGAGAGCTCCATGGAACAGGAGGAGCCACAGAGCCAGTCAGGGCCCGCTGCATAGGAGTCGGAGGGACCCAGTGGCAAGGAGGGTGAGGGGAGCCACACTGAGGAGACCTCAGCTACATCCACCTTGGCTGAAGAACACAGCAGCTTCAGTGATGACCCCCGTGTGTATGTGGGTGTCAGCAGACCCCAGACAACACCTAGCGAGTCTGTCCCCACCACCACCACCATCTCCACCCTCCCATCCCAGATGTCCATGGAGGCTCCCGGGTCAGGGAGCAGTCTCCTTCGTGCCAGGCACTGCATCCCCTGCCCCTGTCTCCCCTGCTGCCCTGAGTGTGGAGTCTTTAGGCTTACTTATGCAGATCCATGTAGGGCAGACCGCAATGCTGAGGGTCCTGCATTCTCACACCAGTCTGTTGACATAACTGGTGTCCTTCATGGTGGGCATCCCATCAAACATGTCTGCCCTACATCGGACCATTCACACCAAGGCCTCCAAACAGACGGCAGCAGTGTCCCTCCTCCAACAGGCCTCAACCCCTTCTACCTCAGCCACATCGACATCCCCACTACCCTGCCTGTCCAACAAACACACACAGCACACATATGCACCACATCAGAAACAAGCAGCATACAGACACGCAAGACAAAATCCAGACCCACAAGCATGCACACTCTCAGGACTGATGGCACAACCATAGTGGATGGGTCACAGACACACAAACAGGCTTCCATAAGGACTCTACAGTCCTCAGATGCCTCTCTCTCCAAAACACCTTCCCTTGCCTCACCTAACCCCCCCCCTTCCAAGCAACTCTTCCTCTGTGACCTTGACCTCTTCCCCACTGATTCATATGCTCCAACTTACAAGGGGGCTAGGAAGTCACCATGCACAGAGGGGAGTTTCATTGATACAAGGACACCCTCCCCCAGGTGCACAAACACTGAGGACCCATCAGCAAATCCCTTCGGACCAGGAACGGCAAGACCCAACCAAAACCACGCACTTTCTCCACACAGTCTCCGTTCTGCTGCCCCCAGGCCACCACTCCACAGGTCCCACAGCCATTCCCTGCCCCAGGTTCACCTGCACTCTGATAGCACATCCCCAAAATGCGTAGGCCCTCCCCCCTACCACATGCCCTTCCACCCCCCACCTCACATGCTCAGCCTGTTCCTGCCACTGGTGTAGAGACCGTGTCTCCCCCTCTGTCCTGCACACCTCATCGGACCCCCATTTTCCTCATCTTGAGATTGGCACTGCAGCATGGAGCACATCCACCCTGTCTGACTTGGGCACTGAAGTGGCGACCCCTTCCACACTATCTGCCCTGCCCACTGCAGTGGTTCCGGCAACCACCCCATCTGACTTGAGTCCTGCACTGGTGACGGCACCCACCATATCTGATTTGGGCTCTGGAGTGGTGACGGCGCCCACTGTGTCAGACACCTCCACTGCAGTTGCCAGCGACACTCCTGTGCCCACCACCACTCCCCTGCCCCATTCTGCTGTCCCCTGATCCTGTCCCTGCATTGCCTGGCATGCCGCTAAAGATGCCCCTCCAAGGCAAGATATCTCCTGGTCAAAGCAGTGCACGCAAGCGAGGGAGGAAGATTTCTTTGTGTTCCCCCTCAAAGGACTACATATAATGGACTGGCCATTGGCCTTATCGTTCTCATGTTGAGATTTTCAAAGGCAAATGCTGAATAAAGCATTATTTCATTTATTTAGAAGATTTGCATTTCGTGTACCTAATCTGTTTAATTAGCCTAATGAAATTTCTGTTGAAATCTTCTTTTGTGAAAACAATGAATTAGCTATATGATGGACAGCATATGGTCCGTGGTATATGTGTCCTATTATAGTATGTATCAGAGTCATCATTGACTGCAAATGCAGGTTGTGAGGATTTACAATGTTTTGGACAAGGAATGTGACATGCTTTTGACACAATCCCACCTTTGACTTACACTTTTGCACATAGGTTGTGCTTACATTTTTTTGATGGTACAACCGTCTACGATGGACATTTAGAATGGCGCATTGATGATGAAAAAAGTCATCTGTCTCGTCATCAGTACAACTTGTTATACATGAAGTTTGACAACGTGCTGATGACTTTGGATCCATGTCCGAGTGTCATTGTGACATGGTAGACCCCTGCCAACAACAGCTTGCCACAGCTTACCTTCCACAGCAGTGATATCACCTCGTGGCAGTGTGTTAATCTGTGACATATCCTGAGCCCATGGTGTGTGTCATGTGAGCATTAATCTCTGTGTTCAAACCACATTTCATACCAAGACTGTAGTCCCTGCAGATGTTCCTGTTGGAGAAGCTTGCTGTGTGCTGAGCAGTACAGTTCTTTTTCAACCTATTTGACCTTGAGTGTCTGGGATGTGGGTGCACCAGTACAATGGAATCATTATGGTGTCATCCCTGGTTGGGTTGAGATGAGGGCCAGCACTGTGGACAAAGTCACATGTGGCACATTGTTTATTCCCACAGTCACATTTGTGCTATCAACATCAGCATGTTTTTGATATGTCATCTTGAGAGTTTGGCACTTGTATGTGTGTATGACTGCTCACACTCAGCAGATTGTACCGTTCCCTGTAGCCTGATGGCAACATGTCTTATTTGTGGGTCTCCTTGAGTGTTTCATTATTTGGACACAGTCTCAATGTTCCAAATGTGTCCCATACATTTCACTTTCTACACATGTACTCCATCCTAAACAGTGGAACAAATTTCACCATGTGTGATGACTAGCTATGTGTATTGTGTTTGCTAAACACAGATCCCACCACCACCCCTAGGGTTGTAATGGGTGTAGGAAGGTACATCCTGACTATGGTTGCCCCCAACTTTTTGCCCTGTGTTTTAGCTGGTTTTGGACATAGTCGACCTGGGACCCTGCCAATCAGGACCCCAGGCCTACTGCTCTCTCTTTAAAATGGATTCCATGTACCCTAGGTGCATTTCCAATTGGTACTGGGCCACCTTATCAGACCCCGTAACGCAGGGCATAGGTGTACCCAGGGCCGCCAGGGACTGCAGCATGTATTATGCCACCCCTGGCTGGCCTCCTAAATTTGACACAACTGGCTGCATGACAGCTGGGGCGAAGTCGTGTAATCACCCTTTGCTTTAGGTATAGTAGCTCTATATCTAACCATACAATGGACACCCGAGTTCCTATCAGTCACTCCTATGGCAGGCCTTGACAAATCCTGAAGGCAGAGTGCATGGGCTCGTGTGAAACTGTGTTCTGGCCCGAGCCGAGCCGGTTGCAGCTTGCGGAGAAAAGACCCAATGGCTGTTCCATGATAACGCGTACCACATCGGTAACTTCGGTGTCGCGTTATCAAGACATGTCGAGTAAGGTGTCATACGAATCGGGGTGTTGCCCTCTCACCAACTCTGGCGATGAGGTTAGCATTCCACCCTTCTAGAGGGACACGACATGTACGTAACTGTGAACCCCGGTTAAAGTTAACGAAAGCCTCAGCTCCACAAAATGGATGCTGCCACCACAGACACGAGTCTGACCTCCTGCTGCTGGGAGTCCTTCCAGCGAGGAGCGCTCGGACAAAGGGTTTCCTGTCGAGGGCGGTGTTCGCACCGTCCCAGACAGGGTTTGTGTATTCTGGGTAGGTAGGGCTTTTGCGAGAAGGTGACTGCGGAGTGGCACCCCGGTGCTCACTACGCATCTGCCGGTTAGAACCAGTTCCAGGGGCGACAGCCCTGGCCTGGGGAAAGTCCGGCAGGGGAGAGGGGTGTAACTACCCCCCTTCCTGGTCCCACCCTTAGGGCAGGACCTAGTCATGTTCCCACCCCTTTCTTTAGAATAAAGGCCGGAGCGGGGACCCTTCCAAATTAGATCATCTTTGAATCAAGAATACTTTCTACGAAAGGACTTCAAGACTCTTCTCAAGATTTCTCCCTTGTGACTAAGGAGTAGTCACCCTGCATCAGCGGGCACCACCTAAGAACTCTGCGGTTTGCTGTAAGTCCTTCCTCAAGGAATCCGACGGCCCAGCTCGACGAGAACCGGCTTCCCTGGCACCTCTGACCTCTACCCACGTCATCAGCTCAGCTGTGATCTGTGGGTGCGACGAGACCTCGAGGGACCGGCCATCATCAGAACCTGCACGCTCTTAACCAGCACGACCATCGAGGTAACTCTCTGGTGAGTGCTCTGGGGTCCGAGAAGCCCCGACCCTGAGCCGCTCCAGCACCGAAGTGCAGTCTCCCAGCATCTCCACGATCTGTGTGGGGCCCTTCTGCTCGCTGCTCAGCACGTTGTCTGGTCACTAGCCGCCGGCTTGTGCCCTTCTTTGACGACATCCGAGAATCATCACTGCTGGTCTGGTTGCTCCAGACTGGCCCTTGCTTCCACCTTTGCGAGAAGCACCCCGGACCCTCCTGGTCCACTCACGACGCCAACTTAGGCCCACCACGTGGCCCTGAGATCTGCCAAGGCTTGTTGCCCCATCCTGGGCCCAGCGACGCCGACAGCATCATCCTTCGTGGGACAGCTCGCACCTCCACCGTGGTCGCCGACAACGCCTCCTGGTCCGTGAGACTGCAGAGCCTAGCGTCGCCCACTCACCTAGTCGAGGTGACGGCCAACCGGTGCCTTCCTGGTACCCTCTAACTACTGGCTAGTAGTACGAACTTGGTCCCCTCTGCTTTCAGGTTTTTCATCAATCCCCGATCCAGGCTTGGATCTCTACGAACTATTCAGCACTGGTCGCCGGCCAGCAACTCCTTTCCTTCCGGCTCCTGGCTCGTCAGCGAAGACCCCGACGCCTGTAAGACTTGTGCAGCCGCAGCCCTCGTGGCTAGGTAACTCGGCATTTCGGTGCCTGCATAGCCTCCTTACTCTAGGGTCCCGAGTCCCTCGCTTCCGACTTGCCTTAACCTTTCCGTGTCCTCGGACACTTGTTTTAAACTGTGCACTTGAAGTATTTGCTAAAGAGATTTGGTTTGTGCTTAGTACCCTGTCCTCATAAAGAGTACAGGGCTGTTGTGATTCTTAATAAATATACTGTTTATTTTCATAACACTTGTGTGGTGTCCTTTCACTGGGTGTTCAAGGGGTACATGTGTGGTAAACAGCTGGCTTAACACGCCCTCTCGAGTCTTTAGCCTTAGACTGCTCGTATCCACGCTACTAGGATAGCTGGTCTATAGGTTGACTTACAACCAAACACCATAAGGGTCGTTGGAACGATACATAGCGGTCGCTAGAATAGCGAACGTTGCATATCGGGCCAACTTCTCACATTGGTGAGCAGCGGGTGGGATTTGAGCTTGCTGTTGTTTTACCACACGTATCCTAAGAATATCTTGTTGAAAGATCACACAAGTACTGTTAGTACATATAACTAAAGCTTAGAATACTCTGAGTTCTACTGAACCAGCTGTTGTAGCTCCTCAAGGCTTAGCACACCTTGGCTACAACTCTTAGCAAGGGAAAAGTAGGTAAACACATAGTGTAGGTAGGTGCATCACTTACACCACACTAGAAACAGTATGTCGGACAAAGGTGGAAACTCCGGGTCTCCCCTTGTGTCAGTTGACCCTCCACAGGTCATCCCTTCAGGATATACTGTGCTGAGCTTCAAGGAGTTAAGACGGCTGTGTCACTCCAGGAAGATTCAGCAGGGGTCTAACCCCACAACGTCCTTTCTGATTGGTCTCTTGGAGACTTATGATGCCAGAAGAGCCGAGAAACTTCGCAGCTCTTCTAATCCAGAAGGAGACATGCCTCCCCTCGAGGGAACCCGGGACGATCCTGACCTCATTCTCCTCGCCACTGAGAACGAAGATGGGGAGGAGGATGAGGATGAGGATCTCTCTGGGGATGAGGCAGATAAGGGACAGGTAGAAGTCGTCAGACTAACACGGTCCAACTTAAGCAAACACGATAGTGGTACTGGGGGACCCCCGGCGCTACTGTCCGGTGCGCTTAACATTGGGAATGGACGAGTTAGGTCTCTATCAAGAGGCTCTAACAGATCCTTTCAAACCAATGGCTCTCACAACTCTTCTCAAAGAGGGATGACGTCCCCTCAGAGGAGAGTGTACGAAGCTAAGGAAAGGGCAGCTAATCTGAGGATCGAAAGGGAAGAACTTGCCCTGGCCAAAGAAAGGCTTGCCTTTGCTAGAGAGCAACAGTTAAGTGGGGTAGTCCCCACTGGTGGCAGCAATGTACCTAGTAATAGGGAAAAGAGTTTCGATACGAAACACCTTGGGAAGATAGTGCCCCCCTTTAAACAAGGGGACGACATCCACAAATGGATTACTGCTTTGGAGAGGGCCTGCACTGTGCAGGGTGTTCCCCAGAGTCAGTGGGCAGCTATCTTGTGGCTCTCCTTTGAAGGAAAAGGAAGAGACAAGCTCCTCACCACAAGGGTGGAGGATGCTAACAATTACCAAGTCTTGAAGAATACACTCGTTGAAGGGTTCGGCCTAACCACTGAGCAGTACAGGGTGCTGTTCAGGGATACCCAGAAAACGCAGTCTCAAGATTGGTCTGATTTTGTCGATTGTGCCACTAAGGCTTTTGAAGGCTGGCTACTGGGTAGTAAGGTTACTGATTTTAAAGGATTGTATAATCTAATTATGAGGGAGCAAATCTTAAATAATTGTCAGAACCAGCTATTACATCAGCACCTGGTAGACTCTGAGTTGACCTCTCCACAGGAATTGGGTAAGAGGGCAGACAAATGGGTCAGAACCAGGGTTAGGCCTAAAAACCAGGGTGGTGACCAGAAAAAGGAATCGACCAAGCCTCAAGAGAAGGGGGGGGATAAATCCACAGAGAAGACTTCCCAAGGGCCCCAAAACTCCAACAAGGGTGGTGGGTCCCAGAACACTCCTTCCGAACAGAAGAAACCTTATTGCCATACCTGTAAACAGGTGGGCCATTACAAAAGTGATGCCAAGTGCCCTAAAAATAGCAATAAGGAAAACATACCCCCAAGTAATACTCCTAGACCTCCTGTTACCACTAGTGGTAATCCCCCAGGTGGTGGGAGTGCCCCCAAGAATGTGGTGGGCATTACTTTGGGACAGCAGGAGGACTATGGCCTAGCCAGGTTCCCTGACCACACTCTTGTCTGTGAGACTGGCATGGGGTTTGCCAACTTCACTACTGGACCCCACATTTTGGGCAAGTATAGACAAGAAGTTTTAGTGAATGGTCAGAAAGTTGAGGCATTCAGAGACACAGGGGCCAGCCTCACCATGGTGAGTGACCATCTGGTCCCCTCTGCTCAACTGACCCCTGGTTTTACTTATCAGGTGACGGACATTCATGGAATGAAGAGAAGGCATCCCATGGCAGTAGTCAAGCTCAGCTGGGGTAATGTCACAGGGCCTATGAGAGTGGCAGTGACAGATAACCTACCTGTAGATTGCTTACTGGGGAATGACCTGGAACTCTCAGCATGGGCTGAGGTGGAGCAAGAAACTCATTCCAGAATGATAGGCCTATCCAGACAGGTTAGTGGGGCAGTAATAGCTACAGCCCCAGTCCAAGCACCATTCCTCCCTGAAAAGGTTGGAAGAGCAGTGGTAGCCACGGCCCAGGCTCAGACAGACTTTACCGAACAGGATAGGAGGGCTGTGACAGTCACAGCCCAAACCCAAACTGAGTGCCCTCCTGAAAAGGTTGGCAAGGCTGAAATGGTCTCAGCCTCTACTCAAACCGATAGTGAGGTTGTGAAGCCTGAAACAATGGATCACTCCACTCAGACAGAGAGCATTGAGGAGGAAGAAGAGTCTTTCCCCTCCCAGACACTAGGTGAGAGCCAGCCTCCTCAGGGAACTGACTCTACCCCTGTTGAAGGAACTGCCCCAGAGGTAGTCAGGCCTAGCCTGGCAGAGCCCCTGATGGCAGTGGACCCTTCCCAGGTGGGACCCAGTCTGGAGCAGGTAACCTGCACCTCTCTACCCTGCCTCAGTCAGCCCAGGGCTGAAGAGGACAGGGAGGCCAGTGGTGGACCCAAAAGGGCCCCCTGTCCAAAAGAACCCCTTAATCAACAGATTAGGATCACTGAAGCTGGTAAACCTAGCCAAGTGAAAATAGAACAGACTCCTGAGGGATCCCCCTTAAAAGTAGTTAGGGAACTCCCACAGCTGGACACTGTTGGGCACAGCCAAACATGGGGCCTAAAAACCCCAGACCTGACCTGTCCCTCCAGTAAGCCAAACAGAGGGACTCAGCCTCCAGCTTTAGGTAGCCAGAGGCTGACCCTGAGAGCTCAGTGCATCTCAGCTAAAGGAAGGAAGGCACGCATGATGGATGGTGATTGGAGGAAGTTGAGCCCAAAGGTAGAGGAGCCTCACTTCAGTACTCCATCCCAGCATCAGCCTTCTTCTTTCCCAAGACACACCAGAGACAGAGATTCCCTATGGTGGAGACCCTCAGATACCCTTAGGGTGAGGGGTTGCCTAGTGGACCATGACACAGGGGGAAACCAAGCCAGAGCTGGTCCTTCCTTATATGGCCACTTAGGTAATAGAGGCTTACCTGGACAAGGATAGCCTTATCTCCTTTCGTTTGGGGGGGGGGTTGTGTAGGAAGGTACATCCTGACTATGGTTGCCCCCAACTTTTTGCCCTGTGTTTTAGCTGGTTTTGGACATAGTCGACCTGGGACCCTGCCAATCAGGACCCCAGGCCTACTGCTCTCTCTTTAAAATGGATTCCATGTACCCTAGGTGCATTTCCAATTGGTACTGGGCCACCTTATCAGACCCCGTAACGCAGGGCATAGGTGTACCCAGGGCCGCCAGGGACTGCAGCATGTATTATGCCACCCCTGGCTGGCCTCCTAAATTTGACACAACTGGCTGCATGACAGCTGGGGCGAAGTTGTGTAATCACCCTTTGCTTTAGGTATAGTAGCTCTATATCTAACCATACAATGGACACCCGAGTTCCTATCAGTCACTCCTATGGCAGGCCTTGACAAATCCTGAAGGCAGAGTGCATGGGCTCGTGTGAAACTGTGTTCTGGCCCGAGCCGAGCCGGTTGCAGCTTGCGGAGAAAAGACCCAATGGCTGTTCCATGATAACGCGTACCACATCGGTAACTTCGGTGTCGCGTTATCAAGACATGTCGAGTAAGGTGTCATACGAATCGGGGTGTTGCCCTCTCACCAACTCTGGCGATGAGGTTAGCATTCCACCCTTCTAGAGGGACACGACATGTACGTAACTGTGAACCCCGGTTAAAGTTAACGAAAGCCTCAGCTCCACAAAATGGATGCTGCCACCACAGACACGAGTCTGACCTCCTGCTGCTGGGAGTCCTTCCAGAGAGGAGCGCTCGGACAAAGGGTTTCCTGTCGAGGGCGGTGTTCGCACCGTCCCAGACAGGGTTTGTGTATTCTGGGTAGGTAGGGCTTTTGCGAGAAGGTGACTGCGGAGTGGCACCCCGGTGCTCACTACGCATCTGCCGGTTAGAACCAGTTCCAGGGGCGACAGCCCTGGCCTGGGGAAAGTCCGGCAGGGGAGAGGGGTGTAACTACCCCCCTTCCTGGTCCCACCCTTAGGGCAGGACCTAGTCATGTTCCCACCCCTTTCTTTAGAATAAAGGCCGGAGCGGGGACCCTTCCAAATTAGATCATCTTTGAATCAAGAATACTTTCTACGAAAGGACTTCAAGACTCTTCTCAAGATTTCTCCCTTGTGACTAAGGAGTAGTCACCCTGCATCAGCGGGCACCACCTAAGAACTCTGCGGTTTGCTGTAAGTCCTTCCTCAAGGAATCCGACGGTCCAGCTCGACGAGAACCGGCTTCCCTGGCACCTCTGACCTCTACCCACGTCATCAGCTCAGCTGTGATCTGTGGGTGCGACGAGACCTCGAGGGACCGGCCATCATCAGAACCTGCACGCTCTTAACCAGCACGACCATCGAGGTAACTCTCTGGTGAGTGCTCTGGGGTCCGAGAAGCCCCGACCCTGAGCCGCTCCAGCACCGAAGTGCAGTCTCCCAGCATCTCCACGATCTGCGTGGGGCCCTTCTGCTCGCTGCTCAGCACGTTGTCTGGTCACTAGCCGCCGGCTTGTGCCCTTCTTTGACGACATCCGAGAATCATCACTGCTGGTCTGGTTGCTCCAGACTGGCCCTTGCTTCCACCTTTGCGAGAAGCACCCCGGACCCTCCTGGTCCACTCACGACGCCAACTTAGGCCCACCACGTGGCCCTGAGATCTGCCAAGGCTTGTTGCCCCATCCTGGGCCCAGCGACGCCGACAGCATCATCCTTCGTGGGACAGCTCGCACCTCCACCGTGGTCGCCGACAACGCCTCCTGGTCCGTGAGACTGCAGAGCCTAGCGTCGCCCACTCACCTAGTCGAGGTGACGGCCAACCGGTGCCTTCCTGGTACCCTCTAACTACTGGCTAGTAGTACGAACTTGGTCCCCTCTGCTTTCAGGTTTTTCATCAATCCCCGATCCAGGCTTGGATCTCTACGAACTATTCAGCACTGGTCGCCGGCCAGCAACTCCTTTCCTTCCGGCTCCTGGCTCGTCAGCGAAGACCCCGACGCCTGTAAGACTTGTGCAGCCGCAGCCCTCGTGGCTAGGTAACTCGGCATTTCGGTGCCTGCATAGCCTCCTTACTCTAGGGTCCCGAGTCCCTCGCTTCCGACTTGCCTTAACCTTTCCGTGTCCTCGGACACTTGTTTTAAACTGTGCACTTGAAGTATTTGCTAAAGAGATTTGGTTTGTGCTTAGTACCCTGTCCTCATAAAGAGTACAGGGCTGTTGTGATTCTTAATAAATATACTGTTTATTTTCATAACACTTGTGTGGTGTCCTTTCACTGGGTGTTCAAGGGGTACATGTGTGGTAAACAGCTGGCTTAACACGCCCTCTCGAGTCTTTAGCCTTAGACTGCTCGTATCCACGCTACTAGGATAGCTGGTCTATAGGTTGACTTACAACCAAACACCATAAGGGTCGTTGGAACGATACATAGCGGTCGCTAGAATAGCGAACGTTGCATATCGGGCCAACTTCTCACAATGGGTGCCTGTACAATGTCACCAGTCAATGTAGGCTTAGATTTGGAACATTTCTGCAGATAAATGTGTTGTATTTAGACTGGCCAAATGGACAATGCTGGAAGTGATAGGCATCCATTCCACCCCCTATGGGGTGGACTATTCTGGGAGTGATAGGGATCCACCCTCTATAGTTAGGATATGCTAGTAGTGATAGCCATACACCCCCCTGTAATTAGGATATGCTTGTAGTGATAGGAATCCACCCCCCTATGGGGTGGACAATGCTGGAAGTGATAGGCATCCACCCCCCTATGGGGTTGACAATGCTGGGAGTGATAGGCATCCACCCACCTTTGGGATGGAAAATGCTGGGAGTGTTAGGCATCCAGCCCCCTATGGGGTAGACTATGCTGGGAGTAATAGGCATCCACCCCCCTATGGTTAGGGTATGCTAATAATGATAGGCATCCACCCCCTTATGGCGTAGCCAATGGTGGGAGTGATAGGCATCCACCCCCCTATGGGGTGGACAATGCTGGGAGTGATAGGCATCCGCCCCCTATGGTGGGGTTTCCTTTCATATGCTTGTGACATTTTGGTGTGTGGTAGGTGTCTGACTTACCTTCTGCGTCGTGCGTGTCGGTAACGGTAGGCGTACAGTATAGGGAAGACATGCGCATCCTGGCATTAGAAAGAACAGAGAAAGAAAACAGCGACAATCCCGCACATCGTCCCACGCAGGGGGCATAAGCATAGGCAATTAGCAATGGTGTTAAGCAACAGCAAGCTGCCACCGGACAGGGCAGAAGGGCAATGCCATAGGGCAAAGGAGCAGTCTAGGCGTGAGCACAGTACCAGAAATCCATCCATTTGGAAGCGCAGCAGCAGCTGGAGTAGCCGCATGTGCACACATAGTAATCGTGTCCGGATCTGAAAGGCCTCGTTCATCTGTGTGGTTGCCTCAAACAAGCAATTAACAAAATACAATAACTCCCCCTCTCCCACCCCCCCTTAGTGGTTGTGACAACAACACTCATCAATCATTCAATGTGGCTCCGCTATTAGACCTGAAATAGGTGGCAAGCTCGTATGGAGGATGGGCAAACTGCAGATGGTAAACTTTTGAAAGAAAGCGGACCAGGGGGCCCCAGCGGTACTGAAAGTTTTTGAAATTGCCCAGGAAGATGTCCGCCACTCGTTCCATGATAAGCAGTTTCCATAGCTTTGCGTGCCATAGGGAGATCGCCGTGGCCTCCGGTTTTTTCCAGGCTGCCGCTAGAGTAAGTTTGGCAGCTCCAAGACAGAGCCACAGGATTTGTTTGTCTGCACGCGTCTGATGTTCAAGAATGGGGTCTCGGAGGCCCAGTAGTACATAGGCCATAGAGTCCGCCACCGGGTAACCAAGGATCTCTTTAATATGGGAAAGGATCTCTTCCCAGTACGGGCGAATAATCGGACAGTCCCACCAAATGTGGCGGAAATCCCCAAGCATACCACAGCCTTCCAGCATCTGTCAGAAGTAGCCGGGAATATACGATAAAGCCTGGCCGGGTACAAGTACCAGTCCATGAGCGTCTTAAGGTGGGCCTCCCTCAAGTCCAACGAATGATTGTGCTAAGCAATATCGCGCCACAGTGCCGACCATTCCTTGTCTGAAATGTCCCGTCCCAGGAGCTCCTCCCATTGCCCCATATAGCGGGGACGAGGCGACACTGCCGAAGTAAGTAGTAGTTGGTAAAGAAAGGAAACAACACCTTTCATGGCAGAAGTCCGGAGGATGAAAGCCCCAAAGGGCGAGGGAGGTCTCGTAGCCGCATCGAGGACCCCAGGAGACATGGCCCAATGGAGCATCTGGACATGGTGGAATCGCTCTGACGGTGGGACTTCATAGTCCCTCATACAATTATCAAAGGAAAGTGGAGTATAGCCGTGAAATAGGTGGGTTAAAGCCCTACATCCCCCCTCCCTCCATACCCTGAAGGGGTCCTCCTGTAGTGCCGGTGGAAAAGCTGGATTAAAGTGTATAGGTGTGAACGGAGATGGAAATGTAGTCCAACGGTCATCATTGGCCAACGTATCCCAGACCTTCAGGGTGGTACTGGTGGGAGTACTAATGTAGGCGTTCTGGGGCCTGTCTTTCTTAGGTTTCTAAGCCAGGTCAAAGATTGATCTACCTGCGACACTCCTGTCCATGTGTAGTCAGTGTTTCTCTGAGGTTTGTTGGGACCATTCCACCATTACTCGTAATTGTGCCGCTTTGTAATACAGATGCATATCGGGAAGACCCACACCTCCCTCCCCTCGTGGCCGTTGCAAAGTTGCAAAAGAGAACCGCGCTCGTCCCCCTTGCCAGACAAACCGGAGCATCTGGGTTTGAAGGTGTCAAAAGAAGTCTATGTCCAGAGAAATAGGGAGCGCCTGAAAGTGGTACAGGTATTTGGGGATGAGGACCATCTTAATGGCATGAATTCTGCCCAGCCACGATGTGTATTTGGGCTTCCACCGATCCAAGTCCGCCCGGGTCTTTGCCAGCAGCGGTGGAAAGTTCGCGGCATACATCTTCCCGATCGTGGGCGTCAAACGGACCCCCAGATATACAATGGAGCTGGAGGCCCAGGCTAATGGGGTGAGAGGCCGCACTTGATCCACCTCCGCAGGTGAAAGCGTGAGATTTAGAACATACCCACTCTCTGCCATGAGGAGGACTGCTGTCTTCTCCGCGACGGGGAGCTTCCGCCATCTGGGGAGGGGGCCGTGTCATCAAGGCCCAGGAGGTCCTTCGCTACCTGAAGAGATCAGATTTGTGCCAGTCTATTCTGCCATCTGAAAATAATGCGGAAGGGGGGGCCCCAAGAGTAGGAGACATTGTGTTCCCGCAAAAAGGTAGTCACTGGACGAAACTCACGCCTCTTTTGGAGTGTCGATGCTGCCAAGTCCTGGTATAATCGGGGGTGGTGACCGACTGGATTTCCCGTGCCTTTCGATGAATGTGTTCCTTCAACTGGAAGTCGTGAACGCAGACCAAAATGTCGGGTGGAGGACCCCCTCCACGTCTAGGCAGACCGACCCTGTGGACCCTGTCCATCTTGATTTCATGTAGGTCCTCGTCATCCAGGATCTGCAAGAAGAGTGCTAGAACATAGCCCCGTAGATCACCTGCTTCCCCGTCCCAGGGCACTGCACGTATGCGGATGTTGTTCCGGCGGGAACGATTCTCCAAGTCCTCCGCATGTGCTTGGAGGTCCAAGTTCTGCTCCGTGAGCTGAATTACATCTTGCTGCAATTGGTGTACATCGTTCACCACACTTAGGTCGTGATCTTCCAAAGTAGCTACCCGCTCTCCGATACCGTCCACGTCCCTCCTCACCTCGCGGAGGTCCGAAGCCAGTTGAGAACGGAGTTCAGAGATGTCCTCCCTAATGGAAGCGAAAAGCTCCATCATAAAGGCTTTGGTTGCGGGGGCCTCATCATCCTTCGGCTTAGGCGATACGCTAGGCCCAGGGGACGCCGGCTGCTGGGATCCCTTTGAAGGGCCATCTTTACCGGGCTTCCCTTTACGCTGTGTGGAGGACATTGCGTCGCCTCTGCTCGCTCGGGTATTCAGGGCGAAGGATCTCCGTCCGCTACTTCCGTAGTGCCTCAGGCCCGATGTTACACCGTCACTGTCCAGATCCTGGCCCAGGAACAAGAGGTATGCCTCAGCGGTCCTCTGGTAGGTGTTGTGCTCCCCAAGTGGTATATGGCGCCCGTCACCTCTCACACCATCCGAACGCCTATGCAAGTCCACCGCACCACATGGGCTGCTAGGTCACTATATCGGAACTTGCCTGAATGGGCACTGCGGGAGAACCCTGGGAACGTGCTGCCCAGGATGCGACCAGCCGGTGGGCGCCACCATGCTATCCAGACTCTTCAGAGGTCCGGGGCTCCGCGCGCTACAGCCACTCACTCCAACAGCCGCTGACGATAACTCTGCGGCCTACACTCCTCAGGATTGCACTAGTCCAGGCTCCTCGGCAGGCAGGGCGGCTCCGAGGCACAGACCCCCAGGGAACCCCCTCGGCATCAGGAGGCCCGCCGCAGAATCGTGGTGGCAGGAAAGGTCCCCCGTCGTCCCGCAGGTGCGCCGTGCGATCACAGGCCTGTGCACTCTAATGGCGGCTCCCTGCCGCAGCATGACCCATCCGCCGGGGACGGGGGAGAGGCGGCACGACTTTACCCCCGGGCGTCCTCAGCAGGCCACCAAAGCCCCGGTAGCCCACAACAGCAAGGCAGTTCTAATTGCAAATTCGGTTCACTGACCGAGGATGGGGAGAGGTGCGGCGTGGCAGCGGCTCCGGTCGTCTCTGTAAGGCGGCGCACCTGGCCTCCTCCTGCAGCCACCTCTGTGGCCGACCGGCAATGCTACTCGGGTCTGGGGGCTCCCGCGGCAGTCGTCGGGAGAAGGTAAGCACAGCGCCAGTCCCCTTCTGCACACGGCCTTCCGCCGGCATCCGCACTTAATGCCGCAGCGCTGGAAGACCGGCCTCTTCTCTCACTCGAGGCCGGGGATCTCTAGGCCTCACTCCGCCGCAGCACATGCGGCAAGATATCACCGTCTCTATGCCTACGGGGGCCAAAACTTCGCAACCGGACCGTGCTCCCTGGCAGCAGGACTCACAGCAGGCAGGTGGGGCGCCGATAGCTCGCTGCTCCGGGGGCTAAAACAAAGCTAAGCAGGTTCCGGCGCCGGAGGGACTTCATTACACGTCTTACTCCGTCGCCATCTTGATAATTATTGTTTTTATGTTTTATTTGATTTAAAATTTCAAGGTAGGTAGCTTGTTGTTTATCGAGGAGTAGGGTATAGATAAATGGAATATTCGTATTTTGGAATAAACCATATATTGTGTATAACAGATAAAGTGGTTTGGGACAAATTTTGAATGTCCCATCCATCATCCAAGTATTACATTGTTGCAATTTAAGTAGCAAACATAATAATTTGTTTTTCTTTACATTTATTGTCAAATATTATAAATGGTTCTTTGCTGTGTGTTACCCTTAGCTCAGGGGGAATCTCTACTTCTTGAAAGCTTTTAGGGGCAGTTGTACTAGTTGTAGTGGCTTTCTTTTGTCTTGCTATTGTTCTTTTTAAGGAATCAATAGATGGTAATTGACTAGATAAATGCGGGGGTACTCTTAGTAACTGTTCCTTCAGTATTTCTGTGGTAGGTGTATCTGTACTAATGCTAGCTTCTTTTATTGTTTCAAGAGCACCTCTAATTTCAATCTCTGTTACATTTGGTGTATTGTGATGTCACAGTGGTTTCCTGTGTAATAGCTCTTCCAAAGCATTTCAAATAATATTTACTACATTCCCAAAACACTTTTAAACCACTCTGTTTTTCTTGTGTATATACATAACCCATATAACACAATAACATTTTGCTTTTTTGTGACGTTATAAATTTATCTCCTTCAGTCATGTATACATTTCTTTGCAGATACTTACAATGTTGCTGTTAATTTAGTTGAAGATGGTAATGGTTATTTTCAAACTTCTTTTGTCGTTTTTTGAAAATATTTTTGTTGGTAAGAAGAAATATAATGTTAAAATGTTTGTTCTATTAACTTATAGGTGATGGGGAAATTGGGGATAAGTGGGTTTTTGGGTGGCTATTTTAGGGAATTGTGAAATATGAAACAGAAATATACGGACTTTTTAAATAACTTTTTTGTTGATGTAGTAGAAGTAGATTTTGTGCTTTTTAGAAGGTATCTGTAGAGGAGATATAAGTTTAAGATAGATATATTACTAAATTACATTTTGATATGTTTTTAAGTAAAGAGTATAGGTAGTGTTCTGTTTTACGTGGCGTTTTCCTTATTTTGTGGTGCTGTAAATTTTCTTTTTTCTGTAGACATGTAGTTTGTATTCTGTGTAAGATATAGTTGTTTATATAGTGTTTGTTTAATTTAGGGTTTGTTTCATTGGTGTATTTGATTAGTTTGAGGTTTTCATTTGTTGTTCTTCATTTTTTTACATTTTTTGGCAGTTAGTTTCCATATATGGGAAACACTAATTAAAAAGTTGTTAGTGCTAAAACATTTTTTAACATATTTCTCTGCTTTTGTGTGTTTTTTATAGATTATAATGTTAACAATTGCATGTATTATTTATAGTAATATATTATGTTAAGTTTAATAGTGTAATTTTTTAAGTTTTTATGTTTTAATATGTTTATATGTTATAATATAGTTATATATTAATTATGTGTGCATGGTTATTGTTTATATAGTGAAAATACGTTTTGGAGTAAAGATGTCTATTTTAGTTACTATTTTAAATTTCGATATTTTTATAAAATCGCTGAAATTGCTGTCTATATTTTACTTTTCGATATTTAGTACATTTCTTAAAGAAAGTTCGATAATTTTTGAAACAATATTAGTCTTTTTGATAATGTTTTATACAATATTTTGAGGTTACGATATTTTATATTCGATATTTGTGTCATTTGTTTATTCAGTATTGGTAGTCGATAATATTGTAATCGATAATTTGGTGCCAACATTTTTGTAAGTCGATAATGTGCTTTTCGATATTATGTCAGTGATTCCACATGATGTCCTTTGATGTCGCTCTGTCCCTCATCATTTTACAGCATAAGATATTATTCTTCATCCAAGGTGAATCACGTGATCCACTCCAGCAACTCTCCACAATCGAGGCACAATTGGTCACTTGCACATCTTCTACAAATGAATAAGTTACTACTTCATTCGTCCTTGGTCTTTCTTCACCTCCTCAATGGGAACTTGTCTCCCTGCTCATTACCACATTTCTCCTTGCCAAAATCCATCTTCTTATACCTCACTATTTTACTGAAACACAAACCCTTTCACTAACTAATGAAACTTTGTTTGCACCTGCAGTTGAAACAAAATATGCAAGCAAACACATTCTACTTCGAAGGTTAGATGCAAAATCAATGTTAAACTTGGGACGTGAATCTGTGCTGGAAACTGTGCTTGATATATGGAAAAAAGGGTTTAGGCCTAATAATCCCAGATATCTTGGGCAAAAACACAATCACAACAAAACAATGATAAATTGTGGGAACAAATTATTACACCAATGGTTTATAAATAACCCTGGGCGTAGTTTGCGAAGTAGCGCTACGCGTAGCTACGTGAAGTGCACTTTGCACTACGCGAGCTATGCGTAGTACTACGCGAACTGCGTAGTACCCTGTTTGCACTGTGCAAGATGCCGCTTTCAATGATTGCACAGTGCGGACAAGCATCCGGCACCGTGCAATCATTGAAAACGGCATCTTGCACAGTGCGAGCTGTTGTTTTATGCCGCTCAAGTAGATTTTTACTCGAGCGGAAGCTTTCTCAACGAGGACTGGTAGTTTCTCATCATGAGCGGTCGCGAGCATACGC
The DNA here is from genome assembly GCF_964263255.1 of Lissotriton vulgaris. Lineage (NCBI taxonomy): Eukaryota > Metazoa > Chordata > Amphibia > Caudata > Salamandridae > Lissotriton > Lissotriton vulgaris. Next base: position 1,312,774,338 of record NC_141695.1, read on the forward strand.
GACCACTCGCAATGAGAAACCTGACCTTCCCGCATTGAGGATCTTGCCGGGAGGTTTATTTTCCATGCTCGCGATCGGCAACTTGATGTTGCTGATTGCGAATGAGGAAACAGTCTCGGGGGGATGCCATTTTGCTTGCTTGCGGTCACCAACTTGACGTTGAGGACTGCGAGCAAGCAAAAAATGACCGCTGCACTCCGCTACGCTACGTTAGGTTACGTAGTTTGCACTGTGCTACATGCAATTTGCATAGTGCGAAGTAGCGGAATCTTCGCAAACTACGCGAGCGTACTGTAGTGCTTTGCCCAGGGTTATTTATAAATTGAGTACTTAAATTATTCACTGATGATGCATTAAGTTTAATAAACCATAATTTATTTTAACTTATATAGACCTACAAATCTTTGCTCCTGTAGAAGGTACCAGGGGTATGTAGAGGTATTTAACCCATTATATATATACTTATACATAAATAAAGAAAATGAAAAAATATGAAGAGTGTTAGAACTCCCTGGCCCAGGGATTCCCCTGGGCCCAAGCAGCAGCACGCCCCTGGCAGGATTCAAGTCCAAAAACAAGAACATTTTTAGAGTGTCACAGCATCCTTTTTATACCCAAAATCCTTTGTCTAAAGGGTGCAGGCAGTGTGAGAACCAGTTAGAACTGGTTATAGAGAATTCCTTTCACTGACCAGGCTAGGGACATCAGACGCACCCCAGGGGGTGGACCAGCATTGTGTGGAAAACCAGCCTCACTCAGGACCCTCAGACAAGACAGTCAATCCACAAGCAGGCCCAGGCTCACTCCTCCCCTCACATCAGCATGCTAAACACTCCATTCACCACCGGGGCAGACCCTCCCAGACTCTTGGAGCCAGGCTCACCAGCCAGCCTCAGCCAAACCCACGCGGACACAAATGACACAAATATGCAACCTTCTAAAAGTGGCACTTCTACACTAGACACAATCATGCTGCATACACCATTACGCAGCATTCAGTCTCACGAGTTCGCACATACCAAACACGACCCTGCAATCCCCACACTCAGGAACTACCATGGGCATACATATTCCCCATGCATTCCTATGGGAGGGCAGGTCACTCACCACACATACACAGAGAGCTCACGCACTTTACACTGTACCACAGTGAAAAAGTGCGCAGAGGCCTAAAATCACCACCACCAGGTTCCAGAAACAGGCTAGGAAAAAGCAAAAAGTCTCGGGTGAACCTGCCAAAAGGGCCGGGTCCAACAAAGAGGACATCAATTGCACTAAGCTGCACATACATAAACAATGTGTAAGATGAAGTCAATAAATGTGACAACGTCGATGTATTAACCGCTGATGCGCACATCTTTTCACAACTGTTCTGATACGTTTGCTACTTTTGCACAGTTGATTAATTAACCGCTGATGCACACAGCTTTTCTCAAGTGTTCTGGATACATTTACTACTTGTGCACACAGATTTATTAACCCCTGATGCCCACAGTTTTTCACCGTTCGTTTATGTTACCCTGATGCCCACAGCTTATTTTACTATGTGTCTTCTGGATTCTTGTTACACGCTGACACACACAGTTCATTTTCTCACTGACACACACAGCTTATTTTTATTACTACTACATGCCCCATTTCTTGCAACAGTTTTCATCTTTTGCTACATGTGCATCATTTGGTGATGTGCACAGCTTGATTTATATTCCATCAAACGAGAACTACTTATTGCTTCTTTTCATCTTTATTCATACACATCACCATGCGAAATGCTACTGCCCCTCCCTTCTTCTAAACCACTCCTGGTGATCCTCCACTTTAATGACTTAAATGGAAAAAAGTATTCTCACATTATGCTCATGTTTGTGGTACATCGTTAGGTGCAGAGAGGCGCACTTCCTTATTATTGCATTGCTTGGGATCTGAAGGACAGGATATCTTCAAACATCTCCCAGATCTGTCTAATGAGGATGCTGCCTCACTAAATGAATATAAAATTTGCATAAAAAGCTAGATTTAAACGATCTTCCTAAAGTAAGCACTGTTCTTGAATGCTACCATTTTCGAACTTTGGCTCAACTTTGGAAGAGCGCTTAAGAGACCAATTTATGTTAGGATGCCCACTGGATAAAGCAAGAGATTCCTTGTGGCAAAGGGATTCTCCTTCTCTTCAAGAAGTTCTCACCATAGCCAAAACTCATGGACACTCCAAGGCTTGTATTGATGTTATACGTAAGAGCTCCTCAAATGACAAGAAAGGAAACACGGAGGTTAAAGTGTTTGTAGACAGGGCCACTAAACGAAAACCTTTTCCCTCTCAAAAGGTACTCATGCCAAAAAGTTTTCAAGGAAAGTGCTTCAGATATGGTAACCCTGGCCACTTAACAAATTTTAAAGGATGTCCAGGATGGAAAGTTGTTTGTGAAGCTTGTGGGAAAACGGGGTATGTCTCTAAATGTTGTTGATCAAACAAAGAACAAAAAGATGAAGTTAAAATTCTCCAATTTACAGATGATGCTGAAGATGGTCCATAAGAACTTGTTTTGGTTAACAATACTCCTGTCAAAATGCTCCTCGATTCTGGGGCCAAGATCACACTGGTTCCCAATAACTTTTATGAATGTAATCTTTTGGGCACGGTTACTCTTTTAAAACCAAGACATTAGACCAAAGGATAGGGTGGAGTAACTAAACCGTTACATGGCTATTTTTGGGGTACAATTGACTTCAAGGGAAGGGTTATTCCCAGGAAAGTCTATATCTCGATGAAGGGTGATTCGCTCATAAGTTGGTTACATCAGAGAGGCTTGCATGTGTTTCTTGATCCCAAAGAATGTCCCTCTGTTTGTTTGAAAGAATGCTTCCTGTCAGTGTGGTGAAAGAGTCAAATTGTGATTGGATCAAGGAATTCTCTTCTGTTTTTGCAAGTGATCTTGGTTGCTTAAAACACGATATGCATCAAAGAAGGATCAACTCAGATGCCATTCCTAAGATCGCCAAAGTCAGGAATATGCCTCTATTGGTTAGAGAGAGCATATAAACTAAGTTGGACAAACTCTTACCCAAGGGGATTATTCAAGAAGTTGAGGCAACATAGTGGGTCTCTCCAGTTCTGATGGCTCGCAAGGCCAATGTTGAGGCCCGACTCTGTGTGGATTTAAGAGAACTCAAAAGAGCTGTCATTGTCGACCCTTACCCTTTGCCCAACATAACTGAGATGATGTGGTCACTTAAAGGGGAAAAACATTTCTCTTTGCTATAGCTTTCCTCTGCTTACCACCAAGTCATGCTTCACCCTGCTTCCCAAGATCTGACGGCCTTTGTCACACCCTTTGGCACATTTAGGTTTCTGAGAATGCCCTTTGGCCTAATTTCTTCTGCGTCAGAATTTCAGAGAACAATGGATGGCATTCTTAGAGGCTTCCATGGTGTCAAGGTGTACCAAGATGACGTGCCATCTTGGTGTGGATCTAGAACAACATGACACAAGGCTGTTTTAAAAAAGTTTCATGATGCAGGTCTCGCTCTTAGAGCGGACACATGCAGATTTAATGTGAAAAAAAATTGAGTATCTTGGTCATTCTCTGTCTTCTACAGGTATTAAGCCTACAGCATCCTTGGTAAGTTCCATCAACAGTCTACGAGCTCCCTCAAATAAGGAGGAGCTGGTCAAATTTCTTGGTATGGCAGAGTTCTATCACAAATTTGTTCCGAAGTTTGCTGGGGAAACTTTGTGTCTAAGATCACTGTTGAAGAAGGGGAGTGAATTTGTTTGGTCTAAGACTTGTGAGGAGGAATTTCTTTGCATCAAGAAACACCTCAATGATGCACCTTGTCTAGGTAATTTTGACCCAACGAAAGTCTCTTACATTATGACTGATGCGAGCGCAACTGATTTGGATGCTGTTCTGTTGCAGAAGGTTCATGCAGAGCAGAAAACCATGTTGTTTATTTCGAGGCAGTTGAGGGGTGCAGTGGAGAAGGTGGCTCTTGGCTTTTCTGGGCAGTGCGCAAACTAAGGAGGTTTTTGTTGGGGAAGAAATGTAAGATTTTTACTGACCACAAACCTCTTAAGGATGTTTTCTCAAAGAAGGGAATAGATGTTGTTTACCATCACATAAGGAAATGGGTTATGGCCTTACAAGAATTAGATTTTGATATTTCATATTTGCCTGGTTTAACAATGTCTTGGCAGATTACCTTTCGAGGCTCGGCTGTGAAGATGGTGATTTGAAAGATGATGTTGAGTGGTTTGGTGGTGAGGGGTGTGCACCTGTTACAACGCACTTTTTACAACGCACTACTGTTACAACGCATCCATTACAACGCGGATACTGTTACAACTCATGTTTTTACAACGCATTTTTTTACAACGCAGGTACCTTTACAACGCATACCATTACAACGTAAGTATTGGTAAGTATATAGTTATATTTTAAATGTTATATGTTTGGGGTTAAGGGGTATTTTTAGGGGTTGGGGTCAGTTTTGGGTTTTAGGGTAAAGGGGTATTTTTAGGGGTTAGGGTCAGTTTTGGGTTTTAGGGTAAAGGGGTATTTTTAGGGTTCAGGGTCAGTTTTCAGTTTTTGGGTAAAGGGGTATTTTTAGGGTTCAGGGTCAGTTTTCAGTTTTTGGGTAAAGGGGTATTTTTAGGGTTCAGGGTCAGTTTTCAGTTTTTGGGTAAAGGGGTATTTTTAGGGTTCAGGGTCAGTTTTCAGTTTTTGGGTAAAGGGGTATTTTTAGGGTTCAGGGTCAGTTTTCAGTTTTTGGGTAAAGGGGTATTTTTAGGGTTCAGGGTCAGTTTTCAGTTTTTGGGTAAAGGGGTATTTTTAGGGTTCAGGGTCAGTTTTTAGTTTTTGGGTAAAGGGGTATTTTTAGGGTTCAGGGTCAGTTTTTAGTTTTTGGGTAAAGGGGTATTTTTAGGGTTCAGGGTCAGTTTTCAGTTTTTGGGTAAAGGGGTATTTTTAGGGTTCAGGGTCAGTTTTCAGTTTTTGGGTAAAGGGGTATTTTTAGGGTTCAGGGTCAGTTTTTAGTTTTTGGGTAAAGGGGTATTTTTAGGGTTCAGGGTCAGTTTTTAGTTTTTGGGTAAAGGGGTATTTTTAGGGTTCAGGGTCAGTTTTCAGTTTTTGGGTAAAGGGGTATTTTTAGGGTTCAGGGTCAGTTTTTAGTTTTTGTGGTACAGGGTAAAAATAAATTAAATTTAATTTTATATTAAATGATTTAATAGTAAATAAATTAAAATAAATTACTTTTCATTATTTTTGGGGTTGTGGGTCAGTTTAGAGTTTCTGGGGTACAGGGGTACATGGTAAAAATAAAATAATATTAATTTAAATTTAAATTAATTAATGGGAATTAAATTACATTTAATTATACTTTTAAAATTAAGTTACTATTTTAATATTAATATTAACATATACTTACCAATACTTACGTTGTAATGGTCTGCGTTGTAAAGGTACCTGCGTTGTAAAAAAATGCGTTGTAAATACATGCGTTGTTGCAGTATCCGCGTTGTAAAAACCGCGTTGTAACGGTATGCGGAGTAAAAGTCCGCGTTGTAACATCATATATCCGTGGTGAGGAGTTTGAAGAATAAGTAAATGTATATCTAATCAGTAAGGGTCTAGTTTCTGAGAGTGTATGGAGAGAACATCTCATGTGTGATGTTGTTTTACAGAGAGTCATCTTCTTTGTCAAAGGTGGTTGGTGTGAAAAGAAGGACTGTGAGGAGGAGCTCAAGGGGTTTTGGAATGTTAGGGAAGATCTTGCTGTTGTAGGCGGTCTCCTCATGCGTGGTAGCAAACTTAATCCACCACTTACCTTGAGAGGCAAATTGATTGAAAGCGCTCATGCTTCACACATGGGGATTGCAAACAAAAAGGAAATGATCAGGGAGGCACACTGGTGGCCAGGTATGGATGTATATGTGGAGAGGTTAGCGCGAGAATGCGCAGAGTGTGCTTGTTGGCCAGGGTTCTGAAATGCAGAATACAGCCCATGGTTATCAAGCCTACGGGCCATGGACGATCATGTCTATTGACCTTTGGGTCCTGTGCGGCTTAAAACTCATTACTATTATGTCATTGTTTTCATTTACATGTTTTCTAGGTGGCCTGACATCAAAATTGTCAATTCAGTTGAGTCTTCTGTGGTGGTTGAGTTTCTTGAAGAAATCTTTGAATCAGAAGGTTTTCCGCTTATGCTTATGCTTTTGTCAGACAATGGAGTCCAATTCATGTCTAGGGTCATGGAAAAGTTTCTGAGCTCTAGGAGAATTAGGCACAAAAGGGCTGCTCTTTATCACCCAGAATGCAATAGTGTTGTAGAGAGATTTATTAAAGTGCTCACGGAGACAATGCAAAAAGCAGTTGCCTGTGGTGAAAGTTGGGAATCGGCTGTAAAAAATAAAGATGCAAGAGTATTGGTTCTCCTCCTATTCCTCCACTGGAGTTGCTCCCTTTCGTTTGTTCAAATGAAGGGTTCCCAGCATAAAAGTTTCCCCATTATGTGTTACCTCAAAGAGGTTGCTGGTGGACAGTGAGGTTGGAAGTACAGATGGCTGGAAGAGATAGAGGTGATGAATAAAAGGAAGGTTTGGTATGATGAAAGGAAGGGCATGAAGAATACTATTGTCAGTGTGGGTGACTGGGTCAAGATTAAGTCTCCCAGGAGGGGTGGGGATATGTCCAAATTCAGTGGTCCCTTTAAGGTCAATAAAGGCTTCAAAAATGGGATAAAGTCCAGTGACTATAGGATCTGGAATTTGGGTAGGGTGGCAAAATGTCAGGTCGGACCTACTGTTGCTCCTGCCTCTACTGCACCTGCTGTGGCTCTAGATTCAGTCCCAGATGAGTCCATTGTGAATGAAAGAGGTGGTATGCCTTGTCATTTGAAGCTCATGCCTCACCTATTGCAAGATTATGTTTCTTAGAACCTCTGTTATATACCGTTTTGTTCTGCCCATTAACCATACTGTTTTGTTCATTTCTTTCTTTTCTCCTCACTTTCATGCAGTTTTTGTTTGGGAAAGTTTGTACAAAGTTTGCAATTATATTTGGTTGGTGAGGGGGGAGGAAGTTTGGTGTCCTGAACCTTCTTGTAGCTCAAATTCTAAATGCTCTGGAATGTGGTGCATGTTGCCAGGCACCTGGTTGTAACTGCTTGTGTGTCAGTTAAGATGGATTTAGGCCCAGATCACTGTACTGGGGTGAATGTATGACATTGTTCTGCATTCTGTCCATCAATAGTTATTTTTGCATTTGTCTCCCCAAGTGGGACGGTTATGCTCGACGTGAGTACCGGGCTCTCCATGCCACTGGAATCAAGCTATCCTGGCTGAAGAGGGGTGAAACCCCAGAAGCGGTGCTAGGATGCTTGTTTTCAGTCAAGGGAGGGCCTGGCCTGGCAGTTCGGGCTGGACTGTTCCCATTGAGCGCCCGGTCAAGACTGATATGCATATGGCGGGGCCCAAACTGGAATGGCATGGTGAGCAAAAAAAAACGATGGATTTAGGCCCGGATTTCTGAACTGGGTGAATGTATGACAGTGTTCTGCATTCTGTCCATCAATAGTTCTTTTTGCATTTGTCACCTGGAGTGGGACCGTTATGCTCAGACGTGAGTACTGTGCTCTCCATGCCACTGGAAAAAAGCTATCCGGGCTGAAGAGGGGTGAAACCCTGAAAGCGGTCCTAGGAGGCTTCTTTCCAGTCCAGGGAGGACCTGGCCTGGCAGTTAGGGCTGGACTGTTCCCATTGGGCACAGGGTCAAGACTGATGTGCAGATGGGTGGGTCCAAACTAGAGTGGCATGGCAAGCAAAAAAACAATGGATTTAGACCCAGATCTCTGTACTGGTGGGAATGTATGACATTGTTCTGCATTCTATCAATAGTTATTTTTACATTTGTCAATCCGAGTGGGACGGGTATGCTCAGACGTTAGTCCCGTACTCTCCATCCCACTGGAATAAAGCTAGACTGGCTAAAGAGGGGTGAAACCCCGAAACCGGTCCTAGGATAATTGTTGACAGTCCAGAGAGGACCTGGCCTGGCAGTTCGGGCTAGAATGTTCCCATTGGGTAAAGGGTCAAGACTGATTTGCATATGGCTGGGTCCAAACTGGTATGGCATGGTAAGCAAATTAACAATGGATTTAGGTCCAGATCTCTGTATTGGGGTGAATGTATGACATTGTTCTGCATTCTGTCCATCAAAAGTTCTTTTTGCATTTGTCAACACGAGTGGGACTGGTATGCTCAGACTTGAGTGTTGTGCTCTCCATGCCACTGGAATTAAGCTGTCCTGTCTGAAGAGGGGTGAAATCGAGAAACCGGTCCTAGGATGCTTGTTTCCAGTCCAGGGAGGACATGACCTGGCAGTTCGGGCTGAACTGTTCACATTGGGCTCAGGGTCAAGACTGCTTTGCTTATGGCTGGATCCATACTGGAATGGCATGGTGAACAAAAAAATGATTAATTTTTGCCCAGATCTCTGTACTGGGGTGAATGTATGAGATTGTTCTGCATTCTGTCCATCAATAGTTGTTTTTGAATTTGTCACTACTAGTGTGAAGGGTATGCTCAGACGTGTGTCCCGTGCTCTCTGTTCCACTGGATTCAAGCTGTCCTGGATGAAGAGGGGAGAAACCCCGAAACCGGTCCTAGGATGCTTATTTCCAGTCCAGGGAGGACCTGGCCTGGCCGTTAGGGCTGGACTGTCCAAATTGGGTGCAGGGTCAAGTCTGATTTGCATATGGCTGGGCCCAAATTGGAATGGCATGGTGAGCAAAAAAACGTTGGTTTAAGGCCCAGATCTCTGTACTGGGGTGAATGTATGACATAGTTCCACATTCTGTATATCAATAGTTCTTTTTGCATTTGTCACCCCGAGTGGGACGCGTATGTTCAGACGTGAGTCCCGTGCTCTCCATGCCACTGGAATCAAGCTATCCTGGCTTAAGAGGGGTGAAACTCTGAAACTGGTCCTAGGATGCTTGGTTCCAGTCCAGGGAGTACCTGTCCTGGCAGTTCGGGTTAGACTCTTCCCATTGGGTGCAGGGTCAAGACTGATTTGCATATAGCTTGGTCCAAAGTGGAAATACGTGGTGAGCAAAAAAACGATGGATTTAGGTCCAGATGTCTGTACTGGGGTGAATGTATGACATTGTTCTGCATTGTGTCCATCAAAAGTCCTTTTTGCATTTGTTACCCAGAGTGGGACAGGTATACTCAGACGTGAGTCCCGTGCTCTACATGCCACTGGAATCAAGCTATCCTGCCTGAAGAGGGGTGAAACCCCAAAACCGGTCCTAGGACTCTTGCTTCCAGTCCAGGAAGGACCTAGCCAGGCAGATCAGGCTGGACTGTTCCCATTGGGCGCAGGGTCAAGACTGATTTGCATATGGCTGGGTCCATATTGGAAAGCCATGGTGAGCCAAAAATGATGAATTTATGCTCATATCTCTGTACTGAGGTAAATGTATGACATTGTTCTGCATTCTGTCTATCAATGGTTCTTTTTGCATTTGTCACCAAGAGTTGGAAGGGTATGCTCAGACGTAAGTATCGTGCTCTCTGTGCCACTGGATTCAAGCTGTCCTGCCTGAAGAGGGGTGAAACCCCAAAACGGTCCTAGGACTCTTGCTTCCAGTCCAGGAAGGACCTAGCCAGGCAGTTCAGGCTGGACTGTTCCCATTGGACGCAGGGTCCAGACTGATTTGCATATGGCTGGGTCCATACTGGAAAGCCACGGTGAGCCAAAAATGATGAATTTATGCCCATATCTCTGTACTAGGGTAAATGTATGACATTTTTCTGCATTCTGTCTATCAATAGTTCTTTTTGCATTTGTCACCAAGAGTTGGAAGGGTATGCTCAGACGTGAGTACCGTGCTCTCTGTGCCACTGGATTCAAGCTGTCCTGGATGAAGAGGGGTGAAATCCCGAAACCGGTCCTAGGATGCTTTTTCCAGTCCAGGGAGGACCTGACCTGGTCGTTTGGGCTGGACAGTTCAAATTGGGTGCAGGGTCAAGTCTGATTTGCATATGGCTGGGTCCAAACTGGAATGGCATGGTGAGCAAAAAAACGACGGATTAAGGCCCATAACTCTGTACTGGGGTGAATGAATGGCATAGTTCCGCATTGTGTCCATCAATAGTTCTTTTTGCATTTTTCACCCCGAGTGGGACGGGTATGCTCAGATGTGAGTCCTGGGCTCTCAATGCCACTGGAATCAAGCTATCCTGGCTTAAAAGGGGTGAAACTCTGAAACCGGTCCTAGGATGCTTGTTTGCAGTCCAGGGAGTACCTGTCCTGGCAGTTCGGGCTGGACTCTTCCCATTGGGTGCAGGGTCAAGACTGATTTGCATATAGCTTGGTCCAAACTGGAATGGCATGGTGAGCAAAAAAAGGATGGATTTAGGCCCATATGTCTGTACTGGGGTGAATGTATGACAGTGTTCTGCATTCTGTCCATCAATAGTTCTTTTTGCATTTGTCACCTTGAGTGAGACGGGTATGCTCAGACGTGAGTACTGTGCTCTCCATACCACTGGAATTAAGCTATCCGGGGTGAAGAGGGGTGAAACCCTGAAAGATATCCTAGGAGGCTTGTTTACAGTCCAGGGAGGACCTAGCCTGGCAGTTAGGGCTGACTGTTCCCATTGGGCACAGGGTCAAGAGTGATGTGCAGATGGGTGGCAAGCAAAAAAACAATGGATTTAGGCCCAGATCTCTGTACTGGGGTGAATGTATGACATTGTTCTGCATTCTATCAATAGTTATTTTTACATTTGTCAATCCGAGTGGGACGGGTATGCTCAGACGTTAGTCCCGTATTCTCCATCCCACTGGTATCAAGCTAGACTGGATAAAGAGGGGTGAAACCCCGAAACCGGTCCTAGGATGCTTGTTGACAGTCCAGGGAGGACCTGGCCTGGTAGTTCGGGCTGGAATTTTCCCATTGGGTAGAAGGCCAAGACTGATTTGCATATGGCTGGGTCCAAACTGGTATAGCATGGTGAGCAAATAAACAATGGATTTAGGCCCAGATCTCTGTACTGGGTTGAATGTATGACACTGTTCTGCATTCTGTACATCAAAAGTTCTTTTTGCATTTGTCACCACGAGTGGGAAGGATATGCTCAGACGTGAGTCCCGTGCTCTCTGTGCCACTGGATTCAAGCTGTCCTGGATGAAGAGGGGTGAAATCCCGAAACCGGTCTAGGATGCTTGTTTCCAGTCCAGGGTGTACCTGTCCTGGCAGTTCGGGCTGGACTTTTCCCATTGGGTGCAGGGTCAAGTCTGATTTGCATATGGCTGGGTCCAAATTTAAAATGGCATGTTGAGCAAAGAAACAATGGATTAAGGCCCAGATCTCTGTACTGGGGTGAATGTATGTCATAGTTCCGCATTCTGTCCATTAATAGTTCTTTTTGCATTTGTCACCCAGAGTGGGACGCGTATGCTCAGACGTGAGTCCTGTGCTCTCCATACCGCTGGAATCAAGCTATCCTGGCTTAAAAGGGGTAAAACTCTGAAACCGGTCTAGGATGCTTGTTTCCAGTCCAGGGTGTACCTGTCCTGGCAGTTCGGGCTGGACTTTTCCCATTGGGTGCAGGGTCAAGACTGATTTGCATATAGCTTGGTCCAAACTGGAATGATATGGTGAGCAAAAAAACGATGGATTTAGGCCCATATGTCTGTACTGGGGTGAATGTATGACAGTGTTCTGCATTCTGTCCATCAATAGTTCTTTTTGCATTTGTCACCTTGAGTGGGACGGGTATGCTCAGACGTGAGTACTGTGCTCTCCATGCCACTGGAATAAAGCTATCCGGGGTGAAGAGGGGTGAAACCCTGAAAGATTTCCTAGGAGGGTTGTTTCCCGTCCAGGGAGGACCTGGCCTGGCAGTTAGGGCTGACTGTTCCCATTGGGCACAGGGTCAAGAGTGATGTGCAGATGGGTGGGTCCAAACTAGAATGGCATGGCAAGCAAAAAAACAATGGATTTAGGCCCAGATCTCTGTACTGGGGTGAATGTATGACATTGTTCTGCATTCTATCAATAGTTCTTTTTACATTTGTCAATCCGAGTGGGACGGGTATGCTCAGACGTTAATCCCGTACTCTCCTTCCCACTGGTATCAAGCTAGACTGGCTGAAGAGGGGTGAAACCCCGAAACCGGTCCTAGGATGCTTGTTGACAGTCCAGGGAGGACCTGGCCTGGTAGTTCAGGCTGGAATGTTCCCATTGGGTAGAGGGTCAAGACTGATTTGCATATGGCTGGGTCCAAACTGGTAAAGCATGGTGAGCAAATAAACAATGGATTTAGGCCCAGATCTCTGTACTGGGGTGAATGTATGACACTGTTCTGCATTCTGTACATCAAAAGTTCTTTTTGCATTTGTCACCACGAGTGGGAAGGGTATGCTCAGACGTGAGTCCCGTGCTCTCTGTGCCACTGGATTCAAGCTGTCCTAGATGAAGAGGGGAGAAATCCTGAAACCGGTCCTAGGATGCTTATTTCCAGTCCAGGGAAGACCTGGCCTGGCCGTTAGGGCTGGACTGTTCAAATTGGGTGCAGGGTCAAGTCAGATTTGCATATGGCTGGGTCCAAAGTAGAAATACATGGTGAGCAAAAAAACGATGGCTTTAGGTCCTGATGTCTGTACTGGGGTGAATGTATGACATTGTTCTGCATTCTGTCCATCAAAAGTCCTTTTTGCATTTGTTACCCGGAGTGGGACAGGTATACTCAGACGTGAGTCCCGTGCTCTACATGCCACTGGAATCAAGCTATCCTGCCTGAAGAGGGGTGAAACCCCAAAACCGGTCCTAGGACTCTTGCTTCCAGTCCAGGAAGGACCTAGCCAGGCAGATCAGGCTGGACTGTTCCCATTGGGCGCAGGGTCAAGACTGATTTGCATATGGCTGGGTCCATACTGGAAAGCCATGGTGAGCCAAAAATGATGAATTTATGCCCATATCTCTGTACTGGGGTAAATGTATGACATTGTTCTGCATTCTGTCTATCAATAGTTCTTTTTGCATTTGTCACCAAGAGTTGGAAGGGTATGCTCAGACCTAAGTACCGTGCTCTCTGTGCCACTGGATTCAAGCTGTCCTGCCTGAAGAGGGGTGAAACCCCCAAACCGGTCCTAGGACTCTTGCTTCCAGTCCAGGAAGGACCTAGCCAGGCAGTTCAGGCTGGACTGTTCCCATTGGACGCAGGGTCAAGACTGATTTGCATATGGCTGGGTCCATACTGGAAAGCCACGGTGAGCCAAAAATGATGAATTTATGCCCATATCTCTGTACTAGGGTAAATGTATGACATTGTTCTGCATTCTGTCTATCAATAGTTCTTTTTGCATTTGTCACCAAGAGTTGGAAGGGTATGCTCAGACGTGAGTACTGTGCTCTCTGTGCCACTGGATTCAAGCTGTCCTGGATGAAGAGGGGTGAAATCCCGAAACCGGTCCTAGGATGCTTTTTCCAGTCCAGGGAGGACCTGACCTGGCCGTTTGGGCTGGACAGTTCAAATTGGGTGCAGGGTCAAGTCTGATTTGCATATGGCTGGGTCCAAACTGGAATGGCATGGTGAGCAAAAAAACGACGGATTAAGGCCCATAACTCTGTACTGGGGTGAATGAATGACATAGTTCCGCATTGTGTCCATCAATAGTTCTTTTTGCATTATTCACCCCGAGTGGGACGGGTATGCTCAGATGTGAGTCCTGGGCTCTCAATGCCACTGGAATCAAGCTATCCTGGCTTAAAAGGGGGGAAACTCTGAAACCGGTCCAAGGATGCTTGTTTGCAATCCAGGGAGTACCTGTCCTGGCAGTTCGGGCTGGACTCTTCCCATTGGGTGCAGGGTCAAGACTGATTTGCATATAGCTTGGTCCAAACTGGAATGGCATGGTGAGCAAAAAAAGGATGGATTTAGGCCCATATGTCTGTACTGGGGTGAATGTATGACAGTGTTCTGCATTCTGTCCATCAATAGTTCTTTTTGCATTTGTCACCTTGAGTGGGACGGGTATGCTCAGACGTGAGTACTGTGCTCTCCATACCACTGGAATTAAGCTATCCGGGGTGAAGAGGGGTGAAACCCTGAAAGATTTCCTAGGAGGCTTGTTTACAGTCCAGGGAGGACCTAGCCTGGTAGTTAGGGCTGACTGTTCCCATTGGGCACAGGGTCAAGAGTGATGTGCAGATGGGTGGCAAGCAAAAAAACAATGGATTTAGGCCCAGATCTCTGTACTGGGGTGAATGTATGACATTGTTCTGCATTCTATCAATAGTTCTTTTTACATTTGTCAATCCGAGTGGGACGGGTATGCTCAGACGTTAGTCCCGTACTCTCCATCCCACTGGTATCAAGCTAGACTGGCTGAGGAGGGTTGAAACCCCGAAACCGGTCCTAGGATGCTTGTTGACAGTCCAGGGAGGACCTGGCCTGGTAGTTCGGGCTGGAATTTTCCCATTGGGTAGAAGGCCAAGACTGATTTGCATATGGCTGGGTCCAAACTGGTATAGCATGGTGAACAAATAAACAATGGATTTAGGCCCAGATCTCTGTACTGGGTTGAATGTATGACACTGTTCTGCATTCTGTACATCAAAAGTTCTTTTTGCATTTGTCACCACGAGTGGGAAGGATATGCTCAGACGTGAGTCCCGTGCTCTCTGTGCCACTGGATTCAAGCTGTCCTGGATGAAGAGGGGTGAAATCCCGAAACCGGTCTAGGATGCTTGTTTCCAATCCAGGGTGTACCTGTCCTGGCAGTTCGGGCTGGACTTTTCCCATTGGGTGCAGGGTCAAGTCTGATTTGCATATGGCTGGGTCCAAATTTAAAATGGCATGTTGAGCAAAGAAACAATGGATTAAGGCCCAGATCTCTGTACTGGGGTGAATGTATGTCATAGTTCCGCATTCTGTCCATTAATAGTTCTTTTTGCATTTGTCACCCAGAGTGGGACGCGTATGCTCAGACGTGAGTCCTGTGCTCTCCATGCCGCTGGAATCAAGCTATCCTGGCTTAAAAGGGGTAAAACTCTGAAACCGGTCTAGGATGCTTGTTTCCAGTCCAGGGTGTACCTGTCCTGGCAGTTCGGGCTGGACTTTTCCCATTGGGTGCAGGGTCAAGACTGATTTGCATATAGCTTGGTCCAAACTGGAATGATATGGTGAGCAAAAAAACGATGGATTTAGGCCCATATGTCTGTACTGGGGTGAATGTATGACAGTGTTCTGCATTCTGTCCATCAATAGTTCTTTTTGCATTTGTCACCTTGAGTGGGACGGGTATGCTCAGACGGGAGTACTGTGCTCTCCATGCCACTGGAATAAAGCTATCCGGGGTGAAGAGGGGTGAAACCCTGAAAGATTTCCTAGGAGGCTTGTTTCCAGTCCAGGGAGGACCTGGCCTGGCAGTTAGGGCTGACTGTTCCCATTGGGCACAGGGTCAAGAGTGATGTGCAGATGGGTGGGTCCAAACTAGAATGGCATGGCAAGCAAAAAAACAATGGATTTAGGCCCAGATCTCTGTACTGGGGTGAATGTATGACATTGTTCTGCATTCTATCAATAGTTCTTTTTACATTTGTCAATCCGAGTGGGACGGGTATGCTCAGACGTTAGTCCCGTACTCTCCATCCCACTGGTATCAAGCTAGACTGGCTGAAGAGGGGTGAAACCC
The DNA here is from genome assembly GCF_964263255.1 of Lissotriton vulgaris. NCBI lineage: Eukaryota > Metazoa > Chordata > Amphibia > Caudata > Salamandridae > Lissotriton > Lissotriton vulgaris. Next base: position 1,312,790,045 of record NC_141695.1, read on the forward strand.
CGAAACCGGTCCTAGGATGCTTGTTGACAGTCCAGGGAGGACCTGGCCTGGTAGTTCAGGCTGGAATGTTCCCATTGGGTAGAGGGTCAAGACTGATTTGCATATGGCTGGGTCCAAACTTGTAAAGCATGGTGAGCAAATAAACAATGGATTTAGGCCCAGATCTCTGTACTGGGGTGAATGTATGACACTGTTCTGTATTCTGTACATCAAAAGTTCTTTTTGCATTTGTCACCACGAGTGGGAAGGGTATGTTCAGACGTGACTCCCGTGCTCTCTGTACCACTGGATTCAAGCTGTCCTGGATGAAGAGGGGTGAAATCCCAAAACCGGTCTAGGATGCTTGTTTCCAGTCCAGAGTGTACCTGTCCTGGCAGTTCGGGCTGGACTTTTCCCATTGGGTGCAGGGTCAAGTCTGATTTGCATACGGCTGGGTCCAAATTTAAAATGGCATGTTGAGCAAAGAAACGATTGATTAAGGCCCAGATCTCTGTACTGGGGTGAATGTATGTCATAGTTCCGCATTCTGTCCATTAATAGTTCTTTTTGCATTTGTCACCCAGAGTGGGACGCGTATGCTCAGACATGAGTCCTGTGGTCTCCATGCCACTGGAATCAAGCTATCCTGGCTTAAGAGGGGTGAAACTCTGAAACCGGTCTAGGATGCTTGTTTCCAGTCCAGGGTGTACCTGTCCTGGCAGTTCGGGCTGGACTTTTCCCATTGGGTGCAGGGTCAAGACTGATTTGCATATAGCTTGGTGCAAACTGGAATGATATGGTGAGCAAAAAAACGATGGATTTAGGCCCAGCTGTCTGTACTTGGGTGAATTTATGACATTGTTCTGCATTCTGTCCATCAATAGTTTTTTTTGCAGCTTTCACCTGACCACATTTGAAAAGAATTCCTAATTTCCCGACTGACTAGCTTTTCCAATACCTGATGGCTAATGTAGCCTCAAGTGGGCGTGCTGGGCGTTGACTGCCAGGGCTCCTGCAAGTAAATTGTGTGTCAGTTAAGGGGCACATCTGAGGGCAGCTGTAAGTGGAGCTCTATTAAAAAATAAACCTCTGTGTCTCCAATGCAGCATGCAGACATCAACCTCTCTGTTCTCCACTGTTAGACCTGGCACCATTGGCGGTGGTCTCCCTTCCATTTTTCACTGTTTTCTCCAATGTTTTTGCTGGTATTAGATGCTCTGGGCGCTATGCCTCTGCCATTGAGTGCCACAGTGCGACTGCTCCCTGTGTAAATATGACTATGAATTGATATATCCCTGATTGGCTTATTTGGTTTTCCTGTTAGTCCCTAGTAGTGTGGCCTGCGTGTGCTCAGGGCTGGTAACCCAAATGCTGCTGGTGAGCCTGCAGCGCTGGTTTGCGCCACCCACAGAAGCAGCTTCTAAAGTGTACCTCAGACCTGCCACTGCAGTGTCTGCGTGCAGTTCAGAACTGCCATTTTGGCTGTGAAGTGCCCACACTTCCTAGCCCCTGAATCTTCCCTAGGCATCACATCAGTCACCCCTATGGCAGGGTGCATTGCGTGTGTACGTAGGACATGACTTGATATGTGTAGCATGTCCTGGTAGTGAATTACACCCCATTTCGTTTTTCACTACTGCAAGGCTACATGTTCTCTATAGGCTAGATTGGCCAGTTTGATTATTATATCTTATAATCCTAACTTACTCAGGGAACATGGTAGAAATTCGCCTTTAGTATGCCTGAACTCAGAATCATAAAATACATCTTTTAGCGAAGTTGGTTTTAACATTCTGTGTTTGAAAATACCACTTTTAGAAAGTAAGCCTTCCAGTGTGCTCTGCTGTTATGTGTATTGGCTGACTGGGTTTATAGGGGCAAGGAAGGCTGAGTCAGACCTGAGTTGAATAGAGAGATCTGAATTGAGTATTGAGGAGGGGTAGCTCCTTGACCTGAATAGGGCTGTACTAATACACAATGAGACCCAATCCAAATAGCGAGCAAATGTATCAGTGACACATGGGGGTCAAAAACATCCTACTCCCCACTACTCTCTTGTCCACATTACAATGAGATAATGTACTGTGCTCCGCCCTGTTTAAAATATCTGTTCTCCAAGACAACACAGCAGAACGAAAAGCTCAAAGTGACCCAAATCGTAGTGGTTCACAACAGTCCACACCACACATTGGACCTTACTCTAAATAGAGGAAAAATGTGCGAGGAGCAAGTGACCCCTCACGGAAACACCACCAAGCGGGGTAACTGGTATGCAATTTCCAGACAGGCCCCTGTCTCATCATCGGTGGTCACTCACTCCTCGGGAAAATAAAGATGAAAGGAAAGAAGACGTGTCCAAAACAAACAACGTATAAAGTGCTACAGTGAAGTGCAGAAAACTCTGCTAGTGACAAACACACACAAACATAATGGTAGAGTGCCTAAAACCACACACAACACACCAATCCCTTATCCACTTTTATTCATAGGGTGGTGATCGCGTGCTCTTGATTATTAAAAAGGCTGGTAGCTAATCATGCATACCATTACCTACAGTGCCGACATGTTTCACTGCTGTATAACGTAGAGCAGTTTCATCAGGGCTGCACTCAAGTGCTGCCACTTCACTTTTTTTGGACACTCAGTTCTTGTAACGTGCTGTCAAAGGAGAACAGGTACGGAATTAAATTAAAAACATGTAGACTCAGGTTGGCCAGTGGCATACTATGAAGGTATGTGCAGAATGGTAGTGTGAGGAATATTTACCCAGGAGCAGCAAAGCTTTGCATACCAGCCACTCCGGTATCAGATGGGGTCCCTAGCAACTTCAGACGTAAGTGTGCCCCATTGGTTTGGAATTAAAAAAAAAATTCTGCGAATGGAAGAAACAATTACACAATTGTAGTTTCCCTTGTGCTATTGTGCCCCGTAGCACCTCATGTATATTGCCCCTGTACTACAGACTGAGCACAAAGTGACATACACGCTCAACGCTGATCTCACACACTACTGTCAGGGGTTAATGCCCCCTAGTAAAGGTACAACACTTGGGCGCTGGTTGTAAATACCATTGTGCAGCGCACCAAACACATCGACCCACAGGTCAACAACAATACAGCCAGGGTGATCGGAACGTTCCTAGTCACGATCGTGACCTGCTACGATCTGTGCATGTGAAGCTGCGCGGAGCCGGCGGGCTCAAACATGCTGCATTTAGCCTAAAGAGCAAAAGTCAGAAGCATACTTCCCTGGCGCTTGATTCAAGATCCCCGTCTCACCGTGACAAGCTAGGAAGACGCCTTTCCTCAGCCGTGTCGGTAGCACCCACCCGAAGCACTGAAGAGCGCAGCGCCGACGGAGCCACGCCCATCGCGTCACATCACGTGATCGCGTGTCAATGCGTGGCGGCCATCTTAGCCTAGTCAAAGGGCTTTAATCACTCTAAAGGAATACAATGCCACAGCCATGTCTTGGAAGCAAGGTGCTATACCACTGCAATGATCACCTGGTCAGGGAATCTAGATAATAGAACAAGGAAAGGAGTTCAGTGACAAAATGCTCAGGAATGCCTGTGAATCGCCCCTATGCATAGAAAGTGCAATGAGACCCAACAAATAACTCCAGTTAATCACCAAGAAAGGGAATGTTAAGCTGGAGCCAGACCTGTCCAGATACATATTATTGTATGCAATTCACCCCCATATGTATAATGAAAGTAGTGTAATGAGGACTAGGTTAACTCCAAAATATCACAGAGCCAGGGAGTGCTGTGCTGGAAAAGGACCTAGCCATCAGGAGGCATCTAATATAGCATCTATATAGTCTGGAATTATGGGCACAGATTGAGCACAAGTAAAAGGAAACACTCCTCAATTAGCCTGGGAGATAGTGAACCCAAGTGTTGCCAAGAGGCATGATCCATAGGCCTAGAGGGACAAGGCAGGCGGAATGGAAATTTATACCAGCATAGGACCCTGGTTCATAATTTAATCCTGTTCCATTCAATGATTTCGTTGAGCCCAACTCTATCAGTTTTCTCATTATAGATCCAGCGTGATTCTTTAGCTAACAAGATCTCATCAATGTTCTGGGGGGAGCCTGTGATCTTCTCAAGCACTGTCCACTGGAAGGTGTGTTTTTCAGTGGAACAGTGCTGAACAAGCTTAGTTGTTAATTTACCTGCCCTGATTGTGCTCAGATGTTCCTGTATACGCACTTTGATTTTGCGTGAAGTCAGACCTATATACTGCAATCCACACTGGCACGTTAACCTGTATACCACTTGTGTGGAGTTACAGTTACTAAACTGATTTTGGAACCACTCCTTCCCTGATGTGAGACTCACACTTTTGCTTTTCTTAGTGAGTGGACAAACCAAGCATGTCCCACACTGAAAGTGGCCTTTCGGTACAGTGGAAGTATGGTCAGGTAGTGTCTTGGGGGCCCTTGATGTACAAGTTTATCCTTCAAGTTGGTCGCCCTCTTAAATGCAAATCTCGGGGGTGGCATGCGGAAATCGCTGTTGGACAGAATGGACCAATGCTTGCGGATGGACTGGCGGATTTTGGTGGCCATAGGATCAAACGTCATGACCACAGGTATACAGTCGTCCCTCTTCTTGATAACCTTTTCCAGAAGAGCACTCCTAGGGGTGTTGAGCGCTCTCTTTTTGGCTTGTTTTACTACCTTCATAGGGTAGTTCCTATTGGTCAGCTTAGATGTCAGTCCTTTAGATTGTTCCAGGAAGGTACTGGTGTTGGAACAGTTGCGTCTATACCTTAGGAACTGCCCTACGGGCAAGTTGTCCCTCAAAGCTCTAGGGTGAAAGGAATCGTATGAGAGCAAGGAATTCCTGTCTGTGGGCTTTTGATGTACACAGGTGTTAATGGTGCCCATGCTGTATTCAATGTCGAGGTCAAGGTACACTGCTTTGTGTCTGTCATATGTCCAAGTGAACTTCAGGTTCTTATCTTGTGCATTCAGCCAGTTAAGGAATTCCACCAGGCGTTCCTCCGTTCCTGACCAGATGCAAAGCACGTCATCTATATATCTCTTCCAGAGCCGGATCTGGCTCTGGAAGGGGTTGTTGTTATGATAGATGACGTGCTCCTCGAATTGTCCAACATAGATACAAGCTATGCTAGGTGCCATAGTAGCCCCCATAGAGGTGCCAGACACCTGGAGATAAAGCTGGTCTTTATAGCAGAAGTAGTTCTTAGTAAGGGCCAACTCAATACACTGCAGCACGAATGTCTGTGTAGTGTCATAGAACCATTCCTGGTCTCCCAGAGCGCGGGCCGCTGCCACCAGCGCCGCGTCCTGGGGAATGCAAGTGTACAGGGATTCGATGTCAATAGTGACAAAGAATTCATTTGCAGGGTCGCGATGGGCGTGGCTCCGTCGGCGCTGCGCTCTTCAGCGCCGACGGAGCCACGAATGGAACAGGATTAAATTATGAACCAGGGTCCTATGCTGGTATAAATTTCCATTCCGCCTGCCTTGTCCCTCTAGGCCTATGGATCATGCCTCTTGGCAACACTTGGGTTCACTATCTCCCAGGCTAATTGAGGAGTGTTTCCTTTTACTTGTGCTCAATCTGTGCCCATAATTCCAGACTATATAGATGCTATATTAGATGCCTCCTGATGGCTAGGTCCTTTTCCAGCACAGCACTCCCTGGCTCTGTGATATTTTGGAGTTAACCTAGTCCTCATTACACTACTTTCATTATACATATGGGGGTGAATTGCATACAATAATATGTATCTGGACAGGTCTGGCTCCAGCTTAACATTCCCTTTCTTGGTGATTAACTGGAGTTATTTGTTGGGTCTCATTGCACTTTCTATGCATAGGGGCGATTCACAGGCATTCCTGAGCATTTTGTCACTGAACTCCTTTCCTTGTTCTATTATCTAGATTCCCTGACCAGGTGATCGTTGCAGTGGTATAGCACCTTGCTTCCAAGACATGGCTGTGGCATTGTATTCCTTTAGAGTGATTAAAGCCCTTTGACTAGGCTAAGATGGCCGCCACGCATTGACACGCGATCACGTGATGTGACGCGATGGGCGTGGCTCCGTCGGCGCTGCGCTCTTCAGTGCTTCGGGTGGGTGCTACCGACACGGCTGAGGAAAGGCGTCTTCCTAGCTTGTCACGGTGAGACGGGGATCTTGAATCAAGCGCCAGGGAAGTATGCTTCTGACTTTTGCTCTTTAGGCTAAATGCAGCATGTTTGAGCCCGCCGGCTCCGCGCAGCTTCACATGCACAGATCGTAGCAGGTCACGAATGTGACTAGGAACGTTCCGATCACCCTGGCTGTATTGTTGTTGACCTGTGGGTCGATGTGTTTGGTGCGCTGCACAATGGTATTTACAACCAGCGCCCAAGTGTTGTACCTTTACTAGGGGGCATTAACCCCTGACAGTAGTGTGTGAGATCAGCGTTGAGCGTGTATGTCACTTTGTGCTCAGTCTGTAGTACAGGGGCAATATACATGAGGTGCTACGGGGCACAACAGCACAAGGGAAACTACAATTGTGTATTTGTTTCTTCCATTCGCAGAAATTTTTTTTTAATTCCAAACCAATGGGGCACACTTACGTCTGAAGTTGCTAGGGACCCCATCTGATACCGGAGTGGCTGGTATGCAAAGCTTTGCTGCTCCTGGGTAAATATTTCTCACACTACCATTCTGCACATACCTTCATAGTATGCCACTGGCCAACCTGAGTCTACATGTTTTTAATTTAATTCCGTACCTGTTCTCCTTTGACAGCACGTTACAAGAACTGAGTGTCCAAAAAAAGTGAAGTGGCAGCACTTGAGTGCAGCCCTGATGAAACTGCTCTACGTTATACAGCAGTGAAACATGTCGGCACTGTGGGTAATGGTATGCATGATTAGCTACCAGCCTTTTTAATAATCAAGAGCACGCGATCACCACCCTATGAATAAAAGTGGATAAGGGATTGGTGTGTTGTGTGTGGTTTTAGGCACTCTACCATTATGTTTGTGTGTGTTTGTCACTAGCAGAGTTTTCTGCACTTCACTGTAGCACTTTATACGTTGTTTGTTTTGGACACGTCTTCTTTCCTTTCATCTTTATTTTCCCGAGGAGTGAGTGACCACCGATGATGAGACAGGGGCCTGTCTGGAAATTGCATACCAGTTACCCCGCTTGGTGGTGTTTCCGTGAGGGGTCACTTGCTCCTCGCACATTTTTCCTCTATTTAGAGTAAGGTCCAATGTGTGGTGTGGACTGTTGTGAACCACTACGATTTGGGTCACTTTGAGCTTTTCGTTCTGCTGTGTTGTCTTGGAGAACAGATATTTTAAACAGGGCGGAGCACAGTGCATTATCTCATTGTAATGTGGACAAGAGAGTAGTGGGGAGTAGGATGTTTTTGACCCCCATGTGTCACTGATACATTTGCTCGCTATTTGGATTGGGTCTCATTGTGTATTAGAGACTGTGAGTGGAGGGCGACCCTTTCCGTATTCCCTCTGAGCTCCATTATTGTTTGAGTTACTGAATAGGGCTGTGCCTGGCAAGGTGACTGCTGGCTCCACCTCCTCCTGTGCGACTGATGGCAGATCCCCTCTTTCTGAAAGGAAGGATGCGGCCTGGTAAACAAAGTGTTCCAGGACTGAGTAGAACTGGTTTTGGCAGTGTTCAGTGACTAGTGACATTTTAGAACAAAGACTTTTGGGGTATAAATATCTGTGCCCAAACCCCTTACATTTTGTATTGCTCCTGGATGTCAAGAAGAACCTCTGTCCGTGTAACTGAAGGAATCTGCAGGAGAGGACTGTCCTTGTGCTTGTGTGCTGTTTCCTGGATTGGCCTGCAGTAGTTTTCCCTGGACTTGGAAGAAGAGGGAAAAGGACTTTTAGATAACTTTTATTTCAACTTGCTAAAGCAATCACCCAAGGGCTAGAAGAGAGCTAGTCTCCTGTTGGAGTCTCAGGCACATCTGACTCACCCACCAGCCTCCTGATTACTCCCAGCGAGGTTTTTTATTTGCTGGTGAGGCTTCTGTGAGTTCCAGGGCCTCTAGTTCTACTACAGAGAAGAGAGTGCTGAAATAGACGCTAACGCCCGTTTGCGAGCCGCTGTAGTTGAAGAGCATAAGGAAGATCATTGCGCTGCTGCCGCTGAACGCTCGCAAACCAAAGATCATCAGATCGCACTCTTGCGGGCCACACAGTGCTCACTAACACCTAAAGATCATTGCATTGCACGTTTAAGAACTGTCGAGTGCTCGCTAACACCGGATCCCTGCATTGAGATCATCGCGTCACGGCATCGCAGTGCGGGCGCCATGCATCCGCCATTTTCATCTCATCACACCTGGAGCGTTGCTCCCTCGAGGAGCGCCATTTCTTCTCATCGCAACAGGGCTGAACACGCTACAGGCTAGGCGCATCATCTTCCCTGGTGGCAAGGATTCAATGCATCGCTGGCCTAGTGTGAAGAAGTTTGTCGCTGCGTCCCACACGCATCTTCAGATCAGCGCATCATCCTCCCTTGTGGCCTCGCATGAGGAAAATCATCTCTACAGCTCGTTTGTGACATTTTGTCTGTTTTGCCACAAAATCCAGGTACTTTTTGAGTAAAAGGGTTCCAAAAGCCACTGCTTTGAACTAAACTCCTATTTGCACACTTTGAACTATTTTTACAGCATGTCAAGAGTACCCCTATTTTACAGTATTGTGGCTTTTTATGGTTATTGGTCTTGTGTTAACTCTATTTATAAAGATACTCATTTTTTATAACTACTCGTGTGGTGTCTCTTTGTAGTGTTCTTCACTGTGTTACCGTGTATGATCATAAATACTTCACATATTGACTCTGAGATAAGCCTAGCTGCTCATACTACGTTACCACAGGGTTGAGCTGGGGTTATCAAAGGGTGTATCCCCCTTTCTCTGACTTAGAAAGAAGGGGCCCTACTTGGACAGATGCCAGCAACTGCCAACTAGAGACCCCCTTTCTAACATTGGTGGTCAGTGGTGAGGATCTGGACTTGCATTTATGACGGCATACAGTAATTATAGTGTACACTACTAGTGAGTGCAGACCATAATGCAACCACATACATTTTTGAGGTTTTTGATTCTATTTTTGATTGATATCGCTACTTAATCCTACAATGGTCAAACCCAGATTCAATGCCTCGGAAGAGATCTCCTGGGAAGAAGAGAAATTAGATACCTACAATGGCAAGCAGCTCAAGTATTTTTGAAAAAAATTCAGAGTCCCTATCACAGGTCTCACTAAAAGGGAAGAGTTTTACAAAGCACTAAAGGCCTGGCTAGAAGCCAGGGATGCCCCTAAAGATGTGGGAGAACCTGTGGAGGAGGGAGAGGTTGCAGGAGAGCAGCAGGGGGAAGTAGCAGATTTGGTAGGTGGGAAAGCGCTTTCCAGCTCAGGCACTAGTGTGTCCTCAAGGGGCCTGTCTCTAGAAGAGATGGGGAGAGAGAGAGGCGGCATAATATGGAGATGGCTAAGCTCAAGATGAATGGTCAGAGGGATCTAGAGAACAAGAAGTTAGAGGTTGAGATAATGGAGATGAAATTTGAACACAAGAGAATATTGAGGGAGTTGGAGATTAAGGCAAAGAATGTAGAGATCTCTGGTGGCAGAATACCTGTGGTGCATACTGAGATTAGAGTATATATACACCCAAGGAGGTTATTAAGGATTTTCACAAAAGTGAAGATATTGGGCAGTGGTTTGCATCCTACGAATTAGCCATGGTGTCTCACCGGGTCCCTGAGAAGGTTTGGGGTGCGGGGTTGTGGGGGTGCTTTGTTAGTGAAGGAAAGGGATACCTTGTTGGACCTGCCCCAGGAAAGTAGAATGGTTTATGCCCACATGAAGGAAGCTTTGATGACCCACTATGGTTTGACCCCTGAGATGTATAGGCCGAGGTTTAGGATCTGCAAGAAGTTAGAGAGTACCACATGGGTTGAATATGTATTTTTTTTTCAGAGCAATGGAGTTCTGGGTAAGAGGTAGCAAAGTAGAAACTTTTAAGTAACTTTATGATTTGATTGCATGGGAGCATTTATCTAGTAACTATTTTCCTTTGCTACGCCAGCACCTGATTGATTGCAAGCTAACTAACCCTAGGAAGCTTGCTGAGGAGGTGGACCGGTGGGTGAACACCCGGGTTCACAGGGGTTTGATGGGAGACCTCGCCAAAGGTGGGCAGGGTCCCCAGCAAAGAAGTGGGAGGGGACAGGGGTAAAACAAGGGAGTTTCCAAGAGGACCCCAAAGTAATTCCCAAGGGAACCAAGCAGTGGTATCCCAGCATCCCCAAGAGCAGAGGTCAGTGCACCCAACAGGTAGGCCTGTTCAGAGGGGACCCCTTACTTGTTTTAAGTGTGGTCAAGTGGGCCACCGGTATTTTGATCCCCTGTGTCCCCTGAAGTACCACCCTGCACCAACCTGTGCACCACCCCGCCCGCTTGCTAGAGGAAGAGATGGGCACCCCAGATGGATGGGATCCAGTAGAATTGACCCTTGTTTCATTAGGAGACTTTGAGAAGGTCCCTAAACCTGCTCTGCCTGAAAACACTAAGAAGTACAGGCAGTGGGTGACCATTAATGGCCATAGTGTGGAGTCTCTAAGAGACACAGGAGCCAGTGTAACTGCTCTCAGCTCCTGGTTGGTGTCTAAAGAGCAGGTTGTCCCTCATGCATTCAACCCTGTAGTGTCAGCAGACAATTCAGAGAGCTAATATGAGGTGGCTCAGGTTCCCTTTGAGTGGGGGGGGGGGGGTCTAAGGAACTCTTCAGGTGGCTGTGAGGCCCGCCATGTCTGTAGACTGTCTGTTGGGCATTGATTTAGAGAACTCCCAGTGGTCTACGGTGGAGAAGAGAACTCACTTACAAATGTTGGGTCTGCCTGAGTGGGCGTGTGCTACCACTAGTTCCATGGCAGCCAAGGAGAGTGTTGAGATGGATCTGGAGCCTGAGAGTATGGCCCAGATCCCTGCCTTAGAGAGGAGGGGCAGGGGGCATGGGAAGCCGGCCCTCTTGGTTCCCATGGCCCAGGAGGGAGCAGGCTCTGAGGGGAATGCCATGGAGCCTACCGGGGAGCAGAGTGCCAACCTGGGGGACCTGCCTGAGCTGACTCATTGGCAGCAGGAAGGAGGGCCCACCAGGTAAGAGTTTTGTGAGCAGCAAAGAGTTTGCCCTTCTCCTGAGGGTATGCGACAACAGGCTGCAGCCCAGGCAGCAGGTGACCAATCTGGTTCACATCTGATTTATTGGGAGAACGGTCTCCTGTATAGTGAGCCTAAGATTGCTGAGCTGGGGTCAGCCTGTATGCTGGTGGTGCCTGCATGCTTCAGAGCCTACCTACTGGAGTTGGCTCATGACATTCCATTGGCAGGACATCTGGGTCAGACCAAGACCATTGAAAGGCTGGGCACCCACTTTTATTGGCCCTAGATGCGCAAGAGCTCAGATGCTCATTGCAGGACATGTGAGACTTGCCAGGCAAGTGGGAAGAGTGAGGGGAAGATCAAGGCCCCACTCCAGCCCTTTCCAGTTGTTAGTACCCCATTCGAGCAAGTGGGCATTGACATCTTGGGGCCTCTGGATCCCTGAACAGCCATGGGCAACAGGTTTATCCTGGTCCTGGTAGACCATGCCACCCGGTACCCTGAAGCCATCCCGCTCAGGATGGTGATGACCCCCGTGGTGGCACGTGCACTGATGGTGATTTTCTCCCGTGTGGGGTTCCCCAGACAACTGGTGTCTGACAGGGGAGCCAATTTCATCTCCCAGTATATGAAGTCTCTGTGGAAGGAGTGTGGGGTAACTTGTAAGTTCACCACTCCCTTCCACCTCCAAGATAATGGTCTGGTTGAAAGGTTCAACCGGACCTTGAAGGGTATGACTATGGGCCTAGAAGAGCCACTGAGGCGTAAGTGGGAAGTCCTCTTGCAATGCTTGTTGTTTGCCCACTGCGGGGTACCACAGAAGTCCATAGGGTTCAGTCCCTTTGAACTGCTCTAAGGCCATCTGGTAAGAGGGCCTCTGAGTCTGGTCAAGGAAGGCTGGGAGCAAACTCCCACGAAACCTCCCCAAAATTTATTTAACTACATATTGGCCTTCAGGAACCAGACTCGGCGTTTCAGAAAAATTGCTGAGGAAAATCTGGAAGCTAGCCAGGAAGAAATGAAACACTGGCACGACCAGAACACCACTCTGGTCGAGTTTCAACCTGGTGAGAAGGTTTGGATACTGGCCCCAGTGGAGCCTGGTGCGCTCCAAGATAAGTGGACCAGTCCATTTGAGGTGGTGGAGCGCAAAAGTCCAGTTACCTTCTTGGTGTACTTTCAGTCTCCCAGGAACACCTTGAGGGTCCTGCATGTGAGCAGCCTGAAGCCCCACTTTGCGAGGTCTGAAGTGGACATGCTCCTTGCCACAGATGCTGGAATGGAGGAAGAAAGTGAACCTCTTCCTGACCTCCTGTTTGCAGGAGAGAAGGATAGGTCTGTGGAGGGTGTGGTCCTCTCCACCACACTGACCACTGATCAGCAGAGAGATTGTCACCAGCTGTTGGGGCAATTTACTGATTTGTTTCCCTGGTGCCTGGTGTCACTGAGTGGTGCGTCCATGACGTGGACACCGGCAACAGCTCCTGTCAAGCACAAGGCTTACAGGGTGACTGACAGGGTCAGGGCCCACATTAGGGAGGAGGTCTCCAAAATGTTTGCCCTGGGGTGATTGAGTCCTCTAGCATCCCATGGTCCAGCCCTGTGGTCTTGGTACCAAAAGCTACCGTGCCTGGTGCCACCCCTGAATTTAGATTCTGTGTGGACTACCGAGGTCTCAATTCAGTCCCGAAGACCGACGCTCACCCCATCCTCAGAGCTGATGAGCTCATAGATTGGTTTGGGGCTGCCCGGCACCTCAGCACATTTGATCTAACGTCTGGGTACTGGCAGATCGCCTTAACTGATGGGGCCAAGGAGAGGTCAGCCTTCTCCACCACAGATGGGCACTACCAGTTCCGTGTGATGCCCTTTGGGTTGAAGAACGCCCCTGTCACCTTTCAGAGGTTGGTCAACCAGGTGTTGGCTGGACTGGAGGATTTCAGTGCCGCCTACCTGAATTACATTGCAGTCCTTAGTTCCTCCTGGAAGGACCACTTGCACCACCTCTGGGATGTGTTGATGGCGCTGCATAGAGCAGGCCTCAAAATCAAGGCCAGTAAGTGCCATATTGGGCAGGGTTCTGTGGTGTACTTGGGACACCAGCTTGGCAGTGGCTAGGTGGCACCCCTACAGCCCAAGATTGAAACCATCATGGCCTGGGAGCCCCCCAGGACCCAGACGCAGGTGAGGGCCATCCTAGGTCTCACAAGGTATTACAGGAGGTTTGCCAAGGGGTATGGCAACATTGTTGCCCCCTCGACTGAGCTGACTTCCAAGAAGCAGCCAACGATTGTGAACTGGACTGACACCTGTCAGAAAGCTTTTGATGCCCTCTCAAGATTGCCATGTGTACAGCACCTGTCCTCCAGGCGCCCAATTTTTCTAAGGGATTTATTGTCCAGACAGATGCTTCAGAGCATGGGGAGGGGGCTGTTCTGTCACAGATAAATGAGGCAGGACTAGACCAACCTTTAGCTTTCATCAGTAGGAGGTTACTTCTCCGGGAACAAAGGTGGAGTGCAATTGAGCGTGAGACATTTGCTGTGATCTGGGCACTGAAGAAGCTCAGACCATACCTGTTTGGGACTCACTTCTGGGTTCAGACAGACCACAGAGCCCTCAGATGGCTGATGCAGATGAGGGGTGAGAATCCAAAGTTGTTGAGGTAGTACATTTCCCTACAGGGTATGGATTTCACGGTGGAACACCTTCCTGGTACAGAACATGCCAATGCTGATGGTCTGTCCAGATTTTTCCGCCTTAGTGAAGAGAACTCCCAAGGGGATGGGTTGTTCTCCCCACATTTCAGCTGGCGGGGACATGTGTTAGTCCTGGCACCATTGGCGTGGGTCGCCCTTCCATTTTTTGCTGTTGTCTCCTCTGTTTTTGCTAGTATTAGATGCTCTGGGTGCTGTGCCTCTGCCATTCAGTGCCACAGCGCGAATGCTCCCTGTGTAAATATGACTGTGAATTGGTATATCCCTGATTGGCTTATTTGGTTTACCTGTTAGTCCCTAGTAGTGTGGACTGTGTGTGCCCAGGGCTGGTAACCCAAATGCTGCTGGTGGGACAGAAGCACTGGTTTGCACCACCCACAGAAGCAGCTTCTAAAGTGTACCTCAGTCCTGCCACTGCAGTGTCTGTGTGCAGTCCAGAACTGCCATCTTGGCTGTTAAGTGCCCACACTTCACAACCCCTGAACCTTCCCTTGGCATCATAACAGTCACCCCTATGGCAGAGTGCATTGTGTGTGTAAAGGTAGGACATGGCTTGATATGTGTAGCATCAGGGTCTCGACTAGCACCGACGACATGCTCAGCACCGCCGAACACATGCATTTCTAGATCCACACAGACCCTAATTCCACCCTCAGAGGCACCCTCATCTACCGACCCCCCGGACCTCGCCCCCAGTTCATCGATTCCATTCCTGACTTGATCAGCACGCATACCCTGACCTCCACATACTACATCCTCTTCAGAGTCCTGAACTTTCACATTGAGAACAACAACAACAACTCCAAAACCCTGATTGATAACCTCGCCAACCTCGGACTGAAGCAACTCATCACAACACCCACCCACTCTGCCCGCCACGCGCTCGACCCCGTCTTCTCCTCAAGCCTGCGCGGCATCATCAGCCACACCACTGAACTCCTCTGGACTGACCACCGCTGCGTCCACTTCGCCTTCCAGAAACCTTCCACACACCATCGCACCCAACAGATCCCCAGCCGCTCCTGGAGCAAAATCACTGAAGACCAACTACACGCAAACCTTTCTCTCAGCCCACCCACGAACTCTCCAACACCGACGACACTGCCCATAGTCTCAGACGCTGGATCGAGAACTGCGCCAACACCCTCGCCCCGTTGAAGAAACCCCACCACAGAGACACCAGCAAGATGGCCAGCTGGTTCACCCCAGAACTCCTAGCCTCCAATCAAGCCTGCCGAAACTAGAGTCAAAATGGCACAGTGAACAAACTCTGGACAGCCATGCAGCATACAAGGACGCCATCCGCAACCACCGCCACTTCATCAAGGCTGCCAAGAGGACCTCCTTCAAAAACCACCTCGACAACAACACACACAATAGCAAGGAGCTCTTCAACATCATGAAGGAACTTTCCAACCCCAGCTCCAACACCAACGACATCCAGCCATCACAAGCCCTGTGCGACTCCCTCACCACCTTCTTCCACCGCAAGATAGCAGACATCCACGACAGCTTCAACACCCGGACAACCCCAACAGACAGCAACACAACAGACCCTCCCCACACCATCGACTGCGACCCCCTGCTAACCTGGGCTATCATGAGCATCAATGACACCATCAAGACCATGCGCACAATCCTCCCCGGCTCTCCGTCAGACCCATTCCTGCACCACGTCTTCAACAGAGCAAGCAGCTCCATCGCACCCCACCTGCCCAATGTCATCTATCTCTCCCTCGAGACCGCGACCTTCCCAGAGATCTGGAAACACACTGACATCAACGCCCTATGCAAAAAACCTAAGGCAGACCCAAGAGACCTCAAGAACTTCCGGTCATCGAGAAAACCGTCAACAGACAGCCAACCCAATACCTCGAAGAAAACAGAATCCTGGACCCTTCCCAGTCAGGATTCCACAGCAATCACAGCCCCGAGACTGCCCTCATCGCCGCCACCAATGACATCAGGACCCTGCTGGACAACGGCGAGACCGCAGCACTCATCCTCTTAGACCTCTCTGCTGCCTCCAACACCGTCTGCCACCGCACACTACGTGCACGCCTCCACGTCGCAGGTAGCCGAGACAAGGCTCCTTCCTCTCCGGCAGAACCGAGAGCGCCCGCCTCCCCCATTCCATTCCAAAACCAACGAGATCATCTGCGGCGTACCCCAGCGATTCTCGTTCAGCCCGAAGCTGTTCAACATTTACATGGCCCCGCTTGCACACGTCGCCCGACAGCACAACCTCAACATAATCATAAGCGCCGACGACCCTCAGCTGATCCTCTCCCTCACCAAGGACCCCATCACCGCCAAAGCCAACCTCCACAAAGGAATGAAGGCCGTCACCGACTGGATGAAGACCAGCCATCTGAAGCTGAACTCGGACAAGATGGAGGTCCTCATCCTTGGCTCCAACTCTTCAGCCTGGGACAACTCCTGGTGGCCGACGGCACTGGGGGCAGCCCTGACACCCACCGACCATGCACGTAACCTGGGAATCATCCTCGACTCAACGTTCTCAATGACCAAGCAAGTCAACACAGTCTCCTCCTCCTGATTTAACACCCTCTGCGTGCTCCGCAAGATCTACTGATGGATCCCGACAGATACAAGGACAGTAACCCAGGCCCTCGTCAGCAGCAGACTCGACTATGGAAACGTCCCCTACGCTGGAGCCCCGACCAAGCTCATCAAACGACTACAACGCATCCAAAACTTCCTCGGCATGACTGATCCTTGACATACCACGCCACGGCCACATCACCCCCCACCTGAGAAACCTGCACTGGCTCCCCGTCAACAAGAGGATATCCTTCAAGCACCTCACCCACGCACACAAGGCACTCGACAAGACCAGCCCAGCCTACCTCAACAGATGGCTTTCCTTCTGCATCCCTAACTGCCAGCTACCCTCAGCCGACATCTCACTCGCCACCGTCCCACGCATCCAAAGAAGAACCACCGGTGGGAGATCCTTCTCCCACCTCGACGCCAAGACATGAAACACCCTCCCACTGAGCCTACAACAGACCCAAGACCTGCTGACCTTCAGGAGGATACTCAAGACCTGCTGTTCGATCAGTAGCGCCCCCTGCCCCATAGCGTCTTGAGACCCTCGCGGATATGTAGTGCGCTTTACAAATGATTGATTGATAGCATGTCCTGGTAGTGAATTACACCCCATTTCGTTTTTTCACTACTGCAAGGCTACCTGTTCTCTATAGGCTAAAATGGGCAGTTTGATTATTACATCCTATAATCCTAACTGACTCAGGGAACATGGTAGAAATTTGAGTTTAGTATGCCTGAACTCAGAATGATAAAATACTTGTTGGTTTTAACATTCTGAGTTTGAAAATACCACTTTTAGAAAGTAGGTATTGTCTTGTCTCAGCCTTCCAGTGTGCTCTGCTGTTATGTGTATTGGATGTCTGGGTTTAGAGGGGCAAGGCAGGCTTAGTCAGACCTGGGTTGAATAGAGAGATCTGCATTGAGTATTGGGGAGGGGTAGCTCCTTGACCGGAATAGGGCTGTGCCTGGCAAGGTGAATGCTGGCTCCATCTCCTACTGTGCATCGGATGGCAGACCCCCTCTTTCTGAAAGGGATGATGCAGCCTGGCAAACAAAATGCTCCAGGACTGAGTAGAACTGGTTTTGGCTGGGATCAGTGACTAGTGACTTTTTAGAACAAAGACTTTTTGGGGTATAAATATCTGTGTCCAAACCCACTACATTTTGTATTGCTCCTGGGTGTCAAGAATAACCTCTGTCCGTGTAACTGAATGAATCTGCTGGAGATGTCTGTCCTTGTGCTTGTTTGCTGTTTCTTGGATTGGCCTGTAGTAGTTTTCCGTTGACTTGAAGAGGGAAAAAGACTTTGAGAGAACTTTTATTTCAACTTGCTAAAGCAATCACGCAAGGGCTAGAAGAGAGCTAGCCTCCTGCTGGAGTCTTAGGCACATCTGACTCCCCCACCAGCCTCCTGATTCCTCCCAGCGAGGATTTCTATCTGCTGGTGAGGTTCCTGTGAGTTCCAGGGCCTCTAGTTCTACTACAGAGAAGAAAGGGCTGAAATTGTCACTAATGCCCATTTGCGCGGCCCTCGCAGCTGAAGAGCGTAAGAAAAATTATTGCGCTGCTGCCGCAGAGCGCTCGCCAACAAAGATCATTGCATCACACGTTTGCGAGGTGTCAAGTGCTCGCTAACACCGGATCCCCGCATCGAGATCATCACATCACGACATCGCAGTGCGGGCATCGTGCGCCCGTCATTTTCAACGCATCGCACCCAGAGCGTCGCTCCCTTGTGGAGCGCCATTTCTTCTCATCGCAACAGGGTGGCACACACAACAGGCTTGGCGCATCATTCTCCCTGGCGGCAAGGATTCAACGTATCGCTGGCCTTGCATGAAGACGTTTGTCACTGTGTCCCAGACGCATCTGTAGATCGGTTCATCGGACTCCCTTGTGGCAAGGATTCAACGCACCACAGGCCTCATGTGAGCAAAACCATCACTACAGCTTGTTTGCGCCATTTTGTTTGTTTTGCTACGAAATCCAGGTACTTTGTAAGTAAAAGGGTCGCAGAGGCCACTGCTTTGAACTGAACTCCTATTTGCACACTTTGTACTATATTTACAGCATTTCAAGAGTACCCCCATTTTACAGTATTGTGGCTTTTTATTGTTATTGGTCTTGTGTTAGGTCTATATATAAAGATACTTATTTTTTATAACTACTTGTGTGGTGTCCCTTTGTAGTGGTCTTCACTGTGTTACTGTGTATGATCATAAATGCTTCACCCACTGCCTCTGAGATAAGCCTACCTGCTCGTGCTACGTTACCACAGGGTTGAGCAGGGGTTATCAAAGGGTGTAGCTCCCTTACTCTGACTTAAGAAGAAGGGTCCCTACTTGGACAGTGGCCAGCCACTGCCAAATAGAGACCCTCATTACTAACATCTACCAACAGCTTTACACTACAGTGCAATTTAAGCACTGTGTAAACAAGCAACTATCACACTGACGAAACACAGCCAGTGAACTGGAAAGCAGCGCCTGTGCTCCTAGAAACAATCACACATCATTGAAGCATGTATAATTTCCATAGGTATG
The DNA here is from genome assembly GCF_964263255.1 of Lissotriton vulgaris. Taxonomy (NCBI): domain Eukaryota; kingdom Metazoa; phylum Chordata; class Amphibia; order Caudata; family Salamandridae; genus Lissotriton; species Lissotriton vulgaris. Next base: position 1,312,809,038 of record NC_141695.1, read on the forward strand.
CCTTCGCTTTACATGCCCAGTCGCCGGGAAGCTGAAAATATCCTTAATTTTGGATCACTGGGCGCATGTTCCAGAAGTGATTTTACATCTTGGGGTGCTCCTGGAGTAATCTGTTTTGTCCCCCCTCCCCCAACTGATTAATGTGCAACAGCGCCTCCACACGCACTTATCACTAGCCAGGGGGTCTCACTTTGCTGAGTTTAATAGTCTAAAACCTCCGCCATTATTCTTCAGGGGTGGCTGATAACACCGTGCACGCTCATGAATCACAGAGCGATAATAAACAAGAAACAACAAACTTGACAGAGGGCGTGGGGACCTTCAGCAGAAGCGAATGAGCCCAGGAAGGTTTGGAGAGTGGGGTCCAGCAGCATTGAGAGAAACCCAGCACAGCAGTCAACCTGAGGGAGAAATAAAAACACAATTAGGGCAAAGGCATTGTAAATGTGACAGACGCAGTATGATTTTCAGCCCTGTTTACAGAAACAGCCTTGCAGTGAAGCTAAGCTCAGAGCAAGAATGCTCTGCAACAGAAAAGGAAACCAGCACGAAACATGAGTATGAAATCAACGGAAAAAAAACCCTAGGGAACAGATAAAAAGGACAAAGGGTAATGATACCGTAGTTAGTCCCTGCTGCTAGGAGGAACAAAAGAGAAAAGGAGGGACAAAGAGGCACGACCGACCACTAGCAAGCAAGGAATTTTAAAGGACACTGCAACAAAGAAATCAAAAGCAGGGGTGTGGCTTTAGGCCCATAAGAGAAGTATGCTAAAGTATACATGAGGTCTTACGCTTACGCGCGACCTAAAAAGGGCATAAAGGGAGCGAGAAATAGCCAGTGCAGATGAGAGCCAGAAATCATTTGGGAGACTCTGCAGGAACTGGCCTTGGGAAGAAGGGTCAGCGTTTAAGTTGCTGTTTCACTATGCTGAGAATGTATGGCCATCAGATAAGCAAAGTCAAAAATAAAGACCAGTTGTTAAAGCAACAGATGGAATGTGAGTTTAGCTCATATCAAATCAAATCAAATAAACTTTATTCGGTTTCACATCGGAGAACCATAAAAGTTACAAAGGTAACATATACATAAAGCAGTGATACATTAAAACATGATTTAAAAAGTAAGACCCTGTACACAATTCATAGATAAAACCCTATACCCAGCCTCCGAGATATTCAGAACCTAAAGTACAATGTGCCCAAAGAACATGGCTTCCTATTTTATTTGTTTCATAGCGCAAGCTAGGCCTTCTAAACTAATGGATCCTACATAGGCAATCCATTGTCTAAACATCCAAACAGGTCCTGGATTTCACGGTAGGTTTTAAAAACCCCACTATAAAATTAATGCAATCCTCTTTCAGCAGTTGAAGATATGTAAGGGCAGGATGGGCCTGAGTAAAATTCATTCTTTTTATAATGGGAACCAGAAAATACCTTCGAGGGGTTTCATAAAATTTACATAAAAACAGAAAATGCAGCAGATCCTGTAGAGACTGACTCATACATACTTATGCAACATACCATCATTCAAAAAGGGTGTATGTATGGCACATATGATCATGGAAACTGAAAACTGGCCACAAGATTGGTAGAGGACATGTGTAATACAACGTGGCCAATCAGTACTAGTCCTCCATCATCAGCGACCACAGATACACCTTGAAGCCGTACAGGTTTATTAAAAAATAGATGATTACAAAAGGCAAAACCTAGTTAGTTAATGAATCATGAATTAGTTAAAATAAAAAGCAGTCAAAGTCTTAATCTATGAGAGGACTAACATAAGGTCAAACACTGAAGCAAGCTCCTCAATAGATTAGCAAGTTGCAGCTTGCACCTTGATCCATAGGACTGGTACCAAGAAGGGCCCGTGGATGAAACATGCCATTTGCTAGGTGGATGAGGGCCTTCGTCGGTCAGGTATTCATACCCACTGTGCTTCTTCCTAAATCTGTTAAGTAGTCATTTCCCTTGTGTGTCTGTTAGCTCATATAAAACTTGTGTATCGGCCCCTGAAGCCCTGCATTGCATGAAAATGTGAGGTCGACCTTTACTTGCTTTACTTACACTGTTTTGTTATTGCTGTACAAAAGCCTTGACTTGTGAAATGCAAGCCAATACACTGAGTAACTTTCTCTTGTGCCTTTTTACTCTAAAACATTCAGATAGTACTGAAACCAGTCTTAGAAATGATTCATGGTGTGGTGCAGGTGGACCTGTGGAAACAGAAGAAAATGCATTTTATGGCAGTGCTTTTGCTCCGGTTTACTTGTTTCTCTCAATAAATAAAACCCCATCCTATTTCACTTAAGGCTTTTCATAAGGGACAGACCCCTCTCCAAGTATCAGAGAAGCACTCTTTGTTATTTTATGTTAACTTATGTTACCAGTTATTTGCATAATGGAACATTCTCCATCGACGTGGTCTCTTTTGGGGGAGGGGGGGTCTTTTCTAATGCAGGTTCTCACTAAGCATGGGCGAATTTTGCGAATCTCGCGTTCGCGAATTTTGCGGATTTGCGAACTCGCAATCCGCAAAATCCGCGAATTCTCGCGAATTTGCGGATTTTTTTTTTGTGTTCGCGCGGGTTTCTGCCAGTTCGCGAGGGTTTTGTACAATTTCGCAAACGCGAACTTACCTGTCGGGTCGCAAGTTTTGCGAACTTGTTGTTTCTACGTGTCCAGCCTGTTTGGGACACTCTTCTTCATCACTGCCACTCTCTGTCACCACTGCCACTCTCTGACTACTCATGCCACCCTCTGGCCCACCCATGCCACCCTCTGTTTCATCACAGCACCCTCTGGTGTACATTATTGTGGCAAAGCAAAGCACACCTTCCCTGCCTCAAGTGACCTGAATTAATTTGGGGCTGATTAATGTGTCACAGAATATTTTTTTAGCTGGCACCTGCTTCCTTAGTGCTTCCTGATTAGTGATCTTTTGCACTTGCTAAGTGCTTTCATTGTTGCAAAATTAGTTACAACACCTGCCCTGCCCCAACTGACAATAATGAATTAGGGGCTGATTAATGGATTTGAACTTCCAGCCTGGCTCCTGCTTGTCTCCCTTAGCTGTAATGCAGGACCTTTGTGGCATATGTGTAACTATTCTGAGGTTCAGAGCAGGGTCACATAATAGTTGCAACTGGCAACTGAACTCTGGAGGGGCCCCTCAGGAAGCACTACAGGAAATGGCTACTAATGATGAGCCTGAACTTTTGAACCTGGTAAGTAGTTTCAGTTTTGCTAAGATCGTATTTCTGCAATTTAGCGCTTATTCGCGGGGCGCGAAGTTGTACTGGGAAGCCGCGAACTCACGCGAACAGTGCGAGCAAGCCATAAAATCCGCTGCTCGCGGAATTGCGGATTTTGCGGGAGATTCGCGAATCTCGCGGATTGCGAATTTACCGAAAATCCGCAAAATCCGCGAGCGAAACGGATTTTCCACCCATGCTTAGTTCTCACGTGGTGCACGATGCCACACGCTTTGTGTCAACTGACACCATTAAAGAGGTCCACAGGCACAGCACAAAGTTGTCACTGATGCTTTAGCTCTAGTGCAGTTTTTGGCAAATCTGGGCGCTAGTGCTTTCTGCTTATTGTGATTCATCTGTGGGAGAATCTACAAACATATTTCCACTCCTGGATTATATTTGGAGCGGGTGGTTAGTTTAGAGTTTCTCAAATACACCAGAATGGCAAGATGACCCTACACATCTCACTCAAATGCTCGTAGATAAAAGTGCTCTCACACGCACGCAAGTACCATTAGCTCAACAGTCTTGCCTCGTCCTCCTGAACGATCTCAGCCTATATTAATCTTACAATTACTTGCTCCATGGTATATCCTGTACCTTGTAAATTATAACCTGTCCCTACCCAATAATATTATATGTTTTTTATATTGAGTATTATTTTTCCTACGTTTTGAGTCTTTTAAAATAAAATAATAACATAATGTACCCTTACCTTAATTCTATTGCTAAAACTAATTCTAATCCTAGCCTAAGCTGAATGCTTAACGAGAGTATTTTAATGTTTTTAAATTAAATACATATCACATAATGTTCTTGTCACATACCATTTCTCTTCTAATAAAGATATTTAATGTTTTCGATGAAGTAAATTAATTTTTATCAAATTAAAACAGGCAGACATGAAAACAAAGTCTGTTAAAAATGAACCAGGAATTGAGCTGTTCATTAGTCCTAGGTGTGAGGCGTACGTGACAGTGGCATTTGAGTGAGATTAAAAGTAAAAAGCGCACTCTTGGGTGTCTACAATACTGTATATGTACATGAAGTAATACAGAATGCCAGAATGAACTGTGCAGTCTAGCAATAACACTGAAAGTAGGGGTGCGGCAGGTGCACAGCACCCCAGATGACCTTGCGTGTATGGGGCTGTATGAAGGAACATTGAGTTTATTCCCCACACATGCCTCTAGTCGGCAGTCAATACCCGACTGCGGAGTTACTATGCGTTTCTTTACCACGCAAGTTGTTACAAATAGCTTGCATGAGGGGGCAGCTGGACTTTAGAATTATTATACATTACTAGTCCAACTCCAGTCAGTGTATCAGTAAGTAGGAAAAGTGTTGGACTAAAAATCCAACACCAGTCCAACAACGCTCCCCTAAAGCACCACTTGTGTGGTGAAGGAACGCATGCAAACATCGCAGTCAGAGTAGTGATTTCATTGTAAAGGCAGGTCGCGGTGTGCCTGCAGGGTAAGGGATATTTCCTGTTTTAAAGGGAATATGACCAAGGGCCTTCAACCTGTTTTCTATTTCAGCCTGTGGTCTGTGTTAAAATAAGGTGAACGGCTGTGTGTAATAAATAAGCAAGGGACGCTGCTTCTTACAAACTACAACACATTTTCCCTTGTATTGACATATGGATTTGGATGTGTCTGCAGGCAAAGTGAGATCAGGCACTTTGCCTCGTAATGTTCTATATATGGGAAACAATTTTACAGGGGATCGTGTCATTTACTACTATTGAATGTAAGCCAAGTATGTGGATATTTTATGGTCCTAAACAACATCTCTCTAGTGTTCATAGCACAATGAGATAGCTAGGTCCTTGCAAATGTATTGAATACTCACAAAGTTACAACTTTGTGCACGTTCTCTTTTTCTTTCTGCGCTCATCTGTACTTCTATAAACGCCTCTAAATTAAACAGCATTAAGTGATATAGTAAGTGGGGGAACATGCAGAAAAATTCCCCAAATGCATACTCAAGATACATAAACTCTTAATGTTTTTCTCATTTTCTCACCTTATTTGTGGTTTTGAAAATATAAATTTAAAAACGTAGGGGCACATTTACAAAACTGGCGCATCCCTGCATATCAGCAAAGATGCACCAGTAATTGTGCGTCACGGCTCCGCCTCCATGGATGGGCCGCATTTACAATGTGGCGCACCATGGGGCAAAAACGGACAGAAGCGTGACGCATCTGTGCCTTAAAGGCGGCGCATTGCTGGAGTTGCGTTGCAAGCACGACGCAGATCCAGCAAGGCACTGGGGTGCCCTATCTTTACACTGCTGCGTCAGTCCTTACGCCTGCTTCAAGCAGGCGTAGGGTTTTGACGCAGCATGGGCTCAAAAGTGACTGAATGAAATCTTGTAGATTCCACTCAGCCACTTTTAGGAGGCGTTCTTGCCAGGAACGTCCCCCCCTGCGCAGGAAAGCCTACTTCTGGCTCAGGGCTTTACAACGTGACGCATCTCCCAGATGCGTCATGTTGTAAATATCCCACAGCATGGTGCTGGTTTTGCGCCGCCGCTGGGTCACAAAAGTGGCGCAACGGCAGAGTAAAAGAGGTGCAGGGGGTTTGTAAATATGCCCCCTATTCTTTTTGTTCTGATGTAAACTGCTTTTCCATTAAAAGCCTTTTCTTCACAACTGTGGAATTTGGGTGCACTATCTCATTCTTCCTACACCCACCTTACACCTTGCTAATAGCAGTGTACATCAAAAAGTGCGGGGGAAGTGTGTGAAAGCATACGCAATGCTACCATATTTCATGAATGCGAAGGGTAAGCGAAGGCTTTACAAATACAAAAATTCCACAATGTAGACAATGCACAAGCTCATGGTTAGGTGACACAGGCGTATGCCAGTAACAACACTGAAACTATGGTTATGAATGGAGAAGTGTGGCTCACCGATTACAGCGGCAGACCCCGAGGCAGAGGTCTGGTCCGGACCAGGGTTCAATCCCTGTCTCAGCGGGTCTTGGGCTTAATGTCCTTGACCCGATAATTCTCGCCTCGGTGCCTACTCTAATCATGGGTTCCACTCTGCAACTCTGGGCAATAGCTTGCTTAATCTCCACACCGGCCCTAACAACGCTAGGATGCCTGGCTTCACCTTGGGGGTGCCCAGGAGTGGGCACCTCACAGGAACAGGCCAGGAAGGGTTCCACAGCGGTATTCGTACCGCGCTTAGAGACCCTTGGGTGATAGGCGCTATACAAATCCAAATTACATTTACATTTATGTCTGAAGCATTTGGAAACCAGGCATGGAGGCTGGCAGAGTACTGATGTAGAGAGATGTGAATGAGGGCCTTATGCTTATCAAACTTGTGAAACCTTTAGGAGCAACAAAAACGAAACGTTAGAAACTCACTTCGAATATCTGAAAAGGGAATCTTGGTTATTGATGTTTTCCTCTGTTTGAAATGTCATGGAGTGTGTGCAGCAGGCGCACAAACTCACTGAGGTGCCACATCATGAACTGGCTGTCAATTGATGATTCGGTGTCCACTATTTATCCTGTGATTGGAAGTAGGCTGACTGACTGGCTGTTTATTCTCACATTCTAACAATGGCCTCTTCTTCAAATGGTCTCTGCACGTTCTCTAAATGGCTTGTATTGGTTTGAGGAAAAGGTTGTGTAGACAGTGCCTACTAAACTCCTCAGGAATTTTGAAGGCACAGAAAACGAATCCATGAATCACCAATAGTTACAAATATTTGTAGGAAAATTAGAGACAGCGGCTTTGAAAATATATTGTTTAAGAAATAGCATGGTCACATACTAAGGGGCACCTGTATCAACATAGACAATAAGGATTCTTTAATTGGGATTATTCAGGAATCGCAATTGAAGAATCGCTATTGCCTATGTATGTAGGTATCACATAATAAATTGTAATTCCTACAAATTCCTTAATTGCGCCTCACAAATTGCGAGTCTCAATTAAGGAATTGATTCGAATTCATTCTTATGGGCCCAGAGGCCCATAGGAATTAAAGGGAATTGCAAGCGCAATTTGCGAGTACCCAATAGGTACTCGCAAATTGTGCATGCAATTTCAAGTGTGCAAGAATGCCAAAAGGATACCCTGTGGCACCCCTGAAATTGTTAAGTGAACACATGTCACGCAAACGCATGCCCCAAGGGCATGTGTGTGTGTAAACTGGAACTTTGAAACATGCACTTTAGTGCATTTTTCAAAGTTTTTGCAAAATACCTTCAAGTTTCATTTGATGGTAATTTGCGTCCCCTAATAGCGAAATTTTAATTTTTAATGGCATCATGCATTGCATTTGAGGCATCGCAATTTGGATTCCTTAAATGCAATTGCAATTTAAGTAATCGCAAATTTTGATGCATCCCAAATGCAAAAATACCAGTCGCAAAGGGGCACATTCTGAGAATCTGTCAGTTTGCGACCAGTTTTCCCTTTGATGCATGTGGCCCTAAGTTTCAGGGGACCTCAATTCTACTTATTATAAAGATATACATAATAACAGCCTCAAGAGCAAACATCTAATTTACTTCTCTAAGATGAGTTGGGAAACAGAGGGGTGCCTTTATGACAAGGTGTTGGTCCTCCACTTGGATATAGGCACAGCCGTGCATTCACATGCACCAACCCTTTGAGCTTGGAAAGGGCTTAGCTTGTAGAGGACTCTGTTCTCCGAGGGCTGTGCCTGAAGGAGGTGTGTGTGTGTGTGTGTTAGGTAGTTTTTTTCATCACATGCTAAAGGGCATACATCTCTCTTCAGTATTTATTGACCACCTAGGCCTATTCCCGTTAATCCTAATTTGTCTCGATTTGTATTATGTATAAGTTCCCTTGTGGCATAATGGGTATTTATGCCTGCTTTCTACACACAGAGGACATTTTGGTATGAGAGAAGGAATCACATGTGCTTGCTTGGAAACTTTTTTCACATGGGTTGCACTAGTGCAACTGTGTACTGACACAATTCCAAGGAGGCACAGACTTATTTGTATGTGGGTGCTATCTCAGGCCCTTAAGGTAACCATTTACCTTTGCACCCACACCATATTACAGACAAGGGTACAAGGCGAAAGAAGCTATCAAGATGTGCTCTGATTGTGAACATATATGATGTGGTGCACAATCAGTGCACCCTCAAAGGTGGACCATGGAAGGGGGAACAGAGGATCCAGTGATTTTTCAGGCAAACACTTCATATAGGTACAATCAGTCACTGCATTCAGCTGCGGGTGATCTATGCTCCAACAATGAAATTGAGCCCGGGTTGCTGCCTGCAGTGAAAGGTAGACCTGTACTACACCTGGTCCACCTATCACTAATGTAAAGTTTGCAGTAAGGATACGACTTTGTGCCTGCATTGTGAACAAATAATTTGATGTAATACTGCACCCAGGGTGCTGAGTTAACTCTGCATCACATGGGTGAAGTGTGTAACAGAGCACCCTCTGTAATAGAGCCCTTGGTAGTCCTGTCTCATTCTTCCTGGTTGTCCAAGCCCTGGTTTTCCTCCTCCTTTTTTCGTCCTTCTCCTAGTCTTCTTCCTTCTCCTATCCTTGTCGTCTGGTCCTATTGTGTTGAATCTCCTTATGCTCCTGGTATGGGTGTGCCTCGTAGTCTAAGCCACAATGTTCCTAGTTTCTCTGATGACTTTGGCCATCCTCCTGTTCATCCTCCTTCTTTGCTTATCCTCTTCATCCTCTTTTGCCTGGTCATTCATGTTGCCCTGGTCCCTTAGGTAGTTCTAGCCCTACAGAACATGTGAGTATGGACTACAAATAGGGTGTCTTTCAGCTGATATGTCCCTGAGGGGGTGGATTGGGATGAATAAAACAGGTAAGAGTAAGGCCATGTCACTAAGATGCTCATTGTGAACATGAGTTGTGATGAAATATCTGCTTTATTTAAAACTCAGAGACACACAAGTGATAGACCGAATACAGAACAAATCAAAACATTCACCCCCAGTCAAGAGATCTGGGTTAAATCCATCATTCTTATGCTCACCATGCGACCCCAGTTTAGACGTGGCCAAATGCACATCAGACTTGACCCTGTGCCTTATGGGAACAGTCCATCCCGAACTGCCAAGCCCGGTCAATCCTGGACCAGAAACAAGCATCCTAGGATCTGTTTAAGGGTTTCACCCCTCTTCAGCCAGGAAAGCTTGATTCCAGTGGCACAGTTCAAAAATAGTGAGTGCTTGCAATGCTCAACACGCCTACCATCATCCTCTTTAGTTTTGCTTTGTTCGCCCTACATTGGCAGGATGCCCTTGCTCACTTTGCCACTGTCTTCAAGCTAGCCTGGCTGAGGACAGCTGATTATCGAGAAACCGGAATGCTTGTTTCTGGTCCAGGGAAGAATGGCTTGGCAGTTCTGGCTGGACTGTTCCCTTGAGGCATGGGGTCAGACGGATTTGCATATGGCCATGTCTGAACTGAGGTGGCAGAGTGAGCTAAAGAATGATGATGGATTAAACCCGGGCCAGTTGACTGGGGGTGAGTGCTTGCAATGTTCAACACTCTGTCCATAATCCATTTTGGTTTTGCTTTATTTAAAAGTTAAGCAGGAAGCAGAGGCTGCAACTCTAAGATTTTTGCTGCTAAGTGCATTATTAGGAACACATTTTCACTGTAAGGATGCTAATAGTGAAGAATGTGGACATCTACAGTGAGGTGGCCCATAAACAGATAGTAACTGGCCCTGAACCAGAGGGCACTGTTTTCAAAGAGCCATTAGACAAATTAGGGTCACCACTAATCAGCCACTGCCTCCAACAATGGCATGCAGGTTGTCATTTGTTTATATTAATCGGCCTCTAGTTTTTTAGTCTGAGGCACCAAAGGAAGTGACCCGACCACCTATCAACCTTCCATATAAATGAAAAGTCGGTCAGACAGTAGAGAAAACAAACCAATGGAACAGGTTTTGCGTAACGGCCAGGGTACCTCACTCTGGACCACAGGGTCCAAGGTTTGATCCCTGGCACTTGTGGCAGGTTAGCACAGCACCATGTGACTCTGGGCAATAGCTTGCTTAATCTTCCCTACAGCCCCCAGCACCTAGACACTTCTCCGGAGGTAGCTGTGCGTTTTACAAATGCTGGTATTTCATTTCCTTTCAATATACTTATTCAGATACACTCGAGTGGAGCCCAATCTGCCCATTCACTTAGGATTGCTGAAGAGGGACTCAAAGCAGCAAATATTGAGATACTTAATGTACAATTCAAAACCAAGGAAGGCACGCCTAGAACGGAATTTTCCAGGCTGATGCCGCTACACAAAGAAGTACAGAAGGGCAAGTTTTGATCCTGAGAACGGACACACAGTATCTCTTAGTCAAGGTTGTTCTGTCCGTGTCCACCGCTAGACTAGTGGGAGAAGGCCTCTATTTCGTGGGAAAGGTATGCGCTAATGAGAACAGTGTATTCATGGAGTAAAAGAAACATGGCCCGACCTTGGAGAAACGAGAGCTACAAACATTTGTGTTTTACAGAAAGAAAAAAATTTGTTTAGATCATGCCTCAAAATGGCGGGCAAACATAAAATGGTGCACTGAATGCTTAGTTACGTGGAACTGTACACAAACAATACCGTTGCTTATCTCTAAATTTTCATGTTAAAACAGAAAGTGACCAACCAGCCATCTCATGAACATATAATATAAAGGATTTGGTGTAGCTAACGGTACCAAGCACTGGAGCCGAACAAAGCGCAGTCTTTAGCTGCTCAAAAGACTGCTGACTTTAAGGCGTCCAAGGCAAGAAATTATGCACATATTTAGTGGTTAGTGCGAGTTTGGGCTTGGTTAGTAAGAAATAGTTAGGAATTCCCTGGCGACGATAGGAAGTGATACCTATGAAAGCGTGCACTTATTTCTAGGTTTGTGGAACGAGAATTTTAACAATGGTACTGCTGCAATCAGTAGTCAACCTCCTACCTTCCTTCGACAGTAGGTGACCTAAGTAGGTGACGTCATATCGCCAATACTGACATTTTGATAGGGGCATCCTATTGCCATGCTGAGCTAAATACAACAACTATTTAACAGTACAGTTTTTGCAACCTTGTTCTGTATATGAAGCGATGAGCAAGTCATCGACATACTGTAGCAATACCTTACTTCTGGCGAGTAGCAAAAAATCCAACTGACCTTTCAATGCGACTATAGATACACAGACTCTCTGTATAGCCTTGGAGCGTGACAGAATATAAAACTTCCACCAGCTAGGGTGAACCCAAACAGATATCTGTTATCAGGATCAAAAGGAATACTGAAGAACGCATCTTTCAAATCAATGACAGAGAAGAATATAGCAGTAGAAGGAATCATCGTCAAAAGAGTTGTAATGTCAGGGACCACAAGGAACTAGGGAGCCACTATCCTATTAACTTTGCACAAATCATTCACAAAACGATAAACATCTGCATGATCATCAGAGAAAACCGAAGATGTCCGTTTTATAATGGGAAGTAGAGGGCTATTACAAATATTAGCAGTCATTTTCTCGACCACACCTTTCTCAATCAAATCCTGTACAATTTGCATTAAAGATCGCTCACCTGCCTGCAGTATTTTATATTGAGGGATACGAGGCAAATTAGCATTGTCTTTAATTTGGATCGAAACCAACTGTATCTGTAACAGTCCCTCATCTGTGTCACCTGTTACCCACAGAGTGGGTGGCACATCTTTAAACTTAGCAGTCAATCAATCAATCATAGCATTTGTATAGCGCACTACTCACCCGGGGGGTCTGAAGGCACTAGGGGAGGGGGGGTCCGCTACTGCTCGAATAGCCAGGTCTTGAGCTGCTTCCTGTAGGCGAGGTGGTCCTGGGTCAGGCGGATGTGGGTCGGGAGGGAGTTCCAGGTCTTGGCGGCGAGGTAGGAGAAGGACCTTCCCCCTGTGGTGGCTCTTCGGATGCGTGGGACGGGGGCGAGGGCGTGGCTGGCCGATCGAAGCTGGCGTTTGGGAGCGTAGAAGTTGAGGCGGCTGTTGAGGTATCCTGGGCCTTGGTTGTGCAGGGCTTTGTGTGCGTGGATGAGGAGACGTAAGGTGATTTGCTTGTTGACCGGGAGCCAGTGCAGGTCTCTCAGGTGTCCGGAGATGTGGCTGCGGCGGGGTATGTCCAGGATGAGTCGTGCTGAGGCGTTCTGGATCCGCTGGAGTCTCTTCTGGAGTTTGGCGGTGGTTAAGGCGTAGAGGGAGTTGCCGTAGTCCAGTCGGCTGGTGACGATTGCCTGGGTGACCGTCTTCCTGGTCTCGGTGGGGATCCACTGGAAGATCTTGCGTAGCATGCGTAGGGTATTGAATCACGATGAGGAGACGGAGTTGATTTGTCTGGTCATGGAGAGGGAGGAGTCCAGGATGAAGCCCAGGTTGCGTGCATGGTCCGTTGGTTTGGGTGCGCTACCTAGGGCGGGGGGCCACCAGGAGTCGTCCCAGGCGGAGGGTGAGGCTCCCAAGATGAGGACTTCCGTCTTATCAGAGTTCAGTTTCAGGCGGCTGTTCTTCATCCATTCGGCTACCTCTTTCATCCCTTCGTGTAGGTTGGCTCTGGCAGTGGCGGGGTCGTTGGTGAGGGAGAGGATCAGCTGGGTGTCGTCGGCGTAGGAGATGATGTTGAGGTTGTGCTGGCGTGCGATGGCTGCGAGGGGACTCATGTAGACGTTGAAGAGGGTTGGGCTGAGCGAGGAGCCTTGAGGAACGCCGCAGATGACTTCGGTGGCTTCTGATCTGAACGGGGGGAGGTGGACTCTCTGTGTCCTTCCGGCGAGGAAGGAGATGGTCAACTCCAGTGCCTTCTCCTGGATTCCGACGTTGCTGAGGCGCTGTATTAGGGTGCGGTGGCAGACTGTGTCGAAGGCCGCGGAGAGGTCTAGGAGGATGAGGGCTGCTGTTTCTCCGTTGTCAAGCAGTGCTCAGATGTCATCGGTGGCTGCGATCAGGGCGGTCTCGGTGCTGTGGTTGGCTCGGAAGCCAGACTGCGAGAGGTCGAGGGATCCGTTCGTCTCGAGGAAGGTGGCCAGCTGCTTGTTGACGGTCTTCTCGATGACTTTTGCGGGAAACGGGAGCAGCGAGATGGGTCGGTAGTTCTTGAGGTCGGTGGGGTCGGCTGATGGCTTCTTCAATAGGGCGCTGACTCCGTGCTTCCAGCTCTCAGGGAAGGTAGCGGTGTTGAAGGAAGTGTTGATGATGTCCCGTAGGTGGGGTGCGATGATAACGTCAGCTTTGTTGAAGACGTGGTGGGGGCAGGGGTCGGTCGGAGATCCGGAGTGGATGGAGTTCATCGTGCGGATGGTGTCTTCGGTGCTGAAGGTGCGCATCTTTGGACAGACACTGTTTAGTGTGTACTACATCTGGACCCATTGTCATGTAAACACCTGCCGGGGAGCATTACATCATAGCATGCATTTTCTTCAATAAGTCCAAACCCATCAAATTTTCTCCACAATTTGTGGTCAACAAAAATGGCCATTCCACCGTGAAAGGACCAATAGTCAACACAAGAGGTTTAGAAATGGGGCTTATAACCGGTACACCAGAAAAACCTACTGAAACATTATTATTGCCAGACACAGCCCCCCCAGGGACCAAGGAACGAGAAATAGAACTGTTTGTTGCACCTGTATCCACCAAAAACTCCTTAGCCGAGCAATGCAAATCTGCAGTAACTTACGGACCACGTTGATCTACAGGTATCGGAACTGGTCCCTCACTCTATCCCTGGCTGTCCTATCTGTCAGACATTCCTGTAACCTCATCTGTGTCAAAATCATCATGATAATACTGTCTGCCCGAGGGTCATCAAAATAGTTTTGATCAGAATGACCCTGCGAGGCCACAGCATTCTGAACCCTGTCCTGACTACCAGCTCCACTACCCCGTCTACGAGAACTTTGTCCTCTCTGGACCACCTCTTTCTGCAACAACACAGGAGACTTGCTATGCCATTGTCCTTTCTCCTTACAATACACACACTGATTCAGCCCTAAAGGCGTAGTATTCGGCTGCCTGCTAGTGCATGGAAGCTGTTGGGCCAAACCACCACATCTTCCATCATTCCCTCTAGAAGCCTGCTGCAACAACACCTTTGTCTTCAAATCCTTATGCTTCTTCTATGTCTTCTCCTTATCCTCATTTTTCCTATGATCATAGTACTGTACCAGATTCAAAATACCAGGAGGGGAAAAAGTGGACCAGGGGTTTTCGGAAGCCTGCAATCGATTTGCAATCTCAGGAAGCAGATTAGAAACAAATCTATTAACAAACAACCGGACACGTCCCTCAATAGAGAAATCCTGACCACTGTAATCCAAAAATATATCTTCAAACCGGGTGAAAAAAATCTGACGCACTCTCATTTTTCTTTTGTTGAGAAGCCGTTAACTTGTCCCAATCAACCTTCCTCAGAGGACTAAGACGATACATATACGTAATGATACAGCCGGACAAATGCAAGTATCTCTGCTCTGTTCCTGGTCCCATACTTTAATTTGGTCCCATGTACCTCCCTAAATCTGCAACATGGTCTTGAGTAGTCACCTGTCTCCAAATATCAACCGGAACAAGAAGACCAAAACAAATTTCAATATCAGCCAGAGTCATCACAGTGGTGGAGGAGGCAACTTCAATCAATTCTTTATAATATGCAGTTGGATTCTTCCTAGGATCAGGTAACTGAGTCTTAAGAGATAAAAGTTTGCTCCTTTTCCATGGAGCATAAACCCATTATTCTTGGAAATGAGCTGCCACGCCTGGTATAGTAACAACATTGTTTTGATCTCCTAGATCTGGTATTTCAGGGTGATATATAGGATGACCCCCCCCCCATCGGAAACTATGATACTGGGGGTGGGACTCTTTTTAAGTAGCCTACCCCAATAAGCAGTTAGTGACATATACATGCTCTTTAATATCATATAAAATCTGTGCTGCTGCATCGTTGCTCCCAAAGACTGATCAGACTAGCAGACATATGCTTAAGGACATGCTGTTGTACAAAGGGCTCAAATCTTTCATCACACTCCACACATATTCCACACTATAAATGGGGTTTCGGGCCCACTGCGCAGCCTGATTAGCCACTACCTTTTTCTTTGCATGTCCCATTTCAGATCGCACATACGGACCCATGCGCTCTTTAAATTTCGTTTAGTCTCTATCCTCAAATCCACGTACTGGTGTCCCACTACTCAGTAATGTCGGGGATAGAAAAACAAAATGGGAGTAGCAACAGAAGTAAGCAACACTAAAGTCACTCCTGACTGCATCACATGTGTAAGAGGTGGAGAAAGGAATGCTGAAACAATAGGTGTGGCTGGAGTACCAACAGTCATTGTTGCCACCAACGTCGAGGACATAGAAAGGACAGGAGGTTCTGTGACCAAAGCAGTCCAATCAACAGTAAAAGAAGTAGAGACAGAAGAAATGGGTGGCTGGGGCTGTGAGGGAAGAGCAGGATGCATTCTCTGCTGGGCAGATGGGGGTGGAGGTCTAATATCCAACAATTCTTCCACAAAAGTATCACTTCTTGGGCCACATAAGATTAATCAATATTCAATCAAAATCTCCTATCTGCACGTTCTACCCCTATCTCCAGTTTCTCTCTATCATGTGCTACAGCTTTCTGAGTCAATGTTTGCATTTTCCCTTTTGTGCCTCATTTTCCATCGTTTATCGTCTCTATCTAGATTCCTTTTGCCACGTTCGAAAAGAATCAAACAGAGTCTGCCTACTTCTTTACGCAAACAACTTTTCCTGTAAAAAAAGACATTTTTTGTTCATCGTCAACAGCCACTGCAACTCGTCCTTCGTATTGATGCAGCCGTATTTTCATCTGGTAACTTCTCAATGCAAAACCCTCATGCTACCTCAATTTACCGCTGAAAAGGTGTTGGGCCTTTGACACCATGTATTACCTTCAGGAGATTTTAAATAAACATGAACCGTCAAAAATGCAATTAATATTTAAGCCAATGAAGAGAGTTGTTGAGTATTTTAAAGGGTTTTATTTTCTAGTCAAAAGTTAAGGTTTTCTCTAACCCTTTATTCATTAGTAAAATTTCAATCAGGTTACAGAATTTGGAAAACAGGAAAAATAGCATTAATGCAGAACATATTACAGTCTGCATATAAACATCACATGTAGAAAAGAAAATGTCTTAAAGAGTTTCTAAGAAACATAGTCTTGCAAGGCTAATCAATAATTAAATAGTTTGCAAAAATCCCCCATAGAGAGAAATTAATGCATAAGACAAATAAATCTGTTCAGACCTAGTTAATTAGTCAAAGCATAAACTTAGAATTTTAGCATCTAAATCTGCCTTCTCCCTGTCTGTGTCTAAAAGAGCAAACAGCCCCTCCTTCACCAGTCTTCAAAGGAATGTGGCCGCTGTGCCAAAAATATGACGAGCAAGGACTCTCTGAAAAAAAAGTATGAGCAAGGGAACCCCCCTCACCTGATCCTCCTTGGACGCAATCTCACCCCATGCTCTCCCACAATGTTTCTCATACCTAACCCATAAGAATGTCTGATCAAATCTGCTGCCTTTCCTCTCTCCTCCCTCTCTGACAGAGGCCCCCTGACTTAAAGAGAAGAGCCCACATGTCCCCTAAGAGGTCATTATTTATACTCCAATTCTTGGCAGACTACACAAAATGTTGCATTTTTAGAAAAACTTGTACCTGATTGGTCAGCCACGATGGCAAGAGGTCTCACTATCCTGACACATTCGAAATTCTAAACTCTACCGGTTTTAACAAAAGAAGCATAAATGATTAAATACATTTATATGTTTTTGCAACATTTACTAGGAAAAATGTTTCTGTTTGATTTTCAATCCTGTCATATCGTAGGCAGGAAGGATACTCTAAGTAACACTGGTACATTGGCACAATAACAAGAGTGTACAGTTCACAGTGGCCTTGACACCTTCGTGTCTTGAGGCAAACTGGTACAATGTGCGCATGCTCTCTTCTTTTAATGCAAGTCACAGACTTGCTGGATTGACAGGCAGCCATGTTTTCTTAGGCCCAAAATATAAAACAAACACAAAAGACTATTAACTTTATGTAAAACAGCTCATTATGTTTTCCCAACTCCATACTAATACCCTTGTATTTTTTCCCAGAGCAAAAGCTATAACCTTTAAAGCAGCTTTTCTTATTATTTGTGGTTCTCATCCAAAAATAAAAATGTTCATCATAGCATTATTATGCATTACCGTAAATTTTAAAAGCGGACACAGTTAATAAATACATGCTTTAATGTTTTAGATGGCTTTTCATGCAAAAAAGCTTTTAGCCCCATGTGTAGTGTTTGGTGCATTATTAATTCACACACATTATAAAAGAGGTGTTATAAACTAAAATATTTTTTTTTTCTTCGAAATATGCAACAAGCCAAAGTCTCTTAAGACAGGGACAGGGGTGCAAATTATAAGGAAACATGAGCTGGGAAGAGAGAGAAAACATTTTATGATTTGTCTTCACAACTAAAAAGCCTCTTAAATCACACGTTTTTTCTCTACACTGCAAAAACACATGTTAATTCAGCAAAAGCATTTTCAGACTAACTAGGCCTCACTTTCATATTTTTATGTGCCATGTTTTTAACTTGCACCAAAATGTGCGTGTCAATTTTAAATGCGGTCTGTCTGAAGCACAAAAAATAAAGCAATGCCTAACTCCAGATGAAATCTGCTCCATCAGTTTATTTGTGCCATAGAATACAAAACATAATAGGGCCAAGGCCATGTTTCTCATACATATCAAAATTTGGTGTGCCTTCTGGAGGTGCTGGCTGAGTGTCTTCCAATCAAGCATCTGCAGAACAACAACGACAACAAGAAACCAAGAATCGACTAATCCCAGGCATTTTCAAAAGAGACCCAAATTGGTTTTGTTTCCGGGAAAAAGTATTAGCAAACACTTTTCATCAAAATCGGTCCTCAGACCCTACCAAATACAAATCATATACCATATCTACGAAAAAAACAAAACAAACTGACCTGATGCATGCCGGTCAAACAAATGTATTCTCCACTGCCGACTCTTTGGACTAAATGGTCATATCCAAGGGTTTTGCCGTGCAGGACTCCAGTTGGGAGGGCTGCTGGGCGAGGCCCCGTCTTGCCGACAGAAGAGGCAGCTGCAAGTACAGGAACTCTCTGGTGCAGGGATTCCTGATCAGTCTGTCTGACCAGACGATGGCCCCGACCTCCCCACCCGTCCACTTGAGGTGATGGTTCAACCGAAGGAGTTCCTGTTCAGGCGCCAACTGAAGTAAGTAACCCAAATAGGGTCACCCAGATCACTCGCTACCACCTCTCAGCCTTCCATAAAAATGAAGAGTCAGTTAAACAATAGAGAATACAAACCAATATATTTATTTATTCAGATACACTTGAATGGATCCCAGGCTGTCGAGTCGCTTAGGATTGCTGCAGAGAGACTGACTTCAGCAAATATGGAGATACATTATGCACAATTCAGAACCATTGAAGGCACGCCTAGAATGGAATTTTCCAGGCTGATGTACAGAAGTACAGAAGGGTAAGTTTTGATCCTGAGACCGGGCACACACTATCTCTTAGTCAAGGTCATTCTGTCTGTGCCTCAAAATTCTCCTTTTAACATCCAGCTTGTTAAAGTGCTCGCAAATGTATTTTTCCAGCATTGTAAAATATTCAAATAACCAACATTAGTAATGGGTACCTTGCCAGCCCAGAGTGCTGTCAAAGAGGCCAGCCTATGCTAATTATTAAAGTATTTTGACTCGGTTCACATAAATGGCAACCACCTCCCATAAATACTGAGTAGAGCTCCTTAACCCCTTTGCAGCGGGGGTAATTCCCCCGCTGTGCTGGGGGGCGGGAGGGCGTGCACAGCACCCCTGTGCTCATGACGAGCTCAGCTGGTCATGAGGCACAGTGCTCGTGTGCTCATGACGAGCTGAGCTCATCACCGCCACACCCTTTTGTGTGGCACGCTCAGCACAGCAGGGGAATTATCCCCGCATGTGAGCGTTCCACGGCTCATGACGAACTCAGCTCGCCATGAGCACCGTGCCTCATGAAGAGCTTCTTTAAAGTCAAGAATGACAAAATCCAAAAAACCCTTTGGAAATTTCCAGCCAAATCCTATTTAATTTTCTTTCAAGCCATCCAAACTCCTTGCTATTCTCGGCTGGTTCATACCTCGAATTGGACAAGAATCAGTAAATAAATAAATACATTAATAAATGAGGCTCCTGTCCAACTCACAAGAACAGGTCAGCTCAATCATGTGGAGGGGCATCATTTGTGGTACAGCAAAAAGGTTGTTGAACTAAAGTGAACCTTGTATTCCAGAAAGTTTCAATGGTGGGATAAACATAGTAGGTAACTGGATTTTTGATAGCTTCGGCTGAACTTTTTTTTTTTTGTTGACCCTAGGGCTCTGCAAACTTTACTTCCGCTAAACAGTGGCAATGTGCTTGTGCTTCCCTTTTAAACCTGGTAACATTGGCATACACCTAATTGACACATTTCAATTCCTTATAAGTCCCTTGGTACTACAGGTACCCACGGTTGGGTCAGACTGGGACAGAAAATTGGATAAACAAAAAGAGACCCACACTTGCAAATAGGGCAGTTGTAAATTCTATAAACATGCTGAATTGGTGTTTTGTAAGGTATGAGAGATTGCATTGGCCCTTCATACCAGAGCCTTGAGCACTGCCTTAAACGACCACAGGGCAGGATGCATGGTATTGACAAAGTGGGTAATGTATAGTTTACTGCTTCGCTGCGGCCGGAATTCCCCCGCTGTGCAGGCAAATTCCACATGTGCACTGTTCGGACAGCCCCTGGCCGTACTCTGCACACGTCCACTGTATCATCAGACGGCTGTGGGCCGTCCGACGCATTGAAGAGGATATGGTTTGACATGTGGTATGTGGGCAGTGGGAAAACCTACAGAGTTGTTTTTCACTGCAGTAAGGCTGACTCTCCCATAGAAAGCACTAGGTTACACTATAACACCTTATTAGGGACCAGCTAGGAAAATGAATGACGGACTCAATATGAAATCAATTTAAAATTCAACGTAATAGTCAAGTTGGATTTTAAATTACTATTTTGAAAACAGCACGTTTAAACAGCTGACATTTTCCAGTCTAAGCCGAATGTGACTTTCTGCCATGTCCAAGATTAACTGATGGCTATTTGCTGTCCTGTGGTGTGAAGTTATTTGCTTACAGGTAGTAGACGAAGGACCAGGCAAGGAGGATTGGGTCTTCTTGACAGCATCGCTGCAGATGAGCTGTGCTCATGGTCTGATTTTACTTCAAAAGGGCCTGCCCTGGCCCACACAGAATAACCAGGCACAAGACCTGCCCCTTCATTTTTCCGCCTAGCAAGACTGGAGCCAAACCCATAGGAAAGGGAGGAACTGACCAGAACCACTTTTATTGTTAGACAAAGACTGTCTCCCACCCTTAGACTGACCCTAGGCATTAATGTTGAATACCCGGGAACTGAAATCAGTAGACAACTTGACCTCTGAAGATCAGAAGGAGGACTGTCCTGCTCTCTAAAAATCCTGAAGGAAAACAGGCCCAGGTTGCCTTGAACCCAGGGTCCCAGCAGTGACTTCAAGGGTCGGTTGGCTCACCTTCCATTTGAGCTACAGAAATACAACAAGCTTCCAAAGGCCTTTCCAGCTTCCGAGTTGACCAAACTCAATTGGACACAACTTGGTCCCCTCTGATGGCCCCTGTGGGCATGAGTCCTGACAGCCAAGTACTGTCCTCAAGGTCCTGGACCAGTGGAAGGAAGCAGGGAGCACTTGTCACTATCAAACTGAAATTTTTACTAGATCTGAAACAGAGCCTGCAGAGCTGTGCAACTACTAACCAAAAGCTTCACTGGGTCTGCTGCAGAGCCTGTAGAGACACGTAGCTCCTGACTAAAAGCTACACATGGTCCCAAGTTTCACTAGGTTTCAACACAGAGCCCTGTAGGGCCATGCAGGTCCTAACACAAGTCAACGTCGAATTGTATGCAGAGTGACGGAAGGTCCGCAGAGCCCAGAGCCCCATCGAATCAAAGTCATAAGGTAAAACCTTCAGTGGGACAAACCTGGTCCTTCTGCTTGAAAGCACTCCATCAAAACTGGCCTGAACTTTTGACTTGTACCTGGTCTGGAGCAACAAATACCCACAGGTGTATGAAGTAATAGCTTCAGTTCTACTAATTTGATTTTTGCAATTTGGTGTCATTTTAATGATTATAATATTCTCTATTTCTCTAAATTATATCCTAGAAAAGTTTGCTCCTGTGCATCATGGTACAATGTGTGATCCCTTAAGTGTTGAGTGCAGTGTTAACACTACAGTCAACACTAAGGGTGGTTCCCTTAGAGTTGCCTGTAGTGTTGACACTACAGTCAACACTGAGGGGAAAGCAAATTGTGCCCTGTGTGTACATAATGCAAAGAGGCATACTTTTCTGGGAAATAATGTAGTGTCTGGCCATACCCATTTCCCTGCCCAAACTGTTTTTCATGACCTCCTCTGCCATTTGTTGTATTCAAAATAGGGGGATGAAGGGGCTATTTCCACTCACAAGGAGTAGGAGGTCCAGCACAAACAGGTGCCCCTGTCAAACTGTCAAAGAGGATATGTTGTGCTGTTCCTCAAGTGGGAGGAGTTGGAAGAGTCAACTTAAGGTTGGAAACAACTGGGTCTCAAAGAGATCTACAGTTGGGAATCATCATCATCATCATCATCAAATAAGCTTTATTCGGCGTTTGGCCATAAAAGCAACACCATAAAATACATACATGTAAAAAATAACTCAACATAGCATTACCTAGTTAAAAGAAAAATGAGTTAAGACCCAACTAAAAATAGTTTAGCATATCAGCAGTTCTAAATAAAAAACCCAAAATACACAGAATCCCCCTTTTTCACCCGCTGTTATTGTGATTCGGTGCTCGAGGACCAGGGTAAAAGTCATGGAGGTCCCAAATACGAATGGAGCCATCTCCAAGTTTTGGCTGGATAGATCGCAAGTAGGGGGCAATGTTCCTGTCTTTAAACCTAACCAGAATCAAGTCCCCCGGAACATTTTTGGGCAGATGACCAAGCCACCCCACCCTTCTGACGCTCTGTATCCCACCGTCTAGCAAAGAGGGTAATGGTCTATTGTTTTGGAGCCAAAAAATGGCTTTGTTCAGTAGGGCCCGGTGCAGTTCACGTTTTCCTAGTCTGAGAGCGGGGACCCCAGAGAGAATGGTGACATATGGGGCTGCTACGGGGGGTAAATCAATGCAATGTCTTCTATCTAGTGCGATCACAGGAGCTCTTTGTGGGGCATGATCGAGATTACGGGTGATATTGCGACCACTTTGAATAGGTGGTATAACAGGGGAGTCACATGTTTGCAATATCCTGGGTGCATTGTCCGTAGGCCTTTTGTGGGTATTAGAGGGGGTAGAGCGTATGGGAGTTACAGTGTTTCTGGTCGGTGGGTATGACCGTGCTACCGTTTTTTCAATCCTGCACAGTCTATCTCCCAAATCATTTATTTTAGCAACCAGTGGAGAAAGAGCAGTATCAAGCAGACGCTCGATTTGGGCCAGAAGGGTCGATTGTAGGGGGGATCGAGACTCAGCCTTATCCAGTGGTAATGAGGCTGTATTGGGGCCGGGTACAGAGGGGCTGCAGTAATTAGATGGAGGGAGGGTTGTAACGGGGGAAGCCTGGGGGGAGCAGATTGCTTGAACAGTGTCTCGAGCCACTATGGGGGGGGTTAGAACATCCGGGATATAGTTTGTGCCACAGAGGGCATTCAGCTTTTCCCAGATGGACATTATAGTTGGGTGACTGAATCCAGGTATCCTGGTGACAACTATAAGCAGTACAAGGCAATAGGGATGGAAGGAAAGGAGCTTGACTGTACCTTCTCCAAAGCTGGAGCCAAGAGTGGTGGCCCGTCCCGTCCTCCTAGTGCCTCTGAGGGCCACAGAGGGCCCGCCCTTTGCCCGGGCTTCGCCCCGGTTGTCGCCCCGCGCGCGGTCCCGCGACGCGGGGACTGCTGTCCTTTAATCAGGCCTCCTTGGGCGGAAATCCGCTGGTGCGCCGCTAGGGCGTCCGGGGGATGTAGTTTTCTGGCCCCTCACGGCCGGTAGGGCTGGTTTGCTGGGTCCGCGAGCAGGAGAAAAGGTAGGCTGTCCCCCTGTGCTGGAAGACGCTGACCGCTGCTTGTGCCCCCGAGTGACTGGTCAGCCCCCCGCTTTGCCGGGACTGCTGTCCTTTAATCAGGCCTCCTTGGGCGGAAATCCGCTGGTGCGCCGCTAGGGCGTCTGGGGGATGTGGTTTTCTGGCCCCTCACGGCCGGTAGGGCTGGTTTGCTGTGTCCGTGAGCAGGAGAAAAGGTAGGCTGTCCCCCTGTGCTGGAAGACGCTGACCGCTGCTTGTGCCCCCGAGTGACTGGTGAGCCCCCCGCTTTGCCGGGACTGCTGTCCTTTAATCAGGCCTTCTTGGGCGGAAATCCGCTGGTGCGCCGCTAGGGCGTCTGGGGGATGTAGTTTTCTGGCCCCTCATGGCCGGTAGGGCTGGTTTGCTGGGTCCGTGAGCAGGAGAAAAGGTAGGCTGTCCCCCTGTGCTGGAAGACGCTGACCGCTGCTTGTGCCCCCGAGTGACTGGTGAGCCCCCGCTTTGCCGGGACTGCTGTCCTTTAATCAGGCCTCCTTGGGTGGAAATCCGCTGGTGCGCCGCTAGGGCGTCTGGGGGATGTAGTTTTCTGGCCCCTCACGGCCGGTAGGGCTGGTTTGCTGGGTCCGTGAGCAGGAGAAAAGGTAGGCTGTCCCCCTGTGCTGGAAGACGCTGACCGCTGCATGTGCCCCCGAGTGACTGGTGAGCCCCCCGCTTTGCTGGGACTGCTGTCCTTTAATCAGGCCTCCTTGGGCGGACATCCGCTGGTGCGCCGCTAGGGCGTCTGGGGGATGTAGTTTTCTGGCCCCTCACGGCCGGTAGGGCTGGTTTGCTGGGTCCGTGAGCAGGAGAAAAGGTAGGCTGTCCCCCTGTGCTGGAAGACGCTGACCGCTGCTTGTGCCCCCGAGTGACTGGTGAGCCCCCCGCTTTGCCGGGACTGCTGTCCTTTAATCAGGCCTTCTTGGGCGGAAATCCGCTGGTGCGCCGCTAGGGCGTCTGGGGGATGTAGTTTTCTGGCCCCTCATGGCCGGTAGGGCTGGTTTGCTGGGTCCGTGAGCAGGAGAAAAGGTAGGCTGTCCCCCTGTGCTGGAAGACACTGACCGCTGCTTGTGCCCCCGAGTGACTGGTGAGCCCCCCGCTTTGCCGGGACTGCTGTCCTTTAATCAAGCCTCCTTGGGCGGAAATCCGCTGGTGCGCCGCTAGGGCGTCTGGGGGATGTAGTTTTCTGGCCCCTCACGGCCGGTAGGGCTGGTTTGCTGGGTCCGTGAGCAGGAGAAAAGGTAGGCTGTCCCCCTGTGCTGGAAGACGCTGACCGCTGCTTGTGCCCCCGAGTGACTGGTGAGCCCCCCGCTTTGCCGGGACTGCTGTCCTTTAATCAGGCCTCCTTGGGCGGAAATCCGCTGGTGCGCCGCTAGGGCGTCTGGGGGATGTAGTTTTCTGGCCCCTCACGGCCGGTAGGGCTGGTTTGCTGGGTCCGTGAGCAGGAGAAAAGGTAGGCTGTCCCCCTGTGCTGGAAGACGCTGACCGCTGCTTGTGCCCCCGAGTGACTGGTGAGCCCCCCGCTTTGCCGGGACTGCTGTCCTTTAATCAGGCCTTCTTGGGCGGAAATCCGCTGGTGCGCCGCTAGGGCGTCTGGGGGATGTAGTTTTCTGGCCCCTCATGGCCGGTAGGGCTGGTTTGCTGGGTCTGTGAGCAGGAGAAAAGGTAGGCTGTCCCCCTGTGCTGGAAGACACTGACCGCTGCTTGTGCCCCCGAGTGACTGGTGAGCCCCCCGCTTTGCCGGGACTGCTGTCCTTTAATCAAGCCTCCTTGGGCGGAAATCCGCTGGTGCGCCGCTAGGGCGTCTGGGGGATGTAGTTTTCTGGCCCCTCACGGCCGGTAGGGCTGGTTTGCTGGGTCCGTGAGCAGGAGAAAAGGTAGGCTGTCCCCCTGTGCTGGAAGACGCTGACCGCTGCTTGTGCCCCCGAGTGACTGGTGAGCCCCCCGCTTTGCCGGGACTGCTGTCCTTTAATCAGGCCTCCTTGGGCGGAAATCCGCTGGTGCGCCGCTAGGGCGTCTGGGGGATGTAGTTTTCTGGCCCCTCACGGCCGGTAGGGCTGGTTTGCTGGGTCCGTGAGCAGGAGAAAAGGTAGGCTGTCCCCCTGTGCTGGAAGACGCTGACCGCTGCTTGTGCCCCCGAGTGACTGGTGAGTTGGGAATCCATTTGTTGGATTTTAATGCCCTCACACACCCTTTCAGGTGTCATGCTACATCATATGGGCTGCTCCTCGTTGGGTCGGCGGTGCAATGCCCAACGGGCTCACCTCAAAGAGGGGCACTTTATCGGAGATCTTATATCCAACAGTCAGATAGTGAAGTGCAGGTTTGGGGCCGGAAGAGTGTAGACGTGATCGTGAGTTTAAAATGGGGCTGAGAGTACCTGAAATAGATTATTTTTATTCTGGGGGTCTCCTGTCTTAGATAAAAGCAGTGAAACCGACACTCATTGGAGTATAACGTCTCCTACTTGTGTGTCAGTTTGTGAAAGATAACAATCAACATGTTTCTCGTGTTTGTGTCAATTAACAGAAACTATCTGCACTATAAAACTTAGGAAGGTTCATCAAAATCACAGTAGAAAAGTGTCTAATGTGTCAATATACCTGCAATGATCTGGATCTACTTTAATTGTGTCAAGTATCCAGGCTTCAACAGTACCCGGTGGCCAACACAACAGGTTTTTGCTCCCATGTATGTTGGGGTTTTTCCGCCCTGTGTTGTGCTTCCTGACCTACCCAAAGGTCAAGAAGCACAATACAGGGCGGAAAAACCCCATTGCATTCTTGCCCATCAATTATATTTCATCTGGCCTGAGCTTCAGAGTACGGCCCGAGCTGGCGAGTACAACCCAAGCCTGAGAATAGGGTACGGGTGCTGAGAGTAAGGCCAGGGTGCAGAAATTTAGGCCCGACAACGGACGTAAAGATACGATCCGTAAATGATCCCTGTGAATACCAAAAGTGGTAAAGTTACACTTTTGTCTGAGATTACCTTTGTGAATTAGCCCCAATGAGTTTTAACATCAGTGCAAAACCAATTGGCATGGTTTTGAGCACAAAAACAGAGGGTCGGTGGGTGACATTTGAAAGTGGTGGGCGCAAAGTGATTTGCATACAGCAGGGAGGTTTGGGGGGTCCCCCACACCAAGAAAATTTTGAAAAAAAAGAAGACAAATTGTGCATTTTCAAGCAAATTTGAGAAAGCAGGAAGGTTAATAAAGCAATTGTGAAAGTGCAGTTATTACATTAATAGATGGCATAACATAGATAGCTGCTTATTCAGTATAACCACAGAGCTTCATACTATTGTGCTCAGGTGCTGAATTAAAAAAAATTCAAATTCAGTGATTCCTCTTAACTGACCCCTCGCCCCACGTCAGGAATATTCAATGACTAAACCCCCTTTCAGAGGCACTATAAGACTACACTGTCCTTGACACCAACTTTAGTACCAGGCACTTTCCGACCAAAGTTTTGTCAACATATGAGGGGCTTTTAGGATGACCCTCACTTCCCCGAATAAATACAAAACCTCCACACCGATATTATCCCTACTAGCACTTCACGTCAAACAGCATTATACATACATCTCAACAAGGCCCTAATGTCAACACCCAGCAGACGCGTACCAACTTTACTCAGCCATTACCTGACCTCTTCCAAAGTACATTAATACCAGCAGAAAACATATCTAACCCCGTTCTTGGCGACCCCCAGGCCGGCCTGTCCATCGCCAACCCTCCTAACCAACACCCATATCCACTCTTTCACTAATAATACCACAGCTGCTTCTCCATCTGATTGAGCAACTTTTGGCTTTTTATTGACAGTATCTTTAATAATGCCCTTCAATGAAAAAAAGTGCTATCCGGCTGATATAGAGCCACCTGGTCTGGTCACCCAAATCTATTTAGATTAGGACACTCCTAGCAGCACACTGGAGCACTTGACACACAGCTACCTGGAGGTTTCCCCGGATGACGCACCAGGTCACAGAAAAAGACAAAAAGGCGACGTCTTTATTTAAAAGTATTAACGGTGCCCACATTCGATGGTGAAAAAACGCACCTCTGCACTTATGTTTGAGGATAAACAAACCCCCGGCATTCACCAGAACATAATTAATTAAAGTAATTTAAACTATCACTTAGGTAAACTTACAAAATGTGTCTAATAGAACCCACTCTATCTGGGGAACAAAGAGAGTATATGCGGAAACAGTAGTCTATATATTCATGAGACCGCAAGAACAAGACCATAGTCTTTCAAACATCAATGAAGGTTAAATTACATGTGCTTCTTTAAACTGAGAACCAGATAATCTTTCCATAATTTAGATCGTCATTTGAAAGCTTGTGTGAAATGCAGTCGCTTGATATTAATTTAGTTACAAATTGTGAGACGAGACCAACAATGTTGAAAATAATCTGCCATTTTGTCGAACTATTTACCGCATTCCGCTGAATCAGTCTTGCATAGCCGAGTCAGAGTATAACAAAGTCCATGGAAAGATGTGTTCATTCACTCGTCAGACATTAGGTAAAGGAAGCTTTTACTTTCAAGACCAGATCCATATGCTACTTATTTCCAGTTGGTCGTCACCTGAAATCCCTCTATCTGGGGATTCATTTATTTAAAACAAATCTGCTTGTTGATGTCGCATAGAGTAAATTACATTAGGAAATTCCTCTGCACAAACAGGTCTCTAGGCAGTTCAAGATGGACTCGCAAGCTAACCCAATCTACACAGGCCAGGAATAAGTTTGAGGCAACTCCCTAATAAATGACACCCTGCATACTGAGACTGCCTAATGAGATTTTTTTGTTTACTTTTGTTAGTATTGAGTATTCTTTTGCTGATCTTTAGCAAGATGCATGCTTCATTCGGTTAACATTTTATAACTGCTATGTTTTCACATTCATATAGACAAAGCATACCTAAGCACACCAATAACATTGTTTTCAAACAGGAGGGCATATAGATATTTCTCCAGACTGATACACAGTTTTTTACCGCCCTGTATCCTATCCAAATGTAAGTATCTCAGAAAAGTCAAAATATAGAAATCAAATAGTCCAATCAGATCTTCTGTCTTGTGGTCTGTTTAGTTTCCACAATTCACAAGAAACACCATAACAGCCTTTTTTCTGTCTTGAGGTCTGTTTAATTTCCACAATTCACAAGAAGCACCATAACAGCCGACGCGCGTTTCGCCCACAGGGCTTTTTCAAGGCTTAACATAATCCCTCCAAGATCATGTAGTAGTAGAATTTTCATAGAGCTGTATCTCTTGAGAATAACTAATAGTCCAATTGTACCAAAAATGAAAATACACTCGTAGTTCAATAATAGTTGTTCATGATTCAGAACACATTCATCAAAACGAATGTCGTCACATCAATAGGTGAAATGTTCGAGATATATCGTCATTTTCCATTTAAGCTCGTTAATGGAGCCTCATCATAAGTAGCATCGTATTACGTCGGATTTTGATAGATCCCCACTGTCTTTTTGTTTCAAAGACCGTTATCCACAGTTTCACCGCCAAGATTTTATTCGTACCTCGTATCAATGTTATTGGTGTGCTTAGGTATGCTTTGTCTATATGTGTGACTTGGATTCGGCTGAATTCAAGGACTAATTGACACTTTGGTGGGTAGGTTTCATATACCTTAAAAGCACCCCGGCCATAGTTGCCAGGAATACTATTAGATTCTCCTTTTAAAATTGGCATTACTCTGAGATGTGCACCTCGATTTAAGCAAACCCATAATCTGTATATGTATGTTTTCACATTCATTCAACCATACATTAGCATTTTAGTGCGTGCACAAAGTGCAGCGGTTTAAGATTTATTCAAAAATCATAGTTATTGCAGACTTCAGGATAAGAACTTGGATACCAAAGTCACCATTCCAGTCAATCACAGAGCGCAACCGAATGGCAATACTATCAAAACCCAATTCTAAAATCTGACAAAAATATTTTGAAAGATGCTGCGCGAACAGCAAGTTAATACTGGTCAGTGATTGATTTAATTTTTAAGCAACTTAATGTGTGACTTTACCCTTCATTAAAAATGTACATATTCCAAAATATGTCTGCTGGGCTGGCACAACAGTCCATATAAAAAATGGAGTCAGGGTGCAAGGATTCGTGTTTGGCTTTAAATACTAGAGATGGTGGCACAGTGCCCCTGCTTTCCCTTTCTGTGTAAACCTGTGGCCAGGTTCGAGCTACATGGAAGTCTACATGCTTGGATCAATAACTTGGAGTTGCCCACAGGTTTGCAAGGGACCCAAAAATAAACTCTGCCTAAATACAAAGAAGAATTCACAGGGATATACCAAACACAGGCATTGTTAGTGGTATCTACGATATAAATATATATATATATATTTCAATGTAACTACCTTCGAATGAATTTTCAATTTATGTGGCAGCCACCCTTTGCACCGTAAGTTAAATACTTTCTTTATTTAGGTATGTTTGTATTTGGGAGACGGGGCGCCTTACAGTTGAATCTGCATTCTGTATGCACTAAAACGACCTGTCATCCTAACACGTTAGATAACACGTCAGATAAAAAGAATACCACTAAAATGCCCGCCTGTCACTTATACAACACTTCTAAAAGTTAGACAAGCAGTCGCAATCGCATGCGATTTACACTAATATACAGTGTGCAACTGTAATATAAATATTTAAGTGATAATCTGTAATAATTCAACTAGTTTACTCACACACGGTCGTCTCTGGATGAGGGAACCGACGGCGACTTCACAGCAGCGCGTAAACGCACGCATCCCGGTGAAAGGGCCAATCACTGCATGGCTTCACTGTGTGAAGCCATGCAGTGATTGGCCATTAAGTTGTGGCTGAGGCAGTGTGTGCCACCCCCAAGCGCGGCATCCAATGATGGATGCTGCGCGGTGGACCAGCCAATCCTGGTGCTGCATGCAGTGCCAGGATTGGCTAGGGGGGCACATTTGCTGCTCGCCCTGTCGCCCCTTGTAAACCCGGGCTACGGCAGGCTAACAAGTATCCCACCGTCCCGCTGGGGAACTTACAGTGCGCATGCTTGGGCAAGTTGCAACCCAAATTGCACTTGCACACTACGGTCTGTCTGCTGCAGACTGAGTGTGTGGACTGGACTGTCTGTAACGTGACTCAAGCTGCAGCAGGTCACCCCACCCCCCTGCGCACTCCAAAATCGCCAGGTGTGTCCCGGCGGCTGACTTGTTGTAATGTACACACTTTTACATATTGTTAAAGGATTGCCACGGCCGCAATGCGGGTCCATGTGGCTGGTGGGGCTACGCCCCTACGCCCCAATGGACGCACCGCGCCTGCAAAGACATGGTGCATACAATTATATGGTCTCATTACTAGTTAGCACTATGCTAACTGTTCTTTGTTTCTGCCTGAGAAAACTCCACAGGACAGAAAGAAATGGTAGACATAGAATGTTGCAACATCCAAAGCGGCTAGGCCTCCCAAGTCAATGTGTGATGTGCTACTCCAGGCCAGTTTTCTTTTTGAATTCTGGAACTTATAGTCTTGTTTTAATTTAATACTAGAATAACCAGGATTAGAAGTCCCAAAATACAAAGAAAGCAACCTGGAGCAGCATATTACAATTGGCAGGGCTGCACTTCCACTAGTCACAAGGAGTCAGGAGCCAGAAGCTGCTGGCGGCCAGCCACTCATAGCTCTAGAGCCCTGGGGCTAGTCCTTAATTTGTGCAGGTCTTTGGAATTGGCAGTATAATTGCCTCTATTTTATTTAGATGTAATGACCACAACATTACTCATATTTACTTGTAATTATGTGAGCAGTGTAATATAGCATTTACCACAATTGTGTTAGCACACAATGCACCCTTGTGTCCAAAATGAACTAGAAGAGGAATTGTGTGCTGCAACAATAGACCAAAATGCAATAGGTCATGAACTGCACCGACCAGCAGCAACTCATGCTCTCTAAGATCATTTTTCCTGTCCTCTTGCAGTAGGATGTTTACCCCCACATTACTCTTAATTACTCCAGCAGGCTAAATTTTATATAAGAGTAATTAACACTTCTGGCAGAACTAATGAAATTAACCTGTAACAGTACGAAATGAAAACAGTAATTGTGGATATCAGTCTGGTAGCTAAGGTGTAGTTTTAGAAGATTATTTATTTGTCTTAGTTGCAGGTAAGTACATTCATAGTTTTGTCCAACAGCCCCTATAACAGCCCTACCAGGAGAAGTCTCCCTGCTGCTCAGCCCACACTCCAACTCACACACCTCATCTCACAGGCACCCTAGACATTCTGTCGCATCATCACCACTCCAACATCCCACACAGCACATTCACACTGGCAGAGCAGCAAGGGCCAAACTAACAGGGAAGATGTATAGATAATACACTAGATATAACAAATCCTCCCCCTTATAAAACACATTTAAATACACTAATGCAAAATGGTATAAAACATTACATGAAGGAACATGCAAAGAGAAAATAGGCAAAAAAGTCATAAAATAAGGAGGCACAAGTTGAAATCAAAAATAGACAGCCTTAATATTCGGCCGTCCTGGCATTCAGTAATGCTGTGATGGTCTCCTAACTAACACCTTTTTCCCCTGCACTAATAAACACAAAAAGTGATTGGACCCCAAACCACTGATAGGATATGGCAGTAATAGATTTTTGATACATATCTTCACTCTGAACTGTTCTTTTTTTTCATTCGGTGGCTGCCTCCAGAGTGCCTTCGAACTGTTTGGGCAGGCAGTCCATTTTAAATGATGACGATGGACCAAAAACACACATTTGGACTTTGATACTGGCACACTGACTCTGGGGCATTGATTTCTCCCTGTTAATGTTTCACTATCAAAGCTGGTGCCCCTGTTTCCCTATCTGCCCACTGTCAAGGCACCAGAGTCAGTGGGCCAGCGTCAAAGTCCCAATGCTAGTTCTTTTGATTCATAGCCCAGGTGCCAATAGCAGCATCCCTATATCAGTGTCTGTGACAGTTCCTCATGTCCCAGTGTCTGTGTTCCCAGGCAGGGTCATTGTGGAGTAACGCTTGGAATGGTGCAGTACTCAATGGCCATGTTAGTTTCTAAGTATCAGTATCAAAGCCTGTGTTGCTATAAGATGTCCTTGTATCAGTATCTCAATGTTAGTGACTAATGTCAGCAAACACAGATCATTAGTGCAGTATTGTGTCCCTCCAATCAGTGCATTAGTGTCCGGTGCAATTTAATTGTCCTGTGATTGTGCCCAAGAGTCGGCATTTTAGTGTGAGTATCATAGTCTCCCTATTTCAACCTCTCAATGCCATTGGAATGATCCAAGCTTTGTAAATTCATACAAGAATTGGGATACGTTTGTCTCTCTGGCAAAAGCACTTGTGCTGTCTGCTTCCGATGGTGGATTAATGGAATAAAGAACAATTGAACAAACAAAATGTCCTCATAGCATTAATGATATGCTGAGTGCTGATGCACCATGAACATTGCCGTTGTGTATGGAATGAAAACCTATGCAGAATTCTAAATGCTGTTTTTATGTAACTTTACATTTTGAGTGCTGAACCATTTATAATCATTTGATTAGAAATTGTTGTCCATTTGAAGTATAGAGAGGCTGTGCTTCAGGTTAATTGCACCATTGGAAATGTACTTTGCCCAACATTTCTGTTGGTTAGTGCGGTTTTATTAGTGCCTCAACCCCTCGCTCTTCTTATGGCATTTAAAGATTGTTTATGTGCAGGAAGAGGGACCTTCCTGCACATAAACAATCTTCCCCTGACCACAGTCACCCTAGGGTTCCTGTGTTGGCACTAGGCTACTAAGTGTAGTGCCATAGTAGGGGAAAACCAGGGCTGCGCCATATTCTTGTAAATATGGTGAAGCCCAGCGTTTCTGAAGTGGCAATTGAGGCGTTAATCCAGGAAAGTTTATGCTTCACTCCGCTCCTTCCCTTGTAAATTTCCTCCCCAGTGTCTCACAAAGGAAAATAGTCAAGCATTCAGGGGACCTGTTGCAGCTCTTTACTGGTACATTTTGACAATTGCGGTCACAAGGGTATTCTTCCTTCTGTGGGAATAGTGTTAAACACATTGCGACTTCTGTGAGAAAATAACATCATGTCCAGCGTGCAGTATATTCACCATCAACCTGTGCAAATAGATTTTGAATTTATTTTATGAAACACACTAACACATTCATGCAGGCTTTAGCACATGCATATGCATGTGATGAAGGGGTTGAGGACTAAAATGGAGAGGTCTAGTTATGTAAAAGTGAACCAGGGTGATGAGTATTTTACGAATCAAAGCTTGAAAAAAAGTGTTGTATTAAATGGGGCAGATTTATAGTTCAAGTTCAGAAATTTGTATAGCGTACTACTCACCCAGAGGGTCTCAAGCCGCTTGAGGGAGGGGAGGGGGGGGGGGGGGGTACTTTATTTATCGAATATCCAAGTTTTAAGTTGCTTTCTGAAGGAGAGGTGGTTCTGTGTAAGGCGGAGGTGGGTGGGGAGAGAATTTCAGGTTTGGGCCGCTAAGTAGGAGAAGGATCTTCCCCCCATGGTGGATCTGTTGATGCGCGGAATAGCGGCGAGGGCCTGATTGGACGAACAAAGTTGGCGGGTGGGGGAGTAAAAGGACAGGCGCGTGTTGAGGCATTCGGGTCCTAGGTCGTAGAGGGCTTTGTGTGCGTGGGTGAGGAGTCGGAACGTTATCCTCTTGTTGACGGGGAGCCAGTGGAGGTCTTTCAGGTGACCGGAAATGTGAGCCTGGCGGGGGATGTCTAGTATGAGTCTGGCTGAGGCGTTTTGGATGCGTTGGAGTTTTTTCTGTAGTTTGGCTGTGGTTCCGGCGTAAAGGGTGTTGCCGTAATCCAGTCGGCTTGTGACTAGTGCGTGGTGACCGTTTTTCTTGTTTCGGTGGGTATCCAGTGGAATATTTTTTTGAGCATGCGTAGGATGTTGAAGCATGATGAGGAAACGGCATTGACTTGTCTGGTCATTGAGAGGGAGGAGTCCAGGATGAAGCCCAGGTTGCGTGTTTTGGTCCGTTGGTATGGGTGCTATTCCCAGGGCCGGTGGCCACCATGAGTCGTCCCAAGCAGAGGGGGATGAGCCTAAGATTAGGACTTCCGTTTTGTCCGAGTTCAGTTTTAGACGGCTGTCCTTCATCCACTCGGCAACATCTTTCATTCCTTTGTGTAAGTTGGTTTTGGCGGTGTTTGGGTCTTTGGTGAGGGAGAGGATCAGCTGGGTGTCGTTGGCGTAGGAGATGATGTTGAGGTTGTGTTGGCGCGCGATGGATGCGAGGGGACTCATGTATACGTTGAAGAGGGTGGGACTGAGTGATGATCCTTGAGGTATGCCGCAGATGACTTCGGTGGCTTCTTAACTAAAAGGGGGGAGGCGGACTCTCTGTTTTCTTCCAGCGAGGAACGAGATGATCCAGTCCAATGCTTTTCCTTGTATTCCGACGTTGCTGAGGCGTTGTATGAGGGTGCTATGACAGACTGTGTCGAAGGCTGCGGAGAGGTCAAGTAGGATGAGGGCAACTGTTTCTCCGTTGTCCAGAAGTGTTCGAATGTCGTATGTTGCTGCGATGAGTGCAGTTTCGGTGCTGTGTTTGGCTCGGAAGACGGACTGTGAGGGGTCAAGGGATTTGTTGGATTCGAGGAAGGCCGCGAGCTGACTATTGACGGCTTTCTCAATGACTTTTGCAGGGAATGGGAGGAGCGAGATGGGGCAGTAGTTCTTAAGTTCAGTGGGGTCTGCTGTGGGTTTCTTCAGAAGGGCGCTGAGTTTGGCGTGTTTCCAGCTTTCCGGGAAGGTAGCGGAGTTGAGGGAGCAGTTGATGACGTCTCGGAGATGGGGTGCGATGATGGAGTTTGCTTTGTTGAAAATGTGGTGGGGACATGGGTCGGTAGGCGATCCTGAGTGGATGGTGTTCATCAGGCGGATGGTGTCTTCAGTGGTGATTGGGTTCCAGGCGCAAAGGTTGTAAGAGGGGGGATTTGGTTCGGGGGTGGGTGGAGTGGACTGGTCTCCGGACTGGTTTTCAAAGCTGTTATGTATGTCGGCAATTTTGTTGTGGAAGAAAGAGGCTAGGGAGTCGCAAAGGTCTTGGGATGGGGTGATGTCGTTGGTGCCGGCGGTGGGGTTGGTAAATTCTTTGACGATGTTGAATAGTTCCTTGCTGTTGTGGGCGTTGTTGTCAAGTCGATCCTTGAATGCTGATTTCTTGGTGGATCGGATCAGTTGGTGGTGTTTGCGGGTGGCGTTCTTGAAGGTGGTCAGGTTGTCAGTGGTTGGGTTTTTTCTCCAGGCTTTCTCGAAGGTACGACAGAACTTCTTGGATGTCTTAAGGTCATCGTTGAACCAGGGGGCTTTTTTGTTACTTTGCTTGATTTGATGGTTTTTCAAGGGTGCTAGTTTGTCGGCGCTGTGGGTGATCCATTGTGTGAGGTTGGTGGCAGCCTGGTTTGGGTCCGATGATTTGGCAGGGGGGTTTTTGTGAAGCGAAGTGAAGAGCTGGTCGGTGGTGATTTTGTTCCAGTTTCTTCGGGGAATTGGTTGTGGGAGGTTGTGGGTCGTGGTCTTTTTGTAGTTGAAGGGAACGCAGCTGTGGTCCGTCCAATGGAGAGCTGTGGTGTGGTTGAAGGAGATGTGCTTGCTGGAGGTGAAGATTGAGTCGAGCGTGTGCCCGGCATAGTGGGTGGGGGTATCAACGAGTTGTATTAGTCCGAGATTGGCCAAGTTGTCCAGGAGGGTGGTGGTGTTGCTGTCATTTTTCTTTTCCAGGTGGAAGTTGAGGTCTCCCAGTTGAATGTAGTCCTCAGATGAGAGGGCGTGTGGGCTGATGATGTCAGTGATGTCTTCGCTGAATTGAGTGCGGGGTCCTGGTGGTCTGTAGATGAGGGTGCCTCTGAGTGTGGTTTTTGGGTTGGTGTGGATCTGGAAGTGAAGGTGTTCGGGGGCTACGAGGTTATCGTCTGAGCTGGTCGTGATGCGGATGGAATCCTTATGTACGATGGCGATGCCTCCTCCTGTTTGGATGGTGCGGTCCTTTCGGATGATCTTGTAGCCGTCTGGGATGGCTATGGCGATGTCGGGAGCTGATGAGGCGTTCATCCAGGTTTCTGTAAGGAAGGCGACGTCCGGTGATGTGGTGTCGAGTCGGTTCCAGAGTTCAATGGCATGTTTGTGGACCGAGCGGGTGTTGAGTAGGATGCACTTAAGGTGGTTAGAGTCGGAGCTCTGTTTGGAGTCTGTGGATTTAGTGTGGGTCTTGATGCAGTCGAGTTTGCAGGAGTGGCACGTGAAGGGTCCGTGGGTGGGTCCAGGGGCGGCTTGGTAGCAGTCTTGGAGTCGGCCGGGGTTGAGTGCCGAGAGGGAAGCAGCATCGTACGTTATGCGGTGGGGTGGGATTTGCGAGGACCAGGGGGTCTGGCGCTGGGCGCGGTCCAAGCGCGGACGGGCGTAGACGGGCTTACCTTTGGCGCACCTTCGGCGCGCATAGGGCGCGACCGCTGCGCGTGAAAGCTGCGCACAAATGCATCTGTCATAAGTGGATAGTGGAGGGGGGAGGGGCGAGGGAGGATCAGCTGGGAGGCGGGAGCGGGGTGGAGAGGACGGGCTCCGAGGCACAACAACAACAAAATGGCAGCAAAAGTGAAACCAGAACAGGATGGGGCACAAAGAGTATTGATGAGGTATAAGAATCTGTGATGTGAGCGCTACTATTATCAATACACAAAACGAGCAATACAAATTACAGTCAAAGGTCAAAGCTTCACAGCGAGCGCTACAAACTGGGACTTGCACAAATAAATCAACAATGCTTAAGTGAGGTACAGCGCTATAATTAATTAATTAATCAACAATGCTTAAGTGAGGTACAGCGCTATAACATACAGCAGCCAGCAGTTTTTAAATGCGCAGAGCAAAGCAAAGAGTGCAGCCCAACGATACCACAGGAGAGCAGGGAGCATGGGGAGCGACCGCTACTGAGAGCGTCAGGACGGTCACAGCGCTTCCGTGGACGGGGCAAGGCTATGCAGTCAGTGGGAGGGAGGATGAGCTGGGAGGCGGGAGCGGGGTGGAGAGGACAGGCTTCGAGGCACAACAACAACAAAATGGCAGCAAAAGTGAAACCAGAACAGGATGGGGCACAAAGAGTATTGATGAGGTATAAGAATCTGTGATGTGAGCACTACTATTATCAATACACAAAACGAGCAATACAAATTTCAGTCAAAGGTCAAAGCTTCACAGCGAGCGCTACAAACTGGGACTTGCACAAATAAATCAACAATGCTTAAGTGAGGTACAGCGCTATAATTAATTAATTAATCAACAATGCTTAAGTGAGGTACAGCGCTATAACATACAGCAGCCAGCAGTTTTTAAATGCGCAGAGCAAAGCAAAGAGTGCAGCCCAACGATACCACAGGAGAGCAGGGAGCGTGGGGAGCGACCGCTACTGAGAGCGCTTCTATGCAGGGCACAAACAAAGGTTTCAAGGCTGTGTCAGGCTCGGGATAGTATGCAGGGCAGAGCTTTATTTACTAAAAATAGCCTCCTGTTCTCTCTCCCCTTGTGGTGGGACATGGACAGGCTGACAAGCACCATGCACACTGCGTTGGATAATGGTGCAAAGGCATGTGTGGTGTCTAGCATAAGGTTTGTAATGTAAGTATGCCATTCCAGTACAAAACCCAATGCCCAGACAATTTGTACAACATACCATTCATTGGATATGTGTTTCTTGTTGAGTGCAGCACCCATGCATTTTTTGACAAACAGCCCGGTGTTGCTATCTTATTAGATCCGGGTTTATATCAAAATACATTGGTGCTTGCGCTGTAATGCTCAAGTACCACCCATGTAATTCTCCCTTGACGCAAAGTAGTGCAAAGCTCAGTTTGTACCAAGAAAACAGCAGCTTTCCAGCACAAGATAGATGTTTCACTAGAAAGTAAAAACCCATTCCGATGGTAAATCTGCCCCAACGTTTTTTCCTAAAGAGAGAAGGATACCCACTTCAAAAATGTGAAAGTTGACAAGGCATGCATTTTAGTGATGCATATATTACAGTAACTCATACTGCATTAAGATTATCTTCTTTATGACACAAATTTTTTAAATGATCATGCAGGAGCAGTTTCACTTATGATTTGAAAAATAAGGAATAGGTTTGAAGTGTGTTTCGCAATGTACAACTGTTTAATGCTGAACCCATTCTGAGGTGAGAGACCTGTTAATACGATTTTGTTTTGAACACTTTCTCTTGAACTTGATCTGTGAGCCCTGCCTACTGCGAGTTTCATTTAGAGGGCTCCCATTATTAGCGGGGTGCCTTTCCAGTCCAGGCCCCTGTTTGGCCAGTCCAGGACCCTGTTGGCTACATCACTGGTTTGATAAACCTGAGGAACAAGCCCTTGAGCTTGCTATAGCTGCACACCTTTCATTCAGTAATGATTGGGGGAAACGGCATTAAAATTATCGCCACTTTAGCAGCAGAAAACTTCCTCTAAAGTGGCGATAATGGGCTTGATAATATGCCGTTGTGAATTCCCATAGAAGCCCATGTTCTTGGGTGAACATGGGCCTCTATGGGAATTCTCAAGGGCATATTATCAAGCCCATTATCGCCACTTTAGAGGCAGTTTCCTGTCGCTAAAGCGGCGATGATTTTTGCTCCGTTCTTGATAATATGCCCCTGGGTCCCTTAATCTAGTGTGATGTGCAATAATGGACAGAAAGGTAATGCCTACCAACCGCTGTGAATGCCATGAGACTCTCAATGCACATCACCTGTATCAGGAGGCAGATGGGTTTGTCATAGATACGATGATTGATAAGCTTTTTCCTATGAAGAATTAATAGACCATTTGGGACCAAGTGGGATTATCAGAACTTGCCATCCATGGGTATGATTAAAAGCACCCTTCTGTGAGTCAGATTCATCTAATTTATGAATTAAGTCACACCTACTCGCAAAACGATATTTGTGAATGAAGATGTAAGATCATTCTTTGTAGATGAAGTGGGTCATACTTAACCCCTTGCATGCTCATGACGGAAGCACTCCGTCACGAGCCACGGACACGCTGTGCTGGTAACGGAGTGGTTCAGTCACGGCGCGGCCGCCCCGCCCACGCTGCTGCAATTCTGCGCCTGCGCAGTGGTTTAATTGAGTGGACGGGGCCGTGACGGAACCACTCCGTCATAAGCACAGCGCGCCCGTGACTCGTAACAGAGTGGTTTGCGTCACAAGCATGGCGCCGCCGCACGTCCCCCCTCCCCCCAGCGCCGCGGCGGAATTACTGCAGTGGCCAAGGGGTTAATCATTTACAAAACACACCATAAGGCTACTTCTCTCTGCACGTGTGTGTGTGTGCATGTACATATATGTAAATTGTTGGAGAGCTGGCAATAGAGAACAAAAGCGAGCAATGTAGAGATAGTTGTCTTTGTGTTTACTGACTAAGCATATCTGCTTTTTTACATGGTTGGACCAACATGCACAAGTAACCAGACAGAGAGGAGAGGTTGTACAGAGGCCTCTGCCCTCCTTGGGGTTTGTACAGAAATATACAACAGGAGATAACAGGACCCAGAGCAGTGTATATTTTAGAGGGTCCTTCATTAAATGTATTCTATTTTAATGAACATTGTCTGCAAAACTAACCACATGTTTTAATCTTAATGTTCTGTTCTCCCAACAGACTATGGATCCCCTCAAAGCACAACCACAGGTAAGCAAACCATTCTACTCCTATTGCGCCATCACATCAATGCAGTAATCCAAGAAATGTGATCCCCCCCTTCATCCATCTGACCATCAAATGATTGAACATCCTCTAGCATGCCACACCATTATTGAAAGTATTGGTTTGCTTTTCTCTCAAACTGTACTTTTTATGTAAACTCATTCCAAAGACCCTTTACAGTGGAATTATTCTGGTGTAAACTCTTTCCCATCTTTATCAATGAAAAATCCAACATTTTCAATATCCTCTGATATGAGATCCCATAGAGTTAGAATGCTAGTAAACCTGTGCATTACAATTCCAATATTCAGGATTGGGGGTATTATTACCTGTAACCTGTTCACACTTCTCAAACCAAATAAATGATGAATGACCAGGATTCAACTTAACTTTAGACAGCCTGACTCCTTATTTCTTTGCATCATTCCAAGTATGATTTGTACATGTGCTGCACCTAGGGCCTCAGACTCTGCTGAGTTCTGACCATTACCCAGGATCCTGGAATCTTGGAATGATTCACCTTCACTTCCGTTTTTTTTTTTTTTATTGCGGTTTTCATGGTGCACTGCACATAATCAAACAGTAATATCTTTCAGACAACTCCGAGCAGTAGGTCTTACAGTCCCTGTACAGCAACAGGTAGTCCAAGTAGAGTTGCCGTGGAAGCTTATATCAAACCAGCACTTAATACCAACATTGTCTGCATCAACCACACAAGCTTTTTAACTAGAAACCCCCCCTACCGGGTCCACCTGCCGAAAGGATCCTCTAACACCACGTTATTCAGGGGTGACCTCCCGTTCCTCCTCCCATCTGGGGAATGCCGTCCCCTCGTGGCTAACTGCGGATGACACTGTCTGTGTAGAATCTGGGGAGCTCCTCCCAATCTCCTGGATCATGAATCCCTATGCCTGAAATACCTCCGGGAGTTTAGCATCTCTCCTTGTGCTGTGTATATGGCCCTCCTCTGCTAATGTCCACTCTCTCAGATCAGCTTTCCAATTCGCTATCAACGGCCCAGCCTGTGTCAGCCAATGAATCGCTATCCGTCTTCTGGCGATTACTAGTCACGACATCAGGAACTTCCTGATAGTTTTACGTTTCGGGTCCCGGGGAATCAGTCCCAGGAGACTTGTACGCAACATCTGGGCAACCCTCCAACCCGTTATTCTACACAGGTCCTCTAGGATAGCTGTCCAGTAAATCTGTATGATTTGGCATGCCCAGACCATGTGTGGGAAATCTGCCGGGTCGTAATGGCATCTGGGGCACCGGGGATATCTTGAGTTATCGATAACATGGAGGCGTTTGGGTGAGAGGTAAGTCATGTGGACCATGTTATACTGTATCAGTTTGAATCTATTGGACACTGCTACTTTACGGACCCCTTCATGGATTTTCTCCCAGTCCCATGATGTGATCTCTTGGGGGATCACCTCCCGCTACCTATCCTCCAATGTGAGAGGTGTACATTGTCTGTCCTCCCGAAGTGCCCTGTACAGGTGAGTGACCAGTTTCGCCCGCCCGCCATCGCCTGCAGTGTGACTAAAGTGTGCGAATGGTCAGGGGCATCCGGGAATGTGGGCCATAGATGTCGTGCCGTTGCTGCTATCTTGGCATATTGCAAGAATTTCCCTGGACCCAGCTCAAAGGTGTCTACTGCTTCTTGGTACGTGTTGAACCGTTGGTCGGGTACAGGTCCGCTAACATGAGACAACCTCCCGCTCTTCATCTGTCGGTAGACATAACCCAGTCAATGTGCGCGAAAGGGGGCATCAACCAAAAGTCTGCTTCTGGGGCAAACGGTCGAACCCGCAGGAGCTGTTTAACCACTCTATCCCAGACAGCCACCAGTAGTCGGCCCAATGGAGGGCACCTGACCTGGCACCCCTTCGCAAGCCAAAGAAGCCCACCCAATTGCTGATTCCCGTATGTATCAGCCAGGAGTGAGCGTTCCCATGACGGGTCAGTATCAAGCCATGCCACTGCGTGCTGTAATTGGAACGAAAAATAATAAAGTTCAAGGTCCGGGATTTCCAGTCCTCTTCTGCCCCAAGTACGTTTCAGTACTTCCAGGCTCACCCGACATCTTTTACCAATCCACAATAATTGGACCAACAGAGCAGCCAGGTCCCGGAAGACCTGGTGTGGGATTTAAAAAGATGAGCCCTGCAGCCTGTAAAGGCAGCAAGGCAACACAACCATTTTAATAAGGGCGATCTTTCCCATCAGCGAGAGCCGGAGCGTGTTCCAAAAATCGATACTACCGCGGAGACCCCTAAGTATCCTCCCCATGTTGTGATGGTAAAAAACTTCCCTGTCCCTGCTGATCCAAATCCCTAAGTAACGCAATGCACCTAACTCCCAGGGGATCCCCACCTCCGGGAGTGGAGACCCACCCCTCTCAGCCTCCGACCCAATCGGGTGTAGTTGTGATTTGGTATCTAACATGTAGCCCCAAGACCCTGGCAAACCGCCCCAAGGCCGTTATCAGTAGCGGAAGCGAGTGGGTTGGCTCCCACAGGTACACCAAAGCGTCATCCGCATACAGTAATATTATATGTTCCGGGCCCCAATTTGAATTCCCTGCCCCAGGAGGGCCTTACGGAGGTGGCACGCCAATGACTCCATGGGCAGGGTGAACAGCAAGGGGGAGAGCGGACACACCTGTCGTGTCCCCCTTGCATTCGGTATTATGTCGTAGACGTAGCACCCCGTGTGGACCCTCGCAGCCGGTTGAGCATAGAGCAGTCTCACCCAATTTACAAACCCTGCACCGATCCCCATTTTCAGGAGGCCCTGCCACAGGTATTCCCATCGGAGCGAATTGAACGCCTGCTCGATGTCGAGAAACACCAGAGTACTCCGTTCCACTCTGCCCTCCAGCGACTGCATGACGTGTGCAAGACGGCTGATATTCCGCAACGTGTTCCTTCCCGGGATAAAACCGGACTGGTCGTCATGGACCAGCTGCCGAAGGTAGGGGAGTAATCTGTTGGCCAGGACTTGACTAATGATCTTGAGGTCGAAATTAAGCATCGAGATTGGTCTGTAAGAGACGGGAAGTAAGGGATCCTTCCCCGGCTTGGGGATAATCACTATCAGCACTTCGCGAATGGAGGCAGGTAAAATGCCGGACTCCCTGGCCTCATTAACCACGTCTAGGAGCCTAGGGGCCAGGACAACCCTAAACTCTTTATACAATTCGGATGCCATGCCATCCATTCCAGGGGATTTAGCTGTTCTCAGATGGGCAATCGCCGCCCCTATCTCCTCCCCCCTGAAAGGCGCCCCCAGAGATTCCTGACTATCCGTGTCAAAGCAAGGTAACTCCATCTCAATAAGGTAGGTCTCTAAATCCTGCGGGCCGACGGTGGGCTCGGGCTCTAAATATATATATTGTAGGTGGGTGGCGAAGGCTTTAGTAATTTCATGCTGAGTGTAAACCAGTCGGCCCCCCTCTGTCCGCAGGGTCAATATCGGGAGAGGTTGCATCTCAGCCTTTATCAGACGCGCCAGTAGGCACTTTGTCCCCCTCCGTGTACCAGCGACGTCTACTCAGGGTCCTATTGTACTTGTCCAACGATTCTCACAACTCCCCAATCCTCCGTCGCTGCTCTGTCCACTTGGCCTGGCCCTCCAGATCTATAGGGAGGTTCTTCTCTAGGGTCTGTAAACTATTTTCCTGGTGTCGCAGGTCCCGCTCTAATACCCTCTGTACCCCTGCCTCTGTGGACATACAGATCCCTCTCAGCACCACTTTCATTGCGTCCCACTCCACTGCCCTGGAGCTCGCAGTGTTCCAGTTCTGTTCAAAGTAACTGTCCAACCCTTTCACGGCCACCTCCTTGTATACCAGGTCCGTCAAAGTCTCAGTATTAAGTCTCCACAATGGTATTTTGGAATGCGGGCGGCGCAAAGAATAGGCCACCAACAGGGGGGAGTGATCAGACAGATATCTGGCAAAATACTGCATTTCTAGAACCCGTCTGGCCGCCCTTTCCTGTATGAAACAGTAGTCCAGTCTAATGTAGGTATTAGCCGCCGGGGTGAAGCAGGAGTACACCTGACTATCTGGGTTGCGGTGCCGCCAAATATCCAATAAGTGATAATTGCCAATCATTCGACGCATGGCTTCCCGCGATTTGGGTTTAGCATCCACCTTTGGGGGATATCTATCCCAGTTCCCATCCAAGGCGCAATTAAAATCCCCTGCGGCAATAAGTTCTACGTCCAGCGTCAAGTCCAATGTCCGCAAGACCCCCGTCAAGAATTCCCCGTCGTCGGTGTTTGGAGCATATACATTAACAAAACACCAGTGCCTCCCATCCAGCGTCCCTTCCACAACCACATACTTCCTGTCAGAGTCAGGACAGCACTTTATCATCTTACAAAGTGACTCCGGGTGCCACCCAAATAAGTGCCCCTCTAGTAAACCCTGAGTACGAGGTCGCAAAAAACTTGCCCTGCCACCTTCGCTGGACATACTTCAGGCAATCCCCCCAAAGATGGGTCTCCTGGAAAAATGGAATGCTAATCTTGTATCGCCTCAGGTACATTGCTATCCG
The DNA here is from genome assembly GCF_964263255.1 of Lissotriton vulgaris. Taxonomy (NCBI): domain Eukaryota; kingdom Metazoa; phylum Chordata; class Amphibia; order Caudata; family Salamandridae; genus Lissotriton; species Lissotriton vulgaris. The sequence continues at coordinate 1,312,853,920 of NC_141695.1, forward strand.
GATCCGTTTGACCCTGTTATTGAGCCCCCTGACATTCCATGTTATGAGGTTATAGGCTTGTGGACCTTCCACCATAGGAATAGAAGTTTGGCCAGCCACAACAAGAGATGCAGGAGAAGAAGGAATCGTAATGGATAGCTTTGGGACCCTCTCCGCCGCCCCGAATTCTCCCATGACCTCTTCTGACCCGGTGTAGAACATTCCCCGGATAGAACAACAAAGAAAAAACATATAAAACTGTAACCCCCAACCTCTGGCGGAAGTACCTCATTCACTCAGCCCAACCCTGGCCTGAGAATTCAGGACTCCGCCCCATCTTCATCACCCCCCCCCCAAAGACCCCCGCAACAATGCAAACAACAAAAACAGGCTACAGCAAAAAAGAATCTCAGTCCCTGTTATACAACCAAACTGCCCGGCACTGCGCAACCCCGCTCGACCAACGGTCTAGCCGAGCCACCACAGCACACCACAGTCTGGACACCTAAACCATAGTGTGGCGGAACAACATCCCCCCCAAGCAGCTACATTCTGCCCCCACACAGTCCCCCAACACTTGCTCAATTATAGACCAAGAGATATCTTCGGGGTTGTGGTCACTTTCCAAGAAATGTGTTGTTAATTTTGTACTTGCTCTACGACATTTGATAGTACTTTTGTGCTCCCCTATTCTGGTTTTTATGGCCCTGCTGGTCATGCCTACGTACTCAAGAACGGTACAAAAGGGGGTGGTGATGGACGGAGCATCTGAATCAATCAAACACTCACACCCAGTCAAAAGATCTGGGTTTAATCCATCACCGTTCTTTAGCCCACTCTGCCACCCCAGTTCAGACATGGCTATATGCAAATCAGTCTGACCCTGTGCCTCATGGGAACAGTCCAGCCCGAACTGCCAAGCCATATCTTCCCTGGACCGGAAACAAGCTTCCGAGGACTGGTTTCTGGCATTCCAGCCGTCTTCAGCCCGGCTTGCTTAAATCCAGTGGCAAAGTGAGCAAGGGACTCACGTCTGAGCATACCCTGCCACACTTATGGCGGCCAAAAGCGGTACAAAAGGGGGTGGTGATGGACGGAGCATCTGAATCAATCAAACACTCATACCCAGTCAAAAGATCTGGGTTTAATCCATCACCGTTCTTTAGCCCACTCTGCCACCAACAATACTCAATTCTAATTAGATGTAATATGCCCAAAAGTCCTAAAACCTAGTAGCAAAAATCGGCTACTTGGTTTAGCTTCTGGGCTTGAGTGGGCCCTTAGTGAAGTGCAAAAAATGGTTGACCTATTGTAGTCCATGAGAATAGAAAAAAGAAAGAAAAGTACAATTTGTAATTACACATAAAAACTTTGCACATAGTTCTCATAATCCGCCTATTGCGTGAGTCACATTGTGGCATAGTACCCATTTAATAGTGGAACTTATTTACTCGTAATCAATCCGAAAGAAAAAAGGACCAGTGATATATTTTTCTCCATAATACTGGTGTAGTGGGTATATTAACCCTCCAAAATCTCAGACACACAATTGCACCAACCTCGGTATATTCCACACACACATTCAGCAGCAATCATATATGATGTGGGTTTTGATCGCAAGAGGAAAGTCTGTTTATAAGGTTCCATTTTAAAATAAAGAGACGTGATGTTATTAAAAAAGAAAACATTCAGTAGTCCGTTTTTTGGAAAAAACTGAAGAAAAACACGAGTTGTGCACACACTCATCAATAGATACATATAACATATACATACAGTTATTTCACATGTTGCGTGCCCCATGAGCCTGCATCTTAGGGTTTTTATCGGGCGGTATACTGTAAAGAAACAAGCTTGGTAAAGTCACTCGAGATGCTCGTTTTCGAGTGTGGCCCATTTGTAACGTCTGACCAAATTTTTTCAAGACCCATGATCAAGGTCTTACTTACGCCATATGTATCTATTGATGATACGTGATATGTTAATATGACCAATATGTGCCGTTTTGAACAAGCGCTTCTATGTAAATATGACCAATATGTGGCTTTTTGAATAACACTGACTATCGGTACCCACAAAATCCTCAGCCCTGTTATAACAATTGGGTCATGACCCCCCTTTGGAAAATAAACGTCAACAGCGTCCGGCCAGCAACGACACCACTGACAAGCCAAGGGATCCATTGATAAGCCTCCTTTATTACGATCATGTTTTTTTCAATTTGAATATGAGCTTACAACAGTGCTGATGCAAAATGTGGTTATCACATGCCCCTAGGTGAACACATTTTATTAGCGCCTGAAAAGGACCTGCATCGATGTCGAGTTTCACTCCCCCGAATAATTAGCATATGCATCTCTGATTTACGAGTATCCTGCTGTAAATATTACTATAGAACACACCTAATGCTCGTGAGATTATTTTAAAATAAATATGGAGCCAACATTGTCCATTTACAAAATCTGCAACAACGATAGTGAAAAGACTTTATGATTGCGTCTTTTTTCACCTCCTGTGCCACAACAAGCGGCCATTTTTGTTAGCGTACTAGTTTTCCTGCCGCGGATAGAGGTGGTGAGGATGACTCAGCGTTTGCCGCGCAGGTACAATCTGGGCATAAATAGATGGCCCCGGACAGCCCTCCCAGATCCCATGGAGCTGCTGAGGGGGAGGATTAAGGCTGATTATCGCTAGCGGTCACGTACGTAAGACCTTGATCATGGATCTTGAAAAAATATAGTCAGACGTTAGAAATGGGCCACACTCGAAAACGAGCATCTCGAGTGACTTCACCATGCTTGTTTCTTTACAGTATACCACCCGATAAAAACCCTAAGATGCAGGCTCATGGGGCACACAACATGTGAAATAACTGTATGCATATGCCATATGTATCTATTGATGAGTGTGTGCACAACTTGTGTTTTCTGCCGTTTTTTTCCAAAAAACGGACTACTGAATGTTTTCTTTTTTAATAACATCACGTCTCTTTATTTTAAAATGGAACCTTATAAACAGACTTTCCTCTTGCGATCAAAACCCACATCATATATGATTGCTGCTGAATGTGTGTGTGGAATGTACCGAGGTTGGTGCAATTGTGTGTGTGAGAATTTGGAGGGTTAATATACCCACTACACCAGTATTATGGAGAAAAATATATCACTGGTCCCTTTTTCTTCCGGATTGATTACGAGTAAATAAGTTCCACTATTAAATGGGTACTGTGCCATAATGTGACTCACGCAATAAGCGGATTATGAGAACTATGTGCAAAGTTTTTATGTGTAATTACAAATTGTACTTTTCTTTCCCTTTTCTATTCATAGGGACCACAATAGGTCAACCATTTTTTGCGCTTCACTAAGGGCCCACTCAAGCCCAGAAGCTAAACCAAGTAGCCGATTTTTGCTACTAGGTTTTAGGACTTTAGGCATATTACATCTAATTAGAATTGAGTATTGTTAGTAGGGACCAACAGAGGTCCTGAGGAGTAAGCAGGAGGGGACTGCTTACGAAACATGTCATGCCGACCAAGTAGATAGCGTATTTCGCCCTACTCAAAACCCCTTTTTTACTGTTCCCAGCCAGAGAAGTCATTAAATAAATTTTTTCTACTAGCCAGGGAATTTTTATTTTTTAATTTGTAATTACTTTTCACTTTTATAGGTCCCTACACCCCAATCACTATTCACTGTCCTCACACTACACATAGCCTACCGTCAAAAATTAAGTGTTCCCGCGTAGTTTGTTTGGTTGCAGCACGCCCCGCCCCGTAGAGGGACGGGAAGACCCATATGATGAAGCATGACACTAAGGGATTCTTAGTGTGTGAGGGGTATTTTAAGAGCCTTTCTCACCACCTATAGATATTAGATCTTGAAAAAAACAATAAAATATTCACTCCTTTCACATTGATAGAATCTCATTGGTTATGTATATCATTTAGGAGGGTGATTCTATCACCACTGCCTCTCTACTTACTCGATTGTTTTCTTGGACCTAAACCTCACACCCAGGGTGGTAGGAGAGAGATGAGGTTTTGTGTAGACTACAGGGTTCTCAATGCAGTCACTAGGACTGATGCCAATCCCAAGAGCAGATGAGCTTATAGACAGGTTGGTCTCAGCCAAATTTTTTAGCACATTCGATCTTACAGCTGGCTCCTGGCAGATCAGTTTAGCTGATGATGCAAAGACAAAGACAGCATTTTCTACTCCTAGTGGGCACTATCAATTTGTGGTTTGCCCTTTGGTTTGAAAAATGCACCTGACACTTTTCAAAGGTTGGTGAATAAAGTTCTATCAGGCCTGGAAGACTATAGTGTAGCATATCTAGATGATATTGCTGTCTTTAGCACCACCTGGGAGGATCACCTGGCCCACCTGAGAAATGGTTTGGAGGCCCTGCTGAAAGCAGGCCTAAGTATCAAAGATACTAAGTGCCAGATAGGGCAGAGTCAGGTTGTGTACCTGGGCCACCTTGTAAGTGGAGGCCAGGTTCAACCAATGCAGAGCAAAATCCAAACCATCACGGACTGGGTTGCTCCAACTACCCAGACTTATGCCAGGCCTGACTGGGCAATGCAGAAGATTTGTCAAGGGGTATGGATGCATTCTGACACCGCTGAATGACTAAACTTAAAGAGAATGCCAAAGAAAGTTCAGTCGACAGTTAGCTGTCAAAAGGCATTTGATGACCTGAAGCAGGCCATGTGCACTGCACCAATTCTGCAAAGTCCTAACTACACCAAAGAATTAGTTGTCCAAACAGATGCATCTGAGTTGGGGGTAGGGGCTGTGCTGTCACAATTGAATGATGAAGGTCAGGACCAGCCAGTAGCTTTTATTAGCAGAAGGCTGACCACTAGAGAGAAACGTTGGTCAGCTATTGAGAGGGAGGCCTTTGCTGTGGTTTGGGCTCTGAAGAAGCTGAGGCCATACTTGTTTGGCACTCACTTCACTGTTCAGACTGACCAAAAGCCCCTCTTATGGCTAAAACAGATGAAGGGTGAAAACCCCAAACTTTTGAGGTGGTCCATGTTCCTACAGGGAATGGACTATTCAATAGAACATAGACCTGGGAGTAACCATGCCAATGCAGATGGACTCTCCAGATATTTCCACTTAGAACATGAAGACTCAACTGGTCATGGTTAGTTGCATGTCCCTGCATTGGAAGGGGGGGGGGTGTAGGAGAGTAGGATCTACTTACTATGGTTACTCCCACTTTTTGCAGGTGTTTCACAGTTTTTCGACATTAGTCTGGCTGGGGGCCTGCTATCTAGGACCCCAGCCTAGCTGCTTCCTCTCTAAAATGATTGCATGTACTTTAGGTACACTCCAGTTTGGTTACTGGGGTACACTTGTGAGACCCTAGTATATGGTACCTTAGGTACAAAGGGCATAAGAACCCCAGAGGCCTAACAGGGGCTATAGCATGTTTTATGCCACCCCTGGGAAACCTTCCAAAATGAGATCACAGGACTGGTACTGCAGGCTGGGTAAGGTGGTGCATGCACCCCTTACTAAGACATAGGTTACCTGTATCTACCTTTAATCACTGACACATATAACCCTTTCAGTCACTCCTATGGCAGGCTTTATCAAGCCTGAAGGAAGAGTTCTTTGTTTTGTGTGAGAGGGTGCCCATGCATGAGCTGGGCCCTTCTGCAGCATCCGGAGCATATTCTCTAAGGCTATTCTGTGATGCTGCCAGACCATATACACTTAAATGCATAATAACCTCGCGGTAAATGCTATCTTTGGATTGGCTGCATGGAAACATGTTGTGTTTGGTGTCAAACCCTTTGGAATCCTTCCCCCCACCAGTCCTGGTGGTGGGGGTAGAATTCCACCCTTCTAGAGGGAGAGACATGTAGACACTGGTCTGCATGGTAATAGTTTAAACGAGCCCCAACATCACAAAATGGATGCTGCAGCCACGGACACGTGTCTGACTTCCTTCTGCTGGACGAAACTCCAGCAGGGGAATCCTGGACAATGAGTTTCCTGTCATAGGGAGGTGTAACCACATCCCAGACAGGCTTTTGTGTATTGGGGCAGGGTGGGGGTTCTCTAAGAGTGCCATAAAGTCTGCACTGGGGGCACATTTGGTGAAACTGTGCATAGTCCACTTCAGAACGGTGGCAGGGACACTCAGCCCCTGCTCTGGTGCAAAACTGGACAAAGGAAATGAGTGTAACCGCCCCTCTTTCCAGAATCTCCCGTAGGTGGATCCCCAGAGTATGTCCAACCCCTTTTCCTAGTATAAGTAAGGGACCCCTATCAACAGGACTTTAGATTACACCTGGATGAAACTCTGATATAGAATCCTGGAACTTCCATGCTCTACTAAAGACTAGAGGACAAAAGAATCTCCCTTGTGGTCAAGGAGTGACTCCCCTGCTCAAGCAGGCACCAGCTAAGCGATTGTCGGTCTGGATCTTTGAAGCTCCCATCGGACTCCGAAGTACCTGAAGCCCAAGAAGTAGATTTCCAGACTTCCCAAAGGGCGACCCGAGTCCCCAGCAAAGCTGAGACAAGCAGCCCTAATGAGTGACGTGGAACTGGAACCCTGGACACCATGCACATTTGCTAAGTGCATTAACTTCTCGATATTTCCTTAAGTTGTGCTTTAGGTTACTTGTAGCTCAATCCCCAAGCATTATCTACACCAAAGATTATTGGCCTACAATCCACGAGTGTTCCATGAGCCCCCTTCTTATATTTCTGCTTGAGGCCCATTCGCGACCGCTGGTCCGTTGACTGGTGGTACCCCTCAAAGGTAACTCTACTTTTCCTTGGGCTTCCATGGTTGCGCCAGATGTGCCCTAACTCTCCACCTCATGGGGAGTCCCTCAGACTTTGCTGGTCTGCAACGAAGCATTTCTTTGATTCCTACATGGGTTGCTGTTGCCAAGGCTTTTTGGATCTAATCCGGAAACTGATACTGCAGCACTCAACATCCTTTTTGGGACAGCTCAAATCCATATCCTGGTTGTCATCAATGCCTCCTGGTCCTTGTGAGTCAAGCTTTACCTTCTTTACCTGAAATCACCCGACATCGGTGGGCATTCGACTATCGTGCCCCAGGTCACTGCCAAGTGACCCAGACTCTTTCCCCTCTACTTTCAGGTTCTTCTCACCTTTGATCTAGTCTTGAATCATACCGGACACTTTCCACTTGGATGCCAGCAGCACTTTGCAGCAGATTGCCATTGAAAACGACGACAAAACCCGACACCAAAAGACATGCACCCGGCTTCCCTGGGAGAGGTACCTTGAGTACTCCAGTACTCCTGTGGGTGTTGGCTCTAGAACCCCTAGTTCTAAAGGGGTTTGCTCCAAGTCCTCTTCTAAGTATTTAAAATTCCAACCAAGACTTTCCCCACAGAAGTTAATGGTGATTTGCAGCTGTGATCACAAACTGCACGCGTCCCCCGTGAGTCCCCTGTGTCACTAACTTGGGTTGTTCCTGGTGGCCCCAGTGGTTCTACAAGCTCTAGGCCTTTTATCTATGCAAGTCGTGGTTCTTATACGCCATTCTTAATATATGGTTTGGTACACCCCTAGGGCTCAATGTTTATTGTGCTCTTTTACTGTGTGATATTAAGTTTACTGAATTTACTTTTGCCTCTAGACTCATAAAGGGACTAGAGGGATGTATTTAGAATAAATAAATATATTTTATATATACATACCTTGTGTGGTTCTATTTTCATTTGGTCATTCACAAGATTATAGACTGGTAAAACAAGCCGCTTTACATCCCTCCTAGACTTAGCCTGAAGGCTGCTCTCCACAGCTACCACTAGGATAGCTTTCTATAAAAGTTGTCTTTAACCTACCATCAATAAGGGTCATTTGGACTGGTGCTAAGTGCCCACTAGAATAGTGGACAGCATATGCCAGGCCGGCTCCGGTTATTAACAGCCTTCTTACGCGTTTCAGAGCTCTTGGGCTCCTTCGTCAGAGGTGACTGCTGATGAAACTGCACTGCGTAAGGAGGCTGTTAATCACCGGAGCTGAATCGCCGATCTATCATTAAATGCTTTGTTTAGTACTCAGCTGTTTGAGGTGTCCTTGCTTCAGGGCATCTTTTGGTGAAATTTGAACATGGCAGCCCGGCCGTGAAGGACGCCACACCCCAGTGAAGAGGGTCTAAGAGGCTTTGAATTTTTGAAACCTTCAGCACAGCAGAGTATTTGAAATAATGATCGAGGATGGCAGTCCGGGACCCACTGGGGCTGGAATACTTTTTAATATAAGACAGTGACACGAACTGAACCCACTAAGGTAACAAAGTTGCTTGTAGAAAAGTACAGGTACCAGCATGCCATAGCAAACCGGAACTCACTTGAGAGGCAGATCGGTCAGCATATAAAATGTGCATGCAAGATGGTGCCGGGAAGCAGTGTAGTTTCATCAGCAGTCACCTGTGACAAAGGAGCCCAAGAGCTCTGAAACGTGTAAGAAGCCTGTTAATGAAGGGAGCTGAATCACCGATCTATCATTAAAGGCATTGTTTAGCACACAGCTGTTGGAGGCGTCCTTGCTACAGGTCATCTTTTGGTGAAATTTGAACACGGCAGCCCGGCCGTGAAGGATGCCACACCCCAGTGAAGGGGGTCTAAAACACTTTGAATTTTTGAAATCTTCAGCAGAGTATTTGAAATAATGATCGAGGATGCCAGTCCGGGGCCCACTGGGGCTGGAATACTTTGAATATGACACTGACACAAACTGAACCCACTGAGGTAACAAAGTTGCTAGTAGGAAACTACAGGTACCAGCATGCCATAGCAAACCGGAACTCACTTGAGAGGCCGATCGGGCCACATATAAAATGTGCATGCAAGATGGTGCCGGGAAGCAGTGTAGTTTCATCAGCAGTCACCTGTGACAAAGGAGCCCAAGAGCTCTAAAATGCGTAAGAAGGCTGTTAATCACGGGAGCTGAATCACCGATCTATTATTAAAGGCTTTGTTTAGCACTCAGCTGTTGAAGGCATCCTTGCTTCAGGGCATCTTTTGGTGAAATATATATATATAAGGGGGACTGGGGAGAACTTTGTTACCTGCTTCTAGACTACAGTGGCTGTGGAGCGCTGATCAACTCAAGTTGGAGACATCACCTGGTGTTCAGTGGGTCCCTTCACTGTATGGGTCCCTGCGGCGAACTACATTGTCCAGCATGCAGTGGAGGAGCAGGCACAGCACAAGGAGCATATCAGCTGGGGCAGGGGAGGGGCGTGATCACATGACTGGGAGTGGTCACTGCTGATATAACATTTTTAGTGTACAAGGGAACCCAAGGAAGCAGTATGCTAGGGACCTTAGGGTAGATATATCTATAAACAGGACAGTGGTCCCTAGACAAAGGAAGGTTATCAAGTAAATAAATATAGGCTAGATAGACACTATATTCTTTGTCTAGCCAGACAGATTTACTTTTAGTAAGCAATTTTCAGAAATTTAAAAAGTGTTAACTGCAGGACACCAGCCGATGTCAACTGACACACTAAGGAAAAAGACAGACAAGGTAACTCAACAGTCTGTGTAGTTAATTCACAGTCAGACGATAGTACATACACACTATTGCTGGCATCAATTAATACATTTCATCTGCATATAGTGTGACACAGTTAAAGACTTTTCGAACCTGTGGGTTAATACAGGTTCATCCTCAGGACATTAAATATATGCCTTCTACTTTTGAAAAGTTGTAAAAAAGTCAAAATTAACTTTCTCAACCCCTACTTGGGACAATAATTGCCAAACCATATAACAGACAAGAGATTTAGAAGGGAGAGAAAAAGACAAACAATTTCCATAGATTAGGGCATTTTTAAGAAAAACTGTACATACACATAAAAAATAGCCTCTTAAGTGTTGCAACGGTTATCCCCGTTAGAAACAAACCCATACAAGTGTAATTGAGGATTCATAAGCATTTAATAAACTGTAGCATAACTCTTTCGTGCAGACCTCTATCGTCGTGAGTAGGAGGATACATAGACATTGATAATCCATAGCGTAACCCTTATGTGCAGACCTCTAATGTCGTGAGTGTGGCCCATTTTAAGCGACTGACGATTATTGTGCACGTTACAATAATAGTTGCGCAAGGTGTTTTAGGGAGGTCACAAGGGAGTATAGCTATGGATCAAGTGCATCAAGTAAAGGATGTTTAAGAGCCTGTCACCTCATCTCATCACAAACGAGAGGGGATTAATTATACCTACAAGGATGGCGCAGATGTCACTAGCCTGAGTGTTTAGGAACTACCTGAATCGGAAAGTGAATAATTTAAAATCATGGGCAAAGGGAATGAACCATTCACTAGCTGATATTTAAATTAAACCAGCTTACCAATTAGGCAACAATACAGCCTCCATAGTGGGAAGATTGGCTGTAAAGAAAAACGCTATATTACTCCTCCACAACACGCGGTAATTAATGGGAGAAAGTCATATAGAGAACTATTCAGGAACCTGAACTGTGTGCTCTTACCTGGATACAACAAGGACGGGCAGACAATGCGATCCACGTCTAAGGGTGGAATCGCCCTACAGGGACAATTACCCAAAACCAGGAAGTAGCTCCCGTGCGGTCATGTGGTCCGAATTAGACCAATCATAGACCACCACGGAGCAACCATCTTGGAACAGTCAGGAAGTGTGTACCTCAGTCTTGTGAGCCAATGCCACCAATCGCGTACAAGTTTAAGCGGGCATTATTAGGTAGCTGGAAAACAATAATCGGCATCATTTGTTCGAATCTATAGCAATAACATGCCCTGAATGTGAGGGCCGAATTATCATAATTTACAAAAACACTGTGTAGATAGACAATATTATTATTTACAAGGGCTAGTGAAACCGCACTCGCAGTTGACTGTACGGAGAGTAACCATGACAACAACATGGGCTATAGATTTGAACAAATGATGCTGCGTTCTAATCTAGGACCCTGATCAATACTGTGACCTTATGCCCCTATACGGCTATAATCCCTTTGTACCCCTATATTGGCATAACCGATCAAATGCAATATTCAGAAACTCGTCTCTGGCCTCACACGATCAGAGCCACATTTCAGAATCACTTCCTCTGCAGCTTCCTTTGCAGCTCATTAGTGCAAATGACACATCAGAAGCCACTATCTAAGATTCCTAGATTACACTCCGAGTTCTTCAACACGATAAAGACTCAGCAACCTGGGAAAGCCCCGCTTGCTATGTTTTGATTAGTAATAGAACTCTAATGAGCACTAAGAGACGATCACTTCCTAGTGACATCTTTATTGACGTCTTATGTCCAAAAACTTACGTCAAACCAGGCACCTTTCAGGTATAAATATTACAAACGTTGCCTTAAGCAAACGCTGCCTCGATACTATCGCTGCCTCGCTGATACTGAAGCTACCGCTGCCTCAACGGCATCAGCGAACGATGGTGTGGTGAACATAGGAGCAGAACAGCTGTCCCCTTCAGAGCCCAGCAGATGCAAGCTGCCCGCGGACGCTGCCCCTCCTCTTCCTCGACGCGCTGAGAGAGACGCTGTCTTTTCTACTGCCGAGAAATCCAGCTCCGGCGTTTCCAGCCTACTCTTGCGAGTGACTGGGATATCGAGTCCCTGGAAGGAGATACCAGACCTCCAACATTCTATTTCAGAGGTATGGTGTTGACTAAACCCTTAGAGAGAATTCTTGAAGCAAACCTTGGCAAAACCAACTTAACTAAAACTGCTACTTACTTACTCCCTCCCAAGTATTAGGCTTAGGTCAGGTACACTGGGGTAGGCGTAGTTAGAAGCACCAGTTGAGTACGTTAGCCTAATGTATTTATGAATGTATATATGTTTTATTCATTTTAAACCATTGTATGGCTAAGAAACCATATCAATGCTTTTACTGTATTATTTCGCAATCCTCATTTTACTGTACGCACTTTTTATAATAACTAGTCTTGCAATTGTGGCAATTCATTTCTCTTGTACGAGAAGAAAGACTATTCAATGAATAATACCTTTTTATTGAAAACGCCCGTCTCTCTATTCTCTGCATATTGGTGAAAGTAATCTGCACAAAACTGACTGAGTAAAATAACTGTCTATTGTTTCACACGACTCTAGAGATTGACTCTTATTCTAAGGAGCAAAGTTGTCATGTTTATGCGGTTGTTGGAAAACTGAATCCCTTCTTGTCTGTACCAGGGAAGCTGATCACTTCCTATTCAGTCAAGAAAGTTTCCAGTGACCTCTGAGCTAGTTGGTAACACACCCAATTAAGTTTAGCATATTCAGTGGAGACCTGGAAGATCCGCACTTCTACGTCCATACTACTGTTTATGTTAATCCAATGCGCAGGGCCTATTGGTAAAATAGGAACTACACTACAGATTGGCTGTAAAGAAAAACGCTATATTACTCCTCCACAACACGCGGTAATTAATGGGAGAAAGTCATATAGAGAACTATTCAGGAACCTGAATTGTGTGCTCTTACCTGGATACAACAAGGACGGGCAGACAATGCGATCCGCGTCTAAGGGTGGAATCGCCCTACAGGGACAATTACGCAAAACCAGGAAGTAGCTCTCGCGCGGTCATGTGGTCCGAATTAGACCAATTATAGACCACCACGGAGCAACCATCTTGGAACAGTCAGGAAGTGTCTACCTCAGTCATGCGAGCCAATGCCACCAATCGCGTACAAGTTTAAGCGGGCCATATTAGGTAGCTCGAAAACAATAATCGGCATCATTTGTTCGAATCTATAGCAATAACATGCCCTGAATGTGAGGGCCGAATTATAATAATTTACAAAAACACTGTGTAGATAGACAATATTATTATTTACAAGGGCTAGTGAAACCGCACTTGCAGTTGACTGTACGGAGAGTAACCATGACAACAACATGGGCTATAGATTCGAACAAATGATGCCGATTATTGTTTTCGAGCTACCTAATATGGCCCGGGGATAACCGTTGCAACACTTAAGAGGCTATATTTTATGTGTATGTACAGTTTTTCTTAAAAATGCCCTAATCTATGGAAATTGTTTGTCTTTTTCTCTCCCTTCTAAATCTCTTATCTGTTATATGGTTTGGCAATTATTGTCCCAAGTAGGGGTTGAGAAAGTTAATTTTGACTTTTTTACAACTTTTCAAAAGAAGAAGGCATATATTTAATGACCTGAGGATGAACCTGTATTAACCCATAGGTTTGAAACGTCGTCGACTGTGTCACGCTATATGCAGATGAAATGTATTAATTGATGCCAGCAATAGTGTGTATGTACTATCGTCTGACTGTGAATTAACTACACAGACTGTTGAGTTGCCTTGTCTGTCTTTTTCCTTAGTGTGTCAGTTGACATCGGCTGGTGTCCTGCTGTTAACACTTTTTAAATTTCTGAAAATTGCTTACTAAAAATAAATCTGTCCCGCTGGACAAAGAATATAGTGTCTATCTAGCCTATATTTATTTACCTGATAACCTTCCTTTGTCTAGGGACAGCTGATATAACATCAAAGCAAAGAACCCCTCACAAGGAAACAACTGAAACGGGAACTGAGGAATCCATTTGAAGGATGAAACGCATCTGCCAAGCGTTTTTGAGACCCCCTTTTTATGCTTGTGCATTTTAATAAAGCCGCTTTTCCAGTCACCCGGGGCATGGTCACACTCTTTTCCGACTTGTTGGGAGAGAGACTGGTGTATATATACAGTCGCCAGTAGGTAGATATAGTTAGGATTTTTTTCAATGCAAAATCTCAACATTCTATTGGGAATAACTTTGGCGCCGGTTGAGGAATCTGCCTGAAAATATCCTCAAATGTGCCTCCGGTCCTTTCCTAAAAGTTTGGGGGGGATTCTGCAAGCGGGGGCTGAGATAAAAGGTGGGGTCCCAAAACGTGTTTCCCCATGTTAATTTCCATAGGGCGGTCGACCTCACTTTTAACCCGAACGGCTGGATGGATTTCCACCAAACTTGGAAAAATTGTAGGGACTAGTAGCCCGATGTGCCTTTGCTATGTCTCAAGATATATACTCCAGTGGTTTTTACGAAAATTAACTTAGAAAAAATATATATTTGGCTACATTGGGCTATATATATGTTAGAGCCCAAATGTAGCCCAATATAGCCCAATGTAGCCCAATGTAGCCCAACGATGGCCACCAGAGACAAAAAAAACAAATGTAGCCCAAATATCAGCCAGATGTAGCCCAACTATAGCCCAATGACAGAATGTCCCAGAGTGTTCTAAAGAACAACTAGAACGCTAACAGTCTTACTTATGACAAAAGTATGGCACACCTGGTGAGTAGCTACATGAGTGTGTATATGGGTTATTAGTTGTTTTTTGGAGTATCAGTATCAGTGTCTGTATGGTTCGGTGGGGTTTATTACTTAGAGCACAGATGCATGAATGAGTGACTCACTATTTGTATGTATTTTGAAGACAGCATGTGTGCAAGACTGTATGGGTGGATGATTGTGTGTATGGGTGGGTTAGTGAGTATGTGTTTTTATAATTGATTGTTTAGGAGAGTAAATATGTTTCCGTTTCTGTAGAAGTATGTGTAGTGGTGTGTATATAGCAGTATAATCAAGTAAATGGTTTTTTGATAGTTTATTTGCATGTGTGAATTTGTGTGTGAGTAACTATATGGATGAGTATTAGTATGTAACAGGATGTATAGGTGTATGAGTACATATGATGAGTAAGTACATGCATGAGTGACTATATAGAACTGTTGGTGAATGAGTGGATGTGTATGTAGATGTTGGAATTACCTAATAAGTTGTTGTAATTGGTATTGTTTTCTCTTTTTTTAAGAAAATTTTATTTTCTATTTTTGAATGTGTGTGTCAAAGGTTATTTTATGCTGATAGGAGGTCTGCCACTTTGTCACAAGGATGTTGTCATCAGTGATGTCATTTGAGATGTCATCAGTGATGTCATGAGTGATGTTACTGACCATGTCATGAGTGATGTAATATGTGACGTCATCAGCAGTGCATTGCACGCGCAAGTTATAGTGAGTCCAACTAACTATAACGTGGGAATTTCAATGGTTTTATGCGAGTAAAATTTACACCCAACTATAACTGGTGTGAAACCTATAGTTTTTTCAGTGAATATATATATATATATTGCTTTTCGAAGTCACCATTAGGCACGGCTAAAGCCCAAACCGCTGAACGGAATTACACCAAATTTGGGGAAACGGTAGGGTTTGGTATGCAGATCATGCTTTTGGTTCAATGGTGTAAATCCCTCCAGTAGTTCCTGAGAAAATCAAAAGAAAAAAAATATATATATCTGGGTTGAGCCTAACCACAAATTTTATCGTGAGATCTGATTGGCTGTCAGCACTTCCTCCAAGAAGTGTTGGCAGCCATCTTGGGACCAATATACATGATAGCACCTCATTGAAAAGCATTGCAGTTAATAGAAGGTTTTAGGACTTTAGTTACATTATAAATCATTTGTTGATGGTACCATACTAATTTTAGGAATTGTGGTGTGTTCTAAGGTGATTTTACCATGTGAAAAAGCCTTCTGCTGGGATATCATGAATCATGTTTGAAAGAAAACTATTATCTCATACTTTTCCCACAGTGGTTTGGAAGGGGATCTATAAGCTAAACTGAAAGCATATTTTCTGTAAATTCACATTATCTTTCTCAGTCATGTGAGAATGTAGTCTGACATTCTCAGTAAAACATGTATATCTGTTGTAAAAGCTTTTATTCGACACATTGTCATAAAGCCAACACACACATATAATACATACAACATAATCATCATAAAAATTTGTTTAAAATTGATAAGACATTGACAAACATTCATAATGTGCAAGGTGCAATAAGTGCAAAATGCAGTAAGTGCAGGTCCAGGACCATCATTACAAAAATTGTAAGGTGATTCGTTGCTCGTATGGTAATAGAAAATCTACAATCCGGCTATCTTACATGACCAAATATTAAAAACAATTGAATACAGTTATAAATATTTAAAAATGCCAGCAATAAAAACAGTTTTATCCTACATTAGCATTTCAAGTTTCTTTCTAGTTAAACAAACACCATGGAGATACCTACTCAAACCAAATGTTATTAACTTAATGGTTGAGGATCTAAGTATACGCTCTGCCTCTTTGTATGATCGTGTGCCCAAGTTTTTACAAAGGAGTATGATCCATTTCTTTCGCAATAATACATGACGGGCAGAAAAAAAGGATATGTGCCTCATCTTCTTTATGTTTTAGATCACATAATTTACATAATTTACAATTTGGATCGTTATTTGCCCCTCCCCACCGACAAGTATTTGCATTTATCTGTAAAACCCCATATCTAAATTGGAGGTAGACAGATTTAGCCAGGGGTGGCTCAATTTCGTCCATAAAATGTTCAAACGAGGGGTGATCCTTGAATTGCAAAAATGTATGCGTTAAAGAACCAGTAGCACGTTCATATACATTGATATTCACATAATTCCAGTAGGCAGATTTTACTTGTTCCTTACAAATGTTTGGCGAGATGATTGACATTGCTGGTGTTTCCCAGAAGTGTGATAGGCCTATTTTTATAAGCCAATGGGATACATGTCTCAGCCACTTGATTGAATTAAAAGAGTCCAGCTCCCTAACTTCCAATAATCCTGCTCTATAATCAGCAAGTTCCGGGGTAGACCATAATCTAACCCAATAAAGCAATGGCCTCAACCAACACAAGTGATCTGTACGTTTTAGACTGATGTCTAGATAGACCGGCACTAGAGGTGTTCTTACTGGCAGTCTTAATAGACGTCTAAAAAACACATTTTCATCGATATCAAATGTTTTTTTTGTATAAGGTCCCCAAATCTCAGCCCCATACAGGGCGGCAGATTGTGCTTTGGCTTTGAACACTTCAATCGCAGGGGTTATAGCTTTTGATATACTCCCACCATGGATTTTTAAAATGGGGAGGGAGTTTTGCTTAAGTATTAACCTGCTCTTTACTAATTGATTTGTCCAAGACATTCTGCTATCCAGCCTGATACCAAGATAATCAAAGGAGTCCACATACTCAAGTTTAGTATTGTTTAAGGCCAAGCTCTTCTTAAATGTTTTAGGGGGATTAATGGCCATGTATTTAGTTTTAGATGAGTTGATTTCTAACCCCTTTAGCTCGCAATAGCTGTTGAATTTATTTATTAGATTTTGCAAGCCTTTTGGTGTTTGGGATATTAGGATGGTGTCATCCGCAAATAACAATGCTGTGACTGCCTCATTGCACAATTTAGGGGAGTCATGGTTGCATTGTGCTAGGTAGTGGGGAATATCATTTACAAATAGGGAAAAAAGGTTTGGGGCCAACACACACCCTTGTCTTACCCCCCTTTTTACTGGAATGGGTCGGGTAAGTTCACCATTTCTTCCCCACCTTACTTTAGCAAAGTTATCAGTATGGAGTCTTATAAGGTTGGCCAACAATTCGTCCGGGACACCCATCTTCCTTAAACCTTCCCATAATAGGTAGCGGGGAACAAGGTCAAACGCTGAGCGTAAATCCACAAATGCAACATATATACTACACTTCTTTATCTTAATATATTTCCAGCAAATACACATAAATCTATACTCCTGATCCACAGAGCTTGTCTTGGTTCTGAATCCTGCTTGGAATTTAGAAAGGATTTCAGATTCCTCTATCCAAGTTAAAAGCCGATTTAAAATATGTCTGGCAAAGATTTTTTGTAAAATGTCAATTAAACTAATTGGTCTGTAATTACCTGGGTTGTAGCGATCCCCTTTTTTGTAGATGGTTACTATTTCTGCCCCTTTCCATGTTTCTGGGATCGGGGTTCCCAACAAAATGGAATTACACAGAAAGTTTATAAAGGGGCACCATACATCAATGCTATGGGTAAATAAATCACCAGGTAATTTGTCCGGGCCTGGGGCCTTACCTGCCTTAATTGCTTTTATTGCACACAAAGTTTCTTTAATACTGAATTTCGTTATGTTAGTGCGCTGGGGAGAAGAACCAGGAACATTATACTCGGGGGTTGACCCAGCCTGGTCATATAAAACTACAAAGTGATCAAACCAGACTTTTTCATCCAAAAAGAAATCCCTATTGGAGCTGCCTGTTTTATTGTTTTTGGCTATCAAGTTCCAGAAGGTCCATTGGTTGTGCTTCCTAGCGGCACTCAAGAGATCTTCCCAGATTAAGTCATCCCATTCCCTTTTTGCATTATGCAAGAGTCTTTTGTATTCTTGTCTGCATTCTCTAACCCTCATCCGGTCTTTAGATTTCACGGCAGTGATTAAATTAGTTTTAGCTAGATGAAACTGTTTATTGTACCATGGTGTCTCTAGTTCCAGTTGCCTCCTTGTGTTATCTTTTTTATTGGTACAATTTTTACTCAGGAGGGGAGTTAGTGATTCCACTAAATGATAGTGCATTTTCAGGACCTCACGGGATCCCAACCTTAGATTTTCATATAAAGGGATGATATCTGAGAAGGTGTTATAAATTCCCAAAAGCGTATCCTCTTTTGCTAGGATGTGAGGCCATTTAATAGCTTTCCTGTTGTTGGAGACAACAACCTCAGCCACCTCCCTCTCACTTTCGATCTCACTATCGTGTGCCAAAAAAGGATCCGGTAATAACCCTAATTGTAATGGAAAGTGGTCGCTCTCCGGTCTGTTCACGACCTTAAGGGCCAACAATAAATACCAGAGGTTAGTTGAAATCAACATAAAGTCTATCAGAGATTTAGACAACCCCTTGCTGAATGTGTTGTTAGCTGGCTTATCCGGGTCTAGTCGCCCATTGCAGGCCCTCAAGCCATGGGATACAGTCAATTCATATATCTGCATAGCAGCCACTGTACATTTTACCGGCTTTACATTATCTAGGGGAGGGATGTCAAGCGCTCTGTCTTCATTTTCCAATAGATTTTCGAGCCCCATTATGGGCTCGAACTGGCAGTTGAAATCCCCGCCTATAATTATTTTGGAATCGGGCTCTAAATTGAACAAATAAGAGTTAAGTTGTTCTATGACCATTGATTCCTTGTTTTGCGGGGAGGGTCTATTATAGACATTTATCATGTAAACATCACCCAAATCTTTCGTGGCTAACTTAACCCCGAGTAAATCATTGGAAGCAAGGTACAAGGGCGATACAACAACATCCAGGGATATACTTATCCAGATTATTAAACCCCCTGAGGGTCTACCTCTCACTGATGCAATTGCCCCACAATAAAATGCTTTATAACCAAGTCTATGTACGATGTTAATAGCCCATGTTTCCTGCAAAAGTATAATGTCGTGCTCCTCCAAGAAGGAGCTCCAATTTCTATCACAGAGGTTTCTAGACAACCCTGCGATGTTCCATGACATTATTTTTAAGTCTCGCTTAGGCTTGCGATGAACTTGGTTGGATGGGTGGCAATTACTTGTAATCAATGTGTCCTCCTCGTTAAGTAACTCCATAGGTTCTTTTCCACACACCTGGTCCCAGAGTACTTTATTAGACAATGGTGATAAATCATGGGCCTGAACGCTACTATGATCGATTAAGTCCGTCCCTTGATGGTCGACCGAATTTCTTCCGGGCAAATTCCCTGCCTGCGTTGGCTCGACCATTTCTATTTCGGAGATCAATACCCCAGTACATGTCTTTGATGTTTTACTTGATTCGTGCTGGTGCCCACTAAACGTAAGGGAAGACAATCCATTAAGTTCGTGGTCTTCATTTGTTTGTCAATGACCCCACCATGACCAGTTTTTGTCCGTTCACAAGTTTGTCGGGTGTATTCTGTCAATTGGAGTTGGGGGATCGAAAAATGAATATCTGTTGTCCATCGGACCTGGCTGTTGAGGGACTCTGCTATCTTGCTTCCATTGAATTGGGTAAAAGTAGCTAAGATAGCAGGTTCCAATTCCTCGATTACCTCTTCGTGGTTGTTGGCTATATACAAGTTGTGCTACAGAGGGATCCTTGAAATTGACCAAAATACAATCCCCTTCAATATCTTTAGACCTAGTGCCCAGCCAACTAACTCTTCGGACTTGAATAACTTGACAATTGACAGTGTAGGGTAGGGGTCTATTTTCCCTTAGCCAGTATAAGGTCTTGTTTTTTAATTCATCGTAAGACTCCCTTTTGTTCGGTTTCAATGGGGGAACTCCAGTGAGAACTACCACATATGGTTGGCACCCTGGTGGGAGATGTGCATTTGGGACCTTCTTTGGCACCTGTGATTCTGTGCTACAGTCAGATGTTATTGTTGTTGACTGTGGGTCCCATCCCATTCGTTGGTTTTGTGGGTACCGAAGTTTGAGAAGTGGTAGTGTTTGATAATTGTTTTGTTTTACGCGGTGCAGGCTTTGGAGGAACAACCGGTTGTATTCCGCCGTTGGGTGGTAGGTCTTTCGGGTGCTCTGAACTTAATCCTCCCAATACAGCATTGGTCCTACTTAAATCTGCTACCCTATCATTCCTGGGTGGACGAGATGGTTGCGCTAGTTTGGGGGTCATTGAGCTCTTCTCCATCCTTGCAGTGTCTTGTTAAATCTTAGAATGGAGTTTAACCAGTGTTTTTAGGGCAAAAAAATTGTCCAAGGATGTTTGCTCAAATTTATCCAAGCGATCTGATAACCCTTTTAGTTTTTCAGTTACAGGTAGCAATAAGGATGTCAAAAGGGATTGGATCCGTTCCATCAGCAATTCTGGTGCTGATAATTCTTCAGGGTTATTTGCTAGATCAATGACCACAGCGGTATCAACAGAAACATTTGATCGGTCACACTCCGGAGGTTCACTACGTTCTGTCCCATTGTTCGTGGAGTCATTAACTACTGCTTTGCAGTGTGCTCCCACATTCATGTAATTTTTGCGAATTCTTTTTAAGGCCTTTAGTCTATAGGCTTTGCGTGGGGTAACTAATCTTTTCCGTTTTACGGCGGCCCTACCTGTCTTCTGAGGGGATGATTGAAGAGTATGTTCTGTGGGAGTGTCGTGTATCGTCATTAGATCAAGACCGGTGGAACGGGCACTATGGAATTTGAAACGTTTCTGGTTTCAACATTAGTTGGTATTTTGTTTAGAGGTACTGGATCGGGTGCAATTTCAAAAAAGTCACTATCCGGTCTTAGATCAACGACACATGGTTGCTGGTCACTAGGGATAAGGGGGGTATTTGATTCAGATTGAGTGATGTTTGAAGGAGATTTGGCCTGCGCAAGAGACCCCATAGAGGATCGCTTGTGCGCCAAGTATTCACGTGATAGTCTACGTTCTGCTAGAATGATCTCCTTCTCTACAACAGAAACAGCACGGGTAATGAAATTATCCATAGTCCCCAGCGTAGAGTTTCCCCCTCTCCGTGAGCATCTACCTGAACGGGTAGCCATTGGGGAATATGTAGACATGTAAGATGCTTAGCGCGGTTAGCTATGTTGTTGTATACCCCTGCACAGTGATCCTCTGGTTTACCTGTGATGTTAGAGGGATGGCCCGTCCCGGCCCCTGCTGGCCCCGGACGGCCACAGACGGCCCGCCCTTTGCCCGGGCTTCGTCCCGGCGTCCCGCTTGCGTCCCGCAAGACGGACTCTCCTCTGATGTTATAGGGTGGCGATGGGAGCGGGGCACGCAGGGGGGCGCTGACCGGATGTCACGTGGTCATGCAGGGACTCCTGGGATAGTGAGTCCCTGCCGCGCTTACCCCAGCAGCCTCCTCAGGTGTTCGTCTCCCTCGGCAGCCAGACAGGAGCAGACAGCGTTGGTGGGTCGATTGATCCTCCCACAGGCGAAGCGGCTCCTGCGCAGCGGGAGCGGCGAGCAGTCGGCAGCAAGGCAGCAAGGCAAACGGACAGGCAAACTCCCGCATCGTTCCCAAACGCAGCAAGAAAAGGGTCACACAGCTGAGAGTTCCAACTTCACTCTTAACTGTTTGCCGGTGGGGGCGGGGCACACAGGGGGGCGCTGACGGAATGTCACGTGGTCATGCAGGGACTCCTGGGATAGTGAGTCCCTGCCGCGCTTACCCCAGCAGCCTCCTCAGGTGTTCGTCTCCCTCGGCAGCCAGACAGGAGCAGACAGCGTTGGTGGGTCGATTGATCCTCCCACAGGCGAAGCGGCTCCCGCGCAGCGGGAGTGGCGAGCAGTCGGCAGCAAGGCAGCAAGGCAAATGGACAGGCAAACTCCCGCGTCGTTCCCAAACGCAGCAAGAAAAGGGTCACACAGGTGAGAGTTCCAACTTCACTCAACTGTTTGCCGGTGGGGGCGGGGCACGCAGGGGGGCGCTGACCGGATGTCACGTGGTCATGCAGGGACTCCTGGGATAGTGAGTCCCTGCCGCGCTTACCCCAGCAGCCTCCTCAGGTGTTCGTCTCCCTCGGCAGCCAGACAGGAGCAGACAGCGATGGTGGGTCGATTGATCCTCCCACAGGCGAAGCGGCTCCCGCGCAGCGGGAGCGGCGAGCAGTCGGCAGCAAGGCAGCAAGGCAAACGGACAGGCAAACTCCCGCGTCGTTCCCAAACGCAGCAAGAAAAGGGTCACCTATATCTAACAAGGACATAGAATGTCAGTTGATTCCTTTGTGTTCTACTGCAGCTTCCCAGAGTGTTCTAAAGAACAACTAGAGTGCTAACAGTCCTACTTATTTCAAAGGTATGGCACACCTAAAGCCATCTTGATTGGAATAAAGTGGTAACTCTTAAAACATTTAATTTAATTTAAAAAGGAACAAAATGAGGGGGTATATTTTGCCATAGAAAGTATGATTAGTGCTGCAGAAAGAAAAATTAGGGTACATTTTGAGTGACTTCTCAAATGCTCTTCTATTTCATTAAATAATTCTGACATGCAGTCTCCCAAGATGGCCACAAGAGACAAAAGAGCCCAAATATAGCCCAAATATCACCCAGATGTAGCCCAAGTATAGTCCAATGACAGAATGTCCCAGAGTGTTCTAAAGAACAACTAGAGCGCTAACAGTCTTACTTATGACAAAAGTATGGCACACCTGAAGTCATCTTGATTGGAATAAAGTGGTAACACTTAAAACATTTAATTTGCAAAGGACCAAAATGAGGGGGTTCATTTTAGCATTGAAATTATGAATAGTGCTGAAGAAAGAAAAATTAGGTCACATTTTGACTTCTCAAATCCTCTTCTATTTCATTAAAATAATTCTGACATGCAGACTGAAACATGCACTTTGAATACCAGCAGCAGACCTCCCTGGTGAGCAGTAGCTTTACTACAGTGATCTAATGAGCAACTAGAGTGCTAACATTCAGAATTTATGGGAAATGTGTGACACATCTGAATGCTTTCTTGATGGAACCAAAGTAAACAAGCATTGAAAATGCAATATATCTCGCCCTCGTTTAAGTTAAAGCCATTCTGTTTGTAATGAGGCGGCTTTTTAGCTTTGCTTTTATTAGTGTTTTTCAAACTTTCATGTAAGTAACATGCATATGTATGCATATATGTATATGTATGCATGCATTTATATTTGTATTTATATAGATATGCAGATTATATATGTTTATAAATGTATGTATACATATATATATACACATACATATATATAAATGCATATGCATATATATGCAGATATATATGTGTATATGTGTGCCTGAAGAGAGAGGTAGAGAGGTAGAGGTGTAAAGGTAGAGGTGTAGGGGTAGAGAGGTAGAGGTAGAGAGGTAGAGCCTAGTAGAGAGAGGAAGAGAGGTAGAGAGTAGAGAGTGGGTAAATAGAGAGTAGAGAGTGAGTAGTAGAGAGTAGTAGAGAGCAGTAGAGAGTGCAGCAGAGATCGAGTAGTAGAGTGAATAGTAGAGTGAGTAGTAGAGAGTAATAGAGAGTGACTAGTAGAGAGGGAGTAGTAGAGAGTAGTAGAGAGTAAGTAGTAGAGTGAGTAGTAGAGAGCAGTAGAGAGTGATTAGTAGAGTGGAAAAAAGTGAGTAGTAGAGAGTAGTGGAGAGTGAGTAGTAGAGAGTGAGTAGCAGAGAGAGAGGATAGTAGAGAGTAGTAGAGAATGAGTAGTAGAGTGAGTAGTAGAGAGTAGTAGAGAGAGTAGTAGAGAGTGAGTAGTAGAGAGTAGTAGAGAATGAGTAGTAGAGAGTAAGTAGTAGAGAGTAGTAGAGAGTGAGAAGTAGAGAGTGAGTAGTAGAGAGTGAGTAGTAGAGAGTAGTAGAGAGTGAGTAGTAAAGAGTGAGTAGTAGAGAGAGAGTAGTAGAGAGTGGGTAGTAGAGAGTGAGTAGTAGAGAGTAGAGAGTAGTAGAGAGTGAGTAGTAGAGAGTAGTAGATATTGAGTAGTAGGGAGTGAGTAGTAGAGAGAGAGTAGTAGAGTAGTAGAGAATGAGTAGTAGAGAGTGAGTATTAGAGAGTAGTAGAGAGTGAGTAGTAGAGAGTAGTGGTGAATATTCCAAAGTTTGGCACAGCACCACTTGCACAACAAGTCCAATCAAATCATATCACTTAGAGTCGTTATTGAAGCGCTGAATCTTGGAGTATATTCAAATGCTTTTATTTTCCTTAAGTTTATGTACCAGAGCCAGCCGACGTGTTTCGCCCTGTACAACAGAACTTCTTCGGGGCATTCTTATTTCCTTCAAGCTATGTCCGTATCCTGTTGTCATATAACTAGATATGTCTTCCAAATGTTAGACGAGTCGTAAGTACATTCTTATTCAAAATGACTAGGTATCAATTTTACCCAGACAACTCGGGCAGACTTGAGTATTTTATAGCATCCTCAAAGTCAGTCTTTCAAAAATTCCAAAGTATAGGACATGATAATCCAAATCCAAATGTTTCTCAAGAAAACTCATTTTCAATTGTTCGGAATATCGGGGTTTGGGCAGATATGACCCACGGACACGGTTTATGACTTTTCTTGAGAAACATTTGGATTTGGATTATCATGTCCTATACCTTGGAATTTTTGAAAGACTGACTTTGAGGATGCTATAAATTACTCAAGTCCATGGATGCTGCTGGGAATGCCTCCAGCAACACCCATTGCACGCCCCTTTAACGCAGGACACTGCGTTAAAGGGACTGATATTTATCAGGCAGGATTATGCCACAAAAAGTGGCTTAGTCCTGCCTGATAAATATCACTCAGTCTTCTGCGCCACCGGAACATCACAAAAAGTGACGTTCCGGAGGCGCAAGGGGTTCGTAAATAAGGTCCCATAGGTTTCACACTCGTTATAGTTAGGAATTAGCATTTAAAAAACCTTTGAAATTCACTGAAAAAACCATAGGTTTCACACTAGTTATAGTTAGCTGGACATTTTACTCATACAAAACCATTGAAATTCCCCCGTTATAGTTAGTTGTACTCACTATAACTCACGCACCTGCAATCCACTGCTGATGATGTCACATATTACATAATTCATGACATTGTCAGTGACATCACTGATGACATCACTGATGACCTCTCAAATGACATCACTGATGACATCATCCAGTGAATAGGGTTTGCTCTGATATTTAAATATGTATTATAAATATACTACTTTGCATTGAAGCATGAGTGGATATATAAATATAAATGTGTGGATGGTGGATTTAGTAACAGTCTCATTGATTGTTTCCTTGACTAATTTGTAGAGTCTCACTATATATAATGTGTAGTTACTAAACTGTGTGAAATTCTTTATTGCTTTGTCTTAATTGCTATGTTAAAGACTATATTTGTTATTGGTTTCTTAACTGAGTATTTGTATGGGTAAATGAATGTCTATGTGGTTTGGTGGGGGGGGTGGGTGTGATTGCCCAAAAATGTGTGAATAGTTCATTCAGTAGGTATATGAGGTTAAGACTACATGTTATAACAGTTGTTTCAGTGAGTGTATATGTTTATGGGTGTGGTGGTGATGAAATATTTCTCTCAATGGTGCATCTCCATTTAACTTGAAAAAAAGGCAGTGTATGTGACAGTTATATCTAATTAAGTGTGCCTAAGACTTAGTGATTGTATGAGTCACTATATGGATAACTGTATACTTGTAATAGTGATTTTATAACACACTAAGTGTGAGTTACTATCTATATAAATAGATGAAGTGGTGTTTGTATAAGTGTGTAGGTGAGTAAATGTAAGTATAATCAATTGTTTGCATAAGTCAGAAGGATGTCTTTATAAGTGAATACAATGTGTGCTGGTGTGTAATGTTGAAATAGGCGTATAAGTATATTTGATAGTGTTCTGTTGATTATTCACTGCATATAACACTAAATCTATAGGTAAGTGATTAAATATGTGTATAGTTCTATGAATAACTGAGTGGGTGTTTAGAAATTTCTATTGGTGTGTCAATGGTTTCAAATATGGCACTTTCTATTTTACAGTGAGTGATGAAAGATTATACTAGTGTGTGATGAGGTGTATTTGATTTTCACATGGGTGATGTCATCAGTGATGTCACTGACCACGTCATGAATGATGTAATATGTGACATCATCAGCAGTGGATTGCGGGCACACAAGTTATAGTGAGTACAACTAACTATAATGGGGGAATTTCAATGGTTTTGTATGAGTAAAATGTCCAGCTAACTATAACTGGTGTGAAACCTATGTTGTTTTCAGTGAATATATATATATATATTCATTGAAAAAAACATAGGTTATAGACCATATATAGTTAGGAATTAGCATTTACAAAACCTTGAAAATTCACTGAAAAAACCATAGGTTATAGACCATATATAGTTAGGAATTAGCATTTACAAAACCTTATTTTACTCACACAAAACCATTGAAATTTCATATATAGTTAGATGCACTAACTATATATTGCGCACCCGCAATCTACTGCTGATCATGTCACATATTACATCATTCATGACATGGTCAGTGACATCACTGATGACATCACTGATGACATCACTGATGACATCTCAAATGACATCACTGATGACATCACTGATGACATCTCATTTGCCATTACTGATCACATCACTGATGACATCATTCATGTGATAATAGGGTGAACCTCTTCAGACTCTAATATAACCTTAGATACACTCAGAGTAAATAGACGCTCACAGACTGTCACTCATCCATGGAGTTACTCACACACCTAGTCAGTCATGCAAAGAATCAATTACTCCTCCATTCCCTCAACTAAACAGTTATACACACCTTACATATTCAAACATATACTAACACATATTTACTCTCTTATACAATCCCTGATACAAATTCTCAATGATCCATACAGTCACTCATACATTAACTGGCTCTTATGCACATTTATTTATATATGTCAACTCTCACATGTACTGTGTTTTACATATGTACTTACTTTGACATCTAGCACTGAGATATCCATTCACTCACCAATACACTCATGCACACAGTCAACTGCCCATACAGATGTTTCCACATGCACTTTTGAACCCATACATCTAGTGAATCAACTGCTCACACATCTATGCACATAGTCACACACCTCACAGCCACCCACACACACACTCACTCTCTCAAACAAATACTTGGGCAACCTATCATTAACCAATATACTTAATCATAAAGCAAATGATCAACATAAGCAGCAGTTTACAGAACAACAGACATAATGATGCACAAATTAAGACACTTTAGTCACTAACCCATGCACTCAGTGAGACACATTTAATCACTCACTCATACAGTCAGTCATGCACCTACTAAATCCTTCATCCAGAGACTTATACATCCACTCATTCTTCAATATGTACACATATTTTGACTTTTCAGAAACATACAGTCACTGGATGTTGTCATCAGTGATGTCATCAGTGATGTCATTTGAGATGTCATCAGTGATGTCATCAGTGATGTCATCAGTGATGTCACTGACCATGTCATGAATGATGTAATATGTGACATGATCAGCAGTAGATTGCGGGTGCGCGATATATAGTTAGTGCATCTAACTATATATGAAATTTCAATGGTTTTGTGTGAGTAAAATAAGGTTTTGTAAATGCTAATTCCTAACTATATATGGTCTATAACCTATGGTTTTTTCAGTGAATTTTCAAGGTTTTGTAAATGCTAATTCCTAACTATATATGGTCTATAACCTATGGTTTTTTCAATGAATTTCATTGGTTTTTTAAAAGCTAATATCTGTAGCTGTAAAATGTATTTTTCTCTAAATCCAAAAATATATTTTATATGTTTATGTTTACTTTTTTTTTAATATTTTTTTTTTCGCTCCCGGTTTGCGAACCGGGAAGCTTTCCGTTAGCTCAATTTGATGCCACGACCCGGTCCGCTAACCGGTAAACGTTCCGTTTGCGCAACTGCCGCGTTAGAAATGAACATCGTGACGAGACGCGGAAGCGCGACATATCACGTTGCCGCATAATGCGTCTTATGACGCGCCGCGTTAGCGCACCCGGAAGTGCTCCGGACCGCGAACAGAGGCGCGAAACGCAGCTTCCCGGAAGCGATCCGGAGCGCGGCGCGCAGCGCGCAGCGCGTAAC
This sequence comes from Lissotriton vulgaris, assembly GCF_964263255.1. Lineage (NCBI taxonomy): Eukaryota > Metazoa > Chordata > Amphibia > Caudata > Salamandridae > Lissotriton > Lissotriton vulgaris. The sequence goes on from NC_141695.1 coordinate 1,312,882,415, forward strand.
GTAAGCGTGACTGGTCATGTGACTTGTAAATAAAACTTTTCATTGGTTCATTTCACTTTTGGTTTCCTAATGATGTAAGACTAGGTCAGGTGACCTTACAATAACACTTTTCATTGGTTTAGAACTATTTATTTTCCCAAATGATGAAAGCCCCCACCTTTTTTCTCACTCTGACTTTCAACTTTGTGAAAGGAAGACCTATTTTGCACAGTGGGAAATGGCTTCAGTAGTAGCTTCAGCTGGTGGACCCCTCCCCCCCACCACCACCACCACCTCCTCATAGGAAGAGAGGACCACCTCCACAGTTCCTTGCAAACCCTGAGGAGGAAGAGGATCAAGAAGAGGAAGAGGAAGAACAGGCACCACAATTTTTAGAAGAGTTGCCCCGGGTATCTCATTATAAAAATAGTTTTATTTGGCAGTTTTTTTCATTTCCAGCAGGAGAGAAAAAAGTTAATGCACGCTATGTGACGTGCCTAATATGCAAGCAGAACTTATCAAGAGGCACAGAAAAGAAGTATAGTTATGTGAACCATACTATGCACCGTCACATGCAGAGGTGGCATCCTCTAAATTATAGCCGGGCAGAGATGCGTGACCTGCAAGACAACCCTCCAACTTCTGTGGCCAGGACATCAGCAGATATATCTCTGTCAGGGCCAGAGGCATGAGAGACAGTGCCAAACATCCAGGAAAATTTTGTGCATATGAAGATTGTTTGTTCATATTGCGGCACCTTATTTTCATGTGCCAATATGAGTATTAAGTTAGTTAATTTAGCATTTGAAAAACACAAATGCTCTAAACCCCCAAGAAATATTTTTTTTTTTTTGCTCCTGTTGAGCCCTTTTCAATGCCTGTTTTTTGTTCTTTCCCTTTCAAAAAAACAAAAAAAAACATAAAATTGTTCAAAAAATACAAAAAAAACAAATAATGTTCAAAAAAGTAAAAAAAAATATAAAACAACAAAAACATTAAAAAAAGAGTTCTTTTCAGAACTACCTCCCCTTTATACAAAAATTGCTAGAAAGTTTAACACTCTGGCAAGCTGTATTTTGTTTAGTTCTCTTTCCGGTTCGCTCGTCGGTACGCGAACCGGGAGCTAACCCCCAATTTTTTTTTTTTTTAAAAAAGGAGTAAGTACAAGGGAAGTAAACAGAGAGTAATATTAAAAGAAAGACAGCTATAGGGACTAAACCAGAGATGCTGTTTAATAGATTTATTTACCGAAGAAAAGATGGAAGACGATATAATTGTGGAAAACAAAATAGATAAGGAAGTGAAAGAATCAAGCATTGAAAATGCAATAGGTCTCACAATAGAAGAGTTTGTCCTTTTGGTTTTGCAAATGGATGAGTGGCGTTGCGTGGATGAGTGGCGTTGCGTGGATGATTGGCGTTGCGTGGATGAGTGGCGTTGCGTGGATTAGTGGCGTTGCGTGGATGAGTTGCGTGTGTGAGTGGCGTTGTGTGTGTGAGTGGCGTTGTGTGTGTGAGTGGCGTTGCGTGTGTGAGTGGCGTTCTGTGTGTGAGTGGTGTTGCGTGTGTGAGTGGCGTTACTGTGGGGAGGGGGGGAGGAGAAATGCACACGGCGGACAGGGGAGGGGACGGAGCAGGGAGAGCAGAATGAGGGTGTAAAGCAGCCGGGGCCTTTGAAGTGAAGCTAATCTTCACTTCAAAGGTGTGGGAGGAGTGCGGCTGAGGGAACAGACGGCGATTTGGTAATGTGCACTCGCATTTTAGGTCAATGCACTTGCGCATTGACCTAAAAGCCACGGGCACAGCTCCAAATTGCCACATTTAGTTAAACTTTGTTTAAAGCTCTATAGTCTGAAGCCCTATAGTAGGTGAATGTGATAGAAATGTAACGAAAAGAGTAGAAAACATTTACCTTATAATTGTTGTTAACTTATTCACTTTTTTTTTCATACTTTCAATCTGTGAAAGAGAGAACAAACATTTGAAAAATATTAAAACATGTATTTAAAAATTAGAAAAGATAAGGGAAAAGGTTGAAGGACAAACAGTTTTTCAACAACTTTGACATTTACAGAAGCCTCTGCTTCTCCAGGCCCCCTACACAGTCCTAAAGATATATATTTTAAACTAACAGTATCTTGATGCTGATGAAGTGAGGCCTATTTTGGAACATGGTGCATCTTTTGCACTGCTGATGTCTCACAACAGTGATGCAATGGCAGCGCAAAAGAGATGTAAAGCCATCATAAAATTGTCCCTAACATTTTAAATGATTGTTTCAGGATGCAAATAAGATGTGTCCTATCCAGAGGTTTGTTTGAGGTGAGGCCTGCTCAGGTTTCAAAATAAAACAGTACCCAGAAGTGCAGCACCGTATGCATTAACTTTGACACTTACTGAAGCCTCAGCTTCTCCATGTCTACCTCACATTTCTAAATGTATATCATAAGTACAAAAAGTAGAGAATTAATTATACATGTTAAATGGTTTATTTTTGCTGTTCTCAGAATGTATCAAATTTCACTAAAATCAGTGACTTGAAGGTATTCATCATGTAACAGCGGGGAAAAAAAAACACAATCAAAATGATTGTGTTTAAAAAACCCATACAACATAAGAAATCAGAATTCAAAACTCCTTAAAATTAACTTACTTTCCATGACGTCGAAGGATGTCCTATGAACAGCTTACACTCTGTTGTGCTGTTAATATTTTCAGCCCGCCACTTTCTGAAAGAAAAGCTCTATCGTTTTGAAAAATATGTTACATACGATAAAAGACTTCTCACATTCTACCACATGTTTCCACAAGGCCAAATCATGTTAGAGCCATTTACAACTCTTGGAATTCTTGTAAGCAAATCCCGTCATTTTCTATTTTCGCAACTGTCAGAAAGAAAACGTTTAAGATTACTTTCACAATCCTGGACTACTAATATCTTACCCTTGTTGTTCACTCATGTTCTACATTTCCTATGACACTGATACTGCTTACTATGAAGCAGAGTTACTTGCATCAGGTTTATATTTTTGAATTTTTAAAATGACATTATGATCAAAAGTTTGGATAAATAATCTAGACAGCATTGCAGACTTACATTCCCTCTACTCCATGAACCTCTTGAAATTCCTCAGAACAAATCCCGAGATTCTGTCCCTAAAATTTCGGTTTTAAAAACACCAGGTAAGAATTTTTAAGGTCAAAAGGCAATTTCTTTTTGAAAGTTAAAACAGAATCGTTGCAGAATGACCAGCCGTTTCTGGACTTTAAATAAGTTGTGTAATGTCCTGATGTTGTTGTAGGACCGTCATGATATATAATTGCTGCAGTTACAAAAGTCCTTCCTGATATTGACAACTGCGAAGCAACAAAATTTTTTATTAAAGTTGTCAATTTTGTTCCATCAGGCCTACATCGATGGAACATTAAAATTACATACAGGCCATATCTTCGTAAAAATAATGTTGACATCATTTCAGATTTACATTGGCTACACTCCATGTTGTGATCAGCTGCTTTTACTAGCTTATGAAAGGACACTGATTTACTGTCTGGCAAAGTTAAATATATAAATCTTTCTGAGTCTACACTAGTAGTACTTGATACCCTACAATTCTCGCAGTCATGCTGCCATTGATAAGAAAGCCCAAACAGGTGATCTACATCTACACCTTCAGCATGCAATACATGAAGCATATACATTAAAAACTCCTGACAATCTTGCTGAATATTTTGAGAGAATTGTGTTTGACCTGAACATCTGTCTAACAGATTTCGAATTTCAGACACACTTTGTATTTTTGTTCTATCAGTGCTACATTTCTCTAACACAGAGTTTAACAAACTGCAAAATCTTTGATCCGAATTGACCACAATCTCTTCTTTTACATTTACTAGAGAAAACAAAACATTAATCACTACATTAGCATAGCAGTTGACACCAGAACTATTTTCAAATTTAAAACCAACAACATCTTCAACAGAATCCATTTTCTTTCTGCTTATAATTTCAGGTTCATCGACTTTTCGTCTTTTTGCTATAACCTCCCTACTATTGGTCACATTTGTTCGTTTCCGGCCTACCACACGTTTCTCAAACAAAGGATATTGAGGCAAATGTGGTGCATACTCTCTTCTTAACCTATTGTATTCCGTAACACAATCTAGATCCGCACAAATGTTTGTGACATCACAGTCAATCAAGTACAATCCCGATAAAGTTCTAACTCGTGACAATGCCACATATGCCATACACTCCTTGAACACAGAACTGCCAATATTCACCAAAGCACTATCTACACTTAAACCTTGCGATTTATGGATTGTCACCGCATATGCCAAGCAAACAGGAAACTGCTTACGGCGCACATATAAGTCTTTTACAAGCAAAAATCTAGCAGAAGAACGACCAATTAGCTGTACTTCCTCAATGCCATCAAATTTAATTTTTAAAAATTCAATTCCATCTCTATTTCTGTATTTCTCAAAATCAACAACATTCCCCATTGATCCATTTACCAGACCTCTTTCAACATGTAAATTCCTTCTCAAAATGATTCGGCAATTTAAGCACACATTCAAAGTCTTTTCAAAACCCGCAGTTTTAGATATAGTCTTCTCTAATGAATCCAATTTAGATTTCAAATTCTCAGACAAAATAATTGTTGCTCCCATATGCTCTATTTTGTCAATAGCTTCAAGTTTCACAATCTCTTGTTTTTCTAAATTCAACATTTTGTTGTTGAAGATGGCACATTCTGCAAGAGTTGGCATCAAACATTTTCCAGATTTCTTCTCAGTAATTTTCTTAAAAATATTCTCAGGCACAATGTCTTGTTCTGGATATAAATTTGACAGTAATCGTGCATGTAAAGCTTCTTTCGCATGCTCGGTCACTTTTCCAATTCTAACATCTTGTAAAATATTCTTGTAATCTTCATCCTTTGCCTGACGCATATTTTCATGCAGTTCAGCATAATTGAAGTTTAACCATGTATTGACGTTGCCAATGCTCCCTAGGCACTTCCTGGTATCTTCATGCGTGAGTATTTTGAACACAGGTTGTCCTTTCACTGGTGTTAGCTGCAGAAGATCTCCGAAAACAAGGATGTGTTTGCCACCAAATAACACATCATACTCTGTTTTAAGAACTTCTTGCATTCTCAAATGCACAAAGGCAAGCATGAGATTTGAAACCATGCTTACTTCGTCAATGATAAAAAGTTTCATTTTCCTCAAGACTCTTGAAACTTCACAACAAGCATCTCCAGATAACTTGTGGTATTGTAATTTGTTGTCATGCTCCACTGGCAACATCAGTAGACGATGCAAAGTAATTCCTTTAATGTTATGTGCTGCCAGTCCAGTTGGAGCGGTGACAACACAAGACAGCGATGACTCAGTCCTTTCCTGCAAATAACAAGAAATTGCTTTAATGAGGAAACTTTTTCCAGTTCCCGCTTCTCCACTCACGTACAATCGGACAGGCTTCAACGACGTACATGAGCACTCTTTCTTCTCATGACTTAATCCATGCTCAATTTGCTTGGTAACTTCGTCATATATTTTCCTCTGCTCAACGTTGAGTGGTCTTTCCAAGTCTTCTAAGTTAACCGCATCCTCCTGAGCATGTGCCATGGCTCTTTCTACTTCATTCATAGCAGTGGCGGCTTCATTTTCGATAGCAGGTCCTCCTAGTGGATCCTGACTCAATGAAACAGTACTCTGACTGTCCTGAGAACTGTCTCTAGCAATCTCGGCTGCAATCGTTGCTTCCTGCTCGATTTCCAAAGTCAACATTTCTAGATATTTGGGAAAAGCAGAACATTCTATGGTCTCCTTGGCGGCATTGAAAGAGTCTTCGTAACAAAGAAAATCTCCAAGCAGTTCTTCTTCTGCATGCCAAGGCTTGAAAAGTTGCAAGAGTGCTAAATAGAAAAACTCTTTTTTTTCTGGAGATTCGCCACTCAATTTTCGATGGTTTACCAAGTGGCATTTTCTTTGCTTGACCAGACATCCCTCACTTCCAATTACAGCATACACTCCTTTCTCAATATCTTCTTTGATGGTCCTCTTGAATATGTAATTTTGTAGAACCTCATATAGACAAACATTCTCGAGGTGACTGCTTCGATTTGGATAATATGTATCCAACATGTTGGTCTTCAAAATGGCGGTACTGTTTGGCTCCTTTTCTGCCAAATACTCAATTTCCCGGACAGGTTTTAGAACTCGATTTTGCGTTGCAGCAAGACCAAGACTCGCCCAAACGATACTCCTGGATTTGGCATAGAGACTTGCTGAAGACAACCGGTCAGAACATTCGTAAGCTCCGATTCCTCGATGCGACAACATCTTCAAACTGAAACTGTACAACTTCTTGCTGAGGCTCTTTTCATGGGAAATATCCTCCCACATATCCTTCAATTCTGTCTTTTCTTTTTTGGTGATGTAAGATGTCACATACCGAGCCACAGCCATACAGTTGTCAGCCACAAACTGTATATCCATGTTAGCATTCCACATGGACAAAATCACTGGGTTGTAGTCGTTGATGTACTTGGACTCTTCGTTTCTTTTCAAATTGTATGTGTTTTTGGGTGATTTCCTCGTCACATTATGTCGCAGCGAAGACATCAAACTGTTTCCTCTTCCTTTAGAAATCACCGGTCGTGGAAAGTTGAAACGACATTTGGTGTAGAACTTGTCCTTGTTTCTGAATTTACGACGACAGTACTTTCCACAACGATGGCTTTGGAAACGTAGAACTTGTTCTCTTAGGCTTTTCTTCTCCTTTGCGTTTGGAACAGCACACGTAGAATACTGTTCTATGAAACTCATCACTAAGTCATCCGGATCTGTTCCAAATTTAGGTGCATCCTTGATCCACAGCAGCATATGTATATGAGGAGCACCTCTTGCTTGGTACTCCTTTCTCCAGAAGAAATCCAACACCTCTCCAAGAGGTGGACTCTTCTTATTCATGATGAAAGACATCATAGCTTCAAATCTATGATTGAAGTACCTGCATACATTCACTGGATCCAAAGAGCACAGTTCTCCGGGTGTCTTGAATTCAATATTTTCAATGTTTCCATTTGCCTCTCGTAGAAATTCAAGTAAGTCTTCCCAGCTATACTCGGAACAGCTCAGAGTGAGGAACCATGTCGGAGTTCCTAAGTTCCTCAGCATACATTTTAAATCACCATGATGACGGTACCAGTACTCATTAGTACCACGCTGACACGCCATGAGATTAATTAGGTGAGAATCCAAAATACTGTCTTGGACATTGACTTTATCCATAAAGTCCCTTGCCGAGATGTTTCGCATCTGTATACCACTTTTCAAGATGTGGTTCACTGCATATGACAGTCCTGACAGATCGCTTTCAAACAGGAGATGAAACAAATAGGGAATGAATTGTCGAAACCTAGCATCTTCTGCATACAATCGTAAAGTCCGGTATTCTGAAGCAGGAATTTGAACAGGTCGCTCATCATAACGTCCTCCTCGACCTGTGGGAAATAGCTGTGGGAAACACCGAGCTTCCAAACTTTCCTCCCAAACACTAATGGGACTCCCTTTGGCTTGTTTCATTTGAAACAACTCAATAGCATTCCCCATAACTTCCTTGGAATGCAAAGGATGAACACTATAATGTTCATATATTTCTTCCTTTTTAGAGGCTTCTACTTTTTCAATTTGACCAGGACACAAATCGCTATCCTCTTCCTCACTTACTTCCTCTTCAGCAACATATACATTCTTATAGTACTTATTATTTTTTTTAAATACAATGTTGCCTTTTTGACTTTCCTAACATCCACTAAATCTTGCCATATTTTCTTACTCTTTGTTGGAACACCATTAACTATGATAACTAGAGGTTCCTCTTCCACTTTCTCTACTCCAATTGTGTTAATGCTTTTGTTCAAATCTAGAGGCAAATAAACAACTCTTCCCTTTAATCCTCTCTGTAAATCTGATGGAGGCAACTTCCCTGTCTTTGGCTCCATTCTTACAATAGCCTGAAAGGGATGGATACTTTGAATCAAAATAGATTCATAAGTATTTAAATCCTTCAATTCAGAAGGAATCTCAACCAATTCCAGATTATTATGAACCGCCCTAGCAGGCATCTGGTTTTGGTTTAATTTGTTACAACAATAAGTACACACACATTGATCCGATCCCAAATCAAAACAATTTTCTACCATCAAGTATGTTGCGAAATCCTTCCATTCACTATTATTTTCCCTTTCACTTTTTGCATATAAATCCACTAACTTAGTCTGATTCTTATAATAAGTGCGTCGACAACACACACAAGTGAAATTAGGCCTCTCACTTGATTTCACCTGAAACGTGGCAATTTCCTTCTGAAAATTATCTGTACTGGAAACCTGTACATTATCTTCAACATTACCCTCTTCTTCTGGGTCAATTTGAACATTCTCCTCTTCACTTCCAAAGTAACAAAACTCAATTTCTCCACAAATATTCTTCACATCTATTTCAGAACCATGGAAAAGAGCAGCACATAATTGTTTAAGCATAATTGCTGGACTCTTAGCATAATACAACATTCTAACTAATTTCCTCACTTTATTATGATGCACTGCTAGCATCCTAAAATGATGAAAAACACTCTGGCATACTCTCCTGGAAAGACAAGCCAGTGAATGACCATGCAAACCTGTCACTTCTCTCACTCTGCAAGGATCTAAATCTTGCAACAACTTCATTTTCTGCTTCAAACTTTTCTTATTAAATGTCCGTACTAAATCACAAAGCAAATCGATTGAATCCTGTCGCACACTGCAAATACTACTACAGTTCCAGGTGTACACAGGACCCTTAGGACGTCTTCCTAAAACCTCATTACCTAACACCTCTTCTGTCTCTGTTGTCACAAGTTTTTCTTTTTCAACTGTACATCCATCTTTCACTTCATAAGCTCGACCACTGGTGTCAACTGCATGCACCAAATCATTATCCTGGAAATAACTCTCCTCATTAAAAAATGCCTCAGAACTTGAACTATGCATCCAGTCTCCTGAGAAAACATCACAAAAATTACTACGATTAATTATTCTCTTCCATCTACTATTTGTTTTGAAATCATAAATTACCTTGTTTACCTTCCTAATTCTGTTGATTATCAAAATAAATAACTTTCGTTTAATTTCAAATGCCTAATCAATAACTTTCTCAACTTTTTTTTTCTCTTATAAAAAACCACTTTCTGTTGACCTTTGTTAATATTTTTTAACAAATTGCCAATTATCCTGTTGCGGAACATTCGTTTACGAATGTCCCTAAACTGTTCTTTCCTTCTGCTATCATGCACAGAGTTATCTCTTGCTCTAGCTGTAACATTTTTGATTGGCCCTTCCTTTCCGTTTAAATTGCTTCTCTTTTTCTGGACTGAAACATTTTCTGTAGTAATACTTTTTTTACTACAAATTTTTCTTATGAATGATTTCGTGGTCTTACCCGGTGCTTTCTTGGTGACTTGACAAGTTTTTTTTGTAGAGGACTGCTGCAGTAATTGATGGACCTGCTGTCTTTGACGTCTTGTAGCCTTTCTAATTCGATTCTTAGTTGGCATTTTCAAATTTTGAAATAATCTGCAGTTGAATCTGTGCTAAAATATAATAAAAAATGTTATTAATCACTATTACCAAACAGTAAATCAATAACAGTCATCAAAAACTTAACACCCTGCTTGTTATTTTAACATAGAATAATTTTTAGTGCATTGGCAAATTTAGAAATCACAAATAGTAGCAAAGAAATTAAATGCTTCTACATTTTACCTGTGTTGTTTTATATGTGAATCTGAACTAATTTTACGAGCATATTTGATTATTTTAATAAAGACACTACACACAAACTATTTTTGAACTTTTGTTTAATTTTAAATGAAACGGTTTACATTTTTACTACATAGGCTCAAGCAGATCAGCTTCCAACCCTATATCATACAATTCTGACAAATCAGCATTCTCATCATATTCTTCATCATCCTCAGGATTTAAATGATCTAAGGGATCTACTTCCACTGACGTTTCAATGACAAGTTCAACAATAAGATCGAGATCAACCGATTGCTCATTATCACTCATGCTTGATGTTGTCGTTATCTTTAAAAAAAGAGAACAACAATGAGATGTTGCAGACTGGATGTACCATGTTACAACGCATACCATTACAACTACCTACCATTACAACGCTACCATTACAACGCATACCATTACAACGCATAGCGCTTAGAGGTGCTGGATAGTGGTAAGTATAATTTACTATTCCAACTCCAGTCCCCGTGGACACTAGGGAAGGTGTTGGATAGTAAATTAAACTTATTCCCTATCCTAGAGCGCCCCCCAGCGCAATGCGTTGTAATGGTATGCGTTGTAAAAGTTGCGTTGTAATAGTAGGTAGTTGTAAAAGTTGCGTTGTAACAGGTGTATACCTTGCAGACTTAGACACAAATCTCAGAGACTAGAATAGTAAAATTGTTTAACAAGAGTATCATTTTGCAGCTATTATTTAGCCATGTCCAGCGATGCTGAAGAGGTGAGGCCTATGTCTAAGTCTTCAGTAAACAGGACTCATCTCTTCTTAACCTAGGATAAGCCTCACCGACTCTGTGTCCCCTGCATATACTTAAATGTATAGGGACAGATTTATGTTAACTGGCACATCCCCAGGGATGCACCAGTTAACGTGCACCACTGCTCTGCTACCCATGGTGTGGCACATTTACATTGTGGAGCACCATTGAATAAAAACAGCACAGATGCGTCACGCATCGGTGCCGCAACAGCAACACATTGCACAAGTCACGTCGTAAACACGACATGTCTACTGCAATGCACAGGAGGAAGCCACACATTGCATGGTGCTTCACTCCTTATGCCTGTTTCAAACAGCCATAAGGATTTAATTCAGGAATGCTATAAAGCTGACTCAGTGAAATCTTCTAAATTTCACTGTGTTACTTTTACAGGGCTTTCATGCAAATGAATGCCCACCCTGCAACAAAACACCTATATGAAACCTGACGCAGGTTTCATGTGGCACAGGACTTTACAGCATGACACATCTGTCTAGATGCATCAAGTTGAAAATATGTCGCCACATAGCAAATCTTTTGCACCGCCGCTGCAGAGTACAGAGGAGATAACACATGTGAAGGCCTACCAATGAAGTAAGTCATGTCCACTTCACTCTTGAACAAAGGCCAGACCTCTTTTGTGTCCGTGGACAGACCTAAACTTCATCTGCACAATGTTATTCATAAACTTAGGAAACACAGGCGATGTAATTGAAAAATGTGGAGTTTCTTTTCCTCATTGCACAATCACATCACCTGTGTTTCCTCAGTGACTTAAAATGCCCTAAGACACATGAAAGAGTTTTTTTAAAGCCTTTGCACCATTTTTGGATCACTTTTAACATGGCTATGTAAGTCAAATAATCAAAATCTAAATTTGCCAAGCACAGATGGAAGCATATTTACAAGGAACGTGCACCACGGGGAAAGGTCTTAAATTAAAATGGAAAACAAAATAACATCAGAGACACTTAAATGCCTTATAAATATGCCCCAAACAACCTATGAAGCTCTAGCAGTACATATCCAGAAATGTAATTGATTTGAAAAAAACGTTTTTAAACACAACATATAAATCAATTGTATACCTACATTCAAGAGGAAATGACTTAAAATGTCCTTAAGACACATGAAAGGGGTTTTTGATTGCCCTTGCACCATTTTTTGGGTCACTTTTAACATGGCTATGTAACTCAGAGAATCAAAATCTAAATTTGCCAAGCACAGGTGGGAGCATATTTACAAGGAACAAGCCCCACGGCGAAAGCTCTTAAATTAAAATGGGAAAAATAACATCAGAGATACTCAAATGCCTTATAAAGAAACAGACACCATTTTTTCCTTGTGATAAATTTTGAAAGCATTCCTTTTCCTCAAAAACGATTTTCAAGTAATAATTTGAAAACACTGCACAGCTCCTATGTACAAAAACACACTGACAGTGCTAATACTTCACATTATTTTCAATTACAATTTCTCAAAGAAACAAAATCTATTTGTAAAACACTTTAGACAAAGCAACATTTTAAAAACACAGCTTTCTTCATAATTTTGTCCTTAAAGCATACTATAGTCTATCTAAATTAAATAAATCTTTTCTCACCTTAGAAAATTCTTTATGAGTTTCTAAGCAGTCTCAGAAATACACCAAATTGTCTTCAGCAGAACAAAGAGTATGCACTCCAGAGGCTGCAGCTATAGAAAGCACAGAAATGCTGATATTCATCACACATATCTCTCATGTTAGCCAATCAAAACTCTTCCCTCACTTTTTTCAAATCAAAACCCTTCCCCCCTCTGCCCTCTCTGCCTTTTTTGCATAGCAACCACCTCCTGAAAGACCTCTGATGTTTGCAAGTTCACACAACAATGTTTCAATTGAACTCTGAACTCTCAGTGCACCTGCGTATCCAGTGCAATCTTTCATTAAATGTTTTTTCCTTGACCATTCAAATTACATCTTTCAAAGAACACATCCATGCACCCTAACTTTCTCTTTTCAGAAATGGAAATCCACCAATCACTGCTAGTGAATCATTAGCACTGAAACTCCACAGATTTGGTTCTTTACAAACTCCTACTGTTTCATCTGCCGTTTCATTACCACACTTCATCTGACTGCAGCAGAAACTTCTCTCACCATGTTTACTGTCTGGATTGTTGGACATAGTTACATCTACTGGGCTCAAAGGTATGCTGAGAAAAGAAATTTACCTAACCTCAATTTACAAGATGTGGAAATTAAGTGGTTTGGCCACAGAGGATTAAAATGTCACCAATTGATACCATTGGTGAAAACCTTTATGCATTTGCCAAAACCTGACCTGTTAATTGTGCACTGTAGAGGTAATGATTTGGGCACTTTGACTGGGGTAGGTCTGGAAATGCTTTTAAAAGACACCTTTGAGCAATTAATGGCACTTTTTCCTCAAACTGCCTTGGTATATTCAAATATATGCCAAAGACAGAAATGGAGGTGGTCGAACCAATTTTGTCCACAAATTGAGAAGTCGAGGAAGCATGTAAACAAATCTGTTTCAGCTTACATGAGAGCCCATGGAATGGCTCCATGTACAACAATAACTTGCGTTTTTGCATGCACGATATCTACAGAGGAGATGGAGTTCACTTCTCAGATGAGGGCAACAGAATTTTCATTTTGAATTTAAGACTGTGCATTGGTACCTACTTATAAGTACATAAATGTACCATAAACCCAAAAGCTCTTCTCAGAGCTACCCTACATCTAATCACTCAAAATTATTATTTTTCACTAACTTTTTTCACTAATTTTCAACAAACTACGCTCCCCGGAGCGCTACCCGGTACGCGAACCGGAAGCTAACCACGCGAAATTTCTTTAAAAAATGTGTTTTTTTCCGCACATATGAGCCTCCTCAACCACCCTCAGAAAACCTAGGGGGTCAAGATACGTCTACCGTGCCCCCTTCTACCCATTCTGAACACTATTTGCCCTCCATCTTGTATCTTAATTCGACTGAAACACAAAATGGTGGACTCCCGTAACGCTGCTGGTTACATACAATATTTAAAAAGACTATCATTCTTTTTTCCTCATAGTACGCTCCCCGGGCCGCTTCTCGGTTCGCGAACCGGAAGCTTCCCACGCAAAAAAAAAAAATTATTTTTTTGTTTTTGCCCCACGGGGCCCTTTTAAAGCCTCCACATCAAACCTAGGGGGTCAGGGAGGATCTACCTTGCCCCCTTATGGTCATTCCCCCCTTTGTTTTGGCCTCCTCTTGTCTCTCGATCCTACCGAGAGACAAGATGGCGGCCGCTACGGACTGTTTCGAATTTTGACAGACACCGGAGAGCCAATCAGCTTCGCTTTGCGAAGTTCCGTTACGCGTCAAGTACGCGAACCGGAGCGCTGCCCGGAGCGCTGTCACAGATATATATCTTTTTTGAACGTTAATTTATCAAAATCCACTGGAGGACATATATTGAGACCTAGCAAAGGCACATCGGGCTAACAGTCCCTACAATTTTGCCAAGTTTCGTGCAAATCCATTCAGCCGTTCGGGCTAAAAGTGAGGCCAACCGCCCTATGGAAATTAACATGGGAAAAACGCGTTTTGGGACCCCCCTTTTTTCTCGGCCCCCCCTTGACGACCCCCCCCCAAATTTTCAGGGGCTGCTCAGAAACAGAATGTGCCATTTTCCTGAAAATTTCAGCCAATTCCGTCCACAAACACCAAAGTTATTAGACATAGAATTTTCAAAAATCCCATAGAGAAAAAGTCCTAACTATATATACCTACTGGCGACCGCCAGTAGGTAATATATATATAGATATATATATATATATATATATATATATATATATATATATATATATATATATATATATATATATATATATATATATATATATATATATATATATATATATCCAAAACCATTTCCCACAGGGGAAACAACGGGTGGCACAGCCAGCTCGGATTTAAAACAGCAATCCTTTTATTTTTGTAACTTCAAACAGGGCAACAGCGCATTGATCTACGCGTTTCGGTGTCACTCCACCTTGTTCACGATCACCGGGTTTGCCTTACCCTTAAACATATATACACATTTTTTCAAAGTTTGGCATATCCTGTCACATGTTAAGCTAAGGATTCTGGTCCTTGTAGTTTCACCAATTGTTTGTGACAAAAATCATAATTTTAAATGTGCACCGCACTCATAACATGGCCGGGAAAAAATGTAGCAGAAGAGGAAAAAGGAGCAAGTGGCGGAACAGAGAGAACAGGAGTGGAGACCCGAACCATGAGGCAGAGACGGAAATAATGGATGAACTACAAGTAATAAATCTATCAGAAAGACGATTGACAACAACAGAAACATCCCTACTAAAGAGGGGAATAAACTTTTGTCCTAAAAGCCACATGAACGTGGCGCAGGTGAGAATTGACCTATACCTGTACATCAGGAAAATCAAGCTAGCAAAAGCCCTCAGAGAAAAAACTTTGAAAGAACAAAATACCATCCAAGCTGAAACAACAGAAGGAAATGTACAACTCAAAGATGCAGAAGGCTTTCTGACGCTGATGAACATAACTCAAGACCCTATGCAAGAAGTAACTCTATCACAAGCGGTAACACAATGTGGGGCAGGACTAAGTGGGAAAAAACCAAAACCAAAATTACAAAAATAAAAGGATTGCTGTTTTAAATCCGAGCTGGCTGTGCGACCCGTTGTTTCCCCTGTGGGAAATGGTTTTGGATATAATGAGCGGCTTGGTTCTGCTGCTGGATACCGCACATGTGTGAGCACTGCGTGAACTCCCGAAAAGGAACCGTTGTGGTGGAGATATATATATATATGTATATATATCATACAACGAACCGCTGCTGCCGCTTCCACTCGCCCTGGGTGCCTCCCTGCACAGGTGGTGAGCCGCGTTTGCATGCAGGTACCGCCGTAGACCAGAATTTTGTCAGGCGACACAAACAGGAGCAAACAAGAGGATTTGTGATAAGAGCTTACTTTAATCAAGTGTATCCCCCTCAGCGCTGACAGACACGTCTCGCCATTACAGCTTTGTCAATGTCAGTTTGTTCATAAAAACACCACCATTTTTAAAGTGAAAAAAGTGAAAGTGACTACTAATAGACATAGAAGGTGGTCTAACACATACGTAATTCATTGATTCTGTGGCGGCCATCTTAAAGCCTGTTGCAGTGCCATAGAAAATATTAACTATACATTTTAACAATATAATTCATGATGTCTCCACATTACATTTCAACCACTATACATGACAATCAAGATAATTCCCAATAGTGTGTGCAAGTAGGCTATTTATACAAACCACATACCAGCAATTGGGCCTTGAAAGCCGACATAAATGAATTGTCATAAGCTTCTCTATTTATATATCATGCCCTTGGCTTGCGAGGCTTATGCATTGAATATGCATTCTGTTTATGGTTGCTTTATATCGCCCTGAATGGGCATATGATTGTGGTATGTGGAGACAAACAATCATATATCTGAGCGACAAGAGTATGCATTATTGATTATGTCCTTTTATCCCTTTCCCAATTAATCCCTGAATGGACGATTTATCATATTGTTGGTGGAGTAAACACAGGTGTGAATATTTTCCTAGGAAAAACATGCTCCCTACCATTAGATCATCATTTGTTTCACTCTTTTCTCCTTTTCTTCATGTTTACAGACATGCTAGATATATTTCATTAATTTTCAGAGGTGCAATGTAGCAGTAAAAACCCTTTAGTCCAAATGTGTCCACAACTCTTGGTCATTATTCAAGCACAGCGTAGCCATTGTACCAAGCTCTATAATGTATTTGGACTCCAATGAGCGTCATTTCCTAACTCTATCCCCTCCTCTCTCATTTTTGGGAATTTGGTCCAGGAAATAGAATTTTAAGAAATCACGATTACTCTGATGGACAGTCTCATAATGACGAGCCACTGGATAGGTGCTGTCCTTTTTGGCTATTGCGCGTATATGCTCCAGAATACGCTTCTTTGCAGGGTGAATAATACTCCCTATTTACTTTTTTTGACAGGGACACTCTAAGCAGTATATTGTAAACTCAGAGTTGCAATTAAGCAAACATTTTATTTTCTTGGTCGATTTACACCCATTCCCCTGTGTCTCATAGGTACTCTTCTTATGACAAAATTTGCAGGCTTTGCAATGTAAACATGGAAAAAATCCCACGATTGGCTCTTCTCATTGTACATTGGACGCATAATGACTTGAGACTAAATGATCTTTGATGGATTTTGCTCTTCTGTATGTGATGAGTGGATGCACCGAAATTACACTTTTCATGATATTATCTGTTTTGAGTATATGCCAGTTTTTCTTAAACATCTGAACAATCTTAGAGGATTGTGTGTTAAAACGTGTTATCATACGTACTGGTTCTACTCCTTCCAAAGTATTATCAGTCTGCTTACTTTTGGGAATCAACAATTCCAGTCTAAGTTACTTTTGTACCCTGTTATCTGCCTGCGGAGGATATTATCAGAATAGCTCTAGTTCTAAATCGATTCAATGCTTCCTTCTTGGCTGTTTCATATTCCTCATCTGTTGAACAATTATGTTTAAAATGCAGCAATTCCCCATAGGTGATATTGCTGACCATGCTTCTAGGGTGAAAACTTTTAGCATGCAACACAGCATTACCGGCAGTAGGTTTCCTATAAAGCCGGGTTAGGATTTTCAGGTTTTCCCATAGACTTCTAGATCTAAATGCACAACTTGGGTATTGCTGATATGGCCACTAAATTTTAGGTTGAGATTATTAGTATTTAAAACTGATATATATTCCTCGGCTGAGGAACGTACGATAAATAAATCATCAATATAGCAGGCCCAAAATATCACTTTGTCCAACCATTTTTCTGGGGTATCCCTCCCTCCCACGTGCTTCTATGGTTTTGTACGAGTGAAATCTCCAACTAACTATAACGTCCCTGAAACCTATGATTTTTTTCAGTGAATATATATAATATATATATATATATATATACAGACAAAACTTCACAGGAAAAGCACTGCGGGCAATTCCATCTTGCATGCCCGCAGTGCCCACCCCCCACATACCATCAATAGCATACCTCCGGGAGAATTTGTTCGCATCAAACGTATTTGTAGTAGTCCAGACACCACCAACCAGTGTTTATTGGAATCTAGGGCAAGATTCCTCAGGCGAGGTTACAACCGAGGTATTCTAGATCGGGCTCTTGCTAAAGCGCTAGCTCGTCATCGTGAGGAACTTCTTATTTCAAAAATTAAAACCATCCCTGATTCCGCCACTATGGGCTCAATTCGTTTTATCACCACCTACTGTTCCCAGATATCTAAATGAAGTAAGATCATCAGATCAGAGTGGCCTATAGTATTAACAGATGTGATTTTAGGTCAATTTTTGCCTAAATTGCCGGCCATCACCTATAGGAGGGCTCCCTCTATGAAAGACTCTTTAGATAGAACCCAACCTGAGCTTCCACCTAAAACTACCTGGCACAACAAACCAGGTTTTTATAGGTGTACTTCATGCCGTGCTTGTACCTTTGCTGTCAATGGTACACATTACACTTCTGCTTTCAATGAGAGACCTATTCCAATAAAAGAACATCTCACATGTCGCAGTGACTATGTAGTTTATCAACTTACCTGCACATGTTCACTCTCCTACATTAGAAGTACTAAATTGCAAGCCAACCAACGGATATTGCAACATATCCGAGCCATAGTAAACTCTGATATGAATTATCCAGTGGCTCGCCACTTCAAAGCAGTTCATGATAAAAAATTGAAAGATCTGAAATATACTTTATTGTGTTCTGTAGCTAATCCAGGCAGGGGTGGTAACCGTGAGAAACTGTTGCGTCAAAGAGAAGCGTTTTTCATTCTATTGCTCGACACCAAATCTCCTAACAGGTTATATGCTTTTGATGAATTACATCACTTTCTGTTATGGCCGAGATACCCGCCACCCCCTCTCAACACAATCCCCAAAAGGAGTGAAACCGGAAACAGTTCTTGAAGTTTTTGGAAGTGGGATGGAGTGACCATCCCGGCCGTATTTATTAAAACAAAATTAAAACATTAAACGTTTCATGTTATGTACAATTTCATTACCATATTGCGATGTTTGGCTAACCTTAACAGATTCTCTAATACAGAGGTTCTCCTAGCCGAACTAGCAACCTACAAAACATTTCTTGACATATCGAAATTGTACAACCTAACGTTTAAGGGCCAACGGCAAGGTCATAACCGGTGTCAAGATCCCTAACCAGACTTACCCCTCCCACTTGGGATGGGCGACAGCACGGAGGCGTACCTCAAGTGCAACTACTACCAATTTCCCTTGACTTGACGGGGGCACCTAAAACTCGACGCCAGTTAAAGGTCGTTCGAATACTCGTGTGAGGTATCTAGAAGGTATCGTGGCCCTTATCCCAACCCCACACAACTTACCGCATCTGCCGTCGCAGATGTCACTGGCCCCGGGAAATTCCCCAGGAGGGGGCTGTAACCCCTCCTACAAAGGAAGGGGCCTTGACCGCCTTTCCTTTACTTCCGGCGACCCATCCTTAGAAGGGACCGCCTCCCCATTGAGGGGCCAATGGCCACCTCTCCCGAGCGCTCCCATCCGTGTTGGGTGACGCCCACTCATAGGGATCTACTAATTAGTGCTCACCGATCATGACCTTACCGCCTACCAAAATAAATACGACAGTGCAAATTAACCTAAGAATACCTTGGCCACTATGACCGAAAGAGCATACATCAAAATTCAACACTAAACTGAATATCTTTAATGGCAAACGTACTCAACAACGACCATTCTTTATTAACTCAAAATCAACATGGCACTACAACCTGTAAACGCAAACAAACAAAATTAATCAACTTTATTATACACAACTGGCTGTCTTCAGGGGCTGGTGGGTGGGTCAAAATTGGCTCTTCGTTCTGTCCCGAGCTCACGTGCAGCGAGGAGGTGCAGCTTCAGAGCACAAGAACAAAAGGATGTCTTCTGGTCTTGCGTCCCTTTTTATCCGTCTTCAGGGCGGGCGTATACCCGCCCCTGCCTGCCCCTGAGGGCGTGGCTGGCTGCGTCGGTGTCTAGGCCAGCCCACTCTAGGGCGGGAACGAGCGCGCCCCAGCTACGCCGCTTCGGGCATACCAGCTGAGACGCGCCTCCCGCCCAAAATGGCTTCCCGGGGGGATCGAGGCACTCGGCCATACGTTCGGGGGGACCGATTCGGTCGCCCCTTTCCATATGGCCGAGATACCCGCCACCCCCTCTCAACACAATCCCCAAAAGGAGTGAAACCGGAAACAGTTCTTGAAGTTTTTGGA
Source organism: Lissotriton vulgaris (assembly GCF_964263255.1). Classification (NCBI taxonomy): domain Eukaryota; kingdom Metazoa; phylum Chordata; class Amphibia; order Caudata; family Salamandridae; genus Lissotriton; species Lissotriton vulgaris. The sequence goes on from NC_141695.1 coordinate 1,312,902,390, forward strand.
AGTGGGATGGAGTGACCATCCCGGCCGTATTTATTAAAACAAAATTAAAACATTAAACGTTTCATGTTATGTACAATTTCATTACCATATTGCGATGTTTGGCTAACCTTAACAGATTCTCTAATACAGAGGTTCTCCTAGCCGAACTAGCAACCTACAAAACATTTCTTGACATATCGAAATTGTACAACCTAACGTTTAAGGGCCAACGGCAAGGTCATAACCGGTGTCAAGATCCCTAACCAGACTTACCCCTCCCACTTGGGATGGGCGACAGCACGGAGGCGTACCTCAAGTGCAACTACTACCAATTTCCCTTGACTTGACGGGGGCACCTAAAACTCGACGCCAGTTAAAGGTCGTTCGAATACTCGTGTGAGGTATCTAGAAGGTATCGTGGCCCTTATCCCAACCCCACACAACTTACCGCATCTGCCGTCGCAGATGTCACTGGCCCCGGGAAATTCCCCAGGAGGGGGCTGTAACCCCTCCTACAAAGGAAGGGGCCTTGACCGCCTTTCCTTTACTTCCGGCGACCCATCCTTAGAAGGGACCGCCTCCCCATTGAGGGGCCAATGGCCACCTCTCCCGAGCGCTCCCATCCGTGTTGGGTGACGCCCACTCATAGGGATCTACTAATTAGTGCTCACCGATCATGACCTTACCGCCACAGGCCCGGATAGTTGACCGGCTATCCGGGCCCCCCACAAAACTCCTAGCTAAAGGTCATGTTCCAACGTTTTTAACCATGCTAAGAAATCTCCTATGAGTAACTCATTTCCCACCCGAGACAAATGCACACCATCCCCCAGATACATACTGTCATCATTAATACAACCGTGCGAGATAGAATGCAATGTCCTGGAACGGAACAACCTACCCATTTTGTTATTAAGTTTCCTAACAGAATGGTTCAAAGCAGGGATCGAAATAGCCCCCCGCCACACTTTTCGTGGGATCATATGAGACCACGCAATTATGCACCCCGGAACTTTCCTCGCCAACCAACTTACAGTGGAAAGCATTGCCTCCAGGAGAAGTCGTCTACCGGTGGTGACCAAATCATTGCCCCCTAAATGTACTATGACTATAGACGGCGGTGACCTCATCCGCCCTAACAAACCCTCAAAGTAAGCCTGAAACTGGTCAATACAGAGACCGCCCCTTCCGTAGAAGGACATCCTGTACCCGTATTCCCCAGCTACGTGAATCATGTCACCTGCTTCGAATACGTCTGCGGCACGCCTCACGTATGAGTGGCCCACGACCCACACCTCCTTTCTCACAGCCGGTGATGTCTGACCGCTGGCCCGGTGTTGGGTCGACTGCATAGTCCGCCCCGCCTCGAAGGCTTGCGTAACTGAAAACCAAACAAAAGACAAGAAGCGTGAGTACATTATTACAGCTTCACAACATGTGCAACCGCACATACCTCTTATAACAATTGGAGGACCAACGCCCCACTCGTTTTACTTGTTCCACATTAAGACCCCTGGCTGCAGCTTCAGTGGCAGCCCCTATCCGAAAGGAATGGGTCCCAAACTCACCCGGGTCCAAGCCCGCTGCGGTAATCGACATCGCGAGCACCCGCTGAAACTGAAACTTTGTCAGTGGGGTGGCGTCCGCGTGTCTCAACATTGTCCCCCCCCATGATGCCACCCTTCGTGCTAGGTAATCCTCTAAACACCTCACCGGACACATGGAAGACCCTGGAATCCTGCGAATGACTATGCAGTCTCCCACCCCACTTTGATCGGTTTTTGACTTGACAAAGGATACCGTCATAGTCTCACCCCTGATCTGAACGTGTTCCCGGCACAAACCCCCCGCCACATCCCGCTTGCTCCTTGCCACCAGCTCACTTATCCTCATAGCCCCGTGAAACGCAAGCGTAAAAGCGGCTCGGAACAAACAGGCCTCGAACTGAGACGAGCATATGTCGGGGAGTGTGGCCAGCAACTGGGACAACCTATCCAGACCTATCGGGCGCCTCTCATCTACTCTGCGACCCTCAAGGCGTTGCCACCCACGCAGCGCTTTCTGTACAGCAAAAGACGCTGTCGGGTCCTGGATATTATGAGCCCTGGCAACAAAGGAGATGGCAGCACGATGCCTCTGGGCTGTAGCCACCGACTTCCCAGCCTTACGCAAGGACATCAGAAAATGTACTACCCAATCCTCATGCCCCCAAAGTCCCCCTCTCTCAGTCCCCAAAAAGGCCAAATAAGCCCGAAACGCCCCTTCGTATGCCTTCCTCGTCCTTGGTGCTAGACTCTCTCCCACGAGGTAACGAAGTTCGGGGCACCGAGAGACCAGAGAGCTTCAGGAAAGGGTGCTGGCTCGGGGTCCGCTGAGGGAAGGAAACCCGAGAAAGCCTGCATTTGAAAACGAGACAGTGCATCAGCAGCCTGATTCATCACCCCCGGGACATGTTTTGCTCTGAATACCACGTTCAGTTGCATACACAGTAAGACAATTTCTTTAAGCAGCCTCAAAATCATTTTACAACGTGCTGCCTGACTATTGATGCATTCTACAACGGTCATATTGTCAGACCAAAATATGACAGAATGATTTTTGAATCCATCGGGCCAGGATCTGAGGGCCACCAAAATAGGAAATAGCTCAAGGAAAGCAATATTACTCGTCAGCCCCTCATCGTGCCACCATGTTGGCCACTTTTGTGCCGACCATTTTGTGCCGAAGATGGCGCCGAAACCCATGCTTCCCGCTGAATCCGTCCATAGACCAAGCTCTTCAGAGGACAAGGCCGGTTTGTTCCAGACGACTCGACCATTGAAATCCGCCAAAAATGCTAACCAAATACGCATGTCTTGGCGGACCTCGGCCGATAACCTCGTGCGATGGTGACCCTCCTTTAGGCCGACCATCGCCTGTGCAATCGAACGGGAGAAGGGGCGGGCCATCGGGATCACCCTTAAGGCAAAATTCAACTTCCCCACCAATTGCTGCAATTGATGCAGCGTAACTTTAGATGCAGTGATACACATTTGCAGGGCTGTCTTGAATTTCGATACTTTGGAAGCTGGTAAACGAAAACAACCCTCACTAGAGTCCAACTCGATCCCGAGGAACTCGAGGCAAGTCGTGGGACCCACAGTTTTACCTGGTGCCAACGGCACGCCAAATTGATTCATTAAAACACAAAATTCAGTCAAGGCCCGGGCACATTCATCATCCCCAGCGGCCCCAAGGAACAGAAAGTCATCGAGGTAATGCATCACATTCCGAAAACCTGTTTTCTTCGTGTAAACCCATTGCAGAAAACTACTGAATTTCTCGAAATAAGCACAAGATATCGAGCACCCCATCGGCATACACCTGTCCATGTAATACAAACCTTGAAACATGAATCCCAACAAACGTTGGTCTTCCGGGTATACCGGGAGCAAACGGAACGCTGACTCGATATCTGATTTCGCCATCAGCGTCCCGGGCCCCAGGCGATTCAAAATGGCTACGGCCTCATCGAATGATGCGTACCGCACCGAACACATTTCTGGATTAATTGCATCGTTTACAGAAAGGCCATGAGGGGCTGATAAATTGTGAATCAATCGAAACTCACCCGGGTCCTTCTTGGGGACCACCCCTAAAGGAGAACAAACAAAGTTCGGCACCGGGGGGACAGGAAACGGGCCGGCAACCCGACCTCGGGTAACCTCTTTCCGGATCTTATCCTGTACTACAGTAGTATGCTGCAAGACGGAAAGTTGATTTTTGCACGTCCCGACACCCTGAAAGTTACCCACCGGGATGCGGAAACCATATGAAAAACCGTTTCGTAGCACCCCAGCAGAAGTACGATCTGGGTATTCGCTGAGCCAGGGAATCATCGCCAGGGTATCAATCGGGGTTGGTAAAGGCGCCCCTCGGACTATATTAGACCTGTTTAGCGCCCCCTCTACCCCCATTTTCACCCGATTTGGCTCTGCACGAGGACTCAGGATGGGGTGCCCCACAACCACTACATTCGTGTTTGAACTTACAAGATCCCGGGGGCCTAGTACATTTGCTTCTGTTGAAATTGAAACAGAACCCCCTCTTCCCTGTATTGCCGGCGGGTCTCGGGTAATCGTCTGTACCCGTACCCGACCGAAAGGGCGTCCCCCCATTTTGGCGGGAGGACTCACTAACAGCACTCCCCACCAACGGCACTTTCAACATCCCCGACTCTTTCATCTTATTCCATGTTAAAGAATCGTAACAGTCCCAGGTTAAACTTTTGTTATGCTCCATCGCTTTCCTGAAAAGGTTGTCATAACAAAACCATTGGTTACCTTGGTGTGATGTCGAGTACCCCATAATTCGTGACTGATATACTGGAAATTCAGGGAGCAAATCAGGCCTACGTTCCCCCAAAATTGCCGTAAAAATTCCCCAAGCATTACCCCAGTTACCAATATTTTCATTCACTTTAAAGGCGGCCATTTTTGCGCGCCAAACACTCGGATGCATCAGATCCTTTTGACCCTTAACAGTTTCGACCTCATAGTGATCAACGAGCAGGGAGAAAATGTTAACGTATTCCCCCGCCCAAATCTTTTCCTTTATTGGCAAAGGAACATGTTGCCCCAATTTTTCTCTACGAGAGGGTGTTGACTCATCCCTTGCAATCGGCAATGGCCGCTTACCTGCACCGGACGCTGCTTCCGTCCCTCATGGCTTGTCTATCGCCGCATCCGGCGCGGGCACCTTGGCTGTATCACGTTTCTCGCGCAACTGCTTTATGAGTGCTTGCGCTTCGGTAGCCATGGCGCCCCCATTACCGTCCCCCAACCATGCTGCTAACTGTGCCGCCAACTCGGGAGGCATATCTTCGGCAGACGTCGGGGTGACTACCACGGGAATCGGATTCCCCTCATCCGGTACCGGGGCCGGTACCGGGGCTGGCGCCTCGAGCGGGGAACAGGGAACCGGGACGTCTCCCCCGACCGGCCCCCTTCTCGGCCTCTTTGGCTTCCCTCCGGCCGGTGGACGCCCCGATTCCTCCTCGCCGTCTCGCTCCGCCAACCGCTTCTTAATTTCGGACATGTCCTTCATGAGGGCCCGAACCAACTGGTCAGTCGACATTCTCTTCGCGCCTTTCTTGGGCATCTTTCAGACGAAGTATCTAGAAGACAAAAAGAAAGATTAAAAACGCTCAAAATTGGCTCTTCGTTCTGTCCCGAGCTCACGTGCAGCGAGGAGGTGCAGCTTCAGAGCACAAGAACAAGAGGATGTCTTCTGGTCTTGCGTCCCTTTTTATCCGTCTTCAGGGCGGGCGTATACCCGCCCCTGCCTGCCCCTGAGGGCGTGGCTGGCTGCGTCGGTGTCTAGGCCAGCCCACTCTAGGGCGGGAACGAGCGCGCCCCAGCTACGCCGCTTCGGGCATACCAGCTGAGACGCGCCTCCCGCCCAAAATGGCTTCCCGGGGGGATCGAGGCACTCGGCCATACGTTCGGGGGGACCGATTCGGTCGCCCCTTTCCAAATGTGCGTTTATCTGCTTAACCATTGTTTGATAGTTATTCCCCTTATGCTTCATTTTCTAGATATCTGCTTACGACATGTTTACATATGCTTGATGAGCACTTGCTGTGGTTCAGTGGTATTCATAATTTTCATATACAGGTTTTCAAAGGAGTTTCCTATCGCCTAAATGTATTCCATGTATATATACAGGTTTTCAAAGGAGTTTCCTATCGCCTAAATGTATTCCATGTATCTAACATCTGAATATGAGGTATTTTTAAGCACTTGCACTTTAGCATTCAAGCACTTTGAGACATAGGTTTACACTTTTAACATTTGGGCCTGCATATATGGTTTTTTAACCATATCTTGCACTTGCAATATACATTTTCTCCAGGTTATACTTTTTAATGAAATTATAACAGAGTAAATAAGGAATACATATGTTGTGGTTATATTCCATAATTTATTGGATGATGATGTCACGGGAAACAACTTGTTCACTGAAATTGATTTGACTTGTATTTGTTTGTTTACATTTTGACATCTGGCCTTTCCATCTGACTTGAGCACTATGCTTTTACTGTGTCTCTTTGTTTAAACATCTCAAATCACTTTAGCTCTTATTGTCAACATTGTGTTACATTGCTGCTTGTTTGCTTTATTGTGACCCTTGCGTCCTGTTTCTTTAGGCGCTTGGGCTTTTATTCACCATTTATTGCACTGCCTACTCCTGACGCGTCATGTGACCAAGCTCCGTCCGCGGAGCGAAACGCGTCAGGGAGGGCACTTGCTCTGACACTTTTGAAAAATAAAATATGCACTGCTGGCACTTGGACTAGTGTGATGGCTTTACTGATGATTTAACATCTGACATCCATTTGTTCTTTGGAGAGGAGGTCTGCGCCTGCTTTAACCGCTGCAAGAAGCGGTTGGGATCCTTCTTTTTATATATATATATATATATGAAAGAAACCTCTGTCTCGCTCGTGCTGCAGCCTTTCACACAGCCTCGAACAGGAACAGGCCTGAACCCAGTATATATATATATATATATATATATTATTCACAAAAAGCTCCACGCTTAAGGCAGCACACATGACTAAGATGCTTGTTAGCATTGAAACGCGTTGGGAAGGAAAGAGACAGCTGTGCAATCATGCCGCTTTCTGAAATAAAAAGTTTTGTGAAACTCACCTTCGTGGAGTGCTGCCTTAAGCGTGGAGCTTTTTGTGAATAATTTAAGCGCGGCCTCTCCTGCCGTAGGAGGCTAGCACCGCCACTGAACTGGACTTTGTTCTGAAGGGCTGAGGAATGCACGCAAGCCCTTACAGCACGAGGGTGTCAAAGAAATAAAGCGGGTGAGCGGCACAGAAACCCACTGAAGGGAAGTAAAAGAATGCTGAAAATCGGCTCAAGTTTGGCGGAACACTGGCCATACTGAAATGGGATAATTGGGACTTCTACTCCTGGCGTATTGTTTACTGGTGAACAAACGCCAATAAAGGGATTGAATGCAGAGGTCCGGTCCAGGTCTTGCCACAAGCCGCCCCATGACTAAGATGCTTGTTAGCATTGAAACGCGTTGGGAAGGAAAGAGACAGCTGTGCAATCATGCCGCTTTCTGAAATAAAAAGTTTTGTGAAACTCACCTTCGTGGAGTGCTGCCTTAAGCGTGGAGCTTTTTGTGAATAATTTAAGCGCGGCCTCTCCTGCCGTAGGAGGCTAGCACCGCCACTGAACTGGACTTTGTTCTGAAGGGCTGAGGAATGCACGCAAGCCCTTACAGCACGAGGGTGTCAAAGAAATAAAGCGGGTGAGCGGCACAGAAACCCACTGAAGGGAAGTAAAAGAATGCTGAAAATCAGCTCGAGTTTGGCGGAACACTGGCCATACTGAAATGGGATAATTGGGACTTCTACTCCTGGCGTATTGTTTACTGGTGAACAAACGCCAATAAAGGGATTGAATGCAGAGGTCCGGTCCAGGTCTTGCCACAAGCCGCCCCATGACTAAGATGCTTGTTAGCATTGAAACGCGTTGGGAAGGAAAGAGACAGCTGTGCAATCATGCCGCTTTCTGAAATAAAAAGTTTTGTGAAACTCACCTTCGTGGAGTGCTGCCTTAAGCGTGGAGCTTTTTGTGAATAATTTAAGCGCGGCCTCTCCTGCCGTAGGAGGCTAGCACCGCCACTGAACTGGACTTTGTTCTGAAGGGCTGAGGAATGCACGCAAGCCCTTACAGCACGAGGGTGTCAAAGAAATAAAGCGGGTGAGCGGCACAGAAACCCACTGAAGGGAAGTAAAAGAATGCTGAAAATCGGCTCGAGTTTGGCGGAACACTGGCCATACTGAAATGGGATAATTGGGACTTCTACTCCTGGCGTATTGTTTACTGGTGAACAAACGCCAATAAAGGGATTGAATGCAGAGGTCCGGTCCAGGTCTTGCCACAAGCCGCCCCATGACTAAGATGCTTGTTAGCATTGAAACGCGTTGGGAAGGAAAGAGACAGCTGTGCAATCATGCCGCTTTCTGAAATAAAAAGTTTTGTGAAACTCACCTTCGTGGAGTGCTGCCTTAAGCGTGGAGCTTTTTGTGAATAATTTAAGCGCGGCCTCTCCTGCCGTAGGAGGCTAGCACCGCCACTGAACTGGACTTTGTTCTGAAGGGCTGAGGAATGCACGCAAGCCCTTACAGCACGAGGGTGTCAAAGAAATAAAGCGGGTGAGCGGCACAGAAACCCACTGAAGGGAAGTAAAAGAATGCTGAAAATCGGCTCGAGTTTGGCGGAACACTGGCCATACTGAAATGGGATAATTGGGACTTCTACTCCTGGCGTATTGTTTACTGGTGAACAAACGCCAATAAAGGGATTGAATGCAGAGGTCCGGTCCAGGTCTTGCCACAAGCCGCCCCATGACTAAGATGCTTGTTAGCATTGAAACGCGTTGGGAAGGAAAGAGACAGCTGTGCAATCATGCCGCTTTCTGAAATAAAAAGTTTTGTGAAACTCACCTTCGTGGAGTGCTGCCTTAAGCGTGGAGCTTTTTGTGAATAATATATATATATATATATATATATATATATATATATATATATATATATATATATATATATATATATATATATATATATATATATATATATATATTACCTACTGGCGATAGCCAGTAGGTATATATAGTTAGGATTTTTTCTCTATGGAACTTTTGAAAATTCTATGCCTAATAACTTTGGCGTTTGTGGACGGAATTGGCTGAAATTTTCAGGAAAATGGCACATTTTGTTTCTGAGCAGCTCCTGGAAATTTGGGGGGGGTTCGTCAAGGGGGGGCTGAGAAAAAAGGGGGGTCCCAAAACACGTTTTCCCATGTTAATTTCCATAGGGCGGTTGGCCTCACTTTTAGCCCGAACGGCTGAATGGATTTCCACGAAACTTGGCAAAATTGTAGGGACTGTTAGCCCGATGTGCCTTTGCTAGGTCTCAATATATGTGCTTCAGTGGATTTTGAGAAATTAACGTTTAAATCAAGATATATATCTGTAACAGCGCTCCGGGCAGCGCTCCGGTTCGCGAACTTTTCGCGTATCGGAACTTTGCGAAGCGAAGCTGATTGGCTCTCCGGTGTCTGTCAACATTCTAAACAGTCCGGAGCGGCCGCCATCTTGTCTCTCGGTAGGATCGAGAGACAAGAGGAGGCCAAAACAAAGGGGGAAATGAAGGAAAGGGGGCAAGGTAGACCCCTTCTGACCCCCTAGGATTGATGAGGGGGATATTATAGAGCCACGCCGGGCCCCCAAAAAAAAAAAAAACATTCCGATTTTTTTCGCCGTAGAGACGCGTCTTGGTTCGCGAACCGGGCAGCTAACCGGGCAGCTAACCAGGAAGCTAACCGGCAGTGTAACCCAAAAAAAAAAAAAAAAAAAATCCGATTTTTTTCGCCGTAGAGACGCGTCTTGGTACGCGCACCGGGCAGCTAACCGGGCAGCTAACCGGGAAGCTAACCGGCAGTGTAACCCAAAAAAAAATCCGATTTTTTCGCCGTAGAGACGCGTCTTGGTACGCGAACCGGGCAGCTAACCGGGCAGCTAACCGGGAAGCTAACCGGCAGTGTAACGGGAGTCTGAGGAGTAGCTGATTGGCTGTCAATATTGTAAACAGTCCGGAGCGGCCGCCATCTTGTCTCTCGGTAGGATCGAGAGACAAGAGGAGGCCAAAACAAAGGGGGAAATGAAGGAAAGAGGGCAAGGTAGACCCCTTCTGACCCCCTAGGATTGATGAGGGGGATATTATAGAGCCACGCCGGGCCCAAAAAAAAAAAAAAAAATTCCGATTTTTTCGCCGTAGAGACGCGTCTTGGTACGCGAACCAGGCAGCTAACCGGGCAGCTAACCGGGAAGCTAACCGGCAGTGTAACCCAAAAAAAAAAAAAAAATCCGATTTTTTCGCCGTAGAGACGCGTCTTTGTACGCGAACCGGGCAGCTAACCGGGCAGCTAACCGGGAAGCTAACCGGCAGTGTAACGGGAGTCTGAGGAGTAGCTGATTGGCTGTCAATATTGTAAACAGTCCGGAGCGGCCGCCATCTTGTCTCTCGGTAGGATCGAGAGACAAGAGGAGGCCAAAACAAAGGGGGAAATGAAGGAAAGAGGGCAAGGTAGACTCCTTCTGACCCCCTAGGATTGATGAGGGGGATATTATAAAGCCACGCGGGGCCAAAAAAAAACAAAAAAAAAATCCGATTTTTTCGCCGTAGAGACGCGTCTTGGTACGCGAACTGGGCAGCTAACCGGGCAGCTAACCGGGAAGCTAACCGGCAGTGTAACGGGAGTCTGAGGAGAAGCTGATTGGCTGTTATCATTGTAAACAGTCTGGAGCGGCCGCCATCTTGTCTCTCTGTGGGATCGAGAGACAAGAGGTGGAAAAAAAAAGGTGTAAATGAATGAAAGGGGTAAGGCAGACCCCTCCTGAACCCCTAGGATTGATGAGGGGGCTATTAAAGTTCCCTGGGGGGTGAAAAAAAAAAAATTTGCGATTTTTCGCGGTAAAGGTGCTTCCTGGTACGTTAACCAGGCAGCTAACCGGCAGCGTAACGGGAGTCCGACATATTGTGTTTTTTGAACGTTTGTGATATGTGCACGTGTGGATTTGATCTAATTAAGGTTAAAAAAATATATATATATCTTTAAGCGTGTTCTGGCGCGCTTACGTTTTGGGTTTGGTTTGCGCTGCAGAGACGATACGTCACGGTTATGCGATGCATCATGAGGCGTCTCACGGGCTACGTGATACGTCACTTAATAAAGAATATATTTTACAGCTATAGATATTAGCTTTTAAAAAACCAATGAAATTCACAGAAAAAACCATAGGTTATAGACCATATATAGTTAGGAATTTGCATTTACAAAACCTTGAAAATTCACTGAAAAAACCATAGGTTATAGACCATATATAGTTAGGGATTAGCATTTAAAAAACCTTATTTTATTTGCACAAAACCATTGAAATTCCATATATAGTTAGTTGCACTAACTATATATCGCGGACCCGCAATCCACTGCTAATGATGTCACATATTACATCATTCATGACATGGTCAGTGACATCACTGATGACATCACTGATGATATCCCAAATGACATCACTGATGACATCACTGATGACATCTCAAATGACATCACTGATGACATCACTGACATCTCATTTGACATTACTGATTACATCACTGATGATATCATTTATGTGATAATACATCTTCAGACTCTAATATAACCTTAGATACACTCAGTGTAAACAGGCATTCACAGACTGTCACACATCCATGGAGTTACTCACACACCTAGTCAGTCATGCAAAGAATCAATCACATCTCCATTTCCTTAACTATACAGTTATACACACCTTACTTATTCAAACATATACTAACACATATTTACTCTCGTATACAATCCTTGATACAAGTTCACAATGATTCATACAGCCACTCTCACATTCACTGGCTCTTATGTTCAGTTATTTATATATGTCAACTCTCACATGGAGTGTGTTTTACATATGTACTTACTTTGACATGTAGAACTGAGATATCCATTCACTCACCAATATACTCATGCACACAGTCAACTGTCCATACAGCTGTTTCTACATGCACTTTTGAACCCATACACCTAGGGAATCAACTGCTCACACATCTATGCACAGAGTTATACACCTCCCAGCCACCCACACACATACTCAGTCTCCCATACAAATACTTGGGCAACCATTCAATAACCCATATAGTTACAGATATAGCTACTGATTTAAACATGCAGCAGTTTACAGAAGAACATAAATAATGATTGCCAAATTAAGACACTTTAATCACTAACCCATGCACTCAGTGAGACACATTTAATCATTCTCTCATACAGTCAGTCATGCACCTACTAAATCCTTCATCCAGACACTTATACATCCACTCATTCTTCAATATGTAAGACATATTTTAACTTTACAGAAACATACAGTCACTGGGTGTTGTCATCAGTGATGTCATTTGAGATGTCATCAGTGATGTCATCAGTGATGTCACTGACCATGTCATGAATGATGTAATATGTGACATCATTAGCAGTGGATTGCGGGTCCGCGATATATAGTTAGTGCAACTAACTATATATGGAATTTCAATGGTTTTGTGCAAATAAAATAAGGTTTTTTAAATGCTAATCCCTAACTATATATGGTCTATAACCTATGGTTTTTTCAGTGAATATATATATATATATATATATATATATATATATATATATATATATATATATATATATATATATATATATATATATATATATATGCCTTTTTAGCTGCCTCAAAGAATATTCTATGATTCTGTACAGTTTAATTGAATTAGCACTTGCACTGTGTCACTTTATATATTTGGTTGGTATGCACTAATAACTTGCCATGTTTACATGCGAATTTGTACATTCAACTCAGCACATGAGTAGTGGGATTGATCATTGCCCACAAGGGCATTATTTATTTGTTATTCCTTAATGCCTGGCGGGGCAATTAAGTTACTATATGGCGCGCAGGTGATCGAACTTTGTATGACTTTCTTTGTGTGCCTAGATAAATAATAAATTTTGTAGATACCAGATATTTTGGACTACTAGCACGAAAGTCTGTTTGGTTTTTATCCCATTTATGCATTATGCAGTAATCAATGAGTGTTCTCAAGGGCCTGTTTTTAGCAATGAATTGAATATTTATAAATTTTAACATATATTAGATATATTTTTTTTATATGGTTTTAATGTATTCTCAATTGCTGTGACATTTTGTTTAAAATTGCATTGCCCGTGTTGTTTGGACCTATTGCAATAATGTTATTTATTAATGACAATGCTTGTGGTTCCACAATGTGTAAAATCTAAGCAGAGTACATTTTCTATGTTCATGGCACGTTGCACTTTAACTATACATTTGCACTCCGCCCTTTAAACTGTGTCATGTTATCAAGGCCTCTTCAGGCTGAAACGCGTTATGGCGGCATGGTGATGAGCACGAATAAATTATAATCGCACCAATTTTGGGTCTCACTTCGTCTTTGGTTGATTACCTTTGAAGACGTTCTTCTGCCATATATATATATATATATATATATATATATATATATGGGTTCACATTGCCAGAAGCTTTAGGATGCACTCTCCATTTGTTCAAATAAGGCTGCAGCGTTCTCCGCCAACCACAGGTAAAGTATAATGCCTGACGCGTTTCGAACAAAGTAGTTCTTCCTCATAGGCAGATTAGACTTTTTTAAATCAGGAGGCAAAGACCGCTGCTTGACATATAACCCATCACTTTATTGGCCCCCAGGTGGAGCCTTGTAGAACTTTTGCTTTGCATGTTGGGATCAGCAGTCAATGCATATAAACCTTGAAGATCATCAGCTTCTAAAAAGTCAATCAAAATGTACATAGTTACAATAATGCCATTAGTGGGCCATCCGTGCAAGGCAGATGACGCTGCAAATCATCTAGCGCCAACAAAATGGATCCAAAACAGCCCCAACATCAAGGGCCGTCGGCCGCAGTTTCGGCGGTTGGTGCAATCCCCGCGGTTTTGGCTACTGCGTAATACATAAGGGTTCACATTGCCAGAAGCTTTAGGATGCACTCTCCATTTGTTCAAATAAGGCTGCAGCGTTCTCCACCAACCACAGGTAAAGTATAATGCCTGACGCGTTTCGAACAAAGTAGTTCTTCCTCATAGGCAGATTAGACTTTTTTAAATCAGGAGGCAAAGACCGCTGCTTGACATATAACCCATCACTTTATTGGCCCCCAGGTGGAGCCTTGTAGAACTTTTGCTTTGCATGTTGGGATCAGCAGTCAATGCATATAAACCTTGAAGATCATCAGCTTCTAAAAAGTCAATCAAAATGTACATAGTTACAATAATGCCATTAGTGGGCCATCCGTGCAAGGCAGATGACGCTGCAAATCATCTAGCGCCAACAAAATGGATCCAAAACAGCCCCAACATCAAGGGCCGTCGGCCGCAGTTTCGGCGGTTGGTGCAATCCCCGCGGTTTTGGCTACCGCGTAATACATAAGGGTTCACATTGCCAGAAGCTTTAGGATGCACTCTCCATTTGTTCAAATAAGGCTGCAGCGTTCTCCGCCAACCACAGGTAAAGTATAATGCCTGACGCGTTTCGAACAAAGTAGTTCTTCCTCATAGGCAGATTAGACTTTTTTAAATCAGGAGGCAAAGACCGCTGCTTGACATATAACCCATCACTTTATTGGCCCCCAGGTGGAGCCTTGTAGAACTTTTGCTTTGCATGTTGGGATCAGCAGTCAATGCATATAAACCTTGAAGATCATCAGCTTCTAAAAAGTCAATCAAAATGTACATAGTTACAATAATGCCATTAGTGGGCCATCCGTGCAAGGCAGATGACGCTGCAAATCATCTAGCGCCAACAAAATGGATCCAAAACAGCCCCAACATCAAGGGCCGTCGGCCGCAGTTTCGGCGGTTGGTGCAATCCCCGCGGTTTTGGCTACCGCGTAATACATAAGGGTTCACATTGCCAGAAGCTTTAGGATGCACTCTCCATTTGTTCAAATAAGGCTGCAGCGTTCTCCGCCAACCACAGGTAAAGTATAATGCCTGACGCGTTTCGAACAAAGTAGTTCTTCCTCATAGGCAGATTAGACTTTTTTAAATCAGGAGGCAAAGACCGCTGCTTGACATATAACCCATCACTTTATTGGCCCCCAGGTGGAGCCTTGTAGAACTTTTGCTTTGCATGTTGGGATCAGCAGTCAATGCATATAAACCTTGAAGATCATCAGCTTCTAAAAAGTCAATCAAAATGTACATAGTTACAATAATGCCATTAGTGGGCCATCCGTGCAAGGCAGATGACGCTGCAAATCATCTAGCGCCAACAAAATGGATCCAAAACAGCCCCAACATCAAGGGCCGTCGGCCGCAGTTTCGGCGGTTGGTGCAATCCCCGCGGTTTTGGCTACCGCGTAATACATAAGGGTTCACATTGCCAGAAGCTTTAGGATGCACTCTCCATTTGTTCAAATAAGGCTGCAGCGTTCTCCGCCAACCACAGGTAAAGTATAATGCCTGACGCGTTTCGAACAAAGTAGTTCTTCCTCATAGGCAGATTAGACTTTTTTAAATCAGGAGGCAAAGACCGCTGCTTGACATATAACCCATCACTTTATTGGCCCCCAGGTGGAGCCTTGTAGAACTTTTGCTTTGCATGTTGGGATCAGCAGTCAATGCATATAAACCTTGAAGATCATCAGCTTCTAAAAAGTCAATCAAAATGTACATAGTTACAATAATGCCATTAGTGGGCCATCCGTGCAAGGCAGATGACGCTGCAAATCATCTAGCGCCAACAAAATGGATCCAAAACAGCCCCAACATCAAGGGCCGTCGGCCGCAGTTTCGGCGGTTGGTGCAATCCCCGCGGTTTTGGCTACCGCGTAATACATAAGGGTTCACATTGCCAGAAGCTTTAGGATGCACTCTCCATTTGTTCAAATAAGGCTGCAGCGTTCTCCACCAACCACAGGTAAAGTATAATGCCTGACGCGTTTCGAACAAAGTAGTTCTTCCTCATAGGCAGATTAGACTTTTTTAAATCAGGAGGCAAAGACCGCTGCTTGACATATAACCCATCACTTTATTGGCCCCCAGGTGGAGCCTTGTAGAACTTTTGCTTTGCATGTTGGGATCAGCAGTCAATGCATATAAACCTTGAAGATCATCAGCTTCTAAAAAGTCAATCAAAATGTACATAGTTACAATAATGCCATTAGTGGGCCATCCGTGCAAGGCAGATGACGCTGCAAATCATCTAGCGCCAACAAAATGGATCCAAAACAGCCCCAACATCAAGGGCCGTCGGCCGCAGTTTCGGCGGTTGGTGCAATCCCCGCGGTTTTGGCTACCGCGTAATACATAAGGGTTCACATTGCCAGAAGCTTTAGGATGCACTCTCCATTTGTTCAAATAAGGCTGCAGCGTTCTCCGCCAACCACAGGTAAAGTATAATGCCTGACGCGTTTCGAACAAAGTAGTTCTTCCTCATAGGCAGATTAGACTTTTTTAAATCAGGAGGCAAAGACCGCTGCTTGACATATAACCCATCACTTTATTGGCCCCCAGGTGGAGCCTTGTAGAACTTTTGCTTTGCATGTTGGGATCAGCAGTCAATGCATATAAACCTTGAAGATCATCAGCTTCTAAAAAGTCAATCAAAATGTACATAGTTACAATAATGCCATTAGTGGGCCATCCGTGCAAGGCAGATGACGCTGCAAATCTAATGCCATTAGTGGGCCATCCGTGCAAGGCAGATGACGCTGCAAATCATCTAGCGCCAACAAAATGGATCCAAAACAGCCCCAACATCAAGGGCCGTCGGCCGCAGTTTCGGCGGTTGGTGCAATCCCCGCGGTTTTGGCTACCGCGTAATACATAAGGGTTCACATTGCCAGAAGCTTTAGGATGCACTCTCCATTTGTTCAAATAAGGCTGCAGCGTTCTCCGCCAACCACAGGTAAAGTATAATGCCTGACGCGTTTCGAACAAAGTAGTTCTTCCTCATAGGCAGATTAGACTTTTTTAAATCAGGAGGCAAAGACCGCTGCTTGACATATAACCCATCACTTTATTGGCCCCCAGGTGGAGCCCTGTAGAACTTTTGCTTTGCATGTTGGGATCAGCAGTCAATGCATATAAACCTTGAAGATCATCAGCTTCTAAAAAGTCAATCAAAATGTACATAGTTACAATAATGCCATTAGTGGGCCATCCGTGCAAGGCAGATGACGCTGCAAATCATCTAGCGCCAACAAAATGGATCCAAAACAGCCCCAACATCAAGGGCCGTCGGCCGCAGTTTCGGCGGTTGGTGCAATCCCCGCGGTTTTGGCTACCGCGTAATACATAAGGGTTCACATTGCCAGAAGCTTTAGGATGCACTCTCCATTTGTTCAAATAAGGCTGCAGCGTTCTCCGCCAACCACAGGTAAAGTATAATGCCTGACGCGTTTCGAACAAAGTAGTTCTTCCTCATAGGCAGATTAGACTTTTTTAAATCAGGAGGCAAAGACCGCTGCTTGACATATAACCCATCACTTTATTGGCCCCCAGGTGGAGCCTTGTAGAACTTTTGCTTTGCATGTTGGGATCAGCAGTCAATGCATATAAACCTTGAAGATCATCAGCTTCTAAAAAGTCAATCAAAATGTACATAGTTACAATAATGCCATTAGTGGGCCATCCGTGCAAGGCAGATGGAAAGGGGCGACCGAATCGGTCCCCCCGAACTTATGGCCGAGTGCCTCGATCCCCCCGGGAAGCCATTTTGGGCGGGAGGCGCGTCTCAGCTGGTATGCCCGAAGCGGCGTAGCTGGGGCGCGCTCGTTCCCGCCCTAGAGTGGGCTGGCCTAGACACCGACGCAGCCAGCCACGCCCTCAGGGGCAGGCAGGGGCGGGTATACGCCCGCCCTGAAGACGGATAAAAAGGGACGCAAGACCAGAAGACATCCTCTTGTTCTTGTGCTCTGAAGCTGCACCTCCTCGCTGCACGTGAGCTCGGGACAGAACGAAGAGCCAATTTTTGAGCGTTTTAATCTCTCTTTTTGTCTTTTAGATACTTCGTCGAAAGGATGCCCAAGAAAGGAGCAAAGGGAATGTCGACTGACCAGTTGGTTCGGGCACTCATGAAGGACATGTCCGAAATTAAGAAGCGGTTGGCGGAGCGAGACGGCGAGGAGGGATCGGGGCGTCCACCGGCCGGAGGGAAGCCAAAGAGGCCGAGAAGGGGGCCGGTCGGGGGAGACGTCCCGGTTCCCTGTTCCCCGCTCGGGGCGCCAGCCCCGGTACCGGCCCCGGTACCGGATGAAGGGAATCCGATTCCCGTGATAGTTACCCCGACGTCTGCCGGAGATATGCCTCCCGAGTTGGCGGCACAGTTAGCAGCATGGTTGGGGGACAGTAATGGGGGCGCCATGGCTACCGAAGCGCAAGCTCTCATAAAACAGTTGCGCGAGAAACGTGATACAGCCAAGGTGCCCGCGCCGGATGCGGCGATAGACAAGCCACGAGGGACGGAAGCAGCGTCCGGTGCAGGTAAGCGGCCATTGCCGATTGCAAGGGATGAGTCAACACCCTCTCGTAGAGAAAGATTGGGGCAACATGTTCCTTTGCCAATAAAGGAAAAGATTTGGGCGGGGGAATACGTTAACATTTTCTCCCTGCTCGTTGATCACTATGAGGTCGAAACTGTTAAGGGTCAAAAGGATCTGATGCATCCGAGTGTTTGGCGCGCAAAAATGGCCGCCTTTAAAGTGAATGAAAATATTGGTAACTGGGGTAATGCTTGGGGAATTTTTACGGCAATTTTGGGGGAACGTAGGCCTGATTTGCTCCCTGAATTTCCAGTATATCAGTCACGAATTATGGGGTACTCGACATCACACCAAGGTAACCAATGGTTCTGTTATGACAACCTTTTCAGGAAAGCGATGGAGCATAACAAAAGTTTAACCTGGGACTGTTACGATTCGTTAACATGGAATAAGATGAAAGAGTCGGGAATGTTGAAAGTGCCTTTGGTGGGGAGTATTGTTAGTGAGTCCTCCCGCCAAAATGGGGGGACGCCCTTTCGGTCGGGTACGGGTACAGACGATTACCCGAGACCCGCCGGCAATACAGGGAAGAGGGGGTTCTGTTTCAATTTCAACAGAAGCAAATGTACTAGGCCCCCGGGGTCTTGTAAGTTCAAACACGAATGTAGTGGTTGTGGGGCACCCCATCCTGAGTCCTCGTGCAGAGCCAAATCGGGTGAAAATGGGGGTAGAGGAGGCGCTAAACAGGTCTAATATAGTCCGAGGGGCGCCTTTACCAACCCCGATTGATACCCTGGCGATGATTCCTTGGCTCAGCGAATACCCAGATCGTACTTCTGCTGGGGTGCTACGAAACGGTTTCTCATATGGTTTCCGCATCCCGGTGGGTAGCTTTCAGGGTGTCGGGTCGTGCAAAAATCAACTTTCCGTCTTGCAGCATAGTACTGTAGTACAGGATAAAATCCGGAAAGAGGTTACCCGAGGTCGGGTTGCCGGCCCATTTCCTGTCCTCCCGGTACCGAACTTTGTTTGTTCTCCTTTAGGGGTGGTCCCCAAGAAGGACCCGGGTGAGTTTCGATTGATTCACAATTTATCAGCCCCTCATGGCCTTTCTGTAAACGATGCAATTAATCCAGAAATGTGTTCGGTGCGGTACGCATCATTCGATGAGGCCGTAGCCATGTTGAATCGCCTGGGGCCCGGGACGCTGATGGCGAAATCAGATATCGAGTCAGCGTTCCGTTTGCTCCCGGTATACCCGGATGATCAACGTTTGTTGGGATTCGTGTTTCAAGGTTCGTATTACATGGACAGGTGTATGCCAATGGGGTGCTCGATATCTTGTGCTTATTTCGAGAAATTCAGTAGTTTTCTGCAATGGGTTTACACGAAGAAAACAGGTTTTCGGAATGTGATGCATTACCTCGATGATTTTCTGTTCCTTGGGGCCGCTGGGGATGATGAATGTGCCCGGGCCTTGACTGAATTTTGTGTTTTAATGAATCACTTTGGCGTGCCGTTGGCACCAGGTAAAACTATGGGTCCCACGACTTGCCTCGAGTTCCTCGGGATCGAGTTGGACTCTAGTGAGGGTTGTTTTCGTTTACCAGCTTCCAAAGTATCGAAATTCAAGACAGCCCTGCAAACGTGTATCACTGCATCTAAAGTTACGCTGCATCAATTGCAGCAATTGGTGGGGAAGTTGAATTTTGCCTTAAGGGTGATCCCGATGGCCCGCCCCTTCTCCCGTTCGATTGCACAGGCGATGGTCGGCCTAAAAGAGGGTCACCATCGCACGAGGTTATCGGCCGAGGTCCGCCAAGACATGCGTATTTGGTTAGCATTCTTGGCGGATTTCAATGGTCGTGTCGTCTGGAATAAACCGGCCTTGTCCTCTGAAGAGCTGGGTCTATGGACGGATTCAGCGGGAAGCATGGGTTTCGGCGCCATCTTCGGCACAAAATGGTCGGCACAGAAGTGGCCAACATGGTGGCACGATGAGGGGCTGACGAGTAACATTGCTTTCCTTGAGCTATTTCCTATTTTGGTGGCCCTCAGATCCTGGCCCGATGGTTTCAAAAATCATTCTGTCATATTTTGGTCTGACAACATGACCGTTGTAGAATGCATTAACAGTCAGGCAGCACGTTGTAAAATGATTTTGAGGCTGCTTAAAGAAATCGTCTTACTGTGTATGCAACTGAACGTGGTATTCAGAGCGAAACATGTCCCGGGGGTGATGAATCAGGCTGCTGATGCACTGTCTCGTTTTCAAATGCAGGCTTTCTCGGGTTTCCTTCCCTCAGCGGACCCCGAGCCAGCACCCTTTCCCGAAGCTCTCTGGTCTCTCGGTGCCCCGAACTTCGTTACCTCGTGGGAGAGAGTCTAGCACCAAGGACGAGGAAGGCATACGAAGGGGCGTTTCGGGCTTATTTGGCCTTTTTGGGGACTGAGAGAGGGGGACTTTGGGGGCATGAGGATTGGGTAGTACATTTTCTGATGTCCTTGCGTAAGGCTGGGAAGTCAGTGGCTACAGCCCAGAGGCATCGCGCTGCCATCTCCTTTGTTGCCAGGGCTCATAATATCCAGGACCCGACAGCGTCTTTTGCTGTACAGAAAGCGCTGCGTGGGTGGCAACGCCTTGAGGGTCGCAGAGTAGATGAGAGGCGCCCGATAGGTCTGGATAGGTTGTCCCAGTTGCTGGCCACACTCCCCGACATATGCTCGTCTCAGTTCGAGGCCTGTTTGTTCCGAGCCGCTTTCACGCTTGCATTTCACGGGGCTATGAGGATAAGCGAGCTGGTGGCAGGGAGCAAGCGGGATGTGGCAGGGGGTTTGTGCCGGGAACACGTTCAGATCAGGGGTGAGACTATGACGGTATCCTTTGTCAAGTCGAAAACCGATCAAAATGGGGTGGGAGACTGCATAGTCATTCGCAGGATTCCAGGATCCTCCATGTGTCCGGTGAGGTGTTTAGAGGATTACCTAGCACAAAGGGTGGCATCATGGGGGGGGACAATGTTGAGACACGCGGACGCCACCCCACTGACAAAGTTTCAGTTTCAGCGGGTGCTCGCGATGTCAGTTGCCGCAGCAGGCTTGGACCCGGGGGAGTTTGGGACCCACTCCTTTCGGATAGGGGCTGCCACTGAAGCTGCAGCCAGGGGTCTTAATGTGGAACAAGTAAAACGAGTGGGGCGTTGGTCCTCCAATTGTTATAAGAGGTATGTGCGGTTGCACATGTTGTGAAGCTGTAACAATGTACTCACGCTTCTTGTCTTTTGTTTGGTTTTTCAGTTACGCAAGCCTTCGAGGCAGGGCGGACTATGCAGTCGACCCAACACCGGGCCAGCGGTCAGACATCACCGGCTGTGAGAAAGGAGGTGTGGGTCGTGGGCCACTCATACGTGAGGCGTGCCGCAGACGTATTCGAAGCAGGTGACATGATTCACGTAGCTGGGGAATACGGGTACAGGATGTCCTTCTACGGAAGGGGCGGTCTCTGTATTGACCAGTTTCAAGCTTACTTTGAGGGTTTGTTAGGGCGGACGAGGTCACCGCCATCAATAGTCATAGTACATTTAGGGGGCAATGATTTGGTCACCACCGGTAGACGACTTCTCTTGGAGGCAATGCTTTCCACCGTAAGTTGGTTGGCGAGGAGAGTTCCGGGGTGCATAATTGCGTGGTCTCATATGATCCCACGAAAAGTGTGGCGGGGGGCTATTTCGATCCCTGCTTTGAACCATTCTGTTAGGAAACTTAATAACAAAATGAGTAGGTTGTTCCGTTCCAGGACATTGCATTCTATCTCGCACGGTTGTATTAATGATGACAGTATGTATATGGGGGATGGTGTGCATTTGTCTCGGGTGGGAAATGAGTTACTCATAGGAGACTTCTTAGCATGGTTAAAAACGTTGGAACATGACCTTTAGCTAGGAGTTTTTGGTGGGGGGCCCGGATAGCCGGTCAACTATCCGGGCCTGTGGCGGTAAGGTCATGATCGGTGAGCACTAATTAGTAGATCCCTATGAGTGGGCGTCACCCAACACGGATGGGAGCGCTCGGGAGAGGTGGCCATTGGCCCCTCAATGGGGAGGCGGTCCCTTCTAAGGATGGGTCGCCGGAAGTAAAGGAAAGGCGGTCAAGGCCCCTTCCTTTGTAGGAGGGGTTACAGCCCCCTCCTGGGGAATTTCCCGGGGCCAGTGACATCTGCGACGGCAGATGCGGTAAGTTGTGTGGGGTTGGGATAAGGGCCACGATACCTTCTAGATACCTCACACGAGTATTCGAACGACCTTTAACTGGCGTCGAGTTTTAGGTGCCCCCGTCAAGTCAAGGGAAATTGGTAGTAGTTGCACTTGAGGTACGCCTCCGTGCTGTCGCCCATCCCAAGTGGGAGGGGTAAGTCCGGTTAGGGATCTTGACACCGGTTATGACCTTGCTGTTGGCCCTTAAACGTTAGGTTGTACAATTTCAATATGTCAAGAAATGTTTTGTAGGTTGCTAGTTCGGCTAGGAGAACCTCTGTATTAGAGAATCTGTTAAGGTTAGCCAAACATCGCAATATGGTAATGAAATTGTACATAACATGAAACGTTTAATGTTTTAATTTTGTTTTAATAAATACGGCCGGGATGGTCACTCCATCCCACTTCCAAAAACTTCAAGAACTGTTTCCGGTTTCACTCCTTTTGGGGATTGTGTTGAGAGGGGGTGGCGGGTATCTCGGCTATATGGAAAGGGGCGACCGAATCGGTCCCCCCGAACTTATGGCCGAGTGCCTCGATCCCCCCGGGAAGCCATTTTGGGCGGGAGGCGCGTCTCAGCTGGTATGCCCGAAGCGGCGTAGCTGGGGCGCGCTCGTTCCCGCCCTAGAGTGGGCTGGCCTAGACACCGACGCAGCCAGCCACGCCCTCAGGGGCAGGCAGGGGCGGGTATACGCCCGCCCTGAAGACGGATAAAAAGGGACGCAAGACCAGAAGACATCCTCTTGTTCTTGTGCTCTGAAGCTGCACCTCCTCGCTGCACGTGAGCTCGGGACAGAACGAAGAGCCAATTTTTGACCCACCCACCAGCCCCTGAAGACAGCCAGTTGTGTATAATAAAGTTGATTAATGTGGTTTTGTTTTCGTTTCAGGTTGTAGTACCGTGTTGATTTTGAGTTAATAAAGAATGTTCGTTTTGAGTATGTTTGCCATTAAAGATATTCAGTTAGTGTCGAATGTTGATGTATGCTCTTTCGGTCATAGTGACCAATGTATTCTTAGGTTAATTTGCACTGTCGTATTTATTTTGGTAGGCGGTAAGGTCATGATCGGTGAGCACTAATTAGTAGATCCCTATGAGTGGGCGTCACCCAACACGGATGGGAGCGCTCGGGAGAGGTGGCCATTGGCCCCTCAATGGGGAGGCGGTCCCTTCTAAGGATGGGTCGCCGGAAGTAAAGGAAAGGCGGTCAAGGCCCCTTCCTTTGTAGGAGGGGTTACAGCCCCCTCCTGGGGAATTTCCCGGGGCCAGTGACATCTGCGACGGCAGATGCGGTAAGTTGTGTGGGGTTGGGATAAGGGCCACGATACCTTCTAGATACCTCACACGAGTATTCGAACGACCTTTAACTGGCGTCGAGTTTTAGGTGCCCCCGTCAAGTCAAGGGAAATTGGTAGTAGTTGCACTTGAGGTACGCCTCCGTGCTGTCGCCCATCCCAAGTGGGAGGGGTAAGTCCGGTTAGGGATCTTGACACCGGTTATGACCTTGCTGTTGGCCCTTAAACGTTAGGTTGTACAATTTCAATATGTCAAGAAATGTTTTGTAGGTTGCTAGTTCGGCTAGGAGAACCTCTGTATTAGAGAATCTGTTAAGGTTAGCCAAACATCGCAATATGGTAATGAAATTGTACATAACATGAAACGTTTAATGTTTTAATTTTGTTTTAATAAATACGGCCGGGATGGTCACTCCATCCCACTTCCAAAAACTTCAAGAACTGTTTCCGGTTTCACTCCTTTTGGGGATTGTGTTGAGAGGGGGTGGCGGGTATCTCGGCTATATGACGCTGCAAATCATCTAGCGCCAACAAAATGGATCCAAAACAGCCCCAACATCAAGGGCCGTCGGCCGCAGTTTCGGCGGTTGGTGCAATCCCCGCGGTTTTGGCTACCGCGTAATACATAAGGGTTCACATTGCCAGAAGCTTTAGGATGCACTCTCCATTTGTTCAAATAAGCCTGCAGCGTTCTCCGCCAACCACAGGTAAAGTATAATGCTTGACGCGTTTCGAACAAAGTAGTTCTTCCTCATAGGCAGATTAGACTTTTTTAAATCAGGAGGCAAAGACCGCTGCTTGACATATAACCCATCACTTTATTGGCCCCCAGGTGGAGCCTTGTAGAACTTTTGCTTTGCATGTTGGGATCAGCAGTCAATGCATATAAACCTTGAAGATCATCAGCTTCTAAAAAGTCAATCAAAATGTACATAGTTACAATAATGCCATTAGTGGGCCATCCGTGCAAGGCAGATGACGCTGCAAATCATCTAGCGCCAACAAAATGGATCCAAAACAGCCCCAACATCAAGGGCCGTCGGCCGCAGTTTCGGCGGTTGGTGCAATCCCCGCGGTTTTGGCTACCGCGTAATACATAAGGGTTCACATTGCCAGAAGCTTTAGGATGCACTCTCCATTTGTTCAAATAAGGCTGCAGCGTTCTCCACCAACCACAGGTAAAGTATAATGCCGGACGCGTTTCGAACAAAGTAGTTCTTCCTCATAGGCAGATTAGACTTTTTTAAATCAGGAGGCAAAGACCGCTGCTTGACATATAACCCATCACTTTATTGGCCCCCAGGTGGAGCCTTGTAGAACTTTTGCTTTGCATGTTGGGATCAGCAGTCAATGCATATAAACCTTGAAGATCATCAGCTTCTAAAAAGTCAATCAAAATGTACATAGTTACAATAATGCCATTAGTGGGCCATCCGTGCAAGGCAGATGACGCTGCAAATCATCTAGCGCCAACAAAATGGATCCAAAACAGCCCCAACATCAAGGGCCGTCGGCCGCAGTTTCGGCGGTTGGTGCAATCCCCGCGGTTTTGGCTACCGCGTAATACATAAGGGTTCACATTGCCAGAAGCTTTAGGATGCACTCTCCATTTGTTCAAATAAGGCTGCAGCGTTCTCCGCCAACCACAGGTAAAGTATAATGCCTGACGCGTTTCGAACAAAGTAGTTCTTCCTCATAGGCAGATTAGACTTTTTTAAATCAGGAGGCAAAGACCGCTGCTTGACATATAACCCAGCGTTGCAGCGTCATCTGCCTTGCACGGATGGCCCACTAATGGCATTATTGTAACTATGTACATTTTGATTGACTTTTTAGAAGCTGATGATCTTCAAAGTTTATATGCATTGACTGCTGATCCCAACATGCAAAGCAAAAGTTCTACAAGGCTCCACCTGGGGGCCAATAAAGTGATGGGTTATATGTCAAGCAGCGGTCTTTGCCTCCTGATTTAAAAAAGTCTAATCTGCCTATGAGGAAGAACTACTTTGTTCGAAACGCGTCAGGCATTATACTTTACCTGTGGTTGGCGGAGAACGCTGCAGCCTTATTTGAACAAATGGAGAGGGCATCCTAAAGCTTCTGGCAATGTGAACCCTTATGTATTACGCGGTAGCCAAAACCGCGGGGATTGCACCAACCGCCGAAACTGCGGCCGACGGCCCTTGATGTTGGGGCTGTTTTGGATCCATTTTGTTGGCGCTAGATGATTTGCAGCGTCATCTGCCTTGCACGGATGGCCCACTAATGGCATTATTGTAACTATGTACATTTTGATTGACTTTTTAGAAGCTGATGATCTTCAAGGTTTATATGCATTGACTGCTGATCCCAACATGCAAAGCAAAAGTTCTACAAGGCTCCACCTGGGGGCCAATAAAGTGATGGGTTATATGTCAAGCAGCGGTCTTTGCCTCCTGATTTAAAAAAGTCTAATCTGCCTATGAGGAAGAACTACTTTGTTCGAAACGCGTCAGGCATTATACTTTACCTGTGGTTGGCGGAGAACGCTGCAGCCTTATTTGAACAAATGGAGAGTGCATCCTAAAGCTTCTGGCAATGTGAACCCTTATGTATTACGCGGTAGCCAAAACCGCGGGGATTGCACCAACCGCCGAAACTGCGGCCGACGGCCCTTGATGTTGGGGCTGTTTTGGATCCATTTTGTTGGCGCTAGATGATTTGCAGCGTCATCTGCCTTGCCCGGATGGCCCACTAATGGCATTATTGTAACTATGTACATTTTGATTGACTTTTTAGAAGCTGATGATCTTCAAGGTTTATATGCATTGACTGCTGATCCCAACATGCAAAGCAAAAGTTCTACAAGGCTCCACCTGGGGGCCAATAAAGTGATGGGTTATATGTCAAGCAGCGGTCTTTGCCTCCTGATTTAAAAAAGTCTAATCTGCCTATGAGGAAGAACTACTTTGTTCGAAACGCGTCAGGCATTATACTTTACCTGTGGTTGGCGGAGAACGCTGCAGCCTTATTTGAACAAATGGAGAGTGCATCCTAAAGCTTCTGGCAATGTGAACCCTTATGTATTACGCGGTAGCCAAAACCGCGGGGATTGCACCAACCGCCGAAACTGCGGCCGACGGCCCTTGATGTTGGGGCTGTTTTGGATCCATTTTGTTGGCGCTAGATGATTTGCAGCGTCATCTGCCTTGCACGGATGGCCCACTAATGGCATTATTGTAACTATGTACATTTTGATTGACTTTTTAGAAGCTGATGATCTTCAAGGTTTATATGCATTGACTGCTGATCCCAACATGCAAAGCAAAAGTTCTACAAGGCTCCACCTGGGGGCCAATAAAGTGATGGGTTATATGTCAAGCAGCGGTCTTTGCCTCCTGATTTAAAAAAGTCTAATCTGCCTATGAGGAAGAACTACTTTGTTCGAAACGCGTCAGGCATTATACTTTACCTGTGGTTGGCGGAGAACGCTGCAGCCTTATTTGAACAAATGGAGAGTGCATCCTAAAGCTTCTGACAATGTGAACCCTTATGTATTACGCGGTAGCCAAAACCGCGGGGATTGCACCAACCGCCGAAACTGCGGCCGACGGCCCTTGATGTTGGGGCTGTTTTGGATCCATTTTGTTGGCGCTAGATGATTTGCAGCGTCATCTGCCTTGCACGGATGGCCCACTAATGGCATTATTGTAACTATGTACATTTTGATTGACTTTTTAGAAGCTGATGATCTTCAAGGTTTATATGCATTGACTGCTGATCCCAACATGCAAAGCAAAAGTTCTACAAGGCTCCACCTGGGGGCCAATAAAGTGATGGGTTATATGTCAAGCAGCGGTCTTTGCCTCCTGATTTAAAAAAGTCTAATCTGCCTATGAGGAAGAACTACTTTGTTCGAAACGCGTCAGGCATTATACTTTACCTGTGGTTGGCGGAGAACGCTGCAGCCTTATTTGAACAAATGGAGAGTGCATCCTAAAGCTTCTGGCAATGTGAACCCTTATGTATTACGCGGTAGCCAAAACCGCGGGGATTGCACCAACCGCCGAAACTGCGGCCGACGGCCCTTGATGTTGGGGCTGTTTTGGATCCATTTTGTTGGCGCTAGATGATTTGCAGCGTCATCTGCCTTGCACGGATGGCCCACTAATGGCATTATTGTAACTATGTACATTTTGATTGACTTTTTAGAAGCTGATGATCTTCAAGGTTTATATGCATTGACTGCTGATCCCAACATGCAAAGCAAAAGTTCTACAAGGCTCCACCTGGGGGCCAATAAAGTGATGGGTTATATGTCAAGCAGCGGTCTTTGCCTCCTGATTTAAAAAAGTCTAATCTGCCTATGAGGAAGAACTACTTTGTTCGAAACGCGTCAGGCATTATACTTTACCTGTGGTTGGCGGAGAACGCTGCAGCCTTATTTGAACAAATGGAGAGTGCATCCTAAAGCTTCTGGCAATGTGAACCCTTATGTATTACGCGGTAGCCAAAACCGCAGGGATTGCACCAACCGCCGAAACTGCGGCCGACGGCCCTTGATGTTGGGGCTGTTTTGGATCCATTTTGTTGGCGCTAGATGATTTGCAGCGTCATCTGCCTTGCACGGATGGCCCACTAATGGCATTATTGTAACTATGTACATTTTGATTGACTTTTTAGAAGCTGATGATCTTCAAGATTTATATGCATTGACTGCTGATCCCAACATGCAAAGCAAAAGTTCTACAAGGCTCCACCTGGGGGCCAATAAAGTGATGGGTTATATGTCAAGCAGCGGTCTTTGCCTCCTGATTTAAAAAAGTCTAATCTGCCTATGAGGAAGAACTACTTTGTTCGAAACGCGTCAGGCATTATACTTTACCTGTGGTTGGCGGAGAACGCTGCAGCCTTATTTGAACAAATGGAGAGTGCATCCTAAAGCTTCTGGCAATGTAAACCCTTATGTATTACGCGGTAGCCAAAACCGCGGGGATTGCACCAACCGCCGAAACTGCGGCCGTCGGCCCTTGATGTTGGGGCTGTTTTGGATCCATTTTGTTGGCGCTAGATGATTTGCAGCGTCATCTGCCTTGCACGGATGGCCCACTAATGGCATTATTGTAACTATGTACATTTTGATTGACTTTTTAGAAGCTGATGATCTTCAAGGTTTATATGCATTGACTGCTGATCCCAACATGCAAAGCAAAAGTTCTACAAGGCTCCACCTGGGGGCCAATAAAGTGATGGGTTATATGTCAAGCAGCGGTCTTTGCCTCCTGATTTAAAAAAGTCTAATCTGCCTATGAGGAAGAACTACTTTGTTCGAAACGCGTCAGGCATTATACTTTACCTGTGGTTGGCGGAGAACGCTGCAGCCTTATTTGAACAAATGGAGAGTGCATCCTAAAGCTTCTGGCAATGTGAACCCTTATGTATTACGCGGTAGCCAAAACCGCGGGGATTGCACCAACCGCCGAAACTGCGGCCGACGGCCCTTGATGTTGGGGCTGTTTTGGATCCATTTTGTTGGCGCTAGATGATTTGCAGCGTCATCTGCCTTGCACGGATGGCCCACTAATGGCATTATTGTAACTATGTACATTTTGATTGACTTTTTAGAAGCTGATGATCTTCAAGGTTTATATGCATTGACTGCTGATCCCAACATGCAAAGCAAAAGTTCTACAAGGCTCCACCTGGGGGCCAATAAAGTGATGGGTTATATGTCAAGCAGCGGTCTTTGCCTCCTGATTTAAAAAAGTCTAATCTGCCTATGAGGAAGAACTACTTTGTTCGAAACGCGTCAGGCATTATACTTTACCTGTGGTTGGCGGAGAACGCTGCAGCCTTATTTGAACAAATGGAGAGTGCATCCTAAAGATTCTGGCAATGTGAACCCTTATGTATTACGCGGTAGCCAAAACCGCGGGGATTGCACCAACCGCCGAAACTGCGGCCGACGGCCCTTGATGTTGGGGCTGTTTTGGATCCATTTTGTTGGCGCTAGATGATTTGCAGCGTCATCTGCCTTGCACGGATGGCCCACTAATGGCATTATTGTAACTATGTACATTTTGATTGACTTTTTAGAAGCTGATGATCTTCAAGGTTTATATGCATTGACTGCTGATCCCAACATGCAAAGCAAAAGTTCTACAAGGCTCCACCTGGGGGCCAATAAAGTGATGGGTTATATGTCAAGCAGCGGTCTTTGCCTCCTGATTTAAAAAAGTCTAATCTGCCTATGAGGAAGAACTACTTTGTTCGAAACGCGTCAGGCATTATACTTTACCTGTGGTTGGCGGAGAACGCTGCAGCCTTATTTGAACAAATGGAGAGTGCATCCTAAAGCTTCTGGCAATGTGAACCCTTATGTATTACGCGGTAGCCAAAACCGCGGGGATTGCACCAACCGCCGAAACTGCGGCCGACGGCCCTTGATGTTGGGGCTGTTTTGGATCCATTTTGTTGGCGCTAGATGATTTGCAGCGTCATCTGCCTTGCACGGATGGCCCACTAATGGCATTATTGTAACTATGTACATTTTGATTGACTTTTTAGAAGCTGATGATCTTCAAGGTTTATATGCATTGACTGCTGATCCCAACATGCAAAGCAAAAGTTCTACAAGGCTCCACCTGGGGGCCAATAAAGTGATGGGTTATATGTCAAGCAGCGGTCTTTGCCTCCTGATTTAAAAAAGTCTAATCTGCCTATGAGGAAGAACTACTTTGTTCGAAACGCGTCAGGCATTATACTTTACCTGTGGTTGGCGGAGAACGCTGCAGCCTTATTTGAACAAATGGAGAGTGCATCCTAAAGCTTCTGGCAATGTGAACCCTTATGTATTACGCGGTAGCCAAAACCGCGGGGATTGCACCAACCGCCGAAACTGCGGCCGACGGCCCTTGATGTTGGGGCTGTTTTGGATCCATTTTGTTGGCGCTAGATGATTTGCAGCGTCATCTGCCTTGCACGGATGGCCCACTAATGGCATTATTGTAACTATGTACATTTTGATTGACTTTTTAGAAGCTGATGATCTTCAAGGTTTATATGCATTGACTGCTGATCCCAACATGCAAAGCAAAAGTTCTACAAGGCTCCACCTGGGGGCCAATAAAGTGATGGGTTATATGTCAAGCAGCGGTCTTTGCCTCCTGATTTAAAAAAGTCTAATCTGCCTATGAGGAAGAACTACTTTGTTCGAAACGCGTCAGGCATTATACTTTACCTGTGGTTGGCGGAGAACGCTGCAGCCTTATTTGAACAAATGGAGAGTGCATCCTAAAGCTTCTGGCAATGTGAACCCTTATGTATTACGCGGTAGCCAAAACCGCGGGGATTGCACCAACCGCCGAAACTGCGGCCGACGGCCCTTGATGTTGGGGCTGTTTTGGATCCATTTTGTTGGCGCTAGATGATTCGCAGCGTCATCTGCCTTGCACGGATGGCCCACTAATGGCATTATTGTAACTATGTACATTTTGATTGACTTTTTAGAAGCTGATGATCTTCAAGGTTTATATGCATTGACTGCTGATCCCAACATGCAAAGCAAAAGTTCTACAAGGCTCCACCTGGGGGCCAATAAAGTGATGGGTTATATGTCAAGCAGCGGTCTTTGCCTCCTGATTTAAAAAAGTCTAATCTGCCTATGAGGAAGAACTACTTTGTTCGAAACGCGTCAGGCATTATACTTTACCTGTGGTTGGCGGAGAACGCTGCAGCCTTATTTGAACAAATGGAGAGGGCATCCTAAAGCTTCTGGCAATGTGAACCCTTATGTATTACGCGGTAGCCAAAACCGCGGGGATTGCACCAACCGCCGAAACTGCGGCCGACGGCCCTTGATGTTGGGGCTGTTTTGGATCCATTTTGTTGGCGCTAGATGATTTGCAGCTTCATCTGCCTTGCACGGATGGCCCACTAATGGCATTATTGTAACTATGTACATTTTGATTGACTTTTTAGAAGCTGATGATCTTCAAGGTTTATATGCATTGACTGCTGATCCCAACATGCAAAGCAAAAGTTCTACAAGGCTCCACCTGGGGGCCAATAAAGTGATGGGTTATATGTCAAGCAGCGGTCTTTGCCTCCTGATTTAAAAAAGTCTAATCTGCCTATGAGGAAGAACTACTTTGTTCGAAACGCGTCAGGCATTATACTTTACCTGTGGTTGGCGGAGAACGCTGCAGCCTTATTTGAACAAATGGAGAGTGCATCCTAAAGCTTCTGGCAATGTGAACCCTTATGTATTACGCGGTAGCCAAAACCGCGGGGATTGCACCAACCGCCGAAACTGCGGCCGACGGCCCTTGATGTTGGGGCTGTTTTGGATCCATTTTGTTGGCGCTAGATGATTCGCAGCGTCATCTGCCTTGCACGGATGGCCCACTAATGGCATTATTGTAACTATGTACATTTTGATTGACTTTTTAGAAGCTGATGATCTTCAAGGTTTATATGCATTGACTGCTGATCCCAACATGCAAAGCAAAAGTTCTACAAGGCTCCACCTGGGGGCCAATAAAGTGATGGGTTATATGTCAAGCAGCGGTCTTTGCCTCCTGATTTAAAAAAGTCTAATCTGCCTATGAGGAAGAACTACTTTGTTCGAAACGCGTCCGGCATTATACTTTACCTGTGGTTGGTGGAGAACGCTGCAGCCTTATTTGAACAAATGGAGAGTGCATCCTAAAGCTTCTGGCAATGTGAACCCTTATGTATTACGCGGTAGCCAAAACCGCGGGGATTGCACCAACCGCCGAAACTGCGGCCGACGGCCCTTGATGTTGGGGCTGTTTTGGATCCATTTTGTTGGCGCTAGATGATTTGCAGCGTCATCTGCCTTGCACGGATGGCCCACTAATGGCATTATTGTAACTATGTACATTTTGATTGACTTTTTAGAAGCTGATGATCTTCAAGGTTTATATGCATTGACTGCTGATCCCAACATGCAAAGCAAAAGTTCTACAAGGCTCCACCTGGGGGCCAATAAAGTGATGGGTTATATGTCAAGCAGCGGTCTTTGCCTCCTGATTTAAAAAAGTCTAATCTGCCTATGAGGAAGAACTACTTTGTTCGAAACGCGTCAGGCATTATACTTTACCTGTGGTTGGCGGAGAACGCTGCAGCCTTATTTGAACAAATGGAGAGTGCATCCTAAAGCTTCTGGCAATGTGAACCCTTATATATATATATATATATATATATATTAGTCACCAACTCGTTCCACAGAAGGTGCACACCATTACGGTCGGTGCCAGACAGCAGGGATGAACGTGTCCCCGCAGATAATCTTTCACCAAAATAAAGAATAATGTCTGCACACATCCATTGCTTTATGCTTGGGTTTTATTCAAGAGACTCAAGGAGCCCCATTCACCTGGACAATCGATTCAAAGTGGATTGGTGCCAGGTATCCTGGAAATGTACAAAGGATCTGTTATTCCTGATCTCTCAGACAGCAAAACGTCTGTCTGATGCACTATTAGAGAAGATTTCAGCACTTGAGGCCACCATGAAGAGTACCATCTCGAAGAATAACAAGACGGCTTTTACCACTAAACTAGCCGAAATCAATCAAGAGATGTCAGACCACCACGAATATCTACTCAAACAAAAAACAGCCAAACTTGAAAAAGACATCGCTAAGTTTGAGAAAGAGAAAGTCTACCCTTATCTGAAAGACGGCTACAAAGGGAAAAAGAACAATTACTCATCTGACGATAACTCAGACAATAACTCCAGACGCGGCTCGACAAGCAGCGATTCCAGTGGAGGTCATCCTACGAGGAACCAACGAGTACCACCATGCACATGGCAACAAGGCTATCAACAAGGACCCATGTTCCATGGCCCACCGCATATGACATCTCATATGACACCACCATGGCAGTACCCATTTTTCCCACAAGGCCCCCCGCAATTTTACCCCCTCAATCCGCCACCTTTTCAAGGCAGAGGTTGGGGCAGAGGAAGAGGGCGAAAGCGAGGCGGGCAGAAAGGAGTACAATGGCAAGACCAGCCACCAGCGTCAACAACAATGGAGACCAGGAGCACAGCATCCAGTGGGAGAAGAGTCTGATTGTGAACCTCTCTAACAAAATCCTCTCACCAACGGAAAAGAATATCCTGGAAAAAGGCCTAGGGTTTGTCCCTACCCCGACCCCTGACAGTTTCCAGGAGATGATTGAGATTAAACAACTCTTTAGGAAGGTAAGACTTCGATCTTACTTCAACAACCAACCTGAACCCACCAGTACAGACACTGGCCTGAGAAAACCGTCTACCTTTACACCAACTGACGGAATGGTTCCACCAGAAGTTCTTACCTTTGAACGAGCAGTCTTGACTAGCCTACCGAATAAACCTTACGTCAAACCTTTCTACAATTTAACCTCCACAGAAAGACAAGCTACCTTGGACCTGGGAAAGGACACTTCCATTGTCATCAAACAGGCAGACAAAGGGGGAGCCACTGTCTTACAAAACTTTGTGGACTATGACCGTGAGTGCAAACGACAATTATCTAACACCACGCATTATAGACCCCTGATGGAGGATCCCACAAAACGGCTCACTACAACCATCATGAGCCTCATCATTGAAGCAGAAACTAACGAGTGGATCAGAAAAAAGGAAGCTGAGTTCCTGACCACCACAGACCCAGTTACTCCCTACTTTTATACCCTCCCCAAGATCCATAAGGGGATGACCCCTGTCCCAGGGAGACCTATAGTGTCTGGTATCGGGTCACTCTTGGAGCCACTTTCCCAATTTTGCGATGCCTTCTTTCAACCCTTGGTTAAGCAGATTCCGTCATACTTACAAGACACCAGAGACGTTCTTCGTCTGATTAATGATGTTGATGGGAGAGAAGACGTTGACCTACTCCTGACCCTTGAGCTAGAGGCGTTGTACACCAACATCCCGCAACAGGCAACACTGGAAGCGGTGGACTCTTTGCTTCGACAGGAAGAATGGACCTCCCCCACCCCTATAGCCTTTATCATGGAGCTAGCCCATATAGCCCTGACCGAAAATTTCTTTCGATATGAAGCGCAACTCTACCACCAGATCCGGGGGACCTCTATGGGTTCGACATTTGCACCTAGCCTGGCCTGTATCTATATGGCCGCGTTTGAACAGACTCACATCTACCCCCCAGAACAGAATCCCTTTCGAGATAACCTCACACTCTGGCGTCGATACATCGATGATATCTTGATTTTCTGGAAAGGGGATCGTACTAGTTGCGAAGCTTTTTGCAAATGGATCAACCAGCAAGATCCCTTTCTCAAATTCACGGGGACAATCTCTGAGACAGCGATACCCTTCTTAGACCTGACTATCCGGTTAGAGTCTACAACGATCACCACTACCCTGTTCAAAAAGGAGACTGACAGGAACAGCCTACTGATGTATAACAGTCATCATACGAGATCACTAAGGGACAATCTGCCTTTCGGGCAGTTTCTGAGACTCCGCAGAAACTGTTCCACTGTCTCAGACTTCAGACAAGAAGCCTGCATCTTGCAACATAAGCTTTTGGACAGGGGATACCCCACTCGACTTCTAAAGACGTCAGCCAAACGGGCCCTCAATAATAACAGAGACTCGCTACTGGAGGTCCATACCAAAGAAAAAGATGACGTAATTACCTGTGTAACTTCCTACACCAGGAATTCCCCGTTCATTAAGAAAACGATCAACTCACATTGGGGGATCCTTAATGCAGCAGGTATGGAATTACCTCGCCCACGGTTTGCCTTCAAGAGGACAGCAAACCTCAAGGACTCATTAATCCATACCCGTCCCAAGAAGACAAGCACCCGCCCAATTAATACTCTTTGGGACCTACCACCGGTGACAGGTCACTACCGCTGTGGATCTTGCGTCGTCTGCCCTCAAACCATCCAAGGGAAAATGGTAGAACTCCCAAGGAATTTCACTTGGACCATAAACAAGCACACTAATTGTAACAGCTCCAGATGCATCTATGTGCTTATGTGCCCCTGCAAGTTGATCTATATAGGGATGACAATGCGCCCTGTGAAACAACGTATAATGGAACACAATAGCAACATTCGTTGCAAAAAGACGCACACAAGATTGTATGACCATTGCAAAGAACTAGAACATATGGCAGAAAACTTACAATGGACCATCTTAGAATGCCACCCTGCAATCAACCAACAGGCACTCTTCAGAATGGAGCAGAGATGGATACATCGTCTGCGTGCAGACGAACACGGTCTGAATGATGCGGTGCCGTGGAATATGCTAGCCAGTTAAATCCAAAAGCCAGTTAAAACCATAAGTCATCCCTCCCTGACTTGAGTATTACTCACTACCCCGTCCCAATGCACCAGTGTTCCGTAACCCCGTTCCAAGATGGCGCCCACCAATAACACATCCCAGTTTGATGGGAATCTTCGCTGTCCACACCACGTAGCGTGGCGTTGCCTAGCAACGTCTCGTGATCACGCCCGCCACGGCGCTCACGGGAATCAGTTACTTAACTTGCTCGGTCACTTTTTGTTATGACCGGCTGTCCTGCGAGCACATCGCCGACGGTGGGGTAGGTGTACGAGCCCACATGCCAGTTCTTCGAGGTAAGAAGCGCTAATCTGCGGTGAGCGCGCACACGGCTCCCGGCTGCCGATTACTGAGAGGGCCGTGCATTGGCAGCCGCATGCCGTGTGCGAGTAATACGGCCTCTCCGATGATCGCACCGTGTAACCAATCCTGACCTCTAATCAAGAGCGATCTCTATCCCCAACAGGTGTCATCCACCTTTTTTCTGGCCCCATAAGGACAGCACGAGGGGGCCCTCAAGCAGTGCCCGCCGGTAAGATTTCACTTACACGCTCGCTGCCACCCACTGCCCTTGCCCATTAATAAGGGGGTGTCTATGACGATTTCCCTTGCCCATTGCCCAGTGCGGATGTTAAGTTATTTTAGAACACTAATTTTAGAACCCTGATGTTTCCATCAGAGATTTACAATCACCGTATTTCTCCAATGGTGGGTCTACCGAATTTCGACCGCGTGTTAAATCACGCACACATGTTTGCCTACATGACACACACTTGTATTTTGACGTGATGTAGTATGCTATGGATGTACAAGAATAGGGCATCCTCTACCACTAATGTCATGCGTGCTGTGCTAAACAGGCTTCAGTCTGCCATACCCATACACTCCTTCCTTCACTTGACAAAGCAATCCGTCTCTCAGCTAAGCACTATTATCTCACAGGGGTCATGCAAACCTAATTTCAACTCTGTTAGCATGATGTACCTACATGGAATTCACACAGTAGTAATAATAATATTGATTGAAATTTGTTTTCCTTTGTCTCCTTTTAGGGGAATCCACATAGCAATTGATCTCACGACACGCCCCAGGTCGTATATTCGCTTCCACTAAATATTAGGGGGAGCGGGAAAAAGTTGATGAGCTTTAAGGTCCTGATGAATTGCCCTAGTGGCATGAAACATGTCGACCAGACCACAATTGAGGGTTGAATGAGGCCATATCATCCCTAACTGTTGCGCCTCAGTACCCCTCATTCTCACTCATTTTAATAAGGCAGTGAGCCATGCTATTAAAGGTTTCCTAAATGGACTTTGCTGACTTTTTTTAAATCTCACTCACGCTCACTACTATCTACTATATACCTTCTTCCTTTTTTGCCCCTCACACGCATGCACCCATTGGCTTAAGGAATAAAAGAACTCCGCAAAAGTGTAGCACCCTGTGCTACCCGACAGGCATTGCACCGCCAGCCTGCCGTGGGAGCAGGAAGCCAATGATGACACGATACGATCATCGGGTGGGTTGGCAACAGTCGTCCGACCGGTGCATTGTGTGAGGCATCCTCAAATTCCGTCAAGGGACCACCTTACGCCCCTTTTCTTTGCCCACAAAGAGATAGGATTGCTTTAGCCATTTAAGCCCACCTCCCTTGGGGAACTCTGTACACATTTTTGTTGAATCTCTTGAATAAAACCCAAGCATAAAGCAATGGATGTGTGCAGACATTATTCTTTATTTTGGTGAAAGATATATATCTATATATCTATATATATATATATATATATATCTATATATATATATATATCTATATATATATATATATATATATATATATATATATATATATATATATATATATATATATATATATATATATATATATATTACCTACTGGCGATAGCCAGTAGGTATATATAGTTAGGATTTTTTTCCTATGGGATTTTTGAAAATTCTATGTCGAATAACTTTGGCTTATGAGGACAGAATTGGCTGAAATTTTCAGGAAAATGGAACATTTTGTTTCTGAGCAGCCCCTGAAAATTTGGGGGGGTTTCGTCAAGGGGGGGCCGAGAAAAAAGGGGGGTCCCAAAACGTGTTTTTCCCATGCAATTTTCCATAGGGCGGTTGGCCTCACTTTTAGCCTGAACGGCTGAATGGATTTACACCAAACTTGGCAAAATTGTAGGGACTGGTAGCCCGATGTGCCTTTGCTATGTCTCAAGATATAGGCTCCAGTGGTTTTTACGAAAATTAACTTTGAAAAATATATATTGGGCTACATTGGGCTATATATATGTTGGAGCCCAAATGTAGCCCAATGTAGCCCAATGTAGCCCAATGTAGCCCAAAGATGGCCACCAGAGACAAAAAAAACCAATTGTAGCCCAAATATCAGCCAGATGTAGCCCAACTATAGCCCAATGACAGA
This sequence comes from Lissotriton vulgaris, assembly GCF_964263255.1. Classification (NCBI taxonomy): domain Eukaryota; kingdom Metazoa; phylum Chordata; class Amphibia; order Caudata; family Salamandridae; genus Lissotriton; species Lissotriton vulgaris. The sequence continues at coordinate 1,312,940,825 of NC_141695.1, forward strand.
TTGTCCCAGAGTGTTCTAAAGAACAACTAGAGTGCTAACAGTCCTACTTATTACAAAGGTATGGCACACCTGAAGCCATCTTGATTGGAATAAAGTGGTAACTCTTAAAACATTTAATTTAAAAAGGAACAAAATGAGGGGGTTCTTTTTGCCATAGAAAGTATGATTAGCGAATATATGACGAAATCCCGCATACCATCAGTCCGCAAAAAAAATCCTGCATGTACTATTAGGCCGCAAATTAAAATAACGAAAACTTTTAGAACGAATATGCCTTTAGCATACACTAAACAACTAAACTACCCTAAACCCTGAAACACTACCCCCAGCATGACCCTACACTACACAAACAGTACAACACTACCCTAAACCCTAAAACACTACCCCCAGCATGACCCTACACTACACAAACACTACAACACTACCCTAAACCCTAAAACACTACCCCCAGCATGACCCTACACTACACAAACACTACAACACTACCCTAAACCCTAAAACACTACTCCCAGCAAGACCCTACACTACACAAACACTACAACACTACCCTAAACCCTAAAACACTACCCCCAGCATGACCCTACACTACGCAAACACTACAACACTACCCAAAACCCTAAAACACTACACCCCAGCATGACCCTACACTACGCAAACAATACAAAACTACCCTAAACCCTAAAACACTACCCCCAGCATGACCCTACACTACACAAACACTACAACACAACCCTAAACCCTAAAACACTACCCCCAGCATGACCCTACACTACGCAAACACTACAACACAACCCTAAACCCTAAAACACTACCCCCAGCATGACCCTACACTACGCAAACACTACAACACTAACCTAAATCCTAAAACACTACCCCCAGCATGACCCTACACTACGCAAACACTACAACACTACCCAAAACCCTAAAACACTACACCCCAGCATGACCCTACACTACGCAAACACTACAACACTACCCTAAACCCTAAAACACTACCCCCAGCATGACCCTACACTACGCAAACACTACAACACTACCCAAAACCCTAAAACACTACACCCCAGCATGACCCTACACTACGCAAACACTACAACACTACCCTAAACCCTAAAACACTACCCCCAGCATGACCCTACACTACGCAAACACTACAACACTACCCTAAACCCTAAAACACTACCCCCAGCATGACCCTACACTACGCAAACACTACAACACTACCCTAAACCCTAAAACACTACCCTCAGCATGACCCTACACTACGCAAACACTACAACACTACCCAAAACCCTAAAACACTACACCCCAGCATGACCCTACACTACGCAAACACTACAACACTACCCTAAACCCTAAAACACTACCCCCAGCATGACCCTACACTACGCAAACACTACAACACTACCCAAAACCCTAAAACACTACACCCCAGCATGACCCTACACTACGCAAACACTACAACACTACCCTAAACCCTAAAACACTACCCCCAGCATGACCCTACACTACGCAAACACTACAACACTACCCTAAACCCTAAAACACTACCCCCAGCATGACCCTACACTACGCAAACACTACAACACTACCCTAAACCCTAAAACACTACCCTCAGCATGACCCTACACTACGCAAACACTACAACACTACCCAAAACCCTAAAACACTACCCCCAGCATGACCCTACACTACGCAAACACTACAACACTACCCAAAACCCTAAAACACTACACCCCAGCATGACCCTACACTACGCAAACACTACAACACTACCCAAAACCCTAAAACACTACCCCCAGCATGACCCTACACTACGCAAACACTACAACACTACCCTAAATCCTAAAACACTACCCCCAGCATGACCCTACACTACGCAAACACTACAACACTACCCTAAACCCTAAAACACTACCCCCAGCATGACCCTACACTACGCAAACACTACAACACTAACCTAAATCCTAAAACACTACCCCCAGCATGACCCTACACTACGCAAACACTACAACACTACCCAAAACCCTAAAACACTACACCCCAGCATGACCCTACACTACGCAAACACTACAACACTACCCAAAACCCTAAAACACTACACCCCAGCATGACCCTACACTACGCAAACACTACAACACTACCCTAAACCCTAAAACACTACCCCCAGCATGACCCTACACTACGCCAACACTACAACACTACCCAAAACCCTAAAACACTACCCCCAGCATGACCCTACACTACGCAAACACTACAACACTACCCAAAACCCTAAAACACTACACCCCAGCATGACCCTACACTACGCAAACACTACAACACTACCCAAAACCCTAAAACATGACACCCCAGCATGACCCTACACTACGCAAACACTACAACACTACCCAAAACCCTAAAACACTACCCCCAGCATGACCCTACACTACGCAAACACTACAACACTACCCAAAACCCTAAAACACTACCCCCAGCATGACCCTACACTACGCAAACACTACAACACTACCCTAAACCCTAAAATACTACACCCCAGCATGACCCTACACTACGCAAACACTACAACACTACCCAAACCCCTAAAACACTACCCCCAGCATGACCCTACACTACGCAAACACTACAACACTATCCTAAACCCTAAAACACTACGCCCAGCATGACCCTACACTACGCAAACACTACAACACTACCCTAACCCCTAAACACTAGCCCCAGCATGACCCTACACTACGCAAACACTACAACACAACCCTAAACCCTAAAACACTACCCCCAGCATGACCCTACACTACGCAAACACTACAACACTACCCTGAACCCTAAAACACTACCCCCAGCATGACCCTACACTACGCAAACACTACAACACAACCCTAAACCCTAAAACACTACCCCCAGCATGACCCTACACTAAACAACCACCACAACTCTACACTACACTAACACAACACTACACTACACAACACTACACTACACTACACAATCACTAACCCACGAAAAAATTAACACAAACCCACTTACCTCTCTCGTCATCGTGGTTTTCACAACGCAAATGCATTTACCATACATGCCTTTAAAAAGTAATTCTTTGTAAAGGCATGCGCGATAAATGCACATGCGTTTTGAAAAAATGCGGGATAATGGTATGCGAGCTCAATGACCTTGCGGGATAATGGTATGCGGACTGAAAGTCTGCGGGATAAAAAATGCGGGAAAATGGCTGCAAACCATGATTAGCAGCAGACTTCCCTGGTGAGCACTAGCTTTACTACAGTGATCTAATGAGCAACTAGAGTGCTAACATTCAGAATTTATGGCAAATGTGTGACACATCTGAATGCCTTCTTGATAGAACCAAAGTAAACAAGCATTGAAAATGCAATAGATCTCGCCCTCGTTTAAGTTAAAGCCATTCTGTTTGTAATGAGGTGGCTTTTTAGCTTTGCTTTTATTAGTGTTTTTAAAACTTTCATGTAAATAACATGCATATGTATGCATATATGTATATGTATGCATGCATTCATATTTATATAGATATGCAGATTACATATGTTTATATATGTATATTACCTACTGGCGATAGCCAGTGGGTATATATAGTTAGGATTTTTTCTCTATGGGATTTCTGAAAATTCTATGTCTAATAACTTTGGCGTTTGTGGACGGAATTGGCTGAAATTTACAGGAAAATGGCACATTATTTTTCTGAGCAGCCCCTGAAAATTTGGTGGGGTTTCGTCAAGGGGGGGCCGAGAACAAAGGGGGGTCCCAAAACGCGTTTTTCCCATTCATTTTTCCATAGGGCGGTTGGACTCACTTTTAGCTCGAACGGCTGAATAGATTTACATGAAACTTGGCAAAATTGTAGATATGGTTTGCCCGACGTGCCTTTGCTATGTCTCAATATATGTGCTCCAGTGGATTTTGAGAAATTAACGTTTAAAAAAATATATATATCTGTGACAGCGCTCCGGTTAGCGCCCCGGTTCGCGTACCTGACGCGTAACGGAACTTCGCGAAGCGAATCTGATTGGCTCTCCGGTGTCTGTCAACATTCTAAACAAACCGGAGCGGCCGCCATCTTGTCTCTCGGTACGATCGAGAGACAAGATATGGTGAAAAACGAAGGGGGAAATGAAGGAAAGGGGGCAAGGTAGACCACTTCCGACCCCCTAGGATTGATGAGGGGGATATTAAAGTGCCCCGCGGGGCAAAACATTTTGCGATTTTACGCCGTAGAGGCGCGTCCCGGTACGCGAACCGGGCAGCTCACCGGGCAGCTAACCGGGCGGCTAACCGGCAGCGTAGCTGTCAACATTGTAAACAGTCCGGAGCGGCCGCCATCTTGTCTCTCGGTAGGTTCGAGAGACAAGATGTGGTGAAAAAAGAAAGGGGAAATGAAGGAAAGGGGGCAAGGTAAACCCCTCCTGACCCCCTAGGATTGATGAGGGGGATATTAAAGTCCCCCGCGATTTTTCGCGGTAGAGGCGCTTCCCGGTACGCGAACCGGGCAGCTAACCGGCAGCGTAACGGGAGTCCGCCATCTTGTGCTTTTGGAGCGTCCGGTTCGCGTACCGGGTAGCGTCCCGGTAAGCGTAACAAGGGGAAAACCAAGAGAAACAGTAAAAAAAAAATTAAGGGAATAGATTTCCAGCAAACTTGGCAAAATTGTAGGGACTGTTTGTTTGATGTGCCTTTGCAAGGCCTCAAGATATGTGCACGTGTGGATTTTGTCTAATTAAGGTTAAAAAAAATATATATATCTGTAAGCGTGCTCCGGCACGCTTACGTTACGGGTTTTGTTTGCGCTGCAGAACCAATACGTCACGGTTATGCGACGCGTCATGAGGCGTCTCACGTGGCTACGTGATACGTCACGTAATAAAGAATATATTTTACAGCTATAGATATTAGCTTTTAAAAAACCAATGAAATTCACTGAAAAAACCATAGGTTATAGACCATATATAGTTAGAAATTTGCATTTACAAAACCTTGAAAATTCACTGAAAAAACCATAGGTTAGAGACCATATATAGTTAGCTGGACATTTTATTGACATAAAACCAATGAAATTCCATATATAGTTAGTTGCACTAACTATATATCGCGCACCCGCAATCCACTGCTGATGATGTCACATATTACATCATTCATGACATGGTCAGTGACATCACTGATGACATCACTGATGACATCTCAAATGACATCACTGATGACATCACTGATGACATCTCAAATGACATCAGTGATGACATCATGACACACCAATACCAGTTACTACATACGCACTCACTGATTCCTACGTCTACACACACATTCACTCATTCACCCATACAATCACTCATACATACAGTCACTCATTATTACAACACTATCATATGCACTCATACACCTATGCAGACACTCACACACTGCCACTCATCCATGGAGTTACTCACACACCTAGTCAGTCCTGTAAAGAATCAATCACACTTCCATTTCCTCATCTATACAGTTAAACACAGAACACCATACTTCAGTGACATCACTGATGACATCACTGATGACATCTCAAATGACATCACTGATGACATCTCAAATGACATCACTGATGACATCATGACACACCAATACCAGTTACTACATACGCACTCACTGATTCCTACGTCTACACACACATTCACTCATTCACCCATACAATCACTCATACATACAGTCACTCATTATTACAACACTATCATATGCACTCATACACCTAGTCAGTCCTGTGAAGAATCAATCACACTTCGATTTCCTCATCTATACAGTTAAACACAGAACACCATACTTTTCACACATATACTAACACATACTTACTCTCTTATACAATCACTGATCCAAGTACACATTGATATGCACAGAGTCACACACCTCCCAGCCAGCCACACACACACTCAGTCTTCCATACATCCACTCATTCTTCAATATGTAAAACATATTTAAACTTTACAAAAACACACAGACACTAGATGATGTCATCAGTGAAGTCATTTGAGATGTCATCAGTGATGTCATCAGTGATGTCATTTGAGATGTCATCAGTGATGTCATCAGTGATGTCACTGACCATGTCATGAATGATGTAATATGTGACATCATCAGCAGTGGATTGCGGGTGCGCGATATATAGTTAGTGCAACTAACTATATATGGAATTTCATTGGTTTTATGTCAATAAAATGTCCAGCTAACTATATATGGTCTCTAACCTATGGTTTTTTCAGTGAATATATATATATATATATATATTCACTGCAAAAACCATAGGTTTTAGGCCTTATATAGTTAGGAATTAGCATTTAAAAAACCATGAAAATTCACTGAAAAAACCATAGGTTTCAGGCCTTATATAGTTAGGAATTAACATATAAAAAAAACATTGAAATTCCTCCTATATAGTTAACTGGACATTTTATTGATATAAAACCAATGAAATTCCACATATAGTTGGTTGCACTAACTATATATTTCGCGCATCTGCAATCCAATGCTGATGATGTCACATATTACATCATTCATGACATGGTCAGTGACATCACTGATGACATCTCAAATGACATCACTGATGACATCACTGATGACAGCTCATTTAACATCAATGATCACACCACTGATGATATACTTCATGTGATAATACAATGCACCTCCTTACACTCTAATATAACCTCTGTTACACGTAGTGTAAAATACAGAGTATCATTTTTGAAACTATTGACACACCAATACCATTTACTACATACGCACTCACTGATTCCTACGTCTACACACAGATTCATTCATTCACCCATAAGGTCACTCGAACATACAGTCACTCATCATTACAACACTATCATATGCACTCATACACCTATGCAGACACTCACACACTGCCACTCATCCATGGAGTTACTCACACACCTAGTCAGTCCTGTAAAGAATCAATCACACTTTGATTTCTTCATCTATACAGTTAAACACAGAACAGCTTACATTTTCACAGATATACTAACACATACTTACTCACTTATACAATCAAATCCTTCATCCGTACTCTTATACATCCACTCATTCTTCAATATGTAAAACATATTTAAACTTTACAAAAACACACAGACACTGGATGATGTCATCAGTGATGTCATTTAAGATGTCATCAGTGATGTCATCAGTGATGTCACTGACCATGTCATGAATGATGTAATATGTGAACACACTTGAAAGCGCCACAAACTTAGCAACGGGCTAGGTAGGCCGTGCAACAAAGGGCAGTCATGTGCTCTCGTTTCACAAATCGTAGTTAACAGATCACTTTGTTCAGCTGATTTAAGTGAAGCAACCTAATACTAAATGTCCCAGAATTCACTGATTTGTTACATGAAAGCCAACGACTTAAGGCATGGTGTAATGTTAGCAACTCATACAAACTTCAGAAAACAGCCTACCTGGCTCTTGGGAGCTGCTGTTGGCAGCAGTGAGAGGGGGAGGTCCCCCTTGCAGCCATGTCTTCATGACAATGGAGAGGGGTGGGGAAGGGGTGTTTAACAATGACCTGTCAGTGGCCGGAGCAGGTGGGGGTGGAATTAGCTTTATGTCCTGTGAAGAGGGCTAGGAGGCAGGATGACAGAGGGAGGAGGTGCCTGCCCACAGGCTGGAGCATGCCCTTCCACCACCAACCCACAGCTTGAGCAAAACAAGATAAAGTAAAAAAAAAGAAAAACAGTAGAAAAGCATGCTAAGGGAGACTCCACTACAACCGCTGAAGAAATGCATTCAGTGGGAATGTGCAGGCCCGTGTACAGTGATTCCAGTCCTTCTCCTAACAGATGCTCTGAAGCAGCCTTTCGTCTGCATGCCATGCCAACCTAAACAAGTGGACAATAAATTGAAAAACCTGCAGCCTTATACTGCTGCGGACATTATCAGTGCTCTCTGTTGGAAACAGCAAAGGTTGTCCGGTGCCGTGCGCACAGAAGGGGCAGTCTGCGGTGGCACAGGATCCTGTGTGCGCGCGACATGAATGACAATAAAAAACAAGCCTGTGGGAGCACAGAACGTCTCCAAACAGCTGCGCATCTTCAGCGTTTAATTTTAAATAAACTAGGGGATGGTGGTGGGTAAATCCCCCGGAAGGGAGATGACCCTCCTGCAATTGCCATCCCACTGCTACACGTTTCCTCAAGACCTACGTATGGAGCTTGCCGACTAACTTTGAGGTGCTTCTCCCACTGGAGTTTGAACAGTGTCCAAGCGCCAGGTTGCCGGCACAGTACAGCAACAAAAGGATGCGATACATGGGGGGGCGACATCCCGCTCGCCCACCATATTTGCCACCTCATTAGGACATATCCCAATCTGCACTCCATGTACCGCAAGACACGCACTCTTATCTCGCCTCCTCCTGCACACTGCACAGAAGCGGCTTCTTTCCGCCTTCGAATCGAGAGTGCTAAAGTCATTTCTATCAGCAGAATAGTGCATATTATGCTTAATTTCGAGCATAGACATTTCAATATGATTTTCACCATGCATGCATATGTACTTTACATATTGAACCATTGTCACTCTAAGAAATATAACTAATCTGTGGGGTTACTTGCAGTCCGAAGCGCACAAAATGTAGCTCACTTCCGGTGTCACCCCATCATTATCCGGTCTCCCCCTTGGCACGGGAGACCAGCGGGCACATCAAAGGCTTCCTCCAAGCAGGGGGAAGCGGAAACCACGTCCTCCCGGCCCTGCCCACAACCAGGCGGCGGCCATCTTGAGGAGGCTCGGGCCGCGACGGTGATCTCGGGAGTAAAACGAGGGGTGGGCACCCTCGAAATTAAAAATAAACACATTAAAATAAAAGAGAGAAGCCCCCCAAGTCCCCCCCCACAAAAAATTCCGAAAATTCGCGGGGGTGCGCGCACGGGTGCGCGCTTATAGATATATAATTTGTTTCTCTTTTATTTTTCTCAGGAACCACTGAAGGGATTTACACTATTTTACCAAAAGCGTGATCTGCGTACCAGACACTACCATTTTGACAAGTTTGGTGTAATTCCCTTCAGCGGTTCAAGCTGTAGCCGTGTCTAAAGGTCCTATGGAAATTAACATGGGGAAAACACGTTTTGGGACCCCCCTTTTTTCTCAGCCCCCACTTGACGAATCCCCCCCAAAATTTCAGGGAAGGAGCGGAGCGGAGCGAGCCATCTTCTTTGAGAAATTTGCAAAGATTCATCAACCAGCGCCAAAGTTATTCCCAATAGAATGTTGGGGATTTCCTATGGAAACTAGGTCCTAACTATATATACCTACTGGCGACCGCCAGTAGGTAATATATATATATATATATATATATATATTCACTGAAAAAACCATTGGTTATAGACCATATATAGTTAGGGATTAGCCTTTTCAAAACCTTATTTTACTCACACAAAACCATTGAAATTTCATATATAGTTAGTTCCACTAACTATATATCGCGCACCCGCAATCCACTGCTGATGATGTCACATATTACATCATTCATGACATGGTTAGTGACATCACTGATGACATCTCAAATGACATCACTGATGACATCTCAAATGACATCACTGATGACAACATCCAGTGACTGTATGTTTCTGTAAAGTTAAAATATGTCTTACATATTGAAGAATGAGTGGATGTATAAGCGTCTGGATGAAGGATTTAGTAGGTGCATGACTGACTGTATGAGTGAGTGATTAAATGTGTCTCACTGAGTGCATGGGTTAGTGACTAAACTGTTTTAATTTGTGCATCATTATATCTGTTGTTCTACAAACTGCTGCATATGTTGATCAGTAGCTATATGAGTAACTGTATGGGTTATTCATTGGTTGTCCAAGTATTTGTATGGGAAACTGAGTGTGTGTGTATGGGTGGCTGGGAGGTGTGTGACTCTGTACATAGATGTGTGAGTAGTTGATTCACTATATGTATAGGTTCAAAAGTGCACGTGGAAACAGCTGTATGGGCGGTTGACTGTGCATGAGTGTATTAGTGAGTGAATGGATATCTCAGTGCTACATATCAAAGTAAGTACATATGTAAAACACAGTACATGTGAGAGTTGACATATATAAATAACTGTGCATAAGAGCCAGTGAATGTGTGAGTGGCTGTATGGATCATTGTGAACATGTATCAGGGATTGTATAAGAGAGTAAAGTAAATATGTGTTAGTATATGTTTGAATAAGTAAGGTGTGTATAACTGTATAGTTGAGAAAATGGAGGTGTGATTGATTTTTTGCATAACTGACTAGGTGTGTGAGTAACTCCATGGATGAGTGACAGTCTGTGACTGTCTGTTTACACTGATTGTATCTAAGGTTATATTAGAGTCTGAAGAGGTTCATGGTATTATCACATGAATGATATCATCAGTGATGTGATCAGTCATGTCAAATGAGATGTTATCACTGATTTTATCAGTGATGTCATTTGAGATGTCATCAGTGATGTCATTTGAGATGTCATCAGTGATGTCATTTGAGATGTCATCAGTGATGTCATCAGTGATGTCACTAACCATGTCATGAATGATGTAATATGTGACATCATCAGCAGTGGATTGCGGGTGCGCGATATATAGTTAGTGGAACTAACTATATATGAAATTTCAATGGTTTTGTGTGAGTAAAATAAGGTTTTGAAAAGGCTAATCCCTAACTATATATTGTCTATAACCAATGGTTTTTTCAGTGAATTTTCAAGGTTTTGTAAATGCAAATTCCTAACTATATATGGCCTATAACGTATGGTTTTTTCAGTGAATTTCATTGGTTTTTTAATAGCAAATATCAAAAGCTGTAAAATGTCAAGTACGTGATAGGTAAAAACTTTTTCGTGTTTATGCACGCTGATGTGCTTTGAACGCTGCCCTCCTCCCCTCTTTTCTCTTAGTAGTACTCTCTCTTTGCAGATAGTGAAGAGTAGTTGACGCAGGCCTTTACCCCCGTTGTAATCCGTCGTGCCTGCTTGTCTCTCCATTTGATTGATTGTTATCCAAGCATTTACAGTTTTACAATTGATTCTCTTTGGTTCATTCTCTATTTACAAACAAGCACAAAGTCGCAATACTCTGTTTAGTCTTTGCAGATAGTGAAAAATCGTGAAAAATCGTGTAAAAAAATAAAAGTAATCGAGCAAAATCAGTAGGCCACTAATTGGATCTCTTTTTGACCTCGCTAAAATAGAAACATTAGGAACAACCCTTCATGAGAAATGCGAAAATAGTGAGATGAACTGAGCTCCACACCATGAGGGCTGCAAGACAGCTTGGCTCCGTCACCCACCCCGCCCAAAATAACGACAAACCCTATGCAAATATTAAAAATATAGACAACACACCAGCAAAGTAACAGGGTAAAACATTTTATTAAATAACTATTTACATTACGTTGGTTTATGAGATGATGTCAGTAGTGGACCGATGTGTGAATAGGTCGGAAGCAGCACAAGGCGCCAAGATCGGGATATCAAGTCCTGGATGTTGGGTGCCACAGTTCAGAGTTCTGAGTTTGAGCCTTTTTCAATGCCTGTGCTTTGTTGTTTCCCCTCCATCAAAAACAAAAAAAAAATATAAAACTGTGCAAAAATACAAAAAAATCAAAAAATGTTTAGAAAAGCAGTGCTTGTAAGACTGTCTGAAGCTTATTTCCACCTACTGCAGCTTCACTATTCTCAAAGTAGGTGAGGGTCGTTTGTGGACCTGACTGCATTTGAAAACAATGTTATATGGTACCTCCCTAAACAGCTTGACGGAGGCCCCCGAGGGGCGGTGTGATGGCACGGACTCGGAGAAGACGCTTGGCTCCGACCCCCTCCCCAAGTCTTATAGCACTGGTGTAGCCTGAGATCGCCCCCGACATAGGCGGCCGGCTCCCGGGGTCCGGCGGAACTTTTTGCCTTTTGATGACTCTTCTATTCTGGACTTTGTCCCACAATCCGTTTGACCTGAAGACACGCTGTAGTGGGGCGCCCCTTTACCGTTTTAGTTGCCATTCCGCCCGCTTTTGCTACACTGTGCCTCTTCCGCCATTCAGCTGTTTACCGCCCGCTCTTGCGACTTCAGCATCTCGCTCACCATGTAGTTGAGTTGCTCCCACTCTTGCGGTGCAGCGATAGGCGACTGCCACAGGACTCTCAAAATGGCGGCCGGCTCTTCGGTTTTGGGCCTGGTCCACTAAAATGGCCCTGGGACACCTTGGAACTCGGACGCTTCCCTGATAGGGCTTGGGTCCCATTCTCGAAAGCGTCCCCTCAGCCGTGAAGATTCTACAAAAGTCTTGGGGACCCCCGACTCCCTCAGGCTTCTGGTGGGGAGCGGCTGCCATGTCTGCTCGTGGAATGGCCACGACGGAGCTACGAGAGTGTAGTGCTCTCATGCTGACGCCAGCTTTAGTCTGAAACATCCAGAAACACTATAGACTACCAATTCGATCAGTTCCGGTAGCGCCCCAACGTGACCCGTTAGAGAAGAACTTGCCCTCCCCTCTTTGACTGATGGTTCTTGTTGCCTGTATCCTCTGTTGTCATTTAACAGAACTTTTTGGACTGCTGAAAGGGGTTGTGTTCCGAACGCTGGTTGGTGGAGACATTTTGACTATATTCTTGACCTACGTTGTCGCGTAATGCGTTATATGACACGCCGTGTTAGCGCACCCGGAAGTGATCCGGGGCGCGGCGCGCAGCGCGTAACGTAAGCATAACAGGTCATGTGACTTGTTAATAAAACTTTTCATTGGTTCATTGTACTTTTGTTATTTTAATGATGAAAAGCTTGGTCATATGACCTGAAAATTACGCTTTTTATTGATTTCGAACTTTTTTTTAATAACATATTTGTTATAATATTACAGGCTAATGTACTTTCCCGGAAAATTTACAACTGTCCTGCAAGTAAAATATATTCATTTTTCGAGAAAAAGGGCGTTTCTTCGTTCCATGACGGAGCCGTTGAGTAAAAGAGACTCGGCCTGCTGTCTTAGTCGCCGATACGCCTGATTATCAGATTCTTATCGATCACTTTATGTTGCAGGAGTGGAAAACACAACTGCCCTTGACCATTTATCTTTACTGCGTTCCTACATATTATACCTTTTATCCGTCATGTAATTGGACTGCTTTATTTCACTTGCCTTTTACTGATTCTAAAACAGTGACTAAAAGTAAAAACTTTACCAATGTAAATACTACTACCATGTTTTGTTTTAAAAACCTTTATTGTGAAAATGTCAGTATACAAATACAGGCCTATAACCACGTGGGCCGGCCACGGAGCAAACTGAAATCGTATATGATGAGGAGACATTTACATTATAGAGGAACGTAACGAGCGAGCCATTAGGTTGCAAGAACTAAGATGTCTAACAGTTGCGGAATCGGTGGACGTACATTTTGTAATTAAAATACGACAGGGCCACTTACAAAAAAGTTATCTAGATATACATTTGCGTGCAAGTACCATGGGTGACGTTAATTCGAACTTTCAATAGTACAGTAATAAATAACACATCAGAACTTAATATCAATAGGGATGTAGAAATATTCAATCAATTCTCGTCCCCGCCCGCCATGAGCATCAAAACTGCATTCATATCTCGTGATATCAAGGTTGTTCAACCAGTACACAACAAGGAGTTACGAGTCCCATTTATACCGGCGCCATTTTGGGCGAGGCCGGGCAGGTCCAAGATATAGTCAAAATGTCTCCACCAACCATCGGCCAGACCAGAACCCCTTTCGGCCCTTTATGCTACAAGATGGTGTCTTCCATTCAGAAAATATTGTTGGCAGCATTTTGAAAGGAAAGATAAACAGCCGTTTTCCTAGTGAGTCTCACATTGTTACATTTAGGAAGAATGTTGAAGAGTAATATGTGGAAAATCTGAAGCCATTTTTCTACAAACTCTCAATCAGCCTTGGATGGAAAAAAAAATCCTGAAGAATGTACAAACTGAAAACCAATTTTTGTCTGTATAGCATCAACAGCAACGCTTGAGTCAGCTTTGTGTCAAGCCGCCATTTTCATTCAATCAATAGCGTCCCCCTGCACACATTCAGGAACCTGGTCGTGTCTTCAGGTGAAACGGATTGTGGGACAAGAAGCAGAAAGGAAAAGGAAAAAAGTTCCGCCGGACCTCGGGAGCCGGCCGCCTATGTCATGGGCGATCTTTGGCCACACCAGGGCAATAGTGAAGCTGCAGCAGGTGCAAAAGAGCTTCAGACAGTCTTACAAGCACTGCTTTTCTAAACATTTTTTGATTTTTTGTATTTTTGCACAGTTTTATATTTTGTTTTTGTTTTTGATGGAGGGGAAACAACAAAAAACAGGCATTGAAAAAGGCTCAACAGTGCAGGGCGCCTTGTGCTGGTTCCGACCTATTCACACATCGGTCCACTATTGACATCACCTCATAAGCCAACGGGACACCCCACGCTGACTTTCGGTGCAGCATTGTAGGATGGCCACACCAGTGCGGCAACTTGCTGGACACCACCTCGGTGCCATCCGGATCTCGGCGCGTTCGAGTCACTGTACCGCAAAAGTGACCGGAACTCAGCTGGACACGCCGTCTTTCGGCACAGCATTGTAGGATAGCCACACCAGTGCAGCAACTTGCTGGACACTAACTCGGTGCCATCCGGATCTCGGCGCGTTGTGCTGCCTTCGGCCTATTCGCACACCGGTCCGCTACTGACGCCGCCTCACGTGCCAACGGATTTTCTACGCTTTTTGTAGCCCTATGCCGCATAACAGGTCATGTGACTTGTTTATAAAACTTTTCATTGGTTCATTTTACTTTTGGTTTCCTAAAGATGGAAGGCTTGGTCATATGACCTAAAAATAACACTTTTCATTGGTTTAGAACATTTTTTTTTCCCAAACGATGAAAGCCCCACCTTGTTTCTGGATGATTCAGACTGAAGCTGGCGTCACCATGAGAGCACCACCATCTCGTGGCTCCGTCGTGGTCCTTCCGCGAGCAATCATGGCAGCCGCTCCACACCGGAAGCCTGCAGGAGTCGAGGGCCCCCAAGACTTTTGTAGAATCTTCACGGCTGAGGGGACGCTTTTGAGAATGGAGCCCAAGCCCTAGCAGGCAAGCGTCCGAGTTCCAAGGTGTCCCAGGGCCATTTTAGTGGACCAGGCCCAAAACCGAAGAGCCGTCCGCCATTTTAAGAGTCCTGTGGGAGCCGCCTATCGCTGCACTGCAAGAGTGGGAGCAACTCAACTACATGGTGAGCGTGACGCTGTAGCCGCAAGAGCGGGCGCAACTCAGCTGGATGGCCGCCACCTGGGGAGGCCCGTTCACACCGCCTCCCCCACGCCCCCCCCGGGCCGCCCCACGCCAATTTTCGGAGCAGCTTTGTAGGATACCAAAACCAGTGCGGCAGTTTACTGGACATCACCTGGGTGCCATCCACATCTCAGCGCGTTCTGCTGCCTTGGGACTATTCGCACAACAGACCGCTACTGACGAGGCCTCCCCCCGCACCACCCGGGACGCCCCACGCTGTTTTTCTGAGCTGCATTGTAGGATCCCAAAAACCAGTGCGGCACCCAGGTGACATCACCTGGGTGCCGTCCAGAACTCAGCACATTGTGCTGCCTTGGGACTATTCGCACAAAAGACAGCTTCTGACCATTGTTGCTTTTTTTTGTCAAAAATGTTTAAATGTTTGTTACAGTTTTTGTTCCGTTCATTATATTTAAAAGTTAATAAAGTTTTATAATCCCACTTTGTTGGAGTGCTATATATTTTTTAAAAATCGGGTGAATGGGGCCTTGAATCGGGTTATTGTCATGTGTGGGCTTTGCAAGTGTACTGCTACAGGATCGGACATTTCAAACTCAAATGCACGTTCTTTTTCTTACCTTTCCGAAGCATGGAGCACAATAGCAGGCAGAGAAAGGGTGATGCAAGTGTTGAACACTGCCTGGCCTGGCAAGTTGCTGGCAGTGCCCCCCCCCCGCCCGCTCCTGAAAGAGGACACACACACACCGCCGCCCCGAGTACTTCACAGATCTTTAAAAGACCATGCGCTTGTTCATGAGGCTTAAATGGTTTATCACCCCTTCTAGAACCCCTGCATCGACCCTCTGACGTTTCCTGGAAAAATTACCACGTAACACAATACCAAGCCTTGTCAGCTGAAACCCCCGAGGAATCGTGGGGCATATTATCAAGGGGGTTTATCTCCGCTTTTTTGGCTTTAAAAGCCAAGAAAGCGGAGATAAAATTATCTCCCTATTACCAAGCTGTCGCTAACACCAGTTAGTGACAGCTAAAAGGAGATAGCGACCATCTTGGGCCCCGCTTTGCATGTCAGTGATATTTATCACTAATGACATGCAAAGTGGGCGTGCCAAGATGTTAGCGACTGGAAACAGTCCCTAACATCACTATCTCCTATTACCAACTTTTGGAGATATTCGCGCTAAGCGCGAATATCTCCAAAAGCTAACACCTGACCTGAGCAGTTCTTAGCCATGTTATCCAATGGGAGGTGGATAACATGGCTAAGAGCATTTGTTCGATAATGCATGAATATCGCTGACTTTTCAGCGATATTCATGCATTGCGGCCGTTTTTTATCGCATTTGCGATAAACCTTGCTAATAGCAAGGTTTATCTGCGATAAAAATCGCCGATGTGCGGCGATAATTTTTGTCTCTAAACAAGTTAGAGACAAAAATTATCGCTAGTTGTTGGTAATATGCCCCCGGGTTTTTGCTTGCAGAAATCGGGAGGCGGGAGACTAGCACTGAAATCAGTAGTCTCACGCCTGAATCGGGAGGGTTGGCATGTCTGGATTCTCTACAGCTGGGGCCATAAACTACATCCGCAGGGCTAGGTGATAGCCTGGGACCGGCCTGGCAGCTAAAATGGCTGCCGTGCACGACAAAATTGTGGCATTGGAAAAAAGGCAAGATGGCGCAGACAATGTTTATCAATAAGGATTCATTTATAACAAAATATTTTATCGCACTGACAAATTGGCGGTCAACACTTCCTGATTTCCATCGAATCGAACGTTAACAGACGTCACGCAGCAAAAAAAAAAAAAAGCTCACGCACAACCGCTGGAAGACATGTATCAACATATATGAGCCTCCTCAGCCACCCTCAGAAAACATAAGGGATTAGGATACGTCTCCCGCACCCCCTTATACCTAGTAATTTAATTAAAACGAAACACAAAATGGCGAATTCCCGTTTCGCTACCAGTTTGCGACCCGGTTCGCGGCCCGTGAAGCGCTTCTACCGTGAAAAATATTTTTTTTTTATTTTCCCCACGGGACCCTTTAATAACCCCAACAACATTCCTAGGGGGTCAAGAGGGGTATACCTTGCCCCCTTTCATTAAATTTCCCCTTCGTTTTTCACCTCTTCTTCTCTCTCGATCCTACAGAGAGATAAGATGGCGGCCGCTCCGGACTGTTTAGAATGTTGACAGACACCGTGGAGCCAATCAGCTTCGCATCGCAAAGTTCCGTTTCGCGAAAAGTAAGCGGACCGGAGCGCAGCCCGGAGCGCTGTTACAGATATATATATTGTTTTGAACGTTAATTTCTCAAAATCCACTGGAGCACATATATTGAGACCTAGCAAAGGCACATCGGGCTAACAGTCCCTACAATTTTGCCAAGTTTCGTGCAAATCCATTCAGCCGTTCAAGCTAAAAGTGAGGCCAAAGGCCCTATGGAAATTAACATGGGAAAAATGGGGGCTGCTCAGAAACAAAACGTGCCATTTTCCTGAAAATTTCAGCCAATTCCGTCCACAAACGCCAAAGTTATTAGACATAGAATTTTCAAAAGTTCCATAGACAAATAATCCTAACTATATATACCTACTGGCGAACGCCAGTAGATAATATATACATATTTGAAATGAGCACGCCCGCCTTGCAGGGATTGTCATGTGATCAAGGTGCTGTGTGCACCGAAATGCGTCATGGCGGAGTGGTGATGAGTGATTTACTTAAATAAAACTTACCACGTTCACGGAAACCGGGTTTGCCTCGTCTACTTTGCTGCTGCTGCATGCTGCTGTGGACGTCTTATTCCGAAAATATATATATATATATATATATATATATATATATATATATATATATATATATATATATATGAACAAAATCTCGTCAGACGCCAACGGCGCCACCAGCTCGTTTGTGGCTGGATAAATAACGAAGGGTAGAACTCAATTCTGGTGCCAAAAAAGGTGCCTTTATTTGTGCCTTTTAGTGCTCAGCATGCCCGCATGACGCGTTTCGACTGTCTCCACAGTCTTGTTCACATGATGTGATTGCATTGCCACAGATGAGGTATATATACTAAACATAAAGGGCGGACTGATTGTTACCTCCCACAAAGTACATACGTTTTAACCATGGAAACAGAAGAAAGACTAAGGTAAAATTCTTACTACCAGTCGCCATAACTTTGAAAACATAATGAGTCTTATTTTTAGCTCAAAACACACTTCATTCAAGGTATTAAATATGTGCAACATATCACAATGGACATAAATACATATATAAATAAATCAATGCATATATTCAACACCATTAAAAGATATATCCATATCATTTCATTGGAGACCTTAGATTTCCAGGTTTAAAAACATAGGCAAATACATCCAAAGTGGGAAAATATTAAAGTGCATGTGCAAAACTTTTTTCCGAGTAGAGGAATATATATACCTGAGATTGTGGCAAGGAGCAGCTAGAAATGCTTAGTGCAATACGTGAAAAAGTGCATAGTGCTAATAAGAAATAATTAAAATAAAATTGTAAAAGGCGGAGACCCTCCATTCAATATTTGTTCTATTTACCGATATAAATTGACAGACAGGTTGGTATAAGGGAGCCATTAAGATTGCTTAAAGTTGTTAAAAGGTGGCATCATCAGTATGTTTAGTGTGAGAGTTCCCCATGGTAGCGAAAATCCACTATTATTAATGTATAGAGGGATTCACAAGCATGTATAGGGGTCCTCGCTGGCATTAAGACCCCCCGGGGTACGGCTATCTAGCTCTAATATATAACGGGTCTCTAGGACCCGAAGAAGAGCATCTCTATTTCCTCCCCGTTTTGAGGGCATCACACAGTCTATAACATAATATTGTAGATGTTTTGGATCACAGTCGTGGGTACTCTCAAAATGCCGTGCCAGCAAGTACGACGGATCCTTGGTAGTAATGGCTCTTATGTGCTGCAAAATTCTCTTGTGGGCCGGTAGTCGGGTGCTCCCTACATACCGGAGCCCACAAGGACATTGCAACACATACACTGCAAATTCCGTTTTGCAGGTGAGTTGTTTAGTTATCTGTACAGGTGCATCTTTAAAAGGTATCTGGTATTGTGTCTTATTACATCCATATTTGCAAGCTTTGCAATTGGGTATTTCTTGAAGCTTTTTCTCAGAGCCATAAAGGTCTCCGGTATTGGCTGTTCCAGATAATTTTTAATCAATCTATCTGACATAGAAGTGGATTTTCTGTAAGAAAGTTCAGGTCTTTTACCCACTAGACCCCCAATGACAGGATCCCCTGTCACTAGGTTCCATGACGATTTTTCGGATCTCCCTATGTTGTCGGTTGTAGGTGACAACAATTCTAGGTGGGTCAGGCGTATTTGCACTGTTAATCATATTGGATATTGCCTTAGGTGTAAGGGCCTGCGCTCAAGTGATAGTTTTAGAGTTATCAATTGCTTTTTGTACGACCCGCTCTGAGTATCCCCTAGCAAGAAAGCGTAATTTACTAGCTTCTTGAGCTTTGGAACACTCAGCTTCTTAACTACAAATTTGTTTGATGCGCAGCATCACCCCGAAGGGGAGACTGTGTATCAAATGATGAGGGTGCTGGCTGGCCGCATGCAGGACAGTGTTGCCCGCTGTCGGCTTTCTGTGTAACCTAGTAGCCAACCTCCCCAATTCCACATAAACTTCTATGTCAAGGAAGCATACTGTTGATGCATTGATCGTGGATGTAAATTTCAGATTTAAGTCATTATCATTCAACTGCTCCACAAATGAGTGTGCCTCCTGTGATGATCCCTGCCAAATCAGAAAGTGATCATCAATATATCTCAAATACAGTGGAACATGTGACTGCATGGTAGCCAAATGTTGTCCCATGAGGACCTGTTCCTCCCACCAACCCATGTGCAAGCACGCTAGGCTGGGTGAGAAACAGGCCGCCATGGCCACCCCTCTGGTCTGCTGGTACACTTGATTGTTAAAAAGAAAATGATTCTGTTCCAGACAGATTCTAATCATGGAGATAAGCATGTTATTATGGGCTGAAAAAATAATGGCATTTCGATTTAGGTAATGACTAACTGCTCTAATCCCATCATTGTGTCTTATTGACGTATACAGTGAGGCTACGTCTAATGTGATGAGCAGACATTCTGTATTCCACGATATATCATTCAGTTTGCGCACAAAATCCGATGAGTTCTGTACATAAGATTTGAGATTTTTTACACTGTCCTGCAAGAAATAATCATTCATTCATTCATTGTCAATTTTATTTCTGCAGCATATTGCCATAAAAGGTACAAAGAAGCATTACATTTGAAACAATTAAAAATAGAAGAATAAAAATATTGAAGAACAATTTATAAAATGAGGCACACAGGGCTCCCTTTCCTGCGGGCATCACTGTTTGGGGCCTGACGCTGTGGTTCCCCCGCCGCCGTGCTGATTACATCGCTCGGCCGCGGAGAGGGGTAAACCACAGCCCCCAGCCTGCCTCGGGGGACTGTACCGCCCACTTATATTCCAGCGCACCCGGAGGCGCTTAAACTCACGCAGCTTCCACTGAGGAGCGGGGCTGCACTACACCTGCAAGGGGTGGATTCCGAGGCACAGAGAGCTCCCTTTCCTGCGGACATCACTGCTGGGGGCCTGATGCTGTGTTTCCCCCGCCGCCGTGCTGATTACATCGCTTGGCCGTGGAGAGGGGTAAACCACAGCCCCCAGCCTGCCTCGGGGGACTGAACCACCCACTTACCTTCCAGCGCGCCCGGAGACACTTAACCTCACGCAGCTTCCACTGAGGAGCGGGGCTGCACTACACCTGCGAGGGGGGGATTCCGAGGCACACCGGGCTCCCTTTCCTTCGGACATCACTGCTGGGGGCCTGACGCTGTGGTTCCCCCGCCACCGTGCTGATTACATCACTCGGCCGCGGAGAGGGGTAAACCACAGCCCCCAGCCTGCCTCGGGGGACTGTACTGCCCACTTACCTTCCAGCGCACCCGGAGGCGCTTAAACTCATGCAGCTTCCACTGAGGAGCGGGGCTGCACTAAACCTGCGAGGGGCGGATTCCGAGGCACATAGGGCTCCCTGTCCTGCGGACATCACTGCTGGGGGCCTGACGCTGTGGTTCCCTCACCGCCGTGCTGATTACATCGCTCGGCCGCAGAGAGGGGTAAACCACAGCCCCCAGCCTGCCTCGGGGGACTGTACCGCCCACTTACCTTCCAGCACGCCTGGAGGCATTTAAACTCACACAGCTTCCTCCGCGTCACGGAAGGGCGCGGATGGCGCCGGGCGAAGCCCGGGCAGAGGGCGGGCCGTCTGTGGCCGTCCAGGGACGGTAAGGCACAGGACGGGCCACCAAACTATCTTCACTCCCGCCTAGGCATGGGTAAGCGCAACCTGTTCAATTCACAGGACCTGGGTGGTAGTGAGGCCATGGTGGCCAGAAAGTCATCCTCTATCATTTCATACCTTACGTCTGCAGTGGGGGTCCTATCATCCCAAATTGAATCAGCTGAACGAGAACTGGGTCTCCCTACCAATGCTGTACAAAGGAAGGGACCAGAATCTATGCAACCAGTACAACAAGCAATTATTCGGCTGGAGCCCGTAGTAACTGTTACACATAAGGCCCTGCCCCAACAAGTGCAAGAGGGGAGAACTGAGACTACCACCCAAACAGAGGATATTACCCTTGCTGCACCTCCAATGTCTAATAATGGTGCTCCTAACACTGCGGGCTTTGATCCAATAGAGGTACGCAAGAAATCACGGAAAAAGGAACCCAAACCTGCTGGTATAAACAGTGCTTTCCAATCCACTCAATCCACTAGTCTCTCAGACCCCAAAGTGCGAGATATGATTGAAGAAATATTAACAACACGGGTGGAACAGGCTCTATTGAATATTGCTAAGGACATCATCAATACTCTTAACAGTTGTTTTGCCGACTTACTATCCAAATGTGATCGACTAAACTCATTTTTGATTCGGCATGATGCTCCTGCATCACAAAGGCAGCTAAGCCCTAACCTTTCCATTGCCTCCATACCCCCTGAGTCTCAGGTAATGTCCACACAAACTCAAGGGCCCCTTGTAAATCATGACCAGCAGGTGAAAGTTCTAATTCCCCAGACGGGGTCAACACAGTCTCTCTGTATTCCAACAGGGGGCTCTGCTCCTCACTCGAACCTTGACAGTCAGCAGAGGCCCCAATGTGGTGATGGGGTTGTGGGCCATATGGACGCTGAGGCTGTGACACAGAAAGGAGTAGAAGCACTGCAACAACCCCATATCAACTTACCCCCTGATGCTAGTCCTTTTGTGATTGTTTTAGTTGCTGTCCCATCCCTAGACACAGGAGTGGTAGAGTCCTCCGGGTCTCTTTTGAATGCTACGAAGAGATGGTGTGACCAAAATTGTTCGGGGTGTGACAATATCTCAAAAAATTTAATTATGGGAAGGCGGGTTCGCTGGATTGCGAAAACTGTTAAAAGAACCAAAGGGAACTGTGTGATTGTTAACTTTGACAGCTCCCTCCTACCTCCAAGAATGTTATGGGATGGTTCTGCCCTGAAAAGCGGGGAGGGAAAAGTGAGAGCAGTGCCCCTAGGCTTTTTCTATCCTGACCTAGGCCCCCTTAATCCAACTGCCAACTTGAGTTCTTTTGCTACTAGTGGTCCATTAAGGTGGCAATCAAGTATACATTATAATAGGCCTTTGAGGAAGAACGGGAGTGTCCTAGGTGTGACAAGTAGACTTACATGCCCGGACCCAGTGGCTGCGGGGCTAGGTAGCCCTCTGGTTCTGGCAAATAGGTTCTCTCCATTATCTGACCTAAATAGCAATGACTGACTAGGGGGAGGCAATGCGAGCTCCCTACTATGTACAAACGTTCTTACTCCTGCACTAGTGACAGACCCCTCTTATAGAATAGTCAGCTGGAACATTGCTGGGTTAAGGTGCAATAGGGAGGACCAGAATTGGTTCAAATTTATCAAAGATCAAAGGTAATGATGTGATAGCACTACAGGAGACCTGGGAGACACATAATAACTTCTGGCTGGATGGTTACAAATCATACTTTCAACCAGCACGACCATCAGTGTCAGGACGAGCTAGGGGAGGTTTGGTGACACTGATTTCCGTGATCTAAAAGGGGTAGTTAGACTCTTAGAGTCCGCCTCCCCAAATTGCTTAATGGTAGAAATTAGTGACCAACTCAGAGGGAAGTTGCTGTTAATTAATTTTTATAATTCAAGAGAGGGTACTAATTTTAATGAACACCTTCGTTTTTTAAAACAATTTATTGGAAACTATAAAAAAAGAGTATAACACTTTAATCGATATTATATTGATGGGAGATTTTAATACACATTTGTGTAATTTTAACTGCCAAACAAATGATAAACACAGTATGCCCACAGTAGCATCTCCACATTTTGAACACAATCAGAGGGGGTGGCTCTAGAGGATTTCCTGGCATGTGAGAACCTCTATGAACTAAGCATGAGCGGATTTTGCGGATTGGCAATCCGCGAATTTTGCGGATTTGCGGATTCGCAATCCGCAAAATCCGCGAATTCCCGCGAATTTGCGGATTTTTTTTTTTTTTGTGTTCGCCCGTGTTTCTGCCAGTTCGCGAGGGTTTTTACAATTTCGCAATTTGCGAACTTACCTGTCGGGTCGCAAGTTTTGCGAACTTGTTGTTTCTACGTGTCCAGCCTGTTTGGGACACTCTTCTTCATCACTGCCACTCTCTGTCACCACTGCCACTCTCTGACTACTCATGCCACCCTCTGGCCCACCCATGCCACCCTCTGTTTCATCACTACACCCTCTGGTTGTCCAGTGTACATTATTTTCGGCAAAGCAAAGCACACCTTCCCTGCCTCAAGTGACCTGAATTAATTTGGGGCTGATTAATGTGTCACAGAATATTTTTTTAGCTGGCACCTGCTTCCTTAGTGCGCCCTGATTAGTGATCTTTAGCACTTGCTAAGTGCTTTCATTGTTGCAAAATTAGTTACAACACCTGCCCTGCCCCAACTGACAATAATGAATTAGGGGCTGATTAATGGATTTTAACTTCCAGCCTGGCTCCTGCTTGTCTCCCTTAGCTGTAATTCAGGACCTTTGTGGCATATGTGTAACTATTCTGAGGTTCAGAGCAGGGTCACATAATAGTTTCAACTGGCAACTGAACTCTGGAGGGGCCCCTCAGGAAGCACTACAGGAAATGGCTACTAATGATGTGCCTGAACTTTTGAACCTGGTAAGTAGTTACTTTCAGTTTTGCCAAGATCGTATTTCTGCAATTTTGCACTTATTCGCGGGGCGCGAACTCACGCTAACAGTGCGAGCAGTGCGAGCAAAATCCGCTGCTCGCGGATTTGCGGATTTTGCGGGAAATTCGCAAATCTCGCGGATTGCGGATTTCCCGAAAATCCGCAAAATCCGCGAGCGGAACGGATTTTCCGCCCACACCTACTATGAACCCTTTTTTGTCGAAGAGAGAGAAAGAGTAGCAACTTTTAAGTCTAGAGACAGTATCTCAATCATTCACTATATTTTTCTGACACCTACCCTTTTGGACCATGTAATCTTCTATATTGTCACAGAGTCCCCCTTCAATGACCATAATCCGGTCTGTCTGAAATTGAATGCAGGTCTTACTAGAATTGATAATCTAAATCCTACAGGGGGAACCTTAAGTCTAGCCATTAGAGATCAAGGCAGACAGTTGAAATGGTCTAAAGTAATTCCCAAGTCAAACCTGCTCTAATGTTCCTGCAATTGTTGCACAATGTCTGGGTCATTTTTAATATTGGGAGCTACTTGGTGGCAGCTGTTAGATTGAAAAAGCTAAGACCTATTAATATTGCTGAAGTATGATGCTCTATGTTTTAATGTAGTCCATTGTATCTGGTTATGCATTTTGCAACATAGGGTGTAATATTTGGCTTTTAAAACTTATGAATGAATTGTATTGATTTTATATTGTGCTCACCCATTGATAGAATGTATTTGTATTGTATGTTGTATTGTGTCCTTTTATGATTTTAATTTAATCGAATAAAGTGTACTGAAAAAAAACAGTATTAATGCAATTAATTTGCGATTTAACAGTTATCATGCAATCTGAATTAATAGATGTCTTATCTTGAGCCAAACTCTTCCCAGGTATTTAGCTATTGCAAAGACTATGGGCCCAGATAAGTCGGTTTTGAAAACCCTGTATGCATGCAGACAATGGAGAAGTGTGGCTCACTGGTTAGAGTAGGCAGACCCTGAAGCAGAGGTCAGACCCGGGACCAGGGTTCAATTCCCGACGCAGCAGGGTCTTGAGCTCAAATGTCCACGGACTCTATAATTCTTGCTTCGGTGCCTGACCTAATCATGGGTTCACACTCTGCAACTCTGGGCATTAAGCTTGCTTAATCTCCACAACGACCCCCCGCGGTGGGATGCCTGGCTTTCACCTTGGGGATGCCCTGTAGGGGCTATCTCACAGGGAAAAGCCAGGATGGGTTCCCAAGGCAAGCGCTTAGAGACCCCTGGGTGATAAGCGCTATATAAATCCAATATACAATACAATACAATACAATACAATGGGAGAACCCCAGGTTTTTACACACCGGGACAATCCATTGCCTCCTAGCCTGCACGTAAGCATTACAAAAGAACAATATGTGCAATTCAGTTTCCTGCTCTAGGTTGCACCCTGGGCAGTAATTCGGCGAGGACTCAGACCATTTGCTGGTATAAGCTCGAATCGGCAGGCTGCCATACCTCCATTGAAGATATAATTTCCTTAAAATGATTGGAAATATAACATCTAAGACAGGTTCGAACCTATAGGTGTCCTTTGCCTTTAAAAATGATTCCGTTAAAATGCCCAGGCCTGTTCTTTGTGAATGTTCAACAATTTTGCTTTTACGGTATAGTGTGACAAGTTGCCTCCGAGTCACCCTAGAACAAGATGACAGTGGGTCGGACCATAAGGTGAGTAATCCTAGTCGCCCTAGTTCATTCTTTATATAATTTAGCCATGGAATTTTCCCTGCATTTGGAAGGATAAGGATTTCCTGCAATTCTGTCCCATAGTTAAGTAGCTCTGGTACGGACCATAACCTACGCCAAAAAGTTAAAGGCTGTAGGCCGAGATCTTCATCAAGTGGTCTAAAACCCAAATCAAGCCTCATTGGCAATAATTGGGTGCTAGGAGGAAGTGATAAGAGCTGTCTAATAAATTTGTTGTCTTTTGTTACCATGTCACGTTTACACGCGTAGCCCCAGAGTTCACTTTTTATACATAACCGCACCCCTGGCCTGGGCTCTAAAGATCTCTAATGGGGGACCAACCGGCTTGGAGGAAGATTTGTTTTTACTCACGAGCTTGATAATTCCTCCAGCTATTTGGGCTAACTTTAGTTGGGATTTCTCCTGGTGCCCCCAGGTCATCATTTCATTTAGGGTAATCCCCAAGTATTCAAAGGTTCTGACCCTTTCTAACCTATTAGGACCTATATATGGATTAGGGCGAGTTTTAGGTGGTGGATTGAAGACCATATATTTAGTTTTCAATGTCATGAGTGATGTCACTGACTATGTCATGAATGATGAAATATGTGACGTCATCAGCAGTGTGTTGCAGGCGCGCAAGTACCCCTTCTGCCTTTCTGTACCTCTCTTGCCTCTATGTACACCTCTTGTTTTCCTTTTTCTGTACCCCTCTTGCCTCTTTTTGAACTTCTGTTGGTTCTTTCTGCACTAGTTTTGCTTATTTCTGTACCTCTCTTGCCTCTTTCTGCACCCCTGTTACCTCTGTTTGTACCTTTCCTGCATGTTTCTACACCTCTCTTGCCTCTTTCTGTACCTCTGTTACTTCTTTCTGCATTTCTCTTCATTCTTCCTGCATCCCTTCTGCCTCTTTTTGTACCTCTCTTGCCTCTTTGTGTACCCCTGTTCCCTCTATTTACACCTTTCCTGCCTGTTTTTGCACATCTCTTACCTCTTTCTGTACCTCTGTTACTTCTTTCTGCACTTCGTTCTGCACCCCTTCTGCCTTTTTCTGTACCTCTCTTGCCTCTTTGTTCACCTCTCCTTTTCCTTTTTCTGCACCCCTCTTGCCTCTTTTTGCACCTCTGTTGGCTCTTTCTGTACTGTTCTTGCTTCTTTCTGCACCTCACTTGCCTCTTTCTGCACTTGTATTGCTTCTTTCTACACCTCTGTTGCTTCTATGAGCAATTCTCTTGCCTCTCTCTGCATCTCTCTTGCCTCTTTTTGTGCCCTGTTTGCCTCTTTCTGCACCTTTCCTGTCTATTTCTGCATTTCTCTTGCCTCTTACTGTACCTCTGTTGTTTCTTTCTATACATCACTTGCCTCTTTCTGCATCCTTCAAGCCTCTTTCATCACCTCTATTGCTTCTTCCTGTACTTCTCTTCCTTTTTTGCACCCCTCCTACCTCTTTCTGCACCCCCTTGCCTCTTTTTGCACCTCTGATAGTTATTTCTGGTCTGCTCTTGCTTCTTTCTGCATATTTCCTGCCTCTTTCTGTTCTCTTTGAGCCTCTTTAAGCACCTGCATTGGTTATGCTGCACTTCTCTTCCTTTTATTGCAGCCCTCCTGCCTCTTTCTGTACCCCTCTTGCTTCTTTGTGTACCTCTCCTACCATTTTCTGCACTTCTCTTGCTTATTTTGGCATCCTTTGTGCCTCTTTCAACACCTCTGCTGGTTCTTTCTGCACTGCTCTGGCTTCTATCTGCTACTCTATTGCACATTTCTGCACCCCCTTGCCTCTTTCTATACCTCTCTTGCCTCTTTATGCATCTCACTTGCCTCTTTCTGCACTTTTCTTGCTTGTTTCTGTACCTCACTTGCATATTTATGCACCTCAGTTGCCTCTTTCTGTACCTCACTTGCTTCTTTCTGCACCCCTCTTGCCTCTTTTGGCGCCTCTGTTGGTTCTTTTTTGCATTGCTCTTGCTTCTATCTGCTACTTTCTTGTACATTTCTGCACCCCTTATGCATTTTTCTGCAACTCTCTTGACTCTTTCAGCACCTCACTTGCCTCTTTCTACACTTCTCTTGCTTCTTTCCACACTTCAAGGGCTTCTTTTACCAATCCTCTTGCCTCTTTCTGTACTTCTCTTGCTTGTTTTTGCACCTCTCTTGTGTCTTTCTGCACCTCTTTTGCCTCTTACTGTACCTCACTTGTTTTTTTCTGCACCCCTCTTTCTTTACCCCTCTTTTCTCATTCTGCACCTCTCTTGCGTCTTTGTGTACATCTCCTACCTCTTTCTGCACCCTTCTTGTTCTTTTTCCACCTCTGTGTGTGCATTCTGCATTGCTCTTGCTTCTTTCTGCACCTCACTTCCCTCTTTCTGTACTTCTCTTGCTTCTTTTCACGCATCTGTTGATTCTTTCAGCAATTCTCTTGCCTTTTACTGCACATTTCTTGCTTGTTTCTGCACCTCTCCTGCATCCTTCTGAACTTCTGTTGCCTCTTTCTTTACATCATTTGATTCCTTCGGCAACACTCTTGCCTCTTTCTGCACCCCTTTTTTTCTTTCTGCACCTCTCCTGCCTCCTTCTGCATCCCTGTTCCCTCTTTATGCACCTTCTCTGCCTATTTCTGCACCTCTCTTGCCTCTTTCTGTACCTCTGTTTCTTCTTTCTGCACTTCTCTGCCTTCTTTCTGTACCCCTTCTGCCTCTTTCTGTACCTCTCTTGCCTTTATGTACACCTCTTCTTTTCCTTTTTCTGTACCCCTCTTGCCTCTTTTTGATCTTCTGTTGGTTCTTTCTGCACTCGTTTTGCTTCTTTCTGTACCTCTCTTGCCTCTTTCTGCACCCCTGTTCCCTCTTTTTGCACCTCTCCTGCCTGTTGCTGCACCTCTCCTGCCTCTTTCTGTACCTCTGTTACTTCTTTCTGCATTTCTTGGCCTTCTTTCTGCACCCCTTCTGCCTCTTTTTGTACCTCTCTTGCCTCTTTGTGCACCCCTGTTACCTCTGTTTGCACCTTTCCTGCCTGTTTATGCACCTCTCTTACCTCTTTCTGTACCTCTGTTACTTCTTTCTGCGCTTCGTTCTGCACCCCTTCTGCCTATTTCTGTACCTCTCTTGCTTCTTTGTTCACCACTCCTTTTCCTTTTTCTGCACCCCTCTTACCTCTTTTTGCACCTCTGTTGGTTCTTTCTGTACTGTTCTTGCTTCTTTCTGCACCTCAATTGCCTCTTTCTGCACTTGTCTTCCTTCTTTCTACACCTCTGTTCCTTCAATGAGCAACTCTTTTGCCTCTTTCTGCACCTCTCTTGCCTCTTTTTGTACCCTGGTTGCCTCTTTCTGCACCTTTCCTGTCTATTTCTGCATTTTTCTTGCCTCTTACTGTACCTCTGTTGCTTCTTTATATACATCACTTGCCTCTTTCTGTACCCTTCAAGCCTCTTTCATCACCTCTATTGCTTCTTCCTGCACTTTTCTTCCTTTTTTGCACCCCTTCTACTTCTTTCTGCACCCCCTTGCCTCTTTTTGCACCTCTGTTAGTTATTTCTGGACTGCTCTTGCTTCTTTCTGCATATTTCTTGCCCCTTTCTGTTCTCTTTGAGCCTCTTTAAGCACCTCCGTTGGTTATGCTGCGCTTCTCTTCCTTTTATTGCAGCCCTCCTGCCTCTCTCTGAACCCCTCTTGCTTCTTTGTGCACCTCTCCTACCTTTTGTGCCTCTTTCAGCACCTCTGTTGGTTCCTTCTGCACTGCTCTGGCTTCTATATACTACTCTAATGCACATTTCTGTACCCCTTGCCTCTTTCTGCACCTCTCTTGCCTCTTTATGCATCTCACTTGCCTCTTTCTGCACTTCTCTTGCTTGTTTTTGCACCTCACTTGCATATTTCTGCACCTCTGTTGCCTCTTTCTGTACCTCACTTGCTTCTTTCTGCACCCCTCTTGCCTCTTTTGGCGCCTCTGTTGGTTCTTTTTTGCACTGGTCTTGCTTCTATCTGCTACTTTCTTGTACATTTCTGCACCCCTTTTGCCTCTTTCTGCAACTCTCTTGACTCTTTCAGCACCTCGCGGGCCTCTTTCTGCCCTTCTCTTGCTTCTTTCCATACATCTGTTGCTTCTTTCAGCAATCCTCTTACATCTTTCTGCGCTTCTCTTGCTTCTTGCGTCTTTCTGCATCTCTGTTGCCTCTTTCTGTTCCGCACTTGTTTCTTTCTTCACTCTTATTGCCTCTTTCTTCATCCCTTTTTTCTGATTCTCCACCTCTCTTGCCTCTTTCTGTACCTCTCTTGCCTCATTGTGCACCTCTTCTACCTCTTCTATATTTCAGCACCTCGCGGGCCTCTTTCTGCCCTTCTCTTGCTTCTTTCCATACCTCTGTTGCTTCTTTCAGCAATCCTCTTACATCTTTCTGTGCTTCTCTTGCTTCTTGCTTCTTGCGTCTTTCTGCATCTCTGTTGCCTCTTTCTGTTCCTCACTTGTTTCTTTCTTCACTCTTATTGCCTCTTTCTTCATCCCTTTTTTCTCATTCTGCACCTCTCTTGCCTCTTTCTGTACCTCTCTTGCCTAATTGTGCACCTCTTCTACCTTTTTCTTCACCCCTGTTCACTCTTTTTGTACCTTCCCTACCTGTTTCTGCACCTCTCTTGCCTCTTTCTGTACCTCTGTTGCTTCTGTCTGCACTTGTCTTCCTTCTTTCTGCACCCCTCTCTTCTCTTTCTGTACCTCTCTTGCTTCTTTCTGCACCCCTGTTCCCTCTTGTTGCACCTTCCCTGCCTGTTTCTGCACCTCACTTGCCTCTTTACGTACCTCTGTTGCTTCTTTCTTCACTTCTCTTCTTTGTGCACCCTGCCAGCCTCTTTCTGTACCTCTCTTGCCTCATTGTGCACCTCTCCTACCTTTTCAGCACCCTGTTGCCTCTTTTTGCACCTCTGTTGGCTCTTTATGCACTGCTCCTGCTTATTTCTGCACCTCTGTTGCTTCATTCTGTATTTCTCTTGTCTCTTTCTGTACTTCTCTTCCTTCTTTCTACACCCCTCTTGCCTCTTTTTGTACCTCCTTTTTCTCTTTCTCTTTCTGCACCTCTCTTGCCTCTTCCTGTACCTCTGTTCCCTCTTTGTGTACCTTCCCTGCCTGTTTCTGCACCTCTCTTGCCTCATTCTGTACCTATGTTTCTACTGTCTGCACTTCTCTTCCTTCTTTTTGCATCCCTCCTCCCTCTTTATGTACCTCTCTTGCCTCTTTGTGCACCTCTCCTACCGTTTTCTGCACCCCACTTGACTCTTTTTGCACCTCTGTTAGTTTTTTCTGCCCTTCTCTTGCTTCTTTTTGCACCTCACTTGCCTCTTCCTGTACTTCACTTACTTCTTTCTACACCTCTGTTGCTTCTTTCAGCAATTATCTTGCCTCTTTCTGCACTTCTCTTCCTCTTTCTGCACCCCTCCTGCCTCTTTCTGTACCTCTCTTGCCTCTTTGTGCACCACTGTTGCCTATTTATGTTCCTCGCTTGCGTCTTTCTGCACCCCTCTTTTCTCTTTCTGCACCTCTCTTGCCTCTTTCTGCACCCCTCTTCCTTCTTGTTGTACCCCTCGTCCCTCTTTCTGTACCTTCCCTGTGTTTCTGCACCACTCTTGCCTCTTTCTTTACTTTTCATGCCACTTTCTGCAATCTCCGAGCCTCTTTTGGCACCTCTGTTGCTTCTTTCTGCACTTCTCTTCCTGTTTTTTGCATCCTTCCTACCTCTTTTGCCTCTTTTTGCACCTCTCCTACCTCTTTCTGCACCCCTCTAGCCTCTTTTTCCACCTCTGTTAGTTCTTGCTGCACTGCTTTGCTTCTTTCTATACCTCTTTTGCTTCTTTCCACATCTTTTGAGCCTCTTTCAGCAACTCTGATGCTTCTTTATGCACTTCTACTCCTTGTTTGTACCCCTCCTGCCTCTTTCTGTACCTCTCTTGCCTCTTTGTGCACCTCCTACCTCTTTCTGTACTTCTCTTGCTTCTTTCTGCATTCTTTGTGCCTCTTTCAGCACCTCTGTTAGTTCTTTCTGCACTGTTCTTGCTTTTATATGCTACTTTCTTGCACATTTCTGCACCCCTTTTGCCTCTTTCTGTACCTCTCTTGACTCTTTCAGCACCTCACATGCCTCTTTCTGCACTTCTCTTGCTTCTTTCCACACCTCTGTTGCTTCTTTCAGCAATCCTCATGCCTCTTTCTGTACTTCTCTTGCTTGTTTCTGCACCTCTTTTGAGGCTTTCTGCAATCTCTCACCCTGAGGCTGCAGTAGACCGGGCGCCGTGAGCAGGATCAGCGCGACTTGTGGGTACTTTCTGGTGCTGATAGGAGAGCAAGCAGCTGATCCCCGTATGCGTCCAGACGAGAACGCAGCCCGCAGTACAGAGAAGAGAAGGAAAACATTACGGTGACAAGCGGATTGAGGAGGTACGTGTTTAACCGCCCGAGTCAGCGGCTGCTGACAGAGACTATTGTGGTAACAGGAGCGGTTTTGACAACACGTTTATTCAGCGCTTAAGAAATTAGCAGTCATTTAGCCAGACAATGTCAGGCGACGTACGGAGGGCCCGGGAGCTCGCTGCACAAGAGATGTTTTCAGACGACATTGAGCAGGAGGTGATTACTGAGAAGGAGGTGGGGGTAGGGGGGCCAGGTGGTACAGCTAACAGCACCGCTAGAGACTTGTTTAAGGAATTAGAAAAATTGAAAAGAAATGAACAGTCTAAATGGTGGGAATCCCGCTCCCTTAAAAGATATTTGGATGTGGGGAGAGTTCCTTGAAGACTACGTATCATGCTGGCCCCCAGCTATGAGACACCCAACCCCCTAATGATGGAAGAATGGGGTCAGTGCAACCTAGAATCCTCGCGGAAACTAATGCAAATTTTGGTCAAGTTTGCCGAAATTGATGGTGAAGAACTCCAAAAAAAGATAGACACGCTTGAGGAAAAAATAAAAATACTTCCAGGTGAGAAGGAAACCCCACAAGCCACCAAAATGAGGGATGAAATGATAATACAACTATCTAAGGAGGAGGAAAAAATCAAGACTAGGAAAATATACAAATTCAAAAGAGACCGAGACGACTATGCTAATGGCCAAATATTTACCTTTGCACGTCGCTACGACAATTTAAGAGCAGCAACAGCCAGTAAAAGAGGAGCAGCCAGTGCAGGAGCAATCCCATCTGAGTCTGAGGATATATCTGTATACAGCTCTGCCGCAGAAAGTGGCTCTGACAATGAGGGTGCCAGAGGCAAAAGTAATGTTGTTCTGACAATGGGGGAAGAGTTGGCGGTCTTGAAAGACAGCAGAAAGGCAACCCTAAGATCGCACTTCCAGGGAAAATTGTCACAACCAAATCCCAACGCAGGAGGGGCAGGAGAAAAGCTGCCAAACAAAGGCGAGATAACCAAGCGGGGACGAGGCCGAGGACGGGGGAGGAACAAGAAACCCCAGGTCTAGTCAGAGATAACACAATGGATCTTTCAAGTAGAGAGAGCCGGATAGACAACAAATCAGCCAAGTACAACAAGCTAAGTCTATAATAAACCTGAGCACAGTACAACTATCAGCCGCAGAACAGCAACTTCTAAGCTTAGGTTTAAGCTTCTGCCCCGAATCTAATTTCTCTTACACCACAACGAGGGCTGATATTTACAGATATATAAGGAAACTAAAACTTAAAAAACAATTCCTGCATAAAACAGCCAGCACAGGAAATGCTCCAACTGAATCAATGGCAAGCACCTCTGAACTGGCAGTCAGTGATTTAAACCTATACCGTGATATGTGCCAGCTGGGGATTGATGAAAATATGGGGACACAGGAGATAGTGGCCTCCATTGGACAGATGAAACCAAAAACCCCATTTAAGCCAAAATCTAAATACATACCACTGGCGTCACGTGATGGACTTGATTCTTTTAGTGACGCAATTGTGCAACAAGTTAAAAAGATGGCCTTAAACACCAAAACCAACAAACAACAATATACGAACCAGGAGAGAAAATTGAATCTATTATCAACTAAATTTAAAAATGCTGAAGTTATAGTTCGTAATTCGGACAAAGGCGGAAACATTGTTTTGTGGCCCACTACGGATTATCTTGAGGAGGCACATAGACAATTGGATGATATACAATGTTATACCAAGAGCAACCCTCAGAAATATAGGGCTATGCTAGAGACCCTGTGTAAGAACCTAGTGGCATGGAAGGGCCTTGGTATGCTAAGTGGAGATGAGTTCAAGTATGTAAAGAAAGATCATCCACTTACTCCATACATATACTTTATACCAAAGGTCCACAAAAGTATCACCAAGCCACCTGGCAGACCAATAATTGCAGCTTGTGGTGGCCCACTGGAAAACCTCTCACGGTATATTGACTATTTTTTGCAGCCACACATGAAATCTTTAAAGTCGTATGTGCAAGATTCTAGTGACTTTCTGCGAAAATTAGAGGAGGTGATGTGGACCCCAGATCTGCTGTTGGTAACATTGGATGTTAGCTCTTTATATACGTGTATAAAGCATAGGGATGGCCTGCTTGCGTGTGAGTACTATCTGAGCCGCAGGCCAATGGAATTAGCCCACCATACCATAATGCTTCTGGAAATGCTAACATTCTGCCTCAATTAGAACTTCTTCATTTTTAACGGACAAATGTACCAACAAGTTCAGGGTGTAGCGATGGGGGCCAGTTTCTCCCCCAGTTACGCGTGCCTGTTTATGGGGTGGTGGGAGGAACTGGTCCTTAAGCGTAAATTTGAGAAATACTGCACCACCAATATAACTTGTTGGCTTCGATTTATTGATGATTTATTTATTGTATGGCATGGTTCTGAGGAGAGTGTTTTAAATTTCATACATGAAATCAATGAAAATGATCTTAATTTGCATTTTACCTCTAATGTAAGCAGGGAATCGGTGACATTTTTAGATGTACAGGTTTTTATATCTAATAATATTCTTACCAGTACCCTTTTTAGGAAACCGACGGCAGGTAACACTCTTTTACATGCAACGAGTGCCCATCCCCAACATCTAATCAAATCAATACCTTACGGTGAGATGCTACGCATCCGCCGTATTTGCAGCAATAATGATGATATGATTGCTAAGCAACACAAAAGCTTTTTGAGATTTGTGGATAGGGGTTACAGTGCCAAGATATTGAATACTGCTATGAGGAAATCTAGGCTTAAAAATAGAGGTGATTTGTTAACCTACAATGAGAAAACGAAGACAGTGCAATGTAACAATGCCAATGAAGTCAGACTAGTATTGACATACTCCAAGCAAGAAAAAGAAATCAGGAGTATAGTCAGAAGAAATTGGCACTTTGTCAAAGATGATCCCACAATTGGAGATGTGATGCCCCCAAACCCTTTAATTACTTATCGTAAATGCTTAAGCATGGGCTCCATCCTCTCAAAAACATACAGGAAAAGAACCATGGCGGCCTACTAATAGGGGCTTCTACAAATGCCTGGCATGTAAGGCTTGTCAACATGGTGTCAATACTAAAAAATACACCACAGTAATTCCTAGAATTACCGGGGAGATAAAACAGCATTTAACCTGCAGAACAGAATATTGTGTGTACATATTGGAATGTGACTGCAAATTCAGATATATTGGTAGCAGTAAACTACAAATCCACAAGCGCATCTTACAGCACCTCCGCGCCATTGTTAATAAGGATCAAAGTTACCCGGTGGCTAGACACTTTGAGGCATGTCATAATAGTAGGCCTCAGTGTCTTAAATACTTTGCCATAGAATCTATTCCATTAACAAAAAGAGGAGGCGACAGAGAGGCATGTATGCGCAGGTTGGAAACCAAATACATTCTTGAGTTTAATTCCAAGTGGCCAGGGGGTCTCAACACCACGGAGGACCTCCACACATATCTATGATCTGCCTGTACAAATGCTAGACTGTAGCCATATGTTTAACAGCACCTTAACCATAGTATAAGAGGAGTTGGATTATGCATTACACCTTTTGCACATTATGTATTTATACTTTGATATATTGTGTGATATTTATAAATTAGTGTGATGTGTATATACATGAGTTGATTGATTTTAGCCGTCTTTTAAAATATTGGGGTAGCTTTTTATCCTAATGTTTTTTATGATAGCTGATTTTCGTTATGTCACGATTCCCTTTTTTTATGGACTGGTTTTATGGTGCTGTTTTTTCTATATTTGCTTCACTGGTACTGTATGATCTCTTCTAGTCTTGAAATAAATGAGTATAACTCTTGTTGAAAAATGTCAAATTTTCCCCTCCCTATATCAATTCATCCCTTTGTAATCCCTCAGCACCAGTCACTTTATTCCTATTGCACTAATTGACACGATGTCACTTTATTCTTATTGCACTAATTGACACGATGTCACTTTATGTTGATGCCACAAACCTTCTATGGCAAATAGTATGTGCAATAACGTAGTTATAGTTGAGAATATATTCATGAGCCAAATAATACCAAGTGGTATTACTATCTTCTTTTCTAATATCTAGTGGCTGGAAAAATGTTTAATATGGATTCATCTTTTGTTGCATGGTCCACTTAGATACATTTTATTCTTTTTGGATCTTGTTTTCTCTATTATTATGAAATAATAGAGATTATTATTTTTTGTATTATGATTTAATACACGTTGGTGAGCACCAATTATGCACTATAGTTATCTAATAATTGATGGACAAGGCTGAAACAATCTTATCTGCAAAATATTTTTTTGTGGGAGGAATAAGCATTCATGCTGTTATTCAAATGTTTAAAATCTTCAAAACATATCTCCAAAGGTGAATAGAGAATTATAAATATATCTCTAAAAAAAATAAATGCAGGATTGACTTATGTATTTATACAGTTATCAACTACCATTAGTAATGGGAAGGAAAAGAGAGGAAAAAATATATATGTATTCATACATGTAGTATTTTGTTTATGTCCATCATTGGAACATGTGACTGCACGATATCACTTTAAAAAGGGTCAAAGCAATCTGTAATGCCATGTGACCAAGGCCGCTGGGACGGCCGAAACGCGTTATGACAACCTGTCTAATGGCTGAATAAAAGAATGCTGAAAAAAAGATGGTCCTTGCCTCGTGTTTCGCTGGGGAAGCGTCGCTGCTGCGAGGTATTATATATATATATATATATATATATATATTGATTACCAATCCATTTCCCTCTGATGAAAGGAAGGCACTGACTCCGTGACTTTAACTCAAGAAAAGTTTTAATCCGACATGCTGCACAAATATATATATATATATATATATAATTGCTCCAATTCCTCTAGTATACCCAGCCGGGTCAGAAGAAAATACAGCACTCACAGGGTTTTCAGCAATCAGCAAAGGATTTATTCACAGAACAAACGCGTTTCGGGAAAGAATCCCTTCGTCAGTGTTCACATCTGAACGCGCTGCGCGGCACCATTATCTGTATTCGCCGGGGTAGTTGAAACAAACAACAGACATCAACAAACTTTTTTCGTTTGCGCGCCATCTTTGAATGTGCATTTCATTTCAATTCGTTATTACAGTGATTGTTTCAATAAGATAGTACCACCATCTAATCACGCCGTGTATCGGCGGGTAATGTAACACACAGAATGTTATTTTGGCATTACAACAAAGTGAGGACTTACAGGTATTATTTACCTGGACATCGATTTCCTGAGGAATAGACGTTATGAAGCTATAACGTCTCCATTGGTATACGCATATCGTAAATTAAAATACAGGTTTGTGTAATATCTTGCCGTGTATCGGCAATTGCAGCCAATAAGCCGCAAGAATCTCAGGAAGTTGTCGTGGACAGGTAAATTTTAACAAGTCTCAAACATTTCTAATACCCAACGCGATTCAAAAAGAAGGTGCATTTTCAATTGAAATAAACCCTTCTATAGCTTAATGTTTCATTGTTGTTAGACATTTTCTTTACAATTCAATTGACTATCTTAACGTCTACAGTTCTCAGATACTGTTCTTCTGTAATTATCCTAGGTGTGATGACAGTTCCTCTCCCATATTCAGACCACCCAGTGCCCTGCTCTCCAGATCAATTATGTATTGGGATTCTAATCTCCTGAGTGTCTGCAATTTATTGCCTCCCCTCAGGCTTTCAACAACACAATCCGAGCAGAAGTATCTCAGGAGATCCCTGTTGCTGTCCTGTTTGATCGCAAAATGACAGGCCACCGGATAGGTAAAATCTCTATTCACTATGGCCCGTATGTGCTCCAACACTCTCAGTTTTATAGGATTGATAGTACTGCCAATATATTTCAAATGGCAGGGGCACATTAGACAGTAAACTGCATGATCAGTGTGGCAAGACATACATTTGTTAATTCTCTTACCCCCTTTACAGCCTTTCACATCATGTCAAGGTTCTCTTACTAGCTGTGCAGGCTTTGCATTTTCCACAAGGGAAAAAACCCTTGACATCTTTCAGCGTACCTTGCTTTTTCTCTAAGGGCTTTAAGTGGCTATGCACCATCTGATCGCGTAGCGATCTGGCCTTTTTGAAGGTTATGAGAGGGACAGTAGGTATGTCAGATCCAACAATTTGGTCAGCTTTTAAAATATGCCAATGTTTGGTCATTATAGATCTCAACCTGAAAGAGTTGGCTGAATAGGGTGTGATCATGCGAAATTTGCCATCAGTGATGGAACGGTTCTTTTTTACAAAGAGGGAACTTCGGGGTAATTTTCTCACTCTACTCAAAGCGTCCTGAAAAAGGTTAAGGTTGTAACCTCTATCTGAGAATCTTTCAACACTGTCGCTGGCTGCTTTTTCGAAATCCTCATTTTGAGTGCAATTGCGCTTGAGTCTTAAAAATTCCCCATAGGGGATGCTGTTTATGAGTTTGCGGCGGTGACTACTAGAGGTGTGCAATACACTATTGCCTGCAGTCGGCTTTCGATAGAGTTGGGTACAGATCTTATCGTCCCTCACATTCACTTGAAGGTCCAAGTAATTGACCTTTTCGTTGCTCACTTCTCCCGTTAATCTCAAATCGCAATCATTATTTTATAACTCCTCTCATGGACAAACGAGCGTGGACCCAATATATATATATAATTTTACAATCCTGACAGCGTAAACAAACAGGTACCGACTCCATGAGTAATTTGGCATAGAAGGCGATTTATTCCAATAAAGGTCCAGACGCGTTTTGTGGGAAGACCGCCTTGTTCCCTGCATAAAGTGCGGTGCCATTTTTTTCTATATATACATGTAAAACACTCTCCCTTGGTTGTCAAAGCAACCAGAACCCAACCATAGACGTAAACAATGATCTGTGGCCTAGGTCAATGACAATGCAGAAAAAGGCTTTTTCTCTGAATAAGTGTTTCAAAAATCACATGACTTAAACTCAAACCGATTGCTAAGTTATACATTCACACTATAGCAAAGTAAATGAAAAGAAATAAAAATGAGACACGTGTAAATGTGTAAACTCTCTCGACCTGTTCGTGATGTGTACCCATCAAGTATGCCAATTTGACAATGAGCGATAGACATAGATGTTCTCAGCCTTCATGACACCGGGGGCACTACTATCAACGTATGCGCCTCCGTGAAAACAGCTATGGGATCTAATTAAGATGTGTAATGCATAAAATAGACAAAGTGAATATTAAACTTGTCACAAAGGCTCATGATCTGATCCAGAGCTCCCGCACTTGTCGCATCGTGCTCTGTGCTTACAATTAGAAGTGCATGGGTAACCAAAGTACAAAGGGCTAGTGCAGGGAACGTTGCTGTGTATGTAAGCTATGTATAAGCTGAGAATGATGAGCTCTCCTATTTCATCTTTTAGGGACCTCACCAGCGCCATGAAACTGTCTCAGTGTACGTGCGCTCTATAAGTTCTTTTTAAATTAAATTAAATTAAATTAAAATGATAAGGATTGGAGATATTATTCGGCCCCAGTGGGCTTGAGCATGGGTATGTAGGAAAATGTCATTGCTCTATTCCGTTATATTCCTACACAATACAAGGAAGGTCCACGGCGAGAGAAGGGAAAGAGGGAAAAAATAATAGGAAAATCAGAAAACATAGAACCTCCCTCTGTGAGGAATGGATCAGTTGTGGGACATTAAAAGCAGTGTTTTTATAAATGGACATTGAGCCCTTCATTGGCATTCATCCCATGTGGGATTTTTGGAGTTAAGGAGGATAATATTTTTGTACTCTATTCTCCTCAATGCCAATTGGCTGTTACCACCACTTGGGATTTTAGTAAAATTGTCAATGACAAAGTAGGAGAGGTCTTGGGCTTTCCCTGCATGGCATGAGTTAATATGCCTAGTGAA
Source organism: Lissotriton vulgaris (assembly GCF_964263255.1). Lineage (NCBI taxonomy): Eukaryota > Metazoa > Chordata > Amphibia > Caudata > Salamandridae > Lissotriton > Lissotriton vulgaris. Next base: position 1,312,981,497 of record NC_141695.1, read on the forward strand.
AGGGTATGATTGGTCCTTATTAGAGATGGCCCTCAGGTTCTGCTGGATGCGAACATGTACAGGGTGATTAGTGCTCCCTACATAGTATTTGTTGCAAGTGCATTGCAGGATATACACAGCAAAGTCTGTTTTGCAGTTGTAACTACCTCATATTTCATAAGGTGTTTGTCTAAATGGCATATGCACTGTTTTCATATTTGTGCCTTGTCTACACGCTTTTTATCTACTGTATTTTGTGAATCCCTTTGGTGATTGTAGCCAGTTTGGTGTTCTGGCAATGGTTGGCGCGCCAGGCACTAAATCCGGTTACATAGATTTTGTTCTTCTGAAGCAGATTGAGGGAATTTTCGCACAGGTGGTGCCCAGTGTTGGATCATTACGTACAGTGCCCCAGTGTCTGTACAGTATTTTCCTAAGTGTTTCATGGTACGCATTAAACCCAGTGATTAATCTGGGAGTGTCTGTTTTGATTTCCTTTTCCTGGGTCTTTTTCTTACTGTTAAACAGCAGGTCTTCTCTGGTCACTTTTTCGCTCCTAGTTTTGGCTCTCGTTAAGGTTTCTGTTTAATATCCCCTCTGTTCTAGCCTTGTCAAGAGCTCATTGGTAGATTTCTGTAGGCCCTCCTCAGTGCTGCATTCTTAAGCACTCGGCGTAGGGGATACCTTCCTTTACACTGTTGTGAAGGAAACTGTCAGCATGCAGGAAAGCGTTTCCTGCTGTCGGCTTTCTGTATTTTCTGGACTGCAAGCTGTTGTTTTCTACATATACCTCTATGTCCAGGAACTGTATGCAATTTTTTACTGGTATGACAAGTTCAGATTGTTGTTATTGAGCTCTTGTGCAAACAATTCTGCACTTTCCTGTGTCCCATGCCATAATACAAATATGTCATCTATATACCGGACATAGGGTGCCACATTTTCACTCATTTCTTTTTTATGTGCCTTCATGAGTACTTGCTCCTCCCACCAGACCATATGCAAATTAGCATAGATGGGGGGGGGGGGAAGCAAGAACCCATAGCTGTGCCCTGCAGCTGTTTCTAATACAATTTATCAAAATAAAAATATTTTTTTCAAGGCACCACATAGCCATTTATAGGAGCATCAGAGAATGCCAATGTTGCTGTATAGGTCTTTTTCCCTGTTAATAATTTAAAAAGTTGAGACCGTCCCTGTGTCTAATGCTTGTGTATAATGTGTTGACATCTAGTGTCATTAAAACACAGTTTTTCTGCCAAGCTATATTGTAAATTTTAGTTACGAAGTCACCAGTATCTCTTATGTGAGATGGTAATTCACATACTATTGGTTGTAGGAAATAGTGAATGAAACGTGAAGTGTTTTTGAATAGGCCACCGATGGCGGCTTTGATGGGCTTTCCTGGTGGATCAATGGCATTCTTATGTATTTTCGGGATTAGGTATAGTTGCGGAGTAGTTGGATAATCTGTTTTGAGATATTCAAACTCAGGTTTGGTGATGAGTCCATTACCTCTCCATTCGTAGAGCGTTCTATGGTACTTTTCTTTTATACCCATGATGCATGTAGGAGCTACACGGTTGTAGCATTCTTTGTCATGCAATTGCTTATGCGCCTCTGAATTGTATTTCTCCAATGGCCAGAGGACCACATTGCCGCCCTTGTCTGACCATCTGACCCCACAATGTCTTGACGCTCTTTGATTTTCTTAATAACATTGTTGTAATCTGTCCTCTTTTTGTTGTGCGCTTTGTTGAATTCTTTGTTACTTGTGAGTGCTAGAGTTCTGAGATCTTTCATTACATTTTCGGCGAAAATATCAAGCCCATCTTTAGGCATCACAGATGTAAACACATACTTTGGCTTGAATGAAGTGTTTACTTTTCAATTGCCATCTGGTCTTTTACCACTCATACCTTCTATAGTAGTTTCTGGGTTGATAGGTACATCGTCCTCCATCTGAAATAAATCCTGAAGCAGTGTCATGTCTTCCACAGTGAGCCCACTAGTATTGTCACCACTCATGGTATCTTCATGGTCTTTGTTGGCAATGTTAAAAAAAAAAATTCAACTTAGGTTTTCTAACAAATTGAAAAAAAATTGATTCTGGTTTGTGAATAGTCATAATTGTTTTCTCACAGAAAGATAGGCCCAAGGCAAGTGTTCTTTGCTCATTTTCTGTTAACTCATATTGGTATGGTTAATAACTGTGTTTTCCATGTCTTTATTTGAGTTTACCTACGTCTGTTTCTGTATGGCTGTCTGTTTGTTTTTTGTGCTGTTTTTGCCCCAGCGTCTGTCCTTTTGGCACCTTTGCTTTGTTGTACTTTGTTTGTACTTTTGATTTCTTGGTGTGGGGGTCGGGGCGCAAGTTCATGGTCCTTTCTATATGTAAAAAACCCAATTACTGGAAAACTGTTGGTGGTTTTCGTTTCTGCGCTCCGCTGCTAATTGATTCTGTTTCTGAATCTATTTCTGAAATGAGTTCAGGTGCACTTGGTTCTGTGGTTTTCACTAGCATCTCTGTGGTGGTCGACAGTTGTTGTCTTTGTATATTTCCAATTTTTTTTGAGAAAGTATATATCCTTCCCTGCATGTAGTCATTCCTATCATGTTGGAACTTGGTTGCCTTTCTCTCTTTAATCGCTTCTTCGTGTTTTGCCAGTCTCGTTTTCATTTCACTCAGTTTCTTTTTTATGTCTTCCTGGTTGTCGCATTTCTCTAGCTCTTTTAGGAGTGATTCAATTTTGTTAAGCATGGTCCTACGGTCGTTGTCGGCATATTTAATTAGTTTTAGGAGCATTCTTTTTGATGATTCGGCACTGTTATCCGGCCAGTCTTTCAGCATTTCGGGGTAAGGGTTTTCGTATGTGGGGGCTACGAGGATCCTGAGGCCCCTCGGTATTCGCCCCACATCTAGGTACCTCCGTAGTGATTTACATTCCCACCACTTTGCTATTTCATTCTTTCGTACTTTCTCTAGCTCGGGCGGCATTTTGGCACTGTTATTCACTGATTCTGTGTTCCTGCCTCCACTTTGGGCTGGCCCTGTGTCATTGTCCGCATCATTGAAGATATCCAATGCTGCCTCCTCGTGCTCTCTGATCCATTTCTCGGCCATCGTTGGAAACTTGTATTCCTTCTATGGAACTCACTGCCCGTCTGACACTTCACAGGACTACCTCTCCCAGACTTGAACTGTTTTTCCATGAAAATCCAAGAGCATTTACTGACGTGCAGAAATCCTTTGTTAATAGAAATTGTAGATATTGCTAAAAGTATAGAGAGATCTATCATATCATCACAGGCTATTTCACAACATCAATGGTCTTCTCCTATTAATTAGGTTTTTCAAAATTGGTGCAGTGTGTGCTGTGAATATTAAGAACACTAAGACTAAGAAGTGTTAGTATATTTCTTTTAGATGGGGCTCCATTAGTCACCTAGGGAACAACCCTTCCTGGTGCCGTAAGGTTGGACATGTTCAAGCTGTGCATAAAAATGTAGATGGTAAAGACAAAGTCAAAATCAGTAGTGTGGGCCTGTATGATTATCAGGGCAGTATGTAATAGTGGGTAGACACATTTACACATGTTTTGCTGACAATTGACACACCCACTGTTTCAGAAAAGGAGAGGAAATTCAAAGGTCTGTGTGTCAGGCAACCAATGATGGAAAGAATGTGACTATGATGGCAGATTCAGGAACACTGGGTACCATATTAGCTGATATCAATTTCTGTAGGTTGTGGTTGGAATCAGTGAGTTTAAGTAAACCTGCCATCAACCCAAAAACATTTGGAGAGCAGGGTATAGAGTTGTTGGGGGATTTCCAAGCTGATTTGGAATGCCTGGAAAGACATTTGAGGACCAAAGTGTATATGGCAGTGAAAGGTTGCAAAATTGTTGACTATATGTATCTAGTCAAGCTGAGTATTCATCTACATGCAGGACATGACACCCCTTTAATTTTAGGTGAAGTGCTTGTTTTGTCTCTGAGTTACGATGGGGATGAGATGCTTCAAGCCATGATTTTCAGAATTCCCAGGTATTTTGAAGATGAGATTGGGTCTGCTACACCTATTGTGCACAAAATTTGCCACATGCCTCCTAGAGTGAGAAATAATTTGAAGGCTCTGTTAGGGAGATTAGCTTTTGAGGCGGTAATTCAACCAACTGCTTCGTCATAATGGGTCTTGCCAGTTGTCCTAACCAGAAAATGCTCTGGAGATCTAAGGCTATGTATGGATTTGATTTCACTCAATCAAAATATTCTGCTATGTTATCATCCTCGACCACATATACATGAAATGATAGCCAACAATGGGTAATCAAAGTATTTTTCTGCAATAGATTTACACTCAGCTTACAATAAAATTATGCTTAGTGAAGATTAATTATCTCTTCACAAATTTGTCACTCCTCAAGGGACATATAAGTATTTGCTACCGCCTTTTTGCATTACATTAGCAGACAGCATCTTCCAAATAATGACGGATGCATTGTTTGGAAACATACCTAATGTTCAGGCATTCTAGGATGACATACTCATTTTCACCAAGACCAAACACCATCATTGGAGGTGTTACATCAGGTATTGTGCATAGTAGGCAAAAGAGGCATGATCATCAAACCTGAAAAGTGTTAAAACATATTCCAACAAGTTGATTACCTGTGTCATGCTATATCCACAGAACGAATAATGCCAAATTGGGAAACATGGAGGCCAAAGTGAAAGCACCTTCACCTGTTAGGAAGACTCTTTAGAGTCATTCCTGGGATTCTGTGAATAGCATGCCCGTTTTCTTATGGGCTATACCCTATTAGTGCAGCCTTTGATATCATTACTCAAACAAGAGTTGAAATCTGAGTGGCCCTCTGAAGTTAAAGAGGCATTTGAGAAAGTTAAGAGTCATGTTGTGAATGCCCCTCTACTGAATCTGTTTGCACCTTAAGGTAAGTCATTCAATGCTGTGTTTGCTAGACTTAAAGGAATTGGAGCAGTTTTTGGACAATGGGTAGCAGGAAAAGAGAGCACTGTAGCATTTGCATACAGAATGCTTAAGGATGCTGACATGCATAACTCGACTATTGAGTGAGAGGCTCTTGCACATGTATCAGCAGTGCAGAAATTTAAGACATACATCTGGGGAACAGCCTTTGACATTTTCACTGACTATAAACCCCTAGAATTTCTGTTGAGTGGGATGGTTTGGGCAAGGCTCCGGACCGTCTGGTGAGACTTTGCCTAAACTGCAGGAATACTTCATCACTCTGAAATACATCAAAGAAGGCAAGAACTTCAGGGCGGATTGTCTATCTCGCCTATCATTGCCTCATTCTGAATCTGTGGGTGTCAATGATGAAAATGAATGTGTAGTGGCTGCTATAGATGCTGCTCAAGGGTGTGTTGCTTTTATTTCTGAGGCTGAATGGTTGTCGGCACTGAGAGTGATCTGTTTTATGCAAAGTATTCTTTTTATAGAGAAAAGATGGCATAATGAAAAGGGGCTGTCTCGAGAAATAAAAGTTTCCTTCCAGTTTCGCCAGAATTATTTTTGGAGACCAATATATGACTGAGAAGTGGGTCATTTGTACCTCCCTTGAAGTTGTGTGATTGCATCATCAAAATTGCACATGAAGGGCATTTAGGCATTTTTGCGTTAAGCCGTTGAGAAGACGAAGGGTTTATTGCCACAGGAACGTCATAAATAGTGATATATCTGTGGCAATAGGGGTCTGAAAATATGCTCCAGAGTGTGGCTGAATGTGCTTTCAAGGGGTCTCACACTTCACATGCCATTAAAGGACCTGCCAGGTTGAAGGATTATGTGTTATCGTAGCTTTGTTCCATGAGGAAGGAGTTTGATGTAGTATGGACCAACCTGTATTATATACAAGTATATTTCTCACATTACATTGTATCTTTTATCTGTGTCTCTTTGCATTGCATTTTTTTTGTTGAATTTTTTTATTGAATTATACAATAAAAATACATAGTAAATATCATTTTATAAAACAGTAGATCACTGACAAATAGAGAATAAATATTGTAATGAGAAAGAGAAGCAGATAAATATAATAAATAAGATAAATAAGAAATCAGTATGTATAAATAGTGAGATATGGATAAATAAATAGAGTGCCATTCATGAAGAATTTTAAAGATGCAGAATTTAAGCCGGCCTTCACGAACACCTTTGTGCAATCGTTCCAATATTTGGTCCCATTCAGAAGTCGTATATGAAATAGATAACCGGGATTGCCATTTATTCCGAAGAGTAAGGGAAAGAGGTTGCGAAAAAAGAGGAAGTAAAAAAGTTTTATAAAGACCAGAGGTCACACCCTTAAACTTCCCCCATATTTGTAGATAAGATAATATTGGAGAAACCTGAAGCAACCAAGGGGGGATCCCATGTGTTTCTTCAGACGTTGTTGGAGTTGAAAGTATTTAGAGGAGTGCTGTATTGGAAGGTTGAATTCCTCAGAAAGTTGAGAGAACGTTTTAAAATCTCCACCATGAAGAAGTTGATCTGGGGAATAAATGCCGGCTTCTTGCCATAAAGGCCAGGATAAACTGCGACCATTGATACGAATGGCTGAGTTGTTCCATAGGGGAGCTTTCATATGAATTCGCGGATTTGAACTGAGTATGCGTTGACCCCTCTGCCAAGATCTGTTCATAGCTAATAAGATCGGATTTTTAGGGTCAGAAGAACTAGTGCCACTACCATATAAAAGAGATAGTCCTGAGTCCTGAGATAGAAGATGACGTTCAACAAAGACCAATTGTGGAATGTTTTTAGATCCTGGCAGAAAGTAAAAAGTTGGGAAATGTGTAAGGCAAGTGAATAGTGTTCAATGGATGGAAGACCCATCCCTCCATGTGACTGGTGGGCCTTTAGTTTAGCCGCAGCAAGACGCGGCTTTGCTGAACCCCAGATAAAGAGCTTAATCTTGGAATCTATTGATCTACGGGTAGCTAAAGGAATTTGAAGGGAGAGCATGCCTAAAACCTAAATGAATCTTGGTAAAGTAACAATCTTGATTGCTTGAACTCTACCCCATAGAGATAATCCTAGAGCTTTTCACTTATCGAAATCCCTCAGCATTTGAGAGCATAAAGGAGCTAAGTTATCCACAACCATACTTCACAAGCCTCTATTGACCAAAAGTCCTAGGTATTTAAGATGTGAGTATTGCCAGTGAAAAGGGAATCCATAAATTGCTGATTTCGTAGTGCCAATCGAAATAGGTAACGCTTCACTTTTGTCCCAATTTATTTTGTAACCAGAGAAGGAGGAGAAATCATTAATAATTTGAAGGAGAGCTGGGAGAGGTTGCGGTAAATTAGTAAGGGTAAGAAGAATGTCATCTGGTGCAGTAGTACATTTTAGAATGTCCAATTGGAAGAGGGACACCTGTAATATCGTCAGATTGTCGGATTGCAGCAGCAAGAGGTTCCATTGCTAAAAGAAAAAGAAGGGGGGATCTCTGAATTGGGAATGGGGTAGATACAAAACCTCCACAATTTACTTGAGCTGAGGGGGTATCATATAATAAATGTACTTTATTAATAAATTGGTTGCCTAACCCAAATCTGTGCATTATTGTCAAGAGATACTCCCACTCAATGCGGTCAAACGCTTTTTCTGCATCAAGCGGAAGGGCCAAGGCGTCTCCTGGAAGATGTTTAGCAGACCATAGTGTATAGGGCAGTGTACAAAGATGGTTTCGAGAGGAACGACCCTGGACAAAACCCACTTGCGAATTATGTATGAAGGAGGGCAGCACTTTTCGGAGACAGGACGCTAAGATGCTAGCTAGAATCTTAATATCAGAGTTTAATAAGGAAATAGGGCGATAATTACCACATAAAAGAGGATCTTTGCCCGGTTTGGGTAAAACAGCAATATTTGCCTTATTGGAAAGGGATCCCACAGTGATGATGCTTTATCAGCTTCAAGAAACGCAGTATGCAAGGTATCAATCACATTCTGACCTGCCCATCTATAAAATTCAGCGGGAAAACCATCTCACCAGGGGCTTTATGGTAAGGCAGAGTAGCGATAGCTGTAGAAATTTAATCTCTTGTGATATTACCCTCATGCAAGACTATGCCATCATCAGAGAGCCGCGGGAGATTCACTGCTTGTAGAAAAGATGACATCTTATCTAAGTCAAGTTGATTATTTGGACTGTAAAGAGATTGGTAAAAAGAGGCAAATTCATTAACTATTTCCTGAGGCCTGGTGAGTATATCACCTTGAACCGATCGAATAGCTGGAATAGCCATAGCAGCTTCTCTCTGACGTAATTGTGCAGCTAACAATCGGCCAGCCTTTTCTTCTTGTTCGTAATGTCTTCCTTTCATTCTTTGAAAAGCATATTCAGCCTTAGATGTAAAGAGACCATTAAGGGACATGCGTGCCTGCTCTAATAATTTGCGATTTTGTAAATTGGGGTCTGATATATATAATTGAGAGTAATGCTGAATGTTCTGTTCTAATTCTGCTTGTTTTGCAATATTATATTATTGAGAGCAGCATCCCGCATTTATTGTCCTCTAATGGTGGCTTTTGCTGCTGCCCATACTGTTCTTTTAGACGTAACAGAATCCTGAATAATAGAGAGATAATCTTAGAGGTGGGATTGCAACTGAAGTTTACCCACGGGTGTCCTATATTTCTGTATGCTCATACGCCATGGTTTACGTCCAGTTTTAGATAAACCTAAATCTAGAGATAAAAGAACAGGAGAATGGTCAAAGTAGATATTTGATCCCTTTGTGCACGAAAAGGGCGACCCAAGTCGCTACCTCTATGGCGAACTTCACCAATGTTGCAATGTCTGTTGTCGGTTGACTGTTGAGATTGTGCAGATTGGTCACAATGTTGATCATGAGAAACATGCTGTACATTCATATCCTGGGTTGATAGTTTGTCGAGAAAATTTTGTAAATCCTCAAGGTTGTAGAAGTCTCTGGACTCACCGTTTTGAGTAATGTGAAAACGTGCAGGATCAAACAAAGCATACTTAATGTCTAACTTCTGCAATTGTGGCCTCATTGACAAAAATAACTTTCTTCTGTCGTTGGTCTCCCTCAAGAAGTCTGCTACCATTTGTATTTGATGACCATCATAGATGTAGGATCTCTACGTGCGGGCAGGCATTAGTATCTGCCTGACTTGCTCATGTCGCAAAAAGCAAGCAATCAGGGGTCTTTGTCGAGAATTTGGAGATTTACGTATTGGACCAATGCGATGAGCACGTTGAATTTCTAGTGGTTGGTCAAAAGTGATACCAAGTAGCTTGGAAGAAGGTCACATAGGAATAATCGAGTATTCTGACCTTCAATTTTCTCTGGAAATCCGAAAAAGCGAATATTGTCTCTTCTATTGCGATCTTTCAAGTCAACAAGCTTACTACGTATAATTAGTAGGTCTTGATCACTGTTTTGTATTAGGTCAAGCTTAGTCTCTGCTACCGTCAATCGACACTCCAGCCCTTCTATATCCGCTCTGATGGACTTGGTTTCAGATGTAAGGGAAGAACTGTTAATGTCCATCTCTGTCAAGCGGCAGCTAATAGATGAAATTTCCTGTAATATGCGATTCATAGTTGCCCCTGTCTCAGCTGAGGAAGTGACTGGAGGTGGGCTAGGTGGTGATGGAGGTGAACCTTTAGCGGACATATTACGCGACTGTCAAGAAAAGAAGACAGTTTGGAATTTTTGTTGCTGCTTTTGTTGTTAGATATCTGGAAATGCTTCCCTTCAATATACTGCACAGATTAAATATACTTGGAAAATGGGGATGAAAAAAGGCTACCACAGATAGTCTAAAAGACTTATACATTTTATGGGCCGCAGTATAAGCCTGAAAAACGTTGAGAGCATTAAGCGGGAAAAAAATATACTGCGTCACTGAATTTACTCAAGGAGAATATTTCAAAGGTAGAAAAACATTTTCCTGCATTAGGTGGCTAAAACTGTGGTGAAAATATTGTGTCCCCTCTAATAAGTAATAGCATTCCATCTAAAGGCGTTCTGAAAATGTGTCACAAATATATATAAAATGATGGCTGGTTTAAAAAAAGTAAATACTTTATAATTCCCATGGAATTATTGTCAAAAGAGAGCTGGAAAGTTATTTTCAAAAGAATTAAAATGAGAAACTGTGACAGAGCAGATGTGAGCTGGAGCGCGGAAAGGCAACGTGTGAGGTACTGCAGTAAAAGCTGAGCTCCGAAGGTTGAAATGGGTTGAAGGAAATATAATCCATTTCAAAGAAAATTGCCTTTGTAGAGGGTCAATAGTTCATAAGCTGAGTCACACATGAATTTGGTGAAGAAATATCTTACCAGGATAGTTAAAAAAAAGGCATAGAATGAAAGAAGCCAGTTTCTGTCACTTCGTGGTGACGCAGCCCGCTCAGGGATGCAGCAGAGGGGGCGCTCCAGTTACATGAGACCCGAGGCTTTGTGACAGCGACAAGCCCAGGTGATCCTTGCCAGAGCGGAGAATACTTCCTGTCAGAATTAACCCGAAAAGAGGTTATAGCTGGCCGAAAATCAGCCACAAGTAGGAGCACTGCAGCAGAATGACGTATCCATGACAGAAATGGTCCTGGCTGGGAAATGAAGCACACTGCCTCCGTCGAGGGCCCGTCCCGTAGCAGAGCTACACTTTCAGGCGGCCATCATCCTTGGTGGCCAGACCACGCCCCTTGCATTACATTTTAACATGTGGTTTCATGTTATATACATATATATTGCATTGTTATGTAACCCTACTTTAACAAAGTGGAGTCACTGCAACAAGCTGGTTTTGATAAGTTTATTGAGAGAAAAACCCCTGAGATGCAGCTTCATGGAACTACCCATTCCAACTGCAGACAGCAATTGCCACATTCCATCCAGATAGAAACATAAACATTCTAAAGGAATTAAAGGCACATCCTTAATAACATACATGGATGTAACACATCTCCCTATCTAAAATTAAAAAAATGAAACAAAATTAATGCTATGTACAATCTATGAATATAAAATATAATCATTAAGCCTAACAGGTTTCTCTACAATTCGCCCAGATAACCTTCTGGTATTAGGAACAGTTTCTCCAAAAGATACAGATGACCTGGGATGAATGGTGACATGCGAATCCTGAACCACTCCAACTTGTGCTTTTCCTGAAAATACTGCAGATGATTTAGAAAGAACAATGCCAGAATTTGACTGCACAGAAATATCACTGTTCCTGTCCAACCAGATGTTACGTTCCAAATCATTGCACAAAACCACATTGTTAAGATTCCATTTACGTCCATCATTTAACAACACACAATTCCCTCTTACTTCCAAAACCTTTTTTGGTTGAGAACATTTGGAAGAACCATCCTTTGACAAACCAAAATGTGAGGATCTCACCCAATCACCAACACGAAAACCTTGCACATGTTTCTTAATATTGTTGTTGTGTCTGTCAACATACTTTCCTTGATATACATCCATCCTTTCTCTAAGACACTCCTTGGAAATATGTCCAGAAGAAGTTTTGAGCATCCATGCAGGAGTTACTTTATTACAAGCAGACCGTCCCTTAAGAAGAGTGAATGGAGTCACTAATGTTGCAGAATGTGGAGTATTGCGATAACTCCAAATCATATCTTTGACAGCAATTTTACAATCAGCACCTTCAACCACAGCCAACTGTATACATTCTTTCAAAACACGGTTAAATATTTCTACCATACCGTTTTGCCTTGGACAATATACTGCAGTAGTAATGTGTTTTACACCACACAACCGTAAATAGTTTTGAAACTCACCAGACACAAATTGTGGACCATTATCAGTAGTAATTGTTTCTGGAAATCCCTCCCTATGGAACAGCTCTTCACAAAAATTGATCATATTAGAGGCCTTGATCTCTCTAACAAATGCTACCTCAAGCCATTTACTGTGATAATCCATTAAGACAATGGCAAATTTCCCTGCAATGTTACCAACGCTAAATGGACCACAAATATCCATAGCTAATTTTTGCCACAGTTTGTCTGGAAATGGAACAGGACTGATGTAAGATTCTTGAGAAACATGAGACTTGTCACTACAAGTACACGCTGTACAGTTCCTGACACACCTTTCAACATCTTTGTCCATACCAGGCCACCAGAAATCACATCTACACCTTCTCTTCATACCAGACATACCTGAATGTCCCTCATGAATGAGATCTAACAACCTAATACGCAAACCAGATGGTACAACAAGTTTGTCAGCCCTCCTAACAATGCCAACAATAGGATCAAAAGAAAGTTCTGACCATACCGTTTTATACTCCGACAACTCACAATCACTCCATGAAAAACGATTGCACGCTGAAGTTAACCGTGCAATCACTTGTTTCAATACCAGATCCTCCTGTACAGCTTGTTTCCATTCCTCCAAATCAATAGCACCATTGCAAGCTTCATTCACTGTAGCTACTGACCAATATTCATCTTGATCCGTTGCAATCTCATTTTCACATACTGGAAGACGAGATAAACAATCAGCATTAACATTCTTAATGCCAGGTACATATTTCATCTGAAAATCATACGCTTGCAACTTGTAAATCCACTTCGCAATTCTAGGGGTAGCCCTGCCAGCCCCTTTAGTTGAAAATATATCCACAAGGGTTTTATGATCGGTTCTTAATTCAAAATTAATACCCCAAACATAACTCCTAAAATAATTTACACCCCAAAAACAAGCAAGCGCCTCTTTTTCTATGACTGAGTATGAAGGTTCAGCACCTTTTAAGGTACGCGATGCAAACTTTACTACCCATTCAAACTTGTCCTTCCCTTGCATTAAGACAGCCCCCAAACCATATGCACTCGCGTCCACAACAATTATTGATTTCTTGTTGGGATCAAAAGGTTTAAGTGCTACAGCACTCATGATGTCCGTCTTAATATTCTCAAAAACTGATTGGCACTCAGTATCCCACACAAATTCAGCTTCTTTTTTCATCAATAACCTTAAACAAAAGACTTTTGAAGCAAAATTGGACACAAATTTGGAGTAATACTCCGCTAGACCTAAAAAGGAACGCAGTTGGTCTTTGTCAGATGGAGATGGAGCATTCTTAATTGCATCTAACAAGTTTTTTAGGTCTAACACCTTCAGCAGACAAAGTATGCCTAAGATACTCAATTTCATTTGTGGCAAACTTACATTTCTCTGCAGCAACAGTCAAATGAGCACACTGCAGTTTGGACAAAACTTCATTTAAAACCTTGTCATAGTCAACTCTACATTTTCCCCACACAAGCACATCATCTTGAAACACTAATATGTTGGACACACCTTCAAGGACTCTGCACATAACTCTCAAAACAGCTGACGCAGAGGATAACCCGAAAGGGATCCTCAAAAATTGGAAAGCTCCCTCAGGAGTTATAAAGGATGTTAAATGACGAGATTCTGAGTGCAGCTTTATCTGATGGTATGCATTAGATAGATCAATAGATGAAAAATACACAGCATCCTTAACTGATGCTACCATCTCATTAATTCTAGTTAAAGGGTAACAATCTACCCAAATGTTTTTGTTTGAGTCCCTTAAATCAACGCACATGCGTAATTTGCCATTGGGTTTGCGCGCTAAAACTACTGGACTAAGCCAATCTGACGCCTCAATAGGCTCAATGATGTTTTCTTGACATAACCTATCCAGTTCGATCTTCAATTGTGATCTTAACACCAAAGGAACATTGCGCACTTTGTGAACAACTGGTATATAATCAGGTTTGAGAATTATACGATGTTCAAATTTTTTAGGACATCCCAATTTGGAACAGAATAATTCTGGACATTTTTTATGCCATTTAAAACCTGCATCACTTTGAGTTAATAACACTTGGTCAAAAATGTTCTTGTCCCATTTGAATTATTTATCACTATGAGATAAAAGAACTTGATCAGGATGATTTGGATTTAAAATTATTCCCAAATTCTTCTGTTCCTTCCATCCTAACAACGCTCTACCCTTTTCTACCACATACATAGTTCCTTGTGTGTTCCTGCCTTTAAATACAATGTTACTAACAATACATCAAATTACAGGTAATCTGATGCCCATGTAACCCACAGGAGTTTTTTCAGGACATGTAAGATCACACTTGCCGCACAATTCCCACATGTTTTTGTCAATTATGGTATATGGTGAACAGGAGTCTGCCCACAAAAACAAACTGCAATTGTTGATAAAAATCTCACATTTAGGTGGTTGAGTTTCTTCAGATATTTCATTCACCTCATTATTCCAGATTGCCATATCTTCAACATCACTATCACTACTTAAATAAGAAGAGTGATCAACCAAATTAACAGAATTTTTCCATGCACTAGGATTACCGGACCTGCACATTTTGGAAAAATGTGCCTTTCCACCACAATGCTTGTTTTTCTACCAAAATGTTCTTCTAATGCCTTTAATGCGTCAAGATACTCATCAGACGAAAATAGCTCAATTTTTGAACTGTCAAACACAACTTCCTCATCACTAGCATCCTCATCTCCACCCTCAGTAACTTTTAAGGTGGTAGCACTAGCACTGGAAGTATGTATAGGTAACGTTTTTAACACTTTCCTACCTTCAATAAATAAATCTCTGCTATTTTGTGATTTTCTGTAGTATGAACATTAGACCCAGTATTGAATACTGCTTAATCATAGTATTATTTTTTCTAGGTTTAGCAGACCAAGCCAGAAATGTTCTGACTTTCTTCATAAACCATCTGTTGATAAATTCCATGACTACAGATTGCTTCAATTAAGGGAAAATCTCTGAGATTCTTTGATGCTCTCTCTCAAACCAATTCCTTTTTAATTTCCTTGTTCACAGATTAGAACAATTGGCTGGAGTCTCAATGGCAGTTTAAGCCACATCAATTGCTACCCGCAGCGCTCATATTCTCATGACAAGTGCCTTACATAATTTTAATGTACAGGCTAACACCTGCCCCCCAAAAGTAGATTCAAAAGCTTCCCAAACAAAAAAATCTGGGGCTGAATTTTGATTAACTTGATAAAAATTCTTTAATGAAGATTCAGGTTTCCTCTATCTAGGTCCGATCTGATAATACTATACATAATTGCCATCTAGATCATCCTTTGGCTAAATATCTAGTTTAAGTTCAACTAAAACATTAGAATATTAGAAAAAGGCATTGCCCCAGAAAGCAGTTCCACCACAATTAATTGCTTGTGAAAGCAAACAAAATATAATTTTTGAGGCGGTAGTAAATTGGTTCGCAAAAACAAGTAAACTGTGAAGATTCTGGATGATCTAGATGCCATGGATCGACCAGGCCAAATTCCTGCATAAACCTTGCTTGTATTCATGCATTCTTAAACTTAAGTTGCTTCTTTGTACCATTTAATGTGTCCGGTTTTAAATTCTAAAAAAAGTTTAAATCACCTGCTAGAACTAAAGGTCCTTTCAAATCCATCAAAAGCTCAAAGAGCTACTTGAGAGGCTCTTTTTTTTTAAATTTTCAATCGGACCTTAATAACTAACTAGAATCCCAAAGAACCCTTTTACTGACTCCTTAACCCAAATTCATCTGCCATTCCCACCCCTGATTACAACTACAATTTGCCAGTCTAGAGTGATTTACAAATAAATTGCCAATCCGCTGACTGCAGCTCCTGAAGTTGAAAAAAAGGCATGGGGAAAACCTTCACGGAATAGTCATAATTGGGTTGTTAGACTCAGGGGTGGGAGGAGCTCTCAGAGTTGCACTATGTGGAATTCTGTGGAGTTGCATAAAAACTGTTGCTCCACTCTCCCACCCCTTGCGGAGACATCTAGTTGTTGCGGGTGGTAGTGACTTTATGAAATGTAAACGAATGCTGCATCCATCACACGTCCTCACTGGTCCAATTACTAATGCTCAAATATATAGCAGTAATAATAAAGTAAATAAAGCACACGCGCCACAAACTGAATTGTGTTTGATGCACAGAACGGATGCTATCCACACAGCTCAGCTGTGCCCATTTAACCCACCTCAGAAGGATGACTGGCTGAGTGAAGGGTGGGTATAAAGAGGCAGGAGCTGGCATCCCAACGAGGCAGTCCTGGCATTCAGGAGCAGGTCCTAAGAAAAACTACGAGGCCATGCACTTGTTTTTAAAACATGTTCTTCATTTATTTATTTGACACACTAATCACTTGCTGAATGATGATTTCAAAGGAATATGTTTGTTTACACGAACTTGGGGTATTTTTCTCGGTGTCCAGGCTAAATATAAAGCCTGATTGCAAATATCTACAACAGTTTTTAATTTCTGTTTCAGGCTGGTGCGTGGATTTCACCCTTTCCCGTGGTGCCACACACTGGTTCAATGTTCAATAGTAGTTTCTTTAATTTGAAGTTGTTTCTAACGCGTTTTCCCCATTAGACTAATTTATAGAGGGCCCAGGCTTCCAGGACTCGTGCTTCAGTCTTCTCAAGCCTAGTTTGTGCGGCAAATAGTGTTTCTTCAGGTCACATCAAAATTCCTGAGAACAGACTGACCGCAGAGCACACATCACCCTGGTACTCCAAGAGAGACATTGAATCAAATTAAACACTTACAAAACATGCTAAAGTAAGTGGTGATTGATTGAATGTAGAAGAAAAGGCACATAGCTTGAAGTGAATCCTAAGGGAATGGTCAGCGGCTTCCCCGGATTCATCTGCCACTGCGCAGTTATTGGAAGGTAGGGATTTCAAATGTGTTTTTCAAAGGCAATGAAACAAAATGAGCCAGAAAAATTCAAGCTCTCCTCACTCCTTGGTACACACGCTCTCTTGGTCGCACGCAACAACATTAAATTAATAATTACCATAAAAAAGGCACTCACTTTCTACTAGATTGTCTGTCCGGCACCAAGCAGCTGTGAGCACCTAAAAGATAGCTCACTAGGTCTGTTCCCACACGTCCTCCATCTGCCCTTCTCCTGGTTTGCCCTTATCATCGTTTGCAGCAAAAGGATGAGAGAGTGGATCCATCCGGCTCTTCTCAGCACATAGGAGGGGAAACCGTGCTTCACCTCTTGTTGAATCTCGACTGAATCGATTCTCCATGGGGTAGCATTGGGTAGGCAATCTGGCTGCCGAGCTCGACTACTCTAGTCTTCTCTTCTGCTGGTGCTTTCTAGTGAAAGTGAAAGCTCCTAGCTTAACACCAGTGGGGTACCTTCAAGGCTGCTACCGGCAGCCGGGAGCTAGGGCGGGCCCCGGTTCAACTGTCCGCCTTTTAGAGCTTCACATATGAGACAATTCAGGTGCCGTGAGGCCGGGTGGGCAATGAAACTCTGCTACACAGGGGAGTTTGTGCCTAACTGCGCACTCTGGGCAGAGTGCGGAGTAGCAAGAACTCTGCAGACTCCGCCGGTGGAGTGGAGTTTGCAGCCCATCATTAAATTTTTGTGTGGCAATCAGGACCGGCTTTAGCACTGGTGGCGCCCTTTGCAACAATGTTTATTGGTGCCCCCACGGGAATCCTCTATGGATTCCCTCACTACCATCCTTTAACAGTGCCCCCTCAAATCTCCATAACCACTCTCTCTCAGATGTATTTAATTAGTTATATAGCGTCACCTATACCAGTGTAGGGTGTCAGAGCACTTTTCATCAAAGACACATGTTACACCTGCTGCTCAGCCAGTGTGACTGTACTGTGGAATGTTGGTGAGTGAGGTGGCTGTGGAATGTTGATGAGTGAGAGAGTCAGTTGGAGGATGGGCTGAACAACAGGAAGGCTGCTCCTGGTGGGGCTCTTGTTATCACCTTACTTAAATAAATCCAAATATTACAATCTACATTGGAACCAGATGTCTTCTTTCTACAACATATTTTTGCGACAAATTTAATAAGAAGAACCTGCATGTGCTACCTGGTTGGACTTTCACTACGAGGCTTAATGTAAATTAAAAATTGAAGAATAAAAACTTCATAAAGCTCCTCTTGCAGCAACAAGCCCCACCAGTAACCTTAAGATCGGTCCGGCCCAACCCAGGCGTACCAGTTCCTGCTGTGTCTTATTGCTGTTATTTGTAATGGAGCTGTAGTATGGAGTTGAGCTGTAGTGATTAAAGCTGTCCCTCTTTTGACCTTTTGCCGCTTTGCCGCAGCTATTTGGGTCATCCTGCTGTGTCTCCATTACAACGTGGATCGTGTCCTCAGCACTTTGTATGGATTTGGGCCACTGTGCTGTGTCCGCTGTGCTGCCTGCCACAACCTGAGCTGTGATGGTCGACTAGTGAGATGAGTTCCCAGAGCCCATGTTCAGGTGTGCTACTTGGAAGTGGAGCCACCATAGTCCTTGCCTTGAGTAGTGACATGTGGGGGAAGTTCCTGCTGTCCATGTCTTGAAGAACAACAAATGGGTGGAGTCTCCATAGTCCCCAGTGTTCATGTCAAGAGGAACATCAAGTGGGAGTCTCAGAATGTTGTTGAGTGAGAGAGTTAGTTGGAGGATGGGCTGAGCAGCAGGAAGGCTGCTCCTGGTGGGGCTCTTATTAACATCTTACTTAAATAAATCTTATACATTCTACCTTGGATCCAGATGTCATCTTTCTACAATAACACATTACACAGAGACAATCAACCATATGTGTATAAATCAGTGTATAGGAAATGTTACACAAGCCATAAGACTACAAGGCGAGTCACATGTCATCCATGCTGGTAGACAGTATAGTTTAAGAGTGCTTCGTCTGAAAAAGCAAAAACTCAGAATTTAAAATATAACCCATTGGTTTTGGGTTACATTTAATAGTAAGGTTTTTTTACCGAAATGAACCCTTTTGAAACAGGAAAGACGGAAGAAAAAATCATAATGCTTTAACATATACCTTTCAGATTGCATGCAGCTCTTTGACGACAGTTATAAGCTCACTGTTCCATGTTAGGATTTTAACATATACACAGCTAGTAACAAAACGATCTCTCTGGCAAAAGCACTGACCTATTTAAACTCTATGCACTTACTGATCTGCATTGTACATATTCTTTGCAGCGTGCACATTAACCCTCTGTGCTACCATAAAATGAGTTAAAACTTCCACTTGACAAAACTCCTACTCTCTCCAGGAAGAACATTAATCACAGGAGTTACCTTGACATTTTCATTGTTGTGTGAAAATTGCCAGAGGCCAGCAATGCAGCAGCAGGTGCTTTTTAAACAATAAAATACTTCCAAACAGGGTGACCCCTCAAAGAGTCGGCACCCGGTGTGGTGGCACTGAACGTACCGCCCTGGAGCCTTCCCTGTTGGCAATAGTGACTAAATGTCAGTCTGCTGATACCTTGGGATTGGTTCGCTGCACAAAAGTGTCCCCCTCCCAATCGCCTCAATTCTGCTTGCTGTTAAAGCACAGAATCTTGAGATGATTAAGCGACGGAAGGAAAGGATGGGAACAACATGGAAAAAGACCTAGAAGCAAATAACACCATTAATTATAGTTTATCTCAGAGTTAAATATAGTTAAAATTTGCCCCCATGCAAATACCTGCAAAATAATAAAACAATCATCCGTGACGTATGTAGAATATATATGTATGTAGATAGATATATCTAGAACATGGAAGTCTGTTCCAAATGCGATACATGAATTATGATTGTACTGTGAAAACGAGAAAAAGCAACACAAGTTGAAGAATTAGGCCAATATACATTTCTTTCTCTTTTTGTTCCTTAGTAAAATATATTGTGAACAATCCACATTGAGTGTTACCCACCATCAGAAAGTTCTTGCCAGGCTTCACAGGGGAGGATAACAAAACCTCAATCTATTGGCACCCCCTAGTTAATTGGCAATAACAAAACAAACAAAGCAAATTAATTGTCCTGTAGCTGAAGGCTCTTGATATTCTTCTTACAAGAGCTCATAAGCATACTTCATAGTGATTGTATTTCCACATTTGTAAAAAGCTATTTTATTCCTCAAAGCTTTATCGGTATACCCAAGGAACAGTATCTTTCTTTCTTAAAACTTTTTCATACTGTTCCAAACAAAACACAGTCTTAGAAATGGCACTTGATTTCCAATTCATTATAATCTAAAAATCTCTCTCTATTCATACCGTGCAAGCCCAAAAGAATTGTTTCCATAAATGACAGAAATGAAATACAACATGAGCTTCTTTAAGAATTGTTTTCATAAACAAAATACATGACATACAACTTGAGTTTCTTTCAATTTAATGCCAATAAATCCAAAGGGCACCTGAAAGGGCAGACTACCCATTAATAAATCCTTAACATGAATTCATTTTAGCTGAAAGCTGCTGTCTCTCTTAGGTTTTCAGAGAAATACAAAATCGAAAGAAATTGAAGAAGAGTCACAGAACTGTCCCACCAAGGATTCTACTCACTTATGAGTGAGGCGAAAATAGAACCAAAAACGGTGCAATGGCACCCTTACCCCACCAAAGATGATTTACAACTATCCTCTGCTGAGATCCATACTGAAGAAACTAATAATTTGCAATGCGCTGTGGTCCAGAAGCATGTTTTATAGTCCTGCCTCTCCCACTTCCTGCTGAGGATAAGGAAGCACAGGGGAAATGTCTCCACACAGCATCATGGGACATGTAGTATTCCTTGATCACATAGAAATATTCAACATTTATATAATCAATGCTCCTGACTCCTGTTTGTATAGTATCTGTGATCATAGGGGGAGCTTTTGTTTCATCAAAGTTTGACTGCCATGTTTACCAGTGTTCATTCTTAAAGGCCCATGGCAGCGTTCAATGTTCATAGTGCTTTGGATGTGACAAGTAAGCCATGCACCCAACCACTCCATCCAGTGGGATATATTCTGGCAAACCATGGCTAAAGTTGGCTATCATGGGTCCATTGGAAATCATGGATTCTCACAATAAACTTATCTTGGTGACTATTATTCTACATGGTTTGAGGTAAAAGTTGTGAGTGAAGTAACAAGTAAGGCAGTTATTCAAGTTATGGAAACTGTGTATCTAAGTGAGGGTTATTTGGAAGAAATTATTACAGATCACGGTCCACTGTTTTGTTCTGAGGAAATAAATACATATTTATCCCAGAGGAATGTACATCCTTTTAAGAATGGGGGTTATTACACTAGGGATGTTGTATTGGTAGAAAGAATGAACACTCATAAAGGAGAGCATTCAGATGGTGGTGTATCACAATAGGAAAATTGTGGCTTATGTGAGACAAATGTTGTGTACATATCGAACCAGTGTTCCTGTGCCATGAGTCAGTCTCCATCTGAGTTGTTGAAAAGGAGGAAACATATGTTAGCTGTTTTCATGGATGTTAATGGCGGGAATGTAGGTATTGATGAGAACGAATTTAGGGATTGAATCTCTACAAAGCAAGAACTGTATAAGAGCAACTTTGAATTAAAAAGTTTAGAGTTAAGGACTTTCAAGTGTTAATTAGTCAAAATGTGAAAGTCAGATTACCATGGTATGTTCATGAGAGTAAGTCTGCATTTTATGAATCAAATTTTCTGAAAAGACTGGGGTGAGCTTATCTGGAATTAAATGATGATTCAAGGTGGAATAAAAGTAGATTGGTAAATGTATATGAGGGTGTAAGATGTTTGATAGTGCTGTAAGAAATGATTTTGGTGAAAGTGAGAAATGCAGGGACAGGAGAGAGAGTACATTTCCAAGGAAAAATAAGGAATATTGTATAAGAGTGATACAGCAATATTCCTAAGTATTAACTAAGTTGTAGTGGTCCCTGATTCAGGCGTGTGTGTTTGTTAGACCTGGCACCATTGGCTTGGGTCTCCCTTCCATTATTCACTTTTGTCTCCTCTGTTTTTGCTGGTGTTAGATGCTCTGGACGCTGTGCCAATGCCATTCAGTTCCACAGCGTGAATGCTCCCTATTGTGAATTAATTATGGGCATTTGTATTCTCATAATTGTCTCATTTGATTTACCTGTAAGTCCCTAGTATAGTGCATGGTGTGCGCCCAGGGCTGGTAGACCAAATGCTGCTGGTGGGCCTGCAGCGCTGATTGAGCCACCCACAGAAGCAGTTTGTAAAATGTGTCTCAGACCTGCCATAGCAGAGTCTGTGAGCAGTCCAGAACTGCCATCTTGACTGCGAAGTAAACCCACTTCCCAGTCCCTAAACCTTCCTTTGACATCGTGTAAGTCGCCCCTATGGCAGGGTGCATTATATGTGAAAGGTAGGACATGCCGTGGTATGTGTAGCATGTCCTTTTCTTTTTTCACTATTGCAAGGCTATCTGTTTTCATAGGTCAGAATGGGCAGTTTGATTATTACATCCTATAATCCTAACTGACCCAAGGAACATGATAGGAAAGTCAAACTTAATATGCCTGAGCTCAGAATATTAAAGTACATCTTTTAGTGAAGATTATTTTTATACTCTGTGTTTGAAAAGTCCACTTTTAGAAAGTAGGTCTTTTCTTGCCTAAGCCTTCCAGTATGCTCTGCTGCTATGTGTATTAGCTGTCTGGTTTTAGAGGGAGAGGGCAGGCTGAGTCAGACCTGGGTTGAATAGAGGGATCTGCATTTGAAGTATGAGGAGGGGTAGCTCCTTGACCTAAATCGGGCTGTGCCTGGCAAGGTGAGCGCTGACTCCACCTCCTACTGTGCGTACCTGATGGCAGACCCCTCTTTTTGAAAGGAAGGCTCCAGACTTGTAAACATGGTGCTCCAGGACTGCACAGAACTGGTTCTGACTGGGTCCAGTGACTTGTAACTTTTGAGAACAAAGACTTTTGGGGTATAAATATCTGTGCTGAAACCCCTACAATTTGTATTACTTTTGGATGTCAAGATGAACCTCTGTCCGTGTAACCAGAGAGCTGAAGGACTTTTATACTGCCCCCTGAGTCAGTGTGCTGTTTTCTGGGGTTGGCCTGCATTGGACTTGAAGAGAGGGGAAAGGACTTTGAGCTTTCATCAATCTTGCTGAAGCAATTACACAAGGGCTTGAATTGAGCTTTCCTCCCGCCGAAGTCTCAGGACCACAAGACTTCACCCACCAGCCTTCCGCATTCCATTGGGAGGAATTCTATCTGCAGGTGAGACTCCTGGCGAGTATACAAGGGCCTTTGTGTTACTGCCAGAGAAAGCAGGCTGAGAATCGTCATGATCGCATTTGCGGGCTGCTGCACCTGAGAGCTGATGCCGCTGAGAGCCCACCTGTCCTCGTATCAAGAAACCCTTGCTATCCCTTGTTTGTGGGCCGCCACCTCGGAGAGCAACATTCTGAAGCTCCGCGTTGTGCCGCTGAGTGCCCGCATCCCCTTCGCATCAATAACTCCACGCTATGACTTGCTTGTGGGTCGCTGCCAATGAGAGTGACATCCCGAAGCACCACGTTGTGCCACTCTGAGTGCCCGCATCCACTGCGCATCGAGGAATCATCGTCATCACCCGTGGGGGCCGCTGCAGCACAGAGTTGTTGCCGCTGAGTGCCCGCCTTTCACCCTGTCCGAGAGTCATCGTAATTACATGCTGTGGGCTGCTGCAGTCGGGAGCGACATTCTGAATCTCCGTGCTGCGCTGGTGAGTGCCAGGGCTTTTTCTCACACCTGAGAGTCATTGCAGTCACAAGGTGGTGTGGGCTGCTGCAGCTGAGAGCTGTGGCCGCTGAGTGCCCGCATTTCATCGCTTAAGTTTCTTCGCAAAGTTGTGCTTTGTTGTGCCTCAATCCAGCAGAGATTGAAGGCCAGAAGGAGTTCTAGACATAAGAAGCATGTCATTGGTAAATATGAATATTGGACAATTAGTCCCTGCAGATTTAGGGGCATCATGTCTGCACTGGGCAATCACGTTACTGCTCGATTGATATACAAACTGAACAGCATAGGGGCCAACACACAGCCTTGCCTAATTCCACAATTTATATTTATCCTACATGTAAGGTTTCCACTAGAATTCCACCTGACCTGTGCACATGTGTCGGTGCCCAAGATCTTTTAGAATCCTAAAAAGATTAGCAGGGCTACCCTATGACTATAGTACCCTCCCGAGGTTTTCCCAAGGAACTTAATCCAATGCCTCTCTCAAGTTTATGATGGATTCATTGTGAGTAAACTTTAGGGTTGATTTAAGTAAGTATAAGAGTAAGAGTAGAAATAGATATGGGTATAATAAATATTTGAAAGACTTAGGGGTCGATTCCGATTCAGGAAAAAATGCCTTCCTAATGCTATTCAGAAGTTTACCAGACGACCGAATCGTATCCGGAGCTTTTTTCTCCTAACGTGCAAGTACAATGCGAATTCCAGTCACAGTCCGACCGAATCATCGGGTCCGATTCATGCTCTATGTCAGTACCTAACAGGCTCAGGAAACACGGAGTACGCGTCGTGCGGAGGCTCCGACCAACACATTTCCAGATACGCAAGTACGATGCGTATTGAAAATACGTCGTACAGGGCTCCGCTTCCCGCAAGTCTCAGCATTCGGACGAGACGTATTGAAGCTCCGAATCGCACCAGAACACGATAAATGGGCACGAGACAGTGCAGCGTATGTGTCTAATGTGCTGTTTTAATACTGGACTAAGAGGCATCTGTCGCGGACGAGTCTGTTGTGTCTGTTGCCTTGGGTTGTCACTTGGCTATCTCGATGCTTCCACGTACGAGTCTGACACAACAGGCTTCTTTCCTACCGAATCATGCGTAGAGTTTATTACCCAACCAAATCGTTAGGAACATTTTCATTTCGCATTGTACTTGCACATTTGGAAGGAGTCTGTACGATTAGGCGAGAAAAAATATTGGGTCGGTGTCGGGTTAAACGATTTCCTTCCCGAATCGGAATCCACCCCTATGAGTGAAATTGAGTAAATATACAAAAATCTAGGAGTAAAACTAGGTGGGAGAAAGATTAGAAATAAGTAGGCATTAGAGTAGGTGTAAGCAGGAGTAGCTATAATGGTAGGAGTAACGGCAAGAGTAAAGATGGGCTTGCAGGCAGTTATGATAAGAATAGGAGTGGGAGAATATTAAGGAGTAGAGTTGGAGCAGGCAAAATAGTGCACTCTGATTGCAGAGCATGGACTCTTCACCGACTATTCACTGTGGTAATTACCCTTCCATCCTAGATTTAGCTCTTCCACTGGTATTAGTAACTTGGCGGGGGGTCATATTACCTGCCACATTATTGTGGCACTTGTTGTAAAGTAATTTACCTCTTTTAAGTTAAACAGGCTCAATAATGTGATGCCGCATCACTCTGGTATCAGTTTATAGCTGTAACTTTCAAAGGATTTGAGGGTATATTATTTCCAACTATCCATTAGAGGAGCATTTGTGTTTAACAGCTATATGTGTGTCATGTATCATTGAATGAATACCAGAGCTTCTCGAAGCTCCAACTGACTAATGGATGTGCAGTGATTGTATACATTTATAAGTTCCAAAGACAAAAGCACTGGTGCTTACAGAGGTCCAGTCATTGATGTGGGAGTCACACTATAATCATCAATGTAACTTCCATTATGGATGGCCCCAAGTAACAATAAGAGTGAGATGTTGCTTCTAAAAGTCCTCCATATCTTTCTTCTGCTGCCATCTTATCCACACTGAATCACAACTAATAAAAAAATCTGCCATCCTAGAATGATATTTCAACAGATTAGAACCAGAGTTGCCATTTTGACAGCTAATTTATTTGCAAACACCCTAACAAGCTGATGGACCTTGTTTTCAAGGAGACCCAAGATAACCCATTCCACTGCCAGCTTTTGGCCTCCACTGGTTATCAGTGCAAACATGTGTGACATTCAAGGGAGACCCAGGGAAAAAGCATTTCTCTTTAACATGTACCCAAGGGTCAGATGTACATCAATTATCTAATCACTATTTACGACCAGCATTTTTGCAACCTGAAATATTTTTTACAAGCTGACCTCTAGACTAATAGGTTGATTAATAAAACTAGGATTCAGGGTGGGACACAATATGACCTGTCTCATGCATATTAATAAGTGAGAAAGCTCTGGCCCACCTAAACATCCCCACTCAACCAGATGATATTTTTAGCTGCTTGAGAGATAGGAGGGAGAAACAATCACAGTTAAAATCTCAATAGACTATAACCCATGTGGTTACACAATACCTACTCAGACAACTAAGAGGGGATTAGAAATAGATTGTTATAAATCAGGCTCAGCATTACAGTATTGAAATATGGGACAAACAAAATGAGTCAAATCTCCTGAAAAGATTTACCCTGTATAACAAAAAGCATACGTCTCTTTCAGTTATCGGATACAATTACTAAGGAAAAATAATTGAATGTTGAATTACATGAATTGGTTATCGAAAGCGAGCATGAGTAGCTGTCTCCTGCTACACTATCCTAGAAGGGGCAACTTTAAGCTAATAAGCATGAATCAGAATAAGGATATAAAGGTGCCAGGTGTCAGAGCCTTCAGTAGAACTCCAACCAAAGATCATGTAGCATGAAGCCACAAATAAGCAGAACCAGAGTTCTGTACCTCTCAAAGTACTAAGCATTAAGTTATTGGTTTGCATTCAGGGTAAATCATGTGATCAGTTTCAGTAACTTTCCAAGATCCAAGCCCAAATTAGCTTCTGACACCATCTTCTCCACATCGATAAATTGTTACTACATTCGTCCTTGGCCATTCTTCTCTTCCCCCATTAAAATGTATCTGCTTGCTTGTTAATGCGTTTCTCCTTGCCATATTTCATCTTCTCATACCTTGCTATCTCACTAAAACACAAACCCTTCTTTTACTTACTAAGAAAGCTTTGTCTGCACCTGCAGTGGAAAAAAAACCAAGTAAAACACATTCTACATTGAAGGTTAACTGAATAACAAAGTAAGACTGGATGTGTTAGCTTGTGGTGAAAACTGTACTTAAGACCTTAAACCATGTCAACGTAATAGTGCACAGGGTTACATTGTATGCAAATTTCTAAACACACAATAAATGCAGTTTTGTAATGCAGGAATACATAGTAAATCATAAATGTAAATGGTGTCAGTTTAGGATACATTAGTATGAATATATTTGTTGCAACGATTACAAATGTAAAAACGAGTCTACACATACACATTAAATACTGACCTTCACATGAGACATGTTAATAAGCTTAGCATTCTCCTAAAATATTAATATATAAATATTTCAGAAATCTTTATTAATCAATTTCAAGGCACACATTTGATAAATCTCATTAGTCTTCATGTGGAGGAATTTTAAATATGCAATACTTTATCTTCTTTTAATAACGTTAATCACACAGAAAGTATTTGAGTTTTGACTACACATGATTATAATCCACTCCTACAGCATCTCAAGATGAAATTTAATTTACGGTGCTCCATATGATTTGTTGGAAATTATGGTTTACTCCGAGTTGAGGCCATCAGAAAGATGGTAGCCCAACACTACGACTAATTGAGTCTCAATAAAGTAAACTTTTTTTTCAATGCAGCCCGTTTTTCTGTAAGGAGCAAACTTTTTTTAACGATTCACAAAAGGGGAACTGCAATTTGATAGGAACCCCCACAACTTGCCCCTTCCGAATTGCAAATCAGTACCCATTTGCAAAGCCAGTTTAGGAGTCAGAGAAATTTTTTCAACTCTGATAAGGGGTTTAGTACATTATAAAAAAGATTTTCATGATTGTAAACACCTAATCAGAATGTTTGCAACTGTTAAAATGCTTGGTTCATATAGTGTGAAGTTTATCAATTTCTTCTTGTTTGTTCTCAGAACGGAACCCTCAAAATATTTGCATAAGGGCCTACAATAAAGGGTGGAGCTTTGAACTGCATGCCACTGTAGAAAGGTGTGGACGTGGGCTCCTTATTACAAATTATTCTTTGCTGAGACCCAACTGGCAGGCCAGTGGTACTGTTCCGATCGTGCGGACATGAGGACCAACTTGGGCAGTCACAGGTTGTAATAAACTCCTGAGGGGGGAAGTCTGGTGCAGGAAGAGATATGTTTGTAGGATATAAAACACAGTAACATAAGCACCTGAGCTAGCCACATTATACTGCCAGATTCACCATTGAAAATTGCGCTCGCAAAGGGCCACATTCTGAGAATCTGGCCCTTTGAGCGCGCAATTTTTGCATTTGGGATTCATCATCCCAAATGCAATAATCACTAATAGCAAAATCGCTAAATTGCGAGGAATTGCATTTAAGGAATCTCTATTTGAGATTCCTTAAATGCAATTCATTAACCATTTTTATTTGCGAATTCGCTATTTTTGGCAGCTATTTACTGCAAAGTCTGACTTCGTGGTAAATAGTGAAAACTTAGAAAAATGCACTTTAGTGCATTTTTCTAAGTTGTATGTTACACACACACATGTCCTTTGGACATGTGTGTGCGCAACATCAGTCTACATTTTCATTTCAGGGGTGCTACAGGGTGTCATTTGGACACCCCTGGCACCATTGAAATCGCATCCTTATTTGCGATTAGCAAATTGCTAATCGCAAATAAGGAATAACTCCCCATTCAATCCTATGGACCTTTACATGAATCCCGTTTTGCAAGTTCCTAATAGCGATTCCTTAATAATCGCTATTAAGGACTCGCAAAACGGGACAATGATGAATCTGGCTGATAGTCCCTACCCGAGTGCATTGTCTTGAGTTCCCAGTATCAACCCAATAAGTGGACAGAGTATGGGTCAATCTGGTTGAGAAAAGTCAGTCGAAGTCATTAGAGAATTTAAGAGAAACAAATGGCCTGAGCCCTGGACATTTTTTTTAAACAGATTTTATAAAGTTTATTTTTATGTGACAGAGCAGGCATCCAGCATCCGGCACATATACAATGCCATATCTAGGTAAAACCAGTCTTTGAGTTAAGAGCATCGAGTTGTACTCCCCCTGCAAAAAAAGACCAATGTGAATTTCGAGAAACTCGACAATCTCCGCCCCATTTCCCTTCTGCCCTACATGGCCAAAATAGCGGAGAAAATTGCTAACACGCAACTGATGCAGTTCGTGGAGGAGGCATCGCTACTCCACGACTCACAATTTGGCTTCCGTCCCCGTCACTCAACGGAATCTGCACTTCTGGCGGCGGTGGAGGCACTCCGACAGGGTGTGGATGAGGGCCAGACTATGGCTCTGATCCTACTCGACCTAAGTGCAGCATTCGACACTGTAGCACATACCACCTTGCTACAGTGTCTGAGTGAAGGAGGGGTCACATGTGCTGCGCTTGGTTGGATTAAGTCCTTCCTGTCTGATAGATGCTTCCAAGTCAGGATGGGAGAATGCTATTCGAGGGAGATCGAGTTGGGCCAGGGCGTACCTCAGGGTTCGTCCCTGAGCCCGACTTTATTCAATATCTACGTCTCCCCGTTAGCAGCCATCGCGGAGGGCCACGGTCTCCACCTGGTGTCCTACGCCGACGACACGCAGTTGGTCGTCTCCCTGTCTCGTTCCCCCGGCCTTGCGGCGGACATCTTCAGGAACTGCATGCAAGATCTTGCAGCCTGGATGTCCGCACACTGTTTAAAACTGAACAGCAGCAAGACCGAGGTGATCGTGGTGGGGGGCGGGCCTTCTGCGTGGTCGCCTGCGTGGTGGCCACCCTGCCTAGGTGAAGCCCCCACTCCCAGCCTGGAGGCCAAGAATCTTGGCATGTGGCTTGATAAGGACCTCGCCTTTGGCCCGCAGGTTGGCCGGGTGACAGGGGTGTGTTTCGGTGTCTTGAGAACTTTGAGGAAGGTTCTTGATCTGCTTCCCATCTCGGCTCGTAGGACGCTGGTGCACGCCCTGGTCACCTCGCGCCTAGACTATGGTAACCTGCTTTATTTGGGGGCTTCAGGCAAGGTCATGGGGCGCCTTCAGGTGCTCCAAAATGCCGCAGCACGGCTCGTGCTAAGACTCCCGAGAAGGTCTCCCTCTAAACCCGCTCTCCAAGCTCTCCATTGGCTTCCGATGGAGAAGAGAGTTGAGTTTAAGGCCCTCTCAACGTGCCATCGCATTCTGAGCGGCAAAGCCCCTGTGCCACTTCAGAGTTTGGTGTCCCACTATGAGCCCACCCGCAATTTACGGTCCTCTCAGACGGGACTACTTGTGGTGCCCAGAGTTAGGAAGGCGCGGATGGGGGGGAGATCTTTCAGATACCTTGCTCCCAAGTGCTGGAATGTCTTGCCCCCAGACTTGCGTCTTGAGCCATCAGAGGCCCTGTTTAGGAAAAAATTAAAAACTTTCCTTTTTAGCAGGTAGTTCCTGGGGGAGGGGGGGATGGCAATTGCTCACTTATCATAGCGCGGGGACACGCCTTCTGGCGTCACCAGGCGCTTTAAAAATGTCCAAATAAATAAATAAATAAATAAATATATCATTTTCCTACCTGCGTTAATGGAAACCATTGTGTGATCAGGAGAAAACATTCGAGCATCGCATCTTTAACATTAGAACTGTTTCAGTGTGGCCAGCAGGCAGAACAACAATGTAGAAATCATATGTTATGCAAATCTGTTTCCATGAGATACTAACAAATGTCTCCCCTCCCACCCACTAACTGATGGATAATTCCCATTATACAAGGCTCTATCAAAGGTAATGAAACAAATGTGGGATTTGAAGCTAGACATCCCTGACCCTGACCTTGCACCAGTACTATCTGTATTGTTGAACCAGGGCCCCTAAAGGGGGACTATTACACATGTTCATGTGTGGCACTGTTCCAGGGGGCTGGCAGTCACCCAGATTACGTCAAGAAATAGTGGAAGGCGAGGTTAGGATAGGAGATATCATATCCTGCTTGGGGACGTATCTGTGCTCCCTGAGGAGGATCTCCACTACTGTTAGGCTACGATACATACCTTTTAATGTTTTACATCACACTTAACTCACCACAAAATGCAACAGACACATTTATCTGGGTAGTTCCGCCACATGCCCAGATGTGGAGAAATGATAGCAGATTTTTCTACATGGTTCGGCAATGCCCAGTGATAATGCAACTCTGTGGAGATGTGCTTCGATTGATGGTGGAATTGACTGACACACTTATACCTCAGGATGCTTTACAGTGAGATCTATTACGAAAAGGAACAAGCACATCTATCAATTTGTGATCCTTGCCCTGGAACTGGTAAAAAGATGTATCACCTACTAGAAGGCCTCAGTGGCCCGATTATGCTGGCCCGGCACTCTGATCTGTTAAAAGGGTTGCAGGAAACCATAGCAATTACATCAGGTGCCCAGAGTTAAGGCGGTACTGGGGAGGATCCATCAAGTGGAATGGGTTCCTTGAAAAACTAGAAGCTAAGTCAGATGAACAACCTCCCTAACCAGAAAGAACAGAACCTGCTAACTCCAAATCCATAGGATTGGATGCAGTTCCAGGAATAGTGGGTGGCTGCAACACACTACGTCACGAAAGTACTAAGAAAACCCTGAGTTACATGACGGTGACTGGTTGATTGTTGTGACTGTGCTCTAAGTATATTGTTGCCTCTTAATACTCACCTCTGTCCTCCTAAAATACAAAGGGTATATATATATACATACAGGTTCCTCTAGGGTGTGAGGCTGGTCATTGACATGACGGGGCAGTGTGGCTGTTTCCTGTTTGTAATTTTTTTTCTTTTCTAGTTTGATCTCATTGAAAGGAAATGTAATAGAGTGACACTTGGTACTCTAAGGAGAGTGTGGTCTACTATTGCTCTTAATATAGATACGTACACGTGGATACACTGCCGCTGCGAAATGTTAACACAAAATTATGTAAAAAATATGTATCTACAGCCAAACGTGCTGCAAACGTAAAGTTTCTATAAATGTGGCGATCTCAGTGTGTTTATTATCATGTCTATGTATAATATATGTATAAAAGACACATTATTTCTGCTCATGAGGGTTGGCAGATCAGGGGGGCATATTGCAGGTTTTAACCTCAATTAAAGGCAAATGCAGCTAAATGTATTGATTGTTTAGCATGAATTATGATCTGCAGCAATTAATATTGATCTGTCCTATTACTACATCTGGAAGTGTTCATTTTCGTTTCCTGTTTTAAACCTCTGTAATGTTTTAATGGTAAATGCTTAAATAAACCAAATGTGACTGCCCAAAAAAACATAAAGGTCTTACAACATTGACTATTCTAGCATTAACCAGTTCCTCGGACAAGTCTCAGTTTACTTGTTATGGTTACACATATTGCGGGCTGTAAAGTCGTTAGTGATATGAAGAACATTAAGAAAAACATTAAAAAATAATAAGATTTTGTGCGTTCACACTATTTCCGATTTGATGGTACCAAGCTAGCACGAGATCAGGTATTTCTGAATGCCACGAGTGGCGAAGCAATTTATTGTTGCTCTCATAGAAGTTTCCTGCTCTTACCCTGCCCTGTGCACCCGGCGTTTGCCGTTTATGGCGCAGCTGGGCACAGGGCTCGGCTGAAAAAACGGGTCGGTCTGGCGAGATCTCCTACTTTTATTGGTGCAGCCGCCATTAGGGCACTGTTGTGTCGTGTGATCTCCGCTCATCAAGGGGCATCTAACCCTGACTAGGCCTAGCACGTGGCCCTAGAATAAACTCAGCCAGACACTGGGAATAAAGTTGCTTGGTCGGCCGGCGCGTGTCTCTGAACGCCCTCTCACGTGCTCGACCTCTTTTTATTATAGGGCGGTCACATGACCAACTTGTCCGTCCCTCCGGACCTCGGGGGCGGACCCTCGGGGACACAACATTCCTCCTAAAACACGAAAAACAATAAAACCAACAACACACTGTAACATTGCAAATATAGTCGGATCGCGCCCACTGCCTCATTAGCATCGGGACTGGTACCTTCAGCGTCTTTCACAAATGCTAGCGCATTCAGTTCAAAACATGGCAGGCGCACGTATAAATTAGAACAGTCTTACGTAAAGTAGTCTCTCAGCCAGCTGGAGGGGGTGGGGTTGGCACGTAGCTGGCGCTGGGACCCTCGCTGCGTCATCGGCTCGGTTCCAGTCTCCACCTCTTGGCTTGGCGCCTCGTTGTCGGCCCCCTCCGGATCTGGGGCCTCATCCAGGGCCTCCAGGTCTCCGCCCACATCCTCACCAGGGATCGGCTGCTCAGCACGTGGCCGGACCTCGTGCTGAGATGTTGATTCACCAGGCGGCGCCATAGTTGCAGTTTCGGTTTCTCTGTCGCCTTGCTGGCGCCTTGGCTCGCTACTCGCCGGGTGGTAGAGCTTGAAATGAGATACGTTGCGAGTCACCTTGTCTCGTCCTCGAGTAACTGTGATGCGGGTGCCCTTCACACCACTGACTCGCCATGGTCGCCTTTCATAACTGAGTTTGAATTTTCCCCCAGTGGCCCGATTTTTTATGAGCACTAGGTCACCTCTTTTGATGTGGGGGGCCACCGCCCTCCGTTTCTTGTTGATCTGATCATAGGCGGCCCGCCTTTTCATTTTGACAGTATGTTCCTTTATCAGTTCAGGGGCCCACTGGGGATGATGAGGAATGGAGTCCGT
The DNA here is from genome assembly GCF_964263255.1 of Lissotriton vulgaris. NCBI lineage: Eukaryota > Metazoa > Chordata > Amphibia > Caudata > Salamandridae > Lissotriton > Lissotriton vulgaris. The sequence goes on from NC_141695.1 coordinate 1,313,015,002, forward strand.
TATTACTCGGCCTAGGAGAAGGTGTGCAGGAGCTACCCCCGTTGTAGAGTGAGGGGTCTGGCGGTAGCTACGGAGAAAGGTGAAGATGGCCATCTCCACAGACTGTCCTTTGTCATGTGCAATGCGGATTACTTTGTTTAATGTTCTCATGAATCGTTCGGCCTCTCCATTGGCCTGAGGCCATCTTGGGGTGATGCGCCTGTGGCGAATTCCTTGGGACAAGAGATAGTCTGCAAAGTCTTGGCCCTGAAATGGCGGGCCATTGTCCGTTCTGAGTTCTTTCATGGCTCCGTGCGTGGCAATGATTTTCTGCATCTTGGGAATCACACAGTCGGCACTAGTGCTGGTGATAATTTCGACTTCCGGGTACTTGGAGTGATCATCGATCATCACTAGCGTGTGCCGTCCATCCGGAAGGCTGCCAAAGTCCATGCTGACCCTTTCCCAAGGACCTCGGGGCCTGGGTTCCACGATTATGGGTGCTTCGCGGGGGCTGTCCCCTGTGGTCTGGCAGGCCGTGCATGTGCGCACCGCAGTTTCCACCATGTCGTCCATTAGCGGGAACCACACCTTTGTCCGCAGCCGGGCCTTTGTTTTAACCATTCCCTGGTGTCCTACATGCGCCAGCTGAACTACTCGGCTTGTCAAGGCCGTCGGGATCACCAGACGATGCCCTCGCAGGAGGCACCCTGCCTCGTCTTCATTCAGTTCCGCCCTCACGTGGTACAGGCCGTCCATGATTTTCTGGGCCTCGGGGGTGAGCACCCTCCAGCTCTCCCTAGCTTTCTGCCAGTTGGCTGTCCGGAGCAGATCTTTGGCCCGCTGTATGCAGGCGTCCTGAGCCGTGGCGCTCACCACCTCTTCCAGGGATATGGGGCGCGGGCATGATCTGGCCACGACCCATCGCACATAGGCCTCCGTCTCTTCAGCTTCCTCCATCTCCTTTGGGGTGGCCGCCCGGGGGTGTCGTGACAGATAGTCCGCCGGATTCTTTGCCCCTGGCTGGTACTCAATGGTACAGTTGTACTCCTGTAATTGCAGGATCCACTTCTCAATTCTGGGGGGTGGTTTGGATGATGTACCTGAGAACAGCGACAGCAGTGGCTTGTGGTCTGTTACTACTGTGAAGGGTTTGCCATATACATACAGATGGAAGTGCCGGCATCCCCAATGAATCGCGATGGCTTCCTTTTCAATTTGGGAGTACCTTTGTTCAGTGTCCGTGAGGGACCGGCTGGCAAAGGCGACGGGAGCCCAGTCTATCTCGTCCCGGGCTCTCTGCATCAGGACGGCCCCCAGTCCCGCCGGTCCAGCATCTACTGCAATGAGGGTGAAACGTCGGGGGTCAAAAAACGCCAGTGTGGTGTCGCTGGAGAGCGCACTCTTGATGGCTTGGAATGCTCTTTCCTGCTCCGGTCCCCAGTTCCATGGTGTGGAGTCTTTGGTTAACTCACGCAGAGGGAGGGTCAGGTTAGCTAAGTCTCTTATGAAGCGACCACAGTAGTTCACCATTCCGAGGAAGCTTCGGACTTCCGTGACAGTCGTGGGCGGAGGTGCCTCTTTGACATCTTTGACCTTGTCCGGATCAGGAGTAACGCCATCGGCCGAGAATACATAGCCGAAGAACCCCAGCTTGGTCTGAAGGAACTCGCATTTGTCTCGGTGCAGAGTAAGTCCAGCACTGCGGAGCCGGCGGAACACCTGTGCCAAGCGTTGGTTGTGCTCAGGAATTGTCCTCGCGTGCACCATGATATCGTCACTCACATTGATCACCCCCGGTATGCCAGCAATGAGCTCTTGGATGACATTCTGGAATACCTCGGCAGCACTGGAGATCCCGAAACTCAGTCTGGTGTACCTGCGCAGTCCGACGTGAGTAGAGAACGTCGTGATGTTCCGAGACTCTCTATCCAGCACGAGCTGATGGTACCCCGCTCTGAGGTCCAACTTGGAAAACCACCGGGCCCCAGCCATCTCTCCGATCAGGTCATCGATCGTGGGGGTGATGTGTCTTTCCCTTTTGATAGCCGCATTGGGGAGGCGCATGTCCACGCATATCCGGACCGCTCCCGGCTGCTTGGGTTTCCGAGTGACTACGATGGGCGATACCCAGGGGGTGGGTCCGGACACTTTCTCAATGATGCCCGCTGCTTCCAACTTCTGTAGCTCTTCTTCAACCAGGGGCCTCAGATGAAACGCGACCCGCCGGTGTCGCAGGGCCACCGGTTGGACAGTGGGGTCCACATGCAGGTGTATTTCCCGACCCTTGAATCGGCCAATCCCTTCGAACAGGTCCGAAAAGTCTACGATCAGTTGCTGCACTGACTCCTCGTGCACCCCAAATGCAAAAGAGACCACTCCCAGGTCTTCTGCCGTCCGGCAACTCAGGAGCATGCCTTGGCCTTCCTCCGACACAAAGATGTTGGCACGCGTGATCTTGTCTCCGTGCCGGACTGCTGCCTTGAACTTTCCTCGAATACGGAGGGGCACATCCTGGCCATAGGCAAAAACGGTGATCGGAGTGGGGCGAAGGCTGGGTGGAGTAGCCATGTCTCCATAGAGGGACGCACTCATCAGGTTTATTGATGCGCCCGTGTCCACTGTCGCCATGATGTCCTGATCAGCCACTTGTATTGCGCATTGTGGTAGTGTCATTGTGCGTCGGGTGGCTGTGCCGATCATGTGCACCTTGTGTGGGGACCTTTCCTCCTCGTCGTCGTCCATATCACTGTTGCTGGGCCCTCCTTCCGCGCCTTCAGGCTCCACCACCGCGTGTACCGTCTGGCGGGGCTTGCTGAACTTTTTGGACCGGCACACTTTTTCAAAATGGTTCATTTTCCCGCACCCGGAGCATATCTTGCCCCGTGCTGGACATTCTGGCGCCGGGTGTCTCGGGCCTCCACAGTAACCACATGACTGCGCCGAGGCTCCGCCCTGCGGAGTTGTTGTTCTCTTCACCCATTTGGGCTGTGGGCGGACCTGCAGTTTGTTCACCGGTTCCACTTTCATATTGGCCTGCAGAGCTGCTTCCATGTGGGCTGCCCTGGCCTTGGACAGCTCCTTCGTGCGGCCCAGCGTGAGAATGTCTGGGAGGGGTTTCCCGGACTCTTCTAGAATCCTCTCGCGCAGTTTGGCAGAAGCGCAGCCTTGTATAATTTGTCCTCTGATCTCCTCCGCGACATCCTGAAATCCACACGTTAGTGCCAGTTTCTTCAACCTCGAGTGATAGGCGTCCAGTGATTCTTCTGGCAGTTGTCGCGCTTGCCTAAAGATGAACCGTTCATAGTCTTGGTTGGCCATGGGTTCAAAATGCGCATTGAGCGCGTTTATGAGCGTGTAGTGGGTTTTGGGAGTTGCTTCCGTGAGGGTGCGGGCGATGGAATGAATGTCCTTGCCACCAAGATGGAGGACCATGGCACGCTTCTGATCCTTGTGGACCTTGGTGGCCTCAAAGAATATGAGTAGCCTGTCCACCCATTCTTTCCACTTCGGTGCGAGAGTGGACGGTGCACCTTCCACCACGAACGGCTCAATGGGCGGAATGTTGGCCATCGCTGTGGACGGCCGGGAGGATGTCCGTGGGCAGCCGGGGTGTGATCCCGCGGCAGCCGGAGCGCCGGACGCAACTCGCGCGACCAATCAGATTTCTGTGCGCCGCAGGGAGATGCAGGCCAGCGCCGCTCACCTGAAGAGAGCCAGGGATCAGAGTGTTTCCTCCAGGCAGGCAGAGCGGGGGGGGGTGTGTGGTAGCAAGGCACGAGCACCGCGGACACGTGGTAGTGCCTGCAGCCGCCTCACCCCAATGGGGCCACACACACGCACCCTTAGCGGGGAATCGATCACCACCCTCGTCGCCAATTGTTGTGTCGTGTGATCTCCGCTCATCAAGGGGCATCTAACCCTGACTAGGCCTAGCACGTGGCCCTAGAATAAACTCAGCCAGACACTGGGAATAAAGTTGCTTGGTCGGCCGGCGCGTGTCTCTGAACGCCCTCTCACGTGCTCGACCTCTTTTTATTATAGGGCGGTCACATGACCAACTTGTCCGTCCCTCCGGACCTCGGGGGCGGACCCTCGGGGACACAACAGGGCACCTTGCCTGAAAGCCTCTCACTGTATGTGCTTTGTCCCCCCAGCAGATCCCGGAGGACTGGCCCTGCGCCTCGTAAATGGACCCAATAGCTGTGCTGGCCGTGTTGAAATCTACTACGCAGGAGCCTGGGGGACGGTGTGTGATGATTCCTGGGACCTCGTTGATGCAGGCGTTGTGTGCAGGCAGCTCGGCTGTGGTGCCGCCATTTCTGCTCCGTCACATGCCTACTTCGGTCAGGGCAGTGGGAGCATCCTCCTGGATGACGTGGCCTGCAGAGGAGATGAATCCTACCTGTGGGACTGCCGGAACCGAGGGTGGAACATACATAACTGTGGTCATAATGAAGATGCCGGGGTCGTCTGCACAGGTATTTTCATTCTCCTTGTTTGATACAAATCTCACTTTTGGCTTTATTCTTGCACATTGAAGCCGTTAGTCCTCTCTGTATGCTACATACCTTCTGAATTTCCCCAAGTAATTTTGTTTAAAGGGTGATCCTGGTGGCTTGCTGAAAACAAACAATTTGTGGACAATCCCTTCCAGAGTAATCAGCGGAACATCTGTGTGACTTGGTCGGTTGTACACCACCACGTGATCCACTGTGTGGAGTCCACCCCTTCGCCTCAACAATAACTTTTGAGCCCACGCATACCTTCCTTTATTGTCCTTACTAAACACCTCACCTTTCTCCCAAAAGTAATTGCAGGTATCAAAGTGTCTTTACGGGCAGTAGAGGTGGTGTACAGAAGTTGGGGGGCCATGAGATGTGGGCATCTGGTTCTAAGGACTTGGTACTCTATGCTACAATGCAGACTGAGCCCTGCCACCGCTTACTCTTCTCTATAGACATTTACATGCCAGGTGAGGTAGAACAGCAGGTTTAGAATAGGACAACAAGAATCTTTCAAGTGTAGAACGAAACCCAGAAGCATGCATAAGGTTTAGGAGGTGAAAAGGAACCAATAAATGTATGCAATGCATTAAGCACACCACACTTCAAATTACTCGCTAGACTCTGAAGCCCATTAATTAGTGGGGAAAACCAAGATTATAAGGATCGAGTCTCCGGCTGTAACACTACTGTGGCACACTGGCTTTTATCAGCAAACTACTGATAGGATGTGCAGTTCATTTCGTATTTGCTCCCCAAATAAGAAACAATAATGTTTGATCACAATTTTTGAATTTGTAGGTCGATGTCCTCTGCACTCCCTAACATTTTGCACATTGGCACTTTATCCCCAAATTACTTACAGGATGTGCAGTGAATTTCATATCTGCACTACTGTAAGAAACGATAAGGTTTTATCACCACTGACTACAATTTTTTGTTTTTTTAGGTAAATGTTGTCATGTATGTCCTTCACAAGTTTATATTTTTAATTGACTAATAAACATTTTTTTTACTATGAGTCTCAGACCAAGCAGGATCCAAGCCCAAGGAGAAGGCACCCACCAGGGCCAGCAAATCCTCATTGTGCCTTCATGCCCTCAAGACACAATGAGGTTTCCACAAACTCCACAAACACAACAGTAGTATCATACAGAATTATACATTCGGCACATCTCCCATTTGCATGTTTGTCTATGTGTATGTGTGATATATATATATATATATATATATATATATATATATATATATATATATATATATATATATATATATATATATATATATATATATATATATATATATATATATATATATATATATATATATATATATTACCTACTGGCGGTCGCCAGTAGGTAGTTATTGTTAGGACCTAGTTTCCATAGGAAATCCGCAACATTCTATTTGAAATAACTTTGGCGCTGGTTGATGAATCTGTGAATTTCTCCAAGAAAATGGCCTGCTCCGCTCCGCTCCTTCCCTGAAAGTTTGGGGTTGATCTGTCAAGCTGCGTCGAGAAAAAAGGGGGTCCCAAAACGTGTTTTCCCCATGCAATTATCCATAGGACCTTTAGCCAGGGCTACAGCCCGAACGGCTGAACGGAATTACCGGAATGGTGTAAATCCGTTCAGTAGTTCCTGAGAAAATCATTAGTAAAATCATAAGTATATCTAGAGGAGCTTACCGTACTCTGTATTGTACTCTGTACAGTAAGCGTACCTTCCCAAACACGAGCTGCATGCTTACTGGATGTCAACTGTCTGTCAACACTCCAAAACAACAAATAGGAGGGAGAAGGAGGTTAAACCAATCTAGGTCAGCCTCCAGTCAGTATCAGAAATACAGGAACCCACTGTGAAGGGTTCGGAGACCTAGTTGGTGTTTATGGTTACTGCTAATTAAGTCAGTGTGTACCAAAATTTGAGAAAGAAAAATTTCTTTCTAGAGTCCCCTCACTCACCGGGGTTGCCCCACGGTGACATGCTTCATCATTGGGGCCATCCCAGTTCTCTACGAAAAGGGGTATGCTGCGACAAGCGGACTACGCAGGAGCACTTGTTTGTGAAATGACTATGTGTGGTGTAAAGTGTAGTGATGGTGGAGTGGGTGTGTGATTAAAAATACCGTGCTAGTGGGCCTCAACAATTTATTTTGCTCCTAGTGTGGTATGATTAAAATGGGGTAACACTGTGTTCTAACCTTGAATTTGAGCTAGATCAGTGTTATGGTCGACATGTTTCAAGCTCCCCAAGCTTTTCATCAGGACCATACAGGGTCCAGCCCTGTATTTTCCACTCCTATATTCTAATAAATAGTTTTTTTTAATAAATAGTAGTCTTTGTGCTATACGCTGTCAATAATAAAACATGCGTTTTTCATATACATACGATTTGTATTCTACTCGTATTTCTGTAAAAGAAAATGACACTTGATTAGTGGCAAACATCCCCCTTCAAAAAGGGGATCACACATGCAGTTCACTTCGTCTAAGGCGTGGGTGTGCCCTGGGCACCATATTGGTGCGTGCAGGTTTTCAAACCGGTGTAAAAATAAAAAGAACTGTGAGTAAAGTGGTTTTGTGATTTCACACAGAAGACACAGGACTTAATGTGACTATTGACAAGACACACAACACATACACATAAAATATTGTCATGGCAAATGGTATATTTACATATATGTGTGTTAAGTTACACTTCATGGTCTCAGGGGAGGGCAGGATCACCTCGTGGAAACATTGCTGTAAAGGTTTTAAGATGATAGTTACGTTTTCTCTTTATCTATAGTTTCGCGTTTCCTTCATGAGAAATTCAAACCCTCTAGAAAGGCTTGACACATCAGTATTATTGCGCGATGTTGTACTTACTTCCTATCGGCAAACCCGCTCGGTACTACCTGTTCAGTCCTCACCCGACCGCATACTGATGCTAGAAGGGTGTGCCGGTGTATTTAGATTCACCGCGCTTCCGGGTTGCCGGGCCCTTTTCCCAAAGCTAGACTGTTCTGGCGATGGCGGCCATCTTGGAAGTGAGTCGATGAAGTCGACACGAGTACTTAATAAATTTATGTGTACAATTGTTATTTGGCCGAATTTTGAAAAAACGGAGTAATTTAGAGTGATGCTCCATTGAGGGACTTTCAATTTTTTCAATTTAGAACACATATTTTTCACAACAAAGTTTTCGAGAAACTCAAACAGTTATTGTAATTCTCGGATAGTGGATATGAGGAACAGTAGAACCCATCCACATTGGTTATAGTTCGCTTTCAGGTTCTTTTGTTAGTGGACTAATGCTCCCCTTTTGCAAATAGATGTTTCTACTTCTCTGTCTTTGGGTATGGTTCCAAAAAAGGGGGTCGACAATTTCAGAAATAAAGTAGTGGACCTTTTTGAAATATGTTGTTTCCACATGGTGGGACTAGGGTCGAAAAGCACCCCATGGGATTTCATCATTGAGCCCCAGGGTGTCAGTGTGCAATCGGAACACCCATCTTTGTTCTCTCTCATGGAGGATTCTCTCCAGGTTGTCCTTGTTTTTTACTACTTCCAAGACTACCCAAGTTAGGTCATTGGGTGTATGGTTCTGCTCAATGAAGTGGGTAGTCATTCTGGTGGTGGCTCGTTTGCACCTGATGTTGCTTCTGTGTTCTACTATGCGGGTACTGACCTTCCTTGTGGTCATCCCTACATAATGTAGGTTGCATGTGCAAGTTATCAGATACACCACTCCACTGGTGTTGCAATTGGAGAAACCTCTTAGCTCCCATTTTGTAGCATTGTTGAAGGTTATAGTTTTCGTTGCGGATGTTAAATGGCAAACACTACAATTGTTACAAGGGAAGTGTCCACTTGGTAGTGGTTGGGATCTTATTGTCTGACTTGTCAGTATGGGGCGGGTATGGACCAGAAAATCTTTCAAGTTTTTGCCCCGTCTATGGCTGAACATGGGGGTAGGTATGGTTAGTCCACCACTGTTGTTTATTGGCCAATGTTTTTTGATTATTTTAGACACAGTGTCTGATACTTGGTTGAATGTAGTGATACAGATTGGTCTGTTGTTCTCTGGTTGAGTTTTCTCTTTTTGTTCTAATAGGGCTTCCCTATTATTATTTCCAGCTCGTTTTTTGGCTTCCTTGATCAGTTTGTTCCGGTCTTTTCTGTTTTCAGCTTGTTACCCAGGTCTTCTGCCTGGGTCAGGTAGTCCGTTTTTTTGCTACAATTCCTTTGTAAACGGAGGAATTGCCCGAATGGGAGGTTCTGTCTGAGGTGGCGAGGGTGAAAGCTGTCAAAGGCCAGGAGACAGTTTCGTGACGTCTCCTTGAAGTGAGTTGTTGTGACTAGTTTTCCTGATTCAGCATGTATGTTCAGATCTAAAAATACCAGGTTAGTCTTGCTCATTGAGCATGTGAATTTCAGAAAGGGATCCTGTGTGTTGAGCCACGTTAAGAAGGTTTGCGCTTCTTCCTCTGTACCTTGCCAGATCAACAAAATATCGTCGATATAACGTTTCCATTCCGAAATTCGGTGTCTGTGGGGATTCCTCTCATTTAGTATTTTATTTTTCTCCAATTGATGGACATACAGGCCGGCTATGCTCGGCGCAAATGTGCTGCCCATGCTGGTCCCGTGTTGTTGTTTGTATAGTGTTGATTCAAAACGGAAATTTTTTTCAGACAGTGCTAGTTGGCAACATTCCATTACCACATGTCGTGGGGTGTGGAATTCCCACTCACTCTCGAACAGTACTTCTTCCAATATCTGTAAGGTCTCCCTGTGTGGCAAGCTGGTGTACAAACTTTCCACATCCAGGCTGATTAGAATACTGGATGTGGGATCAAAAACTAGATCTTTCAGGAGGCAAAGTACATCTTTGGTGTCTCTAAGGTAAGTATCAGTTTTCTGCACCAAAGGTCTGAGAAAAGCGTCCGCAAATTGCGACAGGGGTTCCAGGATTGACCCTATCCCAGAGACTATTGGTCTCCCTGGTGGGTTTTCTAGTCTCTTATGAATTTTAGGGATAGTATAGAGATATGGTATAGTGGGTTTCTTATTTGTCAGAAACTCTATTTCTTTTTTACTCAACCAATCGTTGGCTTGACACTCCTCTGTAAGGTAGGCAATCAAAATTCTTAATCGTTCTGTAGGGTCCTCATTCAGTATGACATAATTTCTCGTGTCACCTAACAAAGCGAAGGCATTCTCTTCTGTAATCGGTGGTGTCCTGTAGGACGATTGCCCTGCCTTTGTCAGCTGGTTTGATGGTAATGAGGTTATTTTTTGAAAGTTCTTGTATTGCTGTTAGTTCAGCCTTACTGGTATTGTGAAATACTTTAACTGTACGTGGGTCCAACTCCTGTACCTCCTTAATGACTGCTTTCTCAAAAGCCAGTATTTCAACGGGTAAGCTGTGGGCCGGTGGAACAAAATTCGATTTCTTTTGTAGTCCTGTGTCGCTCTTAGATCGTTCTTCGGAATTTTTATCTTTGAAGAATACCTGTAGTTTGATTTTCCTCAGGAATTCTTTTAATTCACAGCAAAGTTTGAACTTGTCTGTGATTGGGGTTGGTACAAAACCTAAACCCTTGTTTAGTACTTGGATCTGTGTGTCCGTCAGGGTTATGGAGGACAAATTAACCACTAGACCGAGTTGGTGCTCGTGGTGGGTTCTGGGGGTCCCTTGCTCCGTGTGTGGCGTCCTGTTGTCACCACTGGTTCTGCCCATTGCACTCCTTGGTTGGGTTTGTTCTTTGCTCGTTGGGCTGGGCGGCCTCTCCCTAAAAAAGGTTTCCTCTGGTTACCTTGATTGCCTTGGTTGTTTCCCCAGTTTTGATAGTTTGGTTGATGGTACATAGGTGGGCCATAGAAAAAAGGTGGAGGTGGGGGACCGTAGTTGTATGGATCCTGGTACATTGGCCACATAGGTGCTTGGTTTCCCCTGTAATTTCTTGTGTTGCCTCTTCCTCTTCTGGGTCTTCTATTGGGGGTAGTATTGTAGTTACTTGATCCCCCTGAGCTGTCTGATCCTGTGTCAGAACCATCAAGAGATCAATTCCATGGAGATTCGCCTAAAATCTTTCCAAAGTCCAGCAGAACTCACGAAAAGATTAAATGAGCTGAACAAAACTATGTCCGATTTCGAAATCAGCCTTAAGGATTCAAAATATATTAAACTATCCAAAGATAAGAAAATATTTTCACATGAAAAAGTATATCCCTATGTCAGGGATGTTTACAGAACCAGCAGCAGGAATCCAGGCTATAACACTGATAGCGATGGTTCTGACGCAGGATCAGACAGCTCAGGGGGATCAAGTAACTACAATACTACCCCCAATAGAAGACCCAGAAGAGGAAGAGGCAACACAAGAAATTACAGGGGAAACCAAGCACCTATGTGGCCAATGTACCAGGATCCATACAACTACGGTCCCCCACCTCCACCTTTTTTCTATGGCCCACCTATGTACCATCAACCAAACTATCAAAACTGGGGAAACAACCAAGGCAATCAAGGTAACCAGAGGAAACCTTTTTTAGGGAGAGGCCGCCCAGCCCAACGAGCACAGAACAAACCCAACCAAGGAGTGCAATGGGCAGAACCAGTGGTGACAACAGGACGCCACACACGGAGCAAGGGACCCCCAGAACCCACCACGAGCACCAACTCGGTCTAGTGGTTAATTTGTCCTCCATAACCCTGACGGACACACAGATCCAAGTACTAAACAAGGGTTTAGGTGTTGTACCAACCCCAATCACAGACAAGTTCAAACTTTGCTGTGAATTAAAAGAATTCCTGAGGAAAATCTCACTACAGGTATTCTTCAAAGATAAAAATTCCGAAGGACGATCTAAGAGCGACACAGGACTACAAAAGAAATCGAATTTTGTTCCACCGGCCCACAGCTTACCCGTTGAAATACTGGCTTTTGAGAAAGCAGTCATGAAGGGGGTACAGGAGTTGGACCCACGTACAGTTAAAGTATTTCACAATACCAGTAAGGCTGAACTAACAGCAATACAAGAACTTTCAAAAAATAACCTCATTACCATCAAACCAGCCGACAAAGGCGGGGCAATCGTCCTACAGGACACCACCGATTACAGAAGAGAATGCCTTCGCTTGTTAGGTGACACGAGAAATTATGTCATACTGAATGAGGACCCTACAGAACGATTAAGAATTTCGATTGCCTACCTTACAGAGGAGTGTCAAGCCAACGATTGGTTGAGTAAAAAAGAAATAGAGTTTCTGACAAATAAGAAACCCACTATACCATATTTCTATACTATCCCTAAAATTCATAAGAGACTAGAAAACCCACCAGGGAGACCAATAGTCTCTGGGATAGGGTCAATCCTGGAACCCCTGTCGCAATTTCCGGACGCTTTTCTCAGACCTTTGGTGCAGAAAACTGATACTTACCTTAGAGACACCAAAGATGTACTTTGCCTCCTGAAAGATCTAGTTTCTGATCCCACATCCAGTATTCTAATCAGTCTGGATGTGGAAAGTTTGTACACCAGCTTGCCACACAGGGAGACCTTACAGATATTGGAAGAAGTACTGTTCGAGAGTGAGTGGGAATTCCACACCCCACGGCATGTGGTAATGGAATGTTGCCAACTAGCACTGTCTGAAAAAAATTTCCGTTTCGAATCAACACTATACAAACAACAACACGGGACCAGCATGGGCAGCACATTTGCGCCGAGCATAGCCGGCCTGTATGTCCATCAATTGGAGAAAAATAAAATACTAAATGAGAGGAATCCCCACAGACACCGAATTTTGGAATGGAAACGTTATATCGACGATATTTTGTTGATCTGGCAAGGTACAGAGGAAGAAGCGCAAACCTTCTTAACGTGGCTCAACACACAGGATCCCTTTCTGAAATTCACGTGCTCAATGAGCAAGACTAACCTGGTATTTTTAGATCTGAACATACATGCTGAATCAGGAAAACTAGTCACAACAACTCACTTCAAGGAGACGTCACGAAACTGTCTCCTGGCCTTTGACAGCTTTCACCCTCGCCACCTCAGACAGAACCTCCCATTCGGGCAATTCCTCCGTTTACGAAGGAATTGTAGCAAAAAAACTGACTACCTGACCCAGGCAGAAGACCTGGGTAACAAGCTGAGAAACAGAAAATACCCGAACAAACTGATCAAGGAAGCCAAAAAACGAGCTGGAAATAATAATAGGGAAGCCCTATTAGAACAAAAAGAGAAAAGTCAACCAGAGAACAACAGACCAATCTGTATCACTACATTCAACCAAGTATCAGACACTGTGTCTAAAATAATCAAAAAACATTGGCCAATAATCAACAGTGGTGGACTAACCATACCTACCCCCATGTTCAGCCATAGACGGGGCAAAAACTTGAAAGATTTTCTGGTCCATACCCGCCCCATACTGACAAGTCAGACAATAAGATCCCAACCACTACCAAGTGGACACTTCCCTTGTAACAATTGTAGTGTTTGCCATTTAACATCCGCAACGAAAACTATAACCTTCAACAATGCTACAAAATGGGAGCTAAGAGGTTTCTCCAATTGCAACACCAGTGGAGTGGTGTATCTGATAACTTGCACATGCAACCTACATTATGTAGGGATTACCACAAGGAAGGTCAGTACCCGCATAGTAGAACACAGAAGCAACATCAGGTGCAAACGAGCCACCACCAGAATGACTACCCACTTCATTGAGCAGAACCATACACCCAATGACCTAACTTGGGTAGTCTTGGAAGTAGTAAAAAACAAGGACAACCTGGAGAGAATCCTCCATGATCGAGAACAAAGATGGGTGCTCCGATTGCACACTGACACCCTGGGGCTCAATGATGAAATCCCATGGGGGGCTTTTCGACCCTAGTCCCACCATGTGGAAACAACATATTTCAAAAAGGTCCACTACTTTATTTCTGAAATTGTCCGACCCCCTTTTTTGGAACCATACCCAAAGACAGAGAAGTAGAAACATCTATTTGCAAAAGGGGAGCATTAGTCCACTAACAAAAGAACCTGAAAGCGAACTATAACCAATGTGGATGGGTTCTACTGTTCCTCATATCCACTATCCGAGAATTACAATAACTGTTTGAGTTTCTCGAAAACTTTGTTGTGAAAAATATGTGTTCTAAATTGAAAAAATTGAAAGTCCCTCACTGGAGCATCACTCTAAATTACTCCGTTTTCCAAAATTCGGCCAAATAACAATTGTACACATAAATTTATTAAGTACTCGTGTCGACTTCATCGACACACTTCCAAGATGGCCGCCATCGCCAGAACAGTCTAGCTTTGGGAAAAGGGCCCGGCAACCCGGAAGCGCGGTGAATCTAAATACACCGGCACACCCTTCTAGCATCAGTATGCGGTCGGGTGAGGACTGAACAGGTAGTACCGAGCTGGTTTGCCGATAGGAAGTAAGTACAACATCGCGCAATAATACCGATGTGTCAAGCCTTTCTAGAGGGTTTGAATTTCTCATGAAGGAAACGCGAAAATATAGATAAAGAGAAAACGTAACTATCATCTTAAAACCTTTACAGCAATGTTTCCACGAGGTGATCCTGCCCTCCCCTGAGACCATGAAGTGTATCTTAACACACATATATGTAAATATACCATTTGCCATGACAATATTTTATGTGTATGTGTTGTGTGTCTTGTCAATAGTCACATTAAGTCCTGTGTCTTCTGTGTGAAATCACAAAACCACTTTACTCACAGTTCTTTTTATTTTTACACCGGTTTGAAAACCTGCACGCACCAATATGGTGCCCTCGGCACACCCACGCCCTAGACGAAGTGAACTGCATGTGTGATCCCATTTTTGAAGGGGGATGTTTGCCACTAATCAAGTGTCATTTTCTTTTACAGAAATACGAGTAGAATACAAATCGTATGTATATGAAAAACGCATGTTTTATTATTGACAGCGTATAGCACAACAACTACTATTTATTAAAAAAACCTATTTATTAGAATATAGGAGTGGAAAATACAGGGCTGGACCCTGTATGGTCCTGATGAAAAGCTTAAAGCTTGAAACATGTCGACCATAACACTGATCTAGCTCAAATTCAAGGTTAGAACACAGTGTTACCCCATTTTAATCATACCACACTAGGAGCAAAATAAATTGTTGAGGCCCACTAGCACAGTATTTTTAATCACACACCCACTCCACCATCACTACACTTTACACCACACATAGTCATTTCACAAACAAGTGCTTCTGCGTAGTCCGCTTGTCGCAGCACGCCCCTTTTCGTAGAGAACTGGGATGGCCCCAATGATGAAGCATGTCACCGTGGGGCAACCCCGGTGAGTGAGGGGACTCTAGAAAGAAATTTTTCTTTCTCAAATTTTGGCACACACTGACTTAATTAGCAGTAACCATAAACACCAACTAGGTCTCCGAACCCTTCACAGTGGGTTCCTGTATTTCTGTCAACACTCCAAACCAGGAAGTGTTGGCAGCCATCTTGTGCCTCTGTAGAACAGAGGCACAAGAAAGCAGAAAACAAACGTGCAAAACACGCAAAGGGGGCAGGGTAGACACACCCTGACCCCCTAGGCCTGCTCAGGGGGTCCCACAAGAACCCCCAAGGCCCAAATATATATATATATATATATTTTTTAAATCACGGGGTATGCGTACGTATCCGTATACCATAAAAAAACCCAAAAAAAACGGTCTGCTTTTTTTACAATTAGCCCTCGGGGGGACCAAATCCCGGGGGCATATTTGAAACAAGCATTTACAATGCAATGGTTTTGCCTTTGTTAAAGTTAGAGCTATTGGCATTGCTCTTGACATTATTTTTATTAATGTTTTTTTTAACATAAATAAATGGCATTGTCATTTACAATGCCACTAGCTTTATCTCCCGCAAATGACACACACAGAGCCCCCCCCCACACACACCCACACAGAGCCCCCCACACACACAGCCACACAGAGCCCCCCACACACAGCCACACAACGCCCCCCACACACACAGCCACACAAAGCTTCCTACACACACAGCCACACAAAGCTTCCCACACACACAGCCACACAGAGCCCTCCACACACACCCACACAGCACAAGCAGGCAACAGGGGCACACGGAGGCACAAGCAGGCAACAGGGGCACACGGAGGCACAAGCAGGCAACAGGGGCACACAGAGGCACAAGCAGGCAACAGGGGCACACGGAGGCACAAGCAGGCAACAGGGGCACACAGAGGCACAAGCAGGCAACAGGGGCACACGGAGGCACAAGCAGAGTCCATAAAAAAAACTGCTTTTATTTTGAATGTGGTACTAGGCCTTATGGGTGTGCACTAATTTCGCTTTCAGCACTTACATTCATTACCTCTTTCACCAGTTGTTACTGAGTCTATACGCCAAAATATTGTTGATTCTGTCTTATTAGCTCAAACCTGGAAATTCTCTATGCTGTCTTCCTAATTCTTTACCAATGGGTATTTACATTTTGTCTTCGCCTATTGCTTAACCACTGGAAATATAGACAACCCAATTACACAGAGACAACCACACTACACAGATGCACCCACCCCTGCACAGTACCACACAGCCCTCCCTACAGAGGCACACCACAGTGCAGACACACTAATGGTGAAACTTTATCATGCACAGACGTTTGCATGTACAGACACACAGATCCCCTTTAGACAGAAGTACATACTCCCAGTAGGCTGACACACACACACACTCACCTTGAAGACAAAGATACCCAGATTTCAAAGCACACACATACCCTGCTGCACATGCATACACGCACCCCTGAAGTATACTTTCAAATGTCAATACTGGGCATTTATACACATACCCTGCTAGAAAGCCAAGGCAGGATGTAGTAGCCAAAGACAGACGTTTTCACATTCTCAAATACAGTGCGACACTGGAGTGGTCCACATCGCCCTCCAGAGGTTTTAGCTGGTTAAAAAGCCTTTATGGGGACCGTGGCAATGCCAGCAGCTGAGACAGCCACATAATGCGAAGGACTGAGTTCAGCACCTTCCCTATAAGCGCAGCATGGGAGGAATGCAGAGGTGAAGGTAAAGAGGGTGGACACGAAACGTCAAAGTCCTGGAAGGGGTGAGCCTCAATTCAGGCAGGCACCGTAAATGTAAAAATGTGATAAGCTGTTTTTGCTGCTGCAGAATCGCTGAACACGTTCTCTTTACTGAGGCGTGTGCTGAACTGCCACGGGACAGAAGAAAGCGAGTGGAGGGGCAAGGGGGGGGAAGGCTGACTTAGGGCTACATTCATTTTTTGGGGCTAAAACTTGTTTTTTTATACAACCTCTCAGAGCAATGTGGGGTTGAGGCCTCGATGTTGGAGGGTGAAAAGGATGTGTGTGAGGGGGTGGGGGTGGAAGGTACCCTTTTTTTCCCAAAGCTGATAACAGAGTGGGAATCAGCTTTGTAAAGAGACATTTTGTAGAAGATTCGCGGCTGCTCCAAGGTATCTATCTGCAGACACACCTTTATCTGCAGGAAATTCACCAGGGAGGCAGCCCCCTGCCCAGACCATTGTCGCCCCAGCCCCCTATCTAGGGCTGGGGAGGGGCGGCACCCTGACACCTCGCTGCTCCCGGAGAAATCAATAACACAAGGCCACCTCACCGTCGAGGAGCAAACACAGCGACTAAAACAAACGCCAGCATCTTGTACCCGGAGAAAGGTCAGGGGTCAACCCGAAGATAAAACTACACTCGGAAAACAAAACACACCAGCGAGGACAAAACCTGCGCTTTTATATGGGCCAAAAGAGGGGTAAACTCGCTTCACTGACACACACGATCTTTGTTTTTAATCGCACTTTAATTAAATCCAACAGTGTTCATATTCTAAATACAAAGCTGAGGCAGCAACACGCTATGCAGGGGCGGGCCTTAACCCGGTTTATAGTAGAAAATGCCTAGTGTTAACTTCATAAAATATAATTTCACCTCATTGAAGGCAGGACATTTATTTGTATAGAAGTCTGGAATCCACTGTAGGGCATTTCAGGGATGGGGCGGATATATACACAGTAAGTCAGGGCAGGCGTAAGAAACAAATAAAAAAACACTCACCTGGACAGCTTCCCGCAGATCTCTTGCTTCCCGCTCTCCACTCCTCTTCCCGATGACGCGGCGGAGGCTCGGCCGACTGGGCCAATCCCAGCGCGGCCCTGGCTGGAGGCTGACGGCTGCTTCCTTCTGGGGAACTCGGCTTCGGGGGCCGCGGCGGGGAAACAAAGGGACACCGGCTTTAGAGGTCAGCAAAAGCGCTCCACGCGCTTTAAGCGAGGCTCCTTCTCACGGCCCGAGCAGGAAGGCGGGTGCCGGCAATGCCGGACCAGATTCGGGGGCGTTCCCGGCTTTTGGCTGGCGTAGCGTGACGTAGCCTAAAGCCAAAAATTCTCAGGAACGACCCCGAATCTGGTCCGGCATTGACGGACAGGCCCGTCTTCCAATGGCTAGCCTCCATTTATGGAGCTAGCCAATGGAAGACGGGGGCCGTTCCTGTCTCCCCTACTATACTCATTAGGTTTTCGCCTGCGCGAAAAAGCTGCGCAGAGCGCAGCTTTCGCCAGGCAAAACCCTAAAAGGTGTGGGGGGGCCCAATCCCCCCACACTGCCCCAGGGACCGCCACCCCCGGGGCAAAATCATTATGCTAGCGGGGGGCACACGGCCCCCACCACAGCCCCGGGGACCGCCAACCCCGGGGCTAAGACATTACAGATGGGGGACATCTAAGGCACCCCGAGCCCCGGGGACCGCCACCCCGGGGCTTTGTTAGTAAGAATGCAGGGGGCTCACAGCCCCCCACAGTCAGGGGCATCATTAAAAAAAAAAACCTGTGTGGGGGGGCTCAAGCCCCCCCCCCATGCCCGGGGACATCCACCTCCCCGGGGCACTAATATGCAAAGTAGGGGGGTCTGTGATGGACCCCCCAGCCCTGGGGATCACCACCCCCTGGGCTTCGTAGATGTCTTTGGGGATGGGGTCCCCGGGGCCAGAAGTGGCCCTGGAGGGGGGCCAAGTGGCCCACCCCCCCCCAATTTTTTTTTTATAAAGGCTGGCCCTGGGGGATGGGGTCCTTCTCGGCCTTAAGGGGGTCAGTCCCCTCCACAAATTTTTTTAAAATAAAGTTGGCCATGCCCCGGGGGATGGAGTCCCCGGGACCAGAATTGGCCACGGGAGGGGGGCCACGCAGCCCCCTTCCCAATTTAAACAAAAAAAAAATTGGGGGCAGTAAAAATTGGGGGCAGGCCCTGGGGTATGGGGTCCCCAAGGCCGCAAAAAAATGAAAAAGAAGGGGGGCTCCACAGATAAAAAACCTTTGGAAGAACAGCATTTTAATAATGTTACATCTACCCACAATTGTTAGATGCAGATTATTCATCCTATCTAAACCACCCTTTGACTTCTGAATTATGGGAGAAAGGTTTGTTTCAATGACCTTTGTTTAATCAGAGGAAATTGTCACCCCTAAGTAAGTGACTGATTCAGTCACACATGCATCTACCAGGCTAGTGTGCTCATTAATACCAATCTGAGTCTTCCCCCAGTTGACGTTATAGCCAGAGACTACACCAAAAAGATCTGCCTCCCGCGCAATCTCAATCAGGGCCTCTACGGGGTGAGGGGACGTGATGGCCAAATCCTCCGCGTATCCCAAAATCTTTGTTTCAAACCCATTAAGTCGTACTGGAGCAATATATCTGTTTAATGCTATTTTCCTTATAAACGGGTCGATATAAAAAGCAAAAAGACGGGTGGACACGGAAACCCCTGACTAGTTCCACGTTTAATATCAATAACGTCACTTTGTCCTCCCATTACCTGAACACGTATCCTAGGGTTCTTATATAGGACATGTAATGCTCTTAGACACCCCTTCTGATGTTAACTCTTTCTAATGCTGACCAGAGAAACCCCCACAAGACCCTATCGAACGCCTTCTCAGCGTCAAGCAGGATAAGCGCCATAGGGTCTTGTGCGACTGATGTACCGTCAAATAGGGTAAAAACTCCCCTCACGTGTTCAGCTGTTCCTCTACCCGGTATAAAACCATGCTGCCAAACCGATATCACTTTTCCTATGATCAGACAAAGTCGATTAGCCAAGATCTTAGAGTAAATCTTGGAGTCACTATTCATTAAACGTATCGGCCTGTAAGACCCAAGTTCATTAAGGGGTTTTCCTTTTTTTAAGAAAACGATCATAGTAGCCTCTCCCCATGATTGCGGGGGTGTTACACCACTCTGCACCTGTCGCAGTATGTTACATAAAAATGTCATTATCGGAGAAAAAAAAGTTTCATAGAACTCCAAGGGAATAAAGTCCGGGCCGACCGCCTTGCCCGATGGTAAATCAAAGATGGCTTCTCTAATTTCTTCATCCTTGAAGTTAATTTCTAATGCGTTTGAGTCTTCTAAAGAGAAAGCATCAAACGGAATTGATTCTAAATAATCCTTAATTCCCTTGAATCTCTTACCTCTTCCTCATTATATAGATTTTGATAAAACACTTGAAAGGCCTTACAGATATCCTCCGGGGTTTTAACGACAGTACCATCTAATGTTTTAACCTCTGTGATTTCCCCTTTAGAAACTAACTGCCTTGTCCTTACTGCCGATAAATGCCCTACTTGCTCGCTAAATTCGTGCTGCGTTTGCTTCCATGCCAAAAATTTCCCTGCTGCTTTAGCAGCAATAGCTTCCCCTGCAGCCGCCTTAGTCAAAGTCAGTTTATGCAGAGTCCCTTCTATTTTTAAACCATGATTTATTGCATTAACCAATTCCTCCTCAAGATCCCCAATTATTCGCTGTGTAGCCTCCCTTTCATTCTTTTCTAACCTGCTCCTTCTCAGGGAATAGCTCATTGTTTCCACCCGAATTCCGGCTTTGAGAGAGTCCCAGACAACTCCTGGTTCAGCACTCCCCCAATTAATCTCTGGGAATTCTTTAACTCCTTCCTTGCTGCCGCGATTCTGCGCCTGTGCGGCACATTCCGATCGTGGGTGCGGTCATGACGTCCCCCAGCCGTCATCAGCACACGAGCACCGTAGTGCATGACGACTGGGAGCCGTCATCAGCATGCAAGGGGTTAAGGCAATTGCTCATATGGGTTATATATTCTATATCGTGCAATAATGCTCGTTCAAATGTCCAGTTGGCTATTTTTTGACCCCCCCTGTAAATCTGAATGTCTAGAATCGGGGGGCTATGGTCAGATACCAAGCGCGGTAATTTCTTAACTTTAGAGGATGAAATAATAGAGGAGGAAACTAAAAAATAATCTAAGCGCGCCACTGTCCTGTGAGGTGCAGAGTAATAAGTGCTACCTGTGCCCAGAGGGTTATAATACACCCATGAATCAGCAAGGCCGTTATCCTCCATTATTCGAATTAGAGCCCTATGGCCATTTTTCTTCCGGCCTGTAAATTTAGTTGGATCCCCCTTCCATATCCCATTCATACCATTAATATTAAGATCTCCACAGAAGATAATCTGAAGTGGCCAATTCGCCAGCTGTTGATTAACGGCATCAAGCATCTTGGCATCATCAACTGTGGGGCCATAAACTGAACAAAGTGTGAAAAGGAATCCCGACATTTGGCCCTCTACAATTACCCATCGACCATATTTGTCAGACAGGCGCTTTTTAATAGTTATCCCATTATTTTTGGCCAATATTGCCACCCCCAAGTCCTGGTTCCCTGTGAGGTACACGCTATTAATTGAAAGCCTAGTTGTTCCAAGAGGAATTTTCATGCCCCCTCAACATGTGTCTCTTGCAGACAAATTATATCTGTGCGTAACGTTTTGAGATATTCGCTCAACGTCCTCCTTTTAGCGGGGTCATTCAGCCCACAGACATTAAGGGTTATTACTCGCATGAAATATAAGGTTGATCATTATACCAATCACAATGATTTAGAAAGGTTTGTGTTTCCACTTTATCTTTTTTATTAAGCTGCTCGGTTAAATAGCTATTTTCCATAATGAATAGTGATTCTTTTCCCTTTTTACCCCGTCTGAGCCCCACCAGCTAGACCCCCCTCCCAACCCCCAACCCCACCCCCCACTCCCCCACCTACATTGTGAAGCAAGCAGATCTAGGGTCTCTGTGACGGAACCTGAGAATCGACCCCCCTCGCTGCGCTCATGTCTATTTGTCTCTGTGCCATACCTATGACAATCCCTTTTAGCTAACCCTATTGACAACCAAGTGTGCCTCTCATCTCCAACTCCCTCGTCATCCTTACCCTGTTTCTTCAGGGCCTGGTGAGTCCATCCTTTTAAAGTAGCCTAACCCTTGTTTCAGCTGCCCTTACTCACAGGCAGAGTTCATTTAAGCTTAATACATCCAGAGACTTTTTAGTCCCCCTGCAAATTAGAGAAAGAATCCATATAAGCATTTGCTTGAATCTCTGATGTAAAGACTTGGGATGTATTCTTGTAAATAATTTTTAGTTTCGCAGGATTCATCAAAAAGGCCTGCACACCCAAGGCTTGAAAAGGTTGGATCATTTCTCTTAATCTCCAGCGTCTTTCCACAGTAACGTGGCAATAGTCTGGCCTGGTGAAAAAAGACTGATTCTCAAATGAGCGCTTGGCATTGGGGCGCGCTTTTGCATAAATCTCTTCTTGTAGCAAAAAGTTATCAAAGTAGATTAAATTTGCTCTGGGCATAGTAGTTGCATGTTTGGCCGCATGTGGTGATTTCTTTAACATCAAAGGAAAGCGATGGACACAGTGAATCTCCACCTCCCAATTCCAATGCTGTAGCTCCGGAGAGGCAACTTTCATCAATTTCAAGATGTACGCACTGATGTCATCGCCTTCTGCGGCTTCTTTAATTCAAAGAACCCGGATGTTATTGCTCCGCTGCCTGTTCTCAAAGTCCTCCATTTTCCATTGGAGATCGGCCAATTGTTTGTCATACAAGTCAACATCATCCTCCAATGTGCTAGTGCGCTCTTCCATATGAGTCATTCTTGTATTTACATCTGTACAAGCCTTGGCCATTTTTCTTACTGCCCCTTGTAACTTTTTAGTAGCAAGTCTATTTTTCTTTCCATCCATACGCGTCTCCTCCTGCAGCTGTTTGATGGATTCAAAAATCATTTTCAGAGATGGTGATGATTCATCTCTGCTTTCTTCCAACCCCGTTTGATCTGGATAGGTGTTCCTGGTGGCAGAGTAATCCCATTTCAAGACAGTGTTCAAGCTGGTTCTTTTTTCTCTTTGATGGGCCTCCACACTTTTCTCCAGTGCTGAACCATCTCTCTGCTTCTTTAGTAGTTTCTTTCTCCTTACAACCGTATCTCTCTGCGGTATGCCAGGGCTTGTAGTGACACTGGAGATCTGTGAATCACTCTCTTCCACCTCCGAAGGACTTAAATCAGAACCATCAGAGCCATCCATCACAGAATAAAACGTATCCCCTAAATCAAGATCGAGATCCGTCAGCTCTTCCAAGTCGTTCCTTACTTCGATCCCATCTATTAGGGCCCTAGTATCCAATTGTGATTTAGTGGCAGGTGGAACCCCAGTTGCCCCTGCTGCCCCTGAGGCCCCTAGTGATGTGACTGACATTGGGGAGGCCCCTTCATCTGTTGTGGGGTGAATTATGTCATGACTTTCTAGAGGGGTTTGAATACATGCTGCAGGATCAGTTTGTGGGGTATGCTCTAAAATAGCATCAATATATCCATGTGTCTTAGAACTAGGCTGAGAGGATAGGGATAATACATGTTCAACATAGTTAACGTCTAAAGCCGCTATTCGTTCATCTCCTTCATCTTGTTCAGGAGCCTGTAAGCCCTTTCTTAAGACAGGTGCAGTTCCAGAGAAGAAGTTTGTAATGGTGTTCCCCTTGCCACGATCCTTAAGGCCCATTTTTGCCCACTTAGCACCAGTGCCCACTATGCCCTTTTCTTTCTCCTTTTTTTTTGCTCACCTCAGAGCTCTCACCTTTTGAGGAAATGTTCGGTTGATCCAGGGGTGTTCTAACACTAGTCAAGCCTTTTCCCCCCTTAGAGGCACTTATTTCCGTGATTTCCTTGGGTGATGGGCAAGCCTGTACATCAGGAGCCTTTCCCCGGGCTCCGCGCATCGTCTTTGGGGGCATCTTTACCGCTCGTAGCAATTGGGAGCGGTATCCTGCAGCGAACCACCCAAGCAGTGCAGCTGGGTTTGCCCATGCTCCTCTGCACTCTGTGCACTTTCCGGCTGCGGGTAAGCCGCTCCGGAGCTCTGTCAGCACCAGCCGCACCGCCATCGAAGCCGCCACCAGCAGCTCCTCAATCTCGGCGAGCAGACCGGCGGCGACGGTATTCCAGCCAGGGAGCATGAACGGGTAGGTGAATTAGATTTGCCGAGGATCAGCACAGGATAGATACAGTTCAAAACTCTAAATCAAAGTCGGGCAGCGCGGAGCGATCTTCGCGGCCGTCTACTCAGGCGCCATCTTGCTTCCAGTCTAGCTGTAACTTTCAAAGTATTTGAGGGTATATTATTTTTCACTATCTATTAGTGGAGCATTTGAGGTTAGCAGCTATAGGTGTGCCATGTATCATTGAATGAAGACCAGAGCTTCTCAGAACTCCAAATAACTAATGGATGAGTAGTGATTGTATACATTTATAAGTTCCAAAGACAAAAGCACTGGTGCTTACAGAGGGCCGGTCATTGATGTGGGAATCATACATCTTTGCTCATGAGAATACATTTTGGATCCGTGATGAAAGTCACACTATAATCATCGATATAACTTCCATTATGGATGGCCCCAAGTTACAGCAAGAGTGAGTTGTTGCTTCTACAAGTCCTCCATATCTTTCTTCTGCTACCATCTTATCCACACTGAATCACAACCAATAAAGCAATCTGCCATCCTAGAATGATTTCTCAACAGATTAGAACCAGAGTTGCCATTTTGAGACCTAAACTTTTTGCAAACACCCTAAAAAGCTGATGTACCTTGTTTTCAAGGAGACCAAAGATTTCACATTCCACTGCCAGCTGTTGGCCTCCACTGGTTATCAATGCCAACATGTGTGACATTCAAGGCAGACCAAGGGAAAAAGCATTTCGCTTTAACATGTATCCAAGTGTCAGATTTAGAATAAAAAAGCTTCAATTAACTAATCACTATTCACGGCCAGTATGTTTGTAACCTGGAAATAGTTTTACAAGCTGACCTCAAGACTAATAGGTTTATTCATAAAACTAGGATTCGGGTGGGACACAATATGACCAGTCTCATGAATATTATTAAGTGAGAAAGCTCTGGCCCACTTAAACATCCCCATTCAACCAGATGATCTTTTTAGCTGCTTGAGAGATAGGAGGGAGAAACAATCAAGTTTAAATCTCAATAGACTATAACCCATGTGGTTAAACAATAACTACTCAGACAACTAAGAGGGGATTAGAAATAGATTGTTATAAATTAGCCTCAGCATTCCAGTATTGAATTATTGGACAAACAAAATAGGTCTAATCTCCTGAACAGATTTACCCTGTATAACGAAAGAATACGTCTCGTTCAGCTATCTGATACAATTACTAAGGAAAAATAATTGAATGTTGAATTGCATCAATTGGTTATCGCTAGTGAGCATGAGTAGCTGTCTCCTGCCACACTATCCTAGAAGGGCCAACCTTAAGCTAAGAAGCATGAATCAGAATAAGAATATAAAGGTGCCAGCTGTCAGAGCCTTCAGTAGAAGAACTCTAACCAATGATCATGTAGCAAGAAGCCACACAAAAGCAGAAGCAGAGTTCTGTACCTCTCAAAGTACTAAGATGTGTCTCTCTGACCCTCACTATATTACAGCATTAAGGGCCAGATGTAGATAAATGTGAAATACTAATTCCTTAATACCGAATTTTACCGATTTGGTATTAAGGAATCGGTATCTCCGATGTACGTAAAGATTCGGTAAAAATTACACAATCGGTAATAATCGGTAAAAAATTGTGAATCGGAAGGAATCGGTAAAAAAAAACTTCTAAAACCCTAATACCAATCCGTAAATACCGAATCCAACGCCTGATTCGGTAATTTAAAAAATCGGAATTTGATGAATCAGCCAATCCTGTGCATCCCAATTACCTCCCAAACCGAAAGTTTCCACACCCAAGCAGCTGCACTGAACCTGGAGCTGTCTGTGAGGCAGGTAGCTGAGCAGAGGAGCCAGGAGCAACACAGCCTCTCTTTTTTACCAAAACAAAACCAAACCTTGGAAAATGGCAAACCAGGAGAGAGAAGGAGGGAGCAGAAAGAAAAAGGAAGATGATGTTCAGTGAGAAGGAGCTGGAGGTCCTCATTGATGACATCGGCAAGGACCATAAGAAGCTTCTTGCCAAGCAGTCCCTCCATGTGCCAGAGTCTCAGAAGATATTTGTAATAAGGGGTTAGGAGATGCACTGCCACTCAAACTGTGTAATCAAACTAATCTTGTATCTAGTGGTTGGGGTTAAGGGTGTGTACCCACTGCCTGTTGTGACCACACAGGAAGTAAATACTATATGAGAACAGGGAATGATCCCTGCGTGGGTAGCACTATACCTAAAGCAATTGCCAAAACAAATTAAACAATTCTTCAATCCAAAATATATAGGTAGATAAACTCAAGCCAGCGGTATACATTTTAAAATTGTATTCTTTTCAACATCATCATGTACACTGTAATACATCAATATGAATTACAATCCTAAATTGTATGTGGATATCGTCTCCACTTCAAGTTGCATAATTTACAAAATCAATTCCTGGTAAACATTGATTTTTATATGAACAATAATTCCAAAGTAAGCAGATCTGTGGAAATCAGCCCAATGCATTTTAGGACCCCCCTGGCCCCTTCTTCAGGGGCACATCTGAAAACAAATAAATAACACACTGATGTGTATTCAATAAACATAGGAGGTAATCTCAAAAACAAGATTGCTATGGCCTAATTATTTTGTGATGATCCATGCATGCCCAGCATTCTTGTGGAAAAATACTCGAAAATGCAACAATTTATGTAATTGATCCATCATGCACATTGGGGAATGTATAGATGAATATGTGTTCAAACCAAAATCTGCTGAGGTTGATCAGATACTCACAGTATGTGGATGTGACGATCTTCCCAAGGTTCACGAAAAACAATGTATGTGAAATATGTGCAAGATTGTGGACCCCATGCATGAACGATAAACCGCGTCGAAATGTGCCAGTGATAACCGGTAACAAGACCGTACATAAAAAGGTACCTGCTTGTGTTTATATCAAAATTGTCCGGATGAAAGATATCACACGAAGTGACTGGTTAGGGGAATCTAAAGTAATACAATAGCACCAAGTTACTAGCAATCTAGGAAAAACGTGAGATAATAGTACCTGTGGTTTGAGCCGTATAAGTGGCTTACCGATATTAATCACGTTTGCATACAGAGAAGTCCAAGAGTAGTGGATTTAAGCGACTGTTAAAAAAACAGGTGGAGCGGCTCGTCAATATCAAAGACGGTGCCTGTAATAGAAAAAACGAACAAATGGAGGTGGTTCTGTCATGAGCCTAAATGTAATTTAAATACAGTAATAGAGGCGATGGCGACTTACCCAAAGGGACGACACGATAAACGGTGTGTTCCCAAACGGATAGCCGGTCCGGGCAGGAACTGGAAACCTCGAGTAGCGTGCCAGTAGACGCGATAGAAATAGGACTAGTGAAGAGAGATATGAAGAACGGACTGAAGGGAACGATCCCTATGCCAAACGTCAGGATCGAAAAAGGACTCCTTACTATGCGGAAATGTGTAAAATACTGGTGAATGCTGCTAAAGTTACAACATAACGAAAAAGACAATTGGAATACCTAACACGCCGACAGCTTAAGCAGAGATTAAACGCCTCAACTCTTGTACAGTATGATCGTGCGAAACGTATACCGAGGGGCCTAAGATTATCCATTGAACCAATGCTGTTTAGACTACACCTGAGTTCGGCTTTCATGGAAAAATGGTTTTCCATACTGAATAAATGTTCGTTAGACCTAATTTTGCTGATTATAGAACAACACTCAAAGACAATTAGGGAATTGGACAAGGAGATATTTGAATTGAAAAAGGAGTTGGAAAGACGTATGGAACAGGACACTTGGGCTATAACTCTGGAGAACATTAATCAAAAATTGGAAGCATACAATAGGGAACTTCTAGAAGGAAAAATACGTATATTTTGTCGTGATACAATCGACTATAAACTAAATGAAGTTGGGTGATGGCTCCGGAGTTCAACGCCTCTGTGTAGCCATCGTGACTCGTGGCCCCGCCCCTCTCTGACGGCAGTAATGGTGATGGCGAACAAGAAAGCGGTACGAAAGTGAGCGGCGAGCTCAAGCTGCGGCTCAGCACTTTAGAAAAGGAGAAAGACCCATAACGGAGCCCTTGGAGTTTCGGGTTCAGGCTGTGAGCCTTTGAAGCGATGTCGGTGCAGTCTTGGCGCCCTTGTGTTCAGCAGCGGCATTTCTCAAGCGTTTCCCACAGCAACTTCTGCTGACTCGGCAGGAAAGGTGTTTTTACCGGCGCGAAGGAGGATTTTGGCAGCAATGTCATTGAAGTTGCCAGGAGTATTTGGGAGTGAGGCAAGGAGCGGATCCTGACATAGACCAGACGTCTTAGAGGTGAGGCGGAGAAAGGGGGCAGTTTTACTGTTTATGTAAAGCACTGACACTGACACACACGTGTGCAATTTATTGATCTCCCCTCAAGGCTTGAATTCTTGACATCTCTGCTTGTGCAGCCATGGGGAAACAATTGAAAGACGGCGAAGGGTCAAAACAGACTTGCAAGATAGAAATAGCCGCCCGCCTCAAAAGTAGAACGCGGCAAGTGCTGGCTAGAAAAACTGTATGGCTAGCGGCAAAAGAAAAGGATAAAAATAAGGAAGGCAATCCGGTTTCCCC
This sequence comes from Lissotriton vulgaris, assembly GCF_964263255.1. Lineage (NCBI taxonomy): Eukaryota > Metazoa > Chordata > Amphibia > Caudata > Salamandridae > Lissotriton > Lissotriton vulgaris. The sequence continues at coordinate 1,313,043,485 of NC_141695.1, forward strand.
AGCCCCGGCTCAGGATACAACGCTAGAGAGTTCAGAAGATGAACTCCACGTCACCTCAATCTCCGTACAAAACAAGGGTTTGGGAGAAGCAATTTCGGGAGGAGATCAGGCAGAGAACGCAACGGAAAATGTTTTGACTTCATCAGAGGCTAAATCGGAGGCGGCGCTGTCTCCGGTAGCCTCGTTATATCCGGCTCAAGACGATCAAAACGGCCAAAGCGGGAAGAGTACGATTGGAGGGAAAAAGATGAGAGATTTTCCACTGTTTGCAAGGAAGATTACTCCCAATCCACAACCATCAGCGGTCCCGACCAACTCTCCCTGCCAGAAAAGAACACCATAAACTCTCCCTCAACACCAGCTGCAGTACAAGTGTCGCGATCATAGGCTCGCGAGTAGGGAAAATGGTCAAAGCAGGGAAATTACATACAACACCCTTCCCTTCGTAATGCACCAAACTGCTCACAGGACTACAGCTCCCAGAAGGCTTTGGGCCGTAGACCCGGAGCCAGTCAGCTCAATCACTACATGACCCCGCCTCCTGAGAGCCTCTGGCTTGACAAACTTCTCAAAGGCAGTAGTGGATGGTACTTCCCCGCTGGAGGAGTCAGCCTTCCATCGAGCCTTTCTTCGCCCCGACCTGTGTGCGTGAGGAATGAGGAGGATTCCAGCAGTACAACATTCCTCCTTTGCAGCATCAGGTAAATCGTCGCGCGTCTCCAAGAGTGGAAGACGGCTCCTGGAGGCGCTCTCCTCTTGGAGTGCGTTGGAAGCCTCAGCTGCCGCGTAGAGTGCTCCGCTCTCACGTTGAGTGCTCCGCGGCCGCTTTTGAGTCTTTGACTGCCAGTATCGGCAGTTTTGAGAGTGTTAACATTTCGGAGCCGCGGGGCTCTCAGTACTTGGTTTTGACTCTGTGACCTTTCCCTGAGAATAACAGCTGCAAAAAGCAGAGGGTTGTTATTTCTGTGTAAACACTGTACTTCCTTTAATCAAGACACCACTGCTTTTGAGGCCGTTTTTGGTTGGAAAAGACAAGTACGAACTACTGCTCATTTGGTACAAGGAGCAAGGTTTCTGGGTAACTATATGAGCCTATGCAGAAATAGGTTGACATTTCATTGCCAATATATATGAAACCACTGAACTGTACTATTCCCTCCTTGTGGATTCCAGCAAGGTATACCTTCGGTCACAAGGTCATGTGCTATTTACAGGATCTGAGTCAAAGGGGTATATTATTGTATGGATCTGGTGCCAGCCACAATATGTGAGTGTGATACTCTTCTGAATCTTGAGAATAAGGTGTGTGCTCTCTGTGCAAACACCCCAGACCAGACCTATGAAGCAACAGGATCTCTTTTGTTATTTTATCCCCTTTCCTTTTTCCTGGGGTACTACCGTTTCGGACATTGTCATTATTACTTTGTGGAGGTGGTAGTGTTCAGGGGAAGAAGGAGGTTACTCTTCACAACATCGTTCCCTCTGGCTGATCTAGACAGGTTAGTGGCTACCTCTTACTTGGAGCTGCTGACAGTCCTGACAACAAGTACAAGTACAAGTACCCCATGGGAAACTTGATTCTCTGCAAAAATCACCTGAGAATGTAATACAAGCCATCTTTGAAGTTGGTCAATTACCAGCGCAATCCCAGGGTCAAAACTCTAACGAGGCAGTAAAGACTGATACAGTTAATGTGGATCCAGTGACAGGGGTGGGTCTCAGCATAATCAATGAGGAATCTAGGATGGAGATATTGGCAAATCAGAATCTACCTCCAGCCGCAGTTATACAATCTCCCCCCCAGCCACTCGATGTACCATTTCATGAGGGGGCCCTAGGTAGTCCAATATCTGCAACTCATTTTGCTTTAGCAGACCCTATAGCCCTGGTAAGTCAAAGGGGGAAAGGCGATAACTCTGACAAGGAGACAAGTTATCAACTTGACATTCGTGAGATGCTGAATTTGATTCTCGACGAGATTTGTGAAATAAAGGTGAACTAGCAAGTTGAGATAGCCGCCCTGCATTCCAGGCTCCAGAAATGTGAAGAGTCGATGTCAGGACTCCCAAATAGACTAAAAGAGGCAGAAGAAAGAATCTTGGCTATCGAGGATCATATGAACCAAGCAAGGGCAGAGGCCAAGGAGGCAGCAAGTAAGAAGAGCCCTCTGGAGAGTAAACTGGAGAGTAAACTCGAGGAATTCGAGAATCACTCCTGAAGATCCAATCTAAGGATTGTAGGGGTTCCTGAAGGTCTAGAAGGATCCGACACGCTACAGTGGGTAAACTAATTTATCCACCAAAGGGTATTGCCAGAGTTCGAGGGTGACTTAACTATTATGAGAGCTCATCGCGTTCCGGCACAGTGCTTCGCCAATTCAACCTTCCCCAGAACTATTCTGATGAATTTTGCGGACTGTCGGATTAAAGAAAAGATTCTATCTAAAGCGTTTCAACAGAGACAGTTTCCGGTGACCGAGACAACCAAATGTAGAATATTCTCGGACATGACTGCCACGGCAGCACGACGCAGGAAAGAATTCATTAAAATCCTCCACCTCTTCAAGTATCACGGGGCACAAGCCTCGATTGCTCAGCAATCAAAATTAAAGGTCCTTGTAAAGGGAAAGTTTTACATGTTCTCAGACCTCGAGGAGGCACAATCCCTCCTCAAGGAAATCTCTTCAGGGGCTAACATCTGAGCAATGTGCAGGATTGGTTGGTTTAGCGGTAACGGCAACCAATGACAAAGGGTGTGGGTGAGGCAAAAAAGGTAAAAGAGAGGTGAAGAAAGGTTATGGATTAGGCCTACTTCTTTTCTGCTGTGGGCAAGATTACTGGTCTTCTTAGTTTAAATACATAAAAACTACTGAAAATATAGAGGGCTTTTTGGGTTGTTAGAGCGCTTTAACTATGAATGTGTCCGGCTCTCTTCTCCTGATACATGATTGTGTTTTATTGCTTTCTTAGAAGTTAATTCTACTTTAGTGTCGGGGTGAGGTTGTTGGTCCACAGGTTCACGCAGGGTGTGACAAGATGACACCCAGGCTAGCAGCAAGGGGTGAAATGTGGTTTGCGTGGGGGGGATGGAAGTTTCCACATTTCAGGGGGGTGGGTCCTCACCAGGGGCGGGAGAGGGGGGGTTGGAGTGAAAGCAGTAAAAAAGAGCAGGAGCCTTAGGCATGGGCAGCATCCAATCAAGAATTTAGGATTTACTGTCAGAAAAAATCATTATGGAAATTAATAAATGTAGCATCTTGTCAGTCAATGCCAACTGTGTTTTAAATAAACAAAAATATGGCGCCCTCATAAAATGGTTAGTTTCCCTGAATCCCCGTGTGTTATTTCTCCAGGAGACCCATTTAAAATCTAATACCCCCAAATTGTTTATTCTAAAGTTTTTCTCTCGCGCATTTTTTGCGTCAGCTGGGGTAGCTCAGAGAGGCGTTGCTATCTATTTTTCGAGAAAACTACCCTGGGAATTTGTAAAAATTCAAAGGGACCCTAAAGGGAGATGGATTTGGGTTATTGCCAGAATACAGGGGAAAGTCATGAATTTCGTTAACTACTATGGCCCGCTATATGATGATGTCTCTAGCATCATAGAAATTAATTTTGAGGGGGGCTCCTAGGAAACATATTTTGGGAGGAGATTTTAATTATATACAAGACTTAAAAAAAGGATACTTCCAATAAAAACAAGAAACAACTAAAACCCAATACTAAAAAAGTTTTGGGTGCCTTCATTTCAGAATACCAACTAATAGACCCCTGGCGCTCTGCGAAGCCAGATCAGGAATTTTTTACCTGCTATTCGCATCGCTTCAGGACGGCATCCAGAATTGATTTTTTTCTGATATCATGATCTATTCAAACCCTAAGTTCATCTATCGAATGCAATCCCTTTTCCGATCATGGGAAGGTAGAGCTAGAAATTGGGCTCAGGCTAGAAAGCAGGGACCAACCCAGGTGGCAGCTGGATCAAACTCTGCTTCAGAAATAGGATTGGGTGGCTGGTTTTGGAGAATGGATCTCGGAGTATTTCCAAATTAATAATGACACGGCTGAACCATTCTAAGTGTGGGGGGGGTTTAAGGCAGCAGCTCGCGGCCAGATTAGATCTTACACATCCACCCTAGCAAAAGAGAGGAAACAAAAAATAACTATGCTCCAAAAGCAATAGATAAAGAATATGCCCTTCAGTTCCACCTATACCCGAATCATCTTGAGCAGGCGAATGCAGAGTTAAGGATTTCTTTGTCCTGGAAAAGATTAACAGCTCCAGAACGTTCCAGCAAAAGGTTTACGAGGATAGCCAGCTGGTAGGGAAGCTCTTGGCTAACTCTGTGAGAAAGAGTCAGGAGTCTGCAATGATCGTTAAAATAAGGGACCCGTTGAGCGGCCAGGAGGTAGTGGACAGCGAATCGATTGAAAGGGTTTTTCTGGAGCATTTTAGTTGCATCTACACTACAGAATATTTAGTGGGGGAGGAACAGATACAGGAATATTTCTCAAACACAGAGATCCCAAAAATCACAGTCAATCGGGCTACCCAACTAGGGGTTGAAATAAGTACAGGCGAAATTGCAGATTCCATCAGAGCAACAGCTGGGGCGTAGGCTTGTGGTCAAGACAAGTTTCCAATCGAATTTTATAAAAACCTTTTCGAATGAATTACAGACATCTCTGAAAAAATTATTTAATTATATCAAACATGGTGGATTGATACCTGCTTCCTTAGAAGCAACAATAGTATCCTTCCTTAAAAAAGATAAAAATCCAGAGGACATCAATTCATACAGGCCCATTAGTCTATTAAACTCTGATTATAAGATTTTAATGAAGGTCAGGGCCCATTGCTTTGTATTTGCTGCACAAGAGGTTATACACAGCGATCAGTCAGGTTTTATAGCGGGCCGATCAATGGCATCTAATACCGACTTTATAATACAGGCCCTGGATTACCTCAACATCAATTTAACCCCAGCGTGTATTTTAATGGTCAACGCCGAAAAAGCGTTCAACTTGGTATACTGGACAACCCTGTTTTATTCCCTTGGCCAATTCGGGTTCCCAGAGCAAGTTACTAAGATGCTTCGTAACATTTACCAGGGAGCATCGGCCCAGGTAGTAATAAACTTGAATAAGGCCGATTCTATCAAGGTTAATGGAGGGACTAGACAGGGCTGCCCTCTGTCTCCTTTGCTTTTTACTTTCTTTATTGATCCCTAAGTGATTAAAATCAGAAACAACCCTGCTATTTTACCCCCTATCACTGGGATGGCAAAGATCAAACTTTTCGCGGACGACATCATACTTTATTTGCAGCCGGATAAAGAGAATATTGAAAGTGTATTGAGGGAATTTAAAGCATATGAACAAATAGGGGGCTATAAAATTAATGCTTAGAAAACGGAGGTTCTGGCTTTAAATACCAATCTGAGCCTTTTTCCATCCTGTTTACGTACTCAGGCCGCTAGTCAGGATCCTGTTAGATACCTAGGCATATATGTGACTTGCGATTACCATCAGCTTTATTTCTTAAATTACGTGAGAATGAAAAATAAAATTAAGAGACTCCTCGCCCAATGGCTTTTACTCCCTCTCACACTGATAGGCAGGGTATCATTGGTCAAAATTTCGATTTTACCCCTGCTCATATTCCTGTTCGGCAATATCCCAATCAGATTAAATTCATCCTTTTTTAAAGAGATGGAAACTATGATTAGAGGTTTCGTCTGGGGTGGAAAAGCTTCCAGGGTCAAGCTGCCAGTGATTCAACTACCAATTGAACAGGGGGATTGGTGCTACCTTATCTCAAAACATATTATGAGGCAGCCTTTCTAGATATAGTGGCAGGACTGTTAGGTTAAAAAAAGAATCTAGGTAGCTTCTTCCTAGCAAAAATGTTGCAAGAGGTAGATTCTCAAATTCAGGTATTTTTAAAGATCGCAAGGTTCCCAAAGAGGACGAGATATAAGACACTGAGAGAATATTCATTCAGGTTACAGTCCTTTTATAAAAATACCGGTTCCTCAGGCTCCCAATATTTAAGCCTACAAGAGTGCACCTGTCTGGGGCTCCAAATTAGAATAAGCCATATTATAAACTGGGAAATTATGGATTTCGGGAGTTGAGGCATTTTGTCGTTCAGAATAGAATTATTCCGTGGCAAGAAGTGATGGCAAGAGCAAATAATCCCAGGCGACCAATTTTTTTTTAATATCTTCAAATTATCCATTTTCTAAGAAAAGATATAAGTGGCCTCTTTGACTCCATGGAGGAGTCTGTAACGCCCCTTTATGGAGCTAAAATCAGTGGTATAGAAAATTGGTACAAGTTGCTCCACCGTCCTGGCCAATTAGCTCTGGTAGATCGCCATCTAGATAAAATAAGCCGTTCAACACGATGCAATTTGACGCGCAAAGACTGGGAGTCCTTATGTTTGTTGGGCTATAAATCTATGCGCGCAGCAAATTTTAAAAGGATGGCTTTTCTATCTCGCTGGCTAGCGTATTTAACTCCCGAGGCACTAGGGAAAAGGTTCCCTGAGGTCAAGAACAAGTGCTTTAGATGCCTAGCGGACGGTCAGGGCGGATGGCTCCACATCTTTTTCACCTGTCCTCAGCTTAAACTCTTCTGGGAGGCTATACTTACAGATATCGAGTTGGCTATAGGGAAAACACTTCTGCCCTCCTCTGAACTGGCCCTCTTCGGTATATGCAATGATAGAAGGTTGCTAAAAGATGCTGAGGAAACGTTTGTATTTATTTCTTGCTCCGTTGCCCGCTCCCTAATACTCCAGAATTGGAAATCTAGGGAAGCTCCATCCCATCTGAAATGGCTTAACAAAATGAGGAGGTGCTGGAATTTTGAAAAAGCTTACTCTAGCAGAGTAGGATCAGTTAGGAGATTCGACAGGAGTTGGAAGTATTTTGAGAATCTTGAGGAAATAAGGGGGGAACAATAAAGATTTAAAAACTGAATATTGATACTATGTCTAATATAAACAAAGAAGGTTGAAGGGGGCCTGAGGGAGTTTTAAAGACCATGCAAAGACACGTTCCCTTAACTGGAATACAAAACACAAAAGTATCGATGGGTCTAAAGGGGAGAGTCTATGTGTGAAACATTACGCCTGTTCTGTCTGTACCATCCTACATTTAACTAAATACAAAGTGAAAGTTGCTAAAAGGTACCCTAATCTCAATGTGATTAGCAAGGGATTCCCATCAGTCACCACACGGAACCGCCCTTCATCATTTGGGATACCTTGTAGACCAATTACTTGGAACACTACTGGTAGACATGGAAGGTTAGATGTTATAACTTCCAAACCTGGTAGTAACCAGAGTGGTCTCAGTGTAGGTAGTACTATTACATAGATACATGTGTGAAGTAGTTTTAACAAATAACTACCTAGATCGATAAAGTGGTTGACATGTTTCGGCAAAGTTGGACCATATTGTCCATTGCCTGGCAACGGCTCAGGGAACGAGGGAAGCACCGCTCTCTCCGTCGGTACTTCTCTGCCGGCTTCTGAGCCAGTGGGGAGGTTAGAAGCCGGCAGAGAAGTACCGAAGGAGAGAGCGGTGCTTCCCTCGTTCCCTGAGCCGTTGCCAGGCGAGGCCTCAAATTCCTATGACTGGGTGACATCACAAGGATGACCACAACGGGTCTACACTACACCTATATAATCAGGTGATCTTTGTCCTTGCTGGAACATGTTACATATACAGTCACTATTTTAATTCCCTCTCTGTTTCACTACCAATTGCAGTAGCACTATATATATCTAGGTCCTGATGAAGGCAATGGACATAATGGCCCAACTTTGCCGAAACATGTCGACCACTTTATCGATCTAGGTAGTTATTTGTTAAAACTACTTTTGCTGCTCTTTTAACATTGGTGGAGTGAGCAATACACAGAATAAAATTTCATATTTGCTTCCTCACCCAATTTTATCTTTATCCTCACCATTATTCACTATTTTGTCATTTGCACTGCAATCCAGTCACACATGTATCCATGTAATAGTACTACCTATACTGAGACCACGCTGGTTACTACCAGGTTTGGAGGTTACAACATCTAACCTTCCATGTCTACCGGTAGTGTTCCAAGTAATTGGTCTACAAGGTATCCCAAATGATGAAGGGCGGTTCCGTGTGGTGACTGATGGGAATCACTTGCTAATCACATCGAGATTAGGGTACCTTTTAGCAACTTTCACTTTGTATTTAGTTAAATGTAGGATGGTACAGACAGAACAGGCGTAATGTTTCACACATAGACTCTCCCCTTTAGACCCATGGATACTTTTGTGTTTTGGAAACTATGTCTAACCCATTTTGAAACTGTCATGAAGCATCGCTATGTCAAGTTAATATGCTATGTCGAGTTAATAGCCACAAACGCACTTTTCAAGGCATGACTATTTTCTGCAGATTTTGCACTACTAAGTACTATAAGGCACTAGCACTTTTTTTACTTGTTTGATTGTATTGTACTGTATAGCATTAGCACTTTATGCTCGTATATTGCAGATTTTGCACGTCGCTCATAATCAACTATTATTAACGACATTAACTGCTACCGGTTTGACAGTATCAGAAGCTTCCTTTTATCCAGGCCTTAATAATAGAAGAAACTTTTAAATGTGTTTTGTAAATGCCTTCATATCCTAAATTGACTGTGTAATGTACTGAATTGTCCTTACCTATGCTCTGCTCAATAAAAAAATTTTGAAAAAATATATATAAACTAAATGAAGTTTATACATGGGCCGAAATTTACGCTAAAAGGAGATTCAACTTACCAAAAACCCAAACTTCTTCAGAAGAGACTGTGGTCACAGAACAAGACGCTACCACAAACCGCCCACCATTAAAAGACAAATGCAAAAGCAACAGTTGATGGACAGAATGCAGAACAATGTCATACATTCACCCCAGTACAGAGATCTGGGCCTAAATCCATCGTTTTTTTGCACTCCACACCACCCCAGTTCAGGCATGGCCATATGCAAATCAGCCTTGACCCTGTACCTCATGGGAACAGTCCAGCCCGAACTACCAAGCCATGTCTTTCCTGGACTGGAATCAAGCATCCTAGGACCGGTTTCTGGCTATCAGCCGTCTTTAGCCAGGATAGCTTGACTCCGGTGGTATGGAGAGCATAGGACTCACGTCTGAGCATACCCACCCCACGCAGGGTGACAAATGCAAAAACAACAGTTGATGGACAGAATGTAGAACAATGTCATACAGTCACCCCAGTACAGAGATCTGGGCCTAAATCCATTTTTTTTTGCACTCCACACCACCCCAGTTCAGACATGGCCATATGCAAATCAGCCTTGACCCTGTGCCTCATTGGAACAGTCCAGCCTGAACTGCCAAGCCATGCCTTTCCTGAACCGGAATAAAGCATCCCCTAGGACCGGTTTCTGGCTATCAGCTGTCTTCAGCCAGGATAGCTTGACTCCAGTGGTGTGGAGAGCATGGGACTCACGTCTGAGCATACCCATCCCACTCAGGGTGACAAATGCAAAAACAAAAGTTGATGGACAGAATGCAGAACAATGTCATACATTCACACCAGTACAGAGATCTGGGCCTAAATCCATCATTTTTTTGCACTCCACGCCACCCCAGCTCAGACATGGCCATTTGCAAATCTGCCTTGACCATGTGCCTCATGGGAACAGTCCAGCCCGAACAGCCAAGCCATGTCTTTCCTGGACCGGAATCAAGCATCCTGGGACCGGTTCCTGGCTACCAGCCGTCTTCAGCCAGGATAGCTTGATTCCAGTGGTGTGGAGAGCATGGGACTCAAGTTTCAGCATACCCATCCCTCTCGGGGTGTCAAATGCAAATACAACAGTTGATGGACAGAATGCAGAACAATGTCATACATTCACCCCAGTACAGAGATCTGGGCCTAAATCCATCATTTTTTTGCACTCCACACCACCCCAGTTAAGACATGGCCATATGCAAATCAGCCTTGACCCTGTGCCTCATGGGAACAGTCCAGCCCGAACTGCCAAGCCATGTCTTTCCTGGACCGGAATCAAGAATCCTGGGACCGGTTTCTGGCTATCAGCGGTCTTCAGCCAGGATAGCTTGACTCCAGTGGTGTGGCGAGCATGGGACTCACGACTGAGCATACCCATCCCACTCGGGGTGACAAATGCAAAAACAATAGTTGCTGGACAGAATGCAGAACAATGTCATACATTCACCGCAGTACAGAGATCTGGCCCTAAATGCATCTTTTTTTGCACTCCACACCACCCCAGTTCAGACATAACCATATGCAAATCAGCCTTGACCCTGTGCTTCATTGAAAGAGTCCAGCCCGAACTGTCAAGCCATGTCTTTCCTGGACCGGAATTAAGCATCCTAGGACCGGTTTCTGGCTATCAGCCGTCTTCAGCCAGGATAGCTTGACTCCAGTGGTGTGGAGAGCATGGGACTCACGTCTGAGCATACCCATCCCACTCGGGGTGACAAATGCAAAAACAACAATTGATGGACAGTAGGCAGAACAATGTCATACATTCACCCCAGTACAGAGATCTGGCCCTAAATCCATCGTTTTTTTGCACTCCACACCACCCCAGTTCAGACATGGCCATATGCAAATCAGTTTTGACCCTATGCCTCATGGGAACAGTCCAGCCCGAACTGCCAAGCCATGTCTTTCCTGGAGATCTGTTGACTGGGTGTGAGTGTTTGATTCGTTCAGACGCTTCGTCCATCACCATCCACTTTTGTACCACTTTGTTCGCCATAAGTTGGCAGGGTATGCTTAGACGTGAGTCCCTTGCTCACTTTGCCACTGGATTCAAGCAAGCCTGGCTGAAGACAGCTAGAATGCCAGAAACCGGTCCTAGGAAGCTTGTTTCCGGTCCAGTGAACGCATGGCTTGGCAGTTCGGGCTGGACTGTTCCCATGAGGCGCAGGGTCAGACTGATTTGCATATGGCCATGTCTGAACTGGGGTGGCAGAGTGGGCTAAAGAACGGTGATGGATTAAACCCAGATCTGTTGACTGGGTGTGAGTGTTTGATTCGTTCAGATGCTCCGTCCATCACCACCCCCTTTTGTACCGCTTTGTTCGCCATAAGTTGGCAAGCTATGCTCAGACGAGAGTCCCTTGCTCACTTTGACACTGGATTCAAGCAAGCCTGGCTGAAGACGACTGGATTGACAGAAACCGGTCCTAGGAAGCTTGTTTCCGGCCCAGGGAAGGCATGGCTTGGCAGTTCGGGCTGGACTGTTCCCAAGAGGCACAGGGTCAGACTGATTTGCATATGGCCATGGTTGAACTGGGATGGCAGAGTGGGCCAAAGAACAGTGACGGATTAAACCCAGATCTGTTGACTGGGTGTGAGTGTTTGCTTCGTTCAGATGCTCCGTCCATCACCACCCCCTTTTGTACTGCTTTGTTCACCATAAGTTGGCAGGGTATGCTCAGACGTGAGTCCCTTGCTCACTTTGCCACTGGATTCAAGCAAGCCTGGCTGAAGACAGCTGGAATGCCAGAAACCGGTCCTAGGAAGCTTGTTTCCGGTCCAGGGAAGGCATGGCTTGGCAGTTCAGGCTGGACTGTTCCCATGAGGAACAGGGTCAGACTGATTTGCATATGGCCATGTCTGAACTGAGGTGGCAGAGTGGGCTAAAGAACAGTGATGGATTAAACCCAGATCTGTTGACTGGGTGTGAGTAATTGATTCGTTCAGACTTTCTGTCCATCACCACCCCCTTTTGTACCGCTTTGTTCGCCATAAGTTGGCAGGGTATGCTCAGACGTGAGTCCATTGCTCACTTTGCCACTGGATTCAAGCAAGCCTGGCTGAAGACAGCTAGAATGCCAGAAACCGGTCCTAGGAAGCTTGTTTCCGGTCCAGTGAACGCATTGCTTGGCAGTTCGGGCTGGACTGTTCCCATGAGGCACAGGGTCAGACTGATTTGCATATGGCCATGTCTGAACTGGGGTGGCAGAGTGGGCTAAAGAACGGTGATGGATTAAACCCAGATCTATTGACTGGGTGTGAGTAATTGATTCGTTCAGACTTTCCGTCCATCACCACCCCCTTTTGTACCGCTTTGTTTGCCATAAGTTGGCAGGGTATGCTCAGACGTGAGTCCCTTGCTCACTTTGCCACTGGATTCAAGCAAGCCTGGCTGAAGACAGCTAGAATGCCAGAAACCAGTCCTAGGAAGCTTGTTTCCGGTCCAGTGAACGCATGGCTTGGCAGTTCGGGCTGGACTGTTCCCATGAGGCACAGGGTCAGACTGATTTGCATATGGCCATGTCTGAACTGGGGTGGCAGAGTGGGCTAAAGAACGGTGATGGATTAAACCCAGATCTGTTGACTGGGTGTGAGTGTTTGATTAGTTCAGATGCTCCGTCCATCACCACCCCCTTTTGTACCGCTTTGTTCACCATAGGTTGGCAGGCTATGCTCAGACGTGAGTCCCTTGCTCACTTTGACACTGGATTCAAGCAAGCCTGGCTGAAGAAGACTGGATTGACAGAAACCGGTCCTAGAAAGCTTGTTTCCGGCCCAGGGAAGGCATGGCTTGGCAGTTCGGGCTGGGCTGTTCCCAAGAGGCACAGGGTCAGACTGATTTGCATATGGTCATGGTTGAACTGGGATGGCAGAGTGGGCCATAGAACTTTGACGAATTAAACCCAGATCTGTTGACTGGGTGTGAGTGTTTGCTTCGTTCAGACGCTCCGTCCATCACCACCCCCTTTTGTACTGCTTTGTTCGCCATAAGTTGGCAGGATGTGCTCAGACGTGAGTCCCTTAGTCACTTTGCCACTGGATTCAAGCAAGCCTGGCTGAAGACGGCTGGAATGCCAGAAACCAGTCCTAGGAAGCTTGTTTCCGGTCCAGCGAAGGCATGGCTTGGCAGTTCAGGCTGGATTGTTCCCATGAGGCACAGGGTCAGACTGATTTGCATATGACCATGTCTGAACTGGGGTGGCAAGTGTGCTAAAGAATGGTGATGGATTAAACCCAGATCTGTTGACTGGGTGTGAGTATTTGATTTATTCAGACGCTCCGTCCATCCCCACCCCCTTTTGTACCGCTTTGTTTGCCATAATTTGGCAGGGTATGCTCAGACGTGAGTCCCTTGCTCACTTTGCCACTGGATTCAAGCAAACCTGGCTGAAGACGGCTGGAATGCCAGAAACCGGTCCTAGGAAGCTTGTTTCCGGTCCAGGGAAGGCATGGCTTGGCAGTTTGGGCTGGACTGTTCCCATGAGGCACAGGGTCAGACTGATTTGCATATGGCCATGTCTGAACTGGGTTGGCAAGTCGGCTATAAAATGGTGATGGATAAATACCATGTCTGTTGACTGGGTGTGAGTGTTTGATTCATTCAGATGCTCCGTCTATCACCACCCCCTTTTGTACCGCTTTGTTCACCATAAGTTGGCCGGGTATGCTCAGACGTGATTCCCTTGCTCACTTTGCCACTTGATTCAAGCTAGCCTGGCTGAAGACGGCTGGAATGCCAGAAACCGGTCCTAGGAAGCTTGTTTCCGGTCCAGGGAAGGCATGGCTTGGCAGTTCGGGCTGGACTGTTCCCATGAGGCACAGGTTCAGACTGATTTGCATATGGCCATGTTTGAACTGGGATGGCAGAGTGGGCTAAAGAACGGTGACGGACTAAACCCAGATCTGTTGACTGGGTGTGAGTGTTTGATTCGTTCAGATGCTCCATCCAACACCACCCCCTTTTGTACTGCTTTGTTCGCCATAAGTTGGCAGGGTATGCTCAGATGTGAGTCCCTTGCTCACTTTGCCACTGGATTCAAACAAGCCTGGCTGAAGACAGCTGGAATGCCAGAAACCGGTTCTAGGAAGCTTGTTTCCGGTCCAGGGAAGGCATGGCTTGGCAGTTCGGGTTGGACTGTTCCCATGAGGAACAGGGTCAGACTGATTTGCATATGGCCATGTCCTAACTGAGGTGGCAGAGTGGGCTAAAGAACGGTGATGGATTAAACCCAGATCTGTTGACTGGGTGTGAGTGTTTGATTCGTTCAGACGCTCCGTCCATCACCACCCCCTTTTGTACTGCTTTGTTCGCCATAAGTTGGCAGGGTATGCTCAGACGTGAGTCCCTTACTTACTTTGCCACTGGATTCAAGCAAGCCTGGCTGAAGACGGCTAGAATGCCACAAACCGGTCCTATGAATCTTGTTTCCGGTCCAGGGTAGGCATGGATTGGCAGTTCGGGAAGGACTGTTCCCATGAAGCACAGGGTCAGACTGATTTGCATATGGGTATGTCTGAACTGGGGTGGCAAGTCGGTTAAAGAATGGTGATGGATTAAAACCAGATCTGTTGACTGGGTGTGAGTGATTGATTCGTTCAGACGCTCTGTCTATCACCAACCCCTTTTGTACCACTTTGTTCACCAGAAGTTGGCAGGGTATGCTCAGATGTGATTCCCTTGCTCACTTTGCCACTGGATTCAAGCAAGCCTGGCCGAAGATGGCAGGAATGCCAGAAACCGGTCCTAGGAAGCTTGTTATTGGTCTAGGGAAGGTATGGCTTGGCAGTTCGGGCTGGACTGTTTCCATGAGGCACAGGGTCAGACTGATTTGCATATGGCCATGTTTGAACTGGGATGGCAGGGTGGGCTAAAGAAAGGTGACGGATTAAACCCAGATCTGTTGACTGGGTGTGAGTGTTTGATTCGTTCAGACGCTCCATCCAACACCACCCCTTTTGTACCGCTTTGTTTGCCATAAGTTGGCAGGGTATGCTCAGACGTGAGTCCCTTGCTCACTTTGCCACTGGAGTCAAGCAAGCCAGGCTCAAGACAGCTGGAATGCCAGAAACCGGTCCTAGGAAGCTTGTTTCCGGTCCCGGGAAGGTATGGCTTGGCAGTTCGGGCTGGACTGTTCCCATGAAGCACAGGGTCAGCAGACTGATTTGCATATGGCCATGTCTGAACTAGGGTGGCAGAGTGGGCTAAAGAACAGTGATCGATTGAACCCAGATCTGTTGACTGGGTGTGAGCGTTTGATTCGTTCAGACGCTTCGTCTATCACCATCCTCTTTTGTACCGCTTTGTTCACCATAAGTTGCCTGGGTATGCTCAGACGTGATTCCCTTGCTCACTTTGCCATTGGATTCAAGCAAGCCTGGCTGAAGGCGGCTGGAATGCCAGAAACCGGTCCTAGGAAGCTTGTTTCCGGTCCTGGGAAGGCATGGCTTGGCAGTTCGGGCTGGACTGTTCCCATGAGGCACAGGGTCAGACTGATTTGCATATGGCCATGTCTGAACTGAGGTGGCAGAGTGGGCTAAAGAACGGTGATGGATTAAACCCAGATCTGTTGACTGGGTGTGAGTGTTTGATTCGTTCAGATGCTCCGTCCATCACCACCCCCTTTTGTACCGCTTTGTTCGCCTTAAGTTGGCAAGCTATGCTCAGACGAGAGTCCCTTGCTCACTTTGACACTGGATTCAAGCAAGCCTGGCTGAAGACCACTGGATTGACAGAAACCGGTCCTAGGAAGCTTGTTTCCGGCCCAGGGAAAGCATGGCTTGGCAGTTCGGGCTGGACTGTTCCCAAGAGGCACAGGGTCAGACTGATTTGCATATGGCCATGGTTGAACTGGGATGGCAGAGTGGGCCAAAGAACAGTGACGGATTAAACCCAGATCTGTTGACCGGGTGTGAGTGTTTGCTTCGTTCACGGTCTCCCTCCATCACCACCCCCTTTTGTACCGCTTTGTTCGCCATAAGTTGGCAGGGTATGCTCAGACGTGAGTCCCTTGCTCACTTTGCCACTGGATTCAAGCAAGCCTGGCTGAAGACGGCTGGAATGCCAGAAACCGGTCCTAGGAAGCTTCTTTCCGGCCCAGGGAAGGCATGGCTTGGCAGTTCGGGCTGGACTGTTCCCAAAAGGAACAGGGTCAGACTGATTTGCATAGGGCCATGTCTGAACTGGGGTGGCACAGAGGGCTAAAGAACGGTGATGGATTAAACCCAGATCTGTTGACTGGGTGTGAGTGTTTGATTCGTTCAGACGCTCCGTCCATCACCACCCCCTTTTGTACCGCTTTGTTCGCCATAAGTTGGTAGGGTATGCTCAGACGTGAGTCCCTTGCTCACTTTGCCACTGGATTCAAGCAAGCCTGGCTGAAGAGAGCCGGAATGCCAGCAACCAGTCCTAGGGAGTTTGTTTCCGGTCCAGGGAAGGCATGGTTTGGCAGTTCGGGCTGGACTGTTCCCATGAGGCACAAGGTCAGACTGATTTGCATATGGCCATGTCTGAACTGGGTTGGCAGAGTGGGCTAAAGAACGGTGATGGATTAAACCCAGATATCTTGACTGGGTGTGTGTGTTTGATTCTTTCAGACGCTCCGTCCATCACCACCCCCTTTCGTACCGCTTTGTTCGCCAAAAGTTGGCAGGGTATGCTCAGACGTGAGTCCCTTGCTCACTTTGCCACTGGATTCAAGCAAGCCTGGCTGAAGACAGCTGAAATGCCAGAAACCGGTCCTAGGAAGCTTGTTTCCGGTCAAGGGAAGGTATGGCTTGGCAGTTCGGGATGGACTGTTCCCATGAGGCACAGGGTCAGACTGATTTGCATATGGCCATGTTTGAACTGGGATGGCAGGGTGGGCTAAAGAAAGGTGATGGATTAAACCCAGATCTGTTGACTGGGTGTGAGTGTTGATTCGTTCAGACGCTCCATCCAACACCACCCCCTTTGTTCGCCATAAGTTGGCAGGGTATGCTCAGACGTGAGTCCCTTGCTCACTTTGCCACTGGAGCCAAGCAAGTCTGGCTGAAGACGGCTGGAATGCCAGAAACCGGTCCTAGGAAGCTTGTATCTGGTCCAGGGAAGGCATGGCTTGGCAGTTCGGGCTGGACTGTTCCCATGAGGAACAGGGTCAGACTGATTTGCATATGGCCATGTCTGAACTGGGGTGGCAGAGTGGGCTAAAGAACGGTGATGGATTAAACCCAGATCTGTTGACTGGGTGTGAGTGTTTGATTCGTTCAGAGTCTCCCTCCATCACCACCCCCTTTTGTACCGCTTTGTTCGCCATAAGTTGGCAGGGTATGCTCAGACGTGAGTCCCTTGCTCACTTTGCCACTGGATTCAAGCAAGCCTGGCTGAAGACGGCTGGAATGCCAGAAACCGGTCCTAGGAAGCTTCTTTCCGGCCCAGGGAAGGCATGGCTTGGCAGTTCGGGCTGGACTGTTCCCAAAAGGAACAGGGTCAGACTGATTTGCATATGGCCATGTCTGAACTGGGGTGGCACAGAGGGCTAAAGAACGGTGATGGATTAAACCCAGATCTGTTGACTGGGTGTGAGTGTTTGATTCGTTCAGACGCTCCGTCCATCACCACCCCCTTTTGTACCGCTTTGTTCGCCATAAGTTGGTAGGGTATGCTCAGACGTGAGTCCCTTGCTCACTTTGCCACTGGATTCAAGCAAGCCTGGCTGAAGAGAGCCGGAATGCCAGCAACCAGTCCTAGGAAGTTTGTTTCCGGTCCAGGGAAGGCATGGTTTGGCAGTTCGGGCTGGACTGTTCCCATGAGGCACAAGGTCTGACTGATTTGCATATGGCCATGTCTGAACTGGGTTGGCAGAGTGGGCTAAAGAACGGTGATGGATTAAACCCAGATATGTTGACTGGGTGTGTGTGTTTGATTCTTTCAGACGCTCCGTCCATCACCACCCCCTTTCGTACCGCTTTGTTCGCCAAAAGTTGGCAGGATATGCTCAGACGTGAGTCCCTTGCTCACTTTGCCACTGGATTCAAGCAAGCCTGGCTGAAGACAGCTGAAATGCCAGAAACCGGTCCTAGGAAGCTTGTTTCCGGTCAAGGGAAGGTATGGCTTGGCAGTTCGGGATGGACTGTTCCCATGAGGCACAGGGTCAGACTGATTTGCATATGGCCATGTTTGAACTGGGATGGCAGGGTGGGCTAAAGAAAGGTGATGGATTAAACCCAGATCTGTTGACTGGGTGTGAGTGTTGATTCATTCAGACGCTCCATCCAACACCACCCCCTTTGTTCGCCATAAGTTGGCAGGGTATGCTCAGACTTGAGTCCCTTGCTCACTTTGCCACTGGAGCCAAGCAAGTCTGGCTGAAGACGGCTGGAATGCCAGAAACCGGTCCTAGGAAGCTTGTATCTGGTCCAGGGAAGGCATGGCTTGGCAGTTCGGGCTGGACTGTTCCCATGAGGAACAGGGTCAGACTGATTTGCATATGGCCATGTCTGAACTGGGGTGGCAGAGTGGGCTAAAGAACGGTGATGGATTAAACCCAGATCTGTTGACTGGGTGTGAGTGTTTGATTTGTTCAGACGCTCCGTCCATCACCACCCCCTTTTATACCGCTTTGTTCGCCATAAGTTGGCAGGGTATGCTCAGACGTGAGTCCCTTGCTCACTTTGCCACTGGATTCAAGCAAGCCTGGCTGAAGACGGCCGGAATGCCAGCAACCCGTCCTAGGAAGTTTGTTTCCGGTCCAGGGAAGGCATGGTTTGGCAGTTCGGGCTGGACTGTTCCCATGAGGCACAAGGTCAGACTGATTTGCATATGGCCATATCTGCACTGGGGTGGCACAGTGGGCTAAAGAACGGTGATTGATTAAACCCAGATCTGTTGACTGGGTGTGTGTGTTTGATTTGTTCAGACGCTCCGTCCATCACCACCCCCTTTCGTACCGCTTTGTTCGCCATAAGTTTGCACGGTATGCTCAGACGTGAGTCCCTTGCTCACTTTGCCACTGGATTCAAGCAAGCCTGGCTGAAGACGGCCGGAATGGCAGCAACCAGTCCTAGGAAGCTTGTTTCCGGTCCCGGGAAGGCATGGCTTGGCAGTTCGGGCTGGACTGTTCCCATGAGGCACAGGGTCAGACTGATTTGCATATGGCCATGTCTGAACTGGGGTGGCAGAGTGGGCTAAAGAACGGTGATGGATTAAAACCAGATCTGTTGACTGGGTGTGAGTGTTTGATTCGTTCAGATGCTCCGTCCATCACCACCCCCTTTTGTACCGCTTTGTTCGCCATAAGTTGGCAAGCTATGCTCAGACAAGAGTCCCTTGCTCACTTTGACACTGGATTCAAGCAAGCCTGGCTGAAGATGGCTGGAATGCCAGAAACCGGTCCTAGGAAGCTTGTTTCCCGCCCAGGGAAGGCATGGCTTGGCAGTTCGGGCTGGACTGTTCCCAAGAGGCACAGGGTCAGACTGATTTGCATATGGCCATGGATGAACTGGGATGGCAGAGTGGGCCAAAGAACAGTGACGGATTAAACCCAGATCTGTTGACTGGGTGTGAGTGTTTGCTTCATTCAGAGTCTCCCTCCATCACCACCCCCTTTTGTACCGCTTTGTTCGCCATAAGTTGGCAGGATATGCTCAGACGTTAGTCCCTTGCTCACTTTGCCACTGGATTCAAGCAAGCCTGGCTGAAGATGGCTGGAATGCCAGAAACCGGTCCTAGGAAGCTTGTTTCCCGCCCAGGGAAGGCATGGCTTGGCAGTTCGGGCTGGACTGTTCCCATGAGGAACAGGGTCAGACTGATTTGCACATGGCCATGTCTGAACTGGGGTGGCACAGAGGGATAAAGAACGGTGATGGATTAAACCCAGATCTGTTGACTGGGTGTGAGTGTTTGATTCGTTCAGACGCTCCGTCCATCACCACCCCCTTTTGTACCGCTTTGTTCGCCATAAGTTGGCAGGGTATGCTCAGACGTGAGTCCCTTGGTCACTTTGCCACTGGATTCAAGCAAGCCTGGCTGAAGAGAGCCGGAATGCCAGCAACCAGTCCTAGGAAGTTTGTTTCCGGTCCAGGGAAGGCATGGTATGGCAGTTCGGGCTGGACTGTTCCCATGAGGCACAAGGTCAGACTGATTTGCATATGGCCATGTCTGAACTGGGTTGGCAGAGTGGGCTAAAGAACGGTGATGGATTAAACCCAGATATGTTGACTGGGTGTGTGTGTTTGATTCTTTCAGACGCTCCGTCCATCACCACCCCCTTTCGTACCGCTTTGTTCGCCAAAAGTTGGCAGGGTATGCACAGACGTGAGTCCCTTGCTCACTTTGCCACTGGATTCAAGCAAGCCTGGCTGAAGACGGCTGGAATGCCAGAAACCGGTCCTAGGAAGCTTGTTTCCGGTAAAGGGAAGGTATGGCTTGGCAGTTCGGGATGGACTGTTCCCATGAGGCACAGGGTCAGACTGATTTGCATATGGCCATGTTTGACATGGGATGGCAGAGTGGGCTAAAGAAAGGTGATGGATTAAACCCAGATCTGTTGACTGGGTGTGAGTGTTGATTCGTTCAGACGCTCCATCCAACACCACCCCCTTTTGTACCGCTTTGTTCGCCATAAGTTGGCAGGGTATGCTCAGACGTGAGTCCCTTGCTCACTTTGCCACTGGAGCCAAGCAAGCCTGGCTGAAGACGGCTGGAATGCCAGAAACCGGTCCTAGGAAGCTTGTTTCTGGTCCAGGGAAGGCATGGCTTGGCAGTTCGGGCTGGACTGTTCCCATGAGGAACAGGGTCAGACTGATTTGCATATGGCCATGTCTGAACTGGGGTGGCAGAGTGGGCTAAAGAACGGTGATGGATTAAACCCAGATCTGTTGACTGGGTGTGAGTGTTTGATTCGTTCAGAGTCTCCCCCCATCACCACCCCCTTTTGTACCGCTTTGTTCGCCATAAGTTGGCAGGGTATGCTCTGACGTGAGTCCCTTGCTCACTTTGCCACTGGATTCAAGCAAGCCTGGCTGAAGACGGCCGGAATGCGAGCAACCAGTCCTAGGAAGTTTGTTTCCGGTCCAGGGAAGGCATGGTTTGGCAGTTCGGGCTGGACTGTTCCCATGAGGCACAAGGTCAGAGTGATTTGCATATGGCCATGTCTGAACTGGGGTGGCAGAGTGGGCTAAAGTATGGTGATTGATTAAACCCAGATCTGTTGACTGGGTGTGTGTGTTTGATTTGTTCAGACGCTCCGTCCATCACCACCCCCTTTCGTACCGCTTTGTTCGCCATAAGTTGGCACGGTATGCTCAGACGTGAGTCCCTTGCTCACTTTGCCACTGGATTCAAGCAAGCCTGGCTGAAGACGGCCGGAATGCCAGCAACCAGTCCTAGTAAGCTTGTTTCCAGTCCAGGGAAGGCATGGTTTGGCAGTTTCGGCTGGACTGTTCCCATGAGGCACAAGGTCAGACTGATTTGCATATGGCCATGTCTGAACTGGGGTGGCAAGTCAGATAAAGAAAGGTGATGGATTAAACCCAGATCTGTTGACTGGGGTGTGAGTGTTTGATTCGTTCAGATGCTCCCGTCCATCACCACCCCCATTTGTACCGCTTTGTTCGCCATAAGTTGGCAGGGTATGCTCAGACGTGAGTCCCTTGCTCACTTTGCCACTGGATTCAAGCAAGCCTGGATGAAGACGTCAGGAATGCCAGAAACCGGTCCTAGGAAGCTTGTTTCCGGTCCAGGGAATGCATGGCTTGGCAGTTCGGGCTGGACTGTTCCCATGAAGCACAGGGTCAGACTGATTTCCATATGGCCATGTCTGAACTGGGGTGGCAGAGTGGGCTAAAGAACAGTGATCGATTGAACCCAGATCTGTTGACTGGGTGTGAGCGTTTGATTCGTTCAGACGCTTCGTCTATCACCATCCTCTTTTGTACCGCTTTGTTCACCATAAGTTGCCTGGGTATGCTCAGACGTGATTACCTTGCTCACTTTGCCACTGGATTCAATCAAGCCTGGCTGAAGGCGGCTGGAATGCCAGAAACCGGTCCTAGGAAGCTTGTTTCCGGTCCTGGGAAGGCATGGCTTGGCAGTTCGGGCTGGACTGTTCCCATGAGGCACAGGGTCAGACTGATTTGCATATGGACATGTCTGAACTGGGGTGGCAGAGTGGGCTAAAGAACGGTGGTGGATTAAACCCAGATCTGTTGACTGGGTGTGAGTGTTTGATTCGTTCAGATGCTCCGTCTATCACCACCCCCTTTTGTACCGCTTTGTTCGCTTTAAGTTGGCAAGCTATGCTCAGACGAGAGTCCCTTGCTCACTTTGACACTGGATTCAAGCAAGCCTGGCTGAAGACGACTGGATTGACAGAAACCGGTCCTAGGAAGCTTGTTTCCGGCCCAGGGAAGGCATGGCCTGGCAGTTCGGGCTGGACTGTTCCCATGAGGCACAAGGTCAGCCTGATTTGCATATGGCCATGTCTGAACTGGGGTGGCAAGTCAGATAAAGAAAGGTGATGGATTAAACCCAGATCTGTTGACTGGGTGTGAGTGTTTGATTCGTTCAGATGCTCCCGTCCATCACCACCCCCATTTGTACCGCTTTGTTCGCCATAAGTTGGCAGGGTATGCTCAGACGTGAGTCCCTTGCTCACTTTGCCACTGGATTCAAGCAAGCCTGGATGAAGACGTCAGGAATGCCAGAAACCGGTCCTAGGAAGCTTGTTTCCGGTCCAGGGAATGCATGGCTTGGCAGTTCGGGCTGGACTGTTCCCATGAAGCACAGGGTCAGACTGATTTGCATATGGCCATGTCTGAACTGGGGTGGCAGAGTGGGCTAAAGAACCGTGATCGATTGAACCCAGATCTGTTGACTGGGTGTGAGCGTTTGATTCGTTCAGATGCTTCGTCTATCACCATCCTCTTTTGTTCCGCTTTGTTCACCATAAGTTGCCTGGGTATGCTCAGACGTGATTACCTTGCTCACTTTGCCACTGGATTCAAGCAAGCCTGGCTGAAGGCGGCTGGAATGCCAGAAACCGGTCCTAGGAAGCTTGTTTCCGGTCCCGAGAAGGCATGGCTTGGCAGTTTGGGCTGGACTGTTCCCATGAGGCACAGGGTCAGACTGATTTGCATATGGCCATGTCTGAACTGGAGTGGCAGAGTGGGCTAAAGAACAGTGATGGATTAAACCCAGATCTGTTGACTGGGTGTGAGTGTTTGATTAGTTCAGATGCTCCGTCCATCACCACCCCCTTTTGTACCGCTTTGTTCACCATAGGTTGGCAGGCTATGCTCAGACGTGAGTCCCTTGCTCACTTTGACACTGGATTCAAGCAAGCCTGGCTGAAGAAGACTGGATTGACAGAAACCGGTCCTAGAAAGCTTGTTTCCGGCCCAGGGAAGGCATGGCTTGGCAGTTCGGGCTGGGCTGTTCCCAAGAGGCACAGGGTCAGACTGATTTGCATATGGTCATGGTTGAACTGGCCTGGACCGCGCCCAGCGCCAGAACCCCTGGCGCCCGCAGAGGCCACCCCACCCACCGGACCTACGATGCCGCCACCCTCAACGCACGCAACACCGGCTAAACCCCCGGATGCTACCAAGCCACCCTGAGACGCACCCACGGACCCTTCACCTGCCAGTCTTGCAAGTTCTCCTGCATCCGGACCTGCACTGCACCCACCAAGCCGACCCCCAGCAACAACCGCCTCAAGTGCATCCTGCTCAACACCGCTCCTTCCACAGACACGCCGTGGAGCTTTGGAACCACCTCGACTCGACACCCCCCACACGTCGCCTTCCTCACGGAAACATGGATGAATGCCTCCTCAGCGCCCGACACCGCCATCGCCATCCCGGACGGATACAAGATCACCCGGAGGGACCGCGTCAACCAGACGGGAGGAGGCAATGCCATCGTCCACAAGAACACCATCCGCATCACGACTAACTCCGACGACACCCTCACAGCCGCCGAACACCTGCACTTCCAGATCCACACCGACCCCAAGACCACCATCAGAGGCACCCTCATCTACAGACCCCCGGGACCACGCACACAATTCAGCGAAGACATTGCCGGCTTCATCAGCCCGCACGCCCTCCCCTCCGCTGACTACATCCTCCTCGGGGACCTCAACTTCCACCTGGAGAACAACAATGACCGTAACACCACCACCCTGCTGGACAACCTCACCAACCTCGGACTCAAGCATCTGGTGACCACCCCTACCCACTACGCCGGCCACACGCTCGACCCCGTCTTCTCCTCCAGCAAGGACATCTCCTTCAGCCACACCACCGGACTCCACTGGACGGACCACAGCTGCATCCACTTCAGCTTCAGAAGGACCACGATCCACCACCACCAGCATCAGGTTCCCCGCAGAAGCTGGAACAAGATCACAGCCGACCAGCTCGCCGCATCCCTGAACAAGAACCCTCCCGCCAGCTCAGCGAACCCCAACCATGCCGCCGACAACCTCACGAGGTGGATCAGCAACTGCGCAGACGACCTCGCACCACTGAGGACCCCTCCCAGCAGACCCGGCAGCAAGAAAGCCTCCTGGTTCACCGACGAACTCAAGAGCTCCAAGAAGAACTGCAGAGCCCTCGAGAAAGCCTGGCGCAGAGTCCCGACTCCAGACAACATGACCACCCTCAAGCTCGCCACTCGAAAACACCACCAACTGATCCACACCACCAAGAAAACTGCATTCAAGGAACGACTGGACAACAACGCCCACAACAGCAAGGAACTCTTCTGCATCTAGCTTAGGACACTCCCGCGCCGCACGGCCACCAGCTGCTGCGTGTGCCTCCCGCCACCCGCCTGCCTCGCTGACCCTGCCGCCGCCGTCTGACCACGCCCGCCACCGAGCGGCGTGGTCTCCTGCGGTCGGGACATCTAGCGCTGTGTTCGCTGTTGTTGCCTTTTTAGGCTCCTGTGCCCCGTACTTATCCTGCTGTGTGCCCCTTTGCTGTAACTGATATTGTCTTTTGTTTGTATTGTATTTGTCATCACCTGTCCCCCTGTACTCGCTCCCCCGGTTTCCTCCCGCCCCGCTCCACGCTTCCCGCCTCCGTTGTTTAGCCACGCCCCCTTTCTTTCTGTGCCCTCCCCGCTCCCGCCTCCCAGCTGCTCCGCCCTCCCTCGCACTTGGCCATATATGGCGACCGTGCGACACAGGTGAGTGTGACCTAGCTTAGGACACCCCCGCGCCGCACGGCCACCAGCTGCTGCGTGTGCCTCCCGCCACCCGCCTGCCTCGCTGACGCTGCCGCCGCCGTCTGACCACGCCCCCTGCCACCGAGCGGCGTGGTCTCCTGCGGTCGGGACATCTAGTGCTGTGTTCGCTGTTGTTGCCTTTTTAGGCTCCTGTGCCTCGTATTTATCCTGCTGTGTGCCCCTTTGCTGTAACTGATATTGTCTTTTGTTTGTGTTGTATTTGTCATCGCCTGTCCCCCTGTACTCGCTCCCCCGGTTTCCTCCCGCCCCGCTCCCCGCTTCCCACCTCCGTTGTTTAGCCACGCCCCTTTCTTTCTGTGTCCTCCCCGCTCCCGCCTCCCAGCTGCTCCGCCCTCCCTCGCACTTGGCCATATATGGCAACAGTGCGACGCAGGTGAGTGTGACCTAGCTTAGGACACCCCCGCGCCGCACCGCCAGCCGCTGCTGCGTGTGCCTCCCGCCGCCCGCCTGCCTCGCTGACCCTGCCGCCGCCGTCTGACCACGCCCCCTGCCACCGAGCGGCGTGGTCTCCTGCAGTCGGGACATCTAGTGCTGTGTTCGCTGTTGTTGCCTTTTTAGGCTCCTGTGCCCCGTATTTATCCTGCTGTGTGCCCCTTTGCTGTAACTGATATTGTCTTTTGTTTGTATTGTATTTGTCATCGCCTGTCCCCCTGTCCTCGCTCCCCCGGTTTCCTCCCACCCCGCTCCCCGCTTCCCGCCTCTGTTGTTTAGCCACGCCCCCTTTCTTTCTGTGCCCTCCCCGCTTCCGCCTCCCAGCTGCTCCGCCCTCCCTCACACTTCGCCATATATGGCGACCGTGCGAACGCACAGAGGTCACGCGCAGCGGGAGCGCCGATTGTGCGCCAAAGGCGCGCCAAAGGTAAGCCCGTCTGCGCCCGTCTGCGCCTGGACAGCGCCAGGACCCCTGGCCCCCGCAGACCCCTGCCCACCTGCCGGACGTACAACGCCGCCACCCTCAATGCACTCAACGCCGGCCGAGTCCCGGGCTGCTACCGAGCCACCCCGAGACGCACCCACGGACCCTTCTGCTGCAACGCCTGCAAGTTCACCTGCATCCGGACCTGCACCACTCCAGCAGTGCCCAGGACCTCGACGAGCAACAGCAGCAGCCACCTGAGATGCATCCTGCTCAACACCCGCTCCGTCCACAGGCACGCCATCGAGATCTGGAACCTACTCGACACCACAGCCCCAGACGTCGCCTTCTTCACGGAAACCTGGATGAACACCTCCTCCGTGCCTGACATCGCCATCGCCATCCCAGACGGCTACAAGATCATCCGAAGGGACCCCATCAACCACACCGGAGGAGGCATCGCCATCATCCACAAGAACACCATCCACATCACGACCAACACCGATGACACCCTCGCTACCTCCGAGCACCTGCACTTCCAAGTCCACATCAACCCCAAGACCACCCTCAGAGGCACCCTCATCTACAGACCCCCTGGACAATGCACACAATTCAGCGAAGACATCGCCCACTTCATCAGCCCGCACGCCCTCTGCTCCGCTGACTACATCCTCCTAGGGGACCTCAACTTCCACCTGGAGAACAACAACGACCGCAATACCACCACCCTGCTGGACAACCTCGCCAACCTGGGACTCAAGCAACTGGTGACCACCCCCACCCACTACGTCGGACACACACTTGACCCCGTCTTCTCATCCAGCAAGGACATCGCCTTCAGCCACGCCACCGGACTCCACTGGACGGACCACAGCTGCGTCCACTTCAGCTTCGCAAGGACCACGATCCACCACCACCAGCAACAGGCTGCACGAAGGAACTGGAACAAGATCACAGCCGACCAGCTCGTGTCCTCCCTGAGCACGAACCCTCCCACCAGCACAACGAACCCTAGCCAGGCGGCCACCAGCCTCACGAAGTGGATCAACGACTGCGCAGACGAGCTCGCCCCCCTGAGGACCCCGCCCAGCAGACCCGGCAGCAAGAAAGCCCCATGGTTCACCGACGAACTCAAGAGCTCCAAGAAGAACTGCCGAGCCCTCGAGAGAACCTGGCGCAGAGACCCAACACCGGACAACATGACTGCCCTCAAGCTCGCCACCCGGAAACACCACCAACTCATCCGCGCCACCAAGAAAACAGCATTCAAGGAACAACTGGACAACAACGCACACAACAGCAAAGAACTCTTCAACATCGTCAAAGAGCTCTCCAACCCCAACGCCGGAAACAACAACATCACCCCTTTGCAAGACCTCTGCAACTCCCTCGCCTCCTACTTCCACAACAAGATCGCGGACATACACAACAGCTTCAGCACTCAACCGACGAGCACCACGACCGAACCACCGCCCCCCACCACCACCCTCCGCGCCTAGACTCCGATCAGCACCGAAGACACCGTCCGCACGATGAACTCCATCCACTCCGGATCTCCGACCGACCCCTGCCCTCACCACGTCTTCAACAAGGCCGACGCTATCATCGCACCCCACCTGCGGGACATCATCAACACCTCCTTCAACACCGCTACCTTCCCGGAGAGCTGGAAGCACGCCGAACTCAGCGCTCTGCTCAAGAAGCCATCGGCTGACCCCACGACCTCAAGAACTACCGCCCCATCTCGCTGCTCCCGTTTCCTGCAAAAGTCATCGAGAAGACCGTCAACAAGCAGCTGGCCGCCTTCCTCGAGACGAACGGATCCCGCGACCCATCGCAGTCTGGATTCCGGGCCAACCACAGCACCGAGACCGCCCTGATCGCAGTCACCGATGACATCCGAGCGCTGCTCGACAACGGAGTAACAGCGGCCCTCATCCTCCTCGACCTCTCCGCGGCCTTCAACACTGTCTGCCATCGTACCCTAGTACAACGCCTCAGCAACGTCAGAGTCCAGGAGAAGGCACTGGAGTGGATCATCTCCTTCCTCGTCGGAAGAACACAGAGAGTCCGCCTCCCCCCGTTCAGATGTGAAGCCACCAAAGTCATCTGCGGCGTCCCTCAAGGCTCCTCGCTCAGTCCAACCCTCTTCAACATCTACATGAGCCCCCTCGCAGACATCGCACGCCAGCACAACCTCAACATCATCTCCTATGCCGACAACACCCAGCTGATCCTCTCCCTTACCAACGACCCCGCCACCGCCAGAGCCAACCTTCACGAAGGGATGAAAGAGGTAGCCGAATGGATGAAGAACAGCCGCCTGAAACTGAACTCAGACAAGACGGAAGTCCTCATCCTGGGATCCTCACCCTCCGCCTGGGACGACTCCTGGTGGCCCCCCGCCCTAGGCAGCGCACCCAAACCAACAGACCACGCACACAACCTGGGCTTCATCCTTGACTCCTCCCTCTCCATGACCAGACAAGTCAACGCCGTCTCCTCGTCGTGCTTCAATATCCTGCGCATGCTACGTAAGATCTTCCGGTGGATCCCCACCGAGACCAGGAAGACCGTCACCCAGGCCCTCGTCACCAGCCGTCTGGACTACGGCAACACACTCTAAGCCGGAACCACCACCAAACTCCAGAAGAGACTCCAGCGGATCCAGAACGCCTCAGCACAACTCATCCTGGACATCCCCCGTCGCAGCCACATCTCCGGACACCTGAGAGATCTGCATTGGCTCCCGGTCAACAAGAGAATCACCTTCCGTCTCCTCACCCACGCACACAAAGCCCTACACAGCCAAGGCCCAGGATACCTCAACAGCCGCCTCAACTTCTACGCTCCCAAACTCCAGCTTTGTTCGACCAGCCACGCCCTCGCCGCCGTCCCCCGCATCCGTAGAGCCACCACAGGGGGACCGTCCTTCTCCTACCTCGCCGCCAAGACATGGAACTCCCTCCCCACCCACCTCCGCCTGACCCAGGACCACCTCGCCTTCAGGAAGCAACTCAAGACCTGGTTGTTCGAGCAGTAGCAGACCCCCCCCCCCCAGCGCCTTGAGACCCTCTGGGTAAGTAGTGCACTATATAAATACGATGATGATTGATTGATTGCATTGTTAAAGAGCTCTCCAACCCCAGCGCCGGAAACAACGACATCACCCCATCGCAAGACCTCTGCAACTCGCTCGCCTCGTTCTTCCACAGCAAGATCGCAGACATACACAACAGCTTCAGCACACAGCCGACGCACCCACCAAGCGCACCAGCGCCCCCCCCACCACCACCCTCCACGCTCTGACCCCGATCAACACCATCCGCACGATGAACTCCATCCACTCCGGATCTCCAACCGACCCCTGCCCTCAACATGTCTTCAACAAGGCCGACTCCGTCATCGCACCCCATCTACGGGACACCATCAATGCCTCCTTTGACACCGCAACCTTCCTGGAGAGCTGGAAGCTTGCCAAACTCAGTGCCCTCCTGAAGAAACCAGCAGCAGACCCCACAGATCTCAAAAACTACCGCCCCATCTCTCTCCTCCCATTTCCGGCCAAAGTTATCGAGAAGACCGTCAACAGACAGCTGACCGCCTTCCTCGAGACAAACGGATCCCTCGACCACTTGCAGTCCGGATTCCGAGCCAACCACAGCACCGAGACCGCCCTCATCGCAGCCACTGATGACATCCGAGCCCTGCTCGACAACGGGGAAACAGCGGTCCTCATCCTCCTGGACCTCTCCGCGGCATTCGACACTGTCTGCCACCGCACCCTTGTACAGCGCCTCAACAACGTCGGAATCCAAGAGAAGGCACTGGAATGGATCATCTCCTTCCTCGCCGGAAGGACACAGAGAGTCCGCCTTCCCCCGTTCAGATCAGAAGCCACCGAAGTCAGCTGCTGCGTACCACAAGGATCATCACTCAGCCCCACGCTGTTCAACATCTACATGAGCCCCCTCGCGGCCATCGCACTCCAACACAACCTCAACATCCTCTACTACGCAGACGACACCCAGCTGATCCTCTCCCTCACCAACGACCCCGCCACCGCCAGAACCAACCTACGCGAAGGGATGAAAGATGTAGCCGAGTGGATAATGAACAGCCTCCTGAAACTGAACTCAGATAAGACAGAAGTCCTCATCCTGGGATCTTCGCCCTCCGCCTGGGACAACTCCTGGTGGCCCCCTGCCCTGGGCAGCGCACCCAAACCAACGGACCACGCACGCAACCTGGGCTTCATCCTGGACTCCTCTCTCTCGATGACCAGACAAGTCAACGCCGTCTCCTCGTCATGCTTCAACATCCTACGCATGCTACGGAAGATCTTCCGGTGGATCCCCACCGAAACCAGGAAGACGATCACCCAGGCCCTCGTCACCATCCGACTGGACTACGGCAACTCCTTCTACGCCAGTACCACCGCAAAACTCCAGAAAAGACTCCAGCGTATTCAGAACGCCTCAGCACGACTAATCCTGGACATCCCCGACTCAGCCACATCTCCACACACCTAAGAAACCTGCACTGGCTCCCCGTCAACAAGAGAATCATGTTCCGACTCCTCACCCACGCACACAAAGCTCTCCACAACCAAGGACCAAGATACCTCAACAACCGCCTGAACTTCTACACTCCCACCCGCCAGCTTCGATCGACCAGCCACGCCCTCGCCGCCGTCCCCCGCATCCGAAGAGCCACAACGGGAGGAAGATCCTTCTCCTACCTGGCCGCCAAGACGTGGAACTCCCTCCCCACCCACGTTCGCCTGACCCAAGACCTCCTCGCCTTCAGGAAGCAACTCAAGACCTGGCTGTTCGAACAGTAGAGGATGCCCCCCAAGCGCCTTGAGACCCTCCGGGTGAGTAGCGCGCTATGCAAATGCTTTGATTGATTGATTGATTGATTGAGTGTTTGATTCGTTCAGACGCTCCGTCCATCACCACCCCCTTTTGTACCGCTTTGTTCGCCATAAGTTGGCAGGGTATGCTCAGACGTGAGTCCCTTGCTCACTTTGCCACTGGATTCAAGCAAGCCTGGCTGAGGACGTATGGAATTCCAGAAACCGGTCCTAGGAAGCTTGTTTCCGGTCCAGGGAAGGCATGGCTTGGCAGTTCGGGCTGGACTGTTCCCATGAGGCACAGGGTCAGACTGATTTGCAAATTACCATGTCTGAAATGGAGTGGCAGAGTGGGCTAAACAACAGTGATGGATTAAACCCAGATCTGTTGACTGGGAGTGAGTGTTTGATTCGTTCAGACGCTCCGTCCATCACCACCCTTTTTTGTACCGTTTTGTTTGCCATAAGTTGGCAGAGTATGCTCAGACGAGAGTCCCTTGCTCACTTTGCCACTGGATTCAAGCAAGCCTGGCTGAAGACGGCTTAAATGCCAGAAACCGGTCCTAGGAAGCTTGTTTCCGGTCCAGGGAATTCATGGCTTGGCAGTTCAGGCTGGACTGGTCCCATGGGGCACAGGGTCAGACTGATTTGCATATGACCATGTCTGAACTGGGTTGGCAGAGTGGGCTAAAGAACGGTGATGGATAAAACCTAGATCTGTTGACTGGGTGTGAGTGTTTGACTCGTTCAGACGCTCCGTCCATCACCACAACCTTTTGTACCACTTTTTTCGCAATAAGTTGGAAGGGTATGCTCAGACGTGAGTCCCCTGCTCACTTTGCCACTGGATTCAATCAAGCCTGGCTGAAGACGGCTGGAATGCCAGAAACCGGTCCTAGGAAGCTTGTTTCCGGTCGAGGGAAGGCATGGCTTGGCAGTTCGGGCTGGACTGTTCCCATGAGGCACAGGGTCAGACTGATTTGCATATGGCCATGTCTGAACTGGGGTGGCAGAGTGGGCTAAAGAACGGTGATGGATTAAACCCAGATATGTTGACTGGGTGTGAGTTTTTGATTCGTTCAGACGCTCCATCCATCACCACCCTCTTTTGTACCGCTTTGTTCGCCATAAGTTGGAAGGGTATGCTCAGACTTGAGTCCCCTGCTCACTTTGCCAATGGATTCAAGCAAGCCTGCCTGAAGACGGCTGGAATGCCAGAAACCGGTCCTAGGAAGCTTTTTTCCAGTCGAGGGAAGCCATGGCTTGGCAATTCGGGCTGGACTGTTCCCATGAGGCACAGGGTCAGACTGATTTGCATATGGCCATGTCTGAACTGGGGTGGCAGAGTGGGCTAAAGAACGGTGAAGGATTAAACCCAGATCTGTTGACTGGGTGTGAGTGTTTGATTCATTCAGACGCTCCGTTCATCACCACCCCCTTTTGTACCACCATTAAAAGACAGCTCAATTCCACCAGCAGGACCATTCACACAATCAGGCGAAACCAGTGCACCACATAAATCTTTACCGTCTGCAACAACTTTTTTGTTACAGGCTCAGGATGCAAACCTTCCACCAACTTTGCCTCAAACAAAAAAAATCAAAACTGCCGCAAAACCAGGCGAGGAAAAGTGAGGCAAAAACCTACACAGCAAGACCAAACCCTGATCATCAACATCTCTTCTGCTACCCTCAAAAAACAACAAACCAAGTTGGTATTAAAAGGAATGTCATTTGTCCCAACTTCAGACACTACGAAACTAGAAACAAATGTCGCATTTTTTAAATTCATGCGCAAATTACGTCTAAACATTATTTCACTAATGTGTTGAACCCCAAACTGAAGACTTGAATGAACAATTTACGAGGTTTAAACCACCGAGCAAGTTTCAACCACCGGTTTCACACAAAATGTTAGATGCAATTGAAGAATTGGTTAAAAAGGATTTTTCCAAAATTAACTACAAACAAGCACAACATCAAAACATCAATAATCATGAAAGAAGGTTGATCAAATCTATAGCCAACAACACAGCACTAACATTCAAACCGGCTGATAAGGGCGGCGCACTTATCATGAGGGACACCACATACTACATATCCAAGGATTATTTCATGACAAACCAACTTTTGGGTATACTCGTGGAAAGAATTTACAGGAACATATTTCGCCACCTAAAAGCATACCTCAGACACAATACAAAGGCATGGGACGAAGCCATACCTGCATTCATTGCAGCAACATGATACTTGGTCAACACCTAACACACCCTCACTCAGGAAAAGTAATAAAATGACATCATTCAGCGGATTGTAACACAACTAATGTTGTGTATTGTTTGAAATTCCCTTGTGGTTTGATGTCCGTCGGTAAAACAGAACGCAAATTCAAACTGAGATTAACGGAACACAAAAGCACGATTCGTACACAAAGTACCATCTCCAGTGTAGCTACACATTGGCATGATTTCAAGCACAGCATTTCACAAATACGTAACCAGATCATTGAAGTAATACAACCTTTAAAGGGCATAGACAATCATAATAGATTGTTACAGAGAGCGGTTTACTGGATTGAACACTTGGGAACAACTTTTTCCAAAGGGATTAAATTAACGTATTGATTACAGTTGTTTTCTATGAAGTCGACAGTGTAAGAACAGCTTCAGGATTTACATCATTATCTGTATACAACGTGTGCATTACTCATGTGTATGACTTAGTGATATCTATATGAGGCAATTTGCATCAACAGATGACTTAAACTGTTCACAGATGAGGGTTTGATCTATATTTGTAACACCTCATGTAACATGTAGTCTGGTATACTTCTACCGTTATTATTTGCAGACCATGCATAAGGGTAAAATTTATGTCATTTGATCCACCATACAGGGTGTCATTGAGTCTGCGATAGACATTGCCTGCATCTATATGATTCAACTTGAACGCACTCTCTAGCCATATGATAATGTTAAAACCGGTTGACACAGTGACCATCCATTTCTAGTATCTGGATCACTATATTAGGCTATACACTTTATCCACACAGCATTCTAGCAGGAGGAACATGTCAACGCGTCATTGGTCACGACAGGCAAGTTCATTTATTTATTTTTTATATTTTTACATCACACATGGGAGAGCACAGAGGTTTTACACATAGGACCGATATGTCATTTTACATAACACATAGTCTTTCTAGATTTTGTCCTTTTGGTCCGCATACCACGGGTTTGGCATAGTGCACATATTTTCCTTTTTTCGTTATGTTGTAACTTTAGCAGCATTCACCGGAATTTTGCACATTTTCGCATAGTAAGTGTACGAAGGTGGATATCTGACTATATGGTTACCCCAACTTTTTGCCTAGTGTTTAGCTGGTTTTTGACTGAGTTTGCCTGGGATCCTGCTATTCAGGGCCCCAGGCTATCTGCTCTCTCTGTAAAGTGGACTCCATGTACTTTAGGTATATATCTAATTGGTTATTGGGTCACCTTGTGACCCTCTGTATAGTGTACCATAAGTACCCAAGGCATAGGTGCATCCAAGGCCTACCAGGGGCTGCAGCATGTATTATGCCACCCCTGGCTGGCCATCCAAATTGACGCAACTGGCTGATCAGTCAGCTGGGGCAAGGTCGTGTAATCACCCCTTGCTTAGGTATAGTATTCCTATACCTACCATTATATATAGACACATATATACCTATAAGTCACTCCTATGGCAGGCCTTAACAATCCTGGAGGCATAGTGCTTCGTTTTATGTGAGATGGTGCCCTAGCATGAGCTGAGCCTGTCTGTAGCTTTCGGAACCTTGTCCTTATAGCTGTTCTATGATATAGCCATACCATATACTCTTAAGTGCATTATAATCCTTGCTGTTATTGCTAACTTTGGTTTGGCTTTATCAAAACTTGTCGTGTAAGGTGTCATACGCTTTGGAATACTACCCCCGCCTTCCTGTTCTGGCAGCGGAGGTAGCATTCCACCCTTCAAGAGGGAGAAGACATGTAATTGTAGCTTTACCCGGTTAAAGTTAAACAGAGCCTCAGCATCACAAAAGGGATGCTGCTGCCACAGACACAAGTCTGACCTCCTGCTGCTGGATGAAACTCCGGCAGGGGAGGCCTGGACAATAGGTTTCCTGTCTTGACAGCCTGTAGTGTATTGGGGCAGGGTGGGTTGAATGAAATGAGACACTGCCTGGGGCACACAAGGTGCCCCATGCATAGCCCGGTTCAAACCAGTCGCTGGGGCACTCCAGCCCCAGCTCTGGCGCAAAACTGGACAAACGGAAAGGGGTGTAACCACCCCCTTCCCAGGTTCCACCCATAGGAGGGACCTAGCAGGTAATCCAGCCCCTTAGATTGATATAAAGCTAGGAGCTGAGTCTAGAGACTTTAGATTATCCTGAACTGAATCTCTGAAACGAAACTCTGGACCTTCGACATTCTACTGCAACTACAAGACTGAAGAATCACCCTTGTGGTCAAGGAGTGACCACCCTGTGCAAACAGGCACCACCAGTAACTTGCCAGTTTGCATTGTCGACACTCCAGCCGGATCCTGAAGACTTAGCGATGCAGCCTCTGGACTTCCAAACTTCTCTGACTTCGACCCACATCATCAGAAAAGCTGAGACCCATGGCAGACACGAGAGCCGTGGGACCGGACATCCTGCAGTACCTGCTTTTTGCTAACTATGCAGCTTCTAAGGCGTCCTCGAAGTTGTGCATTGGGGTTTGAGAAGCGCCAACCCCGAGCAGTAAGTGCACCGAAGCTCAGCCCTCCACACTCCACGAGTGCCGCGTGGGGCCTGTGTCTGCATTTCTCCTTGAAGCGTCTTTGCAGTTGCTAGCCCATTGGCTAGTGGCCCTCCTGAAGACATCCTTTTGAATCAACACTCCTTGCCTGGTTGCTCTGGGCTTGCTCCTGCTTTCCTGAAAGGGAAAGCTCTCCAGAC
Source organism: Lissotriton vulgaris (assembly GCF_964263255.1). Classification (NCBI taxonomy): domain Eukaryota; kingdom Metazoa; phylum Chordata; class Amphibia; order Caudata; family Salamandridae; genus Lissotriton; species Lissotriton vulgaris. The sequence continues at coordinate 1,313,079,193 of NC_141695.1, forward strand.
CTTGCTGGTCCGAACAGAAGACGATTTTCCTTTCCTGCATGGGCTGCCTTTGCCAAAGCTTGTTTACTCCAATCTGGAAGCTGACACCTCCAACAGGGAGATCCTTTGTGGGGCAGTCCGTATCCAGCTCCTTGTCATCGTTGACACCTCCTGGTCCACGTGGCTGCAGAGACAAGCTTCACTTCTTCACCTGATTGCATCTCGACATCACCTGTTTCCTTCCTGGTACCTTCCCGGTCACCGGCTAGTGACCCAGACTCTGTCCCCTCTGCTTTCAGGTTCTTCTCAACTCAGATCCACCCTTGGATCCACCCGGACATCTTCCTCCTGGTCGCCTGCAGCATCTTCTTGCAGCTCTCCATAGGATTAGACAACGAAACCCTACACAAAAGAACACCTATGCACCCGGCTTCCCTGGGTGATGTAACTCGAGAACTCTGGTGCTCCCGTGGGTAACAACTATCCAAGTGTCCTAGTTTAACTGGGTTTTCCCGTAGTCCACCCGGAAGTATTGAAATCAACTACTTTGTAAACTTTACGTTCCCATTAAACGTCTATAGTAACTTGCGTGTGTGTTTAGACACTGCACACATATCCTGTGGGTCTCCTACTTCCAGTCCTTTGGTTGTTCAGTGTAGCCCCAGCATTTTCCTAGGCCCTAGGCCTACTCACCTTTCCTTTAAGTGGTTCTTATACCACTTCTTTAGTATATGGTTCTTGAGGCCCCTAGGGCAGAATTGTATTTGTGCAACTTATAGTATGCCTATTGAGTAACTTGTACTGTATCTCGAACTCTGACCTCATAAAGAGTGCAGAGGGGTTGTGTTAGTATTAAATACATATATATTTGATATATACCTTGGGTGGTGTCCTTTCATTTGGTATTCAAGGAGTTATTATTGGTAAAACAATTGGCTTCACATGCTCTCTGGAGTGTTAGCCTAAGACTGCTTTGTCCATGCTACCACTAGGATAGCTGGTCTATAAGGTTGACTTTACAACCATCACCATAAGGGTTGTTTGGACTGGTGCAAGGTGCTCACTAGAATAGTGAACATAATATACCAGGCCAACTTCTCACAGTAAGGAGTCCTTTTTCGATCCCAACGTTTGGCGTAGGGATCGTTCCCTTTAGTCCGTCCTTCATATCTCTGTTCACTAGTCCTATTTCTATTGTGTCTACGGGCGCGCTACTCAAGGTTTCCAGTTCCTGCCCGGACCGGCTATATGTTTGGGAACACATCATTTATTGTGGCGTCCAGTTGGATAAGTCGCCATTGCCTCTATGACTGTATTTTAATTACATTTAGGCTCATGACAGAATCACCTCCATTCGTTCGTTTTTTCTATTACTGGCACCGGCTTGGATATTGACGAGCAGCCCCACCTGTTTTTTAACAGGTGCTTAAATCCACTACTCTTGGACATCTCTTGATAAAAACTTGATTAATATCGGTAAGCCACTTACACAGCCCAAACAACAGGTATCATTACCTCACGTTTTTCCTAGATTGCTGGTTACTTGGTGCTGTTTATTACTTTAGATTCCCCTAACCAGTCACTTCGTGTGATATCTTTCATCCAGACAGTTTTGATATAACCACAAGTAGGTACTTTTTTATGCACGGTCTTGTTACCGGTTATCACTGGCACATTTTGACGCGGTTTATCATTCATGCATGGGGGTCCACAGTCTTGCACATATTTCACATACATTGTTTTTCGTGAACTTTAGGAAAATCGTCACATCCACATACTGTGACTATCTGATCAACCTTGGCAGATTTTGGTTTGAACACACATATTCATCTATACATTCACCACTGTGCATGATGGATCAATTACATCAATTGTTGCATTTTCGAGTAATTTTCCACAAGCATGCTGGGCATGCATGGATCATCACAAAATAATTAGGCCATAGCATGTGTTATCTTTTGAAACAATCTTGTTGTTGAGATTACCTCCTATGTTTATTAAATACACATCTGTGTGTTATTGATTTGTTTTCAGATGTGCCCTTGAAGAAGGGACCAGGGGGTCCTGAAATGCATTGGGCTGATTTCCACAGATCTGCTTACTTTGGAATTATCGTTTAAATACAAATCAAAGTTTACCAGGAATTGATTTTGTAAATTGTGCAACTTGAAGTGGAAATGATATCCACATACAATTTAGGATTGTAATTCATATTGATGTATTACAGTGTACATGATGATGTTGAAAAGAATACAATTTCGAAAAGTATATAGCTGGTTTGAGTTTATGTACATATATATTTTGGATTGAAGAATTCTTTAATTTGTTTTGGCAATTGCTTTAGGTATAGTGCTACCCACACAGGGATCATTCCCTGTTCTCTCATAGAGTCTCAGAAGAGACAGATCTGGCTTGGGATCCAAAGCAAGATAAATGCCATTGGCGTCACCCAGCGCTCCATTGAGGACATTGATGCCAGATAAGGGAGTATATCTATATTCTGTCATTACAGGCGAGACATCTCGCAGTGCAGCAGAGGGGAGCAGAGGGAAGGCACCCAGGCCAGAGGGGAAACAACAGGAGGAGGAGCAGTCGCCTGCAGGGCACACAACCACCGCACCACCACCACCAACAACTTCTCCATCCCCACCATCACCACAGCTCCAGACCACACAGCTATCACCACCAACACCATCCCCACCGCCGCAATCAACACCACCACCACAGTCATGCAGGAGGCATTCCGTGGCCACCCTCAGCAGATGGAGGTGTCGGAGGAGGAGAGCACAGGGGGCCAACAGTCACCAGTGGTTGAGGACGGCAACATGGAAAGATCTGAGACACCATCAGAGCGCACCCACACATCCTCCAGATGCCGCAGGGCAAGGGCAGCCAGTCCTCCAATCTTGGACCAAAGTGACAGTGTGTTCGCTGGACTGGAAGGCAACATGCTGAAGGTCCAGTGCCTGCAATGGAGAGCGATGCTGTCAATGCAAAGGAAGATGTCACACAAGAATACGCACATGCACAGAATTGAAAAGGGAATCAGTGCAATAAACAACACCATGTCTGAGGGCATGAGTGATGTGGCGTCGGCTGTGAGGCACCTCTGCAGCAAGTTTGAGGAGGACCACCTGTCTAGACGCAGGGAGAGGCTGAGACTTGATGCATACACCAAGGGGGTGAACTGGCTGTCCACTGCTACCTCCCTCATGTGCAGACGGTCAATAGTCATGCAGGAGGAGATGGCACAGTATAGTAGGGATGAGGCTAGGGGGATGGTGACAATGACCTCAGCACTGGAACTGCTGCAAACTGAGAAGGTGGCCACTACAGGAGAGGGGGCGGGGTCAGTGAGGAGGCTACTAGCTGTAGTAGCATTACACCCTCTCCCACCGAGATCAGGAGGCACAGCGAACATCACAGTGCTGACCAGGAACATACTGGCAGTGCAGACAGTGGGGCCATGGAACGTGGCAGTGCAGCTCGTGGGAACAGGAAATAGAGCTAACCAGGATATGGTACTCATGAAATGGGTGACGTAACCCATGTCTGTATGGATGCTGGTTTTGATCTTGGTGGTGTGCTTTGATAATTAAACACCATCAGACAAATACAGTAACTGGCAATGTCTCCTTACTGACTCAGAAATAGTTGTGTGTTATCTCAGCCCGTCTGTGTCTCCCATCTGGTGCTACTGCCACACCAGCAGCGCAGGGCTCTGGCTGTGGATTGTCCTCACCCTCGTCCTCAGAGTCAGTTAGTTCCACTGCTGTTCCTTTCTTTGTGGCAAGGTTATGTAGCATTGCACATGTTGCTATTATTTTGGAGCAGATGATGGGGTGGGACTGACGTGCACCTCGACTTTTGTGGAGGCAAAGGAACCTGCTTTTTAGTTGTCCAAAGGTGCACTCCACAAAGTTGCGTGTGCTTTTATGTGCCACATTGGATCTCCTCTCCCTTGGGGGTGGATGGGTTGAAATATGGTGTTGGTAGGAAAGACCGGAGGGCATATGCGCTGTGCCCTAAATGTAAAAGAAAGTGCCATTAATTTGTGTCACCATTACGTTAATTCAAGGTATACATCAGGGAGTGTCACATTGATTTCACACTAGTAGGTATCCTTCTCTGAATTTACCAGCAGCCAGACGGGTATAGATCCCACTGTTCCTGAATATGTAGGAGTCGTGGGCACTTCCTGGGAATTTAGCAACAATGTCAGTGATGCTGAAGTTTGCATCACATATCACCTGCTCGTTGATGGAGTGAGTGGATTTGCGGTTGCAGTAAATGTATTCTGTAGCTGCTGGTGGGCAGATTGGTATGTGGGTCCCATCGATGCAGCCTATTATGTGTGGGAACTGTGCCTTTTGGTAGTAAACAGCTTGGTCTTCTGCAGCTCCACCTGTGTGCTGGGGAAGCGTAGGTAATGATGCATTCTGTCCATCATGGCGTCCAGGAAGGTGTTGTAAAAATGGGATAGGCAGCTCTGTGATACACCACCTGCTGCAGCTATCAAACCCTGGTAACTTTCTGATGTTAGGAGGTGCAGACAACAGAGCACCTGTACATGGGTCTGTGTTGCGTGCACCCTTGGTGTCTGATGCTCCAGGTATGGTTCCAGGTCCCGTATCAGGTCAAGGATGGTGTATGGGTGTAGCCTGTACCTGTCATGGATTTCTGGCTCAGTCAATTGGAACAGTCTGTACACACGCTCTTCCCGTCTCAAAAACCTCACTCCTGCTGCTCGCAAACGTAGCAGCTTTGCTATGTTATGTTATGTTAATTGGGTTCTTCTATAGCACAACGGCTACTCCAGTCGGAGTGTCCCGGCGCTTTGGCGAAGAAGTCCTTTAATGGAAAGGAAACATAACTGCAAAAAAGGAACAGCGAAATTAACTAGTAAAAAGCCAAGTTTTTAATGCCTTTCTAAAAGACAACAGACTGGGGGCCTGTCTAAGAACAATAGGAAGTTCGTTCCAAGCGCGCGGGGCCAGGTAGTGGAAAGAACGCCCCCCTTGTCTGGTTCGCTTGATGGATGGAACAACCATTTTAGACAAGGAGGCAGATCGCAGAGTTCTGCTCGGATTGTAAAGAGCAAGGCGCTTTCTAATATACCTAGGGCCAGAATCATGAAGGGCCTTGTAGGTTAGCGTCAGGCTTTTGAAGAGAACCCTCTTGGCTATAGGGAGCCAGTGCAGTTCCTTCAACAAGTTAGAAGCACTAGCTCGTCTAGGGAGTCCATAAATAGCCCTGGCGGCTGAATTTTGGACTACCTGAAGTCTCCTTACGAGATATTTTGGGAGTCCTAGATAGAGGGCATTTGCATAGTCCAAATGCGACCCGACAAGTGCTTGGACAATGACCCTTCGATGGTTCACAGAAATCATGGGGAGAAATTTCCTGAGCATCCGCAGGATTCCAAAGCATTTCCCCGAAAGACAGGCTATTTGAGGCCCAAAGGTTAGCTCATTGTCAACAATAATACCTAGGTTTTTAGCCTTGGTACTTGCATTAGCAGGAGGAAACAGGTCTTGAGGCCACCAACTTTTCCAATTTGGTTCAGAGACACAGCCGAAAAAAAGCAGCTCCGATTTATCGGAGTTGCATTTCAAGCCGTGTCTCTTGAACCAATCAAAGACTGCTTCTAAGCAACCTCTGATACGGATCCCATCGAACACCTCGTTCTTGTTATAAGTAAACAAGAGCTGGGTGTCGTCAGCGTAAGACACGATCTGAGCGCCAAACGACTCCGCAACCTCTGCAAGGGGGGCCATAAAGATGTTAAAAAGCAGGGGGCTAAGAATAGACCCCTGAGGGACCCCCACTTCCAGGGTTGCCATAGCTGCGGAGTGAGGTGGCGCCCAGATCGTTTGTCGATGGCTGGCTAGAAATGATTTAAGCCAGTTCCACACCGTCCCCCTGAGGCCACAATCCCAGAGTCGAGTTAGGAGGGTATCATGGGGAACGGTGTCGAACGCCGCCGGCAGGTCTAACATGACCAACATGGCCTTTCCTCCAGTATCTAAAACCTCTCTGATGGCGGTGGTGACTTCAAGTAGCGCGGTCTCTGTGCTATAATTCGCACGAAACCCAGATTGAGTAGTGTGCAACAAGTTGTTATTCTCGATGAAGTCAGAGATAGATCTGTGCACGTGTCTTTCCGCCACCTTCGCCAGAGCGGGGAGGAGAGAAATAGGCCTATAGTTGGCGTGTATGATGGGATCCAAAGTTGGTTTTCTTATTAGTGGAAGGATGAGGGCGCTCTTCCAAGCCTGAGGGACTATGCCAGAAGACAATGAGGAATTAAGAATGGAATTAATGGGGCCGTTTAGCACAGGGGCTATTTTGTTGAGGCAAGAGACCGGGCAGAGATCTAAAGGAGAGCCCGATTTCAAGCCTGTCAGATGGTCTAATGAGGCAGCAAGGCTTAGCTGTGGGAATTCCCAGAGGGTGGGTTGTGAGGAGGAAGGGGCATCAAGATCAGCGGCCTGAGGCTGTTTGGAATAGGTAGCAAGAGAGGCTTGGATAGATGTTATTTTGTCTACAAAATAATGTGCGAGTTCTTTCAGCCAAAGTTCTGAGTGAGACTGAGCAGAGATGCCTAGGGATGGAGAAGTGAAGTCTTTAACAATTTTAAAAATTTCCTTACAGGAATTATCAGATTCGTCTATCCGACGTTCAAGATAGGATTTTTTTCCACTCCAAATCATCTTGTGGTAGGATCTAGTTAGGTTTTTAAACTTTTCTTACTCAAGAGGATTGTAGTCTTTCCTCCAGGTTCTTTCTGCTCTCTTGCAGTTTTGACGGGCTTCTCTAAGCTGAGATGTGAACCAAGGAGCGGAAGGACGTTTGTTTCCGGGTTTGGCGGCTTTCTCGGGCACGAGATCCGCCAATATAGTTGTGAGCCATTCCGTGTAAAGAGCTAGATCAGTTTCCACATTACCTAACAAAGTGCAAGGTGAACGTGCCATGGCCTGTAGTAGCGTCTCATTAGATAGCAGATGAAAAGGCCTGGAAAGACGCTTAGCAGAGGTAGTGGGATTAGATCTAGGGGAAGGGGCGCTTGATAGGCTAAAAGTAATTAGGTAATGATCCGACCATAATACCGGTTGAGGAGCAAGTACGTTAATCGGAACGGTGGAAAAAACTTGGTCCAAAATATGGCCCTTATTGTGCGTAGAGTCATGGATGAAAGGTGTGAGTCCTAAAGTTGCTGTGACCTCCATTAGTTTCATTGTATCAGGATTAGTAGACAATGTTCAGATTTAAGACATGGAACTGAAAGTGCTACCTGTAGTTCATCCAGGAAAGAGCCTAATGGACCGGGAGTTCGATATGCAAGAATACCGGTGCATGCATGATGGGGAGACAAATGAAGAGTGAAGCCGAGTGCCTCGGTATCCTGAATATTGTCTATCGGGAATGTAGTGCAGTGCAGCTGGTTGTTAACTATAATAGCCACACCACCCCCGCGCCCAGATGTTCTATCCCTCCTGATGATGGAGTAATTAGGTGGGATGGCGTTGACTAAGTCAGGGGCCGAGGTATCACTAAGCCATGTCTCAGTGAGAAAAAGGCAGGATATATCGGAATTATCGAGCAAATTCCATATATCTAGCGCGTGAATGCCTAGAGAACGTGTATTAAGAAGTAGGCAGGTGGTAATGATCGGAGGATGAGTCAGTTTTGGTTTGTGATATATAGGAGCGCGCCAACCACAGACATTGCAACCTTTTCTAAGGAGACGACGGCCCGGAAAAACAGAGTGGCAGCGACCTACCGGAGGACGGAGATTAGAGAGGGTCTCTGACGAATAAGAGAGACACATAGCTAACAGCTATGACATAGAGGGCCGCCATTGTGTTCACACTGTTGCATTTTGGGGCTGTTTTTATGCACTGCACCTGATTACCACCTGCTCTGGGCCAGTGGTAATTAACTATTCTTTAATATCTAATTTGGACAAATTCAGTATTACCGAATTTTGCTACATCGCAATTACGAATTTTTACTGATTCCTTATTTACCGATTCGGTATTTTATTGTTTCGGTGTTCACCGATCGGTAAATAAGGAATCGGTAACTCTTTCCCTTTAATTTACCGATTCGTTATTACCAATGGCATTTGGTAATACCTACATCGCACAGGGCTAAATACCAGTTGGTAAAGCCGAAATTTACAGAATTTCGGCTTTACCGGCCGGTATTAAGCCACCTACATCTAGCCCTAAGTTATTGGTTTGCATTCTGGGTAAATCATGTGATCAGCTTCAGTAACTTTCCAAGATCCAGGCCCAAATTGGCTACTGACACCATCTTCTTGACATCGATAAATTGTTACTTCATTCGTCCCTGGCCATTCTTCTCCTCCATGAAAATATATCTCTTTGCTGGTTAATGCGTTTCTCTTTGCCATATTCCATTTTCTCATAACTTACTATCTCACTAAAACAAAATCCCTTCTTTTACTTACTAAGAAAGCTTTCTCCACAACTGCTGTAGAAAAATATATATACAAGTAAAACACATTCTACATTGAAGGTTAACTGAAAATCGAAGTTAAACTGGATGTGTTAGCTTGTGCTGAAAACTGTACTTAAGACCTTAAACCATGTCAACCTAATAGTGCACAGGGTTACAGTGTATGCACATTTCTAAACACACAATAAATGCAGTTTTATAAGGCAGGAATACATTGTAAATCATAAATGTAAATGATGTCAGATTAGGATATGTTAGTATTAATATATGTATTGCAACAATTACACATTTATAAAAACTAGTCTCAACATACACATTAAATACTGAGCTTCACATGAGACATGTTAATAAGCTTAGCATTCTCCTAAAATATTAATGTATAAGTATTGCAGAAATCTTTATTAATCAGATTTCTAGGCACATATTTAACATTTTAAGAACCTTCACATGGAGGAATTTTAAATATGCAATTCTATCTTCTTTTAATACCTTTAATCACACAGAAAATATATGAGTGCTGACTACACATGATTATAATGCGCTCCTACAGAATCCCAAGATGAAATTTAATTTAAGCTGCTCCATATGATTTGTTGCAAATTATGGTTTACTCTAAGTTGAGGCCATCAGAAAGATGGTAGGCCAACACTACGACTGATTGAGTCTCAATAAAGAAAACTTTTTTTTAAATGCAGCCCATTTTTCTGTAAGGAGCAAACTTTTCTTAACGATTCAAAGAAGGAAACTGCAATTTGATAGGAACCCCCACAACATGCCCCTTCAGAATTGCATATCAGTACCCATTTGCTAAGCCAGTTTAGGAGTCAGGAAAAGTTCCTCAACTCTGACAAGGGGTTTAGTACATTATGAAAAAGATTTTAATGATTGCAAACAGCTAATCAGAATTCTTGCGACTGTTAAAATGCTTAGTTCAGATAGTGCCAAGTTTATCAATTTTGTCTTGTTTGTTCTCAGAAAGGAACCCTCAAAATATTTGCAGAAGGACTTACAAAAAAGGGTGGAGCTTCAAAATTGCATGTCACTGTAGAAAGGTGTGGACGTGGGCTCCTCATTACAAATTATACTTTGCTGAGGCCCAACTGGCAGGCCAGGGGTACTGTTCCGGATCGTGGGGACATGAGGACCAACTTGGGCAGTCACAGGTTATAATAAACTCCTGAGGGGGGAAGTCTGGTGCTGGAAGAGATATGTTTCTAGGAGATAAAACACAGCCACATAAGCACCTGAGCTGGCCACATCGTCCCTACCCAAGTGCATTGTCTAGAATTCCCTTTTATCAACCAAATAAGTGGACAGAGTATGGGTCAATCAGGTTCAGAATAGTCAGTCAAAGTCATTAGAGAATTTGAGAGAAACAAATGGCCTGAGACCTGGACATTTTTTTAAAACAGATATTATAAAGTTTTTTTTATGTGACAGAGCAGGCATCCAGCATCCAGCACATATACAATATCATATCTAGGTACAACCAGTCTTTGAGTTAAGAGCATCGAGTATATCATTTTACTACAAAAGATAATGGAAACAATTGTGTGATTAGGCAAAAACATTTGAGCATTGCATCTTTTTTTTTATCAAAGGTGTTTTTATTAATATTTGTAGAGTAGACAGCAGAATAAAACATGCGACAATCCCGCACAACTTCCCACGCAGGGGGCAATGTAAATGCAGGCGGTAGAGATGGCATGGACCAAAGAAAGCACGTGCTCCGAGGTTTAGTAGGCCACCAGTCAAGGGAAAGTACATGTAACGTGGCCCATTCCGGAGATAGAGTAGAACATAGTTAGGGCTATCGGTCAGAGAGGTGCTCCTACATAGCTAAAACTACAAAGAAGGCCTGCATTCTCCTCCGTTTTTGTCCATCTCACCGCCTTAGCCATGTGTCGAGTAATGCCAAACCCACCCAGAATCCCTCCCCCCCTCTCCAGTGGTGGTAGCTCCAGTCGCATACACACAGTCAACAGGATGGGTAGCACTCACACTTGAAATAAATGAAGGGCTCGCACCATAGGTGGACAAACCGCAGATGGCAATCCTTTAGAGAGGAAGCGAACTAGGGGGCCCCAGCGAAACGTGAAGTTTCGGAAGTCGCCCCGAAAGATATCAGCCATGCGTTCCATGCTCAACAACTTCCACAATCTTGCATGCCACAGTGATAGCGCTGGGGCTGCCGACTTCTTCCAGGCTGTTGCAAGGGTCAGTTTGGCAGCTCCAATACAAAGCCAAAGTATCTTTTTGTCTGCCCTAGTTTGGTGTTCCAGATTTGAATCCCGAAGGCCCAGCAAAAAATGAGCCATACTATCCTCAATTTGATAGCCAAGGATCTCCTTAATATGGGATAATATCTCTTCCCAATAGGGACGAATGACAGGGCAATCCCACCAGATGTGTTTGAAATCTCCCAGTAGGCCGCAGCCCCTCCAATATCTATCCGAGGAGCCCGGAAAAATCTGGCTCAGCTTGGCTGGATACAAGTACCAGTCCATCATTGTTTTAAGATGGGCCTCCCTAAGTTCCACTGAATGATTATGTTTAGCTATATCATGCCACAGGTGGGACCACGCAGCCTCTGAGATATCCCGTCCAATGAGCTCTTCCCACTGTGACATGTATCGCGGTCTAGGTGAGACGGACGTAGAAAGCAGGAGGCTATAGAGGAAGGAAATGACCCCCTGCATGGTGGAAGTCTTAGAAAGGAAGGTTTTGAAGGGGGTAGGCGGTCTGGTGGCCGCCTCTCTGACCGAGGGGGCCAACGCCCAATGGAGCAATTGGGTATGGCGGAACCGCTCTGACCGTTGGATCTCATAGTCCCGCATACAATTATCAAAGGTGAGCGGGGCATAGCCATGGAACAAATGCGTGAGAGCTAGGCAGCCCCCCTCCCTCCAGGCATTGAAAGGGCCCTCCCGTGCGGCAGGTGGAAATGCAGGGTTAAAGTGTATAGGTGTAAAATGTAAAGGGGGACGGGAAGGACGTCCAACGTTCATCACCAGAGACCGAGTCCCATGCCTTCAATTCAGTAACGGTGGGTGTGCTGATGTAAGCGTTCAAGGGCCTATCACTCTTGGGCTTCCATATCAAGTTCCATATCGTTCTCCCTACTACACTCCTATCCATGTGTAACCAATGTTTCTCCGAGGTAGGCTGGGACCACTCCACCAATACCCGCAATTGTACCGCCTTGTAGTATAACTGCATGTCGGGTAGGCCTACCCCTCCCTCCTTTCTCGGGCGTCGGAGAATTTTGAACGAAAACCGAGCGCGCCCTCCCTGCCAGACAAAGCGGAGCATTAGTGTCTTGATACGACGGAAGAAGTCCCTTTCAAGAACGATGGGAAGTGCCTGGAAGAGGTATAGGAGCTTAGGCGGAATGGTCATTTTGAGCGCATGAATCTGCCCCAGCCACGATATGAACATCGGCCGCCAACGGGCCAGGTCTCCCTGCACGCTCTGCAGTAGGGGAGGGAAGTTAGCTGAATACAGCTTCCCAATCGTGGGAATCAAGCGGATCCCCAGGTACATTATGGAGGAGAGGGTCCACGGCAAGGGCGTGAGCGGCTGGAGGCGGTCCATCTCTGCTGCAGAGAGCGTGAGATTGAGGATATAGGATTTATCGTGGTTAATCTTAAAGCCCGCCACTTCTTCAAAGTGCGACAGTGCGTCTTGCATGTGGCGGAGGGAGTGAGCGGGGTCCGAAAGGGGCAATAGGACATCATCGGCGAACAGGGTGATCTTGTGTTGTTCCCCAGTGAAAGGCAGACCCCGAATCTCCGGGTTCTCCCTCACAGCAAGCGCCAAGGGTTCAATGCTCAAAGCAAAAAGCAGGGGGGAAAGGGGGCAGCCCTGCCTAGTACCTCTTGAGTGTGGAAAGAACGCCGACAGATGTCCGTTGACCATTACCCTAGACCGGGGGGTGCTATAGTTCGCTTTGAGCATCCCTAGAAATTTGGCTGAGAAGCCAAACGCCGTCAAAGTGTGGAATAAGAAGCCCCAATCCACTCGGTCAAAGGCCTTCTCGGCATCAAGGCCCACGAGGACCGCTGGTATCTTAAACTTGTTGGCCTTCTCTATCAAATGAATCACTCTCCTGGTGTTATCGTGAGTTTGGCGCACTTTAATAAATCCCGATTGGCCCGGGTGGATGAGTGCCGGCATCAAATCTTGGAGTCTGTTAGCGATGATGGAGGAATACAACTTGGCATCTACGTTAAGGAGGGCTACCGGCCTATACGAGGAACACTTAGACGGGTCCTTCCCTGATTTGGGGATGATCAATATGATAGCCTCCGCCATGGAGTCCGAAGTCATGCCTGTCTCTGCCATGGTGTTAAAAAGTTGTACTAAAAAATCAGCCAACTCAGAGGCAAAGGTTTGATAGAAAAGAGCCGTAAAGCCGTCCGCTCCCGGAGCTTTATGGGTCTTCAGGGCCTTAATGGCTGTCAACACCTCCTCCCTGGTGAAGGGAGCAGAGAGCAGTTCGTTCCATTCCGCAGACACCCGAGGGAGCGGCAGTACGTCCAAGTACTCTCTCTGCCTTGCGGGGTCATGAGCCTCCCCCGAGTACAGTGCTGCATAGAAGTCACCGAAGATGCCAGCTTTGGCGTCATCATTATGTATTAGGGTCCCTGCCACATCTTGGATTCCCCCCACGTAGTCTCTCTCCCTCATCTCTCGAAGTTGGCGAGCCAGGTGTTTCCCTACCTTTTTCCCTTGTGAATAAGAGAGGCGTCGCCATTTTAGCAGGGTAAATTCCACTCTGTTAGTAAAATGAGCCTCGAGTTTGCCCCTGACAGCCGTCAGCGGCCTCAACGTCTGTCTAGAGGGGTTTTGTTTATGCACCAGTTCAAGAGCAGAGAGCTCTCTCTCCAGCTCCTCCCATTCCATCTGTCTCAGCTTATTAAGGGCGGCATTAAGTGCCAAGCAGCTGCCCCGGATCGATGCCTTGAATGCATCCCATCTAACAAAAATAGAGGTGTCATTCTGGTGATTAAAGTCAAAAAACTTGCAAATAGCCGTCCGTACCGCCTTGCAAGATGGGTCGTCCCGGACTAGGGAGGCCGGGAAGTACCACTTGCGTTGAACATTGCTGCCCGCAGCCCAGTGTAAGCAAGTCGTGAGTAAGTTATGATCAGAGACAGACAGAGGGAATATCTTGGCGTCACGCAGGTGCCCCCGAAGGGATTGACTCAGAAAAATGTGGTCTCAGCGAGAATAGGAATGATGAACGTGGGAGAAGATAGTATAGTCCCTAGACTGGGGGTGGAGGAAGCGCCAACTGTCTACCAGGCCCAAGTCCCCCATCCTTCGTTGTGTCTCGGCAGAGAAAAGGCCGGTGTCGGTTCTCTGGTGATGAGAGCTGTCCAATTCCTTATGCCAAACCAAATTAAAATCCCCCATCACTACCAAAGCCCCTTCGAAGAAGTCCTCAACAATCCGCAGCAGGTCTTGCACAAACCTATTATGCCCACATTGGGAGCATATAGGACCAGAAACGTACTCAGCACACCCTTAACCATGAGCCAACGGCCCTCTCTGTTGCCCCGCACTCCCATGGGTTGGAAGTGTAAGGTTGAGCGAAAAAGGAGGGCCACTCCCCTATGTTTTGTGGGAGCTGAGGATCTATAAATATTAGGAAACTGCCTATGCTTAAGGCGGGTTTTATCCTTCCATGCCAGATGGGTTTCCTGAAGGCCCACCACGTCTAATTGATGGTCAAGGATATACTTCCAAACCTTCTGGCGTTTCTGGGGAGAGTTCAAACCTTTCACATTCCAAGTACCCAATGTGAGAGGCATCTCGGAAGTTAAATTCAACCCCGCTCAACAATCAGCATCCTTCTGGTGGACCTCCTCCTCCCCAACCAGGACCAGAGCCCCTCAACCCTCCCTCCTCTGTAAGTATAAGCAGTGCTCAATAGATTAGATCCAAGACTGCACCTCGATATGCCATGACCAAACCCCATCCCCCACCCTCCCTCCAGGCCATCCATCTCAGCCCATCCAACATTCTCCATATACCACGACCCATGCACACAGGACCCTCCGCTACCACCACTACCCTCCCACCCCAGTCCCCCATCCCCCCTCCCTCTCACAACCCCAAACTGTTAGAAAAATCAGGATTGAAAAAACCATATAGAAAAAAACAGCGAAAGGCCCCATAAGGGGGCCATCCACCAATGACCGTAAGGGTCTAGAGTGGCGAAACCAGGCAGTGTCTCCCCAAAACATGGGTCTTGGGTGACGCACCACAGAGTCAGGGGTCATTCATGGTACCTGACAGGAAAGTGTCCCTCGGGCTTCCCCGAGGCTTCATCCTGGGACATCATGCCGCTGAGGAGGTGTCAGTTCGTGCCGCCTCTGTCACCAGCGCCACCGAGCCACCGCCATTCCCCTCTCGTGCAGGCGAGCCGATAGATCTGGCCCCCCCGTTGGTGCTGTAGAACGGCCCACTCTCTGCCAGGGCGGGGAGCGTGATCGATGCCTCGAGGGGGAGCCTACCCCCCGGAGGTCGTGGCAGTGTCATCCAGGCCCAGGAGCTCCCTGGCTGCCGATAGAGATCTAACCTGGACAAGTCTGTTCTGCCATCGAAAGATAAGTTGAAAGGGGTGGCCCCAGGAGTAGGCCACGCTCTGATGTTGTAGGAATGTGGTCACAGGGCGGAAGTCTTTCCGCTTCTGCAGAGTCGAAGCAGCCAGGTCTTGAAAAAGCTGTGGACGGTGGTCACGAAACTGCAAGGGATTAAGTCCTTGTGCCTTCCGAAGTATACGTTCCTTCAGCTGGAAGTCATGGACACAGACCAATATGTCAGGGGGTGGAGCTCTCTGGCCTTGTGGCAGGCCCACACGGGGACCCTGTCCATACGAATTTCTTTGAGGTCCTCTTCCGCCAAAATCTGTAGGAAAAGGGCAACCACATATCCTCGTAGGTCCCCCCCTACTCCTTCCTAGGGCACCGCTCGGATTCTGATGTTGTTTCGGCGTGACCTGTTTTCTAAGTCCTCGGCATGGGCCTGGAGGTCCAGATTCTGCTCCGTTAGTCGAAGTGTGTCCTGTTGGAGCTGGTGCACATCTCCCGCCAGCCCCAGATCATGTTCCTCCAGGGTTGCCACCCGTTCTCCTATGCCGTCCACATCCCTCCTCACCTCACGTAGGTCCGACGCCAGCTGGGAGCAGAGCTCCGAGATGTCCTCCTTGATGGCTGTGAAGAGTTCCACCATAAAGGCCTTGGTAGCGGGTGCGTCATCGTCTCCTCGCGGAGGCAATTTGCTGGGTCCGGGGGGGCGATGCAGCTGGCGTGTCCTTCTGTATTCCATCCTTGCCCGGTTTGTCCTTGCGGAGTCTGTTCGCCATACCTCCAATCCAGAAGCCTTCCCGTACACAGGGGAGCAAACCGAAACCCCTCGTATCAGCACGCACCGGGAGATCGGCAGCCTATAACTTCTGGTGAGCACTCACTCCGTCGCCTTCAACGCCGGGACCTGGAGGCACCGCTGTCCGTCGCTACTGAGTTTCCCCAACTGATGTCCGTCGTGTTTCAGGACCGGGCTTCCACCGCCTGTTACCTCTAGCCACCCTTCCAGTTTGGGCAGAAAGCTTTCAATGGGGCCACAGAACTTCCGGTCACATTTGCTGCGTTTCCCCTCAGCCAAGTAGCGGAAAGACCAGGCCTCCCAGAAACAATTTCAGCTCCAGGGCCGCACCACACCAGGCAGCAGTCGCGTCACCTCCCCGGCAGCAGCCAATCCTTCACTGACTGCTCTTCCTCCTGCTAGGTTCGTCCTTGAGGGTCCCCCGCAATCCACCAGCCGCTGCCGCACCACTCGGCTCGGTGTCACGCGGCGTCGCGACCCACTGGCGCTCAAAGGTGCCCCGCTCCAGACCGGGGACCCCACGTAACTCTCCAATCCCCTCCAGGCACAGGGCTCCGGCAATGTTGAATACGTCGTCCTCGGTGGCAGAGCAGGAGGGCCACAAAGCACCGGTCTCGACTAGCGGGCGCCAGCCACCGGAAGCGGCCCGAGAACCAAGCGCCACGCCACCCAGGGGTCCTAGAGTCTCGGCACCGGGTGAAATATGGGTCCACCTCACAGCAAGGGGTCCCAAGCTGTGTACGTGCAGAGACGGGCAGACCTCACCCAGCCCGCACGGCCGGGTCAGGCGCGGGAGTCAGGAGCAGCCCGATCGGGCAGAAGCAATGGCGGCCGTAGAGCCAGGCCCCGATCCGCACCTCCACGGAACAACAGATATTTCGCTCCAGGAGGCAGCAAAGTACCCCGCTCGCTCCACTCTGGCCATGGGTGACAGCAGACCCCGGCTCGGGCTCGATGTTAGCTCCAGGAAGCAGCTTCTCAATGCTAAATAAATCGAGGCCCCGGAGGGACACAAAAACACGTCTCACTCCGTCGCCATCTTCAAGCATCACATCTTTAGCATTGGAACTGTTTCAGTGTTGCCAGCGGGCAGAACAACAATGTAGAAAACATATTTTATGTAAATCTGTTACCATGAGATACTAACACATTTCTCCACTCCCAGCCCCTAACTAACGGATAATTCCCATTATACAAGGCTCTATCATAGGTAATGAAACAAATGTGGGATTTGGTGCTAGACATCCCTGACTCTGACCTTGCACCAGTACTATCTGTATTGTTGACTCATGGGACCCAAAGGACTGCTATTACATGTTCATGTGGGGCACCATCGCAGGGGGCAGGCAGTCACCCAGATGACGTCCAGAAATAGTGGAAGGCGGGGTTAGGATAGGAGATATTATATCCTGCTTTGGGAGGTAACTGTGCTCCCTGAGGAGGATCTCCACTAATGCTAGGGGATGATACATACATTTTAATGTTTTACATCACACTTACCTCGCCCCAAAATGCAGCAGACAAATTTATCTGGGTGTTTTCGCCGCATGCCCCAGATGTGGTGAAATGATGGCAGAATTTTCTACATGGTTCAGCAATGCCCAGTAATAATGCAATTCTGCTGAGATGTGCTTCGATTGATGGTGGCATTGACTGACACACTCATGCCTCAGGGCGCTTTACAGTGAGACCTATTACAAAAAGGATCAAGCACATTTGTCAATTTGTGAGCCTGGCCCTGGAACTGGCAAAAAGTTGTATCACCAACTGGAAGGCTTGATTATGCTGGCCCGGCACTCTGATCTGTTAAACCCATCCATGCTCATGACGAGCTCAGTTCGTCATGCAGCACAGTGCTCGTGTGCGGTATGCACCTGTTACAACGCATTGTTTACAACGCACTACCACTACAATGCAGGCATTACAACGCATACCATTACAACGCATAGCGCTGGGGGGCGCTCTAGGATAAGAGGTAAGTTTAATTTACTATCCAACACCTTCCCTAGGGTCCACGGGGCCTGGAGTTAGAATAGTAAATTATACTTACCACTATCCAGCACCCCAAAGCGCTATGCGTTGTAACGGTATGCGTTGTAAATACCGCGTTGTAATGGTATGCGGAGTAAAAGTATGCGTTGTAACGTCATACATCCCTCGTGTGCTTATGACGAGCTGAGCTCGTCATGACCACACCCGTTTCTATTGTGGTCCAGCACAGCAGAAGAAGAACTCAAGCAGCCAAGAGGTTAAAATGGTCACGGGCAGAGATAGCAGGTACATCAGGTGCCCAGAGTTAAGGCAGTACTGGGGAGGATACAACAAGTGGAATGAGTTCCTTGAAAAACTAGAGCTAAGTCAGATGAACACCCTCCCTAACCAGAAAGAACAGAACCTGCTAGCTCTAGATCCGTAGGATGAGATGCAGTTCCAGGAATAGTGGATGGCTGTAACACACTACGTCACAAAGGTACCTCTGTCCTCCTAAAATACAAAGGGTATATATATATATATACAGGTTCCTCTAGGGTGTAAGTGCCACTGGTCATTGACACGACGGGCAGTGTGGCTGTTTCCTGTTTGTAATTTTCTTTTCTAGTTTGATCTGCAAGAAAGGAAATGTAATGGAGTGGCACTCTGTACTCTACGGAGATCTTGGTCTAGTATTGCTTTTAATATAGATACGTACACGTGAATACACTGCTGCTGACAAGTGGCAATACAAAATGAGGTAAAAAATATGTATCTACAGCCACACGTACTGCGAACGTAAAGTTTCTATAAACGTGGTGATCTCAGGGTGTTTATTATCATGTCTATGTATAATGTATGAATAAAAGACAAATTATTTCTTCTCATGAGGTTTGGCGGATAAGGGTGTCATATTGCAGTTTTTATACCTCAATTAAAGTCAAATGCAGCTAAATGGATTGATTGTTTAACATGAATTATGATCTGCAGTAATTATTATTGATCTGTCCTCGTACTGCATCTAGAAGTGTTCCTACGTGTTCAGTGTTTACCAAATTCCAGCCTGAATATAGAGCTGCTGCAGTAACACTGCACGTGGAAATGTTCTCTTTTTACGTTGCCATTGGGTTGGAACACTCTTTTTTACTGTACTGTCAAATAGAAGAGAAACATTTTTCTCTTCCTGTTTTAAACCTTAGTAATGTTTTATTGGTAATTGCTTAAATAAACCAAATGTGACTGCCCAAAAAAACACAAAGGTCTTACAAAATTGACTATTCTAGCATTGACCAGTTCCTCGGACAAGTCTCAGTTTACTTGTTATGGTTACACATATTGCAGGCGGTAAAGTCGATAGTGGTATGAAGAACATTATGAAAAACATAAAAAAATAATAAGATTTTGTGCGTTCACACTATTTCCGATTTGATGGTACCAAGCTAACACGAGATCAGATATTTCTGAATGCCACGAGTGGCGAAGCAATTTATTGTTGCTCATAAAAGTTTCCTGCTCTTACCCTGCCCTGTGCACCTGGCGTTTATGGCGCAGCTGGGCACAGGGCTCAGCTGAAAAAACGGGTCGGTCTGGCGGGATCTTCTACTTTTATTGGTGCCGCCCCCATTGGGGCGCCTTGCCTGAAAGCCTCTCACTGTATGTGCTTTGTGTCCCCAGCAGATCCCACAGGACTGGCCTTGCGCCTCGTAAATGGACCCAATAGCTGTGCTGGCCGTGTTGAAATCTACTACGCAGGAGCCTGGGGGACGGTGTGTGATGATTCCTGGGACCTCGTTGATGCAGGCGTTGTGTGCAGGCAGCTCGGCTGTGGTGCCGCCATTTCTGCTCCGTCACATGCCTATTTTGGTCAGGGCAGTGGGAGCATCCTCCTGGATGACGTGACCTGCAGAGGAGATGAATCCTACCTGTGGGACTGCCAGAACCGCGGGTTGAACATACATAACTGTATGCATTATGAGGATGCCGGGGTCGTCTGCACAGGTAATTTCATTCTCCTTGTTTGATTCAAATCTCACTTTTGGCTTTATACATGCACATTGAAGTCGTTAGTCCTCTCTGTAAACTGCACACTTTTTGTACTTCCCCAATCAATTATGTTCAAAGAGTGATCCTGGTGGCTTGCTGAAACAAACCGTTGTGGACAATCCCTTCCAGAGTAATCAACGGAACATCTGTGTGACATGGTCGGTTGTACACCACCATGTGATCCACTGTGTTGAGTCCACCCCTTATACTCAAAAATAACTTTTGAGCCCATGCATACCTTCTTTTATTGTCCTTACTAAACACCTCACCTCTCTCCTTAAAGTAATTGCAGGTATCAAAGTGTCTTTAAGGGCAGTAGAGGTGGTGTACAGAAGTTGGAGGAGCCTATGAGACGTGGGCATCTGGTTCTGAGGACCTGGTATGACAGTGCAGCTCTCTGCTACAATGCCAAGTGAGCCCTGCTTCTGCTAACTCTTCTCCACACCTGGCGAGGTAGAAAGGCAGGTTTAAAATAGGACAGCAAGAGCCTTTCAAGGATAGAACGAAACCCAGAAGCATACATAAGGTTTAGGAGGTGAAAAGGACCCAATAAATATATACAATGCATTAAGCACACCACACTTCAAATTACTGGCTGGATTCGGAAGCCCATTAATTAGGGGGAAAATACAATATTTTAGAGATCAAGTCTCTGGCCTGTCTCCCTAACGTGGCACACTGACTCTTATCTGCAAACTACTGATAGGATGTGCAGTTAATTTCGTATTTGCTCCCCAAATAAGAAACCATAATGTTTGATAACAACTTTTGAATTTGTAGGTCGTTGTCCTCTGCAAGAGCCATGATTTTAATTGACTAAATAGGCTTTCGCTGCCAGTCCCCCTAACATTTTGCACACTGGCACTTTATCCCCAAATTACTTACCGAATGTGTAGTAAATTTCATATCTGCACTGCGTAAGAAATGATAAGGTTTTGACACCACTGACTACAATGTTTAGTTTTTTTAGTTTTTTTAAGGGAGATGGTATGCCATGTATGTCCTTCACAAGGTTTATGTTTGTAAATGACTAATAAACATTCTTTTTACTATGAGTCTCAGACCAAGCAGGATACAAGCCCAAGGAGAAAGCACCCACCAGGGCCAGCAAATCCTCATTGTGCCGTCATGGCCTGGGCTTCTCCTCTGAATCATGGCACCTCCACAAACAGACAGTAGTATCATATAGAATTATACATTCTGCACAGCTCCCATTTGCAAGTATGACTATGTGTATGTGTATGTGTGATATATATATATATATATATATATATTCACTGAAAAAACCATAGGTTATAGACCATATATAGTTAGGAATTAGCATTTACAAAACCTTGGAAATTCACTGAAAAACCATGGGTTATAGACCATATATAGTTAGGAATTAGCATTTACAAAACCTTATTTTACTCACACAAAACCATTGAAATTCCATATATAGTTAGTTGCACTAACTATATATCGCGCACCCGCAATCCACTGCTGATGATGTCACATATTACATCATTCATGACATGGTCAGTGACACCACTGATGACATCACTGATGACAACTCAAATGACATCACTGATGACATTATCCAATGACTGTATGTTTCTGTAAAGTTAAAATATGTCTTACATATTGAAGAATGAGTGGATGTATAAGTGTCTGGATGAAGAATTTAGTAGGTGCATGACTGACTGTATGAGTGAGTGATTAAATGTGTCTCACTGAGTGCATGGGTTAGTGACTAAACTGTCCTAATTTGTGCATCATTATGTCTGTTGTTCTGTAAACTGCTGAATGTGTTAATCAGTAGCTATATGAGTAACTATATGGGATATTCATTGGTTGCCCAAGTATTTGTATGGGAGTCTAAGTATGTGTGTGAGTGGCTGGGAGGTGTATGACTCTGTGCATAGATGTGTGAGCAGTTGATTCACTAGATGTATGGGTTCAAAAGTGCATGTGGAAACAGCTGCATGGGCGGTTGACTGTGTGCATGAGTGTATTGGTGAGTGAATGGATATCTCAGTGCAACATGTCAAAGTAAGTACATATGTAAAACACAGTACATGTGATAGTTGACATATATAACCGTGCATAAGAGCCAGTGAATGTGTGAGTGGCTGTATGGATCATTGTGAACTTGTATCAGGGATCGTATAGGAGATTAAATATGTGTTAGAATATGTTTGAATTAGTAAGGTGTGTATAACTGTATAGTTGAGGAAATGGAGGTGTGATTGATTCTTTGCATGACTGACTAGATGTATGAGTAACTCCATGGATGAGTGACAATCTGTGAGTGTCTTTTTACACTGATTGTATCTAAGGTTATATTAGAGTCTGAAGAGGTTCATTCTATTATCACATGAATGATATTATCAGTGATGTTGTCAGTGATGTCATTTGAGTTGTCATCAGTGATGTCACTGACCATGTCATGAATGATGTAATATGTGACATCATCAGCAGTGGATTGCGGGTGCGCGATATATAGTTAGTGCAACTAACTATATATGGAATTTCAATGGTTTTATGTGAGTAAAATAAGGTTTTGTAAATGCTAATTCCTAACTATATATGGTCTATAACCCATGTTTTTTTCAGTGAATTTTCAAGGTTTTGTAAATGCTAATTCCTAACTATATATGGTCTATAACCTATGGTTTTTTCAGTGAATTTCAATGGTTTTTTAATAGCAAATATCAAAAGCTTTAAAATGTCAAGTACGTGGTAGGTAAAAACATTTTCGTGTCTATGCACGCTGATGTGCTTTGAACGCTGCCCCCCCCCCTCTTTTCTTTTAGGAGTATTCTCTCTTTGCAGATAGAGAAGGGTAGGTAACGCAGGCCTTTGCCCCCGTTGTAATCCGTCGTGCCTGCTTCCCTCTCCATTTGATTTATTGTTATCCAAGCATTTACTGTTTTAGAATTGGTTCTCTTTGGTTCATTCTCTATTTACAAACAAGCACAGAGTCGCAATACTCTGTTTAGTCTTTGCAGATAGTGAAAAATCGTTAGAAACAACAAAAGGAATCAAGCAAAATCAGTAGGCCACTAATGGGATCTCTTTTTGACCTCGCTAAAATAGAAACATTAAGAACAACCCCTCATGAGAAATATGAAACTAGTGAGAGGAACTGAGCTCGACGCCATGATGGCTGCAAGACAGCTCGGCTCCGCCACCCACCCCGCCCAAAACAACGACAAACACTATGCAAATATTATAAATATATACAACACACCACCAAAGTAACAGGGTAAAACGTTTTAATAAATAACTATTTACATGGCAGCCTGCTGCAACATCGATCTAAATGCATGCCGCCGTTCCCGGGATTTCTCCCCGACTACTCTGCGGCCTACGAGATGGAGAGGCCGGGGTGTTGACTAAGCAGGGCCTCCGGCCGCAACCACAGCGCCAACGATCGCTGCTAACAGCCACTGATCTGAAGAACCGCTGCCTGCGATGCTTCCCTGAGCCGCTTGACGGAGGCCCCCGAGGGGCGGTGTCGTGGCGCGGACTCGGAGGGGGCGCTTGACTCCTGCCCCCTCCCCAAGTCTTGTTGCCCTGGTGTGGCCTGAGATCGCCCCTGACATAGGCGGTCGGCTCCCGGGGTCAGGCGGAACTTGTTGCCTTTTGGTGACTCTTCCATTCTGGACCTTGTCCCACAATCCGTTTGACCTGAAGACACGTCTTGCGGTGCCCTGGTCCAACCATCACATATACCTGCACCAGGACACGGCGTGGGTGCACTGAAAGGGAGAGGCGGCGCGAACGAGCCTTCCCCACCTCCCCAGGTGGAGGTTTCTCAGCTACACCCCAGCGCTTCACTTGGCCACCTGAGTTGCACCCGCTCCTGCGGCACAGGGCCTCGCAGGCCAGCTGAATTGCGCCTGCTCTTGTTATTGCAGCGTCTCACCCACCATCCGGATGAATTACACCCACTCATGCAGTACAGCGACAGGTGGCTGCCACGGAGCTCAAGAAATGGCGGTCGGCTCCCCAGACTTGGACCTGGCCTGCAAGGATGGCTCTGGGCAACACTTGAACTCAGACGCTTGACAGCGTGGGGCGCACTGAAAGGGAGAGGCGGCGCGAACGAGCCTCCCCCACCTCCCCAGGTGGAGATGTATCAGCTACACCCCAGCGCTTCACTCGGCCACTTGAGTTGCACCCGCTCTTGCGGCACAGGGCCTCGCTCGGCCAGCTGAATTGCGCCTGCTCTTGTTATTACAGCGTCTCACCCGCCATCTGGATGAATTGCACCCCCTCTTGCAGTACAGCGAGAGGCGGCTGCCACGGAGCTCAGGAAATGGCGGTCGACTCCACAGACTTGGGCCTGGCCTGCAAGGATGGCTCTGGGCAACCCTGGAACTCGGACGCTTGACTGCTAGGGCATGGGTCACATTCCCAAAAGTGTCCCCTCAGCCTTGAAGATTCTACAAGAGTCACCAGGGCCCCCGACTCCCGCAGACTTACGGTGGGGAGCGACTGCCATGATTGCTTGCGGAATGGCCACGACGGAGTCACAAGATGGTGGTGCTCTCATGCTGACGCCAGCTTCAGTCTGAAACATCCAGAAACACTGTAGACTACCAATTCGATCAGTTCCGGTGGAGCCCCAACGTGACCCGGTAGAGAAGAACTTGCCCTCCCCTCTTTGACTGATGGTTCTTGTTGCCTGTCCCTTCTGTCATATGACGCGCCGCGTTAGCGCACCCGGAAGTGCTCCGGTGCGCGAGGCGCGAAAAGCAGCTACCCGGAAGCGATCCGGGGCGCGGCGCGGAGCGCGTAACGTCAGCATAACAGGTCATGTGACTTGTTAATAAAACTTTTCATTGGTTCATTTCACTTTTGGGTTCCTAATGATGTCAGGCTAGATCATGTGACCTAAAAATAACACTTTTCATTGGTTCGGACTGGGAGGGGGCGCTTAGCTCCTGCCCCCTCCCCAAGTCTCTCTCGGCCAGCTGAGTTGCGCCTGCTCTTGCTATTACAGCATCTCACCCACCATCCGGCTAAATTTCACCCACTCTTGCGATACAGCGACTCTTCCATTCTGGACCTTGTCCTACAATCCGTTTGACCTGAAGACACGTCCTGCGGTGCCCTCGCAATGCGGCCTGGTCCCTGAATTTGTGCAGGGGGACGGTATTTCTCGCTTGGCCAGCAGAGTTGCGCCCACTCCTGCGGCCTACGAGATGGGGAGGCCGGGGCGTTGACTAGGCGGGGCCTCCGGCCGCAACCACAGAGCCAACGATCGCTGCTGAAGGAGGGGAGCCTTGCCGGTGAGAGCCACTGATCTGAAGAACGGCTGCCTGCGGTACCTCCCTGAACAGCTTGATGGAGGCCCCCCAGGGGTGGTGTGGTGGCGCGGACTGGGAGGGGGCGCTTAGCTCCTGCCTCCTCCCCAAGTCTCGCTCGGACAGCTGAGTTGTGATTACTCTTGCGGCCTACGACATGGAGAGGCCAGGGCGTTGACTAAGCAGGAGCCTCCGGCCGCAACCACAGCGCCAATGGTCGCTGCTAAAGGAGGGGAGCCTTGCCGGTGAGAGCCACTGATCTGAAGAACGGCTGCCTGCGGTGCCTCCCTGAACCGCTTGACGGAGGCCCCCCAGGGGCAGTGTGGTGGCGCGGACTGGGAGGGGGCGCTTAGCTCCTGCCTCCTCCCCAAGTCTCTCTCGGACAGCTGAGTTGCGATTACTCTTGCGGCCTACGACATGGAGAGGCCGGGGCGTTGACTAAGCTAGAGCCTCCGGCCGCAACCACAGCGCCAACGATCGCTGCTAAAGGAGGGGAGCCTTGCCGGTGAGAGCCACTGATCTGAAGAACGGCTGCCTGCGGTGCCTCCCTGAACCGCTTGACGGAGGCCCCCCAGGGGCGGTGTGGTGGCGCAGACTGGGAGGGGGCACTTGGCTCCTGCCCCCTCCCCAAGTCTCTCTCGGCCAGCTGAGTTGCGCCTGCTCTTGCTATTACAGCGTCTCACCCGCCATCCGGCTAAATTTCACCCACTCTTGCGATACAGCGACTCTTCCATTCTGGACCTTGTCTCCCCAGAGGTACATCACCTTACACAGACATGCACTCTGATCTCCTTGGTCTCAGTCAAGCATCAATAGTAAGATTTTCATAGGTGAGTGTAAGTGGGGGCTGTTTGAGGACCTGACTGCATTGGAAAGCAATGTGATGCGGTGCCTCCCTGAACCGCTTGTCGGAGGCCCCCGAGAGGCGGTGTGGTGGCGCGGACTGGGAGGGGGCGCTTGGCTCCTGCCCCCTCCCCAAGTCTTGTTGCCCTGGTGTGGCCTGAGATCGCCCCGACATAGGCTGCCGGCTCCTGGGGTCCGGCTGAACTTTTTGCCTTTTGGTGACTCTTCCATTCTTGACCTTGTCCCATAATCCATTTGACCTGAAGACACGTCCTGCGGCCTGGTCCCTGAATGTGTGCAAGGGGACGGTATTGATTGGATCAAGATGGTGGCTTCACACAAAGCTGAAAAGCTGACTCAAGTGTTGCTGCTGATGCTATGCAAACAAAAACTGGTTTTCAGTTTGTACATTCTTCAGGATTTTTCCATCCAAGGCTGGTTGAGAGTTTGTAGAACGATGGCTTCAGATTTTTAACATACTACTCTTCAAAATTCTTCATAAATGTAACAATGTGAGACTCACTAGGAGAACGGCCGTTTATCTTTCCTTTCAAAATGCTGCCAACAATATTTTCTGAATGGAAGACACCATCTTGTAGCATAAAAGGCTGCGTCAAGGGTGGTATTGCCCAGAATGTCTTATTTTCTAGTGCTAGTAATGACGAAGCCAGAACTGCCGAAAAGGATTCTGGTCCTGCCGCTACTTACTGGAGACATTGAACTATACT
Organism: Lissotriton vulgaris; assembly: GCF_964263255.1. NCBI lineage: Eukaryota > Metazoa > Chordata > Amphibia > Caudata > Salamandridae > Lissotriton > Lissotriton vulgaris. The sequence goes on from NC_141695.1 coordinate 1,313,105,927, forward strand.
CTGGACCTGCCTGGACTCGACCAAAATGGCGCCAGTATGGGAGCGACTTGCAACTCCTTATTACGTTCTAGTTACTTAGCCTTGACGTTATGGGGGATGTATGCGGTCTTTGTGCACATGGCGGGCGGGGAAGGGTACTGACTGGGAATACGGACAACCCTATTGATGTCGATTTTTCATTATTAATTATTGTATTAATAAAGCTTCAAAGTAATGCTACCCATGATACTCGCCCATGGTGTGCGTATAGACGATTTTATTGTAACTGATCCTGTTATACTTTCAATTAAAAAATCAACCTTCACTGATCCTACAACCGTTTGTAACGTTTAGTTTTTTCAATTAAATGGCTCGCTTGTTACATACTCCTATACCCCTGGCTTTTGAAAGACACCATCTTGTACAATAAAGGGCTGCGTCAAGGCTGGTATTGCCCAGAATGTCTTGTTTTTTAGTGCTCGTAATGACGAAGCCAGAACTGCTGAAAAGGATTCTGGTCCTGCCGCTACTTACTGGAGACATTGAACTATACTCTGAACCTGCCTGGCCTCGACCAAAATGGCGCCAGTATGGGAGCGACTTGCAACTCCTTATGACGTTCTAGTTACTTAGCCTTGACGTTATGGGGGATGTATGTGGTCTTTGTGCACATGGCGGGTGGGGAAGGGTACTGACTGGGAATACGGACAACCCTATTGATGTCGATTTTTCATTATTGATTATTGTATTAATAAAGCTTCGAAGTAATGTTACCCATGATACTCGCCCATGGTGTGCGTATGAAGGATTTTATTGTAACTGATCCTGTTATACTTTCAATTAAAAAATCAACCTTCACTGATCCTACAACTGTTTGTCACGTTTAGTTTTTTCAATTAAATGGCTCGCTTGTTACATACTCCTATACCCCTGGCTTTTGAAAGACACCAGCTTGTACAATAAAGGGTTGCGTCAAGGGTGATACTGCCCAGAATGTCTTGTTTTCTAGTGCTCGTAATGACGAAGCCAGAACTGCCAAAAGGGATTCTGGTCCTGCCGCTACTTATTGGAGACATTGAACTATACTCTGAACATGCCTGACCTCGACCAAAATGGCGCCAGTATGGGAGCGACTTGCAACTCCTTATGACGTTCTAGTTACTTAGCCTTGACGTTATGGGGGATGTATGCGGTCTTTGTGCACATGGCGGGCGGGGAAGGGTACTGACTGGGAATACGGACAACACTATTGATAATGCAAAAAAAACGATTTTTTTTTTCTTTTTGCCCCGCGGGGCCCTTTTAAAGCCTCCACATCAAACCTAGGGGGTCAGGGAGGATCTACTATGCCCCCGTATGGTCATTTCCCCCTTCATTTTGGCCTCCTCTTGTCTCTCGATCCTACCGAGAGACAAGATGGCGGCCGCTCCGGACTGTTTAGAATGTTGACAGACACCGGAGAGCCAATCAGCTTCTCTTCGCAAAGTTCCGTTACGCGAAAAGTACGCAAACCGGAGCGCTACCCGGGACGCTGTTACAGATATATATATTTTTTTGAACGTTAATTTATCAAAATCCACTGGAGCACATATATTGAGACCTAGCAAAGGCACATCGGGCTAACAGTCCCTACAATTTTGCCAAGTTTCGTGCAAATCCATTCAGCCGTTCGAGCCAAAAGTGAGGCCAACCGCCCTATGTAAATTAACATGGGAAAAATGTGTTTTGGGACCCCCCTTTTTTCTCGGCCCCCCCTTAACGAACACCCCCCAAATTTTCAGGAGCTGCTCAGAAACAAAATGTGCCATTTTCCTGAAAATTTCAGCCAATTCCGTCCACAAACGCCAAAGTTATTAGACATAGAATTTTCAAAAATCCCATAGAGAAAAAATCCTAACTATATATACCTACTGGCGACCGCCAGTAGGTAATATATATATATATATATATATATATATATATATATATATATATATACATATATATATATATATATATATATTACCTACTGGCGGTCGCCAGTAGGTAGTTATAGTTAGGACCTAGTTTCCATAGGAAATCCTCAACATTCTATTTGGATTAACTTTGGCCCTGGTCGATGAATCTTTGCGAATTTCTCAAAGAAGATGGCTCGGTCCGCTGCGCTCCTTCCCTGAACGTTTTGGGGGGATTCGTCAAGTGGGGGCTGAGATAAAAGGGGGGTCCCAAAACGTGTTTTCTCCATGTTATTTTCCATAGGACGTTTAGACACGGCTACAGCTCGAACAGCTGAATGGATTTATAAGAAATTTGGCAAAACGGTAGAGTCCAGCTCGCAGATTACGCTTTTTTTGAAATGGTGTAAATCCGTTCAGTAGTTCCTGAGAAAATTAAAGTTGAAGTCAATTATATATCTATACGCGCGCACGGGTGGGCGCACTCGTGCGGCTGCGCGTGAGCGGATTTTTTTTTGCTATGTGACGTCTGTTAACGTTCGATTTGAAGGAAATCAGGAAGTGTTGACCACCATTTTGTTACTGCGAGTGAATATATTGTTCATTTCAAAGCGTTGGAACATGGAAAGGGGAGAAAGTAGAGATTGTCTGGCCGCGTAGGTTTTCTCAGGGTATGCAGTAAGGCACTTAAACGCGAAAATATATATATTTTTTTTTCTTAAAAAGTTGCAGGGTCGCGCACACCTATTTACAAGAGTGTGAAAATGGAGATAAATCTGAAGTTTGAGTGCTTAGATATAAGGTGGCTCTGAAAAGAGCCCTTGTGTTAATTGAGTTTTTTCTGCATTTATAAGTAAGTACTGATGCAGAGTCTCATGTTACAGAGGAAGAATCTGTTTCCCTCATCCGTGAAATGAACACCATCTCTCCTATAGATGCCTTGCATGTTGTAACGCAAGTTGTTGTGTTAAATAGAACCCATGCTATAATCTCTGAGGAAAGCAGAAACAGATTTATTTACATGTTTCCTTGCTTTCTCAATTTGTGCACAATGTTGATTGGACCAATTCCATTTCTGTCTTTGGCATATATTGGAATATACCAAGGCAGTTCGAGGAAAAAGTGTAATCAATTGTCGAAAGGTGTCTTTTAGAAACATTTGCAGACCTACCCCAGTAAATGTGCCTAGATCGTTCCCACTACAGTGCACAATTATAAGGTCTGGTTCTGGGAGATGCATAAAAGTTTTCACCAATGGAATCAATTGGTGACATCTCAATCCTCTTTGGCCAATCCACGTTATCTGCACATTAAAATCAAGGTTGGAAATTCGTCTGTTTGCTGCATATTTTCCACTCCAGTGAATATAACTGTGTCCTAAAAGCCAAACCTTCGTTTTCAAGGCAGATGCACTCGTACTCCGATGGGTTCTGGAATTGGAATGGTAGTTAGAAGCTGAAAGTCAGGTTAAAAAAATGGATGAGGCTTGGGGTGGTTGAAAAAATAAAAATGATTGGTTGATTGTAATACCTCAAGATTGAAGACTACGTTGCATGTTAATGTTTATGTAAAACGAAAAGTACTATTGGGTGTGAAAAAAATGACATGTAACAGAGCTGTGGATAGGCAGGTGTTTCTGGAGGGAAAACAGTCTTCTTAGTTTGCTGTAGAACGTTGAGATATGAACTTTTGACCTGTGCTTTCAGCCAGGTGCAGAATGGGGTGTTACCATGGAAACAGCCAGAGATGGCAGTGGGTGATGGGTGACTTTTATGTGACATTAAAAATATTGTGAGGGACAACCAACTGAAATGTAAATTTGATTTCAAAATTTTGCGGGAAGAAATATGATTGGTAGAAGAGACATATATGAGTCTGTATTAACAGGATATCTGTGCCATTGAATTTTGGTTGCAGTGATAGAAGCATTATTGAGACTTCCGTCAAACGAATATCTGTTTTGTGACTGTCACTGTTCTACATCGTAAAAAGCATTGGTAAAGGTAAGTCTGTAACGGTTTGTTTTGTCATGTACCGTAAAATGTGGTTTAGTCACAAAAATTGGTTCACAGTGTGAAAGTAAACTCATGTTTGGCTGTCATAATGTCTTGTATTTTTAAAACTATTTTTCCATTTCGTTTCATCACTCTTTATCGACATTATTTGTTTGCAATTATTAGTTTTACATTTTGCATAATAAATTTCAATAAGCTAAATGGTGTTCAGTCATGTTCTTATGTAATCTTTTACTGTTAGTTTTTTAAAATCACTGTGAGTCAGAGACAAAACTGGAACGAAATTTTGAGGGGGGGCAAATTAAAAAAATTTGTTAGGCGAACTTGAAGGTTTAATTAGTTGGCAGAGTAAAGGTGCAGGGGCTTTTAGGAGGGGTAAAATAACTGCTAGGCCTACTTAACATTCAAATGGATGTTTATAGAGATGTGAAACATTCAGGTGCGGTGGTGTGTGTAGCTAGAATATATATGTTTCCTTAGGCTGCTACACCAGACGGGAGGGGGGTGGGGGCCTGAAGTCCTGTGAATTTAATGGGGGTTGCGCGCCTTTTCTTCACATTCTTTCAAGTGTAAATTATAGTTTTGTATATAATTTTGGTGAACTGCAAAAAATGGAGTATAAAATATGTTTAATATAGAGAGTAATTATTTGTGTGATTTTGAAGCGTTTACATATAATGAGAGAAGTTGATTTTGAAGTGAAAAAATGGTATTAGCAGAGATACAGATAATGCAGATAGAGAGAGAAATGGTACATTACATGTGATACCGTTGTCAAAAAGTGCTAATGCTTAATGAATTCTTAAACTTTCTGTCTGACGATAAAATTACAGTGTGGTTTGTGGCCGCAGGCTGCACTGGTGGGGGTGGGGTGAGAGGGGGAGGTGGCCGAGTAAAATAAAATGAAAAGTTGTGACCATGAGGTTGTACACAGGTTCGTTTCGTACAAATGTGAAACCGACGACAAAAAGTGGTAATGATTAAGGTATTCATAAACTTTCTGTCAGACGACAAAATTACAGTGTGGTTTGTGGCCGTGGCCTGCACTGGTGGGGGTAGGGTGAGAGGGGAGGTGGTCGAGTAAAATAAAATGAAAAGTTCTGGCCATGAGGTTGTACACAGGTTTGTGCAGTACATGTCTTCATACATTGAGGTAGCAAACCGAGTATACAAATATCTCTCTCCCTCCTGCCGTTTGACTCCATGTCAATCTCCCTTCTGCTTTCCGTCTCCGTTGCCCTGTGTTATCTTACTGTGTGTGTGTGTCTGTCTGTGTCTGCCTTCAGTCCGGGCTGAGGAAGTTTGCTGTGGAGGCACACACAGATAGTCGCATCAAAGTACTTGGAACGTTTTCAAAAACATATTTAAATAATTGAGATGCTTTTTGAAGCGCTAGTGAATGTCTACTTTCACAATTACTGCTCGGTTGGCTGCACAGAGCAGAGGGTATGTTGTATTTCACTACTTAGTGCCTCTGCATCGGCACTCTGTTCTCTGGTGGCTGGCGGAGAAGTGTTTGTTATTGTGGAGATGAAAGCGTGATAAGTAGTGAAATACGACATAGCGTCTGGTCTGTAGAAGCGGAGGAGTAGTGATTAACACTGAGTCAAGCGGAACTGCGGCGGTGCTTGGTAACAGTAATAAATTATTTTTTTACAGAGGTACAACTGTTTGCATGGTGCGCGACCTACTAAGAAAGGGTTGACGGGCCGTCATAGGCCTGCGGGTTCTAGTATGAGTAAGTCAGGTCGACAAAAGAAAACATGAAGTTAGTACAGCTGAGGTTACGTGGAACACATGAATATTCTTTTAGTATACAATTATTTCAGTTGAGATTATGGATTAAAAGAGAGAACGTGTATATTTGAAATGTTTATTCAGAAATGCACTGTTTTCAAGGCAAGTCTCTTATCTAATACGAGTACAGACATTGCAAGAAACAAAGTAATCGGTATAGTCACTAGTAAATAGAATACAAACGGTATAGTTGATGTAAAATGAATATGGTTTAGCAAAATTAATTGTACACTTATGAGGAAGTACATTATTTTTTATTAAATCTAAGAAGGTGTCTTGCCTTTCAGTTTAGGAACAATACATGAAAATGCTAGTGGTTAGACATCAGCTCATTAACAATCAGCTCTCTGCATGCGAAGCACTATCAAGTTTGTGTTATGCGGTTGTGTAAGGAAAAAAAAAGGCGCCAAAAGCGACAAGTTGGCTGGAGGTGCATGTATGTAATCTGTTGGAACGTTCGAAAATCAGTGTTGAGAACAACTACTGTATTGACATATCTATTGAAGGTTTCAGTATTGCATTTGAAATACAGCACGAAAAGCAATGCAAATATTAGTGAAAGAACATATTTTTCTCTTATGCATTAAACATATTTCAGTTCATGCAAAACTAAAGGAGGAGAGGTGTGTGAGGCTGAAATAAGCAGTTCAAAGGAGAAATGGCGTTTACAGTTATAAAAAAAATCATGCTATCTTTACACATTAATCAGGGCACATGTAGCATATATTAGCCAGTTTTGCTCCGAGTACGTTTGAAATAACATAAGATAAGATATGCAACAGAATTGTTTAGATTAGAGTTTAATAAAAACTTAAGTTCGAAATCGAGTAGCTGAGGAAAAAAAATTTAGTCCACATAAAACACAAAAATCTGACCAGCAAGAAATTATAATGTCCACTGTTAGTAAAGCCAATAGGTCTGTTAATGTCAAAAAATATCCAAGAAAACGTGAAAAAGATAGGGAGGCAAAACGAAATGTGGACGTCAATGGCTTGCATAAGAGTCATCCTACAATTGTGTAGGCGAAGTAGGCAGCTACCGCTTCTAAAAAGAAGTCACTGTTATGATCCGAAAACATGTCAGCCATCCAATTGAAAAGAGGAAAACAACATTCATGGTCTTCTATTACCGGAGCCTCTAGTACCATCAGAGGGGAACTCGGTGTTTTTTCTATGTAGCTGTGTGCCAGGAAATCTTGCGCCGCTGCGAATATATTCCAATGACCCAGAACTCCTTGTATCGCTGCAAAGGCCATAATCCCTCCGTTGGAACAAAGCTGTTCATGATCAATTAACGGATTCATGAGATGATTGTAATGTACTTCAGGAGGTACCAAGTTGCAGAGACATAAGTCCAGGGCCCACATGAAATCACAGCTCAGGTAATGAAATACAGGCTGCACACAGGTGAAATAGGAATATCGAAATGATAATCGATATGATGCATTCAAAGTCGAGAGTGGTAAGATGCCGTAGTAGTCAAGCATCCTCTGGCGAAATAGTTATAAGTGTTCCGGCTCGTTTGCGAAGTTTAGGAGGGACATCCATTTTGAAATAAACAAGATAGGAACACAAAAGTCGCAGCACTGGTAGTTTAACAGGAAGTCCAGAAAAATAGGTCGCCGACTATGGAGTGAAGAGTAGCAGAATGACTTGATATAATTTCTGGCAGACCAGTCAGTAAACTATTGCTTAGTAGTTACAAAAAAAATAGCCTGTCTTGAAGTGGAGGATGCGTTAAAAATTAAGGGAGTCACCTCAGCAAATTGTAAAGGAAGGTCACTATTTTATAATGAATGCACTTCTCTGTGAATATTAGCTGTGTGAAAGATATGTGTGCGAACAGATGGTAGGGTAACTTGTTTTTGTGACAATAAGACGGTTGTTCATGTCTTGTGATTCAAGGCCGGAATTCGCTGCCAGATGGAAACATCAAGGTTCACATGCGGGGGTAGATAAACTAAAGGGAAGCATATGCAGAGTGATTATTACCGCGTTAGCTTTGTCGTTTAAAAAGTCATAGTAATTTTCATTACATGAAAAAAAATTACCACTGTTGAAGTATAAAGAAAAATTCGGCATTATAGCAGGCACTGGTGTATCTTTGAAAAGACATGCAACATTACAGCGATTCTAGTTAAATAAGTTATGGGATTGAAAGTGCCTGCATGTGGACGACTAATTACATGTTTGAGTACAGTCATTTCTATAAAGATTTAGGGGCAGATTAACATGCTCTGTGCGGCAGTTTTGCTTCACTTGTCACATGTTAAAAGTGATGCTAAAGTGGCGTAAGGGGATTGTAAATCTGCCCGACATTTGTTTGCCGTCTCAAAGGCATTTGTAAGTGAAAGGGAGCGACTTAGTTTTATGACTGTAGGAGGTACAGAGCCGCTGGTATCTATTTATGTGAAGAAATTTGTAGAATTTAAAGAGTGAAAACCGGGAAAGGTAGACTAATTAATTCGTGCATTAGCCATGTTGCAGTTGTGGCTTCGGATACTAAAAACGTGTGTAATGGAAAGCAAACGTGGTTTGGAAATGAAATGTAAAGGTTTAAAGCAGGGGTTTCCAAAGCGGTACTGGAGGGCCAGATGCACGCCAGATTTTAAAAATTACTACATGTTTTTCAATGGGGTTATCCAAAAAATATGGCATGGATCCGGCCCTTTAGAACCGGTTTGGAGACTCCTGGTTTAAAGAGAGAGGAGAAAATTAAGATAGTTTCAGGGCTTTAAGCTGGCTGGATCTGTTCAAGCACAGGCAGTTTCTTAAAGGTAGGCTTGTTGTGCATTGGGCTGTACTTTTGAGGCCTGGCGTAGGCAGACTTTTTAGTTATGTTGTGCAGCTATTAATCTGTGTCAAAGGTATTAGTACTTAGTTGCTGTAGGTATGATGTTATGTGTTGTACCATACCTATATGTAAAAAATTTGAGGGCAAAATTTACAGTGTGGTTTGTGGTTTAGAGCTGCAATGGTGGGTGAGAGTTTAGAGGGGAAAGTGGTGGGGGTAAAGGGTTGTGATTTAAAATTTTGCAGAAGTTCTTGTAACAGATACGTTCTGCACTAAGTTAGTGGAGTCAGTATACATATATCTGTGTTGCTATTTTCGTTTTCTCAACATACTGTTTTGTGCTGTTTACTTTATATATTTTAGTGTGTCTGGCTCGCCCTCTGTTTCTTTGTCTACTGTGCAGTTTTTCTGCATGTTGCCTATTCTTTGATTTTTACAGTTGCTGTCTCTTATACATTTTCTCTCTATGCAGTTGTTGTTCTCCCTCACATGGGCCTTTAATTATGAAAGCCTTGTGCCGCCAGTGCATCACTTTTAACATGGGAAAAAGTGACGTATCTGTGACGCAAGGCTTTCATAAATGAGACGTTTTGTATCTTATTCTTTTTGTTTCTCTTGGTCTCTTTGTGTTGGTTGTGGTTTTCACTATATTTATTCATTTCTGAGATTGTTTTATTTTTGGCCTGAAAGCACTCTTAACTTCACTGTCCCTTGTGATATCTCTGTTCTTCTTGTGCTCTTTTTGTATGCTTCTCTGTCTCCTGTTATCAGTCTTCCTCCTAGATTGTCTGTATGGTGGTGTATATCTCTTTTCCTCTTATTCAATCTTCTTCTCTTCATCTTTCTCTCTCTTCTGCTTTGTTTGTCCATCTCTGTGTTCCTTCTGCTCTCTCTCATCCTATTGTAGTGTTTGCTTGTTGTCGTCTCTGTGTCTGTACCTCCTGTCTTTTGTCTTCTTTGTTCTTTGTCTGTTATTTCTACTTTGTGACTCAGTCTGTATGGTCATCTTTTTCTTTATTATACATTCCCTTTGTTTCTTGACATTTTAGTGGTGGTGTTATTTTTCTGCCTATCTGTTTGTGCTTTGAATGCTAGTTTGTCTCTTTATGTTCCTCTTCCTGCTACTGTCTCTCTCTTTCCTGTAGTCTGTATCTCTCCTGTCCTGTATCTATTTTGTACTCTATATTTGATATTTTATTTTATATTTAGTTATGTTATGTGTTAAATAAACAATTATTGAACTTAGTTAGGCATTAGGATATCTAATGGTAGAGAATCTTGGGGAATTTATCTGTTATGCTTGTTCTTTGCTACAATGGCTCTATGTTGTGTAATAAATATGTCTGTAATATGTTAATTACATTTTATTATTTTCTTTTTTATAGTGTTTGGTTCTGAAAAGCAACAACCTGCCTTCCATATCACAGAATTCCAGGAATTATATTCTTTTTTCAGGTGAGTTGGTATTTTTGCAAAGGCAATTTTTTGGGGTGCACATTAAAATAATAAAGAAGATTTTTTAAAATATTTGTAAACTTTCGGTTTAGACCATGATTTTATCTTCTATTTTACCATGTCTGTATCTGCTTGTACTAGATATGTATTTTGAGATATTTTTCCACTGATAGTTGAAATTATCTTTTTATGGGCCTGAAGCATGTGTTCTTTTTGATGGAGTTGAGGTTTGCGTATCATTTGAGTATATAGTTTGAATAGCACTTTGTAGTGGTGAACTCAGAAAATGGATCTCTAAAAATTAATTCTAAAGTTTATCAATATTTCTGATATCTAGAAAATCTAAAAACAAATTTTACAGTAAAATGTCCTTTAACAGCAGTAATTATTTAATGCAAAAAAAAGGATCAGTGTTAATGTTTAGGGTTATACTGCCAATTTGTTTTCAAAACAAGAGGAAGGTGCTATCTTAATATATGTAGTTAACGAGTTAGAAATTATAAAAATATATGTAGTTTAAAAATTAGTAAAGGTACTTTTAAGGTATATATTTATGAAAAAAGATATAATTTAGTCTCTATATTTTTTAAAAGGATACAGAAGATCAACCAGAATATACAGATGGAGAATTGTTCTCAAGAGAAAGAAATTCATTTCAAAATTATAAATGAAGTGATGGACGAAATATTAGAAGCTGTGTTTCAGGAGGAAATACAAAATGAGAATGATGATTTCATGGACATTTCCTTGGACTCTGCCTATTTAGAGATGGTGGTAGGGGATGAGGACTATGAATTAGAAGAAGTCCCTGATGACGTTATGCTGGAAGTTCTATTAAATTATGAACTTTTAAATGAATAACATTATTTTTACTAGTAAAGCCTTCTTGAAGACAGTTTTCTTGTCCTATTCGTCGTTCATCTGCTTTATGAGAGTGATAAGACATGTTCTCATGAAGTGTAAAAAAGATTGTAATAAAAAAGATTAAAGCACTAGGATGACCGATAGTTCTTGAAAAAAGTGTACTGTTTGTATGCTTTAAAAATTTAGAATTAGAAAATACGTCTATAATGTTAACACAGCTATGGACTGTCATAAATTTAGAACCAACATTCACTACAGGATTTCCTACTCTGTTCAGAGACTTTTTCTTTGTCTTTATTCTACTTAGAAAATGAATCTGTGGTTTTAATTTGTACGTTATATGCTAGTAGCCAACTATAATATTTGTTATGTTTGTGTTTTACAGATTGTCATTTTCATCTAAATTAATATGCCGACCAGAAGTGAAAAAAGAAAGCTCTATAAACGGACTTACAATTTGAAGAAGAAAGAAATTCAAGAATTATCAAAAGAACAAAGGACGGATAAAAAGAAGAGTGCTCCTGGTAAGAAAAGCAAAAGTTTTTTGAGAAGATTATGTCAAAGGAAAACTGTTAGCGCCAACGTTCAAAAGGAAAAAGAGTTATCAGTATCGAGAAGGAGAAATGGAACCAAACATAAAAATGTTTCTGGAATCAGCAGAGAGGAAAATCTTTATAGTAAAACTTGGACGAATCAGTTTACACAAATCAGGAAGCGTATGTTTTACAACAGAGCAGTTTCGAATTTATTAAAAAAGGAGAAAGTTTGTAAAAGAAGATCTGCTTTTTATAAGAAGAAACAACATATAGAGGATATTGTTCAGCTCACGTTTGAGACAAAAAGAAAATTATTTATTTTAGTACTTAATAGAATAAATACCCTAAATAAGGCAATCCGACTTTTGAAAGCTAAAAGTAAATGGAAGAGACACATAAATAGAAGTAATTTTTGTAAAGTGTTTTCTGGGAAGTGGATGCATACTTCAACTTCTGAACCATTTTTTAATGAAGAGAGTACCTTTCAGAGTAACGATTTATTGCATGCAGTTGACACCAGTGGTTGAGCATATGAGGTGAAGGATGGTTGTGTAATTGAGAAAGAGAAAATTGTGGTTAGAAATTCAGAAAAGGTGATGGCTGGAGAAGCTTTAGAGGGACGTCCTAATATTCCTGTTTACAGTTGGAATTGTAGTAGCATTTGTAGTGTACGACAGGATTCAATTGATTTCTTTCGCAATTTCTTACGTAAGTACACTAAAAGTCTTTAAAAAAATTGTAATGTTGCAAAAATTAGATCATTGCAGAGTGCGAGAAAAAATGGGTCTGCAAGGTCATTCTCTGGCTTTTTTTTTCCTAAAAAATATGCCAGAGTGTGTTTCATCACTTCAGGATGTTAGCAGTGCATCATAAAAAAATGAGAAAATGAGTGAGAAAGTTGTATTATGTGAAAAGTCCAGCACTTAAACTTAAACAGTTAAATAGTGCTCTTTTGCATGGATGTGAATTAGATGTTAAGAAGATTTGTGCAGAAATTGAGGTAAGTTATTTTGGTCCAGAGGAAGATAATGCAAAAACTGATATAATTATAGAAGGAAATGTGTTAGAAAATGTTGTAAATGTTAATATTGAAAATTTTGAACAGGAAAAAAACAAAGTTTAAGGTTATTGCAGGTGAGAAACCACATTTTTCTTGTGTCTGTTGTCGACGCATTCATTACAAAAGTCAAACTAGGTTAGTTGATTTATATTTAAAAAGTAAAGATGAAAGTAATAGTCAATGGAAAGATTTTGCAACTTATTTGTTGGTGGAAAACTATTTTGATTTGGGTTTTGAGCAACGTATTTGTAAATATTGTTATAATAAATTAAATGAAAATAGAATGCCTGCTAGAGCTGTCCATAATAATCTTGAGTTGATAAATATTCCATTGGAACTGATGGATTTAAATACTTATGAGACTATTCTGATTCAATGTGTACATCCTTTTCAGGCTATTGTTCGTATGGAGCCTAAGACTGGCAAATTAAATCCTTCAGATTTACAAAGAGGATTAAGGGGTAGAGTTGTATATTTGCCACTTGATTTAAAAAAAAATATAGAAACAATTGGTGTTGAAAATGTAGAAGAGGAACCTCTAGTTATTCTAGTTAATGGTGTACCTACAAAAAATAAGAAAATCTGGCAAGATTTAGTGGATGTTAGAAAAGTCAAAAAGGCAACGTTGTATTTAGTCCAAAACAATAAGTACTATAAAGATGTATACGTAGAAGAAGAAGAAGTAAGTGAAGAAGAGGACACTGATTTGTCTATTGGACAAATTGAAAAAGTTCACTTATCTAGAAGTGAAGAAATTTATGAGCATTACAGTGTTCATCCACTGCATTCCAAAGAAGCAATAGGGAATGCTATTGAATTATTTCAGATGAAAAAAGCAAAAGGAAATCCTATTAGTGTATGGGACGAAAGTTTGGAAGGTCGTTGCTTTCCACAGTTATTCCCTACAGGTGAAGGTACACGATATGATGATCGACCTATGCAGATTCCTGCATCTGAGTACCGGACAACAAGATTATATGCAGAAGATCCAAGGTTTCGCCAATGCATTCCATGTTTGTTTCATCTTCTGTTTGAGAGTGACTTATCTGGTCTGTCTTATGCAGTAAACCATATCTTAAAAAATGGAGTTCATCTGCAAAATATTTCAGCAAACGAATTTATGGATAAAGTGCAACAGAAAGATAGTGTTTTGGATTCACACCTAATTAATTTAATGGCTTGTCAGCGTGGTACTAATGAGTATTGGTACCGTCGTCATGGAGATTTGAAGTGCATGCTTAGAAACTTAGGAGCACCTACATGGTTTTTAACTCTAAGCTGTGCAGAGTATGCTTGAGAAGATATACTTGAATTTCTTTGGGAGGCGAATGCAAACATAGAAAATATAAACTACAAGACACCTGGAGAACTGTGTTCATTAGATCCGGTTAATGTTTGCAGATATTTTAATCATAGATTTGAAGCTATGATGTCTTTTATTACAAACAAGAAAAATCCGCCTCTTGGTGAAGTACTGGATTTCTTTTGGAGAAAAGAATATCAAGCAAGAGGTGCTCTTCATATTCATATGCTGTTATGGATCAAGGATGCTCCTAAATTTGGAACAGACTCGGATGAGACTGTACTGACTTTTATTGAACAGTATGCCACTTGTGACATACCTAATAGTACAACTGATAAGGACTTAAGAGGAAAAGTGTTACGTTTTCAAAGTCATCGTTGTGGAAAATATTGTTGGCGAAAATTCAAATCAAAGAGTAAATTCCACACCAAATGTCATTTTGGATTTGCACGACCGGTACTTTCAAAAGGAAGAGTCAACAATTTGATGTCATCTTTGCGACATAACATCAGAAGAAGGTCACCTAAAAATACGTACAATTTAAGAAGAGGTGAAGAATCCAAATATATAAATGACTATAACCCAGTCATTTTGTCCATGTGGAATGCTAACATGGACATACAATATGTTGCAGACAACTCTATTGCTGTGGCTCGATATGTAACGGCTTACATCACGAAATCTGAAAAGACGGAACTGAAGGAGATGTGGGAAGACAATTCTCATGAAAAGAGCCTAAGCAAGAAATTGTATACGTACAGTTTGAAGATGTTGTCTCATCGAGAAATTGGAGCATATGAATGTTGTGATCGGTTATCATCAGCAAGTCTTTATGCAAAATTAAGGACTATTCTCTGGGTGAGTTTGGGTCTTGCAGAAACACGAAACTGTGTTCTAAAACCTGTGCAAGAAATTGAATATTTAGCCCAGAAAGAACCAAACAGTACAGACATTCTGAAAACAAATATGTTGGATACATACTATCCAAATAGAAGTACTCTGCTTGAAAACATTTGTCTGTATGAAATACTTCGAAACTACACTTTTAAAAGGAATATTACAGAGAATATTGATAAAGGTGTACACGCTGTAATTGGACATGAAGGATGTCTGGTGAAACAAAGAAAAGGACACTTGATTAATCATCGAAAACTGAGTTGCGATACACCTGACAAAAGAGAATTTTACTATTTTGCTCTTTTGCAACTCTTTAAACCATGGCGTACAGAAGAGGAACTACTTGGTGACTTTGATAGTTATGAAGATTCATTCAACACATCTAAAAGTAGTATAGAATGTCCTGTTTTTAGTAATTATCTCCAAATGTTGAATGATGAAATAGAGCAAGAAGCAACAATTGCAGCGGAGATTGCTAGAGATAGTTCACAAGGTAGTCAAAGTTCAGCTTCATTAAGTCAAGATCCACTGGGACAACCAATTATCCAAAATGAAGCAGCCACTGCCATGGATGAGGTGGAAAGAACAATGCAGCAAGGTCAAGAAGAAGTAATAAACTTAGAAGAATTAAAGAAGCAATTTAATCGTGAGCAAAGACAGATATATGATTAAGTGACAGAGCACATTGAGCATGGCTTTCGTCATGAGAAAAAAGATTGCTCATGTATGTTATTTGAACCTATTCTACTATATGTAAGTGGAGAAGCTGGAACTGGTAAAAGTTTCCTAATTAAAGGAATTACTACATATCTATAGCAAAGAACTCAGTCAACACTGTCGTGTGTTGTTACTGCTCCAACTGGATTGGCAGCACATAATATTAAAGGTATTACTTTACATCGTTTACTGATGCTGCCAGTTGAACATGAAAATAAATTACAATATCACAAGCTATCTGGAGAAGCTTGTTTTGAAGTTTCTAGAGTCCTTAAAAAAATGAAACTTCTTATTATTGATGAGGTAAGCATGGTATCCAATTTAATGCTTGCTTTTGTGCATTTAAGAATGCAACAGATACTTAAGAGAGAGTATGATGTGTTATTTGGAGGTAAGCATGTCATAGTTTTTGGAGATCTACTTCAGCTAACTCCTGTGAAAGGACAACCTGTATTTGAAACTGTTACGCATGAGGAGACCAGAAAGTGCCTGGGCAGTGTTGGAAATGTTAATCTATGGTCACATTTCAAATATACTGAACTGATTCAAAATATGCGACAGGCAAAGGATACTAAATATGAAAATATTCTTCAAGATATAAGGATTGGAAAACTAACTGAAGATGCGAAAGACACTCTACGAACACGATTACTTTCCACGCTGTTTCCTAATGAAGATAATGTACCTGAGAAAATATATAGTAAAGAGGTAGCAGATAAGTCAGTGATTTGCTTGATGCCTACTCTCAAAGAATGTTCAGTTTTTAATGACAAAATGTTGAATTTAGAAAATCAAGAAATTAAGAAACTGGAAGCTAAAGATAGAATAGAGCATGAAGGTAGTACTATTGTTTTTTCTGAAAAGTTGAAGTTAAAATTGAATTCTCTTCAGAAAACTATATCTAAAACTGCTGGCTTAGAGAAAAATCTGTATGTATGTTTAAATTGTCGGATAATGTTACGGAGAAATTTACATGTAGAAAGAAGATTGGTAAATGGAGCAATGGGTAATGTTGTTGGTTTTGTCAATTACACAAATAGAGATGAGATTGAATTTTTAAGAATAAAATTTGATGGAATTGAGGAAGTTCAACAAATTAGTCACTGTTCAACTCATTTTTTGCTTGTGAAAGACTTATATGTCCGTCGGAAGCAATTTCCAATTTGTTTGGCATATGCAGTGACTATTCACAAATCTCAAGGTTTAAGTGTAGATTGTGCTTTGGTAAATATTGGAAGCACTGTATTCAAAGAGGGTATGGCGTATGTTGCTTTATCACGAGTTAGAACTTTATGTGGACTTTATCTAATTGATTATGATGAGACAAAGATTAGTGCAGATTTAAATTGTGTGAAGGAGTATAAAAGGTTAAGAAGAGAATATGCTCCAAGTTTACCTAAATATCCTTTAATTGAAAGGCGTATGGTTGGTCAAAAAAGGAGAAATGAGGAAAAATGTGCTGAAGTAGTCGAGAAACGAAGAAAAAAAAGATGTAGCTGTCGTTGGTAGGCGTCAGACAAAGCTTAGTATTGAAGAGATTGTTGGATTTATGTTTGAAAACAGGTCTGGTGTCAACTGCTATGCAAATGTAGTAGTTAATGTTGTTTTTTTTCTAAAAAATGTTAAGCAACAGATTGTACAAAATCGGGAGCAAACATTTTGTTGTTCATTAAATTCTGTATTTGAAAAATGTAGCAGTGGTGATAGTGAAGTAGCAAGTGTTTCAGAACTAAGGAATGTTTTAGACATATGTGCAGGACTAAATCAATTTTCTCAGAATATTCAGCAAGATTGTCAGGAATTTATTATGTATATGTTTACAGTTTTGGAAGATGAAGGTGTATATATTGATAGTCTTTTTGGCATTGGTCTGTTCTCAATGTAAGTCTGAAATGTTATCAACTTTATTTATCCACAGATATGGACAATATGTAATTTTAATGTTTCA
The DNA here is from genome assembly GCF_964263255.1 of Lissotriton vulgaris. NCBI lineage: Eukaryota > Metazoa > Chordata > Amphibia > Caudata > Salamandridae > Lissotriton > Lissotriton vulgaris. The sequence continues at coordinate 1,313,123,225 of NC_141695.1, forward strand.
ACGATGCAGAGCTGATGGGAGTAAATTGTCAACTTTAATTAAAATTTTTGTGGCTTCTCAAGTATCTATTTCTAGAAGAACATTTGTAACTGTAGCCATTATTTTTCATGAAGGGCCTTCAACATCATCAGGGCATTACACAGCTTATTTGAAGTGTCCAAGAGGCTGGACGCTTTGCAATGATAGTCAATTGACTTTTAAGAAACATTTGCCTTTTGCCTTAACTAACTCCTATCTGCTAATTTTGCAACCCAAATTTCAGTAAAATGATTTGGTGGAGGAAGATTAATACTGTAAAGATATGAAACTCTGTAGTTTAGAAATATCATGTGACTGAGGGTGTGCAAATCTAGAAATGAAATTTGTATTTGGCATAGTGATAGCATCAGGTACAAGTTTACTTAATGTTTGATGGTATAGAACACGTTACAAATTGTAACTGGAAAGATTCAGAAAAGAATAGATAAGACTAAGATTAAGAAATTTCAGAAAAAAACTACTTAACTCATAGTATTTGGCCACGCGGAAAAATATGAGACAACAAAATGAGTACTTCAGATAATTATTTTAGAACATGTATGGACGCAAGTTTTTGGAGAGGTATTTAAAAGATAACGAGTTAACTTATACAATTTGGCCACGCGGAAAGGTATGAGAGAAGAAAATGTGTACTTAAGATAGATTTTTATAGAAGATACTTGCACGGGGCTTTGTCGAGATATATTTAAAAATAGGTCGTATAGTTTAATTAGTTTGTAACTGTGGAAGATGTAGTGTGCTTACTCAAGAAATTGCGAATTTGAGAAAAACATTTAAGACATGTTTTTTTGAGGTATTTATATTATGTATGGAGATTTTGTATGGGTTTTTTTAACACAATCATTTTGATTGTGGTTTTTTTCCCCGCTGTTATATGATGATTAATATTGAAATCACTGTTTATAGTGAAAATCAATGTATTCTGAGGACAGCAAAAATAAACCATGTAATATGTTGTTTAAGTTATTTTGTTACATTGAATTTAGAAATATGTATTATAACAGATTTTTTTACTGTCTTCCACAGATATTAAATTTATAAGGTAAGTACAACTAATAACATCCGAAAGTTTTGTCTGCCTCTCTCTTATTCTTATTGTTTTGATCTCCTTCCTTTCTCAGTACTGTTTAGTCACACTTATTCCGTTTAACTCATTCACATTTTGTGTTGTTTCATTTTTTCTCTATTTCTGTAACATCTTTTCTGTCACTATCTTATTCAGTCTATCTATCTCTTCAGTTTTTTTCTACTGTTGTCTCATGATGACTCACCTTTATTGACTTAAATGTAAAGGGCCTCACTTATGAAAGCCTTCCGCCACCGATGCACCAATTTTCCCATGTTAAAAGTGATGCATGGGCCGCGCAAGGCCTTCATAAATAAGGCCCATAATTTACTTCTCTTACCCTACTTTATTTCAATTTATATGTGTCTTGCAGTGCTTGTCTATTTGTACCCCGTTTACTTTCTGTTACTCACCCTTTTTCACTCTGTTTCTCTTACTGTTTTTCCTTTATTTTATTTATCTCCTTAAGATATTCCTGTACTCTTACTGTGTTTCTGTAAGAGACTGTTTAGTTCGTGTACTATCACTGAGCATACTTTTATTTTCTCTCTTACTTTACTTTCGTTTAGACACTCATTCTTTCAGTTCTATTATGTCTTTCAATTAATTAAGTTATTTATTGATATATATACTAGACATTCTGTCTCTGTCTCTTTCTCTCTCCCTTGGTCTTTTTTTCTTTTACTTTCTGTTGTTTCATTGAATCCTACTTTTTTTTGTTTTATGAAATGTACATTATATTCTTATTTTTACTTTTCTTCCACAGATACTATGTTTTTAAAAGAAATTTACTTTTACTTTTTTACTATTTCTTAGGTAAGTATAAAAAATAAAGAACATTTTCCATCACTGTGTCATTTCTTTGTCTATCCTGGTTATAGCAGTGTCATGTTTAATATAAGCACTTCCACATAGGATTGGGTGCATTGTCATAAGGAGTGCTTTAAAAGTGATTTAATGAAATCAGCGACATTTCACTGAGTGAGTTCAGCAACACTGATATATGAAAACATTGGTGGTAAATGATATTAAATGTTAAATGGTGTTCTTTTCAGGACTTTAAGTCCTTTGCTGCAGTGGCAATTCCACCTCAGCGTTAGGGGGGCAGGGGGCTGAGTGGCGCTCGCATGCTCATGATGGAGCCACTCCTTCACGAGCCACGGTTGAGCTGTGCTCATGACAGAGCGGTTCCGTCATGGCCCCGCTCAGTCAATAGAACGCGCCGCGGAGGCGCAAAATCAGTGCTGCGCAAGCGCAGCGGCAAGGCCATGACAAAACCGCTCCGTCATGAGGACAGCTCAGGCGATGCTCGTGACGGAGCGGCTCTGTCATGAGCATGGGAGGAGTTAAGAGGTGTTAATAAAAACTGGGGGGTCTCTTCAAAGAGAGTGTTGGTTGTAATTTAGAGGGCACTTTAAAACACATAGGGGCAGATTTATGATGGCCTTGCGTCTCTTTGCGCCACAATTTCGTCACTTTATTTGATACAATGACGGTGCAAATAATGCACCATATTTACAACGTTATGCATCTAGGAGATATGTCACATTCTAAAGCCCTGCACCATAAGGAAGTGTTCCTCTGAAGGGGGGGCGTTCCTGTGCAGGAACGCGTCTTGAAAGTGGCTGAGTGAAATCCATGAGATTTCACTCAGTCACTTTCAGGCCCATGCTGTTTCAAAACTCTGCATGTGCTTGAAGCAGGCGTAGGTCTTGACGCAGCATTGTGAATATAGTGCACTGCTGAGCCTTGCTGGAGCTGCATCACACTTGCGACGCAACTCTAGCAAAGTATTTCCTTTCCGGCACAGATGCGTTATGCATCTGTGCTGTTTTTGCACCATGGTGCGCCACATTATAAATGTGGCGCACCATGGGTGACGGAGCAGTGGCATACTGTGGCGCACATTAACTGGTGCATCTCTGGGGATGAACCAGTTAACATAAATCTGCCCCATAGGTTAAAAATCTGTGTTTAGTAGAGTGTTGGGCCTTTGTAGTGTTATGTTTTTTCTGTTATTCTATGTAGATATGTAATATTGCAAGTTTTTTGTCACGAAAAAGAAGCCATGACTATTGGCTTTGCGAATGATTGCAAGATTCTTAAAATTAAAAAGCAGCAACCATGGCATTGTTCAATATGGTATTGTAAATACTTATGTTTAAGAATGATGAGAGAGTAAAAGAAGGTTAACCTGATCTTTTAAACTTATTCACAGGCTTCTTTAAAGGAAGTGTTCTATATGATTGTAGCGTGGGTGTTTCACTTTTTTATACCTAACACAATGCATTCTGTATGCTGTAGCAGGAGGAGTACTACATACTTGAATATTCTTCAGTGCTTATTTTCATTTACTAAGTGGTAATGAGACCGACACAGAACTTCAATGGGCGGGAGGGGCTGGTCCTGTGCTCCTGGAGGACTGCGAGGCCGCTGCAGCAGTGGGAGTGAGGCCTCTCAGAGGGGAGCAGCGCAGTTCCTTTTGATGGCCACAATTACAGATAACAGGGTATGGATGTCCGTGGAATTTACGGATGGTTAGTCACTCTAGAGTGTGCGCGGCGCCCCTGGCACCTCATTACGGCACACAGGGGAGCCGCGTTGCACAGTTTGAGAATCAGAGACTTAGGAGATAAACCTTCATAATAGCAAGGCCCCTAAGCGATAAAAATCGCCGCTGCCTGGCGTTGTAAATATCGACGGTATGGGCGGAATTTTCTACGGTGTTAGTGCTTTAATATCAATGAGAACACATATGTGATAGTAAATCCTGTAACAGCCGCGGTACTTAACATTATCGCGTAAAAACAAACGTTGTTTTTACACAGTAATGTGTGCCTTGTAATTAGGGGACGGGGTGGATTTAGTTTTATTTTGTACACTCTTTTATAACGATGTTGAATGTTTCATTAGAGCAGGCTTTAACAGTTCTGCGATAAACTAGTTCATTGCAACCCCTTTTTCTCGCAACGCCTCTTTTTGTGATAAGGTGTTTTGCCGTCCAACCACATTTTGCATGTGCTTTGACGTACGCCCAGTTTGCATGTCAGTAACTTACTGTACGCAATATATGCAAAGTGGTCTTACGGCAGGCGATGTAATGCCGTTTTGCAAGAAGGTGCAGTAGAATATTTTCAAGGATAGGTAAAACATTAACGCCGCTTTTATCGGCAGAAAACTGCAGATATAGCGGCGATAAGGGCGTTGATAATATGCTCTATGAATTGCAATCAAATCTAATGTTAGATATAAAGGCAAGTACCGTAGGTTTCGGTTACAATTCATAGATCATATTATGAAGGCTATTATCGTTGTTTTATCTGCAGTGTCCTGTGGATGAAATCGACGATAATGTATTTTCGTCGCCTTCATAATATTCCGAAGTATCGTCGCTTTTTTGCATAATTGTCCTGAAAAAAAGCGTCGATACTTCAGCTTGTGAATAGAGCTCTTTTTGGGACAATGAGTTAGTTCTGAAAAGAACTTTTTTTTTTTTCAAAACAAGTGTTATGTTGTTTTTGATTTTTCAAACTTGCACCGACATTTTCAACTGTGACACAGGACCAAAATGAAATGAAAAAATGTATCTTTTGTCGGAGCATTGATGACTCTCAATTTTTAGTTTAATAAGATTGAGGCTCTGCTCTCCGTACAGAAAAATTTCTCCACAGTTGTTGCATTTCATGTGCACCTTCGCAAAATATGGTCTAAAGTCCATCTCTGCACTCGATGGAGATACAGGTCGTCGACCAGAAGATGTGCTGGCTACCTCTGATGGTAATAGCATGGCCAGGGCTCTTGTCGATGCCTTTGCAAATTGCACAGGGTGCACTTTTTTGACATGCCTGATCATGGTATGTATGGAAAAGGAATATTTTTCGGACGGATTTCCTCTTGAGAGAACCGAGTCACATATCGTGCAAGTTACTTTTGGCGCATTCACTTTCTTTTGATCTTGAGGATAAGTGAAAAATTGCCAGATGAAAGATTCTTTATTTCTTCTTAAAGGTAGTTGATCATTTTGTTCAGATTCGGAAGATGAATGCGAAGCGGCAGCCATTTCAGCAAAGTCTTCTGAAAGATGTAAGACTTGTTCTCCCTTGAGAGTACAAAAGATAGTGAGGGAAGTGGGTGAAGTGCTCCGTGAAAATTCCAGAATAGAAACTACTAAGAACCAATTGGAAGTGTTGTTTTCAAGTCACATGACTTCACATGCGCGTCTCAGGACGTGTACGTGGTGACAGTATCTGGTCACGTACGTCATTTGGAAGTAGCAGTCTAATTCAGTGAAGTTTCAAAACGTGAAAAGGAGTAAACCTAAACACATCCTGATTTTGTATATCTTCTGAGAGGGATTCAAGCATACAATTGTTAAAGTATAAAACCTTTTATGTTTTTGAAAAAATACCGGGGTGTGTGCATCCGGTCACGCACGAAAGTTTAAAAAGACATTCGGCTCCATTTACTAAAAAGTTTCATAACAATAAAAAAGAAGCCTAGGTACAGTCTCTTTGACGTACTATAAGTTCTTTGAGGGGTCTATGAAGAAACTCAATGAGTTTGAATTGCAATGTTTTCTCGAAATATATAGGAGGGTGCGCGCACTCGGTCACGCACGAAAGTTTAGAAAGACGATCTCCATTTATTGACAACTGGTGCAGAGGGTGCGCGCACCGGGTCGCGCACGAAAGTTAACAAAGGCAATCTCCATTTACTGACAAATTTCAATACGTTCAAAATAAGGCAAGGTAGAGACTTTCTAATCCAGTACCGCTTTACAAGGAGTCTCTATACAACTCTGACAGTCAAGAAAACGGTTTCTTTCCCCAAAAAATATTGGCAGAAATTAATTGACAAAACTATAGGTTGCATTCACGATATAGTTATGAATTAGCATTTTAAAAACCTATGAAATTCACTGAAAAAACCATAGGTTTTACACACTTTATAGTTAGGAAGTAGCATTTAAAAAACCTATGAAATTCACTGAAAAAACCATAGGTTTTACACACGTTAATGTTAGGAAGTAGAATTTACAAAACCTATGAAATTCACTGAAAAAACCATAGGTTTGACACATGTTATAGTTAGCTGGACATTTCACTCATATAAAACCAATGAAATTCCCCCGTTATAGTTACTTCAGCTAACTATAACTCGCGCACCCGCAATGCACTGCTGATGATGTTACATATTACAACACTCATCACATGGTCAGTGACATCACTCTTGACATCACTGATAACATCTAATATCTCACATATGCTGCCTCCAACATATAGGAATAGTATGTTACTGATTCAGGCATGTATGCAATATGTAAAAACTCTTAAAGTACCATATTAACACTTAGACACTGAGACACTCTTGGTAATATTAAAAAAATAATAACCTATATAGATATAATGTATAAGTGATATAGCTACTCATCAACACATTCAGTCACTAAAATAGAAACTGATAGACTAACACAGATATGTATATATTTAAATATTACTCAGTAACCCATGTAGTCATTAAGATATATTTAATCAGTCAGTTATAGAATCTATTTTTCATCAAGAAAACAACCGTTTATACACTTAAATACTAAATTTTTATTGAACCAACTTTCAGATCTACATATATAAAATATATGTAATTTTCAAAACTAACCCATTTAATAGATGATGTTATGAGTGATGTGATGTGTGACATCATCAGCAGTGCATTGCGGGCGCGCGAGTTATAGTTAGCTGAAGTAACTATAACGGGGGAATTTCATTGGTTTTATATGAGTGAAATGTCTATATATATATATATATATATATTCACTTAAAAAACCATAGGTTTGACTCACATTATAGTTAGGAATTTGCATTTAAAAAACCTTTGTAATTCACAGAAAAAACCATAGGTTTCACACCAGTTATAGTTAGCTGGACATTTTACTCATACAAAACTATTGAAATTCCCCTGTTATAGTTAGTTGTACTCACTATAACTCGTGCTCCCGCAAGCCACTGATGATGATGTCACATATTACATCATTCATGACATGGTCAGTGACATCACTGATGACATCACTGATGACATCTCAAATGACATCACTGATGACATCTCATTTGACATCACTGATGACATCACTGATGACATCATCCAGTGACTGTGTGGTTCGGTAAAGTTTAAATATGTTTTACATATTGAAGAATGAGTGGATGTATAAGTGTCTGGATGAAGGATTTAGTAGGTGCGTGACTGGCTGTATGAGTGAGTGATTAAATGTGTCTTACTAAATGCATGGGTTAGTGACTAAACTGTCTGAATGTGTGCATTAGTATGTCTGTTGTTTTGTAAGCTGCTGCATGTGTTGATACGTAATTATATGAGTGGCTATATGGGTTATTGATTGGCTGCCCAAGTATTTGAATGGGAGACTGAGTGTGTGTGTGGTTGGCTGGGAGGTGTGTGACTCTGTGCATAGATGTGTGAGCAGTTGATTCACTAGGTGTATAAGTTCAAGAGTGCATGTAAAAACAGCTATATGGGCGGTTGACTGTGTGCATGGGTGTGTTGGTGAGTGAATGGATATCTCAGTGCTACATGTCCAAGTAAGTACATATGTAAAACACAGTGCATGTGAGAGTTGGCATATATAAATGACTATACATGAGAGCCAGTGAATGTGCGAGTGGCTGTATGGATCATTATGTTCTTGTATCAGTGATTGTATAAGAGAGTAAGTATGTGTTAGTATATGTTTGAATAAGTAAGGTGTTGTGTGTATAACTGTATATGAATGATATCATCAGTGATGTGATCAGTGATGTCAAATGAGATGTCATCAGTGATGTCATCAGTGTTGTCATTTGAGATGTCATCAGTGATGTCATCAGTGATGTCACTGACCATGTCATGAATGATGTAATATGTGACATCATCAGCAGTGGATTGCGGGTGCGCAAAATATAGTTAGTACAACTAACTATATAGGAGCAATTTCAATGGTTTTTTAAATGCTAATTCCTAACTATATAAGGCCTGACACCTATGGTTTTTAAGTGAATTTGCAAGGTTTTTAAAATGCTAATTCCTAATTATATAAGGCCTGAAAGCTATGGTTTTTTAAGTGAATTTGCAAGGTTTTTTAAATGCTAATTCCTAACTATATAAGGCGTAAACCTATGTTTTTTTAAGTGAATTTGCAAGGTTTTTTAAATGCTAATTCCTAACTATATAAGGCCTGAAACCTATGTTTTTTTCAGTGAATTTGCAAGGTTTTTTAAATGCTAATTCCTAACTATATCAGGCGTGAAACCTATATTTTTTTCAATAAATTTCAAAGGTTTTGTAAATGCCAATTCTATTAGCAGATAACGTTTATATATTTTATTATCCTTCTGGGACCACCTGAGCAGCCATCTTGTTTCTCAGGAGAAGTGAGGCACAAGAGAGCACAGAACAAGAGTTGAAAACGCGAAAAGGGGGCAGGGTAGAGACCCCATGACCCCCTAACCCTTCTCAGGGGGTCCCAGAAGAACCACCAAGTGCTTTTTTTTTAAATCGCGGGGTACGTGCACACGGTACGCGTATGGTGCGCGTACCCTGCGATTTTTTCGAATTTTTTATTTTTTTTGCCCTTGGGGGTCCTTTTGGGACCCCCTGAGAAGGGCTAGTGGGTTGGGGGTCTCTACCCTGCCCCCTTTTCGTGTTTTCCACTCTTGTTTTGGGCTCTCTTGTGCCTCAGTTCTCCTGAAAAACAAGATGGTGGCCAACACTTCCTGGTTTGGACAGTTTAGAATGTTGACAGTCGACTGCCAGCCAATCAGAAATTCGCTTGCGCACGTAAGGGTAAGCGCACATACGCGTACGGTACGCGTACTGTACGCTTACAGTGCGCGTACGGTGAGCGCATATAGATATATAATTTGCTCAAATTCAATTATCTCAACAACTACTGGAGGGATTTTCACCAAATATAGAAAAGGCACTACTGCATACCTGTCCCTACCATTTTGCCAAGTTTGGTGTAATTCCGTTCAGCCGTTCAGGATGTAGCCGTGTTTAAAGGTTCCATAGAAAATGCCATTTGAACATTTTCAAATTCAATTTTCTCAAGAACTACTGGAGGGATTCTCACCAAACATAGCAAAGGCACATCTGCATACCAGGCCCTACCATTTTGCCAAGTTTGGTGTAATTCCATTCAGCCGTTCGGGCTGTAGCCGTGTCTAAAGGTCCCTAAGGAAATTAACATGGGGAAAACACGTTTTGGGACCCCCCTTTTGGCCCCGCTTGACGAATCCCCCCGAAACTTTCAGGGAAGGAGCGGAGCAGAGCTGGCCAAAATTCTAGAAAATTACACGCAGATTCCTCAATCGGCGCCAAAGTTATTCCCAATAGAATGTTGAGCGCATATAGATATATAATTTGCTCAGATTCAATTTTCTCAACCACTACTGGAGGGATTTTCACCAAATATAGAAAAGGCACTGCATACATGTCCCTACCATTTTGCCAAGTTTCGTGTAATTCCGTTCAGCCGTTCGGGCTGTAGCCATGTCTAAAGGTCCCATAGAAAATGCCATTTTAAAATTTCAAATTCAATTTTCTCAAAAACTACTGGAGGGATTTACACCAAACATACAAAAAGGCACTGCTGCATACCAGGCCCTACCATTTTGCCAAATCTGGTGTAATTCCATTCAGCCGCTCGAGCTGTAGCCGTGTCAGAATGTCCCTACGGAAATTAACATGGGGAAAACACGTTTAGGGACCCCCATTTTTTCTCGGCCCCCGCTTGATGAATCCCCCGGAAACTTTGAGGGAAGGAGCAGAGCGGAGCGCGGCAAATTTAAGGAAAAATACAAACAGATCTCTCAATCGGTGCCAAAGTTATTCCCATTGAATGTTCGGAATTTCCTATGGTAACTAGGTCCTAACTATATATTACCTACTGGCGGTCTACATATTACCTACTGGCTGTCGCCAGTAGGTATTTATAGTTAGGATTATTTCTCTATGGAACTTTTGAAAAGTCTATGTCTAATAACTTTGGCGTTTGTGGACGGAATTGGCTGAAATTTTCAGGAAAAATGGCACATTTTGTTTCTGAGCAGCCCCTGAAAATTTGGGGGGGGGGGTCGTCAAGGGCGGGCCGAGAAAAAAGGGGGGTCCCAAAACGCGTTTTTCCCATTCATTTTTCCATAGGGCGGTTGGCCTCACTTTTAGCTCGAACGGCTAAATGGATTTGCACGAAACTTGGCAAAATTGTAGGGACTGTTAGCCGATTGTGCCTTTGCTAGGTCTCAATATATGTGCTCCAGTGGATTTTGAGAAATTAACGTTCAAAACAAGATATATATCTGTAACAGCGCTCCGGGCTGTGCTCCGGTCCTCTTACTTTTCGCGAAACGGAACTTTGCGATGCGAAGCTGATTGGCTTTCCGGTGTCTGTCAACATTCTAAACAGTCCGGAGCGGCCGCCATCTTATCTCTCGGTAGGATCGAGAGAGAAGAAGAGGTGAAAAACGAAGGGGGAATTTAATGAAAGGGGGCAAGGTATACCCCTCTTGACCCCCTAGGAATGATGTTGGGGTTATTAAAGGGTCCCGTGGGGAAAATAAAAAAAAATTGATTTTTCACGGTAGAAGCGCTTCCCGGGCCGCGAATTGGGCCGCAAACTGGTAGCGAAACGGGAATTCGCCATTTTGTGTTTCGTTTTAATTAAATTACTAGGTATAAGGGGGTGCGGGAGACGTATCCTAATCCCTTTTGTTTTCTGAGGGTGGCTGAGGAGGCTCATATATGTTGATATATGTCTTCCAGCGGCTGTGCGTGCGCCATCTTATCTCTCGGTAGGATCGAGAGAGAAGAAGAGGTGAAAAACGAAGGGGGAATTTAATGAAAGGGGGCAAGGTAGACCCCTCTTGACCCCCTAGGAATGATGTTGGGGTTATTAAAGGGTCCCGTGGGGGGAAAAAAAAAAAATTGATTTTTCACGGTAGAAGCGCTTCCCGGGCCGCGAACTGGGCCGCAAACTGGTAGCGAAACGAGAATTCGCCATTTTGTGTTTCGTTTTAATTAAATTACTAGGTATAAGGGGGTGCGGGAGACGTATCCTGATCCCTTATGTTTTCTGAGGGTGGCTGAGGAGGCTCATATATGTTGATACATGTCTTCTAGCGGCTGTGCGTGAGCTTTTTTTTTTTTTTTGCTGCGTGACGTCTGTTAACGTTCGATTCAATGGAAATCAGGAAGTGTTGACCGCCAATTTGTCAGTGCGATAAAATATTTTGTTATAAATGAATCCTTATTGATAAACATTGTCTGCGCCATCTTGCCTTTTTTCCAATGCCACAATTTTGTCGTGCACGGCAGCCATTTTAGATGCCTTGACCAGACCCACTCTCTGCACGCCGTCGATTCTCAGCACGGCTCCCCACCCTCGCAAGCATCTCCCCCACGCACTGGTCACCCCGCTCTCTCTCTCATGCATGGGCCATAAACTTCCCCCCATCTGCGCTGCTCTTCCCTGAGAATCACACCCTGTGCCCGCCCGACACCTCCCTTTCACCCTATTCACTACCGCACCCTCTGACACTCCTCTTCCTCTGTGTCCGATTGTCCAGGCCGGTCCCAGGCTATCACCTAGCCCTGCGGATGTAGTTTATGGCCCCAGCTGTAGAGAATCCAGACATGCCAACCCTCCCGATTCAGGCGTGAGACTACCGATTTCAGTGCTAGTCTCCCGCCTCCCGATTCCTGCAAGCAAAAACCCGATTCCTCAGGGGTTTCAGCTGACAGGGCTTGGTATTGTGTTACGTGCTAATTCTTCCAGGAAACGTCAGAGGGCCGATGCAGGGGCTCTAGAAGGGGTGATAAACCATTTAAGCCTCATTAACAAGCGCATGGTCTTTTAAAGATCTGTGAAGTACTCGGGGCGGCTGTGTGTGTGTGCCCTCTTTCAGGAGCGGGCGGGGGGGGGCACTGCCAGCAACTTGCCAGGCCAGGCAGTGTTCAACACTTGCATCACCCTTTCTCTGCCTGCTATTGCGCTCCATGCTTCGGAAAGGTAAGAAAAAGAACGTGCATTTGAGTTTGAAATGTCCGATCCTGTAGCAGTACACTTGCAAAGCCCACACATGACAATAACCCGATTCAAGGCCCCATTCACCCGATTTTTTAAAAATATATAGCACTCCAACAAAGTAGGATTATAAAACTTTATTAACTTATAAATATATCGAACGCAACAAAAACTGTAAATACATTTAAACATTTTTTGGCAAAAAGAAGCAACAATGGTCAGTAGCTGTCTTTTGTGCGAATAGTCCCAAGGCAGCACAACGTGCTGAGTTCTGGACGGCACCCAGGTGATGTCACCTGGGTGCCGCACTGGTTTTTGGTTTCCTACAATGCAGCTCAGAAAAACAGCGTGGGGCGTCCCGGGTGGTGCGGGGGGAGGCCTCGTCAGTAGCGGTCTGTTGTGCGAATAGTCCCAAGGCAGCAGAACGCGCTGAGATGTGGATGGCACCCAGGTGATGTCCAGTAAACTGCCGCACTGGTTTTGGTATCCTACAATGCTGCTCCGAAAAACGGCGTGGGGCGCCCCGGGGGGGCGTGGGGGAGGCGGCGTGAACGGGCCTCCCCAGGTGGCGGCCATCCAGCTGAGTTGCGCCCGCTCTTGCAGCTACAGCGTCTCGCTGACCATGTAGTTGAGTTGCGCCCACTCTTGCAGTGCAGCGATAGGCGGCTGCCACAGGACTCTTAAAATGGCGGACGGCTCTTCGGATTTGGGCCTGGTCCACTAAAATGGCGCTGGGACACCTTGGAACTTGGACGCTTGCCTGCTAGGGCTTGGGCTCCATTCTCGAAAGCGTCCCCTCAGCCGTGAATATTCTACAAAAGTCTTGGGGGCCCTCGACTCCTGCAGGCTTCCGGTGGGGAGCGGCTGCCATGATTGCTAGCGGAATGACCACGACGGAGCCACGAGATGGTGGTGCTCTCATGCTGGCGCCAGCTTCAGTCTGAATCATCCAGAAACAAGGTGGGGCTTTCATCGTTTGGGAAAAAAAAATGTTCTAAACCAATGAAAAGTGTTATTTTTAGGTCATATGACCAAGCCTTCCATCATTAGGAAACCAAAAGTAAAATGAACCAATGAAAAGTTTTATAAACAAGTCACATGACCTGTTATGCGGCATAGGGCTACAAAAAGCGTAGAAAATCCGTTGGCACGTGAGGCGGCGTCAGTAGCGGACCGATGTGCGAATAGGCCGAAGGCAGCACAACGCGCCGAGATCCGGATGGCACCGAGTTGGTGTCCAGCCAGTTGCTGCACTGGTGTGGCTATCCTACAATGCTGCGCCGAAAGTCGGCGTGGGGCGCCCCGTTGGCCTGTAAGGTCGCGTCAGTCAGTGGGGGCTGTGCGTCTCCCCCAAGATGGAGGCTCCTCGGCTGCAGTGGGGCGCCCCTTAGCGTTTCACTCGCCGTCCAACTGAGTTGCGTCCGCACTTGCGGCTACAGTAGGCCGAAGGCAGCACAACACGCCGAGATCCGGATGGCACCGAGGTGGTGTCCAGCAAGTTGCCGCACTGGTGTGGCCATCCTACAATGCTGCGCCGAAAGACGGCGTGTCCAGCTGAGTTGCGGTCACTCTTGCGGTACAGTGACTCGAACGCGCCGAGATCCGGATGGCACCGAGGTGGTGTCCAGCAAATTGCCGCACTGGTGTGGCCATCCTACAATGCTGCGCCGAAAGACGGCGTGTCCAGCTGAGTTCCGGTCACTCTTGCGGTACAGTGACTCGAACGCGCCGAGATCCGGATGGCACCGAGGTGGTGTCCAGCAAGTTGCCGCACTGGTGTGGCCATCCTACAATGCTGCGCCGAAAGTCGGCGTGGGGTGCCCCGTTGGCTTATGAGGTGATGTCAGTAGTGGACCGATGTGTGAATAGGTCGGAACCAGCACAAGGCGCCAAGATCCGGATGGCAAGTCCTGGATGTTGAGTGCCATAGTTGAGAGTTCTGAGCAGTGTTTGTAACACTGTCTGAAGCTTATTTGCACCTGCTGCATCTTCATTATTGCCCTGGTGTGGCCAAAGATCGCCCATGACATAGGCGGCCGGCTCCCGAGGTCCGGCTGAACTTTTTTCCTTTTCTTTTCTGCATCTTGTCCCATAATCCGTTTGACCTGAAGACACGACCAGGTCCCTGAATGTGTGCAGGGGGACGTTATTGATTGAATCAAAATGGCGGCTTCACACAAAACTGACTCAAGCGTTGCTGTTGATGCTATACAGACAAAAATTGGTTTTCAGTTTGTACATTCTTCAGGATTTTTTTTTCCATCCAAGGCTGATTGAGAGTTTGTAGAACAATGGCTTCAGATTTTCAACATACTACTCTTCAACATTCTTCCTAAATGTAACAATGTGAGACTCACTAGGAGAACGGCTGTTTATCTTTCCTTTCAAAATGCTGCCAACAATATTTTCTGAATGGAAGACACCATCTTGTAGCATAAAGGGCCGAAAGGGGTTCTGGTCTGGCCGATGGTTGGTGGAGACATTTTGACTATATCTTGCACCTGCCCGGCCTCGCCCAAAATGGCGCCGGTATAAATGGGACTCGTAACTCCTTGTTGTGTACTGGTTGAACAACCTTGATATCACGAGATATGAATGCAGTTTTGATACTCATGGCGGGTGGGGACGAGAATTGATTGAATATTTCGACATCCCTATTGATATTAAGTTCTGATGTGTTATTGATTACTGTACTATTGAAAGTTCGAATTAACGTCACCCATGGTACTTGCCCGCAAATGTATATCTAGATAATTTTTTTGTAAGTGGCCCTGTCGTATTTTAATTACAAAATGTACGTCCACCGATTCCGCAACTGTTAGACACCTTAGTTCTTGCAACCTAATGGCCCGCTCGTTACGTTCCTCTACAGTGTAAATGTCTCCTCATCATATACGATTTCAGTTTGCTCCGTGGCCGGCCCACGTGGTTATAGGCCCGTATTTGTATACTGACATTTTGACAATAAAGGTTTTTAAAACAAAACATGGTAGTAGTATTTACATTGGTAAAGTTTTTACTTTTAGTCACTGTTTTCGAATCAGTAAAAGGCAAGTGAAATAAAGCAGTCCAATTACATGACGGATAAAAGGTATAATACGTAGGAACGCAGTAAAGATAAATGGTCAAGGGCAGTTGTGTTTTCCACTCCTGCAACATAAAGTGATCGATAAGAATCTGATAATCAGGCGTATCGGCGACTAAGACAGCAGGCCGAGCCTCTTTTACTCAACGGCTCCGTCATGGGACGAAGAAACGCCCTTTTTCTCGAAAAAGGAATATATTTTACTTGCAGGGCAGTTGTAAATTTTCCGGGAAAGTACATTAGCCTGGAACATTATAACATATATGTTTAAAAAAAAATAATGTTCGAAACCAATAAAAAGCGTAATTTTTAGGTCATATGACCAAGCTTTTCATCATTAAAATAACAAAAGTAAAATGAACCAATGAAAAGTTTTATTAACAAGTCACATGACCTGTTATGCTTACGTTACGCGCTGCGCGCCGCGCCCCGGATCACTTCCGGGTGCGCTAACGCGGCGTGTCATATAACGCATTACGCGACAACGTAGGTCAAGAAAATAGTCAAAATGTCTCCACCAACCAGCGTTCGGAACACAACCCCTTTCAGCAGTCCAAAAAGTTCTGTTAAATGACAATAGAGGGGACAGGCAACAAGAACCATCAGTCAAAGAGGGGAGGGCAAGTTCTTCTCTACCGGGTCATGTTGGGGCGCTACCGGAACTGATCGAATTGGTAGTCTACAGTGTTTCTGGATGTTTCAGACTGAAGCTGGCGTCAGCATGAGAGCACCACCATCTCGTAGCTCCGTCGTGGCCATTCCACGAGCAATCATGGCAGCCGCTCCCCACCAGAAGCCTGCGGGAGTCCGGGGCCCCCAAGACTTTTGTAGAATCTTCACGGCTGAGGGGACGCTTTCGAGAATGGGACTCAAGCCCTATCAGGGAAGCGTCCGAGTTCCAAGGTGTCCCAGGGCCATTTTAGTGGACCACGCCCAAATCTGAAGAGCCGGCCGCCATTTTGAGAGTCCTGTGGCAGTCGCCTATCGTTGCATCGCAAGAGCGGGAGCAACTCAACTACATGGTGAGCGAGACGCTGTAGTCGCAAGAGCGGGCGGTAAACAGCTGAATGGGGGAAGAGGCACAGTGTAGCAAAAGCGGGCGGAATGGCAACTAAAACGGTAAAGGCGCGCCCCACTACAGCGTGTCTTCAGGTCAAACGGATTGTGGGACAAGGTCCAGAATAGAAGAGTCATCAAAAGGCAAAAAGTTCCGCCGGACCCCGGGAGCCGGCCGCCTATGTCGGGGGCGATCTCAGGCTACACCAGTGCTATAAGACTTGGGGAGGGGGTCGGAGTTAAGCGTCTTCTCCGAATCCGTGCCATCACACCGCCCCTCGGGGGCCTCCGTCAAGCGGTTTAGGGAGGTACCATATCACATTGTTTTCAAATGCAGTCAGGTCCACAAACGACCCTCACTTACTTTGAGAATAGTGAAGCTGCAGTAGGTGCAAATAAGCTTCAGACAGTGTTACAAGCGCTGCTCATAACTCTGAACTATGACACCCAACATCCAGAACTTATGCCATTTGAGAATGGCAGTGACATCGAAGCAACTCAGGGACCAAAACCATTAACGTACTTTCACGTATGAAAATCTTACTTGGGGAGGGGGCAGGAGCCAAGCGCCCCCTCCCAGTCCGCGCCAACTCACCGTATGTTTAAAATCTGAAGCCATCGTTCTACAAACTCAACCAACCTTGGATGGAAAAATCTAGAAGAATGTACAAACTGAAAACCAGTTTTGGTCTGCATAGCATCAGCAGCAACGCTTGCTATCAGAGTGCATGAGTTTCATGCTCGATCGATTGAGCTAGCCGGATCGGGCAACAAAAAGTATAAAATAGTTATGTAAATAGTTATATAATAAAATGTTTTACCCTGTTACTTTGCTGGTGTGTTGTATATATTTATAATATTTGCATAGAGTTTATCGTAATTTTGGGCGGGGTGGGTGGTGGAGCCGAGCTGTCTTGCAGCCATCATGGTGTCGAGCTCAGTTCATCTCACTATTTTCGTATTTCTCATGAAGGGTTGTTCCTAATGTTTCTATTTTAGCAAGGTCAAAAAGAGATCCAATTAGTGGCCTACTGATTTTGCTTGATTCCTTTTGTTTTTTTAAACAATTTTTTACTATCTGCAAAAACTAAACAGAGTATTGCGACTCTGTGCTTGTTTGTAAATAGAGAATGAACTAAAGAGAACCAATTCCAAAACAATAAATGCTTGGATAACAATCAATCAAATGTAGAGGGAAGCAGGCACGACGGATTACAACGGGGGCAAAGGCCTGTGTTACCTACTCTTCACTATTTGCAAAGAGAGAATACTCCTAAAAGAAAAGAGGAGGGGGGGGGGCAGCATTAAAAGCACATCAGCGTGCATAAATACGAAAATGTTTTTACCTACCACGTACTTGACATTTGACAGCTTTTGATATTTGCTATTAAAAAACCAATGAAATTCACTGAAAACACCATAGGTTATAGACCATATATAGTTAGGAATTTGCATTTAAAAAACCTTATTTTACTCACACAAAACCATTGAAATTCCATATATAGTTAGTTGCACTAACTATATATCGCGCACCCGCAATCCACTGCTGATGATGTCACATATTACATCATTCATGACATGGTCAGTGACATCACTGATGACATCACTGATGACAACATCCAGTGACTGTATGTTTCTGTAAAGTTAAAATATGTCTTACATATTGAAGAATGAGTGGATGTATAAGTGTCTGGATGAAGGATTTAGTAGGTGCATGACTGACTGTATGAGTGAGTGATTAAATGTGTCTCACTGAGTGCATGGGTTAGTGACTAAACTGTCTGAATTTGTGCATCATTATGTCTGTTGTTCTGTAAACTGCTGCATGTGTTGATCAGTAGCTATATGAGTAACTATATGGGTTATTGATTGATTGACGAAGTATTTGTATGGGAGACTGAGTGTGTGTGTGGCTGGCTGGGAGATGTGTGACTGTGCAGATCAATGTGTTCTTGTATCAATGATTGTATAAGAGATTAAGTATGTGTTAGTATATGTTTGAAAATGTAAGGTACTCTATGTTTAACTGTATTGATTAGAAAATGGAAGTGTGATTGATTCTTTACAGGACTGACTAGGCGTGTGAGTAACTCCATGGATGAGTGGCAGAGTGTGAGTGTCTATATTGGTGTATGAGTTCATATGATAGTGTTGTAAAGATGAGTGATTGTATGTATGAATGATTGTATGAATGAGTGAATCTGTGTGTAGACTTAGGAATCAGTGAGTGCGTATGTAGTAACTAGTATTGGTGTGTCAATGGTTTAAAAAATTATATTCTGTATTTTACACTGGATGTAACAGAGGTTATATTAAAGTGTGAGGAGATGCATTGTATTGTCACATGAATTATATCATCAGTGATGTCATCAGTGATGTCATTTGAGATGTCATCAGGGATGTCATTTGAGATGTCATCAGTGCTGTCATCAGTGATGTCACTGACCATGTCATGAATGATGTAATATGTGACATCATCAGCAGTGGATTGCGGGTGCGCGATATATAGTTAGTGCAACTAACTATATATGGAATTTCAATGGTTTTGTGTGAGTAAAATAAGGTTTTTTAAATGCAAATTCCTAACTATATATGGTCTATAACCTATGGTTTTTTCAGTGAATATATATATTGATACTTTATTCGATATTGTCATATCATAAAAGTTCATTGATCATAAAAACATTAGGATTAAAATGTACATTCCATATAAAATTGTTTAAAAATTACTATTTACATTTAAAACATAATGCAAACCAAAATTACATAACAATACTAAGTATCACAATGTTTAAGAAGGAAGTTGGTAATCGTATCCATACGGCCTAAGTACTAATAACATTACATATCCTTGTGCGAATGAGCCAAGCACTTGATAAGTACTTAGCCACACCACAAACAATAAAAGGTGGGAACCTATTGGTTGTAATAATACGGAGGGCCACCCAAAAGTCTCTAGTCCCGAGCTCCCTGCAGACTGGTCTAAGCCATCTCTGTCTTGCCCTCTTGTAGGTGTCATATGGTTATTATGTTTCCATAGATTGTGTTAAGTTGGCATGTGCTTATTAAATGTTTAAACGCCATATTTTCTTTCTGCTTCGGTTTGCACACGACACCTAATTGTTATTACAGCTTTTAACCTAGACGAAAGATGTGATTTACTTCAGAATAATATATTATTGTACTGGTATCAGTCGTGCCTGGAACACTTGGTACAACTGTCTGCACACTGAGAACTGCACACTCTAACACAAGGTTATTGTAGGCCTGATCCTCGCACTACGTTAGTCATAACACAAATAATGTTTGTGCCAACTTTGGGCTTTACGTGAGTTCAAGATACAGTTACAGGGAATTAGAGACACACTTGATGCTGTACATGCTGAGAGCTGGTAGCTGTTGATGTGATCTCCTCCTACTGAGAATTTGAGGTATGGGTTCGCCCAGCTAAAGCCCAGATGAGACCTTCTTAGATATAATATAATATGCTAATTAGTGTGCGCGAAATATAGGTGATACAGAATTCTATAGATTTTGCATCATAATATGTTATCACAGTTTGCTTACTATGGATTAGTGACTATGCTGTTGACTCTGATTTTTATAATATGTATGCTGATATTATACAAGATACTGCGTTTGAGAATGTTGCATTGAAAAAATAAACATTTCAAACTTGCACGTGTTATCATTGCCTCCCAGTTTCGGTTTCGAATGATAATATAACGAAAGAGTGTTCATGTGTTCCACGATACCTGAGGTATTCTAAGTTCATGTTCTGGATTGTCTAAGACATCGGGAAGTATTCACTGCAGATGAGATACTGTAGCTAGCTTGGTAAGGGGATTTCTGAAACATAGGTGAGTTGTGGGTCACCCTGACTCACCCAGGTTCTAGGTCTCTGTGCACAGTTCTGTGAGAGAACGGAAACCCTGCGACATGGCGCCCAAACGTTGGTTGGCCCTATAACATGACACTCAAGTAGTATATCATTCAAACCTTAACGCCTACATTCCCGTTTCCGGAAAACGGCAGTGTCGGAAAAACCTACCTATTTTTGAAATAGGTCATTTTCAAGCTTGAATCTGTCTAAAACGGTTTCTTTGAATTACTACCCAGTTGTGCTACAAAGTATAATTTGTTTTTTCTCGCTCCTGTGCTAACATGGCACAGCCTGTGGACATCCGGCAGCATAGTCGCATTGCGGTGCGTGACCATTTGCGGATGTATGATGTTCCTTTAGATGGCTTGGCTGTGGTTCTGGTGGTGAGCGCGGAACATGCTTACCCGTACGAACTGTTTTATTCGTGGGTGACATTTCCGGCGGTGGACGCTAATTCTGGTGTGTTCCACACATACACTGCCTCGGCTGTACCGGCGGCGTACGCTCCGTACAGAGCACTGGAGGTGCCT
The DNA here is from genome assembly GCF_964263255.1 of Lissotriton vulgaris. Classification (NCBI taxonomy): domain Eukaryota; kingdom Metazoa; phylum Chordata; class Amphibia; order Caudata; family Salamandridae; genus Lissotriton; species Lissotriton vulgaris. The sequence continues at coordinate 1,313,143,952 of NC_141695.1, forward strand.
ATTGACGCTTGGCAGCATGGAGTTTGGTTTGGTGGCGCCCTACCACACGCTATGGCCGCTCCAAGGTTAGGTCCTTTGTCCATTGCAGGCACTAGTTGGCCTGCTTTGGGTGGATTTACCCAGGTTCTGAGCTGGGATGGGGCAGTGAGATAAATAACGGTGATGGATCAAGCCCTGATCTTTGGACTGGGTAAGAGTGGTCTGCTCAATTCAGACACTCTGTTCATCACCACCCCCTTTTGTAAATCGATTTTGGCCACTATAGGTGTGGCAGGGTATACTCAGACATGAGTCCCTTTCTCACTGCTCCATCAGGATTCAAGCAAGCCGGGCCGAAGACGGCTGAAATGCCAGAAACCGGTCCCCGGTAGCTTGTCTCCTTTCTGGTAAAGAATTGGCTTGGTAGTTTAGTCTGCCCTGTTCCCATGATGCACTGGGCCAGGGACAGACTGATTTGCATATAGCCAGGTTCTGAGCTGGGATGGGGCAGTGAGATAAATAACGGTGATGGATCAAGCCCTGATCTTTGGACTGGGTAAGAGTGGTCTGCTCAATTCAGACACTCTGTTCATCACCACCCCCTTTTGTAAATCGATATTGACGCTTGGCAGCATGGAGTTTGGTGGCGCCCTACCACACGCTATGACCGCTCCAAGGTTAGGTCCTTTGTCCATTGCAGGCACTAGTTGGCCTGCTTTGGGTGGATTTACTCCTCACCCTAGACGTAACGCATGTAACGTAGGTGAACTGCGGCAGCTTCATGAAGTCGCGGTGGGAGTGATTAGAGCGCTTGTTCATTACATTGGCCGTAATGTTCAGGAAGCGGCCCCTAGAGGCGCACAGCTTCGAGCAGAACATGCTGGTCTGAAAATCAACCCGGTCATGGTTAATTCCGTGATGGGTAAAAAGCCCCAGGAAAAGGACGATTTTCCGTTCTGGCTTGCTGAGAAATTCGGCCAGCTGGAAGCTGTGTTTCCCAATACGAGTCCAGGTGATAAGCACCGGATTCTTACACTAAGTTTGCCAAAAGATCTGGCTCCAGACCTTGCTGACTGTGAAACCTGGGGAAAAACTTTTGCAGCGGTCTATTCGAGGTGCTATGGCTCCCCGTCTGTGACCAATCTAGGTGGGGTCCTTAAACGTGTTCAGGACGAACATGGACCGGAGGCGGCTGTTGAATTGGGCATGCGCCTGTGTGGCTCCTTTGAAGTGGTTTGCGGTGTGATCCTTGCGAATGTCAAGGGGTATGCAGTGAACTTTCAAGTTGCTAACGCATTAGCGTTGATTCCCGAGCCCGACCGACCCCGACAGTTAGCAAAGATTATTGTGAATGCTTACAAAATGGTGGGCCGCAATGCAAAGGGGGTTAAAACTTTTCCTGATGAGGAGAAGAAACAGCCCCAGAGTCAGACATCGGAAACTGTTGTTCAACAAAAGTCCAAGAAACAAAATTGGCCTAAAAAGCAGAATCAGGGTAAGCAACAACCACAGCAAATACAGGTTTCTGCTCCTGCGTCTCCATTGCCTGCGCAGTCGGATCATGTTTATGATTGCGCGACCGCGCGATGATTGAGTCGCCTGAGAGATTTCAGGCTTCTGAACAACGCTCTCCTCGTTCCTTTCAGGACTCATCGGCTCCGTCAACCGGTGGTGGAGGGGGCGGCAAGGGCCGGGGTGGCCAGCAAGGACGTGGTCAGCCCCGCCCGCGTTCCAGTGGAGATCAGCAGGAAGGCTCTACGCCCAAGAGACCTCAGTTTACCACGAAGAAAGTCGCTGCCCTGACCGCGCATCGTTATGCCCCAGATAGTGAGAACGCGGCTTCGGAATCTGACGTGGGCTCTGACCTTGCTGGACAGCGCTGCAGAGATTACCATAGTGAGAGAGGCCCTCCGTCCACTGTTGAAGGTGACAGCGACTGAAACTTTTGTTGTGATTGAAACTGCAGATACGCATGTTGCTCCCCCTGAAAGACTTTTTGAAATTGTCCTGTTAATTGAAGGTGACATGCAGCGAACTGTAAAAGGGGTATTTTGGGAAAATCTCTTGTCTACGTATGACATTTTGCTTTCGGAGGCTGACTGGCCCCCACCTTTTGTTCTCGCAGCTCCGCGAGGGGAGGAGGTAATCTTACCCAGCTTCGCGCACACGGTGCCGAGGGTGGAGGCGCTGCATTTTGCAGAAGAGTGGGCTCTGGCGCTTGCGCCGGCTGTGTACCGCGATCAATGTGGCTGGGATAAATTGTCACCGAGCCATGAGATTCCGTTACGGTCACAGCCACAGCCTCAACCACAATATCCCATACGGCGTGAAGCGAAAGCTTCAGTCGCGGCTATCCTTGAACAATTGGAATATCAAGGTGTAATTGAAACGTGTGTGTCACCGATGAATAATCCCCTTTTTACTGTGAACAAACCGGACGGATCATATCGGTTTTGGATTATAGGCATTTGAACTCGCATTGCCGTAACTGTGCAGTACAAAATACGCACGGCTCTGCGTTAGTGAATAGTCTTGAGCGTAAACGGTTCAAGACCACACTTGACATTTCCAATGGTTTTTATGCACATAGATTAGATGGTCTAAGCTCCCAATGGACCAGTTTTACGTGCGCCGGAGTGCAAAAAATGTATAAACGACTCCCAATGGGCTACAAGAACAGTCCGGGAGTTTTTTCCGCGCGCATAGTCTCTCTTTTGGAGAGCTTCGACCCAGTTGCTTGTTCGTATGTGGATGACATTTATCTCACAGACGACGATCTTTGGGAGCATCTGTGTCGACTCAATAGTATAATTTGTAACTTTGCTGACGTGGGTTACAAGTTTAACTTTGCAAAATCGCACATTGCGGAGTACACAGTGTTGTTTCTAGGTTACGAGCTTAACCATGAAGGGAAGGGTTTAGCACCCCATTTCCTGGAGAAATGTGCACAGTTGTGCTCTCCAACAACACTGAAAAAATTACAATCTCTTCTGGGTTTTCTGAATTTCGGGAGGACTTACATTCCGGAATATGCCCAGCGTATCAAGCCTTTGTATGCTTTGATACAACCATCTTTTTCCAAATCATGCTGGCTGCCTGAGCATTCGGCCATTCTGCAGTCTTTGCAGGCTGATTTGCTCGCTTCTGAATACTTACAGACTCGTGATAACCAGACCAACCTGGTGATAAGAATTATCCCTGGGGCGGTGGGTTTCACGTACCTGACTTTTAATGAAGGTGATACAGTACCTATTGCTTACAAGTCACACTTGTACACTTCGGCTGAATTGCGTTTTTCCACTGTGGAGAAAGTCTTAACAGCTGTGCAGATGGCAATTCTTAAGGAACGTGCCCTGTCACAAGGAAAGCGCATGTTGGTTGTTACCCCGTGCCCTGCCTTAGAGGCGGTTACGAAAGCCAGTGTACCTAATTCCAAAGCTTTGCACCCTCGGTGGATTCAATGGGCTGCGTCTTTGACGTCCCAGGATGTCACGTTTATTTTTGATGCCACCTTACGGTCCCAGGAGTATTTACAGTATGAGTTTGTTCATCCTGCTCCATTAGCTATGCGGCCGTTGGAGGATTTCCATTGCATCATTTACACTGATGGTTCGGCGCAGGTTGCGCATGGCTCTAAACATGCCTACGTTTCCGCTTGCGCCATTGTGGTAGGTGCCATGGTGAACGATGAGTTCAAGTCCAGTGTCGTGCACACGCAGACGCTTGGAGACTGCACCGCACAATTGGCAGAGCTTCGTGCTCTGATGCTTGCATTGGAGTACGCAGATCCTAGTGTGACGACTTTAATCATAAGTGATTCTTACTACTGTGTCCAGTCTTACAATGAAAACTTGTTCTTTTGGATTCAGAATGATTTTCGTGACTCCAAAGGTAGCACAATAAAACATAAAACAATCTGGGTCCGAGTGGCGGAACTTAAAGAGAAGCTGCCACTCGTGTTTGTGATTCATACTCTCGGTCATCAGCGCGTGGGGGTCCACGCTGTTGGCAACTCGCTTGCTGATGAAGCAGCGAAGTCAGCGGTATCAAAATACTTAGTTGCAGCAGTCACGAGGTCCAAAAGCAAAATCGATGATGACATCTTGGCAGCTGTAGCTGCAACGGAGAAGGGAGGTAAATATCCTGCGGGATTCCCTTCTAAATACACATACCACTTAAGTCCCGATAAGGTTCCTTATGTGAAAATCCCTGACGTTGGCGAGCGTTTAGTTCCCAACTCGGATCGCAGAGCTGCTTTGATTACAGCGGCACATGAAGGTGTGGCGTCTGCGCATGCGGGCGTCTCGGCCACTGTAACTCAGCTACAACAGAGATTCTGGTGGCGGGGTCTGTACAAACAGACGCGTGAATATGTTCTTCAATGTAACATTTGCCAGCAGATTAAGCCTTCTACTGCTGCGCGTCCGCCTCAGACACAGTTGTACATCTCTAATAAACCGCTTGGTTGCGTTTATTTGGATCACTGCGGTCCTTTTTCTTCTGATACTGCGTTTAAATACATCTTAGTAGCAGTTGATTCATGCACACGCTTTGTATGGGTATGGCCGCATCGAAACGCTGATTCGCGGACTGTCATTAAGGATTTGCGTGTCTTTGTGGGAATTTTTGCCTGTGGTACTTTCCATTCGGACCAGGGCCCGGCTTTCGCCTCTAAGGCATACAAGGCTGCTATGGTTTCGTTGGGAGTCCACGTCAAGTTTTCAAGTCCCTACAGACCTGAGGGTAATAGTGTAGTAGAACGAATGAACCGCGACTTAAAGCAATCTTTGACAGCCCGAGTTATAGGTACTGGTAGAAACTGGCTAGCCCACCTCATAAGCGTGCAGCGTGCGCTTAATAATCTCCCTAGAAGGTCTCTGGGTGGGCGGACCCCATACGAAATGCTCTTTGGTATCAAGATGTATGTACCTGACCTTGATGGGCCGGACTACAAGGCCCAGGCCGGGGCCTTTGACGTAGATGAACATTGCAATGTTTTAAAGAATCTACAAAAGACCAGAGACAGTCTTGCAAAGGAACACTTGCCCTCCACATCGGATGATGCGTTGCAGATCCCGGTAGTTGGCTGGCTACCCCAAGTTGGAGAACTGGTTCGAGAGAAGATCGATAACAAGAAAGAGTTTGGTCCCTCATATCGAGCACCAGTTCGAGTCCTTGGAGTGAAGGGCACAAGAACAGTCATTTTACCACCACTTCCAGGTCGTAAGGAAAACAGATTTATTTCTATTGACAATGTCAAGACACACAGGGTGGCCGATTCTTCATAGCATGACACCGGCTGTATCCTGTCCTTCCATGGTGAGGCACTCTGTGCTGGCTATTACATCTGGTGCAGAACAGGAGGTGTCCCTCGAGATGCCTGCCATATCCAGTCCTTTATTAAATACTATTCCTGAAACTAACATTGATGAGCTAAACTACACTTATCCTGCTGATTTATCGATGCCTGATTTACAGACCCGTTTGGCAGGCCAGTCCAGATTCTCTTTTGACTCTGTTTCGGAAACATCAAAGAAACCCACAAACATTGCAAGATATGCCACGTTGTTTAAAAAACATTTTTTAATTCCGCCTTGGACATACATTTGGTTGATCCTATTTTCATTCTATCTTTTTATGTCAATTGGTTTTGTGTTTTATTTTTTCCGCCTGATTGATGGTCACTACGTTAAAGAAAGAACAGGAATTCGGTACCTTAATGGAACATTGAACCCTCTTTCCTCTTCACATTCTGCGCACAGACAGAAACAAAACTTAAATACAGTTAACATTACAGCTTGGCCTGTCCTTGATGGGATTGTGTGGGATGCGGTTAGGTTTCAGATACACGGGCCTACTGAAGTGATTAATGTTCCAAATGTGCTTAGAGTAAACATGGGAGATGTGATTAAACAAAATGTACGTTCTGATGATTGGGATATTCAGGCCGTAGAAGCATTATTTTCGGATTTGAAGTATTATGCTGCCTTCGATGCTGAGGATCTGTATACAGATTCTATTAATTATGGTGATTTGTTTTGTTTTCAACACTATGGTAATCATTTTTTGCATAAGACAAATTCCAGGAGGGTTGCTGTGAATTATACACAATGGGAACATTGCCCTGCTCCATTCAGTGGCAGTTCCAATACATTTCTGAAAAAATTTACCTATTTTACAGACTTTGATCAGTCTAATCCCGAGTCATTTTATTTTAAAATGACACAAAAGCCCATTTCCAAAGTTAGACTTACCGATACAAAATTACTGTATTCGAAGTCCTTTTTAGACAGGTTAGCTGTAGATGGCTACGAGTTCTAGAAAGGAACAATTGACCTTAAATCGGTTTGGGGTACCAAAGATTGGCAGGTACAAGGCACTGAGGCTTTGCACCGTGCATGTCTCATCCCAAATCACATGTTGTTTTTAAATTCTACCATTTTCCAGACAACATGCTTTGGTTTGGCTACTAGTTACACCTTATGACCATTGGTATAAGGAATAAAGATCAGAGTAGCCTCAAAAAACTCTATGTTATGGTTGGAAGGAGGTGCGGTATATCTGGTTCGTCCGCCCCACATTAGAGTTGTGGCAGTTATCATTGGCTACTCCGAAGTAGTGAATATGCCAGCCTCACCCGAGGCGCCTCTGGTCTAGGGTGCAGTGTCCAGAGAAATTGAGTGAAAAAAGGGGTGTAAAGTAAAATGTGCAAAAAAGGAAGAAATTGTTAAAAAGGTAAACAGCCCGGAAGTTCTTTAATAGGGGTTGTTTTTACCACATTAAAAATTAGGTGGTACGATTTTAGACCGAGTTACTGGGTCTGATAGTATAATTAATAGGGTACGTCGACATGTTTCAGCTCCTTGGGCCTGGAAGGGTCTGCGGAGCTTTCGTCAGGACTCACAAACATAAAGGTATTGTACTTACACAATTAGTGTAGTCATATTTGGCGTACAAGCACTCTTGTTTTGGTTATATAGTTAGGAAATTTTCCTTCATAATCTGCAATGAGACGAAAATAATGTACATAGATTGCATACACACACACACCTTATTTCGTTACTTTGTAATGTATTTCATTTTTGAAGTTTGGTTAAGTGACATTTTCCATTACCAAAACATCTTTAACTTTTCGAAGGCAAATAATGGAGAGTAGAGATGCTAGTTCTGAGTCTCGCTAAGGGTAAACGGAGTACTCATGGACGAAATACTAGTATGATCGCTGGTATCTATATTACACAACCCTTATCTATAGTGCGCGAAAAAGACTGTAGGTATGACATGAACACTCAAACACTATAGTGTGCTAATAGGTGGAACATTACATTGTCAAACATAAAGCAGCGCTATCATTATTGCGGGAGGCGGGGCGGGCAAACGCTGTAAACAGTGCATAACTTCTTTGTAAAAGAGGTCGTGTTTGCCTACCTGTAGCCAAGGGTGCTCCGCTTCACCGGGGTATCGCTTTAGTAGCAGTATGAAGCTCAGAGCTGTTGTAAAGAGGACTCCATTAGTTTTAAGGGGAATTACTCGTCTTACCGGAGTATCCGGAGATCATGAATGCCGGCGCCATTACCCGCGTGTGTGGAGGATTTCGCCTTGTGCTGACTCTGCCCCGGGGTGTGGCTTGGGTTAGGAGCACTGAGTTTTTAAAGGTGCCTGGTCGGTCATACGGGCGTGTCGATTTCTTTGTTTTTTTTCCCAGTGTGTTGCTACTCTGGTAGCTTTATTAATCCAACAAGGCTGAATTAGCATTTAGTCAATATATAATTTTTTTGACACAGTTTCATGTTTGAGCACAGTCGTGGTAGTATATCAGGATACCTGGTTTAGTCAATTGGCAAATCGGTGCCAGGGGATGGCATCGTTCAACCCCTGTTCACAGGTTTTTAGGCGGTCCACCCACCTTTGTTCTTTTTCGAACAAACGGCGCTCACAGTTGGTGCTTTTATCAGTAAGCATTTCAAGTACTGTCCAGTGGAGCTCTTCACATGAGTGACCCATCTCTACAAAATGGGCACATAGTTTAGTGGTATTTTTCTTCAAGCGGATGTTACTTTTATGCTCGCCAATCCTCAACTTGATTTTGCGGCAGGTCATACCAATGTATTTCTTATTGCATTTGCAGGTGATCATATATATGACATGTGATGAGTTGCAATTCGTATGCTGACGTTGTGTCCATAACAGTGTCTCCGTTAGCTGTAGTGTTTTTGATACTGTGGTTGTTTTGCAGGCTACGCAAGAGCCACAGGGGTAGTGGCCAGTTACAGGGTTCATAGTCACATCCCTCGTGATGGGTTGTTGTTGTTTTCTCAAGGGACGGGTATGGACCAGAACGTCTTTGATATTCTTTGTTCTGCGATTGGCAAACCTCGGCTTTGGCCAATTGAAGATTCCAGTGTTCAGGATATGCCAGTTTTTGTTTATCAATTTGTTTACCTCATATGTTGATGGGCAGAAGGTGGTAACGCAGGTCGTCAAGTCCTGTATTTGTGCCTTAGGGTAGCTTTGTAGAAGGCACTCCCTGGGTTGATTGTTCGCTCTTTTTTTGCAGTACTTTATTGTTTTTACATTGTAATTTCTTTTTGACAGTTTCAGACTTAGCTCTTGCGCTTGGGTCGGATAATCTTCTTTTTTACTGCAGTTACGTTTTAGCCTGAGAAACTGGCTAAAAGGAAGATTGTCTCTGAGTGGCTTGGGGTGGTAGCTCTGATATGAGAGCAAACTGTTTTTAGCAGTAGGTTTTGTGTAGGTTTTTGTTTGTAGGATGTTATTTTCCACAAAAATTGTGAGATCCAGGAAGTCCAAACTATTGTTACTGGAAGTGTGTTTGAATTTTAACCATGGGTCAAGATGGTTGAGCCAGTGGATGAATTGTTCCAGGTCGACTGTTGTGTCCCAAATTAGGATCACATCATCTATATATCTCTTCCAGTAAAGGATGCTGGGAGAGAACATGTTGGCTGCATTGTGGATGAACTTACTCTCAAAGTTGCTCACATACAACCCTGCCACCGATGGGGCAAAGGCACTGCCCATCGATGTTCCATGGGTCTGAAGATAAAGGTCTTCCTCGTAAGCAAAAAAGTTTTCTTACGAGGAAGACCTTTATCTTCAGACCCATGGAACATCGATGGGCAGTGCCTTTGCCCCATCGGTGGCAGGGTTGTATGTGAGCAACTTCGAGAGTAAGTTCATCCACAATGCAGCCAACATGTTCTCTCCCAGCATCCTTTACTGGAAGAGATATATAGATGATGTGATCCTAATTTGGGACACAACAGTCGACCTGGAACAATTCATCCACTGGCTCAACCATCTTGACCCATGGTTAAAATTCACCCACACTTCCAGTAACAATAGTTTGGACTTCCTGGATCTCACAATTTTTGTGGAAAATAACATCCTACAAACAAAAACCTACACAAAACCTACTGCTAAAAACAGTTTGCTCTCATATCAGAGCTACCACCCCAAGCCACTCAGAGACAATCTTCCTTTTAGCCAGTTTCTCAGGCTAAAACGTAACTGCAGTAAAAAAGAAGATTATCTGACCCAAGCGCAAGAGCTAAGTCTGAAACTGTCAAAAAGAAATTACAATGTAAAAACAATAAAGTACTGCAAAAAAAGAGCGAACAATCAACCCAGGGAGTGCCTTCTACAAAGCTACCCTAAGGCACAAATACAGGACTTGACGACCTGCGTTACCACCTTCTGCCCATCAACATATGAGGTAAACAAATTGATAAACAAAAACTGGCATATCCTGAACACTGGAATCTTCAATTGGCCAAAGCCGAGGTTTGCCAATCGCAGAACAAAGAATATCAAAGACGTTCTGGTCCATACCCGTCCCTTGAGAAAACAACAACAACCCATCACGAGGGATGTGACTATGAACCCTGTAACTGGCCACTACCCCTGTGGCTCTTGCGTAGCCTGCAAAACAACCACAGTATCAAAAACACTACAGCTAACGGAGACACTGTTATGGACACAACGTCAGCATACGAATTGCAACTCATCACATGTCATATATATGATCACCTGCAAATGCAATAAGAAATACATTGGTATGACCTGCCGCAAAATCAAGTTGAGGATTGGCGAGCATAAAAGTAACATCCGCTTGAAGAAAAATACCACTAAACTATGTGCCCATTTTGTAGAGATGGGTCACTCATGTGAAGAGCTCCACTGGACAGTACTTGAAATGCTTACTGATAAAAGTACCAACTGTGAGCGCCGTTTGTTCGAAAAAGAACAAAGGTGGGTGGACCGCCTAAAAACCTGTGAACAGGGGTTGAACGATGCCATCCCCTGGCACCGATTTGCCAATTGACTAAACCAGGTATCCTGATATACTACCACGACTGTGCTCAAACATGAAACTGTGTCAAAAAAATTATATATTGACTAAATGCTAATTCAGCCTTGTTGGATTAATAAAGCTACCAGAGTAGCAACACACCGGGAAAAAAAACAAAGAAATCGACACGCCCGTATGACCGACCAGGCACCTTTAAAAACTCAGTGCTCCTAACCCAAGCCACACCCCGGGGCAGAGTCAGCACAAGGCGAAATCCTCCACACACGCGGGTAATGGCGCCGGCATTCATGATCTCCGGATACTCCGGTAAGACGAGTAATTCCCCTTAAAACTAATGGAGTCCTCTTTACAACAGCTCTGAGCTTCATACTGCTACTAAAGCGATACCCCGGTGAAGCGGAGCACCCTTGGCTACAGGTAGGCAAACACGACCTCTTTTACAAAGAAGTTATGCACTGTTTACAGCGTTTGCCCGCCCCGCCTCCCGCAATAATGATAGCGCTGCTTTATGTTTGACAATGTAATGTTCCACCTATTAGCACACTATAGTGTTTGAGTGTTCATGTCATACCTACAGTCTTTTTCGCGCACTATAGATAAGGGTTGTGTAATATAGATACCAGCGATCATACTAGTATTTCGTCCATGAGTACTCCGTTTACCCTTAGCGAGACTCAGAACTAGCATCTCTACTCTCCATTATTTGCCTTCGAAAAGTTAAAGATGTTTTGGTAATGGAAAATGTCACTTAACCAAACTTCAAAAATGAAATACATTACAAAGTAACGAAATAAGGTGTGTGTGTGTATGCAATCTATGTACATTATTTTCGTCTCATTGCAGATTATGAAGGAAAATTTCCTAACTATATAACCAAAACAAGAGTGCTTGTACGCCAAATATGACTACACTAATTGTGTAAGTACAATACCTTTATGTTTGTGAGTCCTGACGAAAGCTCCGCAGACCCTTCCAGGCCCAAGGAGCTGAAACATGTCGACGTACCCTATTAATTATACTATCAGACCCAGTAACTCGGTCTAAAATCGTACCACCTAATTTTTAATGTGGTAAAAACAACCCCTATTAAAGAACTTCCGGGCTGTTTACCTTTTTAACAATTTCTTCCTTTTTTGCACATTTTACTTTACACCCCTTTTTTCACTCAATTTCTCTGGACACTGCACCCTAGACCAGAGGCGCCTCGGGTGAGGCTGGCATATTCACTACTTCGGAGTAGCCAATGATAACTGCCACAACTCTAATGTGGGGCGGACGAACCAGATATACCGCACCTCCTTCCAACCATAACATAGAGTTTTTTGAGGCTACTCTGATCTTTATTCCTTATACCAATGGTCATAAGGTGTAACTAGTGTCCGTTTTCCTATTTTTGATAACTAGTAACTAACCTTGGGGAATGAAACGGAGACTCTGATCCCTTATCCCTCCTCTGATTAATCACTTGGTTTGGCTACTTCTAAAAAATTAAATACACCATCCATCCCAGATTTAAATGAATATACAGGTTGGGGTAATTTCACTGATTCCTCCATTCAAGGGTTGCAGACTCTTTTACACAATTCATCCTTTAACATTTCCAGTTTGGATTCCAAGGGTTGGCTGGTATGGCAAAAGAGTGCTGATTCTTGCCAGCGCAAATTTATGGGTTTGGCTGAGGGGTTCACAAAACTCAGGCCCGATCCACGTTTTGAAGATGATTATACTGTCACGACTTATTCTGTGGGGAAGCTGTGTCAAAATTCGTTACAACATTCCACTTTAGCTGCAGTTAAACTACATCTGTCACAATTACATGATAATGTGGATTTGAACGATTTTATAAAAGGCCCGGCTAAAGGTAGATCTAAACGATGGCTGTATGCGATTTACAATGAAATTTGGAAAGTTACCCAGGTTGAGGCTGCTAAACGCCTGAGAGCTATTGATCAAGCTAATTTAGAAAAGGTACTTGCTGTCGTTGACAATAGCATTAACACGCTTTCTTCCCGAATTTACACGCTAAACAATATTGTGTCATCTGTTGTTGACATTGTACATGATGAAGTGTCTGTGTTATATCATGGTCAAAATCAGTTGCGTTCTGTGATGCAATTTGCTTCGACACTACAGACCCTTAAGTCTGGTCGAGTGCCATGGACTTTTATGAACGTCTCATCATTATTTGCCCCATTTAATCTGACTGAAAAACAGCGCATGTTGTCAATGAGAGATGCGACATTTTCTATGTTACATATTGAGAAATTAGAATCCCTGCCATTTTCGGTGGCTGAAGTTACTGCAGCAACATGGCTTATTCATGGTGTTATAACATTACCTTTTGCTTTGTATAAATTTACAAATTGTATGAAATATATTGCCATTGGGCGATATGAACCATTAGGCAGCGCTTTCCTCCATGAGACATGGTCTTTACCATACACTTACAGATGCCTTAAGGAGGGGAATGAAGTGAATCTGAATGGTGAGGAATGTACACAGTCCCCTGACCGCTCACTTATTTGCAGGCACATCCAGTTGCATGGTTCTTGTAATCAGGACAAACCGAATTTGGCCTGTGTTTTGAAAGGGACACCAGTTCCTGCAATAGTTCCCACGTTCACGTTGTTGTCCAACTGTAGTTATTTACTTTTAAATAACGAGTTTTGTTGTGGGTTAGAGGCTGGAATCGCATATGTGGTTACCGTGTCTGAAAGGGTCGTTTGCTGCAAGAATGTGTTGTATCCACCCACGCATGGGAATTCAGAAGTTTTAATTTGGCCAAGAATACCAACCTTGAGAGCTGAATTCAATGGTTTAGGCCGTATAAGAGCCCTTTTGTCTCAAAAACAGGTGGCCCTGAGCTCTGCCCGCGAAACTTATGTCCTTCACATAGCAAACACACGCACAGAAGTACAAGCTCTTTTAAGTACTGATTTGCCGTTTCATTTTTGCGAGCTGGTTCATCAAATCTTTAATGCCTCCTCCACATCCAGCATCGCTCATTTTTTAAAAATGGTTAGCAGTGGTCTCGTGACTACATTTGAAAAAGTATTTGGTATTATCCCTGCGTTCTTTCATTCTATATTCGCTAGTCTGTTTGGCGGATTTCCTGTTTTGCTGGCTTTGGCTGCAGGCGTTCTGGTGATATTTTATTTCATAAAACATGGATGCCCATCCTGCGCAAAGAAACGCACAGCCCCTACTGATGCAGTTTCGCAACCGGATGCTTGATTATTATGGATCCCTGCCGCTTGCGACTTTAAGCACGGCTTTTGGATTATCTTTCAGATTTTCCTATTTCACCTGTGTCCAGCCTGTATTTCATTGCCTGAGCTGTGATTTCGACTGGGCCATTGATTTGTGTCTCTGTTTACGGACTTCTCCTGACGTCGACTTTGATCAGCTGATGTCCCCCGTAGTGGCTCATGAGTTGGTCTGTTCTGGCGAAAGGGTTATGGCTGTGGCAGCGATGCATGGACTAATGGGTCAGTGGGACATATTCGCAGCAGCGCATGACTTTCTGGCACAGAGCGTTCTCGAGAACCCACTGAGTTGTCCTCTGATGATGCTAGAGGATTCAGTACTGGAGGAGCACGTATGTTCTTTCCCATTGCTTAATTGGATGGCTGAACTGTTTTCGGATGATGACAGTGATTTCATGTTGGAAGCTGTTGCTACATATTTTGCATATTCATTCAACGAGGAATGACTCTGAATACTTCCATCTATATGGCACGTGACTTTTTAGTAATTCTGAATGGTGCCAGTTTCAATACGAACATTCGATTTTTTCATGTTCTAGGCCTATTTATTATATTTAGGCCTCAAGTTCGTCTTTTTATATTTTGTGTGGCCACTATAGGCATTCATACATAAATTTTGTATTTTTTAAATTTTACATACATTACATACATTTAGCTTGGCTCAATATCATTGAACTCTGCTTTCAAATCTTGCCTCTCATAGAGTATTGGCTTATATATTTGTCTTTTGACCGTCCTCGGACCATTGGGGGGGTGTCATATGGTTATTATGTTTCCATAGATTGTGTTAAGTTGGCATGTGCTTATTAAATGTTTAAACGCCATATTTTCTTTCTGCTTCGGTTTGCACACGACACCTAATTGTTATTACAGCTTTTAACCTAGACGAAAGATGTGATTTACTTCAGAATAATATATTATTGTACTGGTATCAGTCGTGCCTGGAACACTTGGTACAACTGTCTGCACACTGAGAACTGCACACTCTAACACAAGGTTATTGTAGGCCTGATCCTCGCACTACGTTAGTCATAACACAAATAATGTTTGTGCCAACTTTGGGCTTTACGTGAGTTCAAGATACAGTTACAGGGAATTAGAGACACACTTGATGCTGTACATGCTGAGAGCTGGTAGCTGTTGATGTGATCTCCTCCTACTGAGAATTTGAGGTATGGGTTCGCCCAGCTAAAGCCCAGATGAGACCTTCTTAGATATAATATAATATGCTAATTAGGGTGCGCGAAATATAGGTGATACAGAATTCTATAGATTTTGCATCATAATATGTAATCACAGTTTGCTTACTATGGATTAGTGAATATGCTGTTGACTCTGATTTTTATAATATGTATGCTGATATTATACAAGATACTGCGTTTGAGAATGTTGCATTGAAAAAATAAACATTTCAAACTTGCACGTGTTCTCATTGCCTCCCAGTTTCGGTTTGGAATGATAATATAACGAAAGAGTGTTCATGTGTTCCACGATACCTGAGGTATTCTAAGTTCATGTTCTGGATTGTCTAAGACATCGGGAAGTATTCACTGCCGATGAGATACTGTAGCTAGCTTGGTAAGGGGATTTCTGAAACATAGGTGAGTTGTGGGTCACCCTGACTCACCCAGGTTCTAGGTCTCTGTGCACAGTTCTGTGAGAGAACGGAAACCCTGCGACATAGGTTTTGCAGCCGAACAAAAAATGTGCAAGGGATTCTGTTTTGCAGGGACAGCAAGGGCATGCACCGTTTGGTGCCCTTGAGGCTTCCCATCCTTTAGTGAAGTGATTAAGAGGTAGAGTACCATATCTCATCTTTAAAAAGATTACTCTATCTCTAGGTGATGTGATCAGGTCTAAAAAGGGTTCCAGCTTTCTAATTGGTTTATGTTCTATGAACTGCGTAGTTAAAATACCCCAACTTGGATTACTCTGTTCTTGTGCCTCCACCCACTCCCAATAAATTTTCTTTATTACTTGCTTTGGGGGTAGTGCCTGGGTGGACCAGGTTTCAGTCAAACCCATCTTCAAAACCACCTCTTTAAGTTTGTTTACCCAGTATATTTTACCACCAGTATTCAGTGCAATCAATTCATCCAACACTAGGGCATAATGTGCTAGCTCTGGGGTCCTCCTTAAATGTACCCAGAACAGCAGTGGACGCAAGTGAACTACATCTGAGATGGTGCGTTTGCCCATATCCAGGTACAATGGTTTCAGTGGGGTTGATACCGGTAAGGCAACCAACTCCCTAAGGAATTTATCCTCTGCCTTAACCAATACCTCAACATTTTCTCCCCCCCGTAATTCTGCCCTGTATGTCGCTGAAGGCAGCGCCCTTCCTTCATACACAGCAAGAGCAGGAGCAATAGGTCTGCTGACTGATAATCGCTGGCTCCTTAAAATAGCACCCGAAACTCTCCTGAGGTTTAGGTGCATCTTGGCTATATGGGAATCCCACCTCATTTTACTGTTTATCCTTATTCCCAGATAGTCAAACTCCTCCACCACCTCAAGTCGAGTTCCATTAAGGGTGATCTGAGGATTCCTTTCCTTTGGGGGGGGGGTAATACCATCAACTTTGTTTTAGTCGTGTTAATGGTAAGTCCACGCTCATCACAAAATAAACTAAATTTGTCCAAAAGTTTTTGCAGGCCCATAGGGGTTTTGGCCAACAAAAGGGTGTCGTCCGCGAACAGGAGGGTAGGTGTTTTCTCTCCTGCCAAGACCGGGGCATCGGCACTGTCCTCCCTCAATTGCTCCACAACCCCGTTAACAAAGAGAGAGAACAGTGTTGGGCCATCACACAGCCCTGACGTACCCCCCTGTTCACGGACACCCTCCCCGTTACCTGCCCCTGGCTCCCCATCTGATCCTGGCATAG
This sequence comes from Lissotriton vulgaris, assembly GCF_964263255.1. Classification (NCBI taxonomy): domain Eukaryota; kingdom Metazoa; phylum Chordata; class Amphibia; order Caudata; family Salamandridae; genus Lissotriton; species Lissotriton vulgaris. The sequence continues at coordinate 1,313,160,414 of NC_141695.1, forward strand.
CTATCCTCATGGAGCTTAACTATCAGTTCCAGAAGATAGCGTGGAAAGCCCATGTCCAATAGAACCCTCCAGAGTTTGTCACAAGGTACCAGGTCAAAGGCGCTTTTTAAATATACGAAAGCCAGGTAGAGTTTTCCCCTCCCAAACGGTGACTGTTTTCCAATAGATTGCCCATAACCTGAAGACCTGATCCATAGTCCCCACATTTTTGCGAAAGCCTGCCTGGAAGTCGGAGAGTACACTCCCTTCCTCAATCCATCTGTCTATACTATTCACAATCACCCGTCCAACTATTTTTTGCATAGCATTGATTAGACTAATAGGCCTGTAGTTGGCAGGGTCCTCCTTATCACCTTTCTTGTGGATTGTTACCACTTCTGCTCCTTTCCAGGAGTCGGGGACTGGGTGACCGGCTAGCATTAGATTTATCAGGGGTCCAATAAAATTAGACCACAGCTTGGGATCATATAAGAACAGATCACCTGGTATCCCATCCTGACCAGCCGCTTTCGCAGGAGTTATTTTCCTTATGGCTGCCGCTACTTCCTGCGCTGTAAAAGGGTCAGTGGGTGTAGACCTATTGTTACTAGGATATTCTTGGTCCCATCGTAGTGGAGTCACTTCTTTCTCACAATAATACACATTAGAAAAGTGTGTATACCATTGTTGTTCCGTTATGTGGTTAGCAAGGGGGTCAATACATTTTCTGTCTAACTTGTTTATCATTTTCCAAAATAGTATTGTATTTTTGGAGATTGCTGCCCCCTTTAGTTCCTGCCAGTACTCCTCCTCCCAATCCCTCTTGGCCTTTTGTATGCAGCTTTTGTATTCTTTTCTGGCCAGCCGCACAGCTACATTGTCCTTCCCCTTAATCGCAATTCCTATTTCCCTTCTTTACTCCCTACATTGCGCTGTGTACCAGGGGGTGCTAGCTTGTTGAGTGCATTTCTTTATAGAACCACCACCACCCTTTACAGAAAAGAGGGATCCAATATTCCTCACTAGGGTGTTATAGGAATCACCAAGGCTAAAATTAATACTATCCTTATTGGCAGCCATGTTCACAAGAACCAATTCCCTAGTCTGTAATTCAACCATTCCTCTAATTGAGAGCAGACTGTCTTCTTGGCCTAATAATCTATTCCACTTAAGTTTGCGGTTACCATCAGACGGGATTAATTCTTTTGTGATCAGTATTGGTATATCTACTGAATCCCTCTCCCTCCCCCATTTTATTCCCATACATAGTGGGTTATGGTCACTGTCTTGTGACTGTACAACTTCCATATCCACTAAACTGCTCCAGGAGTTGGTATCGAGCAAGATATAATCAATACGGGAGGGACAACTGAGTTTATTATAAGTCATTGCCCCATTTGGGTCAGATAGTGTTCTCTCATTCAGTGCACATGGATTTTATTCTACTGTTAGAGCATTCAGTTGTATCACTCTCGGGGTCCACTTTTTTATCGGCGCTAGGGTTAACAATTAGATAGACCTTGTACAGTCATCCTCATTCATACACATGATGTCATCTGTGTCCAAAGGTTCATAAGTACAATTAAAATCTCCTCCAATGACAATACTAGACAGTGGGCGGATACCTGCCAATGCCCCCTCAAGGAGTGCTATAATGGGTGACATTTGGCCTCCTGGAGTCCCCCGTGCATACACATTGAACAGCTCAAAGTTTTTATGACCCTTAACAGAAAGATGCAGTATATCATTAGATGGCCACGACTGTTGGGTAATAGCCAAATTAAGCGATATTTTGGTCCAAATATGTAAGCCCCCAGATGGCCGGCCCCGCCCAGCGCTAACAGCTGGTATAAAATGAGTTGTGTACCCACATTTATGCAGGGGGGATATACTCCATGTTTCTTGGAACATACAGATGTCGAATCCATCTATCAATTCGTTCCACTCCGGTTTGGACATGTTTTTCAATAGCCCTGCTATGTTCCAAGAAATTAGCTTAATTATGCCTGAATTGGGGTTTACCTTGTTTATGTTTACTTCTGGGACTTTATCTCCTTTTTCCTTAGACTGGTGTTTTATAAGTGTCGGCACGATCCCTGGGCTATCCTCCCTAGGTAGGGGAGTTACCTCACCATTATCCTTCCTGTCATCTTTTCCCGGACATTTGATTTTATAACCAGCGATTTTGGCTGGGGAATCACTCAAACCCCTACCACACAGTCATTCAATTCTTTCCATCCCTTCGAACATGGAATAGAGAATAAATGTGGGGACATTAAATCCATAGGTGGGAAAGTCGCAGCCTCGGGTTGGTGGGGGATGTATTGGTCTTTTCAGCAAAGATTGTGGGTAAAAGTAGGTCAGGTCTCGAGTTGTGATTCCCTCCCTATCTCTCCCATCATACCATTCCCCAATGTATTTAGAGACTCTATGGTCTCTAAAATGTATGATGATCATGTCTCTTTTTTGATCCTTTGGTCTACAGCCCAACCATCCAACTCTTCTCACATTCAAAATTTCCCCATTTAAATTTGGAGGCAATGGTCTATTATTTGCCAACCAGTGTATCACCTTATTCTTCAATGTATGGAAGTTTTCTCGTTTACCATCTTCCAGTTCAGGTACCCCTGTCATGATTACTACAAAAGGTGCTGCCTGAGGTGGAAGATCTACATTCCTCTTGAATACTCTGGGTAGATTATAGTTTAAATTACTCTTATTTTCTTTTGGTCTAATTGTATCGATTTGGTTACTATTTGTTTTTTGTACCTGTGCCTGTCCTCCCCCTTTTTCACTTACAACATTTGTTTGTATCTTTTTTGTATTATTAGCGGCCTTGGGCCCCTTTGCTGACGGTATTAGTGCTTCCTTACTATTTTTTTGGCACCTTTTGGGTACACTGGTGGAGCTAGCACACCTTTATGGCTTTTATAAGTACTTGTAAAAAGTTCCCTGGTGTGATCGGCATTCCTCTGTATCGATGTTTCTATCTCCCCCATTTTTTCTGATATCATTTTTACCCTATGGATTAATGGGAGAATAAAGGACCTAACTAGGTGCTCTATGTTTCCCAGTAAATCTTTTGCAACTTCACGAACAGTCGGCTGGGAATAACTCTTGTTACTATCTGATTCAGAACGAGCCACTCCCTCAATCCTTAATGGATTATGGGCTACTCCTAATGATTTTGTAGTTCGACCTTGTCGAGTACCACCCCCACGTTTCCTCTTTTTTGGCCGATTTATAGATGCCAAATTCGTATTTGTAGGATTATTGACTATGGAGTTAAAGGAGGATCTCTCCTCAGCAGATGAGATTTCTAATAATGAGCCTACATTTGAAACATTAGTGCTATGGTCAGTTGACTTATCTAGATCCCTCAGCTGATGCGGAATACTAATATCAACCCCTTTATCTACTTCTTGTGGACTACTGGCGTGTTTGATCATTTCCATAGAAGAGCGTTTGGAGTACACAGGGGAGGTCGCAGCTGATGCACTAGTACTAATTACATGATGTGCAGCTGGGAGAGATACAAAAGATGGAACACAAAGAGAATCCATGGTAGTATTATCCATCGTATTGTTCGTAATTATTGAAGTGTCAACTGTTGACAAAAGGGGTAGAGATCCAACAGGCAGTGAAAGTCGTCGCTCAGTGTGCTCAATGGCGTTTGCCACCACCACTATGGTCTTCTGGAGCATGCGATCTATCGCTGTTAAACTGGGTAAAGAGGTCTTAGTTTTTTCAGCCTTTTGTTAGGTGGAGCAGGCATTTTAACAAACAAAGCAAATCCCTATGTAGAAACCGCAATGTCCTAATCCCCAGGTCAAAGTCACTAGGAGACTAAGGATGTCAAGCAATCGGTCTTACTTGGAAATACTTGTTGATCCAGGAGTGTTCTTGTGAATGGGCCAAAAGGGGGGTGGCCCAGCCCAGCCTCCTTCGGCCTCCGAACGGCCACAAAACGGCCACAAAACGTCCCGCCCTTTGCCCGGGCTTAGCCCGGCGCCCGCCCGCGCGCGTCCCGTGAGGCGGTAGGAGCGACGCCCTTTTCAAGCGCCTCCAGGCGCGTTTAGGGGCGTGGCCAGCTGAGGGCTCCTGGGTGTTGTAGTGCAGCGTTCCCCCCGCTCTGCGGCTGCGCCTGATGACCTGCGTCGGTTGCGGCGGGGGAACAGCAACAGGGCAGCAGAGCAGCGTGGCGTCAGGACCGAGCCCCGACAGGAATAGCAGCAAGGCAGGGGGCTCGTCAAGCGAGGTGTGAGGCAAAAAGGTCCGCAGCGTCCGATGAGTCTAACTACTGGCAACGCACTCGCCAGTAGGAGCGACGCCCTTTTCAAGCGCCTCCGGGCACGTTTAGGGGCGTGGCCAGCTGAGGGCTCCTGGGTGTTGTAGTGCAGCGTTCCCCCCGCTCTGCGGCTGCGCCTGGTGACCTGCGGCGCTTGCGGCGGGGGGGCGGCAACAGGGTAGCAGAGCAGCGTGGCGTCAGGACCGAACCCCGACAGGAATAGCAGCAAGGCAAGGGGCTCATCAAGCGGGGTGTGAGGCAAAAAGGTCCGCAGCGTCCGGTGAGTCTACATATATATATATTCACTGAAAAAAACATAGGTTTCACACACATTATAGATAAAAATTAGCATTTAAAAATCCTTTGAAATTCACTGAAAAAAACATAGGTTTCGCACATGTTATAGTTAGCTGGACATTTCACTCATACAAAACCATTGAAATTCCCCCGTTATAGTTAACTATACCTCGCGCACCTGCAATGCACTGTTGAATAAGTATCTAAATGGATGGTTTTTTTTTGTAAAAATGTTTGCGTAACTCACTTATTAAGTGTATCTTGGTGAATACATGTATTAGCGAGTTATGTTTGAATATGTAAATATCTGTATCACTGTCTCACTTTGTCTATATCCTATGAAAGGAAATTCAAGTTACTGTAACTACAGTTAGAATTACTTTTCGGGATCAATAGTGGGCTGAGAGATGCAGCACTGAGGTCTCTCCTGATAACAGGTGAGTAAATCGGAATTCGTAGTTCGGCTGATTTTTGAGGAATAATTTAAAGTTCCAAAACTCCACACTTAGAAGAATTTCCAAGTAAAACATGTCAATGTTAGCCTATGAAAGGAAATTCAAGTTACTGTAACTACGATTAGAATTACTTTTCAGGATCAATAATGGGCTGAAAGATGCAGCACTGAGGTCTCTCCAGATAACATGTGAATAAATCGGAATTCGTAGTTCGGCTGATTTTAGAGGAATTTTGAAACCAGTCAATGTTAGCCTATGGAAGGAAGTTACTGTAACTATGATTAGAATTACTTTTCAGGATCAAGAATGGGCTGAAAGATGCAGCACTGAGGTCTCTCCTGATAACAGGTGAGTAAATCGGAATTCGTAGTTCGGCTTATTTTTGAGGAATTTCTTAATGTTCCAAAACTCCACACTTAGAAGAATTTCCGAATAAAACACATCAATGTTAGCCTATGAAAGGAAATTCAAGTTACTGTAACTACGATTAGAATTACTTTTCAGGATCAATAGTGGGCTGAATGATGCAGCACTGAGGTCTCTCCTGATTAAGTGTGGGCGAAATTTGCGAGTTCGCGGCCTGCGAATTCGCACAAAATCGAATTTGCGATCCGCATAATCCGCGAATTCGTGCAAATTTGCGGGTTTTTTTGCATGTTCGCTGGGTTTATTGCGTATTTGTGGGCCGCTTGCAGCGCACCGACTGCGAAGTTACCCATGCGGTCGTACATGGGCGTGGCCATCTTGTGCGCGTTGCGTATTTCCGTTATTGGCAATCTCGCGTTGTGTGCGGCCCGCTATTACGAGTTCACGTGTGTTTTTGCGTGCTCACTGGGCAAATATCGCGCAAACTTACCCACGCGGTCCTCAATGGGCGCGGCCATCTTGTTTTTCATTCAATGCTATGGTTCTGGGGCATGGCTTTTCTATCCTCTTTTAATCTTTGCAATCCTTTGTTTCCTTGAACTTTTTTTGCTCTTTTTTGCTCATTATCTATCTCTCCATTTGTCTAGATCTATATTTTGTGTTTTTTTCAACTTTTTGTTACTTTAATAACTACTTTTTTTATTTACCTCTCTCTTTTATTTTATTTATTTTTTCCTCCCTATTTTTTTCTTCTTTCGTCTAGGACCATGGCAAAGGGAGCCGGGAAAAGCAAGGGGAAGGGACCCGCACCAAGTACCCGGCTCCCATGTGGGCGATTGAGAGGAGTGGATGTAGTGGCCAGGGAGGTTTTTACCGCGGTGGAGGTGGCCGCCCTTATAATTTTTTGTTCTGTGCCACCTCGCTAAGACCTTGGCAGCAGGGGGCAGGCCCGGTCAAGGGTATGGTCTCCGGGAGCATCAGCAGCGGTGGGGTAAGGTGTGCCGGGCCATGTGGAGGGAGTCGGGGGTCCGACGCACCGGTGGGCCTCAGTCCTCGCCGCGCCTGGGAGCAGGACCTGATTCACCTGCTAGGCATGGAGATCCCTGGCCTTGGTGAGTAGCTATTTAATAACTACTTTGTATTCTTCTGCTCTGTGTTATATTGCTAATATATGTTTTTCCTGAAGAGCAAGAATGCTGCCTATTCGATTACATTGCAGGTAAAATAGTGTTTAAATAGCTTCTGTGATTGCAGGTGCTCGCCTCCTCAGTGGTGTTGCTACTATGCTTACTTGTTTGCAACTTTGTGCTCATTTGGCCTGAATATGTATGAGTGTAGTACTTTACAGAACTGCGTAATGCTAGAGAGACTAGAGACTCAAGTCTAGTCCTTTCTTTGTACTCCTGCTGCCACTAAGAAGAAGAGATAGTAATGGATTGATAGGTTGAGTATATTATGACTTGTTATTAGTAGTAGAACATTTTTTAGTGCTCTGCAATCATGATGACAGACTGTGTCTGTCACGTCGGGTGCTGCTGAGTGCTGGCAGTCGTAGTAGAACCTTTTTGTTGTTGGTTTAGTTAGTGATTTACATAACTTTCCAAGTAGACGGTCTGCAAATCCAGCAATACTGTACTAGTATCCTCCTAGTTGACCAGATCAGATAGGTCAATACATGTAGTGCAATTGTTGCTAATTTGTTTCCCCGAGATAATTTTAGATTGTGTTCAAAGAAATCAAATATTTCCAAAAAACAATCATCCATGTTTGTGTTTATTTCATGATCATCAGCACCTCCCAGGGGCAAGGCAGCAACATCCCAGGCTCCGGCGGAACAGAGTGGGCAGGAACGGTCCTCTGCAGGCTCTTCTGCTGGCCCCAGTATATTGTTCTGTTGTTAATATAATTATACTTCCCTAACTTTTACAGCTCCTATTCATTCCAAACTGTTTCCTAATTCTATTTTATACAAAATAGTCTTTGATCTTCTTGTAGACTGTTTCTACTTTCTTATCCTGCCTCTCTACCATCACTCTCTGTGCTACTACTATTTACTATTATTTCTGAGTCGGTCTATGTAGGTAGCTAAGCTTGCCCAGTCGGCAAATGGTGTTAAACAAAACTCTGATCCAGCAATAGCTCTAGAGGCACTCAGTGCAGTCCTCTGGGTTGCCCTTGCTGTCTATTCTAGTCTTCTTAATGTTAGTGCTTTGAAAATTTCCAACAGCAAAATGTCAATGTCCACCAAGAATAGGCTTGTAGTTGGCTTTTTGATTTGATAGTAGCACATACCATACCGCTAGTGTTTCAGGGACTATTCTGTACATACAGAAGTATGGACAAGAGAAATAGGACATTGTTGATGATAGGTGCAGTTCGACTTTCCACATACCTCAGTCAGAAATAACTGTACGGGACTCGGGATCCCTCACCTTGTTGGAACTTCAAGTCCTCCTGGTGGTGATGAGGAGTAGTTGGTTCTGTCTTTAATTATAAAAATGTTGCACGTTAAAGAGCAAGCATTCATCAGTTGTGCCAAAAAGAGTTACATGTTATGGCTAAGCATATAAGTTAATACCCTCCCCAAAACCGTGACTTCTTTTCAGTCCCAGTTAACATTTTCTCTTCCATTACGAGACGAAGTAGGGGGTGGTGTATGGCATCTAAAAATATGACATGTTTTTTCTAGGCGTCACAACATCGGATGCAGCACTTGCCACCACCAGTGCTGGGGCCAGCAGCGCGGAGGGGTCCACTCAAGCGGCGGATGCGGCAGCGCCACCAGGAGGAGCTAAGGGGGATGGCTCAGCAGCGGCGGACGGTGGTAAGTTATTATTATACTCCTTACTTATTGACATTTTAGAGTAGGCTCGCAAAGGAGTGTATGATGTACTGTACAGTAGACAGTAAACTACTACAAGTACACTGTGCTGTTAAGAACAGTTACTGATTTAGAACTAAAAAATGTTAGCCAATCACGGAGAAGACAGTCACCCTTGACTTAGCAATAGCATTAGCAGCGGTAGTTCTCGAGTAAGCAATGGCCCCCTCTATTTGACTTCAAATAAGCTGGGAAACTTTTATCGTGAAGCCAAGTCATATCAGATGAACTTGAGGGATGTGATGAACTGAAAGGGAAAGAACTTAGGGTCAATGGAAGGACGAGCGAGTCGTAACATTTATGACTAAAGAATGATACGTGTTTCTGAATTCAGGCAGAGGTGGCTGATAGGAAGGAATCAGATGCATGGCTGCTTGAAGCAAGGATGGTTGGAGGAGAAAGAAAAAATGACTGCATGTGTGGGTCAATCATTAAATTTATGTGTGGTGTGCATTGCAATATATCATTTTGGTGAAACTCAAATTCAAGTCAAGACGGTGGTTTACCAAATAAAATGAAAAGGGTGTTATTTGGTTGTTGAGAAAATGTAAAGTTGTTACAGTTGAGACAGTAAGAAGAATGATAGACGTTTACTTTGGAAGCCTGGACGGTATCTTCTTCCTCATACATAGCAGAGGTGTATGTGGAGAGCAGACGCTCAGTGCATGAAGAGTGTTACTTTGTTCGAACAGCATGTCTGTGCCAGAGTAGCAAAGCAGAGGAAATCCAAATACTATAAGTTGTGATTGTTCAGAAACTCTCCCTTGCCTAAAGTAACAGTACAGTAGTTTACTTTGCAAGCACAGCATATATTGTGTATGTATTGTATAGTTGACAATGATATCAAGTCAAGTCCCTTCCTCCGGGAATTATGGTTGCCACACTCACTCCCTATGTTCATAATTTTTTTTCTGATTTGTTAATCATGGGTGGACTATCGCTGTTGTTCACTCAATCTATCACAACAAAGCACCTAAAGTCATCCATCAATACCCGCTCCTTAGTTAGCCTTCAGCTCGAAGTATTCCAACTATTGCACGAGAGTACTATTGATATTCTCCTCTTAGCCGAAACGTGGCTAACCTAGGACTCAGGCCCTGACATCCTCGCAGCTACCCCCGTAGGTTATTACATCATGCAAGCCAACCGTCCTGCCGGGAAGACCGGTGGCGGGGTGGCGGCCATTATCCGCTCTGAACATAAATTTTTGGAGCTGACGATGACCCCTATTCCCAAAACTGACTGTCTCACCCTTAAATTCTCCTCACCTAAATCCTCCTTTGTCTGTGTCCTTGTGTATAGGCCCTCTGATCATATGCCTCTCTTCTCTCAACTCTTCAGCGAATCCATCTCCCAGCTCTCGATCAATCATGCCAACATCATGGCCATTGGTGATTTCAACTACTGGCCATCTGACACCCGCGAAAGCCATCTCTCTGCGGAGTTCTCCGACCTGTTAGCAGGCATGAATTTTCACCAGCACATTAATACCCCAACTCACTGTAAAGGTCACATCCTAGATCAAGTCTGGACATCCAATCTTGATATCTCCCCTCCCTCCGTACTTCCCTGTTCCTGGTCTGACCATTATTTTATTTCCTTTTCTGTTTATCTTTATACACCCCGCCCCCCTCTTCCTATCAATAACCTATCTGCTCGAAATTGGAAGAAAGCCAATATGACCGATTTTCATGCCCTACTGGCTTCCTCCGCTCCCGCGCCCGCGATTTCGGTGGCCGACCAGGCTGTCCATCTTGAAGAATGGCTGTTATCTGCCTGTGACAAAGTTGCCCCCTATAAAACCATTAAAGCTAAGCGCCCTCACGACGCTCAGCGGTGGTTTTCCGATCAGCTTAAGGCAGATAAACTTGCTCTTCGACAGGCAGAGCACCGTTGGAGACTCAATTATGATCCTCAGCTTAAACTTGTCTATGTAGATTCCCTGAACACCTACAAAAAATCTATTCTATCTGCCAAAACAGCCTACTTCTCTCAAAAAATATTGGATTCCAACACCAAAGCTAAAGACATCTTCTCCATCGTCAACGAGCTTTCCCTGCCTGACAGGATTACACCTCAACCCCAACCAACCCAAACCTTGTGCGACTCCCTGAATTCCTACTTCATAGACAAAATCACTACCATCAAAAACAACATCCCTTCCCCCTCATCCCCTCTCCCTTTACCTCTTCCTCCCATGAATCCTAGCCGTCTGACACAGTTCCCACCAATCTCTCAAAATGAATTCTCCTCGCTTCTTCTTAAGGTTAGATCAGGTTCCCCAAATGACTGCTGCCCCCTCAGATTCTTAGGGAGGCTTTCCTGGCATGCCCTGGCCCCCCATTAGCCCTGCTCAACAACTCTCTTGCTACTGGGGAGGTCCCCCGCTCCTTCAAACTGGCAGCTGTCATACCTATCCTCAAAAAAACTAATGCTGACCCCACCACATTAAGTAACTACCGTCCCATCTCCCTCCTCCCCTACTTGGGCAAAATTCCGGAGACCTATGTTACCCGCTGCCTGAGCTCCTTTATCGAGAACTCCTCCTTCCTGGATGCCCAACAAGCAGGATTCAGACCCCTCCACTCCACCGAGGCAGTCATAGTGGCCGTTCTGGATGCCCTTAGGAAAGGTGCCGACAACAACATCTCTCAGGCCCTTGTCCTCCTGGACCTGTCGGCAGCTTTTGACACAGTCGATTACACTATCTTGAACGACCGTGTCAACAATGCCGGCATCCAGGGGGTGGCCCTCGACTGGCTCAGATCCTTTCTGGACCATCGGACTCAGGCAGTTCACTTGTCTACTTTCTCTGCGTCCTATTCATCTCTCACCTGCGGGGTCCCTCAGGGCTCTGCGCTCTCACCCCTACTGTTTAATTTGTACTTACAGCCCCTTTTAGCTTCCCTCCGCAATACCCCGGTCACTATTTTCAACTATGCAGATGATCTTCAGTTAATTTTTCCCATTGATTCTCTTCCCTCCTCCCGTTCTAACTTTCAGTCTACCATGCTCAACATCGCAGAGTGGATGTTTCACAGCCAATTAAAATTGAACCCCACAAAAACTGAGCTGGTACTGGTAGGGGGTCCCACTAATCCGTGGAATTCCACTTTTTGGCCCTCTTCCCTGGGGGCGCCACCTAGTCCTGTCAGCACTGTGAAGAGTCTGGGGGTGGTCATCTCCGAGGACCTCTCCATGAGGCCACAAATCAACACAGTCACCTCATCCTGTTTTTTTCAACTGAGGCGGATTCGCAAAATCAGCAGGTTCCTCACAAGAGATGCCCTAATTCTAGTCATCCTAGCCCTGATCACCTCCAGACTCGACTATGCTAACACGTTGTATGCCGGAATTCCAGCAATCCATCTCCGCCGGCTGCAACTTGTTCAGAACCAGGCTGCCCGCCTGATCTTCCGCCAGCCAAAACATCAGCACGTCACCCCCTTTTGCGTAGCCTCCATTGGCTCCTCATCACCAAACGCTGCACCTTCAAACTTGGATGTATCACTTTCAAAGCCCTATCTGATCTAGCCCCTGCATTCATTTCTTCTTGCCTGACACGGTATGTCCCCCACAGAGATCTCCGCTCTGCATCCCTTAATCTTCTTGTCGCTCCCAAAACCAGACGGAAAAAGCATGGTGGTCTGAGTTTCTCTGCCATGGCCCCCACCACTTGGAACTCCCTCCCAACTTCACTCCGCCTCTGTCCCAGCTACGATCACTTCCGCAGACTGTTAAAGACCTTTCTGTTTCAGTCAGCATTTGAGTAATTCCTCTGCCCCAGCTTCCGTTATGTCAAGAGCGCCATGAAACCGTTGGTGAACGTGCGCAGTATAAATGTTTTTAACGTAACGTAACGTAACATATAAGCAAAGAGATCATGTGATCGGCTGGATACATGATCAGAAATGAATAATCTTCATTTTCCTTTTGTAGTACTGAAGGCTCAGGGGGGGGGGCAGTGCGAGATATAAATTACTTTGAGCAGTAGCCCTTGATGTAACCGAGTATGGCCAAAGCCACCCCTATACAAAAGTAAGAGCTTCCCTATCCCCACCTACAAGTACTGCTTAAAGTCATGCATGCAAGTCTGCGTCATCATGGCTTGTGTCTCTTTTTCTTGGGTGCAAGCTGACTGAGCTGGCATTATGCCGGCTACCACAAGTTCACGTACAAGTCATTTCTTTTGCAAAACTAGAGAAAAAAAGATGAATACTGGTGTACTCTCTGACTCTCTGACTATGTATTGAGTCCATAGTGCTGCCTGGTAGTAGAATTCCTGAAACTCCCACTGTTACAGGCCTACAAAGACCGCAGAAAGATACATGCCAAAATGTTATACTGTGCTTGCAAATTGCTAGTGTTACTGTGAGACAACTTTCTGTTGAATTATTTTGTGTTATTGTTAAAGAGTATTGGTTACATTATTTTTCTTTCTTTCTTCATATAGATGCTCCCAATAAGCTCACCAGAAGGGAGATGGCCGTCCGGGCCAGAGCCCGGAAGCTGGATGTCATTTGTGTGGAATATTGCCAGCTGTGGGCTCGGGAACAGGAGGAGGGGGCTTCAATGACCTCCTCCAGCACTGCCCCCGTGTCCAGCAGCCTCCAGCACGGCACCATGCTCGGACAGCCCCCCGCCACCGCTCAGCTGCAAGAACATCAGCAGCTGGCCTCCCCAGAGCCTGGAAGGCACGCATGCGCCGCCTAAGCCTAAGAGTGGACTACCTGGAGTGCAAGGTGGACGACCTTGAAAACAGCTCCGGGACCTACGCAAGGAGCACCTTTCAACCGCCTGTCCAAACACCACCGGAAGTGACTGTGTCCCTTGCCCCTTTTTAGGTCTCGCCTGTCGATGCGCATGCGCATCGAGCAAGCGAGACTATGGGGGCTTATCCACTCTTTATCCAACTTGCAAGGAATCGTGGCGATTCCTTGCAGTGCCCGTGACTTTTAAGCTCAATGCGCATGCGCATTGAGCTTAAAAGCGCGTGCACATCAGTTCCGTCAGCCGTACTTCGCATTTCTCCTCCCCCCTCCCCTTATCTGCCTTCCTTCCGTATGTTCCCTCTCCCCGCTCCGCCCCCTCCCCTGCCCGCCGTGTCGCATTTCTCCTCCCCCCTCCCCTTCTCTCTCTTCCCTCCGTCTTCTTTAGACTCGTCTGCAGCTCCCGTGTACCAAAAACGCGGTTCCCACAGCTCAGTGAGGCATTTAAAAATGTAAAAAAAGGAAAAAATACATGATTCGCACCCTGTCTTCAGATTAACTAAGGTTTCCACGGGTATTAATTTGAGTGATGTACAGGTGCTAAAACGACAGAAGAAATCGACTTTCCAGTTTCCTGCTTTAAAGGTTTTTACCGCTGAAATCGACAAGCAGCATCAAAATCAGTTCGCTCCATTTCTCATTAATGTATTCTCTGGAGGGTGGCCTGGCTGGTGCCAAGCGCTCTTGGATTTGACGCAAAGCCAAATCAAATAATATAGCATGACCTGGCTTTGCTTCAAATCCTTCTGCCACGTGAAACCAGGCGAAAACAAGGGTGGAAGCTGTATTTCGCTTCCTATACCTATAGCTGAAGTGTGATTTATGACATCACTCATCTTACAGGCCTTACCCTACGGTGGGTGTCTGTACTTCAGAGTTTCTCGTGTAGGGTTTACCTTGAGGACGAATTCCCGACTATACATGACAGTCGCACCTTTGCACAATGGAGCAAGGCTGAGCATCATCAAAACTCTGTGCATGTAGATCAACGAAGACATCATGGATGGTCTACCCTCAACCCCTCACCCTGACTCACCCTCAACCCCTCACCCTCACTCACCCTCAACCCCTCACCCTCACCCACCCTCCCTCAACCCCTCACCCTCAACCCCCCTCACCCTCACTCACCCTCAACCCCTCACCCTCACTCACCCTCAACCCCTCACCCTCACTCACCCTCAACCCCTCACCCTCACCCTCACTCACCCTCACCCTCACTTACCCTCAACCCTTCACCCTCAACCCCTCACTCACCCTCACTCTCACTCACCCTCACTCACCCTCAACCCCTCAGCATCACCCTCACTCACCCTCACCCTCACTCACCCTCAACCCCTCACCTACCCTCACCCTCACTCACCCTCAACCCCTCACCCTCACTCACCCTCACCCTCACTCACCCTCAACACCTCACCCTCACTCACCCTCAACGCCTCACCCTCAACTCCTCACCCTCAACCCCTCACCCTCACTCACCCTCACTCACCCTCACCCTCACCCTCACCCTCACTCACCTTCAACGCCTCACCCTCACTCACCCTCAACCCCTCACTCACCCTCAACCCCTCACCCTCACCCTCACACCCTCAACCCTCAACCCCTCACTCACCCTCACCCTCACTCACCCTCAACACCTCAGCCTCACCCTCACTCACCCTCACCCTCACTCACCCTCAACCCCTCACACTCACTCACCCTCACTCACCCTCAACCCCTCACCCTCACTCACCCTCACTCACCCTCACCCTCACCCTTACTCACCCTCACCCACACTCACGCTCACTCACCCTCACTCACCCTCAACCCCTCACCCTCACTCACCCTCAACCCCTCACCCTCACCCTCAACCCTTCACCCTCAACCCCTCACTCACCCTCACTCTCACTCACCCTCACTCACCCTCAACCCCTCCCCCTCACCCTCACTCACCCTCAACACCTCACCCTCACTAACCCTCAACCCCTCACCCTCACCCTCACACCCTCAACCATTCACCCTCAACCCCTCACTCACCCTCACTCTCACTCACCCTCACTCACCCTCAACACCTCAGCCTCACCCTCACTCACCCTCACCCTCACTCACCCTCAACCCCTCACACTCACTCACCCTCACCCTCACTCACCCTCAACACCTCACCCTCACCCTCACTCACCCTCACTCACCCTCACCCACACTCACCATCACCCACACTCACCCTCACTCACCCTCAACCCCTCACCCTCACTCACCCTCAACCCTTCACCCTCAACCCCTCACTCACCCTCACTCTCACTCACCCTCACTCACCCTCAACGCCTCACCCTCACTCACCCTCAACACCTCACCCTCACTCACCCTCACCCTCACTCACCCTCAACACCTCACCCTCACTCACCCTCACCCTCACTCACCCTCAACCCCTCACCCCCTCACCCTCACTCACCCTCAACCCCCCACCCTCACTCACCCTCACTCACCCTCACTCACCCTCACTCACCCTCAACGCCTCACCCTCAACCCCTCACCCTCAACACCTCACCCTCACTCACCCTCACAACACATATTGTGTTACAATAGGTGTCACATTTGCGAAAGATAAAACGATTGGCATTGTAAATAACAAAGCTATTATTTCGCTATTTTAAAAACAAGCACATACACCCTCACTCACCCTCAACCCCTCACACTCACTCACCCTCACCCTCACTCACCCTCAACCTCTCACCCTCACTCACCCTCACTCACCCTCACTCACCCTCACCCTCACCCTCACTCACCCTCACCCACACTCACCCTCACTCACCCTCCCTCACCCTCAACCCCTCACCCTCACTCACCCTAAACCCCTCACCCTCACCCTCAACCCTTCACCCTCAACCCCTCACTCACCCTCACTCTCACTCACCCTCACTCACCCTCAACCCCTCCCCCTCACCCTCACTCACCCTCAACACCTCACCCTCACTAACCCTCAACCCCTCACCCTCACCCTCACACCCTCAACCCTTCACCCTCAACCCCTCACTCACCCTCACTCACCCTCACTCACCCTCAACACCTCAGCCTCACCCTCACTCACCCTCAACCCCTCACACTCACTCACCCTCACCCTCACTCACCCTCAACACCTCACCCTCACCCTCACTCACCCTCACTCACCCTCACCCACACTCACCATCACCCACACTCACCCTCACTCACCCTCAACCCCTCACCCTCACTCACCCTCAACCCCTCACCCTCACCCTCACCCTCACCCTCACTCACCCTCAACCCTCAACCCCTCACTCACCCTCACTCTCACTCACCCTCACTCACCCTCAACCCCTCACCCTCACTCACCCTCAACCCCTCACCCTCACCCTCACTCACCCTCAACCCTTCACCCTCAACCCCTCACTCACCCTCACTCTCACTCACCCTCACTCACCCTCAACGCCTCACCCTCACTCACCCTCAACACCTCACCCTCACTCACCCTCACCCTCACTCACCCTCAACACCTCACCCTCACTCACCCTCAACCCCTCACCCCCTCACCCTCACTCACCCTCACTCACCCTCACTCACCCTCAACGGTTCACCCTCAACCCCTCACCCTCAACACCTCACCCTCACTCACCCTCACAACACATATTGTGTTACAATAGGTGTCACATTTGCGAAAGATAAAACGATTGGCATTGTAAATAACAAAGCTATTATTTCGCTATTTTAAAAACAAGCACATACATAAAAAATGTGTCCTTTACAATACCAATAGCTCAAACTTTCTTAATACGAGACATATTGCATTGCTGTGCTTCTCTCCCCTGCTGCACTCTCCTCCTCTCTAGAGATGTAGCATAACGACGAGAGCTGCCATATAAGTCACGGAAATACAAAACATGTTGCATTCCAAATGCTATAGGTGTCACATTCGCAAAAGTTATAACTATTGGCGTTGTAAATGACAAAGCTATCAATTTAGCTATTTTAAAAACCAACAAATAAATAAAATATTTGTCATTTACAAAACCAATAGCTCCAACTTTTCTAATGCGAGACCTATTGCATTTCCAATGCTTGTTTAAAGACTGTTGGGGGGTGGGAATCGGGAGTTGGGGATTATTTGGCACTAGTGAACTATTTGAAATGGACAATTATTTGGGTTAGGGAGGGGTGGGACTAGTTTATTTCTGTTAGGGGAAATATATCATTATTCTTTTTACATACTTCAACATAGTGCATGCGTTGATCTTATTTTGTGGGGTGGTGGGCGGGGGTTACGGCACGTTTGGTTTCATCAAACTTACCAGCATGAATTATCTAAAACGTCAAAAAATGTTCAAAAGTGCCACTAACAGAGTTAGTGAATTCAATTGGCCTACTAGTACTTTACTAGTACTACTGTCAATCTCTCTTCCGAGTCCTAGTCCATTATTCTACCTCCCCAAAATGCTTATCTTACCTGTGATTCGTGTTTGAGAATAGAGCTAGGCACAGCGCTGGATGCATGGCAAATGACGATTACGCCATCCTGGACCGAAATTCCGTTGTTGTGGTGTTAGTAGGAGTGGTACCACACTAGCAGCAGCAGCATATGAAAAACAAAGTAAAAAAATGAGACATTGAGTGGCCTGAGAGGAGTATTAGAAGGAACAGTAGCCTAAGCAATGCTGAAGATAAGTATGGGGAAAAAAGAATTGCATGGATGATTATGGCTACAACAAGAACAGTGACACAGCAGTGTAACAACAAGTCTTCTTGACATGTAGGAGGATGATGTTGACGATGGATCCAATTGATGGTGGGCATGAAATTCAGAACTTATTTTAAAATACTCATTGTTGTTTTTTTAACTAGAATTACAATATCCTAGGATTCATCTAGCTGCCTTAAAATTGATTTGAGGAGGTTGCTTGCACCTTATCCTCCCCATTAAGTGTGTGGAATTATTGTTGTAATTTACTCACACCTCAATGAAAACCACACAGCCCGGGGGAAGAGGGTTAGGGTTTGAAACTTGGATTGGAATGGGGTTTGTGGGGGAAAGTTTTGTGGAGAGATGAAAAAAAAACACAGCATGAAGATAAACAAATCTTTGGTTACAAAGCTATCCTTAAATATTTTAAGGGACGTAAAGGAAGTGCATGCACTACTGCATGCATGAAGTTGTTTGCTAAATGGATAGGTTACTGAAAAGTAAGTAGTACTTTCTACAATGTAGTAACTATGAAGAAACAATGTGACATTGCAGGGCTGCAGTAATTACGCAATTTCACTTGCCTATCTGGCCTCAGAGAGAAGAACCACTTAGTACATTAAATTAGTTCAAAAAATAGCAAAGAAAAAAGTATACGATGGCTGGAGGGATGAATTGAAGCAGAGAGCAAACAAATGCACACTCATAGAAGTTCACAGCAATAACATTACTTAAAAGATAAGTAGAAATGAAGATGGATACTGTAACTGTATGTTGTTGTAGTTGTCCTGTTGAATTTGGGAAGTTGCATGCATCCAGCATTCCTCTTTTTCGCGTTACTCCTCCATTCCATCTGACGCTCCATTGATCCTGTTGGGGAACAGAAGACACCTTGTCCACTGCCTGCCTGGCGGATGCTGAATTGCAGGTCGCTAATTTTAAGCCTGAGTTCATCCTTTTTGCCATTGCACAGGGTAAAAGCCGGCCTGTAATTGTTGATGGAAAAACAGGAAGTGATATTAAAACACCACAGAGAAAAAAATATAAGGTACGCTGTGTAGTGCAAAAATAACACTTTCAGTTTCAGAGTCGACAGTATTACAATACATACAAGCATCATTTCGAAAGTGCGTACTCTGAGTCTCCTTTTCAAGGATAAATAACTTGTGTGGGCGAAATTTGAGGATCTTTCCCCTCAAGCTAGGTGTAAAGTGTAAACTGCGATTTTAGAACAAAATTAGACCTTCCCAGCAGTGCTCCTAGACCCCTCAACCTACCCCCAAAACATCTAGAACCCCCCCAAGCAGCCCCCCAAAAACATGCAATACTACTAGGCCTAACTTTCAACCGTGCCAAAACGCTCTCTGCAACTAGGGCTATGGCCAAACCCCCCTTTTCCACAATGGATTTTCTCCAAACCACTTGCATCCGATATTAGACCTTCCCAGCATTGCCCCAGACCCCTCAACCCACCTTCAAACAAGTAGAACACCCCCAAACAGGCCAAAAGCAAAAATGTAAAGTCCAACACTTAGAAAATTTGAGGCCTACCAGTCAAAATCACTCCAAACGCGCTCTGCAGCTAGGCCCCAACTCCCCTTTTCCACCATGGATTTTCTTGAAATCACTTGCAATCAAAATTAGACCTTCCCAGCAGTGCACCCAGACCCATAAACCCACCACCACAAATCTAGAACACCGCCAAACTGCCCCCCAAAAACATGCACTACTGGTATATCCAAAACATGGCAAATTGAGCCGTTGACAAAAAATTGCTGTTTTCAGCACTTCCACTATTTCGATCCTCTTGAAACTTACCTGGACATTTGTTTCAGCGATTCCCAAGAATCTCAGCAAGGCAGAACAAAATCGAACCACTGTGCTCTGTGAAGAAGAAGAAGGTCTGCGACTAGTTTTCACTTTTCACCCGAACAAACACACGCCCGCAAAACACCAAAAAAGGCCTAAATTCTGCCAATTCTGGACCAAAGAACACCAAACCCCCCCTAAAACCTTGCCATCATCATTATGAGTGAGCCTGCATCGGGCCCTGAGCCCTAGACTTCGCGGGAACCCTACCAACCTAAACCCAAAAACCCTAGTAAATCGCACTGAACCCTAAACCCTAGATATGCTTTGTCTGTCTGTGTCAAAGAGCCTAGGTATGCTACATCAGGATGCTTCACTCAGTAGTGCCTGCCTTGACCGTCTGCATGGCCCTGCCGCAAGCAAGGGCCAAAAATCCGTCCACTCAAGAATTTGCGAATTTTCTGTAATTTCGAGAGATTCGCGAAAAACCGAAAAACAGCAAATTTTGCAAACATAACGGATGTTTGGCCGAAGCTTGAGGCAGGGCCATGCAGACGGTCAAGGCAGGCACCACTGAGTGAAGCAACCTGATGTAGCATACCTAGGCTCTTTGTCACAGACAGACAAAGCATATTTAATTGTATGCACCAAGCCACATAGCCCCAATTTTACATGAACTGCTGTTTGGAGTGGAGTGGACTCTGCCTGGCATAACAACAACAGTGCACTGCCTCGCCCTCGACCACTACATACCACGAATAGACAGACATGTAGTTCTGCTGTAGTAGTTGTTGTAGACTGGTTTACCTGTTTGCCACTCACGAATTGGCCATAGTTCTTCCGTAAACCGACGCTGATGATCCATCCATCCCAGTGAGTGACTGTAAAGAAAAAAGATATATTATTTAATCAATCATCATGGTGTATTGGCAAGTGAGTCCACTCCAGGGACATTTTGCATATTGGAAAATGCAACATAGTGGACCCTGAAGTTGAAGTACAATTTGAATTAAACAAGGTAATAAAAAACAGAGTAGTAGACATGAGTTAAAATTACTGTGTAAAAGATTAAATAATAACTAAGACAAGACATATGATTCATTTCATCCATAAAAAACAAACAGCAATTGGTTTCATCAGAGCCAGACAGCCATTGCTGTCCACTGCATGTCATCTTCTCATTATTCATTACCTGTTCTACTTTTTGTCTGCATCTACTTCAGAAAGTGAGGGCCCACAGGGCAGCCTCTCCTGTTAATTTCAGAAGTAACTCTGTCAGGAATCAGCAAGCATGTAGTCAGTCAGGACTCGTCTACGAAGACAAAGTTTCTTTATTCTGCATAATCCATCCATCTGCCTTGAGGGAAACGGATAGGGGGAGTCTGAAGGAGGAGGATAGAGGAGCATGATTGAATTGTGAACTTGTGAACCTCAGGAATGCAGACTGCGGCACCTTCAAATCAATAAGGAAAATAAGATGAAGACAGTGCTGCTGATGGACTTGTGATTAGGTCATTAGAGTTTTGTTGTGGTAAAAGTTGCAAAACAAAGAAAGACACACAGGAATAAAAGTGAATAAGGACGAAAAAAAAGGAAGTCATTTTCAAGCCTCGGTGTCAGGGAAGTAGAGCTCGTCCTCAAACTATGAATTGAGACGGGAGTAGGTCAGCTAACAGAGAAGAACTTCCGTCACCTAAGTCGGTGTCCTCTTCTTCCTGCATGCATTCACGTATTTTGTAATCTGGTGGTATGAAGTGCTGATTCATCTTGATCAGTGTTAACCTCTCCACATTTTTGGGCGAGTGGCGGGTCCTTTTTGAAGTTGCAATGGCACCAGCAGCACTGAAAACACGTTCTGATTAACAAAGACCTCTGTTGGGTCATCCAGATAGGCCTGCACCATCGACTCAAGGTTCTCCAGGGTTGCTCCACTTTGCATACCATCTGTGGCCGTTGTATCACTGGAACGAGCAAACCCTTGATGAGTTAGCCAATCCGCTTCCGACAATATTATTGCTGGGCCTGGTGCAGGTGAGGATGATGATACGGTTGCTGGTGTCGTTAACGGCTGTGAGGGAAAGTGACTCCCTTCGGCCACAGATTCAGAAGTGGAACTTGACGCCGGATGGCCTGCTGACTGAATTGTACTTCTGCCGGCTCCTTGAATTTTCTGCAGCTCTTTTTCTAACCGAGTGGCTGACACAGCTAGCCAATGTTTGTACTTTAAAACATCTGCCTCATCAAAAGGAATGAATGCTTTGCTGGCCACAGCCTTTTTGTACCGTGGATCCAGAATAGTTGCACAAATGTAATGTTGTTCTGTATGTATGTTTTTAAGCCTTTCATTGTCAACTAGGCGGCTTAATAACCTCTCCGCCAACTGATATGCGTCTTGCTTTTCAGCATCATCTCGGAACATTGAAGACACCGCCTTCAGTTGGTGCTCTAGCATGACCAACAATGGGATAGCTTTGCCCAAAGAACAGTTCTCCCTGCTGACTTCACGCGTGAACACCTCAAAAGGACGAAGCATGTCTGTCAGGCTTGCAATTAGCTTCCATTCCTCCAACTCTAGCCTCAAGTCTTTCATAGTAGAACCCAGTTTATAGACATAATCATGTATTACCCACTGCTCAGACAGACGCTCAAGCATGTAAAAGGTTGAGTTCCAACGTGTTGCCACCTCCTGGATGAGTCCTTTGACTGGCAGTCTACGTTCATGTTGAATGCTCTTCAGCTGCTTCCAGGCCCTAAAAGAATGGCTGAAATGTGTGCAGATTCTTCGGCAGGTAGTCAGTAACTTGCTGACGGTGTTTTCTTTTTTCAAAAAATCTTGCACCAAGATGTTAATACTGTGCGCCTAACACGTCACTCTGAAATAGCCACCTTGCTGCATGGCCTTAACTATATTACTGCCATTATCCATGGAAACATAACCAAGTATGCGATTTCTTGCATGCAGCCATTCATAGACCTTACTATCAAACTCCTCCAAAAGGTTAGGTGCAGTATGAGTTTTCTCCATGGCAAACATGACTACTGTTGCATGTTTCCGAGTAGCTTGAAAAACTGTGTCAGTGTCAACACCTGCTTTTAACTGGTCTTTAACCCCTGCAAAAGAGACCCAGTGTGCAGTGATGCACATGTAATCAAGGGCTTGGCAACTGGTCCACATGTCTGTTGTCAGGTGGATAGTGTGAACAGCACTCTTCTGCAAAGCTGCCCCAATCACCTCCAGCACATCTTGATGTAGTGCTGGAACCGTAACTCTGGCAAAATAGGACCAGCTAGGAACCATCCATTTAGGGCAGACTTTTGCCACAAATTCTAGAAAACCCACCCCTTCCACGAGAGAAATAGGGAGAAGGTCCAGCGCTATCATTCTAGCCAGCTTTGCATTATACAGTTGGGTGGTTGCGTTCAAATGGCGCATCTGACCAAAACATGCTTCTAATGGTGGGCCGGACCGTTTTACGTGATGATGATGATGCAGACTTCTTCAAACCGGTTAGCTCATTGATGTATTTTTTCGCATTGGTGTCTCTCCCAGACTCTTAGTGTGCCTCATACATGTTGCAGGGGTAGAGGGTGTGGGGGCTACCACTGCAGTGCTGCTGCCAGGGGTACTGGGTGTACCAGAAAAAATGTCAGTCCGTTCTTGACTTGCCCCCCGCACGATCAGCCCCTCGTCATCATCAGATGAAATATCAATGGATACATTTGGATTTGTTTTTCTTTTGGCTTCCTCGATCTTCCATAGGTGCGCCTCCCACTCGATAGTCTGGTGTTTTTTGAGATGAGCTCTCTGGCCTCCGGTGCCATAGTTGGTACCAAGCTTACCCCGACTAACCGCTTGTCTACAAATCGAACAAATGACCATGTTTTCCGCCTTTTGGCTAACAGTAAAGAAGTCCCAAACTGGGGACTTGAGAAGTCTGCTGGTGGTGGAGGTGCTACTTTGAGTTTCAATGCCAGATGAAGTGGAGGATGGGCGTGGCTGAATTTGTTTCTGTTGTTCACTTACAGCACCACTCCTTGAGGAAATGGAGGTCGAGCTGGATGGAGGTCCCTGCCGGCCTTTCTGACTAAAAAATATGGAAGCTGAGGTCGTGTTGGTGTTGTAGTTAACTGCGTTGGTGGTGGTACCAGTGCCACGCCGCCCACATCCCGCTCAGCAGCCATTGGGGATAGGGTGAAAATGTTTGTCTGCTGCATGCCCGCTGGGGCTGGAGTGACATCTGTGATGACTGGGTCGTCGTCAGACTGTTCATCAGCAGCAGAATATACCACTTCTTGTTCGTCGCCATCACCCATAAGTGGAAGCCTTGCGGGAACATTCCTTTTAGGCTTAGCTACCTTTGTCAGCTCATGGCGTGCCTCACTCTCAAACTGCATTGCTGGGTTCCAATCAACATCAATGTCATCAGAATGAAGGGGGCTTGAAGAAGAACTTGTAGTAGTAGTAGCCCTCCTTGACCTTTTTCTTGCTGGGGATCTGGAAGACAATGGATCATCATCAGGAGGAGTGGCTTCCTCAGATGATACCTCCGCTTGAATCTCAATTTCCTGATGTGCCCCTACTTCTGGAGGAACAAGCTTTGTAGGCAGTTGTACCGCTCCATGAACCTCTAGTTGCACCTCTCCATGCACCTCTCCATGCGCCTCTACTTGCGTCTCTTCTTACGCCTCTCCTTGCGCATGTACTTGCGCCTCTCCTTGAGCATGTACTTGCGCTTGTACTAGTTGCACCTGTGGTTGTCGTTGTGGCTGTGGTTGTTGAACACTTGTCAGCTGCGTTACACCCGGCGTTGATTGGATGGTACTTTCTTGTGATGAGCCAACATCACTGGTCGATGGTGATTGAGAAACTAAAGTGGCTGTCTCAGCAGCACTCATGGTCTTGGACCTAACTTGGCATGGTGGCACTGAGCCCAATGAAGCGGAGGTGCAGCTGCCAGCTTGGTCACTGGCGGACACCGCTGCTGCTGCAGGCGTAGTTTTTTTCTCCCAAAAAAGGTGTTGGTGGGCCCACCAGTCTCCTTGGTAGGTGGTGCCACTTGCTTCTTCTGCTCCTTCTTATTGGCAGTGGCAACTTTTTTTGCTGAGGCGCTACGGCCACCTTTCTTTGGGCCCATCTTCTGCAGATGTCAGAACAGCAGGCCGCAGTTGCATGAGTTGCAGAGTTGTCTTGTCTGTAGTTCCATGTGACGTCACGTGATGTTGTGCTGCACACATTGCTGCAGGACTTCTTCCTGGCACTGGTGGTTCTCTTGTGCACCTAAAAGCAAAGGAAGCCCGAGGAACATCAGTTAAACACCCCAAAAAGTAAAAAAACACAGAAAAATCCCTACAATCCAATGCCATTCATGCCCTCATTGATGTTTAAATTCCAGAGGCCCCACACAAAGCCTTGGTCCATGCACCACTCACTACTCCTGGCATAATGGGTAAAAGCAGGGCAGGCTGGGTGCAGGCCTGTGGCTCAGAGCACACTGCCTGGCTTCAAAATGCCCCCATGTCCCCCAGCCACATGGCCAGGCCCTGCCTGGACCAGGCCTCAAAATGGCCCCCACCCACATGGCCAGGCCCCAACAACATCCCACAAAGACGAAAAACACACAAAAATCACCACAATCCAATGCCATCCATTCCCTCAATGATGTTTACATTCAAAAGGCCCCGCACAAAGCCTTGGTCCATGCACCACTCACTACCCCTGGCCATAATGGGTGAAAGCAGGCTAGGCTGGGTGCAGGCCTATGGCTCAGAGCACACTGCCTGGCTTCAAAATGGCCCTTTGTCCCCCAGCCACATGACCAGGCCCTGCGGACCAGGCCTCAAAATGTCACCCACCCTCATGGCCAGGCCCCAACAACACCCCAAGTAGTCGAAAAACACACAAAAATCACCACAATCCAATGCCATCCATGCCCTCAATGATGTTTAAATTCAAGAGGCCCCACACAAAGCCTTGGTACATGCACCACTCACTACCCCTGGGCATAATGGGTGAAAGCAGGGCAGGCTGAGTGCATGCCTATGGCTCAGAGCACACTGTCTGGCTTCAAAATGGCCCCTTGTCCCCCAGCCACATGGCCACGCCCTGCCTGAACCAGGCCTCAAAATGGCCCCCACCTACATGGCCAGGCCCCAACAACACCCCACAAAGTCGAAAAACACAGAAAAATCAATACAATCCAATGCCATCCATGCCCTCAATGATGTTTAAATTCAAGAGGCCCCACACAAAGCCTTGGTCCATGCACCACTCACTACCCCTGGGCATAATGGGTGAAAGCAGGGCAGCCTGGGTTCAGGCCTTTGGCTCAGAGCACACTGCTGGCTTCAAAATGGCCCCTTGTCCCCCAGCCACATGGCCACGTCCTGCCTGGACCAGGCCTCAAAATGGCCCCCACCCACATGGCCAGGCCCCAACAACACCCCAAGAAGTCAAAAAACACACAAAAATCACCACAATCCAATGCCACCCATGCCCACAATGATGTTTAAATTCAATACACCCCACTGAAAGAATTGGTCCATGCACCACTGAGTACCCCTGGGCCTAATGGATGAAAGCAAGGCAAACCGGGTGCAGGCCTGAGCACACTGCCTGGCTTCAAAATTGCCCCTTAATCCCCAGCCACATGGCCAGGCCCTGCCTGGACCAGGCCTCAGAATGGCCCCCATCCACATGGCCAGGCCCCAACACCACCCCAAAAAGTAAAAAAACACACAAAAATCACCACAATCCAATGCCCTCAATGATGTATAAATTCAAGACACCCCACAGAAAGACTTGGTCCATGCACCACTGAGTACCCCTGGGCCTAATGGATGAAAGCAAGGCAAACTGAGTGCAGGCCGGAGCACACTGCCTGGCTTCAAAATGGCCCCTTAATCCCCAGCCACATGGCCAGGCCCTGCCTGGACCAGGCCTCAAAATGGCCCCCACCCACATGGCCAGGGCCCAACAACTCCCCAAAAAGTCGAAAAACACACAAAAATCACCACAATCCAATGCCATCCATGCCCTCAATGATGTTTATATTCGAGACACCCCGTAGAAAGACTTGGTCCATGCACCACTCACTACCCCTGGGACTACTGGCAAGTGTGGCTTTACAGGCACCCCAAAATAAAAAATAAAAAATCTACATATAGTGAGCTAAAATTCAATGACATAAATGACATTTAAGTTCAACAAAACTCACAGAAACAGTTGTATCATGCACCCATGACTAACCCTGGGCCTACTGGATACTGTAGCTACCCACAATATATATTTTTTTAAGTTGTGAAAAAGTTTTAAAATTGTAGTTGCAGCAACTGCAATGCCCCAAACAAACAACACCAACTTACTTGTAAAATCTCAAATCCAAAAGTGATCCAAAAACTCAAAAGTCCAAAAAGTCCTCAAATACAAATATCCAGTAGCAGCCACAAAAAGTAATCCTTCCAGCTCCAGATTCAAATGAAAAGTGACCAGGAGATGGACAAAGCACTGGAAGGAGCCTGCTGGACAGAAACCGGAAATTGGAGACTCTGGGGCACTTCCTTCCCCCCCCCCCAAAAAATGGATGGCGGGCCGCAATGACGTAATCGCGGTCGAAAAACCCTTCTGCGATCATGCAGCAACATCCAAAATGGCGCAGGGCACGCAAACCGGGAGAAAAACAACTTGGCAAACACAGAATCACGGTAAGTCAACGCCGCGCGCGCGATATTGTATTTTTCAAGCAGGACCAAGCAAAAAAATCCGCCAGCTTGCGAATTTGCAGATTTTTGGGCAAATTTGCGCGATTCACTGATCGCAAATTTGCCATAAATCTGCAAATTCCACGAACTAAACTGATTTTACGCCCACGCTTTTTGTGCGAACTTGCAAATTTTTTTATTTTGGCGTGTTCGCTGGTTTTTTTTTCAGCGCGGCTACCGCGAACTTACCATGCGGACGTTTTTGGGCGCGATCATCTTGTTCGCGGAAGGAAAACAACTCGGCAAACTCAGAATCAAGGTAAGTCAACGCAGCGCGCGCGAGATTGTATTTTTGAACCGCGAACAAGCAAAAAAAATTTGCAAACTTGCGAATTGGGAATTGTTTGGCAATTTCGCGCGATTAGCAGAAAGCAAAATTGCCTAAAATCCGCAAATTTCGAGAGCGGAATGAATTTTCAACCCAGGCTTAAGCGATACCATATTGTACTAGAGCCAACACACATGTGAGAGCCCTTGGCTCTTTAGAGATAATCCTGTGGTAGCATTGGTCGTAAAGCTTGTCATAGGATTGGCTGGTAATCTTTCCTTGAGCGCTTTTTCACCTGGGTATGACATCTTGACACCCCTGCATTGGCTCAGTGAGCTTGAAGATTGTTTATTGGCTGTGAGGCCCCGGGGACTGCACAACGGGCTAGGATTGGTCAGATCACAGCCCGTAGTTTTAAAATCAGAGGAGGACTACAAGAAGAACAGAGGTATTAATGATGGGCAAATAATCCATGTCCATATTACCAGGTTTAATTTTTATGAAATATTCCTGGAACCTATTTGAGGTTATTGCAAAGAAGGAAGCACATCTGTGCATCTTTTTGTATATTGAGTAATTGGAATTAACATTTGAGTCACCCAAGGGGTGGAAAATGAATTCTCTAAATACAATATATATGAGCCCTGGTGAAGTTCAAAAATTGACAATTTGATCAAAACGTGTTGGCTGGGTAATTTTTCTATATTTCTTGGCACATTAGGAACTACCGGAATCACAAAAATTGTGATCTTTAACGTCTTTGGGCCGAGGGCCATACAGAGTATTTTTTCTGATTCACATAATAACACCTGGGCATTAGAGTGCACCCAACCAGAAACCAGTGCGAAATAAACCCTATTGGGTATGTAGGAGTTTGGACAGCTTAGACATAGTTAATAGCGCAGTGGTAAAAAAATCTTTCAACTTTGTCTCCTTCATGTTTTTACTCTCCCCCAGAGTGTGACTACAGGGGGTCTCCTCCTCTTACTCGCCAATTTAAGCAAGGCTAATGTAAAACTCGATGAGCTGAGTCTTTCACTTCCTTGGATGGAGGAGCGAAACGAGAGCGTGAGGGGCATTTGTTAAGTACAGTTTCTTTTTGACCATATTATATGAATGAGGGTGTGTGATAGGTCCTACTAGGGACACCATGAGATAGGGCAAAGTACTTGTATGCACTTTTTTCTGTGTATAGAGGTGCTACATGCATACGTGGATGTACTAACTATATACATTCCAAATAAGAGTGCTGGTTGATTGCATGGAATGAAACAGGTTGTACTTTACAACTGTTCGCCGCTACAGGTATGACTGACTCCACTTTCTTCCATTTTCTCTACCCGCAGATTAACTGGAGTAAGTTACTGAGTGGGTCCCTCTCTCTGCGACCAACTGGTACTGGGGACTCCAAACTTGGGGTATTGAGGAATTTTAAGACACTGGGATCTGAAAGGTCCTGATGAATGCTGTTGTGACCTGTAATTGTGGGCACATATTTAGCAGCAGAAACACGTCAACAACCTGGCAGTAACGAGGGGCGAAGGAACTCTGAATACTTTCCTGTCACCACCATCCTTCACATTTTTTATCCTAGTCATTGGATCTAGGAATAAATTGCTTACTAAATATACCACTGAACTAGTTTTAACATTCACTGCACCTTTTCTTTCAGTGATCTCAGGATCCATTACCTATATTATTTTATATGTTTGTATTGTCTTCCACTCCCTTTTTCTCCACCCCAGGCGTTGGTCTGCACAGGGATGTATTGAAGCAAGCCCGATGATGAAGCATGTTACAATTTTGTGAGTCAGGGCAGTATTTTTTCACTAAGAACGTGCCACCTCCTTCTAAGACAATCATACACACTACTCCTTTGTGTGTGTGTGACATTAACTATTACCACTCACATTTAACCCAATTTGGGGAAGTTGTTAGATACTAAAGGGGTGACATTTACAATTCCCTCTCCAATCCAACCATATTGTGGAAGATTTTGGACACTCAAGGGACGACATATACTATTCCCAGTCCAATCTACGCTATATTGTGGAAGGTGTTGGATACCAAAGGAATGGCATTTACTATTCCCACTCCAATTGAAACCTATTTGGGGAAGGTTTTAAGACTAAAGGGTTGACCTTTACTATCCCCACTCCAATCTAATGTTATTTTAAAAAGGTGTTAGAGGCTAAAGAGGTGACATTTATAATATCCACTTCAATATAAAGCCTTTTAAACATGGTTATATGAATTAAGCAGTTTGAATGGACAATCACTTCTCCATACGCATAGACATTGTTTTACCTTAAAATCAGATAAAGTGTGATCTATAAACAAACCACAAACTTATATAAACTAATTTATATATTAAAATAGAGAGACAAATATTGTAATTACTGTTAGTAATTAAAATAATGTGAATACTTTTTTCCACTTTTCCTAAAACTAAAACCATAAAATAATAAGGAATTGCATAGAGTGTAGTGGAATGGAGTGGCACAGCGTGAGGTGGTGTAGTGTGGAATAACAATGAGTTTACTGGTGTACACTGTAGTAACCTGTAGTGGAATAGTGTACTGTAGAGTGGCATTGAGTGGAGTGTCATACAGTGGAAGAGCGTACAGGGTAGTAGTATAGACTGTAGTTGCATGGAGTCGCATAGAGGGGAGTGGTGTAGAATTGAGTGGTGTATAGTGTAATAGCTATCAGTGAAATGTCATAGAGTGGAGTGGCATTAAGTGCAGTGGTGTACACTGAAGTGGCGTAGCATGGAGTGGCATAGAGTAGAATAGCAAAGAGATTAGTGTCGTAGAGTGGATGTGTGCACAATTGACTCGCATACAGTGGAGTAGCATAGAGTGGAGTGGATTACAATGAAGTGGCATAGAGTGGAGTGGTATAGAATACCGTGGCATAGATACTAATAAAGTACAGTGGCATAGAGTGAAGTGGAGTAGAGTGGTGTACAGTGAAGCGATGTAGAGAGGAGCGGCGTACAGTGTAATAGCTTAGAGTGGAGTGGCGTTGAATGGAGTGGTATGAATGAAGTGTAACTTAGAAGCACAGCTGCTGCTTCATGAGAAGCTTCTTGGCCTAAAGGAACATAAAAGTAAGAACAGAATTTGCAATTCCTGA
This sequence comes from Lissotriton vulgaris, assembly GCF_964263255.1. Lineage (NCBI taxonomy): Eukaryota > Metazoa > Chordata > Amphibia > Caudata > Salamandridae > Lissotriton > Lissotriton vulgaris. The sequence goes on from NC_141695.1 coordinate 1,313,191,088, forward strand.
AACAAAAAGTTCTTGAAATGACACTAAAACAGGCTTTCACTGGTAGTAGTACAGAGGTGTAGAGGTGAAGAGTTTCAAAGACTTGGAGCCTGATTACGATGGCGGAAAGCCCACCACAACAGCCTGTTGGTGGTGGGCGCTCTGCCATCGTACTGTGGTTATTTACCTGCCAGATTAGCATGGTGGCCAGAAACGTGGCAGTCAGAAAGACCGACCACCACGGTTCCGACAGGTGGTCATTTTACTACCACTTGTCAGAGGAGCCGCATTGCCCAGCATTGCAGCGGTGCCTGTCAGGCACTTCCACGAAGCGGCAGGCAGAAATGGATTTGGGGGCCCATGGTGGGCCACCCTTAATCCCTCGGCCAGGGGAAAGAGCACTGGGGCACCTATGGTGCCCCACTATATTTAGCTACTTGTGACTTGTATATGGAGCTCTGAAAAGTCATGTCCAGTGGCACCGGTTGGGTGTCTTCATGAAGCCCTCACCCACCAACCTAGTTGGTGGAATGCTACATCATCGGGCCCACCCAGTGACACCTAATGTGTCCCGGGTGTGCTTTGATGCCTGATTACAGCGGAGCAGGTATCTTACTGAGAGTGCAGTGTAGTGAGAATGGTGAAGTGAGATTAAAACGGCTTGACAGGGGTCCCAGTGCCAGAGGGCTAAATTAAATTTTAATAAATGGGCTCCTGTCAGCGGTTAAAAACAAGGCAGTGTGGATGTGATGGTGGCGAATTATGACCTCCTACATCCGGTGTGGGTCGCATGTTTCAGCCAGTGCCTTCTGTTAAATCTGGCTTTCCTCAGGACCGTTTATAAGTGTGGGTGCAAGTTTAAAATTACATAGTTAAGTGAGTGTAGCAGACTATGTGTCGCACTCACTAAGGTGCTATAGGTGTTAGAGGGGAGGATTCCCTCCTCAAGCATACCTGGACATACAACATTTATGACAAAGACACAACAAATATAGAGACAGTTTTAACATGTTGCACAAGTCAAAATGAAATACTATAAAATTGCTGTTTATAAGTGCTGCGTGTGGGGGCTTACAAGCGGCAAAGGTGTAACAGTACTGGTGGTACAGTTAGTGGTGATAATCGGTTTCTAAATGTCGTGGTGATGCTAGAAAACGAATAGCTCACACAAATTATTTGGAGAAAATGGGCGTAAGGGCAATTGATCTCACGCTGACGATTGGCCTGCGGTGCTTCCAGGAGTGGGTCGGCAAGGGGAATGACCCTGGAATACAAACGGGGGGCCACTGGCTGTTAGGGACCTGTATGAGAAGAAACGCTTACCAGGGCGTAGTGTAGGTAGAGCAGCGTACTCACAACAGTCTCGGTCAGGACCTGCGGGATACCTGTGTGCCGTCCTCGTACTCCGGAACATGTTCGGCGGTGGCGCTCTGCTTTTATAAGTAAGTACATTGCTTGCACCTGTATGGAGATAGCAATAGAGAAGAGACTCGCCAAGTGGCATGGGAGCTGCGCATGCGTGTGGCTGAGACAGCCGGAGGTGTTTGCGCATGCGCAGTTGGGCCGCGTGTCTTTGTGGCAGAGAGGGAGTTTTCTGGGCATTTATGCAGTAATAAATGTATGCGGCAAGACATGTGGTTCGGGAAACTCAGGCTTCATTTTACACTTTGGTTTACTGTTTGCTTGTGACTCGATTCTACCGAGTCACATGATGGCTGTCAACAGTTCCTGGTTTAGAGTGTTGGCAGCCAATTAAAATGAAGCTCGTGGTCGGGAGGGTACGCGAACCAACCGCTGCCCTAGATATCATTCTTTTTTCTTTTTAAAACATCTCAGGAAGTACTAAATGGATTTACACCATTTAACAAAATGGGCTCTTTCTAAACCAAGACCTACATTTTTGCCAAATTGGTATAATTCCGTTCAGCAGTTCAGGCTGTAGCTTTGTCTAAAGTTTCCTATGGAAATTAATATGGGGAAAATGCATTTTGGGACCCCCCTTTTCTCTCGGCGTCCACTTGGGGAATAACCACTAAACGTTCAAGACAGGAGGTGACCAGAGCTGATCACTAGTTTTGAAACGTTCGCGAAGATTCATCAACTGGAACCACAGTTATTGAGGAAACAAAAAACACTTTTCCTATGGAATCTAGGTCCTAATTATAACTACCTACTGGCGACCGCCAGTAGGATATATCCACCCTTGGTCGGTTCACTGTTTTTTGATTGAATGGCGCTCTCTTAGGTGCGGGACCTCACTGTAGAATCACAACAGTAATTATTTTTACACAGTCCTTTGATCCCAAAAGACTAAAGAAGTCACACTCTTGCAGTTTAGTTTCTTCACACAATTCATTTATTCTTAAATCCATTTTTTAAATAGGAAACAGGCGATTAACCAACGCATTTCGGTATAACCTTATACCTTGGTCACGGTCAATTTCTCCTAAGCTGGCTAATTTTTTTGTAATACAAAACCCATTACATCATTTCCTGTCCAGTTCAAAAACTATACACATAGAATTCTGGGATATGTAGTCCCTCCTAGTGGGCCATCTAATTATCACAGTCTTAGATGAAAAATAATTATTTAAGTACATCATCAATATATATATAAACAAACGAATAATGACCCTTTCGAGCAATTTCCCCAAACTTTTTGGGTATCAGACAATCTAATTATTTCCAAGTATTTACAAATGGGCCCGCTATTTAATGTCCGTATCTAGATACAACTTTATTGTCCCACTTGTCTCTTCAGACCCTCCATTGGGGTTAGTTAAATTATTTTGTTGGTTTTAAATTGATGTTTTCCATTATTGGACACTCATGTATCTCTTAACCCTCCAGTGGGTAGTCCATATCTATATCACGTCGGGGCCCATTAGATGTTTCCATTCTTCCTGCCTATGTTTGGATTAGGTCATCATGTTTTGTTTGATATTGAAAAAGGTGAATGGTTTCTTGTGTATGTACAGTTATTTCTGGGAGGATCAACGATGTATGTACAAACTTCTGAAATTTAAAATGTGTTGGGATTCTTTCTGTCGTAATCTTAGTTTGCTTTTGATATCAGTTTTGACTGTTGTGTTCTGTTTTTCTTGTTCCCTTTGCATGTTGCCTTTTTCAAAGATTGTTGCCAAACGTTCTTGTCTTTTTGCCTCCCTTTTATCCATTTTTGCCCGTATTTTCTTATTTTCCCTTTAATGATTATTATCGTTTATTCAACGATCCGAAATCGACGAGACCAGTGCTTTTTAACTGCTATTGGGATTTGTGTTCACTGGCAGACTCTGCAGCTATTTAAGTTGCTTGTTTTCAATTAAACTTTATTGCACAGAGCTTTGAAGCTGCATGCCTCACGTTACCCACTAAAAACCGACTAGCCGTTAGATCGGCTTCAATTTATATTCCTTGTTTCACTGTTTACAAACTTCTCAAGCACACACTCTTACCTCGGGAGATGGAAAACAGAGCTGTGTGTTTCCCTCTCGGTCGTCTCTTTGAAACAGGAACCTCCTCTTATCCGTCGGTGAGCACCTCAATCAAACTCTTCAAATCAACCCTGGGTCAGTTCACTGTTGTTTGATTGTGTGGTGCTCCCTTAGGTGCGGGATCTCACGGTAGAACCACAACCGTAATTAATTAAGGACTGCGAGAAAAAAAAATATATATATATATGAGGTATGTTGAGTTCCCATAGCCGGCAAGCGCAACGCATATGGCCACACAAACAAACAGGAACCAGCGAGACCCAGGAAGGTGCAAGTTTTCTTTTATTTAATTTTTAGCCCAGCACCAGTCTCCCATGACGCGTTTTGGCTAAAGATAGCCTTGATCACATATATATTCACTGAAAAAACCATAGGTTTGACACCAGTTATAGTTAGCTCGAAATTTTACTGACATAAAACCATTGAAATTCCCACGTTATAGTTAGTTGGACTCACTATACCTTGCGCGCCTGCAATGCACTGCTGATGAAATCACATATTACATCACTCATGACATGGTCAGTGACATCACTCATGACATCACTGATGACACAATCCAGTGAATGTGTGTCTTTCTGAAAAATAAATATGTTTTATATATGTATATGTAAAGGTCGATGGAAGAATAAATGTTTAAATAAGTGTCTTAATGTATGTTTTTTTTAAAAAAAATTGATTGGTTAACTGGCTTATTAAGTGTATCTTAGTGAATACATATATTAGCGAGTATTGTTTAAATATTTAAATGTTTGTATCAGTGTTTGACTTTGTGTATAAGTGGCTGCATGAGTTGGTGAGTAGCTACATGTGTGTGTATATGGGTTATTAGATTTTTTTTAGTATTTTAGTATCAGTATGAGTGTCTGTATGGTTTGGTGGGGGTGCTACTTAGCACATAGATGCATCAATGACTGACTCACTGTTTGTTTGTGTTTTGAAGACAGCATATGTGCAGGACTGTATGGGTGGATGAGTGTGTATATGTGTATCTTAGTGAGTTAATTACTGTCTCACTAGTGTCTTTATCAGTAACTACATATGTTTTAATCTAGTATATGTGAGTATTGATGTATATAAGTGAGTATATGTGAGAGTGAGAGATTGAAAGAGTTCTTGTCTAAATAAGTATGTGTTTCTATAAGTGATTGTTTAAGAGAGTAAGTATGTGTAAGTTTCCTTAGAAGTAAGGTGGTAGTGTGTGCATAGTAGTATATGCAAATAAATGGATGTTCAATAGTTTATTTGCATGTGTGAGTATGTGTGTGAGTAACTTTTGGATGACTGTCGGTGTGTAAAAGGATGTATAGGTGTTTCACTACATATGATGAGTGAGTATATGTATGAGTGACTATATAGAACTGTTGGTGAATGGGTGGAAGTGTATATAGATGGTGGAATTACTGAATTGGTTGTTCTAACTGGTATGGGTATCTCCATTTTTTTGAAAATGTTAGTTTCTATTTTTGAATATGTGTTTCAAGGGTTACATTACACTGAAAGGAGGTCTGTCACTCTGTCACAAGGATGGTGTCACTGACCATGTCATGAGTGATGTCACTGACCATGTCATGAGTGATGTAATATGTGATGTCATGTTAATGTTAATGTTAGTAGGTATTTATAAGCGCTCGTACGCCCGGAGGCTTCATGGCGCTGTAGGAAGGAGCTAGCGCAGGGTCACAGGGGAGGGAGCGGCTCAACAGTGCGCCTGAGTGAAAAGCCAGGTTTTCAAGGAATGTCTAAAACTGAGGATGTTGTCATTCAGTTTCAGATGGAGGGGAAGGGAATTCCAAAACCCAGCTGCAAGAAGGTCAAAGCAGCTGCCTCCAAGACGCTTCCGCGTTGTAGGATGGGACAGTCAGAAGAGATTTATGCATCAGCAGTGCATTTCAGGCGCGCAAGTTATAGTGAGTCCAACTAACTATAACGTGGGAATTTCAATGGTTTTATGTCAGTACAATTTTCAGCTAACTATAACTGGTGTCAAACCTATGGTTTTTTCAGTGAATTTAATAGGTTTTTTAAATGCTAATTCCTAACTATAACTGGTGTGAAACCTAAGGTTTTTTCAGTGAATTTCATAGGTTTTTAAAATGCTAATACCTAACTATAACTGGTGTGAAACCTATGGTTTTTTCAGTGAATTTGATAGGTTTTTTAAATGCTAATTCCTAACTATAACTGGTGTGAAACCTAATTTTTTCAGTGAATTTCATAGGTTTTTAAAATGCTAATTCCTAACTATATATAGGGCCTCAAACCATTTTTTCCAGTTAATTTTAAAAGGTTTTTTAACAGCAAATTCCTATAGCTATGAAATATAATATTTTTTATAATGAATCCTATATTGTATATTTATGTAATCCATTTTTTATGTATATTGTTCATGTTTTTTTTTTATTATTTTGTTGCCCTAGTGCGCTCCCGGTGCGCACACCTGTGAACGCACCGGAAAGCGGAATCTTTCGACGCGCCCCGTTAGCGCTATTGCCGCGATTGAAAACATCATTGTGACTTATCGCGTAGCCGTGTCCGCGTGATACGCACGGCGTAAGCGCAACCGGGTGCACCCGAGCGCATATGTTTGCGCTACGTAAGCGACCCAGGGCGCGCAGCGTAAGCGCGTCTGGTCGTGTGACCTGAAAATAACACTTTTTATTGGTTCAGAACAGTTTTGGATTCCAAATGATGAAAGCCCGGGTCATGTGACCTGAAAATAACACTTTTCATTGGTTCAGGACAGTTTTGTTTTCCAAATGATGAAAGCCCCCACATTTTTTCCTTCTTCTTACTTTGTCCTTTGACTGAGGAAGACCTGTTTGGAGATCTATTAGTACCAATTTGTACTGAAAAATGGCTACAGTAGCAGCAGGAGCATCTCCGCCACCACCACCACCACCACCACAAGGACCACCACAACACCACAGTGGTGGAGATGAAGAAGAGGAGGAGGAGGAGGAGGAGGAGGAGAGGAGGAGGAGGTTCCTGCCTGAAGATACTACCCCATATAAGCCAAAGGAGCACATAACCTTGGAGTTTTTTTCAATACCAAAGGACAAAAAGAAAGTAAATGCGCCATTGGTTACTTGTTTAATCTGTGGCACTGTACTTTCCAGGAGGAACCCTAACAAAAAGTACTCTTTTGGCAATAACACCATGATTCGCCACATGCAACGCCGGCACCCCAACAACTATGCTGCGGCAGAGGTTCGAGAAATGACCAGAAACCCTCCCCAATCTTCGCCTAGCACCTCCCAAAGTAAGCAACCCACTCCATCAGGTCTAGAGACAAGGGAGATGGTCCCAAACATACAAACGCAGTTTGAACAATACAAAATCATTTGCATATTTTGTGGAAAGACAATTACCTATGGTGAGCAAAGCATTAAGCTCATCAACCGTGCTGGTGAGAACCACAAGTGCCCAAACAAACCTTAATTTTTCCCCGATTTTTTTTTGCTCCAGTTGAGCCGTTTACAATTCCATGTTTTTTGTTTGTCCCCATAAAAATTCCCCAAAAATATAAAATTGTTCAAAAAAGCCAAAAAAAGTACAAAATGTTCCTAAAAACAATAAAAAAATATAAAACAACAAAAAGAATAAAAAAAACAGTTCTTTTTAGAACTACCTCCAATTTAAAAAAAATGCTACATTTAGAAAAAATGTGTCATTCTTTTCTCCCCATGGTACGCTCCCCGGTGCGCTCCCTTGTGCGCGTACCGGGCGCTTCCCCCGCGCAAATCGAAAAAAAAATATGTTTTTGCCCCGCGGGGCCCTTTTATGGCCCCCATATCAAACCTAGGGGGTCGGGGGGTCTACCCTGCCCCCTTTTGGTCATTTCCCCCTTTGTTTTTGCCACCTCTTGTGTCTCGATCCTACCGAGACACAAGATGGCGGCCGCTCCGGACTGTTTGGAATGTTGACAGACACCCGAGAGCCAATCAGCTTTCCGCGCGCGAAGTCGCGTAGCGCGCTGGAGCGCGTCCCAGTGCGCGTACCGGGCGCGCTTATAGATATATATTTTTTTTAACCTAAATTACTCAAAATCCACTGGAGCACATATCTTGAGACATAGCAAAGGCACATCGGGCTACCAGTCCCTACAATTTTGCCAAGTTTGGTGGAAATCCATTCAGCCGTTCGAGCTAAAAGTAAGTCCAACCGCCCTATGGAAATTAACATGGGGAAAACACGTTTTGGGACCCCCCTTTTATCTCGGCCCCCGCTTGACGAATCCCCCCCAAACTTTTAGGGAAAGAGCGGAATTTGAGGAAAATTTCAGGCAGATTACTCAACCGGCGCCAAAGTTATTCCCAATAGAATGTTGCAAATTCCCTATACAAAATATTCCTAACTATAACTACCTACTGGCGACCGCCAGTAGGTAATATATATATATATATATATATATATATATATATATATATATATATATATCCAATTACCGCTCCGGCACCTGAAACCACCAAACGGAGAAAGACACGAACTCCATAATCAGCTTTCACTGCTGGCTGCAGTGACTTTATTTATTTATAAATAGTGCGAGATGTCGGGCAGGATGTATATATCTTACACTTAGCCCAATGGCGCATTTTAAGTTGGAGCGAGAAAAGCGTACCCTTTATCTAGGGAACGACCCTCTGGGCACAGCTTGAAGGATCATCAGATCTTCTAATTTTTCGACATAAATTTTCAGATCATAAATTTTCAAACTGTGTTAGTGAAGTTCATCAAGTTTGAATTTTAATGCTTCTTTAACATAAATCTTGATGTTTAATATCTCATCCAAGATATTTCTGCATTCACATATGTTTTATATCCATAGAAACACTTGAAGTAGCATGTTCCCAAAGCATTTCGTGCCCATAACAGGCACTTCGTCAGGGGAATCTGTTAATGTACAAAATAATCTCAATGAGGGTCCATTAAATTATCTAACTGTTATGTAACATTACAGTCTTAAAACAAGCAAATCCATATAATTATCGTCATGGTGGTGAAAATTATAATGTTTCGATCCATAGAGTGAAAAACACCACGTGAGGTTATTCATTTTGAATGCCAAAAAGTAAAGTGAAGCATGCTGAGTTCTATCGCGTGTTGTTCTTCCAATGAAAGATTCATGCAAAGTTCCCTGCAGTGTGACATCTCGTGATTGTTAAAGTGCATAACTCATGCCAGGGTGATACAACTAATGTGAGTAACATAACCAAGTGACCCGCTGTTCTCGATAAGTGATTTTGCCCATACTACGTGTTATCGCGATTTGAAGTGTGTGAACGTGCCAGTGTGTCAATTTCCCTTTCAAACAGAACGAAGTTAAATACTAGTTACCCAGCTATGATATGCGTTTCTTACCGCTTAACAAAGTTGTTTAGTCTCCCGAGTGTCTTCCGGACTGGTTAGCGTGTGCATTGTGTCGAACCTAGGGATATATCGGATGCATACCAAATGGTCGCGTATAGTAGAAAGTGTTGACGGACTCGTGAAAAACGGCATGAAAAGGTTCGGCCATGAGAAAACAATATGTACAATATCATAAAGAAATATTGAATTGAAAATCAACGTCTCTGAATTAATGTGCAATATCACAGTTTATCACTATTGTTTTTACGGTTCAAAAGGTAACATGAGAGTTCCAAACGGTCATTTAGCACACGGGGCCTCAAAGAATCAAGTCTATAAATCCATTGAGTTTCTTTTTGCAGTAATCTTCTATTCACATCCTGGTTCTCAGTATTATGTATGGTTTCAAGTACCATAAACTTGAGTTGTGAGATGTTGTGTCTCTGGTCATTGAAATGTGTAGCAACGGTTGATTTTTCATTCCTCATCCTTATATTACTCTTATGTTCAGTTATTCGTGTTTTTATCTTTCTTGTGGTTTTTCCCACATAGACCAATCCACATGGGCATTTGAGCAAATAGATTAGATTCATAGAAACACAAGTCGCTTTCAATTTCAGTCGTATATGAGTTCCACGTCTAGGATGGTTGATCGTAGTCCCCTTGATGATGGCATGGCAATTGTTGCAGTTGTGGCATGGTATTGTGCCCTTGAAAGTTTCTTGATTTATTGTCATGGTGCGTTTCTCTATCAGATCTTGAATGTTTCTGCTGCGGGTATATGCAAATCTTGGATCCATTCAGCCGATCGAGCTAAAAGTGACTCCAACCGCCCTATGAAAATGAACATGTGGAAAACACGTTTTGGGACCCCCTTTTATCTCGGCCCCTGCTTGATGAATCCCCCCCAAACTTTCAGGGAGGGAGCGGAGCGCCGCAAGACAAATTTGAGGAACATTTCAGGCAGATCCCTCAACCGGCGCCAAAGTTATTCCCAATAGAATGTTGCGAATTCTCTATACAAAATAATCCTAACTATAAATACCTACTGGCGACAGCCGGTAGGTAATATATATATATATATATATATATATATATATATATATATATATATATATATATATACACATATATATATATATATATATATATATACACACACATATATATATATATATATATATATATATATATATATATATATATATATATATATATATATATATATATATATATATATATATATCCAATTACCGCTCCGGCGCCTGAAACCACCAAACGGAAAAGACACGAACTCCAAAATCAGCTTTCACTGCTGGCTGCAGTGACTTTATTTATTTATAAATAGTGCGAGATGTCGGGCAGGATGTATATATCTTACCCGTAGCCCAATGGCGCATTTTAAGTTGGGGAATTAATTCCTCTTTGATTCTGAGGACCCCTGAGGGCCAACTAGCCTACCAGTTATCTCCAGTTAGCGCCACAGGCCTGCGTTGCAGAGAGATGGTCCAGGCCATGCCCCTTTTTACACCTCTCTGCAACGCAGCTCTGTGGCGCCTACTGGAGGTACCTCGTGGGCTAGTTGGACCCAGGGATCCTTAGGATTCAAGGGGACTTCATCCCCAACTTAAAAAGTTCACAGGGCGCGTTTGCACAGTGGTGAAGTGAGGGGGCTGGGCCTGAGGTGACATGTGTGCAAACACGCCCTGTGGCGTGTTTTAAGTTGGGGAATTAATTCCCATTTAATCCTTAGGGCACCTGGGGGCAACTAGGCCACCTGGTACCTCTAGTAAGCGCCACAGGCCTGTGTTGCAGAGAGGTGATCCAGGCCTCACCTCTTTTTACACCTCTCTGCAATGCAGCTCTGTGGCGCTTACTGGCGGTACCTAGTTGGCTAGTTGGACCCTAGGGCCCCTCAGGATTCAAGGGGACTTTTTCTCCCAACTTAAAACGCACCACGGGCATGTTTGCACAGTGGTGAAGGGAGGGGGCGGGGCTTGAGATGACATGTGTGCAAACACGCCCTGTGGCGCGTTTCCGCTGGCATGTGGTGGCCCCTCTTTCACATAATGCGGGAGCGAAAGGTAAACTCTGGGGCATATGTGCGTCGCAGCGGCCATGACGGTTTCTGAGTACCAGCAAGCTGGGAGCATCGTTCACGCAGCCACCTTCGCTCACTGAGTCAACCTTGTGGTGGTGTAAGCTGTGCAGACCTGGCAGACACGTTCTCCATTTGCAAAATAAAGGGGCCCCCTGATACTGGTGAGAAGCACACCTAGACACGGACAATACATTAATTGAAATACTCTAGGGCTACTTCAGACAGTTAAATCCCTCAAATCATTATGAAGTAAAAGACAATAGTGACACTAGGAATTAGAAAAGTATAAAAAAGTTTATTTGTTAAATATCTTTATCATTTTAGTAAATATAAAACACACATTAGGAGAAAAAGAGGTCATACAGAGACTAGCAATTACACTACATTCTGACCACATTCATTCACACTACAAGCAAACTTCATGCACATAATCATATTGATGTATACAATCTTTTTGACAATCATGATTTGATTTGTAACGGATGTAGCAAAAAAAAACAAATTGGTGAATAATTGACTCTTTTGGGTGGTTTCCAAAGTGACTCTAAGCGCGTTTCGACAGAACACTGCCCTCATCAGGAGTTCCACCACCGAATGTTGTGCTCTGTAAAGACAATGTATATATCACACATCTATAAAAATAGTTATGTGTCACTATTGTACATAATATAATGTTTTCATATTGTAACAATGACCCATAGTTAAGCTAAGGGGTATATAACCTCACATTGTTTAAAGACAAAAGCCTGACATGAAGTTACATCAATGTAAAAACACGTAATTATGCCTAAACCAGATAACAGTGTGTGTACAAACAATAAACAATAATAAACTAAAAATCTACACTGTTATACAAAGATACCATTTAGGCAGACAAACGCCCCTTACCAAAATGTTATAGACAAATTCCATAGGTTGAGGACGGAAGATAAGCGCTCTCCAAAAATGCTTTCTACAGGGAAAACATACATAATGATAAAGATGTACGTAAGGTTAAAAAAATGGGTGGAAAATAAATAGGATGATCTGTAACATTACGAATGAATGGAGAGATATATTACCATATATGCAAGGCGTATATGCTCAGGGAGATGGGCTGTTCTAACATTAAAAATAATTGAGGCAGAACTTGAATCATCAAGAAAAAGGCTGTCACCCGAGATGCACGTGAATGGTCTAGAGGGGTATACCAAAAACATGGGAGATAAATGGAAAAGAGAACTTCCCATTACTATCTAGGTATGTCCATAGATAAGGAAAGATAATATACATTTTTAAAAAACTGTATATTACCTTGTTTTGTTGTAAACCCATGTAAAGAAGATGAATATTTTGCTTGCCGGTGCCTAATGGTAAACAGAAAGCTGACCCTGGAGCAAAAGAACAGACCTAAAATAGCTAAATATTAAAAAAGAAGAGAACTTTAGGAATGACAAAAAAAAGATCAGTTTCACTAGCTACATAATTAAACAAGCGTACCAGCTCAAAAAAATTTGCGGCAGGATGGACGAGCTGCTGGTACTTCAGGTACTTAAAACTGATACTGGAAGTTAAACCACTAAATCATGCATCCATTAGTAGGATGTGCTCAAAACAAAATTGCTCTTCATGCCATCAGACTGACCGATAAAAAGGTGCAATTCTCATTCATGATGAAATGCTCTAAATATTGTTTATGTAAAGCCTTAGCACACAAGTATATTAGGGTAACACAATGTCCGCAAATGAAACGGGACATTTACTGATGATATGAGGTGTATATGAATCACCTGCCTACTGGCATATTAACCCCAAAAAAAGGTATGTGCACTTTCAGTCCTTATCGTAACAAAGGAAAAACCTCTACTTTGTGTGTGGTGTATGCCACTATTATACACCACGATATATAAATGCCCCCACATTGTATAGTTGCTGAAAGACGCCCAGATGTTTTATAAGAAAAATCCTTGCACTATTCTTACCGGTTTTGATGTTCATGAAAAGACGGGCAGCTCTTATCTCAGGGTAGCAGCCAGCCGATATCAGCGGGGCTGAAAACGCCGGTAACAGTTGGCGTGAGAAAAACAGGGCGTTTATATATTTGAATGAGAATAGGTCATCTGACCACAGCACATGGTATGGAAGGCGGAGCCAAACCCGGCCAAACAAAACAAACGAAGGGATAAGGGAGAAGAAGCCTACAGCAGCCATAATTGCACAAATCTGGTGCTGGAAAACCATGACATCCATGTTAAAAATCGAAAACGCCCAACATGAATATTTTTTATATAATGGTAGACCATAATACACACCCGAATATGTAACAATATTCAAGAGTAAAGACTTGCATCCGAATGTACGTAAATATGACCTTGAATGTACAATAAAAATAGTGTGCTGGAGAAATGTACAATATAATAATGACGATGGAAATACCTAGAAATAGGAATTACTAAACAATTCCTATGATGATCATAATGTATCACCACCAAAGGCCACCACTTACTAATTTCTTGGACCCCAGGCGATATTTCTTTTAAAAAAGATGTAAGAACGGCAGCCCAAATAGTAGAGCCTGTGGTATACATGCACTGTATGAAGAGGCAGACACGATATATCTGAAAAAGAGATGTAAGAACAGCAGCCCAAATAGTTGAGCCTGAGGTGCTCATGCCTATATGAAAAGGCTAAAACAATATATATGGATATTGTTTGCCCATTAATAAGCGGGAAAACTAGATGAAACGAGACAGTAGATAACGCCCATACTAGTCATTGTACCACATAGCTTGAACCCATGGGATTTCAGAATTTAACCCATGGGTATGTGAATTCAAAGAAAAGATCCAGAACACTTCTCTGCGTTTTCTGACTGCTTCTTCCATTCCTGGACCAAACCACACCCACACAAACATGCCTTTTATTCATACCCCTACGCTAGCCTTGCGTATGCCTAGCTAGCCCACTACTCTAAAGATTTGAGGGAGGAGGAGGCACGAACGCAGTATGTTTTCATATTTTCCCTACTGACTGTACTATCATTGTTGCGTCCACTTTCTACTTCAGTTAATAAACCATCAGAGTAGGTTCACATGTACATATCTGTGCTCTACATACTCAAGTCTGTCCGGCACATCCTCTCTACACTATGCATTGTATACTTTCATAATCGAAAACCACTTGCCACCTTCGCACATACTTTGCTCCCATCTCTCCTCGCATTCTGCATTGTGTGGCAGAGGTGCCATGCCATCTTTTGTTTGTGTCCATGGCTAGCCATGGTTCCCACAGTACTTAGTATAGTTGTTTCTGCTAGGTGTACATGTTGTTTGTCATGTTGTATGTGATTATACAAGGTAGCACGTTTATTCACAAGCAGTGGTTTGTCCCATTTACATATCGCTGTCTTAAAGAGGATACAGAAGTGTTTCTCACAGGTGAAAAGAGCGACCACAATAGCAGTCATTCATTACTATCCAAGAATGTCCAACTGCACAACGCTTCTAAGCTTACAGCCCCCAAATCTGAATGCTTTCTTAAAAGCATGCCAACTCCCACAATCATACCAACATTCACACAGCTTTCTAACAGCAGTTATCTGCTTCTCAATAACATCCAATCCTATGGAAAGGGAGCTGGCATACCGTCTGTCCTTACTGTTTCAAACCAAGTAACTTCCTGTGGCAATGTTTATTCCCACCCACACAAACCAACTCCCAAACTTCAATTTGGCCTTCAACCCCTACTTTGAAAACAGATCTCATTAAACTAACCAAACTAAAGCGATTTTGTTCAGAACAGAAGGGTCCCTACTTCTGTAAAATAAATGTATTGACTGCAGATAGCACAAACTTCAATTAAAATACAGTTCCGTTTAAATATGAACCTCCCATTACACTTTTTGAATTGTTACACAATTTTTAACACATCTCACACTCAAGGTCTACAACACTTTTTTAACAAGGTCTCCTCCGGCCTTCTTACAGTCTTTCAAACTGTTTTTGGTATAATACCAGACTTCATTCATTCGATCATATCTGGAATACCAGGAACAGTGCCCATAATTCTTGCTCTCTTTGCGACCATCCTAATACTATTTTTACTTGTAAAAAATGGCTGCGACTGACAGAATACGCCTCTACGCGAAGCTACATCAATACTGTCAAAAAATTGAGCAACTTTTTGGCTGCCTGCCTCTATCTATTATCAGAGCCAGCTACAACATGACATTTATTTACACATATGCAATCTGCGTGCAACCATCTTTTTTATTGCAAAACTTTCCTATTCGACTGGCGAATGGATCTATGCCTTGCCAACATCCCAACAATCGCTCCCGATATCCATCAGGTAATGCAGTATCTAGAAAACCATGAACTTGATTGTTCGGGCACTGGAGAAATGGTGGATGCCATGCAAAAAGGTATCATGGCGGAATGGGATTTCTGCGCAGCAGTGACAAATCTCCTGCAAAGTGCAACCTTTGACAACATTGCAGATTGCCTGCCAATTCAAACTGCCGGTCCAACATTTGAGAAACATTACTGTCCCTTCGAGGATATGAATTGGATCGCTTCGCTTTTCTCACACGATGGCAACAATGACCTCTTGGAACATTACGCAACTCAAGCTGCTAAAGAACTTCCGGACTGCAATCTCCAAGACTTGTAAGAAATTGACGTTATTCTTGGATTGATTTTTTCCAACTTTTTTGACTTTTTCCTTTAAAAATGTTAATACACTTCAATTTAACTATTTTCATATAATATCTTTCTAAGTATGCTCAGGCATTTGAACTCGGTTTTCATTATTGCCCCTTACATCTCCAGTCTAACCAGGGATAGGTGATGTATTGCCTATGCAAATACACTATTTACTTGTTAAATTAGCCTAAACACGACATCCATTTTGAAACCATGTCTATTCTTTGTGCACACATCTCTCTGCCTGCCTGTTATCCAGGAAGCCCTTTCACACAAATTAGCTGCTCTTCAGCCTCTGCGCACGAGCTAGCGATCAAGATAAAAAAAACACGACATTGTTTAGGAACTGGTTGGCACAATGTGCTGATTGTATCCTAACTTTTTTTTTATCATAGAATTTAGTCATTCATGTCTAATAGCTATTCTTTATGTCACATGGAACTGTAACATGTAATGTGGAATTCACTAATGCAGGAGCTTAGGTTTGAATACAACAGAAGCGGTTGGAGTTTGCCTCAGCTCGGTGCCTTAGCTCTTTGAACAAGAATATTTTTTTGAAAGAGGTGAAGAAAATAATGTATGGTTTGACGAGAAGGGTACTGAATGTGCTTCTCAGAAGCACAATTTTGTATTCCTCCTCAAAGTTCCGATTTGGGTAGAACTATTACCAATTCTGACATGCACCAGATTGAATGAACTGTACAAGAGATTGCTGACTGTTCTACTGTTGATAATTTTGTGTTACAAAAAAGGAGTACAAGGGTACCTAAGAAGTTTGATGATTACATTTTGCAATTTTTATTTTTGTTTGTTTTCTTAAAGGATACATGTGGTAATCATATCCTACCTTTATTTACATTCTAGAATTTCGAGTTATTCAAGTCTAATAGGTATTTTTTATGTCACATGGAACTGTAACATGTATTGTGGAATTCACTGATGCAGGAGCTTACGTTTGAATACAGCAGAAGCGGTTGGAGTTTGCCTCAGCTCGATGCCTTAGCTCTTACACCAGTGGCTCCATTTATGGCACTTAAATAAAGACATTTTTCATATAACTTGCAGACTGCATTGCTTTATTCCATACAGCCACTGTCTTAGACACACCTGATTTCACCATTTCTCTTCTGTGGCATTGCAACATTCTGCATGATATTCTTCACAATGATTTCTTTATTCCTGCTTGCTAAAACACTGCATTCGAGTCTTCAGAAAGTAGAGGTGAGTAGTTTGCTTCCTACTCCCTGTATAGTATAATTGCATACTAACACTTCTTACACAGGTATGCTACAGCGGCCAGTATCCTACAGCGCCCACACCACATCACTTTACAGCAATCAGCTCACAGCTTAGGCTCACGGTTTCATCCCCGAATCTTCAGACCGGTATCAGTGAGTAGTTTGCTTCCCACTCCTGCTATAGTCTAAACACATACTAACAGAACCTGCACAGCTATCCTACAGCACCCAGTATGCTACAGCCCCCAGAGCACATCAGTTTAAAACACCCAGCTCACGGTTTAGGCGCACGCTTTCATCCCCAAGTGTACCGGTATCTCACCTCAGCACCATCTCACTCTGGGCAAAACAGCACTTTCACACCAGTAGGGGTAAATACTTTGCTTCACACCCCCTGTATAGCACACCCTAAACACCCCAGAGGCGTTACAGGGCTCCTACCCTCTTCTTTCAAACTTTTTTCTGGCATTTTTCGCTACTTTTTTCGCCATTTTTTCCCCTTACTAGTTTCAACGGATTCACAAAATGGCGGCCACCACTTCCTAGTTGCAACCGCTTGCACCGCTCGCAGCCAATAAGCAGCAAGCTCATGCTCGTAATGCCCCAGCCAATCAGATGGCAGAATTCCCAAATATCAATATCTGTAAATTTCAATATTTCTCCAAAACTACTGATCCGATTTACACCAAATAAACAAAAGCGTGCTTTCTAGACCAAGACCCTCTCCCTGCCAAATTTGAAGTAATTCCGTTCAGCCGTTCACCTTGTAGCCTTGTCTAAAGTTTCCTATAGAAATTAACATTGAGAAAACACGTTTTGGGACCCCCTATTTCTCAGCCCCCCCCCTTGATGAATAACCCCTAAACTTTCAACATAGGAGCTGATATGAACAAAGAATTTGTTTGGACGATTTCATGAAGATTCATCAAACAACGGCAAAGTTAGAAATAAAACAAAAAATGCTCTTCCTATGGAAGCTTGGTACTAACTATAACTACCTACTGGCGACCGCCAGTACCTACTTTATGTATATGTATAATTTATGTAAAATTATGATTCTTTTGAAAAACATGAAATTGGCAACACAGCTAACGCTGTCTCAATGGCAGATCTTAAAATAGTTGTTACCAATCATTCATAGTGGGTGTTAAATGCCTCAGTATGCACTTTCCTAATAAAGATGTTTGCCTTACCCATGAAGCATACTTTCGAGTTTTAGTAGTGGCAACAAAATAAAAGCACCTAGGGCCAGATGTACAAAGGTTTTTTGAGGTCGCAAACAGCCCAATTAGCATAATTTGACCATTTTCAACTACAAAAAAGCATTTTTTTTAAATGTACAATGTGAAATTTACGATTTGGTAGCCTATTTTCGAATCGCAAATTGGATTTGCTGTTTGGTATTAAGAAGCGGCGTGTTTAGGGCATTGCTTCCTAATACCGAATCGCAATAGTATGTGTGAATATTTTGCGACTGCAATGCAGTCCCACACATTCACATTTTACCACCTACTACAAGTAAGTGATAACCCATTCATCAAGGGACCTCTTCCCTTTGTGAATGTTTGTAAAACATTATTTAGAAGCTGGCAGTGCTTCCACTGACCACTGCCTGAAAAGAAAACCTAATTTTTCTTTTTGAATCACATCCCCTCTTCCTTTAAGGAAAACAAGCTACATTTAAAAAAAAACATTGCTTTATTGAAAAGCAATCACAGACATGGTGGTCTGCTGACACTAGCAAGCCACCATCCCAGTAATTTTTGCTATTGCCAGTGGGTCACAAACTGAGACCTACCTCATGAATAATAAGGAGGGAGGTCTATTTCCGACCCACTTGGAATCGCAAACACTTTCCTATGTGCATCTAGCTCTGAGTACCTAAACAGAGACTAGACACTCCCGCCACAGGCAGAACTCTCATGTTTTCCAGGTGTACACATGAGAAGTTAATTGAATCCATGTTTGTTTTGCATTCTGAAACTTGCAGTGGAGATTTTATAATGGAACAACAGTACTACAACAATGAAAACAAAAAAAACCTGAACAGGATAAGCTGATCATTCATGGAACCAGACGAAATGAGCAAATCCCTACCCATCTTGTTGATCAGGCTTGTTCATAAGGTACTATTTGTTTATGTACAACCACTATCAAAGTTTACCAGCTGCCACTGCACACAATGCAGCCCAGCAACTTGCCTTGCTGCACTACTTTGCCTGAATTCTAAGTAATTCTGCTCCAATGTTTATGTCTACTACTGGCCACCAGCCCATTAACTACATAGACTTGTGCTTCTACTTTTAGACCTAGGCTAGACTAGATAAAACTATAACCAGGTACCACTGGAATTATGCAAATCTGTGGCCACAGCGTTTTTCGCATAATTATGGAATATTCACATAATCCTTAATCTGCTGTATAATCTGCAGATTTGAACAAAAAAATGTTTCTAGCACAAGCAGACTAAAAGCTACTAAAAACATAGAGGCATATGTTTCGGCACATTGTGAGGCCCTTAGCAAAAGTTGACTGGTTATTTTGTAATTCTTTATTGCTGTATGTGGGGGTTAAATATGTACTAATAAGAAGAAATCTTTGCCTAGACAGTGTTACTGTGTGTAAAAATGACAAAATATTGAAGTAATACGATCACAAAATGTGCTGCGTTACACTGCACAATTTGCCTTTTCTTGCCCCATAATTTAATCAACCCTGAAGCATAAGGGGTCATTACGATGGCAGAGGGCCCACCACCTTCAGCCTGTTAGTGGCGGGCCCTCCGACATCGTACTGTGGTTTTCTGCATGCCAGATTACAATGGAGGGCGGAAAGACCGACCGCCACGGTTCCGACAGGCGGTCATTTTCTGACTGCCTATTGCAGCAGCGCATTGCCCAGCATTGCGGCAGTGCCTGTTAGGCACTGCCGTCGGGATAAATATATCCCTTTTCGACAGTCATTTGGGGGCTGGGAGCGGGCACCCTTTATCCCTGGGCCAGGGGCAAGGGCTCTGATGCCCCAACATATCCCTGCACCATGTGTCAGGCACTGCATGATGCCTGCCAGGTAGTGCAGGAATATGCACATGCCATTTTTGTTTATTGCGGCGGGGTCTGCTAACAGCATTCCCGCCGCAATACAGTAGATAAACAATGCAACCACCACAGTGGCAGCCCTATCCTAATGGGGTCAGTGGGTAGGCCGTCTGGTAGGCGGCCGGTCCCACTACCGCAGCAGTGGTGGACAGACTGATGTCCGTTCCCCATCGAAATGACCCCTATAATTTGGTCCTCCCCACTACATCATTCCAGTGGCGCTGCCTATAACTAACAACAAACAGTTTCTGTAGCTTATCTAAGCACTTGCTGCACACATAGATGATAATGGAGAAAGTTCAGTGCTTTTAGGATGAAAGCAACCATTTCCTGCATCATCAAAAACCTGCAAGTTTTACTACCATATTGTTTCATGTGCAGGAAATCCCAAAATGCATTATAGACCCCTTCACAAACATTAAGAGCCAGATGGCCTAACACTAGGAATAGTGACTTTCTAATTGCAATTATCTCCGATTTGCAATAAAAAATCACCATTCCGAATGTATGTCCTTTTTTTGACACGTTAGTGATTCGTAGTGGGCCGCAAATTGACCTACCTTGTAAATATTAATGAGAAAGCTTTAAGACATGTGAGGAATGATAGCCATTATAGGGATGGTGGCCTGCTGGAGTCAGCAGACCACCATGTCTGGGATTCCTTTCAATAAAACAAATTGTTTTTAAAATGCAGCCCATTTTCCTTGAAGAAAAATGGCATGCATTTAAAAAAAGAAAATGTAAAGTTCAAGTTTCATTTTTTAATAGTAGTCAGTGATCAGTGGGACCACTAACTGCTCATAAAAAATAGTTTGTTTACCATTCTCAAAGGGGAAGAGTCCCCATTTGGACCACTTCCTATTTACAAATGGGGATCACCATAAATTGTGAATTGGTAGTAAAGTATACCACTGCGTTTCTGTATTTGGAAGGGATGCCCTAAACACCCTCATTCAAATTATAATTAGGAGCTGGGTCGCAAATGTTAATTACGCTTCAATAACAATCGCAGTTTGGTGTATGTGAATTTTTGCAGTCACCCTTGCATCAAGAGATTGCTAATGATGTCCTAGATAGCATGAACACACACTGAGTTATACCAGTAGTCATTTGGAACCCTGAGTTGAAAAACACAATTTTATTAAAAACCATTCGAAGCCCTTATTCAACTACTAATCTATAATGTTAGGTTGCTTAAAACCCCTCAATACATCACTCCATACAACCATACCATGCTCATGCGATTCAGTAGACAGTTGAGACTCGTACAAAGTGTGGCTGTCTGATGCCCTTACCAGGTCCCCCACTGCATACCTCAACTTCTTCCTTTCCCTTTCACATTCCGGATGTACTGCGTCATGGGAGAGTGAGGAACAGGCACTATGCTTTGGGGTTGGCCTGGTACATTCTTACAGCAGAGCGTGGCAGAGTTCTCCTGCAAGGGGGGCTTGGGGGAGGGCAGCCGACCCCTGGGAGGTCTCCTCCCCCGGGCGGTTTGGGAGATCTGGGTGGGGGCTCTCCTTCTAGCAGATTCCATTTGGGCTCTTTTTGGGCTGGTTTTTAATTGTATTGTGCGCTGCCTATAAATGGGCGAGGCTCCGCTTTACGGGCACCATTTTGGGCTTAGGTGACCTGGTGGCCGGTTTGTTCTTAGATATTTTTGTTGGAGCAGGTGGTTCTGGGATTTTGGAGGCAGCTGGTAGGGGTTGTGGAGTTCGAGTTGGCGGTTTGTCTTCTGCTCCTAGAGTTGGTTTTAGTAAGGGACCCGGCACACCAGTCCGGCCTTTTTCATTACAGGTGGGAGTTCGAACTGAAGCAGCAGACTTGGCAGGGCGGCAGGCAGCCCAACTACGCCGAGGAGAAGTGCGGGTGGAGCCTGGAGCGGCACGTCCCATATCATCGAGGGATCCCGCCGCGGCCGTCCCACGCAGGTTCAGTACGACCTCGATGGCCCCAACGAGGGATTTCGACATGGGCGGTGCCTGCAGGTCTAGCGCGACCTTCCCAGCCTCGTCGGTGGAACCCAGCGTTTTCCATGGGAGCGGGTCACGCACGACCTCTCTTGTGCCACGTGGTGGTCGTAATGATGTTTTATCTTTTACAGGGAATCAACAAGTTGTCAGTGGTACTGGCGGAGGAGTGTATAGACGGGTTCAGTCGTCCTCCCCGCCAAGGTCAAACGTGAGGGCTGGTAAGGCCCATGGTCGGTCTAAAACAGTGGAGTCAGGACAGACTTCATTGGTTGTCAATGCCCCTTCTCAGTTAGATGAATCGTTGATTTTAGATTATGATGAGGACAGCCCTGAAGAGGGCGAAGTTCGGGAAGTGGTGTCTGGGGGGGGACATGC
This sequence comes from Lissotriton vulgaris, assembly GCF_964263255.1. Lineage (NCBI taxonomy): Eukaryota > Metazoa > Chordata > Amphibia > Caudata > Salamandridae > Lissotriton > Lissotriton vulgaris. The sequence continues at coordinate 1,313,213,374 of NC_141695.1, forward strand.
TAACGTTTCTCACAGTATGTTACAGGCACAGGTGGTACGGAGTCGTGCGGAATCGTCAAGGCCACGAGTGCTCGGCCCCTCGGTGAGGGCTCCTCGGAGGGCGGACGACGGTGCACAGACAGAGTGGAGGACGGAAGCCGGTCAGCTGCCTCTATTACGCCCAGGTGAGACTGTGGTTCATTCTGTGCGGCCAAATATGGTTTCTATTGGTGTTGGTGTGGACTTAATATCTAGTGAGAAAGATGGTAAACTATACAAAGGTCGTGTTGTCAGAGACCAAGGTGTGGGTACAAACGTGGATGAAGTCAGTACAAGTGATAAAGTGGATAGTGGCACGTCCACTGTTGGTTTGGGCACTACTAAAAATGTACTACACAGCAAGGAATTAAAAATTAAAAAGTTGCCGTATATGGGTGTTACGAAGCCTTTGGGGGCTCATTTAATGCTCAGTACGAAGGAACGGATATGGAACGGTGAGTATGTGGAACTGTTAAAATTGTTGCACAGGGAGGTTCATGCTAAAGAAGGTTCCAAGGAGGAGGAGTTTGAATTGGCTAAGCGCCCTAAGGTACCTCTAACTATTGAAAATTGGACGGCGGCCTTTTTAATTTATGCCAGCGTCTACTGTGAAAAGTTCCCTGAGTGCTGCGTTTCATTATTCAAGTACATGGATGTTATCCGTAAAGCTCAACTTACTAGGAATGATTACGCTTGGGCTCAATATGATGAGGAATTTAGGGCGCGTATGGCATGGGATCCCGAGGCAAAATGGGGTGAGTTAGACACTGACCTTTGGCAGCACACCATGGGTTCGTCCGCCACTGGTAGAACGGTGTTTACAGCCAGTGGTCTTCCTTTGGTCTATCGTCCCTTTCAGTCCCGTCCCACCCGGGGAGGGGTGGGGGCCAACTCGAACACCCAGTCGCCTACAGGCACGTGTTGGGACTTTAACAGAGGGACATGTAACAGAGATTTCTGTAAGTTCCGTCACGAATGTTCACAATGTGGTAGAAAGAACCATCCGTTATCCCGTTGCTGGGGTCCTAGGTCTTCCGGGGGTCCCCAGGTTTCCCAACAGAGTTCAGGAACTTTCGTGCCACCACAGCAACCTCCAGCTCCCAGGGGAGGGAAGTCTTCATCCGGTGCTGGGCCCAAAGGCTCATACACCGGTTAATGTTGATAATTTGGCTGCCGCTTTGCGGGATTACGAGCCTGCCGAGCTGCGGTCGGTTTTGTTATTGGGTTTCCAGGTTGGTTTTAGGTTGGGATACGAAGGACCGCGTTTGAGACGTTGGTCTAAGAATTTGAAGTCGGCAGGCGAACGCCCTGCTATTGTACAGTCAAAACTGGATAAGGAAGTGAGTGAGGGTAGGATGGCGGGCCCCTTTGATGATTGGCCTTTGGCGAACCTGATTGTATCCCCTATTGGTGTGGTCCCTAAGAAGGAGCCTGGTCAGTTCCGGCTCATTCAGCATCTATCATGGCCTGAAGGTGAGTCTGTAAATGATTTCATTGACAACGAAGCTGCATCGGTGTCTTATTCTTCTGTTGATGTAGCTATGCAATTGGTTGTCACGGCAGGCCCTGATGCTCTGATGGCAAAATGCGATATCAAATCCGCATTTCGACTGCTTCCAGTCCATCCTGAAGACTGGTGTCTTCTGGGCATCCATTTTCTAGGAAAATGGTACGTGGACAAAGCTCTGCCAATGGGTTGTTCTATGTCCTGTGCGTTGTTTGAGACTTTTAGTACGTTTCTGCAATGGTGGTTTACTAAACAAAGTGGACATGAACTGGTCACACATTATTTGGACGATTTTTTCTTTGTGGGTACAGCAAATTCGCTGGTCTGCCAAGCTGCTCTCACATCGTTTCAATCCTTGATGAGTCATTTAGGTGTACCATTGGCTCCTGAAGAGACCATGGGTCCTTGCGCGACCATGTCTTTTTTGGGGATCGAACTTGACTCGCATTTGATGCAAGCTCGTCTTCCATTGGACAAAAAACAGAAAATGCTTGATCTGGTTGGAATCATGTTGAGAAAAGAGAAAGTGTTTGTGAGAGAGATACAAGTTCTGCTGGGACACCTTAACTTTGCCTGCAGAGTGGTCAGGGCGGTTAGGACTTTCTGTAGGAGGTTGGGCAGAGCTTTGTCTGGTCATTCCCTTCCACATCATCGGGTGAGGCTGTCTGCGGGGGTCAAGGAGGACTTACGCATGTGGGTCTTCTTTTTACATTCCTTCAACGGTGTGCCTTTATGTCGGGAGGTGGATTGGTGTTGGGATGTACAGATATTCTCTGATGCTGCAGGCAGTGAAGGTTTTGGTCTTTACTGGCAGGGAAGGTGGTGTGCCCAACAGTGGCCGGAACATTGGAAGAATGGTGGCAGAAGTATTGCCTTTCTGGAACTCTTCCCTGTCGTTGTGGCCGTTACTTTGTGGGGTACGGCTCTGGCCCACAAAAAGGTTCTTTTCCGCATCGACAACATGGCTGTGGTGCAAGTAATTAACAAACAGTCGGCCAGGGATCCCCAGATTTTGAAGCTCCTTAGAGTGTTTGTGTTGGGATGTCTGAAATATGATATCTGTTTTCGGGCCCTGCATGTTCCTGGCGTGGACAATGACATTGCGGATGCTTTGTCTCGTTCACAGTGGGAGAGATTCCGTGGGCTTGCTTTGGAGGCAGACGAGGAGCCGACTCCCATGCCGGACCACCTGTGGACGGTAGACAACACCGGGTCTTTCAATTGGTTTTAGGTTCTTTGGCTCCTTCCACGAGAACAGTGTACGAGTTGGCCTGGACGGAGTTTTTGGAGTCGGGTGCGTGTTGGAGGGAGCTGGATTGGCAACGGTCTGAAGATGTGGTTCAGTTTATTTTGTGTATGATGGACAGGAATTTATCTAGAATTACTATTTCTGGCAAACTAGCAGGTATTTCCTTTGTGGGTAAGCTTTTGTGGGGATACTCTCCGTCGGCTGGGGAGTTGGGTAGGAGGATGTTGGAAGGGTGGTCTAGAGAGAGGGGTTCTGTGCGTACTTTGCGATCTCCTTTGTCGTGGCAAAAGCTGTTTCAAGTGATTTCTGTGCTTCCGGTTGTATGTTCTGATAGAGTGGAAGCTTGTTTGTTCGCCACTTTGATGGTGTGGATGTTTTTTGGCGCTTTTCGTGTGTCTGAATTGCTGGGCACCAAGTCCTCTCCTGGCCTTCTGTGGGGAGATGTTCAGCTGTCGATCAGGGGAGTCCACGTTTGGCTCTCTCGTTCGAAAACAGATCAGAGAAGTGTGGGTAAAGGGGTTTGGTTGGACGTGGTATCCCCACCGGAAACATGCCCTCTACGTTGGGCTCACTGCTGGAAGGAAATGTCGGGTGGGGTAGTGGACCTCCAGGTTTTTCGACATCTTAATGGCTCATGTGTTTCTACTTATCAATTGCGCATGGTACTGCGAAAAGCGCTGCGACATATTGTCTTAGATGGGTCGTTATACGGTACTCACTCATTTAGGATTGGGGCGGCCACGGAGGCCTTTCACAGGGGTTGGTCGAGGGAAGAGATCATGGGCCTGGGGCGCTGGACTTCTAATTGCTTTCGGCGCTATGTTAGGAACGAATCTGCTGGTGCGCAGGCGTCTTATCCTGTTTACCCTGTCTGATTCTGTTTTCTTTTTCAGGTTCTGTGGCTGGTCCTCGGGCTGCTTTCCTCACAGTATGGATCGTGGGCCATTCCTTTGTTAAAAGAGCTCAAGTGCAAGCTCGTCAAAGTTATTTTGGTTCATCCTTGGGTTTTAATGATCGTTTATTCAATGTGGTTTGGAAAGGAAAAGGGGGCATGTTATGGAAGGAACTGATCCCTGCACTTAATTCTTGGTTAGTAGGGGGGGTTTGCCCGGATGTGTTGGTTATTCACTTAGGTGAGAATGATTTGGGTTCTGTGAAAGGGGTTGTTCTGCTTCGGGCGATCAAAAAAGACTTGGCTTTATTGCATAAACAGTGGTCGGGGTGTCACGTATTGTAGACAGAATTGGTGCCGCGGAGGGTTTGGAGGAATGCGGTGAAGCCGAAGGCGGTGGATAAATCTCGGAGGAAAGTGAATTTGGAGGTTTCCAGGTTCTGCAGGGATCTGGGTTTCGGTCGTATAGTTCACGGTGACATCAAATACGATGCGGTGGAATTTTTCAGGGGTGACGGTGTACATTTGTCCCAAATGGGTATGGATTTATATCTGCTGGAGCTGCGGGAGGTTTTGTCTCGCTGTCTGACCGTGCAACAGTTTGTCGGTGAATAATGGGTTGCTTTTGTGTTTTTTCAGGTTATTGGCTTGCCCTCTCTTTTCGGGTGTTCCCCCCCCCCCTGTTTTTCGGATTATGTGGGGGGCAGAAAGGTGGGGCTCTCTCCTAATCAGTCTTTCCCCCCACGGCTTTCTGGATGGCGGTTTGCTCTGTTATTGTCAGTTTTGGGCCAGGTTTGGACCCCTTGGTTGTAAACTCGGACCTTGTTGGGGGATGTTTCATACTGATTGAGGTGGGGTTCGGAGAATATGGGTCGGGGGATATGATCAGTTGGTTTATAATCGGGGATGTGATATTTTGTATTTGATAAGGTGATGTTATAATGTTATTGGGGTTTGTATGGTTTTATGTGTTTGGGTATGTACGGGTGGGGGCGGGTGTGATGGAGGGTTTGGGGTGGGGGCGGGGTTTGGGGTTTTGAAATAAAAAACGAACAAATCTTGGTTGTGGTTTAGATTGTGAGGCGGTTGCCGAGTTTGTGTATTTGTAAATGTGCACCTGTTCCAATAAAGCGGCCTTTTTCACACTCCAATGGTTTTTTGGTCTGCTCACTCTACCCCACCCCTCTCTCCCAAGGGGGGCTTGGGGGAGGGCAGCCGACCCCTGGGAGGTCTCCTCCCCCGGGCGGTTTGGGAGATCTGGGTGGGGGCTCTCCTTCTAGCAGATTCCATTTGGGCTCTTTTTGGGCTGGTTTTTAGTTGTATTGTGCGCTGCCTATAAATGGGCGAGGCTCCGCTTTACGGGCACCATTTTGGGCTTAGGTGACCTGGTGGCCGGTTTGTTCTTAGATATTTTTGTCCCTCCCTCCCTCCCTAGTTTGGGGCCTTTTTTCTTATTTATTCATTATTTGTTTGGCTGCTGTTTGGGACATGTGGGCATGGGTTTTTGGCTTTGTTCTTTTGTCGCTTGGGACAGGTGCGTGGCGGTTTGCTCTGTTATTGTCAGTTTTGGGCCAGGTTTGGACCCGTTGGTTGTAAAGTCGGACCTTGTTGGGGGATGTTTCATACTGATTGAGGTGGGGTTCGGAGAATATGGGTCGGGGGATATGATCAGTTGGTTTATAATCGGGGATGTGATATTTTGTATTTGATAAGGTGATGTTATAATGTTATTGGGGTTTGTATGGTTTTATGTGTTTGGGTATGTACGGGTGGGGGCGGGTGTGATGGAGGGTGTGGGGTGGGGGCGGGGTTTGGGGTTTTGAAATAAAAAACGAACAAATCTTGGTTGTGGTTTAGATTGTGAGGCGGTTGCCGAGTTTGTGTATTTGTAAATGTGCACCTGTTCCAATAAAGCGGCCTTTTTCACACTCCAATGGTTTTTTGGTCTGCTCACTCTCCCCCACCCCTCTCTCCCAAGGTATGTACATGCCTTCAGGCGGCAGGAGGGGGGTGGTGGGTGTAGATTCCATTGCATAGCCCACTGATCAACCACCTCCCTCAGGTCTTTTCAGTTCGGGGAAGGGAAGAAGATGGTAAAAGACTGTTCATCATTCTACCTTTCATTGGGTCTGTGGGGTCCTGATGGAAACTGCCAATTATCATCAGCTCTTCTACCCTTCCCAGGAAAGGAGTGGAAAGTGGTAGACATGGCCAATGGATGTTACAGTAGTAAAGAACGAGTCTGCTGCTTCGCTGCAGTGATGTCAAAGCTGTGAGTACTATGGATCAAGTTCTCCTGTTTATGATAAAGGCCCCCTATGGAGACTGCACACAGTATGAGGGTCCCTTGTGAAAGACTCTAGGGCATATTTATGAGGAAGTGGTGGAGCGCGGTGTTAGCCTTCTTGGCTTAATGCTTTGCTCTGTCACTTTTGAAATGCAGAGCTGCACCGTATTCACAAGGATACGGTGAAGCCCTGCACTGGTGTTAATTTAGCTGCCTAGCGTCAACGCGGAGAGCCTCTCACCATAGTGCAAGGATGCCGGCGTTGCAGGGGAAGAGTGTTTATGTGCAGGAAGGAGTCCCTTCCTGCACATAAAAAATCCTTAAGGGGTGTTTTGTGTGCTGCTTAATGTAGCAGACATAGAAGTTGCAAAACGTATTTTTTTAAATGATTGTTTTATTTGCAGGAAGGGATATCTTCTTGCAGATCAACAATCAATGACCTTTTGCTGTTTCCATGTGTGCTACACAACGCAGCACACATGGAAACAGCAAAACGAGGAGACATTAAACATGTCTCCTCGTTACGTCAGGGTAAGACCAGGTTTTCCCTGGTCTTAATTTTGGTGCTGTCCCATATTTACACCACCCTTGTAAATATGTGGCAGCATCAAAATCAATGGGTGTTGTGGTGAAACGCTCACCACAACACCCATTGCCCACCCCTTTCATACCAAGTATAGTGTGGAAAGGTGCCTTATTTACAAGGCAGCATTAAGCCATCTCAACGTTTCAAAAAGTGACGCGGTGGTGGAATTAGGGGCTTATAAATATGCCCCTCTGTGTTTGAGATGGCAGTAAATATAGCCTCCTACCCTGTATTTCGTTGTCGTACTCAACAGTGGCGTAACAAAGGCCTCTGCAGCCTCCACAGTGTGGGGTGCTGCAAGCCTCAGGGGGGGCCTTCAGTGGAGTACTGTGGCCTGGGAGCCCCTGGGGAAGTCCGGAAAGAGGCCTCTCCATGCACATTGCAGAGGGCCCCTCTCAAGTTTCGTTACACCACTAGTACTCAATCCTTTTTAAAGGCACACAGAAGTTTGTTACTGAAAATAAAAAGCCATTTCTGGATGCAGCTATAACCTGTATTAAAATCCCATCCTCTTTTCTCTCTCCAACAGATGGGACAACTACAGCAATCACAAGGCCCCCAGGTAAGTTATTTATTTTTCTAATTTTATTTATCATTTCCATTTTTGTGAAGCTCTCCATACCAGTAAGTGGCAACATCACAGGTCTTCATTAGTGCGGCCTATTAAAATTCAAGGATTCTTCCCTCCTCCTCCTCCTCCTGGAATTATTATCAGTAGCATAATTCAAATGAACACCCCCCACCACCACCCCTGCAGAATGTGATGAGGGGCCCCTGAGTATCCCACATCTCACAGATATTGATTGGCCTTGGGCTGTATGGGGCCTCCCTTGAATGGTTAGGGCCCCGCGAAGGATCAGGCCACCCCCTTATGCTGGTGGGACCTGCATTAAACCCCTGATTACCATTACTGGGGTCCATGTAGTTTTTGGTGTGTTTGGGGGTGAAATACCGAGAATTATACATTTGGGGGAATAATATGCAGGCACTTAACTGTATGCTTGTCAGCCCACAAGTTCACGAAAGAAATACAACTCTGTGTGGAATCCTCTCACCATGAATGGCCCTCCCACTAAACATACAATTCTGATGGACCTGGTAACTCCCATTGTTTCGTCCGTTGTAATCAAGAAGCCGCTCTCAATGGTGGCCATGTTGCTTTGGTTAGACAAAAGAAGGGCAAGGGAAGATTATTGCCTTGATGAGGAGGAACAGTCAGAGAAAGGGCAAAGAGATAGCACCTGCTGGTGAGAATCCTCACCTAAATGTTGAGATCTGATGATAACTGAGGAATTGACGGCAGTGACAGGACTTTTAACATAATGATCCTAATTGTGAAAAAACCTTGTTGCATACTTCGTAGCTTAAAATTGCTTTTTATTTTTATTTTTTTTATTTTACCTTTTCCAGAAGTGCATTTTACCTTTGCAGTAGTACAACCCTAATGAGGACCAGGATATTGAACTATGTCACAATCAGCATTTACCATTCATATAGAGAGCACAACTGGTATGTCGAGCACTCATCCATTACAGAGTGAGAGAACAGCCCATTATAATCTCCAAACATGTGCAGAAGCCATCATATACAGTCAAGGCATGTAGTACAGGCAAAACAGTGCATGTATAAACATGGTAGAAACATATATGTTCAATGATCGGAGCTGTGGGGGCTCAAGGGGGCTGCCACAACTAGGAGCATCACTAACCCTCTGCACCTCTATCAAGAGTAAGTAAATCTGATCTGAGAGGGCTCCAAATATCCTAGTCAAGAGGCTTCTTGGAGAAGTTTGGAATAAAGTTCTAGTTGTTCATTAAAGTATAGCATGTCACTCAACAAGTGCTTACATTATAGAGCTTTTCTCTCTGCCCCATTATCATCCTAGTTGCCACTTTGATACTAAGAGAGCCAAAGATAGAAAACATTTGTGAGGTGCAGCTAGGTCCCTTACATATCCCAGCCATGCGATAACCTGGTCAAATGGCCCTGTGCAGTCCACCATATCAGACAGGGCATGCAGCACCTCAGTATAGTGCCCAAACATAGCACTGCAAGACCAAGCCAGAAAAGGATCCCACATCCAGACAGCTACATCTGGCGCAATTGGCATCACATCACCTCTGAGACCAAATCTTTGAAAGTACACTGGTGTGAAATATGTCCTCTGTAATATTTTAGACTGTATAATGTAGAGTCGTCTACTGGCAGAGACCATGCCCGTCTGACTACAGGCATACGTCCATGTTTCTTCACTGATCTCCTGTCCCAAGGCTCTCTCCCAGCCTGTATGTGTCAGCCTAGTAGGTGCCTCCCCATCCCTCCTGAGAAGCATTATAACATATTTTGTATTAAATGCTTAGCAAAAGTCACTTCAAGCATATTGCTCCAGCGGTCCAAGGACAAATGGTTCCACCATGAACTATGGGAGGGACAGTTTGCAGCAACCTCGTAATTGGTTATAAAGAAATACATCCTGGGTGTACAGGGGAAACTTCCCCTATAGTCCTTCAACGTGAGAAAAAGCTGTTCCTGGGACTGTCGCCCCGGGTTAATATCCCTCCGGCATGGAACGCATCCGGGTGCCGGATTTGTGAGTGATTGGGAGCAGAAATTATAGTTTGGTGGCAAAGAAGGCTATTCAACATAGGCCAGTCCCACCTTCTTACTCAGTTTATCCCATGCTCTGATTGTGCAGTCTGCTGTCAGAACATCACGTCTCGATCCGGAGACAGGTCTCCTCAGGAAGGAAGTAGAAGGAAGAGGAGACATACATTCAACCTCGACCACCAAGTGAGGCAGAAAAGGTGGGGGATTATACCAGTAGTGGACAAACTGCCTCTGCACAAAAGGAGAATAAAGCTTGAGGGGGAGCCTCAAACCCACACTTGCAAAAAGGTAATGTAAAGCTCCCATCCAACTCTGGGCTGCATTGCATCCTATGCGAGTCTGATCAGTTGCCACTTGAGGACTGCAGAAAGAGATTTATTAAGTGGCAGCGGAATATTCACAAACTGATACAGCATCTTGGGAAGGATCACCATTTTCATGAGCCCCACCATCTAGCCACCAAGAGTGGAAGAGAGATCCAGCGAATTGTCAACTCTGTGATGTGTTCAATGGCGACCCATTCATTTTCCCTAATCACCATCGCTGAGTCTCTGTGCACCTATATTACCAGATATTTAAGGGAATCTTCACACCACCATAAGGAAAATTCGGGTGGAAAGCGCGGTGTGTGGGTCTTGAGGGGCAGAGTCTAAGATATTCCCTAGTAAATGGTGACTCCCTAGAGCAGGATGAGGTATTCCTGTGAGATTACATTGAGACTCGACTGTAGATACCTGATATAAAGGGTAATATAGTATGTGTAAATTCAGATAGGTGTACTCATATAGCAAAGGGTGTACCAGGGGTAATGTTTCCGACCCTAGCAGCAAGCAGTTCTAGGACTAAGACACAGATAAGAGGTCATAAGGGGCACCACTCTCTTAGATGTGCATTTGGGATTTGAAACAACCCTGTGGAAAAGCTAAAACATAGTTTTTTTTTTTAAAGTGTTAATACACCAACATTAGCATTGTAGAATCCAGAGAATATTTCCGGAATAAATGAGGCACTCTTGGCTGGTAATAGAATTATTTCTTAATTATTCATTTATTTTTTCAGTTTACCATAGCCTGAAGATGGCCTATAGGCATTAGAGATATTTTCAGTGACAAGTGCAAGAGTTGCAAGGCAAATTAAGGTGTCACAAATATAAAAGCCTAAAAAAACATCAAATGTTGTTATGTTATTTAATTTTATAAGGCGCTCAGCTATCCAAGGGTTTCCCGGCGCCACCTGAAGAGGTCAAAAGAAGATGGAAGCCTATTAATTAAAAAGCCAGGTTTTCAACATCCTACGAAAGTCCACAAAATTAGACTCATTCCTTAAAGACAGACAAAGAGAATTCCACAAAGTAGGCCCTAGGTAGGAGAAGGAACGACCATCTACTCTAGATAATATATACCTTGGGACCACAAATTTTGTCTGGTTGGCTGAACGAAGAGAACGAGGAGGAACATACAGCTGTGCAATAGATCTCAAATATTGGGGGGCCTTACCCATTTTAATCCTATACATATAGGTTAAGGTCTTAAATTTAATGCAATTCTTCACTTTCAACCAGTGGAAGTCACGCAAGGAACTGGACACAGAAGAAAATTTGGGAATCTGGCAAAGCAAGTGGGCAGCAGCATCTTGAACAATTTGTAACTTATGATTCACCTCCTTATTAGCTCCAAGAAAAAGGATGTTGCCATAGTCCAGGCGAGAAGTGATCAAAGCCTGGACTACCTTTCTTTTTGTAGATTCGAGCAGCATCCGTCGATTACAAAACCCAAAGTACGGGCTTGTTTAGTAGGCTGAGGGGTAACACCCAATTCAGGAGGCCAGTGTTGGGGGCCCCAAAGTTCTTTATTTTTCCCTAGGATGAGCACCTCTGTCTTTTCTCCATTAAGCTTAAGCAAATTGACTTGCATCCACTGCATGATTTTACTCAATCCTGCTCGAAGAAAAGAGGGCCTGAAGGCTCCTTTAGCAGAAAGGGAGAAGACTATTTGGTTGTCATCAGCATAGGAAAAAATTGACTGCCTGCCTCCTCCGCAATATCAGCCAATGGTTTAACATAAATGTTAAACAATAGAGGGCTTACAATCGAGCCCTGTGGCACTCAATAAGGGGAAGCATGAACTTTGGAAACTGCTTTAGAGGAAGAAACCTGAAATGTGCGGCCAGAGAGAAAGTTTACTATCCATTCCAGAGCTACTCCCGTCACACCAATGGATCTAAGTTTTTGCAAGAGCACAGTATGAGACACTGTATCAAATGCAGCGCTCAGGTCTAACAATATGAGCACCACAGTGTCCCCATTATCCAAATGGCTATGCAACATTTCACTCACTCCCAAAAGTATGGTTTCTGTCGAGTAACCTTCTCTAAACCCTGATTGAGATGGATGTAAGAGTTTATGGGACTCCACATAGTGAGTTAGTTGCGAGTTCACATGTTTCTCCAATAACATGGAGAAGACTAGAAGGAGGGAAATAGGTCGAAAATTGGAGAGCTGGGCTGGGTCAGCATTAGGTTTCTTTAACAATGGAAGAACCATTGTGTGCTTCCATGCAGGAGGAATCAGGGCTTCACGTAGGGAGGCATTAAGTAGTTCCTTAATCGGATCTAGAAATAAAGGGTCAGTTTTTTGCAATATAGTAATGGGAAGCGGGTCCCGAAGAGAACCTGATTTAACGATATTTAAGACATGATTCAAAGAAATTGTGTCAAACAATGTCCATTGTTCAAGTTTATTCATACAGTTCTCATCTTGAGCCACTAACTGAGTTCCAGGATTTAATAAACCGGTAGTGACCATGCATTGTTGTGGAGTGGAAATTTTAGGGATATTTAATCTGGAATAGATCTGCTCCATTTTATCAAGGAAAAATGTTGCAAGCTCCTCACATTGTGATTCTGATAGAGTAGGTTGTGGAGCTTGACAGACCGTACCAGAAAGTTCCTTAACCAAATTTAACAGGACTTTAGGGCAATTTTGAGCGTTTGAAATAGTAGTACCTACACACTCAGCCTGGGCAATGTTACAAAGAGAATGATACTCTCCGATTGATTGTTTATATCTTACTTTAGATTCTGGGGTGTAATCTTTCCTCCAGTGTCTTTCCATTGCTTTGCACTTGCTTTTCACTTTTTGTAAAGTGGGTGAGTACCAGGGGGCCGGGGGACGGTGATTTTTAACCTTCTGAGAGGACAGAGGGAGACAGATATCCACTGAATTAGATATCCAGTTCATAATAGTCCCTAAGTCGGTCATCGAGGTTTGATTAATAGAGGGGATGGTTTCCATTAAAGGATGGTTAAAATGATCCATATCAAGTTTGCTCCCATTCCTAGACTCAAATGTATCCCCCAAATTGGGTAAAAATTGATTGGTCTGCTCTACAGTGAGTCAAAGGTGACTATAAAATGATCGGACAGATGACAGGAAGGGCCAAAACACATTGCAAGCTAGGTAGATTGGAAAAAACTGGATCTAATAAATGACCTGCGGTATGAGTTGGTCCTGAGTTAATCAGCACACAATTCATAGCTGCTAAATCAGAAGTTAAAGATATGTTAGCGGGGCAGGACAGAACATCAAAATGAATATTTAGGTCACCTAAAATAGTGAAATTAGCTGCACTAAGTAAATGGGGAGTGACCAGGTTAGAAAGAGTAGATGCCCACAAACCAGCAAAGCCGGGTGGACGATAATGTAATATTCCTGAGAAGGTAAACTGAGGGCTAAGGGCAAGTTTAAATAACATAGCCTCACTATCTTTTCAATCAAGTTTTTCAAATTTGCACTTATACACATTTTTTAAATTTATAGCCAACCCACCACTATTTTGCCTTCACGACCTCTTCTAACTATAGAATAGCCAGCAGGAAGTGCAGCCGCTACATCAGGGCCTGAACTTTCATGAAGCCATGTTTCAGTTAAGAAAATGGCGTCAGGATGTTCATTATTTAAGAGATCAAATAGATCAGCTTTATGTTTTGGGTTTTGGGAGTGAACAACAGTTCACACTAAAAAAAAAAAAAAATTCAAACCTTAGGAAAAGTGTTTTGGAAAATACAATTAGTCTCACATCTGTTGGTATGAGAAGGGCTGCTAGAGTCGAACTGACACTTAGTGGTAGGAGGAAGCAATGTGAAGCCACATTTCTTGCAGTTTCCAAGCACATTATCCATAGAAACAGGGAACAACAAAGTACACTCTGTATGAGAGTCAGCCCGCAAATCCCCCAGTTGTTTAGATCAATAAGTATAAGGGGCAGGTAGAAGTTGAGCAGGACTTATGGCCCCTGGACCCGTACTGGCGCGGACAGGCGCAGACGGGCTTGCCTTTGGTGCGCCTTCGGGGCCCCATCGGCGCACCCGCTGCGCGTCCGTCCCGAGTCCATTAAATAGATTAATGGGCGTGCGGCCTGCAAGAGGCGTCAATAAACTGGAGTGCTAACCGCTCACGACGCGAGTCTCCAACAGTGGCGTCAGAAGTGTAGGAGCACGGAGTTTAACACACTCCATTCAAGTGTCAAAAATTCTTAAAAGAAAACGCTCAAGTAGCCCCCAAAATCCTCACACTAAATTCAATTCCTATACAGTTAAAATAAGCCAATTTCAGCACACACGTATGCAGGACAAACTGCTAAATGACAGAGGAACTCTATACTTGGTAAAACAGACCAAAAACAGGATAGCTTTACACATTGTGAGTTTCCAAGGGACTAGGGAATCATCTAGGTGGGTTAGTTAAAAAAGAGGCTGTTATAAAGAAGGAGGACAAGAGAGGTAATCTCAGTGAAAAAACGGCCAATCGCCCCCCCACACAGGGCCGGACTGAGAACCAAAACCGGCCCTGGCAAAGTGCTCGGCTACCTCCACCCCCACCCACAGGGAGTTGGAGGTACTACCGAGCTCTTTGCCAGGGCCGGTTTTTGGTCGATTTTGTTACAGGGCTAAAAACGGCCCTGTAACAAAACCGGCCCCCAGGGGCCCAAAACCGGCCTTACCCGTGCGGCACACCGGGGGATTGCCTGGTGCCCTCTATGGCCAATCCAGGCCTGCCTCCAAATGAAAAGTGGATCCTCTGTCTCCGATAGCAGAGGACTGGGTCAGGGTTGCGGCCAGAGTTTGTGGCCACGACAAGATAACTAATACGAATCCCGGCCTATCTATCTGGTCTCCTTTCTTGATTTGTTCTTGATCCTTGGGTGTTGGTCGCTTGTCCCTACGATTACACTGACTCACTGACAAAAGGCGAGGGTCCAGATGGTATGGACCAGAACCAGTGCAGTGACCGCTGGGCAGACAGTTAGACAATGCAGTTTTTTCATTGCTTTGCAGACGCGTCTCAGTGAGATGAGGGAACATTTAAGAAAAAAAAAAGAAATTAGGCAACTCGTAAAGAGGGCCTAGATCTCTATTACCAGGCCTGAAGCACTGATAAAAGTTCGTATTTTACAATTCCGTCATGGACTGTTAATATAATTAGTCTGAATATTACTGCCAGTCATATTTTTAAATAGGTGTATAAAGTCCGAGATCATATATTTTTAAATCAGCTATTTCAATGCCATATTCCCATGGATATTTGTTACGTTTTTTGTTAGTTGCATTATGCTGAGTTAGCAGTAACACATTTTCTGTGTGCTAATGTGGTTGGTGCTCAATAGGGAGTATATAGTATAGGTGTATTGTATAACTGTTCTCTCAATTTAAAGTTCATATGTTTGGTAAATGTATTAAAATATTATTGTTTTCCATCCAACAGGTTATACTGTGAATACAATCCCACCGGGAGGTAACTATATGACATCTCTCCTTTATCCTGACTTGTTTTGTCACTGTGCAGGCTTGTTTGGGCTTGATTTAAAATTGGTGATCTTTTTATGGTGGAGCAGTGTATATTATAGCTGTACCTGTACCAAAGTCTTTACATTTCTGCTTATTAAAGCTTTTTCACAGGTAAAAGTTACAGTTACAAGGATAACACAAAACTCTTGAATGAGATTCTCCCCGTTCTTTCCACTTAACCGAATCCCCCCACTACTATCTCAAATTAATCAGTCTCTCGTGTCAACCTATTGTCCACGCATTAAAGTTCACCCCCTTTTGTGTGGTAGGTGTTTGTCTCCAGGGGAGTGTAGAGGTTGTGGTATCTGACTGTTTGCATGATTAATCAGTGTTATGCAGTGGGGTTCTGTAGGAGGGGTTCCTGTAGTTGTTTACATTTATAGGGGCTAATAAGGCCGGAGTACATTCAACCCCGGTTTGTTGCTAGGTTTCCATTTTTTTTCATAATTTCTCTGGACTTTAAATGTTTGTGAAGTGTGAATGTCTAACAACAGCGGATATATTCTTATGTTTATTGCCATCCACAGCTGCTCAGCATACATGTACAAAGACCCATAGGAAGACACCAACTGAACCCTACATTCAAGACTAAACATAATACATTCTACAATAGAACACTGAGACAACTAATGAACACATGCCAGTACTAATACATCATTATCAAATATTTTAGGACACCACATATCCCCCTCCCCACAATTAAAAAAATATGCATGCCTCATTACAAATAATAATCAGAATACAAAACTGTACATGTTATGTACATCAAATAAATAATCATTAGGTCTTGTTAGGGAATAAATGAACCGGAACTAGTCAAAGCATAGTCTAACCTCTAATTCTTGATCCTAGCAGGAATTTCTCTTTTTCTATTGCTTCTACGTAGGATAATGTCCTGACTCCTCAATATATCCACCCGGCTTTCGCCACCCTTTTTCACTACTCTTTGACTTTTTTTAACACTTTTTTTATTGTACACCTCTGTCTCACAGGGTTTTTCAAGACAAGACATATTTCATCTTTGACCATTAGCCACTTTCACTGCCTGACCTCTAACTTCAATCATACGGATAGGTTCTCTGAATTTTGAAGCTCCTTTTTGTAATATAACTGGATCATTGGTACAAACGAAATCATTCATGAGAAACTTGCTACTGCCATCACTTCTGTTGCCTCTTAATTAATTTCTTTCTCACACCTCACCAAACTCTGCTTATCACTTGCATTCATGGCCTCATATGAATACTTTTCTACATCACATTTCTGATCAAATGCTTTGACTTTACAGGAGTAAACTCAAACATGAAGTTACTTTTCCTCCTCTTATAAGTTCAAAAGGTACCACTCCTGTCACAGAATGCTGTGTGGTCCTGTATGCCCATGATAGTAACTTGATGGCAGTTTCACAGTTGACTCTAGATTTGATGGCACTCTGTATGCATTCTACCAGTACACAGTTGAACCTCTCAACGTTACCATTGGCAGGGGGTGTGATATGTGATATAAATGTGTGCACCAATGTGTTATAGCTAAACTGTTCAAAAACTCTGTTGTGCTAGAAGACGTGAATTGAACACCTTGGTCAGTAAGCAATTCATTAAGTACGCCTTACAAGTTAAATACTTCCTGAAAAAAAAACAAATCGCTGCTTTAGTGTTTAGCTCAGACACCCCTTTAACTTCCACCCACCTGAAAAGACGATCCACCAGCACAATAAAATAATTCATGTTGTTGGGCTAAACATGAAATGTGCCTAAAAAATCCACTGCAACCCTTTGCCACACTTTACCCAGACATTTGACTGGAATAAGTGGGAGTGTTGAAGTAAGTAGACGTTTAGCATTGTAACAAAACTCTATACACTCTTTCAAAACGGGAAACAACCTATACAACGCAACTTTTACAACACACTACCATTACAAAACTTTTACAACGCAACATCCATTACAACGCATGCCATTACAACTCAGTCATTACAACGCATACCATTACAATGCATACCATTACAATGCATAGTACACTTACACTATCCAATACTTACCCTACTGTTGCACCCCCTGGAGTTAGAATAGTAATTTTTACCCCTACACTATCCAAAACTTACCCTACTGTTGCACCTCCTGGAGTTAGAATAGTAATTTCTACCCCTACACTATCCAATACTTACCCTACTGTTGAACCCCCCCCCCTGGAGTTAGAATAGTAAATTTTACCCCTGCACTATCCAATACTTACCATACATGCGATTTGATGGTATGCGTTGTAATGGTATGGGTTGTAAAGGTAGTGTGCGTTGTAATGGAATGTTTTCTAAAGGTAGTTTTGTGAAATGCGTTGTAATGGCATGCGTTGTAATGGAATGCGTTGTAATGGATGTTGCATTGTAAAAGTTTTGTTGTAATGGCATGCGTTGTAAAGGTATGCGTTGTAACGACATACATCCTTCAAAACTATATCCACCTCCCGATCCATACCAAGCTGCCAATAATCATGCCTACCCTGCGTTTGGTAGCAGTTACCCCAATGACTAGAATGGGCAGATTCCAATATTCTTCATTTGAAACAATCTAGAGTAATCAATTTGTCTCCTGTCATTAATAAACTACTCTCATTAAAGAACTCATCTGCTACTTTGCAAAATGACTGCAATGAACAATCCAAAGACCTTTATTTAGACCACCCTGAAGTCACCATTATCACAACCTGATACAAAACATTCGACCTTTGATGGCCTTATACCATTCATTCATACCCTGACATATGATACAATGTTCCACAGTAGTGAGAATGTGTTCTTCAATCTCCTCTTATACTATTTCCTCACAAACCTCTTCAGAAACTACAATTCTTGACAAAAAATCTGCCCTGATGTTCCTTCCACCTGCGATGTGAACAATTGTGAAATTAAATTCCAGCAGCTTAGTTGCTACTCTGGCTAGTCTTGCAGTTATTTTCTTTATCTTGTTACTTGAAATGAAATCTACCAATGGTTGGTGGTCAGTTCCTAGGCAAAATTTTCTTTCAATAAATATGACTTCAACTTTACTATTCTCCAAACAGAAGGTTGCATTTCCTTCTCTATGTCAGAATACCTTGTATCAACATCTTTCATCCTTCTTGAGGCAAACCGAATAGTGAACTCTTTTCGACCCTGAATCTGTGACAGCACAGCTACCAGGCCATATGTACTAGCATCCTCAGTCACGAATGTAGCACAACCTTCAATATTAGCTCATAAAGCAGGCGCCTCATCTACACATCGCTTAATAAGCCCAAAGTTATTCTGACAGGTGGAAGTCCTCACAAATTCTGTTCATTCTAAAGCATTCTGTAAGTTCTGAAAAATGTATAATGGACTTTGAGTAAAACTCACATGAGCCCAAAAATGAGTGTAACTGTTCCTTGTCAAAGGGGTGAGGTGCTTTCACAATTTCATATACAATACTTGGTTTGGGTTTGACGCCTTCACCAGACAACAC
The DNA here is from genome assembly GCF_964263255.1 of Lissotriton vulgaris. NCBI lineage: Eukaryota > Metazoa > Chordata > Amphibia > Caudata > Salamandridae > Lissotriton > Lissotriton vulgaris. The sequence continues at coordinate 1,313,231,843 of NC_141695.1, forward strand.
ATGCCCCAGACAGTGAATTTCATTCACACCAAAAATGTATTTACCCTCTCTAGGGGTGACACCATTGGTCTGTAACACTGAAAGCATCTTTTATGCTGCTTTATCTTGTGCTTCTTGTCTAATGACGTATGAAAATATCATCCTGAAATACACCATTATTATTCATGCCCGTAAACAGTCTAGACATAATCTTCTGGTACACGGAAGCTGCTGTAGCCATTCTAACTAGCATACAGCAAAACTGAAACGTACCATCAGGTGTTATAAAAGAAGTGAGATGATGTGCTTGTTCATCTAGCAATACTTGACGATAAGCTGCACGAAGATATAGTTTAGTAAACCACTTGAACTGACCAACCTGTGTAATGAGATCTTCCATTCTCAGCAGAGGAAAATTCTCAACCCATATAGCCTTGTTGAGAGATTTAAAATCTACACAGAAATGCAGATCTGCTGACCCTGATGTACTAATATAACACTATCAACTATTCTTGGACACCACAGTAGTGCTTCCCAATGTTCACTTATTGGGTATTTCTGAACCTGTACCATTAGTGGACACTTTCCTCCATATTCTCTCCGTTCCCTGACTTGAGAAGACAGGGGTGTGATAAACCTGAAACACCCCACCTGCAGAGTAGGTGGAGACGCTTCACACCAAGTAGTGCATTACTAGCAGAGGACCTTGGTGAGGGCTGGATGTAAATCAAAGACTAATTTAAATCAATTACAGAAGGCAGAAAAAGGAATGAAGATTTTGTGAAGCAGCACTTAACTTATGGGAGTAGAATATTGATGTCCTGTATGTAGAGGAAGACATATTTTATTTTTGGTATTAACACTGGGTGTGTTTAGTCTAGGGGTTTACATGACCTAAAAATACATGCTGTTGGTCACGAATGTTGGAGGAACAAAACATTTGCCAGATGGGTAATCGGGCCTAGGAGAATAAAGTTAAAGAGACTTCTATTATGGCCCATTCATTTCAGATGCACTGAGGAATGAATTGATCGAACTGTGTAATTTTCAACTCCTATCAGAACACCTGAATTTGGAGTTCTGAGGGAGGTTTCTGTCCAGAGTCTAGAAGGGTTGACTGAAAGTTGCTTGCAGATATATATATATATATATATATATATATATATATATATATATATATATATATATATATATATATATATATATATATATATATATATATATATATATATATATATATATATATTTTTTTTTTAAAACCTTTATTATGTAAAGAATGATACAGTTACAGACCTACAACCACGGAGGCTGGTCAGTCAAACACAACAACGGCAACATCATAGTACACAGCTCTTCAGCCGACAACCCGGGGGTCCGGCAGTGATATTTTGTGATGATGTAGAAGCAGGTGGTATAACTAGGAGCAGTGAAAGGTTTCACATTTTTTCTTTTATATAAATAAAACCACAAACAAAACACAGAAAAGATCGAGGCATTGCTATGTAAAAACTGGCTGTCCCTCACGGCAGTGGGAGATGGGTGAAAAACGTGCTACAATATAAGAGAGGAGAAATATCGGGGAGGGTAGGGGGGGACCTGGGAGAAAAACAGTGCAGTGTAGTCAACAAAAAACTGAATACAGGGAACGCTCGGTCAAGGGAGAAGAAGCGGATCCGGAAGGTCGGTGAATGGGGGGGGTGCAAATCTCTCCACGGTATGCGTTCCATTGACCCCAGATCCTACCCCATTTCTTGGGTCTGCCGCAAGAACCATATACAGTTTTCTCTCTAAACATAGACCAGTCCATATTTTCTTTCCACGTTAGGAGCGTTGGCGGCCTTGGGGAACCCCATAACTGGGCTATGTCCCGTTTAGCAACCATATTACCCAATGTGACCCATTGAGTTTGAGCAACAGTACAGTCATTCGGTTCCCAGACATTCAACAGACAAGGTCTGGCCTCAGGCACCAACACAACCCCCGTCACCTCACCCATAACCGCATGCACTCGGCGCCAAAACGTTGCCACCTCCGGACATTCCCAGAAGATATACAAAAAAGTAGCCAGCATAACACATCCGCGCCTACACAATCCATCCACAGAAAAACCCATATGTATCAGTCGTGGGCCCGTGACATATACCCGATGCAGTATTTTGAGTTGCACCAACCTAAGACGTGCCGGAATCGCTACCTCTTTAGGGGAAGATATCGCCGCCTGCCAGTCTTCATCGTCCAGTTCTAACACATCACTGGTCCAAGCGTTCTGCAGTTGCAGAAGGAGATCCGAGCGATCGTTGATCAATTTCTTATAAATAAGAGATATGGTGCTGTCGGGGACGTATCCATCAAGCACTCTATCCTCAAGAGGGGAGGAATCCGGGATAGTAGTGTCAGCCGGGAAAACCGAGTTAATCGCATGGCTAACTTGGAGATAACGATAATATTCCCTGTCACTCAGTTTATATTCCTGCTGGAGTACCTCAAAGGTCTTAACTTTGCCCTTGGCCCAGAGGTCGCCCACCCTGCTGATACCGATGACATCCCATCTGTCAAAACCCTTCGACGTCCACAGTCCACCTAGTGCTTCCGAAGCGTACAATGGGGTTGATTTCGTCAATTTATCCGTCCATCCCGTGGCGGCGGTCGCGAATCCCCAGACTCGCACCGCCACTGCAGTAGGGCCTGTGAGGTGTTTCCGGTCGGCTCTAGAATAGAGCGCTCGATTATAATCCCCCCCTGGGAGTTGCCATCTGTCCATCTCAAACGCGGGGTTCGGGTCAGGGCCGTACATAGCGTGGTTCACAGCACTCAACTGGGAAGCCCAGTAGTAACGCTTGATGTCAGGCAACGCGATACCTCCATCGTACCATGGCAAAGTCAATTTCGCCAGTGCGATACGTGATCGCCCACCCCATACCAACCGCCTCTGCAAGCCTTCGATCTCTCGGAAATAGCTGGCAGGTACCAAATCAAGTGTGTTTTGAATGGCATACAAGAAGTGGGGGAGAGACATAATTTTGAACAGGGCCGCCCTTCCCAAGGGGGAGAGTAGCAAGCCGCACCATGCCGCAACATCCGACCGAAGCCGGGAAAGCGGAGGTAACAAATTCCGTTCATAGCGGGTTTTGGAATCCAGTGAAATGTAGATCCCCAAATATTTAAAGCCATCCCTAGAGACCGGTATCGGACAATTGCGAGGAAGAAGAGGCTCATCGTCCGTGAGTGGATAAATACAGGACTTGGCCCAGTTAATGACGAGACCGGAATTTCTCCCAAAGGAGCGTAACACATCGAACAGGACGCCCAATGACTTAGGAGGAGAGGTAAGATACAACAAGATATCATCGGCATAGAGTGATATCCGGTCCTCGAAGTCAGGCAACCATCGGATGCCCTTAAGCGATGGTTCCCACCGCAACCATGCGGCCAGGGGCTCAAGGCAAGCGCAAAGAGGAGCGGTGACAAAGGGCACCTCTGTCTCGTTCCCCGTCCGAGGGTGAAGGGCTCCGAAGCCCTACCATTAACCACCACCTGTGCCAGCGGCTGCTCATACAAAAGTCTAATCCACCCAATAAATTTAGGGCCGAAACCAAACTTAGCAAGTGCAGCCCACAAATATGGCCACTCAACCGTGTCAAAGGCCATCGAGGCATCAAGAGAAACCAAAATGGCCGGCTCTCGAAGAGACCCCGCCCTTGCTTGGACGCCATGGAGGCAACGTAGATTGAGCGCAGTATTACGGTGGGGTATAAATCCAGATTGGTCCAGATGGATCAAGTCTGCAATCACCGTAACCAGTCGATTTGCCAGAAGTTTAGCGAGAATTTTGGGCTCAACGTTCAAGGGCGAAATCGGCCGATACGATGAGCAATGATCACGGGGCTTGCAATCTTTATGGATGACCACAATGGATGCCAATCTCTGATCTCGAGGAAGAGATCCGAGATCTTGCGATTACAGGAACATCCGACGAAGATACGGCGCCATTTTGTCGGGGCAGAGTTTGTACAGTTCCACCGGTATCCCATTTGGGCCCGAGGCCTTCCCGGAGCGAAGTGAACTGACAGCGAGCGCTACTTCGTCAGTGGAGAAAGCCGCCTCCATAAGCTCCTTGTCCGAATCCGACAGGCCAAGAAGGGCGATATCTCGAAGCAAAAGATGCGAATCCTCTTCCGGCCTATCAGAGACCGGTGCATAAACCGCCTGAAAGGGCTGGGCAAATGCTTGGACTATATCAATCGGGTCCACGACACGCTCACCATCCATACGCTCAACAACAGGCAGTTCAATCTATCCTTTTTGTCCAGCCATGCAATCAACTTTCCCGCCTTATCACCAACATCATACAAATGCCCCTGTTGCTCACGGTGCATCGCCTTGGCCGCATCAGTGACCAGCGCCTTATAATCAGATTGTTTCAGGGCCAGAGAATGCACCACCTCCAGAGTGACCCCGGACTCCATCCGCCCCTCCAAGTCAGTGATCTCATTCTCCAGCTCTACCACAACGGCATTCTTACGCCTCCTTTCGCTGGCAATGAGGGACAGGGCTTGACCACGAATTACTGGTTTATAGGCCTCCCACAATGTAACCGGGGAGGATACCGATCCCTCATTCTCAGCGAAGTAGTAATCCATACATTTCACTACCTCTGACCTGATCTTAGGGTTACGGAGGTGCCGGGGGTTGATCGGAGCGATTCGGCCCTCGGCACCCAGTTACATGTCGACTGTAAGCCAAAGCGGAGAGTGATCAGATACCCCCCTGGCCAAATGCCTAACCTCCCACACAGAGACCATCTGTACTGCTGGCATAAGAATCTAATCTAATCTCGATAGACTCCCGTGTGCACCTGAGTGGAAAGTATATTGGAGCTGACCAGGGTGTCTCCAACAGTCAACTAGCCCGAGCGTATCCAGGAGCTTCCCGAGCCAGAGCCGGGACGCAGGCAGAGATCTGGGGGGGCTACGATCCTCATCCCCACTAACTACAGAGTTAGAATCGCCACCCACTACCAGTATGCCGTCAGGAAGCCCCAGGATCACATCACCCAAATCAGCAAATGTGGTAGACTGCAGGCCAGGGGGTACATACACAGACAAAATGGAAACCGTTTTCCCCTCCCATCGACCCGTAATAGCCACGTAGTGGCCCCTATCGTCCAACACTACGTCATCTATCTCCAAGGGGAGGGAAGTTTGTACCAAGACCCCCACCCCTCTCGAACCAGATGTGAACCCTGAGTGTGCCACCATACGGTAGCCACGTCTGTTTAGTGCGCGGCATGCATTTCCAACCAAGTGCGTCTCTGGAGCAAAATCACATCTGGGGCACAGCGTTTCAAATATTGCATTACAATACCCCGCTTTATTCTATCTCCGAGACCATTAACGTTCCAACTCAGCATCCTAAGCCCCCCCCCCCCATCCCGGCACTGAGCACCCAGCCCCCCTCGCCCGGGAGGAAGCACACAGAATAAACAACAGGATATAAAGTAGCCTCAAATGAAACAAAAAGGAAAAGACCCCCCCACCACCCCCACAGAACCCTGAAAAACACCCCCCCCCACCCTGCACCCCTGCATTAGACCAGAAAGCCACCCCAACTTGCAGTGTGCCTGTCGCCCCATTAAACTAACCTACAAGAAGAGGGAGAAAGCCCCCAGAGGAGGAAGAGGAGGCCCGATTCCCCCCACCCCCGGGTACCCACATTATAAAGCAAGTCTATTAAAAAGCCGCTGCTAGAAGTCCAAAGTAACCAGTTTGCCGTTACAGACTCACTACTCCTGTTCAGCCAGGCCACCCTCGGCACCTCTCGAGCTCTCGCCGCTCGTGCGATTTGATGGTAATGTGTCCAACCAGTCACTGGCCACTTCAGGGCGATCGAAGAAAAATGCCCGCTCCTCATACTCGATCCTCAGTCGGGTTGGAAAAAGCATGGCATAGTTCAGGCCCATATCTCTAAGCCGTCTCTTTACCCCGGTGAAACCCATGCATTGTTTCTGCACTGCCTGGGGGAAGTCTGGATAGAAACTGACCGAGGCATTGTCAAATTTGGTGGGACCCGTGGTTCGTGAAGCTTGCAGGATAGCGTCCCGGTCCCGGAAATTAAAAATCCTGGTGATGATAGGTCTTGGTGCGGCCCCCAACCTCAGCACCTCTCGAGCTCTCGCCGCTCGTGCAATTTGATGGTAATGTGTCCAACCAGTCACTGGCCACTTCAGGGCGATCGAAGAAAAATGCCCGCTCCTCATACTCAATCCTCAGTCGGGCTGGAAAAAGCATGGCATATTTCAGGCCCATATCTCTAAGCCGTCTCTTCACCCCGGTGAAACCCATGCGTTGTTTCTGCCCCGCCTGGGTGAAGTCTGGATAGAAACTGACCGAGGCATTGTCAAATTTGGTGGGACCCGTGGTTCGTGAAGCTTGCAGGATAGCGTCCCGGAAATTAAAAATCCTGGCGATGATAGGTCTTGGTGCGGCCCCCAGCTTGGGCTTTCCACCGGGAACTCTATGTGCTCACTCCACAGTAAAAAAGTTGCTGAGGCCCTTAGGTGCAAGATGTTTAAGGGCCAGATCCTCCACCAGAAGGTCCGTTGAGACGTCCGCATAGTTCCCCGGAACCCCCACGATGCGGACGTTGTTGCGCCTGGCCCGGCTCTCGAAATCCTCCAGCCGGCGTGCAAGCTGGTCGTTGGAGGTATGGAGAGTGCGATCCTCAGCCTGGAGGTCCGAGACATCAGTGGTCAAGCTCGCAGTTTTAATGTCCAGAGACTTGACCCGTTTATTCGTCTTACCCAGGTCCGCCCTAATGAGGTTAACCTTGATCGCCACTGTGTCAATCTTTGCAGCAAGAGTTTCATATTGTTGGCCCATAGCCGTCCAAACACTAGTACTGGCGCCCATGATGTCCTTTAGTGTCGGCTCCTCCGAGGAAGGAGTACCATCTCCAGTCCCTTCAAGAGCCTTGCTCGCTCCCCCCGGGGACCCTTTCGGGCGGGTGTAGAGCTCTATAGTCTGGGTTTGAATAACACCCACACGATGCGTGCCCTTGGTGTTCCGCTTCTCGGCATCCGCCTTCTCCGCCATAGAGAGCTTTGAACTCCCACGGAGTCGTTGTGATCTGGTCAAAATGATCCCGTTCTCGATGGACCCCAAGGGCAAGCGGGCCAGGAACCAGAGCAAACGTAGGAGCCGTAGTTAGGACGAGAAGGCAAATGGGGCAGCTGTAGAGCGTCGTCAACAATGGCCCAAAACTAAACCGAAAGTACCGCAGGGGCTGTGGGCGTGCCAAACTGGCCGTTGTTGTTGAGTTGCCACCTGGGTACCTCGGGGACTCAAGTCCGGGGATGGTCCACGATATAGGCCGCAGACTGCAGGATGCAGCAAGTCCGGTTTTCGGCGTCCGATTTAAGTTCCGAAAAAGTCCTCAGAATCAGCAGGGCATAGTCAACAAGTACCCGTCGTTCAAATCAGGATTTGTGGCAGGATAAATGCAGGAGGCGAAGAGGGTCTCAGGAGCCCTGTGCTCACGCGTCCATCTTGGATCCGTGCGAAGCTCCTCCTGCAGATATATTCTTGATAACATTTCTGGATTTCAGAGCTCAACTAGAATTTCATTGTTTTCAGCAGTCTGAGATAAGGAGGTTTTACGCTTTAAGGTGGAGCCAGCAAGGAAATGTCAGGGTGATAGTGATGTTAATTGCCATCAGCTAGTGATTAGATGGACGTCTACTAATGAGTGTTGGATGGGCCTGAGAGTAGGGAATTTCCCCCAACCAAAGTGAGAAACTACGAAGGCCTGTGCCTTACCTGGAAGTAAGAAGCAGGTAAATGGATTGTGATCCTGATTCCAGGTATTGTGGGAGCTTTAATGGGCAAGTTCTTTGAAAGCCATTTACAATAGCATGTGGAAACTAAGGTAATTGGTGCATTTAGTTAGTGAGTGTGACAAGCAAAGAAGTTTCCAGTATAAGTCAGTACAACTTATTAGTACAACTTATTAGATCTCATGGCATTAATGATGAGGACACACTCTGTCAGAGTGAATTTAAAGTCTGCATCTGACTTTTGAGATTGTATAAGAGCCCTTGATCCAGGTGCCGTGAGGGAAATGGCCAGAAAGCAACAAAAGGCGCCCTTGGACCCAACGCTGTTTTTTCAGGGAATGGCTGAACACATGGACTACCGGCCCCAGACATCCTTGTGCCGGCACCACCACTGGCGTGCACATCCTGCACCCGGAAGCACGATGAGAGGTGCGGCAGGCTCCAGAGGTGCGGGAAGCCCATGATTCAGATGCCGTGAGGGAAATGGCCAGAAAGCAGAAACAGGCGCCATTAGTCCTAATGCCATGAGGGGAACATCTGAACACCTGGACTACTGGCCCCAGACATCTTTGCGCCGGCACCACCACTGATGTGCACATCCCGCACCCAAAAGCACGATAAGAGTTGCAGCTCGCGCGCGGGTGCACCCGGGCAAAGCCGGTGCGCCCTTCCGCGGCTGGTCGAGGATGGGCTGGGCCCCCTCTCTTTGCTTTGCTCCTTCCCATTTATTTAACCTTCAAGGTCCCCGGACGGACTGTTCTGTCATGGCCGCATCAAACCAGAACCAAAGAAAAACGAAGGTTAGGACATCTACGGCCATAGCGAGGGCAACCCTGAGACCAAATTGCAAGTGACTCCAGTCTTTTGTTTCTTCCTCTAGCCGCATTAGTTTTTAACTATATCTGTCTGATTCTCCTGGCACACAAGCGTGGGGGGGCACTAATCTGTCCAGTCTAGTTATATCTAGAGTGTTTCCCCGTATTGTATTCAGTTAAATCTGCTGGCATGGGGAAGCAGACAACAATTGCTCTATGTCATGCACCCCTGCGGCTTGTACCTCCCCTCTTTACCGCAGACATCTATTGACAGAATGCTCCAAAGGGCAATAGACGTTGTGGCCAATGAGATTGAACTCACTGAACGCAGCTTATCATTAACCCCGGACCTCCCACAGATTAGCACAATCACGGACTCCCTATCACACAAAATGGCATCGATCAATCCTCTGAAACAGTTCAAATGACCTTGACTCCAGGGTTAGACACTGGCTTGACCCCCCAAAGTGGTCACCAGAAGGAGGGGAGCTACAAAGGGTTCAGCTAAGCCCATCCACTCAAGGGTGCCTAGCAAAAGATGACCAAAGATGGTTTGCGGTGTACTCAGGAGACGGGTCAGACCCGACAGCGCAGGAGGAGGAACCACAACTTACGGATTCCAGCATGGGTAGCTCCCATGCTGGAATAATTACGAGGCCAAATTCGAGACATTATGAGAGAGGAACTTGCCCAGGTATCTGCCCAATTGGATCTAATCTCCACCACATGCACTTGTACTGCTGGGACAGCATCTATTCCCCCTACATCGGCAAGAGAGATTAGCAAAGTGACTGTAGACCCAGCTGAATCTGGAACAACTGAGATAAGAGAGAAGCCAATTACTCCTAGCGGGGATTCAAATGCCATCCAGGAGGTTCAAAGTATACAGTGTGAGAAGGATCATAAAGTAAGGGGTAGTGCACCAGTAAATGAGGGTACCACTGGGTCTTTTTATGATAAAGGGGGGACGAAGAAACTGAGAGGCAGGGCAGGGATGGACCTGCCAACAATAAACCTCCCGCAGGCCTCAGTTCTATATGTTATCGTTCTCTCTGGAGTTCCACCTCTCAAAGAAGGCCAGAGTGAACCCCATTTTGAGTTAAATACCAAATGTTTACACCTGTTTGCTAGACATAGCCAATTTAACTTTGTTAATGCTTGTGAAATACTATTGACACACAGAGTGGGTTGGGTGGGAAACGGACCTAAAGATGTCAAGGGGGACTGTGTTATAGTCAATTTTAGAAACCCCACTATTGTGCAGAATCTTTTACATTTCAGCCATTGTTTTCCACTTATTGGTTCTGCTATTAGACTGTCCCCGCTCACCCATTTCTATGCTTCAGCAACCTCTCATGATGACAGAGAAGACCTTGGATCGAGACATAACACTTGGCGTCAGACTCAGATAATGACAGGGCAAGTCCCCCTCATGTCCAAGTATTTTCCCATAATGACAGGGATGACCCCCGAGCTAGACATAACACATGGTGCCTGACTTGGATTACGAAAGGCCAGGGTCCCCCTCAAATGCAACCTCATGTCTTTCACTTGCCCCTGGCGAACAGATCTTGGGCCTTAGAAGAGGTTGACTGACTTTCGGCCAAGTGGCCATCTTGGTCCTCTTATGCGAGGGAACATCTATTGGAAAGGGCCATGGACCCCAATTAAAAGCCACCTAGTCCCTTAGAAATTGCCCTTACCACGATTACTGAAAATACTCACACTGGGGTAATAGCCGTCTTTGAACCTCCCATGAATACAACTACTATTGTTAGCCTTAAACCTTTTATCATCATTAAGGACTCACAACCCAGTACTATTACACACTCACTAGCCCCGATTTATTTACATGGGAACAGGAAAAAATTGGCAACGTAGATACGGGGGTAGACACCATGCTAACCTCTGATTCCCAGTACAAGTTTCAAGTAAAAACCATAGGTACTGCAGTGACGCCAGACACTGCAGTTCATTCAAAGACTCAAGCACAGGGGGACCCTATCGTCATTTGTAGTACAGTGAATGATCTTAAGATTATATTGTGGAACGTGCCAGGCATCAAAAACAGTCTCACAAATAATGCTTCAGTAGTGCTGGGTGGCGATATAAACTGCCAATTTGAACCACTGAAAGACCTAACGTAACAGAGGAGGATGAGTTATGGGCTATCCCGAGACTAATATTCCCCCTAGCAGGGCCTGGACACCACTGGCATGCCAAATCAAGGCGTTTACCGTAAAGTTTTCTTTGCAAACCTGTAATGGTTGCTTTGGCTCAGACTCCCCTGAGAACCATCAAACAATAGGCGGAAAGATAGGTGGGCCTGGGTGGAAAAATCACACAGAAAAATGGCTCTCTTATTGGACACCATTATTCCCAACATTGAGGCCCTATCAGAGATAGTGAAGTCTGGAGATCTTGCTGCGTCTTTAGATGAGGTTGAAATGATCAATGATTCTACAACCACAAAGCTGGAAGAGATGTTTTGGACATTGTGTACCAGGGGTCGTGGGAGAGCGCCAAGGCAATCTTGGGTAAACAACGATTGCCTGGTGGTCAAAAAGGCATAAATAGAAGCCATAAAAACAAAGTGCAATACCACAGTAAAAGCAGCCAGACAATCTTACAAATCCAGTATTGCAGCTGCCAAATCCTCGTGGGAAATAGATCAGTGGGACAGCTTGAAATCAGCTCTGGAATCTAAAGACATGAAATCATTCAGGGGCATTGTAACCACTGGTAGTAACAAAGGCCAATCGGCCCTCGAGCCAAATATTGCGGCTGACTGTTGGAGAGAGTACTTTTTAGCCCTCTACGCCTCAGTATATGATACAGAGAGAAGTCAGACTCTAGAAACCCCGACTCCCATGGGGTCTGAGATAGCAACTCCTGAGATATCCCTGACAGAAGTCCGTAAAGCCCTAAATAAAATAGTACCTGGCAAGGCAGCTTGCTTGGACAAGCTTATAGGGGATCTCTATCGGGCTGAACCTAAGATCTGGGGCCCTTACTTTTGGGTGATCTTCAACGCCATCTTGCAGTGAATAGCTTTTCCCACAACTTAGTTAGGTGCTGAGATCATCCCGGTATACAAGAATGGAACTTCTCTGTCACCGGCAAATTATAGACTGATCAGCTTGACCGATGTCTCACAGAAAATCTTTGCCAGGATCTTTTTAGATCATCTGCAATCTTGGCTGGAAGAACAAAATATCCTTACCCCCTTGCAGGCTAGTTTTAGGGAAAAAACATCAACAATTGATCAGATTTTCAGGCTCCAGCTTCTTTTTTGGGTCTTTGTTGACCTGAAGAGTGCTTTTGACTTGGTACCCAGAGATGCTTTATGGAGGGTCTTAAGCAAGCCGGGACTTCCCCCTTACCTTTAAAATATACAGAGAAGGCTACATACTGGAAATTAGGATAAATGGGGAACTAACGCAGCCCATCCCTGTAAATAGGGGAGTTAGACAGGGATGTGTGATTGCCCCCACCTTGTTCTGCATATACCTCAATGGTTTGATTGATGCGCTGAGTTTGCAAGGACACAGACGCTCCTTAAACTGTGCAAAAGCGATTTCCTGACATTATGTTTGCAGACAAACCCCTCCTCCTCTCTAAGCCCACAATAGGTATTCAAAGCATTTTAGATGGGTTTTGTGAGTATTGTAGGACCAGGGGATTAGAGATCAATTTGTTAACAAAACAAAATGTATGATCTTGTTAACAAAACAAAATGTATGATCTTCAACCCTAGCAAATCAAAACGCCCTAACCCGCACATGACCGGTATCCCTCTGGAACAGGTCTCAGTATTCGATTACTTGGGTCTAACTGTTACTGAAAATATGACCTGGCGGGCTCAAATTAGCAAGTCTATTCTCAAACTGACACAAACTACAGGTGGCCTGGCTAAGTTCATCAGAAAAACATTACACAAACCAGTGAGTCCAGTCATGAAGATATATAAAACCCAGGTTAGGAGTGCTGCCCCATATGGGTCTGAACTCTGGGGGCACTCTAACCATAGGCCTCTGGTCATCACAGAGAACGACTTCCTTAGACAACTATTCGGATTACTGATAAGCTCCCCCTTGGTTCTACTGCATATGGACCTATGGGGTGGAACCTATTGTTGAGGAAATTGGCTGCAGGCCTTTACCCTTTTGATGGAACCTCTGGGTAACACCTGAACTGTCAGAGTATAGATTAGAGCTACTGTAAATCCTGAGACTCCCCAGCTCAGGAAAGTTGCCTTAGCTTCTATTTATCAGGGAGGGCCTTTATGAAATCGGCCTAAAAGAACTATGGGACAACCCTGACATAGCTTGTATGAGAACATCACGTAAAGTATTAAGCACTAGCTACTAGGGCACTTTTGCCACAAAACTCCATGCAGATCCTGCTCACGGCTCCCTTACATCACTCTTCCTGGAAGTAAAACACACTTGAAGGTTGGAGGCATGTCTTGGCGTAAGACGCCCAGCATCAGCCAGAAAATTATATGTACAGTTTCATCACGGATGTCTCCTCCTGCGTGCTTTTACATGCAAATGGTCGGGTGGTAATCCAAGTGGGTGTCCAGCCTGAAACATGTGCGCCAAGTCAGAGCTTCATGTGTTCATTTTTTGCCCTGGATACCACTTAAGGAGATAAAGATGCTTGGTCCATTTATTTAAAACCCTAGGCACAACCCATTGCATGGGAGCATTTAGAATTTTAAAATACAACACCCATTCCGATATAGTCTTCGCGGTTTCAGGTTTTTTAAACTCCATGTGGTGGGTTAGGAGAAACGTACTCAATATGCCAAACCAAGGACCCAATTGTGACTGACTTTCCTACCATAATTTTAACCTAAAAAGTATTACCTCAGATGAATTGTTTTATCGCTTTTTTAAAAACCTTTTTTAATCATGTTTAACCTGTTTGTACATATATGTGCTTGTAATTTTATGGTTAATAACCAACATAAATAAATATTGGACTGGACTGGTATAATAGCAGGAAGGATTTCAAATGCTTGTTATTGCCTGTTGACAAAATCGAGAGTCAGAGTTGCATATTATTAGAATTAGAGTGTTTCAATGTCTTACTTTGCAAGCAGGCTGCATGGAGCTAGTCGAGATAACGCAGGACCCGAAGCATCCTGTGGAAGGGGAGAGCCTCTTGTGATGGAAAAATAGGGATCAGGTATTCTTAATTGTACTAATTGTCTACTGGAAAGGAAGGAGTTAAACCACTGCAGGCAATGGTAGATGTAGCCACTGCAAACTGATCACTGAATAACTGGACAGCGGTTGCCTGTGCACTGCAGTAAGGTCTGAAACATTGATTGGAGTAGTTTGTGATGTAGATTTGAAGTTGACTTACTATTGTACTTTCTGTTACAACAAGTTTACAGATCATTCTACAAGATTTACGTTCATGAATCACATCTTGAATGCGCACTGACATGAAAATGAAAGGCACTCTTTGGGTAGCTTGCACTAAAATTACATAACAGAAGGTAGGATACAAGATTCTCAAACTACTACAGAAGCATTAACATCCCATTAGCAAGTAAGCATGTGCAGCTGAAAAAATGTGTTCAAAGTAAGTATATCCTCCATAACACCATGAAATCAAAGCACATTGGGTCTTTTCTAGGGATGACACTTATTACCTTCAATGAAGATATTCGAGCAATAGCAAATAGCTTTCCTGACTTTCAAGCACAAACAGCTCAGTAGTAAACATGTCATGTCTGATCTTTCCATTACGTCCGGTATGGCAGAATCCACCGGGGCCTGAATCTTTTGTCTTCCGAATATATTCGGGGTGAGGCATGTTACCATACATGAACCAGAGACCACCAAAGTGCCATAGAGGAGGAAGTCAGGTGGGCTTAGGCATAAAAATGCCCCCCAGAATGCCTACCACAACCAGGAAGTAACTTTGGGGTGGGCGTACCTATGGAAATGCTGCCCCAAACTCCTCCACCCTGATAAGAGGTTCAAAACATCCCACTTGCTTTCAAGGAAACCAGATTAAGTAAGATCCAAGCTAAATGGAACTCATTCATCTGGGCTTCAAAGGGCATAAGGATTGCATGGAAGAAGCTCGGGAGAAGGAAAGGCAAAGGAGGGCTATGTGCTCCAGATCTGAGAATATATGCCTGGTCACTATTAATTAAGGCGGGAATAAGGCTATTTGATTCCCCAGCAGGGACGGAAACAGACTTTATGTTTCAGACTATGGTATCTGAGATCCAGGGAGGCACTCAAGGATTTTTGTTTAAGTTTGGTGACTCGCGTTTTTTTAAGAAGGTGCGTTTAAAGGTCCTTAGAGATATGGCATATGTGTGGGCCAGAGTAAGAAGGGTGCTAAATATCTCATATTATTCTGCGATGGCTCCAATTTGGGACTCACCAGGTGCTCCAGAGTGGACTAAAGATTCATTGACCATTCCATTTCGGATAGCAAATATTAAATCTTGGGGCCAATTAATGCCGGAAGGGGCCCTCTTGAGCTGAGAGGAGATTTCTAATCTTACGGATAATAACCTAAATTTAAATATCTACAAATCAGAAGTTGGACCCAGGCCATGACAGTGGTAATCGGCACTACTTCAGCTCTGGAGAAACTCTTATTGAAGAAAACAAGAAAAATAAAAACATCAGTGCTTTACTGGACAATTCTGGAAGGAGAAGATGGAGAGTTTTGTCTTCCGGTATAACTTTGGAGGGATCAAGTTCCGGATGTTGACTTGCAGAACTTATGGCAAGTATCCTTTGACTTACTACATGTTACAGTATCACCTGCCAATTTAAAGCAAAATCATTTGTTTTCTCTCCATAGAGTATATTGGTCTCCGGCCAAGTTGGCTAAATTTTCTAAGGGGCCTATTCCATGCTGTCCAAAGTGTAACCAGGAAAAGGCAGACGACCTTCAAATGTGTTTAACTTGCCCAGCGCTAATGAATTTTTGGTCTGAAATAGAAGAAGGTATGAAAGTGCTCTTCAATTATGATATACAGGTTAGTGTATCATTAGTTTTCTTTGGAATTGTTTCTAATTATGAGGAATTTCCTCAAGACATTAACAAATTATCTCTTTATTTAATTATTCTAGCTCGTAGAGAAATATGTAAACTTTGGGTGAGTGCTACTGCACCGCTATATCTAGATTGGATCAGAGCAATCAGGCATACACTCCGATTGGATAAGGTAGCTTGGAAGAGAAGGAAGCATTTTTGGATTCCATGTATTAATTGGCTGGATAGGTTGTGAACGGTTTTGTCCAATGATTATGCCTTTTTCCAGAGTGGGTCACCCTAAGATCAGTTCAAGGGCCTGGAAAGTTGGAAGAACTGAATTGAATCTACACTTTGCAGGACCGTGAGGTACGCATTGGGTGTCTGCAGAAAGAGCATCCATAAAGATCTTCAGAGCTTAAGCAGGGGTCCCCCTGCTACAGTGCAGGGGGTGGCTGGAACAACTTACTCGGAGAATATCTTTTTTGGCGTATGAGGACAAAAAAAAAAAAGAGGTGCAGGGCAAAAGGAAAACAGAGGCAGTGTTTGCGGGGTCCGGGAATGCATCGCTAAGCCCCAGCCTACTAACTTGTTGTGCTGTAATAGATATGGACAAGCTCATTTAAGGGTTTTTTTCACAGCACTGAGAACTGAATTGATATATGAGGCTTTACAGGTAACAAGAAAACAGAAGTTGAATTCTCCAAGGGAAATTACTAATATTTTTACCCAAATTTTGGATGTTAGATATGTAGGTAAATTCCAAATACCGAAATCTTAATACCGAATTTTACCGATTCGGTATTAAGAATTCGGTATTTCCGATGTACGTAAAAATTCGGTAATATTTACAGAATCAGTAAAAATCGGAAAAAAATCACTGAATCCTCAATACCGATCAGTATTTCTGAATCTGTATTACCGATTCGGTAAATATTACCGAATCGGTAAATACTAATCGGAAATTCAAAACACCAGCAATTGAGGAATCAGCCAATCCTGTGCTTCCACCACCCCTCCCAACCAGGAAGTACCCACACCAATGCAGGTGCACTCGATCAGAACCTTCTGGAGAGGCTGGAAGAACAGAGGAGAACAAATGAGCCACTGGGTGAACTTTTCCTGAAAAACATGCACAATGGCTAGCCAGGACACAGAAAGAGAAGGAGGTGAAAGGAAGAGGAAGCTGAAATTCAGCAAAATGGCGCTGCAGGTGCTGGTTGAGGAGGAGGTAAAACAACTTACCAAGTTGTTTGGGAAGCAGTCCCTGCAAGTGGCTGATTCAGAAAAAAGGGAGATCTGGCTGGGAATTCAGGCACAGGTGAATGCCATAGGAGTGACCCCCCGGCACATTGAAGTGCTTAAGAAAAGGTGGTATGACATCAAGAGCATCACAAAAAGAAGATGGCAGAGAACAAAAAACAAGCCAGCCAGACAGGAGGAGGAAGGAACAGGGCACCTGCCCTGACTGCACTTGAGCAGCTTGTGGAGTCCACCATAGAGCTAGAAACTGTCTGTGGAATCGGGGATGCAGATATCTCAGCCAGAGCTGATACCAAATAAGGTAAGAAGCCTGCACAGCAATGTGCACCCCTTCCCTATCCCAATTCCACAATTAGGCTTTGTGAATCCCACTCCAGTACAGGTTTTTGTAAAGACCAGCAATGCATTATGGGAGATGTAGTCAGTGAAACACCTATCATGACAGTAATCACACTGAACAACAAGGCATGTGACACACATCAGTGATAAGTAAGCAGAGGACATTGAGATAGTGTGCCAGAAATGTACATTTATTATAGCTATGCAGGACTGCCGGACTACTGAGCTAATGTACAATTTCTGTCGACAGGCGAGACATCGCGCAGTTCTTCTCAAGACAAGGCAGGAAGGGCACACCGGAAGTAAAGAGCAGAGGAGGCCGGTGCAAGTGCAGGGCACACCACACCACCACCACCGGCCTCACCACCACTGCCAGCGTCACCACTACTGCTAGCATCACCAGCAGCAACACCACCTGAAGTGGTTAGACCCAGGAGGCATGCTGTTGCCACACTCCAGGAGATGGGGTTGTCCTTAGAAGACCCCGGGGGTGAAATATCTGCTGTGCCAGTGGATAGCAGTAATGCTGGGTCACAGTCCAAATCAGAGAGAGCAGACACAGGTGCCAGACGCCGCAGGGATTGGGAACCCAGTCCACCATTTCAGGGGGATGATCATGGTGTCTTCGCAGGGCTGGAGGCAAATATTGTCAAGGTGCAGCGCCTACAAGGGAAGGCAATTCAGTCGGTACAGCGGCAAATGAAACACCTCAACAACAACATGGTGAACATTGAGAAGGGCATCAGCACTATGACCTTCACACTGGCTGAGGGCATGAGGGAGGTGTCTGAGGATGTGAGGGACATGTCCCAGTCAGTCATGCTGCTGTGCAGCAAACTTGATGAGGACAGGATGGCACGGCGCAGGGAGAGGCTGTTGTACCAAAAATTCTATAATGGAGCCATACTCACCAATAGCCCACAAACCTTATTTACAAGTAACGAGTCAGTCGGCAATGGAGAAGGTTCAATCGTTTATTTTGCAAAATAGGCCCTACGCAGTGGAGTCTCAGTCTACACAACCCTCGGAGGTGCGCAGAGAAGACTGACGACTACAAGCAATACAAAGCATATATACTTTTCGCACACAATATGATATCACCTAACATGGAAAAGTACTACTTGTCAGAGAGCCAGCAGGAAAACCCATATACGGCATAATAGATTGCTAGTAGCTGAGGCTAAGCTATTCCGGGGGCAGGTCAGTAAGGTGCCTCCCTTTCTATCTGGGAATGGGGATTGACAGGGACGGGGCCTGCAAGAATGTGCGCATCCTACAAGAAGAACAGATGTGACAAACTAACGATCTATGTTGAGCCTGGGCCACTATCCTAGGTTTCCATGCAGAGGTACATCACGTGTTTTCACAAAAGCCTAAGTGAACATGGGGAAACGAAACAAAGATGGCGTCGGTTATACCAGTAGGCCTGACCGAGCATAAAAATGAATATCTCCCACGTCTACATGTCTGGGATTACCTCCAACACTACAATAGTATATTTATATTAGACACATCAGGCCAACATCACCTATATCGAATTTATATCTCATCAAGGCAGAAAATTGAAAACCATACTAAAGCAGTGAACCGCCTCTCAAAAGCCACTTCTCTGCTTTGCAGGCACTCCGTGACCATGCAGGAAGGGATGGCGCACTGCAGCCATGATGTCTCTAGGGGCTTTGTGAAGGTAATGACTGCACTTGAAGTGCTGCTCAAAAGTCAGGCTGCCAATACTGATGCAGTGGTTTTGAGGAAGAGTGAGGCGACGACCAGTCACAGTAGCATCACGCCCCCTGTGATTGAGACCCGGAGGAGCAGTAGACGGCATGGGACTCGGACTGGATCCACAGCCAGTGAGGACAGTGTGCTGATGGCATCCAGCAGTGTTGTGCGTAGCCGCAGACGCTAATGCAGCCCACACTTCCTGAA
Source organism: Lissotriton vulgaris (assembly GCF_964263255.1). Taxonomy (NCBI): domain Eukaryota; kingdom Metazoa; phylum Chordata; class Amphibia; order Caudata; family Salamandridae; genus Lissotriton; species Lissotriton vulgaris. The sequence goes on from NC_141695.1 coordinate 1,313,251,013, forward strand.
CAGAATTGGGTGAAGTAATCCATGACTTCCTATCAGGGTTGTCACAAGTTTGACTGGCACGTTTTGCCCTTTGTGTAGTGGCGTAGTGCCCAGAAATTAAAACTACGTAATTTACATACAACAACCGGCTGTGTCTCCTTACTCACTCGGAAATAGTTGTGTGTGATCTCTGCTCGTCTTTGTCTCCCATCTGCTGCTGGCGCCACTCCTGCTGCATTGGGCTCTGGCTCAGAAAATTCATCATCATCATTCTGAGTCAGTCAGTTCAACTTCTGTACCTTTCTTAGTGGCAAGGTTGTGCAGCGTAGCACAAGTTGCAATGATTTTGCAGCAGATGATGGGTGTTTACTGACGTGCGCCTCCGCTTTTGTGGAGGCAGCGGAACCTGCTTTTCAAGAGTCCAAACGTGCGCTCCACAACGTTGCATGTTGATTTGTGTGACACATTGTATCGTCTCTCACTCGGGGTTGATGGGTTTAGGCAGAGAGTGAGGATAAATGACCGCAGAGCATAGGCGCTATTACCTAGGTGAGAAAGGGACTGCCATTAATTACATGCACCAACACTTTCATCATCAGTATCCATCAGGGTGTGTCACAGTGATTTACCTAGGAGGTATCCTTCTCCAAATTCTCCCGCAGCCAGGTGTGTGTAGATCCCACTGTTCTAGAAGATGATTGAGTTGTGGGTGCTCCCTGGAAATTTCCCCGCGTTGTCGGGGATTATGTTGGCAGCATCGCAGATTACCTACACATTTATGGAGTGGGTGGATTTTCCGTTTCTGTAGATATACTCAGTGGCTGCAGGTGGGCAGATTGGAATGTGTGTCCCATCAATGCACCCTATGACATGCAGGAACTGTGCCATTTGGTAAAAGTCTGTCTTGGTTCTCAGCAGTTTCGCCTGTGTGTTTGGGAAGCTTATGTAGTTATGCATTATCTGCATCATGGCATCCAGGAACTTGTTAAAGAAACGGGACAGGCAACTCTGTGACACCCCACCTACCGCAGCTATCACCCCCTGGTAACTGCCAGATGCAAGTAGGTGTAGGCTACAGAGCACCTGCACATGTGGTTGTATGGCGTGCACCCTTGGTGTTGGATGCTCTAGGAGTGGGTGTAGGTCCCTTATCAGGTCCAGGATGGTTTGGGGGTGTAGCATGTACCTTTCATGGATCTCAGCCTCAGTCAGTTGGAAGAGTGTGATGCGCTGTCTGTAAACGTGCTCCTCCCATCTCCAGATCCTCACTCCTGCTGCCTGTAGCCGTAGCCGCCTTGCAATTACATAGAAGGCCGCCATAATGATCACACTGTTGCATTTTGGGACTGTTTAAATACATTGCACCTGATTACCACCTGCTTTCAGTCAGTGTTAATTACGACTCCTAAATACCGAATTATTTGCAATTCGGTATTACAGATTTTTCCTTCATCTCTTTTCTCATTTTTACCATTTCTTATTTACTGAATTGGTATTTTGGGTGTTCAGTAATTCTGATTCGGTAAATTAGAAATTGGTAACAAGGAATCGGTATTTACCAATTCCTTATCACCGATTCCTTCCCTACATCGCGTATGCCTATTTACCGGTCGGTAACGGTGAAATTTACCAAATTTCACCATTACCGACCGGTATTGGGCCACCTACTTAGTCCCCAATAATGCACAGCACTTAACTCGTGTGAGTCATAAAAACCCAGAGTAGATCGTCTTCAAAGACACTGTGGTTTTGGACAGTCTTGCTTCCAGTTGCGCCTTCTAGTGAGATGGAGACCTCTGGTTATCACATTAGTATTGACACAAAAAGATAACATTTGCAGGTTGTTCTCATTGAAGCCATGTGTAGAGCAATAGCATAAGTTACTTAGGAGGTGATTCATAAATGGGTAGATGGCCCATCGTTGTGCCAGAGGGATGGATTAAATTACCCTGTCCTCCTGGTGGAGGGACCACTGGCCACATGTATAAATGACTGTCAACAGGTGGTCAATTAGACTGCATTGGCAGTAACCACTGTCAAGGCTGTTCCTGCCTCTGCATTTTGATGTTTAAACAGTTTTCTTTTTATTTTTCTAAAAGAATATCCCAAAGCAGGATGATTCATGACAAGTAGGACACGGCAAAGTACATCATCCACACAGTAACCTGTAACAAGATTCTTTCTGGTGCATTTTTTTTACCTCAGATGCCTAAATGCCCTCCCATCTCACATTTCTCTTTTAACAACTAAAGAGTTCCAAAGTTCATGATCGCACACTCTTGCCAACTGTTGTTCGCTCGCCACATGTGAGGGCGCAGTAGGTTGAAGGCAACTGTGGCTCCACTATATACTTCCGGGGCAGTAGGGGGTCAAAGTGGAGCCTCATTGTGACATATTAGTGTGCTGCAGCAATACTACAACTTTCTCTGGATCTATTGTGGTGCCTGGGCTATATTTGAATGTGAGGAAGGAATCTGCAGTCGGAGTATCCATCAGAAAGAGTGTCAACGTTAATTTGTTCTTTCAGCGCACCGCTGATGGTTCATTGTCCTAGGTTGTAATGTGTCTGTTTGATTTTCTCTTAGAAGCATGCATTGCTCGCCATTCAAAGATGTTTTGAGATGGCTTATAGGATGTTTTTATTTGATTGTGGTTAGATTTTCATGCTAAATTCTTTTACATAGAAATTGACATTAGTGATGTGTTCGATAATAATTTCTGGGGCCTGGCTGAGGTGGCCCCCTAGAACCTATTGACTAATTCGTTGGGAACTTTTTCCGAAACTTCTTTGGACATTTTTAGATGGTGTGATATGGGTTCACATGTTTTATATTCAAAGGGTAGAGGGCATGATAGGGTATGATAGGCCAAATTTGGTTCAGTATAGTGTTTTTCTGGCTTTGTGGGAGGTGAGTAGCAGCCGGTAAATGAAAGTTGAATTTCTACAAGTGACTATATATGTTGAAGGGACTCTTCATGCTTTTTTCCCCTTTTAATATTGAAGTTGCCATGTACGTAGTTTACTGTGGAGAACGTTTGTCTCTCCATGAAGTATTAAGTGAAGTGATTTGGGTAATCTACTCTGTTTTCTAGGTAAATGGTAGATTATTTTGAAGTATGTTCTTTTGGGTGGCAAGGTTCTGAGGCTGATTTTAAAGCATTTGAAGAAAATTCGAGTTTGTGAACTTTATGTTTTACCTCATATAAGATTTCTGTGGTATTGCTATGTTACCTCCAATTGGTTGTTTTTCTGTCAAATATGATGATGAAAAGTCTCCTGGTTTTGCTGGTTGATGATGCGCTGTGAAAAGTCAATTAAACTAGTTTGAGATATTCATACAATATCAAGGTTGTGAATGAGTAGCAGATCAGCAATGTCAGTAAATTAGTCATTTACAGATCCGGTGCTGTGGATCAAGCATTTGATTTAGAATTGTGGCAAGTTTTACTGGATACATGGGGGGCGCTAGAGGGCGCACTGCGGAATGGCCGCACTGTCGTGAGGCTCCCGCTGCCCGGAGCTATTATCCGCCTAGGAATCCTGATTACCATCGCTGCGCCCTGAACTGACCCCACGGTTCGGTTGGGATATCGGCTGTCCACCCACGGTCCAAATCCTGAGCCATTCGGAGGTTGCTGGCCGAAGCTACGAGGGCCCCAAGTTTCTCCGACTCGCGCTCTGGAAGTCTGATGCCCTCTTGCCCGGCGTCACTGTTCATGCCAGTCCGGGGCCCTGCACGTGGGGTGTAGGCCTAGCTCCGCCCTTCGCCGCCAGGTTCGGTTGCTGGCCGGGCGAGACGCTTGGCTCTCTCCTGTTGTCGGACTTATCTCTCGGCTCTCCCATCTGCCTGCCCAGATACCATCGCCCACGGAGGTACAACGGATTTAATACTTGGATTTTGAGGGTTTGCCCCCCTTGGGCTGGGAACGGCGACGGCCTTTACTCATCGGTGGGAGTGGCGGGGCGTGCTGGCCTGCTCGTGCCCCCACGATTCGAGCTGCTTACTGCTTGGCCGGGTCCCTTGGCTGACCTGTATCCTGATTCCCATTTGCCTCGTTTCCCTTCTGTACCACCGTTATGGGGAAGCCGGACACTAACAGTCCAAACTGTCCTTTGACTCTGGAGGGGCCAGGCGTGGGACGCGTTCGCTCCAGGAAGCTGGGGCTTCGCGGTCCCCCCCCCCGAATGTCGCTGAGAGTGCCCCGCACCCACCTCCGCCGGACTTCGCCCAAATGATGCAGGAGATGAGGCAGGGGTTCGCCACTATAGTGGACAAAGTGGACAAGATATCGTCGCGCATGGATGCGGTCGTTCAGAAATTGGACGTGCATGAGGAGCGCTTGACGGCGGCAGAACAGCGCATTTCGGACCATGATGACACGGCGGTCACCCATACCACCCAGCTGGCGAGAATGGACAACATCTTGCGTGTTATTGCCGCCAAGAACGAGGAGTTGGAGGCGAGGAGTAGGCGCAACAACGTGCGCATAGTAGGTGTGCCGGAGTCCACGAATGTGGGCAAAATGGAGACTTATGTGGAGAGGCTGCTGGTGGGCACCATTGGGACGGAAGTTTTCTCGTCCCAGTTCATCGTCGAGAGAGCGCATCGGACGCTGGGACCTCGTCCGGCCTCTGGGGCTGCACCGCGTCCCATCATTGCGCGCCTCTTGAACTATCATGATCGAGATGCTGCTCTTCAGGCTGCCCGCACTAACAGAGCTCTCTCCTTCGAAGGGGTGTCTTTCACCATGTACCCCGACTTCACACCGATGGTGCAGGACCAGCGTCGGAAGTTCTTGGGGGTGAAAAGGAAGCTTCGGGACCTTCAAGTGGACTACGCCTTGCTTTATCCGGCTAAACTTAGAGTGACGCATCAGTCTAAACAACATTTTTTCACCAACCCACAACACGCTGAGGACTTTGCGAAGCGCCTCCAGCGCGAGCGCGCTGCTGCGGATCGTGGTGACGATCGGGATCCGGAGGGTGAACAATCGGCTGCTGAGGAGGAGGTCGCCTGATTCTGGAGACTTTGGACTTTGTCTATATCTTTTTTCCGGTTTTTGTAGTATTGTGGACGTGTAACTTTTGTATTGAGACCTGTTGGCTGCCTTCTCAGTATTTGCGGCCTAGCTGTTGTCCGTTCTTGATTTTTTTTTTGTTTTGTGCTATGCGTGGGTTGTGCCTGTATTACGATGAGTGAGTGCGTTTCTTTTTGTTGTTTACGTGGGGTTGGGATGGCACCGCAGGATGGTGTTATGGGATGTCGCGCTCTGGGCACCCACCCCCCCGCGCTGCGCCTGGGGCCGCCTGATACTCGTTGGCGCGGACACTGGCGAGGCGTGAGGGAGTGGCGTCGTGCACCTCTGGAAGGTTCCCCGGAGGGTGTGCCCCATGTTTACCTTTTGTTTGGATTCTAGTCCTATGTTGGTTGACTGGATGTGTGTTGAGGGATGGGGGGGGGGGGTATGTGGCCTGATAGTTGGGGTGGTGTCAGGTGGATGGATGGGGGGGGGTTGTTGCTGTCCATGTCTGTTTGCCTGGGACTTTTGGTTCGCTTTGGTAGCTGCTACTGTTGTTTGAGTGCACGGAAATGTCGTTGCGCCCGCTATCCGGGCTGTTCCACTTTCCTATCTTACGGGACGGGTTCTGGGTTCCGTGCTCTCGTCCATTTTGGGCCCGGGTGCGCTGGCCGCCATTTTAGGCTGCCACGTGCCGGGGCGCATTCTGTGTGCGCAGCACGTGTGCGAGATGTGGGCCGCGTGGAATGGCCTGGCGGCGTGTGGCGCGTAGTCTGTCCTGAGTGCTTGCTGCATGGATGGGTCGGTTGGGGGGGAGTTGTTGTGTTCTTGTTTGGTTGTTTTGGAGATGACTGGGAAATGTATGGAGTGGATGTGGAGGTCGGCCCGTGCCCTGGGGCGTGGACCTATCGTTGGCTGTTGCTGGTAGTTGGATGCCCTGTATTTGGTTATAGGGTCCTGTGGGGCCCTTTCGTTGTGTGATGTCAACTGCTGTTATAGATCAGATCTCAATTTTGGCCTGGAATGTACGGGGCCTTAATGATGCCAGGAAGTGTCACAATGTGATACAGTATTTGGACAGGCATGCTATTCATGTTGCTTTTCTCCAGGAGACGCATCTGCGCCCCGCTCCCTCCCCCACTTTCGGCGGAAGGTGGGCTGCGGCCAGGGGGTTTGCTTCATACTCTTCTTATGCTCGTGGGGTTGTCACCCTTGTTAAGAGGTCGCTTGCATTTCAGGAACTTGGATCTATGGGGGACACTGAGGGGCGCTATGTGCTGCTGTGGGGACGGCTTGGGCAGAACACTATACTGTTTGTTAATTGCTATGCTCCCAATGTTGATACGCCAATCTTTTTTGTCACTCTGTGGGGTCATGTTCTCGCTGTGGATGCTACTCACATTGTGTGGGGGGGTGACTTCAATTTTGCATTTCAGGCCCAGTTGGACAGATCTGAGGGTAGCCCTCAGTACAATGTACAGGCTAGGGATGTGCTGCGGGGGATAGTGGAGGAGGCTGGGATGGTTGACAGCTGGAGGTACACCCACCCTGCCACTAGGGAGGGCACCCATTACACCACACATGCTCGTTCATGGGCAAGACTGGACTATGTATTTCTCTCTAGAGGGTTGGTGGCGGGCCTGAGGGGGGCCACACATTTAGCTAGGACGTATTCAGACCACTGCCCGGTGAAGGTTGATTTGTCCGTCCCCGGGTTGCACAGGCCGCGCCCGCCTTGGCGTTTGTTTCCGAGTGCCTTGCTCGACCCGGTGTTCAAGGAGGAACTCGGTGTGGAGGTGGAGGCGTTCTTCCCTAGAAACAAGGGCTCTGTGGAGAGCATTGAGGTCATTTGGGAGGCATTCAAGGTCACGATCCGGGGTGTCACTATTTCTAAAAGTTGTGGTGTACTCCGTCTGATTGTTCGGACCCTCGAGAGGTTGGAGGCTGACTTGCGAGACTTGGAGCGCAGTATGCAGGTGACTTCGGACCCCGATCTTTTGGCACAATTCCGCACTAAGCTCTCCGAGTATGAGGAGGAGGCTGCTCGTGAGGCTAAGCACAGGGGGAAATACTGCGTAGGGGAGCGGCCCGGTAAGGTCCTCGCTGCTCTTACTAGACATCCTAGGCATGGGTCGGACGTGTTGGAATTGGTGTCTCCGGATGGCACTCGCTGTCGAGACACTTCGGAGATTCAGCGTACTTTTATTGAACACTATGCACACCTTTACACGACACAGCAGACGGGTGAGACTCGATACGGCGGATTCCTCGATGAGTTGGCGCTTTGTTGGCTATCGGATGGTCATCGGGAGTTCTTAGGCAGGCCCCTGGAGGTGGAGGAGGTCAGGAACGCCATCATGTCTCTTTCTAATGGGAAGGCCGCCGGGCTGGATGGCCTTCCTGCTGAATTTTATAAGTGTTATATTGACATCATGGCCCCTGTGCTCCGTGAGGTGTTCGAGGAGTCTCTGGAGGAGGGACGCCTACCGGGCTCCATGCGGGAGGTCGCCATCACGTCGCTGCTCAAGCCGGGTAAGGATCCACTGGATGTGGGCTCCTACAGGCCCCTCTCGTTGCTCAACTGCGATGTTAAAATTCTCGCGAAGGTCTTGGCGGTGAGATTAGCCGAACTCATGCCCGTTATCGTGTTGCCGGATCAGTCGGGATTTGTGCCCGGTCGCGCCACCTCTCACAATCTTCGCACTTTGTTTTCGCTTGTGTCGACCATCGATCCCACTGTCCCGGTTGCCGCTATCTTTCTCGATGCCACTAAGGCGTTTGATTCTGTCGAGTGGGGCTACCTTATTGATGTTCTTTGTCGGATGGGGTTCCCCAGGATTTTCATCTCTTGGGTTAAGCTTTTATATACTGATCCGATGGCGAGGGTAGTAGTGAATGGGGTGCTGTCCCCCTCGTTCCCTCTCACGAGAGGGACCCGACAGGGCTGCCCCCTCTCGCCCCTCTTGTTTGCTATCGCCATTGAGCCGCTAGCCTGCAGGATACGTCAGTTTCATCAGCAGAGCGCCTTTAATTGTCTTCAGCGGCAGGTCGGCATTTCTTTATACGCCGATGACGTCACACTCTATGTCAAGGACCCTGAGCACAACCTTAACTCGCTCCTGCGGGAGCTGGTCGCTTTTGGAGGTGTATCCGGGGTTCATATCAACTGGCGGAAATCTCAATTTTTCCCCCTCACGGCTGCGATGGCCAGGTTTCCCCTTGACTACCCTTTGGAATGGTGTGACTCGGAGTTGCGGTATCTCGGTATTGTTGTGTCCTTGGATAGGGGAGACGCGGTTCGGCTCAACTATGGTGTGGCCATTACTAAACTGGCGGATGATGTCACCAGATGGATGTCTTTACCCCTCTCCATGGCCGGCAGGGCGTCTCTTATCAAGATGGTGGTTCTGCCCCGCTTTCTTTATCTTTTTCAAAACCTCAAATATCATCCTGGTGCTTATTTCTTTCGTAGACTTCGCTCTGAGCTTCTGCGATTGTTCTGGGGGGGCAAGCAGCCGTGGGTGGCCTGGGCTACCCTTACGTTGCCTTACGCTGATGGCGGTTTCGACGTCCCTGATTTTGAACTCTATTATTTCAGCGCTCAGGCGCATTATGCCTATCATTGGATGCGCCCCACGCCATTCTTGCCCCAGATTGCTGCTGAGCATTGGGTCGCCCACCCGCTCCCACTGGAGGGGATGGTTTTGGGCAGGGTGTCAGATGTGGAAACGCCCCGCACGACGGTGACATGCACGGTGGATGCTTGGAAGCGGATGGCTCATTTGCTAGACGTTTCCTTTCTCTACTCGCCGGCCTTGCCTCTGGCTTATCATCCGGATCTGTCGCTGTTGTTGGAGACGGGGTTTCAGAGAATGTGCAAGCGGCTAGGTATCCTCACGTGGGGCGACTTGTTTCATGAAGGGGCCTTCCGTACGCAGGCTCATTTCTTCGGTTCGGCTGCTTGCTCCCCTCTAGACCTGTTCTACTTTGTCCGCCTGCGGCAGGGCATGCGTGCTCTGCTACCGGACTACCCTTCGGAGCCTGGGGTAACCCTCCCCCTCCATGTGCTGCTGGTCTCAGATGGTCGACACCTGGTGTCGAAGTTATACGGGGCTATTCGCCGACAGCGATCGGTCCCGACCAATCGGGTGCGCGAGCAGTGGGTTGCCGAATTGGGTGCTCCTATTACAGACGAGCAGTGGAAATACTGTTGCGGGCTCACGGCCAATGTCTCTTCTAGTTGTCGCCTTAAAATTATCCATTATAAGTTTGTTCAGAGGTACTACTATACCCCGGCGAGGAAACTGCGGTTTCATTTGGCGGAGGATGATAGGTGTGCTAGGTGTCGAGCGGAAGGCGCTGATTTTTTGCATTTGGCTTGGAGCTGTGCGGGGGTTTTGGAATATTGGACTCAGGTTCATGAAGCCCTGCAGGTTATGGCGGAGGATGGGGTGGCGTTTGACCCCTTGGTGATGTTACTTGGCTTTTCTAAGGACGTACCTGCCTCTCACCGTAGATTTGTTGACGTGGCCTTGTTGTTGGCTAAGCGTAGGGTTGCTTGTTGCTGGGGTCGTGGTAGGGTGCCGCGCTTTCAAGACTGGGTGACTGACCTCATTTACTGTCAGGATCAGTACAACATTTATTCTGACTTGATGCCTGTTCGATGCAGACCAAAGGATTTTTGGAGTCCGCTCCAGGTGTACCTCCTGACCAGGGCGGTGCGGGACTCTGATTCTGAACTTGAGGACCGTGAGGGGATAGGCTGATGACGACGTGATGGGCTGGGATTTTACACGACACCTGCTGTTCTTTCGATATCGGGGGGGGGGCTGACTGTTTCCTTTTCCTGTGAGCTATAGGGGGGTGGGAGTCTCCCCTCGGACAGGTAGTTTATCGGGAATCCAGATTGTATCCCTATACGGCACCCTTCTATCCAGTGATCCTCATACTTGTGTCCCCTCTGGCTCATGTGTTCTCCGCTAATGTACTGTATTCATATTGCATTGTCTTATTGGCTCGCCTGCCCATGCTGGATCATTGTATTTTACTGTCTTTTGCACATTTCGATGGTGCTCCTTGTATTGACTGATGCCCTGCCCTGTACTTCCTTGTGTCTCCTTCCTTATTTATTTTTTGTACGCTTTCTAGGCACTGACGTACCACTGTAATGGCCGAATGTGACTGTATGTTTTGAATGTACACTCCCCTTGTACCTGCTTGTCTCCAAATAAAGGTTTAAAAAAAAAAAAAAAAAAAAAAGTTTTACTGGATACATAGACGGTGAATTAGATCCTGTTAGGTGGTCCTCCATTAGTCTGTGGCAACACTAACTTCTTCTAACCTGGGAATTTAGAGGTCCCCTCCAAAATTGGTGGGTATCACCGTGTAACATTTGACAAATATTTATTGCTGATCAGCCTGCCATTTCATAGTGGATGTTTTTTTTGTATCACAGAAAAAAACAAGTAAAGGCTACATTTCTAATATAAAATCATATTATCACCCATACAATATTGTGCATAATATGACACCGGGGGGGCTTACAGTAAGGCCTTGTCCTTAGCTACCACACGTATCAATATTAGTCGACCTAAACCCCTACGCCTACCATATACTAGTTTCAACATCAAACCAATTTTCACACATAGAATATCACTTAACTTTTTTTGATGGTGAGATTTAAGTTTGCTTATTACACAGACGGAAGGGGGTCTAGGCAAATTCTCTCTACTCCGGCCTCCCCAATTACATAACTGTAACACACAGGGAGGAGTTGCGAATAATATTTTGAAGGTGGTACGTGCTCAGTGAAAAAATACTGCCCTCACTCACAAAATTGTGACAGGCTTCATCATTGGGTTTGCTTCAATACACCACCGCAGACCGAAGCCTGGGGTGGAGCAAAGGGAGGGGAAGACAATACAAACAGAAAAGGTATAACATCCAAATATATTTCTGGGATTACCGAAAGAGAAGTGCAGTGAAGGTTAAAACTAGTACGGTGGTGTCTCTGCTGAACAATTTATTCCTGGACCCACCGGCTAGGTCTAAAAACGCGAAGGATGGGGTGACAGGAAAGAATTAGGAGTTCCTTCACCCCTCCTTACTGCCAAAATGTTGACGTTTCTGCCATATTTCAAGTGTCCACAGTGTTGGTACTCTGCGAGACAATTGTTCAGTTACCGCCGTGAAGGTAACTGGGCTATTGCCTGGCAGAGCACCACCCTTGACAAAAGTTTGACTACAGGGGGGCTCTCCCATTTACTTGCCAGTTTTAGCATGATCACAAATAAACTCGATTAACCGATGTGAGTTACTGAGGGTGACCCTCCCTCTAGAAACCACAGGTTCCAGGGATACCTAAATGTAGGTACAGAGGGTAATACGTTATTGGGATCAGAAATACCCTGAGGAATGCAGGTGTGACCCAAAACTGGGAGTGTCCTGCTTTGCCCTGGAACTTGTAGAATAGCAAGGGGTATTTGGTGGTGTTGCCCATGGACTTAGCATGTTTTTCATGTCACCTTTCCTGACAAGAGGTGGGTGTGTTTATTTATCCCCCTAGCATGCTCGAAGGTAGAGATCTAGGTTTGCTACCGCCTCCTATAAATGGGGTTGTTTAATTGCTGCAACCTTGATCGGGGGGGGGACAAGGGGTTTGTACGCTCCTTTGCCAAGGAAAGTGTGGACTTTGGAATAACTAGTGGAAGGGGTGATCTTTACTCTCGAATATCCCACCCACCTCTAAGCAAGAGAGGTAGCTATTTGTTTCTCCACATTGCTGAATGGGAAAGGGTTGTTTGCTGGCCCCACCTTCATCATGAGCATTCTAAGTTTGGATTGCCCTGCCTTGCCCTAGGATTGGGCAGACCTTTGTAACACTGCTTTGGGCAAGGGTTGTGACATTTATTACCCGCTGCGTTTTAGGAAGGAGGGTTGTTTGTCTGCTCCTTCTTGTACTTTCAGGATCAAGTAAGAGCTTTGATAGTCAGCATCAACCAGTCTGCATTGCACATCAGTGTTTAGGTGTAGCTTGTGTTTGTTCCCACTAAAGGAGCCCAAAAGGACATCTAATACTGTGTGTCAGTAATTCTGTATGGAGTTAGACCATCTTTCCAGGTAAAGAGTTTTGACCTATTTTTGTCACTTTTTGTACCAGTGCTTTATAGCAAGGTACAATTTGCATCGATGTCCTTCTTAAATGCATGCACACATTGTTATGTTCTTTTTTCTAGTGTGTGGACATCCTACAGTTTCAAATCGAATTGTCGGAGGTGAAGATGCCCAGGAAGGGGCATGGCCCTGGCAGATCAGCTTAGAGGAAAATGGTAATCATATCTGTGGAGGGTCTCTCATAACCAACCAGTGGGTGGTCTCTGCGGCTCACTGCTTTTCTAGGTAAGTCTTTTCACTCTGGCAGTGTAATCATTCATTAGGTAATTGCACCATTAGGAGTCATTGGTGCAGTATTCCTATATATCATTCCACTCCACCTGAACATTAATGGCCCAGTGTTTTCACACACGTTTCTCCTGGACTGTGGGAACCCCAGACATGATTATACTGGCCAGCTAAAACCGCTGGTAAAAATGCTTTGGGCTTTGGCTGCACAGCAGCCAGGCGTCATTTCCCTGCCCCACCTGCCCTCCTTTTCAGGGAAGGAGATTACACCACACACTGGCTTTATCCACAACTGCCTCACAGAGAAGACCCCGCTCCCATTTACCAACTGCTCAGAGCGGGTGGTAAATGTGAGTGTTAAACCCTATTTAATTGGGAATGAAGTGCAGTTTAGTATTGCTGATTCCATGGAGTTACACTCATAATTGCACAATATTGGCGGGGTTTTACCACACAGTACTGGTAATTATAGGTGCGAGGTTTGCATCCCACCAGTATCATGCAACTCATAATGAAGTCTTCATATATTGTTATCAGAAGTTAAATTGAGGTTTCTTCATCATCAGGTTTTCACAAAAATCCATGAATTAAAGCAACAGTGGTTACTCATTTCGTACATAAAATCATAAAATAATAGCCTTTAAAAAATGCGAATTTAAAACATTTTCAAATTTTTCCTAAGTTTAAAAAAATGTATTCATGATTTTAAACCACCTGAGAATATACTGACTAAGTGCAATTGAGAGGGGCATGTTCCACCTACTATTTCTGCTGTATTGTGCAGTGTGTCCTACTCTCTCTATTAGTTATTAATCATACTACACTCTGTAAGCTATATCATTTCAAGGGGGAACAAAATTAGTTACTATGGTATAGCCTTTCCGGAAACTTGTGGCCCCTTTTCTTTTTAGGTCGAGCATTCGAGACCTCTTGTATACTTTAGTATATCTCTTGCTTACTTGAATATGTGGACACGAGTCGGACGCGCGCTTTTTCAGTGTCAGATTTGTCCTTGTGAGCGCGCGTTTGCTGCTGGCTGTTTGCTGTGAATGTGTGCGAGCGCTTTCGCTTTCGGTTATGTCCTTTCCCTCACCCGTAGCTGTTAAAACACTCTGCCCCTGGCCCACATCAACCACATCGTTTTAGTAATTGCTGATGTTGCTCCAGACGTACTTCAAAGACCCTCTTCTGTATTTGGGCATTCTTCCCCGTGGTTACCGACTCTTGTTTTAATCTTGTGTGTGCATGCTTCCTGGATTGTCTAGTTAATTCTGACGTCCAAAGAAGTGGGAACGGGGACTTTCAATATTACCGGGTTAAAATATTGTGTTTTGAGTCCTAAGGCATGACGTTTCAGAGTTGGAATCGGTTAACAGAGTTATCGCTCAATTTTAAGGTTTGAAATATTAGTCATACATGTGGTTGATTGGATGTTTAGAATTGGTGTGTAGAGTGTTAATGTCATTTGCTGGTCTGCAGGGTGGGCTTCGTGCTTTTGCCCCACACACCAGCGTTCCACACCCCCATGCTGCCTGCACCTATCGCCCCTCATTTAATGCCTGCCGGCTCCTGCCCACGCTGCTGCCACCATGCGACATCTGTCGCTCACGTGCCAACCCGTGCCTCCTGGCCCAGGTCGGCACAGGTGACTAGAAGTACATTTTCACTTTCATATTCCTGCTCTAATTTTGTGGCAGGGGACTAGTGTCGCTGGATCACCTTCCTGTGAGGTGGAAAGTGGCGCCTTTCAGTCTGGCTGCTGAAATGTGAAGAGGAGAGCAGGGGTCGTGTGTTTAGAAACGCACACAGCACATAAGTCCAAGTGGGCTTGTCCACTAGCAGTCTTTCTCCCTTTCATTACAGCTACTGTATTTTTTTAATGCACAACGGTATTTACATTTTAAATCTACATTCACGTGTTGCTTATGTTCCTGGGTTTTATTTTCACCGTTTGTTGAATTGTGTACTAGAGATAGCAACTACACTCCATCCTGCCTGCCTTTCCAATGCACCACCACATGACTCAGGGACACCACCACATCACTCAGGGACACCACCACATCACTCAGGGACACCATTACATCACTCAGGGACACCATCACATCACTCAGGGACACCACCACATCACTCAGGGACACCACCACATCACTCAGGGACACCACCACATCACTCAGGGACACCACCACATCACTCAGGGACACCACCACATCACTCGGGGACACCACCAAATCACTCGGGGAAACCACCACATCACTTAGGGACACCACCACATCACCCAGGGGCACCACCACATCACTCAGGGACACTACCACATCACTCTGGGACACCACCACATCACTCAGGGACTCCACCACATCACTCAGGAACACCACCACATCACTCAGGAACACCAGCACATCACTCAGGAACACCACCACATCACTCAGGAACACCACCACATCACTCTGGGGGCACCACCACATCACTCTGGGGCCCCACCACATCACTCTGGGGCACCACCACATCACTCTGGGGCACCACCACATTACTCAGGGACACTATCACATCACTCAGGAACCCCGCCACATCACTCGGGAACACCACCACATCACTAAGGAACACCACCACATCACTCATGGACACCACCACATCACTCAAGGGCACCACCACATCAATCAGGGGCACCACCACATCACTCATGGACACCACCACATCACTCAAGGGCACCACCACCTCAATCAGGGGCACCACCATATCACTCAGGGACACCACCACATCACTCAGGGACAACACCACATCACCCGGGGACACCACCGCATCACTCAGGGACACCACCACATCACTCAGGGACACCACCACATCACTCAGGAACACCACCACATCACTCAGGGGCACCACCACATCACTCAGGGACACCACCACATCACTCGTTATTTACCTGAATTAGGTGAAGGGAGATTACATCATACAAGGAATTTAAAGTACAATGTGCTATTTGTAAACTCGTCTCATAACTTTACAGTTACTGAGCTCTTATTTTTCACTTTGTTCTAGTACTCCTATGTAAATAAGCTAGCACGACTCTTATTTTGATTATCTCTCCTTCTGAACAATCATTGCTCAATTGATACAATGATAATATGGTATGGAGCAAAAGACCCTTACTATGCACATTTAGCTAGCTTACCCACTACAATACCAACAAACTTTAAAATTGTTCCAGTAAATCATACATCTTCACCAAGCAAACCTGCTATTTCTGCTTAATGGCATGTACGAACAGCATATTGATTGAAGTTCGGATTTAGCAGGCTTTTACATTCAGCTATTAAAGCTGGGCTGCTAAAAACTATGTGACAAATGTCTTCTCTACCGTAATTACAGAGGCGACATGCTGTTGTCTTACTCAGTCTTTTCCACGCTGGAAGGTGACTACGAAATTGGAGATAGGCAAGTCAGAGTCTTAGGAGCTTTAGCTTCCTTTCAGACCCCCCAGTTAATTCTGGGGTTTTAATTTACCATAAGTTACAATTACGATCCATGCGTGAGACATTTTCCCTAGCACCTCTCTGACCAGTAGTGAGATACTTTGTTACTACTCCCATTAATCACTCTGTTAAATGCAGATTGTGAAAGGGATAGGGCTCATAATTTTTCTGCATTAAAAGTAGATATGGCCAAATTAAAATATTCATGAGCAGTAAAATATTTCTGATCACTTATAGCCTTCAAACGACTGTCATAAGGTTGGAGTTAATATTGTTTCTTAGCTTATGACAACATTTCAAATATGCCCCTGAACTACTTAAATGTTGTCTTCTTAGGCCAACCTCTAGTCGGATTTGTGCTGGCAAAGCCTGCTGTGATAGATTAAATAGGCAACAGTATGCCCCTACCACGAGATTGTCTATAGTTTTAACGGATGTCGCTCTCAAAATCTCCTCACGATATGTCAAAGATGGGAAATGTTTGGCTGTCTGATGGGCTCAGACGGGCCTGCCCTTGGTCCGGGCGCAGTCCGCGCATGCGTCCCGCGTTGTGGGAGTCTGCACTAGTTCTTCAGTGCGGCTGCCCAAATTGCCTTCAGCTGTGTCCCCCAAGCGTGAGGCAGGCTGGATGGTGTAGTCCTCAGGGACCACACGGAAATGATCGGTGGCAGCGGAAATGGAACCTTCGCTGCGGGAGTCTGCGCTGGTTCTTGAGCGCGGCTGCCCAAATTGCCTTTAGCTGTGTCCCCCAAGCGTGAGGCAGGCTGGATGGTGTGGTCCTCCGGGAACACACGGAAAAGATCTGTGGCAGAGGAAAAGGAACCTTCGCTGCGGGAGTCTGCGCTGGTTCTTGAGCGCGGCGGCCCAAATTGCCTTCAGCTGTGTCCCCCAAGCGTGAAGCAGGCTGGATGGTGTAGTCCTCTGGGACCACACAGAAAAGATTGGTGGCAGCAAAAATGGAACCCGTGCTGCGGGTGTCTGCGCTGGTTCTTGAGTGCGGCTGCTCAAATTGCCTCAGCTGTGTCCCCCCAAGCGTGAGGCAGGCTGGATGGTGTAGTCCTCCAGGACCACACCGAAAAGATAGGTGGCAGTGGAAAAGGAACCCGCGCTGTGAAAGTCTTCGCTGGTTCTTGAGCGCGGGTGCCCAAATTGCCTTCAGCTGTGTCCCCCAAGCGTGAGGCAGGCTGGATGGTGTAGTCCTCCGGGACCACACAGAAAAGATTGGTGGCTGCAGAAAAGAAATATAGATTAAATAGGCAACGTTATGCCCCTACCACAAGATTGTCTATAGTGTTAACGGCCGTCGCTCTCAAAATCTCCACACCATATGTCAAAGATGGGAATTGTTTGGCTGTCATAACTTGTAGGAGGGGCTTGAGTGACAGGCCCTTTAGGCGGTGGCGATCCGCCCTCAGAAAACCTCTGCCCGCACTGAATTCTCCCCCACCACATTACCATGACGAGGGGAGCCTGGCGGGCGGAAAGACCGTCTGCTGGTGTTCCGCCCGGATCGGGCGGAAAAGCTTCTAACATGGTGGCGGTGTCTGGGAGGCACCGCCATCCATATTAGCATAATGGTGGGGACATGCCTTTCCGTGGCCGCAATGCCACCTCGGAAAGGCAGGCGGAAATCACTTGCGGGGCCCGTTGTGGGCCTCCAGGGATTCTGGGGGTGGGGAGTGCACATGGGGGGTACCATAGATTTCAATACACAACGTGGCAGGCACCATGCGGTGCCTGTCACGTTGTGCATTGAACTGCATGATGTGCATTTTTAGCATTGCGGTGGGCGGTGCTTTCAGCACTGCCCGCCGCAATGCTAAAGATGCGGGATGCGCCCGCCACTGTGGCGGGTGCATCCTGATGTCCCCCACGGGACTTCCGCCCTTATGGAGGGCGGTCCCTTTTAGCGTCGGGATGGCGGGTGGGCAAAATCTGCCAGCCATCCTAATGTGCCCCTTAGTGTCAACAAGGGTGATACATTGAATGAGTGGTTGGACCAAACCTTTATTGCCTGTGTGTTTGGGTGATCTATCTTTACTTTTTCATTTGTGATGTCAAGATCCACTGATATGTACAGCGCTAGTCCCCCTGCTGCATGCACCCATGTATTTGTTTCAATTGCCGGTTTGGTGTAGCATAAATAAGCTGGGAGATCAATTTCTCCTTGAGCCCATGTCTCTTGCAGGAGCACTATTTGAAATCTGATAAAGGATAAAAACATCCTTATCATCCCTCTTTGCAGAAAGGCCCTCAATATTCCATGCACAGACAGCAACAGTATTTTCTTGTTGGCCGGTTAGCGTGACCCAGAAAATAGAGCGCAAAGACCAGTCAGAGCTTTGGTGTGGAGGTTGATTTGCTGTACCTTCCTCAGTGCATTTCTTTTCCAAGATAACTGTGGTGACACTACACAGTGAAATTGATTGACTCCTTGCCTCTTTTAGAATTGAAGTTGCTACTTATTTTGGAGGTGTGGTTCAGCCAGCTGCAAGATGGCCACACTTTAAGTGGGCTCTGCCTGCCAAGGCAAAAATCCTCAAGAATCCTGCACCCCGCAATCCTAACTCATCTCACCCTGGGGTGTTATCCAATGTAACTCTCAGCCCCCAGTGACGTGCAGGAGACGTGTTCTGCCTCCCGATCCTCATGCCAGGTCTAAGCCCTGCCGATGGTGATGCTCAGCCTTCCTGCTACATTGCTGCTGTGGCCCCTTGTGCCTGGAGGGCTGGCCGGAAGACTGTCTGTGATCCCGGACTGCTGGTGCCGGTGAGTGACGCTGCCACTGGGGCTTCTGGTGGCGGGATTGGGGGCACGCGAGCCACACAGCCCGCTCCGGGCCTTCCCGCGGCACGGGTGCCATTTTCCTGACCCTGGCACCTTTTACAGTGGCCCTTTGTGCCCGGGCTGGTGACGGGGTGGCGTGCTCAATGCGACTCCCTGCCCGTTTGTCTCTATGCTGTCGCGCCCCTCAGCTCCCCCTGACGTTCTGCTGCAGCTGCCTAGAACCCTCTGCCTTCCATTCAGCCTCCTCCTACCTGCTATCTGCTGCACCACCTTGGCCAGCGCTCGGCTACTTGGCCTGCACTCCACTAGGCCGCTCGCATCCAGGGTCCACTTGCCACAACTGCCTACCTGACGATCCAACATATCCTGCGGTCATTCCGATCCTCCTGTTTCTATGAACTGGCTCTTGCGCCTTTCTGTGCAGGCCTCTCAACCCCTGGACATCTAGTTGCGTGCTACACCACCCACTGTCCTTCCACAGCCGCTCCTGGTGCCCTACGGCCCTCTGCATCTGAACTTTTGCGGCAAGTGCTACCTCTGTGGGGGTTCTGCGGTGGGGTTGGGGTGTGCACGCTATACCGCAGGGCCTTCCCACTCCTCACTGCTGTGGAGACATCCCTGCTACATCCCTGTCAACTGACCCACGACGCAGGCTCCACGCTGTGCGCTGCCTGCCCATGTGTCTCCCCGCTGCTTCACCCCCGCAGTTGTATCATCCTTTATGCCAACTAGACCCTGATGACTGAACCCTAGGCCACACCACACTGGGCGACATCTGGCTCCTGCATTTCCAGCCCATCGCTGTAGGCCTTACGCTGTTCATTGCTCCGCCTCCCCTGCTGTCTTCGGCTGGGGCAACTGGACTTGTTGGGCACCCACCATCCTTCGAAATTGGAAGTGGCTCGACCCCCGTGGGACTCTGCTGCGGCTGCTGTGTCGGCCTCTGTTACTCCGCCATCTTGCCAGGTTAGAGGGCACAACCTGCGCCAGGTCCTGCCAATTCCCCGCTGCACCCGCGGACCCAGCGATCATCTGCCCCTGTCCGCCTGTATTGGGGTGTTGTGAACCATTTTAGGACACTATTGTAAATTTCCCGATTCATGCCCTTATATAGGTATAAATCACTATGTCCTTATATAGGCATAAGAATCATAACCATATTTAGTCATAGCTCATGCAGTCCAAATACGGCAGGGCTACTTCCACTAGTTCTGAAAATCTACAACGATTTCTTGGAAAACTCGGCTTTAGCAGATAGGGACTTTCCCTTGCTCGGGAACTGACTTGTCCAAGAACTCATGAAGTTTTCAAAGAATCGAGAGTCTCTAATGATGTTATTATGTCCACCTTTATGTCAAACTTGGCAACTTCAAGGTATGAATATGCCCACACTTGCCTTAGCAAACACACAGTGGTTTGGAGCAGTATGACTATCTACTTGCCATACGCATCCTGCTACAGCAAGTGCCAAAGGAAGTCGACCCTCCAGCAGACACACTAAAAGAGACGCTGTCTTTTCTCCTGACGAGAAATCCGGTTCCAGTGTTTCCAGGCTACCCTTGCGGGTTGCTGTGAAATCGAGTCCTGAATCTGACCTTCTTCATTCCAAACTAAGGTACAGAGCTGATTAGACCCTAAGAGAAATCTTGGAGAAGATTCTTGGCAAAAGAATACTACATTTATGCTACACCTCACTTACTTCTTCCCTCGTACTAAGCATAGGTTAGGTACATCGGGGTAGGCGTATTTTAGAAGCACCAGTTGAGTACTTTTAGACTCTGTTATTTATGTATGTATTTATCTATGGTTTAGGAACCATACAATGCTCTTACAGTATTATTTTATCTAACTCTTTATATTGTATGCATTATATTTTATAACCAGTTTTATGATTGTAGCAGTTAATTCCTTATGCTTGAGAAAGAAGACTGTTCAATAAAACGTTTTTATTGAAAACGCCTGTCTCTCTATTTCTCTGCACCTCTGGTGAAACAAAGCATGAACAATTGACTGAGTGAAATATCTATTTATTGTTTCCACGACTCTGATGATCAGTTTTATCTTGGGAAAACAAAGTTGTGATGTTGATGCGGTTGTCAGAACTAATCCCTTCTTGTGAATTCGAGAAAGTTTCTAGTGACCTCTGAGCTAGCTGGCACTCACAATTAAGTTTAATATATTCAATAGAGACCTAGTAGACCTCAGTCCTACGTCTAATCTATAGGATATATTATTCCAATGCGCAGAGCCTATTGGGAATATAGGAACTACACTACAGGGGGTGTTATTTGCGGCTCTTTCACCATCCTTGCATTTGGCCTGGCTGCTTTTTGTTCACTATCAACCTGCAACACCTCCTGTCATCATCTTCTTTCGCCCTTGCCTCCCCTCTGTTCTCTGGCCAAGCCTCGCACCTGCTTCTGCCAGCCATGTGGAGAACTGACCCTAAGCAGCCTAAGATCGCTTTCGTCCAGCGCCTTCCGATGCACCAGGATGGTGCACTGTCTGATGGGGACGACCCCACTGCCCTCACGGAGGCGGCGCCCACACATGAAGATGAACTAAAGGCAATCATGCTGGGCGTCAAATCAATGGACACGAGATTTGAGGCCTAGCTCGATCGGTTGTCAGCCCGCCTGGACACTGTCAAGGCCCAAGTTGACTCACATGACGCCCATCTTCTGCATGTCGAAACTAGGGTCTCTGATTCTGAGGATGCCGCCACTCAAGATCGCCTAAAATTGTTACAGATGGACAAAGTACTTGACCTCATTTGGAATAAAAATGAAGACTTGGAGGTGAGCTCCCGCAGAAGCAACCTCCGCATCACAGGAGTGTCCGAATCCACCAATATTTCTTCAATGGAGGACTTTGTCAGAGAACTCTTTGGTGACATCCTCTTCTCTGTCTTCATTGTCAAGCGGGCTCACCGCTCCCTCGGCCCTCATCCTGGACCTGGCCTGCCAGCTCGCTCCATCATCACCAACATCCTGAACTTTAGAGACTGTGATGCCATTCTCCGGGCGGCCAGGGAGAAGAGCAAAATTTGCCACCAGGGTAACTCCCTTTAGTTTTATCCCGATTACACCATCGCGGTCCACCTTAGCTCGCCGTGAATTACTCCCTTCAAAGCGCATACTTCAAAAGCATGAGGTTTCCTACTCATTGGCATATCGTGCGAAACTACGTGTCAGTCAAGGTTCCAAAACGCTCATCTTTCCAGATCCTAAAGAAGCTCTGGCCTTTGCTAAGAAATTGGACAGGTCACATTGCTCTTCGCCTACTTACTCTCAGGCCACCGCAGCTGACCACCTCAGTGACAATGACTGAATTGCTGCACACTCTGGTTTGACTGCTGTTTGCATTTCATGTGGCTTAAGCGCTTGTTCTATGTTGGTTCTCCTTGTCGCTAGGGCCTCCTGGAGCCCGAAATTGGCCTCGGTGGGGGTGCCACGCGCCCCCTTCCAGTTTTTTTTAAATACGGGGTAAGGACCTAGAGATGGGGTCCCCTGGCCACAAAAAAGGAAAAAGAAGGGGGACAACACAGCTCCCTTCTGAAAAACAAAAAAAGGCCGGCATTGCGCCGGAGGCCCGCCCCCTCCCTGTAGCACTCTGCAAACGCACCCCATGGCACATTGTAAGTTGGGGAATTAATTCTCCTTGAATACTGAGGGTCCACTGGGGCCAACTAGTCCACCAGGTACTTCCAGTTGGTGCCAGGGAGCTGCATTGCAGAGAGGTGGTCCAAGGCCACGCCCCCTTTTTACACGACTCTGCAATGCAGCTCTGTGGCGCTACTGGAGGTACCTGGTTGGCTAGGTGGCCCCCAGGGACCTTCAAGATTCAAGGGGACTTAATTCCCCAACTTACAATGTGCCAGGGGGTGCATTTGCCAGTGGTGCAGGAAGGGGTGGGGCCTGATATGACAAATGTGCAAACATATAATTCACATGCTGGTATGGGTACCCACAAATGAGGAGATGTGCAATTAGCTACTGTTTCTAAACTCTATATTTTGTTCCCTTTTCAGAAATACATAGGTGTCTTTCATACCAATTATTCCCTGTTTATATGTTCCCAAATACATTTCTATATACCCGTTACTCAATAAAAATACATTGCAAAATGCTGCTGAGTTATTATCTCTGGGTTCCTCGGGTTCTTAGTGAACCTACAATTCCTATATATCCCCACAACCAGAAGGGTCTAGGGAATGTAACGGTATATTGCTTTTAAAAATCTGTCGTACTTGGAAGAAGTTACATATGAAAACGTTGGCACAAATGGCTGTTTTTTGTAACTCATTTTCTATTTTTTCTATTTTCAACTGTTAGTTTCTATAACAAAACCTTAATGGATCTACACAAATGACCCCTTGATGAATTTAGAATGTTCTACTTTCCAGAAATGTATAGATTTTCAGGATACGTCATTGCTTTTATATCCTTTTTACCATTAACTGGAAGGAGCTTGAAAGCACAAAAAATAGCAAGAATAGGCTATGTCCCAGTAAAATGCCAAAACTGTGTGAAAAATGTTGGTTTTCATACAAACGTCTGTCACTCCCTGACATCTGGGAAAATGGCACCAGAAACCATTTGTTAATACTATTTGCAGGGGAAAAAACTGACACTTTCATCTGCAGCCCTTTTTTCTCATTATTCTCCATTAAAACAAAATGTAGCCAGCTAATTTCTGGGTCCGTTCCAGGGGAATCAAAAAACCCTGGGTGTCTTTAAAATTTCAATTGTGTTGGGAGAAAAAGACGAAAATTTGGCATGGGTACCTTATGTGGTCAAAAAGTTACAGGGCCCTAAGTGTGAACAACCCCAAATAGCCACTAAAAGGCTTAGCACAGGGGGAAAAGGCCTAGTAGCGAAGGGGTTAACAAAACTCAAACCCTGAACCCCAAAAAAAGCCTACTTTCCATTTATTCTACCTGTTCTTAACTCTATTTATACCCATTCTGAACACTAAAACCCTCTGCTACCCCTTGATGCTACTATTCCCTGAACCCTAGAAGCTCCAAACTACCCTTTAACACTACCATCCCGAATCCTATCAACTCTGAACTACAACATAACGATACCCTGCCGCGAATCCTAGAAAACCTTTACTAATACCCAGCCCTCTTCTGAAATCACTGTAAATACTCCTGTATCTTAGCATGAGGCAACCCCTTGCCCCAGCTCCAAGTAGACTTACCTTTGCCATATGACACATGCAATTTTTCCATTATTGTTTTTGCCACAACTTTTTTCATTCTATTTTTCAGGAGGTTGCATTTTTGACAAACTTTTCTCAGACTACATTTTGCTCCACAATATTTTTTATTCAAAGTAGCAGGCAGGATGACAGTCTAGACTTCCTGGTCATGCTGTCAAATCTCGAGTTGCTATTCAAGGCCTTATTGATAAACATTGTTGATTCCATGGTCTTTCATGGAACTTCAAAGAACAGGGGCATGCCTGTTACTGTGGATCACCCCACTAGGCACTGGATGAGAAAGTTGGAACTTTTTGGCTGAACAATCCCCAAAATTACGAAAAATGATCATCTGTTCAGTTATACAAATTGTATTTCTCATTTGATTGATCGATTGTATATTCACATTCTTAAATCCTTGTTTTTCAATGTGTTTCATCAATTTCTCTGTTAAAGAGGACAATATCTCTTGAACAAACTGTTGAAAGCTTTGGGGACTTTGCTCATCTGTACATAAATAGTTTACCGTTGGATGTCTGACATTGCTTGACGTGTAAGTGTGTTTTAGCAAATTATATTGGATATATTGATTACCAACTAGAATAAACCTTTTAGCATTTCTATTTATTTGTGTCTTCTGATCACTTTTTGGCCCTGAGTTGCTAGCGTTTCGCTTATCAGTGACGTTTGCATGTATAGAAGCACACAGGTAGAGACTTCTTTCTTGCTTGTATTTCTGATTTCCCCTGCCATTCTCTACCTACATTAGAATTAGGGGACTCCCTCCGTTTTGAGTGGGGGTTTGGTTACCACTCCTGCACCTGTAGGTTGGCCTCATACACTGTTTTCACTGAGTTGGAGCTCCAGAAGAAATGACATCTCCATAGCAGAGGAAAACATATTGTTTTGATCCATGTAAATGACACCCTTGAGGGACAAGTATTTGATGTATTTAAGGTCTCTATATTGTGCTATACTCAAAAGCCAATGAGGTGGTGCCTTTAATATGCCACTGAAGCGCAGGATGTGTGTAATTAGGGTGGATCCCAAAGAAAAAGTCTATGTAGGCCATCCATCAGCCTATCAAGAGAGGTTACAGAATTGCTTCATTTTCAAGCTAAAATAACTTTTGTTTATTCAAACAGTCCAAAGGTTACGCGTTTGTCGAAGGAGGACTGCAAATATAAATTGAGGGCTCTCAAATATGATGTTGTGAACTGTGTGTTGTGCCTAAGAAAGAAGATGTCGAAGTTAATGCACGTGGAAGAGGCCACACTTCAAGTTAGACATGAACTTAAAGCCCAGTGTGACCAGAACAACATGGCTCAGTCGAAACTGCTCAGTTAAAAAATCCATGGGTTGAATGAATACATTAATATCAGTATTGCCAATTACTCTGGGCTGCATTCCTTTTCATTATATTGCTGAATATTGTTTGAGTTTACTCTTTAAGAACATTATTGGGCCTCTTCAAATGGTACTGCACACATCCAATGGCACCTGCAATCAAAGGGGCAGATTTGCAAGGTCTGGAGCATCTCTGCAAATCAGCAGGGATGCGACAGAAAACTTGCGACATACAAAACTACCCTTGCGCCACGACGGATGCGCAGCATTTACCAAGTGGCTTTGTCGCACCGATAGGCAGCGTGTTGTATCTGTAAACCGGTGTAAGGTTGGCGCATTGCTCAAGTCGTCTCGCTGGTGCGACGCAACACCAGCACTGTTCCAACCCGGCCTATCCCTATCATGCTGCGTCATGCCTTATGCCTGCGTTTTGAAAAATGAACAGGTATGTGTGAGTGTGATCTGGGGCCTGATTTGACTTGCGGTTGCACATGTACTAAAATGTTGGTGAGGGCAGTATTGCTAAAATGGTCCTGAAGGCCCAAACTATGAACCTGGAAATTGGGGAGATGACTCACTCGCCTGATTATGGGTGCACTTGCATAGACAGAAGGAGGTGGGAGGAGAGGCCAGCCATGCAAACGTACAATGGTATAGAAGGAAACATGAATGGAGAGGCACATTGTGCATGAGGGAGTAAAGTCACTTGGACACCTAGCTGACCACTTGTCGGAGGCCTTCAGTTCCTGCTTGTTTCAGCCTGATCCAGTTGAAACCGCTTGACCAAGTGACACTTCAGTTGCCTGGGTTTATCCTGCTTACTGTTCTTCCCGCCAACAGTAGCCCCCCATACCCCAGCACTTACTTAATGCAGCCTGCCGCACTACCACACTAGTAGTTGAATGGGCACCTAGCCTGCTACTTGCCTGTGGCCTCCTGTTCCTTTTCAGCCTGATCAATTTCCACTGTTTCATCAAGTGACACAGCCGCTGCCCAGGTTTGGAAAACAACATCTACAATGCAGTCAACAGATCGCGTTACCTTTACAACACAGTTGTTACAACAACCGCTTTGTTACAATGCAGTATTATTACAATGCAAGTTGTTACAATGACAAGCTCTAGATGGCGCTCTATATTAAGGAATAGTATCATTTACTATTCCAATACCTTCCCTACTGTTGCACACACTGGAGTTGGAATTGTAAATTACACAATTCCAAAGTCCAGTGCGCCATCTAGAGCAAGTCGTGACGATTTGCGTTGTAATGGTACTGCGATGTAACAACGCGATCATTGTAAAGACCACGTTGTAAAACCACGCTATGTAATGCTTCGCGTTGTAATGAGACATTTTCTGAGGTTTCCCAGAAACCCCTCCTGCCAACAGAAGCTGCACCCACCCCAGTACCTACTTTATGCAGGCTGCAGCGTGAGCTCACTAGTAGACACCTGTAAATCAAGTCTGCTCCTGCGAGTGGCCTCCAATTCTTGCTTGTTCCAGCCTGCCCCAGTTGCCTCCTTTTGACCAATTGACATTGCCCCTGACAGATTTTCCCACTCACCATTCCTTCCGTCAACAGAAGCCCTGCCCACCTCAGGACCTACTTAATGCAGGCCACTGCATGACCACGTTAGTAGGCACTTGGGCACCAAGCCTGCCACTTGCCTGTTGCCAGATTTCTGTACTGGGGTGAAAGTATGACATTGTTCTGCATTCTGTCTATCAACTTTTGTTTTTGCATTTGTCACCCCGAGTAGGAAAGATATGCCCAGACCTGGGTCCCGTGCTCTCCATGCCACTGGAATCAAGCTATCCTGGCTGAAGAGGGGTGAAACCCCAAAACCGGTCCTAGGATGCTTGTTTCCAGTCCAGGGAGGACCTGGCTTGGCAGTTCGGGCTGGACTGGTCCCATGATGCACAGGGTCAAGACTGATTTGCATATGGCTGGGTTCAAACTGGAACTGCATGGTGAGCAAAAAAACGATGGATTTAGGCATAGATCTCTGTACTGGGGTAATTCTTTGATATTGTTCTGCATTCTGTCCATCAACTGTTGTTTTTGTGTATCTTTTGCTTTCTCGCCCTAAGTGCGCTGGGTATGCCCAGACGTGGGTCCCGGGCTCACTGTGCCACTGGATTCAAGCTATCCTGGCTGAAGAAGGGTGACACCCCGAAACTGGTCCCAGGATGCTTGTTTCCGGTTCAGGGAGGACCTTGCTTGGCAATTCGGGCTGGACTGTTCCCATGAGGCACAGGGTCAAGACTGATATGCATATGGCCAGGTCTCAACTGGGGTGGCATGATGAGCAAAATAATGATGGATTTAACCCAGATCTCTTGACTGGGGGTAAGTGTTTTGATTTGTTCTGCATTCCGTCCATCAATTGTGTGTCTTTTGCTCCTGTTCCTGCTTGATCTTGTTGCTACCATTTGACCAAATAACGCTGCCACTTCACAGGTTTTACCGCTCACTGATCTTTCCACCAGCAGGAGTCCTGCCCAACACAGGACCTACTTAATACAGGCCATAGCGTGACTGCATAAGTAGGCACCTGCGCACCTAGCCTGCTACTCGCCTTTGGCCTCTAGTTCCTGCTTGTTCCAGCCTGATCTAGTTGCTGCCATTTGACCAAGTGACACTGCAGTTGCCAGGGTTTTCCTGCTCACTGATATTCCCACCAACAAAAGCCCCGCCTACCACAGGACCTACTTTATGCAGCCTGCAGCACAACCCACCAGTAGGGGACTGGTCACCTAGCCTGCTACTTGCCTTTGGACTCCAGCTCCTGTCCAGCTTGATCCATTTGCCACTGTTTCACCAAGTGACACCGCCCCTGCCCAGGTTTTCCCTCTCACCATCCTTCCCGTCAACAGAAGACACACCCATGTCAGGATCTACATTCTGCAGGCCACAGCGCAATCGCAGTAGTAGGCACCTGGGCAGCTAGCCTGCCACTTGCCAGTGGCCTCCAATTCCTGCTTGTTCCAGTCTGACGCAGGTGCAGCAGTTTGACCAAGTGACACCTCCCTGCTGGGTCTTCCTGGACGGGTTTCCCTGCTAACCTTTTTTTCCTCCAACAGAAGCCCTGCACATCTCAGGACTCCAACAGAAGCACTGCGCACCCCAGGACCAACTTAATGCAGGCTGCAACCCAACCACACTAGTAGGCCCTTGGACACCTAGCTTGCCACTTGCCTGAGGCCTCCAGTTCTGCTTGATCCAGTTGCTACCATTTGACCAAATGACACAACCTCCACAGGTATTCCCACTCACTGATCTTCCCACCATCAGGAGACCTGCCAACTGCAGGATCTACTTAATGCAGGCCATAGTGCAACCGCAAAAGTAGGCAACTGGGCACCCCGTTCCTGCTTGTTTCAGCCTGATCCAGTTGCTGCTGTTTGACCAAGTAACACTGCAGTTGCTCAGGTTTTCCTGCTCACTAGTCTTCCCACTAACAGACGCCCCTTCTACCCTAGGACCTACTTAATGCTGCCTGCAGCATGACCACATTAGTAGGCACCTGGGCCTCTAGCCTGCCACTTGCCAGTGGCCTCCAATATTTGCTTGTTCCAGACTGATCCAGTTGCCACCGTTTCACCAAGGGACACGGACCCTGCCCGTTTCTTCCTGGATAGGTTTTCCCGCTCACAGTTCTTACCACCAACCGAAGCCCTGCGCACCTCAAGACCTATTTACTGCAGGCCACAGCACAACCACACTTGTAGGCACTCGTACACCTAGCCTGCCACTTGTCTGTAGCCTCATGCTTGATCCAGTTGCTACCATTTGACCAAATGACACTGCTGCTTGGCCTGGGCGGTGAATTTCATTACGCTTGCGGAATTTGCAATATTTTGACATTTTTGAGTTCCGCGGAGAGCGCGAAAATGTCAAAACTTTTGCAATCTGCCGCGAAACTGAAGTTTTTTCTTGTTCGCGCTTTAAAAATGCATTCTTGCATGCGCTGTAGCGACTTACCGGGTCCCTGCGTTCGCCGACGAGTTTTCCTATCCGTTCGCGTGTGCCACGAGATGTTGGATTGTTGATAACCGGTCGCGCTATCCTGCGCGAGTTTGCGATCGCGAACACGTCATTCGACCCGGAAGAGGAATTAAGCATCGCTAGCAAGATGGCAGCACCCATTAGCGACCACATGGGCAAGTTAGAGGTACATTTCCTATGAGCACGCAAAAACACATCACAAACGGACTGGGAAAGCAATCTCCGCATCTTCGCGAAAGTTCCGCATGCTCGCAGAGATTTTGCGCAATTTCACAATAGTTTGCAAAAGTCAGTATTGCAAATTACGCCCACCCCTAGCTGCCGCTGCGCAGGTTTTCACGCTCACAGATCTTCCCACAAGCAGGAGTCCAACCCACCCCAGGACCTACTTAATGTAGCCCACAGCACAACCACACTAATAGGCTACTGGGCTACTTGGCTGTGGCCTCCAGTTCCTGGCAAGCCTGACTCATTTGCCATTGTTTCACCAAGTGACACCGGCACTGCCCAGGTTTTTGAGCTCACCGTTCTTCCTTCCAACAGAAGCTGCACCCACCCCAGGACCTACTTTATGTAGGCCACAGCATGAGCGCACTAGTAGCCACCTCGGCATATAGCCTGCCACTTGCCAGTGGCCTCCAATTTTTGCTTGTTCCAACCTGATCGCGTTGCAGCTGATTGACCAAGTGACACCGAAACTGCCTGGATCTTCCTGGATAGGTTTTTACACTCACTGTTCATTCTGCAAACAGAAGACCTGTCCACCACAGGAACTACGTAATGCAGGCTGCAGCACAACCACACTAGTAGGCACTTGGGCACCTAGCCTGCCACTTGCCTGTGGCCTCCAGTTCCTGCTTGATCTAGATGCCTCCATTTGACAAAGTGACTCTGCAGCTGCACGCTTTTTCCCACTCACTGACCAGCAGAAATCCTGCCCACATCAGCACCTACTTAAAGCAGGCTGCAGTGCCATCAGACAAGTAGGCCCCTGAGCAACTAACTTGCCACTTGCCTATGGCCTCCTGTTCTTTCTTGTTTCAGTCTGATCCAGTTGCCGTGTTTGATCAAGTGACACAGAAACTGCTCAGGTTTTTTCTGCTCACCGTTCTTCCCTCCAACAGAAGCCCCACCCACCCACGGACCTTCTTAATGCAGGCCACAGCATGATCAGGCAGCAGGAATGTGCAGCGCGTGCGCTGCTGGTGTGACGCTGGTATGGCAAAGACAAACCCATCTGTGCCCTCTGCGCCTGGACCGCACCCAGCACCACAAATCCCTGGCCTTCCCACCCCTGCAGTTGCACCATCGCTATGTCTACACCCTTGACCCAGGGCACCACGACAAACTCTGCCACCACACCAACTTATGCTCCTTGGTAGAACCTTTCACCTGCCACTGCACACACACCAGACCATCAACCAGCCCCACTCCGAACACACCACAGACACCACCTGAACAAAAACACCAGCTTGCATGTGCCATTCTCAACATGTGCTCGCTGTGCAAACACCCCGAAACTTTTGACCTCATCTCCAACCTCACACTGACTTCCTCTTCCTCTCTGAAACCTGGCTCAACCCCACTTCCACGTCTGACATAGCCACTGGAATACCCAAAGCATACAAGATCCCCCACTGCGACCGCATCAACAGTCCTGGCAGAAGGTTTGCCATAACACGCAAGGGGCCAGATGTTACACCAAGAAAATAGTGCATCACAAATTGCAACTCTTTTGTGAGGCACAATATGCAAGGCGCAATTTCCGATGTACAACCGTGTATTGCACTCAGTTTGCGATTCCCAATGGGGTCGCAAATTGTGAGGCTCATTAACATTAATGAGGCTTTCTCAATTTGTGAGCCCATTGGGAATGACAGCCCTCCCAGGGATGGTGGCCTGCTGGGCTCCAAAGCCCTCCATGTCTGGGACTTCTTTTTAATGAAGCAGCTTTTTTTTTAAAATGCAGCCCATTTTCCTTACATACAACTTTTCAGTTTCATTTTGAGCAGGCAGTGGTCTCTGGGACCACTGCCTGCTCTCAAAAAATATTTTCCAACAGACTCACAATTGAAGTAGGTGGTAAACTGTGAGTGATTTGCATCCGCAAATGCTGTCGAAAAACACTAGTACATAGCATGTTGACTCACTAAGAGTTGGTATACTGCTAAGAAAGGCGGTACTCTGCACATCACAATAGACATGAACCGACACCCTGGGAAGATATGCCGCACAGGCATGGAAAAAATATTAAGCATTTGTTCTATATAGCTTCCACCCAAGCTCAAGCTTGCAAGCTTGGATGCATGTGGTTGCTTGATCCTGCAAATGCCAGAGGGCATCCTAATG
The DNA here is from genome assembly GCF_964263255.1 of Lissotriton vulgaris. Classification (NCBI taxonomy): domain Eukaryota; kingdom Metazoa; phylum Chordata; class Amphibia; order Caudata; family Salamandridae; genus Lissotriton; species Lissotriton vulgaris. Next base: position 1,313,282,576 of record NC_141695.1, read on the forward strand.
GGCAGAGACTTCAAATTATCATTATGAGATGATTACATAACAGATGCGAGGGTGAAAAAAAGCGACGGGTTGCTCAGCAAATTTTGTGGTGCAGTGGAGTAAGCCAGCATCTGGTGGGCGCAGCATCCATTAGACAGTCAGAATTTCTTTTATTCCTCGGCAAACAATATTTTTTCACATATCATTTACCTTTTTACACAACATACCCACATAGGTAGATTCAAGAGCATTAGATTTCTTGCATGAGGGACCTCAGACCACTCTCTGTTGTGGGAAGAGTTCCGAGAAATGAAGGCATTGGCCTGGAAGAGATGGGCAACAGACACTTGGATCTTGAAAACATGAGTTGGCTACAATGCTGCAGACCTCCACAGTCCTCTATGTTAGGGAGAACTGCACCACAGTACAGTCACATATAACACAATGGGAGTCCTACAGTATACTCATCAGAGGCTAGTCATCTCGCTTGTAGCAGGAGGTAAGAGAAAGAAAAGAAGGCAGGCCAGCGCCCTTGAGGATGACATCCTCAGGCTTGAAATTGAATGGTTATCAACTCATGATGGAGACTTTACCTGAAACAGCAGGAATATCAAGTTCAGACAACAAAGAGGCAAAGCTCTTGTTTCCTTGCCTCTCACAGTAGGTTATACGAAGTTGGAAACAAAGCTGGGAAACTACTAGCATAGCCCTAAGCGCTGCATGAAAGGGAAAGGGCAGGAATGCACCATATTTCACATATTGGGGCACATTCCTGTCCTTTCCTTGCGCTGGCACCCCATGTGCTGCTGAGCACCAACACATGCACACCTGTGCTATCATGTAAGGGTGCCTGCATTGTTGACATGATTGTTTTGGGGCAGGAAGGGACACTTTTCTGCAAAAACACAATCATCTGAGGCATTTTCCTTTCTATGTTTGCTGCATAATTCAGCATACATAGAAATACAAAAACAAGGAGGAGGTGGCGTAGCATTTTGATTCATTCCCTGGTTTACCAGTAATCATAAACCTGGGAATGCGCAAATATCCATTGGTGGATGTGTGAGAACACTAATGCTCCACCCATGGAACGCCTTCCTGGGGCAGAGTAACAAAGCCATTTGTGCAGCGTTGTGTTTCTTCAGATTTATCAAGCTTGGTAGGGCCTTGCAAGGTGCCTTAGTAGTTGCGTCGCCCTTGCTACTCCTTGCATGGCGAAAGGGCGAGGCAAATAGTTGATATATGTGCCCCTTAAAATCCAATCGAATGATAAAGTTGGATTTCAAATAACTAGTTTGAAAACTGCACTTTTAGAAAATTGAAATCTTCCAGCCTAAGCGAAATGTGCCTTTCTGCAATTGTTCAATTTCACCAGATTGTTAATGGCTTTCCTGTGGTGAGATGTGTATTGCTGCCAGACAATGGACATAGGTCTTGGGTGTGGAGAGATGGTTTCCCTCCTAACAGGATGATCATCTGGGCTGTGGCCAGTAATGTGATTACACTTCAAAGTGTGCCTACCCATTCACAAGCAGATGTAATCCACACTTAGGCCTGGCTCCTTCATTGCCTTGCTATCCAGCCAGATACCAAGCCCAGTGGGAGAAGGGCTTCTCTGAGAATTGGTTTTGAATGACCTCAATTTGTGGTGATGGACCTCAGCAAGGCCTACCAGTGCTAGGGGTTCTCCCTTCTCTGCACAGAGTCCTCAGACCATAGAATAGAAGTTGGCACAGAAACTGGAATAGAAAACACAAGATTTATTAAACCTCATGAGGTGGAACTACATTCACACAGCACCCTTCGGTAATGTATGAAGTAGCACACTGAATGGAATGAGCTTGGTCCTTTTATACCCACACAGGGGCTCAAATGAAGGTGGTCCAAGTACAAAATGCTGGTTTAGGTACATATAAGTTCATACAGAAAATGCACAGTCAAGAAGTGGGAGGAGCTAACAGTGGCTGTTTTTGGCAAAGATATCCTGACAGGTGCATTCTAGTGGCAGCTAAAAAGACAGCTGCAAGCTCAACTGAGCATGTGCCAAGGTGGAAGATGCTAAATATATCTCATCTCTAAACAGATTTCAAGAGCAGTTAACAGAAAGGTAGGGCAGAGCACATGGGGAGCACATGGTAGCACATGGCAAACAAAATGGCAGACAGAAATACAAAATAATTCCACAAAACGGACAATATAGTCTCTAAATACAGGATGGCTTCTGCTAATGCTAACCTAATTGCTGCCAAATTACAACAGACGACCCTTTTAGCATTAGCTGAAGACATTCGTTTATCTGGGGTAATCTAGATATGCATCCTGAATATTGATGCTCATAATCTTAATGATCTCTTTATTTAGCATTTGTTGTGCTTTCATTTCTGAAATATTTCTCTTGGCAGGTGTACAAGCAGTGATGCACATGGAGCAAAGCATAGGACCACATTGTATACAAGTACTGCATGTAAATAATATCGCCAACAGTATACATAAAATAGTCGGTAGCAAATAGTGTCCAGAACCAGGTCGGAAAAGTCCATGTACCAGTCTCTGGGTGAATCTCTGCAGCAATCTTATGCAGTTTTGATATTGCGTTGTATACTGAAGGTGAGTGATCTGGTATAAATACGCAGCAACTGCTACCGATGATGCGACATGCACCACCTCAATCAGCCAAAATCACATCAAGCACCATTCTGTTTTGGAGTGCTACAATCCTTGCAATTTGCAGTTCCTCTGTAATATTCCCAAGTGCCATTGCTGTCTGATTGGTAACAGCTTCCACAAAACAAGTGTGTCTCCTTATTTTCCTACTGTTTAATGCAGCACCCACGAAAAAGAACAAACCCAAATTGAAATTGACATATTGTTGCAAAGTGATATCAGTCTGATCAACCTCATCAGTACTTATTGTCCTCTTATTTCTGTTCTTGTAAATGTCATTGTACAATTTGAAGTTGAGGTGATATGATGCAAGTGCCAAAAACACAGGGAGCAACAGAAAGTACACATAGCAGTTCCCTGACCACCCAACAGGTAGTTGATAGTATCCCTTATTTCTGCACACGAAATAAGTATTATGTGAGGCTGTAAAACTTCTGTTATTGGCACCTTCAATGGTCAGAACTACTGTACACTCACTCCTTCCTACTGGAATTCTCCCAACAGTACCAATACACAAATCTGCTTTAGCTCTAGTGACAAAAATTAGAAAAGGTCCATTAATCTTAATATTTCTCATACCCGTGAAGACATATGGTGTCGAAATATTGTCAGGTTGATACTCTTCCCATTCCCATTTAGTCCCTTTAGCTTGAGGATAACCATCTATATCTTGATAGCATACTTTATTCAGACAAAAGTTAATCCCACCTACTGAAGGCTTTCCAGAAGGAAACAAAAGTGCCTACCAAGCTTGACATGAACCATTATGGGAAAACGGCAGAGGAATACAAGGTGTTCCTCCCTTTTTCTGGTGAGCAGGTATCATCCCACACACCCAACAGTTGGTGGTATTCGTAGCATTATGTGTATGATGCAACATTTGAATAAAAGTGTTGTTTAAGTAGGATTGTCGATGCTTCTGCTCGTGATAGGGAAGCGTTAAGTAGTGATGTTCCATTGGTACTGTAGTAGTGGCAACAAAAAGATGTCGAGCAGTAGCCACTTTCTTAAAAAAACAGGTGATTATTGCCATAACCACCAGAGGAACAACAAACCCTACAGCACAAATGATTCTTTTGTTCTGCATTTTAGCAACAGCGATAATGGATCTTTCTACAAACTTGTTGAAACAATTATTGGAGCTCTTATCCCTGGGCAGCCATTGATTTCTTCACCATTGGCCAAGACGGGTGTCAGTACACTAAGCAGGACTGATTCCCCCCTTGCCACATCGGTGTTCTGTATCACTTACCCAGGGCGGTAGCTTAACCAGCCTTTTTCGGCAAAGCAGATTCTTTCCTTGGTCTTAGCTGATTTCGGGATTCTCCAGCGATCGCGTGGTCCGGGAAGACTTCTGCAGATTCCTCAGGTGGGATAGCTTGACCTTTCTCCATCTCCAGAATCTCTCGATGGTCGGTCAACACAGCAGGTTCTACCAAGGTAGGTAGTACTCGCTTGCAGTGAGTACTATGGACCCAATTCTTGTGATTTGTCCTTCGAACTGCAGTCCTTGTTGCAAGGAGCACTTGCTCTAGTCCTCGCCACCCTGGCTCCAAGCTGTTTGATCTGTCGAAGATCATGACTATCTTGTGGTCACCAGGACAGAGTTCATGGGCCTCACCGGTAGATCTATCAGGAAGAGCTTCTCGAACCTGTTGATGAATAGAGATCAAACTGTTGGTTAACTGTGCCAAATAATCATTCATCAGAACACATGGAACATCATGTATAGGGTGTAGCTTAGGGACTCCCCAAATGTTCATTGGTCCGGTAGAACCGGGCCTTATGGGCCGGGCAGCGCAGGGCACGCCTAATATCTCCGGGTTCACCTGCCTTGTCAGACAGAGACACGAGACACTCTGTTGGGCGTAGAAAATCAAGTTTATTAGCTGCAGCTAAGCACAGTTGTCTAAGAAGTACCCTATGGGTATATTCTCAAGAGACTGCCACTTAATTCTATTTTAGTACACATGTTTACAATGACAACTCCCAAAACATACAGAACTGACAAATATAAATAGTTCGAATGTCTAAAACACACCCTTCTTTTAGACCCCATGTGCTCTACTCCCCTCAAGTTAATCAACACTAGTGCCCGTAATTCAATTTGCAGGTGGTAGAACATGTTTGAATGCTTCAAAGGATAGGTTATGTAACAAGAGAATACACGAAGAGAATAGCGAAGGCCAGTTAAACAAGATAAAGTCAAGAAGAGTGGTGGAACCCAAACAGTGGAGTAAGACAAGAATTAATCAGTCTAGACATAGATTAACGGCCTCAGCCAGACCCTGACATCGGTTTTGTAAACATGGGCAAGGGTTACTCTTTAACAGAAGAAACATGTAGCTGCTGAAAGAGCAAAAACACAGCTTTCGACGTGCTGCCTGAGTGAGGCAACACAAAATGGCGGCTAAGTACAAAATGGCTGCTAGACACGAAGCAGAGTCGAAAACTACGTAACCTCAGACCCTCCTTTTGCCATACTCAGGCAAAGCACAAGGACTCATGTTAGTCTGAGTCGATGTCAATGGTCATGAGGTCATTGAGTTGTTGCTGTAACATCATTCTAATATTCTCTGTTTTCTGTGATACTGGCTTAGAAACACACACAGTGGCAAAAAGTCCACAGATGGCTTGGCCACACTGTAAACAGAGGCAACAAGAAAAGATGATCGTTAGAACCGCTCCAAGGAAAGTTAATACTTTCCATCCCCATGTGGACAGTAGTCACCAAAACTATCCCATCACAGACCAATCTCCAGTATCCTGATGAATGGACTCGGAAATGACATGTAGCTTAGAAATGGCTTGGTATACCCTAGGGGCATTATCAGGAACGTAAACGCAGCAACTAGACCCAATTAATTTACAGACTCCTCCTCTATCTGCAAGGACAATGTCTAGAACCATTCAGTTCTGCAAAGTCATAAGGCGATCCGCCTGAAGGTCAGCTGTCAAATTATTCAATGCTCCAGAATTCACATTTATGGTAGCATCGACCACACGAACTAGGCGTCTGATGTTTCTGCTATTAACTATTGGACCCCAAAAGGGAAGAAACCCTTTCAGAAAATCTCCTCCCTCTTGTCCAGCTGTGTCTTCGGAATCAATAACCCCTCTACCAGATCTTTTTCTGTAATGATCTGCAGGAGCAGTATATGTCAGAGGAAGAAGAAAAGCTATATAACATGTTCCCGAGAAATATGTGGGAAGCCATGTATAAGCTCTGTCGTGGCAGATAAAATATGTACCTTGAGATGGTACTAATGGTGAAGAAACCAAGGGTGTATAAACGTATGTATGGGAACAATTACACTTTTCCTGTTTAATTTTGGTATTCTGGCAATTTATTTGTAAACACAAATTACCTTTATGGGGTATAATCCAAATCGGTAAAGATCTTTTCTGTTTAACCTTGTCAGTGAGACTAGTGATATAATGAGTCACATTCCACCCATCATATGCTCGTTTCTCATCCTTGGGAAATTTACCAATATCAGCAATTTTTGCAATGGTTACTATTCCCTTTATCAAAGGACTGTGACTAAAATCCACTACACCATTATAGGACCCACCAGGAGGATATCGGAGTTGGTTCTGGTATGCATTAGAAAACATAGCCAGATAAGCCCAAGCAGAACCTTCATATGAAAATGGAAGGACTAAGTACGGCATCCCTCTCTCTGTATTATGGGGCATGAGTCCACAAACCCAACAATCAGTAGTATTTACTACCAATTGATACTGATGTAACAATTGGATAAATGAATTGTTGAGATATTCCATTCCTCTCATCTTCTCATGGTCTGGGAGTGAGTAAAATTTGTGCAGAGAAATAGTAGTATAGGAAATCAAAGAGACAGAAGTAGGGACAGGTGCTGGCTGTATAATGTGTACATTCCATCCTATACATGCTAATAAACTACATAAACATACTAAAATACATAATGCTACGCCACAACAACTGAACAATAATTTCTTATAATGATTTATTTTCATCATTTTAATATCACCCCCTTTCACTTCTTTATCCATTACTCTAAAGGCGTTGCTCACGATAATCTTCCTTAATCATTTGGCTGTGATTGTTAGCCGTCCTATGACACTGCAAGTCCTGTTGACCTAGTCACAATTCAGGTCACAGCCTAAGACTCCTACCGTGACCCTGCAGCTTGATGGATAATGGAAAAGGAATGTTTTCTTTTAATAAAAACAAAATCATAAAACACAAAGTTTAATTGTCTTTGGTCAACCTTCATCTTAGGGTGTACCGTGTCTTGCCAGGTATCGTTTGGTCCTCAAACAAAGTTTCTGGATCTGATGTGTTTAGTCGCAAATGCGAAGGTACAGCTTCCTGCAAAACGTCGTCTTCTTCTTTTTTAGAACTAGGCCAGTCCAGGCGTGCACTGCTGAATGGTACAAATCTGGGTACTTTCTCACATTTACTATCACCAACACTTTCTCGGACCCACTGGTCATAAGGTAAGGGTAATGGTACCCTTTTGCAGTGCACGCCGTGGATCCAGTTTTTCTTACCAACGACCTTCACTGCTGTACGAGTAGTTAACAAGACTTGTCTCGGCGGCCCCCAACGAGGTTCCAAATTCTTTTTCCTCTGGAAGTTCTTCAGACAAATCCAGTCCCCAGGTTGGATGGAGTGTCCTGGATCTGAGGAGGCCTCCGGCAAAGCGTTTTGGACCTGTTGACGAATAACACGTAATTTAGTGGTGAGGTCATGCAGATAATCAACCAACAATGGATACGGATGTCCGAGTATTTCTTGGGTCGAGGGACTCCCCAAACATTGGCTGGGCATCCAAAAACAATCTTATATGGGCTAAGCCCCAAACGAGAATGGACAGTCGCTCTTGTTGAGAGAAGTGCCAAAGGCAAGGCATCAGGCCAGGAAAGGCCTGTACTGGCCTGAATCTTTGCTAACTTGAGCTTGAGAGTGCCATTATGACACTCTACCAAACCTGCTGACTGAGGGTGGTTTTCCGCATGGAATTTCTGTCTAATGCCAAGACCCACACACACCTTCTGCATAATTTGGCCTACAAATTCACTCCCATTGTCACACCAGACAATGCGCGGCAAACCAAACCTTAGGAAGAATTCCTTCAAAAGAACTTTGGCAGTGGACAAAGCAGTATTGTCCTTTAGAGGGTAGGCCTCTATCCATCTGGAAAAGGCGCAAACCACCACCAGGACATACTTAAGATTGTTGAAATGTTCCATATGAATGTAATCTATTTGCAGTACCTCAAAAGGATACGTAGGGGGAGCAAAATGACCGGCTAGAGTTGGGGTTCCCTTTCCTGGATTGTGCATCAAACAGACAACACAATGCTTCACCACTTTTTCTGTACATTTAGGAATACCTTCATTCTGGCATACTGGAGCCAAAAGTTTACATATACCCCTTGCATTGATGTGGGCTGGTCCATGAGCCATATTAACTACAGGTAGTACATACGCATCTGGTAACAACCACCGCTGATGCTCTGATAATTCCGTCCAACATCCCATCGTGTCCAACATTCCCGTACTCTCTCTCCACTTACTCAATTCTTTGTCAGTTGCCTCCTTCTGTATCATTTTCACGCTTTCTACTGTGTCTTCACACATACCACCTTCTACGACCCATCTTGCATGGCCTGCAACATACATGCAACTTTCACCATCTTTCGCTGTTTCCCTCGCTACTTCATCCGCAAACGCATTTCCTCGACCCACGTCACTACACTTCACAATCGCTACTTGAGCAAGCAAAGCAAGTGATTCAAGAAGGTCAGTTACCAACTGACCATGCTGTTTTGTAGTGCCGTAGGAGGTAAAGAATCCTCTTTCCTTCCACAAACGGCCAAAGCTATGGGCAACGCCAAAAGCGTATTGACTGTCTGTATAAACAGTCACTCTCTTCCCTTTCGCCAACACACATGCTCTTGTTATTGCAATCAACTCTGCAGCTTGCGCTGAATTCTGTGTAATGCGTGCAGTTTCTACTACTGTATGCAAAGTTGTAACAGCATAAGCTGCTGTCGTCTTGCCATTAGGTAGCTTAAAACAAGACCCATCTACCCACAAGATCCCATCCGGATTCGCAAGTGGTGTGTCTTTCAAATCAATTTGACTTTTTGTTTCTTCTTCTGTACGAAGAAAACAATCATGCTGATCTTGTACATTTTTCTCATCCAAGACAGGTAACAATGTTGCTGGATTAAGAACATTACATCTCTTGATATGTATGTGACTAGCTAAAAGCGTCAACTCATATCCAGATAAATGGGCGCTCGTTCAATGCTGGGTTTTTGTCCTGTTCAAAAGAGTATCTACTGCATGTGGCACCATAACATTAAGAGTATGATCCAACACCAATCCAGCAGATTGACGAATGGAAATCGCCGCTGCTGCTGTTGCTCTGAGACAACTAGGTAATGCCTTGGCTACTGGATCTAATGTAGCCGAAAAATAGGCACATGGCCTTTGTTTGTCTCCATATTGTTGTGTCAAGACTGACAATGCACAACCATCCTTTTCATGAACATAGAGTGTGAAAGGTTTACTGTAATCTGGAGTACCCAACACAGGAGCAGAACACAAGGCAGTACGTAAGTCAGAAAAACTCTTCTGACATTCATCAGTCCAAGGAAAAGGTTGGGGCGTATCTTTCAGAGTGAGCGCCAACAAAGGTTTAGCTAGTAAGGAAAAATTCGGAATCCACTGTCTACAATAAGAGGTAATGCCTAAGAAAGCACGCACCTCTCTTTGTGTAGATGGTACAGACATTCATGCAATTGCATGGATATGTTCTGGGGTCAATCGCCTTCCCTCCTTCGACAAGAGATGACCTAAATAGGTAACTTCTTGGCGACAATATTGCAACTTAGAAGGTGCACTTTATGGTGTAGATCAGACAAATGTTGCAGAAGTGACACAGTCGCATTTTTACAGACATCCTTTGAATCGGCAGCCACTAACAAATCATCCCCATATTAGATAAGAGTAGCACCTGGTTGCAAAGAAAAGGTGTCAAGCTGAGATTTCAAAGCCTGACTATAGATGGAGGGACTCTCACAATAACCTTGAGGTGCACGTTTGAATCGGAAGCTTCGGCCTCCGAGAGAGAAGCCAAAGAGATCCCTACTTTCCTCAGAAATAGGAATGCTAAAGGAAGCATTTTTGAGATCAATAACCGAAAACCAAGCTGCCGAAGCAGGAATCATAGTGAGCAAAGCAGTAAAATCCGGGACAACAGGAAACTGAGGGACAACAATTTTGTTGACCTCTCTGAGGTCAATCACAAAACGATACACAGGTGTCTGAGAAGGATCAGTGCATTTAAGAACAGGCAGAACAGGACTATTGCAAACGTTTCCTCTGGTCTCTTCGACCACACCCTTCTGAACCAAGTCATAAACAATAGCCAACAAAGCTCTCTCACCATCATTAGAGATCTTGTATTGTGGAATGTGTGGTAACTTAACATCAGGCTTAACAGTAATCACATAAGGTGGAATTTGAAGCAAACCAACATCATTCGGACCCGTAGCCCAAAGCGTAGCAGGAAGTGAACGCAATTCGAGTGGTAGTTGGTCCTTAGATACATACATTGGAGAAGTCAATTTATCACCCAAAGTAAGATGTACACCAGAGGGAGAACAATACAATGTGGCATGCAAGCGTTTTAATAAGTCCAAACCCAATAGATTCTCTCCGCAACCCGTCGTCAAAAGAAGTGGAGCTTCTAAATCATACGGACCAATGGAAATAGGCAAAGGACAGGAAACAGGGTTACTAACTGGGGAGCCAGAGAATCCTACAGAAACATTTGTTAAGCCATACAAAGGTGCCCCAGGGAGCTTGGAATGCGTAATAGAACTTCTCATTGCACCAGTATCCAAAAGAAATGGTTCTGTAATACCAAATGCTACAACATTAACATAAGGTCCATTCTGATCCACTGGAACTGATACGACTCCCTTACTCTGTCTATGGCTGTCCTAGCTAGTGTGAAAATCAGCGTTTTCATTGTCTGTGCAATAATCGTCATTGTAATAATGTGCAGACTGGGAATTCCGCTGATCCAAATAATTTGTAGAGTCCTGAGGGGGAGAGGAACGTCGTTCCTGAGACAACGCACCACACCCTCTACCTCTGGGCACTTACCGAGAATCACCACGACCCCATGGCGTGAATGATCCACCATAACGTTGCAACAAAACCAGACCGTTATTCTTAAAATGACCTTCCTCTTTACAATAGGCGCATTGATTAGGACCCAACGGAAATCGCGGAACTGGAGATACAGGTTTCTGTAACAACCTCTAAAACTGTGGAGGCTGTTGTAATTGGGGCTGAGCAGAACGAGGGGAATAAGCCTGTTGCAGAAGAATCTTCGTTTTCAAGTCTTTAGTCTTTTTCTCCACTTTTTCCTTTTCTTCCTTATCTCTATTCTCATAATACTGAGCAGTTGCTAATATCTGGGCAGTCGATGAAACGGCCCATGAACTCTCTGATTGTTTCAATTTATGCGATAATTCCGGAAGTGGATTAAAGACAAATTTATCTACGAATAATCGCTGTCCACCTTCAGTACTCATATCTTGACCACTATGGTCGATGAAAGTCTCTTCCAAACGAGTAAAGAAATCGGAGACACTTTCATCCGTCTTTTGTTTGCACGCTGCTAACTTATCCCAGTTAACGCGTACAGCAGGCATCATTGTTTGCAGAGCTATTATTCTACCGGGCAATTCCATGATCAAATCATCGGGTTTGGCACCACCTATTTGTCCTGCATCTGCTGCTGGTATAGCAGCCCAATTACCACCTAAAGCTTGATTATGGTCTTCCTTACGACTTTTAGCCCATAAAGCTTGTGGGACTACATTTCCCATTAGTAAATCAATATCTGCCAAATTCATGATACATGCATCAACAGACTGGGACAACTCTTTATAATACCCAGCAGGATTCTTACGAGGGTCCGGTAAAGACTGTTTAAGTGCCAACACTTCTGATCTTTTCCAAGGATCATGTACCCATATACGCTGAAAATAAGCAAGGACAGGCAGAGCAGCGTTTGGATCTGCATCTCTCCATATTGGAGGAACTTCTCGCATAGGATATTGTGCCATTTTACGATGAACCGCAGGATCAGGTTCAAGAGAAGCTTGAGAGAAAAAGGAAGACCAAAAAGTAACAAGCTTTTGAACAGCACATTCTACATCAGGACCCACAATAAGTCCCTTATCAAATTGATCCTGTACCTCGAGAAAATCCTGAGAAGGTAAATCCAAAACCATATCTCTCCACCCTTTAATAAGAGTGTTGCACATAACATTAAAGACATACCTCTGCGTAGGCGCATTCCATTGAAGAAAAGTGCCTAAAATATCGCGCACACAAAAGTGTAGACCACTCATGATCCAATTACGAGAAAGAGAATCTAGCTTAATCCGTTCTTCCAAATCTGGAATCTGGCTACGAGATTGTCTTCGAGACGAAGGAGGAGAAAAATAAAGAGGCCCAAGGAAAGGTGACAAGAGACCAGAAACAGTTTCAACTAATCGTTGTCGAGCTGTAGGGGAATCTGACACTAGAACAGGAGACAACGTATTCTGTAAGACAGGAGAAGAACCAGTAGCAAAAGAAGCTGAATGTAAAGGAGACTGAAGCACAGAAGATTGGGGTACAGAAGTCGGTGGCAAAAGAGGCAGAGGTGGAATCACAGGAAGAGGCAAATGTGCAGGGACCGGAACAGCTGGATTAGCAATAGGTTGTAACGGGGATGCATTAGCACCTAACACATAAGGTGAAGGTAATGTCAATATATGGGACATGAAAGGAACTTCGTCAGGACCCTTACTCTTTGAGGCAGTAGGCAATACAGGATAACATCTGTCTATTGCCATACGATGCTGTCTTTCCGAAACTTCAATCATCTGATCAGCCTCATCATTTTTAAACTGTTGGGCAATTGTCATATTTTGCTCTTTCTTATCTTTCTTCATTTGCCTAATTTCTGTTTGGCTTCCTTACGCCAGAGGCGGAAAGAGTCAAACATTGCCGGCCGGGCTTTTCTCTTAAATAAAATCGCTTCCAAATTATCTAGTATATCAGGCTCAAAACTACCATTTTGTGGCCACTGTAGGACACCATCTTTCTTCGTATATCGGATCCATGTTTCATTAAAAATAATAGGACCAAGACCATGTTTTGAAAAGAGCTCGTAAGTGGGAGTTCCAACCGGAGGAATCGGACAAGAATCCTCTAGCCGGGAATCCCTAGAATGACCAAAACAACATTTCCTAAACTTACTAAATCCAGGCATTTCGTAACGATCGAATAACAAAAATCAAAACAAAGAGTGGGCGCTACCCACGAATACTTAACTAAATGTTTTCTCGCGCCAACAGATGTCCGTCTAACGTCTCGCGACACCAATCATCACCAAAGGGCCAAGGCAGGGCGACAGTCAGGGCAGCAGTCGTCAGAAGCCGTCGGAAAGGACTAGCCGTGCTGAAAAAGACCTTCGGTCCACTTCAACATACAGGGGTCGCTCACGTGGCTCGCAAAATCCTCCTGAATTTTCTTGCGAAGCTCCTCACGACCCTTGGGCTGAACCACTACCACTGAAGTCGCCCACACGTTGGGCCGCCAATTGGAGAACCGGGCCTTATGGGCCGGGCGGCGCAGGGCACGCCTAATATCTCTGGGTTCACCTGCCTTGTCAGACAGAGACACGAGACACTCTGTTGGCCGTAGAAAATCAAGTTTATTAGCTGCAGCTAAGCACAGTTGTCCAAGAAGTACCCTATGGGTATATTCTCAAGAGACTGCCCCTTAATTCTGTGGCGCACAGTCTATTATAGTACACATGTTTACAATGACAACTCCCAAAACATACAGAACTGACAAATATAAATAGTTTGAAAACAAGCTATCGAATGTCTAAAACACACCCTTCTTTCAGACCCCATGTGCTCTACTCCCCTCAAGTTAATCAACACTAGTGCCCGTAATTCAATTTGCAGGTGGTAGAACATGTTTGAATGCTTCAAAGGATAGGTTATGTAACAAGAGAATACACGAAGAGAATAGCGAAGGCCAGTTAAACAAGATAAAGTCACGAAGAATGGTGGGGCATACCTTGCAAATCGATGCGACCCATTGTCTGTTCCTCAAGTAAGGAATATACAATCGTGAGGCTCCTTTGACTGAGACTGAGTCACAGGATATTGCAACACAGTGGCTGGGTTCAGTGTTGCGCATCTCTTCAAGGTAATATGAGGTGCTAACAGTGTCAATTCATATCCTCTCAGGCGAGCACTAGTTAAGTGTTGTGTCTTAGTCTGATTCAAAATGGCATCTACTGCACGGGGTACTAGCACCAACAGGTTGTGTGACAAAATTATCCCTTCACTCTGACGTATGGACACAGCTGTTGCTGCAACTGAACGAAAACACCCAGGCAATGCACGAGCAACATGATCAAGGACGGCTGAAAAATATGCACATGGACGCTGCTTGTCACTGTGTGTTTGTACTAGAACTGACAATGCATATCCATCTTTTTCATGTACATAAAGTGTAAAAGGCTTCATTTAATCTGGAGTGCCTAACATTGGTGCAGAACAAAGAGCTTGACGTAACTGTTGAAAATCATTCTCACATTCATCTGTCCATGGGAGGGGCATTGGAGTATCTTCCATCAAAAGTTCTAGCAAGGGTTTGAAAGTGTGAGAAAACCCTAATATCTATTGCCTACAAAACGAGGTCAGACCAATGAATGCACGGACATCTTTCTGAGTGGAAGGTACTGGTGTGTCTAAAATTGCTTGAATGCGATCTAATGTAAGTGCACGGCCCTCCTTAGACAGAAGGTGACCTAAGTAGGTTACCTTCGGTCTACAATATTGCAATATATTTTTTGACACTTTATGATGGTGGGTAGAAAGAAAAGAAAGCAAAGACAAAGTACACTCTTCACATAGTTCAGGCGCATCCGCTGCCAACATGATGTCATCGACATATTGAATGAGAGCCACCCCTTTAGGTAAGGCGAAAGAATCAAGTTATCTTTTCAGTGCTTGGCTATGATACTAGGACTCTCAGAGTACCCCTGAGTAATTCTACAAAATCTGCATGATCGATTACTTAAAGTGAAACCAAACAAATATCTGCTATCAGGATGAATAGGGATCGAGAACATAGCATTCTTCAAATCAATCACGCTAATTGTATTCGCTGTCGGGGGAACCAAAGTAAGTAGTGTTGTTATGTCAGAAACCACTGGGTATTGTGGTACTACAATCTTATTAACTTCTCGCAAATCAATAATGAATCTGTAAATGCTAGTATCAGTATTCTTTTTCAAAATGGGCAGAATAGGACTGTTACAAACATTGTAAGGGACTTCCTCCCCAACCCGCACTTTAAACAAATCATGGACAAGGCGAATGAGTTCTTCTTCGCCTTCCTGAGAAATTTTATATTGATGCAAGCGCGGCAATGAAGCGCCCTCCTTGACACTAATATGCACTGGTGGAATAACCATTTGTCCTACATCAGTGTCTGAAGTAGCCCACAAAGCACTAGGGAGTGAAGCTGATGCAGTATTTTCTTTAACCAAACAAGATCTCTCAGTCATGGGGTAGTTGTTATTCAAAATAACACGCACTCCTTCAGGAGAACATCGTATTGTAGCCCTGAAATACTTGAGCATATCAAGACCCACAATATTGTCTGGTGTGTTCGGAGAGAGCAAAAATGGACATGGAGCAGTAAACTTATCAACATGGAATGCGAGTGGTTGTGACAATGGGCTATGGCAAGGTGTTCCATCAAACCCTATTGATGTAATGGTTGAGCCAGACAGGGCATCCCTTGGAACCAATTGTTTACATAAGGCGCTACGAGTAGCTCCTGTATAAACCAGAAACTGATCAGTAGAACCCAAAACATGTGCTGTAACATAGGGACCCATCTGATCCACTGGAACTTCAACTGATTCCTTACCCCATCCTAGGCAATCCTATGCATAAGCTGAATCTTGAAAATCAGACGGCACATAGTCGGACATTTGATATTGGTTCCTTCTATCAAAAGTGTTAAACCCATCCTGCCCACGTGTATTAGCATCAAACCTAGCACAATCATTCGTGCTTCCTCTAGGCCCTGGATATCCTGAACGATTTCTCATTTGTCCCCGACCACATGGACACTGCTGAGCATGCAGCACTGGACAATCAGAAATCCAATGTACAAATTTCTTGCAGTACGCACACTGGTCAATAGACAAATTCGGACATGCATAAGAAGAAAAAGATGAACCATAAGATCCATGTCCACCTCTATCATTACCTCTAGAAGGCAGACACTAAGCCTGAGTCAACATAACCTTTTTATCCTCATTACCCTTCGCTTCTAATTCCTGGCGTACATAATACTGAGCCATAGTCAAAAGAGAAACTGGAGAAGAGCTAGTCTATGAACTCTCACTGACCTTTAGGCAACTAGCTATTCCTGGCAAAAGTTTTGTGACATATTTATCGACAAACATATGCCTACCCGTGTCATCTGTCAATGACTGGTCACTAAAATCGAGGAATGCCTCCTCAAAGCATGTAAAAAAATCTGACACCGATTCATCTGCTTTTTGCTTACACAACGCTACTACAGTCCAATCTATCTTTTTAGGGGGAATAATCATCTTTAACTTAACTAATATAGCTGTAGGGAGATCTAAATTTAATTTACACAGTTTCTGTGCAGGCTCCCGCTCTACATCCATTTGTTCTAACTCTTTCCATAATGCCCCAAAAGTTGTACGATCATCAACTTTACGCACAGTTCTCCACATGTCAGGTGGCAATATCAATCCGAAAAAAAAATACAATATCAGGCAAAGCCATGCTTTCTTCCTCATAAAAAGCTGCTGGATTTTTGCGCTGACCAGGCAATGCAGTTTTTAGGGCCATAACATCCGCTCTATTCCAAGGAGCATAGACCCAATTATAAATAATGTAACCCTTTGCATCAGAAGGACTTTTATCATCATCTGTTCCCTCGCCTCTAGGAGGAACATACAAAGGCGTGGCTTCCCGCATAGGTTTCGCATGAACTATCTGTTCTGACGATAGAAGCTTGTACCACGCCGGTCTGAGATGTTAGTGCAGCTGCTGCTGCCTTTTTCGCCTCTCACAAACGGACTGCATCAGCATGCAGTTTAATCAAACGCCTGATTGTATCAGCCACATGAGAAAAGACAAAAAGATCATCACGCAGTTGTTTACAATCAGTTGCTACATCATCAGGTTCCAATTCATCAGAATGTTTCCTAAACCGCTCAACAACCTCTGCAGCAAATACCTCGGTAAAATATATTTGCTCTCTTTCCTGCCAGTTTTTTATGTCATCTAAAAGCTCAGAAGCAGGGGCGATACTACGAAGGGCCTTACGAGCAGCAGATCTAAGCTCAGACGCATGCTCAGCGGACAACATAGAACAAGTTTCCCATGCTTTCTCCTGTTCTTTAGAAGAGTCCTCATCTGACTCATGAGGGGCAGAGGGAAGAATATACAGAGGTGGAGAACGATCTAATAACAAGAAATCATCTTGAGGTTTATTAAGGATAGGATAAAGGGGTTGCCTAACAGCGTATTGGCCAGTTACCTATAAATGGCGCTCCCTATCCTCTCTTTCTTTCAATTCTTTTATGTCCTTGTTTTTCAACTCTAATGCTTTTGCATGAATGTTCTTTTGCTGTTCTTTTTCAATCAATGCTTGCTCACGCTTCATTTGTTCATGCACTTCTTTCTCCCACATTCGTGCAGTCAAACATATTTTGCCTAGTCTTCCGCTTAACCATACATTGTTTTACATACTGAAACTTTCGTAAATCAAATGACCCATGCATAGGCCAACGCAACTCAGGATCCTTACGAGTATATTTATTCCATAACGTGCTGTACATTATAGAAGAAATACCATACTTAATATACATGTCCATATTAGGCGTCCCCTCTGGGGGGGGCGATTGTGCTTCATCGAGTCTCAAACTGGTACCTCTTCAAAAGCAACACATCGTACGAAGTGTGCTAGAAACAGGCATGCCAAAAATAGTGCAAAATATGCAGTATTATAATCAAAGTAGCGCTTAAGGTACTCTTTGTACGTTGCGCCGTTCAAACAAATTCAAATAGAGAAAATTTGCCTCATTACCTGCCTATATAAATTGCAATTTATATATTACATACATACAAATACAAATATTGGCCAATCATTCAAATCAAAAGCCACAGTAAGGGGTCGATTCCGATTCGGCGAAAACCGCTCTGAATAGCCGTTCGGAGCGTTTTTTTTCCGTACGAATCATACCCTGCAACGTCCCCCGTACGTACGACGAAGTACGATTTGTACCAGGAGCTGGACTCCGTACGAATTGTACAGAGACCGTACGAATCAAATCCCCGTACGAATCTCCCTCGGAACCCGCTGTACGCAACATCTGTACGGTTCGCGGCTGCTTTTTCCGACACGGCAAGTACGATTCGTGTCGGGTACGCACCGTACAAACCCTTTTTCTATGGGAGCTGAAAACAGCCGTAAAAGCAGAGTTCGCTCCAAAACAGGTAGGGAACGGCCCCCTGGGTACAGTACGTACACCCCGTGATAGCAGGGGTACGGTGCGTACCCCTGCGATCACAGGGTGTACGCACCGTACCCCGTGATCTTGAGGTGTATGCACTGTACTCCATGTTAGCTGGGTGTACGGTGCATACACGCTGTGATCGTGGGGTACAGTGCGTACACCTCATGATCGCAGGGGTATGCACCGTACCCCTGCTATCATGGGGTATACGCACCATGCGGTGTGTAACTGATTGTGTGCTTTTCCGTACGAATCGCCCTTACCTGACGTGGACCGTATGAATCGCGTCCTCATACCCCGATCCGGATCGTACTCGTCGGGTTATACGGCATGTGTACAAGTCGTACGGTTCACTGTTTCAGCCTTGCAATACGTACGGATCGCGACGATTCAGACAGATTGACGGAATACGGATCGTACTACGTGACTCGGACGGACGGGTACGAATCATACGGCGATGGCTTCGGATGAAAATCGTACGGACGTTTTTTTTCCAGAATCGGAATCGGCCCCCAAGTGTTACTATAATACCTTACCAATACAAGGCATCAAAAACCAACAGCAAGTGCCGCAAAACAACTCTTACCAATTAAATGGTGTCCAGGTTCCAACTGCCAAGTTCTCAAATCGACCAAATGGTTACTGCGCGGCGAATCAACAGAAGAGATCTCAGTCGAGGACCGACACCACCTGGATGGTCAGATCAGAAAGAAAGGAAAAACACCATGGTTGCCAAGACTCGGGTCTCCTCAGGCAGTGATCGCGTCCGAAGCGAGATTCCAATCCTTCGTTTCGACCAGTCCTTCGGGCATCCGAGTCGCCGATGAGCCCCACGTTGGAAGCGCCAATTTGTGGTGATGGGCCTCAGCAAGGCCTACCAGTGCTAGGGGTTCTCCCTTCTCGGCACATAGTCCTCAGACCATAGAATAGAAGTTGGCACAGAAACTGGAATAGAAAATACAAGATTTATTAAACCTCAAGAGGTGGAACTACATTCACACAGCACCCTTCGGTAATGTATGAAGTAGCACACTGAATGGAAGGAGCTTGGTCCTTTTATACCCACACAGGGGCTCAAATGAAGGCGGTACAAGTACAAAATGCTGGTTTTAAGTACATGTAAGGTCATACAGAAAATACACAGTCAACAAGTGGGAGGAGCTAACAGTGGCTGTTTTTTTTTTTTTTTTTTTAAAACCTTTATTATACCTTCACATCTTTACACAGCACGTCGCCTACAACCCCGAAGGGCCGGCCGCTAATCTTGAGTATCACATCGGAACGACAGCCTTAAATACATACAGTGCAATTGTTGAAGAAGTCATACCAGTAAGGGTCGCCGGAAAAAGTAGTGAAGGACAGAAGCAAATGTTCCATACAGGGTGAATGAGGTTCTCATTTTCTATTTTTTGGAACTAATTAAAAGAACAGTCGAACATCGGGAAATCACAGTGCGATCATTGACTATGTATATTGCTAGATAGATGCGAGAGTACACCTGGAGTAAGACAACGTCATTTGTATCCAGGAATTAACACAGGGTGTAAAGGAAACATCGCCCCCCCAATCCCTCCTGAAGGACCCCACCCCGCAGCCAACCACCCTCACTCCAACCCATCATCCTCATCCGAGTCCATTGGATCATCTTCTGGCAGCGGGTCGCAGATGTCACCCCGGTAGGTGTTCCACGGGGACCAGACCTTGTTCCACTTGCCAGGACAAGCTCGGTTTAGGTATACCGCCCTTTCTGTAACCATCACTCTGTCCATGTTTATGCACCACTGTGATGTTGTCGGGAGGTCCGCCACCCCCCAACGCTGCGCAATGTCTCGCTTTGCTATCATCATTCCCAGTGTCACCCAAAGGCGGCCGTGCCGGGACAAATCTGTTGGTTCCCATACATTGAGGAGGCACCGTCGTGCCTCCGGTAGCACAGAGACCTCCAGCACCTGAGATATAGTGCGTAGGACCTGACGCCAGTAGTTGTGTATGCGTGGGCAATCCCAGAATGTATGAAAGAAGGTGCCTTCCTCCCCGCAGCCTCGCAAGCAAAAGGGGTCCGGGGTCCGGTGTATGCGGTGTAGCAGTGTTCTAGTGTAGTATGTTCTATGGAGGACTTTGAGCTGAATTAGCCTCATCCTGGCCGATATGCCCGCTTCCTTAGGGGAAGCCAATGCCTCATTCCACTCATGCTCGTCAAGCGCGCCCACCTCTTGCTCCCATTTTCCCTTGAGGGGTATCAGCGGATCTGGAGAGTTATTAAGGAGCTTCCGGTATGTGAGTGAGGTCGCCTTCTCCACCATATAGTCTGTCAGGAGGCGATCCTCCAGCGGGGAGGACTCAGGGAGAGTCGAACCAGCCGGGATGGCCGAGAGTAATGCGTGGCAGATTTGTACATATCGGTAAGTCTCGTGTGGTCCCAGATCATAAATCTCTTTCAAACGGGCGAAGGTGATGACATCCCCTCGCTCCCACATATCACCCACCGTGGAGATTCCGATGTCATCCCATCGGGAGAACCCCTTACTGACTCGAAGGTTGCCCAGGGCACGCGCGTCCCAGAGCGGAGTGAGTTTAGTGAGCGTGCCATTCCACCCTAGTGCAGCGGTGGCTACGTGCCAAGTGGCTACAGTGAGCCTAGTGGGGCCCTCAAGTGGTCTAAGCTTCCTCCGATCATAAAGTGGGGCTAGTATGTTATTGGCGCCTAACTGAGCCCTGTCTGCTTGGAACGCCGGGTCGGATTGCGGTGCATGTAGCCACTGGTTGATGGGCCTGAGTTGTGCTGCCCAATAATATAGATGCAAGTTCGGGAGTGCAATGCCACCCTCGTACCAGCTTCTGCAGAGTTTGGCTTGGGCTATGCGCGCAGGGTGGTTGCCCCACAACAATCCGGAGACTACTGCTGCAACCTTCCTGAAGTATCCCGTTGTCACCGGGAATGGAGTGTTGTCTAGGATGTATAGGAAACGGGGTAGGGACTTCATTTTAAACAAAGCAGCTCTCCCCAGCATCGTTAATGGCAATCCCGCCCAGAAGCCTGCGTCTTGTTTGAGACGATCCAGTGGTGGTAAGAGGTTCAGCCTCACGTATTCGGAAGGATCTCTCGTAATGTGGATGCCTAAATATTTGAATGAGGAACCGGCCAGCCGTAGAGGGCAGTCCGGACCAAGCGTTGGGGGGTCCCCTGTCAGTACATACAACTCTGACTTGTTCCAGTTGATGGTGTAACCTGAAACTTCGCCGTGGCCGTTACAGAGATGCAAAAGAGCCGGTACACCATGCTCGGGATTTGTTAGGTATACCAGCATGTCGTCCGCGTATAGAGATATGCGGTCCTCCCATCCCTCCCTCCATTGAATCCCCTTGAGTAGGGGGGTAGTTCTGATGCGAATAGCCAGAGGTTCTAGGGAGAGTGCAAAGAGAAGGGGGGAAAGAGGGCATCCCTGCCGGGTGCCACGGCCAAGCGGAAAAGTGCGTGATATGTGGCCGTTCGCCACCACGTGTGCCACTGGTGCTGTGTAAAGTAACTTTATCCACGAGATGAAGCTTGGGCCAAATCCCATGTGTGTAAGGACCTCAAAGAGGTAGGCCCACTCCACCAGGTCAAAGGCCATTCTCGCGTCCAGTGCCAGTATAGCTGCACTATCGCCAATGCAATCCGCCCTCGCCAGCACCCCGTGCACCCTTCTAAGATTGAGCGCGGTGTTTCTGTGGGGCATGAATCCTGACTGGTCCGGGTGGATAAGGTCGGACAGGTGTGGCATTAGACGGTTAGCCAGGAGTTTTGCTAAGATTTTACTCTCCGCGTTAAGCAGAGAGATAGGGCGGTAGGATGAGCACTCCTCTGGGGGTTTACCGGGCTTAGGGATAGCCACAATTGTGGCCGTCCGTTGGTCCAGCGGGAGCATCCCCTTTTCTCGACATTCCACATACATTTTAAGTAAGTGCGGGCAGAGAGCGTCAGTGCGTGCCTGGAACCACTCGACTGGAATGCCATTTGGCCCCAGTGCCTTGCCGGTTCGGAGGGCTCCAATGGCCATCCGAAGTTCATCTGTGGTAAACGGTGCCTCCAGATCAGCTATGGCCTCCGGTTGCAGCGTTGGGATGTCTATATTGCTTAGTGCGCATTGGGCCGCAATCGTGGTCACTTCCCGTTCGGGGGTGTACACTTTTTCAAAGTGGGACGCCAACGCCTAAGCCACTCGATCGGGGTCGGTTAGTATCCTGCCATCGCCATCCTTCACCTGCTAAAACCCTTTAGAGCTACCCCCTCTTTTGTCGAGCCAGGCCAACATCTTCCCTGCCTTGTCCCCCACATCATATACCCGGTTCTGTGTGTCGGTGATATGTCCCTGTGTTGTGAGTCGTGCATGGTCCGCGTACAGTTGCTGTTGAAGTGTGAGGGTATGTGCTGTATCTTCCGTGGGGTCAGCTTCGTGGGCAGTAGTGGCTGTGCGCAGTCGGAGCTCGAGGGCAGAGTGTTCAGCTGTTTGTTCCCTTCTATGTGCCGCTATAGAGCCTATCGCCTGCCCCCGTAACACTGTTTTATAGGCCTCCCAGAGAATCTCAGCCGAGGCCGCGGTTGGCTCATTTTCTGTGAAATAGTGTTCTGTGGCCTTTTGTAGGGCCTTCCTGACCTTCGGGACTTTAAGATAGGAGGCATGAATGGGGTATATGCGGCGGCTGGACCGTGTCCGTGAGGTAATAGTGAGAGTCAGTGGCGAATGGTCAGAGATGCCTCGAGGGTGTATATCCACCTCATCTACGCGCTGCAGTCCATCCCCTAAAGCCAGGAAGTAATCAATGCGGGACAGACTGTTGTGAACTGTGGAGTGGAACGTGTACTGCCGGACCTTCGGGTGAACATGGCGCCAAACATCCACCAGCCCCAGTGCCTCTAGGAATCGCCGAAACCGGGAGGGACCCCCCGGTAGGGCGGTCGCCGGGAACTTGTCGAGCTGCGGGTCAGCAGCCGCGTTGAAGTCCCCACCTATGAGCATGTCCCCCTCCGGGAGGGACAGCAGGAAGTCACCCAGGGCCGGTAGCATCACCGAGTGCAGTGAGGGCGGGATGTATACTGAAACCACTGTTAATGGGCGACCGTCCCACTGCCCTGCCACCGCCGCAAAACAACCCTGTGTATCGGTTCTAGTACTAAGGGTAATGAAGTGGGAGGATTTTCTGATCAGTATGCCCGTGCCCCGTGAACCAGTAGAAAATTCAGAGTGGACTAACATTCTATACCCCCTTCTGTCCAAGGCCTTGGTAGCACTACCCACCAAGTGGGTCTCCTGCAGGAGTATCAGGTCTGGTTTGTAGCGTTTCACCTCGGACAGAACAAGGCCGCGTTTTACCTTATCGCCCAGGCCTCGCACATTCCAAGCGAGAAGTCGGAGAGTGGAGCCGCTTGTCTGCGTCTCATCCACCCTCGCTGCATTGAGCTGTTCACCCGCCATCAATAGTGATTAGACACAAATTTAGCCTGTATAGACTCCATCGCACCAGCAACATTACAATAACAGTCAAAGTACATTATATAGTTCGAGATCGACTTTGTGAATTTCCCATGAAGAAGAACCATCCCCCCCCCCATCCCTTCCCACCCTGCCTCCCTGCCAAACGGACTTGAAACTGCCCGCCACCCCAACTCAGCAGAGCGCTTATCCCATTCCAAAAACAGAGTACTTGCTCGTCAGGGGAGAGTGTCCCCCAAAGCAGGCGGTCCCTCTGCCGCCCTCGGGATGTCCAGGCCAGCGTCCAAGAACGACATGAAAAGCTATCCTTATGGGAGAAAGCCAGAGTCCACCCAGTCCATCATGTGCGGGTTTCATTCACCCCCAGCGGCCCCAGTGCGTTCCTGTGATGGCGATTCGCTCGCACTTCCCCTAGCTGAAGACTGTGAGCCCGGTCGGCCGTCGTCTTCAGGCCTGTTGCGGCGACGATTAGAAGTGCGTTCCACCGTGCGCCATCCCTCCAGCCAGTCTCTCGTCGACTCCGCAGAGTCAAAAAACCAGACCTTCTTGTCGGCCACCACTCTCAATCGGGCCGGGAACAGCATGGAATATGGCAATTCCTGTTCGCGAAGCGTTTTCTTTACCTCCAGGAAAGTTCTCCTCCTGCGGGTGACCTCAGCCGTGTAGTCCGGGAAGAAGGATATCCGAGAGTTCTGAATATGGATAGGTGGTGCCACCCTGGCCGCTTGGAGAATAGTGTCTCGGTCTCTAAAATTGAAAAGTCTCGCCAGGATGGGACGTGGGGCAGCCCCCGGCGTGGGTGTCCCGCCGGGTACCCGATGAGCACGCTCCACCGTAAAGAAATTGGAGAGCCCCTTCGGGGCCAAGTGGGTCTTTATTAGATCTTCTACGTACAAGTCCATGGCCCCTTTCGTCTCCGATTCCGGGACCCCCAAAATGCGGACGTTGTTGCGTCTGGAGCGTCCCTCATGGTCATCCAACTTGCTTTTTAAGAGTTTATTGTCTGCTTGCAGTCTTTCCATAGCCACCTGCAGGTCAGAGACATCCTCTATGAGTGATTTAGTCACCACTTCCACTTGTTTCACCCTTTCGCCCATCTTCTGGAGGTCGGCTCTTATGAGGGTCACCTCGGTAGCAGTCGAGCCCACTGTTGCCTGAACCTGTTCCAGAGCACGTAGGACATCATCCAGAGTAGCCTTTTTTGCCCCTTCATTGTCCGCGCCCTTGCCAATGGATTTGCGCTGCTCAGGCTGAATGGGTGTCTGGTTATCGTAGGCGAATTTGCCGAGTTTCCCTGCCATTTTGGCTCTACGGCGAGACACTTTCTATGGTGAGGTGAGCAGATCGTCCGTAGCCGATCATGCCGAGGCGTCCGTTCAAGAGGTTCAGTTCGGGAACAGGCCAGTGGTCGTCTTCGATGTTGAGGTGTGGCCGGCAGCAGCGGACCCGATGTAGCCTCGGCAAGCCAGGGCAAGATGGCGGTTGTTGCGCAGTAAGTTACGGGTCTTGGCCGAGTGCCGTTGTGAGGCACTACTTCGCAGCGCCACTGGATAGGCAACGTTGAGGATCAAGTGTTCAAAAGGGGGGACCGCCGGTTCGGCGATTCGCTGGTGTCGAGTGCTGTCGTCAGCAGGCACTTCCGGTCGATCGTGCCGAGGAGGGTTGACTTCCGCTCGGCCAAGGGCTCAACTCGACACCGCGGCTGCACTCGTGTCACTAGGCCCCTCGCCAGTGAAGGACTAAGATGAAGTTTCGTCCTGTTTCCGGGGTCTGAGAGCTCCCAATTTTCTCCTGCGGGTGCCGTTCGGTCGCCGCACCCAGGACACCCCTTCTGGAACGATTAGTGAACGGATAGGCATGCGGATTGTTGCGGGAAGCCGCCTTGCTACGGGAGCCTCTCTAGGTTGCTGCCGCCATCATCGGCTGCTAGCCACGCCCCAACAGTGGCTGTTTTTGGCAAACACATCCTGGCAGTTACATTTTAGTGGCAGCTGAAAAGACAGCTGCAAGCTCAACTGAGCATGTGCAAAGGTGGAAGATGCTAAATATATCTCGTCTCTAGGCAGATTTCAAGAGCAGTTAAAAGAAAGGTAGGACAGTGCACATGGCGAGCACATAATAGCATATGGAACACAAAATGGCTGACAGAAATACAAAATGGATTCCACAAAACGGACAAGATAGTCTCTAAATACAGGATGGCTTCTGATAATGCGAACCTAATAGCTGCCAAATTACAACAAATGGAGGGCTTGCCAATTATAATAGCCACACCTCTCGGTCGGTCCAAGAAGCTCTGGACAGGGGAGGACAAGTTCTGCCTTGTTGAATTTAGATAGAGAAGGAAAATGTGAGAGTAAAGCACAAAGGATGTGCTTCAAACGTGTTGAGACACCCCCCGGAACCTTTATGCCATTGGTTTTGGTATGGCCTGGAGTATTTCCTGCCCATCGGCTGGCACTGGTCATAAATATGGCAGCCCCAGTGCCCTCCACAGAACACTGCTGGACCAGTGAAGAATCGGAAGAAGGGTTGCCCTGTTGTCCAAAGAACCTTGAGGAAGAATGAAGCTGTTGCCTTTAACCCAGGACCCCAAAAGGGGCTCTATGGGTCAGTTGGATCACCTCTTGTTAGAGGTACATGGACCCACAAGCCTGCAGAGGCCTCTTCCTGTAAGTGCCAAGCTCATCAGCTGTAACTGGACCTTCCAAGGTAATGCTGCTGGCCTCTGATGGAGCGAGTGCTGACCTCCAAGTTCTCTCCCCAAGATCCTGGACTCTTGGCTGATGTAAAAGTGTACTCCTCTGAAAGCTTCCTGAACCTCGATACTTACAACTTTTTTTCCAACATTTTGCTCTGAGAACACAATGAAGGACTAGGACTAACCTGTGCAGTTGATCCGATGAAGATGCATCACCGCAAGGCCAAGAATAGAGGTTGCTCATGCTATGTTCTTATTCGCAGCAGCAAACCTGATTCTGCTGGACCTCACATAGGTGTCTGGCCTCTGTGTCCCATCTTCCGCTACTGTCTTCAGCCTTGCCCCACTGGAAGAATCTGAGCTCCAATGTAAATGACAAAATCTGCTGGTAAAACCTTTCACTTGGATGAATCTGGTCCCTCTATCCGACCCACAATTTATTGCAGTCAGCCTTAACTTTTGACTCTCTCATGGCCAAGCACAACTAGATGTCATCAGTTGGCGCTTTGTTCTTTTGTTGTTGCTATTATCAACCCTAATCTTTAGAAATGTATATCTCCAGTTCCACTAATTGGATTATTTTTGTTGTCATGTCATTTTAATTATTAGAATGTACTCTATTTTTATAAATTGGTTTGGGGTTTTTCTTGTGTTGTGTTTTTCCTTCATTACTGTTTAAGTACATCATACATACTTTACACATTGGCTGTAAGTTAAGCCTGGCTGCTTGTGTGCCAAACTACAAGAAGGTTAAGCACAGGTTAATTTATTGACATTTTTGGTTCACTCTGATCAGAATTGTGATTAGTATTTGAAGTAGGTTATCACACACCTCAACAAATATTCCCAATTTCGTACATGGTCCATCCCATTCCAGTTGTGGAGGGGATCTAGACAGGTGTGCCCTTTATCTCCCATAATCTCTTACATTCATATTTATAACAACACTTTTATCAAACCTTTGTTATTTCTGGGAATTTCTAGGGTATTTTATACAAAGAAACATATAATCACAATGCATAGCTATAATGTCACTTTAACCTGGCCAGTTGAGTTTGAGTAAAAAGAGGATAACATCTACAAAATGTAGGTGAGCTGATAGCTATGCTTTGTGTTCTACATGTTGCAAAAGGTTACTACCATTATCACTACAGTGAGGATAGAAAACTGGCCTTAGGTGTAGCTTGTTGAATGACTACAGCCAAAAAAGTGTCACATTTATTGGATGATGACATCAGTGTTTTAATCAATGATGTCATTTGAGATGTCATCAGTAATCTCATCAATGTTATATAAGATGTCATAAGCACAGTTTTCAGTGAGCTGAGTGCCTTGGGGGCGGCGCAGGTTACATTTTCTCTGTGCGCATGAGGCTACCTGGAGCACGCACAACAAAGTGTTATTCTGCTGTGCTAAGAGGAGCTCGAGCATCCATATAAAATAAATATGTTGAGTAATTAGCAGTCCATCACAAGGGCATGAGTCAGGCCATACAGTCAAATTCCAAAGGCAGCCAACCTGTGGGTGCCTTCCCTGTCTACTTTTAGTCCCAGGGACTTCATGCCCTCTGGCCTTGCTTTTTCTATGGGAAATGAGAGGGCACCCTACCTGGGCTTCTTTTGGGCCTGGGGATCACATCCCCTGGAGCACGGCAACACATTTCAGAGGGAGGGCTGCACGTGCCCCCCCCCCCCCTCGTCAGGCTGATTTCAACCAAGGATCCAATACTGCCTATAAGGAATATGCAGGGGGGCATTCAGCCCCCCTCCCGGGATGATTTTGGCCCCAGGCGACCCCATCCCCTGGGGCCCGGCACATTATGTGGAGGAGAGAGTAGGTGTCCCTGGGCTGATTTTGGCCATGGGGATCCCCAACCCCCGGGAGCCGGGACACATTTACTTTATGAAAGGGGGTACATAGCCTCCGTCACTGGGCTATTTTTGGCTTTGGGCCCCCATCCCTTGGGACTTATCATTATTATTATGGGGCAGTCAGGGAAACAGATGAAAGTCCGCTACCAGTGTTCAGAAGGATTTTTAATGCTCCTGCATACTGGAAGCAGACTTAGTGCTTGCACCTGCTTGGTGGGAGTTTTGAAATTGCACCCCATTTTGTCTTGGGTGCCCTGGATAACAACCAGGGCACCCAACCACACCTACCCTTTGATGGTGGGGCCCCAGGGAAGGGGATCCTCAGGGTTGAAAACGACCCAGGAGGAAGGAGGCATGCCCCATAAATATAGTGTTGGGCCCCAGATTGTGTGGTCCCACAGGGCCAAATATGTTACCTTCCTCCCCATAAAAATTGCACCTGACCCCAGGGGAGGGGGCTCCAGGGCCAAAATTGTCCTAGTGAGGGGGACATGTGCCCCTTCCCCAAAAAATGTGCCAGACCCCAGGGGCCATAATAGTCCGATTGAGGGGATCTGTGTGCTCGCCTCCCCATTAAAGATGATGCTG
Organism: Lissotriton vulgaris; assembly: GCF_964263255.1. NCBI lineage: Eukaryota > Metazoa > Chordata > Amphibia > Caudata > Salamandridae > Lissotriton > Lissotriton vulgaris. The sequence continues at coordinate 1,313,311,511 of NC_141695.1, forward strand.
GGGCCTGGAAGATAGATTCCCAGGGCTGAAATCTGGCTTAAGAGGGGGTTTGCATGCCCCATCCCCCTGAAACATGTTTCTGGGCCCCAGGAGATGGGGTGCCTAGGTTCAAAAGCAGCCCAGGGTTGGGGGCCCATGCCCTCCTACCTCTAAAAAATGTGCTGATAACTAGAACGCATGCCCTAGGGTAAAAATAACTTGCGCCTTCGCTATGTAATGCTAATTATCCTACATACTACATCACTCATGACATCTTCTATGACATCATTGATAATATCACTGCAACATGTGCTGTAAAATTGATTAGAAAACTTTACATGGCGGCAGCTCAGATTATAGTTACCTGAGGGCCCGAGTTATAGTTACTTGAGATAACTATAACTGTTGAATTCTATGGTTTTCTGTGTGTAAAATCTGAACTTAACTATAACGTCCTTGTATGTATTTATACAGTCAGAGAGATTGAGAGAAAGAGAGAGATAGGGCGCTATAGAGCCAACATTGACCAGTCAATGACTGAAACCTACACAGTGATAATAAATATGAGCGTAGAGACAATGTATCTCCTTTGATGGTGTATGTTAGATGTTTTTTACACATAGATTGAGTAGCACATATTGACACATAGCATGCCTTTTTGAGGAAAGGAACTAGACTAAAAGGTAAGAAACTGATTGTACAATTCTTTTCTGTAGCATTTGTATTTGCTAAAATGTAAGATTGGTAAGCCATGTTAGTGCTTTAAGGACAGACTTTTGATGGTTCAACAAAAACTTTACCAGACGCGCTTCAGCTAAAGCTCAAAAAGATTGAATGATAAAAATTAATTGTGGTCAGTAATTGCTTAATTTTTATATCCATTCTAGTATACACTCACAAAGGGAAAGCAACTTCAGTTAAAAGTACAAATGTAACTGTTTGCTATCTTAAAAATGTTAATTGAAACATCAGTAAACAAAATAGTGTCTGATTGTTAACGTGTAAAGTCAACAATATCTCCACCTGATTTAGTAGGAGGGACAAATAAAGGCGTATGTACAAAAAATTACAAGAAAACAGGAATAAGGGAAGAGAGACTACAATTTAATTTTTTTGGAAGTGCATATAGTATCATATATTTGGAAAAAAACATTTCATACACAACAGTTTAGAACAGCACTGTGAGCACAAAATGCGGAGGCAACCCGGAGGTGGCTTTGTGCACTGGTGATAGTGAAGCAAAGAGTGACGACGCAAGTGACATGTGGGTATATACAGCAAGAGATGCAAGGTGACATTTGTGAAAAAACAATATATATTGAGTCGATGGTTCTTGCTCAAATAAATGGGTAATGATTGTTAGTGTAGGGAACCAAGCTAGGAGATGCGCCACGAGTCACGCTGAAGGTGGATCGACAGTGTTTCGATCCTGTTTAGTTGAGGATCTTCATCAGGACTGGATTGCCAGTTCAAGTAGTGTTGTAAGGGAAGAAGAGTGGCGATGAGGGCAAAGTAGCGGCCATGTACACCCAAATCTCAACTCGGTCTATGGGTTTTACTCCTGTTACCTTTACCTGATTGCTAACGTATCACACACGAGGGTGATATAATAAAATACCGCAATGCGCCATTACAGTGAAGTAGCGAAGTCATCCTCAATACTGTCTGAGTAACGGTGGTGACAGCACTTGAGGTATTAAGTTTTAATCACTGACAAAATATTGACTACCACAATATCGAGGTAGATCGTGACAAAAATATCGAAGTCAAGAATATCAACATCTTATCTACATCATGGTAAGTACAAAAATATTGTTAAAAAATATCGTTGTCAAAAATATCGTTGTTAAAAATATCGTTTTTTGATGTTAAAAAAATCATGTAAAATAAAGTAAACAATACATATACAGAAAAGAAAATAGTTAAAAATATTTTAAAATGTTAATAAATCATAACTAATACATATAATGTAATAATAAATTAAACACATACATATAAAATATAATGTATATACTTACTTAATAATATTCATAAATAATTATTTTAATAACTTGTAATTTGTTAAAAAAAACATGTTATAAATTATAAATACATATATACACATACAAAAATAATATAAATAAAAATATATATAACAATTTACAAAATTACAATATTTGTAATCTTTTTAAAAAAATATACACTACATTAACTAAAACAGTAGAGAAAATAATGGATAGTGGAGGGAATAAAATTACTATTGCAACTCTAGAGAGTGCAACAGTAGGGAAAGTGTTGGATAGCGTAGTTGTATAAATTACTATTCCCACTCCAGTGAGTGCAGCAGTAGGAAAAGTATTGGATAGCAAAGCGGTAAGAATTACTATTCCTACTCAAGAGAAGGCAACAGTAGAGAAAGTGTTGGATAGCTTAGTGGTAAAAATGACTATTCCCAGTCCAGTGAGTGCAACAGTATGGAAAGTGTTGGATAGCGAAGAGGTAAAATTACTATTCCCACTCCAGAGAGTGCAACAGTAGGAAAAGTGTTGGATAGCGTTGTGGTTAAAATTACTATTCCAACTCCAGAGAGTGCAACAGTAGGGAAAGTGTTTGATAGCAAAGTGGTAAAAATTACTATTCCCACTCCGGAGAGTGCAAAAGTAGAAAAAGCGTTGGATAGTGTAGGGGTGAAAATTACTATTCCAACTCCGGAGAGTGCAAGAGTAGGGAAAGTGTTGGATAGCAGAGGGTTCAAATTAACATGCTTATCAATTAAATACTGTTTTTAATTTCGTAACAAATTAATAATTAATTAACAAACAATGAATTAGGAATATCAATCAATTACAATTAATAATAACTTTAATAACAATAAATTACTTCCCACCCTATTCCCCTATAAACCCACAACCCTCTCCTAAAATAAATGAACACAATAAATATAATAAACAATTATTCAATTAATAAAAAAAATACCAAATATTAATTAATTAACAATAAATCAATTATCAATGCAAATAAATACAAATTAATATTTACTTTATTATAATACATTTACTTCACACCCTATTCCCCCAGAAAAACACAACCTGCTCCACATACAAATTAACACAATTAATATAATTATCAATTAATCAATTATTAAAAATAATTACCAATAATAATTATGTAACAATAAATAAATTATCAATACCAATAAATACAAATTAATAATGACTTAATTATAATAAACTACTCCCCACCCTATTCCTCTATAAACATACAACCCACTCCTAAACTAAATTAAGACAATTAATGTATGTATCAATTATTTAAAATAATTATAACGTAATAATTAATAAATAATACATTAATTACCAATACCCAAAAATTTAAATGTATAATAAATTCATTATTTACTAAGTATCAAATAATCAATTGATAAAATTTAATTACCAATTATTAATTAATTAAGAAAAAATGAATTATCAATACCAATAAATACAATTGTATAATAATTAATTATATTAAATTACTTCCCACCCTATTCCCCAATAAATTCACAACCCGATCCTAAACTAAATTAACACAATTAACGTAATTATCAATTAATCAATTGATAAAAATTCATTAACTAATAACAATTAAGTAACAATAAATTAAATATTAATAAGCAAACACATTTTTAATAAATACTTTTTTATAATTAAATTACTTCCCACCCTATTATCCTATAAACCCACAACCTGCTACAGAACTAAAATACATTTTATTAAAAATAAATAATAATTTCTCAAAATTATTATTTAATGTACTATAATTAAATCACTTCCCACCCTATTCCGCTATGAACCCACAACCCACTATGGTACTAAAACACAAAATTTACTTTAAAAAAATGAATAATTTCAAAAAATGTAATACATACGTTTAAAAAATACAAAACATAACAAAAATTGTGGAACAAAGACATATAAAATACATACTAAAAAACATAACACTAATATAAACATCGATAATATTAAGAACAATATTTTTGTAAATGATATTACTGACATCGATATTAACAAGTACTTTATTGCTTACCTTCAGGTCAATATTCTGGTCACCGTTATTCTTGATGTCGATATTCTGTCCCTCCGATATTTACAACTCGATATTTCTGTAGGTCGAAAAAAAACTTGATATTATGTCTGTGCACCATTACGTTTCATCAGATTGTGGTTGCCTCATCACAAGTACACATCTACAGTGTCGAATCTAAGTAACACCTGGCTCTGATCTGGATTCAGTGGATTCATTTCAACTCCCTTTCATCGATAAAGATCCACTTTTTGCAATTGACAATTTAAATCTGTACTTGCTCATCCATGAATATGTGTGGGATTGGGTTCAAGTCTTTGTTTGCCAAGTCACAAAACCTAAGGGGCATGTTCACAAGGAGCTATCAAGGGAATTTTCTGTACTTTATCGCAGCCAAAGTTGTGATAAATTTACCTCCCCATTCACAAGCCGGTGCAAACAGCCCACATCATCACATTTCCTATGTTAGCCTCCGCAAAAAACATCGCCACGGATGAACCCGGCAACTATCGCTAATGAGATGCACAGCAGGCGTTTCCGAGCGAAAAAGCAGCAACATCACTCCGCAACATTCTCAACGACCAGCCAGAACTGCGATAAGTCCCTAAAACAGGGGATAAGTTGCGTTAGCAGCAGGAAAATAACACCTGCTCTGACCTGGTGTAATGTCGGACCACAGCCTGCACCACAAAAGGGAGTATAGCCCACAGCCATACCTGAAGAACAACAGATGCACCCGGGCAGCTGGATATGCAGTCCGGAGGTCCAAAAGGGCAACAACACCCGCCACCACAACCCCTAGGACCACCACTCCCTGGCAACCCCCGACCAAAGACTTGCCACATCAGCTACACCTAAACATGTACAAAATAATCCACTTGAAGTCACGCAAATACAACTGGTGACATGCATGTGTCACGGAAATTAGCATCACACATTCACTTTAAAAGCAACCAATGAAACTTTATTAAAATGAGCACTGAAATGAAATGAAGACACATGGCGGCTCCCCCTGGGATAATCCGTAGGTCACTGCCTGCAAGACAAAAAACATGATGAGAAGGTGAGTCCTGCTCACATTGAGGGATGGAGAGAGAGCGATGGAGAGAGAGAGAAGAAGAGAGTGGGAGAGAGAGAGAGAGAGAGAGAGAGAGAGAAGAAGAAGAGAGGGCAAGAGAGAGAGAAGAAGAGAGGGGGGGAGAGAGAGAGAGAGAGAAGAAGAAGAGAGGGCAAGAGAGAGAGAAGAAGAGAGGGGGGGAGAGAGAGAGAGAGAGAGAGAGAGAGAGAGAGAGAGAGAGGAGAGAAAGAGAGAGGAAGAGAGGGGAGAGAGAGAGAGAAGAGAGGGGGAGAGAGGGGGAGAGAGGGAGAGAGAGAGAGAGAAGAGAGGGGTAGAGAGAGAGTACCGCCCCTGCGCACCCAGGCCACACTGCTCATCTGCTGCCACCAGTGAGTCTCCAACCACAAACCTGTATGTATAGCAGTACACCAGGTAACACATCGGAGTCAGAGTCGTCATCTGAAACAGATTCCAGATACATGACTGGCACAGTACCCATTCTTGCACTAGACAACATTGCCTGCCCACCCATACACATCCAAGCAGAGGCACCCCAGCCCCTCCCTCCGCCCATCGGAGCACACCCAGGCCTCCCTGCTCATCTTCCGCCAGCATGGTATAGACAGGAGGTCCCACCAGGTGCTGCTGCAAGACACAAGCTGGGGCCAGCAGACATGGCACCCTCCACACCATGCAGCCACGCTCCACTGGCCACCAGGTCTCACCTTTGGTGCTGGCTCTTGGTTACTCCATGGCATAGGACATACCAGTGCACCCGGCACCATTGCAGGCTGCACACCCGCTCAGCGCAATGGGTGCCACTAACTCTGTGATTCTGAAAGCCACGCCACGTGGTGGTAGGCCCGCTCTTCCCGCTGGCTCTGGCCTACAATGCGGTCCACCAGGACACACAAAACCTGAGCTGTCTGGACCCCCAGGAAGGGACAACATCACAGGCTGCACACCCGCTCAGCAGCTTAAGGTGCCACTGACTCAGTGCTCCAAAAGTCACCGTCCTGTGGTGGGGTGCCTGTGCCGGCCGCAATGCTCTAGGTGCCACTAACCCTGTGCATCCCCAGTCAGCGCCACATGGCAGGGTGCCTGTGCCGGCCGCAAGGCCTCGGGTGCGCCTAACCCTGTGCAACCCCAGTCAGCACCACGTGGTGGTAGACCCGTGCCAGCCACAAGGCCTCAGTTGCCATAAACCCTGTGCACCGCCAGTCAGCGCCACATGGTGGTAGGCCCATGTCAGCCGCTAGGCCGAGAGTGCCACTAACCCTGTGGGCAACAACTAATAGGCCCTTTATGGTTGAGAACCATGGAACATCCGTCATCCAGTCACCATTGGCAGAGGGGAATGTGACATCGGTGGCCCCTTATGTTGGCGTAGTCACATGGCCTGTGACGCCTGTGCTGGATGGGTGTGGTGTGCGTGCAAACCTACCCTCAGGGAGGGGCTGTTACATGCTGACAACTAGATCAGTGACCTGCACACCACCACTGAGTACGCCTGTAACGGGTATCAATGAAGGCCCCCCCTCGGTGCGTTAGCGGAGTTGTCTGGCCTGCCGTACGCCAGACCAGTGCAGGGCTTGCAACAATTATTCGCGGGCTCTGGGCATGGTTTAGTCCATGTCTGGACAAGAAAGTGAGTGATGCGTGTGTGCCTGTTGTAGTGTCCACGGGACCCGGCACACAAATTGCAATGTAGCACCCTCTGACTGGCATCCCACAGGATGAGCATCATTGACGCAAGGGAAATCACTGTCCCTACATTCATCCACACATACATACATGAATGATGGAAGACATGACACATCAGTGTATCACTGGATGTTTATTGCACATCCAGTGCAGTTCTGCAGTTGGTGCGGTAATGAGCAATGCCGAGCCCACTACACAATATGTGCCCCTGGGGGGCCAGCCAGAGTCCATTGGGAATTACAAATATTGCAGAAGAGGAAGGGTACAGTCTGCAGTCTGGTCGCTGTGTCATTGGTCATCAAACAAGATATGGCAGTCAATGTCTCAGTCCAAGGTGAGTGCAGCTGAGTGTATCGGGGTCAGCGGAAGGTCATGGGCCATGTACGGGACCAAGCTGAACCAGGCCAGGTGCCTCCTTCTGAAAGCCAACCCATCCACGTCCTTGTCCTCGGATGTGTGCTCTGCCCCACCTGTGGGTGTTGCAGTACCAGCTGTGTTGTGAGTTTCACAGGAGTGTTACCCATATACCAATACAGGACTGGGTAGGTAAGGTGCAATAAAGAAACAATGTCCTGAGAGGTAAAGATCTGCAGACAGTTAAAGCATGCATGCACATAGCATTACTAGCAAAGAAAGAAGGAGAAAATTTATTGGTATGCCAAAAGATAGTTAATCATCTTTATACGTTACATTAATTTCATGGTCAGATTTTATACAGTTAAGAAACAGCACTGCAAAAATACAATTGGTGACAACCATATGAAACTTGGTGCAAAAAAGTGATCAAAGTGCAGGTGGCGACGCAAGTGAAAGTGACCAGCGTGGACGGAGCACTGTGAATAAAGTGCAAATATTTTACAGTGAGTGGCTCAGAAGTAGATGTGACAACGTGATATCACAATGGTAAAAGTTTTTTCAATTAAATGTAGAGCCACAATGAGGAGTGCGCCTTTAATTCAGACTGTTAGGTCGACGGTGTTTCGATCCTTGTAATTTTGGATCGTCATCAGGATTGAGTTGTCTGACTTGGGGCGTGCTGTAATCTGGTCCAGATAGTGAGAATCAGCTATCTAGTAGTGAATCCTCGGAGGGAAAGAGCAGTCTGCGGCAACTTGTGCTGACCGAGAATTAATGTAACATATAAAGATGATTAACTATCTTTTGGCATACCAACAAATTTTCTCCTTCTTCGTGAGCGTAGTATAGTAATACGTCCAGGCCTAATGTGGGTGCCTCCTGCTGGGTGTTTTGGGTAGTGGGTGGGGTCTCATCGATGTACCTGGGCTGCTCTGATCCTGGAGGTGAGGGGCGGATTATGTCCATGATGTCTTGGATGGTTTGGGGGTCGATGGTGGTGTTCTCCTCCTCGTCATCAGTGAAGAGTGGCTGGGACTGCTCTGCAGGAGGTGTTGACAGTGCCCCTGCAATGTGAAGGGGAGATGGTGTATTACAAAGGCTCCACATTCAGACAGCAAGCATTGTACATCGTGACAGTCTATGGATCTGGGCGAGGACCCAGAGTCATTGTGGGTGGGCACTGTGCTCTGCTTGATTGCGCATGTGTTCCATTGTGCCCAACTCCACCCGTCCCCCCAGTTCCTGGTGGTCACTCCCCCTGTTGCGGTTCTGTTGTGTCCTGTCGAGCAGTTTCCGATCCCCGGAATCCGGCCACAGTTTCCACACTGATGACTGTTGACACCGGCTCCTCCATGTCATCCAGCATGTGCGGTGGTGCTGGGCCCCCACCTCCAGTCTGCGTTGCTGCCTTTTGGTTGGCTGAGATTTTATCCATGGTCTTCCGCTTGATGTCTCTTGACCTTGTCCATTGTCCTCTTGTGCTCTCTGACAGCATTCACCTTGTCCACGATGTCCCACCATATTGCATTTTTGGTGCCCAATGACACATTGGAGGTGACGAACAGATGTTGATGGTGTTCCATCATCTCCGTGACTATGATCCTGTTCACCTGCGGACTGAACATCGTCTTCCTCTTCTTCTTGTCCTTGACCTTCTCGGTCCTGAGGTCCCGGGCTGGTCGTCCGGGGGGCTTGTGGGGGTTGCGCTCATCCTCTGCACCTGCTTCTGCTGCTTCTGCTGCCTCCTTGGTGCTTGAGTGTTGGTTAGTTTGTGTTTGGGTGCTTTTTATGCTTTTATGGTGTTTTTTTCCCACCTGCTAGGTGTGTGTTGCAGGCCTGGTGCTGCTTATCGCTAATTTCCTCATCGCGCTTTGGCACATCGCAGGTTTTTTGGTGTTGTGGTTTGTCTATTTATCTCCATCGAGGTGGTTGTATCTTGGCATTGTCCACGGTTTTGGCAGACTATCGCATGCTACCACCGCATTGTGAATTCCACGTTGACACAGGGTTATTTTTCCCCAATAGGCTGCAATGTTGAAAGTTGTGTTACACTACTCTTGCAGTAGTTATCACACGTTCTTGTGAATATACCCATAAGGGTCTTGTATCTCTTCTTTTCCAGGCCCATTAACACCTCGTCATATGTAGTGCGCATGGGAGCGTACCAGCTGTCCATCAACAGTTACAATGAGGTCCGATCTAATGTGATAAATATATGGGTCAACTGGAACTACACCTCCACTGGTTCCCTAGGAGACATCGCCCTCTTGAAGTTGGAAAGTCCAGTTACCTTCACAGATTACATCCAGCCTATCTGCCTACCCTCAGCATCCATTCAGCTCCCAGTTGGAATGAGCTGCGTGGTGACTGGTTGGGGGGCAATCCGAGAAGGAGGTAAGGTGGTTTCAAGAAGTCAGATGTTAGTAGGACAAGCTCTTCCACTCCTGTACCAAGCACAGAATAACATTTACTTTTAGGACTTACTTTTTAAAGTGCTCATTTTATTACATGTCTACTCAAAAAGTAAAAAAAGAGATACAATAGTAAATACAATGTAGTTAGAAAAGGCTGAGAGCTAAGGGGGATGTCTCCAGTCATTGAAGGTTGCAAAGACAAAATGGGGTTTTTAGTTTCCCACATGAGGATACAATCGTAGAAAGAAAGTATTTGACGAACGACAATACACACACAAGCACAAATTAGAAAAAAGCAGAAACGTAAATAGACACAAAGGAAATGGAATTCAATTAAAGTTATGTCATAAGTCCATAGTGGGGAAAGAAATCTTAGAGGTTATTCCGTTGTAGCCATGATGGAGTGCCCTCTGCGCCAAACTTAAGATCCGACTACCTGATTTCCAGTAACTTACATAGTCCTCCAATGGAATAAGACCATCGACGTTTTGGCCATTCAACCACCTACCCAATTTAGAGTTGGCAGTTGAATGGCTAGTGTTTACTCTCCCTTAGTACCCTGAAAAACCTGTAGGTAAGGGACAGTAAAAATATGAATTGCCTTCCACACCATGGAAGAAAACTCCCATAGTATGGAGGTCATTCGTTTTTGTTTATTTAAAAACAAAATCCAGCTTTGAGATTTTGTTTTTGACAAATTTAAAAACAAGTTAATAGATAGACAGACATTACTGTCATTTTGATAGTACCGGCCTTCAAACGTTTAACTCATTGACAGGAACCATTGTGATGTCAATTCTTGTTAATGACTAGTGATGCCTAGAGCTGTCCGCTGGGCTATCAGACATCCTGAAATTCGGGGCTCCATCAGGATGTTGGGCGGAGACACAAGTGCCGCGCTGTCGGTGGCAGAAAACGCCCTTTTCCGCACTCCATCCGCGGTCATTGCGACCACCGTATTATGATGGGGATTGATAGCCAATTTCCTGTCCGCTGCGCTGTTTGTGGTTCCGCCATGCAAAATGCAGTGAAGACCGCCGGTCATATCACAATGCCTCAAACAGCCCATCACACCGCAGCGGAGAATCCGGCCAATCGGGGATTGTGGTGACAATACTGCAGATAGCTCCATGTGTTCATGACGGCTGGTAAACAGAGGTCCTTGGCCTTTCCGCAGGAATTTCAACTCCCGCAGACAGATTTTCAGCTTTTCTGCTGGTGAATCCTGGAATCAGACAGTCGCAGTAGGGTGTTTCAGGAAGGGCATCCTAATCCTACCGCCGGTTTCGCCACGGTACCTGCCGGCATTTAATTTCCGCTACCACAGCGGTCTGTAAGGTTTTCCGACCGCCATCCTAATCACCCCATTAGTAGCACAGGACCATCAGGACAACAGAGTATTTTATTCTGTCGCCCTGACAGAGTATAATACTGACTCTAAACTCTAAATGAGGCCAAAAGTGTTGATAGACAAAAACAAACTTTATCAAGGAAAAAAAAATTGGGACCAATGTGCTATTTTCCGGATACAGATGGTTAGAAGATGGGGTGCAGAAAACAGGGATTGCAATAACTTTGATCACTATGTGGAAAGACACCAGAAATGTACAAAATGCTGTGTAACCTAAACCTAATTGCTACAAGACTTGCCACATTTACTAATTTTTTTTATCTTGTGGTGTAATCGGTATAAATGTAACCTCATAGGAACGTAAGAGCACTTGATGATAAATATCAGAGACAATCTCAGGGTGGAGACTTGTATAAGACATCACGTAGTAGATTTAAGCCAGTACGTGCTGATTCCTCAGGTCCATGAAGTGCTGTGTTTAGGTGATCAGAGAGTAATGTGGTACAGCCTTCTTCGTTTTAGAAAGGGGTCTTATAAGAACACATCAGGGGCAGGATTACAAAACATATTTTACAGGTGCAATTTCCAATCCTCTGTGGTAAATTAGGGTTATTTGGTCCAACATTCTTTACTACCTTAATATGAAAGCCGATTTCTGGAGTTAGTAATGTGTTGTAAGAATATTTGTGCATATTTGAATTGTTATATTTTGCTGTAGATGGGATGGGCTTTGCCATATTTCGTGCTGTTCTGTTTATGTGCTGCATTATTTTGTTGTAGTATTGCTGTGTTGTACTGGGGTTTCAGTGTTGCTTTTTGATTTCACTGTTTTGTTGTGCTAGAGGGAAAGAGAATGGAGAATGAAAACTGCTATAGAATAGCTGTAAAAAACATGGCATTAGGCAGGCCAGAATTGCCTATGTTGAGGAGAAAATGGAGACTGCCCGAACTTCTCCATGAAAATGTTTAAGGTATTCAACAACCTCATGACTCTTCCTTCATGCTCGATGTACCCCACCTTCAAAAGAACGATGCAACATGCTTATTAACAAAAAAAGAAATCTTCAATCTCCTAACACCAACTATCATACCTCACGTTAAAACTCAAAGAAGACTGAGGTCACGTCCAATCCTGTCAGCTTCCCTTGCTTTGATCCACGAGACCATGGAATCCACTGTTAAGGCAACCAAATCAGTATCTCCTTTGCACCCAGTCTCTCCTGATATTTTAGGTCAAGGTGGTAATTCTTTATCATCCATCCTTATGGATATTCTCAACCACTTACTTGAAACTGGCCATATCCCCTGAACATGGAAACATGCGACAGTGGAATGCTCCTAAAAAAAGCCACTTCTAACCCTGACCTTGCAGACAACTACAGACCCATTTCCCTTCTTTGGGTAGTGAGTAAATGACTAGAAAAGCATGCTAATAAACATCTATACAGCTTTTTGGAGACTTGTGGTAACCCCCAGCCCACCAAGTCAGATTTCAGATTGGGTTGTAGTACAGAGACTGCACTGCTGATGGAATGCACTATGATGCCAGCCAAGGGAACCCAAACTGGGGAAGCGCCCCTTTGGATCAGAGACCTACTCAAGCAGAAGCTATCAGGGCTCAGGATGGTCCAGTTGCAGGTCCAGGCAGGTCAATTTTCAGCGGGTTAGCTGGGCTCTTGCAGGGAGGCCGCTGGAGCTTGTCCTGCCCCTGTAGCTCAGAACAAACAGTCAGTCAACTGACCCGTGATGTCACTCGAGCGGTACTGGAATGAGCAGGTCTAGTCTCCCTTCTTTTTTTTTTTTTTTTTTTTTTTTTTTTTTTTTATTCCTCATATACCAATTTGGGTGCTCTAGATGGAGATCCTCTCCCCTCCCCCTGGCATCACGATGTTACGACCACAAAATTTGACGCCAGAGAGGGCCGGAAAAAGGTACTCCCCTCTAGTATTTACTGTTTGCTTTATCCACCTCAGCCTCTGTAACTTGGCGACCCTCGGGTTGGTTGAGGACTAAGCACCAACAGTACCCAGGTGAAATCATCGGAATACTCTCATCTGTTCCGCCATGCCACCAGGGGCTCCCAGATCTTAGACTCAGAGGAAACATCACATGCTATATCAGACTCACTAATATAGATGATATACCTTAAGCAACCAGAGAAAGTGGGAGCATCTTCAGATTTCCATGCTTTACATATTTCTCGCCTAGCCAATAACATCACGTAGAAAATAAATTTAGTCTGCTGATTTGCAAGCTGGTAACCTGTCCCCAGACCAAACAGAATCATTGCCGGAGAAACCACAATCTGTGTTCCTAGTACATCCATCAAAAAACCCTCAATTTGTTTCCAAAACAAGTTAAGGCTAGGACATTCTACGAACATATGCATATCATCTGCCTCTAATAAATTACACCTTGGGCAGCTATATTGTAGGTTTGTGATCCTTGTCAGTCTTTTTGGGGAGAAATACACCCTATATAGTGTAAACAGATGGTTTCGTTTAAGAGGAGCGGATTTTACTATTCCGTTCACCAGACTAAAAGAGTCCCCCCACATGTCTACCAGTTTGTTGCTATCCAGCCCCAGACCGTTTCCCCAGAGATTTTGGAGTTCCAGATCCGTAACTCCCTCTTTTTCCATCAAAGTCTCATACCAAAAAGCGAGTTCTTTGTCCCAACGCCCCTTTCTATTTACAAAATCAAATTTCGGGTTAGATGCACAATCCCATGTTTCCGTAGACCACCAGCTTGACAGCTGGTAATATTTAAATCTTGTGAGGGTTCCTCCCGTCAATCTAGAGAAGGAGTCCCACCCCAATAGCTGCTGATCATTTTGTAAATCTTTCCACTGCATTAACCCTGCTAATTTAAGAGGGGTTGACAATTGGTCTCTAAGGCATTCTGGGGTCCCTGGAGAGTCCCATATTGGGGCCTGAGAGGCGTAGTATGGAATTTGTAGTTTTCTCCTGAAGAAAACCCAATTCTTCAGAGCCGTAAGTAGAACCTTTAGCCTAACCTTTTTGTAAAATCTGGGGTCTCCAAACTTAAATAAAAAGTATTCGTGGCCTTGGGGGATACTATGCAGTATTGCTTGAAACAACCGACCCAAAAAAGACGTATCTGCCTTACCTGCCATAACTCTAAAATTTTTAAAGTGGAAGGAATGGGCATAATGCAGGATGTCAGGTAGCGCCAGACCTCCCATTTTTAATTGTCTTCTTAACTTTTTAGCAGAGATTCTGGGCATTTTGGAATTCCAAATGAATGAACCTATTTTGCCTTGTAGTTTTCCCACCGCCTTTGTGTCGAAAGATAAGGGTATTGAATTAAACAAGAAAGTTACCTTTGGTAGTATAATCATTTTTATAAGGTTAACCCTCCCGAATATGTTTAATGGGAGCCCGGACCAACGCTGTAATTGACCACAGACTTCCTTATATACCTTGTCAAGATTAACTATCGATATCTGAGTAATGTCCTGGACTAACTGAATCCCAAGGTACCTCATCCTTATTTTTGTTTCAGGCAACGCTGCCTCCTGGTTCCATTGCATGATTTCCGTTTTATCCTTATTAATTCTATAACCAGAGGTCTTTCCAAAGGCTTCTGCATGTTCAAAAAGTCTAGGTATTGCTACCTCAGGATTAGAAGTGAACATTAAGAGGTCATCTGCATATAGGGCAAATTTTAGATCCAGATCGTTTATTGAAAAGGGTTTTATTAAATGATCTGCCCTTAGTTTATTCACTAATGGCTCGATATATAAATTAAACAATAGGGGGGAAAGGGGGCATCCCTGCCTAGTGCCCCTTGATATTTGGACCCAATCCGAAAGCGTCCCATTTACAAAAATCCTTGCCTTTGGGTTCAGGTACAATGCTTTTATGGAGGCGATGAAGTTAGTAGGTAAGCCGAATGCGGACAGAACATCCCAGAGATAATCCCAATTTACCTGATCGAACGCCTTTGCGGCGTCTATCGCAACGATAGTCAGCGGAAGTTTCTTATCAATAGCATAGTCTATTGCTGTGATAACCTGAAAAGTCAGCTCGTTAATCTGCCTACCCGGCATGAAACCCCTCTGGTCCTCATGTATAATAGTTTTAATCACTTTGGCCAGCCTTGCCGCCAATACTCCTGCAAAAATTTTGTAATCACTGTTCAGCAGGGAGATCGGCCTGTATGATTCAATAGTCAGGGGGTCCTTATTTGGCTTCAAGATTAAAACAACTGAGGCCTCCAACCAGGTCTTTGGGATTGGTTCACCAGCCAAATATATTTTATTGAACAAGGAAGTGAGAGCAGGGACGATTATCTCCGCACCAGTTTGATATACCTCCACAGGGAGTCCATCCGGGCCCGCAGCTTTCCCTTTTGCCATCTTCTTCATCTGATTAAGAACTTCCCCCTCTTTTATCTCAGATTTTACAAAGTCAAAGTCGTTCTCGTGACACTGCGGAAGTCTGACCCCCTCCAACCATCCATCAGCAACCAGATTGGATTTATCCTTGGTTTCAGAATATAAGGTCTGCATGTATCTTCTTGCCTCTTCCGTTATTTCTTCATTAGCAAAGGAGACATCACCAGAACTTTGCATTTTAAGACTATTGATTTGATTTCTTACTCTATCAGACCTAGCCTTCCATGCAAGAAGGCGGCCACATTTTTCCCCATATGAGAAGTTGCTAAGTTTACTTGAATCCCATTTCTCTTTAATGATCTTATCGAGATTCGCCTGATATTTCGATTTCAGATTTTCTAATTCTTGTTGTAGGATGTATATATTAGCATGTTGTTCGAGTGAGGCCTTCTGTAATTGTTGCTCCTTTTGCTTAATCTCCTGTAATGAGTTCCTCTCTGTTTCCTTCCTATTCTTACTTCTCTTGATCATTGTGGTTGTGAAAAAACCCCTTAAGTAGGTCTTGAAGGCTTCCCACACTATTTGTTCTGAAGCAGTTGCCTTGTTAAACACAAAGTATTCCTCCATTTGTCTCCTCAGGTCTCCCCTTATTTCCTCCTGTTGTAATAATGATCTGTCTAATGTCCACCTTCTGACCTGCCCTCCCTGTGGAATCTTTATAGACAGGGTTACTACTGAGTGGTCCGATAATATTGCTGGAACATAAGAAGTGGTTGTGACTTTGGATAAGAGTTCTTGATCAATTAAGAAAAAATCTATACGTGAATGATGTTTATGTCTGTGGCTATAAAATGAGTAATCTCTGTTTTTCTGATTTTTGATTCTCCATACATCTAAGAGATTAAAGTCTTTCATGATGGTTTTAAGCTCTCTCTTTGATTTAGGTAGAGAAGAAGAAATGGCCTTAGAGGTACGGTCAAGTTTTGAATCAAAAACTAAATTGAAATCTCCTCCTAAGATAATAGGTGTATCTTGCTCCAACAAACTGGTTTTTAAGCTGATTAATGCATCTGGACAGTCCTGGTTTGGACCATAGTAGGCCCCACAAGTCAGCCTTATGTTGTTTATAGTTATGAAGGCAGTCAACCATCTTCCTGTGTCATCAGTATCGTACTTTTGCACCCTTACCCCACTATTCACTCTAACAATAATTGCTACACCCCTTATTTTGCTGCTTTGGTTAGAGCAGAGGAGATCTTGTATCCATCTTTGGTTTTTGAAGGCAATTTTACATTCTTTCTGGTCTAGATGTGTTTCTTCTAGCATAATGATATGAGCATCTGATTTTCTCAAAAACTCACAGATTCTTTTCAACTTTTTGTCCTCTCTAAGTCCGTTCACATTCCAGCTTATAAACTTTAAGTTATCCCCCGCCATTAATCATATGTTCGTCACTATCATCATTATTTGATTTAACTATAATTTCTAAAGCCATTTTAGATACCATTGATATATGAGGAAAATTTTCTTTTATATTTTTTGACCCTTCCCCCCCCTCCCTTCCCTTGAGGAACCCCCCCTCTTGAACCTTGGCGATCTTATCGCCGTTGAGAGCCATGTCCCTGGCCTAGTCCCTGCCTCATCCTAGTGCGTTTATATATTCTGTGTCAGTACCTCTGTCTCCACTTCATATCTGTGTGTTTTTTTTTTTTTTTTTTTTTTTTTAGTGCAAAAGAAAAAGAAAATAGTGATGAAATAAAGTTTTTTTTTTTTTTTTTTGAGTTTTCTTCTTTTGTTCTATATATATTTTTTTTTTTTTTTTTATTATTTAGTTTCACTCGCTGAGCCTTCTACAAGTTTTCTTTTTCTTTATGTTATTAATTCACAATGTATTTTTACATATATTACACATATATTACATATATTTAACTACGAGCCTCTCTTTGCGCTTGCTGAACTTCTTGATGGTCCTTCATTGCTTCTAGAAAGCGGTCTACTTCCTGTGGGGAAATGAAGTTATATGTCTTGTTGTTCCAAACAACTCGTAATGATGCTGGGAATTTCATCATGACTTGAGCACCGAAACTTCTTATTTCCTGCATACGTGATCCTAACTCCCACTGTCGCTGAGCTGTTACCTTGCCTACATCTGAACGGATTAAATATTTTACTGAGTTGATCTGCAATGATGTATCTGCGAGCGCCCTGCTCAGAATCAGCTCCTTCACCGAGAATGTTAGGAAGTTTACTAAGATTTTCCTTGGTGCATTCCGACCAGAATGTTGCCGAAATGGATCTCTATGCGCTCTTTGGATTTCCTTTTCCAATTCGATGTCTGGTCTATCCTTCAATACACCTTCTCGCAGTAGTTTGCATACTAGGGTCTTCACGTCCCCATTCTCTATTCCCTCCGGAACCTTTAGAAACTTCAGATTATTTCTCCTGGAATGGATTTCTAGTCGCTCCAAATCTAGTTGCAGAGACTTGTTCTGCTCTTTCAATTCCGTTATAGCCTTAGAGTGCGCCTCGTACCCTTTTGTGAGAGTAGCTACCTCTCCTTCTAGAGCTTCCGTTCTAGTGCCTATCTCGTCCATTTTATTTTCCAGACTTGTGCATTTTCGAGCGATCTCACTCTGGTTAGCTTCCGATGTTGCAAATTTAGGGAGCAAGCTTGCCAGGAGATCTTCCCTCAAAGTAGACAAGAGGCTCTCTAAGCTTTGATTTTCCTTCTGCGGTTCGTTTGATGTTGAAGCTGATGCTGACATGGGCACGGATGTCGATATAGGTACAGATATACAAGATATAGAAGGAGATATAGCTATGGGTGTTGTCTCATGCTCGGGTTCTTCATCCGGAGTCTCCCCTAGGTCTCCCAGGTCAGTCTCCGGGTCTAACATCAGAGGGGCATATTTGTTCTGAAGCACGACATTTGATTGTGAAGGGGCCCCCAATGTATTAGCTGGGGAGGCAAAAGGGGTCTGTCCTGTACCTGCATCAGAGCTTGCTTGTATTGCTTGCTTTGTTTCCCCACCACTTCCTTTTGAACTGGATCCAGTGTTTGGTGTAGGGCTGGAGACTGTCTTCTCCATTATCTTGAAGTAAGATACCAAAGAAGGAGGGGGTTTATTTGACTTGGCAATAATACTGCCTTTCTTCAGCTTTCTGCAATCCCCTAGTTTACTTTTTTCTCTTTTCTTCTGCTTTGGGGTTAAAGGGGTTAATGTGGCTGGGCAGCCTGGTCCCTTGCTTCCAGTGAGTAGCAGCTCTTTATCGTGCAAGGAGCGCAGGAGGTATCTATTCCTAGCAGCTGGGGGGGCAGCAACCCCTGGAGTCTGCTTCAATATTAAGCCTGCCCCTCCGTTTTTTTTGCTCTCCTGGTCCTGACTCCCCAGCAATATACACACCCTCTCCTCGACACTCGCTGTGATTTTAGTTGGTGCTGTGCCAATGTCCATTCCTTCGGGGCACCTATACTCTGCTGGAGCCTGACCCTCGGTCCCCACCACTAACGCTGCACTGATCGCTGCACTGATCCGCTCCCAGTACTCCACACTTTCCACACTTTCCTTAAATAGCAAAACGTCATTCAATGGAATGGAATTCAATGTCCCCCCTCTCTGCCTTTCAGAACTAATTACGCTCACCGTGTTCAGCCTTCCTCTACAGCTGCCCTTCCAGTAGATCCTCGCCGCCGCTGCTCGTGTCCTACGCCAAACATTCACCAAACACCAGGCGCTGCGCTGCTCTGCAGCTGCCCGTAACACCGCGTCTTCCGAGTAGCTCTCCCGGGAGCATCCCATGCGTGCGCAGGTCCTAGCGCCGCTGAGTTTCCACACGGCGGCACACGAAGAAAGAAAACAAATATCTCCGTCAAACCAAAGCTAGTATTCGCATACAAGAAGTCCCCGCATTATCTCACCGTTTAGTTCCCTGTGTCTCGCTCCTGCTACCGGCACTGACACGACTGTCTCACTCGGCAGTCTAGGTCTAGGGACGTGCTCTCGCAGCCGGCGTTAGCCTGCCGCCATCTTCCTCAGACAGCTGCCTACTAGTCTCCCTTCTTAGAGAGCAAGGCAGGATTTAAGCAGCAGAGCAGTCCTCTGGTGAGCAAGGTAGTCTTCAAGCAGTGAGATAGTGCTCTAAGGAACAAGGCAAGCCCCAAGCTGCAGGACAGTTCTCTGGAAGTAGCAGGGCAGGGCTCTGAGGAACAAGGCAGGTCTCAAGCAGGATGGCAGTCCTCTGGGGAACAAGGTAGCCCTTTTTCCCTAATGTCTACAGGTCCAGGAATGTACTGATGAGTGGCTGAGGAGGTCCAATATTTATACCTGGTGCCAGGCATTGAAATGGGGAATTCTCTATACTACGCCCACATTTGATTCTGGAAAACTCTACCCTCCCCTTGTCAAGGCTCCAAGCATTCCGAAATGACAAAAGGCTGGTGTCAGGATCCTTTGTGTGTGTGCTGGAGGCAGCTCTTTGAAGTGTAAGTGGACCCGGAATGTTTCCGCATCCAGCCATCCTGGCAGGATGGCCCATCCTACCAACATCTAGCCCCCTTTTTGTCTCTCTGTCAGGGAGAAATACACAAAGCACAACAGCTTGCCATTCACAGCCATGTGAGCCAGGACATTGACAGCGGGCACCAAATGGTCAGGATACAAAAAAACACAACTTTCTAAAAATAGCTTTTTCAGAATTGTGACTTAAAATCGGACTTTACCATTATAGAGGATTTTATAGTACAATTTATTTGAGTGTAAACATGACAACTTTACCTACTCACAATCCAAAGTTATCATTATGAAATTTAATAAGTTTACTTATATGAACGATAGACTGTGCAGTAGTGAAAAATGACTTTGGGAGTTTTTCACTTCTAGGACATGTAAAACGTAAACCCACGTGTCCTACTTTTTAAATACAGTGCACCCTACTCTTTGAACCTTTTTGGGCCTAATATAGGGGTTAATTACAGGTATTTAAGAACAATATTTAGGCCTGGCAAAAGGTTTATGTTTCCAGGTCAAAATGACAGTTAAAACTATACTGCAGGCTGCAGAGGCAGGCCTCAGACATGTTTTTAAAGTCTACGTTAGAAGGGCTACTGCTTACTAGTTGCATTTCATTTAAAATCACTGGGTATCCATGGTACAATATACTAGGGACATGTAAGTAAATTAAATGTGCCAATCTGGTGTAGGCGAATAGTACCAGATTTTAGGGAAATAGCACAAGCATTATAGAACTGTTTAGCAGTGGTAAAGTGCACAGAGTTCTAAATACCAGTGAAAACTAATACAGAAAACAGGAGGGCTGAGAGTAAAACATTTGGGAATGACCCAACAGAGTGGGCCAAGTCCAACACAACACCCTTCCATCCAAAAGCTAGGGTGGAATAATGAATACCTTGATGGAATTTCTGCTTAGGCATTTGACTTCGGACAATGGTACTCTTTGGCAGAGGCACTTGTCAGATCTGAACCTAGTCGGATATATATGTTAACACATTCCTGTCACAGGACTGACCCATGGGAAATACTTTTCCTCACCTGTGGGCCCCATCTGCAACCTTAAATTACACAAAAGAGCCTCCCAGTAGGCAGGCAAGGCAAGGAGTTTGTTAATTGCTCACAAGGGTTCTCTGAGGTTTCTCAGAGTGGGTTCGACTATCCTGGGTGTTAGGCACCCTCCTTGCACTTTTTCTTCCAACAGTCTAAGGGAGGTATCCTGAGACTGGCCTCTCAGCCCAGGGTATATACCCTGAGGATGAGCAGGTACTTGGAAAGCCAGGATTTCCAAAGGGGAACAACCACCCCACTCAAAGGGGACCCACTCTGTCTGTGTCATGTAGGGGTCTGCCTGTTGCAGGTCTTAAATCCACTGTAGCTTCTCACTTTGCTGAATTCAGACACACTGTTGCCCAACTTAAATTCCAGATTTTGGAACAAGTACCAGCAACCTACAACAACAAGAACACTCTGCTTAAGCGTGAAATCTTTTGGATCCGTTTCCTTTCCACGATGGCGCCCAACGGGCTGAACGATCGAATTGAATTCCTTTGCTATTTATAATATTTTTACATTACTGTCATTGTACATATCACCTGTTATCTCTGCTTTACACTATCTCCCTTGTTGCACTGTGTTTTTGACTCTTCCAATATGGCGATTGAGTTTTTTTCACTTTGACTTTACCCCTTGGTCCTTCTTTCTTGTCTACTAACCCCTTGCACTGGGCCCCTCGTTTGTGTCTATTGTTGTTGGTATACTCCCGTGAGACCCCTCATTCACCGTATCACTACTCCGCTGGCATGCCGCGAGGCACCTTGTAAACCTTATCATGTAAGTAACCTCGGGAGAACTCTCCCGCGCACCTTGACACGCCCGCGTCTTTCACATTCTAACCTTTGCTTGGCACTGTTGCTGACTCTTTATTTCTACCGCTTCTGTTTGTTTTCTACCACGCTCTTTTTGCGTATGCACAACTTTGGATATCGTCACATCACCTAGTAGTTTCTTTGCAATCCGTCACATCGTTCCAGTTTCCGCCACCATCTGTATAGCCACTTAAGATTCGGCTAATGCATGAGCCCATTCGATCGTATACATCCAGCGTCCTATAGTTGATTTATTCTGGTTATGTTTGTTTTCTTTGTAGAGCATTCCCTTGAGAAAGGGCTTCTGCCCGAAATGCATCGGGATCTTTTTTTGAGGAGTACAATGGTCGAGTTATAGACTGTGTAGTGACACGCTTTTGGCTTGTATTACCACATTGAACATGAATATGCAAGAATATTCACTACGTGAAGATTAAAAATTTTGAAATCATTTATTTAGACTTTTGATTAATATGTCTATGGAATAAGACTACGGTCCACATGCTGTGCATTGGATTGTTCCCCTCCCAGTAGGGGGACCCTCGAATTTTCTAGCTCTGTACACACACTGCTTGGCCAGACAGTGTTACAACCCGGTTGCACGCTACAATCCATCACCAACACAAATTCAGTCTATCCACGCTGTGCGAGTTCCCACTCATTTTTGGCCTCCCCACTCTCCCTTTGTCAATAGAACCCCCTGAATCCTGAGCTTTCAGGGTCCCTAGGCGGTTGCCTCTCCCAACTCTCCTAACACTGGTGATACCTAATTTCCTAGAATCCAGTCAATTGGCATCTAGGGGCTAACCATGACCTTTCTCTGGATAACTTTCCCATCCCATTCCAGGGATACCCGAGCCAAAGGGTGGAAGTAGTCCTGACCTTGAGCCTCAGTCACCCGACACACCTGCGCAGTGTACTGATCTAGGTAAAACAATTTTTCCACCACCATGGTTTGCTTGTCTCAGGTATCCCTTAGGGCAGTGAAGACAAGCATCCTCTTAACTGTTACCTGATAGAGGTACCTATTTCCTTCATCAGAAATCACAAGTTTACCTTTGGAATCACCTCCCAGGTAAGGCTTACCATGTTCTACCCGCTGCTTCTGGGGACTATCCTCCACTAAGGCCAAACTGGCCACTCCTGTGGAGTTCACACCAGTGGATAGTCTCTTGTTACAAACCAGGTCCCCTAGCCTTTGCCCCAGCTGGGAGCAATCAAAGCACCACTTGGAAACAGGGTGCTCTGGGCCACTGCCCACCAGAACATCCCCCTCTATTCTTAGAAGGGGCACAGGAACCATTTCCCCCACACTATTCTGTAACCTGCCTGGATCATTGTGAACCTCACCCTCTCTCTGCGAGAGAAACATTACCCACCCTCCCCAGGGTCGCTCCTAGGTACCTTCTCATACATCCTTGTGTGGAGCCAGTGGTCTGCTTCTTTGGCAAGCTCCCGTGGGTCAGTGAGATTTCTATTATTTAGGTGTTGGCACAGCCGTAGAAAACAATGTCTGAACATGTGCTCCCTTGAGAACAGAATGACAGCTCCTCATAGGTGTTTACGTGCTTAAACCTGTCCTCTGGCTGATCATTCAATCAATCAATCAAAGCATTTATATAGCGCGCTACTCACCCGGAGGGTCTCAAGGCGCTTTGGGAGGGGGGGTCCGCTACTGCTCGAACAGCCAGGTCTTGAGCTGCTTCCTGAAGGCGAGGTGGTCTTGGGTCAGGCGGAGGTGGGTCGGGAGGGAGTTCCAAGTCTTGGCGGCCAGGTGGGAGAAGGATCTTCCTTCTGTTGTGGCTCTTCGGATGCGGGGGACGGCGGCGAGGGCGCTGCTGGTCGATCGGAGGTGGCGTGTGGGAGCGTAGAAGTTGAGGCGGCTGTTGAGGTAACTTGGGCCTTGGTTGTGTAGTGCTTTGTGTGCGTGGGTGAGGAGACGGAAGGTGATTCTCTTGTTGACCGGGAGCCAGTGCAGGTCCCTCAGGTATCTGGAGATGTGGCTGTGTCTGGGGATGTCGAGGATGAGTCTCGCTGAGGCGTTCTGGATACGCTGGAGTCTCTTCTGGAGCTTGGCGGTAGTTCCGGCGTAGAGGACATTGCCGTAGTCCAGTCGGCTGGTAACAAGGGCTTGAGTGACCGTCTTCCTGGTCTCGGTGGGGATCCACCGGAAGATCTTGCGTAGCATGCGCAGGGTGTTGACACAAGACGAGGAGACGGCGTTAACTTTTCTGTTCATAGAGAGGGAGGAGTCCAGGATGAAGCCCAGGTTGCGTGCGTGGTCTGTCGGTTTGGGTGCGGCGCCCAAGGCGGGGGGCCACCAGGAGTCATCCCAGGTGGAAGGTGAGGGGCCCAGGATGAGGACTTCCGTCTTGTCTGAGTTCAGTTTCAGGCGGCTGGTCATCATCCACTCAGCTACGTGTTTCATCCCTTCGTGTAGGTTGGCTCTGGCGGTGGCGGGGTCGTTGGTCAGGGAGAGGATCAGCTGTGTGTCTTCGGCGTAGGAGATGATGCTGAGGTTGTGTTGGCGTGCGATGGCCGCAAGGGGGCTCATGTAGACATTGAAGAGGGTGGGGCTGAGCGAGGAGCCCTGAGGGACGCCGCAGATGACTTCCGTGGCTTCTGATCTGAACGGTGGTAGGCGAACTCTCTGTGTCCTTCCAGCGAGGAAGGAGATGATCCACTCCAGTGTCTTCTCCTGGATTCCGACGTTGCTGAGGCGCTGCACTAGGGTGCGGTGGCAGACAGTATCGAATGCCGCGGAGAGGTCTAGGAGGATGAGGGCCGCTGTTTCTCCGTTGTCAAGCAGGGCTTGGATGTCATCGGTGGCGGCGATGAGGGCGGTCTCGGTGCTGTGGTTGGCCCTGAAGCCCGACTGAGAGGGGTCGAGGGATCCGTTCATCTCGAGGAAGGCGGCCAGCTGCTTGTTGACTGTCTTCTCGATGACTTTGGCTGGAAACGGGAGGAGCGAGATGGGGCGGTAGTTCTTGAGTTCGGTGGGGTCCGCTGTTGGTTTCTTTAGTAGAGCGCTGAGTTCAGCGTGCTTCCAGCTCTCAGGGAAGGTGGCGGTGTCGAAGGAGATGTTGATGATGTCCCGCAGGTGGGGTGCGATGACAGCGTTGGCCTTGTTGAAGACGTGGTGAGGGCAGGGGTCGGTTGGCGATCCGGAGTGGATGGAGCTCATCGTGCGGATGGTGTCTTCGGTGCTGATTGGGGTCCAGGCGCTGAGGGTGGTGGTAGGAGGCGTTGGTGCGGTCGTGGGGAGCGTTGGTTGTGTGCTGAAGCTGTTGTGTATGTCAGCGATCTTGTTGTGGAAGTAGGAGGCGAGGGAGTTGCAGAGGTCTTGTGATGGGGTGATGTCGTTGCTTCCGGCGTTGGGGTTGGAGAGCTCTTTCACGATGTTGAAGAGTTCCTTGCTGTTGTGTGCGTTGTTGTCCAGTCGTTCCTTGAATGCTGTTTTCTTGGTGGCGCAAATCAGTTGATGGTGTTTTCGGGTGGCGAGCTTGAGGGTGGTCATGTTGTCTGGTGTTGGGTCTCTACTCCAGGATTTCTCAAGGGCTCGGCAGTTCTTCTTGGAACTCTTGAGTTCGTCGGTGAACCATGGGGCCTTCTTGCTGCCGGGTCTGCTGGGCGGGGTCCTCAGCGGGGCGAGGTCGTCTGCGCAGCTGCTGATCCACTTCGTGAGGTTGTCGGCGGCCTGGCTGGGGTTCGCAGAGCTGGCGGGAGGGTGCTGGCTCAGGGATGCGGCGAGCTGGTCGGCCGTGATCTTGTTCCAGCTTCTTCGTGCAATCTGTTTCTGGTGGTGGTGGATCGTGGTCCTTCTGAAGCTGAAGTGGACGCAGCTGTGGTCCGTCCAGTGGAGGTCGGTGGCATGGCCGAAGGTGATGTCTTTGCTGGATGAGAAGACGGCGTCGAGTGTGTGTCCGGCGAGGTGGGTGGGGGTGGTCACCAGCTGCTTGAGTCCGAGGTTGGCGAGGTTGTCCAGCAGGGTGGTGGTGTTGCGGTCGTTGTTGTCCTCCAGGTGGAAGTTGAGGTCCCTGAGGAGGATGTAGTCAGCTGAGGGGAGGGCGTGCGGGCTGATGAAGTCAGCGATGTCTTCGCTGAATTGTGTGCGTGGTCCCGGGGGTCTGTAGATGAGGGTGCCTCTGAGGGTGGTCTTGGGGTCAGTGTTGATCTGGAAGTGCAGGTGTTCGGCGGTTTTGAGGGTGTCGTCGGTGTTGGTTGTGATGCGGATGGTGTTCCTGTGGATGATGGCGATGCCTCCTCCGGTCTGGTTGGTGCGGTCTCTCCGGGTGATCTTGTAGCCCTCCGGGATGGTGATGGCGATGTCGGGTGCTGAGGAGGCGTTCATCCCTGTTTCCGTGAGGAAGGCAACGTCTGGAGATGTGGTGTCGAGGAGGTTCCAGAGTTTGACGGCGTGTCTGTGGACGGAGCGGATGTTGAGCAGGATGCACTTCAGGTGGCTGCTGCTGGTGCTTGGCTTGGTGGGTGTTGGTGTAGTTCAGGTCCGGATGCAGGTGTACTTGCAGGAGTGGCAGCTGAAAGGTCCGTGGGTGCGTCTCGGCGTGGCTCGGTAGCATCCCGGGACTAGGCCGGTGTTGAGCGCGTTGAGGGTGGCGGCGTCGTACGTCCGGCGGGTGGGCTGGGGTCCGCGGGGGCCAGGGGTTCGGGCGCTGGGCGCGGTCCAGGTGCAGACGGGCTTGCCTTTGGCGCGCCTTCGGCGAGCTTAGGGCGCGCCCGCTGCGCGTCAATGCTGCGCGTTTGCCACTCTGCCATAAGTGGAGAGTGGGGGGCGGAGCGTGGGAGGAGCAGCTGGGAGGCGGGAGCGGGGCGGCGAATGGGAGGGCGACACAGGGGAGTGGGCGGGGCCGCAGAGGGGCAGCGGCGGGGAGGTGGCCGGAAAACGCGGCGGGGCTGGCCTCGGCAAGGGGGGGACAGGGGACAACGGCGGGTGAAAGGCGGGAAAAGCTGGCAACGTCGGGACAAAAACACGGGCAGAAAAGCAGGAAAAAGACGGTGACACGGCGGAGTTAGGTAGCAGGGGGAAGGAGCAGGCAGCGCATGCGGGGCACAATCAGAAGCGGCGGCCGGGGACCAGGGGCACCGCTGCGGGCAGCGGCCACACACGCCTGGGACCTGGGGCACAGCAGACGGGCAGTGGCGGCACTAGGCGGCAGCAGGGGCACACTTGACGCACACCTGGAGGAGTGAGCTCGGTGCGTGGGGTGACCAGCCCATAGGGTCATCCTACTTCTGTCTTCCTGACTTCCTGATCTCTGCCTCTGATTGCAGCATGCGGTGTTCACATTGACTACATGCGCTCATTGTTCCTAAGAGGATCAGGAGCTCCCGGGTTGTCCTTGGCGTTCCAGTGATGTACTGGTGAGCTAAGCTGCTCACACTGCTCCTATGCCATCTCGGCACACTTTAGCACCTCTGCTGGAGGGGCAGTCAACTCCCCTTTCACTTCTTGGTACTCTGCTTTCTGTAGTAGGCTCCCGGCACGGCTTCAGCTTCTGTGTCTTGTGGTGCTTCACGATGTAAAGGCCTTAGGCATGCGGGGAAGGAGCTGGCTACAAGAGGCAAGGCTGAACCTTGACCTTAAGGGATCAACAGAGGACTGTCGGAAGGTGGTGGTGGTGGCAGACAGCAGTGGCGTGAATGAGAAAAGTGAATCAGCTTGGGTATCCTCTTGGCCCTTAACTGCCATTCACCTGACAGCTTGAGCATCCACAAGTAGTATCTGCCCCCCCTTATACGTTTCACCAAACACTGCGACTGAAGATGCAATATAGAGGTGCAATATATATGGAGACAGGATGTGCCAAATCATTTAGTCAGTCCTAACTAGCATCAATAGAGAGCAGTTGCACGGTCCCATGCAAGCTACATAGAAACTAACTAACAGAGGAGAGTAGCAACCCAGAGTGGATGTCTGTTGCATCACACCAGTGAGGTTCTGTGAGCTCTGGTTTACTGGTTTAGTCCATTTGAGTACTGCTTTTGTTAGATTATGTTCATTACCAGCCTGTCCAACTATTGCAGGGCTACAAAAAGACTCACAGCTTTTAAAACTAACTGGAAACTCTCATATAAACTATTCCTAATGAGGCATTATTTAAAACTTCTCAAAATTGAGAAGTCACAGTTCCTGAATGTGAAGGGAGAAGATCAAGGATGTAGATAGGCGAGTCAGCAAGACTCCTAATTGTTGCTTCACACATCCCAAGGGATGTAATGTTTCATCACAGGGTAGTTATTCCTCGTTTGGTCTGCACTGCAATACTCTATGGGTCCCCCAAAGGGTCACTTTGGTGGAGATCTTTTAATATTCTCACCTTATGATACGTGTTAGGGAGTGTTCCTAGGGAAGTCAGTGAGTATAAAACTTACTTTAGAATATTGATCTTATGTTAATATAATGGGTGGATTCCTCTGTTATATTAAAAAAAAACAGATGGCTGGTGCTACTAGTGGGTTGCAATGACCCGTGCCTTGTAATGTGGATGTGAGTGAGAACAGTTTTGTGTTTATTGGGTCAACATGTTTCGCTCCCCTGCTCACCTTCAATTACATACACCTTTTCTTGGTCCTGGAGATGCGCCGGGGATCTCTGTATGAGACAAATAGGGCCATATCTGTAACGAAAAAATCTTATTGTGACAAGGACGATTGTTAAAGTGACCAAAACCTATTTGTGGCAATTTGTATCCAAGTGTGTGTGTTTATAACACTAGTCAAGTGTCACAAAGATTATCCCGTGACTGACAGCATTTAAATTGGCTGACTGCTTCCCCTCTGTGCATTGATTATCTCCCTACTCTAGTTCCTTCATGCCTGCCAATGATTCTGTTGGGTTTCTCCTATTTGCAGTAAGTCTTCCGTATCCTCGAACTCTCCAGGAGGTGGAGGTACCTATTGTTGACCAGCAAGTGTGCAACTCCCTCTATGGAAATGATATCCTTTATGACATGGTCTGCGCTGGATATTTGGAGGGAGGAAAGGACTCTTGCCAGGTATGTTATTTACAGACAGCACATTTTCTACTGAAATGGCTACTACATTTGCACAGACATACCGTTTTACTGTGATAAAACTACACTGCATACAAATATAATGTATGAATATTGATAATTTGTGCATCACCAAGTAAAGTATTTTTTTATTTGTTCTTATCCTATTAAAATCTTTGTTTCCATCACAAATAAGAGTTTAAAAAAAGGTGCTTAATTTTTGCTTTCCTAATTTCTGAATCTGTACAGTTTGTTTATAGGTATTTAGTTTTTCCTGTGTGTTACAAAAAAGTATTTCCTTTCATTTTTCCTGTTCCCAGCAAGATTGTCACATAGTTGACTGTGCTTTTCTATCTCTAAATGCAAAGTGAGAGGAATTTCTAAACATCAATCTCCATGATAAAAAATAAGCAGCTTGGACGGCGTTGGTGATGGCCGCCTAGCCTGTTCTCTGCCGCGCAGGGGAGCGATCTTTTCGATTTTCGGGGGCGGAAAAACACCTCTTCACCCGAATGTACAGCGGAGCTGGGCTTTGGAACTCCTGAAGTAACACCTCTTCACCCGAATGTACAGCGGAGCTGGGCTTTGGAACTCCTGGAGTAAATTGTGGGTGGAGATTCAAATCAATATGAATCGAACTAAAATTACATCATCTTAGTATGGTGCAATGACCTCTCCTCGTATTTCCAACCTTTCACTGAAGGGGAACACATAGATTTGCAACATTTAGGGGTGGTACATTGCCCGCAAAATAGTATAACTAAGGTAGGTTTAGATAAAGAAATTGTCCGACTTGTCCAAATAGCTGACCTGTCACTGACCCAATGCACTCAAAGGGTGATCGAGAACAGAGGTGCTGGCGGAGCACTCCGTCAAAAGAATCAATTACCCAGTCGGGGTACTAATTGGCTTTTCCTAGAGAGAGGGGTGTGACGCCATTGTGCAACATTCCGTCCATCATCTTGTGTGTTTTGCTGTACACCCTATGTGAGAAGGGTATGCCCAGACGTGGGTCCCGTGCTCACTAAGTCACTAGAGTCAAGCTATCCTGGCTGAAGATGGATGATAGCCAGAAACCGGTCCCAAGATGCTTGTTTCTGGTCCAGGGAAGACATGGCTTGGCAGTTCGGGCTGGACTGTTCCCATGAGGCACAGGGTCAGACTGATTTGCATATGGCCATTTCTGAACTGGGGTGGTGGAGTGAGCTAAAGAATGGTGATGGATTAAACCCAGATCAGTTGACTGGGGGTGAGTGTTTGATTTGCTCAAACGCTCCGTCCATCATCCCCTTTGGTATCGGTAAATATTAGTAGCCAAGTTTCATGAAGTTTGCTTACAGCGCCTGAAACTTCACACTAAGGGGCACATTTACAATATTTTAGCAGAGGGCAGCGCCACAAGCCTCCTAGCTGCGCTACCCTACGTCAAAAGAAAAGGGCTGTAATGCGCTCTATCTACAAAATACGATCCGTTCGGTCCTTTCTGCCAGCGCTGGAACTGTAGCCGAGCACCAATACAGGCACCCTTTCACCATGTATAAATGTCTGTAGCTAATTTTCTTATTACAGATGAGTTGGCCCATTTCTAGTCGACATAGCCTTCAACTGTAATATTCTATTTTTGTTGAGTTCTTACTTCACAATGCCTGCTGACCGAGCCAGCAGTTCAGGGGAAAGCAGGTCAAGGAGTATAATTATAACCACAGTTTTAAACATTAAAAATTAAAACCTGGCTTGCTCTTCTGCTCTGTTTTTTGTAGATGAAAATTGGTAAGCAAGGAGTTATTTATGGCAACATATTTATTTTTTGCTCTCAATGCATATTTCTTCACATTCTGAGCTGCATCGCTTTTTTCTCTGATTGTATTAAAATAATTGCAATATATTTAACAACAAATATCTGACTGCTGTTTGGTGAACCTTATTTTGCACTAGATAGTCTACTTGTATTCTTCATGTTTGCAAACATCCTTTGTCTATCAAATGAAAGAGCAACACACCAAGGATTTAAGCAGTTTGTGGAAAGGGTAATGGTGTGACCATGTACTATTAGGAAAAACATAGTCACCGACGTACATTATACGGATATTGCAAGTCATCTCAGTGTTCCATGACCCTCTAAAGGAACTAGACCTTCCGCCTTGTTCATCTATATGGTGACAGAACGCCTCAGTGACTTGCAATACCATAATGTATGATGTAGTACATTATCCCATATATAATTGCAACTGTACTTGTGCAGCATTATCTATAGGACGAATTGCATCTAAGGCACCGATCATGTGCTTGTAGTAAACTCCTTGAAATAAAGATGTCCACACACATTGCATAAAGTTGTCTTCTTTATTTCCAACCCATGCCAGGTGTTAGCAGCGGGCAAACTCTGCCTGTACAATGACTCCCACCATCCTTTTGCATCATTTAAATATTTGGAACCTAGAACATGGAACCTAAAACACTCTACACATTAAATAGAGTAAACATAAGGTAACTCACTGAATGCCA
Source organism: Lissotriton vulgaris (assembly GCF_964263255.1). Taxonomy (NCBI): domain Eukaryota; kingdom Metazoa; phylum Chordata; class Amphibia; order Caudata; family Salamandridae; genus Lissotriton; species Lissotriton vulgaris. The sequence goes on from NC_141695.1 coordinate 1,313,342,668, forward strand.
CATAATCCACCAATTAAAAAAAAAAGAAAGAAGAAAAATTATATATAATGAATTTCAATCACAAATAAACATTTCCACATTCTTAGGTTTCTTTACAAGCCTTCCTTTTGAGGTCTTAACCACCATAGAGTCACAGTTTTCCTCACCACCATTAGTGTCATCTTGTGCACCATCATTAGAAATCTGTTATGCACCATCCTTGGACCTCTGTTCCCTCTCGTGATCACAATTTCTACATGAAGTTAAAGTTCCCTCAGAAACCGCTTACTCATTACAATCATTCCCTGGGTTAGTGCCACTATCTGGGGCTAGACCATTATAATCCAACCACCAGTAGTTACCAGGAGTAGTTTTAGTTTCTGCACCTTTATCATGATTATTTTTAGCTGGTGCAAGGTTGCTCAAATGCCACAATTCACCTTTGTCCAACAATGCTGTGTTATTCATTACTTTTACAACTTTTTAGGTACGCTAAACCTGCTATCCCCTTTTTCTGCTTCCTTTGCACTTTTTACTTGTAACTATTTACCCACACACAAATGTGCTTATTTTGTACCATGTTTGTAATCGTAATACAGTTTTTTATTTTGAGAATCCAATATGCACTTTCTAACGTTCTGGATATTACACTCAACCATTTCACTTTTCCTCATCCAACCTGGATTTATCTTGCCCTAAAGTATTCAGCGTCTTATTAACGTAAACAGAATTTTCCCATCAGTACCATGACATGTAGTCCTGTATGCCTACACCATTTTCTTTACCTCACATTCTTATCAAATATTTCCCATTGGTATAATATAGCGCAGTGAATTTTTGTTCAATTCCAGATCCTTTTTAAGTATTATTTCATTACCGAAGATTTAAACTGCACTCCATTGTCAGAAAGATGGATTGTAGGAAAATGTATCCTCAAAAACCCTTCATCCATGAATGAAATCAGAGTCTTTGTGTTAACTTTGTCCACAACACTGACTTCTAACCACCTGGAAAATGTATCCACCAAAACTTAGATGTTTTTACATGTACCATCTTGCTAATTGATTGACCCCATTACATCCAAAGCTACCTTTTCCCAGAGTAACTTTGGTCAACCCAAAGAACTTGCCCAGCAGCCCAGCATGGCAAAAGTGTAGCTCGATGGCTCCCGGGCCCGAGGCCCTTAATCCCCCATGATTGATGGACTAGCAGTGGCCTCTGGACCTGAAGATGAACCAGAGCAGCGTGCTCTCGGCGTGTCAGCGAATTAGTGCAATCTAAACTCCTGTTGATAGCTGAAGCACAAGACAGCTGATTGCCGGGCCTCATGGGCTGTGGAGAGGCTACGGTACAGGAGCTCGAGTGTGGGCTGCAGCAGCCGGGCCCGATCTCAAACAAAGATCAGCCATTCTGCATTTTGGATATTTGGTCAATTGGGATAAGCCCCCAGCCCCTCTGAATAGCACTCTCGCGTGGTAGGCCTATTAACAAACTGTGGCAAGGGGTGTCTGTACAGGTCCTGGGAGCTGACTCAGGGCTTGTTGGGAGGCCCAGAGGGAAGCTGTGACACTACACAGTGCCAGAGAGCACACCAGTTCATGCTGGGGCACAGAATAGGTGGCAGGAAGCAAAAGGCCTATTACTAATCCTGAAATCATGTGAGTGCCACCAGGAAAACATTGAAACTAGGGGTGGGCGTAGTTTGCGAAGTAGCTCTTCGCAAAGATACGCAAAGTGCACTTCGCACTACATGAGCTACGCGTAGCACTACGCGAACGGCATAGTAGCCTGTTCGCACTGTGCAAGATGCCGTTTTCAATGATTGCAGAGTGCGGACAGGCATCCGGCACTGTGCAATCATTGAAAACGGCATCTTGCACAGTGCGAGTTGTAGTTTTCGGCCGCTCGAGTAGATTTCTACTCGAGCAACAACTTTCTCAACGTGGACTGGTAGTTTCTCATCGCGAGCGGTCGTGAGCATACGCGACCACTCGCAATGAGAAACCTGACCTCCCTGCGTTGAGAATCTCGCCAGGAGGTTTATTTTCCACACTCGCGATCAGCAACTTGATGTTGCTGATCGCGAATGAGGAAAAAGTCTCGCTGGGATGTCATTTTGCTTGCTCGCGGTCGCCAACTTGATGTTGAGGACCGCAAGCAAGCAAAAAATGACCGCTGCACTACGCTACACTACACGTGTGCACTGTGCTACGTGCAGTTTGCGTAGTGCAAAGTAGCGCAAACTTTGCAAACTACACGAGCGTAGCGTAGTACTTCGCCCAGGTCTAAATAAAACAGCCAAATGTGATCTGACTGGCAGGAACACATGGACAAGGCACTGAGCATTGCCTGAAACTTGGCAGACAGTTGGGTGGCGTCAAAGGCTTTGGGGCCTATCTGGTTTCCTGCCTGGCCCTGCTGCTTCTGTGGGACCGGTGGACCTCAGGCTAGCGTTTGCCCCCGCTGACTGAGATTGCATACTACTGCTGGTGAATCCCCAGGTGAGGGCCCTGCCAGAAGCTTCATAACAACATGCCCATATATATATCTCAGGAAACCGCATTGCAAGGAACAATGTAGAGACTCTGTGTGACCCCTGGGCTGAGGGACCCAGACAAGATCAGTGGCACATAGGGCGTACTAGGGCCCAGAGTGACAAAATCATGTCCAACTCACTCTCCTGTTTCACTCCCTCTAAATACTCACCAGCTAAGTCCATCAGTGACGGTGTACTTTCTACTGTGGCAGCTACCCCTACAAATAAGTTGGACATATTCCTTCAAGAAATACGAGAGTCACAAGCGGCTTTGGAACAGAGGATGGGGGCCATAGAAATGGACATAAACTTGCTGAAAGATGATCAATGCAAACTATCAGACAGAGTCAAGTCTAATGAAATGTCACTAACTAAGTTCTCACTGAGTCACAAGGACCACTCCATGAAATTCACCCAACTGCGACAAGTAGATCAACTACAGGAACTGGTGGAAGATGCAGAGGACAGAGCCCATCGTCATAATGTGAGGATCATTGGGGTCACTGAGGGAAAGTAAGGCCCTTGGGTCAAGCAATATCTGGAGGACTGTCTTCGGACAGGGGTGGCCCCTGATGGACTGTCAGACTAGTTCACAGTGGAGAGAGCCCATAGATTCCCTACTAGGAAACCAATTGCTGGGGCCTCTCTGCAGCCTATAGTGGCCAGAATCCTAAACTTCAAAGACAGGGATGTATTATTGTGAGCCACAAGGGAAAGAGCGGCAGCAGATCGATATGCAGCATGGGGGATCCCACGCCAGGATGATTGCAGGTGGGGTAAGTTATCTAAAATCTCAAGGAACCTTCTGAACGAGTTGATTAACCTGTCTCTGGTAGCATTAAACGGCCGATTTGCGGGAGATCGCCCCCAAGTCGCTACTTTCCACACCGCCCTCACAAATACTGCAATAGATTATACTTTCACTTCTCTATCGTTCTTTAGCCTAATAAAAGGGTTTAGGATTGGAACTCCGGATTACAGTGACCATTTACCTCAAGGATTTACACACGGTGCCCAGGGAACGGCAATTACTCATCCAATTGAGGATCTAAACTCAACGATCACATTAAACCACTGACGAATTAAATGCAATGCTCGCGATCCAGAAAAACTTCAAGCCCTATCGAAAAAAAGATGGGAGGAAAGTAAGCAGCTGAGTGTGAACAGTTTAACTGCCTGGGAGAACTTCATTGAAAGCTTTGACCCAATCAAGTCCAAAAATGAGCCAACAAAAGGAATAGTAAGGCCAAAGAAAGACGGGGAGGCATCATGTAAGTTGGCAAGCCGCGAAAGAATTTATTTTTCAAGACATCAGAATGCCGAATTAAGGCAATTAAAAACCAATACTAACAGGGCACTGCGCAGTCTCCATATACATGGCCCAGCTGATAACATCCAGTCCGAACTAAGGATGGTCAAGGCACGCAGAAATAAAATCATATGGCTCGCTAAAAAGAAAAGTGCAGATTCAACATGGGCCAAACTGACATATGTCTCAAAAAACAACAACAGCGCCAGGTTTTGGCAAACTGTCAGAAGCTTAGAGAATCCATCAGCTCCGGGAATAAACTCACATTTAACGGAAGACACTTGGGTAAAGTACCTACAGTGCCACTTTAATACGGAAGTGGGGGAAAGCATACAAGATACTTCGGTGTGTCAAAGCGTCCAGCAGCAACCCAGACTCGATGGAACGGAACTCCCCACCTTCTTTTCAACCAAACAGCTTGCGGAGAGAATCTTGAAAAGTCGGAAAGATGGAGCTCCTGGGCCCAACGGCCTACCACCAATCATATATAAGCAGGATCCGAACTACTGGGCAGAAGCGTTATTACCCCTCTACAAAAAAATAATGGAACTCGTGAGAATGCCTGACTCCTGGAAGGGGTCAATCATCTTACCGATACATAAAAAGGGCAGCAAGACTGAGCCAAAAAACTACAGGCTCATTGCATTATTAGATATTGAAGCCAAATTCTATGCAGGCCTTCTACTAAATGAACTTACAGTCTGGGCACAGGAAAAAGCCCTAATTCTCATGAACCAAACCGGCTTTCAAAAAAGCCTGGGGACCACAACAAATATTCTTGCTCTCTCTCTCTCTTGATAGACGCTACTAAAAACATCAACAAACCACTATTTGTCTGCTTTATTGATTATAAAGCTGCTTTCGATAGCAATGACAGGGGGATACTTTGGGCCAAACTTGCAAGGTGGGGAATATCTACAAACCTCCTGAACCAGCTAATTTTGCTTCATTCTGAAACATGGGTACAAATTAAAGTGGGAGCAGGAGACAGCTTGTCTAGGAGAATACCAACTACCAAAGGGCTGAAGCAGGGCTGCGAACTGGCCCCAACTCTGTTCAACCTCTTCGTGTCAGACCTCACCAACGAGCTGGACAAATGCAATCATCATTCCCTGAATCTGGGGGGCTTAACCCTATTGAACCTACTGTATGCAGACGACCTCCTACTTATCAGCCGCACTCCAGTCGGCTTGCAGCATTTGATAAATGCCACAAGTAACTTTGCTGACAAGAATAGGCTGAGCATAAACCTTGAAAAATCCAAAGTTATGGTATTAAACCAACGGATCAACAAATGCCATCCCCGATGGACAATGGGGGGCAGGGTGCTGGAGACGGCAGAGGAATACAAGTATTTGGGAGTAATATTTGATAGAAATGGCTCAATCATCAAACAGAAAGCATCCATCAAAGGTAGAGGGACCGCACTGGCAGTTGCATTAAAAAACATCAAGCAAAAAATAACTGGCCCTAGTCTTCTTCCACTACTAGAAGTGCTTAGAGCGAGACTCTTACCTTCGATCATTTACGGTAGTGAGTCAATGAGAGGAAGAGATGAGGTTACCTTGGACAATGTGGTCGCCAAGGTGTTAAGAATAATATTCAAACTCCCGCAGTTCACTTCGCCAGCTCAAATAAGGCTAGAATTTGGGCTTCAAAAGCAGCAAATTTCATGGAAAAGGGTGCCTACGCCAAATGCTGGTTCAAAATAAAGAGAGCCGAGCCAGGCACATTGAACTCATACTTGTGGAAGGAAATCACAACGAAAAACGACAGCCCAGCCATGAGTTACCTTCAATCAGCAATCAGGCTTCTTGTTCTACAGGACCTATGGGAATCTAGCACATCTCTAAAATGTTTCAAGGCCCTGGTAAACAAATCAGAAAAGATTGTATCCCTCACAGAAGACAAAGCTTTCCTCAGCAGGAGGGCCCATGGCTGGTTTGTAATTCAGAGTTACGCAACGGCAAAGCCCCAACCATATCTAGGAACAGGTATTTGAGAATCACAAAAGAAAGGTTTTTGCTTCTGAGGTTGGGAATTTTACCCGCAAAGTGTCACTTCCCACCGTGGAAACGCACAGATGATTCAAACCGCTGTAGATTATGCGGAGACCTCAACAAGGATGTATTACATCTACTACACCAGAATCACGATAAACATTTGTGTAAGTCGACTTTTCCAACTTGATATTCTCTCTCAGCACCCCGCCTGGAGCTTAATTTCCAGGAACCCAGGACCCAAATCCTGTCACGATCCCTTTTCTCTAGACATGGAAACAGCTAGTTTGCTTTATTCCCCAGGTCATTTAGGCGTCTTTGATGTAGCAACGCCATTTGTACGAGTAGAATTTTCCTTCAGGTCCCTCACTGCTTAAGTCACAGTTGATGTCCCACTAAGTGGTCAGGGTCTGCTTCTCACACTATTTTAGGCTCAATAGCCTCAACCTCTCCCTCTAAATCGTATCCATTGCACAGCACGGTTAGCTTACGGCTGAGACATATGGAGCGGTTCGGACCCAGAAACGACTTGGTCGGTGAATTCCACATAGCTCGCCTCGTACTTGCTTGCTCGTACAGCTGTAGGAGTCGGGCGGAAAACACGCGTACGGCTCGTAGTTTTTCTGGTCGGATCGCGTTCAGTGCCCTTCAGACCCAGATCGGAATCAGGCCCTTTGTTTCTTTGATTTTCCTGCCAGTTGGCCCCTCTCAAACCAGTCCCATACTTCCTTCGGTGTGGTGAAGTACCAGGACCTGCCATTCTCTAGTACTCTGAGTTTCACCAGATACAGCATCATGTAATTGATGTTCTGTGCCTGAAGGGCTCTCTTAACCTCTTTGAAAGTGCAATGTTGTCTCTGCACCATCAATGTAAAGTCTAGAAAGAACCGATTTGTAGCGTTGTAATTCAGGATTCTAGTGATAATTTTCTGGGGAGCAGCACTGAGCTTCATTGGTGGAACTCGTGCTCAGTGCACCCTTTCCACTGTGAAGTAGGTCGAGAGATGTTTGGGCTTCAGTTTGTTGAGGATAAGGTCCGTGTTTGGCCCCTCGACTCTCTAAGGGACTCCCCACCACTCTTTTGGTCCTCCAGCTTGGCCGCCATAATTTTGTGCTGGCGGTTCAGTTGCTGCATTGCCTTCTCTTGGTGACTTACGGTGAGCTGTAATGTACCAATGTCCTTCCCTAAGACCTTTTTAGAGATTTTGGTTACATCCGCATGGAGGAGATTGACATTCATGGTTACTGTGTCGAGTTTGGGCTCCAAGGTATGCTCAAGGTCTGTTATGGCCACCATGATGGTCCCCAAAGAGGGCTATGCCACCAGCTGTACCTCCACGGTCGCCACACCCACTTCACCACCTGTTGGGGCACCGCATACTTGTCCATCTTATTGGACTGATCCAGGCTGGCCCCCTTCTGTCTCATTGCTGTTCAAGTAGCTCCCCAGCATCACAGGGTTGACCGCCAGCACCTGCACTGACCTCACACACCTGCAGCTCCCCAGTCTAGGCACTGAATGCCGTAGCAACCGCCTTCTATGCCACTGTCTGGTCCGCTCTGCGCTCCTTCGGGGGGCAGTTGAACAGATGATCTCCAGCCCCCTGCTGGTTCACTGTGATGTATCTCCTCTTCCCCACAGCACTGCCCACTGCTGATGCTGATGGACTAATTCGGCCTTCCTAGCAAGGGTGACCCACCTACCCTGCTCTCCACACTGCCACCCGCAGCTGCGGAGGGGAAGGCCATGACAAGCCCCGTAGCTTTTTTCCCTCAGAATGAATTGTCTAGCCGGGCCTCCGTGAGAGCAAGCACCACAGCACCAATTGTTGGGCCCCCGCAGAGAGCCAACTCTGGTCTCACGCCTCCTCTTACTGTGCACAGTGAGTGGGGCAGAGGCCCTTGGCCAGACTGCGCAAATTAGCCCCGCTGAGTGATGCTGCTAAGCCTCAGCCAACTCTACTCCAGGCAGCGCCGTGGCATCTTTAAAAAAAAAAAAAAATTGTACTGCTGGTGGGTTGGAGCCGCCCTAGTCCTCATCAGGTCACTCGCTCTCAAGCAACCTCCTCCACACCACGCAGCCCCACTGCGGAGTCCTCAGGAGGGCGCTCGCCACCGACGGCTCTGCCTGTATCCGGTCTGGGAAGCGATCAGGATCTTACGGTGGGCTACCCGGTCAACTCCGATGTCATCAGGCAACCAATGCCTCCTCACTAGGAGCAGTACCCCTGGGCCTGCCCTCCTCCAGGCCACACTCCTGCACCAGGCTTCACACAGGCAGGCCTCCCCGGCCAGCTCCCCCTCTGCTCCGGCGCCCCAGGTCAACCCTCACTTCGAGGGCACAGGGGGTGAGCAGGAACATCCCAGTATGCTCCGATAGTGGAGTAGTGCGGATGAAGGATGGATATATTGGGGTAGGGTGATGGCCATTACGGAGCTAGCAAATCATGCAGCCATCTTCGTTGGTGCCAGGCCATGACTCCCCTTTTTTTTAATTGTTGGCTACAGCAAATTCATTCCATGATTTTTGTCCATGTCTGACAAAGACAATAACATCCTACTCAGAAATTCTGCAGTAAAATATTTTGCAGCAGTAACATACTGAGTGTCATACATATAATCCTGTAACCTCTGGCAACTCCTGCTATTGTGTTTACCAATCTCTCAGTAGGCAACAATTTAGTAAGAGGTTTGTGGTCACAACGAAGTGTAAATTTTCTGCCCCATAAAAACTTCCTGAAGTGCTCTAATGCCCACACATTTGCTAATGTCTCTTGTTAGATGACAGAGTGCCATTCCTCAGTTGGTGTGAGTGAGTGTGATGCAAAGGCAATCACCACTTCCTTATTTCTGATTTCCACCTGGGTTAGAACACCCCCCAATCCTGTACTACTGGCATCAGTGGTAACAATCATATTAGTGCTAGGATAACATACTTGAAGATTTGGTGCCTTGGCAATAGCATTCTTAATCTCATAAAAAATATGTTGACGTGCATCATTCCAGCCTAAAAGTGCTCTGTTCTTAAGTAAAGACCTCATAGCATGTGTATTCTCAGAACAATTCTCCATATATTTTGCATAAAACTCAGCAAGACCCAAGAACGATCTAAGGTCATCTTTGACTTTGGCGAGGGTGCATCAACCATAGCTTTCACTAAACTAGCTTTAGGTCTAATACGTGAAGCACTAACTTTGTGACCCAAGAATGCAACTTTTTTTTCAGTAAATTTACATTGAGAGATTTCAGCTGTTACTCGTTTTATATGCAAGATATTCATTACTTCTCTCAAAGTTTCATCCAGGACTTTTTTCTTGCAATCCATTATGAGTATATCATCCTGAATTAAAATGACCCCCTGCATATCACCAAACAACGTCGCCATCAGTCTCTGGAATACAGCGGCTGCTGATGCCAAACTGAACAGCATGCAACAGAATTGAAAACAACGAAATGGTGTACAGATAGTTGTTACTCTTCTCCTAGAAAGATGCAGGGAAATCTGGTGATATGCAGACAAGGGGTCTGTTGAGGAAAACCATTTAACATTCTACGTCAGAGAAAGCATTTCTTCAATCCTTGGTAATAGGAACTGGTCAACACAATGTTCAAATACCTTAGATCAACACAGAGCCTAATCCTTCCATTAGCTCATCTTGTGACTATTACAGGCAAAACCTATTCTGAAGCTTCAACGGGTTATATTATGTTTGCTTCCTGCAATTTCTTAAGCTCCATCTTAACTTCATCCATGATAATCAATGAGATATTACGTACTTTGTGAATCTTAGGAACAGCAGATGGTTTTACTCTGATTTTATGTGTGATACCTTTGAGTTTTCGACTTTTACCACTGCATACATGGGAAAACTCCTTAAGAATCTATGTTTTGGCTCTTCAGACTCACAAGTAACAAACACTTGCTCTGGACTATTAAAATCCAGAAAAATGTTCAATGCCCTTTGATCTTTCTACCCTAACATAGACAGACTATCAGCAGCAACATACTACTTGCAGGTAGCTTGTCTGCCTTTAAATTTAAAAATAAGTAGTCTATATCGTAACATATTGATTTTTTTCACCTTTATAACTTTCTGAGTTCACTTCAGTAGGCTCCAAATAAGGTCCTATAAGCTCCACAAAATTCTCTTCAGAAACTGAACGGGTATTAATTGTGAACCGAGATACAGAATAGGCTGGCACCTGTAAGGAAATACCACCAAAAGAAATGGTACATAATGGTTTGCTGCAATATCCACCATTCAGATTTAACATTACCCTCTTTTTACTGCCACTAATCTTAGAGCAAGAATCCTTTCAAAGGTCATCAGAACCATTTCCTGAAGAAACTGACCCAATCTCAGTAAGTCAAGCTACACAACTGTTTGCCCTTTTTACAAACTCTTGCAAAAAGTCCTACAATTCCATATTCCATACATCTTGCTAATGTTGCTGAGCATTTGTCAAATCTGGCTGTATGTGCGGTACATCCACAGTAAAACAGACAAATCCAGATATGTTTACCTGATTGTTTCCCTCCTTTCCAGTGGGTTTGCTGTACTTTGAACAAACATTAACTTTTTTGAAAGAGACAACTTTCTCTTTATTTCCTTCCAACCCTTTGTTAACTGCCGATCTGTGGCGATAAAGTCAGAGCCCTGCCATATCTTTCTGAAAGTTCATTTCTGTTTTTTACCAATGTTCAATCTACAATCTCTCCTGAATCTCTTTATTTCTTGCAGAGATTACTATCTGATCCTCGACCAATTTGTTGTGTAAGTTTCCAAATCTGCACTTAATCGCCAAGTTCTTGAGAACAGAGACATATGTGCTGATTATGATGGTGGTTACACCGCCACCAGCAAAGCACTTCTCTGCCCACCATATTACGATGGCGGGTAATGTGCTAGCAGACGCAAAGTCCGCCCGCCATGGGTCCTCCACAGGCAATCGTTACAATTGCCTGGCAGGCCCACCATGCATCTGTAGAATTGTGGAGGTGGCTAGCAGGCACCCCGACCGCCAAATTACGATGCCGGATCCCCGCCAGCCTTTCCATGGCAGCGAAACCTCCATGGAAAGGCTGGTGGGGATTGCATTTGGGAGCCCGTTGTGGGGCCCCCTTGTGTTGGGGGAGGTGGGTATGCACTGGGGAGTATTTTCCTGGACCAGGTGGCAGGACCCACGTGGTGCCTGCCACATAGTGCAGGGAAACGCAGAGCATACATTTTTAGCACTGAAGCGAGTACTGCAGCCAGCAGCACCCCGCGCAGTGTTAAAAATGCACGATGCAACCGGCACGGTGGTGGTCGCGTCATAAATCGGATGTGCGGGACCGCCGCCTTACAGGCAGGCAGTCCCAGTCCCCACATAGATGACGGGCTATCAGAATTACCCCCAGAGTCTTCAGTTCTTTTTGCTATGCTCTTGCTTGCGTTTGAAGAACGCACATCTTGAAACTGCGACACACCTCAATAGGTGAATAATGTTCATCAAGATCTAAAATGGCATTTTTAAACACATCAAATTCGCCCCTCTTTCTGGTTCCTGCATTTGATTGTACACGCTGGGACCTTCAGGACCCAAGCAGTGTAATAAGATACGCTTCTTCCTGTCTAATGATAATATAAAATCACTATCCTCCAAAGTAGCAATTTAATTTATGAAATACTCCATCCTTTCTTGCCATTTAATGCTTGGTTCCCTAGGATTCGTCAGTTATTTATTTAGGTGTATTGTAATGAACACGTTGGAAGACAAGCTCCAGGAGCACTGGACGTGCGCGCTAAACAGCAGCTGTAACAGTCGCACAGCAGGCATGGGTGTCTTTTTTGGCTCTTCGTCCGTAGAGGACTGGAGATAATGGTGATCTGAGGACATGTTTCTTCCTCATTCAGCTCAATCCACATTACAAAACCTCAGCGTCTATATTGGCAGCGCTCTCTCAATGAGACCTTAAAATCAATCTGTGGTGGGCATCTGCTATGGAATGCTACATATGTTGAGAAAGTTTCTACCTCTTCTCTCACTCGACACAAGGAAAACCATGGGCCAGGCTCTGGTTACTTCCAGATTGGACTATACAAACATTCTGTGCCTGGGCCTTCCTGGCTATCTGCCCCATTCCTACCAAGTGATTTAAAATGACGCTGCCAGAGTGGCCCTTAGGCTCAAGCCCAGGACGGGAAACAACCTTTACAACTCAGTCATTACATTGCACTACTTTTACAACACAGTCATTACAACATAGCATCCTTTACATCGCATGCCATTATAACCCAGCCATTACATCGCAATGTAATGGCTGTGTTGTAATGGCATGCGAACACTTACCTTACCTGCGAGCACTTACCTTACCTACAAGGTAATGGTATGCGTTGTGATGGTATAATGAGATGTAAATGTTTGCGCTGTAATGAGTACTATTCCCCCAGGACTCACATGCCCCTTCTCCATAAGGCATTACACTAGCTCCCTATAAGTAACTGGATCAAGTTTAAGGCCCTGGTGCTGTTCTTTAAAGCCCTTCGCGGTAATGAGCGACGGCTACCTCAGGGCAAGAGTCAGTCACTACTTGCCTGTCAAATCCCTGAAGACATCCTCCATAGGCCTGGTGTGAGTCCCCAGAATATGCCTAGTCCAGGCTGGGGGCAGATCTTTCAGTTTCCTGGAAGCTCAAGCATGGAACCAACTCCTGGTTTCTTTCAGATCTATGGCTGACCAGGCAGTTTTAAGAAATTCCTTAAAACTTGGGGGCATATTATTAACAACTAGCAATATAATTTTCGCTAAAAAGGCTTAGCGAATTTTTTTTCTATCGTCGTGCATCGCCGGATTTTATCGCAGAGATAACATGCTATTAGTAATGTTTATCTCAAATGCGACAACATTTCCGGCGATAGCGGCTTAATGCGTGAATATAGCTGGGAATCCAGCGATATTCAGGCATTAACGCCAATAGGTTCCTAACCTGAATATCTACCTCCCATTGGATATACAGGTTAAGAACTGGTCTAAGCAGGCATTCGTTTTCAGCGATATTCGCGCTTAGAGCAAATTTTTTTACCGCTACGCCTGCGTTGATAATAGGCGATAGCGATGTTAGCGACTGCTTTCAGTCGCTAACAGGTTGGGTATGTCCACTTTGCATGTCATTAGCGATAAATATCGCTGACATGCAAAGCGGGCCCCTAACCGCTAGATATCACCTACAAGCTGTCGCTAACCAACAGCCTGCTAATAGGGCGATGAAATTACCGCCGCTTTGCGGCCGAAAACGGCTGCAAACGCAGCAATAATTTCATTTTGCCTGCCTTGGTAATATGCCCCTCAGTTCTTCCAGTGCTAGGTGTGGTTGTCAGGTCTGTCAGTTCGAGAATATTAGCACCGGTACACTCTTGTTGAGTAGCTGTGCGCTCCACAAATATGCTTCATTCATTAATTCATGCAAACTCCAGTAGAAAACACCAAACAAATATACATCACCTGCAAGTAAATCTGTAGACATTCACTGGACAGTAGTCTTCATCCTTGCCTGGAAACTTCCATTAATCTAACATATGTATGAGCATCCGGCCTAAATCGCAGATGAAATGCATCAGCAGATGCACAGGTTCGTGAGGGATTGGAACGTAGCTAGTCACCAAAATTGTGTAGAAACACATTTTGAAATAAAGTTGTCCACATGCATTAAATACAGTTGTCATCTTTATTTGCAACTCCTGCCAGGCATTAGCAGTGGGTAAACTCTGCTTGTACAATGGCCCACAACATTCCTACTGCATCTTTTATATATGTGGAACCTAGAACAGAGAACCCAATACACACCATACATTCTACATATTAAACACAAGGTAACCTATTGAATACTGCTTTGCTTTTGGTGCTAATTATTTCACTTGCATTCTAATTTATAAAAAAAACAAAAGCACTAAGAAAATCACACAATTGAAGACCCATTGGTTTTTTAAAGAGGGAGGTGTATGATGCTACAGAACACCGTATCACACCCAACTAAAAACTCCTGAACCCAACAATTTATAAAATAGCACATTTATTAGGGAGGTGTAACACCCCAAACAACTCCTCCCCCAGAAGCTACACACATGCTCTCAACGTGTCTTTTAAAATTTCTGCAGAGGAAGTGCAAATTCTACACACTAGGGGCATCATTAGCATGGCGGGCAGACTTTGTCCGCCCGCCATAGCCCCAGGAATTGGGACCACCCGCAATGCTTGCGGCGGTCCCAAAGATACAATTAGGATGCGCCCGCCACACTGTGCATCTCACATTTTTAACATTGTGGGGGGCGATGCAGAAAGCACTGCTTGCCAGAGTGAAGTATGTCGGAAGCAGAGCTCGCACACAGCTGCAATATTATTATGTGATAAAAACAACTTAACAGCGTTCTAGAAAAGAGTTGCAACATGAAAGGGAATGAAGTCAGAGACATTTTAAGGTTTGGGCAAAGTGGCTAATGCCCCGGTTACTTACCGGTATTCTTTATTAATCTGAGTATTGTCTTCCTCGCCACATGTGTTACGTAGTGGGCTTCAGCTCTACACCAGAACCCTCCAAAGTAAATTAGCACTCCATGCCTCCCATCACAATATGGACCACCAAGGTCACCAATGACCCAGTATAAGGGGAGGGTTGACCCACCCCATTTACTGTAGAACTACCAAACCCCAAAGCAACCACATGAAGCCGGTAACAGGGAGGGGTGCAGGGACAGAATATCGATTGAAAAATATCGACTTGTAGAAATATCGAGTTGCAAATATTGTGGGTCAGAAATATCGACATTCAGATTTTCGTTGTCAAGAATATCGATTTTAGGTAAGTAATATCGATGTTAAAAATATTGAAGTGTTTATTATTGTTTTCAAAAAAATAGTTGTTAAAAATATTGTTTGTTTATTAATGTTATGTATTTTAGTACTTATGTTATTTGTATGTGTGGTATTGTTTTTTATGAGAATTGTTTGTATTTTTATGTATGTGTTATATTTTTAGAAGTTATGAATGTTTTTTAAGTTGAATATTTAGTTTTTTGTTCCATAGTGGGTTGTGGGTTCATAGGGGAATAGGGTGGGAAGTAATTTAATTATATTAAATGTATTGATTATTGTTAATTTATTGATATTTGTTTAATTCAGATGTTATAGTGTTAAATGGTTAAAGTTAATAATGAATTACTAATTGTTGGTTAATTAATTTAAATGAATTAACTGGTGATTCATTATGGTAATTGTGTCAATAAATGTAGGTGTGTGTTGTGGTTTTTATAGGTGTTAATGGTGGGATTAATTAATTTTAATTACCTACTTGGTAATTAATTAGGGTAATTGTGTAATTAATTGTAAGTGTTTAGTTTGGTTGTTATAGAAGTAAAGGGTGGGATGTAATTTGCATTTAATTAATTAATATATAGTTGTTAATTAATGTTAATTATTTGATATGTATTTTGGGTAATTTTTTATTTTTTTGGCTGGTGTTTTTACTTTTAAAGGGGTAAAGGGTGGTTATTAAATACATTTTAATTACTTTATTATTAGTTGGTAATAGTAATAGTTTTTAATTTATAAAAATGTTTTAATCGTGTTTTATTATTTTAGGGTTTAATTTAGGTGTTTAAGTGTGTGTAGTCAATTAATGTTTATTAGTTTTTTATATGTAATTAATTTTATATTATTTTTAATATATTTGATTTTTCATTTCTAAATATTTTTCATTTTTTTGTAATGATTTTTATAATTTTTAATAGTTTTTATTTTCGTTTTAACAGTTGTCTCTTCGCTATCCAACACTTTCCCTACTGTTGCACTCATTGGAGTGGGAATAGAAATTTTTACCTCTCCGCTATCCAACATTTTCTCCACAGTTGCATTTAATAGAGTGGGAATAGGAATTTTTACCTCTCATCAATCCAACATTTTCTCTACTGTTGCATTCACTGGAGTAGTAATAGTAATTTTTTCCCTCTGCTAGCCAACACTTTCTCTACTTTTGCTTTTACTGGAGTTTGAATAGTCATTGTTAACCCCCCCCCCCCCGCTATCCAACACTTTCTCTACCATTGCACTCTTTGGAGTGGGAATAGTAATTTTTACTCCTCCACTATCCAATACTTTCCCTACTGTTGCATTCTTTGAAGTGAGAATAGTAATTTATTCCCCTCGGCTATCCAACACTTTCTCTACTGTTGCACTATTTGGAGTTGGAATATTAAATTGGAATTATTTTGCTATCTAACACTGTCTCTACTGTTGTACTGATTGTATTGGAAAATGTAAGTTTAAATATGTTTTAATAGTTAAATGTCTTAAATTATTGTATAATGTTTTAGTGTTTATATTTTAAATTATTGATATATATATTTTATTTTTATACCATTTTAAAGTTTTGTAATACATTAAAGAAAATAGTTTATTCATTATTTTAAAGTAAATTTATATGTATCAATTATTATGTTTGTGTGTTTATTTTTTTATTAAGTTTATTTGTTATATTTTGTTGACATGTATATTACATTTAATTGATTTTGTTAAAATGTATAATAATATTTACTATATGTAATATATATTATTTTATTTTATATATATATATATATTTAAATCAATATTTTTTACATCTATATTTTTTACATGGATATATTTGATTCAATATTTTTATACTTACCTGTGTAGGTAAGGGAGTCCATATTTTTGTATTCTATATATTTTTAACTTTGATGTTTTTGTCATCGATATTCTATCAGTGAACCACAGGGAGGGAAGGAACGGAACTCATGTGGCGAGGAAGACATTACATTAAATGAAGGTTACCGGTAAGTAACGGTGGCATTACCTCCTTGTAAGTTTTCCTCGCCACTTGAGTTACGTAGTGAGCATATACCCAAGCCCAGCGGGCTTCATGGAAATCTCACAAGAAACCACAGACAACAGGATAATGTAAAACAGCAGGTTTAATCTAAAAAGTAACACCAATGGAAAACAACGAAGGAGAAGCCCACAGAAGGCATGAGCATCGATAACCAGAAGAACCAGCCTGACAACTGCCTCAGCAAAACCTCCCACAGAAGGACCACCCAACACCACCCGGTAGAGATCCATGAACATGTGCGGGGAGGACAAGGTAGTGGCCCTACAGATATCCTCAGTAGAGACCCCGTTGAAAGTGGCCCAGGAGAGAAAGACCCCGGGTAGACCGACCCTGAACCCTAGCAGACACCTCAGAAACCTGGGAATCATATGGCAGCAAGATTGTCTGCTTAATCCACCTACTCAGGGTGGAGAGAGAAGGTTTATGACCAGAACGAACAGGACCAAAAGGGACAAACAGGTTATCACAGCAGCAAAAGGGCAAAGTCTGTTCCAAATACATCAGCACCCCTTGCCGGACACCCAACAACGAGAGAGCAGAATTCACCCCGGACTCAAAGACCGGAGAGAAAGTAGGCAAAATAATTTCCCAGGAGCAGTTGACAACCGAGAGGACCTTGGGCAGCAACTTAGGATCCGAGTGCAACCCAATACGGTCCGGCTGGACCTGCAAAAACAGGAGAGTGCTCAGAGAAGACCCCAGCTTCCCAATCAGACCAGCGGACACAATGGCCACCAAAAACTCCACCTTCATGGTGAGGAACTTGATGTCCACGGATCCCAAGGGCTGAAACAAAATCTCCTCAAGGGCCTGAATCCCCAATGTAAGATTCCAGGAAGGTGAAAGACAAATTGCTCTAGGACGTTGCAGAAAACAACTCCGAAGTAACCTGGTCACAAAAAAATCCTAACCGTCCAACTGAGGATTGCGGAACACCTCCAAGGCCGCTCGCTTGGCCCGAAGACTAGAAGGGGCAAGGGGTGCTTAATTTGTGCCGGTGCTTTCAGGTGCTAAGCACCAGCACCTATTTCTCAGGGCCGGGTCTATAGAATTTAGAGCCATGGGTATGCTCCAGAGCCTGATGAGTGTTACAGGTGCCGACTTTTTCGTGGTGAAGCTTCCTTCATTGTTTGAGGCTCGATCGGAGTCGGTCAGATGCAGAGCAAGTAGCGAAGTAGCGAGGGGGCTCTGGTCAGAGGCAGCTTCAAGGCTCTGCAGGGACAGGCAGGCCGCAGTGCAGATAGAACAGGCAGGCATCGGCGCAAAACGACTTCTGGGGCACTCCTGGCAGCGTGCAGGATGGTTGGTTTTCCCCATCCAAGCACCCGGGCCCGGCCGCGAAGGAATCTTCCGGAATAGAGATGGAGCAGTTGAGTTCGATGAGAGGCCGTGGAGCAAGCAGAGGAAGTGGCAAAGGAAACCCTTGTGAATTCCCTAAAACCTCCTGGCAGGAGAGCGCTGGGTAAAAGGTCATTGCAGTTGGAGGTGAGAAATTTAAGACAAGCAATGTTAGTACCAGAAATGGATACATCCTAAGAACTAAAAAACATCTGATGATCAGTCTTGTTTATAAAATAGGGTCCATGTTAAAATTATATACATTTTCAGTTTTCCCCAAGGTGACACATTGACACTTCTTTTCTAACAAACGTGCAGAATGCTGCTGGGGCTTATTTATGGTAGGAATATAAACTACCATAATTAGCAGAGAGTCAAATGCCATTTTTTGTGTACGCATTAGGATACATTTTTGCCAAATGGCAGGGATGGAGAAGAGTGCTGGGAGCTAGGGGAGTGTGTTTATTTGAGCAAAAGGAGAAAAAAAGTCCTCTTGCCAGATCTTTACTAATACAGAAGTAGTCTCTTCCAAGAGCGTGGTGTTCCCCAAAAGGTCTGTTTCTGAATATTTTAAAAGGAAAAAGGCACACACAGGCCACCCCCAGTTGGTCATTCTGGACATTCTACGAAGGGTCAGTTTGCCCACAGGCCACATGTTGTGAGCGGTCTGTCAGAGACGGTGCTTGGTGCTGGTGGAGGCTAATGTTGTGTGCCGAGGACTCCAGGCTACCTTTCACTATCACTTATACCCTCTGCCCAAGGGGGTGGTGCAGGACACATGCTTCACAGAACAGCACCACAAGTGCATGGCCAGTCATTCATGCTACAATTACAAACATTATTAATACGCCACCGTGGCCACCACCACCAAGGTGCATCCCACAGAGAGCAGCGTTACACTCTAGAACAAGCTCCACACAGGCACAGCCGCCTACCCCCTCTCAATCACTCTCTTAACTCCCAGGTCACGTGATTCCTAAGCGAGGTCTTGGCATGAAGGTATGATTCTGGTGTGGTGACAGGGAGGGATATATTTGTCTCAGTTTTATCAAAGGACCTAACAGAGTATTTATTTAGGATTTTACTTGTAGGGGCTGAAAAAGCCCGATATGGTGGTGGTGTCTATCAGACACCGCCAGCCATATTAGAATGGCCTGGGAGGAATGCCGGTTCCTGCTTTGAGGGCCCGTTGCGGGCCCCCAGGGTGAAGGGGCGGTGGAGGGTGCACATGGGGGTACCTATGGTACCCCCCTGCGTTTCACAGCACAACATGGCAGGCACCGCACGGTGCCTGTCATGTTGTGCTGTGAAATGCACAACAAGGATTTTTCACATTGCGGCGGCCGGTGCTTTAAGCACCGTCCGCGCAATGTTAAAAATGCGGGATGCACCCACCACTGTGGCGGCTGCATCCTAATTGGGGGCACGGTTCCTTCGCCCTTGTGGCGGATTGTACCGGCCCCCGACAGGATGGCGGACGGACAAAGTCCGTGCGCCATCCTAATGAACCCCCTAGATCCGCCCGAATCTGTGGAGACAGCACCAGTGGCAGACCGTAATCCACGGAACAAGGAGCCCGGTGGGACAAGAGATAGTTCACCAAGAGTTACAGATGAAGATGAGCCCAGGGTAGCATATTGATCACCGCAGACATCAACCCCTGCACACTCAGCCACTGATGGACTGGGGCATAATCCAATGCCAGGAGAAAGCCCATGTCCCTCCTCAAGGTTGCCCTCCACCCTGCAGGCAAAAACACCAGACCCTTGATCATGTCCAAGTGAGTTTCGAATTTCTGTTTCAAGTGAGCGTGGACTGAGCCGTCTGAGTGGGCCAGAGAGGAGAGAAGTAGCAGCTGCGGTTTCCTGGAGTAAATCCCGAGATTGCTGCTGAGCGCTGGCTCCCGCTTCTGCCTTGGCATCTTTGGCGTCTTCCCTCGGCTGGTTCCCGTTCTGCTTTTGTGTCTTTGACTGCATTTCTGCTCTGGCGGCCAGTCTCACAGCGAGATTCTTAGATTCCTGGATTCCTTGAGGTGCCGAGGATGTTGCAGATGCTGCAGGTGCTGTAGGGCTCAGACCGCAGCTGATCGCGGTTCTGCTCCCACTCCCGCTAATACCTTCCATCAACGGGATCCTAATCTTGGGACCGATAAGAAAACTGTGAGTGCCGGCGGGGCAGGGGGGAGAGCTGGACTGGAGTTGGATTTTGAGCAGGAGCAGCGGTTATTGCTTGCAGGGCACTTACAGGTGGTTACAGGTGCTTACAGGGCTACCTGGTTGGTGCCATGCCTGTTGCTGGTAACAGTGTAACCCTCTGAACAACCTCACAATTCTCACTGCAATAATTACTCCTCAAGGCACACAAAACTACTACTTATAGCTCCATTTGATTTGGGCAATCTTTCTTCATAGTTAACAGCAAACATTAATGACAATAATACGAGAACCACTTACAATTGGCACTGTGATCTGCATGAGCACGCATAGGAGCTGCGGTGCAGGAGCTGGAACTGGGTCAGAGGAGGAGGAGGAGGAGAGATTTTGATCATACCAAATCAAGACCATCACATTTGTGCCTCATTGCCCTGTAACACCACTGCAACTGCTCCCGGACGCTGCAGTGTGGCAGACGTGAATACTGTGGAAATAAAAAGGAAGGTGAGAAGCAGGCCAAAAGGCACCCCATTATCGAGTGCCACCGCGAGTTACAGCGTCGGTAACGGTAGCTGTAGAAAGTGTGCCCGGAGGACGCTGGGGTGGCACAGTTAATC
The DNA here is from genome assembly GCF_964263255.1 of Lissotriton vulgaris. Taxonomy (NCBI): domain Eukaryota; kingdom Metazoa; phylum Chordata; class Amphibia; order Caudata; family Salamandridae; genus Lissotriton; species Lissotriton vulgaris. The sequence continues at coordinate 1,313,363,485 of NC_141695.1, forward strand.
TGGGTGCAGCCTGCTTTTTCCATGAGGTCCTGCTCGCATTCGGATCATTGGAGCACAAGAAAGTAAAGATACTGGTAAAGGTACTGGTTGTAGTGGTTTCACTATGCGCTCAGACAGACAAAGAGCCTCTGGTACTAGCACAAGAAGAACAAGAAAAATACAAGCATTCAAATGACCAAAAATAAAAGCAAATGCAGTAGAAGGGAATCAATCCCTAATTTCTCATACTGCTCAAATGTTTGAAACGTCTTCAAAAACCCCATACAAATTTGATTTAATGAAGGATCCATTGGAGGCTATTATGTCAATGCAAACAGCAGTAGAAGCAAGCAATCTTCAAACACCGATTAAACCGGATAATAAAAGTGTACAAAATCTCGGTCATGTTTCAGACGCACAAATACTGAGCATGTGTATGTATCCTTCAGAAATGGAAAAATGTGTACAACTGAACATAACAAAGGGTCATGTCACAGATCTTGAAATTTTAAGTGTAGTCCAAGCAATCCAAAATGAACAGAGTGATTTGGATGTACCTGAAAGATCACTGGATATATCGACCGTCAGTATCCCACGACCTTTGGCGGAAAATGTAATATTCCAGAAAACCAACTGGGAACCTGGCACAGAGACTAACACACTATTACCAATAGCAAAACAAGAAACTCAAGAATCAATCAGAGCCAGAACATTACCATGCACAGCTAGTAGTGACGTATGTGTAGAAATTGATTGGGATATTGATCCTAACAAAAGATCTGACAAGGATAATAGTACAACATATTACCTTAACATGGATTAACTGGATGGATATAAAGCAAATAAAGAAGAATATTGAAAAAGTACAGAGGAAATACAGTTATGTAGTACACCGTGTGCTAGATCTACTTTTAATAACATAATATCCCTTTGTAATACAAAACAAATACAGGGAGGGCAATTACACAATGAAGGGGGGACCGAGAATGTAACTCAATTGGATTATAATGTTCAAATAAATCGTAGCCAACAACACCATAATTCCACAACGACAATTACAAGTAACCAGGAACTAGGGTCAATCTGGGACATTTTCTGTTGTACAACCGCTATGAAAATTAGAAGCTTTGACATTTCAATCAAATGGAGATTCAAGTGGATCTACTTAATGTGATGGCAAGTTCGGTAGTGGGCATAGATCAGAAACCGGCCCAATTAAACAGCCTGATAAAAAGAGCACAACGCATGCCTCTACTACAGTCATTGATTATACATGTGCCCCAATAATGAGCAAATTAATAACATTACCACAGGCAATGACTACAATTCTTGAAGACGTGAGAATAAGTCTGCAAAATGGGAGAGATAAGGAAGAAGGAGAAAGTTGGAAAACCAATTATATCAATCCAAAAAACGAGGCAAACCAACAATGTGAATCTGACCTGTGTATCTCACCCAGGGAAATTCCCTACACAGGTAGCTCAACTATGCTAACAGGACATAACCAGCGTCAAGAAAGTAGGATTTCTGATGAGGCAAAGAAACCGGTCAATGCATGTAAGGTAGAAATCGTGAAAAAGAACCCACAATAAATGAACTTGAAACCTTACCACCTAGTGAGATGAAACCAATTAAGAAAAAACCGGGCACAGCTGCAAAAAAGATCAAATGTTGTCCAATATTGTCCAATATTGGCAACAACGGATAACAGAAGAATGGAAGTAGATCAGAGACAACTACAGGATATAAAAAATTAAGCACGTTTAAATGATGAAGAGGCCCCTAGCAATTGGAAGAGCCATCTCCAAACTATTATTTATCGAAAAAGCATAAGAAAAAACTGTGTAAAGCAAGGAATGAAGCCAAATCCAACTTGGTAATAACAACACAAGTTCAGAAAGCAAGTCTAATGCTTTGAGAGACAATGATCCTAACCAAACTGAAGACTTTAAAGGAAAACAAGATAAAGAATCGCAGGTGGATAGGAGCTCTCCAACTAACGGAAGTAGTAAGAAGTACTTTGCCTTATTTAACAAAGGCACCAGGGAAAATTATCTTAAGGAAGACAGAAATGATACACAAAAGCTAAAAGGCATAGATAGCTTATAATCAACTAGTGGAATAAAGTATTTTGATCCAGAAAGAGATAGAAAAGAGAGGGGATTGTTAGGTTCTTATGGTGTAACAGAGAAGATTCCAACGGATAAAAATGGATCGTACAAATTAGCAAAACCAAGGATCACCCCTAACAATGTAAAATCGAAGGAGGAGCAGAGTGAGAGAGTAGAAAGACATCTCCTTCAAACAATACAAAGAACAATACAGGTAGAGGTGGACAGGAGAGATAATAATTTAAAAAAATGTCACCATAAACGAGAGGATCAAGAAGGGAAGAGAGAATGAGGATGAAAATCAAATACAACCAATATTTAAAAGAACAATTCAGGCTCAATATAATTTATCACACTGTATATGTGAAAAGATGGAAAATGCTAAGAAATTAGTTACAATTGAAAAAACCAATGTCATGAGGAAAGAGAACATGGGCGGTCAGCCAACCAATATAATGCTAGGACCAACTCAGAGCATAAATCATAATAGTCCTCAGGATCTCCAAAGGCAAAAAAAACATGAGTCACAAAGGTATAAGGTATCATGACAAAGATCCTCAACAGCCCTCAAATTACGACCTTCTACCCACTATAGATTTGGGAAGTCTAAAGACAACAGTACATGGCAAACCGCAATTGATTTTTATTCCTGAATATTGTTCAAGAGTCAGTCACGATATCCTAAATAGAAGAAATGTCCTCCTCCTCTTTAAATCTATTTGCTCACTAGAAAAAGTCTCAAGTGAAAACATTGAATCCATTGAATTTCCTACAAATCCTGATAGTAGCCAGGAAACAACACTGATAACATTGGACACTGTACTTGTAGTCAAACTAATTATAAATGTAAAGGACAATTTTATCAGCTGGGGAATAAAAATCAATAGGCCACAGCCTACAGTGTATCCGAAACCACTTGCTATACCCTTATCCCTGAATCACCACCAACAAAAAAAAGTAAACTCACACGTTCATTCAGTATTAAAAAATGCAATTGGAAAGACAGAATCGTTGCTTGATCTAACGTCAGATCTAGTAGAAATAGAAAAGTCAATTGGAGTCAATGAAAAATGGATTGGTATGTCTCTCCATGGCAGTAAAACACGACAGAATACAAAAGTAAAGTCAAGAGCTAAAGCAAATAAAGAAAGTGAAATATTAAAATTATGCTCATGGGATATTAATGGCCTACGAAAAAAATAAGCAATGCTTATTTAACCCCAATGTCTAGTTATTATCATGTTAGCCTTCTACAAGAAACCTGGTCTGTCAATCCTGTAATGCTTGAGGGATGCAAATGATATTTTAAACCTGCAATTAAACAAAGTAAATGGGGGAGCCCCTGTGAGGGCTTAGCCATATTTGTCTCTCTAGAATTAGGAGTGGAACATGAGCAAATTGATACATATAACCCAAACTTATTGATAGTAAAGTTGAGGTTTATGGAAAATAATCTCTTAAAAAACCTGCTTATAATATTTGTGTATATACATCCTATGGTAAGCGCGTGAAGCAATATGACTACTACCCTGATTACAAGACTATCTAAGCTAATGATGGATGACCCTTTCACAGAGTACATTATATCATAGGATTTTAAGTTAAATCTGTTTGTACCCAATATGAGAGTTGAGTTAACTCAGGAACAATCAATCAATCAATCAATCAATCAATCAATGACATTTATAGAGCGCGCTACATACCCGTAGGGTCTCAAGGCGCTGGGGGTGGGGGGGGTGCCGCTACTGCTCGAACAGCCAGGTCTTCAGCTTCTTCCTGAAGGAGAGGTGGTCTTGGGTCAGGCGCAGGTCGGTCGGGAGGGAGTTCCAGGTCTTGGTGGCCAGGTAGGAGAAGGACCTTCCTCCTGTCGTCGCTCTTCGGATGCGGGGGACGGCGGCGAGGGCGTGGTTGGCTGATCGGAGGTGGCGTTTGGGAGCGTAGAAGTTGACTCGCCTGTTGAGGTAGCTCGGGCCTTGGTCGTTTAGGGCTTTGTGTGCGTGGGTGAGGAGGCGGAAGGTGATTCTTTTGTTGACGGGGAGCCAGTGAAGGTCTCTCAGATGTCCGGAGATGTGGCTGGTTCGTGGGATGTCGAGGATGAGTCTGGCTGAGGCATTCTGGATCCGCTTGAGTCTCTTCTGGAGCTTGGCGGTGGTACCGGCGTAGAGGGCGTTGCCGTAGTCCAGTCGGCTGGTGACGAGGGCCTGGGTGACGATCTTCCTGGTCTCGGTGGGGATCCACCAGAAGATCTTCCGTAGCATGCGTAGGATGTTGAAGCACGCCGAGGAGACGTTGTTGACTTGCCTGGTCATGGAGAGGGAGGAGTCCAGGATGAAGCCCAGGTTGCGTGCATGGTCTGTCGGTTTGGGTGCGGTGCCCAGGGCGGGAGGCCACCAGGAGTCGTCCCAGGCGGAGGGTGAGGAGCCCAGGATGAGGACCTCCGTCTTGTCCGAGTTCAGTTTCAGGCGGCTGGTCGTCATCCACTCGGCTACCTCTTTCATCCCTTCGTGCAGGTTGGCTCTGGCGGCGGCGGGGTCGTTGGTCAGGGAGAGGATCAGCTGGGTGTCGTCGGCGTAGGAGATTATGTTGAGGTTGTGCTGGCGTGCGATGGCCGCGAGGGGGCTCATGTAGACGTTGAAGAGGGTGGGGCTCAGGGAGGATCCTTGAGGGACGCCGCAGATGACTTCGGTGGCCTCTGACTTGTACGGTGGTAGGCGGACTCTCTGTGTTCTTCCGTCGAGGAAGGTTAACAAGATTATCTCTGGGCAATTCCACAACAAACACTTCCAACTATTGCTAACGCCTTCCAAAGCCAATTAGGTGCACCTTTGTTAAAGACTTAGAAGCGCTGGGCTTAAGAATCCTAAACAGGAGGTTGGTGAACACCCTAAATATCGATTCTAAAATATCGAATCGACAGAATATCGAATCCAAAATATAGAATAGACAGAATATTGAATTATCAAAATATAGATAGGTCGGAATATCGAAATTGGGGTAGAAAATATCGAATTCCACAATATCGAATTTTAAAATATAGATTCCCATATTATCGAATTTTAAAATATAGATTCCCATAATATCGAAAAAAAATAGTGTTATGTATGGTAGTATATGTGTTAAAATTATGTATTATTTTTCTAAAGTATGTTTAATTTTTTTAAAGTAATGAATGTTATGTAATTTAATGTTTGCATTATTTAATTCCGTATCGGGTTGTGGGTTTATTGGGGAATAGGGTGGAAAGTAATTTGATTATATTAAATTAAATATTCATTTTTATTTATATGTATTGATAATTAAATGATTGATAATTAATTATTAATTGGTCATTAAATTGTATTAATTAGAAATTAATTTTTATTAATTGATTATTTGATAATTCTGTTAATTGTATTTTTTATTATTAGGAGCGGGTTGTGGGTTTATAGGGGAATAGGGTGGAAAGTAATGTAATTATAGTGAATTAAATATTACATTTTATTTATATGTATTGATAATTAATTGTTAATTGGTATTACTTTTCTATTAATTGGTAGTTAATTTGTATAAATTGGTAATACATTTTTATTAATTGATTCATTGCTAAATATATTAATTGTATTTTTTATTATTAGGAGCGGGTTGTGGATTTATAGGGTATTTGGGTGGAAAGTAATTTAATTGTAATAAAGTTAATATGTATTTTTATTCATAGGTATTGATAATTTATTGAGAATTAATTATTTATTGGTAATTAATGTTTATTAATTGGTACTAATTGTTTTAAATTGGTAAATAATTGTTATTAACTGGTCATTATTTTTAATTAATTTTTGATTGGTATTGCTAATTAATTTAATCTTATTCTGATATTAAAATATTTCTTTCCCTACTGTTGCACTCTCTGGAGTGGGAATAGAGATTTTTACCCTCCCGCTATCCAACGCTTTCCCTACTGTTGCACTCTCTGGAGTGGGAATAGTAATTTTTACCCTCCCGGTATCCAACGCTTTCCCTACTGTTGCACTCTCTAGAGTGGGAAAAGTAATGTTTACCCCTAAGCTTTCCAACGCTTTCCCTACTGTTGCACTCTTTGGAGTGGGAAAAGTATTTTTTCCCCCTACGCTATCCAACGCTTTTCCAACTGTTGCACTCTCTGGAGTGGGAATAATAATTTTTTTCCCTACATTATCCAACACTTTCCCTACTGTTGCACTCTCTGAAGTGGGAATAGTAATTTTTACCCGCCCGCTATCCAACGCTTTCCCTACTGTTGCACTCTCTGGAGTGGGAATAGTAATTTTTACCCTCCCGCTATCCAACGCTTTCCCTACTGTTGCACTCTCTAGAGTGGGAAAAGTAATGTTTACCCCTAAGCTTTACAACGCTTTCCCTACTGTTGCACTCTCTGGAGTGAGAAAAGTAATTTTTACCCTCCCGTTATCCAACGCTTTCCCTACTGTTACACTCTCTGGAGTGGGAATAATGATTTTAACCCCTACGCTATCCAATGTTTTCCCTACTGTTGCACTCTCTGGAGTAAGAATATTAATTTTTACCCTCCCGCTATCCAACGCTTTCCCTACTGTTGCACTCTCTGGAGTGGGAATAGTAATTTTTACCCCTACGCTATCCAACGTTTTCACTACTGTTGCACTCATTATTAACTAATATAAAAAATATTATTTTAATTAATATATTTTATTTACTTTTTATATTTAAATAATATGTTTATTTATATATTTATGTTAGTGAATTTTTATTAATGTTCTAAATATTTTATCATTACGATTAATAATTATTTTATAATATTATTAAGTTAATTTTTATTAAAACATTATTTTTACATTTCATTTATTATTTTTACATTTTAAGGTTTTTTACATTATTGTAATTATCTTTTATTTAATTATGTCCATCATTTAATTACATTTCTTGTATTTTTAATACATTTAAAAAAATCAATAATTTAGTTAACTATATTTTGACATTCTATATTTTGGAATCGATATTTTAGTACTTACCTGTTTGTAGATAGGCATTCTATATTCTGTCCCTCGATATTTTGGCATTGATATTTTGGTAATTCGATATTCTGTCCCTCGATATTTCAATACTGAACCCAGGAGGTTACCCCAGGACTCCCCACTGGCTTGGACATTTCAATCGTAGGATCATAAATCAAGAGTTGATTATACAATGGTATCTTTGAATATCTTTATTAATGTGATCTCTCTTTCAATTGTAAAAGCATCCGAGAGCAATCACAGCCAAAAGATACGCATTACCAATTTGACTGTTAACAAGAATACTGAATATGGAACATTGCCAAGTCAGATGGGCTCAATAAATTACAAGAAATTAATTTGGAAGGAGCACAGCAAAGAAGATACTAACAAGATGGCCCTTAAGTTGGTAGGAACATGTTTTGAAGATAACACCTTAACTGCAATTGAACAATGGGTGGTTTTTATCCAAAAACTTGTTAATACCTTCAAGCAAAAAACTTCCAAAAAACAAAAGGTGCAAGCAGAAAGAGAGAACACATTTACATTAACCTTAACAACGAAGAGTTGCGTAATCGATTGAGGAGACAGTTAAGAAATAATCCTAAAGATAAAGATTTCTGTTTAACATTAAAAATGGTCAATCGCAACCTGTAGAAGTTATTGTGGGACGAAAGGAATAAAAATAAACACGATTTTTGGGCTAAAGTACTCTTTGCAGTAAACAATCAAACTCCAGAGAAGTCTGGATGTTGATAAATGGCTTAGCACGATCAAACAGATCAGCTGTAACATCTTGCTTAACTGAAAATGAGTGGATCAGGTTCCTGTTTATACATCTAAATCCTTGTGGCGATAAAACGCAGTTGAAACGTAGGGCCATTATGATCGAACCAACAAAGAAGGACATGATACATGAAATTGATATAACGAATAAACAAATATGTTAAATTAATCCTGAAACAAAGAAAATGGTGCACCTAGCCCAAACGGTATTTCGTTTGCACTTTATAAGAGAGACACCAGTCTATGGTGAGGATACCTGACAAAGGTTTTTACGGAAACTGTAAGGTCATCATTGATACCTGAAACTTGGAAGGGATCGCTGATAGCTCCTATTTACAAAAAAAAGAGACTGGTATTTGCTGGAAAATTACCGACTTATTACGCTCCAGGATACTGATGCTAAATTATTATTAATATATTATTAATAATTATTTACAGGAGTACTGTTATCTAACTTAACAGAATGGGTAAGAGAAAAGCAGATAAGTCCTACTAACCAAACTGGATTTACACAAGGGTTAGGTACTACAACAAATATCCTTATGTTATCTGTTCTAATGGACAAATACTTTACAAAGAAACAATCACTATAGTTGTGCTTTGTAGATTTTAAGTCGCCTTTTGACTGTGTGCATAGAGATCTTTTGTGGCAAAAGTTAATAGATCAAGGTATACCACTCTCCCTTTTAAAATGTATCCAACTTCTTTACACTGACACATGGGTCAGGGTCCGGATGGGAGATGGCCTAACAGTATCAGAAAAAATACCAACAGCATCAGGTTTGAAACAAGGATGTTTCCTGGCCCCGTTGCTTTTTAACTCATTTTTAGCTAATCTAACGCAAGCCCTGGATGAGGTGAATGCTTGTTCACCCAAATAAGCCAATAGTCCGATATCAAACCTGCTGCATTCAGATGATGTTATCCTACTTAGTCAAACGAAGGTTGAACTACAACGCCTGATAAATAGGATATCAACCTACTCTAAAGAAAATAGAATGGTGATCAACGAATCAAAGACAAACATTATGGAGGTTAACAAATTCTCAAGGTCAAAACATAAGTATAAATGGTTTCTGGATAACTCACAACTAGAACAAGTGAGTACATATAGATATTTAGGAGTACTATTTGATGACAGAGGATCATTTCAAACACACAAGATTGATATACAATGGAGAGCAAAAATAATGCTAGTGGCATTCAGAATTATACAGAAATCCATGGGAGGGCAGAGTTATGGACCATTGTTAAAAGTATTATAAGCAAAACTTTTACCAACTCTGACATATGGAAGTGAAGCATTGTGTGAAAAAGACTCAGTCATAATCAACAATGCAGACAGAAAAATCTTTAAAGGCCTCCTCTTAATTCCACATGATCCAACACCCGCGCAGATACAAATGGAATTTGGGATGACTAATCAGGTACTTGCGCGAAAAGGTCAATTTAATAAAGTGTGGAAAGGATAAAAACAGATACTGTAAATCAATTGTCCAAATTATTGTGGCAGGAAATAAGCTTAAACTGGAAAGCCCAGGCGTGGAAATATCTATTCACAACATTAGATGAATATTCAGTAATCTCGGTCTGCAAAATGCCAATTACCTTGAATTTGTTTTAAAAAGTTATTAATAGTACAACAAAGCATTTATCACTACTCTTGGATAAAGATACCTTCTCAGAAAGAAAACATGCGTGGCCTCTAATGAATGGCTATACCAAGGTAAAAGTGCAACCATACCTCAAAATTCCTAGGTCTGTGAAATTCAAGCAAATATTTATAAAAGCTCGCTTTGGAGTATTTCCGGGCACATTTCATCTAACGCCATTGTTGAGTACAGAGGGACCAACGACTTGTAACTTATGTAAACTTGGTGAAGAGAACATTATGCACCTTCTTTGTGTTTGTCCAGAACGGAAAGTTGAAAGAATATTCATTCTTAAGAGACATTTTTATGTTCATGGAATAAGGAATTGCAGACAAGCTCTGATAAGATGCCTCCATACTGACGATATCATTCTAAACTCAGCTTTTGTAAAGTTCCTAATGCGACTGAGAATTAAGTTAGAACACCAAAAACTGAAAGAATGTAATGTAGGATGTACATAATATGTAAATAGTATAACAAACTTGATGCCCAAATATTTTTTATAACTGATTATATAATTAAGAATTATTGCATAAATATTGTAAGGTTTTAATTAATAAAACAATAAACTTTTCATTCATTCATTCATGTCCAATTGACCCCTGATGAACGCCACCTATTGCAGAGCTTCACAACCTTTTTAAAACCATGACCCAGTTTTAGAACAACCAGCTTTCGCCACCCATCTAGCTCCATTGGACATTATTTGGGCAATTTGTTAGTGTAACTAAAGCATTGTGTGGTAGCCACTCTCATTTACAGACAGCACATTTAATATTAAAATACCACTAAATTTGCACAGAGATAGTTACACTGATTGAACTATATGATGTGTGAATGATAATTTTAGTAATCGGGCTTCTGTAAATATTATCATATGTGCATCACCAAGTAAAGAGTCTTGATTTGTTTTGATCTTCTTAAAATCTTTGTTTCCAGCACACTTCAGAGTTGCAAAACAAAAGTGCTTAATTTTTGCTTTCCTAACTGTTGAATGCATGCAGTTTTTTACAGGTAATTACATTTTGTTGTGTATCGCATAACAATGACAGCCTTACCTTTCGCAATCCCTGTACTCCAGCAAAATTGTCACATAATTCACTTTACTTTTCTTTCTCTAACTGCAAAGTGAGAGGAATTTGTAAACACCGATCCCCATGGTTAAAAAACACATAGGGGTCGATTCCGAATCGGGAAAAACCACTCCGAATAGCCGTTCGGAGCGTTTTCACCATACGAATCGTACCCTGCAACGTCCCCCGTACGTACAACGAAGTACGATTCGTACCAGGAGCTGGACTCCGTACGAATCGTACAGAGACCATACGAATCAAATCCCCGTACGAATATCCCTCTGACCCCGCTGTACGCGACATCTGTATGGTTCACGGCTGGTTTTTCTGACCCAGCAAGTACGATTTGTGTCGGGTACGCACCGTACGACCCTTTTTCTACGGGAGCTGAAAACAGCCGTAAAAGCAGAGTTCGCCCCGAAACAGGTACGGAACGCCCCCCCCCCAGGTACGGTGCGTACACCCCATGATCGCAGGGGTACGGTGCATACCCCTGCGATCATGGGGTGTACGCACCGTACCCCTGCGATCATGGGGTGTATGGACCGTACCCCATGTTCGCTGGGTGTACGGTGCATACACCCTGCGATCGCAGGGGTACGGTGCGTACCCCACGATCATGGGGTGTACGCACCGTACAGTGTGTATGTGATTGTGTGCTTTTCCGTATGAATCGCCCTTAACTGACGTGGACCGTACGAATCGCGTCCTCATACCCCGGTCTGGATCGTACTCGTCGGGTCGTACGGCATGTTTACGATTCGTACGGAGAGGGTTCTGGATACGAATCGTACGGACATTTTTTTCCCAGGATCGTAAATCGACCCCCTAAAGAGTAATTTATCTGAAGACATGGCGGATGTTATCTGCAGAACAAAGGATCATGTGTGGATAAAGCAGTCAGGTAGCTAGGGGGAAGGTTGTTATTTTCATATTGACTTTATTCAAAATCAACTTTGTCAATTATTATCGCAAGGCGGAAACCTTACCTATCCTGCCGCCATCAGGAATGCAATGATTAGTTCCTGTTCACTGTATAAAGGCTAGTTTAGTTTCGCAAGTTTGCCAGATTTAGTGTGACACAGCTCTGTTTCCCTACCCTTGCTAGTGAATACAACCAGTGCTCAAAGCTTGGTTTTGCATGTAGAATCTTTAAACAGACAAAAGACATAAAAGATTGCCAGATTAATTTATTCCACTTCCACTCTTGAATTCATTTTTGGGTATACCCATTCAATGACATAGCCTGACTATCCTGCCACCACAAGGAACATAATGCTTCAGATATGTTCATGGTAGCACACTTAGGGCCTAATTACGATGAGATTCGCATGACGAGGCAGGCGGTTGAAAGTCAAAATGGTTGGTCATTCCAGCTGGATACCGATGGGCTCAAGAAGCCATCTTGAGCCCGTCAGCCAGTCGAATGCCTGCCCATAATCCTTATGGATGGCGTTTCCACTGAAGGGTTTACGATGTTGGTTTCTGACAGGTTTTCATTGTCGGGCTTTCCGATATGGAAAGCCTGTCGGAAAGCGACATTTGGGGCCCCTAGCAGGGCCCCCTTCACCCTGTGGCCTCTGGTTGGGGGCTGAGGAGGTACCTGTGGTGCTCCCCTGTTAATGCAAACCACAAAGAATCCTTTGGTCTAGAGTGCTAGAATAGCACTAGAAGGGACAACAGCAGAGATATATTGTCACTAGTAGGGAAGTCCTTTAGTTAGAACGAAATCCCCTCACCCACCAAGGTGGCATGCTTCATCATCTGGGATTCTCCTCTTGGTGGAGACTCCTAGCCCCGCCAAGGGCTACAAAACCCTCACTGTGAGGGAGGAGCTCAGGGATGTTTTAAGACTCCTACTCTACGAAGGATATGGTAAAATTCTCGAGATGTGAAACATTGAACAGGTTGGGTAATGGGTGCAGTGCAGAAAAAATGAATGTGATGCTAAAACTAACTAATAAGAGTGGAAAAAACGTTATTAGCTCACTCCTAGAGTTAGGATTATAAACAGCGCACCTGCAGTATGTAAAGATAGTTAGTGACTGTGACAGATGAACCAGGTCTACATGTGTAGGCCAAATAGACCGTGTTAATCCCTGCACCATGTGGCAGGCACCCTGAGGTGCCTGCAGCATGGTTCAGGGATGTACAGATTCCCCCATTTGTCTATGGGAGCTTGTGCTACGGCTGGCTTACAGCCGTAGCACAAGCTCCTATAGACGAATGGGAGTATGCGACCCCACCGTGTGCAGTCTCATTGTAATCGCGGTGTCGGGACAGCTAGGTTTTACAGCCCCCTTAGATTGGTGAGATCTAACAAATTGTGAAACACTTTCACTGTAAGGTTTGTATCTGGTCCAGCATTTCATCCCTGTGTAGCACAGCATCTTACTCAAGCCCATATCAGGGTCATATCAGATCCAGCACTTTATCTTGTTAGAGCACAGCACTTTACATCGTATTACATTAGCTTAGAATTTAGTGTTTGCTTGACCTGATTACTTGTTCTGGAAACAGCACATCCTTTTATTTATCCTTACAAATTCTAGGCTAAAATTGTTGTATTGTTGAAAAAATAAAATGTTACACTGAAGTTTGATTTAAGACATTCATGTCCATGGCAAAAGCCACATGCATTTAAAATTGGTATTGAGACTGAGGCTTTTTTGCTATTTTTTAATTTCTTATATTTGTGTATCTTTTTCAATTATCTTGTTGGCAGTTTAATGAACTTGGTTGTCTAATTAAAGTATTTTAAATATGAAAATCTCAAACTGAAGACATAGTCTGACATTTAATATCTGTTTTTGAAGTGCAAAAAATGTGACAAGATAAACACAGAATTTGAAGGCATCTTTTTTATATTGCATGAAGTTTGGCCACCGGTGAGTCACGACCCACAATTTGGGAAGCACTGACTTACCTGAAGAATGAGACAACTATTAGTGCTTTCTTGTTTTCAATCTCTTTCCTTAGAGGGTTGTTACATTATGCCCCTTCCATCAGAAATTTGCCAGTTGTAATCCTTCCCAGTAAAGAGCTTTTGTGAGTAACATGGTACTGATGTGACTTGTGGGGAGCAGGCCTTTTCCTGTAGCATCATGATCATTCTCCCAAGGAGAAAATAGTGCAAGGGTTCCATGGGCAACTTGAGGGCCGAGCAGTGTTACTCTATAGTGAGTGGTGCATAATAAATCATGGGGCAACAATATCCTACTGTGGTACAATGAAGAGTGTAGCCAACCCTTGAACTCCTAGAACAATGCAGCTCCAGAGGCGGCCAATCCTCCATCCACCTGTAGCGAATATTTCCCTCACTGCATCAAGGTATGGGGCACGGCACACTGCCAGACCCCATGGCATTATCACCTCTAGAGACCTGGTAAAGGTGTGATGTCGGCCCTTTCACACATTGCATTGTGGCCAAAAGCTGAACATAAACCGGGAAAGTATTATCATGAAAATGTGTAAAATATGTTCTGAAAGAAAAACGTAGTAAACAAAATTGATATAAAATGTTTAAATGAATTCCTTTGTTTGAGAATAACAGTTGATATATTGATTGATTATATAGTTGAGACATGGACGAACATGGACTGTGCTGTAGAGTTGGGCTTGGCTTGCCCTTCGGGATATAAAATCAGGCACATCCCTCGTATTGGTGCTAGAGGGGGTGGACTAGGACTTATATTCAGAGAGTCTATTGATCTCTCCCTCATTGATATTAAGTCCATTCCTGGTTACGAATTACTTGCCTTCTCTCTAAATGGACAGGGGGGCGCCCTATTCACAGGTCTACTTTGTTATAGACCTCCATCTAGCCCGTTATCTGCAGTCACGGGGTTGATTGAGTTAATTCTGGATCTATCCGCCTCACATTCAAGGCTAATGGTGTTAGGCGATCTCAATCTTTGGCTAGGTGGCCCTGGAGATACCGTACTTGCAGATCTGACCCAGACCTGTCAGAGTATCTCACTGCATCAGTTGGTCCTTACTCCTACCCATCAAAAGGGCCATATACTAGACCTCATCCTTGCCGACCCAGAGTTTGTAACTGTTCAAAACATTCTACCTCAGTGCTGGACGGACCATGCGTTAATCCTTTTCTCTCTCACACCCAAGATGGAGCAGGGGAGAAATAGGAATTTAGGTGGAGTTAAAAGTTCCAGGCAATGGTCTAAACTCCTGCGTCAGTCCCCTTTACCCCCCCTACTCTTGGAGGGCTTTACGTTAGAGGAAAACGTAGATCTGAGTTATGAAAGACTTAGCCAAAGGATTGTGTCTTCCCTTGACTCGCTGGCCCCTCTACGGAAACTAAGAAATAGGCCCACACCAGCGATGCCATGGTTTTCCGAGGAGTTGCTTCAACTTAAACTCCAATGCAAGCGAGCTGAGCGCACATGGAGAAAGAAATACCTGGACTCAGACCGGAACCTTTACAAACAGGCCTTGTCCATCTATAAAGCACAGATCAAATGTGCGAAGGCCAGGTTTCTGGAAGAGTCTCTGCGGGCGGCAGTTAACAAATCACAGACCTTATTTAAGATCGTGAAGGATCTGTCATGCCCTGCTAGTGCGACAAATACCATCATCGCATCTCAGTCCCTGTGCGACTCATTGGCACAGGCCTTTGAGGATAAAATCGCGGCCATTCTGAACAATCTTGGCACAACACCCGGCGGTAATCCCGAGAGCCGCTCGGAAACGCACGCCAGGACTATCATAGACTGCACCTCCAGCAGTGCTAAGTTGGACTGTTTCCCTTCTCCAACTTTTGAGGAATTTTGCTCCTTGGCCAATAGTGTTTCGTCGGGATCACCTCTAGACCCAATACCGCATAAATATTGGAAGCTCTTCCGGGATGAACTCTTCCTTCCGTTGTTTACCATCTGCGATCAGTCCCTGGTTTCGGCACGGGTACCAGATTGCTGGAAACTTGCTGTGGTATCCCCTCTACTCAAAAAGCCCACCTTGGACCCGGCTAATCCTGCAAATTATCGACCCATCTCCCTGCTCCCATTTCCAATAAAGATTCTGGAAAAATGGGTTACAAAACATCTATCAAAACATCTGGAGACTGGGTCCTGTCTGGATGAAGTCCAATTTGGATTTAGACCGGCCCATGGGACGGAATCAGCGCTGGTGACTGTACTTGACGATCTTAGAACGCGAGCCGACCATGGAAGAGCAGCCTTCTTAGTACTGCTCGACATGTCGGCCGCGTTCGATACTGTCAGCCACGCAATTCTGATCCACAGACTAGAGGAAGTAGGGGTAACTGGCCTTGCACTACAGTGGTTGACATCTTATCTTGGAAATCGCCACCAGGTAGTGGCATTGCCACCGTTTCAATCTAACATCAAAAAAGTGGCGCAAGGTGTTCCACAAGGGTCGGCCATCAGCCCTATCCTCTTCAACCTGTACCTGCGGCCCCTTGTTGCGCTGATTAGATCTTTTGGCATAGCGGTGACGAACTACGCAGACGACACCCAACTTGTCTTCTCACTTGAGGGCAAGGAAGCAGTGACTCTTGACACCTTCCACCGCTGTATGCTCGCAACCGCGGACTGGCTAAATCAGAATTCGCTGCAGTTTAACAGCTCCAAAACTGAGGTCCTACACTGTACCACTGATCGCATCCCTAGACCTCTTCCACCGGATTTCTGGCCACCCTCCTTCCAAAGTACGATTGGGCCTACCACCTCGGTCCGCAATTTGGGAGTGATGTTTGGGTCCAATCTCCAATTGGATGCAGCTGTTAACAAAACAGTGAGTACTTGCATGGGACTGCTTCGCATGTTGAGGAAGGTCCTCCCGATGCTTCCTAAAGACAGCAGGCCAGAAGTGGTGAGGAGCATTATCGTAAGCCGTCTGGATTACTGCAATGCCCTATTTCTTGGAGCACCAGCCACCTTGATAGGAAAATTGCAACGGGTGCAAAATCTTGCAGCCAAACTGGCGCTTGCTCGCCGCCGCTATGACTCCTCATCCCAGGCATTAAGAGACCTTCATTGGCTACCGATCCTTCAACGGATCGATTTTAAATCTGTATGTATTGTATTCAAGGCCCTCCACGGACTTGGCCCAGTACCACTTCAGAACATGTTTCACTGGTACACTCCGCCGAGATCCCTTCGCTCGGCTTCCGCTCATCTTGCTGTGGTGCCTAAAGTCTTGAGAGCTCGGTTGGGCGGACGATCTTTCAGCTTTACGGCAGCCAGATTATGGAATACTCTTCCGCTAGGATTGAGAAGTATGCAAGACTTTCTCTCTTTCAAGAAACTCCTAAAAACACATCTTTTTCCTAGGACTGCATCTTCTTAATCCCAAATTCCAGTAGGATGTATGGCAGGATT
Organism: Lissotriton vulgaris; assembly: GCF_964263255.1. Taxonomy (NCBI): domain Eukaryota; kingdom Metazoa; phylum Chordata; class Amphibia; order Caudata; family Salamandridae; genus Lissotriton; species Lissotriton vulgaris. The sequence goes on from NC_141695.1 coordinate 1,313,380,430, forward strand.
TTCATCAGTCAAAGCGCCAGGATACCCGTGGGGTGACAGATACGCGCTATAAAAGATTATAAATACATACATATACATATATTATATAATGACATTTTAATTTCATATTTTAATTTCACTCATATAAACTAGGTTATATGGGTCTCGATATCCCTCGCGGCTCTTAAATTGTCCTGGTATTATATTGGCTTCGTTAAGTAATGATAGCTGGATCAAAGTTATAAAAACTCTACACTTTGGTATCAATTCATGGTACGTCGAGTTCATTGTTCTTTTCGTGCGAACTTTCTGAGTATCCTGATTGCCTTTTAAGCGATGCAATGGCAAACGGACCTGAAAGGAATTTGCCAGCTTTTTACATGGTCCAGAAAGTACCTCGAATACAATGAGTTTATTATGCCGGTAATTTACAATGACCCCCTCTAGATTAGGGCCTACTAATTAATAAACAGTTAAGAAAATGTAATGTTTTTGTTTGCATTGCAGGGTGACTCGGGAGGGCCTTTGGTGTGCAAGTTCGGAAGCACGTGGGTCCTAGCGGGAATCGTGAGCTGGGGACATGGATGTGCCCGGCGTAACTATCCCGGTGTGTACACCCGCGTGAGTGTCTACGAGGACTGGATCAGACAATACGTACCCGTAGTACCAATAGTGATAAACGACCCATCCCAGCCAACCAGCAGCGCAGTGCCACCCCCGCAGACCAGCAGCACGATGCCATCGCCGCAGATCAGCAGCGCAGTACCACCCCCGCAGACGACCACCCAAAACATTTCCCAGCCGAGAGGTGAGTCTGCAATATAATGATGGGCACTCCTGGGGCAGAGCTTTTTGTTTAAACTTCACAGAACACTTTTGAATGCAGTGAGTGCACCACACACATCAGAGAAGATACAAACCTTTAGGTAGATCAGAGTGCAGGCGTTTTGCTCACACTGTGAGTGATAGCACACGGAGGACTCGGTCCGCCATACTAATGTAAGCCTCCAACTCCACCCACCGTGCACCTCAGGGCAATGATTACTCAGAGGAGTGTTAATTGCATTCTAAACAGTGCATTAGTTTTGGAGGATTTGTGAAATGCTGAGGAGCAGGTTTATCCCTGATGGATTGAAGACTATGAAATATTTTGAGAGCAACATAGAGTACAGCATGATTGCTTTATGTAATAGCTCAACAGTTAACACTTTGTGCTACAGCATTAAAAGGCTAGGAGATATTAATAACCACAGGTTCACTAAACTGAAAAACATTTAGATACACAGGAGCATATTTACAAGAAAATTTGCCTGCGCCGCACTGAGTCATTTAGAAAGCACAGGGATGCAACATATTTACAACAGCATGTTGCATCTCTGTGCTTCCCCATGTGCTGGTGCACAAACTGCTGCCATGCGCCGTCGTAGGCATCCTTGCACCATGGTGCAAGGATGCCTGCGTCGTGGGGAGATTGTTTTTGTGCAGGAAGGGGCACCTTCCTGCACAAAAACAATCACTACAGTCAATTGAATCACTACAGGCATTTTCCTTTTCAATGTGTGCTGTTGAAAGAGGAAAAAACGAGGAGAAATTAAAACATTTCTCCTCGTTGCACCTCCCTCGTAAATATCGAAATGTGTCTGGTTACATGGGTGTTGTGTGGGAACACCGACAGCAACACCCATAGAATGCCCCTTTTACACAAAATGCTGCGTGTAAAGGAGCCATATTTACAAGGACAGGAAAAGCCACGTAGGGTGGTTTTTCCTGTCCTTGTAAATATGCAGCAGTAAAATATGCCACCAGTATGTCACAAAAAGCAACGTTCTGGTGGTGCAGGGGGCCTGTTAATCTGCCCCATAATACATTGGGGCAGATTTAGAAGCCCCTTGCAGCACTTTTGCGCTGCCGTTGCGTCACTTTTGTGACGTAACAGCGGTGTAGAAAATTCTGCAAATTTACAATGTGACACACCTAGGGAGATGCCCTGCATGACATTATACCTGCGTCAGGTATAATGTATGCAGGGTTGGCATTCCCACACAGGAAAGCCTCGTAAAAGGGATGCAGTGAAATCTACAAGATTTCACTGCGTGACTTTTAGGACGCCACTGCGTCAAAACCTTATGCCTGCTTGAAGCAGTTGTAACAGGTGGGGGGCTGGCCTGAGACCTACCCAAATCATCCCTCCCCTCAAAAGGGAATTGACACGCAGACACCATCACTGCGTTAGAGAATATACCATTCTCAGGCTGTATTTAAAAAATCAACATAAACACAACATTTTATATCAACAACATTATTTAAATATCCAAGCTTTCACATGACATTTACAATGCAATTACGGCCATACCTGGGGCTCTCCCTTTCACATGGAGCAAGAAGGTCCATAACTATGTTGCGCCTAGGCATTCTCCCAGTCTCCACTGTTACATCTAAATGGTCCCCGGGAGATTCCCCCATCTGTAAACTCTGTTTTGGCGGTGATCAAGATATTGTGCATATTTTATTTGTTTGTCCTCATGCAACCGTAGTTAAAGCACGTGCAAGATATCTTAAGCCGATATACCAGAAATGCAATATTACAACAGTTAATAATTTACTAGCATTATGTAAACGACCGACTGACGAATGGGTTTGCTATAATTTCTATAAATTTTTAAAATCCTTTTTAAAATTGTATTGAATCTGCATATATTTTGTAAACTGTTTTAAATTTGTGGTCCTCAGCTGAGTACCAAAGCAAATAAAACTTTTTGACTTTGACTTGACAATGTGTACATCAAGAAACTGTGAAGGGGAACTAATACATGTCCTTTCCTAGCAACAGATCCTCAAAAGGAGTCATGGCTGTCCACCCCCAGCCACCATGACATTGATTATTCCAAATGATTTGGGACTGTGGTCCCCAAACCGCAAGTTGCATATCACAAGGCAAACTCACCTCCCCCCTCAAGACAAGAAAGAGCGTGGGCGAGAATGAAAACTGGATCCCCACCATAACGATGCCAGAGCTAACCCAAGAAAGGTATCCCCCCTGGCAACCAATGGGGATGGGCCTGGGCAATTGGGCCATACCTTGGACCCCTGGCGCAGACGCCACCCCTGACATCCTCCGGGGCCATGTAATGGAGTACCATGAGATACAAGGGACAATCGCTGTAGCGGGAGTCCCAACCATACTCTACACCACCACGGCAACCCCAGCCTGGTTTTAAGCCAAAGCCTTCCTAATTCAGAATTCGCCTGCACTTCAGTTACTGATGTCAAGGTTGTCCACCTGTTTTGTGACCAAACATGACTCCTTCCCCACCACAGGCTTGGGTGGTTCCCTGACCGGCCAGGCCTCCCCCAAAACCGGTGAATCAGTCTTGAGATACAGTTTTAATTTCCAGTGCTACAAGATTCTCCACAAAAACAACGTGGCCCCTGTCTGAGAGATGCACTCCATCTTGGGGGGCAATGTGTCCCCCTTGTTGCACCCATGGGGGATCATTTTTAACTGTGAAGTATTAAGAAGCTGCCTCCCATATTCCGTTGCTTTGTATCGTGAGCAATGCCATAAATAAAAATGCCACCAAATTCTTCACAGACCATTTGTTGCCATGGATTGACAAATGAACCTATCCATGTGAAGAACAACTCACTGTGAGCCAACCACAAGGAATTGTCTTTGGCAATACAATTAAAGCAACTGTTTCTTGTTCAAGATGCCTGAGTAATTTAATTCATCCAGGCTTACAGCAATCCAGTCTAGCCTCCAGACTGCCTCCTAGGATGACATGGAAACCCACAATGGGCAAGACCGGAAATCTGTAAGCCAATCATGATGTTTCCCTCCTAAAGTTCTGAAAAATATTTTCCTTTCAACATTGCCAATCTTTGCAACTTATATGATGACTGATAACTGCAGGTGCCTGTAGCCCCTTGCCTGCAACCTTCTTTAAGAACTGGCTTAGATCACCCAAGCAGTGAATGCCTCATGCTGCCCCAGCTGAACTAAAGACTCACTTATTTCCTGTCTGCTGAGCTGGTTCTGGGCAAGTTGCATCTGCGCAACACACGAAAAATTGACCCAGCATCCATGCACTGGCTTAAGCCATGTGACCCAATGGAAACCTGGTAGGAGATAGAATACATGTCATTACTAATGTGCATCCATTGTATCCACTTCATGTTAAGACACACTTATAGCTGATTCAAGCCTCTGTTTTATCACTATCTCATCCTTTTTGCTGCCTATGTGGGACATTGTTGTCTCATGCAAAAGAGGTTGCAAAAAACACAGTTGATGGACAGAATGTAGAACAATGTCATACATTCACCCCAGTACAGGGATCTCGGCCTAAATCCATCGTTTTTTTGCACTCCACACCACCCTGGGTTAGACACTGGCTATATGCAAATCAGCTCTGACCCTGTGTCCCATGGGAACAGTCCAGTCCGAACTACCAAGCCATGTCTTTCCCAGACCGGAATCAAGCAACCAAGGACCGGTTTCTGGCTATCAGCCTTCATCAGCCTGGATAGCTTGACTCCAGTGGTGTGGAGAGCCTGGGACTCACGTCTGAGTATACCCAGCACACTTGGGGGGAAAATTGCAAAAAACACAGTTGATGGACAGAATGTAGAACAATGTCATACATTCACCCCAGTACAAGGTTCTGGGCCTAAATCCATCGTTTTTTTGCACTCCACACCACCCTGGGTTAGACACTGGCTATATGCAAATCAGCTCTGACCCTGTGCCTCATGGGAACAGTCCAGTCCGAACTACCAAGCCATGTCTTTCCCAGACCGGAATCAAGCAACCAAGGACCGGTTTCTGGCTATCAGCCTTCATCAGCCTGGATAGCTTGACTCCAATGGTGTGGAGAGCCTGGGACTCACGTCTGAGCATACCCAGCACACTCGGGATGAAAATTGCAAAAAACACAGTTGATGGACAGAATGTAGAACAATGTCATACATTCACCCAAGTACAAGGATCTGGGCCTAAATCCATCGTTTTTTTGCACTCCACACCACCCTGGGTTAGACACTGGCTATTTGGTGAGTAGCATCATGGACCTCGTTGACTAAGCATTGCTTTCCCCCAGAGTTCGGTAGACCCCTTGTTAAGAGTTGTTGCCATCTGTGTTCATGATTGACCAGACCTCATACAAGGAAAGGACTGAGCATATTTCTGGAATTGACCTGTGGGACAGCACATTGAGCAAGGGCTCGAACATGACCCAATGAAACTGAATTCTGATGCACCCTGACATTAACAAAACCCCTCTCCTAACAGTGCTTATTATCACATATATATGTGTATTATGCCTAATAGTCTGTTATTATAGAGAGCTGTATACTCCCTTCCAGAGTGCCTATGCACCAGCCCAACCACCACCAGTGAGAGTTCCACAACTAAATGCGTTGTTAAAGTTTTAAACCTATCGTGACCCATTGGACATTCTAAAAATCATTTGTTACAGAGGTCCATAATTAGCTGGCCACCGCAGAAAAGTCTCTTACCCCCTTCATTTGAAGGTGGTATGGTATACTGCTGTGGTTTAGCCAGTGCTGAAAGTTGTGTTGCGTCACAGCTTTAGAACGATGCTGATATTCCTTATGAAGGCCCCCTTCAACGGGGCATCACATAATCCAATATAGTAAATATAACAGCTCAGGAAACATTAAATTGATTATCTGGCATCAGTGAATGCTGACCTTCCTTAAGGGGTTGAGTTAAGAGTTAGAGGACCGAATGCACAGAGTGACATTCGGTTTATAATAAAGCGTTACTTGGATAAACTCTAAAATTTAGACCCCATGTTAAGGAAAGGAACTCGGCTTTGGATAAACTCAGGCTATGTTGATTTCTACCTCTGATAATTCTCAAATTTTGGTTAAATATCTTTTCCATTTTTTGGGCAGAAAAAAATGGGTTCAGATGTCAGCAAGTTGACCACTTGTGTGTCGTCTGCTTAGTTGTGAAAAACGTACCCCATGTTGTCTAGAATTGGCGTAAGGGCCAAATGTTATTACTCATCACCAGATAGCACTTATCAATTCAAATGGCTTAGAGCCTTCTCATCAGCACTCACCATTGATGTTCCAAACTAGAATGTGCTCAGTGATTTTTTACAATGATTAGTCCTGTAAACTAATCATAAGCATATGATAATTGGTCAGTAAATGAAAATGTGCATGTTAACAGGAAATTGCACATCTGATCTTATACTGATTTATGGCAGGGGCTGTAGGGAAACTTAAGCAATTCATTGCCGGGAGTCACATGGTGATGGGTTGAGCTGCCACGAGCGCCGGGGATTGAACCGAGAGCCTCGTGCTCCGGAGTCGGCCGGACCTGGCCCCTGCGCCACACCTCTCCCTCCAGTTAGTGACTAGGCCCCCATCTGTTTAATATTAATATTGTTGTGTGCATGACTGCCTCCTCTCCCCTTAGATGCCAGCTGCCACTGACTATAAAATAGTTGAGGGACCAGGTAAGCAGATGGGAAAGCCGCCTGACCGAGGACACAATCTCATCAAAGTTCACACAGGCCAAATTTGAGGATCACCATAATTACAATTCGCAAGCAGGAAGAACCAACTAAGCCTAACATCTAACTAATCGAATCACTGGCTTAATGATTTCTTATCAGCTAGAGATGTGACCCCCTTACCACTGGTATTCTCAAAGTGCACGCTATTTGTTTTGAAATGTTTATCCCTACTGAATAAATATAGCCAAGTTATAATGAGCCCATCAAGGGCCATTCTCCTGTGACAAATGAAATATCGGAACTAATGGTTAATTTGTGCCGGTGGTTTCCGGTGCTCAGCACCGGAACTTAATTGTCATCACCCCCACTTATGACAGCCTGCCCCTTGGCAGAGCAGGTGAGCATAATAGGGATGATCAAAACAACAGCTGGTCATTAATTCAATATAGATTAAGGTGATTAATAACTGCCACACAAGCCGTTCTTAAAGACTAACGGCATGGAATAGTATGAATGGCAACACCTGCAAAAGTGCGAGGGTTAGTAGTTGTGCTGGGACTGTCATTGGCAGCAACAATAGATCGTTTTTCGTTGCCGTAGCCTTCCTGCAAGAGCCTTGGCACCTAAATGTTTACAAAGTAACCACTGCATTTGAACCTTAACTATACCGGCCGGACAAGCGACCAAGCAGCAGCGGAATTTATAAGCCTGAAAACACACACCATGCTGTGCCCACATTTGGAAAAAGCCAGCTCGTAAATTACTTCTTCATGATACTAAATAGTACTTGTAAACCAAGTTGTATTCCTTTACTTGTAGTATGGCTTCCTGCTCTTTGTCCTCTAATTAATATTCATTATTATTACTATTATTAGTATTAATCAAATTAAGCCTTGCTATCATTCTTGTTTCTTTGTTCATTTGGGGAAGGAACATCCTTCAGTATCATTACTTTCAAAGGCGATGAAGCGCAGCTCGGGAAGCCGGCTGGCTGAGTGAAATAATCCCACATGACCTTGTATCAAAAATTCTCATAATAGTGTGCCTCCCATGGTCCAAAAGAAACCCAAGGTTCCATTTGAATGGTACAGTTTTCAATGCAAAGTTGGTATAGGGCACTAAGGCCAAGAGCCATATGAGACTTCATCATTTACTATGGAACTTCAACTCATTATTCGAGTACGTCTGTAAAATATATTTCTACCATTGAGTTAGTTCTAGTAAAGAGGCAAGACATTCCAAGACCCTCGCTTCTGTTGCACGTTCAGTTTCTAAAAATGCATGATCTTCTTTCAAATGTGCTGCTAATGTGTCAAATGAACATCTATGACAGTGGTTCACATTGTAAACATATTTCATTTCTTGAACCTTTTACTTTTCTTCACCTAAGCAGGGTTTCTTTCAAGTTAGTTCAATATTGTAGCATTGTTTGAAAGTTTTGCCTGGACCAACAGCTCACAGGGACATGTGAGAGCAGAAGAGAGTGTGAAAATCTTTAGGTTTGCGCAATAACCACACTGTTAGTTTAGTGTAAAAGGCCATTTATTAGGACAGGGTTGACAACCAACTTTAAACATAACACCAATAAACAGTTAACAATCCCCAACCTCATGTCTTTCATCCAACATCCACTCTCTTACTCCAGTTACTCACTCCCAATTCACCCCACGATCTCTTCACTTATACCATTCACTTCGTCACTTCTGCTTCAACCACCTCCAGCATCTGCAGCCATAACACTCCTACCTGCCGCACCCCCATCCTGCACCTGTATCCCCCTCCCCAAAAGGGTGATTATGCCCGTCATGGACTCCCCACCCCTCCCAAGTACTGCAAACACCCCCTTCAACCCGTCCTAAACTGGCACGCTTCTGTAAAGTCAAAAAACCCTTTTCCCACTCCTAAAACCTGTAGGGTGGGAGGGTGGTCAAAACTTTTCCGACCTATTCCCTGAGGCGCTGGGGACAGGAAGAGGAAGAACTTCCTTCCCTGCCCCCCTTTTACCAGCGAGCCTATGACCCCACCACCTAAGCCCACCCCTACACTACCTAACACCCTGTCCCTCTCAAGCAAACTTGCCAGGGGAAGACTGGTCTGCCGACCTCACTTCCCCTGGGGGCCGCATCACGCAGTAACCACTCCACACTGTTAGTTTAGAGTAAAAGGCCATTTATTAGGACAGGGTTGACAACCAACTTTAAATATAACACCAATAAACAGTTAACAGTTCCCAATCCCATGTCTCTCATCCATCATCCACTCCCATACTCAAGTTACTCACTCCCAATTCATCCCACAACCTCTTCACTTATACCATTCACTTCCTCACTTCTCTTTCAACCTCCCCCAGCATCTACAGCCGTCTCACTCCTGCCTGCCACACCCCCATCCTGCACCTGTATCCCCCTCCCCGGAAGGGTGATTATGCCCATTATGGACTCCCCACCCCTCCCAAGTACTGCCAACCAGGAAACCCCCAGAGGGTGGTTACCTGCCCCACCCAGTTCCAGTGCACCTTTCGTTCTCCACCCCTTTGGCACCAGATTGACTCAATCCACAACTTACTGATGGCATCCCTCATCTCCATCAAATAGTATTAATTCCCCATGTACGAACGGTACACTCCATCATCGCGAAAGAGAAGGGGCTCCTCGAGCAGCAGCCCCACATGAGTAATTTCTTAAATCCCATGGTAAAGACAAAAAATTGGGAGATCAACAAAAGGGTGTACAGAGTTCCCCACAAAAGGTGGACTTAAGTAGCTAAAGCAATCCTATCTCTCTGTGAGCGAGTATAACAGGGAGTATGGTGATCCCTGGACGGAATTAAGGATGCCTCACACAATGCAAAGGTTGGACGACTGTTGCCATCCCACCCGATGATCGTACCGTGTCATCATTGGCTTCCTGCTCCTACGGCAGGCTGGCGGTGCAATGCCTGTCGGGTAGCCGAGGTGCTACACTTTGGCGGAGTTCTTTTATTCCTTAGCCAATGGGTGCATGTGTGTGAGGGGCCAGAAAGGAAAAGGACAAAAATAAGTGTAGTAGTGAGCGTGAGTGAGGTTAAAAGAGGTCAGTAAAGTCCATTTAAGAAAACTTTAATAACATGGCTCACTGCCTTATTAAAATTAGTGTAAATGAGGGGTACTGAGGCACAACAGTTAGGATGATATGGCCTCATTCAACCCTCAATTGTGGTGTGGTCGACATGTTTCATGCCACTCGGGCAATTCATCAGGACCTAAAAGCTCATCAACTAGTTACGACTCCCCCAATATTGAGAGAATCGAATATACGACCTGAAACGTGTCGTGAGAACAAATCCTACGTAGAGTCCCACCCTAAAAGGAACAAAGGAGAGATGGGAACAGTCAATAATATGTCTGTGAGGTATCTACGTATACATGTAAGTGTAACATGCAAGCAGAGTTATGGTTAAGGTATTCATAACCCCTGTGAGGTGGTAATGCTCATGGAGAGGAGGATTGCATGTGAAGTGAGGGGGGAGGAGGGGGGGCAAACTCATACTGCAAGTGCCACATGCCGTTAAACATAGAGAATGCCTCATCTATTTACACATATGGAACGCTACACCACGCTAAATTATACGTGTGTGTCATGCAGTTTATCACTCGTGTTTGGGTAATGCACGATCAATGTCGGCAGAAACACCACCGAAGGATTACAAAAATTGATGGAGAGCTAAGAAATTCTAAGCTGACAACCGTACTGGAAAGGTTTGTGTTAGTAACAATTGTAAGAAACCCTGTCAACCCGGGCGGGTTTGTAAAAACATTCTTACCCGCGGTCTCTGTTTGGGGGCACCCTCGTACTGTCCTCGTGGGGCCAGAGCTAGGTGATGGTCACCTGTAGAAAGTAAAGAACACTACCGGTAATGGTTTATTAAAAAAATATATATATATAGAGGTGCAGGGTACGATCGTAGTAGAGCCCGTATCAAACACACCAGGCAAGCGGTCACCGACGGGAAAACCTCATTGCGATCGGCAGCCGATGCCCGTGGGAGTGATCGCCGCAATGCAGCGCACCTTACCTGTATGATCTGGCTATGGGCCCGTAGACACCTATCCCACCGACGGCGAAATGCTCGCAGGACAGCCGGTCAATTCAGTGTGTGACCGACAGACCCCTATCCATGCAATCCAGAACATATCGAACAACTCCCTGCTCACAGTTGTGCCTGGGCATACACCATGTCTCAATGTTCCAGCCCAAAAAGGCACTGAATTCAGACCACGCCAACCTATAAGAGAGACTCGTTAAGTATGCTATAGATTTTTCCACCAGGCCCACTACTCTCACTCCCCCCAGGCCCAGATACCCTCCGGCACCTTAGTCCCGCAAGCTTCCGCTCCCAGTGCCAGCCTCCTGAAACGCTGCCACTGCGAATGAGACAATGCATCCACAATGTCATTGCTTGCACCTGGGACATGTTGTGCGCAAAACGGCACATTAAATCGCAAACATAACACCATGAAAGTTCGCAGTAAGAGCAGCACTCGCAGGTCTCTCGCCTTCTGATTGTTCACCAATTCGACCACTGTCCTGTTGTCCACGTGAAACAAAATCGACCTGTTCTGAAACTTCAGACCCCACACCTTCAGTGCCACAAGCAATGGGAAAAAATCAAGAAAAGCAATGCTCCTGCCCTGTCTCAGCCAATGGGCTGGCCACTGTTCCGCGCACCATCTTCCGCCCCAGAAAATCCCGAAACCGGCTGCACCTGCATCGTCAGAATAGAGTTGCACCTGCCACACCATTTTATCATGCATAAAATCCAGTGATACACCATTGAAGTCAGACAAGAAACTGTGCCACACCTGCAGATCCAACCGGACCCCCAATGTGACCCTGACTCTGTGATGAGGGAGCACCGCCCCTGACATGGCCCTGCCGAGGCGTCTGCAAAAAGTCCTCCCAGCCCTCAAAACTCTGCATGCAAAATTCAGCAACCACAGGAGGCGTTGCACCATCCTCAGATCAATCTTCCTCTCCCCAATCACATGCAGCAGAAACGCCTGCATCTCAGTTACTTTCTGGTCTGGCAAACGTGCTTATCATGCAACTAAATCCAGTTCAATACCCAAAAACGTCAAACAGCAACTTGGCCCGGCTGTCTTTTCAGGTGCCAAAGGAACTCCAAAATCCTGGGCCAAACTCTGGAACTGCATAAGGGCCTCCTCACACTCCCCGTCTACCCCCGCCCAACAAACAAAAATCATTGAGATAGTGAGACACCAGCCGATGCCCACTCATGTCCGTAAAGACCCATTGCAGAAATGAACTGAACTTCTCAAATAAAGTACAGAAAATTTCACAACCCATAGGCAAGACCCTGTCAACAAAAATGGCCCCGTCAAACTGCATCCCCAGCAGGGAGAAATCTGCAGGATGAATGGGAAGAAGGCGAAACGCAGATTTGATGCCACATTTTGATGTCACATTTTACAAATTCTGCCCCCGACCACACCCACACCAGACCGATGGCATCGTCTACCGAACCATACAACACCCTGAAATCTTTCACTGAACTCCGGCCAGGACAAATGATAAATCAGCCAAAAACCCCCACTGCTCTTTCTTGGGTACCACCCACAAAGGTGAGATAATGAGGTCTGGGACTGGCCCACAATCCTGCCTTCAAAAACTTCTTTCTACAACTTTGCTGCCACCACCCCCTGGCAATTCCTTCACTGACCTTAAGTTCTCCGCCCATCTCTGCTCATGAGGACCCTGATAACCAACCCAAAATCCCTCATTAAACCCCCAATGGATCTTCAACTTTGCCTCTCTATCAGGGTATCGAGAGAGCTATGGACTCATGGCCTCCACATCAACCGGTGTAGGGGCCCTTTGGACCAGCCTGCTCACATCCTTTAGTAATCCGCCACTGCTCAGAGGGCTTGGCCAGAGTGCACATTGCGTGACAGGGTGACGTCCACCACACTTGGAACACTCATGCCTAAATTTGCAAGGGTGTCGTGTGCAGAAACCCTTATGTGGGCGTGGGAGTAGGGACGACCGTGACACCAAGCAATGGGGTTAAAGACGGTTTTATTTTTATGGCTCTAGCAGGTTTAGACATCAACGTCTTTCTGTTTCTAAGTGTTAGTCTATCTCGGGCGAACACGCTGGGGTCCGTGGCGGTGGTTTTCTCTTTCCTTTAAATGGGTGATGAACGCTTGTTCTCCCAGGTGTCTCCTGTAAAGGGTGTCCTTTCCGCTGCCTCAGGCTCGGGTGCATGTAAGAAACCAACAGAAAGGGAGGCGTTAGTGTCCAGTCCTCTATGGGGTTGCACCAGGGGGTCCGGGGTTAGTGAGGGAAACCCAGTGTATCGTGCTTTCGGATATTTACAGTGCTTGAGGTGCCAGTGGGGTGGGGTAACAAAAAGGTAGGGTGAGGGTAGGGAAGGGGGGAACTGAGGGGGGGCAGGAGAACAACACAGGGTAGGAACGAACAGGAAATTTTGGCTCTATTCACACGCTTTCGCTACGCCTCCCCAACCAAGCTGCCCAATGCCGCCGTACCTGTGACAGCCACACTCCTCCCTCGGGAACGTGGCACGGTGGTCCGCAGGGTCGTTGGCCTCCTGGCTTCCCTCCAACTTCCGCCTCTCCGTCTCCTCCGCGATGTTCCTCCGGGCTGGCTTTCTCCACGTTCTCTTCGGTTTCGCCTCCGTCCTCCGTTCCTCTTGCTTCCGCCTGTCTCTCTTCCTCCGGGGTGCTTGCACACCCAACGAACGTCACTTCCCGGCCTTTCACCAATCCGGTCGCTCTGACGTCCTTCGTGGGAGTGTCCTCCTCCTCTGTGGAGAACGCCCAGTTAAAGGCGCCGCTGTTGTTGTCGTCGTCTTCCGGATCGCGTTATTCTTCGTCCCATCGTCCTGACTGAAAAGAAGGAGTCGGGGGATGGTCAGCAGGGCGAGGGTTCCACCAGTCATTCGAGGTAGACGCCCCCACCTCGTTACACTCCTCCCCCCCTGGATTCGCCCGTTCGGGGCGAATAGGCATCCTGGAAAGGAAGTCTGCGTTCCCATTGTCCCTTCCTTTCCTGTGTACCACTGTGAAAGAGAACGGTTGCAGAAATAGGAACCACCTCAAGATCCTCGCATTCTGAGACCTGTTTTTCTGCATCCATTGCAATGGGGCATGATCCGAGAAGAGCACGAAGGCCTTACCCTCCAAGTAGTAACGTAGTTTGTCTACTGCCCAACGAATGGCCAGGCATTCTTTCTCCACCGTGGGGTATTTACGTTCCCTCGGGTGGAGTTTCCTACTCACGTATAGGATAGGGTGTTCAACACCATCCTCTCCTTTCTGGGACAACACTGCACTGATACCACTGTCTGAGGCATCAGTAGCTAGGGAAAATGTCTTGTCGAAGTTAGGTGGTATGAGGACCGGACTCTTTGTGATTGCAGTCTTTAGTGCCTGAAAGGCGACTTGGGCCTTTTCGGAGGGAGGCATCGGAAGGGCGTTTTTGACATTCTTTTGGAGTAGATCAGTAAGGGGGCTGGATAGGTCAGCAAAATCCTTAACGAAGCGTCTATAGTAACCGATTAGGCCTAGAAACGCTCGCAGTTCCCTTTTGGTTGATGGAAAGGGAGTCTGGGTGATGGCCTTGATTTTCTCCTCTTGTGGGGCTATCACTCCCTCACCAAGCATGAACCCCAAGTACTTCACTTTCGGGAACGCAGCTCGTGATTTTTTAGCATTCACATGCAACCCTGCTTCTTGTAAAGCCCTCAAGACATTGGTCAGATGTTCTAGGTGGTCCTCCCAGGTGGTACTGAAAATGACTATATCGTCCAGATATACCGAACTATATTGGGTATGGGGTGCTAGTACCTTGTTCATTAGTCTTTGAAATGTTGCCGGGACTCCGTGGAGTCCAAAAGGGAGTACATTAAACTCAAAGAGTCCATCCTCTGTGGCAAAGGCGGTTTTGTGCCGGTCCTCCTCCCTCAGTGGGACCTGCCAATAACCCTTGGTAAGGTCAAGGGTAGTGATGTAACGGGCCTCCCCGATCCGTTCAATCAATTCGTCCACCCTGGGTATGGGGAAAGCATCGAAGGATGAAATTGCATTCAAGGCGCGGAAGTCCATACAAAAACGGGTAGACCCGTCGGGCTTCGGGACCATGACTATGGGCGATGCCCAGTTACTCCTGGAAGGTCTTATCACCCTCAATCTTAACATGTCATGTACCTCCTTCCTCACATCGACCCTTTTTGCTGCTGGTATCCGGTATGCCCTCTGTTTTACCACTTGACCTTCCTTGGTTTTGATCTGGTGCTCTGCCAAATGGGTACACCCCGGGGTGTCTGAAAAAATCGCGGAGAAAGGGGTCAGGGCTTTGAACAACTCCTTTCTTGCTAAATCAGTCAGCTCTGTATTTACAGGAAGATCCACCAAGGTGGATGTATTGTTGCTGGATGGCAACACCAGATGGGTGGACCGAGGAGGTTGTCCTATCCACCGTTTGAGGAGGTTAATGTGGAAGGTCTGCCTCCGTGTAGGAGACATTTGCAGTTGGTAGGTCATTCTCCCAAAGGAGTCTATAACTTTATAGGGCCCCTTCCATTCACTTTTGAACTTTTGTGATGAAGATGGAAGAAGTACTAGGGCCCAATCCCCTACATCTAGGGTCCTTCACTTCTTGCCCTTGTCGTAGTACTGTTTTTGGCTCCGTTGGGTTTCCTCTAGGTTCGAGTAAGCCAAATCCCTGAGCTTCCCCAGTCTAGACCTCAACTGTTGGGTGTATTCTAGGAGACTTCTTTGTTCCGCTGCCTCCTCCTTTTCCCAGGCTTCTCTTGTGATTTCAAGGAGAGATCTTGGTTGCCTTCCATAGAGGAGCTCGAATGGTGAAAACCCTAAACTGCTCTGCACTTGGGCTCTCACTACATATAGGGCTAGGGGTAACATCCTAGCCCAGTCCTTATTTTCTGCGCTCAACAATTTCTTTAGTGTGGCCTTTAACGTCCGATTGTACCTCTCTACGAGGCCGTCCGTTTGGGGATGGTAGGCGGACGTTCTGATGTGGCGGAGGTCCAGCAACTTACATACCTCTACCATCATCCTAGAAACAAAGGGGGTTCCCTGATCCGTTAGGATCTCCCTCGGAAACCCCACCCTGGAAAACAGCTCTACCAGCTTTTCCGCTACATTCTTGGTAGTCGGGGCTCTGAGGGCGAAGGCCTCCGGGAACATGGTGTTGTAATCAACCACCACAAGGGCGTATGTGTGTCCTCTGGAGGTCCGAGGTAGTGGACCGATGAGATCCATTCCTACCCTATCCCATGGGTTGCCTATGATTGGTAGGGGTTGTAGGGGAACCGCAGACGGACGTGTCAGATTCTTTTTTTGACACACTTCGCATTGTTTGCAGTACATCTCCGCCTCCTTATAAATCCCAGGCCAAAAAACTAGCCGTACTATATTCTGGGTCATTTTCTCGGCCCCACTGTGTCCTGCTGTAAGGTGGGTGTGGGCGTAGAAAAGTATCTGCTCCCTGAAGTCTTTTGGTACCACTAGCTGAGACGGATCTCCTGCTTTCCCTTCTCTATACAACAATTTGTTCACTATCTTGAACCTGGGGTACCCCTGGGTAGGGGTGTTTTGCGCAATGTGAGCTGCTTCCCAAGCATTAAGTAGGGAAGGGTCATTGGATTGGGCAAATTTGAAACCCCTATCTAATACCCATGGTTCGACTGACAGGTATGCCCCTGCCGGGAGGTCTTTAAGTTCCCTCTTAAAAAGGGACAGGAAATCGGGGTTGTCTACTCCTAGTATAAGTTCTTCAGGTAAGGACTCCACCACCCCCACCTTCACTAAGCATGGCTCTCTGCCTATCGGGTGTATGGTTATGCGTGCTAGTGGGTATGTTTTAACGTCGCCGCGTACACACCTGATGTGCACGGTACCATCATGGCCTGCCTGGTCAGGACGCAGCAGTTTCCCCTGAATGACAGATTGCCTACACCCGGAATCAAGAAGGGCTTTTACTGGTTTGCAATTTACCCGTACCCTTACATAGAAGGAAGGTCCCATTTAGGCGGTGTACATCACGGCTTTAGGGATGTAGCCAACTTCCATGGGCTCCTCGGTGGTTCTTCGGTGGGGGCACATTCTGGCTATATGCCCCCATTCTCCACACTCATAGCATTGTGGACCCTTCATAATGGGGGGTCCTTCTGGTCGATATGGTCGGGGTTTGAGTGGCTCGGGGATCGGTTTCTTTTTCTCTTTATCCTGTTTGGAAGCAGTCGGTACTGGCTTGCTGTTCTTGTCTGTATCCCATGTAAAAGTCCTGGGAGCCGCCCTGTTGTAATTCGAGGCCATTTCAATGGCTTGCGCTGCCGTCAGTCCTGGATGTTGTCTCAACCATCTTTGGGTTCCATAGGGCAAAACATCCATGAACTGTTCCAGGATAATGCTGGTCATGATATCCTCCTTGGTGCGTGTGTCAGGTCTTAGCATCTTCTCGGCGGCCATCTTAATTCGTAGGTACATGGTTTTGGGTTTCTCACCAGTAATACCTTTTTCTTTTCGGAAACGAAGTCTGTATGCCTCCGCATCTATTCCCAAATGATCTAGTATCACCGCTTTGATGTCGATATAAGAGGTAGTACCAGAATGGTTGGCCACCTGATAGGCAGCCTGGGCCTCTCCTGTCAACAAGGGAGCAAGGAAGAATGGCCATTTGTCCTCAGGCCACCCACAAGCCCTAGCTGCCCGTTCAAAATTCAATAGAAATGCGTCAGGATCATCCCCTGTCACGTATTTCTGCAGGGCCACTCCTGAGGGGTGTGGTCCGCCTAGTCTCGGTATTGTTGCACTAGGGGCCTGTACGACTTTGTGGAGATTGTCCATCTGCTGAGTCATGGAGGTTCTGAATAGTTCTCTGTCGGCATCTGCAGTGTTGATCTGCTGGCTGATCGCCCATTCTAACTTTTGTTGCCCGTCTATGAGGGTCTGGATTACTTGTTCCATGGCCATGGTCGTTTCTGAAGGGGCAGATCCCACTTCTGACACCAGTGTGGGCGTGGGAGTAGGGACGACCGTGACACCAAGCAATGGGGTTAAAGACGGTTTTATTTTTATGGCTCTAGCAGGTTTAGACATTAACGTCTTTCTGTTTCTAAGTGTTAGTCTCTCTCGGGCGAACACGCTGGGGTCCTTGGCGGTGGTTTTCTCTTTCCTTTAAACGGGTGATGAACGCTTGTTCTCCCAGGTGTCTCCTGTAAAGGGTGTTCTTTCCGCTGTCTCAGGCTCGGGTGCATGTAAGAAACCAACAGAAAGGGAGCCGTTAGTGTCCAGTCCTCTATGGGGTTGCACCAGGGGGTCCGGGGTAAGTGAGGGAAACCCAGTGTATCGTGCTTTCGGATATTTACAGTGCTTGAGGTGCCAGTGGGGTGGGGTAACAAAAAGGTAGGGTGAGGGTAGGAAAGGGGGGAACTGAGGGGGGGCAGGAGAACAACACAGGGTAGGAACGAACAGGGAATTTTGGCTCTATTCACACGCTTTCGCTACACCTCCCCAACCAAGCTGCCCAACGCTGCCGTACCAGTGACAGCCACACTCCTCCCTCGGGAGCGTGGCACGGCGGTCCGCAGAGTCGTTGGCCTCCTGGCTTCCCTCCAACTTCTGCCTCTCCGTCTCCTCCGCGATGTTCCTCCGGGCTGGCTTTCTCCATGTTCTCTTCGGTTTCGCCTCCGTCCTAAGTATGAGCGGAAAATCCGTTCCGCTTGCGGATTTTGCGAATTTTCGGTAAATTCGCAATCCGCGAACTCCCGCGAATTTACCGAGAATTCGCAAATCCGCGAGCGGCGGATTTTTCCGGGGGCAAAAGTTGAAGGCCTGTTGTAACTATTTTAGGATGGCGCCGGCAAGCTGCCAGCGGCATCCTAAAATAGTTACTAAGTTAGCTTCAACAGGAAGCTCTAATAGATAAAATAAAGCAGGTGCTCGATTTTATCTATTAGAGCTTCCTGTTGAAGCTAATTTAGTAACTATTTTAGGATGGCGCTGGCAACTTGCCGGCGCCATCCTAAAATATTTACCATGCCCTTCCTGTGACTTCTTCACAATCTACCGTGGAAAATCAGCTGTGATGCTGGATAAAGGCTTTTGCATCCGTGACTTTCACGAGCGCAATACCCGTGCTGTTTCTGTGACCAGGAGCTTATTTCTCTTCATCTGCTGAACTGATCTTTCTCTGACCTTTTATACACACTAAAAGCATGTGTGAACTCACATGGTAGCCCTGCCCGTTTGGCCCAGCCCACACACTCGCGGTTTGCACCGTCTTCCCGCCATTCACCCACTATGATGGACAGCTCACTCAAGGGACCCCTGCGCCCTTCGGGGCGATTGCATAGTAACACGCACATGGTCGCTCGAACTAGTTGATGCTCAAAATCAGTGACTCATTCATTAGCCCAAAAACAATCATGAGCGTCTTCGAGGCGGGACAGGTGTGCCTCTTCCCAAATCTACTGTGGAAAATCAGCTGTGATGCTGGGTAGAGGCCTTTGCATCCTTGACTTTCATGAGCGCAATCCCCGTGCTGTTCCTGTGACCAGGAGCTTCTTTCTCTTCATATTATTGTGTTCGCACGGGTTGCTGCAAGTTCGCACGCATTTTGTACAATTTCGCAATTTGCGAAATTGTACAAAACCCTCGCGAACTTGCAGAAACCCGTGCGAACATAAAAAAAAAATCTGCAAATTCGCGAGAATTCGCGGATTTTGCGGATTGCGAGTTCGCAAATCAGCAAAATCCGCGAACGCGAGATCCGCAAAATTCGCCCATGCTTACTCCGTCCTCCGTTCCTCTTGCTTCCGCCTGTCTCTCTTCCTCCGGGGTGCTTGCACACCCAACGAACGTCACTTCCCGGCCTTTCACCAATCCGGTCGCTCTGACGTTCTTCGTGGGAGTGTCCTCCTCCTCCGTGGAGAACGCCCAGTTAAAGGCGCCGCTGTTGTTGTCGTCGTCTTCCGGATCGCGTTGTTCTTCGTCCCATCGTCCTGACTGAAAAGAAGGAGTCGGGGGATGGTCAGCAGGGCGAGGGATCCACCAGTCATTCGAGGTAGGCGCCCCCACCTCGTTACACCTTATTAAAGTTCCAACAGGCCCCTGTGGTAGCCCCTGAGGGCTTGGGCGGATGGCCAGTCACCCCAGTGTAAGTAGCCTGAATTCCCAATCCAGCAGGAGCTCTCTGCCCTCCCGCCCCAGACTGGGTGGGACACAACTGAAACGATCTGTATGCGACCGGGAGGCCACTGGCCGTATACGCAGATCCCACCGATTGCATGGAGAATATCCACTGCACCCAGAGTTCCTGATCCACCTCCCCCCCAAGCCTTATCTGCGTTAACGCTAATCCTAGCCCTGAACTCCTCATCATAACTGAGTCATGCAAACCAGCCAAAATGCATCTGGGCTTTCATGATAATGTGCATATACTTAAACAGAGCTATCGCCCTATCCAGATGCTTCTCGCAATAAATGCTTGTGTGAATCAAAAACGCTGACGTCCAATTCTCCATATTTACTGGCACCCTAGGCCGCCTCGTCAACTTCCATTCCTCCTCCTTAGAACCCTCCTTGGCCTGAATCTTCATGTGCAACAGCTTGAACAAGTCCACATATTCATGCTTCCATATCTTAGACATAGTCTTCTCCGACAATTGAGACCCAAGTGGCATCACCAGACCCATGTACGGCAACTTCTTACGATGTTTGTTCCCCGCTTCGTCCTTCCCACCTTGTTCCTCTGTCTTGTCAGTCTGAACACTTGCTCCCATCACCTGCTTCCCCCATTGTAGCCACCGCCAACTCAACCAGCCCGTGTCCCTGACTGACCCATCCCCGACACCAACGGACCAGCAGGCCTTCTTACGTCCCCCCTTTGGGGCCGTCACCTCAAGCATCGCACCAGGCACCCTCACCTGATAGTTTCACGGGCACCTGCCGGTCCTTTCCTCTGGCGTCTGCCGTTTTCTGACATTCCTTTTTGGTCCCACTGGTGCTGGCCTGTGTCACCTGTAAAACACCAAACTTCCCTGTTGCCGCCTTGCTCCTCCCCCAACTCACCTCCTCTCACACTTCACCCTCTTCCAACTCCTCACTGTCCTCATCATAGTCCAGTTGTTCCTCATCCACTACCTCCACAGCCGCTTTCTGCACTTCACTCACCACTCTCTTCGCACCTTTCCCTTTCACACCAGGCACAATCTCGACTCCAGTACTGCTGTTGCCCGCTCCCTCGGTGGAGGGCAGACCGCGGAGGACCCCCCTGCTACTTCGCCCTGGGGTGTGGAGGCCATCTTGCGCCCCGCCGGCCCACTCTTGCCTCTGACAGCCTCCACTGCTGGCTTGCACCCCACCAGGCCTTCTACGCCTGAGCGCCCCCCAGAGCCACCAGGTCTCTGCAACATGAAGGCAGTCCCTGCCCTCTCTGCCCACACCCACTCACCACGTGACCCTAAAGTCACTGTGGCCTGTCCACACCCTGGCCCTAAATGACTATAATGCGCCGGGGGCCCAAAACCCCCGGGCACAATCCCCAAGCCTGCGTCCCTGGCTGCACACAGTACCTGCCATCTCATCTTTGTTTCTTCAATAATGCTACGCTGGTCGATATTTTCTGCTCAAGGGACATCCTGTCCCGCCTATCTGACCATGACCCGTGGCGTAACAAACCAGGGGCCTGCCCCCCACTTGGGAAGGGACAGGGGGGTTCCCCTTGGGATCACCCAGGGAACTTGTGCTCTGGGACCTTCAAAGGCCCTTTCCCTTTACTACTGTGTGGCCTTCTCACCCCCTTTATCCTTTAGGATAGGTCCACTGGCTGCTCCCCCCATGCATGCTCATCCTCAGCAGATTCCCCTGCCAACAGTGCCAAAACAAAATCCTCCCCAGCAGGCTCCTCGATGGCTCTCTCCCCCTTCCCCCAACGGGCCTCACTAGATGCCTCAGATAAGCCCCCCAGGCCATCTCCCCCTGTCATCAGGGCCTGCAGCCCCACGAGCACCGCGCCATCAGCCTCGCTCTCAGGCGCGCCTAAGTCAATGTGGGAAGCCTCACCCCCCCTCCCGCATCCTCCAGCCTCTTAAGGGAGGCCGGGACATCCTGAAATCATGCGGGGAGGCTCTAACGCCTGCCCCATGCTTACTGCCGTCTGTCTTCCTCTTGCCACGCCCCCTCCCTGTCGTACCTGCTTTGGGCGGTGGTGGCTCTTCCTGGCACGCCACCATCGCCATGGCCACACCAGCAGACGTAGATCTAGACGTGCGGTCATCCCTACCCATGCCTGTTCGAGCACGCCAGGCCGCAGGAGATCTGTTCTCCCAACCTGGCCCAGCACTATCAGCGCGGCGCAGACCACCGGCACTTCAGGATACCCCATGAGGCTTCCTCCGCCGACCATCGTCCAAAGGCCTAGATTCTGTCACCGAGGCCCCCTCACCTCAGGCTGGCAACACCCTCCGCCGAGACTTACACCAGGGCACCAGTGACTCACTACCCCGCCCAGTCAACTGACAGGGAGATACTGCTGCTATACCCTAATCCCCGCTTTCCCTCAAAACTTTCTTGACCTAACTCAAAACTTTTCCGACCTATTTCGAGGTACTGGGGACAGGAAGAGGAAGAACTTCCTCCCCTGCCCTCCTTTTTACAGCTAGCCTTTGACCCCACCCCCTAAGCCCACCCACTACACTACCTAACACCCTGTCCCTCTTGCGCGAACTCCCTAAGGGAAGACTGGCTTGCGGACCTCACTTCCCCTGGGGGCCGCATCATGTGATAAGGAAGAACGGGTGACAAATGCAGATTTTCCTGCCCCTTTACTAAATGGGATGAATCCTTTACAGAGCCTCCTGCCCTTTTCAGTTATTGCGCACCGAAGGAAAAATGCAAAGGTAATACTAAGCACTGCCTAGAAGACAGAGACTCAGATTCCCTTCACATGGGGTCAGGGGTGCTATTTAGTCACTAATGAAACAGATTCTTAACACACGCATAGACCAATGCTGAATGGCCACCAGCCCTGCTATGTCCACCTTACATACTGAGCTACGGCGTGCTTACGGGCTGTTTCTAAATACAACTCCAACCAACAGCAGCCACCGGCCACCAGCTTCCATATCGCTCACTACCCTTAAGTGAACCACAATGCTTCCCACTGGTGGGGGTCAATATTTGTAAAGCAGCACCTCCTACTGCATATTTGCTGTACTTACCATTCGAAAGATTATTTGAAGTAAAGGCGAATGAACCATGGGTCAAACAAGAAAAACATTGCTCTGCCCAGAGGAAGCGGTGGCCGTATCCTGCAGTTAGCAGGAAAACCAGGCGCCCAACTATTGGACCCTCCCAATCTCACCTCTGTTCCCGCATCAACACATCGGATGAGGTCCCCAGCAGAGGCAACTGGTGGGACTGCCAAGTATCAGTGGGAAAGTGGTTCTTCAATGGATGCCGCCATCAGAACCTCTCAGGGGTGCCTTCCCATCAGGCCAACAGAGAGATTGCAGCTTTCAGTGAGACAAGCAGCCCAGATTCCCAAAAGGTACAATAAAGAACTCAAAGGCAGCATCACTGCCTCATTCAGAGAAGCAGTGTGGGTAGGTCCAGGGCGCAGACACAGCAACAAGGTCGTCGGAGGCAGCCAGGAAAGGGAAACCAAGTAACTATGTGGGGATGCACTCCCCGTTTTTTCCTCACCTGGCTGCACCCTCGACAGCTCAGGCGCCCCCCTCACCTCCACCGGCCTACCGGCCAATCACTTATCACGGGGTTCCCGCCCATGAACATTTTAAATTGTGGCACCATCATTTCCACCGCCAGGTACCGGTCTGAACCAAATAGGTCCTGTCTTTGGGGCTCGCCATTGGTTGGCATAGTCGCCGGGCCAGGAGTGATGCTGTGTATTGGGAATAGGCCACAACACACATTGCAGGAGTTGCGTCATGCTTGTGACACGATCCAGCAATGCATGACTTTTCCGCCAACAGATGCTGCAGAATTTTTATGCATCTGTCAATCCTTGCGCCATAGTGCGCTGTATTGTAAATACAGTGCATCAATTGTGGGCCAAGTGTTTTTCACGCAGGTGCAGGGAAACTGACGCATCTTTACAGATGCGTCAGTTTCTTGTAAATCTGCCCCATTGTTAAAATGTGGTGGCATGAAGTAGCAGGAATCAACAGGCTTGGCTTTACCTGGAAGTGCCTCTTCCATGATTGAGGTGTTTTGTGTTTTATGTAGTGGTAGTGTAGTATCAGTGATCGGGAGCAAGAATGGGTGGATTTGTCACTTTCAGCTATGACAGACTCTGTGGCTTTACAAATGCTTGTTATTATTTTGGAAGCTCCAACATGCTATCCTATTAGCCCGGGCATGAGTGTGCTCCCTGGGGCAGTTAGAACTATGGTATGCCTCTCATCCACAGTGGAATGCCCCTTGGTGCCAGTTGCTGTAATCAGGCTGGATGCCTCCTTCATTATGCCACAGCACCCTCCTTCGCTGCCGTGGGGACCTGGGACTTCAACCCCCAAGTGCCTTCAGGTCAGCAGGGGCCAGCAAAGCACCAGAGAGCCAGGGGGGCGCATAAAACACCATCAGGCTCCCACAGCGCGGGACGCGCATGGGCATTGAAGGACTGGGCTTTTCTAAGACCCAGCGGTGCCAGGGATAACACCTAAAACCTTCGTGGGTAACCTGTTCCGGCGTACAAATGACAGAGACAAGGGACACTTCCTTCGGCGTCAAAGATTCGAGGTTTATTACTGCAGGGAACACAGAAGTCACAAGAAGTACATGGTATGTAAGTTCACGCGGTCTGATTCGAATTGCACCCGTGGATCGCTCTCTTTATACAAGTTTTTGGCATAGGATAACATGGTGCACAAAGGTTTACAACTTGGTTCCCATCGTAAAAGGTCAAATAAGTCGCTTTCATGTTTTCAAGGTCCGGAACATAATCACAGTAACATTTGGTGGTTCCCAACTGTAAAAGCACATCTTCCTACCATTAGTACATTACACAGTAAACGAATCGAGGAAGAGACAGAAACAGGTGTAGAGGAAGATGAGAACAATGAACAGATCGAAAAAGGGTGTAAAAGGGGTGGCATCAAGAAACACAAGTTGCAGGCATCAAAGGGGACGTGCTTAATGAATGCACAACTAAAACAATAGAGCGGCATGGCAAGATGAGCCTCGAGCGGGGCCATCTGCCTTATAGTGCCATCCCCCTCATCATAAAAGACACCGTCTAAGGAAACGTGTCTTCCGCAAGCGCATGGGAATCCCAGGGTCGCGAAGCGGACAGCGTCCGTTCGCTGGCTACTTGAGGGCAAGAAACAAAATGGATGCCATATCTAAAATGGAACCCGTGGGTTCAGATGAAGAAACCCACGAAACAAACGAACGGTTCATGTTAGCACAGCGTAAACGCGTACACCCACTGAACTCGTCATTTGCGGTTCATAGATACCAGACTCGACCATATTCGTGCGAGTCGAAAACATCACTTACATTTGTCACGGAACCTCAGACGCTCCTTTTGCCCTCATGTAGGCAAGCACCAGTCGGAATCATAATCGATCTCGATATTCATCAGACCATCTAGATGCTGCTGTAACATAATTCTATCCATCAGAGTCCCTTTGGTAACAGGCGGTTGCCTTATACACGTCGTAGCACAGAGGCCACATAAAGCAGGACCACACTGCACGAAAAGGCAACACGTGAACAGAAATGCTACAACAACCCCGATGATCATCAGAATCTTCCAACCCCAAGTTGACATCAGGCCCCAAAACCATCCAAGTAACGTCCAATCCCCTACGTCCACGTGTATGGACTCGGAGATCTTATGCAACTTCGAGATGGCTTGATACAGTCGGAGCGTTGTCTGGAATAAAAACACAACAACTCGAATGGATCACTCTACATACTCCACCTCGATCTGCTAGGACAACGTCCAAAACCATACGATTTTGTAAGGTCATCAACCTATCCACCTGAAGCTCTGCTGTGATATTACCAAGGGCACTGGCAGTGATATTAGCTGTCGATTCCACCACTCGAGTCAACTGTCTTAGGTTCCTACTATTAACCATAGGCCCCCAAAACGGCAAGAAACCCTTGAAAAAGTCTCCTGCCTCTTGACCGGCAGTGTCCTCTTCGCTAATCACGCCCCTCACAACTCTGATCTTGTGGTAATCGGAGGCGACTGTAAAAGTCGGTGGCAACAAGTTTGCAATATAACAGGTGCCCGCAAAGTCAGAGGGCAACCATGTATATGCTCGGTCGTAACAGACAAAGTACGTATCCTTGGCAGTCAAGAGAACAGGGGAAGAGAGCATTGGTAAGACATATGTCTCAGAGCAAGCACTCTCTCCAAGGTGAGCCCTTTGGTTTCGACCACAGCCTTTCAAACAGAAATTACCAAGGTGGGGTACGACCCATATTGGAGACGAGCTCCTAAGCTGTCTTTCGCCCACGAGCGCACTATACTCGACCTCACTGAGATCCTTGTAGGCTCGTACCTCTTCCTCTGGGATGAGCGACGGCTCGTAGATATCCCTATCTAAATCAGCGATCTCTATTGCCAAAGGCTTATGGTACGGACCGGGACCAAAGTGTGGAGAACGTGGCTCTCTATTGGGGTAGGAGTCTAGTGCACTTCGAAACATTGTTTGCAATGCTCGAGCTGAATCCTGGGAACTATAAGGAAGGACCAAGTACGGAATTCCCTTATCGGTGGTATGTGGCATCAACCCACACACCCAACAGTTGGTAGTATTCATCACCAACTGATGTTGATGAAGGAGCTGAATGAAGGAATTATTCATGAATTCCGCACGTCTAGCCTGCTCGTGTTGTGGTAAGATGTGGAAAGAATGGGGAGAAACAGTAGTAGTAGGTTTGGGTTCAGAAGAAGGGGTAGGTGAGGCAGAAGGCAATAATGACTGTATCAAGTAATACACCCCACCCACCAATAATGAGGAAATAGTGAGAAATAAAAGGAATACTTGAAACATGAAGCATTTTGTGTGCGCAATTCTGCGTAACTCGAGTCTTTTAGCCTAAGCCTTTTCCATGTCTGACAGCTTCAAGAAAGCCATCCTCTAAAACCGTCCGCTACGTTTTTGAGGCACTTCGTTCTGTGTAGCAATAGTCAATCCCCAGGAGTTCCTAGGAATCGACGGTCTTTAACCTAGTGTCAAGACCTACTAACCAGAAGGAAGTACCCGCGCGGCCTTACGGTCCACCCGGATGCAAGTTATGTTTTTTCAATGTCATATACAATATCTATTAGCTGTGGAAGCAAAAACACATACGTAGGAAAAGACTCAAAATTTTCAAAAATTCACAATACAGCAAGTGCGTTCAATTTTGGTAGCAACAATGGGGTAACGTAGATGTCAGGGGAGAAAACAAATATTTAATTTATTAGTCCTTAGGGTTAGAACGGAGAAAATATCGGCTTCTCCCAGGACGTGTCTGTTTGTCAAACAATTGATCCGATGATGACACAGAGCTTGGTTGACCAGTCAATTGTTCAGATCTTGAGTTGTGTGATGGCAAATGTTCAACAATGTCGTTCTGCTGCACTGAGGTATCTCCGACAGGCTGAGCGTCGCTGAAAGGGACAAAGTTCGGAACAGTTTCGGTTTCAGACGGTGCAATGCCCTTCTTCACCCACGAGTCTGCTGGTAAAGGTATTGGTACCTTTTTAGTATGGGTGGCATGCACCCGGTGTTTGCGGCCTTCCAAACGAACTGCAGTCCTCGTGGCGAGAAGAATTTGGTGGGGTCCAGTAAAACGAGGCTCAAGATTGTTCTTTCGGCTAAAGTTCCTTACAACGACCCAATCACCAGGTCGTAGCTGATGGCCTGGACCCTCCGTCTGCGTCGGCAGTGCTTCAAAAACCTGTTGGTGAATTAACCTCAGTTTAGCAGTCAGATCATGAAGATAATCGATCAACATTGGATACTCAAGATCAGAGAACACACTTGGTCTAGGGACCCCCCAAATATTTGCAGGGCGGCCGAACACTATTTCATAGGGACTGAGCCCTACTCGGGAGTGTACAGTCGCCCTAGTGGACAGAAGAGCTAAAGGCAAAGCATCAGGCCACGAGAGACCAGTTGTAGCCTGAATCTTTGACAATTTAAGTTTAAGGGTGCCATTGTACCCTTCAACCAAACCTGCTGACTGAGGATGATTGGCGCTATGGAATTTTTGTGTAATTCCAAGGCCCCTACACACATTCTTCATCACACTCCCCACAAACTCACTTCCGTTATCGGACCATACAATTCAAGGCATTCCATACCGAGGAAAGTATTCCTTCAGTAGGATTTTTGCAGTGGACAGAGCAGTATTGTCTTTGAGAGGGTAGGCTTCGATCCATCGGGAAAACGCGCAAACCACCACTAAAACGTACTTCAGGTTATTGCATCGTTCCATATGGATGAAGTCTAGCTGAATCACTTCAAAGGGGCATGAAGGGGGAGCAAAGTGACCAGGGGGTGTAGGAGTTCCCTTACCAGGATTGTATAGCATACATATCATACAATTTTTAACCAATCTCTCAGCGCCCTTAGTAATACCATCATTCTTCCATACAGGGGACAACAGCTTGCAGATACCTTTTACGCTAATATGTGCTAGACCATGTGCCATCGTCACAACAGCTAGCACATATGCATTCGGCAACATCCACCTCTTATGTTCTGACAAATCAATCCAGCAGCCATTTGCATCCAACTTTCCCGTACTCTCTTTCCACTTCGTCTTTTCAGTCTCGGTGGCCTCGTTCTGAATCGCTTTCACACTCTCTATAGTGTCTTCACACATACCAGTTTCTGCAGGCCACCTTACCGAACTCGTCACATACATTTTAGTACTAAGGTTCCGAGCAGTCTCTTTAGCAATCTCATCCGCAAACGCATTACCACGACCAACATCATCCGTCACCTTACGGTGTGCACTACATTTAATAATTGCCACCTGCTTGGGCAATGTAAGTGCATCCAAAAGATCATTCACAAGTTGTCCGTGCTGGATCTTTGTGCCATGCGATGTCATGAAACCTCTCTCTCTCCACAAACGTCCAAAACTATGAGAAACACCGAATGCATACTGGGAGTCCGTAAACACATTCACCCGTTTATTTTCGACAACACACACGCTCTAGTCAAGGCAATCAGCTCTGCAGCCTGTGCAGAATTCTGATTCAATCTCGCAGTCTCCACAACCGTGTTCAACGTCACCACAGCATACGCAGTCGTCACATCACCATTCGGTAACTTAAAACACGACCCATCCACATACAGGGTCCCATCGGGATTTTCCAACGGAGTATTTTTCAAATCAACACGACCTTTTGTTTCCTCTTCGGTTCGTAAGTAGCAGTCGTGAGGTGCTACTTCGTCTGATTCCATACTAACCGGCAACAGCGTCGCCGGATTCAGGACATTACAGCGTTTTATCTAAATGTGACTTGCCAAAAGCGTCAACTCGTACCCAGACAACCTTGCGCTGGTCAGATGTTGGGTTTTCGTACGATTCAAGAGAGTGTCAACTGCATGCGGAACCATCACCGTAAGCATATTATCCATGACCAATCCTGCAGATTGTCGGATGGACACCGCAGCTGCCGCTGTTGCTCTCAAACAACTCGGCAATGCTTTAGCTACTGGGTCCAAAGTCGAGGAAAAATATGCACATGGACGTTGCTTATCGCCGAACTGTTGCGTCAAAACACTCAACGCACAACCTTCCCTCTCGTGAACGTATAGTGTAAACGGCTTACCGTAGTCAGGAGTACCTAACACAGGGGCCGAACACAACGCGTCACGCAGTTCAGAAAAACTTTTCTGACACTCTTCCGTCCATGGTAAAGGAGTTGGAACATCCTTGCACGTAAGAGCTACCAATGGTTTCGCTAGCAATGAAAAATCTGGAATCCATTGCCTGCAGTATGACGTGATACCTAAAAAGGCACACACATCTCTCTGAGTTGTTGGCACAGTCATTCGAGCAATCGCTGCAATTCTTTCTGGGGTCAACCTTCTTCCCTCCTTTGACAATAAGTGACCTAGATAGGTTACTTCTTGACAACAATATTGAAGTTTAGAAGGTGACACCTTGTGATGTAAGTCACAAAGATGTTGCAACAATGATACCGTAGCAAGTTTGCAAATGTCCTGAGTATCCGCAGCCACCAATAAGTCGTCGACATATTGGATCAAGGCCGCACCAGCCGGTAACACAAACGCATCAAGTTGGCTCTTTAATGCTTGGCTGTATATCGATGGACTCTCACAGTACCCCTGAGGGGCACGCTTAAACCTAAAACTGCGGCCACCAAGAGAGAAACCGAAAAGGTCCCTACTCTCTTCAGCAATCGGAATACTGAAGAAAGCATTCTTCAGATCTATTACTGAGAACCAAGACGCAGAGGCTGGAATCAGAGTCAGCAGAGCCGTGATGTCAGGCACCACAGGGAACTGAGGAATTACAATTTTATTCACCTCCCGTAAATCGATGACAAAACGATAAACAGGAGGTTTCGATGGGTCAGTGCGTTTCAGGATGGGCAGCACAGGACTATTGCACACGTTTCCCCGAGTCTCCTCAATAACGTCCTTCTCAATCAGATCGTAAATAATTGCTAATAGTGCTCGCTCACCATCAAGAGAGATACGATACTGGGCAATACGTGGCAAACGCACGTTAGATTTCAAATGAACAACATAAGGGGATATATCAAGCAGACCCACATCATTGGGACCTGCAGCCCTCAAAGATGCAGAAAGAGAACTCAATTCCGGTGGGAGCTTGTCGAGGGACAAATACATGGGAGAGATGACTTTCTCACCCAAGGTAAGCTTTACTCCCGCAGGGGAGCAATACAAAGTCGCATACAGACGTTTCAGCAAATCCAGGCCCAAAAGATTCTCACCACAACCAGTAGTCAAAATCAAGGGAGCTTTCAGCTCACGTGGCCCAATTGCAAGGGGCAAAGGGCGCGAAACCGGATTGCTAACAGGGGCGCCAGAGAATCCAACGGAAACATTTGTTAAGCCAGACAAAGGTGCGCCAGGGAAATTCGAATGCATGATGGAACTTTTCGCTGCACCAGTGTCCAACAGAAAAGGCTCAACGACGCCCGAGGTGGCAACTGCGACGTAAGGCCCCCTCTGATCAACCGGAACGGATACTACTCCCTCTCTTTGTCTATAGCTGTCCTAGTAATTACTATCATCAGTATTCTGATCGACGTAATAATCGTCTACATTGTACTGAGCAGATCTGCCTTGCGACGAGTCACGCTGATCGAAACAATTATTAGAGTCAGAAGAGTTATTAGAACGATCATTTTGAGCACCGCGACCTCTACCACGTGATGCCTGTTGAGGACCACCACGACCTCCTCTAGAAGAATTACCACTATTTCGATCACGCAAAACTGGACAGTCGAATTTTAAATGGCCCTCGTTTCTACAATAGGCACACTGATTGTACCCCAGCGAAGATCTCTGTGAAGAGGAGTCATTTCGTGATTGCGACCTATTCGACTGAGACTGTGATCGATTCCGCTGTTGCGAATCATTCTGATTCGAACGTGGAGGAGACGCTTGTTGCAGCAACACTTTCGTCTTGAGCTCTTTCGTTTTCTTGTCTGCGCGATCACTTTCCTCTTTCTCTCTATTCTCGTAATACTGGGCCGTAGCCAATATCTGAGCAGATGTAGAGACAGCCCACGCACTTTCAGAATTTCTTAATTTGTTGCTTAAGTCCGGCAACAAATTAGACACAAATTTGTCCACAAACAACCTCTGACCTCCTTCAGTACTCATATCCTGGCCACTATGATCGATGAATGCCTCCTCAAATCTCGTAAAGAAATCAGAGACACTCTCGTCTTTCTTCTGTTTGCAAGCAGACAATTTGTCCCAATTTACCTTCATAGCTGGCATAAGTGTTTTCATAAGGGTGATTATTCTCTGAGGGAGATCAGCAATCATTTGTTCAGGTTTAGCCCCACCAGTTTGTAAGGCATCTGCAGCCAAAAGTGCAGTCCAGTCACCACCTAATTCTGCCGCATGATCTTGGTGACGAATCTTTGCCCATACTGGCTGCGGTACGACATTGCCAAACAACATATCGATGTCGGCAAGATTCATTACTGTCGCATCCACTAGCTGAGACAAATCCTTATAATACCCTGCGGGATTTTTGCGAGGGTCAGGCAAAGATTGCTTCACCTGCAAAACTTCCGATAGTTTCCTTGGAAGGTGTATCCACACTCTCTGGAAATGTGGCAAAATCGGTGGAGCTTGAGTAGCATCACCCGGCATCCACACTGGTGGAACCTCGCGCATGGGATACTGACCAGGCGCCGCAGGTGAACCCTCAATGTCCTCTACAAACAATGCTCGAGGCATCATAGAAGGGCGAAAAGATAGCAACTGCTGTATCATCAGAAGCGTCAACCAAAATTTGGTCACGCAAAACCTTACACATCGCCTCAAACACGAACCTCTGAGTCGGTACGTTGAACTGGGAGAACGTATCAAGTACCACACGTGGAGAATTCCTAAGGGGATATCTCATCCACGCCATTGCCATGTCATATAGACAGTCACGCTCCCTACTACCGGGAAGCTGGCTTCGTCGTTGGGGACCATCAGAACCAGCGGACTCAAGAATCGGTCCGAGAGAATTGAAAAAGTTAGCAGCAACAGAAGGGACACGACGTCCAGTAGATGGGGTATTAGGGTGACGCAACGGAGTAATATGAGAAGTATCAGAAGCAGAGGGAACAGCAGGAGGTACAAATACAGTAGAAACAGCGGGAACAGGAGTATGGGGAAGCACGAGCGGAGGAGCAGTAGGGACAGAATTAGGCAGAGGAGCAGGAACAGTTGGAGGAACGGGGACAGGAGCAGGTTGGGGAACAGGAGCAGGAACGGGAGCAGGGGGAACCACAGGAGTGGTGGTACCCTGCGCATAAGGAGGTGGTGATTTCAAAAGATAGGACAACAAAGGGTCCTCTGTTGCGTCCTCCTTCTTATCCGTACCCGTCGGTAAAGAGGGGTAACACTTATCTATAGTCATGCGCTGTAATCTATCGTAAACTTCCTTTTCCTTTTCCTCCTTATCTCGCTGAAACTGTTCAGCGTTTCTTACCGTAGTAACAATTCCTTCTCTCTTATTACGTTTGATCTGCTTGATTTCTTTCTGCTTAGCTTCTTTGCGCCACAACCGAAAGGAATCAAACATGGCCGGCCTTGCTTTTCTTTTAAACAATGTAGCTTCAAGATTATCTAAAATCGGAGTCTCAAAACTACCATGAGGTGGCCAACTAAGGACACCGTAGCTTTTAGTGTATCGAACCCAACACTCATTGAATGTAATTGGACCTAAACCATGTCGACTGTACAATTCATAAGTTGGAGTTCCAATCGGAGGTATCGGACACGAGTCCTCCAATCGGGAATCCGCACCACAACTTCTGAAGCAACTAAACAAAGTACTACGGCCAGGCATCGTGCACACTGACCAAGTTTCACAAACGTCAAGGGTTATAGGATTACAGTATCCCTACAAAAGGCAAAAACCCTCGGTTTTTGGCGACTGCAGACGTCAAATATCACAACAAAGGAACAAAGTACTAAGAACCAAAAATGCAATGGAACCATGCAACAACTAAGCACCACTCTGGGAGCGACCCACAAATACTTAACTCAAAGATCAATGGCGTCACCAGGAAGGCCCGTCAATCGTCTCGCTGTACAGAAGACTACGCCAGGCGCCAAAACAGGTCGACAGTCAGGGCATCGGTCCGTCACAGCCGTCAGGAGGCGGGGATATTCGCAGGAAAGGTCTTCGGGCCACGTGTTTCGACAACAGGATCGATGAAGCGGGGTGCACCTTCCCTCGGAGATTTCACACAAAGTTCCTCACGATCGTCGGGCTTTGGACCGGTACCGTTGATGTCGCCCCACATTGGGCGCCAACTGAAGGACTGGGCTTTCCTAAGACCCAGCGGTGCCAGGGATAACACCTAAAACCTTCGTGGGTAACCTGTTCCGGCGTACAAATGACAGAGACACGGGACACTTCCTTCGGCGTTAAAGATTCGAGGTTTATTACTGCAGGGAACACAGAAGTCACGAGAAGTACATGGTATGTAAGTTCACGCGGTCTGATTCGAATTGCACCCGTGGATCGCTCTCTTTATACAAGTTTTTGGCATAGGATAACATGGTGCACAAAGGTTTACAACTTGGTTCCCATCGTAAAAGGTCAAATAAGTCGCTTTCATGTATTCAAGGCCCGGAACATAATCACAGTAACATTTGGCGGTTCCCAACTGTAAAAGCACATCTTCCTACCATTAGTACATTCCAATCGACAGTAAACGAATCGAGGAAGAGACAGAAACAGGTGTAGAGGAAGATGAGAACAGTGAACAGATCGAAAAGGGTGTAAAAGGGGTGGCATCAGGAAACACGAGTTGCAGGCATCAAAGGGGACGTGCATAATGAATGCACAACTAAAACAATAGAGCGGCACGGCAAGATGAGCCTCGAGCGGGGCCATCTGCCTTATAGTGCCATCCCCCTCATCATAAAAGACACCGTCTAAGGAAACGTGTCTTCCGCAAGCGTATGGGAATCCCAGGGTCGCGAAGCGGACAGCGTCCGTTCGCTGGCTACTTGAGGGCAAGAAACAAAATGGATGCCATATCTAAAATGGAACCCGTGGGTTCAGATGAAGAAACCCACGAAACAAACGAACGGTTCATGTTAGCACAGCGTAAACGCGTACACCCACTGAACTCGTCATTTGCGGTTCATAGATACCAGACTCGACCATATTCGTGCGAGTCGAAAACATCACTTACATTTGTCACGGAACCTCAGCATGTCCGGGTCACTCCCAGGCGAAGCCCGGGCCAAAGGCAGGCCCATCCGCGCCCGTCAGTGGCCGGAAAAGGCTGGCCTGGGCCGTGTCTCTTTGGCCCTTGGCTTCAAGTTATATAGGCTGCTGGCATACTGGGATTGTAAACGCCCTGGCAAAGTGGATATCTACGTTATCCGAAGACCCCCGTAAAGTTAACTTTACTGAACCCCCTGTTAACTACTGTAATCCAAGGATGGGAAAGGGATAGGGGAACCATTCAGACCCAGTAAGGGAGAAGGGAGACATACAAAGTAACTCGATTAAGAGCTTTTTGACCTCTGTAATGGGTGCAATTGAATGCGAAATAGGTAAAGTTGAGGCAAGGATTGATTCAGCCATAAAAAGATCTGTTCCCTCTGCTACAAGATGTTCCAGTGTGGAACACATACAAAGAGAACATGGCAGTCCAGTCCTGATAACACCTACGACTTTAAATGGAGATGACCCATTACCCCCTAGAAACCCTTTGGGGTGGCCTCTGGGTCGGTCCTCAAACCCCTGTGTGATTAAGAACACGCAGATCTTGACTGCACTAGAGGCGATATCACGGCTAGATAGCCTTCCCTGCCAAAAAAAGTAGACAAGATTTAGACATTCTCTGAGAGTTGCCAAAAATAAACCCTGTGGAATTAACCCCCTGCTCTCGAGTTTAAAAAGGTAAAAAGATAAAGAAAGGCGCAGGGAAAGTTCTACAAAGGGGGAAACCACAAGGAGAAAATTGAGCGCAAATTGCATTATTAGCCTTGGCCAATTGCGTAAGCAGATAAATTCTGTATTTAAGTAGTGCTCTAGCAGATCTGAAAAATTTGCTAATTTAGAGGAGAAGATCGAGAAAGTAATCACTCTCCAAGAAACCCTCATAAGAAGAGTAAGCACTTTGGAAGAACAAGGAACACCTAAGGGGACCCAAGGGGTAATTTTAGGTCATGAAAGCATAGTACATGCTAACTCACAGAGTCAAAATTTAAAACCTATTTGAACATTAAGGCCTAATAACTTACCACCTTCTGGACTACCGCAGGATAAAAAAATTGGCATGCGACTTTCTGATTACAACTCATGTGGGGCCAAAAGCACCTACAATATATGTTGGGGTGGGCCTCAGCCAGGCCTACCAGTGCTAGGGGTTCGCCCTTCTCTGCACAAGTACTCAGACCAATAGGAAAGAAGTTGGCATGGAAACTGGTATATAAAATAGAAAGTTTATTAACCTCATGAGGTGGAACTACATTCACACAACACCCTTCGGTAGTGTATGAAGTAGCACACTGAACAGAAGGAGCATGGTCCTTTTATATTCACACAGGGGCTCAAAGAAGGCGGTAAAAGTACAGAAGAGAAGGGTTACGTACATAAAAGGTCATACAGAAATGCACAGTCCACAGTAGGGTGGAGCTAGCAGTTTGCTGACTCCGGTAAGAATAACCTGACATTTACAGACTAGAACAGGTGTATGGACAGTCACAGTTTCCTCTGCGCATGTGCAGAGTAGCAGAGCCTAAATATAGTCTGTCTATAAGCAGAGTGCAAGAACAAATGACAGCAAGGTGGGACAGAGCACATGGTGAGCACATGGCAGACAAGATGGCTGCCGAATGCAAGATGGCTTCAGCTAAATGCTAACCCTAATTGCTGCCAAATTACAACAGATGACCCTTTCAGCATTAGCTGAAGACATTCGTTAATTTGGGATAATCTAGGTTCATATCCTGTACATTAATTTTCATCATTTCAGTGACCTCTTTATTTAATAAACGCTGTGCTTTCATTTCTACAACATTTCACTTGGCAGGTGTACAGGCAGAAATACAAACAGAGCAGAGCATTGGACCACATTGTATACATACATAACATGTAAATAGTATCATGAGTATTACACATAGGATAGTCAGTAGCTTCCAGCCCCAAGTGACAAAGAGTGTCCACAACCAGCTCGAAAAAGTCCAGTTACCAGTCTCTGGGTGAATCTCTGCAGCAATCTTATGCAGTTTTGATAGTGCATCATATACTAAATGATTGATTTGATTTGTAAATTTATAGAGCGCAGCGATTGCCCATGGGCGTCTTGGCGCTAAGATAAATCCTTTCCAGCTCTATGGCAGTGTCTGATGTTTATTCGGAAAAAAAACATGTTTTTACTTCTTTTCTAAAGATTTCTAGAGATGGACAGGTTTTTATATTTAAAGGTAGTTGGTTCCATGTACGTGCTGCATGTATCAGGAAACTTCTCCCTCCCCAGTTAGCTCTTTTAAATCTGGGAACAGCAATTAATTTCATCTGTCCCGATCTCAAAGATCTCATGGGTTCATACTGTTTCAAGTTGTCCTTTAGAAATTTTGAACCTTTTCCCTGAAGTGCCTTATAGGTTAGACAGAGTGATTTAAATTTCACCCTCTTTTCAATTGGCAGCCAATGTAGATTTTTCAGTCTATGTCTGATTGGTTCAAACCTGGGTACATCTAGAACCAGTCTAGCTGCTGTATTTTGTAGGCGTTGTAGTTTGTCTATAATCTTTTTCCTGGCTGAAGGTGAGTGATCCGGAATGTAAACACAACAACTGCTGCCTAAGATGCAAAATGCACCACCTCGATCAGCCAAAATCACGTCTAGAACCATTCGATTTTGAAGTGCTACAATCTTCGCAACTTGCAGCTCTTCTGTAATGTTCCCAAGTGCTATAGCTGTCTGATTGGTAACAGCTTCCACAACACGAGTCAATTGCCTTATCTTTCCACTGTTCAATGCGACACCCACAAAGAAAAACAAAACAAGCCCAAATTAAAGTCGACATATCGTTGCAGAGTGCTGTCAGTCTGATCAACCTCATCTGTACTTGTTCTTTTGTATCTGTTCTTAGAGATATCATTGTACAGTTTGAAATCACGGTGATACGATGGAGGGGCCAGGAACACAGGGGGTAACAAGAATGATACATAACATTCCCCGGACCATCCAATTGGGAGTTGATAATATCCCTTATTACCACATACAAAGTATGTATTATGTGATGATGTGAAATTACTATTATTGCCACCTTCAATAGTTAATGTCACAGTACACTCACTCCTTCCCACTGGAATTTTCCCAGTACTATTTATACACAAGTCTGCTTTAGCTCTGGTCACAGAAATCACAAAAGGTCCATTGTTATTTATAGTTCTTTTGTTCGTAAAAACATATGGTGCAGAAATATTGTCAGGTTGGTACTCCTCCCATTCCCATTTAGTCCCTTTAGCTTGAGGGTAACCATCTTCATCAAGATAACACACTTTATTGAGGTGATAATTAATCTGTCCTACTGTCATCCTTGAGAAATTAGCCTTTTCAGAAGCAAACAAAAGCGCAAACCAGGCTTGGCAAGAACCATTGTGCGAGAAAGGAAAAGGAATAAAAGGTTTTCCCCCTTTCTTCTGGCGAGCAGGTATCATCCCTCACACCCAACAGTCAGTGGTATTTGTGGCATTATGCGTATGATGAAACATCTTAATAAATGTGTTATTTAGGTAGGATTGTGGATGCTTCTGCTCATGGTTGGGAAGCATAAAGTAATGATGCTCAACTGGTACAGGAGTAGTGGCAATCAGCAATTGTCTAGCAGGAGCCACTTTCTCAACACGCCAGGTTATTACTGCTATAGCCACCATAGCAACAACAAATCCTACAGCACAAAATGTATTCTTATTACAGATCTTAACAACAGTTGATCTCTCTGCAGACATGATCACTTTGTCGTTGAAACAATCGTTGAAGCTCTTTGCCCTGGGCAGCCGTTGATTACTTCACCGAGGGTCAGAACGGGTGTCACAACGCAAGACCGATCCCCCCCCCCTGCCACATCGGCACTCCATTTCACCAACCCAGGGCGATTGCTCAACCAGTCTTTTTCAACACTGCAGAGGATACTCCAGGAATTGTGTGGTCCGTGAAGACTCCCTTAGATTCGTCAGGTGGTTCCCGGGCCGGAGTTTGTGGGCCTCACCTGTAGATCTGTCAGGAAGAGCTTCTCGAACCTCTTGATGGATAGAGATCAAACTGTCAGTTAACTGTGCTAAATAGTCATTCATCAGAACACATGGTACATCATGTATGGGGTGTGGCTTAGGAACTCCCCAAATGTTCATCGGTCTCCCAAATACCACTTCATATGGTGTAAGCCCAGAGCGTGAATGTGGCACAGATCTTATGGACAACAATGCCAAGGGTAGTGAATCAGGCCATTTCAAAGACGTGGAAGCCAGTATTTTCGCTAATTTCGATTTCAAAGTAGCGTTATATCTCTCCACTAATCCTGCAGATTGTGGGTGGAAAACTGCATGGAATTTCTGTTTGATCCCTAATCCTTTCAGCACATGTTCAACAACTTGCCCAATAAAATGAGGTGCATTGTCACTCCACAAAAGTTTAAAAATACCATATCTAGGGAAAAACTCCTTTAAAAGCACATTTGCTCTGGTGAGAGCTGCATTATCCTTTGTAGGGTACGCCTATATCCATTTACTGAAGGCACATACCACCACTAGAACATACTTTAAGTTGTTACAGCGTTCAAGTTGGATGTAATGCATTTGCAAAACTTCAAAAGGTGCAGTTGGTGTAGCAAACCCTCCTGTAGGAGTTTGTGTCCCTTTTCCAG
This sequence comes from Lissotriton vulgaris, assembly GCF_964263255.1. NCBI lineage: Eukaryota > Metazoa > Chordata > Amphibia > Caudata > Salamandridae > Lissotriton > Lissotriton vulgaris. Next base: position 1,313,419,551 of record NC_141695.1, read on the forward strand.
AATTGTACTGCCAACAGATCAAACAGGACTGCACTACCCTTTTAGCTGTACTGGCAATCTCTGGATGCTCCCAAACCTGCGTAAGCAATTTTGTTATCGCTAGAGCTCCAACATGTGCCGGTCCGTGTGCCATTTGAACCATAGGCTGTAAGTAAGCAGCAGGAAATTTCCACGTATTCTTCTCTATGTTGCGCCAACAGCCCTCATCATCTAACATTCCTTCGTTAGACCATTGCTCAAGATCTTCCACAGAGGCAGATCTCTGTATATCTAATACTTCTTCTCTAGCATCATGCCAACGCTCAGCTTGTGATTTCACTACATACATGGATGTATTACTTCGTTGTATTGCAGTCGTACGAGCTACGCATTTCCTTGTCCTGTCTTATCAATCACTTTCTTGTGAACGCTACACTTAACAATAGCCATTTTTTTCGGATATGTCAGTGCAGTTAAAAGATTATGCACTAATTCTCCGTGCATTATCTGCATTCCGTGGGACGTAAGAAAGCCTCTTTCCTTCCAAAGTAGGCAAAAATCATGGGCCACTCCAAAAGCATTGCGGCTGTCTGTAAAGATGATTCAGAAAAGGGGGTGGTGATGAACAGAGTGTCTGAATTAACCCTTTTCTGAATCGTTTTGTCCACCACAAGCGTGGAAGGGTATACTCAGATGTGAGTCCCTTGCTCATTGAACCATCAGGATTCAAGCAAGCCGGACCGAAGACGGCTGTAATGCCAGAAACCGGTCCCCGGAAGCTTGTTTCCTTCTCAGTATAAGAATTGGCTTGGTAGTTTGGTCTGCCCTGTTCCCATGATGCACTGGGCCAGGGACAGACTAATTTGCATGTAGCCAGGTTCTGAGCTGGGATGGTGCAGTGAGCTAAAAAACGGTGATGGATCAAGCCCTGATCTGTTGACTGGGTATGAGTGTTCTGTTTAATTCAGATACTCTGTCTATCACCACCCCCTTTTCTGAATCGTTTTGTCCACCATAAGCGTGGAAGGGTATACTCAGATGTGAGTCCCTTGCTCATTGCACCATCAGGATTCAAGCAAGCCGGGCCGAAGACGGCTGTAATGCCAGAAACCGGTCCCTGGAAGCTTGTTTCCTTCTCAGTATAAGAATTGGCTTGGTAGTTTGGTCTGCCCTGTTCCCATGATGCACTGGGCCAGGGACAGACTAATTTGCATGTAGCCAGGTTCTGAGCTGGAATGGTGCAGTGAGCTAAAAAACGGTGATGGATCAAGCCCTGATCTGTTGACTGGGTATGAGTGTTCTGTTTAATTCAGATACTCTGTCCATCACCACCCCCTTTTCTGAATCGTTTTGTCCACCATAAGCGTGGAAGGGTATACTCAGATGTGAGTCCCTTGCTCATTGCACCATCAGGATTCAAGCAAGCCGGGCCGAAGATGGCTGTAATGCCAGAAACCAGTCGCCGGAAGCTTGTTTCCTTCTCAGTATAAGAATTGGCTTGGTAGTTTGGTCTGCCCTGTTCCCATGATGCACTGGGCCAGGGACAGACTAATTTGCATGTAGCCGGGTTCTGAGCTGGGATGGTGCAGTGAGCTAAAAAACGGTGATGGATCAAGCCCTGATCTGTTGACTGGGTATGAGTGTTCTGTTTAATTCAGATACTCTGTCCATCACCACCCCCTTTTCTGAATTGTCTGTAAAGATGTTCACACACAAATCCGTGCTAAGTTCACACGCTCTCCTCAAAGTTATTAGCTCAGCTGCTTGAGCTGACTTTTGTGGTATACGAGCTGCCTCCACCACCGTGTCAAGTGTCGTAATTGCATATGCAGCTGAAGTCGTGCCATCTGGTAACTTCAAACAGGACCCATAAACCCACAGTTCCAATCTACATCTAAAAGGGGCGTATCTTGCAAATGGACGAGACCCTTTGTCTGTTCCTCAGTAAGGAAGATACAATCATGAGACTCCTGTGACTGAGTCGCTGGATATGGCAACAAAGTAGCTGGGTTCAGTGTTGCACATCTGTTCAGTGTGATGTGAGGGGCTAACAATGTCAATTTGTTTCCTGTCAAGCGAGCACTAGTTAAGTGTTGTATTTTAGTTTGATTTAAAAGGGCATCAACCGCATGGGGTACTAGCACCAACCTTTTATGTGACAAAACTATTCCTTCACTCTAACGTATGGAAACAGCTGCTGCTGCTACTGAACAGAAGCACCCAGACAATGCACGAGCAACAGGATCAAGAACCACTGAAAAATATGCATAGGGACGCTGCTTGTCACCATGCGGTGGCACTAAAACTGACAATGCACATCCATCTTTCTTGTGTATATAGAGTGTAAAAACCTTCGTGTAATCTGGAGTACCTAACACTGGTGCAGAGCAAAGAGCTTAAAGAAACTGATAAAAAGCATTCTGGCATTCAGTTGTCCATGGAAGGGGCATTGGAGTGTCTTTGGTCAAAAGCGCTAGCAGGGGTTTAACAGTGTGTGAAAAACCTAATATCCACTGCCTGCAGAAAGAGGTCAAACCAAAGTATGCAGGAACATCTTTCTGAGTAAAAGGCACTGGTATGTCTAAAATTTCTTGAATGCGATCCGGTGTAAGTGCACGACCCTCCTTAGACAGAAGGTGAGCTAAGTAGGTAACCTTTAGTCTACAATATTGCAATTTCTACTGTGACACTTTATGGTGGTGTGAAGCAAGAAAAGAGAGTAAAGACAAAGTAAATTTTTCACACTGTTCAGGCGTATCAGTTGCCAATAAGATGTCATCGACATATTGTATGAGAGCCACTCCTTTAGGCAAAGTGAAAGAATCAAGTTGTCTTTTCAATGCTGGCTGTTGTCAGAAAATACATGATTGCCACAGTAATGAATTCGTACCCATGTTGTCCCTCAAAGAAAACCAGAGTCATTGTAAAGCCTTGCCTGGTTAATTTGTGGTATGACTTGCAATATGCATTAGACACTACAATATGGCTGCCATATGAACGCCGGTTATTTCCTGGTTTGGAAACACCTGTCTGGTCTAGTGTTCAAGGGAAGTGCGCGCGATTCCAATTGCGCACTTCGACGGAAGTCCGTGAAGAGTTCACACATTTCTACCGTTTCTCCTTAGCTAGGAGAGAAACGATTTTTGAAGAGAAATTCAGAGTTAGGAATATTTATTATTCCAGTTCATAGTTCCTAATAGTTGTGAGGGCGTAGCAAGAGTGAGTCTTGTTTTCTATTCCAGTGAGGTGAATCTGGCCTCAACCGTCAGCTTTGAAGACCCTGAGTCCTCAAGCCAGACCACGAAATTCTCAGCTATAGCTTAGCTGCTGGTATTGGATGTTCGGCGCTTCATTCTCCGAGGTCAAGCGGCACCAGTTAGAGAGTGTTTCCTTCGAGAACAGCGACCCTTCATCTTCAAGTGTTTGAATTCCAGTCAACGATTTCTCAGCCAAGTAAGAATCCTCCAATTCTGCAGCTCTTGTTCAAGAAATTCCACAAGCCAGTGAGGTTCCGTGACAAATGTAAGTGATGTTTTCGACTCGCACGAATATGGTCGAGTCTGGTATCTATGAACCGCAAATGACGAGTTCAGTGGGTGTACGCGTTTACGCTGTGCTAACATGAACCGTTCGTTTGTTTCGTGGGTTTCTTCATCTGAGCCCACGGGTTCCATCTTAGATATGGCATCCATTTTGTCTCTTGCCCTCAAGTAGCCAGCGAACGGACGCTGTCCGCTTCGCGACCACGGGATTCCCACACGCTTGCGGAAGACACGTTTCCTTAGATGGTGTCTTTATGATGAGGGGGACGGCACTGTAAGGCAGATGGCCCCGCTCGAGGCTCATCTTGCCGTGCCGGTCTATTGTCTTAGTTGTGTATTCAATAGACACGTCCCCTTTGATGCCTGCAGCTCGTGTTTCCCGATACCAACCCTTTTTACACCCTTTCCGATCTCCCCACTGTTTCTGTCTTCCTCTGCACCTGTTTCTGTCCCTTCCTCGATCTGTTTATTGTTGATTGGAATGTACTAATGGTGGGAAGATGGGTTTTTACAGTTGGGAACCATCAAACGTTTCTGTACTTATGTTCCGGGCCTTGAATACATGAAAGTAACCCCTTATGGTCTTTACGATGGGAACCGAGTTGTAAACTTTTGTGTACCATGATGTTCAATGCATTAGAACTGTATAAAAAGGAGCGACCCACAGAAGCAAGTCGAAGCAGACTCCTCGAACTTACATATGCTGTACTTCCTGTGACTTCTGTGTTCCCTGCAGTAAATAAACCTCGAATCTTTGACGCCGAAGGAAGTGTCCCGTGTCTCTGTCATTTGTACGCCGGAACAGGTTACCCACAAAAGTTTTAGGTGTTATCCCTGGCACCGCTGGGTCTTAAGAAAACCCAGTCCTTCACCAGTTAGCGGAGTACTATCTACCTGTCCATAGGGTAGTTCGGCTGAACCCATTGCGCTTTACCTTTCCTTACCTTCCTCTTTACCCTCCCTAGTACCTTTTTGCGCGCATCCTCACAGAAGATAGTCAAGCACTGGCAAGGACAAAGACTTTCATTAGGACATTACGATCCCATATGGACAAAAAGTGTCAAAAGGAAATATACACTGCAATACAATTTGAGATAGAAGGTATATTAGAATACGTAGCAATCAAAGATGGGGAGAAGGAAAATCCGTGATCCCACCAAGTTCCTTGGCTTTAGATACTTTTAATCATAAGGGGGGGAGGGGGAATCACTTGTCCTGTATAACCTGGGTACAGTTCTAACTAGAATGACCCTTGTTTAAAAGACCCTCATACACGTGCAATCATGGTGGTATGGGCGGTGTATCTTGATTCTCCGCCTTCGTTTACACGTCTGTGCAGAATCACGGGGTCAGTTGGTATGCACCCTCCACCCGGAGGAGAACACCCTAGGTTAAAACAGTAGTGATCAGTGATTGTTGGTGAGGTGACTGTGCTCTTCTTAAAAACAATCCAATCTTGCCGGGAATGAGGTAATTTTATTAACCGGGATTGAATTGACAATGGAGGATATAGTTGAATACGTGTAAGAGGAATTATTAGGATTCATACATATTCAATCCTCCTGTGTGCAAAAATGGTCGACATGTTTCAGCCTTTGTCGCCCAAAGGGTCGGTACGGCTTTCTTCAGGACCAGGTGAGTTTGGTGAAGGGAGTGGCTAAGGCCTACTCTCTATTGACGGTCAAAGTTGGACCTATGAGTGAAAAAAAGGGTAGTGTTGCTAGGGTGTGGGTCATTACAATTGATACAAAAAAGGAAAATTAAATAGGTGTATTTTTACAAATTAAAAACTGCGCTATCAGACTCCCTGACTCTGGGGGACGAAAACCACCTACTCAGTACTGGCAGAACTAGTTATGTAATGGAACCTTGAATAGTTCATCGTTGGAAGGAAGGCATTAGTTTTTAAGTTCATGCTCCTCCCCTTCGGTACCTTTGGACATTAGTAAGTCAGTGGGATACGTAAAGATCCCTGTAAAGAAACTGTAAATTCCCTTCAGAATTTTGGGATATGCGGGAAGTTATTATTGAGGGAGAACGCTGTTATTATACTCCCCCAAAAGGAGGCGATAAAAAACCCCTTTGGACATTAGTAAATCAGTGGGATACGTAAAGATCCCTGTAAAGAAGCTGTAGTTTCCCTTCAGAGTTTTGGGATATGTGGGAGGTTATTATTGCTGAGAGAACACTGTTGTTGTACTACCCCAAGAGGAAGCGATAAAAAAACCCCTTTAAAACACATACCTTCCGTTAGTTGTTCTAAACTTTTCTCAGGTACCCAGAGGCTTGAAGGAGGGGCTCCTGCAAACATATAGGAAGATTAAGCTCTTAAGGCCCCATGGATACTGATCTTTGTTAAGTTGCGCGAGCCTTCGTTCTGAAAGCGTCTTACCTTGTGGCTCCACTCGTAAGTCTGCAGCTTGTGCTGTCTCTGCCTCTCGCGGTCCCGGATGCGGCTGTAGCCTGCGATGCCGGGTTAAATGGTCGCGTTCCGCGTGGAGGTAGAGAAAAGACTATTACGAATTATTTGGTCAATTACTGTAAACATCAATACGATGTTTATTCACAAGAATATGGTGTTTCTTTGGAATATCGTTTATGTTTATTGATTATATACAATAATGGGTGAATGTCACTAGTGAAAAAAAAAAAAAAAAAAAAAAAGGAGACGACTAGTGGAAAAAAGACTTCCGTGTTGGGGTCTATTTAAAACATTAATTCCAGTACTTCGATTACCTTCTTATTCTGTTAATAGAATAGATGGAGGTACTGTTTGTAGTGTGGAAGGTATGGTGAAAGAAAGGGGGGGGGGGGTGGTGTTCTGGGTTGATACATAGATCGGTGTAGTTAACCATTTGTAGTGACACCTGGGTAACGTTCATTAGGTTCTCGATCCTTTGTTAAAGTTTTGTAGAGGCATAAGTCATTTGTAGAGGCTCAGCCATGGGACACCGTCGTTCAATCCCCGTTGGTCTGTTTTCAGACGGTGAACCCACCTCTGTTCTTTCTCGAACAGGATGCGCTCAGCATTGTGATCTTTGGTGGTCAATGTTTCTAAAATGACCCATTGGAGGTCTTCCACAGTGTGTCCTTTCTCCAAATAGTGATTGGCCATCTTGGTCGTTGCCTTCTTACATTTGACATTGCTTCTATGCTCACAGATTCTTTGCCGTATCTTCCTGCATGTCATTCCAATATACTGCATATTGCAGGGGCACGTGATCATATAGATCACGTGACTGGAATTGCAGTTTGTGTGGGTTTTCATGTACCATTTCAGATCTGGTGACAGTTGGATCGTCCTCGTGGGTGTCGTCAGGGGACATACTGAACAATTCCCACATGGAAAATGTCCTTGGACAGGTGGGAGGTCCCAGAGTCGTGTTTGTTTCACTCTCTGTTCCAGTCGTGGTCTAGTGTGTACTAGGATGTCCTTTAGGTTCTGTGTCCGTTTGTTAGAGAATCGTGGTTTTGGCCATGACAGATCTGCCGAGGTGAGGATTCGCCAGTGCTTATTAATTATTTTCTTGACCTGATTTGAAGCCGGACTGTATGTCGTGACACAGGTCATGAGATCATCTTCTGGGATTCTCGGGTTGGTCTCCAGGAGGCTTTCACGGTTCTGGTTCCGTGCTCTTTTTTTGCACTTCTTAATCACTCTCTGTGGGTAATCTCTTGCTGATAGTTTTTTGCATAGATCGTTGGCTTGGTGTTGGTATTCTTCAATTTTACTGCAGTTCCTCCGTAAACGTAAGAACTGGCTGAATGGGAGATTCTCCCTCAGAGGTCGTGGGTGATGGCTGTTGAACGACAGCAAGCTGTTCTTAGCCGTTGGTTTAAAAAAGGTTTTTGTTTGTAGCATGCCATTGTCCACGTAAATGGTGATGTCCAGAAAATCCAGACTCTCTTTGCTTGAGGTGTATGTAAACTTCAGCCATCGGTCTTGTTCATTCAGCCATTTGTGAAACTGTGCCAGGCTGTCAGCACTTCCTTCCCAGATAAGGAGAACGTCATCTATGTAACGCTTCCAGAAACGAATTTGTCTCTGGAAGGGGTTAAATGCATTGTTGACAAATGTCCCTTCAAAATCACTGACGTACAGTCCGGCCACACTCGGGGCGAATGTACTTCCCATCGAGGTGCCGTGTCGTTGTTTATACATGGTTGTGTCAAAAAGAAAATAGTTCTCTGTTAACGCCAGTCTACAACACTCCAAGATGAAATGCCTAGGTGTCTTGTAATTCCAATCCATATTGAATAGGATATTCTCCAAGGTGTCCAGAGTCTTTCCTTGCGGGAGACTTGTGTATAAACTTTCCACGTCCAATCCTACAAGGATCATGGAAGTCTCACAAAAGGTTACGGAGGTAAGATGGTTGAGTAAGTCTCTCGTATCCTTGAGGTACGTTGGAGTCTTTTGGGTTAGAGGTTTTAGGTATTCATCCACAAACTGGGATAGAGGTTCCAATACTGAACCAATACCGGACACTATGGGGCGTCCTGGAGGGGGGCTCCTTGCTTTATGTGTCTTCGGTAGAGAATAAAAATATGGTATTCTCGGGGTATCAGTATGTAAAAAATCAGCTTCTTTTTTAGAAAGCCAGTTGTGGGCCTCAGCTTCCTCAATCATCAGAGTTATGGTTTGTTGTAGCCTGGGTGTGGGATCCTCAGTTATTATTTCATAGAAGGTGTTGTCAGATAGCAGTTCCAGACATTGTTCTTGGTATCTCTTTTTTGTAAGTAGGACAATCCCTCCGCCTTTGTCCGCTGGTTTAATTACCAGATCATTATCATCTTTCAGTTCTTGAAGAGCAAGTTGTTCTCTCTTCGAGATGTTTTGAAATGTTTTTTTTGTCAGAGTTGGTAAGTCATCAAGATCATGCATTACCGCTTGTTCAAAGGTCTGTATTTCTATCGGTACCTGTGAATTCAGAGGGCAGTATCTGGACTTCTTCCTGAGTGTGGTGTCTCCATCATTAGTAGTTGTTCCTTGGTCTCCAAAAAAGGCTTTCAGTTTCAACTTCCGACAGAATTCAGATATCTCACATTTGGTTTTGAAAATATCCAGGTTCGGTGTGGGTACGAACCCGAGGCCTTTATTGAGTACTTTCACTTGATCTTGAGTGAGTATCTTTTCCGTTAAGTTTACAATCAGGTCGCTGTGCTCGGCCCTGCTTTGGCTTTGGTGACACTCCTGGTCTGTACTTGACGTGGTTGGTCGGACCAGGTCACACCTCTGCCTCTTTGTCTCTGTGGGGCACGGCCTCCTCCTAAAAAAGGACGTTGGTTGAAGTTCGGTCCTAATTGTTGTTGTTGTTGATGGTTTATTGGGGGGCCTTGGAAGAAAGGAGGCATCCAATTCTGAAAGTGTGGATTATAAGGTTGGAAGGGCATCGGGGGGCCCATTTGGTAGTGTGACCACATGTTGTTACCTCTACGGTTGCCTCGTCTGTTGAAATTGCCTCTTCTCCTGTTGCTATATTGGTCATCCCCACCACTGTCGGACCCATCCACTGAAGAGCCGCTGTTGGTGCTGTGATTGGAAGCATTGTCGTTGCTTTTGAAATCTTTGCTACTATATGGATGGGTTCCATGTTCAAATATCGTTAACATAAATATCGTCTGATAAAAATATCGTCACTAAAACATCGTTTACATAAATATCGTCATCCTATACTTAAACTAGAATTCACACAAATATCGATATTTTTTTATCGACAACCCTAATATCGTTCACACTAATATCGACTACTTAAATATCGACTACTACATTATCGACTTTATTTTAAATAACATTACCTTTGACATATATATCGACTACACTAACATCGACAACCTATGTGCTCTAAAAATATACAAAAAATATCGTCGTTTTGTTTATAACTCGAAAAGCACTATTCTTGATTTTACTCATTTTTTATACTATATTACACTCAGATGTCCTAAATATTATAAACATTTCTTTATTTTCAACATATAAACGATTTAAACATTACACAAAAATGTAACTTATAACACATTTTATTATATTCTTTTACAAACAAACAGTGAAACAACATAGTATTACGAAAATAACGGTTTTCCCATGCCAAATAACGTTCTCAACCAATGATTTTGAATTTTCACTAATTGAACCAATCAAAAAGTACCATTAATTAACTCACTAATATAAATACAATGACACACTTAACGTAATTTACCATTTTTGGCCCAACCTTGGAGAAAAACGGTTACCTTGCTGAGAGAAGAGAATACAAACCAACGACTACAACTACAACACATCACACTACACTTCAAGTAAGTTAAATACCATTTTTTTTTCGAAATTACTATAAGTAGATAAAGTCCCTATTTTTAAAAATTTTGCTCTTTATAGTGAAAACTAAACATGTTAAACTTATCAACAACGACAATACAGTTAGATGTAAAAACATTTATAAACTACCTTATCCATATCTATTTAGATAGTTGAAAAAAAATATTTAAACTTGCTAAGTAAATGTACAATGTAAATAAAATGTATCCAACTATTATCATCCAAATACTACAAGTAACACAATGATAATTTTTTCCACAGACTCTACAAAATTATTTACCTATCTACAACAACACTACCAACATCCTCTACTACATCAAGTAAGTATAGTCAGTATATCTATAACAATTCAGAAAGTAAAATGATACACCTATTACACTAAATTATTTCTTTCTATTATTCTTTAACACTACTACAGAACGTAAAAGGGAGACAATTCTGAAAAATAAATAAGAATAAAAGGTTTACCAGTGAAGCCACATAGTAAGTATATGTTTACACTTTTGCCTAGTCTTATACACACCTCTAAAATGGTGTTCAATGTTCTAAAAAACACATATATATATTTCCACAGATCTACCTTAAACATGGCAACTGGAGCTACTTTCATTACTTCGCAAAAAGGAAAACTAATGCTGAGCTACATGGGTTACACCTACACCCAAGAAAGAGTGAAAGCTAATAAGACTCATTGGAAATGTAGTAAATATTACTCAAATGCATGCTATGGTAGAGCAACAACTGTTGATAACAATGTGGTAAATGTACGTGAGCATAACCACCCACCAAATGTAACTGAAGTGGAAGTGAGAGAAGCACTAGAAACATTGAAAGATGCTAGTACAGGATCACAAGAAACAAGCACTAGCATTTTGAAAAATGTTTTAAGCAAAGTGCCTGAACATGTGACAGGACAGCTACCTTCTATTCCCAACTTAAAGAGATTAATTGCTAAAACTAAACGTGCTTCTGATCCAACTCCACCAACACCAGAAAGTTTTCAGGATATAAAAATATATCCAGAATATACCATTACACATAATGAGGATAAATTCTTAATGTATGACAACAACAGTCATGACAAAAGAATTTTACTTTTTGCTACTAATAGTAATTTGCAAAAGCTTAAATCATGTGAAACATGGATGATGGACGGGACTTTTAAAGTTTGTCCCAAACCTTTCTATCAACTTTACACCATTCATGGGGAATACCAAGATACAAATATACCTCTAATTTATACTCTGCTGCCAAACAAAACAAATACTACCTACGTAGAAATTTTAACAACGATCAAAGAATTAACAGATAATTACTATCCTCAAAGAATTGTTATTGACTTTGAAATGGCCATGATTCAAGCTATCCTTAAAATATATCCCCATACCTCCTTACAAGGTTGTTATTATCACTACAACCAAAGCATATGGAGGCACTTACAAAAATCAACTTTAAGCATTGAATATTGTACCAACAGTAACTTTGCTTATCAAATAAAAAAGTTGATAGCATTAGCATATGTACCAACAACAGAAGTAGCTAACTACTACAATTTATTAATTGACAGCCCTTTCTACCGCACCAATGAAAAAAAGCTAACTCCCTTCTTAGACTACTTTGAAGATACATGGGTTGGAAGATTACATCGTTCAGGCCACCGTAGACAACCTAAATTTCAAATTCCATGGTGGAATGTCTATGCTAGTACAATAGCCCAGAAAGCTAAAACTAATAACGCAGTTGAAGGATGGCATAATGCCTTCCAAGCGACTTTAGGAAGAACTCAACCAACACTTCACAAACTGATCCAAAGCATTAAAAAAGAGCAGAGCTACCAAGAACTCAGAATAGAGCAATCACTGTCAAAAATTGGCCCTAAACTAAGTAAACAAACATTAAACATGTACGAATATCTCCAGCAAAAAACTAGAATGTACCCAAGTATAGAAGGTCTAGCATATTTAGATCTAATAGCTAAATCAATCCTTTAAATATAAATTACCAAAAAGTGAGCAAAGGACAATTAAAGATAATATGTAGTTAAATATCGTAATATTATGTCATGTAAAATGATCAATAATATATTTTTACAAGACATAATAATATAACATTTAACTAAACAGTAGACTATACCACAATGCAACGCAAAAGTAAATATCACTTTTGCTTACGGTTCTGCTGCTGTAGAATATGTTCCATGGTGATGATTTCCACAGGAATAATACCAAAAGCTATCCATATCCAATATCGAAAAATCCCAACAAAATGCAAAAAATACAACTGTTTGATAATACTCCCGTTGCAATCCTCTCGAATTGGAAACCATAAAAAAGTAGATAAATCTTCACGATTAAAAAAAATAGAGACCCCGAAAATGCAGGACATTTTCAAAAATATGTACCTGCTTAAAAAAAAAAAACGTCACAGTCCATCTGCTCACCAAAAGGAAGACCTGTAAATAATGGAAAAAATAACAAACCTCAAAACATTGGCAATACGCATAGCCTACACATAGCATATAACACATAAAAACAATCTGAATTCATCCATTAATACAACAGTAAACGTTACTTTTGTTCGAACTACCTCACAAAATACGCTCTCCATAACGACGCAAAATAACACGTAATTCGCACATAATATGTAAAGTACTACACATATCTACACGTACACACTACAACTATCACTAAACTTAAGTTAAATATCTTTAAAAGTAAAGTGAAACAAACTTACCTTCACCTACAAGAAACAGCTCCCAACCGCGAGCTTCCGTTTTCTAAAATGACCCAAACAACGATGTTGATAGAATAAAAAGTGAAGTTCCAAAAAGTAAAATGGCTGCATAATAAAAACTAAAATAGGACAAAATAGCCTTTAACAAAAAAATAAATTGTATTAAATAGCATAATATATGCAATATGTATTAAATATTTTTTTTTCTTGTTAAAAAAAATATGAATATTGTAAAATAGACATTAATATGTTTAAATGAGTTATGTATTAATTGTTTTTTATTAAAAAAAATGTATTTCATTGTTAAATATTTTTCTCAGATATTACAAAATGTAAATTTATGTTATGTACATATTTTGATAAAAACAATGGCATCATAAATATGTAATATATTACATTTTAATAATAATTATTAAAATGTAATATAATAATTTAAGTATAATACAAACAGTATTTATGTAAAAAAATGCTATATAATTTGTGACCAAAAATTATGTAAAATGTTATTTGAAAATTTGTAATATCTTTACAATATCAAACTAAACTCTCAATAAAAATTTTTTTTTTTAAATTTGTTTCTTATTTTTGACTTGTCATATTAATGTAAAAATGTTATAAAAATGTTTTTATTGTATATTTATGAAATGAATATTACTACATAACATATATGATTCTTATTAAAAATAATAAATAGATACTGCTGAATTAAAAATAATAATAATTCTGCTGGACAGTAAACTATAATAAATTACTATTCTAACTCCAATCCAACATAAGTCAGGGAAAGTGCTGTATAATAAACCATAATAATTTACTATTCTAACTCCAATCCAACATAACTCAAGGAAAGTGCTGGATAATAAACCATAATAATTTACTATTCTAACTCCAATCCAACATAACTCTGTGAAAGTGCTGGATAATAAACCATAATAATTTACTATTCTAACTCCAATCCAACATAAGTCAGGGAAAGTGCTGGATAATAAACCATAATAATTTACTATTCTAACTCCAATCCAACATAAGTCAGGGAAAGTGCTGGATAATAAACCATAATAATTTACTATTCTAACTCCAATCCAACATAAGTCAGGGAAAGTGCTGGATAATAAACCATAATAAATTACTATTCTAACTCCAATCCAACATAAGTCAGGGCAAGTGCTGGATAATAAACCATAATAATTTACTATTCTAACTCCAATCAAACATAAGTCAGGGAAAGTGCTGGATAATAAACAATAATAAATTACTATTCTAACTCCAATCAAACATAATTCAGGGAAAGTGCTGGATAATAAACAATAATAAATTACTATTCTAACTCCAATCCAACATAAGTCAGGGAAAGTGCTGGATAATAAACCATAATAATTTACTATTCTAACTCCAATCAAACATAATTCTGGGAAAGTGCTGGATAATAAACCATAATAATTTACTATTCTAACTCCAATCCAACATAAGTCAGGGAAAGTGCTGGATAATAAACCATAATAATTTACTATTCTAACTCCAATCAAACATAATTCAGCGAAAGTGCTGGAAAATAAACCATAATAATTTACTATTCTAACTCCAATCCAACATAATTCAGGGAAAGTGCTGGATAATAAACCATAATGATTTACTATTCTAACTCCAATCCAACATAAGTCAGGGAAAGTGCTGGATAATAAACCATAATAATTTACTATTCTAACTCCAATCAAACATAATTCAGGGAAAGTGCTGGAAAATAAACTATAATAATTTACTATTCTAACTCCAATCCAACATAATTCAGGGAAAGTGCTGGATAATAAACCATAATAATTTACTATTCTAACTCCAATCCAACATAAGTCAGGGAAAGTGCTGGATAATAAACCATAATAATTTACTATTCTAACTCCAATCAAACATAATTCAGGGAAAGTGCTGGAAAATAAACCATAATAATTTACTATTCTAACTCCAATCTAACATAAGTCAGGGAAAGTGCTGGATAATAAACAATAATAATGTACTATTCTAACTCCTATCCAACATAAGTCAGGGAAAGTGCTGGATAATAAACAATAATAATGTACTATTCTAAATCCAATCCTACATAAGTCAGGGAAAGTGCTGGATAGTAAACCATAATAAATTACTATTCTAACTCCAATCCAACATAAGTCAGGGAAAGTGCTGGATTGTAAACCATAATAAATTACTATTCTAACTCCAATCCAACATAAGTCAGGGAAAGTGCTGGATTGTAAACCATAATAAATTACTATTCTAACTCCAAACATAACTTAACTCAGGGAATGTGCTGGACAGTCAAATTTAAAAAATTACTATTCTAACTCCAATCACACTTATATCAGGGAATGTGCAGGATAGTAAACAATATACATATAACAATTAAAAATTCTTGAAAATTTCAAATTTTGATTTGTAAATTTCGAATTCTGATAAAATTTCTAATTTGTTCTTATTTTTCGATTTTTTTTAAACATATTATCTAATTTACTACCCACCCTTATCCCCTATTATACCAATAACCCGCTACTAAAATATTAATATGAAATTTTTCACTATCATTAAAAAAATAATTTCGTTTAAATTTCTAAATTTTATTGTAAAATTTCTATTTCTGATTTATTGTCGATTTTTTTTATAAAATATTTTTTTTTATATTAATTTTATAATTAATACCCACCCTTAGCCCCTAAAATACCAATGACCCACTACTAAAATTAATATATTAGTTATTAACTAATGATTACAAATAAAATTTCGTGAAATATTATATTTAGAAAATGTAAATTTCGATTTCTGATAAAATTCCTAATTTGTATATTTTTTAAATAAAATTTTAAATTACTACCCACCCTTATCCCCTATAATACCAATAACCCGCTACTAAAATTTTAACAAATCTTTTATAAAAAAAATTTTTTTATAATTATCATTATTAAAGTATTTTTCTAAATTTTTAACAAAAACATTAATTATTGTTTTTTTTTAAACACATTATATTTTTTGTCGATATTATTTACAACGATTTTTTTGTCAACGATATTCTATTCATCGATATTTTTGTTTGACGATATTGATGTCATTCTAACAAAACGATATTTTTTACAACGATATTTACAACGACGATATTTTTTTCTTTCGATATTCTTACCACGATATTAATGCTAGTCGATATTTTCCCGTCGATATTCTATCTTAATACCATATGGATGTATTCGTTCAATGGAGAACCTCTTGAGCTCTTTCGAAAGTTTCTGGAGTTTTTGTTGCGTGAGGTATTCCTGGTTGTCGCTCATTTCTTTATTTATTTCATCCAGCTTTCGTTTGTAGATGCTTATATCTACCATGGTGTTTAGCTTAGTCTTGATTACTTGTATCTTGATCTGTAATTCGTCTGTTAATCTTGTCGCCGTTTTGATTATGAGTACCAGATAATCTCTGGTACATTTCCACGAGATTGATGACCAATCTTTCCTAAAGGCTAAATCTTTAAGGAAGATTCGTGGGCTATTTGTCACCCAAAGGCCTCTGGGTGCAGCATTGACGCGAAGATATTCAGTCATGATGATACCGTGAACAGCGGTTCTTATCTGTTCTTTTTTTAACTCTGTTAGTTCGTCCCATTCATCCTTGTTCACCAGGGTCTGAGTCAGATTAGCGTCCGCCAGGAGTTGGGGTCTGGCGAGTATCTCGTCTATTTCCTCTATGGAATAGCTTAGGCCAAAGTTAGACGCCATGGTAATCTTGGTCCTGCTA
Source organism: Lissotriton vulgaris (assembly GCF_964263255.1). NCBI lineage: Eukaryota > Metazoa > Chordata > Amphibia > Caudata > Salamandridae > Lissotriton > Lissotriton vulgaris. Next base: position 1,313,435,889 of record NC_141695.1, read on the forward strand.
TTCTAGAGTCCAAAGTTCTTATTGACACCTACAAGAGTAGTGTGTATGTGTAACTCCCACTGCTGTTCGCAGCTGACACGTAGCAATCAAAGATGGGGAGAAGGAAAATCCGTGATCCCACCAAGTTCCTTGGCTTTAGATACTTTTAATCATAAGGGGGGAGGGGGAATCACTTGTCCTGTATAACCTGGGTACAGTTCTAACTAGAATGACCCTTGTTTAAAAGACCCTCATACACGTGCAATCATGGTGGTATGGGCGGTGTATCTTGATTCTCCGCCTTCGTTTACACGTCTGTGCAGAATCACGGGGTCAGTTGGTATGCACCCTCCACCCGGAGGAGAACACCCTAGGTTAAAACAGTAGTGATCAGTGATTGTTGGTGAGGTGACTGTGCTCTTCTTAAAAACAATCCAATCTTGCCGGGAATGAGGTAATTTTATTAACCGGGATTGAATTGACAATGGAGGATATAGTTGAATACGTGTAAGAGGAATTATTAGGATTCATACATATTCAATCCTCCTGTGTGCAAAAATGGTCGACATGTTTCAGCCTTTGTCGCCCAAAGGGTCGGTACGGCTTTCTTCAGGACCAGGTGAGTTTGGTGAAGGGAGTGGCTAAGGCCTACTCTCTATTGACGGTCAAAGTTGGACCTATGAGTGAAAAAAAGGGTAGTGTTGCTAGGGTGTGGGTCATTACAATTGATACAAAAAAAGGAAAATTAAATAGGTGTATTTTTACAAATTAAAAACTGCGCTATCAGACTCCCTGACTCTGGGGGACGAAAACCACCTACTCAGTACTGGCAGAACTAGTTATGTAATGGAACCTTGAATAGTTCATCGTTGGAAGGAAGGCATTAGTTTTTAAGTTCATGCTCCTCCCCTTCGGTACCTTTGGACATTAGTAAGTCAGTGGGATACGTAAAGATCCCTGTAAAGAAACTGTAAATTCCCTTCAGAATTTTGGGATATGCGGGAAGTTATTATTGAGGGAGAACGCTGTTATTATACTCCCCCAAAAGGAGGCGATAAAAAACCCCTTTGGACATTAGTAAATCAGTGGGATACGTAAAGATCCCTGTAAAGAAGCTGTAGTTTCCCTTCAGAGTTTTGGGATATGTGGGAGGTTATTATTGCTGAGAGAACACTGTTGTTGTACTACCCCAAGAGGAAGCGATAAAAAACCCCTTTAAAACACATACCTTCCGTTAGTTGTTCTAAACATTTCTCAGGTACCCAGAGGCTTGAAGGAGGGGCTCCTGCAAACATATAGGAAGATTAAGCTCTTAAGGCCCCATGGATACTGATCTTTGTTAAGTTGCGCGAGCCTTCGTTCTGAAAGCGTCTTACCTTGTGGCTCCACTCGTAAGTCTGCAGCTTGTGCTGTCTCTGCCTCTCGCGGTCCCGGATGCGGCTGTAGCCTGCGATGCCGGGTTAAATGGTCGCGTTCCGCGTGGAGATAGAGAAAAGACTATTACGAATTATTTGGTCAATTACTGTAAACATCAATACGATGTTTATTCACAAGAATATGGTGTTTCTTTGGAATATCGTTTATGTTTATTGATTATATACAATAATGGGTGAATGTCACTAGTGAAAAAAAAAAAAAAAAAAAAAAAGGAGACGACTAGTGGAAAAAAGACTTCCGTGTTGGGGTCTATTTAAAACATTAATTCCAGTACTTCGATTACCTTCTTATTCTGTTAATAGAATAGATGGAGGTACTGTTTGTAGTGTGGAAGGTATGGTGAAAGAAAGGGGGGGGGGGGTGGTGTTCTGGGTTGATACATAGATCGGTGTAGTTAACCATTTGTAGTGACACCTGGATAACGTTCATTAGGTTCTCGATCCTTTGTTAAAGTTTTGTAGAGGCATAAGTCATTTGTAGAGGCTCAGCCATGGGACACCGTCGTTCAATCCCCGTTGGTCTGTTTTCAGACGGTGAACCCACCTCTGTTCTTTCTCGAACAGGATGCGCTCAGCATTGTGATCTTTGGTGGTCAATGTTTCTAAAATGACCCATTGGAGGTCTTCCACAGTGTGTCCTTTCTCCAAATAGTGATTGGCCATCTTGGTCGTTGCCTTCTTACATTTGACATTGCTTCTATGCTCACAGATTCTTTGCCGTATCTTCCTGCATGTCATTCCAATATACTGCATATTGCAGGGGCACGTGATCATATAGATCACGTGACTGGAATTGCAGTTTGTGTGGGTTTTCATGTACCATTTCAGATCTGGTGACAGTTGGATCGTCCTCGTGGGTGTCGTCAGGGGACATACTGAACAATTCCCACATGGAAAATGTCCTTGGACAGGTGGGAGGTCCCAGAGTCGTGTTTGTTTCACTCTCTGTTCCAGTCGTGGTCTAGTGTGTACTAGGATGTCCTTTAGGTTCTGTGTCCGTTTGTTAGAGAATCGTGGTTTTGGCCATGACAGATCTGCCGAGGTGAGGATTCGCCAGTGCTTATTAATTATTTTCTTGACCTGATTTGAAGCCGGACTGTATGTCGTGACACAGGTCATGAGATCATCTTCTGGGATTCTCGGGTTGGTCTCCAGGAGGCTTTCACGGTTCTGGTTCCGTGCTCTTTTTTTGCACTTCTTAATCACTCTCTGTGGGTAATCTCTTGCTGATAGTTTTTTGCATAGATCGTTGGCTTGGTGTTGGTATTCTTCAATTTTACTGCAGTTCCTCCGTAAATGTAAGAACTGGCTGAATGGGAGATTCTCCCTCAGAGGTCGTGGGTGATGGCTGTTGAACGACAGCAAGCTGTTCTTAGCCGTTGGTTTAAAAAAGGTTTTTGTTTGTAGCATGCCATTGTCCACGTAAATGGTGATGTCCAGAAAATCCAGACTCTCTTTGCTTGAGGTGTATGTAAACTTCAGCCATCGGTCTTGTTCATTCAGCCATTTGTGAAACTGTGCCAGGCTGTCAGCACTTCCTTCCCAGATAAGGAGAACGTCATCTATGTAACGCTTCCAGAAACGAATTTGTCTCTGGAAGGGGTTACATGCATTGTTGACAAATGTCCCTTCAAAATCACTGACGTACAGTCCGGCCACACTCGGGGCGAATGTACTTCCCATCGAGGTGCCGTGTCGTTGTTTATACATGGTTGTGTCAAAAAGAAAATAGTTCTCTGTTAACGCCAGTCTACAACACTCCAAGATGAAATGCCTAGGTGTCTTGTAATTCCAATCCATATTGAATAGGATACTCTCCAAGGTGTCCAGAGTCTTTCCTTGCGGGAGACTTGTGTATAAACTTTCCACGTCCAATCCTACAAGGATCATGGAAGTCTCACAAAAGGTTACGGAGGTAAGATGGTTGAGTAAGTCTCTCGTATCCTTGAGGTACGTTGGAGTCTTTTGGGTTAGAGGTTTTAGGTATTCATCCACAAACTGGGATAGAGGTTCCAATACTGAACCAATACCGGACACTATGGGGTGTCCTGGAGGGGGGCTCCTTGCTTTATGTGTCTTCGGTAGAGAATAAAAATATGGTATTCTCGGGGTATCAGTATGTAAAAAATCAGCTTCTTTTTTAGAAAGCCAGTTGTGGGCCTCAGCTTCCTCAATCATCAGAGTTATGGTTTGTTGTAGCCTGGGTGTGGGATCCTCAGTTATTATTTCATAGAAGGTGTTGTCAGATAGCAGTTCCAGACATTGTTCTTGGTATCTCTTTTTTGTAAGTAGGACAATCCCTCCGCCTTTGTCCGCTGGTTTAATTACCAGATCATTATCATCTTTCAGTTCTTGAAGAGCAAGTTGTTCTCTCTTCGAGATGTTTTGAAATGGTTTTTTTGTCAGAGTTGGTAAGTCATCAAGATCATGCATTACCGCTTGTTCAAAGGTCTGTATTTCTATCGGTACCTGTGAATTCAGAGGGCAGTATCTGGACTTCTTCCTGAGTGTGGTGTCTCCATCATTAGTAGTTGTTCCTTGGTCTCCAAAAAAGGCTTTCAGTTTCAACTTCCGACAGAATTCAGATATCTCACATTTGGTTTTGAAAATATCCAGGTTCGGTGTGGGTACGAACCCGAGGCCTTTATTGAGTACTTTCACTTGATCTTGAGTGAGTATCTTTTCCGTTAAGTTTACAATCAGGTCGCTGTGCTCGGCCCTGCTTTGGCTTTGGTGACACTCCTGGTCTGTACTTGACGTGGTTGGTCGGACCAGGTCACACCTCTGCCTCTTTGTCTCTGTGGGGCACGGCCTCCTCCTAAAAAAGGACGTTGGTTGAAGTTCGGTCCTAATTGTTGTTGTTGTTGATGGTTTATTGGGGGGCCTTGGAAGAAAGGAGGCATCCAATTCTGAAAGTGTGGATTATAAGGTTGGAAGGGCATCGGGGGGCCCATTTGGTAGTGTGACCACATGTTGTTACCTCTACGGTTGCCTCGTCTGTTGAAATTGCCTCTTCTCCTGTTGCTATATTGGTCATCCCCACCACTGTCGGACCCATCCACTGAAGAGCCGCTGTTGGTGCTGTGATTGGAAGCATTGTCGTTGCTTTTGAAATCTTTGCTACTATATGGATGTATTCGTTCAATGGAGAACCTCTTGAGCTCTTTCGAAAGTTTCTGGAGTTTTTGTTGCGTGAGGTATTCCTGGTTGTCGCTCATTTCTTTATTTATTTCATCCAGCTTTCGTTTGTAGATGCTTATATCTACCATGGTGTTTAGCTTAGTCTCGATTACTTGTATCTTGATCTGTAATTCGTCTGTTAATCTTGTCGCCGTTTTGATTATGAGTACCAGATAATCTCTGGTACATTTCCCCGAGATTGATGACCAATCTTTCCTAAAGGCTAAATCTTTAAGGAAGATTCGTGGGCTATTTGTCACCCAAAGGCCTCTGGGTGCAGCATTGACGCGAAGATATTCAGTCATGATGATACCGTGAACAGCGGTTCTTATCTGTTCTTTTTTTAACTCTGTTAGTTCGTCCCATTCATCCTTGTTCACCAGGGTCTGAGTCAGATTAGCGTCCGCCAGGAGTTGGGGTCTGGCGAGTATCTCGTCTATTTCCTCTATGGAATAGCTTAGGCCAAAGTTAGACGCCATGGTAATCTTGTTCCTGCTATTCTAGAGTCCAAAGTTCTTATTGACACCTACAAGAGTAGTGTGTATGTGTAACTCCCACTGCTGTTCGCAGCTGACACGTAGCAATCAAAGATGGGGAGAAGGAAAATCCGTGATCCCACCAAGTTCCTTGGCTTTAGATACTTTTAATCATAAGGGGGGGAGGGGGAATCACTTGTCCTGTATAACCTGGGTACAGTTCTAACTAGAATGACCCTTGTTTAAAAGACCCTCATACACGTGCAATCATGGTGGTATGGGCGGTGTATCTTGATTCTCCGCCTTCGTTTACACGTCTGTGCAGAATCACGGGGTCAGTTGGTATGCACCCTCCACCCGGAGGAGAACACCCTAGGTTAAAACAGTAGTGATCAGTGATTGTTGGTGAGGTGACTGTGCTCTTCTTAAAAACAATCCAATCTTGCCGGGAATGAGGTAATTTTATTAACCGGGATTGAATTGACAATGGAGGATATAGTTGAATACGTGTAAGAGGAATTATTAGGATTCATACATATTCAATCCTCCTGTGTGCAAAAATGGTCGACATGTTTCAGCCTTTGTCGCCCAAAGGGTCGGTACGGCTTTCTTCAGGACCAGGTGAGTTTGGTGAAGGGAGTGGCTAAGGCCTACTCTCTATTGACGGTCAAAGTTGGACCTATGAGTGAAAAAAAGGGTAGTGTTGCTAGGGTGTGGGTCATTACAATTGATACAAAAAAAGGAAAATTAAATAGGTGTATTTTTACAAATTAAAAACTGCGCTATCAGACTCCCTGACTCTGGGGGACGAAAACCACCTACTCAGTACTGGCAGAACTAGTTATGTAATGGAACCTTGAATAGTTCATCGTTGGAAGGAAGGCATTAGTTTTTAAGTTCATGCTCCTCCCCTTCGGTACCTTTGGACATTAGTAAGTCAGTGGGATACGTAAAGATCCCTGTAAAGAAACTGTAAATTCCCTTCAGAATTTTGGGATATGCGGGAAGTTATTATTGAGGGAGAACGCTGTTATTATACTCCCCCAAAAGGAGGCGATAAAAAACCCCTTTGGACATTAGTAAATCAGTGGGATACGTAAAGATCCCTGTAAAGAAGCTGTAGTTTCCCTTCAGAGTTTTGGGATATGTGGGAGGTTATTATTGCTGAGAGAACACTGTTGTTGTACTACCCCAAGAGGAAGCGATAAAAAACCCCTTTAAAACACATACCTTCCGTTAGTTGTTCTAAACTTTTCTCAGGTACCCAGAGGCTTGAAGGAGGGGCTCCTGCAAACATATAGGAAGATTAAGCTCTTAAGGCCCCATGGATACTGATCTTTGTTAAGTTGCGCGAGCCTTCGTTCTGAAAGCGTCTTACCTTGTGGCTCCACTCGTAACTCTGCAGCTTGTGCTGTCTCTGCCTCTCGCGGTCCCGGATGCGGCTGTAGCCTGCGATGCCGGGTTAAATGGTCGCGTTCCGCGTGGAGGTAGAGAAAAGACTATTACGAATTATTTGGTCAATTACTGTAAACATCAATACGATGTTTATTCACAAGAATATGGTGTTTCTTTGGAATATCGTTTATGTTTATTGATTATATACAATAATGGGTGAATGTCACTAGTGAAAAAAAAAAAAGGAGACGACTAGTGGAAAAAAGACTTCCGTGTTGGGGTCTATTTAAAACATTAATTCCAGTACTTCGATTACCTTCTTATTCTGTTAATAGAATAGATGGAGGTACTGTTTGTAGTGTGGAAGGTATGGTGAAAGAAAGGGGGGGGGGGGTGGTGTTCTGGGTTGATACATAGATCGGTGTAGTTAACCATTTGTAGTGACACCTGGATAACGTTCATTAGGTTCTCGATCCTTTGTTAAAGTTTTGTAGAGGCATAAGTCATTTGTAGAGGCTCAGCCATGGGACACCGTCGTTCAATCCCCGTTGGTCTGTTTTCAGACGGTGAACCCACCTCTGTTCTTTCTCGAACAGGATGCGCTCAGCATTGTGATCTTTGGTGGTCAATGTTTCTAAAATGACCCATTGGAGGTCTTCCACAGTGTGTCCTTTCTCCAAATAGTGATTGGCCATCTTGGTCGTTGCCTTCTTACATTTGACATTGCTTCTATGCTCACAGATTCTTTGCCGTATCTTCCTGCATGTCATTCCAATATACTGCATATTGCAGGGGCACGTGATCATATAGATCACGTGACTGGAATTGCAGTTTGTGTGGGTTTTCATGTACCATTTCAGATCTGGTGACAGTTGGATCGTCCTCGTGGGTGTCGTCAGGGGACATACTGAACAATTCCCACATGGAAAATGTCCTTGGACAGGTGGGAGGTCCCAGAGTCGTGTTTGTTTCACTCTCTGTTCCAGTCGTGGTCTAGTGTGTACTAGGATGTCCTTTAGGTTCTGTGTCCGTTTGTTAGAGAATCGTGGTTTTGGCCATGACAGATCTGCCGAGGTGAGGATTCGCCAGTGCTTATTAATTATTTTCTTGACCTGATTTGAAGCCGGACTGTATGTCGTGACACAGGTCATGAGATCATCTTCTGGGATTCTCGGGTTGGTCTCCAGGAGGCTTTCACGGTTCTGGTTCCGTGCTCTTTTTTTGCACTTCTTAATCACTCTCTGTGGGTAATCTCTTGCTGATAGTTTTTTGCATAGATCGTTGGCTTGGTGTTGGTATTCTTCAATTTTACTGCAGTTCCTCCGTAAACGTAAGAACTGGCTGAATGGGAGATTCTCCCTCAGAGGTCGTGGGTGATGGCTGTTGAACGACAGCAAGCTGTTCTTAGCCGTTGGTTTAAAAAAGGTTTTTGTTTGTAGCATGCCATTGTCCACGTAAATGGTGATGTCCAGAAAATCCAGACTCTCTTTGCTTGAGGTGTATGTAAACTTCAGCCATCGGTCTTGTTCATTCAGCCATTTGTGAAACTGTGCCAGGCTGTCAGCACTTCCTTCCCAGATAAGGAGAACGTCATCTATGTAACGCTTCCAGAAACGAATTTGTCTCTGGAAGGGGTTACATGCATTGTTGACAAACGTCCCTTCAAAATCACTGACGTACAGTCCGGCCACACTCGGGGCGAATGTACTTCCCATCGAGGTGCCGTGTCGTTGTTTATACATGGTTGTGTCAAAAAGAAAATAGTTCTCTGTTAACGCCAGTCTACAACACTCCAAGATGAAATGCCTAGGTGTCTTGTAATTCCAATCCATATTGAATAGGATACTCTCCAAGGTGTCCAGAGTCTTTCCTTGCGGGAGACTTGTGTATAAACTTTCCACGTCCAATCCTACAAGGATCATGGAAGTCTCACAAAAGGTTACGGAGGTAAGATGGTTGAGTAAGTCTCTCGTATCCTTGAGGTACGTTGGAGTCTTTTGGGTTAGAGGTTTTAGGTATTCATCCACAAACTGGGATAGAGGTTCCAATACTGAACCAATACCGGACACTATGGGGCGTCCTGGAGGGGGGCTCCTTGCTTTATGTGTCTTCGGTAGAGAATAAAAATATGGTATTCTCGGGGTATCAGTATGTAAAAAATCAGCTTCTTTTTTAGAAAGCCAGTTGTGGGCCTCAGCTTCCTCAATCATCAGAGTTATGGTTTGTTGTAGCCTGGGTGTGGGATCCTCAGTTATTATTTCATAGAAGGTGTTGTCAGATAGCAGTTCCAGACATTGTTCTTGGTATCTCTTTTTTGTAAGTAGGACAATCCCTCCGCCTTTGTCCGCTGGTTTAATTACCAGATCATTATCATCTTTCAGTTCTTGAAGAGCAAGTTGTTCTCTCTTCGAGATGTTTTGAAATGGTTTTTTTGTCAGAGTTGGTAAGTCATCTAGATCATGCATTACCGCTTGTTCAAAGGTCTGTATTTCTATCGGTACCTGTGAATTCAGAGGGCAGTATCTGGACTTCTTCCTGAGTGTGGTGTCTCCATCATTAGTAGTTGTTCCTTGGTCTCCAAAAAAGGCTTTCAGTTTCAACTTCCGACAGAATTCAGATATCTCACATTTGGTTTTGAAAATATCCAGGTTCGGTGTGGGTACGAACCCGAGGCCTTTATTGAGTACTTTCACTTGATCTTGAGTGAGTATCTTTTCCGTTAAGTTTACAATCAGGTCGCTGTGCTCGGCCCTGCTTTGGCTTTGGTGACACTCCTGGTCTGTACTTGACGTGGTTGGTCGGACCAGGTCCCACCTCTGCCTCTTTGTCTCTGTGGGGCACGGCCTCCTCCTAAAAAAGGACGTTGGTTGAAGTTCGGTCCTAATTGTTGTTGTTGTTGATGGTTTATTGGGGGGCCTTGGAAGAAAGGAGGCATCCAATTCTGAAAGTGTGGATTATAAGGTTGGAAGGGCATCGGGGGGCCCATTTGGTAGTGTGACCACATGTTGTTACCTCTACGGTTGCCTCGTCTGTTGAAATTGCCTCTTCTCCTGTTGCTATATTGGTCATCCCCACCACTGTCGGACCCATCCACTGAAGAGCCGCTGTTGGTGCTGTGATTGGAAGCATTGTCGTTGCTTTTGAAATCTTTGCTACTATATGGATGTATTCGTTCAATGGAGAACCTCTTGAGCTCTTTCGAAAGTTTCTGGAGTTTTTGTTGCGTGAGGTATTCCTGGTTGTCGCTCATTTCTTTATTTATTTCATCCAGCTTTCGTTTGTAGATGCTTATATCTACCATGGTGTTTAGCTTAGTCTCGATTACTTGTATCTTGATCTGTAATTCGTCTGTTAATCTTGTCGCCGTTTTGATTATGAGTACCAGATAATCTCTGGTACATTTCCACGAGATTGATGACCAATCTTTCCTAAAGGCTAAATCTTTAAGGAAGATTCGTGGGCTATTTGTCACCCAAAGGCCTCTGGGTGCAGCATTGACGCGAAGATATTCAGTCATGATGATACCGTGAACAGCGGTTCTTATCTGTTCTTTTTTTAACTCTGTTAGTTCGTCCCATTCATCCTTGTTCACCAGGGTCTGAGTCAGATTAGCGTCCGCCAGGAGTTGGGGTCTGGCGAGTATCTCGTCTATTTCCTCTATGGAATAGCTTAGGCCAAAGTTAGACGCCATGGTAATCTTGGTCCTGCTATTCTAGAGTCCAAAGTTCTTATTGACACCTACAAGAGTAGTGTGTATGTGTAACTCCCACTGCTGTTCGCAGCTGACACGTAGCAATCAAAGATGGGGAGAAGGAAAATCCGTGATCCCACCAAGTTCCTTGGCTTTAGATACTTTTAATCATAAGGGGGGGAGGGGGAATCACTTGTCCTGTATAACCTGGGTACAGTTCTAACTAGAATGACCCTTGTTTAAAAGACCCTCATACACGTGCAATCATGGTGGTATGGGCGGTGTATCTTGATTCTCCGCCTTCGTTTACACGTCTGTGCAGAATCACGGGGTCAGTTGGTATGCACCCTCCACCCGGAGGAGAACACCCTAGGTTAAAACAGTAGTGATCAGTGATTGTTGGTGAGGTGACTGTGCTCTTCTTAAAAACAATCCAATCTTGCCGGGAATGAGGTAATTTTATTAACCGGGATTGAATTGACAATGGAGGATATAGTTGAATACGTGTAAGAGGAATTATTAGGATTCATACATATTCAATCCTCCTGTGTGCAAAAATGGTCGACATGTTTCAGCCTTTGTCGCCCAAAGGGTCGGTACGGCTTTCTTCAGGACCAGGTGAGTTTGGTGAAGGGAGTGGCTAAGGCCTACTCTCTATTGACGGTCAAAGTTGGACCTATGAGTGAAAAAAAGGGTAGTGTTGCTAGGGTGTGGGTCATTACAATTGATACAAAAAAAGGAAAATTAAATAGGTGTATTTTTACAAATTAAAAACTGCGCTATCAGACTCCCTGACTCTGGGGGACGAAAACCACCTACTCAGTACTGGCAGAACTAGTTATGTAATGGAACCTTGAATAGTTCATCGTTGGAAGGAAGGCATTAGTTTTTAAGTTCATGCTCCTCCCCTTCGGTACCTTTGGACATTAGTAAGTCAGTGGGATACGTAAAGATCCCTGTAAAGAAACTGTAAATTCCCTTCAGAATTTTGGGATATGCGGGAAGTTATTATTGAGGGAGAACGCTGTTATTATACTCCCCCAAAAGGAGGCGATAAAAAACCCCTTTGGACATTAGTAAATCAGTGGGATACGTAAAGATCCCTGTAAAGAAGCTGTAGTTTCCCTTCAGAGTTTTGGGATATGTGGGAGGTTATTATTGCTGAGAGAACACTGTTGTTGTACTACCCCAAGAGGAAGCGATAAAAAACCCCTTTAAAACACATACCTTCCGTTAGTTGTTCTAAACTTTTCTCAGGTACCCAGAGGCTTGAAGGAGGGGCTCCTGCAAACATATAGGAAGATTAAGCTCTTAAGGCCCCATGGATACTGATCTTTGTTAAGTTGCGCGAGCCTTCGTTCTGAAAGCGTCTTACCTTGTGGCTCCACTCGTAAGTCTGCAGCTTGTGCTGTCTCTGCCTCTCGCGGTCCCGGATGCGGCTGTAGCCTGCGATGCCGGGTTAAATGGTCGCGTTCCGCGTGGAGGTAGAGAAAAGACTATTACGAATAATAACCTCCCACATATCCCAAAACTCTGAAGGGAAACTACAGCTTCTTTACAGGGATCTTTACGTATCCCACTGATTTACTAATGTCCAAAGGGGTTTTTTATCGCCTCCTTTTGGGGGAGTATAATAACAGCGTTCTCCCTCAATAATAACTTCCCGCATATCCCAAAATTCTGAAGGGAATTTACAGTTTCTTTACAGGGATCTTTACGTATCCCACTGACTTACTAATGTCCAAAGGTACCGAAGGGGAGGAGCATGAACTTAAAAACTAATGCCTTCCTTCCAACGATGAACTATTCAAGGTTCCATTACATAACTAGTTCTGCCAGTACTGAGTAGGTGGTTTTCGTCCCCCAGAGTCAGGGAGTCTGATAGCGCAGTTTTTAATTTGTAAAAATACACCTATTTAATTTTCCTTTTTTTGTATCAATTGTAATGACCCACACCCTAGCAACACTACCCTTTTTTCACTCATAGGTCCAACTTTGACCGTCAATAGAGAGTAGGCCTTAGCCACTCCCTTCACCAAACTCACCTGGTCCTGAAGAAAGCCGTACCGACCCTTTGGGCGACAAAGGCTGAAACATGTCGACCATTTTTGCACACAGGAGGATTGAATATGTATGAATCCTAATAATTCCTCTTACACGTATTCAACTATATCCTCCATTGTCAATTCAATCCCGGTTAATAAAATTACCTCATTCCCGGCAAGATTGGATTGTTTTTAAGAAGAGCACAGTCACCTCACCAACAATCACTGATCACTACTGTTTTAACCTAGGGTGTTCTCCTCCGGGTGGAGGGTGCATACCAACTGACCCCGTGATTCTGCACAGACGTGTAAACGAAGGCGGAGAATCAAGATACACCGCCCATACCACCATGATTGCACGTGTATGAGGGTCTTTTAAACAAGGGTCATTCTAGTTAGAACTGTACCCAGGTTATACAGGACAAGTGATTCCCCCTCCCCCCCTTATGATTAAAAGTATCTAAAGCCAAGGAACTTGGTGGGATCACGGATTTTCCTTCTCCCCATCTTTGATTGCTACGTGTCAGCTGCGAACAGCAGTGGGAGTTACACATACACACTACTCTTGTAGGTGTCAATAAGAACTTTGGACTCTAGAATAGCAGGACCAAGATTACCATGGCGTCTAACTTTGGCCTAAGCTATTCCATAGAGGAAATAGACGAGATACTCGCCAGACCCCAACTCCTGGCGGACGCTAATCTGACTCAGACCCTGGTGAACAAGGATGAATGGGACGAACTAACAGAGTTAAAAAAAGAACAGATAAGAACCGCTGTTCACGGTATCATCATGACTGAATATCTTCGCGTCAATGCTGCACCCAGAGGCCTTTGGGTGACAAATAGCCCACGAATCTTCCTTAAAGATTTAGCCTTTAGGAAAGATTGGTCATCAATCTCGTGGAAATGTACCAGAGATTATCTGGTACTCATAATCAAAACGGCGACAAGATTAACAGACGAATTACAGATCAAGATACAAGTAATCGAGACTAAGCTAAACACCATGGTAGATATAAGCATCTACAAACGAAAGCTGGATGAAATAAATAAAGAAATGAGCGACAACCAGGAATACCTCACGCAACAAAAACTCCAGAAACTTTCGAAAGAGCTCAAGAGGTTCTCCATTGAACGAATACATCCATATAGTAGCAAAGATTTCAAAAGCAACGACAATGCTTCCAATCACAGCACCAACAGCGGCTCTTCAGTGGATGGGTCCGACAGTGGTGGGGATGACCAATATAGCAACAGGAGAAGAGGCAATTTCAACAGACGAGGCAACCGTAGAGGTAACAACATGTGGTCACACTACCAAATGGGCCCCCCGATGCCCTTCCAACCTTATAATCCACACTTTCAGAATTGGATGCCTCCTTTCTTCCAAGGCCCCCCAATAAACCATCAACAACAACAACAATTAGGACCGAACTTCAACCAACGTCCTTTTTTAGGAGGAGGCCGTGCCCCACAGAGACAAAGAGGCAGAGGTGGGACCTGGTCCGACCAACCACGTCAAGTACAGACCAGGAGTGTCACCAAAGCCAAAGCAGGGCCGAGCACAGCGACCTGATTGTAAACTTAACGGAAAAGATACTCACTCAAGATCAAGTGAAAGTACTCAATAAAGGCCTCGGGTTCGTACCCACACCGAACCTGGATATTTTCAAAACCAAATGTGAGATATCTGAATTCTGTCGGAAGTTGAAACTGAAAGCCTTTTTTGGAGACCAAGGAACAACTACTAATGATGGAGACACCACACTCAGGAAGAAGTCCAGATACTGCCCTCTGAATTCACAGGTACCGATAGAAATACAGACCTTTGAACAAGCGGTAATGCATGATCTTGATGACTTACCAACTCTGACAAAAAAACCATTTCAAAACATCTCGAAGAGAGAACAACTTGCTCTTCAAGAACTGAAAGATGATAATGATCTGGTAATTAAACCAGCGGACAAAGGCGGAGGGATTGTCCTACTTACAAAAAAGAGATACCAAGAACAATGTCTGGAACTGCTATCTGACAACACCTTCTATGAAATAATAACTGAGGATCCCACACCCAGGCTACAACAAACCATAACTCTGATGATTGAGGAAGCTGAGGCCCACAACTGGCTTTCTAAAAAAGAAGCTGATTTTTTACATACTGATACCCCGAGAATACCATATTTTTATTCTCTACCGAAGACACATAAAGCAAGGAGCCCCCCTCCAGGACGCCCCATAGTGTCCGGTATTGGTTCAGTATTGGAACCTCTATCCCAGTTTGTGGATGAATACCTAAAACCTCTAACCCAAAAGACTCCAACGTACCTCAAGGATACGAGAGACTTACTCAACCATCTTACCTCCGTAACCTTTTGTGAGACTTCCATGATCCTTGTAGGATTGGACGTGGAAAGTTTATACACAAGTCTCCTGCAAGGAAAGACTCTGGACACCTTGGAGAGTATCCTATTCAATATGGATTGGAATTACAAGACGCCTAGGCATTTCATCTTGGAGTGTTGTAGACTGGCGTTAACAGAGAACTATTTTCTTTTTGACACAACCATGTATAAACAACGACACGGCACCTCGATGGGAAGTACATTCGCCCCGAGTTTGGCCGGACTGTACGTCAGTGATTTTGAAGGGACATTTGTCAACAATGCATGTAACCCCTTCCAGAGACAAATTCGTTTCTGGAAGCGTTACATAGATGACGTTCTCCTTATCTGGGAAGGAAGTGCTGACAGCCTGGCACAGTTTCACAAATGGCTGAATGAACAAGACCGATGGCTGAAGTTTACATACACCTCAAGCAAAGAGAGTCTGGATTTTCTGGACATCACCATTTACGTGGACAATGGCATGCTACAAACAAAAACCTTTTTTAAACCAACGGCTAAGAACAGCTTGCTGTCGTTCAACAGCCATCACCCACGACCTCTGAGGGAGAATCTCCCATTCAGCCAGTTCTTACGTTTACGGAGGAACTGCAGTAAAATTGAAGAATACCAACACCAAGCCAACGATCTATGCAAAAAACTATCAGCAAGAGATTACCCACAGAGAGTGATTAAGAAGTGCAAAAAAAGAGCACGGAACCAGAACCGTGAAAGCCTCCTGGAGACCAACCCGAGAATCCCAGAAGATGATCTCATGACCTGTGTCACGACATACAGTCCGGCTTCAAATCAGGTCAAGAAAATAATTAATAAGCACTGGCGAATCCTCACCTCGGCAGATCTGTCATGGCCAAAACCACGATTCTCTAACAAACGGACACAGAACCTAAAGGACATCCTAGTACACACTAGACCACGACTGGAACAGAGAGTGAAACAAACACGACTCTGGGACCTCCCACCTGTCCAAGGACATTTTCCATGTGGGAATTGTTCAGTATGTCCCCTGACGACACCCACGAGGACGATCCAACTGTCACCAGATCTGAAATGGTACATGAAAACCCACACAAACTGCAATTCCAGTCACGTGATCTATATGATCACGTGCCCCTGCAATATGCAGTATATTGGAATGACATGCAGGAAGATACGGCAAAGAATCTGTGAGCATAGAAGCAATGTCAAATGTAAGAAGGCAACGACCAAGATGGCCAATCACTATTTGGAGAAAGGACACACTGTGGAAGACCTCCAATGGGTCATTTTAGAAACATTGACCACCAAAGATCACAATGCTGAGCGCATCCTGTTCGAGAAAGAACAGAGGTGGGTTCACCGTCTGAAAACAGACCAACGGGGATTGAACGACGGTGTCCCATGGCTGAGCCTCTACAAATGACTTATGCCTCTACAAAACTTTAACAAAGGATGGAGAACCTAATGAACGTTATCCAGGTGTCACTACAAATGGTTAACTACACCGATCTATGTATCAACCCAGAACACCACCCCCTCCCCCCCCCCTTTCTTTCACCATACCTTCCACACTACAAACAGTACCTCCATCTATTCTATTAACAGAATAAGAAGGTAATCGAAGTACTGGAATTAATGTTTTAAATAGACCCCAACACGGAAGTCTTTTTTCCACTAGTCGTCTCCTTTTTTTTTTTTTTTTTTTTTTTTTTTTCTTCACTAGTGACATTCACCCATTATTGTATATAATCAATAAACATAAACGATATTCCAAAGAAACACCATATTCTTGTGAATAAACATCGTATTGATGTTTACAGTAATTGACCAAATAATTCGTAATAGTCTTTTCTCTACCTCCACGCGGAACGCGACCATTTAACCCGGCATCGCAGGCTACAGCCGCATCCGGGACCGCGAGAGGCAGAGACAGCACAAGCTGCAGACTTACGAGTGGAGCCACAAGGTAAGACGCTTTCAGAACGAAGGCTCGCGCAACTTAACAAAGATCAGTATCCATGGGGCCTTAAGAGCTTAATCTTCCTATATGTTTGCAGGAGCCCCTCCTTCAAGCCTCTGGGTACCTGAGAAAAGTTTAGAACAACTAACGGAAGGTATGTGTTTTAAAGGGGTTTTTTATCGCTTCCTCTTGGGGTAGTACAACAACAGTGTTCTCTCAGCAATAATAACCTCCCACATATCCCAAAACTCTGAAGGGAAACTACAGCTTCTTTACAGGGATCTTTACGTATCCCACTGATTTACTAATGTCCAAAGGGGTTTTTTATCGCCTCCTTTTGGGGGAGTATAATAACAGCGTTCTCCCTCAATAATAACTTCCCGCATATCCCAAAATTCTGAAGGGAATTTACAGTTTCTTTACAGGGATCTTTACGTATCCCACTGACTTACTAATGTCCAAAGGTACCGAAGGGGAGGAGCATGAACTTAAAAACTAATGCCTTCCTTCCAACGATGAACTATTCAAGGTTCCATTACATAACTAGTTCTGCCAGTACTGAGTAGGTGGTTTTCGTCCCCCAGAGTCAGGGAGTCTGATAGCGCAGTTTTTAATTTGTAAAAATACACCTATTTAATTTTCCTTTTTTTGTATCAATTGTAATGACCCACACCCTAGCAACACTACCCTTTTTTTCACTCATAGGTCCAACTTTGACCGTCAATAGAGAGTAGGCCTTAGCCACTCCCTTCACCAAACTCACCTGGTCCTGAAGAAAGCCGTACCGACCCTTTGGGCGACAAAGGCTGAAACATGTCGACCATTTTTGCACACAGGAGGATTGAATATGTATGAATCCTAATAATTCCTCTTACACGTATTCAACTATATCCTCCATTGTCAATTCAATCCCGGTTAATAAAATTACCTCATTCCCGGCAAGATTGGATTGTTTTTAAGAAGAGCACAGTCACCTCACCAACAATCACTGATCACTACTGTTTTAACCTAGGGTGTTCTCCTCCGGGTGGAGGGTGCATACCAACTGACCCCGTGATTCTGCACAGACGTGTAAACGAAGGCGGAGAATCAAGATACACCGCCCATACCACCATGATTGCACGTGTATGAGGGTCTTTTAAACAAGGGTCATTCTAGTTAGAACTGTACCCAGGTTATACAGGACAAGTGATTCCCCCTCCCCCCCTTATGATTAAAAGTATCTAAAGCCAAGGAACTTGGTGGGATCACGGATTTTCCTTCTCCCCATCTTTGATTGCTACGTGTCAGCTGCGAACAGCAGTGGGAGTTACACATACACACTACTCTTGTAGGTGTCAATAAGAACTTTGGACTCTAGAATAGCAGGACCAAGATTACCATGGCGTCTAACTTTGGCCTAAGCTATTCCATAGAGGAAATAGACGAGATACTCGCCAGACCCCAACTCCTGGCGGACGCTAATCTGACTCAGACCCTGGTGAACAAGGATGAATGGGACGAACTAACAGAGTTAAAAAAAGAACAGATAAGAACCGCTGTTCACGGTATCATCATGACTGAATATCTTCGCGTCAATGCTGCACCCAGAGGCCTTTGGGTGACAAATAGCCCACGAATCTTCCTTAAAGATTTAGCCTTTAGGAAAGATTGGTCATCAATCTCGTGGAAATGTACCAGAGATTATCTGGTACTCATAATCAAAACGGCGACAAGATTAACAGACGAATTACAGATCAAGATACAAGTAATCGAGACTAAGCTAAACACCATGGTAGATATAAGCATCTACAAACGAAAGCTGGATGAAATAAATAAAGAAATGAGCGACAACCAGGAATACCTCACGCAACAAAAACTCCAGAAACTTTCGAAAGAGCTCAAGAGGTTCTCCATTGAACGAATACATCCATATAGTAGCAAAGATTTCAAAAGCAACGACAATGCTTCCAATCACAGCACCAACAGCGGCTCTTCAGTGGATGGGTCCGACAGTGGTGGGGATGACCAATATAGCAACAGGAGAAGAGGCAATTTCAACAGACGAGGCAACCGTAGAGGTAACAACATGTGGTCACACTACCAAATGGGCCCCCCGATGCCCTTCCAACCTTATAATCCACACTTTCAGAATTGGATGCCTCCTTTCTTCCAAGGCCCCCCAATAAACCATCAACAACAACAACAATTAGGACCGAACTTCAACCAACGTCCTTTTTTAGGAGGAGGCCGTGCCCCACAGAGACAAAGAGGCAGAGGTGTGACCTGGTCCGACCAACCACGTCAAGTACAGACCAGGAGTGTCACCAAAGCCAAAGCAGGGCCGAGAACAGCGACCTGATTGTAAACTTAACGGAAAAGATACTCACTCAAGATCAAGTGAAAGTACTCAATAAAGGCCTCGGGTTCGTACCCACACCGAACCTGGATATTTTCAAAACCAAATGTGAGATATCTGAATTCTGTCGGAAGTTGAAACTGAAAGCCTTTTTTGGAGACCAAGGAACAACTACTAATGATGGAGACACCACACTCAGGAAGAAGTCCAGATACTGCCCTCTGAATTCACAGGTACCGATAGAAATACAGACCTTTGAACAAGCGGTAATGCATGATCTTGATGACTTACCAACTCTGACAAAAAAACCATTTCAAAACATCTCGAAGAGAGAACAACTTGCTCTTCAAGAACTGAAAGATGATAATGATCTGGTAATTAAACCAGCGGACAAAGGCGGAGGGATTGTCCTACTTACAAAAAAGAGATACCAAGAACAATGTCTGGAACTGCTATCTGACAACACCTTCTATGAAATAATAACTGAGGATCCCACACCCAGGCTACAACAAACCATAACTCTGATGATTGAGGAAGCTGAGGCCCACAACTGGCTTTCTAAAAAAGAAGCTGATTTTTTACATACTGATACCCCGAGAATACCATATTTTTATTCTCTACCGAAGACACATAAAGCAAGGAGCCCCCCTCCAGGACGCCCCATAGTGTCCGGTATTGGTTCAGTATTGGAACCTCTATCCCAGTTTGTGGATGAATACCTAAAACCTCTAACCCAAAAGACTCCAACGTACCTCAAGGATACGAGAGACTTACTCAACCATCTTACCTCCGTAACCTTTTGTGAGACTTCCATGATCCTTGTAGGATTGGACGTGGAAAGTTTATACACAAGTCTCCCGCAAGGAAAGACTCTGGACACCTTGGAGAGTATCCTATTCAATATGGATTGGAATTACAAGACGCCTAGGCATTTCATCTTGGAGTGTTGTAGACTGGCGTTAACAGAGAACTATTTTCTTTTTGACACAACCATGTATAAACAACGACACGGCACCTCGATGGGAAGTACATTCGCCCCGAGTGTGGCCGGACTGTACGTCAGTGATTTTGAAGGGACATTTGTCAACAATGCATGTAACCCCTTCCAGAGACAAATTCGTTTCTGGAAGCGTTACATAGATGACGTTCTCCTTATCTGGGAAGGAAGTGCTGACAGCCTGGCACAGTTTCACAAATGGCTGAATGAACAAGACCGATGGCTGAAGTTTACATACACCTCAAGCAAAGAGAGTCTGGATTTTCTGGACATCACCATTTACGTGGACAATGGCATGCTACAAACAAAAACCTTTTTTAAACCAACGGCTAAGAACAGCTTGCTGTCGTTCAACAGCCATCACCCACGACCTCTGAGGGAGAATCTCCCATTCAGCCAGTTCTTACGTTTACGGAGGAACTGCAGTAAAATTGAAGAATACCAACACCAAGCCAACGATCTATGCAAAAAACTATCAGCAAGAGATTACCCACAGAGAGTGATTAAGAAGTGCAAAAAAAGAGCACGGAACCAGAACCGTGAAAGCCTCCTGGAGACCAACCCGAGAATCCCAGAAGATGATCTCATGACCTGTGTCACGACATACAGTCCGGCTTCAAATCAGGTCAAGAAAATAATTAATAAGCACTGGCGAATCCTCACCTCGGCAGATCTGTCATGGCCAAAACCACGATTCTCTAACAAACGGACACAGAACCTAAAGGACATCCTAGTACACACTAGACCACGACTGGAACAGAGAGTGAAACAAACACGACTCTGGGACCTCCCACCTGTCCAAGGACATTTTCCATGTGGGAATTGTTCAGTATGTCCCCTGACGACACCCACGAGGACGATCCAACTGTCACCAGATCTGAAATGGTACATGAAAACCCACACAAACTGCAATTCCAGTCACGTGATCTATATGATCACGTGCCCCTGCAATATGCAGTATATTGGAATGACATGCAGGAAGATACGGCAAAGAATCTGTGAGCATAGAAGCAATGTCAAATGTAAGAAGGCAACGACCAAGATGGCCAATCACTATTTGGAGAAAGGACACACTGTGGAAGACCTCCAATGGGTCATTTTAGAAACATTGACCACCAAAGATCACAATGCTGAGCGCATCCTGTTCGAGAAAGAACAGAGGTGGGTTCACCGTCTGAAAACAGACCAACGGGGATTGAACGACGGTGTCCCATGGCTGAGCCTCTACAAATGACTTATGCCTCTACAAAACTTTAACAAAGGATGGAGAACCTAATGAACGTTATCCAGGTGTCACTACAAATGGTTAACTACACCGATCTATGTATCAACCCAGAACACCACCCCCTCCCCCCCCCCCTTTCTTTCACCATACCTTCCACACTACAAACAGTACCTCCATCTATTCTATTAACAGAATAAGAAGGTAATCGAAGTACTGGAATTAATGTTTTAAATAGACCCCAACACGGAAGTCTTTTTTCCACTAGTCGTCTCCTTTTTTTTTTTTTTTTTTTTTTTTTCACTAGTGACATTCACCCATTATTGTATATAATCAATAAACATAAACGATATTCCAAAGAAACACCATATTCTTGTGAATAAACATCGTATTGATGTTTACAGTAATTGACCAAATAATTCGTAATAGTCTTTTCTCTACCTCCACGCGGAACGCGACCATTTAACCCGGCATCGCAGGCTACAGCCGCATCCGGGACCGCGAGAGGCAGAGACAGCACAAGCTGCAGACTTACGAGTGGAGCCACAAGGTAAGACGCTTTCAGAACGAAGGCTCGCGCAACTTAACAAAGATCAGTATCCATGGGGCCTTAAGAGCTTAATCTTCCTATATGTTTGCAGGAGCCCCTCCTTCAAGCCTCTGGGTACCTGAGAAAAGTTTAGAACAACTAACGGAAGGTATGTGTTTTAAAGGGGTTTTTTATCGCTTCCTCTTGGGGTAGTACAACAACAGTGTTCTCTCAGCAATAATAACCTCCCACATATCCCAAAACTCTGAAGGGAAACTACAGCTTCTTTACAGGGATCTTTACGTATCCCACTGATTTACTAATGTCCAAAGGGGTTTTTTATCGCCTCCTTTTGGGGGAGTATAATAACAGCGTTCTCCCTCAATAATAACTTCCCGCATATCCCAAAATTCTGAAGGGAATTTACAGTTTCTTTACAGGGATCTTTACGTATCCCACTGACTTACTAATGTCCAAAGGTACCGAAGGGGAGGAGCATGAACTTAAAAACTAATGCCTTCCTTCCAACGATGAACTATTCAAGGTTCCATTACATAACTAGTTCTGCCAGTACTGAGTAGGTGGTTTTCGTCCCCCAGAGTCAGGGAGTCTGATAGCGCAGTTTTTAATTTGTAAAAATACACCTATTTAATTTTCCTTTTTTTGTATCAATTGTAATGACCCACACCCTAGCAACACTACCCTTTTTTTCACTCATAGGTCCAACTTTGACCGTCAATAGAGAGTAGGCCTTAGCCACTCCCTTCACCAAACTCACCTGGTCCTGAAGAAAGCCGTACCGACCCTTTGGGCGACAAAGGCTGAAACATGTCGACCATTTTTGCACACAGGAGGATTGAATATGTATGAATCCTAATAATTCCTCTTACACGTATTCAACTATATCCTCCATTGTCAATTCAATCCCGGTTAATAAAATTACCTCATTCCCGGCAAGATTGGATTGTTTTTAAGAAGAGCACAGTCACCTCACCAACAATCACTGATCACTACTGTTTTAACCTAGGGTGTTCTCCTCCGGGTGGAGGGTGCATACCAACTGACCCCGTGATTCTGCACAGACGTGTAAACGAAGGCGGAGAATCAAGATACACCGCCCATACCACCATGATTGCACGTGTATGAGGGTCTTTTAAACAAGGGTCATTCTAGTTAGAACTGTACCCAGGTTATACAGGACAAGTGATTCCCCCTCCCCCCCTTATGCTTAAAGGTATATTAGAATAGCCAGTATTTCTAGTGAACCAAAATATTTAATTGAATACCACTTATGTTATTTTCTCCTAAGTTGCAGGAATTCTCCTCTAACTCAGATTGTGCACCCTTCATAACGACAATACTGTCAATATAGAAGAGAGGCTTCTACTCCTGCTCCAGCTGGTAGGGTAAAGATTAACTTAAGAATTGATAGAGTATAATATAACTACACAATAGGACGTTGTGTTTATGGTTATTTCCTATCTGTTTATTAGGCACCCACTCAGCAGTCGGGAACACCAAGACAGAAGATTCCTAAGAGCAGCACATGGGTGTTAGCCGAAGAAGGAGTGTCTCTTCTCTTTTCTCATTCCCCTTTCCCCCCCTGCTGGTGACGTTGCTCTGTGAGAAGTGCGGCAGCACCGGTGGGAGGGCATAGGGATCAGCTTCGGTTCTGCATCTGC
Source organism: Lissotriton vulgaris (assembly GCF_964263255.1). Taxonomy (NCBI): domain Eukaryota; kingdom Metazoa; phylum Chordata; class Amphibia; order Caudata; family Salamandridae; genus Lissotriton; species Lissotriton vulgaris. The sequence goes on from NC_141695.1 coordinate 1,313,459,202, forward strand.
GAAGTTTCTGGGTCCTGACAGTTTGAAGTGCCCACGAAGTTGCTTCGCCTGAGCAGAATGGCTGAAGGATTTAATTTAAAGGCATTAGGGGAGATGTTAGTAGGAATTGAGAGAGAGATTGAGGCAGTCAGGGAAGAACATAAAAATGTAAAACAAGAGGTAATAGCTTCACGACAGGAAACCATGTTATTATCACAAAAAGTAGATGGGTTGGCCATGGGAGATCCAGTTTCCAGTTCTTCCACTTCAGTTAAAACTTTGCCAGAGACTGACCCCAGAAACGTTGCACAGGTGATTCATTCTGTATCCCCATTAATACCTCTAGTGGCTCCAGAAAGGTTTCAAGGAGATCCGAAGAAGGCCCAATTATTTTTGATGCAGTGTTCATTGCATTTTATGTGTCGCCCCACCTTGTTCCCAGATGCACAGTCCCGAGTGGTGTTTGTTTTTTCCTATTTGGGGGGAGATGCTGCCAATTGGGCAATGCCATTGGAATCCCAAGATGACCCTTTCCTTTATGATTTTGATTGATTTAAAACAGAATTTCTCAGAATTTTTGACAGGAGAAAGATATCCCAGGCTACCGATAATGAACTATTAGAACTTCGTCAAGGTTCAAAAGATCTAATCTCTTACTTAACTCAATTCAACAGACTGGTTATTGAAACAAATTTACCAGGAGAAAAGAGAGCTGCTCTCTTTTATCGTGGACTACGAGATGAGATTAAAGATATCTTGGCACAAATCCCTAATCGTCCAACTGAGCTCTCAGCTTTAGAGGATTTAGTTTTAGAACTTGACTTTCGTTGCTCAGAACGGAAAGGTGAAAAGAAAAAAGATTTTGAGATGAGTTTCCTCGTTTTGATAGGATTAGATCAGAAGGAGGCAAATTTTCCGGATCCAATACCGATGTAGAACCAATGCAGATTGGAGCAGTCCGTGCCCCTTTGAGTAAAGAAGAAAAAGAACAGCGGAGATTGAAGAAGTTGTGTTTATATTGAGGGGATTCAGGACATTTTGTGAAAGAATGTCCAAAACGACTCAAGACACCGATTAAGGGAAACGCTTTAAACCATCAGTAGAAGGGGTCGCTCTGATGGTGAAAGAAGACAAGATGATCCCAGATTCCCACTTGATCATTAATACTCTACAGACTTTGGCTCCTTATTTGATTCTGCATATGACTCTTCAGTTTCAAAAGCAAACCATCCCAGGAGTTGCCATAATGTTAGATTCAGGAGATACCGGTAACTTCTGGGACATTAAATATGCACAACAAATTGGAATCCAAGCTATCCCAAAAGAAAGAAGTAAACCAGTCAGAGCGGTTGATGGCACTAATTTGTCTTCAGGCCAGATCACTAGCCACACAGAGCCTTTGGAACTGATTCAGGCTGATGGTCATAGAGAAATTTTGCAATTTAAGCTTATCGATGCACCCCAATTCCATCTTATTTTGGGATTGCCGTGGTTATCGATTCATAATCCTACCATTGATTGGGAGATTGGAATGGTTAAAATGCAATCAACCTTTTGTTCAGAACATTGTTATCGCTCTCCTGACGAAGTCTCAGAACCATCTCAAGACTCATTATTATCGTTTGGAGGACAGTCCATTGGATTAATTAACTCAGTAGACATTCCAGAGGAATATCAAGATTTTGAAGAAGTTTTTAGTGAACGAGAAGCTGAACTTTTGCCACCACATTGTCCTTACGACTGCGCCATAGATTTGGAGCCTGGAGCGGTACTTCCATGTAGCAGGATCTACGCTCTCACTGAAGCTGAAAATCAACATCTTAAAGAATACTTGGATCGTTATTTGGCAAACAGCTTTATAAGGCCTTCCCAATCGTCAGTTTCATCACCATTGTTTTTCATTCCAAAAGAAAGAAGGAACTTTAAGAGCATGCATCGACTACCGTGCTTTGAACCGAATTACAGTCAAAAATCGTTATCCTCTTCCCTTGATTTCTATTTTGCTTGATGAAATTAAGGAGGCCTGAATTTTTACCAAACTATACTTGCGGGGGCCTATCACTTGGTTCGCATGCAGGAAGGTCACAAGTGGAAAACGGCCTTCAGGACAAAATTTGGGCTGTTTGAATATAGAGTGATGCCCTTTGGCCTATGCAATGCTCCTGCCGTATTCCAACATTTTATCAATGATGTAATGGGAGATTTGATTGATGAAATTGCAGTCATTTATTTGGATGACATCTTGATCTATTCAAAGGACCCTCAGGATCACATTGGGCATGTCAGAACAGTGCTAGAACGCCTTCGGACTCACAGCCTTTATGTGAAACTTGAGAAATGTGTTTTCATTTCTTCAAGAGTAGAATTCTTGGAATTCATATTATCCTCACAGGGTATCACTATGGGTCCTGGAAAGGTGCAAGCAGTGGAGAGTTGGCCATCCCAAAAAGACGTAAAAGAGATTCAGAGATTCCTGGGATTTGCACATTTTTATCAACGTTTCATTCAATAATTTTTGCAATTGATTGTTCCTATCACTCTCTTACTAAAGAAAGGAGTGAAGTTCCAATGGACAGCAGAGGCAGAACAAGCATTTCTTTGTTTAAAGAAAAGTTTTATTTCAGCTCTCATCTTGTTACATGCCGATCCTACTGAACCCTTCTTTATAGAAGCCGCTGCCTCCGATCAAGCCATTGGGGGGGTCCTTTCCCAGCGACATTGAAATACAGGACAATTACATCCAGTGGCTTATCGTTATTGGAAATTAAGTCCAGCTGAGATCAATTACACTATAGCTGAAAAAGAACTCTTGGCTGTAAAAGACGCTTTCAAAGATTGGAGACATTATGTATTAGGGGCCAAACACACTGTTACAGTATTCTCTGATCATAAAAATCTCCAATTTTTGAAGACTGCAAAGGCCCTAACTCCAAGACAACTGCGCTGGCCGTTGTAATTCGCTGACTTTGATTTCGTCATCACGTATTGACCTGAAAACAAAAATGGAAAATGAGCATCCAGTAGAACCACAACCAATCATTCCAGAATTCAAGATCATTTGTACCATTTTGTTGAATAATTTCCAAGAAGAAGTTCGCAGTTGTTTAACCTTAGAAGAGGTGACGCACGTGGCTTCTCAAGAAACCGAAAGGACATTACAAAATACATTACCCTATTACAAAGAAGAGTTATATTTACCTACTAAAGATTTACAAGAAAAAGCGCTTCAAGCTTGTCATGACCAACCTTTAGCTGGGTATAAAGGGATATCTAAAACACTAGATTTGGTCCAACGCTATTTTTGATGGCCTGGGTTATCCTCTCATGTTAAACAGTATGTCCAGACCGGTGAATTATGTGCCTGAAGTAAACCCAGTTATCAGGCCCCACAGGGAGAGTTACAACCTTTACCGACTACACCCAATCCCTGGCATACAGTGTCAATGGATTTAATTGTAGATTTACCCTTGAATCAGGGATACAATACCATGTTGGTTTTTGTAGACACTTTCACAAAAATTAGCCATTTTGTTCCATTGACTAGTGTACCCTCCACAAAAGAATTGGCCAAATTATTCAGTGAACACATAGTTAGAACACATGGAATTCCCAAGGTGATAGTGTCAGATCGGGGTTCTCAGTTTGTGTCCCATTTTTGGAAGGCTTTCTTACATGGGTTGGGAGCAGAGACTAGGTATTCCACCAGTTATCATCCTGAGACTGATGGCCAGATGGAGAGAATTAACCAACAGTTGGAGCAGTATCTTCGTTTGTTCCTCATCGATCAGGGTGGAGATTGGTCTCAAATGTTGTGGATGGCTGAATTTGCATTTAACAATGCCAAGAGCGTGTCCATTGGCTACTCACCTTTTTATCTGAATTATAGTCGCCACCCTAATCCTTTTCACACTCAGGAAGAATTAAGGCTACCGGCAGTGGGGAACTTAATAAAAGATTTGACCCTTTTTCATAAATCTGCAGAATCCAATTTGGCTAAAGCGAAAATGAACTATAAAAGATGTGCAGATAGACATCGCAAACCTGCACCAGAGTACCATGTGAGAGATCAGGTCTGGTTATCTTCCCGAAATGTGCATTTGAAGGGTAACCGAAAATGTCAACCCCGCTTTGAAGGTCCTTATGTAATTGAACAAGTTTTAGGGCCAGTCACAGTGAAACTAAAATTACCTCCCAAGTTAAGTATCCATCCTGTCTTTCATGTTTCTCTTTAAAAGAAGGCTGCACCACATGTGACAATCTCTAAACCCCCAGAACCCCTTGAGGTCGATGGGCACCCAGAGTATGTAGTGAAGGGGATCCTAGATCCAAAACTCACTAAAGGAAATCTTTTTTATTTGATTGTTTGGAGAGGTTATGGTCCTGAAGATAGATCATGGGAACCAGCAGAGAATGTTCATGCCCCCCAATTAAAAAGACGATTTCATTCACAGCACCCTTTTAAGCCAGGACCAATAAATCAGTCTTTGAGAGGGGGTACTGTTAGGAAATACATGATCGCCACAGTCATGAATTCGTACTCATGTTGTCCCTCAAAGAACACCAGAGTCATTGTAAAACCTTGCCTGGTTAATTTGTGGTATGACTTGCAATAGGCATTAGACACTACAATATGGCTGCTGTATGAACCGCGGTTATTTCCTGGTTTAGAAACACCTGTCTGGTCTAGTGTTCAAGGGAAGTGCGCGCGATTCCAATTGTGCACTTCAACTGAAGTCCGTGAAGAGAACGGATTTTTGAAGAGTGAGTCTTGCTTTATATTCCAGTGAGGTGACTCTGGCCTCAACCGTCAGCTTTGAAGACCCTGAGTCCTCAGGCCAGACCACGAAATTCTCAGCTACCGCTTAGCCACTGGTATCGCTTGTTCGGCGCTTCATTCTCCGAGGTCAAGCGGCGCCAGTGAGAGAGTGTTTCCTTCGAGAACAGCGACCCTTCATCCTCAAGTGTTTGAATTCCAGTCAACGATTTCTCAGCCAAGTAAGACTCCTCCAATTATGCAGCGCTTGCACAAGAAATTCCATAAGCCAGTTAGCGGAGTACTATCTACCTGTCCATAGGGTAGTTCGGCTGAACCAATTGTATTTTACCTTTCCTTACCTTCCTCTTTAACCTCCTAGTACCTTTTTGTGCGCACCCTCACAAAAGATAGTCAAGCACTGGCAAGGACAAAGACTTTCATTAGGACATTACGATCCCATATGGACAAAAAGTGTCAAAAGGAAATATACACTGCAATACAATTTGAGATAGAAGGTATATTAGATAGCCAGTATTTCTAGTGAACCAAAATATTTAATTGAATACCACTTATGTTATTTTCTCGTAAGTTGCAGGAATTCTCCTCTAACTCAGATTGTGCACCCTTCATAATGACAAGACTGTCAATATAGAAGAGAGGCTTATACTCTTGCTACAGCTGGTAGGGTGAAGGTTAACTTAAGAATTGATAGAGTATAATATAACTAGACAATAGGACGTTCTGTTTATGTTTATTTCCTATCTGTGTATTAGGCACCCACTCAGCAGTCAGGAATACCAAGACAGAAGATTCCTAAGAACAGCACCAGGGTGTTAGCAAGCAGAAGTGTCTCTTCTCTTTTCTCCCATTCCCCTTTTCCCCTCTGCTGGTGACGTTGCTCTGTGAAAGCACAGTGGCAGCAGTGGGCGGGCATAGGGATCAGCTTCCGTTCTGCTTCTGCGAAGTTTCTGGGTCCTGACAGCTGTAAATATAGGACTCTCAGTGTACCCTTGAGGAATTCTACAAAATCTGTACGGTCTATTATTCAAAGTAAAACCGAACAAATATCGGCTATCAAGAGGAATAGGAATCGAGAAGAAAGCATTCTTCAGATCTATTACAGAAAAGGTGGTTGCTGATGGAAAAACTAAGGTAAGCAGTGTTGTTATGTCAGAAACCACGGGATATTGTGGTACTACAATCTTGTTAACTTCTCTCAAATCAATGAAAAATCTGTAAATCCTAGTGTCAGTGTCTTTTTCCAAAATAGGAAGAATAGGACTTTTGCAAATGTTTTAGGGAACTTCTTCCACAACCCCCACTTCAATTAAATCATTGACAATGCGTACAAGTACTTCATGGTCTTCTTGAGAAATTCTGTATTGAGGCAATCGAGGCAGTGAAGCACCCTTCCTGACACTAATATGTACTGGTGGAATAACCATTTGCCCTACATCAGTGTTTGAAGAAGCCCACAAAGTACTAGGCAGTGAAGCTAATGCAATGTCCTCTTTAACAAGACAGGATCTCTCAATCACGGGGTAGTTGTCATTCAAAATAACACAAACTCCTTCTGGAGAACAGCGCATCATAGCTCTGAAATATCTGAGCATATCAAGACCCACAATATTGTCCGGTGTGTTCAGAGAAAGCAAAAATGGACATGGAGCAGAAAATTTGTCAACATGAAATGCAAGTGGTTGTGACAGCGGGCTAAGGGAAGGTGTTCCATCAAAATCTATCGATGTAATGGTTAAGCCAGACAGGGGAGCCCTTGGAACCAATTGTTTAGACAAGGTGCTATGAGTAGCTCCTGCATCAACCAGAAACTTATCAGTAGAACCCAAAACATGCGCTGTAACAAAGGGACCCTTCTGATCTACTGGAACTTCAACTGATTCCTTACCCATTCCTAGGCAATCCCACGCATAAGCAGAATCTTAAAAATCACACGGCACATAATCGGACATTTGATATTGATTTCGTGTATCACAAGTGTTACACCCATCCTGTCCACGTGTATTAGCATCAAACCTAGCACAATCACCCATGCTTCCTCTAGGCCCCGAATATCCTGAGCGATTTCTCGTTAGTCCCCGTCCACGTCCACCCTTCCGTAGTGTATGAAGTAGCACACTGAACAGAAGGAGCATGGCCCTTTTATACCCACACAGGGGCTCAAAAGAAGGTGGTACAAGTACAGAAGAGAAGGGTTACATACATAAAAGGTCATACAGAAATGCACAGTCAACAGTAGGATGGAGCTAGCAGTTTGCTGACTCCGGTAAGAATAACCTGACATTTACAGACTAGAACAGGTGTATGGACAGTCACAGTCTCCTCTGCGCATGTGCAGAGTAGCAGAGCGTAAATATAGTCTGTCTATAAGCAGAGTGCAAGAGCAAACGACAGCAAGGTAGGACAGAGCACATGGTGAGCACATGGCAGACAAGATGGCTGCCGAATACAAGATGGCTTCAGCTAAATGCTAACCCCAATCACTGCCAAATTACAACAGATATGTCCTAATATCCCTCCATAATGCACTCCATATATAATAGTTTTGGAAAATGTTCCTCTACTCCAACAAGGTCAACCTGAATCTCACGTATCCCTTGTAAATAAGGTCTTTTTTTGGCTGTAAAGAAACTAAAACTGGTCCTGTGATCTATCCAGGGAAATAATCTCTACAAGAAGAGTTAACTGTGTGGGACTGGCACTAACATCCTCACCAGTGGACTGTATAATAGTGAACTTTAGGAACCCGTGTTTTGTTAAAAGTCTTCTCCAAAACCTTGCAAATCTTTTTACAATGGTGAAGGTATTAGAGCACAGCCTCTCGGCTTCTTTTATAAACCAACAGCCCTTACATTGACAGGTCACGTAAACAGTTTATGGCAACCTGATACTAAAAGAGATAAGATCACAGTCCAGAGACATGCAAATTGTCTCTCTCTCTCTAATAGATTTGAAGTTCTGTCAGAATTAAATACACAAGACTGACAATCACTGGACTCAGAGGGTAAAGAAACTTCACAAGAGGATTCTACTTCCCCATTGGCGTTATTTCATTCTGCAATCAATACACAACAAGAGGGTCTTAGTATTGCCTTATGGAACATTGCAGGTCTCCGATCTAAGGTCGATATTCCGGATTGGAGAACCTTGCTTGACCAATATCATATTGTTTGTTGCCAAGAGACTTGGACAGTGGACCCTATTTAAATTGATGGCTTTACCTCTTATTATATTTCAGCTGCCCCATCTAAAGCGGGCCGAGCAAAAGGGGGGGCTAGTTACCTTTATATCAGTGGTATAAACCCATATTTTAATTTCAATATTATCAACTGCTTTTAGTTATTACATCAAAGTCATTTAATTGGCTTTTAATTAATTATTATAATAATATTTTTGATTTAACTGTGACAAATATTGTAGATGAGCTGGAGGATCCCATAACTGATGTCCAGAAAAAGCATAGAATGGATCTGCAAATATTTTGAGTGTGGGTTTTTTATATAGGAACATGTGACCCCAGGGTCCGAGAATCATGTGGCATTTTTGATTAGAGGGACCAGCCTGTGAACCATCTTAAACACACGACCTATGGGGATTCATTAAATAGAGTTATTTCGGCTAAGGACCTGAAATTTGCACAAGATATGGATGCGGTTATTTCCCCCTCAATCCCAACATATGTAGGCCCCTTTTCATCTTCGATCATAGATCACATTTTAATTAGTAAAGATTTAGTGCAATTTTTTAAGAGCTATGTAGTTAGGGCAAGTTTTATGAGTGACCATAACCCCATTGTTTTAACTCTAAATCTGTCTGTGATGAAAGAAAAGGATACAAAATAAAGCATATGGCTGTATATAATCGAAAAAAGGGTATCAATATCAAATGGGAAAAGGTGAATAAGTCGGCATTCCTCAAAGATCTTATGACAAATAATCAGTCAGACGTGGACACAGTACTTTCAGATACCACCCCCCGAGAGGACCTTATAATGGCCTTCTCAAATCTAAACGGCCTTATGGGTGAAAAATTAACCAAATGCAGCAGAAAAGTCAGTGAACACCCTAGGTGGTTCAATAAGATCTGCTCTGAAGCCCATAAGGCATTACAGGCAGCATCAAAAAAGAACCCGAGGAATTAGGATGAAATACTAAAAGTAAGGAAAGATTATAGAAAGGCAATTGGTGGAAGAAAACGGTACCTGAAGAATAAGGCCAGGGAAGATCTAAAAGCAGCATCAGCTGTAAAAGATTCTCATGCTTTTTGGAAGTTGGTTAACTCAGTCTCTATGACTAGTGATGAGACACCTAAAATTGATACTATAGTCCCAGCTGAAGCCTGGGTTACCCATTTCTCAAAAATGTTCTTCCAGAGCAAAGGATAGTAAAGCAACCTTTGCCTATAGAATCTACCTTTGATAAGTGTATAGCCCAGGCCTTAAGTAATTCAATAGAGGTGAGTGAGGTACTTTAAGCTACAGAACAAAGATAAACGGAGAAAGCTCCAGGTCCAGACAGAGTTCCTGTGGACCTATATAAGTACCTACCAGATTTCTGGGCACCCCTGATCGCAAATTTTTTAAAAGCAGCAATAGTAGGGCCACTAGTTAAGACCTGACAGGAAGCAATTATAGTGCCAGTTTTAAAAAAGGGGACACAACCCAACCCTTTGCTATCCCCCAATTTTACTGCTCGATAGCTCAGTTAAAATATTGGGCATTTTTTGCGAAACTAGAATCTTGGGCTCAGGAACATAAGGTGCTTTAAATTGACCAATTTTGGATTCCAACAAGGACAAGGAACCGTGCAGGAATCTCTTAATCTGGTATTAATTGTCCGAAAGTATACTAAGCGTACATAAGGGGGTGATGATGGACGGAGCATCTGAACCAATCAAACACTCACACCCAGTCAACAGATCTGGGTTTAATCCATCACCGTTCTTTAGCCCGCTCTGCCACCCCAGCTCAGACATGGCCATATGCAAATCAATCTGACCCTGTGCCTCATGGGAACAGTCCAGCCCAAACTGCCAAGCCATGCCTTCCCTGGACCGGAAACAAGCTTCCTAGGACCGGTTTCTGGCATTTCAGCCATCTTCTGCCAGGCTTGCTTGAATCCAGTGGCAAAGTGAGCAAGGACTCACGTCTGAGCATACCCTGCCAACTTATGATGTACAAAGCGGTACAAAAGGGGGTGGTGATAGACGGAGCATCTGAAGCAATCAAAAACACTCACACCCAGTCAACAGATCTGGGTTTAACCCATCACCGTTCTTTAGCCCACTCTGCCACCCCAGTTCAGACATGGCCACATGAAAATCAGTCTGACCCTGTGCCTCATGGGAACAGTCCTATGGAGCCACTGGCCCTCATGCTTTATGTGGGACAAACAATTTTGAGGACTTTAGATTAATGGCCCACCCCTTTATACCTCGCTTCATGCAGATTACCTCCTAACCTAACTGCCCGTTGAGTTCACAGATATGGAGGGGGTTTTTAGGGTGCAGAGGAATTTGGGCACCACTCCAATCTCTGTGTGAGATGGGAGAAATCCAATGCAGTTCAGTTCATAGTCTTTATTTTGATCACACAGATCATAAAAGACATTTACAATATTTTATTAAAATATCACAGTAAAAAAGGTTTGATAAAAGTTGGACATTTACTTTAGGCTCAACACTTATCATTATACAAATAGCGTAAAAAGTGGAGTTAATATGGGATCATGAAAGGTTTAACAATTATCAATAGAATGACAACACATAAAACCACTAAAAGAAGTTGAAGAAGTATAAGAAACTGATACACCTTCAATTGGACTGGGGGAAAGGTACATGTGCAAATCTGTGTGACCACGGCTATATAAAACATGGGTTCCTATACAAGATTGAGAAACTGTTTATACACCAATGCACCAATTAGCCTATTCATAATATTGGTCCTATATTGGCCAATTGGTTGTCAAGGCCTGTTGTAACTTAACCAACATCTTTTTACTGTGAACTACTACTTTAGGTTGGCTCCAGCGTCTTTAGCAGTTTGGTGTGAATTCACCACATCCAACTTAGATATTTGTAAATGAAAATCACGCAAAGCTCATTGGTATTTGACATCATAATTCTTAGTGCTGTTGTACTAGACCTTGTGCCCAAAGTCTTGCATAAGGGTTTGAGCCATTTGTCCCAGGGAGCCTTGTAAGCAGGACAAGCAAAGAGGATATGTGGGATTGTCTCCTCCTGCTCTGTACAGAGATGGCACTTGTTGTCTTTGCTAATGTGCCATTTATGAGTAAAATGTTTTACAGGGAACAAGCCAACTTGGAAATGAAAAAATAATTTACTGTCACTAGGCTTGGTTATAACATCCCAGTAGAACTCATACACTGGCTTGTGCTCTATAAAGGATCCAGTTAATGTAGTGTTCTCGATGGTACGTGAACTACTTGTGATGACCATCGACCAATAAAGCTCCTTTAATTCTCTTTTAGTTGGGAACCGATGGCCTTCTGGATCTTTCCACAAATGGCTCAAGCCCATATTAACCAAAGAACTCAAGTACTCTTCACCTTTTGTAGCCAGATTATCTTGCAGGAGGTATCAGCCTCTCTAACATCGTTAGTGCTTTTGCATAGTGTGATAGCTCAGGAGTGGACCATAGTCTAGGCCAGAATGCTATCAGTCGGAACAGTGCTATCTCATCCAGACGGTTACATCCTAGGTCGTAGAAAAGAGGCTTTAGTGGAGTGTTTTGTGGAAGGCCTCTCACAAATTTATTCTGGGCTAGGACTAATGGTGTCAGATTGTCGAAGCCCCAAAGTTCTGCCCCATATGTCGAGACCATAATGTTGGTATTGTAAATCTGCAGCGCTGGGCCTATGGGCTTGGTTTGTGAGGGCTTATGTGCTCTCATCAATGCTCCAGGTAATTGGCAATGTTTTAGGGGCATGATTAAAATCTGGGGTTTACAATTTAGTTTTCTCCCGAGGGTAATCCCTAGGTAGTTAAAAATATCAGTCTGTTCAAGATTTTCCTTGTTTAGGTTTATCCTGCCCGTTATTTCTCTCTGTTTTTGGAGGACCATGAATTTTGTATTGTTTGCGTTTATCACAAGGCCAGGATTCTTACAGAAGACTTCAAAGCATGTCAGCCCTCTCTGCAGCCCACTTTGTGTTTTCGAGATGACAAGAGTATCATCCGCAGACATAAGTATCGGTACTTTAATGCCTGCGAGTAAGGGACCGTCTGTCGGTCAGGAGGAAAAATAGTTAATGACCCCCATTTAGAGATAATGAAAGTAATGTTGGGACCATAACACACACTTGGCAGACCGCTTTAGATACGGGGAACCGGTCTGTGTTGTTGCCCTGTGAACGCCCGCAGTTTGTTACGGGGAACCATATTGAAAGTGGACTTAAGGCCCACAAAAGCTTAGCCCTGCAACCCCAGTGGAGTGCCACCCTACTCTTTGCCAGTAGGAGGGCCACTGAGGAAAACCACTTGGCTAGAAGGTTGAAGATCCTAAACGAGCCCCAATAAACTAATGATAGGGCTACATTCATAGCCCCACAGCGCACACAATTTGTACCAGCTCCCAATCCAAGCGTGCAAAGTTTAATAGGGGTGTAGTACATTTTGCGCAGTAAGCTGAAATGTATGATTCTCAGATTGCAGTTAGATACAAGCATGTGCCGTTGCTTGCAACAATATTTAGATGCTTCACTTTCAATGGGGCACACGAGCACCGCTTTCCAGTTATCTAGTACTTTGTTGTTCAGTTGAGTGTGATTTATCTGTGCTGCATTGTGCAGATTATTGATTAAATGTCTACTTGTAGTGCCAGTGAGCAGTGCCTGCAATGCAACAAGAGTAGGGGGCTCATCAGGAAACTGTGGGTACAACTCACGTAGGGCTGCATGGGGGCGGTAATATATGAATGTCATTAACAGGGTATACTCTTGAGAGGTAGTAAGGTCCTCCAGTGTCACAAATGTACCATTCAGGTATATGTCCCCATAGTGTTGAGGCCCACCCTGGGATAAAAAATTTGCAAGGTGATATTTTAAGGGTAACGCTGGCACATATAGGAGCAGTTTACGTGCCCTCTTTGCTAACCTCTGCCATGCCGCTGTCATGGAGTGTAATGTGTAGATTTCTGTACTTGGCATTCCTTCCTATTTATTTGGTAGAATGGCAGATAGTTGAGTTGGGTAGGCATCATCGTGTTCTATCGTGACATGCGGGATAAAGTTGTGTGCTGCATACCAACAGTGTGAAAAATGAGCTTGCGCAAATAAATAATATAAATGAAAGTCAGGCATTTTAAACACCCCACTAGCATACAGCAGTGTGAGAACATACCAGGCAATTCTTGGTTGCTGGTCTGCCTACACCAGCCTAATCAGTGCTGTCTGAAGTTTCTGGAAAAAATAAGCAGGTAAGGTAATGGATATATTCACAAACAGATTTAAAATTTAGGTAGGATCACCATCTTAAGGATTGCTATTCTGTTTGCTAGTGACAGCAGTAAGGCGGATCACCTGGTACCTGTTCCTCCAGCTTTAACGCGGCTCTACTCTAGTTCGCTTTGATCACCGGATCAGTATCCCTGTAAAACTACGCTACCACAAGCTTAACCGGATCAGTGTCCCGTATCATTGCAAATTTAATCCAGCACTGCTGAGTAAGGGGCATGAGTGGTGCTATGACTGGAGGGAGGTGCACCGGGAGGTCCCTCACATAAAGGACCATATTCTCCACATAAAGGGAAATACTTATTGGACGCAGTCGAAACTGCAGTGCTGAGGTGACGTGTCTCTGTCTAATAGTACACGGCAATGGCTCGAGTGTGATAGAGAATAACAAAGGGGACAGCCCTGTCCTGCACCGTGTTCTATTGTGAACCCTTCTGATGTTTGACTATTGACATGCCCCTGGGCTAAAAAGTGAGCATATATTATTAGTATTTGAAGCTTATAAAGCGCGCGGCTACCCCCAACGGGGGTATCCCGGCGCTGCAGACACCCGTTTACCAGAGGAGTAATACGTGGACTAGATCATGGAGAACAACCAGGTCTTGAGTCTCCTCCGAAACAGAGATTCAGATGCAATGAGTCTGAGATCAAGAGGAAGACGATTCCAGAACTTTGCAGTGACCACAGCAAAGGCACGACCCCCGGTTCTTGCACGGCGAAAACGAGGGGCATGCAGTAGCCGAAGATGATTTGATCTGAGATCACGATCCGAGTGGACAGGTTTGAGCCTATGCCTCAGATAGACAGGGCCTAGACCATTGAGGGCCCTGAAGGCGATGACCAAGGCCTTAAATTGTATGCAGTGGCTCATCGGCACCCAATGCAGCTTAGCTAGATACGGAGTGATGGAATAACGATAAGGGATGTTACAAATCAGCCTAGCCGCTGCATTGTGCACAATCTGCAGACGTTTAATCAAGTAAGCCGGGGCTCCCACATACAAGCTGTTCGCATAATCCAAGTGGGACGTAATTAAGGCATGAACCACCGTCCTCCAAGAGTCAAGCGGAAGGAAAGGAACAATTTTCTTAATCATACAAAGTTTGCCGAAACAAGCTGCAGAAACCTTGTTGATTTGGGTTTTACAAGACAAAGCGGTATCACATTGAAAACCCAGTTTACGAGCCGTTTGAACTGGAACTGGGGGAGGATTAAATTCCGTAGGCCACCATACATTGGCAGGGAGGGGGGATTTTTGATTGAAGAATAAGACCTCAGTCTTATCCGTATTGAGTTTTAGATTATTAGTAGTCCTCCAGGAGGAGATATTACCGAGGCAACGTCGAAAGTTAGGCATGTTGCCGTCAGAGTGATCTCTAAATGAAAACACAAGCTGAGTATCATCAGCATAAGAGATCACTATGACCCTCCAGGATTCCACAACTTCCGCTAGAGGGGCAAGATAGACATTAAAAAATAAAGGGCTAAGTGCAGAGCCCTGCGGGACCCCACATACCAGTGGTTTCTCAGCAGAGACATACAGTCTAAGAAAGACCTGCTGCGATCTGTCCCTCAGAAAAGATGTCACCCACTCCAGCGGTATCCCCCCAATGCCATTGTCGTGGAGACGGTCCAAAAGAATGTCATGCGAGACAGTGTTGAAAGCTGCGGATAAGTCGAGGAGGACCAACATGGCCTCCTCACCCATGTCCAGGCATATAGAAGGCAAATCAGCAAAGCAACCCCCCAGGTATGTCCATAGAGGTCCTAGTGGCAAACATATACTCCCAAACAATAGAATCAAAGGCCTAAGCGACGTCCAGTAGGTCAGCCACCGCATACAAGGAGGGTTCCACCTGAAGCAGCAAAGCAAAGATATTATGCAAATTGTGTGCGGTGGACCAAGCAGGAATAAAACCAGATTGGTCTGGTACAACCAGCTTAGAGATTTAGAGTTGGAGTCGTACAGCCATGATTTTAGCTAGTACTTTTGTGTCAATGTTTATGAACAACAATGGCCTATAAAATTCACACACTTTTCAGAGGTCTTGTACAGTTTCAGTAGGGTCACAGTTAAAGTAGCTTGTAGTGAGGGAGGCAGCATTTGTTCCTGGTAGGCTCTTTGTACATAGCATGCAGATGTGGTCCAAGAAGTTCAGCATATTCCTTATAAAATTCCCCAGTTAGGCCATCTGGCCCGGGGCTTTTCCATTGGGAAGGACATGTATGGCCTCCTTCATTGCTTCAACTGTAATAGGTGGCATGAGAGATTCCCTCTGACCCTGGGATAGCTGCTTTTAGTGCCTCATCCCCAAGATACACAGTTATTTCATTGAGTATTGCACACCTACAAGTGCTACACAGATTGGTGTAGAAAGATTTAATGACAGGTAGCACAGAGCACACTTTTCAAGCCCATAGCTTTTAAGCTAAGCTGCGACCAGGCCTTTCATCCTCCCCATTGACACAAGCCACTGGGTCTGAACTAGGATGGCGAATAGCTAAAGAACGATGATGGATTCAACCCAGATCTATGACTGGGGGTGAGTGTCTGAAAAGTTTCAGCGATCTGCCCATCATCTCATTGTGTTTGCTTTTATCGCCCTAAGTTGGCAGGGTATGCCCAGACACGGGTCACTTTGGATCTGGATTCAAGTTAGCCTGGTTGATCAGGGTTTTTAGCACAAAACCGGTCCCAGGATGCTTGTTTCTGGTCCAGGGAAGACTTGGCTTGGCAATTCAGGCATGACTGTTACCATGAGGAACAAGGTCAAGACTGATTTGCATATGGCTGGGTCTGAACTGGGGTGGTGAAGTGAGCTAAAGAACGATGATAGATTCAACCCAGATCTGTAACTCATGGTGAGTGTCTGAAAAGTTTCAACACTCTGTAAATCATCTCCTTGTGTTTGCTTTATTGGCCTTTTGTAGTAGTTTCTTTGCTAGCAAGAAGTCCCCGTGGGCCACCTGGACCGCCATCATAAAATCAAGGTAAAAGGCAAACTAATTGCCTTGATAGTCTATGTCTTTTCTATTCTTCACCATTGTGAGCTCTGCTCTGCATCTATATCATGATATTTTAATAGTTTTGCTATGATTGGCTGCGGAAGCCCACCCGGAGGTGGCCGTGCCGTGAGAGAAAAATATGGTCCTTCCGATATCAAGAGTTGGGATAGACTTTTGGTGCCAAATATGGAGGTTAGCATTGTTTTGACATATGTCTTCATCCTGCCTGTGTTTGTTGACTCAGGCGCCCCAGTAATCAATAGACTATTTTGGTGCAAGTGTGCTTCCAAGCCCTCTTTCTTTGCTTGGATCACTGCCAGGACCTTCTCCATTTTTAAAGATTTAGGGCCGACATATTGTAAGTTATCCTCTTCATTATATTTCTGCTGCTAAGCTTTGGCAAGGCGGGAGGCCTGTTTGTCAATTTTAGCAGCAAGGATCCATTGGGTACTGCCAATATGCATTAGCCATTCCAAACCCACGGAGTCTTGCCCACAAAACCAAGCTGTAGTGCCCAATGTCTCTGGTGAGAGTGGCTTGCGTGCAGTGCAGCATTCACCCGTCGATCCTCTCCAGTAAATGGAGGATTGCCCGTGCCCCACAGCTCAGTATCAAGGGGGCACTAGGATGTACATCCAAGTGGTGGGTACCCTCAGATTCTGGAGAGTACAGCCCTGTCCCTCCTCACACACTATAGTTCGCACCAATAAGAATACCCGCTGTAGCACCAGAATTATAGGACATGCACAACGTTGCTGCATCAACATGTCTCTGTGGTAGGATCCAGGGTTTGTAGAATTTCAGCTAGTTGAAGCAGCGGGGTGCAGGGCAGGCCTCTTTGATAATAAGTGCAAAATATGCCCAGCGGGGTGCGACACATCCAGGGAGATTAGTCAGTGCCTGGCCCTGTCTCCATTAGCATCCGCATGTGCATACGGAGCAACCACTCCCCTCCCACCCTTCTATACTCCCATCTGTGGCCTGCAACTGCAGAACCGCCCCCACAATGCTGCAATCTGGTAGGCACAGGTCACAACTCACCATGGGCCTTTTGCACACATGGGGAGGCACCAATCAGGATGCAGTCTAATATTTCAGCCGCACATGGGCCTCTCAGCATTTCATCAGAGCAGCAATTGGGCGCCCGCTAGCTAGTTTTGATGAGTCCCAGTCCCGCAGGCAGCACCACTCCATTAGGCCGCCAGAGTTGCTCTCAATATAGTTCCCATAGGGCTGAAAGCTCTGCAGTCTTTGCCCCAGCCTCACTTAGGGACAATGAGTCTCTCCAGCTAGCGGTCTCTAGATACACACAGAGCCGCAGCTACATCGAGACGTGAGGTCGTCAGCCCCAGGTAGATGCGCTCTGTCTCAAGACACAACATGGCATGACCTCCACCTCTCAGTGCCAGCACAGCTCGTGCAGTCAGCAGACACCGGACACTTTTTTGTGCTGCAGCGCACTGTAGGAGCCACAAAAGGGTGCTGTGGTGTTGTTTCTTGCTGCCAGATTGTTTGGCAAGCAAGTTGGTGTGTGTGAGGTGGCGGATGGCAGGGTAAACTACGGATTTCATCTCTGGTCCGACAGAGCTGTACTAAAGGATGATCATCTTGTCATGGGCTTTCTGGCAGCCCTTGCCTCCTGTATCTTAACCCTGCCCTCAGTTGACCTCCCTTTCGTAATCGAGAAGGACGGCCTACCATCTCTAACTGGCAGCGCCACTGCTCTCTCTATCAAAGATGTTGTAGCCCGCCTACCAGAAAACATCAACGCAGTTGTTGCCGTAATGAGTCTGCAGGAAGGCTTGTCAGGCAAGCTTGGGCTATATGCCCCTTGCCGGTCACTCCTCCTCACTGCATCTTTTTCTTACACGCAGCCACCTGAAACCGTTGCAGGTTTCACTCTATCGTGAAGTACTGCAAAAATACCATAAAGGGCTATACCTACCAATATCCCCAATACCATTACCAAATAATCAGACAGTTGGCAGTGCAGAAAGTTCAATCGTTTATTAAGCAAAATACTCTATAGAGGAGCCTCTCCAACCCTCACCCATCAGGTGCCCAGAGAAGACTGTTGGCTCGTATTCAAATATGAGGTTATATACTTTTTTCTTCAACACATATAATCACTGTAAAATGAAAAACACCAGTTGGCCCTCGAGCTCCAGGGAAAGACCATATATTGCACACATGATTAGTTCAAAGCTTAAAAAATTATTACTAGGAAGGTTAGGAGGGGTGACTCCCTTTCTTCTTGGTGCCCGGGAGTGTACGCACGGCGCCTCCAGGAATGCGCTTATCGCACCCAAAGCCAGATGCGACCTTGAGTCCCTGGACAGTGATGAAAACAGCGTACATTCAGCTGCTCTCAGTAACTCAAATGAACTGGGGCTTGGCAACTGCCGGAGAGTAACACGTGATCACAGCTCGTGTCCAGGCATAGAAAGAAAATGGCGTCTGTATGGTTCTCAGCCTACTCTGTTAGTTATAGATACACAAGCAGCGAAAAAACCTTTTCCTTCCAGCTAAAGCATATAAAGTTATGATATGAGTATATCAAGCAAAAGAGGGTGCATAGATACATCATGCTAACAAAATATAAGTCTGATACTCCGTATGTATGGGAAATCTAATTTTTATCCCTCAATCGGGCACACTTCCTGCCCCTCTGCCAGCCTCACCCTCGCACCGTGGCTTGCCTGCATTATCACAACTTGAAGTCACTTCTGCTGCCCTACACCCACGTCTCGCCTGATCATTATTATGGGTGCTGCAACTGCCCATGATGCAGCGTCCAGACCAGGTAAGGTCATGCTCACTATTGTGCTTACTGCCCTCCTCTTGTACATAGTGGGTACCCACCCGCACTGTAATGGACAGGGGGGAACTAACCTTCCTCAACAGCAGACCACAGCTAGATGGTCCACAATGCTTGCCGTGGCAGCCTCGCCCTCAAAGGGTGACTATCCTCAAAGGGTGACTATCAATGGAGTGGTTCATTTTTTTTTTTTTTCTTTTTTTTCCAACTCAAATTTTTTTTTTATTAAACAAGCCGTAGGAAAAAATAAAAATACATTGGTACATTAAATTCTTCATAATTAGACAACCCTAGACAATAGAGTACCACAGCAAAAATACAAAAACTGAAATAGCGTACGACTGACCATATCGGTATAAAAATGCTAGTAGAAAAGAAACAACTGATATTATACATCGAAATTTTAAACCTACCGATATAATACAATAAGAATATACAAAAATATTATTGCCGTTCTTAAAATATTAGTACAAAAGCGTACTAAATTGGCCAATATATAAACGACTGATAATAAGCAGCATCAAGATTACTATATGGTTCATAAAGTGCTAGTGCAATAAAGTGGGAGAACCGGCGATTTAAAGCAGCAAAAATATGAATGTAATTCTAAAAGTGCTAGTGTGGTTGCGTGCAAAATTGACTTATATAAAGTGACTAGTGCAATAAAGTGCTGTAACCGCCGATGTATAGCAGCACAAATATTAATACATTTCTTAAAGTGCAAATGCAATATCGTGCAAAATTTGGCTAATATATATGATAAAGTGCACAAACGGTTGATATAACACAGCAAATGGATACTTGTAGTTCTTAAAATGCAAATGCAGTACCATCTTGAAATTAACTAAAATATAACAATCACCTTCCTTTTATCAAGTCAAGCTTCTCAAAATGTTTCCAATTCCTTTCAAATCTTGCAATCGCACCCACTCTACCTGCATAAGCTCTCTCAAAATTATATGTTCCTCTCATTTTATTAACCCATTTTACTTGACATGGAATCACCGTAGATTTCCAATTTTGTAGAATCAGGGACCGTACTACGACAGTGGAAATAAAAATAAACACTTCTTCTGATTTATTGAATCTGTTCCTTTCTTTACAGATACCAAAAAGGACCACCTCCGCCTCTGGTAGTAGAATTTTCCCAGTTGCCATCTCCAAGTCTGCGAAAATCCCTTTTCAGAAGGATTCTAACTTTGGGCATGAGAAGAAAATATGATACCAGCCACCCTGACCCCTAGTTTTGCATCTAAAACATTTATTCTCACATTCAGGGAATATTCTCTGCAAGGCCTCCGGGGTATAATACGCCAGCCAGCGAGAAAGAAAGGACATTCTCTTATAGTTAGCTGCTCGGAGTGCTTTGTTTCCTAAATGACATATTGCTTCCCAGTCTTTATCTGATAATACACACTGCAATGTGAGACTTATTTTTTCCAAATGGTTAACTATTATAGACGATGATCCAGAAGGGGGTAACTTTTTATACCAAAATCCAATACCCTTATCTTTCTCCCCATATAGAGCTGTTAACAAGACATTGGGTGTTGTATCTAAACTTCCTACTTCTCTTCTTATAAAATTAATCAATTACAGGTATTGAAAAAACATGAGCCGCCTAGGATGCGTTCTATCTATAACCATTTGCCAGCTAATTAACGTATTTTGAATGAGTAGGTGCCTTATTTCGCAAAATCCGGCAGATTCCCATTCTGTCAGGTGATTTGAAGATATCTTAAGACCCATTTTAGCACATTCTGAAAATTTCAAATAAATGGATCCATCGGAACCGTGTTTTTTAAATAAAAGCCGTAATCTTGATGAGTACCCTATCAGTGTCTTATATCGTGTTTGCTTTGCAGTTTAAAAAAAAAAAATAATTGAGAGCCTGATTCCTCAAGCATTCTGTCCAAAAAAAAGTTGTCTCTTGTCTGTCTGGCCTTTAGTAATCCTGCCATTATATCGAAAAAAGCTGCTTCATAATATGCATTTAAATGGGGAAAAGCGAGCCTACCTTGGTCTACAGGAAGTTGTATCACCGCGAGTTTGACTCTGTTGGCCTTTTTATTCCAAATAAATCCTCTCATCATGGATTCGAGTTCGTTAAAAAAGGCCATATTGACTTTAATTGGAATATTGCTAAACAAAAATAAAAGCAGAGGCAGTACGTTCATCTTTATCAATGCCACTCTGCCAATCAATGACAAGGGTAATAGGTCCCATTGTTCTAAAAGGCTCTTGATTTTATTCTTTGTTTTTATATAATTCATTCGAAAAAGTTCTTGATAGTCTCTGGTCACATAAATCCCTAGATATCTTATTGGGTCCCTTTTTTCTGCTTGAGGCTGAAGATCTAACAGAAGAAAGTCTAAATTTGAATTTAAAATGAGAACTTTTTCTCGTTGATCTTATAACCCCCGATCTTCTCATATTCTTGAAGCTCTTTCATAAGATGTAAAATATTTTCTTTATCAGGAGCCATATAGAGGATAATGTCATCGGCAAACAATTTTAACTTCGACATTCCAGCAATTGGGGGAAATATTGCATCATTATTCCTTATTTTTATTACCAGGGGTTCGATAAAAAAGGTGAAAAGCAGGGGTGATAAAGGGCAACCTTACCTAGTGCCACGGTATATTTTAATCTTCCCTGCTTGCCTAGCATTGATTATCACCTGGGTTGATGCCCCTTCATGAATATTCTGTAACATACTAATAATTGGGGCAGGGAATCCATAATAACCCAAGGAAAAAAATAACGCTGACCAGATAACTAAATCAAATGCTTTTTCTGCATCAATCATAAAAATGCATGCAGAAATTGAATTAACATTAAAATAATCTAACGCCTGTATTAAATATTCTGTGTTAGCAGCCATATATCGACCGGCTATAAAACCTGTTTGGTCATGATGTATTACCTCCTGAGCTGCAAACACAAATCTTTGAGCCCAAATTTTCATGAGAACCTTATAGTCAGAGTTCAATAGACTAATTGGTCTATAGGAATTTACATCCTCCGGATTCTTACCTTTTTTGACAAAACTAAAAATTGTGGACTCTTTAAACTCGGAGGGAACCTTACCGCCTACTCTAATGTGATTAAATACATTTTTCAAGGGATCTTCCAATTCCTTCAAGAAAACCTTATAAAATTAAATCGGGAACCCATCTATCCCTAAAGCTTTTGCTCCCGCTGTAGCTTTTATACTATTCTGAATTTCCAGGTGACTTATTTCGCAGCCTATTTGATTATATCTGGAATTGGAGATTTTGGGGATATTCAAATTATCAAAATATTCCCTGATCAACATTCCCTCCACTGGAATATCTGTAGAGTATATTCTCTCATAATGATCAAGGAATATTTTCGCAATTCCCTCACTTCGAGTATCTATTCCACCTAAAGGGTCTTGAATTTTCAAAATGATGGAAGACTCTTGTTTTTTTCTAATCGAGTTAGCCATAAGCTTCCCCATGAGTTGACTATCTTCATACAGCTTTTGCTGAAAGGCTTTTGAGCTATTTATCTCTTCCAGAGTGAAGAAGTCCCTAAGCAATACTTTGGCTTGTTCCCAATTGTTAGGCTTTTGATTCAGTTTCAATGCATACTCCTTCTCAGCAGCACACTGTAGGGCAGATATTTTTCTCTTTCGGTCGTTTGCCTTATTGCTGGAAAATGCTATTATCTGTCCCCGGGCTGCTGCTTTAAATGCCCCCCATACTGCAAAAGGCTCTGCTGAGTCCTTATTTACTAGAAAAAAATATTTTATCCAATCCTTGAAACCCTCTACCGATGTCATGTTCTGTAAAAGGGTGCAATCCATCTTCCACCTAGAGCGCTCCCCTACTATACCCTCTAGTATCAGTTCAACC
Organism: Lissotriton vulgaris; assembly: GCF_964263255.1. Taxonomy (NCBI): domain Eukaryota; kingdom Metazoa; phylum Chordata; class Amphibia; order Caudata; family Salamandridae; genus Lissotriton; species Lissotriton vulgaris. Next base: position 1,313,482,131 of record NC_141695.1, read on the forward strand.
TCAATCCTCCCATGATCTGAAAAGGGATTACAGCCTATCAATGCGTTGAAAATTTGAAGCGATCTAGAGGATAAAAAGAAGTCTATTCTAGAGGCTGTATGAAACCTATTAGAATAGCATGTGTAGGACTCTAAATTGGGATTTAAGGAGCGCCAGGAGTCCCGCAATTGGTATTCTGACATAAAAGCCTCTAGCACCCCTTTCGTCTTTGGTTTTAGTTGCTTCTTATTCTTGTTAGAAGTATCCCTCTTTAAATCCTGGATGTAGTTGAAATCACCTCCTACTATAATTTGCCCCGAAGTGCCCCTCAGGATTTCACTAATTTCAGTCAGGGCCGAGGTGTCATCAAAAATTGGGCCATAGTAATTTACAAAGTTGAATACCTTTCCCAAAAATTTTACTACAACCCAAAGCCATCTGCCTTTAGAGTCTCTTTGCATTCACACAATTTCCTAGGGTAAATTCCTTGAGAAATAAATAGCGACACCCCTCTGGGCAACCCCAGCTGAGGAAAGAAACCCATAGGAGAAATATCTAGGCAGAAATAACTTTGGAGAATTTGATTTCAGGTGTGTCTCCTGAAGGAAGACCACCTGAGGTTTAAGGGCAATTGCCCATTTCAAAAGGGCTCCGTATTTCTGTTTATTAAGCAGCCCATTCGCATTAATGGACAGGATATTGCATGGATCAAATCTCATTTATAAATCTGTGAAATGTTAAACATATTCTGTACCAACCAATATTAAGAATAGAAAACCTACTGAACTTGTATTTTTTTACTGCATTTACCCCCCCCCTGAACCCCCCTCTGGAATGTGGGAGACCCCTCCCCGTCCACACGGCCCACATCCCACCTTTACTTTTTTCTTCGGGTGTCTTCTTGTTACACCCTGGTGTGACCCTTGACCCAGGAACACCCGCCTTGAATTTTTCCTTTTGGCTAACGAAAGGAGGGAAAGGATCCCCCCTGACACATCCTTTTTTTTCAATTTATAACCTCGGATTCCTCATATTTAGCATTCTGTTAAGCCCTTAAGCCTAGGCCCTTGTGGATATCTCATTAAGAAGAGTCTGAGCCTCTTCTAAGTCAGTAAACAGAAAGAATTTTCCCTTAACGAGAACCTTCAGCTTTGATTGCTGCGCAATCGAGGCCTGGGCGCCATTAGCTTTAAATAACTGCAACAATTTTACAAATTCGTTCCTTCTTTTGGCCGCAGTAGCTGTCATATCTGAGAAGATCCTGCATTTTGTAGTTTCGGAAACAGTAAACTGATGTTGTTGATATGCCTTAGAGAGAATCCGCTCCTTAATCCTGAAATCCGCAAAGTTTAGTAGGATAGTTCTTGGAAATGGAGAATTCGCAAAACGCTGAGCTGGTACTCTATGGGCCCTTGTTATCGTTAAGTCTCCTTCAAAGTCTGGTAGAACTACTTTCTGTATGAAGGAGTTAACCCATTGTACTGTGTCGGATCCTTCTGTTCCTTCTGGAACCCCCACAATCCTCAAGTTTGATCTACGAGAATGGTTTTCCAACTCCTCGAGTTTATTTTCCATTGAAATCCTCTTCTTTGTAGCCTCTTTGGTCTCACCTGATACCAGATTCATCTGATCTTCCAGGACTGATATCCTTGACTCAGCTTCCAAAACCCTGTTAGGGAGTGCCAGTGTTAACTCCTCCAGCTTATCTATTCTGGCGTGAATAGCAGCAAGCTTCGTTCGCTGGTTATTTTTAATTTCACGGATCTCGTCGAGAACTAGGTTGAGCATCTCACGAATGTCTAACTGATATTTCGCTTGAGATCTCGCTTCCGTGTCGAGAAGGCTAGAGTCGGGTCCTGATATTCTTTCACTCCCGGGAGTTGTGTCATGCATGATTTCCCCATCACTTGCTGCTTCATTTGCTGTAGAAAGCTGAGTTTGAGGTATAGATACTGTCATGTCAGGGCCCTTAGATAGGACACTAGAGGCCGGGGGATCCAAAGTGATGGAGAACAAAGGAAGCTGTGATGAATTAGGAAGGAGAGACTTCGGAGTTGTTCTTTTTGCAAACAGTGGAAAGTCTCTCACTTCCTTTCCACCCGTACCACTGTTTCTCCTCTCTTCTTCTGCCTGAGGCGCTGGCGTTGCCAATATTGGCAAAGGGTTAAGAGTTTGAATATGAGCTTCCGCCTCTGATTGAGGAAATAAATCTTCTGTATTAATATCGTTCATCTTGTCCCCCTCTGTTGCTGCCTCTTGCTGTTCTTTATGCTGCAGGGGGGTAGAGGAGGAGGGCGGCTCATCATTTGAAGATTTGGGTGTTGTGTCCTCAACTACAGGGCTCCCCTCCCTGTTGGTATCTTTATTTTTCTCTCTAGCAGCCTTCCATGCAGCTTTTCTAGCCAGAGCGAGACGAGTCTTGGCCTTCTGTCGGGCAGCCGCTTCCACTTTACTGAGTTTAACCGCGTCATCATCCTTCAAGGGTTTGCCCATTTTTAGAGAAGTACACTCCCTTTTTTTCTCTCTGTTGTTTTTTTTTTTTGTGAGTTCGTTTTTTTTTAAAGGATGTAAAAAGCTTTGGTGCCTAAACTACAACAATCCGTTGCGACCCCGAATGATCCCCACAGTCTACACTGAGCAACTCCACACAACTCCACAGGGTCCAGAAGGTAACCTGGCAATTTTCATGGATGCAATAATCACCGCTTCTGCCAGACTCTATACACTACGCCTGGTGCCTGATATCTGGCCAGTATCCTCCGTTAGTTCCACTTAACACTGAAGCCATCATCCGTTTATATACCTCCTTCCATTGATGATCAGGTAGCCCTGCTCCAAAAGCTCTGTATCTAACCCGCTGCAAAAGACGTGCTCACCTCAAAAAGGACAGATGAACAGCGTGTCCTAGCAAGGGCCGAACTCCCGTCCAGCAGACCGAATCAGCGGGGCAGAGTCTCAGGCATCACCTCTCTCGATGCTTTCCTCCTATTTTCCCCGCTGCGGCTCACACGTTAGTCCGTGTTCTTTCAACTCGCGGCTCCCGTCTCCCAGTTTCCAAGCAGCAGCTGTCTGCAGTCATCCGCCAGCGTCTCAACGCCTCAGGAACACAAACGCCATTACGGAAGTGGGGTCGCGGGTCACGAGTCACGGGAGACTACGCAGAGGTGTGGAACTCTGCAGTCATCCCCGCATTTCGTGGTTCATTTTATTTTTAACACCTCTCCCAGTTCCCCACACCCAGGATCACTTTGAGGGTGGAGCAGCCTAATACAGCTGCTGCCCTAATCTCTGAAGACCTCCTCACCGGGCACTCCCTCTGGGCTCCCCCTGCGTCACCAAGGCCTACTCAAGCACCCATGGCATAAGCCATATGAACATGAGCCCTCCACCCTGTGCAAATAGGCACTTACAGCCATCATCAGTTTTAATGCTGGACTTTGCAACAACCATCATTTTAAAACAAGGAGCCCGTCTTCAAGTAGCCCACAAACCCCATATTTAATACTAAACCTGGACTAAAAGGATGAGGCAAGCTTTTTAAGTGTTATGCAAAGAATTGTGTGTTTTCATCGGAAACTGACACCACTGGATCACCAAAGTGACAACAACACTGCCCTGAGAAAGAAGGGACGCAAAAAAAACCAAGAGGCATTGAAAGTAATAAGAGGCACTGAAAGAAAGAAGGCAAAAGAATTAAGAAAAGGGTTCTACATTCACTTTTTGTGCCTTCTTTCTATGGGTGCCGCTTTTGAAGAGCCACAGAGAAAGAAGGGGGCACTAAAAGAAAGGACACTGAGCAAATAAGGCCTAAGAGTAAAGGAAGAAGCAAAGAGAAAAAATATGGACATTGAGAGAAAGAAAGGGGGCTGAAATAATGAAAGAGATTGAAAAAAGTGCCGGAGACTAAAAATGCACTGTGAGACTGAAAAGACTGAATGGCACAGAAGGCAAAACAAACAGAAAAGCATAACACAACAGAGAGGGAACAGAATGGCAGAAAAGGTCACCAAAAAAACGAAATGGCTTAAAAATAGCGAAGGAACATTGAGAGACCAAAGAAGTGCAGAGATAAAAAATAATCAAGCGAGGCAGATGGAGGACAGACAAAAAGGACACAGAAAGACAGTCACAGGTAGAAACAACCTCAGGTAGGAGATAGATGGACACTATGGAGAAAGAACCGAGAGCAACACAGAAAACAAACACAGAGCTAGGAATGTCAAAGATGCCAAGAACAGAGACAGAAGTGGCACAGTGCTAAAAGAAACATATGGAACGAAAGCACATACAGAGATGAGAGCATAGAGAAACCAAATGAAGCCTAGCTTACACTGGGGATGACAACGGGACAAAAACACACACATTGTCATCACAGTGACAGCTCAGCCGCAAGAATATTAAATACTCCAAGTTTAAAAAAAATAGTTAGCCTGGAATTTCAGATTCTATAGCTGCAAAGATTTCAGACTACTCGTGGGTCACATATCCATGCTTTTAGCATGCTTATATGTGACATTTCAATTCAGTACATTCTGCAGGATATTTTTTGATTAAATCTTTTTTATTAGTTTTCAAATATAAAACTAAAATGTCTTCAATAAATACTTTGGGGCTTATTTACAAGTATTGTGCGCCTCCAGATTGTCACTTTTTTGATGTGCCGGTGACACACTGGGCTTACCCATATCTACGAGGCCACGGAAAGCCACCGTTTGTGGCTTTTGATGGTCTCCTAGATATGGTGTAAGGCAACGTAATGCAAGTCGCTGCGTTGCCTCAAACTGCATTGGGGAAGCGTGCAATGGGTGTTTCGGTGGGTGTTGCTACTCAACACCAATGGTTCTTGACACATTTCTGGATTTACAACATAGGGGAAATCTAAGAATGTATCAAAATCGTGACCCTCCCCCGGTTGTTATTGTGCAGAAAGATGTCCCATCCAGCACAAACACAAATCGATTTCAGTACAGACACCCTTGCTCCATGGTGCAAGGGTGCATGCGATGAAGCATAGCAGCCATTTGTGCGCCAGCGTTGTGAAAGAGGACAGGAATTTGCCTTAACTCATAGATAATGGCCTACCCTTTTCTTTTGTCGCAGTGCAGAGCAGCAAGAAGCCTTGCTGCATTATATTGGGCTAATAAAGAACAAGAGGAACCATTGAGAGAGACATAAATTTGTGATATTTTGAAAACCACTTTATTGTGGATAGAAGGAAGCAAGAAGTTGTGTGCCTGTGAAAAGAGACATTTGATAAATTACATTTAATGATATGGTGAGGAAACCAGGTCTGCAATGCTTCTGAAGAGCTTATCTAATTTTACAGCTCTTCCCTTTTCTAACCAGAATCATTCTGAAAAAATCTGTTGTCCCTAAATTATGGCTAATACTAGTCAGTGAGTGGGAAGTGTAGCGTCCACCACAGCCTGTGTATCCACAAATGACTACACACACAGAGCTTATATTACACGTCTTTATTCTTCTGCATGTAACTATGAACTCAACAATTTAACCCCTTGACTGCGGCGCAAATTCCGCTGTGGGGCTGGGGTTTTAATGGGTGAGCGGGGTTTGGACGGCCAGGGTCTGTCCTACACACACGCCCACCGTGACGGATGACACTCCCGTCGTCACGGGCGCACAAGGGGTTAAAACCGTTTTCATTGCATTACAGTCTAACATTTACATCACAGCTCTCTCTACCTCAGTTTAACAAAATATATATATATATATATATATTCCCACGTTATAGTTAGTTGGACTCACTATAACTTGCGCGCCTGCAATATACTGCTGATGACGTCACATATTACATCACACATGACATGGTCAGTGACATCACTCATGACATCACTGATGACACCATCCAGTGAATGTGTGTCTTTCTGAAAAATAAATATGTTTTATATATGTATATGTAATGGTCGATGGAAGAATAAATGTTTAAATAAGTGTCTTAATGGATTTTTTTTTTTTTAAACTTGATTGGTTAACTGGCTTATTAAGTGTACCATAGTGAATACATATATTAGCGAGTATTGTTCAAATATTTAAATGTTTGTATCAGTGTTTCACTTTGTGTATAAGTGGCTGCATGGGTTGGTGAGTAGCTACATTTGAGATGTCATCAGTGATGTCACTGACCAGGTCATGAATGATCTAATATGTGACATCGTCAGCAGTGCATTGCGGGTGCGCGAAATATAGTTAGTCCAACTAACTATATAGGAGCAATTTCAATGGTTTTGTATGAGTGAAATGTCCAGCAAACTATAACACCCCTAAAACTTTTTTTGAGTGAATTTCAAAGTTTTTTTTAAAGCTAATTCCTAACTATATAAGGCCTGAAACCTATGGTTTTTTCAGTGAATTTCAAAGCATTTTTAAATGCTAATTCCTAACTATGTAAGGCCTGAAACCTATGGTTTTTTAAGTGAATTTGCAAGGTTTTTTAAATGCTAATTCCTAACTATATAAGGCCTGAAACCTATGGTTTTTAAGTGAATTTGCAAGGTTTTTTAAATGCTAATTCCTAACTATATATGGCCTGAAACCTATGGTTTTGTCAGTGAATTTGCAAGGTTTTTTAAATGCTAATTCCTAACTATATCTAGCGTGAAACCTATATTTTTTTCAAAAAACTTCAAAGGTTTTGTAAATGCAAATTCTATTAGCGAATAACGTTTTTATATGTTAATATCCTTCTGGTACCACCTGAGCAGCCATCTCATTTCTCAGTAGAACTGAGGCACAAGAGAGCACAAAACAAGAGTGGAAAATGCAAAAAGGGAGCAGGGTAGAGACCCCCTGACCCCCTAGCCCTTCTCAGGTTGTCCCAGAAGGACCCTTTCTGAAGCCCAGTAGGTTGTCACAGTTCCTAACTGATTGTGGAAATGAGTTCCAGAGCCTGGGAGCCAGATAGGAGAACCTGCCTTTTTAGTTTGATTGTTGGAGTAGTGAGGAGATGAAGGTGAGCGGATCGAAAGTTACGCATAGGGACATGTTTGGTGATCAGGCTGTTAAGGAATTTAGGGCTCGTGCAGTGCAATGTTTTAAAGACTATACAGCCAGTCTTAAAAGCAGTGCGTTGTGCTATGGGCAGCCAATGTAGTATAGACAGTAAGGGCCTGGCCGATTGCCATCTCGGCTGTTTGTAAATCAATCTCGCCACCTGATTGTGAATCATTTGGAGGCGATTAGGCAGGCCCCGACTGAAGACAGTGTAAAGAGAGTTAGAAAAATCAAGATGAGAAAGCACCAAGGCTATTACCACCTGAACCAGAGCTGGGTGGGACAGCAGGTATGCGATTTTCCTGATTTTGCGTAATTGAAAAAGCCTGGTGGAGACCACGGTGGCCACGTGTCCCCTCAATGAGAGATCAGAGTCCATGGTCACCCCGAGACTTTTTACTGATAGAGAAGGGACAGGAGGTGGAACTAATTCACCCGGCCAAAAGTGAGATCCCCAGCAAGTGGACAAGTGGAGCTCTTCCCAGGCAGCACCAGTTCCGTCTTGCCAGGGTTGAGCTTCAATTGATTCAGAACCATCCAGCGTTGGATATGTAGCATTGTAGATTGGAATTCAACAGCTGCGTTTGGAGAATCCAGCTTAAAAGCAAGCTGGAGATCGTCAGCATAATTGAAAACAGTAGTTCTCATGGCTTTAAGTGAATGGATCAAAGGCCGAATATAAAGATTAAACAATAATGGGGAAAGGGACGAGCCCTGTGGAACCCCACATGAAGTGGACAAGTTAGGGGCAGTATAATTCCCAAGACGCACTGCTTGCGTTCTGCCAGTTAGAAAAGACTTTATACACCTGAAGGCCGTGCCCCGGATACCAGCTTGTTCAACACGGTGCAGCAAGATGTTATGATCGACTGTGTCGAACGCAGCCGACAGATCCAGGAGCAAGTGCCTGCGGGGTCCCCGTGTCAGCGTTGGCCCTCAAGGTATCCATCACCGCCAGGATAACTGACTCCGTAGAGTGAGCAGGCCGAAATTCAGCTTGGTTAGGCTCGAGGTAATCAGATTTTTCAATACACTTGGAAAGGTACCTAGCCACGTGGGCCTCCGAGATTTTTGAGAAAAAGGGAAGAAGGGAAATAGGACAGTAATTAGAATTAAAGGGATCTGCTCCTGGTTTCTTAAGAAGAGGGACTAATGTAGCATTTTTGAAGGCTCTAGGTACTTCTCCCTTGCTAAGAGATTCATCAAGGAAAGGAAGGATACTATGAGGTAAGGCTGAAAAAATTTCCCTCAAGACAGAGGGAGGGCAACAGTCTTTAGGAGAGCCCGACTTAACTCGGGACATTAACTCCAATAAGATGTCGGGACATATGGTCATGAATTGATTCATAGTAGATGAATTATTAGGATTGTCATCTAGAAGCTTCCCATGGGCAGTGAAGGGAATACTGGCCCTCATCGTTTCAATTTTTTCCACAAAGAAGTTGTTCAGTGAATTGCACAGCTTTTGGGTGGGGGCCTGACAGGGTGAGATTCAGTCATCACTGCTAAGGTCATTTACAATCCTGAAAATTTCACTAGATTTGTTAGGGGCCGTGAGAATCCTTGTGGAAAAGTATGAGGTCTTAGCAGTCAATAAGGCTTTCTTATAGTCCCTGCAAACTGACAGATAGAGCTGTCTATCTTCGCTAGCATAAAAATGCCTCCATTTCCTCCCAGACTGACAAAGCAATAGTTTTTGTGTTTTAAGTTCAGTGGTGACCCATTTATGGGCTTCAGCATGTCTGGCCCGTGAGAATTTAATAAGGGGGGGATGAATATCACTGCCTGCTAATAGCCAGTCAGTGATATCTTTTTCCATTGAATCAACATTAGAGTTGGAGTTAGCGGTGGGGAGGGAACTAGCCAGTGTATCAATACATTCCTGTGTGTCGAGTGTTCTCCACTTTCTGGTCAGGGCTCCTGCTACCTTCGGAATCTTTACCCTACCATTAAAGGTGGCTATGAATTCAATCAAGTGGTGGTCAGACCATATGCACGTGGAAATAAGAGGTGGCGAGAGTTCTATGTTATGCGACCAAATTTGGTCCAGGATGTTACCCTTAATGTGCGTAGGAGCAGTAATATGTTGGACAAAGTTGATATTAGAGAGCAGTTCGGAAAGTTCAGCCGACTGAGGCCCCCCACATACATCATTTAACTAGTAGTTCGTTCAGGACCCCAATAAGCAGGACTCTGGCATGATTCATGGTAAGGTTTGCTATCTGTTCACTAAGGGAGAAAGGGAAGGAGGGCATGGACTGGGAAGGGCAGTAAATAGGCACCAAAGCCAGCGATTTCGAATTAATATCGAGATTAATGACGATGTTCTCAACTTCTGGCAAAGTCAGAGAGTTCAACATAGTGAACTTATGGCTTTTGTGTATGATAGCGGTGATTCCCCCTCCCGTCTTCCCTGCAGGCCGGTTAGCCGATAGGATGTAATAGTCAGAATGGAGTGCTGCTAAAATATCTGGAGTAGAGTCTGGTGTGAGCCAAGTCTCAGAGAAAAAAAGAATTTCCGGTTTGTCAGATACTAACAACATGAAAATATCCAGTTGATGCCTCACCAAGGAACGGGTGTTAAGGTACAAGACCCGGAGAGAGGTCGAGTTGCTTTTAGTTAGGTAATCAGTGGGCGAAACAGAGGACGCCACAGACGAGGGGATGAGATGGCCCACTTGTTCATGAGAAATCCCGTGATCCTTGATGCGATCGATAACTTCATGTGATAGCAGAGCTTTAGGTTGCTCACACAATCTCAGTTCAGCCGGGGAATAAATAATAATTTGGCCAGGGTTTTCGGGCCCTGGGCCCGGACGGGCGCGGACGGGTGCATATGGGCTTGCCTTTGGTGCACCGTCGGCGCATCCGCTGCACTTCCGCGTGCTGGTGTACATATATGCCCTGGCCCCGCCTCCACACACCGCCCCATACCGGCCAATTGGCTGAGGCCGCAGGTAGGGGATCAGTGAGTGCGTCAGCTCAAGGACAGCAACAATTCCCAATAGTACAGCAACGCGACTCGGGTACGTTTTTAAAAACAGTTATTTAAAACACAGAGTCAGATTTTACAAGTAGCTCTTTCTAAAATGGTCCGCGCGGCAGCGAACATACAATTGCTCGCACCCCACGCTACACCCAGATTTAAATTCCAGGCCCGCCTCCACGCTCCGCCCCATACCGGCCGATTGGCTGAGGCCGCAGGGAGGGGATCAGTGAGTGCATCAGCTCAAAAACAGCAACAATTCCAAATAGAACAGCAACGCGATTCGGGTAAGTTTTTTAAAAACAGTTATTTAAAACTCAGAGTCAGATTTTACAGGTAGCTCTATCTAAAGTGGTCCGCGCGGCAGCAAACATACAATTGCTCGCACCCCGCGCTACACCCAGATTTAAATGCCCGGCCCCTCCTCCATGCTCCGCTCTGTACCAGCCGATTGGCTGAGGCCGCTGGGAGGGGATCAGTGAGTGTGTCAGCTCAAGGACAGCAAAAATTCCCAATAGAATAGCAACACGATTCGGGTACGTTTTTTACAAACAGTTATTTAAAACACAGAGTCAGATTTTATAGATAGCTCTATCTAAAGTAGTCCGCGCGGCAGCAAACATACAATTGCTCGCACCCCGCGCTACACCCAAATGTAAATACCCAGCCCGCCTCCACGCTCGGCCCCGTACCGGCCGATTGGCTGAAGCCGCTGGGAGGGGATCAGTGAGTGCGTCAGCTCAAGGACAGCAACGATTCCCAATAGAACAGCAACGCAATTCAGGTACGTTTTTAAAAACAGTTATTTAAAACACAGAGTCAGATTTTACAGGTAGCTCTATCTAAAGTGGTCTGCGCGGCAGCAAAAATACAAATGTTTGGGAGATAGAGAGGGAGTGTTAACACTGGAGAAGATCTTCGCAGCTCACCTTTGTGCCACCAGTGTGTCTCCAACCACGTGCCGTACTGAAACATCGTGTAGATTTAGTTATTGCAGAGAACATACAACTGCACACTCATAATTCTCTGTTTCGCTAATGTGCAATGAGGCTGGTGCACCCCATACACGCCCACTGCTCGGAGGTGTCTGTGCGCTCTTGTGCACCCAGACTGCAGCACACTACCAACTCCCACCGCCCAGAGGTGACTGCCCGCTGCTGCAAAAAGAAGTCTCTCTGCTCACCTTCCGCCACCGGCGTGTGTGTAAGAGGGTCCACTAGGTGTCGAAGCAACTGTCATGCATTCAGGATGGCCACACATTATCTCAGATTTTTTGCGCGCTCAGCTTTGGTGGTGTTGGGGGGGAACGTTGATTCCTGAATCACAGCATGTTAGATAAAAAGCAAGATAGGAATGAGCGTCATGCGTCCATCAAAGGAGAGAGAAAGAGAGAGAAAAAGAAAGAGTGAGAGGAAGACAGAGAGAAAGAGAAAGGAGAGGGAATAAGACAGAGAGAAAGAGAGAAACAGTGGGAGTAAGAGGAAGAGAGAGAGAAAAGAAAGAATGTGACAGGAAGACAGAGAGAAAGAGTGAGAGAGGCGAAGAGAGAGAGAAAGAGTGAGAGAGAGAAAGAGTGAGAGAGGAAGAGAGAGAAAGTGTGAGATAAAGGAAAAGAGAGAGAGAAAGAGTGAGAGCGAGGGAGAGAGAAAGATCCAGAGAGAGGAAGATAGACAAAGATAGAAAGAGTGAGTTACAAGGAAGAGAGAAAGAGAGAAGCAGTGTGAGAGAGAGAAAGAGAGAGAGAGGAAGAGACAGAGAAAGATAGAAAGAGTGTGAGAGAGAGAATGGAAGAGAAAGAGTGTGAGTGATAGAAAGGGAGAGATGGAGAGGGAGAGTGAATGTTTACACTGTGGACACAATCCTCACAGCTCACCTTTTTGCCACCGGTGTTTCTCCAACCACATGAAGGGATATAGGGCAGCCCTCAAGCTTAGTCATCTGAAACATAGTATGGAATCAGTATTAGCAGAGAACATACAACTGCACAATTTGTGAATCACAGCCTGCAAGAGAAAAAGAAAGATAAGATGGTGCGTCATGTGTCCAGCAAAGGAGAGAGAGAGAAAGAGTCAGAGAGAGGAAGCGAGAGAGAAAGAAAGAGTGAGAGACAGAGGAAGACAGAGAAAGAGTTAAAGATAGGAAGAGAGAGAAAGAAAGAGTGAGAGAGAGGAAGAGAGAAAGTGTGAGAAATTGTTTTCTAAAGTATAATATTGTTACTGCAGAAGAGGTCCGAAATTGTCTATTTCCCACCCCCATCCAAACTGATGTGTTTTAATTTTTTTAGCTTTTTAAAACAATGTTTAAACATATATTAAATACGTAAAGATCTTCTCAATACATATGTACATAGCACTTTTTTTTATTATGTTTACAATTAAGCATGTGCAATTTATAAACCGTTTTTGCTGCTAGTTACTAATCATTGGAGCTCAAGCACTTTACCAAAATCGTTTTGCTGCTATACTATTATGTATTAGACGATTATTGTCTGATTGATTAGATTTGGAATTAAATATGGAAACTATTATAAACTTCTAGTTTCTTATCCTCTAGGATCCCAAGTACCTCACTAAAACCCCATTTACTGCCAATCCATTGTAGATTTCATACTAAAAGAAGCGAGTTTAAGGCTTTGAACTACTTTGTAACGTTATTTATGCTGATGGTTAAACAGTACAGTTTAGTGAATAGATTTACATGGTTCTTGTGTTCACGATCTAATACTATATAGCGATTTTAAAATGTGTTTATGAAGTTTTAATTCCGAATGTTTTCGGATAGCATTTGATTATAAATCCGTAGGAATTTAATCATGTCAATATGAATACTCAAGGTTCATGCCCTCTTGCACTTGTACACCACTTGTCCGACTGCTACTGTTAGGTTTATCCGGGTTCTTAGATGTAATGACAATAAACATTTATGTTGGTAAATTTTGTGGAATGAAACGGGCTTTAAAGATGTATTTTTATGTGGAATTCTGCGGGAATTCCAAATCATAATAAATAAAAATTGAATTGAGAGAGAGAAAGGACGAGATAGAGAAAAGAGAGAGATGGAGTGTGTGACAGAAAGGAAGAGATGGAGAGGGAAAGTGAGTGTTGACACTGTGGAGAAATTCTTCACAGCTTACCTTCCGCCACTGCCGTGTGTGTAAGAGGGTCCACATTGTGCCAAAGCAGCCTTCTGAGGTGTACTCGTGGTAAAGCAGAGCTCACATTCAGATTGGGTGTTTGATTGTCAGGATGGCCACGCATTATTGCAGGCTGCAGAAGCATTCAGCAGTTGTGGCAATGAGTGGCGGGAGTTCCGTGTTTGGGGGACATCAATGTGAATCACAGCCTGTTACACAAAAAGCATGATAAGATTGTGCATCATGCATCCATGAAAGGAGAGAGAGAGAGAGGGAGGGAGAGATAGAAAGAGTGTGAGAGAGGAAGAGAGAGAGAAAAAGAAAGAGTGAGAGGAAGAGAGAGAAAGAAAGAGTGTGAGAAAGAGGAAGAGAGAAACAGAGGAAGAGTGAGAGAGAGAGATAAAGAGTGAGAGAGAGAGAGAGAGAGAGAGAGACAGAGAGACAGAGAGAAAAAGAGATTCAGTGTAAGAGAGAGGAAGAGAGAGAGAAAGAGTGTGAGGTAGCAAAAGGTAGGGATGAAGAGGAACAGTGTGTGCCCACACTGTGGACAAAACCCCCACAGCTCACTACTGGCATGTCTTCAACCACGTGCCAGGACACAGTGGAGCCCTCAAGCTCATTCATCTAAAACATAGTATAAAATTAGTAATGGGAGCGTATATACGACTGTTTACGCTTAAATCACTGTGCTGCCTTGGTGTATCCACTCCTGCTGCATAGATGTATTTGCCCACCGCTGCACATCCAAGCGTCACTGCTCACCTTTGCGTGGACAGGGCGCCCTCCAAATCATGCAGTCCCGCTCCGCAGGTCAACAGGTCTCACATTTGGTGCTGGGTCTTGATTTTGTCATGGCAGAGGACATACCAGTGCACCTATCATCATCGCAGATTGCACACCCGCTCAGTCCTTGTGGTGCCACAAACTCAGTGAACAGTGAGGTCACGCATGTGGTGGTAGGCGTCCCTGTTCGGTGGCTCAGGCCTACATGAGATGTCCAGGCCACCAGGATGGGCCATCACAATGCATGTGGTGGGAGCAACTCTAAAATGGCGTAGAGCACGTGTGCCTGGTCTTTTTTATTGGTAGGGTCATGTGTCCTGTGATGCCTGTGCTGGATGGGTGTGATGTGGGTGTGTACCAGCCGTGAGGGAGTGGCCTTGGCATACTGACAGCTAGACCTGTGACCAGCAGGCCACTACAATGAAAATCTGGGCCATGTAGCGTTATTGTCCTTCCCTGTAAGCGTAAGCAGAGTGGGCTGGCCTGGCGTATGCCAGTCCTGCATGAGGCTGTGAAGAATGACTCCGGAGCTAGGGGCCTAGGCCCATCGTGAGCTGTATGAAGAATCAAGTGATGTGGCACTTTTGCCAGATTGGTTGGTTGACTGAGGACTGTAAAGAAATCTCCCTAATATGCAGGGGACGTGTTCCCTAGTCATACAAGTAGTAAAATGATTTTTTTTTAAAGCTGTACCACAGTGCAGTAGCATGTATCCAGCACAGTCCATAAATATAGCAATTTAAGTCTTATCCATGAATATTCATTGGCTACCCGCCCTTTCAATCCTCTCAATAAAACACAAATATTTGCACGGGATACTTTGAGGAGTTTTCCCTGGGCTAGTACTGTTGGTTTGACCTGTAGCAAGTAACAATTCACTACTACTTATAACACAATACAGAAACCCATTTTATAATGGTATTTAACATTCCCCCTTGAGGAACATGATTGTAGGTTCATGTCTACAGACATTTCTGGAGGTATCTTGTATGGCACGGTGGACTTGCTGTAAAAATGTTTTATTCAATATTCTTTTATACTCATAAAAAGCATATCAATGTTCTGAATCTTAAAAGTCTAACGGTCGTTCAGCACTGTCTCCTTTACACACAATGTAATACTGTAAAATCAAACACCTTACCAATTGATCTTAAGAAACAATTCTAAAAATAAACATAAAGTAAAATATCAAAAAAGTGATTAAAACGTGAGCACAAACAAAATAGTCAGAAACATAGGAAAAAAAATAGAAGAAAAGAAACTAATACCAGAGAGGGTAAATAAATATGGAAAAGCAACTGCGTTAGAGCTTAGAAAACGCATAAAAAAATGAAAAGAAACAGGAAAAGAAAGAAATAGAAAGCAAAAGAAAAATGTAACTTAAAAAAAGAGATATAGGTGGACAGACAAAAGTGACCAATAGACAATAGCAAACACTGAAGGTGAAGAAGCAAATGATGAATGAAAGGAAGAAAACAAAGCACAAAAGAAAAATAAATGCCATTAAAGAAAAATAGTTGAAGGATGTGTTCATCCAGCAATACAGGACAATGAATAAGCTTCAGCTCAAGTGACACAGCTGAGATATAAAAGCAGTTCATTTATTTGGTTTGTAACTTCTATTTTTTATTCCTGCTGGGCTGGTGCAAACAATTTGGCATATACCAACATTAATATGCATCTTTCAAATTAACAGCGGCCTCAGAGTCGAAGAGAAACTGATAATACAATTTTGGGGAATTCTACATGAGAAGGAAAAAAAACTGAAGAAATTAATTATGACATGTTAGCTTCTTTTTCATTATGGTGTCAGGATGTCATTTGACATAAGTATGCTTTCCTAAATATTGTTTACGAAAATATTGTCCCATTGTAGTTTATACTGGAAAATGTACCCCAAATGGGACAAAAAAAATTTAAGCTGTATTTAGGACACTATGTTTATGTCAGCGAATGTTTCTATAGAACATATTCTGAGATATCACCCAACTGCACTGCTAGTATCTAACTCATCCCTTCTCCCTTTGTCTGCAGTTTGTGGGAGACCCACAGCTATTAGCCGCATCGTCGGTGGACAGGCAGCCGAGGAGGGTGAATGGCCATGGCAAGTCAGCATCCAGGCATACGGCAGTCACATATGTGGAGGGACACTGATCAGTGATCAATGGGTGTTGTCTGCTGCAAGCTGTGTCCAATAGTAAGTCAGTCACTTGTTCACTTCCTGAAATGTATTTTGACATCCCCTACAAAGAAACCTATCAGTAGCGGCTCGTATTGGGCATGCTGCAGGGCGGTGGGAAGGGTGGGGGAGGGGCAGGGTGAGGGGTAGCAAACACAGACATACGACGGAACGGAGGAATGTACTTTCCTCCATTCTGTCGTATGTCCATGTTTGCTACCCCCCTATCCTGCCACTCCCCCACCTCACCGCCCCACAGCATGCCCTATACAAGCTGCTACTGAAACCTATGTAGTAATTAATGACCCTGCCACTTAGAGCAGAGGAGACTGAACCACTGGGGACTGAAAGCTTCATGTAGGGTCTAGGCAACACCTGGTGAAAGGTTGAGAGTGTTCCTCACTATGCTTAAATATTGCTCAGTTAATGTAGGAACTTATGATCACGCTATGCAAGGTCCATTGCTTGAACACATGGAGATCCTCAGAGTATACAGACATCACAGGGTTGGTTTTGCAGTGTTCCGCAAGAGATCTAGAAGTTACTGTTGAGTAAAGGATAATCATTACTCATACAAACCTCTGGCACTATATGCGTATCCAGGAAAACACATTTTGGGGTGTAGGAGGAAGAGTTGCATACCTGAGAGCTCATTCTCGGAATGGTATTTTGAATAAAAATATATACATATTCCTGAGAACCTCTCTAAGATTTTTCAGTATTTAGAACCATTCCACAAGTTTCCACATATAAGTAAGTACTAACCATGCACTACAAATCTAACGAAATAGATGTTTCCACACTTCTTTGTACCCACAGCCAACCATACAGAGTAGCAATATGTTGCTTAACCCAAGACCCAGTGTAATGAAAATGGGGTAAGAGGGAAAAAAATGACAGTGGATATCGCTACTCTGACCTGACACTCTGCTGGGCACTAATGTCTATGGGTCATAGTGTATATCTAAAGGCAACATTAATATCTTTAGTTCCTGATCACTATACTTACTATAGATATAATATCCCTTCAGAAGATCTTTATGTCTCAGATTCACAGTGTTTGAGTGGAATGCTGATATTCCTAAAACTGAAACACACATATTTATGTACTCACTGTCATTCGACCCTTTGACATAATCTCCCTCTCTTCTCACACAATATAACTACCTTCCGCTTTGTGAGCGCATTTTCTCTGGTGCTGCTGTACAATGAAGATTATCTTTCTGTAAAACACAAATATAAATTAACATTCAATAAGGCTGATGGAACTCACACTGATACCATTTAATTGTGTCCCTTAATACCACCACCACCACCTTAAATACAATATTGTATCTTAATTATTTTAACAGATTTTTAAAGTTAAGAACAAGCATAACTTTCCAAACATAACTTCAACTTTTTGAATACTTCACTCTGTTCAGCTTGAGTTTCCAAACACACTTTTCATGGAAAACAAACAATATCCAGGGTGCTCACAAATTCTGGTAGCAAGGTTCTAGATGTAGCAACAAATGTTCTCAACTACCTAGCAAGAGTGCTGCAAAACACAATGAAGCATATAGCTAATAAATTCAAAAAGGCATCTAACTTTCCCCAAAAATGCGAGAGTACAGCAGATTCACAGGAATGGTAGCTTGCATTCAGGGGGCTGACGCGTAGCGTGTCCTCCAAAGACAGAAAGCCTTTCATCAAGCAGAGCTGTCATTTGCAGACCATTGCCAGCCAGACATTCCCCAGAATGACCTTAGCACAAGTGAGTATATTGCACTCTCCATGTAGTAGAAAGTAAGCCACAGATCGTCACTCCAGGTCATCTGAGCTATAACAAAATGGAGTTAATCCCTCTCCATTGTAAGCAGTGCCATGATTGTTTGAAAGACTGACTGGTGTGACTGATCAGTGGTGTATTTTTTTTATACCACCTTTACACTTTAAAGCAAAACTGAACCGCTGAGGAAATGCAGTAAATGTTATGGTATTAACATGAAGGTCTTCAGTACATTTCAGACTTGGGGAAAGAGTCCTAATTTGATGATTAAAAAGCATTCTTTAGTATGGGGCCCATTGGAGCTAATCATCTACCCCAGATCACGTATGGGCTTGACTTCAGCTTGTGTAGCCCAGTATCACATTACCTGGGCGCTTGGAAAGCCTGTAAAATAGCACTATCTGAGCAAAGACATTTGCACACAAAGCGCATACTTAAATTTCACACACTTCTACTAATATTCAGTCACGCCTGCATCAGTCTTCAGAGACACTGTCTCTTCTTTGTAGTTCCATTCATTTATTTACTCCAGCATTTCGTTTATTTTTTAATTTTTTACTAGTAGGCAGAGATTAGATTTTACATTGGTTCATATGTCAGTCCACTACTGATTCCATCACATTTTAACGTATCTGGAACTGGTAAAAAGATCATCCAGAGGGTTTCATGTTGGTGGAAGACAGGGTTGTGAAAAGAAATATGCCCCCAGCCCATGTCGCTGAACCGTCTGATTAATTACAATAACTTTAGGAACCAGTCAATTTTGTCCCTATGGGCTCAAAATGTGGTTAATGTAATGTAACTAAGGGTCATATTATGAGTACGGCAGTCCTGGGACCACCATACTCATTGCAGTGGTCTGACTGCCCCCACCCTGAACGGTTTGACCGTGACATTACATTGGTGGTGGTGGGACCGCCAGCAGCCCGACGCCAGGATCCTGGATCCCAACAGGGCTGCTGTGGGGAAGGCAGCGTTCTGCCACCGAGGTGCCACTCCATGCACCATTGTGCAGATTACGACCAGCATTTCCTCCAAGCATTTCAAGGTGGTAACCCGCCATGAAATGCTTAGCGGAAAGGCATGTAAAGATGCCCCCAACAGGACCCCTGGACAAATCTCCCCATCGGTTTGCGTTGGGGGCACATGATGTGCCCCTCCCAAAAGTGCACAGTTGTGCATGCACTGTGTGACTTGCACGACATGGAGTTTGCTACACTTTGCACGGGCAACTTGTAATCAGGTCCTAAACTAGCTTCATAGGGATGGGGCAGCAAGGAATAGGAATAATAATGGACCTGGTGAGTTCAAATGCTGAAATATGGCTTGCAAGCAAACAATGAGAAGGGAGGAAGGCTGAATAAACTCCTCTTGGTTAAATTGTGAGGTGCTGGATCTCAAGAAAGTGCCCTTGGAAACACTGAACACCACTTACCTAAACTCTTCAAGAGCTTAGCCAGTCGTATATTCATTTATCCCAAGTCCTTGACACCGTTTGAAGACATCATTATAAAGTGTCTCAAGCAAGAGATTTCCACGCAATTGACTCCATCATGATATTGGGTTGAAAGGATGAAGTGCCCACCTGTCATTTCAATTAATAAAATGTGAACAAGCAGGCTAGATTAATATGGGCATCAATGATGGCAGATAGATTGCACTTTTTTCCTAGAAAGTTACCTTTGCAAAGGTAACAATAGCATGAAAAATATACAAATTGATTTAAGGTACAGTAGAAAGAATGATAAGTATAAATCGTGAAAACATCAAACATTATAAATCAGTGATAAGAACCAGAAGGAATCCCATTGTACAGTATAAAAGGCTTAGCAGCACACATACCTTGATGAAGACTGCAAAGTCATGATGTAGGGCCAATGGGTTGCCCTAAAATCAAGTCAGTCTGCAAAATAGCAAATGCACGCAGGAAAACCCTTAGGAGACATATAAATAGTAAAAAAGAAACAAAAAAAAGGGAAATCAGGAAAGTCGCATTTAAATACACAGCACAGTATATAGTTTACTAAAAAGCAGACTCCTATGTTATATCTATTTATTTAGAAGCAATATTTCTATAACAGATTTAGAAAAACACGCTCTGACACTGTTGCCAAAATCCAGATGTGAATGAACTATAAAAAGTTTGTAATAAATTATTGACCTTACATAAATATCTCTGCTCAAATTACACCTACTACCAGAAGCAATTTTTCAATATCTATTCAAATTAGTCTTACAATAGTACAGCTCATCATTTCTGCAGGGAGATGATTAACTAAAGTAAAATTGTCAGAAGGGTATATTTTGGAATCAACGTTGTTGTAAAATATGTTTTTGCCATCTAAGTTTTCACAAGGATCCGTGGTAGCTGTTTAACAGAATCAACCATCACAAATATCAAAAACCTTCTGTGTCACAGTGGCCAAAGAAGGGTACAAGAAATTTCTAAATGAAAACAAACTCTACCAGTTCCATATTGGGATCAGCGTTTCAGGCTCAACGCAATATTTGACTGGTTTCTTTAAGACTTTTCACAAATCATGTTATGTTATGTTATGTTAAAATAGTATTTTTGAGCACACAGCTACTCAAAGAGTATCCCAGCACTAAGACAGAAAATCCAAAGCTAAAGCACACGAAAAAAGTGAAAAGAGAGAAACAGGTAAAAGAACCCAACAAAGAGACAATTAGGTAGTTTGTTGAAACAGCCTGGTCTTCAGTTGCTTCCGGAAAATCAACAGATCGGTGGTTTGCCTAAGTGAAAGGGGAAGCTTATTCCAAAGTCCTGCCACTTGCACTTGAAAAGAGCGGCCTCCTCTACGGACCCTGCAATACTTCGGGGTGACCATAAGATGTTGTTTGGGGATCTAAGAGATCTGACCGGTACATAACCAGAGACTCTTCTGCAGATGTACTTTGCCCCTAGGCCATGCTGAGCCTTGAAGGCCAGGACCAGCGCCTTAAAACAAATTCTACTGTGAACGGGCAGCCAATGCAAGTTCCTGATATGATGGGAACTTGACTCAAAATAGCCCTAGCTGCCACGTTCTGCACCACCTGCATTCTGATTAATAAGAGCTCCGGAAGGCCAAGGTACAGAACATTAGCGCAGTCCAATCTGGACATAATGAAGGCCCGAATAACAATTTCCCTTTGTGAAGTCTGACGTAAAAACAAAAACCTCAGCAACATTTTTAGGAGGCCAAAGCAAATCACTGCCACCGCCTGAACCTGGAGTAAAAAAAAATAGATGACACCCTTTCAAAAACCTCCGCAACATTTTTAGGAGGCCAAAGCCAAATCCCTGCCACCTGGTACCATTGAAAGGGTGTCATCTATTTTTACTCCCAGGTTCTTTACAACCCTAACTGCTGCCTGGGGTGGGGACATATCTTGAGGCCACCATTGAGTGCAGACATCCAGTGGTGGGGAGCCCAAAAAAATAATTTCGGACTTATCTGATTTACATTTCAGATGGTTCTGTTTAAACCAAACAAAAGTTTCTTTCAGGCATTTATTAATCTTCTCCCCATTAAATTCTTCTCTTTCCTACAGGTAAACAGCAGTTGAGTGTCATCGGCATATGATATTATTGTCACCTCATTCTCTTCGGCCAGGGTAGCCAGGGGGCCATGTACAGATTGAAAAGGTCAGGGCTCAAAATAGAGCCCTGTGCCATCCACACGCTTAAAGATGGTATGCTGTCCAAGAAAGGAGGTGACCAGACCTCCTGATTTCTACCATCTAGAAAAGAGGTTAACCACTTCAACACTGTGCCCACAAAGCCGCATTCCCTTAGTCTTTGCAAAAGGAGGCTGTGGGGCACAGTGTTGACAGCCGCCAAAAGGTCTAGCAAGACCAAGACCGCTTTGCCACCTGCATCCAGAGACTATTTGGTGGAGTCGGATACCTCCAGCAACGCTGTCTCTGTACTGAGATTCTGCCTAAAGCCTGACTGGCAAGAGTGAAACGAATTATTTGCTTCTGCGAAGTTGCTGATCAGAGTATGAACATATTTCTCGACTGTTTGAGCAAAAAACAGCAGAAGAGCAATAGGTTTATAATTACTTAAGACCATAGGATCAGCCAGGGTTTTTTTAGCAATGGAATTAAATTTGCACTCTTCCAGCCACTGGAACCTGTCCCCTAGAGAGGGAAGTATTCAGTACGCAGTTTGCGGTGGGATTCAAAACCTCGGCCATGGATGCCAGAAACTTGGCCGGGCAAGCATCCATCGGCGAGCCAGATTTCAGGTCCTTCATTATTTCCAATGAAGTTGTTAGCGGTATAGGTGGGAAACTAGACCGGGTAGCCCTAACTTCCTGCCCCTTTGAGGCGATCTGTAAAGAGGATGGCACCTCTATCCCAGCAGGATCATCAAAAGCGGATTGTATGGTAGCAAATTTGAAGAGAAAAAATTAGCTAGATTACCAATCTACTCATCGGAGAGGGGGGTCAACCTAGCCTCCGCCTTCGGTGAAGAGAAGCTTTTAACGATGTTGAAAATTTCCCTGCTTTTATTCCCCGCTGATTCAATTTTTGTGGCAAAAAAGCTCTTCTTCGCTGCCTGTATCTTTTTATGGTAGTCTTTTAAGGCGTCTTTGTAGTTCTTTTTATTTTCCACCTTGAAGTCCTTCCTCCAAGCTCTTTCCTGACGTTTGCAGTTCTTACTGCATTGATGTAGGTTGTCATTATGCCAAGGGGCTCACATTCTAATTGCTCTTGTGGGGCGCAAGATGGGGGGAGCAAGAGTCAGAGCGCCGTGTACAATCCACTCTACTAGAGCCTCTGCATCCTGCTCTATACCACCAGTGAGCATAGGAGGGTGTGAATCTAGCACGTTTCAGAGCATCTGGGGTGATTTTGTAAAGAGGTCTAGAGATAGCTGACGGCCGCTTGGCCTGAGACCATGACTGTTTGGACAGTTTTGGTAGACTAACACTGACCAAATAGTGGTCTGACCAGAGGATAGGTACAGGCAATTCTGTCTTAATTCAGCAGTTTGCAAAGTTCTGATCAAGAGAATGTCCTTTCTCATGTGTAGGGGCAAATGCACAGGGAACCATGCTAAGCGAACCCAGGGATTCTAGCAAAAAGATGGTCTCTGAGGAGTCCTGTTGGTCCATGTGTATGTTAAAATCCCCCAGGAAGAGAAAGTGTTTAAATCTGGAGGCCACCGGGGCAATTACATCCCCATTGGATTTCAGAAATTCAACTTAATCATGGTCAACTTAATTAGCCCTAGAGAAGATCATTTCAAAGAACCTTAAAAAAAACACATTCCAGAGTTGCTTTACTGAAAAGGACAGGCCTCAGGTACCAACTGGTAAAGACCAGAACCCAGATTTACTAAGCGCTTGTGTTGCCCTTGCATCATGCATGGTGACCAAAGGCAACGCAAACCCTTAAGCCAGTTTTACTAAACCACGCATGGCCACCTTACCTTGTGTGGCACTGCGTCACTTATAAATCAAAAGTAATATAAGGCAGAGCGAGTCAATGCCTTCCGTTATTCTGAATTGGGAGTACGTTTCACGGGTGGAGTGTGGGCATTCCGAAGCATTCACCTTTGGATTTTAGCCCATTACCAGATTTCCTGAGAATAGTAAACCTTGGAATGAGTCATAATGATTTGCCATCCCAGCAGAGGCGTAATCAGGAGAAATATGTTTATTTTTATTCCGCAGCACAACTAGAAACTTTAGTGAAGGAAAATCTCCCTGCCAGCACAAAACAAATGCATAATGAGGAGGAATATGTTTATTTATATTCTGCAGCACACATTGAGGAAAATGCCTTGTGGATTGTTATTGTGCAGGAAGGTGTCCCTTCCTGCACAAAACAGAGGCGTAACAAGGAGAAGTATGTTTATTTTGTATTCTGCATGACTTATAGAACAAGGAAAATGCCTTGAGGATTAATTTGTTGTACAAAACAATCCTGCCTGTAACACAGGCACCCTTGCACTATGGTGCAAGGGTGCCTGCATTAGCACTAGGCAAGCACCTAGTGTGCCACAGCAGAGAGAGAACAGGAATGCACCATAGCTTAGTAAATATTGCACATTCCTACTCTTTCCATTTGATACATTGCAGCTAGTTGTCATGCTGTGTTGAGTTACTTCAAATGTTAGTGAATCTGTACCCAGACCTGTACAAAATGTTTCTTTAGGCTTACCTAATTCACACGATTTAAAGTCATGCAAATTAATCAAAATGTCACGCCTTCCGCTATTTCACACAATGTTTGTTGTCACAGAGGACTGTCTCGTGCAAAAAAGTCTCAAAGGATACATGCTCAAGCAAAAAATGTTTTATGAGAGACATTTTCAAATCGAATCACTCCTGTTGCTGTGTGTCCAGTAACTTTTGAATGAGAGATACTGCCTCGCAATCAATATTCACTTCAGAATAAAGATATTTTTGATAGTTTACACATAATTTTGCGTAGTTGGCCTGACATTTCACATAATTTCAGGAAACAAATAATGTGATTTTGCACACCACTGCTAAATTAGTATCAGCTTCACTGATATCGATGTAAATATTGTCCTATAAACCTTTTTAGAACATATTGAGTCATGGGTGATGCTATTACATCCTTGCCTGTACATGGTGGTTCATTTAGTGGGCTGTAACCAAAAGCACCAGTCTTCAACCAGTAGCCCATAATTCATTGATACTAGCAAGAAACATCTGCTTTTCTTGGTAACATGCTTTGATTCTTTACAAGCATTTCTCTCACAAATAGGAATCGGGGGAGAAGGTCCCTAACCTGAAAATGAATTCAGCTCTGCATTGGATCGTGAACTTGCATGCACATTTCTTGTCAACAATGGTTTGAGGATGGAAACAGTAATGTCCAATCAAGGGTGAAAAGGGTTGCCAACATATGCCCTTTGATATATTACATTTACACCATAGATATGTGGGCTTCTATTTTTTTTTTAGATTTAATTCTATTGGGTTTTTTGTACAGTTGCATCAAATAACAAGAAAAACAGATACAACAGATACTGTACCAGCCGCCCAAACCAACGTACAGCATTCCTTTTAAATGCCACCAGTGCTAAATGAACATCAGGAAACAATAGCATTTCCATGTGCTATCCATATTATTCTCACCATTTACCCCCGGATGTTGGTATGTTTTAGTGGGCAGTCTCTCACCACGTGTACAGGAGCTTCTTTTTGAACGCACCAGCCACCCCCTTGCACCACATGATCAGTGTTGGTCGATGTCTGCGATTCTATAATTGGGCAATATTTCTTTTTCATACCATGGTTGCCATGCTCACTATCTTTTGGTTTTGTCTCCTCTGGTCTTGCTCAGATCATTCAGAATTCCGAGTAAAGCACTCTTCAGGGTTAGAATGATTTGATTTTCTAGTACTCAGGATAAAGTATTGTCAACCCTGTCCCAATAATGAGCAATCAGGGGACAAAGCCAAGGTATGGTGGCAGCGTGACCAGGCAGACAGTGGTGGCTGGATTTTAACCGAAGGGGGGAGGGGGGGCAGGTCGCAGGAGGGAATGAAAAAATATATACACTTACCTGTGTGCCGCTGCCACCTCTCTGTCCTCTTTGTCTGCTTCCAGGATGCCAGGGCTGGAAGCAAGAACAGGAAGCACCCATGCTTCCAGGCTCCCCTAAGCCAATCACAATGCTGCAATGCAGTGTTGTGATTGGTCTGAGGGCTGTGGTTCAGCGTTCAGATGAGGACAGTGAGCCTGGGCATGTTCTCCACCCTGGCTGTAATGCAGCCTGGCTGCAGAACATGCAAAGTGCACATGATGGTTTGGGTGTCCCGAGATTGCTGGCCAAACTGTCATGCACACTTAAGAGAGTACAAACTACTCCTCCTCCAGCTCCTCTCAGACTACTCAGCTAAGCAACAATGGAAAAATAAAATATTAATAATAATGAGTTATGATCAACTTATTTTTTCCTTTTTGACCTGCTCTGTGGGGCGTTACTCTTGCAGGCAGAGGTCGGCATCTGACCTGCTAGCCATAGGCATTGAGGTGTAAAATAAGCTGTGTGATGATAGTTAAATTGGATCATCCAGAGGCGGGAGGAGATCACCAATTTGTGGGCGTGTCATGAAGTCCTCTCACCAGTCAAAGTCTTTGAGAGGGCTCACCCAATCCTCCCTCTTGTGTCCAAGGGTCCTAGGGGTTCATAGCGTTGAGTACTAAGGTTTTGGTATATTTGGAAACCACTTTCCCTCCAAAAGTGCCCATTAGGAGTTTGACCTCTAGGGAGCTGTACTTGGGCAGGGCCACCAACTCGGTTTCGTATTCTGTTAGCATGTGTCAGAGCTGAAGGTATTAATGAAATTGGGTTTTAGAGAGATGGAACTGTGTCTGTAATTACTGAAAAGAGCTTAGACCACCTATTTCCCATATGTCTTCAAAAGTGGAAATCCCGAGTCTGTTGCATTTGGCAAACCCCTCCATCTGTGGGGTGTGGCCGAGGAGTTGTCTATGCTGTATTATTATTATTATTTAGTATTTTATAGAGCGCACAGCTACCTCCGACGGAGGTGTCCCGGCGCTGAAGACCTTATCTCAGAAGGGAAAAGGGGGAAAGGAGGAAAGGGGGGAATTTAGATCTGGGAGAAGAAACAGGTCTTTAATTTGTTTCGGAAAAGGGGTTCTGAAGTGGTGAATCTTAACTCTGTGGGTAGCTGGTTCCAGAGTTTAGAAGTGACAACGGCAAAAGCCCTTCCACCCGTACGTGTAAGACGAAACCGGGGGGTTATGATTAAGCTCGGAAGCCTGACTGGTGAGGGTTGAGGAGATCGAATTGCTCAATGTGTTTAGGCAATTGTAGTTGTGCGCATTTTTCCAGCAGTTTGGCGAGAGTGGGGATATTGGTGATGGGACGGTAATTGTTGAGATCAGAGGGGTCGGCTGTTGGTTTCTTTAGTAGAGGTGTGACCTGACCAACTTTGAGGGAGTCAGGTATGCTTCCTTGTTGGAGAGAGCTGCTGATGATTTTAGTCCAGAGAGGGAGAAGCAAAGGGGTAAAGTCTTTTACTGCGAAGGCAGGGAGGGGGTCCGTGAGGTGATTGGATGGTTTCAGGGTGCTGAGTAATTTGCCAATTTCTTCTTCCGAGTATGTGCCAAAGGTTGACCATGTAGCATTGTTTTTTGGTTCAGTGGGTGCTAGGCATTGGGGTTTGGAGTAGAGGCTTGCGTCAGTGAGGAGATCGCTTTTTATTTTGTCAGTTTTTTGGGTAAAGAAAGCAGCGAAGTCTTCACAGGAGGGTGCCTCACGCCCAGGAGGGTGCCTCACGCCCAGTGTTGAGTGGTTGTGGTTGCTCCTTGGATTGTGACTTGATTAGCTCAAACAGTTTTCTCGGGCGTTTTTTTGCTTGGTAGAGTTGGAGGCTGAAGAAGTTTTATTTTCCTGAAGTAGGCGTTTCTCTTTTTCTTCAGATCTTTTAGGTGCATTGCCGAGGGAGCTGATCTCCAGGTCCGTTCTGCCATTCGCATGTCTCTTCTATCCTCGTTGAGACTCCCGTCGTACCATGGTTTGGAGATTTTAGTAGAGACTCTTTTTAGCTGCATAGGTGCAGCCTCATTAATTATAGAGGTCATAGCGTTGAGATAGTGGTCAGTCAGAGTTTGGACGTCCGTGGCACCTGTAGGTGGGAGTAGGAGATTGCAACTGTTAGGGGGCAAAGAGCCTGGGTTGAGCTTTTTCGAGTCTCTATTCCAGACTTTGGGCTTGGAGAGTTGAGCCGGGTTGACTTTGACTTTTTCATTGATAAAGAATGTGATAATATGATGATCTGACCAGTCACAGGGTTGGATGGATTCGAGTTGGATAGAGTCCTCTTTGGAGATGATCAGGTCGAGGGTAGAACCTTTCTCGTGTGTCGGGCTGTTGCAAATTTGGGTGAGGTTAAGGGCATCGAGGACATTTTTAAGACTATTTACCACCGCGTCGTTGCGGTCATTCCAGTGGAGGTTGAAGTCACCAAGGTATATTTGGGTGAGCTGCCGTCTGGAATTGGTTGAGATCATATCCATGATTTGTTGGGAAAAGGTGAGGTTGTCCCTGGGTGGGTGGTAGATGCTGTGAAGAGAGCATATCGGTTTGCCCTCACTAATAATGTCAAGGCAGATGTATTCCCAGGATGTTGGGGATGGTAGGGATGTGGAATTGACTTTCTGAACAGAGAGGTTGTCCCTGTAGATGCATGCAATTCCACCACCTATTTGGCCTGTTCTGTCGAGCCTGATAATGTGGTAGTTGGGAGGAACCAGAATGTCCATTATGGGTGTCGAAGATTCAGTTAGCCACGTTTCAGTCAGGATGATTAGGTCAAGGTCCCTCGATAGGAGGAGGTCAGCAATGGCTGCGGAATGTTTCGTGGCCGATCTGCAGTTGAGAAGAATGCATTTGAGACGGGGTGTGTAGAGGGTGTTAGCTGGTTCTAGCGAGAGAGGGACTTTTCTAAGGTTATTGGGGATGGAGAATCTGCTGTTTAGTGTGGGTGGTCTAAGGGGATTTGGGTGTATCGTGGGAATGTTGCGGTGTGGGGTGCTTGTGTGAATTTGGGGGGCTGGGTCATAGGAGCGGAGAAGGGTGAGTGTGTCGAGGTCAGAAGAAGAGTTGTGAGTGTGGCGAGGGCGGTTGTTGCGATTAAGAGCTGGGATTGAGGTCAGATTGCAGAGCCAGTGGAGTTTGATAAGGTGGGGTGAGATGGAGTGACGAAAAGGGATATTGTAGGTGTGTTTAGAAGATCAGTCTTATCTAATCCCAGTATAGAGAGCTCTAAGCGGCATGCTGGATTGTTCCAGCCTCTGCACAACCAGTCATTAATCACAAGTAGTTGGGCAGCTTGGTAGTACAGTTGTATGTTGGCCATTCCCATCCTACTGTCGCATGTCCATAGTCTGCATATAGTCTGCATTTAGCCGTAGACATGTTGTGGGGGTTTTAATCCCCGCCCCCTAATATACCTCCATTGTACAGAGATTTTTGATTTGTGTTTTTGAATCATTTGAGAAGTAATTTAGTTTGAGTAGACTTTGCTGATCTAGGCTGAATTTTTCTGGGAGACATTTTTTAAAATGATGAATGTGTTGCAGCGATGATTTGGGGGGTCAAGTAGTCTTATAGAGACAGAAAATAACTCCTCAGAGCAACCCTTGCGCCCATTTCCAAAATGGCAGCTATAATTGAGGAAGAAGAGACATATATAAAAATGAAACAAATAACAATGGTTTTTAATCCTTTTATGTATACAATACACACTGTTTATGATCTGAATATGAAAAAGAAACACTGTTTATCATCCCTGTTTTGGCCACATTTTCATAGTATACTTTATTTTGTCATATTGGCAATTGCTTGTGGTACATTTTCAGAATGTTGAACATTTTAGAAGAGCATATTGACAGGTACATCTTTTTGTAGCACCGTTTATGCAAGGACATGTAGATGTAAGTTCGGTAGGTAGTGGCTTTAGTAAATTTGTAGGACCCCATCAATATCTTCCCAACCAAATTCACACAGATCTTTCTCTACATATGCATGGGTCAAAACATTTACACATCTTCCGATCAAATAGAATGATATTTTAATGCATCCACGCCCAGATTATGACATTGGTGGAATGTCGCTTACCGTGAATGATCTCTTGAACTCACTGTACTGAAGATCGTCAAATGTGTGACAATCAGAACTCATTTTCCACACATGCAGAAGGTATTTTTCTACTTCTTTAAAGTCATATTCTTCTTCCAGCTCAGCAAATCTTTTAATAAACTTCACAGGCTCAGTAGTTAAACCTCCAAGCTTTGTCCCACTATTGCTCATAGTGTCATCCCCCATAAGAATATGTGCCTTGATAAGCACATGGGGCATTATCTGGTTCAGGTTTATTATACCAAATATGAAGAGGGATAACGTGTCTTTTCTCACCTGTCCATAATGTATGCATAGCTCTGACAATCCTTGAATTTTGAAGATTGCAACAACTCTAAGTAGCACAAAAATAAAATGTTTGTCATTTGATAGTACAATGAATCGATTGGAACGATTTCGAACTGCCCACTCAACATGTGGCACAACACAAAGATCAGCTTCATGTGTTTGTTTGAAGAAGATAATGTGACAAAATGTATTTGATAAATTCACCCCTTTTTTTGGCTACATCCATCTCTCTATGTGATTGCTAAAGTTTTTTTTTGTAGTAACCTGTTTTGTAATGGCTGGTTGGACGAAACTCTTATGGTGGCAATTAAAGCATGGAAGTTTAGCTTTAGTGATTATGTCAAACACCTTTTTCTTTTTGAATACAAATCTCTCCTGCTTCAGTTCTGCGCATAGTTTCACTCCATGTTCTTGGACATCTAGTGCACGTATTTCAAGATCTTCATTCACATATTGTTTGTTTACGAAGTTGTGTAGTCGCATATGCTCGGTCATTTCAAAGGGGGTTCCTTGCTGCTGCATTAAATGAGATAGTCTGTCAACAAGTGTATTAAAACATCCCTCTCTCTTTCCCACAAATTTGTGGTGAGGAACAGTTTGATGATGGTCTATTAATTTTGAATTTGTCATCTCTCAGGAAACATTGAAAATAGAAAGGACTTCATTGAAAACTAGCTGCCATTGATTAACATATTCAGTTTTACGTGTCTGTCCAACAATTCCCTTGAAGCTTTTCTGTGATCTCTGGATCGTCTGTTCCAGTTTCATAAATGGAGCCACAACAATGAACCTTTCCTCTCTGTCTTTCACCACAAAATGTCTTTGGAGGAATTTTCTGCAGAGGTATGTTTTTTCCACCTCTAGCCTCTTCACTCTTTCCAAATACCAGTTACCATATCTCAGTTAGATAATGCAATTGAATTTGAGAAACACAGTAAACAGTGATCTATAGTCTTCATGTGTAGCTCCCAATCACCTTAACTATCAGCATGTACCATGTTTTTCACTAGCCCTATCAACGGTAAACATTTCCCCAGTACATGCGAAGTTCGTATTTGCATTCACATTCTTTAACAAACTCTATGAACTTGGTTTTCAGGTTTTCTGATTTTGAACTGAGTGTATTGAACGTTGCCTGGCTTTGCATTATGTCTTTTGAATGGAGTGCACCCTGTGCCTTCTCACTTCTGTGATAAGATATAAAAAACCTAATTTGTCAGTCTAGTTCCAGAAAGCATTCCAATACAAAGTTTCTATAGCCTCAGGCTTAATGAGCATACCTTGTAACAAACCAACATAATGAGTTCTGCTCAATACTGACAGGACCATTTTGCTTCCAAAGATTTCAGCCTCAATAAGAGTATCTATGCCACACATTTGGATAAAGATCATGAAATTCTACTGGATTGCTCATAAAAATGTCAGATACAATACAGGAAAAATGTAATCACAGAAAATTGGCAGGTTAGGTTGGTTTTCAAGCTGAGCATGCATAATTTGGAAATTCTTTATAGCTGTGTATACTGTTGCGTAGTTTGTGACTTGAAATGGTAAAACTGGTAAAAACCCAACCTTCTTCAGTGGGATGGTATTCTGGGAAATCAGAGCATGAATTCTAGCCCAGGGAGGAGTTGGCTTCTCTTTAACCTTCAGTCCGCACCAAATAAGCAATATGATTAGGGCTCCCGGTTTTATGGTGTTTATTTTTTTAACATTCCCATCTGTATTTATCCATATTTATTTTTTGACCTTTTTTATCAGTATTCATCCATATTTACTTTGTGTGCTGTGTATAAATGCAGTTGGAAAACTGAGCAATTCCATATTTATTTAAATAATAGACGCACAGCCATACTTTGATGTCCGTCATGTTTTAGCTATCTGAGATTTCACATACTTGCATGGTGAAGACTTCTCTAGTGGAGAGAGTAAACATTAAGTGGACATTGTGAATAGAAAGAAAAATGGATTTAAAAATGGAAGAAAAGGAAATTTGAATTTAAAAATACTGAATGCCAATGCGCAATAAAAAGAGGCTGTCGCCACTGTCTTTGGGGCAAAGAGAAGCCCTGAAACATTTGTAGTTAGCTATCTGAGATGCCAAATATTACATAACAATACATACACTGGCAAATATTAGTATTAAACCACAAATGTATGTTGACAAATGCAGTTATTCAAAGAACTTTCATCCTATTTTTTAAATTCAAATGCTGTCCATCTGCTAAGCTGTTGGGCTAAATTCACGGTAGAGAGCATGAAGAGTCACTGTATTTATCCATCTCTAAAAATAAATGGAGACAGAAAACACGTTGTTTTCTCTCTGTATTTATCTGTAAAAATCCGTAAAAATGGAAAACAGGGAGCCCTAAATATGATTACTTCAGTTGAGTCAGCTTTGTGGACTGCAGCATCAGATAGAAGAAGATCCATGTCCTCAGCCACTTTGAAACTTTCTGGTAGACTGGGGCGTATTGATGGTTTGTAATGATTTTGCAAAGGTGGCAAGGCACTTGGGTTATGCAGTTTTTTTTGTTTATGCATATAGCTGGCACAGCTTGTTTTCCCACATCTACTTCATTGGTACAGTCTTGAAAAATCACCATGGCAGTATCATGCATACTGAATGTTCCAGACAAAGAAGAGCTGTCTTCAAAATCAAAATTATCAGGAGCAGCAATTGTAAATCCTTTCCTGGTAAGGTGACTTCGAAGTGGTGTACTGTGGGATTAACAATATTTTACTACAAGAGTTGCTAACAAGTTCCTGCTCCGCACTATGTCAATATAACTTGTTGATACACCAATCCTATTCATTGAAGTGATTAGCTCTCTATTTTTGACTTGTCATAGATTGCATGGGCAGTCAACATGTGTAGCGAAGTTTTTCATACAGCATGATTTGGAAAAGACAGTACATCTGCACAGAATAAGCCTGTCGGTTTATGGGTGATGGGTGTGCACCCCTGTCCTTAGTGCCCCAACTACATGGGTATCTGGACCCCTTGTAATGGTTTTTGGTCATTGGCAAACACGTATCCTGCATGTGCATCACGATCTAAGCCTGTTTTATGGTAATGTGGTCTTGGCAGAGTGGGAGGAGCCCACCAAGCTCTACCCTCATAGTGGTAAAGGACTACTGCCCTTACCAGGAGTTAAGCAACACAGAGTGGTGGCAGTATACCCATTTTGTGTTTAATAGTTATCAGTAGTGTGAACAGGTCTTTTTACCTGTGTCACTGAAGTAGTGCCTCCCATCCAACTCATGAAAAGATTCACAGCTCTGTATTTAACCCACCCTTGGCCTATATGCTGACTGCTTGTAGCACTGGGGGGTGCGAGATACCTGCATGTGTGTGCTGGGATGTTTATGTACTTGTGCATGGTATGTAAAAAGGAGGCCTGTGGGCTCCATTTTTTAAGGCCAGGGTCTTGAAAGGGTAGTGAAGGTGAGGGGTGCAACTCCAGACAGGAAATGTGGATTGTTGGCATTCTTGAGGGCTTAGGTGGGAACGCATACACTGGAGGAAGTGAAGCAGAGCATCCTCTGTGCACATCAAATGTCTCTTTGATTCCAGGAAGAGTTATCGTCCATTGGGACTGGGCTCATTGGCAGGGAGCTGGTGAAATCTGATACGGTTGACACCCACAACAGGTATATCAAAGGATGAGACAATAAATCAAATCTGTGTCTGGATTTGGACTTTAAACGAGGGAGCATGAGCCCCTGAGGTTGTTCAGCAGCACTGCTCTTAATCAGTTTAAGCAGAAAGAAGATTTCCAAGAATTCTAGCTGGTGCAACCAGGACTATCGACCAAGGTCAGCTAGTCTCTCTGTTGGGGGAGAGATCATAACTCATAAAGTTAAGACTACTTGCCAGGAGCCTAGAATGCACGCCTTCAGCCTACCTGCCAAAACCAGTGAATCTGATGAAGAGGAGGAGAT
The DNA here is from genome assembly GCF_964263255.1 of Lissotriton vulgaris. Classification (NCBI taxonomy): domain Eukaryota; kingdom Metazoa; phylum Chordata; class Amphibia; order Caudata; family Salamandridae; genus Lissotriton; species Lissotriton vulgaris. The sequence goes on from NC_141695.1 coordinate 1,313,515,870, forward strand.
CTACTATAGGGAGCCAGGCTCTGCAGGTATCCTGTTTTCTGTTGTGTCTGTTGTAAGAGCGCAGACCATTCGCCCTTTCTTGCGGACAGCAGCATCGCCCTTGTGAGAGCTGAAGTCAGCGACCCCCATGTACCAAGAGTGGGCTACCCTGAAGGTAGGGCCATTATCTGTGTGCGAGCTGAAGTTTGCATCCCCAGGTGCCAGGTGCAAGGAGAGGGGCACTCTGATGTTAGGGCTATCCCCTTGGATTGCCATGCAGGGCTGCTGTGATGAAGACTAACTGATTGCTGAAGTAACCGCAGAGAGAAATTCCTACACTGACAATTGCCTTCGGAAGACTTTGGAGGCCTGACGCATCAGCAGGAAAAGACCACAAGAAGGTGTGGGTCCTCAGCATTAGGAGTTCGGAGACTATGATTCTGGTCTTTCAACACTTACTGGCTGCTATTGGGTCAAGTTAAACTGTTCTAGGCCGTCAGGCCTTCTGGGGACTTGCACAAGCTTAGTGCGCAGTGCTGCAAAAAAAAACTTTTAGGGCCACACATAGACTTTGTTGCATGGGTATTGGCGAGGGCCACATCTGAAAGTGCCCTCCATTATAAAAATGGGTAATTAATCACCAGCCCCACTAGAAAGATGTTCTCAGAGATAACGTGCAGGGTGACACTAGTGTGCTGACCTTTAGAGACTATGGATATTAAGTTGTTTCTTGCTAAGTTAGGTGACTTTACATTAAAATAATACCCTTTTTAATTAAAGGCAGTATTTGACTGGACAATCAGCATATTGCGATTACTGTTTGCATTTTTATTCTTGCATCTGTGTATACCTCACATTTACTCTTTCCTTGAAGCGCCTTTGACTGCTCGACCTATGCTACCATAGAGAATCAAAGGTTGAAAGAGGTAGTCCTTTTCCCACTTACTCAGTTGTAGTAGGTTGAGCTCCAGGACAGCAGGAATAAAAGGACACAGCCCTGATGGTTCATCCAGTAGCCTCTGCTTACCTTTTGTCCCTCTGAAAGGGATTCCGATAATTGACAGCAAGCGGTGGGACACCTAATGATTAGAAGTTCCAGGGTGTGAGTACTGCTTAGGTAATCTCCAATTTACACCAAGTAAACAAATTCAGTTTTTTCACACAAAATTTGTGTACATAAATAACAGAGAACACTGGGCTGTGAGTAGACCTTAGCACCATGTCTATTAATCAGCTTAAGGATTTGTGTAAGGACAGAGGGTGGAGGGCTTCCAGGATCAGAGACAGAGATATTTGTTTAATTCATAAGGAACAGGTTTGAAAAACTGGGTGAAAGGAAGGAGGATGTGGTAGATTCTGGGGAGGGAACCATATTTGGAATCCAGAAGGAGAGCACTGAGGTATCAGTCTCTCGTGTCCCAGAGCTCAAATCTATCCTAGGCACATTCTGAATGTGCCCCTAATGCAGGTTCCAGAATGCCCCAAATACTCACACCACCTCTAATGCCCAGGTTACAACTGTCAACAATTCCAGGAGTAAATCCTGGTGGGTGGAGTCTAATAGAGACCCTGACCTTGCAGTTGTCTTGCTAGAAAGCTAAAACTAACCAGAAGAAGGCCAGGAAGTTTGAGATGGAGAAGGTGAGACTAGCTCGCCAGAAACAAGAGAAAAGGAGGTGGGAGAGACAGGAGGAATACGTTCAGGAAGTGAGATTGAGAAAGCAGGCAGGGAAATTAAGAGACGGAAAAGGAAAGAGAGCAGGAAAAACAAACTGATTACCCTTGAGAAGGAGAAGCTTAGAATTGCAGCAGGAACAGCTCCATCTAGAAAATGCGACTCCTCAACCAGTTCAGACCAGGTGGTCGCTAAGATTTCAACAGAGCTTGTACACATGCATGTGGAAGGGAAGGATATTTTGGCATGGTTTGTGAGCTTTGAGGTCTCTTGTAAAACACAGGCATTGAATATGGATTTGGTGCCTAAAATAGCTGCCTTTATGGGTCACAGCCATTGGAAGGGACAGCCGTCATTCAAAGGATGCCTCTGGCAGACTGGATGGTCTATAAGCGGATGAAGGAAGAAAACGGTTTGGGCTGAAGTCAGCTCAGTACCCTCACAGGATCAAGGAGTGCAAGAGGACATATGGTGTTGTGTTTGAAACAAAGATTCACAGTTTATTGCCTGTCTAGAATGAGTGGGTGAGAGGAATGGAGGTCAAGCATTTTTATTCCGGTAACCAGCTGATGCTGACTGAATGACTCAAGGAGGAATGATAGTTAAAAGGTGGTCAGCTAAAAGGGTTCACAAGGAGCTAGAGCAACATTGTTTTAAGCCAAAAGAGAATAATTCTCTCACAGACTAGATACAAAGCTGAGGGTGGGGCAATTACCAAGGGTCCTGAGGAGAACAAGGGCAAAATAGGAATGGCAATGGTGTCTGGTAAGAGGCATAATGAGAAAGGAGGACAGGAAAGTTCTGTCAAGTCTAAGGTGGTAACTTAGTATAAGTGCCATCAGGTGGGACAATTTAGAAGAGACTGTCATGTGATAGACCCTGTATCATCTCCGCCTATGATGCCCAGCATGTTATATTTGTACCCTGATGCACTCAACCTAGTGGCTATGGACATCTAGGAGGCTAATCCAGATTCTCTGAAATACATTTATCCTAACACGATGGGATTAGTGCAGATAGTCAGTATCAATGGGACATAGTTGCCTGCCCTGAGTGATACTGGAGCTTTCAGTACATATGGTTGAGGGAAAGTATCTCAAACCTGAGGATATTCTCCCTGGCATCAAAGATGCAGGTTTGGTAGCCAGAGGTGAAGGCATGGAGTAACTGCTTGCTAGAGTTGAGGGTGAGATTAATGGCAAGGCAGCCACAGTAAATGTGGGGGTGAGAGAAGACCAAGGTGCTGCTTGTGTCTTGGACAATTATTTGAATACCTCTGGATTAGCGCTCGACCAGAAGCCTTTATGGCTTGAACAGTGTCAGCTGTGGGGCCTGAGCACGTGCCAGCCTCTGAAGAAGACTGGAACCATTCACAAATTGCAGGGACCAGAATAAGGTATTTTTCAGAAAAGGTTAGACTCCGAGAAGGCACCACCCATTGAGGTCATTGCTTCAGTACCAGAGAGAATGAAGAATGAGACTCCCAAACCAAACCAAGTGCTGGAGTCTAGGTTCCTTCCAGAGATGCATAGTTTGCTAACTGCTGGGGGACCTGCATGGAATGATTTCCACAAGGCACAGGAGCAGTGCCTTCTGCTTGCATGGCTTTGCAAGGAAGCCCAGGAAAAGGTCAGCAAAGGAGGGTTTGGGAAACACTATGGGCTTGATTACAATGTTGGGCAGAAAGCTTCTGACCCGTAGTTTCTGCTCGACATCGCTGGTTTCACTCCGACCGCCGTATTACGATGATGGCAGTCAGAGTGAAACCTGCAGGGTGATTCTGATGCTCTTCCAACCAGCTCAAGGAGCCCATCAGATAGGTTTCCGACATCCTTTTCATGTCGGCATTTCCAACATGGGAAAGCTGTGGCAAAGAGACTTTGGGAACCCCAAGCAGGACCCCTTCCCCCTTGGCCCCCAAGTATGGGGCCAGGGGGGCGCCCCCCTAAACATTCCTGCACCATGTGGCAGGCACACGGTAGGGATTTTTCAGAACATCAATTTTTCAATGGCAGCTTCTTTTGCTGGCCTTTTACGCCTGACACACAAGGTGCCATTGGAAAACGGATGTTTCCAACCGCCCTTATGGCTGTTGCATTCAAATTGTACAGTCGAAACCGCCGACCTATGATCGGGTAATCCGCAAAGGCGTCTGCCCGACATCCTGATTAGGGACTAAGTTGGTTGGTTGGTCGCATTCAAATTGTGCAGTCGAAACCGCGGACCTATGGTCGGGCTGTTCCAATCCGCAACGACGTCCGCCCAACATCCTAATTAGGGCCCAAGTTGGTTTGTTGGTTGGGAGTATGGGCTACTTTATAGTGAGCCGGTAAATACACAGTCAGATACTGGTGATAGGTTAGTGGTTTCATTGGTACACAGAAACTTTCTGTTGTCACTGACTGACCTATGAAGTGCCTTTTGCAGGACAGTTGGCCATTATAAAAACCAAGGATAGGTTGCACCTTCTGTTCTACTCGCGAAGGAAGCGCAGAGACACAGAGGTACTGTAGAACCTGTACCACTTGCCAAGTGAGTAGTAAGTCAGGATAGATGAATAAGGCACTGTTATTGCCCCTACCAGTTGTGGGTGTTATTTGAGTTGGATTTCTGACAGAATATCGATTCCAACAATATCGATGGACATAAATATCGAGTCAAATATATAGATTTTTAAATATCGTTTCTACACTAATATCATTTAAAAACATACAAACATAATGTTTTTTAATATATATAGCTTAAAATAGTACATCTTACATATTTTCATATATGACATTAATATAATATAACTTAAATACATTTAAGTAACATTTAATACTACTTATATATAATTAACAGATCAAATACAAAATAATATCAAATGAATTACAAAATTAAATAAATAGAAACAAATACTGAAAATATAAAAAAACTAATTATACACGCAAAATACCTATAATATAACAAATGAATATATATATATATATATATATATATATATATATATATATATATATATATATATATATATATATATATATATATATATATATATATATATATATATATATATATATATATATATATATATATAATAAGCATTGAAATATATTGAAGTCTTGGAATGATACATATAATATACCCACTCCAGGCCATGATATGGTAGGGAAAATGTTGGACGTCAGAGTGGTAACGTTTACTATTTTGTCTTCAGTCTTTGTAACAAAAGGGAAAGTGTTGGACTCTGTAGGGATTAAATGTACTATTCCCTCTCTAGTCGGTGCAACAGTAGGGAAAGCTTTGTGTGACAGAGGGGTAACATTTACTATTCCCATTCTAGTTGTTGCAACAGAAGGGAAAGCATTGTACTCCAAAGGGGAAAAATGTCCTATTTCCACTTCAGTCATTACAACAATATAGAAAGCGTTGGACTCCGGGAGGGTAACATTTAGTATTCCCACTCCAGTGTGTGCATGAGTAGGGAATGCGTTGGACTCCGGAGGGGTAAAATTACTATTCTCACTCCAGTCTGTGCAATAGTAGGGAAAGCTTTGGACTCCAGAGGGGTAAAATGTACTACTCTAACTCCAGTCTGTGCAACAGTAGGTGAAGTGTTGGACTTTGGAGGGGTAAAATGTACTATCCCAACTCCAGTCTATGCAACAGTACGGAAAGCATTGCACTCCGGCGGGGTAAAATTCACTTTTTCCTCTCCAGTTAGTGCAACAGTAAGGAAAGCATTGGACTCCGGAGGGATAACATTTACTAGTCCCACTCCAATCTTAACAGTAGGGAAAGCATTGGGCCCTGGAGGAGTAACATCACTATTCCCACCACAGTCTGTCTAACAGTAGGGAAAGATTTGGATTATACCCCGCCAAACCAAGCTGTCCACGCTTACAATATTCTTAAAATAAATACATGTAACACAATTAACATAATTAATAGCTAATTGAATATGACTTAATATTTAACCATTAATTAATTAATTTTTTAATTGTTTATTCAATTCATGAGTTTTTATCAACTATCATATCAATTACTAATTGCCCTCCCACCCTGTACCCCTACAAATCCACCAACCCACATCTTACAGATACGTTTTAAAATATAGTTATCGCAACATTTAGATAATTAATAATCAATTAAATCATTATTAATTAATTGTTAATTAATTTTCACTTAATTAATTTCCCACATGTACCTCTACAAACTCCGCAACCCGCACCTAACAAATAACTTAAAAAATGTAAATATTACACAATTTACATAATTAAACATCGATTAAATAATCAACAATAAATAAATAATTAACGATTAATTATACTTAATAACTTTCCACCCTACTCGCTACAAATCTAGCAACCTGCTACGGCAATATAAATTACTATTTTTAATAAATAAAAAATTATAAATCACTTGACATTATACAATATACTTAATATAATTATTAATAACAATAATACAAACAATAATAACCCGAAAAACCAATATGTAGAGTAACATACAAAATGATATTGTTTGCAACTATATTATCGAAAACGATATTAACAACAAAATTACTTGACAATGTTACTTCTGCATCATAATATTATGTCACAATATATTTTTCCTGCAATATTTCTGCATCTGATATTTCCAACTTTATATTTTGTGCAAAACCCAGCACTGCCAGTGCAGGTAAGAGTGGTAGGGCGGGGGTGCAGGGTGGGCGGGAGTCTACAGACCATGACAAGGAAGAGTTAAATATACAAAAAAGAAAACCACTTATCTTGCGCTCATTGACTCAGCAATGCTGCAAGTGCAAGGTAAGTGTTTTTTTTATTTACCTTTACCTCGTCATTATCTGTCAACTCCCCCCAACCTGCCCACCGCTCTTACGTGCACAGGCCACCCCTGAATGAGTGGGAATAGAGGATGTAGGTCTATTCAACACCCAGCGTCATTGGCAGGCAACAAGTATATCTTGGTTGCGGTGGATCATGCCAAATTATATCCTTTTAGAGCTTTACTGACTTGAAGCAGAGAGGGGATTTTCTGCAGATGAACAGAAAGCTCATTCTGCAGCAACTGGAGAAAACCTTTCCTTTTGTACAGCACTGAGTGATCCATGGTAGATGCCAGCAGGTGTGAGTCAGAGGAGTGCAACAGAGGAATGGAGGTGTACCTTTAGAATTTATCAGCCAGAGGGACTGAGCCCAATTCCTTGAGTTGCTTTGTATATGAGGCAGAGTGAATTAAACTTAACTCGATTTTCAACTGGAAGCAAGTGCAGATGTTTTGGAGCCTCTGAAGAGGATGACCAATGACGAAGGCCCAGTATAATTTTGGCTGCCACGGCCTGAATGCCCTGCAATTTCCTTATTAGTCCCTTATCTGCCCTCAATTGGAGCAAATTGCAGTAATCCAGGCCACTCGACCACCACCAGATGGACCTACTTGAGAGGAAAAAGAAGGGTCTTCTTCAAGACCTGATATAAAGAATGACAAGTTGAAACCACGTGATTCACTTGAGACTTCAACAAGGCTGTGTTCAAATTAGATGCCGAGTTATGTAGGTCTATTCAACACCCCGCGTCAATGGCAGGCAACAAGTATATCTTGGTTGCGATGGATCATGCCAAATGATATCCTGAGGCAGTACCTCTGAGAATCACGACCACAAAGGTGATTGTAAGAGCTCTCTTTGGGATCTTCTCTGGGGTCGGTAATCTGTGACAGGGGAACCAAATTTATCTCCTAATTAAGGGTGGGCAACAAATTCTGCTCCGCCAGCGGAGTTTATTAAGTTTTACCCACTTCATTTTATCCTTGTAATGCAGAGTTCCGGCAAAACTGCACCAACCGTCATGTGCTGTTTTTTTTTCTCGTGTGCAACTCACCAACATTAAGTTGGCTAGCTCAATTTTTTTTGTTATTCTCCCAATAGCACTAGCTCAAGCGAGGATTACTTTCAGTATTGTACCAGTGTCATGGTTGGCAACAATGAAGTAATGGAAAGAGTGAATGTATGCAACAAATATATGAATGGTATACTGTACCTGCCTGTGTTGCTTTTGGTGAAAATTAAAATTAATTTTAAAAAAAACGTTTGCTAGCGCAACTGAGAATTTGCTTCTCCTAGCACGATTTTCAGGCACTAGAACTGCACCCTGCAAGATGTTCTCAATGCGGGTGAGGTGTTGGGAAGGTTGCAATCTCTTTTCTCTAACTCCATGGCAAACACATGTCTGTGTCCATTACATAGACACTGGTGACAGTCTGCTACTAAAGGGCAGAGTGTTCACGATGTCTGACCATGTTCAGAGATGCATTAAATCAGAAGTTGCCAAGATGGTGGAACTGGGAACCTTTGAGAGGTCTTTGGGGTATTAGTGCCAAAGGACTAGACAAGGTCCTTTGTCTAGTCTTTTGGCACTAATACCCCAAACGAAAGGTCTACAGACTTGCTGTTCTGTGTGGACTGGGCAACTGAGCCCTCAGTGAGGCACCCCATCCATTCTCAATGGAGGATGAGCTTGTGGATCGATTAGGTGCTGCCAAGTACTTGAGCACCTTTGATTTGAACACTGAATACTGGCAACTCGCCTTAGCACCAAATGCCAAGGAGAAGTCTTCATTTTCTATGGCAGAGGGGTCATATCAGTTCAAGGTAATTCCCTTTGTTATGTTATGTTAAGTTATTGGTTCTTCTGGGCTTTCCAGCACTAACATGAGTTGTGAGGTAACATGTGCTGCTTATGCGAACAAATGGGTCTTTAGTTATCTTCTGAAACTTAGCAAGTTACCGTTCACTCTTAGTTGAATAGTGAGGTAGTTCCAGAGCTTAGATACTAAATAGGCAAATAATCACCAATCACTTCTGGCCCTAGTGATTCTTGCGTAGCCAAAAGAAAGTGATTGTTTGACCTTAGATATCGTGCTTTATTGTACGGGATGATGAGATGGCCAAGGGTATGTGGTGTCTGTGTATGTTTTACTTTGTGTACAATGCAAAGTGTTCTATTCTTTTCTTTACTGGTAGCCAATGGAAGCTAAACAAGGCTGAGCTTGCAGACTGTGAACTTGGAATGCTCAGCAGGACTCTGGCTGCAGCATTCTTAATAATCTTAAGCCTCCTGGGAAAATACCCAGGGTTGAAGAGTTATAGCAAATTGTCTTAATCTAACTGCAACAAAATGAGACCTTGCATCACTATTCTATGGGTTTCGCAGGGAGCCATCTGATTGTCTTCTTGAGGGATCTTAGAAGGCCAAAGCAGGTAGCTGCTACATTCTTGGTCTGGAAGGCCATGGTTAGGTCTTCATCCTGAAGAACTCCTAGGCTCTTAACTTCCACTTAGGGTTGAAGAAGGCTCCTCCTACTTGTGAACCATGTTCCTGCAGAGCTGGAGTATTTCTGTGTGCCTTGAGGTTCCGTGACAAATGTAAGTGGTGCATTTGACTCGCACGAATATAGTCGAGTCTGGTATCTATGAACCGCAAATGACGAGTTTAGTGGGTGTACGCAGTTTCGCTGTGCTAACCTAAACCGTTCGTCTGTTACGTGGGTATTTCTATCTGTACCCACGGGTTCCATCTTAGATACGGCATCCATTTTGTCTCTTGCCCTCAAGTAGCCAGCGAACGGACGTTGTCCGCTTCGCGACCCTGGGACTCCCAAGATATTTGCGGAAGACACATGTTCTTTGAAAGTGTCTTTATGACGAGGGGGATGCTACTGTAAGGCAGATGGCGCCGCTCGAGGCTCATCTTGCCGCACGGACTTATTGTCTCAGCCGTGCATCTCATTAGGCACGTCCCTTTGATGCCTGTATCTCGTGTTTCCCGATACCTCCCCTTTTACACCCTTTCCGATCTCCCCACTGTTTCCCTCTTCCTCTGAACCTGTCCTTGTTCCTATTTCGATCTGTTTTACTGCTGATTGGAATTTGCTAATGGTGGGAAGATGGGTTTTTACAGTTGGGAACCGACAAATGTTTCCGCACTTATGTTCCGGACCTCATGTGTTTCAAAGTGACCAAAGCGACCCCTCTGGGGGATGATGGTGGGAACCGGGTTGTAAACCTTTGTGTACTATGTTGTCTTATGGGTAAAAACTGTATAAAAGGAGCGATCCACAGAACCAATTTGAAGCAGTCTCCCCAAGTTGCACGTGGTGTACTTGTCGTGACTTCTGTGTTCCCTGCAGCAAATAAACCTTGAATCTTTGACGCCGCAGGAAGTGTCCCGTGTCTCTGTGATTCGTACGCCGGAGCAGGTTACCCACGAAGGTTTCAGGTGTTGTGCCCTGGCACCGCTGGGTCTTAAAGAACCCAGTCCTTCAGTTGGCGCCCTCGTGGGGCTGCATCAGTGGTACCGGTCCAAGCCCGACGATCGTGAAGAACTTCGTGTGAAATCTCCGAGGGAAGGTGCACTCCGCTTCATCGATCCTGTTGTCGAAATAAGTGGCCCGAAGACTTTTCCCGCGAAGATTCCCGCCTCCTGACGGCTGCGACGGACTGCTGCCCTGACTGTAGACCTGTTTTGGCGCCTGGCGTAGACCTTGGTAGAGCGAGACGACAGACGGGCCTTCCTGGTGACGCCATCGATCTTTGAGTTAAGTATTTGTGGGTCGCTCCCAGAGTTCTTGGTTGTGGTTACTTAGTGGTTGCATGGTTCCATTGCATTTGTGATTCTTGGTATTTTGTTGTGTTGTTTGACGACTGCAGCCGCCAAAAACCGAGGGTTTTGTTCTTTACTGGGACTTGGTAAATCCCGTAACCCTTGAAGTTTGTGAAACTCGGCTAGTGTGCAAGATGCCTGGTCGTAGTACTTTGTTTAGTTGTTTCAGACCTTGTGGTATGGATTCCCGACTGGAGGACTCGTGTCCGATACCTCCGGTTGGAACTCCTACTTATGACCTGTACAGTAAGCATGGGCTAGGTCCAATTACCTTTAACGATTATTGGATTAAATATACAAAGAAGGACGGCGACCTTCCTTGGCCACCTCATGGTAGCTTCGAGGCCCCGATCTTAGATAATCTAGAGATTAAATTGTTCGAACGAAAATCAAGGCCGGCCATGTTTGATGCCTTTCGGTTGTGGCGCAAAGAAGCCCGACAGAAAGAAATCAGACAGAATAAACGTACTCAGCGAGATAATGTTGCTACCATAGTGAAGAAAGCAGAGCAGTTTCAGCGTGATAAGGAGGATAAGGATAAGGAAGTGTTTGACAGACTACAGCGTATGACTATAGATAAATGTTATCCTGCTTTGCCTACGGAGTCGGAGAAGAAGGAAGAGGCAGTTGAGGATCCTTTAATGTCTTATCTTATGAAGTCGCCACCTCTGTTCCTCAACCTGTACCTGCCCTTCCGACTGTTCCTGCTCCTTTGTCTGTTGCTATCCCTACTGCTCCTCCGCTTCCACATACTCCTGCTCCCGCTACTGCTCCTGTTTTGTTAACTCCTGCTGTTGCTACTGTTTCTACTCCTTCTCTTGTTAGTCCTGTGTCGTATCTTTCTCCCTCTACTCGTAGTCGTAATTCTCCTCTTGCGGCTAGCTTCTTTCATTCGCTCGGACCTGTTCATGGGTCTGCTGGTTCCGATGGTCCTCAGAGACGTAGTCAGCTTCCTGGAAACAGAGAACGCATTGCGCTATATAATATGGCGATGGGTTGGATGGTGAACCCTCTTAGAAATCCACCCCGTGTTGTCCTCGAAACGTTTTGTCAATTCAATATACCAACCCAGAGATATGTGTTTAATGAAATGTGTAAGTTCCTTCATGATCAGATAGCGGCAGATGCGCCTGACGAGGTGCTCACCGCTCTGTCTGATCTTCAGCTTCAGTTCGCGAATGGACTGATAGTGGATACCAACGTTCGACGTGCTGTTGAACGATTGCTATCTTTTCGTCCCGCTCCGATACCTCATGCATTATTCGTTGAGGATATTGAAAAACAACCAGACGAGTCTGGCCAATACCCCATGTGGGAAGTTCCACCAGTGTGGATGCCAGGTGATGCACAGGCCAATCCTATTATTCCGCCACATTTCCAGAGAGTATGGATACATCTCCCGTGGAAACGATCGGAGGTGTTACAGGTGAAGCAATCTTTGCCTGACCCCCGCAAAAATCCTACAGGTTATTATAAAGAATTATCACAGCTTGTAGACGCTACAATCATGAATCTTGCCGATATCGATATGTTGTTCGGCAATATCGTACCGCAACCTGTATGGGCTAAGATTCGTCAGGAAAATCATCCGAATGAATTAGGTGGTGATTGGGCTGCCATTGTAGCGGCAGATGGTTTACAAACGGCTGCTGCTAAACCCGAGCAGCTGATTACTGCTCTTCCCCAACGAATAATAACATTGATGAAGACTCTTATGCCAGCTATGAGGGTGAATTGGGACAAATTGTCAGCTTGTAAGCAGAAGAAGGATGAGAGTGTTTCCGACTTCTTTACGAGGTTCGAGGAAGCATTCATTGACCATAGTGGACAGGATATGGGTACCGAGGGTGGTCAGAGATTGTTTGTGGATAAATTTGTTTCCAACTTATTGCCCGATTTGAGCAATAAATTAAAGAATTCGGAAAGTGCATGGGCCGTTTCTACCTCTGCTCAGATATTGGCTACGGCACAATATTATGAGAATAGGGAGAAAGAGGAGAACGACCGTGCTGACAAAAAGACGAAAGAGCTAAAGACTAAAGTGTTGTTGCAACAAGCGTATCCTCCACGTTCGAATCAGAATGCATCCCAACAGAATAGATCGCAGTCGCAATCGAATCGATCGCAGCCGCGTAATGATTCTTCCTCCCAAAGATCATCGTTAGGGTACAATCAATGTGCTTATTGTAGACAGGAGGGACACATTAAATTCAATTGCCCTATTTTAAATGAACGGAATAGTGGTAATTCGTCTAGAGGAGGTCGTGGTGGTTCGCAGCAGACATCACGTGGTAGAGGTCGTGGTGCTCAGAACGATCGCTCAGATAACTCATCTAATTCTAATAACTGTTTCGATCAACGTGGATCGTCGCAAGGGCGATCTGCGCAGTACAATGTAGACGATTATTACGTCGATCAGGGAACTGACGACAGTAATTACTAGGACAGCCAAAGACAAGGAGAGGGAGTGGTATCAGTTCCGGTTGATCAGAGAGGGCCTTACGTCGCAGTTGCTACATCGGGCGTCGTTGAGCCTTTTCTGTTGGACACTGGTGCAGCGAAAAGTTCTATCATGCATTCGAAACTCCCTGGCGCACCTTTGTCTGGCTTAACAAATGTTTCCGTTGGATTCTCTGGCGCCCCCGTTAGCAATCCAGTTTCGCGCCCTTTGCCCCTTACCATAGGGCCACGTGAGCTTCAAGCTCCGTTGATTTTGACTACTGGTTGTGGTGAAAATCTTTTGGGCCTGGATTTGCTTAAACGTTTGTATGCAACTTTGTATTGTTCTCCTGCGGGTGTAAAGCTTACGTTAGGAGAAAGGGTTGTCTCTCCTATGTATCTGTCTCTCGATAAGCTTCCACCGGAATTGAGTTCTCTTCCTGCATCTTTGTGGGCGACGGGTCCAAATGACGTGGGCCTACTTGATATCTCCCCTTATGTTGTTCAGTTGAAATCTAATGTGCGATTGCCACGTATTCCCCAGTATCGTATCTCTCTTGATGGTGAACGAGCATTGTTAGCGATCATTTATGATCTGATCGAGAAAGATGTTATTGAAGAGACTCGGGGAAACGTGTGCAATAGCCCTGTACTGCCCATTCTTAAACGTACTGATCCTTCAAAACCACCTGTTTATCGTTTTGTTATCGATTTACGGGAGGTGAATAAAATTGTTGTTCCTCAATTCCCTGTTGTGCCTGACATCACGGCGCTACTGACTCTGATTCCAGCTTTTGCATCATGGTTTTCGGTGATTGATTTGAAAAATGCGTTTTTCAGCATCCCGATTGCCGAGGAGAGCAGAGACCTTTTCGGTTTCTCTCTCGGTGGACGAAGCTTCCGGTTTAAACGCGCTCCTCAGGGCTACTGCGAAAGTCCATCGATTTACAGTCAAGCCTTGAAGGGTCAACTGGATGCGTTTCGGTTGCCGGTTGGTGCGGCCTTAATCCAATACGTCGACAACTTATTGGTGGCTGCTGATACTCAGGACATTTGCAAAATTGCTACGGTGTCGTTGCTACAACATCTCTGTGAGTTGAATCATAAGGTGTCCCCTTCTAAACTCCAATATTGTTGTCAAGAAGTAACCTATCTAGGTCACTTATTGTCAAAGGAGGGAAGGAGGTTGACCCCAGAGAGAATTGCAGCGATTGCGCGAATGACTGTGCCAAAAACCCAAAGAGATGTGCGTGCCTTCCTAGGTATCACGTCGTACTGCAGACAGTGGATCCCTAATTTTTCATTGCTAGCGAAACCATTGGTGGCTCTTACGTGCAAGGATGTTTCAACTCCTTTACCATGGACGGAAGAATGTCAGAAAAGTTTTTCTGAATTACGTGATTCATTGTGTTCGGCTCCTGTGTTGGGTACTCCTGACTACAGTAAACCGTTTACATTATATGTTCACGAGAGGGAAGGTTGTGCTTTGAGTGTCTTAACGCAACCTTTTGGTGGTAAACAGCGTCCATGTGCATATTTTTCCTCGACCTTGGACCCAGTAGCTAGAGCATTGCCGAGTTGTTTGAGAGCAACTGCGGCAGCTGCGGTCTCCATCCGACAATCAGCAGGGTTGGTCATGGATAATATGCTTACGGTGATGGTTCCGCATGCAGTCGATACTCTTTTGAATCGTACGAAAACTCAGCACTTGACGAGTGCGAGGTTGTCTGGGTACGAGTTGACGTTATTGGCAAGTCATATTCAGATAAAACGTTGTAATGTTCTGAACCCGGCAACTTTGTTATCGATTAGCGCAGAGTCAGATGAAGTAGCAGAACATGATTGCTACTTGAGGACAGAAGAGGAAACAAAAGGTCGAGTGGACCTTAAAAACACCCCATTGGAAGAACCAGATGGTACACTGTATGTGGATGGGTCATGTTTCAAGTTGCCGAATGGTGATGTGACTACTGCTTATGCTGTTGTAACGTTGAACACTGTTGTTGAGACTGCAAGGTTGAATCAGAATTCTGCCCAAGCTGCGGAATTGATTGCTCTCACTAGAGCATGTGTGTTAGCGAAAGGGAAACGTGTGAATGTGTTTACCGACAGCCAATACGCTTTTGGCGTCGCTCACAGCTTTGGACGATTGTGGAGAGAGAGAGGTTTCTTGACGTCACACGGTACGAAGATTCAGCATGGCCAACTCGTGAATGATCTTTTGGATGCACTGACGTTGCCTAAACAAGTAGTGATTGTTAAATGTAGCGCGCATCGTAAGGTGACGGATGATGTTGGTCGTGGTAATGCGTTTGCGGATGAGATTGCTAAGGAGACTGCCCGGAACCTTAGCACTCGGATGTATGTGACGAGTTCGGTTAGGTGGCCTACAGAATCAAGCATGTGTGAAAACACTATTGAAAGCGTGAAAGAAATTCAGAGTGAGGCCACCGAGACTGAAAAGGCGAAGTGGAAAGAAAGTACGGGAAAGTTGGATGCGAGTGGTTGTTGGATTGATTTGTCGGATCAGAAAAGATGGTTGCTGCCTGATGCGTATGTGCTGGCCGTTGTGACAATGGCGCATGGGTTAGCACATATTAGCGTGAAAGGTATTTGTAAGCTGTTGTCTCCTGTGTGGAAGAATGATGGTATTACAAAATGTGCTGAACGTTTGGTGAAGAATTGTATGGTGTGTATGATGTACAACCCTGGCAAAGGAACCCCAACTCCTCCTGGCAGTTTTGCTCCCCCTTCATATCCCTTTGAGGTGATTCAATTGGACTTCATCCATATGGAGCGATGCAATAACTTGAAATACGTTTTAGTCGTGGTTTGCGCATTCTCCCGATGGATCGAGGCCTATCCTCTCAAAGACAATACTGCTTTGTCTACTGCGAAAATCCTACTGAAGGAATATTTTCCTCGGTATGGAATGCCTAGAGTCGTGTGGTCAGATAACGGAAGTGAGTTTGTTGGAAGTGTGATGAAGAGTGTGTGTAAGGGCCTTGGAATTAATCAAAAATTCCACAGCGCCAATCATCCCCAGTCAGCTGGATTAGTTGAGGGGTACAACGGCACCCTTAAACTAAAGCTAGCGAAGATTCAGGCTACGACTGGTCTTTCGTGGCCTGACGCTTTACCTTTAGCATTACTGTCAACTAGGGCGACTGTACACTCCCGAATAGGGCTTAGCCCCTATGAAATAGTGTTCGGCCGTCCTGCGAATGTGTGGGGGGTTCCTAGGCCAGGAATGTTTTCTGATCTTGAGTACCCAATGTTGATCGATTATCTACATGACTTGACTGCTAAACTGAGGTTAATTCACCAACAGGTTTACGACGCATTGCCGACACAGACGGAGGGTCCAGGCCACCAGCTCCAGCCCGGAGACTGGGTGGTGACGAGAAATTTTTCACGCAAGAATAACCTGGACCCGAGGTTCACCGGACCCTATCAAGTGCTCCTGGCCACGAGGACTGCCGTTCGTCTCGAGGGACGTAAGAATTGGGTGCATGCCACCCACACTAAAAGAGTCCCCATCCCTTTGCCGGCAGACCCGTGGGTAAGGAGAGGCATTGCGTCAACGGAAACAGAAACATTGCCGGCGTTTGTGCCTTTCAGCGACGCACAGTCTGTTGGAGAATCCTCAGCGCAGCAGAAAGACACTGTTGAACAATTAGCATCAAAAGACTCAAGACCAGAACACTCAACTGATCAGCAGGACGCTGTCTCTTCAACGGATCCTTTGTTCGACGAGCAGACACGTCCTGGGAAAACCCGATACTTTTTGCGATCTCGCACTAAGGACAAATAAAATATTCTGCTTTGCTGAATTGACAACTGCATTATCCCGTTTTCCGTGATCAGTTTTGAATATTCGTATTACTGTAATTATTCCTGTACATATATATTGAGTTTCCTTCCTTATACTTTTGCTTTCACAGCTGAGAGACTTTGTTTTTGCGTATATACATATTGTGTATTGAAGGCCGTAGGGCCGCGCGCGTACTTCCTTCTGGATAGTAGGTCTTGACGCTAGGTTAAAGGCCGTCGGTTCCTGGGAACTCCTAGGGATTGACTATTGCTACACAGAACGAAGTGCGTCAAGAAACGTTGCGGACGGTCGTAGGGAATGGCATTTTCGAAGTTGAATGATTTGGAGGGAGCTCAGGCTCATAGACTCAAGCTGCAGCAACTCAGTCGTACCAAATGTTTCATATTCCAACTGTTTGTATTGTTTTTGACTGCTTCTGCATTATTGGCGGGTGGGGTGTATTACACGATGTCTTACTTCTTACCTGCTACACCTACTCCTACTCCTGACCCTAAACTTGTCTCTACTGTTTCTCCTCATTCTTTTCACATGTTACCGGAACACGAACAGGCTAGACGTGTAGAGTTCCGCAACAATTCCTTTATTCAGCTCCTTCATCAGCATCAGTTAGTGGTTAACACTACTAATTGTTGGGTGTGTGGGTTGATGCCACATACTACGGATAAGGGAATTCCATATCTGGTGTTACCGTATAGTTCCCAAGGGTCAGCTCGAGCATTTCAAACAATGTTTCGAAGCGCACTGGGTTTCCACCCCATTCGAGAACCACGTTCCCCCTACTCTGGTCCTACTTCGTATCAAAAGCCTTTGTCGATAGCAATAGAGGATTTAGATAGTGAAATCTATGATCCTTCGCTTATTCCCGAGGAAGAGATACAAGCCTATAGGGTCCTAAGTAGAGGTGAATATAGTGTGTTCACCAGCGAAAAGCAGCTTAAAAGCTCGCCTCCAATATGGGTTGTACCCCACACTGGTAATCTTTGTCTCATGGGTCGTGGCCGAAGATCGCAAGCCCGACTTGGAGCAAGTGCTTGCACTGAAAATTACATGCTGCCGATGGTCTCGTCCCCTGTGTTTCTAGCTGCCAAGGGTACATACTTTATCTGCTATGATCGTGCATATGCATGGTTGCCCGCTGACTTCATGGGCACCTGTTTCATTGCAAATCTGTTGCCTCCGACGTTCACTGTAGATGCCGATTATCATAAGACTAGAGTTGTACGAGGTGTAATTAGCGAAGAGGATACTGCCGGTCAAGAGGCAGGAGACTTTTTCAAGGGTTTCCTCCCGTTTTGGGGACCTATGGTTAATAGTAGGAACCTGAGACAGTTGACTCGAGTGGTAGAATCGACAGCTAATATTACTGCCAGTGCCCTTGGTAATATCACCACAGAACTTCAGGCGGATAGACTTATGACGTTACAAAACCGTATGGTTTTAGATGTCATCTTAGCAGATCGAGGTGGGGTATGTAAGGTGATCCATTCGAGCTGCTGCATTTTTATTCCAGATAATGCTCCAACTGTCTATCAAGCCATCTCGAGGTTGCATAAAATCTCCGAATCCATACACGTGGATGTAGGGGATTGGACGCTGCTTGGATGGTTTTGGGGCCTGATGTCGACTTGGGGTTGGAAGATTCTGATGATCGTCGGAGTTGTTGTAGTGTTCCTGTTCACGTGTTGCCTTTGTGTGCAGTGTGGTCCTGCCTTATGTGGCCTCTGTGCTACAACGTGTATGAGACAGCCGCCTGTTACCAATGGGACTCGGTTGGACAGAGCTATGCTACAGCAACATCTCGATGGTCTGATGAATATCGAATATGATTCCGACTAGTGCTTGCCTACATGAGGGCAAAAGGAGCGTCTGAGGTTCCGTGACAAATGTAAGTGGTGCATTTGACTCGCACGAATATAGTCGAGTCTGGTATCTATGAACCGCAAATGACGAGTTTAGTGGGTGTACGCAGTTTCGCTGTGCTAACCTAAACCGTTCGTCTGTTACGTGGGTATTTCTATCTGTACCCACGGGTTCCATCTTAGATACGGCATCCATTTTGTCTCTTGCCCTCAAGTAGCCAGCGAACGGACGTTGTCCGCTTCGCGACCCTGGGACTCCCAAGATATTTGCGGAAGACACATGTTCTTTGAAAGTGTCTTTATGACGAGGGGGATGCTACTGTAAGGCAGATGGCGCCGCTCGAGGCTCATCTTGCCGCACGGACTTATTGTCTCAGCCGTGCATCTCATTAGGCACGTCCCTTTGATGCCTGTATCTCGTGTTTCCTGATACCTCCCCTTTTACACCCTTTCCGATCTCCCCACTGTTTCCCTCTTCCTCTGCACCTGTCCTTGTTCCTATTTCGATCTGTTTTACTGCTGATTGGAATTTGCTAATGGTGGGAAGATGGGTTTTTACAGTTGGGAACCGACAAATGTTTCCGCACTTATGTTCCGGACCTCATGTGTTTCAAAGTGACCAAAGCGACCCCTCTGGGGGATGATGGTGGGAACCGGGTTGTAAACCTTTGTGTACTATGTTGTCTTATGGGTAAAAACTGTATAAAAGGAGCGATCCACAGAACCAATTTGAAGCAGTCTCCCCAAGTTGCACGTGGTGTACTTGTCGTGACTTCTGTGTTCCCTGCAGCAAATAAACCTTGAATCTTTGACGCCGAAGGAAGTGTCCCGTGTCTCTGTGATTCGTACGCCGGAGCAGGTTACCCACGAAGGTTTCAGGTGTTGTGCCCTGGCACCGCTGGGTCTTAAAGAACCCAGTCCTTCAGCCTTATGTGGATAAAGTTTCGATATCTAACAGTGCATTGCAGGACCACTTGAGGCACCCTAAAACTAAGATACATGAATGAATGAATAGAGTCTTATAAAGCGCAACTTATCCCAAGGGCATCAAGGCGCTAACGCAAGTCATCCAGCACACAGTTAGAGGGGTCAGCTTTACAAGTACGCCTCAGAGAAAAGCCAGGCTTTTAAGACCTTACGTAACAGAGAAAGAGAGGGTTTCCCATATAATCTCAGGAGGGAGAGAGTTCCACAATCTGGGCGCCACAATGGAAGACGCTCTACCGCCCCATTTTCCCCTTATAAACCTAGGGACCACAAGAACATTTTTATTAGAGGAACAAAGAGATCTACTGGGGGTATAAAGATGTACAAGTGACTTGATACCCTCCGGACCAGTGCCACAAAAGGCTCCATGGGACTGACATAGAATTTTAAAGGTGATCATCCAATGTATCAGAAGCCAGTGTAAGTTCTCATGAGCTGCCGAGGCTGAGGCAAATCTAGGGCAGTTCAAAACCATCTTCGTCGCAGCATTCTGGACCATTTGAAGATGATGAATAAGACTCTTGTTTATGCCCAAATAAAGGGCATTAAGATAGTCCAGTCTGGAAGAGACTGATGTTACCGTAGCCTGTTTCCGAGCATCTGGGAAAGATAGTGGGAAATCTTTCTAAGGATCCTAATTTTGCCACAGCAGGTGGAAACAGTCTTATTAATGTGACGTTAAAAGGAAAGAACAGTGTCCATTAACACCCCTAAGTTCTTGCCATACTGGCCTGGGCGGGGGCATTCCCCAAGTGAGGGCGGCCACCAGTTCCCTGACCAGATTTCCTGATTGCCCCCAAAGATTAATACCTCAGTTTTCTCCCCTTTCAATTTCAGGAAGTTCTGAACCATCCACTGAGAAATAGTCTCCATGCAGCTCCTAAAATTCTGAGCAGAATCCTTCACTGAGTGAGTGAGAGAGACCATTGTTTGGGCGTCGTCTGCATAGGACAGCACCTCCAACCCAAATGATCTCACCACCCTGGCAAGGGGGGCCACATAGATGTTAAAAAGTGTAGGGCTCAATGAAGAGCCCTGGGGGACCCCACAGTGCCAGGTTTAGGGGCGGAAAGAAACTGACCCAGTTTCACTCTCTGTTCCCTTTCATTAAGAAAGGAGGCAAGAAGACCCAGGGCGGGGCCCGACACCTATCTCCCTGAGACGAGACACCATATAGATGGAGACAGAGTGTCGAAGGTTGCTGTGAGGTCCAACAGGACCAAAAGAGTGGTATGGCCCTTGTCAACCTGAGAGCGAATATTATTAACAACTGCAGTAAGAGCAGTTTCAGTGCTATGATGTTTCCTGAAACCATGTTGGAGCTATCCAAAAGGGCAAAATCGCTGAGGTAGGTGCTAAGATGGAGATTAAGATAGGACTCCAACATCTTTGCGGGAGCGGGAAGCAGGGAGATGGGGCAAAAATTCTTCAAGACACCTGGGTCCAGCGCAGGTTTCTTCAGGAGCGGTTTTACAACAGCCGACTTCCAAAGGGAGGGAAAGACTCCCTCCAGGATGGCACGGTTCATAACCTTCATAAGGGGGGGAATAACCCCTTCCCGGCAGGCTTTCATTACTTTAAGCGGGCAAGAGTCTAAGGGAAAGCCCGACTTAATATTGTCTAGAAGCTGAGCCATAATCTCAGGTGATAAAGAAGGGAAAGACAGAAGACTCGGGAGCTGCTCACCAGGCAGACTCCCGACCTCCTAATCCCGCCGGAAGATTAGGAGGTCCCATGCAGGAGTTAAGAGATTCAAGCGTGACATAGATATCCAGGATCTTTGTATGAAAAAAGGCAGATATGTTATCGCACAGATCCTGAGATTCCACTATTGAATCTACTACCTGAGGAGAAGTTAAAGAATTTATGACCTTAAAGAGATTTCTAGGGAAGTTAAAGGAGGCAGTAACTTTAGAGAAATCAGCTCTTTTTTCCTCCACAATAGCTAGCTCATACTCCTTTAGGCATAGTTTGTGTTGTTCCTTCTCCAAGGGTTCAAGATGGGCCCGTCAATGCCTCTCCTGTTTTTGACAGCCTTGTCTCAGTTGTCTGAGTCTATCTGAATACCAGGGAGCCGAAGGTCTCTTCCTTGCTGAATAGTGCTGTTTAAGAGGGGCCAGGATGTCCATTTCTCCTGAGAGAGCATGCGAGAATTCCAGAGCAGCTGAATTAACATCCAGCGAATCGGCGAACGCCAGCTTATTCAGATAGGGAGAGAGTACTTCATTATTGATAGATTTAAAAATCCTTCATAGTTCCTGCTTCTTAAAGTCTGCCAAGGGAAGTACATAAGGTGAAACCGACCATCTGATAGAGATTTCCAGCCGCATATTCCTTACCTTAGAATCATCCCTATGCGTCAGGTTGGATCCAGAAATTTTTTATGAGCAGTACCCATGCTCGCTGGTAGGTGGCGTTGTTCAGCTCTGCCTGCAAAAAGGTGATGGATGGAATGCTTGAATTAATCTCAGCCACTGGCAATCGCTCAGGCTGTATCCCAATCCATTGTTTTTCGCCGAGTATGCCACCTCAGTTTGGATCCAGCCATATGCAAATCAGTCTTAACACTGTTCCTTAAGGGAACAGTTCAGCCCAAACTGCGAGGCAAGGTCCTTCCTGAACCGGAGAACAAGCAGCTCAGGGCCGGTTTCTCCCGCATTTGGCTCGTGTGGCATCATTGGCGTTGTATGCTGCTGGAAGGGACATGCACGGTGTCTATAGATGCACAGCCCCAGCGAGCTGACATCACTTCTTTTCTTGCTGAGCCAGTCAGTGCAGATCTATAGAGGAGCTGCACCCAGTCACTTTGTGACTGTCCTTTTATTGATGAATTGTTTGAGACAATGTCTCTTGGTGTGAGTTATGTTAGCAAGGAAGGCTGGTTTTAAGCCCTATAGTACCTGGCACCAGCAAATGTTGGTGACAGACCCACGTCTCATCTACCTGTATTGTCTTAAGCGTGACCAAGACCTGCAACGCTTGTCACTCCATGCACCCCATGGCCTTGGGAGAGCGGTTCCTCAAGCTCCTCAAGCTCATTGCAGCTTGACATGCGATGCCACGATGGTCTCAGTCCCAGTTGAGAAGAAGGTCCCTGGATATGCTGCGGAGCCATCAATCATCGTTACAGTCACTGTTGTCAGGGCATCGGCTAAGTCCCACAAGAAAAAGGACAAGAAGTCAAAGAAGTCATCAACTTCAGTCCATCCATCAGTGATCTGATGAGACGAAGGATCGTTGGGCACTCAAGGCCTAGATCTTCAGTTGAGCCTTCGCCTGGGCCATCCCCGCAGCTCCACATGTTTGAAGGAGCCGTAAAGGTCCCGTCCAACTCCACGAGTTTTATGAGGGCATGCACCTCATATTTGGGCGGCCTATCCCCGCTTGCACACCCTTGGGCTACTCGGATTTGGTAGGGGGCTCTACTGGTTTTCTGTCAGAAGGTTAGTCCGCAGCACCAGTTTGGTCTCTTGGATCTGTGGGCGGATATTCCAAACTGCTGATGTCCCAGGCATCACTGCCCCCATTCTCATCCCTAACACAGAGCCAGATGAGAGTCACTTGACACCAACTCCGGCTTCACTGGAGCCATTCCCTCCAGGCCAGACCTTGAGCCCTAGTTCAATGGGCTAAGACTTGGGGAAGATCTAGAAGCACCATTGGATCCTTATAAATCCCAGTCCCTTGACCTTATGAGGACAACTGTTGCAATCTGCTGGAGGCCAGTGGTTTGGATATGCCCCCAGATACAGGCTTGGTCTCCACTACTACTTTGGCTTTGGAGAAGGAAGCCTTATTTGCAATGGTGGCCCTCCGCGGCTGTCAAACAAGCATCTCGATGAAGGTGCTTCATCCAGGAGTCACCCTATCCAAACCGCTTCTCCCATTTAACAAAGCCCTCATGAACGTACCAGTCAGGGCTTGATCCAAGCCCTGCACAGGGGCTCCTGTGAAGAGGACACTTACATTCCCAAACCTCCATCATCCCCGGGGGACCCCAACTTCTTCACCCTACCACTCCAATGGACAGGGAATCTGAGAGGCTGAATACTTTGGGAAAGAAGATGTTTTCTTCCACCAGCCTCTCTCCGCCAATAGAGAACACCATGTGGCTTTTGGGCTGATACTCCTCCTGCTTTGAAACTCAGTTGCGCAGATGATGTCAATGGTTTTGAAGGCGGCCCAAGCCATACTCTCCCAAGCTATTGCTGATGGAGCTAAGTTCAGCATATGCTGTGGGCTACATATGTCTGACTCACTAGGCAGGGCAATTTCATCGATGGGACCCTTAGGCACCATACCTGGTTGAGAACCACTGGCTTTTCTGGGGCTTTTGCTCTTGGTCATGCCCTTGATGGCTCCTGTCTCTTCTGCAAAGCTTCGGCCTTTCCATGGTCCTTCGATAATCCCAGCCATGTCTCTCCCCATCCAGCCACAACAGCAAATCAGCTTTCCAGCCCCTGCGTGGCCTAGGACGTGGTGCCCACAGTCCCAGTGGGTCAAGCAGCCAGAGGCCGGGCCAGTCCACCACTTCCCTGGCAGTCCCAGCCTCAAATCCTCTTTAGTTTGTCCTACGAGCATCATGGGCACGTAGTGGGAGGCATGATGTACCCACCTTCATCACTAGAGGTCGATAACATCTGACCACTGGGTTCTCCAGATTCTCCAATGGTGCTACTCCCTCACCTTCGTGACTATCCCTCATCCCATGGCACTCACTTGCGATGGAGGATCATCTTTTTTTACTCTGCCAGAAAGTGATGGATCTCATGGCGAAGGGAGCCATAGAGAGGCTGTCAGTAGTAGAAGTAGGTTGTGTTTGTTATTCCTGCTACTTTCTGGTGACCAAGAAGGATGGAGGTCTCCGTTTTACTCTAGACCTGCAACCTCTCATTTCTTCCTGAAAAAGGAGAAATTCAAAATGCTCACACTCACTCAAGACTGTTGTCCTTGGACACGGAAGACTAGATGGTAGAGTTTAAAATTCCTGTCCGGCCTGCCCACAGACATTACCTGTGGTTCACAGTAAGTCACAAGCACTTTCAGTTCACCATACTAACCTTTGGCCTTACCAGTGCCCCTCGGGTGTTCACTATGGTGATGGTGGTGGTTGTAGATCATTTTTGGAGAACAGGTGTGCCAGTTCACCCCAATCTCGACGATTGGCTGTTGACAGTGGGTTTGTCCCAGGTAGACTTCTCCCACCTCCAGACCACGGCGTACCTCCTCCATTCGCTGGGATTCTCTATAAATGTGCTGAAGCCTCACCTGATTGTTCTCAGACGTTACCTTCAATCAGAGCTGTTCTGGACACAGTACAGTTTCAGGCGTATCCTCCCAAGCGGCCATTAGACTGACTATGAGGCTTCAGGGACTCATGGAATCCTGCATCCTGCTTTTGATGCATACCTGCTGGCACATTCAGGTTTTGCAGTAAGACCTGAAGCTCCAGAGGGGATATCATTAGGGAAATCTCTCCGGCATGGTCCAGATTTAGGAGGGCACTGCAAAAAATCTGCAGTGGTGGGGAACGAACAACGATTGGGTCTGCGGCAGACCCCGCTCTCTTCCTCAACCAGATCTAATAGTAGTGACAGATGCATCACTCCTGGGCTGGGACGGCTATCTGGGAGAAGTTGAGATCAGAGGACTCTGGTTTTTGGTGGAATACGGACTCCACATCAACCTTTTGGAGCTCCGAGCAATCCAGCTGGCATTGAAAGCCTTTCTATCCTCCATTAAGGAAAGCTAGTGCATGTGTTCACGCACAGCACCACGCCATGTGGTTCTGCAACAAACAGGGCAGGTGGAGTTGTGGACCATTTGTCAGTAGGCCCTACTTCTCTGGACATTTCTGGAACGTTAGGCATTTCCCAAGTGGTTCAGCACCTGATGGGTTCTCTAAACCCCAGAGTGGACACACTCAGCTGAAGATGCCGAGCGGCTGACAAATGGAGTCTCCATCCAGAGGTTGTGCAAGATCTCTTTCAGCTGTTGGGAGATACTTGGTTAGATCTGTTTGCCACCTCAGAGAATGTGAATGTCAGCTGTTCTGCATGCTGGAGTTTCCAAGGCAGTTCTTGCTCAGAGAAGCTTTTCACAACAAGTGGAGCTCAGGGTTCCTGTGCACCTTTCTGCCCATAACACACTAACCCAGAGTTCTCAAGAGGATCAGGAACATCCTTGTGGTTTCCGACTGTGCACAGAGAGTCTGGTATCTCAATCTTATGAGCATGGCCATAGGTCCTCAGATCAGGCTGCCCCTTCAGGAGGATCTCCTGTCACAGCAGCAGGGAAGTGTTCTCCACCCGAACTTGTCAACACTCTGCCTTCATGCATGGAGTGAGCGGCAACAGTTGACAACTTTCGACTTTCTTCCTGAAATCTGTAATGTTATCTTTGCGGCCAGACATCCCTCCACCAAGACAGTATATGCCTCCTGTTGGGGCCAGTTTGTGGCATGATGTGCAGAAAAACAGATTGATCCCATTTCTGCTCTCCTCTCTCAGGTCCTTCTGTTTATTCTTTCTCTTGTCGAGCAGGGGTCTGCTTTGGGCACCTTAAAAGGTTTTCTTTCTGCCATTTCGGCATTTCAGTGGTTGCCAGATCAGCCATTCCTTTTCAAGTACTATATTGTACATATGTTTCTGAAAGTTCTCTAAGACTTGTTCCAACCATCTCCTTCCATCATGCCTCAGTGGGACCTAAATTTAGTCTTGACTTTTCTAACATGTGCTCACTTTGATCTGCTTCATAACTGCACAAGTAGGCTCCTTACTTTCAAGACAGCCTTTCCAGTGCCAATAGTATCTGCCCGGAGAGTCAGTGAGCTCCAGGCTTTGTTATCCAAGCCTTTTTATTTCAACATCTTCCCAGACAAGCTGCTCCTTTGCACTAGAGCGTCCTTCCTACCAAAGGTCTCTTTAATGTAGGCCAGGCCGTTACACTGACTACCTTTTTCACACCACCTCATCCCTGTAATAAGGAGGAGCAACTCCACTAGTTGGCTCCAAAAAGAGCGTTGTTCTACCTTGACCGCACAAATGAGTTCTGGGTAGACAATCAACACTTCATTGAATATGTAGGAGCCCAGAAAGGGAAGGCGATACAGAAATGGATCATCTCCCAAAGGAATGTGCTCTGTAACAAAATATGCTATGCATTGACCAAGAAGCAACCCCCTGAGGGCTTGCATGCTCATTCCACCAGAGTCAAAGCTGGGATCACTGGTTTAGCAAGTAGAGTCGTGGACATCTGCGGGGTAGCACTGTCAGCCTCTCTGCACATGTTTACTAAGCACTACTGCCTGGCCAGTCAGGTCCATAGCGATAGGCACTTTGCCCATTCAGTCCTTCTGGACTTTTTAGTGTGAATTTGCTCCACATACCCACCTCTGGAGAGGTATTACCTGGGTATCTATAGAGAAGGAGTATTTGGCTAAAAGTCTCTATCAGATGACCAAGTTACTTATCTTTGGTAAAGCCTTATCTGGGAAAAACTCTATCTAGCCGTAGATTCCTTAACAACCCTCTTATCCACCCCACTCTGTGAACAGATGATAGACTTAGGGCTGTTTCCCCTTTCAGGGCCTTAGTTTTACACACCAGTGGTCAGTGTTCTTCATGGCTATGCACTTCCGGCTTGGAAAGTCATCAAAAATAACTAACCTCAGCACACTTGGGTGATGCCCATATAGGCACTGTGCACCTCACTTCCTGCGCGGAAGATGCCACACTTGGAGATAATTCTAAGCTAAGGAATGTGCTGCTATATAGAGTCTCTAACAAATAGGCCGTTAACAAAGGTAAGTAACTTGTTCATCATGATGACCAAGTCTCAGGTGGAGCAGTACTCCATATTCTAACTGAGGCTTGAGGTGGGTAATGGCACATTTTCCCATTGGATGCCAAGCTATGAGGTTCTGAAAATTACGAATTTGTTCGTGCTCTGCTCCCATCTCGTGATCGCCGCCATTTTATGCTGCCCTCACTCAGGCAGCTCAGCGAACGCGATGTTCTTGTTGTTTCTGCCTTTGCATGTCAGGTGGCTTCTCTGCTTATGTTTACTAACGAGTGTCAGGGTCTGGCCGAGTACACTGATTCCTGTCTGAGCTGATTAATCCCCGTCCGGACTACATGTTGGTTCACACCATTGTTTCCTTTAAGTTATCTTATCTGCTGTCCTTCGCTATATGTCTCATGCATTCACCTGTTTCACGATTGTCCTTCTACGACACACAGCTGTGTTTTCTCTGCTTGTAAATTGAATTGTGTGGATTCATTTGTAATTTACTTAAGGGGTCGAGTGACAAACGGAACCGGGAATTTGAGTTGCCTTAGTTTTAAAACATTGTCTATAACGTTTGCCTATGGCTCATACTCTTGTGTGATTGCATTTTTGCATTGTATTGTATCGTATATAAACCTATGCGCCACGGAGTTAAGTGGCAGTCTCTTTTGAACCTCGTTGTACCGACGACTTCTAGGACCACTGTACTAGCTGCAGCTAATAAATACCATCTTCTACGCCGGACGAAGAGTCTGTGTCTCTGTGTTTGACAATGCAGGTGAATCCCGGGGATTTTAGGCGTACCCTGCACCTCCAGGCCTTAAGGCTGCGGTTCTCCAACTGGCCCCCAACGTGGGGTGACTTCAGAGGTAGTGGTTGAGCCCGAGGGTCGTGAGGAGCCCCGCAAGAAAATTCCAGAGGAAGCGTACCACGTGATCGACCCCTGTATGTCGGAAGTGGACCGAAGGTCTTTGACAGTGCGGCTACTCCTCTCCGACGGCTGCTGACGACTGCTGCCCTGACTGTCGCCCTGCCTTGGACCCTTCTGAGGATGTTTGGTAAAGCGAGACGATAGACGGACCTTCGCTGGTGGAGAACGATCCTTAGTTAAGTATTTGGTGGGTCGCTCCCACAGATCTTTGTTTTGTTTTGTTTTTGGTTTATTCAGGTATTGCAAGAGATGAAGCCAAGGGGTGAGCACGATTGTACTGTTTCACTGATCTATACCCCTTGTTGTTTATGATCAGTCTAGAGAAGTGACGATGCCTGGGCTGAGTAAGTTTAAGAGATTTTGTTGTTTAGGTTGTACGAGGGATTCCCAGTTAGAGGAATCGTGTCCGATCCCTCCAGTTGGAATTTATGAGCTCTATTCGAAACACGGTATTGGTCCCATTACCTTTAACGAGACATGGGTCCGATATACGAAAAACAGTGGAGTTTTAAGATGGCCCCAGAATGGTAGCTTTGATCCCGCTATATTAGACAATTTAGAAACGATTTTGTTTGAAAGAAAAGTCTGGGGGGTCGTGGCCAAGATGGCGATGGAGTAGGACGTGCATCCGTGTCCCTCCGGCGCCACGAGCCCTAAATCTTTGCCCTGCATCCTCTTTGGGCCCAACTCCAGCGGGGATTGCTGCTCCCCTGACACCCTGTTCATCACCACCCCCTTTTCTGTACCCCTGACACCCTGCTGCAGCGGTGACCCGGCTGTGGGTCCTGTTTCGTTTGCCGGGGCTGTGACGCGGCGGGACGGAGGAGAAGGCATGAAGTGCGCCGGCCGCGAAAGTGAGCGGAGCATGGGCAGCGGCATGAAGGAGAAGCGCCCGGAGAAGAAGAGACGGAGGCGGAGCCCCTGTCGTACCCCCCATGTCCTGTGAGGACGCCTAGGGACGGGCCGACGGAGGCGCTTGGAGTCTGCCGCGGTGCGGCGTGAGGAGCGGGTGCCGAGTGAGGTGAGCGGAGGCCCGGCTGCGACCTCCACTAGAGCCCGGGGCTTCGGGGCCTGGGCGGGCCTGGTGTCCGGGCGAGGCGGAGGAGAGCCCCTGAGGCCCCTGCAGCCCGATCCCTGCTGCCGGCTTCGGTGGGCCCCCTAGAGAGCGGAGGAAGAACTAGCGCTTGTGGCCCTGGAGACGGGGGAGTGGAGGAGCCCCGATGCAGTAGAGAGGGAGCCTCGAGATAGCACGGCAGGAGGCCTGGACTCCCTGATGCCCGGTGGCGCGACCCCGGGAAGTGAATGAACGATAGACTGGCCGCACGCCGATCTGGGACTAGCCACGGCCTAATGGGACTCCGCCTTAGTGTTTGACGAGCCAACCTGCCCTACATGGTGGTCCTGGGTGTGCTGTGTCCCTACTCGGTGCTGTGTCGCCCTGCGCCCTGGCCCTGTCCATTGCCTGACCGGGTGGCGACTGGATCTCCAAGCTGCCCCTTCCCTGTGGGGGACTGCCTGTTTCCCCCCGGGACTTTTGGGGGGCGGACTTTTCGAGCCTCAGCCTGGAGCACAGCACAAGTAATCAGCGTAGGGCCTAGCTGGGCGCGTGGACGCTTGGGCCGGGCGGGTGAACGTGCAGTGGCCCTGCCAGCCTCGGGGGTGTGCGGTGAGAAGGAGGCGTGCTGTGGTCGACTATGGCTCCCGCCAGGACGAAGAAAGAGAAACCGGGCAAGGACGGAGGACCGAAGAGTTCTGGGCAGGCCGTGTCCCCATTGTCTGACAAGTCCCCGGGCCGGAATCAGGCGGAGGAACCTGCGACTAAGGCTTTTATGCTGGAGCTTTTCGCAGCAATCAAAGAGGACATTGCGGGGCTGCGCAACCAGCTTGCCACGGACTTGAGGGAGGTCCGGAGAGACGTGGACGAAGTGGGGGAATGTGTGGCCACACTGGAAGAACATAACCTGGAGACTGGGGGCGACATACACTGGCTTCAGCAGGATGTTCTTAGACTTACTGAGCAGAACCTCGACCTTCAGGCACATGCGGAGGACTTGGAGAACCGTTCCCGCCGCAACAATATCCGGATCAGGGCAGTGCCATGGAAGGGTGAGGGAACGGATCTCCGTGAGTATGTCGAGGCCTCTTTAAGCAAATCCTGCAAGATGAGGAGATCAAGGACATTCGAATGGATAGAGTGCACCGTGTGGGCCTACCCAAGGGATCGAAGGCACCACCTCTGGACATACTCGTCTGCGTACATGATTTTCAATTGAAAGAACGTATTCCCAGGATGGCGCGCGATGTCATTCCCCTGCAATTCTGGGGACATAACCCAGTGCTCCACCAGGATGTGGCAGCCTCTACACTGCAGAAGCGCAGGGACTTCAAGCCGGTCACCTCATTCCTACGAGATCGCAACGTCGCATACATGTGGGGTCACCCTTTCTGACTCATTTTTCGCTGGCAAAACAAACTGGTTCAAGTGCAATCGCTCACGGTAGCCATGGACCTCCTGGGTATCGAACACACAGAAGCGGAGTCTACGGGCGGTGGCAACACTCTTAGGCGACGGCGACGTTTGACGGAGTGGCAGAAGGCGGGCCGCTCTGCTTTCAAGAAGGGTCCTGATCCCACGGCGTGTCTCCAGGAGAGGGGCGCAGCTGTAGCCTCTGTGGCCCTGGTTACGGAGGCTGCCCCGGATGATGTCTCGGAGGTGCTGTGAGCCCTGAGAGGGTACACAGATGGCGTCGGAGGGGGGATACCCCCTACAGGTACTCTGATATGTTCTGTTGGTTGAGTGAGTCCCGTATCAGGAAGAGGAAGACTGTGTATTTGTACCTATTCCCCTTGCCTATGTGGCCTGTACTACGAACTCTAACTTGGTTTTGTTATGGGGGTTCGGTGTGTGTGCTGGGGGAGGAGGGGGGAGTGAGTGAAGGGGGGGACTCCGCATCAGACATTTGTCGTTTGTCCCTGGGGGTACATTTCCGCTCATTTCCTTCAGGCTGATGGGTGTGTGTTCTGGTTGTTCACGGGAGACATTCTGGGCCCTAGACTTGCCCTGGGGCACTTGTGATGCAGATCAGGTCCGACTGGGATGGCTAGGGAGTTGAAAGTGGTGAGCCTTAATGTCCGGGGACTAAACAATCCAGTGAAACGCTCTGCCGTTCTGTCCCTCCTTGAACAGTCTGGGGGTGATGTCTGCCTCCTACAAGAAAAAACAGAAAGGGAGGTCTCCTCAAGAAACCAATCCAGGGACGAGGAGCTAAAGGACAACAGAAAAACAGGGTAGTCCCTCTTATTTAATTTAAGAAAAAAGGGGGTAGACCTTGTTTATATCGTGCCACCATAGCTCAAGAGATCTTCACAAATAAAGCCACTAATAACAATTGTCACAAAATACAAATACAATTCAGATAAAATATCTCACAGATTTATTAAAAAGATTTGTACAATATCAAACATCAAATAACTGTGCCACAGTAGCAAATTTAAAAAAGAGTGTCAGCATCATGCAAAAATGATGTACATCTCTATAGTATACACATTACACAATTTAAAAACGGCAATAGATTAAAAACCAAGTTGTCGACGCAGCGTTTCGGTTCCTAAGTTGACACCTTCATCAGGACAGGGTTCTATGCAATAAAGAGACAACGAATTAACACAACATTTTCTTTCTTATCATAGACATTTACTCCATACAACAACCCTTTGCTCTCTTTTTTAGCAGCTTATCTAGTATTTACACAACCATCTTCTTTTATTTTCGCAAAGGGACATTTTTCTCACAAATTAAATGCAGTCTAATGTAACATATTTATTCTAAGTGCATATTCTAAAGAACAATCAAGTACCATGACACATACGAGTGAAGCAAGAGAATTGAGAAACGCTTCATTATTGTATATTTCTCGCAGGTGGTGAATGCGAAAAATACCTCCTAAACCCTGACAAGGAATCAAACCCTCCCATATGAAAATAGCCTGATGACATCCAGTCATGTGCTGCATTTCCTGCTGGTCCCTTATTTGAAAGGGGTGAGTTCATTAACAAATGGCACAATGATGGTGAAAGTTAATTACTTTTGTTTAAATATCAAGCCAGGGACCTAATTTGTATACCCTTTTTTTCCCAAAAATTTTTTTTAAAGGAACTTTGAGAAAATAACAGTCCCATATACCGGTGGCTCCTTGTTCCTCCATAACAAAGTCATCTCCTTGATACTACCAAGGTAATTTGTCATAACATGAGATATGCACTCAGAATGCCATCAATCTAATAGGTGCTTTTTATGAGTAAAATTCTTCTAATGAAAGGTTTTATGCATTTTCAGACATAAGGAGACTCCATTAGAATTATCGAAATTGACTCGATTGATATGTGATGTCCTGTGATGCACTAAGGACCACTTCCCTCAGATTGAATTAGAGGAAGTTACGGCTCGAAGACTACACGAGTCCGTGTTTTAGTAAGTCTATAGAAAACCACACGCAGAAATATGTATTATCATCCCACTCCTGCTTGACTATTAGTTATGCACTATGTAATATCTACCATAACTTCTCACTTAGCTCATGAGATCTAGTAGCCACGGTTTTGTTTGCCACATGGTACTTGATTGTTCTTTAGAATATGCACTTAGATTAAATATGTTACATTAGACTGCATTTAATTTGTGAGAAAAATGTCCCTTTGCGAAAATAAAAGAAGATGGTTGTGTAAATACTAGATAAGCTGCTAAAAAAGAGAGCAAAGGGTTGTTGTATGGAGTAAATGTCTATGATAAGAAAGAAAATGTTGTGTTAATTCGTTGTCTCTTTATTGCATAGAACCCTGTCCTGATGAAGGTGTCAACTTAGGAACCGAAACGCTGCGTCGACAACTTGGTTTTTAATCTATTGCCGTTTTTAAATTGTGTAATGTGTATACTATAGAGATGTACATCATTTTTGCATGATGCTGACACTCTTTTTTAAATTTGCTACTGTGGCACAGTTATTTGATGTTTGATATTGTACAAATCTTTTTAATAAATCTGTGAGATATTTTATCTGAATTGTATTTGTATTTTGTGACAATTGTTATTAGTGGCTTTATTTGTGAAGATCTCTTGAGCTATGGTGGCACGATATAAACAAGGTCTACCCCCTTTTTTCTTAAATTAAATAAGAGGGACTACCCTGTTTTTCTGTTGCCTCCTACAAGAGACGCACCGAAGCCCCGAATGTGAGACAACAGATTCCCCCTTCAAGTGTGGTCATCAGGACCGGCCAAGAAAAATGGAGTGACCCTCCTCATTAGCTCCCGGATGCGTTGTAAGGTCTTGGCTCACCTGGTGAACGTTCGGGGAAGGTTCCTGGCAGTGTGGGTGCAGTGGGGGGACACGATTTTTACTGTTGGATCCATGTACGCACCAAACACACAACAGGAGTCCTTTCTGCGCACAGCTTTGGCCCAGGTCCTTGCCTCCCCTGACGCTTTTCTCTTGGTCGGGGGGGACTTTAACCTAGTAATGGATGAGACCAGCGATAGGTCGGCAAATAGACTGCACAGAGCAGGGTCCTGGTCAACCGAGGGGAAGCAATGGTTGGCGGACGGTGGATTACATGATGTGTGGCGGCTGCAACATCCCCAGGAGCGCGACTATACGTATTACTTTGCGGCACACCAGACATATGCGCGCCATGACCACTTTCTAGCCTCCTCTGCCCTGCAGCCCCACCTTCACGACACAGACATTGCCCTCCGGTCCCTCTCAGATCATGCGCCCCTGTCGGTCATTTTTACTCTCGGCGGCGCGCGCACTCCCTCAGCTGGCGGGCGGTTACGCAACGCCATGCTCCATGCAGACACCGTTGTAGACAAGGTCAGGGACACTATCACGCACTAGTTCACCTAGAACCCCGTCGGAGAAACGGCGATTGCATCTGTTTGGGAGGCTTTGACGCTCGTGGTTAGGGGTGATTTCTGTGCTCTGGCGGCCACATACTCCAAGCTTCAAAGAGATAAGAGGGAGGAATTGGAGAAGGAGGTTCGGGGCTTAAATACTAATCACAAACCCACCGGGCCCGCAGGGTTTGGAGAGAGCTCGAAATTAAGAGGCGCATGCTGAAACACCTAGATCTTGATAGGGCAGAATACGCGTTATTGCGCCCGCGCCATATTTTTTACATAAGTGGAGACAAAGGGGGCAAAATGCTCGCCCACCGCTTGCGAGCCCAGGCCCAGTTGCGGGCCATTGCCGCCATTCGAGACCCACAATCTGTGTCATGTACCACTGACACTGAGATCGCAGCTACCTTCCGCCATTTCTACCAGTCCCTGTACACAGGGGAGGGTTCACCACCCGCTGAATGTGACCGATACATCGCGGCGGCTGACGTCACCCCCTTGTTGGAGAGTGCGGTCGAAGATCTAGACTTGGAGATCCGAGTGGAGGAGGTTATCTCCGCTATTTCTCGTCTAAAGTTAGCTAAGTCACCTGGGCCTGATGGTTTCTCGGCACTGTTTTATAAAACTTTTTGCCGGGAATTGGCTCCGTTCCTGACCCGCCTTTTTAATTTATTCCTTGAGACAGGTTCGGTCACACCCTCTATGTCGGATGCTGCCATAACGTTCATAATTAAGCCCGGCAAGGACCCCGCGGACTGTAGTTCCTACTGGCCAATCTCTCTCCTTAACATCGACGCTAAGCTCTTCGCGGGTATTCTCGCGGCGCGACTTAGCCCTCTTATGGATGGAGTAGTTGAACCGGACCAGTCGGGCTTCGTTCCCACCCGTCAGGGCAGCGACAACTCCAAGAGATTGTTACACCTGCTAGATGGAGTCCACCGCGCAAAGACCCATGCCCTCTTTCTATCCATCGATGAGGAGAAGGCCTTTGACAGGGTTGAGTGGGGATTCCTTTTTCAGGTGTTGCGGGCTTAGGGACTGAAGGGCAATTTCCTGCGCTGGATCCAGGCCCTGTATGTATCTCCAAGGGCGGTCGTTCGAGTGAATGACTGTAAATCGGCGCCAGTCTCTATCACCAGGGGGACGCGGCAGGGGTGCCCCCTCTCGCCGCTCCTCTTTGCGTTTTATATGGAGTCCTTTGCGCAACATGTTAGATCCCATCCCGACATTGCGGGCATCCGATACGGAGCCGACAAACACAAAATAAGCCTGTACGCTGATGATGTTATTCTAGCGTACGGAACCCCGCTGCCTCTTTACGCTGCCTCTCTGCAGAACTTCAGGCTTTCCACACCGCAGCCGACTTTAAGGTCAATTTCACTAAATCTGAAATCCTTAATATTTCGATCCCACCGGAGGAGGTCGCTGACTTGCAGCAGGATTTTGACTTCCGCTTGGCGCGATCAGATATCACGTACCTGGGCATCCGCCTTGCGTCGACCATAACTCGGACGCTTTCCCTGAATTACTCTAGCCTGGTGGAACAAACTACCAAATCTATCACCGCATGGTCGCGCCTCAATTTGTCGTGATTGGGCAGGTTAGCGGCTATCAAAATGACTCTCCTACCCAGAATACTGTACGTCTTTCAAATGCTACCCCTTACTCCGCCGAGGGGGACTCTGAGAAAACTCCAGGGCTTGTTGAACAGATTCTTCTGGGACAATAAGCGGCCACGTGCGCCCTGCTCAACGACCACGCTTCCTAAAGCCGTGGGCGGTTTGGGTTTTCCCCATCTTTTGGCCTACTTTCAGGCCGCCTGTCTACGCTTTGTGGTCGAATGGAATAGACTGGAATCGAATAAACAGTGGTTATTCATGGGCCAGACAGTGGCGGGTTGCAACATCTGGCGGGAACTCTGGTTACCTCGCAAGAATAGGGCATGGGGACTATACTCCCTGCCTGTGACGTCACCAACACTTAAGGCGTGGGATCAACTGGCAATCTGCAAGGGGTGGACCACCTTCCCTTCACCTATGACACCGATAGTGGACAATCCCTCCTTCATCCCTGGCCTTGCTTCCCCGGTCTTTCATCGCTGGCGTGAGAAGGTTTGCAAGAGGGTGGGTATGCTTTTTGATCTAGATGGTCTTGTCCCCTTCGCAGAGCTTGGGACTGAGCATTCCCTATCGGACGTATCGGATAGCTTTACCTATGCGCAGGTAACTCACTGGGTGTCACGTCCGGCCAATGTGGCCTTGATGTCACGCTCCCTCACAACCTTTGAGCAATGGCTCCTACGCAAAAAGAACAACCGGAGTCTTATCTCTGAATTATATGCCATGATCCTGCGCGACACGCAGTGGGCCCGCCCAAAGGCGCAAGTGCGTTGGGAGGTGGAGTTGGGGCGACCGCTTTCACAGAAGGAGTGGGAGCAGGTATTTTACCGCGTGCATCACACAGCAGCCAACATAGCAGGTACAGAGTCGGCCTATAAGCTTGCGACCTACTGGTACTATACACCATCTTGCGTTGCTTCCTGGGATAAGGCTAAGTCCAGTCTTTGCTGGAGGGGGTGCGGTATGCCGGGCACTCTGTTGCACTTGTTATGGCATTGCCCTAAGCTGGAACGATACTGGAAAATGGTTCTTGATGAGCTGGACGCGGCATTCCAGATCACACTACCTGGACTACCTGAGCATACACTACTAGGCCTCCCACTCCCTGCTTGTTACCCTCTTCGGACGCCACTAGGGCGACAAATAGCACTGGGTTTGCTGACTGCACGCCAGGTCCTGCTAGCGCGCTGGGGCTCCCCGGACGTCCCGGATGTGCGTGACTGGTTGATGCGCCTGTGGCATGTCTTGGCGATGGAACGGCTTTCCTTGAATGTGGATGGCAGACGGTCTGAGTATGCTTTCCTGTGGGCCCCATTCCTGAGTCTTTTATCTAAGGAATTCAGAGAAGTTACATGCCCAAAGTATCTGCATGTCCTACAACTTATTCCCCTGGATCGCATAGGGTCTGTTCCAGAGTCCTAATTTCTGGGGACGGGCCTGAATGTGCTGGACTGATGTACAGGATGCACGGGCGTGGGCTGATGGTTGATGCGGAGTGGGGAGGGGGGGTGGGGGGTCATGGGGCACCGCTTCGGGGAAGAGGGAAGGAGGGGGGGGTGGGGGGATGTTCCTGGTTTTCTTACTTTGTTTTGGCCGATGTTCTCATCTATGAAAAATGTGCACTTTGCTGTGCCGGTGGGAATTGTTCATGGCTTTCACTACGCAGGACCGCCCCCTGGGTTGTAGGTCCAAATGCTGTGTTTAATTACTGCTTGTTTACACCCTGCCGGCGAGTCGATAGGAAAGTACAAGACATGTCGATGATACAGGCTACCCAACAGTTTAAAGATAACAAAGTGGATGGTGCGAAGGAGGTACTAGAGAGACAACATCGTATGGCAATAGATAGATGCTATCCGATGCTGCCTACTTCCTCTTCAGATAAAAATAAAGAATTAGAAGAAGATGCCCTAATGTCTTGTTTATTAAATTCCCCTCCGCCTTATGTTCAAAATGCTAACGCACCTCCGTTACCGCCTCCTGTTGCCCAACAAGTGGTTGCTCAGTTGCCGATTGTTCAGCAACAGCCTCAGCCTATTAATGCTTCTTTGCCTGCTTCTGCTCCATCCTCACAGTCTGTAATTCAGCCCCCACCTTCTCCTGCTCTTACTCTTCAGCCTGCTACATTTCAGTCTCCGCTGCCTTATACATCTGTAATGCCTCCTATCCTCTTGAGGGATTCTCCTACTTCGCAGAGGAGGATAGCAGATGCAGTTTCAAGTTTCCTTTCTCCTCTTCTTGGGTCTTTAAATTTGTCTCCAGCTTTCTCTAGACGACAATCTCGTTGTCAACTTCCTCTTACGGACGAGAAAGTAGTTTTGGGTTCTCTTGCTCGTAAATGGATTGCGCATGGATTAGAATATAGTATTGAAGATATTATGAGTTGCTTCTATCAATGGCCAGAGCCTACGCACAGATATGTTTTCAACGTTATGTGTCAAACCCTTATTAGAGGTTGGGAAGATACGGAGTCAGATACAGTTCCTTCGGAATTTGCTAAAATTACAAGCTGATTTTGACAAAGGTTTTATTGTAGGACACCGAGTTGAAGAGGCAGTGAATAGACTCATTGCGTTTCGAACAATGTTTTTGTCCCTGTCCTTTTCCGAGACTAATCCCGGCAATAAACAAGGTAGTAAGAATTATCCGATGCGTGAAGTTCCTCCCGTATGGAGAGAAGAGGTGATTGGTCCACCTCAAGTCCCTGCTCATTTCCAGCGTATATGAGTCCAAGAACCCTGGAAAAGGTCTGAGGTGTTGGCACTTAGGAACACTCTTCCAGACCCCCGTAAAAATCCTGCTGGATATTACAAAGAATTGTCCCAAACAGTTGACGCTTGTATTATGAATTTGGCCGACATTGATATGCTATTTGGAAATGTTGTTCCTCAAGGCATCTGGGCACGGATTCGTAAGGAATATCATGTGGCTGAATTAGGTGGTGGTTGGGCTGTCATTAGAGCTGCGGATGCGAATCAGGTGGGTGGTGCGAAACCCGAGGATTTGATTATGGCTCTTCCAGGTAGAATAATTGAATTGATGAAGACAATGATGCCTGCGGTGCGAGCAAATTGGGATAAGCTGGCCGCATGCAAGCAAAAGAAAGATGAAAGTGTCTCGGATTTCTTCACTCGTTTTGAAGAGACGTTTATTGACCACAGTGGTCAGGATTTGAGTGTAGAGGGTGGTCAGCGATTATTTGTGGACAAGTTTGTATACAATTTGCTTCCCGAGTTATCGAATAAATTAAAGAGTTCTGAAATCGCATGGGCTGTCTCTTCTCCTGCTAAAATGTTGGCTACTGCACAGTATTATGAGAATAGAGATGAGGAGAAGGAGAAGCAAGAGAAGATGCTGATGCTCAAATCAGCATCAGCAATCTTCACAGTTTCAGCATCCTCCACAGTTTCAGAGATTGTTGCAGAAGCCCAAGTATTATACGCCGCGACCTTCGTTAGGTCCTAACCAATGTGCATACTGTAGGGAAGAAGCACATTTCAAGAATAGTTGTCCGGTTTTATTACAGTGTAATAATGGGATGTCTGCTCCCCGAGGTCGTGGTAATTTTCAGACAGGATCTAGAGGTAGAGGACGAGGTGCGTCCTCTCAGGAGCAGCGTTTTTTTCCTTCATCTACTTCGAATTACTATGACCAACAGGCAGTTCCGTCCACACAATATTACAATGATGATTATCACGTTGACAATATGGTCAACGATTTTCAGATTGAATAGGACAGCCATGGACAAAGTAAGGGAGTTGTGTCGATTCCAGTAGATCAAAATGGGCCGTATGTCACTGTCAATACTATGGGTGTTTCAGAACCGTTTCTTTTGGATACTGGTGCGATGAGAAGTTCTATCATGCATTCTAAACTCCTTGGGGCACCTTTGTCTGGCTTAATGAATACCTCTGTGGGATTTTCTGGCGCCCCAGTACGTAATCCGGTTTCTTGCCTTTTGCCTGTCTCGATTGGTCCTTATGATTTGGAAGCTTCACTTATCCTGACAACTGGTTGCAGTGAGAGTTTGTTAGGTCTGGATTTGTTGAAAAGACTGCATGCAACATTGTATTGTTCCCCTTCTGGTGTACATCTTACATTGGGGAAGAAGCTGATGTCTTCTATGTGTTTGTCCCGAGACCAGTTTCCACCTGAGTTGCTTTCTCTTCCGGAAAGCCTTTGGGCCATGGGCCCAAATGACGTGGGTCTTCTTGCGATCCTACCGTACGTTTTCACAGTTAAAGATAATGTTAGAATGCCACGCATTCCCCAATATCATATTTCTAGTGATGTAGAAAGAGCACTGTTGGCTATTGTTGATGATTTTATTCAGAAAGGTGTGGTTGAAGAAACGAGAGGCAATGCTTGTAACAGTCCTGTTCTTCCGATTCATAAGAGAACGGATCCTTGACAGCCTCCTGTCTACCGATTTGTTATTGACCTGAGAGAAGTCAATAAAATAGTGGCTCCACAGTTCCCTGTTGTTCCGGACATTACAGCTTTGTTGACAATGATTCCTGCTTCGTCAGTTTGGTTTTCTGTGATTGATCTGAAAATTGCTTTCTTTAGCATTCCTATTGCTGAAGAAAGTAGGGATATCTTTGGTTTCTCTTTGGGTGGCCGAAGTTTCCGCTTTAAGAGAGCTCCTCAAGGCTATTGTGAAAGTCCTTCTATTTACAGTAAAGCTCTTAAGTCTCAACTTGATGCTTTTTCTTTGCCTCCAGGTGCTACGCTTATTCAGTATGTGGATGATTTACTGGTGGCTGCTGATACGGAAGATGTGTGTAAGAGTGTGACTGTTTCGTTGTTGCGTCATTTGTCTGCTTTAAATAATAAGGTGTCACCTTCTAAGCTGCAATATGCCCGCCAAGAAGTTACCTTTTTGGTCATCTCTTGTTGAAGGAAGGAAATGTCTGTACCTACCACACAGAGAGAAGTGCGTGCCTTTTTTAGGTATCACTTCCTACTGTAGACAATGGATTCCCAATTTTTCACTTTTGGCGAAACTATTGGTGGCACTAACGTTGAAAGACACGCCCCATCCGCTCCCTTGGACGGATGAATGTCAGAAAAGTTTTGTTGATTTACGTACTGCCCTGTGTTCTGCTCCGGTGTTGGGTACCCCAGATTATAGCAAGTCCTTTAGACTGTACGTTCACGAAAGAGATGGTTGCGCATTGTCAGTCTTGACACAGCAATTCGGAGATAAACAAAGGCCATGTGCCTATTTCTCCGCTACATTAGACCCAGTAGCTAAAGCTTTGCCCAGTTGTCTCAGAGCTACAGCAGCTGCCGCAATCTCCATTAGACAGTCTGCTGGATTAGTGTTGGATAACACACTCATTGTTATGGTTCCACATGCAGTGGATACCTTGCTGAACAGAACCAAGACGCAGCACCTCACGAGTGCTCGTTTGTCTGGTTATGAGCTGACACTTTTAGTGAGCCATGTACATATCAAAAGATGTAACATGTTAAATCCAGCTACACTGTTGCCGCACCCAGATGAGAAAGATGATCAGGAAAAGCATGATTGTTTTATCCGAACAGAAGAAGAAACGAAGGGTAGGATTGATCTAAAGGACACTCCGCTCAAGGACCCGGACGGGATCCTTTGGGTGGACGGTTCTTGCTTTAAGCTTCCAAATGGAGAAACTACCTCTGCCTATGCTGTCACCACCTTATGCACAATTGTTGAAACGGCACGTATTGGACATAATTCAGCCCAAGCAGCTGAATTGATAGCCTTGACTAGAGCGTGTGTGTTGTCGAAGAGAAAGAGACTGAATGTGTACACAGATAGTCAGTACGCCTTCGGTGTTGCACATAGTTTTGGTAAGTTGTGGAGGGAAAGATGATTCTTTACCTCCCATGGGACGAAGATTAAGCATGGTCAGTTAGTGACTGATCTTCTTGAGTCACTTACCTTACCTACACAAATACCGATCATAAAGTGCAGTGCACATAAGAAAGTTACAGATGATGTGGGTCGTGGAAATGCATTTGCAGACGAGGTAGCGAAAGCAGCAGCCAAAAACACCACTAGCCGAATGTATGTGGCAGGTCCTGCAAATTGGGTTAGGGAAATTGGAATGTGTGAAGACACGGTTGAGAGTGTGAAAACTATTCAGGGAGAGGCTACTGAGAAGGAATTGAGTACGTGGAAAGAAAGTACGGGAATGTTAGATTCAATGGGCTGTTGGACAGAGTTGTCAGAACATCAGCGATGGTTGTTACCGGACGCTTATGTGTTACCGGTCGCGACTATGGCTCATGGTCCAGCTCATATTAGTGCAAAAGGCATATGTAAGCTCTTGGCCCCGGTATGGCAGAATGAAGGAATTCCGAAATGTGCTGAAAATGTGGTTAAACATTGTATTGTTTGTCTAATGCATAACCCAGGAAAGGGTACCCCAACTCCGGCAGGTCATTTTGCTCCTCCGTCATATCCTTTTGAAGTGTTGCAGATCGATTACATTCATATGGATCGCTGCAACAACCTCAAGTATGTTCTGGTGGTGGTATGTGCCTTTTCCCGCTGGATAGAGGCCTACCCCTTGAAAGATAACACTGCTCTGTTGACTGCTAAAGTACTGATAAAGGAGTTCTTCCCTAGATTTGGTTTGCAGCGCATTGTCTGGAGTGACAATGGAAGTGAATCTGTGGGCCAGATTATGCAGAAAGTATGTTCTGGTCTTGGTATTAGACAGAAATTCCACGCGGCAAACCATCCACAGTCAGCAGGTTTGGTTGAGTGCTACAATGGTACACTCAAGCTTAAACTGGCCAAGATTCAAGCCAGTATGGGTCTTGCTTGGCCTGATGCTTTGCCCCTAGCTCTTTTGTCAACCAGAACTACTGTGCACTCTCGTATGGGACTTAGCCCATGTGAAGTGGTATTTGGACGCCCAGCTAATGTTTGGGGCCTCCCCCGTCCCAAAAGATATTCCGACATACCATACCCTTTGTTAATTGACTATTTGCATGATTTGACTACTAAATTAAGTGTTATTCGCCAACAGGTGCAAAGTGTTTTGCCAGAGGCCTCCACAGACCCAGGTCACACCATCCTACCCGGGGACTGGGTCTGTGTGAAGAATTTTCAACAGACCAAGAATCTGGAGCCTCGCTGGTCTGCGCCTACGCAAGTTTTGCTCGTTACTCGCACGGCCGTGAAAGTGGTTGGCAAGCGTAACTGGATTCACGGCGTGCACTGTAAAAAGGTGCCACTGCCGTTACCCTTGACCAGTGGATTCGTAGTGGTGTAAGAGAATCGGACACTGCAGCAGTTCCTTGCTTCATTCCTTTCAGCGATGCTCAAATCTATGGGACTCAGTCTGAAAAAGCAGATGATGATCTTCTTCAAGCTGCAGTGCCTTTGCATCATCGAATAGACACTACCAATCCAGAAGCTTTGTTCCAGGATCAAACCGTGCCGAGCAAAACATGTTACAACTTAAGACCAAGAGCTAATAAAGAGAACTGAACGTTTTTTTGAACACTTTTTACTTAAAGACATTTCTTTTGGGTCCCTTTTTGCTTCCTTTTTGATATAATATTAGTATTAGATGTGCCATCTGTCTCCGTTGCAGGGTCACGGTAGGAGACTCAGACTGTGACCTGATTTTTGTTCCTTTAGTAAGTGGCTAGTGCCTCAGAATATACAGAAGTGAGTAGCTGAGTGATTAAGGAAGATTGCTGTGAGCGACATTTTTTTTAAATAAAGATGGATGGCGCAACAACCATAGGTAGGGAAAATAGGAAGCAGGAAATGAGATCAAAGTATTGTAAATTATTGCGTAGTCGATTTGGCGTAACTTTGTGTGTTTTTTTGTTTTTGTGTATTTTATTAGCCTGCACAGGTTGGATCATACATGTTTTGCAATCAAGAAATGTTGATAATTCTACAACTTCTTTGCCTTCTCGTCTTTCTGTCTTTTCACACAAAATGCATACTCTACCCCCTCATGAGCAGATAAGGAGAGCCAAATATATGAATAATACGTTCATTCAATTGTTGCACCAACATCAGTTGGCTATTAATATGACTGACTGTTGGGTGTGCGGACTTATGCCACATAATGCGCAAAAAGGAATGCCATATCTGGTTCTTCCCTTTTCATACAAAGGTTCAGCTTGGGCTTATTTGACAATGTTTTCAGCCGCATACCACAACAGACTTAGAAGCCCTGTAAGAACTTCTGGGAATGGACTAGATTTCAGTCACAGCTCTCTGATTAAAGGTATAGTGGTAATGGCTAAAATATAGAGAAGAATAAGATTCCATTAGATGAGAAGAGAGCTTATGACGGATGGAATGTTACCCACTATGGCTCTATTCTTGGTGACAAAACTAAGAAGGGTGAGTCTTCCCCAGTATGGACTGTACCCCATCAAGGTAATTTTTGTCTCCAAGTCAATAGCAAGAAAGCTGACATCCAGCAGAAATGTTCATACACATACATTTTTTCGTCCCTTGATTTTCTTCCGTTGGTCCCGTCTCAAGGAACATATTTTGTCTGCAATGACCGAGCTTA
Source organism: Lissotriton vulgaris (assembly GCF_964263255.1). Lineage (NCBI taxonomy): Eukaryota > Metazoa > Chordata > Amphibia > Caudata > Salamandridae > Lissotriton > Lissotriton vulgaris. The sequence continues at coordinate 1,313,560,059 of NC_141695.1, forward strand.
TACTTGGCTCCCTTCCAGCTTTTCTGGAACTTGTTACATAGCTTTCCTCCTTCCCCCTACATATACGGCTCCGTCAGACCATCACAGAGTTAGGCATAGCAGAGGTGTAATTGATGCCAAAGACACAGCAGAACAAGAGGGAGGAGATTTCCTTAAAGGATTCCTTCCCTTTTGGGGCCCGATGATTAACAGTAGTTACATCAGGCAACTGGTTTGAGTGGTTGAGACCACTATTAATGTTACTGCAGGTGCGATAGGTAACATTACAGCAGAGCTTCAGGCTGACCGTCTTATGACGTTGCAAAATCGAATTGTGTTAGATGTGATCTTAGCAGATCGAGGAGGTGTCTGTAGATTGATCGGATCTAGTTGCTGCATTTAGATACAGACGACGCTCCGGCAGTATACCAAGCCATTTCCAAATTGCACAAGGTCGCCGAGTCGATTCATCAAGACGAAGGAGATTGGTCTTTTATGGGATGGTTTTAGGGAATATTTTCAGCTTGAGGATGGAAGATCTTAACGTTTCTCGGAGCTATCTTGGCCATCATATTCTCTTGTTGCTTATATGTTCAATGTGGTCCTGCAGTTTGTGGCCTGTTGGATACTTTATGTGTTCCACAATCTGCTACTCAGAAGACAGAGAATATTAGAATGATGGTGCAACAACAGCTTGAAGATCTTATGAACATCAGTGTTGATTCTGACTCAGATTAGCATGAGTTGGTTTGTTTTTGACTGAGTAATGGCAAAAGGAGGGTCTGAGGTTCTGAAAATTACGAATTCGTTCGTGGTCAGCTCCCATTTTGTGATCGCCGCCATTTTATGTTGCCCTCACTCAGGCAGCTCGGCGAATGCAATGTTTTTGTCGTTTCTGCCTTTGCGTGTCAGGTGGCTTCTCTGCTTATGTTTACTAACGAGTGTCAGGGTCTGGCCGAGTACACTAATTCCTGTCTGAGCTGATTAATCCCCGTCCGGACTACATGTTGGTTCACACCATTGTTTCCTTTAAGTTATCTTATGTGCTGTCCTTCGCTATATGTCTCATGCATTCTCCTGTTTCACAACTGTCCTTCTACGACACACAGCTGTGTTTTCTCTGCTTGTAAATTGAATTGTGTGGATTAATTTGTAATTTACTTAAGGGGTCGAGTGACAAACGGAACCGGGAATTTGAGTTGCTTTCGTTTTAAAACATTGTTTATAACGTTTGCCTATAGCTCATGCTCTTGGGTGATTGCATTTTTGCATTGTATTGTATCGTATATAAACCTATGCTCCACGGAGTTAAGTGGCAGTCTCTTTTGAACCTCGTTGTACTGACGACTTCTAAGACCACCGTACTAGCTGCATCTAATAAATACCATCTTCTACTCCAGACGAAGAGTCTGTGTCTCTGTATTTGACAAGGCAGGTGAATCCTGGGGATTTTAGGCGTACCCTGCACCGCCGGGCCTTAAGGCTGCGGTTCTCCAGCTATAGTCTGTGATGGAGTGGGAAGTGACTTCTGCCCACAATGAGGTGAGGACACTTTTAAAATTAATTGTGTATTACAAGCAGTTTCTGGCTAATTATGGAACTAAAGGTGCCCTATTGAGTGAATTGACAACCAAGTAGCAACCGAGGAATGTGATTTGGACTGAGGAGCATCAAAGAGCATTTGATGATCTGAAGAAGGCACAATGCATTGCATCAGTACTGATAGCACCTGACTACAGTCATCCTTTTTTATAGAGACCGATGCCTCTGACAAAAAAGTTGGATCTGTGTTAGCCCAAATGGATGACAAAGATAGAGAACATCCAGTGGCCTTCATTAGTAAGAGGTTACTACCTATGGAAAGGAACTGGGCAGCTAAAGAGAAAAAGTGATTTTGGCTAGTGTGGGTCATGCTGAAGTCCCACCTCAACTTGTTTGGCACTAGGTTTGTAGGGTAAATGGATCATAAGTAGGTTATTGTGTTTTCGGTTTAAACCTATAATAACTGATAAAGCCCTACCAAACAGGAAATAGTCCTCATCAGTGTAAACATATATGCTATGTTATAGATTTTATAAAGCACAAAAAATACCCTGAAGGTTGTTCTGGTACAAAAAAAAGACAGATTCCCAACAAAGAGATGGTCAGAGGCAGAACCTGGAGCGGCAAACAGTTGCTGTCATAACAAGGATATTTCTTCTCAAAAAATGGATGATTCAAATACTCAATGCCAAAGAGCCAGGTTTTTAGAGCTTTGCTGACTTGAAGCAGAGAGGGGATTTTCTGCAGATAATCAAAAAACTCATTCAGCAACAACTGTAGAAAACCTTTCCTTCTGTACAGTACTGAGTGATCCATGGTAGAGCCAGCAGGTGTGAGTCAGAGGAGTGCAGCAGAGGAATGGAAGTGTACCTTTAGAATTTATCAGCCAGAGAGACTGGGTCAATTCCATGAGCTGCTTTGTATATAAGGCAGAGTGAATTCAACTTAACTCGCTTTTCAACTGGAAGCAAGTGCAGATGTTTTGGAGCCTCTGAAGAGGATGACCAATGAGGAAGGCCCAGTATAATCTTGGCTGCCATGGCCTGAATGTCTTGCAATTTCCTAATTAGTCCCTTATCTGCCCTCAATTGGAGCAAATTGCAGTAATCCAGGCCCTTCGACCACCACCAGATGGACCTACTTAAGGGGAAAAAGAATGGTCTTCTTCAAGACCTGATATAAAGAATGACAAGTTGAAACCACATGATTCACTTGAGCCTTCAACAAGGCTGTGTTTAAATTGGATGTCTAGTTATTTGGCAGCCTTTACAGGAGCTGGATGTACCGTCCAAACAGGGGGCCAAAAATTGAGAGATAACATACTCGAGTCTGTCAATGGTATAGTCACAGAACCTCTATTTTTCCAGAGTTAAATTGTAAGGCATTTTTCTGAAATCAACTAGAGACCACTGTCATACATCTGTGAAAAGGACCAACGGGATCAGTGCTAGCACTATCTGCAGTGACAACAAGCTGAGAGGTATTGGTTTGATTCGTGCATCGTACATCAAAAGATTTATGGGCATATGAATCATTCTAAATACCGGTCACAAAGGGGCAGATTTGCAGAATCTGTCCCTTTGCGACCGGTATTTTTGCATTTGGGATGCATCCGCCCAAATGCAAATTCGCACTTTAAGTAATTGCAAAATTTTCAATTAGTTAAATTGCAAATGCATTTAGGGAATTGCAAATTGTGATTCCCTAATTGCAATGCATGATGCAATATTAAATTGCGATTTCGCAATTAGGGATCTCAAATTATCATCAATTTAAAGTTGATGGTAATTTGCGAAAACTTTGAAAAATGCCCTAAAGGGCATTTTTCAAAGTTCCATATTACTGTAATGGTATCCAGGCAGGTTCTGCAGGAGCGTCAGGAATCCGATGATAATTCCACAGCCTTCCCCTACGGCCTTCCGACTCTATCAAACACTAGAGTATCGAGAGGCTTGCCAGGGGAAAACAGGAAGACAAAACAAGGAAAGGCGGGGAAGAACAAAAGAAGACTTGACTGTAATCTTCTGTGCTGATTGAACACCTTGCTGTGCGGAATTCAGGAGGACATCGGGCTGAAAGTCAAATATATATTTCTAACAACGGTTTCTACTATACATAAGCCTCTATATTCTCTATAGCAGTATAACATACCACCAATGTTTTGTCTGATGTTCAGGAGTGATGTACAGGATGGAGAGGTTTTCGTCTTGAGCTACAACTAGAGTAATGGAACAGGATTGAGTAATAACACTCTTGTCCACCAGGAACATACATTGTAATCTCTTAAAACACAAAGCTCTCTCACTGGTTCTGAAGCACAAGGCTATCCAACGTAAGTGGTGTTCAATAATACCCTTGACAAGCGTTCAATGCCAACACCAGCAATGGGCAGTGAATATCTAAAGAACAAAACACATGTATGAAAACCAAAGCACATCAAATGTCTGGAATAAACAAGTAGGCAGCGCACAGCGCTGTTACCGTGATTCTTAGATGAGTCTGTTCTATCTTGCACCTCCACTTGAATCCTTGGAAGTGTCCCCAAGTACAGAGGATAGTTGACCCAGATGATGGTGGATGAGGGGCCAGCAGTAATGCAGTCAAGTAAAGGAATGGAAGGGGCAAAATGAAAGTGGACTTGCCGAATGGCCGAGGAAAACCCCAGCCAAAAGGCGTACGAGGTGTACAAATAACCTAAATACCTAAATAAGGAGACCCTCAGACCACCCGGCCGAATGACGGAGAACAAGCCTGGCCCCCAGGCGGAGTAGTCAACAAATTGGGTCTTTGAGGGTTTGGGCGTGAAGGAGTGGAGCCCGGCCGGACGGCGGGGACCAGGCCCGGCCGTCGGGCGGAGCAACAATCGAGAGTGGCAGTAAAGCACAAAGTGCCCGGCCGAATGGCGGAGACCAAGCCCGGCCGTAGGGCGGAGCAGCAACCGGGAGTGGAAGCAGAGCACAAAGTGCCCGGCCGGACGGCGGAGACCAAGCCCGGCCGTCGGGCGGAGCAACAATGGGAGAGGGAACAGAGCACAAATTGCCCGGCCGGACGACGGAGACTAAGCCCGGCCGTCGGGCGGAGCAAAGGGGGAGGCTGATAGAGTAAGCGGGCTTCAGGAGAGGATGTAAGCGGAAGCCTCGAAAACTCTAAAGCAATACGAAGGACGGCAATCCTTCGGCAGCACTCCAAATGAAAGTGAACAGTAAACCGGAAGACAGGCACAGGAAACAGGACGGAACAGGAACACGGAGCTAGACGCAAGAACGTAAAGTGTCGCTCCCAGGGCTCATGTTTGATTTATAGGGGCTTGTCTGTTAAAGGGGCAGTACGTGTATTCTTCAGGTCGCGATTCTCGGGGCATGACAGAGGGCATGTGTGTGCGCAACATGTGGCCACATGGCAATTGGCCCTTAATATGTTCCAGAAGAGGACACATGTCGAAAGTAAACAGAGTAGGGCTAAGTGCAGAGTCGTGTAGCACCCCTTGATGTAAGACTTTAACATTAGAGAAGAAAGGCAAATAGACCACCTGTCCCCGACCTATCCTCGTGCCAGTTCCCCCTGTGATAGTTCTCCTGTCCAGCTTGCCTACAGTCTGCTACCCTCTGCTACATATTTACCTGCTGCCCTCTGTTTGTACCTCTTCTGCTCATTTATTGGTCTATTTGCCTTTTCTGATCGTTTTTCTGACCTCTGTTTTGTCTGTTTCTGCTTGATCTTATGTCCTCCATTTGTCCTTTTCTGTTTTACCTTTTCTGCTCCTTTTTCTGACTTCTGTTTTGCCCTCTTCTGCTCTGTTTTGCCTTTCCTGCTCATCTTTCTGCTCTTTATTTTGCCTTTCCTGCTCGCTTTCCTGTCCTCCGTTTTGCCTTTCTTCTCGTTTTTCTTTCCTATGTTTTGCCCTCTTGTGCTCTGTTTTGGCGTTTCTGCAAATTTTTCTACCCTCTGTTTTGCATTTGTCTGCCTTCTGTTTTGCCTTTCTGCTCATTCTCCTCGCCTCCATGTGAATGTTCCGCCCGTTTTTCTACTCTCTGTTTTGCCTTTTTGCTGTTTTCTCTGCCCTCTCTTTTGCTTTTTCTGCTCCTTTTCAGCCCTCTGTTTTGCCTTTTCTGCCTGTTTTTCTACCCTCCGTTTTTGCCTTTTTTTGCTTCTTTTTTCACTCTTTCCGCTGTTTCTATCCGCCGCCCTTTCTCTCCTACCGGGGCTCCTATCCAGCTTGACCACTGTCCACTAGCCTATTCTGCCTACCTGCTGCCCTCTGTTGTGCCTCCTCTGCTTGTTTCTTCCTCTGCTTTGTCTTTTCTACATGTTTTTTCTGCTCTCTGTTTGGCCTTTCTGCTCGTTTTTCTGTCCTCTGTTATGCCTTTTCTGTTTATTTTTCTGCCCTCCAAATAGCCCTTTCTGCTAGTTTTCCTGCCCTGGGTTCTGCCCTTTTCTGCTCTGTTTTGCCTTTTCTGCTAATTTTTCTGCCCTCTGTTTTGCAATTTGTCATCACTGGTTTTTCTGCCCTCTGCTTTGCCTTTTTCTGCTTGTTTCTTTCCTCTTTCCAGAATTTCTTCCAGCCCTGCCAAAGTGTGAGCTGGCACAATGGAGACCTCTCACCAGAGTACCCAGATACCCCCAGGGGTGACAGCACTGCACTCTATGGTTGATTGATTAATTGATTGATTGATCAGGTAGGATCTACACCAGCCAATGCCATTGTCTTTAATTCTGGCTTCCTGTAACCTATCCAGCTGAATGCCGTGGTAGACCGTATTGAATGCTGCTGAAAGATCTAAGAGAATCAGCACAGATGGTACAGCCTGGTATGACAGCATCTGAACGTCATCCACCATGGCCAGTACAGCTGTTTCAGTCCTGTATAGAGGGGGAAAGCCTGACTAAACAATGTTCAGCACCTGACTCTGCCCTAGTCTCTCCACTAACAATCCATACAAACCTTTTCTTAGATCCTAACCACAAATGGAAGTAACAATATAGGACAGTAGCTGGAGAAAACCGAAGGATGAGCATTAGGTCTTTTTTTTATTAGATGGGCAAATAAGGCTGTTTTTCAAGCGTCTGAGGCCAGCCCGGAGGACAGTGGTCTATTACATGACTGCCTCAACTAGGGGCTCAGTGTGTCGGCCATCTTCTGCTTTTGAGATGGGGGCAAGTGGTCTAGTGAGGACCCAGATTTATGTCACTGGAATAGTGAAAAACTATGTTTCCAACATGGGTGCCCAGAGCTCTAAAAAGACAGACTAATTAGAGGTGGTGAAACTGGGGTTCTTTGAATCTATTCCTACATCTGCGTCCAGAGTTGGCATCAGAAGTTTGGACTGGCTATTATATCTGTCTGACTGAAGAGCATCAAGGATTGCCCTTATCTTGGTCTAATAAAAGTTTGACAGCCTATATGTGAGCTCTTGTTTGTATAAGATAATATTAGACACCCCCTTAGGAACCAAATTATCTTTCACGATCTGGAACATTTCCTTGCAGAATGTACTGCATTCATGATTTTAGGGGTATACTATGTCTCCTTTTCACAAGATGATCAATTGTTTATATTTCCACTGTTCGAATCTCAGGGCTACTCTTTCGTGCCCACTAAGCCACTGGAGTCAAGCTATCCTGGCTGAAGATGGCTGATAGCCAGAAACCGGTCCTAGGATGCTTGATTCCGGTCCAGGGAAGACAAGGCTTGGCAGTTCGGGCTGGACTGTTCCCATGAGGCACAGGGTCAAGCCTGATTTGCATATGGCCATGTCTGAACTGGGGTGGCTTGGTGAGCAAAATAACGATGGATTAAACCCAGATCTGTGAATGGGGGTGAATGTTTTGCCATTGTGCAACATTCCATCCATCATCTTGTGTGTTTTGCTGTTCACGTTATGTGGGAATGGTATGCCCAGACGTGGGTCCTGTGCTCACTAAGCCACTGGAGTCAAGCTATCCTGGCTGAAGACCGCTGATAGCCAGAAACCGGTCCTAGGATGCTTGATTCCGGTCCAGGGAAGACATGGCTTTGCAGTTCGGGCTTGACTGTTCCCATGAGGCACAGGGTCAAGCCTGATTTGCATATGGCCATGTCTGAACTGGGGTCGCTTGGTGAGCAAAATAACGGTGGATTAAACCCAGATCTGTGACTGGGGGTGAATGTTTTGCCATTGTGCAACATTCCGTCCATCATCTTGTGTGTTTTGCTGTTCACCCTATGTGGAAAGGGTATGCCCAGACGTGGGTCCCGTGCTCACTAAGCCACTGGAGTCAAGCTATCCTGGCTGAAGACGGCTGATAGCCAGAAACCGGTCCTAGGATGCTTGATTCCGGTCCAGGGAAGACATGGCTTGGCAGTTCGGGCTGGACTGTTCCCATGAGGCACAGGGTCAAGCCTGATTTGCATACGGCCATGTCTGAACTAGGGTGGCTTGGTGAGCAAAATAACGATAGATTAAACCCAGATCTGTGAATGGGGGTGAATGTTTTGCCATTGGGCAACATTCCGTCCATCATCTTGTGTGTTTTGCTGTTCACCCTATGTGGGAAGGGTATGCCCAGACGTGGGTCCCGTGCTCACTAAGCCATTGGAGTCAAGCTATCCTGGCTGAAGACCGCTGATAGCCAGAAACCGGTCCTAGGATGCTTGATTCCATTCCAGGGAAGACATGGCTTGGCAGTTCGGGCTGGACTGTTCCCATGAGGCACAGGGTCAAGCCTGATTTGCATATGGCCATGTCTGAAATGGGGTGGCTTGGTGAGCAAAATAACGGTGGATTAAACCCAGATCTGTGACTGGGGGTGAATGTTTTGCCATTGTGCAACATTCCGTCCATCATCTTGTGTGTTTTGCTACTCTTTCTAAGCCAGCATACTCCGCTTGCCACATGCGTTCAGGTTTCTTGTATCTTAATTTGGCTTCTTTAACAGCAGGGGAGTGCCAAAGTGTAGAAGGAGTAGACTTGGACTTGTGTCTGGTTTTTGCTGGTAAACCGTATCCACCGTCCATTGCATTCAGTTTACATAATGATCGTAGTATCCTACCAATTCCAGAGCAATATTTTAAGTATATCCCGTGGGAGATGCGTATGGCCGAGCTCTTGCCAGTGGCGTTTAATTTCCACCACGGACAATACTTATTATCTGAGACCATCTGCCTCTGCACATTTTTTCGCTTCCCTGACTTTAGTTGTTATGAGAGGATATGGAAAGGAACTAATGAGGGGTCCTTCCATACCTGCCGGATGCCATCTTCACAATCGATATGGTCTGCTGTCCCAAAAATCAAATCTACCATGTGTCTTTTGATAGGAGTAGTGCCAGACACTAGCATGTCCAGCCCGAATACTGACATCCCTTTCTAAAGCTTGACAACTTCGCGAAAGGTAGGCTGTTGAGGGATTAAAATTGCCCAGCACCATCAAGTTGTTATATGTCAGAGAATCAGATAAGACCAGATCCAGAAGGGTTGATGAAAGGGGCCTCGGAGTGTGGTAAAACAGCAAACCATTAAAAAAGAGTGACAGTCTGGGAGATGATAGAAAAGCCCTGGGTCTCTACCATGGTCAAGCCAGTAGGTCCCCATTCACAAACTGTAAACTGTACCTTTGAAATGAGTGCAACGCCACCTCCCAAACGATTAGGCCTTGCCCTGTGTATGATGTTATAACCAGCTGGGCAAACATTAGTTAGCACAGGATTAGATGACTCTGTGAACCATGTCTCTTTGACACACAGGACCACAAGAGACCCCACACTTCTCAGTTCATGGAATTGAAAGGCGCTGCACGCCTCCCAGAGTGCATTTATCAGTGTGCATACAAAGTTATGCTGAGGAAGGGAGCCAGACCTTCCTTTACTGGTCAGAGTGGTTATTGATGTGTTAGCTTTCACGCAGACCATGCTAAAGGACATATTAATATGATTCCTCTTTACTGTCTTGGTCCGCCATTTTATTGTCACAGGGCACCCCTCTTGCAGAGAGCTTACCTTGGTATGCTCATTCCCTTAACTCATAGCTCTCTTTATATCCATCAACTCCTGCTTGGTGTATGTTATTCTAGCAAGATGGTCTACTTCTGAAACCAAAAGGAAAGCATTGCTGGATCTGAGCGCAGATGGACTGTGACATGCGTTGGCAGGCTCAGCTTTGGCTCACCTGCTGCACAGACACACAGCTGTCTCCATTGAATGGATAAGGAGTGAGCGACAACTAGACCGTCACTCCAAGATGGCACCCTAGGCGTGCCTCTGAAGAGGAATAAAAATGGCATACCCTTGTGCTATACTTTCCAGGCAAAGCAGCCCAACAAAGAAATCCAGGTAAGATGTGCCCCAAAATATCCACCCCTCCCCCCAAGAAATGTTTAAGATGTGCAGGGGCGCAAGTTAAAAGCACAATATTTAAAAGTCAAATAAACACTGGGTCTGAATAGCACACACTTGGCTGGAACCTTTAGTTCTCACGTTCGCACAGATGTCTCCATTAAATGGATCAGGAGTGAGCTGGACTAGACCATCTCTCCAAGATGATGCCATAGGATTGTCTCAGAAGAGGAATACAAATGGCGTCCCTTCATGCTTTCCTTTCCAGGCATATTTATGCACAACACAATACCTCTAGGAAATGACATTCATGAATTCCTCATACCCATGGATCTTGCTTTTATCCACAGCAAGTTCAATCAATGAACAGAAAAACTTTCAATTTATTAACATTTAAGGTAGGTACACAGCTATTCAATCATTTTTTCATTAATGAACAACACAGAACTTACTTTTCGCTTAAATTGTTCTATTTATCTTATTTGTTTGTTTTCATAAATGCAAATATCCTTCAATTTCATGACAAAACATAGTTTGGTTACTTTTTATGTTATGTTTGTACATACGATCTTACTGCAAAGAAAAACTTAGGGCCATATGTATCAACATTCCGATTTGCGATTCCTAAATAGCGATTTTTAAGGAATCGCTATTTAGAAATCGCAAAATAGTATGTATGTAGAAATCAGCTTCTTTTTAGCGATTTTTTTAAATTCCTTAATTGCGATTAGCAAATTGCTAATCGCAATTAAGGAATAATTTCCCATTCATTTCTATGGGCCAGGAGGCCCATAGGAATGAAGGGGAAATGTGCGATTAGCAATTAGCTAATCGCAAATTGAGAATATTTTCAAGGGTGAAGGGGTGTCCACAGGACACCCTGCTGCACCCTGAAAATGACATGTGTGCACATATGGCGCACATACATGACCTAAGGGCATGTTTGAGCGTAACATGGCACCTTTTGTTTTAAAAAAAAAAAAAAATTTTAAAGGAATTCGCAACTTACCACCAACTTGAAGTTGGTGGTAATTTGCGATTCCTTAGGGACAATTAGCAATATTTTTTTGCATCATACATTGCATTCCTTAAATGCAATCGCAAAATAAGGAATCGCGAATTGTACGATTCCTTATTTTGAACCACATTTCCTTATACATACCATATTGAGAATTCGCATTCGCAAAGGCCGCAATTCTGCGCAATTCGGCCTCTGCTAATGCAAATTTCAATGATACATATGGCCCTTGGTCATTTGCAAAAAAGTTATAAACCACAATCAAACAAAGTGCATCTCATATATACAGTGAATACAACATTTTGGCATATTTGGTCATAATCCTACGTTTTCTGTCCACCAGGGTACAGCTGAGTGGTACTCCTTGGTAAATTTTACTAGGTGGTCCTTAAAAAAGTGTAGGCTCAGAGAGTCGTTACGAAAAATGTTCAAGGTTTAGACCATTTTACTTTTTTATGGCTAAACATTGAGTCCTTTTTAATACTCCTGTTTAGTACTGGTGCTCTGAGTCCTGTGAAAGTGAAAGGTGAGTTGTGTGGATGTGCCGACGTGTTTCGACCTTCGTGCTGGGGACCAGGAGGATTTCAAAGAAGGTCTTCCTCAGGGCTGGGACTTTGTGATAGGATTATCGTGATCTAGCGTGGTTGAAGTGCAGCGATTCAATGTGTCAAGCTTGTAAAGGTGGTTGCCTCGGAAACACCATGGAATTGAAGCACTGTCCACAACTCCCTCTCACCGGTTCACTCTGCCCCTCAGTATATATATAAAGGTAGCAATAAGTGATGCCCGTGTGGGGAAAGCAGGGAAACAAAACAAGGGAAGGAGGGGAAAAAACACAGAGTCTTCTTATACAGTAAGTAGGGTCTTCTGTTTGAGGGACAAGGAACCTTCAGGTGTTCTTTTCCTAAAAGACAAAGCATGTATGTAAATAAGTACCTCTCTATGAATGTAAGTATTTATACTATAGATAATGTACGTGACTACCTGTGCACATACTGCAGGTGTGCCTAGATCACCAATGTCTTATTCCGTCCTTCATGCAGGAATAGGGAATCGAAGCTGGACTTATCTTAGGAAATAAACATATTTATTAATCTACTGCTAATGTATGCAGAAGTTGATTACATAGGAGGGAAGCTATAGATACCTTTAGGAAAGGACGTCACTATTCTCCTGTTGTCTTCACAAGAGACTGGGTAGGGTAGTGGAACTGTATGTACTCTGCGAGGTAAAATAACAAACATCGGTGTCACAGAAACATTGGCCCTCTAAATGTATATAGGTACGTGTGTAAGGCGCTGGTACTTGTGTTGGTCTTTTCTGAGACTATAAACAAATCCTGGACTACAATAAACTCTGAGTCCACAAACGAAAATAAAGAGCGGACGCTCTATCCCAAATTAACAAGTAGGCATTCAACAATAGCCTTTACAGCTGATCCTAAACTCGGACCTAGCAAGTAATACACAATACCGACAATAGACAAGCGCTACGAATAGCGTCTAACTTACATCCGCTAAGTGACACTAAATACCTGGCTTCATATGCACTGAAATCGGAACACAGGAGCACTGATGCCCGAACCCGACGAGGACCGCAACGCCACCACCGTGACCCGGAAGCAAAATCAGGACTTCTCTCCTCCTACCGGTTTAGGCTTACCGGGGTACCTCCTGTGAAACATACGCAACAGCCGTGGCGCATGTATTTGGCTAGCAGGCTCCCAACTGCGCTCCTCAACATCATACCCCTTCCAATGAATCAAATACTGTAACCTGCCCCTACTTCTTCGGGAGTCAATGATGGCTTCAACTTCGTACTCTTCATCATCATCTACAATAACAGGGGCGGGGGCCAATGGAAGACGTGTACCAGGCTCAACAGGTTTCAGGAGTGAGTTGTGAAAAACAGGGTGTATCTTCATGGATGGAGGGAGTTCAAGTCTCAAGGCAACAGGGTTCACTATCTTGGAAACAGGGACAGGACCTATGTATTTAGGCTGAAACTTGCAAGCCCCCCTTAATGCAACGTATTTGGTGGACAACCATACCTTGTCCCCTATCTGATACGTGGGCTCAGGTGTTCTGTGTGAATCTGCCCCTTTCTTGTACCGTGTCTTGGCTTTATCAAGATTATCTTGGATGGAATTGTGTACTACTTGTAGATGTTGAACCAAGGCCGACACTGCTGGGGTGTCACAAGAGGTTGAAAGGGGTATAGGCAGCACCCGTGGATGTAACCCAAGTGATCCGTAAAAGGGGGTGAACAAAGTAGAGAAGTGATGGCTGTTATTATAAGACAATTCTGCTAACCAAATTATTTCATCCCAATCGTGACTAGACTGGATACATTGGCATCTCACAAATTGCTCAAGGCTTTGGTTAACGCGTTCTGTTTGTCCATCCGTCTGTGGATGGTGACTGGAAGACAAACGAACATCCACCTGTAACAGTTTACATAAATGTCTCCAAAACTTAGATATAAATTGTGTACCCCTATCGGTTATCAAAACAAAGGGAATTCCATGTAATCTGATGATGTGTTGTACAAACACCTGTGCTAACTTCATCGAAGTAGGAAGACCTGGCAGAGGGATAAAATGAGCAGTCTTGGTAAATGAATCAACCACTACCAGCAGGGTAGTATTCCCCTCGTTAGTGCGTGGCAACTCCACAATAAAATCCATGGATACAGTGTGCCATGGTCCCGGGGGTGTTAGAATAGGACAAAGAAGACCAACCGGTTTGATATGTGATGTCTTCCCTTGGGCACAAACATGGCACGTCTTAACATATTCTTGTACATCTTGTGACAGGTGAGGCCACCAACAATAACGTTTCACCATCTCTACTGTCCTTTTATACCCTGGATGGCTGGCTGCTCCCTGAGTGTGACACCAGTGTAACACCTTTTGGCGCTGTTGAGTAGCGGGAATAAACAAACACCCCTGTATATAATATAGCCCTTGTCTACACTGAGTGTCTTGAGTTTGAAGATACTCTAGAGTGTCAGGAGTCTGTTGGGCTTCTTTAACCTCATTGATGAACCTTTCTTCAACGGAGAGAACCCCTATAATTCTGTTGGTATCTAGGATGTTGGGGGATCTTCTGACGAAGGTGAGGGTTCAAATCCTATGCGAGAAAGGGCGTCTGCCTTCCCATTCTTTTTGCCGGTTCTGAAGTGAATTTCAAAATCATATCCACTAAAAAATTGGGTCCATCGAAGTTGTCTCATGGATAGTGCCTTAGTAGTCTTGAGATATTGCAGGTTTCTATGATCAGTTATGATGGTTACAGTGTATCGTGTCCCCAATAAATACGGCCTCCATTCTTCGAGTACCTTCTTTATTGCAAAGAGTTCACGTTCTCCAACTGCGTAATTGATTTCAGGAGCGGTAAGCTTGTGAGAATAAAATGCCACTGGATGTAATTCACCAGTTTCAGGATGGACTTGTGATAACACACCCCCCACCGCGACTTGGGATGCATCCACTTCAACGATAAAGGGACTCTGCTGATCTGGGTGTCTGAGTATTGGAGCACTCGTGAAAGCAGCCTTCAAGGTGTTAAAGGCCCTTTCAGCTTCAGCCGACCACACAAAAGGGATGCCCTTCCTTAACAGTTTAGTAATGGGGGTCACAATGTCAGAGAAGCGGTCTATAAATCGCCTGTAAAAATTGGCGAATCCTATGAATCGTTGTACATCCATAACTGTCATAGGTGAAGGCCATTGTATTACAGCCTGAACTTTATGGGGATCCATTTCCAACCCTCTGGATGATATTACGTAACCCAAAAATGCAACCTGACTCCTATGGAAAAAACATTTGTCTAGTTTGCAATATAAAAGGTTGTCCATTAGTTTCTGCAATACAGATTGAACGTGAAGGATGTGTTCATCGAGGGTGACTGAATAGATTAGTAAATCATCTATATAGGCGATGACACATTTATCCAACAATTCCTTCAACACATCATTAATGAAGTATTGAAAGGCAGAGGGTGCATTGCACAAGCCGAATGGCATCACTAGATACTCAAATAATCCGAACTTTGTGCAAAACGCCGTCTTCCATTCATCACCCTCTCTTACTCTTACCAGGTGGTATTCTCCCCTCAAATCTAACTTCGTAAAGTATCTGGCAGTTTTTACCTGATCGAGTAAGGAGGAGATGAGTGGAAGAGGGTATCTGTTCTTGATGGTAACCGAATTAAGAGAGCGATAATCGATGCAGCATCGCAATCCCCCTTCCCTCTTGGCAATGAAGAAAACAGCAGATGAGGCTGGAGACCTAGATACTCGAATGAAACCGAGCTCCAACATTTTATCCAGATATTCTCTTAGATATATGTTCTCTTTTTCCGTCAAAGCGTACACGCGACTGGTTGGTATTCGAGCCCCTGCCTGCAAGTCTATGCGGCAGTCGTAGACCCTATGGGGGGGCAGACTTGTCGCTTCTTTAGCATCGAATATCGATTGATACCTCAGATATTCCTCAGGTAATGTGGTGTCCGGCTGATCTATGTCGGCTTCCTTGATAGTGGTTTGTATAACGGAACTCTCTAGTGTTGGATTGAGAACCGTGGCACTAATCCTTTCATGTCTACTGTCCATGTTCTGACTTTTCTTAAAGTCTGTGTGTTCCTTACATGATAAAGAATTAAAGAGTATAATATCATTTTGCCAATCGATAGAGGGGTTATGTGATCTTAACCAAGGAAGACCCAACACTACCGGAAATTGAGGTGATGAAATAAGATCGAACTGAATTAATTCGTTATGAATGTCAGCTAACGTCATCATAAGGGTACTGGTATTATGCGTGATAGGCCCTGACTTTAAAGAGCTCCCATCTATGGTGAACACTTCTTCTACCTTCTCCTTGCAAAGTATAGAAAGATTACAGTCCTGAGCCCAATGCAGGTCCATGAAGTTTCCCGAAGCACCAGAGTCAATCATAACAGGTATTGTTATATGATTGTCTTCCCATTGCAATAAAGAAGGTACAAAAAAATGGCCTTGCGTATGTGAGAGGGAGGAGACTATAGATCCGGAATGACCCGATGCCGCAGTCTCTTTTGGCTTCGGGTCCTCTAGTTTTCCGACCTCCTACTTTGTCTTGGTTTAATGGGGCAGTCTCTTAAGAAATGGCCAGCCTTACCACAATATAGACACAATTTCTGGTCCCTTCTTCTCTGTTTTTCTGCTCACTTAATGGCCCTTTCACACTCCCAATCTGCATGGGTTCTGAGCTATCAGAACTGGGGACTGAACCCGACTCTGTTTCAGTCTTCTTTTCTCTATAGAAAGTTCTATTGAAATCGAATCTTGTCTTATCTTTCCTTCTTTCCCCCAGTCTGTGGTCTAATTTTACCACTAAATCAATTAACTCAGGGCAGGTAGCAGGGGGATCAACCACATGGGCCAAGGCGTCCTTTAATTCATCTCGTAGTCCTTTAAAAAATAAAGCGCTACGTTTTTCCCTTGGCCAGTCTGCTTCAGCCACTAGTCTGTTGAAGGTCGCTATATATGTAGGCAGATCTTTATTACCTTGTTTTAGGTTAAACAACTCAGTATCCGCAGCATGGGTGAAGGAATGTTTATCGAACAGTTTGCGCTATTCGCTCTTGAAAGATTCATAGTCCAATAATAACGGATCATTCCTTTCAATCAGTGGGATAGCCCAATTGGCTGCTGAACTCCCTAAATATGAAATCATAAAGGCTACCTTAGCCTGATCTGTCGGGAAACATGTTGCTTTACACATGAAATGTGATTGGCATTGGCTTATGAATGCAGCACATTTCGTGGGGTCTCCTGTGAATCTTTCAGGAGGGGCTAAGGGTATTGGAGGTGAGGGAGTGACTACTTGGATAACAGGATTTTGTGAACCAGAAGCTCCACCCACTCCATCTCTATCAAGTCTGTCTAAACGACTGGTTAAAGCGTGGGTCTCCAGTTGGAGATTTCCCATCATGTTTGCTAAATCCCCTAGCGTCACTTCCATGTTGTTTGGGCGGCAAATATGTACAAAGGCTTTGCGTTCTGTCAAGCTTGTAAAGGTGGTTGCCTCGGAAACACCATGGAATTGAAGCACTGTCCACAACTCCCCCTCACCGGTTCACTCTGCCCCTCAGTATATATATAAAGGTAGCAATAAGTGATGCCCGTGTGGGGAAAGCAGGGAAACAAAACAAGGGAAGGAGGGGAAAAAACACAGAGTCTTCTTATACAGTAAGTAGGGTCTTCTGTTTGAGGGACAAGGAACCTTCAGGTGTTCCTTTCCTAAAAGACAAAGCATGTATGTAAATAAGTACCTCTCTATGAATGTAAGTATTTATACTATAGATAATGTACGTGACTACCTGTGCACATACTGCAGGTGTGCCTAGATCACCAATGTCTTATTCCGTCCTTCATGCAGGAATAGGGAATCAAAGCTGTGCTTATCTTAGGAAATAAACATATTTATGAATCTACTGCTAATGCATGCAGAAGTTTATTACATAGGAGGGAAGCTATAGATACCTTTAGGAAAGGACGTCACTATTCTCCTGTTGTCTTCACAAGAGACTGGGTAGGGTAGTGGAACTGTATGTACTCTGCGAGGTAAAATAACAAACATCAGTGTCACAGAAACATTGGCCCTCTAAATGTATATAGGTACGTGTGTAAGGCGCTGGTACCTGTGTTGGTCTTTTCTGAGACTATAAACAAATCCTGGACTACAATAAACTCTGAGTCCACAAACGAAAATAAAGAGCGGACGCTCTATCCCAAATTAACAAGTAGGCATTCAACAATAGCCTTTATAGCAGAAACTAAACTCGGACCTAGCAAGTAATACACAATACCGACAATAGACAAGCGCTATGAATAGCATCTAACTTACATCCGCTAAGTGACACTAAATACCTGGCTTCATATGCACTGAAATCGGAAACACAGGAGCGCCGATGCCCGAACCCGACGAGGACCGCAACGCCACCACCGTGACCCGGAAGCAAAATCAGGACTTCTCTATACCCGGAAGGAACTCGAAGCGCTCAACTGAAAGCGAGGAAGGTTTTTATGCTTTCAGCGCGCATGCGCCATTTTCCGCGCATGCGCTTCTACTGTCATCTGCACTTTGCCAACCAGTGTTGCTGCGCGAAACGCCAACCACGTCCCTACCTCTCGTGCAGGCACGACACAATGTTCTCCGTCTTGTCATGTGAAATTTACATCTTGGTACGTTTTGGATCTTTGCTTCTTTAATTCTTCTGTTCGTCGTAGTTTCTTTGAACCGGCGATGCGAGAATTCAGTCACTCGGCTTTCTCTTCCGGCGTCTCAGCTGCCTCGTCCAGGCAAAGGAATCCAATGAAGAAATGCCTCAAATCATCCCTCCCACAAAAGAGATGCAGCAGCACAAGTTCAAAGCACAATAATCAAAAGTCAAATTATTGGAGGGTCAGGAGTAGCACACACTTGGCTGGCAGATAATAAACACCTGCACACCACAAACTAAAATACAATTCAAAGAAAGGAAAGTGAGCGAGAATGTGTCATTCAATGGGTTCACAGGAATGCAGATGGACATGTGAGATGCCAACCTCTCCAGCAGTGGGATTAGTTTGAGATAGTCTGATATTGGATGGGAGTGTATAGGGACAGAAAATTCCCCTGCAAGGTGGCAGGGCAGGGGTGCATGTCCGAGTGCAGTGGCTGCATGGATATCTGGACTCCTGGTAATGAATTTTAGTCATGGGCGAGTACCCGAGGCACAAGTACAACAGGCAGCTTACCCATTTTATGTTCAATAGTAATCTGAAGTGTGAACAGGCCTTTTTACCTGTATCACGTGAGTGGTGCCTCCTGGCCCACTCATGTTAAGTTGCGCTGTTGTGTACTTAACTCAAACTTGGTCTACATGGTAACTGTGAGTAGCGCCAGGCAGTGTGTGATAAGTGTTGACCTGTGCTAAGATGTATGTTTGGCTCTGCATTGTAGATAGCATCGAGGCCTATGGTTTCTGGTTTGGACCCCAGGGCCTGGAACAGATAGTGGTGGTGCAACAGTCAGAGAAGATATGTGGATAGCTCAACTTCCTAAGTTCTGGTGTGAGAACACATACACTGAACGAAATAGAGCAGAACATCCTGTTTGCAAATCCAATGTCTCTTTGATTCCAGGAAGAGTTACTGGTCAGTGGGGCCTGGTCTCTTTAATAGGAGTGCGGCCTGGTCTCTTTAACAGGGAGCTGGTGAATCTGATAAGGTGTTGTAGGACCAGGATGATCGTAGAGCATATGGAAGATAGGGGAAAAGAACATGGCCAATCTAATGAAGCATGGAAGGATGGGAGAGAAGTCTAGTTATCCAAGGAGAAAAGTTGATCTTGTTCTCAATGCTACCTTGGTAACTAATACAAAGTATTAGTTGGATTTGAGTAGCCCAAAGGAAAAAAACAGTTGGACTTGAATTGGTAACACCTCCACTGCTATAGAAGAGAAGAACTCAAGGTTTTTCTAGCAAATTGAAGCCCTAAATTGAGGCACAAAAATCAAAGCTTCTGCAAATCCAATCGCCACAACAGACTGGGTAGTTTATATGTTGGAACTTTATAAACTGAATGTTGGTACCAGGACATTTTTCCCTAGTAATCATTCTAGCCCACATATCAATTTCCCATCTTCTGAACAAATAGTGGGCTATATAAACAGGGCGAAACCATTGGCCATGAGACCAGATTAAATACTGATTGCAGTTGATGAGCGAAATTCTGGGCTGTGGGCCAATACATTGAGGCCATTATGTGCAGATTGTAATGATTTAGACTCTATCTCAAAAACCTGGCAGGGAAGTGTTATAATACCTCTTCATAAAAAGGGCAGTAAAATAATCCCAAGAAAGTATTGAAAAATTGCCATCCTGGATGCGGTTGAGAAGATTTTGCCTGGGGAATTCTTGAAAAGCTTGACATATGTATCAATAAGGCAAATATTATTTATCTAAAACAGTCTAGCTTTAGAGCTAACCAATCTTACTACTACTAAATCCCTTTTGTGAATATCGAAAGTCATAAAGTTAGGATTTTGTCTCAGTTTAGTAGTAGTAAAGTTAGGAATCCTAATTTTACTACTACTAAATACCTTCTGTGAATACCAAAAGTAGTAAGTTTAGGATTTTGTCTCAGATTAGTTCTGTGAATCGGCCCCTAAGTTGTGGTTGGGGGTTGATAACAGCATTATTCAGAAAAGTGCTAGTTGTTATCATCATCATCATCATCATCAAAATCTTTATTTCGGCTAGAATGCCATAAAAGATAAAGCACAACAACAATAGAAATAAAAACAAGCAATTGCTTCACGGACAGGTAATCAAAGAAAGTTTTGTTATGTCAACAGTAGCCTAATTAATACATGTCATCATGCAAGGGGCTATAATGAGTCCGTTGAGGCAGTAAAAGTAATGGAAGATAAATACATGCGGATGAAGTTTAAAATTATACAGATGGTCTACAGCCTTGGGTAAAAGAAGCTGTAATAAATCAATTGAAACAGTAAAATTGTAGAAAGGTAAATACATTTAAAAATAGTTAAAATTATAAAATTAATCTACAGCCCTGGGTAGCAAGCATCGTCTCTTCTGCCAGAAGGTTTCCAAGTATTTGGCTACCGCACACACTATCATGCTAGAAAGGTCCGATTTGAAAAACCTGTATGCCTGCAGGCAATGAGTAAAGCCTAGTTGTTATCAATGTTAATGACAGAGAGGTGAGGTGGCATCCAAGGTGCTCAGCTTAGCTGAAGATGCAATGAGTTGAGGTCACTGGCATGGAGTTTTTAAGGAATGTTTGAACGGTTGTAGAGGGTGACGTAGCTGAGAAAAAGAGAGATTGTATCTGAAATAAACGTACATGCACTGCTGAGAAAAGGGTTTGAAAGAAAGCCGGTGATTTGAAGAAAGGGTAAGTGAAGGAAAATGTAGAATCGAAGAAGCACAGAGTGAATTCCTGGATAGAATTTAATTTTTGAGATGCAAGGTTTGAACAGTGATGCAGGGCAGAAATTGCAGATATGCAGAGCTGTCCTCAAGAGTTGAAAGATGGCTGACATCTAAGTAGTGATCTGAGTAGTAATTACCTCAAACTCACGTTGTATTAATCTCTCTTCTCAGTTTCACAGATTCTCCCTATGAACTCAGAGTCTTCTTGGGTGCATATTATCTTTCAATGGGGAACTCGCACCAGGTGTACTCAGTTGTTCAGCTGATCTTCTTAAACAACAATTTCACTGGCGGATACGGGTCACCTGGGGATCTCGCCCTGCTGAAGTTGTTGACCCCTGTGGATTTCACTCACTACATCCTTCCGATCTGTCTGCCGGCTACGGAGGTCCAGTTCCCCAGCGGAATGAACTGTTGGGTCACTGGCTGGGGGGATGTCAGCAATGGAGGTGAGACTAAAGGAAATGTGATGAGATGCAATGTATTCGGGTGGGAGATGGGAACTGTGAAAAAACTGCAAATCTGACTGAAAGCATAATTTCAACATGCATCAATGCTGGTAAGATATTTATATTTTATTTATGGATAAAATGCCCTAGTATACGTCAGTGACCCCACTGTGTAGTTTTCATCTCTTATTGGGCAGTCTTGTGCGGTGCAACAAAAGGGAGGATTTTATGTGGAAACTCACTGAACAGCACATGCACCGGGGTTCATGTTAAATCTAAATCGCCTTAAAGTGGCCGAATGGATGAGGAACAGTTGCCTTGAACTGAACTCGGACAAGACGGAAGTCCTAATATTAGGATCATCCCCCTCCGCTTGGGATGACTCATGGTGGCCACCAGCTCTGGGAAACGCCCCCAAACCTATGGACCACGCACGTAATCTGGGTTTCATCCTAGACTCCTCCCTATCGATGACCAGACAAGTCAACGCAGTCTCCTCCTCATGCTTCAACATCCTACGTATGCTCAGAAAGATCTTCCGATGGATCCCCACCGAAACAAGAAAAACAGTCACTCACGCACTGGTCACTAGCAGACTAGATTACGGAAACACCCTTTATGCCGGAACCACCACCAAGCTACAGAAAAAGGTCCAACGTATCCAAAATGCCTCAGCCAGACTCATTCTAGACGTCCCCCACAGAGCTCACATCTCCAATCATCTAAAAGACCTCCACTGGCTCCCCGTCAGTAAAAGAATAACGTTCCGTCTCCTCACCCACGCACACAAAGCACTATACGATCTAGGACCCGAATGCCTCAACACACGCCTCTCCTTCTACACCCCTACCCGCAATCTCCGTTCGTCCAACCAAGCCCTCGCCGCAATACCACGCATCCACAGATCCTCCATGGGGGGAAGATCCTTCTCCTATCTTGCTGCCAAAACCTGGAACTCCCTCCCCACCCACCTCCGACTTACTCAAAACCACCTCTCCTTCATAAAACAACTCAAAACCTGGCTATTTGATAAGTAACTCCCCACCTCCCTCAAGCACCTTGAGACCCTATGGGTGTGTAGTGCGCTATATAAATGCCAAACTTGAACTTGAACTTACAATGACTGGGTTCTCAAGCTTGGAATCAATTCTACAACAGTATAAAATCCAATCAGGGAGGGAGTTTAAAGATGAAAGTTGCTAAAAAGAACTCTAAGGGCATATTTATGAGACTCCGGCAGCACAAATCACAAACTCATATCTTTGAGGCCAAGCAAAGCCCTTATGCGTTGCTTTGAATAGCCTCATGGAGTAAGGTAAGGCAGCGCAAATCGCTGCATTGCATTACTCTGCGATCAGGAGGTGTTCCATGAGGATCCCGCCCAACACTAATGGATTTTAACATTTCCACACATTTACGGGAGCATGAAAATCTGGGGAAGTCCCAAAACATTAAAACTTTTTAGGTGAGGTGCAACGAGAAGAAATATATTTTTAAATAATGTTTTTCCTCTTTCTATGTGTTTTGCATTCTGCAACACACATACAAAGAGATAAACGCCCCTTAGGATTGTTTTTGTGCAGGAAGGTCCAGCTTCCTGCAGAAAAACAATCCTGCATGCAACACAGGCACCCTTGCACCACGGTGCCTGCGTAGACACTAGGCTGTTGAAAAGGCACCAGCGCAGCGGGAAAGGACAGGAATGCTTCTTATTGCATAAACTCAGTGCATTCCTGCCCTTTCCCTTTGACGTAGGACAGCGCAGCAAGTTGACTTGCTGCACTGCCCTACGCCAAACCCCCAAAAACGAGTGCCCTTGTTCATTACGACTCAGTAAAATCAGGCAGCCAGGCTGTGACGATGAAATAAAGGTGTACACTGACATCCTCATGGCTGCTTTGCACAACTGGCCTTTGAACTGTTATCTGAAATATAAAGCTGTAGCAGCTCTCGCACCTTTAAGGATTATACGATCTCATTGCATAAAGGGCATTAAGGGCAAACTTTTAGGGCCTAATTATGTTAATATAGGATTTATTGCTCTTGATAAAATCTGATACCATTGGGTTCAGAATTTATTGGGTGCCATACATTCTGCCTTTTCTGAACTTTACCTTTAAAAATAGGCCATAAAATGTAGATGTTAGCACTTGATGCACCATAATCTGCATTGCCCAGTATTTAGCAGTATTTGCCCCCAGTAAATTGTGGGCAAGCAGTGTTTATTAAAACTCAGAATTCTGGCATGTGTGGTAACAAGGGTTGGCACACAAACCAAATTTGAACAGTATCAGTTCATTAGTTAAACTAGAACAAGCACAGTTTCCTGGAAGAGACAGTCTGTTGGTGACAAACTTAAATCTTGGATCTGGTTAAAACACAATATCAGTTCATTTCACTAGCTTAATCCTCACGGTTTAGAAAGGATTCTTCTGCCTATGAAGTAGGCAAACCCAAAGATAGTAAAACGAGTTCTGGAAACAACATTTAATATGTGAAAAAAGTAATGTAATGACTTAAATGCCCACCCTTTAGTTCAGTATTGTTTTGTAACAGTAAGGCTGGGTTCAGATAGTTTCAGATGTGCTGTCATTCCTACTGCCCTGTGTAAGATTGCACTAGTAAGTAGACAATACCAGTCATTGGCACAGCAATAAACCAGGGCTATGATCCTGTCCCAACAACACTGTGTGTGCAGCACTAGGGATAAAGCGGGCGGCTGTTGGCTTGGATGGGTCGGAAGGCAGCTGAGGCTAGATGGTTGAGGAGATCGTAGGAGAAGATGGGGACACCCTTACCATGCCCAAGACATTGCAATGAGTTTGCAAGATATTATGCGGCCTACTATATGGTGCAGTCTTTAGCACATGAATTGCTTCCTAAATAGAGAAATTACTGGAGGTCACAGTCCCCAAGTTGATGGAAAATGAAAGACAGACTCCAGAGGGATTATCTGAAGTCTTAACCACCATTAGTCAAGGCTATTAGACCCTGAAAGGCTCATCCTCCGTCATACCCTGCTCTCCCATCGTACCTCCATTGAGGTTTGGTCCACTGGAAGCCAAGGTGCTTGTGGGCCCCCCAGGACAGGGTTGTATTTTCTGCTATAAAACAGATCCCTGGTTGTCATTTACCCAAAGCTATTCTGACTGGGGGTGAATGTTTGCATTGTACAACATTTCGTCCATTATTTATTCCTTTTGCTTTTTTCGCCCTAAGTGGGAAGGGTATGCCCAGACTTGGGTTCCGTGCTCTCGATGACACTGGTTTCAAGATAGCCTTACTGATGAGGAGTGATGCTGCAACACCGGTAACAGGATGCTTCATTCCGGTTCAGGGAGGCCCTGGCTTGGCAGTTCAGGCTGAACTGTTACCATGTGGCACAGGGCCAAGACTGATTTGCATATGGCTGGGTCCAAACTGGGGTGGTGTGGTGAGCAAAATAAATCCAGATCTTTGTGACTCGGGGTGAATGTTTGTATTGTACAGCATTTATTCCTTTTGATTTTGTCACCTTGAATGGAGACAGTCACTCATGGCTCCAAGAGAGTTAGCAATAACCTGAAGGCTCTGCATGATACAAGTGAATTTCTTGCACACCACATACTTTACCCCTTAATAGCTCTGGAGGGTGAGTCAGCTCCTGCCTTCTGCTTGCCCTCCTTTGAATGACGAGGCTACTGACGTCTATTATGTAACTGGACGTGTCCTGTTGTTAGTGGCTATTGGGCCTTAGTTTTTGGGGTTCGGGTAGTGTATTGGGGAGGCCAGTCGACTGTTCACCTCACATAGCTCTCCTGGGCTTCTAGAGGATCTTGGTGGGAAATAGTGTGACCGATACCTTGTGAAAATTAGGACACTGTTAGCCAAAAGGGATATCACGAGTAACTGGGACTTGGTCACTGCTCCGGCCTTAGAGGCTTGGCGAATGGCTATGGACAGGTGCACAAAGATGGAGGAGCCCATTTACGCAGTGCAGGACTGCCCCAATAAACACAGTAAGATTTGAAGGAAATATTGGGATAATTTTGGATTACAGAGCTCGCTTGGTTGATAATGTATGTGTTTACTATGCTGCAACCGTCATGGATCATTTATGTAGTCCTGAGTTCTTCTTTGCTAAAACAATAAGAATCAGTTTGTCAAAAAAATACTAAAAGGTGAAAGGACTGCACTATATTGACTTTCAGGCACATGCATCAACGTTTTTTGCGAGCGCAAACGGTGTGATTCGCAAAAATCATCCGTTTACGCCCGCAAAAAGGGCTATTGCGATGCATCAAGGTGTAAGGCACCCGCAATTTAAGATGTCACAATTTATTGTGATTTCTTAAATTACAATTGCATTGAAGGAATCGCAATTTGCGATTCCCTAAATGCAATGTAATAACCACTTTTAAATAGCGATTTCGCTATTTGGGGCGGCAAATTACCGAACAATTGAACTGGTCGGTAATTTGCAAAAACTTTGAAAAATGCACTAAAGTGCATTTTCCAAAGTTTCATGTTGCACACACACATGTCCTTGGGCCACGTGTACGTGTATAAGTGTTTATTTGTGATTTGGTTGTTGTCAATTGTATAGGACAGTATTATTAGTATGGTCTTGTTGCCCTATTTGTCAGTGCCTAAGCATATGATTCCATGTGATTCCACAGCTTCCATCACAGAATCAAATAATTCTTCAACACCAATCTGTGACAATGTATTTTGTGTATTGTATTCTGGTCTGTCTGCGGTTGGGTGGCAGCGTCATGTTCAATGAGCTCTTGGTGTTCTATTTTGATGGGTGAAAGTTCCGCTAGAGTGCATTTGCTAGGTCTCATATTTATTATAAAAAAAGTTGACCAGCAAGTACCTTCCTGTACAAAAACAATCCTGAGAGACTTATTTCTCTTTCTGTGTGTGCTGCAGGGATCACTGACAGAATATGGACCCCCACAATATCGACTTACACAAATATTGGGAGGTGTCTGAAGCCATTAAAGAGGTACTGGATTCGGGGGCAAAGCAATGCTGGTAATGTTGGATTTGTCGGCGGCCTTTGATACCGTCCCCCACGAGGGTCTTCTCGCCAGACTTCATGAGATCGGTCTGAGGGGGACAGTGCTTAGCTGGTTCAGATCATTCCTGGCTGGCCGTCGACAAACGGTCTGGGCCTCACCCAGCTCTGCCGTGATGCCACCTTTGGGAGTCGGAGTTCCGCAGGGCTCTGTGTTGAGCCCGACTCTTTTCAA
Organism: Lissotriton vulgaris; assembly: GCF_964263255.1. Lineage (NCBI taxonomy): Eukaryota > Metazoa > Chordata > Amphibia > Caudata > Salamandridae > Lissotriton > Lissotriton vulgaris. The sequence continues at coordinate 1,313,586,581 of NC_141695.1, forward strand.
CATCTTTATGACCCCTTTGGCGGCATTGGTGGAGTTTTTTGGGGCCCAGATCGTATCCTATGCCGACGATACCCAGCTCCTCTTTACGTGCAGGAAAGGAGAAGATTTTGATGGAGAGAGTATCCGTGAGTGCCTTTGGCTGTTTTTAAATGGTTCCAGCTTAACAGCCTCAAGTGCAACTCAGATAAATCTGAGGTACTCTTCTTCGGTTGTCCATCTGATCCGGATTGGCAGGTATGGTGGCCTGTCAATATGTTCCCTCCATCATGCTCGTCCCAGCTGGCTAAGAACTTGGGGATCAAGATGGATAATGGTCTCACGTTAAGATCTCAGATCCATGGTCTAATGGGAACATGCTTTGGCCTCCCCAAGATGCTCCGGAAGTTCCTTCCTCTGCTCTCAGAGGAGCATAGGAAGATGACAGTGCAGGCCTTAATTGGTTCAAGACTGGACTATTCCAACGTCCTTTACTTGGGCCTGCCGGAATATCTTTTGCAGCAGCTGCAGGTGGTCCAGAACTCGGCCGCACGGGCCATATATGGCCTGAATAGGCGAGCCAGAGTTGCTGGCCTTCTGCAGTCGCTCCACTGGCTGCCTATCCGGAAGCGGATAGTTTTCAAGGCCTTGACTTTGGCCCACAAGGCTATTCACACCGTGGGAGCAAAATATCTCCAAAGGAGACTTGCCTTTTACCACCCGGCTCGAAATTTAAGATCTGAATCACTGTTCCTTGCGGTGGTCCCGCGAGTAAAAAGGGCCCGTATTGGAGGCCGTTCTTTTAGGCTGTTTGCGCCACAGCTGTGGAATACTCTGCCTTTGGCATTACGTAGTGCCACCAATTTGCTAACCTTTAGGAAGGGCCTCAAAACTTGGCTTTTTGCCCTTTAGGCTGCCTAGCCTGTTTCTTTGTTTCTCCTGATTTGTTTTTATATCACTGTGTTGTGTTATTCTGCTACAGGGTTTCAATAAAAGCGCCGGGACACTCTCTGGAGTAGCCGCGCGCTATAAAAGACAATATTAACATAACATAACATAACATAAATATCGTTGTCAAAAATATCGACATTCTATATTTATAATGGTAAGTACAAAAATATCGAAAAAGATTGATGTACAAAATATCGTTTTTAATATGTATAAAAAATAATGTAAAATAAATTAAATAATAAATATAGCTTAATAAAATATTTCGATTTATTTGTAAATTTTAACAAATATAAGTAATAAGTTTAATTTAAAAAAGTGAAACATACAAATTTTAAATGTAACATATATATATATTTACTTAAAACAATTAATAAATAATATTTTTAATTGATTTAAAATTTTATAAATATATTAAAAAATGCAAATATATATATATATATATATATATATATATATATATATATATATATATATACACACACACACATACACCTGTAACAGAACAATTAATTTTAAGAAAATATATTATAAATTGAAATATTACAATATTAAATATTTGTTAAACCTACATTTTGCACTCCATTGAGTGCAACAGTAGAGAAAGTGTTGGAGAGCGGGGGAGTAAACATTTCTATTCCCACTCCAGCTAGTGCAACAGTAGGCAAAGTGTTGGATAGCAGAGGGTAAAAAATTACTATTTCCATTCCAGTGAGTTCAACAGTAGGGAAAGTGTTGGTTAGCGGAGGGGAAAAAATTACCATTCCCTCTCCAGTGAGTGCACCGGTGGGGAAAGTGTTGGATAGCTGAGAGGTAAAAATTACTATCCCCACTCCAGCTAATGCAACAGTAGGGAAAGTGTTGGATAGCGAAGAGGTAAATATTACTATTCCCACTCCAGCGAGTGTAACAGTAGGGAATGTGTTTGATATCAGAGGAGTAAACATTACTATTCCCACCCTAGTGAGTGCAACAGTAGGGAAAGTGGTGGATAGCAGAGGGTAAAAAATTACTATTCCCACTCCAGTGAGTGCAACAGTAGGGAAAGTGTTGGATAGCAAAGGGGTAAAAATTACTCTTCCCACTTAAATGAGTGCAACAGTAGGGAATGTGTTTGATATTGGAGGAGTAAACGTTACTATTCCCACCCCAGTGAGTGCAAAAGTAGGGAAAGTTTTGGATAGCAGAGTGGGAAAAAGTACTATTCCCACTCCAGTGAGTGCAACAGTAGGGAAAGTGTTGGATAGCGGAGGGGTAAAAATGACTATTTCCACAGAAGACAGTTCAAATTTGAAAACAAACAAAATATCAACTACAATACAAAAGATAATAAAAAACAAAAAAACAAAACATATATAAAAAGATCAAAAATTACGAAGGATAGAAACATATTATAATGTTAAAAAAATCTAAAAAAATACATACAAAGATTCTTATTTCAAAAAGTTAAAAATCATTTACAAACAAATAACTGTTTTTAATAGAAAATATTCCTCACCCTATAACACCACACAATTTAGAACACCATCTAAACTTTTACAAAAAGTGTACCTCCATAATTAGCACAATTAATTATCAATTAAACTAACACATTAAAACATATAAATATGAATGTACTAACCAAGCGTTACCCCTATAGAACCAAAATCCACAAACAAAATTAAAGAAAAAAAAAAATTACCATACATATTTATCAATTAATAAATGAATATTAATGATCAAGTAAGTATTAATTAATTTAAACCAAATGACTTTTCACCCATACGGGCGGTGGCGATCCGCCTGCTTTTGCAATAGACCCCTTACTCTCCACTAGCTGTTCAAAACTCAATTTTTCATCTAAAAGGATGCTTAGATATGAAAAAGCTGGTATTTTCCCCAAAATGTGTGTGCCAACTACATAGGAATTCGCCTTCCTGCTCCTTTTTCCTTGTTCTATTATGTAGGATTTTGTTAAATTAGTCGTCAAATCCAAATAATTCATAAATCCCACAAACCGTCTAATGGGATCTGCAGAGCTTTGGGTGTGCGAGCAAGGAGAACCGCATCGTCCACGTAAAGTAGAACGGGGATTGGCCTCGAACCTACTTTAGTGGAGTCAACTTGTAATGCGGTTATTGCGGAGTCAAGACCGTTAATATATAATGTAAATAAAAAAGAAGCTAAAATGCATCCCTGTCTGACCCTGCTTGAACACGTAAAATAATCTGTAGTCTTCTTCTCTTGTGTGTATCTTACTGGGGCAGAGGTGTTAGAGTGTAGAGCAATAAGTACATTAATAAGGGCCGGGTCCACCCTCAGTGATCCCATGAGCTTCCATAGTTTTGTTCGATTTACACAGTCAAATGCTGCAGTAAGGTCCATAAAGGTGAGATAAATCCCCCTGCCTTTGACTATAGTGTACTTTGCATTAATCAAATAAAGATTTAGACATTGTGCAACCATGGATTTGCCCGTCCGGAACCCATATTGTACATCTGTTATTATTCCATGGGTCTCTGCCCAGTCAGACAACCTATTCAACACCACTCTACCGAGAACCTTCGCTGTTACGTCAATAAGGGATATTGGGCGATAACAGTGTGGACTTTTCCTTTCCCCTTTCTTGAATATGACAATGGTTGCTGTGCACCATGAGGGAGGCATCTCTGTAGCAACTGACACGTTTATTTCCCTCATCAGGATTGGTGCCCATACCTCTGGATTACCACGGAATATATCAGGTGGGAACCCGTCTGGTCCCACGGCTTTATTCTGCGTGAGGCAATCTATTCCTAATCTCAACTTGTTTAAAGTAAAAAAACATAACGCCAGTTCTCTGAGCCTCAATCTGTAACTGTGGCTCGTCTCCTCTCAGGGGCTGATTATACAGGCCCTCATAATGAGCCGACCATTGCTCTGGTAAAATACTATGGGTCAGATATGGATTATTTGAATGTTTAAAACAGGGGCTTTTTATAACCTTCCAAAATCGGGTGGAATCCTTAATCTCAGCGGCCTCTTCTAGATCTTCCCAAGCCTTCGCTTGAAGATGGCGTTTCCGAGTCCTAACTGCCTGTTTGTACACTTTACGACAGGTCATGATCCACCGTTTACCTCTCTGTGATTGTTTAAGGCCCATCTTTAGGACACTAAGGGCCTTGGAGCATTGCCCATAAAACCATCTTGGTACCTCCCCGAGGCGTGTGGGTGCAGGTGCTTTTAAAAGGCTATTCACTAACTGTGCAACAGCTGTATATGTCTGAAGTAAATCCTTTCTCTGTGTATCTAGATCTAGACAGTTCTGTATATCCTGCTGACCTCTCCTAAAAAGGGATTTGTTAAAAGCAACTGTGTCAACCTGCGCCCAATCAGCTGTCTTCCTTGATCCATTGCAGAGATCAGTCCCCCCATCCGACTGTGCGAAAAAAAATGCTGTCGTGGAGCAACAAGTGACAAAGTTACAGGATCTTAGTCACTGAATATGCTATGCCTAATAGTAAAACTGGTAATGAATCTCCTCACTGCATGAGAGACAAAAATAAAATCAATAAATGACGCACAACCTCTACCCTTATACGTGGGGGGCACAGGTGTATCTGGATGGCCGACAATCAAATCCATTGTATGGGTCAACCCAATGGTATTTAGAAGCATACTGAACTCCCTTCCTGACTTGGTGTGCTCCATGTGTGGCCCTTTGTTTAGTGTACATGCCTGCCAATCACACTCAGTCACCTTCAAGTTGGGACACAGGTGGCAATTAAAATCTCCCACTACTATTAAGTGTGCATGGGCACGTCCTTCGGCTTGTAATTTCCCTAAGCAAATGCTTAATTGGGTTTTGGTCCCTGCATGTTTTGGTGAGCGTTATAAAAATGTATAAATGGTAAACGGTACTTCTTGCTAACAAATGTTAGACCCTGTACTACTTCCAACTCCCATGGGATCAACTTCCACCCCCCCTGTATCTTTAAATCTACAAACATGATTAGGCCCCCGCTGGCTCTCCCTACATTAGAGCCTCTTGCTGGACAGAAAAAAGTTTTATATTCTAAAAAGAAGGTATTTACTGGCTCCCATGTTTCCTGGATGGCTATTATGTCAAACTTTCTAATATAACGGAGCCACTGTTCGTCCTGAAACCTACTTTTCAAACCTGCCACGCTCCACGAAATAAATTTTAAGTCATCCAGATTTCGCTTAACCTGAGGGCCTAAGGCATCGCTATTATCCCCATCTGTGCTGAGAGACCTGCTTTACCTTGGGTCCCTATATTCAACGTGGGTGTCAGTGGTTCCCCCATCATCAGCCGTCCCCCTTCCCCTTTCGGCCTTAGTGTGTGTTGCCTGAATACCCTCCAATCTTACCACGCTCACTCCCTCTGCACGTTTTTATCCCCACGTCAAATAATGTGTTTTTAGCTGCTTATATCTGAGTGATTATGCAATTGTATTAGATGTTCTTATACCTTGCTTGTGGTTAAATATGTATTTTCTCATTGCACCATGAACTCCAATAAAATAAAAAAAAATAAAAAAAACCTCTGCACGTCAATCTATGTCGTTCAAGTCCCTTAATGGAGCGAAAGCATTTCTTAACTGCCATAGACCCCCTCTCCGACTCGGGCCCACTTCCTGTGTAGCCATACCGTGGGGGAATAAGAATTTGGATGGGGTCTATAAAAGAAACCCAATGGTACTGTTTTAATCCCAGAGCCTACCATAAATGATTGCGAAGATGAAAAAAAATCTTCTGGGCCATTGAAAGGTACCTCAGCGTTAAAATTACGCAATACCCATCGAATATTTTCTTAGACCTGCCAATCCACGCAACATTTCTTGTCATCAGGACATGTCTGTGGTCTCAGCTATTAAACCCAAAATGTTTTCCTAACCAGTAGGTGGCCTTATTTCTAACCATGGGCGAAGCACTACGCTACGCTCGCGGAGTTTGCGAAGTTTGCGCAACTTCGCACTACGCGAGCTGCACGTAGCACAGTGCGAACACGCGTAGTGCAGCGTAGCGTAGTGCAGCAGTCATTTTTGGCTTGTTCGCGGTCCTCAACATCATGTTCGCGACCGCGAGCAAGCAAAATGACATCCCAGCGAGATTCTCAACCCGGGGAGGTCAGGTTTCTCATTGTGAGTGGTTGCACATGCTCGCGACCGCTCTCAATGAGAAACTACCAGTTCGCGTTCAGAAAGCTGCCGCTCGAGTAATAATCTACTCGAGCAGCAGAAAACTACAGCTCGCACTGTGCAAGATGCAGTTTTCAATGATTGCACAGTGCCGGATGCTTGTCCGCACTGTGCAATCATTGAAAACGCATCTTGCACAGTGTGAACATGCTACAACGCAGCTCGCTTAGTGCTACGTGAAGTTTGCGTAGTGCGAAGTGCACTTCGCTTGGCTTCGCGTAACACTACGTTGCGAACTACGCCCACCCCTACTTATTTCTCAACTGGAGGCTAGATTCTTCCTGAATTATCATGCCCTGGTACCCCCGCTAATACCACAGTGTACGGGCAACATGCTGGTGGGAGGTCTACGACTGGCAAATTCCGTGTGTTATGGGCTAATTGAGCAGCACCACTAGCTCGCCGCCCCGGTGATGAGATCCCCCTGATCACCGCTTTTATTCGGTTCCCTGCTATGTTGGATCAGCTGGCCAGCCCTCAACATCCCCACCCCCTGTTAGCCCGTCCCCCCTGCCCTGTTTTATCTGTGGCCACTGAAGTGATCTGGGACTCAGAGCCTATCTCTGTGCGTGGCGTAACATTCAAGCCTGTTTGTTGTTGGCAGGTGTATTTAGATACAAAATCCTGCCTGGAATGAACATCCTGGCGCAACGCTTTCTCAATTTTCGACAGAGATACCTTGATATCAGTGACTGTGTTTGATAGTGTACTTAAGAAATACTTTAAAAGGCCAGCCACCAATATCACAATTATTTTCCTGAGAGACCCCCAAAGTTCTTCTACATCCTTGCCCAATCCCAAGGCACCCCTAGAGTCTGGATCTTTGGGATTTTCCTTCAACGTCTTGGGCACTATTTTTCTCTGCGCCTCACAATGTCTCTTTGGGGCTGGCGGACCACTCCGATCCGTACATCGGCTAGTGGACAACAAGGCCCTGCTCCGTGTGACCTGCTCAGCTGCTTGGTTATTCAAACTGGTATTGGAATTCTCATTTACATTGCAAATTACTTCTACTTACTCCCCCGGCCTCAGAGTGGTTTCTGCTCCATTTTCAGCTGCCAGTGCCAGTGCCGAGTCCACTTCTATTGTCAGCACTGATGGTCCAGTACTGCCCAGCAAGAGCCATCTCTCTGCTTTATCAATTTCTTTTGTGATTGCTCCCACTGCCTTTATTAGAAAATAGTCACTAGTGTCCTTGGATGTGTTTGGGGATAAACTGTTGGGGGGTCCTTCCTTTTCTCCATGACCTGCTTGGGAGATGGGCTTACCCAAGCGAGCCTCACCCAGCACTGCTGGCACAACACAGGACACAAAGCAGTTGCAAAGTCTTAATACTGCTACACAACACTCTAAGCACTACTGAGCACAAGCTCCGGCTCCGTTCAACCCAGGATATTCAATAAGCGTCACTTACTTTGAGGCAGCATGCAGATTGCTGATATGCACTTAGTTGGCGGCTGACAGATGAAAAGGGTATAGCCAAGCCCGGCCACCTCCGGTCAGTGACGGGCAAGGACGGGCCCGCACGCATCCCGTGCTGCGAGAGCCCGCCGCCGATTTTAAAGCACCTCCAGACGCTGTTGGTGGGCCCCAGAATGTGCAGGGTAGTCTGGTTCCTCCTTGTACCAGTGCAATGCGGGACCCGCGCTGCGGATGACCGCGTCCGATTTTAAAGCGCCTCCAGGCGCTGTTTGCTGACACTGTTGGGGGCGCCAGAAGGTGCAGGGCAGGTTCCTGTGGCCCCCCTCCTTGGACCAGTGGCGGCAAGTGGCGGCAAAAAGGCAGCAAAAGCGGGACCTGCGCTGTTTGCTGACGCTGTTGGTGGGCGATAGAAGGTGCAGGGTAGTCTGGTTCCTGTGGTCCTCCTCCTTAGACCAGTAGCAGCAAGTGGCAGCAAAAAGGAAGCAAACGCGGGACTAATTAAAAAAAATAACAGCCATTTATTAATTAATTAATAATACATTATTCCCACAATTAACACTAGAAAATATAAATTAAATAAATACTAGTAAATAAAAATTTATCTTTAATTTACTATATTTAAATTATTTCCCACCCTATTCCCCTATGAACCCACAACCCGCTACGAAATTAAAATGGAAAATTTTATTAAAATCTATTTAATAACTACTAAAAATGTAACACATTTGTTAAAAACCAAAAGCAATACTTAGACAAAAAATAGAACTCATACTTTTAAAATACATACTAAAATACATAACACTAACTAAAAAAACAATCTTTTCAACAACTATATTTTTGCAAATAATATTCATGACTTTGATATTTTTTAAAACGATATTTCTTACCTCAAACTCGATATTCTTGACCACCATATTCTTGCTGTCGATATTTCTGTGTCTGGATATTTCCAACTCGATATTTGTGTAGATCAATATTTCCAACTCAATATTCTGTCTGCATACAATGCTGCAGAAAGCAGCATCCATAGAAAGAGGGAGTAACAAGAAGAAATACAAATATTTCTCCTTGTTACGCCTCCCCTTAGAAGGCGTATGTTTTTGGTGCATTCCCAGGCCTACCACCTTTGGTAAATCTGGAAATGCGTCAAAAACCATTAGAGTTGCATGGGAACACCCACTCAACGCCCATGGAACACCTCCCCAGGGCAACGCAGTGATTTTTGCTGCGTTGCATTACTCCAAATCTAAGGAGCTACGCAGGGCTACACAAGATGGCCTTGTGTAGCTTCATTAATCACATGTTTGTCATGTGACTTGCTTGAACCACGTTGCGTGATGCAAATGCGACACAACCCCTTTCATAAATATGCAGTGCTTAATTTGAGCAGGTGCTTTCAGGTGCTCAGCACCTGCACTTCTTTCACAGGGCCGGGGCTACAATTTCTGAAAACGCAGGTGTTGGTCTCAATATTAATCGTTCAATTCAAAATAAAAAGAATAAAATACATTGCATGGTGACTGGCTGGTAAATGTCCATAGGCAGGCTGGCATATGCCTTTCCAGGCAGGCATGATTGTGTATCACCACGTTAGTGATGATGTCATCACGCTGATAACAAATCCAAGAAGTCACCGACAAACTATGGCTTGCATTCTATTCCCCTAGTCTGCTGCACCCTGCCACTGCCTGAGCCTAAACCTCCCATTTGGATAATTGTAGCTGAGGGCTGGCTCATGACGGAGTTGAGGCAAGGAAGCTGCAAGAGCGCATTTGAAACTTGGGAGTGAGAGCTCTTGAGGAAGAATAAATGAAAGTAAGTGTGGACGATCCACTTGTTGTGTAACCAAAGTATCATATTCAACAGCCCTGCATTGCTGCTATCCTCAATGGGCTCGATGCGGCTGTGGACCAACAGATTTTTTTTGCAGCATGGCGTCACCAATAGAATCTGTGCACTGCACCCCAGCATGGTAATTGCTGAGCGTGAGTGAGTCCGGTAGGAACCACAGCCATACTTACCGGCATTGTCCGCATTACTGCTGGGGACAATGCCTGTGCTCTAGCAGGCAGGATCACAGCAACATGAGCAGTGGATGCCGATGCCGTTGTCATCCCTGGACCTACTAAATACAGGCAGCACTAGCAGTGACATGACCTGCTGTGCTCAAGCAGCTGCCTGTTCCGCAATAAACCCAGTCATACCACACTGATTAATATATGCAAAAAAAGCATTTTCATTTGGTGTACATTTTGTTTTTACACTCGGCGTAGGTAAGAAAGTAAAACACGCCATCTTCCGCTTCTTTAGGAATGACAACAGGAAAAAGCAGAATTCAAAACAGCAGGGACATGTACAGGCTGACGACAGGGGTCACAGGCAGCAGCAGTGTTAAAGATGAGAGACAACAAGAGTAAAGAGGAGAAGAAACAACAAGAGAGGAGAGAGATACAACTGAGCAAAATAGAAGAAAAGGAGGAGAGCAAATCAGATTCAAAGAGCAGCCATGATGGGAAGAAGAGAGCAGTAAGAAGAGAGAATGAAAGAATGTGGTGGACAGGACAGAGGGAAAAAAGCAGACAAATGATAAAATGGAGACACAGCTAATCATTGCTAGAGAGTGATAGTAAAGAGCCAAGATCGAGGGGAGAGAGAGCAGAGCATGGATAAAAGTAAAGAGAAAAAAGGGCAGGGCTAAAATGAATAGAGGGCAAATCAAAAATACAGGGTGTGACAAAGGTGATAGAAAACAATTAGAGAGGTGAGAGAATAGACTCTTAGATCAAAGACTTAGGGGACAGACAACAGATCAAGGTTAGAAGATAGAGATTGAGTCAGTGAGAGTGTTGAAAGTGGGGCTCACTGGAGGAAGACGTAAGCGGTGGCCTCCTTGGAAACATTTTCAGCACCTGCACTTCTTTATTTACAAATTAAGCACTGTAAATATGACCATAGATGTTTATGCATGCCTCAAGCAGGTTGCATGCCCTTTGCCTGGTGATTAGAGATGGTATATGCCGAGTGTTTTGCGTGTTTGTGCACGCGGTTTCCTGTTGGCAATTGAGACCAACAAGATAGATCATGATAGGGAATGCCAGAGCAGTGTCGAATGTATGTGGGATGTTCTTTCTATAATGTATGTATTTATTTAGTGATAAGTCTGTTCATTTGCAGTTAGCAAATGGCATATTAATAGAACGTAATCCTTAGTAAAAAGCAAGCTTACTGATAGAAGCAAATATAAGGTTACAATTTATCAATTGAAAAAAACGTGTATTATAGAAATGTACATGCGTTTTAGGAATTGCATCACAGAACCTTCATGGTCAGAAAGCCTTTTGTAACCATATGGAAACCCTCTTTGAAAAAATAGTCTTCGGGTAAAGTTTGCGCTATATATAATCGCATTAAATAAATAAATAAATACATAAGGGTTCCTCTATGCTGAGCTCATGAAAGACCTGTGTGCCTCTTCTTCCTCGCAGCCAGAGTAGGCAGGCCATCCAGTGCAGGCTTTACACAAGAGCTTGGTACGTCTCGAAAGCGAATTATGAATGTGGCGAATTGTAAAGAACGGTTTACTGGAGGTTGTATTTGGTATTGGTTACCTGGTTAATGTATCCATGTCAACTCCTAATGCTTTTAACTTTCTGATAAACAGTGCCGCTTCCGTACCCAAAAACCCTCCAGGAAGTCGAGTTGCCGCTGATCAATGCCCAGAGCTGTGACGCAATGTACCACGTCAATTCGAATGTACCAAGTAACACCACCATTGTTCAGGACACCATGATATGTGCAGGCTTTGCAAGAGGGGGAAAGAACTCCTGCCAGGTGAGACTATCTGCCTTCTATTCTTTTTCTTCCTAACATTTACTCTCATACTCGTTCTTGACAGTTCCCCTAGCACCACATTTGTATTTCAAGTCTGGGGCTTTGAGTCCACGCACAAATTCAATAGACAACTCTTAAAAACCTGAATTGTCAATCTATTTTGTAAGTTAAAAATGAAACACCAGATGAATGGTGTTGGTCCACCCTATTTGAGGATAGGGATATTTTAACTTAATTTTATAAATGTTTTCCTGGAATAATCTATCTTAAACTCAGCTGGTGTGTCTCCTGCATGCTTGTTTTGCCCATGATTAAGGAAAGCCTAATATCACCACTACCAGTCTGACCTGTTTGTTACAGACAGTCAGCCTCAGAGAATGCACACCTCGTGCAAGCTGTCCAACAGATGTAATATCAGGACACATTTATTAAATATGTGACGGATCTGGCCACTATTTTCACTTCTTATATTAGAAGCCAGCAAAGATGGAACTGAGCACATCTAAGAAAGCTATCATGGATACTTCTTAGGCTTGCTGAGAGCTTATTGGTCATTTGTGTCAAAAGGGCATATGTATCATCCTTTTTTTAGTCGCAAACACTGCGATTCGCAAAAAAGCCGCGCTTGCGACTAAAAATTTGGAAAATGCGATGTATGATTGAAATCGCATCGCAAAATTAAGGAATTGCAACATTTGCGATTCCTTAATTTTGCGTCAGCATTTAAGGAATCGCAAATTGCGATTCCTTAAATGCTATGTATGAAGCAACCAAGTTGTGCGATTTCTCATTAAGAAATCGCATAATTATCAACGACTTGAAGTTGGTGGTAATTTGCGATTTCTTTCACAAATGCACTTTTTGCCATTTGTGAAAGTGCCATGTGTTGCACATACATGCCCTTAGGGCAAGTATGTGCGCCATATGCGCACACATGTAAATTTCAGGGGTGCATCAGGGTGCCCTTATGACACCCTTGCACCTTTGAAATAATTCTCAATTTGCGATTCTCAAATTGCGAATCGCAAATTGAGAATAACTTCCCATTCATTCCTATGGGCCTCCTGGCTCATAGAAATAAATGGGAAAGTATTCCTTAATTGCGAATTCGCAATTTGCTAATCATAATTAAGGAATATTAAGAAATTGCAAAAAAATTGCAATTTTTTACATACATCCCTTTTTGCAATTCTCAAATAGCGATTTCTAAAAAATCGCTATTTGAGAATCGCAAATGAGGGTGTTGTTAACATATGGCCCAAAGACACTGGCAGTCTTCTTCCCAAGGCCACACAATGCTTAAAACCCCTTGATACAACCGAGGAGCCTGTCATGCTCGACTCAAGTCCCGTCACCTAGATTTTCAACTTTAGTGGCATTGCGGCTTGCTAGTCACTTTAACCAGCAGGCCCAGCACCTCCGAGTCACGACTCAGTGCTGAGCTACGGCTCTGAGGAAGATGATCTGATTAAGACGTTTGAGAAAATGAGACAGGATCTAGCCCGACTGGAAGATCATTTGCTGCAGTGGCTCTTAACCTTTTGGCTCATTATTAGAATCTGTGGGCCCTAGCCTAAGCAATTTTAATAGTTTGAACCGCAAACAAATACAAGCATTCATCAAATAAATACATAATTGCTGAAATATTTTATTTCATTCACAATTGTATTTTTTTAAAATTTTAATGGGAAGGCTGTAGCTTTTCTAAATTCAGTTGAGACCACCCATCGGTCATACTATATTCTGTTTGAGGCACATGTATTGCTTTCACAAATTAAATTGAGGAGAGCAACCTCATTTTTAGCCTTGAATTTTTAAATCCTTCGCATTTTCGGATCCGTTTTAAAATTTTCAATTGCTCTTACTAGATACTGGCCTATCTCCGTTCATGACCAAAGTTTCGGTGGTAGCATTGAAACTGAGAAAGAGTTTGGCACATGACAGCGGACCTGCTTTATGAGAAGAGCCTATCATGAATGTTACTGTTGCATCCTTCATCGGGAAAATGCACCATAACCAGTTTCTCTGACCACAGTCACTCCAACAGAGAGTGTATGGACGTCATGCAGATGGTGGCTTAGAGAAAGACCTGGGACTTAATTCTATATCTTTTAGAAATATGTGATGGCAGAAGCTTTAGCGACAACTGACGTAGAATGGTTGCATGTTTTTATATATCCATAACCGAGGCCAGGGTGGACAAGGTTAATGACTGAAACCTAGCTACCTAGTAGCACTAAGTATCTGTTCAGTCTTCAATCTCTGTACATTCGTACAGAATAAATAAAGATTCCTTTAAGATATCTACAAAACTTTAAAAGCACATTTTAAAATCTTGGCATATGTAAAAGAACATTGGCCTACATCCAAGTGCCAGCTTTAACCGCATCGCTGCGGCGGCTTTTCCCGCTGTGTGCGGCATTTTTAAAAATACCGCGTTACATGACGAGCTCAGCTCGTCATCAGCATACGAGCGCCGTAGCTGATGACGAGCTCAGCTCGTCATCAGCATTGAAGGTGTTAAAAAGCAACCCAAGTACCAAACTTGTGGCTGTAACTCATTCTTAAAAACTATAGCGCAGTTTTACATTTATAAAATCTATATTTTCTGGGAATAGGCAGGACAAGCGACCCATAGATGATTGGTAACATTTACCCAAGTCTTTCTTAAGGGTTAAGCAGTCTTAAATATGGTTACATTACATGTCCTCAACACCATGCACAAGTATATAATCCCTTAGTGGTGGTTTTTGTAACACCATCTCCTTTCTGGAAAGTGTCATAATCTGTAAAGAGATTTTTCATCTCGCTGATGGTAATCTGGTTACGATTTGTGTATGTGTCTGGTCTACCAATAATGTTTGCTATGTGTTTATTACGCTGAAACCAAGGCCTTTTGAACCTAAGATCACGTGCTAAGCAGTCATCTATGATGTCCTTGTTAAGGGTTCAATTGTATCAAACCGCTAGCCATAATAGCATTGGGGCCTATTTCATATGATCTTCCACATAACCTAAGCGCATTTACTATGCCCATATTTTTTTAAATGCCCCAAAGCGTTGACCTATTCAAATTCAAATTCAAAAAGCTTTATTCGATTTCACATAAAAATCATAAAAGCATACATTAAAAAGTACTTTCACATAAATAAAAAGGAAAAGGCGATACAATCAGAAAAACAAAGCTTAGCACAAATCCTATTAAAAAAGTTCACAATAAAACAAATTGCGCATGTCTCCTAGGCTCAGAAAATCAGGTTGCAGGAGGCTAACTGATAGTTTAAGCACGGAAAAAGTTTACAGAAAACTATCAAAGCACATTCCTTGGCTAGCAATACCTTAGTTGCTAATTCATTTCGGTTACATAGAATTTCGAAACCTAATTGCACATTTTAAGAAACATGATACTGCCTGTACAATGAAATCATTTTCTATTAACTGTAACTTAAGAAAAGCCTCACGACAAGAGCGTATCCCCCAGGCTTTTAAAATAGGTTTCAGAAAAGCCCCCCTTGGTATCTGATAAAATTTACAAAAAAGGACACAGTGTATGTTTGATTAAAATTAGATATCATCACAGGGACATATAAGACGTTCCCTGGACCAGTTGTTACATTTAGGGAAAGTAATAAGGTGAAAGAAGATACCCATACGGAAACGGGTCAATAGCATGCAGGAGTAACAACTTTGCTCAGGTAAAAGGTACTGTTGTACCCCTTCACAGGGTGTGATTTGCTGATACACTACCATAGTGCTCCTCGTTTTTTCCCAGGCCCACCTCTTATCAGCTAGAATGTAAATGTAAATGTAAATGTCAAGGTATTTGTAGAGCGCACTGCCACCAAGCGGTTTCCTGGCGCTATTACTCATACCGCTGTGGAACACTTCCTGGCTTTCCCTGTGAAGTGTCCACTCCTGGGCACCCCCAGGGTGAAGCCAGGCATCCTAGCGCTGTTGGGGCCGGTGTGGAGGTTAAGCAAGCTATTGCCCAGAGTTGCAGCGTGGGGCCGATGATTAGAATAGGCACTGAGGCGAGAATTGTCAGGTCTGAGGAAATTGAGCCCAAGAACGGCCGAGGCAGGAATTGAACCCTGGTCTCGGACCAGAACTCTGCATCAGGGTCTGCCGCTCTAACCATTGAGCCCCACTCCTCCACCTCCTCCACCAGCTAGGTGGTCCAGTACCAATTTTTTGAAGGTTCTTTTAGGGACAGCTACCATAGTTTCTGGTTTTTGGAAGTACTCCGGGTGCCCAATCTCAGTCAATGTCTTTTTAACGTACATCAACCATTTAATATTGGCCACACCGTCGAGCTTGAGACAATCAGTGATTACGTCTCTATTAAAAGCTGTCTCTGGAGTCACCCAGACCTTATGCCACAACAATATAGGGGCTATATTAATTATATCGGAAATAAAGGGTAGGCCCACTTCAATATGTGTGGCAAAGGTGGCTGTTGATCTAGGGACTCCTAATAAATACCGTATAAACTGGTTTTCGGAGCATTGTATCTTTTGCGGGTTTTCAATCCCTCATAAACCTGAGCCATAAATACCTGTGGAAATGCATTTGGCCTTATAAATTTCAATGAGATCCCTCACGGTCCATCGACCAAGTTTCGCCGCAAAGTTTTTCAATGCTCCTATCGCCTTAGAAAAGGCCAAATTTCTGGCTATCGCTGCCACATGCCATAAATCCTTTCTATCAAAGTTTATCCCTAAATAGGAAAACCTGTCTATACATTCAACCCTTTTTCCATCCAAGAAAATGGGGCAGAGTAGCCTCTTTATCCCTGCTCCACAAGACATGGTATACGTCTTTGTGATATAAACTTTGAGCCCCCTATCTCTCATATAGTCTGAAAATTTAAGGACGGCACTCTGCAAGCCGACCCTAGTCCGAGACACTATAGCCGCGTCATCGGCATACAAAAGTATAGGGACTGGTGTTCCTGAGATAGAAGGGTAGTCATACTGTGATTCTCTAAGGTGTTGTCCGGCAGAGTTGATATACAGGGTGAAGAGAAGGGGTGCAAGTATGCACCCCTGTCTCACTCCCCTCCGTATATCAAACCTGTCGGAACATTCGCCCAACCTACTGTATCTCACCCTGGCTCCTGCACCATTATATAACTCTCTAATAAATGTAAGAATTTGAGGATCAATGCCCATGGTGCTCAGGGTTGCCCAAAGTTTCTCATGATCTACACAGTCGAAGGCCGAACTGAGATCCACAAATGTTACAAAGATGTTACCCTTCTTGGCATGCGTATATTTAGATATTTAGATATACGCGCTGGATGTTTTCAGTGACAGGATTATCACTGAACTTAAGACATTAAACAAAACGGTGCTTGGAAAGAAAAAACAGTGTGAGTTTAACAATGTACAATATTCTAAACTTGTTAAGAAAATTCAGGATAACAACCAGGTGATAGTGAAGAGTGCGGACAAGGGGGGCAATACAGTGTTGTGGGCCAAAACTGATTATGTTTTAGAGGCAGCCCGCCAACTAGGTGACCCCCTTTGTTATACCAAAACTACTAAGTTTGTGATGCTTAACAGCCATGAGAAAACCAGGAAAGATATTAATCTCTGGTATAGACAAGGCTTACTTACTAAGGAGGAAACAACATTCCTTAATGTAGCACACCCCATCGCCCCTCTTTTCTATCTTTTACCTAAGATCCACAAATGCACTGTTCCTGTTCCAGGCCTTCCTATTATTTCTGCTCAAGGCAGTATGAATGAAAATATCTCCAAGTATGTGGATTTTTTCTTACAACCCCATATGATTTCTCTTCCTTCTTATCTTAAAGATACCACTGATTTTTTGGTTAAGATTAGTCAAATCACTTGGTGTCTTGATTTTTGTTTCCTAGTGATGGATATTGAGGCACTTTACACCAGCATGAACCATCTACAAGGTCTGGAAGCTGTCCAATATTTCTTAGACACACTTGAGGCTGCCATGAGAGATCATAACTTCATGTTACTGGACATGATACGAATCTGCCTATATAACAATTACTTCCAGTTTGACAGGGACTTCTACCATTAGGAACGTGGAGTGGCCATGGGTTCATGCTTCTCCCCCAGCTATTCATGTCTTCATGTTGGCTGGTGGGAGAGGCATGTTCTAAGGGTTACCCATAGGCATTGGCTTCCCCACCTCGTCCATTATTGGAGGTTTATTGACGATATTTTTATCGTCTAGAAGGGATCACATGAACAGGCAGCACTCTTTGTTAATGACATCAATATAAACAACAGGAACTTAAAATTTACTGCTAATATTACATTGACCTCTGCAGAATTTCTCGATGTCCAGGTATATATTGATCACAACACAATTCAGGCAAAACTTCACAGGAAAAGCACTGCGGGTAATTCCATCTTGCACGCCCGCAGTGCCCACCCTCCACATACCATCAATAGCATACCACTAGGAGAATTCATTTGCATCAAACATATTTGTAGCAGTCCAAACACTACTAATCCGTGTTTGTTGGAATCTAGGGAAAGATTCCTCAGGCGAGGTTATAATCGAGTCACTTTAGATCGGGCTCTTACAAAGGCTCTAGCTCGCCCTCGAGAGGAACTCCTTAATCCAAAAATTAAAACCATCCCTGATTCCGCCACTACTGGCTCTATTTGTTTTATCACCACCTACTGTTCCCAGATATCCAAACTAAGTAAGATCATTAGATCAGAGTGGCCAATAGTCTTAACTGATGTGATTTTAGGTCCATTTTTGCCTAAATTGCCGGCTATCACCTTTAGGAGGGCTCCATCTATGAAAGATTCTTTAGATAGAACACAACCTGAGCTCCCACCTAAAACCACCTGGCTCAATAAACCGGGTTTTTATAGATGTACTTCATGCCCTGCATGTACCTTTGCAGTTAATGGCACACACTACACTTCAGCCTTCAATGAGAGACCCATTCCAATAAAAGAACATCTCACATGTTGCAGTGATTTTGTAGTTTATCAACTTACCTGCACATGTTCACTCTCTTACATTGGAAGTACCAAGTTGCAAGCCAACCAACGCATCTTGCAACACATTCGTGCCATAGTTAACTCTGATATGAACTATCCAGTGGCTCGCCATTTCAAGGCAGTTCACGACAAAAAACGTAAAGATCTGAAGTATACTCTACTGTGTTCTGTAGCTAATCCGGGCAGAGGTGGAGACCGTGGAAAACTTTTGCGCCAAAGAGAAGCATTTTTCATCCTACTGCTTGATACTAGATCTCCTAATGGTCTTAATGCTTTTGATGAATTACATCACTTTCTGTAATGTGTGTGTATTTTCTTAACCATTATTTGATTCAGATTTCCCTAATGCATCAATTTCAATGTATCTGCTGAATACATGTTTACATGCATCTGATAAGTACTTGCTAGTGTTCAGCGGTTATCATCATTTTTATCTGAAGGTTTTCAAATGAGTTTCCTATCGTCTAAATGTATTCCATGTATCTAACATCTGAATATGATGATTTTTTAAGCACTTGTACTTTAGCATTAAAGCACTTTGAGACACAGATGTATAAGAGGTGATATTTCACACTTCTATATAGGCCTGCGCTATATGGTTATATAACCACATTTTGCACTTGCAATCCATTTTTTCATGATATACTTTTTTATGTAATTATAGAAAAGGAAATAAGGAATGTATATGTTGTGGTTTATATTCCATAATACATCGGATGGTGATGTCAATGTAAAAGTTTTTTTACTGAAATGGATTTAACCTGTGCATTATTGTTTGCACTGTCACACCTTGCCTTTTTTCATGCTTAAGCACTATGCTTGAACGGTGTCTCTTTGTTTAATATTTCAAGGTATTTGAGCTTCTATTGCGAATATTTCTTTGCATTATTGCTTGTTTGCTTTGTTGTGTTACCCATGTGTCCTGTTTCTTTAGGCGCTTGGGCTTTTAATCACCATTTAATGCACTGCCTACTCCTGGCGCGTCATGTGACCAAGCTCCGTTCGCGGAGCGAAACGCGTCAGGGATGGCACTTGCTCTGACACACTTGTAAATAAAATTTGCACTGCTGGCACTTTGACTAGTGTGATGGCTTTCTGATGATTTAACATCCAACATCTAATCTATTGATGGAGAGGAGGTCTGCGCCCGCTTAAACCGCTGCAAGAAGCGGTTGGGATCCTTTTATCACATATTTAGATATTACTAGGGCCAGGTTTAGACCCTGCTCTATTGTTCCCTTACCAGGTCTAAAACCATATTGTAGGTTCGATATCACATCATTTTCATCCACCCATTCCTGCATCCTATTTAAAATAATCCGACCCGCCACTTTCATCAAAGCGTCAAGGAGCGAGATCGGCCTATAGCAGGTAGGGTCATTTCTATTACCCTTTTTAAAAATGGGGATGACGATTGCATCAGGCCAAGAGGGTATAAACCCATGATGATTAGCTTTGTTTAATACATTGGTCAATAAAGGAGCCCAAAGTTCGCACTCTGCTTTATATACTTTGATTGGGACTCCGTCTGGGCCCGGTGCCTTACTAGAGGGGCTATCCTTAATGGCCTTAGTGACCTTTTGGAGGTCAAAAGTTATATTAATTGGAAAGACTTCGTGCACAATGCTGTATTGGCCGGAACCCCTTTCCTACGTTATTGGGTTACCTGATGCAGGGGGGATCACTTGCTCAAAAAGAGCTTTAAAATGGTTTACCCGGGTGTCCCCAGTGATTGCTTGATCGATCACATTAGTCTCATTGGACCATCGGAAAGGTGTGTTAACCACCTTCCAGAAGGCAGTATTGTCTTTACGTTGCGATGCTTTTTGTAAAGCCTGCCAAGCCTCCCTTTTCAATTGGCTTTTCCTGTTTTTAATCGCAAGTTGGTAAGACTTTCTGGCTTGCCGTATCAGCACAGAACACTTTGGTGTTGTATGTAATGCTTTTTTCAAAATAGTAAGGGCATTAGTACAGCTGCTGTTAAACCAGCTGTTAGTTTTACTTAGATATTGTCTATAGACCCTTGTTAGTAATTTTTTCATCTTTGCTTGAATTTTAATAAACAAATCTATCACAGTTTGTGGTTCCACATTATATGTAAGGCAGGTTGTAATTTCTTCGTGCATGTTAGATACTAAGTTATGAAGAAATGCCACTGGCTCCACCTTTTCCCATTTTAAGATGTAACCATTTCTAGTTGCAAGGACTATCCTTGGTGGATATGACGGGATAGCACTCAAGCTCTCTTCGCGACCTTTGATTTTTAGGCCGAGGGAGATGGTCGCTAAAGAGAACTTTAAGTGTTTCCCAGGAGGATAACAACTCAAAATGAACAGAGGAAAGGAGTGCAAAATCGATTATCGAGTTGCACCCCCTTCCGTGAAAGGTGGGCTGAAACGAAAAGGAATTACTGCATAGTTTGTTAGCAAAGGACAAGTTAAAATAGAAAACAATGTTATTCAAGACATCACCCAATGTAGAGTGTACAAAGTTAGTGGGGTTATCATTTTTGCTTTCGGCTAAACCACAAATGCCAGACAAACCATGGGTACAAATGGTACAATTAAAATCTCCCACCCAGAGCACAACCGAATCACCACCCCATTGGACCTTAAGAGTGGTTACAGTGTGCATAAAATTATTATTCACAGTATCCAAAGAATTAGAAGGCACATTGTTATAAAAGTTCACCAAAATCATACATTTTATCTGTCCCCAGCTAATTGTTAGAATTTGGTAATACTCAGCGGAGATAAATTTAAGCACCTTAATCCCCCCGACAGTTGAGACATATGTACACATGCCCTCTTTGTTTCTCCCATGTGGACTCGGTATAGCTGGTGTATTATAGGTGGAAAACCCCATAATATGTAAGTCGACCACGGACCATGTCTCCTGTAAATGGATAATACTATATTTGGTAACTAGGTCTAACTAGGGGAGGTTGGTCACTTTATCAGATAATCCGGCAACATTCCAGGATAAAAGGTGTCCTTCTTCATCGGTTACCTTCAAGGCCGCTTGTGAGTTGCAACAGTCTGAGCTCAACAGGGGGGGACATTTCACATTGGAAAGTCAGTCTACCCCTTCCATCCCTAATTGTGTGGCAAAACGGTTAGAGGTATGGACAGCAAAGCTAAGATCAGGAACGCTGTTTCCCTGTTGATGAAGACTTTCAGCTGGTTGGGAGAAAAGAGACCGGGGGTAAAAATAACTCAATCCATGTGTTGATATCCCTACCTCACCCCTCTCTTGATACCAATCATTTATATATGATGCTACCCTGCGGTCCCTAAAGTTAACGATAATGATATCACCGTGTATCTCTTTAGGTCTATGGCCTACCCAGCCAAGTCTCCTTACATGCAGGATTATGCCATCTAGGCTGGGGGGTAGGGGCCTGTTTTTCCTCAACCAAAAAATTACCTTATTTTTTAGCTCTGAATAGCCTTCTCTATTCCCCGGAGGTAACTCTGGCACGCCAGTTAAAACTATGATGTACGGTGTTGCTTCGGGTGGAAGGTCTACCAGATGCTTCCTATTATTAGTAGTTTCCTACTATGTAGCCTGTGTAACCTGTTTACTATCCGTGTGCTTAGCTGATACTACAGGGCCTTTTGGCCTAGGGTTAACACTGCAGTTAGTACTGATCGCATCAGGATTCATCATACCCTAGGATTTCGCATGTATCAAAGTGGTGGTAGTATTTTGAGTCAAGGGACTGGGTAAAATAGGCCCTGCAGCTTCTCCAGATGTGTTTTTATTTAACCTACCAGAGGGAAGTTCCTTTATTAGCGAGGTATTAATGGCTATCATTTGCTCAATTGAGCCTAGTTTCTCCCCAATTCTTTTAATCCTCTCCGCCAATGGTAACAAAAGAGATTTCCCCATATGTTTGATGTTATCCATGAGCCCTTTATTGGTAAGAGGGGGGACGTGGTCAGACAAGGTATTCTTAAAGCTCAATGTCTGACCCTTAGCGGGGCCAGAAAGTATTTTAGGGATTTTTGAGCATCTGCCCTTATGTCCATCTCCCGCCCGCTTTCTCTTCATAGTGGCGGCTATTGGTGATCGTTTGTTATATACTTGACTCATGGGGATTGGATTTGGTGATAATAATATAATTGGATCTTCTGTGGTATATCCTAATAAGGGGTCAGCACTTAAATCTTCATTGCTTAGCTCCTTGCTAAGCTCTGGGGAAATATCAGCAATTTGTGTCTGCTGGGTGGTACTGCTGTAATTTGGGCAGATTTGTATCGGGTGGTAGCTTGCTGAATAGTTCCCAGGGAAGAACGTTTGTTTTTAAGAAGTTCGGCAGACAGTCTACGCTCAGTAACAGCAATTTCATATTCCAGGACTGAGACGGCCCTGGTTATGAACCATGAACGGTTCCCCTCACCAGGGATGTCCTCCCTTTACTTAAGCGTGACGCCATCTTATAATTGCTATATTAGTTACAGAAACAATATCTAAAGATGGCTCGTAATAACAATAATATCTGTCCAGTCTTTATGTATATAAAAGGTCTTTCCCTAGGTTAAGCAATGACAGTCCTACTTACAAGGTCTAATGTTTTCGGAGACGGATCAATAGAGGTGGACCAGCCCAGCCTTGGCCAGCCCCGGACGGCCACAGACAGCCCCCCCTTTGCCCGGGTATAGCCCGGCTAGTCCCGCGCGTGTCCCGTGGGGCAGGAGGCGTTCCTCAGCTTCCAAGCGCCTCCGGGCGAAGCGATGTCGTCAGGCGTGCGCCGTGGCCGCCGGGGCACCTGGGGATTGTAGTCCCTGCCCTCACGGCGTTCGTGTGGCTGGTGACGCTACCGTTCCCATCACAGGTGATGCAGGGACAGGAAAGGTGGTCCGGTCCCTTACAACAGTTTTTCTAGGGAGCCTCGTAAGACTCAGACAGCTAGCCAGGTAAAGTACGTTCCCAATGAGCGCCCGACGCTCCTCAGCTTTCAAGCACCTCCGGGCGCAGCGATGTCGTCAGGCATGCGCCGTGGCCGCCGAGGCACCTGGGGATTGTAGTCCCTGCCCTCGCAGCGTTCGTATGGCCGGTGACGCTACCGTTCCCCTCACAGGTGATGCGGGGACAGGAAAGGCGGTCCGGTCCCCTTACAACAGTTTTTCTAGGGAGCCTCATAAGAATCAGCCAGCTAGCCAGGTAAAGTACGTTGACCTATTCATTTGACCAAAAGAGCTTCTTAAATCCACAAAGGATAGACGTTAGCAGAGGCTGCTTTTTGACTACCTAAGGAAGACATGGCAGCACCCTCCGACTGGGCCCCTTTTCAGTAAATCACTGTAAACTTTGTTGGGCAAGCAAACAGCATCATCCCCAATTTTCTTGAAGACATGTGAAACTTTGTTAGGAGTTAGAACACCTTTACGTGGTATACATGTCAGCAGCAATTCTCAAGAACAGGCACATTACCATGAAGACAATCTTTAGTGCACATTGTGTAAGCAGGCCCCGAGTTTTGCACTGTCCCCAAATCCCACTCCAGGGCATCCATGCGTACCTGACGGAAAACAAAGAAAAAAAGCCGGCATTTGTGGTTTCCACAACCCTGCACGGTGAAGGGAACTACCAATATGGGGCCCGCACAATATATTGCCCTTCCCAGGGTACTTGAACACAGGTGTAACCCCGAAAATCTGAGGTAGGGCAGGAGAGTCCCAGACCCCCAGCAGGTCACCCTGCTCTCCGCAAAGGTGCCCCTCAAGGTCATTGCTGGCTGATTCCCGCCCTAGACATCTTACAACTTTCTCTAGGGAACCAAATCCCACACAGTAATGAGAACTGAACTGCAAGTACTCACTCCTCACTTGCCTTGAGGAGTAAACTGAAAGTGTTTAAGTGGTGTCCCTTCAATGTGGAACAGCTTGGCACATTCGCCATTGTGCCAAAATCACTAGAATTCCTGTGAGCAGAAAGGGGGGAGGGGGCTAGAGCAACGGGGAGGTTAACCCATGTCCCTTTCCCTAGTGACTCTGTCTTGACTTTCTGGCCCTCAAGCAAAGGGTGCTCCCCATTATGAGTATATACTCCACGACAACCCCAGCGCCCTTACCCTGACCTGATGAGGCGCCGGCCTGAGCTCCTTCCATGACCCTTTTGCTGCTGTGACCGATATAGTCTCTACCTCATGTGGCAACATACACCTCCTTCCAAAACTTGGCAGTGGTAAGCGGCCTTACGACGTATGGTAAAGCATTCGCTCCAACACTCATAAAAAGAAAATGTATACATGTTGAGATATATGTATTATAATAGTGTGATACACGTATTTTAGCACAATTTTTGATAATGTACTGCAACTTTGCAATGATTCTAATTAATTATGCAAAATAAAAATTCCTCCACTCATAAAAAACACCTTAATTGCTCTCCCTTCCTTCAAATCTGAAAATTCACAAAAGGCCTGGTTGCCAGTTTGCGAAGATGTACACCTACAATGCCACCCCTCCTCCGTGTTAATGCACGAAGTTTGAGTCACAAGGTTGTGAAGACTTTGCTTCTAGTAAAATAATACCCTAATTGTAGGTGCCCCACAAATTGGGAAGCGGGCCCTGAAATTGCTGCTTATGCTAGTTACGGTATTTTCTGGGTACTTAATGGGCAACAAACTACCCTTTTCACCAGCTAGACTGAGGGTTAACATTTAAACCACCTTATTTAGGGGCATATTAGCAACTGACAGCGATAAATATCGCTAAGCGCGCTTAACGCGATTAAAGTTATCGCTGGATTTCATTGCTCAAATAGCGCGTTCTCAACAGCTATCTCCAAAGCGATAAAAATTCCAGCAATAGCGCTGAAATGCTGGAATATCACTGGCAATCCAGCAATAAAATGTCAGCGATAAGGAATTCTTTGCTAATAAGCCATGGTGGATTTAGCCTGACAATTCACCTCCCATAGGGTAATATGGCTAAGTCAGAAATGTACCTGACGTAAGAAACCGATACCAAAGGGGATGATGGATGGAGTGTTTGAGCAAATCAAACACTCACCCCCAGTCAACTGATCTGGGTTTAATTCATCACCATTCTTTTGCTCACTCCACCACCTCAGTTCAGACATGGCCATATGCAAACTAGCCTGACCCTGTGCCTCATGGGAACAGTCCAGCCCGAAATGCCAAGCCATGTCTTCCCTGGACCAGAAACAAGCATCCTGGGACCGGTTTCAGATTCATAATCCTCATCATCCAGGCTATCTTGAATCCAGTAGTAGAGTGAGCAAGGGATCCATGTCTGGGCATACCCTGCCAAGTTAGGGAGAACAAAACAATACCAAAGGGGATGATGTACGGAACGTTTGAGCAAATCAAACACTCACCCCCAGTCAACTGATCTGTGTTTAATCCATAACCATTCTTTAGCTCACTCCACCACCCCAGTTCATACATGGCCATATGCAAATCAGCCTGACCATGTGCCTCATGGAAACAGTCCAGCCCGAAATGCCAAGCCATGTCTTCCCTGGACCAGAAACAAGCATCCTGAGACCGGTTTCGGATTCATAATCCTCATCATCCAGGCTATCTTGAATCCAGTGGTAGAGTGAGCAAGGGATCCACGTCTGAGCATACCCTGCCAAGTTAGGGCGAACAAAACAATACCAAAGGGGATGATGTACGGAACGTTTGATCAAATCAAACACTCACCCCCAGTCAACTGATCTGGTTTTAATCCATCACCATTCTTTAGCTCACTCCACCACCCCAGTTCAGACATGGCCATATGCAAATCAGTCTGACCCTGTGCCTCATGGGAACAGTCCAGCCCGAACTGCCAAGCCATGTCTTCCCTGGACCAGAAACAAGCATCCTGGGACAGGTTTCGGATTCATAATCCTCATCAGCCAGGCTATCTTGAATCTAGTGGTAGAGTGAGCAAGGGACCCACGTCTTGGCCCTTGTTATATGCAAAAAAATACCCGCATAAATTAAAGGAAAGACATTTTTGTACAAACTTATGTCTGTTGTATGCCTGTAAGATATTGATTTTCTGGTTGTAGGATACCAACCTATCAAGGTTATACATTTTGATCTTAATAACGTGAGAGTGCCAGGGTATATTGATGTTGCACTTTACTCTTCAATTTACTTGAAAATGCACCATGTGTCCACTCATTTTTCTCGGGGGGAGAACCCCCTGAACCCTCCTTAGGTAATTCGGGATTGCACGCTACGCTCGATAGCTGTGGTGTGCTCCACCACTAATTTTACGACCACCACTTTCAAATGTCACTAGCCACCACTGCTTTTTGAAGGAAACAAGTGGTCCGTAGCATAAACTAATGGAATTGAGCAAAGATAATATATAGACCACAATGGGCTGCTATATAGTACAGAAATCCCTTGTCCAGCCGGGCAGGGAATATTTATTCATGTAATAGGTTGTCTCAATGCAGGAATAAGACAAGTAACCAAAGACATAAAAGGTTACAGTAAGGCACAGTCCTGTGCCGTACATGAAGAGGAAGTAAAGAACACAGTGAGTGCAAACAATATCAGGCAAACAAAGTGAGCTAACAGGCCACTGACACAAATTCAGATTAACAGTGTGTCCTGGAGTGAATCACCCATACACTAATACAATAGATTCCTAAGTATGGGACACTCTAAAAGGAGTCGACGGACGTTTCGATCCCAAGCTCAGTTATAGGGGGATCATCTTCAGGACTTTCACAATCATAACTTTTGCCTGAATATAACCTTTTAACATAAAACCCCCAGACTTTTGTCTGTGAATGAGGTTTAATCCTGTAGGATGTCTTCACTGATTAGGGTAATAGCCCGAAATCCATGTTGGAGATTCAAATCTGAGCAGGGCTTCAAATTTATGCAGCGAGGATGAGGTTCAGGTTCGGTTGTAGCGCAGTACCGTATTAGATCTGATTGGACTTTGAATTTAGCCCTCAGGATTTATAATTGTTGCCCCATTGAGATTCGCTTTTGTGAAATTTTCTGCACCGAGATTATTTCTAAAGATTGGTCTGAGTTGATGTACAGTCAGTGATTTCTAATGTGCCCGCTCGGGAAACCAGGTCTCCGTTTTTAGGTATAGAGTTTCAGTCTGAATTTAGCTGCAGTGGTTGCGGTTCGTACTGCGGTTCAGTGAATGGCGCTGGTAACCTTCGTTAGGGCCAGGGAATTAAAGGTTCGCTAGAGGTACCTGAAGCTGTCGATAAGCCGATGGCGCGTTGTGGTCAGCAGGATCGCTTCTAGCCGCCACTGCAGCGCACAAAGATGGCTCCCAAGTGCAGCAGCAGACAGCGCAAGGGGAGTGTGGTAGGTCACAGCCTACAGAAAAGGTGTAGAAACAGGAAAAACACAATACGGGAGGGCAGTTTGGTCCGATCGTTACCATAGCACTACAGTCTTATCACGACCAAGGAAATGATCAGGCGTCTTGAAACATTATCCGAGATACGTGAGTAAATAAGGTGCAGGCTTGGCCTGACCGCAGTTATTATGGCTTTACATACTACTAATACACAATTGTAACCAATGATTTGAGCTTGGCTAAGTGATAACCATTACCTGGAGTTCCTGGGTTAACATAACAGGCTGAGTGGGATGCGACTCGTCATCTGTCCCTTCTGTGGAAGCAAACCTAAAGTCGAAAGTGCGATAACCCACACCCCGGTTCAGAGCACCTGCAACCATAGTGTTTAAATCTTTGATGCGTTTCCTACTGTATAGGTGCAAAACTATGTGACCCTAACAAAAACCCACTCCTAATAGCATGATCGTGATCGGATGCCGCGTTGCACCTTCTATCTATACCTACCCCTATGCTTGCAAGTTGAGTCATAGAGAAGCACCCTTGTTCGTCCTTGAAGACTCTCACCTAAGGCCGATAGGCTATTACCCTATCTGAGCTACCCATGCCAACCTTGGCAGTGGCGACTATAATCACCCCAGTCATAATAAGCACCTTTACCATCACTTGTCTTACCCATGCTCTGACTGCGACCTCACCGGTTCACAGAGGGGCTCCCTCAATGCATGCTGGCGCCGTGCAGTCTCCCGACAAATCCTCATTGTTCTTGGCCCCACTGCTGGCTACACTCTGTCCGGACATGCTGGTCCATCCTCCTGTGACCATGTTGCCGCCATCATTGCGCTTCCTCATCACAGTTATAGAATTGAAAAGAAGACAAAGGTGAGTCCTGCGTACACTTTTCTCGAGATTAAAATGTGTGACTTTTAAAAAAAATACAGTTATTATGTCAGTAACACCTCATTACAATCAAACCCTTCTTTCTCAGCACTTTCGCAGGACACAGAGTGGACCCGAAGATGTTGGAGGCTTTACTTGAGCACCAGTTACGTTGTACCCAAGTACTGATTCTTATTCGTAGGCATGGGGACTTTAAATGATTTGTCCAGAATCCTCGGATGTGGAGCCTACGCCGAGACTCGCACCTGGATCCCTAGCTCCCAGCTCAGCAGCGCTGGCCCTCAGGGCACATACTCTCTCTGAGCAAATTTTCCTGGTTTATAGTACAAAAATGCTGCCAACATGGGCGTCCACAGGGGGGGGGGGGCAAGGAGGGGCGCTTGCCCTCCCCTGGAGCACCCCTCCTTGCCCCCCTCCCTGCCAGGGCAGGGTCTAGGGCGGTGCTGGCTTCCTGGGGGCTGTGTTTAACAACTTAATTATGATTTTAAAAGCACCTGCTTCACGTTCCTTTCCCTTGCAATTATGAGGCCTCGCAAAAATGACAAGATAACTCCTGTGATTAATGTTCTTCCTGGCCAGAGATCAGAGTTTTGTGTAGTTGAGGTTTTTGATTTATGTAAAGGTGGTACTGAGGGTTAATATGCCTACTACAAAGAACCTGTACCAAGTAGATTAAAGAGTGCATTTAATGTAAATAGATCAGCAGGTTACTGCTTTTAAAAGAGCCATCCTTTTGTTACTTGCAATCTAGAACCTAAAGTCCTAATATAGAATAGTGAGGTATTACCTTTCATCACTGAAGTGCATACACTCTTCTAAGTATAGAACATTGATTAATGTTGCAAAAAGGGTTAATTTGAGTAGAAATGGATTCTTATTATTAAAGAAAACTCCCAACTATGCTGTTTCTTTTTCTTCCCGTAAGATCCCCACCGAAATGTGGGAGTACTACCCCTCTCCGTGTATACAATTATCCTGTTATGGTATATATCGCACAGCCACTGAACGAACACAGACTGTGGCTGCCTTCCAAAGCATGAAATACGCACTGAACAATAAGAGTGACTGTTACTACAGCGTATGACAGTCAGTGTAGTTCCCAAAAGGTACTGACGCTCAATCTATTGACCTCATGACCTTGAAAGGTTGAGCAAGCACACCTGAACAATGCCTGAAAATTTCGTCTTACTTGCTGACATGTATCAACCCAGGATGATCGGAGACCCCGGGATTCAAACCCGTGGCCACAGATCTCATGAAAACCACTGTAGCCCACAGAGCTATTGTTTATCACGTGAGCACTATTGTAAACGGTACACAAATTTTAAAAAATAGCATCTAACACCAAATGCATATGCCCCAATCATTGTAGAGCAACCATGCAGACCAATCCATCAAGTGCTATAGGATCTTATCTGACATAACTAATTGATTGTTGGTAAAATACGGGCACAAGAGGAGGCAAACGCCTAGGCCAACTTCAAACCTCACTCGCCCTTCCCAACTTTGAGATACAGGTAACCAAAATAAAGGCCCAAGATGGGGCAAACTTGTAGGCCAATGTCACACATCGTTTGTAAGGGTATATTCCTACCCCATCTGGCCTTCCAAACTTGATCTCACAACTCCCTCTACTAGCTGCCTCACTTACCTGTTTTATATAATGACAATGGCAAGTTCTCTGACCCTAAAAAACATGTTTAAGGATTTATATGTCTTTCCAAAGTTTTGAAAAATTGCCCTTTGGTCTGGCTTGCAAACAACTAAAGCAATTCTAACAAAACAGCTAACTCAGGATGCTCAGTCCCCCATAAGGTCCTAAATCAATACTCCTGTAACGACAACTGCGCACAGTGTGGTCCCTTCCCCACGCCTGATCCCGCCAAGAACACCTACTCGAGTTACCCCAAGACGAAGAGCCGACAACGACCACGAGGTCCTTGATGAGCGACCTCTGATGCCGATCTGCCCAGGCATGATGAAAGAGACAAAGAGGAAGCTATCCACAATGCACCAGCTTAAATGGTCCCCTAGGCTTCGCAGCGCCTCTTGATGGCGTCACTGGCCCAGCACACTTCCTTTCAAGGCGTGGCTCCAGCCCGTGGCGATACTAAGGGCACCCCTCACCTAGTTGTAGGGGGCGCCTACTCATTACAGTCAGTCCAGTTTTCTAAGCTGATTCCTGAGGCAAACTCAGGGGTGAAGGTCTATCCACATACCTGAACAAGTGAACCTGTAAGGTCCAGCCAGCTTAGGGCTCATGCTGAAGGTCATCCTCATGACTTGGGGCCATCTGATAGCTGTTCAATTAGAAACGGACAAAGAAAGAAAGGCCTATATTTATCTATATTTCACGCAACGCAACTCAGCAAGCTGCGTGGCTGCACTGCGTGAAAGGGCATTAATGTACCGAATTTAACATTATCCTGACTTTGCCTAGTGCTGGTGCACTTCTGGCTGCCTAGCGCCATCGCAGGCACCCCTGCGAGATGGTGCAAGGGCACCTGCGCTGTAGGCAGGATTGTTTTTGTGAGTAAGGGACACCTTCCTGCTCAAAAAACCATTCTGATATGAATTTTCCTCTTTCTATGTGTGCTGCTGAATGCAGCACACGTACAAACAGGAAAACAGTGATTATTTCTCCTTGTTACACCTCTCCTGGGGAAGGTTAGCATTTTGACTCATTCCCAGGTCTACCACTAATGGTAAATTTGGAAATGCGCCAAAATCCATATGTGGATGCTCAGAACACCTACTCTCTACCCATGGAACGCCTCCCTGGAGCAGATTAACACATGGTAGCGATTTGAGCTGAGTTGCATTACTCTGGATTTATCAAGCCATGCAGGGCCATGCAAGGTGGCCTCGCATGCCTTAATAAATCTCAGTTAGGTTTTGCGTCGCTCTTGCATGGCAAAGGGCGATGCAAAGCTTGATAATTCTGGCCTGATAAGTATGTTTATTGCAGCGTCTAGCTCCGCAGCTTTTGACTGATGTTTTAAGATTGAGAAAGGCAGGGATGTGCCTCACATCTAGAAGCACTGGCCTCCTAGGACCAGGGCAATATTAGAGATTATGGAGAGTTCCTTCAGCAAGTGTTTTCTAAAACTTCTCAAGTCTTTGAAATGTGAAAAGGTTTGAACAAAAATTGTTGGGAATGTACTCCTGCAGTAAAGAACTTTTCCAAAAGAATTTTGGAGAAAAGTTCTTCAGTGAAAACCTAAAAAGCTTTTGCAAGACTGTTAACCAACGCAATGTTTTGGAAAGGTTATCATCTTTATAAAACTTTCTAAAGTTACAACATTTATCATATTTGCCAAATTGTATAGACAAAATTATGATTTTGCAGAAGTTAAAGAATATCCTCGTTTGACCTGCATTATATATGAAATCGTAAAAGTACATAGATGAGCATATTGCTGACTCCCCTTTTTTCTGATGTTTCAGAGGGACACCGGCGGCCCACTAGTCTGCCAATATAACAATGCGTGGCTACTGGCTGGAGTTGTGAGCTACCGAGATGGATGTGGACAGCCTAATCGCCCGGGGATTTACACCCTCGTCCCAGCCTATACACAATGGATCATACAAAACGTGCCGAACATTTGGAGCAACGTGGTGAACCCTCAATTTCCAAATGCTTCGACTACAAAGGAACCCATTCCAACTTGTGCCGCCCCGAAATCTTCCTATTCTGTCCTCCTCATCTTCTGGGTGGCATTCCTTCTCGTCAAATGATCCATGAATGTTTAGGGTCTTAATGCACACACAGCAGAAAGTAAAGTGCATGCTTAGGTATATAGATCCACTCTTTTCCCAAAACCCCCTACATGTGTTCTGGAATTCTAGGTTATAACGAAGAATTACATCCGCACAATAGTACATCAGCACTGTCTATGCAGGGTTTGTTGACATTGTCGCCATCTTTAACAAAGGAATCTCTTTTGGAATACTCTTGTGCTTCAGACCAGTTCCGTTGGTCTCTACTGGCTTTCGAATTATCGGAGGAATTTGAGCTCGAGGCCTTCATGCAGCAGCTTCCACCCTCAATCACATTATTATCAATTGGCCTGAAACAATGCACAAAAATGAAGAAGCAAGTATACTTCAAATAGATACACGAACCAAAACAAAAAATATATAAAATGTAAAGTTTACTTTTAATCGAAAGGTTTGAGCTTTTCAAAATATTGTGGTTTTCTTTCTAAGAGACAAAGCAATATGCTAAACTCTAGCGTGACGTTTTGTCATGTTGGGTCCTTATGCATGCTCTCATTTTGATGCCTCAATCGGGTGCTTCAATTGAGGCCAACACTTATCCATAGTACGTTCTCTTTACTATACTTGCACTGCTCACTTGAATCAAGCTAAGGGAATCAAGTTGAATGTAGCTTACAATTTCAAATAAATTCGTTCTGATTTACAAGGCATTTTAAATCCTCAGCTTTACATAATTGCTTTTTATGGGTGTATAAGCTTTCTTAATCTGCTAATGTTATTAGACTTTCTAAACAGTCGCTGAACCCATGAGTAGGTGGGGGCCTGCGGAACCCAAGTTAAGAAACGCCGTCCTAAATGCACCCTGCACACCTCATCATGAGAGCTATGTGGTTTTAGCCACATAGACGTGTCCTTACCTCACAACTTCCCTCTTGACTCCGTGATCTTCAACACATCTTGCCCCTCGAGCAATACTTCTAACTTCAAAAAAGCCCCCCTATCCATCACTAAAACTCTCTAAACGTATAAGATTTAAAATAGCAGATGAGCTCTCCAGCCCAACTAAAAAAGACTGACTATCCAAAACCAATATTCTTTCACAGTGCTGCACGCTGCCCAATTTATGTAGGTTATGTCATCAAAATTGAGCCAAATTAGTCTATGTTCAAAATGCAATAAGCTGGAAATGCATTTGGCCAGTTTGCACGTGGCCAGTTCCTAAATACCACCACCTGCAGGGAAGGAAACCCTCAGTCTTACTCTACTCCCACCAGCAATGCCCATCCGATTTCTTTATCTTTTGTACAACTAATCGAGTCATCACAAGAAAAAGAATAGCCATATGATTGTTTACTGATGTATGTTCTTATGATGATTTTATTTTTCTTGTGCACCCTGTAAAATTCAATGCATATCTTCATTATTAACTCTACTTTGGTCTTGTCTGAACCAGAGAAAACATTTAAATAAACTATAACAACACTGGTATCGTTTTTGCTTTGTTCTTTTATGGACCCAACAAGATGTCTGCGGTCTAATAACATTGTTGCACTCTAATACTTTGTGATTTATTATTATAAATGTACAATGATCACTCTGTGAGCCAAGTACTATAGGAGTTCCTTACAAGGAGTCCAGTTCTAGAACACCATTTTTTAAGTTCATTGGTGTATACTTATTAGGGCCCTATAAGTGCTCTTTGATGTTTTAGATTTGAGGAACAGCTAAGAGTCCACATTTCGTATGGGTAAAAGGTACAAATGAATTTGAAGATAGAGATGTTTTGGTAAGGAAACTGAGGAATGGGCCTGGTATGGAAAAGTGCGGTGTTAACGGTTTAACACTGCCATAAAGCAATTCTTGATTGAATGTTTAAATACATGTAAAAAAAGAAAACAGCAAGAAACTTTAAAACAACATATATGCATTACAAGAACACAAAGTGCATACAAAGTACATAGCAATAATCATAAATGAATATAAGAAATAACCAAGAGACAGTTCTAACATACAAAGAAAATGTAAACAAGAGCAAGCATAGAATAAACCAATACAATAACTGTCAATGATGTTTCAGACAGTTTGCCAGTTTAACAGTGCCATGCAGATGAAGTGCTAGGGCCAACTAACATTTGACAGTCCTGACAAGTACTCTGGGGCATCAGGCGTTAGACTAACGCATTTCAGTGTGGTACTCTGGGCTACCGCACTGAAGTGTCACGCCTTTGCTGTGTGTCAGCTGTCACTGAAAGGGCTGACTAAAACGAAGAGTCCGTGGCAGCACGCCGCCGTGCCTTGCACGCGCTGCTCCATCAGGCTTGGGGTTCGCAGCTGAGCTAAGGCTGCTGGCAGCTTTCGCTCAGCTGCTACAATGCATCATGATTATGAATGTAACTGCCGCAGCTCGGCTCTTACTGTCGGCATGATGTCATCGCGGAGGCAGGAGAGGCACATCCTGCTGCGGAGCGCGTGCACTGTTTTGGGAGCTAAAATGAGGCTGGCGGCTATTTCCCCGCAGAATTCAATGCTTTACTGCAGCCGACAAAGAGGAGTCAGTGACATAGGGGCCGCCAGACTGTATGTCACTGGAGAGCAACGCCGTGACTAACAGGACCGACAGGACAACAGCCAGGCCCGAACGACTTTCACTGGAGGCGGGCGTGGGGCAAACTCGAATAGCCAAGGCGCCCGCGGTGGCTTGCGGCCCGAGCC
This sequence comes from Lissotriton vulgaris, assembly GCF_964263255.1. Lineage (NCBI taxonomy): Eukaryota > Metazoa > Chordata > Amphibia > Caudata > Salamandridae > Lissotriton > Lissotriton vulgaris. The sequence goes on from NC_141695.1 coordinate 1,313,621,573, forward strand.
TGACTGCAATTATGGAAAAGTTCAGGGGCCTATTTGGTTAACGGTTTATGAGAGCCAGGCAACCAATCTGCTGCTTCCGAAGGTGTCCAGGGTCTCGTCAGCAGTCATTTGACATGCATTCCTGGGTGACGGTAAGACATTTTTTTCATAAGCACTGCATTTGATGCTGTTGTGAGGTGGATACTGAAATGTGTGGGAAAGTTTGGTGTTTTTCCTAATACTCTTTCTGACATTAACCCCTTCACTGCTAGGCCTTTTCCCCTCCTGTGCTAAGCCTTTTTTGACTATTTGGGGGAGTTTGCGCTTAGGCCCCTGCAGAGGCGCAACTAGAGCCGAATTTAATCAGTAGACAGAGTGGAGCTGCAGGGGCTCTTAGAAGGGGGTGAAACAAATGCAAGGCCTAATTAACATTCAAATGGTCTTCTAAAGACCTGTGAAACGTTCGGGTGCGGCTGTGTGTGTGCCCGGGATCTGTCTCATCTGGGCTGCCACACACGAGGGGGGGGGGAAGCGGGGGAGCTGAAGCCCGGCGATTCCAATGGGTGTTGCGCGCCTGGGCCCCTGTAACTTTTTGACCACATAAGGCATCCACACCAAATTTGCGCCCTTTTCTTCCAACATCCTGTGAATTCTAAAGATACCCAGGGATTGTGGATTGCCCTGGAGGGGACCCATAAATTAGCCAAAATACAGCTAAATGTTGTTTTTTTGGGAAAAATGGGAATAAAGTGTTGCAAATGAAAGCGTCTGGGTTTTTTCCCTACAAATGGTATCAATAAAGGGTTTGTGGGAATGAAATCAACATTTTCCTAGCCTTTAGGGAATGACAGACTTTTGTCAGAAAACTAATATTTTTTACACAGTTTTGGCATTTTTCTGGGACATAGCCGATTTTTGCTATTTTTTGTGCTTTCAAACTCCTTCCAGTTCATGGTAGAAATGGGTATGAAAGCAATAATGGATCCTGGAAAGCTATACATTTTTAGGTCTCGCCTGCCGATGCGCTTGCGCATTCGAGCTGGCGAGAGATTAAAGGGCTTATCCAGAGTTTAACCAGACTGGCGATTTGATGCAGTGCATGCGCGCTTTTAACTCAATGCTCAAGCGCAATGAGTTAAAATGCGCGTGCACAACATCAAATTGTCAGCTTGGTGCCGCCAGCAGCTCTTCCTGCTCCGCCCCCTGCTGCATCAAAGGCTTTGCGCTCTGCCTCAGCCCAGCCATTCTCCTCCCCTAATTGCCCCCTGCTGCATCAAAGGCTTTTTCACGGCCGGCCGGCCGTGCTTTCAGTTTCACGGCTGCCAGGCCGTGTCTCTCGTTTCTGCCACGCTGCGCCAATGCTTGTTTTTTTACCGCCGTGCAAAACGGTGTTTCTTAACTTCTTTCTAAACCCCTCTCGTTCTGTCACCGGCCGGTCGTACTTTCACTTTCACGGCCGCCAGGCCGTGTCTTTTGTTTCTGCCACGCTGTGCCAATGCTTGTTTTAAGGGGCGTTTAGAGCCAACTAAATAGTTACAGTATATTGTTCTTCTTTCTAGCTACGCCTCCACACTCACCAACCGACCCCCACTGCTCCCAGGATCACAGCGCGACACTTTTTATGGCGTTCAGCCGCTGGCTGCATGATTTCTTCAGTCTAAGTGGAGTCACTTCAGATTGCAGTACGGATCATCAAACCATGTACTCATTTATTTTAATTATATATTTACTTAGACACTTAAGGTAAACAAATATGCCTGGGCGCCAGGAGCTGCGAAAACAGCATACTGAAATCGAATTTTAGAACCAAAAGCTCAATTTAGCACTATAATCTTACTTTTACGAGCAAAATGTTTCCATTTCAACACTTTATCTAAAGTCCTGGTCATCAGATACATTGCCCGCTCCTATCACTAGATATTTTAAGCCGCTTGGGCTCTATGCCATACTAATTGTTTGCAAGACTTGAGCACACTCGTATAGCGAGTTCACCATTCCTCCACGCTCACTCTCACCCCCCCTTTGCGCATTCACCCCGACCAGCCCTGCATGCCTACTGGCTTTGTCACCATTCCTCTACGCTCACTCCCGCCCCTCCCTTGCGCTTTCACCCCGACCGGCCGTGCATGCCTACTGACTTTGTCAACATTCCTCCACGCTCACTCCCGCCCCTCACCCCCCCACTTGCGCGTTCACCCCGACCGGCCGTGCATGCCTACTGGCTTTGCCCCAGCCTCACACAATCACGGGCTGTGCCCCAGCCGATTTTATCCCAGCCTCACATAGCACTGACTCTGCCCCAGCCCTACCAGCCTCAATTCTACCCTTGAAGGATAGATCTGACTGGCCCTCAGGACTCCGCCTGTGCTCTGCCGTCCTCGCCTGTACCCTCCAGGCGAGGCGTAGATCTAGCGCTTCGCCCCCCTTTCAGCTGTGAGGCACTCAGAAGTGCATGCCCTCCCCGCCTGCAGCTTGCCTCATTTAGTAAAAGTGTGCGTTATATATATTAAATCCCTTCTTACACTAGAGGGGTTTTGTCCTACAGGTCTTGGCTGGACAATCAATCTTTATACAGTAACTGGGGATGCCAGGGCTCGAATTTTGTTCAAGACTGCTCTTTATTTAGCAGCCCTGGGCCTTCGTTTAACAGATTGCGAAGACTCCTGTATTAATTCATACATTACATTTCAGTTTCAAATTATTTACATTTTCACGAAAGTCAGAGGTTTTAACACACCTAAAAATTAAGACAGTTGAAACAGACATAAATCATAGAGTGCATAAATGACAACATTCAATGACAGTTAGACATATAGATTCAACATAATTATGTTGATGAAACAACTAAATATGGTACACCTATAATTGTTTCTGTAGTAGTCCTAATGGCATAGTGTACAAAGTTAATAGGACTGAACACAATGGGCCTTTCGGGTTTTTTAGTTCCAAATTCACTGGAATCGCCCTAATTGTGAACGTGGATATTCAAATCCTTTGACCACCAAGGTGTAGGTTCCCTTGGAACAGCCGACACATTTCCAAACCCTTTATTAAGTTAACCGGGTTCTTCATCAGGGCTGAGCTGGGTACCTACGGTGTAAAAATTAGGGAGTTTTTAGCTTCTCCTATTCTCTGGGTTGTTGGAGTCTTAGATCGCCATTTTTTTTTAAAAAAGGGAGAGGGTTACCTCAATTTTCCGAACGTTCGTTCTCTGTCACTTTCTTGCGTGGGGCGTCTTTGTTTCCTTCGCTTTTAACCTTGACTGGGCACTTTATTGCCCAGGGCTGCTAAATAAAGAGCAGTCTTGAACAAAATTCGAGCCCTGGCATCCCCAGTTACTGTATAAAGATTATATATATTAAAAGCATTTTGATTTGTTTTATAAATTACTTATTTACATCCGAAAAGGGCAAGGTAGCATGTGTCATTGTTTCAAAGCATCCCCCCACCGCCTTCTTCCGGCTTATGCTTGTTTTTGGTAGCCACAGTGATTACAACTTTGTACACAAATAAGTGATGGTGAGCTCACGCTCTGACTCAAGCCTGCTTCTCGTAAACTCTGAATCCAGGTACATTTGTTTTATGCTACATATTTGGTCTTAAGAACGAAAGTGTTTTGACTATTTGTAGAGTAAACGTTTAATTATTTCAGCCCTATTTGTATAGGCTCAACTATTGCCATAGCCAATAGTCATGGCTGAATTTAAGTATGCTTTCATTCTAGTTACATATATGGCTGCGGTGACCGGAGTAGAAACATGCAACTTTGGCGGCATGGCATGCTAATATCGACAATTTGCCTTATTAGTTTTTTTTAAAGCGTTTGCTTTATTTGTGTATGTTTTGTATGTGCTTAATTATTATTAGCAACTACAGTTTACTTAGGGTTTGAAGTGGACCGGATTTATGCAGGTATGCAATTGGTGCTAATTGCGCTCTCCTTTTTCACTGAGATATGCGAAGAATAAATATATGTTACCTTTGCTGCATTTTATGTTTTTATTTTATTATTTGAATTTGGCCCATAGTATTTAGCGCTAACTTTGCCCGACACGTTTGCACTGTTTTACATACCCACTAGTTACATTATACAAAGTAAACGTGAACTTTTATTTCTAAAAGCCAGGCTATGACTTAAATCTGCTTCTGTGCACTAATAGAAGTAGCAAAATGCTAGGTAGGGGTATACTATAGTGAACATTGCATTGTAGCGTAAGCGTTGTAATTAGTGTTGTTTTTTATGCCATATGCCTCCGACATGTTTAAACCTAAGTGTTTTATTTTGGTGCATACAGGGGCTGTTGCTACCAAGATATCTGGCAATAAGGCTCGCTATGTATATTTAACAGTCTACTTCATCACAAGCTGGTGGTGCTGGGGCGGTGGTGATTTTAAGCATTGAATGATATTGTGCTGCTTAATTTGTGCTAAAGGGATAATGTTTTATTTTTTTTAATTAAAAATATTTACCCAGTAAGTTAGGATGAAATGTATAACTAAATTTGGCTAAAGAGTTATTGTGATTAATAGCATTTGCGAGCTGTAAATCAAATGAGTTTATTTTAAATAGTTGTTGGCGTCCCTCGGTGTGAACACAACTTTAGCAGCTTGCTGTACTTGATTTGCATCCCACATATGCTGCCTACGAATATATTTCAATCTGTCTTCCTCTGCTTGTTAGCGCTTCATTAGCCTGCCCTTGTTTCCTTTCTAAAGTGTCGATTTTCACTCCAAAACATCACACTATCGCAGACTTTCGGTCTGGTTTTGGCCACCCAAAACCACGTTCGATTTTGAGTTTACGTGTAGCGCTGTGACTAAAACGAGCTTCTGCAAACGTTAAATATGGAAACATTCGCCTAATGCTACAAATTTGCCAATAATGACTACACCGTTTTCAATAGTAACACAGTAAAGCTTTATTTTGCAGTGACATATTTATGTGAGAACAGCTACTATTATGTACCTATGCTCTCTATATGCTTAATTGTTATTAACATTACACTTTTCTACAGCTTTAAGTGGCCCGGGTACAGCAACAGGGGCCAATGGGCCTGCGCATTTATTACCTCTGTCATTGGTGGCTATATTACGTGACTCAGCTGTCATATGAGCTGCAGCGATGCAGAGCCACTGAAAGGCTTTCTGTATTTTTAAATTATCTTGGCATTGGTGTTTTGAGCACGCTGGCTCTGAAATGTAATGTGTGCCTTGGCATTTTTGGGGGATTACAATACTGTCGCAGAGGACTTTTTACTGCGTAATTATTGCCTTCTTTTGATCACGGTGGCTCTGAACGGTACACTATGTTAAAGACTGATTTTGAGCTTACGTGTAGCGCTGTGACTAGAACTAGCTTTCTGTGAACTTTAAGTCGGAAACGTTTGCCCTATGCTAGAAATGTGCCCCTAATCAGTAGCCCGTTAATATTATTAATTTTAGTAATGCTTTATTTTGCAGTTAATTATTTATGTGGAAACAGCTACTATTATTTGTGTATGCTTTCTATATGCTTAATTGTTTTTAGCATTACACTCTACTTACTGCTTTAAGTGGGCCGGGTCCAAGCAAGTACTGAACAGGGGCCAATGGGCCTGCGCATTTATTACATTTTTCATAGGTGGCTATATTATGTAACTCAGCTGTCATATGAGCAACCACACACACACACAACCACACACACACAACCACACACACACAACCACACCACACACACACAACCACACCCAACCACACACCCAACCACACACACATATAAACACACACAACCACAGACACAATCACACTCACAACCACACACAACCACACACACAACCACACACAACCACACACAACCACACACACAACCACACTCACACACAACCACACACACAACCCCACACACAACCCCACAGTTAGTGCAAACTTTCACCGGCCACAAACACCACCACCGTCAATGCACCCTCCCAACGGGCACAAACACCACTAGCCATCAGTGCACGCTTCCATCAGGCACACACACACACACCACCAGCCATCAGTGAACGCTTTCACCAGGCACACACACACCACTAGCAGTCAGTGCATGCTTTCACCAGGCACACACACACCACCAGCACGGTGGCTCTGAACGGTACACTAAGTTAAAGACTGATTTCAAGCTTACGTGTAGCGCTGTGACTAGAACTCGCTTTCTGTAAACTTTAAAGTCGGAAACGTTTGCCCTATGCTAGAAATGTGCCCCTAATCAGTAGCCCATTATTATTATTAATTTTAGTAACGCTTTATTTTGCTGTTAATTATTTATGTGGAAACAGCTACTATTATTTGCGTATGCTTTCTATATGCTTAATTGTTCTTAGCATTACACTCTACTTACTGCTTTAAGTGGGCCGGGTCCAAGCAAGTATTGCAACAGGGGCCAATGGGTCTGCGCATTTATTACATTTTTCATAGGTGACTATATTACGTAACTCAGCTGTCATATGAGCAACCACACGCACAACCACACACACACACAACCACACACAACCACACACCCAACCACACACACAACCACACACAACAACACACAACCACACACACATAAACACACACAACCACAGACACAACCACAGACACAATCACACCCACAACCACAGACACAACCACACACACAACCACACTCACAATCACACACAACCACACACACAACCACAACCACACATACAACCACACACAACCACACACACAAAACCAGATACACACACAACCACATCTACACACACAACCACATCTACACTCACAACCACACTCACACACAACCACACTCACACACAACCACACCCAACCACACACACAACCCCACAGTTAGTGCACACTTTCACCGGCCACAAACACCACCACCGTCAGTGCACGCTTCCAATGGGCACAAACACCACCAGCCATCAGTGCACGCTTCCACCAGTCACACACACACACCACCAGCCACCAGTGCACACTTTCAACAGGCACACACACACCACTAGCAGTCAGTGGATGCTTTCACCAGGCACACACACTACCAGCCATCAGGGCACAATTTCTACAGGCACACACATCACCAGCCATCAGTGCACACATCAATTGTTAACACAATTAACTATTGTAGCAATCGCAGTATGGTGGACTTATACTTTTAAACATATTCATCTAAAGCGCAGCATGCCACCATTGCTACAAAAATAAAGACACTTTTTTTGGCCTACAATTTATAGACTTTTGTTGCAATTGGTGTTGCTCCCCTGCTCCCCTGATTGCACTCGTTTTCTTGCCTTCTGCTCCCCTGATTGCACTTGTTTTTTTTATTTCCTTCGGCTCCCCCACTCCATCCATCCATCCCCCCACTCCATCCATCCATCCCCCCACTCCATCCATCCATACCCCCCACTCCATCCATCCATCCCCCCACTCCATCCATCCATCCCCCCCACTCCATCCATCCATCCCCCCACTCCATCCATCCATCCCCCCACTCCACCCATCCATCCCCCCACTCCATCCATCCATCCCCCCACTCTATTCATCTATCCCCCAACTCCATCCATCCATCCCCCCACTCCATCCATCCATCCCCCCACTCCATCCATCCATCCCCCACTCCATCCATCTCCCACTCATCCATCCATCCCCCACTCCATCCATCCCCTTCTCATCCATCCTTCCACCCACTCCATCCATCCCACTCCATCCATCCATCCATCCATCTCCCCACTCCATCCATCCATCCATCTCCCCACTCCATCCATCCATCCATCCATCTCCCCACTCCATCCATCCATCCATCTCCCCACTCCATCCATCTCCCCACTCCATCCATCCATCCATCTCCCCACTCCATCCATCCATCCATCCATCTCCCCACTCCATCCATCCATCCCTCCACTCCATCCATCCTCCCACTCCATCCATCCATCTCACTCCATCCATCCCACTCCATCCATCCACCCCACTCCATCCATCCATCCCACTCCATCCATCCATCCATCCATCTCACTCCATCCATCCATCTCTCTCCATCCATCCCCCAACTCCATCCATCCATCCATCCCCCCACTCTATCCCTCCCCCGCCCCACACTCCATCCCTCCCCCACCCCACACTCCATCCCTCCCCGCCCCACACTCCATCCCTCCCCGCCTCACACTCCATCCCTCCCCCGCCCCACACTCCATCCCTTCCCCCGCCCCACACTCCATCCCTCCCCCACCCCACACTCCATCCCTCGCCCACACTCCATCCCTCGCCCACTATGCGCTACCACAGCATCACTTAACGCCACAGCATCACTCGTCGCCACCACAACATCATTCAGAGCCACCACAGCATCAATCTGTGCAACCATTCAACAACAATTGATTCAAATATGTTCTCTCAATGTTTCAAACTTTATTACAAATGTCACAAAAATGTTTTAATATTTAACTTCTGTTCTTGTATTTTCATCACAATAAAATACACTAAACATAATCTTCCAAAAAGTTATTTGCAAATGTTTAAGCTATTGCCATTATAAATTCCAATAACTTTTATTTAGGTATTAAATATTGGAAAAAATACAACCCATTGTTGTTTTTAATATTAATACATCTAAGTCATGTAAATACAACACATATTGCATTACAATTGCTATAGGTGTCACGTTTGCAAAAGTTAACACTATTGGCATTGTAAATGACAAAGTTATTAATTTTGTTATTTTCAAAACAAAAACATGAATAAAAAATGTGTCATTTACAATACTAATACCTCTAACTTTACTAATGCGAGCCCTATTGCATTGCAAACGTATTATATATAACATTTTTAAAAGATTGTGATTTGTCAGATCAATACATGTAAGACAGAGGAAAACTAAACATGTACCTTTACTAATGCTATAGATGTAACATTTGCTACATTTATAACTATTGGCATTTCAAATTACAAAATTAATACTTTTATCATTTGCAAAACATAAACAAAAATTAAAAAATATTTACCTTTACCACACCAAAAGCTCAAACTTTTCTATTGCGAGACCTATTGCATTTCTAATGCTTGTTTTAAAATAGACAACGATCTGAAATTAGCAAGGGGTCATTCATTTGTGTAGATCCTTCAGGGTTTCTTTATAAAAACTAACAGTTAAATATAGGAAAAATTGAAAATTAGCTTAAAAAAAAGCCTTTTGTGTCAATGTTTTCACCTGTAACTTCTTCTAATTATTACAGTTCTTTGAAAGCAATATACTGTTACATCCGCTGGACCCTACTGGTTGTGGGGATATATAGGACCTGTAGGTTCACCAAGAACCAGACGAACCCAAAGCCAAAAACTGAGCAGCGACTTGCAATGGTTTTTTATTATGTACCGGGTATATACCAATTATTCTCTGAAAATGTATACTTGGAAAAATCGGTATGAAAGACACCTATTTATTTCTGAAATGATAACAAAATATACAGTTTAGAAACAGTGGATATTTGCACATTTCCGAAATAGGGAATACTCATACTAGAATGGAATTATCAATCATTTTTCAAAATTTCTTCCTTTTTACATATTGTCTTTCATTTGGAAGGCAGAAATGCATCGAAAGTCAATAGGTAATAATAGTTGCTTTACAAATCTGAATTACCCTAAGTCTCCCAATAAAAATGGCACCTCACTTGTGTGAGTAGGAATAGTGCCCATGACAGGAAACGGCTCAAAATGCAACATGAACACACCACATTTTCACAATGAAAAATTACCCTTTTTTTGCAAAGTGGCTAACTGTAGTTTTTGAACCCGAACTCTGCCGGCACCTAGAGAAACCTACCAAACCTATACATTTTTTTAAACTAGACACCCAGGTAAATCTAGGATGGGGTGACTTGACTGGCTCTCACCAGGTTTTGTTACCCAGAATCCCTTGCAAACCTAAAAAAATGTATAAAAAACAAAATTTCCTCCCATTTCTGTGGAGGAAAGTTCTGGAATCTGTGTGGATCCACAAATTTCCACCTACCCTACGTTCCCCAAAGTCTTCCGAGAAAAATGGTACCTCACTTGCGTGGGTACGCCTAGTACCTGCAACAGGAAACGGCGCAAAACGCAACTTGGACACACCACAATTTCACAGTCAAAAATTACCCTTTTTTGGCAAAGTGCCTAGCTGTAGTTTTTTAACCGTAGCTCTGCCGGCAACTAGGGAAACCTAGCAAACCCATACATTTTTGAAAACTAGACACCCAGGGAAATTCATGATGAGCTGACTTGACTGGCTCCCACCAGGTTCTGTTACAAAGAATCCCTTACAAACCTAAACAATTGTCCAAAAAAAACAAATTTTGCTCTTATTTCTGTGGTGGAAAGTTCTGGAATCTGCGGGAATCCACAATTTCCACCCACCCCACGTCCCGCACAGTCTTTCGGGAAAAATGGTACCTCAGTTGTGTGGGAAGGCCTAGTGCCCACGACAGGAAATGGCACAAAACGCCACGTGGACACACCTCAATTTTAGAGTGAAAAATTACCCTTTTTTGGCAAAGTGCCTAGCTGTAGTTTTTGAACCCTAGCTCTGCCGGCACCTAGGGAAATGTTATAATTGACTTATGTATTTACTTGCTGTAGCTGTGTCTTCCCTGTTACTCGGCTAGTATGAGTGTTAGAATGTCTGAGGACTTCATGGAATGTTTGGGTGCCTGGCTTAAGTGAAGAGTGTCAAGTGATGGCAGGCAGGTTGAGCAACAGGTGGGGTCTAATTTCCATCTGCCTATCTTATTTTAATGAACTTAACCTGGAACTAAGCTCAAATAAATGTATACTGTTTAGTATACCTGGCTCAAGGATCTTCAGTTTATAACATTTTTGGCAACGATTTTAAAGAACTTACACATGGAGGAAGGAAGACTGTCTACTAAGGATCTAAGAACCTAAGGACTCTTTTTAAGACATTGTAACATATCAACTGGAATTTAAAGGAACTTCGAAGAAATGCCCTAGTCAGCCCCACCAGTGTCCTTTACTATATGGATAGTCTGTAGCATGGGCGTTTGATTGTTCACATCTGAGGAACTTGCTTTGTCATCCTGCTGTCTTGGTATATTTGTGCTTTTGGACAATCTCTCCTGGTATAAGAGTTTCATGGTGGTGCAAGAGGTTTGGCACATTTTGCAAAAGGATGTGTTTAATTTAGTGCCTCAGCCTGGTTGGGAGCATCAGAGTGTCAATTCTACTTTGTGGGCAGCTTGGCGGGTTGACCGGAGCTGATCAATTGGATGTGAAGGATACCGGATTACTTGGCAAGACCGACTTGTGTGCGCAATTTTAAAAGTTGTGTTTAACATCAGTACAGCACCGCTGGTATTATTCCTGCACCGTAATATTTGGAGGTTCAACTGCTGCTGTGGGATCTAAAATGAAGGCCCTTTGGCTCCCCTAACTGCATAACTGTTATTGAGCACTCTGTAAAAGCACCTTCATCAAGTTGTGGTGCAGTGCAGTGACAGTTTGACTTGGCAGTGTGTGGGACTCAGGTGATGTGAGACATTTTTAACAATTAACTCTGGTGTCCGCCTTTACTTCATGGTACTGGGTGTCTTTTAACTGCTGTGTTGCTATTCCCAAAAAATTATGCATGAGCTATCTACAGGGCACACTCCTACCTGCATGAAGATGTGCACAGCTTCGCAGAATCTTCTATGAAGTCCGTTCCTCCTCTGGCCTACTCTGAGATGTTTGGTGCACAAGCGCACCTAGAGCCACCCTGCAGCCGGGAAAGCAGTGTGCTTCTATCTTTTGCTTGGCGCGTCATATCGAGTCTGGTGCAGTTCTCTCTATACTACGTGCCCTGCCAACCACGTTGTTCCCTCATTAAAGTTTTGGGAATGTTGCAGAGTCATAAAGGAATTGTGGCCAGGGAGCCCGCATCGTGCAGATCGTCTGTGTCTCTTGGTTTGTTTCCCACGGGTGCAGCTACTGTTACTCTTTTGAACCTTGGCCATGACTCAACTTTCTGGGCACTCGGGGGCAGCTATCCGGTTCTCTATGGAGACTATTGTTACTTCGGAAAATGGTATGTCAATCATTTGGAACTTGATTGCAGGACACTCTACATCCGTATTTACTTTTCTAGGATGAAGTCACTGCACAACAGTGTATCCGAAGGTGACAGCTACTTGCAGATTTTTGACAAGGATTTCTCTTTGGGTGAAGACTTTGGGTGAGAGATCGCTCACCCGAGTAAGAGACTTTCTTTTTATTTTTTACTGTTATACTGTTTTGTGGGGGTGGTTGCAGCAAGGTGAGTTTTGTTGTTAAGGAGGTGTGTCCCTACTTGAGCTCATTTTAGTTTTTGAAGTGGTGTGTAAAGTTGTGGGAGCTTAGTGTCCCAGTTTTGCCTTCATAGAGAGGTGTTCCCTGCTTTGGAGGTTGTGGGGTGGTATTGTTAAGTGCCCCAGTTTAGTTTTTTGTTTTTTTGAATGGTGTGTGAAGTTGTGGGACCTGTGTGCCCCACTTCAATTTTGGAGAAATTTTGTGAGTTAAGTGCTCCAGCTGTTGGTCATAGGGAGGTGTGTTTTCCTACCCCTTTTTACGTGGAAGTTGTGGGAGCTGTGTGCCCCAGTTCAATTAGGAGAGTACATGTATTTAAGACGATCTTTTGGAGACTGTTAACACCATTCAAAGCAGTCCTCGGCATTTTTCAAAATTTCGTGCACTCTGTGTTCAGCGGTCTGCCTCTCCTTTTGGGACTCGTAGCAGGAATTCTATTTTTATTTCTTCTGCTCCGATATGGCAAGTCCAGTCACCAACGATACCCAGACTACCATGGAACAAGCTCTCCTTGCCATGCGGTATCGTGACAGAATTACACAGATTCTTGGCTTGGCTCGTTTAAGAGATCTGAATACCACTTGGTTCCTTTCATTCTGACCAATTTAGCAAGATTGCATCTTACCTGTTCTATGATGCCTGCTTTGCGGAGAAGAATGCGTGTTAGACATCTGTCTTACACTTCCATCAGCACGGCCAATGGATGTTGACGCCTTGCTAGGTCCGGTAACGACTCATGCATCGTGTTGCCCCCAACGGCTGCCAATCCTGATGACAGCATTCATTGAGATCTCACCAGAAAATCCAGCTCTTGGTGAGGTCCGTGGAACAACAGGCCCACCGGTACCATCTACATCGAACATTGCTAATGCGACTGACGCAGACGGCGATGCTTCACATCTATGCACATTTGATCTACTTGATGAAGTAGTTCCACTTTCACCAACTATGGTAGATGGTTTCTTTGTCAGTTTAGATGATTTGATGTTTTCTCCCGACACCGAGAATAACTTTTGAAAGTGCACACAGGGTTGGAGAGCAGTTCTTAGTCAGTTCTTAGGCAGCCTTAGGCAGAAGAGGAGAAGGAGCAGTCTTGGGTAGATTCGGTGATGAGGACTAGAGGGAAGTTAGAAGGCGCATCTTAGAACAAACTCTGTAGCTTTGGCTACTTACCTATGCAAAGTGAGTGCACTTCTTAGGAAGTCTTCACTACTGACACCTTTTTCTCTCCTGCCTGGGGATGATGTTAAGTAGGGATTTCATTTTAGAGGCAGTTTAGGGACAAATTCATTATTTTTCTTTTCCAGGCTAATGAAAACTAAATTAGAGAGTGAAGCAATATTTGGATGCCTGATGCTTTTAGAATGAACTATTATTTTTATTCTGAGTCCTATGAGACTCCTGCGTAGGATTATGTTTGTATTAGTGCCCATTTATCTTCTTAACCTCGTGTTGAGGTGTTTGTATGTTCAGTTATTTTTTGGCTTTGTAATAAATCCCCTAACCTTTGATTTCGGAGTCAGTGGTCCTTTGCAGTTACAAAATTAAACAGGTTTAATTATGTGGTAAAATTTAGTTTTTCCCCTTCACACTTAGCAGAAAAAAAGATCCAGTCGACCGAGGATTCTTATTATTGGCAAGGTAAGATAAAAGATAAGATAAGAATCTGTCGTTATCAGGTCCCATGCTCACTTTGACACTGGATTCAAGCTAGCCTGGCTGATGAGGACTGTTAGCTCGAAACATGTGGCAGGATGCTTGTTTCCGGTCCAGGGAAGACATGGCTTGTCAGTTCAGGCTAAACTGTTCCCATGATGCCCATGGTCATGATTTGCAGATAGCTGTGTCTGAACTGGTGTGGCAAAGTGAGCTAAAGAATGATGATGGACTCAACCCGGATCTGTGACTGGGGGTGAGTGTTTGAAAAGTTTCAGCACTCCTTCCATCATCTCCTTGTGTTTGCACTGTAGTAACATTGCCTTGGAATGCTTTATGGAACAAGAACAACAAATTAGGTTTTGCACATCTTACATCAGAAGTGAACACAACACAGGATGAACTTAACCCCTTCCATGCTGGGCCGTTTCCGCCGCTGTGCGGTAAACAAAAGAACAGGGCGGGCCGTGACGAACCCCAGCCGTCATCAGCACACGAGCGCCGCAGAGCGTGCCGGCTGGGGTTCGTTACCAGCATGGAAGGGGTTAAATCAAAAGACATGATGCAAAGCCAGGCAATTATCAATACACTCAGTTCAAAATCTGAAAACCTGAAAACCAAGGGGCATATGTACAAGCCCCTATTGCCACCATAACATCAGTTTTACTGATGTTGTGGGGCGATAGGGGCTGCGCCTTATGAACAAGGCAGTGTTAAGCCACTTAACATGGCTTAACGCTGCCTTGTACATAAGGCCCCCTTTCATGCTATTGTTAGCGTGAAAGGGGTGGGCAGTGGGTGTTGCGGTGGGTGTTCCACTGCAACACACATTCATTTTGATGCTGCCCTCTATTTACAAGGGTCGGGCACATAGGAGGCAGCGCCAAAATTAAGACCAGGTTAATCCTGGTCTTAAGTTTGTGAAACAAGGAGAAATGTTTTATTTCTTCCCGGTTTTGCTTTTTTTATGTGTGCTGCCTTGTGCAGCACACATGGAAAAAGCAAAATGCCATGGTTTGTTTATGTACAGGAAGGTGTCCCTTCCTCTATATAAACTGTGGTAAATTTAAATTACCTATACTTAATTTATGCGGTAAAGTTCAATAAGAATAACTCAGTCAAAAATAAGAGGCAGAGTCCGTGGCATCTGAGTTTTATGAAGGTTTTATTCCTTAAAAAGGAATTGGTTCGAACCAGGTATCATGTTCCATCACCACAAGGGTTCAGGAAGGGAAATGGACATGGACATGTACAATGCTTTATTAACAGGATATCATATATATAGTCAATGCATACAGTAGTGTTGAATGCAGAAGGCGTAACAGCTGAGAGAAACGAGATAAGAACACATGTACGTAACAGAAGGCGTGCATGAGGGCGTGCACGGAGGTGTGTGCTAGACAACGTCACTTGAAACGTATCACAGGTGGGTGGATCCATAGAAGAATCCTGCAGTGTCAGCAGAAATATGTGGCAGAGATGCGCGCGCAGCAGCATGACGTGTGATTGACGTGGAACTGGAGGGTGAAGGGGACTTGACATTTAGCCCTACATGAGGAGACAGAAGTCTGGGGTGTCAGAACAACCTAATCCCAAATCATATCTAATATCTTGTGTTTGAGGAACTGTATTATCTAGAAGGAAAGGTCTCTCGGGCAGAGGCTATTCTATACTGACTGCTAGTGCGTGCATATGCGACTACGTGTCTACGTGTAAGCAAGGGGCCATGGGCCTACCATGGTAACAGGAGCTATGAATTACTTGCATGGAGACAGAAAGGCCGAGCCCTTTGCTCTGCAGCTGGGGAAGGATGTTTTCCTAAACTACTAGACAGGAATGTATTTTCGAGGAGCGGAGCAGATAACTTGAAGGCTGAATACAGTCTTGGCAGGCAAGCAGGTCGAGCCAGGCACCGCTCGCCGCGCAGGGAGTAAGGCAGAGGTCAGGAAGCAGCAGACTGCAGCTTTCAGAAACAGAAGGCAGAAAGGGCTCAATGGCAGGAATCAGGGCCTAACTCGCCAGAGCTAGTAAAACATGAAAGTGCACCATGTAAAGACATTAGCAAGGCACACTTAGGAACCGAATATCCGACCCATTCATGGTGGATCTGAAAGAGGACATGTTAACGTTGGACGCAAATGTATTTGCGTCTTCATAGCTGGTTGTGGAGGGAACATACATGTAGTTGAAGCACGTACATGGAGCCGTTGGGGTCTACGATAGGGGACACAATTGACCATAAAATTCATATTACCTCATTCCCTCCTTGTCCCCTACGGACCCTTCATGATATATCAATCCTCATTAATCTATCAATCTGTTCATGTAACATCATTTGCTCTTCTTTCTTCTTACGGCGTTTTGAATGTGGACTTGAATGAGGAATACAGGATGTGGCGCATAAGCCGCAAATTGCTGGCCCACATTGCAGACATAGGCAACAACTGAATACTATGAGAAGGGCAATACATAGGAAGGATAGGACCTTCGATCCCCAGGCTGACAACACGCTCCAGAACCAACCGGACCAAGTCCAGGTGCCTGGATTCTGGTGTATCTGACTTGCAATCTTGTGAAGACGGGTTATGGCTCTATATACTGATGGCGCGTTTTCTGGAATGAAAACACAGCAGCTCGATCCGATGACTCTACAAGCTCCGCCCCTATCGGCCAGGATGACGTCAAGGACAAGACGATTTTGAAGAACAACAATCCGCATAGCAGACTGCTCCTCCTTTAAGTTGCCTAGGGCGGAAGTAGTTTCATTCACTACTGCTTCGAGGGTTCTAGTTAATTTATGTATCAGTTTACTATTAAAGACAGCACCTAAGTAGGGAAAGAAACCTTTATTGAAGTCTGTGTATTGTTCCCATGCCGTTTCAGTGTAGTCGACAATCGGGAGATCTCTCTGTGGTCTATTGTGTACTAGATGGGTGTCCCTATGGTAATCAGGAGGGGCTAGGAAAACAGGTGGCAGAAGGAATGCAATGTAACAGGTGCCATCCCAATCTAGAGGTAAGCGTATATATGCGGTGTGACCACAAATGAAGTAGGAATGACGGGAAGCTTTAAATGTAGACTTGCCCTTATCACTGAATTCGATCACAGTAGTACATTTACTATGACCCAGGTGTACTGAACCATTCTTTCTGACACATAATTCACCTTTGACTGGTAGTACGGACATAGCGGGCAAGACTGGTTCTGTTTCGGATTCAACACTCAGAATCATGAGGTTAAGTGTAAAGTTACCTAATCCATATACTTCATTTTCTAGATCAGCCCCTGTCCTCTTTGGAAGACCCTCCTTGTCAGGGAAACATACTTTATGCAGAACTGTGTTCAGATTTCCCCATACCCAATTGCCCTGATAAACTATGGAATCAGAATCTAAGGAATTAATTAAACTAAACTATGCACCACAGGAACCATTGTGTGTGAACGGGTACGGGAAGAGGGGCAGAACTCCCTTGTATTTCTGATAGGGAGGGAGTCGGCCACATATCCAATAATTTGTAGCATTGCTGGTCTGATGGGAATGATGTAACATACTAATAAACGTGTTGTTGCGCAGCGCAAGTCGGTAAGATAACTCATGAGGAGGCAGTTCACTGAAAGAGTGCTCGGCAGTGACATTGAAGGAAGAATGTGCACGCTTGAAAATAGGGTAATATATATGTAACAGTACACTTGCAGCAATAATCATAAGACTCAGAAAAAACATAATCAGAAGTGTCACTATACAGTGACTGCGAAGAGATTTACAATATTCACGTTTCTTGAGCTGTTTCTGTCTATCTCTCTCTCTGTTGGGGTCTAGGGGATACATGTCAGAAACTCGTCTAACCGATTCACCTAGGGGAGGACTTAAACAATTAAACTGTCTGACTTGCTAGACCTCAATTTTAATTTATATTCTTGAGAAGAAGTTTTCTCGACCAGGGGGCGTTTTGAGTCAGTCTGTGGAGGAGGGCAGGGCTGGGAGTCTAGAGCTGGCGGTAGTCCATGGTATTTTTTGATATGACTCGAGTGAAGCCAGCCCTTGCGGCCCTCGACTTTAATCGCTGTCCTTGTGGTTAAAAGTACTAGCTTCGGTGCTTGCCAACGGGGCTCCAGCGGACTTCTCCTGTCAAAGTTCCTTACGAAGACGAGGTCCCCCGGAACAACTTCATGCGGTTTCACCTCGGTGTTGTCGGGAAAGGCTGTGGCAACCTGTGAACGACATGATTGTAGTGCAGACATCAAGGAAGCAAGGTAATCTGTCAGCATGTTACAGTCAACATCAGTGATTTTGCGAGGCAGAGGCGTCCCCCACATATTTGGTGGCCTACCAAAGACCACCTCGTACGGGGATAGCCCTGTTCTGGAGTGTGCGACCATTCTCATGTAAAAGAGTGCAACTGGTAAAGCTACTATCCAGTCGACACCTTTCTCTCTACAGATCTTGGCAAGACGAATTTTCAGAGTCTGATTATGACGTTCCACGAGACCTGCTGCCTCGGGATGTCGGACACAGTGGAACTTCCATTGATAGCCGAGCAGGAGAGATACCTGCTTCATAAGCTCGGACGAGAATGGCTGACCGTTATCTGAATATACGATGCGGGGCAAACCATATCTGGGGAAGAATTCACGAACCAACTGCTTGGCAGTGGTCGGAGCAGTGTAATCTGGGACTGGATATGCTTCTGTCCAACGGGAGAGTGCACATACAACTACGAGGACATATTTGAATCCTCGACAACGTTCCATCTGGATATAATCCATCTGGAGGACTTCAAAAGGGTGATCGGGAGGATGAAATCCACCTTGCTCTACGGGAATGCTTTTACCTGGGTTGAACTGACAACAGATCATGCAAGTACGCACTTTCTGTTTGGCTGCTGCTCGTAAATGTTTATTGAACCAGAGGTTTTGAATACTGTCTAACATGGCTTTTTCTCCTAAATGTGCAGGACTGTGTACTGTATTAATGATAACTTGAACCATAGAGTCGGGTAGAAACCATGTAGATTTTCCCTTCGTCATCCATCCCTGTTCTGTCTGGACCCCTCCTAGTTCAATCCATTTCTTGATTTCGTCTGGTGTAGCATGTGTCTGTATATCAATTACATCTAGGGCAGGATCCTTAACTGTCATACAATGTATCGGTGTCTGGACTATTGTCTTTGTCAGGTCAGTTGCGTGAGACTGAGTCTGGGCTGTATGCTTTGCTGTTCGGTCTGCCAGGTCGTTACCCTGGGAAATTGTATCTGTGACTTTTGTATGTGCTTTACACTTCATGATGGATATTGCTGTAGGCAGATGTATTGCATCTAACAGAGTTTGAATGAGGGGACCGTGCTGAATTTTGGCTCCGTGAGAGGTCAAAAAACCTCTCTCTCGCCAGAGGACACCGAAGTCGTGTACAACTCCAAATGCATAACGTGAATCTGTGTATATGTTAACTCTCTTATTCTTTGCTTGAATACAGGCTTGAGTCAGAGCGATGAGCACTGCTGCTTGAGCTGACAGGGTGTCTATACAATTTGTTTCTATGACTTCAGTTTCTGTCGTGACTGCGTAGGCGGCCACTAAGTCTCCTGTACTTGTTCTCATGCATGAACCATCCAAATAAAGTGTCAGGTCTGGATCTGGTAATGCGGTGTCTGTCAAGTCTTGTCTAGGTTTCGTCGTAATGGTAATGACTTCAATACAATCATGTGCCAATGGGTCTGTCTCACTTAATGGCAAAAGTGTAGCAGGGTTCAATGTGTTGCAACGTCGGATTTCTATGTGTGGCTGAAACAATGTCAATTCATAACCTGTCAGTCTTGCTATGGTCAAGTGCTGAGTCTGTGTTCGGTTTAAAAGAACTTCCACGGAGTGTGGAACTTGTACTGTCAATTGATGTCCTAACACTATGGAATCACTTTGTCTGATTGCTAGAGCTGTTGCTGCTACTGATTTCAAGCACGCAGGCAGAGCCTGGGCTACTGGATCCAATGTACTAGAAAAATAAGCACACGGTTTGTGTGAACCTGCTTGATCCTGAGTGAGTACTGACAATGCGGTACCTTCACGTTCTGTGACAAAAAGTGTAAAAGGCTTGCTGTAACATGGTGTCGCTAAAACTGGTGCTTGACATAAGGCTTTCTTTAAGTCGTCAAAAGCTTGTGTGTGTTCCTGAGTCCAAGGGAGGGCAGTCGATGTCGCTGCCTCCTGAGTTGTCAACTGTATGAGTGGTTTCGCTAGAAATGCATACTGAGGGATCCATTGTCTACAGTAAGAAGTGAGGCCTATAAAGGCTCGTACCTCCTTTTGTGTCTTGGGTTGTGACATGTTTACAATTAACTGAATGCGGTCAGGTGTTAGCTGTCTCCCCCCTTTGGACAGCAAGTGCCCAAAGTAAACCACTTGCTGAACACAGAATTGCAGCTTCGAAGGGGACACCTTGTGTCCCTTGTCAGCCAGGAAATGCAAAACCGTCAGTGACGCTTGTTCACATTCAGGTTCGCTGCGCGCTGTGATCAGTAGATCATCGACATACTGTAACAGGGCAGTGTTGTCAGGCATGTGTATACTGTCTAGTTGTCTTTTCAGTGCTTGGCTATAGATGCTGGGGCTTTCTGTGAATCCTTGAGGTGCGCGTGCAAATTTGAAGCTTCAACCATTTAAACAGAATCCGAAAAGGTATTGGCTTTCTGGATCAATTGGGACACTAAAGAAGGCGTTCTTCAGATCAATTACAGTAAAGAACGTTGCTTCGGAATCAATGGCAGTCAATAAAGACGAGATGTCTGGGACCACGGGGTACTGTGGTACGATGCATTTATTCAATTCGCGCAAATCGATAACTAATCGATAAACTGGGGGTGCATTTGGATCAGTACGTTTAAGAATTGGAATGATGGGGGAGTTACATAGATTCGAGTCGGTTTCTACAACCACTCCTTGTGCAATGAGCTCGTCAATGATTTCCAGTAAAGCCGCTACAGCATCTGGAGGTAACTTGTATTGTCGGATTCGTGGTAAGACCACTCCTGGCCTGAGTGTGACTCGATATGGTGTAATGTGCCTACAACCTACATCAGTGGGGCCTTGTGCCCATAAATGTGCAGGAACATTCTGTAATCTGGGATCAATATCTCTCAACACATAGTGACCCTTAAAGTCACGTAAGAACAATCTTACTCCGTCCGGAGAACAGCAAATAACAGCTCCTAGAGCTTTCAGTGTCTTGATACCTAACAAGTTTTCTGGACATGATTTCGTTAATAACAAATCTGTAGTGCGAGACAACGGACCAACTAAAAGAGGTACTGGTTTCGATACTTCATTTACAATAGGTTTGCCTGAAAATCCAAGGGAAACATTCTGGGAGCCTGAGAGGGGTGCCCCTGGAACCTCGTCATGACTTATCGTTGTTCTGCTTGCCCCTGTATCAATCAAAAACTTTCTATCTTTCCCTAATACTTGGCTATGTACGTAAGGACCCTCTTGATCTACAGGAACCTCAATAAGAGGCAAGCCAACTTCCCTCTCTAGGCTGTTTCATGTGTATCGCTGATAATCCGGATAATCAGTTTGTGCATACTGGTACATTTGTTGCGTTGCATGTTGTGTTGCGGCAATGGGCTGTGGCTGTGGTACTGCTACAGTCTGTACTGTCTGTTGTGAAGCTTACATAGGCTGTATATTCTGTGATACTTGTTGTTGGACCTGGTCCTGTCTAGGAGGACGCGGTCTTTCTTTAGTTTTACCTGTAGCTATATTATGTTTCAAAACAGCACAATCGTTTATATAGTGACCTGGCTGTTTACAATAGTTGCATGTCCCTTTAACAGGAGCTGCTGAATTGTTGGACTGTGTCATACCCTTTTTCTGACCGTCAGCTGGAACTGACTGAGCAACTAACATTTTCATTTTCGTGTCTTTCATACGTCTCTGTTCGTGATCATGTTCTTCTCTAATTCTGTTCTGGTGGTACTGTAACATTTGTAACATTTGCGAAGGTGTGTTTGCTTGCCATGTGCTCTCGACTTTTAGTACACGATTCTTAACTTGGGGCAGAGAATTTTCGACCAATTTGGATACAAAAAGGTGTGGATATGACTCGCTACTTGCTTTCAGGCCACTATTAATAACAAAACATTTCTCAAATCGGGAATAAAAATCACTAGTGTCTTCATCGGGTGTCTGTTTGCAGGCTGAGATTGCATCCCAGTCCTCCTTTTTCGTTGCTAACAAACGTGGCAATACTTGTACTAACAATCCTGGTAATGCTTTGGTTTTGTCCCCAAGCACTAGGCCTGGGGTTCGAGTATTTTCTTCGTTCTCTAATGCAGCCCAATCAATCTTTTGCTCTCCCACCTCCCATTCTTTCTCTTTCAGTTTCTCGTAAATACCGGCAGACAATAATACTTTTAATATTTTCATGATGTCGGGATAGGTATAATCACCCATGAGTAACATGTCTTTTATTTCACGGTGAAAACCTGCAGGGTCTTTATCGTGACTGGGCACTAATTTCTTCATTTCTAATAGTTCCATTTTAGTTATGGGCGTGTACACAAACACACGTCTAGAGGTATTATCATCATTCCTGACTGGATGCACTTCTCGCAAGGGATTCTGTCTGTCTATGTAATACATTTTTCTTTCTATGGGTGGAGCTGGAACAAACTGGGTATTCAGAAAAGCACTATACCTGTGTCGATGTTCTAGAATTACTTTAATTAAGTCGGTACCTAGACCTCTCCATCTATTCGAGAGTAGCTCTATTAAAATATCAGGTAGGGGACCTGGATCAGAATGTTGGCCTTTGAATAACATAATGAGATGCTGAATCATATATATTCCAGCTAATTTCTGTTCATCAGGGGAAAGGTTCAAAAAGGTCTGCGCTAAGGCGTCATCACTATATTTATCAGAATTGTCAGCCCATTGTACTGCTGACCTGGCCAATTCTTGTTCATCCATGGAATCGAGTACATGGTACCCCATTCGTTCTTGAAGTATTTTATCGGTAGCCTGAAACATATGTTCAGGAGATTTCGGATTTGATATAGCAGAAAGAAAAAGTCTTTTGCTTTCTGGACGTATTCTTTTCTTAAGGTATTTTCCCTTACCTACATATGCTATTGTCCCTTTGTCTGACTGTTGCGAAGTTTCTGCCAGATCCTCTGTTTCCTCCTCCTCTTGCGAGGAAGTTGGATCGTCTAATTCAAGATCTTCGTCGGGTGCTCGCTGGGCATGTATTTCTATTATTTCTTTACGGACTTTTCTAACCATATGATGTACTTGGTTTTCCTTATCATGTTTACCCTCCGACATATTCTGGCTCCATCTAATCAGTCTATCCATCTCACTTTGCGGAAAACCTGCCTGATCGTGTTCTCTTATTAAGCAATTAACCAAAAATCGCATTAACAAACCTTTAGTCTTAACTTTCTGACGTGACATGGCTTCAGCAACAGAATCCGGCCCTTCTCCTGTTCTAATAAAATCGTACAATTTGTCTAGATGTTCTGGCATTCCTGGTAGTAACATTAAATAGTCTGTAACACGTCTCAAACGTAGGGACGCTAGTAACATGGGGCCTGACGTACCAGGCACTGGGTCATATCTGCAGTCTGTGAGCTCTCTTCTAAGTAGTTCGGCCGGAACGCCTTTCGGTGTCCGTGCCTTTGCTAAATCTCTCATCGTAATTCGGTGTATCTGTGGGGGTGTTTGATAACCTCCCGTAGCACCTCCTGAACCGGAGGCTTGAGCATAACCTGACTGTACTTGCTGTAGCTGGGTTGGGTCCTGGGCCACGCCAGTCCCAAAAGGATTTGATGGATGCAGTTGTTGAATACCGGGGGGAACAACGGGAGCAGGTGCGGGCAGCGGACCTGGAGGAATCTGCAGTTGCGGACCTGGGGGCTGATGCTGTAGGGGTAGGGAGATGTCAGCAGGAGCAGGTGGTACGGGTACATGAGCAGGTGCAGAAGAATATGAGGGAGCTACATCGTCTAGATAGGAAGAAAGGAAAATATCTGCTGAGGTCTTGTGACGTAATTTAGTCGGAACCAATGGAGGGGGCAGATCCTTCGGTATTTCCGGAGTGGCCTTAGGTAAACCCTCGGCCAAAAGAGGATACATACCATTCATAAGAGTGTTTCGTTGTCGGTCTACTTGTTCTGCTTTTACTCGTATCCCCTCTTCAACTAATACGTTTTCTCGGGATTTGTCTGAATCCTCTCTATGTTTTTCTGCTTTTCTGAGTGCTTTCTCTGTACGTCTGTGTGATTCTTTACGCCATAGTTCAATGGCATCTTTCTGTGACTGTCTGGCTTTCTTTTTCCATAACGCTTCTTCTACTCTCATGATGCACTCGGCATCCCATGTCCCTGTAGCGGGCCATCTCTGATTCTCTGCTAGATCTTTGGTGTAATCCACCCACAAGTCGAGATATAATACAGCATCTAAGCCGTGTTTGTGGTACATAAAATACCCTGGAGTGTCCCTGGGTGGAATGGGAACAGCTTCCTCGAGTATCCCTTTTCTAGTTCCTATCTGTTTCAGTTTGGAAAACAGCGGCATCTTTCAGCCGTACTACTTGGTACTTGATACTTACTCGAACTTGGACACAACTAACACAATAAACACGATAGTGTAGATCGAACAATCACTCATACCACGACATTAAAACACATTTAAACATTTTGAAAAACGAACAATAATAACTAGAATAAAACTAACTACCTGCATACTCGATATACTGCTAAACAGTACAGATACACCGCTAAACAGTGCAGACCGGGTCTGTGTACCCAAACCCGTCTTGACCGGGCACAAACTAATGCACCCGTCTAGATGCGTCCCCAGCAACGGTACTCACCGGGAAGCACGGAACAGAAGGCCTCGGAAACTCGACACTGGACTGGACCGGACTGGACTCGACTCGACTTGTGACGTAGGTACTTCGGAACTTCGGAACTGGTGGGCCTCTGAAAACCTCGGACTTTGCTCTCTCAGCTAGGCTCTGGTCGGGATCCTCCACACTCCTCACCGCCTCGTCTGGGTGTCGATCGCAGCCTCAGTCACCTCCGTTGGCCTGAGGGAGATACAGGAAATCCTGCGGGTACGCGTAGTTGTCCGTCCGGCTGTGGCAGGAGGCTAGGCCTGCAACGCACCGCCGGCGCGTAAGGTGGGGGAGGGGTTCCTGTTCGGGCGCCAATTATGTGGTAAATTTAAATTAACTATACTTAATTTATGCGGTAAAGTTCAATAAGAATAACTCAGTCAAAAATAAGAGGCAGAGTCCGTGGCATCTGAGTTTTATGAAGGTTTTATTCCTTAAAAAGGAATTGGTTCGAACCAGGTATCATGTTCCATCACCACAAGGGTTCAGGAAGGGAAATGGACATGGACATGTACAATGCTTTATTAACAGGATATCATATATATAGTCAATGCATACAGTAGTGTTGAATGCAGAAGGCGTAACAGCTGAGAGAAACGAGATAAGAACACATGTACGTAACAGAAGGCGTGCATGAGGGTGTGCACGGAGGTGTGTGCTAGACAACGTCACTTGAAACGTATCACAGGTGGGTGGATCCATAGAAGAATCCTGCAGTGTCAGCAGAAATATGTGGCAGAGATGCGCGCGCAGCAGCATGACGTGTGATTGACGTGGAACTGGAGGGTGAAGGGGACTTGACATTTAGCCCTACATGAGGAGACAGAAGTCTGGGGTGTCAGAACAACCTAATCCCAAATCATATCTAATATCTTGTGTTTGAGGAACTGTATTATCTAGAAGGAAAGGTCTCTCGGGCAGAGGCTATTCTATACTGACTGCTAGTGCGTGCATATGCGACTACGTGTCTACGTGTAAGCAAGGGGCCATGGGCCTACCATGGTAACAGGAGCTATGAATTACTTGCATGGAGACAGAAAGGCCGGGCCCTTTGCTCTGCAGCTGGGGAAGGATGTTTTCCTAAACTACTAGACAGGAATGTATTTTCGAAGAGTGGAGCAGATAACTTGAAGGCTGAATACAGTCTTGGCAGGCAAGCAGGTCGAGCCAGGCACCGCTCGCCGCGCAGGGAGTAAGGCAGAGGTCAGGAAGCAGCAGACTGCAGCTTTCAGAAACAGAAGGCAGAAAGGGCTCAATGGCAGGAATCAGGGCCTAACTCGCCAGAGCTAGTAAAACATGAAAGTGCACCATGTAAAGACATTGGCAAGGCACACTTAGGAACCGAATATCCGACCCATTCATGGTGGATCTGAAAGAGGACATGTTAACGTTGGACGCAAATGTATTTGCGTCTTCATAGCTGGTTGTGGAGGGAACATACATGTACTTGAAGCACGTACATGGAGCCATTGGGGTCTACGCTAGGGGACACAATTGACCATAAAATTCATATTACCTCATATTACATCAGTTTTACTGATGTTGTGGGGCGATAGGGGCTGCGCCTTATGAACAAGGCAGTGTTAAGCCACTTAACATGGCTTAACGCTGCCTTGTACATAAGGCCCCCTTTCATGCTATTGTTAGCGTGAAAGGGGTGGGCAGTGGGTGTTGCGGTGGGTGTTCCACTGCAACACACATTCATTTTGATGCTGCCCTCTATTTACAAGGGTCGGGCACATAGGAGGCAGCGCCAAAATTAAGACCAGGTTAATCCTGGTCTTAAGTTTGTGAAACAAGGAAAAATGTTTTATTTCTTCCCGGTTTTGCTTTTTTTATGTGTGCTGCCTTGTGCAGCACACATGGAAAAAGCAAAATGCCATGGTTTGTTTATGTACAGGAAGGTGTCCCTTCCTCTATATAAACAAACGTTTAAAAATGCCATTTTGTCACTTTCATGTGTGCTGCATGAAGCAGCACGGATCACTGCCAAAATATCGACCTACAATATATCGACCTACAGGAATATCGATGCAAAAATATCAAAAGCAAGAATATCGACATTCTATCTACAACATGATAAGTACAAAAATATCGAAAATAAAATATAGATGGTAAATATATCGATGTTAAAAATATTGTTTTTTTCTGTAAAAATATAAATGTAAAATAAAGTAAATAACACAAATAAATAAAATCAACATAGTCAAAAATATCTAATAATGTTTAAAATGATTAAATAATACATATATAATAATAATACATTAATTAAACATATACAGAAAATATATAATATATATGTACTTAACAATAAGTTGTAATAATTATGTTAATAACTTATAAATTAATAAAAATATTATAAATTAGAAATACATTTACAAACAAAAAACAAAAATATAAATAAAAAGTAAAGAATTATATTTAATGAATTAAAAAAATTAAATATACTTTTAATATTTTTGAAATTAAATATATAAAACTTTGGATAGCGTAGGGGTAAAAATTACTATTCCAACTCCAAAAAGTGCAACAGTAGGGAAAGCGTTGGATAGCGTAGGGGTAAAAATGACTATTCCAACTCCAGAGAGTGCAACAGTAGGCAAAGCGTTGGATAGCGTAGGGGTAAAAATTACTATCCCAACTCTAGAGAGTTCAACAGTAGGGAAAACGTTGGATAGCGTAGAGATAAAAATTACCATTACCACTTCAGAGAGTGCAACAGTAGGGAAAGCGTAATGGTAAAAATTACTATTCCAACTCCAGAGAGTGCAACAGTAGGGAAAAAATTGGATAGCCTAGGGGTAAAAAATTACTATTCCAACTCCAAACAGTGCAACAGTAGGGAAAGCGTTGGATAGCGTAGGGGTAAAAATTAATATTCCAACTCCAGAGAGTGCAACAGTAGGGAAAGCGTTGGATAGCGTAGGGGTAAAAATTACTATTCCCACTCCAGAGAATGCAACAGTAGGGAAAGCGTTGGATAGCGTAGGGGGTAAAAATTACTATTCCCACTCCAGAGAGTGCAACAGTAAGGAAAGCGTTGGATAGCGTAGGGGTAAAAATTACTATTCCCACTGCAGAGAGTGCAACAGTAGGGAAAGTGTTGGATAGCGTAGGGGTAAAAATGACTATTCCCACTCCAGAGAGTGCAACAGTAGGGAAAACGTTGGATAGCGTAGGGGTAAAAATTACGATTCCCACTCCAGAGAGTGCAACAGTAGGGAAAGTGTTGAATAGCGTAGGGATAAAAATTACTATTCCCACTCCAGAGAATGCAACAGTAGGGAAAGCGTTGGATAGCGAAGGGGTAACAATTACTATTCCCACTCCAGAGAGTGCAACAGTAGGGAAAGCGTTGGATAGCACAGGGGTAAAAATTACTATTCCCACTCCAGCTAGTGCAACAGTAAGAAAAGCGTTGGATAGCGTAGGGTTAAAAATTACTATTCACACTTCAGAGAGTGCAACAGTAGGGAAAGCGTTGGATAGCGTAGGGGTAAAAATGACTATTCCCACTCCAGAGAGTGCAACAGTAGGGAAAGTGTTGGATAGCGTAGGGGTAAAAATGACTATTCCCTCTCCAGAGAATGCAACAGTAGGGAAAGCGTTGGATAGCGTAGGGGTAAAAATTACTATTCCCACTCCAGAGAGTGCAACAGTAGGGAAAGTGTTGGATAGCGTAGGGGTAAAAATTACTATTCCCACTCCAGAGAGTGCAACAGTAGGGAAAGCATTGGATAGTGTAGAAGTTAAATATAACATACTTATACATAATTGTTGTAAATAAAATAATTAAAATTTTTATTTTTAAATAACTACATCATTTGCAAATCCCCATTGATAATTACTAAAAACATAATTACAATTAAATAATTAATTAACAATAAATTAACAATAAATACCAATAAATATTAATTAATAAATATAAATAACCAAATAATATTAAACACTAAAATATTTTTCAAAACAAAAAACATATTATTAATTACAAATTAATTAACAATTAAAAAATGGTAAACAGTGAATTTATTTTTGAATAAAAAGTATTTTTATAAAAAATTATTTACCAATTAATAAAAGAAATTTCCAATTATTAAAAATTATTTAACAATACAAAATATTATTTACCAATTTCAAAAAATTAATTACCAATTAAAAAAAGTTATTTGCCAATTACAAATTGTAATTACCAATTACAAACCTTAATTACCAAGTAAAAAAATTAATTGCCAATTCAAAAATGTAATTACCAATTACAAACCTTAATTACCAATAATAAAATTAATTACCAATTAAAATAATTAATTATCAATTAATAATTAATTAGAAATGAAATAATTATCAATACGAATCAAAAATAAATAATTACTTAATTACAATTAAATTACTTCCCACCCAATTCCCCTATAAACCCACAAGTCGCTACAGAACTTAAATGCAAAAATTATTTAAAATTAATTTACAATTACTAAAAATGTATAATTAATTTATTATAATTAAATTACTTCCCACCCTATTCCCCTATAAACCCACAATCTACTCCAGTACTAAAACATAAAATTAAATTAAAAATAACATTTTTAATATATAATAAATAGTACACATATAATTTAAAACAAATAAAATACTTAACAAAAACATATAACACATACAGATAAAATACATAATAAAATACATAACAACAAACAAATATCGATATTAGTAACATCGAAATTAGTGACATCGTTATAATTGTTATCGATAGTACTAACTTCGATATTACTTACATCGATATAAAAAAAATCGATATTACTTACCTTAGAGTCGATATTCTGTCCAACGATATTCTTGACCTCAATATTCTTCACCTTTGATATTTGCAACTCGATATTACTGTAGGTCGATATTAGGGAATCGATATTTTGACTTGCACCAAGCAGCACGCATGAAAGTGACAGAATGCCATTTTAGGATTGTTTATGTGCAAAAAGAGACACCTTCCTACTCATAAAGAAACCTCCCCTGCACGCAGACACCCTTGTTCTGCTAAGTGTAGCGCCATCACAGGGAGAAACACAAAGCTGCACCATATGGTTGTTAATATGGTGCAGCTTTTCATTTCAGAAGTGGCGGAGAGAGGCGTTAAGCAAGGAAGGCTAAGGCCTCTTTCTTCCATTTCATTGTACATAACCCCCCATTTCATAGACTTTGTCAGGGAATGTGAACAAAAATCTGAACTTTGCAAGTACTGAGGAATGTTTTACACATAATAGCTCTGGTGAAAAACCTGGTACAGGTCATCGGAAAGGTGATTGGGATCTGTACGTGAAGACTATGGAGTCACTGATTAATGTGTTTCATGAATTTGATTACATAATTTACCTGAGATATGGGTACTGGTATTTGGAAAGAGTGAAGAGCTAGTGGAGGAAAAACCATACCACTACAGAAAGACATTTTGTGATGAAAGACAGAGAGAGAAATTTCAATGCTACGGCTCCAGATATGAAACTGGAACAGACAATCCAGAGATCAAAGAAAAGCTCCAAGGAATTGTTGGTCAGACACAGTCGTACCCATGCAGGTAAGTGCAGTTTGTGGGGGCGGGGATGGAAGACACTTAAAAGTGAATATGTTGCTCAATGGCAGCAATTTACCATGAAGCTCTTTCTATTTGCAATGTTTCCGAAGAGATGACAAATTCAAAATTAATGGGACAACATGAAACTGTTCCTCACCACAAACTTGTGGGAAAGAGAGGGGAACGTTTAATAAACATGTTTACAGCCTTCTACAGTTCATGTAGCAGCAAGGAAACCCATTTGCAATGACTGAACCTATACGACTACACAACTTTTAGACACATTTACGAGATGTCCCGGAACATAGATCAAAACTATACGCAGAAACGAGCTAGAGAGATTTGTATTGAAAGAGAAAAAGTAGTTTGGCATAATCACTATGCTAAACTTTCACACTTTAATTGCCATAGTAAGAGTTTCGTCCAACCATCCACTACAAAACAGATTATAACAAGCACTTGCAATGCACTAGGTCTTACATTTACGTGAGTTTGAGCTATTATCATTGTAAATGACAATGCCTTTTTTAAAGTTTTGGTTTTTAAAACATGCATAAAAGTCATTGTCATTTACAATGACAATAGCTTAAACTCGCGTAAATAAGAGACCTATTACATTGCAAATGCTTGTTAAGACTTATGCCCTGGCTCCCCTACACGATATGCTGAAGGGGCCCACTAAGAATTGGTAAGCCTCGGTTAAACCCTCCCGTCCCTGTACCGTGGGGACCTTTGTTACGCCCCTCTGTCCCCGGGTGCGACTCTGCTCTCATGAGAAACTTGCGTTTTCGTGAATTTCTCCGGTGGGTATGAGGTTAAGCGGACAACATATTCAGTCAGATAGCAGAGGAAAGCTTGTGAACAGTGCTGAGGGCGGATTCACAAGAAAGGG
This sequence comes from Lissotriton vulgaris, assembly GCF_964263255.1. NCBI lineage: Eukaryota > Metazoa > Chordata > Amphibia > Caudata > Salamandridae > Lissotriton > Lissotriton vulgaris. Next base: position 1,313,652,842 of record NC_141695.1, read on the forward strand.
GTTGGGGTTCAGCTTTTCTAGTGTGTCACACTGGGCACAAGACAGCGGAAGGGAGTGCTGCTAACCGGAGAACTGAAGCTTGTGCTCCGAAAGGCATTGCACGCGCAGGAACTGAAACATGGGACTCTTTGTCCCGTTTGTCTACGGTTACCTTGGAGTTCTTGGGTTTTAATCTCTACATGGGAACCTCTAAAATGCCGCAAGGGGAGATATATTCCCAAAAAACAAAATGGAATGTGCGGACAGCTTTCGAAGAGAAAAGGAAAGTAGGAAAAGAGAGACGCATGCATTCCCCGTGACAGCCTGCATAGCACACCAACTCCCACCAGCCAAGCAGCGCTTGATACAGGAAATTTGACCTTCCAGAAGCTGTTTGTGTCTAGCCATCTCTGAGGTTGTACAACGCGTACATACGCTGCATGCAGAAATCAATTCTTGTTTCTTAACGGTAGTAGAGTTTTCTAAATGTTTTATTCAGGAAATGTAACACACAAATACACATACATGTTTTTGACCCACAGCCTTAAAGGCACAATCAATCAATCAATCAATCAATCAGCACACTTGTAGAAGCACGCTACTAACCCGTGAGGGTCTCAATGCGCTGGGGGAGGGGGAGTGCCGCTACTGCTCGAAGAGCCAGGTTTTGAGGTGTTTCCTGAATGTGAGGTGGTCCTGGGTCAGATGTAGGTGGGCGGGGAGGGAGTTCCACGTCTTGGCCACCACGTAGGAGAATGATCTTCCTCCTGCGGTGGTTCTGTGGATCCGTGGGACGGTGGCGAGGGCGAGGCTGGCGGAGCGGAGTTTGCGTGTTGGAGTGTAGAACATGAGGCGGTTGTTGAGGTATTCGGGGCCTATGTCGTGGAGTGCTTTGTGTGCTCGGGTGAGGAGCCTGAACGTGATCCTTTTGCTGACGGGGAGCCAGTGCAGGTCTCTCAGGTGGGCTGATATGTGACTGCAGTGGGGTATGTCGAGGATGAGTCATGCAGATGCGTTCTGTATGCGTTGGAGTATTTTCTGAAGTTTGATTGTGGTTCCTGAGTATAGGGCGTTCCCATAGTCTAGTCGTCTGGTGACGGGGGTCTGGGTGACCGTCTTTCTAGTTCCGGTAGGGATCCACCGGAAGATCTTACGGAGCATGCACAGGGGGTGTGGAAGCATGAAGATGAGATGGCATTGACTTGCTTGGTCATCATGAGAGAGGAGTCCAGGATGAATCTCAGGTTGTGTGTGTGGTCAGTGGGTGTCGGTACAGTGCCCAATTCTGTGGGCCACCAGGAGTTGTCCCAGGCAGATGGGGATGGTCCGAGGATGAGGACTTCCGTCTTGTCTGAGTTCAGTTTCAGATGGCTGAGTTTCATTCATTCGGCAATGTTTTTCATTCCTTTCTGGAGGTTGAGTTTGGCGGTGGCTGGGTCTTTGGTGAGGGAGAGTATCAGCTCGGTGTCGACGGCGTATGAGATGATGTTGATGTTGTGTTTGCGTGCGATGGTGGTGAGGGGGCTCATGTAGATATTTAAGAGGGTTGGGCTGAGCGATGAGCCTTGGGGTATGCCGGGTGGCCGTGGAGCGTAAGGGAGGGAGGCGGACACGCTGGATTCTGTCAGACCACCAGCTTTACAACAATAAATAAAGCACATACAATACAATACAAGCATTGGCAGTGCAAACGGATTTAATGGGGGAACGCATTGAACTATAGGCATACTTAAAGAAACAACAGCTGACCCCTTGGTCCTAAATAACTATTGTTCGATTTCTAAAATACCTATACTAGCCAAACTCCTGGAAAAATGTGTTAACATGCAGCTGAACAGTCACATTGATGAATTCAACCTGCTTAATCAATTTCAATCAGGCTTCCGAGTAGGTCACAGTACCGAATCAGCCATTACACATGTAATTGATGACGCTCTAAAAATCCTGGACCAAAATGAAGCTTGCTTACTTATCCTACTTGACCTATCGTCAGCATTTGACACCGTCAAACACGAGAATCTGCTTGAACTCCTGAAACAAAGAATGGGAATGTCTGGTACTGTATTTAACTGGTTAGCCTCCTTCCTTCAAAACAGATCCCAAAGATTCAAGGTCAACCAATCCCTGTCCAACCCCATGCCAGTCACATTAGGAGCTCCACAAGGCTCCTCCCTCTCACCGACCCTTTTCAACCTTTTTATGGAACCTCTTACCGATCTTCTCAGCCTAGCCAAGATTCACTTCCATATGTATGCAGAATACACCCAAATCTACATTAAGATCCACTTGATGACATGAAATCACACAACTCCACACTACAAACACCCAAACATGACTGGCCAAAAACCATTTGAAACTAAACTCCCTCAAAATGGAATTCCTCCTAATCGCTCCCCCTAACAAAACTCCCACTATCGTGGATTGGCTGAAGCACTTTGTAAACAAGTTACTGTCTCACTGTTACGTCACTTGTCTGACCTTCATCACAAGGTTTCACCCTCTAAATTGCAATATTGTCGCCAAGAGGTTACCTACGTAGGTCATCTCTTGTTGAAGGATTGTCAGCGATTGACCCCAGAACGAATCCAAGCAATCGCACAAATGTCTGTACCATGTACACAGAGAGAGGTGCGTGCCTTTTTGGGTATTACCTCCTATTGTAGACAGTGGATTCCAAATTTTTCTTTGTTAGCGAAACCTCTGTTAACACTTACCCTTAAAGATACACCCTAACCTCTACCTTGGACAGAGGAATGCCAAAAACGTTTTACTGATCTGCGTACTTCCTTGTGTTCTGCTCCTGTGTTGGGTACTCCGGATTAGAGTAAGCCTTTCACACTTTATGTGCATGAGAGAGAAGGTTGCGCGTTGTCAGTTTTGACACAACAATTTGGGGACAAGCAGCGCCCATGTTCCTATTTTTCGGCTACATTAGACCCTGTAGCTAAAGCATTACCCAGTTGTCTGAAAGCTACAGCAGCAGCAGCAGTTTCCATTCGCCAGTCTGCTGGATTGGTACTAGACAATTCTCTTACTGTCATGGTGCCACATGCAGTAGATACTCTCCTAAATAGGACAAAAACTCAGCACCTTACGAGCTCCCGCTTATCTGGGTACGAGCTGACTCTCTTGGCTAGCCACATACACATCAAACTATGCAATACCCTAAATCCAGCTACACTGTTACAGATCCCAGTAGAGAAAGGCACTCAGGTGCAACATGATTGTTTTGTCTGTACAGAGGAAGAGACGAAAGGTAGAATCAATTTAAAAGATACGCCACTCCTGGACCCGGATAGGATCCTATGGGTGGATGGTTCTTGATTCAAGCTTCCCAATGGTGAAACGACTGCGGCCTATGCTTTTACCACTTTGCATACAGTTGTAGAGACAGCATGCATTAGGCATAATTCAGCCCAAGCAGCTGAATTGATAGCTCTGACTAGAGCTTGCGTATTGGCTAAAGGAAAAAGAGTGAATGTGTTCACCGATAGCCAGTATGCATTTGGGGTGGCCCATAGTTTTGGCCGCCTCTGGAGGGAAAGAGGATTCTTTGCCTCCCACTGTACTAAAATACAGCATGGTCATTTAGTGAATGACCTTCTAGAATCACTTGCTTTGCCCACTCAGATAGCAATTGTGAAGTGTAGTGCGCATAAGAGGATCACTGATGACGTGGGTGAAGGAAATGCTTTTGCGGATCAGATAGCGAAAGAGACAGCTAGAGATGTGACAAGTTGTATGTATGTTGCAGGCCCTGCTAGATGGGTCAGCCAAGGAGGAATGTGCAAGGACACAATAGAAAGTGTGAAAATGATTCAAGGAGAGGCTACAGAGAAAGAATTGAGTAAGTGGAAGGATGGCATGGAAATGTTGGATGCAACGGGGTGTTGGATAGAATTGTCGGAACATCAGCGTTGGCTGTTACCAGACGCCTATGTGCTTCCAGTAGTTACCATGGCGCATGGTCCAGCCCACATTAGTGCGAAAGGAATATGCAAGCTTTTAGCTCCTGTATGGCAGAATTTGGGATCCCTAAATGCGCAGATAATCTTGTTAAGCATTGCATTGTTTGTTTAATGCATAATCCAGGAAGGGGGACACCAACTCCAGCAGGCCATTTTGCTCCCCCAACGTAACCTTTTGAAGTGTTGCAAATAGACTACATTCACATGGAGGGATGCAATAACTTGAAGTATGTCCTTGTGGTGGTGTGCACCTTTTCTAAATGGATAGAGGCCTACCCCCTAAAGGATAATACTGCCTTATCTACAGCCAAGGTCCTTCTGAAAGAATACTTCCCGAGGTTTGGTTTACCTCGAATTGTCTGGAGTGACAATGGAAGCGAATTTGTGGGTCAAATCATGCAGAAAGTATGTGCAGGTCTTGGTATTAGGCAGAAACCATCCGCAGTCAGCGGGTTTGGTAGAGTGCTATAATGGCACTCTCAAGCTTAAACTTGCAAAGATACAGGACAGCACTGGTCTTGCTTTGCCTGATGCTTTACCTTTGGCTCTCTTGTCCACCCGAACAGCTGTTCACTCTCGTGTGGGACTTAGCTCTTACGAGATAGTGTTTGGACGCCAAGCAAATGTCTGGGGAGTCCCTAGGCCCAAAACGTACTCTGACATAGAATACCCAATGTTGGTTGACTATTTGCATAACCTCACCACTAAATTGCGTTTTCTCCATCAGATGGTACGCAATGCTTTGCCTCAGGCTTCCTCGGATCCCGGGCACATCATCCAACCCGGGGACCGGGTGAGCCTGAAAAACTTTCAAAGGACGAGGAACTTGGAGCCTCGCTGGCGAGAGCCGAGACAGGTCCTACTGACGACACGTACAGCTGTGAAAGTGGTAGGAAAGAAGAACTGGATCCATGGTGTGCACTGCAAAAAGGTACCCTTGTCTTTGCCCTTTGACCAGTGGGTCCGCAAAGGTGTAGGTGATTTTGAAGGAGAAAGGGTTGCCCGGTTTGTACCTTTTAGCGATGCACACCTGGAATGGACTCGGACTGAGAAGGAAGACAATGATGTTTTGCAAGAACTGTACCATCGCATCTCAGAATAAATACAACTCATCCAGATACACTTTCCCAGGACCAGACTGTGCCAAACAAGAACAGATACAATTTGAGGCCTAGAGCGGCCAAAGACAGTTGACACTTTTTATTCTTTTCTTTGTTCCTGAATTGTACTTTTTTTCATACTATACTTGAATCATCCAATTAAGTTGCAGGGTCGTGGTAGGGGACTTGGGGCCAGATGTAGGAGCCCTAATACTGGTCGGAAACGGACGATTTCGGCCGTTTCTGACCGGTACTAGGCTTTTCAGATGTAGGGGGCCTACCGAATCGTTAATTTTACCGATTTGGTAATTTGACCAATTCGGTAAATATACAAATTCGGTAAAATACCGAATCGTTATATTTACTGAATCTGTAAATCCATATGTAGCTGACACTCCTAAGAGTGCCACAGGCCCTAAAGAGTCGGTATTTTACCACAAAATCCTATTGTGTGGTAAAATACCGAATTCAGGTGTGCATGCACATCTGTGCATGCACACCTGTGCCATGTGACACACAGACATGTCCTTAGGGCTTGTATGTGTGCCACATGTCACACAAGCCTGTACTTGGGGTGCTAGAGGGTGTCAAAGTGACACCCCCTGCACCCTTGCAGGATTCAGTATTTACCGATTCGGTAATTACCGAATCAGTATTTCCCATTGATTCTTATGGGCTTCAAGGCCCATAGGAATCTATGGGCAATACCGATTCGGTATTTACCGAATCGGTAAATACCGAATCTTACAGATTCGGTATTCCTAAATTTGGAATTACCTAAATCTGCCCCCTTCCCATTTCCAGACTCTTAAATACCGATTCGGTAAAATTCGGTATTTAAGAGTCTGTAAATGGGAATACCCTACATCTAGCCCTAGGGTTGTGACCTGAGTAGTGGCAATAGGCCTGCAGGACCTGCAGTGTCATAGGACGGCTAATAACCACAGCTAAGTGAGATAGGAAGATTGCCACAAGCAACACTTTAGAGGATGAATTCTAGTGAATCAGAAATTGATAAAAGAACAAAAATGAAGACAAAATACTGAAAATTATTATATAGTAGATGTGGTGTAGCATTATGTGCTTTAACCTTTTTATGTATGTTATTAGCTTGTGTGGGTTGGGTTACTCACACTTTGCAGCCAACATCTGTACCTATATCTACCTTCCAGCCCATACCTTTTTGCACTACTGGAAAGGGGCGACCATTCGGTCCCCCCGAACGTATGGTGGAGTACCACGATCCCCCCGGGAAGCCATCTTGGGCGGGAGGCGAGTCTCGGCTGGTATGCCCGAAGCGGCGTAGCCGGGGCGCGCCTTTTTCCCGCCCTGGAGTGGGTTGTCTTAGACACTGACGCGGCCGGCCACGCCCTCGGAGGCAGGCGGGGGCGGGTTTACGCCCGCGCCCTGAAGAAGGATAAAAGGAGCAACAAGCAGAGAAAGCATCCTCTTGTTCCTGTGCTCTGAAGCTGCACCTCCCCGCTGCACGTGAGCTCGAGACGGAACGAAGAGCCAATTTTGAGCGTTGTAATCTTTCTCTTTTGTCTTACAGATATCTTGTTTGAGAATGCCGGGCAAGAAAGTCGGAAAGCGGGTCGGTACCGATCAGATGCTCCGCATGCTCATGAAGGAGGTAGCCGATTTGAAGAAGCAGATGGCGGCTAAGGACGGGGAGGGAGGACCGAAGCGAGCTTTACCAGGAGTAGTCCCTGGTGGGAGAGGCAAGAGGTCCAGAAGGGGGGCACTTGGGGGGGAAACCCCGGTTCCCGATACCCCACTTGAGGAGCCAACCCCGGTTCCGAAGGAGGGGCATCCGATCCCCGTAGTGGTCACCCCCGTGACCGGGGAAGATATGCCTCCCGAGTTAGCGGTACAATTGGCAGCGTGGTTGGGAAAAGATAGCGAGGGCACCACGGCTGACGACGCCCGGGCAGTAATGAGACAACTGCGTGAATCTAGAGAGGCGGCGAAGGCACCATCTTCTGTTACCCCGCCAGTTCCGGCGGCGGAAAATGCAACAGGCCCAAGTTCGGCGGCAAATGCAGCATCTGGTTCAGGTAAGCGGCCATTGCCGATCGCGGGGGAGGGGTCTGTACCTTCACGAAGGGAGAAGGTGGCTCAGCATGTTCCACTGGAAATTAAGGAAAAGATTTGGGCGAATAAGTATGTGAACATTTTTTCTTTGCTTACCGACCATTACGAGATGGAGCATGTTAAGAGCCAAAAGGAGCTCATGCATCCGAGTGTTTGGCGCGCAAAAATGGCCGCCTTTAAGGTTGACGAAAACATTGGTACTTGGGGCAGAGCGTGGGGCATTTTTACCTCCTTCATGGGCGAGCGCAGGCCCGAGTTGCTGACCGAGTTGCCTATTTATCAGTCACGTATCATGGAGTATTCCGTAGCATACGGGGGAAATCAGTGGTTCTGTTATGACAATATTTTTAGAAAAGCTAAAGAACACGACCCAATTCTGACTTGGGATTGTTACGACTCCGTTTCATGGCAAAAAATGGAGAGTTCAGGAATGTTGAAAGTGCCATTGGCAGGGAGTAACGGGGGTGAATCTTCCCGCCAATACTCTGGGACACCCTTTCGGACGGGTGCAGGTAACGAGTATCAGTCGAAGCCGAGTGGCAACGCAGGAAAGAGGGGGATTTGTTGGAATTTTAACAGAGGGAAATGTACGAGGCCCCAGGGGTCATGCAAGTTCAGACATGAATGTGGGGGGTGTGGGCAGCCATCCCATCCTGAGTCCATGTGCAGAGCCAAAACGGGTGGTAGGGGAAGCGCCAAACAGGTCTGAAATAGTCCGAGGGGCGCCTTTACCTACTCCGATTGATACCATGGCAATGATTCCTTGGCTCAACGAATACCCGGATCATGCTTCGGCTGGGGTGTTGCGAAACAGGTTTTCATATGGTTTCCGCATCCCAGTGGGGGATTTTCAGGGTGTAGCAAACTGTAAGAATCAACTGTCGGTCTTGCAGCATACGGCCGTGGTACAGGTAAAGATCGAGAAGGAGGTGACTCGAGGTCGGGTCGCCGGTCCATTTGACTTGCCACCGGTTGTTAACTTTGTTTGTTCCCCTCTAGGGGTGGTCCCCAAGAAGGACCCGGGTGAGTTTCGGCTGATACATAACTTGTCAGCCCCACGTGGTCTTTCCGTGAATGATGCGATAGACCCGGAAGTGTGTTCGGTGCGGTACGCATCTTTCGATGAGGCCGTCGCCATGTTGAATCGCCTGGGGCCCGGGGCGCTGATGGCAAAATCAGACATCGAGTCAGCGTTCCGGTTGCTCCCGGTACACCCAGACGATCAGCTCTCCTTGGTTTCATGTTTCAGGGTCGCTATTACATGGATAGATGTATGCCAATGGGATGCTCTATATCTTGTGCCTATTTTGAAAAGTTCAGTTGTTTTCTGCAATGGGTCTTCACAAAGAAGACGGGTTTTCAACATGTGATGCATTATCTCGATGACTTTCTGTTCCTGGGGGCAGCCGGGGATCCAGAATGTGGACAGGCTTTAAATGAATTTTGTGTCTTAATGAACCATTTTGGTGTGCCATTGGCGCCAGGTAAGACTGTGGGTCCCTCGACTTCCCTCGAGTTTCTGGGGATCGAGCTCGACTCGGTAGAAGGTTGTTTTCGATTACCAAGAGGAAAAGTGTTAAAATTCAGGGCATCCCTTGAAACATGTATTAGTGAGACTAAGGTAAGACTGCATCAATTGCAACAAATGGTGGGCCAGTTGAATTTTGCCCTGAGAGTAATGCCGATGGCCCGCCCCTTTTCCCGCTCGATTGCACAAGCCATGGTCAGCCTGAAGGAGGGTCATCACCGCACGAGGCTCTCGGCAGAGGTTCGCCAGGACATGCGCATTTGGTTGGCATTTCTGGCGGATTTCAATGGTCGAATTGTCTGGAACAAACCGGCGGTGTCCTCCGAGGAGCTGGGGCTGTGGACAGATTCGGCGGGGAGTATTGGTTTTGGTGCCATATTCGGCACACAATGGTCGGCTCAAAAATGGCCGTCATGGTGGCACGAGTGCGGGCTGACGAGTAACATTGCTTTTCTCGAACTTTTCCCTATTTTGGTGGCCCTGAAAACTTGGCCCGAGGGGTTCCGGGATCACTCTGTGGTGTTCTGGTCTGATAACATGACCGGGGTTGAGTGTATCAATAGTCAGGCAGCACGATGCAAATGGATTCTGAGACTGCTCAAAGAAATTGTGTTATTATGTATGCAATTGAATGTGCTATTTAGGGCAAGACATGTACCGGGGGTAATGAACCAAGCGGCTGATGCGCTTTCTCGTTTCCGTATGCAGGCCTTCTGGGGTTTTCTGCCCACAGCGGACCCGGTGGCGGCACCCTTTCCCGAAGCTCTCTGGTCTCTCGGTGCCCCGAACTACAAAACCTTGTGGGAGAGAGTTTAGCACCCAGGACAAGGAAGGCATATGAAGGGGTGTTCCGTTCCTATTGGGCCTTTTTGGGGGCTGCTAGGGGGGAGCTTTGGGGCCAGGAAGAGTTGGTAGTAAAATTCCTGCTGTCTTTACATCAGGCAGGCAAATCAGTGGCTACGGCCCAGAGGCATCGGGCCGCCATTTCCTTTATGGCAAGGGCTCATGGGATCCAGGACCCGACAGCGTCTTTCGTTGTGCAGAAAGCGCTACGTGGGTGGCAACGCCTTGAGGGTCGCAGAGTAGATGAGAGGCACCCGATAGGTATCGATAGGCTGACCCTGTTATTGTCCGTGCTCCCGGCAACGTGTTCATCCCAGTACGAAGCAGTGTTATTCCGAGCTGCATTTGCACTAGCATTCCATGGGGCTATGCGGGTAAGCGAATTAGTGGCGAAGAACAAGCAGGATACGATGGGGGGACTGTGCCGGGAGCACATTCAGGTCAGGGGGGAGACGATGACGGTCTCGTTTGTTAGGTCCAAATCCGATCAGGGTGCAATTGGGGACTGCATAATCATTCAGAGGATCCCCGGGTCTTCCATGTGCCCTGTGGTGTGCGTAGAGGAATATTTAGCACAGAGGGTGGCAGCATGGGGGGGACCTTGTTGAGACACGCTGACGCCACCCCACTGACGAGGTTTCAGTTCCAGCAGGTGCTTGCGATGTCGATTTCGGCCGCGGGCTTGAACCCCGGCGAGTTCGGGACCCATTCCTTTCGGATAGGGGCTGCTACCGAGGCTACAGCCAGGGGTCTGAGTGTAGAGGAAGTAAAACGTGTGGGGCGTTGGTCCTCGAACTGTTATAAAAGGTATGTGCGGTTGCACATGTTGTGAAGCTGTAATGATGTACTCACGCTTCTTGTTTTTGTTTGGTTTCAGTTGCGCAAGCCTACGAGGCGGGGCGGACTGTGCAGTCGACCCGACACCTGGGGACCAGCGGTCAGACATCACCGGCTGCAAAAAGGAGGTGTGGGTCGTGGGCCACTCATACGTGAGGCGTGCCGCGGACGTATTCAAAGCAGGTGACATGATTCACGTGGCGGGGGAATACGGGTACAGGGTGTCCTTCTACGGAAAGGGCGGGCTCTGTATTGACCAGTTTCAATCCTTTTTCGAGGGTTTGTTAGGGCGGACAAGGTCACCGCCGTCTATAATCATAGTCCATCTTGGGGGCAACGATTTGGTGGCCACTGGTAGACGACTTCTTCTTGAGGCAATGCTTTCCACAGTAAGTTGGTTGGCAAGAAGAGTTCCAGGGTGCACAATTGCATGGTCCCATATGATCCCACGGAAAGTGTGGCGGGGGGCTATTTCGGTTTCTGCTCTGAATCATTCAGTAAGGAAAATAAATAACAAAGTGAGTAGATTGTTTCGTTCAAGTACACTGCATTCTGTTTCGCATGGTTGTATCAAAGGGGACAGTATGTATTTGGGGGATGGGGTTCATTTGTCCCGGGTGGGGAATGAGTTACTCATAGGAGACCTCATAGCTTGGTTAAAGGGTTTAAAACATGACCTTTAGGCAGGAGTGGTTGTGGGGGGTCCGGATAGCCGGTCAACTATCCGGCCTGTGGCGGTAAGGTCATGATCGGTGAGCAGTAATTGGAAGATCCCTATGGGGGGGCGTCACCCATTACGGATGGGAGCGCTCGGGGGAGGTGGCCATTGGCCCCTCAACGGGGAGGCGGTCCCGTCTAAGGATAGGCCGCCGGAAGGAAAGGAAAGGTGGTCAAGGCCCCTTCCTGGATAGGAGGGGCTACGGGCCCTCCTGGGGAATTTCCCGGGGCCAGGACATCTGCGACGGCAGATGGGTAAGTTGTGTGGGGTTCGGGAGGGGGTTTACGCTACCTTTTAGACACCTCACACGAGTCCTCGGACGACCGTTAAATGGCGTCGAGTTCATTGGGGCCCCCGTCAAGTCCAAGGGAAATTGGTAGATGCACTTGAGGTACGCCTCTGTGCGGTCGCTCCCCTCACAAGTGAGGGTGGTATTTCTGGTTTAGGGATCTGACACCAGTTACGACCTTGCCGTTGGCCCTTAACGTTAGGATGTACAATTTCAAGTCAAATGTTTTGTAGGATGTTAGTTCGGCTAGGAGAACCTTTGTATTAGAGATCTGTTAAGGTTAGCCAAACATCGTAATGTGGAAATGAAATTGTACATAATATGAAACTGTTATTTTAATGTTTTGATTTTGTTTCATATTTTAATAAATACGGCCGGGAGGGTCACTCCCTCCCGCCTTCCAAAAGTTCAGAACCGTTTCCGGTTTCCCATCCTTGGGGTTTGTGTTGAGAGGGGGTGGCGGGTATCTCAGCCATATGGAAAGGGGCGACCATTCGGTCCCCCCGAACGTATGGTGGAGTACCACGATCCCCCCGGGAAGCCATCTTGGGCGGGAGGCGAGTCTCGGCTGGTATGCCCGAAGCGGCGTAGCCGGGGCGCGCCTTTTTCCCGCCCTGGAGTGGGTTGTCTTAGACACTGACGCGGCCGGCCACGCCCTCGGAGGCAGGCGGGGGCAGGTTTACGCCCGCGCCCTGAAGACGGATAAAAGGAGCAACAAGCCGAGAAAGCATCCTCTTGTTCCTGTGCTCTGAAGCTGCACCTCCCCGCTGCACGTGAGCTCGAGACGGAACGAAGAGCCAATTTTGACCCACCCACCAGCCCCGGAGGACAGCTAGTTGTTTTGAATAAAGTTTTGATGTGGTAACTCTATTTCTTGCAGGTTGTGATGATTGTCGTGATATTTTTTGAATATGCAATAAAGAATGGTCATTTTCAGTATGTTTTACAAATAAAGTAATTTTGCACTAGTATTGATCAGTAATCATGCTGGTAATAAGTTATGATTGTTTTGTAATTTAGTAAGTTAGGTAGAATTGTCGTATTTATTTTGGTCGGGCGGTAAGGTCATGATCGGTGAGCAGTAATTGGAAGATCCCTATGGGGGGGCGTCACCCATTACGGATGGGAGCGCTCGGGGGAGGTGGCCATTGGCCCCTCAACGGGGAGGCGGTCCCGTCTAAGGATAGGCCGCCGGAAGGAAAGGAAAGGTGGTCAAGGCCCCTTCCTGGATAGGAGGGGCTACGGGCCCTCCTGGGGAATTTCCCGGGGCCAGGACATCTGCGACGGCAGATGGGTAAGTTGTGTGGGGTTCGGGAGGGGGTTTACGCTACCTTTTAGACACCTCACACGAGTCCTCGGACGACCGTTAAATGGCGTCGAGTTCATTGGGGCCCCCGTCAAGTCCAAGGGAAATTGGTAGATGCACTTGAGGTACGCCTCTGTGCGGTCGCTCCCCTCACAAGTGAGGGTGGTATTTCTGGTTTAGGGATCTGACACCGGTTACGACCTTGCCGTTGGCCCTTAACGTTAGGATGTACAATTTCAAGTCAAATGTTTTGTAGGATGTTAGTTCGGCTAGGAGAACCTTTGTATTAGAGATCTGTTAAGGTTAGCCAAACATCGTAATGTGGAAATGAAATTGTACATAATATGAAACTGTTATTTTAATGTTTTGATTTTGTTTCATATTTTAATAAATACGGCCGGGAGGGTCATTCCCTCCCGCCTTCCAAAAGTTCAGAACCGTTTCCGGTTTCCCATCCTTGGGGTTTGTGTTGAGAGGGGGTGGCGGGTATCTCAGCCATATGCTTCCCCACACCAATTTCATACGCTACCAGAGCATGAGCAAATTAGGAGAATGGAATATTTAAACAATTCCTTCATTCAATTGTTACACCAGCATCAATGGGTTATCAAAACCACCGATTGCTGGGTATGTGGACTTTAACCCCATAATACGGATAGAGGAATGCCATATTTAGTTCTACCCTTCTCCCTAAAAGGATCTACTTGGGCTTACACCTCTATGTTTGCCAATGCCTATGAGAACGAACATCAACATCCTGTTAGGGATGGAATTGACGTTAGTCATGATGCACTAATAAAAGGAATAGTGGCTATGTCAAAACATTATAAGAAATTTAATGAATTCCCCACTGACGAACGACAAGCATACATTGACTGGAATGTGACACATTTCGTCACTAGTCTTACAGACAGAGCCAAAAGGAAAAGATCCCCACCTATATATACTGTACCCCACCAAGGTCACTTGTGTCTCCAAGGAAATGGTCAAAGTTCTAAGGCCCAGTTGGGAAAGAGCACTTGTAACTTCACATATACCTATGCATCCCAAACGTCTCCACCACTGGTAGCGTCTCAAGGGACATATTTTGTTTGCATGACGGAGCCTATACATGGCTACCAGCCGATTTCTCAGGAAGTTGGTATTTAGCTTTTCTCCTCCCTCCAACATATACAGCTCCTTCGGGACATCACAAGACAAGGTACGGTAGAGGGGTTATTGCTTTGGAAGACACAGCAGGACAAGAAGGAGGTGATTTCCTTAAGGGATTCCTCCCATTTTGGGGCCCTATGGCCAATAGTAGAAATATCAGGCATCTCATTCATGTTGTTGAGGCAACAATAAATGAAACTGTCGGAGCACTGGGTAATATCACTGCTGAGCTTCAGGCAGACCGCCTTATGACACTGTCCACATGTGGATGGAAGGTATTGACTTTTGTTGGAGTAGTTTTGGCCATCATCTTTTTGTGTTGCCTCTGTTTGCAATATGGCCCCGCAATCTGTGGTCTTTGTGCCACTATGTGTGTCCCAAGACCCATGTCACAGAAAACAGAGAACATGAAGATGATGTTGCAGCAACAACTTGACGACCTCTTGACCATCAACATTGATTCAGATTAGCATGAGTCTTTGTGCATTGCCTGCGTAATGGCAAAAGGAGGGTCTGAGGTTCTTTAATTTCGACTCTATCTTACATTCGCCGCCATTTTGTGTTGCCTTTACACAGGTTGCTCGATGAAGGAAGTGTCTCTGCCCTTTGGCCTGCGAAAACCCCCTCCGTCCTTGTTTTGAAACCAATCTCAGACAACCAGCCGGCCTAACTAATCCTTGTCTGGACTACCTAATCCCCGTATCAACTATCTGTTAGCCTTTAGTATTTTTGTCTTGCCCTATCTTATCTTTTGGCCTTCACTATTCTCTCCCTGTGTTTTCCCATTTCACAACCTTTCTTTTGAAGCATACAGACATGTCCTGTCATTGCAACACTGAACCATGGGTACCAGTATTGATTAACGTTGGGGGCTGGATAACACACAACATGCAAGCAGAGAGCATTCTGGTTGCACAACACCTTGTTTTCAAACTCTTCTGATTGGCTAAAACTTTGTGCATTGGGTGTATGTTTGTACAGATGTATTTTGGCTATAAAAGCTTGTGAGCTACGGAGTAAAGTGGCAGTCTCCTGAGAACTTACTTGATGTACTTCTAGGACAACTGTGCTTAGCTGCAGCTAATAAACTTGGTCTTTCTACGCCAACAGAGTATTCTGTGTCTCTGTGCAACAAGGCAGGTGAACTCGAAGATTTCAGGCGTGCCCTGCGCCGCCAGGCCCAAAGGCCCGGTTCTTCAATGTGCGCAATCTAATTGCAAGTTTCCTGTGGAGATTATTCCGGCCCTGAGTTCAAGGCAGATTCCTATGGGTAAGTATACAGGCGCATAACCCACCAGAAAGGCCCGGCCCCTGGGACTTGTTTAAATAGGTGTCTGGGGTAGTGCGGCCCGCACAGCTGCTCGACAACTGCAAATCTGATCCCGGGTCGGGGGAAGATGATAGCCACAAGGGCAGAGCTATGTGAGAGGATATTGTAAGGGCTATGCATAGAGGTCTGTAGGAAGGTGTGTTGAGTTCAGGCATGCTGTTCGAGATGCTCAGCCAGGCTGTGTGAGTAGTTCAGAAAATCTAACAAAATATGTCCATGCGCAGAGCTTATTGAGTCCATTTGAGTGGGATAACAGCGTTGTGGTACCAGATCGGGGTGTTGGCCAACAGGGCCATGCCGGGAGCTAGGAGGGAATGTTAGATGTTCAGTAGAACTGTGCCCTGAGCTTAGTAAAGTAGTTTGAGGATTTTAGTAGGTGCTGTAGCAAGCTGGGCAAGGTGGTCGGGGGATCCTAATAGATGTGTTTGAAGCTCAGTGGAGCAAAAAGAGTACCACCGCAGTTCCATGCGAGTATTGCCATCAGCAGTAATTGTAATAGAGAAAACCTAGTACAATGGCATTAGAGCTTTTTACAATGGGAGGATCACGTCTGTTCCATGCAAGTATTGCTACCAGCAGTATTTTTAATAGCACAATTGCATTAGAACACTTTAAAGTCAGGCTACTTTACACATAGGCACAGGGAGATTAAGTGATTTACAGGGATCACAGAATGTTGAGCCAATTGCAGTCGCTAACTCTGTATATTCAGCAGCAACAGCCCTGGCTACCTCGTCACATGGTGCTTCTAAGCACCTGAGAAATTGCTTCTGCATTTCTCTTAAGCTCATGCAGAGCTCCTTACATAACCCTACTGAGCACCTTCTGTGGATCTGTTCCTCTCTCATCATACCCAGCTGAGCTCCTCATGTGCCCCCGTTGACCTTCACCCATGGCCCTGCCAAGCAACATACATCCCTGCTGTGTGTATATTGTTAGATAGCGCCTCAATCTAATATCTGGCTCCTCGCGCAGCTCTGCTGTGCGCCTTGATCTGTCCCTTTCTACAACTCTGATGTGCTTCCACAAGAGACGAAGAGTGACAGACACCTCACTATTGGTGTACTTACACACATACATAGGTCTCCTTTGGGATAAGGTGGTTGTGTGCGAAGAGATGGACAGGAAACATGGATTTATATTTGTCCAATCTTCTTGTCCCAATTGCGGTCGCTAACTCCGTATATTCAGCAGCAACAGCCGTCCAAAAAATGCTGACAAACCTTTCTCGGCCAAAGTTAAAATATCTGGATATTGCGAATGAAATACTTTGGGAAGTGTTCAATGCTTCAGCATCTGTTTTCACTGATTTATATTTGTTCCATCTTCTTGTCCCAATTGCGGTCACTAACTCTGTATATTCAGCAGCAATAAGCATCCAGAAAATGCTGACAATCTGCCTGCTGCTCTGGGCCATCTGCCCCTCTGGCCAAGCCAGGGTGGGGGAGGGGAGAGAAAATGGAGAGCCAGCCAGAAGGATTGGAGGAGCTGCTGCTGCCTCTCCCATCTGCTCCCTGGGCAGCCTTCCGGATAGACAGAGATTGGGGCGGCCACACCAGGGACAATTAACCGATGCACTGGCCTGTTTATATAACCTGCTCAGACCAGTTCATAAACACTGCTCTCTGACTGAGCCACAGGGAAACTGTACGCTGTTCATGCGTCCTCACCCTGTCTAGTTCTAAGAATCCCCCTTTGAAAAGATATAGAAGACGAGGCAAGACAGTGAGCATAAAGTGATGCCCAGGATCACACAATGTAGTCTCGTGGAGGAGCGGGGATTTGCACCCTGTGCTTTGAATGTATACCTACATTTGGTATTTCTATACTGCTTACTACCCCTGACGAGGAGGTAAGGTTGGCTAATATCGCTAGGTATTTGAACACAAAGCACAGGCCGCACAGGAGGGACAGGTGTGCGACATTTAATGTGGTACCTGAAGAGAGCTCGGTCCGAAGCAGGTGTGCCCGGCAGGCAACCCTAGCTCCGGGTTCAGTTTCCTTGACTTCGCCCTAGCACCTAGTGATGAAAAGCCCCTGCAGGCTCTTCTCTCACTGCAACACGCATTCTGCGAAGGCAGAGGGCAGCTCGGGTTACAAGCTGCCTTTGAAGAACTTCACACCAGGCAGCTAAAATATGTGCGGATTACGTTCGTGGGTGCTTATTTAATGGCAGCGCTGGGAGGGGGCCTGGAATGCCATGCCAGCATTCCGACTAACGAGCAGATGGTCCTGTTTAAGACGTGCGGAAGCACAAGATGAGCGGCGGGGAGTGGCTGAGGAGAGCAAAGGAATGGTGGGAGGGAATTCAGATCCTGCTTAAAAATAAACAAGTTGGGTGAACAAGTTTAAAATAAAAAATAAAAACACGAGTGCTCAGGTTTTAACTACCACTAATGACGGAGTGAGGAAGCAGCAATCTACAGTAACAGTCCAGATAAGAACAGCACTGTTAACAAGGGCACTGTTGGAGCAAGTCTGGGAAACACGTTTAAAACAAGTAGTCCCTAAACAAAATGAACAAAGCCAGACAGTGCAATAAAAGAGTAGTTGGTCGGCGCTGCTTCCAATAAAAACGGAAGTGATGCATCGGATCAACAGCCAACAGAAACAAAGATAACAGCAAAGACAGACTTAAACAAATTGCAAGGGGCAGGAGAAATTCCACAGAGTTTGAGCCGACAAACAAATTACTTTATATCTCGCTGAGGCAGCGCCTGCAGCGCATGCGCTTTCAAGGCAAGACCTAAAAAAATAACTTTCGCAAGCACATCAAGAGATGGATGTAGCAAAAGAAGAGCAAGTTTATCAAGGACATTCTGTCACATGATCTTCTTCCAACAAACGCATTATTGATGGAGATGCTGCAAACAACCAGTAAAGCATAGCCTCGAACAAGAGCTGAAAGTAAAACTTTCACCTGAAAAATTTCTATTTGAAAAGGTGTCCTCATTGAAAACTGCTGTTGTTTTGGATTATATGTCACAATTGCGAATGGTCAAGATTTCCTCCATGCAAAACTTCAGAGAGGTCGTTCAGACTGTTCTACAGTTATCAAAGTCAGTGTGCACCTTGCAAAAACTGCAATTGTCTTTGACAAGAATCACACCAATGCCTACAAGTGGAACAATTGACCTTGCCTGCATCATGCATTTGACACCTATACCTGGGCAACGTAATAAATTCTGGTCATCAACATTGAGCAAGATGAACTTGGAGATGTTTACATGCCAAAATATTGCCGATGTTTTAGAGAACACTGAATTTCCAATTATTGCAAGTGGAATGATTGTCAGGTACAGGCCATATTGTTAAAGAACTTGGAAGCAAATTGGATGAGCTGACCTTCGGGTTGTGCCACAGGTTGAATGGGTTGTTTCAAATGGTTGCAATCAAGTCATTGTACTGTTAAATGACGCAGATGTTATTATTGTGCTACTTAGTTTTATTGCAATGTTCCTAAGTACAGGTTTATCAGAGTTATTGAGATTATAGAGTAGTCGGGAAAAGACACGTAATCCCGCTTCATATTCTGTACAAGAAACTTGATGCACAGATGCCCAGTGTTCTTATAAAGGCACACATTCTTATCGGTGAGTACACTTTGAGCAAAATTGGAACAAAGCTTGGACCTTTAACTGCTGAACCTGTGAAGTTTCTAAAATGATTCGCTGAGGCAGAAGAAGAATGTGACTTTAAAGATGTAGTAAAAAAATCCTTGTGTATATGTGGAAAAGAAGTTCTGTCTGTCACACATTTGACTATCTTCGGTACAGTGAGTTAAAAAGATCAGTCCCGCTAAGTGACCTTCCACCAAAGACATAATCTGTGCATGGACACATTAAAAGAGCGTTCTGCTTGATGACAATATGTGTAAATGTTTTAGATAATGAATATGTAGAGAAAGATTCATGTGAATTTGGTTTGGAAGATATTAATGGGGTGCTAAAACCTACAACATTTCTAAAACCTCTACCCACAGAACTTATACGTACATGTACTTGCAAAACCCAAACCACAAAAAGATGTCCCTGTCCATATCCTCCTATCACTCAAATGTTCAACATTCTGAAAATGCACCACAAGTTATTGCAGAGACAAATAAATAAAGTGCACCATGGAAATGTATCTAAAACAGGAGTTATCAACATTGTGTTTCATATTCAGATCATAAACATTGTTTGGTGTATACATAAAAGGATTCAAAAACATTATTATTTGTTTCATTTCTATATGTCTCTTCTTCCTCTATTATAGCGCCATTTTGGAAAATGGTGGAAGGATTGCTCTAAGGAGTTATTTTATGTCTCTATAAGACCACGCGACCCCCCAAAACCTATGTTTTGACACCAAAATGAAGTATATCGGTCTCATGGTTCCTGGAATATTACAGCACTACTGCAACACATCTGCCATTTTTAAAAATCTTGTGCAGAAAAATTTGCTCGCATCAGAAATATCTACCCAAGTTACATTACTTATATAATTACCTAAAAACATAAATCAAAAATGAAAATCTTTGGACAACAATTATTTTACGGCAGTATTTCAGGCGGCCGGGATTATATGGTCTGGATCTTGGGTTGGAGAGGTTGTCCATGGCCTCCATCAGCAAGATTGCCCAAGTACACCACTGAATGCTGCCCTATCTGACATTTGCTTGCCTTGATAGTCACACCGCCTGCTGCAGGGCCTGATGCACTTCTTTTAAGTGGACCAGGTGCTTCTACCAGGTGGAATTGGATACAACTATATCGCTACTGAAAGTTTCCAAACCAGACAAGACTCTGTTCATCAACCTTTGGAAGGTGGCAGGAGCATTCTTCAAACCAAAGGCATCACATTGAACTGAAAGTGGCCCTCTGGAGTGGAAAGTCCTGATGTCTTCTTTGCTCCTGGACTTAGAGCAATCTGCTAGTAACTTGAGGTTAGATCAAATGTACTCAGGTACTTTACAGCCCCCAACCTGTCCCTGAGCTCACCAGCTTTAGATATGGGGTGAGTCTTGGTGACTGCATTCAAGCCTCTCTAGTCTGCACAAAAACTCAATTCTTTCTTCCACCATGGGGGCTTGGTTTAAGCACTAGTACCACTGAACTGGCCCATGGACTGTCAGAAGGCTCAATTATCCCCAACTCTAGTATCTTGGCTACTTCAGCCTTAATGCAGGTTCTGACATGGAAGGCAACATGTATAGCTTATTTGTGACATTTGGGCTGTCATCAGTGTCAACATCATGGACACACCAAGTGGTGATCCCAGGGGTCGAGGAGAACAACCCAGAAAACGGCTCCAGCACTTGTGTGCAATCTTTGTGCTGCTGATCTGTCAACTTGGGAGAGAGTACAACTTCTTCCACTGACTCATCTTGAACATTGGTGTAGAATAGTTCTTGCTGAGGCTCACTCTCCTCCTCCCCTCCTTTATCTGTGACCATCAACATGGTCATGTGTGTCCTGTCTTGCTGAGGTTTCAGTCTGTTACCATGGAAGTATCCCGCTGGGGCTCCTTGTCCACCAAGTAGGTGACCTTACATTTTTCTCAAGAATACAATAGGGCCCAGTCCATTTGTCTTAGAAGGTCCTGGGAGCCACTGGCTCCAATACCCACACCAACTGTCCTGGATGGAACTCAGGCATAGTAGCCTTCTGGCCATACCAGAGCTTCATGAGCTCTTGGATGGCCTCCAGGTTTCTGTGGTGTATCTACTCATGTACTCAGCCATGCAAGACCACACCTAGCACATAGTCCAGCACATTCTGTTTCGGTTCCTCGAGAGGCTTCTAACATGCTTCTCTCACCAAACACAAAGGTCCTCTACTGTTGCATCTCTCTGTAAGAAAACAGTAGACATGAAAGGAGAACATCCCATCTTTCCCTGAACCTGTCATATAAGCCCATAATCAAACACTTCAGGGTCTTATTAAGTCTTTTCACCAGACCATTGGTCTGGAGATATCTTGTGTTGAACTTATAGGTAACACCACATTCATCCCACATCGCCTTTAGATAGGGGGACATAAAATTAGTCCCCTCAATCTGAGACCACACCCTTTGGAAAGCCCACTCTGGAAAAGACACCAAGCAGGGCTCTGGCCCTGTGGGAGCAGTGACGGTTCTGAGGGCTATTGCCTTTGGATATCTGGTGGCATGGTCCAATACCATCAAGAAATATCTATTCCTTGAGGCAGTTGGTGGGTCTAAGGGGCCAACAATGTAAATCCCCACCGGCTCAAAGGAAGTCTCAACCACTGATAGTAGTATTAAGGGAGCCTTTGGGTTGACCCCTGTATTGCCACTGGCTTGACAGGTGGCACAGGAGTTGCAGAACTCTGTCACTTTCGCAGACATGTTGGGCCAATAGAAATGGTTGGCCACCCTGTTCCAATTCTTGGTTTAATTCCCTCATGCCCGAAGGTGAGGAGGTACTCTCTATACTTCTGGGAACCACCACTCTCCTGGTTGCCCCTGAATTGGGGTCCATTGCATCAGTATAGAGGGCTCCATCCTCCCAGTAGACCCTGTGAAATCCACTGACATTATCCATCTCTTGCCTGGAGGTAGTCTGTCTCAGACCCTCAAGAGTGGGACAATCACTTTGCCCCTGGTACAGCTGCTCTTTGGTGGGTCCACTGGCTCTTCACCAAGTGTAACAGATCTTGCAGTGGTGGAGTCCCTACCTCAGAGGCCAGATCCTCCCCTCAGGGGTGGATTCTTCCTGGACCTCTTGCGCTGTTTGGACTGGCTGTCCCGACCCTGTGCCCTTTCTCTTGTTTCTGGAGGCTTAGCTCAATGTTCCAGAGAATCCAGCACTCCCCTTATGGGCTGTCAGACCAGCATCTGCATATGGACTTTCTTTACCACCCCTTAACAGTCAGAAACTTCAAGATCATTTCCCAGTAGACACTCTATTGGGAGGGCAGGAGATGCAAATAACTTCTTAGGGCCAGTCACACCTCCCCACTTCAAGCTCACCATTGCCATGTGATGGAACTTGGCTCTGCTGTCTGCATAGGTAACCGGGTAGAATACTAAGCATGGGCGTAAAATCCGTTCCGCTCGCGGAATATGCGGATTTTCGGTAAATTCGCAATCCACGAACTCTCGCAAATTTGCCGAAAATCCGTAAATTCGCACGCAGCGCATTTTTTTGCTTGGTGATACAATATTTCGGCGCGCGGCGTTCACTTACCGTCATTCAGCGTTTGCCGAGTTGTTTTTCTCGATATTTTGCAAGTGCTGCGCCATTTTGGATCTTGCTGCGGGACCCCGCGGGAGTTTGGCGACCACGATTACGTCATCGCGGCTTGCCACCTTGCACAGCGAGAGTTTGTCAATGCGAGTACGCCGTGATCACGTATCGCGGGAGTTCGCAATTGCGAACACGTAGATGCGGCGGGCAGCAACAATCTCGCACTCGCGAAATTACAAAATTAGGAATTCTGCACAAGAAATCCACCAGCAAGCAGCATAAACCTTCTGAAAATGATTGACATTTGCCTGCAATTTTGGGGGGGGGTGGGAGGAAGGAAGTGCCCCACAGTCTCCAACTTCCTGTTCCTGTCCAGCAGGCTCCTCCCAGTGCTTTCTTCATGTGCTGGTCACTTTCATTCAGATCTTGACCTGGAAGGATTACTTTTTGTGGCTGCTGCTGAATATTTGGATTTGAGGCCTTTTTGACTTTCTTTGGATAACTTTTGGATTAGAAATTTCACAAGTAAGTTTGTTTGGGGCATTACAGTTGCTGCCACTACAATTTTGGAATTTTTGATTTTTGGGCTGTTGTTGGGGCCTTTTGCCCAGGGGTAGTGAGTGCTGCATGGACTGAGTCTTTCTGTGGGGTCTCTTTAATGTAAACATCATGGAGGGCATGGATGGCATGGGATTGTGCTGATTTTTGTGTGTTTTTCAATTTTTTTGGCTGCTGTTGGGGCCTTTTGCCCAGGGCTAGTGAGCGGTGCATGGGCCTAGTCTTTCTGTTGGGTGTCTTGAATTTAAACATCATGGAGGGCATGGATGGCATGGGATTGTGGTGATTTTTGTGTGTTTTTTGATTTTTTGGGGTTTTGATGGGGACTGGCCATGTGGGTGGGGGCATTTTGAGTGCTGGTACAGGCAGGCCCTGGCCATGTGCTGGGGGGCAAGGGGCCATTTTGAATGCAGACAGTGTTCTCAGGCCTGCACCCATTTTGCCTAGCTTTCATCCATTATGCCCAGGGGTAGTGAGTGGTGTATGGGCCTAGTCTTTCTGTGGGGTGGTTTGAATTTAAACATCATTGAGGGCATAGATGGCATCGGGTTGTGCTGATTTTTGTGTTTTTCGATTTTTTTGGCTGCTGTTGGGGCCTTGTCCCCAGGGCTAGTGAGTGGTGCATGGGCCTAGTCTTTCTGTTGGGTGTCTTGAATCTAAACATCATTGGAGGCATGGATGGCATGGGATTGTGCTGATTTTTGTGTGTTTTTCGATTTCTTTGGCTGCTGGTGGGGCCTTTTGCCCAGGGGTAGTGAAAGGTGCATGGGCTGAGTCTTTCTGTGGGGTCTCTTTAATTTAAACATCATTGAGGGCATGGATGGCATGGGATTGTGCTGTTTTTTATGTGTTTTTTGACTTTTTGGGGTGTTGTTGGGACTGGCCATGTGGGTGGGGGCCATTTTGAGTGCTGGTACAGGCAGGCCCTGGCCATGTGCTGGGGGCAAGGGGCCATTTTTAAGCTAGGCAGTGTGCTCAGGCCTGCACCCAGTTTGCCTTGCTATTAACCATTATGCCCAGGGGTACTCAGTGGTGCATGGGCCTAGACTTTCTGTGGGGTGTCTTGAATTTAAACATCATTGAGGGTATGGATGGCATGGGATTGTGCTGATTTTTGTGTGTTTTTCGATTTTTTTGGCTGCTGTTGGGGCCTTTTGCCCAGGGCTAGTGAGTGGTGCATGGGCCTAGTCTTTCTGTTGGGTGTCTTGAATTTAAACATCATTGAGGGCATGTATGGCATGGGATTGTGCTGATTTTTGTGTGTTTTTTGATTTTTTTTGGCTGCTGGTGAGGCCTTTTGCCCAGGGGTAGTTAGTGGTGCATGTACTGAGTCTTTCTGTGGGGTCTTTTTAATATAAACATCATGGAGGGCATGGATGGCATGGGATTGTGGTGATTTTTGTGTGTTTTTCGATTTTTTGGGGTGTCGATGGGGACTGGCCATGTGGGTGGGGGCCATTTTGAGTGCTGGTACAGGCAGGCCCTGGCCATGTGCTGGGGGGCAAGGGGCCATTTTGAATGCAGACAGTGTTCTCAGGCCTGCACCCATTTTGCCTAGCTTTCATCCATTATGCCCAGGGGTAGTGAGTGGTGCATGGGCCTTGTCTTTCTGTGGGGTCTTTTGAATTTAAACATCATTGAGGGCATAGATGGCATCGGGTTGTGCTGATTTTTGTGTTTTTCGATTTTTTTGGCTGCTGTTGGGGCCTTGTCCCAAGGGCTAGTGAGTGGTGCATGGGCCTAGTCTTTCTGTTGGGTGTCTTGAATCTAAACATCATTGGAGGCATGGATGGCATGGGATTGTGCTGATTTTTGTGTGTTTTTCGATTTCTTTGGCTGCTGGTGGGGCCTTTTGCCCAGGGGTACTGAAAGGTGCATGGGCTGAGTCTTTCTGTGGGGTCTCTTTAATGTAAACATCATTGAGGGCATGGATGGCATGGGATTGTGCTGTTTTTTATGTGTTTTTTGACTTTTTGGGGTGTTGTTGGGACTGGCCATGTGGGTGGGGGCCATTTTGAGTGCTGGTACAGGCAGGCCCTGGCCATGTGCTGGGGGCAAGGGGCCATTTTTAAGCTAGGCAGTGTGCTCAGGCCTGCACCCAGTTTGCCTTGCTATTAACCATTATGCCCAGGGGTACTCAGTGGTGCATGGGCCTAGACTTTCTGTGGGGTGTCTTGAATTTAAACATCATTGAGGGTATGGATGGCATGGGATTGTGCTGATTTTTGTGTGTTTTTCGATTTTTTTGGCTGCTGTTGGGGCTTTTTGCCCAGGGCTAGTGAGTGGTGCATGGGCCTAGTCTTTCTGTTGGGTGTCTTTAATTTAAACACCATTGAGGGCATGTATGGCATGGGATTGTGCTGATTTTTGTGTGTTTTTTGTTTTTGTTTGGCTGCTGGTGAGGCCTTTTGCCCAGGAGTAGTTAGTGGTGCATGTACTGAGTCTTTCTGTGGGGTCTTTTTAATATAAACATCATGGAGGGCATGGATGGCATGGGATTGTGCTGTTTTTTATGTGTTTTTCGACTTTCTGGGGTGTCGATGGGGACTGGCCATGTGGGTGGGGGCCATTTTGAGTGCTGGTACAGGCAGGCCCTGGCCATGTGCTGGGGGGCAAGGGGCCATTTTGAATGCAGGCAGTGTTCTCAGGCCTGCACCCATTTTGCCTAGCTTTCATCCATTATGCCCAGGGGTAGTGAGTGGTGCATGGACCTAGTCTTTCTGTGGGGTGTCTTGAATTAAAACATCATTGAGGGCATGGATGGCATGGGATTGTGCTGATTTTTGTGTGTTTTTAGGTTTTTAGGCTGCTGTTGGGGCCTTTTGCCCAGGGCTAGTGAGTGGTGCATGGGCCTAGTCTTTCTGTTGGGTGTCTTGAATTTAAACATCATTGAGTGCATGGATGGCATGGGATTGTGCTAATTTGTGTGTGTTTTTTGATTTCTTTGGCTGCTGGTGGGGCCTTTTGCCCAGGGGTAGTGAGTGGTGCATGGACTAAGTCTTTCTGTGGAGTCTCTTTAATGTAAACATCATTGAGGGCATGGATGGCATGGGATTGTGCTGTTTTTTATGTGTTTTTCGACTTTTTGGGGTGTTGTTGGGACAGGCCATGTGGGTGGGGGCCATTTTGAGTGCTGGTACAGGCAGGCCCTGGCCATGTGCTGGGGGGCAAGGGGCCATTTTTAAGCTAGGCAGTGTGCTCAGGACTGCACCCAGTTTGTCTTGCTTTTAACCATTATGCCCAGGGGTACTCAGTGGTGCATGGGCCTAGACTTTCTGTGGGGTGTCTTGAATTTAAACATCATTGAGGACATGGATGGCATGGGATTGTGCTGATTTTTATGTGTTTTTTTACTTTTTGGGGTGTATAACTGATGGTTCTCGGTCTTCCTTTACTTTTAGGTGCACAAGAGAACCACCTATGCCAGGAAGAAGTCCTGCAGCGGTGTGTGTGCAGCATAACGTCATGCAGCGTCACGTCTGGCCACAGACAAGACAACTCTGCAACTCGTGCAACTGCGGCCTGCAGTTCTGACCTCTGAAGAAGATGGCCCCCAAAAAAGTTCCCCGTAGCTCCTTTAGCAAGAAAGTTGCCAGTAAGGAGCAGAAGAAGCAAGTTACCAAGGAGACTGGAGTGCCGCCCGCCACATTTTTTGGGAATAAAAAAAAAAGTACGCCTGCAGCAGCAGCTGGATCTGCTGAGGACCAAGTTGGGAGCAGCACCCCCGCTCCATTGGGCTCAGTGCCACCACCACCACGCCAACTTAAGTCCAAGCCCTTGAGTGCTGCAGAGGCACTTAGTCTAGTTGTTCAATCACCATCGACCAGTGATGTTGGCTCATCGCAAGAAAGTAGCAGCAGTGTCCCTCAATCAACACAGGTTGTTGTAACTCATCTGACGAGTGTTCAACAACCACAGCCGCAACAACAACCACATGTGCAAGTATAAGCCCAAGTACATGTGGAAGGAGAGGCATCCCAAGGAGATGGGCAAGCAGAGGTGCATGGAGGGGCACAAGTGCCCACAATAGTTGTTCCTCCCGAAGTAGGGGCACATCAGGAAATCTACATTCAAGCTGAGGTATCATTTGAGGAAGCCACTCCTCCTGATCATTCATTGTCTTCCACATCCCTAGCAAGGAAAAGATCAAGGATGGTGTCTACATCTTCTTCAAGCCCACCTCCTTCTGATGATATGGATCAAACTTGGGAACCACCACTGCCGTCTGAGAGTGAGGCACACCATGATCTGACAAAGGTAGCTAAGCGTAAAAGGAAGGTCCCCGAAACTCTCATACTTATGGAGTGTGGTGCTGAAGAAGAAGTGGCGTATACTACTCCTGCTGATGAAGACTCTCACGACGATGACGCAATCATCATACACGCCACTCCAGCCTCAGCGGGCATGCAGCAAACAGACATTTTGACCCTAGCCCGAAAATCTGCTGAGCGTGATGTTGTCAACGAGGAGGCAATGGGAACACCATCATTGGAGTTAACTAGTACACCACCACCTACCGCTTCCATATTTCTTTCTCGCCAGAAGGGACTTCCATCCACCTCAACCTCAATTAGTGGTGGTGCAAGTGCACAACGTAGTAAAGTTCGGCAACACACATCCTCCACTTCATCTGGCATTAGCAGCATGACCACCAGTATCACCTCCTCCGCCCCCCCACAGACATTTTAAGTCCGCAGTTTGGGACTTCTTTAGTGTTTGCCCAAAAAGGGAAAATATGGACATTTGTAGCATTTGTAAGCTTGCAGTTAGTCGTGGTAAGCTTGGTACCCACTATGGTACCGGAGGCCAGAGAGGTCAACTTGAGAGACAGCACACTGTCCAATGGCATGCGCACCTAAAGGAGATCAAGTGAACCCGAATTGGAAGTCAACAAACTGTATACGTTGATGTTTCATCTGATGATGACGAGGAGGAAGAAGCGTCAAACACTTCACTTACACCCAGTACCCCTGTCAGCAGCACACCCCCTGTGAGCCACACTAAGAGTGTGGGAGAGAGTGAGACACCAATGCGAAAATGTTCATCATCACCGAGCGTAAGTGGGTCGAAGAAGTCATCATCATCATCCCGTAAAATCATGGTCCAGCCCACCATTAGAAGCATGTTGTTTTCAGAAGCGCCATTTGAACGCAACCACCCACTGACGCGTCTGTATAACACTAAGCTGGCTAAAATGCTAGCTCTGGACCTTCTCCCTTTTTCTTTTGAGGAAGGGGTTGGTTTTCTTGAATTAGTGGCAACGCTCAGCTCTAAATGGAAGGTTCCTAGCTGGTTCTATTTTGCCGGAGTTGCGGTTCCAGCACTACATGCAGATGTGCTGGAGGTGATTGGGGCAGCTTTGCAGAAGAGTGCTGTTCATACTATACATCTGACAACAGACATGTGGACCAGTGGCACAGGCACTGATTACATGTGCATCACTGCACACTGGGTCTCTTTTTCAGGAGTTACAGCAAAGCTAAGGGCAGGTGTTGACCCGGACAACGTTTTTAAAGCTGCTCGGAAACATGCAACACTAGCCGTGTTTGGCATGGAGACAAGTCATACAGGAGAAAACATTTTGAAGGAGTTTAACACAAAGGTCTTTCAATGGCTGTCCCCAAAAAAACACAGGATTGGTTATGTTTCCACGGATAATGGAACCAATGTAGTTAAGGCCATAGAGCTGGGTAAATATTTCAGAGTGCCGTGTTTGGCGCACTGTATAAACCTGGTTGTTAAAAAATTCTTGAGTGAAGAAATTCCAGTGTGCGAGTTACTGACCACCTGCCGAAGAATGTGCACACATTTCAGCCATTCTTTTAAGGCCCGGAAGCATCTGAGGGGCCTGCTACATGAACGTCGACTGCCAGTGAAAGCCCTCATCCAGGAGGTGGCAACACGTTGGAACTCAACCTTCTACATGCTTGAGCGTCTGTATGAGCAGTTTACGGTAGTCGATCAGTATTTCTTTACACTGGGTACAGCTATGAAGGACCTGAGGCTAGATGCGGAGCAATGGCAGCTAGTTAAAAGCCTGACAGGCATGCTTCGTCCTTTTGAGGTCTTCACGCGTGCAGTCAGCAGGGAGGACTGTAATTTGGGAAAAGCTATCCCATTGTTGCGCATGCTGGAGCACCAACTGAAGGCGGTGTCTTCTATGTTTCAAAAAGATGAACGAAAGCAAGAAGCTTTTGTTTTGGTGGAGAAATTATTACAGCGCCTACTTGGCGATGAACGTCTTCAAATGATCCACTCAGAACAGCATTACATTTGTGCTACTATTCTGGATCCACGCTACAAATAGGCACTGGCAGGCAGAGCATTCTTTGCTTTTGGTGACGCAGAAGTTTTAATGTACAAACATTGGCTAGCTGTGTCAGCCATGAGGTTTGAAAGACAACGGCAGGAAATTGAAGGAAAAAGCAGTACATCAGCATCAGCAGGCCATCCCCAGTCAAAAGAATCCACTTCTGCACCTGTGGCAGAAGTGACCTCTCAGCCATTAAAGACACCAGCAACCGGATCATCTGCACCAGACACAACAGTAACATTGTGTGAAGAAGAGCATTGGCTAACTCAACTTGGGTCTGCTTCTCAAAAGGTCCCAGCAAAAAGTAATCAAAGTGGAGGAACCGTGGAGAACCTCAAGTCGATGGTGCAGGACTATCTGAATGACTCAACAGAGGTCTATGTTCATGATGACCCATTGGCGTATTGGCATGGGAAAAAAGAATTGTGGCCAGAGATCTCCAACCTGGCTATAAACTACTTGTCTTGCCCACTCGCAAGCGTGTCTTCTGAACGTGTTTTCAGTGCTGCTGGTGGCATTGTAACTTGCAAACGGACCCGCCTCTCGCCCAAAAATGTGGAGAGGTTAACAATGATCAAGATGAATCAGCACCTCATACCACCAGATTACAAAGTACGAGAATACACGCCGGAAGAAGACGAGGAGGACACCAACTTAGATGAGGGAATTTCTTCTCTGTTAGGTGACCTACTCCCGCCTGAATTCGCAGAGTATGAGGACGAACTCTTCTTCCCTGACACCGAGCCCTGAAAATGAGCCAATGAATCAATAACTTTCTTTTTCGTCCTTATTCACTTTTATTCCTGTGTGTATGTCTTTCTTTGTTTTGCAAAGTAAATATAAATAAAAAATACAATCACCTAATCACAAAAACAAGCCCATCAGCAGAACTGTCTTCACTTATTTGCTTATTGATTTGAAGGTGCCGCAGTCTGCATTCCTCAGGTTCACAAGTTCACAAGAACATGCTCCTCTATCCTCCTCCTCCAGACTCCTTTTTCCCTCAAAGCAGAGGGCTGGATTACGCCCAATGAAGAAAGACTCTGCACTTGTGGGGGTGTTCTACTTCTTTACGGGTGAGTTGGCGCATCTTGGGGCATTGCTGGGAAGGTCTAATACCGGATAAAAGTGGTTTGGACAAAATCAGACTTGAAAAAGATTTTGCCTTTTTGCTCACTATCATGTTTTCGGGGGCCTGTTTGGGGGGCTTCCTGGTAATTGTGGGTGGGTTTCGGGGTCTGGGAGCACTGCTGGCACAGTCTAATGTTGATTGCATTTGTTTTCTAGGACATCCATGGTGGAAAAGTGGAGTCATGACCTAGCTGCACAGCGCGTTTGGACAGAAGGCCGAAAAATATTGTAAGTATGAGATTTTCCATTTTTGCTTTTTGCCTGTTTGGGGGTGTTGTGCTTTTTTGTGGGTGGGTTGGCGGGTCTTAGGGCATCGCTGGGAAGGTCTAATACCGGATAAAAGTGGTTTGGACAAAATCAGACTTGACAAAGTTTTTGCCTTTTTGCTCACTATCATGTTTTCGGGGCCTGTTTGGGGGGCTTCCTGGTGTTTGTGGGTGGGTTTCGGGGTCGGGGAGCACTGATGGGTATGGATACTTTTGATTGCAAGAGGTTTGAAGCAAATCCATAGTGGCAGAGGGGAGTTAGGGCCTAGCTGCAGAGTGCGCACGGAGTGATTTTGGAAATTGGCTTGAAAATGACTAAGTGCCCATTTTTGAAGTTTTGCTTTTTGGCTGTTAGGGGGTCTTCTACTTGTTTTCGCCTGGGTTGACGGATCTGGGGCCATTGCTGGGAAGATCTAATACCAGATAAAACTGGTCTGGACAAAATCCATGAGGAAAAAGTTTTTTTCTTTTTCGGACATTTCGCTCAATTTAGCGTTTACGGGGGCCTGTTTGGGGGGCTTCCTGGTGTTTGTGGGTGGGTTTCGGGGTCTGGGAGCACTGCTGGGTATGGATACATTTGATTGCAAGAGGTTTGAAGCAAATCAATGTGGCAGAGGGGAGTTAGGGCCTGGCTGCAGAGTGCGCGCTGAGTGATTTTGGAAATTGCCCTGAAAATGACTAAGTGCCCATTTTTGAAGTTTTGCTTTTTGGCTGTTTGGGGGTCTTCTACTTGTTTTCGCCTGGGTTGACGGTTCTGGGGCCATTGCTGGGAAGCTCTAATACCGGATAAAAGTGGTTTGGACCAAATCGGAGGCTGACTTGCTTGTCTTTGAGGTGCTCTTTGGGGGGGTTCTGGGTGTTTGTGGGTGGGTTTTGGGGTCTGGGAGCACTGCTGGCACAGTATAATTTGGATTGCATTTGTTTTTCAGGAAATCCATGGTGGAAAACAGGAGTTATGGCCTAGCTGCACAGCGCATTTGGACAGAATTGAAAGAAGGCCAAAAAATATTGTAAGTATGAGATTTTCCATTTTTGCTTTTTGGCTGTTTGGGGGTGTTGTGCTTTTTTGCGGGTGGGTTGGTGGGTCTTGGGGCATTGCTGGGAAGGTCTAATACTGGATAAAAGTGGTTTGGACAAAATCCATGCTGAAAAGCCTTTTGGCATTATTTGTAACTTAGGGTTCGTTAGGGTTAGCACTAGCAGCAGTATTCCATGTGTTTGGGGGTGTTCTAGATTTTTGCAACTGGGTTCTGGGGTCTTAGAGCACTCGTGGGAATGTGTAATCTTGGTTGCAAGTGGTTTGAAGAAAATCCATGGTGGCATTTTTTGTAACTTAGGGTTTGTTAGGGTTAGCACTAGCAGCAGTATTCCATGTGTTTGGGGGTGTTCTAGATTTTTGCAACTGGGTCTTGGGTCTTACAGCACTCGTGGGAATGTGTAATCTTGGTTGCAAGGGGTTTGAAGAAAATCCATGGTGGGAAAGGGTGGTTTGGCCTAGTTAAAGAAATCGTTTGCCACTGTTTTTAACTTAGGGCTCGTTAGGGTTAGCAGTATTGTATTGCATGTATTTAGGCGGAGGTTATAGATTTTTACGACTGGGTGGGGCCTTGGAAAACTTGTTGTAATGTCTAATTTTGATTGCAAGTCGTTTGAACATAATCCATGGTGGGAAAGGGGGGTTTTGGGCATACTTTCTGAGTGTGTTTTGACACAATTTGAAATTAGGCCTCTGTGAGGTAGAAACAGTATTCTGCACGTTTATGGGAGGGTAATGTGGGGTGTTCTAGATTTTGGGGATTGTCATCTCTGAAAGTGACAATAATTTTTGCACTACACAGCGTGCCTTACATAGTTTTTTTCTCCGAGGTGTCTTTAACACTTACTGTTGTATTTTTGCAACTGGGTTCTGGGGTCTTAGAGCACTCGTGGGAATGTGTAATCTTGGTTGCAAGTGGTTTGAAGAAAATCCATGGTGGCATTTTTTGTAACTTAGGGTTTGTTAGGGTTAGCACTAGCAGCAGCATTCCATGTGTTTGGGGGTGTTCTAGATGTTTGCAACTGGGTCTGGGGTCTTACAGCACTCGTGGGAATGTGTAATCTTGGTTGCAAGGGGTTTGAAGAAATTCCATGGTGGGAAAGGGTGGTTTGGCCTAGTTAAATAAATCGTTTGCCACTATTCTTAACTTAGGGCTCGTTAGGGTTAGCAGTATTGTATTGCATGTGTTTAGGCGGAGGTTATAGTTTTTTACGACTGGGTGGGACCTTGAAAAACTTGTTGTAATGTCTAATTTTGATTGCAAGTCGTTTGAGCATAATACATGGTGGGAAAGGGGGGTTTTGGGCATACTTTCTGAGTGCGTTTTGACACAATTTGAAATTAGGCCTCTGTGAGGTAGAAGCAGTATTCTGCACGTTTTTGGGAGGGTAATGTGGGGTGTTCTAGATTTTGGGGATTGTCATCTCTGAAAGTGACAATAATTTTTGCACTACACAGCGTGCCTTACATAGCTTTTTTCTCCGAGGTGTCTTTAACACTTACTGTTGTATTTTTCCATCATCAATTACAGGCAGGCTTTTTCCCTGTGCCATCGATGTACTACTGAGGCTTACAATTAGCGATCCGCAAATCCACATCAGGCAGGCAGTGGACAGTGTGTCTGGTCACCAAGATTGATCGACGGAGCATCCGATGGAATGAAGGAGTACCGCAAATAAGAGGAATGGCTGGATGCATCGACTTCACAAATTCAACGGGACAACTACAAAAAACAGTAACAGTATCCAAAATTCTCCTTATCTTTTAAATGATATTGTTGTGAACTTGAACTTACTTTTACGAGTGTGACTCTGACTGTTCGTTTGTTTGATCTCTGCTTCAAATTCATCCCTCCCTCCAGCAATTAGATACATCTTTGCTATGTTTAACACTAATTTAATGTTCTAAGTGTTTATTCTGTCTGAGGGCAGAGAGGCAAGTGAAATTGCGCAATGACTGCATCCCTATACTGTCAACTTGTTTCTTCGTAGTTACTAGTACGTTGCAGTAAGTAGTAGTACTACTTTTCAGTAACCTAACCATCCATTTACTACTTATGGCATGCAATAGTGCACTTCCTTTATGTCCCTTTCAAGATTTATCAATATCTTCTAATCCAAAGATTTGTTTCTCTTCATTTGTTGTTTGACTGTCCATGCTGTGTTTTTTTCCTCTCTACCAAACTTTCCCAAAAACCCCCATTCCCAGCCAATTTTCAAACTCTAACCCTCTTCCCCCGGGCTGTGTGGTATTTCATTGAGGTGTGACTGACAACAACAATAAATTCCACACACTTGCTGGGGAGGATAAGGTCAAAGAAACCAGAAGTTCATGTGCGCCATCGTGGATTGATAAGAACATCCTCCTCCTACACGACGTTAACAAGCATCAATGAAATGATTAATGCTTACCTTACGTTGGCACTGCTTAGGCTAGGGCACTGTTCTGTACCGTACTATCTATTGTACTGTTTCTAATGCTACGCTCAGGCCACTCAATGTTTAATTTCCTCTTTTTTTCATATGGTGATACTCCCAGTGTGTACCACTACAGCTACCAGCACAACAATGATATTGCATCCGTCAATGCTTTAAGTCAACAACCAACCTTATTCACCAACCGTGATTCGCAAATCACAGGTAAGATAAGCATATTGGGGAGGTAGTAGAATAATGGGCTAGGACTAAGTTTGGAGGAGAGCAGAGACTAACCGTACTACTGGTAAAATACAGTAATAGGGCTACTGAATTGACCAACTCGGTTACTTGCATTTTGGTACATTTCAGGACAAGATGTTTCATTCATGCTGGTAAGTTTGAAAAACCAAACATCCAGTAACCACCGCCAACACCCACACAAAATAATATGAACGCGTATACTGTGTTTTTGAATGAAAAATATAATTATCGAGAAATATAAATTATGGATGTTGTTGTCGTCACAAAAATAGAATTACCCCAACTCACCCCCCTCCCTAACCAAACCAATGTCCAGAAATCAAAAAGTACCCTTTCCCAAAAACCCAATTCCCACCCCCCCCGCCCTCCAACAGTCTTTAAACAAGCATTAGGAATGCATTAGGGCTCCGGTTTGTTTTAAGTTAGAGATAATGGCATTGTAAATGGCAATGTGTTTTAGGCACTCTGCACTACCACTCTGCACTCTGCACTACCAATCTGCACTCTGCACTCTCAATCTGCACTCTGCACTCTCAATGTGCACTCTGCACTTTCAGTCTGCACTCTGCACTCTCAATCTGCACTCTGCACTACCACTCTGCACTCTGCACTACCAATCTTCACTCTGCACTACCACTCTGCACTCTGCACTACCACTCTGCACTACCACTCTGCACTCTGCACTACCAATCTGCACTCTGCACTACCAATCAGCACTCTGCACTACCAATCTGCACTCTGCACTACCAATCTGCACTCTGCACTCTCAATCTGCACTCTGCACTACCACTCTGCACAACCACTCTGCACTCTGCACTACCACTCTGCACTCTGCACTACCACTTTGCACTCTGCACTACCACTCTGCACTCTGCACTACCAATCTGCACTCTGCACTACCAATCTGCACTCTGCACTACCACTCTGCACTCTGCACTACCACTCTGCACTCTGCACTACCAATCTGCACTCTGCACTACCAATCTGCACTCTGCACTCTCAATCTGCACTCTGCACTACCACTCTGTGCTACCACTCTGCACTACCACTCTGCACTCTGCACTACAACTCTGCACTACCACTCTGCACTACCACTCTGCACTCTTCACTACCACTCTGCACTACCACTCTGCACTACTACTCTGCACTCTGCACTACCAATCTGCACTCTGCACTCCCACTCTGCACTACCACTCTGCACTACCAATCTGCACTCTGCACTCTCAATCTGCACTCTGCACTCCCACTCTGCACTACCACTCTGCACTACCACTCTGCACTCTGCACTACCACTCTGCACTACCACTCTGCACTACCACTGTGCACTATGCACTACCACTCTGCACTCTGCAATACTACTCTGCACTCTGCACTACCACTCTGCACTACCACTCTGCACTCTGCACTACCACTGCACTACTACTCTGCACTACCAATCTGCACTCTCAATCTGCACTCTGCACTACCACTCTGCACTACCACTCTGCACTACCACTCTGCACTCTGCACCACCACTCTGCACTCTGCACCACCACTCTGCACTCCGCACTACCAATCTGCACTCTGCACTCTGCACTACCACTCTGCACTCTGCACTACCACTCTGCACTCTGCACTACCACTCTGCACTACCACTCTGCACTACCAATCTGCACTCTACACTACCACTCTGCACTACCACTCTGCACTATGCACTACCACTCTGCACTCTGCACTACTACTCTGCACTCCGCACTACTACTCTGCACTACCACTCTGCACTCTGCACTACCACTCTGCACTCTGCACTACCACTCTGCACTACCACTCTGCACTCTGCACTACCACTCTGCACTCTGCACTACCACTCTGCACTCTGCACTACCACTCTGCACTCTGCACTACAACGCTGCACTACCACTCTGCACTACCAAACTGCACTCTGCACTACCACTCTGCACTACCACTCTGCACTACCACTCTTCACTACCACTCTGCACTACCACTCTGCACTCTGCACTACCACTCTGCACTCTGCACTACCACTCTGCACTACCAATCTGCACTCTGCCCTACCAAACTGCACTCTGCACTCTCAATCTGCACTCTGCACTACCACTCTGCACTACCACTCGCACTTTCACTCTGCACTACCACTCTGCACTCTGCACTACCACTCTGCACTCTACACTACCACTAGTACTCTCAATCTGCACTACCACTCTGCACTCTGCACTACCACTCTGCACTCTGCACTGCCACTCTGCACTCTGCACTACCACTCTGCACTACCAATCTGCACTCTGCACTCTCAATCTGCACTCTGCAGTACCACTCTGCACAACCACTCTGCACTACCACTCTGCACTACCACTCTGCACTACCACTCTGCACTCTGCACTACTACTCCACAGTCTGCACTAGCACCACTCTGCACTCTGCACTAGCACTCTGCACTCTGCACTACCACTCTGCACTCTGCACTGCCACTCTGCACTCTGCACTACCACTCTGCACTACCAATCTGCACTCTGCACTCTCAATCTGCACTCTGCAGTACCACTCTGCACAACCACTCTGCACTACCACTCTGCACTACCACTCTGCACTCTGCACTACTACTCCGCACTCTGCACTAGCACCACTCTGCACTCTGCACTAGCACTCTGCACTCTGCACTACCACTCTGCACTCTGCACTACCACTCTGCACTCTGTACTACCAATCTGCACTCTGCACTACCAATCTGCACTCTGCACTACCACTCTGCACTCTGCACTACCACTCTGCACTACCAATCTGCACTCTGCACTACCAATCTGCACTCTGCACTCTCAATCTGCACTCTGCACTACCACTCTGCGCTACCACTCTGCACTCTGCACTACCACTCTGCACTCTTCACTACCACTCTGCACTACCACTCTGCACTATCACTCTGCACTCTGCACTACCAATCTGCACTCTGCACTACCAATCTGCACTCTGCACTACCAATCTGCACTCTGCACTCTCAATCTGCACTCTGCACTACCACTCGCACTCTCAATCTGCACTCTGCACTCTCACTCTGCACTACCACTCTGCACTACCACTCTGCACTCTGCACTCTGCACTACCACTCTGCACTATCACTCTGCACTCTGCACTACCACTCTGCACTCTGCACTACCACTCTGCACTCTGCAGTACCACCCTGCACTCTGCACTACCACTCTGCACTCTGCACTACCACTCTGCACTACCACTCTGCACTACCACTCTGCACTACCACTCTGCACTACCACTCTGCACTACCACTATGCACTCTGCACTACCACTTTGCACTCTGCACTACCACTCTGCACTCTGCGCTACCACTCTGCACTACCACTCTGCACTCTGCACTACCACTCCGCACTACCACTCTGCACTACCAATCTGCACTCTGCACTACCACTCACACTCTCAATCTGCACTATGCACTCTGCACTCTCACTTAGCACTCTCACTCTGCACTACCACTCTGCACTCTGCACTACCACTCTGCACTCTGCACTACCACTCTGCACTACCACTCTGCACTCTGCACTCTGCACTACCACTCTGCACTATCACTCTGCACTCTGCACTACCACTCTGCACTCTGCACTACCACTCTGCACTCTGCACTACCACTCTGCACTCTGCACTACCAATCTGCACTACCACTCTGGACTCTGCACTACCACTCTGCACTCTGCACTACCACTCTGCACTCTGCAGTACCACCCTGCACTCTGCACTACCACTCTGCACTCTGCACTACCACTCTGCACTACCACTCTGCACTACCACTCTGCACTACCACTCTGCACTCTGCACTACCACTCTGCACTACCACTCTGCACTACCACTATGCACTCTGCACTACCACTTTGCACTCTGCACTACCACTCTGCACTCTGCGCTACCACTCTGCACTACCACTCTGCACTCTGCACTACCACTCCGCACTACCACTCTGCACTACCAATCTGCACTCTGCACTACCACTCACACTCTCAATCTGCACTATGCACTCTGCACTCTCACTTAGCACTCTCACTCTGCACTACCACTCTGCACTCTGCACTACCACTCTGCACTCTGCACTACCACTCTGCACTACCACTCTGCACTCTGCACTCTGCACTACCACTCTGCACTATCACTCTGCACTCTGCACTACCACTCTGCACTCTGCACTACCACTCTGCACTCTGCACTACCACTCTGCACTCTGCACTACCAATCTGCACTACCACTCTGGACTCTGCACTACCACTCTGCACTCTGCACTAGCACTCTGCACTACCACTCTGCACTCTGCACTACCACTCTGCACTCTGCACTACCACTCTGCACTCTGCACTACCACTCTGCACTCTGCAGTACCACGCTGCACTCTGCACTACCACTCTGCACTCTGCACTACCACTCTGCACTACCACTCTGCACTCTGCAGTACCACTCCGCACTACCACTCTGCACTACCAATCTGCACTCTGCACTACCACTCACACTCTCAATCTGCACTATGCACTCTGCACTCTCACTTAGCACTCTCACTCTGCACTACCACTCTGCACTCTGCACTACCACTCTGCACTCTGCACTACCACTCTGCATTCTGCACGCCCACTCTGCACTCTGCACTCTCAATCTGCACTACCACTCTGCACTACCACTCTGCACTACCACTCTGCACTCTGCACTTTCACACAAGTAGCCAACATGTTTCGTCGTCATATTCTCCACGGACTTCCTCATGGCTACAAACCGAAAACAAATGCCACATATCACAAATCCGGCTCATAATCATGTATAAAAAAACAATTTAATAATACTCATGTGAGAATAATAAATTCACTGCCCAATTACAAGAAAGGTGCAAGAATCAACATATTTAAATGAACTGTGCACCCCACATATTGCAGTGAAATCGGAGTGCATTTAGACAACATCATGCTACCAAGCCACCGTGTAACGTGAGGCACACTAAATAAGGAAAGGACGGGTTAAAAATATAGACAATCAATAGGGCATCTGATTCCTGTCAACATGCTCATGTCAAGTCTGTGACACGCCTGAGTGAAAACATCCCTCTCTCTGGATACCGCGCGCAGACTACTCATGCTAATACAAATTTATTCCGTGCAGTTACAGCCGAGCACAATCATTGTGTAACTCATTCGGTAATCTGTATTTAAATACTGCCTCTTTTTCAGCCCCAAACACGCTGCAGACGAACGCGCGCCCTATACATGCAATGCAGAATGGTGAACGCGCTCCCACCATCTGGATTGTATTACAAGGGCACCCTGACAGCTCCTAATTAAAATTAATGGACTGCTGTGCGCGAAACTGCACAGAAAATGCCAAAAATGGCGGACGAAAATTACATATAGCCTATCGCGTCAAGGCTACTAAAAAGACAGCACAGCGAAGACGAATCACTATGCAGATGCCATAAAAAAAGCTTGCGCACTAAGGAATGTTTCTGGCCCGAGCCCTAAAGAAACTTTTTTTTTTTTTTAACAATAGGAGCTCGGTGCTCCGCCCCACTTTGTGGTGACGTAGGCCGAGCCCTAAAAAGGGACAAGGGACAGTCACTTCCTCCGGTGGCGTTTGGACAGCTGGTGCTGCACGTCCCGCAGCTCTTTGCGGAGGTCCCGGAGCTGGTGCTGATGTTTTTTGGCCAACCACTCCAGATAGTCCACTCACTTTCGGAGGCGACGCTGGCGTACCATCCAGTCCAGGCTCTGGGGGGGGGGGGGCAGCTGTTGTTTTTGCTGCTGTGCGGCGGCGGCGGGAGGCTGTCGGGCCACAGCTCCGTTTGGCTGGAGGCTTGTGGCTGGTGGACCCGGGGGCAGTGGAGGAGGATGTGGAGGTTGTTGTAGTTTCCTCCTCATGCTCCCGAGCCCACAACCATCGATACTCGACACAAATAGCCTCCAGCTTACGGGCCCTGGCCCGGACAGCCATCTCCTTACGGGTGAGCTTTTTGGGAGTAGCATCTATGAAAAAAGAAAGAAAAATACTGTAGCCAATAGTCTTTAACATAAAGTCAAAATAATTCAACAGAAAGTTGACACTCAGTAACACCAGCATCAGTAACACCAGCAAGTAGCAAACACAGTATAACATTTTTAAGATAACGGACCAGGTTTTTTTTTTTGATTGTCGATCCACAACTGGCGCCTCCAGTATGTGACGTTATTTATAATTTCTAACCACTATTTTGAGGGTGCCCCAGATAGAAGAAAGAACCTAAACCTGCAATTAGGACCAAGATCCAAACATAATTGATACAGCAGGTATCTGTGCACACGTCGCCTTTTACAGAGTAAATGCTGTTGGTAATCAAACAACACAACCAATAGACAAACAATGTGGAAGTAGTCTTGATAGAAGTTTTTCTTCAATTCAGATTTTATCTACCACGCCCAGCCAACACGTGTTTCGTCAGGGCTAGTAGCCCGCGACTTCATCAGGGCTCCCGCGGGCGTGGTTCCAAAGCTATTGCCACAATGGCTAGGTGCTCTCAGCCCGTTCTAATTCCGACCCGGGTACCGGGTACTGTCGAGGTTCTAGCTGATTCGTCTCAGCTGTCCGTGTGATGGTTAATACCAAAGATGCGACACACCATAGGAGTATCCGTGTGAGAGGCAGGTTAAGACGTACTGCTTTCCAGCGTCTCTGCGTGTAAATGCGGAAGTCATTTACAGTTTACACGCGGAGACGCTGTAAAGCTAAGACGGCTGAGACGAATCAGCGAGAACCTCCACAGTACCCGGTAGCCGGGTCGGAATTGGAAGCGGCTGAGAGCACCTAGCCATTGTGGCAATAGCTTTGGAACGCTGCCCGCGGGAGCCCTGATGAAGTCGCGGGCTACTAGCCCTGACAAAACACGTGTTGGCTGGGCGTGGTGGATAAAATATGAATTGAAGAAAAACTTCTATCAAGACTACTTCCACATTGTTTGTCTATTGGTTGTGTTGTTTGATTACCTACAGCATTTACTCTGTAAAAGGCGACGTGTGCACAGATACCTGTTGTAACAGTATAACATTTTGGCATGTATCTTTCCGCCGTCTTTGTAAGCCTGTGACATTACTGGGAGTTTCAGGAATTCCACTAGCAGCACTATGGGTGGACTCACTACTACATACATAGTCAGAGAGTACTAAAAAAAGGCCTTTTTTTTTACTTTTTCTCTCTTTGGTTGCAAAAGAAATCACTGGTACGTGAACTTGTGCTCTCCGCCACAATGGCAGCTCACTCTGCTTTCACCCAAGAAATACAGACACAGGCCATGATGATGCATACTCACAGTACTTTAAGCAGTACATGCAAGTGGGGATCTGAATGTCTTACTTTTCTATAGGGGTGGCACTGCCACTGGCCATACTTCTTCCACTCAGCGTCTGCTCTACTACATCATACACCTCTGCTATTGATGAGGAGGATAAAGAAGATAACATCCAGGCTTCGAAAGTACATCTATGATTCTTCTTGATGTCTCAAATGTACCAAAATTTATTTTTGTCAAAAACCAACTAACACCCTTTTCATTATATTTTGGAAAGCGCTGTCTTCTTATGTGGACATGCATTCAACAAAACCATTCTTTACAGTCATAAATATAAAGACTCACTCGTCCTTTGTTTCACTCTTCTTTAACTTTTCATTCTTCACATCCCTAAACTTCATCTGATATGACTTGGCTTCACAAATCACAATAAAAATTTGCCAGCTGAGTTGAAGTGAAATAGAGGGGGGCACTGGTTACCAGAGAAGTACTGCAGCTAATGCTATTAAAAGTCAAGATTGACTGTCTTCTACTTGATAGCCCAAAAAAGTAGTTCTAAATTAGTAAATGTTCTTGACAGTACAGTGTACTTATACTAGTGTACTGTGTACTACTGTACAGTACATCATACACTCCTTTGCGAGGCTACTCAAAAAAATTTCAATAAGTAAGGAGTATAATAACTTACCGCTGTCCGCCGCCGTTGAGTATTCCCCCCCAGCTCCTCCTGTTGGCGCCGCCCCATCCTGAGCGGACCCCTCCGCACTGCTGGACCCGGCACTGGTTGTCATCTGTGCCGCGTCAGATGTTGTGACGTCTAGGAAAAACATGTCATATTTTCAGATGCCATACACAACCCCCTATTTTGTCTCGTAACGGAAGAAAATGTTACATAACACATTTTTTTTATTACTGGGATTGAAAAAAAGTAACGGTTTTGGGGAGGGTGTTAACCTTTTTTATGCTTATTCCATTAAATGCTACACTTGTTCTTATGACAACTGATGAAAGCTTGCTTAACGGGCACCATTTTTCTCATTACAGAAAGAAGATTCCATTGCCCTTCTGCCAGACAATTCTCCAACTACTAGTAAGTCATCACCAGTAGTACTGTGTTTTCATTTCTTAATTGAAAATAAAACTTTAAAACTAACAAACACTGTGTGGTTTTTGTTTACGAGTGAGTGAGCGGAAATGTTTGAACTACTGCACTTGGCAGTCATGTTTCAGTGACTCAGATTGGCCAGGACTCTGAGGTAGTCTTCTTCTGTTCTTCTGGGTCGTAAAAATCATTGGTCAGACATTTTAGATAGTCGGACAGGGGATTGGGGGTTCAACTTCTGTTCGGATTGAGGTATGTCGAAAGACGAACTGCACCTATCATCTTGTCCATACTTCTTTGTGTGCAGAATAGTCCCTGAAACACTAGCGGTATGGGATGTGCTCCTCTCAAATCAAAAAGGACACTGCTACCTTTTACTTGGTGTAAACAATTACATTTTGTTGTTGCAAATTGTCAAAGCACTTACATTAAGAAGACTGGAATAGACAGCAAGGGCAACCCAGAGGACTACACTCAGTGCCTAGAGCTATTGCTGTATCAGAGTTTTGTTTCACACTGTTTGCCGAATGGGCAAGCTTAGCTACCTACACAGACCGACTCATAATTGTAAATAGTAGTAGCACAGAGAGTGATGGTAGAGGCAGGATAAGAATGTAGCAAGTAGTCTACATTAGAAGAAGATCCAAGACTATTTTGTAAAACATAGAATTATTAGGAACCAGTTTATAATAAATAGGAGCTGTAAAAGTTAGGGAAGTATACGTATTAAGATAACAATAAGACAACTTGCTGGGGCCAGCAGAAGAGCCTGGAAGGGACTGCTCCTGTCCAACTTCTGCCACTGGAGTCTCTGTCGCCGCCGTCGCCTTGCCCCTGGGATTTGCTGCTGGTGATCATGAAATAAAGAAACACAACATGGATGATTGTTTTTTGGGAAATATTTGATTTCTTTGTACTCAATCTAAAATTATGTCGGGGAAACAAATTAACATCAATTGCATCTGATCTGGTCAACTAAGAGGATAGTAGTACGGTATTGCAGGATTCGCAGACCATCTGATAGGAAAGTTATGTAATTCACAAACTACATCAACAACAAAAAAGTTCTACTATGACTGCCATCACTCAGCAGCACGAGACGTCGCGTGACAGACACAGTCCGAAATCATGATTGCAGAGTAGACCACTAACAAATGTATTAGAACAAGTAATAAATAGTATACTCAATGTATCAATCCACCACTATCTCTTCAAAGTGGCAGCAGCAGGAGTACAAAGAAGGACTAGACTTGAGTCTACTGTCTCTAGCATTACGTAGTAATGCTCTCAAATGACTAAAAAATTGCAAACAAGTAAGCATAGTAGCAACGCCAATAGCCAGACGAGCACCTGCGATGACAGAAGCTATTTAAACATTAATTTACCTGCAATGTAATCTAATCAGCAGCATTGGTACTCTTCAGGAAAAAAATAGATGAGCAATATAACAGAGCAGAAGGAAAAAAAGTAGTTATTAAGTAGCTACTTACCAAGCCCAGGGATCTCCACATGTCATGCTCCCAGTCCAAGATGTCAGTCCACCGGTGCGTCACTTGCTGGTAGGTGCGCCGGACCCCAGACTCCTTACACATGCGCCGGCACACCTTCTCCCACAG
This sequence comes from Lissotriton vulgaris, assembly GCF_964263255.1. Taxonomy (NCBI): domain Eukaryota; kingdom Metazoa; phylum Chordata; class Amphibia; order Caudata; family Salamandridae; genus Lissotriton; species Lissotriton vulgaris. The sequence goes on from NC_141695.1 coordinate 1,313,697,169, forward strand.
CTGGCGACGCTCCCGGAGGCCATAACCGGAAGCAACCTGCCCACCTGCTGCCACGGTCTTAGGGAGGTGGACCTGGATAAAAACCAGCAAGGCGGCCACCTCCACCACAGAAAAGATCTCCCTCGGCTGCACTTCCTCCCCCCTCCAACGCCCGCAAGGGTGCCGGGTACGTGGGACTGGGCCCTTCCCCTTGCCCTTGTCGCCTCCCTTAGCCAATTGTCGTGGGCACAAGAAGAAGGAAAGAAGAATAGGTGTGAAAAAAATAAAAGAGAGAGCAAAAGAAATAAAGTAGGTAATAAAATAGCAAAAAGTAAAAAAAAACACAAAATATAGATGTAGGAAATTGAAGAGAGAGATAATAAGCAAATAAAAACAAAAAAAGTTTAGAAAAACATAGGATTGCAAAGATGTAAGGTGGTTAGAAAGGTAGCATGCCCAAAACCATAGTAGTGAATAAAAAACAAGATGGCCGTGCCCATAGAGGACCGCGTGGGTAAGTTCGCGCAATATTTCCCCCGCGAGCACGCAAAAATGCCCACAAATACGTAATTGCGCGCCGCATACGACGCGAACTTGCAACGAGCGCTCGGAAATGGACACAAGTCACGCAAACAAGATGGCCGCGCCCGTACACAACCTCATGGGCAACCTCGTGGCCCGTGAATAAGCGAAAAACCGCCCGAACATGCAACAAAAAAGAGAAATCAGCAAATTCGCACGAATTTGCGGATTGCAAGTTCGATTTCGCGTCCCGCAAATCTCGCGAAATGGAAGAAGAACTAATTTTGGAAAACTGAAGGCACTTAGCAGGTGCAAAAGTTCAAACTAATTTGTAACCATTCCCTGTAGTGCTTCCTGAAGGGCCACTCCAGAGTTCAGTTGCCTACTTTCAACTATTCTCTGACCCTGCTCTGACCCTTAAAGCAGGGTCATAGAATAGTTACAAGTATGGCACAATGCTCCTGTAAAAAAAATAACTGCAACAGGAAGGTCTTACTGCTAAGGAAGCAGGTGCCAGACTTGAAGCACAAATTCAGTGACAAATTAACCAGCCCCAAATTAATTCATCTCAGTTGAGGCTGGGAAGGTGTGCTTTGCTATCCCCCCATAATCTACAGTGGTGAACAAGAGGGTGGTAGTGGTGAACCAGAGGGTGCTGTGATAAACCAGAGGGGGACAGTGAGTATCTAGAGGGTGGCAGTGGCAAACCAGAGGGTGGCAGTGATGATCTAGAGGATGGCAGCGGCAAACCAAAGGGTGGCAGTGATGAACCAGAGGGTGGCAGGGATGAACCAGAGGATGGCAGTGATGAACCAGAGGGTGGCAGTCTTGAACCAGAGGGGGACAGTGATGATCCAGTGGGTGGTAGTGGCAAACCGGAGGGTGGCAGTGATGAACCAAAGGGTGGCAGGGAGGAACCAGAGAATTGCAGCGATCAACCAGAGGGTGGCATTGATGAACCAGAGGGTGGCAGTGATGAACCCGAGGGTGGCAGTGATGAACCAGAGGGTGCTGTGATAAACCAGAGGGGGACAGTAATGATCCAGAGGGTGGCAGTGGCAAATGAGAGGGTGGCAGTGATGAACCAGAGGGTGGCAGTGATGAACCAGAGGGTGCTGTGATAAACCAGAGGGTGGCAGCCCTGAACCAGAGGGTGGCAGGAATGAACCAGAGGATGGCAGTTGCAAACCAGAGGGTGGCAGTGATGAACCAGAGGGTGGCAGGAATGAACCAGAGGATGGCAGTGATGAACCAGAGGGTGGCAGCCTTGTACCAGAGGGAGACAGTGATGATCCAGAGGGTGGCAGTGGCAAACCAGAGGGTGGCAGTGATGAACCAGAGGGTGGCAAGGATGAACCAGAGGGTGCTGTGATAAACCAGAGGGTGGCAGCTTTGAACCAGAGGGTGGCAGGGATGAACAAGTGGATGGCAGTGGCAAACAAGAGGGTGGTAGTGATGAACCAGAGGGTGGCAGGGATGAACCAGAGGATGGCAGTGATGAACCAGAGGGTGGCAGCCTTGAACCAGAGGGGGACAGTGATGATCCAGAGGGTGGCAGTGGCAAACCAGAGGGTGGCAGTGATGAACCAGAAGGTGGCAAGGATGAACCAGAGGGTGCTGTGATCAACCAGAGGGGGACAGTGATGATCCAGAGGGTGGCAGTGGCAAATGAGAGTGTGGCAGTGATGAACCAGAGGGTGACAGGGATGAACCAGAGGATGGCAGTGATGAACCAGAGGGTGGCAGCCTTGAACCAGAGGGGGACAGTGATGATCCAGCGGGTGGCAGTGGCAAACCAGAGGGTGGCAGTGATGAACCAGAGGGTGGCAGGGATGAACCAGAGGGTGCTGTGATAAACCAGAGGGGGACAGTGATGATCCAGAGGGTGGCAATGGCAAACAAGAGGGTGGCAGTGATGAACCAGAGGGTGGCAGGGATGAAGCAGAGGGTGCTGTGATAAACCAGAGGGGGACAGTGATGATCCAGAGGGTGGCATTGGAGAACCAGAGGGTGGCAGTGATGAACCAGAGGGTGGCCGCGATGAACCACAGGGTCGCTAACAGGCTGGACACGTAGAAACAACATGGTCGCGACCGTTGCGACCACACAAGTAGGTACGCGTTCCCGAACTTGTACAAAACCCTCATGAACTGGCAAAAAAGCAACTTCACAAATTTGCACGAATTCGTGAATTTTGCGAATTGCGAGTTCGCAAATCCGCAAATTCGCGAACCGCAAATTCGCAAAATACGCCCATACTTATGGAATACACAAGGTAGGATCAGCTCTGGGGATACCATTTTGTCCACCACCATGGTAACACTGGCTCCTGTATCCATCAGCGCATAAACCTCAGTCCAGTTGATATTAGGAATTTTCAAGTACTTCTCCATGCTTGGAGGTAAGGCTGCCAGGGTTGCAACTTCCACCCCACCCACGGAAACTAAGGTTACCTCTCTATACCCCTTCCCACTCCCACATCTACATTAGCAGTTTTCTAGGACTCCCACCGGTGGTAGGCTTCTTTGAGCAAACTGCATCCCCCTTTTGTGTCATGGCTGCTAGCAATCAAAACACTTCCCTGCCTTTGTAGGGTCAAAAAACTTCCCTTGAAGCCCCTGTCCCCTTAAAAGTGGAATTGCTCAGGGACCCCCTCCTTGAGCAGGTGTTTGGGGACCTTCAGAGGACTCTATATTTTACCCAGGGTATCCGCAGGAGGGGACCTGTCCTGCTTTCTTAATATCACTTTCTTGGTTCTTCTTGGTCCCCTGGTGCAAACCCACTCATCCGCTGTCTCACCCAGTTTCCTGGGACTAGATATTTTAGAGTGAACTAGGTACTGCTTTAACTTCTCTGAGACAAGTAGTTAATGGGGCTCCTTCATGAACAAATTGAAGAGCCCTTCATAGGTACTTACCTTGTCACCCTGTATCCAGCCCTCCAGTGTCTTCACATTAATATCTATAAAGTCAACCCAGGATTAGGTACTGACTTTCTGGATGACTCTAAACCTCAACCTAAACTGCTTAGGGGTGAGACCAAATCCCCTGATTAAGCTTTGTTTAATGTAGAAGTAGGACTCAGCCTTCTCCCCCTCCAGGTTCAAGAGCCTGTCTCTCCCAGCTACTGGAATCAATTCCCAAAGAAGTGAACCCCTGTATTGAGAGCTCACCCTCCTCATCTTAAGGACCCACTCAAACGCTGTCAGCCACTAATCAATATAATCACCCTCCTCATACTTAGGGTAAAAACCCTTGGGCAGTCTTGGGTCAAACCCACCACCCATAGGAACACCTCAGTCTCTTATTCACTGCCACCATCTCTTCTTTCTTCACGTGCCCACTTCTTTTTGGCCAGGACCAATTTCTCTGCCTGCAGTGCTATGCAGGCTAACTGGGCCTCACCGTCTCTCTCTCTGAGGGACAGCCGTACTCCTCCTGTGGTAGATCCCTCCTCCCACTAGCTCTAGACAGGGGCCCAGTTACTGTATGTGTGAGCAAGCGTTCTGTTTTATCATCACTGAGGTCTAAGGGATCTTCTACCCCCTCTCCTTTTATTTCTGGAGCCTCCACTGAGTCAGAGCCTTGATCTACTAGCTGGGACTTTGCCCAGGTTGTAAGCTTTGTCTTTCTAGGATTGGAAGGAGCTGCTAAACTCCCAGCCATGCACAGGTTCCTAAGCTCTTCCACTGTGAAAGTGGGTAGGCTAGCCAGATCAAGCTACATTGTACCCCATAGTTTTGGGTCACACACAAAAAATCTGTGGCAAAAGGTGTTATTAAAATCAAGTTCTAGATCCCACCACTGCACACCAAATGTTGGAATGTGCTTTATTAGTAGGGAAAGGAAGGTACCTACAGTTAGTAATAATGCCACAATCACAAATAAGGTCCTGTCAAGTCTCAATAAATGAATCCTTGTTCAACCCTTAGTAGTTTGGCTGACAAGCATTCAGGCTTAACTTAGGAGATAGGTGTGTAAAGCCTTTAATATCACCAAAACAGTAAATAAGTAAAAGTCACACTAAATCCAACACCAATTTACAAACATAAAGACAATTTGTTTCTTTACATTCACACCAAAATGACAAAAAAACAATGCATGGAACCGAAGATATGAAGTTTTAAAGTTTAAATGAACAAAATGTGATTTCTACCACCTATTAATGTAAAGTGCCAACCACAGCTGTCTGGCCTCACTGAACCGGGGCAGAGTCAAAGTTTGAGACCAATCTCGATGCAGCGCCGCTCGGATATGATGAGTGATTGGGCCCGCCAAGTTTTTACCTTCAGATTTAATCACTTTTTTGAAGTTTTCTCTCTTGAAGTCAGGAGATTGGGTCCTCAAATCCGGATTTGATTCAACAATGCCGCTTGCTGCAATGCATCACCTCTGTGAGTCCTGGAGGTATTTTTTGTCAACAACGAAGAGCTCTGGTGCTTTCAGTAGGGAAAACCTGAGTGGTCAGGCCGAGTTGCGGATCGACGTCGCTGGCATGATTTTTATCATCAATGCCGGTCTTCTTTTGGAGCCTTTTCACAAAGCTTAACAAAAAGTACCCAAACGTTCATATCTTCTTCTGAAAGGTTCCTTGAGGGTCAGAAAGGGTCACAGCACCATCCAAAGGTTCAGAAGTTCTGTTTTTCCTATTTGGGTCTGGTACTCAAACTCTCACAATGCACCTGGTCAATCCAGGAAAATCCAGCTGAAGCTGGTAAGCTGGAGTTGTCCTCTTAGTGGATATTGCAGGTGGATTCTTCCAGCACTGTTCTATCTGTTGCTACTCAGGAGTCCACTTCTTATCCTTGACGACAGTTAAAGTCCTTCTTTTGTGGAACCTTTAAAGTGCAGCAGGTGCAGTCCTTCTGAGTGCAGTCCTATGCTGTGCATTCCAAGGGTCCAGCTGGGCAGTCCTTTTTCTTCAGATGTTTCAGGCAGGGATCTGAGGTGCTCTTGCAGCTTTCCCACATTTACTCTCCACTTTGGACTGGTGTGAGCGTGGGACAAATCCTGTGGGGTCCAATTTGCCACCCTCTTCTAGGGCAACTTCTAGGGCAACTTATATGGAAGTGTGGCATATTTCAGTCCCATAATGCAGATCTCCTAAAAAATCAAAATGGAGAATTCGAGTTCAGGTCTGGCTAGCCCAATTCACAGGTGTGACTAACATGTATCTACAATCCCCTTGCAACCCCTCTCCTAATCTAAATAGAGGGGCTCCCATCTGGCTGGGGATAAAGAAAGTGGAGCCTGGCTTAGGTCCTGTGACAATTGTGCTTCTATTTCTGAAGACCAGTTAATCTCCCCAGCCCCCTTCCTGTCCCTAGCTTCTCCAGGAAGCAATTCTCCTCCTACCAAAGGGCTATATTGTTTCAGCCCTGGCTGCCCCACAACTAATTAGGGAGCAGCTTGGCTGAGGTTGTTTAAGGCTGGCCAATCAGAAAAGGCTGCTATAGGGCTGTCTTGGGTAACTTCAGAAAAGTAAGTTCTAAGACTTCTTTCCTGCAATAGTTATAATAAATCTGATCTTGGCGAGTTGTTGCATTTACTGTAAGTATTATTGTAACTATTATTTTAATACTTTGAATTACGTTGCCAGTTCACTCCTGTCAAAAGTTAGACTTTATTGAAGTTTAATAAAGCCTATGGAGCTAGCAGCACCACAATAGAGAAAAACAACGTGGTCTGTTTTCCCTCACCAGGGCATATAAAACATATTTTATAATGCCCCTGCTTTTTATAACAAGGCACCCTACCCTTGGGGCACCTAGGGCAAACCTCAGAGATGACGTATAAGGTCATTGTAGACTTTGGAAGTACATTAAAATCCAAAGTCGGATTTGGACAGGTTTTTTTTATATAACCAACTTTATTTAAGGTTTTGTGGCAAGACAAATAGTATCACAGAGCACAGAAAAAACTGCATGTGTTTAACAGTACAGCAAGACCAGACATCTACATCCACCCCCCTACTCCAGCACCTGATGGTCGGCTGTGTTGGCTGCTTCCAGATATGAGCCACATCTCTCTTAGGGACCAAACAATCCACCCTCAAGGAGACTCGCTCCACCCGGGGTCCCTCCAACTGCTCCACCAGACCCAACAGCACATTACGGGGGTGAGTTCCAAGGAGCGGCCCAGGACAGAGGAAAGCAGCTGACCCATTCCTTCCAGAAAGGGCCTGAACACTGGACAATCGCATGCTACATGGAAAAATCTGCTGCCGGAAATGTGCATCTCACGCAAAAGGCAGGGGCATCGGGGAATAGGTGCTGTAATTGCTGCCAGGTGAGGTATGTCGCATGTAGATAGTTAAATTGAACCATACTCAAACACGATGAAATCGCCAGCTCTCGGGGTGCCATACAGGCCTCGCTCCATTCATCCTCATCCAGTTCTCTCACCTAGATCTCTCAATTCCACCTAGTCCATTCAAGGTTGTCAGTGTCATGGATGACCAGTGAACAATAGATCATAGAGATGCCCCCTAACCCAGATGCCCAAAGAAAACCTTTGCCTCAAGCAGACTATATTCGGATAGCTAAGCGTCTGGGAGATCATGGACCTACAGGGCGTAACATAATTGGATAACAATGGAACTGTGGATTAGACAAAGTATATTGGGTCTTCAACTCCCAAAATGTCTTGAGGCTACCTTCCCTGGGTGGAAAATTTGTTCCGCTCGCGGAATTTGCGGATTTTCCGCGATTTCACAATCCGCGAATCGCGCAAAATCGCAGCAAAATCCGCGAATTCGCGAGCGGGACAAATTTTGCTCAGGAAGCACTTACAGGGTTACAGCAGGTGCCCAAGTTGAAGCTAATTTCTTTGTAACCATTTATAAAATGGTTACTAAGAAATTAACTTCAACTTGGGCTCCTGCTGTCACCCTATAAGTGCTTCCTGAGCGGCGCCTAGTTGCCTACTTGTAAATATTCTCTGACCCTGCTCTGACCCTCGAAGCAGGGTCAGAGAATAGTTACAAGTAGACAACGAGGCTCCGTGAACAGGAAGCACTTACAGATATAGATAAAGCAGGTGCCCGAGTTGAAGATCAAATTCAGTAACTCCTTAATCAGCACCAAAACATCGTGCGCTTTGTCGAGGCTGGGCAGGTGTGCTTTCTCCCCATATCTACAGTCGAAAATTAGCTATGATGCTTGATGGAGGCCTTTGCATCCTTGACTTTCACAAGTGCATTCCCTGTGCAGTTCCTGTAACCGGTAGCTTCTTTCTCCTCATCTGCTGCTCTGATCTGTGCCTGACCTTTATACACACAAGAAGAGTCATGTGAACTCGCAAAGAAGCCCCCCCCATTTGCCCCCCCACACACTAGCGGTGTGCACCATCTTCCCGCCCTTTACACACTATGATGGACAGCTCACTCGAGGGACCCCGGCGCATTTCGGCGCGATGGATAGTTAATCAGCGTCAAAAAATTGTGTGCATTGTCGAGGCTGGGCAGGTGTGCTTTCTCCCCATATCTACCGTCAAAAATTAGCTATGATGCTTGATGGAGGCCTGTGTATCCTTGACTTTCACGAGTGCAATCCCCGTGCAGTTCCTGTGACCAGGAGCTTCTTTCTCCCCATCTGCTGCTCTGATTGGTGCCTGACCTTTTATACACACAAGAGGCATGTGAACTCACAAAGAAGCCACCCCCGTTTGCCCCCCACACACTAGCTGTGTGCACCGTCTTCCCGCCCTTTACCCACTATGATGGACAGCTCACTCAAGGGACCCCGGCACGATGGCAAAGTTAATCAGCCCCAAAAAATTGTGCGCTTTGTCGAGGCTGGGCAGGTGTGCTTTCTCCCCATATCTACCGTCAAAAATTCGCTATGATGCTTGATGGAGGCCTGTGTATCCTTGACTTTCACGAGTGCAATCCCCGTGCAGTTCCTGTGACCAGGAGCTTCTTTCTCCCCATCTGCTGCTCTGATTGGTGCCTGACCTTTTATACACACAAGAGGCATGTGAACTCGCAAAGAAGCCACCCCCGTTTGCCCCCCACACACTAGCTGTGTGCACCGTCTTCCCGCCCTTTACCCACTATGATGGACAGCTCGCTCAAGCGACCCCGGCACGATGGCAAAGTTAATCAGCCCCAAAAAATCGTGCGCTTTGTGGGTGCTGGGCAGGTGTGCTTTCTCCCCATATCTACAGTCGAAAATTAGCTATGATGCTTGATGGAGGCCATTGAATCCTTGACTTTCACGAGTGCAATCCCCGTGCAGTTCTTGTAACCAGTAGCTTCTTTCTCCCCATCTGCTGCTCTGATCGGTGCCTGACCTTTTATACACACAAGAGGCATGTGAACTCGCAAAGAAGCCCCCCCCCGTTTGCCCCCCCTCAAACACTAGCGGTGAGCACCGTCTTCCCGCCCTTTACACAATATGAAGGACAGCTCACTCGAGGGACCCCGGCGCCCTTCGGTGCGATGGCAAAGTTACACACACATGGTCACTGTAGGCAACTCTTTGGCCCTACGCAGCTGTAGTGCAGAAAAAGCGCTATACATTTACCCAACGAGGTAGCACTTACTGAGTAGCCGGTAGAAAGTACTCCAGTTAAGTATAGTGCAAAATCGCAAAAAAATCTGTGATTTCGCTGGGAAATTTGGAAAATCAGTGATTTTTTTTCGATTTCGGGCGAATTCGTGAACCGCCTATTCGCAAAATTCGCCCATACTTAAACATCCCCTAGGTAGAAAATCACAATTTGGTCGCAGATGAAGCCCTCTAAGATTGAGATCTGACAAAGCTGTATTCCCTGCCACAAAGGGGTCATTTCGGTGAAGCGGCGTTCCCAGCCGAGGAACCAAAGAGCCACCCTCCAGCATATAAAAGATAATTGTGTACAAGAAGGCAGTGTGATGGGCAGACACGCCCTGTACAGAAGATCAAGCAGACCATCCAGACTCATTGAGTGAATCTATAGGCGATACATCGGTTCATCCCACCCACCCGTGAACCATATATTAATCGGCACCAGGTGGGCTGCGATGTAGTAAAGGTACATGTCTAATAAACCCAGGCCACCATCAAAGGAGGATCTACACAGTGTCTGGAAAGCTACACGTGTCTACCACCCGTCCATACAAAATTAATGATCTTGGTAGTTAGGGCTTGAAACTATTTGCAAGGAATCAGGTAGGGATAATTGATAGGATGTACAAGTAGCGTGGCAGGCACACCATCTTAAAGGGGGTGGTATGCCCATGGGATTAAATGTAGGAGTTGCCCAGTGGCCCAAGTAGTGCTCAAGCCCCAGAAGTTAAGGGCACAAGAGAGATCCTGGAGGGGGGACAAGTGAATCCCTAAATATTTTAAGGATTTGCACTGAGTGGGAATATTGGGGCACCAAATCCGCCCCAGGGCATCTCCACTCAACTCTACCAGGCAGACTTTGCCCTCAATAAATTGGAGCCTGAAGCTTCGCCATAAAACCAAAAAAGTGACAAACATTGGTGACCAGAAAACTGCGAATCTTTCCAAAACAAAGAATATCATCAGCGTATAATGATATGTGGTCCTCAAAGCCATTCCCCAATGAATAAAAGTTGTGCTAGGGGCTCAATCCCTAAGGCGAATACCAATGGAGAAAGTGAACGGCCCTGCGTGTGACGCATTCTATGGGAAACGGGGGAGAATAACCCCATTAATCCAGGCCTGGGAGGTTGGGGCATTATAAAGACTTATCATACGACGGAACACCTCTTCCAATCCAGCCCGCTGAAGGACCTATCCAGAAAATCCCATGACACCATGCCAAACATCTTAGTGAAGTAATCTAACAGAAGGGCCAGTGTGCCATCAAGGTCTTGCACCCTAGAAAACACAGCGTGGACGCTACTGATACTGTGACGAATGCTGCCACCCGGGATGAATCCACATTGATCTGGAGGAGTCAGGTGTGGTAACAACCAGGCCAACAGAGTTATTAGAACGTTTGCATGAATCTTACTATCAAGGAGATATGACGGTAGGTCAAACATTGGTCCCTGGGGAGACCCTCCTGGGGCAGGACTACAATTGTGGCACAATCTAAGTCGGATGGAAAAGACCCCTGCTGCAGTGCAGCTGCATTGAACTTTAAAATATGGGGACAAAGGATGTCATGGAAGTACTTGTAATATTGAATGGGATAACCATCAGGACCAGCTGTCTTCCCGACTTGCAATGCTATCACAGCGGAACCCACCTCCTCAAGAGTGAGGTCCTGGTCCTATTCTTAGGCCAGAGCACTTGGTATGGATGGCTGTGGTATGCTATCCAGAATAGGGTTTGCAGTTTCTTCGGGCGTCGGGGGATGCCATGAGTACAACCCCCTTTAAAAATCAGCAAAAGTCTCAGCTATACCCAGAAGTTCCTCCAGAGATGTCCCAAAGAATCCCAAATTATCAGGACCATCCTGTCAGAAATACCATGAGTTGCCAACTAATACAGTAATTTGCCTGACTTGTCACTGGACACATACACTTTCTGCATGGAGGCCATCCAGCAATGTTTTGCTTCCACAAGGGAGAACTTTTGCAATTCCGTACAGGCTGTGGCTAGGGGACGATGGGTATCGTTAGTGTCAGGACGATACAAGGCAGCCTCCAGACACATCTTTTAACTTTCAAGGTCAGTCATCCATGCTACGCTATGGACCCCGGACCGACGAATAAAGCCCTTAAGATGGCCTCTCAAAGAAGGTTTACCGGATGCCCAGAGTGCCGCTGCCGATGGATCCGTGCCTACGTTAAGCTTAAAACATGCCTGTATTTCTTCTTCAACAAAGGTAACGTACTTGGTGTTTTGTAGGTGGCAAGCACTAAATCTCCAAGTGGGGGGTAAGACAGTGGGTTGGATCACCCAAGACAGCAGAAGCGGCGTATGAGCAGAAATTCCAAGTGGGAGAATGCGTACAGTTTGGACAGAGAAGAGGTCTGCCAGCTGTAGCTACAACAGATAAGTGGGGGACTTCACAGCGTGTGCTGCCCAGTGGTGAGTATTAGCTCGCAGGGGGATGTCAGGAGTGCCAGACATCACAGAGACCAACTGAGTCTGCCCAAGAGGACAGATAGACAGTTTGGTTGCGCCTGCTGGGGTACGGGCGGATGAGGCATCCAGTTCAGGATCAGGGACTGTCAGGAGAAAGGATCGCAGTGTTTGCAAGCAGGGCTGTATCAGGGGTGGAGAGACATAACAGGACACAAAGTTGTAATGCCTAGCTTCCAGGTGGCCTTAAATACCCATGTTTTATAAGAACAGAGGTCCTTAGCATTTAGAAAAATCAGTAAGAAAATAGCATATAGACCACAATAGACTACTATATAGTTCCAATGCCCAGCCGGACATGGATTTTATTTTGGAAGATATTCAAAAGGATAAAATCATGGATATCTGAACAACAACAGTTGTAGTAGGGCACAATCCTGTACCATACTGTGGGGGGATTAGGAAGGGAAGGACAAACAACAGATAAGGGTTTACAGGGAAAGACTGAGCAGAATGGCCAATTGTAAATCAGTATGTCAAATGTTTCAGTAAGTATAGCCAAAGTGGAAGACACAACAAATTATACACAATGGTCAATTGTGAAACCACTAGAAAAGGTCGACGTTTCGATCCCTTGCTCAAAATTATGCGGGATCATCATCAGGACATAAACATAACATTTGCCTGGTATATACTAATAACGCCTCCAAAGTGAGGCAATATCGTGCGCTATGGAAAACGAGGATCAGTTCTTTCCTCGTGGGGGTTACGGCTTACGTGAGGGAACAATACCGCACTAGCTTACTACAACCTTTAGGGTGTACGCGTCTGGGTAATGCGGGCAGTGGAGAAGGTCTCCAGGGTTTTCTCTAGTGAAGGGTGCGATCAGGGATTAAGGCCGCTGGTATGCGTGGGCAGCATCAACAATATGCTGTCGGCGGATAGTCAGTAGTCTGCTCTTGGTCCTCGGCTCAATGGCAGGTGCCTTGAAAGGTTTTCAGCCGCTGGAGGTGAGACAGTTTCTTCTGGAGCCAAGCCAGGGCACTCAGCATCCACTCTTGCATGACCAGGGACTTCCGAGAGCAAGAATGGTTGCCCTTCCGCCACCGGCAGGATAGCATCTGGGCACGCTCCACCAGGTCACCAGAATGGGGCAGTTATGGAGAAGGTCACCCCAGTAGCTGGCGCTTAGCCACCTATTCCCAATCTGGCGTGTCAAAAAGGAGAATACTTGACTGAAAGATCACTTTAAGATGGGCAGGGAAGAGAAGCATGTAGTGCAGTGTAAGTGCATGGAACTTTTGCTTCACCTCAGCAAATGAGCGTCGACTTTGCTGCACAGCTCTAGTGTAATCAGGGAAAATAAGAACTTTTGAGATGGAGAACTGCAAATCTGGATAGGAGCCAGCCTCCTGCAGGGTCACGTTCCGATCTTTAAAAATTAAGCAGCCGCAGAACCACAGGCCGAGGGGGTGCTCCAAGAGGGGTTTTCATTGCCAGGGAACGATGTGCCCTCTCTATGACAAAGGAAGCAGCCAGTTTGTTCTTGGGGACACATGTTGTAAACCAGTCCTCCAGTACCCCAGCAATGTCCCACTGCTCCAAGGATTCAGGGTGGCTAATAAGTCAGAGATTTTTGCACCTTGATCTGTTTTTGGCATCCTCTGCTCACTCCACAAGCGTTGACACTGAGGCAGAAAATTTGGACATCTGGTTTTTAAGGGAGGTGATCTCATCCTCAGCATTGGATACTAGTGTCTTAACCTCCGTTGTTCTGTCCACCACATTATGTAGGTCTTGGTGCAACAGGTAGAGATCCACAAGATGGTCATCAACCTTAGATTACACAGCATCTCTAGAGTCCTGTGTGGCCTTAAGGAATGCCCCCAGGTCCGCCACCCCCTGTTGTGTCAGAGAAGGCGCCCCCTCGGAGGTAAGCATGGGCGGAAAATCCGTTTCGCTCGCTGATTTTGCGGATTTTCGGTAAATTCGCAATCCGCGAGATTCGCGAATCTCCCGCAAAATCCGCAAATCCGCGAGCAGCGGATTTTGCTTGCACTGTTCGCGTGAGTTCGCGGCTTCCCAGTACAACTTCGCGCCCCGCGAATAAGTGCAAAATTGCAGAAATACGATCTTAGCAAAACTGAAACTACTTACCAGGTTCAAAAGTTCAGGCTCATCATTAGTAGCCATTTCCTGTAGTGCTTCCTGAGGGGCCCCTCCAGAGTTCAGTTGCCAGTTGCAACTATTATGTGACCCTGCTCTGAACCTCAGAATAGTTACACATATGCCACAAAGGTCCTGAATTACAGCTAAGGGAGACAAGCAGGAGCCAGGCTGGAAGTTCAAATCCATTAATCAGCCCCTAATTCATTATTGTCAGTTGGGGCAGGGCAGGTGTTGTAACTAATTTTGCAACAATGAAAGCACTTAGCAAGTGCAAAAGATCACTAATCAGGAAGCACTAAGGAAGCAGGTGCCAGCTAAAAAAATATTCTGTGACACATTAATCAGCCCCAAATTAATTCAGATCACTTGAGGCAGGGAAGGTGTGCTTGCGTTGCCACAATAATGTACACTGACTGGACAACCAGAGGGTGCTGTGATGAAACAGAGGGTGGCATGGGTGGGCCAGAGGGTGGCATGAGTATTCAGAGAGTGGCAGTGGTGACAGAGAGTGGCAGTGATGAAGAAGAGTGTCCCAAACAGGCTGGACACGTAGAAACAACAAGTTCGCGAAACATGCGACCCGACAGGTAAGTTCGCAATTTGCGAAATTGTACAAAACCCTCGCGAACTGGCAGAAACCCGCGCAAACACAAAAAAAAAAAAATTCGCGAGAATTCGCAGGTTTTGCAGATTGCGAGTTCGCAAATCCGCAAAATTCGCGAACGCGAGATTCGCAAAATTCGCCCATGCTTACTCGGAGGTCAGCCGGTGGGACCGTGTAATGGTCCATTCTGGTCTGGATTGGGGTCAGTGCCGGAATTTCCCATGCTCTATTCTGCAGGGGCCCGGGACGCAATAGTCTGTCAAAAAGAGGAGAGGAGGGGTCCCAAAGCTAAACCTCAGGTGCAGCCCAGGGGCACACAAACTGCCCAAAGCCCTAATGGGCAGAAAGTTAGTACTAGGGTTGGTCGGGCTGCAAAGCAGAAGGCACAAATGTTGAGGTGGCCCTCACCCTAGCCACTGATACACACCACCGCCCGCAGGAGTACCACACTGTCCCGTAGCACAATGGGACAGAGATTCTGGATTGCCTACGTGGTCCCAGCACTAAGGCCAACCCATCTGGGACAACAAGGCACCACACAGGCAGGAGGCTGGCACACACCGCCTGCAACCCCTGCCACCAGAGGGCCAATGAGGGAAGCTACTCCTGAAGTACCCAGGTATAATAACCAAGCCCTGGTGGACTCACCACTGCTGCACCAGGGTCCGAACCAGGTAGGTCATTCTCGTCTCCTCCAGCCCCCAAGAGCATTACTGGGGTACAACATTGGGCACAACTGCAGCAACAAATAGTGACCCTCACCACCAAGTCCAGAGGGTAGCTCACAGGCGTGGGCCACAGCAAACTCCCAGCCGTAGCCCCGAAGTCCAAGTTGGGCAGACCAACTTCATCTCTTCAGCCCTAAATCCACTGATGGGACACCACACAGGCACCACCACTGCAGCCGTTCTGCCCCCCACCCTCAATTCCAGGGGGGGTTCCTTCAGTGCTAGGCCAAAGCGGACCTGCTGTAGCTCCTCCAGATTTTGGATCAGGTGCACCACCTCCCTTACCTGGGGCCCCGGTTGCAGCAATGAGCACTGCAGGAGGCACCACAGGGGCAGCCAATGTCCCCTTACTACCCCAAACTGGGGGGCTGTCCACAGGTGGGGGTCACCAGCTGCTAACGACTCACATGCACCAGCCCCCACCCAATCGCGAGTAGGCTGGTGTCACCTTGAGCCATTGCGGCGGCGAGGCCCTGCAGGATCCTTGGAGGGTGGGCCACACCACCAGGCAGGATCTCCCTCCTCCGCCTTGCCAACCACTGGTCCGAGTCCCCCCATGTCTCAGAAGGCATGAGGCAGCCAGCTCTGGTAGGCACGAGACATCACTGCAGTCCTGCTGTCCAGCAGGCCCAAGCAGTAGATGGCTTGCTAGGAAGCGCCCCACTGGGCGCATAATAAAGCTGGCGGTACAGTGCGGCAGAAGGCAAGCCCCATTGTGCAGATGTCAAAGAGGGTTATTGTTGTCAGGAAGGATGGAGAAGAATGTTCACTAGGCAGCAGGAGCAACACTAAAGCTCAACCGCCATCTTGGCTGCCTTGGCCACATCCACCATTTGAACACAGTTTCATTTTAAAACCAGCCTGCACCGCAGGACTGGCTATAAAATGACAGCATACACCACAGAAGTTTAAGTGCATTAAGTCCCCTTTGGTCTCTAAACTTGCATTCCCTACTATATACAAGGGCCTCACTGGTAGGTTAGCTGAATCAGTTGTAATTACACCAATTACCATATACCTTTTAAGGACAGACCAGTAGCCCTGAACCTGGTTAACAGAGCCCAGGGCACTTTCAGAATCAGTAACCACCGCCATCAGTCACAAAATGGGTGTGATCAAAACATTATTTAATACCAAGGATAGTTCTGAGCTCTGTTTTAGTTTTACTGGGTAGCATTTTGGAGCAGACTCCAGGGAGTTACATTTTTATTTTATCGATTACGTTTATATTATTTGGTGCTGTATCATTTTAACTTCTGTCATCTTTCAACTGCTCTGATGATTGTTTTTTATGTACTGCATGGAATTTTGTTTTTCACTCTCTGTTACTGCTTATTAAAGTTTATCCATATGCTGACAACAACTCTAACTGGCAATGAGCACACTGCACAAAGCACTTTATATTTTAATTATTTTGTTATTTTATAGCATTGCATTCATTCAATTGATATATATTTATGTGAAATATTCACTGAAAAAAACATACGTTTCAGACACGTTATAGTTAGTTGGAGATTTCACTCGTACAAATCCATAGAAATTTGGCTGTTATATTTAGTTGACCTAACTATAATTCGCGCCCCCCCAATGCACTACTGATGGCGTCACTTATTACATCACTCATGACATGCTCAGTGACATGCGTAAATACACGCTATTTAGTAATCCAAACATTTTATGGTCAATGCGGATTCGCCTATTTAATTTTTATTGGAGGTGAAAAAGTACCAATTGCATACAAATCACATTTGTATACACAAGCAGAAATGCTCTTCACTTCAACAGAAATAATTCTGACAGCAGTTCAAACCGCTGTAGCAAAAGAAAGAGCTCTAGCTCAGGAGAAACACATTATTATCAGGACTCCAGTACCAGCCCTAGAGACAGTTACAAAAGCGAGCATTCCAAATGCAAAATCTTTACATCCAAGATGGATACAATGGGTTAATTTTCTTCCTGCAACAGATGTTGAATATGTTTTGATCCTGATTTAAAAACACAAGCAATCCTGCAATATGAACATGAATGTCCTCTGCCAGCAAAAATTCTGCCTCTTGATCAATAGGAATTTATAATCTATACTGACGGATCAGCACCACCCGCTATAGGGGGTAAGCAAGCTTACAGTGCAGTGTTTGCAATCGTTACAGGTCGCATGCGGGATGGTATCTTCCGACCTATGGTCACTAAAACTCAATCTCAAGGAGATTGTACAGCTCAGCGAGCAGAACTATAAGCATTCAAATTGGCACTTGAAAATACGGATTGCATATTCCCCACACTTATAGTGTGTGATTCCTTTTACTGTGTTCAATCATATAATGAATATTTACAGAATAGGTTCAAAATGGTTTAAAAGATGCAAAAGATGGCACAATAACGCATAAAACGCTTTGGGAACAAGTAGTTCAGTTGTGAAGGAGTACCACACTGTCCCGTAGCACAATGGGACAGAGATTCTGGATTGCCTACGTGGTCCCAGCACTAAGGCCAACCCATCTGGGACAACAAGGCACCACACAGGCAGGAGGCTGGCACACACCGCCTGCAACCCCTGCCACCAGAGGGCCGATGAGGGAAGCTACTCCTGAAGTACCTAGGTATAATAACCAAGCCCTGGTGGACTCACCACTGCTGCACCAGGGTCTGAACCAGGTAGGTCATCCTCGTCTCCTCCAGCCCTCAAGAGCATTACTGAGGTACCTCATTGAGCACAACTGCAGCAACAAATAGTGACCCTCACCACAAAGTCCAGAGGGTAGCTCACAGGCGTGGGCCACAGCAAACTCCCAGCCGTAGCCCCGAAGTCCAAGTCGGGCAGACCAACTCCATCTCTTCAGCCCTAAATTCACTGGTGGGACATCACACAGGCACCCCCACTGCAGCCGTTTTCCCCCCCACCATCAATTCCAGGGGGGTTCCTGCAGTGCTAGGCCAAAGCGGACCTGCTGTAGCACCTCCAGATTTTGGATCAGGTGCACCACCTCCCTTACCTGGGGCTCCGGTTGCAGCAATGAGCACTGCAGGAGGCACCACAGGGGCAGCCAATGTCCCCTTACTCCCCCAAACAGGGGGGCTGTCCACAGGTGGGGGTCACCAGCTGCTAACGACCTCACATGCACCAGCCCCCACCCAATCGCGAGTAGGCTGGTGTCACCTTGAGACATTGCGGCGGCGAGGCCCTGCAGGATCCTTGGAGGGTGTGAAGGACTGGGTTTTCTTAAGACCCAGCGGTGCCAGGGGACAACACCTGAAACCTTCGTGGGTAACCTGTTCCGGCGTACAAATGACAGAGACACGGGACACTTCCTTCGGCGTCAAAGATTCGAGGTTTATTACTGCAGGGAACACAGACGTCACGAGAAGTACATAGCATGTAAGTTCTGGGAGACTGCTTCAAACTGCTACTGTGGGTCGCTCCTTTTATACACATTTCTCTCATAGGTTAACATGATACACAAAGGTTTACAGCTTGGTTCCCATCATAAACGCCAGAAGGGGTTGCCTTCATGTATTCAGGGCCCGGAACATAAGTACGGAAACATTTGGTGGTTCCCAACTGTAAAAACCCATCTTCCCACCATTAGTACATTCCAATTGGCAGTAAACAGATCGAAGAAGGAACAGGGACAGGTGTAGAGGAAGGCAGAAACAGTGGGGAGATCAGAAAGGGTGTAAAAGGGGTGGTATCGGGAAACACGAGTTGCAAGCATCAAAGGGACGCGCCTAATGAGATGCACGGCTAAGACAATAGACCGGCACGGCAAGATGAGCCTCGAGCGGGGCCATCTGCCTTACAGTATCATCCCCCTCATCATAAAGACACTTTCAAAGGAAACGTGTCTTCCGCAAGAGTCTTGGGAATCCCAGGGTCGCGAAGCGGACAGCGTCCGTTCGCTGGCTACTTGAGGGCAAGAGACAAAATGGATGACGTATCTAAGATGGAACCCGTGGGTACAGATATAGAAACCCACGAAACAAACAAACGGTTTAGGTTAGCACAGCGAAACTGCGTACACCCACTAAACTCGTCATTTGCGGTTCATAGATACCAGACTCGACCATATTCGTGTGAGTCAAAAACACCACTTACGATCGTCACGGAACCTCAGATGCTCCTTTTGCCCTCATGTAGGCGAGCACTAGTCAGAATCATAGTCGATATTCATCAGACCATCCAGATGTTGCTGTAGCATAATTCTATCCATCCGAGCTCCTTTGGTAACAGGCGGCTGTCTCATACACGTCGTAGCACAGAGGCCACATAAGGCAGGACCACACTGCACACAAAGGCAACACGTGAACAGAAACGCTGCAACAACTCCGATAATCATCAGAATCTTCCAACCCCAAGTCGACATTAGGCCCCAAAACCACCCAAGTAGCGTCCAATCCCCTACGTCCGCGTGTATGGACTCAGAGATCTTATGCAACTTTGAGATGGCTTGATAGACAGTCGGAGCGTTATCTGGAATGAAAATACAGCAGCTCGAATGGATCACCTTACATACTCCACCTCGATCTGCTAAAACAACGTCTAAAACCATACGGTTTTGTAACGTCATGAGCCTATCCGCCTGAAGTTCTGCGGTGATATTACCAAGGGCACTGGCAGTGATATTAGCTGTCGATTCCACCACTCGGGTCAACTGTCTCAGGTTCCTACTATTGACCATAGGCCCCCAAAACGGAAAGAAACCCTTGAAAAAGTCTCCTGCCTCTTGACCGGCAGTGTCCTCTTCGCTAATCACGCCACTCACAACTCTAGTCTTGTGATAGTCTGCATCTACGGTGAACGTCGGAGGCAACAAATTTGCGATATAACATGTGCCCGCAAAGTCAGAAGGCAACCACGTATACGCACAATCATGACAGACAAAGTACGTACCCTTGGCAGTCAGAAACACAGGGGACGAGAGCATCGGCAAGACATACGTCTCGGAGCAAGCACTCTCTCCAAGATGAGCTCTCGGTTTTCGGCCACGACCTGTTAGACAAAAATTACCAAGGTGGGGTACGATCCATAAAGGAGACGAGCTTCTGAGCTGTCTTTCACCCACGAGCGCACTATACTCAGCCTCACTCAGGTCCCTATAGGCTCGCACCTCTTCCTCTGGGATGAGCGACGGCTCATAGATATCCCTATCTAAATCAGCAATCGCTCTGGCCAAAGGCTTGTGATACGGACCAGGACCAAAGTGGGAAGGACGTGGCTCTCGATTGGGGTAGGAATCTAGTGCGCTTCGAAACATAGTTTGGAATGCTCGAGCTGAACCCTGGGAACTATAAGGAAGAACCAGATATGGAATTCCCTTATCCGTGGTATGTGGCATTAACCCACACACCCAACAATTAGTAATGTTAACCACTAACTGATGCTGATGTAGAAGTTGAATAAAGGAATTATTTCTGAATTCTGCACGTCTAGCCTGCTCGTGTTGAGGTAAGATGTGAAAGGAATGAGGGGACACAGTGGTGGTAAGTTTAGGTTCAGAAGTAGGAGTAGGTATGGCAGAAGGTAGGAAGTACTGTATCATATAATACACCCCACCCGCCAATAATGAAGAAACAGTTAAATACAGTAGGAACACCTGAAACATAAAGCATTTGGTATGAGTAATTTGTTGCAGTTTGAATCTTTGCACCTGAGCTTTTTCCAAGTCCACAAGCTTTGAAAATGCCATCCTCTAAAACCGTCCGCAACGTTTCTTGACGCACTTCGTTCTGTGTAGCAGTAGTCAATCCCTAGGAGTTCCCAAGAACCGACGGTCTTTGACCTAGTGTCAAGACCTACTAACCAGAAGGAAGTACACGCGCGGCCCTACGGTACACCTGGATGGAAGGTATCTTAATTTCACAAATATGCACAAAGTCTTTCAGCTGTGGAAGCAAAAACACAGATGTGGAAAAAACTCAATATTTACAAAATCATAGTTATACGAGTGTTTTAGACTGATCATGTCAATGGGGTAACGTAAATGTCGAGGAATAAAAGCAAATTTATTTGTCCTTGGTGTTAGATCGCAAAAAGTATCGGCTCTTTCCAAGACGTGTCTGTTCGTCAAACAATGGATCCGATGAGGGAACAGAGTTCTGCTGATCAGTCAAATTTTCAGATCTTGAGCTTTGGGGTGACAAATGTTCAACAATGTCGTTCTGCTGCACTGAGGATTCTCCGACAGGTTCGGCGTCGCTAAAAGGTACGAAGGTCTGCAATTTCTCCGTTTCAGATGAAGCAATGCCTTTCCTCACCCACGAGTCCGCCGTTAAAGGTATAGGTACCTTTTTGGTGTGGGTGGCATGCACCCAGTTCTTCCGGCCTTCCAAACGGACAGCAGTTCTCGTGGCAAGGAGGACCTGGAAGGGTCCAGTAAAACGAGGCTCGAGGTTTCTTTTTCTTCCGAAATTCCTCGTCACCACCCAGTCTCCGGGCTGGAGCTGGTGGCCTGGACCCTCCGTCTGCGTCGGCAGTGCTTCAAAGACCTGTTGGTGAATTAACATCAGTTTAGCAGTCAGATCATGAAGATAATCGATCAACATCGGATACTCTAGATCAGAAAACACACTCGGTCTAGGGACCCCCCAAACATTCGCAGGACGGCCGAACACTATTTCATAGGGACTGAGCCCTACTCGGGAGTGTACAGTCGCCCTTGTTGACAACAGAGCTAGAGGCAAAGCGTCAGGCCACGAAAGACCAGTCGTAGCCTGAATCTTCGCTAGTTTGAGTTTAAGGGTGCCATTATACCCTTCAACCAAACCTGCTGACTGGGGATGATTAGAAGAAACAGGGGTGGCTGGGCCCAATGAGAAGGAGGGTAGGCAGGGCCACACTATTATGAATTCGAAAGAATTGCCTATGCCTCACAGCTTAGTTAAAGTACAAACAAGTTTAGGTACAAGTAAACTACAATTTATTAGTTTACTCTAAACAATTGATGTTTTCAATTTACATTTACTTTACAAACACAAAGGAGAAGTTCAAAATATGCAGAACTAAGATCGCTATCAACTTTACGTCTTAGCCATATACAGTTTTACAAACATTTGGAAAAACCAGACAGTAAACCAAACATATATTAGACATTTGACATTTGACGAAAATTAGCTTCTTAACAACACAACAAATTCAAACAGATGGACATAAGTAACCTTATGCATTTATGAATGAAGGAAAACTTTTTACAACCGATTATTGAAACACGGGGAGAACACAGAAGAACAAATTGTTTTCAAAAATTGGTTCAACTCCCACAGCCTGAACAAGATATAATCAATAGAATATCAGGAATATAGCCTATTTCTGCGTCACTAGCAATGGCCAACTGGCCAAGAAAATAGGGGGTGCCGACGCGTTTCGAATCCTGATTAAGGATTTACAGGATTCTCTTCAGGGCAGTGTCAGTCTAGTCCATGGGAACTGTTTAAAATGAAGAACAAAGCAAAAAATGTTTGTTAAAAGGGGTCCTCTAGCCACTACTCTTAGGCCGACTCGAGTGCCAGAACAAAACATGCCCTCACCAAACTTGAAAAGAAAACCAGTTTTGTGAAAAACAACATCAGTAAAGGTGTACAAAAAGCCATCAGTGATCTTAAATCTGACACTTCAATAGTCATAAAACAAGCTGACAAGGGCGGGGCAGTGGTCCTTTGGCCACGGCCTATGTACCTTGCTGAAGGCCAAATGCATGTGAACAACAGGGACTGGTACAGACCCTCAAAAGAGGATCCCATCCACGCTATCCAGGATAAAATAACTAGGATTACCAAGGAAGGCCTGGACGAAGGCTTTCTAGGGCCGAAAGAACATGAATTTTTGAACAAAAAAATGCCACGCACTCCCATTCTGTACTTCTTACCGAAGATTCATAAGAACGAGAATGCACCCCCTGGCAGACCGATTGTGTCGGGATGCGATTCAGTGCTTGAACCGATATCGAAATATATCGATTTCTTTTTAAAACCTTGCATAGCACAGGTACGTTCACATCTCAGTGACACAACAGCATTCATCAAACTAATTGAAGGATTCGAAACGCGTCGGCACCCCCTATTTTCTTGGCCAGTTGGCCATTGCTAGTGACGCAGAAATAGGCTATATTCCTGATATTCTATTGATTATATCTTGTTCAGGCTGTGGGAGTTGAACCAATTTTTGAAAACAATTTGTTCTTCTGTGTTCTCCCCGTGTTTCAATAATCGGTTGTAAAAAGTTTTCCTTCATTCATAAATGCATAAGGTTACTTATGTCCATCTGTTTGAATTTGTTGTGTTGTTAAGAAGCTAATTTTCGTCAAATGTCAAATGTCTAATATATGTTTGGTTTACTGTCTGGTTTTTCCAAATGTTTGTAAAACTGTATATGGCTAAGACGTAAAGTTGATAGCGATCTTAGTTCTGCATATTTTGAACTTCTCCTTTGTGTTTGTAAAGTAAATGTAAATTGAAAACATCAATTGTTTAGAGTAAACTAATAAATTGTAGTTTACTTGTACCTAAACTTGTTTGTACTTTAACTAAGCTGTGAGGCATAGGCAATTCTTTCGAATTCATAAGACTGGGGATGATTGGCGCTATGGAATTTCTGAGTAATTCCAAGGCCCTTACACACACTCTTCATCACACTCCCCACAAACTCACTTCCGTTATCAGACCATACAATCCGTGGCATTCCATACCGAGGAAAATATTCCTTCAGTAGGGTTTTCGCAGTGGACAGAGCAGTGTTGTCTTTGAGAGGGTAGGCTTCGATCCATCGGGAGAATGCGAAAACCACAACTAAAACGTATTTCAGGTTATTGCATCGCTCCATATGGATGAAATCTAGCTGAATCACTTCAAAGGGACATGAAGGTGGAGCAAAATGGCCAGGAGGTGTAGGGGTTCCCTTACCAGGATTGTACATCATACATATCATGCAATTCTTCACCAATCTCTCAGCACACTTCGTGATACCATCATTCTTCCACACAGGGGACAGCAACTTACAAATACCTTTTGCGCTAATATGTGCTAACCCATGTGCCATCGTCACAACAGCTAGCACATACGCATCTGGCAACATCCATCTCTTATGCTCCGACAAATCAATCCAACAACCATTCGCATCCAACTTTCCCGTACTCTCTTTCCACTTCGTCTTTTCAGTCTCAGTGGCCTCATTCTGTATCGTTCTCACACTCTCGATGGTATCCTCGCACATACTAGTCTCTGTAGGCCACCTAACCGAACTCGTCACATACATTCGAGTGCTAAGGTCCCGGGCAGTCTCCTTAGCAGTCTCGTCCGCAAACGCATTACCACGACCAACATCATCCGTCACCTTACGATGCGCACTACATTTAACAATCGCCACCTGCTTAGGTAACGTAAGTGCATCCAAAAGATCATTCACAAGCTGACCATGCTGAATCTTAGTGCCATGCGATGTCATAAAACCTCTCTCTCTCCACAATCGTCCAAAGCTATGAGCGACGCCAAAAGCATATTGGCTGTCGGTAAATACATTCACCCGTTTCCCTTTCGACAACACACACGCTCTAGTCAAAGCGATCAGTTCTGCAGCTTGGGCAGAGTTCTGATTCAATCTCGCAGCTTCCACAACAGTATTCAAAGTTACCACAGCATACGCAGTCGTCACATCACCATTCGGTAATTTAAAACACGAACCATCCACATACAAGGTCCCATCGGGATCTTCCAAAGGAGTGTTTTTAAGGTCCACACGACCTTTTGTTTCCTCCTCAGTCCGCAAGTAACAGTCATGAGGGGTTACTTCATCTGACTCCATACTAATGGGCAACAAAGTCGCCGGGTTCAGGACATTACAACGTTTTATCTGAATATGACTTGCCAAAAGCGTCAACTCGTACCCAGACAACCTTGCACTCGTCAAGTGCTGAGTTTTCGTACGATTTAAAAGAGTGTCAACTGCATGCGGAACCATCACCGTAAGCATATTATCCATGACCAATCCTGCTGATTGTCGGATGGACACCGCAGCTGCCGCTGTTGCTCTCAAACAACTCGGCAATGCTCTAGCTACCGGGTCCAAGGTCGAGGAAAAATATGCGCATGGACGCTGCTTACCGCCGAAAGGTTGCGTCAAAACACTCAACGCACAACCTTCTCTCTCGTACACGTATAGTGTAAACGGCTTGCTGTAATCAGGGGTACCTAACACAGGAGCCGAACACAACGCGTCACGCAATTCAGAAAAACTTTTCTGATATTCTTCCGTCCATGGTAAAGGAGTTGGAACATCCTTACACGTAAGAGCCACCAATGGTTTCGCGAGCAATGAAAAATTTGGGATCCACTGCCTGCAGTATGACGTGATACCTAAAAAGGCACGCACATCTCTCTGAGTCGTTGGCACAGTCATTCGGGCAATCGCTGCAATTCTCTCTGGGGTCAACCTTCTTCCCTCCTTTGACAATAAGTGACCTAGATAGGTTACTTCTTGACAACAATATTGAAGTTTAGAAGGAGACACCTTATGATGTAAGTCACAGAGATGTTGCAACAACGATACCGTGGCAATTTTGCAAATGTCCTGAGTATCTGCAGCCACCAATAAGTCGTCAACATATTGGATCAAGGCTGCACCAGCCGGCAATACAAACGCATCCAATGGCCCTTCAAGGCTTGACTGTATATTGATGGACTCTCACAGTAGCCCTGAGGAGCACGTTTAAACCGGAAGCTGCGACCACCAAGAGAGAAACCGAAAAGGTCTCTGCTTTCCTCTGCAATCGGGATGCTGAAGAACGCATTCTTCAGATCGATCACTGAAAACCATGATGCCGAGGCTGGAATCAGAGTCAGTAGCGCCGTAATGTCAGGCACAACAGGGAACTGAGGAATCACAATTTTATTTACCTCCCGTAAATCGATAACAAAACGATAAACAGGTGGTTTTGAAGGATCAGTACGTTTTAGAATAGGCAACACAGGACTGTTGCACACGTTTCCCTGTGTCTCCTCGATAACATCTTTCTCAATCAGGTCATAGATAATAGCTAACAATGCTCGTTCACCATCAAGGGAGATACGATACTGGGGAATACGTGGCAATCGCACATTAGATTTCAAATGAACAACATAAGGGGAGATGTCAAGCAGGCCCACGTCATTGGGACCTGTTGCCCACAAAGATGCAGGAAGAGAACTCAATTCCGGTGGAAGCTTATCAAGAGACAGGTACATTGGAGAGACAACTCTCTCACCCAAAGTAAGCTTCACTCCCGCAGGAGAGCAATACAGAGTCGAATACAGGCGTTTTAGCAAATCCAGGCCCAAGAGATTTTCACCACAACCAGTGGTCAAAATCAGCGGAGCTTTTAGCTCACGAGGCCCAATTGTAAGAGGCAAAGGGCACGAAACCGGATTGCTAACAGGGGCGCCAGAGAATCCAACGGAAACATTTGTTAAGCCAGACAAAGGTGCGCCAGGGAGTTTCGAATGCATTATGGAACTTTTCGCTGCACCAGTGTCCAACAGAAAAGGCTCAACGACGCCCGAGGTGGAAACTGCGACGTAAGGCCCTCTCTGATCAACCGGAACTGATACTACTCCCTCTCCTTGTCTATGGCTGTCCTAGTAATTACCGTCGTCAGCATCCTGATCGACGTAATAATCATCCACATTATACTGAGCAGATCGCCCTTGCGACGATCCACGCTGATCAAAACAATTATTGGAGTCCGAGGTGTTAGTGGAACGATCGTTCTGAGCACCGCGACCTCTACCACGTGATGTCTGTTGAGAACCACCACGACCTCCTCTAGACGAATTACCACTATTACGCTCATTGAGAACCGGACAATCGAATTTCAAATGACCCTCCTGTCTACAATAGGCACACTGATTGTACCCTAACGATGATCTCTGTGAAGAGGAATCATTTCGTGATTGTGACCTATTTGACTGAGACTGCGATCGATTACGTTGTTGCGAGTCATTCTGATTCGAACGCGGAGGATATGCCTGCTGCAACAACACTTTAGTTTTAAGCTCTTTCGTTTACTTGTCAGCACGATCGTTCTCCTCTTTCTCCCTATTCTCATAATATTGGGCCGTAGCCAATATTTGAGCAGAAGTAGAAACAGCCCACGCACTTTCAGAATTTCGTAATTTATTGCTTAAGTCAGGCAGTAAATTTGAAACAAATTTGTCCACAAACAACCTCTGACCACCTTCGGAACCCATGTCTTGACCACTGTGGTCGATGAAGGCCTCCTCAAATCTCGTAAAGAAATCAGAGACGCTTTCATCTTTCTTCTGTTTGCAAGCGGACAACTTGTCCCAATTTACCTTCATAGCTGGCATAAGCGTTTTCATCAGGGTAATTATTCTCTGAGGGAGATTAACAATTAACTGTTCAGGTTTAGCCCCACCAACTTGCAAGGCGTCTGCCGCTACAAGAGCAGCCCAATCACCACCTAATTCTGCCGCATGGTTTTCTTGACGAATCTTTTCCCAGACCGGTTGCGGTACGACATTGCCAAACAGCATATCGATATCGGCAAGATTCATTATCGTAGCGTCGACGAGCTGCGATAATTCTTTATAGTACCCTGCAGGATTTTTACGAGGGTCAGGCAAAGGTTGCTTCACCTGCAAAACTTCCGATCGTTTCCATGGAAGACGTATCCACACTCTTTGGAAGTATGGTGGAATAATGGGGTTAGCATTAGGATCGCCAGGCATCCACACTGGTGGAACTTCCCGCATAGGATACTGACCAGGCGCTGCTGGCGGTCCTTCGATGTCTTCTACAAACAATGCTCGAGGCATTATAGAAGGACGAAAAGATAACAACTGCTCAACAGATGGAGAAGTATAACATAAAGGATTAATAAGAGAAGAGTTGGAAACAGACGAAACAGCAGGAGTAAGTAGAACAGGAGCAGCAGCGGGAGCAGGAGTATGAGGAAGTACAAGCGGTGGAGCAGTAGGAACAGAAGTAGGCAAAGGAGCAGGAACAATCGGAAGAACGGGTACAGGTTGAGGAACAGGTTGAGGGACAGGCACAGGAGCAGGTACAGGGGGAACCACAGGAACTGCGGTACCCTGTGCGTACGGAGGTGGTGATTTCAAAAGATAGGACATTAGAGGGTCCTCAACTGATTCCTCCTTCTTATCCGACTCCGTTGGCAAAGCGGGGTAACATTTATCTATAGACATACGCTGAAGCCTATCGAAAACTTCCTTTTCCTTTTCCTCCTTATCTCGCTGAAACTGTTCTGCTTTCTTTACTATGGCAGCAACTCCATCTCTCTGATTACGTTTTGTCTGTCTGATTTCTTTCTGTTTGGCTTCTTTCCGCCACAACCGAAAGGCATCAAACATGGCTGGCCTTGACTTTTTCTTTAACAATTTAGCCTCGAGGTTATCTAAAATCGGGGTCTCGAAACTACCATGAGGTGGCCAACTAAGGACACCGTCTTTTTTGGTATAACGAATCCAACATTCATTAAAGGTAATCGGACCTAACCCATGCTTGCTATATAATTCATAAGTTGGAGTTCCAACCGGAGGTATCGGACATGAGTGTTCCAGTCGGGAATCCGCACCACAACGACCAAAACAGCTGAACAAAGTACTACGACCAGGCATCTTGCACACTAGCCGAGTTTCACAAACTTCAAGGGTTACGGGATTTACCAAGTCCCAGCAAAGAGCAAAAACCCTCCGTTTTTGGCGACTGCAGACGTCAAATATCACAACAAAGAACCATGTACTAAGAACAACAAATGCAATGGAACCATGCAACAACTAAGCACCCACAACTAAGGACTCTGGGAGCGACCCACAAATACTTAACTCAAAGATTGATGGCGTCACCAGGAAGGCCCGTCAATCGTCTCGCTGTACCAAGGTCTACGCCAGGCGCCAAAATAGGTCTTCAGTCAGGGCAGCAGTCCGTCGCAGCCCTCAGGAGGCGGGAATCTTCGCGGGAAAAGTTGTCGGGCCACTTGTTTCGACAACAGGATCGATGAAGCGGGGTGCACCTTCCCTCGGAGATTTCACACGAAGTTCCTCACGATCGTCGGGCTTGGACCGGTACCACTGATGCAGCCCCACGTTGGGCGCCAACTGAAGGACTGGGTTTTCTTAAGACCCAGCGGTGCCAGGGGACAACACCTGAAACCTTCGTGGGTAACCTGTTCCGGCGTACAAATGACAGAGACACGGGACACTTCCTTCGGCGTCAAAGATTCGAGGTTTATTACTGCAGGGAACACAGAAGTCATGAGAAGTACATAGCATGTAAGTTCTGGGAGACTGCTTCAAATTGCTACTGTGGGTCGCTCCTTTTATACACATTTCTCTCATAGGTTAACATGATACACAAAGGTTTACAGCTTGGTTCCCATCATAAACGCCAGAAGGGGTTGCTTTCATGTATTCAGGGCCCGGAACATAAGTACGGAAACATTTGGTGGTTCCCAACTGTAAAAACCCATCTTCCCACCATTAGTACATTCCAATTGGCAGTAAACAGATCGAAGAAGGAACAGGGACAGGTGTAGAGGAAGGCAGAAACAGTGGGGAGATCGGAAAGGGTGTAAAAGGGGTGGTATCGGGAAACACGAGTTGCAAGCATCAAAGGGACGCGCCTAATGAGATGCACGGCTAAGACAATAGACCGGCACGGCAAGATGAGCCTCGAGCGGGGCCATCTGCCTTACAGTATCATCCCCCTCATCATAAAGACACTTTCAAAGGAAACGTGTCTTCCGCAAGAGTCTTGGGAATCCCAGGGTCGCGAAGCGGACAGTGTCCGTTCGCTGGCTACTTGAGGGCAAGAGACAAAATGGATGCCGTATCTAAGATGGAACCCGTGGGTACAGATATAGAAACCCACGAAACAAACGAACGGTTTAGGTTAGCACAGCGAAACTGCGTACACCCACTAAACTCGTCATTTGCGGTTCATAGATACCAGACTCGACCATATTCGTGCGAGTCAAAAACACCACTTACGATCGTCACGGAACCTCAGGTGGGCCACACCACCAGGCAGGATCTCCCTCCTCCGCCTTGCCAACAACTGGTCCGAGTGACAGTCCCCCCATGTCTCAGAAGGCATGAGGCAGCCAGCTCTGGTAGGCAGGAGACATCACTGCAGTCCTGCTGCCCAGCGGGCCAAAGCAGTAGATGGCTTGCTAGGAAGCGCCCCACTGGGCGCATAATAAAGCTGGTGGTACAGTCCGTCAGAAGGCAAGCCCCATTGTGCAGATGTCAAAGAGGGTTATTGTTGTCAGGAAGGATGGAGAAGAATGTTCACTAGGCAGCAGGAGCAACACTAAAGCTCCACCGCCATCTTGGCTTCCTTGGCCACATCCACCATTTGAACACAGTTTCAATTTAAAACCAGCCTGCACCGCAGGACTGGCTTTAAAATGACAGCATACACCACAGAAGTTTAAGTGCATTAAGTCCCCTTTGGTTTCTAAACTTGCATTCCCTACTATATACAAGGGCCTCACTGGTAGGTTAGCTGAATCAGTTGTAATTACACCAATTACCATATACCTTTTAAGGACAGACCAGTAGCCCTGAACCTGGTTAACAGAGCCCAGGGCACTTTCAGAATCAGTAACCACCGCCATCAGTCACAAAATGGGTGTGATCAAAACATTATTTAATACCAAGGATAGTTCTGAGCTCTGTTTTAGTTTTACTGGGTAGCATTTTGGAGCAGGCTCCAGGGGGTCACATTTTTATTTTATCGATTACGTTTATATTATTTGGTGCTGTATCATTTTAACTTCTGTCATCTTTCAACTGCTCTGATGATTGTTTTTTATGTACTGCATGGAATTTTGTTTTTCACTCTCTGTTACTGCTTAATAAAGTTTATCCAAATGCTGGCAACAACTCTAATTAGTTACGTGCTGGCAATGAGCACACTGCACAAAGCACTTTATATTTTAATTATTTTGTTATTTTATAGCATTGCATTCATTCAATTGATATATATTTATGTGAAATATTCACTGAAAAAAACATACGTTTCAGACACGTTATAGTTAGTTGGAGATTTCACTCGCACAAATCCATAGAAATTCGGCTGTTATAGTTAGTTGACCTAACTATAATTCGCGCCCCCCCAATGCACTACTGATGACGTCACTTATTACATCACTCATGACCTGCTCAGTGACACGCGTAAATACACTCTATTTGGTAATCCAAATATTTTATGGTTGATGCGGATTCGCCTATTTAATTTTTATTGGAGGTAAAAAAGTTCCAATTGCATACAAATCACATTTGTATACACAAGCAGAAATGCTCTTCACTTCAACAGAAATAATTCTGACAGCAGTTCAAACCGCTGTAGCAAAAGAAATAGCTCTAGCTCAGGAGAAACGCATTATTATCGTGACTCCAGTACCAGCCCTAGAGGCAGTTATAAAAGCGAGCATTCCAAATGCAAAATCTTTACATCCAAGATGGATACAATGGGTTAATTTTCTTCCTGCAACAGATGTTGAATATGTTTTGATCCTGATTTAAAAACACAAGCAATCCTGCAATATGAACATGAATGTCCTCTGCAAGCAAAAATTCTGTCTCTTGATCAATAGGAATTTATAATCTATACTGACGGATCAGCACCACCCGCTACAGGGGGTAAGCAAGCTTACAGTGCAGTCTTTGCAATCGTTACAGGTCGCATGGGGGATGGTATCTTCCGACCTATGGTCACTAAAACTCAATCTCTAAGAGATTGTACAGCTCAGCGAGCTGAACTATAAGCATTCAAATCGGCACTTGAAAATACGGATTGCATATTCCCCACACTAATAGTGTGTGATTCCTTTTACTGTGTTCAATCATATAATGAATATTTACAGAATAGGCTTCAAAATGGATTAAAAGATGCAAAAGATGGCACAATAACGCATAAAATGCTTTGGGAACAAGTAGTTCAGTTGTGAAACAGACTACAAAATACTCACGTGTTACACATGCTGAGTCATCAACGTGATGGCGTTCACGTTGCAGGGAATTCATTGGCTGATAAAGCTGCAAAGGGGGCTGTACAAATGGCTTCCGTAGCTGCGATCACTTGTTCAAAAACGAGAATAGACAGTGAGATATTGTTGGCTGTCAATGATTCAAGCAAAGGCAGTGGTGCAGCGTTACAGAAAAAGTTTCCACTCAAGTACTCTTATGTAATTGATGCGAACAACTTTCCCTTTGCCCGAATCCCTGGAGTGGGGGATAGGGTAATTCCAAACAAGGAACGTAGATTAGGGCTAATCCTAGCAGCGTATGAATGGATAGCTTCTGCCCATGCAGGTGTTTCTGCAACGATATATTAAAACAAAGATATCGATGGCCTGGCATTAGGAAACAGGCCAAAAACTATGTTTTGGAATGTGAAATTTGAAAGTCTCCACAGTGAAACGTCCTGCACAGACGCCTCTGTTAATTTCAGATAAACCATTAGCTTGTGTTTACCTGGATCATTGTGGTCCCTTGCAAGGGATGGTAACTATAAATATATCATGGTTGCAGTGGAGAAGGTTCGCAACTTGGGCATTATGTTTAACAACAAGTTGACCATGGAGGCTCAAGTCACTAGAACGGTGGGAAGTTACTTGGTGATCATTAGGTCACTACGTAAATCTCTTCCTTTACTACCTCCTCAAGCATGGGCACTAGTTGTACAGAGTACAGTCTTGAGCAGACTGGACTAATGTAATGCCCTTCAGCTTGAATCCCCCAAGTCCCTTTTGGACAGACTTTTGAGAATTCAATCTACCGCAGCTAAACTTGCTTTGGGCTGGCCGAGACGGTCCTCGTCCTCCAGGGCCCTCGCAGAGCTACTCTGGCTTCCGGTGGGACAGAGAATTACGTTCAAGTCCCTCTGTCTTGTGTTTAAAGGTCTGCATGGGATGGGCCCAGTCGCACTACAGAGGAAATTTGAGTGGTATGTTCCAGCTAGAATCCTTCATTCCGCCTCAGCTAGATTGGTTAAGATAGCTAGGTTTACGAAAGTCAGAACCGGTGGCAGAACCTTTACGGTTGCTGCAGCTAGACTTTGGAACAGACTTCCTTTGGAATTAAGACAGATCAGTGATCTTCTGCTTTTTAGAAGAAGGTTAAAAACTGCTATTTCCTAAAGTTTAGCTGCTATACTGTTCTGTACTAGTTGCCTGTGCTTCTCTGTTGTCTGTCTTCTTGCTGTGTACTCCGAGTTTCTCAGCACCAGGATGCCGTCAGGTGATAGAGTGATTTACAGATGAAATAAATAAATAAATAATAAATAAGATTCCTGCTCAAGGTTCCTATGGATATGGCCTCAGTGCTCGGCTGATACTCAAACTGTTATAAAAGATTTGCAAGTCTTTATCGGCACATACGTAATTGGCACACTAAATTCAGACCAGTGTCCTGCGTTTAGTTCTCTTGCTTACAAAGAGGCCATGGCCAGTTTGGGCGTAGCATTGCGGTACTCCCCTTTCATTCCGTCCTGAGGGAATTTCCCTTGTGGAAAGCGAAAACCGGGACATAAAGCAGTCTATAACAGCTAGCGTATTAGGTTCGGGAGATAGGCGGGTCAAACATCTTTATGGGGTCCAACGCTCATTAAATAATTTACCAAGAAACTCTCTGGGGGGTTACTCTATATGAGGTCCTATTTGGGACAAGAATGTGGGTTCCTGATCTCAAATGTAAAAGCACAGTGGTGGAAAATAAACCTTTTGATATCAACCATTGTTTGGCTGTTTTACAGGATCTAAGTGAACTAAGATTGAAACAAGGCAACGTGTTCCTGAAGCCAAACCCCACTGGGTAAAAAACAGCCGTCCCAGCAAGGCCTATCTGGATCCCAAAAGTTGGGGATCTAGTGAGAGACAAAATTGCAGACAAGAAGGAATTTGGGCCTTCTTACAGACAACCAGTACCTGTCAAAGCCATCCACGGAACAAGGACGGTACTTATGCCGCCTCTTGCTGGAAGAAAGGAGAAAAGATTTGTGTCAATCGAACACATCAAACCACACTATGTGGCCAACACTAAATAGTAGGCCTAGTGGACTCCGACCTAGCAGCAAGCGCACTCCTCTCGCTGTTGTGTAGGAATCTAGGACCCTAGTGCAATTTTCCTGATTCATGCCCATATACAGGTATAAATTACCCGATCCTTATATAGACATAGAAATCATTATCATATTTAGACTGAGCCTATGCAGCCCAAATACGGCATGGCTACTTCCACTAAGTTCCGAGAATCAACAACAATTACTTAGAAAAACCCGCCTTCAGCAGCTAGGGACTTCCCCTTGCCTGAATACTAATTTATCTAGGAAATCATAGAGTTTTCAAAGAACTGAGTCTTTGATGACGGTATTATGTCCAATCATATGTCAAACTCAGCACCTTCAAGGTATAAACATGCCTACATTTGCCCAGACAAATACACTGTGGTTTCGAGCAGTTCGACTATCTACTTGCCCGATGCGCCCTGCAGCAGCAAGTGCCGAAGGAAGATGACCCTCCAGCTGATGCACTGAGAAACGCTGTCTTTTCTCCTGCCGAGAAATCCAGCTCCAGTGTTTCCAGGCTACCCTTGCGGGTTTCTGGGAAATCGAGTCCTGAGAGAGATATAAGACCTCCTTCATTCTAAAACCAAGGTACGGAGCTGATTAGACCCTTAGAGAATTCTTGGAATAGATTCTTGGCAAAGAATACTAAACTTAAACTACACCCCACTTACTTCTTCCCTTGTACTAGACTTAGGTTAGGTACACCAGGGTAGGCGCATTTTAGAAATACCAGTTGAGTACTTTTAGTCATTATTTATCACTGTATGTATTTTATGTATTTTATGGCTTAGAAACCATATCATCCTTTTACAGTATTATTTTATAATATTCTTCGTGCTGTACGCATTGTACTTTATAACCAGTATTACGATTTTAGCAGTACATTTCTTATGCTTGAGAAAGAAGACTGTTCAATAAATACTTTTTATTGAAAATGCCGGTCTCTCTATTTCTCAGCACCTCTGGTGAAACGAAGCATGCATGATTGACTGAGTAAAATAGCTATCTATTGTTTCCGCGACTCTAGAGATTGATTTCTTATTCTTGGGAAACAAAGTTGTCATGTTTATGCGGTTGTCAGAAACGAATCCCTTCTTGTGAATTTGAGAAAGTTTCTAGTGACCTCTAAGCTAGCTGGCACTCACAATTAAGTTTAATATATTTGGTAGAGACCTAGTCGACCTCAGTCCCACGTCTAAACTACAGGATATATTATTCCAATGCGCAGAGCCTATTGGGAATATAGGAACTACTCTACATCGCTACTATCCAAGAGTTTCAGACTGAAAGACTCATCACCATCGAGAATTCAGCAGTAACAGACTAAGAAACCATGCTATGGAACTTATCCCACTTGAAACCAAAAGAACAGTTTGTCAAGACACACATATCTACACCAATGTAACACATGATCAACTGGCTCCAGAGATTTCAATGAATCCTGATGCAATTCCAAAGATTTACCGAGCTGCTTCTGGCTAATTCATTAACTTTGATACATTTTCTGAAGATCTAAGTGAGCCTGAAATGACACCAGCCCAAAAAACTTTCAAAGAACAAGTACAAGACTTTTTTCATCATCTGAAAGAGACTTATCTGGTTTCACCATGGATTGAACTATGGGTTATTTCTGAAATATTTTTCTTTCTGCTTTGGCTAACTTTAGTAATGACTCGTACAGGGCTTGTGAATGGCAGATATATTCATTTGGACACTGAAAGTAAAAATGTGAACTTACTTTTAAAACCACACAAATCATCCCATCGTGAAGCAAGAGACTTATTAGCAGTGAACATCACAGCCGTTCCTGTACAAGATGGTATAGTTTGGGACAAAACCGATTATGATGAAGACACCGCCCTTCTTACCACTGATCTACCAGCAGCTGGTTTTCACCAGCTAGTTTCCACTCCCACTCACCAAGCCGGCCACGCTCTTGATGGTCTCTTCACCAATAACCCCGATATCGCCTTTCTCTCTGTCACCCCCCTCGTTTGGACAGATCATGCTGCAGTACTCTTCACTATTCAGCCTTGGACCTCCAACCCCCGCAGTCCACGGCCGCATTCCCAATCTTACCCGAGCTTGGAATCACATGGACATTCCTCTACTTACTACTACTCTTTTCAACTCCCTCGACGAGCTCACCTCCGACCCCGACACTGCATCCATTAAGTATCTGGACTGGCTACATGGTGCCTTCAATTCTCTGGCCCCCACCAAACTGATCTTCCCTAACCAATCTACTCCTTCCTCCCCTTGGTTCTCGGAGGCACTTAGACTACAGAGACAACACTGTAGAAACCTAGAACTACACTGGAGCAAACACTACAACCCCCGGGACAAACAAAATTACAAGAACTCCTTGACCATATACAAACGCCTTATTATCTCAGAGAAGAGCACCTTCTATCTAACTCAAATTTAATCCGCTCATAACTCTTCGAAAAAGCTATTCCAGGTAGTCAACACTCTCTCCAATCCCCCCTCCTGCCCAACCACGGACGCCTCACAAGACCTCTGTAACTCTCTTGACAACTTTTTTGCAAACAAGGCCATTACCATATACTATGCTTTCACCTCTCACACATATCCTAACTTCATGAACCCTGACAGCCCCAACAGCCCCACCACCACTACTTTCTCAAATTTCCATCAGGTCCCCCCCAAACAGATCTCTCAATTAATCTCCTCCATTATGTCTGGTTCCCCTCTTGACCCCTGTCCTCCCTCCATCCTTAAACTCATTCCGGAGGTCATAACCCCCTCCCTCACCAATATCTGCAATTCCATGTTCATCACAGGCTCCTATCCCTCCATCTGGAAGAAAGCAGTTATCAAACCCCTCCTGAAAAAAACCTTCCCTCGACCCTACAGCCTCACTTAACTACAGACCCATCGCCTGCCTTCCGTTTCCACTCAAGCTCTTTGTAAAACTAATGAATAAACAATTATCAGATTTTTTTGTGTTGAAAAGTTTTTTATTAGTAGCTTAAGAGATATACAGCTGTACAGAAGTTATTAACAGAATAAAGAATAAAGAATTTGGAAAAAAATAAACATGAGGGGTAAACAAAACAATAATAGTAGTCGGCATATGGAAAATACACATGAGTCGTGTCAACATTTTTTTTACAGTAAATTAAGTAAATCATAAGTTATACATTAAATTATACATACAATTATACATAGGAGAGTTGCATCTATATTTACATGACTGTAAGTATACAGAGTCATAGAGTGATAACATTACCACTACAGCATGTTAATTAGGAAGGTGGAAGTACGGGAAGGTCGCGAGGCCATCGTGTATCAAGGAGGCTTGTGTAGGTCAAAGTATTCATCTAGCGAGGACCAGAGTTTTCTGAGTGGGGGACGCCACAGGGTAGAGGCGAGCGCTATATTGTCGGCTCCTCTTAAATTGGTGACCCAGTTAAGCCAATGGGGGAAAGAAGCCTTGTTTGTGTTTTTCCAATTGTTGAGTATGATTTTAACCGCAGCCGTCAGCAATAGGTCGAGTAGGGCTTTATCATTATCATTGAGTGTGGCAGCTTTGGCAAAACTGAAAACGAGCGTTGAGAATTCCCTTGGGAGGGTGATATGTAGGGATTTGGAAATGAGATCAAAGATTCTGTCCCAATAGGAGGTGACACATGGGCATCTGAAAATTAAGTGTTCAAGGTCCCCTCCCTCACCATTGCAGTTCAAGCATGTGTCATCGTCCCTGATTTTATGCAGAAAGAGCCTCCTAGGTGTCCAGAAGGCCTTGTGGAGTAGCCATAACTTGGTTTGTGAGAGTGTAGGGATTATTTTGTGGCAAGTGGAGGACTCCCAAGTTCTGGCCCATTCTGCCTCTGAGGTAGATGTGGTTGAGAAAGAGTCCCAATAGAGCTGGAGAGGTTTGGTTAGGGAGGACAATTGTGGGTGAATTAGTTTATATATTCTAGAGACTTGATGGCCAAGTTTATTTAGTGAAGTGAGGAATCCAGGGAGGGAGGGGGTGACGTCCTTCAGGTCCGCTTTCGCTAGCGCTACTTTAATATGTAGAAAGTTATAGAATTCTATGTGGTGGAGGTGGAATCTGTTATGCAGTTCACTGAAGGAGAGTGGTAGTGTGGTAGTGTCTTTTCGGCGAGTTGGTGGGGGAAGAGTATACCTCTTTCTATCCAAGGAGAGTAGTTTAGAGGTTTCCCTTTGTATGTTAAGGCGTTATTGTGCCAGAGAGACTCCCAATTTGAATGCTGGAATTGATGTGGTAAGTGTTTGCTGACTTGGAGAAGAGCCATTTTGGTGTTTTTGAAGATAGGGCCCGAGCCTAAATTGGGACGGAGTTTAATGGTGAGCAGGGCGCAGGGGTCGAGACCTTGTAATATGGACCTTTCCACAGCAAGCCACACCGGGGTATACTCCGTCTGTGAGGTTAGCCTGTACGATCCTTGTTTTGCCAAAAAGGCAATTTGATATAGCTTGAAGTCAGCCAAGTTGACTCGCCCTAAGCTTTTATCTAATCGTAATTTCTTTAAACTGATTCTGGCTTTCTTGCCCTGCCAGAGAAAGGAAGAGATCAGTTTGTCTAATTTACTATGGAACTCTTTGGAAAGTATAAGTGGAAGCATTGTGATGAGGTAGTTGACTAAGGGGGATATCATCATTTTTATGGTTTCTATACGGCCCCACCAAGTGATGAAACGGGGGGACCAACCATCGAGCAGTCGTTTGATTTTGGCAATGGGTCGTGGTCTCATTGTGTTTAAGGGTACTTAAGAGGTCATCAGTAAATTCTATCCCCAAGTATTTAATCACGTCAGTTTGCCAAGTTAGGCCAGAGTTGCCTAAAACTTCTCTAGAGGTGTGGACGTTTAGAGGTTTTACCTCGGATTCATCTCTATTTAATTTGTAGACGGATAGGGAGGAATATTTGTCAATTGAGGACATACGCCCAGCGATGGAGTTAGTGGGGTCTTCCATTGTAATTAAGATGTCATCAGCATACGCTGCTAACTTACCTCGTGTGTCCCCGAAGGAAACACCCAGTATGTCTTTATTATTTTTGATGTCTGTAAGGAGGGGCTCAAGGGCTAGGAGGAAAAGCGCTAGGGAGAGTGGACAGCCTTGTCTGGTTCCCTGGTGAAGTCGGAACGGGTTGGATAGGGCACCGTTTATAGCTATCCTGGCAGATGGGGCTGATTATAGGGCCATCCACATCTTGGCAAAGGAGTCGCCAAGGTTGAAGGCGTGCATTGCCGGAGGAAGGACCACGAGACCTTGTCAAAGGCTTTTTCCGCATCCAAGGTTATCGCTACCATTGGGAAGGGAGAGGCCTTTGCTTTCTCCAGAAGGTGGCACAGCAGTCTTGTATTGGCGTTTGACATCCGGTGTTTTAGGAAGCCAACCTGCGCGGGGCTAATTAGTTTATGTAGGACGGAATTTAGTCTGGTTGCCAATATTTTTGCGTAGATTTTGCA
The DNA here is from genome assembly GCF_964263255.1 of Lissotriton vulgaris. NCBI lineage: Eukaryota > Metazoa > Chordata > Amphibia > Caudata > Salamandridae > Lissotriton > Lissotriton vulgaris. Next base: position 1,313,736,692 of record NC_141695.1, read on the forward strand.
ATCAAGGTTTATCAAAGAGATGGGGCGGTAATTTTTAGTGAGGAGGGGGTCTTTCCCTTCTTTGGGTATTACTATGATCGTCGCTTCACTCATCGATGGGGAAACACTACTGCTGGATGCTGTAGAGTTAAAAAGGTTAAGGAGCGGAGGGCTAAGTTGATCTGTGAAGGCCTTATAGAATGACGCCGTGAAGCCGTCCGGTCCGGGGGCCTTATTATTTTTTAGTGTGTTAATTGCTGCCTTGATCTCTGCGCATGTGATTGGGGAACCTAGGTGAATCATATCTGTTTCTGAGAGTTTGGGGAGGTGAAGTGATTCAAGGTAGTCGGTGCAGGCTGATACATCTAGTGGTTTGTCGTTTTTGTATAGGTCTTCGTAAAATGATTTGAACGTGTCAAGGATATTAGATTGTTTTGTATGAGTATTGTTTCTAGAATCTTTTATGGATGTTAAGGTGGACAAATTCTGTTTGTGTTTGAGATAGGAGGCAAGCAGTTTCCCTGCTTTGTTACCTTCACAGAGTTTTAGGGCCTTGAAACAGTTGATCAATACCCCCGCTCGTTTGCTGGTAATGGTGTTGTATTTGTACTTCTTTTTGGTTAGTGTTTCTAGCGTTTTAGTGTCTAGTGGGTTGGACTTATGTTGGGAATCTAGTGTTCCAATCTGTTGTTCTAAAGATTCTAGCTCTTTATTTAGTGTCTTGTTCGTCTTGGCTCTGATATTGATGATGACCCCTCGGATTGTGGCTTTCAGAGCGTCCCACAAGGTGTTGGGTGTAGTGTCGTGGGTGTCATTTAGGGTTAGGCATTCATCAATGGCGTTAGCTATTAGTAATTTGTTTTTTGGGATCTGATAAGGTTTCATCATTTAAGTGCCATCTCTTGGGTGGGAGGATCGATTTGGAGCCAGCAAGCTTGGTGCGAATACAGGCGTGGTCAGAAACTAATTTAGGGGTTATTTCAGTTTCCTCTATCAGGTGTGTGAAGGGACTTGAGATCAGGATAAAGTCGATGCGTGAATATGATTTGTGTGGGACAGAGTGAAAAGTATAGTCCCTTCCATCTGGATTTTGGAGGCGCCAAGAATCTTTCAGACAATATCTGTCACAGAGGCGAAGGAGGGCTTCGTGTGAACGGGATGGGTGGAAGGTGCATTTGGATTTTCTGTCAAGAATCGGGTCAAGGGGGAGATTGAGGTCGTCTCCCACTATCAGCAGGTCATCTGGAGGGATGGGTTCTAATGAGCGGGAAACCGAGTCCCAGAATTCCGGGTTGTCAGCATTTGGGCCGTAAATATTTATTTTGTGGATGGAGTCATCCTCCCTTGGTAGGTGTGTAACGGAAAGCCTTCCTTCTTCGTCATGAGAGTGCAAGACTAGTGTTAGATTGGCTTTTTTCGCTAGTAAGGTGATTACCCCTACTTTTTTGTGAGTCGCTGGTGAGTTCAATATGTGTGACGCCCAATGAATGTTCAGGAACCGTAGATCCTCCTCAGACAGTTTGGTTTCCTGGAGTAATATAATGTCCCCCCTCGATTTGGCGAGATATTCAAAAACTTTCCTAATTTTTAGCGGATGGTTTAGGCCCTTAACATTAAGAGAGATTATTGTAAGGTCATCGACTAATGATTTTGTATTAGACATCGGAGTGAGAATTTATTGCTGAGAAGTAACATGGCAATCGGATGATACTGGTTTGTAGTGTTGTGTGCTGGTCACATTGGTGTGGGTCAGTGTGAGGAGATACAACTCTAAGGACAGAGTGTAAGGTGCAGCATTGAAATAAGACTTGGGAATGCAGTGAGAGATGCATGCCATACCTGTAAGAAGTGAACATAAGCAAAAGACAATACAAAACAAAAAGAAAAACTGTTATTCTCTGAACTCTTTTAGCTCCATTTTCTCCCACCCTGACAAAACTACCCTCCAACCCCCCCTGGATGGCAGGGGAAATGGCCGCCTGAACCGGGAGCTCCGTGGATCGGGAGAGCGACTCCTTCGGTTTTCCCTGCTCTTCCCATTGGTACACGATCCAAAATCAAGGATCCTGCACCTGGATATATGAGGAGCCCTCCGGCGGGATGAAATCCGCCTGCAACTGACCATTTGTGGTCTTTCTCGGACTTTGTCAGCGAGCGCTCTCCGACACGGGCTGAATCCAAAATGGCGGCGCCCGATCGCGACTCCAACGCCTGACGCCGAGTGCTAAAACAACGCTTCTGCAACCATCTGCCGCCCACCACATGCTGGGGAAGCGAAACATGCACTGGAAAACGACCCCTAAGGACACCATGAGGCGAGAGTTGCCTAGCAGACGACCCGACAGCTGCTAACCGGCACATCATGCCTGACCCCAAAATGGCGGCGGCTATTCCCTCGGAAGCACACTATATGGTCACACAGTGAACTCCTGCTTCATTTAAAATTATCAGATTTTATCAACCAAAACCACCTCCTGGACGATACACAATTTGGATTCAGACAGGGTCACGGAACCGAAACGGCCCTCATAAAGCCCGCCGATGAGGTTAGGATGATTTTAGATCAAGGCGGTGCGGGAGTCCTCATACTTCTGGATTTATCAGCTGCCTTTGACACGGTCGATCATGCCATCCTGATTGACCATGTCTCAACCTTAGGTATCAATCACACAGCCAGGGACCTTCTAGCCTCATTCCTTACCAACCACACCCAATCAGTAAAACTGGGCCTCTTCTACTCACCTGTCTTTACTCTTCCCTGTGGGGTGCCCTAAAGATCCTCGCTAAGTCCAACCTTATTCAACATTTACGTTTCGGACTTAGCAAGGGTGATTAAATCCCACAGGTTGAGTTTAACCTCTTATGCTGATGACACCCAGCTGGTGCTAGCAGTACATAAGGACGGGGTAGCGGTTGCGTAAAAATTCCAGAAGAGTATGCTAGCCATCAGCTTATGGATGACGAGCAACTGCTTAAAATTAAACTCGGAGAAGACAGAGGTAATGACTTTCGGGAACCTCACTCCCGGGTGGTCCCCCACCTGGTGGCCTCCGCCAAAACCTGTCATCAAGGTCAGAAACCTCGGTGTCCTATTCGACAACAAACTCTCGTTTAATCGCCATGTCAATGCCATTGTCTCCTCCTCTTTCTACAGCTTAAGAAAAATTAAGAAATTATTACCATACCTCCCAGTCTCAGCTGGCACAACATTGATCACCACCTTAATCTTCTCTAAAACTGACTATTGTAACAGCCTACTGCTTAAGGCCCAAGAAAAGGTCCTTAACAAGCTCCAATCAGTTCAGATAGGCGCTTCCTAGTCTCCACGGCCAGACACTGGAACTCCCTCCCTCTCCCCATCAAAACCAGTCCCACACTCATCACCTTTAGGAAACAATTAAAAACGTGGCTTTTTGACCAATAACCGCCCTGTAGCGTCTTTCTGCCTGGTTTCTAAGCCCATAAGCGCTGAGACACCCCAGGGTTTTTGTGCGCTATACAAATCACACAAACATAAACATATATTCAGCCGTCTGAACATTTGAAGATTCCACACTTATTTAAAATTTCATTAAGTTACCTCTAGTATTGTTAATAACATAATGTCTGATCTAGAAAGGTCTGCTATGTTCTCTAACAATGAAAACCTAGAGAGTTCATCAGACTACGAACAGCTTTATTGTTATAAACACTATGGTCATCACTTCTTGCATTAAATCTATAACCTCTAGAAATGTATTTACGTTTAACCAATGGGAACATTGTCCTACACCACCAAGGGGTAGTTAAAAAACTTTTTCAAATAAGTTTCCATATTTTTTAGGATACAATACATCTGAACCAGAAAACTTTTACTATAAGAATGTAAACAAAACAGGACAGAAAAGTATGTTAACTAATACAAAACAGATTTATTCTGCAGCCTTTTTGCCCAACTGTCTAGACAAGGGTTTAACTTTTGGAAAGACACAATCAACACAAAATCTGTCTGGGGTCTAAATATTGGCAAGTACAGGGGAAAGAATCTTTGTTTAGAGCCTGTATCATCCCACAGCAAATAATGTTTTTGAATGACACTGTCAAACAAACGTCTTGCCTTGGATTAGCCAAGATCAAAAACATGAACACACCTTCTGTACCAACACCTGCAAGTAATAGCACTACACAGGGAGTGGTGACAGTAGACACAATACTACAAAACAACAGATCAGAACCTGATTGGGAAAAATGATTGCTCTGGCCCACAGACACAAACATCTGTCAAGAAAGGTTCCTGAATATAATGCAGGGCTTTACTATCAATAGGCTAGATCCACGTTATGTTCAACAACAGAATCCAGGGGTAGTAACAACATACAGTGTAGGAAAATTATGCCTTGATTGGCTACTGACATCTACACTAGAGGATGTGAAACAACACTTATCTTTACTTAAAGAAGGCGCAGACCTTAGGGATTTCTTGCTAGGACCAAGAAAACTGCATCAAAAATGTTTCATATATGCCGGCATCCAGGCAGCTTATATTGAAATATGGAAGGTTACACAAGCAGACGCCGCAGAAAGAATACGAGAAACTGATCGTATTCATTTAGAGAAATCTCTCGCTGTGGTCGACAATGGGTTAACAACTCTGTCATCCAGGATATATTCACTAGGCAACATTGTATCCTCTGCTCTCGACATACTGGAAAAAGAGTTAGCCATGTTACAACAAGGCCAGTCTCAAATACATTCTATTAGGTTATTAGGCTGGACGCTACAAAACATGTAGGCGCGCTATGTGCCTTGGCATTTCATCAAAACATCATCTCTGTTTACAGAATACAATATCACTGATAAACAGATTGAACTGGCACAAAGGGGAGCAAAGTATACTGTGCTGAGCATTGAAAAACTGGAAAAATTGACATTTACGTTAGCAGAAAAACTAGCTACAGAATGGATCATTCATGGCAAAATAACTCTGCCTGTTACAACTTTCCATTTTCAGTATTGCCTAAAACAAATGCAAGCAGGCAAATATGAAAGGTTGGGTAAAGAATACATTAAAACATCCTAGGATTTACCTTACACACATAGATGTTGGAGGGGGGTTGTGAAGTGTTTCTAAGCGGTACACACTGTGAAAATGCACTGAGTAGTTCACTCATATATCGGGATATTAGTTTACACGGGGCTTGTAGCGGTTCTATAGAAAACCTATCCTGCCACCTGCAAGGTTCACCAGCTTCTGTGATTAATCCAACGTTTGGCCAACTTTCAAATGGAAGCTCCCTCATGTTGGATGATCAGGGTTGCTGTGGCATGTTCCAGGAACCCCATATCTGTTATTGGTTACTTTCAGGGTCACTTGCTGTATGCAAGTTTTGTTCTCCCAAATAGACACAGTCAGGGAGTCGCCATTATGGCCTTCACTGAACGTCTCTTTTATAGGATTTGATACTTTAAGCAGAATGAAAGCCATGCTTTTAAGACAAACCGTGCCTTTGACCTTGGCCAAAGAAACCTATGATCTACAAATTGTAAGGACTTCGGCTGAGATACAGGCTTTAATAAGTACAAACTACCCTATACATTTCACAGAAATGATGGGATGTATCTTACCCATGTCTGATACAAGCGGTATTGTACATGTATCATATGACCATATGCTCAGGACTGTTAACACCTTTTCAGGCAGTCCTCTGAATCATTCCAAACTTTGTGCATTCAGTGGTTGGTGGTCTGCCACTAACTCTAGCACTCATTGCAGGAATCCTATCTTTATTCCTACTACTACGCTATGGCAAACTAATCCACTGGCGTCACTCCAGCAACTTTGTGAAAGCTCTCCTAGAACGGACGTGATGTGAGCGCATAGAACTACTTTTGGGCTTACCTTAACTATGAGAATTAAATACAACATGGTTTCTGTCATTCAGACCAATCGGGCAAAATTGCATCTTACCTGTTCTACGCTGCCTGCTTTGTGATGAAGAATGCGTGCTAGACATCTGTCTAACACTCCCATCAGTCATGTCAACGGATATCGATACTCTACTGGACCCGATAACGGCCCATGCTCTGTGTTGTCCCCAGAGGCTACCAATCCTGATGACGGCATTTGTTGAGATCTCACATACGCAACATGCTACTGCTGAGGTACGAGATGGATCAACAGGCACACAGGTAACATCGGATACAAACATTGCTACTGGTGATGTTTCACATCTATGTGCAGTTAATCTTCTAAACGAGGTATTCCAACTGTTATCGACATCAGTAGACGATCTTTTGTCTACAGGAATAGAGGATTTCATGTTTTCACCAGACCCATACACTGACTTTAATTCGGCTCACAGTGTACCGGGACAGCAATAAATTTGGCCTTCCATTTTTTCAAAACAAAGACAAACCTTGGAACTTTTCCTAAAGTTGTTTTTATTTTTTCTTTCCAAATTTGAAATTCTTTTTATGGCAATGTAATCTGCTTACAGTAGAACTATTCATATTGAACAGACTTCTTTGAACACTTCCAGGGACACATTGTCACCCTATTTACAACAATTTCATTTTTAGTACCATGTTATGTAATTGCTTTGGGTTTTGATAACTTGTCAACCATTTAGTCATATTTACATGTTTCTATTAATTCATATTGCATTTATTTCCAATATAGGCTTAGAATGAAAAAACTGCTTTCAAATGTACAGTAGTTTTGCATTACATGTTTAGAAAAAGTTTATTAAACTTATTTTTAGTATGCTTTTACAAATGTTTTTAGCAACATGTGGTACTCAATTTCATATGTTTAGCATTTCATGTTAGCATTTAGTACTATCGTCCATTCGTTAGTGGAGTGGGTGTTGTGTATGTATCGATTTAGATGTCTGTATAAAGGTTTTCCCGATTCAAGTCCTTATATAGGCACAATTCGCATTGCCCTTATTAGCCAAGCTATCCAAATACAGGCATGGTCACCTACATCCGTCTACCCCAACATCACAACGAGTTCTTAGAAACCAGACCCTTAAGCTGTTGGGGGTTTCCCAGCCCAGGATTATTGATTTCTCCAAGAACTCATTTATTATGCATGTATTGCTATACCCTAAGGGTTCATTCATGACGTCTTCCTCTGCCCGACTTTACGTTGATGCAAACATTCCTAAGCCCCTTGCAGGTATAAATATATCTTCCCTTACCATGTCAAACAACGGCTCCATTTGGCTGCACTCGCCACTGCAAGTAAGGAGGAGACCTCGACTTAGAGAAGCCCGAGTCCCTGCCTGACACACCGACAAGACGCTGTCATCCCTGCTCGCATAGAATCCAGCTGCCAGTGTTTTGACTCCCTTTGCGGGGTGTTAGAGTTCAAGACCTGGAAAGAGATTCCAACCTCTCCCATTCTCAAGGTATGGAGCTGACTAGAACCTAGAGAGACGTTTGGCATTACAAACTATAGCATACCATACTATAAAATACAGCACCTATTTCTTACCTTGTACTACACAAAGGTTAGGAACAATAGGGCAGAACTAGTTAGAAAACGCATCGTATGAATGCTCGTATTTTAGCCTGTGTTATTTATGTATATGTATATGAATATGTGTCATAGCTGAAAGACAATGCTATTGTAGTATTATTTCTTTCTACAGCTTACGCTGTACATAATATATCTTGCATACTGTCTTATGATTGTAACAGCACATGTCTCTTACACGAGAAATAAGACTGTTCAATAAATCCTTTTTATTGAAATGCCCGTCTACTCTTTCTGTGTGACTCTGCAGAAACTAAGCATGCACAATTAGCTGAGTGAAACTGTTATCTATTGTTTCCACGATTCTGAGAGTGTTCCCATTCTAAAGGGAAACAAAGTTGTCATGTTTATGCGGTTGCCAGAAACTATTACCTTCTTGTTCTACAAGGAGTTTCTAGTGGCCTCTGAGTTGGCTAGCACACAAAGTAATTAAGTTTATTATACTCGATAGGGGCCTACTGACCTCAGTCCTTTGTCAAAACTATAGTGTATTTTATTCCAATACACAAAGCGTATTAGCAAAATAGTAACTACACTACAACATCAGGGTCCGTCCCCTCCCTTCACCACTGTGCAAAAGCACCTGTGGTGTGTTTTAAGTTGGGGGATTAGGTCCCCTTGAATTCTGAGTGTCCCTGGGATCCAACTAGCTCACCAGGCACCTCCAGTAAGTACCACAGTGCTGCGTTGCAGAGAAGTGTTCAAAGGGGCATGGTCTTGGACCACCTCTCTACAAGGCAGCCCTGTTGTGCATACTGGAGGTACCAGCTGGGCTAGTTGGCCCCCAGGGACCTCCAGTATTGAAGGGGAATAATTCATCAACTTAAAACGTGCCACAGGGAGCATTTGCAGAGTGTTAATGGCAGGGGGCGGGGCCTGCGGCACAATGCCGGTTTTTAATTTCTTTTATTAGAAGAGTTGCTGTTTGACCCTGATTCTTTTTCATTTTTTTGGGCCCAGGGCCTGACACCTATTTAAAAAATAAAAATCTGAACAGGAGGAGGGCCGCATGGACCCCACTCCTGTGGCCAATTCTAGCCCCGGGGACTCCATCCCCCGGAGCATGGCCACATTTATTTAATTTTTTAAGGAGGGGGCTGCATGGACCCTCTCCTGAGGTCTCTATTGGCCCCAGGGACCCAATCCCCCAGGGCCAGCCTTGATTTATATATTTTTTTTGGGGGGGCCTGTGTGGCCCCCTCCCGGGCAACTTCTAGCCCTGGGGACCCCATCCTCCGGGGCAGGCCCTATCCTTTGGGGACCGTGGGGTGAGCCGCAATGGCCCCTTGGTCCCGCCAGCTCCCCGCCACCTGCGGGAGCCGGCATTGCTTTTCCACACGGGGAGCTGCAGACATGCAGCTCCCACTGTGGAAAAGCAATTTGTTTTGGATTTTGGAAACGAGAGCTGGTTTCCCTTCTCTCGCTTACAAAATACAAAGCAAGTTTGCTATGACAGTACGGGAGCCGCACTGCTCCCGCCCTGCCATAACAAACAGCAGTGTCCTGGGTTTGGGTACCCTGGGACACTGGAGGAGCCGGCCCTAAGGGGGTGGCGGTCCCCAGGGCCAATGAGGGCTCCAAGAGGGGGGCTGCTTCGCCCCCCTCCCAGTCTGATTGAAGCCCTGGGAAGGTGGTGGTCCCTGAGGCTCCGGGGTCCGTAACGGACCCCCGCATTTGCAATAGTAGTGCTCGGGGGAGGTGGTGGCCCCTGGGGCTGTGGGAGGGCCACGCGCACTCCTGCATATTTTACACATAGCCCTGGGGAGGTGGCGGTCCCCGGGGCGAGGGCCGCCACATATATTTGTTGGCAATGCCCCTGGAACCTGGCCCACCCGGGGACCTTAATTAAATGAAGCGCAGTAGTTTCCTTTTTTTGGCGGGATTCAAGACCCCAGCGCGAATTTCGCTAAAATTTTAAACAAGACATTTTTTTTTGGGCCCTGGGGGTTCTTATGGGACCCCCTGAGCAGGCCTAGGGGGTCAGGGTGTTTCTACCCTGCCCCCTTTTCTTGTTTTTAAACATTTTTTTCACTGTTTTTTTTTTCAGATGGCTCCCAACACTTCCTGGTTTGGAGTGTTGACAGTCAATTAGAATAAAGCTTGTGGTCGGGAGGGTTCGTGAATCCATCGAGGCCATATATATTGAAACTTTTATTTTTTTAATTTCTCAGCAACTACTGAGCTGATTTACACCTTTTTAAAAAAATGTCGCTTGCTGAACCAAGCATTACCTTTTTGCCAAATTTGGGGTAATTCCGTTCAGCAGTTAGGCCTGTAGACTTGCCTGAAGTTTTGTATGGGAAAAAGTTTTTTTGACTCTTATGTTTTGAATTCAGCAACTACTGAACGGATTTATACCATTTCCAAAAAAGGTCGCTTTCTGAAGCAAGCACTACCTCTTTGGCAAAGTTGGGGTAATTCCATTCAGCCTATCTCAAAATTTCCTATAGAAATTAACACAAAAAATGTGTTTTGGGACCCCTCTTTTTCCTCAGTCCCCGCTTGACGAATTACCTCCAAACTTTCATGATAGTAGCTGACCTCAATGGATTTTCCATTGGTAGTATTTCGTGAAGATTCGTCAAACGACGCCAAAGTTATTAGCAAATCAAAAAACACTTTTTCTATGGAAACTAGGTTCTAACTATAACTACCTACTGGTGACCACCAGTAATCAATCAATCTATCTATCTATCTATCTATCTATCTATCTATCTATCTATCTATCTATCTATCTATCTATCTATCTATCTATCTATCTATCTATCTATCTATCTATCTATCTATCTATCTATCTATCTATCTATCTATCTATCCATCCATCCATCCATCCATCCATCCATCCATCCATCCATCCATCCATCCATCCATCCATCTATCTATCTATCTATCTATCTATCTATCTATCTATCTATCTATCTATCTATCTATCTATCTATCTATCTATCTATCTATCTATCTATCTATCTATCTATCTATCTATCTATCTATCTCTCTCTCTCTCTATATATATATATATATATATCTATATATATATATATATATATATATATATAGATATATATATATATATATATATATATACACATATATTACCTACTTTGGCGCCGATTGAGGGATCTGCCTGTAATTGTCTTTAAATTTGCCTCGCTGCGCTCTGCTCCTTCCCTGAAACTTTCAGGGGGATTCATCAAGCGGGGGCCGAGAAAAAAGGGGGGGTCCCAAAATGTGTTTTCCCCATGTTAATTTCCATAGGGACATTCTGACAAGGCTACAGCTCGAACGGCTAAACAGAATTACACCAGATTTGGCAAAATGGTAGGGACTGGTATGCAGCAGTGCCTTTTGTACCTTTGGTGTACATCCCTCCAGTAGTTTTTGAGAAATTTGAATGTGAAATTGAGTACAATGCAATTTCCCATAGGACCTTTAGACACAGCTACAACCCGAACGGCTAAATGGAATTATACCAAACTTGGCAAAATGGTAGAGCCTGGTATGCAGAAGCGCCTTTTGTATATTTGGTGAAAATCCCTCCAGTAGTTGTTGAGAAAATTCAATTTTCCCAAAATTTATATCTATGGGCGGGACACCGGGAGTGCACTGTAAGCTTACTGTACTCTGTACCTTCCCGAGTACGAGCTGCATGCTGATGGGCTGCTACTGTCTGTGAACATTCCAAAACAGAAATAGTTGGCAGTCATCTTGTGCCTCGGTAGACTGAGGCTTAGGAAAGCAGAAAAACAAACATGTAGAACTCAAAAAGGGGGCTTGGAAGAAGCACCCTGAGCCCCTAGGCCTGCTCAGGGGGACCCACAAGGCCCCCCCAGGCTCCCCCAAGAATTCGAAAAATCATGGGGGTACGCACACCCTACGCGTACTGTCCGCACACGTGCGTGTACGGTGCGCGTACGGTGCGCGTATGGTGCGCGTACCCCTGCGATTTTACGGGGAAAAAAATTGGGCCTGGGGGGGCCTTGTGGGACCCCCTGAGCAGGCCTAGGGGGTCAGGGTGCTTCTACCCTGCCCCCTTTGCGTGTTTTGCGCCTTTGTTTTACTGCTTTCTTGTGCCTTGGTTCTACCGAGGCACAAGATGGCTGCCAACGCATGCTCATTGCCTGTCAACACTTCTAACCAGGAAATGTTGGCATTCATCTTGTGCTAGGTAGACCGAGACACAAAAGAAGCAGAGCTCACAGCCTACACAGCTCTCACAGCGCACACAGCTCTCACAGCCCACACAGCTCTCACAGCCCACACAGCTCTCACAGCCCTCACAGCCCACACAGCCCTCACATCCCACACAGCTCATACAGCCCACACAACTCTCACAGCTCACACAGCCCACACAGCTCTCACAGCCCACACAGCTCTCACAGCCCACACAGCCCACACTCTCACAGCCCACACAGCCCACACAGCTCTCACTGCCCACACAGCCCTCACAGCCCACACAGCTCTCACAGCTCACACAGCTCTCACAGCCCACACAGCTCCCACAGCCCACACAGCCCTCACAGATCACACAGCTCTCACAGCCCACACAGTTCTCTCAGCCCTCACAGCTCTCACAGCTCACACAGCCCACACAGCTCTCACAGTCCACACAGCTCTCACAGCCCACACAGCTCTCACAGCCCACACAGCCCACACTTTCACAGCCCACACAGCTCTCACAGCCCACACAGCTCTCACAGCCCACACAGCTCTCACAGCCCACACAGCCCTCACAGCCCACACAGCTCTCACTGCTCACACAGTTCTCACAGCCCACACAGCTCTCACAGCCCACACAGCCCTCACAGCTCACACAGCCCTCACAGCCCACACAGCTCACATCCCACACAGCTCTCACAGCCCACACAGCCCTCACAGCTCACACAGCCCACACAGCCCACACAGTTCACATCCCACACAGCTCTCACAACCCACACAGCCCTCGCAGCTCACACAGCCCTCACAGCCTACACAGCTCTCACAGCCCACACAGCTCTCACAGCCCTCACAGCCCACACAGCCCTCACATCCCACACAGCTCATACAGCCCACACAACTCTCACAGCTCACACAGCCCACACAGCTCTCACAGCCCACACAGCTCTCACAGCCCACACAGCCCACACTCTCACAGCCCACACAGCTCTCACTGCCCACACAGCCCTCACAGCCCACACAGCTCTCACAGCTCACACAGCTCTCACAGCCCACACAGCTCTCACAGCCCACACAGCCCTCACAGATCACACAGCTCTCACAGCCCACACAGTTCTCTCAGCCCTCACAGCTCCCACAGCTCACACAGCCCACACAGCTCTCACAGTCCACACAGCTCTCACAGCCCACACAGCTCTCACAGCCCACACAGCCGACACTTTCACAGCCCACACAGCTCTCACAGCCCACACAGCTCTCACAGCCCACACAGCTCTCACAGCCCACACAGCCCTCACAGCCCACACAGCTCTCACTGCTCACACAGTTCTCACAGCCCACACAGCTCTCACAGCCCACACAGCCCTCACAGCTCACACAGCCCTCACAGCCCACACAGCTCACATCCCACACAGCTCTCACAGCCCACACAGCCCTCACAGCTCACACAGCCCTCACAGCCCACACAGTTCACATCCCACACAGCTCTCACAGCCCACACAGCCCTCACAGCTCACACAGCCCTCACAGCCTACACAGCTCTCACAGCCCACACAGCTCTCACAGCCCACACAGCCCTCACAGCTCACACAGCCCTCACAGCCCACACAGCTCACATTCCACACAGCTCCCACAGCTTTCACAGCCCACACAGCCCTCACAGCCCAAACAGCTCACATCCCACACAGCCCTCACAGCACTCACAGCCCACACAGCTCTCCCTGCCCACACATCTCTCACAGCTCACACAGCCCACACAGCTCTCACAGCCCACACAGCTCTCACAGCCCACACAGCTCTCACAGCTCTCACATCCCACACAGCCCACACTCTCACAGCCCACACAGCTCTCACAGCCCACACAGCTCTCACAGCCCACACAGCTCTCACAGCCCACACAGCCCTCACAGCCCACACAGCTCTCACAGTCCACACAGCTCTCACAGCCCTCACAGCCCACACAGCCCTCACAGCTCACACAGCTCTCACAGCCCACACAGCTCTCACAACCCACACAGCCCACACTCTCACAGCCCACACAGCTCTCACAGCCCACACAGCTCTCTCAGCCCACACAGCCCTCACAGCTCACACAGCCCTCGCTGCCCACACAGCTCACATCCCACACAGCTCTCACAGCCCATACAGCTCTCACAATCCACACAGCTCTCACAGCCCACACAGCTCTCACAGCCCACACAGCCCACACTCTAACAGCCCACATAGCTCTCACAGCCCACACAGCTCTCACAGCTCTGGCAAAGATAATACCAGCAGCGAACAAACATTGGCAAAGACAATAATGGCAGCAAACAAATACTGGCAAAGACGATAACGGCAGCAAAGAAACACAGGCAAAGGCAATACCAGCAGTGAACAAACACTGGCAAAGATAATACCATCAGGGGGGCAGGAGCATGAAAAACTGCACAATCAGGGGACAGAAGGCCCGACAAACGGCAAAAAGGGGAAAAAAAATGTTATTGCAAGAATAAGAAATGTATTAAAGGGAACAACTCTGATAACTTCTTAATAAAAAGAGGCACTAGACAGGGGTGTCCTCTTTCACCCCTATTATTCGCTATAGCTCTAGAGCCATTCCTCAACGCACTAACTGCTCAGGAACATATAACTCCAATAGAACACGAAGACATGTGCTTAAAAATTACAGCTTTTGCTGACGACATCGCTGTATATACTACAGACTTGGTGCGGGCCATACCTAAAATCATCCAGGAAGCTAGAGAATTTGGCGACATATCGGGATATAGACTCAACGTTAACAAAACACAAGTGATAGCTAATTATCAACCTACACATCCGATAACAGGGCTTTGTCACATTGCTACTTATTTAGGAGTCAGACTTACTGCAAATATCGAGAAAATCGTTCCGTTAAATTATGACCCCTTACTCAAAGATATAGACTCCATGCTTAAAAAATGGAATAAAATACCACTTAGCCTGATCGGACGTATTAATATAATAAAGATGAAGATAGTTCCGAAAATACTATATTTATTCAGATCTATCCCGCTGCAACTCAATAAATCATACATTAAGAAAATAGAAAGTATTTGCAGTAGATACATCTGGGGATATAAAAAAGCCCGTCGGTCAATGACGGTATTGAAATTACCTGTTGAAAAAGGGGGACTAAACTTCCCTGATTTAAAAATTTACTTTTTTGCCACTTTTATACAACGTATACGTAGGCTTCTGGCTAGTGATGTCACCACATTTTATCACCAATTTATGTTAGGATCACAAAGCAATAAGTTTCTATTTAGGGTACACGATCCAAATTACTATAAGAGAGTCAAATTCAAGACCGCGAGAGCCATTAAAAGAATCTGGGACCAAATTATGGACACTGAAAAAATTTCCTTTTATAATGCTGAACTTCCAATATGGGGGAACCCAGGGCTGCCAACTATCTTCGCAGATGGTGCTTGCACTTTATGGATAGATCAGAACATTAACAAGCTAGGGGATCTTTATGGCCCTGATGGCCTTCTAAGCTTTAATGCTCTAAAAATACTATATAACATCAATGAGACAACATATTTTAAATATATTCAGATACAAGATTTCTTAATTAATAACAAGAAAATCGAGAATGTCGAACACTCAGATATCTTACAATTTATTTATTCTAATCAGACTAATCAGACTAAAGCTATTATTAGCAAGAGCTATATTATTCTTAATAAAGGCCAAGTCGGAGACTGTGAGAAAATGGCAGATAAATGGACTACTAGGCTAGGAATCAACATCTACCCTAGCCAGATTGTGAGCTCACTAAAACAAATAAATCGAGTTGTCCAGTCATCAAATCTGAGGCTACAATATTATAGGACAGTTACCCAAATATATTACACGCCTCAAAGAATTTCCAGCTGGACACCAGGCAATATCTCCACTGAATGCACCCAATGCCCAAAATGCAATCTAGAAGCAGCTGGCATAGAGCATATGCTCTATGAGTGTCCTAAACTTACAGCTTTTTGGTTGGGAATAATGGACGTCCTCAACAGGAAGCACATAACTATGCCTGTACTCTCTGCTCATTTGGTTTTGCTGGATATACAAGACACGAATAGTAATTATAAAGATCTGTTAACAATCATTTTTGCATGTGCCAGACTGGTCATCGCGCGTACATGGATTTCGAAAGAACCACCTAGTGTCAATGAATGGTGGTACCTTATCCACGAAATACATACTATGGAACTCTCTTTGGCTAAATTAAGAGGCCCTAAAGCGCTAAAAGGAAGGGAGAAAATATGGGGCACATTCACTAGCTAAATGGACAAATATATTGTGAGACCGACATGTCACATCCTTTTGACACGACTTTTTCGTAAAGCTGCCTTGTTAACATCCGTGTCTTTCTTTTCTTTTCTTTATTCTTTTTTTCTCTCCCTTTTGTTCTCTTTCCAATGACAATAACATTTATCGAGAATTATGTATATGTATACGATCGAGATGATTTTATTACTGCATTTATGTTCTTTCTTGCAATAAATAAAAAATTTATAAAAAAAAAAAAAAAAGAAGGCCCGACAAACGGCACAATCAGGGGGCAGAAGGCAAGAAAAAACAGCACAATTAGTGGGCAGAAGGCAACAAATACGGCACAATCAGGGAGGAGAAGGAAAGAAATACGGCACAATCAGGGTGCAGAAGGCAAGAAATATGGCACAATCAGGGTGCAGAAGGCAAGACATAAGGCACAATCAGGGGGCAGAAGTCAAGAAATGTGGCACAATCAGGGGGGCAGAAGCAAGAAATACGGCACAATCAGGGGGGCAGAAGGCAAGAAATCCTGCACAATCAGAGAGCATCTTGCTCTAGTCCAAAAATCGGATCCCTAGGGCTGCTCAGGTGGTCCCACAAGCATATTCACATATATAAATGTTATCCGCTGATAGAATTAGCATTTAAAAAACCTTGGAAATTCACTGAAAAAACCATAGGTTTCACGCCTTATTTAGTTAGGAATTAGCATTTAAAAAACCTTGCAAATTCACTGAAAAACCATAGGTTTCAGGCCTTATATAGTTAGGAATTAGCATTTAAAAAACCTTTGAAATTCACTGAAAAAAACATAGGTTTCAGTCATTACATAGTTAGGAATTAGCATTTAAAAAACCTTGCAAATTCACTGAAAAAACCATAGGTTTCAGGCCTTATATAGTTAGGAATTAGCATATAAAAAACCATTCAAATTGCTCCTATATAGTTAGTTGTACTAACTATATTTCGCGCACCCGCAATCCACTGCTGATGATGCTAATTCCTAACTATATAAGGACTGAAACCTATGGTTTTTTCAGTGAATTTCAAAGGTTTTTAAATGCTAATTCCTAACTATATAAGGCCTGAAACCTATGGTTTTTTCAGTGAATATATATATGTATATATATTACCTACTGGCGGTAGGTTTTTCAAAAGAAAAAAAATATATATATCTAGGAGCGCGCACAGTTCGCGTACGGTGCGCGTATCGGGTGTGCACGAGCAGAATTCTGATTTGCTGGTATAGGTCTGTCAACATTCCAATCGGTCGAAACCAGGAAGTGTTGGCCGCCATTTTGTGTCTCCGAGGCAGAAGTCATGATGTCATGGACAGTGATGTCATCAGTGATGTCACTGACCATGTTATGAATGACGTAATATGCAACATCATCAGCAGTGGATTGCGGGCGCGCAAGTTATAGTGAGTACAACTAACTATAACGGGGGAATTTCAATGGTTTTGTATGAGTAAAATGTCAAGCTAACTATAACTGGTGTGAAACCTATGGTTTTTTCAGTGAAAATATATATACATATATTCGGGCAGCCGAATTAAGGAGCTGTTTAAACAACTGAAAAAAGCTATGAAGGTCGAACAGGCAAAATGGTGGGAACAAAAATCTCTTACCAGATATCTGGAGGTGGGGAGAGTTCCCCGCGGCTTGAGGATTATGCTGGCCCCCAGCTCCGAGAACCCTGATCCAAAAATGCTCCACGAGTGGGCGCAATGCAATTTGGACAATTCCAGTCGCCTAATGCGGATACTTGTGGAATACGCTGAGAGTGATGGCGCCAAACTCCAAATACAGATAAAAGAATTAAATGACCAAATAAAAGCACTGAATGAGGAAGACCTGGAGAAAAAATTAAGAGAGACTATGATAACAAGGCTGTCAAAGGAAGAGGATATTATCAAGAAGAGAAAGGCATTTAAATTTCAAAGGGACAAACTTGATTATCAAAATGGGCGTATTTATACATTTTCGAGGAAGTTTGATCCTCCAACAGCGAATAAAATGCCAAAACAAACTCAGGCGAGTACAAGTCAGAAACATCACTCGATTTCATCAACCGACATCAGTACGGTTCCCAGCAGTGACTCCGAAATGGAACAAGGTTCAAATGTGGAGCAGTTGGGGTTTACAAAGCGGTCGTTAGGACAGGAGGTGGAGTGCCTGCAGAACGACCGCAAAAAGTCACTAAAGTCCCATGCCTCCAACTCCGGCGCAAACAAAGGAACAACGCCAAGCGCAACCAGCGGAGAAAGTGCAGGGCAGCCAAATCAAGGCGCAAAAAAGAAGACGTACAGAAGATGGAATCGTCGCTGAATTCACAAGTAAGTGATAACATGACCATTGTGAATTTAACTAATACGCGACTAAGTCCCAAAGAACAGAAAATTCTATCACTGGGGTTATCATTTTGTCCACCATGCACGTTTGATTACGCCAGAACCAGAATGGACTTTTTTAAATTTGTAAGAAACTAAAACTTAGAAAGCTATTCTTGGTCAATAAACAGAAGGTGCGCAAACCCCAAGAAACAAATATGGTGGAGGGCAGTGTTTTGTCGGTGAGAGAATATGATTTGCAATGTGACTTACAAGATCTCCTAAATGAAAGAGATTTGGACAACATCCAAGAGACAGTAAATACAACAGTAACTAATAATCCTGGCAATACTTCATTTAAGCCCAAATCAACGTTTAACCCAGTGATGGCACATGATAATATTGATGTGTTCAGTGACATGGTGACATCAGAGATGAAAAAGTTAAACAAAAAAACTTTGATGGTAAATAAAAGAACAACAAAGCACAATAATTCTTTTGGTAGCCTAATGAAAAAACTTCAGGACGATGAAAAAACTGTAATTAGGCAATCGGACAAAGGGGGCAATATCGTCCTTTGGCCTCTGAACCTTTATTTGGAGGAAACACTGAAACAACTAGGCGACAGATTGTGCTATAACAGGTGTGACCGACAGGCATTCAAACAAGCATGGGACAAGTTGAATACAAAACTTTACTCATGGAGAGGACAAGGACTTCTGAGTGGGGATGAATTGAAATTCTTAAAAACCAACCATCCCATAATCCCGGTGTTCTACTTGATTCCTAAGATCCATAAGGACAGCACTAGACCACTTGGGAGGCCCATTATTTCGGCATGTGGGGGGACATTTGAAAAGGTGTCCAGATATATTGATCATTTCCTTCAGGAGTTTGTGAAATCCCTGCCATCTTATATCAGAGACACTATGGACTTTTTGCAAAAAATAAAATCAGTGGTGTGGAGTACAGAATATCTATTGGTCACACTAGACGTCACTGCTCTCTATACGAGCATCAACCATGTTGATGGAGTGAGGGCAGTTAAATATTTTCTTAGCAAAAGACCAGTGTGCATGTTGGAGCATAACATCATGTTGGTAGAGATGTTGGAAATGTGTCTAAACAACAATTATTTTCTCTTCCAAAATCAAATGTTCCAGCAGTTGCGGGGAGTAGCAAAGGGGGCCTGCTTCTCCCCCAGTTACTCATGTTTGCACATGGGGCTGTGGGAGGAGCAGGTCTTGGGCAATACCTTCAGCGAGGTCATGTCTAGCAAAGTGGTATCTTGGTACTGATTTATAGACAATTTGTTTATAATTTGGAAGGGGACAGCGAGTGAAGCAGAACAGTTCATTAGTGACATCAACAAGAATGAATTGAATTTAAACTTCACAGGCACTATTAGTGAAAATAAAGTAACTTTTTTAGACGTAGAGGTCTATGTAGAAGAAGGGAGACTGCAGACTAAACTACATCGCAAAGAAACTGCAGGTAATACAATCCTCCATGCCTCTAGCCAGCACCCCAACCACCTAATCCGAAGCATCCCCTAAGGGGAGATGCTAAGGATTAGAAGAATCTGTAGCACTGATGCGGCCTGTTTAGTAGCACAAAAAGAAAGCAAAGCAAGATTCTTACAGAGAGGCTATACAGAAAGTGTGGTGTCAAAAGCAATGGAAAGGGCCAATAAGGCGGCATTGTCCCCATCGACGTCAGCAGATGTGGGGGCAGAACAAATAACGGCAAACAATGCAGGGTGTCAACCAAGACTCATTTTGGGATACAGCTGCCAGCATAGACAAATACAAAATATTGTCAAGAAAAACTGGCATATAATCACAGGGGATCCTGTGATTGGAAAAACGATGGCAACTTTCCCTGCAATTACATATAGCCGTGCTCGGTCCATGAATGACATGCTAGTCAGGAGTAGCCCAGAGGTATCAACCTGTGACAACTGGTTGGGCAAAAGCAAGGGCTTCCTAAAATGTACAGTGTGCAAGGCATGCACCATAGGGAAGAACAAAACAACATTTAGTTCTCCATTTAGTGAGACAGAGATTCCCATTTCCAAGAAGATAACCTGTAAATCAGATTACGTTATCTATGTATTGGAATGTGTTTGTGGACTGTGCTACGTTGGTAGCACTAAGCTACAAGTCCACAAACGCATATTGCAGCATATGAGGGCAGTAACCAATAAAGACGAAGCCTACCCTGTGGCGAGGCATGTTAATCTATGCCACAAGGGGGATGTAAACTGCCTGAAGTATTATGCAATAGATATGGTGCAGCCTTTACGAAGAGGAGGTAATAGAGAAGCACGTTTACGAGTATTAGAAACCCGCTACATCCTGGAGCTCGACACCAAGACACCATATGGCCTCAATGCGACTGAAGATTTATATACCTGCCTACATCTGGAATAATATCATAAGCAGGTTATATGAATCAGACATTAGATGCATCAACTCTATAAGTGGATCAGGGGCATAGAGTCGTCAAAACATGCTATATCATCTAGCACTGCCAGATTTTAAAACAGTAGTAAAATAGAACACATAATCAAGGGAAAATCACACTATTTCTTTTCGTGGTGCATGGATAACACGGAAAAATCCAAGCAGTATAGTAGCAGTGGTCCGGAACTGTGATGAGAATGCCCACTTGGGCAGTATTATTTAAATCCTCATAGAGTATTAGAATCCATTGGAAAATTTGACTAGTTAAGCAATATGCACTTTACTTTGCCAATTTTGCACATAAATTTCTCTTTGTCTGACAAAATGATTGATATATTAGTTCAAAGGGAATGTGCATATACGTGTCAAATAATGTAAATAATTGTTGGTATATAAGAATTTTGAAACTGTCACTGTACAGCAAAATAAGGTTGAACAGGCATTATGCACTTTATCTCTGCCAACTTTTGCACAAGAATTTCCCTGTGTATGACAAACTTAATTGTATAATAGTTCAATAGGGAAAATGTATATACTTGACTAAT
This sequence comes from Lissotriton vulgaris, assembly GCF_964263255.1. Classification (NCBI taxonomy): domain Eukaryota; kingdom Metazoa; phylum Chordata; class Amphibia; order Caudata; family Salamandridae; genus Lissotriton; species Lissotriton vulgaris. The sequence continues at coordinate 1,313,757,983 of NC_141695.1, forward strand.
AGTGTAAATAATTGGATAACTGTCATTGCAAATTTGCACATATTTAAGTATTTATTTTAAATATTTATTGTATTTATTGCGAATATTTTGCACATATCTGTGGAATACAATACAATGAGGTAACAACTATGCAAAAACGAACACATGACAGAGAAAAATGTTTTTTTGTCAAACAGTCCGGATTAGGCTGAAGTATTTTGTTTATTTCTATAGGCTTGGAGTCATGTGACCATTCCTGTACTACAAATCACGGGGTGAAATTCGACCATGTCATGTAATCAAGGGCTCCAGGGCCCGAAACGCGTCATGGAGGACAAGAGGGTGCACAGAATAAAATAAGCGTTCAATCCAACCTGAATGGGTCCGTTTCGTTTTTGGCTTCCAGTTTCTTTGGGGCGAATGGCGAAGTTCCAGTCATATATATATATATATATATATATATATATATATATTCACTGAAAAAACCATAGGTTATAAACCGTATATAGTTAGGGAATAGCATTTTCAAAACCTTATTTTACTCGCATAAAACCATTGAAATTCCATATATAGTTAGATGCGCTAACTATATATCGCGCACCCGCAATCCACTGCTGATGATGTCACATATTACATCATTCATGACATGGTCAGTGACATCACTGATGACATCATCCAGTGAATGTAGGCTTCTGTAGAGTTTAAATATGTCTTACATATTGAAGAATGAGTGGATGTATAAGTGTCTGGATGAAGGATTTAGTAGGTGCATGACTGACTGTATGAGAGAGTGATTAAATGTGTCTCACTGAGAGCATGGGTTAGTGACTAAACTGTCCTAATTTGTGCATCATTATGTCTGTTGTTCTGTAAACTGCTGCATGTGTTGATCAGTAGCTATATGAGTAACTATATGGATTATTGATTGGTTGCCCAAGTATTTGTATGGGAGACTGAGTATGTGTGTGAGTGGCTAGGAGGCGTGTGACTCTGTGCATAGATGTGTGAACAGCTGATTCACTAGATGTATGGGTTCAAAACTGCATGTGGAAACAGCTGTATGGGTGGTTGACTGTGTGCATGAGTGTATTGGTGAGTGATTGGATATCTCAATGCTACATGTCAAAGTAAGTACATATGTAAAACACAGTACATGCGAGAGTTGATATATATAAATTACTGTGTTTAAGAGCCAGTGAATGTGTGAGTGGCTGCATGGATCATTGAAAACTTGTATCAGTGATTGTATAAGAGAGTAAATATGTGTTAGAATATGTTTCAATAAGTAAGGTGTGTATAACTGTATAGTTGAGGAATTGGAGGTGTGATTGATTCTTTGCATGACTGTCTAGGTGTATGAGTAACTCCATGGATGAGTGACAATCTGTGAGTGTCTGTTTTCACTGAGTGTATCTAAGGATATATCAGAGTCTGTAGAGGTTCATCGTATTAACACATAAATGATGTCATCTGTGATGTTGTCAGTGATGTCATTTGAGTTGTCATCAGTGATGTCATCAGTGATGTCATTTGAGATGTCATCAGTGATGTCATTTGAGTTGTTATCAGTGATGTCATCAGTGATGTCACTGACCATGTCATGAATGATGTAATATGTGACATCATCAGCAGTGGATTGCGGGTGCGCGATATATAGTTAGCGCATCTAACTATATATGGAATTTCAATGGTTTTATGCGAGTAAAATAAGGTTTTGAAAATGCTATTCCCTAACTATATATGGTTTATAACCTATGGTTTTTTCAGTGAATTTTTAAGGTTTTGTAAATGCTAATTCCTAACTATATATTCTCTATAACCTATGGTTTTTTCATTGAATTTCAATGGTTTTTTGAAAGCTAATATCTGTAGCTGTAAAATGTATTCTTTTTTAAATCTTAAAATATATTTTACATGTTTTTAATACATTTTTTTAAAAAATATTTTTTTGTTCCGCTCCCAGTCCGCGAACCGGTAAACGTTCTTTTAGCGTAACTGTTACGTTAGAATGACGTTTTGCGTTGTCGCGTAATACGTCATCGGACGCGCCAAGTTAGCGGACCCGGAAGCGGACCGGAAAGCGGCGCAAAGCGCGAAACGTAAACACAGCAGGTCATGTGACTCGGTAATAACACTTTTCATTGGTTCATTTCACTTTTGGTTTCCTAATGATGTAATACTAGGTCATGTGATCTAAAATTAACACTTTTCATTGGTTTAGAACTTTGGCTTTTCCCAAATGATGAAAACCCCTCCTTCTTTCCTCACTCTGACTTTCATCTTGGTGAGAGAAAGACCTTTTTACATTCCAGAGAAATGGCTTCAGTTGTTGCTTCTGGTAGTGTTCCCCCACCACCACCTCCACCTCCTCATGGAAAGAAAGGACCACCTACTCAACCAATCTTTCAAGAAGAGGAAGATCAGGAAGAGGAGGAAGAGCCTGAATATTTGCCAGAGGAGCCCAGGAGGTACAACAGGAAGGAAAATTTCATCTGGCAATTTTTTTAATTTCCACCAGGGCAAAAGAAAGTGAACGCCAGATATGTCTTTTGCCGCATCTGTGATGATCGCCTTTTAAGGGGGACGGACAAAAAATATAGTTATGGGAATTTTACAATGCACAGGCACATGAGTAGGTGGCACCCAAATAACTATAGTGCTGCTCAGCTTCGGGACGAACAACAGAATTCCCCAGCAATAGCCAGAAGATCGGTCGTGCCAGAAGTTTCGGGACCAGAAGCAAGGGAGTTGATCCCGAATATTCAAATGGACATGGGGGAAGTGAAACAAGTTTGTGTGAGGTGCAATCAAATATTATGCTACCGCGAAAGTAGCATAACTCTTATAATAAGAGCAATCAAAAATCATGTATGTCCAAAACGCCCCCAAAAATAAATTCTTCTTTTTTTTGTTGCTCCTGTTGAGCCCTCTTCGATGAATCATTTTTGTTTCCCCCCTCCCCCAAAAAATAAAAAAAAATACAAAATGTTCAGAAAAAACAAAAAAATATAAAAAATGTTCGGAAAACTAATAAAAAAAATTTAAAACAACAAAAACAAAAAAAAAGTTCTTTTCAGAACTACCTCCCCATTATAAAAAAAAATTGGTAGAATTCTTTGAACTCTGCCAAGCTCTATTTCTTTTAGTTCGCTCCCAGTTCGCACTCCGGTACGCGAACCAGGAGCGAACCAAAAATTTTTTTTTTTAAAAAGAACAGTAAGTATAAGGAAAGGAAACAGACAGTTATGTTACAAAAAAGACAGCTATAGGGAGTAAAGAAAAGATACTGTTACCCGCAATTTAAAATTTTGGTTTTAAAAACACCAGGTAAGAATTTTTAAGGTCAAACGGCAATTTTTTTTTGAAAGTTACAACGGAATCATTGCAGAATGACCAGCCATTTCGAGACTTTAAATAAGCTGTATAATGTCCTGATGTTGTTGAAGGACCATCGTGATAGATAATTGCTACAGTTACAAAAGTCCTTCCTGATATTGACAGCTGAGAAGCCACAATTTTTTTTATTAAAGTTGACAATTTTGATCCATCAGGCCTACATCGTTGGATCATTAAAATGACATACTGGCCATATCTACGTATAAATAATGTTGACATCATATCACATTGGCTACACTCCATGTTGTGATCCGCTGCATTTACTAGCTTATTAAAGGACACTGATTTACTGTCTGGCAAAGTTAAATATATAAATCTTTCTGAGTCTACACTAGTAGTACTTGATACCATACAGTTCTCGCAGTCATGCTGCCATTGATAAGAAAGCCCAAACAGGTGATCTACATCTACACCCTCATCTTGCAATACATCAAGCATATACATTAAAAACTCCTGACAATCTTGCTGATTATTTTCAGAGAAGTCTGTTTGACCTGAACATTCATCTAACAGATAACGAACTTCAGACACACTTTCTACTTTTGTTCGATCAGTGCTATATTTCTCGAAAACAGAATTCAACAAACAGCATAAAATTTGTTCTGAATTCAACAGAATCTGTTCTTTTAAACTCTCTAGTGAAAAGAGAACATTAACCACTACATTTGCATAGCAGTTGACACCAGAACTGTTTTCAAATTGAAAACCGACAACATCTTCAACAGAATCCACTTTATTTCTGCTAACAATTTTTGGTTCATTGACTTTTGGTCTTTTTGCTACAACCTCCCTACTATTACTGATATTTCTATGTTTCCGGCCTACCACACGTTTCTCAAACAAAGGATATTGAGGCAAATGTGGCGCATACTCTCTTCTTAACCTATTGTATTCCTTAACACAATCTAGATCCGCACAAATGTTTGTGACATCACAGTCAATCAAGTACAATCCCGATAAAGTTCTAACTCGTGACAATGCCACATATGCCATACCCTCCTTGAACACAGAACTGCCAATATTCACCAATGCACTGTCTAAACTTAAACCTTGCGATTTATGGATTGTCACCGCATATGCCAAGCAAACAGGAAACTGTTTACGGCGAACATATAAGTCTTTAACAAGCAAAAACCTAGCAGAACAACGACCAATTAGCTGTACTTCCTCAATGCCATCAAATTTAATTTTTAAAAATTCTATTCCATCTCTATTTCTGTATTTCTCAAAATCAACAACATTACCCATTGATCCATTTACCAGACCTCTTTCAACATGTAAATTCCTTCTCAAAATGATTCGGCAATTTAAGCACACATTCAGAGTCTTTTCAAAACCCGCAGTTTTAGATATAGTCTTCTCTAATGAATCCAATTTTGATTTCAAATTCTCTGACAAAATAATTGTTGATCCCATATGCTCTATTTTGTCGATAGCTTCAAGTTTCACAATCTCTTGCTTTTCTAAATTCAACATTTTGTTGTTGAAGATGGCACATTCTGCAAGAGTTGGCATCAAACATATCCCGGATTTCTTCTCAGTAATTTTCTGAAAAATATTCTCAGGCACAATCTCTTGTTTGGGATATAAATTTGACAGTAATCGTGCATTTAAAGCTTCTTTCCCATGCTCGGTCACTTTTCCAATTCTAATATCTTGTAGAATATTCTTGTAATCTTCATCCTTTGCCTGACGCATATTTTCATGCAGTTCAGCATAATTGAAGTTTAACCATATATTGACGTTGCCAATGCTCCCTAGGCACTTCCTGGTATCTTCATGCGTGAGTATTTTGAACACAGGTTGACCTTTTACTGGTGTCAGCTGCAGAAGATCTCCAAAAACAATGATGTGTTTGCCACCAAATAACACATCATATTCAGTTTTAAGTACTTCTTGCATTCTCAAATGCACAAAGGCAAGCATGACAATGGAAACCATGCTTACTTCGTCAATGATAAGTAGTTTCATTTTCCTCAAGACTCTTGAAACTTCACAGCAAGCATCCCCAGATAACTTGTGGTATTGTAATTTGTTGTCATGCTCCACTGGCAGCATCAGTAGACGATGCAAAGTAATACCTTTAATGTTATGTGCTGCCAGTCCAGTAGGAGCAGTGACAACACAAGACAGCGATGACTCAGTCCTTTCCTGCAAATAACAAGAAATTGCTTTAATGAGGAAACTTTTTCCAGTTCCCGCTTCTCCACTCACGTACAGTCGGACAGACTTCAACGATGTACATGAGCACTCTTTCTTCTCATGACTTAATCCGTGCTCAATTTGCTTGGTAACTTCATCATATATTTTCCTCTGCTCAACGTTGAGTTGTTTTTCCAAGTCTTCTAAGTTAACTGAATCCTCCTGAGCATGTGCCATGGCTCTTTCCACTTCATTCATAGCAGTGGCAGCTTCATTTTCGATAATAGGTCCTCCAAGTGGATCTTGACTCAATGAAACAGAACTCTGACTGTCCTGAGAACTGTCTCTGGCAATCTCGGCTGCAATCGTTGCTTCCTGCTCAATTTCCAAAGTTAGCATTTCTTGATATTTGGGAAAAGCAGGACATTCTATGGTCTCCTTAGCAGCAGTGAAAGAGTCTTCGTAACAGAGGAAATCTCCAAGCAGTTCCTCTTCTGCACGCCAAGGCTTGAAAAGTTGCAAAAGTGCTAAATAGAAAAACTCCTTTTTTTCTGGAGATTCACCACTCAATTTTCGATGGTTTACTAATTGGCATTTTCTTTGCTTGACCAGGCATCCCTCACTTCCAATTACAGCATACACTCCTTTCTCAATATCTTCTTTGATGTTCCTCTTGAATATATAATTTTGGAGAACCTCATATAGACAAACATTCTCAAGGTGACTGCTTCGATTTGGATAATATGTATCCAACATGTTGGTCTTCAAAATGTCGGTACTGTTTGGTTCCTTTTCTGCCAAATACTCAATTTCCCGGACAGGTTTTAGAACTCGATTTCGCGTTGCAGCAAGACCAAGACTCGCCCAAACGATACTCCTGGATTTGGCATAGAGACTTGCTGAAGACAATCGATCAGAACATTCGTAAGCTCCGATTTCTCGATGCGACAACATCTTCAGACTGAAACTGTACAACTTCTTGCTGAGGCTCTTTTCATGGGAAATGTCCTCCCACATATCCTTCAGTTCTGTCTTTTCTTTTTTGGTGATGTAAGATGTCACATACCGAGCCACAGCCATACAGTTGTCAGCCACAAACTGTATATCCATGTTAGCATTCCACATGGACAAAATCACTGCGTTGTAGTCATTGATGTACTTGGACTCTTCGTTCCTTTTCAAATTGTATGTATTCTTGGGTGATTTCCTCGTCACATTATGTCGCAGCGAAGACATCAAACTGTTCACTCTTCCTTTAGAAATCACCGGTCGTGGAAAGTTGAAACGACATTTGGTGTAGAACTTGTCCTTGTTTCTGAATTTACGATGACAGTACTTTCCACAACGATGGCTTTGGAAACGTAGAACTTGTTCTCTTAGGCTTTTCTTCTCCGTTGCGTTTGGAACAGCACACGTAGAATACTGTTCTATGAAATTCATCACTAAGTCATCCGGATCTGTTCCAAATTTAGGTGCATCCTTGATCCACAACAACATATGTATATGAGGAGCACCTCTTGCTTGGTACTCCTTTCTCCAGAAGAAATCCAACACCTCTACAAGAGGTGGATTCTTCTTATTTGTGATGAAAGACATCATAGCTTCAAATCTATGATTGAAGTACCTGCATACATTCACTGGATCCAAAGAACACAGTTCTCCAGGTGTCTTGAATTCAATGTTTTCAATATTTCCATTTGCCTCTCGTAGAAATTCAAGTAAGTCTTCCCAGCCATACTCGGCACAGCTCAGAGTGAGGAACCATGTCGGAGTTCCTAAGTTCCTCAGCATACATTTTAAATCACCATGACGACGGTACCAGTACTCATTAGTACCACGCTGACACGCCATGAGATTAATTAAGTGAGAATCCAAAATACTGTCTTGGACATTGATTTTATGCATAAAATCACTTGCCGAGATGTTTCGGATCTGTATACCACTTTTTAAGATGTGGTTCACTGCATATGACAGTCCAGACGGATCGCTTTCAAACAGGAGATGAAACAAATAGGGAATGCATTGACGAAACCTAGGATCTTCTGCATACAATCGTAAAGTCCGGTATTCAGACGCAGGAATTTGATGAGGTCGCTCATCATATCTTCCTCCTTGACCTGTGGGAAATAGCTGTGGGAAACACCGAGCTTCCAAACTTTCCTCCCAAACACTAATGGGACTCCCTTTGGCTTGTTTCATTTGAAACAACTCAATAGCATTCCCCATGACTTCCTTGGAATGCAAAGGATGAACACTATAATGTTCATATATTTCTTCACTATTAGACACCTCTACTTTCTCAATTTGGCCAGCACACAAAACGCTATCCTCTTCATCACTTACTTCCTCTTCTGCAACATATACATTCTTATAGTACTTATTATTTTTCTTCAAATACAAAGTTGCATTTTTCACTTTCCTAACATCCACTAAATCTTGCCATATTTTCTTATTCTTTGTCGGAACCCCATTAACCAAGATAACCAGAGGTTCCTCTTCCACTTTCTCAACTCCAATTGTGTTAATGTTTTTGTTCAAATCTAGAGGCAAATAAACAACTCTTCCCTTTAATCCTCTCTGTAAATCTGTTGGAGGCAACTTCCCTGTCTTTGGCTCCATTCTTACAATAGCCTGAAAGGGATGGATACTTTGAATCAAAATAGATTCATAAGTATTTAAATCCTTCAATTCTGAAGGAATCTCAACCAATTCCAGATTATTATGAACTGCCCTAGCAGGCATCTGGTTTTGATTTAATTTATTACAACAATAAGTACACACACGTTGGTCCACTCCCAAATCAAAACAATTTTCTACCATCAAGTATGTGGCAAAATCCTTCCATTCACTATTATTTTCCCTTTCAGTTTTTGCATATAAATCCACTAACTTAGTCTGATTCTTATAATAAGTGCGTCGACAACATACACAAGTGAAATTAGGCCTCTCACTTGATTTCATCTGAAACGTGGCAATTTCCTTCTAAAAATTATCTGAACTAGAAACCTGTATATTATCTTCAACATAACCCTCTACTTCTGGGTCAATTTGAACATTCTCATCTCTACTACCAAAGTAACAAAACTCAATTTCTTCCCAAATATTCTTCACATCTATTTCAGAACCATGCAAAAGAGCAGCACATAATTGTTTAAGCATAATTGCTGGACTCTTAGCATAATACAACATTCTCACTAATTTTCTCACTTTATTATGATGCACTGCTAGCATCCTGAAATGATGAAAAACACTCTGGCATACTCTCCTGGAAAGACATGCCAGTGAATGACCACGCAAACCTGTCATTTGTCTCACTCTGCAAGGATCTAAATCTTGCAACAACTTTATTTTCTGCTTCAAACTTTTCTTATTAAATGTCCGTATAAAATCACAAAGCAAATTGATGGAAACCTGTCGCACACTGCAAATAGAACTACACTTCCAAATGTACACAGGACCCTTAGGACGTCTTCCTAAAACCTCATCACTTAGCGCCTCTTCTGTCTCTGTTGTCACAAGTTGTTCTTTTTCAACTGGACAACCATCCTTCACTTCATAAGCTCAACCACTGGTGTCAACTGCAAACACCAAATCATTATCCTGAAAATAACTCTCCTCATTAAAAAATGCCTCACAACTTGAACTATGCATCCATTCTCCGGAAAAAACTTCACAAAAGTTAGTACGATTTACTACTCTCTTCCATCTACTTTTTGTTTTGAAATCAGAAATTACCTTGCTTAGTTTCCTAATTCTATTGATTACCAAAATAAACAACTTTCGCTTAATTTCAAAAGCATGATCAATAATTTTCTCTACATTTTTCTTCTTCTTATAAAATGCCGCTTTCTGTTGGCCTTTTTTTAAATATTTTTCAATAAATTAACTATTATCCTGTTACGGAACATTCGATTTCGAATGACCCTAAACTGTTGTTTCCTTCTACTATCATGCACAGAGTTATCTCTTCCTCTACCAGTAACATTTTTGATGGGTCTTTCCTTTCCATTTAAATTGCTTTTCTTTTTCTGGACTGAAACATTTTTTGTTGAAATACTTTTTTTACTAAAAATATTTCTTAAGAATGATTTTGTGCTCTTACCCGGACCTTTCTTGGTGTTTTGAAAAGTATTTGGGGAAGAAGACTGCTGCAGTAAAACATCATCCTGCTGTCTTTGACGTTTTCTAGCCTTTCTAATACGATTTTTCGTTGGCATTTTTCAAATTAAAAAAAAGATCTGCAGTTGAATCTGTGGAAAAATATAATAAAAAATGTTATTAACCACTATTACCAAACAGTAAATGAATAACAGTCATCTAAAACTTAATGCCCTACTTATTATTTAACATAGCAAATCTTTTGCACCAGCACTGCATCACAAAAATGACACTCAATGGTACAAAACAGGCATAGAACAATCATAAATCACTCCCTAATATTTTAAATGATTAATTCAGGATGACGATAAGATGTGGCCTATCTAAAGGTTTGTTTAGGCCCAGATCTTTGGACTGGGGTGAATGTGTGTCATTGATCCACATTCGGTCCATCACCTGTTTTGTTTATTTGAGGTGAGGCCAACACATGGTTGCAGATAAGATTTTCACTGAAGAAAACAAAGGAGAAAATACATGTGAAGGCCTACCAATGAAGTAAGTCATTATTTGAAAACCATTACATTTCTGGATATGTACTGCTAGTGCTTCATAGGTTGTTTTGGGTCATATTTATAAGGCATTTGAGTGTCTATTATGCTATTTTACCCTTTTTAAATGGAAAACGTTCTTCATGGTGCAAATTTCTTGTAAATACGCTCCCACCTGCGGTTTGCAAATTTAGATTTTGATTATGGGAGTTACATAGGCATGTTAATAATTTCCCAAAAATGGTGTATGACCCCAAACAACCTATGAAGCTCTAACAGTACATATCCAGAAATGTAATTGATTTCAAAAATCGTTTTTAAACACAGCATATAAATCAATTGTATACCTGTATTCAAGAGGAAATAACTGAAAATGTCCTTGAGACACATGAAAGCGTTTTCTTGAATGCCCTAGCACCATTGTTTGGACATTATTAACATGGCTATATAACTCCCATAATCAAAATCTAAATTTGCCAAGCGCAAGTGGGAGCGTATTTACAAGACACTTGCAAACACAACAAGTGATGGACAGAATGTGGATCAATGTCACACACTCACCCCAGTCCAAGGATCTGGCCCTAAATCCATCGTTATTTTCCACTCCACACCACCCTGGGTCACATTCGGTCCATCACCTGTTTTGTTTACAAGACACTTGCCCCATGAGGAACACTTTCCATTTAAAAAGGGAAAAATAACATCAAAGACACTCAAATGCCTTATAAATATGACCCCAAACAACCTATGAAGCTCTAGTAGTACATATTCAGAAATGTAATTGATTTCAAAATTCGTTTTTAAACACAGCATATAAATCAATTGTATACCTGTATTCAAGAGAAAAGGACTGAAAATGTCCTAGAGACACAGGAAAGCGTTTTCTTGAATGCCCTACCACCATTGTTTGGACATTATTAACATGGCTATGTAACTCCCATAATCAAAATCTAAATTTGCAAAGCACAAGTGGGAGCGTATTTACAAGACACTTGCCCCATGAGGAACACTTTCCATTTAAAAAGGAAAACATAACATCAAAGACACTCAAATGCCTTATAAATATGGCCCAAAACAACCTATGAAGCTCTAGCAGTACATATCCAGAAATGTAATTGATTTCAAAATTCGTTTTTAAAAACAACATATCTGTTTCAGCTTACATAAGAGACCATGGAATGGGCTCCATGTACCACAATAACTTGTGTTACTGCATGCCAGAATGCTACACCGAATATGCAATTACAATTTCTCAAAGAAACTAATTCTATTTGTATATCACTAGAGACAAAACCACATTTTAAAAACACAGCTTTCTTCATCATTTTCTCCTTAAATCATACTATTCTCTATCTAAATTAAATAAATCTTTTCTCACCTTAGCAAATACTTTTTGAGTTTTGAAAACAGTCTCAGAAATACACCAAATTGTCTTCAGCAGAAGAAAAAGGATGCACTCCAGAGGCTGCAGCTATTGAAAGCACAGAAATACAGATATTCATTTCACATATCTCTCATATTAGCCAATCATAACTCTTCCCTCACTTTTTTCAAATCAAAACCCTTCCCCCCTCTGCCCTCTCTGCCTTTTTTCCATAGCAACCCCCTCCTGGAAGACCTCTCATGTTTGCAAATTCACACAACAATGTTTCAATTGAACTCTGAACTCTCAGTGCACCTGCGTATCCAGTGCAATCTTTCATTAAATGTTTCTTCCTTGACCATTCAAATTACATCTTTCAAAGAACACATCCATGCACCCTAACTTTCTGTTTTCAGAAATGGAAATGCACCAATCACTGCTAATGATTCATTAGCATTGGAAAACCACAGTTTTTTTTCTTTACAAACTCCTACTGTTTCAACTGCCCTTTCATTACCACACTTCATCTGACTGCAGAACAACCTTCTCCCACCATGTTTAAGGTCTGGATTGTTGGACATAGTTACATCCACTGGGCTCAAAGGTATGCTGAGAACAGAAATTTACCTAACCTCAATTTACAGGATGTGGAAATTAAGTGGTTGGGCCAAAGAGGATTAAAATGTCACCAATTGATACCATTGGTGAAAACCTTTATGCATTTGCCAAAACCTGACCTGTTAATAGTGCACTGTGGAGGTAATGATTTGGGCACTTTGACAGGGGTAGGTCTGGAAATGCTTTTAAAGGACACCTTTGAGCAATTAATGGCACTTTTTCCTCAAACTGCCTTGGTATATTCCAATATATGCCAAAGACAGAAATGGAGGTGGTCCAACCAATTTTCTCCACAAATTGAGAAAGCGAGGAAGCATGTAAACAAATCTGTTTCAGCTTTCATGAGAGACCATGGAATGGGCTCTCTGTACAACAATAACTTGCGTTACTACATGCAAGATATCTACAGAGGAGATGGAGTTCACTTCTCAGATGAGGGCAACAGAATTTTCATTCTGAATTTAAGACTGTGCATTGGTACCTACTTATAAGTACCTAAATGTACCATAAACCCAAAAGCTCTTCTCAGAGCTACCCTTCATCTGATCACACACTTTTATTATTTTTTTTCTAACTTTTTTCTGTAATTTTCAACAAACTACGCTCAAAGAGCGCTATCCGGTACGCGAACTGGAAGCTAACCGCGCAAAATTAAAAAAAAAAAGTTTTTTCTTCGCACATATAGTCCTCCTCAGCCACCCTCAGAAAACGTAGGGGGGCAAAATACTTGTACCATGCCCCCTTCTACCCATTCAGAACATTATTTACCCTCCATTTTATACCTTGATTCGACCGAAACACAAAATGGTGGACTCCCGTTACGCTCCTAGTTCGCGGACCGGACCGCTTTCCGGGAAGCGGTCCAAAAAAAAGGTGGGAAAGTAATTTACAGAAAAACGACTAGAGACACTCTCACCAAATATAGATTAGCTCATACTACATAACAATCCCTTTCATTCTCACAAATTTGATTGAAATTTCTTTTAGCCATTTAGCCTGTAGACCTCTCCAAGTACCGTGAGGTAAATTACTTCACAAAACACATCTGAAGTGTTGGAATTGACAACCAATGAAAATGTTACTTTCATTTTCTACTTTTATTACCTGACATTTGATTGGTTATATACCTGAATATATATAAAGGAAGAGAAGAAAACACAGCCATTTTGACTGCTACTTCTTGTTGTACTTGTACATCACATTTGAATAGCTATCAAACAATTCAACTTGTTTGTGAAGGTAAGTTGTTATTTTTAAAAATGAAATATATTGTGCACTATAACTTAATATAGTAGACTTTTTCTGATAGATATACACTATCCCTCTGTAGTAGTAATGTATTTAGATAGACTTCTCTGTTATAGTTATGAATGGAGTTAGGCTTGTCTTGGTTAAATCACATACACTTTTTTATAGTCCTATTTCCACTCTGATACTATACACTGCCAAAAGATAAATTCACTGATAAAAACTGCCTATCTAAAATTAATCCCAACAGTGCCCTATCTCTACTAATATATATTTTTTTAATCCAAATTTCAGGCAAAATGGAAGGCGAAAACCAAGTTTCTTTTGAAATGGACCTGCAAGAGAGCAGCCAAGAATTGATTGAACAAATTGACATGGAATTTATGGATGAAAGCTTGGATAATGAACTGCTGCAATGTGTCCAAGCAGTAGATGCCCTCCTTGAAAATGAGGACATTTTACAACCTCACAGATTGCAAACAATATTTCAAGAAAATAATGACATTTCAGACACTGAAATGTTAGAAAGTTTAATAAATTATGAAAAACAATCAAAATAAAAAAAAAACTTTAAAAATAAAGAAAACAAAAAAAAAAACAAAAACAACAAACAATTAACATACAGTCTTTGAAAAGTGTATCATTCTATTATCCTTATAGTACGCTGCCCAGAACGCTTTCCGGTTCGCGTACTAGGCGCTCATCGCGCAAAAAAAAAAAAAAATTTTTTTTTGACCCTGCTGGGCCCTTTTAAAACCTCCACATAAAACCTAGGGGGTCAACGAGGATCTACTATGCCCCCTTATGGTAATTTCCCCCTTTGTTTTGGCCTCCTCTTGTCTCTCGATCCTACCGAGAGACAAGATGGCGGCCGCTCCGGACTGTTTAGAATGTTGACAGACACCGGAGAACCAATCAGCTTCGCATCGCAAAGTTCCGATACGCGATAAGTACGCGAACCGGATCGCTGCCCGGAGCGCTGTTACAGATATATATCTTACTTTGAACGTTAATTTCTCAAAATCCACTGAAGCACATATATTGAGACCTAGCAAAGGCACATCGGGCTAACAGTCCCTACAATTTTGCCAAGTTTCGTATAAATCCATTCAGCCGTTCGAGCTAAAAGTGAGTCCAACCGCCCTATGGAAATTAACATGGGAAAAACGTGTTTTGGGACCCCCCTTTTATCTCAGCCCCCCCTTGCCGAACACCCCCCAAATTTTCAGGGGCTGCTCAGAAACAAAATGTGCCATTTTCCAGAAAATTTCAGCCGATTCCGTCCACAAACGCCAAAGTTATAAGACATAGAATTTTCAGAAATCCCATAGGGAAAAAATCCTAACTATATATACCTACTGGCGACCAGTAGGTAATATATATATATATATATATATATATATATATATATATATATATATATATATATATATATATATATACACATCCGCCCGGGAGGCCCATCATTTCCGGGAGAAACGGCCTATTGGAGCACACCTCAAATTACATCGATTACTTCCTGCAGGACTGTGTAACTGGGCTGGCCTCTTACCTCAGAGACACAAGTGACTTTTTGGATAAAATTAGGGATTTCTCTTGGAATCCGGGGTTTCTGCTGCTAACCCTAGATGTGTCATCCCTCTACACATGTATTGACCACAGGGATGGTTTAAGAGCATTGGAATTCTTCCTCACCAGAAATAGACCTGCATGCCCAGAACATAACATCATGTTGCTGGATATGGTGACTTTCTGTCTTCACCACAATCTTTTCACCTTCAACCAGACATTTTACCAACAGGTGCGCGGGGTAGCTATGGGGGCCAGCTTTTCCCCCAGCTATGCCTGCATCTTCATGGGCTGGTGGGAGGAGCTGGTCCTAAAGGGGACCCTTGGTGAGTGGTTTGCTAAACATGTGAAAATGTACTATAGATACATCGACGACCTCATATTTGTCTGGGAGGGTACAAGGGAGGAAGCCCTCGAGTGGGTCAACTTGTTAAATATCAATAACATCAATTTAAAATTCACCTGTACCGTAAGCCCAACTAACATTTGTTTCTTAGATGTAGAATTGTACATTTTCAACAACATCTTGGAAACCAAACTTTACAGAAAAGAAACGGCTGGTAATTCCATCCTCCATTATACCAGCTTCCATCCCAAACACCTCATTCGAAGTATCCCATACGGGGAAATGCTGAGAATTAAAAGGATTTGCAGCAACCCCATAGACCTTACAATGGCTCAACATGATTGCAAAGAGCGATTCCTCGCCCGAGGTTATCCCATGCACATTATTCAAACTGCCATTGACAAGACCATGGAACTGGACAGAACTCTCCTTCTTGTTCCTAAAGCCATCAGAAATCCCCTAACTCCATCTGTAACTAAGCCTAGTGAACCAGATAGTGCCAGGCTTATTGTGCCGTATAGCATCCAAAAGGGCGCAATCGGCAAGATAATCAACCAGAATTGGTCACTAATACGCTCTGATCCCATTATTGGCCACAAGATGCCTGCCAAACCCAGTATCACCTTCAAAAGAGCCACTTCTCTTTACAACAGTCTAGTTTCCAACTGTCCAGAGGTCATCCCATCCAAGGATTGGCTTAAAAGCTCACGGGGGTTTAGCAAATGCCATACATGCAAAGCCTGCAATTATGGCATCAACAAAACCAGCTATTGTACAGCCTTCAGCAACAAAGAAATCAAGATCTCTAAATCCCTCCATTGCAAAACAGAGTACGCCATCTACATCTTGGAGTGTACCTGTCCCTTACGGTATGTAGGGAGCATTAAACTACCAGCAAGTGCCAGGGTATTACAACATATTAGAGCGATCAATAATTCTGACCCCACCTACCCAGTGGCGAGACATTTCCGTGAGGTCCACAACAACAACCTGAAGGACCTCCACTACTATGTTATCGACACTGTTCCAAAAACTAAACAGGGAGGTGATAGGGAACGCAGGATGCGCATGTTGGAAACTAGATACATCTTAAATTTCAACAGCAAAAGCCCTGGAGGTCTGAATAATACTGAAGACTTACACACATGTTTGTAATTAACATCTTAGAGCCCCACCTCCCCCCTCAAAACTATGTATGAAATTTCGGTCTGTGTTACCCTACCAATTTTGTTAACCAGCCCCCTGCATCCTTTTCCAATTTTCAGATGCATCACATTCGCATCGGGCGTGCCTTACTGATATGTGGCACCCCACACCCAGGTCTACATTTCGCTTTAACTTAGAAATAGACCTTATACCAACTGCCCTATGCAACTGCCCCTTGCCTCTCACCCAATCCTTTTTATTTAGGATTTTTTAAGAATTGCATTTTATTTTTAGGATTATCCTCACCGTTATTTTGAGCACTTACAGCACTTTATGCACTATTTGCAACATTATCCAACTATGTTTATCAATTGATTGCCTCACAATACAACAGAAGGGTTCTTGTCTGACTAAACGGCATTATGCCGATATTTTTCCAAATGTCCAGTAAATGTTATAATATGCATTGTGTAAATATATGAACTTTGATATTGTCCACATATACGCGATTATGTGAGCTTGTAAATATGGTTCAATGTAATTATATGTTTTTATATACATACATATATATATATTTTTTTACCTCAAAAATATATGCACATTTATATTTATACATATATTTTTCTATGGGTATTTATACCGAAAGTCATGCATTTATGCGGATATATTTTTGTGAAAATAAGATTAATTTTCCGTTTTTTATTTTAAATGCAAAATTTCATTTATGACATTACTGGCATTGATGTACACTATTAACTGTTTGCCCTTCTACCTGTTGGTCAAAGCAACTTTGTAACTTTTGTGGTATTTTAAAAGCGCAGTCTATCTTCTAAACAGCGCTTAAATGTTGCTAAGTCACACTTTTTTCTATGTCACTCACACTAGCATCACGTGTCTAAAGTGCTAGCTGTTTAAAAGGTCCAGTAATATCTATTGACGTTGTCATGTGATCAAGCCACTTCGGTGGTGAAACGCGTTATGGCGGACTTCTGAAGGAATAAACGCTACAAGCTTTTTGCACTCACTTTGGGCTCGTGTCTGCTTCTTTGGTGCTGGCTGGATCTTTGTCGTTGCACCCAATCTGTGTCAGCAGCTCTTCGGATATATATATATATATATATATATATATATATATATATATATATATATATATTTATTTAGAACAAAGAGGGCGGCACAACTGGATACTTTTTATGAAGCTTTAATCACACACAAACACTCCACCGACGCGTTTCAGCCTCACAGCTTTTCTCACTGAAAAAACCATGGGTTATAGACCATATATAGTTAGGAATTAGCTTTTACAAAACCTTATTTTACTCACACAAAACCATTGAAATTTCATATATAGTTAGTTGCACTAACTATATATCGCGCACCCGCAATCCACTGCTGATCATGTCACATATTACATCATTCATGACATGATCAGTGACATCACTGATGACATCACTGATGACATCTCAAATGACATCACTGATGACATCACTGATGACAACATCCAGTGACTGTGTGTTTCTGTAAAGTCAAAATATGTCTTCCATATTGAAGAATGAGTGGATGTATAAGTGTCTGGATGAAGGATTTAGTAGGTGCATGACTGACTGTATGAGTGAGTGATTAAATGTGTCTCACTGAGTGCATGGGTTAGTGACTAAACTGTCTTAATTTGAGCATCATTATGTCTGTTGTTCTGTAAACTGCTGCATGTGTTGATCAGTAGCTTTATGATTAAGTATATGGGTTATTGATTGGTTGCCCAAGTATTTGTATGGGAGACTGAGTGCGTGTGTGGGTGGCTGGGAGGTGTATGACTCTGTGCATAGACGTGTGAGCAGTTGATTCACTAGATGTATGGGTTCAAAAGTGCATGTGGAAACAGCTGTATGGGCGGTTGACTGTGTGCATGAGTGTATTGGTGAGTGAATGGATATCTCAGTGCTACATGTCAAAGTAAGTACATATATAAAACACAGTACATGTGAGAGTTGACATATATAAATAACTGTGCATAAGAGCCAGTGAATTTGCGAGTGGCTGTATGGATCATTGTGAACTTGTATCAGGGATTGTATAAGAGAGTAAATATGTGTTAGTATATGTTTGAATAAGTAAGGTGTGTATAACTGTATAGTTGAGGAAATGGAAGTGTGATTGATTCTTTGCATGACTGACTAGGTGTGTGAGTAACTCCATGGATGAGTGACAGTCTGTGAGTGTCTATTTACTCTGAGTGTATCTAAGATTATATTAGAGTCTGAAGAGGTTCACCGTATTATCACATTAATGATGTCATCAGTGATGTGATCAGTAATGTCAAATGAGATGTCATCAGTGATGTCATCAATGATGTCATTTGAGATGTCATCAGTGATGTCATCAGTGATGTCATCAGTGATGTTACTGATGTTATGTTATGTTATGTTATTTATTTGTTAAAGCGCAACAGCTGCCCCAGCAACGGAGCGTCCCGGCGCTAACCTAACCAGTACCTGAGGAGAGGGGGGGAACCAACAGAAGAATTAGATGACAGAGAAGAGATGGGTTTTGAGTTCCTTTCGGAAAGCAGTCAGATTGGTTTGGGTACGGATGCGTAGAGGTAGGGAGTTCCATAGTTTTGCCCCTAAGACTTTGAAGGAACGTCCACCCGTTCTACAGAGCTTAGTTCGGGGGACCATTACGAGGTGTTGTCCCAGTGAGCCTAGGGTGCGCTGGGGAGTGTAGGGTACCAGAAGCGGGCGTAGGAGTTCAGGACAGTCAGAGTTGAGAATTTTGAATGCCATGGTAAGAGTTTTGAAGTGGATACGAGATTCAATTGGTAGCCAGTGTAAGTTGCGGATGGTGGTTCTGGCAGAGCACCTGCGTGGGAGACCAACCACCGCTCTGGCGGCCGAGTTTTGGATACGTTGCAGCCTTGCTAGTTCTGCTTTGTTTGCCCCCAAGAGTAAGACATTGGCATAGTCCAGCCGGGCAAGGATCATAGATTGAATGATGAGCTGGCGGGTTTTGGAGTCAAAGAATCCGAGTATAGGGTTGAGGCTCCTCATTAGACCCACACACGTAGCTGCCACTTTCTTTGTGTGGGACTGAAAGTTAAGTGAGGGGTCGAGCCAGACACCTAGGTTTTTGACAACATTTTTTGGCACGGGGGTGGGGCCAAGCACAGAGGGCCACCAATGATCGCTCCAATGGCTGGGGTTTTTTCCCAGGAGAAGAACCTCCGTTTTCCCGGCATTTAGCTGCAAGCAGTTGAGCGTCATCCACTGTGCGACTGCTGCTAGGCCATCTCTGAATTTAGTTGCCGAAGGTGATGGGCCTTCAGAGAGTGTGATGACCAGCTGTGTGTCGTCTGCGTACGACACCAGCCTGAGGTCCCACTCTTTTGCCACCACTGCGAGAGGCTGGACGTACAGATGAAAAAGGGATGGGCTAAGCGCCGACCCCTGGGGGACTCCTTGTCCGATGGAATGGGGTTGGGAGATGTAGGGTGGGGCTGAAACTCGAAAGGATCTGTCTTTTAAGAAGGACCGGAACCATCATTCATGTCATGAATGATGTAATATGTGACATGATCAGCAGTGGATTGCGGCTGCGCGATATGTAGTTAGTGTAACTAACTATATATGAAATTTAAATGGTTTTGTGTGAGTAAAATAAGGTTTTGTAAATGCTAATTCCTAACTATATATGGTCTATAACCCATGGTTTTTTCAGTGAATTTTCAAGGTTTTGTAAATGCTAATTCCTAACTATATATGGTCTATAACCTATGGTTTTTTCAGTGAATTTCAATCGTTTTTTAATAGCAAATATCAAAAGCTGTAAAATGTCAAGTACGTGGTAGGTAAAAATATTTTCGTGTTTATGCACGCTGATGTGCTTTGAACGCTGCCCCCCCCCCCTCTTTTCTTTTAGGAGTATTCTCTCTTTGCAGATAGTGAAGGGTAGGTAACACAGGCCTTTGCCCCCGTTGTAATCCGTTGTGCCTGCTTCCCTCTCCATTTGATTGATTGTTATCCTAGCATTTATTGTTTTGGAATTGGTTTTCTTTGGTTCATTCTCTATTTACAAACAAGCACAGAGTCGCAATACTCTGTTTAGTCTTTGCAGATAGTGAAAAATCGTTAAAAAAACTAAAGGAATCAAGCGAAATCAGTAGGTCACTAATGGGATCTCTTTTTGACCTCGCTAAAATAGAAACATTATGAACAACCCCTCATGAGAAATACGAAACTAGTGAGAGGAACTGAGCTTGACACCATGATGGCTGCAAGACAGCTCGGCTCCGCCGCCCACCCCACCCAAAATAACGACAAACCCTGTGCAAATATTATAAATATATACAACACACCAGCAAAGTAACAGGGTAAAATGTTTTATTAAATAACTATTTACATGGCAGCCTGCTGCAACATCGATCCAAACAAGCCTTTGTATTTGGGACTCAAAATCAACAAGTAACAGGGTAAAACGTTTTATTAAATATCTATTTAGATGGCAGCCTGCTGCAACATCGATCCCAACAAGCCTTTGTATTTGGGGCTCAAAATCAACCATCAATAGTAAGATTTTTAAAAGGTGAGTGTAGGTTCATGGTTTTCCATCCACAGACTAAAAGCCTGGAGTGGGAGTGAAAGAACAATAACTAGGTAAGAAGGAAGGCAGAGGTTGTGGTAAGGACTCTGGATATAGTATGTTGCTTGGTCCCTGAGATGCTTCGATGTCACTGCCTTGCACAAATGGCATAAGTCCTGGATGTTGGGGGCCATAGTTGAGGGTTCCGAGCAGCGCTTGTAACACTGTCTGAAGCTTATTTGCACCTGCTGCAGATTCACTATTCTCAAAGTAAGTGGGGGCTGTTTGTGGACCTGACTGCACTGGAAAACAATGTGATGCGGTGCCTCCCTGAACCGCTTGACGGAGGCCCCCAAGATAATTGCGCCTGCTCCACACCTTGTCCCACAATCCGTTTGACCTGAAGACACGTCCTGCGGTGCCCTGGTCCGACCATCACATATACCTGCGCCAGGAGACGGCGTGGGGTGCACTAGAAGGGAGAGGCGGCGCGAACGAGCCTCCCCCACCTCCCCAGGTGGAGGTTTCTCAGCTACACCCCAGCGCTTCACTCGACCAGCTGACTTGCGCCCGCTCTTGCGACACAGTGCCTCGCTCGGCCAGCTGAATTGCGCCTCCTCTTACTATTACAACGTCTCACCCGCCATCCAACGGAATTGCACCCAATCTTGCGGTACAGCGACAGGCGGCTGCTACAGAGCTCACGAAATGGCGGTCAGCTCCACAGACTTGGGCATGGCCTGCAAAGATGGCTCTGGGCAACCGTGGAACTCGGACGCTTGACTGCTAGGGCATGGGCCCCATTCCCAAAAGAGTCCCCTCAGCCTTGAAGATTCTACAACAGTCACCAGGACCCCCGAGTCCCGTAGACTTCCGGTGGGGAGCGGCTGCCATGATTGCTCGCGGAATGGCCACGACGTAGCCACGAGATGGTGGTGCTCTCATGCTGACGCCAGCGTCAGTCTGAAACATCCAGAAACACTGTAGACTACCAATTCGATCACTTCCGGTGGAGCCCCAACGTGACCCGGTAGAGAAGAACTTGCCCTCCCCTCTTTGACTGATGGTTCTTGTTGCCTGTCCCTTCTGTTGTCATTTAACAGAACATTTTTGACTACTGAAAGGGGTTGTGTTCCGACCGCTGGTTGGTGGAGACATTTTGACTTTTCGTGAATGGGGCCCATGCCCTAGCAGGCAAGCGTCCGAGTTCCAAGGTGTCCCAGGGTCATTTTAGTGGACCAGGCCCAAATCCAAAGAGCCGTCCGCCATTTTGAGAGTCCTGTTGCAGCCGGCTATCGCTGCACCGCAGGAGTGGGCGCAATTCAGCTGGATGGTGGGCGAGACGCTGTAGCCGCAAGAGCGGGCGCAACACCGCTGGATGGCGGGTGAGGCAGAGAGGGAGAAAAACTGGGACACTTTTTTATGCCTTTAGCATGCGTGGTAAATGTTTACTAGTTGTAAAAGCATGCATGGTAAAGGCATGCATGGTAAAGCCATATGCGTGCTAATGAATTTGTGGTGACGATCATGCCTGGTTATGACCGCGTCCTAATGGCTGTTTTCCCCAAGGACACTGCAGGATCTGGGTCTGGGTGTGGAGGACTCCAGGGCATCAGGCGGGGGGCCACGCAACCTCCCTCACACTATATAGAAATCTCCGGGGGTGGTCATTTTAGTGGTTTGAGGGGCGTTATTGAGGCCCACACAGTTAATTTTGTAGGGGGGTAGGTTTGCACGCAAAAATGTCGCAAGAGTTTTGTAAACGTGGTACACATTGTTTTACTTTGATTTCCTTTCTATGTTGTAGTCCATCCAGAGAAAGTATAACTTATTGTACAGCCAGTACTTTTGAACCCTACTGTCAAACATCTTACTATAGTATTTCAAATTATAAATATTATTTTTATTGTGGACCTTCCCCCCCAAAAAAAAACAAGTATATAGTTTTTTTTATTAACTTTTATTAAACCAACAAGAACTGTAAATGTAACTTAAAGATAATATAATAATCAACTAGAAAAATAACTTTAATAAAACAGTACTATAAACAAATTGTGATGTCGACTTTAAAAGACGTTGGGTAGGTAATCTGAAAAAGAAAAAAGAAAAAAAGAGTTCAACGTTATGTATGTGTGAGTAAATAAGGTGAAGCATTACAAGTGAAGGTAACACTAGGATTTTACATGTGCAGTGTGCCTAGTACATTTCACTTCTGTGATAGTCCCGCGTTCAAGTGGTGTCTATATGGAAGTGCCTACTGCTTTACTGAGACAAAAATGGAACAACGGGATTGTAAATATGCCGACTTGTTTCTAATGCATTGCAATGGAGGCATTGTATATCTAGGCTGCTGTGCTTACCTTGTATAAACACTGCGGCCAAACACTGCAGCCACCGGAGTTCACAACTTCAATTCAACTCTGCTTCTACACGTCAGAGTAGACAGCAGTGTCTATAACTTTAAAAGAGAAAGAGAAATGATGTCACAGAGAGTGAGAGAGAAAAAAAGAGAGAAAACAACATTAAAACTGTCTCTCAGAGTCTGGAGTTGAGATTTTTTTCTTGAAAAGTCAGACGCTGATTTACAAGCTCCTTGTGCCACTTTTCCCATGTTAAAAGTGACACAAAAGTGGTGCAATATTCTTGTAAATCTGTTTCTCAGACTGTTGTAACCTATATGTTTTCACTGCTCGGAGGTAATTGTACATTTCTACACAGTGAAGCTGCTGCACACTACCCACTCTCTTTCCTTTCACAAATAATTTATTGTTGTTTCGGAAACAAAATTCTCTGCTCACCTAGTGCCATTGGCGTGATTGAAAGAGGGTGCTCTAAGTGTTAAAGAAGCCTTCACAGTAATCAAGTTCACCACTTCAACTCAGATAAGGTTGTATATAGCAGACTGGAGATAGAGGCGTCCAAAACTTTGAAAAAAGAAAGAGTAACAATGTGAGAGAGTAAGAAAGAGAAAGAGAGAAAAAAGGACATTAAAACGTGGTAGAGACACATACGACAGGGGGGGTGCCTAAAGCCAGAGGCACAACCACAGTCAAAAATATCGGGGGGCGATAGAAATTTTTTTGGGGGGTGGGCTTAACTTCAAGGAAAAATAAGAGTGGAGCTGCAGGGGCTGTAAGCGGGGGGGACATCAAAGCCTCATTTACAAGCAAAATGTCTTTAAAAGACCTGAGAAGTACTCTGGTGCGAGTGTGTGTGGGCCCAGGAAGCTATCTGATCCTAGCTGAAGCATCGTTAGCCCAATGTGTGTTTTGCGCGCCTGCTGCATACTACACATTCTGTCGTTTCACAGATAACTTGTCGTTCTTTCGGAAACAAGCTTCTTTGCTCACCTTGTGCCATTGCCGTAGTCCTTGTTACATAATGCATCGTGAAGCTCTACTTCTAAAAGATACTAAAAAAAAGATGTTATGATTGGTAATTGTTACTATATTTATTTGGAGATTGATAACATTGCGCTTTTATACACGTTCCTTCTCACATTTCTACGAACTGTTTGTATTGGTAATATTACGGACACTTCAGTGATTATAAAAATGTTCCTGCTATTGGGAAAAAAATGTATTCATTTAAATCAATGCACTATATAGGAGTGCGTTCGTCTAAAACGCTAAGTCGTGTTTTTGTATCTAGTCTGCTACAACCCTTTGCCTCTCTCCGATGCGTAATCAAGTCTCACTGCTCACCTTTTCGTGGTAAAGACACCTTCTGCATGATGTAGTCCCGATCTCCAACAAAGAAGTCTCATATATGGTGCCGAGTCATGATATCTCTATGGCTAACGACATACTCCTGCTCCCATCATCATCATCGCAGGTTCTTCACCCGCTCAGTGCTTCGGGCAAAACTAACTCAGTGACCAAAGAGGCCCAGCATGTAGTAGGGGGCCCCTTGTTCGGTAGTTTGGAAACAACTCTAAAATGGCATACAACACGTGCGCTCCGTCTTTTTTATTTATAGGGTCACATGTGTAGAGACGAATGTGCTGGATGGGTGTGATGTGGGTGTAAACCAGCCATGAGGCAGTGTGTGTGTCGATCTGACAACTAGACCTGCAACTAATAAATCACTACAATGGAAATCTGGGCCTTGTACTGTTGTTGTGTTTTCCTGGTAGCGTAAGCACAGTAGGGTGTACTAATGTATTCAGTCTCGATTAATTTACCACCTCCCCCAGGGGGTTTTAAATGTTGGGAGAGGGGTCAATATTTGTGCTGACTTTTCTCCTTTAGCGTGCAGTACTATATTGTTTTATAAAATGTATAACTCTTCAAACCATCTTTGCTCTTACGAAATACGGCCGCTATTTTCGTAATTGCTTTTGAAAGTAATATACGCCTATTTAAAGTTAAAAAAACATATTTTCATGATTATCCTAGATAATATCTTCCCTTAATATGTACATTAAATACATAAATATATGTTTTTGAACAATTAGAATCTTTCGCGCCGTAAGCGTACGGGGCGCCATACAGGACGTCACGCGGGATTTAAAAAAAAAAAACACGGGGTATGCGTTTTGGGCAAAAAAGAAAAAAACGCGAAGCCCGCTTTATTGTTAATTAGCTTCCGGGGGGCCAAATCCGGGGGCAATTTTTTTTTCATAATGGGGGCCCAGAGGGTCCCCCCTGAGCGGGGATCGCTACCCCCAGGTCTTTAACTATATGTATGCAGGGAGGCTCATGGCCCCCTGGAGTTCCTGGGACTGCCTCCCCCCCGAGGCCCCTTCCCCGGGCCTCTTTTTATTTAAAAAAAACTGTGCAAGGGGGTGGTAAATGTGGTATTTTGCTTTCCTTTCTGTCCTGTAGAGGATCCAGTGTAAATATAACAGTTTTTTGTACAGCCAGTACCTTTCTCCCTCTTACCATTGTAACAGTTCATGGATCACTTCTGTGAGTACAGAGGTTAGAAGTTCACCACAATATGTTGCTAATTGAAATAGTTACTGTGCTGGAGATTTATATTCATTTTTTTCATAGGAACCGTTAGTCATAGAAGAAGTCAGTGGAAAAGTTCTGTAAGCGATTCCTTCCTGTTTGGGGAGTATTAGGGTAACGTGCTCCAAGCGGGACTTTACGAAGCTTAATGTTCATTGGCTGTGAAGTATTAAAAGTATAAGTTTTGGCAGTCATTCCTTCCTCCTGTGCAGAGCAACATGGACATTTTATTGGCTAAAGTGTTCCGAGCACAAGTTTGCTCTTTATTGGGTGGGAACGGTTCATTGTTGTCAGTGATATTTTGATGCATTTTACAAAGGAGTATGGGGAAAGAAAGTTGTAGAGGTCAGGTTAGGAACACTATTAACTCTGTACAGTACCCATAAGGTGGTGGAGAGGAATTATGAGGGAAACAATGTTTTTATATGTTTCAAGGGCCATTAATATAATTGCAGTGTGGTGTATGAATCACAGAGGAAAAATGATAGTGTCTTGCGCTGTTTTTTTTATCACATTTGTAGGTGACATACTTCTTAGGAGTACTATTTACTTATAATGTGGTGCTTACTTTCCTGATGGGGAGGTGTGGTTGTGCAGCAAAAAAATCAGTCTAGGTTTGAAACAGTTTTTTTTAAGCAAATACAAATAAACTTTCTCCAGAAACTGTTGCTGTATATATGAAAGGGGTGACAATTAAAAATGGAATTTCATAAAATATCAGTTAAGCGTGGCTATATATTTCTTTTTTGTGCTACAGTTTGTAAAAGTGTGGCCCCACATTCTGGATGATGTAAGAGGGCATCAGTTACTTTTAGATAAAGTAGAATAGAAGTGCTACAACAAACACTCCCGCACTACATTATCTGAGATCAAGAGAACAAGTAAAAAACATTTAAATACAAATGATTTCATATTACATAGAAATGCATGCATTATTGTTTTTAAAATTTGTATTCTGTACAATTCAGGAATGTGCTGTCGTAGTGCTTAGGGGTTGCAGACTGTTCCGCTAATAAATCACATGCTCACTAAAGAATATATAGGATAGTACTCTTTTAATATAAAGTACAGATTCTATATATTCTTTAGGGAGAAGGTGAATAGGAACCGCAAATAAGAATAGAAATTAGAAAATAACATTCAGAAATGTTGGGTTTATTAAATAGTTAAAGTAACAAAGTATGCATGATTGCTATATTTTTTTGTTCTGCTGTTTTATAAAATATGGTTCTTGAAAAAAATATCTGATCAAGTACTTTTTAATATTTTAAAGTTATATCACAGATGGCGATGAAAAATCTCCCATTCCTCTTTTGTAGCAATAGGACAATCTATTATAATATAACAATTGATACCATTGTTACAGTAAAAAGAAAAGGAAAATAAAGTTATGTATTTAATCCATGATGAAATACTTTCGAGCGGTAATTATTACTGAACTTCTTTTCTCCGGGAGGTGAAAAAGTTTGATCTTCGTGGTGACGGCTCATAAACTCCTCTCAGATCATGACGGTGATAGTAATAATAATATGTATATATTCTCACAGCACATGATCACAAGTGGAAAATAGACTGAAACCGCAAGCCAGTATTGTTGCTTACTTATTGTTACTCTTTGTGATCACGGATCGTGAAGTCCACTAAGCTCACCAAGACTGTTAATGTTATAATATACATATTAACAGTATGTGATCTCTAGGGGAAAACACATAAACAAGTTGAAGATGGTGACGTTGATTGTAAATGTTTAGGATCTGCGTCGACGGGTCACCAACATCTCTCAAGCTAAGTACAGTGTCAATGTTATAATATAAAAAACTCACTATGTATAAGGTGAAAGGAGCCAGAAAAGGAGCAATGTTTGTTATAATCTATCTGTTTTTAAAAATAAGCTGCTGTCGATACAGAGAAAAAGCGAAAAACATGCAATAACATTTTTTTCTACATATAAATGGTTAAATATTGATAAATAGCCACAAATTATAACTAGGTACTATCCCTATGCCATATTGAAACAACTTACAACTCCGGAATATGTTTGTAGATGCAAAAAAAAAAATCTGATGTTAGAAAACGGAACCTGCAACATAGATTGGCGACTCAGAAATAACTCGCGAAAATAAAACTAATTGCACAGTAGGCGTGGTTTATATAGTTTTTGGTTGTTTAGTAATCTACGGAAGGAAGCTGTGGGTCCGCCTACTTAGATGGCACGTTTTGCAGTTTACACGTGCTCACGTTTTAACTGTTTTTGTTCTGCATATGTTCGGAAAAGTTACAAACTGTGAAGCTGTAAAGGTTTGCATTTCGTTCGTAACACGTATAAGGTATTATTATCTACATACAATGGAGAGTTTAAAAAGTTTTCCTCGGTAAAATGTGTTCTTTGCATTTTCATGATTAAAAACATGGAAATAGAAGATATAAAAAAAATATGGTTATCATTAGAAGAAAAAAAAAGGATTAATATTTGTTATTATTATGCTTTTTAATTTAAATTTTTTTAGCATTTGTAAATTGTAAACCTACCCTCGGAAAGATGTGCTAGTGCTTTGGGCATAGGGAAGATTAATAAATAATAAATGACTTTTTGTATGCACCTGAAAACTTGGCTTTCAGAATTTCAATTGCCCAGTCTGTATCTTTACACTTCCTCCAAACATTCTGCTACTGCTATTTTAGTATTGTAGTGAGCCATATAGCCGTATGTGGTTATCTATACACTGTTTTAAAAGTAAAGCAGTTATACATTCAGCTCAACACTCTCCTTGGACAACTATAATCATCCAGTCAGTATCTAAGTAGTCATGAAGAAAGTTGGCCTTAGGCCATGGACTGTTTTAAACTCTTATAGACTATGTTTGCAGTCTTCTATGCACCTGCAAACTTGCCTTTTATATGTTCATTTCCCCAGTCTCTATCCTTACACTTCCAGCAAACACTCTGTCACTCCTGGTATAGTTTTGTAGTGAATCATTGATCAGTGAGTACTAATCCATTCACTATATTAAAACACTAATGGGTAGATGTACAATAACTGCCATATCCCCATATCCCCAGGGACATGCCAGTTATTGTGCACTGTGACATCATCACTATGGATGTGCCGTATTTAGAATGTGGTCACCATGGGGCAAAATCTTGTATATTTCACTCAGCCACTTTTAGGAGGTGTTCCTGTGCCGGAACGCCCCCCATCTCCCTGCTTCAGATTTCAGATTTGTTTATTGTACAGTTAATAAAAAAATCACAATGTGAATACCTGCATTTATAGGAGGAGCCTTATTTACAATTAAAATATCGATAATATCATAAAAAGTCTCGATTTCATTTTGGTAAAAACTGTAAAAATAGAAGGGGCAATGTGCTCCGAGTGGGCTAACATAGCGGTGGTTTGGCAGATGCGTTAGGTAAGCCATGTGGCTGTTTCGTGAGTTTCTGGCCACTGTATCAAAAAATGTTGTTAGTCTACAATTTAACTGAGTCTCTTCAGGGTTAAAACACAGCATCACAGCCTGCCTTCAACTAGTTATGCCTTTTTGGTTCCATAGTACCCAAAGTAGAGAGCGCCTTATGTCCATGAGGTTTGTACAAATACAAATGATGTGTATTAGGTCCTCTTTTCCTGATGCGCAGAGTCGACAATGGTTTGCTGAGCATTCCCTTTTCCAAGGTGCCAAGTGGGGGCAGTATAGGTATAATGCAGAGGCGCAGGTTTAAAAACTTGTTTTTAGTCGTCTGCGTGAGGCCCATTTTTAGATATTCTTGCGGCTTCAGAGCGTTGTAGTATTTCATTACTGCCCATCCATGAGCCCTCTTGGCGAGGGTTTCTTTGTCCTCTTTGGATGATATCATCTTGGTTACTTTCGTTACCACTTTTTTGAAGGTGTTGATGTCTGTCGGAGACTCCCAGAGATTTGTTAGCCCCAAGGTCTCCAGTGATTCTTTTCAGTACTTCCTTGCGGGTGAGTTCTCTCGGATAGAGAGTTCAGTCCAAAGTTGGGAATTTAGAGATCCTTAGTTGGCGTCTCTGAATTTTTGCCAGCTTTTTATATATGCACCTCTTCTCTCCACCGTTTGTTTCTGTAGGCCGAATTAGAGGCGGATTTGAGCAGGCGAGGTGTAAGTGGGTAGGTGGAAAATTGCCCTGTATGCTCGACTGATGGCATTGTCTAATGTCGTGGCATCTTTTCCTTGCATGGATTTGCTACCGTATATGAGCATGGGCTGTAAGAGAGCTCTAATCACCTGCAGAAGAGGGTCCCATGACCGGTCAGGGAGAGCTTTCTTCAAGGGGTTTATCGATCAGTGATGTCATGAGTGATGTCACTGACCATGTCATGAGTGATGTAATATGTGACATCATCAGCAGTGTATTGCCGGCGCGCGAGTTATAGTTAGCTGAACTAACTATAACGAGGGAATTTCAATGGTTTTGTATGAGTGAAATGTCCAGCTAACTATAACATGTGTGAAACCTATGGTTTTTTCAGTGAATTTTCAGTGAATTTCTAAGATTTTTTTAAATGCTAATTCCTAGCTATAACGTGCCTGAAAACTATGTTTTTTTCAGTGAATATGTCTATATATATTACTTACTGCCGGTCGCCAGTACGTAGTTACATAGCACCTCGTTTTCATTGAAAAAAAGTTTTTTCTTTTGCCAATATCTTTAACGCCTTTTGATGAATCGTGGCGAAATTTTCAAAACTTGTGGTTCACTTAGATTCGCTCCTGACTTGAAAGTTTCAGGACGATTTGTCAAGCGGGGTCTGAGAAAAAAGTGGGGTCTTAAACGTGTTTTCTCTATGTTAATTTCTGTAGGAAATTTTAGACCAGGCTATAGCCCGAATTGATCAACGGAATTACACCAAATGTGGCAGAGAGATACCTCCTGGTCAAGAAAGCATGCTTTTCTTTAAATGGTCTAAAGCCATTCAGTAGTTTTTGAGATATTTACAGATTTACAGATATTCATATTTGAGATCTGTGAGATCTGATTGGCTGCACCGTTTCAAGCACTAGCTTGCCATTGATTGGCTACCAACAGTTCATACTGGGAAGCATTGGCAGCCATCTTGTGACGTTGTTAAAATGATTAGGGGGGAAAAGGGGGAAAAAAGTAGAAGAGGGCAGAGTAGGAACACTGTGACCTCCCTAGGATGCTCAGGGGGTAGCACAGGGAGACCGAAGGTAAAAAAAACATTTTTTATATGTTTTTGGCAGGGATTGCGTGATTTGCGTAGGGCCTGGAAATCACTGCAGGAAAAAGAAAAATGAACCACGATGTTGCGTACTTTGTTTAATTAAGCCCCCGTGTGGGTCAGTTCCTGGGAGCAATGTTTAGTCATAATGCAGGGTTTGCTTCTGTCACAGGGACCCCCACTTCCTCAGAGCAAATATAATGGTATGGGGGTACGCGTCTTCCCTCCTCCTCTGCTCCAAGAGCATCACGTTTTTGGATCTATATCTAAAATGTAAGTGTCATTGTCCCGGGGGGGGGCACTACTTCCGCAGGCATTCATGAAATAAAATGCAGGGGTTTGTTGCAGACCGTTGGCCCCGGGGAGTATGATGTTCGACGGGCCTTAAATTGGATGGACACGTATTGTCCAATTTCCCCTGGGTATCGTTATCTATGAGGGCTGGTTTTACCAATGACCCGTGATGGCTAACCCTGGAACATTGTAGTTTAGTATAGCAGGGCAGGATCTATGCAGAGTTGCTGCTATATCTTAGCAAACCTGTGCTTCGCTTCATGGACGCGAGAGGAGAAAATTTGCTCTTGCTTTTATGAAGCGAAGCAGATTTGTTTTTGGGGAAAGGGAGCTTGCATGGGCAGCTGGCTTTGTTCAAAATGAAGGCTGGCTGCCACAGGAGGCAGGGAGGTGGCAGGGAGTGCAGGGGATTAAGTATGGGCAAAATTTGCAAATTTGTGGTACGCGAATTAGCGGGAAAGCGAATCCGCGGTCGGCAAAACCTGCGAATTTGTGTGAATTTGCGGATTCATTTTTGCATGTTCGTGGGGCGCTTTGCGTGTTCGCTGTTTTTTTTTCAAAGCAACGACCGCAAAATTACCCATGCGGTCGTACATGGGTGCGGCCATCTTGTTTTCATTGTTCGCTTTGCGTATTTCCGTTTCCGGGCGCTAGTTGCATGCTCGTGTTGGGCATTTACTACGTGCGGGGCACAATTACGTGTTTGCGTGCGTTTTTACGTGCTCGCAGGGAAAACATCGTGCAAACTTACCCACGTGGTCGCAATGGGCACGGCCATCTTGTTTTTCATTCATTGCTATAGTTCTGGGCATGCTTTTTCAATCCTCCCTTAATCTTTGCAATCCTTTGTTTCTTTGAATTTTTTAAACTTTTTTTTACTCATTATCTATCTCTTTATTTTTGTACATCTATATTTTGTGTTTTTTTCTACTTTTGGTTACTTTAAAACTACTTTATAAACTCTCTTTTCTTTTCTTTTTCCCTATTCTTTCCTATTTTTTTTACTTCAGCTGTCCAGGACCATGGCAAAGAGTGCCGGGAAGAACCTTAAGGGGAAGGGCCCGCACCCCGTACCCGGCTCCCTTGCGGGCGCTTAAGGTCGGAGGATAGCACAGCCAGGGAGATCTTTATTGCGGTGGAGGTGGCCTCACTTATCTTTTATGTGCAGCCCCACCTCTCGAAGACCATCGCAGCAGGCGGCAGGCCCGGTACAAGGTATGGCCTCCGGGAGCATCACCAGCTCTGGGCTAAGGTGTGCCGGGCCATGTTTAGGGAGTCGGGGGTCTGGCGCACCTGCAAGCAGGCGACGCACCGGTGGTCAACTTCCCTTGACCGGGAGCAGGACCTGCTTGACCTGCTAGGCGTTGAGATCCCTGGGCTTGGTGAGTAGCTATTTAATAACTACTTTGTTTTCTTCTGCTCTGTGTAGAGCAGACGCTCAGTGGATGAAGACTGTTACTTTGAAATGCATGTTCGTGCCAGAGTAGCAAAGGAGAGGAAATCCAAATACTAGAAGTTGTGATTGTTCAAAAATACTCCCTTGACTAACAGTACAGTAGTTTACTTTGCAAGCACAGCATATATTGTGTATGAATTGTATAGTTCACATTACATCAAGTCAAGTCCCTTCCTCCGGCAATTATGGGTACCACACTCACTCCCTAGGTTAATAATTTTCTTTCAGCTGTGTCAATCATGGGTGGCCTATCGCTGTTGTGCACTTAATCTATCAAAACAAAGCACCTAAATTCATCCATCATATAAGCAAAGATCATGTGATCGGCTAGATATATGATCAGAAATGAATAATCTTAATTTTCCTTTTGTAGTAGTCAAGGCCCGGGGGGGAAGTGTGAAATATAAATTACATTGAGCAGTATCCCTTGATGTAACCAAGTATGGCCAGTGCCACCCCTATAGAAAAGTAAGAGCTTCCCTATCCCCACCTGCATGTACTGCTTAAAGTAATGCGAGTCTGCGTCATCATGGCTTGTGTCTGTTTTTCTTGGGTGCAAGCTGACTGAGCTGGCATTATGCCGGCTACCCTACCACAAGTTCACGTACAAGTAATTTGTTTCGCAAAACAAGAGAAAAGAAGAAGAAGACTGGTGTACTCTCTGACTCTCTGACTATGTAGTGAGTCCATAGTGCTGCTAGTAGAATTCCTGAAACTCCCACTAATGTTACAGGCCTACAAAGACTTCGGAAAGATACATGCCAAAATGTTATACTGTGCTTGCAAGTTGCTAGTGGTACTGTGAGACAACTTTCTGTTGAATTATTTGGTGTTAATGTTATGGTTACAGTATTTTTCTTTCTTTCTTCATTTAGATGCTCCACAAAAACTCAGCTGGAACGAGATGGCTGTCCTGGCCATGGCCCGGAAGCTGGAGGCCATTTGTGCTGAATATCGGCGGCTGGTGGCTCGGGAGCAGGAGGAGGAGACGGCAACAGCTGCATCCTTCTCCAGTGCCCCTGGGCCCACCAGCCAGCAGCCTCCAGTGGTATGGCGCCGTGGTCCGACAGCATCCCACCGCAGCTGCGGAGCAGCAAAAAAAACAGCAGCTGCTCCCCCAGAGCCTGGATGGCACGTCAGCGCCGTCTCTGCCGGAGAGTGGACTACCTGGAGCGCGCGGTTGAGAAGCTGAAGCGCCAGCTCCAGGACCTCCGCAAAGAGATGCTGGACCACCTGTCCTCAGGACACCGCCGAAAGTGACTGTCCCTTGCCCCTTTTTTAAAGACTGTTGGGGGGTGGGAATTGGGCATGGGGATTCAGAGGGACTTTTTGTGGGACATTCCTATGGACATTGATCGGGGTTAGGGAGGGGGGTGGGTTGGGTCTTTTGAATAGTTTATTTTTGTTAGGGGAAATATAATTATTTATTTTACATACTTCAACATAGTGTAGGCGTTCATATTATTTTGTGGGGTGGTGGGCGGGGGTTACTGTACATTTGGTTTCCTCAAACTTACCAGCATGAATTATCTAAAATGTCCAAAAATGTACAAAAGTGCCACTAACAGAGTTAGTGAATTCAATTGCCCTACTAGTACTTTACTAGTACTACTGTCAGTCTCTCCTCTCCTCCGAGTCCTAGCCCATTATTCTACCTCCCCAAAATGCTTATCTTACCTGTGATTCGTGTTTGAGGATAGAGCTAGGCACAGCGCTGGCTGCATGGCAAATGGCGATTACGGTTGCCCATGAAATCCATGCAGGACAGAAATTCCATTGTTACGGTGGTAGTAGGAGTGGTACCACACTAGCAGTAGCAGCATAAGAAAAAAAGGAAATGAGACATTGAGTGGCCTGAGAGGAGTGTTAGAAGGAACAGTATATTTGTAGCCAAAGCAATGCTGAAGATAAGAATGGGAAAAGCATTTTTGCATGGATGATTATGGCTACAACAAGAACAGTGACACAGCAGCGTAACCTTTCTTCACGTGTAGGAGGATGCTGTTGATGATGGATCCAATCGACCGTGGGCATGAAATTCAGAATTGATTTGAAAATACTCATTGGTGTTTTTCTAAGCAGAATTACAATATCCTAGGATTCATCTAGCTGACTTAATATTGATTTGAGGAGGTTGCTTGCACCTTATCCTCCCCAGCAAGTGTGTAGAATTATTGTTGTCATTTAGTCACACCTCAATGAAAACCACACAGCCCGGGGGAAGAGGGCTAGGGTTTGAAATTTGGATGGGAAAGGGGGTCTTTGGGAAAGTTTTCTGGAGAGAGAAAAAAACACAGCGTGGACAAACAACAAATGAATAAACACAAATCTTTGGATACGAAGATATGCATAAATCTTTTAGGGGACATAAAGGAGGTGCATGCACTACTGCATGCATGAAGTTGTTTGCTAAATGGATGGTTTGGTTACTTAAAAGTAGTACTTACTACAACTTACTAACTATGAAGAAACAATGTGACAGTACAGGGCTGCAGTAATTACTCAATTTCACTTGCCCTCAGAGAGAATATACACTTATTAGTACATTAAATTAGTTTTAAAAATAGCAAAGAAATGTATCAAATAGCTGTAGGAATAAATTTGAAGCAGAGAGCAAACAAACACACAGTCACACTCATAGAAGTTCACAACAATAACATTATTTTAAAGATACGGAGAAGTGAAGAGGATACTGTAACTGTATGTTGTAGTTGTCCTGTTCAATTTGCGAAGTTGCATGCATCCAGCCATTCCTCTTATTCGCAGTAATCCAGTCCTCCATTCCATCTGACGCTCCGTCGATCAATCTTGGCGACCAGACACACTGTCCACTGCCTGCCTGGTGGATGCGGAATTGCGGATCGCTAATGGTAAGCCTGAGTTAATCGTTTTTCCCATCGCACAGGGTAAAAGCCGGCCTGTAATTGTTGATGGAAAACAGGAAGTGATATTAAAAAACCATGGAGAAAAAAACATAAGGGACGGTGTATAGTGCAATAATAACACTTTCAGTTTCAGAGGCGACAGTATTACATACATATTTACAACAAGGGGTGGTGAGGGACAGAGTCTCTGAATTAAACAGAATACTCTCACCCAGTCAAGAGATCAGGGCTAGATCCAACACCGTTCTTTAGCTCACTGCACCATCCCAGCTTCAGAACCTGGCTGTATGCAAATTAGTCTGTTCCTGTCCCAGTGCATGATGGGAACAGGGCAAACCAAACTACAAAAGCCAATTCCTACACTGGGAAGGAAACAAGCTACCGGGGACCGGTTTCTGGCATTTCAGCCTCTTCGGCCCGGCTTGCTTGAATCCTGATGGTGCAATGAGCAAGGGACTCACATCTGAGTATACCCTTCCACGCTTAGGGTGGACAAAAATATTTACAACAAGGGGTGGTGAGGGACAGAGTCTCTGAATTAAACAGAATACTCTCACCCAGTCAAGAGATCAGGGCTAGATCCAACACCGTTCTTTAGCTCATTGCACCATCCCAGCTTCAGAACCTGGCTGTATGCAAATTAGTCTGTTCCTGTCCCAGTGCATGATGGGAACAGGGCAAACCAAACTACAAAAGCCAATTCCTACACTGGGAAGGAAACAAGCTACCGGGGACCGGTTTCTGGCATTTCAGCCTCTTCGGCCCGGCTTGCTTGAATCCTGATGGTGCAATGAGCAAGGGACTCACATCTGAGTATACCCTTCCACGCTTAGGGTGGACAAAAATATTTACAACAAGGGGTGGTGAGGGACAGAGTCTCTGAATTAAACAGAATACTCTCACCCAGTCAAGAGATCAGGGCTAGATCCAACACCGTTCTTTAGCTCACTGCACCATCCCAGCTTCAGAACCTGGCTGTATGCAAATTAGTCTGTTCCTGTCCCAGTGCATGATGGGAACAGGGCAAACCAAACTACAAAAGCCAATTCCTACACTGGGAAGGAAACAAGCTACCGGGACCGGTTTCTGGCATTTCAGCCTCTTCGGCCCGGCTTGCTTGAATCCTGATGGTGCAATGAGCAAGGGACTCACATCTGAGTATACCCTTCCACGCTTAGGGTGGACAAAAATATTTACAACAAGGGGTGGTGAGGGACAGAGTCTCTGAATTAAACAGAATACTCTCACCCAGTCAAGAGATCAGGGCTAGATCCAACACCGTTCTTTAGCTCACTGCACCATCCCAGCTTCAGAACCTGGCTGTATGCAAATTAGTCTGTTCCTGTCCCAGTGCATGATGGGAACAGGGCAAACCAAACTACAAAAGCCAATTCCTACACTGGGAAGGAAACAAGCTACCGGGGACCGGTTTCTGGCATTTCAGCCTCTTCGGCCCGGCTTGCTTGAATCCTGATGGTGCAATGAGCAAGGGACTCACATCTGAGTATACCCTTCCACGCTTAGGGTGGACAAAAATATTTACAACAAGGGGTGGTGAGGGACAGAGTCTCTGAATTAAACAGAATACTCTCACCCAGTCAAGAGATCAGGGCTAGATCCAACACCGTTCTTTAGCTCACTGCACCATCCCAGCTTCAGAACCTGGCTGTATGCAAATTAGTCTGTTCCTGTCCCAGTGCATGATGGGAACAGGGCAAACCAAACTACAAAAGCCAATTCCTACACTGGGAAGGAAACAAGCTACCGGGGACCGGTTTCTGGCATTTCAGCCTCTTCGGCCCGGCTTGCTTGAATCCTGATGGTGCAATGAGCAAGGGACTCACATCTGAGTATACCCTTCCACGCTTAGGGTGGACAAAAATATTTACAACAAGGGGTGGTGAGGGACAGAGTCTCTGAATTAAACAGAATACTCTCACCCAGTCAAGAGATCAGGGCTAGATCCAACACCGTTCTTTAGCTCACTGCACCATCCCAGCTTCAGAACCTGGCTGTATGCAAATTAGTCTGTTCCTGTCCCAGTGCATGATGGGAACAGGGCAAACCAAACTACAAAAGCCAATTCCTACACTGGGAAGGAAACAAGCTACCGGGGACCGGTTTCTGGCATTTCAGCCTCTTCGGCCCGGCTTGCTTGAATCCTGATGGTGCAATGAGCAAGGGACTCACATCTGAGTATACCCTTCCACGCTTAGGGTGGACAAAAATATTTACAACAAGGGGTGGTGAGGGACAGAGTCTCTGAATTAAACAGAATACTCTCACCCAGTCAAGAGATCAGGGCTAGATCCAACACCGTTCTTTAGCTCACTGCACCATCCCAGCTTCAGAACCTGGCTGTATGCAAATTAGTCTGTTCCTGTCCCAGTGCATGATGGGAACAGGGCAAACCAAACTACAAAAGCCAATTCCTACACTGGGAAGGAAACAAGCTACCGGGGACCGGTTTCTGGCATTTCAGCCTCTTCGGCCCGGCTTGCTTGAATCCTGATGGTGCAATGAGCTTGGTAGTTTAGTCTGCCCTGTTCCCATGATGCACTGGGCCAGGGACAGACTGATTTGCATATAGCCAGGTTCTGAGCTGGGATGGGGCAGTGAGATAAATAACGGTGATGGATCAAGCCCTGATCTTTGGACTGGGTAAGAGTGGTCTGCTCAATTCAGACACTCTGTTCATCACCACCCCCTTTTGTAAATCGATTTTGGCCACTATAGGTGTGCCAGGGTATACTCAGACATGAGTCCCTTTCTCACTGCTCCATCAGGATTCAAGCAAGCCGGGCCGAAGAGGCTGAAATGCCAGAAACCGGTCCCCGGTAGCTTGTCTCCTTTCTGGTAAAGAATTGGCTTGGTAGTTTAGTCTGCCCTGTTCCCATGATGCACTGGGCCAGGGACAGACTGATTTGCATATAGCCAGGTTCTGAGCTGGGATGGGGCAGTGAGATAAATAACGGTGATGGATCAAGCCCTGATCTTTGGACTGGGTAAGAGTGGTCTGCTCAATTCAGACACTCTGTTCATCACCACCCCCTTTTGTAAATCGATTTTGGCCACTATAGGTGTGCCAGGGTATACTCAGACATGAGTCCCTTTCTCACTGCTCCATCAGGATTCAAGCAAGCCGGGCCGAAGAGGCTGAAATGCCAGAAACCGGTCCCCGGTAGCTTGTCTCCTTTCTGGTAAAGAATTGGCTTGGTAGTTTAGTCTGCCCTGTTCCCATGATGCACTGGGCCAGGGACAGACTGATTTGCATATAGCCAGGTTCTGAGCTGGGATGGGGCAGTGAGATAAATAACGGTGATGGATCAAGCCCTGATCTTTGGACTGGGTAAGAGTGGTCTGCTCAATTCAGACACTCTGTTCATCACCACCCCCTTTTGTAAATCGATTTTGGCCACTATAGGTGTGCCAGGGTATACTCAGACATGAGTCCCTTTCTCACTGCTCCATCAGGATTCAAGCAAGCCGGGCCGAAGAGGCTGAAATGCCAGAAACCGGTCCCCGGTAGCTTGTCTCCTTTCTGGTAAAGAATTGGCTTGGTAGTTTAGTCTGCCCTGTTCCCATGATGCACTGGGCCAGGGACAGACTGATTTGCATATAGCCAGGTTCTGAGCTGGGATGGGGCAGTGAGATAAATAACGGTGATGGATCAAGCCCTGATCTTTGGACTGGGTAAGAGTGGTCTGCTCAATTCAGACACTCTGTTCATCACCACCCCCTTTTGTAAATCGATTTTGGCCACTATAGGTGTGCCAGGGTATACTCAGACATGAGTCCCTTTCTCACTGCTCCATCAGGATTCAAGCAAGCCGGGCCGAAGAGGCTGAAATGCCAGAAACCGGTCCCCGGTAGCTTGTCTCCTTTCTGGTAAAGAATTGGCTTGGTAGTTTAGTCTGCCCTGTTCCCATGATGCACTGGGCCAGGGACAGACTGATTTGCATATAGCCAGGTTCTGAGCTGGGATGGGGCAGTGAGATAAATAACGGTGATGGATCAAGCCCTGATCTTTGGACTGGGTAAGAGTGGTCTGCTCAATTCAGACACTCTGTTCATCACCACCCCCTTTTGTAAATCGATTTTGGCCACTATAGGTGTGCCAGGGTATACTCAGACATGAGTCCCTTTCTCACTGCTCCATCAGGATTCAAGCAAGCCGGGCCGAAGAGGCTGAAATGCCAGAAACCGGTCCCCGGTAGCTTGTCTCCTTTCTGGTAAAGAATTGGCTTGGTAGTTTAGTCTGCCCTGTTCCCATGATGCACTGGGCCAGGGACAGACTGATTTGCATATAGCC
Source organism: Lissotriton vulgaris (assembly GCF_964263255.1). Lineage (NCBI taxonomy): Eukaryota > Metazoa > Chordata > Amphibia > Caudata > Salamandridae > Lissotriton > Lissotriton vulgaris. The sequence goes on from NC_141695.1 coordinate 1,313,798,117, forward strand.
AGGTTCTGAGCTGGGATGGGGCAGTGAGATAAATAACGGTGATGGATCAAGCCCTGATCTTTGGACTGGGTAAGAGTGGTCTGCTCAATTCAGACACTCTGTTCATCACCACCCCCTTTTGTAAATCGATTTTGGCCACTATAGGTGTGCCAGGGTATACTCAGACATGAGTCCCTTTCTCACTGCTCCATCAGGATTCAAGCAAGCCGGGCCGAAGAGGCTGAAATGCCAGAAACCGGTCCCCGGTAGCTTGTCTCCTTTCTGGTAAAGAATTGGCTTGGTAGTTTAGTCTGCCCTGTTCCCATGATGCACTGGGCCAGGGACAGACTGATTTGCATATAGCCAGGTTCTGAGCTGGGATGGGGCAGTGAGATAAATAACGGTGATGGATCAAGCCCTGATCTTTGGACTGGGTAAGAGTGGTCTGCTCAATTCAGACACTCTGTTCATCACCACCCCCTTTTGTAAATCGATTTTGGCCACTATAGGTGTGCCAGGGTATACTCAGACATGAGTCCCTTTCTCACTGCTCCATCAGGATTCAAGCAAGCCGGGCCGAAGAGGCTGAAATGCCAGAAACCGGTCCCCGGTAGCTTGTCTCCTTTCTGGTAAAGAATTGGCTTGGTAGTTTAGTCTGCCCTGTTCCCATGATGCACTGGGCCAGGGACAGACTGATTTGCATATAGCCAGGTTCTGAGCTGGGATGGGGCAGTGAGATAAATAACGGTGATGGATCAAGCCCTGATCTTTGGACTGGGTAAGAGTGGTCTGCTCAATTCAGACACTCTGTTCATCACCACCCCCTTTTGTAAATCGATTTTGGCCACTATAGGTGTGCCAGGGTATACTCAGACATGAGTCCCTTTCTCACTGCTCCATCAGGATTCAAGCAAGCCGGGCCGAAGAGGCTGAAATGCCAGAAACCGGTCCCCGGTAGCTTGTCTCCTTTCTGGTAAAGAATTGGCTTGGTAGTTTAGTCTGCCCTGTTCCCATGATGCACTGGGCCAGGGACAGACTGATTTGCATATAGCCAGGTTCTGAGCTGGGATGGGGCAGTGAGATAAATAACGGTGATGGATCAAGCCCTGATCTTTGGACTGGGTAAGAGTGGTCTGCTCAATTCAGACACTCTGTTCATCACCACCCCCTTTTGTAAATCGATTTTGGCCACTATAGGTGTGCCAGGGTATACTCAGACATGAGTCCCTTTCTCACTGCTCCATCAGGATTCAAGCAAGCCGGGCCGAAGAGGCTGAAATGCCAGAAACCGGTCCCCGGTAGCTTGTCTCCTTTCTGGTAAAGAATTGGCTTGGTAGTTTAGTCTGCCCTGTTCCCATGATGCACTGGGCCAGGGACAGACTGATTTGCATATAGCCAGGTTCTGAGCTGGGATGGGGCAGTGAGATAAATAACGGTGATGGATCAAGCCCTGATCTTTGGACTGGGTAAGAGTGGTCTGCTCAATTCAGACACTCTGTTCATCACCACCCCCTTTTGTAAATCGATTTTGGCCACTATAGGTGTGCCAGGGTATACTCAGACATGAGTCCCTTTCTCACTGCTCCATCAGGATTCAAGCAAGCCGGGCCGAAGAGGCTGAAATGCCAGAAACCGGTCCCCGGTAGCTTGTCTCCTTTCTGGTAAAGAATTGGCTTGGTAGTTTAGTCTGCCCTGTTCCCATGATGCACTGGGCCAGGGACAGACTGATTTGCATATAGCCAGGTTCTGAGCTGGGATGGGGCAGTGAGATAAATAACGGTGATGGATCAAGCCCTGATCTTTGGACTGGGTAAGAGTGGTCTGCTCAATTCAGACACTCTGTTCATCACCACCCCCTTTTGTAAATCGATTTTGGCCACTATAGGTGTGCCAGGGTATACTCAGACATGAGTCCCTTTCTCACTGCTCCATCAGGATTCAAGCAAGCCGGGCCGAAGAGGCTGAAATGCCAGAAACCGGTCCCCGGTAGCTTGTCTCCTTTCTGGTAAAGAATTGGCTTGGTAGTTTAGTCTGCCCTGTTCCCATGATGCACTGGGCCAGGGACAGACTGATTTGCATATAGCCAGGTTCTGAGCTGGGATGGGGCAGTGAGATAAATAACGGTGATGGATCAAGCCCTGATCTTTGGACTGGGTAAGAGTGGTCTGCTCAATTCAGACACTCTGTTCATCACCACCCCCTTTTGTAAATCGATTTTGGCCACTATAGGTGTGCCAGGGTATACTCAGACATGAGTCCCTTTCTCACTGCTCCATCAGGATTCAAGCAAGCCGGGCCGAAGAGGCTGAAATGCCAGAAACCGGTCCCCGGTAGCTTGTCTCCTTTCTGGTAAAGAATTGGCTTGGTAGTTTAGTCTGCCCTGTTCCCATGATGCACTGGGCCAGGGACAGACTGATTTGCATATAGCCAGGTTCTGAGCTGGGATGGGGCAGTGAGATAAATAACGGTGATGGATCAAGCCCTGATCTTTGGACTGGGTAAGAGTGGTCTGCTCAATTCAGACACTCTGTTCATCACCACCCCCTTTTGTAAATCGATTTTGGCCACTATAGGTGTGCCAGGGTATACTCAGACATGAGTCCCTTTCTCACTGCTCCATCAGGATTCAAGCAAGCCGGGCCGAAGAGGCTGAAATGCCAGAAACCGGTCCCCGGTAGCTTGTCTCCTTTCTGGTAAAGAATTGGCTTGGTAGTTTAGTCTGCCCTGTTCCCATGATGCACTGGGCCAGGGACAGACTGATTTGCATATAGCCAGGTTCTGAGCTGGGATGGGGCAGTGAGATAAATAACGGTGATGGATCAAGCCCTGATCTTTGGACTGGGTAAGAGTGGTCTGCTCAATTCAGACACTCTGTTCATCACCACCCCCTTTTGTAAATCGATTTTGGCCACTATAGGTGTGCCAGGGTATACTCAGACATGAGTCCCTTTCTCACTGCTCCATCAGGATTCAAGCAAGCCGGGCCGAAGAGGCTGAAATGCCAGAAACCGGTCCCCGGTAGCTTGTCTCCTTTCTGGTAAAGAATTGGCTTGGTAGTTTAGTCTGCCCTGTTCCCATGATGCACTGGGCCAGGGACAGACTGATTTGCATATAGCCAGGTTCTGAGCTGGGATGGGGCAGTGAGATAAATAACGGTGATGGATCAAGCCCTGATCTTTGGACTGGGTAAGAGTGGTCTGCTCAATTCAGACACTCTGTTCATCACCACCCCCTTTTGTAAATCGATTTTGGCCACTATAGGTGTGCCAGGGTATACTCAGACATGAGTCCCTTTCTCACTGCTCCATCAGGATTCAAGCAAGCCGGGCCGAAGAGGCTGAAATGCCAGAAACCGGTCCCCGGTAGCTTGTCTCCTTTCTGGTAAAGAATTGGCTTGGTAGTTTAGTCTGCCCTGTTCCCATGATGCACTGGGCCAGGGACAGACTGATTTGCATATAGCCAGGTTCTGAGCTGGGATGGGGCAGTGAGATAAATAACGGTGATGGATCAAGCCCTGATCTTTGGACTGGGTAAGAGTGGTCTGCTCAATTCAGACACTCTGTTCATCACCACCCCCTTTTGTAAATCAAGTATTACATACAAGCATCATTTCTAAAGTGCGTACTCTGAATCTCCTTTTCAAGGATAGCAATTAGCACATAGCAGGCCAGGGCCATGCAGACGGTCAATGCAGGCACCACTGAGTGAAGCAACCTGATGTAGCATACCTCTTTGACACAGACAGTCAAAGCATATCTAATTGTATGCGGCAAGCCACATAGCCACAATTTTACATGAACTGCTGTCTGGACTCTGGCATAACAACACTACACTGGCTTGACTATTCCATACCACGACTAGACAGACATGTGGTTCTGCTATAGTAGTTGTTGTTAACTGGTTTACCTGTTTGCCACTCACAAAATGGCCATAGTTCTTCTGTGAACTGACGATGATGATCCATCGATCCCAGTGAGTGACTGTAAAGAAAAAAGATATTATGTAACTTTTGATCATTAAGACTACTCATCATGGTATATTGGCAAAGTCAATGTTGTTTATGCAGTCGCAGTCTACACACACAGTGAGTCCAAGGACATTTTTCATATTAAAAAATGCAACGTAGTGGCCCCTGCAGTACAAGTAGAATTTGAATTTAAACAAGGTAAAAAAAACAGAGTAGACTTGAGTTACATTTAGTGTGTAAAAGATTAAATAATAACAGAATACATATGATGATTCAATTCATGCACAACAAACAAACAGCAATTGCTTTCAGCAGAGCCAGACAGCCAGTGCTGTCAACTGCATGCCATCTCATTATTACCTGTTCCACTTTTTGTCCGTATCCTGTTCTTAAAGTGAATACCCACAGGGCAGCCTCTCGTGTCAATTTCAGAAGTAACTGTCAGCAATCAGCATATAGTCAGTAATTCCAGTCCCACTTCTTATGAGGGGACTCTTCTACGAAGCAACAGTTTCTTCATTCTGCATAATCCAGCCATCTGCCTTGAGGGAAATGGATAAGGGGAGTCTGGAGGAGGAGGATAGAGGAGCATGACTGAGTTGTGAACTTGTGAACTTCAGGATTGCAGACAGCGGCACCATCAAAAGGAAATAAGACAAAGACAGTGCTGCTGATGGATTTGTTGTGATTAGAGTTTTGTTGTGGTAAAAGTTGCAAAACAAAGAAAGACACACAGGAGTAAAAGTGAATAAGGAGCCAGGACGAGAAAAAAAAGGAAGGCAGTTTCAGGCCAGGTGTCAGGGAAGTAGAGCTCATCCTCAAACTCTGTGAATTGAGACGGGAGTAGGTCAGCTAACAGAGAAGAACTTCCATCACCTAAGTCAGTGTCCTCTTCCTCCTGCGTGGATTCACGTATTTTGTAATCTGGTGGTATAAAGTGCTGATTCATCTTGATCATTGTTAACATCTCCACATTTTTGGGCGAGAGGCGGGTCCTTTTTGAAGTTACAATGGCACCAGTGTAGTGTAGTTCCTAGTTTCCCACTAGGCCCTGCGCATTGGAATAACATAAACAGTAGTATCGACGTGGAACTGCGGATATTCCAGGCCTCCACTGACTATGCTAAACTTAATTGGGTTGTGTTACCAACTAGCTCAGAGGTCACTGGAAACTTTCTTCTCTGCATGGGAAGTGATCAGCTTCCTTGGCACAGACAAGAAGGGATTCAGCTTTCCAACAACCGTGCAACATGACAACTTTGCTCCTCAGATCAAGAGTCAATCTCTAGGGTCGTGTGAAACAATAGACATAGATTTCACTCAGTCAGTCTAGTGCAGTTTACTTTCACAGTATGTAGAGAATAGAGAGACGGGCGTTTGTCAATAAAGGGTTAACATTTATTGAACAGTCTTTCTTCTCGTACAAGAGAAATGTATTGCCACAATTGCAATAATTGTTATTATAAAAAGTACGTACAGTAAGATAAGTATTGCGAAATAGAACTGTAAAAGCATTGATATGGTTTCTTAGCCATACAATGGTTTAAAAGTAATAAAACATATATACAGTCATATATACATTAGGCTAACATACTCAACTGGTGCTTCTAACTAAGCCTACCCCAGTGTGCCTGACCTAAGCCTAACACGTGTAAGGGGAGTAAGTAAGTAGCTTTAAGTTAAGTTGGTTTTGCCAAGGTTTGTTTCAAGAATTCTCGTCTAAGGGTTTAGTCAACACCATACCTCTGAATAGAATGATGGAGGATTGGTATCTCCTTCAGGGGTCTCTCTCGATATCCCAGTCACCCGCGAGGGTAAACCGGAAACGCCGTGGCTGGATTTCTCTGCAGGAGAAAGGCAGCGGGTCTCTTCAGCGCGTCGAGGAAGGAGGGGGGACAGCGTCCGCGGGCAGCTGGAATCTGCTGGATGTCTTCGCAGAGGGACGGCTGTTCAGCTCCTTAAGCGTACTGCACCATAGGTCGCGCTTTGGCGGCGATAATGGTATCAGCAGCTTCACCACCACAGGATAGCAGGCTGCAGCGACAGAGTGCTAGAGTTACCAACACGGGGTCGTGCAGGCAGCTTGCATCAGTAGCTCGTACATCAGCAGGCAACAGGCTATTGCTTAAGGCAACGTTGGTAATATTTATACCTGACAGGTGCCGGGTTTGACGCAAGTTTGCTGGACATAAGACGTCAATTAAAGATGTCACTAGGAAGTGATAGTTATCAGTTGCTCATTAGAGTTCCATTACTAATCAAAACATAGCAAGCGGGGATTTCCAGGTTTGCTAAGTTTTTATCTTGTTGAAGAACTCGGAGTGTTATCTAGGAATATCAGATAGTGACTACTGCTCTGTCATTGCACTAATTGGTCGCAAAGGAAGTGGCAGAGGGAACTATGTTGGAATGTGGCTCTGTTCGTGTGAGGCCAGAGATGACTTTTCAGAAAATCGCACTTGAACGGTTATGCCAATATAGGGAATAAATGGATTTATAGCCGAATAGGGGCATAAGGTCACAGTATCGATCAGGAACCTAGATAAACACGCAACACCCACTCCACGGGTTAATGTCCATCAAAATTACTAAAACTAAAGCAATTAGATGTACGTGTAACATTGCCCACCCCAAAATACATAAATGCATTTGAAATAGGCGTACTTGTAATACATTGAATTTAGGTACTGTACGTTTTTTAAAGCATAGAAATCATTCAAAAAATTATTGTATATGAAATCATTGAACGATTATGCATAAAGAATTACACATGAAGTATCTCTGACAGAAGAAGAAGCGAGATAAATCATCACATAAAAATGCATTGTAATAACATGTGTGCTAGAGGCTGGTGTAATGTTGTTATGTCTCTAGACGTGTTTAGAAATAAAAGTGTGAAGCTTCTGTTCTCTAAGAATAGTTTTTACGTTAAGCAAAGAATTGTTCGTGCCAAAAAAGGTCAATATTAGAAAAATTGTCCAATTCAAAGAATTATTGCTTGAACGGGGAAAAATACATTTCCAAAGCTCCTGGCAGTTTTTGTTGATCAAAACTGAAGGCCGAATTCAGAGTTCATGGGAACGCTGTGTGTCGGAAAGCTTCTCAAAAATTATTGTTTCTGTACGGGTGAGAACATCGGATCAGACAGGCTCTCAAAAAATTGGTCTACAAAATCAGGTGATAGTTCAACCAAATTAGATAGCGCTGTAACTTGGCAGGTGTGAGAATGATTGCTGTCATCGAAGGCAGGACCAGCAATGCTCACAGAACGTTGTACCTGGATGATGTTGCTTTTGTCACTTGCTCCACTGTTACCACTTGGCTGTAGTACAGGAGTCTCCACGAATGCCGTCATCAGGATTGGTAGCCGCTGGGGACAACACAATGCGTGAGCCGTTATTGGACTGAGCAAAGTATCGACGTCCATTGGTACTGCTGATGGAAGTGAAAGACAGATGTCCAACACGCATCCATCACCGCAAAGCATACACCGTAGCACAGGTAAAATGCAATTTTGCCATATCGGTCTGAATGAAAGGAACCAGGTCATGTTTAGATCTCTCAGCCTGGCCAATCCAAGGACGTTAGTTATCCTGTCCCGGTAGCGCATTGCTAGGATTGTCTCTTCCATTCCCATGGGAGCTATGTCTGAGCCGAGGCTTGCCATAACGTAGCAGGAGGGTCAAAAATAGAATCCCTGCAACGAGTCCCAAAAATAATGGTATGCCGCCAAAAATGGAGTGCACAAAATTAGGAAAGATTCCCAAAATTGCCTGGAAGGGTCTTAGCAGTCCCGTAAAGACTGTCTTAAATATGCCTGGGATGCTTGTTGCACTAGACATGTTAAGGAGTTGGCTGAACATTTCTACGAAATGCACGGGGCAATTTGTTGATAAAAGGTCATGAATTTCAGTAGCTGTCCTTGCAACTAGAAGATCATACGTCTCTTTAGATGACGTTATAGGCACTGTTGTCTGTAAAAGTACAGATTTCATTTTGCTTAATGTATCAATTCGTATAGAATAGAGATTCAGACGAGGCCAGATGGGAGTCACTATGTCTGGAGGCCCACTCGGGAACAATGCTTGCATACAACATTTGACCATGGACGTTACTTGTATTAGATAACTTTTCCCTGGCGCGATGCCACAACATCTGTGATCCGTTCTAAGAATGTAACTCTTGTTCGCGAGTTGCATAAAGAAGGGCTATATCTGAGTTGCAGGTGTGACTAGCTGGTGGCATGAAAGGTTGTTTGAATTTCCATCACATGCTCCGTGTAAATTAATACCCTGACACAAAAGTATACCGCTTAGTGAATGTTTACAATTCTCACCACTAAGAAATACATTTTTGTCACTGTCACTATAGCAAGAATGAGTGTATGGTAATTTCCATTCAGATTTTACATATCCTTTACCCAATTGTTCATACTGGCCAGCAGGTATGTACTCAAGGCAATTTTTAAATCGGAAAGTTGTTATCGGAATTGTGATAATTCCGTGTATTATCCATTCAATGACAGGACTCTCTGACATTGTCAATGGTAATCTCTCGAGTTTTTCGATACTCAGGATTGTATAGTCTGCTCCTTTCTGTGCCAAACTGATCTGTTTATCAGTAAGGTTAAAACTGGAAAATAATGACGTTGTGTTGATTAAACGCCAAGGCACATAGCCTGAACGAAGATTTTGCAGCGTCCAGCCTAGTTCTATAATAGAGCGTAATTGAGATTGGCCATGTTGTAACATTAGCAAATCTCTGTCTATCACATCAAAGGCAGAGGATACAATATTGTCCAAAGAATATATTCTGGAAGACAGAGTCGTTAACCCATTGTCTACCACAGAAAGTGATTTCTCCAAATTAATACGATCAATTTCTCGTATTTTTTCAGCAGTTTCAATTTGCTTTACTTTCCAAGCCTCGTTGTAAGCAGCATAGATACTGGTCGCTATGAAACGCTTTTGACGCTGTTTGCGTGGTCCAAGAATGAAATCGCGCAAATCAGCACCATCTTTTAATAAAGACAAGTGTTGCTTAATTTCAGCCAGTGTGGACGTAGTTAGCCATTCAAGGCAGAGCTTCCCTACACTGTATGTGGTTATAATCCCTGGATGTTGTCTCTGGGAGTATCTTGAGTCTAATCTGGTCATTTTTAACCCCTGTGTTTTATTCAGGAATCTATCTTGACAGCTATTTGTGTCAGTAGGCCAAATTAACCACTTTTTCCAATCAGGATGTGTTCTGTTGAAATGTAAAATTTGTGACACGTCTAACTCAATATCTGTGGTTGTATTCTCAGGTATTGGCTTTGGTATGGACGGTGTTTTAAGGTCTTTGATCTTAGCTAGGCCAAGACAAGATGTTTGGTGTACTGTGTCATTTAAAAATAACATTTCTTCTGGTATCATGCAGGTTCTAAATAGTGCTTCTATGCCTTGCACCTGCCAATCTTTTGTACCCCAAATTGTTTTCGTTTCAATATTATTTTTCCAATAATCAAAACCAAATGTCATCATTTTGTCATAAAATGCTTCTGAATATATCAATTTAGAATTTGTCAGCATTGTTTTCATTCCTGTTTTATCTAACAGTTTATAATAAAACGTTTCTGCATCACTGGTGTTAAACCCTGAGAAGTATTTGAATTTCTCAAAAAATGCTTTAGAACTGCTTTTAGGTGGTGTAGAACAATGTTCCCATTGATTATACATAAAAACATTTCTAGGCTGTGCAGATTTATGCAAGTAATGATCCCCATAGTGGGTGTAACAGAATAACTGCTCATAACTAGATGAACCTTGTAAATAATCATGATCTGTGAATCTAGCTGACATTACTAAATCAGACATCATGTCATTAATACTGTTAAAGTCCCATCAGAGAATGTACTAGGTGTTACAAAGTCACTTAAGGAAACCTTTAGTTGATGAGGATACTTCAGGATTTCGACCGGACCATAGATCTCATAGTCAGTTTTCTCCCATACTACCCCACCAGGTATTGGAAGTGCTGTGACATTTACTGTTGACAGTTCTCTTTTCTTCACGTGCGATGATCTGTGTTGTTTCAGGACTATGTTGATGTTCTGACTTGCTGTGTCCATTCAATTGTAATAAACTTTCCTAAAATTAAAACTAAAATTAGGCATAGTAGGAGTATGAATACCCCTGAGATAATCCAATGCTCAATCAACGGTGAATCCAGATATAGTTCTTTGATTTGTTGAAGGAGTCCTGTAGTATTTTCTTTAGAATACTTTTTTGTTTCTGGCATCACTTCGGGGTCATTTAAATCTTCAGAGAAGTTGTCGAAGTTGATGAAATAACCAGAGGCAGTTCTGTCAATTGATGGGATTGTTCTCTCAATCTGTCTTTCGGTAGCACTTTCTGATGCCACATCATTGTAGACTGGTGTTGTTTCTTGACGAACTGTTTCAATCTGTGTTTCAAGAGGCACGAGTTCCATGGCATTATTGCATAGTCCTTCATTGTGCACTGCAGGCTGATCGAATGTGATGAGTCTTTCAGTTTGAACCTCTTGGATTGTTGCAAGTTTGGGTATTCTGTTGTTTCTTGGGAGTCCACTGGGCCTACTGTTGATTATAGGCCACATGCTTGTGGTTTTACCAGATCGATAGACACGACTCTGTTCTCCTTTTTACCAGCAAGGGGCAGTAGCACAACTGATCTTGTTCCGGTGACTGCCAAGACAGGTACTGCTTTTCTGTAAGAAGGCCCAAATTCCTTCTTCACCGCAATCTTTTCTCTGACTAGATCCCCAATCTTTGGAATCCAGACAGGTCTTGCTGGGGCTGTTGCGGGTGGTGCCTCGTCAGTGGTACTTGGCTGTTGCTTTAACTTTATGTTGCTTAATGATTTTCTTGTTTCATTCAGTTCCTGTAAAACAGCCAAACGATCCTTTACATCAAAGTGCGTTGTTTCTTCTTGTACCACTGACATCTGACTATCGAGGTCCTGAACTCGCATTCTAATTCCGAACAATAGTTCGTATGGGCTGAAACCTTTTAGAGAATTTCTTGGCATGTTGTTAAGACTAGTCTGGACACTTATTAAATGTTTGACCCACCCAGCGCCTGAACCTAATACCTTCGCTGTTATAGATTGCTTTATGTCCTGGTTTTTTCTTTCTACCACACTATTCCCTTCGGGGTACGACGGACAAGAATACCGCAACCCAATTCCCATGCTGGCCATGGCCTCCTTATAAGCTCGAGAGCTGAAAGCAGGACCCTGGTCAGAATGGAACGTGGTAATTGCGTATGTGCCGATAAAGACTCACAAATCTTTTATAACCGTTCTAGCGTCAGCCGAGCGCTGGTGGCCTCATTTTTTAATTGCTTTTAGCCTTAACTGTTAATAGGACGCAGGGTGGGGTGTAGGCAGCGTTACGCTCTTTCTGACGGGTAGCCGGTAGCATGGTTCCTTACTGCGATCCCTATTACAGTTTTCACAGTTGTTTGCATATATTTGGTGTTCTACACTCATTCCCGGCCACCAGAATACTGATTGTAATTCAGTCAGTGATTCCTTGATCTCTCTGTGCCTTAGACCCAAACCCATGTGTGCGTCTGCTATTAAAAATATTCTCCTGTTCATGTTTGGAATTACTTTGTCCCCCACTCCAGGGAATCGAGCAAAAGGAACGGAGTTTGCATCGATTATGTATGCATAATTGAGTGGATAGTTTACGGGTAGTGCTGCACAGTCGCCTTTTACGGTCGTTTTTACTGCCAGCATGGTTTCCCCGTCTATATACTTATCTGTACGCTTTTTTGTGGCTACGGAAGCCGGTTTAGCTGCTTCCGCTTTGGCTGTATTAGCCAATGAATTCCCAGCAACGTGAACGCCATCACGTTGAAGACTCTGTGCGTGAATCACATGAGTCTTTTGTAGTTCTTTACTTAAAAGAGCTACCTCGTTCCAGAGCAATTTATGCTTTATTGTGGCACCTGTGTCATCTTTGTAATCGTTTTCGATTCAACTCTGCAGTTTATTGTTGTAAGAGTTGACGCAAAAATGAGAATCGCACACTATAAGTGTCGGGAATTCACGTTCTGCATTTTCGAGCGCCATCTTTAAACATCTGATTTCAGTTCTTTGAGCCGAACAGTACTTTACTGATTCAGTTTTTGTTATTTTCGGTCTAATTTTACCGCACAGCCAACGACATTTAATGATCGCACATGCTGCATCGTAGGATTTTCTCTCTACGTTGAAATGCTGTACAGAGCTATCTGTATAGATTATACAGGCGTATTGTGGGAGAGGCAGAATTTCGATTGGCAGAGGATATTCTTCTTCATATTCTAAACCATTCAGTTCTTTGTATTGCGGGGTGAAATAGTATTTCACATCTTCCGCTCCTAGAGAATCTATGCACTGTATCCATTTCGGATCCAGTGACACTGTAGGCAGGTTTACTGGGCTGAATAGCGCCTCGAAGGCGGATTCCGCTGTAAGGATATTAATCCGTTTGCCGTGTGCTAGTTCTCGTTCATTTGCTAATGCAATTTGCACTGCTTTCACAGTTCTTTCTGTGTGACTGAATGTTTTTTCTGCTTGTGTGTACAAGTGAGATTTAATTGAAATAGGTACCTTTTCTCCCTCATTAGAGGTTAGGTACGTGAATCCGCATCTTCCTGGGATGACTCGGATTACAAGATCGTGTGTATTGTCACGTGTATCTAATTTTGTTTTTGCTAACATGTCTGTTTGCAGTGATCTCAAAATTTCTGTGTGTTTTTGAGTCCAATTGATTTGTTTAAAATCAGGTTTAATTAGTTCGTAGAGAGGTTTAACCCTCTCTGCGTAATTTAGTATGTAAGTTCTTCCGAAATTCAGAAAACCTAGAATGGATTGTAAATTCTTCAGCGTTTTTGGAGCTTGGAGTACAGCGCACTTCTCTAAGAAGTTGTCCGCTAGGCTTTTCCCTTCACTTGATAATTCGTACCCTAAGAACAGTACTGTCAGATGGGCAATTTGGGACTTTTTAAAGTTGAATTTGTAACCCTCTGCTGCGAACCCAAGTATAATGGTGTTCACTCTTTTCAAGTGAGTATCCAAGTCGTCGTCTGTGAGATAAATATCATCTACGTAAGACAATGCTTCATCATCATAGATTTGTAGTAACTCTGTTACCCTAGCTGAGAATAGTCCTGGGCTGTTCTTGAACCCCTGTGGGAGTCGACAGAATTTTTTCTGTGACCCAAATGCAGAGAAAGCGGTCAAATATCTGCTTTCTGGTGCAATGTTTTGACAAAAGAAACCATTAGAAATGTCTAATGTCGTTTTATATTTTTTCCTAACTATATTATTCATTAGGGCTGCACTATGCGAGTTTTGTACTGCAAAAGTTTTGCAACATGTATTAAGATGTCTGTAGTCCAAAACTAGACTATATGAATTGTCTGGCTTGGAGACAGGAAACAAAGGATTGTTCATTTGAGAGGTGCATGTTTCAATCACCCCCTGGTACTCAAGTTGATCTAAGATCTCCCTGACCTGTTTTTTAGCTTCTTGCTTTATGGGATACTGCCGTTGGGCAGTTGGTTCACTTTTTAGTTGGATTTTGTGAGGAGGTGAATCCTCATCCCATCCTACATGATTTTTATATAATGCAGGTGCCTGGGCTACTGCCCATTTCCTTGCATAAGTATATTTTTTGTGAATCGGAATGTGATTCGAGAAGGCAGGCATAATCACTTCTTCGCCACGAGGGCACTCCCTAACAAACTCCGGGGGCCAATCTTTTTCAGCTAACAGAATATCATAGCCTTTTGAGAGCTTATCCCAAAATAGACCCTTAATTTTCCTAGTCTTATCACCCTCTATACGCAATGTTATTTCGTATATTTTATGGGGCTCGCTAAGTCTGGCGTCGGCAGTTTCAACTTGAATGTATTCATTCGTGTCCACTGTCTCCAGATGACTCATCAAGATCTTGCACGCTATACTGATTTCTGCTGCACTGTCCAACATTGTCAATGCCCACTCCCCGTTTTTCAACTATGTCCTCAGTATTCTCGGCATGGTTGATTACTCTAATACTGGCTACCTTCTTTTTAGGAAATTGAGATTTCTTATTTTGAGCAGGTTCCTTGTCTTTGGACTTGGTGTGCTCTCCTGGGTCTGACCGTCCTCTTCTTTCCGAATTCTGTGGAAAAGATCGAGAGGGACGTGTATCAATACTTTGATATCTATCAGGTTTTTTTAGATTATCCCTATTTCTAAGGTTATAGCTTTTCTCAGAGGGCTCCCGTTGGGGAGACTGGCGTTCTCGAGTCGGAGTTCTTTCCCTCCGTCGAGGAGACCTTCCTCTGGACTGGAAAACTTTTTCCTTGGGAGTGGATTGTTTATTTCCATCCCAGCTCTTTTTAGGAGTGTTTAAATTATTTTTAATAAATAATTTTTCAGGATTTTCGAGCAGTTGGGGCTTAACTGGTTTTCCACCCAAGCTGTCTCTACCTAATTCTTCATAGCATTTTTCTATGATTTTTGCAAGCTCAACAGGATCTTTTATATCTGTTTCCTTCAACTTCTGGCGGATCGCCACAGATGCTGCTTCTCCTCTTATATTGGCTAATAATATAGCCGAGACCTGCTTGAAGTCTTTCAGTAATTTCATACCTAGATTTAAAGCGGGCTCTGGACCGAATTCATTTTGAATCTGTTTTAGCACTTCTGGTATTACCGCCATAGACGGAACACCGTGTGTTTTTGTGTAAATGGAAGCAAAGACTGTACCCCAAGTGTCGCAGTCCTCCACGTGTGGTGCGATTCCCATAGGAAGGCAGATGGTCAAGATTCTGTGTTTCTCAATAGGGGTAGTATCAGGAAATACTGCCTCTATTTGAGTGATTTTCTGTGCTAACCAGAAAGGAATTTGTTCCCGTTTTACGGGTGTTTTACCAAGACATGACTGTATGTTCTGTGGTGTAATTTTATTAGTGTTCCCCTGATGAGGGGTCAGCTGTGGTGTATTAACAGCTGGCTGGACTGTTGCAGTCCGCATTACATATTGGACTAATTGCCTATGTATTTTTATTAATGTGTTTAGCTGTACTAACAGCTCTTCTCTAGACATTTTTACAATGTCAGGATGTGGTGTGTAGCTGGCTAGAACCGGCCACGTGGCTCCTGGTCTACCTAGTGGACCGAGCCTGATAATGTGATCATTATGTTTTAGGGCGCCATTAAACCAGAGCAGGTGCTCTTGAAATTTAAGTGGGATTTCAATCTCCTCGAAAGGAGCGTACTCTCCCGGAGGTTCCTCTATTTTGTAATAGTGAAACTCTTTTGTTATAGCGTTTACCGCTGGAAAGTTTATCCATGAATAGAATATCTCTGTCTGCCGATACTCGTGAGCCTCTATCACGAAAATTACTGTACCACCTTGAGGTGTCAGTCCGTTATCTATAAGTTTTAATGTTATAGATCTTCTTAAGTGGACCGGGATGATAATAGCATCCGGGTCTGTGTATTCGGGACCTTGCTGAGTCGCATCTGCTGCGGCCCCAGAGGTTCCGTTATTTTCTACTGACATTGTATAAATGCAGCTTTTGCAGAGTAGGTCTCCAAGGAGACAAAGATTAGGTGCACAATATTTTGGAACACTGTATCCTTCAAAGTTGAATAAACCAGAGCTTTACATAGGAATCTCTTCCTACTGAGTTCGGGCGGATTTTAACCTTTCACCCACTCCAGACGTCTTTTGGAGTATTTACGGGAGAAAGGGGTGTGAAATATGCACGACTGAGTTACTCTACAAGTCTTGCGTTAGTTTATCGCCTTACCAAACGTTTGGGCGCCATGTAGTGTAGTTCCTAGTTTCCCACTAGGCCCTGCGCATTGGAATAACATAAACAGTAGTATCGACGTGGAACTGCGGATATTCCAGGCCTCCACTGACTATGCTAAACTTAATTGGGTTGTGTTACCAACTAGCTCAGAGGTCACTGGAAACTTTCTTCTCTGCATGGGAAGTGATCAGCTTCCTTGGCACAGACAAGAAGGGATTCAGCTTTCCAACAACCGTGCAACATGACAACTTTGCTCCTCAGATCAAGAGTCAATCTCTAGGGTCGTGTGAAACAATAGACATAGATTTCACTCAGTCAGTCTAGTGCAGTTTACTTTCACATTATGTAGAGAATAGAGAGACGGGCGTTTGTCAATAAAGGGTTAACATTTATTGAACAGTCTTTCTTCTCGTACAAGAGAAATGTATTGCCACAATTGCAATAATTGTTATTATAAAAAGTACGTACAGTAAGATAAGTATTGCGAAATAGAACTGTAAAAGCATTGATATGGTTTCTTAGCCATACAATGGTTTAAAAGTAATAAAACATATATACAGTCATATATACATTAGGCTAACATACTCAACTGGTGCTTCTAACTAAGCCTACCCCAGTGTGCCTGACCTAAGCCTAACACGTGTAAGGGGAGTAAGTAAGTAGCTTTAAGTTAAGTTGGTTTTGCCAAGGTTTGTTTCAAGAATTCTCGTCTAATTGTTTAGTCAACACCATACCTCTGAATAGAATGATGGAGGATTGGTATCTCCTTCAGGGGTGTCTCTCGATATCCCAGTCACCCGCGAGGGTAAACCGGAAACGCCGTGGCTGGATTTCTCTGCAGGAGAAAGGCAGCGGGTCTCTTCAGCGCGTCGAGGAAGGAGGGGGGACAGCGTCCGCGGGCAGCTGGAATCTGCTGGATGTCTTCGCAGAGGGACGGCTGTTCAGCTCCTTAAGCGTACTGCACCATAGGTCGCGCTTTGGTGGCGATAATGGTATCAGCAGCTTCACCACCACAGGATAGCAGGCTGCAGCGACAGAGTGCTAGAGTTACCAACACGGGGTCGTGCAGGCAGCTTGCATCAGTAGCTCGTACATCAGCAGGCAACAGGCTATTGCTTAAGGCAACGTTGGTAATATTTATACCTGACAGGTGCCGGGTTTGACGCAAGTTTGCTGGACATAAGACGTCAATTAAAGATGTCACTAGGAAGTGATAGTTATCAGTTGCTCATTAGAGTTCCATTACTAATCAAAACATAGCAAGCGGGGATTTCCAGGTTTGCTAAGTTTTTATCTTGTTGAAGAACTCGGAGTGTTATCTAGGAATATCAGATAGTGGCTACTGCTCTGTCATTGCACTAATTGGTCGCAAAGGAAGTGGCAGAGGGAACTATGCTGGAATGTGGCTCTGTTCGTGTGAGGCCAGAGATGACTTTTCAGAAAATCGCACTTGAACGGTTATGCCAATATAGGGAATAAATGGATTTATAGCCGAATAGGGGCATAAGGTCACAGTATCGATCAGGAACCTAGATAAACACGCAACACCAGCAGCACTGAAAACATGTTCATAAGACACACTTGCGAGTGGGCAAGACAAATAATTTAGAGCCAGGTTGGTGATCAGTGGCCATTGACCCCTTTTCCCATACCAATACAGCAATGGGTTGCGATCAATGTAGACCTTTGTTGGGTCATCCAGATAAGCCTGCACCATCCACTCATGGTCATCCAGGGGTGCTGAACTTTGCGTACCATTTGAGGCCTTTGCATCAACACTGGAACGAGCAAACCCTTGATGAGTTATCCAATCCGCTTCCGACAATATTATGGCTGGGCCTGGTGCAGGTGAGGATGATGATACTGTTGCTGGTGTCAGTAACGGCTGTGATGGAAACTGACTGCCTCCGGCCACAGAAGTGGACCTTGACACCTGATGGCCTGCTGATTCAGTAGTACTTCTGCCGGTTCCTTCAATTTCCTGCCGCTCTTTTTCAAACCGAGTGCATGACAGAGCTTGCCAATGTTTGTACTTTGAAACATCTGCTTCATTAAAAGGAATGAATGCTTTGCTGGCCACTGCCTTTTTGTACCGTGGATCCAGAATAGTGGCACAAATGTAATGTTGCTGTGTATGTATTTTTTTAAGCCTTTCATTGTCAACTAGGCGGGTTAATAAGCTCACAGCCAACTGATATGCGTCTTGCTTGTCAGTATCACCTTTGAACGTTGAAGACACCGCCTTCAGTTGGTGCTCTAGCATGCGCAACAATGGGATAGCTTTGCCCAAAGTACAGTCCTCCCTCCTGACTTCACGCTTTAAGACCTCAAGAGGACGAAGCATGTCTGTCAGGCTTTTAACTAGGTCCCATTCCTCCAACTCTAGCCTCATGTCTTTCATAGTAGAACCCAGTGCAAAGACATACTCATTGATTACCAAGCACTGCTCAGACAGACGCTCAAACATGTAGAAGGTTATGTTCCAACGTGTTACCACCTCTGACTGGCACTCTACGGTCACATTGAATGTTCCTCAGATGCTTCCGGGCCTTAAAAGAATGGCTGAAATGTGTGTAGATTCTTCAGCAGGTGGTCAGTAACTAGCTGACTTTGTTTTCTTTTTTCAAGAAATCTTGAACAACAATGTTAATACTGTGCGCCTAACACAGCACTCTGAAATAGCCACCATCATTCATGGTCCTAACTATATTACTGCCATTATCCGTGGAAACATAACCAATCATGCGGTTTCTTAGATGCAGCCATTCAAAGACTTTACTGTTAAACTCCTCCAAAATGTTTACTGCAGTATGAGATTTCTTCATGGCAAACATGGCTACTGTTGCATGTTTCCGACTAGCTTGAAAAACTGTGTCACTGTCAACACCTGCATATAACTTGTCTCTAACCCCTGCCAAAGAGACCCAGTGTGCAGTGATGCACATGCAATCAAGGGCTTGACAACTGGTCCACATGTCTGTTGTCAGGTGGATAGTGTAAACAGCACTCTTCTGCAAACGTGCTCCAATCACCTCCAACACATCTTGATGTAGTGCTGGAACCGCAACTCTGGCAAAATAGGACCAGCTAGGAACCTTCCATTTAGGGCAGACTGTTGCCATAAATTCTAGAAAACCCATCCCTTCCACGAAAGGAAAAGGGAGAAAGTCCAGCGCTAACATTTTAGTCAGCATTGTTGGGTGTTTTCGCCTCCGAACAAAACATGCTTTTAATGGTGGTCTGGACCATTTTCATACGTGATGATGATGATGATCCAGACTTCTTCAACCCAGTTAGGCTCATTGATCTACTTTTTCGCATTGGTGTCTCTCCCAGACTCTTAGTGTGCCTCATAGATGTTGCTGGGATAGAGGGTGTGGGCGCTAACACTGCAGTGCTGCTGCCAGGGGTACTGTGTATACCATAAAAAATGTCTGTCGCTTCTTCACCTCCCCCTGCACGATCAGCCCCTCGTCAACATCATATGCAATATCAATGGATACATTTGGATTTATTGAACTTTTGGCTTCCTGGATCTTACTTAGGTGTGCCTCCCACCGGATAGTGTGGTGTTTTTGGAGATGACCTCTCTGGCCTCCGGTACCATAGTTGGTACCAAGCTTACCCCGACTAACTACAGTTTTACAAATCGAACAAACAACTAGGTTTTCCGCCTTTTTGCTAATACTAAAGAAGTTCCAAACTGGGGAGTTGAGATTTATGGTGGTGGTGCTACTTTCAATGCCAGATGAAGTGGAGAATGGGCGTGGCTGAATTTGACCCTGTTGTGCGCTTACAGTTACAGCACCACTACTTGAGGTAACGGAGGTAAAGCTGGATGGAGGACCCTCCTCGCCCTTCTGAAGAGAAAATATGGCAGCTGTAGGTCGTGTTGCTGTAGTGGTTACCTGTGTTGGTGGTGGTACCAGTGTGTTATCTTCTTCTTCCTCAGGATCAGCGTGTAGATAAAAAGGCCCGCTCCAGATCTATCCAAACCCAGCGTGCTATAAAAGCCTTGGGCTAAGGAAGGATCAGATGAGGGCTGAAGGAACAAGCGGGAAGGGAAGGAAGGGGACAGCGGGGAGGGAGAGCTGAAAGACAAAGAACAAGAAGGTTGGAAACGTTTCTTGTACGAATAATTTGTACTACCAGGCAAGGTCAGTTTGATACTCTCCCTACCTTGATAACAATGAATGGCTGCTATACTCAGGAGATACCTCTCTTCTACTGAGAGCTGGCCTTGGCAGCCTAATGGAGTCTCCCCCTCTGAAACACACAATATGATTTGAAGTTTAAATACACATGCGCCTCGAACCCTTACCATCTACAATAAGTAGGTCTAGAACTGTAACACACCTACCCTGTACTCCTTCCCTTCAAGTCTCAAAGTGGGGTTGTAGGAACAATGCCTTAACAGTATTCCACGAAAGGTGGGGGTTACGTCACCCAAATAATGTATAGTAGAAATAAACAAGTACCTTTTCGTATGAAGACTCTTGCCTGAAACCTCCGAGAGATAAAAGGAGGGCGCCTGGTTAAACTCACCAAGACCACTTCCCCAAAGGAAACGGATGAAGCAAACCCTCTGCAATAGCCGTGGAAAGAAGGCTCGCCAACAGAGGATTTGATAAACAAAGAACAATAAACAAGGAACCACTTCCGCATTAGCAGAGGAAACAAGGCTCGCCAACGGAAATGGTGAATGAACAGGGTAATGACAAACCCCGTTTCCGCATGAGCCGATGAAATAAGGCTCGCCAACGGAAACGGAATACTCCCCTCGCGCACCTTTAAGTAGCAATTTCCCTCTGCATGAGCCGTGGAAAGAGGCTCGCCAATGGGGAAAATGGGAATAATGCGCTTGATTGTTTGCAAAGAGCTAAGCTCCACGGAGTAGCGGTTACCTCACCGCCGGCTCTGTTTGCACTCCGAACTCCTCTGCAACTCCTCCAGGGTATCAGGATATGGACAACGAACAACGGGATGGCCAAAACCATCAGCAGCAACCAGATCGGACATGAGACATCCGGGTCAAGATTCAGGATATCCGACACCGGGCCTAGGGAGTGGCTGCCTATATACCCTGCCTCTCTGCCGCTAAGCATTCTGGGCAATGTAGTTTCATTCCTCTGCGGCTTCACAGTGAGGCGCGATTCGGTCCATAACACAGTGCCATGCCGCCCACATCTCGCTCAGCAGCAATTCGGGATAGGTTAAAAATTGTCTGTCTGCTGCATGCCCGCTGGGGTTGGAGATACAACTGTGTTGACTGGGTCGTCATCGTCAGACTGTTCATCAGCAGCAGAATACACCACTTCTACTTCTTGTTCGTCGTCATCACCCATAAGTGGAAACCTTGCGGGAACCTTCCTTTTAGGCTTAGCTACCTTTGTGGGCTCATGGCTTGCCTCCCTCTCAGATGGTGGGTTCCAATCTTGATCTAGATTATCAGAAGGAAGGGGGCTTGAAGAACTTGTACTAGCCCTCCTTGACCTTTTTCTTGCTGGGGATCTGGAAGACAATGATTCATCAGGAGGATTGGCTTGCTCGGATGATACCTCCGCTTGAATCTTGATTTCCTGATGTGCCCCAACTTCTGGAGGAACAAGCATTGTGGGCAGTTGTGCCTCTCCATGCGCCTCTACTTGCACCTCTCCATGAGCCTCTCCTCGCACCACTCCTTGCGCCACTCCTTGCGCCTCTTCTTGCGCCTCTCCTTGCGCCACTCCTTGCGCCACTCCTTGCGCCACTCCTTGCGCCTCTTCTTGCGCCTCTCCTTGCGCCTCTGCCTGTGATGGAGCAGATTTCATCTGCAGTCAGGCATTGTTTTATTTTTTGTACTTCAGACAGACTGCATTTAAATTGCCCCGCACCTTTTGGTGCAAGTTAAAAACATGGCACATGAAAAATATGAAAGTGAGGCCTATTCACTCTGAAATGCTTTTGCTGAATTAACATGTGTTTTTGCAATGTAAAGAAAAGTGGCCTTTTTAGCATTGAAGATTAATAGAATATGTTTCTCTCTTCCCAGCTCATCCCTTGTAATATAAATACACTATTCCTGTCTTAAAAGACTTTGACTTGTTGCATATTTTGATAAATATTTTCAGTTAATAACACCTCTTTTTATAATGTGTGTGAATTAATAATGCACCAAACACTACACAGGGGGCTAAATGCTTTTTGCATGAAAAGCTATCTAAAACACTAAAGCATGTTGCTGTGTGTGTTATATTAACTGTGTGCGCTATATTAACTGTGTGTGCTTTTAAATTTTACAGTAAAGCATAAAAATGCTATGTTGCACATTTATTTTGCATGTTGTCATAAATAATAGAAAAGCTTCTTTACAATAACAGCTTGGCTAGGTAAACATTTATAAGGGGTATTAGTATGGAGTTGGGAAACATAATGGGCTAATTTACATGAAATTAATATTCTATTTGTGTTTGTTTTATTTTTGGGCCTACCATTAAATGGCTGCCTGTGAAACCAGCAAGGCTATGGCTTGCTTTGAAAGAGAATAGAGCATGCGCAGACACCACATTGACTCAAACTGCGGAAGGAGTCAAGGACATCTTGAACTGTACATTCTTGTGATTGTGCCAATGTATCAGTTTGATAAAGTATCCGTCCTGCTGCACTGTGACAGGAAGGAAAACTATAGAAACATTTTTCGTAGTAAATGTTGCAAATGTTTATAAATGTAGTTATTCATGTATGCTTCTTTCGTTAAAACTGGTAAAGTCAGGTTTTTTAGAATGAGTCAGGGTAGTGAGAACTCATGCCATCATGACTGACCAATCACGTACAGGTTTTCCTGAAGATGAAACATTTTTTGTAGTCTGCCAAAATGTAGTGTATAAATACTGACCTCTCGGGAGGAGGGGCTGGCTTTTCTTAGCTCAGCTGGCTTCTTGCTCATTTTGGCTTAGGCTTTGCTTCATTCTATGGGTTAGGTACGAAAAACGTCCCGGGAGAATGCTGAAGGGCGGGTTCCGTCCGAGGAGAGTCAGGGGGAGGGCTCTTGCTTTCACGTCATATTTTGGCACTGCAGGCCACATTCCTTTGAGGTCTGGTGAAGGAGGGGCTGTCTCGCTCCTTTTTGCTCTTTAGATACGGAGATACACAGAGCAGCAACAGATAGAAAAACCTTTTAGATTTAGATGCTAAACTTTAAGTTATGCTTTGACTAATTAATTAGGTCTGAAAAGATGTATTTGACTTATCCATTTATTTCTCTTAATGGGAGATTTTTGCAAACTATTTGATTTTTGATAAGCCTTGCAAGACTATATTTTTCTTAGAAACTCTTTAAGAGTTTTGAATGACATTTTGCGCCACATTCCTATATGTAATGCTTATATGCAGACAGTAATATGTTCTGTATTAATGCTATTTTTCCTGTTTTCCAAATTCTGTAACCTGATTGATATTTTACTAATGAATAGAGGGTCAGAGAAAAACTTAACTTTTGACTAGAAAATAAAACCCTTTAAATACTCAACAACTCTCTTTATTGGCTTAAAATAATAATTGCATTTTTGACTGTTCATCTTTATTTAAAGTTTCCTGAAGGTAATACATGGTGTGAAGGGCCCAACACCTTTTGAGCAGTAAATTAGAGGTAGCATGAAGGTTTTGCATTGAGAAACTACCAGAAGAAATTACCGCTCCATCAGTTTTTGGTAATCAGAGGATGGTCATTATTGATTAGTTTGGTGATTAATGATTATTGATTTCACCATCAACTATTCAACTAATGGATCATTGACCTTAGGAGGGAAGTACAATAATTGCCCAAGTTAGATAAATGTCCAAGTCCTGATTCCTGACTCCAATGCTCAGACCCTGAAGACTGGCAAAGCATTACTGGAAGGTGATGCAAGAAGTGGTGTGAGTATCAATAGGGTTGTGAAATGTTGTTAATATGCTAGGATGTATTTTTGAAGTGTTGAAAATATTAAGTTTTTTTTTTACTGTTGGTGACATTTTGAATTGATGGTGTTATTGATTATATTGGTACTTTCATAGGACTTAATTTTTGGTTATTGATCACATGTTTTAACTCTTTATGTTAAGTTAGTGTCTTGTTCTATGTTGTCTGAACACGCAGGTATGTACACCTGTGGAATCCCGGGAAGGAATAGCGGGTGGTAAATGGAAGCCACACTGCACTGAGGTTACTCGTCTGTTGGAATAACACTGAGAAGCTAGGTAGGGCTGGCAGTGTTAAATTAGGGACTATTTTCTGTGTGAGTGATTGTAGCAAAGAGTTCGCTGGTGAAACTTTGGTCTGATATCACCTAGAAAGGGTCAGCCTAAAGGAGTAGCAGGTTCTCCTGAGCTTGATTGATAGCAAAAGGGTTCGCTGGTGAAACTTTGGCCTAAGATATATCCTGAAGGATAAGTCCAAAGGAGTAGCAGGTTCTTCTGAGCTTGAGTGAAAGGTAAGCGGAAGGGATTTCCCTGTAGTGTTTGAAGAGTAAACGGAAGGTCTTACTTTGTGAAGGATAAGCGGAATGTGTTACTCGCAGTGAATATAAATCTATCCTTTATTTAGCACAACAGACATAGTAGCGAATGTATTTATGTTGTTACTAACAGAGTTATTGATTAAGAAAAATATTGCAGTAAGATTTTGTGGAGGGTCAGTAGTAG
Organism: Lissotriton vulgaris; assembly: GCF_964263255.1. NCBI lineage: Eukaryota > Metazoa > Chordata > Amphibia > Caudata > Salamandridae > Lissotriton > Lissotriton vulgaris. The sequence goes on from NC_141695.1 coordinate 1,313,822,548, forward strand.
GAGTAAAACTGACTAAAATTGAGACTGACAGCTTTGGAAAAAAGAAATTGCATTGAACTATTGCAAAAATGAAATTGTTTGAAGGCTTAAAGAAGCTGTTAGGAGGTAAAGTGAAAAATCTGTTTTTTATTGGTGATGCTCCTGAAGGAACACCTGTGCATTTTATGTCTACCAAAAGATGGTACTTTTGAATTGCAAAATATTGACAAATTAAGGGAAGTGTTATGTGAAATAAAGACACCATATAAAGCTGCACAATTTGAGGCCTTAAGCATGTGGGAAAAAGCAGCAAGGGAGAAAGCAAGTGAGGATAAAAAGGTAAAGCACCAGATACAGGAGAAGGGAATTAATGCTGACAAAGAGCTTCAAATAAATAATGATTCAGGTGATGAAATAATGGATGAATTGTTAACTGAGTGTCCACCACTTTATGTGGTTCCCATTAAAAATACTGAAAATAGTGTATTAGTAAGCACTACAGGGGCTACTGCTTCTGTTGAACAGAGAAAAACACAGATTGAAAAAACTGTGCAAACATTTCAGATTGACCCATTACCTGTTGATTCAGCACTGACAGTGATACCTCAAGGTGTTACTGCTTCAAATGTGCCTGATTCAGTCCAAGAATTGCTAACTGCAGATGCACAGATGATGCATAGAAAAATTATGACTGTCCCAATTAATATGATCCCTACTGAAAAGGTTCAAAGAGCTGCAGAAGGAGTGATTATGGCAGAGTTTATTTTCAAAAACTCAGAATTCACAGATTATTGAACAGAAATTACCCCAAGCACTGAAAGGTGAGGTAAAAATGGCCTTTACAACATCTACAGCTCCGGATAAAATAAATATATTTGAAAATGGGATTTCTCAAACCTGCTTTGAGGAAGCAGCAGTGATTAAAAAGATAGAAAACATGGGAGAACATATTAACACAGGCCCTGAAAAACAGAGACAGCTTAGTGTTTTAAATTCAGCACTTGAACACGGAGAAAATAACAGTCCATGCTGTTTAAATAATGAAAATGTGAACCAGTGTCAGGAAAAAGAATTAATTTCCCTGAGTAATGAAACAGTTGCATGTGAATTAACTACACATAATGGCCTGACAGATTTGGCTCAAAAATATGAAACTGATGTTTCAGGAAGTTTCCCATCTCAGAAAAGTTCTAGGGTTAATGGAAAATATGCTGTCATTGGGTATGAAGGATGTCTAGTGAAGCAGAGAAAAGGCCATTTGATTAATCATGGAAAATTGAGTTGCGAATCTCCAGAACAAAGGGAATTTTACTATTTAGCTCTTTTTTGCAACTCTTTAAGCCATGGCGTACAGAAGAGGAACTACTTGGAGATTTTCTCTGTTACGAAGATTCTTTTAATGCAACCAAGGATACCATAGAATGTCCTGTTTTTCCAAATTATCTGCAAATGTTGAACAAAGAAATAGAGCAGGAAGCCACAATTGCTGCAGAGATTGCTAGAGACAGTTCTCAAGACAGTCAGAGTTCTACTTCATTGAGTCAGGATCCACTAGGAGGACCAATTATCCAAAATGAAGCTGCCACTGCCATGGATGAGGTGGAAAGAGCTATGGAACAAGCTCAAGAGGATGTAGTTAACTTAGAAGATTTGGTGAAACAACTAAACGTTGAGCAGAAACAGATATATGACGAAGTCACAGAACAGATTGAACATGGATTTAGTCATGAGAAAAAAGAGTGCTCATGTACATCATTTAAGCCTGTCCGACTGTACGTAAGTGGAGAAGCGGGAACTGGAAAAAGTTTTCTGATTAAAGCAATTGCAACTTATCTGCAGAAAAGGACTGAATCACCGCTGTCTTGTGTTGTAACCGCTCCAACTGGACTGGCAGCACATAACATTAAAGGGATTACTCTACATCGTTTATTGATGCTACCAGTTGAGCATGATAATAAATTGCAATACAACCAGCTATCTGAAGATGCTTGTTCTGAAAATTAAACTTCTTATCATTGATGAAGTAAGCATGGTCTCAAATCTAATGCTTGCTTTTGTGCATTTGAGAATGCAAGAAATTCTTAGAACAGAGTATGATGTGTTATTTGGAGGAAAACACATTATTGTTTTTGGAGATCTACTGCAGTTGACTCTAGTGAAAGGACAACCAGTGTTTAAAATGCTCACGCATGAAGAAACCAGGAAGTCCCTAGGAAGCATTGGAAACGTTAATATATGGTTATATTTCAAATAGACAGAGCTGCTTCAAAATATGCGACAGGCAAAGGATGAAGATTATAAAAATATTCTACAAGATGTAATAATCGGAAAACTAAGTGAGCATGGGAAAGAAGCTTTACATGCACGATTAATTTCAAATTTGTATCCAAATGAAAACATTCTTCCAGAGAATATTTTTAAGAAAATTACTGAGAACAAATCTGGGATATGTTTGATGCCAACTCTGCAAGAATGTTCCATTTTCAACAACAAAATGTTAAAATTAGAAAATGAAGAGATTGTGAAACTGTAAGCTATAGAAAAAATAGAGAATATGGGAGCAACAATTATTTTGTCCTAAAATTTGAAATCAAAATTGGATTCATTAGAGAAGAGTATATCTAAAACTGCTGGTTTTGAAAAGACTCTGAATGTGTGTTTAAATTGTCGTATCATTTTGAGAAGGAATTTAAATGTTGAAAGAGGTCTTGTAAATGGAGCAATGGGTCATGTTGTTGATTTTGTGAATTATAGAAATAAAGAAGGAATTGAATTTTTTTAAATTAAATTTGATGGCATTGAGTAAGTACAACAAAGCAGTCGTTGTTCTGCTAGATTTTTGCTTGTAAAAGACCTTTATGTTCGCCGAAAACAGTTTCCTGTTTGTTTGGCATATGCGGTGACAATTCATAAATCTCAAGGTTTAAGTCCTGATAGTGCTTTGGTGAACATTGGAAGTTCTGTGTTTAAAGAGGGTATGGCATATGTGGCATTATCACGAGTCAGAACTTTATCAGGATTGTACTTGATTAAGTATGATGAGAGAAAGATTTGTGCAGATCTAGATTGTGTTAAAGAATACAATAGGTTAAGAAGAGAGTATGCTCCACATTTGCCTCAATATCCTCTGTTTGAAAAACGTATGGTAGGCCGAAAAAGAAGAAATGAGAATAATTGCAGTGAGGTAGTAGCAAAAAGACAAAAAGTAGATGAAACTATAATTGTAAGCAGAAAGAAAGAGGATTCTGTTGAAGATGTTGTTGGATTTCAGTTTGAAAACAGTTCTGGTGTCACCTTCTATTCTAATGTAGTGGTTAATGTTGTTTTTTCTCTTCAAACTTGACAAGAACAGATTGTTGAAAATCGGGATCCAAGATTCTACGGTTTATTGAATTCTGTGTTTGGGAAATGTAGCAGTGATAGAGCAAAAAATAGAAAGTGTTTCCGAAATTCGAAATCTTTTAGACATATGTTCTGGTAAAAAAAAAAAAATTCACAGAACATTCAGCAGGATTGTCAGGAATGTTTAATGTATATGTTTGGTGTATTGGAAGATGAAGGTGTAGATGTAGAAAATCTTTTTAGCCATTCTTATCAATGGCAGCATGACTGCGATAATTGTAGTTTATCAAGTACTACTAGAATAGACACTGAAAGATTTATATATTTGACTTTACCAGACTGCAAATCAGTGTCTTTTAATAATCTAGTTAAAGCAGCTGATCATAATATGGTGTGTACCCAATGTACTGTGCTGTCCACATTATTTATACAAACTTATGGTCAGTATGTCATTTTAATGTTCCAACGATGTAGACCAGATGGAACTAAATTGACAACTTCTATTAAAAATGTCATGGCTTCTCAGTTATCCATTTCAAGAAGAACCTTTGCAACTGTAGCTATTATTTATCATGATGGTCCTTCGACAGCATCAGGGCATTATACAGCTTATTTAAAATGTCAAAAAGGCTGGACTTACTGTAATGATACTCATTTGACTTTCAAACAACGTTTGCCTTTTGACTTAAAAAATTCTTACCTAGTGCTTTTAGAACCAAAATTTAAGTAAAGGTAATTGGCCTATGAAGACGGGAGCAGTTAATAAAAGTTAGTCTACTATTTAAAATTATATTGTGAGTAAAAGTGATGAACATAATATAAAAAATCAAGTTCTCATATAGGTACTGTAAGTGGATCTCATAGTAAGTGATATCAGTATTATAGGAAATGTTGAACATGAGTGATCTAGAGATGGGAATATGAATATTTAAACATTGTGAAAATGTTGTAGGAGCTTTTCCTTCAGAACATCGGGTAAACGGTTTTTCAGAGTTTGATTTGAGTAATTTGAAAACATACTGATATATCTGACACTATTTGGCCATGAGGAAAGGTGAAGGAATGAGCAAAGAGTCATGACGTAACACAAGGAGGAAATGAAAACATTGAGACATGTTTCAGATGTTCTTGGAGCTTTTTTTATGGAAAGTCAATTAAATGGAAGTTTTAGAGAACAGCAGAGTATTTTCCAACGAAAAGGACCTTCACGATCTACTATTTGGCCTCAAGGAAAAGTAAGTGAATCAAAGACTAGTGTACATATGTTATTTGTAAGTTTATATGTTTTTCTTTAAACACAATCTTTTAGATTGTGTTTTTTTTTCCCGCCGTCATATGATGAATAGTTTGAACTCACTGTTTTTAATGAAATTCAAAATATTCTGAGAACAGCAGAAATAAACTATCTAACATGTTTACAAGTTATTCTATAGTTGGTAATTTATATTGTATTCCCATTGTCTCACACTCACTTTCCTTTTTCCACCCTCTTTCAGCTCTCTTTACTCACTCACAATGCCTTTCTCTCACTCTGTTTCATCCCCGTTCCTTTACTCCACTTCTTTCACAACCCCTCAATCCCATTTCAACTGCCTGCATCCCCTCTCTCCCTTGCACCACGTTTCAGCTTTCAGTCTCTCTGCTTTACTTCCCTTTTCCGTCTTTTCCTCTTTTGCTCTTTTAGTAATTCCTCTTTACTCACTCACCTCTTTTGTCGTACTCTGTCACTATAACTCACCCATTCTTCCTCACTTATCTTTCTTTGCTCCTTTCTTTTGTCCTCTATTTTTGTTCACTACCTCTATGTCCTCTGTCCCTCACTCTCCTTGTGTTATGCTCACTAGTGTTTATCTACCTTCTATCATTTCTCTTACAACAACTTCACTGCTCCTCTCTCATCATTATTCACCCCAGTTCTTTTACTCCGGTTCCATTACTACCCCTAATTTCCGATCTTTCAGTGTCCTTCTCTTTACTTTCATCACCAAATCACATTCTCTCAGTACCACTGCTTCAGTCTTCTTCCCCTCTCTTTCCTTCTTTTGCTCCCTTACTCATTTTCCTTTCCTCACTCATTGTACTCCACTTCACTTAGTCCTTCCCTTAGTCCCTCTGTCTACTTACTTCCTCACTCCTTTTCTCTCAATCCTTCTATATTATCCTCACTCCCTTCATCCCTTCACTCTGTGACTCTCCTTCACTCACTCTCAGTCATATTCCATTCCTCATTCTTGTAAATGGATCCTCAATCAGACTCCTTTCCCTCTCACTCATTCCCCTTTTACTTACTCCTCTTTCCTGATTTAGTTTTGCTAACTCACATTCTTTTAGTATCTTACTTACCTTCAGTTCATTTCTCTCTTCTTGTCTTCTTCTCTGTCACTGAATTTATCTGCCTTACTCTTAGTAATTTGCTCTCCTTCTATTTCTTTTTCCCTCTTTTTGTCCTTCTACATTACTTTATTTCCCTTTCTGTGTCCTTCACTCTTACTTTATTTCTTAGTACACTTTTATGATTTTTAATCTCTTGACCTGTCTTTTCTATTTTAAAATATATATTTTACTAATTATAACTTAGTTTTTCTTCTCTCTTTCACAGATAAAAAGTGTAGTAAAAACATGTAATTAAGTTTACATTAATTATATGGTAAGTGTGACAAAAAAAATGTAGTTTGTCTTCATCCTTTGCTTTAACCTCACTACTTTTCTCTCACTCTACCTCACCCTGTTTCCTTACTCTGCTTCCCTCACTTATTCTTATCCTCCATGTTTACTTCTCTTTTCCTTACTTTCCTACCACATTCAACTTCTTTCAGTCCCCCTGCTTTACTTCCCTTACCCTGTGTTCGCTTCGTTCACTCCCTCACTCATTCCCTTTCCCTTACTCACTTACTCCACTCCTCACACTTCTTCTCTCAGTCCCTCTGTCCTCACAGTTCCTCACTCCTGTTCCCTCACTCCGTCTCTGTGACCCTCACTGTCTCTGTCCTTTCACTCTGTCACTACTCTTTCGTCATGCTCACTCCCTATAACTCACCCACACTCCCTCACTTACCTTTCTTTTCTGCTTCACTCAGTCCCTTTCTGTCACTCCTTCCTTTAATCTCTCTGTCTTTTCTCCCTATCACTCCCCATGTCTTACCCTTATTCACTTTTATCCACCCTCTTTCACCCCTCTTTATTTACACTCACGGCTCTTTTCTCACCCTCCCTCACCGCAGTTCCTTTACTCCGGTTCTGTCACTACCCCTCATTCCCCATCCTTTACTCTCCTTCCCTTTACTTTCAACACCCACTCACATTCTCCCAGTACCTCTGCTTTAGTCGTCTTCCTCTCTCTTCTCTTCTTTCGCTCCCTTATTCATTTTCCTTTTTCTCAGTTACACCCTCTTACACCTTTTCTCTGTCTTACTATCTATTACACAGTCCCTCTGTGTTCCTCCCTCTAGCTCTCTTTCTCTTAACATCACTCTCTCTGTCCCCTTTCCTCATGCTCACTCCTTCATTATTTTTTTTTTATGCGCTAACGGGAAACGCACCAGTACGTGCACCGGGCGCGCCAGAATACTGCGCTTACCAGTGCGCTCACCGGCACGCGCACCGGAAGCGCTCCAGGACAAAAAAAAAAAACATGAACAATATACATAAAAAAAATTGTATTAAATAAATATACAATATTGGATTCATTTTTAAAAATATTACATGTCATAGCTATAGAAATTTGCTATTAAAAAACCTTTGAAAGTCACTGAAAAAAACATAGGTTTGAGGCCCTATGTTGGATTTCTCCCCAGCTGGACCCACACCACGGAAGCGAGGATGGTCCCAATCCTCTACCCCTATTCGGAATGCAACACGCCTTTATATTCACAGCGTGGCCGCGGACCGAACAAAGGGAGAAGGTAGGAAAAAATAAAACAAAGAAAGAGAAACGCCCAGGCTCTTTCTATGTCCCAGCTAGGCAGACCCTTTTCTGGCTCAGGTGGATAGGTCTTCTACCCTGCAGCAAAACAAGAACAGAAGCAAAGAAAAGAACAGAAGGTCACTCAAATATCCTAGTGTCCTCTTACCTGGATCCCCCTCCATTCACCCATAACACTGCCCAACACACCCCCTTTACCCTCCTTACTTGTGTGACATAGATGACTCGTCCAATGGGAGACGTGAGAAGGGAAGTCCGACTGTTCACAATAGACACAACTCCCTGTTGCCAGCGTTTAGATTAGATAGGGGAAAAAGTCATACTCCTGACATAAAACACCCCTTGAATAGTTATTACCAGCAAAAATCGCTGTATTTGCATAACAAATTACCTACTTGTGGCCACAAACTAAAGCACGTTCCTAGAGAAACGCTAGAAGCAAACATGCTTCGAGAAAAAACCCCAAACATTCACATAACGATGTGAATCGGGTGCTCGAAAACCCGGAAATCGGCTGCCCCGTAAATCCCACTATCAAAAGGGTAAACACAAAAACCACAAAAAGTACTGTCCCAGTCTTCTTCTGTACTAATCTGAACAGAAGCTTCACGTAATTCTCTCGTGGAACACAGCAAGCGGGAAGGCGTCCGATACGGGTTACCTCCGGGAAGCAGAACGAAGCCTCGTTCAGCGCGGCACCGCTTCCAGCGTCTCAACTCAGTGCTCACAATAACACACCCACGGGATTAAAGATGAATCTCCTAAACACGCTCTGGAAGTGAAAAACTCCAACCAGGTAAGAAACCAAGCACCGAGCAGTGGCGCTGGCTCCCAGTTATGGAAAGGAGGAATAGAAGGGGCGGGGGCTACCAAACAAAGGCGGAAACAGAAAGAGGACACTGGAGTAACCAGGCACAAAGGAAGAAAGAAAAGCAGGAAAAGCCGGCTAATCCCTAACAGTACCTCCCCTCAAAGGCCTCCCAACAGGACGGGGTTTAGTCGGGTGACGAAGATGGAACAATCTGATTAAACGAGGAGCATGCACCCCTGTTGCCGGTTCCCAGGACCGTTCTTCGGGAGGGTACCCTTTCCAATCAATTAAGTACATCAACCTCCCCCTTCTCCTTCTTGCATCAAGGATAGCATTAACTTCGTATTCTTCCTCTCCTTCAACCATCACTGAGGGGGGAGGGGCAAGGTCTGCTCTGTGTTTTTATATGGTTTCAGTAATGAAGTGTGAAACACTGGATGATTGCGATATTCATCAGGCAACTCCAACCTCACAGCCACAGGATTAATCACTCGTGCTATAGGAAAAGGACCCACATATCTTGGTTGCAGTTTCCTAGAGCCTTCCAGTCTCAAGTTCTTTGTTGACAACCAAACCCGATCACCTACTACATAGGAAGGGGAAGGTACCCGGTGTTTGTCAGCATGCCGTTTCATGTCCTCCTTTGCCTTTATCAGATGTTACTGAGCTATGCCCCAAATCCTACCCAATGCTACACCTAAGGAATCAACCGCAGGCACGAGACCGGAAGGTTGAATAGGGATAGCCTTGGGATGAAACCCCATAGAACAGTAAAAGGGAGACATGCCCACAGATGAATGGACGCTGTTGTTATATGCGAATTCCGCAAGAGGATAGAGCTAACACCCAATTACAAGTTAAAGAAATCAACAAACACCGCAGATACTGTTCCATTGTTTGGTTGATCCTCTCAGTCTGACCATCTGACTGAGGATGATAGGCAGAAGACAGGCATATTTTCATTTGTAATGCCTCACATAACTCAGTCCAGAAACGAGACACAAACTGAGCCCCCCTATCGGACACAGTGGCAGATGGTAAACCGTGCAGTCTCACTATAGATGACACAAAGACTAAAGCCATTTCCTTAGCAGTAGGCAGTTTAGGTAAAGGGACAAAGTGGGCCATTTTTGTGAAGGAATCAACCACGACAAAAATCACCGTACAACCTGACTCCTCTGGTAAATCTGTAACGAAGTCCATACTAATCGTATGCCATGGCACAGGGGGTACAGGTAAAGGTTGTAACAGGCCAGACGGACTGGAATGAGATGGTTTACTCACAGCACATATGGGGCAGGACGCCACAAATTGTTGCACGTCATGTGTCAATGACTCCCACCAAAACCAACGTAAACAGAAGTCTCTGGTTTTGTTTTTTTAGTTATAGTCCCAGAAGACAACTCGGTACCATCTATGGCCCTCACCGGTTCGGGTTGATCTTTCATGATCCAGGGCACTTTCAGTTCTTCTGCTAACTTGATATCCATGAAATTACCCTTGGCACCCGAATCCAATAAGGCCGATACAGGAGCCCTATGGCTGTTAGATATAACCAAACATACGGTGATCATGAAATGTTTAGGGACTCTCTTGACGGTACCAGAAATCTGATAAGATGGATTAAGTTTGTCTTCTACCGAATCCTCGGGTGGCTGCACACATGCTACCACCTTTTTTGAAGCCACAGAAGAGGGTTTTACAGAACAATCTCTGGCATAATGACCCCCTTGCCCACAATACAGACACAAATTCTGAGATTGTCTTCTACTCTTCTCTTCAGCTAAAAGGGGACCCCTTACTCCACCTATTTCCATAGGTTCCGGAGTTGTTCGACCTTCTCCTGTACTCTTATTATCACTTCTAGCCGGAACCACTCGAGACACCTGGAAGTGGTTTTTCTCACCCCTCCTTTCCAGTAGTCTGTGGTTCAACTTCACTACTAGATCGATGAATTCAACACAGTCCTCAGGAGGATTCACCACCTGTGAAACAATATCTTTCAAGTCTTCTGACAACCCTTGATAGAACAAGGAGGTTCTCTTATCAGCTGGCCAATGGGTCTCGGATACTAAACGATTAAACGTGGACACATAGGTCAGTAAATCCTGTTTCCCCTGTCTCAATTTTAACAATTCAGCATCGCTGGCTTGCATAAAAGCATGTTTCACAAAAAGACAACGCATCTGTTCTTTGAATGCCCCATAGTTATACAAAACAGGGTCATCATTGTCCACCAAAGGTACCGCCCAAGAGGCTGCAGTTCCCGCCAAATAAGAAATTACAAACGCCACCTTAGAGGAGTCGTTTGGGAAGGAAGCAGGACGACACATAAAGTGTAAATGACACTGATTCATAAACACACTGTATTTACTAGAATCTCCTGTAAACCTCTCTGGAACTGCCAAAGGGACAGGGGTAGGAGTAGTAACGTTTACCGTTAAAGGGGGATTACTAGCACTCATGCTCCTGTCAAAATGGAAAGTAGCAGGCTGGACTAAAGAGGGTTTACCCATTCCCCAAACCGGATCCTTAGCCTTTCCTGTACTCATTTCCAGTCGGAGCCCTTGATTCTCCTGCTGTAACTCCTGTACTTTAATCTGCAAGGCATTGACCGCCCCCATCAGTTCTTGCATTGTAGGGGCCCTCTCCTCCAGAACATTCCCATCCTCATCCATTCTCGCTCAGGTGGTGTAAAGTTCGTGGGCTTGGTTTTCTGTTGGATTTCTCCCCAGCTGGACCCACACCACGGAAGCGAGGATGGTCCCAATCCTCTACCCCTATTCAGAACGCAACACGCCTTTATATTCACAGCGTGGCCGCGGACCGAACAAAGGGAGAAGGTAGGAAAAAATAAAACAAAGAAAGAGAAACGCCCAGGCTCTTTCTATGTCCCAGCTAGGCAGACCCTTTTCTGGCTCAGGTGGATAGGTCTTCTACCCTGCAGCAAAACAAGAACAGAAGCAAAGAAAAGAACAGAAGGTCACTCAAATATCCTAGTGTCCTCTTACCTGGATCCCCCTCCATTCACCCATAACACTGCCCAACACACCCCCTTTACCCTCCTTACTTGTGTGACATAGATGACTCGTCCAATGGGAGACGTGAGAAGGGAAGTCCGACTGTTCACAATAGACACAACTCCCTGTTGCCAGCGTTTAGATTAGATAGGGGAAAAAGTCATACTCCTGACATAAAACACCCCTTGAATAGTTATTACCAGCAAAAATCGCTGTATTTGCATAACAAATTACCTACTTGTGGCCACAAACTAAAGCACGTTCCTAGAGAAACGCTAGAAGCAAACATGCTTCGAGAAAAAACCCAAACATTCACATAACGATGTGAATCGGGTGCTCGAAAACCCGGAAATCGGCTGCCCCGTAAATCCCACTATCAAAAGGGTAAACACAAAAACCACAAAAAGTACTGTCCCAGTCTTCTTCTGTACTAATCTGAACAGAAGCTTCACGTAATTCTCTCGTGGAACACAGCAAGCGGGAAGGCGTCCGATACGGGTTACCTCCGGGAAGCAGAACGAAGCCTCGTTCAGCGCGGCACCGCTTCCAGCGTCTCAACTCAGTGCTCACAATAACACACCCACGGGATTAAAGATGAATCTCCTAAACACGCTCTGGAAGTGAAAAACTCCAACCAGGTAAGAAACCAAGCACCGAGCAGTGGCGCTGGCTCCCAGTTATGGAAAGGAGGAATAGAAGGGGCGGGGGCTACCAAACAAAGGCGGAAACAGAAAGAGGACACTGGAGTAACCAGGCACAAAGGAAGAAAGAAAAGCAGGAAAAGCCGGCTAATCCCTAACAGTACCTCCCCTCAAAGGCCTCCCAACAGGACGGGGTTTAGTCGGGTGACGAAGATGGAACAATCTGATTAAACGAGGAGCATGCACCCCTGTTGCCGGTTCCCAGGACCGTTCTTCGGGAGGGTACCCTTTCCAATCAATTAAGTACATCAACCTCCCCCTTCTCCTTCTTGCATCAAGGATAGCATTAACTTCGTATTCTTCCTCTCCTTCAACCATCACTGAGGGGGGAGGGGCAAGGTCACCTCTGTGTTTTTATATGGTTTCAGTAATGAAGTGTAAGACACTGGATGATTGCGATATTCATCAGGCAACTCCAACCTCACAGCCACAGGATTAATCACTCGTGCTATAGGAAAAGGACCCACATATCTTGGTTGCAGTTTCCTAGAGCATTCCAGTCTCAAGTTCTTTGTTGACAACCAAACTCGATCACCACCTACATAGGAAGGGGAAGGTACCCGGTGTTTGTCAGCATGCCGTTTCATGTCCTCCTTTGCCTTTATCAGATGTTACTGAGCTATGCCCCAAATCCTACCCAATGCTACACCTAAGGAATCAACCGCAGGCACGAGACCCGAAGGTTGAATAGGGATAGCCTTGGGATGAAACCCCATAGAACAGTAAAAGGGAGACATGCCCACAGATGAATGGACGCTGTTGTTATATGCGAATTCCGCAAGAGGATAGAGCTAACACCCAATTACAAGTTAAAGAAATCAACAAACACCGCAGATACTGTTCCATTGTTTGGTTGAGCCTCTCAGTCTGACCATCTGACTAAGGATGATAGGCAGAAGACAGGCATATTTTCATTTGTAATGCCTCACATAACTCAGTCCAGAAACGAGACACAAACTGAGCCCCCCTATCGGACACAATGGCAGATGGTAAACCGTGCAGTCTCACTATAGATGACACAAAGACTAAAGCCATTTCCTTAGCAGTAGGCAGTTTAGGTAAAGGGACAAAGTGGGCCATTTTTGTGAAGGAATCAACCACGACAAAAATCACCGTACAACCTGACTCCTCTGGTAAATCTGTAACGAAGTCCATACTAATCGTATGCCATGGCACAGGGGGTACAGGTAAAGGTTGTAACAGGCCAGACGGACTGGAATGAGATGGTTTACTCACAGCACATACGGGGCAGGACGCCACAAATTGTTGCACGTCATGTGTCAATGACTCCCACCAAAACCAACTTAAACAGAAGTCTCTGGTTTTGTTTATTTAGTTATAGTCCCAGAAGACAACTCGGTACCATCTATGGCCCTCACCGGTTCGGGTTGATCTTTCATGATCCAGGGCACTTTCAGTTGTTCTGCTAACTTGATATCCATGAAATTACCCTTGGCACCCGAATCCAATAAGGCCGATACAGGAGCCCTATGGCTGTTAGATATAACCAAACATACGGTGATCATGAAATGTTTAGGGACTCTCTTGGCGGTACCAGAAATCTGATAAGATGGATTAAGTTTGTCTTCTACTGAATCCTCGGGTGGCTGCACACATGCTACCACCTTTTTTGAAGCCACAGAAGAGGGTTTTACAGAACAATCTCTGGCATAATGACCCCCTTGCCAACAATACAGACACAAATTCTGAGATTGTCTTCTACTCTTCTCTTCAGCTAAAAGGGGACCCCTTACTCCACCTATTTCCATAGGTTCCGGAGTTGTTCGACCTTCTCCTGTACTCTTATTATCACTTCTAGCCGGAACCACTCGAGACACCTGGAAGTGGTTTTTCTCACCCCTCCTTTCCAGTAGTCTGTGGTTCAACTTCACTACTAGATCGATGAATTCAACACAGTCCTCAGGAGGATTCACCACCTGTGAAACAATATCTTTCAAGTCTTCTGACAACCCTTGATAGAACAAGGAGGTTCTCTTATCAGCTGGCCAATGGGTCTCGGATACTAAACGATTAAACGTGGACACATAGGTCAGTAAATCCTGTTTCCCCTGTCTCAATTTTAACAATTCAGCATCGCTGGCTTGCATAAAAGCATGTTTCGCAAAAAGACAACGCATCTGTTCTTTGAATGCCCCATAGTTATACAAAACAGGGTCATCATTGTCCACCAAAGGTACTGCCCAAGAGGCTGCAGTTCCCGCCAAATAAGAAATTACAAACGCCACCTTAGAGGAGTCGTTTGGGAAGGAAGCAGGACGACACATAAAGTGTAAATGACACTGATTCATAAACACACTGTATTTACTAGAATCTCCTGTAAACCTCTCTGGAACTGCCAAAGGGACAGGGGTAGGAGTAGTAACGTTGACCGTTAAAGGGGGATTACTAGCACTCATGCTCCTGTCAAAATGGAAAGTAGCAGGCTGGACTAAAGAGGGTTTACCCATTCCCCAAACCGGATCCTTAGCCTTTCCTGTACTCATTTCCAGTCGGAGCCCTTGATTCTCCTGCTGTAACTCCTGTACTTTAATCTGCAAGGCATTGACAGCCCCCATCAGTTCTTGCATCGTAGGGGCCCTCTCCTCCAGAACATTCCCATCCTCATCCATTCTCGCTCGGGTGGTGTAAAGTTCGTGGGCTTGGTTTTCTGTTGGATTTCTCCCCAGCTGGACCCACACCACGGAAGCGAGGATGGTCCCAATCCTCTACCCCTATTCAGAACGCAACACGCCTTTATATTCACAGCGTGGCCCCGGACCGAACAAAGGGAGAAGGTAGGAAAAAATAAAACAAAGAAAGAGAAACGCCCAGGCTCTTTCTATATCCCAGCTAGGCAGACCCTTTTCTGGCTCAGGTGGATAGGTCTTCTACCCTGCAGCAAAACAAGAACAGAAGCAAAGAAAAGAACAGAAGGTCACTCAAATATCCTAGTGTCCTCTTACCTGGATCCCCCTCCATTCACCCATAACACTGCCCAACGCACCCCCTTTACCCTCCTTACTTGTGTGACATAGATGACTCGTCCAATGCGAGACGTGAGAAGGGAAGTCCGACTGTTCACAATAGACACAACTCCCTGTTGCCAGCATTTAGATTAGATAGGGGAAAAAGTCATACTCCTGACATAAAAAACCCCTTGAATAGTTATTACCAGCAAAAATTGCTGTATTTGCATAACAAATTACCTACTTGTGGCCAGAAACTAAAGCGCGTTCCTAGAGAAACGCTAGAAGCAAACATGCTTCGAGAAAAAACCCAAACATTCACATAACGATGTGAATCGGGTGCTCGAAAACCCGGAAATCGGCTGCGCCATGAATCCCACTAGCAAAAGGGTAAACACAAAAACCACAAAAAGTACTGTCCCAGTCTTCTTCTGTACTAATCTGAACAGAAGCTTCACGTAATTCTCTCGTGGAACACAGCAAGCGGGAAGGTGTCCGATACGGGTTACCTCCGGGAAGCAGAACGAAGCCTCGTTCAGCGCGGCACCGCTTCCAGCGTCTCAACTCAGTGCTCACAATAACACACCCACGGGATTAAAGATGAATCCCCTAAACACGCTCTGGAAGTGAAAAACTCCAACCAGGTAAGAAACCAAG
The DNA here is from genome assembly GCF_964263255.1 of Lissotriton vulgaris. Taxonomy (NCBI): domain Eukaryota; kingdom Metazoa; phylum Chordata; class Amphibia; order Caudata; family Salamandridae; genus Lissotriton; species Lissotriton vulgaris. The sequence goes on from NC_141695.1 coordinate 1,313,837,946, forward strand.
CACCGAGCAGTGGCGCTGGCTCCCAGTTATGGAAAGGAGGAATAGAAGGGGCGGGGGCTACCAAACAAAGGCGGAAACAGAAAGAGGACACTGGAGTAACCAGGCACAAAGGAAGAAAGAAAAGCAGGAAAAGCCGGCTAATCCCTAACACCCTATATATAGTTAGGAATTAGCATTTAAAAAACCTATGAAATTCGCAGAAAAAAACATAGGTTTCACACCAGTTATAGTTAGGAATTAGCATTTAAAAAACCTATTGAATTCACTGAAAAAAACATAGATTTCACACCAGTTATAGTTAGCTGGAAATTTTACTGACATAAAACCATTGAAATTCCCACGTTATAGTTAGTTGGACTCACTATAACTTGCGCGCCTGCAATGCACTGCTGATGACGTCACATATTACATCACTCATGACATGGTCAGTGACATTACTCATGACATCACTGATGACACCATCCTTGTGACAGAGTGACAGACCTCCTTTCAGTGTAATGTAACCCTTGAAACACATATTCAAAAATAGAAACTAACATTTTCAAAAAAATGGAGATACCCATACCAGTTACAACAACCAATTCAGTAATACCACCATCTATATACACATCCACTCATTCACCAACAGTTCTATATAGTTACTCATACATATATTCACTCATCATATGTAGTGAAACCCCTATACATCCTGTTACACACCGATAGTCATCCAAAAGTTACTCACACACATAATCACACATGCAAATAAACTATTGAACATCCATTTATTTGCATATACAGCTATACACACACTACCACCTTACTTCTAAGGAAGCTTACACATACTTACTCTCTTAAACAATCACTTTAGAAACACATACTTATTTAAACAGGAACGCTTACAATCTCCCACTCTCACATATACTCACTTATATACATCAATACTCACATATACTAGATTAAAACATATGTCGTTACTGATAAAGACACTAGTGACACAGTCATTCACTCACTAACACACACATATACACACTCATCCACCCTTACAATCCTGCACATATGCTGTCTTCAAAACACATACAAACTGTGAGTCAGTCATTGATGCATTTATGTGCTAAGTAATACCCCCACCAAACCATGCAGACACTCATACTGATACTAAAAGAAATCTAATAACCCATATACACACACATGTAGCTACTCACCAACCCATGCAGCCACTTATACACAAAGTGAAACACTGATACATATATTTAAATATTTAAAAATTACTCGCTAATATATGTATTCACTAAGATACACTTAATAAGCCAGTTAACCAATCAATTATTTTTTTTAAAAAACATCCATTTACACACTTATTTAAACATTTATTCTTCCATCGACCTTTACAAATACATATATAAAACATATTTATTTTACAGAAAGACACACATTCACTGGATGGTGTCATCAGTGATGTCATGAGTGATGCCACTGACCATGTCATGAGTGATGTAATATGTGACGTCATCAGCAGTGCATTGCAGGCGCGCAAGTAATAGTGAGTCCAACTAACTATAACGTGGGAATTTCAATGGTTTTATGTCAGTAAAATTTCCAGCTAACTATCACTGGTGTCAAACCTATGGTTTTTTCAGTGAATTTAATAGTTTTTTAAATGCTAATTCCTAACTATAACTGGTGTGAAACCTATGGTTTTTTCATTGAATATATATATATATATATATATTTATATATATATTGCATTTCAAGTTTGCCCAAAAGCAACAAGAGGTCACACCACGGTGCTCTCACCATCCGGTCATTCAGCCTCGCTGCAGCTCTCCTTTCTGCTCCCAAATCCACAAACTGCCTCTGCCGACGCGTTTCGAGGCCAATACGCCTCTTCATCATGGGCTAATGACATAATACACAAATCAAACCTCCATTTTACACAGCCTTTATTTAGTGTTCCCCCCAGTGGGCGTGGCAAGGATCGTCAGCACGATAGTATGCTGGAAGTTGTAGTCCTAGTCCTATATATTACCTGCTGGCGGTCGCCAGTAGGTATATATAGCTAGGATTTTTTCTCTATGGGACTTTTGAAAATTCTATGTCTAATAACTTTGGTGTTTGTGGACGGAATCGGCTGAAATTTTCAGGAAAATGGCACATTTTGTTTCTGAGCAGCCCCTGAAAATTTGGGGGGGTTTCGTCAAGGGAGGGGGCGAGAAAAAAGAGGGGTCCCAAAACGCGTTTTTCCCATTCATTTTTCCATAGGGCGTTTGGCCTCACTTTTAGCTCGAACGGCTGAATGGATTTGCACGAAACTTGGCAAAATTGTAGGGACTGTTAGCCCGATGTGCCTTTGCTAGGTTACAATATATGTGCTCCAGTGGATTTTGAGAAATTAACGTTTTAAAAAACAGATATATCTGTGACAGCGTCCGGGGTAGCGCTCCGGTTCGCGTACTTTTTGCGTAACGGAACTTTGCGAAGCGAAGCTGATTGGCTCTCCGGTGTCTATCAACATTCTAAACAGTCTGGAGCGGCCGCCATCTTGTCTCTCGGTAGGATTGAGAGACAAGAGGAGGCCAAAACAAAGGGGGAAATTACCATAAGGGGGCATAGTAGATCGTCACTGACCCCCTAGGATTGATGTGGAGGCTTTAAAAGGGCCCCGCGGGGCAAAAAAAAAAAAAACGTTTTTTTTCTGTGGGGTGCGCCCAGTACGCGCACCGGAAAGCGGTCCGGGGAGCGTACTATAAGAAAACAAGAATGATAGACTTTTTAAATATTGTATGTTTATTGATTGTTCGTTTTGTGGTTTTTTTTTTTGTTTTTTTTTATTTACGAAGCAACATGTAGGTACTAATGCAGAGTCTAAAAATAAATAAACGCCGTCTCCTTTGTAGATATCTTGCAAGTTGTTTCAGAAGTTATTGTGGTATATGGAATTCATACCATAGTTTGTCTGGAAAGCCGAAACAATATGGAGGCAGGAGATGATAAAGAGATGTTAAATACACATTGGAGATAATATAGTTGGAGAAAGGAAGTAACTATGAGCAAACTTACTATGTAACACAAAAAAGTTGTACAGTATATTTTAAGTCTCACTTTATATTATATCTATTTTGGTACTATTTCATAATTTACATATAAAAAAGAATAATGTCTCAAACAATTTTTAATTTTAAAATTTAAATTTATTGTTCAGATTTTTCAAAATCTAAAAGAATTTGTAACATCAATTCATCAGGTATGTCCTCCTTTTCGTTCCATGATTCATATTCTTCTACACATTCAATTAATTCTTCATCTAATGTGTCATCCAAAAAGTCATTTTCATCCTTTTCTTCATTTGGATTGTTTTCAATATTTATTTGAAAGGAAATTTTATTTTCTTTCTGTTGTGCTTCCATTTTCTTGCTGTAAATTGCATAAAAAATAAAAATATCAGTAGAGATAGGTTACTGTTGGGTTAAAGTTCAGGCAGGTACTTGTGAGATTTTAACAGTGAAGTTATCTTTGGGCACTGTATGGATTCAGGCAGGAAATAGAACTATTAAAAAGTGCCTGTGATGAAGACTAAGTAAATTCATAATTATACCATAGAAGCCTAACTCAATCCATAATTATAACAGAGAAGCCTATATCAATCTCTAACTCTTACAGCTGGACAGTATATAACTATCTGAAAACGTTTTCACAAATTATCATAACATAGTTCTCATTTCAAATTTTTTAAAATAACTTCTTACCTTTCAAAAACAAGTTTAAGTTGTCAATGAAAATGTTCTTGCAATGTAGTTCAGGAAGTAGTAGTCAAAATGGCTGTGTTTTTCTCTCTTTCTTTATATATATTCAGGTAATAATCAATCAAATGTTAGGTTAAAAAAGTAGAAAATGAAAGTAACATTTTAATTGGTTGTCAATTCCAACACTTCCGATGTGTTTTGTGAAGTAATTTACCTCAGGGAATTTAGAGAGGTCTACATGCTAAATGGCTAAATGGAATTCCAACCAAATTTGTGAAAATGGTAGGGATTGGTATGTAGTATGAGCTAATGTATATTTGATGAAAGTGTCTCCAGTGGTTTTTCTGTAAATTACTTTCACACCTTTTTTGAGCGAGTGCTTGTCAGTGTGTGTCCCGGTACGCGAACCTGCAGCGTTACGGGAGTCCTCCATTTTGTGTTTTGGTAGAATTGAGATACAAGATGGAGGGTAAATAATGTTCAGGATGGGTAGAAGGGGGCACGGTAGACGTATCCTGACCCCCTAGGTTTTCTGAGGGTGGCTGAGGAGGCTCATATATGTCGGGGAAAAAAATTAAATTTTTCACGCGGTTAGCTGCCGGTACGCGAACCGGGTAGCGAACCGGGAAGCGAACATAAGTGAAAATTAGTGAAAAAAGGTACATTCGAAATTTTAAATGAGTAATTAGAGTTAAGGTAGCTCTGAAAAGAGCTTTTGGGTTCTGTGTAAGTTCTAGGTACTTATAAGTAGGTACCAATACACAGTCTTAAATTTTGTATGAAAACTCTGTTCCCCTCATCTGAGAAGTGCACGCCATCTCCTCTGTAGATATCTTGCATGTAGTAACGCAAGTTATTGTTGTAGATGCAGCCCATTCCATGGTCTATCATGTAAGCTGAAACAGACTTATTTACATGCTTCCTCGATTTCTCAATTTGTGAACAAAATTGATTGGACCACCTCCATTTTTGTCTTTGGCATATATTGGAATATACCAAGGCAGTTTGAGGAAAAAGTGCCATCAATTGCTCAAAGGTGTCCTTTAAGAGCATTTCCAGACCTACCCCAGTCAAAGTGCCCAAATCATTTCCTCCACAGTGCACTATTATGAGGTCAGGGTTTGGCAAATGTAAAAAGGTTTTCACCAATGGTATCAATTGGTGACATTTCAATCCTCTTTGGCCAATTCATTTGATTTCCACATTTTGTAAATTGAGGTTGTGTAAATTTCTGTTATCAGCATACCTGTGAGCCCAGTGGATGTAGCTATGTCCTAGAATCCAGACAGAAAACATGGCGAGAGGAGGTTCTGCTGCAGTCAGATGAAGTGTGGGAATGACATGGCAGTTGAAACAGTGGAGTTTGTAAAGAAAAAAAACTGTGGAGTTTGAGTGCTAATGATTCATTAGCAGTGATTGGTGGATTTCCATTGCTGAAAACAGAAAGTTAGGGTGCATGGATGTGTTCTTTGAAAGATGTAATTTGAATGGTTAATAAAAAATGATGGTATGAAAGATTGCAGTGGATTAGCAGGTGTACTGAGAGTTCAGAGTTCATTTGAAACATTGTTGTGTGAACTTGTAAACATGAGAGGTCTGGCAGGAGGTAGTTACTATGGAAAAAGGGCAGAAAGGGCAGAGGGGGGAAGGGTGTTGATTTGAAAAAAGTGAGGGAAGAGTTTTGATTGGCTGACATGAGAGATATGTGTGATGAATATCAGCATTTCAGTGCCTTTGTTGGTTCCAGCCTCTGGAGTGCATACCTTTTGTTCTGCTAAAGAAAAATTGGTGTGTTTCTGAGACTGTTTTGAAATTCAAAAAGCATTTGTTAAGGTGAGATATCGTTTCTTTATTTTAGATAGAGACTAGTATGCTTTTTTGAGAAAATAAGAAAGCCAGCTGTGCATTTAAAATGATGTTTTGAGTCAAGTGTTTGCATTATGTTTTCAAAGAAGATTTTGCATTCTTTTACCAATTGTAATTGCAGATAATGTAAAGTATTTGTACTGAAAAGGTGTGGTTGTACATAGGAGCTGTGCTGTGTTTTCAAATTATGATCAGAAAATCGTTTTTAAGCAAAAGGAATGCTTTTAAAATTTATGAGAATTTATTTACTTGTGATGTGACTCCTGCAATGCGTCGCTTTTGCGGAACAGATGCATGGTGCATCTGTGTTGTTTTTGCCCCATGGTGCTCCACAGTGTACATGTTAACAGTGATGCATAAGTGGTGCAAGGGCCTTGTAAATACACCCCTATGTGTGCTTGGCCATTTCAAGTCACTACCCCCTGGTTCAAGGGCCTTGTAAATACGTCCCCGTGTGTGTTTGGTCATTTGTAGTCACTTTCCCCGTGGTGCAAGGTCCTTGTAAATACGCCCCCATGTGTGCTTGGCAAATTTTGATTTTGATTGTTTGAGTTACATAGCCATGTTAAAAGTGATGGAAAAAAAGGTAAAAGGACCTTAAAAAAACGTTTTCATGTGTATTAGGGCATTTTAAGTCAGTTCCCCATGAATGTAGGTATATAATTGTTTTACATAAAAGGTTTAAAAACGTTTTTTGAAATCAATTAGGTTTCTTGATATGTACTGCTAGTGTTTCATAGGTTGTTTGGGGCATATTTACAAGGCCTTTGAGTCCCTTTAATGTAATTTTTCCAATTTTAATTTAAGACATTTCCCCTGGAGCAAGGTCCTTGTAAGTACGCTCCCATGTGTGCTTGGGTAATTTAAGTATTGATAGGGTGTGCTTCTACATAGGACGTAGACTACATCTGCACAATGAGATAACTAAGCTGAAGAAATACAGGTGATGTGATTGTTAAATGTGCAAAAATATTTGCACGTTTTTCAATTATATCACTTGTGTTTCCTAACATTACGAATCACATTGTGCAGATGAGGTTTAGGTGTGTTCAGGGAGATAGAGGAGGTCTGGCCTTTGTTCAAGGGTGCAGTGGACATGATTCACTTCATTGGTAGGCCTGTACATGTATTATCACCTCTGTACTCTTCAACAAGCCTAAATTTCATCTGCAACCCTGAGTAGGCCTCACCTCAAACAAACTTCTAGATAGTCCACACCTTATCGTCATCCTGAATCAATCATTTAAAGTGTTAGGGGCAGATTTATGATGGCTGTGCGCCTATTTTGTGCTGCTGTTGCGTCACTTTTATAATGCAGGAGAGATTTACACGATGCACCATGTTTCAAGATAGAAGCCGCGGGTCGTGGAGGGAGTTACGGTGGGGCAGGGAGGCGGGGAGGGGGAGGGGCAGGGTGGAGGGACCTAAACACTTGCATATGGATTATTGCAGGTAAGTACACAATTTAATGTGCGTCAAGTTTCATGTGGGCTTTTTGTTGCAGGGTGGGCAGTCATTTGCATGAAAGCCCTGTAAAACTATCACAGTAAAATTAAGAAGATTTCACTGAATCATCTTTATGACATTGCTGAATCAAATCCTTACTGTTATTGATTTACTGTTTGGTAATAGTGGTTAATAACATTTTTTATTATATTTTACCACAGATTCAACTGCAGATTATTTAGAAATTAGACAATGCCGTCTAAGGATAGAATCCGAAAGGCTACGAAACGTCAAAGACAGCAGATTACTAAATGCTTGCAGCAGTCCTTTACATTAAAATCTCGTCAACTCACGAAGAAAGCTCCGGGTAAGAGAACGAAATCATTCCTTAGAAACATTTGTAGAAACAAAAGTATAACTATAGAACAAGTTTTAGTCCTGAAAAAGAGAGCCAATTTAAATGGAAAGGAAAGGCCCGTCAAAAAAGTTTCTGCTAGAGCAGGAGATAACTCTGTGCATGGCAGTAGAAGGGAAAATACATTCAGGGACATTCGTAGGCGAATGTTCCGCAACAGGGTAATTGTCAATTTGCTAAAACAATTTAAGAAAGGCCAACAGAAAGTGGCATTTTATAAGAAAAAGAAAAATGTAGAGAAAGTTATTGATCAGGCTTTCGAAATTAAGCGAAATTAATTTATTTTGGTAATTAACAGAATTAGGAAACTAAACAAGGTAATTTATGTCAAATCAAATAGTAGATGGAAGAGAGTAGTTAATGGAAGTAATTTTTGTGAAGTTTTCTCAGGAGAATGGATGCATAGTTCAAATAGTGAGGCATTTTTTAATGAGGAGAGTTATTTTCAGGACAATGATTTGGTGCATGCAGTTGACAGCAGTGGTCGAGCATATGAGGTAAAAGATGGTCGTCCGGTTGAAAAAGAAAAACTTGTGTCTGCAGATGCAGAAGAGGTGTTAAGTGATGAGGTTCTAGGGAGACGTCCTAAGGGACCAGTGTACACCTGGAAGTGTAGTTCTATTTGCAGTGTGCGACAGGATTCTATCAATTTGCTTTGTGATTTTGCACGGACATTTAATAAGAAAAGTTTAAAACAAAAAATAAAGTTGTTTCAAGAATTAGATCCTTGCAGAGTGAGACAAGTGACAGGTTTGCATGGTCATTCACTGGCTTGTCTTTCCAGGAGAGTATGCCAGAGTGTTTTTCATCATTTCAGGATGCTACCAGTGCATCATAATAAAGTGAGGAAATTAGTTAGAATGTTGTATTATGCTAAGAGTCCAGCAATTATGCTTAAACAATTAAGCAGTGCTCTTTTGCATGGTTCTGAAGTAGATGTGAAGAATATTTGTCAAGAAATTGAGTTCTGTTACTTTGCTGGTAAAGAGAAAAATGTTGAAATTGACCCACTAGAAGAAGGTAATGTGGAAGAGAGTGTACAGATTTTCAGTACACATAAGTTTCACAAGGAAATTTCCACGTTTATGGTGAAATCAAGTGAGAGGCCTAATTTCACTTGTGTGTGTTGTCGACGGACTTATTATAAGAATCAGACTAAGTTAGTGGATTTATATGCAAAAAGTGATATGGAAAACAATAGTGAATGGAAGGATTTTGCCACATACTTGATGGTAGAAAATTGTTTTGATTTGGGAGCGGACCAACGTATGTGTACTTATTGTTTTAACAAATTAAACCAAAACCAGATGCCTGCTAGAGCGGTTTATAATAATCTGGAATTGGTTGACATTCCTTCTGAATTGAAGGATTTAAATACTTATGAATCTATTTTGATTCAAAGTGTCCATCCCTTCCAGGCTATTGTACGAATGGAGCCAAAGACAGGGAAATTGCCTCCATCACTCTTTCTCCGTCCTCATGTGAAATGCGAATGTCTGTCTGCCACTCGACTGCCGTATATGGTTCCCCCCTTCTGTGAATGGATTATTGCACATGCTTAAGTTCTTTCTTTACAACAAAATGTCAAAAGTGAGACGAATTGATTTGCTTCTAATATCTATGTACTGCCAATGAATTGATGAGTCATCTCTACTGACCTGCTTACATTGCCTATTGATTGTCACTTTTTTTTTTTTGTTGATTTGCACAATAGCGGCCGGCCTGAAGGGTTGTGGCAGAGCGCTGTGTACCCTTGACAGTACTCAATAAACGTCTTGCACCAACAAAAAAAAAAAAAATTGCCTCCATCAGATTTACAGAGAGGATTAGAGGGAAGAGTTGTTTATTTGCCTTTAGATTTGAAGAAAAACATTAATACAATTGGAGTAGAGAAAGTGGAAGAGGAACCTCTGGTTATCATAGTTAATGGGGTTCCGACAAAGAGTAAGACAATCTGGCAAGATTTAGTGGATGTTAGGAAAGTCAAAAAGGCAACATTGTATTTGATGAAAAACAATGAGTACTACAAGAATGTATGTGTTGCAGAAGAGGAAGTAAGTGAAGAAGAGGACAGCGATTTGTGTGCTGGACAAATTGAGAAAGTAGAAGCCTCTAAAAATGAAGAAATATATGAACATTATAGTGTTCATCCTTTGCGTTCAAAGGAAGTCATGGGGAATGCTATTGAGTTGTTTCAAATTAAACAAGCCAAAGTGAGTCCCATTAGTGTTTGGGAGGAAAGTTTGGAAGCTCGATGTTTCCCACAGTTATTTCCCACAGGTCAAGGAGGAAGATATGATGAGCGACCTGTTCAAATTCCTGCTTCAGAATACCGGACTTTACGATTGTATGCAGAAGATCCTAGGTTTCGTCAATGCATTCCCTATTTGTTTCATATACTGTTTGAAAGTGATCTCTCTGGATTGTCTTATGCAGTGAACCACATCTTGAAAAGTGGTGTCCAACTGTGAAATATCTCGGCAAGGGACTTTATGGATAAAGTCAATGTGCAAGACAGTATTTTGAATTCTCACCTGATTAATCTCATGGCTTGTCAGCGTGGTACTAATGAGTATTGGTACCACCGTCATGGTGACTTAAAATGTATGCTGAGGAACTTAGGAACTCCCACATGGTTCCTCACTCTCAGCTGTGCTGAGTATGGTTGGGAAGACTTACTTGAATTTTTACGAGAGGCAAATGGAAACATTGAAAATATCGAATTCAAGACACCCGGAGAAGTGTGCTCTTTGGATCCAGTGAATGTATGCAGATACTTCAATCATAGATTTGAAGCTATGATGTCTTTCATCACGAACAAGAAAAATCCACCTCTTGGAGAGGTGTTGGATTTCTTCTGGAGAAAGGAGTCTCAAGCAAGAGGTGCTCCTCATATACATATGCTGCTTTGGATCAAAGAGACACCCAAATTTGGAACAGATCCGGATGACTTAGTGATGAGTTTCATAGAACAGTATGCTACATGTGCTGTTCCAAAGACAAACGAAGATAAAAGTCTAAGAGAACAAGTTTTACGGTTTCAAAGCCATCGTTGTGGAAAGTACTGTCGTCGTAAATTCAGAAACAAGGACAAGTACTACACCAAATGTCGTTTTGCATTTCCACGGTCGGTGATATCTAAAGGAAGAGTGAACAATTTGATGTCTTCGCTGCGACATAATGTGACGAGGAAATCACCCAAAAACACATACTATTTGAAAAGAAACGAAGAGTCCAAGTACATTAACGACTACAACCCAGTGATTTTGTCCACGTGGAATGCTAACATGGATATACAGTTTGTGGCTGACAACTGTATGGCTGTGGCTCGGTATGTAACGTCTTACATCACCAAAAAAGAAAAGACAGAACTGAAGGATATGTGGGAGGATATTTCCCATGAAAAGAGCCTCAGTAAGAAGTTGTACAGTTTCAGTCTGCAGATGTTGTCGCATCGAGAAATCGGAGCTTACGAATGTTCTGACCGGTTATCTTCAGCAAGTCTCTATGCCAAATCTGGGAGTATCATTTGGGCGAGTCTTGGTCTTGCTGCAACGCGTAATCGAGTTCTGAAACCTGTATGGGAAATTGAGTATTTGGCGGAGAAGGAGTCAAGCAATACAGATATTTTGAAGACCAACATGTTGGATACATATTATCCAAATAGAAGCAGTCACCTGGAGAATGTTTGTCTGTATGATGTTCTACAAAATTACATTTTCAAGAGGAACATCAAAGAAGATATTGACAAAGGAGTGTATGCTGTAATTGGAAGTGAGGGATGTCTGGTCAAGCAAAGAAAATGTCATTTGGTAAATCATCGAAAATTGAATTGCGAATCTCCAGAAAGAAAAGAGTTTTTCTATTTAGCTCTTTTGCAACTTTTCAAGCCTTGGTGTGCAGAAGAGGAAATGCTTGGAGATTTCCTCTGTTATGAAGACTCTTTTAATGCAGCCAAGGAGTCCATAGAATGTCCTGTTTTTCCAAAATATCTAGAAATGTTGAATGCAGAAATTGAGCAGGAAGCAACAATTGCAGCTGAGATTGCTAGAAACAGTTCTCAGGACAGTCAGAGTTCTGTTTCATTGAGTCAGGATCCACTAGGAGAACCAGTTATCGAAAATGAAGCTGCCACTGCTATGATTGAAGTGGAAAGAGCCATGGCACATGCTCAGAAGGATGCGGTTAACTTAGAAGATTTGGAAAGACAACTCAACGTTGAGCAGAGGAAAATATATGACGAAGTTACCAACCAAATTGATCATGGATTAAGTCATGAGAAGAAAGAGTGCTCATGTACGTCGTTGAAGCCTGTCGGACTGTACGTGAGTGGAGAAGCAGGAACTGGAAAAAGTTTCCTCATTAAAGCAATTTCATGTTATCTGCAGAAAAGGACTGAGTCATCGCTGTCTTGTGTTGTCACCGCTCCAACTGGACTGGCAGCGCATAACATTAAAGGGATTACTTTGCATCGGCTACTGATGCTGCCAGTGGAGCATGATAACAAATTACAATACCACAAGTTATCTGGGGATGCTTGTTGTGAAGTATCTAGAGTCCTGAAGAAGATGAAACTTCTTATCATTGACGAAGTAAGCATGGTTTCCAATGTCATGCTTGCCTTTGTGCATTTGAGAATGCAGGAAGTTCTTAAAACAGAGTATGATGTGTTATTCGGTGGCAAACACATCATTGTTTTCGGTGATCTTCTGCAGCTGACACCAGTGAAAGGACAACCAGTGTTTAAACTGCTTACGCATGAAGATACCAGGAAGTGCCTAGGGAGCATTGGCAACGTTAACATATGGTTAAACTTCAATTATGCTGAGCTGCGTGAAAATATGCGTCAGGCGAAGGACGAAGATTACAAGAATATTCTATAAGATGTTAGAATCGGGAAAGTGACTGAGCGTGGGAAAGAAGCTTTTCATGCACGATTACTGTCAAATTTGTATCCAGAAGAAGACGTTCTGCCAGAGGATATTTTTCAGAAAATTACTGAGAAGAAATCTGGAATATGTTTGATGCCAACTCTTGCAGAATGTTCCATCTTCAACAACAAAATGTTGAATTTAGAAAACCAAGAGATTGGGAAACTGGAAGCTATTGACAGAATAGAGCATTTGGGAGCAACAATTATTTTGTCTGAGAATTTGAAATCTAAATTGGATTTATTAGAGAAGACTATATCTAAAATTGCGGGTTTTGAAAAGACTCTGAATGTGTGCTTAAATTGCCGTATCATTTTGAGAAGGAATTAACATGTTGAAAGAGGTCTGGTAAATGGATCAATGGGTAATGTTGTTGATTTTGAGAAATACAGAAGTAGAGATGGAATTGAATTTTTAAAAATTAAATTTGATGGTATTGAGGAAGTACAGCTAATTGGTCGTTGCACAGCTAGGTTTTTGCTTGTAAAAGACTTATATGTTCGCCGTAAGCAGTTTCCTGTTTGCTTGGCATATGCGGTGACAATTCATAAATCGCAAGGTTTAAGTGTATACACTGCTTTAGTGAATATTGGCAGTTCTGTGTTCAAAGAGGGTTTGGCTTATGTAGCATTGTCACGAGTCAGAACTTTATCGGGATTGTACTTGATTGACTGTGATGTCACAAACATTTGTGCGGATCTAGATTTTGTTAAGGAAAACAATAGGTTAAGAAGAGAGTATGCGCCACATTTGCCTCAATATCCTTTGTTTGAGAAACGTGTGGTAGGCCGGAAATGAAGAAATATCGGTAATAGTAGGGAGGTTGTAGCAAAAAGACCAAAAGTCGATGAACCGAAAATTGTAAGCAGAAATAAAATGAATTCTGTTGAAGATGTTGTTGATTTTCAATTTGAAAATAGTTCTGGTGTCAACTGCTATGCTAATGTAGTGGTTAATGTTCTCTTTTCACTAGAGACTTTAAAAGAATAGATTGTGATCAATTCGGAACAAAGTTTATGCTGTTTGTTGAATTCTGTGTTAGAGAAATGTAGCGCTGATAGAACAAGAGTAGAAAGTGTGTCTGAAATTCGTTATCTGTTAGACGAATGTTCAGGTCAAACACAATTCTCTCAAAATATTCAGCAGGATTGTCAGGAGTTTTTAATGTATATGCTTGATGTATTGCAAGATGAAGGTGTAGATGTAGATTATCTGTTTGGCCTTTCTTATCAATGGCAGCATGATTGCGAGAACTGTAGGCTATCAAGTACTACTAGTGTAGACTCAGAAAGATTTATATATTTAACTTTGCCTGACAGTAAATCAGTATCCTTCAATAAGCTAGTAAAGGCATCCGATCAAAACATGGAGTGTAGCCAATGTAAGTCTGCAATGCTGTCCACGCTAATTATACGAAGTTATGGCCAGTATGTCATTTTAATGTTCCAACGATGTAGGCCTGATGGAACTAAATTGACAACTTTAATTAATAATTTTGTGGCTTCGCAGTTGTCAATATCAGGAAGGACTTTTGTAACTACAGCAATTATATATCATGACGGTCCTTCAACTACTTCAGGACATTACACAGCTTATTTAAAATCTGGAAACGGCTGGTCATTCTGCAATGATTCTGTTTTAACTTTCAAAAAAAGATTGCCTTTCCGCCTTCAAAATTCTTACCTGGTGTTCTTACAACCAAAATTTTAGGAAAGGAATCTTGGGATTTGTTCTGAGGAATTTCAAGAGATTCTAATGGCTCCTACTCTATTTGGCCTTGTGGATAAGTGTAGTACAGAGCGAAAACTGTCTGTGTTTATAAGCTAATTCAAGCAGCAGATCAAAAAAAGGAGTAGGGGAAATGTAAGTCTGCAATGCTGTCCATATTATTTATGGAAACTTATGGGTGAAATGTCATTTTACAATTTCAACTACATAAACTGGATGAAAAAAAGTTGTTAAGTCTAATTAAAAATGTTTTGGCTACACAGTCATTGATTTCAGGAAGAACATTTGCAACTGCCGCTATTATATATTAAGATGGTCCTTTGACAACATCAGGATATTACACAGCTTATTTGAAATATAAAAAGGCTAGTCTTTCAGCAAACATTACAAATTGAGTATGAAACAATGTTACCTTTTGACTTGTTTTCTGAAGTGAGAATTTAGGGTAGGTAACTGAACTATAATGATTCTAGGTGTTGCTGTAATTTAGTGTGCTGTTTTAAATTGATTTGTATGTCTCATTTTTCTTAAAACGATGGAGTTTATCTTTCAGAAAGTGGCGGGCAGAAAATAGTAACAGCACAACAGAGTATAAGCTGTTCATAGGACATCCTTTGACGTCATAGAAAGTAAGTTACTTTTGAGGAGTTCTTATTTCTGATTGATTATATTTTAAGGGTTTTTTAAACACAATTATTTTGATTGTGGTTTTTTTTCCCCGCTGTTATATGATGAATACCTTCAACTCACTGTTTTCAGTGAAATTTGATATATTCTGAGAACAGCAAAAATAAACCATTAAATATGTATAATTAATTTTGTACTTTGAATTGTGATTTATAATATGTATTCATCTTGTCTCATGCTCACTCTTTTTTTACTACCTTCTATTAATTTAAAATGTTTTGTTCTTTCTTACACAGATTAAAAGTATAAAAATTACAAGTGACTAAATTAACGACAATTATAAGGTAAGTGTTTAGTACTCTTTACGTTACATCTCTATCAAATTTAACTTTTATTAGTTCCACTGCTTCATTTCTTTAACCTTCAGTTTCCTGCCTTTGCTACTTCCCTCATTTCTTTTTCTATTACTTACTTATACTACTCTTTCCACTCCTTTTCTCAGTCCCTCTTTCAACAGTAACTGTGTGTTACTCCCTCTATTTGTGTTTCTTTTAACATTACTCTCTGTTTACTTACTCTTCTTTTTTTTAAAAAAATAATAAAATTTAGTTCGCTTCCGGTTCGCGTACCGGTGCGCGAACCGGGAAGCGAATCAAAAGAAATAGAGGTTGCTAGAGTGCTAAACATTCTAGCAATTTTTCATAAAGGGAAGGTAGTTCTGAAAAGAACTTTTTTTTTATTATTTTTGTTGTTTTATATTTTTTTTGTTTTTTTGGGGGGGGAAACAAAAATAATTCATTAAAAAGGGCTCAACAGGAGCAACAAAAAAAAAAGAAAATTTATTTTCTGGGACGTTTTGTACATTGATGATGTTCAAAAGCTCTATTGATTAGAGTTACACTCCTCTCTCCACAGGAAATTAATTTGTCGCAAGTTAAACAGGTTAATTTCATTTGGCCAAAGTTCATCTGTAGATTTGGGACCGTCTCCCTTGCCTCTGATCCCGTCACTGCCTCTTCATTGGTGGATGTACTGGCAGGTCGGGGGTTATCCACCAGATCACGTATTTGGGCAGCACTGTAATTTATCGGGTGCCACCTCTCCATATGGCGATGCATGGTATAATTACCATAACTGTATTTTTTTTCGGTTCCTCTGGACAGTTCATTGTGGCAGATCAGGCACGTAACGTACCGGGCATTTACCTTTTTTTGATGTGGGGGAAATGAAAAAAATTGCCACATAAAATTTTCTTTTATATGGGACCTCCTTGGCTGTTCTTTTAAAAACCTCCTTGTCCCTTGCTCCTCTTCCTCTTCTTCCTCTTCTTCCTCCTCTTGTTGGAGGATGACCTGAGGAGGTGGTCCTCTCTTCCTTGGAGGTGGTGGTGGTGCTGGGGGTCCACCAGCTGCAGCAATCATTGAAGGCATTTGTAAGGTCGTCAATGTAGGTCTTTCTCTCATAAAAATGAAAGTCAGAGTGAGGGAAAAAGGTGGGACTTTCATCATTTGGGAAAAAAAATGTTCTAAACCAATGAAAAGTGTTAATTTTAAGTCATATGACCAAGCCTTCCATCATTAGGAAACTAAAAGTAAAATGAACCAATGAAAAGTTTTATAAACTAGTCACATGACCTGTTATGCTTACGTTACGCGCTCCGCGCCTCGGATCGCTTCCGGGGCGCTGCGTTTCACGCCTTGGTTCGCATTCCGGAGCGCTTCCGGGTGCGCTAACGCGGCGCATCATAAGACGCATTATGCAGTAACGCGATACGTTGCGATTACGCGACGCGTTACGATGTTGCTTTCTAACGCGGTACTTGCGCTAACGGAACGTTTACCGGTTGGCGGACCGGGTCTCAGAACAAATTGAAGCTAACGGGAAGCTGCCTGGTTCGCGGACCGGCAGCGAAATAAAAAAAAATAATTAAATAAATATTTAAATTAAAAAAATATAATACAAAAATATAAAAAATATATTTTGATATTTACTATTAAAAAACCATTGAAATTCACTGAAAAAACCATAGGTTATAGCCCATATATAGTTAGGAATTAGCATTTACAAAACCTTGAAAATTTACTGAAAAAACCATAGGTATAGACCATTTATAGTTAGGGATTAGCATTTACTAAACCTTATTTTACTTACACAAAACCATTGAAATTCGCATATATAGTTAGTTGCACTAACTATATATCGCGCACCCGCAATCCACTGCTGATGATGTCACATATTACATCATTCATGACATGGTCAGTGACATCACTGATGACATCACTGATGACATCTCAAATGACATCACTGATGACATCACTGATGACACCTCAAATTACATCACTGATGACATCACTGATGACATCTCAAATGACATCACTGATGACATCACTAATAACATCTCATTTGACATTACTGATCACATCACTGATGACATCTCAAATGACATCACTGATGACATCTCATTTGACATTACTCATCACATCACTGATGATATCATTCATGTGATAATACGATGAACCTCTTCAGATTCTAATATAACCTTAGATACAATCAGTGTAAACAGACACCCACAGACTGTTACTCATCCATGGAGTTACTCACACACCTAGTCACTCATGCAAAAAATCAATCACACCTCCATTTCCTCAACTATACAGTTATACACACCTTACTTATTCAAACATATACTAACACATATTTACTCTCTTATACAATCCCTGATACAAGTTTACAATGATCCATACAGCCACTCACACATTCACTGGCTCATATGTGCAGTAATTTATATGTGACAACTCTCACATGTACTGTGTTTTACATATGTACTTACTTTGACATGTAGCACTGAGCTATACATTCACTCACCAATACACCCATGCACACAGTCAACAACCCATACAGTTGTTTCCACATGCAGTTTTGAATCCATACATCTAGTGAATCAACTGTTGACACATCTATGCACAAAGTCACACACCTCCCAGCCACTCCCACACACACACACTCTCCCATACAAATACTTGGGCAACCAATTAATAATCCATATAGTTACTCATATAGCTACTGATCAACACATGTAGCAGTTTACAGAACAACAGATATAATGATGCACAAATTAAGACAGTTTAGTCACTAACCCATGCACTCAGTGAGACTCATTTAATCACTCTCTCATACAGTCAGTCATGCACCTACTAAATCCTTCATCCAGACACTTATACATCCACTCATTCTTCAATATGTAAGACATATTTTAACTTTACAGAAACATACAGTCACTGGATGTTGTCATCAGTGATGTCATCAGTGATGTCACTGACCATGTCATGATTGATGTAATATGTGACATCATGAGCAGTGAATTGCGGGTGCGCGATATATAGTTAGTGCAACTAACTATATATGCGAATTTCAATGGTTTTGTGTGAGTAAAATAAGGTTTAGTAAATGCTAATCCCTCACTCCTCTTGTCTTACCGTCACTTACTTTTATCCACCCTCTTTCACCCCTCTTTACTCACGCTCTCTGCCCTTCTTTGACCCTCCCTCACCCCGTTCCCTTACTCAGGTTCCCTCACTACCCCTTATTCCCCATCCTTCTCTCCCCTTCCCTTTACTTTCATCCCCCACTCACCTTCTCTCAGTACCTATGCTTCAGTCCTTTTCCCCTCTATTTCTTTCCTTCGCTCACTCACTCATTGCCCTTGCCTCATTCACCTTACTCCACTTTACTCACTCCTTCTCTCACTCCCTCTGTCCTCTCACTTCTTCACTCCTCTTCCCTCACTCCCTTTCTGTTACCTTCACTCCCATTGTCTCCTCACTCTCTCACGTCCCTTCACTCACTCTCACTCACCTTCCATCCCTCATTGTCGTGAATGCACCCTCACTCACTCCCCCTTCTCTCTCACTCACTCCCCTTTCCTTACTCCACTTTCTTCATTTAGTTTTGCTAACTCACATTCCTTTAGCATCTTACTCACCTCAAAATCATTTCTCTTTCCCTCTTTTCCTCTCTGTCACTGAATCTATCCACCTCATTATCCTCTTAGTAATTTGCTCACCCCCTATTTCTTTTTCCCTTTCTCTGTCCTTCACCATTCCTTTGTTTCCCTTGCTGTGTCCTTCACTCCTACTTTATCTCTTAGTACCATTTTTTGACTTTTAATTTCCTGCCTTGTCTCTTGTATTTTGAAATATATATTATAAAAATTATAAGTATTTTTTTTTCATCTTCCACAGATATTACATTTAGTAAAAAAATATGTAATTAAGTTAACATTACTTATAAGGTAAGTTTGACAAACAAAATTTAGTTTCTCATTACTCTTTTCCCTAACTTCACTACTCTTCTCTCACCCTCCCTCACCCCCGTTCCCTTAGTCCACTTCCCTCATTTATTCTTATTCCCCATGTTTACTCCCCTTTCCCTCATTCCCCTACCACACTCAACTTTTTTCAGTCCCCCTGCTTTACTTTCCTTCCACTCTTTTCCCTTCCTTCGCTCCCTCACTCATTCCCCTTCCCTCACTCACCCTACTCCACTTCACTCACTCGTTCTCCCACTCTCTCTGTCCTCTCACTTCCTCACTCCCCTGCCCTCACTCCCTCTCTCTTAGCCACACTCTCTCCGTCCCCTCACTCTCTCACTCCTCTTTCATCACGCTCACTTCCTTTAACTCACCTACACTCCCTCACTTACCTTTCTATACTCCCTCAATCAGTCCCCTTCTCTCACTCTTTTCTTCACTTCCTGTGTCTCCTCACTCCCTCATTCCCCTTGTCTCACACTCACTTGCCTTTATCCTCCACTCTTTCCTCAACCTCATTGATCTTCTCTCATCCTCCCTCAGCCCCATTCTCTCACTCTGCTTCCCTCACTTATCCTCATTAAATCGTAAAATAAATTGTAAATCATACGTTCTTATATAGCGCCTTTCACCGTAAGGTCTCAAGGCGCTTGCTTTGGGAATTCGTCCTGGCCTTTCCCTGCGAGATTACCCATACTGGGTATCTCCAAGGTGAAGACCAGGCATCCCGCTGCAGGCCGTAGAGGAGATTAAGCAAGCTATTGCCCAGAGTTGCAGAGTGTGAACCCACAATTCGAGTAGGCACCGCGGCGAGAATTATCGAGTCCGTGGACATTTTGAGCTCAAGGCCCTGCCGCGTCGGGGATTGAACCCGGGTCCTGGGTCTGACCTCTGCATCAGGGACTGCCTCCTCTAACCGGTGAGCCACACTTCTCCCCATGTTTACTCCCCTTCCCCTCACTCCCCTCCCACACTCACTTTATTTCAGTCCCTCTTCTTCACTTCCCTTCCCCTCTTTTCCCTTCATTCCCTCATTCGCTCATTCTCCTTCTCTTACTAACCTTACTCCACTTCACTCACTCCTTCTCACAATCCCTCTGTCCTCTCACTTCTTCACTGCTCTCCTCTCACTTCGTCTGTCTTACCCTCACTCCCTCTGTCCCCTCACTCTCACTTCCCTTCAATCACCCTCACTCATCTTCAAACCCTCACTGTCATAAACTCACTCTCACTCACTCCACATTCGTCTCCCTCACTCCCTTTGGCTTACTCTCACTCCCATTACTTTAACCTCCCTCACCCTCTTTTCCTCAATATCAATCCCCTTTTTTCACCTTGACTAATTTCTTTCCTTCACTCCCTGTCACTCTCCTTCGTTCACTCCACTTCGACTAACTCTTGTTTACAACTCACTTTCTCTCACTCCTCTTCTGTCACTTGTTCCCTCTATCACTTTCTCCCCTTCATTCACTCATTTCATTCATTCATTTATTCAGTACACATTCTCTGAAAAAAGAATTGCAAAATATATAAAGAATATAGCTCTTTTTGGAGAATTGGAGGTAGTTCTGAAAATAACTTTTTTTTCTTCTTTTTATTTTTTTCAGGGGATAAACAAAACTAGGGATTCCAAAACTGCTCAACAGGAACAAAGAAAAGGGGGGAAATTAGGGCTGGGGAGGGCAGCAGTGTTCCTCTCTCTTCCGAGCAATCAGTTCAATACTCTGTTCCCCATAACAGAGTAGTTCATTGCAGTCCATGCATAACATTTTGATTTGTGCAAAGACCGGCTGCACGTTCGGGATCATTCTTTCACCTTGTCTTCCCAAAGCTGTTGTTCCACCAGTTGAAGTGCTGGCCCCATCTCTCGGTGCATTGCGTGCCAGGTCCCTGACACTCTCCCTGGAAAAGTTGTTCGGGTGTCTTCTCTGCACATGCCTAATTAAAGTGGCATTTCCAAAACAATATTTTTTATTAGGATTTTCACGTGATAAAGTGGTGCCACAAATTCTGCTGCACACCTTTGCTGCATTCACCTTTTTTTGTCTTTTGGGGAAGGTAAAAAACTTCCAAATGAAGTGTTCTTTCACTTTCCTAGTAGGAGGATCCTCAGGCAGAAATTCCTCAAAAGAATCAGAGGAAGTGTTGTGCAAATCAGCCATCTCTCCAAAATTAGATGCAGAAGCAGGCAAGAGGTGTTCTCTTAGCAATTGCAAAGAGGTAGTGAGGGATATGGGTGGGGACTTTCAATATTTTGGAAAAAAACTGTTATGAACCAATGAAAAGTGATATTTTAAGGTCACATGACTTGACGCGCTTACGCTACGTGCTCCGGAGCGCTTCCGGGGCGCTTATGCGGCATGTACGTAGGCGCTTCCGGGGGCGCTTACGCGGCGCGTCTAAATGAAAATGTTTAAAGTTAAAATACGGTTATTTAAAATTAAAAATACTACTTTTATGAGTATGCAACTGAATGTCTTGCATTATTATTTACTTTAAATACACATATTTTTTTCGCTTGCGGAAATAGCGCTTACGCTACATTTACGGGTATGCGTACCCTGATCGCTCCGGGGTTAAAAAATAAAATAAAAAAAACACAGGAAAAATACATTGAATAATTAAAGTTTGAAAAATATACATTATTTAAATAATTTTTTTAAAATTATAATAATTAATAGCAATAAAAATAGCTTTTAAAAACTTAATAATTCAGTTTAAAAACCATAGGTTACAAACTCGTTATAGTTAGGAATTAGCTTTTAAAAAACCATAGGTTTAACACTTGTTATAGTTAGGAATTAGCATTTAAAAAACCTTTGAAATTCACTGAAAAAAACATAGGTTTCACACCAGTTATAGTTAGCCGGGCAATTTACTCATACAAAACCATTGAAATTCCCACGTTATAGTTAGTTGTACTCACTATAACTGTCGCGCCCGCAATGCACTGCTAATGACGTCACATATTACATCACTCATGACATAGTCAGTGACATCACTCATGACATCACTGATGACATCTCAAATGACATCAATGAAGACATCATCCTTGTGAAAGTGTGGCAGACCCTCTCTCAGTATAATATAAGTTTTGATACACACTGTGAAAAATAAAATTTCTAAACAATGGAGAAACTAATTCCAGTTACAACAAACTATTAAAAAATTGCAAAATCGACATACACATTCACTCATTCACCAACATTTCTATATAGTTACTCATACACATACTCAATCATCATATGTACTCATTCACCTATATATTTTGTTACACACCGACACTCATCCTTAGAGTTACTCACACACATACTCACACATGCAAAAAAATTATGAAACAACTATTCACTTTCTTATACAGCTATACATACACCACTACTCTTACTTCTACAGAAACGTACACTTACTTTTTTTCTAAAACAATCACTTATAGGAACAAAAACTTATTCATTCAGGAACTCTTACAATCTCTCACTCTCACACATGCTTACCTGTATGCATCAATTCTCACATATAATAATTTTAAACATATGTAGTTACTCATAAAGATATGATTGAGACAGTCATTCACTCACTAACACACCC
This sequence comes from Lissotriton vulgaris, assembly GCF_964263255.1. Lineage (NCBI taxonomy): Eukaryota > Metazoa > Chordata > Amphibia > Caudata > Salamandridae > Lissotriton > Lissotriton vulgaris. The sequence goes on from NC_141695.1 coordinate 1,313,860,575, forward strand.
ATACACACAATCATCCACCCATAAAGTCCTGCACACATGCTGTCTTCAAAACATATACAAACAGTAAGCCACTCATTCATTCATCTATGCACAAAGTAATACCCCCCACCAAACCATACAGACACTCATACTAATACTCAGAAAACTAACTAATAACCCATATAGACACTCATGTAGCTACTCACCAACCCAAGCAGCCGTCTATAGATAAAGGGAGACAGTGATACAGATATTTATAAATGTAAACAATAATTGCTAATACATGCTTTTAGTAAGATACACTTAATATGTCAGTTATACAATCAATTAAAAAAACCATCCATTTAGACACTTATTTAACCGTTTGTTCTTCCATCGACGTTTAGGTACACATATATAAAACATTTTTTTTTCCAGAAAGACACACATTCGCTGGATGATGTCATCAGTGATGCCATCAGTGATGTCATTTGAGATGTCATCAGTGATTGTCATGAGTGATGTCACTGACTATGTCATGAGTGATGTAATATGTGACGTTATTAGCAGTGCATTGCGGGCCCGCCAGTTATAGTGAGTACTACAAACTACACCGTGGGAATTTCAATGGTTTTGTATGAGTAAATTGCCCGGCTAACTCTAACTGGTGTGAAACCTATGTTTTTTCAGTGAATATATATATATATACATATATGTGTGATATTGATATATATATATATATATATATATATATATATATATATAAAGTCGAACTTTTTGACACTTTCTACGTCAAAAAACACACAAACACCGTTTATCTTCAAGAAACGCTTTAATGCAGGTTTCTGGCAGTATATATATATATTACCTACTGGCGGTCGCCAGTAGGTATATATAGTTAGGATTTTTTCTCTATGGAACTTTTGAAAATTCTATGTCTAATAACTTTAGCGTTTGTGGACGGAATCGGCTGCAATTTTCAGGAAAATGGCACATTTTGTTGCTGAGCAGCCCCTGAAAATTTGGGGGGTTTCGTCAAGGGGGGGCTGAGAAAAAAGGGGGGTCCCAAAACGCTTTCTTCCCATTCATTTTTCCATAGGGCGTTTGGCCTCACTTTTAGCTCGAACGGCTGAATGGATTTACATGAAACTTGGCAAAATTGTAGGGACTGTTAGCCCGATGTGCCTTTGCTGGGTCTCAATATATGTGCTCCAGTGGATTTTGAGAAATTAACGTTTAAAAAAACAGATATATCTGTGACAGCGTCCCGGATAGCGCTCCAGATCGCGTACTTTTCACGTAACGGAGCTTTGCGAAGCGAAGCTGATTGGCTCTCCGGTGTCTGTCAACATTCTATACAGTCCGGTGCGGCCGCCATCTTGTCTCTCGGTAGGATCGAGAGACAAGAGGAGGAGAAAAACGAAGGGGGAATTTAATGAAAGGGGGCAAGGTAGACTCCTCTTGACCCCCTAGGAATGATGTTGGGGTTATTAAAGGGTCCCGTGGGGCAAATAAAAAAAAAATGATTTTTCGCGGTAGAAGCGCTTCTCGGTTCGCGAACCGGGTCGCAAACTGGTAGCGAAACGTGAATTCGCCATTTTGTGTTTCGATTTATTTAAATTACAAGATGGAGGAAAAGCAATGTGAGTATTGGGTATAAGGAGGTATGGGAGACGTATCCTGACCCCCTTTGTTTTCTGAGGGTGGTTGAGGAGGCTCATATATGTTGATACTTGTCTTCCAGCTGTTGCGCGTGAGCGTTTTTTTTTTTTGCCGCTTGACTTCTGTTAACGTTCGATTCGAAGGAAATCAGGAAGTGTTGACCGCCATTTTGACACTGCGAGTAAATATAGTGTTAAAAATAATTGTTATAAATTAATCCGTATTGATAAACATTGTCTGCGCCATCTTGCTTTTTTTCCAATGCCACACTTTTGTCGTGCATGGCAGCCATTTTAGATGCCTTGACCAGCAGCCATTTTAGATGCCTTGACCAGACCCACTCTCTGCACGCCGCCGATCCTCAGCATGGCTCCCCACCCTCGCAAGCATCTCCCCCACGCACTGGTCACCCCTGCTCTCTCTCTCATGCATGGGCCATAAACCTCCCACCATCTGCGCTGCTCTTCCCTGAGTATCACACCCTGTGCCCGCCCGACACCTCCCTTTCACCCTATTCACTACCGCACCCTCTGACACTCCTCTTCCTCTGTGTCTGATTGTCCAGGCCGGTCCCAGGCTATCACCTAGCCCTGCCGATGTTGTTTATGGCCCCAACTGTAAAGAATCACCCCTGTTTAAAGGAGTTACAGTAGATCAAGGCCCCCACCTCATGAGATCCGTCACACCACACGCGTTCCTACTATTTGATAATGATCCTGTATTGTGATTGGGGAGGGGATTCTCACTGTAAGGGTGTGTGGGACCGAGCCTGAAACAGAAGATTCCAGGGATGCCTTTTTGTACATCAAAGTCTTCACACTTATGTGTCACATTAAAAATATATAGTACTCCAACAAAGTAGTAGGATTATAACACTTTAATAACTTATAAATATATACAACGCTCCAACAAAGTAAACACGTTAAAAAAAACTTTTTAAACAACTATTTACATGACATTGCTTTAACCAGGATAGACAAAGAAATGACACAGTGATGTAAAATTTTCTGAAATGCCAGGTTCTTTACCTGCCTCATCTGCAAAAAAAAAACTCTCGAGAGGGACCGAAAAAAAATATAGCTATGGTAATCATACCATGCATCGGCACATGGAGAGGTGGCATCCTCTTAATTATTCTAAAGCACAACTTCGAGATTTGGTGGATAACCCCCGACCGGCAAAAACATCCACCAATGACTTAGCAATAAGTGAGTCAGAGGCAAGGGAAACGGTCCCAAATCTGCAAAAGAACTTTGGGCAGATGAGATTGACTTGTGTAGCATGTGGAAAATTATTTTCATGCGGAGAGATGAGTATTACTTTAATAAATAAATCATATGAAAATCATCAATGTCCAAAACGTCCTAGAAAGTAATTTTTGTCATTTTTGAGGAAGAGAGATATCCTACAGTGGTACGGGGTCGTTTTCGTTCGTACTAGGGGGGCCAGGTGACATTCCTTCGGGGTGGCTTAGGGGCATTTAAAACAACTTCCCTGATACAGGTAGCATATAAAGTAGAGGCTAAATACCAGGATCTTCATCGATTGCTTTATGCTGTACAAAAATGAAAAACACATACAACAAACCTGGACCATTCATATTTTCAATATTTCTGCGTACTATACTTTTTAACCCTTAACTAATTGAGCTGTTTCATTTCACCTGCTTTTTTTTATTTAAAAAAAAAAATCGGAAACAGTGGCCATTTATTCGAAACTTACCAATCTATGCGTTACAACTACGTTTGCTTTTTCAAAAACCTTTAATAAAAATGTTGGTGCCCAAATACGGGCCTACAACCCCGTGGGCCGGCCACGGAGCAGGCTGGAACTGTAAATGGGGGGGGGGGAGGGAGGGTATTTATTTGTGGAAAACATAACAGAGAGTCAGTGGTCGTTGATTTCATAGGAAAAAGTGCGACAAGTGCAACAAAATCATATCGATAATTCATTGTGAGCAAGTACCAAAAGTGTCGACAATACGAACCTTCAATAATAAATACAGTAATCAATGATGCATTAGAACTTAATATCAATTCATTGTTCGAACGTTTAATCAGTACCCGTCCTGGATCAATTCATTGTCCGAACATATAATCAGTCTTATCCCATATCAATTCATGTGCTAAAAACTGCATACATATCTCATGATATCAAGGCTGAGCAATCGGGGCACAACGAGGAGCTGAGAGTTTCATTTGTACCGGCGCCATTTTGGGTGAGGTCAGGAAGGTCCAAGTATAGTCAAAATGTCTCCACCAACTCGTGGTTAGACCGGGACCTCTTTCGGCAGTCCAAAAGTTTTCGTTGAAGGGTAGCAGAGGGGACTGCCGACATGAACCATCAGTCAAAGTGGGGTGGGAGGCAACAATCTCTCCTACCTCGTCATACTGGTGTCCCACCGGAACTGATCAAGTTGGTAGTCTTGCAGGATTTTGGTCATTTCAAGACTGAGGCCGGCGCCGGCATGAGCGCGCCGACGTCCCGCGGCTCCATCGTGGTCGTTCCGTGGGTGATCAAGGCAGTCATTCCCCATCGGGGGTGTCTGCGGGGGTCGGGGGCCCCCGTGGCTCTTATAGAATCTTCAAAGTTGAGGAGAACGTTTCTGGATGCAGGACTCATTTTCTAGTTGAACTCAGAAGCGCTGTTGCACCGCAAAAGTGGATGAGACCCCCGCTGGGTGAGCGGAGCATCATTGCCTCGCAATAGTGGACGAGACCTTTTGTCGGCGGAGCGCCGCTGCATCGCAAGAGTGGAGGAACCCTCCCAGCGCACCCCACGCACCCCACGCCGACACCCAGCATTGATATCTGTGATGTCCGGACCAGGCGATAAAGGGGGGGGGTCGGAGACAGAGGCAAGACATCCCCCCGTGGCCTGCAGGGCGCCGCTTCAGGACCGAACGGGGAGCTCATACCAAGCCGGGGCCAGACCAGGAGATACGAGGGGAGGGGGGGGGGGTCGGTGGCATGTGCAAGACATCCCCCCCCCAGTGTTGTCGCAGCCATTATTGAAAAAAGAAGAAGATACCGTCGGCCTTGGCTCCTCTCCTGGTCCACCTTATGCGACGACCCTTTTGTTGGGTGAGTGGAGCGTTGGGGGTGCAGCTGAGGGGCCCCCACCTGTGGGGGTGGGACAGGGTCGTTCGCGCAGCCTCTCCCTCCCAGCGCACCCCACGCCGACATTTGGCGTTGATATCCGTGATGTCCGGACCAGGCGATAAGGGGGGGGGTCGGTGGCATGTGCAAGACATCCCCCCCCGTTGTCGCAGCCATTATTTTAGAAAGAAGAAGAATCCCGTCGGCCTCGGCTCCTCTCCTGGCCCACCTTAGGCGATGACCTCCCCAGCCGACGGCTGCCAGCAGGACCCGCCCTACACGTGCCGAAGGCCTCGTCTTCCGGATGGGCGTAGCCGTGAACCTGTTGCACTTCGGGAGTTTCCGGAATGGGGGTAGGTATCTGCTGATTTGTATCTATTTCATGTTACCGTTATTGGGCGTGGCGGGCGGTGGGACAGACATGCTTGGAGCAGTGGGGGGGTGGCGGGGCCTAGCTACCTCGTGGCTGCCGTAACGTCAAGCTTGGCTTCTTTCACTACTTTCATGTTTCTTATTTCTAGCGAAGTCAAAAACTCATCAGTGGCCTACTGATTTTGTTCGTTTTCTTTCCCTTCCTTTTCAAGTGTGTTTCATGCTAAAGTTTCTGTTTAACAGGATACAGTGATTACTTCATATTTTACATATGTCTTCTTTATTAGGGGTACTCTCTGGTTGAGCCAGATGATGTACCTCTAATAAATGGTCCGGGTGGAACTAGTTTCTCAATCAGTGGGGAGTAGATGGGCATGACAGATTACAACGAGGGACAAAGGTCCGCATTACCCACCCTTCACTACTTGCAAAGACTAGACAGAGTATTTCTATTCCACGTTATTTGCAAACAGAGAATACCTCAAGAGAACTATTCCTTGAACAATAAATGTCCAGCCAATCAATCAATTAGTGGGGAGAAAAACAGGCATGACGGATTACAACGGGGGAAAAAAGTCCGCATTACCTATCCTTCACTATCTGCAAAGGGAGATAGAATATTCCTATTCTTCTCTGTTTGTAGACAGGGAATATCTCAAAGAGCAATAATCGATAAAAAATTAGTAGGATTATAACACTTTAATAACTTATAAATATATACATCGCAACAAAAACAGTAAACAACTTAAAACATTTTTTATTAAAACAGAAGCAACAATGACAACTAACAGTAGTGATATCCTGGGCGGGTGATGGAACTGGGATTGTTAATGGAAAAAGATCTACAGAGAAAGGTATTGGTGAATTATACTTCTCCGGAAATTTAAAACTCACAAATGTTTTATTTGTGTAATTGTTTCAGGTCAAACGGATTGTGGGACAATGTTCAGAATGGAAGAGTCACCAAAAGGCAAAACGTACACTCATGTATGAAAATCTTACTATTAATGCTTGACTGAGGCCAAGGAGATCAGAGTGCATGAGTCTCATGCTCGATCGATTGAGCTAGCCGGATCGGGCAACAAAAAGTATAAAATAGTTATGTAAATAGTTATTTAATAAAATGTTTTACCCTGTTACTTTTTTGGTGTGTTGTATATATTTATAATATTTGCATAGGGTTTGTCGTTATTTTGGGTGGGGTGGGTGGCAGAGCCGAGCTGTCTTGCAGCCATCATGGTGTGGAGGTAAGTTCATCTCACTAGTTTCGTATTTCTCATGAGGGGTTGTTCTTAATGTTTCTATTTTAGCGAGGTGAAAAAGAGATCCCATTAGTGGCCTACTGATTTTGCTCGATTCCTTTTGTTTTTTTAAACGATTTTTCACTATCTGCAAAGACTAAACAGAGTATTGCAATTCTGTGCTTGTTTGTAAATAGAGGATGAACCAAAGAGAACCAATTCTAAAACAGTAAATGCTTGGATAACAATCAATCAAATAGAGAGGGCAGCAGGCACGACGGATTGCAACGGGGGTAAAGGCCTGCGTTAACTAACCTTCACGATCTGCAAAGAGAGAGTACTCCTAAGAGAAAAGAGGGGGGGAGGGGGGCAGCGTTCAAAGCACATCAGCGTGCATAAACACGAAAATGTTTTTACCTATCACGTACTTGACATTTGACAGCTTTTGTTATTTGCTATTAAAAAAACATTGAAATTCACTGAAAAAACCAAAGTTTATAGACCATATTTAGTTAGGAATTAGCATTTACAAAACCTTGAAAATTCACAGAAAAAACCATAGGTTATAGACCATATATAGTTAGGAATTAGCATTTACAAAACCTTAATTTACTCGCACAAAACCATTGAAATTCGCATATATAGTTAATTGCAATAACTATATATCGCGCACCCGCAATCCACTGCTGATGATGTCACATATTACATCATTCATGACATGGTCAGTGACATCACTGATGACTTCACTGATGACATCTCAAATGACATCACTGATGACATCTCAAATGACATCACTGATGACATCACTGATGACATCTCAAATGATATCACTGATAACATCACTGATGACATCTCATTTGACATTACTGATCACATCACTGATGACATCATTCATGTGATAATACGATGCACCTCTTCAGACTCTAATATAACCTTAGATACACTCAGTGTAAACAGACACTCACATACTGTCACTCATCCATGGAGTTACTCACACACCTAGTTAGTCATGCAAAGAATCAATCACACCTCCATTTGCTCAACTATACAGTTATACACACCTTACTTATTCAAACATATTCTAACACATATTTACTCTCTTATACAATCACTGATACAAGTTTTCAATGATCCATGCAGCCACTCACACATTCACTAGCTCTTATATACAGCAATTTATATATGTGAACTCTCACATGTACTGTGTTTTACATATGTACTTACTTTGACATGTAGCACTGAGATATCCATTCACTCACCAATACACTCATGCACACAGTCAACCACCCATACAGCTGTTTCCACATGCAGTTTTGAACTTATACATCTAGTGAATCAACTGCTCACACATCTATGCACAGAGTCACACACCTCCCAGACACCCACACACACACACTCACTCTCCCATACAAATACTTGGGCAACCAATCAATAACCCATATAGTTGTTCATATAGCTACTGATCAACACATGCAGCAGTTTACATTACATTCATCACACTAATGCCCTAATTACAATTTGATTGGAAACAGCTTCGGCCATTGGTCAGAGCTGTTCCAACCGCAGCATAATATACCGGTCGTTTTCTTTTCCAACCGACCCATTTCTATGGAGTTGGTTGGAAAGGAATGCCAACAGTCATTCTGACTGGCTTCCAATGGACTTGGAGAACTCGTCCGCATGTCGGAATGCGGCCAGCAATCCCAGGTGTGACTCTTTCCACCAGAGGGATTACAATGTTGGGTTTACACAGCCTTTCTGTGTCGGCCTATCTGACACAGAAAGGCTGTCGGAACACAACTTTGTGGGCCCCCAGCAGGGCCCCCTTTGGCGAGTAGCCTCGGGTTGGAAGCTGAGCGGGCAGCTATGGTGCCCCCCTGTTGATCCCTGCACCTTGTGGCACGCACCTTGAAGTGTATGCCACGGTGTGCAGGGATAAACTGCACCTCCTATTTTACAATGGGAGCATGCATTCTGGCCGGAATGCATGCTTCCATTGTAAAGTATAGGAGTGCGACCGAACAGTGTTCAGTCTCATCCTAGTTAGTCGGTCAGCCCCTTGACCGAGACAATGTAGGATGGAGGAAACTCAGCCCGACATCGTAATAAGGACCTTAGGGCTAGTTGTAGGTGGGCTAATACCAGTCAGTAGCGGCCGAAAATTGGTAAATTTGCTGTTACCGACCGATATTTAGCCCTTTGCGATGTAGGAGGCTGGATTTAAGTATTTGCGAATCGGTAAAATACTGATTCCTTAACTTAAGGAATCAGTAAATTACCGAATCCTTAAATCCGATGTAGGGAGCACTCAAGTGAGTGCATTTTTGTTTTAAGGATTCGTTATTTAGCACCAACTACAAATTGGTGGTAAATACCGAATACCTTTTAAAAAGCAATGTTGTGCTTTTTTACAAGTGCCATGTGGCAGACATACATGCCCTTAGGGAATGTATGTGCGCCACATGTGCACACATGCACCATTCAGGGGTGCAACAGGGTGTCAATGTGACACCCTGCCACCCTTGAATGTGGTCCCCCTATTACAAATTCGGTATTTACCGAATCGGTAATAGTGATTGGCTTCCCATTCATTCCTATGAGCCTCCAGGCCCATAGGAATGAATGGGAAGGTGATTCCTTATTACGGAATCGGTATTACTGATTCGGTAATAAGGAATCCTACCGAATTGATACAATTTACCAAATTATTTTCTACATCACAATTACCGATTCTTAAATACCGAATCGGTAAAATCCGGTATTTAAAAATCGGTAATTTGTGATTACCTAATTCTAGCCCTAAGTGTCCATCTCATGTCTATCTCTACCTCTCAGGTTTGTTCTGTAATACAGCCTGCACAGCTGCTTCCCATTCTATTCCTCTTTTATGTGAGTTGCACTAAATGTTTCTTTCTGTGCTCTACTTGTTTGTGAGAGAGGTTCACACTGCTGCTACCCCTTTTGTACCTGTTTTGATGGAGGGAAGCCTGTACATTTGCTTTGGTTACTGTACCTGTTTTGTAAAGGGCGCTTGTACTTCTACTTTCTGTAGTGTATCTCTAATATTTGAAGTTGGTTTTTATAGTTATTGTCCCTGCTGTGTCTAGAAAGCATTCACTTGTGCTGACACTCTGTGTGCATGATGTCACCATTACCACTACCCATGCAAAACCTCTTGTATGTTTCAATTAACTTGTACTACATTTGCCTGTGCTCTATATATTACTTAGAGGCGAAACCCCCAGCGGTGCTTTCTTCGCTATTCCATCCTGGAGGAGTTACCCCTATGGTCTCCCTACCAATTTGATCTCAGTAATTTCTACTGGCTTCTTTTCTGTTGAGAACCGTCATGTAAAGTATGGGCAGAAAAGCTCTTGAAATTTCCCCCGTTTCCCCACATTATGTGCACCAGGCACACGATGGACATCAGTTACTATAACTCCCTTTTTGTTCACAGAGAACTGGGAAGAGAAGCAAATAGTGAATCACATTTTTACAGTGAAAGCAGGTAGATGGAGTAGATTCATTGTGCTTTGATGATGGATGTGGTGTGGCTAAACCTTGCCAGGCTGCTCTCTAAACCAGGACTTTGCGTAGAGTGATGCACGTCAAAGCAGGACAGTCTCCAGCCTACAGCACCTACAACAGAAGCATAAAGAGTTGTTATCTTTCTGACCTAGCTGTCATCATCCACGCTAAAGTGCAATCATGAAAAGACAGAAGCTAGCCTCACCTAAAGCATCACTTTCACCTTGAAAAATAGAGTCTTCAGTCCCACCCTTCAACTTCATCACCTGCCAGATATCGGTGCCACATGAAGAATTAGCAGCTCCTCTGAGCAAAAGGCCGAGGGGAATTTCTAAAGACACTCTGGGGCATATATACAAGGGCATTGTGCCACCAGAGTGTCAGTTTTTCCGATGCTCCAGTAGTGAAATGCCCTGCTCTATATTTACAAGGTGGTGCTAAGCCACTTTGGGAGGCTTAACGCCCCCTCGTAAATATGGCCCTCCTCTCTGCAGTTTTCTGTGGCAAAGACACATGTAATGGGTGTTGCTGTGGGCATTGCCATGCACCCCCTATTGCCTTTTGACACTGACCCATATTTACAAGGATCTGTAATTCTGGGGGTGCGCCAAAAACTAACGCCTTTGAAATGGAGACGTTAGAGTGGTTCAACGAGGAGAAATACTTTTATTTGTCCTCGTTTTTTGCTCATTTTATGCGTGCTACGTTCTGCACAATGCTGCAAGGGAGCCTGCACTGACTCTAGGCAGCTTAGTTAGCATTGACGGAAAGGAAAACACACGGGTGGACCGTATTCTTGTAAATCGGGCACATCCCTGCGTTTTTTAAATGACGCAGCTTAGCACAATAAAATTGCTTGCAGCACACGCTGCTCCATTCTGTTGTAAATATGTACCCTGTGTCCAGTCTCCCTACTTCAGTGTCTAATTCTCCTCCCCCCAGCTTTAGGAATGCCAGCAATACACGTTTAACTGGTTGAGTGCGTTACCGTGTATGTAAACGCATCCTTGTGAAGGGGCACACCTTTGGGTTCGTCAAACACACGACAGACTCCGTGTGGTTTTGAAGTGAAACGTTTTTAATTTTTTTGATTAAAGTTTATCATCAATGTTCACATATTTTTGTTTGATCAACATTTTTTATCCATGTTTAACCGTGTAAATTCATTAGGATTGAGACTGCATTTTGTTACACAACACAAATGCTCCGAGGCATTTCGGGCTGGGTTAGCCCTTTTTTTAAGGAGCGCTGAAACATAATAGTACACGCTTTTAAAAAAGTAACACTGACATCAAAATCAAATATAAACGTACATACCAGTTATAACCACGTCTAGGTTCAAAAAGTAAACATGCTGCCCTTATCACCTATGGGTGTGTTGAAAAAAAACCTTATAGGCCATGGGGGGTGGGGTATTTAATTAAAAAAGTGGCGTTTTTTTAAAGGTGAAAATTCGTTGTGAGGAGCGAAACAGAGCTTACATCAATAGAGATTGGCTGCTGAGATGGAGACCTGTGGGAGAAAAATAAGGATGTGGGTGAGCGTTTCGAACCAGACGGTGAAACGGCGCTTTTACACCCGTCGGGGCCCCGACTTACTGCTGAAAGTTGTGGCGCTTGCGTAGCGCTTCTGGTGAAACTCCGTCATCCAGAGCGGTGACCGGGATTTAGTGCGGAGTTTCCACGTTTACTCATTAGGAAACCGAGCGCACCTCCAACTTGTGCAGTGGGCATCCATAATGGATCCAACAGGCCTCTATTTACTCTGGCTCATCTACAAATAAATCTTGTACCATGCTTTGCACATACAGAAACAAACACAGCATATACTTAGGATGTTAGTATTAGGATGTCACCGATGGAAAAAAGCCTGGTCACCACTATAAATTCACAAAACATGCTCTGCTGCCATCACCATTCTGTGTACTAATCCCATGACAGTGGAGGTAGTCCACCGTCAGTGCCATGAGGTCACTCTTGATATGCCCTTCCAGGTCACAGCACAGATCCAGCACCTCACTCATGTCAAGTAATAGGCCTAGGCCTCTGCACATGAACTATATTAGGGGAGGCTATGGCTAAAATCAAAAAACTGTGATACCAGATACAAGCATTCCGGCGCTCGGGCGTTCGGGCAAGGTAACACGACTGTGGATCATGCAGAGGACATTCAGTACCTGTGCACACCACATCATACAAAACAGGTGCAGCATAGGAAGTGGCAGTGAAAGTATCCATTATTAAACAGGTACACAGCATGCCTTGAAGGCTATTCAGACCTACCTTGCACAACCCAAGTGACTCTAGTGGCAGGGCACGGCAAACCTTTCTCACACCACAGGTATAAAATATAACACAAAAAAGGTACAACATGGGAAGCAACAGTGCATGCTTGTAGGAAATTGGGGTACTGGTTGAGTGAGGGTGAAACCTTTCCAAGCAGCAACTACAATTCTTGTTAGTGTGACAACACAAGTAAACCCCAAATTAACCTGTGCTCAACCGTCAGGTAGCTTGGCACAGAACAATCAGGCCTAACCTGAAGGCAACATGTAAATTATTTGTGCAACACTTGAAACAGTAATGAAGTGATTAGAAAAATAGAGGAATTTTGAATAAATAAAACAAGACAATGCAGTGAACATAGCGCCAAAATGTGCAAACTGTGGATATCTAATTGCGCCAGACCGGGACAAAGTCACTAGTTCAGACCAACCACGATGGAGTGCTGGCCTGGTACAGGGACCAACCAGTTAGGTCACTGATTAGTTGCACAGTCAGGGAGATGTGTTGAGTCTGAGGATCTGTGAGGCTGCAATGCAGAGTGTGGCGTTGTTGTTGAGGCTACCATTGGCAGGAGATGCGAGGACCTGCACAAGGATGCGTCATGCTTCAGCGGTTTAAATGAAGCTGCGGACTGCGAGGGAAAAACTGAGTCCTTGCAACAGGGAGATCCACACAGCAGAAGCGATGCAGCTGTTCTGTTCAGGGTTGCACCACAGAAGAGATGTGTTGGTTCTGCTGGGTCCACAGAGGTGGGCAGAGCACCTTTATGCCCACCTCCAAGGGTCCATTACTGGGGTTGCACTGATTGGCAAGTTTAGATACACAAAAGTCCAGGTGCTGGGTTTAAGGTTGTCGGAGCCTTCTGTCCCTGGTGCTCTAGTCAGGACACCATTCAACTAGTCCTTGGTATCACTCTGGGGTGCTCATTTCAACAGATGCAGGTCCAGTCCTTCTCACCCAGGCAAGATTCCAGCAGGCGGCAGGCACAACAGGGCATACGTTCTTCAGAGCAGCAGTCTAGCAGAGTGGCAGATCTTTCAACAGCACTGCAGTTCTTCTTCATGGCAGTGTATCCACCTGTCAAAGAAATGTACTGGAGAGCTGGTCTCTGAGGTCCCATATTTATACCCAGTTCTGCCTTTAAAGAAGGAAAGGCTTCTAGAGTTCTCTCTTGAAGTGCACAGGTGGACTGGTGTCCTTGCCCTGGTTCCAGACTTAGACAGGAGGTATGCAGCCCTTCATGTGGGGGCATGACACAGCCTATTGAAGTGGAGGTAGTGTCGCATCCTGCCCCATCCTGCCAACGATGGCCTACTCAGGCACACATAAGCTGCCCATTGAGCGGGGCTGTCTAGGAGAGATACAAAAAGCTCAACTATACCTAGTCATGTCACCCAGAGACAGACTGCAGGTACCAAATGGCTAAAGCAGGAAAATGTCCACTTTCTTACTTTTGGACTTTTGGCAGTGCGCATTGAGGGACACTTCCCATTGGGGAGGTGCAACTGTAGTCATTTTCTAAAAATGGCATTTTCAAAACTGTAATTTAAAATGTGACTTAACCATAGGAGGGGATTTTTTATTCCAATTCCAAATACACCAACCATGAACTAGTTACATGTTCCCATTTGGAAGTACAGCTTATTAAATTAAATTAAATTAAATTAAATTAAAATATGGAGAGGTAGGCCTTGCAGTAGTGAAAGCTGAATTTGAAAGTTTTTCACTACCAGGACATATAAAACTTTAAGAATATGTTGCATGTTTTGCAGACATGGCACCCTGTCCTCTGATCTGTCCGAGGCCTACCTTAGGGGTGACATATATGTATTGAAATAGAAGGTTTGGGTTCGGCAAAAGGTTTATTTTGCCAGCGCCAAATGGCATTTTAAAGCTTTGCTTACAGGCTGCAGTGGCAGGCCTGAGACATGCTTGAAATGGCTACTTTGGTGGAAGCACAGTGAGTGCTGCAGACCCACTAGTAATGTTTAATTCACGGGCCCTGGTCACATGTAGTAACAATTTACTAGGGACTTTTAAGTAAATTAAATATGCCAATTGTGTATAAGTCAATCTTACCATGTTTTAAGGGCTGATCACATACATTCTGTGCAGTGGCCTAAGGCCAGCAAAAATGAGATCATCAATAAATAAAAGAGAAAGGCAACATGTTTGGGGGGATACCACCCTGAGGCTGACAGGTCTAACATGTGGTGGCAACAGTTAGATGGAAATGAAGGGGATAATGTGGAGGAGCAGGACATCAGCCCTGAAACATACCATCAGTGTAGGAGGATGACCTATCATCTGAGTGAGAACTCCCTGCCAGAGCAGGAAGCAGTGTGTCCTTGAATATCCTTTTCCTCTAAGGAGCTAGCAGTCGGGAAGGCAGGAAGGGAGTCCATGCTACATATGGCCAAACTCAAGATGGAGTAAAAGAATATGTCTCAGGTAAAAGATAGTTGACTCATGTGCGGGTCATCAGAGACCTGGAATTTAAGACATAACAATCAGACTCTACAAGCCATGGTGGCAGTTTATACTCAGTGTTTGAAGGGGACAAGAAGTTCTAAACACCCAAAGACCTGGTACCCAGTTATGTGGTGGGAGATGACATTGGGAAATAGTTTTGTGTGAATGTGGTAAGCCTAAAGGTGCGCAAGATCCTAGAGGAGCACTGGGGGATGTCCTTTGAAGCATATGCCTCCAGTTTGGATGGATATATTCTGACCCTAGAGGTAGAGGACCAAACCCAGTACAGTTCCATGAAAGTCATTCTTCTAGCCAAATTTTGTCTGACCCTTAAGAAGTGCCACCAGATATTAAGGGATTGCCACTAGCTCCCAAATCAGTATTGGGTGGATTTCTTGAACTAATCCAACAAGCACTGAATGGCTGGTTTAGGGGCAGTAAGGTTACTGATTACAATGGGCTGTAAAAATTGGTTCTAGGTGAGCACATGCTCAATTTTTGTTTAACAGAGCTGTGCCAGCACTTAGTGGACAGCATGCTGACTGACACCAGAAAGCTTGCTGAGGAGGCGGTCATCTGGGTCATCACTAGTGTCCAAAAAGTCACCTGAGATAGACTCCTAAAAGGATGGGGTGGGGTCCCACCAGAAGATGCAGGATCGAGAAAAATATAAAAGTAAGGAGTTCTCCAAAGGCCTCTGAAATAATTTGCAAGGAAACAGAAGTAACCAGTCCAAACCTGAGCCCAAGGAGAAGGCGTTCTTTGACAAACAGACAGGCAGGTTTGTCTCCCAGTGTACTCAGTGCTACAAATATTCACACTCCAAGGGAGACACCAAATGTCCCAAGAGGGCACCACCACAGGTGGGTAGAAACTTGGGTTGGAGCGTGTAGCGCTTGGGGAGGACATGTTCCCAGTTAGTTTAGGGAGCAAAACAGAGGTTACCCAAGAGTCCCTGGGGGATAACAAGATGATGGCAAAACCCCGAATGCCTGCAAATTCTCCTGAATTAAGCAGTGTGTCACCACCAATGGGCAATGTTTGGAGCCTCAGAAGGACACAGGAGCCAGATTGATTCCTGTAAGGTGTCAGCTGGTATCCCCAAAGCAGGTCCTCCCTAACACATTCCACCAAGTCATAGTCGCAGACAACCGCAAGAGTCACCTATTGGTGGCTCTGGTTCTCTTTGAGTAGAGGGGTGGGACTCAGGTTCCCTAAAGCTATATGTGAGCCCTGCCATGCCTTTAGATTGTCTGTTACACACTGACCTGAAGCACTCTATCTGGGGGGGAGATAGAGCAAAGGTCACACTTGGAGATGTTGAGATTGCCTGAATGGGTCTGTACAACAGGGTCCTTGGCTGCCCAAGAAAGGAGTAAAAGGTTCATGGAGCCTATTGCACTGGCCCAGGCACCTGCCAAGAAATGTACAGGTGAGGGGTTCTGGAAACCGGCCCCAAAAGTTTCTGCAGACCAGGTTGACGGGCAACTGAGGATAATGGCCCTGAGCCTACCAGGGAAGACATTGCAGCACTGAGTAACCTGCTTGAACTTGTTGTATGACAAGTTGATGGTCAGCCCGCCAAGGCGGAATTCTGCAAAGCTCAGAAAGAGTTCCCCACTCTAGAGGGCTTGAAACAGCAACCTGAAGCCCAGACAGTAGGGGATACCTCTGAAGATCACCTTATCAATTGGGAGAATTACCTCCTTTAACATGAGCCTAAGTTTCCTAAACCTGGGTTAACGCATATGGCGGTTCCCCCAATGTTACAGGACCTTCCTACTGGAATCTGCTCACAATATCCCCCTGGCAGGACATCTGGGGCATAACAAGACATTTGTCAGGCTTGTTGGCCACTTTCATTGGCCCAGGATGAAGACATCCTCAGATTCATTCTGTAGGACCTGCCCCAACTGCGAGGCCAGTGGAAAATCAGGGAAAAGTTTAAGGCTCCCCATGAACCCACTTTCTGTGATTGACACTCCCTGTGAGGGGATGGGCATCAACATTTTTGGTCCCTTTGAGACTAAGACAGTTTCTAGCAACAGGTTTATCCTGGTCTTGGTGGACCATGTGACCCTCTAGGTAAGGCCATCTCTCTGAGATCGGTGACTGCACCTGCGGTGGCCAGGGCCCGGATGGGAATATACATCTGTATTTAAGGCATTAACTTCATGTCTGCGTACATAAAGGCCATCTGGGATAAGTGTGAAGTGACTTACAAGTTCTCCTCACACGTTCACCCACAAATGGGCTTGCAGAGAGATTAAAAAAAACTATCAAAGGCATGATAATGGGCCTACTTGAGCCCATGTAGGGTGCTCTATATAAACCAATTCAAACCTACCTGGAGAGGTCTGAAGTTAACAAGCTCCTGGTGACAGATGAGAGAGCGGAGAGTAAACATTTCCATGACCTCCTGTCTGCTCAAAAGTACTTTGGGTCAGTATAGTGAGTCAACTTCTCCGATACTCGGAACCTAGAACAACAGAGGGACTTTCGCTGGAACAGTCTTCTTATCTACTCTCCCTCACCCTGGGATCACTCATTTGAGTACCTATGACATAGACACACTATATAGTCTGTCTTTTGAAAAATAAAATTTACAGGTTCTCAGACAAGGTGAGGGACAGTATCAAGGAGGTCTCCAAGATGGTGCTGTTAAAGGTGATTGAGCCTTCCAACAGTGTTGAATGAGAGAGCAAATGAGAAGTCTGCCTTCTCAACCCCAGAATGCCACTTCAAATTTAGGGTGATGCCCTTTGGCTTGATGAATGCCTCTGCTACATTTCAATGGTTGATTAACAGGTTCCTAGCTGGGAAGGAGACATTCTGTACTGACTATCTGAATGACATAGCTGTCTTCATCTCCCGCTAGGAGGAGCACATACTTGTACCACCTCCAGGAGGTACGTCATCCCCTGCAGCAAGCAGGCCTGAATATCAAGGCCAGTATGTGCCAGGTAGGACAGAGGTCAATGGTGTATCTGGCCCACATTGTGGGCGGGGGCAAGGTGCAAGCGCTCCAGGCCAAGATTGAGACCATGTCAGCCCCCTTAAACAAAGACTGCTCTGAAGGCCTTCCTGGGCCTCACAGGGTTCTATAGGAGGTTTGTTAAGGGAAATGGCACCATTGGTGCCCCTTAATAGAGCTGGCATCTGAGAAACAGCCAAGAAAGTTGATCTGAACAGAAGCATGTCAGAAAGCCTTTGACGCACTGGTACTCAAGGCTCCTAACTTTTTAAAGGAGTTCATTGTGCAGACAGACTCTACAGAGCATAGCATAGGGGCTGACTTAGCACAGTTAAATGAGGAGGACCGAGACCATCCAGTAGCCTTCATTAGCAGGAGGTTATTTCCCCAGGAACAGAGGTAAAGTGCAATTGAAAAGGATGTCTTTGCAATGGTCTGGGCACTGAAGAAGCTGAGACTGTACCTGTTTGTGATTCACAAACCTCTTAGGTGGCTCATGCAAATGAAGGGTGAAAATCCTAAATTGTTGAGGTGATTCATCTTTCTATAGGGATGAACTTTGCGGTAGACCACCATTCAGGGTCAGACCATACCAATACTGATGGTCTAGCTAGGTTCTCCTGCCTTAGTGATGAGAACTCCAAAGGAGATAGGTAGTTCTCCCCATTTTCATCAGGGGCTACATTTGTTACATACATCAGCTTTAGGGTGGTCTTCCCCCCAAACGTTCTGCCTTCCTCCTTCATTTTTCGCTGATCCAGTTTTTGCTAGCTTTAGAACCTTTCACAATTTACCATTGCTAACGTGCATGTGCTCACTCCTTGAAACATGGTAACATTGGCTTTCACCAATAGGTATATTTAATTTACTTATAAGTCCCTAGTAAAGTGGGTTTACATGTGCCCATGGATTATAAATTAAGCACTTCTAGGGGGCCTGCAGCACTTCTTGTGCCACCCACTTAAGTAGCCCTTTCAAACATGTCTCAAGCCTGCCATTGCAGCCTGTATGTGTAGTTTTAATCCACCATTTTGACCAAGCAAAATAAACTTTTCGCTATGTCCAAAACTTATTTTGAAATAAATGTAACTCACACCTAGGGTAGGCCATGGACAATCCAGAGGGCAGGGTGTAGTGTATGTAAAACATAGAACATATACTTATATGTTTTCTATGTTAGGAGTAGGAAGCTGGATTTTTAAGGAGTGTATAAAGATGAGGTATTCTATGTAGAAAGTCAAGACAGCCCTTATTCGCTTACAGGACCTAAATTAATAATCTCAAAGGCTTTCTTTTGTGGTAGTGTAGGTGAGCAGTTTAGGATTATAAGTGGGTACTGTTAAGCAACTGTTTTACACACAGAATCAATAAATGAGACACACACTCCAAAAGAACCTCAATAACAATTTAGAAACAAAACTGGTATTTTTTTGTTTTTTTTAACACCAATAACTTGGTTATTGGGTAAGTGCTTTTTGGGATATCAATTTTTATAGGTAAGAAAAATTTCCACACAAATGTTTTAATCACAGTAAAGCTTTCCTTGAGAGAACGAAATATGTACTGCACACAGGTACTTTCAATTATATTTTGGGGGTCCCTTTCAGGACTTAATGTACTAGGGTCAAAAGAGCCATGAGCAGTTCAGGTTTATCTTCCTTGGAGCGTCCAGGTGCATAGGTGCTGGATGGGTTGGTAGCCTTGTGTGCCACACTGGAGGCAAATAGGGGGCCACCTAGAAACATGCCGCTGACTGGAACTTGGGGACATGTGAAGGAGCTCCCAATAGGGGAGTCAGTTCATGAGGTTCTTAGGAGAAGGGGAACACAAACGGTTGTCATGGGCCGGGGAGCTTGGTTGGTAATGGTTTCAGTCAGCGGGGTCAGTGCGTCAAAGGGACTTGTGGTTCTCAGTCAGACCTGCATAAAGGGACAAAAGTGGACACCTGGGCCACTTTAGGTGCTGTTCTCTGCGATGCTGACATCCCTCTTCGGTTGGTTGGTCTTTGTGTTGTTGGAGTCTGGTTTGGACTTCAAACTCGCTTTGTTTGCGGCAAATGCTCCAGTACCCCAGGAATTGGTGCTGTGCAGCTCCTACAGGTCTTGGCGTCACCAAACTTGTTGGCGAGATATGGATCAGACGTCTTACAGCACGGGGATCTCTTCCTGGTCAGCAGACTAGTGTACCGGACGTTGGCGGTCGATGCCTGCAGGGTGCAGGGAGGTGGCTCCTCTACTGCAAGGGAGGTGTTAACTGGTTGTTAAAGTGCTGGACCACCACCCTTCCAGCCTTGGAGCAGATGCACAGCTTCTGAATGAGTCAGGTATTTGCAATTATCAAGGTTCCAGCAGTTAGGCAGAATTTTGCACCACGTTCTTTGGCAATCCTTAGTTATTGCTGTTAAGGCAAATATATTGTCTTCTTCAGTTCCTAGGAAGTTAAATCTAAGTTCCTGGTGTCAGGGGGCCACCTATATACTCAATTTAGGGACATTAAGGTGAGTGTACGATAGTTTCCAATGGGCTACCTACCCCTGGGGTGACTACACCCCCATATGACCACGTCATTTGGAGGTTGGGCATAACCTTGTCCCAGTGTTCCGAGTTGGCCCAAAAACAAGATGGTGGAACCCTTCTTGTGTGTTACTCGTGTGCACGATGATAATATTGAAATATTATTGGAACCCTTCTTTGACCATATACTACAGGCTGCCCACCTTAGAGGTGTGCTCAGCTTGTAAAGGTGCCACGCCTCCTGACAAGTAAATTTTCCCATCTGCGGTGGTGCCAAATGGGCCACAGGGCAGGTAGCGGCCCCTCCCAGGTCTGAGGGAAGCCGGGTTGCATATCAAAGGTGGCAAAGGCTTTGAAGCCTCTGGTCTTGGTATGCTAATTCACTGCCCATCCTGCTGGAGGTGGCGTAAACACATTCCTCAAGAGCAGTCATTGTTCTTGTCCTCTGAAAGCATAAGTACTCACCTTCGAGGGTCAGAAATTTGTCTGTGGTGCCGGGCCGGTCAATACCAGTCAGCCAGCACAGTAGAGGACTGGTAGGTTTTCAAGTAGCACCTCTAAGGTTCCCTCTGGGTGCATGTCATAATAAATCCAACAATGGCATCAGTGTGGATTCATTAAGATGAGGTGTTTATTCCAAACACCATTATTTTCAGTGAAGCCATTATGTAGCTGGGGAACTCGTGATGACCAGTGGCCGGTACATACCTTAAGATAGCAAGGGCCTGTGGCAGGGCCCTTGACTGCTTTAACGCTACCTTGCAGTGACACCGCAGCGCGGGGACACACTGGCCGAGTGTAACCTTGCACTTTATAAATGTGCTTAATATTATTATTCACTTGCAATATCTAGCAATGGAACTAGACATCATAATGGCATATCTGCTCATGCAGAAATGTCCTCATATTTACTATGATGCACCCTGCTTTAGGGCTCGCAAGACCTGCTGTGGGTGTGACTCACATATAGTACCTGCAGTGCACTTTGGCAGTGCACGCATGCAGTGTGCAATGCTGTATTTTCAAAAGGGCTTGCACGCTTACATGCATCCTGCAATGGCAGTTTTTATGTAATTTTTCTAGGGGGGGTGTCCCTATGAATGGAATAAGACATGCCGAAGCCCTTAGGTACCTTCTTTAATACCCATGCCTGGGTACCTCAGGTACCATTTACCAGGGATTTACAACGGGGGTAAAGTCCTTGCCAATTGGGTTACCATTGGACATTTCAGTTTTAGGGGAAAACAAACTGGCCTCTGGTTAGCAGGCTTCAGTGCACTGTCAGAGTAAAACAAAAATGCATGTTTTAGTTTAAATGGGGTCAAAAAGTAGGGGAGCATCTACAAAGGAGTCCAGCTTCCAACATTAGGGTGGTGAAAAACTCTTAAATTTATTTTGCATTGCTGCACGGCCAACTGCTCCCACAGGATACCATTGGGGTTACCTTATTATATTTAATAAGCTGTACTTCCAAATGGGAAGAGGTAACAATGTCATATTTGGTGTCTTTGGAATTGTAAAGAAAAATACTGTCTTATGGTAAAGTCGGATTTTAGATTACAATTTTGGACATGCCACATTTTGAAAGTTGGCATTTTTCTGCTGTAGCCACTTGGTGGCTGCATCCAGCCTCTGGGTCACATGTGTGGGTGTAGTGGCGGTTGGACTTTGTGTATTCCTTCTAGACAGCCACACACAATAGGGAGCGTAAGTGTGCCTGGATGGGCCATCACTAAGAGCATGGAAGGGAGGAGCTGGGCACAGCCCGCTTTCACTTAAATAGACTGTGTCCTTCCTCCACACAAAGGGCTGATACCCCCGTAGTTAGTCTGGAGACAGGGCAAAGAAAGCCAGGTCACCTGTGTACTTCAAATGGAAACCTCATGAAGCTTCTCCCACTTCAATCAGGATTTATAAAGTGCAGCAAATCACCCATGAGTGACTCAATGCGCTCTTGAGGAGAAATAAGGAGAAGCAGTGAAAATGAGGAAAAACCTGGAGATAGCACTCAGAAAAATAGAGGAATGGAAGAATAAAATAGTAAAAAAAAATAGGCAAAAGCAGGAGAAAGCACCCAGAACAAGCATTTGCAATGCAATAGGACTCACATTTATGTGAGTTTAAGCTATTGGCTTTGTAAATTACAATGCGTTTTATTTCTGTTTTAAAAACATAAATAAAAGGCATTGTAATTAACAATGCCAATAGCTTAAAATTGTGTACATGCAAGACCTATTGCACTGCAAATGGTAGGCATCACAGACAATAGGAGGGAGTGAAGGCCGGGGGTGTTTAAGAAGGCAGGGACAATGGGAGGGAGGGCAAAGAGGGGTATTTACGAAGGCACAGCAACGGCAGGAAGGGCGGAGGGTTTAAGGAAGCACGGACAACACGGGGTAAAGAAGGCACGGAGGGTGGTGGATGGTGGTACAGAAGGCACAGACTGTGGGAGGGAGGGCGAAGTTATAAAGAAGGCACCAAAGACGAAATGTAAGCAAGGCATGTCAAGTCTGCAGAAAGAGAAACTCAATAAAGAAAATAATGCTTAAAGATTAAATAACAGGTACCGTGTAACAATTGAAGTAAAAGGGCCAGTTGCCATGGGAGGAGATAAATGAAGAGGAGGCAGTACTAAGGAGGGACTAACAAGCCAATTTACGAATCAGAAGCCAGTATTTAGGAAGGACAATAACACAAGTCAATGGCAAATATGGGCGGAGAGTGGTGGGGTTCTATTACTCACTCCTCTACAACAAGTCTCCCAGAGCAGCACATGCATGGTTACTCTAGGCTCGACCAAGTGGGGGTGGGAGGGAGCAGTAAAAAACAAGGCAAATACAGGGGAAAGTACTCATAAAAATGAAGGGAGACACCATTTCTGTGAGTGAGTGAGATTCACTACTGGGTTGCACAGCACCCACCGAAGGCATGAATATTGTGTGTCTGAAAAAGAGAAATATATGACAGTGGTAGTTACCACAACACTTTCCACGTGATTGTGATGTGAATACAATGTGTGATAAATAATGAGATATGTTGTTTATCCCATGTGTTTTTCCGTTTCAGAGACTTGACAAGTATACCATTGATATTAATTTGACTGCCTGAATAAGGCATATTGATAAAGTACTAGTGACCAGTGGGCATATGTACTAGAAAATCATCATTCCACTGATTAGAGTGACATAGGGATCATTTTTGGTCCTGAGGAAGTAAGCCAGGGGGATGGCTTCTAAAACATGTTGACCTTGTAGAAAGTGACTCCTTACAGTACACCATATACAGCTCCCCATTTTTACTATTTCCAGCTAGGGAAGGCAATAAAGTTATTTTTTCCACTAGCTAGGATTTTTTTTTATCATTCCACATATTTTTCACAACTCTACCTCCTCGTCCACTACACATAATCCCCATCCGGAATAAAAGTGCTCCTGCGTCTACGTAGGTCGTAGCACGCCCGCCCCGTAGAAGGGACGGGAAGACCCCAATGATGAAGCATGACACTGAATCAGGTTTCAGTGTGTGAGGAGTATTTTACAATTTCAATAGGACTGCCCTTCTAACATCAATGAGAAGGTAATTGATTTTTCCACACCATCCTTTTGATTAGAACCATTAAGGTATCAAAGTATCAAGTAAAATAACGGTAGAATCATTATGCCATTTTAGTCTTGTTTCCTTTATTAATAAGTACTCTATTCTTTCTAATCTACTGTTGGATCCTTTTTGTGTGGTGACATCACTTTATTTTGTGTAGTGGTGGTCAAATGCTTAATTATTGCCTCCAGGTTAATCCTGACTGCACTGGGCCAAACTGCCAGAGGGCTGAGCATAGGTTTATTTGGGGTTTGTTTGTGACTTCACCATGACAAGAATTGTGGTTGCTGCTTCAAAAGGATTTCACCCTTCCCCCCTCAACCAGTAACCCAATTTCTTTCAATGACTCAGTCACAAAACAGGTACAACTCAGCTTTGTAAGCCTCATCAAAAGTGTCAGCCTTCCTCAAGCAAACAAGTGCAGTGGTGGCAGCACTAAATAAGTACATCACTGTCAGCTGAAAAAACTCAAACATAGGGAAGGGATTATGGGAGCAGCTGCCAAGTGGGCTCTGCCACATGTAACTCCTTCAGTCAGTGTATTGTAGGCACACACTATGCAAGCTCTCACTTTTGTAATATCAGAAACAAGTGAATGAGTCCCAGAACACAAAGTAATGTTGGCCACAATCTGAGGATTCAGTAAACATGACACATATGACCTTGGACCAATGTTTAGCATTGTACATTCGCTCGTAGCAGACTCTCATCCTTGAAATGTGATAACTAAGCTTCAACTTCAAACATAGGGGTCGATTAGGATCGCAGATGTAAACGTGTTCCGTCCGCCAAGGAAGCTGGCAAGATACTCCGGACCGCTCCGCGGACAATCCGCCATAGCGATTAGGATAATATTTGAACGAAACTCCGATCGCGGTGGACGGAGCACACCAAACTCCATCCACGGCGGTCGGAGTACACCTGAGACCGCTGCAAGCGGACGCAACCGAAGAAACTCCGGCCTCCGCGTACGCATATGACCGCGTGAACAGCCACATCTCCCGCTATACCTGTGGAGGCTCCGTGTCCGCGATTAGGATAACGCCGCCAGTACCCCGGTACGCACCGCAATCCACGTCCGCTACGGTAACAATGCAACAAGAAACCATGCATCACAGCGGAAGGCCAACACGAACAACATCCCTACCGTCAAACCAATGACAATAAGTGCGACAGAAGTAAATAGCAAACACAGGAAACAGAACTACCACCCACCTGAAACTTCAAAACCAATCACAACACACAATGACCCACCCCCAAGTACCAAATAATGCACACTAGTCAACACACCCACCTAGCACCTGACTGCCAATAACCGTTAAGACAGGACAAAGACACAGACCATAAAAGTACTCCCACCCACTACCAAAATCCTTTGCATCACAGCATAGCTGCTAGCAAGAGGCCCAAGCACACCTATAGAAGACACACAACCACCACCCAAACACACCCACAACACAAACACCCACCACACCATTCCTACACACCACACACCTGCACCTCCCAACTCACTCAAACCCACACCCTGAGCACCACACACCATGGCACCCAAAAAAGAACCCTAATTACACGGACACAGAGTTAAAGGTATGGGTGGATGAAATCATCCGTGTTGATCCCCACTTATTCGGGCCCTAGTCCAGCAGACCACAGTGGCTAGAAAAAAATAACATGTGGGACAGGATAGTTACTAGGGTGAATGCGTCAGGGACCGTGCCGAGGACAAAGCTGGAGATACAGAGGCGGTGGCATGACCTTAAAACCAGGGTGAAAGGAATCCGTGACAAAAACCATCTCCGGGCACATCACACTGGCGGCGAACACCACCGGAGCCCTTACCCTACACCGATTGGGAGGAAAAGGTGCTGGGCATACTGCACCCAGAGACCCTTGAAGGAATTGAGGAAGGAGAAGAGGCTGGTAAGTACAAACCAAGCACCACGAGCACAACAACATGGTGTGCCTCACACAACTCAGAAAACACATCTCCCAGGCCCCAACCCCTGCATGCAGTCCACATACTCACCAACGTGTAAACCACTCCAACAGGCCCCCATGTCCACAGGGAGGGCGGTGGTGGTGGGTGGGGTGTGTGAGAGGATAGCACAACAACTCCCAACAGGCCCCCATGTCCACAGGCAGGGCGGTTGTGGTGGGTGGGGTGTGTGAGAGGATGGCACCACAACTCCCAAAAGGCCCCCATGTCCACAGGGAGGGCGGTGGTGGTGGGTGGGGTGTGTGAGAGGATGGCACTACAACTCCCTACAGGCCCCCATGTCCACAGGGAGGGCGGTGGTGGTGGGTGGGGTGTGTGAGAGGTCACTAGTACAACTCCCAACAGGCCCCCATGTCCACAGGGAGGGCGGTGGTGGTGGGTGGGGTGTGTGAGAGGTCACTAGTACAACTCCCAACAGGCCCCCATGTCCACAGGGAGGGCGGTAGTGGTGGGTGGGGTGTGTGAGAGGATGGCACTACAACTCCCAACAGGCCCCCATGTCCACAGGGAGGGCGGTGGTGGTGAGTGGGGTATGTGAAAGGTCACTAGTACAACTCCCAACAGGCCCCCATGTCCACAGGAAGGGCGGTGGTGGTGGGTGGAGTGTGTGAGAGGTCATTAGTACAACTCCCAACATGCCCCCATGTCCGCAGGGAGGGCGGTGGTGGTGGGTGGGGTGTGTGCGACTGAACACTGAAATGTCATCAATTTGAAATGAACACGTAATGTCCACAATACTGATCTGCACAATCTTTTCCCCCAGGTGATCGTAATCTCACTGGTGGAACCACCATCCGGCCTCAAGACTCGCCTCACACAGGACTCTCTGGGGACGATGCCACAGCCAGATCCGGTGCGGAGGACGGTGCGGGCCCAAGTGTGCTGCCAGTGCCATCTGGCTCCCAGGAAATTCCAACCCCGACTACTGCCGCCTCTGTAACTCCTGCTACACCGGCCACAGTGACATGCACATCCACCACCACCACCACCTCCACCACCACCAGTACCACCACTCCTGCTTCTGCCATCCTGCATACCCCACCGCACGGCGCAGGGCCTACGACATCCCAGCCACGCAGGGAGAGTGGGCATCAAACGAGAGAGCTGAGGCCACATCAGCCAGGCAGGAGTTCTACACAAAGTCGTGCAGAGGAAGGACACCCACCCCATCCTGTGGCACAGTCACTGGAAGCCCTAGCCAGGGTCCAGGCTAACTACGAGCGTGGCCAGGCACAGGCAGATTGTGCCCACCAGGACTCAGTGGACAACACCAACATGTTGCGGGCCATTGACAGCCGCCTTGGGCAAATAGTTGACATCATGGCCCAGCAGACAACAATGTGGAGGGAATGGATAGCCCGCAACACCCCCACCCCCACCCCTCCTCAACCAACGCCACAGGCAGCAACACCACCGCCACCGCTACCACTACCTGCGCCCCTGGCCACGGATGTGGCACCTGAGCAACCTGCCCCCCATGCTGACTTCGTCCCGCCTCCAAGACGGAGGGGCCGTCCAAGGCTGGAAGTGAGGAAGAGCACCCCAAGAGGGGCCGTCAATGACTGAGACACTGCTTGAGCCAGCCATTCACCCAGCAAACTATCCAGTCCCATATAGCCAATCATTGGCACAGGTCTTCTGGACTTGCCAGACACCACCCAATTTGGTGTCAGCACGGACATTTCATCTGCCATTACCTTCAACTCACACTCCCCCACCCCACACTTATTTGTAACTATGCACCAGCACCAATGCACAACCTGTAAATAAATACCACTTACTCACTCAATGATTTGTTGCCTCCATGTTTATTCACATGATTGTATCAGAAACAGACGTTACCAGGTGCAGGGATCCAAGTCGTACATATTCATGCCGCAGCGGGAGTGACCTAGGGAAAAACAGAGACAGCAAAGGCACGTCAGGAAACAGAATCACACCCATCACAACACACTGCAGTGCAACATTCCACAAACCACACTCATCACAAAATCATTGGATGAGAGAACACACATCATGGAGACTTGGATGTCCAAATAAATAAACACTCACACATGCAAACATCACATAGCATAACACACAGATGATGCACACCACAACCACACAACACCAGCAAGCATACATAAGGCATTATCAACCAGCACAAGAGGTGGTCACTCACATTCAAGAAAAGTAGCGATCAATGAGCTGGCGCCTTTGGTCCACACCTTCCTCCTCACCACTATCCTCATCAGTCGACATGGGTGGGTTGGGAGGGCGAGGAACTTGTTGTTCTTCAGGGTCCAAGAGCAGTTCTATGTTATTGCGCACAGCCAGGTTGTGGAGCATGCAGCAGGCAATCACGATCCTGCATACTTTGCCTGGTGAGTAAGGCAGGGCCCCTCCGGTCTTATCCAGGCACCGAAACCTAGACTTCAGCAGTCCAAAAGTACGTTCAACCACTCTACGTGTCCTTCCATGGGCATCATTGTATCGCATTTCACCCGCTGTAGTTGGGAACGTATGGGACCCAGCAGCCAAGGCCTGTTTGGGTAAGCCGAGTCGCCTATGTTGGGGGAAGAGAGAGACAGAAATATCACTACCAGAATTGGTGGGCACCCCATGCCACAGATATCACTCCTGTCCCCACAGCATACTCGCCAACAAGCCACGCATGTGCTGGATGCAGATTTGCAATCAGTTGGGGGACAATGCTGCTCCGCATGATGTGGGAGTCATGTGCAGAGCCTGGAAATCTTGCACACACATGGGATATGATGTTGTCGGCCTGGCACACCACCTGCACGTTGAGGCAATGGAAGTGCTTCTGATTCCTATACACCTGCTCACGTGCTCGTGGTGGAATGAGAGCGATATGTGTGCCATCAATGGAACCCACTACCTGTGGTATCTGACCCAGTGCATAGAAGTCTGCCTTGACCGCTGCCAACTCTGCCGGCTGTGGGAAATGGATGTAGTCATCCTTGTACAGCATCATGGCTTTCAGAACATCCCGAAGTACCATGCTGAACATGGACTGTGACATCCCCCCGGCATGTCCAACTGTGTACTGAAAGGTGCCAGTTGCAAAGAAGTGTAGTGCCGCCATCACCTTTGCTGTGAGTGTAATGGAATCTGGATAGGTTCTTCGTGGCTGCAGGTGAGGAGACAACTGTTCTACAAGCTCCATCAATCTACGTCGATCAAGCCGGAATTTCCTGATCACCTCCTCGTCAACCATATCCTCCAGCACAGTGTATGGGTGATGGACATTTGGAGCCCTCCTGTGTGAGAGTAGATGGAATGGAAGTCAATTCACAAACAACGCATGGCTGTGCAACTCAGTCACATGTCAACAAACTCTACCAACAAGTAATATGTTGTGGACAATTGTCATATGTGTGACATCTCTGATTGTCACTACAACATGGAGTGCCGTAGCAACAATGTGCAGCCACTAGCAACATGATGTGTCTCAACATGTGCAATGCAACTTAATCTCAGGTCAACATGACTGCCAACAAGACATGTGTCATGGCCCAAATGTGTAGAAGCCACATCACAGACACACATGCAAGTGCATGCACACAAACAATAAAGATACACACACACCATCTCATCATGCACCAATGGCAACACCAATAATGGTGGGCATACGGACATTACATGCATGGTGACACAACAGGCAACACACATATACTGAATACATGTGTACCCCCACCATAGTTTTTACCTCACATAAATCACACACTGACTACAGATTCAGAATGTGGCGATATAGCCGGGATGTACTGTGTAGATGTGAAGAACTAGAAACGTGTGTAGGGAAATACCAGAGGTCGACATGCACATGTGTTGCACATTGTGTGTACACCGATGGGCATAGTATGGACACACATGGAATAGAGCATGACATATGAAGTCACGCAATCACGCACACAACCGTCAGAACGCAACTGCAGACAATACACCACGGTGCATCGTCTGCAAATATACAATCATTGGCGCCGCCATGGTGGTGCACTG
Organism: Lissotriton vulgaris; assembly: GCF_964263255.1. Classification (NCBI taxonomy): domain Eukaryota; kingdom Metazoa; phylum Chordata; class Amphibia; order Caudata; family Salamandridae; genus Lissotriton; species Lissotriton vulgaris. The sequence continues at coordinate 1,313,890,276 of NC_141695.1, forward strand.
CTTCCGCTGTTTACGAATGGGCATATGCGGGCCGCGTTCCCTCTTCCCATTGTCTGCATGTGCATGGACCGTCACGGTCACACATCGGCAACCGCATGTGCAAGCCTCCGGGAAGGATGCCTCTATTGCAACAATGTACAATCACTGGTGCCACCATGGCGGGGCACATATTCGGCAGGGGAGGTGCATTCCAACACATCCTTTAGCTGATGTCAATGGACATGGCAGTTCATGACCCCCCTTACAGTCACATTGCATCATCCACCGTACACCGGCCGGCCCAGCCAGGCCCAGGACCGGCGTGCCGGCCATGTCAACCACCGCCGTGCCAGGCCCCGTCCACTACCGCAGTGCCAGGCCCGGCCCAGGACGGGCGTGCCGGCCATGTCAACCCCCGCCGTTTCAGGCCCGGTCCACTACCGCAGTGTCAGGCCCGGCCCAGGACCGGCGTACCGGCCATGTCAACCACCGCCGTTTCAGGCCCCGTCCACTACCGCAGTGCCAGGCCCGGCCCAGGACCGGCGTGCCGGCCATGTCAACCACTGCCGTTTCAGGCCCCGTCCACTATCGCAGTGCCAGGCCCGGCCCAGGACCGGCGTGCCGGCCATGTCAACCACCAACGTTGACATGGCCAGCACGGCGGTAGTGGACGGGTCCTGTGGCTCATCATTTCAGTGGTCCCAGTGGCGCAGGTGCAGTTGACTCGCATGTGTCAGATAGTGGCACTGTGTCTATTGTTTGCTGTCATGCATCATGTAGTAGCACTGTCACAGTTGTGCCCTCTCCTGTTTCTGGTGCTGGCAGTGTGTCTGGGTCTATGGCCCATGTGTCAGTCACTCGAGCTGTGGCTGTGTCTCACACTCCTGTTTCTGGTGCTGGCAGTGTGTCTGGGTCTGTGGCTCATGTGTCAGTCACTCGAGCTGTGGCTGTGTCTCACACTCCTGTTTCTGGTGCTGGCAGTGTGTCTGGGTCTGTGGCCCATGTGTCAGTCACTCGAGCTGTGGCTGTGTCTCACACTCCTGTTTCTGGTGCTGGCAGTGTGTCTGGGTCTGTGGCCCATGTGTCAGTCACTCGAGCTGTGGCTGTGTCTCAAACTCCTGTTTGTGGTGCTGGCAGTGTGTCTGGGTCTGTAGCCCATGTGTCAGTCACTCGAGCTGTGGCTGTGTCTCACACTCCTGTTTCTGGTGCTGGCAGTGTGTCTGGGTCTGTGGCTCATGTGTCAGTCACTCGAGCTGTGGCTGTGTCTCACACTCCTGTTTATGGTGCTGGCAGTCTGTCCGAGGCAGGTAGTTCACGCAATCCACCTGATAGTGTGATGTGAGGTGCTGTTCACTTCACTCACATGTCATTGCACATGGTGTGTACATTGTCCATTGTAAACAGACTTGCACTGTTGTGGTCCTTGGATCGGGTTGCTTGGAACACGTACTTTTGCTGCCTCTGATGTACCTGGTCAGTGCAATGGACTGTTGATGCACCTAGCCCCTCTCATGAGCTGCCTCTGATGTGCCTGTTTTATTTATTTATTTGCAAACTTGTACCGCGCTGGGAATCGACTCCCTGGGGAGTATCTCCGCGCCTTTGGCGACATCAGAAAGCAAGTAGCCCTGTCATGTGTTATCAATGTTCAACAATGTCAATAATTAAACAAGAAAGTTTTTAATTTTTTCCTGTAGGGAAAATGTTCCCTGCATGCTCTGATTTCATATGGAAGTTCATTCCAAAGTTTCGGGCCTGCCACTGACAAAGCTCTTCCACCTTGTTGTGTCTTCCAGAATCTGGGGACACATAATAATTCATGGTCTCCGGATCTCAGGGGTCTTGCTGGAATATATGGGATGAATTTCTTGGTTAAATCATCCGGGCCTCTACCAGAAAGGCACTTGTGGATGATGCAACAAGTTTTAAACATCACTCTTTGTTTTATGGTGAGCCAGTGCAGTTTTTTGAGAAGTGGCTTTGAAGGAGTCCGGGCCGGGGCATTGAGAACAAGGCGGGCAGCCGTGTTCTGCACGACTTGAAGTCTGGCGATGACCCCTTCATTAGCGGCTAGCAGCAAACCATTACAATAGTCCAGCCTACTCAACACGAGCGACTGAACTAAAGTTTTCCTGGTGGTATCAGGTAGCAAGGGGAACGCCCTTCGGAGAAGTCCAATAACATGGAAACAGGAGCTTACTACATGAGTAGCATGATGTTTTAGGGTGAGCTCCTGATCCAGTTTGACTCCCAGGTCTTTCACTACCATTTTAGGCTCAGGGACTGGGCCAAGATCACAAGGCCACCAGTCAGGAGTCCACAGTCGTTTGGCTTCCCCAAAGAGCATCACCTCCGTCTTGGAGACGTTACACTGAAGGAGGTTTGCTGCCATCCAATGTGCTACTTCTTTCATCCCTTGGGCAAAGGAGTGACGCACTTCAGGAGTCATGATTTTAAACGGAAAGAGGAGTTGTGTATCGTCTGCATACGATACAGGGATAAACCCGTGGGATCTCATGATGTTAGCTAGGGGTGCCACATAGATGTTAAATAACGTTGGGCTCAAGCAGGAGCCCTGTGGCACCCCCTTTGAGATCTCCACCTCCTCTGACTGGTATGGGCCCAGTATTACTCTCTGAGTGCGTTTGCTGAAAAAGCTCCTTAACCATGCCAGCGCCTTGCATCCCAGACCGATGTCAACTAGTCTGGTGATCATGATCTCATGTGACACAGTGTCAAACGCCGCTGACAAATCTAGTAACACCAGGATAACGGAGTACCCCTTATCCTGCAGCATATGAAGATTGTCAGCGACGGACAGCAAGGCGGTCTCGGTGCTATGCCTAGGTCTAAAACCCGATTGGGAGGGGTCTAGTCCTCCTGCACTCTCGATGTAATTAGATAAGTGCCGGTTAACAAACTTCTCGGCAAGCTTCCCTAAGAAAGGGAGAAGAGAGATGGGTCTCAGGTTAGTGAGGTCAGTCCATGGAATGGAGTTGTTCTTCCGTAGAGGCCTCACCAAAGCACGCTTCCAATCAGGAGGGACTTCTCCTGATCCTAAGGATAGATTAAGCACCCACTGGATCCCCGCTCCTAGATCTTCCCTTAAGAGAGACATGATCCGAGCTGGAACAATATCCAACGGGCAACCACTCTTGGTTTGATTAATTAGAGTGCCAATGTCCTCTATTGATATAGGGGGGAATTCAACAAGCTTGCTAGCATTGTCTTCTGTTGTGCTGAAGTGTGGAGGAGCCATACTATCAACAGTTCTCAAGGTGTTAGAGGTGGATTTCGAGGCTAAGATCTTAGCATAAATGCCTTCTATTTTCCTTACAAAGAACTGCGAGATGTTATCACAGAGTTCCTGGGACTCAATCCCCTCTGTTTCACAAGCTGCAGGCTTGACAAAGGTTCAGTGCAATGGACTGTTGATGCACTTAGCCCCTCTCATGTACTGCCTCTGATGTACCTGCTCTGTTGGCCACAATGCCCTGTTGCTGTTGTGATACTGCAGTCTGCCCTCTCATGTGCTGCCTCTGATGTACCTGCTCTGTTGGCCACAATGCCCTGTTGCTGTTGTGATACTGCAGTCTGCCCTCTTATGTGCTGCCTCTGATGTACCTGCTCTGTTGGCCTCAATGCCCTGTTGCTGTTGTGATACTGCAGTCTGCCCTCTCATGTGCTGCCTCTGATTTACCTGCTCTGTTGGCCACAATGCCCTGTTGCTGTTGTGATACTGCAGTCTGCCCTCTCATGTGCTGCCTCTGATGTACCTGTTCAGTGCTATGGACTATTGATGCACTTAGCCCCTCTCATGTACTGCCTCTGATGTACCTGTTCAGTGCAATGGACTGTTGATGCACCTAGCCCCTCTCATGTGTGCCTCTGATGTGCCTGTTCAGTGCAATGGACTGTTGATGCACTTAGCCCCTCTCATGTACTGCCTCTGATGTACCTGCTCTGTTGGCCACAATGCCCTGTCGCTGTTGTGATACTGCAGTCTGCCCTCTCATGTGCTGCCTTTAATGTACCTGTTCAGTGCAATGGACTGTTGATGCACTTATCCCCTCTCATGTGCTGCCTCTGATGTACCTGTTCAGTGCAATGGACTGTTGATGCACTTAGCCCCTCTCATGTACTGCCTCTGATGTACCTGTTCAGTGCAATGGACTGTTGATGCACTTAGCCCCTCTCATGTACTGCCTCTGATGTACCTGCTCTGTTGGCCACAATGCCCTGTTGCTGTTGTGATACTGCAGTCTGCCCTCTCATGTGCTGCCTCTGATGTACCTGCTCTGTTGGCCACAATGCCCTGTTGCTGTTGTGATCCTGCAGTCTGCCCTCTCATGTACTGCCTCTGATGTACCTGTTCAGTGCAATGGACTGTTGATGCACCTAGCCCCTCTCATGTGCTGCCTCTGATGTGCCTGTTCAGTGCAATGGACTGTTGATGCACTTAGCCCCTCTCATGTACTGCCTCTGGTGTACCTGCTCTGTTGGCCACAATGCCCTGTTGCTGTTTTGATACTGCAGTCTGCCCTCTCATGTGCTGCCTCTAATGTACCTGTTCAGTGCAATGGACTGTTGATGCACTTAGCCCCTCTCATGTACTGCCTCTGACGTACCTGTTCAGTGCAATGGACTGTTGATGCACTTAGCCCCTCTCATGTACTGCCTCTGATGTACCTGTTCAGTGCAATGGATTGTTGATGCACTTAGCCCCTCTCATGTACGGCCTCTGATGTACCTGCTCTGTTGGCCACAATGCCCTGTTGCTGTTGTGATACTGCAGTCTGCCCTCTCATGTGCTGCCTCTGATGTACCTGCTCTGTTGGCCATAATGCCCTGTTGCTGTTGTGATCCTGCAGTCTGCCCTCTCATGTGCTGCCTCTGATGTGCCTGTTCAGTGCAATGGACTGTTGATGCACTTAGCCCCTCTCATGTACTGCCTCTGATGTACCTGTTCAGTGCAATGGACTGTTGATGCACTTAGCCCCTCTCATGTACTGCCTCTGATGTACATGCTCTGTTGGCCACAATGCCCTGTTGCAGTTGTGATACTGCAGTCTGCCCTCTCATGTGCTGCCTCTGATGTGCCTGCTCTGTTCCGAACACTGCCCTGTTGCTGTTGTGATACAGCAGTCTGCCCTCTCATGTGCTGCCTCTGATGGGCCTGCTCTGTTACGAACACTGCCCTGTTGCTGTTGTGATACTGCAGTCTGCCCTCTCATGTGCTGCCTATGATGTGCCTGCTCTCTTACGAACACTGCCCTGTTGCTGTTGTGATACTGCAGTCTGTCCTCTCATGTGCTGCCTCTGATGAACCAACTGTGGTGGCCACAATGCCCATGCTCAAGCATAAACTGTAATTATACCCCGATTATGTGTAATAAAGCAAGTCAATCATGAGTTGTGGTTTGTCAGAGTCATTCCTGAGTGTGTGATACAGGTGTGTATTTGTATTTGCTTCAAATCAGTGGGTTCAGATACATGACACTCCCCCTCCTAAGGTCACGACCCTTGCAGGTACTTCCCTCCAGACAGCGAATGATTTGTAGCGTACCTGCATCGTCCTCGATAGTGGGCCAAGACTAGGACGTGGTGGATCGCGAAGAGTATCGGGTAAGCGTGTAGTGCTGGGTCCATGTCGGCGAGCAGCTCGTGGTGGGTATCTCAGCTATGTATGGTATCTTCGCAGTGGGGCATCCGCAGTGTTCAGGCAGGTTGTTTTTCCGCAGCGCATTTTATGTGTATTTTCCGCCATCTTGATTTGGAGGATGGTCGTAGACGTCAGTCCGTACGGCGGAGTCTCTGGATTGGTTACGTCCGCCGCGTGGTCGGGTGTAGTTGGGCAGCGGTGCGTGCTCTTCCGTCGCGGACGGAATTTTGACACTCTTTCCTATCCTGATATGGCGGACGGAGTGACCGCGGCAGGCGGACACAGAAAAGGCTTGTTCTGCATACTCCAGGGCTGCGGACGCACTTCCTTCCGCCATCCTAATGAGCCCCATAGAGTCTGATTTAGATCTTGGCGGAACGGATACTTACTTAGTCACAAAAGTGATGGATATCCTGTCTGCCGTGGTTGTATGTTCTTACAACGCATTCCGTTGCATCGCATGCCTTTACCACGCATGCGTTACAACAGAATGGTATTTCAGCGCATAACCTTTTCCTCGATTTCTTCTGTGGTGACGTTGAATGTTGTTAAGAGGAAGCGGAAGTTTCTTTCCGTTTACTCTTAAACGACACCGATTGCCAGCACATCCTGACGTGACTTCAGGTGAGGATTTTTAGGGGGGGGAGACCCCCCCACCAAGCCCCCCTTTTTTAATTTGAACCTTTACCACATATGCCTTAACTACATACCTCGTAGTAAAGGTATGCATGGTAAAGGCTTTCGTGGTAACCACGCATGCGTTGTAATGCTTGCGTGGTTAATGTATTCATGGAAACGGCCGCGTTGTAGTGGCCGTTTCCTGTCTGCTGTATTATGATCCCATGATCTCCTATTGAGACTGTAATACAGTGGACGGAATATCTGTCATGTTTGTGATGGCGTATTCACTCTGCAAAAATCTAAATAAGGCTCATAGTCCTTCCCAAAGTAACATCTGGAGCAGTTAGATTTTCATTTTGAAAGTTCTTAGATGTCCGGTAGCAGTGGCAACTTGGTTCAGCACTTTTAGTGCAGGCAAGGTTTTATCAATAACACAGTGTCAAGGAAAAGCAAGCATTGGAAAAGCCAGTAGGTCGGGCTATTTCATAAGTAAGCATTCTGTTTGTATGATTAATGATTTTCTGTGAGTGGTTTTGTAGTTTTTGGGATTGTGGGAATGAGGAAATGGTAAGATGACTGACTCGGTAAGTGGGCAGATGAATGAGTAAGAGCTGTACTGCATGGGCGGATGGGATAATGTTTGAATGAGAGGTATGGAAGGATGGATGTCTGAATTGGTGAGGGCATGGCTGCAGACATGAGGTAAGAATCAATTACTTCACGCTGAGCAATTCTTGAGGAATGACATAAGGTCCAGGACCAGAGCTGACTACACCAGACTCACCCACACAAACAGTAAACCGAAAGCAGACAATGGTGCACAAACCTTTTGACACTTAAAGACAAAGAACTGTCACTTATACCTCATTCAGGTGCCACATTCTTGTCATGGCTGCAAGCAGGTCAAGTCACTATCAACCGCCATTTCGGATCTATGACAGAATATCGACAGACAAAATATTGACCTACAGAAACATCGATGCTGGAATATCGAAGGCAAGTATATCGACATCCTATTTACAACATGGTAAGTACAAAAATATTGAAACAAAAATATTGATGTTAAAAATATCGCAATTAAAAATATCGTTTTAAATCTGTTAAAATATAATGTGTAAAATAAAGTAAATAATACTTATAAATAAAATAAACATTGTTAAAAATATTTAGTAATGTTTAACATTTATAAATATTAGATATATAATGATATAACATTAATTAAACACATATGTAAAATATATCTTATATATTTACTTAATAATACATTTTAATAATTACTTTAATTACTTATAAATTATTTAAAAATACTATAAATTACAAATAGATCTCCACACATAAAATAGTTACATAAAAAAGTAAATAATTATTTTTAATAAATTAACAAAATATATATACTTTCAATATTTTTAAAAATAATAACATAATACATTATCTAAATTCATTCTAAATAATAAATAAAACTACTATCTAAGGTCCAAAAAAACGACAGTATGAAAAACATTGAATAGCGTAGGGGTAAAAATTACTATTCCAACTCCAGAGAGTGAAACAGTAGGGAAAGCGCTGGATAGCGTAGGGATAAAAAATACTATTCCAACTCCAGAGAGTGAAACAGTAGGGAAAGCGCTGGATAGCGTAGGGGTAAAAATTACTATTCCAATTCCAGTGAGTGCAACAGTAGGGAAAGCGCTGGATAGCGTAGGGGTAAAAATTACTATTCCAACTCCAGAGAGTGAAACAGTAGGGAAAGCCCTGGAAAGCGTAGGAGTAAAAATTACTATTCCCACTCCAGAGAGTGCAACAGTAGGGAAAGCGTTGGATAGCGTAGGGGTAAAAACTTTATATTCCAACTCCAGTGAGTGCAACTGTAGGGAAAGCGTTGGATAGCGGGTGGGTAAAAATTACTATTCTCACTCCAGAAAGTGCAACAGTAGGGAAAGCATTGGAAAGCGTAGGGGCAAAAATTACTATTCCAACTACAGAGAGTGAAACAGTAGTAAAAGCGCTGGATAGCGTAGGAGTAAAAATTACTATTCCCACTCCAGAGAGTGCAACAGTAGGGAGAGAGTTGGATAGGGTAGGGGTAAACATGACTATTCCCACTCCAGAGAGTGCAACAGTAGGGAAAGCATTGGATAGCGTAGGGGTAAAAATTACTAATCCAAATCCAGAGAGTGAAACAGTAGGGAAAGCGCTGGATAGCGTAGGGTTAAAAATTACCATTCCAACTCCAGAGAGTGAAACAGTAGGGAAAGCGTTAGATAGCATAGGGGTAAAAATTACTATTCAAACTCCAGAGAGTGAAACAGTAGGGAAAGCGCTGGATAGCATAGGGGTAAAAATTACTATTCCCACTCCAGAGAGTGCAACAGTAGGGAAAGCATTGGAAAGCGTAGGGGCAAAAATTACTATTCCAACTACAGAGAGTGAAACAGTAGTAAAAGCGCTGGATAGCGTAGGAGTAAAAATTACTATTCCCACTCCAGAGAGTGCAACAGTAGGGAGAGAGTTGGATAGGGTAGGGGTAAACATGACTATTCCCACTCCAGAGAGTGCAACAGTAGGGAAAGCATTGGATAGCGTAGGGTTAAAAATTACTAATCCAAATCCAGAGAGTGAAACAGTAGGGAAAGCGCTGGATAGCGTAGGGTTAAAAATTACCATTCCAACTCCAGAGAGTGAAACAGTAGGGAAAGCGTTAGATAGCATAGGGGTAAAAATTACTATTCAAACTCCAGAGAGTGAAACAGTAGGGAAAGCGCTGCATAGCGTCGGGGTAAAAATTACTATTCCAACTCCAGAGAGTGCAACTGTAGGGAATGCGTTGGATAGCGGGTGGGTAAAAATTACTATTCCCACTCCAGAAATTGCAACAGTAGGGAAAGCATTGGATAGCGTAGGGGTAAAAATTACTAGTCCAACTCCAGAGAGTGAAACAGTAGGGAAAGCGCTGGATAGCGTAGGGGTAAAAATTACTATTCCCACTCCAGAGAGTGCAACAGTAGGGAAAGCGTTGGATAGCATAGGGGTAAAAATTACTATTCCCACTCCAGAGAGTGCAACAGTAGGGAAAGCATTGGATAGCGTAGGGGTAAAAATTACTATTCCAACTCCAGAGAGTGAAACAGTAGTGAAAGCGCTGGATAGCGTAGGGTTAAAAACTACTATTCCAACTCCAGAAAGTGAAACAGTAGGGAAAGCGGAGGATAGCCGGTGGGTAAAAATTACTATGCCCACTCCAGAGAGTGCAATGGAAGGGAAAGCGTTGGATAGCGTAGCAGTAAAAATTACTATTCCAACTCCATAGAGTGCAACAGTAGGGAAAGCGTTGGATAGCGTGGGGGTAAAAATGACTATTCCCACTCCAGAGAGTACAACATTAAGTAAAGCATTGGATACCATAAAATTTAAATTTAACATACCTAGAAATAATTTTTATATCTAAATGTATAAATATTTCATTTTTTTAATAATTAAACATCATTTAAAAATACCCATCAATATAAAAAAATAGATTTGAATAAATAATTTACCATAAATTAACAATAAATATCAATTAATAAATAATAGTTACCAAATATTAAATAATAAGCAATCAAATACTGTAAAAAACAAAAACAAATATTATTAATAATTCATTACCAATTAAAAAACATTAAACAATAAAATTATGTGTATACCTAAAAAAAACTTTTTATAACACATTAATTACCAATTATTTACAAATAATTTCCAATGAAAAATGTTTTAATTACCAATTAAATAAATTAATTACCAATCACTAACATTAATTACAAATTAAATACATGAATTACCAATTACAAACATTAACTACCAATTACAAACATTAACTAACAATTACAAACATTAATTGCCAATTAAATACATTAATTACCAATTACAAATATTAATTACCAATTAAACAATTAATTAACAATTACAATTATTAATTGCCAATTAATAATTAATCAAAAATACATAAAATTATCAATACCAATAATTAAAAATAATTCATTACTTAATTACAATTAAAATACTTCCCACCCAATTCCCCTATAAACCCACTACCCGCTACAGAACGTAAACGCAAAAATTAATTAAAATTAATTTATAATTCCTAAAAAGTAATAATTAATGTAATATAATAAATTACTTCCCACCCTATTCCCCTATAAACGCACAACCCGCCTAACATAACATAACATTATAAATATATGAAAATAGTTCACATATAAATTAAAAAAGTAAAATACTTAACAAAAAACATATAACACATACATATTAAATACATACTAAAATACATAACAATAGTACAAATATCAATATTAGTAACATAGAAATTACTAACAAGGATATATTTGATATCGATATTACTGACTTCAATATTACTTACATTGATATTAAATAAATTAATATTACTTACCTTAGTGTCGATATTCTCTCCAACGATATTCTTGTCATCGATATTCTTTACCTTCGATATTTCTAACTCGATATTTGTGTAGGTCGATATTTAAAACTCGATATTTTGACTGTGTACCCGCCATTTCAGGGTCCTGGAATTACCTTCTGAATTTGGAGATCAGGGAAACGTTTTTTCGATGTCTAAACAGTTTTCACAACTGTATAGTATAGTTCATAACATTAAGGCGGTTGGCAGAAGCTCTCTGAATGAAGCCTCACTATTTCTTCAAAGCAGCTGAGTCACCACATCAGCTTCTAAAAACCTACATCCCACTTCACTCTATTTCCATGAACTCCACGTTTTTCCTAATGGTGACTCACATTATCTACTTATGCAGTTAAACACACAGGTAAAGCACAGAGCTGTTTAGAGGGTTTGAATAAACACTGGGCTTGGGAGAAGTAAGTGCTTTTCACAGTAAGATACAAAAATGTGCATCAAAATCTGACCAGAGCTAAACTGTGCATGCTTATAATGGCTGGTAATGTGTGTAATTCTACAATACACCCTGTTCAATAAGGCACATTCGGGATCGAGGAAATGGAAGGAGGCTTTTAACAAACATTACTAAGAGAGTGAGTAATATAAGTTAGCGAGGGATGGATTGAATGAGTGCCGTAATCAAGTGGGTTTGTGTGTCACTGAGTACAGTGACTGAGTAGTATGAGATTGTGAGGGAGTGAGCACAAGTCACCTGGCGGGGAGTGGTATGGGCTCTCAAGAGGGAGTAGTGTCAGTGAGTGTTTGAACAAGTGGTAAGAGAGTGCTGTCAATGAGTAAACTTCTGGTTGAGTGTGGAGTGACAGTGGGTCAGCTTGTGGGTGAGTGGGTTATGTCAGTGAGTGAGCTTCTTAGTGACTGAATGGTACGTGTTAGGGAGGGAGGCAGTACTATTACTGAGTAAGCTTCTGTGCAAGTAAGTACTGTCAGCAAATGAGCTCATGAGTGAGTGACTACTGATAGTAAGTGTTAGCATAGGGGTCAGTAGGCTCTGTCAGTGGTTAAACTTGTGAGGGAGTGGGATGAGTTGGTCAGGGAGTGAACTATGTGAGCCTCACATTTAAAAGCAGTGCTACCATTCAATGGCTGCTGTCTTCTGTCACACGGAACAACATTACAAGTCAGAACAGGAAGGTGTTCCCCAAGCAAACAGCACAACTGACAGATAGCTAGATAGCTAGATAGCTGGCTGGAGGGATGGATGGATGGATGGATCCTACCCAAAGTAAGATGGGTGTATCGAGATAGAGAAAGATTAAAAGATAGGCTCAGATAGATGAAAATGTATGTGGAACCTAAAATACTTCATTGCATCCCTATGCTTCGGTGCCTGTCTTGCTCTAAGTGACTGTGCCCCTCAAACCCCTACCTTCTATTCTCCCCTCTACTGTGGCAGGAATAAACACCAAGCTGTTAGGGAAGCACTTTCCAAATAAAAAATGGGTGTGTATAGCCTGATAAGCACTACGTAACTAGGGCAGGTCAGGTTGGCATACCTGCCAAGTTTCCCAGGGCCGTCTGTGACAATGCTGGAGCAAGGATTCGCTAAAGAGACTTGCTTGGATGCAGTTTCCTCATATAATATGTAACTACTTAATCAATCAGTTTTGTGAATACTAATACTGCACTACATCAGAAAATTACTTTATCTAGGGGAAGCTTTTCTCTGTGCATTACTTTTTTTTATTTTCATTTTATTACGTAACAACAATACAATCATGTCATACTTGGTCATCACACCCCTCCCCCCAACCCCCCACCCACCGAGCATCACCATTAAAATTAGTATATTCTCCTCCTGAGCGAGTATCTGCACGGAGCTGTCCCCGTATCCGAGTCTGTTGTGCCGTAATGAGCTTCCTACTGGTTGCAGCTGCGTCCGTGGACACATCTGCTCCCAATATCCACTCTCATAGCCCTCCATCAGGTCCATGATATTTCTGCCATTTGCTCCAGACTTTACCAAATTTCTTAGGGCATCCCCTAGCCTTATATGTGACCCTTTCGGCTGCCATATACAGATCTTGCCCTCTCCTCCACTCCTCTAGCTGCGGTGGCGCGTCCACCCCCCATTTCTTTGCCACATCCCTCTTGGCCACCACCAAAGCCAGGACCAGAAAAACCACTAGTGGGCGTGATAAATCCACATTGGTCATCATACCCAACAGAACCAGTTTAGGGTCCAGTGGCAGGGAAGTCTCCAGCACCTCATCTAATTCTCTCAGAACCTTCGTCCAATAGGCCCAAATTATTGGGCAGGACCAGATTATGTGCTAAAAATCCCCCTCCCCTCAGCCACATTCCAGGCAGTTTGTGTCCCCTGCTCTACCCATTTTGTGTAAGCGGACCCTGTTATAGTAAGCCCTATGGAGCACGTGGAATTGAATGAGCCTCAACCGGGATTTAATGGCTACCTCTCTTGGATGCAATAGAACTTTATCCTTCTAAGGGCATCCAGGTCGTCAGACATGTTATTCATAAGAGTCCTATACGTAAGCGATACCGCCCTTTCCGGGATTTGTTCCTGCAAGAGACGGCCCTCTAAAGGTGCATATTCAAGGAGTGTGCCCTCTGGGATCCCCTCCGCTCGCCAGGCATGCCTCAGTTGCGCATATTTAAAGTATTGATTGTGATCCAACGCTCTGATTGAAAAACTGTCTCTTAAATGCTACTTAACACCTCAATACTCACCATTAATCAAAAATCACATATACAGGCCCATAATACCAATGAGACAATTTTTGAGCAACTGAATCAGGTGGTGTGATTAACTAAACTTCTTACATATTATTTTCATTATTTTATACAACTGCAGTTTAACTTTCTTTACCATGGTTTTAAACATTTATTATTTATTAATCAGACCACTAAGCCGATTGGATCAACAGATGGAAACAAGACCATGAATAAACAAGACCAGCTTGTCCTTTCAAATCTAATTTTAATAATTTTATTTTCATAAAGAAAAGGATTTACGTTTTAGAATCTTTATTTTATAAGCAATTAAGAAAGCAGCATTTGAATAAAGAAATGAATTTTTAAAAACTGACATTTTCAAAGCAAGCTCAGAAAACCGAAATATTAGCAGAATAACAGTTTCCATCCCCAAAATCTATTTCCCTGACTATTTCTCACTTCACCTAAAAAGGAAAAATCATTAAAGTCTGCTGTCCTTACATGCGCCAAAGGTCCAACAGCATGTCACATCATTCAGGAATCGGAAAGTAAGAGTTTTTTCCCTGCTCATAGTGTCAGGTTTTTTACCTTTCTCTCTAGCTAAACTTTCTACATTTTACATTCTTTTCAGCAAATCCGAGCTTTTCATTGGCTGTCCTGTGTCAGTCCACGATAAAACGCATTAGGTCATCTCCGATTCTTGACCAAGTCCAGGCTGGAAATAAGCCCTATTGTCTTTCATTTGCACATCTTTCAGCTTCCTCAAGAAAGTAACTTTTTCCTCGAGTTTCGAACATTTACTTCCTAACCTTGGCAGACACTTTAAGTTCCTGTCCTTGAGCCTTTTCTCCATGAACACGTTCAACTCAACCAAAGAACTGCTTTTTCAATTAACGATAGCAGTGCAGTAAAAATCTTCACTCTGGACAAGCTTTTGCGTCTGCAGCTCTGTCAGCCATGTTTTCTGAACCACCTTTAGGCCTCACTTTGGAAAACTATTATTAAACAAACACAAGACATCAACTAATTAAAGAATTGAGACCCATTCTGTTACCCACCCCCTTTACTAATTAATCCTGTTAATTATGTTACCTAGCAAAAAGCACAATCAGGCAGCATTATAAATACTGACAAAGACAATAGACAAGGTTAGTTTATTATTTTTTTCCTTTGCTTTTGCAACATAAAGCACATTAGTTTATCCTGTGTGTATTGATGAATGTATTCTTAAACTAAGTTGATTAGTAATTTCACCACAAGCTTATTAATTTAATTACTGTTATGAGAGATTAACCTCACAAGTTTGAACAAAATCTTGTTCATCACCTTGCTTCATCAACTCCCTCATCTGGTGATTTCTAAATCACCAAATAATACCCAAAATTTATAAATTTTCAACCCTTGAACATGTTTTGGACTTTCTTAATATTAGTATTTCTAAACTTTAGATTCATCTGGTTTTCTGCATTTTTCATATTGAGTTCTCCGAAACTCTTCTAATTCTATTTCTTTTTCTTTTTCTCTTCTTAGTTTGCCAATTCTTTTCTTTTCTATTTCATGTTTTCTTCTCTTGTGTATCATGCAAATAATTTTTAACAAAAGTATCACTATAGCTATGACTAATAAAGGAAAAACTATTTTACCTATAATTGAATTACCAATCTCTTGAAACCAGTGTTTAATTGCTACAAATTTTTTACTTAAATGTTCTGAAAAACTTTCGTCTTCTAAAGGTTCAACTTCATTATGTAATTCAGTAATATTTTTTATATACATTTCAAAATTCTGCCTTTTGTCAGGTATATAAGTGCAACAATGTTGAACATGCAAAATTCCACAGACTCCACCCTCTTTTGCCAGCAAAACGTCTAGAGCAAGACGATTTTGCATCACCATAGTTCTCATAGCAACAAGCTCTGTATTCACTAATTGAAATCCACTAGCAGTATCTGTTGACAATCTATCAACAATTGTAGACATTTTTCTAATTCTCTTTGCATTCAGGGTTATTCCTACCATAGGTATTAATGCATCAAATATGTCTCCCATTATTTCTGTAAAGCTTTCCTTTCTAAATCTATTCAAGTGATTGCTAATTTCAAATGAACCTTTTGCATTTCTATCTACATGAAAATTTTGTGTAAAAACTAAACCTACATAACACGTCCCATACCAATGGTCTGGGAGATTATAATAAGCCTTATTCCCACAAACAAAATAAATTCCAGGAAAAATTGGATCTTTGCCTCCTTTAAATCCCCAACCCCCTATAATACGATATGTGTCTTCACATTGACTTGCACCTACAAAATAATTATCAAACAAAGTATTATCTATTCTTACACCAAATTTTCCACTAACAGGTTTATCTATGTGAATTGCAACATTTTCATTTCTACCATTAAGCTTTTCATCTTCCATCTGCCAAAATTTAGACTTAATATGTTTCAACATCTCATTTCGCTTGTAATTTGCTCTTCTCTCTTCCACCATATTTAAGAACGTCTTCTCTTCTGTTCTCAATTTACATGTTAAATTATTTCTAAAAGCATACTCATAAGAAAGTTCACTAGTTTCTAGGAAAAATTCCCTCATCTGTTTTACATATTTCACTTTATTCAAGCTATCTTCAACTTTTAAATTTGCAAAAATCTCATAAAAATCTGAATAATGATATTCCAAACGTCCAGTATTATAAAAACAAACTAGCTATTACACTACATGTTATACCATAAGTAAGAGGAAGCATATTATACGTAACACCTTCGTACAGAAGTAGGTAGCTTCACACAAATGTAGCAGTCTTTTGCATCCATCACCTTAACATATTCAGATAAAAGTCTTGAAAAGGTATTACTAGAAAAATCTCCCACAGATCTATCTTGATGAATCTCTGGTTTATGTACAATAATTTTATCAGTCTTATCAACTTTATCATGATTAACCACAACTTTACTAGTCATGTTAGTTTTATACATCTCTTTATCTATTCCAAAAGGAAAAATGACAGCTAAAATTAACCAAACTAAAATTATCAAGATTACACATATTGAAGACAATTTGCAACATCTTTTGAAAATTGAGCATCTCGAATTATTTTTAGTAGAAGGCATCTTTACTAAAAATAAAAAATGAGAAATGAAAAATTACTAAATATACTCCCCGTTTTTTTTCAACAGATAACTTTATTTTCTTTTTTTTTTTTATATTTTATTTGACAAGCAAGTCAAGGAGATTAACATATCCAAGTACAAAATCAAAAAAATAAGATAAATCAAGTACAATTTGGTGCGAGTTCATATTATAACAAATGAAAAAAAGAAAGCGGAGACAAAAGTAAAAGATGTAATTCCTAGTCAGGACATATCACTAATAATTAATAGCATTGTAAAACGAAAAAACATGCAAGGTTTTAATCGTTACTGGCATTGCAAAAAATTACCCCATATTTTGGTAAACCTATTTTTAGCTTTAATTCCTCTATTCCTAGCAATAGCATCTTCCATAGTGTAAATTTCATAAACCAATGTCCACCATTCGGTTGTATGAGGAGGGTTCTGAGAAATCCAGGCCCTAGCTACCACCAGTCTAGCACAAGCCAATATAATATTTAGCAGATCTTTATAGATAGAGCTAGCCGGGTATATGGACATTAGTACCACGCCGGCATTTAATGAAAAATTAATCAGTTGATTTTGAATTAGAATATTTTCTATGTCCAACCAATATTTCGCTAATGATGGGCACGAATAAATCATATGTATGAGGTCTGCTGCCACCAGACCGCATTTAGGACATTTAGTGCGATCATTATAGAAATTATTTTGTGCCCATTTTGAAATTTTTAATGGAGTGTAGTACAATTGACTAATCGTCCTATAGGATTCAAGTTTCAAGCTAGAGGACTGGACGGCTTTACTAATATTGACTAAGGCAGAAGAAATATTCTGGGTTGTCACATTGAATCCTAAGCTAGCAGTCCATTTTAGTGCCAATCTAGGGGCTTCATCAAAACTATTTTGACTGAGACACTTGTATCCCGGACTAATTAATGATTTTCTATGCACCGAATAAAAACAAGTCCATATATCTGAGCTGGTAATTTCTACCAGATTCATTTTATGTATCAAATAATCCTTAACTTGAATATATTTAAATCTCATTTTTTCGGGCATTTTATACAATAGTTGCAATGTTGAAAATTGTAAAAAAAAACGTCCGAACCATAAAGATCCCCTAGTGTCTCAATACCATAGTTAGCTCATTCTCGGGCAGTTTTATCTCTAAAAATATCTGGAAGCCCAGGATTGTCCCATATTGGCAACTCTTTATGGAAAAACGAAGTATTGCACTTAGTCAACATCTGTTTCCATATTAATACAGCATCTCTCGCAATCTTAAATTTTACACGTTTGAAGTAATTTGGGTCTTGTACATTTGCCAGGAATTGTTTGGAATGACCATCGAGCATAAATTGGTGGAAAAAATATTGATTATTAACGACAAATAGGCTACGAAGCCGACCTAAGAAAGAGGCAAAGCAATAAGCTTTAAAATCAGGGGAGTTTAAGCCTCCCTTTTCGAGTGGGAGTTTTAATATAGTACTAGACCGACGAGCCTTCTTATAGCCCCAAATGAAACTACTTAGGATGGTGTCTAATTTTTTAAAGAATAAGTTATTAACGTGGCAAGGTATGGAATGGAAAAGATATAAAAACTTCAGCAGTATGTTCATCTTGATCAAATTCATACAACCTATGAGGTTTAATGGGATCTTGTGCCATTTTTTCAAAAGATTAGACACTTCTTTTAATAAGGGATCATATTTTAAAGAATTTATATCAGCAATGTTAGATGACATCTTTACCCCGAGATATACTGCAGATTGGCAAAGTCCTTGCACTAGTAGATTGGCCTGATAATTCATAATGACTTGAGTTTTATTTATAAATAATTTATAGCCCGAAATGGTCCCAAAAATGTTAGCTTCTGTCGTTATCGCTATTAATGCATCAATAACATTGGTGGTATAAATGGCTAAATCATCTGCATATGCAGTAATTTTTAAAGTTTTACCTTCATGCAAGATAGGGACAATCTTAGTTTGAGCTTCCAAAGCGTTAATAAATGGCTCCATGGAGAGAGCGAAAAGCAGGGGTGATAATGGACATCCCTGCCGCGTCCCACGTAGAATTAAAAAAGTTGATGAGAGTGCCCCAGCATAGCTAATTTTAGCATTAGGGTCCTTATATAATGCCTGTATACTACTCAAAAAACGCCCTCTGAAACCGAATTGCCTTAGGACTACCCACAGATATTCGCACCCCACTCGGTCGAACGCTTTCTCCTTTTCTAACAGCTTTTCTTCGACCTTATGTCATACATCAATGTGTTTTCCAGCTAACACAATTTCTTCGACCTTGTGTCAACTAACACAATTTTTTCAACCTTGCATCACCTAATGAACAAAATCAATCATTATCACTTGCATCATCAAAATTTCTTTGACTACTATTTACTTCTACTACTGGTGGAATTATAATACAGGTCCACTCAGGTGATTTGTACTTCTGATTTGGCTTTTCATTACTCTTTTTGCTCTGCTGTTTATCACTTCTATTTTCTTTCCTGCTTGTTGTTTCTTATTTGAGTCTTTTTCCTTTTGACTTGTGATCTCATTCACCTGCTCTTTTGCTTTATTCACTAATTTAAATTTTAGGCCTTCGTTTTCATTTGGCCAATTATCTCCTTTTCTTGTTAATTTCCTTTTCGGTTCCGCTAAATTATACTCCACTCTCCAAGCTCTTTTGCTTGTTTTTTTCACTTTTGATTCATCTCCACTATCATCTGTTTCACTTTCTGTGTTATCAGCTGATTCATTAATAATCAGTTTATTGTATCAGATTCTTCTTTAGATTCAGGTACTTCTTTACTCGGCAGTTTCACTCTGTTAGGAACATCATCCTTATAGCTGGTACTTGGAATTTCTTCTTTTTCTTCTTCTTCCTCAATTACTTCCAATTCACCAGTTTCAGAATTTTCGTTCCTTCTTCCAGAGCTTCCAATCTGCTTTTAAATACTCTCCTGATCTTGATCTTGAATCACTTCTTGTTCAGTTTCCTTTTCTGCTTCTTGTTCTAGCAGATCCTCATCATTTTCATTTTCTTCAGAATCTTGTATCACAATTTCTTCATGCAATGCTTCATTCACATTTAATTTTCCAGATGTCGACTTTCTTGTCGATCTTCAGGATCTGGATTTCTTTCAGGTTCTTCTTCTGAATCTGAATCAGCTGTTGTTTCACCTTCGTCAAGATTCTCAGGTGCTGGCACACGTACTGTGCTTCAATCCCCTACATTTTATTGCATTTGTCGTGACTAATATCACCTGTCTTGCCTACTGCCACCTTGGTACTAGGCAATTTCCTTTTTCGATGTACTTTTGTCCTTACCCAGTCTCCTGGTAACAGATCATGAGCTTGTACTTTCTCTTTTGTAATTGCTTCAGTTCCCACCTGATGGAACACAGAAGTCATCATATCAGATAGATTTTTGCAGTAATCCATAATGATACTATCATTAATGCTCAACAGTTTATCAACTGGAACAAATGCTTGCCTCATAACCCTGCCAATTAATATTTCATGAGGACTCAATCCTGTTTTTCTATCTGGAATGCTTCTCTGGGTTGATCTGTTGACAGCGCCGAGACACCTCCGGGTATTTGTTAGCGCTTTAAAAATCGCGAAAATAAATAAATAAATAAATAAATCAAAGACATCAAAACAAGTGGAAGTGCATCTGTCCACTTCATTCCTGTTGTTAAGCACATCTTTGCTATTCAGTTTTTTATTGTACCATTCACTTGCTCAACGACACCTGATGCTTCTGGTCTGTAAGCACAATGTAATTTTTGCTTTATATCCAGTGCTTCACAAATCAATTTTAGCAATCTGTTTTCAAAATGTGTGCCACGATCTGTCTCGATCGTCACTGGAAAACCATACCTTGTTATGATTTCTCTCAAAAGCAATTTTGCCACAGTAATTGAATCATTGCGGCGTGTTGGGAATGCTTCTACCCATCTTGAAAACAAACAGATTATCACGAAGACATATCTGAGTTTGTTGTGAGGTGGCATGTCAATGAAGTCAAGCTGGATTCTGGTAAATGGACTACCCTCCCATCCTATGGTTCCCACGCTTACAATAGCTTTTCTGTTTGGGTTGATCTGTTGACAGATAAGACACATTTGACAAAGGGACTCTGCAATTATTCTGAATTTTTGATTGTACCATATTTGTCTGAATAATATAATCATTGAATCTCTACCAATATGTCCTGGACCATGGTACATGCGTGCCATGTCAGAAATCATAGTATCTGGCATTACTGGTCTGTCATCTTTGTAAACCCAAACCTCATCTTCTTCTCTTTGTCTGCATCCTGCTTTTAACCATGTGTTTTTCTCCTCATCATTCGCCTCATCTTGCAACTGTTTTACTTCCTGCCAAGTCTCAACTACAGATGTTAGCATAAGTGAGTTCAAAACATGTTCATTTTCTTTTTCCCGATTCATGGACACATTATGTTTTGCACAGAATTTTGCTATTGAGTCAGCATATGAGTTTCCTTTTGTTATGTAATCTTTACCTTTTTTATGTGCTGTGCACTTTACTACTGCAAATTTTTCTGGTAGCTGAATTCCATCAATCAATCTTTTAATCAACTGAGCATTTCTTATTGGTGATCCCGCAGAAGTTAAATAACCTCTTTGAGACCAGAGCTGGCCATAGTCATGGACTACACCATAACCATATTGACTATCAGTCACTATGGTAATTTTTAACTCTTTTCCCAATTCGCATGCATGAATCAAAGCAATTAATTCTGCCATTGAGCTGAACGAATTCCTTTGAGACAGGAAGCTTCGATTACATCTGCAACAGTACATACTGAATATGCTGCACCCAGAACACCTTCATCTGTTCTTAAGCATGAACCATCAACAAATAAAACATAATCTGATTCAACTAATGGGACATCTTTTATGTCTTGTCATGGTTTAGTGCAATATTCTAATACATCCAGGCATTCATGATCAACCTCATCCCTGATTTCTGTTTCAGTAGTGTCAGGTAATAATGTGGAAGGATTTAAATTCACACATCTCGCAATTGAAACATTGTTCGAGCCAAGAATAACCTTTTCATATTTTGTTAGCCTATTATTCGTCAAATATTGTGCTCTGCTTCTAGTGAGGAGAATTTCAACTGAGTGTGGTACATATACTTTTACAGGAAATCACATTACTATTCCTTCACTTTGTTCCAAACTTACACTTATTGCAGCATCTGCTTTTAAGCAACCTGGTAATGCTTTTGCAACAGGGTCAAGAACAGCTGAGAAATATGGTATTGGCTTTCTCAGTCTTCCATGTCTTTAAATCAGAACTGATAATGCACATCCTTCTTGTTCACTTCAATACAGCTCATATTCTTTTTCATAATCAGGCATTCCTAATGCTGGAGCTTCACACAAACTTTTCTTTAACTGTTCAAAAGCTTCTAATTCAGTTTTTGTTAGACTAATCGGGTCTTTTATGTCTGATTTTGTCAGTCTCTGCAGTGGCTTTGCAATTACTGAAACCCACTAATCCGTTGGCGACAATAACCTACCATTCCTAGAAACATTCTAACCTGTCTCTGTGTTTTTGGTGGTTGCATTGCTTGAATCATTTTTATTCTTTCCGTTGTCACTTGTCTGACTCCCTTTGCAATTCTATGACCAAGATATTTTACTTCTTCTTTACAAAACTGTAATTTTGCAGGAGATACTTTATGCCCCTCATCTGCCAGATGATTTAAAAGAGTAATGGTATCTGTTACACAATTATCTCTTGTTTTTTGCAGCCACAAGGAGGTTATCAATATACTGCACTAATATAGATTTTCCAGGTAAATCTAGATTTTCCAATGATTTCTTTAGCAACTGATTAAAAATTGATGGACTTTCGGTGTACACTTGAGGGATTCGACACAATGCTAAAATACGCTCTTTGAACCGAAACGCAAACATTTGTTGGCTTTCTGGATGCAATGGAACAGTAAAGAATGCATTAGGAGAAGTGTGCCTCAAGTGTTTGGAGCGGCAGACCCTGTTGCAGAGGTCTGGCCCGGACCAGGGTTCAATTCCCCGCCTTGGCGGGTCTTGGACTCAAATTTCCCCGGACCTGACAATTCTCGCCTTGGTGCCTATTCCAATCATGGAGTCCCACTCTGTAACTCTGGGCAATAGCTTGCTTAATCTCCACAACAGCCCCTCGCAGCGGGATGCCTGGCTTTCACCTTGGGGATGCCCAGTAATGGGTTATCTCGCAGGGGAATACCAGGACGGGTTCCCTAAGCAAGCGCTGGGACGCTTTCGGGCAGCCATGCGCTCTACAAATCAAATTTCATTTCATTTCATTACACAAATCAATAACTGTATACCATTCTGCATCATGCGGAATCTGATATTAAATTACCGCTGGATTTGGTACAACTGGGCAACATGGAATCACAATTTTATTAACCTTTCTCAGGTCTTGAACAATTCTGAAAGTTCCATTTGGCTTTTTAATTCCCATAATAGGTGAATTACATGGACTACTCTCAATTTCTTTTAGAACACCTTGTTTTATGAATTTGTCTATTACAGGGGTAACACCTTCAATCACTTCTGCTTTCATTTTATACTGAGGAATGTTTGGATAATCTGCTCCTTGTTTTACTGATATTTTTACTGGATCTACGTTTTTCATCAAACCCATTTCATCTCCAGTGAAATACCAAATTTTTACATTCACTGTGTCTTTTAATTCTTCAGATAGATTATTCTTATGAAACACAGGAAATATTTTACTTTCTTCTGCCTCAACCATTGACATTGTTAATTTGTAAAGCCCATCTTCTTCTGGAGTTTGAAGCTCTATACCCTCCGGTGAGCAATATTTTGCACAATTCATTTTACACAGGATATCCCTACCTAATAGATTTACAGGACTGCTATCACAAACTACAAATCTATGCATGTCTTTAAGTTTACCTATTTCAACTTCAACTGGTTCAGTTAAATCTGGTTTTATTTGCTGATTAGCTACACCTACTACTTGGATTTTATCTCCAGAGAGAGGAAGGTTTTCTATTTCCACTGATCTAACAGTAGAACGGGTAGCACCTGTATCCACTAGGAAAGTAATTTCTACATCATTCACTTTACCATTTACAAATGGACCAGATTGATCTACCTCAAGAGTGGCTCCAAGCACACACTCTTCTTCCTCTCTCAGGCACCGTCAGAAGTATTCTTCAGATTCACTCCCTCCATCTTCTTTCACCCAATATTGTTGAGACACATTCGACACATTCACTCTTGGCGATCTGTTTACCTGTTCACCTCCGCTGAATCCTGTTTCTGCACTGTATCTCTGCACATTTATACAGTTTGGAAGTGGTGGTTGTGGTAACTGACTTTTCCGAATCACTACCTGTCGCTGTAGCTGTTGCTGCTCATTTATCTCATTCTGCATCTGTGGATTTAATGATGCATTTTTTAAATAAATTCTGGGCGGATTCTTGCATTCACTCTTCCAGTGTCCAATTTCACCACAATTAAAACATGGGAGTTTCTGTTTTAACTATTCTATATTTCCCATCCATTTTGGTTTATTATAATTACTTTTAAATTTCCCTGGATTCTGTTCAACATTCTTATTTTCTAAACTTGCTATTTGTTGTTCAGCCACTTTTACCTGTGCCCACATAGCCTTTTCTTTCAACCTCTTTTGTTTAGCATCTATTTCATCACTACAGTATTTTGCTTTTCTCAAGATATCATCTACTGTGTGTGATTGCCAACCAATTATTCCAGTTCTTACCATTTCACTAATTTCAGGTCTCAAGCCATATACAAATCTGTATATAAAATGGCTCATGTCTTTTTCACTTAAATGTTCATAACCACTGTATTGTTTAAATACCAGCAGTATTCTTTCATAAACTGAATGTACTGATTCCTTTGACTCTTGGGTTGTTCTATCTATTTTAACCCAATCTATCTCTTTTGGGGGAATCTTATTTTTCAAAAACACAATTACCTGTTCGTACTTTCTCATTACCTCTGGTGAAGGAGCGCCTGTTACTTTATCTCGAGGGTATTCTTCTCTAGGCCAATTTATAGTAGTTTTACATTCTGTCCAAAGATCTGATGGGACAACTATGTCAAATAATCCATCAAGATCAATCCACAAAACTTTTGAAACTTTCACAAATCTGTCTACTTGTCGATACCATTCTACAGGTTTTTCTCTTAATCGAGGAAAATCATTTGTAAACAGTAAAATGTCCTGTCTTGTCCATGGGACATGCACATACCCTCCTCCCGCTATTTCTCTCATTGGAAATTCATTTACTACTTTTTCCTTTTCTCTGATAGGAAAAGATAAACTTGTTCTGTCCATTTACTTAATTCACCCCATTTTCGCAAAATCACATTTAAGTCTTTTATATGAGTAATTCTTCCTGTGGTATTCATATTTTCAATGTCTTTTTCAGAGAAATCCACCCTATAGGTTTTCTGCAAATTCTTCTGCTTACTTAAATATACTTCTAATTCAAAAGCCATATCCTCTAATTGATCATATTTGTTTTTTGTTTTCCATGTTATGCTTTTGCAAATAAATAATAATTCATCATCCTGATATGCCTTCAATCTGTCAGTTCCAATCGTTCCAATTATTAATTCCTCTAAATCTGCTTTCAATTTTGCAATATCAAGTAATTTACATTCTGGGGTTTGTGTTAAATCTATTTTACTCAGTCTCTTTTCCGGAGTTCCAGGGTCAGATTCTGCACCAGACGGAGTTTTACATGACAAACTTTGATTAAAAGTTAAGTCAGGCATCATTATTTTCTCTTGATGTATTTCAGACAAATCTGAATAAAAGTGTTCAGTCACCTTCTGTATTTCTGAATTTAATGGAACAGTTAAAGCTGAATGCCTAATTTCCTTTTGATCAAATACTGAAAGATCAGGTCCAATCGTTACAGGTACTGTTACTGCTTCCATGCTTTTAGTTAACTGCTGTATTAATTCATTTGTAGAACGAATATATTCTGTGGTATTTGGTAATTCCTCATACCTTTCTGTTCTTTTTTCATTTCTTGGGGTTTCATTTCTTTGAACTGGGGTTTTAGTATAATTACTATTTTCTCCTCATATATTTGAATTACGTCCTGTTTCTACTCTTTCAGGTGTTTTTCTTTAATTCGGATTTGTTTTAGGAGATGTCTCATCAATAATGTCTCTTGGAGGGGCATTTGGAGATGTCCATGAACAAACTGGTTGATAAGGTGGCGGTTTTCTAGTATAAATTTCTTCTAATACTGCATCTTCTGAATCACTTTCTTCATTATTTTTCTTTTTCTTTTGGGCACTCTTTTGTCCAGCTACCTCATCAATTAATCTCACTGGGTACAAGCCATCACACATGTCTGCACTTCTCCATCGACGCATTCTATCCTCATGTGTTTCTCTATCAAGACCTAATCCTGTTCCCCTTAATATTCCTCTACTCTCTCGTTCTAATTCAAATATTTCATCTTCCCATTCCTCTAAAGCTTCAAATTGAGTAGGTCTAGGCTTTGATACAAGTTTCATAATTTTTTTTCTTACATTTTTCAAAACTGCAATGTTAAATGATCCATCTTCCAGCCATGAAATACACCATCATTTTTAGTATACCTCATCCAATTCTCAATCCAAAGACAAGTATGATAACCATATTCACCCAACATATAAGCTGCAGGTGTTTTGTACTGATGAAGTAATCTTTCACCCGCGTTGACATTTTCTTGTCAGGTTTAATTTTGTTTTTCAATTTCTGAAACCATGAAAGCTTCTTTTCCTCCTTCATGTAATAGTAAACCATGTTTTTAAACAATTTTCCTTACTTCGGAAAAGATCGTAACAACTTCCTTGTTATTCCGCAACAACAACCAATCTGTGCGCGAAATTTACCAACAAACCAATCAAGTTAAGGTTCGTCACTATTTTGCTCAACCAATAGAATTACTGTTTTTCAGGATGAGCCAATCAGCTGTAAGCTTGCCTTAGTCAGATGAACCAATCTGTGCGCGAATACTGTGATGTACGTTAGCCAATCACAGCGCAACACTTGTGACATATGGTACCGCTGCAGCTGCTTTGTCCCTCGCTCCACTCCTTAAACTGACACCTCCTTTACATAATTATTTTTTTTCACAGCGCCATATTTGCAAATCTTTCAATTAAATTCAGTTAATAACTTCACAAAAACAAACCATTTGTCTGTTTCACTAAAATAAAGTGATAGCTTTCCCAAACATTCAAGTATTTTTTTCACGTGAAATAGATGACACTATTTTCACAGAGAATTTAAATTTGTCGATAAAGTAAGGCTACTTTACCCTTCTAGCAGGTAATAACAAACTTTTTTCTTCTAAATGCACATACAGAGATATTTTACACCTCCTTAGAGACAATTTAGAGTTTTACTCGATCGTACATTACAAATTAATTTACGCACATTTATACAGAAAAATCCCTAACCATGCACACATAAATCTTCAATAGGACTTTAACCCACTAATAGAAATCCTCACTCACCAGTAAGATAGACAACGCTTCCTTACCCTTCACTCGAGCTTAGATAAATTCTACTACTCTTTTCACAGTGAGTTTTAAAAACAGGACAGAAGTCCCTACACTCGAAAGCTATGATTTCATAGACAATCCTCACTATGCATTCTGCCTTACACACCTAAAATCCCTAAACTTGTGCTGTACCACCACAACACTTGTGATATACGGCGATACCACTATTTTGAAACAGAACAAATGCACTGTGTAACTTCACCTGTCACACTTCTCATGCCGGCACAAACCAGGAATTTTCACACTGCTGGTAAAAACCTTTTGACTACATATGACAACTGAACAGACTTAACATGTTTTAGGCATCAATCCTATGTATTACCATGTAACATGCTAGTTACCATAGAAACCCTAACTCTGCTACCAAGTAATTGATCCAGCGCTCTGATTGAAAAACTGTCTCTTAAAGGCTACCCAACACCTCAATACTCACCAATAATCAAGAATCACATATAAAGGCCCATAATACCAAAGAGACAATTTTTGAGCAACTGAATCAGGTGGTGTGATTAACTAAACTACTTACATATTATTTTCATTATTATATACAACTGCAGTTTATCTTTCTTTACCATGGTTTTAAACATTTATTATTTATTAATCAGACCACTAAGGCGATTGGAACAACTGATGGAAACTAGACCATGAATAAAAAAGACCAGCTTGTCCTTTCAAATCTAATTTTATTAATTTTATTTTCATAAAGAAAAGCATTTACTTTTTTGAGTCTTTATTTTATAAGCAATTAAGAAAGCAGCATTTTAATAAGGAAATGAATTTTTTTTAAATGACATTTTCAAAGCAAGCTCAGAAAACCGAAATATTAGCAGAATAACAGTTTCCATTCCCTAAATCTATTTTCCTGACTATTTCTCACTTCACCTAAAAAGGAAAAATCATTAAAGTCTGCTGTCCTTACATGCGCCAAAGGTCCAATAGCATGTCACGTCATTCAGGAATCTGAAAGTAAGAGTTTTTTCCCTGCTCATAGTGTCAGGTTTTATACCTTTCTCTCTCGCTAAACGTTCTACATTTTACATTCTTTTCAGCAAATCCGAGCTTTTCATTGGCTGTCCTGTGTCAGTCCACGATAAAATGCATTAGGTCATCTCCGATTTTGACCAGGTCCAGGCTTCAAATAAGCCCTATTGGCTTTCATTTCCACATCTTTCAGCTTCCTCAAGAACGTAACTTTTTCCTCGAGTTTCGAACATTTACTTCCCAACCTTGGCAGACACTTTAAGTTCCTGTCCTTGAGCCTTTTCTCCATGAGCACGTTCAACTCGACCAAAGAACTGCTTTTTCAATTAACAATAACAGTGCAGTAAAAATCTTCACAGCTACGCATGTGCAAAGACTTCACTCTGGATAAGCTTTTGTGTCTGCAGCTCTGTCAGCCATGTTTTCTGAACCACCTTTAAGCCTCACTTTGGAAACTATTATTAAACAAACACAAGACATCAATTAATTAAAGAATTGAGACCCATTCTGTTACCCACCCCCTTTACCAATTAATCCTGTTAATTATGTTTCCTAGCAAAAATCACAATCAGGCAGCATTATAAATACTGACAAAGACAATAGACAAGGTTAGTTTATTATTTTTTTCCTTTGCTTTTGCAACATAAAGCACATTAGTTTATCCCGCGTGTATTGATGAATGTATTCTTAAACTAAGTTGATTAGTAATTTCACCACAAGCTTATTAATTTAATTACTGTTATGAGAGATTAACTTCACAAGTTTGAACAAAATCTTGTTCTTCACCTTGCTTCATCAACTGTGATGCAGGCCAAAGTCTGCCCTCAGTGCTTGTAATGATTTCAGTGCTCCCTTTGCAGTCACATCGCCTAGCGTTGAGATCCCTATGTCGTCCCACCTCTTGAACCCTTTCAATTTGTTCAGTTCTTGCAGCCAGGTACAGTGCCACAACGGTGTTTGTCTAGTGGGCCTCTTCTCCCAGCCTACAGTCTTAGTCACTCGGTTCCAGACCGTCAGGGTAAGCCTGGTGGCCGGCAGCAGTCTCCCCCTCCCTTTGCCCCCGTACAGATAATAATTATATGGACGGGTATCCATAGTGTGTCTCTCAAGTGCGTATGTGGGGTGTGAAGCCGGGATGTGGCGCCAGTGGTTAATAGGCAGCAAGTGTTCTGCCCAATAGTAGGCCTCGATGTTGGGGAGTGAGATCCCTCCACTATACTGATGTCTTTGCAGGGTAGTCAATGCCACCCGCGGTTGCTTACCCAACCACAAAAAGGTTCGCAATTCCACATTTATTTCTGCAAACACTCTGTGGGGAAGGGGGTAATACTCCTTTTGAAATGCGTATAGCAACTTGGGCAGCGTCATCATTTTAAACATGGCCGCCTGGCCCAGGATTGTAAGGGGAAGCAGCCGCCATCTGTTTGCGTCCTCTACAAAATTATTCATTATCCGTCTTATATTTATGTCATATGATCGGCCGCCATCAAGTGTCACAAACACCCCAAGATTAGTAAAGCCCTCGCCAGTCATCCGTAGCCTCTCTGGAAGGCCTATCCATTGCTCCTGTCCCCTGGATCATATAGGACAGACTTATGCCAGTTTATGTGGTACCCTGCACGTGCCCCATATCTCTCCTGCTCCATGAACAATGCCGGTATCGTAGTTTCTGGGTACCTTATATAGAGGAGGACATCGTCCTTGTAGAGTGATATTTTTTCCTCCGTGGTATCTGTCGAGCTCAGTTGAAAGCCCTTAATGTCCACATTTTGCCGGATTGCACCCGCGAGCACCTCAATCATTAGCGTGAAAAGCAGGGGAGACAGTGGGCACCCCTGCCTGGTCCCTCACCTCACCGGGAAATCCCGGGATAACACCCCATTTACTTTAACCCTAGCTCTAGGGTCTGTGTACAGCAATTGGACCCACTTCCGAAATTTGGGGCCAAAACCAAACCGCACCAGGACCCCCTCAAGAAAAGGCCAGTGTACTGCATCAAATGCCTTTTCGGCATCCAGAGATAAAAACCAATGAGGGTCTTGTCTCTTGCTCAACTCCTGTAGCCAATTGTGGGTCCTTCTGAGGTTGAATCTAGTGGCCCTTCCCGCAAGGAACCCGGTTTGGTCCAGGTGGACTAGTTCCGGGATCACCCTCCTCAGTTTAAAAGCTAAAATGGTCGCCAGTAGCTTCACTTCAATATTCAAAAGGGAGATAGGGCGGTAGGAAGAACAGTCCTCTGCTGGTTTACCTTCCTTATAGAGCAGGATTATTGTGGCCAGGTGAAGGTCTGGGGGTAATTTCCCCTCTTGTATCGCCCCTTCAAAGAGTCCCAGGAGATGACGGGCCAGTAGGTCCGCTGTACGTTTATAGAATTTGTCGGGAAACCCGTTCGGGCCGGGGGACTTTCCCGCCCTTAGTTTACCTAGGGCAGTCTTAATTTCCAGGTTGTCTAGGTCCTCTGTAGCCAGCACCGGGAGGTCTAAGTGCGCCATGTATTGCATGGCATCTTCCTGTGTCCCTAAGTCCCTCACTTTATAAAATAGCTCGTAGTGCATAGCGAAAGCCTCAGCTATCTGAGCATCTGACCTCGTCAGGCTCCCTATGGTGTCTCTAACCTGTTCTACCCACCTGGCATCCCTTTCCTTCCTACTCAGCCATGCACACAGCTTTCCCGATTTATCCCCCACATCGTATAGACGATGTAGCATCGCCAGTGCCTGTGTTTTGGCCTTCCCGTTACCATTTCCCTATATTGGCATTGAACATCCAGCAGCTTACGAAGGGTCTCTGGTGCCCTAGCAAGTTGGTGTTCCCCTTCCAGCTCCAGTATCTGAGTTTCCAATGCCCCGATATCTCACTGGAATTTCCGGGCTTCCTCCCCTAGCCTATTCTGTGCCCTATCCCTAAGGACTGCCTTAAAGGCCTCCCAGAAGATCACTTTTGACAGAACCGAGCCCTCATTTTCAGCTACATAGACTTTTACATCGGCCCTGAGGCCCTTCAGTATGACCGGGTTCTGCAGGTCCCAGGCTGTCAGCCTCCAGGACCCATTTTTCCGTACCTTTCTCCTCCCCACCTGCAACAGAAGCGGGGAGTGATCTGAGATCCCTCTGGCTTTGTACTCCGCTAAATCGTCTCTCATCAGGACATGTCGGGCAAGGAAAACATAGTCCAGTCTAGAGTAGACCCTGTGGGCGCCCGAAAAAAAGGAATAGGTCCTGTCCTCTGGGTGCAACCACCTCCATACATCCGTCAATCCCAGGGTACTAATCGTCTTAGCGAGTAAAGTTGGGGTTTGGTCTCTGGTCCTGTCCCCTGTTCTATCCTGCATCTGTACCAGCACGTCATTCAAATCCCCCCCCAACACCTGCAGTGTATCTGATGTATTAAGAAGGATATCTGCGACCCTTTTCAATGTATCTGCCTGCAACTTAGGAGGGGCATATGCCGAAACTATCATATATTCCTGCCTTTTCCAGGTACCCCTTACTTCTACGTACGTCCCCTGGGGATCAGACCATACCTGCGCCACTCGGAATGGGGGGTTCTTATTTATCAATATGGATACTCCCCTGGAGCCTTTAGTAAATCCTGCGTATGCGAGAACTTTGTACTGCCCTCTAGCCAGAAAGCCAATTTTGGTGCCCTGTAGATTCGTTTCTTGGAGCAGAATTATTTCTGGGCCCGCCCTCTTCATGTATGCGTTCACTAGGCCTCTCTTAATCTTACTGCCTAGCCCATTCACGTTCCATGTTAGTATCTTGAGCCCCTCCTGGTCTTGCAGTGCCTCTGTGTGGTTAACCGACATCCTATGTTAAATCCTGATGTGTGCTGCATAATCTCAGCGCTAGTGGAGCGCCCTGGACGCAGATGTGTGACCTTTCTGACATTGTCCCCTCCCCCCAGACCCCCAACACCCCATCCCTCCCTGTCTCCCCCTCCTGCCTGACCCCCTCCCCTAAAAGTCTCAACTGTAAAACCAACAGAACTCTCGTCAGCCCTCACCCTACCTCCCTCCCCCGTCAGTCCCATCCTCGTCAAAGATTGGATAAAGGACTTTCAGGCAGAGAAGGTCTGTCACCCTCCCCAAGTTCACTCCCTACAAACCCACTCCAACCAGATAGTCTAACGAATACGAGAGACAACAACTTCTCCCACAAAACCTAGCTTCATAAACATTATAGCCAAAAACTGTGTACTCAGTGGTTATAGGGTGTGAAACAATTTGCGTGCTTCTGGGCTAAGCCGGCATCCTGTCCATCCAGAGTCCCTCTCGATTCAGGCATTAGAGTCTGGACTGTCCCCTTGTGGTGTCAACACCTCCGTAGCCGCTGCCTGCTCCAGTTCATTGATCGTTGCCACTAGTGGGTGTATTGACTGTTCCTCCAGTTCCTCACTTCAGGAGGTGATACCCCCCGTGGCCTCCTCTCCATCGAATCGAACATGTCTAGCTAGGCAGCGAAACCTGAAACCCGCCTGACCACCAAGGTCAAGAGTTAGAGTATTTAAACCCTGTTTTCACATGCTCGTCGGATTCTGCGTGAAGTAAGGCATTGTCTTCCCTCTCCTGGAACCCGGTGTGCTCCGCTGCCGCTGTGTCTTCGGTAACTACCACTGAGACCCAGCCATTGTCTCCTTCTCTGCCGGCCCTCTCATTTCTCCTTCTCGCCTTTGTAGCGGTGGATGTTCCTCCAGCCATTGCCACGCATCCTCAGGGTGGGTGAAAAAGTAGGTCTTTTACTTAAAGATGATTTTTAGTTTGGCCGGGAAAAGCAGCATATATAGGATCTGAAGGTCTCTCAACTTTGCCTTTACTGCATCAAAGGATCGCCTCTGTTTCTGCACTTCCTGACTATAGTCTGGAAAGATCATAATCTGTGCATTTGCCATACCGATCTCCTCCAGCTTCACGTGGTATTACGTCCCTGTCCGCAAAGTTCAAGAATCGAGCGATGACTGGTCGTTTTCTCTCCCCCACCAGGGGCTTCACAAGGAGCGCTCGATGGGCTCTCTCAATTATAAAGCAGTTAGAGAATGTTGCCACAGGCAGGGTCTTCAGCAGCCATGTGTGCAGGAACTCCACCATATTGGCCCCTTTAACCCCTTCCATGCTGATGACGGAACCGCTCCGTCATCAGCTACAGTTGAGCTGTGCTGATGACGGAGCGGTTCCGTCATGGCCCGGCCGCCGCGCCTGCGCGGCGCTGATTTCGCGCCTGCGCGGGCGTTCTAAAGAGCGGGGCGGGTCATGACGGAACCGCTCCGTCACCAGCACAGCTCAACTGTAGCTGGTGACGGAGCGGTTCTGTCACCAGCATGCGGCGGCCGCGCGGCCGCCCCGCCCCTTTAGCGCTGCGGCGGAATAGCCGCCGCAGCGAAGGGGTTAATTCCTTCCCTAAAGCCAACAAAGTGGAGGTTGTTGCGCCGGGCCCTATTTTCTGCATCGTCCACCTTTCACTGTAGCTGTTGATGTGAGGCCCGGAGCTCTTTTACGTCTTTCTGCAGAGAGTGGATAAATTCCTCTGCCTAACCCAGTCTAGTTTTGGGCGTGGTCACCCTCTCCGTGAGATTGTGAAAGTCCTGTCGCAATACCGTGACTTTAGAGCCTACTTCCCCAATCTTGACCTACAGAGCCGCGCGGGATGCCTGTATGTCCTCTATAGATGCCTGGATGGCACCCATCAGAAGAGCCGTAACCGATCGTGGACTCACAGCCTCTGCGCCCGTCTCCACTGTAGTGGGCACCGACTCTTAGCGATCCAGTGTGCCCTGGCGTGGGGCCCTGGGGGACGCTTCTTTCTTGCCCATCACGGCCACTCACAGTGTCCACCGGGTCGGCGTTGCTGGCACTGGGTACCTTCCTCCTCCTTTCTTCTTGGTCCAGAGGCCAGTTCTCCCGCGCCCCTCAGCCCCAGGAGGCCCAGCTGGTCCCACTCTGTCACGGACGCGCGGCCTCAGGCGCCGCCGGGTCGCAGACGCCCCTTCTCTCAGGGTCCGTGCTCACGATTGTCAGATGGCCCAGCCAGTCCTGTGTCCAAGCCAGGGAAGAGTGGGGGGGCAAGAGGAGGCAGGTCAACAGCAGTACAGTCCGGGCCCCTGTCCCAACTGCTCCCCACACAGTATTCTCAGGTTGGGCCCCACTTACTGGTGCTCTTCTTCAGCCTCTTTCCCAGTAACTCAACCTGGTCAGTCCGCGCCGTGTTGGGGCCCCAATCTGCTGCTTCCAAGGGCGGCCTTCTCCAATGCGTGTACCGGGCCACCCCTTCGCCCCGGGGAGCATCCGGCCCCACAGCCCGTGACCTGTGTAGCACGTCTCCTCCTCCTTGGGGCGCCACCAGATGTCCCAGGTGCCCTGCCACCCGCTCCGTCCATGCGGCCGCTCTGTTGGTGCTTCGGCCGCTCTGTTGGTGCTTCAGCCGCTCCGCCGTTGCTGCAGCCAACACCTCGCGTCTGTCGGGCATGCCTTCTCCGGACCAGGCCCCTGTTGTGGATCCTGCCTATCTCCTCGGCCACAGGGAAGTCTGTCTCCTGGGTCTCGCCGACACTCTACCACCCCAGTGGGCCTCCGGGACTTCTCAGGCCCACTGCTGTCTCTTGCGGCCTCAGGGCACGCTCCTCGCGACTCCGTCGCAAACCTTCTGGGCACCGCCATCTTGAGGCTGTATCCGCTCGTCTTCATGAGGCCGCACTTCTCCGTCGGATCTCGGGGCTCCGTAGACCCTCCGCAGCAGCGTCACCTTTGCCCACGGCACCACAGGACCTTCCAGTCACCCGTGGCAGTAGTTAGGGGATCTCTGGATGTTTGTATTTACGTCGAATCATTTGGGCTCACCGGGGCTTCGCTTGCGTGTGACTTACTCGGCCATGCTGTTGGCCACGCCCCTTGTGTGTGCATTACTAACCCGTAACCTGAATGTCCTAAAATGGCAGACAAAACGCAGGATTTCTATTGCGCATGCGTCTACTGCATCTACGTAGTATGAAACTATTGCATTTGGTGGGAAACTTTTGCAGCTGCGCAATGGCACTTAAAATGGCAGCTTTAAACTCACACGATAATGCATTTGCTACCGCTTCAACCAAACCTCGTAAGTTCTATTAAACACTAATGCAAAAGCTTAAAATAAGTAAATGGGAATGGAGTACAAATAAGTGGTATACAGTGAAATTGTTGTTTCCGTGTTCTAACGTATCTTTTTCTGACTTTATTATTCGTTCACATTTGGGCCTCAGAGGGTGATTGAAATCCCTACCCATGTGAGGTTCACACAGGCGTACAGGAATCTGCTGAAACCCTGTGACAGTAACACTTGAACCCAATCCAAGGCCACCTTGAACTTGGATGCCTGGTAAAATGAATTTTTGGACCTGAGAGCAATGCGACAAATTAAGGAATTGATACACATTTGTATTGAGCATAATGTGAGATGCGGGCGGGAATAAAGCTATAGGAAAGAAAATGAAGGAGTGGCACATAGAACGATTGCCCTAAGAAAAGTGTTATTTCTAAATGGTGTGATGAACTCACCTCCTCGCCCTGACCAATTAGAATAGGGGAAAACACAAATATTGACACTTTTGGGGGTGGTACATGAATCAAGAATAGTATAATTGAGGTAAGATAGCTGGAGAACTGGTCCAACTTGTCAGATATATTATTCCCACTCGTCACTGACCCAACGTGTATGCTGCTCCAGATTCTGTCCGAGACGCTGTCTCAGACTTTGATGCTACCAGAAACTCTGCCCAAGAATTTGAGATATTGATCAACAATCTATTTCGTCTAGAAGGGATTGTGGAAAAGGGACATCCGAGGAGAGTAGTACCAGAGAAGGGTGCGACGTCGGCGTTGCACATAAGAAGAGGTCACCTTCCAAGATCTGAAACTGCCTGATCTCCTATCTGTATCCTGTCCTGGAGATCTATCTGGCCCCAATCTTTACGGAGTTAGGTTCATCTTGACCATAGGTAAATATAATCTACAAAATCTGTCTTTATGCCTGCTCTTTCCTTTTTCCCCACCCTTTCCAGGTACCATCTTCATTGATCTCTTTGTTACTTTGCTATGATTGAATTTACTTTGCCTCTTGAAATGAAGGTGGTTACTGGGATTGATTCTTGACTCACAAATTAATTTAGATAAAGGTTTTCAAAACTTCTTGAGTCTGTGGTTATTCAAGAAATAAGTTAATGTCATTCTACCTTACAGTAATTCAGCAACCTGATTCATTGAGGAGAGGAAAATTACTATTATTGAATTGGTAAGACTTGGTAAAGGTGAATATCAAAATTACAGGCAACACAAAAATGTATGCCAGTCGGTTTACTAGCTTATCTGTGTGAATGTTTTTGGGCCCAGGTGAGTATTAGGTATGTGTGTGTAACAAGTGCTTGTAACCCACACTCCATCAACTAGTTAGCCTAGGCACAGCTTTTTTCCCACAATTCAGGAACTTGTAGTCCTGGTTTTACACTGGGTCATATAAGACTAATGAGGAGATTTACCAAATCTCCACACAAAGCAGCTTAGACAAGAGAAAAAACTTTTCCCACTTTGAATGCGTGCTGCACAGTGCAGCATGCATGCAAAGTCGGAAAATGAAGGAGAAATGAAAGCACCCAATATACTGCATTTGGTCAATTGGGTTTAGCGTGAAAAACCCTGGGTGGTTGCATGGGAACGCCCATGCATTACCCTTGGCACCCCCCCATGGCGCAAAGTAATGTGAAGCAGCGTTCTCATTACTTTTACGTTATTTCCAGCACTAAACAAGTTTAGTGCTAGAAAGTAAATTTGGAGAAAAAGACTTTTCGCCATTTAGTGCCACTTTTGTGACGCAAACACGGCGCAAAATCTTAGAAAATCCCCCCATGGAGTCCCACAAGTCTAGGAAAAGGCCAGGACTGGCCTAACTAATCACACATGGACATGGGAAACATGGAAGCAATGGGCTTGGCCCCTCACCAATACATGCCTAAAGCCTTGATTCAGACAGGAGACTCCCAATTTTTGAAGTCAAAAATGTTGTCTCCCTCCTGAAATTGCCTCTGTTTCAATAGAAGTCAATAGGAGAAATACATTCTCCAGATTATTATTTTTAAATTTCCCACTTTCCTCTTCTAAAATGTTGGCATGTATGCTCACCCAGTGGGCTCTGGTGCTTCTGCACCGGTTGCAGCATTGACATGCATGCCGCTGCCAATTCTCACTTTGCTTAACAGCGCAACCACTCCCACATCATTTTTCGGGCTGTCCTTGAATTCTGCCAACACTTTCAGGAACAGACTGCTTTTTAGCAACATGTGCCTATCTAAACTCTCGAACCCATCCCTATTCCCAGGCACTCCAATAAATGCTCTCTTTCACTGAAGAAGCCATGGTAGGTAGTGCGGCTTGGCTGTAATCAAGATGGCCGGTGCTGTATGAAGGTTCACCCCAACAACTATCCCTCTGTGTCTGCTACAGTGCGGCATCGGTGGTCCTGCTGCAAGGGGCCGAAAAAACCCAATCCCAACCCTAACGCAAAGATGACTAGATGCAGCCCTACTTACAGTGAGTTTGTGGCCTTGTAGTATTCCCCTCTAGTCTTTCTACATTTCGTTCTGGGACATCTCTGCTTCCCCTGTACTCTCTCAATTAAGTTTAAAGAATTTCAAATGTGTGAGCAAAAGGCAAGGCGTGACTGTTTGGGGCTTTACAGACTGACAGCTTGCATTCCAAAGTACTGTTTCCAGTAAACGACGAGCACACGCTCTAGGAACCCAGCCGAACAGGAACCTGCACCTGAGTGTCAAGTGCGGAATGAACTCATGAGGGACCTGTCTGTCTTCGAGGGGCGGGTTTGTCATTCGTCATTGAACGACAGTGGAGCTAGGTGAGCGGGACAATGTCACAAGCTGCAGTATAAAGGGTGACAGCACTTCCTGGAGGTCATAGGTGATCTCGTCACTGCGATGAAGCTCCTGTCTGTGTCTGTGCTGCTGATCCTGGCAGGTAAATCCGTGGCAATAACGTCTCTTTCCAGCTTCTGTGGTGAAAGGAGGGGGGAGGCTCTGGGGTAAAATGATGTATGGCTCCCCTGCTTGGATGCCTCTGGGCCTGCCGTACTCCAGAGTGTGACGAGGTACTGCTAGGTTTGCTTCAGAGAAGCTACATTCTTTCATGTGTCCAGTACCAAGCACGACAAAGCGCTTGATGCTCCCCGGCCTATGAAACTTAATTTACTGCGTCTTTGAAAGTGCATTCTCTTCACATTTTGACAATCTCCAGTCCCCAAACTCCCAGAATCGCTATGTCCCCAATTTCCTTTATAAACCTTTAAAAATCAAACTTCTCTTCACCATGCCAGTCTCCTCACACACATGAGACTCTCGACACCCTAGACCAAGGCCGGTCCTAGCCATAGGCGGTATGGGCAGCTGCCTAGGGCCTCGCGCTCAGGGGGGCCCCGCCGCCGGCCCCGCAGTTGCAGGAGGCGGGAATAACATGACAGCCATTAAATAGCCCTAGTGTTGCTGAATGGCATGAATGAATAACTGACTGTCACAAATTCAGGATCATCATCACTTCCAACTCAGGCTGTAACTCGCACTCTGCCTACCAGGATGGGGCCCCACACAATGGCAACACCCCACCAGTCCTTGTGTACCCCTGCCGATCAAATTGAAAGAAATACGTCACTTTACAATTGGGCTCATGGAAGGGTGCCCCCCTCCTGGAGCCTCTAAGGGATGGCGTGGGAAGGCCTAGGGGAGGGGGACACCTCTTGGGCTGCCCATTCAGAGACTCCGCAGGGTGTCCATTGTCGGCACTTTAACCCATATAGGTTTAACTCAGCCCCCAAGCAATTCTCACACCTTCAGCCCGAAATGGGCTGTACAAGAGGTGTTTGGGGTGGCTTAGAGGAGGAGCTGGGGCCCAGTTGGAGTCTGCACAAAGCAGCTTCCCGAGATCAGAAGGTGTCACTTCTGTAAATTGCAGGGGCCTCGCACATTCCCTTTTGCCCAGAGCCCCGAAAATCCTAGGACCGGCCCTGCCCTAGACCTCCCAACATGATATTTCCCTGAACCCTTCTGAGAAACACCTTCCTCACGTTCCCCCAGACACACCATCCTCCACACCTCCTCCTGAAGAGCTACCCCCACTTCCTGGAGGCTCCAGACCCACACTATGTTCCCAGTTAGTCTATGTTCCCCACATTTCAGAAGATCTCTATTTACCAGAGCTGTACTGAACGTTCCAAGCCATCCCTGTCTCTTGGATACTGCAGGCCTGAACCAATCCTGTGCTGACCTCTCCTTAACATGGATATCCATATTCTTGGTGCAAGAGTCCTCTGTTTACTGAGATAGGATCCAAAGCTACTGGTCTTGACTTGGACTCAGGTCCTCCTGGTCCCATGCTCTGCCCACATTGTGGTCTTAGGCAATCTTGTGATACTTCGCATTTCTTTGCAGTTCATGAGCAGTGCCTAGAAGCAGTGTTTGCGTGTATGCCATGCAGTAGTTTTTAAATGTAATTCATGTGTGTGTATATATGGTGTCGTTACTTACATAATGTTTTGTGGAGTTAATGGATAATGGTAATATTTCTGAATGTGCCTCCAAGTCTCGCTGATACAGGGTGGAGGGTTGTTGCTTTAGGTGGGGCCAATCAAGGCTGCATTTGTATGTCAGAGCTTATGTCATCAACATCAAACATGTATGCAGTGTGCTCAAAGAAGGGCTTTGATTCAGCCCCTCTTCAGCTACTAATTTATTTCGGCAAAGAACTTTCAGCCATTGCTTGAAGAAAGTGTCAATCACATTTTGGTTCAGGCAAGAGAAATATTTGATTCACATGGTTAGCTCTTGATTATTAGGTCTGTTGGTCCGCCTGCAAAAGAGGTGCTTCAAACCGCATTGCTATCCCTGCGCACAAAGGAGACATATTTGCACTCCTCAAAGGGTTACTGCACTCTTGTTGATTCAGCACCTACACTAAATTTTGGTTTGCTCCTAAAAGTGATTTGTTTTCCTACAAGTCTTTCCAGATTCCTGCTACTATTGTACCAAGGGGGAAGCTGCACTTTAGTGTGACATTCCACTAAATGTGATTTAGCGCCTTAATGTGATCCTACATTGCTGCTTACTTTTCATTAAGAGTGAGTTTGCATCCACCCCCCGCAACTAAAACAGACAGGATGATCTCCATAAAATACGCTGTCTGGTTAGACAGGGCATCTGAAAGTAAGAGGAATGAGTTTTGGCTTCCGTATGAGCATTGGGTTAAATCCCCTGCCCGTATATAGTCCAATGATTTGTCCTTTACATCATATTGCTTGATTATTCCAGCAGTAGCTTCACCTGTGGCTGGATCAGACTAAGCTATTTACGGTTGGAGAAGATGAAGCAAGATGTAAAGTGATCCATCCTTGGCTCTAAACAAAGATCTCTGCCTGGTGCTATACTAAGAAGTCCGTCCTTTCATATCTTTTGTTATCCAAGGCAAATGAGGAATAAAAGTGATAAAAAAAAGTGTTTAACCCCTTGCATGCTGGTGACGGCTCCTGTCTGTCATGGCACATAGTGCTCGTGTGCTGATGATGGCCGGGAGCCGTCACGACCACGCCCGCGATCAGAATGTGCCGCAAAGGAGCGGAATTCCGACCGCAGGCAAGGGGTTAAAAGAGTGATTTTGCACCTGAGGGCATAGCTTATGCAAGTTGTTCCAGATATTTTGTGATGATGTCTCCAGTGGCAACCTATGGGATCACTGAAATAATATCGAGTGTCAAAATATCGACTAGCAAAAATATCGTGGACAAAATATCGACAGTCAAAATATCGAGTTTGTATCTACAAACAGGTAAGTACAAAAATATTGAGTACAAAATATCCTTTACAATAATATAGTTGTAAAAAATATCGACTTTATAAAAAACAGTGTTAAATTAAATTAATATTAAAATGTAATTACTAAAATATACTTAAAAATACTTACATTAACTTATAATAATTAAATAATAAATGAAAGTAATAAAAAAATGTTTTACAATATTATTTGTTAAAACATATATATATATTAACATACTATAATTAATTAAGATACTAAAAACTGACCCTGAACCCTAAAAATACCCCTTTACCCAAAAACCCAAACTGACCCTAAACTCTAAAAATACCCCTTTACCCAAAAACCCAAAACTGACCCTGAACCCTAAAAATACCCCTTTACCCAAAAACTAAAAACTGACCCTAAACCCTAAAAATACCCCTTTACCCTAAAACTGAAAACTGACCCTGAACCCTAAAAATACCCCTTTACCCTAAAACTGAAAACTGACCCTGAACCCTAAAAATACCCCTTTACCCAAAAACTGAAAACTGACCCTGAACCCTAAAAATGCCCCTTTACCCTAAAACTGAAAACTGACCCTGAACCCTAAAAATGGCCCTTTACCCAAAAACTGAAAACTGACCCTGAACCCTAAAAATACTCCTTTACCCAAAATTAATCAATATTATTTAATTACCAATTAATTATTAATTAACAATAACAATAAAGTAAATATATTAGCACATTACCTGTAATTAATTTAATAATTAATATTATTTTACCCCAATTAATTACTTTACAATAACACAAAATTATATATATGTAAAATTTACTCTAATTAA
The DNA here is from genome assembly GCF_964263255.1 of Lissotriton vulgaris. Lineage (NCBI taxonomy): Eukaryota > Metazoa > Chordata > Amphibia > Caudata > Salamandridae > Lissotriton > Lissotriton vulgaris. The sequence goes on from NC_141695.1 coordinate 1,313,932,052, forward strand.
TGTAATTAACTAATTACAAATAATTAATTACCAATTAATTACTATTAAAAAATATGTACTAAATTATATTAATTAATTAACTAATTAATACTAATTAATTATCAATTAATTATTAATTAAAAATATTTACAAACATATATTAATTAATTAATTATTATTAAATTACTTCCCACCCTATTCCCCTATAAACCCACAACCCGCTACAGAATTACATTACGCAATTATTATAAAAACAAAATTCATTTAATAAAATATTTTATAACATTAATACACATTTTTCACACATATTATTACATAAATATACACTATAAAGTATTATATATCATTAAAAATTCGATATTTTTGCTATCTATATTTTATACAGTCGATATTACTTCACTTACCTTAAAAACGATATTTTTGTAGTCGATATTCTGTCCAGTCGATATTTTGTTCAGTCTATATTTTAAAGTCGATATTATGTCCAGTCGATATTTTGGAGTCGATATTTTGTCTGTTTACCAACCTATGATTTTATTAAAGGGACTTTCCTATAAAAACAAATTTTTATGGCCCTCAGATTTCTATTATCTTCATTGTTGTTTTTATTGATGGGTTATGTCATTTTCCTTCCACTGGAAGACATGTTTTTTAGGCAACAATCGACACAAAGGCCCTTGAAGCATTTCCAGAAAGACACTTGGGGCCAGATGTACGACCATGTTATTTAGCGACTTGCAAATTGCGCTCAATTGCGAGTCGCGATTCACGAGTCACTAAATGACATGCACAATAGTGTCTGATTTCTACTGCGGTCGCAAATTGCATGCCTCATGCATATTAATGAGGCACTCGCAATGTGTGACCCCATTAGCAAATGGCTGGCCCTCCCAGGTATGGTGGCCTGCTGGGACGAGAGCCGCAAAAAATTGTGACTCGCTAAATAGGGATTGTACATGGCCCTATTGGATTTTTCATGTGCAAATGGGTCGCAAACCCGTTTGCGCATGAAAAATAGGGTCATACATCTGGCCCTTAGATTGTGCTGTTACTGCAAGCAAATGGGTAGTGTTGGAAATAAAGCCAGCAGTATCAATTACGATGTCACTTTATAGAGAGAGGAGGTCGTTATGGCATTTGGAAATGTTTTCAGAAGTCACTACAATGAAAGGATTGTGGTTTCAAAACAAGTACGTGTATAAAGGATAGATTTCGATTTTTCCGAAGACTTCATAGACATTTTAATGCACATTTTATCTTATTCAAACCTTCTGACAAGCCTGAGTGAGCCCAAGAACTCTATATTCTACCTTTTTTGTATTGAACATTTAATTCAACATTCACTTCATCCCTTCCATCTAGTATTACTAACCTCTAAAAAGCACCTCGAAGGCCGTCCTAATCTAGCAGGCCAGTTCCCATCTTCGTTCCTGTAATAGCTGAAAGCTAATTTCATGAGCAATACCTCGTCGTCACATAGCCCCTCTCTATTTTAAGTGCACCCTCCCTTTTGTTCTCCCGTTGCACTATTTCATCTTTGTCTTTGCCCACCTATGCCCCTCTGAGTCTGTCCCCACAAAGTTTCTCCTCCCTATACATTCCCCTACCCCTCCCTTCACACTCACCGTCCTCTTGTAATGTAAACCTTTCACCCATGGGTGTTGATTCACCAAAATGCCAGAGTAGCGGAAGTGCCATTGCATATGCTTTGGCCTCAATGGCATCACAGGAAGTGACATCACATGACTCTTGACCCTGTTTTCTTTCCACGAAGGCATGGCATATGCATCTAACATCACAACACATACCAACACTGAAGCACCACAACAAATGATTGATTAGTATAACAGAATAACACAAACAAATGTTCTGGGACATAATACTTGCCATAAATTTTAGAGCTCTCTCTTTGGGGTTTCTCCAGCTAAGGAAAAATTGTGAAATAATGGGTGAAATTGTGCATTTTAAAGCACAATTTTCACATAAATTTACTAAAATGCCGTAGTTGATGAAAGGACCCTCATTAAATATTCAAATCCTTCCATGGTGGGACAAACCAATGAAACTTGCCATTTCCCAGAAATCTACCCCAATTTTTTCCAAAATGTGGTATGAGTGTCCTCATATCTCAACAATTACCTTCATTGTGCCTGGGTCAGCATTTTGTCATAGCTGCCCCGATATTCCATTGGTACCCACTTATATAAAAACAAATGACATAAAACACACCAGTGCTAGAATTTTTCAGTGTATGCCATCCATATACCATCGGTGACCCTCATGTCAAAAATGACCTCAGTATTTCAAGGCCAGCATTGTGTCATGGTTGCCAACTTCCATATGCCAGATTATCCACCCGTATGCCAATAATTGCCTCCATTGTGCTAGGACCAGTTATTTGCTACTGGTGTCCATATGCCAAGAATTTCCAAAAGTAAGCCAGTATTTTTCAAAAGGTGGCCTTTATTCCATGAATTATCTCTAGTATTCCAGTACCACAAATTTAACATTGTTGCCCTTTATGACAGGAATTACCCCCAGTGTGCCAGTGCCAGTAATTTTGTCACAGGTGTTTGCCATGCTAAGAATTGCTGCAAATATGTCAAGACCAGTATTTTGCCCTTGGTTTCTCTGTAAGACAATGATTACCTTCAACATGCCTGTGCCAAGAGACAAAATTGCAAACACTGCATCACTTTGTTGCTGACACACACATTCAATCACGCTCCTTCTCTGACACTGACTCATTCATTCTTACACACACTCTCTTACATCCCTTTACTCTTATTCTTCTTCATTCTCACTCACTTGCATTTACTCTTAATCTCACTCATTCATACTTTCTGACACTCAGGCCCAGTTTAACTAAAGCTTCACACTGAGATTGTATCACTTTTGTTAGAGCAAGTGTTAGGGAGTGTTACTATTCAACTCAAATCAGGATTTGTGTTGGGTAGTATCCCTAAGTAACACAAAATAGTGCTGTTCACTGCTTTGCATTATTTTGCATTGTGTGGGTGTTCCATGGGCTTTGATACAAATCCATATGTACAAACATTGGTAGATAAGAATTTGCACTAAAATCTTACGTCTCCTTGAGGCAGATGTAAAGATAAATGTTTTTATTTCTCCTCATTTTTCCAACTTTGCTAGTGTACAGCATGCATACAAAGTGAGGAAAGCATTAAAGCATGGTTTTTGTATGGAACGGGCACCTTCCAGTATAAAACCTATGTTTCAGAGCACACATCCACCCTTGTAATATATCACGTAGGTGTATGCGATGGCATATGACTGCCAAAAAATATGGCAGTGCACGTAGAGAGAAAATATGAACATTTGTTTCACACTTCCTTTGATGCAAGGCCACGCAGCAACTTTGGTGTAGAGTTACCTTACATCACAGAATAGTAAATCGGGGCCTTAATCTCACAAAATCTCACTTCACTAACTGTCACTGACTTTCACACATTTTCACTCACACAAACACATGCTTATACATATAGATGCACTTATGCATACACACGCTCTTTTACATAAACATACTCTCACTCTGAAAAGCACACATGCCAGATACTTTTAGAGGAAGGTCTCTTTTCCACTCCAGAAGATTTCAGTAGAACATCTACAAGGAGGTCTTGTTCCTTCCATAAGAGACATACTACATCCTGGAAAACCACTTCTCATTCATCTGTCAGAAATTATTCTTCAACTCTGACAGATACCCCTCCCGCAGGAGTCTCACCAGTCGAGGACCTTACTACCTTCAATAAAGTGCTAGTAAGGGGTCTTGCAAAGTTGAATATAACAATGCTCAAAGCCTCAACACCTGTCTTATTTGAGACTTTACACCATAAAATCCCTTCAAGGCCTTTGCTTCCGTTGGTACCAGGTATTCTGGAATCTGCTATGCAGTGGTTCCTTACATCTGTGAGAAAGCTTGGGCCCACTTGAACATCCCCAATCAACCAGATGGTCTTTTTAGCTACTTGAGAGGTATGAGGGAGAAAACAATCACGATTTAATCTCAATACAGTTTGGTTATACAATAACTCCTTGACAATTAAATGTTTGAGTTTAGTAAGCCTTCATTTATTATCAGAAACAGACTGATATGGAATAATCTCAGCATCAAAACAAAGAACTACAGGAGAAACACAATGAGTCGAAATCACCTAATGAGATTGACACAATATAACAAAAAAAATACAACTACTTCAGTTATGATGATGTGTGTAATCAGGAAAACGAATTGAACATTAAAGTGCATCAGTTGATTATCAATGGTAAGCTGGAGCACACTATCATTCCCTACACTACCTTAAAAAGGCAGACAACAGTAAACTAAGAAGCATTGAGCAGGAATGAATAATAAAAAGGTGTCAGTTGTTGAGTCTTCAATACAAGAAACTCCAACCAAGGGCCATGTAGCATGAAGCCACACAATGCAGATGAGGTCTACACTTCATGATGTTCTAAGATGTATCTCTGTCCCTCATTAAGTTACAGCATAAGATATTGGTCTGCATCCAAGGCAAATTATGTGATCCACTCCAGTAACTTTCCACAATTGAGGCAAACATTGGCTACTGGCACCATCTTCTCCACCTCGATAAGTTGCTACCTCATTAGTCCTTGACAATTCTTCTCCTCCTCCATGGGAACATGTCTCCCTGCTCATTACCACGCTTCTCCTTGCCAAAATCCATCTTCTCATACCTTACCATCTCACTGAAACACAAACCCTTTCACTAACTGATGAAGCTTTGTTCGCACCTTCAATTGAAACTAAATATGCAAATAAACGCATTCTATGTTGAATGTTAAATGCAAAATCATTGTTAAACTTGAGATGTGAATCTGTGCTGGAAACCGTGCTTGATATATGGAAAATAAAGGGGTTAGCCACAATAATCCCACACAACCTGGGCAAAAACACACGGAGAACAAAACAATAATATAATGCAGGAACAAATTATTATAACAATGGTTTATAAATTGAGTGCTTAAATGTTATGTCCATAATACTGCTCAATAAAGTTTTATTGATGATGATGAGTGCTTAAATTAATCACTGTTGATACATTCAATTGTGTAAACAATCACTTATTTTAGCTCATCATATAGACCTACAAATCTTTGCTCCTGACTAAGGTACCTGGGGTATATAGAGGTATTAAACTCATTAAATATACATACATAAATAAAGGAAATGAAAAAAATATGAAGAGGACAGAAATTGCACCAAGCTGTGCATACATAAACAATGTGTAAGATGAAGACAATACATGTGAGAGCTAGAAAATTTTCTTCAGTCTTCCGGTTGTTTTAATCAGATATGGCTGTGTTATTTATTTTGTGCACAGTCCATATAGGAGATCGTTTTTAGAATGTACACACATGAGAGACAATCTTGCCCCTTGTATCCTTAGTGCATATCAGACAATGTGTTTGAAACATAGTCTAAATTGAAGTTTAGATAGACTCCACCCGATGGAATCGACAAATCTTTCGGGAGGAATCTATGTAAACTTTGACTACTTTTCTGAAACAAAAATCTGCACTAGATGCAGCTCTGGGCTTAGGCCGACTGGTCTTAATCCAGAAGCACAGTAGACACCTTTAAATCCGCTTTTTTTCAGGACCTCACTGTTTGACAAAGAGAGACAGTGAGCTTAAGATATACAACTGTCTAACACTAAGATGGTAACTGCAGTAAACAAAGGGAGACCGGTCTGTGCAATGAGGTTGCTGGCAAGCACCTTAGCCATGTCGACCAGAGGGTGGGGTTGGGGGCCAGGGCAGTATCACACACATTCACTGCGCATCACAACCATGTTTCACATAAAATGGCAATGGGAATCCTGAGGATTGTTGGTTTAGAACACTAAAAAGAATTTAGGAGTATATACAGACCTAATGATAGGTGTTACTTCACTCAGTCGGTTCAAGCACCTCATTGGTTGCATCAACAGCAATACCAGCAGAGACAATCTTACCATCCTCCTAAACCCTCCATAGGCAGAAAAGGTAATACACAACAACAGGAAACATCCTTCACCCTGCAGTGTTTTCAACGACCAGGCTTTACTACAAAGTCAATAAAGAAATAATCAAAAGAGAATGGATCACTTGCCCTGTATTGTTACCAGGGTCTATGGTTATAACCGTCTACAAAACCCTCATTCACGTTAAAGGTAACAGAGCAGTATATCTTGATTTTCTGCTTCAGTAATTACATCAAAATTATCATCATAGGGTCTTAATTATGCTTTTCTCCACCTGGAGGGAGATCAACTGGTAATTACAGTAGTGATCAGAGATGGTGATAGTGCAAGTGGAGGGAGTTTAAAATTACCTCCATCTCTCAAAGCTAGTTGTTATTCTGTTGGAGATGGGGCAAGGTTAAAAAGGAAGGCGATACATGCTGTACACCACAGATGAAGTGAGCACAAGTCATGAAGAAGACTCCTCGTGCTAGAGAGCAGTCTACTCCTCTCCTCCCCCACGAAGCCGAATAGGCAGAATATCAAGTTATAGGTACTATAGACCCATAACCATCCAGTGCCCAAATAGGCTCACTGAGAAGAAGGGTATGTCCACAGCTTCCATCTGCACGTCACAGACTAGTTACGTGCCTCCCATTGGTCCTGAAGAAAGCCCTCTGACCCGACTGGGCACCGAAGGGGCTGAAACATGTTGACCACTCACGTTTTTAAAGTAGGAGCTATAGAACAGTAGTCCTATTCACGCACCGCCTTCCATTTTAATTTTGCCCCATCTCCAAAAGAATAAAAACTAGTTTTGAGAGATTGAGGTAATTTTAAACTCACTCCACTTGCACTCTCATCATCTCTGATCACTACTGTAATCAGCAGTTGGTCTCCCTCCAGGTGGAGGAAAGCATAAGTAAGACCCTATGATGATGCTTTTCACGTAATTACTGAAGCAGAAAATCAAGATATACCGCTCTGTTACCTTTAACGTGAGTGAGGGTTTTGTAAACGGTTATAACCCTAGACCCTGGTAACAATACAGGACAAGTGATCCATTCTCTTTTGTTTATTTGCTTATCACCTGGAAGCTTCGCTCAGCTTCTCTCTCCCCTGATTGATTACAAGTTTACTACAAAGTCACCACCCAGCCTGCAACGTTGCCACACATTACTTTACCACACAAGTTGTTACAACTACTTGCTTTAGGGAGCGCGCTGTTGGACTGGTGTTTGATTCTTCAGTACAACACCTTACCACCTGTTATGTAGACTGGAGTTGGAATAGTAATTTATACTATTCCAAAGTCCAGCACCCCCTAAAGAAAGAAATTGTAATGAAATGTGCACTAAAGTAGTGCACAGTAACGTCACATTCAGGGTAGTGAGGGTGTTTTAAAGGCATGCAGGGTAAATGCTTGTGCAGTATCATCATACATACAACAACAACCTGCACCGGAAGAAAATCTCATACAAAACAATGACTTTCCTCTTCCACCTTCTCTGTTAGCCACTCCAGTGGAGGAAGCACAGCCAATTACTTTCAAAAGTGGCTAAAACTCACCAGACACAAGTTATTTGAATATTGTTCAGAATGGGAACCCTTTTCGTTTCAAGTTTCCTCCACCTTCTAAGTCGTTGCCAGAACATAGCCTCATCATCTAGGTCTGAAGCAACAGGAAGAGGACGTATTGCTATTGAAAAATGCAGTGAAGGAGGTACCCTTTCACAAAAAAGGTTGGGAATTTATTCTATGTACTTTCTGGTTTGAAACAAGGACCAAACGTTGAGTTGAGACCCATGTTAGATTCATGAATGCTGAAAAAAAACCATAAGAAATGTTCAGAATGGTTGCACTACATCAGATTTACCCTCAAATACTTCAGCAAGACAAGGTTTTGATGCTCTGTTAAAGTGTACGATACTGCCCTGCCGCCCTCACAACCTCTTGTCGACGTGGCTATGGCACGTGCCAGCAACCCCATTGCACAGGTCAGTCTTCCTCTGTATATTGCAGCTACCGTTGTTCTTGTTCTTAGTGTTTACAGTTGCTTACTGTGGGCCAGATTCACAGAACTAACTTAAGACAAAATACTAAACTTACTACCATGTTGGTATTCACAGAAGGCACTTACTCATTTCGGTATTCACAGAAGTTAGGAGTCCTAACTTTAGGACTCCTAAATGCCTTCTGTGAATGCCGAAAGTCTTAAAGTTAGGATTTTTCTCAGTTTAGGAGTAGTATAGTTAGGACTCCTAACTTTAGGACTCCTAAATGTCTTCTGTGAATACCGAAAGTCTTAAAGTTAGGATTTTTCTCAGTTTAGGAGTAGTAAAGTTAGGACACTATCTAAGAGCAATACAGTATACCCACTCCACAAAAATGTATCCTCCGAGGAGAGACATGTTTATCCATCTGAAGTGTCTCAATCTAGCACAACAGATATCATCCTACTAAGGTCAAGGGCATGTTATATTTTCCTAGTTAATGAGGTAACTCTTGGTTTGTGACCCATTGGAAATCGCTAATATCACAAGGATGATGGTCTGCTGGGGTCAGCTGACCACCATGTCTATGATTGCTTTTAAATAGAGCAATCTTTTTATTTTTTAAGTGCATTCCATTTTCTTCAAAGGAAAAAGGGATGTGTTAACAAAAATGAACAGTTGGGAATGGTCTGTGGGACCACAGCCTGCTCTTAAAAAATATGTTTACAAACATTCACAAAAAGGAAGGGGTCCTGCTGCAATTTGAAATTGGCAGTATATTGCAAATGTTTTGCGACCACATTTTGTTTGCAAAACATTGACATATGCAACTCTGAGGTCCTTTTTATGCACACCTTTCACACCTAGTGTACATATCCCTCCTGCATTTCTTTCTGTACTGAGTGATACCAGCAGCTTCATAGTGTGACTGTCCCGTACTGAATGCCCGACTCAATGTGAAAAGCCTATACATTTTTCATGCAATCTTATCACAGCCACAAAACTTATATTACAATAACACTTGCAAAGCGCACAGCTGCATATGAAGAGGCGTCCCGGTGCTAGTGGCTCAAAAGAGGGACAGCGACTTAATCAAGCCAAGAACAGGTGGCCTATGGAACAAAGAGATGGGTTTTCCGACAGTTGCAAAAAATGAATTCAGTTGCTGCAAAGTGAAGAGTTGATGGCAGAGAGTTCCAAAGTTTGGAGGTCAGAAAAGAGAATGGCTGACCACCTCTTCTTGCCTTGCGGATCCTGGGAACATGCAAACGTTTTTTTTCCATTGGAGTGCAGTGATGTCCCCTGTTGGTAGGGAAGGAGCCTCCTTCTCAGGTGAAGAGAGCCTTTCTGCTCATAGTCTCTGAAAGTGAATGTTACAGCTTTAAATTTGATTTGGAAAACGAAATTTGAAACACAGGGAGCATCATTTTGGATCAGTGTCCAGGATGCATGTGCTATAACCTCAGAGATATTGTTCCCTTCAACCTAAAAAAATTCACCTCCTCTGAACCCAGTCAGGCATGTCCTATACATCACATCAAAATGTGGGCTTGTAGTCTCCATATCTGGCACCATTCAATAATGTTACCTTAATACTATTGCATTATGGAAACAGGGTTTTGCTTAGCATTCATACCTCTCATAATCTTATCAATAGCAACAGCCATCTTCAACAGCCTGGACAATTCTTCTCTTTCTTCAAGCTTTTAAGCTGAATGAGAATAAGAGGAACGTGGAAGCCTACACACACCTGTACTTAGAGCCCTTGGTTAGAGCAGTGGAGTTTCTAAACTAAATAAATAATTATACTGTACCGATTACAAAACACAATGGACAATACATGGTAGCTGTACAATAGTCTTTGACTCTCTTTCAGTATGGAACAGTTCAATTGGGCTGAGTGTCAAAGGTATTCGAAAACCACAATCAAGGCTATTAGTTAGACTCAGTCATTTCCTAGATCACCCACTATGTAATAGTGTTTTAGCACCAAGCTTGAGTTTACATTTTATTTAGAGAATGTACTTAGCTTTCTATATATTTCTTTATATGTCTCAAATCATTTTTTTTAGATTATATTATTGAATACATGCTCATATTTTATGATCAAAAATAGGTAGGTTTGTTAGGGGTTATGACCTCTACATACCATACTTGATATCATTAAAAGTGACATTAAGTGGTCTGTATAGGGATCTTGGTTTTTCCAGGTCTATGTGTGTTTGACTGCTCTGGTCCGGGTGTTTCCTTTGCATTCTAGAACTTGTTAGTCAGTTCTACTCTAAAATAAAAATAGGATTGCAGTTGCCATAGAGCCCTTTTATGGACATGGAAATCTGCAGATCTCTTCTTTTGTCCAACAATGATTGGAAAGAAAGTTTTATTACACAAAATAGGATAAAATCTGAAAAAGGATTGTGGAGCTTCTAACCTAATATCATCATGAAGTAGAAATGGCATATCTTAAATGAGCGAGCATTGTTTGTGCAAACTTACTAACAGAGTATGAGTAACTCCAGCCACATCCACAGTCATCAAATCAGTACTCTTGTGTGGTCACAGATTGTTACATTTCCCTAACTCCTAAAGACACATTCTGCCTCGTGGATCAAAGGAAAACAGACAGAGATCTCTTACTCCACCTCTGTGTTTTACTTACTGCTAGACCTGGCATTTTTTGGTGTGTTTCCCCTGTCTTTTTGCTTTCTGACCTCCTGGTTTTGACTCTGTTTTTGCTGGTTTAGTGTCTCAGCGCACTTTCTCACTGCTGCTCAGTGTTAAAGTGCAAGTGTTCCTATTGTAAATTGTATTCTGGATTGGTGTTTCAATTATGTGCATTTTTTATTTAATGCTAAGCCCCTCGTAAAGTGCACTGAGAGTGCCAGGGTCTGTAAATCAAATGCTGCTAGAGGACCTGCAGCACTGATTGTGCCACCCACATGAGCAGTCTTTCAAAGAGTTCTCAGACCTGCCACTGCAGTGTCTGTGCGCAGTTTTTATTGCCATGTCGACTTGGCAAGTTCACCCACTTGCCAAGCCTTAACATTCCCATTCATTACATGTAAGTCACAGCTAAGGTAGGCCCAATATACCCCTATGGGCAGGTTGAAGTGTATGTGAAAGGTAGGACATGTCCTGGTGTGTGTGACATGTCCTGATAAGGAAACTACAGTGTAATTTATTTTTCACTGTTGAAAGGCTATCTGTCCCATAGGATGGAATGGGGAATCCTCTGTAACATTTTCCGAGTATATCTTCCTACTGGGACAAGAAAAGGAATGGGGCCCGATTCACAGAACTAATCTGAGACAAAATCCTAAAGGTACTCATTTTGGTATTCACAGAAGGCATTTAGTAGTGGTAAAGTTAGGATTTTGTCTTAAGTCTGTCTTAAGTCAGTCTTAAGTCTCTCTTAAGTCTGTCTTAAGCCTGTCTTAAGTCTGTCTTAAGTTTGTCTTGTCTGTCTTAAGTCTGTCTTAAGTCTGTCTTAAGTTTGTCTTAAGTCAAACTTAAGACAAAATCCTAACTTTACTACTACTAAATACCTTCTGTGAATACCAAAAGTAGTTAGTTTAGGATTTTGTCTCAGGTTAGTTCTGTGAATTGGGCCCATGGAGTTTAGTATGCCTGAACTCAGAATGTAGAAATGGTTATTTTAGTAAAGATAATTTCTATGTTCTATGTTTGAAAAAAACACTTTTAGACAGTAGGTATTTTCTTGCTTATCCATACTGTGTGCCTCTGCTGGATTGTGAATTGACTGTCTGGCTTTGGAGTGACAGGGGCCGGGGATGTTCATTCTCTTGAATCAGCCACTGTGGAGGGGGGGGGGGTTGAGGTGTGTCTTCCTTTCCTGGATGACTAAGGGCTGGGCTGAATTGACCTAGGCTGCATGTAGATTGGTAGGAAAAGGTTTCCTTGCGCCTGAATGAGCCTGGTGTGCCTTGGACAAGGCTGTCTCCACCTTCTCTGAGAAGTTGGGTCAGAGAGGACCAAACTGGTTTGGACTAAGCACAGACATTCTTTGTCCTGAGAACAAATAGAAATGCATTATAAATATTGGGGCCCAGACCCCAAAACTTTAGAACTCGCTTGGATCAAGGAAGATGCCAAGAAGAAGAGCAGGAAGAACTGCCAGGAGAAGTACTAACCTTTAGATGTGTTGTTGCTTTCTTTGGGTTGGCCTGCAGTTGCTGCTTTTGCCTTGTGCAGTTAAAGGACTGGACTGAACTTTCTTCACTTATTTCTGAGTATCTCCAAGTGCTTGAAATAGAGCTTACCTCCTGTTCCTGAAGTCTCAGGGACAACAAAGACGTTGCTTACCTCTGAGTACCGCCTCTGGAACTGTGGGTTTCAGTTGCCACAGAGGGAGAAAGTAGCCGACACTGTCACCGACACCACTGCAGGCTCTGTGTCCTGAAGGCACTGCAGAGGGCACCACTGCATTTCACACGGCAACCCTGGTTTCCCCGAGGAGGACCGATGCAGCCACTGAGCTGCTGTATGCACCGTGACCTGTGGGCACTGCACTGTGCACCTCCTCTCTTCACTCCGCCGCCCTGGTCTCACCGACAACATCGACGCCTGCTCACCTCGATACCTGTAACCACATCATGATTTGGGGGCACCGCTCGTAAGTCTCACGATGCACTGCCCGTTTCCAACACCAGATTCTCGGCCGACTGACGGCACTCCCTATTAACCAGCACTGTTGCTTGCACGGTGACCTGTCAGCACCGCAACGAGCAACGCCTCACTCTACACCGTGGCCCTTGTCTCACGGATGCTGCTGGATGACCGTCACCGAGCCACTGCCTGTACTGCGCCTTGAGGGCACAGCACACCTCACTGCCATGCTTCACATCAAACCCACAACGGTTGCCACGACCGGCCCGCCCCGACGCTGTCGGCTAGAAGCAAAGGTACTGTCTATGAATCTGCTGACAGTAATGCTGGTCCAACTGATGCGGTCGGTGGAACTGTTGCATTCTGTCGTTTTCTGCACAGCTGTAGCCCTGGACTGAGCTACCAGCTTCAAGGAACTGCCTGTACTGCGACTTGAGGGCACAGAACACCGCACTGCCACGCTTCACATCAAAACCACAACGGTTTCCACGACAGGCCGGCAACTACGCTGTCGGCTAGAAGCAAAGGTACTGTCTACAAATCTGCTGACACTAATGCTGGTCCGACTGATGCGGTCGGTGGAACTGTTGCATTCTGTCGTTTTCTGCGCTGCAGTAGCCCCGGATGGAGCTACCAGCTTCAAGGAACTGCAGTTTTAAGTTATACTTGTGAAGTGCATATTTTTGATTACTGTATGTTGGTCTTTTATCATTTTGGGCTTGTTTGCCCGGATAAATATAGGTTATTTTCTAAAACTGGTGCGGTGTCCGCTTGTAGTGTTTTCACTGTATTACTGTTGGCCAAGCTACCAAGGGGGGAGCAGGGGTTATTTTAGGAGTGTATCCCGTTATCCTGACTAGAAGGAAGGGCCCCTATTTGTACAACCCCCCATTTCTAACGCTTACCAATGTGAGAGGGTGTTTAGACTTTTTCAGACCTGTACTAGAACCCCGTACTCATGAAGTATATGGATAAAGTACCCTCCCTGACCCCAGGAATCAGTACTCACACAATCTTTTGTATTTTATAACAGATAGCATTTATTTTATGCTACTTTTACGTAAATCAAATGAATAGGAAATAGCATCATACTAATTGATACTTCAATGATCACAAATACTATTATATTGAGTAAAATATAGATGCAAACATTGTTTATTAAACATCTGGTACACTTATTGGGAGTGACTGCATTTACAAGATTAAATCCTAACACGATTAACCGGAATTACCGACCCCATCGGCATTAAGAGATCTGAGAAAACACAATGGATTACTTTTATCCAGAGACATGCACTGCTAAAAACAGCCAATATCGCCACATGAAAGTGCAGGGGAAATGAGGAGTTACAAGGGAAATAAGACCTCGAGTTACCATTCCCCAGGTATTTTGTCATTTATTAGGGGGACTTTAGGGTCTACTTTTGATAGGCTCAATTTTCCCTAAACCCGGATCATTCATTAGCCCCCGGGCATCAGTAACAGGAATGCAGGCTACTCATAATGAGGGCCAAAGTATGTTAAACTCCCTAGTTGTTTTAAGAAATCATGCAAGTTACATGCACATACATGACACGGTCCAGGGCTAGACAGCCATGTCCACAAAAGAGTGCCGCCTGGGGCGAACTGCCCCCATCTAACTACACCGCTGAAGGAAAAGCAGAAGGAAACCCAAAACTTACATCAGTTCTACCTACCCTGTTTGTGACATCACACTCAAAACATTACAGTTTGTGCAGGACCCTAGTCCCCTGTCCTCTATCTGCCCCGTCCATGACATCAGCAATGTCTGCAGACTGGTCCACCACACTGGGTTTGACCATGATTCTCCTGGCAGCACCTTCAGGATACTACAGGTGAGTCCTTTGCACCTGATCGCTAGACTAACTTGAGTTCTGCAGTTGGGGCAGTACCAGGCCGGATGAAGGGGAAGAGAGTTAGGAGGGGCAGTAAGTTAAAAACAAAGCTGGAAGGACAAAATATGTTTATTCTGTCCCAAGTTTCGATTGTCTTCACCTTCAAGTAACAGCATATAAAATAAATGCACACTGTATGTTTAACAATAAATCCAAGTTAAAGTAATCGGTAGGAAATGCATTTGTTTGCATTATGATATTTTATTGATTAATTCAGTCACTACAGATGTGTGTAACCAGACAGTGGGTTTGACCATGATTCTCCTGGCAGCACCTTCAGGATACTACAGGTGAGTCCTTTGCACCTGATCGCTAGACTAACTTGAGTTCTGCAGTTGGGGCAGTACCAGGCCGGATGAAGGGGAAGAGAGTTAGGAGGGGCAGTAAGTTAAAAACAAAGCTGGAAGGACAAAATATGTTTATTCTGTCCCAAGTTTCGATTGTCTTCACCTTCAAGTAACAGCATATAAAATAAATGCACACTGTATGTTTAACAATAAATCCAAGTTAAAGTAATCGGTAGGAAATGCATTTGTTTGCATTATGATATTTTATTGATTAATTCAGTCACTACAGATGTGTGTAACCAGACAGTAAAGGAATAGATTCCTGGTGGTGGTGGGTAAGGAGTGATGGTTACCGACTTCTGTATTTAAAGTGCTACGATGTCCCAGCCTATGACATAAGGCAAACTGAATATGCAACTCATTATTTTAACACAGTATAAAATGTTTTTGAAGTGTCACATTTCCCTGTGGAATGTCTTTCATAAGTCACTGCATCAATGGAAATGTCACATTAGCAATGCGAATACTTGGCAGCTATAATATTAACCACCTGCGCTACCTCATACAAATGAAACCTGCCACTAGATGAAAGTCTCATCTCTCTCCAGCAGGTAAATTAATCACTCAATATACAAGGAACATTCTAGTACTTTTAACACCTCTGTACTGCTACAAAACAGCAAAACAAAGTTCCATTACTGAAGAGAAGAGTATTTGAAGTGCAGGCCCATTTAAAACATTGCTCCTATTACTGTGACGGTTTGTTCCTGTGTCCAAGGCCAAGGTCAGAGCCTGCAACCCACTCCCTCTACACATAACAGAGAGAGCACCATAGCTGCCAAGGTTTCAGACTGATATGTGTGACGTTTAATAATTTCAGTGAAATTATGAGTGAGATTTCAATGACAATGAGTAACACCTTCATGAGAGTAACATTAAGCGATGAAGACGAGGGAAACACGCTGGGGTTGAATAAAAAAATCCAACATAAATGACTAGAATTGTTTTTTTGTCCAAAAGCTAACTTGACTCCAACCGTAATATAAATCATTAACCCTGAGAGGTCCGCGCCCACCCTTCCCCCAGTTGGGGAACTTCTATCTGCCCAAGGCACAGATCACACCCTGACCCCCACATGCTGTCAGAGCTACACTAGGTTCTATTGACTTAGGTGACACAGTGTGGCTCAGAAACCCCAAGCGGCCTAATACGATTTTAGTGTGACTGTATGTGGAGTGGCACGTCTCGTGAAAACGAGTGATTCAACAGACACAGACTGTGAGTGACGGCAAAACTACATCTTGTAACAGAGCAGTCAGCTGAAGATAATCATGACTGCGCACTGGGCGCTGCTAGTTTAAAAGGCAAGCATATCTTTAATTTTATTAAAAACGAGAAGAGTGAGAGATAAAATTACCTCACTTGAGGTGAGCAGTAATTCGGCCCGGCCCGGCCCGGCCTCCTCTTGGCCCCACTGACTCCCGGGGCAAACCATGCCGTCTGGGCATGATTTCATCAGCAAAGCTGCACAACAGTGTGCCCTGGGCTGCTGTGGCCTCTGCTATCCATGTGGTTGGGTTGGGTGGGTCTGGTCGCAGGAACACATTTTTGAAAATAATTCCTGCGCTGTGAGGTGCACTCATTGCCCCTGGAGCCTCCCACAACTTCATTCTCACTCAGGCACTGCAGACACCCGTTGATGCTGCATCGGGCAGCAGCAGGAAGTCACGTGATGTGTGGTGCTGTTGCGCAGCGCTTGCACTTCAAAATGCGTCTGCGCTGCACTGGCCTGTTGCGGAGGCCTTTATAATTTATTTGGGTACACTGACTGACAGTAGTGTCAGTGAGTGTCCCTAAATAAATTATAAAATCCGCAGCAACGTGCCAATGCAGCACTGCCGCCACCCTCCAAATGGTGCCGCGTGAGGCGTACCTACCCCACTGCCCCCCAGCTACACTGATGAAACTTCCGCCAAGAGGCAGGCAAACCCGGATATAGTCCAGCACGATTGGAAAAATTATGAAGTGATACATCAGAACCTAATGGTACAAAATTGAAAAGTGGCGTGTTCCAGGAATTGGCTCAAGAGAGAAAATAATTACCTGCTCGTTAATTGCTGTGGGCAATCTATGAATGTTATAGGCAAATATCTAGGGAATGGCATACCTACTCACTAGTGTGGCAAACCCCCCTTGGGGTTGGAGTGCGGGTTAGAGTACAAAGGCGAGTAGAGGAATCCCAAGTGGTCCTTTTGAGAGGTGCCCAAAATACAAGGAGTAAATATATAATTACATAGGATTAAAAGCATTAGTGCGCTAGCGCTGTTATTGCAACCAGGGAGGTCACAAGGATGAAGAATGAATCCTCTGTTTTGCAGCCGTAAATTACTCACAAATTACAGGTAGCAGAGAGCTGCGGGGCTAAGAAATGCCAGCCAGGTCCACAATTCAAAGACACTAAAAAGTACCCATTTACAGGATTAAAATGTGTCTGGAGCGCTGTTCTTTGAGGGGCACAAGTATTGAGATCTTGAACGTGAACATCTGCTATGGAGAAGCACCAGTGCATGAGTTTTATCCGCGTGAGCCGTAAATTAATTACAAACCGCCTCCAACAGAGTGCATTGGAGCCGAGAGTCTACAGTGAGTTCCATGACTTTAGGAGAAGAAAAGGAAATGGCTTTTGGCCTTTACCTGGCTAGCAAGCATTAGAGAATACAATGTGGTGTCCGGGTGTTAGTCCCAGTGACCTGAAGTAGCGGAAGTGGCTGCTGTGGTATGCTTCAGGCCCGGGTAGTGAGTCCGGAATTGATCAGGTGCTGCATACCAAGATTTCATTTTTTTAAATAATACCTGTGGTGTGAGGCATGCTCATTGCCCATGGAGCCTCCCCAACTTAATTCTCACAGAGAGGACAGGCAGATAGAGATTACAAAGTCAGGTTTACTTTCCAGTAGGGAGATAGAAAAAAAGGCAGATAGAAAGACAAAAGAAAAACTCAGGCATAAACAGGGAGAGAAAAATAAAAAGTGTTAAAGAAAGTAAGACAGGCTGTACAGGAGACACAGACAAGGAAACATAGAGAAAAGACGGTGATGGATAGAGGCAGTCAGCTATGGGGAGAGCCAGATGGAGGGAGAGAAACAAGATGATGCAGAAGGGGGCAACACATGCAGACACGGAGAATGATGGAGTGGACAGGCAGACAGACAAAGAAGACTGACAGTGCGATTGGGAATGAAAGACAGAAAGATATAGACACATTAAGAGGGAAAGAGATGGACAGAAAGACATCAGAGACAGTGACAGACAGAACTAGAGAGGGAGAGACATGCAGAAAGGTAGTCAGAAACAAAGGGGCAGAAACAAAGCCAGATAGGGAGTCAGACAGGTGGAAAGTAAGCAGACAGAGGGAAAGAGATAGGCAGGTACTTATATCAGCGGAGATGGCAGACACAGACAGGCAACAGTAGAATAGGAAGAAAGGCAGCTAGGAAAGCAGTGAGACAGAGATGAAAGATAGACAGAAAGGGGGAAACGGGGAAGCATAGGTGGGCTGGCACACAGACAAGTATGGATAAGCAGAAGGGGAGGGAAAGCTAGAAAGAGAGGTGATGACTTTTGTCCTGTAAGGCCTGCTAATTCAATGCAGGCTGTCAGTTGTATTGTACCAGTGTCTTAAATATCGCAGCACAAAAATATTTTTGTAGGAGATAATCTTATAAACATCCATCAATTTACCTCCATGGTCTTCGGCTTCATCATTGCTCCCTTGTTGCTAGCCTTAGTGACCAATCCAGTTTGCCCCTGCCCTCGCGTTCCTTTCACACACACCCTAAATGGTCCCCAGCTTTGACCTCGCAGTTCTGATGTTCTGCTTCCTGCAGTGATCCCACCCCCACAGGGCAATGATTCGGACGGTAGGCATACGCGTCCACATGACATGCAGTGCTGCTGCTCAGTGTTTGCCCTTCAAACGGCGGCCGCGCTGCACTGGCCTATTGCGGCGCCCTTTATAATTTATTTGGGTATACTGACTGTCTAGCGTCAGTCAGTGTCCCCAAATAAATTATAGAGGCCGCCGCAACAGGCCAGTGCAGCACGCCGCCGCCCTTAAAAGAGTGCCGCCTGGGGCGGACCGCCCCCCCTAGCTACGCCCCTTGCAGATCAGAGGGACTGGAGCAGAAAGTCACAACAGACCTCATGCATCCTTCCATGCTCATGACGAGCTCAGCTCGTCATGAGGCACAGTGGAGCTGTGCTTATGACGAGCTGAGCTCGTCATGAACAATGGTAAATCTTACTTTGCAGCACAGGAGGGGAAAACCTCTAGCAGCCAAGGTGTTAAAACAGTTTTTCTCTCTGGTAAATCCCCATTTAGGAGGTTAAATCATTTCCTCTGCATCTGTTGTATTTTTCCTGTGTCTTTTATGGCCTGCCAGGCCGAATAAACTATCGTTGATTGATTAATTGCATTTTCTCTGCATGCATTTCCCTTGAACAGGTGGGTGTCTACCTAATTGGAACTCCGTATTTTTAACATCAAGCCGAAAACAAAGCTTACATTTTAGGCTTTGAAGCGAGCAAATATTAGCTATTGTTACTTTTGTACCTCGTCAACATGGAACTAGAGCCTGTTAGAAGGTCAGCTGATAGAGAAGTTTTACTCTAAGGCCACAGCGAGAAAATGTGAAAGGGTCCTTTGGTAAAATCTGCCCTGAAAGCCATGTAGCAGTTTTTGCACAAATAAAGTATTCTACCAGCATGCTCAAAGTAATTTTTTGAAGCCGGATTTTCAGGTCCAATGCACAAAGCATCAGTAAGTATGCATACACTTTAAACGTAAACATGGATAAGGTTTTCATCGTGCCGCATCCTTCATCGCAGCACTTCAGGATGGCGGCCCTACTCGAACTACATCCTCTGAGGAAATATAGGCGAGTACTACAGGCAACTATATACTGCGGGCTCCACCCCCTCACGCGAGGTCTTTAACCAATATTTCGACACCATCACGCTATTGTGGCTTGAAAACTATTGTTGTGAATTCCTCGACGAGCCCTCCTCTAAAGAGGAAATACTTGCAGCCACCAATAGTATGCCTGGCAATAAGGACCCTCGTTTGGATCGTCTTCCCGTTCACACTTGGCCGCTATGTATAATGATGCCTTCGAGAGTGGTCTCTTCCCACCATCGCTCCGTGAGGTTATGTTAACATTTCTCCTCAAGCCGGACAAACCCCTAAATGCCGTGACTCCTACCGCCCCTATCCCTTATTAAGTACTAGTGGTTGGCCATGTGTTTTGCTGGACTTACTCCAGCACTGATCTGTAGTAGTTTACTACTTATTGGGTCTAATTTTGACTGCAGTAACTTAAGAAGTACAGTTTGTGAATAACAATGGACTTACTCATTTGTGGTGGGTGGATGTTCCTCCCTAATTCTTTCTCTAACTCTCCCCAAACCCCTCCCATGTAGTAGCAAGTATGACCCTTTATACCGACACTTCTCAAGTTCTCCATACATTTACATGTGTGAGGATCTCCCCATAGCAAAAATAGGAGAGGTGGATGTGGAGATTCACACTTATAGGTTTGTGAACTGTATTTTGCTGTACTATTGTACTACTATTCAATGTACTACAATATGCATTTTGAGAATAGGCCCCTATGTGTCTGTCAATTTCCATGCAGATCCATCAAAAGGTAGCAGTAAATCAAAGCTTTTTAATCACTTAAAATGTGGTTGCCATCCAACACATCTGCAGAGAACGTGTAAAAAAGACAAACAGTACAGTACAATAAAAGAAGAAAAGGTGATGGCAGTAAGCATAGTGCATATCCCAATAAAGCAAAAACATGACAATACTGATATTAGCATTATACAGGGATGATAATGGATGTATGATGTTACAACGCATGCTTTTACCACGAATGCCTTTACAACGCGGTTTTTACAACGCATGCATTTACAACGCATAGTGCTTTGGGGCGCTGGATAGTGAATAGTTTAATTTACTATTCCAACTCCAGTCCCCGTGGATAGTAGGGAAGGTGTTGGATAGTAAATTAAACCTATTCCCTATCCTAGAGCGCCCCCCAGCGCAATGCGTTGTAATGGTTTGCGTTGTAAAAGTTGCGTCGTAAAGGCACTGCGTGGTAAAAGTTGCGTTGTAAAGGTTGTTTCCCATGATAATAAGTAAAGTAAAACAATTATGACGACACAATAAAAGAAGCAATAATAAAAGTGACAAGATAATAATAATGATGACAATGATGACATTAATGATTAATAATGCTCTAGTGCTACATGAGACTACATCGGTGAGTCCAGTTCTTATAGTATCTTAGTGTCAGTGCAGCCAATACACACAGTATGGTAAAGCAAGGTATCACTCAAATTGCAAGGAGAATGAGACATCCTAGACGTAATAGAACATGTGATTTCACGGAGGGTTGTAGTATGTATACAAAGAGTTGAGGGAACTCCACAATTTCCTGTGCGATTTGCGCCATGGGGAAGTATGGAGCGAATCATTATCAGCGCCTCTCAAAGAGAACAACCATTCCTGCCACATTTTAAAGGCAACTTCACTAGCACTTTTCCATTTGCTTAGAATTACTTTGCATGCCAGAGTGAGCATGAGATCCATCAGATGCCGATCCTGGGTGTTTACAAGATGAGGATCTAGAGCACCCAATAGAATGTAGGAGAATGTAGGAGAAATCTCTTGGAGGTCGGTAGTGAAAGGTTCTGTGTATGTAGTTATAGATTTTATCCCAATAAGATTGTAAGACAGGGCAATAAAAGAGCATGTGTAACAAATCACCCACATGAGATTTACAATTCCAGCATGTGGGGCTATCATTAAGTTTAAGTTTGAAAAAATTTTCCGGGGTCCAATACGATCTGTTTATTAACATTAATTTGGTCTGTGGGAGTATAAGCAAAATTTTGTTTGAAAAAGGGGTCAGGTGAATCTTTTCCCAATCAAATGGGATCAGAGAGGAATTTGTCTCATTTTCCCATGACATCTCACTTTTTCTATGTGATTTTTGTGAGTTGGGGGAAAGGACTCTATATATCTTGGAGACGGTGTGTCCAGCTTTTACGAGTTGAGCAAGCTTGCCGGCAATGGAAGGGTCATGGGATGTGATATATCGTGAGGAGATGAGCGAATTGAGTTTTAGAAATGTATAAAAATCCAGAGGTTTAAGCCCTTGCCTTGACTGTAGTTTGGAGAAATGTAAAGGCAATGGACCTGTAAATAGGTTTTTGACTAGATTTATCCCGTTTTTAGACCAGTGGTCCCAGTAGAGAGACCTGTCATCTACTTTAAGACTCAGGTTATACAATAGGGAGGCCAAGTTTGTTAATTTTGGTCTTGGCTTTAGTTACCCGTTCTAAACTCAGCAGGGCTCTTTTGGTATTGAGCAAGATATATCTGGAATGAGGAAAAGCAGAAACATCAGCTGTTAGGAGGGTGGGGATAGGCATGTTATTGATGATCGCTCTTTCTATATCCAACCAGACAGGGATATAGTCCGATTGTGGAAGAAGCCAATTAGACCCCTGTTTACATAAGTATGCAGTCTGGTAGTTTCTAAAGTTTGGAGGCCTATACCACCTTTTTTCTTGGGTAGCTGAAGTTTACTTAATGAGATTCTAGGTTTCTTACCCTGCCACAGGAATGTATTGAAAAGTATATAAACCTTTTTCAGGAAGTAGTTAGATAGTAACATTGGTAGCATGCAAACAAGGTAATTAACCAGGGGTGTTATCATCATTTTCAAAGTTTCCGCCCTGCCCCACCATGACAAAAATCTCGGGGACCATCCGTCCAACAAGGTGGATCTTTTTATAAAGGGAGTTTTCATTAGTTTTTTAGGTCTGATTAGGTCTTTCTCAAATTCCATCCGTAGATACTTGAAACAATTAGGTTGCCAAAGTAAGCCTGAATCACCCATAATGTCTTTGTTACCAATTTTGTTTAAGAGTTTCACTTCCGTTTTATCCTTGTTTAACTTGCAACCAGACACTATGGAGAAGTCCGCGTTTGAGGACATCAGGGCCGGTATAGCAGCCTCAGCGTTCTCAGATATCACCCGGTCATCGTCAGCGTAGGCCGTAATTTTAACTGTGCATTCAGCAAAGCAAATCCCTTCAATTCTATCATTATGCCTAAGATGGTAAAGGAAGGGTTCGATAGCGAGCGGAATAGGGAAGGGGAAAGGGGACACCCTTGTCTTTTGCCTTGTTCTAAGTTAAATGAGGATGAGAGGCAGCCACCCACTCTAACTCTGGCTGTGGGGTTGGAATAGAGTGCCATCACCATACGAATGAAAGTTTCCCCTAATTTGAATGTATCTAGCGCCGCTTTCAAGTAAGACCAGTCCACCTTATCAAAGGCCTTTTCGGCAACTAGGATGAGTGCAACTGTTGGGAAGTCTATACATTTAGCCTTTTCTAGTATACGGGCTAAGATGCGTGTATTATCGCTGGAAAGTCTATTTTTTAAGAAGCCTACTTGTGAAGGGTGGATAAGTTTGGGTAAGAATTTCTAGATACGTTTCGCAAGGATCATAGCGTAGATTTTGCAATCTAAGTTACTTAGCGAAATTGGTCTGTAATATATTGGAGAAGACGGGTCCTTCCCCTCCTTGGGAATTACTGCTATAATAGCTTCAGCTGGAGTGCCACGTACTTAACCGGTATTGTCAAATTCATGATATAGGTCGAGTAGCGTTTGAGTCAGTAACGTGGTGAAGCATTTGAAAAATGTTGCACTAAACCCGGGCTTTCCCAGATTTAAGCGTTTTATTTGCACATTCAATTTCCGAGGCAGTGATCGGGATGTTAAGTTCTGATTGTTCTTGGGCCGATAAAGAGAGGAGTGAACAAATATTTCGATAGTCCGCTATTTTAGAGTTGTCGAGATCTTTGTTCTTGCTGTGTAAACTGTTATAGAAATCCTTAAAGACATCCGCAATCTCAACGGGATTAGAATGAGATATCCCAGACTGATCTATTAAGCTCTTAAGCGTTGATTGCTGTAGCTTACATTTTAAATAAGAAGCGAGGCTCTTACCTGCTTTATTGGATTCATATAGTCTGTTATTCTTTTGAATTTTAACCAAATCCCGCTCTTTCACTGACTATCTTATTGTATTCATATTTTTTATTCACTATTTCATTCAAGACAAGGGTGTCTCTGGTTAATACGTGTCATCATTTATGATGATCAGATGTCTCCCCTTTTTTTTGGACGTGAGGTAATCCTGTATTGCCTTCTCTATGGTTTGTTTATGGATGTCTTTCTCTAACACTGCATTATTCAGTCTCCAATGATTCGCTTTCTTGACAGTATTCATCAAGGCTAGTGACATTGTGATACAAGAATGATCTGAACCCTTGGTTCAATCGTGGTTTCCTCGATGTTGCTGGAGGCGTTCCCAGACAAGAGTATATAATCTATACAAGAGTACGTGTTGTGAGGTGTCGAAAAGAAAGTATAGTCTCTCTCCGTGGGGTTTTGTAGTCTCCATGAGTCTATCAAATGAAAACGAGAACAAAGATTGAGGAGGGTTTTGTGAGAGGTGTTGGGATGGAAAGGGCAACGTGAGTCCCTATGATCCATAGGCAAGTTATATTCGCCGGCCATTATGTGTGTCGCATTATCCGGGATCGTACAGATATGGTCCGACAACTCCCTCCAGAAATCCGGGTCATCTTTGTTTGGGGCATATAAGTTAGTGACATAAAATTCCCTGTTGTCTTTTGATAGCTTAGTGGAAATCCATCTCCCCTTAGCGTCAGAAGTACTGCTTAGTATGTCAATATTAGATTTCTTAGCTATTAATGTCAGAACCCCATTCTTTTTCCCTAGTGCGTCAGAGCCCACAGCGTCGCTGTATAATCTGCTCTTGAGTGACTTGAATTGTGAGGAGTCAATTTTTGCCTCTTGGAGTAAAATAATGTCTCCTTTTTGTTTATAAAGATAATCGAGTATCTTCCTTCTCATGATCGGATCGTTAATGCCTTTTAGATTTAGTGAAACCACTTTCAGACTGTTACTTTTGTGTGCCATGGTACCAGGAAATATTAATGGTGGTAAGAGATTGTTGTGTACAAGTAGTGCGTGACTCCGGCATCGTAAGGAGACGTAAATGGGGTACAGTGTATTGGACTACAAAACATATATTTCCAAGGTGTGTGACCCAATGTAAGATTGCAGATAATTGGTGTCTGACAAGCAGCCCTACTCGTTGACCGCACATGCCCATTCGCAGCAAGGCAATTGCTAACCTTAAGAGTATTTTCTTGGTAACCATGATGAAAACATGTGCGGGAGTGAGACTTCCTGGATAATTGTACAGAACTAAAAACTCGGCTTGACGTCTATTATTAGAGCACATTAAGCAAAAACACAAGGATAAATACAGGTAGTAAAACATAAGAGTAAAGGAAAAACAAAAAAATACAGTTAAGACCCCATCCCAGCCCACCCTACCCCCAATCCCTCCCACCCCACCCTACAAGTAATCAGTAGACATGGTGACAAGGGGAAAATAGCTCCCCTCCCATGCCAGCAACTAAGTCATGTATAACACATAGAATCGTAAACATTTCAAGAACAGCGAACTTGATTGCATAACCATGACTAGATTAAGTACTAAACAAGATGAAATGTTTGTTAGGAGCGGTATCATGTACTCAATGTAGGGTCGTTTACAATAAATCAAGTTTGACCCAATTGGACGAGTCTGAACAATGAAGATGCAAATACTGAAGTTATTAAACGTTAAACGGTACTGTGAAAACTGCTAAAAGAAGATAATCAATAGTAGGTTGAAGGCAGACCATGACTCAAACATGCATGCTGCGAACTACATAAGGGAGTATTCCTTAAAAGTAAGCTAAGCGAACACACCTGTGGGCCAAGTTATGCTTTGAATCTTAACGAGTTGCGTCCCATGATTGCAACAAATCAACTGTAATATGATCTACTTGAGCATTAGAACAGTAGACAACAGTAATATGATCTACGCCAGGCATTGGAATAGCATTAGAATAGCATTAGAACAGTAGAACAGAAGACAAGGACTTAGCTTGACTAAGAGAGGCACTTGGATAGGAATTCAGGTGCCTGTAGTTGATGACCCTGGCATTGCAGTGTCCATACAAGGATCATCAATGAATCTTTTCAGCTGCAGAGGGTCCACAAAGACCTGAGATATCCCCTGAATCGTTACACAGAATCTTTACGGCCCTACAAATCCAAACTGGTAGTTCAAGGAGCGTAGCTTAGGCCTGAGAGCAAGGAAACCTTTCCTGATATCCACTGTCTCTTTACTGTAGTCCTGGGAGATAAAGATCTTGTTAGTTTTCCAGAGGATGTGGTTGTTCTTGCGCATAAAGGCCAGGATTTGCTCGACGTGCTGGTATCGTAGGGGTTTGCAAACAATTGGTCTTGGACCTTTTTGGTTTGGTGTAATTTGTGTAGGGGCTCTGTGGGGCCGATCAAATTCCAAAGGGTTAGTTGCTTGAGTGAAACAAGATTCTAGAAAGGGGATACAATCCTCTTAACCTTCAGGAATTCCAAAAATACGTAGATTCCCTTTTGATTTCTGTCTGCGAGCTCCAACATTCTTCTCTTCAGAGAGTCTTGTAGTGATAGACGTTTGTTTGAGGGATATACAGACTTTAGTTTCGGAGTCCTCCAGGTGGCTTATTCTGTTTTCCGTTTCCAAAAGTCTGATATTGGTATCCCTAATGTCCTGTCTGATCGCTGAGATTACCTCCTTAGTTGACTTTGCCAGATCGTGTACCTCTGCCAGCTTGTGCAGTATAGTGTCCATTGTTACATTGACATCTCTTTTCCCTTTGGTAGGAGAGTCAGGGTTCGGAGGGTCTGCCTTAAGTCTCTTGAGGTTCTTTGCATCCTTTTACCCCATGTTGCACATGCGTGCGGATCAACATGCTTATGTGGTTTGTGGTTTGAAGATTGCAGGAACTAAGCTATATTTGCAAATAGACGATCTTTGAAATAGAATTCTCCTCTTACATGGGTCTAGTAGGGGATCTGTAGGACTCGTAGAAGATATGACATTGGCTTCCTAGTTGTCGCTTGTAGTTAAAACATCAGAGTTAGGAGTTTCCATTATGTAAACCTGCATCCATCTTAAGGTCAGGCAGAGCTAATGTTAGAGATAGGCACACTTAGACGTCGGCCATTTTAAAGACAGGCATCATGATAAACAAAAAATGCAGAGATTATAAAGTGAAGTAAATTGCCAAAGCCAAAACGGCTTTCATAAGCACTAAGCACTGGGACCCTATCAGGATCATACTCGACAGCTGTGTGGCAAACCATGGGGTCCAGGGCTGTTCAAGGCACTGCGTAGGCGCATAATTGGCTGTAAACCTGCATTAATCTCCACCAGTTGTGCAGACCCAACTTTAAGACATAAGCATCCACCATTCATTTCTCTCTATATGACCCAATGAGAGCCAGGAAAGGGTGAAGAGTAGTCAGGTACCTTAAAAGTGGGCTCTCACAACTATTTTCATATCTATTTCCAAGTCAGTAATAGTGGATCGCATCCTCATTAAAAGCGCATTAAACTTCACTGCTGCAGGTCTCAGGACGTGTTAAGCGCTTGCCTTTTGAAGGGGAAAGTGCTTGGGGTTAAAGGATCATGCGGCGCGATCGCTATGAAGCATTGGTGAAGCCTGCCACGACCGCCATTTTAGGTGCGCGGGCGAGCACTCTATTTTCCTGCAGCGCAGCACATGTTTCAGGTCCCTTACAACCGGCGTGTGTGAGCAACGTCTCGAGTGCCAACAGTTATGCCTCCAGAAAGTGCGCCAGTCCGCACCCCTTGTATTCCGCACAATCCTATGATATACTGCACAGTAGTGTTTTTATGCCGGTTGCCCTTTAGCAGTGGGAGCCGATCTTGCTGTGCGACTTTTCACCGCTTTTATTTAATATACTGCCCTTTTGCGCCTCTACAGCGCTGTTAGACCTGACATCATTGGCTTGAGTCTCTCCTCCATTTTTTCTTTTTGCCTCCACTGTTTTTCGATGTTTTGCTGGATAATGCTTTGGGCGCCGTGCCACTGCTGATCAGTGCCACAGCGCAAGTGCTCCCGATGTTAAATTGATGTATCGATTGTATTCCATGTTTGGCTTATTTGGTTTACTGTCAGTCCCTAGTCTAGTGCACCAGGAGTGCCGGGGCTTGTAAATACAAATGCCGCTCGTGGGCTTGCAGCACGTGTTGTGCCACCCACAAGAGCGGCCTCGCAAAAGAATGTCTACGGGTCGGTCATTGCGAGACCCACGTGCAGTCTGGTACTGTCACGCTGACTGCGCAAGTATACCTACTTGCCAGTCCCTCAAACCTTCCCTTAACTTCATGTTAGTCACCCCTATGGTAGACCCACGGGCAGGGTGCATTGTAAGTCTAAGGTAGGACAAGCCTGACCAATTTGGCATGTCCTAATAGTGAACCACAGCCATCTTCGTTCTTCACTATTGCGAGGTAGCCTGCTCTCCATTAGTTAGAATGGGCCGCCGGGATTATTAATGTTATGATCCTAGCTGGCTCGGGGAGCATGGTGCAATGTCGAGTTTGGTATCCCTGAACTCGGGGTTTAATTACGCATCCGTTGGTGTGGATGGTTTTTGGACTCTGGGTTTGGAAATAGCACTTTTAGAAAGTGTCTATTTTCTTGTCTAACCATTTCTGGTTTCTGCTGGTCTTGCGTGTGTGTGACAGGAGCTGGGTGGCTCCAGAGGTCTGAGTGAGTCAGTGTGGGATGAGTGGGACATTTGCGTTGAGAGTAGGGGGAGAGTAGTTGCTGATAGCCTGCCCTGCCTGATACAATGCTGGCTCCACCTCCTGCCAAGCGACTGATGGCTCTGTGCCTGCCATGGACGATCCTAGCCCCACCTCCTGCCAGGAGGCCGATAGCTCTGCTCCTGCTAGTGACAATGCTGGCTCACCTCCTGCTAGGCGTCTGAGGACCCAGCCCTGCTCAGTGAATAGGCCAGGTGCTTCTGCCTGGCTCCACCCACAACAGACCCAGGATGTTGGGAAATTCCCCTGCATGGACAAAGGGATCAAAGCCGAAAAGGGGTATAAGAGAAGGACCCCTGAACTAAGAAATCAGATCACTTCTGACAAGGAACCCTGTAACCAAGGACAAGAGGCCTGCTGATCTGAGGACTTGCCTACCCCTTCTGCCAGTGTGCTGTTTGCT
Organism: Lissotriton vulgaris; assembly: GCF_964263255.1. Taxonomy (NCBI): domain Eukaryota; kingdom Metazoa; phylum Chordata; class Amphibia; order Caudata; family Salamandridae; genus Lissotriton; species Lissotriton vulgaris. The sequence continues at coordinate 1,313,961,109 of NC_141695.1, forward strand.
GGGGGGAATCCTGCAGTGCTTCTTTATTTTTTGCCTAGGAACCAGGAGAGAGGAACTGTGTGTGTACTCTCACGCTTGCTAAGAAAATCTCCAAGGACTGGAAGAGTGCCAGTCTCCTGCTGAAGTCACAGGGCTAAAGGACTTCATCTGCTTAAAGTGCTATTTGCTGGAACCTGTGAATCCAGCACCTCTGAAAGAACTAGCAATCTCGACGCCGACGGACGTCGCCGAATCCAGCTCGACATAGTGAGTAACGGCTCCAGTGTCCCGCTTCCTCGACGCCGGCCGCCGGGCCCGATCGACACCAGCAGCAACGCCAGTGAGTAGTGAGTTCGGCTCCAGCTCCAAGGGACCTCGTGTCTGCACCGCTGCTGATCGCATCGCCCTCGTGCCCTCTCGACGCCGTGAGCGCTGCTCACACTTTTCAACAGCATCATCGACATCGACGACTACTGAGGCCTGATCGACACCGAAGACGCCACGCCGGATTGCTCGACGCCGCTGATCATCGTGTGCTTCATTTTCCAAGGTACTGTGTTGTTGGGGGTCCGTGTGACTCCGGGCTCGACGTAGCGTGCCTCGCGGTCGACGCCGAACCTTTGGATTAACTTTACCTCGACGTCGTGTAGCCCCCGTGTGGGTTACATTGTTGCTAAGAACTGTGTTGCCAAGAAGAAGAATTGCTTTAATACGAAAGACTTTGTGCTGAAGAAGAAACTACCTTTGAACTATTATTTTCCCTTCCCAAAAGTATTTATTCAGATTGTGTATATTTTTTGCCGTTATCTGGTCTTGTGCTAAGCCTTATATAAAAATACTTATTTTTATAATACTACTGTGTCGTGCCCATTTGTAGTGCATTCACTTTATTACTGTATGTGGTCATAAATGCTTAACGCACAGCCTCCGAGATAAGCCTATCTGCTCTGCCAAGCTACCGAGGGGGTGAGCAGGGGTTATCAAAGGGTGTGATCCCCTTGCCCTGACTAGAAAAGGTGTGTCCCTATTTGTCAGAAGTGTATACCTCTGCCAACTAGAGACAGCCGGTTCTAACAAGCGCGTTGCTGGACACAATGCCTCTCCTCGTCCAGAGTCTGACGCTGCGTTGCTATGACTTACTCAGTCAGCGCAGAGTTTCTTCCTTTCTCTACCGGCCAAATTTTCCTCCGCACACCGCTACTAGCTGCTGGAAGCTCTGGTCGCGCTGCGTCTCATCAGTCTGCGGGCGCCGCCATCTTGTGCCGTCCAGCTTCCCACCATCACCGTACAATCACTCGGCAATGGTCAAACCAATAGCCCCGCAGCAACCAGTCGTCACCCGAACACGCTGTACATCAGGCGACAGAGGCCGTCGTGGCAGCGCTGGAGTCACAACCCTTGTGCAAGGTCTGTGCAGTTCCGTTATATGTGTGTTTCGCTCGCTACTCAGACTCTCCTCCAGTCAATTTGGTGCAGCCCTACGTTATGCCGCCTATCAGACCCTATGTATATAGTCCGACGTGCCTCCGCTCAATGCACCTCTCCTCCCGATGTCGTTTCTCGCTTCCCCACAGTTCGTTTTTGCACGCTCGGGTAGTGCGAGCCCGCTCACCTCCTATGTTTTGCACAGGTCCGCCATTTTGGCCGCGGTCTCAGAACAGCCACTCTGATTTCACGAGCCGATTTCAGGGGCAGCCGCCGTTATTTTCAGTATTCTGTCCGTTGCGACTCCTTCACTACACCTTCCGATTTTGTTACATCTCGTTTGCAGTGACCATGGCACCAGTTACACGCTGTTTTTCCACGTTATATGACTCTGGACGGCGGAGATGTCTCAAGAGGCAGCCATTCTGCTGTGCGCCCTCTAGCCCCCCCCCCATTTTCAGAGAATAAATATAGAATAAATAGTTACTATATTTTTTGTCCAGCCGGACAGTATTTAACATTATGTAACAAAATTATAACATTCGACTCATTGAAACATTGAAAATATGAACGTCTGGTAGCGCACACTATTTTGAAGGCGCATTCATACATAACCACCCAGGTATGAGCCTACCAAAAGTAATTATCTCTCGCATGTACGTAATATCACTCTTATCTTCACAGTTCTCCCTCCCACTCTTAAGGCCACAATATCTTAGGTGCCTTCACATCTTTTAAGCACACCTTTAAACACCACCGTCTCTTCTAATTCCGAATGCACACAGTTGCCCTGCATGTTTTTATCATCATTTGGATTGCGAATGCTCCTTCCTTCTATATCTCCGCACTTTAAATAAATCTTTGCTCCACCTATGTTAACCACCATGATTAAGGATCCACATGATCTTGTAACCTCGTTTTCTTAAATGTTTATTATTATTAAATCTTTATTTCGACATGTATGTCATAAAAGCAACACGTTAAAAACAACATTAGAAATGATAGAACACTGGTTACAGAATAGGGTCATTTAAAAAAAAAGGAGGGGCTAAAATTGCAGATCAGTTAGTCCATGGGCGCTATACAACTAAAACCAGATCATTATTCCACTTTTTTCCTTCTTAGTGGGCATCACAGCTTGCTCATGGTCCGCCGAGCCTGTGCCTACAAGCTGCCAGAACTTGCGGACGTCTTTGACCCCCAGGGTTGTAGTCATGTTGGCCCATTTTTCAACCTCCCATTCCTCCCTGGAGTAGCGTGTGAGATCCCTATATGTCTGTCGCTTCGTTTTTATTAAGGGCCTACTGGTATTTTGTTTGAGCGCCTCTAGGAGGTCTCTTTTTGCTTGCCTGCATGCCTTATTGTACCAAGACGGCTTCCTTATTTGGCTAGGCTTTTTTCCGCCAATGGGGTTTAGGGTTCCTTTAATGGCAGTGACTAACGAGTTATGTAGTTTGCCGAGCTGGAGGTGATAATCGCCTTGAGTGTGTTCTAGTGCAGCAACGCCCTCAAGTAGCGGAATTAGTAGGGTATACAGTTTGGCCAACTCTGTCGGATTTTTGGCCAGCTTGTCCCATCTTTACTTGCGTCTGTTACTAGACAAAGTACCGGCGTTAAAGTTGTCCTGTTCGGACAACCGGGCCTCTCTCGTACCCGGAATCCTGAGCCATATCGTCAAAGGGTCGTGGTCGCTCTCCCTCCTTTGTGTGATCTTGAAATCCACGATTCTTTTCCATTCCCTGCATTCAATAAATACATAGTCCAAGCGTGCCCTCCTTCCTGCCTGGGAGAAGGTATAGGCGGGGGCGTGTCTGACTTCGCTCGCCCGTTACATGCCCTAATCGAGTGAGTTAATGTCAGGGTGGTGATCTGCAAGGCCAGTGGAGACCAGACTCTTGCAGTGGGTCCGGCGACTGGGGGAATTTCCCAGACATCGTCCTCTTCCTGATCCGCTGCATCTAGCAAGCCAGCAAGGGGTTCGAACTGACAATTGAAGTCACCTCCCACCACGAACATGGCTCCCTCAGGGAAGTAAGTTAGGAAGGAGGATAGTTCCTCAATGGTTCTGGAAGTAGCTGAGACACTAACTGGCCTGGAATAGACATTTATAATGCCCAGACTGAACCCATTCGACCACTCTAACAGCAGACACTGAACATCTTCCGAGCTGGTGTCCAGAGTTTTTACACTACAACCCAGATGAGTTGCCACCCAGATAGTTAACCCTCCCGATGGCCGACCCTTTCCAGCCCACTTAGCGGGAACTGAGTAAGAGGCAAAACCCAAACGGTTTTGTACCTCCCGGGCCCAGGTTTCCTGGAACATACATACGTCAGCGCAGTCAATATATGCTCCCCAATCTGGACAGGCTAATTTATTACAAAGACCCGCTATGTTCCAGGAAACAATATTTAGAACCCTGGAGTCATCTGGTGCTCCGCTCAGAGATAAAGGGCCTTGCTGAGGGGTACTAATCTTCAGGATACCAGGAGAGGGAATTGCTGGGTCGGGTTTAGTATGTTTTGCCAGTGCGGGTTCCAAGCTTAATGTGAAGTGGTCAGCCCCGGGGCCCCTCTCTTTGCCAGACTCTTGGTTCAGTCAGTCTACCTCTTCAAGACAGCTATACCTATTGTAATGCATGAAGTCCATTTGGGCAGGTAAGTGATGTCTAGGAGGCCTGTACCTTGACCCATCGATAGCAAATCCCACCTTGGTCCATCCTTCTTCGCCCCCCGGGTTCCTATTGATTTTAACTCTGGGCGGATAGAAGAAGGAGAGTGGGAGCAGTTGTATGCTGGTAGTTCCCAAACCGCCCAACCAGTTAGTAATGAGTTGTACTATCTGGCAGTTTCTAAAGGTGACCAGTATACAATCCCCTTTAATCACCTTGCTGATGTGTCCCACCCAGGAAACACGCCTAACCATTAGAATATCCCCCCTCAGGTTTGATGGCAGTGGTCTGTAGATATTCAACCAGCCGATCACCTTATTTCTAAGGGACTCAAATGGTTCCTGAGTATTGCAGAGAGTTCAGGAACTCCAGCCAAAATTACAGTGTAAGGAGCGGCTTCGGGTGGGAGATTTACTGTAGGTGGGTCTTTCAAGGGTGGAACATTTTGGACAGTGTGGGCGTTAGAACTGCTCTAGGTAGTTCCTTGCCTAGAAGGGATAGTAGGTGCTGGCACTTTGGATTTTCTGGCTAATGGTACTGGGGGAGTTTGCTTTGGTAGTGGGGTAGGCAGTGTGGTGGAGGAAGAGGGATGAGGGATCTGGAGAGGTGGGGGGGAATTGTACCTACTGATGCCATAGGAGGGCCAGTTACTGGAGCTGGCGCTATAATGGCGGGAACTCCACTAGGAACTGTACCTGTGGAATGCGTCCCCCTCTGGTTTGGGTGGGCCTTCATATCCCCCATTGTAGTCTCGATTGCTGTTAGCCGAATATTAATGCTATCCAGACACCTCATCAAGGGTTCCAGGAGTCTCTCCATCACATTAGTGATGAGGGGTAAAAACGGGTCGCCTTCCGCCCTTAGATTATCGCCGAAAACAAATGGCCCCCCTGTACCCTGTAGTGACAGTTGCGTAGGGCACAGTGGAGACTCGGGAACATTATTTAATAAAAGGGGTGAGCGTTCAATGGAGTCTGGGGAGACTGCAACGCTAGTCGGGCCTTGGTCAATTCTAGCCCTTTTTGCTCCCTTCGATTGTCTAAATATCTTCCTTTTGGGAACTGCTCCTTCTTTATTGCCCCTTGCTTGCGTAGTGACCAGTTCAGGGCCTGATCGCTTAGGTGAGGGAGAGTTAGGCAATAGGATTTGAGTACTGCCAGTGGTCGCAGGATGAGAGTCTCACTGAAAAGTAGAAGAGGATCTAAGCTGCAGAAGAACGGATTCAATTGTTTGATCTATGCTATCTAGGAGCTGTAGGTGCGAGGCCTCCAGTGAGTCCTGGGAAGGGATAATTGGAACTGGCGAATTTGGGAGGGCGGTGCTCTGGGTCAAAGGGATTTCCGTGACACACATGTCATTGGTGGGTTTTGAACTGGTTTTAATCAGGAAATTGTCCAAAGTACCTTTAGATGTAGCAGCTGCTGCCATCGCCTTGCTCCGGGTCTCCCTTGTAGCCATGTAATGGTCTACCTTGAGGCTGGGGTGCACCTTGGGGCTCAATCCAGGATGATAGGTCCGATGATCAGATGAAAGAGATGTGGCCCGGTCCGGTCCCTCCTGGGCTCGAACGGGCTAAAACGGGCCCGCTCTTGGCCCGGTCTTCGCGCGCGTCCCGCGACACGCGTCCGATTGCGTACACTTAAGGTAGTGAAGAGGGCGGTCACCACAGTAGGCGGGGTGGGCGGGAAGAGTGTCCAGGGGCGGCTCCACACAGCGCCGCAGTCAGTCCTGGGACCCGCAGTCCCTCACGCTGTCAACGCCTCCTCTGAAGCCCCCAGCAGGTCCGGTGCAAAAGAACGTGGGTTCAAGGCAGCTCCCTCAGTAGATGCGCAACTTCGAGCGGCACCCGCGGAGCGGGGGCCGCGAGTCGCGGTTTTGACACCAAAGGAGGCGGGGTGGGCGGGAAGAGTGTCCAGGTGCGGCTCCACACAGCGCCGCAGTCAGTCCTGGGACTCGCAGTCCCTCACGCTGTCAACGCCTCCTCTTAAATGTTTAATGATGTCAGCATTTCTATTTTGCCCTTCTTAATTCATTTTCATCTTTTCCCTCCCCTTTTCTTCCCCATCTTGCGTATTAATTGTCCATTGTTTTTCGTTTTTGTTACTTCACTATCCCACAGTTTTGGGTTATGTCTTCAGATTGCAATAATTGAAGGCATGTATTTCATGTCCTGAAGATGAACTCTGTCTTCTTATGTAGGGTTCGATACGTCGTCGACCACAATACACTATATGCCCATAGTTACAATGTGTGATTTGAATCAATAGTGTACTCATTGCATCTCTGTCTGTTAACTTATATGATCCACGGACCTTCTTCCCCTTGCCTTTAACCCTTTCCCTCATTTCTGATTTGTCTTTAGTGTGGTAGTTGGACACCGGCGGTGTCCCACTTGAATTTGCACTACATTTTTTGTTACAATTTCGTTACATAACATTAAATACTGTCCGGCTGGACAAAGAATATAGTAATTATTTAGTCTATATTTCTTCTCTGAAAATATTTCGAACTGTCTAGGGAACACTGTCTTTAGAAAATACATAACTACCCAAGTTCCCTGACCTATTGCTCTTTTGGGTTACCCTTGTTTTGAAACAGCATTTAATGCTTCAGTCACTAGCCAACAAACTGGTATATAATTCTAGTGGCCTTAGCCCCCAACTATAGCATTCTCAACAGGAACATAAAGTTGACTAGAAATGGAAATTCATGGAGGATTGCAAAGAGCTCTTCCCATTCCACTAAATCAATTTTTTGTGTGCCAAGCATTATAGCAGTAGCCTTAATATTTTGGGTGGAAAAAAGTATATAGCTTGTACCAAAAATGGTATTGGAGTTTATAAATCTACCGGCGGGAAAGCCATTTTGATTCCTGTGAATGATAGATGATGTAAATGCTGCAACCCTATTAGCCATGATTTTAGTAAACAACTTGTATTCGCTGTTGAAGACTAATGGGGCTGTATGAGTTCGGGTCAAGCTCCAATTTATCTTTTTTTAAGAAACTGACCACTATTGAATCGGTAAAGGAGCTGGGAACAATACAACCCAGAAAAATCTGATTAGATAGATGAACCAAAAAAGTTGCCAATTGCTGAGAAAAAACTTTGTATATTTCAGCAGGCAGTCCGTCCTTACAACAGGTTTTAGCATTGGGAAGTGACTTGATTGTTAGCTGTACTTCCGCCAATGGTATTGGTGGTATTATTAAATCAGCCTGGGCAGAAGTTAAGGTCGGAACTTGAATTCTCTGTAGCAATTTCTCAACTGCCTCATGGGAACTAACTTTAGAACCAGTGTAAATTCTGGCATAATGTTGGTAAAATGTCTGAACGACTTCAGACATTTGAGACCCTCTGAGTTGTTTTACTCAGAGGGTCATATATTGCTCTAATACTATTGCCATTATCTCTGTACTTTGCAGACCAAGCAAGGTACTTGGCTACAAATTTACTTTCCTGATATCTTTGCTGGATGTATGATGAATGGTTCACAATTTCTTTCGTGATAAAATATAAGCGGAATTTCTCTTTAGCTTCTGCTAATGCTGACTGCATATTGCTACTGAGGGCCAAGGTATATGCAATAGTGGTTTTATCCACTCTCCTACTTAAATTAATATGTTGTACTTTCTACTCCTGTCTACGAGCAAGCAAATACATAACAACTTGGCCTATAAAATGTGCTATTAACACTTCTGATATGGCAAAATCTCCAGCAGAGTCTATATTGAGATTTAGGAATTCCTCTAAATTGCTCTTCATCTGGTCCTCCCAACCATCCTCTGCTAATAGTATTTTATTACATTTCATCTTGTACCCTGCAGAGAGAGGATGTTACAGATGGAATTGTTAAGCTGATCTGTGAATGATCCGAGAATGTATTGTTCAATATGTCTAAGACTTCCCATGGTAGTGCATATGATGTTAAATAAAATCTATACATGACGCTGTGCCATAACACTTATAGTGACATGTGTGTTGTCGCAGTGCCCTGTTCTGGCGTGCCAAGGCCATTTAACAGCAAAATTGTGTATTAAAGCTTATAGTGCACATATGGATTTAGGTTTGTTTTGATGCTTATTTAAGCGTGACGTATCCAATGATAAATCCTGAACCTGATTAAAATATCCTCCTATTGTAATGTGACCCACCTCATGTTGCAAAAGAGGGGGAAGACTGGAATGAACATGATATCAGTACTGACACTCCTCGAAGCAAAGCCTGGGACAAAGCAAAATATGCATGCTGAATCTGTGAGGGAATACAGCGTTGAGAGACATTATTTTTAAGCAATATTCTGCTGGAATTAAAAGATTTAAACCAAGCTACCATACCCTGATATTTAGGTATGTTATTTACCATTGCATAGGATGATTTTGGAAAGGGGCGACCACTCGGTCCCCCCGAACGTATGGCGGAGTGCCTCGATCCCCCCGGGAAGCCATTTTTTGGCGGGAGGCGCGTCTCGGCTGGTATGCCCGAAGCGGCGTAGCCGGGGCGCGCTTTTTCCCGCTCTAGAGTGGGCTGGCCTAGACACCAACGTAACCAGCCCCGCCCTCGGGACGGGCAGGGGCGGGTTTACGCCCGCCCTGAAGACGGATAAAAAGAGACGCAAGACCAGAAGACGTCCTCTTGTTCTTGTGCTCCGAAGCTGCACCTCCTCGCTACACGTGAGCTCGGGACAGAACGAAGAGCCAATTTTGAGTGTTTTGATCTTTTTCTTTGTCTTCTAGATACTTCGTCGGAGAGATGCCAAAGAAAGTCGCAAAGAAAATGTCGACCGACCAGATGGTGCGGGCACTTTTCAAAGATATGGCAGACATAAAGAAACGGTTGGCAGAGCGAGACGGGGAGGAGGGTTCGGGCCCTGCGCCGGCTGGAGGGAGACCGAAGAGGCCGAGAAAGGTTCCAGCCGGTGGAGACATCCCGGTTCCCCCTGCACCGCTCGAGGCGCCGACCCCAGTTCCAATAGAGGGGAATCCGATCCCCGTTGTCGTCACCCCGACGTCCAAGGGAGACATGCCCCCCGAGCTGGCAGCACAGCTAGCAGCTTGGTTGGGGGATAGTAGTGATGGCGCCACGGCTGCCGAGGCACAGGCGCTGATAAAAGGGCTTCGGGAGAAGAGAGAGGCAGCGAGAGTGGCTGCGCCATTGGCGGGGATAGACAAGCCGCAAGCGGCAGAAGCTGCGTCCAGTTCAGGTAAGCGGCCATTGCCGATTGCAAGGGACGAGTCAGCACCCTCTCGTAGAGAGAGATTGGGACAACATGTGCCTTTAGCCATAAAGGTAAAGATCTGGGCAGGGGAATACGTGAATATTTTTTCCTTGCTTGTTGATCATTATGATGTGGAGCATGTGAAAAGTCAGAAGGACTTAATGCATCCGAGTGTTTGGCGCGCAAAAATGCCCGCCTTTAAGGTAAATGAGAACATTGGCAATTGGGGCAATGCATGGGGTATTTTTACATCGATTTTGGGGGAACGTAGGCCCGAGTTGCTCCCGGAGTTTCCCGTTTATCAATCACGGATTATGGGTTACTCGACAACGTATCAAGGTAACCATTGGTTTTGTTACGACAATCTGTTCAGGAAGGAAAAGGAACATAACAAGAGTTTGACTTGGGATTGTTACGATTCTCTGACATGGGATAAAATGAAGGAATCGGGAATGTTAAGAATGCCATTGGTCGGGAGCAATGTTGTTGATTACTCCCGCCAAAATGTGGGGACGCCCTTTCGACCAAGTACGAGCACCGACGACCAGTCGAGGCCCGCGGGCAATACAGGGAGAAAGGGTTTCTGTTTTAATTTCAACAAGGGGAAGTGTACTAGGCCACCGGGGTCGTGTAAATTCAAACACGAATGTAGTATGTGTGGATCATCCCATCCTGAGTCATCGTGTAGAGCCAGAACGAGTGAGAATGGGGGTAAGGGAGGCGCCAAACAGGTCTAAGCTAGGCCGAGGGGCGCCTTTACCAACCCCGATTGATACCCTGGCAATGATTCCCTGGCTCAGCAACTACCCGGATCGGACTTCTGCCGGGGTGCTGCGGAACGGTTTTACACATGGTTTCCGCATCCCGGTAGGGGACTTTCAGGGTGTAGGGATGTGCAAAAATCAGCTTTCCGTTTTACAACATACATCTGTAGTGCAAGAAAAAATCCAGAAAGAGGTTAGCCGGGGTCGGGTCGCCGGCCCGTTTAGTGTACCCCCGGTACCAGATTTCGTTTGTTCTCCGTTAGGGGTGGTCCCCAAGAAGGACCCGGGTGAGTTTCGTTTGATCCATAATCTGTCTGCTCCCCATGGTCTTTCGGTGAACGACGCAATTGATCCAGAAGTTTGTTCGGTGCGATACGCATCGTTTGATGAGGCAGTAGCCATCTTGAATCGCCTGGGGCCCGGGACGCTGATGGCAAAATCAGACATCGAGTCAGCGTTCCGGTTGCTCCCGGTACACCCAGACGATCAGCGTCTGCTGGGATTCGGGTTCCAGGGGTCATTCTACATGGATAGGTGTATGCCAATGGGTTGCTCTATATCATGTGCTTACTTTGAGCAATTCAGTACTTTTTTGCAATGGGTGTTCACTAAGAAAACGGGTTTCCGAAATGTAATGCATTACCTTGACGACTTTTTGTTCCTTGGCCCCGCCGGAAATCCCGCATGTGCACAGGCCTTAGCTGAATTCCGTGTGTTGATGGGTCATTTTGGCGTACCATTGGCACCGGGTAAAACTATGGGTCCCACGACTCGCCTCGAGTTTTTGGGGATCGAGTTGGACTCAAGGGAGGGGTGTTTCCGTTTACCAGCTAGCAAAATCTTGAAATTCAGGGCAGCCCTCCAAGTATGTTTACATGTATCCAAGGTTACACTACAGCAGTTGCAACAATTAGTGGGAAAGTTGAACTTTGCCTTGAGGGTGATCCCAATGGCTCGCCCCTTTTCCCGCTCAATTGCCCAAGCGATGGTTGGCCTAAAAGAGAGTCATCATCGCACGAGGTTATCGGCCGAGGTCCGCCAGGACATGCGGATTTGGTTAGCATTTCTGGCGGACTTCAATGGCCGAGTCGTCTGGAACAAGCCAGCCGTGTCCTCCGAAGAGCTTGGGCTATGGACAGATTCAGCAGGGAGCATAGGCTTTGGCGCCATCTTTGGCACAAAATGGTCGGCACAAAGGTGGCCCCTATGGTGGCACGAGAAAGGGCTGACGAGTAATATTGCCTTCCTGGAACTATTTCCCATTCTGGTGGCCCTGAGAACCTGGCCAGAAGGGTTCAGAGATCATTCTGTGGTGTTCTGGTCCGACAACATGACCGTGGTAGAATGCATCAATAGTCAGGCAGCCCGTTGTAAATTGATTTTGAGGCTGCTTAAGGAAATTGTCCTACTGTGCATGCAACTGAACGTGATATTCAGAGCAAAACATGTCCCAGGGGTGTTGAATCAGGCTGCTGATGCACTGTCTCGTTTTCACATGCAGGCTTTCTCGGGTTTCCTTCCTTCAGCGGACCCAGAGCCGGCACCCTTCCCCGAAGCTCTCTGGTCTCTCGGTGCCCCGAACTTCGTCACCTCGTGGGAGAGAGTCTAGCACCCAGGACAAGGAAGGCATATGAAGGGGCGTTTCAGGCCTATTTAGCCTTTTTAGGGGCAGAGAGAGGGGGACTTTGGGGTCAGGAAGAGTGGGTAGTACTTTTTCTGATGTCCTTACGTAGGGCTGGGAAATCGGTGGCTACGGCTCAAAGGCATCGTGCCGCCATTTCCTTTGTTGCCAGGGCCCATGGCATCCTGGACCCAACAGCGTCTTTTACAGTACAGAAAGCGCTGCGTGGGTGGCAACGTCTAGAGGGTCGCAGAGTGGACATAAGACGACCGATAGGTTTTGATAGATTGTCCCAGTTACTGGCCACACTCCCTAGCACATGCTCGTCCCCTTTCGAGACCTGTTTGTTCCGGACTGCATTTACGCTGGCATTTCACGGGGCTATGAGAGTTAGTGAGCTAGTTGCAAGAAACAAACAGGATGTGTCGGGGGGCTTGTGCAGGGAACATGTTCAGATCAGGGGTGATGCGATGGTTGTCTCCTTTCTCAGGTCCAAGACTGACCAAGATGGGAGGGGGGACTGCACGATCATTCGCAGGATCCCCGAGTCCTCCATGTGTCCGGTACAGTGCTTAGAAGATTACCTAGCACGAAGGGTGGCATCATGGGGGGGGACATTGTTGAGGCATATAGACGCCACCCCGCTGACGAGGTTTCAGTTTCAGCGGGTGCTTGCAATGGCCATTGCCGCAGCGGGCTTGGACCCGGGTGAATTTGGGACCCATTCCTTTCGTATAGGGGCTGCCACTGAAGCGACAGCCAGGGGTCTTAATGTAGAACAAGTGAAACGTGTGGGGCGTTGGTCCTCCAACTGTTATAAGAGGTACGTGCGATTGCACATGTTGTGAAGCTGTAATCATGTACTCACGCTTCTTGTCTTTTGTTTGTTTTCAGTTGCGCAAGCCTACGCGGCAGGGCGGACTGTGCAGTTGACCCAACACCAGGCCAGCGGTCACACATCACCGGCTGAGAGAAAGGAGGTGTGGGTCGTAGGCCACTCATACGTGAGACGGGCCGCAGACGTATTCAAAGCAGGTGATATGATTCATGTACCTGGGGAATACGGGTACAGAGTGTCCTTCTACGGAAGGGGCGGTCTCTGTATTGACCAGTTTCAAGCATTCTTTGAGGGTTTGTTAGAGCGGATGAGGTCACCGCCGTCCATAGTCATAGTACATGTGGGGGGCAATGATTTAGTCACCACCGGTAGACGACTTCTCCTGGAAGCTATGCTTTCCACGGTAAGTTGGTTGGCAAGGAGAGTTCCGGGGTGTATAATTGCATGGTCTCATATTATCCCACGAAAAGTGTGGCGGGGGGCTATCTCGATCCCTGCTTTGAATCATTCCGTTAAAAAATTGAATAACAAAGTGAGTAGGTTGTTCCGTTCCAAGACATTGCATTCGATCTCACATAGTTGTATTAATGATGACAGTATGTATTTGGGGGATGGTGTGCATTTGTCGAGGGTGGGCAATGAGTTACTCATAGGAGACTTCCTAGCTTGGTTAAAAACGGTAAAACATGACCTTTAGGTAGGAGTTTTGTGGGGGGTCCGGATAGCCGGTCAACTATCCGGACCTGTGGCGGTAAGGTCATGATCGGTGAGCACTAATTGGTAGATCCCTATGAGTGGGCGTCACCCAACACGGATGGGAGCGCTCGGGGGAGGTGGCCATTGGCCCCTCAATGGGGAGGCGGTCCCGTCTAAGGGCGGGTCGCCGGAAGTTAAGGAAAGGCGGTCAAGGCCCCTTCCTGTGTAGGAGGGGTTACAGCCCCCTCCTGAGGAATTTCCCGGGGCCAGTGTCATCTGCGACGGCAGATGCGGTAAGTTGTGTGGGGTGGGGGGAGGTCCACGATACCTTCTAGATACCACACACAAGTATTCGAACGACCTTTAAATGGCGTCGAGTCTTAAGTGCCCCCGACAAGTCAAGGGAAATTGTTAGTAGTTGCACTTGAGGTAAGCCTCTGTGCTGTCGCCCTTCCCAAGTGGGAGGGGTAAGTCTGGTTAGGGATCTTGACACCGGTTATGACCTTGCCGTTGGCCCTTAAACGTTAGGATGTACAATTTCAATTTTTATAGAGAATGTTTTTTGTAGGATGCTAGTTCGGCTAGGAGAACCTCTGTATTAGAGAATATGTTAAGATTAGCCAAACATCGCAATGTGATAATGAAATTGTACATAACATGAAACGTTTAATGTTTAATTTTTTGTTTTAATAAATACGGCCGCGGGAGGGTCACTCCCTCCCACATCCAAAAACTTTAAGAACTGTTTCCGGTTTCCCTACTTTTGGGATCGTGTTGAGAGGGGGTGGCGGGTATCTCAGCCATATGGAAAGGGGCGACCACTCGGTCCCCCCGAACGTATGGCGGAGTGCCTCGATCCCCCCGGGAAGCCATTTTTTGGCGGGAGGCGCGTCTCGGCTGGTATGCCCGAAGCGGCGTAGCCGGGGCGCGCTTTTTCCCGCTCTAGAGTGGGCTGGCCTAGACACCAACGTAACCAGCCCCGCCCTCGGGACGGGCAGGGGCGGGTTTACGCCCGCCCTGAAGACGGATAAAAAGAGACGCAAGACCAGAAGACGTCCTCTTGTTCTTGTGCTCCGAAGCTGCACCTCCTCGCTACACGTGAGCTCGGGACAGAACGAAGAGCCAATTTTGACCCACCCACCAGCCCCTGAGGACAGCAAGTTGTTGTGCAATAAAGTGAATTTTCTAAGTATGTTTTTGCTGTTTTCGTTTACAGGTGGTGAAAGTTTCAGTTTTGTTGTTTATCATAATAAAGTATGGTGAATATCGTTTAGGTTGTTACGATTAAAGTGACTTGATGTAGGGTTGCATTTTAAGCATGCTCTTTCGGTCGTAGCGACCAATGTTTTCAAAGGTCCGAGTAAGAATTGTCGTATTTATTTTTGGTAGGCGGTAAGGTCATGATCGGTGAGCACTAATTGGTAGATCCCTATGAGTGGGCGTCACCCAACACGGATGGGAGCACTCGGGGGAGGTGGCCATTGGCCCCTCAATGGGGAGGCGGTCCCGTCTAAGGGCGGGTCGCCGGAAGTTAAGGAAAGGCGGTCAAGGCCCCTTCCTGTGTAGGAGGGGTTACAGCCCCCTCCTGAGGAATTTCCCGGGGCCAGTGTCATCTGCGACGGCAGATGCGGTAAGTTGTGTGGGGTGGGGGGAGGTCCACGATACCTTCTAGATACCACACACAAGTATTCGAACGACCTTTAAATGGCGTCGAGTCTTAAGTGCCCCCGACAAGTCAAGGGAAATTGTTAGTAGTTGCACTTGAGGTAAGCCTCTGTGCTGTCGCCCTTCCCAAGTGGGAGGGGTAAGTCTGGTTAGGGATCTTGACACCGGTTATGACCTTGCCGTTGGCCCTTAAACGTTAGGATGTACAATTTCAATTTTTATAGAGAATGTTTTTTGTAGGATGCTAGTTCGGCTAGGAGAACCTCTGTATTAGAGAATATGTTAAGATTAGCCAAACATCGCAATGTGATAATGAAATTGTACATAACATGAAACGTTTAATGTTTAATTTTTTGTTTTAATAAATACGGCCGCGGGAGGGTCACTCCCTCCCACATCCAAAAACTTTAAGAACTGTTTCCGGTTTCCCTACTTTTGGGATCGTGTTGAGAGGGGGTGGCGGGTATCTCAGCCATATCAACTTGTTATGTGACATTGCATAATATGCTTCTGCTTCTCACTATCTGCTGCATTGTTTCTATTTTTACCTTCATATGCACTTCTTACCTGTGTTACCCCTTTCTCCACCCCATTGAACCCTGACTACCATCGCTCCACCACCCTTAAGCCCTGCAGCCTGACCCACCCCAAGCTCCCTCCTAGCCTACCTCCCGCACCCATCAACCTCCCTGAACCCAATTCCCCTGCCCCTTCTATCCCTTCCCTCATACTGGTGCTTTGACATGGAACCTGGAGATCGTCTAAGGCTACCTAATGCATCCTCTGACACAAATGCTGAAACAGAAAAAAGAAAAATGTTTCGAATTAACCATCTATAGCCTATCGCCACCTATAGACCCCAAGAAAAAAACAGTATGAAAACAATAAAAAATAACATAACCTACATCTAATTCCTATACATCAAATATAAAGGAGATTACACATAGATTCTCCAGTGGCGGAAAAGTACAGAATAATTATTTTGACCAATGTCATTTCTTTAAATACTACCCCCTGTGCTGGCTCAAGTGTTGGCATTCCGCCCTGACTGATGAATTATCTACATAAAATCTCACACTTGTCCTACAAAATAAAAAAAATTGAAAATGGTCCTTAAAAAAACGTTTTAGCGTTGATTGCTGGATAATACGAGCGTGTGCATCAGCTTGTTGAAAGTTACTGATTAAGCTCTTGAATTCTATTCTGCAGTGAGCTGACAGGGTGGACACATCAGAGACAATCCTAAAGGAGAAGTCCCCTGGAACCTGATAAAGTTTATCCTTTATGGCATTGGAGAGAATCTGTTCCTTGATCCGATAGTCCCCAAAATGTACTGTCTGAGGGTACTTAGCTCTGGGAGGTTTGACTGTGTGGACAAGATGCGCCCATGTGATAGTTAAATCCAATTTATTAGTCTTCGCTTCCGGATAAACTTATTTTTCACTACATCTGAAATGAGGCTGACAACTGTTTGTCCATTTTCATGCCCTTCACGAATACCAGTAAACCTTAATTTTGCGTAGTGCGATCTATTTTCAGCACCATCAATTGTGGTCTGCAGGTCCGTTAACTCGACTTGAAGTTGGCCCTCTCTATTCTTCAAGATCAAACCATTAAGCCACCTCTTAGTGGCACCCCAAAACATAAACTTTATGCTTGCTCAATGAGTTTTTAATAAGATCTCTTAATTTACCGCGATCAGGGGCTACAAAATTAATCAATCGAAATTGGAAGCCTTCATTTTTAATAGCTCCCGTGAGGTACTTCCAGTAACCATGCAAGTGACCTTTCTGGCTACATGCCTTATTAGATATCTCGGTATCAAGGTGCCTACACATTTTTGTGATTGATGAGCATTAAATTTCGCACCTCTCTTAGTTAAAGCTTGAACGTTAATTAAACAGTAGGATAAACTTCCCTTTACAATCATTGGGACTATATCTCTAATAAAAATCAATTTATCACCTCTGTTTTTGTCTGCCTTTTCAAATGTGCTGATCAAAATTACCAAGGCATTTTCTGAGACCATAGAGGGCGATATCTGCTCCTTTATAAGGAAGTCTAAACGACCCATGGTCAAGCTTTCGGTACTTTATTTGACTCAAGAGTAGGGAGGCTTGACTTTACCCTGCTTTAGACCGTACCATCAAGCAGCACTTTTAAATTGGTTGCGTTTTTTTTTAAACATCAATAGGGGGTAACTATTATTTGCATAGTATAGTAAAAGTAGCTAAAATTGATCTGGTCTCTTTTTTTAATGATTCCCAGACTACCTTAGTGCACTGAGACGCCTCAAATAGTAGCTAAACACTTTGGAGCTTATTTACAAGGCCCTTGCGCCACTTTCTGCGTCATTTTTAACATGGGAAAAGTGACGCAAAAGTGGTGCAAGGGACTTGTAAATCTGCCCCTTTCATTTTATTTGGCAAGAATATGAGATCCCATATTAGCTTGGAGAGGACTCTGGGGCATATTTACAAGCCCCTACTACCACCACAACTTCACTTTTTCTGACGTTGTGGTGCCAATAGGGGTTTTGCCTTATTTACAAGGCAGTGTTAAGCCACTTAACGCTGTCTTGTAAGTAAGACACCCTGTTACGCTATAGTTAGCGTAAAAGGGTCAGGCAATCTGTGTTGTTTTGGGCTTTCACCGCAACACCCATTGATTTTGATGCTGGCGTAAATATGGGGTAGCGCCAAAATTAAGACCCGGAAAAAACCTGATGTTACCCTGGTGCAACAAGGAGAAATGTTTAATTTCTCCTCGTTTTTGCTGTTTCCATTTGTGTGCTGTGTTAGAAACAGCAAAAGGCCATTTGTGTTTATGTGCAGGAAGGTGTCATTTCCTGCATATAAACAATCCTTAAAAATAAAATGACGTTTTGCTACTTCTATGTGCACTGCATTTAACAGCACACATAGAGGTTTCAAAAAGCCATTTCAGATTGTCTGCATTGACTAAATTTGCACCAGTGCTTGGGAAACTCAGGGCTACACCGTATTTTTGTTAATAAGGTGCAGCCCAGCATTTCAGAAGTGGCAGATGGTGGCGTTAAATCAAGGAGGCTAATGCCGCGCTCCACCACTTCCTCGTAAATATGCCCCTCTGTTCCCCGAGGACTCTGTCTGAAGGAGGTGTGTGTGTTTGGTTTGTTTTTTTAGATCACATGCTATAATGCACACACCTCTCTTCAGTTGTGATTGACCTCTCTCTGCCAACAAGGTAACATGAAATATATTTTGAGTAGCTAATTGTGATGTGGGCCTAATTCTACCACACAATACTCACATATCGAATTAGGTGGAATAAATCATAAGGTGTGTCCAATGTATGTGAGAAGCTTTGCTTAAAGGCTCAGCATTATGAAGGCAATCTTCCTCCATACATTGCTTCTTTGGTCATTATTTTGTCTTGGGGCCGTGGTTCAAGTGGTATGGTTTTTCCCTGGCACTGTATTCCTTATGATTTTTTAAACCATGGCACAGAAGGTAGTTACTTCTCTTGTATATGTATTTATGGTGAGCATTACTTCAGCTGTGACTCGAGATATCAAACTGAGATAATTCAGCTTCAATACAAATGTTTCTGGAATACATTCATTCCCCTAACTGGGCACATCATGGTGGTGGGAGGTCGATAAATGGCTTTGATCTGCAGGGGGCAACGCCATGTAGATATCACTCCTGGCAAGTGTGTTAAATATTAGATGAATTGACAAGGTCCTGCCGAACTATCACAGTTTGCAAAGTACAATTAAGATCTGGTCAACATCTCAGAATAATACCCAGAGACTGTCTTCTAGGGGTTGCTTCTTGTCACGTATAAGTATGCAAACTGCATTTATATGGAAAATGTGCTTATTTAAATGACCAGACACCCACGTACTCATGTCACATTGCGCTCCTGCAAGAAATGTTTGGAGACATGCTTTTGCTGTCCAGTGGCGTAATGAAACCTGAGGGGCCCCCCTGCAAGGTACACGGAGGAGCCTCAGCTCCAAGGCTTGAGTACTGGGCTGAGTGGGCCCCTGCAGTTCAACGACCCCCCCTCCGCACTGCGGGGGATGCGGGGGCCTGTGTTACGCCCCTGGCACTGTCCACTTAAAGGGGCTTTGCTCACAGAGTCCACTATCTTGTGTGGTAACACAGGGATTTCTTTTTAACCCCACGCGAGTGAATGACACAGGTTAGCAAACTCACTTGAAAAATTGTTTCAGCAACTGTATCCGAGGTAATTTTCTCAGTCATTTTATCTTGATTTTTTACTCTATATTTAGCCGGAGTGAAAGAGACTGATAAGGAGGAAATAATGCAAGAAAATAAACGGGCGGAAACCAGCGGTAGTTACTGTTTACGGGCAGTCCAACCCCCACCCTCACCCCGACACGCCAGTTTCAACCAGTCATTCTTTGTGCCGGTCTTGAAAGACCGGTACTAATTATCAACGGAAAACGTTTCGGTTTGTTTTCTGGTAAAGATAGGGAGGCGCCTGCCGAAAACTTTGAAGGTCACATTTCTTGGATGGGGCTGGACGAGAATAAAGACTGCTATCTGTAATGGTGGCATACAGGTTTATTGAGAGAAAATATGGCCAGAAATGCAAAGTCCGGAACTCCCACAAAAAAAAACACCTCTAAAGATTGCATCATGTTGATGTGATATGTAATAACAGAGTTCAAAGAACTGTACAACGCAGCACGACCCAACACAGCACAACACAACAACACCCTTCCTTAATGCTCTTTGCATCACTTGTGAGTGTGCAGAGAGCAGGTGATGGAATCTAATCCTATCCCAGTTGTACATTTTCTTGTGCTGCTTCTGTAACTGAGAATAGAGGAAACAGGGGTGTTGCTATCAATTGTGCGGCAGGTGCAGCGAAACTGGAACCCAGGTGTGTGGGGTCCTTTGCTCCCCAACGCTGGCTTCCTTATCCTATCCAACCAATGTGGGTGGCTGTTTCTGTGTTTGCATTAAGTGCTATAGCACCCTTACTACGCCCAAAAGGGTCCAAAAGGTATGGGCCCCCAATTAATTGTTTGTAATACCCAGTGATGGAGCAAACCTCACTCTATTTTTAATTGTGATTCCATAAGAAAGAAGTGTTTTCAATATCAATAATTTTGGCTTTTGCGTCCTGAAGAGCAGGATAGTTGTAAGCTTGCACAGCACACAGAAAAGATAGGACTAAAGAGGTGGTACATTTCCTGCAGAGAAGGAACCTTGTACTTCTACTCCACATGTCATAATGTTTCTGTGAATGTGTGGAAAACTGGGCTGCTGAGCAGGGCCGGACTGGACATAACGGGCACCGGGCAATCCCCCGGTGCTCCGCATGGGTGGGGGCCGGTTTTGGGCCCCTGGGGGCCGTTTTGTTACAGGGCCGTTTTTGCAGCATAGCCGGTTGTGGTTCCCAGTACGGCCCTGCTGCTGAGTCGCTGAAATGTCGTCTGTGACTGTTGCCTCTTTGTAGAATGGGTGCAATACTAGCCTCTCTCAGGATGAGTCGTAATACATGTCGCCTAAAATCTTTTCTGGTCTTTCTGGTCCTGGTTTTCCTAATCTTCATTGTCCACATGGCCTTGGCTTTGCTTCACATAATGGAACCTGATCATGGTGTGCCTAGTTCTCATTGTGACCCTCTTGCTCATGGTCTTCCTCCTCCTCTAGGTTCTTCCCTCCATGTTTCCTCTTGTTCCCCCTTTTTCTTGTTCTCCTGTTCATCTTCATTTTGATCCACCTGGTCTTAATCCTACTGGTGGTCTTGGTCTTTGTCTCTCCTTATTGTTCACATTTTCACCCTCCCCTTGATTTTCCTCGGCCTATTTCTGTTCATCATAATTTGTCTCAATTTATATTATGTATAAGTGCCCTTAGGGCATAATGGGTATTACTGCCTGCTTTTTACATACAGAGGACATTTTGGTATTACAGAAGGAATCACATGCGCTTGCTTGGATACTTTTTTCATATGGCTTGCACTAGTGCAACTGTGAACTGACACAACTCCAATGAGGCATGCACTCATTTGTATGTGGGGGCCTTCTCAGGCCCAGAAGGGAACCATTTACCTTTGCACCCACACCATATTACAAACAAGGGTGTAAAGGCAAGGAGCTGTCAAGAGGTGCACTGATTGTCTAACATATATGACATTGTGTACAATCAGTGCACCCTTTAAGCGTAGACCTTGGAAGGGGGTACAGAGGATCCAGGGATTCCACAGGCAAAGACTTCACACATGTACAATCCGTCACTGCATCCGCCTGTGAGAGATCTATGCTCCGACTATGAAATTGAGCCCGGGTTGCTGCCTGCAATAAAAGGCAGGCCTGCACTATAGCTGGTCCACCTATCACTAATGTGCAGTTCGCAGTAAGGATACAACTTTGTGCCTGGACTGTGCACAAAACTTTTGTTGTAATCCCCACTCAGTGAAGTGAGTGGACCGCATGGGTGCAGTGTGTGATAGGGCGCCCTCTGTGACAAGGTCCTTGGTGGCCCTGTCTCAGTCTTCCTGGTTGTCCTAGCCCTGGTTCTCATCCTCCTTGTATTTGTCCTTCTCCTAGTCCTCTTCCTTCTCCTGCCCTTGTTGTAGGGTCCTTTTGTTCTGAACCTCCTTGTAGTCTTGGTATAGGTACACCTGGAAGTCTTAGTCCTAATGTTCCTGGTTTTTCTGACGGCTCTGGACATTCTCCTGGTCATCCTCTGCCTCTGCTTATCCTGCTGATCTTCTTTCGCCTGGTTCTCCTTGTAGCCCTGGTCCCTCAGGTTTTTCTAGCTCTGCAGAACATGTGAGTACGGACTATAATTGGAGAGGCGGCCCATTTTCAGTGTCTATAGGCTGCCATGTCCCTGAGGGGGTGGATTGGGATGACTGGAACCGCTTAAGGAAGGAGCACAGAACCCCGAAGTCCCGCCGCCGGAATTTTCGAGCCCTGCTGACATCCATCGGACAGGGAGTTATTTTAAATCATTTGAAAATCAACCATCGCTTGGAACACAAGCAAAAGGGCTATCCATGCCATTTACTATCCCCATATCAGGAGGACTATATCTGGAAGTCTCAATATAGATACGTACCACTGGGGTCATTATTTTATTTTCCGGTCGGCGGGTCCAAACGAAATTCAACTTGTAAAACAAGGAAATAACAGAAGAATATTTTAAATTGAACACTAAAGATGAAGCAAACATATCAATAATCACAGATTCTCCCTCGGTATCAACCATTACAATAGAATACCCTCATCTACCATCCAAAGGAAGGATTCTAGATATACTGACAAAACAAGATTGCTGCGTTGAAATTGCACTAAAATTATTCGTGTTCTTAAAATTTTATCGTGGCTGCTCCAGAAGAAGGCGCTGGTTCGCCGAAACGCGCGTAGAGATTAAATTAGCCACATTTTTCCCATTTCATTGTTTGTGTATTTTATATAAATTACATTTGTTGAATTAATTGCTTCCTTTAATATTGGTGTTATATTTCTGATTTATTAAGATATATGTGTTGAACATAATTTGTGAATGTATAGTTTTTCTTATGTGTTTTTAAAGAATTTTTTGTGAATAAAATTGTACCTCCCATCTTTTTACAAAAACCTTTGTTTCTAGCTCAGTTCATTTCAACCAACTAATTTGCTGTGTTGCCTAGATTGATACATATCATTTGACCAGTGACAGAAAGGCCACGTCACTGAGATTCTCACTGTGAACATGAGCTGTGATTAAATATCTGCATTATTTAGAAGTTGACCAGGAAGCAGAAGCTACAACTTCAAGAGTTTTGCTGCTAAGCACATTATTAGTAACACATTTTCACCAAAAGGGTTGCTAATAGTGAGGAATGTGGACATCTACAGTGAAGTGACCCATAAACAGTTAGGAACTGGACCTGAACCAGAGGGCACTGGTTCCAAAGAGTCATTAGTCACATTATGCTAACCACCAATCAGCTACTGCCTCCAACCATGTCATGCAGGTTTTCATTTGTTTATATTAACCAGCTTCTAGTTTTTTAGTATGAGGGTAGACTATCAAGAGAGGGTCTGCGCTGGACTTTTCAGAACACTGTACTGTAAGGGTTCACAGAACTGAGGGGAGAAGGTACATTCTCGTTGTTCAAAATTGTCCTTTTAAGATCCAATTTGTTAAATTGCTCGCAGATGTACTTGTCAAGCATTGTGAAACATTCAAATGACCTACATTACTGATGGGTACCTTGCCAGCCCAGAGTTCTGTCAAAGAGGCCGGCCTATGCTAAATATTAAAGTTTTTTGACTGGGCCACATAAATGGCAACCACCATCCAAGAGATTTTCCCTCTTATCCCACGACCAGCTCGAATCAAGGTAGCACTGGCCTTGGTAATGTCCAGACTTGACAACTGTAACGCATTATACCTGGTCACCAGTAAGAGTATGCAGTATAAACTCCAGGTGCTGCAGAACGCACTGGCAAGACTTGTTCTGGATATTTCCAAGAAATAATCCACCAGGAAGGGACTAGAATCCCTGCACTTGCTCCCTATTAAAAAAAAAGCAGGAGTTTCAAAGCACTCTGTATGCTTCATAAATCACTGCATTGTCCCTCCCGCCAAGACTAAAGACTATGGGCAAGATTATCAAGAAAGGGCGATATATTATCACCGCTTTTATCGGCAGGAAACTGCCGCTAAAGCGGCGATAATGGGCTTGATAATATGCCCTTGTGAATTCCCATAGAGGCCCAGGTTAACACCAGAACCTGGACTTCTATGGGAATTCACAAGGGCATATTATCAAGCCCATTATCGCTTCTTTACCGGCAGTTTCCTGCCGATAAAAGCGTCGATAATGTATCACCCTTTCTTGATAATATGGCCCCTATGTTCAATTAGCACTTCCGTTGTAGACTCCTGCGTTCTTTCAAATTACAAATCACCCATAAATACTGAGTAGAGCTCCTTAACTTCTTTGAAATTCAAGATTGAAAAAATCCAACAAACCCTTTGAACATTTCCTGTCAAATCCTCTTTAATTTTCTTTCAGCCCATCCAAACTCCTTGCTTTTCTGGGATGGTTCAAACCTCTGAGTGGACAACAATCAGTAAATAAATAAATACATAAATAAATAAATAAATGAGGCTTCTGTCCAACTCACAAGAACAGGTCAGCTTAATCATTTAGAGGGACATCAGTTGTGGTACAGCAAAGAGGTTGTTGGAATAAAGTGAATCTTGTGGGATAAACATAGTAGGTAACAGTGTGTGGAAATGTGCTCTTTCTGCAGGACCACCCCAGAATTTTGCAGGCTTTGGCTGAACTGTTTATTTTGTTGACCCTATGGCTCTGCAGACTTTATTTCTGTTAAACAGTGGCAAAGAGCTTGTGCTCCCCTTTTAAACCCGATAACTTTGGCATACACCTAATTGACA
The DNA here is from genome assembly GCF_964263255.1 of Lissotriton vulgaris. NCBI lineage: Eukaryota > Metazoa > Chordata > Amphibia > Caudata > Salamandridae > Lissotriton > Lissotriton vulgaris. Next base: position 1,313,985,404 of record NC_141695.1, read on the forward strand.
CATGTCCCTAGTATATGGTACTACAGGTACCCAGGGTTGGGTCTGACTGGGAGAGAAAATAGGACCAGGCACCAAAATAAAAGTGGCCCCCATTACCAAATCAGATAACTAAAGAGAGCCCCACACTTGCAAATAGGGCAGTTTTAAGTTATATAAACATGATGTATTGGTGTTCTGCAAGGTTTGAGAGACTACATTGGCCATCGGATCAGAGCCTTGGGCACTGCCTTGAACGCCCACAGGGCATAGTGCATGGTATTGACCAAGTGGGCCATGTATATTTAAGCTGTTACATGTGGTGGCAGTGGAAAAATCTACTGAGTTGTTTTTACTGCAGTAGGCTGACTCTCCCATTGAGAGGCACTAGGTTCCATTTTCTTTTTTTAAAATGTTTTTATTGATTTTTCTGTTTTATTACCAATAATTAGGACATTCTGCTGCAACACGCAGCAACATCATCATTTATACTTCTTGCATTGACAGTGGTTATTGCTTCATGTGCATTTGTAGGCGTGGTAGCGTGGCAGTTTTCATGTGTTACATCTACTTGACCACGTAGCACATGTCCAGTCAAACTATTCCTCCTGCATGTATGTCATGTAGTGAGTGACATATTAAGGCCAGTTTTGTTTGGGTAAACATGGTGTACCGCTTATTTGATAATAACTAGGGGATAGTGTATAGAACTTAGAGCTTAGTTGGAGTGACTACATGTATCTGCTGATGCCTGTATGCATATGTGCTGCCTGCTGTGCCCCAGCCTATTGCCATGACAGCATGTTTTTGGTGAATGCGTGCACTGGAGTGACAGTGCACAGTTAGGGACAACCTGTCTAGTGCCTGTGAATGATCTGAAGGTGTTGGATGCTAGCGCGGAGCTACCCCACCGGGTCAGGTGTCTGCAGGGACTGATCTGGCTGCTCCGCACTAAGCTATAGTGCTGTAAGGATTGCTTCCCAGCTTGTGCATATAGGTATTTTCCTGATGCCTATGGTCACCAAATTGCTATACATTCGCCTCTAGCCCACGCAGGAATAGAATGCCTCCAAGCTTGTATGTGCAGGGGATCAGGTGCCTTCCACCTCTTTGTGATTAGCCACTTCGCAGCCACTATACCCAGGTCTAGAAATCTGGAGTTGTCTTTAGTGTTTTGTGTCCTACGGAACATGTGCAGTCGATATGTTGGCCAATCAAAGGGTATCTCTCTATCGGCGTAAGTGTGAAGTGTGTCTGTCACCCCTCTCTAATATGTGCTCAGGCGGGTGCAACCCCAGAGCAAGTGCATCAAGTCTGCATCTGTGACGGCACATCTGGAGCAGGCTGTGTCAGTGCAGTGAAAGTATCTGTTAATGTTAGCTGGCGTGACGTATACCCTCTGCGTGATGTGGTATTGTATCTGTCTAAATCTCGTGTTCCAAGGGATCTGAACTGGGCAAACTAATACCCGCACCCATTCTTTGTCCAAAAATTGTTGGCCCAAGCCATGCTCCCACTTGTATCTGAGGGGGTCTAAGTTAATCGCTGCATGTTGTTGTAGCGAAGCTGTGAACCACCGCGTCAGATGTCAGCCACGTCCCATGACATGTAAGCATTGCACAGTGAGGTGCTTTTGTGGTTCAGTGGCAAGGTCCCCCCACCTCATTGAGAGTGTGGCCACCAGAGATCGATGTAAGAGGAATTGTCCATCATTTTCTACCAGTGTTGTGTTGGGGATAAGCGAGACTTCATAATAAAGATCTCCTGGAGTTTGCATTTCCGCCTCATGCTAATGTTGCAGTTCGATAGTTGTAAGTGTTGCCTGTCACCTAGGGGCACCTTCTAGTGGGAGCGCAGGAACATAGGGTGTTGTGCCTTTGGTTAAGTAGAGACTTCTGCGGCAGCACCTGTAGGCCACTTTCAGTAATTGGGGCTCCGGAAGCCGCACTCTCGTGCCGGGGTGGAAGAGCGCAAGGATCTGGGGTAGTGTGTATGATGGGCGTGTGGTTGCAGTGCCATCCCTTTCGCAATCTGCCATCCATCTGGTGATCCATTCAAGTTGTGATGTCAGGTAGTAGTGCTCAAAGCAAGGTGCCACCAGGCCTCCCTGGTCTGTAGGTAAATACAGTTTTTTATTCGCCACCCTGTGTCTATTGGGGCCCCAGATGAAGTCTCCCGGTCCATTTTTTCCAATGCGGTAAAGACGGAAGTTGGTACATAGATCATGGGCAGGTTGGCGAAGTAATACAGGAATGTCGGCAGGGCCACCATTTTAACCAATGCCACTCTTCCCACGACTTGAGGGGGAGTGTGCTCCAGAGTTGCATTTGGGATCTCACGGCCGCTAGCACCCTGCTCAGATTACCATTGAGGAGGTCTGGTGGTTGGCAATACACTTGTATGCCTAGGTAGAGAAATGTATCTGCACACCACTGCACTTGCACGCCATTGAGCATAAGGCCTGGGTCATGGCACCCCTCTCCAAAGGCATATACCGTATTTTCCGGCGTATAAGACGACCCGGCGTATAAGACGACCCCCTACTTTCATTGACAGACTGTAGGTTTCATGCTATATTCGCCGTATAAGACGACCCCCACTTCCTAACGTCCTACAGTCCCCTTTCTATCTCCATGGACTGAGATCATGTGGTACTGACGCTCCTCTCCTTCCGATGAGCGTAAGAATTACGGAAGGAGAGAGAGATCAGCACACGTGGAGGAGCGCCTCGTCTGCCTGGGGGATGTGCAGCTGCAGTCTAGGTAGGGCTCACGGCGCCATTTGTTTTACTTTAAACCTTGCGCAGCGTTTGAGTTGCCTCTGGCTGGCGACGGGCTGTAACTGTACAAGTCATTTATTTTCAAGACCGCCGACGGGCTGATATTGTGTTGTTGCACAGTGCAACCATCGCCTACGTTCTTTGTTGTTGTGCTGGAGTTCCCTAAGCGCCACCATTTTCAACTGAGGAGCGGTCTGACACCTTCGGGTGAAGTCCGCGCTATGTGAAATAAACCGCCAATTTTTGTATCCGGCGTATAAGACGACCCCCGACTTCCCAGAAAATTTTAAGGGGTTAAAAGGTCGTCTTATACGCCGGAAAATACGGTAGTTTAGATTTGGCGACATTTACTTTTAACCCTGAAATGGCGGCAAAGTCCTGAAAATTTGGGCCAGTCATTCTGGCACTTGATTGATGTCTCTTAGGTATATTAACAGGTCATCGGCGTATAATGACACTTTGTGCGTGCCATCACATAATGGAATGCCATCATGCAGCTGTGTTCTTAGTGACTCCGCCAGCGGTTCCATCGTGAGCAAGAAAAGAAGAGGGACAACGGGCAACCTTGTCTCATCCCCCGCCGCACTGGGACCACATCTGAAATGTAAGCTCCCACTTTCACTCTCACCACTGGGTTTGTGTAAAGTAGGCGGGTCAGCTGTAGGAAAGCAGGACCTAGCTTGTAACTTTCAAGAGTTGTAAACATATAATTCCATTTGAGAGAATCAAAGGCTTTCTCGAAGTTGAGTATGAGGCAGCCTGCTCTCTGCCATTCGCATGTGGAGGAAGTTGTGATTAAAAAAAAACGACGCAGGTTGAGTGAGGTGTTTCGGGACGGCAAAAAGCCGTCTGAGTGCACTAGGGTGGGGACCACTTGTGCTAGTCTGTCCGATAGGATTTTTGCTAAAACTTTGTAGTCGGTGTTGAGCAGGGCAAGGGGTCTGTATGAACCCATGTCAGTTGGGTCCCTGTCAGGTTTGGGCAGTAAAATCAGGTGGGCCTCGCACAATGAAGGAGGAAGTCGTCCCTCTTCCACAGCAGCTGCGTAGAGGGTGTGCAATTGCGGTACCAGTGACACCTGGTATGCCTTGTAAAATTCCACCGAGAGTCCATCTGGTCCCGGGGTCTTCCCTGTGGCTAGGGACATGATTGCCTCCCTAATCTCTTCTGGTGAGATGTGTGCATCTACTATTTTATTGTGTGCCCGCGTCACTTTAGGTAACTGTTCCTGATCTGGGAAGGTTAGGAGGGTGTGTGATTCATAGTGATTTTGGGATTGGTATAGTTGTTTATAGTGCTGTGTCAGAGCTGCGTGAATGTCCCGCTGTGTGTGCATTAGAAGCCCTATGCCATCTGGCAGCGCACCTATTGGTTTGCTGGCGTGTTCTGGGTGAATCAGCCAGGCCAGAAGTCGGCCCGCACAATCATCAGTTGAATGAGAAGGGCCATGTGCACGATCTAGTTATGGAAGCTGAGGCATTCCATCAATTCCATATGTTGTGTACGCAGCATCTCCAGTCGGTGTCTGTCCCTGCCCTCACCCTACCCCTTTGTCTCATATCACAGTAGTTTCATTTCGATTTTGCCCAGATCAGAGGTGAGCTTCTTACTGATGCTCCAAGTCGCCCCATACAGTGTGACTTTAAAAGCTTCCCATTCCACTAGTGTGTCCCCTGCTGTGTCATCATTAAGCTCAAAATATCCAAGGATCGCCATACTCAGAGAGGAGCAAAATGGTGAATCTTCTAATGTTGCTGTTTGGAGTCTCCACGTGGGGGCAGGGGGCGTTCAGGCCAAGGTACTCTATTCGGTGGACTAAAGGGAGTAGTGCAGGAGATCCCTCTATTCTATCTAGGCGGACATGCAGTTTGTGTACCGCTGAGTAATATGAGTAGACCTGGGCATCCGGGTTGATGGAGCACCATATGTCTAATAACACCCAGTGTGCCAGCCAGTCAGTGAGAACTTGCGCATTTGACAAAGCTGCAGTCCTAGTCAAAGGTGGAACCGATATGTCCAAATCTATGTTAAGCACCGAGGAGCCAGGGGACTCAGATCCACCCTACTAAGATCTTTGTGAGGTCTTCTGAAAAGGAGGGCTGTCTGAAATTCGTGGGATAGATGGAACCGAGGAGGATTGGTTGGCCAATAAGTCGCCCACTAACTAGTGTATACGCTCAAGGTCAATCAGCGCCTCATTGTTCGTGAACAGGACCCCACCTCTAACTCAAATGAGGACACCCTGCATGCGGGCTGAGTAGCCGGTGCCGTGCACTTGGCCTCTCCATCTGTATTGTACACACCCCAATTCCACGTGAGACATGTGCGTCTCTTGGAGTAATGCAATGTTGGTGGCTCTACGCCGTAGATAGGCATAGATCGAGTATCTGAGCACCAGGGTGTTCATACGCACACGTTCCATGTGACTATGTTAACTTGCACCATGTTTCCCTCTTACATTGACCAGGTCGGCATGGAGGGGAAAGGCGCTGCAAATTTTGATCTGTATGGGTGAACTCCAACTCAGTACTCTTAACAGCAAAGTGTAGGTATAAACTGAACTGTGCATAACCATTAGGGCATGTTCCGATTTGGTATTCGTCCAAACTATAGTGCCCATTTTAAGGCTGGAACTGTGTCAAACTGACGTGCGGAATGGGTATGTGTGGCGTGTGAGTAGCAGGAGATGCTTGCCCCTCAATGTCATTTTGTGTTTATGTACCCCTCAAGCCATTCCATGGCACAGGGGGGAAGAAGGGTGTGCGCCACGTGTGTCCCGTGTCACAGTGTGAAGTTTGCGCTGCGTGTAGCGGTGTGCAGGGCGGCGCTGTGTTCTGCAGAGGAATATTACTTAAGCTACATATTATCTCAACACAACATTTTGCTAGCATGGTAGGTACTTTATATTCAGCTGGGCATAGGAGGTCAGAGAAAAAGTCATATGATGTCATCTACTGTTTCTGGTGTAACCTCTGGCAATGGAAACTCTTCAGGGTCATCAAGCCTGGAGGGTGTGGAGTCACCAGTTTCCGAGCATCTGGATGGGCTCAGAAGGCGATCTGGATTTTGTGCTGCAGTTCCCAAAGTGGGGTCCACGTGTAGTGCCTCCTGCCTCTCTGCCCTCCTCTGCTCTAGGTTGGGGGCAGTGGAGGCCACAGCAGTTCCTGTCTGGTATTGGTTTGGGCCACCACGATGACTTCTTTTCCTGTTGAGTTTTCTTGGCTTTTCTTCCGCGGGTGGGCTAGGTTCCATCCACGTCCCTGATTCCTCCAACCAGTCCCACACTGTGTTGAGTGCGTCAAAAAAGCACTCCGACCCTTTTGCGACCAAGCATAGCCAGGCAGGAAATAGTAGTGAATAGCTTAGGCCAAGGTCACATAGCTGTCTTTTCACCCCAGTATACGCACTTCTGCGACATTGTACTTGCGCTGTATAATCCGGAAAGATCATGATTTAGCTGTTCCTGATCTTTATGTTTGACAGCTTGCGGGTTTCGCAGAGGATCAACTCTCTGTCCCTATAGTTGAGGACCTAGAACAGGAATGGACATGGGCAGGACCCAGCCGGAGGTTTTTGCGTGGGGACACGGTGCACTCTTTCGACTACGAAGGGGGGGACAGAGTGTCAGGGGGGAGCAATTCTCTGATCCAATTTTCGACATATTCCTTTTTCATCCCTCTTTGCCCTCCGGAAGCCCCACAATGCGAATATTGTTGCGACGTGAGCGCCCTTATGCGTTCTCCATTCTGTCTTCTAGGGAATGCACTCAATCTATTAGGTCTTGCAGGGCTGCGGTGTGGCTTTGTGTGACTGGTTTTAGCTCTGTGATCGACTGCTCCTGTAAGCGCACTTTGTCCCCAAGCTTGTGGTGGTCAGCTCTCAGAAGGGTGAAGTCCAAGGTAACCTTGTTGATTTTTGACTCCAGGAGGAGCGGGTCTGGTCCAACGTAGTTCCTATCGTCTTTCCCACTGCCAGAACAGAGTTTATCTTGGCAGCGAGTGTTGCAAGTGGCATTTCCATGGCTGCGTCTCTTTCCACAGTTATCAGTTCCAGGCTGCAAGTGCGTGCATTTAGTTGTTGAGTGTTTGTTCGTAGGTGGCCCATTCCTAGCTGCTGCGCTGTCGGCATTCGTTACCAGTGTGTGTGGTTAGTATCAGGCATGGGGGCCACAGTTTTACTCGTGCAGTAGACCTAGTCTTGCAAAGGAGCTGCGTTTTCACTGTAGTGGATAGACAAGTGCCAGGGTGAGCGTGCGTCTGTGTACTCTCGCGTCCTTTCTTCACTGGTTATTGCTTCTGCTTCTGTGTTGTTGTGGCCTGGGTCTGGACCGCTTGCGCGTCCAGCGTAAGATGAGCCTTCACCAATTCTTAACTTCTCTGTGGCTCAGCTGTGGATTTGTTGGCGTGTGTTTAGGTGACTCTGCACACCACCTTGAGATTTTAGTTCCCTTTTGCGTGGTAGCCTGGGGAAGGGTGGTCTGGCTGTTCTCGCTGGCTAGCGAGGCCTCCTACACCGCGGTGCATCGGGCTCGATTCGACCTTCGTGCTCAGTGCAGAGTGGGACTTCGCTGTCTTCTACCACCAATGTATTATCGCTGCAATTTTGATTTCGAGGCAGGTGGTGGGAGTCACACAGACCACTTTAAGGCAGGGATGGACCTCTTTGGTGCGTCATGACTGCACCTCTATGTCTCTTTCTCTTCAGTCCTGTTGCCCACCCCTAGCTGTAGGGAATGTGCGCTGTCGCTTGGTGGGTTATTTCCCTCCTACCCGCTTATCAAGCTGCATATCTGTCAGGCCTGTTTACTGGGTGGGTCTGAGGAGAGTAGGGTGCCCAGTGTGGGGCCTAGCTACGCATGAGGTGGTGTCCTTCACAGTCTCAACGTGTTGTCCCCTGTCCCAGCAAAAGCCAGATTGGAGTTTTGGGGTCGTACCGGATCAATGGCTTGAGGATGGGGTTTTACCCCCAGGCACCATGTCTCCTTCCAAGCAGGCCGGAGGGGGGTTCCTTGTTGCACCTCACACAGCGTGTTAACGGCCTCGGACGGATCTAGCCTCTGAGCCTAGTTCAAGGTGAGTCCCTTTAGGTGCCGCGTCTCCCCACGCTGCGCGACCCAGTCCCGATTTGATCACTGGGTCCTGTTCAGGGCAGGCAGTTGTTCGCTGCATTACTCAGCAGCCTCACCATTGCTTAGGTTGTGGTAGCGGTCCACCCCAGCCCCACAAGTACAGCTCCAGTCCCAATGGGGAGAAGCGGGCCCTATGTTACATTTTAATGCCTTATTTGGGACTAGTAAGGAATATGAATCAAGGGCTCAATATAATATCAATTTAAAATTCAACCAAATGGTCAAGTTGGATTTTAAATTACTGTTTTGAAAATGGCACTTTTAAGCAGCTGACATTTTGCTGTCGAAGCCAAATGTGACTTTCTGCCAGGTCCAGGGTTACCTGATGGCTAATTACTATCCAGTGGTGCAAAGTGATTTGCTCTCAGGTAGTAGACAAAGGACCTTCCAAGGAGGTTTGGGCCTTCTTGACAGGATGGCTGCAGAAGAGCCGTGCTCATGTTCCAATTACACTTCAAAAGGGCCTGCCTCGGCCCACACAAAAGAACCTGGAACAAGCCCCGCCCCTTCATTTGTTTCCCTAGCCAGACTGGAGCCATACCCATAGGAAAGGGAGGAACTGGCCAGAACCAATTTTATTGTTGGACAAAGATTGTCTCCCATCCTCAGGCTGACCCTGGGCATACATGTAGAATCCCTGGAAACTGAAATCAGTACACTACCTGACCTCTGAAGATCATAAGGAGAACTGGCCTGCTCTCTACAAATCCTGAAGAAAGACTGGCCCTGCTTGCCTTGAACCCAGGACCCCAGCAGTGACTCCAAGGGTCAGTTAGCTGACCTCCCATTTGAGCTACAAGAATACAACAAGCTTCCAAAGGCCTTTTCTGCTTCCAAGCACAATTGGACACAACTTGGTCCCCTTTGATGGCCCCTGTGGGCATGAGTCCTGACTGCCAAGTGCTGTTCTCAAGGTTGTGGATTCATGGCAGGAGTCAGAGAGCACTTCTCCCTCCCAAACTGAAGTTTTCACTAGATCTGAAACAGAGCCCCTCAGAGCTGCTCAACTTCTAACCGAAAGCTTCACCGGGTCTGCTGCAGAGCCTGTGGAGCCACTCAACCCCTGACTAAAAGCTTCACAAGGTCCTAAGTAGATCCCTGAAGAGCCGTAGACTCCTAACTGAAGGTTTCACTAGGTTTGACACTGAGCCTTGTAGAGCGTGCAGGTCCTAACCCAAGTCATCACCAGATTTGATGCAAAGTGACAGAAGGCCCGCAGAGCCCAGAGCAGGATTGAATCAAAGTCAGAAGGTAAAACCTTTCAGTGGGACAAACCTGGTCCTGCGGCCGGCATGCACTCCATCACAACTGCCTAAAGTTGTGACTTTTACCCCGTCTGGAGCAACAAATATCCACAGTTGTTGTACAAATTGATAACTCTAGTTTTACTGATTGGATTTTTGTCATTTTGATGTCATTTTAATTATTAAAATATTCTCTATTTCTCTGAGTTGGTTTAGGATTTTTCTGGTGTTGTGTTTTCACTTTATGCAGAACATTTTATTGTTTGAGTGCTGCATATAGACTTTACACATTGCAGTTAAACCTAACTGCTTTTGTGCCAAGCCACCAGAGAGTTAAGCATAGGTTTATTTAGTGTGGTTTGTGCTTCACCCTGACAAGGATTGTGATTGTGATTTGAGGTGGATGCTAACCTCCTTTAACTAATAGTGCCAATTTCGTATATGGGCATGTGAAGATTGTGTACCATACAGGAGACATTTTGAAGTTTTCATTTGTTTTAACAGTTTGATAAGGTTTTGGGTTTGATTCATGCAGCACGGAGTTCAGAGACCTTCACTTTATAATACATCCACACACTACTTTATGGGAGGTTCTTTTTCTCCCTAGATGGGAACAGAACAGACCTGCCGTGGTTACTGTATATTTTTAAAAGCTAATCTGTATTTTTGTATCCACCTGTGCTTGACATTTTGTAATTTCCAAGTTACACATCAAGAAGGCTAAAACAATAAAATCTGCCACAATGTTGTTGGCCAATTCGAATAGAAGGCTTCCTTACTCCTATCCCTTAAGTGTTTTATTCCATGATTAGAACACAAAACATTTGGGTCAACATGTATATCGTTGCTATAGTTTCCACAAGTTTGAAGGCATTCAGTGAGCATGGGTACATCAGCATCTGGTCTCTAGGGACCAGATGGACTAAGATCTGGTGGCAATTTGTGACCAGCAATTTTGCATTCAGTGTAGTAATTTATAAACCGCCCTATGTACTTTTCAATTCAACCTACCTCATGAATAATAATGAGGTAGGTTGCAAATTGCAACCCCCTAGGAATTGAATTCATCACAGGGATAGTAGCCTGCTAAGGTCAGCAGACCACCATCTTTGTGATTCATTTTAATTAAACCAAATCGAATATCCTTATTGGAGTGCAAGTTTCATTTTTATGAGTAGGCTGTGGTCAACAGGATCATTGCTAACTCATAAAAAAATATTTTGTCATCATTCACAAAGGTGAATTCAATAAGGCTTACCACGTAATGTTCTATGACCAGAATTATTTGCAAAACATTACTTTATACCAATCTGAATTGGGATTTGAAAGGGACATCCTGAACACACCCCTTCCAAATACCGAATTGGTATTGGGTAACAAACCCAAATTGTGAATTGTTAATTCGCTACCTGTTAGACCTGGCATCAATGGTGTGAGTCTCCCTTACAATTTTGCCGGATTGCCTCCTCTGTTTTGAAATGTTTTTCCTGGTTTTATGCTTTGGGCACTGTGCCACTGCTAATCAGTGCCACAGTGCAAGTGCTCCCTATGTTAATTTGATGTACTAATTGGTTATTCCATGATTGGGTTATTTGATTTATCTGTCAGCCCCTAGTACAGTGCACCATGTGTGCCCAGGGCTTGTAAATCAAATGCTGCTGGTGGGCATGCAGCACTGGTTGTGCCACCCACATAAGCAGCTTGTAAAGTGTGTCTCAAGCCTGCCATTGCAAGGCCTGTGTGTAATCTAGCACTGCCATGTCAACTTGGCAAGTGCACCCAATTGCAAGTCGCTAAACCTACCCTTTGCTTCATGTTAGACACCCCTATGGTAGGGACAAGGGCAGGGTGCATTGTAAGTATAAGGTAGGACATGCTCTGATGTGTGCAGCATGTTCTAATAGTGAATGACAGCCATTTTCGTTTTTCACTATTGAAGGCTACCTGTTCTCCATAGGCCAGAATGGGCAGTTAGATTAATACATTCTTATAATCCTAACTGACTCAGGGAACATGGTAGACATTCGAATTTAGTATGCCTGAACTCAGAATGGTAAAATACATCTTTTAGTAAAGTTGGTTTTAATATTCTGTGTTTGAAAATACCTCTTTTAGAAAGTAGTTATTTTCTTGCCTAACTGTCCAGGCCTGCCTCTGCTAGGTTGTGTATTCCTTGTCTGGGTTTGTGAGTGACAGGGCTGGGGGATTCCAGGAGACAGGCTGGGGCAGCCCAGTGGTGAATAGAGACATCTGCATGTAGATGGGAGGGAGGAGTTGCACCTGGGACCTGAATAGGGCTGGGCCTTCCCTCTAAAATGCTGGCTCCACCTCCTGTGGCTTTGTCTGATGTCTCTGCTCTGCACTGTGAAATGAGAGAAGGAATCTTGTCAACAAAGTGCTCCAGAGCTGTATCTTCCCTCCCCTGTGCTGGCTCCACCTCCTGTGGGGTGGCTGATGTCTCTGCCCTGCACAGTGAAAGGAAGGAGAGAGTCATGTAAACAAAGTGCTCAGGAACTGGTTTGGACTAGGTAGAGGTCTTCCTGCCTTCAGAGAACAAAGGATTTTGAGGTATACATATTGGGACCCTGATCCCAAGAAATTAGATCACTTCTGGAACAAGAAACCTTTTGCCAAGGAGAAGAACCAAGGAAGCTGCAGGAGTTTAATGCCCCTCTGCCAGTGTGCTGTTTGCTGGGTTGGCCTGCAGTGGTTGCTTCATTGCCAAGGAAAGGAGAAGGAGCTTTTTAAGGACTTTCATTTACAGAATATTCTCCTAGGGCTTGAACTGTGCTTGCCTCCTGCTGAAGTCTCAGGGACAAAAGACTTCATCTCCAGCTCCCCTCTGAATTTCCTTGCTGGGAATTCTCAACTCCAGACATTTGCATGTCGCTGGGAGCTGGAAGTGCGACGCATCAAGAGGAAGTGAGTCGCTGCCGCAGCTGAAATCGTTGCATCGCCGGAGAAGTGAGCCTTCGCCGCATCTCCATGGAAGTGTGTGTTCATCGAAGCTGCCTGCTGTCGCATCACCGGAGAAGTGTGACGCCATCGAAAGAGTCGCCATTGCATCACTGGAGAAGCGTGTCGCAGGGCCTGTCGCGGCTCCAAAGTACAGATTCGTCGCAAGGCTGCCTGGGTGTCTACGCATCGTCATCGCATCACCGCATCAAGGGCGCCATCTTCTCACATCGCAACCGGATCATCGCATCGCATCAAGGCGCCATCTTGCGCACCGCAACGGGCCCGCAGGTGGAGAATCTATGCATCACCTCCGCACCGGTAAGGATCACAACGCATCCCCTATTCTGCGCAAGCATTGAGTCACAACGCATCATCTCCCCCGGATCACGGAACCGACGCATCTTTCCTTTTGCGAGCCTTTTGTTTACTTTGCGTTACGCATCCAGGTACTTTGTTGAGAACTTTGTCGCATTTATCATCAACTTGAACTAAGCAAAGTTTTATCATCTTTAAGCAATCCTAAGTGTAGTATTGTGGATTTTTGTCGTGTGTGGTCTTGTTTTAAGTCTATATAAAGAATACTTATTTTTATAAAACCTGTGTTGTGTCCATCTGTAGTGTTTTCACTGTATTACTGTGTATATTCACAAATGCTTAACACACTGCCTCTGAGATAAGCCTGTCTGCTCGAGCCAAGCTACCAAGGAGGTGAGCAGGGGTTATTAAGGAGTGTAATCCCCTTATCCTGACTTAGAAGTAAGGGTCGCTATTTGGACAAAGGTGAATACCATTGCCAACTAGCGACCCCCAGATCTAACACTACCCAATTGCAATTTGTGATTTATACATAACATAATTCATATTTGCTTGCCTGTGCCACCATTCTAGAAATATCTAAGTAGAGTGCTGAATTTAGTTGAGAATAGCGCCCAGATCTGGGCTTAAAGCACAAGATTCCACAAAGACAGAGGATGTATGGAGAAAATGACAGGACATTCCACTGTTTTACATAGAAAAACACCTGTGATTGACCTTCTCAAATTGCCATGTTCTTTGCACAGAAACTGAGAACGCGGTATCCTGCGACCCTTAGAATTAACAGTTGCTCTGTTACTGACAATTTGGCCTACTATACAGTCATGTATTAGTTTTCAAAGAGATGAAATCGGGCACATGTAGAATGTATGTGTCCCTTTTGTGCAATTATTTTAACAAGAACTGCATCATGTGTGCAACAGGGCCGAAGCTAATGTATATGTTCCTGTAAGAGAGTGATGACAATCTGATAATAACCAGTGTACTTCATCAAATTTCAATACAATTAAAAATTATGACAGATTCTTACATGGGAAATTATTGGATCTCATGATCCTTTAAGGAGAGTTATGTTGGCTCTAGCCAGATTTGCTTCTGCATCTCAAAGCCTCTGGGCAGGAGAAAAACACCCTTGTGATGCAGTTTTAAAAAAATTAAAATAATTTTTAGTGCGGGGTTCAATGTTTTTCTTATGAGTCTGCAGCTGAGCCTGCTGAACGCTGGGGTTGTTGAAAACCAAATCTTCCCAGTCTTCATTGTACCTCATGCCACTTTCTGGCACCACCCTATGCTTATTGTCTCTTTGTCTTACTCCTAAAGGTTGGTATTCATCCCTTCTTTTTTCTTGTCCCACACTTTTCCTTTCTTTCACTTACTCCTTTTTTCTGCCTTCTCTGCCTTTCCCTAGTGCACTTGGTCAAAGTCTAAAGATAAAAAATATGTTGTAGTCTCCAAAAATGAGCACCGTTGCTTACCATCTGAATCCATTTGCATAAAATAAGCATTCTTTGCCCCTAGCTGGGCACTGGCTTTATTTTCGCATGGGCTTAGTACATTCCTAAATGCAGAAAATGGAACCCTCAGCTCAGACCACGCCTGAAATTTCAGATACAATTACACATTTTTAGTGTGTCCTACTTCATCTACAATCACAAACAAACACTGTTTGAGGCGTGCAATAATCAGGGATACATGATTTGGGGAAGCTGCGCCCCTAATGATAACCATAGCATAACAGGTGTCTTACGGTGGATAGACGTGCGACTCCCCATAGTATCGTTTACAGCAAAGGCACAGTAGTGTGAGATTTTCAAAGATGCAAGACATTTGGTGATAGTTTTTAATGTATTCAAAGTATTTAACCTTGGCAGGTATTTCAGATAACTAATATTGAATTGTGCCATTGACACCACAGTGAGAAAGAAACATTGGTAATTTTTCAGAAAATGAATGACAAATGGTGTTTTGAAAGTAAAACACTTCTGGGTAATAAAGTATTTTCCATGAAGGTACCTTTGGGAAAATGTATGGTACGTACCAGCCATTGATAATAAGGGAATCAGTTTTAACGTCAGTACGAAACCAATTGGCATGGTTTTGAGTACAAAGACATGGTGCATACAAATATATGGTCTCATTGTTAGTCAGCACTATGCTGACTGTTCCTGTTCTCTGCCTGAGAAACCTCAGCGGAACAGTCCACAGGACAGAAAGACGAGGTAGGCATAGGTTGTTGAGGGAGCCTTGTCACAGTGTCGCAACATGCCACTTTTACAGCTGCTAGGTCTCCCAAGTCCATGTGTGATGTGCTACTCCAGGCCAGGTTTTTTTCTTTGAATCCTGGATCTTTTAGTCTTGTTTTATATTGGAATAAACAGCACTAGAAGCCTCAAAATACAAAGAAAATCCCTGGACTGGAGCAGCACATGTGGTATAGCCAGACTCCTTGGGCGCTCCATGATATGTGCTGCCTGCCCATTAGCATTTGCTGGGGAGGGAGATCGCCTGAGAGAGAGTATATTCTGGACTTAGTCCAGTTGACCCTTAGACCTAGTCTAAGTCTTGTGGGGTATCAAGTATAGGGGTGAGGTCTGATGTGATGTCACGGATGTAGATGAATCTGCGAATAAAGATCGTGCCTGTAATTGATATGCCCCATGCTTCTCCCTCCCTGCCAAGGCAGATTGCGAGTGGCTCCAGTGCCATCATGAAAAGCAGGGGGAGAGCGGGCAGGCCTGCCTTGTGCCCCTGAGTATTGGCAACAATGACGAAAAGTAGGCCCCAATTTCACTCTGGAAGTCGGTCTAGTGTATATGAGCTTAGTGTATGCAAGCAGGCGAGGTCCCACTCCCATCTGCCCTAGGACCCAGAGAAGGTAGTGCAAACTCAGAGTATTGAAATGGCTTCTCAAGGTCCAGGACCAGGCACGCTGCAGGTGGGAAATGATTGCGAACCTGATCCTGGACATGAAAAAGGCACCAAATGTTGTAGGAGGTGTTTTTCCCCAGCACATACCCACACTGATCCGGGTGTAACAGGGTTGGGA
Source organism: Lissotriton vulgaris (assembly GCF_964263255.1). Taxonomy (NCBI): domain Eukaryota; kingdom Metazoa; phylum Chordata; class Amphibia; order Caudata; family Salamandridae; genus Lissotriton; species Lissotriton vulgaris. The sequence goes on from NC_141695.1 coordinate 1,314,000,850, forward strand.
GGATTGTGGAGTATCTCTCTGCCAGTATTCTCCTGAATATTTTATAGTCTGCTGGCAACAGGGCTATAGGCCGGTGTGATCCCACAAGATGGGGGTCTCTGTCCAGTTTAGGAAAGGAAACTATTACTGATTCACACATGGATTACGTAGCTCTCCCTCATCTAAAACAGACTGGTATAGTTTTACCAGCTGCGGAACCAGTTGTATAGAGAAGGTAAGAAAAAACTCCAGAGGGAAGCCATCCAGGCCGGGCGCTTTGCATGTAGCCAGCACCTGCAGTGCTTCCTTGACAATAACAATAACGAGAGAGAGAGGGAGAAGGGGCACTCTCGGTCCCCCGGGAAGTAGTTACAAACAACAAAAGAGTGCCCACACAGTGGATCCACGGGGTCCGGTTCGAGGAGAGTGTTAGGTGCCTAGCGGGTGTTTGGCTTTGCGGGCGGTGTGCCATTGTCGCCACCACCCCCCTCCCGAGACCCATGAAGTGTGGATCTTTTAATACACAAACCACAGGTTCACTAATTTTGTTCGAACCCTCTTTTTCTGGTTTGTTCTTTTGCACCTTTTTTTGACACATAATTCTGTTTTTTAACTTTCACGTCCTCTGGCTAGGGTGGGCCTTAGCGCGCCTACACCACCGAGGTACACAATGACATGGTCCTGACGAATGCCCAGTAATATCCATACACCTAAAGGGCAGAAACATGTTGACCCCGTTGTAATTTAAAAGGGGAAAACACCCAACACATTAGTTGGTATATTTCCCTGCACATACTTTTTAAACCAATACCCAGCTAACCACGGAATAAAGTTTTTTGTTTGGTAAAGCTGTTTGGTATTTTTTAGACTCACTTTTTTGTATACTTTGTCACAAAAAAATCCCGCTCCGCAGTAACCTGGCGTTGCAGCACACCAGGGAGGCATTCGGCTTCTCCTGGTGGGCCCAATGATGAAGCATGTCACCACCCAGGGTGGTGAGTGAGGGCTTACAAGAAATCCCTGGGAAATTCCTATTCAGGTTAATTTGACTGTTCTGTCTCTGTGCTGGACACTACTACCCCTGTGTGGGCACTCTTTTGTTGTTTGTAAGTGCTTCCTTGACATCCAATGCAGTGATTTTCTCGTCTAATGTGCACCGATCTGTCTGCATTATACAATGCGGGGGAGTGTGTTTAAAAATCGGTAGAGGGATTCCGAGTCTACTGTGGTGGGGTCCACATGTAGGTGTGTGTGGTGTTACTGAAAGACTTCGAGGATGGAAGCTTGTGAATGTACCAGGGTACCGGCTGCATTGCATATCACGGTGATTGGTGGGAGGGTAGTGTCTTGTTTCAGCAGCCAGGCCGGCAGCGCGCCTACCCTGTTACCTTCCTTGTGCATCTTCGTTGCGTGCGCTCTAAAATTGTACCTGCGAAAATCAGCGAATGCCTCTGCAATGTTGTTTTAGCACTTGCTACTTGGGTCAGTGTGACTTTCCCTCCATCAACTGCTTGCGTTAATGTGGCCAGTGCATGCTCCTTCTCAACTATTCTTCATTCTAGGGTTTTGCCCACCCCTGAGATGTGTTTTAGGCAAGTGCCTCTGATTACCACTTTGAATGCATTCCATTCCATTATGCGGGAGGTCACTGTATGCGCATTCTCGCTGAAGGAATCCCGTATATGCGTCGCTTGAGTTTGTCTAAATACTGGGTCCTCTAAGCAGTCTGTGGGCAGGCGCCAAGTGGGGACCAAGGCCCTGCGTGGTCGCCATGTCAAGGTGATCATGTGGATGTCATGGCCGGATAGGATCCTACCTAGATATTAGGCCTCTTGTATCTTGGACAAAATGGGAAGGGAGCAGATGAAGCAGTCCAAGTGGACCCTAAGATTGTGCAGGATTGAGTGGAATGAATAGAGTCCGGATATTTGGAACGCCATGCATCAGTCAAAACCCAATATGTTGCCCATGCTGCCAAGTATTTGGCCTGTGCTTCAATGGGGGAGGCCAGAAGTGGTGGGTAAGATCTGTCTAGGAGGATATTTTGCACACAATTATAGTTCCCTCCCAATATCCATGGGGGCTGGGTATATGCGCTTAATGGGTGCGAGAGTGAGTCCCAAAACTTTCCCTGGTCTGTATTCAGCACGTAGATACTGCCCAGTACCACTGGTTGGCCATCCATAAGCCTGTGCAGGAGAGCATAACGGCCCTCTGTGTCTACTGTTGGCGTAGTCGAATGATATATCACAGAACGCTTGTGCTAAAACTGTAGTAATGGGTGAGATACACCCAGCCAAACATCCCCAATAAAGAGCACATAGTGAAACACGTAGAAACAGGCAGCATACACCCCAAACCCCCATCCCTCATGTAAGGGCATCAATCATAAAGTGTAGAAATGGGTGACATATACCCATCCAGTCATCCCTTATGTAAGGGCATTTAAAGTGCAATGTAGAAATGGGTTACCACCACCCATACAGCCATCTCTCATGTAAGGGCCTGTATCATACAATGTAGAAATGGGTGACTTCTACCCATAGAGTAATCCCTTGTGTAAGGGGCATGTAGTGTAAAATGTGAAAATGTAGCTATCTAACATGACAGATCAAGAATTGGCGACACCCTAACCTTGCACACCAGAAAAAAAATCCCAGACCAGAAAGAAATATGTCACCAAAGAAGCGACACCAAAGTAAAATAAACGTTGCCACACTAGAAAAAACACCTACTTTGTAAATAAACTATAATAGCTAAAACACAGCCAAAATACCCACACAAAGGAAACTTGCACACCAGTAGAGATTCAAACCTACACAGGAACATAGCACTAATGACGTCAATGCAAAACTGAGCATACTATTAAGGAAAACAATAATGCACATTAATAACCTGAAACAATGGCATAACATAGTATATCATTGGGAATTAAAAGAACAAGACTAAAAAAAATGGCGAGATCAGCAAGCATGTTTTGCAGCAACTGGACTGTACCCAATTAAGACACACAAAAATCTACTGTGAGCGATATCTCACATGAATCATTAGTCCCCCCCAAAAAACTTTGGAACTCGACCAGTTGAAGTCTGGCTAATATTGAGGCATCACCATTAACTTCCATGAACGGTTGCATACAAAGCAGGCAGACACAGTACTGATTCACTTAATCTGCTGAAACGCTCCACTGTAAACTAAAAGGTTGCTTTTAAATGCCAACTTGTATCTTCTCCCATGTCTTCTTCAGTATTTTTGGAACCATCAGCCACAGCTACATTAACATTTATAACTGGATGTGGAGTAATCCTCGGAGGAAATATTAATATTGGACTTAACACCAAGAGGATTAAATAATCGTCTACAGGCACTACATGAATACGCAGAGACCCATCACTTGAAGATTAATGTGTCAAAAAGTAAAGTAATGTGCATGACAGGAAGAAAAAAGCTGAAATATGGGAGTTTCACTTGGTCTGTAGGTGGACAAAAGTTGGAAGTGGTAAAATCTTATGTCTTCCTAGGAAAAACAATAGCTGGTAATTTAAGTGATAAGGCCCATATAGCAAATAATACCCGAAAAGCAATGGCACAAGGCAAAAGTTTAAGTTCCCTTTATAGATCTACAGCCAGAAGACATTTTGCCCTTCTGTTAGAGGTTTTCCGTGTTAAAATCCCAGCTTCCCTACTGTATGGTATTGAGTTGGGAAAATGGGGTTTTTTGAACTCCACGGAGGGCAACATCTTGCGGTATTTAACTACAGTTAACACTGCTTGTACTGTGGTCGCTCTTAGGTTGGAATTTGGCTTGCGTAGTTGTTGGGTCCAGGGCCTCGCTGGGATAGTGCGATGGGTTTCCAGCCTTGCAAAGGGAGAACCTGGTACTCTAAGATATCTTATTCAAAAAGAATTACTAGGAACCCTAAAAGAGCATTCTCTAATTGTAAAGAATTTTAGAATTGCTGTTGATCTTTTGTAATTGGATGAATCAGCACTGTTCACACTATCTGCATATCACCTGAAGTCCACTTTGAAACTGGCAACATGGAAATTAAGTTTTAAGATGGATAGGGAAGCCCTCATCTCAAAGAAAGGTGTTTCTCCGGCCATTGACTCCTGCCTAATAAGGAAAATCCAATCTTATGTCACTTGGAATCTTCCTCATGGTGTACGCCGTTTCTGGTTTTTATTGAGGCAGGATCTTCTTCCTTTGAATAACTTATTGTCTAGATGGTATGGTTCCTCAGCAATGTGTAATCTGTGTAATAATTCAACTCAGGATACCTCTCATGTACTTTTTGTCTGCCGGGCTCTACTTTTACATCGGCGTAAGTGGTTGAGACCAATTTGTCTAAAATTAAGTATCTTGTCTGCCACCGCATTCATAGACGCCATTTATAATCCACCCAATGAAATGTTTTGTCACAAAATTTTTAACTTTTTTAAAAGCTTTTTAGATATATATTAGAGGTTCATAAAATGTTTTTTCCTTTCTGTACCTTTTATTGTGATTGTATGAAAATGTATATTTCTCATTGTTATTATTTTATGTGGATCTCATCTGAGTTCCAAAATCATGAATAAATAAAAATTGAAAGTGAAATAATCCTCGAAGGATTATCTGCACCGCCAGCTTCCATCTCCATGTCTTCGGGTTCATTGAGCTGCTGTTCCCCGAGGTGCTGCAGCGGCTGAGGTTGGTGGTGGTTCATGTCTCTGGCCTCAACTACCTGCTCACTGCGCGCCGGGCCGACCAAGTGGGCTAGACAGCGGCCTTGATGTTGCGGCCTGAAGTACAGCCATGGGCTTGCCTGGTGGCTGGAAAAACAAACATGGCGGCAGGTACGGGTCAGGTGGCTCCAGACATGTGAGTGCTCCAAAACGTCCTTGGATAACTTGCATTCCTGGATAGCAACAGAGAAACCACAGATCTCACCACAGTACCTTCACGCAACCCCGTGGCAATGGTAAGGAGTGCGCAAACCACTCAGAACAAACTTCTCTCTGCCAATTCAAACGCTGCACCATTTTAATGGTAAAAAGGGCACGCACACTTAACACAATTTGGCATGGCCCCAGCATAGTGTGTGGAAAACAACTACGGGGTGGCTCAGATCAGCAAGGCTGAGCCAAAGTATCAATGAACAAAAGAAGGTGCCAGTGCTGATATGAATAATATTCATGCAACTAATGACCAAAACAGGACTCGAAAAAATCAAGAACGGGAGTAACTATTTAATAGTTTTTTTATTTTAACAATATTTAGAAAAAGGAAAATTCTCTATTTTTTCATTTACAAAAGGACATATTCACAAAAGTACACATGAGACTTAGGGGAGTGTTTGGAGTTCATCAATCATACAATATTTCAGGCATATCACATACATTCAAAACACATTCGTACCACTCGGGGGCGGGGGTAGTGTGGGTCACAAATAACAATCTAAATTATGTACACTGAGATATACTACAAGATAAACTAAGCAATAGGCCACTGTCTGCGGACACAATTTACAGAAAATGACAAAAAAACAATCACTTTGTACTGTACAATCCTAACTTGGTCTACAAACAAAACTTTTACTACTAGTAGAGCTCGATATTGTACTAGCGACTCAGGTAAAACTATAAACTCTTGTCGCTCTCGCAGACACCATGTGGCAGGGGCCTACGCGTTTCGAATCCCGCTGGCTTTCCTGGGATTCTCTTCAGGGCCTTATGTAGTATCTGAATAGAAAAAAGGATAAGACAAGAAAACAAAAATTACAAACAGAAAAAATGTTTTAAGAAATCATGAGACCACAAATCAGTGAACCTGACAGAGTGAAGTTCCATATCTCAGGTGTCTTACCGATGGAAGCGAATCCAACTCAGAGTAGAAAGGGGGGGGTCACAATACAGTTGTCTTCATATCTATAAATGCAAAGGCATATGTTTAATTTAACCTCCTGAAGAGTAGAGAAGGGGAGGTCTAAACACAATGTAAGGGCCTAGTTGCCTGATGTCCTTGCTTTGTAGGCCTTCGTCATAGGAACTGAGGTTGGTGGAAACACAGGATGAAACCGGAGCAAAACACGGGATTTTTCTGTTGGGAGAATGATACCTTTTAGATTCGGCTCCTATTTATTACCTAGCAAGGGGTCAGCATTTAAAGTCAAGCTTACCATTGGCACAGGGTAGCCGTAGTTTCAAGCTTCAAACCGGAGTACGGTAGTTTGTAAAGTCGTTCTACAAAGTAGAAAAAACGACGGTTATAGGGGCACATCATATGCCATATTTAATATAGGACAGCTGTTAAATCGTTGTTACCTAAGCCGGTCTGGAGGTAAACTGTAGAGTTGTTTATCAGTTCCTTACAGATGCAGGGAGTTAGCAATCTAAAGGAAAAAGGCAATAACGAAGTCGGTTGGTTAAAAAGTCAAACAACTAAGTCATTCTAAAATGTAGCCGTCACCTAATTCTGCTTACCGCTAGCTGTAACCAACGTGTGGTGTAGTCAAAGATCCGAATTTTAGTTTTGCCGGTGCCTGGGAAAATAAATGAAAGGTGGTATAAGTCCGGGCACATTAGTTAACCGTAGACTGAAACGTAATATAAGAAAAAGCGCTTACTGCCTGGTTCGTGTACAAACGCTTCTGGCAAAAATTGAGTTAACACGCTGGAAAGAACTTGTTTTAAGTTCAAGCTGCAAAAAAGCAAGCCGAGTTTTTAAGGGATATAAAGTACGAACGACAAGGGATGAAGAACAGGAGGTGTTTAAACTTACTTGTATAGCTAGCCGGCGGCCGCCGGTCAACTGGCGTTGTGGTAGGTACTAATCTCTGACGCATGCGTGTAGCAGACCCTAGGTTGCTGCTTTCTGACCTATATAGGGTGGAGAAGGCGCGCTTTGGCCGCGGATGGAAAAGCCCGGGCTGGATTCCAGAGCATTACAAAAATGTGACAAAAGTGTCAAAGTCTGGCAAAGTAATTTACGGAACCCGTTATCGACGTCTACGACGACCCACCTAGTGAGGTAATCTAAAGGTTACTGCATCCGTGAACATCGCAGTTGGTATATGGAACATAATTTATGGGATGCAGACTTAACAAGAAAAATATCCCTGGTTACAAGGAAGTTCTCACAGTTTAAAAATTTTGCTCAGTTCATTAAGACCAGACGTGGTCATGTCAAATTTAACAATAAGGTATGCCTCCCTTTTGGACAATTGTAAGTTCATATCCCCCCCACGCGGATTTTTACCAATCCGTGATATCTCCGTCCATTTGAGGTCACTGATCTTATGCTGCATTTGTGTCCAGTGTTGCACCAATGGTGCGTTCTCAATTGTATGTCTCAGTCTTGATTTATGTTGAGAAATGCGTTGCCGCACTTCTTGGCTGTTTTTTCCTATATACAAGAGTAGACAGGGACATATTATGCCGTATACGACATACTTGCTTTTACAATTGCTGAATGACTTGTGTTTCCACGATATTCCATTATGTTGGAAAAGGGAGCCTTCCACTGTGGACTCACAACACAGACAACTACCACATTTGTGGTGTCCCGTCACTGGGGGCATTCCCATCATTTGTCGCAATGTGGGCGGTTTGGATGTTGGCAAAGCCGCACGTACGATGTGATTGGCAATGTTGTTTTCCTTCTTGAATGCGAACAGGGGCAGCTCTTGGAGGTTGTCATCCAAGTTGTTCACTAAATGCCAATTTTGCTTAATAATTTTTTTGAGCTGGTTAGCGTTGGGGCAAAAGGTTGTCACACATACCTGTCGTTTCACGTCGGGTTTTTCTTTACGTTCCAGAAGGGTTTCCTGTGGAGTCCACTGGGCTCGCTTCTTGCAGTTTTTTACTAGCTTCTTAGGGTAGCCTCTATCGCAAAGCTTAGATATTAATTTCTCTGAATGTAGGTGGAAATCCTCATTATACGTGCAGTTTCGGCGGACCCGCAGAAACTGCCCGTAAGGGAGATTCTCCTTAAGGCTACGAGGATGGTTGCTGTTAAACATCAAAGATTTATTGCGGTCAGTGGGTTTGGTAAACAGCGTGGTAGCCAGTTTACCTTCTCTTGGAAAGACCTCGACGTCAAGAAAAGAAACTTTACTCATGAACTGAGTTAGGCTGAATTTTATATCAGCAGTCCTGGAGTTTAACCATTGATGGAACAGGGACAAGGTGTTACTGTCTCCTGTCCATATCATGAACACATCGTCAATAAATCGGAGCCAAGTTCCGATGTATTGATGGAATGGGTTGTTGTTATGTATAAAGGTATTCTCATACAAGGACATAAAGAGCACCGCTAATTCAGGCGCAAAGGGGCAGCCCATTGCTACACCTTTCACTTGGAAGAAGAATTCCCCGTTGAAACAGAAGTAATTCTTCTTCAAGGCAAATGTAGCGAGATCGAGTAGGAATTTAGTAGGTACTCGCATTGGGCGAGGTCTTGAGTCCAAAAAATGGGACAACACAGCAATTGCTTCGTCCTGAGGAATCTGTGTGTACAGGGATGTCACGTCTAAGGTGACCAAGATATCCCGATGTTCACAAAAATTAATATTGGACAGTTTGTTGATAAAGTCCGTGGTGTCTTGCAAGTAAGATATCACCTGGCACATAAATTCCTTCAAGAAACAATCTACGTATTTTGAGATGGGCTTAAGCCAAGAACCACATCCTGCCACGATGGGTCTGCCTGGCGGATGGTTATCATCTTTGTGAATTTTAGGTAATACGTAGAACACCGGAGTCTTAGGGTGTTTGATCTTAAGATATTCTAGTTCTTTCGGGCCGACAAAGCCTTGATCGAACCCATCTTGTACTATCAGAAAGAGTTCGTTTTGAAGGTCGATGGTCGGATCCTTATCTATCTTGCGATAGCAGGTGGGGTCATTCAGTTGCTTCATTACTTCTGCGGTGTAATCATTGGTGTCCCATACCACTATAGCACCGCCTTTGTCGGCTTGCTTCACTACTTCAGAAGTATCGTTTTTTAGGGTATTCAATGCAGTCATCTGTTTTTTGGTGGTATTAAACTTCACAAACTTTTTGTTGCTTTTCCATGGCTGAAATAGCTGAAAGGACACTTTTCTCAAAGGTTAAGAGTTCTTTCGGGATTTTATTTGAAGGAGGACAGAACGTAGATTTATTTCTTAGACCAGTCACCTCCATATGATTTTGAGTTGGGGTGCCTCTAAAGAAAAGAGTAAGTCGTAGCTTCCTACAGAATTCAATGAACTCAGATTTCATCTTTACAAAATCGTTTTTTTTCGATGGAACGAATGATAAACCCTTAGCTAAAATACTCTCTTCCTCTTGTGTGAGTATTCTTTTAGAAAGGTTAAAGATGGGTGATATCTTTAGTTCTTGTAGTGCTGGCGTCTTGTTTTCATCTCCCATGGGACCGTGTATCTCACCCTGGCCCTGGGGCGCGTCTGGCCTCTTCCTAAAAAATGGGGGTTAGAAAATTGATTCTGTTGTTGTTGGTTACTATTCCAGTTGTTCCGATTTCTATTAGGGCGGTTGTAATTACCACCAGCGTCACTATCAGTTCCTGATGACGAAGTGTCGGAGAAAGAAATAAACTGTTTCCTCGACCTGCCTTGATTCTCAGAGAGGAAGCGGCGTGATTCGGTATTTGAATAGAAATCTGCCTTCAAATAAGGATAGATGTTTTCCAAAGAGAAAGATTTTTTATCTTTCTCAAATTGGTTACTTTTTTGAGTTACCGTATAGTCTTTGAACTCTTGAATCTCCTTTGCTACCTTCTCTAGTAGTGCTTTAGCATCAGCTATGGTGGGATTGGTGCTAATTTCAGCTTCTAGTTTTGCGATTTCTGCAAGTTCCTCCTTAGATATTCTTACTGCAGTTTCAACAGTTAGGACCATAAGGTCTCTACTGCACCGGCAAAAACTAAAATTCGGATCTTTGACTACACCACACGTTGGTTACAGCTAGCGGTAAGCAGAATTAGGTGACGGCTACATTTTAGAATGACTTAGTCGTTTGACTTTTTAACCAACCGACTTCGTTATTGCCTTTTTCCTTTAGATTGCTAACTCCCTGCATCTGTAAGGAACTGATAAACTGCTCTACAGTTTACCTCCAGACCGGCTTAGGTAACAACGATTTAACAGCTGTCCTATATTAAATATGGCATATGATGTGCCCCTATAACCGTCGTTTTTTCTACTTTGTAGAACGACTTTACAAACTACCGAACTCCGGTTTGAAGCTTGAAACTATGGCTACCCTGTGCCAATGGTAAGCTTGACTTTAAATGCTGACCCCTTGCTAGGTAGTAAATAGGAGCCGAATCTAAAAGGTATCATTCTCCCAACAGAAAAATCCTGTGTTTTGCTCCGGTTTCATCCTGTGTTTCCACCAACCTCAGTTCCTATGACGAAGGCCTACAAAGCAAGGACATCAGGCAACTAGGCCCTTACATTGTGTTTAGACCTCCCCTTCTCTACTCTTCAGGAGGTTAAATTAAACATATGCCTTTGCATTTATAGATATAAAGACAACTGTATTGTGCCCCCCGTTCTACTCTGAGTTGGATTCGCTTCCATCGGTAAGACACCTGAGATATGGAACTTCACTCTTTCAGGTTCACTGATGTGTGGTCTCATGATTTCTTAAAACATTTTTTCTGTTTGTAATTTTTGTTTTCTTGTCTTATCCTTTTTTCTATTCAGATACTACATAAGGCCCTGAAGAGAATCCCAGGAAAGCCAGCGGGATTCGAAACGCGTAGGCCCCTGCCACATGGTGTCTGCGAGAGCAACAAGAGTTTATAGTTTTACCTGAGTCGCTAGTACAATACCGAGCTCTACTAGTAGTAAAAGTTTTGTTTGTAGACCAAGTTAGGATTGTACGGTACAAAGTGATTGTTTTTTACTGGGGCTCCCTGAATTGTGGACCGAACCAGCAAATACAGCACCAAGAATCTGGGGCTCCCTGAATTGTGGACCGAACCAGCAAATACAGCACCAAGAATCTCCAAGAGAACTTTGGCGAATCTGTATCACGAACACAAAAGGGTAAGGGCCTTAGCTACCCAGACAGAGGGGTCCCTTTCTTCCATATTCCTGCAAACTAAGGATCTCTACACATTTGAGAAGGCTTTTGATCCCATATATCCCACACTTTCTAGAAAGTTATTTCTCCAGTGGAGATACGGTACATTGCCTTTACGCTCCTTTTCTAGCACCTGGTTACAAGTCCCTTCCACCAAGTACTGTCCTCTTTGCGTTGACAAAGAGGAAAATGATTTGCATGTGATCTTTTTCTGCCCAGCATATAAGGCAGCCAGAAAGTACTGGCTGTTGCCCTTGATTAAGAATTTGGGTGGCAGGGAATATACACCTATGTACAGGATTTTAAAATGCGATGTTTCCGGCCCAATTGTTTTTGCACTTTCCAAATTCTTTACAAATGTTTGGCATACGCGTAATGTCTTTTAAAAAATGCTGGGTAGACTGTAGAATCGCTTAAATTTTTAATAATTGTTAGTATTGTCTGGTTTTGATCTCAAAATCATGCACTGATGTTTTATCAAATGTGACAGAATCTACATGATTTTATTGTATGTGTATCTTTTATGACCAAATGGTCGAAATAAAGATTGAAAAATGAAAGATTGTTTTTTTGTCATTTTCTGTAAATTGTGTCCGCAGACAGTGGCCTATTGCTTAGTTTATCTTGTAGTGTATCTCAGTGTACATATTTTAGATTGTTATTTGTGACCCACACTACCCCCGCCCCCGAGTGGTACGAATGTGTTTTGAATGTATGTGATATGCCTGAAATATTGTATGATTGATGAACTCCAAACACTCCCCTAAGTCTCTTGTGTCCTTTTGTAAATATGTCCTTTTGTAAATGAAAAAATAGAGAATTTTCCTTTTTCTAAATATTGTTAAAATAAATAAACTATTAAATAGTTACTCCCGTTCTTGATTTTTCCCAGCATAGTGTAACTTACCAAACTCGACCAGCCTTTTTGATAACGTAGTTCACTTAAACATTACTGGTCCCACAGCCTCCCCAAAGCTTTGCAATAAAAGTTCATATGACTGCTGGGTTCTGGCACCATTAATCGAGTTGACGACACAAAGACCACGCGCCTGAATTCAAGGTAGAAAGTCCAAGCACAATCCTAATAAACTTGTAAATAAATCACCGCAAAACCAGCTTCTGTTAATCCATTGTGCTTTGCAAGCATGGGTTCGTACCCCATCGTCGTCGCCAAAATGTTGTAATGAAAGTCCGGTAGCCGAGGTGTAGTTTTAGAAGATTTTTTTTGTCTTAGTTGCAGGTAAGTATATCTATAGCTTTGTCCAACAGCCCCTATAACAGCCCCACCAGGAGCCGCCTTCCTGCTGTTCACCACATACTCCAACTTACACATCGGATCTCACAGGTACCCCAAACATTCAGTCGCATCATCACCACTCCAATATTCTACACTGCACATTCACACTGACTGAGCAGGAAGGGTCAAAGCAACAAGGAAGATGTTTAAATAAATACACCAGATATAATACAGTCATAGAAGAAGGAGGCACAAGCTGAAATCAAAACTAGGCAGCCTTCGTATTTGGCAGGCCTGGCATTCAGTAATGCTGTGTTCGCCTTCTTAGTAACACCCTTTGCTCCTGCACTAATATTTACAAAAAGTGAGTGGACCCCAAACCACTGATAGGGTATTGCAGTAATAGATTTCCAGCACAGATCTTCACTCTGTACTGGTTTCTTTTTCATTTATTGGTTACCTCCAGAGTGCCGACAAATTGATTGGCAGGCAGTCCAATTTAAATGATTAAGGATCAAAAACATACATTCGGACATAGACGCTGGCACAGTAACTCTGGGGCATTGACTTCAGTATCAAAGCCAGTGCCCTTGTTTCCATATCTGCACCCTGTCAATTTCCCAGAGTCAGTGTGCCATCATCAAAGTACCAATGTCAGTTATTTTGTGACATTGCCCGTGTGCCAATAGCAGCATCCTTATATCAGTGTCTGTGACAGTTCCTCATGTCCCAGTGTCTGTGTTCCCAGGCAGGGTCATTGTGTCAGTAACCCTTGGAGTGTTGCAGTACCCAATGACCATGTTAGTTTCTAAGTACCAGTATCAAAGCCTGTTTTGCTATAAGATGTCCTTGTACCAGTATCTCAGTGTTAGTGACCAATATCAGCAACCACAGGTCAGTATTGTGTCCCTCCAATCAGTGCCCATGCATTAGTGTCCTGTGCCATTTAATTGTTCAGTGATTGTGTCCAAGAGTCAATATATCAGTGTGACCTGTATCAGGAGGCCGATGCGGTTGTCTTAGATATGATTCCTAAAGAGAGAAAGAGGCCCACGTCAATCAATCAATCAATATTTGCTTTATTCGATTCAAGTATTAAATCATAAAAGCACAAGAAATATCATTCAACATTTACAAATAAGCATTCATATTTTAAAAGTTTATCAAACTAAAAACTGATTAAAATTCATTACAATTACCATAGGTATGAAATAACAGACAGATTACAAGGTGTTAGCCACATGCTCAGGTAGTAACAACATCATCATGTGAATCAGTTTGTTTCAACAAGAAAGAGGCCCAATTCAAAAAAGTTGACAAATAAAGCATGAATTTTAGTGATGCATATATTACAGTGACTTATACTGCATTATGAATATTTTCAATATCTCAATACGTTTTATAGCTGACCATGCAGAAGCAGTTTCACTTATGATTTGAAAATGAAGGAATGGGTTTGATATTTGTTTTGTAATGTGCAAATGTTTAATGCTGAACAAATTCTCATGTGTGGGAAGTGTTAATATGAGCAACGATTTTATTTTGAAAACGTTCTCTTGAACTTGACCTGTGAGCCCTGCCTGCTGCCAGTTGCATTTAAATGGCACGCATTATTATTGGGGTGCTTGGCCGGTCCAGGCTCCTGTTGGCTACATCCCTGTTTTTATAAACCCAAGGAACAAGCCTTGAGCTTGCTATAGCTGCACACCTTCCATTCAGTAACAATTGGGTCCCTTATTCTAGTGTAATGTGCAATAATGGACACAAAGGTAATGCCTGCCAACCACTGTGACTGCCATTGAACCTCTCCATGCACACCACGTGTATCAGGAGGCAGATGGGGTTGTCTTAGATATGATGCTTGACAAGATTTTTCCTATGAAGAATCAATGCACCAGTGGGGTTAGCAGCACTTACTATATATGGGAGTGATTAAAAGCCCCCTTCTGTGAGTCAAATTATTCTAAGTTATGAATTAAGTCACACCTACTCTCATAACAATATTTACCAATGAGAATGTAAAATCATTATGAGTAGATGAAGTGGGGCATACTCTATCAGTTACAAAAAAAACATAATTCCACTTCTCTCTGTTTGTGTGTGTGTGCATGTACACATATGTAAACTGTTGGAGAGATAGCAATAAGGAACAGACGTTAACAATGTAGAGATTGTCGTCTTTGTATTTACTGACTAAGCATATCTGCTTTTTTACATGGTTGGGCCAACATGCACAAGCAACCAGACAGAGAGGAGAGGTTGTAAAGAGGCCTTTGCCCTCCATGGGCTATGTACAAAAATGTACAACAGGAGATATCAGGACCCAGATCAGTGTATATTTTAGAGAGTCCCTCATTAAATGTATTCTATTTTAATTAACATTGTCTGTAAGACTAAACAAATGTTTTAATGTTAATGTTCTGTTCTCCCAACAGACTATGGATCCCCTCAAAACACAACCTCAGGTAAGCAAACCATTCTACTTCTATTGCCCCATCACGTCAATGCAGTAATCCAAGAAATTGGATCCCCCCCTTCAACCATCGGACAATCAAATGATTGAACTTCCTCTAGCATGCCACCTCCTTGTTGAAAGTATTGAATTGCTTTTCTATCAAACTGTTGTTGCATTTAAAGGCATTCCAAAGACCATTTAGAGTCAAATTATTCTGATGTTAACTCTTTCCCTTCTTTATCAATTACAAATCCAACATTTCCAGTATCCTCTGATATGATATCCCATATGGCTAGGATGCTAGTAAACCTGTGCAGTAACATCCCCCTATTCAGGATTGGGGTATTATTACCTGTAACCTGTTCACACTTCTCAAACCAAATAAATGTTGGATGACAAGGAATCATCTTAAATTTATACAGACTGACATCGCATTTCTTTGCATCTTTACAAGTGTGGATTTTTACATGTGCCGCACCTAGTGCCTCAGACTCTGCTGAGTGTTGCCCACTATTCTTGATCCTGGAATCTTGGAATCATTCACCTTGACTTCCTTTACACATGTTGTTAGACTTTATATGTTTCTACCAATTACACATTTTATGGTGGGCAAAGTGTTCCATTGGGTGGACTCATAGCATTATGTTTTTGACATTTAATTATTCTATCTGGAACTTTTAAATACATGAACTTTCTTTTGGGTCACTGATAGTGTTGGAGTTAGTCTTTTTTCTCCAGGGTAGTTTAGCATCATGTTCACTAAGCTAATCTTTTCAATGGTCTGTTCCTTTGAACTATTACATTTTCTAAAATATTTGACAAAGTGGTTTGCTCAGTAACAGAGTTTAAAGGATCGAGTTAGCAGGATTAGTTTGTATTACAAGTACATTTTCCATTTCTGAATTTTTATTAAAGCGTTTTGATGAAGAGGTTCATTAATATCAGTACCCTCATTATAAGGATTGATCAAATCAAATCAAAATCAACTTTCTTCGGTTTCACGTGTAGAAAACCACAGAAGATTCACAACATCCAAAATTTCATTTTCAATACAATCAAATTACATACAAAATACAAGTCATATCAGTAAAAGACTAAAAAGGGCCCCATTGGGCTACCTCACATGCTAAAACAATAAAACAGGGTGCACCCTCTAACCAGAAGGGCTGCTAATTGTCCAGACGGGCCCTAGTTCTCACCATAGATTTCAAGTAACCCATGATGAAAAAGATATGATGGGCAGACCTGGTTAAAGTTCAACTTCTTTAATAAGGGGAATAAAAAATATCTCTGGGGTACCTCATAATATTTACAAAAAAACATGACGTGTAGCAGGTCCTGGGGAGACACTCCGTCGCAGCCACAGGGTGCTAATACCTTACTTCTACTGCTCTCTTTTGGTACAGCGAGTAACAGATGAAAAAGATCCAGGCGGAACCCAGACAATAAAAACTGCTCATATGTAGACAATGACACCAGGAGATAAGCTCAGTAGATGGATTTGTTTCTAGCATCAGGAATTTGCGGACACTAGGTTTTTGCACTTCTAGCTCGTCCCTTTCTAGTTTCCTTAAGTTACTGAAAGCTTTCTTAACTAACTCCACATTCTTTTGTACAATAGAATCGGGCTTTAAAAAAAGTTCAGGGTGCACCAACTCATCAAAACAACTTTTAATATATTTGAGGCATGGTATGCAGGACATATTGTCAAGGCTCATGCATTCATTCATGATCTGCTGACTGAGGGCTAAATCCTTATTCAGCCGACACTTGAGCCAGAATACTAGGGTTCGCAAAGCCAGGGTATCACATAAATAAGGTACCTCCAATTCCTCGTGAGCCACCAAATTCGACAAACCACTTGGAGCTCCCAGCATCCGCTTCAGAAAAGTGTTCTCAACCACCTGCAAGGCATCTGTGGCAATACCGTACACCAATGCAGCTACACCGCATGGGGTTACACCAGGACACACGCTGCTGGAGATGTGGCTCCTCAAGGGTCACCTTTATTCAGTTAGCTGGGGAGTGCCGACAGATAGCGCAATTCTGGCTTGCAATATTTAAACATATTGGCCAAATGACAGGCTTTCATATGGTATATTCTCCGCTGATTGCGTTACTGGGGTATGTTCTTGACACACCCAAAGGAAGGAGGAGGCTCACTGAAATTCTGCGGCTCCTGGCTACAAGACAGGTGGCGATCCATTTGAAAAAACAGGCGCCCGCTAACATAGCGGAATGAGTTTATGCTGTCACGTACTACAAAGACCAACTGACACAATACTGGGAGTTAATGCCCAGCAGATCCCACCCAAAAGATATCTGGGGACCGTTTATAGCCTGGTTGGGCACACATAGGAGTGAAACTGTTAGGATATGCACAGCAGGATCCAGTTGCAGCAAGTAAGGGTCCACCTCCAGATGTTACCAACACCCTGATTACAATGTACAGAGTGTTTGAACCATCAGGCAAAGGAAAGGAAAGGGAAGGGACAGCAGGTAAAGGAACCTGAAACAACAAAAGACAATAATATAATAAGTGCATAGCATGAATAACTACTCTCATATGGTCTCACTAAAACTCCAGAATACCTGTATACAACCAAACACAGATATCAATGGTATACTCCCAAGACTGGTTTTCTGAACATACTCAATAGCCTGCAAAAATAGAGAATGCATATGAGTGGCACAACCTCTTTATCAATCACACACAACCAAGGCTGGTAAAAACCCATACACACATACCTAAGCCTAGAACTCTTTTGTAAGGTATTGGGTTTCCTTTAGTTCTTTGTCACTGAAGGATAACCTTTCTCATTTTCCATGAATGGTCAATAATAAAGCAAAGATCAGATTCCTGGTTTGCCAACGAACTAAACAGTAATGTGTTAAGACACACCACAATGTTCCCCTGCCAATAAGGAGTAGTACGAACAAATAAGAAATGCAGAGCAAAGAAATCAGTCAACACAGGTTGAATGTCACCAATGTGCTTAATAATGTTCCTTTGATCAATAAGGGTCTGTAATGAAATGAATATGGCAACGGGTGGCAGCGCCACCGCACTCCGCTTCTTTCCTGTAATACCGATCTACTTGTAAACGGTAACGCGTGGTGGTCTTACCACTGCGCTCCGCTTCTTTCCTTCCACAACAAAAGACATTTAAATATTTAATACAGCAGTGTGTGGCAGCCGCCAACGCACTCCGCTTCTTCCCCAAGTATTTCAATAAGTATATGGTGGAGCGTGGCAGCCACCACTGCACTCCGCTACCAATCCAAGAAAGGCCAGAATCCTCACACTAGAAAATAATGGAAACTGCAGCGTGTGGCAGTCACCACTACGTTCCGCTCCTTGCACAAATCCTACCGTCCACCAAGCCGCTGCCAGGACCGCTGATTCCGAATCCTACGTCCAGAAAATACCTTGAAGGAAAGGCGAGCCCTCCACACTGCAGGCAGCATCTCTGAGTGAAGGCGTCCAGAAACAAACGGGAAACGAATCAGGACTACGTGCATCAGACACTGCGCTTCCCCGCCTGAAGTACTTCCTCCCCAAGGATTCATGGGAGTTGTAGTTTTTTTACATGAGCAAGGCAGGCGCCGCTATTCCGACCCTGACAGAAACACGAGACGAGGACTGACTGAGGGGGTAATAATATGGTAGATATTCACCTTTCTTATCCTTTACAGAGCTGGTCAGGGAATACGAGGACTAAAATATACAACAATGCTGAGGTGTGTACTATAGCTGCCAATAGACATGCATCCCAGACAACACCACAGAAATATTACCTAAAGAAGTGTAATAATGAACACGAAAATGTACAGACAACGTGAGTGTATGGCAAAGCTATCTTTTTAGTTCCTGTTGTTAATGCTAACTCGAAGACTTATTGCTCATGCACATATAATATCAAGCAGACTGTATGTATTATTGTATGAAACACATGTGCACATATGTACTGTTTGTAAAAAAATTGAGAAAAAACATCTTTGACATAACTGTTTTCCTACCTCTCTGTGACAGTTTTTCCATATCTACCTACTTGAACTAAGGTGATTTTCTGCACATTTGCTAACTATTGCTGCTGTGGACGGGAGTGTAAATATTATCAAAAAGATATGCACAGAAGTATATTCCTGTACCTTATTGTTTCACTGGGATAATTTTTTAAATACGACATGGCAATCATTCAGGGAGCCATCTATCCACCTCCCTTCCCGCAGAAAGAAGGCAAGTTAGAAATAAAGTGGAAAGACCCTGTGTGCATTTTCTAAAATTATCTCACTGCTGTTGATGCTATTGATTATAATCCATTCAGCCTACTGCTCCAACCCTTAGAGGAGCAGCAAGGGAGGTTTATATTGAGGCCCAAAAAATAATTTAGAAACAGTATTCCGAAGAATCTAGTGTTTTTTTTCAGAGACATAATTTCTTTAAATGGAAGCAGTCCAGTGACAAGAAGATAGAGGAGTACATTGCAGCATTGAGATTGTTGGTGTCAACCTGGGAGTTCGAAAAAAATGTTGATATATCTATCTATCTATCTATCTATCTATCTATCTATCTATCTATCTATCTATCTATCTATCTATCTATCTATCTATCTATCTATCTATCTATCTATATATATTCACTTAAAAAAACATAAGTTTCAGGCGTTATATAGTTAGGAATTAGCATTTAAAAAAACATTGAAATTGCTCCTATATAGTTAGTTGTACTACCTATATTTCGTGCACCCGCAATCCACTGCTGATGATGTCACATATTACATCATTCATGACATGGTCAGTGACATCACTGATGACATCACTGGTGACATCACTGATGACATATCAAATGACATCACTGTTGACATCTCATTTGACATCACTGATGACATCATCCAGTGACTGTGTGTTTCTGTAAAGTTTAAATATGTTTTACATATTGACGAATGAGTGGATGTATAAGATTCTGGATGAAGGTTTTAGTAGGTGCGTGACTGACTGTATGAGTGAGTGATTAAATGTGTCTTACTAAATGCATGGGTTAGTGACTAAACTGTCTGAATGTGTGCATCAGTATGTCTGTTGTTGTGTAAGCTGCTGCATGTGTTGATCAGTAGCTATGTGAGTGGCTATATGGGTTATTGATTGGTTGCCCAAGTATTTGAATGGGAGACTGAGTGTATGTGTGGGTGGCTGGGAGGTGTGTGACTCTGTGCATAGATGTGTGAGCAGTTGATTAACTAGGTGTATGAGTTCAAGAGTGCATGTGGAAACAGCTATATGGGCGGTTGACTGTGTGCATGGGTGTGTTGGTGAGTGAATGGATATCTCAGTGCTACATGTCCAAGTAAGTACATATGTAAAACACAGTGCATGTGAGAGTTGGCATATATAAATAACTATACATGAGAGCCATTGAATGTGTGAGTGGCTGTATGGATCATTGTGCACTTGTATCAGTGATTGTATAAGAGAGTAAGTATGTGTTAGTATATGTTTGAATAAGTAAGGTGTTGTGTGTATAACTGTATAGTTGAGGAAATGGAAGTGTGATTGATTCTTTGCATGACTGACTAGGTGTGTGAGTAACTCCATGGATGAGTGGCAGTGTGTGAGTGTCTATATAGGTGTATGAGTGCATATGATAGTGTTGTATTGATGAGTGACTGTATGTATGAGTGATTCTATGGGTGAATGAGTGAATGTGTGTGTAGATCTAGGAATCAGTGAGTGCATATGTAGTAACTGGTATTGGTGTGTCAATGGTTTCAAGAATGGTAGTCTGTATTTAACACTGGGTGTATCAAAGGTTATATTAGAGTGTGAGGAGGTGCATCGTATTATCGCATGAATGATATAATCAGTGATGTGATCAGTAATGTCAAATGAGATGTCATCAGTGATGTCATCAGTGATCTCATTTGAGATGTCATCGGTGATGTCATCAGTGATGTCACTGACCATGTCATGAATGATATAATATGTGACATCATCAGCAGTGGATTGCGGGTGCGCGAAATATAGTTAGTACAACTAACTATATAGGAGCAATATCAATGTTTTTTTAAATGCTAATTCCTAACTATATAAGGCCTGAAACCTATGGTTTTTAAGTGAATTTGCAAGGTTTTTAAAATGCTACTTCCTAACTATATAAGGCCTGAAACCTATGGTTTTTTAAGTGAATTTGCAAGGGTTTTTAAATGCTAATTCCTAACTATAATAGTATATAAGGCCTGAAACTTATGGTTTTTTCAGTGAATTTGCAAGGTTTTTTAAATGCTTATTCCTAACTATATCAGGCGTGAAACCTATATTTTTTTTCAATAAATTTCAAAGGTTTTGTAAATGCTAATTCTATTAGCGGATAACGTTTATATATGTTATTATCATTCTGGGACCACCTGAGCAGCCATCTTGTTTCTCAGGAGAAGTGAGGCACAAGAGAGCACAACACAAGAGTGGAAAACGCAAAAAGGGGACAGGGTAGAGACCCCCTGACCCCCTAATCCTTCTCAGGGGGTCCCAGAATGACCACCAAGTGCAAAGGACCACCAAGTGCAAAAAAAAAAAAATTTTTTTTAAATCGCGGGGTACGCATACTGTGTGCTTACCCCTCGATTTTTTTTTTGCCCTTGGGGTCCTTCTGGGACCCCCTGAGAAGGGCTAGAGGGTTGGGGGGTCTCTACCCTGCCCCCTGTTCGTGTTTTCCACTCTTGTTTTGGGCTCTCTTGTGCCTCAGTTCTCCTGAAAAACAAGATGGTGGCCAACACTTCCTGGTTTGGACAGTTTGGAATGTTGACAGTCGACTGCCAGCCAATCAGAAACTCGCTCGTGCACGTAAGGGTACGCGCACGTACGTGTACTGTAAGCATACCGTACGCGTACGGTGCGCGTACAGTGAGCGCATATAGATATATAATTTGCTCAAATTCAGTTTTCTCAGCAACTACTGGAGGGATTTTCACCAAATATAGAAAAGGCACATGTGCATACGAGGCCCTACCATTTTGCCAAGTTTGGTGTAATTCCATTCTGCCGTTTGGGCTGTAGTCGTGTCTAAAGGTCCCTATAGAAATTAACATGGGGAAAACACGTTTTGGGACCCCCCTTTCGGCCCCCGCTTGACGAATCCCCCCGAAACTTTCAGGGAAGGAGCGGAACGGAGCTGGCCAAAATTCTGGAAAATTACATGCAGATTCCTCAATCGGCGCCAAAGTTATTCACAATAGAATTTTGAGCACATATAGATATATAATTTGCTCAAATTCAATTTTCTCAACAACTACTGGAGGGATTTTCACCAAATAAAGAAAAGGCACTACTGCATACCTGTCCCTACCATTTCGCCAAGTTTGGTGTAATTCCATTCAGCTGTTCGGGCTGTAGCCGTGTCTAAAGGTCCCTATGGAAATTAACATGGGGAAAACACGTTTTGGGACCCCCCTTTTTTCTCAGCCCCCGCTTGACGAATACCCCCGAAACTTTCAGGGAAGGAGCGGAGCGTAGATGAGCTAATGTAAGGAAAATTATACGCAGATTCCTCAATTGGCGCCAAAGTTATTCCCAATAGAATGTTGGGGATTTCCTACGGTAACCAGGTCCTAACTATATATACCTACTGGCGACCGCCAGTAGGTAATATGAATCTATGACATAATATCGACGGACAGAATATCTCCATACAAAAATATCGACACAAAAATATCGAAATCAAAAATATCGAAGTTATATCTACATAATGGTAAGTACAAAAATATCGAAAAAATAATATTGTAGTACAAAAATATCGAAATTAAAAATATTGTTTTTTTAAATGTATTATTAATAATTTAAAATTTATTTAAAAATACATATAATTGTACAAATATTAAATAAAAACATTAAAACATAACAAAAAAAATTATAACTAATACATATACATTTAAAATAAATTTATAATTCTACATATACATTTATAAATATACTTACTCCACATATTACAACAGTAGAAAAAGCGTTGGATAGCCTAGGGGTTTAAATTACTATTCCCACTCCAGTGAGTGCAACAGTAGGGAAAGCGTTGGATAGCGTAGGGCTTTAAATTACTATTCCCATTCCAGACAGTGCAACAGCAGGGAAAGCGTTGGATAGCATAGGGGTAAAAATTACTATTCCAACTCCAGAGGGTGCAACAGTAGGGAAAACGTTGGATAGCGTAGGGGTTTAAATTACTATTCCCACTCCAGAGGGTGCAACAGTAGGGAAAGCGTTGGATAGCGTAGGGGTAAAAATTACTATTCCCACTCCAGAGGGTGCAACAGTAGGGAAAGCGTTGGATAGCGTAGGGGTAAAAATTACTATTTCCACTCCAGAGGGTGCAAAAGTAGGGAAAGCGTTGGATAGTGTAGGGGTAATAATTACTATTCCCACTCCAGAGGGTGCAACAGTAGGGAAAGCGTTGGATAGCGTAGGGGTAAAAATTACTATTCCCTCTCCAGAGAGTGCAACAGTAGGGAAAGTGTTGGATAGCGTAGGGGTTAAAATTACTATTCCCACTCCAGAGGGTGCAACAGTAGAGAAAGCGTTGGATAGCGTAGGCGTAAAAATTACTATTCCCACCACAGAGGGTGCAACAGTAGGGAAAGCGTTGGATAGCGTAGGGGTACAATTTACTATTCCCACTCCAGAGGGTGCAACAGTAGGGAAAGCGTTGGATAGCGTAGGGGTAAAAATTACTATTCCCACTCCAGAGGGTGCAACAGTAAGGAAAGCGTTGGATTGTGTAGGGTTTCAATTACTTCCAACACTACTCCCCCTGTAACACACAACACCTTACTATTCCCACTCCAGAGGATGCAACAGTAGAGAAAGCGTTGGATAGCGTAGGCGTAAAAATTACTATTCCCACCACAGAGGGTGCAACAGTAGGGAAAGCGTTTGATAGCGTAGGGGTAAAAATTACTATTCCCACTCCAGAGGGTGCAACAGTAGGGAAAGCATTGGATTGCGTAGGGTTTCAATTACTTCCCACACTACTCCCCCTGTAACACACAACACACTAAACATTAAAAAAAAACACAATTAATAAAAGTTTCAATTAATCAATTAATAACAATAAATATTATTAAATTTGATGTAAGTATAAATGAACTAATTAACACTTATTAATTACCAATTAATTACCAATAAATACCAATAAATAAATACAATCTCTTTAATTAATTACATGTAATTATATAACACCCTATTCCCCTACAAACACACAACCCACTACACATAAATAAATCACATCATTGAATCACCCAATAATTATTAATTACCAATTAATTAATAATTTACAATAACAAAAAATTATAAATTAAAAATATTAACACTTTAACTCTAATTAATGTAATTTACTACTTAATATTATTTAATTACAAATTAATTATTAATTAACAATAACACTAAATTAAATATATTAGCACAATAAATCTAATTAATTTAATTACCTAATTAATATTAAATAATTACCAATTAATTATTAATTAACAATAACAATACATTAAATATCTCAGCACATAAAATCTAACTAATTTAATTAACTAATTAATATTAATTAATTACCAATTAATGATTATTAACAATAACACTAAATTGAATATATTAGCACATTAAATCTAATTAATGTAATTAACTAATTAGTCTTAATTAATTACCAATTAATTAACAATTAAAAATATTTACAAATATATAATAATTAATTATTTATTATTAAATTACTTCCGACCCTATTCCCCTATAAACCCACAACCCGCTCTAATACTAAAACGCAAAATGTAAACAAAATTACTAATTTTCAAACATACATTTCTAAACATATTTAGCAAACATATAAATAACATAATAAAATACATAACTCTAAACAACAAAATTTCGATATTACTAACATACATACCTTAATATCGATATTCTGTCTATCGATATTATGTCACATCGATATACTATACCATCGATATTAAAACATCGATATTATAGTATATCGATATTTTAATTTCGATATATTTTGTCTCACTACCAGGTAACATATATATATATATATATATATATGTGTGTGTATCCAGCCCGTCTACACCAGTGCTTAGCTGCACAGAAAGGCACACAGACCAGGAATCAGCACGCCCAGGCGAAAGTCAGGTATCCAAATGCTTTATTTTAATTCATTGTGCGGTGGAAAAGCTGCCATCAGACGCGTTTCGGGCACGCCTGTGCCCTTGCTCACTGACAAATGGCAGAAAAGGAGCTATTTTAATTTCGATATATTTTGTCTGACTACCAGGTAATATATATATATATATATATATATATATATATATATATACATATATATATATAGATTTTTTTTTTCACATTGCCCCAGCGTATTTACACTCAAAAAGATAATTCCACTGCACCGTGAAGAAGAGAGGTCTGGATAGGTACTTACTTTTCCAATGTTTAATTACACCACCATTGTTGCAGAGAACATGGACAGTCTACATGTTTCGGCGCTATGGACCATAGAGTCCGTCTGTCTAGATCGCCATTTTAAAGTAAACAGTGCTCATTAAAGTCCTTTTATAGTTTTACTATCAGTGCAATTTCTAGACTGCTGACCCCCCCAGATCATGGCGTTTCATGTCCCCCATTTTTCACATCTCACTAATTGTAAAGTACATCAGTGCTTGTTTACAATTCTTTAAAACATGTCTGAAAGTGCAAATGCATTCACAAGGTGCTAGTGCAAAAGGGTGTGTACTAATGTGTAAACAAGTTTGTGCAAATTATTTGAGAATCTTGGTTGTAAACATTTTTATGATGGAGGACGGGGGTATTTGGGATAGCAACATTAATACACATTTCTATTTATTTCATAGAGCCTCCAAAATAAATGAAAACTATTCATACAATTCCATTAAAAAAAATCAAACAACCATTGAAAGTTTAACTATCAAAAATATAAATAAAAGGTTTTTCAATGTTAAAAAGTTCAATGATAAAATTATGTATGTAAAGTACAAGATTATTATTTTAACATTGATGAATTTATCAAAACAATTTGGAGATCAAAAGAGGGGAGAAAAATGTAAAATGAATCTTTTCTAAAATGATATATTGGAGATGAGATCTAAAATCAATTAATAAATGTTAACATAGTTATTCAAGTCCAAATGTGTGAGATGTATTCTATGCTTTCATATGTACCAATATGAGACATTATAAAGTATAATTCCCATCTAAACATTTGTTAGTAAGACGTGCATCTCAATTTCATTCAAGATCTCTCTCTTTAAAACTGAATAAGGAGAAGATACATTTAATTTACTTAATCTGTCAACCCTCCATGACAATTGCACAAATAGATATCCTTCGTTCCATCTCCTCTATGTCATTTGCACTATATGATTCTATATAAAATGGGGGTTGTTTCTCATTAATACATTTCTCAGTTTGTCCCGGTATCCAAGAGTGTGGGAGTATAGTCAAGTGGAAGCCATCATTGTAAGTGTAAATGGAGCTCCGCATCCAGATTATGACCAAAGAGGTTCTCTGTTCCTATCGCTATGATGTATCTGGACTCCATTTTTCTTAACTCCATTGTTCTACCACCACCTGTACTTCCTACGGGCAACATTTGTTTACCAAAGTACTTCTGATCGCGATCATTGCTAGAATGGTGTTCAAATAAATGTTTTGAGAAGGGGTAAGAAAAGTCCTTGTTTTTGATGGCTCTTGGGTGTTGAATTATTCTTAGCTTCAGTTTGTTGATTGTACTGCCAACATACTATTTTCTGCAGGGGCATTCTAGTATGTAGACTACATACTTGGATTTGCATGTGATATGGTCTGTAATCTGTTCTGTTTTACCATTTTGTAGTTTGAACATTGATACATTGATGTATTCAGGCCATATTCACATGCCCTATATTTAGAACATCTCCAAAATCCCGGGGTGTTCAGCCAAATTGTTTTTCTGGGTTCCTTAACTTCAAAATGGCTGTGTGTGAGGATGTCCCCTCAGGATGCTGTTTTCCTAAACCTCATGCTAGGATATGATGGCAATTTCTTTTTCAATGTTTCATCCAGCATGAGTACATTCCAATTCTTTTTTTAAAATATTTTTTAGTTCCTTGTTTTCATTTTTAAAATCCACGATCAGTCGTGTTGTTCCCTCCTCATCATCATAAAAAAATGTTGCCAGTTTTTCTTGTTGTGATGTAAGTAAGGTTTCTCTGGGTTTCTGATTAACCTTAAATCTGGCAGTTCTAATTACCTCTAATGGGTACCCTCTTTCCAGGAAACGTGTACTCATCTTGTCGAGTTGTTGTTCTACATCACTTAACTCTGAGCAATTTCTCTTAATTCCCTAACATTTGCTCATATGGTATATTCCACTTTAGATGCTGAGGATGCCCACTGTTGTCGTGGAGTATACTGTTACAGCCAGTGGGTTTACGGTGTATTTTGCTCCAGATTTTCTTGTTCTTGATGAATAATTCCACATCTAGGAATATCACACTATTCCTACTGATTGTAGATATGAAAGTTAGGTTGAAATTGTTGTTGTTCAGTGATTAGATGAAGATTTCTAATTCATTCTGTTCCCCCTCCCAGATCTCGAACAGGTCGTCAATGAATCTAGTCCAGATTTTAATGTCCCCTGTTTATGTAAACAAAAGCTCCCCATTAACAAGGAAGATGTGGGTTAAGCAATAGGATAACATTTCTAGGTGCACTACTGAATGCTCCAAGAAGCTTACTGATCTGTTTTTTGAGAACTCTTGAACAGCCCTGATTCCATCAGAATGTAAAATTGACGAGTATAAGGAGCACACATCGATTGTTGTCATAATGAGTCCATCACCCTATTGGACATCTTGAATCTTTTTGAGGAAGTCTGTGGTATCTTTTAAATAGGATGGCAATTATGTTACATAGTCCATCAGAAATGCATCAATGAAGCATGCTGTTTTTTCTAAGAGCTTACAATTGGTCTTCCTGGTGGGTCATTAACTGAATTATGTACTTTCGATAGAAAGTATATGGTCGCAATGATGGGATGGTTTACTTTTAAGTACATATACTCCTCAAAGTCAATTAATCCCCGGTCATTCCATTGTTGTAATTTGGAGTGGTATTCCTGCGTCCATATTTTTATTGGATTTTTGTCCAGACGTTCATATTGATCCTCATTATAGAAATGTCTGGTGGCCTCATCAATCTAGTCCTTGACATTCTGAACAACGATGTTCCCGCCCTTGTCCGAGGCTTTGATTATATTATGAGGGTCATCTCTGAGTTCTGTTAGGACCTTGCGTTCTCCTGGTGTTAGATTCCAATTTTTCTTTTGGATCTTTGTTGGTTTTGATCTGGGAGATAGTAATCTATTATTATCTTCTACCATTAGTTCTTGGAAAACATCAGTTTTGTTCCCTAGTAGAAGTTGAGGACAGAATGTAGATTGTGCCTTAAACCTACTGTTTCCTCCTTTCCCAGTTGAGATGCCCATGTTATTACAGAATTGTATGTCATTTTCTTCCTGTTGGTTCATTGATGCGCTTGGCATTTCCAAGTTTTCTACCAGATTTTGTTGAGATAGCTCTATGGTCTAGCGGAGATAACAAGTGTGGATGGAACTTTTGGATTTTGATTAGATGTTATTTCGCCATAATATTGTTTGAGTTATAGTTTCCGACAAAATTTTGCATAGATCAATGCGGATGTTGGGTAGATCTTTGTCATGGTTAGGACAAAAGGACAAGCCTTTGTTCAGCAGATTGATTTGATCCGGACTCAAAGTTCAATTTGAGACGGTAATGACCAGATCCTTTTTGGTTAATGTCTTCATTAAATTTGCTGTTTCTTTCCTCTTCCTTTTTTGTTCTTTGTTCCACTTTCTGCTTCTTCTTGTGGTTGAGATTGGCTTTGCCCCCTTCCTGGCACTTTCCCTTTTCCTCTTTCTCTTTGTCAAGTTTCCATCTGGATTAGCCTCATCTCCCCCAAAAAATCCAAATTCTAAGTGCTCTGTTCCACATCAGCAGAGCTAGCATCTGAGCTATCCACTGTGCCTCCTGTTTCATATCCTGCAAACTTGTCCATTACAACTCTATTCCTCAGTGTGTCGAACTTTCTTGCAAATGTATATATGCGACCACTGGCATAATCAATGCGATCTCGATTGAATTTACTCGCCTTTTGTCTTTCTACATCAGCCTCATGTTTATTTATTTTCTTTTTCAATGACTCCAGTAGTTCCCTTTTCTCCTCATTCTCTGGGTGTTTATCCAGCTCTTCTACCAATTTTTTTATTTTTTCAATTGTTGCTTAAAGTCTTCTTTCAGCATGAATAAGTCCTCATTAATTTGAATGAGCAGTCATTTGGTGTCAGTTTGTCATTGTTTAATTAAGTCCGGGTTCAGGTTATTAAGTGCTGGCATTATTAGGATTCTGAGGCCCCTTGGCACTCTTTTGAACTCAATGTATTTTTCAAGGGTGGTTTTCTACCACCATTTGTTCACTTCCATGATCCTATTCTGTTGTAATTCTTTAATGATTCCCTGGACTGTTTTCCTCTTTCCTTCTGTCTGTATGTCCTGGGCATTTGCACTCCCCATAGCTACCATGTTGTCATCAAGTAATTCATTTGCTCATTGTGTTCTGTTTCTGATCCTTTCCGCCATGACTTGTGTTGATTTTTTAATATAATTTTTAAGTAGGTACTGTGTTTCTTTTTCTCTCCACACTGCGCGTTTGTTGTGTGTTTATGTGCATTCTTGGTGTATTTCAATATGTCAGACCCTTTCTTCACTCCTGCATTGTTTTTCGAAAACCGGGGGCTGAAATTAATAACTTCTCCGCTGAGCCTCTTCCCGGCACAGCTCGGGACAAAAGTGGCTTTCCGTGACGCGGGTTTCAGCAGAAAAGCGGCTCCCTCCCTTCGCCAACGTAACCTGATGGGCCGCCGCCCAGAGAGCTTCACTCCACCTCCCGTACTCACTGCTGTGCTTTCCTTGCTGTAACTCACATCTTCATTGGCTCACTAGATGCCAAACAGGTGTTCCTCTTAGTCTGGCGTGGTAGAGGCATTGGCCGATACATCCCCTTCAAACCGGCTGTAAGAAGTGGGTCGGTCGATTCACCTCGTTCCCGAGTGCTCGTGGTATGCAATAAATATATATTTATTTATAGAAACTGTAGATATTACTAAAAGTATATAGAGATCTATCATATCATCAAAGGCTATTACACGCCTTTAATGGTCTTCTCCTATTGATTATGTTTCTCAACATTGGTGCAGTTTTTGCTGTGAATGTTAAGAACACTAAGACTAAGAAGTGTCAGTATAAGGTCCCTAGGTGACTCTAGGAGTCACCTAGGGATCAACCCTTCCTGGTACAGTAAGGTTGGATATTTTCAAGCTGTGTGTAAAACTTTAGCTGGTAATGACAAAGTCAACATCATTAATGTAAACCTGTATGGTTATCAGAGTAGTATGCAATAGTGGGAAGACAAATGTCCAAATGTTTTGTTGACAGTTGACACACCCGATATTTCAGACAAGGAGATGAAAGTCAAACGGCCTGTGTGTCAGGCAACTGATGATGGAAAGAATGTGGCTATGATGGCAGATTTGGGTGCACCAGTTACCATCTTAGCTGATAGCACTTTCTATAGGTTACGGTCGGGCTTCATGAGTTTAAGTAAACCTGACATCAACCCAAAAATATTTGGACAGCAGGAGATAGAGTTGTTGGGTGGCAGTGAAAGGTTGCAACATTGTTGACTGGATGTATCTAGCCAAGCTGAGTATTCAGCTACATCCAGGACACGACACCCCTATAATTGTAGGTGAAGTGCTTGTTTTCTCTCTGAGTTACCCAGGTAATTTGCAGATGAGATTGGGTCTGATGCACCTATTGAGCACAAAATGTGCCACATGCACCTTAGAGTGAGAAATAATTTGAAGACTCTCTTAGAGAGATTAGGCTTTGAGGTGGTAATTCCACCAACTGCTTGGTCAGAATGGGTCTTGTCAGTTTCCCTAACCAGAAAATGTTCTGGGGATCTAAGGCTATGCATGGGTTTGATGTCACTCATTCAAAATGTTCTGCTGGATTGTCGTCCTCGACCACATATACAGGAAAGGAAATGATAGCCAACACTGGGGAATCAAAGTTTTTTTCCACAATAGATTTACACTTGGCTTACCATCAAATTAAGCTTAGTGAAGATTCTCAATCTCTTGCCACATTTGTTACTCCTCAAGGGACATACAAGTATTTGGGACTGCATTTGTGTATTGCACTAGCAGACAGCGTCTTCAAAAAATGACAGATGCATTGTTTGGAAACATACCTAGGGCCTCATTTCAGTTTTGTGCTTCCGATGTGTCACTTTTTGTGACGCATCGGCAGCGTAAAACATGCCTCCTGTTGCGCACCATTTACAAAGTGACGCATCTAAGCAGATGTGTCACTTCTTAAACCCCTGCTCTACATTATACCTGCGTCGGGTATAATGTATGCAGGAGGGGCGTTCCCCCGCAAAAAGCCTTGTAGAAGTGATGCAGTGAAATCTATGAGATTTCACTGCTTCACTTCTAGGATGCAGTTGCATCAAAATCTTGCGCCTGCCTCACAGCAGGCGTAACTGATGCAGCCCCTTTCACATGGGGCTTGCCCCATGTGAAAGGACGCATTGCTGTAGTTGCGTCACTTTTGTGACACACTCCAGCAATGCGTCACTTTTGCGCTTACAGATACGTCAGAAATACTGACGTATCTGTAACTCCTTGCACCATGATGCTTCATACTGTAAATAGGACGCATGATTTATCCAGTGAAAAGTGACGCATTGCTGTTTTCACGCAGCGATGCGTCACTTTTCATAGATGAGGCCCCACATTTCTAATCCTATCGCGGATCGCGAAATTGCCAAAAATCCACAAATTGGGGAGGAGCTTCGCCGGCGATCAAGATGGCCGCGTGAGCTCGGAGCTCCGAAGACCTCCCGGTCCTCCGCAATAATCCTGCTATCTATCCTGTCCCACGATGGTGGGAATCGACTGCTGAGTGGGTCCTGATGCGGCGCCCGCTTTCGGAATGAAAATCGGACATTCCTGGACTTAGTTAGCTCGACGAGGCCCGGAGGCTCCTCCCGTGTCATTGCACATCATTGAGGGGTACAGCGGTGCTTCCGCACGGGCGCTTCTTTGTCTGAACTTAGTTCCACCGGGGAGCAACTCTGATATCTGCATGCCCCGCTACTCGGCCAACGTACCGGACCCTGGTTTTATCATCGTGCGTGTGGCGCGCCTACCAAGAGGATCCTTACCCCTGCTGGCCGTCTGACCCGAGGTACCAACATGGCGGGCAAAGGAGACCTGGACAGAGGCAAGTCCCAGCGGGTCACCAAAACACCGTCCCAGTCCCAGTCTACTAACCCGGAACGCTTTTCCCAGTCAAGAAGCTCGCCGGCGCAGGCGGGCTGCACTACTGACTCGAAACGGGACGGATCACCGGACGATTCTGCCATAACGCTTCGGGACGTTCTGGGTGCGATCACGGGAGTGCAGACGGAGATGCACGCACTCCAGGAGGAACTGTCCAGTAAGGTCGACTCCCTGAAGATCGATATGAACCTCATCAGGACGGACCTCGGGAAAACCAATGACCGGGTGAAGTCGTTGGATCTCAAGACGACTAGCCTGGTCACTGATGTGTCCGATATCCAGACGGAGGTACGTGGCCTGAAATTGGCGAACGGAATGCTGGCGCGCCGACTGGACGAGTTCGAAGGCCGTGCGCGGCGCCAGAACGTCCGTATTACTGGGGTACCGGAGAAGGCCGAGGAGGACTCGGCTGAACTTTTCGTGGAGGAGCTGGTGCTTAAGAACTTAGCGCCGGGGGGCCTGAGTAAGTTCTTCTCGGTGGAACGGGCACACAGGATACCGGGGGGACCACCCAAGTCTGGCACTTTCCCTCGCCCCATCATCGCACGGCTCTTTAACTTCAGGGACAGAGACGCTATCCTGCAGGCGTCGAGAGCCGCGGATCCTTTGCGATTCCAGAACTCAGACGTGAACTTTTTTCCGGATTTCACCCAGGCGGTACAAAAACAGCGTCAGAGCTTTACCGGGGTGAAACGAAGACTGAGAGAAATGGGCCTGCGGTACTCCATGCTCTACCCTGCCAAGCTCCGCATCGAGCGGGACCACCGGACTTTGTTTTTTGACTATCCAGACGAGGTGGGGCACTGGCTGGATACCCTGCCACAGGAGCGACGCGAACCGGCTGACCAGACGGAGGATTCCACCGGGGGCGCGGAAGCGCAGGAATGAATATTTGTTGTTTGACGTTCTGTGAGCTGGGTAGCCGTATGGGACTTTCACTTCAGACACTGCTGCTATGGTTTGACTCGTTTTGTCAATAATATGGGGGATGACGGGGGGGTGATAGGATGTCTCCTTTCTCCTCTGTGGGCTTTTTGTAGGTTAGTTAAGGGGCGACAGGCACACTGCTAGTTGGGGTGGATTTTAGTCTTATGCAGGGGTGCAGGGTGGTGGGTAGTTGGGGTGTGTTTTTTCTACTTCTTTTCTTGTCTTATTCTTTGTCCTGGCTGAGGTCTTATTGCACTACTATGTTATTGCTGTGGGCGCCATTGCGGGCATGGGTGGGGGGAAGGGGGCGGAACGTCCCTGATGATGGGGGGTAGAACTCTTCACTTGTTAAGCTGGAATGTAAACGGGTTGGGGGACCGTATTAAAAGGGGTGTGGTGTTGCAAATGCTCAAACGTTGTTCACCAGATGTGGTTTTCCTGCAGGAGACCCACCTAGTGGGGCACACTTGTAAAGCTTTGACCAGACGTGGTTTCAAAATGGTGGCACACTCAGGGTTCTCTTCGGGATCACGAGGGGTGGGCATCATGGTGCGCATGTCCCTCCCGCTGGAGGTGGAGTCGGTGCTTGCGGATGAGAGGGGCAGATATGTTGCTGTGGTGGGCAAATGGGAGGGCCGCACGCTAGTTTTAGTTTCGGTTTATGTTCCCCCGGGGCTACAAGAGACTACTTTCAGGGATCGAGCTGGCGCCATTTTGGGTCTCCCTGAGGGGCTGCTGCTTGTGGGTGGTGACTTTAATTCTGTCATTTCCGGGGACCTGGACCGCTTCCCATCCAGAGATCTGCGTCCTTCCCAGTCCTGGCTGTCTGACTTCTTAGATTCCATGGGGATGGTTGACTGCTGGCGTCTGTTGCACCCCTCCCAGAGACAGTACACGTTCCTCTCCGGCGCCCATGGTAGCCTTTCTAGACTGGATTACGTCCTCACTCCGGCTGCCCAGGCGCAGTCCGTGTCCACTGCGCGTCTCCTGGCTAGGGGCATTTCGGATCACTCCCCGGTTTGGGTCTCCTTTGACTTTCGAACCCCCGTGTCCTCGCGGGTGGCTCCCATCAACCCTTGGTATTTTCGCGACCCGAAGACCAGGTCGCTCCTGGCTAAAGCTATGGATCGGTACTTCGTCGAGAATACAGGATCGGTTGCCTCGTCTGTTTCCCTTTGGGAGGCCTTCAAAACTGTGCTTCGCGGCGAGGCCTTCTCCCTGATTGCGGAGG
Organism: Lissotriton vulgaris; assembly: GCF_964263255.1. Lineage (NCBI taxonomy): Eukaryota > Metazoa > Chordata > Amphibia > Caudata > Salamandridae > Lissotriton > Lissotriton vulgaris. The sequence goes on from NC_141695.1 coordinate 1,314,035,204, forward strand.
TCCGCCGGCGGCGGGACGAGGACGTAGTTCGATTGGAATCTGACATTGCTGCACTAAACTCCCAGCTGGAGCTGGGCCCGTCTCCCGAGCTACTCCACGCTCTCTCCCTCAAACAGTCTGAGCTTCGGGTGACCGCCACTGACGCGGCGAAAGCCCTGAGCAGGGAACAGCAAGGCAGAATTTATGACGCGGGTGACAAGGCTGGCAAGCTCCTGGCGTGGCTAGATAGAAGGGAACTCGCGTCTCGGGTGGTCCCGGAGCTGACCAGTGCGGAGGGCCTGTCCCTCACGGACCCGGCGGCTATAGTTGGGTCCTTCGCGGACTACTTTGGGGAGGTTTACGCCTCGGCGGACCCCCTCCCGGAGTCTGCGTCGGCATCCTTCCTGGAGGACATTGAGCTTCCCTGCCTCTCGGACCTCGAGCGCGGCGATATGGATAGGGACCTAACGGTGGATGAGACGGCCTTGGCTATTAAATCATTACGCTCGGGCAAAGCGCCGGGGCCAAACGGCATCCCGGTTGAGCTCTACAAACTCAGGGCCGACGCACTTGCGACACCTCTGTTAAACATGTTCCTTGAGGCCCGCGAGGTGGGAGAACTCCCCCCCGACCAGCGGCTGGCCACCATTGTGGTGATACATAAGGAGGGGAAGCCTTGCGATCTTTGTCGATCCTACCGACCTATTTCCCTCTTAAACGCCGAACCCAAAATTCTGGCCAAACTATTGGCTAATCGGTTGGTGGGAGTGATCTCGGACCTGGTGCACCCGGACCAGTCCGGTTTCATCCCGCATCGGAATACGGCGCTCAATCTGAGACGGCTTCACGCAGTAATGGCGCGTGTCCATCTGCTCCGAGAACCCGCTGTCCTCGCCTCCCTCGACGCCACTATGGCATTTGACTCGTTGGAGTGGAACTACCTGTGGGCAGTTCTGGCCAAGTTGGGGTTTGGCCCCGCTTTCATCGGCTGGGTCCGGCTGCTGTACTCCGCTCCAATGGCCGATGTGACGGTCAATGGTCGGTTGTCTGCCTCCTTTGCGCTGCACAGGGGCACTAGGCAAGGCTGCCCGCTTTCCCCGCTCCTATTTGCCTTAGCGCTTGAGCCACTGGCGGCCTGGATTAGAACGCACCCCGATATCTCTGGGATACCGTGGTCCCCGGGTTTCGAGGACCGGATATCGCTCTATGCGGACGACATCCTTCTGTACCTCTCCTCTCCATGCCACTCGCTCATAATGGCCTTTGAACTCTTGCGGACCTTCGGGACCCACTCGGGCCTGGCGATCAATTGGTCTAAATCCTCGTTGTACGTACTGTCCGGAGACACGCCGCGCCTCCCCCGTGGGTGCTCAATTCAGGTGGCCCAGCAGGGCTTTCGGTACTTGGGCATCTACGTGTCGCGGGACTCCCGAGCCCGGTACTCGCACAACCTCCTCCCGCCATTGGAGCGATTGCGCCGGGACGTCGAAGGCTGGAAGAAGTTGCCGATCTCCCTGATGGGTAGAGCCGCGCTTTTTAAGATGATGGCGCTGCCTCGCTTCTTATATGCCCTGCAGAATACACAGGATCCCGTACCGGCGAAATACTTTACTGATATCGAATCACTGCAGCGGGCGTTGCTGTGGGATGGTAGGCCGAGAATCTCGTTGGCTAAGTTGACTATACCAAGTTATGACGGGGGCATTGCCCTACCTGACGTGAGGCGCTACTATTGGGCGTCCCAGCTGGCGGCAATCAATCATGGCCTCTCCTGCCCGGCGGTCAACCCGGGCTATGCTATGGATCGGTGGCTAGTGGGAGATGGGAATTACTATAGAGCGTTGTACTCCGGGTCTCTGGATCGGAAGCTGACAGGTCCCACTATGACGATGGTGCGTATATGGCGCACAATTACTAAAACTCTGGGCTGGCATAATAAGGTTACTATGGCCACCCCGCTGTTTGATTCGGACATACTGGGGAAGCTGTGGCATACTAAGGGCTTCGACAGGTGGGACACCATCGGGATTTCCAAGGTGGGGGACATGGTGGCCAGAGGACGGGTCAAGTCGTTTGAAGTGCTGCAGTCTGAACACCAACTGGCGGCGACGGAATTCTTCCGACACGCCCAGCTTAGTCATGCCCTCTCTCCCTATGTAGTGGAAGGGGAGCCTATCCCTGAATCATCCCCCCTGGAGGATCGGGTGCTGGACGGCCATATGCCGGACAGCGCTATCTCCCTAACGCATAAAAAACTTATTAATGTACGAGTGGACTTGCTGGTGCGACTGAGAGAGCTGTGGGTGCATGACGGTATAGAGGTGGATGACGAGGAGTGGCAATCGGCGATCTCCTCCCCTAGGGAGGTGGCCATATCTGCACGGCTCCGCCTGGTGCAGCTGAAGATACTGCACAGAGTGTATGTCACCGGCCCAAGACTTCTACGTATGGGGCTTTCTATGGACGGCATGTGCCGGCGGGGGTGTGGTATGCTTGGGACCTTCCTGCACATCATATGGGAGTGTCCGGATGTGGCCCGTTATTGGAAACGTGTGCATGAGGTTATGGAAGAAGTGACTGGTGTGGCCCTGCCGGCAGAGGCCCGGAGATGCCTCCTTAACATCTGGGGCCCGACCGACTACAATGTCGCACAGACCCGCTGGGTCACCCTGGGCAATATGGTGGCTAAGAGAGACATCGCCCAGAAATGGGGTGTGCCTGCTCCTCCCTCGCTCAGCTTATGGGAAACTAATATGGACTGGTGCATGCTGCGTGAAAAGACGGTGTATGTAGCCAGGGGTAAACCTAAAATGTGGAGATCCGTTTGGGGTGCCGGGAACACTCATAGAGGTGATATTTGCGACCCCCCCGTTGAACTTGATCCCGAGATCCAGCTTTCCCCGTAGCGCCCCCTGCCTGTGGCTCCAGATTGTATATCCTGCGGTACTACTTCCCACATGCCTCATTGTTGTCATTGTCGGTGTGTTACCTTGGGTGTGCAGCCACCGACCTCCTGCCGCCACACAAGTCCGCTGAATCTGTATTGTCCTCAGCCTACCCTCTCTTCCCTTCTTTTTCTCCCGTGCCTCTTGCACGCTTCTTTTTCTTGGCCTTCTGGCCCCCTTTTATCTTATGGTTTATTAGTTTCAGCTTTGATGTTATTTAAAAATTAAACCTGATTGCTCCTGCTTCCGATATGGTACATGACCTATCCTATTGCCTTAATGCTGCCTGGCCTCCGGGATGTATGGCTGAATAGCGGTGTACTTTTTCCTATAAATAAAGGTTTTCCAAAAAAAAAAAATAAATAAATAAAAAAAAAAAATAATCCACAAATTCCGCGAGCTGAACGAATTTTCAGCCCATGCTTAGTGAGTACTAATACTTGTAGCCCCTTCACACTTCAAACCATATACCTGTCAGGTAACTAGGAATTACCCTAAATTTTAAACATACAGCCAAACTCCTTATTGGCATCATTTCTTTGTATCGTCAGTGAATTTTTGCAGGTGCTACACCTTGGGCCGCTGACCCTAATTTCTGGCTATTACTTATGATGCTAGAATCGTAGATGGAGTCACCCTCAATTCCTTTATACTTGTTCTTAGCATTGTTCATTGTGTATCTCTTTTTCTTTCTAATTATTGAGCAGCATGGGAGAAGAAGAAAAGTCAACATTTACTAAGCCTGACATATAAATATTCGTAAATCCACTTTGACGCATTACAAGCATATTTCAAGGATAGCATCTTCAGTTAAAATACAATGTGGTCTAGGAGGATAAGAATCAATTTAAATGAGCTTAGCAGTTCCAGAAGATATTTCATCCTAAAATACCATCATCAAGTACACTAAGAGCCCCATTATGATGTCATTATGATGTCCGCCCGACATCCACGCTTGTTTACCCCCCTGACATATTAGTATGGCGGGGAGGACCCCGGCAGACGGCAAGACCGTCCGCCGCTTTTCCGCCCCGGTCGCCTTGCGGCCATGGCGGAAAAGGAATAATATGGTGGCGGTGTCTATTAGACACCGCCAGCCATATTACGATGGGCTTGGGCAGGTGCCTTTCCGTGGCGGCGATGCCGCCATGGAAAGGTATGGGGTCTTCACTTTGGGGGCCCGCTGCGGGCCCCCAAAGTAAAGGAGGGGTGCACACGGGGGTACCTGTGGTACCCCCCTGCATTTGCATATACAATGCGGTAGGCACCGCGCGGTGCCTGTCGCACTGTGGCGGCCGCATCCTAATTCCACCCACGGGACCCACGGGACCCCCGGTCCCTAGTCCCGATAGGATGGCGGGTGGACTAAGTCCGCCCGTCATCCTAATGACCCCCTAAGTGTAGATCATAACAATACCATACTCTTGTCAATCACAAAATTCTAATATCAAGAAAGTGTTAATTGTAGCAATAAGATATGATATATATTATAGAGCAATAGAACTCCTAAGGGAGACTGACCGGTTGAAAATATTATTAATTCTGAATTCTGATGAGAGCTTATTTTTCTCAATTAAAATAAAACAGTGGGCCCTAAAATGTCATATTCATAAAGTATTAATTGCGACAATGAAACATGGTATCTATTACAGTGCAAATGTGCATCTAAAAAAACATTTATTTGTAAAAACACCCTGCTTACATTTCATTCTCAACTGATAATAATTGAGTGCTGATCTCTCAGGCACTTATCAGCCTCTTTTCGAAAAAGCGCCTCGTCTATTTACCCAACTGTCTAAACGTTTCCAAATCGCTGAAAATGTAAATACACTCTTCATTTGCTGAGCATATGCATATTCAAACATTCCAACTCTGCTCACTTATATATACCAGCGTTCAGGAGTCAGTCAATCCTTTTATTTCCAATCTTGCAGTATCGGGTACTAAGCAACTTCCATACCTATAAAAATAAAACACTGAGCAAACAAATCCACTCTGCCAATAATACTAGATGAATATCCAAATGATACTGTAGTCACTTCAGCCTCAGTTTTGATCCCACTCATTTTACTAAGTTCTTGAGATAACTTGGAGCAAAATACATAAATTACTAGACATGTAAAAAAGATATGGAGCTATCCCGCTGAAATGTTTATTTGACACCTGAAACATTGTTCTGAAATCATTTCAAAGATTCTAAGAAAAATATTAGGAGTGTAGTACATTAGCCATATCAACAAATATGCCATTTTAAAAAAAAATTACCACCCTTATGATTTATGTCCCATTACACAGATAGATTGCCACTCTCCTATCATTATTCTACAATTGGCAACTCTGAACTTTGTGTAAAAATGTTGGAATTAAAGGTGAAACCCTATTGAGCTGTGGAATTCTATACCAATTACAGACCCCTAAAAGTTGTTTTTTAACTAGTAGTTTCATAATTGCATGGGTTGCAATATTCACCTTGCGAACGTTATCTGCCAAAATGGCCGCTATCTTCAGAAAGCTGAAAAAAGGGGTTGAATTTCTTTACCGTACTGGAGTATCATCTCTGCCCAAGTATTTCTATCTTTGGCTAATAATACAATCACCAACTGTGTAGAATCCCTTTGCATTCCAGTTTTCCAAAATCGTTTTCGAGGTGGATAATCCCGTAGATCTACAATCTTTCAATACCATAAAAAGATGGCACAGCTGAATGCACAACACACAAAAAAAGCAATCGCAAAATGACCATTTCAATTAAAGCAATACGGCCAATCAGAGATAACAGAAGTATGACCAATCTACCCAACAGGCTCTTTATTTTCTTAACCATAACAGAGTAATTAATCTGGACTAGATCACAAAAATTAGATGTTAAATAGATCCCTAGATAACGAACTGGACGCTGTGGAGCACACTGTTGTTGGAGATTGTGAGGTAGATCTATAGCTGTTACATTGAACAATAAAAGCTCCTTCTTTCAACTATTCATTTTATAGCCCGTACCAAGATATTTTTCTCAATCTCATTTAAAGCTCCTTTAATATTTTCCTTCTTCCTCTTTTTAATATAAATTCATATTATTGGTGGAGAGTTACATTTTTGCCATGCCGGCTATTGGCTGGACAATCGGAACTGTGTTAGGAATCCTAACTGTCACAGGTTCAATAAAAAACCTAAAAATAATTGCAAACAATGGACAGCCCTGTCAAGTGCCTCTTTTGATTGTCGCTGATCTTATCTCTTTAGACCTAATCATTATTCTTGCATCAATGCTGTTATACAAATTTGGAAATGACAGTCACGAATAATGGGTCCATATCAGATTTTAAAATTCTGAAAATGGCAGAATAATCCCTTATACCTGTTTATAAGCCGGGCAAAAGAGGACCACGTGGATTTCTGTTACCTCCTCCACGTGGCAACCAGGGCATAAATAGCAAGCCTCATCAAACCACTTGTTTGTTTTTGCAAACAGTGGCAGGGTGCCATATCTGAATTGGAGGAAGAGCCTCCTGGTAAATGGAGGCTGTATTATGTCCAGAACCCGTTCAGAGCAGTAATATGATTTAAAATTCAAAAACCCATAGGTCAAACTTGAAGTGGTAACCGCTTGATTTACGCTCAACAGATTATGATCTTTCAGTTGTTTCACTAGAGGTGTTTTTGAAGTGGCCGGACATCCTTCCTCTGGGTAGTCCGACAAATCCTACATACTAATAGCGCGGAGGGAAACTCTCACAAAAGATAACCATGGTATGTTTCGCACAGCTCCAGGTATCAATAGGAGTGACTTAAGTTCCTCCCTGTAGTGGCTCAGTTCAACTGTGCTCCATAACCGCCGCCAATATAACAATGGTCGGCTCGCAATTAAATCTGCTACTGGGAGGATACCCAGGTCCATCCTAAGTGGAACTAACGGGGTATTAGTAGGGAGCGCTGTGATGCCTCTGAGATATTTATTTTCAGTGGTCGTAAGTGTGTTTATTTTACTGTGCCCCCAGAGTTCCGCCCCATATATAGCTGCCGAGCCAGCTTGAACCTTATAAATCTCCAGTTGGGGCCTAATTGCCTTCAAAGTGCTGCCATTGTGCACTTTCCTTAGACCACCTATTGTTTGCACGAGCCTCAGATTCGCCTTCTCGATTTGGGGAGCCCAAGGCATTTTATCAATTAGGGTCAATCCCAAATATTCAAAAATATGAATGCGTTCCAACGGTATATCATCCATTGCTGGGTGGGGGTAGGTGGAGGATTTGGCATTAAACACTATATATTTAGTTTTTTTGATGTTAATTAGGAGAGTTCTCCTTTTTCAGAACTGGGTAAATTCCCGCAATACTCGCTGCATCATCATGGGTGTTTTTGAGAGGAGCAGGGTATCGTCTGCAAACATTAATGCAGGGAATTTTCGTGAACCTATCTTTGGGGAGTCCAGATCTTTTGCGGAATTCAGGTCGTCCACAAGACCATTTTGGAAGAGTGAAAAAAGGGTTGGCGCAAGGACACAGCCCTGGCGAAGTACCTTATCAACGGAGAAGGGGGCCGTCAGATGTGCGCCCTTCCCATATCCCACTCTAGCATAAGTGCCCTCATGGAGGCGTTGCAGTTGTGTACATAGATATGATGGAGCCCCCATATTTATTAGGTTTATCAGACCAAGCAAGAAATTTGCCAATGTGCTGACTTTCTTCATAAACCTTCTGCTGATAAGTTCTATGATTACAGATTGCTTCAATTAGGAAAAAATCTCTGGGATTCTTTGATGCTCTCTCAAACCAATTCCTTTTTTAGGTTTCGCCTGGCGAACAGCTGCGCAAGCAGCGTTTCGCGCAGGCGAAAACTTTTGTGAAGAGTATGGTGCCTTTGTCACGCCTCTCACTTCCATTGGCTAGCTCCATAAATGGAGACTAGCCATTGGAAGTGAGATCTGCCTGTAATGTTTCGAGGCGATTCGTGGGTGTTCCGGCGATGTTTTTCTCATCCTGCCCCTTTTCTCATGGCATGCAGCTGTGGGCGTGTTTTTTTTTTTGTCCTGTGATGTTTTTGTCATTTTGAAAGTGCCTTTAGTCGGAGTGGCCCGTTCCCGCACCCCCTCCCGCTGTCCGTGCCTTTCCCGCCCCCCTCCTGCTGTCCTTGCCTTTCCCGCCCCCCTCCCGCTGTCCGTGCCTTTCCCGACCCCCTCCCGCTGTCCGTGCCTTTCCCGCCTCTCCTCCCGCTGTTCGTGCCTTTCCCGCCTCCCCTCCCGCTGTCCGTGCCTTTCCCGCCTCCCCTCCCGCTGTCTGTGCCTTTCCTTGTTTCCATTTCCTGGTCTGGAAGCCATAGTGGGAACAGTAAAACTGTAAGTATTAGAACACAGCTGTCCATTAACCACATGCGTTAAGAGTTGCCTTCGACTAATCCTAGCTTTGAACCAAGGACGTCAAGTTTCCTGGGATGTGGAGGCCTACACTTACCATGAGCAGACACTGCAAGCCCCAGCATGCTCAGTGTGAAAAAGCAGGCCTGGCTGTGTCACACTGATGAGGAGGGTCCAGTTGGCAGCCATGATGAGACCATGTGAAATGATAGGGTTGTCCATTTCAGTGGACCGTATTTTGTACCTCGTGCATTTTCCGTTACTTGCCACATTGTTGTCAGCCTCATTTAGCGCGGGTTGTTTCATCTTGACGTCGCTGCTTATCTGTTATTAGCACGCACTGAACAAAAGCAGTTACTCGTCCCTAATTCAAGTAAATTCAACTTTAAGTGGCTGCAACAAGCAATAATCGCCATGTTTCCTGAACCTGGCCCCCAATTAGCATGCAGTTTTCATGTTAAATTGCAGGCCCTGCTAAACGATGGTTATTGTTCAGTATGTTCGACGTTACGTTACAAAGATGGATTAATCATTGACTCGGTGCAAGTGTATATGGCTCTTTCTGTTGTGGCATATGATTACCCACTTCTATCTAATTGGAAACCGAAGGGTTCAATTGATTTACATGGACTCTAAATTGCAAACACTTGCTAATAAAGAACGAATAGCTTCTCTTTGTGCCTGTTATTCCCGAGCGTAATTTAGGGACAGAGCTTTTGTTTACATGTGCGAGGCCGTTTTACCGCACGCTGCAGTCTGCTGGGTGGGTTTACTGTGGGCGGCTAACTGCGGCGTGAGATCGCTGACCCTCACACAGTCAAGGCGGAGGCAGCAGGGCCAGATTGCCCACCCCTCCGCGCCTTCTGCACGTCTCGAGCTCTACTCATCATAGTCCTCTTCCCTTACAACCCGGCTGGCCTGCATTTCTCAATTGCAACCTGGGGGCAAAAAGCCCTCATTCAAGGTTGGAAGTTGGGCAGCTAAAGCCGTTACTCATTTTTAAAGCTGTTTCCCCACTGTGACACCTGAACTGAGAGGAATATCAGACTTGCGGGGTCATGCCCAGGCTGCCAGATATCTCACTATCATGGGGGATACAAAAGATCTAGGACGTCCCTTTTTACAAAATGTTTAATTGGTCGGACACAACACCCATGCATAGGCATTTTTTTTAGGTTTCGCCTGACGAACAGCTGCGCAAGCAGCGTTTCGCGCTGGCGAAATCTTATGTCAGAACAGTGTGGCCTTAGTTCCGCCTCTCTCTTCCATTGCCTAGCTCCATAAATGGAGGCTAGCCATTGGAAGAGATCTGGGTGTGTGTGTGTGTGTGTGTGTGTGGCTATGAGTTTGTGTGTGTGGCTCTCAGTGTGCTTGTGGATCTGTGTGTGTGTGTAGCTCTGAGTGTGTGTGTGGCTCTGGGTGTATGTGTATGTGTCTGTGGCTCTGGGTGTGTGTGTGTCTGTAGCTCTGGGTGTGTGTGCGTCTGTAGCTCTAGATATGTATGTGTGTGTGGCGCTCTGGGTGTGTGTGTGTGGCTCTGAGTGTGTGTTTGTGGCTCTGAGTGTGTGTGTGTGGCTCTGAGTGTGTGGGTGTGGCTCTGTGTGTGGGTGTGGCTCTGGGTGTGTGTGTAGCTCTGAGTATGTGTGTGACTCTGGGTGTGTGTGTGTGTCTATGGCTCTAAGAGTGTGTGTGTGTGTCTGTAGCTCTGGGTTTGTGTGTCTGTGGCTCTGGGTGTGTGTGTGTGTGTGTGGCCTGGGTGTTTGTGTGTGTGGCTCTGGGTGTGCGTGTGTGTCTGTGGCTCTGGGTGTGTGTGTGTGTGTGTGTGTCTGTGGCTCTGTGTGTGTGTGTGTGACTCTTTGTGTGTATGTGTTGCTCTCTGGGTGTGTGTGTGTGTGTGACTCTCTGGGTGTGTGTGTGTGGGGCTCTGGGTGTGTGTGTGTGTGGGGGGCTCTGGGTGTGTGTGTGTGTGTGTGTGGCTCTGGATGTGTGTGTGTGGCTCTGTGTGTGTGTGTGGCTATGAGTGTGTGTGTGGCTCTCAGTGTGTATGTGGATCTGTGTGTGTAGCTCTGAGTGGCTCTGGGTGTATGTGTGTGTGTCTGTGGCTCTGGTTGTGTGTGTGTCTGTAGCTCTGGGTGTGTGTGTCTGTAGCTCTGGGTGTGTGTTTGTGTGGCGCTCTGGGTGTGTGTGTGTGACTCTGAGTTTGTGTGTGGCTCTGGGTGTGTGTGTGTGGCTCTGGGTGTGCGTGTGTGTGTCTATGGCTTTAAGTGTGTTTGTGGCTCTGGGTGTGTGTGTGTGTGGCTCTGGGTGTGTGTGTGTATGTAGCACTCTGGGTGTGTGTGTGTGTGTGTGGCTCTGGGTGTGTGTGTGTAGTAGTAATTGCTGTCTGCTGAGCTCGTCCGTAGGGTACAATAGGTCTCACAGTTGCGAAAGATTAAGCTAATGACAATGTAAATGACAATGACATTTATTTATCTGTATTCAAAACCAAATCATAAATGCAAATTTTAACATTTACAATTCCAATAGCTCTAATTTTTTCCAAAGGCGAAACCATTGCATTGTAAATGCTTGTAATTTCCTTGTTTACAGATTAGAACAATAGTCTGGAGTCTCAATGGCAGTTTAAGCTATATCAATTGCTGCTTGCAGCGCTTATATTCTCATGAGAAGTGCCCTACCTAATTTTGATTTATAGGCTAACACCTGTCCCCTAAAATTAACTTAAAAAGCTTCCCAAACAAAAAAATCTGGGGTTGAATTTTGGATAACTTGAAAAAATTATTTAATGAAGATTCATGTTTCCTCTACCTCGGTCCTATCTGATAATAATACCATAGCGAATTGCCATTTAGATCTTTCCTTTGGCTAAATATCTCATTTAATTTCAACTGAAACAATAAAATAGTCGGAAAAGGCATTGCCCAAGAAAGCAGTTGCACTACAACTAAATGCTAGCAAAAAAAAAGTATTTTTGAAGCTGTATTAAATTGGTGTGAAAAACAAGTAACTGCAAAAATTCTGGATGATCTAGCCGCCATGGATCAACCAGACCAAATTCCTGCATAAACCTTGCTTGTATTCATGCAGTCTTGGGCTTAAATTGCTTCTCTGTGCCATTTGATGTGTCCAGTTTCAAATTCTGTAAAAAGTTAAAATCACCTCCCAAAACTAAAGGTCCTTACCAATGCATCCAAAGCTCAAAAAGCTGCTTGAGAGACTCTATTTTATTTTGATTTGGACCTTAATAACTAACAAGAATCCCAAAGAACCCTTCTACTCACACCTTAACCCTAATCCATCCTTCTCTTCTACCTCTGATAACTTCTACAATTTGCCCGTCTAGAGTGGTAAACAAATACATTGCCACTATGCTGACCGCAGCTCCTGAGGTTGAAAAAAGGCATGGGGAAACCTTCTCGGAATAGTCATATTTGGGTGTTAGACTCAGGGGTAGGTGGAGCTCACGGAGATGCACAACGCGGAATTCCACAGAGTTCCGTGAGCAGGCTGAGTTTCTCCACTCGCCCACCCCTCAGGAGAAATCTCGCTGTTGCGAGTGGTAGAAACGTTGTGAAATGTAAACATATGCTGCGTTCATCACATGTGTTCACTGTTCCAATTACTAATGCTAAAAAATATAGCAATAATAATAATTACCGTAAATAAAACACATGCTCCTCAAACTGAATTGTGTTTGATGCTCAGAAATTGATGCTATCCACCCAGCTCAGCTTTCCTCCTCTGAAGGATGACTGGCTGAGTGAAGGAGGGGGAATAAAGAGGCAGGAGCGGGCATCGCAATGAGGCAGTTCTGGCTTTCGGAAGAAGTCCTATGAAAAACTACGAGGCCATGTACTCGTTTTAATAAAATGTTCTTTATTTATTTTTTTACACCTTAATCACTGGCTGAATGATGATGTCTAAGGAATATGCTCATTTACATGAAGTTTGGAGATATTGCTCTGTGTCCAGGCTAAAAATAAAGCCTGATTGCAAATATCTACGGACGTTTTTAATTTCTAATTCAGGCTGGTGAGTGGATTTGACCCTTTCCCAGGGTGCCACACACTGTGTCAATGCTCAATAGTATATTCTTTAAATTGAAGTTGTTTCTAACGTATTTTCCCCAATAAGTTTGTTTATTGAGGGCCCAGACCTCCTGGGCTCGTGCTTGAGTCTTCAAAAGGCTCATCTGTGCTGCAAATGATGTTTCTTCATGTCAAATCAAAATTCCTGAGAAAAGACTGACTGCAGACCACACATCACAAGAGACATTGGATCAAATTCAACATGTGTTCTTTCCATTTCTGCTCACATTGTATTGTAATTGTATTGTATTGTAATTGCATTTATATAGCGCTTACTACCCCTGACGAGGCGTCGAAGCGCTTTTTGGGCGGGTAGCACGCTACTCCGGGACCCACAGAGGATTAGATTGCAACAAAATGGTATAAAAGGGATAATGATTTGTGAATTCAGTGCACTATCTCCTGCAGCACTTGAGAGTGTTGTATGGATGTGGTCCCACTCATGAGTGATTAATAAACTTGTTATTTTATTTCAACTCCAGTGCTGATCTCTACTTTGTTTGTCTTTGGACCCGTGGACAAGAGGGTGACCCTGCACCAGTGTGCCCACTTTTAGGCACATTTCCCCACCTAGTAGGGTATAGTATTGTGTGCATGTTTAATGCTATATGCACTCATATGTAATGTTCTGTGAGAATTATTATTATTATTATTATTTTTTTTTTAATTTTAAATTTATATTTTTTTTGTCCTCATTAGCCATAGACTCGATCCAACTGCGCTCCACTCCGCCCAGACACGAGGTCCGACCCCCCCCCCCGTAGCCCCAGGAAGCCCAATACTAAGCTCCAGGTGCCCAGAGGGACCGCCCAAATGTCGCCGGCTGAGCTTGGACAGATGTTCTCCCTTCGGACCAGTTCGGCCAGTTGCCCAATATCTTTACGGTACCACCCTTTTGGACAGAGAGATTTAGGCCTAATCATCGGACCCGGGGAAAAAAAAAAAAAAAAAAACCCCGGGTTGGCTAACTATCCCTTCTCCAATTGATCAGAAAGTCCCAAAATCTCAGAGATCGAGAACTGCATGTTCTAGATAAATCCAGTTTTGATGTTGCATATAATGAAGATAGCCACTCTACATGTGTTGGGGGGTTTATGTTGACCCAGTTTTTGCAGATCTCTCTTCTTGCCAGTAAGATGGCGTAAAACAGAAAATCTCTTTCTAATCCCTTGATGTTGTCATTTAGTCCGAAAACGATTAAAGACCATGAACACGGGATAGATAATCCGAGAATAGATTCAAGTGTTGTTCTGACTTCGTGCCAAAAGGTGACAATGTTCGGGCATTCACAAAACATATGCAGATCTGAGGCTGCTGGAAAAGAGCATTTGCCACAACACTTCCCGGGTTGAAATTTCGACAAGCGTTTAGGAGAGTAATACGCTCTGTGAAGTGTGAAAAAATGATTGCGCCTCAGCCATGCTGGCTTAATGATTTTGTAGAGGAGGGTAAAAGATTCCTCCCAGATGTCCTCTATATGTGGTTCCTCCTCCACTCCCCAAAGTTTTTTCGGGAGGTTAAGATCTTGCTCTCCATCCTCTATGATATGCCAGTAAAAAAGTGCGACTTCCTTTTTTCCCGCAGGTCTTTCAACTAGGATATTTTCTAATGAACTCACCTCTCCCATCATTTCTTTCTTCTTAGCTTGGGTCCGAATCCAGCTACCTAATTGTAAATATACTATCCAGGAGAGTGATGATGTTACCTTGAACTTGAATATATCCCAGTCCATGATTGCTCTTTCCACCAACAAATCGCCCCACTTTGTGATACCTGCGTCTAGAAGGACTCTTTTAGCTGTGTTGGCTTCTTGTGATGCTAGCCCAGGTAAGTCCCAGATCGGAGCATGTTCAGATAGGTATCCTATCCTGGCCTTGGCTTTTATTTGAGACCATTCTTTTAAAGTGCCCAGTAGTGTCTTCAATCTAATTTTTTTGAAAAACTTCTGGTGGCCGAACTTGAAAAGAAAGCCGTTCACTGGAAGTTCCGAACCCAATAACATAGCCTTGTACATAAGCCCATTTGCATTTTCCCAGGGGGCCTTTAGTAACATCCTGGAGTGGGACAAATGAAATGCCCAGGCATAGTATTCCAGGTCTGGCAATGCAAGCCCCCCTTTTTCTCTTCTCCTTCTCAGTTTTTTCCAGGCTAATCTACTGGATTTGTATCCCCAAATAAATGAATTAAAGTTTTGCTGACATTTTGCAAGCTGTTTAGTATCAAATACTAACGGGATGGAATTAAAGATAAAAGTAAATTTCGGAAGAATACTCATTTTTATCAAGCTAGTTCTCCAGTAGATGGTAAGCGGGAGGAAGGACCAAGCTTTCATCAAGATTTGGGATTCTCAGGAGATACGGGCTAAGTTGTTTTGGGCCAAGTGTTCTAGATCTTTAGTTATTGTGATTCCCAAATACCTTATTGAGGATTTTACCGGGAGTTGGAGGTTGTAAATATTCCAGACCATAATTTCTGTTTTCCCTGCATTTATTTCGTATCCCGAAAATTTTCCAAAATCCTCCGCTTTTTTAATAATTGTGGGGAATGCCATCACGGGATCAATTGTATAGATGAGTATATCATCGGCATAAAGGCCAATCTTCTTTTCCCAGCCCGAGAAAGTAAAGTGTGGAATGTTGGTATCCTCCCTGATAGATTGTGCAAATGGTTCTACATATAAATTAAAAAGAAGTGGGGATAAGGGACAGCCCTGCCTTGTTCCTCGGCTAATTTTAAAAGGGGTTGTTCGCGTGCCATTTATTAGTAAGGATGCTCTAGGGTTGTTGTATAGTAACCCTATGGTCTTACAGAAGTTTGGACCCAGGTGGAATGTATTCATTATTAGTTTCAATTATTCCTAATTTACCCTGTCGAACGCTTTTGTAGCGTCGAGGGTCATGATGGCCAGGGGTAGGCCAAAGGTTGAGGCAATATCCGCGGCTCCCACCAAGTCATAAGTTAAGTCGGCCAATTGCCGGCCTCTGATAAACCCCTTTTGGTCAGGGTGGATAATTGACCCAATCTCGCTTCCCAATCTCGCAGCCAAAATGGAGGTAAAAATCTTATAATCATTATTGAGGAGCGAGATTGGGCGAAATGATCCACACTCAGCTGGGCCCTTGCCTGCTTTTAATATTAAGGCTATATTAGCTTCCCCCCAGGAGCTTGGTGGAGCCACCCCTCTGCCGCTCCCTTGAAAAGGCCTGGAAAAAAGACCCAACCACTAGCACCAAGGACGCCTTCAAAAACGCCACCCGCACACACCACCAACTAATCCGAAAGGCCAAGAAAACAGCATTCAAGGATCGACTAGACAACAACGCCCACAACAGCAAGGAACTTTTCAACATCGTCAAGGAATTTACCAACCCCTCGGCCAACTCCAACGACATCACCCCCTCTCAAGCCCTCTGCGACTCCCTGGCTTTATTCTTCCACAACAAAATTGCAGACATCCACAACAGCTTCGACAACCAACCCGGAGACCAACCCACCCAACCATATGCTGAACATTCTCCCCCCTTGAACACCCTTAACGACTGGAACCCAATCTCCACTGAGGACACCATCCGCCTGATGAACTCCATCCACTCAGGATCCCCCACAGACCCATGTCCTCACCACATCTTCAACAAAGCAGACTCCGTCATAGCACCGCACCTCCGAGACGTCATCAACTGCTCCTTCAAATCCGCCACCTTCCCGGAAAGCTGGAAACACGCTGAACTCACCGCCCTTCTGAAAAAACCCACAGCGGACCCCACCGAACTCAAAAATTACCGCCCCATATCGCTCCTTCCTTTCCCGGCCAAAGTCATTGAGAAAGCTGTCAACAACCAGCTCGCCGCTTTCCTCGAAGCCAACAAATCCCTCGACTCCTCACAATCTGGCTTCCGAGCAAAACACAGCACTGAGACCGCCCTCATCGCAGCAACAGACGACATCCGATCTCTACTGGACAATGGAGACACAGTCGCCCTCATCCTCCTCGATCTCTCTGCAGCCTTCGACACAGTCTGCCACAGCACCCTTTTACAACGCCTCAGAAACATCGGAATACAAGGAAAAGCACTTGAATGGATCACCTCGTTCCTCACCGGAAGAACCCAGAGAGTCCGCCTTCCACCATTCAAGTCCGAGGCCACTGAAGTCATCTGTGGCGTACCACAAGGATCCTCACTCAGTCCCACCCTCTTCAACGTATACATGAGCCCCCTTGCGGCCATCGCTCGCCAACACAATCTCAACATCATCTCCTACGCGGATGACACTCAACTGATCCTTTCTCTCACCAATGACCCCAGCACCGCCAAAACCAACCTACACGAAGGAATGAAAGAAGTTGCCGAATGGATGAAACACAGCCGTCTGAAACTGAACTCAGATAAAACAGAAGTCCTCATCTTGGGTACATCCCCCTCTGCATGGGACGACTCTTGGTGGCCGGAAGCCCTTGGAAAAGCACCCATCCCGACAGACCACGCACGGAACCTAGGCGTTATCCTGGATTCTTCACTTTCAATGAACAGACAAGTCAGCGCCGTATCCTCATCCTGCTTCAACATTCTTCGCATGCTCAAAAAAACATTTCGCTGGATCCCCACCGAAACCAGAAAAACAGTCACCCATGCTCTGGTCACGAGCCGACTGGACTACGGAAACACCCTCTACGCAGGTACTACCGCTAAACTCCAGAAGAAACTCCAACGAATCCAAAACGCCTCAGCCAGGATCATATTAGACATCCCGCGTAACGAACACATCTCTTGTCACCTGAAAGACCTCCACTGGCTACCCGTCAATAAGAGGATCACTTTCCGACTGCTAACCCACGCACACAAATCACTCTACGACATCGGACCAGAATGCCTCAACTCACGACTGTCCTTCTACACCCCCTCCCGCCAACTACGTTCTTCCAGCCAAGCCCTCGCCACTGTACCTCGCATCAACAAGACCACCATGGGAGGCAGATCCTTCTCATACCTGGCAGCTAAAACATGGAACTCACTCCCCACTTACCTTCGCCTTACCCAGAACCACCTAGCATTCAGAAAGCAACTTAAAACGTGGATATTTGACAAGTAATCCTCCTCCCCTCCTAAGCGCCTTGAGACCCTCTGGGTATGTAGTGCGCTATATAAATTCTTTGACTTGACTTGACTTGACCCCTCTAATCATTATGTCATTAAAGAGGCTCGTAAGGACTGGGGTAAGAGTAGAGTTAAGTACCTTATATAATTCTCCTGGGAGACCATCCGGTCCCTCGGCTTTGCCCTGTGATAGTTGCTTGATAGTATTAGAGACCTCTAATTCCGTTATATCTTTGTCTATATTTTCAGTTTGGGAGCTTTCCAATTCCGGAAGAATTATGTTGTTCAACCATTCGTTCCTTTCATCTATATTGACTTTAAGTTCCTCTGTATATATATTCTGGAAGAACTTACTAAAGGCATCCCCAATGGCCGTATCTGTTGACCTACTATTGGCTTCCCCAGCGACCCTCACCTCTTTAATGAAGTTTCTAGACTGGTCTGTTTTAATTTTCCAGGCAAGCAATTTTCCTGCAGATTCACCATATTCATAATGCGCAAGTTTGCTTGCCTGCCATCGTTTGTTTATCCTCTCCTGCAGTAATGTGTCTAGCTTAGCTTTTAGTTCTATTTTCTCCTCTTGATTGTCTGAGGGGAGCTGGTCTGATGATTCTAGGTGAGTCAGTTCTTGCTCTATGTGACGGATTGCCTCTTCATATTCTGTGAGAATTATTAACATATCTTAAAACATTTAAGAGTGGTTTAGGGATCTTCTTAGGTGCTGATGACAAAGCCAGGGGAATGGCTTGAAACATGTTGGCTAAGGAGGTAAAATCGCATTGTAGTACAGTACCTCTGTTTCTTCTACTCTTTTAACGATACCAGCTAGTAGGAACATTAAAGTTTATTTTTGCACATAGCCAGGTATTTTTTATCTATTCTATTCACTTCACTATTTTTACATCTGACTCTTCCACTTTTATTTCTACATCACACATTGTATTTACTTTTCAGTGCTCCCACATCTTCGTTGGTCATAGCACTCACCGTCCCGCAGTGGGCGTGAAGAACCCGATGATGAAGCATGGTCCTTTTGGTGGGTGAGGGTTATTTTAACAAATCTGTGTGCTCTCACAGAGAATAGGAGTGATAGACATTTAGGTCACTAGAAGGACACTTTTTGTTTTGTCTCTCCATAAGGATGGATCCTTGTGTTTATTTTGAATATCATTTTACCACATGCTATAATGGAAACCATTGTGCGATCGGGGGGAAACATTTGAGCATTGCATCTTTAACATTAGAACTGTTTCAGTGTTGCCAGGGGCAGAACAACTATGTAGAAATCTTATATCATGCAAATCTGTTCCCATACAATACTTACAAATCCCCCCACCCACTAACTAACAGATAATTTACATTATACAAGGCTCTATCACAGGAAATGAAACACATGTGGGATTTGCTGCTAGACCTCCATGACTCTACACCCATACTATCTGTATTTTTGACCAATGGCCCCGAAAAGGACGGCCATAACATGTTTATATGGGGCACTGTTGCAGGGGGCAGGCAGTCACCCAGACGACGCCAAGGAATATTGAAAGGCGAAATTAGGACAGGAGATATCATATCCTGCTTGGGGGAGATAACGGTGCTCCCGGAGAAGGATCTCCACTAATACTAGGCTACAATACATACATTTTACTGTTTTATATCACACCTACCTCACCCCAAAATGCAACAGACAAATTTACCTGGGTGTTTCCGCTGCATGCCCCAGACGTGGTGGAATGAATTTTACCACATGGTACAGCAATGCCCAGTGATAACACATTTCTGGGGAGATGTGATTCGATTGATGGTGGAATTGACTGAGACACATGCTCCAGGACGCTTTACAGCGAGATCCAGCATGAAAAAGAAACAAGCACATCTGTTGATTTGTGAGCCTAGCCATGGTACTGGCAAAAAGATGTAACACCGCCTGGAAGGACTCGGTGGCCCCAATGATGCTGGCCTGGCACTCTGACCTGTTAAAAGGGTTGCGGGCAGAGATAGCAATGCATCAGGTGCCCAGAATGAAGGAGGGACTGGGGAGGATACATCAAGTGGGATGTGTTCCTTGAAAAAATAGAAGCCAAGTCAGATGAACACCCTCCCTGACCAGAAAGAACAGAACCTGCTAACTCTAGATCCATAGGATGAGATGCAGATCCAGGAATGGTGGGTGACCGCCACACACTACATCACAAACGTACTAAGGAAAACCTGAGGGGCATATTCACAAACCCCTATTACCATTACAACGTCACTTTCAGTGACGTGGTGGCAATAGCGGCCTCGTCTTATTCCCAAGCCAGCGTTAAGCCACTTATTGTGAATAGGCCCCCTTTCATGCTGTGTTTAGCGTGAAAGGGGCGTGAAGTGAGTGTTGTGGTGGGCGTTCCACCGCAACACCCATTGATATTTACCCTGCCCCCTATTCACAAGGGCAGCGTAAACAGGACTAACGCCAAACTTAAGACCAGGAAAACCCTGGTCTTAAGTTGGCGATATGAGGAGAAATGCCTTATTTCTCCTCGTTTTTGCATTTTCCATTTGTGCTGCCTTGTGCAGCACACAT
Source organism: Lissotriton vulgaris (assembly GCF_964263255.1). Classification (NCBI taxonomy): domain Eukaryota; kingdom Metazoa; phylum Chordata; class Amphibia; order Caudata; family Salamandridae; genus Lissotriton; species Lissotriton vulgaris. The sequence goes on from NC_141695.1 coordinate 1,314,055,225, forward strand.
GGAAAATGCAAAATGCCATGGTTTAGATATGTACAGGAAGGTGTCCCTTCAACTGTCCTCGTACTACATCTGGAAGTGTTCCCCTGTGCGAAGTGTTTATCAAATTAAAATACTAGCCTGAAAATAGAGCTGCTGCAGTTACACCGCTTGTGAAAATGTTCTCTTTTTACGTTGCATTTGGTTGGAACATTCTTTTTTACTTTACTGTCAAATAAAAGAGAAACATTTTCTCTTCCTGTTTTAAACCTCTGTAATGTTTTATTTATAATTGCTTAAATAAACCAAATGTGACTGCCCAAAAAAAACATAAGGGTATTACAAAATTGATTATTCTAGCATAACCCAATTCCTCGGACAAGTCTCAGTTTACTTGTTAGGGTTACACAAATTGCGGGCTTTAAAGTCGATAGTGATATGAAGAATATTATGACAAACGTTAAAAATGTATAATAAGATTGTGTGCGTTCACTCTATTTCCGATTTGATGGTACCAAGCCGGCAAGCAATCAGGTTATTCTGAATGTCACGAGTGGCGAAGCAAGTTAATGTTCCTCAGAAAAGTTTCCTGCTCTTACCCTGCCTCGGGCACCTGGGGATTATACCGTAGCTAGGCGTTTATTGGTGCCGCCGCCATTGGGGCTCCTTGCCTGAAAGCCTCTCACTGTATGTGCTTTGTGTCCCCAGCAGGTCCCGGAGGACTGACCTTGCGCCTCGTAAATGGACCGAATAGCTGTGCTGGCCGAGTTGAAATCTACTACGCAGGAGCCTGGGGGACGGTGTGTGATGATTACTGGGACCTCGTCGATGCAGACGTTGTGTGCAGGCAGCTCGGCTGTGATGCCGCCATTTCTGCTCCGTCAAATGCCTACTTCGGTCAGGGCAATGGGAGCATCCTCCTGGATGACGTGGCCTGCAGAGGAGATGAATCCTACCTGTGGGACTGCCGGAACAACGGGTGGAATATACATGACTGTAGACATATTGAAGATGCCGGGGTCGTCTGCACGGGTAATTGTATTTTCCTTGCTTGATAATAATCTCACTCTTGGCTTTATTCTTGCATACTGAAGCGGTTAGTCCTCTCTGAATCTACCTAAGTAATTATGTTTAAAAGTGACCGTGGTGGAGGCTTGCCGAAAACCAACTATTTGTGGACAACCCCTTCCAGAGTAATCAGTGGAACATGTGCGTGACATGGTCTGTTGTACACCACCACGTGATTCACTGTGTGGAGTCCACTCCCTCGCCTTCACAATACCTGTTGATCCCATGCTGCGTACCTTCCTTTATTGTCTTTACTAAACACCTCACCTCTCTCCCTAAAGTAATTGGAAGTATCAGCGTGTCTTCAAGGGCAGTAGGCATGGTGTACAGAAGTGTGGGACCCTATGAGATGTGGGCATTTGGTTTTGGCCCTGGTACCCTCTGCTGCAATGCCAACTGAAGCCTGCTGCCACCGCTAACTCTTCTCTATAGACATTCACACTCCTGGTGAGTTAGACGGCGGGTTTAGAATAGGACAACAAGAACCTTTCAAGGGTAGAAAGAAATCCAGAAGCATACATAAGGTCTTGGGGGTGAAAAGGAACCATTACATATATGCAATGCATTAACTACACCTCATTTCAATTTACTGGCTAGACTAGGAAGCCCACTAATTAGAGGGGGAAATCGAAGATTATAGGGATCGAGTCTCCGACCTGTCACCCTAACGTGGCACACTGGCTCCTATCTGCAAACTACTGATAGGATGTGCAGTACATTACAGTATTTGCTCCCCAAATAAGAAACGATAATGTTTGATAACAATTTTTACATTTGTAAGTCGTTGTCTTATGTATGTCCTCTGCAATAGCCATGTTTTTTATTGACTATATGGGCGTATCCGGCCTGTCACCTTAACATTTGCACACTGGCACTTTATCCACAAATTACCACTGATACAATTTTTTTTATTTTTTATTTTTTTAGGTAAAAGTTATATCATGGTTGTCCTTCACAAGGTTTATGATTTTAATTGACTAATAAACATTTTTTTACTATGAGTCCCAGACCAAGCATTTTATCTACAAATTACTTACAGGATGTGTAGTAAATTTCATATCTGCGCTCCATATAAGAAAAAATACGTTTTGATCACCATTGACTATAATTTTTAGTTTTTTTCTTATTTTTTTAGGTAAATGTTATCTCATGTATGTCTTTCACAAGGTTTATGGTTTTAATCGACTAATAAACATTTTTTTACTATGAGTCTGTGACCAAGCAGGATCCAAGCCCAAGAAAAAGGCACCCACCAGGGCAAGCATATCCTAATTGTACCTTGATGATCTGGGCTTCTCCTCTGAATCATGGCACTTCCAGAAACACAACAATAGTATCCTATAGAATTATGCATTTGGCACATCTCCCATTTGCAAGTAAGGCTATGTGTTTTATATATCTATATATATATATATATATATATATATATATATATATATATATATATATATATATATATATATATATATATATATATATATATATATATATATATATATATATATACATATATATATATATATATATATATATATATATATATATATATATAAGCTCCAAAAATCCCAGGAAAATCAATCCTAAAGGAAGGTAGCACACTCAGGGGAGGTTTCACAAAAGATTTAATAAGGAAACCAACAGCAACGACGCGTTTCGCCTTGGGGCTTCGTCAAGTTGTGCAGAGAGCCGAGGCGTGCGCCGGTTTAAAAAGAGGACAGCATGTAAATTCAATGAAATCAAAGTAGGACTGTGTACATAATTACATGGTCGCCATATTGGAACGGTGTTGAATGCAATCTTAATACAGGCAATTGAAACATAACAATTCAAATAAATGCCGGACCGAAAAGTATACGAATCACAGAATATCCAAATTGTGAATATGCGTGCTAGTACAGTCTCAACAATAAATCGTATCACAATGATATGGCCCTGGATGGGCATGCGGTAGCGACTGAATAAATTCCCCTCTCAATGCATAATGCATAAAATCAAGAGGCGAAAACCGAGCAAAAGGACTAAATAGCGCCAAAATTCAAAGCTCAATACAATAATAATGGTGCACATATCATCAAAAGTATATACTAAATTCAGTTAAACCGCACAGCGATTACGCCCTGGATGGGCAATGCATTGAATTCAAACATGCGTCACAAAATTCATTTTAAATATTAAACACATTAAAAGAATATGTCACATGAACATGGTTCATATAGACATAACCTGATCGGTGAAACACAGTCATAGAAAAATGGGGAGAATACATTGTATATAATATCAAGATTAATAGATGCCCAACCAGTTAGCCTAAATGGACTGATAATTCCTCATGCATATTGAGGCCAAGCGGATGCTTACACTGTAAGTCTATTATATATCTCGATTCCAGTCGTCTGAGTCTAAGCAGACGATCACCCCCCCTGATGCTCACAGGTACACTATCTATGCATGTGTAAGCTAACAGATCCCTGTTACTTTTATGCATTTTGGCAAAATGCCTAGCCACTGGGTATGCATCATCCTTTTTAGCAATCGCACGCATGTGCTCTAGTATCCTAAGTTTTACTGCATTGGTGGTGCTCCCGATATAGTTAAAGCCGCACGGGCATGTTAAACAGTAAATGGCGTATGGCGTGGAACATGTTAAAAATTTGTTGATTCTTTTGGGGATGGTGACACCAGGTATCTTGTAAGTAAGCGTCCGCTTACTAAATTTACAAGCCTTGCAGCGGCCACAAGGATAGAAACCATTGAGGGTAGGCAACTTAGGGGTCTTTTCAGGTGCAGAATAGTGACTGGAAACCAAATGATCTTTGAGCGATCTCGCTTTTCTGAATGTAACAAGGGGGTTAGATGGTAAATCTGCTTTAATGGTATTATCTGACAGTAAGATATTCCAATTTTTTCTTAAGATTTTCTTAATTTGGCCTGCATTATGAGAAAAGGTAGTAATGAGCCAAAAGCTGCCATTTTTAGATTTATCTTGGTTTTTGGCTTTCAATAGATCTTTGCGTTTCGTGTTTTTAACTCTCTCATAGGCCTTACTTAATACCATATCTCCATAACCCCTAGTTTTGAACCTTTGCATGCTGGCATGGGCTGCTCTCTCAAAATCACTATCATTCGAGTTGTTTCTGCGTATTCTGAGTAGCTCCCCATACGGTATACTATCCACTAATTGACGGGGATGACTACTAGTAGCAAACAGCGTGGAATTGCCCGCCGTTTCTTTTCTAAACAATTTAGTCTGTATACAAACACAATTGTCTATATATATAGTGAGATCAAGATAATCAACTGAAGTGTGGCTGATTTGTCCGGAAAACCTGAGATTGATGTCATTATCATTGAGGGCATCTACAAAGCCGTTGGCAGTATCAACAGGAGGATTGGTGTCAGTACAACGCGATGTTTTACAACGCGTTCCGTTACAACGCGATTTTTAAATCGCAAATACCATTACAATGCATGCCATTACAACGCATGGCATTACATAGCAGATGGTATTACAACGCATACCATTACATCGTAAGTATTGGTAAGTATATCTTTTTTTTAAAAAATGTAATAAAGTTAATTAAATTAATTTAAAATAATAAAAATAATATAAAATTTTTAAAACAGTAATTCATTTAATTATAGTAATTTAAAATAATATAATTAATGATATATAAAAAATTTATAAATAGAAAATAATATAATGAAATTAATTACAATAAATATAATTATAATTTAATTAAGTTATAAATAATACATAATATAATTATATTTAATAAAATTAAAAGAATTTAATTAATTAAACTTTTTTAAATAATATAATTTAATTGTAATCGTAAATTAATACAATTAAATTAATATTTAATTAATTTAATTTATATAAAGTCGTAATAACCCTGTACCCCAAAACCCAAACCCTGCCCTAAAACCTAAAAACACCCCTGTACCCCAAAACCCAAACCCTGCCCTAAAACCTAAAAACACCCCTGTACCCCAAAACCCAAACCCTGCCCTAAAACCTAAAAACACCCCTGTACCCCAAAACCCAAACCCTGCCCTAAAACCTGAAAACACCCCTGTACCCCAAAACCCAAACCCTACCCTAAAACCTAAAAACACCCCTGTACCCCAAAACCCAAACCCTACCCTAAAACCTAAAAACACCCCTGTACCCCAAAACCCAAACTCTGCCCTAAAACCTAAAAACACCCCTGTTCCCCAAAACCCAAACCCTGCCCTAAAACCTAAAAACACCCCTGTACCCCAAAACCCAAACACTGCCCTAAAACCTAAAAACACCCCTGTACCCCAAAACCCAAACCCTGCCCTAAAACCTAAAAACACCCCTGTACCCCAAAACCCAAACCCTGCCCTAAAACCTAAAAACACCCCTGTACCCCAAAACCCAAACCCTACCCTAAAACCTAAAAACACCCCTGTACCCCAAAACCCAAACCCTACCCTAAAACCTAAAAACACCCCTGTACCCCAAAACCCAAACCCTGCCCTAAAACCTAAAAACACCCCTGTACCCCAAAACCCAAACACTGCCCTAATACCTAAAAATACCCAAACACCCCAAAACATATACATCAGTACCCCAAAACATATACTCCTATACTCATACTTATTTTAAAAAATACTTAAATTAATATATTTAATTTATAATATTTAAAAACGAAATAAATATTTTTTTATAATTAATAATAATTAAATCAATAATAACATATTAAATAAAATTATTAAAAAAAATAAATACTTACCAATACTTACGATGTAATGGTATGCGTTGTAATACCATCTGCTATGTAATGCCATGCGTTGTAATGGCATGCATTGTAATGGTATTTGCGATGTAATAGCTGCGTTGTAACAGCATTACGTTGTAAAAGATGCGTTGTAGCGGTAACACACCCAACAGGACATTCTAGTATGATGAAAAGATCGTCTATATAACGATACCACCTTATTATTCGACTGTCCCACTCAGGATGTTTCTCGCTCCAGGATGCCTGCTCCTCCCACCACCCCACGAAAAGATTCGCGAAGCTGGGGGCGGAGCAGGCTCCCATCGCGACACCGGACAGTTGTTTGAACAATTGCTTGCCAAATAAAAATACGTTATTATTAAGGCTAAACATCATGAACTCCATCAGCATCTTGTTGTGCTCATAAAATCTTATGGGCCGTTTATCCAAGAAGCTGGCCATAGCTTTGAGCCCATCACCATGTGCAATACATGTGTATAGACTGGTGATGTCAAGCACCAACATACAATATGTTTCTTTCCAGACAATTTCTTCAATACAGTTTAGTAAATGTTTAGTGTCTCTTAGATAGGATTTGAGGGACATTACCAATGGAGATAAAAATGAGTCTACATAAATAGAAAGGTTCTCAGTCAAACTGCCATTGGAAGCAACAATGGGCCTGCCAGGAGGATTTAACAAATCTTTATGAACCTTAGGTAGGTAATAAAAAGTGGGGATCACAGGACTCAGACACCCTAAAAACAAATATTCATCCGTGTTTAGCATGTTCACGTTGTGCCATTTGGAAATCATTTCCAAATGGCAGACTGCGCATCACCAGTAAACTTGTACCTAAAAAAGATAATTTTACGAAAACTCAACAGCTTTCTCTTACTACTCTTTGTGAAGACTCGGGATTGGTTATTAAGCCTTCTGATAAAAGGGGGGAACATTGTTCTACTCACGGCTACCCAATATGAAACAGAGGCTTGTCGCCTCTTGGGAGACACCAACACCTATGCCACTGTGAATGAAAGAACATATAATCTAAGTGTGGCTGATTATCATGAAATGATTTCCAAATGGCACAACGTGAACATGCTAAACACGGATGAATATTTGTTTTTAAGGTGTCTGAGTCCTGTGATCCCCACTTTTTATTACCTACCTAAGGTTCATAAAGATTTGTTAAATCCTCCTGGCAGGCCCATTGTTGCTTCCAATGGCAGTTTGACTGAGAACCTTTCTATTTATGTAGACTCATTTTTATCTCCATTGGTAATGTCCCTCAAATCCTATCTAAGAGACACTAAACATTTACTAAACTGTATTGAAGAAATTGTCTGGAAAGAAACATATTGTATGTTGGTGCTTGACATCACCAGTCTATACACATGTATTGCACATGGTGATGGGCTCAAAGCTATGGCCAGCTTCTTGGATAAACGGCCCATAAGATTTTATGAGCACAACAAGATGCTGATGGAGTTCATGATGTTTAGCCTTAATAATAACATATTTTTATTTGGCAAGCAATTGTTCAAACAACTGTCCGGCGTCGCGATGGGAGCCTGCTCCGCCCCCAGCTTCGCGAATCTTTTCGTGGGGTGGTGGGAGGAGCAGGCATCCTGGAGCGAGAAACATCCTGAGTGGGACAGTCGAATAATAAGGTGGTATCGTTATATAGACGATCTTTTCATCATACTAGAATGTCCTGTTGATACTGCCAGCGGCTTTGTAGATGCCCTCAATGATAATGACATCAATCTCAGGTTTTCCGGACAAATCAGCCACACTTCAGTTGATTATCTTGATCTCACTATATATATAGACAATTGTGGTTGTATACAGACTAAATTGTTTAGAAAAGAAACGGCGGGCAATTCCACGCTGTTTGCTACTAGTAGTCATCCCAGTCAATTAGTGGATAGTATACCGTATGGGGAGCTACTCAGAATACGCAGAAACAACTCGAATGATAGTGATTTTGAGAGAGCAGCCCATGCCAGCATGCAAAGGTTCAAAACTAGGGGTTATGGAGATATGGTATTAAGTAAGGCCTATGAGAGAGTTAAAAACACAAAACGCAAAGATCTATTGAAAGCCAAAAACCAAGATAAATCTAAAAATGGCAGCTTTCGGCTCATTACTACCTTTTCTCATAATGCAGGCCAAATTAAGAAAATCTTAAGAAAAAATTGGAATATCTTACTGTCAGATAATACCATTAAAGCAAATTTACCATCTAACCCCCTTGTTACATTCAGAAAAGCGAGATCGCTCAAAGATCATTTAGTTTCCAGTCACTATTCTGCACCTGAAAAGACCCCTAAGTTGCCTACCCTCAATGGTTTCTATCCTTGTGGCCGCTGCAAGGCTTGTAAATTTAGTAAGCGGACGCTTACTTACAAGATACCTGGTGTCACCATCCCCAAAAGAATCAACAAATTTTTAACATGTTCCACGCCATACGCCATTTACTGTTTAACATGCCCGTGCGGCCTTAACTATATCGGGAGCACCACCAATGCAGTAAAACTTAGGATACTAGAGCACATGCGTGCGATTGCTAAAAAGGATGATGCATACCCAGTGGCTAGGCATTTTGCCAAAATGCATAAAAGTAACAGGGATCTGTTAGCTTACACATGCATAGATAGTGTACCTGTGAGCATCAGGGGGGGTGATCGTCTGCTTAGACTCAGACGACTGGAATCGAGATATATAATAGACTTACAGTGTAAGCATCCGCTTGGCCTCAATATGCATGAGGAATTATCAGTCCATTTAGGCTAACTGGTTGGGCATCTATTAATCTTGATATTATATACAATGTATTCTCCCCATTTTTCTATGACTGTGTTTCACCGATCAGGTTATGTCTATATGAACCATGTTCATGTGACATATTCTTTTAATGTGTTTAATATTTAAAATGAATTTTGTGACGCATGTTTGAATTCAATGCATTGCCCATCCAGGGCGTAATCGCTGTGCGGTTTAACTGAATTTAGTATATACTTTTGATGATATGTGCACCATTATTATTGTATTGAGCTTTGAATTTTGGCGCTATTTAGTCCTTTTGCTCGGTTTTCGCCTCTTGATTTTATGCATTATGCATTGAGAGGGGAATTTATTCAGTCGCTACCGCATGCCCATCCAGGGCCATATCATTGTGATACGATTTATTGTTGAGACTGTACTAGCACGCATATTCACAATTTGGATATTCTGTGATTCGTATACTTTTCGGTCCGGCATTTATTTGAATTGTTATGTTTCAATTGCCTGTATTAAGATTGCATTCAACACCGTTCCAATATGGCGACCATGTAATTATTTCACAGTCCTACTTTGATTTCATTGAATTTACATGCTGTCCTCTTTTTAAACCGGCGCACGCCTCGGCTCTCTGCACAACTTGACGAAGCCCCAAGGCGAAACGCGTCGTTGCTGTTGGTTTCCTTATTAAATCTTTTGTGAAACCTCCCCTGAGTGTGCTACCTTCCTTTAGGATTGATTTTCCTGGGATTTTTGGAGCTTATTTGTTACTCGGGCACACCCCCGATTCGGCGTGCACCCACTCGCGTGTGCAACTGGTTGGTGTTTTGGAGCCTTATATATATATATATATATATATATATATATATATATATATATATATATATATATATATCAATGAAAAAACCATAGGTTTTAGCCCATATATAGTTAGGGATTAGCATTTTCAAAACCTTATTTTACTCGCATAAAACCATTGAAATTCGCATATATAGTTAGATGCGCTAACTATATATCGCGCACCCGCAATCCACTGCTGATGATGTCACATATTACATCATTCATGACATGCTCAGTGACATCACTGATGACATCACTGATGACATCTCAAATGACATCACTGATGACATCACTGATGACATCTCAAATGACATCACTGATGACAACACTGATGACAACATCCAGTGACTGTATGTTTCTGTAAAGTTAAAATATGTCTTACATATTGAAGAATGAGTGGATGTATAAGTGTCTGGATGAAGGATTTAGTAGGTGCATGACTGACTGTATGAGAGAGTGATTAAATGTGTCTCACTGAGTGCATGGGTTAGTGACTAAACTGTCTTAATTTGTGCATCATTATATCTGTTGTTCTATGAACTGCTGCATGTGTTGATCAGTAGCTAAATGAGTAACTATATGGGTTATTGATTGGTTGCCGAAGTATTTGTATGGGAGACTGAGTGTGTGTGTGGGTGGCTGGAAGGTGTATGACTCTGTGTATAGATGTGTGAGCAGTTGATTCACTAGATGTATGGGTTCAAAAGTGCATGTGGAAATAGCTGTATGGGCGGTTGACTGTGTGCATGAGTGTATTGGTGAGTGAATGGATATCTTAGTGCTACATGTCAAAGTAAGTACATATGTAAAACACAGTACATGTGAGAGTTGACATATATAAATAACTGTGCATAAGAGCCAGTGAATGTGTGAGTGGCTGTATGGATCATTGTGAACTTGTATCAGGGATTGTATAAGAGAGTAAATATGTGTTAGTATATGTTTGAATAAGTAAGGTGTGTATAACTGTATAGTATAGGAAATGGAGGTGTGATTGATTCTTTGCATGACTGACTAGGTGTGTGAGTAACTCCATGGATGAGTGACAGTCTGTGAGTTTTTGTTTACACTGAGTGTATCTAAGGTTATATTAGAGTCTGAAGAGGTTCATCGTATTATCACATGAATGATGTCATTAGTGATGTGCTCAGTAATGTCAAATGAGATGTCAAATGAGATGTCATCAGTGATGTCATTTGAGATGTCTTCAGTGATGTCATCAGTGATGTCATCAGTGATGTCATTTGAGATGTCATCAGTGATGTCATCAGTGATGTCATTTGAGATGTCATCAGTGATGTCATCAGTGATGTCACTGAGCATGTCATGAATGATGTAATATGTGACATCATCAGCAGTGGATTGCGGGTGCGCGATATATAGTTAGCGCATCTAACTATATATGCAAATTTAAATGGTTTTATGCAAGTAAAATAAGGTTTTGAAAATGCTAATCCCTAACTATATATGGGCTAAAACCTATGGTTTTTTCATTGAATTTCAATGGTTTTTTAATAACAAATATCAAAAGCTGTCAAATGTCAAGTACGTGATAGGTAAAAACATTTTCGTGTTTATGCACGCTGATGTGCTTTAAACGCTGCCCCCCCCCTCTTTTCTCTTAGAAGTACTCTCTCTTTGCAGATAGTGAAGGGTAGTTAACGCAGGCCTTTGCCCCCATTGTAATCCGTCGTGCCTGCTTGTCTCTCCATTTGATTGATTGTTATCCAAGCATTTACTATTTTAGAATTTATTCTCTTTGGTTCATTCTCTATTTACTAACAAGCACAAAGCCGCAATACTCTGTTTAGTCTTTGCAGATAGTGAAAAATCGTGTTAAAAAAAAAAATAATCGAGCAAAATCAGTAGGCCACTAATGGGATCTCTTTTTGACCTCGCTAAAATAGAAACATTAGGAACAACCCTTCATGAGAAATACGAAACTAGTGAGATGAACTGAGCTCCACACCATGATGGCTGCAAGACAGCTCGGCTCCGCCACCCACCCCGCCCAAAATAACGATAAACTCTATGCAAATATTATAAATATATACAACACACCAGCAAAGTAACAGGGTAAAACATTTTATTAAATAACTATTTACATAACTATTTTATACTTTTTGTTGCCTGATCCGGCTAGCTCAATCGATCGAGCATGAAACTCATGCATTCTGATAGCAAGCGTTGCTGCTGATGCTATGCAAACAAAAACTGGTTTTCAGTTTGGACATTCTTCAAGATTTTTCATCCAAGGCTGGTTGAGAGTTTGTAGAACGATGGCTTCAGATTTTCAACATACGGTGTGGTGGCGCGGACTGGGAGGGTGCGCTTGACTTCTGCCCCCTCCCCAAGTCGTGTTGCCCTGGCGTGGCCTAAGATCGCCCCCGACATAGGCGGCCGGCTCCCGGGGTCCGGCGGAACTTTTTGCCTTTTGATGACTCTTCCATTCTGGACCTTATCCCACAATCCGTTTGACCTGAAGACACGCTGTAGTGGGGCGCCCCTTTACCGTTTCAGTTGCCATTCCGCCCGCTTTTGCTACACTGTGCCTCTTCCGCCATTCAGCTGTTTACTGCCCGCTCTTGCGACTACAGCGTCTCGCTCACCATGTAGTTGAGTTGCTCCCGCTCTTGCGATGCAACTATAGGCGGCTGCCACAGGACTCTCAAAATGGCGGCCGCCTCTTCAGATTTGGGCGTGGTCCACTAAAATGGCCATGGGACACCTTGGAACTCGGACTCTTGTCTGCTAGGGCTTGGGCCCCATTCTCGAAAGCGTCCACTGAGCCTTGAAGATTCTACAAAAGTCTTGGGGGCCCCTGACTCCCGCAGGCTTCTGGTGGGGAGCGGCTGCCATGATTGCTCGTGGAATGGCCACGACTGAGATACGAGATGGTGGTGCTCTCATGCTAACGCCAGCTTCAGTCTGAAACATCCAGAAACACTGAAGACTACCAATTCGATCAGTTCCGGTAGCTCCCCAACGTGACCCGGTAGGGAAGAACTTGCCCTCCCCTCTTTGACTGATGGTTCTTGTTGCCTGTCCCTTCTGTTGTCATTTAACAGAACTTTTTAGACTGCTGAAAGGGGTTGTGTTCCGACCGCTGGTTGGTGGAGACATTTTGACTATATTCTGGACCTACGTTGTCGCGTAATGCGTTATATGACACGCCGCGTTAGCGCACCCGGAAGTACTCCAGTGCGCGAAGCGCAGCTTCCCGGAAGGGATCCGGGGCGCGGCGCGCAGCGCGTAACGTAAGCATAACAGGTCATGTGACTTGTTAATAAAACTTTTCATTGGTTCATTTTACTTTTGTTATACTAATGATGAAAGGCTTGGTCATATGACCTAAAAATTACGCTTTTTATTGCTTTCGAACATTATTTTTTCTTAAACATATATGTTATAATGTTCCAGGCTAATGTATTTTCCCGGAAAATTTACAACTGTCATGCAAGTAAAATATATTCCTTTTTCTAGCAAAAGGGCGTTTCTTCGTCCCATGACGGAGCCGTTGAGCAAAAGATGCTCGGCCTGCTGTCTTAGTCGCCGATACGCCCGAATATCAGATTCATATTGATCACTTTATGTTGCAGGAGTAAAAAACACAACAGCCCTTGACCATTTATCTTTACTGCGTTCCTGCGTATTATACCTTTTATCCGTCATGTAATTGGACTGCTTTATTTCACTTGCCTTTTACTGATTCGAAAACAGTGACTAAAATAAAAAACTTTACCAATGTAAATACTACTACCATGTTTTGTTTTAAAAACCTTTATTGTGAAAATGTCAGTATACAAATACGGGCCTATAACCACGTGGGCCGGCCACGGAGCAAACTGGAATCGTATATGATGAGGAGACATTTACACTGTAGAGGAACGCAACGAGCGGGCCATTAGGTTGCAAGAACTAAGGTGTCTAACAGTTGCGGAATCGGTGGACGTACATTTTGTAATTAAAATACGACAGGGCCACTTACAATAAAATTATCTACATATACATTTGCGGGCAAGTACCATGGGTGACGTTAATTCGAACTTTCAAAAGTACAGTAATCAATAACACATCAGAACTTAATATCAATAGGGATGTCGAAATATTCAATCAATTCTCATTCCCGCCCGCCATGTGCTTCAAAACTGCATACGTATCTCGTGATATCAAGGTTGTGCAACCAGTACACAACAAGGAGGTACGAGTCCCATTTATACCGGCGCCATTTTGGGCGAGGCCGGGCAGGTCCAGGATATAGTCAAAATATCTCCACCAACCAGCGGTCAGACCAGAACCCCTTTCGGCAGTCAAAAAAGGTTCAGTTAAATGACAACAGAAGACATAGGCAACAAGACCAACAGTCAAAAGAGGGGAGGGCAAGATCTAAAGCCATTGTTCTACAAACTCTCAAGCAGACTTGGATGGAAAAATCCTGAAGAATGTACAAACTGAAAACCATTTTTTGTCTGTATAGCATCACCAGCAACGCTTGAGTCAGCTTTGTGTGAAGCCGCCATTTTGATTCAATCAATAGCGTCCCCCTGCACACATTCAGGGACCTGGTCGTGTCTAAAGGTTAAACGGATTGTGGGACAAGATGCAGAAAGGAAAAGGAAAAAAGTTCCGCCGGACCATGGAACTTTCGGCGCAGCATTGTAGGATGGCCACACCAGTGCGCCAACTTGCTAGACACCACCTCGGTGCCATCCAGATCTCGGCGCGCTGTGCTTCCTTCGGCCTACTGTAGCCGCAAGTGCGGACGCAACTCAGCTGGATAGCGAGTGAAACACCAAGGGGCGCCCCACTGCAGCCGAGGAGCCTCCATCTTGGGGGCGACGCACAGCATCACATTGCTTTCTCAAACAGCCCCCACTGACTGACGCGACCTCACAGGCCAACGGGGCGCCCCACGCCGAATTTCGGCGCAGCATTGTAGGATGGCCACACCAGTGCGGCAATTTGCTGGTCACCACCTCGGTGCCATCCGGATCTTGGCGCGTTGTGCTGCCTTCGGCCTACTGTAGCAGCAAGTGCGGGCGCAACTCTGCTGGACGGCGAGTGAAAAGATAAGGGGCGCCGCACTGCACATCAGGTGCCTCCACCTGAGGAGGCGAGAGAGGCCAGTTTGCGCCACCTCCCCCCCCCCCCCCCCCTCCCAGGCACCCCACGCCGACTTTCGGCGCAGCATTGTAGGATGGCCACACCAGTGCAACTTGCTGGACACCACCTCGGTGCCATCCGGATCTCGGCGCGTTGTGCTGCCTTCGGCCTATTCGCACATCGGTCCGCTACTGACGCCGCCTCACGTGCCAACGGATTTTCTACGCTTTTTATAGCAGCGCGTAACGTAAGCATAACAGGTCATGTGACTTCTTTATAAAACTTTTCATTGGTTCATTTTACTTTTGGTTTCCTAATGATGGAAGGCTTGATCATATGACCTAAAAATATCACTTTTCATTGGATTAAAACATTTTTTTTTCCCAAACGATGAAAGCCCCACCTTGTTTCTAGATGTTTCAGACTAAAGCTGGCGTCAGCCTGAGAGCACCACCATCTTGTGGCTCCGTCGTGGTCATTCCGCGAGCAATCATGGCCGCCGCTCCCCACCGGAAGCCTGCAGGAGTCGGGAGCCCCCAAGACTTTTGTAAAATCTTCAAGGCTCAGGGGACGTCCGAGTTCCAAGGTGTCCCAGGGCCATGTTAGTGGACCAGGCCCAAATCCGAAGAGCCGTCCGCCATTTTAAGAGTCCTGTGGCAGCCGCCTATCGCTGCACCGCAAGAGTGGGCGCAACTCAACTACATGGTGAGCGAGACGCTGTAGCCGCAAGAGCGGGCGATAAACAGCTGAATGGCGGATGAGGCACAGTGTAGCAAAAGCGGGCGGAATGGCAACTGAAACGGTAAATGGGCGCCCCAGTACAGCCGACGAGCCTCCACCTGGGGAGACCCGTTCACGCCGCCTCCATCCCCCCCCCTCCCCGGGGCGCCCCACGCCGTTTTTCGGAGCAGCATTGTAGGATGCCAAAACCAGTGCGACAACTTACTGGACATCACCTGGGTGCCATCCACATCTCGGCGCGTTCTGCTGCCTTGGGACTATTCGCACAACAGACCGCTACTGACGAGGCCTCCCCGCGCACCTCCCGGGACGCCCCACACCGTTTTTCGGAGCTGCATTGTAGGATACCAAAAACCAGTGCGGCACCCAGGTAACATCACCTGGGTGCCCTCCAGAACTCAGCACGTTGTGCTGCCTTGGGACTATTCGCACAAAACACAGCTACTGACCATTGTTGCTTCTTTTTTTTAAAAAATGTTTAAATGTATTTACTGTTTTTGTTGCGTTCTATATATTTAAAAGTTATTAAAGTGTTATAATCCTACTTTGTTGGAGTACTATATATTTATAATGTGACACATAATTGTAAAAACTTTGATGTACAAAGAGGCATCCCTGGAATCTTCCGCTTCAGGCTCGGTCCCACACACCCTCACAGTGAGAATCCCCTCCCCAAGCACAATACAGGATGGTTATCAGATAGTAGGAACGCGTGTGGTGTGACAGATCTACTGTAACTCCTTTGAAGAGGGGTGATTCTCTACAGCTGGGGCCATAAACTACATCTGCAGGGCTAGGTGATAGCCTGGGATCGGCCTGAACAATCGGACACAGAGGAAGAAGAGTGTCAGAGGGTGCGGTAGTGAATAGGGTGAAAGGGTGGTGTCGGGCGGGCACAGGGTGTGATTCTCAGGGAAGAGCAGCGCACATGGGAGGAGGTTTCTGGCCCATGCATGAGAGAGAGAGCGGGGGTGACCAGTGCGTGGAGGAGATGCTTGCGAGGGTGAGGAGCCATGCTGAGGATCGGCGGCGTGCAGAGAGTGGGTCTTGTCAAGGCATCTAAAATGGCTGCCGTGCTCAACAAAAGTGTGGCATTGCAAAAAAGACAAGATGGCGCAGACAATGTTTATCAATAAGGATTAATTTATAACAATTATTTAAAACAAAATATTTACTCGCAGTGACAACATGGCGGTCAACACTTCCTGATTTCCATCGAATCGAACGTTAACAGACGTCACGCAACAAAAAAAAAAAATGCTCACGCACAGCCGCTGGAAGACATGTATCAACATATATGAGCCTCCTCAGCCACCCTCAGAAAACAAAAGGGGTCAGGATACGTCTCCCGTACCCCCTTATACCTAGTAATTTAATGAAATCGAAACACAAAATGGCGAATTCACGTTTCGCTACCAGTTTGCGAACCGAGAAGCGCTTCTACCTTGAAAAATCAAATTTTTATTATTTGCCCCACGGGACCCTTTAATAACCCCAACATCATTCCTAGGGGGTCAAGAGAGGTCTACCTAGCCCCCTTTCATTAAATTCCCCCTTCGTTTTTCTCCTCCTCTTGTCTCTCGATCCTACCGACAGACAAGATGGCGGCCGCACCAGCCTTTTTAGAATGTTGACAGACACCGGTGAGCCAATCAGCTTCGCTACGCAAAGCTCCGTTACGCGAAAAGTACGCGATCTGGAGCGCTATCTGGGACGCTGTCACAGATATACCTGTTTTTTAAACGTTAATTTCTCAAAATCCGCTGGAGCACATATATTGAGACCCAGCAAAGGCACATCAGACTAACAGTCCCTATAATTTTGCCAAATTTCGTGCAAATCCATTCAGCCGTTAATTTGCGAACCGAGAAGCGCTTCTACCGGAAAAATCAAATTTTTTTAATTTTCCCCACGGGACCCTTTAATAACCCCAACATCATTCCTAGGGGGTCAAGAGGGGTCTACCTTGCCCCCTTTCATTAAATTCCCCCTTCGTTTTTCACCTCTTCTTGTCTCTCGATCCTACCGAGAGACAAGATGGCGGCCGCTCCGGACTGTTTAGAATGTTGACAGACACCGGAGAGCCAATCAGCATCGATTCGCAAAGCTCCGTGACGCGAAAAGTACGCGATCTGGAGCGCTATCCGGGACGCTGTCACAGATATATAAATTTTTTAAAACGTTAATTTCTCAAAATCCACTGGAGCATATATATTGAGACCCAGCCAAGGCACATCGAGCTAACAGTCCCTACAATTTTGCCAAGTTTCGTGCAAATCCATTCAGCCGTTCGAGCTAAAAGTGAGGCCAAACGCCCTATGGAAATTAACATGGGAAAAATGCGTTTTGGGACCCCCCTTTTTTCTCGGCCCCCCCTTGACGAACCCCCCCCCCAAATTTTCAGGGGCTGCTCAGAAACAAAATGTGCCATTTTCCTGAAAATTTCAGCCGATTCCGTCCACAAACGCCAAAGTTATTAGACATAGAATTTTCAAAAGTCCCATAGAGAAAAAATCCTAACTATATATACCTACTGGCGATAGCCAGTAGGTAGTATATATATATATATATATATATATATATATATATATATATATATATATATATATATATATATATATGTATATACATATTACCTACTTATTGGCGATCGCCAGTAGGTAGATATAGTTAGGACCCAGTTTCCACAGGAAAAACATTTTTTGACTTGCCTGTAACTTCGGCGCTGCTTGATGCATCTACACGCAATTTTCCAAAAAACGTGTCCTCCTGATTCTAGTTAGTTTTAATGAAGATTGTTAAATGCAGGCTGTGTAACTACTGAGTGGAGTCCTTGGTACGTCTGGTATGCTGCTCCCCCGCCCTGCTCCAACATCCCTGTATGCTGTTAAACCCAATGTTCTTAAGGTATGGGGTCAGGAAATGTGAAGAGGCAGTCGTATGGCTCTTGACCTGCACAGTGCGCTCGGAGCTGGCCGGATTCGGAAAATACATGCCGGCAGTATACGTCAAAAAAGTGAAACTGGATTAAGTTACCTGGTAGAGACAGATGTAAATAGCCATGACCTAGCAGGGTAGTTTTACCCCAGATTAGTGGAATGAAAGATAGAACATTAGAATGAAGCTGGGAAACCTATGAGAGTGGTCTGTATTGAGTGGTTCAATGTCACATGGCACATTTGGCAACAGAAAATCCTAAGTAACTAATGCCAGTGACATGTCCGCCCCAGAACAAATTATGGGCCGATTTCACACAGTGTTCTTCCTATTTTATCATGGTGGGATGTGGTGAGCACAGCTAAGCGGACATATTGAGCAGGTGTAAAGCTCGTTGGTATATTTTGCACAGAGACGTTGTTCATAAAGGCGGGGATAGAGTGTTTACAGTCTAGTTGAATTATGTAGCACTTCCATTTTTTACGCTAGGTCCATCCGTAAGGGGAAATTCACGGGTTGGATTTAAACACTATGATTTCATTTAAAGGCACTGGGATCGATCTCTCACACTTAAGCTAAAATATAAAGAACACACATTTTACATGTTAGGATCAATTGTATGTATGGGGGGGATCTCCTAGCCAAGTATTTAGTTCTATTCATAGTGATGGGAAGTAGCCGCAAGTCAGATGATAAAGACGTTTTATTTTTTATTTTATTTTATATGCTTGTAAAGCGCCAGACTAGACCCCCGAAGGGGTATCTCCGCGCTATAACTGCAGATGGAAGTGAGAATAAAAAGTGTGTCCGGAAGTAAAATGACGATTAATAGCTGGGAAACAGGTAGGTTTTTAGATTTTTTCTAAACATCATATGGTTAGTGGTGGACCTCAGTTCAAACGGCAGTGAGTTCCATAGTGCGGGTCCAGTGTGAGCCAGTGCACGGCCACCTTGCCTGGTTTTCTTAATTCTGGGTATTTTAAGTAGTTGCTGATTACTGGAACGCAAAGAGCGTCCTGGGATGTAGGGCTGAAAGATGTCAATGAAATACTTAGGGCCCATCCCTGTTAGGCTCTTGTGTATGGTACACAGGGTCTTGAACTGAACTCGCTTCTTCACAGGAAGCCAGTGAAGTTGAGTCAGTAGGGGGCAGGATGGTGTCCTAGGTGGTACATTCATGACAATCCTTGCTGCAGTGTTTTGAATAACCTGCAATTTCTTGAGTTGCTCCTCGTTGGCTCCATGGAGCAATCCATTGCAGTAGTCAACCCTACTGATAACAAGAGCCTGCACCAGAGTTTTTCTGTGGTGGTCCGGAAGATAGGGGAAGACACGTCTTAGCATCCCTATAGCCCGGAAACAGGTGCCGGCTACTTGATTGACGTGATCCTTGAAAGTGAGTTGTTGGTCAAATAATACTCCCAGGTTTCTGACCTTGCTTTTGGGGGTGGGGACAGGACCCAGTTCTTGGGGCCACCAGTCCGATGACCAATGTGCCATCGCTTGACCGAACAACATAACTTCGGTTTTCCCGACATTACACTGCAGACAGTTTGATGACATCCAGTCTGCAATTACTCTCATGCCATCTGCAAAAGATCTTTTTATTGCAGGTGTGAGATTTTTAAAGGGAAAGAGGAGTTGAGTGTCGTCAGCGTACGACACGGGGGTGAACCCGAAAGATCTTGCTAGGTTGGCAAGGGGGGCCACATATATGTTGAAGAGTGTGGGGCTCAAACAGGAGCCCTGTGGCACTCCCTTATTGAGCTCCCTGTGGGTGGATTTATGGGAGCCCAGCCTAACCTCTTGGGAACGCCCAGACAGGAAACTCGCCAACCACGCCAAAGCCTCTCCCTCTATTCCCACCTCCTTTAGGCGATGGAGAAGCACCTTGTGAGACACCGTATCAAAATCACGTTCTGGTTGGTTCCCTCTCTTCTGCTTTGAATTTTCTTAATAGTAGAATTTTAAGGATAAACAATGTCATACGTGTGAATTTGCAGTGATTTTTTTGTTTGTTTATTTACACATTTTCAAATACAGTGGAACATTACCCATTGCTATGCACATTATTATCAATATCTCATCACAATAAATGAATCCGTCACAATTCACAGGAATACCTTACAAATAGTATCTGACACATATTTGATGGAGGGGCAGTCCATCTCCTATTCATGAGTCTTGCTGTTGGTTTCAAAGATATGTAGAGAGAGGCCCCCAGATATCTCTCGGCTTCGAGGCTGGGGGTAGCTCCGCATTATATTTTAGTTGATCTCGACAGTACACCAGGTCAAGAAGCCAGCGTTCATGTTTGGGGATATCTTTCCCCACCCTAAGGATCAATACCCTCTTTTTGGTAATAGCAGGGTGATCGCCGTAAGCTTGCGATTAATAGGTCTACTTTTGGGTAGACCAAGTAGGCATACCACCGGAGTGCACTCCACTCTCTCACCAACTATTTCTGGCAGTGTGTGTAACCTGTCTTCAGTATTGATGAACCCTCAAGAAATTCCATGCTAGATGCATAAAGTCGTCCTCTAGTGTGTTACATCGTACAGTTTGCATTCTCTCTTAGGCCGTAGTTGTGTAGTCGAAGTGGGGTGTAATATATCTGGTGCAGGAATTTAAAATGTATGACCCTCAAATTGCTATTTGATGTAGTTGGCCAGTGAGCGCACTGCACGCATGCCATTCTTCAGTTGTAAGCGGCAGGAGAGCATTGCAATCCATTTAGCATAGAAAGCATCCTGCGCGGTCAAGACATCTTTCTGAGATGCATTCCATAATTTCGTGACTAGGGGCCATAGAAGCCCAGTTTCTGGTGTGAACCTGGGCGTCTATGAGAATTCACAAGGGCATATTATCAAGCCCCTTATCGCAGCTTTAGCTGCAGTTTCCTGCCACTAAAGCGGCGTTAATGTTATTGCCGTTCCTTGATATTATGGCCCTGAGTTTTTCCGGGTATTAGACGTTAGGAGCAGCTGTAGCGCATACAGCATTGATGGTTCCTCTGGGAATTGCGCATGCAGTTGAAAAAATAATGTGAGGAGGGTCAGAAGGGCATATTTAATGACCAGGGCAACTCAGGCCCCTATTCCAACTAGCAAAACAGAAAGGAGTAGCCTGGTCCACAAGACTGTTTGTGTGCCGTATCGAATCCGGAACCATGAGTCCATCAATAACACAGATGTGATAGCACTGGGCTAGAAAAAATTCCCATCAGCCCACCCATCTGGTGGAGTATCGTCACGTGGGAGATGTATCATAAATGCCACTATATAGTTATTATTTAAAACTATCTGGCGTTGTTTTTAGGCTTGACCCTAGGACCATATCTATTAAACTCATTTTTGGTCCTATGAGTCAATTTTACCTTCACTTTTCTTTCACACATTTTTTCACCAGCACTGCACTTCATTAGCACTACCTGTGAAGCACTGTGGTCTAAGAATATATCTTCAAAATCCATCTCCGCATCATTATTAGGTGTATTGATTGAGATCTGGATTTATGATACATCTCCCACGTGACGATACTCCACCAGATGGTTGGGCTGATGGTAATTTTTTCTAGCCCAGTGCTATCACATCTGTGTTATTGATGGACTCATGGTTCCGGATTCCATACGGCACACAAACAGTCTTGTGGACCAGGCTACTCCTTTCTGTTTTGCTAATTGCGCATGCAGACCACGGATTGCAGCTCTAAGCCTGCAGTATTGGAAAGTGAGCATGGGGGGACATTACCTTCTCCATGTAGGTCAGTCAGTTGAGTACATTTTCCACCCCTGAATGTATCCCCCAGTGTGCGTATCCCTGCTGTATTTAATGTAGTCAGTGAGTTTACTTCAAACGCCACCGATATCTTCAGAAGATGGGCAAATGGTAGAGCTGGTGCGTAGAGCGGGACTATCTGCTCTCTCTGTACTAGGGTTTTCCAGGCTTGCTTGGTGCAGTGTGTAGTGTTTATTTCCCCTGTGTGTCCCCCTTGCATTCACATGTGATCATCGCCCCCATTGGTGTAGGGTGAACGGCATTTGCTTCGACTGCTATGTGTGGCATATATTTTGGGGCATGCACCTAGTAGTGCTCAAAATGCGCATGTGCGCATAGGTAATAGAGTTTTAGATCCGGCACTGTGAACCCTCCCTGCACATGTGGCAATGCTAAGGTTTCTCATTTTTACTCTGGGTTGTTTCCCAGCCCATGCCCGCTTGACCAAGTATGATCGTAGCCTTACAAAGAATGACTGGGGTAGGCTAATCAGGATATTTGTGAACAAATATAGAAACTTTGGGAGTATTATAATTTTCATTAACGCTATTCTGTCTGCCATCAACAAAGGAAGACGTATCCATCTTGAGACCTGATCTTCCAGCCGGTATATCACTTTCCCACAGTTATACTGTATTACTATGCTCAGGTCACTGTGAGCACAAATAGCCAAATACTTAACCTGTTCATCACTCCATTCCAGTATGATCTCCAGGGGTGACGGTCTCTTGCAGCTAGTTAGGGGGAGTATAATTGATTTTGACCAATTTATTCCCGAGCCTGAGTGTCTCTCATAGCATATAGATTCCCTAATTAACTGTTCCAAGTTCGTCCCAGGGTCCCTCCCTACTTATAGCACCATGTTGTCTGCATACATCAATATCACCAAGGGACGCTGCTGAAAGCGCAAGGCAGTTTCAACTTGTCGCTGTCTCAGAATACATGCCAGAGGCTCCAATGCAATAGTGAATAATGTTGGCGATAGCGGGCAGCCATGCCTAGTTCTCCCACATATCCCAAGAGCTACGGATGTATGCCCATTCATGTGCACTCGGGCAGCCGGTGCTGAATATATACATTTTATCCAGTGCGTGAATGCTGTAGGAACCCTCATAGGGTGGATTATTGTAAAGAGAAAGCACCACTGGATGGAGTCAAATGCCTCAGCAGCATCCAACAGGTTTAAAACTGCAAAAAGGGTTTGCAAGTTTTGTGGGTGGAGCGCTCAGTGATAAAGCCAGTTTGGTCTGGAAGAACCATAACCCGTAGTAGGAGTTTGAGTTGGGCTGCTAAGGCCTGCTTTTATCTGGTTTCAGCAACTCGACTATTAGGGCTTTACAGAGTGAAGTCAGTTAAAGTTCGTTTTTGGTAGGCTTCTTTATACATTGCATGAAGATGCGGAGCTAGCAGCTGTAAGGTAAGTATATTATTTTATTTAACCTCTTTTTTAATTACAAAAATACTAAAAATAAATAAAATAAATGAATTAAAGTAATTTTATATATATAGTTTGGGTTATGGGGTACAGGGGTATTTTTAGGGTTCAGGGTTGGGTTTGGATTTTGGGGTACAGGGGTATTTTTAGGGTTCAGGGTTGGGTTTGGATTTTGGGGTACAGGGGTATTTTTAGGGTTCAGGGTTGGGTTTGGATTTTGGGGTACAGGGGTATTTTTATGGTTCAGGGCTGGGTTTGGATTTTGGGGTACAGGGGTATTTTTAGGGTTCAGGGTTGGGTTTGGATTTTGGGGTACAGGGGTATTTTTAGGGTTTAGGGCTGGGTTTGGGTTTTGGGGTACAGGGGTATTTTTAGGGTTCAGGGCTGGGTTTGGGTTTTGGGGTACAGGGGTATTTTTAGGGTTCAGGGTTGGGTTTGGGTTTTGGGGTGCAGGGGTATTTTTAGGGTTCAGGGTTGGGTTTGGGTTTTGGGGTACAGGGGTATTTTTAGGGTTCAGGGCTGTGTTTGGGTTTTGGGGTACAGGGGTATTTTTAGGGTTCAGGGTTGGGTTTGGATTTTGGGGTACAGGGGTATTTTTAGGGTTCAGGGCTGGGTTTGGGTTTTGGGGTACGGGGGTATTTTTAGGGTTCAGGGTTGGGTTTGGGTTTTGGGGTACAGGGGTATTTTTAGGGTTCAGGCCTGGGTTTGGGTTTTGGGGTACAGGGGTATTTTTAGGGTTCAGGGCTGGGTTTGGGTTTTGGGGTACAGGGGTATTTTTTGGGTTCAGGGCTGGGTTTGGGTTTTGGGGTACAGGGGTATTTTTAGGGTTCAGGGTTGGGTTTGGATTTTGGGGTACAGGGGTACTTTTAGGGTTCAGGGTAACAGGTATTTTTAGGGTTAGGTTTTTAAATAAATAATTTAAAATAACTTAAAAAATTAATTTAAATAATGTTATTATTTATTAATAATAGTTCTTTAATAATAATAGTTCTTTTTAAAATAAACTATTTTTTTAAATATATATGTACAAATTAATTATTAAAAAATAATTTAATTTATTTAATTAATTAAATTTTAATAAATTACATTTTTTAATAAAATAATATACTTACCTATACTTACGTTGTAATGGCATGCGTTGTAATATCATCTGCTATGTAATGTCATGCGCTGTAAAGGCATTCGTTGTAAATGTAAATGTAACGTCATATCGTTGGGCCATATCTTTAGCTTTCTGCTCTGCAGTCTCATTGTATTCTGTAGTCCCCTCATGTATTTGTGCTAGCACTTCAGGATCTGGAGTGCAGTTGTACATTCTCTCTAATTCCGCTAACTTTGTTTCTACCAGCCTCATGTGATTACCTATTGATTTCAGAACCCCAGCTTGGAGTCCCATACAAGTCACACAGATCGTGACTTTAAACGCCTCCCATAGTGTGTCCACACTCTCCACCGAGCCTATATTTGTATCACAGTATCTCGCTATGCCGTCTCAGGCCCCTCAGGAAGACCTGATCTAGCAGAGCAGATGCCTGCAGTCTCCATTGGGATTGCAGTAACTCCCTCTCGGGAAAATGTATCACCACATGCACCGGTGTATGATCAGAAAGGGAGTTGGGAATATGCTTAATACTGCACACCCAATTGTTCACATCCTTTGTCATCAACCAAAAAATAAGTCTCGACCCGGAGTTATGAATGTATGAGTGATATGTCCCCTCCTCCCATCTGGATTTTTCACCCTCCATGCATCTTGTAGGCCATGGTCCTCCATCCCCTCGTGGAGCACCGCCGCTGCCCACCTGCCTACCACACCTGCAGACGCCGAACGGTCTTGCAACGGATGGAGGATGATATTAAAGTCCCCTCCCCATACTTTTAGCCCAGTCCATCTTGTTGCTACATGAGTTTTAGAGCGGTGCATGAGGTGTGTCTCCTGGAGCAGTGCAATCTGCATATCATGCCGATCGAAATATGCTAGCACTTATCTAGTTTTTCTTTGATTGTTAGGACCCTGACATTCGATGTTATCCAGGAAATGCTCCAAGGTGTGAATTGTGTTGTGTTACCTACTCCGCAGTGTGTTAATGTATGTCGTCGTTTCCTGTTTGTGTGAGGTCATCAATCAAACACCA
The DNA here is from genome assembly GCF_964263255.1 of Lissotriton vulgaris. NCBI lineage: Eukaryota > Metazoa > Chordata > Amphibia > Caudata > Salamandridae > Lissotriton > Lissotriton vulgaris. The sequence goes on from NC_141695.1 coordinate 1,314,080,768, forward strand.
TTTGCAATAACTGGTGGTGTACATGGCATAACAACAACCTCCCATAAACCCTCCCACCCACCCACCTCGGCAACCCAATTTTGCCAGGGCGCTTCCTTGCCCAGTTAACTGGTAACCAAGAACACAGTAAATATCACACTTAGTATAGTAACTATCTTGGGTCAAAAGAACTATGATCATGTAGGGTGTACTCTCTTGGAGGTCGCCAGTGGGCAAGTTCTCCCTTAAATCTTGGGTGACCAGGGGCCAGTACAGTTCCAACCTGCAATCCAGAGCCTTGCAGTCCTTAGTTTGGTCAGGAGCTTTTGCCTTATGCTATCGCTGCTAGCAATGGATCATTTTTGAGTGGCTTGTGGCATAATCCTATGCGGTCAACATAATCCATTGTAATTCAATTCAGAGGTGTGTGCTGAAGCAGACAGCAAATTTCCAATGGAAGTTTACATTAAAAATGCTATCCCCTTTATTTTTTGTCTCCTGGATGGAGCTGCAAAATAATATCTGTCCCGCTGAAACTTAGTCACTCATGCTATGTCAATGGATGTTTTGTGCAACTTTATCAAAGACCACCCAAGTGATAGGCAAACTTAAAAAATGGCTTTTAATAGAAAAAGAGTCTTAACCATAACAACACAGTTGATATTAGCTGACCTACAATAAAATACAGATTTGGGCCATGGCCCGCAAACGCACGGACCCATAAATACACAATGTTATTGTTTACTGGAAAAAACCCAGTTAAAAACTGAGCTATTGTATGACACAATTAATGGCATCAATCAATCAATCAGTATTTGTAGAGCGTGGCTTATCACCCTTGAGGGTATTCAGACGCTGTGATGCTGGGCTAGTCAAAGAGCTGGTCTTGAGTTTCTTCCTGAAGTCCACCAGCCAGGGTGATGTTCAGAGGTGAAGAGGGAGAGTTCCAAGACTTGGCAGCGAAGTGGGAGAAGGAGCATCCTCCACTGTAGCTAGGGCGGATACACGTAGTCTGTGCCAGGGCAAGGCAGGTGGAGTGAACATTGCTGGATGGTTGGTTGAAGTTCAGGTGGTGGTTGAAGTATGCTGGTCCTTGGTAAAGGAGGGCTTTGTAGGCGTGTGCCAGTAGTTTGAATTGGCATCTTTTCTGGATGGGGAGCCAGTGACGGTCTCTCAGGTGCTGGGTGGTGTGGGTCCTTTTGGGCAGGTTTAAGATCAGTCTGGCTGCTGAGTTCTGTATCATCCGGAGCCTTCTCTCAAGTTTGCTTGTGGTCTCTCCAAATCTGTGACTCAGCCAGCAGGAGCCTCAGCCAGGTGGTATTTCGCAAGCCTGGGTACAGCTGTCACCTCCAAGTCCGCTGGGGAACCTCCTGTTGCAGTTGATGCAGCAGGGCCCCCTTAGGCGTGAATTTGCGGCGCACCCACCACACAAGTTTGGCACAGCTCAGGGTCCTCCCCCTCCACAGCTTCCTGCCAGGACAAATTCATCAGACCTGTGATGCAGAGAGGCACCGCCCACCGTTGGTAATCCCTTCAGTGCACGCCAGTGTAGTGGTGAATCGCAGTATGCGCTGCAGACCTCCCTACATTGGTGCGCAGGAGCGCCTCTACCATTCACAGCTCCAAGGGGCTCAAGTAGGTCTTCTGACACAGGTCAGCAATGTGTTGCCATGCGCCCTGCCAGACTTCACCACCAGGTAAGGGCGATCGCCGCGCCTCAATGTCTACTGCCACAGCCACAGCTCATCAACTCCACAGCACCTCCACATCCCACTCAAGGCTTCATATGCAGGACCAGCGAGGCATCCAGGCTCCAGATGCAGGACCAGCAAGGCCTCCTGGCTTCGCTAACAAGGCAATAGTTTCAGCGGTACACAGCGGTAAGAAACCTGCCACTAACTAGCGTTAGCAGTAGTTTTAGCCAGTCCTTGTACTTATGCCCCAAAGTTTCATGCCTGTAAAATTCAGCAAACATATATTTGTCAAATTTCACAAGAGTTCACAGTAGTACAACAAAAAGTTGCCTAAACCCAGTCTACGGAAATATACTGCATAGAACAGCAATCCTATTGACTCAAAGTTGCAGATAAAAATGTGTTAAAATAACTTTATTAGACAGCGGACATTTCACTTTCAGTTATGTGGTCAGTAGTTGCAATGCTTTTAATTTAGTATTTAAAGATGCAGAGTCTCAAGGAATCCAAACACATGGTTTAATATATAAATGAACTCTTATGTACTTGCGCCTTATTCATGTCATCAGCTTCTTCTTTTCTGAGTGTATGGTGGTCTCAAGGAACTGAGCCACTAACTAGCCTTGGCTTTAATACTTAAAGCCTGATATACATGTTTTGTTTTTATGCTATTTCTAGTTAAACTGATGTGTATTATCTTAAATATATGCACTAGTGCATCAGACTGCTAAAGAGTTGTTAGTGTGGTATTTCTATGTAAGTTCAATATTATATATCTGATGGCCATCTCTTTATGTTTCTTTCCAGGCAATGCCACCTCTCCAAACACAACAGGACCCCTTGGTAAGAGCAGCCTCCAGGCTTGTACTCATAGTTCAATATGTTGGCTTGAAGGTGTGAGGATTGAGGTGGGGGGCGATAATTCTGCAAAGATGTCTTGGTCAGAAAAATACATAATTGCAATGTGAAACACAAATGCTCTGTTGTCAGAGAAACAATCCAGTTGGCTTACATATAATCCAATATGAAAAATGTGCTCCTGGAACTCATACATTGAGGGTCAAAGTGTGGCAACAGAAAGGGGGAGGAGTCACAAAGGGAGGAGTTATTAAAAGCAGAGGGGCAGATTTCCAAGCCCCATTCGCCACGTTGCGCCCTATTTACAACGTGACGCATCTAGGGAGATGTGTCACGTTGTAAAGCCCTGCGCCACATGAAACCTGTGTCAGGTTTCATGTGGGCATTCAGGCTCGGAGGGGGGGGGGGCGTTCTGGTGCAGTAAAACCTCAGTAAAGTGCCTGAGTGAAATCTACAAGATTCCACTCAGTCACTTTTCCGACGCCACAGCGTCAAAACCTTGAGCCTGCTTAAAGCAGGCGTAAGACACGACGCACCACGTTATGTATGGGCAGGCTACGAGCATTACTGGAGTTGCGTCGCGCTTGCAACACGACTCCAGCAATACGCCAGCCTTCCGACAAGAGATCCGTCACACATTTGTTTATCCTTGCACCACGATGTGCCACATAGTAAATGCGCTGCATCTGTGGTGGCGCAAGGATAAACTTGTGTGACGCATCTTACCTTGTGTGACGCATCTTACCTGGCGCATCCCTGCTGATTTGCAGGGATGCGCCAGTCATCATGAATCTGCCCAGAGTCTTATAGATTTAGAGGCTTATTTACAGCTCTATTGCTCTGCCGGTGTGCCACATTTTTTGATGCACAGATGAGGGAGAGTGCAGACCAGGAGGATATACAGCCGCAACCATCTACTGAGCTGGAACCTTTTGGGAGGATCAGAATGCAGATGCATATTTCCGGGTAATAATATGCCTGATACGTCCAAGGTATGTCTAACATGTCATGCCCGCCTACCTGCTATCTTGTGGACACCTATTAAAGACCTAAGTAACCCCTACCAGATAAAAAACGTTAGAGAAGAAAACATAATTAATTGCCTCCTCATTAATGCTAGATCACTGGTCAAACACAGTTCTGAATGTGCCGACCTGATCCTAGAAAAGGAGGCTAAAATCGTATTTATCACTGAGACCTGGACTGATGCGGCCTCAGGGCCAGACCTAGTTATGGCCACTCCAACGGGATACTGCTGTCGGGTACAGGACAGACCCGGTCAAAGGGGAGGTGGGATAGCCATTATCTACCACGCCTCGATCCAAGGCACATTTCAGTCACTGAACTGCCAGTTAACGGAGGTACTAGGATTTAAACTTTCTATCTCTAACCATAACACTTTCCAAGGTTGCCTCTTATACAGACCTCCTGGTCCTAAAGCCTCATTTCTCGTAGAAATAGGTACTTACTTGGAAGAAGCCCTCTGCACCAAATCATTCATTATTCTTGGTGACTTTAACTTTCACCTAGAGGAAAACTCAGACCCTCAGACGGCAATTCTGGTAGACTCCATGCTGACGGCAGGACTAACTCAGATGGTAAGGGGTTCCACACATATAAAGGGACATACGCTAGATGGGATTTTTACAAATAACCCTGACCTGAAGTTTAGCCATGCGGAGCCTTTAGCATGGACAGATCATTCAGCAGTCCTTTTTAAAATTCAACCATCTGAGTCAGTTAGAGCAAGGAAGGAAAGGAAACCTGCCAAGCTCTATATGCCATGGAGGGAATTGGATGGGAAAGCATTGGAGGAACGTCTAGCAGCCTCTACCTTTACCCCATCGGTTGATGTAAACGAAGCTACGGAGAGATACACCATCTGGATAAAAGATGCATGCACATCTCTAATTAATCCCAAACTATCTCGTCCAACACGCACAATACCATCTGCCCCTTGGTTCACCTTGGAATTAAGAGATTACAAAGTATCTTGCAAAAAACTCGAACGCCAATGGCGTACTGAATATTCACAGGCAGATAAACAAAAACTCAAATCAAGCCAAAAGATATATAAAGAAATGATCAAAAAAGCAAAAATTGAATATTTCTCTGCTAGAATTGAGGGAGCTAAAAACTCCTCCAAAGAACTTTTCCAGATGGTGACCACTTTGTCCACTCCAAATTCTGTCACTGTCCCTCCCAGTCTGGAGCTCTGCGAGACCCTTGCCAAGTACTTTTTAAATAAAGTGGGGCAAATCTTCGCAGCCCTTGAACCTCATGTGGGGCTCACTCTTACTGAGGGAGCACATACGACTACGCCAACAAATCCACATAGTTTGGAATTCAGGGAATTCGGGCCAGTTACAACAGAAGTAGTAAAGAAACTACTACTGAGAACCAAATCTGGCTCCCCCCGGGATCCCTGCCCAGTCTCAGTGGCTCATCTGGCAGCCGCCCCTATATCTGTCTTGCTAGCAGATTTGTTCAATAAAATGTTCAAAAAGGGAGCATTTCCACTATGTTGGAAACAAGTTTCAATAGCTCCTCTGCTGAAAAAATCTAATCTAGACATTTATGACCCTAGTAGCTATCGACCCATATCTAGACTCCCTCTATCGGCCAAGCTTATTGAAAGGATCATGAACGTTCAGCTCTGTGACTTCCTCCGATCCTCTGGGTGCTTGGACCCTGCTCATCATGGGTTTAGGGAAGGTCACAGCACCGAGTCCACCCTCATTAAATCCACTGAGGAAATCAGGAAGGTGATGGATGCTGGAGGACGGGCAGTCCTGGTGCTCCTGGACCTATCCGCAGCCTTTGATACGGTCCACCATGACATTCTATTGGACCGTCTTGAGGGCTGCGGAATCCAAGGAGTCGCATTGACCATGCTGAAATCCTTTCTAGCAGACAGGATACAAGTGGTGGCCATGGGAGATTTTGAATCAAGCCCTTTTACCCTTCCAGGAGGGGTTCCTCAGGGCTCCTCCCTGAGCCCTACCCTATTTAATGTTTACGTTACCTCCCTCGCCCCGGTGATTCGTTCTTTTGGCTTCGAATTAACATCGTATGCAGATGATACTCAAATTATGGTATCTCTGCTCCCAATACGGAAACGTATCATGTTTAAGGCTCTTTGTATGGTATTCAACGCAGTAAATGGAATAGGTCCATCCTTCCTTCAAGAACACCTCCAACTGTACAAACCAGGGCGACAACTAAGATCTGCCAATAAAAGCCTGGTCATGACTAACCGTATTAGGAAAGCCCGTTGGGGAGGCCGTAGCTTCTTCTACGGAGCATCTAACATCTGGAATGAATTGCCTCTCGCCCTAAAACAAAGCAATGATCTCCTGACCTTCAGGAAAAATATCAAAACATGGCTTTTTAACCTCCAGTAACTTTCTTTGCCTCTTGGAGATAATGTATCGTTTCAGCGCCAGGACACCGCCCGGTAACAGCGCGCTCAACAAATGGTAAAAATAAATAAATAAATAAATATTTTTACAAGGCATCGCAAAGTCACTTTGCGTGGCTGTCAAGGCCTCGTAGATATTGAGTAAAGCAAAGCAGCTCATGTCTCTGCGTTGCCTTACTATGCATCAAAGAGGCATTCCATATGTTTTGCTGTGGGTGTCCCCAAGCAACACCCATGGATTTTGATGCATTCCCAGATTTACAATCTCCTCGATTTTTCCTCTTTCTCCATGTACTGCATTCTACAGCATATATAAGAGGAGGAAAAAGCCACCATTGATTATTTTTGTGCAGGAACATGCCCCTTCCTGCACAAAAGCAATCATTCCTACAACACAGACCTGCATTGGCATGAGGCAACCAATTGTGCACCAGTGTATTAGAAGAGGAATTTTCTGTATCTCATAGAAACAGCAAATTCCTGCACTTTTCGTTTGACACAGGACAGCACCGCGTAGTAACCTGCTCTTCTGCCCTGTCTCAAAAACTAGCTACTGAGGCCCTTATTCTTTAACAACTCTGCAGTAAAGAAATTGGCAACAAGGATAAACATAAAAATAAATCTGTTCTGCATTTTAAAATGTCTTATAGCGTCAAGTAACCTACTACAGAGATCTCTGTGTCCAGTAATTTTCTGAGAGATTGTTTTTGCCTAGTCACAGGTTCAACTTGTAACGTAGCATACAGGGTTAATATGCCTGCTTCAAAATACATTGTGCTACATGCAGTTCACAGATGTGTATTTTTGTGGGTAGTTTAGTGGACCACTGCTTTTGAAACAGAGGTCATTTTTGATACTTGCATTTCATAAACTGAAATCCTGTAAGCATGCTGAGCTATTCACTGGCCTCAAGGAGCTGCATGCAAACTGCAAGGGATAGGTTTAAAATCTTTTTTTTTTTCCAATCCGTTGTTATTCTAAGGTTTCTTAAAAATTACCCTTTGGGTTGTAATAAACAGACCCTCCAGGATTTCGCGATTTCGCGATTTGCAAAAAAATCCCAAAATCTGCAGTTTTGTAAAAATGCTGCGATTTTTACAAAACTGCCAGCGAAATTTAGAAAATGCGCCCAAAACACTGAAGGTCCATACAAATTTCATGTTCAAGATGTAGATTTGTGAATTCCTTAGACTGAAAAGCCGCCGATACATGGATGCGGGGCAGGCATGCATGTTTTACCCACAGTGGCAGGCTCAAAGGGCTTCAGCCCCCCTCCCTCCCCCGTCGTGTTTGTCAGCCCAGGCTGAGATAGCCCTGGGCTGGCGGCCGTCTTGTCTTAAGGCAGCTGCACCCGAGTACTTAACAGGTCTTTAAAAGACCATTCATTTGTTAACTAGGCTTTGTTCTGTTTTCAATTTTTCACCCCTTCGAGCCCCGCCACCTCCACTCTGCCTATTGCTGTAGGAATTTGACACCCCCTCCTCCTCCCCAAAATCGGGCTCAAGTTGAGCCTCTGCACAGTGGCACGGAATAACCGAAGCAGGCATAAAATCCTTCATCTGAAATACACGTATTCTTGCTGACTGCCGCAATAAAGCCATTGCTGCCCTGGTGAATGCTACATGGAAGGAATCTTTTAATAGCCGGTTTCAAGCACACGAGGCTTGCATGCAGACATTAGATTACGAAAGGCCTGGTGTGCAGCATGCCCACGGGCATGTACTTTTGTTTTGCACATCATTGGTGCGTGCATTTGCCACTGTTATTTATGGCATGTGTCTGCAAAAAGGCATCCGTGATATGACTGAGTCCTTTACACCACTTTCAAGAGGGTCGGCCAGAGAGTCTCAGCTGAGGGGGTTGTGAGCTGTGATTCATTCAGAAGCCATCAAGCCATCGAGCATTCGAAGCAGGAAGCGTGACTCATTCAGTAAACACGGAGCTGTGTTACATTGCCGCGCAGGTTTGTGTTACCAAGTACTTGTGGATCTTGGGGTAGGTTATATTCGAAATTAATGTTGCTTCTTTGACATGCTCCAGAGTTTAATTAATAACACGCAATCGCTGCCTAACACGGTGCCAAATCTGCAGCAGCCTTTTCGAATGGGAACAGCCCATGGTGACAGTGCACTCTGTTCATCCAGAGTCAGAAAGACAGTACAGGAAAACTAGCAGAATTAGCTTGAGGGACAAGTGTTACAGTATTAGTTTCCTTGGAAATACAGCTATCCGAATCAAGGCGCGCTGTATGGTCCCACAAGATTGGGGGGGCATCAGTGGTACTCTCAATTCTTCGAATCGACGTGGGTAGGTAATCAGAGGTGGGCAAGTCACATTGGCACACTCAATTGCTTTTCGTCTACCCATGAATGAGTCAAACAGTCTCTTGAGTGCTGGGTATAGTCAGCGTTTGTGATGTTGAAACTGACCTAACCTCCAAACTCACTACAGCAGTAGTGGCATACACTGGACTGCCAACTGAATTGGGCAGCACTTTATCCTTACGGTGCACAGTACGCAAAGAGTCCTTTTTTACTTTTCCCTGGGTGTGAGCTGCGAAAAATTAGTCAAAGGCTTTACAGCATTAACTGGATCTGAATCAATAGTTACAAGTTCATGTGAAATACAGGGATTAACTCTCCTCCATCAGGAGGACCCAGATGTATTTAATCAACTCAGGTTACTTGATTCAGTACTGGGGCAGGCGACTTCTGATGCTGGTAGAGGCTGCTTCTCTTCCAGCAAAACCTGTTTGGTGGTACCTAGGCTTTCCTCAACATTACTGATCTTATAGTTGAGGGCCCCCATAGCACTATTTAAAAAATTTGCTAAAGAGGGTGCCTGAGGAAGAGGTGTACTGCCTCTCAGTTCCAGAGGCAGCGGTGCCCCGCCACGATGCATACATGGGCACTAGAACATCCCAGGGAGAAATACAGCACACTCCCACAAGGTTAGGACTGGAGCTGTGCTTCCCTATAGCAGCAGATACTTTAAATGTGCCTATTACAAGTGGAATACTCTGCTAAAACAGTTTCCATTGATTTCAGGCTGAAAATGAATGATTGTGAGTAAAATAAAGTGCAGCAAAAATGCCGCTAAATTTTGATATTTGTGCCGCTAAATTTACATATTTGTGCCGCTAAATTTACTAATCCATGCCACAATATCCTGGGGGGTCTGAATAAAGACTTATTATCACAGACAACCCCAAACCACTATATTTTTAAATCCTGACTTTGTGTTTCTACCGACTTGCAACCTTAACATGTAATGCCTACCTGAATGACTCCTACACCTCGTAACCCTCATCATGTTATGGACCATTTTCAGTACTTTGATTTACACACTTGTATGATTTATTGTCTCTGTATAATGTGTACATGTGATATAATATGCTCTGACACCCTACACTGGGATAAGTAGGGCTATAAGAGAATTAAAAAAAGAAAAATAAATTAGAAAGTGCTACTAATTACCCATACTGATAGATATATCTTGCATTCGTCCAGTACATGAATATCTTTTACATACAGGGGTTGAACAAAGTCAAAAACTTGCTTCTAAATCGTAGTTTCTCAAATTGTTTTCTTCTAAGTTTTGTGAAGTGATAACAAGCTATGCTCTATACCATACACAAATAAAAGAAGGGCTGTTGGTCCTTTAAGAAAGGTCTTTGTTTTGGTCAAAGCTGAAAGTGAAAGTAGGAAATCCCCCACCCTCACCATCTGCATGTTGCTCCAAATGGAAAGTAGATATAACCAGAGCACTGTTGAATGTGGCCCATTGTTCTCAAATTACACAGGGACAAATTCAACATATTTAACTGGATCCAACTCGATCCCGGCTCAATAATACCAGCCAAATCTAGAATCTAGCTTGATCCCTCTCATTTCCAAAACTGCATGTAATGTTTCTTTCTGATACACTGGTGTTAATGCGAGGACTCTTTAGCAATGGCTTGGCAATCAATGGAGCAGCCGGTGCAGGGCATCTGGGCTTAATACTTGAAATCTCTGGGATCAGCATCACAGAGCACATAAGGTGTTACTTTGCCAGAATTTAACAGTTGCACCATTATTCACTTCATGCTAGTTCAGAGTCCTTCAAATGTCAGTTACAGTATGATTCGCAGTTAGGGGGAATTGAGGCGTGACGTCACACTTCACCTTTTTCTATTGCATGGCTGATGGACCAGGAGTGATGTTAATCCCGTAGCAAATTTTGGTGCTCCATGCTTAACCTGTGTCTCAATAAAGCACTCTTAATGGCAATTTCAGTTCAGCACATAAAACCTATTCGGTTTTCAAAAAATGACAGACGTAGAAGGCTTTTTTTAAAACGAAAATACTTGAAACTTATTTTCTTTGGCATTTTTAGAAAATGTGATAAACATACTATTACACAGCTGGGTAGCTGACAGAATGGATCGTGTCTACAACCAACAATCCTAGTAGTGTTCAATCGACTCAACTTGCAGGACTGGACTAGTTCCTTCAGTATCCATTGCTTGCCTCCCAAGTTGTCTAAATTTTAGTCCATTTATTAGGGTAGCCCCTGCCCTCATATTTTATTCCCTGACCATGCACCAGTCCATGTCATTGTTCCACTTCTTCTGTGTAGAATTTCCTCTACCCCCCATTTGCAGGTAACATATCATTTCCTACCACCAGGCTAGGTGCGATCTAGCTTTTTTGGTGCATTGTGGTTAATGCCTTGCCTATTATGTTAAGTAGAATGGGAAGCAATCATTACAACGCAGTCATTACAACACGCAACCTTTACAACGTGGGTGTTACAACGCTACTTCATTAAAATCGCATGCCATTACAACACCGATATTGCAACAAATGTCACTACAATGCATGCCATTACAATGCATACCATTGCAATGCATGCCATTACAACGCATACCATTACAACGCATCCAACACTTATTCTACTGTTGCACTCTCTGGAGTGGGAATAGTAAATTTTACCCCTACACTATCCAAAACTTACCCTACTGTTGCACTCACTGGAGAGGGAATAGTAATTGTTATCCCTACACTATCCAACACTTATCCCACTGTTACTCTAAAATTATTATGCGTTGTGATGGTATGCTTTACAATGGTATGCATTGTAATGGAATGCATTGTAAAGATCAGTTCTAAAAATGTGTTGTAATGGCATGCGTTGTAAAGGTAGCTGCAATGTAAAACCCGAATTGTAAGGCATGCGTTGTAATTGTTTACATTGTAACATCATATATTCATGAAGAATTGGCTTTGGTGTGCCCTGTATGTGAGTCCCCTACAAGCATGACATGCAATCCAGCACTGACTGCCAGTATGTTTGTATTGCTCGGTATTTACAGATGATATGATTGCAGGATCCCACTGTGTCACAACAACACAGGCATATCTCATTAGTTGCACATTTTTTGCAGGCTTAATCTTGAATAAAATGCCATATTGATTATTATATAAGGCAGGACCCTGCCCATATTGCTACTACCCCCAGGCCATACAGTGGCGGACAGACATTTTTGCCATAAGGGGAGCGGGTCATGCCACACACACATATACAATAACTTTCTTACACCAATACTTTCACAAATGCACACAAACACACTGATTCACACCACTCACAAGAAATTCATACATACACACACATACGCACCAAACAATCAAAAACAAAAATGAACCTGCACTGCAGTTCCTGGAAAGGAAAGCCTCAGAGGTCCCACGAGGGTTGGGACAGCTGCATATCCTCAGTAGGTCAGCAATGAGGAAATGCTAGCAGGGCCAGACCGGTACTTCCGGTCACCAGGCAATCCCCTGTTAGGCTGAGTAGGGTGGGGGCCAGTTTTCCAACAGGGGGCCGGTTTTTTGGCTGGGGTCGATTTTTGGTCCGACCGTGAGTGAGTTGAGTCACAATTCAGAGAGAAGTCTGATTGACTGTCTGTCTGAGTCTGACAGGCACCTGGGTCCCAGATCTGATAGTGAGAAGAGACTGACAGACTCTGCCAGAATCACAGATTTACCACTTAGCTGCACTGTGAGGTCCTGGGCAAAAACGTCATTGCTTACACACCAGTTTCCATCAGGAGGAGGAGGAGGAGGAGGAGGTGCTTGTGCGCAGAATGATGCACTGTCTCCTCCTCTACTGCATCTGCACGCCTCTCTTACGGTACGGCTGATGTCATCATGTTGCATTCACATTGGGCCTAGTGCAATTAAAAGTGTACTTGACTGCCTGCCCTGCAGCATCACGAGTGACGACTGAGACAGAAGCAGGCACTATGCACACTTGACCGGAGCCTCCGGGCAGCCATAATTTAATTATCCCTAGTCTAACCGTAGCCCCCTCTGTCTGCCGCCAGCGCATACAGCAGGTAAGTTTTTCCGGCACAAATTAATGATTCATGGGGATGGTGGCACTGTGGCACAGTTGGCACTGGGCGGGCATCGCGCCTCGCGCAGTGGGGTGTCAGCCAGTCAGTCAAACCACTTTATTCAATTAATTAATATCATAAAAGTACAATACGCAAAACAGAAAACAGGAGTATTATCATTCAATACAATGAGCAATGTAAAAGGTATACAATTCCTACAAGAGATCTATAATTCATCAGAGCTTGAAAATTATCAGGTAAAAACAAGTACATTAAAATTTGTACGTCAATAATCATAGGAAATCTCCTTTTCCTGCGGCGGACAGTAGCAACAAGGAAACTAGCAATATTAAAAATAATCCATGTATCATCTAGCAATTGAAGATACATTAAAGCTGGTCTAACCCGTAGGAAGCCCTTTCCCCTCAATAGAGGGACTAGAAATCTCCTCCGTATGCCAATGTGAAAATCACAAAACATGATAAAGTGCATTGTCTCCTGTGGTGAAAAATTGTCGCACTGACACAGGCCTATATCCTCTAATTTACACCATCCAGGAAGATTACCCAGTGAAAAATGAATCATATTGAAGCGGAACCTAGTCAGGAGACAATGATGGTAAGGGCTGGACACACTTCTCAGGTAGGGCTCAATTGATGGGGAAGAATTAATTAGAAAATGAGCCCTAACCAAAGGTTTTTGTATCTCCTGTTTCTCCCGTTCAAACGTCAGTATTTTCCAAAATTGTGATTTCACCCATTTTACATTATCTTTTTTGATCCCTTCTGGGACATTATAAATATTGGGTCGCCCTAATTTAAGAAACATGCACTTAACGTTAGACAGCCACGGAATGCTGCTGGCCTTATCCAGGGCAACACAGTCCCGTAAGATCTGATGGTTCAAGGTTATCTCTGGATTGAGCCAGGTTTTAATCCAGCAAACCAAGGGGGCCAGTCTCAATGAGTCAGTCACATATCCCAACCCCAATTCCTGATGAATGGCAAAAGTAGGGGTTGATTGGGGCTCAGACAGGAGGGTACGTTAAAAATGTATTTTCAGCCAACTGCATCCATGCCAGCTGTTTGTAGCCCAAAATGGCAAAACCATGTAAAGCAGTAGCCAGGCATTTAGATCTATAGATGGAAAGAATAGCTTCAAAAGGCTTGGCTCCCAATCGCTATGAGAACCCCAATAAAGCTGATGTAGATCTAACTGCTGTATTTTTTTTAGCCCTATATTGGGGGACCCAGGAACATCTGTCATCGAATAAAACCCCCAGATATGTAAAAGAGGTCACTCTGGACACCACAGCTCCATTGCATGAAAAGGTTTTATCTTTTCTGTTACTTTGGACCATTGACACGATGTGTGATTTCGACATATTGACAACCAGATCCAGGGATTTCATGTAAGCCCCAAATGCATCCAACAGTCTCTGGAGGCCTATGGCAGTTCAGGATAATAAAAAGGCATCATCCGTGTATAGGAGGACCAGAATAGTCCTAGTCCCTATGCGCGAAATGTCCACACTAGCCTGATCCAGGGTTTTATCCAGGGCATTAATATAAAGGATAAAAAGTAATGGCGCCAATATGCAACCATGGCAGACACCTCTGCCTGATTTGAAGTGTCTGGTGCATTTGCCGTCCTGAGTGACCCTGACAGCTGCTAAAAGATCCCGATGGAAATCAGCTAAAAAGTGAACCAAACATGGATCAATACCCAGATCAAGTAAAATAGGCGAGAGCTTCGATCTGTTTACCAGATCGAATGCGGAGGTAAGGTCCATAAAAGCCAATTGCAAATAACCTTTTTTGGCTACGGTGTATTTGCCAATTAATAAATATAAATTAAGGCACTGACCCATGATGCTTCTGCCTTGTCTAAAACCATACTGGAGATTGGGTAAGACCCCATTATCATTTTCCCAATCAGTGACTTTAGCCAGGATCACTTTACCTAAAATTTTGACGGCAGAGCCAATCAATGACAAAGATCTGTAGCACCGTGGATCTCCTCATATTTGCCAAAATTGTTGGCCAAAAATGTAGGTTCACCTTTATACAGGTCTGTGAGGACACAATCAGGGCCGGGTGCCTTATTGTTGGATGTATCTATTATTGCCTTTTCGATGTGCACCTCTTTTAAAACCAACAAAGGTAAACCACCATGTATATCTGAAGCTGGAAAGGGATCCTGAACCTTGCTTGGTCCATAAATAATCCTAAGATGCACTAGCCACTGCTCTTCTGAGATATTAGTTTCCCGGAAATCATTCTCTAAACCCGAGAAGAAAGGTTTGTTAACAATAGCCCAAAATTTTGAGCTATCCTTTAAGACTTCAACAGACATTAGAGCGTTTCAGGCCTTGAGGAAATATAGATTTTATGGTCAAGTTGTGTTCCCTAGCGAGTACCCCACCATCTCCATGTACGAGTTAAAGTGCATGTAACTTCCCTCCTGTGCCAGCTATGAAGACGCAAATACATTTGCGTCCAACGTTAACATGTCCTCTTTCAGACCCACCATGAATGGGTTGAGTGGTCCGTTCCCAAGTATGCTATGCCAACGTCTTTTTGTAGTGTACTCCTACGTTTTTCAGCTCTGGCTGAAGTAGGCCCTGAATCTCTGCCACCGAACCTCTTTTCTGGCTTCTGACTCCGAGAATCTCTGCCCAGGCAGCCCCCGTGCTCGTGAACTCTGACTTACTTTCAGCGCGGCTCCTCGCGTTCGGCTCAGCCTGCTGCCTGCCAAGATTGACTATAACCTTCGAGTTATCTGTTTCCCTCCCCGAAAATACATTCCTAGCTGCTAGCTCCAGTAAACATCCTTCCTCAGCTGCAGGGCCAAAGGGCCGACCTGTCTCTATGCAACTAATTCAAGTAATTCATAGCTTCTGTTACCATGCTCCCCTGGAAGGCCCCGTGCCCCACGCTTCTCATACAGACATTCAGGCGCTTATACACGCACTCACAGTCAGTATAGAATAGCTTCTGCCCCAGAGACCTTTCCGCCCAGATAGCTTAGTTCCTAAACATCAGATATCAGATATGATAGAAGCACAAGTTGATCTGACATGCCAGACTTCTGTCTCTTTCCGTCAGTGCAAATGTCAAGTCCCCAGCACCCTCCGACTCCATGTCATGCACACGTCATGCAGCTGCGCGCGCATCCAAGTTTCCGATTTCTGCTGACATTGCAACATTTTCTGTTAGTGCCACCCCTTTGGTGACACCTACCTGTGACGTTTCTAGAACACACCTCTAGTTCACGCCTCTTGATTACGCACAGGTACCACGTGTATACTGTTATCTTGTCTTCTCTCAGCTGTTACGCCTTCTATACTGTTTCCAATGATGCAAAATAAGTATATAAGCTATGTACTGTTAATAAAATACAGCGCGCTCTATCCCTTCTGACACCCTGTGTGGTGTTCGGAACATGATAATTTGGTCTTGACCATTCCTTTTTAAGGAATAAAACCCCTAAGAACTCTAACACCACGGACTCTGTTTTCTTTCATTTCCGATTGAGTTATTATTGATTAAGTACTTACCTGCATAGAAATTAAGAGTAAATTATTTATTTACATCATTTTGGCGCCCGAATAGGGACTCCTCCCCCACCTCACGCGCCGGTTGGTGCGTTGCAACCTATGTCCCCTGCCGTCAGTTAGCCGGAACATACGCGTATCGGCAGGATTTCCTGCATCTCCCTCTGACCCACGGAGGTGACGAAGACTGCGATCAGTACCCAGACGAGGCGGTGAGGAGTGCGGAGGATCCCGACCAGAGCCTAGCCGAAAGAAGCAAGGTCCGAGGTGTCAAGAGGCCCACCAGTTTTCCGAAGTTTTCCGAAGTTTTCTGAAGTATCGAGTCGAGTCCAGTCGAGTTTTCCGAGGCCTTCTGTTTCCGTGCTTCCCGGTGAGTACCATTGCTGGGTCGTATCTAGACGGGTTTGGGTACACAAGTCCGGTCTGCACTGTTTTTAGGCAGTGTATCTGTACTGTTTAGCAGTATATCTAGTATTCCGAATTTCTGAATTTTTGCACTGTTACACCAGTGTATCTGTACTGTTGAGCAGTACATCCAGTATAGTGGGGTAGTCATCTATGTCTTAAATGTTTTTTTTGTGTGATTAATGTCGTGGTATGAATGTGACTGTTTTTTTTTGTGCATTATTGTGTTTTCTTGTATAACTAGTTACATTCAGAATTAAGTATCAAGGATTGCGCATTTCAGTATCAAGTAAGCAGAATGCCGTTTTTCAACAAGTTAAAGCAGATAGGAACTAGGAAAGGGATGCTAGAGGAAGAAATTCCTATCCCTCCTAGGGACACTCCAGGTAATTTTATGTATAATAAGCATGGCATAGATGCCATATTGTATCTAGAATTATGGACCGATTATACAAAGCACCTAGACGAGAGACACAGATGGCCAGTTAATGGAACATGGGATGCCGAGTGCATCATGAAGGTAGAAGAGGCATTACGGAAAAAGAAAGCCAGACAGTCTCAGAAAGATGCCATAGAATTTTGGCGTAAGGAATCACATAAACGTGCTGAAAGAGCACTTCGTAGAGAAGACAGACTTAAAGAATCAGAAAAAGCTCGAGAAAACGAACTAGTTATTGAAGGAATCCGAGTAAAATCAGAACAAATAGATCGCATCCGAAATAGCCAAGTAAACGGCATGTATCTTATGGCCGAGGGTACACCTGACGCCATTTCAGGAATACCGAAAAATTTGCCGTCGCCATTAGTTCCAACTAGAGTAATGCACAAGACTACTAAAGACATATTCCTAAATTCCTACCTAGAAGATGTAGCTCCAGCTTACACCAACCTGCCTGTTCGTGCCCTGCCTACTGACAGGGACGGGGGCGGCACCCCGCCCCCAGATCATGCCTCGCCAGTACCACAACAGACTTCTCCTGTCCCGCCAGCCCCGCCACTTCCCGTACTCAAAACTGACCTACCGAAACCACGTTTGCCTGATCCACCTAAACGACAAATTCAAGTTCAGATACAAACTCCACAGGGAGGTAATGCACAGGCTTCCGCTTCAGGCGGTGCGACCGCGGGTCCTCAGACCCCGCCACCAACTCACAGATTCAATCTCAGAGGTATGCAGAGTCCTCTTACGTACAGGTCTCCCCACTCCTCTAATTCATCCCGCCTTGACGCATTAAAAGAAAACATGTCAGTTTGCAGATATGATCCAGTACCCGGAAAAGACGACTTAATGATATTGGCATCATTACGGCTAAGATCTGCTACTGATAACTTGTTATGCTATGTAGGAATGAAGGAGCGTCTAGATAGAATATATGAGTTTGTTCAGACAGGGAAAGATCCTGACAGTATTAAGGATGCCATGGAGAAACAAAAAGTTGACATGCAAGCACTGATACTACGATTTTTCATAAATTGTCTAATAAGAGAACGAGACAGGCCTGGAACAGATCAGAGTGAATTAGATGCATTGAACAAGTGGGGTCAAAATATAGCTGAAGGAAAACAGGACAAGGGGACTTGCATAGCCTCTATGTACAAGAAGATTAGGAAAGCAGTGATAGCAGTACACCAGAAAGAGAAAGAAAAGGCTTCCTCCGAGGAGGAAGAAGAACAGGAAGAATACGAAAGAAATGTAGGCACCATAGCATATGTAGGTAAGGGAACTTACCTTAGGAAGGGTATCCGCCCAGAGAGCAAGAGAGTTTTCTTCTCTGCCTTGACAAATCCGAATTCTGCTGAGCATCAGTTCCAGGAAACTGATAAAAGGCTTCGAGATCGAGTTGGGTACCATGTACTCAATTCTATGGATGAACAAGAACTAGCCCGATCAGCTGTATCATGGGCCGAAAATGCAGACATATATAATGATGACACAGTGGCACAGACATTTCTGAACCTCTCCCCCGACGAACAGAAATTAGCAGGTGTATACATGATTCAGCACCTTCTTATCAAATACAGAAAACATTACTCTGATCCCGGTCCCTTACATGAAACACTAGAAGCACTACTGATGGATAGATGGAGAGGCTTAAGTACCAAATTAATTCAAATAATTCTAGAACAACGACATAGATATGATACCTTTGTAAGCTCTGAATATGTTCCCGCCCCACCTCCAGAAAGGAAAATGTACCACATGCAATGCGGGGGTAGTATTGAAAGTCAGAACCCCTTACGAGAAGTGCACCCTGTTATGGGTGAGGATAAAACCTTGAAACGCGTGTATGTACACACGCCTCTGACTAAATTAGAACTGTTAGAAATGAAGAAACTAGTACCATGCCATGATAAAGACCCTGCAGGTTTTCATAGAGAGCTTAAAGACATGTTACTAATGGGGGATTACACGTATGATGATATCATGAAGATGTTAAAGGTACTATTACCCACGGGTATCTTCGAGAAATTAAAAGAAAAGGAATGGGAGGTGGGAGACACAAAGATTGCCTGGGCAGAAATAGAGAACGAAGAAAAGAAACGGATCCCAGGGTTAGGCCTTGGGGACAAAACTAAAGCATTACCAGGTTTGATAGTACAGGTCCTGCCCAGATTATTGACAACTAGAAAGGAAGATTGGGACGCCATCTCGTCCTGTAAACAGAAACATGATGAAGATACTAGTGACTTCTATTCAAGATTCGAGAAATGTTTCATTATTAATAGTGGCCTCCAGCCAAGTAGCGAGTCGTACCCGCATCTTTTTGTATCAAAGTTAGTCGAGAATTCCCTACCGTTAGTTAAAAACCGTGTGTACAAGGTTGAGAGTACATGGCAAGCAAATACGCCATCACAGATGTTACAAATGTTACAATACCATCAGAACAGAATTAGAGAAGAACAAGATCAGGAACAAAAACGCATGAAAGACACAAAGATGAAAATGTTAGTAGCTCAGACGGTCCCATCCGACGGTCACAGAAAGGGTACGACCCAGACCAGCCACACTGCAGCTCCCGTTAAAGGGACATGCAATTATTGCAAGCAACCGGGTCACTACGTACACGAATGCCCAGTCCTGAAACATAACATAGCGACAGGTAAAACTAAGGAAAGACCGCATCCGCCTAGACAAGACCATAACCAGCATCAGTCTTCACAGAATACACAGAGTACACAGCCTATGCATGCTTCTTCGACTCCAGCACAGACAATAGCAGTACCACAGCCACAGCCCATTGCCGCAACTCAGCAAGTTTCACAGCAGATGTACCAGTATGCCCAGTCCGCTTACCCCGAATATTCACGATATACATGAAACAGCCTAGAGAGGGAAGGTGGCTTGCCTCTTATTGAGATTCCTGTAGATCAAGAAGGTCCTTATGTACACAGTCAAGTATTGGGAAAAGACAGAAAGTTTTTAATTGACACAGGGGCAAGTCGCACTACAATCAGCCATGATGAAGTTCCAGGGGCACCCCTCTCAGGCTCACAGAATGTTTCCCTGGGTTTTTCAGGACAGCCTATTGTAAATGAGGTATCAGAACCAGTTCCCCTGGCTGTGGGTCCATTATCACGTGTTACAGACCTGTTACTCACGAAATCATGTCCAGAAAATCTGTTAGGAATTAAAACATTGAAGGCTCTAGGAGCTATAATATGCTGTTCCCCGGAGGGGGTTAGACTCTTTCTGCGGGATTTCAAGGGTCATTATGTTTTGCGAGAATTCGATGTCAGATTGAAAAATGTACCAGATTACTTGTGGGCAAAAGGCCCAACTGATGTAGGTTGCATGCATATCACACCATACCGTGTTACACTCAAAACAGGTGTTGTATTACCCCGAATCAGACAATACAAGTTACCACCCGATGCTGTAGTGGCTTTACTGAAAATAATTGACGAGCTCATTGCCCAAGGAGTGGTCGTCGAGACCGACTCCAATATCTGTAATTCACCCATCATTCCGATTCTTAAACGTACAGATCCCAATGCACCGCCAGTATATCGGCTGGTGATTGATCTTCGAGAACTAAATAAATGCATTATTCCACAGTATCCTGTGGTCCCCGATATCTCATCCCTATTGACTGCCATTGATTCAGAAGCAACGTTCTTTACTGTAATTGATCTCAAGAACGCCTTCTTCAGCGTGCCTATTGATCCAGAGAGCCAATATCTCTTCGGATTCAGTTTAAATGGACGCAGTTTCAAATTTTCGCGCGCACCTCAAGGATTCACAGAAAGCCCCAGCATCTATAGTCAAGCACTGAAAAGACAACTAGATTGCATTCAAATGCCAGTTAACACCGCTTTACTGCAATACGTCGATGATCTGCTGATCACCGCACGAAGTGAGCCCGAATGTGAAGAAGCATCATTGACAGTTTTACATTTTCTGGCCGACAAGGGGCACAAGGTGTCTCCTTCGAAGCTACAATTCTGTGTTCAGCAAGTTGTGTACTTGGGTAACTTGCTGTCCAAAGTGGGGAGACAGCTCACTCCCGATCGCATTCAGTTAATTGTAAATATGCCGCAACCCCAGACACAAAAGGAAGTGCGGGCCTTCATAGGCCTCACCTCGTACTGCAGACAATGGATTCCCCAGTATGCATTTCTAGCTAAACCACTCATTCAGTTAACGACACAGGAGGCAGCAACTTCGACTGCCCTCCCTTGGACTCAGGAACACACACAAGCTTTTGAAGAATTAAAGAAAGCCTTATGTCAAGCACCAGTTTTAGCGACACCATGTTACAGCAAACCGTTTACACTTTTCGTTACAGAACGTGATGGTACAGCGTTGTCTGTCCTCACCCAAGATCAAGCAGGTTCACATAAGCCTTGCGCTTATTTTTCAAGTACATTGGATTCAGTAGCCCAGGCACTCCCTGCGTGCTTAAAGTCTGTAGCAGCAACAGCATTAGCAATCAGACAGAGTGATTCAATTGTTTTAGGTCATCAGTTAACAGTTCAAGTACCGCATTCTGTAGAGGTTCTGTTAAACAGAACCCAGACTCAACACTTGACTATAGCACGACTGACAGGCTATGAATTAACACTATTCCAGCCACACATAGAAATCAGACGCTGCAGCATCCTGAACCCCGCAACACTGTTACTGACAGTTATGACAGATCCAGCCCCACATGATTGCATAGAAATAATTAATGCAGTAACAAAACCTAGACGAGATTTAACAGATGTTCCATTGACAAATCCAGACCTGACACTTTATGTGCACGGTTCATGCATGAGAACAAGTACAGGAGAATTAGTGGCCGCGTATGCCGTGACCACTGAAACTGAAGTTAAAGAAACACATCGTATTGACACACTGTCTGCTCAAGCAGCAGAGCTCATCGCTCTGACCCGAGCTTGTATTCTAGCCAAAAACAGAAATGTTAACATATACACAGATTCACGTTATGCATTCGGAGTTGTACACGACTTCGGAGTCCTCTGGCAAGAACGAGGTTTCCTGACCTCTCATGGGGCCAAGATTCAACACAGCCCCCTCATTCAAGCACTGTTAGAAGCAATACATTTGCCCTCGGGCATATCAGTCATGAAGTGTAAAGCACATACTAAAGTTACAGATTCTGTGTCCCAGGGTAATGACCTGGCAGACCAGACAGCAAAACATACAGCACTGACTCACACCCAGATTACTGATGTGACAAAGACAATAGTACCGACAAAGTGTTTGACAGTTAGAGATCCCGCCCTAGACGTAATTGATATCCAGACACATGCTACTCCAGATGAAATAAAGAAATGGACTGAACTAGGAGGGATTCAGACAGATCAAGGTTGGATAACGAAGGAAAAATCTATATGGTTTCTCCCTGACTCAATGGTTCAAGTCATGATAAATACAGCACATAGCCCGGCACATCTAGGAGAGAAAGCGATGTTAGACAGTCTACAGAATCTCTGGTACAACAAACACCTTAGAGCAGCAGCAAAACAGAAAGTGCGTACTTGCATGATCTGTTGTCAGTTCAATCCAGGTAAAAGCGTCCCTGTAGAGCAAGGTGGATTTCATCCTCCCGATCACCCTTTTGAAGTCCTCCAGATGGATTATATCCAGATGGACCGCTGTCGAGGTTTTAAATATGTTCTCGTAGTTGTCTGTGCTCTGTCCCGCTGGACCGAAGCATACCCAGTATCAGATTACACTGCTCCGACCACTGCCAAGCAGCTGGTTCGTGAATTCTTCCCACGATACGGCTTGCCTCGTGTCGTATACTCAGATAACGGTCAGCCATTCTCATCTGCATTAATGAAAGAAGTTTCCCTACTGCTAGGATGCCAGTGGAAGTTCCATTGTGTCCGACATCCCGAAGCAGCAGGCCTTGTAGAAAGGCATAATCAGACACTAAAATTACGTCTTGCAAAGATTTGTCAGGAGAAAGGGGTCGACTGGATAGTCGCCCTGCCCGTGGCACTATTCTACATGAGAATGGTCGCCCACTCGAGATCAGGGCTATCCCCGTACGAAGTGGTCTTTGGCAGACCTCCGAATATGTGGGGGACGCCCATTCCGAAGAAAATCACTGATGTTGATTGCAATATGTTGACAGATTACCTTGCCTCCTTGATGTCTGCACTCCAATCATGTCGTTCACAGGTTGCCGCAGCTTTCCCTGACAACACTGATGTAAAGCCGCACGAGGTCCGTCCTGGGGATCTGGTACTCGTCCGGAATTTCGACCGGAAAAGTCCGCTGGAGCCCCGCTGGAAGTCCCCGAAGACCGTTCTTCTCACCACGAGGACCGCCGTGAAGATAGAGGGGAGAAAGGGGTGGGTCCACACGAGTCACATCAAGCTTTGCAATGAACTAAAAAACGAACTAAAACAGGACTCTGACTCGTCCACCCCCACCAAAGACTGTATAAAACCAAGTGACTTTACCGTTACCGAACGAGAAAAGACTCCCCAAGAACAATATCGTATGAAACTCCGATCTAGCAAGTCAGACAGTTTAATTGTTTAAGTCCTCCCCTAGGTGAATCGGTTAAATAGTTTCTGACATGTATCCCCTAGATCGAGATAGAGAGAGAGAGAGAGAAGCAAAGAAACATACATACTGCAAATCACTGCGTAGTCACTGTATAGTGACGTTGTTAATAATGTTTTTCTTAAGTGTTCTAATTATTATTGCCAGCATTCTGCTACCCATCTATTGGCCTATTTTCAGGCGTGAACAATCTGCTTACAATGTCTCTGCTGAACACACTTTTTGTGAATTACCTGCACATGAACTCTCTTACAGACTTGCGCTGCGTAACAACACATTCATTAGTATGTTACATCACTCCCATCAGACAAATAATGCTACAGACTGCTGGATATGTGGCCGACTCCCTCCCTACCAGAATTACAAGGGAGCTCTGCCCCTCTTTCCGTACCCGTTCACTCACAATGGCTCCTGTGGTGCATGGTTTAAAATAATTAATTCCTTAGATCCTGATATTGCTGTTTTCGATGGAGGCTGGGTTTGGGGAAACCTGAACTTAGTTCTGCTAGATGTCTGTTACCCTGACAAGGAGGGACTCCCTACTCGAATAGGAACTGATCTAGAAAATGAAGTATATGGATTAGGTAACTACACAATTAGTCTCATGATCCTTACTGTTGAATCCGAAGCCGCTCCAGTTCTGCCCCATATGTTAGTATTACCAGTCACAGGTGAATTATGTGTCCAAAAGAAAGGTTCAGTACACGTAGGTCATAGTAAATGCACTACTGTGGTCGAATTCAGTGATCAGGGTAAATCGTCTTTCAAAGCTATCAGTCACTCTTATTTTGTTTGTGGTCATACCGCATACATACGTTTGCCTCCAGACTGGGATGGTACCTGTTATATTGCATTCCTTCTGCCACCTGTTTTTTTAGCTCCCCCTGATTACCATAGAAATACGAATCTAGTCAAGAATAGACCCAGAAGAGATATCCCACTTGTCGACTACACAGAATCGGCATGGGAACAATACACTGATTTCAATAAAGGATTCTTTTCCTTTCTAGGACCTGTCCAAAACAGTAAATTGATACGTAGATTAACTAGAACACTTGAAGCTGTAGTACATGAAACTGCCTCCGCCTTAGGTAACTTAACAGAGGAGCAATCTGCTATGCGGGTTGTTGTCCTTCAAAATCGTCTTGTTATTGACGTCATCTTGGCAGATAGAGGTGGAGCCTGTAAGGTCATCGGGTCAAGTTGCTGCGTTTTCATCCCACAAAATGCACCATCTGTCTATCAAGCTATTACCCGCCTCCATAAAATTGCAAATCAGATACATCAGAATCCAGGCACCTGGACTTGGTCCGGTTGGTTCTGGACAACGTTAACAGCTTGGGGATGGAAGATCCTATCCTTCCTAGGCATTGGCCTAGTCATAGTATTCAGTTGCTGCCTGTGTCTACAATGTGGACCGGCGATATGTGGACTGTGTGCCACTTCCTGCATTGAACATTCCAGTTGTCTCTCAAATCGTCAAAGAAAAAAAGATGAACATATAATGTTACAAGAACAAACTGATCGATTCATGAGGATCGATATATCATGAAGGGTCCGTAGGGAACAAGGAGGGAATGAGGAAATATAGATTTTATGGTCAAGTTGTGTTCCCTAGCGAGTACCCCACCGTCTCCATGTACGAGTTAAAGTGCATGTAACTTCCCTCCTGTGCCAGCTATGAAGACGCAAATACATTTGCGTCCAACGTTAACATGTCCTCTTTCAGACCCACCATGAATGGGTTGAGTGGTCCGTTCCCAAGTATGCTATGCCAACGTCTTTTTGTAGTGTACTCCTACGTTTTTCAGCTCTGGCTGAAGTAGGCCCTGAATCTCTGCCACCGAACCTCTTTTCTGGCTTCTGACTCCGAGAATCTCTGCCCAGGCAGCCCCCGTGCTCGTGAACTCTGACTTACTTTCAGCGCGGCTCCTCGCGTTCGGCTCAGCCTGCTGCCTGCCAAGATTGACTATAACCTTCGAGTTATCTGTTTCCCTCCCCGAAAATACATTCCTGCCTGCTAGCTCCAGTAAACATCCATCCTCAGCTGCAGGGCCAAAGGGCCGACCTGTCTCTATGCAACTAATTCAAGTAATTCATAGCTTCTGTTACCATGCTCCCCTGGAAGGCCCCGTGCCCCACGCTTCTCATACAGACATTCAGGCGCTTATACACGCACTCACAGTCAGTATAGAATAGCTTCTGCCCCAGAGACCTTTCCGCCCAGATAGCTTAGTTCCTAAACATCAGATATCAGATATGATAGAAGCACAAGTTGATCTGACATGCCAGACTTCTGTCTCTTTCCGTCAGTGCAAATGTCAAGTCCCCAGCACCCTCCGACTCCATGTCATGCACACGTCATGCAGCTGCGCGCGCATCCAAGTTTCCGATTTCTGCTGACATTGCAACATTTTCTGTTAGTGCCACCCCTTTGGTGACACCTACCTGTGACGTTTCTAGAACACACCTCTAGTTCACGCCTCTTGATTACGCACATGTACCACGTGTATACTGTTATCTTGTCTTCTCTCAGCTGTTACGCCTTCTATACTGTTTCCAATGATGCAAAATAAGTATATAAGCTATGTACTGTTAATAAAATACAGCGCGCTCTATCCCTTCTGACACCCTGTGTGGTGTTCGGAACATGATAATTTGGTCTTGACCATTCCTTTTTAAGGAATAAAACCCCTAAGAACTCTAACACCACGGACTCTGTTTTCTTTCATTTCCGATTGAGTTATTATTGATTAAGTACTTACCTGCATAGAAATTAAGAGTAAATTATTTATTTACATCAGCCTCTGATTTGATCTCACTTTTACAATTATATACTGCTAGTTTATAGTGCTTCCTGAGGCTAGCTATCTGCTCCCTGCCTCTTGGTTTATTTTTCAGGGCTTGTACTAAATTTCAATGGGCCCTAGAGCAGTTTACGTCAAACCACCTTTCACCTGGGTTAGATCTGGGTTTAGTTTTAACAGTCAGGTCAGTTGCTACCTGGTCGCAGATACCTTCAAAGGCTCTAAGGACCTCAGCCTTTGGGGTGGAATAATCTGCGCATTTTGCGATATCATTTTTAGCCTTTGTGCATAAATTATCAAAGAAAGATTCGGGAATTACCTTGGACCATCTGAGCCTCCTCCCATGGTCACTTAATGTCATGTGTTTAACTCCCGTGTTCCTAACCAGTGAGCACAGAAGACCCAGTTCTTTGTTTAATTCAAGAAGTACTGGGTTATGATCATTAAAGGGGGACAACCTAGCGTTATTGAGCACTACATTAGCTAGCATTGAGGGGGACAAGAATATGTAATTAATAATGCTATCCCTTCTCTTGGCCTTAAATATCTTAGCCCGCTCAGATAAATCATTGAAACCAGAGTCGAAGAGGTCAGCTCCTGCCAGGAGGTCCTCCAGAGCCTCCCCCTTTTGCGTGTGCTTAAAGTGGGGTGACACTGAATAATCAGGGCCCAAGCGATCATCAACATAAAAATTCAGATTGCACAGATGAATATTAAAATCACCCATAAGAATAATATAATAAAAAGTGGATTGCTTCAATCTATACACTTCTAAAAAATATTTCAAATAAGATAGGTGTTCATTCATAAATTCGCATTCCCCAGAGTTATAAAAATGAATGAATAATATTTTAGGGCAATTGGGGGTGCATAGTTCTATTATCAGACAATTATGGGAGCTTACCTCCATCACCTTTTTGGACCATTTTAACTTTAAAGAAAACAGGAACACCAACCCCCCCTTGGCTCTACCTGCCGGAGTAGGACGTGCAGGTGAGCAATACGTTTTAAACCCATCCAGCCAAAAGTTGCTCTACCTATCCCATGTGTCCTGGAGAGCAATAATGTCATGTTTTTTATAAACTCAAGCCAGCTAGGATCATCCCTTTCAGATCTGAGCCCGCAATGTTTCAGTTAATGATCTTACAGTTGACGGCAACTTCTATGTCAATAGGCTAGAGATTATGACTGGGATCAGATAGACAATCATGGGGAAACTCTAGTCAATCATTCTCGTCTAGCTGAGACAGTGGAGAAAATCTATTTGATAAGGCTAAGCCCACTCCTTTGTGGCCTATTTGCGTAGGGAGAGTTTTCGGGACTATTATGTCTCTAAGACTAAACCTTTCTGGGTGGAGCTCCAGATTTTTAATTTCAACAAGGCATTGAGGAGACTGATAGGGCCTCCTCTAATATACCTCAGAGTGGGTTTTAACAAGTACATCCAATCGTCTTACTGGGGGATAAAGATAACCCAATGGCAGGGCTCTAATGCCCCCTTCCCCTTCTACAGGTCCAGGTCCGAGGCATCCCAGAACAGTCTATCAGCTGCATTTTGTCTGTTAAAATTAACAATGATACAATCGCCATCAACTTGTTTCGGCCGGTTATATTACCCACCCCACCCTTCTGGCCATAATATTGCTAGAAGAGATCTCCATGTTTCCAGTACAAAATTGTTCACACCATTTTTTGGCTTTTAGTAACAGGGCCGGGGGTGGATTCATTATCCTCAGCACCAAGTGGTGGTACCCTTACAAGGACCGCAAACAAAGGGGTCGCTTCTGGGGGGAGATTAAGAGTACAGCAATTGGGTTTTACAAGCCTCTCATGTGAGGGTGGGCTCACCCTAGTAACCAAGGTCTGGGCATTAGCTGTCATGTCCACAGGATTCCTGTTGTGATGGCTGGAATTCCCCCACCTCTTAGGGGGGTCTCGGTGTGCTCCAACTCTCTCCATTAATCCGGATTCCGACTTTACTCGTGAGGAGGAAAGTGGTTGGCCACCCGAGTTGTCTACACCTTAGCGTAGCCTGGTCTTTAGGGAGCATAATTGAACTAGGAGAAACATGCAGAGGTTTCGCAGCTGTTAAAAAAGGATCAATATGCTCAAATGTTTTCAAAATCCCAGCACCACAAGTGTTCAAAGTGTCAATAATGTCTTTAGCTATGCTGAGGAGAGCAGACTCCAGTCGTGGGATAAAGATCTCCTCCATCATATTCCGAACTATCAAGTCAATATTTTCGCTCACAGCATTCCCTTGGGTAAGTTACTTTTTTTAAGCCTATGTCCTGTTTGCAGGTTTTTCTGATGGATCTCCTTTTCCCAGCGGTCCCCAGGGACATCACTTTTGGTGCCTTTTTCAACAAAGACAAAGGTTCCTTAGTGACGTCACACATGCCCCCAGTATGAACAACATTGCATGGTAGAGTGCCCTGCGCGACTGCCGGTGTCGTTATCAGTACAGTGGGTTCCAAGGAAACGGGAATTAATGTCACAAGGTTGGGTGTAGCATTCCCCTCATCTGGCTCTTGGCTCGGTGCCAAAACCAGCTCCTTTTCTGCATTAGCGATTTCCTTGTTTAGGGCTCCCAACGCCGAGGTTAAATATGATATAATAGATTCTGACTTTTTGGGGATTTTTTCTTTAACCCCCCCTGATCTTGACTGCACAGTTTATTTCGCTTACCCATTGTTGACGTTAGAGGGGTGGCCCAGCCTGGCCTCTTCCGGTCACTGACGGGCAAGGACGGGCCCGCCCTTGGCCAGGAGGCGCCCGCCCTTGGCCAGGGTGCGCCCGCGCGCGTCCCTAGAAGCGCGCGGAATTTTTCCCCCGGTCAAACCAACTCACTCTTTCCATGTTCGTTCCACTGTCCCCTATCTCTCAGTCCCCCTCAGTAATCTGTCATTAACCCCCACCTACCTACTGCACCGTTTTCATTTTCTTCTTTCACACAGCCAAAGCTTTAACCTTCTCTGCTACCTCCCGTGTTTTAAACCTCACCTGCCAACTTCATTTCCTGTTCCCTCCTCCATTAACGGGTGGTAGCAGAGAAGGTTAAAGCTTTGTAATATGGCGGGGGGAAATAGGTGTCGGACGGGCACGGCTGGCCGATGGATAGCCACCGCCTGCATGGCGGTGGCGATCCGTCCGCTATCCTAATCGGCCCCATAGTTCTGATGGAATAGTTACACACTGGTTCACATCTTATCATACAGCGAGAGCCAGAACATTTATTACACACTCACACTGTCCATGCATTGTTCAGATTCCGATCAATCTGACTACTAGGACCCATATTTGGAAATCACTGCCACCTCATATCTGAGTTTTGCACTGATCTAGTATGATCTAAAGTACCCTTGCATGCTGTATGATAAAACTGGAACGAAAGAACAACTAAGCAGTGGTGACCCCGCTATTTAACAGCTAACAATCATTTGTTAACTGTGTAAATATTTTAGTGTTTTGTCATTGGCGCACAGTTGATGTCGGTCTGTCAAAGTACTAGAAACCTAACAGCAACACCAGACAAGTATCAATAAAGACAGCACATAAATTAACTTGCCTCAGACATTAAGGGGTTAACAATGTGCATGTCAGACATGTTAAAATGGCACAGCCTTTTAATGAATTATTGTTCTGTTTAGATCAGAATAAAAAACACACAGGGCTGCTTCAAACAAGAAAAAATAACTGATTAAAGCAATCCTTTCGGTCGCGACACCTACAGTTGAGCACTTCTTGTTCCATGACTAGTTGGGTTAAGATCCATTTACTTCATCTCCAGACTTACTCTTTTCAATTGCAGGAAATGCTTTCCCCTGAGCAATCACTGCATAGGGATGTCTCACGAGGCAGAAAGGCGACAGTCTTGGTACTATCAAGGCTACATAATTATGTTTGTCAATGTAACTTGTCGTGATCAACTTCATATTGTGGTGCATGCAGCCACACTTTGGTTACAGCCTGCAGCCTGTAGTCTCTCCTGTAGTGATGCCAGGGCTTCTGAACTACTACACAGTTAGCTCTGTAACAAGACCAGGCGGCAACTACTGACTCCAGGCAGAGCTTTCTGTTCGTGCGCTGCTGAAAAGGAAATTATTTCTGAGAAATTGACACGCACACTGCTGCACTGCAGCACATATCATCACTACTACTTACTTCAACATGGCTCAGGCCGGGAGCCATGGGAATTCAGGTTTGCCGCCCACCACCTGAATCCAGTGGCAAAGCCCTAGCTGCTGCTGCAATGATCCCTTAACTCAGTTTCCATAGCCCCTCTAATTTGCAGTGTGCATCCGTGTCAATTGTGAATGATTTTAAAGTTAAACTTATTGAATCTGAGCAATTCTGCGGCTGCCCTGTGCAAGTTCTTCAGACAGTGCTGCACCATGATTTGCGCAATACCAGCCTGCCTTCAACTAACTCCAAGTCAAATGAGCCATTCAGGACGTCGTCATGTAAAGAGCCACAAGCCTGCCATAGCAGCGTACGCACACCACGCACACAGCACCAGCCGCGGTGCGTCCATTGGGGTGTAGGGGCGTAGCCCCACTAAGCCCTGGACGCACCGTGGCACTGTCTGCAGCTGAGCTAAGTAAACATAATTACGTGACGAAGACTTCTTCACAAGCAGCGGGGGAGTGACACGTCATCAATGGTTGTGCGGTCGGAGTGCGCAGGGGGTGGGGGGGCGGGGCTGCTGGTCTGCTGCAGCTGCTTGAGTGACAGTCTGCAGCAGGCCAGCAATGTGCGCATGAGACTCCCGGGCTGAGACTTGCCCGCGCATGCGCCGATGCCAGCAAGCATAGAGAAGGGGCCGGGGGTGTGGCTTCAGCTGGGCCAGGTTTTCAAAGGCTGCCCAGGGTGAGCACACAGTGTGCACCCCTAGCCAATCCTGGTGCTGCATGCAGCGCCAGGATTGGCTGGTCCACCGCGCAACATCCATTATTGGATGCCGCTCGTGGGTGGGCGGGGGCAGAGTGGCGCGAGTGCGACCCCGGGCAGGAGGAGAAGCTGGCAAGCAGACCCCGGAGAGAGCCCCCTGCCCCCAGGCCCGGTGTGTGACCCCCACAGCCTCCCGGTGCCAGTCGTCCCTGGAGGGGCTGCGAGAGGAGCAGAAGTTGTAACTTGTGGAAAGTTTCCGCCGAAGACGGTGAGTGCCCAAAGGCAAAGTGTTACGGTGTTCCTGTATGGATGGACGGTGGTTGTGGGGTTCTGATTTCAAGAGACCTGGTAGAGGTCAGGTGTCTGTAGCAGGGGGGAAATGCGGAGAGCAGTGTTAGATGTGGAACGGGTCAGTCTTGCAACCCTCGTGTCTGTCTCAGAAAGCCAGAAGCAATGGCTGCAGTGCAAAATGCTTTTGTTGGAAATGCATTTACAATGGGTGCAAACAAAAGGTTAGTGTGGGCCGTACTCCGCCTCTAGGCGCTCGGGGTGTAGGTTTGAGCGTTGTGAACGAACACATGTGCCATTGAGTTGTTCTCATCTTTCCGTGTGAAAGGGGCGGGGCTAGTCCTGTTAGCAATCATCACGTATTTGATTTTAAAACCGCAGCAGGCGAGTTACCAATGCCTGTGTTTACTGAAATCTCATTTTTTTGTCTTATCTTTGAACGGCTGGGTGGGTTGGTGGAGTGGGTGGGAGGCCGGTGGTGCCTCTTGGGGAGGGTGGATGCTGTGTCAGGTGGCGAACTCATTGTGAGAGCGCTTGCCGCAGAGGCTGGAATATTGCCATGTTTTTTTTCTCTCGAATAGCAGAATTATATTTTCTTCTCTCTATGTAATGAAGTGGGTCCTTTGCTACTGAACAAAGATTTCATTGGCAATGCCTGTCACGAGCTGTCGGCGTGACACCTGTTCTGGTTTTCTAGTCGCGATCATATTTCTTTATTTATGGCAGCAATTAAGGCAGAATTAACATGCTCTTCTTTTGCTATTAAAATTGTTGTTAGCAATAATAAAAACATAACAATAATACATATTGTTGCTGCTGCTAGGTGTATTAATATTAGCATTATTACCATATGTGTAATTAATATTGAACACATAAATTGTACCACTAGCCATTTTAATATCAGCAATGGAAATTCTAATAGTGCTACGGATAATAATCAAATAATTAAAGATAATAATGCAATACTAGTGTGGTATAGATATGATGTATTCGGAGTCCTTTATCAATATGAAACACCTTCTTGATTTGAGAGTGCCTTTATTTAATTGCCTCAAGCTGTGCATGGTGCGAGCGTGAGCCACACTGTTAAAACATGGTATTTCAAGCTGGTATTTATTTAAAGTCTTATAGTTTGAATTCAGCACCTGAGCATAATAGGACGGAATGTATGAAGCTCTGTGGTTATACTGAATAAGCAGCTACCTATGTTATGCCATCTATTAATGTAATAACTGCACTTTCACAATTGCTTTATTAACCTTCCTGCTTTCTCAAATTTGCTTGAAAATACACGATTTTTCTTCTTTTTTTTCAAAATTTTCATGGGGGGGGGGGTTATCCCCCCAAACCCCCCTTTTGGGGTTCGAGCTCGCTCGCTACGGTGCTGTTTGCAAATCACTTTGCGCCCCACCACTTTCAAATGTCACCCACCGCCCCTGCACAGCACTTGCTGCCAGCCACTCCAGTCTGCTTTAAAAGTACTAGGCATCACTAACTGTTGACAGCCAGGTGCTATACCTATAAGGCGTGACAATGCATTTCAGTGCGGTGAAGCGGAGCACCACACTGAAATGCGTTAGTCTAATGCCTGAAGCGTGATACTTGGCAGGACCGATGTAAGGGTGAGGGTCTCCCTGTTTCTACTTTCTGAACAGGCATTGAGCAAGTAGACTGCTCCCATCTGTAAATGGCTGACCTCACTGGAGGCGAGCCTAGAAAATCAAACAGGAAAAGGAAAATAGCAGCAGTTGTTTTGCCCCAGGCAGAAAACACAGTGTTCCATCACTCGGTGCAGAAGAAAAAAGCTATTGGCTTTTGCAATATTTGTAGCCCTGTTGCACAGCAGCGTGACTTCTGTGCATCGGATTAATGGCTGAAAATTGAGATGAAAAAAAGCTATATCAATGTAGCCTGCTTGTGATAGAGCAGGGAGGGAGACGTCTCAGAGGGAGGGAAGGCGTGCAGCATGGAGGGCATAATGACTTCCACCCCTGACCCCGCATTCCCACCATCAAAATTCAAATGTGATTTGTGGCCAGCATAGCCGCCCACGCTCACTCCACTCCACTGTGCAGCGCAGAACTGGGATGAATCAACCGGGATGAATCACCCAGGGCTGACCGTGGTCTGTGGAAAGATGGTCCCATAACAGGAATCATTTTCACAGGCAGGAACAGACCGGGCTGTGGATAAATATTCCCCGAGCATTAATATTCATATTCACAGGCAGGAACAGGCCAGGCTGAGGTCTCGTGGTTAAGTTGTGGCTGTGGTACACTCTGGGTGTGTTAGATGTTCATTGTGACAGTGGTGTCTTCAGCAGCAACAGGTATGTGCATGCCACAGATGTGTGTTTTGCGGTGATGTGATCTCTGCTGCATCCCAGTGCTGTGTGGTGTCCATCATGACTTATGTGCTTTGTATCACTATGCGCCTGCCCTGTACTGTGTGTTGTGTGACTGTTTTCTGTGCTATGTGTCATTGAGCTTTTGATCTGTGTTTCACTGTGTCTGTGCTGTATGCTGCTGTGTCACCGTGTGCGTGTTTTATGTCATTGTGTATGCATTGTGTGACACTGTTTCTTTGCTGTGTGTTACTTTGATTCTGTGCTGTATGTACATCTGATTGACATCATGTGTTTGACTTGTGTCTACTTGTGTCTATTTTTGGTGCTCTCTGAAATAATGTCCATGGGAACTTAAAGATGGCCGCCATAGTCAGGGCTTTGTGAGTATTATATTTCGTGCTGGCACTTTGCGGTGTTGGGATGGATAGTAATATAGGTTAAACTCATGGCATGGAGCAAAATAAGTTACTCTATTTTATGTTGTCTTATAGGAGTCTATATGTTTAATTCGTATAGAAGACGTGAGTAATATTGATGATTTTTTTGTAGTGTTTGATATGTGAATGGAGTTTGTTATAAATAGTATTGATACATGGATAAATGGTTTTGTTCCCATCAGATCTATTGGATAGAAAAAGACTTGAGGAGAAGTCTTGTTCTGGTATTCTTTGGCAGTAGCTTGAGAAGTGAGTTGGGCCATCATGTTTTGGCTAGTAATTTAGAATGCTGGTGTTTTTTTACAAATCACGTGGTTAAGGTTTAGTGGCACATGTTTGGTGGCATGTTTAAATGGCTTTGTATTTTAAAGGTTGACACTAAGGGTGTGGATCACTGTTGTTGCTTTAAGTGTGGAGCAGACGATACTTTTTGTAAATATAGGGATGTTAAATTTGTATATATTTTATTGTATTAGAGTCTGATGTGCAACAATACCGTCCTGAAGATGGTCTTGTGGATCTTTTAGACCAAAGGGAGACCGAAACGTCGACACCTAAACATTGTTTTGCTTATACATACACTGATTGTACAGAATGTAAACCAAATGAAATGTTCTGTTTGATTTCTTCAAATATGGTGTTTTGGTTTTCCATTTGTCTTTTAAGCAAAAGGTGTTTTATACTACGGTTAATGAATAGAGAATCCCAGTAGTATGTCGGTTGCCAGATTTTGATGTATACTATAACGTTTTTTAAATAAAATAACGTTTGTATAAACTTAGTGTTTATGAAGGATGTCCCTGTTTGAGTTTACTTCTGATCACTATTGTGACAATAGCATAAATAACAAATACTATGAAATGATTCCTCTAGGGACAATGATATTTTGTGATTGATTATACCCAGTCCCAAGGGGATTAATGGGTCGCTCTGTTGTATTTAGAGTTATACTAAAGCAACATTTCAGTATTCTCAGGAAGAACGCTGTCTTGCCTATAAAAAGTACAACTCTTATCTTCACCAGGCAAGCCTGGGGGTCCCAAAATAGAACCCAGGGTCCTTACTGTAATAACCCATTGCAAGCACACTTAGGGGCTCATTACAATGTCTGTCTGAAAGTCTGTGACCGATACAGTCTCGGACTCGGGACCGACCGACAGGTGGTCGGCGTTTCCGGCCGCTGGATTACGATGCGACCAAACACTGTTAGGTCAGATTTCCATTGTTCCCTATGGAATCCTGTGTTATGGCCATAAACTGGCCGTACCACAAACTCTTATGGGGAAATGGGTGTGTGTGTATAAAATCCCACACCCTGTTGCAGGTACTCCATGGTGCCTGCCACACAGTGCAGGGTTTTACAGGAGAGTTCCTTATGTACCTCCTCAGCCACCATCTGTAGGCTGTGGGCTAGGAGGCTCTGCCAGAGGCCCCCAAAGTCACATTCCCACAGCCTTTCCGTGTTAGAAAGGCCGGCACATCATGGCTGTCAGAATCTGACACCGTAATCCCGATGGCAGAAATGCCGTCTATAGAGTAGTACAGAGCGGTTCCGACCAACAAGAATACTCCGCAAGCCGGTCAGAACCAAGTTGTAATGACCGGCTGGTTTACAGTGCGACTGTGGACATCATAATTGGACAGTCGGACCGTAAACTGACCGAGTGGTTCGGAAGAATTTTGACGGGATCGGAAAGCTTCCAACTGCCGGTCGGAGGCTTTCCGACCGACATCGTAATTGGCCCCTAGGTGTACATTCACAGCAGACTATGGCACTGTGTGGCAGTGGCAGCCCAGTCACCGCCTCACTGGTGGTCCGACCACTCTATTAGGAATTTGGAGCTCGGACTGCCATTGCACTGCCGCAGCAGCCAGGGAACCGTCATTCCATAGCAGTCCAGTGGTGGTATGGGGGCAACAATTTGCTTGGTGGTGCCCTAAGGCACCACTAAGAATTTTATGACTTTCCTCACAACCAATGCTGTCATGGAGGTTCTTCCTCCATGAAAAGGCTGGTGTGAAGTTAAGAAAGGGGACTCTATAGGGCCCCATTATGCCCCTGTGCACAGGGGTGCATTCAAGGCGACACATGTTGTGCCATTCTGTATTTCCGCACTCCCAGTTCCAGAAAGAAATGCATGATATGGTGCATTTCTTCCTGTGCTGGAATGTGCAATGGCGATCCGGCGGTAGTGCTGTCGCAGGCTCATAATGAGCCTTTTAAACAGCACCACTGTGGGACCTCCATGCTGTTTACCCGTCAGACTACAAAAAACCTGTAATCTGTCGGCACCGACTCTTATCAATGCTAGGTCACCGCAGTGGCGAGCCACCCACTCTTGAACCGCCAAATGTTATAATCGGGCCCCTACTGTCCAGCACTTTTCCCTCCATGCATTGTATGCTTACATGTACACATGAATTCAGCACACACTTTAAGTCTGTGTGCACTGTTCTTCACTGAAGCTGTTCTATGTTTAACTACGTTGTGCCATTTATTTTTATTGCCAATAAACACACTACCAGCACACACACTTATCATGTGCCTGCTGCCCAAAACTACACAGTTCATGTATTGTACCTTACACAAGAATGCATACACCCATCACAGGCTTTCATGGTGCTCACACCTCACAGCAGTACCCCTCTCATGTCAAGTATTATTTATAGGCATACGTACACCCGGAACATGCACTAAACACAGACACAAACTGCTTGATACTGCTCTATCCCCATACTGTATCCTTCCCAGGTACACATACATCCAGCGTAGATTCACTACTCCCCTGTGCAGTATTACACATCTATCTGATGTAGGCCACGGGGTGTGTTAAGCACACAGCAGCGGAACTTTTAAAAAGGTGAGTGAGTCTGTTGGCCTCAGTAAAGTGTCACAATATGAAAAGGTCATTTTCACCCCTACTCATTACTGCACGGCATGTTGCCATGCCCATGCCTGTGCTGCTTTATTCCTTGTGAAGGTTGTAGCTTTCCACCACTAATGAGGATAATGCTTTAGGCGCCCCCAACAAGACTGCGCTCCTCTACATATACATGTCTTTTTCTATGGACATGTTTATCTCAGTTTTGAGCTCTTCTTGTATGATTGCATTTATTTATAAGTATTTTATGTGTTTACGTTGAAATTTGCAACATTCTTACCTTCTGTAAGTTTATTTTGCTTTGGAGAGATGTTTTGAGTTCTTCTTTTTGTGGTTTGAAGGTTTTTCAATTTCTTTAATTGGTTTGTCTTTGTAATGGTCTAGATAGAAAAGAAAAATGCAGTTAAATGTGCCCCCTTAGTCACTGAGTAGCACCTTCCCTGACTAGGCCCTTGGCAGAGTTTGAATAGCAAATATTCCTCAAGTGACAGTCACTATCTAGCACTTTTCCTGACTAGAGGCTTGACTGAGGTAGATTTGTAAATCTTCCCCATCCACCGTCACAGCCCAGCACCTTCCCTGACTAGGCACTTGGTGTAGTTAGCATAGTAATTCTGCCCCCTCCCATTCACTTTCCAGCACTTGCCTAACTAGACACTGATTCAAACAAAAAGAAAATAAATAAGAGCCTAGTTTCTGTTTTGAATTTTTTTCGATTTTTAATTAAAATGATAATCAAACATTTATTTTAACTTATATTTTTAGCCACTTTGTAACAGTTAACACATGGCATTGATATGGGAGTTATGATATTCTGCAGAATATATGTCTGCAAATGTTTAAAAAGTTGTTTTAAATTTCCATCATTTTCATTTATTATGCTATTTTATACATATTAATTTTGTTAATTATACTTCCTTTTTTTTATTCATACCCAGAGAAGACCATTACAGGAATACATATCAACAAATCAATTCCTAAAGCAGTTAACCACATTACAGAAAAATAAATATCAATTAATAAGTACATACAGCAGGTAATTACTGTACACAAGAATAAATAGCAACTCGTCAGATCATAAAACAGTTAAACACAATACACTCAATCAATCAATCAATCAATCAAGAATAAATATCGCCTAATAAGTTCATAAAGCAGTTGATACAATCCACAGCAATTTTGAAGAACTAAATCATCATATATTACTTGATCCAAATTGTCAGAACATTTACTAAGATAAACTTTGACAGCATTTTACAAGTTAAAACCCAAACAAAGTAGTTGTGCAGCCTTTCAATTCATTCATCAAATTATACAGCTAAGACCACATTAACCCCGGGCTAAATAAGGATGTATTTCAACCATAAAGGACACCCTAGAAATCCTATTCATCTCGTTTGACATGAGCGTTCAAGTGTGGAAACTTTGCCCCTTCCTTGTTTCTATCCCCTTGCTTTTCTGCTCCATTCAGAAAAGAGTGCCCATATTTTTAGCACCCCAATTCTGGCTTGCTTGCCCCTACATGCATCCAGAGCCGTCTCTTGTTTCCATACTCCAAGAAGCCTGGTTAACCACATTTGTAATGTCAGAGGCTCTATATCTTTCCATATGGCGGCTAGCATTATCATAAAAATTGCTGTACCCAAAAATAAAAAATGTTCCTGTGCTTTATTAAGGCCCAGAGAGCTGTCATATCCTAGGATCAGTAATGTAAGGGTCAGCTCAAATCTAAGGCCAAATAATTCTTCCCAAAAACCAAGCAGCCCTTTTTTTAAAAAGGTCAGTTTGTCACAATCATAAAACATATGAATCAGTGTGGCCACGCCTGCTCTGCATCTGAGATATGATCATCTGTCCTTTTTCACCAAATGAATAATTTGGAAGGTGTAACATATAAATTAAATATAGTGTTATACAATTGTGCTTTTAAACTTGAGGATAAAAATATTTCAGCAGTTTAAAATAAGCTCATATAAACATCCACATCAGGGTTATCTAATTTTGTTGCCCAGGATGTCTCAGTTTCTTTCCATATCATCAGGTAGTTCTACTAGTAGTAAACTGTATATGTTCCTAGTTCTGCTAGATTTCCTAGTAATAACATCCATCAATGATATGCTAGCTAATTAATCGCTGGTATGCATAGAGTAAGAATACTCCTAATCTGTACAAAGTTAAAGTATTGATTGACTGATAACGCTGGGGAAACGCTCGCATTTGGAAAAACTTACCGGCAGCAGGATAGGGGCCACGGAAAGAGGAGAACGACGCTCCCCACAAGGCAGCGGGGCAAAGAGACGCCCTTGTGACACGCCCTGCCCAGGTGGAGGACAAATACCTCTCGCGTTTCCCGCTCCTCGGGAAACGCTCGCATTTGGAAAAACGTACCCGCAGCAGGAGAGGGGCCACGGAAAGAGGAGAACCATGCTCCCCACAAGGCAGCAGGGAAAAGAGACGCCCTTGTGACACGCCCAGCATAGTACTTAATCAGTCGCTTAATCCTGCATCGCGGGACGAGCCGGGCGAAGCCCGGGCCAAGGGCGGGCCCGTTTGAGCCCGTTAAAGAACGTTTGAGGACGGGACAGGGCCTCGTCCTTTCATCTTACCAAGAGGTCAATGTTAGTCTAACAATTGTTATTAAATATTATAATTGTTATTGCAATCGTTAGCAACTCAATAAGGTTGTGAGTATATCGGCAAAACCTGTAATTCTTATAATGGCGTCACCTTCAGTGAGGAGAGAAAGAAAGTCGCTAACTAGTGGTTTCATAGTGGGAACGTTGGACCAGTTTTTGATAAGAGCATCCACAATCTTAGAAAAAGAAATTGTCCAGACAGAAAAAAGACTGTCTATAGATATTGTATTGGAAAAACTCTCTTCATTGGGTTTAGTGGCTCAAGTTTGTTCGCCAGCGCATCCTCATGACTTGGAGTCGCAGAACCAAAGCTCTAAAAGGGAACGTGAGGGTGCTAATGCTAAAGGGAAAAATCCAAAGACCCGGAAAATCAATACAGAAATTAGAAATGTCACACCACCAGTGCTTTTGAGATCAAACTCTGATTGTCCTATAAGTGAAGTAATAACTTTGCCTTCGACTCCCAATGATGAGCCACCTGTGGAAATGGGAAGGGACTTTTGGACAAAGTTGGAATCTATTTTCCATAAAACATGCCTCCCTATTTACGACAGGTTAGATATAATCGAGAGTAGACTTGCATGTCTCGAATTATCATATGCATCAGCCCAGGCGTGGA
Source organism: Lissotriton vulgaris (assembly GCF_964263255.1). Classification (NCBI taxonomy): domain Eukaryota; kingdom Metazoa; phylum Chordata; class Amphibia; order Caudata; family Salamandridae; genus Lissotriton; species Lissotriton vulgaris. Next base: position 1,314,120,987 of record NC_141695.1, read on the forward strand.
ACATATCTCGGCCCAAAGGCCCCAGTAATTGCCAGCTGATCAACAATTCTACTGATAATTGTATTGTAAAATCCGTGGATGTTGTAACTGCTGTTGTTCCCCAGTACTCTTCTCCCTCACCGTGCTCGGGAGCCCAGGTTGTATCTAGCCGACTTGCCAAAAATGGTGGGGGCAGGAGGAGGGAAGCTGTAAGGGAGGTTCCGCACACTACACAATTAAGTTTGGATGCCCCCCGTATGCCACTGGTCAAAAGGTTTCCTTGTATTGATCTCCCCCCAGAATCTATCCCCTATGTGGTGACACTAGCGGGGGTGCCACCACTAAGTCAGGATAAAAGGGAGGAATACAAGGAACTCAAGAATAAGTGTACCCACTGGCTTAATTCTAATTGCCCCCTGCCCCCGAATGTATCATAGGAAATCTTGTTTGCTAGACGTGTTGACTGGGTGAGCTCCCTAAGCCAGTCCATTGAGGGGGATTGCATAATTATTAATTTTAGGGACAGAAAGGCCGTCAAATACATTTGTGATTGGCAGGAGGCAAGCCCAAGAACCTCAATACGCTCTCTACCCCTTACCTCCTTCTATCGTGCACCACAACAGCACATCTCAAGCAACTTAATGGCAAGGGGCTCAGACCATCATGCAGAAAACAAGGGAGGGACTAGGACCCATAATGGTTTTGACAGGCTTTCTGGGTTGGAAGACTGCGATTGACAGACCTCCCTGCCCAGAACCGGGGTCCACTACCTAGACCTTACCCAGTGCATTAAAAGCACGGGAACTGATTTAGCGGTGGGTAGTGTTAATGGTGATGATGGTATTTTAACTACTAGCCATAACAACATGATAGTGGGATTAGGAAGTAGTGTCCTACCCCCAGCAGGAGTTGAGAGTAAAACACGCTCGTCAAGGGGGGTAATAGCTTCGACTCTCCCTTCTAGCTCTGCTAACAGGGGTGATTGGCACGACCTCTCACACAGGGTGGACAAGGTTCTGGCGAACAGTTTGGGCTCTGATGGTGGGGATAGCCAGTGTGACCCTTTGGTAAGGCCGGAATGCACTGGTGGTATGTCTTATGGTAAAGGAACAATCTCAATAATCTCCTGGAACCTAGCGGGGTTAGGCTCAAAACTAGTCTCACCCGAGTGGATGGACTTTACTGAAAAATTCGATATATGCCTCTTCCAGGAGACATGGTTATTAGAACCTGCCTTCCGCGCTGGTTACCTTAATTTTTATGTCCCCACACTGAAAAAAGATAGGGGTCGCCCAGCTGGGGGATTAACCATATGGGTGAGGCAAGATTTAGGTGTCAAATCAAGCAGCGCTCAGTAAATAATAATGACATTCTGTCAGTAGGAGTTAGTACTACCGCAGGAATAAGTTTAGAGATTTTCAATGTTTATGCGCAAGGCCACCCAGGGGAGGGGAAAATCTGAGGTTGTAAATGATCTGGAAGAACTGTTAGGGACCTTGCCCCCGAATACCTTGCCTCTTGTAGCGGGGGACTTTAATACCACCTTTGAGCTCTTAGGGTATGATGATCTCCAGCTTACAGAAGAGGAAGACTCAATATGGGGTATTCCGGCCCTTGAGGCAGCTCCAATAAAAAGGTGGACAGAGGCAGCAATTCAGTTGAAAGGATTGCGCATGGGTAGCCATTTGAGGGCAGCAAATGGGCATACCTTGTCGGATAAGTCTGGCAGGAACACTTTTGATAATGGCCTTAGGTCGAGTCGCATAGATTATTTGCTTGTTCACCTAAGGCTATGGCCCCATCTTGTAGATATGGAGGTTCTCAATCGCATTGAGAGTGACCACCATCCACTCACCTCCATTTTTAATCTGTCTATTGCCGGGGGTACACTACCCACTCAGGGAGTTCTAGCGCCCGACCATGTTGTAGCCAATGATATGCGCCACCTAAAATGGAGCAGAATCATTGTAGATCCTGAAACTGTAGTTGCTATTAATAAAGCTGTAACTAATGCACTGTTAGTGCTGGGTTCTGCCACCGTTAGATTGGACACTAGTCATTATGTGACGGATGTCCATACTAAACTCTTTGAAGGGTTAAAAACCTATTTTTGTAGGCCTAATACAGGAAGGAAACTAAAGGGATATAAACTGGAGGGATGGTATAACTCAGCTTGTCGAAAAGCTCAGGCTAACCTTGGCTGTGCCCTTAAGATAAGAGGTATACCATTGATAAAGTCTGCTCGAGCCTGCTATAGGAAAGTAATGCTAGAGGCAAAAAAAACATGGGACGAAGAAAAGTGGAAGGACCTCAATGTCGCTTGTGCGGCCAAGAATCCCAAATTGTTCTGGGATATATTCAAATGGGATAGGGGAGGTTGTCCTGATCGCCCACAGAACACTGTGGCCCAAAATGCTTGGGTTGATAATTTAAAGCCACAGTATGCAAGGAGCAATGATGACGAGTTTAGTGAACCTTCCTCCCATATATATTACAAAGTGGAGGTTTTCACCCCGATAGATGTTGACAGCGTGCTGGATTCAGTGACCGGGGTAGAGCGCCTGGTATGGATGGTATTCCGGCAGATGTTTTTGTAAACGACAAACAAACTTGGCGTCATTATATTCCGTATATTGCTAATGCAATCGCCCAAGGAGCGGATGTCCCACCCTCTTCGAAGGGTGAGGAAATCGTCCCAGTATTCAAAAAGGGCGATAAGTCAGTAGCTGGTAATTACAGACCAATCAGTTTAATAGATTCTGTGCAGAAGGTCATGGGCCGATTGGTTCTACATAAGATCCAGACATGGATAGAGGACCAAGATATTCTGAGTCCTATGCAGGCTGGTTCTCGGTGCCACACCAGAACGATAGACCAAGTCTTTCGCTTTATCACTTTGTACTGGAGGACGGTGGTTATAGGAAAGGGAACAGTTTACACAGTATTTGTCGACTTAAAAGCAGCTTTCAACCTAGTACCACAAGGAAAACTGTGGCAGGTCTTGAGAGAAATGGGGATGGCTCCAGAACTACTGTCCCTAATCATCCGCTTACATGAGGGTAACTTTGCTCGGGTCCGGTGGGGGGGTGTGGGAGAGGTGACGGAAGACTTCCCTGTTGGCAGGGGTGTTCGACAAGGATGCGTTTTGGCGCCTACCTTGTTTTCACTCTTTGTCAACGGGGTGGCCAACTTCCTCTCCCTATCCGACACGGACGCCCCGATGTTGGCAGGGTCACACATCCCAATCCTTATGTTTGCGGATGACACCTTAATAATCTCCAAGACCCCAAGTGGTTTACAAAAAGTCCTCCTGGGTTTTGAAGAATTCTGTAAACGACGTGGTCTGGAAGTTAACACAGCAAAAACCAAGTTTATGTCATTTAACAAACACAAGTCGTTTAAGGGCAATGTGCTTATGGATAGTTTGCCCCTGGAACAGGTTGCTTCTTTCACATATTTGGGCGTTACCTTACAGAAGGATATGCAATAGAACTGCCAACTTGATCGGGCTGTTCTGTCACATAAACAGCAAGCAGGAATCCTTCCAACTAAGTTTAAAACCTCCCTGACAAAACCTATTAGCCCAGTCTAAGATATTTACGGGATGAAGGTCCCAAGTTCATCCCTTTATGGGGCAGAGCTATGGGGGTTTGAAAACCTGAAGTGCTTGACTATATTGGAGAATGCGTTTTTACGCAAAGTAACAAGCCTCCCTCAAAGCACCCCCTTAAGACCTCTATTATTGGATCTTGAAACACCTAGTGAATCTTCGCCCTTTACTCTATTGGCGAGGCTTTGGTGCACGGAGGAACTTGTACACTATACTAGAGGTCTCATGGATGTCATAAGAACTGACCTGTTCCATAAGATAAAATGGTTAAATGAAATTAGACACCTCCTAGGGAAGCTTGGGTTAATAGAGCTTTGGAATGACCCTCTGAATGCTGTGTTCCCTCCGAAGGAAAAACTGAAAGAACGTTATTGGGAAATGGTATTCACATCAGAAATCTCACAAGACCTCTCAACCCACCTAACAGGTCGCTTCCTCGAACTAAAGTCCCGTCCAGTTTTTGAAAGGTATTGGGACTTGATCGAGAAAGTTTATGACCGCAAACTGTACTTTCAATTAAGGGTGGGTGCTCTTTCAACCCGTGAATTTACCTGCAGATGGGGAGGTTCGAGTAACGACAAATGTTGCAAGTGCATAGAACAATGTGAAACTGTGCATATACTATTCTTCTGCCCCATGTACACTGTGCCCCGTAAAGTTTGGTTAAAGCCCATCTGTAGGGCAATGGGCATTAGGAGGCACGCAGTTGCCTTGCGAATATTGGGTTCAGATCCCGCACCCCCTATCTCTATAGCCGTTGCGAAGTACATTTGTTGGAATACATTGTATCAAGGTTCTAATCAGTGATTGCCTATCATACTTAATGCCTATCAGGATTTGTAGTCGCAAGATGTTCTGTTTATCTAAATTATGCTTTGCGTTTCCTCATGACTGTAAATTCAGTATTAATATATCTGTCTAACAAATTAATGGTCGAACCTTTTAGATAATAGTTTTAAGGTGATTTCAGTGACCTTTTATTCTATGGTTACAGAAGGATTTAATTGTATTTTAAAGATTTTTTCTAATTTAAAAAACTGCTTTTCAAATGTATTGTGTAATGTGCTTTTATGACTTAACTGTCGAATAAAGTTTTGTGAAGATTGTCTGATATTCCAAAGTCATGTTGGAGCCTGGAGAATTGAGCAACTTGGTGTCCCCCATAAAAGTCTCCTATTGTGCCCACACCCCGCTTTTCCCACCCTCTTCCCATAGCATCGTAAACCTGGGGTGGAAATAGTGATGAGCGCCACAGGGGTGTATGTTGAGTGACCTTCGGTATCGCCATGAATTTTGAGACCTGTTTCCATACCTTCGATGAGCCATATATTACTTTAAAACAAACATTTTATAATAGCTCTGCTCCAGTTGTCTCAATACAGCCCAGGGGCCTCCTTCCCTATAGCAAGTTCATATATTTTGGGGATTCTCAAACCCGATCCTCTTCTCTACCTCTGTCTACTACTAACAGAGAAGTCATCTGGTAGAGAAGGGCCGCCCAGTAATACAGTGCAATGTTTGCAACTGGAAGACCTCTTCTGTCTTGTGGTAGGGTTAAATATTTTAAGGCCCTCCTCACTTTCCCATACTGCCAAATGAAATTGAAGAAGACGATTCTTCAATAGATAGTCATCCAAGGCAAGCAGAATCGATCGAAAAAAATTCAAAATTTTAGGAAACATAGTCAGTTTAAAAAAAATCCCTCTCTTAATTATCGACAAGTGTAGCCTGTTTACTCTCTTTAATTCTATGGCTATTGAATTAACCAGAGGATCAAAATTGCATTTAATTATTTCTTCCACTTTCACAGTAATTCTGACCCTGAGGTAGACTGACGATTCTGCTCATCTGGGATCATTAAAATCAATATTATCTGTACAAATAACAATTGTATTTTCTTTGTTTAAAGCATAACCTGAAAGGAGCCCAAAACTCCCAGTTATCTGGTTCATTTCCCCAATGGCCTCTGGTGGATCCATTGTTAGAACCGCCACGTCGTCGGCACAAGCCAAGACTTTTGTCTCATACCCCCTGGTTACTACAGGCTTGACCTTCTGGGACTGCAGTAATTTCACAACTGGGGGATTGATATACATACCAAATATTATGGGGGAACAGGGACACCCTTGCCTGGTTCCCCTGTATATTAAAATGTTACCAGACTCTTTCCTCATTAATTGTAACCGGGCTCTTGAATCGCAATACAAGGCTTTAATTGCCCATATAATTTGCGGTCCAACCCCTTTTAGCTCCAGAATCCCCCATACAAATTTCCAAGACACCCAATCAAATGCCTTCTCGGCATCAAGGCGGATCATAGCCATCTGGCCCCCGTCCCGGACATGATGTCAAATAGTGAGCTAGCCCTTCGAATATGGTGAGTTGTTTCTTTTCCAAGGATAAATCTGTGCTGCCAGTGGAAGCCCAGATGTCCTATGATCTTCCCCAACCTGGTAGCCAATATTTTCAAATACATTTTGGTATCTGAATTGATTAGAGAAATTGACCGGTGTGAGGCTGGGCTATCTACCTGTTTTCCTTTCTTTGGAAAGAATATAATATCCGTCTCTCTCCAAGATTCCGGAGGATTACCACTATATTGAACACCCCTAAAAAGATCTAGTAAAAGAGGGATTATCGTTATTCCTAATATCTTATATAGCTCAAGAGGTATCTAGTCGGGGCCAGCAGCTTTCCCTGAAGCCATTCTTTGTAGAGCTACCTGAACTTCCTCTAATGGGATTTCTTTCTCTAAGTCTTCTTTAAGAGAACTATCCAACCCCTCTCCAAGCTCAGTAGAGTCACCATGCGAAAAATATCATGCAATGACATAACTGTATCCTTAACCCTTTTGTCTAGATATAGTGCTTGATAATAATCCTGGAACCCCCTGATTATATCATTTGAGTCAGTATATGTTTGTCCATTCACTTTGATACAAAATATCCAATTCTGCACTAGTGCAAAGAGCTAATCTCATCCCAACTAATTCTCAATTTTCATAGGAATTATTCCGCTGGGATCGATATTCCTCTGCGGATCTTTGCATTAACCAGCTATTAATTTCTGATTTGAGAACAGTTATTTGATCCTGAATTTGGGTCACGACTTGTCCCTGCTTGATTAGTAAAACATGCACCTCTTATGCCTCTATAAGCGTGCGCATTAATTCTTGATTCTTAATCTTGCACAAGGTCCTTGCCCTAGTGATGAATATCATGATTTCACCAACACAAACTATTTATTGAGGGTCCGAGGGCATATTTAACGACCCCGTGGACACTGCCCCCAAGAACAAAATCCTTAGCAAACACAAAGTATCCAAGGGGCTAGGGTAAAGAGACCTTTGTGCTAAAATATGACGCAGATCATTCCAAACAATGGTGTTAGTATGAAGAGAATGCTATCTCTAGATACCTATTGGTGTCATAGGATACCCATCAGTAGCTGTCCTGTACCGCCCTATTCATCATTTGGGCTTCCTCATACCATATGTTTCAAGAGTTCACCAGCAGGGACCAAATGTGTATGTCCCATACTTTGGCTTGGACTCGATGGAGTGAAACCAGGACATGTAAGAATCTATAGCTACTGATTTGCAGTGCAAAAAAAGTGTATGAAAAATATATATAATGTGTAATTAAAATTAGAGAAAATGAGAGAGAAAAAAGTTTAATAGTGTCCCTCACTTTTCCAAATGTTAAAAAACAGTGCAGGAATAGCAGTACAAACAAATATCTGCCATGTCTAATATATGGTTGACATGTTTCTGCAGATTAACGGACACAAGTGTCCTCTGCTTTCATCAGGACCCTCAACAAGATGTTTTTATGCAACTGCAATATGTGAAAAATCATAAATAAAAACCATATCACCTGAACTCCTAGGTGTGGTTAATAACATCTCCTGTCATGAATTCTCTTCTGAAAAAGAATGTGCGTCATAAGAAAGAACAAAGAAACAAAAAATAAATGTTGTAAATAGTACAACAGTATAGTAGCCTGTGTACAAATCACAGGGTAATAATAATAATAATAATACGGAATTTTGTATAGCGCGAACAGCTACCTCACGAGGAGGTGTCCCGGCGCTGAGAGAACAGGTGATAAGACCGCGGAAGCTGGAGAGGGTAGCATTTAGCGTGGCTGGGTAAACAGCCAGGTTTTCAGCAAATGTTTGAAGCAAGCTTCAGATGGGGCCTGTTGAAGAGTGACGGGTAGTGAGTTCCATAGTTTTGCCACATTGGCCGAGAAGGTTTGTCCACCCAGCCGGGCTCTTTTTGCTCTAGGGGCTGCCAGTCGAACATGGTTATTGGATCTGAGAGAGCGGGATTGGGAGTACCTTGGTAGTCGAACTTTCAGGTAATTTGGGCAGTTTCCGTATATAGATCTGAAGGCCAGAGTAAGTGCTTTGAATTTTATTCTGCTAGCAACTGGTAACCAGTGAAGGGAAAGGAGGTACGGAGAGACTGAGTGCTTGAACGGAATCCTCATTAACAGTCTCGCAGCCGCATTTTGAACCAGTTGTAGTTGCTGTATAAGGTACTTTGGTAGACCCAAATACAGACCGTTAGCGTAATCCAGCCTGGATGAAACTGTGGCGTGGATTACAGTTTTTCGGCAGCTAACTGGTAGAAGTCGAAGGATCTTACGTAGATTCCTCAGCTTACTCATACAGCAGCCAGCAACTTGCTGTATGGTATGTGTGATGCAAAGGACAACTTATCATCCCATCGCACCCCTAGATTTCTTGCTGAGTGGCTCGGCGAGGGAGCTTGACCCATCTCTGCCGGCCACCACAAATCAGATGGTGGGGGGGGGTCTTTGCCAAAGAAGATCACCTCAGTTTTACTAGTGTTGAGTTTTAGTTTATTAGTGTTCATCCAGTAGGCTACGTCTTGCAGGCACCCCTTGAAATTTAAGAAGGCTGCCTCTGACACTTCTGAGTATGGGAACACCAATTGGGTATCATCGGCGTATGAGATTGCCTTGATCCCCCAATTGGCGATCAGCGTGAAGAGTGGAGCCAGGTAAACATTAAATAAGAGTGGGCTCAGGGCCGAGCCCTGTGGGACGCCACAGCTCAGAGCTTTAGGTGTAGAAGAGACGTCCCTTAATGCCACCTTCTGAGTTCTTTGAGTCAGATAGGACTGTAACCACTCCAGTGCCTGATCCTGGATACCTATCTCTGCCAGTCGAGACAGTAGTATAGCGTGGTCGACCGTATCAAAGGCGGCCAACAGATCCAGGAGCACCAGCATCGCTGAGTCTCCCGAGTCCATCGACCACCTCACTGACTCTGCCACCTCAATTAAAGCTGTTTCGGTGCTAAATCCAGGTCGAAAGCCTGATTGCGTCTCGTGAAGAGTTTTATTGTGTTCAATGAATTGGTTTAATTGCCGCTGGATAACTTTTTAAAGCATTTTGCCTGGTGCTGCAAGGAGGGAGATCGGACGGAGATTATTGAGATCCTTAGGGTCCCCATTAGGTTTTTTCTTTAGGGGGAGGAGAGTGGCATGTTTCCAAATATTCGGGAACACCCCTGATGAGATGGACAGATTCCATATACGCTGAATAGCGGGGGCCACAAAGTCAGCTATGCGGCTCCAGAGTTTAGGAGGGCAAGGGTCGTCTGGCGAGCCCGATTTACAGCGACTTAGTTCTCGCTTGACCAAATTTAGGTCTATTAAATCAAATTGTGTCAGGGTAGCACGGTTCGGTATTCAATCCGCTGAATCGGATTTTACCGTGATCTTCACTGGCCCAAAAGACTCATATACTTTCTTGATTTTAGAGTTAAAAAAGTCAGAGATGCTGTTGCAAAACGAGATTGATGGGGGAACTTCCCTCTCAATGCATATGGGTTTGAAAAAAGACTGAACTATCATGTAGGAGGAATTGGCCTCACCTCACCTGGCTGCGGCTCAGGCGAATGGAGCACCGCTCCAAAAGAACAGAGAGGAAGTATAGACCTCAAACATGTCATTACATTCACCGTCTGCATCTAATATGTACATATTCAGACGAGCTTACAGTTCCTGTGTGTCAGATCATAGTGGTTTCTTTACTGTCTGACTACCAATCTTGTTGAAATCATGCATTATCTCTGCTCGCCTTGTAAAGAGGTATCGATTGGTATCGAAAAGTAGGATAAAGCACATATCCCCCGTGATTAGTTCGGAAAAGGTGTAGGCAATAGTGCGGTAACCAGACATCATACGTTAAATATATAAAATTGTTAATATAGTGCACCGTGCTTAGCCACAATAACAATATCACTATTCCATTGTGACTATTACGACCCGGTAGCAAGATCAAAGTTAAGTCTAGAAGACACTGAGATTATGAGAGGCAAAGTGCAAGAAAGCCCCTTCTCAGCCCAGGTCTACCCGCTGTAGTCGGTATGCGGTCGCTTCGCTCACTAAGGTAGCTCCTCGCTAGATTATACTGGTTATATAGACTCTCACCTCCCGCTCTTATATCGGGCACGCATGCTGTAATAAATCCTCTGTCTCCGGGTACATCAAAAAAGCGCCCTCCTACGGCATTCCTAGTATAGAGTCCGCAAACACCACACCTACCTCCCTGTCGGTACTCCGAACCGCCATCCGAGCCGACTCGGGGAGGTGGTAGGTGGAAGGAAAGGCTCAATTTTTAAGCAAAAGCGTACCAACTGAGAATGAGGAAGTGGCGGTCACGTGACGACGTCACATGACACCGTAAAGAATCAAGGGATATGAAGTCTTGATTCGACTACAAGTTGTAAGATATTAAGTCGAGGTGCCGAATTCGTGGTATTCACTATTCAGGAGCAATATTAGAAGATTTCTAATTCACCCAGATCATGTTTTTTAAGTAAAGGGGGAACAGCTCTATTTCAAGCATACACGTACCGACTTCAAACACGGAGGTCGCGGTGCGTAACAGCGTCACGTCACACTACTAAGGATCATGGGACATAAAGTCCTGATTGGACGAGAAAGTTAAAAGATGTTCAATCGAGGTGACGGATTCGTAGTATTTAATTTTCAGGAGCAATGTTATAACATTTCCACGAACCCAAAATCAACAATTTAATATTAGGGGGAGACGATTTTTCTAAAGTATTGTCGTCTGTACAATGCACATTTGTGTGCTAACAATTTAAGACAGATCACACTGTTGTATGGATTATGGAGAAACAATCTAAGATTAACAATTAGATCAATAACCTCGACTATTGTGCTGACACATTCTATGGTAACATAATCACATGATACCATGCCGCATGAGGTCATGGAAAGAAAGATCATCAATACGTATGCTAGCAGTGCAATACAGACATCACCAGACATATGATGTATTGATTGGAATAGCCACATTCTCAGAGTGATTGGCCAAGGGCAAGAAAAGCCCATACCATTATAAGGAAGGGTTAACTCGTATGTTCCAAGTAGTAATATACTTCCTTTCAATACGTAGTGTGATCATAATAATGGCAGATATACAGGTCCTGTGATAACTACCGCTAATGTCACATCTAATCAATTATTCCCTTTTAGTGTGATACATGCTTCTGGTTCTATTGTTTTGATAACTTTATATGTATAGCAACTCAGACAGGTCTATCACGGCCTAGGATAACCTTCATAGTGTGTCAGATGTTTTTACGGAAAATGCTAATATTGCAGTTACTGGCACAAAACTATACCGATAGTTCTTAGGAGTAGATGTTTTTTTTAGGGTAATGTACCAGAGAGTGGGAAGTAAATGTTGGATAACTGTGGTACTGAGAATCACTGTAAAGAAAGCTCGTAGTGTACAACTCCTCAAAGTGACATCAAAGGTATATCCTTGTTGAGGCCGTTCTTGTCTGTACCAAGTTTGTATACCCACTTTTGTTCTTTTGTCAGCAAGTATTTGCTAATGTCAACTATATGATCAGGGATGAAAGGTTGTTCAATCACCGTCCATATAAATTCAGTTGGACCATGTTTCATTTCTAAGAAGTGGCTGGTGAGTCTGGTGGCTTGTTTTTTGCATCGTATTGTGCTCCTATGTTCGGAAATACGTACTTTGATCTTTCTTTTCGTCATACCAATGTACTTGAGTTGGCATGGGCATGTAATCATGTAGATCACTCGCTCACTATTGCAGTTAGTGAACCTTCTCTGTTGCCATGGGCGGTCTGTGCCAATATCAATAGAGACTGACTTAGACGTTTGTGGGCAAGCAGCGCAGGTACCACATGTGTGGTGACCCTCAACAGCTGGTAAATCCCACAATGTCCTGACTGCCCTTGGTATCTTTATCTTCGGTCGGGTATGTACCAGTTTATCCTTACGGTTTGGTCTGCGCTTGAATGCGAACAGAGGTGATGGTAGTGTATCTGCACCAGTGTTTTTTCAGGATAGACCAATGTCTTCTCACAGTTTTCTGTATTTGATTGGACATGGTGTTGTAGGTGTTTACAAAAGTCATCCTCTGGATGTTCTCCTTTGGTGTTACTGGCTCCAGGAGTGTTTCCCTATTATTGTTCGCCACACGTTTTAGTGACTGTCGTACCAATTTTCTGGGATATTTCTTTGCTTTCAGTTCCTCCAATTTGTGGGCGTGTTCAGCAAAGGCTTCTTTGGTAGAGCAATTTCGCTGAATCCGTAAGAATTGTCCATACGGTAAATTGTTCCGGAGGGCCCTCGGGTGACAACTATCAAAGCGAAGCAAGGAATTGCATGCCATAGGTTTCTTATATAGCTCTGAAGCCAAACCTTGGGGTGTTGCTGAGATTAATAGAGCCAAGAACGCCAGGTGGTTACGGTCATGCTCCAAGGTAAAGCGTAGGAACTGATTCCTGGTGTTCAACCACTGCAAGAACAAGAGGAGTTTCTCAACGCTTCCACGCCATATGACGCAAATATCATCGATGTAGCGCTTCCATGTCCGTATTGAGTCACGATACGGGTTGCTAGATGTCAAAACATGCTCCTGTTCAAAATGATGAACATAAAGGTTAGCCAAGCTTGGAGCGAAAATGTTTCCCATGCTGGTCCCCGACGTTTGTAAATAAATCGTATTCTCAAAGCGAAAAAAGTTTTCTTTTATTGCGAGGGATGCGCATGCCATGATGAAATTGACAGGCGTGATGGATTCCAGGTTCCTCTCAGTCAGCAGGGTAGCAATGACTTCCAGAGACTCTTCTTGGGAAATCGAGGTGTACAATGATTCAACATCGAATGACACCAGATGGTCTGTCGCATTGATGAATTCGATGTCATGAAGCAATTTTAGGACGTCCTTCGTGTCCTGAAGGAACGTGGGCTTTTCCTTCACCATCGGACGTAGAAAAGAGTCTGCAAAGGTGGACATCGGTTCAAGAATAGAATCAATCTCTGATATAATGGGACCTCAGGCAGAGGTCTCTGTGCCTTATGAACCTTGGGTAGGACATAAGGCACCTCTAAGGCTGGCCTGAAAGGAATCCCAAACGAATGCTCTGGGGGCGCTATACTGGGGCGCTATACCTATGTATATCAAAATATTCTTGTGACCAATTTTTGATATGCTCGATATATTCGTTATTAACAAGAAGTTTCCTATCAAATGACCATTTACTCCATATTTTCCTAAATCTTTCAATTTCAATCTCTAAAATTAACGGATTATGATTGGAAATTATCTTAGGAAATTTCCTAATACTAGCTCGATTAAGTAGGTCCGTTCCCAAAAAGTAATCAATCCTGAGGTATTTTCTATGTGGACAGGAGTAATAGGTATTTCCGGGGTTATTTGGATTTTTAACAATCCAAATGTCAGCCAAACCATGACTCCTCTTAAGAGAAATTAGTGCCCTATATACTTGAGGCTTTCGCCCCTGGTATACCTCTTGATTAATTTGGCCTGGTTGTGGATCAAGAGGGAAGTTAGGATCCCCGCATAAAATTAGTGGACTAGGCCATGCCGCGAGTTCCAACTTAAGATCTTCAAAGATCTGAGGGCCGTCATGGTTTGATCTGTAAATCGAGCACATAGTAAGCACCACTGCTAGTTCTACTATAGCCCAACTCCCTAAAGCATCAGCCACCTTGCTTTCAGCCTCTCCCAAAGATATTTTTGCTAATATAGCCACTCCTCGAATAGTTGAAGTTTGAGACGTACATGCCAGTAAATTATATCCCTAATATTCAGCCAACCTTTTTTCCCCCATGGAATATGGGTCTCCTAAAGACTCACTATGTCAAATGTATTTGTCCTTACTAATTCAACCAAATTTGCGCTCTTTGTTCCGTCATTCCCCCCTGCCACGTTCACAGAGCAAATGGTTATCCTCCCCATCTGTATTTAGGTGTATAGATTCCTAGTGTTCCCTAACATACCTAATATTCTTTCTGCCATCTTCAATACAATAATCTGATTTTCTCGATTTCCTTTTGAGTGTAAACATATTTCATTATCTCCTCTGGGTATGTTTTTTCCATGTTTCTTCCACCCCAAAAATCTGGAGGGACAAAATAAGAGTCTTCATTCCTGGTTCTCTTTGCTTCAGGTTTGGCCTTTTGAAAAATGGATTGGCGTAATAAAAAGCTACTAAAATATACCATTCTATGAGCGTTTCTCTTAACAGGTCTACAACATAAATGCAAGCATCTGCCCCCTCAACCTCTTCCGAAACCCCAAGGACCCGTAGATTGTTACGCCACTGGCGATTCTCATGAGCTTCCATTGTATGTCAGATATCTGCGCCTCATGGGATTTAGTTAGCTCCTGGGTAGTTGTAAGATCAGACTCTGTAGTGAGAACCCTTGCCTCAAGATCAGTCAGTCGTTCCCCAAAATAACTACAAGTTTTGGTCAACTTTTATACTACCGCCATCACCTTTCGCATCGCTGCCTGGGACTTCCGTCCATCTTGTTGCATCTCCTCACAATGCATTGATATGGCTTAGAAAAATAGCATCTAATGTCAGGGGGTTAGCCCCACATGGATCAGAAACTGGATGTTCACTTGCCTAAAGACTGGTAAATTGATTTCATGGAGTGTAATCCCATGTAAGGTCTCTATCTCCCGACTTCCTTTTCTTTTTCCTCAGAATTGTTTTTGTCTTACCCCCATCAGCCACATCTGGATCACTATTGCTCAGGTCTGTACTGTCGTCTGTGGAGTTTTCTGACCACTCTCCTCCATCTGATACAAAACAAATAATAGTCACTAGGCTATTTAGCTGGCTCCTCATCTGACTCCTTATCAGGTTCCTTTTCCAAGTTTCCCTTATCTACCATGCTTCCACCTTGTAGCTTTTTGGACTGATCAGTGTATGTTAAGCTCGTTAATTTGTCCAAGCTATATCTACCGGCTCCCTGAACCTCCTGGCAAGAGGTTACAACATTCCCCAGAGAGGAAGCCTGCTCTCCCTTATTCGGCCCACAAGGGTTGGCTTCTATGGCTTCTGTAGGATAGAGCTCATCATCTTGTATAGTAGTGCCAATTTCCCCCCCTCCCCGTTTACAATCAATGGGAGCGGGAGGTTGTTTCCTGACCTACCTACTGTACTGAAGACCTCTCCTCCACTCTCGGCTCCTCCACACCTCGCTCTAGGCTGCTGCTGCTGCGTCTTGCCTTGCCCTGAACCGGAGCTACCTTTCCTGTGGGTCCTCTCTGAAGGTCAACCACTGTAGGACCGGCAGGACGTGCCTTCGCTGCAACCCTGCCTCTTCCTATCTTCTCCTGGATCGAATCTCCTTCCTTGCTTCGGCGTCCCTGCCTAGGTGTCCGTGCCGGCGATGCAATCTCGACCGCTGCATCTGGGGCTGCTTCTCTAGCTTCTGGTTGTTCCTTGGGCATGAGACGCACCATCCTCGCCTTGGCTGTTGCTGCCGTTGGCTTCGGGCCCATCCTGCCAGACTCCATAGAATCACCGATGCTGCGGTCAGCAGATACGCCTCACCAACGTGACACTCAGGTAGCGTTGAAAAGGCACTCTTAAAGTGTCTCAGTACCGCCAGACCGATAATCATCTCAAATAAATGCAAATAGCATCCGTGCACTCTTGAGGGGTCTCGTAGTGTTTCACTTTGTATCTCGGGTATCATTGCTACTACGGTCTCAGACAGCCGCCATCTTGCCTCTCACCTCCCACGAGCAATTATTTCTAAAATTTTAATTATACTTCCTGTGACATATAGATGGCAGTGTTTCAAATAGAGTCTCTAAAATACTTCTCCTCTCTCCGGTGCATGTAGCCACTTTAGAAGGCAGTGTACCACCAATCACAAAATTGTAGATGCCTAATTTTCAGCAAAATAACTATTGTAAACTATGTTTTTTTTTTTGTGAACACAAGCATGACTAAACATATAATTATTTTGTCAGGTTTTTTTTGTCATGTTTTTGACCGTCCTCTAAATGTTTGTCTTCCATTTTTGTTGGGGACAGGGTCACAGTTTGTGTTGTAATGCAAGTGGTTGTAGTTAAAATATTGTGTTGTGATATAATGATGTTTAAAATATTTATATAGTGTTGCAATGTGTTTCATTGTGTTGCGTTGTTGCAATCACATGGGAGATGCAACAGAAATTTTATTTTAAAATGTTCTGAAATATATAATATTGTACAGTTTAATTTAATACTTGTGTAAAAATATTTTTTATCTTCATATGTGTTTTTCATTTTTAACTTCAAAATAACATGCATGGTAAATGTGTGTGTTGAAAATGTTTGCATGGTAATGATAACTGGAATGTAATGCTATGTATGTTTGTGGTAAAGGTATGCATGGTACAGGCGTGCGTGCTAAAGGTAAATGCATTGTAAAAACTGTGTGGTAAAGGCATGCATTGTTGTGTCAAAAAACTGCACTGGATCACTGACATCGCTGTCAGTAAGCCTTTGTAAAGGCATTCCAATTTGGGAAAAGTTTGGATTCCATTGATGACAATAGTCTCCGATTACCAAAAAGATCCTCCCATCCATTTGGCTGTTTGATGGATTCATGCTTAAAACCAAAAAGATGCATTCTGCAGATACTTTCCTCACTCCTTTTTTTAATTTTATGACCCAAATAATTTATTTCTGTCATTATTGAAGTTTTTTACAGATACTTTCTGGCCATGCTCATGAGAAGATTAAGCAGTGCAATCGTGTAAAGTCTAGAATGCTCTCTTGTTTCAGACGCGACCATCAGGTCTTCAATAGTCTGTATCACCACTTAGTTACAGGGCAGATGCAGAATCTCAAAATCTTTTTTCAGAATCTGAGAGATTGTAGACGGACTCTCTCAGACTATCCTCATGATGAGGAATGAAAATGATGCTTGGCACAAATCAATCATTGTAAACTATCTAGCATCAGAAGTATTTGAATAGGTTAGCTGGATTCGATACCAAGGGAGTACATGGAACTACAATATTATTAATTTTGCACAAATCCTGTACTATACTCCCTTTTCACTCATTTTCTTTAATCTTATAATTGGGATTTACAGGGACTTCCTGACACTCCTTCAAAATTGCTAAGATTTTCTCAATAACAAGGGCCAGTCCCTCTTCAGCTTTTCCAGTAAACTTGTACTGATGAGTAAAATGTAACAATACATTAGGTTTACTTTGATCTGCACTTTCTGTTCACTTATTATTAACCCCTTCGCTGCTGGCCCGTTTCCGCCGCTGTGCGGTAAACAAATGAACAGGGGCGAGCCATGACGAACCCCAGCCGTCATCAGCACACGAGCACCGTAGTGCATGACGGCTGGGGTTCGTCATCAGCATACAAGGGGTTAAGACTACTCCACTTCCCGTAAGATCCCAAACTGGACTTTTCACTGTATCTCATAAATCAGGAGGTAAGTTCTGTTTTGTGAGAACCGGATTCGGATTTGCTCTTGACCCTTGTTTTTTATTTTAAAGTATAAATCATCATCCAATTTGCAGTAAATTACACAATTCATTTTACACAAAAAGTCATGACCCAACACATTAACTGAACTTTTGTCACGAATTGTGAACTAATGATCCTTTTCTATAAGTTTAATTTTTACAGGATGTTTGCTGACTTTTTGTGGTGATCTACTTGTTATTGATACCTACAACTTGGACATCTTTCCCTAACAGAGATAGGTTTGGAACCTCCATTGGTTGAACCCTTGAACAGGAAGAACTGATTAAAAATTATACTGGATGGTCATTCACCTCATTATCTACATAGGATCAGTGGTGGCTCTCCCGCTATGATGGAGGAGCATCACCCCACTGCTTTCAAGCAGTGCAGAAGCAAAAACATAAAATCACAGTAACTTTCAGTTATTATCATTTTATGTTTGGCTTCTTTGCAGGTGGGCAGGTGTGTTTGGCTGCTCTGTGAGCAGGGCAGTGGAGAAGTGGTTTGCCCACTTCTAAAAGTGTGCAGTTACTGTTTGGTCAGCCCTCTTGGGCTGCCCAAACCAGTCATGAGCACTACCCACTTTTCCATGCAAGCTGCATTACAGCTTGCATGGAGAACAGGGTTCCCCTTACAGCCCCTGACTAAGTGCTGTGTCATGGGGCTCAGACCAATCACAATGCTCCAATTGCAGCGTTGTGATTGGCTTTGGGGAGGAAGCCATGGCTTCCTGCTTCCTGTTCCTGAAATCGGAAGCAGGAGAGCTGGAGCAGCAATGCAAGACCAGGAGGCAGCAAGGCAAGTGTTTTTTTTTAATTAATGTTTTCCCTCCCTCCAAAAATCACCGCCTCCTGCAGGCCACCCTCCAACCCTCCGCCCCACCGCCCGCCCCTCTACCCGCAAGTCATGCCAGCCGCTGCTGCATAGGAGACAATCTGGTTTACCTCTAGGTCTGCACCAAGCATGCCATCCTCTTCCCCTCTTAGTCACTGTCATTGTACCTGCATTTGACTCAGTCCAGTAGGATCTATATTTGGTGTTCCTGTTAAAACAATTGAAAAACAGGATTCTGTTGAAAATTTTACATTTTATTTTGCATATTGTATTTCATCATTGGGGATTATAGCAAGTTCCATTGAACTCCCTTTGATCTTGCTTGAGGCCATTTGGGCTGAGGCCACTGACCGTATCTTCACATAAGTGGAATTTGACTTGTGTCCCTTATTTCTGTGGAACCATTTATGATTTGTCCTACACTATTTGTATTAGATCTTCAAACTTGTTTTCAATGACCAGTTTTGCCCCAGAAATGACAAGGTGTACATATTTATATTTGCATTTTGTACATGTGAATTTTTAAACCTCTAATTCTACCTTGGGTACCAGCCTGTGAAACCATTGATTTATTTCGTACAAATTGGAATAATTGCCCTACACACACACTCCTGGCATACCCAAGTTCACACTTGAAACAAATCAGAATCCGGCATTTGAGTATTTGAGAACCATTCTTTTCACCTTTCTGAAAATACATTGTCTGTGCCACGATGTGGTTCTCCTTAATCTTCCTCTATATCATGTCAAAACAATTACTGGAATACTTGGCATATTGAAAAATCTTACAAGGCTGTCGGTATAACCAAAGATGCTGTGGTTTTCATAGAGCAGAAAATTCTGGTTATTAATCTAGGGGAACCTGACGTGCGTATCAACTGTTCTTATACTTGTAATTGTTCTGGGTTTTGGAAAGGTGGCATGTAATTGCCAGCAAGTGGCACTAATCTTAAAATTGTTTCGAGTCCCATTGATTTGGCCATTGCCACGTTTACATCATCAGCCATGGCTGGGAGCTGTGTAATTTGAGGCAAAGGGACAGAGGGGGCGTATAGTATCTCCAGGCCAACTCTTATTGCGTAACCTGTCCCAGACCCACCAAAGAGTTTGGACTGTGTCTATCCCAGCCTTGGGCCTTCTATATTTGTGGTAGACAGCCACCTGAAGGGGAACAGGGGTTGCAGTGTCTGCCTCGACAGCCACATGTGGCTGAAATAGGATGGGATGCAAACAGAAATGCAAAAACGATGCTAGTGCACAATACACATATAGTGGCATGTCTGGAGCCCCTAACCCACCCTGTGTAAGGGGGAGAGTGAGTGTTTCCCAGGTAATGCATGCTTTCTTCCCCATCCAGACCAGAGAAATCATGGGAGACTGGAGAATTGAAAAAATGGTTGGGTAAGTGGAATTGGTATATTTATAAATAGATATAACATTTTTGGAAACAGGACCATTTTTGCGATGGCTATTCTGCCGGCAAGAGTGTTCGGCAGTTTAGCCCACAACTTTATGTTCCCTTTCAGCCAGGAGATAGCACAGCCAAAATTCAAATTCCATACCTCTTGCTTATACCGGCTCAACCAGATGCCTATATATTTGACCGGGCCATTCGCCCATTTCAGTAGGTATTCCTGATGAAAGATTTAGTCGCGAGTGGTGAGAGGAAACAAGTTGGATTTCAACCAATTTATAAATATGCCTGAGAGGCCACCACATTTTGTGAGTTCTCTAAGGGATGACTCATGGTTGATCTCTGGGTCATTTATATACAGTGTCATATTGTTTGCATATAACAAAATTAGTAGCCCCCTGGTGCTGAACCACAACCCCCTTGCTGCATGATTTTGGCGAATCCTGGCCGCGATTGGTTCCATTGCTATTGCAAACAGGAGCAGGGACAGAGGGCATCCCTGCTGTGTCCCGCAGGAGATATAAAAGGGGTTTGAGATCATCCCATTCATGCACAGTCTTGCGGAATGTTTTGTGTACAATAGTCTGATTAGTGCTATGAAGTTTGGACTGAATCTGATCCGCCCAAATATGGTGACCAGATAGGGCCATTCCAATGCAATAAATGCTTTTGTAGAGTCCAGGAATGCCAAAAGTACCTTGGCTTCAGTATACAGGTAGTGCAGCACTGTGAAGAAGGTACGACGGTTATGGGCTGTGGATCTGCCGGGAATAAACCTGGATTGTTCGGGTATGGCTATCATGGGAAGTAAGGGCTGTAGTCTATTGGCCAGTAATTTGGCATAACTTTTGGCATCTTTGTTAATTAAAGAAAGTGGCCTATAAGAATCCATCTCCTGGCTGGGTTTCTCGAGTTTCAACAGCATCAGGATAATCGCTTCTCTAATGGAGGGGGGAACTTCCTGAAATACCGCCAGCAGGTGAGGTGCCAGTGAATCTGTGTAGGCCTTATAGAATTCAGTAGTTAACCTGTCTGACCCAGGGGCTTTGACTGCAGGCAGACTGCCAATCACCTGCAGGATATTATTGGATGGTAAGGGCTCATCAAGGTTGTCCCTACATGCCCTATCCAGCCATAGCAGCTCTAAAGACTCAAGAAAGGGTTGATGCTCCTGTGGCACAGTCTGATGAGTGGCTGTGTATAACTTGGTGTAAAAGTTTGTAAATGCCTCTAGGATCTCATGAGGGCTTCCTATTACTGTGGAGTCACCACCTTTAATTTTGGATATATACGTAGCTGTGCGAGGCGTCTGCAGCATATTTGCCAGGGTTTTTCCAGGCCTGTCTACCTTCCCATAGCACCTTGCTTGTGTGTATTCTCCATTTTAATTTACCTCATGTTGAGCCTCTTCCTCAAATTTTGTGACAAGCTCCCTAATAATAGGCAATGTTTTAGGATCTTCTGCATTATGATAATTAGTCTGTAGGTCCCTGATACGAGCCTCAAGAGAGGCCAGCCTATCCCTGATGGTCTTGAGCACCCCTGCATGGCATAATATGCACTTGCCCTGTATGACCACCTTAAATGCCTCCCAAAGTGTTGCGTATGTGGACATAGAGCCAGCATTTGTTTCAAAATACTCTTCAATGTCCGTATTTATCTCCTCTCTAAAAGCTGAGTCCAGAAGGGAATTCGGACTAATCTCCAGCTAAACATCTGTGGTGGGAAATCAGGATCAGTACTTGTAACAGGCAGATAGCGTGGTCAGACAGCTTACTGGGAGATGTGTGCTAACATAAGTCCAGGCTGCAATGTCCCGTGACACCAGCCAGAAGTCTACCCGGGACCATGCTCCATGATACGCTGATACACACTGTTAGACCTGGCACCATTGGTGTGGGTCTCCCTTCCATTTTTCGCTGTTGCCTCCTATGTTTTTAATATGTTTTTCCTGGTCTAAATGCTTTGGGCACTTTGCCACTGCTGTTCAGTGCCAAAGTGCAAGTGCTCCCTGCTGTAAATTGTTGTAATCGATTAGTGACTCCATGATTGGCTTATTTGATATACTTGTCAGACCCTAGTAAAGTGCACCATGAGTGCCAGTAAATCAAATGCTGCTGGTGTGCTTGTAGCACTGATTGTGCCCCCCACAGAAGCAGCTTGTAAAATATGGCTCAGCCCTGCCAATGCAGAGCCTGTGTGCAGTCTGGGACTGCCATGTCGACTTGGCAAGTGAACCCACTTGCCTGTCCCTAGACTTTCCCTTTTCTACATTTTAGTCACCCCTAAGGTAGGCCCAAGGTACGCATATGGGCAGGGTGCATTGTATGTGAAAGGAAGGAAATGCCCTGCTGTGTGTGGAATGTCCTGATAGTGAATTACAGCCAATTTAGTTTTTCACTATTGCAAGGCTACCTGTTCCCATAGGCCAGAATGGTCAGTTTGATTATAACATCTTATAATCCTAACTGACCCAGGGAACAAGGTAGAAAAACAAGTTTAGTATGGCTGAACTCAGAATGTTAAAACACATCTTTTAGTGTGGGTGATTTTTACATTCTGTGTTTGAAAATACGACTTTTAGAAAGTAGGTATTTTCTTGCCTAACCATCCAGTATACCTCTGCTAGGTTTGTGTATTACATGTCTGGTTTGTGAGTGACAGGGGGCTGGAGTGAGCTTTGGCTTCAGCAGTCTAATGAGTCAGAGCTGGGCTGAATAGGACCTGGGTTGAATAGAGAGTAGGGGGGGTAGATTCCCCTTCACTTGCCTGAGCCTACATTGAATACAGAGTAGGGGGAGGAGATTTCCTTTCTGCTACCTGAGCCAGGTCTGCTTTCAACAATGCTGTCCCCCCCTCCTGCAAGGAAGCTGCACCAGGTAGGACAGAACTGGTTTGGGCTGGGTACAGACACCCTATGCCTTCAGAGAACATAGAAATTGTGTGTATAAAAAGAGGGGCCCAGAACTTTAGATCACTTCTCAGAATCAAGATAAACCTTTGCCAAGGAGAGAAACCAAGGAAACTAAAGGAGGAGACTTCCCCTGCGCTGGTTACAGTTTGGGGTTGGCCTGCAGTGGTTACTTATTTCCAAGGAAAGGAGAAAAAGGAACTTTGTGTGTACTTTATCATCTTGAGTAAGATCTCCAAGGGCTTGAAGCTTAGCTTGTCTCATGTTCTGAAGTCTCAGGGACACAAATACTTCGACACCAGCTCCCCTGAATTTCCTTGCTCGGAATTCTGCCTGCAGAGAGGTGCCTGCTGTTGTTTTAGGACCTCTAGAGACTGCGTGTCGCTGGGAGCTGGAAGTGCGACGCAACAAGGAAGAAGCGTGTCACTGCCGCAGCTGTTGCCATCACATCGCCAAAGAAGCGTGCCGCCACCGCAGCTGTTTGTCGTTACATCGCTGAAGAAGCGTGTCACATCGCCGAAGAAGCACGTCGCCGCCGCAGAGGTTACCATCGCATCAACGGAGAAGCATGTCTCAGGGCCTGTCACGACTCAAGAAACCACCGATTTTGCCACACGGCATCGGGAACCAAGTTGTCTAATCACATCAAAGACACCATCTTGTCGCATAGCTCCGGATTGTCTCATCGTATCGAGGCGCCATCTTGTTGCATCGTAACCGAGATGCAGTAAGAAACACACATCCCCTCCTCTCCGGTAAGGAACAGACGCATCGCCTCCCCCGGAGCAAGGAACTGACGCATCGCCTTTCCTGCATCCCTTTTGTTTATATTGCATTATGTATCCAAGGTACTTTGAGAGTAAAGTGTTGCATTTACCATCTACATTGAACTAAGCACTTTCTACCATTTGAAAGTCATATTTTTTAATACTGTATTGTGGATTTTTGTCATTTGGTCTTGTGTTAAGTCTAGATAAAGATTACTTTTTTTCTAAACTGGTGTGATGTCCAACTGTAGTTTTTTCACTGTATTACTGTATGTTTGCACTAATGCTTTACACACTGCCTCTGAGATAAGCCTGCCTGCTCGTGCCAAGCTACCAAGGGGGTAAGCAGGGGTTATTTTAGGAGTGTAGCTCCCTTACCCTTACTAGAAGCAAGGGCCCCACCTTGGTCAAAGGTACCTACCCCTGCCAACTTGAGACCCCCATTTCTAACACACACGTTCCCTCCATTACCTCCAGATGTCTGTCAACCCTCCATCCCTCATTAGCATGTTCAAGGCCTCACATGATCTAGGGTGCATACTGCTGGACGCGCCCTTCCGGTGCACTGTCTCATCTAACACAGCGTTAAAATCCCCTCCAATATTGTTGTGTCGCACCCAAAACGTTGTACTTTTGCCCAAATATAATGAACTAACTCAGGACAGTTGTTTTTTTGACCGGAGACAGCCACTAGCGTCACCTTTACTCCTCCTAACATGCCAAAGAGTATCACAAATCTGCAGTCAGGGTCTAACTACGATTCTAACGTTTTCCAATTCAGTCCTTGTCCTATCAATATTGCTACGCCTCTTGCATAGTTAAAATACAAAGAGGAGAAGGTTTGTCCCCAGTGCCTGTGGTGTCTCTTTACATGTGACATGCTGTTTAGGTGGGTCTCCTGAATCATAGATATATCTATGTGATGTCTACTTAGATAAGCATGGACTAGCCTAGTTTTCCTACAGTCATTCAACCTGCGTATATTCCAAGTTAAAAATCTAAAGTTTGTCATGTCCTCTCAACATCAATATACCCGCTGAATAGTTCTATGTTACTGCGCTGTAGTTGAGTGTGTAGGGTCTCCTGTACCCCCAGCTGGAGCACCAGCTCACCAGTTGATTCCGACAATGTCCATCATGTATATGGTGTATAACCATAGTGCATATAAAAGTGTATAGCGCTCTCCTGTCTAACTTACCAACTGCAACAACCCCTTCCCCCCACCTACCAATCGCCCAATTAGGTTGTGCATGAAATCCCTTCTTACAAAACATATGTAACAGTGTGCGACAGGTCAGGACCCAGTAGCAGAATTTGGGAGCTCTTCCTGGAGGCATGGAGTCACTGGCACACAGCTCTGCCCGAAGGCGGGGTTGCAGAGCAATATGTAGGGCGCCTGCAGTGCCTGGTTGACAGCAGTGCTCCATGTCCATGACGTGCTTATTATACATTATTCCAACCCAGCAGACAACAGGGCTGGCTGTGGCATCCTGCCTCTATGCAATCAAAGTCTTGGAATTTAGGAGCAAAGCCTGGACATCAATAACAAGCAGCATTCATTCATTATCGCTGAGGTTCTTTCAATTACTCGATTGACCTTTGGCGTCTTTAGTCCGCCTCTTCCCTCCCAAATGCTTAGCAAACTTCATCGCTGATTTAGCGTTGGTGTCGGTGAAAAAATGGGTGGTGCCATTGTATGTAACTTTCAGTTTCGCGGAGTACAGTAGAGCATACGGGATCTATGCCTGTAGGAGCAGGCGTTTGACTGGCATGAATTAATGCCTTGCCACCTGCACCATGGGATTGAAGTCAGGAAAAATCGAGACGGTGTTGCCTTTGTATTGAATGGACCCCCGCACCCTGGCTAGGTGAAGCACCACATCACGGTTCCGGTAATTCAGCAGCCTGGCCAGGATCGGTCGAGGAGTGGAGCCCACAGGAAGCCTAGTGCCCAGGGGGTGGTGTGCTTGCTCAACAATAAAAACTGACGATAGGTCAGACCCTAACAAGTCTCGCAGCAGCTCTTCCACATAAGATGCCATTTTATAAATGGCCATCGTCTCGGGAATATCTGGCTTCTAAGTCATCATTTTTGGCTGTAATCAGGGTCAAGAGCTTATCCATTTGTAACAACTGTTCCTTGGCCTCAACTTGAAAAGTCATGGGCATCCGAGGAGTGATTCTCGAGTTGATCCAGCCTAGATTGGTGCCTTTCAAGCCATTTCTTAACCTGATCCAAGTGTGAGGTAAGCACGTCTAGTTTGGTGTCAATATTCATAAGACTGGACCTCATTTCCTGTAAAAGAGCACCCATGTTGTCGTCATGATCCTCTGTTGGCACCCTGGGGGGGTTGTCCCCTTCCTCTTTAGTCCCGGAATCTGTTTGTCATTTGAGTTGTTTATGGTCAAAGTATAACTTTGACTGTTTAGTATCTGTCTTCCCAATCTCTGTACTGATCTGCAGATCTAATTCAATTGTAGCAAGAGTCTACCTCACCTGAGCAGCACAATGCAGGGCGCACAACTTGAGACCACCAGTCGCCGCACCGCCAGGCAGATCCTTCAAATGGAGCAGCAGTCCCCTACCTACAGCGCTGCATCCACCCAAGCACTACAGATCCTTTTGTATTTGGGCGTAGGAGAGGTACTTGCTGTTCCCGTGGCTATAACCTCTGTTGGAATGCAATCCTCCAGCACACGAGTTTCTGCCCACTCACAAGCCTGTTGACGCCCGCGACAACAATGAGTGAGTCACCCGGTCCACTCGATGAGCCGCTATACAGCTACTTTACTGGTGTTTAACACCCGAGTGCCGTCTCCTACTGTGGCCAATCCTTTGTATCAGCCGTCCAGTTTACTGGTAAATTAATAGCATGTTAGACCCAGCAGGGCCCTTACACGCATCTTCTGCCCAATCCAATTGTCGTCTGGTGAGGTCAGAGATCAGCCGACAGTTCCAATCAATCAATCAATCAATCAAACAATCAATACATTTGTAGAGTGTGCTACTCACCCGTGATGGTCTCAAGATTCTGCAGAGTGACAGAGCAACTCACTCTGCAGGGGCTCACCAAGAGAGGAGGCCCATGACCCGGTCGGGGATGCACATCGAGCATGGGCGGCTCCCCACCCCCGGTTCACCCCCATTACCTCTTCCTGTCACTGGGCTCCTCAGACGGGACATGCCTCACCACCGGATGAGAACAGTCTCGCCCCAGAGCCTTCTGCTCCACTGTGCTTCCATAAGACGATCACTACAGAGGTGTTAATTGTGTGCCCACCTCTTGCTCTTGCACCATAAGATGGCGGTCTCTGCTGTTGCAGCCTTTAGATTTGCACTGCCGCTTCCAGGTCACTGGCCCAGCATTCAATGCACAAAGTGGGGTTCACTGCAAAAGTATTTATTCCGGAGCCGTGCCTCCCAGGATGCCACACCAGATAATGGCTACAGGGTGATTCGATGCAGACACCGCCGCGGAACAAGGACAGCAGGTCTCACCACCAAACTATCATTTATCCCACAGAGCGACATATTTTTGTTCACTGCTACGTCAGGAACATGATTTCCAACGCTATTAGCGCCACTGGTGCAAATTAAGGATGGGATCTTATAGGATCCTGTTTCAGCCGTCAGAGCGCACTCAAAGAGCGGCCATCTTGCTGGTCGGCAAGACCACGCCCCTCAGTCATTTCTACAAGTTAAGTGGAGCAACACTACTAACCAATCACAATACAATTTCAAAATGATGCTTGAAATGCAAAGCTAAGTTCAAAACAACAAAACATGTTCTGCCTATTGGAGCATGGGACGGTAATCAAGCTCACAACAAACAACGGAAATCACTAAAACAGTTCTCACTCACACTAAGATAAGTTTCTGATCAGCGGCAATCTACCTCTTGAGTCTGTGCATCTATTTCCTGTACACAAAGAAGTGAACGACACAAGCCTAATTAATTCAAATGCTACTAGACTATTAAGGACTCGCGCGAGGAAACAACCTTTTGACGTGCCAACAAATACATTCAGCGTACAATTAGCTAATTAATACTACCTTGAAATCTTTGAGTACTCCGGTTCTGATTACAAAGACCACATTAAAACACAAAACATCAATAAGCACAATTCAAAACAATTTTTAGATTTCATCTGAAGCTTTAAAATGCAATACAAATTTCAACTTTAAGCGACTGAAGGACAGACAAGATACAGAGCCATCCACAAGACACATGTCCCTACTTCGCAAAACATTTACTCACTCAAAATCATGGAACTCACGTCACATAACACCACATATAATGCAACATGCTCTGGACATGCCCTATTCATACTCAGGTGATGCAACTCCAGTAATTGATTAACTGGATTGGCACATCTGGCTAATCCACTGCAACATGAAGGTCTGGAATTCAAGGAAGTCAGACCCTATTGATGAAAAATTTAGGAAAGTGCAATATAAAATTACAGAATTCCTCTGAATTGCGTACTATATTTTCCCCAATCTATCCAAACCATTCTCTCCTACCAAAAACTGTTGCCACTTTTACATCAAAATGGCTGATTGCTGGACTGGGGCTATGTGTGAGTCTTTAAAGATGAGAGCCCTAAGCATAAAATCATTTAATCCTCAAAAACCAAATAGGAAAATCAATACAGAAAAATCCACACAAGACAATATTTGAAGAGCAAACCATGAAGGTTTTTTTTTTAAATTGAGAAGCAATAAGGAAGGCAAAATGGATTTCGTCAGTCAATTCAAAATGCTCAAAAAATGCATGTAGTTGTAAAATCATTGACAGGAATAAATAACCCTTTTAGAAATGGGATCTCTGTTTGGCTAAGGCTTGCGCCAAAGCCAGGCAGAGACCACTACTCTAGTCAGGGCGGTGGAGTTACATGCCAAAGATAACCACTTAGTAGCTTGGCACGAGCAGTCAGGCTTATCTCGGAGGCAATGTATAAAGTATTTGCTCACCCACACAGCAACAGCATACCAGGCACACCACAAAAGGAACTCCTTACAAGGTTATTTCAAAAATAACCCTTGTATTCTCATAACACATTAGAATAGTAATCACATAATATACATTGTGCCCTCTGGCACTAGGTAATATCAACAAGGTATAATATACACATGACAGGGCCAATTGGACCACTGTCAGAACCACCACTTAGTGAACATAGTAAATTTAGAACATATCATAAGCGTAGAACACAACCAGTAACTACTGGCAAACTCAGCATCATCCTGTAACATAATCCATATTATGCACAGTATCACATTTTGGTGTGAAATACATTTGGCGCCAACCTCACCAGCATAAATACATTATGCAATCATCTCATAAGTCTAAACGCATTAGACAATACCCTCACCAGCATAAACACATTATGCAATAACCTCATCAGCATAAATCTCAGATTAGGGAACAACCTCCTAAACATAACTCACATCATGGGTATGACTTGCAGTAGGAAATAACCTCACAATCATAAACACATAATGCAAATAATCCCATAGCTCAACGCATTTAGAGGCATGAATCACAGTAGAAAATCAAATTTCCTAACATTACATAAATCTCTGACCCCCTGGCCAACTGGCCTTCTCTAGAGGGCTCAAATGCCTTCTGTCCAGAATGTCTGGGTGCTACGCTGCCACTTGCAGCTAAAGCAAAAAGAGCGCAATGCGCAGGCACCACTGTGCCTCCTGGGTCCCCTCCTGGGACTCCTCCATGTGCCCTGGCCTAAACATAGCAGCTGTTCCCATGGGGCACAGGGTCAGACTGATTTGCATATAGCCATGTCTGAACTGGGGTGGCGGAGTGGGCTAAAGAACGGTGATGGATTAAACCCAGATCATTTGACTGGGTGTGAGTGTTTGATTGATTCAGATGTTCCATCCATCACCACCCCCCTTTTGTACCGCTTTTGGCCACCATAAGTGTGGCAGGGTATACTCAGACGTGAGTCCCTTGCTCACTTTGCCACTGGATTCAAGCAAGCCGGGTTGAAGGCGGCTGGAATGCCAGAAACCGGTCCTCTGAAGCTTGTTTCCGGTCCAGGGAAGACATGGTTTGGTAGTTCGGGCTGGACTGTTCCCATGGGGCACAGGGTCAAACTGATTTGCATATAGCCATGTCTGAACTGGGGTGGCGGAGTGGGCTAAAGAACGGTGATGGATTAAACCCAGATCATTTGACTGGGTGTGAGTGTTTGATTGATTCAAATGCTCCGTCCATCACCACCCCCCTTTTGTACCGCTTTTGGCCACCATAAGTGTGGCAGGGTATACTCAGACGTGAGTCCC
The DNA here is from genome assembly GCF_964263255.1 of Lissotriton vulgaris. Classification (NCBI taxonomy): domain Eukaryota; kingdom Metazoa; phylum Chordata; class Amphibia; order Caudata; family Salamandridae; genus Lissotriton; species Lissotriton vulgaris. Next base: position 1,314,150,659 of record NC_141695.1, read on the forward strand.
TTGCTCACTTTGCCACTGGATTCAAGCAAGCTGGGCTGAAGACGGCTGGAATACCAGAAACCGGTCCTCAGAAGCTTATTTCCGGTCCAGGGAAGACATGGCTTGGCAGTTCGGGCTGGACTGTTCCCATGGGGCACAGGGTCAGACTGATTTGCATATAGCCATGTCTGAACTGGGGTGGCGAAGTGGGCTAAAGAACGGTGATGGATTAAACCCAGATCATTTGACTGGGTGTAAGTGTTTGATTGATTCAGATGCTCCGTCCATCACCACCCCCCTTTTGTACCGCTTTGGCCACCATAAGTGTGGCAGGGTATACTCAGACGTGAGTCCCTTGCTCACTTTGCCACTGGATTCAAGCAAGCCGGGCTGAAGACGGCTGGAATGCCAGAAACTGGTCCTCGGAAGCTTGTATCCGGTCCAGGGAAGACATGGCTTGGCAGTTCGGGCTGGACTGTTCCCATGGGGCATATAGCCATGTCTGAACTGGGATGGCGGAGTGGGCTAAAGAACGGTGATGGATTAAACCCAGATCATTTGACTGGGTGTGAGTGTTTGATTGATTCAGATGCTCCGTCCATCACCACCCCCCTTTTGTACAGCTTTTGGCCACCATAAGTGTGGCAGGGTATACTCAGACGTGAGTCCCTTGCTCACTTTGCCACTGGATTCAAGCAAGCCGGGCTGAAGATGGCTGGAATGCCAGAAACTGGTCCTCAGAAGCTTGTTTCCGGTCCAGGGAAGACATGGCTTGGCAGTTTGGGCTGGACTGTTCCCATGGGGCACAGGGTCAGACTGATTTGCATATAGCCATGTCTGAACTGGGGTGGCGGAGTGGGCTAAAGAACGGTGATGGATTAAACCCAGATCATTTGACTGGGTGTGAGTGTTTGATTGATTCAGATGCTCCGTCCATCACCACCCCCCTTTTGTACCACTTTTGGCCACCATAAGTGTGGCAGGGTATACTCAGACGTGAGTCCCTTGCTCACTTTGCCACTGGATTCAAGCAAGCCGGGCTGAAGACTGCTGGAATGCCAGAAACCGGTCCTCGGAATCTTGTTTCCGGTCAAGGGAAGACATGGCTTGGCAGTTCGGGCTGGACTGTTCCCATGGGGCACAGGGTCTGACTGATTTGCGTATAGCCATGTCTGAACTGGGGTGGCGGAGTGGGCTAAAGAACGGTGATGGATTAAACCCAGATCATTTTACTGGGTGTGAGTGTTTGATTGATTCAGATGCTCCGTACATCACCACCCCCCTTTTGTACCGTCTACTAATTGCTAGGCAGCCGTAATCATCACTTGCACTGACTGTGCCCTCCTGTCCCACTCAGGGACTCTACAAATATATGGGAAATTACACAAGGGCCCCACTGGCCCACAGGACCCCCACTGGGGCCCTACAACTACTGTGCCCCTTGTTGGAGTGGCCCGCCCTCCTGGGGGACCACTCAGGTGCCAACAATGTGACTCAACATGTAGGGGACACGGGCACCTCCGGGCCCTCAACAACCAAGTGCCCTGCCCCCTCGTTGGAGTGGCCCGCTGCCAGACGGGGCCGCTCAGGACACAGGCACTCACACTGTGCCAACATGCAGCCCCACTCACCGGGCTGATCTAGGGAGCCTCTCCTGCTACTCTGCTCAGCAAGCTTTCCTCGTGATGCAGGACCGGCACCTCTGGTCTTCTCAGATGCGGTGGGGGCAGGCACCAGCAACGTGCCTTTTGCCCCCTCGACCGTCATCACCCAACGTGGCATCTTGCGGGGCTCTCCCTTTGCCAAGGGAGTCCCGCCGAACCACTTCTCCCAGTCTCCTCTCTTCTCAGATGCGGCGATTCCGTGGGCGTGGGGCTTCCTTCAGGGAGGCGGAAGTTCCACCCCACATCAGGCATCACACTGCCTGACTTCCTACTTTCTGGTGCTCCTCTCTCGGGTTGCGACAGTGATTTCTCGCCGGCAATGCTGGGTGGGCTCCTGCTAATTAAATAAAAGCATAAGCGGGGTGGGCACCCGCGTTTTTGAATATTCAATAAGCGGGGTGGGCTCCCGCTGATTCTCCGATATTCACGAAGTGGCGAAGGCTCCTGCTTGGGCACAAATATGCGGGGTGGGCATCCGCTCCTCTTGGCATCATGGGGGAATCCCCAAACTGAGGATTCTCTCCCTCTCTTTGTGCAGCGCAGCGCTGCAAACTCCTGCTCTCTCCCTTCTAGGAATAATTAGAATATAGCGCTCACCAGGCACTAGTTGCCACAGCTCCTCAGAGAAAGGTCTTTCAGGTCCTCAGAGGTCAAGGGGGCAATGCAGGGCCTAGGGAGGCAAGCCCTCATGGCTGTTCCTCCTGGGCCCCCAGAAGTACGCCCCAGCCGGATTTAGGAGTAGCACCCCAGCATCATGGAAGAGAACAATCTGCGCTTTAGATTATAAACAATATCTGGCCAGACGACATGCAACGGGCGATAAAGAGGGTAAGTCACTAGCATGGCTACTACAAAGTGATTCCTTACAACCCCCATTACAGCTAACCACGCCCCAGATGGCTGTCTGATTAATTCGCTGGGGCAGAATAATGACTCCTTCTACAAATACTGTGCAACATTGTACAAAGCTCCCGTCCGTAGCGACCCTCAGGTAATGCAACCGATCCTGGAACAAGCAACTCTCCCACAAATAACACAAGCTCAGTACACAAAGCTGGAGGCCCCCATCTCAGAAATTGAAATATCTGACACCATTAAACAATTGGAACGAAGCAATGCTCCTGATCGAACCGATGGCACTCAGAGGTTTACGCATCAGACTTGATACAGTTAGTTCCTTGCTTACACACCATCTTCAAGGAGTCTTTCCACCGTGGAACACTACCACCCTCTCTCCATGAAGCGATGCTGGTTTTGCTGCCGAAGCCTGTCAGGGACCCGCTCCATATAAGCTCGTATCACCCATTATCCTCATTGGATAATATTGTTGGTGGGCTATAAAATACCGGGCAAGATATTGGCTAATAAACTAATAGACATTGTTCAATTAATGGTCCATATGGATCAGAACGGGTTCATTCCAGGGAGAAACACAGGCCTATATCTGCGCTGCTTATTTAAACAGTTGGAATGGGCACAATCAACAAGGGAACAATACTGGATAGCTGCCTAAGACATCGAAAAAGCATTCAATACCTAAGGCTGGAAATACTTTCTGGCAGTGCTGGTGAGGTTTGGCATTGGTCCCAAGTTCTTAAGGTGGGTAAATATATTATACACCAACCCACGAGCTGGAGTGAAGACAGGACGTATCGTTTCACCCCTATTTGAGAAAGAACAGAAAAACAGACAGGGTTGCCCACTATCATCAATTATATTTGCCCTGGCCTTGCAGCCTCTGGCATGTGCTTTCTGGAGCCATGTCCTGGACTAGAGGATAGAGGTGAAAACACAATGGCACATAGTTCCCCTCTACACAGACAACGCAATGATCTAGCTCCATAACCAAAATAAAGCCTTACATGGTCTCACGGAGCTGATTATGCCCAGCTTTCCGGCTTGAAAATAAACTGGTCCAAATTGGTGCTATAGCCAATGACACCCATACCCATAGAACGGATGCGCGACTTACCCTGTGCCCCACTTATCTGGGCATATGACTCTTTCAAATATTCAGGGGTCCAAATCGTTCATTCCCCGGCAGACATCATAGATGGCAATCAGGGTAAAGTGATCACTAGAATCTGTGCTGCACTCCCATTCTAGACAAATCTGCCGCTGTCTACTGTGGGTCGAAGCGCTATTTCCAAGATGCTCGTACTCCCCAGACTCCTGTATTTTTATGCAGTTCTTTCCCATAGATTCCCCCAGAAAATGTTCCTGTTTGTTGCTTGCGCCAGCTCCAGGGCCAGAGTGGCACTCTTGAAATTATATCCCCCTCTGTGGGAAGATGGCTTAGTGTCATCTAGCTATGAATACTATTATGCAGCGGCGCAGCTCCAGTGGCCCATGCACTGGTTGGCAAAAACTTGTCGAATCAGACCCCTGGGTGATGTCGTTACGGCAACCAGCTACTCTGGAATCGCTGCCCGGCACCAAAACAACATTACAGAAGAAGCAAGGCAACCTTCTGATGGCAGCAGATTGAAATGGCTGGTCAAAATATGTACTGTCCGAACTCCAGTTACCACTGTATACCCTGGACCTCCCACTCGAGGTGACTCTTGGACTTTACACTCGTCTCAGGCGTCCAGAACTGACTGAATGGCTAGCTGCCGGTCTCACCACATGGGGTGATTCAATCGGGGACTCAAAGCTATGTGATTTTGATGTTTTGATGGATAATTATGGAGCATCGTTAGGGACTTTCTTGTTATATGCGACGTTATCGCAAAAAACGCTTGGGGACTCACGCGACAAACCCAATACATCCGCAACGTTACAGACACTACTAACACATACCTCAGGTAGAAAGGCAATCACAGCCATTTACAACTCATTCAGACCAGAAGCAACACCTCTATTAGTGCCAATATGCAAATTTTGGGAAACAACATTATCAACTAGTTTTAATGACAAGCCATGGACACAATGCATTAGGCTTCCCAAGTATCCAGCATCTACTGATATCTGCCCCAGATGCCAAAACACAGATGCCACATTTATACATATGGTTGGTCATGTCCTCAACTGTCGGCATACTGATAATGGGAACCACAATCGTAGCAGAGGGAGCACATTTTCTACTTGGCAACACAAAACGCAACGCATGTCGTAAGATTTTTTTTTTATTCTTGGACTTTACACTAGTCCTGGCTAAACGTAAATTAGCTATGACCTGGAAGTCGCCTGGAAGCCCTAGTATACATGCGTGGCTACTGGATTTCCACCGGGCGCTAGTAGCTGAACACGAGATTCAATTATCCAATGCCTTAACATTGCCCCCAGCCGCACACCCTGCAGACTGGCAAGGTTATCTGACCACAATCGAATCCAAACTAGGCGGGGCAAATACAGCCTTGTGGTACAAAAAAAGCAACACTCTTACGCTAACATTGCATACTTAAAGGAGGATACAGACACTCATAAGTTCTAAGTGGTACACAGATGCACGTATAGATGTCTCCTTCTCCTAGCCCCTTCTCTTGCCCCCGCCCCCCCCCCCCCAGCAACTAGTGGGCCACACTACTTCTATGTATACTGTTTCAGGCTCAGTACTGATGTATGAATAGTTGAAAATGAAAAAATAATTTTAAAAAACATGGTTAGTTCTAATTTTGCTATGATAACACTTAGGGCCCTATTACGATGAGGTGCGGAAAGCCTCAGCATGTAGTTTGGAGGCTTTCCGTGCTTCATCGCAGTTTCAAAACCGACAGACTCATTACAATGAAAACTGTTGGTTTTAAAACCGACCGGACATTCAGGCTGAATTCCTATGGGCTCAAGGAGCTCGTCTGCCAGTCCAAACGGCACGTAATCCCTATGAACTGCTTTTTACGCCATCCGGATTATAATGTTGGTTTCCGACATTCTTTCCATGCCGGGCTTTCTGACTTGTAAAGCCTGTCGGAAATCAACTTTGGGGGCCCCAAGCAGCCTCCAGTTGGGGCCCGAGGTTTCATTCCTGCACCGTATGGCAGGCACCGTGAGGTGCCTACCTTGTTGTGCAGGGATGAACACAAACTCCCTTTTCTGTATGGGAGCTTGTGCTGCGCACAGTTTCTGACCACAGCACAAACTCCTATACAGAAAAGGAAGCTTGCGACCGCACCATGTGTGGTCGCATCAAACTCAAGCGGTCGGGACTGCCAACCAGAGGTCGGTGGGACCCGATGCCCCAACGGTGTCCCGCACAACATCATAATGAGGGCCTTATTGTTTTATGAAATACAATTTGAGCATTGCATTTGTGATTCTATACTTTTAATTAAAATTGCAGATTCATTTATTGTGGAATATGCGGCAACATGCAATGAGAGAAATTGTGATTTATCTTTACAAATGCAATAAGACAGTTTTGAATACTATAGAGAGCAAACTGTGTCATAGGAAATAGTAAAATGTCGAACAAGTAGTTGTAGGAATGAAAAAAACATATTTGTGCTTAGAGATAGAATATAATGTGCTTTTACAGTATTCTGTCAGAAGTGAAAAACAAAATAATTTCCATAATTTCTATCATGATATCAGCAAGTCAGGAAAGTTAGCAATTAAACTGAATAATTCCTAAAATGAACCGATCATGTACAGAATGTACAGCATTCATGTCCTGTTTTATTGCAGGTCAAGAATCTTTAAACTACATTGAAAATAAGAGGTGCCCACTCTTTAGTCTCCACTTAACTGCAACATGCTGATCAACAGCAATACAGACGTCCTGCTTGCATTTTTTTTGTGTGTGAGTGAGGTATTTGTTAGACATGTGAAGCATGTATATGTAAAAAGAAAAAATGATGGACAGAATGCAGAACAATGTCATACATTCACCCCAGTACAGAGATCTGGGACTAAATCCATCGTTTTTTTGTTCACCATGCCATTCCAGTTTGGACCCATCCATATGCAAATCAGTGTTGACCCTGCACCCAATGGGAGCAGCCCAGCCCGAACTGCCAGGCGAGATCCTTCATGGACTAGAAACAAGCATCCTAGAACCGTTTTTGGTCTTTCAGCCCTCATCAGCCAGGATAGCTTGACTCCAGTGGCATCGAGAGCACAGGACCCACGTCTGGGCTTCCCCGTCCCACTCAGGTTGACAAATGCAAAAAGAACAATTGATGGAAAGAATGCAGAACAATGTCATACATTCACCCCAGTACAGAGATCTGGACCTAAATCCATAGTTTTTTTGCTCACCATACCATTCCAGTTTGGACCCAGCCATATGCAAATCAGTCGACCCTGCACCCAAGGGGAACACTCCAGCCTGAACTGCCAGGCCAGGTCCTTCCTGGACTGGAAACAAGCATCCAAGCACTGTTTTCGGGCTTTCAGCCCTCATCAGCCAGGATAGCTTGACTCCAGTGGCATGGAGAGCACAGGACCCACGTCTGGGCTTCCCCGTCCCACTCAGGTTGACAAATGCAAAAAGAACAATTGATGGAAAGAATGGAGAACAATGTCATACATTCACCCCAGTACAGAGATCCAGGCCTAAATCCATTGTTTTTTTGCTCACCGTGCCATTCCAGTTTGGACCCAGCCATATGTAAATCAGTCTTGACCCTGCGCCCAATTAGAACACTCCAGCCTGAACTGCCAGGCCAGGTCCTTCCTGGACTGAAAACAATTCTCCAAGCACTGGTTTTGGGCTTTCAGCCCTCATCAGCCAGGTTAGCTTGACTCCAGTGGCATGGCGAGCACAAGACCCACGTCTGGGCTTCCCCGTCCCACTCAGGTTGACAAATGCAAAAAAGAACAATTGACGGAAAGAATGCAGAACAATGTCATACATTCACCCCAGTACAGTGATCCAGGCCTAAATCCATTGTTTTTTTGCTCACCATGCCATTCCAGTTTGGACTCAGCCATATGTAAATCAGTCTTGACCCTCCGCCCAATTAGAACAGTCCAGCCCGAACTGCCAGGGCAGGTCCTCCACAGATCTGTGGCTGGGGTGAGTGTTTGAAAAGTTTCAGCACTCCGTCCATCATCTCCTTGTGTTTGCTTTATTCTCCTAAGTTGGCAGGAAATGCCCAGACGTGGGTCCCTTGCTCACTTTGCCACTGGATTCACGCTAGCCTGGCTGACAAGAGCTGTTAGCACGAAACCGGTCCCAGGATGCTTGTTTCCGGTCCAGGGAAGACATGGTTTGGCAGTTCAGGCTGGACTGTTCCCATGAGGCACAGGGTCAAGACTGATTTGGATATAGCTGTGGCTGAACTGAGGTGGCAAAGTGAGCTAAAGAATAATGATGGAATCAAACCAGATCTGTGACTTGGGGTGAGTGTTTGAAAAGTTTCAGCACTCCGTCCATCATCTCCTTGTGTTTGCTTAAGCATGTATAAATATAATTAATGCTATTTTTTATATTATTTTTTATTCAATAGTAGAATTAATTTTAAAATAAATTACATTGCATTTTAATTTAGTTTAAATAAGTAGAAACAAATATTTAAAAGTATTGAAAATATTACTAATTTTATTTTGTAGCTAATACATTTTAAAAAGTTACGGAGTGAGGGTAACAATAAAAAATGTAACATAATTTGTCTTTAATAAGAAGGTAATTTTATAAATCCTAGGTGCTATTATGGGGCCGATTCTGATCTGGTTTAGAAGGGCTCCTAGCAGCATCCGTCAGGAGCGCATCCAAGTCGTGCAAGCGATTTCCGACTGACCCGTCCCGCCGTACGAGTGAGCAAGTACAAAGCGTTTTAAGCCTCATGCTACAACCGACTCATACCCATCCGCAATGCCTTTCAAACGACTCAAAAATGGCTGATGCATACAGCATAATGCGTACGATTTCCTACCGACCAAGTACGCTGAGTGTTTCGAGCAGCTGGAGCGAGTTGGAGACTCCGCCTTGAAAAAGCTCTATTAAGCGGACTTCGGAGGTCCACGGCAGAGACCCTTCATCCGGGACACTACGACTCGGCTAGTGGGGGGGACCCTGGGGTCCCTCCTACACATGCATGCTGCAAGGGCACCGACACGTCCCCACGCCAGCCAGGATAGCTTGATTCCAGTGGCATGGAGAGCATAGGACCCGCGTCTGGGCATACCCGTCCCACTTGGGTGACAAATGCAAAAAGAACAATTGAGGGACAGAATGCAGAACAATGTAATACGTTCACCCCAGTACAGAAATCTGGACCTAAATCCATAGTTTTTTTGCTCACCATACCATTCCAGTTTGGACCCAGCCATATGCAAATCAGTCTTGACCCTGCACCCAAGGGGAACACTCCAGCCTGAACTGCCAGGCCAGGTCCTTCCTGGACTGGAAACAAGCATCCAAGCACTGGTTTCACGCTTTCGGCCCTCATCAGCCAGGAAAGCTTGACTCCAGTGGCATGGAGAGCACAGGACCCACGTCTGGGTTTCCCCGTCCCACTCAGGTTGACAAATGCAAAAAGTACAGTTGATGGAAAGAATGCAGAACAATGTCATACATTCACCCCAGTAAAGAGATCCAGGCCTAAATCCATTGTTTTTTTGCGCACCAAGCCATTCCAGTTTGGACCCAGCCATATGTAACTCAGTCTTGACCCTGCGCCCAATTAGAACTGTCCAGCCCGAACTGCCAGGGCAGGTCGTCCCCAGATCTGTGGCTGGGGTAAGTGTTTGAAAAGTTTCAGCACTCTGTCCATCATCTCCTTGTGTTTGCTTTATTCTCCTAAGTTGGCAGGAAATGCCCAGACGTGGGTCCCTTGCTCACTTTGCCACTAGATTCACGCTATCCTGGCTGACAAGGGCTGTTAGCACGAAACCGGTCCCAGGATTCTTGTTTCCGTTCCAGGGAAGACATGGTTTGGCAGTTCAGGCTGGACTGTTCCCATGAGGCACAGGGTCAAGACTGATCTGGATATAGCTGTGGCTGAACTGGGGTGGCAAAGTGAGCTAAAGAATGATGATGGAATCAAACCAGATCTGTGACTGGGGGTGAGTGTTTGAAAAGTTTCAGCACTCCGTCCATCATCTCCTTGTGTTTGCTTAAGCATGTATAAGTATAATTAATGCTATTTTTCATAATTTTTTAAAATTTAATAGTAGACCTAAATTTAAAATAAATTACATTGCATTTTAATTAGGTTTAAAAAAGTAGAAACAAATATTTAAAAGTATTGAAAATATTACTCATTTTATTTTGTAGCTAATAAATTAAAAAACAGTTACGGAGTGATGGTAACATTAAAAAATGTAACATAATTTGTCTTTAATAAGAAGGTAATTTTATAAATCCTAGGTGCTATTATGGGGCCGATTCTGATCTGGTTCAGAAGGGCTCCTAGCAGCATTCGTCAGGAGCGAATACAAGTCGAACAAGCGATTTCCGACTGACCCGTCCCGCCGTACGAGTGAGCAAGTACACAGCCGTTTAAGACTCGCGCTACAACCGACTCATACCCGTCCGCAAAGCCTTTCAAACGACTCAAAAATGGCTGATGCATACAGCATAATGCATACGATTTCCTACCGACCAAGTACGCTGAGTGTTTCGAGCAGCTGGAGCGAGTTGGAGACTCCGCCTTGAAAAAGCTCTATTAAGCGGACTTCGGAGGTCCACGGCAGAGACCCTTCATCCGGGACACTACGACTCGGCTAGTGGGGGGGACCCTGGGGTCCCTCCTACACATGCATGCTGCAAGGGCACAGACACGTCCCCACGCCAGCCAGGATAGCTTGATTCCAGTGGCATGGAGAGCATAGGACCCGCGTCTGGGCATACCCGTCCCACTCGGGTGACAAATGCAAAAAGAACAATTGAGGGACAGAATGCAGAACAATGTAATACGTTCACCCCAGTACAGAAATCTGGACCTAAATCCATAGTTTTTTTGCTCACCATACCATTCCAGTTTGGACCCAGCCATATGCAAATCAGTCTTGACCCTGCACCCAAGGGGAACACTCCAGCCTGAACTGCCAGGCCAGGTCCTTCCTGGACTGGAAACAAGCATCCAAGCACTGGTTTCGCGCTTTCGGCCCTCATCAGCCAGGAAAGCTTGACTCCAGTGGCATGGAGAGCACAGGACCCACGTCTGGGTTTCCCCGTCCCACTCAGGTTGACAAATGCAAAAAGAACAATTGATGGAAAGAATGCAGAACAATGTCATACATTCACCCCAGTAAAGAGATCCAGGCCTAAATCCATTGTTTTTTTGCGCACCAAGCCATTCCAGTTTGGACCCAGCCATATGTAACTCAGTCTTGACCCTGCGCCCAATTAGAACTGTCCAGCCCGAACTGCCAGGGCAGGTCGTCCCCAGATCTGTGGCTGGGGTAAGTGTTTGAAAAGTTTCAGCACTCTGTCCATCATCTCCTTGTGTTTGCTTTATTCTCCTAAGTTGGCAGGAAATGCCCAGACGTGGGTCCCTTGCTCACTTTGCCACTAGATTCACGCTATCCTGGCTGACAAGGGCTGTTAGCACGAAACCGGTCCCAGGATTCTTGTTTCCGTTCCAGGGAAGACATGGTTTGGCAGTTCAGGCTGGACTGTTCCCATGAGGCACAGGGTCAAGACTGATCTGGATATAGCTGTGGCTGAACTGGGGTGGCAAAGTGAGCTAAAGAATGATGATGGAATCAAACCAGATCTGTGACTGGGGGTGAGTGTTTGAAAAGTTTCAGCACTCCGTCCATCATCTCCTTGTGTTTGCTTAAGCATGTATACGTATAATTAATGCTATTTTTCATAATTTTTTAAAATTTAATAGTAGACCTAAATTTAAAATAAATTACATTGCATTTTAATTTAGTTTAAAAAAGTAGAAACAAATATTTAAAAGTATTGAAAATATTACTCATTTTATTTTGTAGCTAATAAATTAAAAAAAGTTACGGAGTGATGGTAACATTAAAAAATGTAACATAATTTGTCTTTAATAAGAAGGTAATTTTATAAATCCTAGGTGCTATTATGGGGCCGATTGTGATCTGGTTCAGAAGGGCTCCTAGCAGCATTCGTCAGGAGCGAATACAAGTCGAACAAGCGATTTCCGACTGACCCGTCCCGCCGTACGAGTGAGCAAGTACACAGCCGTTTAAGACTCGCGCTACAACCGACTCATACCCGTCCGCAAAGCCTTTCAAACGACTCAAAAATGGCTGATGCATACAGCATAATGCATACGATTTCCTACCGACCAACTACGCTGAGTGTTTCGAGCAGCTGGAGCGAGTTGGAGGCTCCGCCTTGAAAAAGCTCCATTAAGCGGACTTTGGAGGGCCACGGCAGAGACCCGTCACCCGGGACACTACGACTCGGCTAGTGGGGGGGACCCTGGGGTCCCTCCTACACATGCATGGTCCAAGGGCACCAACACGTCCCCACGACAGCCAGGATAGCTTGACTCCAGTGGCATGGAGCGCACAGGACCCGCGTCTGGGCATACCCGTCCCACTCTGGTGACAAAAGCAAAAAGAAAAATTAAGAGACAGAATGCAGAACAATGTCATACATTCACCCCAGTACAGAGATCTGGACCTAAATCCATAGTTTTTTTGCTCACCATACCATTCCGGTTTGGACCCAGCCATGTGCAAATCAGTCTTGACTCTGCACCCAAGGAAAACACTCCAGCCTGAACTGCCAGGCCAGGTCCTTCCTGGACTGGAAACAAGCATCAAAGCACTGGTTTTGGGCTTTCAGCCCTCATCAGCCATGATAGCTTGACTCCAGTGGCATGGAGAGCACAGGACCCACGTCTGGGCTTCCCCGTCCCACTCAGGTTGACAAATGCAAAAAGAACAATTGATGGAAAGAATGGAGAACAATGTCATACATTCACCCCAGTACAGAGATCCAGGCCTAAATCCATTGTTTTTTTGCTCACCATGCCATTCCAGTTTGGACCCAGCCATATGTAAATCAGTCTTGACCCTGCGCCCAATTAGAACAGTCCAGCCCGAACTGCCAGGGCAGGTCCTCCCCAGATCTGTGGCTGGAGTGAGTGTTTGAAAAGTTTCAGCACTCTGTCCATCATCTCCTTGTGTTTGCTTAAGCATGTATAAGTATAATGAATTCTATTTTTCATAATTTTTTTAATTTAATAATAGACTTAATTTTAAAATAAATTACATTGCAATTTAATTTAGTTTAAAAAAGTAGAAACAAATATTTAAAAGTATTGAAAATATTACTCATTTTATTTTGTAGCTAATAAATTTTAAAAGTTACTGAGTGATGGTAACATTAAAAAATGTAACATAATTTGTCTTTAATAAGAAGGTAATTTTATAAATCCTAGGTGCTATTATGGGGCCGATTCTGATCTGGTTCAGAAGGGCTCCTAGCAGCATTCGTCAAGAGCGAATCCAAGTCGAACAATCGATTTCCAACTGACCCGTCCCGCCGTACGAGTGAGCAAGTACAAAGCGGTTTAAGCCTCGCGCTACAACCGACTCATACCCGTCCGCAATGCCTTTCAAACAACTCAAAAAAAGCTCCATTAAGCGGACTTCGGAGGGCCACGGCAGAGACCCGTCACCCGGGACACCACGACTCGGCTAGTGGGGGGGACCCTGGGGTCCCTCCTACACATGCATAGTCCAAGGGCACCAACAAGTCCCCACGACAGCCAGGATAGCTTGACTCCAGTGGCATGGAGAGCACAGGACCCGCGTCTGGACATACCCGTCCTACTCTGGTGACAAATGCAAAAAGAACAATTGAGAGACAGAATGCAGAACAATGTCATACATTCAGCCCAGTACAGAGATCTGGACCTAAATCCATAGTTTTTTTGCTCACCATACCATTCCAGTTTGGACCCAGCCATATGCAAATCAGTCTTGACCCTGCACCCAAGGGGAACACTCCAGCCTGAACTGCCAGGCCAGGTCCTTCCTGGACTGGAAACAAGCATCAAAGCACTGGTTTCAGGCTTTCAGCCCTCATCAGCCATGATAGCTTGACTCCAGTGGCATGGAGAGCACAGGACCCACTTCTGAGCTTCCCCGCCCCACTCAGGTTGACAAATGCAAAAAGAACAATTGATGGAAAGAATGGAGAACAATGTCATACATTCACCCCAGTACAGAGATCCAGGCCTAAATCCATTATTTTTTTGCTCACCATGCCATTCCAGTTTGGACCCAGCCATATGTAAATCAGTCTTGACCCTGCGCCCAATTAGAACAGTCCAGCCCGAACTGCCAGGGCAGGTCCTCCCCAGATCTGTGCCTGGAGTGAGTGTTTGAAAAGTTTCAGCACTCCGTCCATCATCTCCTTGTGTTTGCTTTATTCTCCCTAAGTTGGCAGGGTATGCCCAGACGTGGGTCCCTTGCTCACTTTGCAACTGGATTCACGCTAGCCTGGCTGACAAGGGCTGTTAGCACGAAACCGGTCCCAGGATGCTTGTTTCCGGTCCAGGGAAGACATGGTTTGGCAGTTCAGGCTGGACTGTTCCCATGAGGCACAGGGTCAAGACTGATTTGGATATAGCTGTGGCTGAACTGGGGTGGCAAAGTGGGATAAAGAATGATGATGGAATCAAACCAGATCTGTGACTGGGGGTGAGTGTTTGAAAAGTTTCAGCACTCCGGCCATCATCTCCTTGTGTTTGGTTAAGCATGTATAAATATAATTAATGCTATTTTTCATTATTTTTTTAATTTAATAGTAGAATTAATTTTAAAATAAATTACATTGCATTTTAATTTAGTTTAAAAAAGTAGAAACAAATATTTAAAAGTATTGAAAATATTACTCATTTTATTTTGTAGCTAATAAATTTAAAAAAGTTACGGAGTGAGTGTAACATTAATAAATGTAACATTATTTGTCATTAACACCTTGACTGCTAAGGCAATTTTCAGCCTGTGCTGGAAATTGCTATTTTCCTTTATTCATGACGAGCTCAGCTCGTCATCAGCACAGCTCCACTGTGCCTCATGACGAGCTCAGCTCGTCATGAGCAGGGAAGGGGTTAATAAGAAGGTAATTTTATAAATCCTAGGTTATATTATAGGGCCGATTCTGATGTGGTTCGGAAGGGCTCCTAGCAGCATCCGTCAGGAGCGAATCCAAGTCGTGCAAGCGGTTTCCGACTTACCCGTCCCGCTGTACAAGTCAGCAAGTACAAAGCATTTTAAGCCTCGCGCTACAACCGACTCATACCCGTCTGCAATGCCTTTCAAACGACTAAAAGATGGCTGATGCATACAGCACAATGCGTCCGATTTCCTACTGACCAAGTATGCTGAGTGTTTCGAGCTGCTGGAGCGAGTTGGATACTCCGCCTTGAAAAAGCTCCATTAAGCGGACTTCGGAGGTCAACAGCAGACCCCCTTCACCCGGGACACGACGACTCGGCTAGTGGGGGGGACCCTGGGGTTCCTCCTACACATGCATGGTGTAAGGGCACCGACATGTCCCCACGACAGGGGGCACCCTTTTCCAAGACATGCCTTCTTCGACAATGGGATCCTATGTACGGTCTGTACGACATGTTCCCATTGAGTTCAATGGGGCTCCGAGCAACCCGAGTCCATCAGCTCATACTTGCATCGTACTTGGGCGATCGGAGCCCCGGAGCACGAGTCTTTCAGAAAGCTCTACGGGCGCAAGTCAAACATTGGGCTTTCCGAGCGAGTTCGGAATCGGCCCCTAAATGTTTAAACTACAAATACATTTTACATTAAATTAATTTTGTGTGTTGATTTTATATTTTCAAAATAAACTTGATTACAGTTCCACGTATCTTCTTAGAGGGAGATCTTGACCCCGTAGCAGTGATCTCCACAAAGCGATGGCAATAAATAGTAACCTTTATTCATCAATTCAGTTTTAGGCATCTCCACACAGTCAGTTGAGTGGGTGGAGACTTTTAAAACTTACCTATAAGAATTAGGCCCACAGTTTTTACATAGAGAGAACCAGGCCACCAGGAAGGTGTCCAATCTCTCTCCAATTAGGAATCCGAGATAGACCTAAAGACCCTATCATAACGGTGAAGCAACAATAAAAAATGTTAACATTTTTGGAAAACAAAAGACACAATGTTGCGTAAACATTTATATCTAGAGAGGAGATCAAAAATAAACCCGAAACTAGCATTAATGGCAGCTTATTTTTTATCTTACTGGGCAAGTAAGGAGAAGCGTGGCTCAGTGGTTAGAGGCGGCAGACCCGGAAGCTGAGATCGGCCGTGGACCAGGGTTCGGTTCCCCGCCTCGGCGGGTCTCGGGCTCAAAATTCCACGGAGTCGACAATTCTCGCTCCGGTGCCTACTCGACTCACGGGGTCACACTCTGCGACTCTGGGCAATAGCTTGCTTAATCTCCACTACGGCCCCTCGCGGTGGGATGCCTGGCTTTCACCTTGTGGATACCCGGCTGGGGTATCTCACAGGGGAATACCAGGACGGGTTCCCTAAGCAAGCGCCTTGAGACCCCTGGGTTAAAGTGTTGCGCTATATAAATCGAAACACATTTACATTTACAAGTACCATTCAATTTCTTTTAACACTAGAAAGGAGGGAGTGAGTCTGATGTGAATCTGTAAATCGGAAGTGCACTTAACTTTTTACACCCAGTTCCAGAGCATATCTGTGCGTGAGTGTGTTCATGATACAAGGAAATTTAGCGTGAAGATATCTTCCATCTCAAATTTTTTTCCTACTAAAAATTGCAGGTTTCTTGGCCAAGTAGTTTAGACTGTTAATATATGAGAGTTTATATGGATTGTGAGCTATGTTGTTGGTGCTTCTATCTTCTTTCAGTGGCTAGTTGATAAATGTCAAGATAAGGGACATGGTCAAACATCTTTGTGCTTGTAACCAGGAGGGCACCAGAGTGTATCTTGGAAAAGCAAGCAGAGCAGTACTCAGTTCTCCTCATAAAATACCCTAGGCTTGCACTGCCAACTCAAGAAGATCTTTCTGATGAAATAATGGTTTAGTGTTATGTAGCTGCCTTTGGTCTTGATTAATAGAGGTAACGAAAATTGTGATCCCTCCTCAAACAATAGTTTCCACAAGATGGGGAATTCCCAGCTTTATTGTATTTAGTCAAGCTTGAGGAATTTGAAACATGTGGTAATTATTGCTTGCCACAACAAATTTTCTCTGACCATTTTACAAGGAAACAACGTTTCGGAAAAAATAGTGAGAGGAAAAGGTGTAACATGCCGCAGTTGGTGCAGTATACACTACTGTGGAACGACTCTGGTCGAAGCTGCCGGTTGACAGTTGGGTTGAAGAGCTAGCTATAACTCGCCCTGACCCTGTAGATGACCCCAATATTGCTGATCAACACCTGGCTAATTGGCTCACTAACTCTCTTGATCTATTGATTCCTAAAAAAAGGAGGCTTATCAGGGAGAGAAGAATCGCCTCTGCCCCCTGGTACACTCCGGAACTTAGGAGTTGCAGAACTTCTTGCAAAAGGCTTGAACGTGCCTGGAGGAGAGAGCAGACGGAAGAAAGCCGGGCTAATTATAAAAGAGAGATGAGGAAATACAAAAGTGCACTGAAGGATGTCAAAAAGAATTTCTTTAGTGATAGGATTGAGAGGGCAAGTAATTCTCCAAGAGAATCGTTTAAAATTTTTAAAGAACTTTTGAAAGCCCCGGTCCCGCCAGTCGTGCATGCTAATCCTAAAGATAAATGTGAAGAACTGGCTAGTTTCTTCCATTCAAAAATAGATACAATCCTATCCTCTCTGCCCGCTATGCCTCAAATCTCTGAGCCGGCTGCTGGTCCAATAAGCTGTCTGACCGAACTTGTCTCCTTTGGCCCCTTCTCGGAAGAGGAGGTCACAAAGGTCTTGTTGGAGATGAAGAGTGGATCTCCGAGTGATCCAGTGCCTATGAAACATCTTAAACTTGTGGCTAACACTCTGTCAGCTCCGCTGACCGACCTTATCAATCTTTCTCTCTCTCATGGCATAGTCCCTCAGAGATGGAAAAGGGCAGTAGTAAAAGCCTTATTGAAAAAACCAGGCTTGGATCCCGCCAATTTGACCAACTTCAGGCCAATCTCGCTTCTGCCGGGGTTTTCTAAAATCGCCGAGAAGCTGGTTAACCGTCAGCTTTCTTACTATCTTGAGTCCAACCACCTGTTGGGAGACTCCCAGACTGGTTTCCGTCCCGGCCAGGGAACGGACACAGCCCTGCTGGCGGTAGTGGAGGAAGCAAGGAGCACTCTTGATACTGGAGGATCAGTGGCAGTGATCCTCCTGGACTTGAGTGCTGCCTTTGACACCGTGAGTCATCAGGTGCTCCTCCAACGCCTGTCAGAGGTAGGTGTCTCAGGGACGGCCCTGAAATGGTTGGGATCCTTCCTCTCCAACCATTTCTACCAAGTCTGGGAAGGGGCAGAGCAGTCTTCCCTATTCCCTCTTCAATGTGGAGTCCCGCAGGGCTCATCGTTGAGCCCTACTTTGTTCAATGCATACATGACTCCACTTGAAAGAGTGGTAGCCCCTTCGGGGTTGAAGATCATCAGCTATGCTGATGATACTCAGCTGGTGGTGGGCCTCACTCAGCTGGCGGAACAACCCAACGTGTTACATGACTGCCTGGCCAATGTCTACCAATGGATGTCCAACTCGGCTCTAAAGCTCAATGGAGGAAAAACTGAGCTGATGCTCTTGGGCAACTCCAGTCCCTCCATTATTGCCAGCTGTTGGCCCCGGTCTCTTGGCGATCCACCATCCCCCAAGAAGGAGATCAAGTCCTTGGGAGTATGGTTGGAGGAAGATCTGTCCTTTAGGACTCACGCCAGGAAGACCGCGGGGGTTTGCTTCGGTCTACTGAAGTCAGCCCGAAAGGTGCTACCACTGCTTCAGGATCCAGCTAAGAAGCTTTTGATGCGTGGTTTAATCCTGTCGAGGCTCGACTATGGAAATGCCCTGTTTCTTGGCGCCCCTGAAGCGACCTTTAAAACCCCTCCAACAGGTGCAAAACGCAGCTGCCAGAGTCTTGATGGAGATCCCTAGAAGGCAGTCTGCTGCCCCGGCCCTCAAAGCGCTTCACTGGCTCCCTGTTAAGGAGCGGGTGAAATTCAAGGCGCTGTGTACGGCCCATAAAATTCTACATGGCAAAGGCCCCCCCATCCTTTTTAATATGGCCCGTCCTTATAAACCTCCACGCCTTCTGCGCTCGGACCAGCAACATCTTTTGCAATCTGTGAGAGTTAAGAGAGCTCGGACTGGGGGCAGGCGTTTCTCGGTACAGGTGGCATCTCTGTGGAACTCTCTGCCCCTTAAGATTCGCTCAGAGCCCAAGATCCTACTATTCAGGAAACTCCTTAAAACCTACTTGTTTCCACAGTAGTGAGTAATCGAGTTTCTCCTTCTTTGGTCTGTCGCGCCGGGATGCCCCCGGGTAAGCTGAGCGCGTTACAAGTTTCATATAATAATACACTGATTTTGCATGCTATGACTCATACTAGCTTAGCAGACTCATAATAGGAAGAATGTAATACACCTGGTAACAATTGAACACTAGTAATCATTAAGACATTAGTTGGTATTTGAAGTATTTTGCTAGGGTTTTGACATCAAAGTCAAGCTGTAACATAGTCACAAATGTTTTACATTAGTTGAAGTTATTTTAATTTAGCATTCGGGGAGGGAACGGAGAATCTGGAATTATGAGGATTCAGTTTCTGTCCATTAAGCCATGCATGGTTGGATCGGGTTTAACCACATGTTAAGGCTGTACATGAATATGATTCTTTTAGCTAACTGAATCTCATCCACATATTGGTGAAAAGGAGAGGCCTAAGAACTAAGTTGCACACAAGATCAACATAAAGATTAGACAGAACAGGAGCAAAAAGGAGCCATGAGGAAGGCCAAAAGGGTCTATCATAGTTTAGACATGCAGTTTCAATTCTTCAAATGTTGAGACCTATTTGTCAGATAAGAATTCAACCAAATGTGAATGTTTCTAGAACATGATTTGTGAGGTCAAACATTTTAGTGGGTTTACCTCACAAAAGTGACACTTGTGAAGGGTCTGTTGTTTTCACTATTCTCAGGATACGGGTTAAGGGTGTCCAAAGTTGCAAAATTATTTTGTTGTGAAGTTTGGGGTTTTCTTGGAAAAATAATGCTGAAAATATGAAATTTCAGTTACACTTGAGACCAGACTCACAGGACATCATTTTTGGCTCTGAGGACAGAGCTGCTCCTTCAAGAGTCTCTTATGATCAGTGAACAAGATGAAAGCCAACTGATTACACCCAACTTCAAATTTCCAAGAATGGGGAAGTGGCATCTAACTGAAATCCTAAAATCACAAGCTTCAAAGGGGAATGAAAGGAAAGTGGCCCAGAAGAGCAGAGCAGATTATAGGTGAAGGAAAGTGGAGAAAACGCAGAGGCAAATGAGGCCACAGTCCAGGAGCAGGAGAGCAGAGCAAGAATGGAACTGAATGAGGATAGAGTAGTAAAGAAAATAAGCAAATAGAACAAGAGCAGAGGTGAACAATGCTAAAATGAGCAGGAGAGCAGAGGGAGATTAAAGGAGATGGAAGAATAGAAACCCAAACACTGAGAAATAACCAGAAAGCACCATAGCCACCATGGCCTTGTGCATATATATATATAATATATGTATTGATCAAGGCGGGACAGATAATAGCCAAAAATTGGCCTATTCTCAAATCTGATATGTCCTTGGTACCTGAAATTGAAGATGTCCCTAGCATTACCTATAGAAGAGCTCCCTCTATGCGGGACGCTTTAGACAGAACTATGCCGGAGGTAGCTATCAAAACTAATATCAAGAGTGACTGGCTAACTAACAGGAAAGGTTTCTATAAATGCAGCTCGTGCAGAGCTTGCAAATTTGGCACTAATATAAGGGAAGTTCAAGATGCTTTCTCTACAGAACTATACCAATTGAGAGGTCTTTTTTCATGCAAAACTGAATTTGCTGTTTATGTGCTCGAGTGCACTTGCAAACTTAAATATATAGACAGCACAAAGTTACCTGTGGCTAATCGTATCTTACAACATTTACGAGCTATTGTCAATTCGGACGCCAGTTACCCTGTGGCCCGCCATTTTAAACTTGTACATAATAATAATCTTAACGATTTAACTTATTTTGTATTAGATGCGGTGCCCAAAGAACTAAGAGGAGGTAACAGGGATAAAAAACTTAGACAGCTGGAAAGTCGATATATTATGCAATTTGACACTAAGATACCGAATGGATTAAACACAGGGGAAGATTTATACAATTTCTTATAAATGTTTTTGAGCGGAACTTTTAGAAATATTATGAATCTGTTGTATACTTGCTGCTATCTTAACTCTAATTTTACTTAATTTCTCCGCACTATGGATGATTTAAATGACCTGATTTTATAACTGTCTTTTAGAGCTTTTATATGTGTATATGGTGTTGTGTGAATTTTTTACCTCATCTATATTGGATTTTAACGAGTTTTACCAATGTTTTTGGTTTTACTGGTTTTTATCTGGTGTTTTTCGGGTGGAATGTTTATGCTTTGCTATTTGCACATATATGGACAGGTATGTCATGTGAGTTTGAGATACAGATATAATATGAGCTTGAGATACTGATTTAATCAGTGCCATGTTCTGATCCTTTTTCATTGCACTTGTCACTTTTATATCTCTGATGCCTCGTTGTTTACACATCTAGATATTGAGACACTATATGACTGAGAAAAAGAGGGCTGTTATAATTGTAAGTTGATTAATTGTAACCTATATGAATAAGATATGAGAATATTTTGTATTCATGATCAGATATTCTGATTCTTTTTGGTTCCTTGCACCAGTCACTTTCAACTTATATTGGTGAGTGATAAGAGACACAGATGTGGTCAAATCACTTTTATACATATGAATTAGTGTTATATATTGTCATTGAATATGATGTGAAAAATTGATGTATTTTGCTTCTTATCAGTTATCAAGGATTCGAATATTGATTAGATTTTTCTTTTTGCACTATGGGAATTTATTTAAACAAATTGGAATATTAACTGTTTTCTCTTTTTATAAGGGCTCCTTATTGTTGTTATTCTTCTGCTTTGGAATACATGCTAAATAGTACGCTTTTTGTCAATTATATACTTGTTGTGGTATAATGACTTTTGACCTATAAACCCAATTGAATATCTGATGCTCACAGAATATATTTTTTAGTAAATTACGGGCACTTGCCCATTATATCTGTAGCACCTTGCATCATCAATTGTATATATGTCCCATATTTTCGCTCCGTTTTTTTCATATTTATGGAGTGATAGACTTTTGCATTTATATACTTAGTAAATTGCATGTATCTATTTATATTTATATTTATACTTAGATAATTGCCAAAGTCTATTTTCTATATCCTTTGTAAAAGAAGGGAGGAGCTGTTGTTAATTGGAAACAGTATATATGCACTGTGGTGGTCACGACATGCCATGTGATCAAGTCCGGGCTAACCGGACGAAACGCGTCATGTCTGTCGGATGGGAAAATAAAGCACCTTAAAATTTGAAACTTGCCGTGTGGTCCGTGTCCTGGTTGTTATCCGTCTTCACGGTGAAAATTGGGAACTGTTTGGCATATATATATATATATATATATATATATATATGTAGTGATCAAGGCGGGAGCTTACCGCCGAAACGCGTCTGAGCAGCAACTGAGATAATAAATCTTTCTTGGATTGTAATTCACGGAGTCAGCGCCTTTCTTGGCAAAGAGTGTGGACTGGTTTTCAATATATATATATATATATATATATATATATATATATATATATATATATATTCACTAAAAAAACATAGGTTTCATGAGTGTTATAGTTAGCTGGACATTTCACTTGTACAAAACCATAGAAATTCCTCCGTTATAGTTAGTTGTGCTAACTAAAAAACGCACACCCTCAATGCACTGCTGATGATGTCACATATTACATAACTCATGACATGGTCAATGACATCACTGATGACATCATCCAGTGAATGTGGTTTTGTTTGAATGTTTAATATCTATTATATATATATACCAATCTGTATTGAAGTTTGAGTGGATAATAACTGTCTGAATGGAGGATTTAGTAGCTGTCTGTTTATTTAAGTGAGTAATTAAATGTGTCTCACTAAATATAAAGGTTAGTAACCAAACTATGTGAATGTGTGTATCAATGTCTCTGTTGTTGTATAACCTGCTGCATCAATTGGTCACTAACTACATGAGTGTCTATATTAGTTATTGATTATTTGGCTGAGTATTTGTATGGGAGACTGTGTGTATCTGTGGTTGGGTGGGGGAGTTGTAACTCTATGCATAGATGTGTGAGTGGTTGCTTGTGTAAGCATATGGGTTTAGGTGTTTTTATGCAAACAGTTGTTTGGGTGTCTGAGTGTGTTTATTTGTGTGTTGGTAAGTAAATATATGTGTTAGTGGTACATCTCCAATAAAGAAGAAAAAAAAGGCATTGTATATGAGAGTTGGTGTATATAAATAAATATACGTAAGAGTCAGTCATTGTGAGAGTAAATGTATGAATGAGTGTATACTTGTAATGGTGATTTTTTAACATAGTAACTATGATTTACTATGTGTATGTATAAATCAGGTGTTGCATGTATAACTGTGTAGGTGAGTAAATGTAAGTGTGATTGATTCTTTTCATGAGTGAGTAGCATCACTGCATAACCGACTGGAATGACTGCTGATGTGTCAATGTCTATATAGGTGTATGAGTAAATTTGATAGTGTTACCATTGATCAGTCACTGCATGTATAAGTGATTCTGTGGGTGAATGGACAGTTGTGTGTGTATACTTAGGAATCAGTGAGTGTGTATGTAGGAACTGGTATTTGTGTGTCAATGCTTTCAAATATGGTACTCTGTATTTTACAGTGAGTGATCAAAGGTTATAGTAGTGTGTGATGAGGTGTATCAGATTGTCACGTGGATGATGTCATCAGTGTTGTCATTTGAGATGTTATCAGTGATGTCACTGACCATGTCATGAATGATGTAATATGTGACATCTTCAGCAGTGCATTGCGAGCGCTCAAGTTATAGTTAGCACAACTAACTATAAAGGAAGAATTTCTATGGTTTTGTACGAGTGAAATGTCTGGCTAATCATAACACTCATGAAACCTATGTTTTTTTCAGTGAATTTCATAGGTTTTTTAAATGCTGATTCCTAACTATAACGTTTCTGAAACTTATTTTTTCTTCAGTGAATTTCAAAGGTTTTTTAAATGCTAATTTTTAAGTGCATTAGTCGTTAGACCTATTTTTTTGTACTGAATTTCTACAGTTTTTTAACTGTTTATTTATAAATATTTTTAATTATTTTGGTTATTTTTGTATTTTAATATATTTATATACCTTCTTTTTAAAAAAAAATTCAACATTTTTGGGGAGTTGCGCACCCCAAGTGTACCTACCGCAGTGGGTCTGTGTATTCTAGCTGCCATTTTGGAAAAGTCATGAAGGATCCGTGTATGATGAGCGACGAGTGCGTGTTTTTTTTCAGTTAAGACATATACGTACAATGTTACGTGGTGTGCGTGACTGGTATGCGACCGGTCCGCGACGCCTGCACCCGCACATTCGCCACACATGCGTATTACGCTACGCAACGCTTGCGCTTGCGGGCCCCACGTGACGTCATATACATGCTGGGGCGCGCTGGGTGCGTGACTCCCGTGAAATTTTTGATGTTCTAAAATGATATGTATGTGCTTTTAATGTACTTATTAGGGCAAAAGATTATCTAAGGTATTCATAAAAATAATATATTTCTACTTGTAATAAACTTAAAATATTTTTAAATATAGAGAAATGACGATACCTTAGAGGAAGATCCACCCGAGCAGAGACCTGAATCAGTGGGATGGAAATTGTTCACCTTTCCTGCCGGAGAAAAAAAGGTCAACACAAACAAGTCACATGCTTGCTGTGTGACAGGGTCCTGTCACGAGGCAGTGACAAGAAATACTCCTGTGGAACAGCGAGTATGTATAAATATCTGCAGACCATTCACCAGAAGAATCTGGCACGAGAAGAAATGAGGCGTACAGCAAAAAATCCACCACCAGGCATTGTTAGCACCTCTGGAGCGTCCACTTCAGCACCACCAGTAGACATTCGCCCATAGTTTGCTTTTCTGCAGCAGCACTGCACTAAGTTGAAAACCATCATCTGTTATGGTGAACAGTCAGTGGACGCTACTTGTGCAGCCCAACGGAACCACAAATGCAATTTTTTGTTTTTTTGTTGTTTTTGGAATGATGTCAAATTCCAAAAGCTAACTGTTTACTTAGTTCCTTTTTTGTTCATTTTTTTAAAAACCACTCAAAAAAGTAACCATTGTTAAAAAAACTACAAAAAAATAGAAAACAATAAACAGAAAAAAAAGTTCAGACCTTCCTTATCTGGTTTAAAAAGAGAACTATAATTGCATGGTAATGTCTGAAAGTTTTGTTGAATGTATGTGTAGAGCATGATTGACTGAAATAATGCATTAGTACTGTATGGTAAATTTATAGGGGCAGATCTATGAGGAAGTGCAGCAGCTTGACACTGCAAGCCCTATAGCTGCACCATGCTGCGATACTTCTGAAGCACAGGGATCTGACATATTTACATGAATATGTCGCAATTCTGTGCTCCCTCTGCACTAGCACACAAACTGCAGCCATGCAGTGAAGCAGGCACCCTTGCACCATGGTGCAAGGATATCTGTGTCGTGGGGAGATTGTTTTTGTGAAGGAAGGTAATACTTCGAGCGCAAAAACAATCACTAAAGGCATTTTCCTCCTTCAATGTGTGCTGTGCAATGCAGCATGCATTGAAAGAGGAAAAAATGAGGAGAAATGAAAATATTTCTCCTTGTTGTGCCTCGCTACACCACCTCTAGGGTGGCGCACGATTCACACGTATCTACAGATTTACACTTTCTCGTAAGTCTTAGGATGTGTTATTTCATGGGTGTTGTATGGGAACAGACACAGCAACACCCATGTAACGCCGCTTCAATTGAAAGTGCTGCATTTGAATGGGTCGTATTTTCAAGGAGAAGAAAAGCCACGCAGGGTGGCTTTTCCTCTCCTTGTAAATATGGAGGAGTCCCCAGCGCCATCACTACGTTACAACAAGTGACGTACTGGTGGCACAGGGGGTTTGTAAATCTGCCCCATAAGTGCTTAGGTATTGGTAGAGTGATACAGTAAGAACATAGTGCTGGATGGCTGATTGACGAACTGCATGAGACTGACAGGAGGTATCCTAGGCTGCATGAGTACTACTTCAGTATTTAGTGGTATGTACCAATAGAATGTATCTGCTTAGAGGTTTGTAGGGATTGTGCACAGAATATTGTACATGTACTTGTGTTGATGCCTAGGTCATTCTATAAGAACATCACTAGTCCCTAGAATGATGACAGTGCTGCAAACAAAGTGCTCAGTTAATGTATAAGTGCTTAGGTATTGTCTCAATGCCTGAGTCATTCTGCAAGTGCATAGTCAGTGACTGGGTTCCTAGTGTGCTAATAGTTGACAGCAGGATAAGTTTATAAGCACTTATGTTTCAGCAGAGTGATTAGATAAGGAGATGCTTCTGTCAGGATGATTGTAGGAGTGGACAAAGACTCATAGTGTGATTCAAGATGAACAGGACTATTACCTGGACTTTTGCAGGACTGACTCAGTAGTCTGCAAGAGGTTAAGGGACCGCATATATTGTTCACATTTGACTGTACCACTGCTTGTCTCAATGCCTGAGTCATTCTACAAGTGCATAAACAGTGACTGGGTTCCTAGAGTGCTAGTAATTGACAGCAGGATACTTTTATAAGCCCTTTTGTTTCAGCAGAGTGATTAGATAAAGACATGCTTATGACAGGATCATTGTAGGAATGGACACAGACTCACTGTGTGATTCCAGACAAGCATGACTATTACCCGGATTTTTGTAGGACTGACTCAGTAGTCTGCAAGGGTCTAAGGGACAGCATACATTGTGCACATTTGACTGTACCACTGATTGTCTCAATGCCTGAGTCATTCTGCAAGTGCATAGATAGTGACTGGGTTCCTAGAGTGCTCGTAATTGACAGCAGGATATGTTTATAAGCACTTATGTTTCAGCAGAGTGATTAGATAAGGACATGCTTATGTCAGGATGATTGTAGGAGTGGACACAGACTCACTGTGTGATTCCAGACAAGCATGACTATTACCTGTTTTTTTTTGCAGGACTGACTCAGTAGCCTGCAGGGAGTTAAGGGACCGCATATATTGTGCACATTTAACTGTTCCACTGCTTGTCTCAGTGCCTGAGTCATTCTGCAAGTGTATGGACAGTGACTATCAGCCTGATTCATGTACGGGCCGTTTTGCGAGGCTCAAATAGCGAATCATAAGGAATCGCTATTTGAGACTCGCAAAACGGCATTCATGTAGGAATTGCTACTTAAATAGCGATTCCTACATGTTCTTTATTTGCGAGTAGCAATTTGCTACTCGCAAATACTCCCCATTCATTCCTATGGGCCAAGAGGCCCATTGGAATGAATGGGGATTTGCGAGTAGCAATTTGCTACTCGCAACTGAGATAGCGATTTTAAGGGTGACAGGGGTGTCCAAAGGACGCCCTGTAGCACCCCTAAAATGCACTTTTGGACAGGTGTTGCGCACACACATGTCCAAAGGACATGTGTGTGTGCTACATGCAACTTTGAAAAATGCTTTTAAAAGCATTTTTCGGAGTTTTTGCTATTTACCGACAGGTCTGACCTGTCGGTAAATAGCGGCCCCAAAAGTCCAAAATCGCTATTTTGTTGTGTGTCATGAATAGCATTTAAGGAATCTCTATTAGAGATTCCTTAAATGCCATTCCACGCAAATATGCGAATTCTTAAATAGCGATTTTTGCATTTGGTATCATGAATACCAAATGCAAAAATTGCGCTCGCAAAGGGCCAGATTCTGAGAATCTGGCCCTTTGCGAGTGCAATTTAGCTACATGAATCAGGCTGTATGTTCCTAGAGTGCTAGCAGTTGACAGTAGGATACGTTTATAAGCGCTTATGTTTCAGCAGAGTGATTAGATAAGGACATTCTCTATCAGGATGATTGTAGGAGTGGACACAGACTCACAGTGTGATTCCAGTCATGCATGACTATTACCTGGACTTTTGCAGGACTGACTCAGTAGTCTGCAAGGGGTTAAGGAAAGGCATACATTGTGCACATTTGACTGTACCACTGCTTGTCTCAATGCCTGAGTCCTTCTGCAAGTGTAGAGAGGGTGACTGGGTTCCTAGAGTGCTAGTAGTTGATAGCAGGATAAGTTTAGAAGGACTTATGTTTCTGCAGAGTAATTAGATAAGGAGATACTTCTGTCAGGATGATTGTAGGAGTGTACACAGATTCACAGTGTGATTCCAGACAAGCATGAATATTACCTGGACTTTTGCAGGACTGACTCAGTAGTCTGCAAGGGGTTAAGGGACCGCATACATTGTGCACATTTAACTGTACCCTGACTTGTCTCAATGCCTGAGCCATTCTGCAAGTGCGTAGACAGTGACTGGTTTCCTAGAGTGCTAGTAGTTGACAGCACGATAAGTTTATAAGCGCTTATGTTTCAGCAGAGTGATTAGATAAGGAGATGCTTCTGTCAGGATGATTGTTGGAGTGGACACAGACTCACAGTGTGATTCCAGACAAGCATGACTATTACCTGGACTTTTGCAGGACTGACTCAGTAGTCTGCAAGGGTTTAAGGGACCGCATATATTGTGCACATTTGACTGTAACACTGCTTGTCTCAATGCCTGAGTCATTCTGCAAGTACCTAGACAGTGACTGGTATCCTAGAGTGCTAGTAGTTGACAGCAGGATAAGTTTAGAAGGACTTATGTTTCTGCAGAGTAATTAGATAGGGACATACTTCTGTCCGGATGATTGTAGGAGTGTACACAGACTCACAGTGTGATTCCAGACAAGCATGACTATTACCTGGACTTTTGCAGGACTGACTCAATAGTCTGCAAGGGTTTAAGGGACCGCAAAAGAAAGAGAGGAAAACTACAACGTGCAAAAAACAAAGATCAGCAGTTTAAAACTATGCAGGTTAAAAGAAACACCTTTTAAAACTAATGTCAGCCCAGCTGTAATTCTGAAGTTTTAAAATGATCCCTCACTGCGCTGTTTGCAAGCTTCTATGTGCAGCACGTCCAGCCCAGTATGCAGGTTAAATAGTAAAAATCCAACCACTAGACTGTGACCCTGCCGGAAGTAGGTACAGCCAAGGGGGAGGAGCTGCAACTCTCCTCTCAAACAGCAGAACACTGCAGCGGCGGACTGAGGACGTAGCCCAGAAAGAGAGGAAAAGTGCAACGTTCAAAAAACAAAGATCAGCGGTTTAAAAGTATGCAGGTTAAAAGAAACACCTTTTAAAACTAATGTCAGCATGTGTACCAGCAGGCGATTTGCCCCTACCATGCTAAGTATTTGATAATCCATAGCTAACTAGGACAATGGATGGTAGGATGTCAGTTCTGACGGGTTACTGTTGGGTTCTACCAGTGATCCCAATAAGGACTTCCACATGGATTGCGGTTGTCTCCAATCACTCAAGGTGGCCTGATGTAGCTACAGTCACTTGGGGGCAATTAAAAGCTCACAGGCCTTGTAGAGCTTTGATGGGAGGCCATCCAACCCTGGAGTTGTCAACGTGGCAGCGAGCTTAATTAGTCTATGTATCTCCGGTACTAGCCAAGGAGTTGTTGATCACCGCATGTGCTGCAGGATTAGTACAGACAGATTCAGGTATCAGGAAATATCAACCTGGCCTTCAGACGAAGGGGTATTGTATAGGCCACGACAATACACCTCGAAGGCTTCATGGATGGCTGCCTGACTAATGTGCATCTGGTGCATGTAATCCCTATTTATCATCATGTGCGGGGTTGGTGTCATGCCACAGAGGAGGCAGGCCAGAAGTTGCACAGACTTATCTCCCCCTGCGTGTGTCTCAGGTTGTCATGTTTCAAAGTGAAAGCAACGCAGTTGCTCAATGAGATGACTGCTGACCTAGTGGTGCCTACATTTGCATCAAAGCCCTGTGGATATTGGCATCAGCCCCCACCAAAGCTGCTATGCATTCAGTACTGCTTTCAGTGCTTCCCACTCCAACAACCTAGAAGTGGCTGTGTCCCAGTTGCCAGTGGAATAAATGGAAATGGATTCTCTCAGTAATGCTCAAAATGCATGGAGTAACAACAACAAAGGCAGCAGTTACCATGTGGGGGCTGGGGGTCACTGGGCACCACATCCAATGATTATGTGCATAGGGTTGTGTCCTGAGAATGTTCTTCACACGTATTCAAAATCTAGCACCTCAGGCAGTAGTGTGTGCTGATAATAAATATTCACAATACAAATGTGCAGATTGTATTCTGTAGAGTAGTAGGAGTACTCCTTGGTCTCCATTCATAGGATCCACCAACAGTGTTGGAGGAATCAGTGCGCAGCCCAATGTGTAAGGCACATTGCCAACATTGGAGAGGAAGGCAGGGGGGTTGGGAACGGTCAAACCGTGGCTCTTGGACACAATTGAAATTGCCTTACTCAACCCAGGGGATATGGGTTCATATCGTGAGGATGAGGGATAGGCGCAGAATGAAGTTAGGGTTGGCCACATTCGGCACATACACACTACTCAATAATATTGGCAAACATCAAGGAGTCCCGCTAAAAAGACATAATGGGGCACATGCATCAATGGATTTTGCGATCGCAAACAGTGCGTTTCGCAAAGAATCAATCAATCAATCAATCAAGAAATTTGTATAGCGCGCTACTCACCCGGAGGGTCTCAAGGCGCTTGGGGGAGTGGGCCCGCTACTGCTCGAACAGCCAGGTCTTGAGTTGCTTCCTGAAGGAGAGGTGGTCTTAGGTCCAATGGATTTGGATGGGGAGGGCGTTCCAAGTCTTGGCTGACAGGTAGGAGAACGATCTTCCTCCCATGGTGGCTCTTTGGATGCGTGGAACGGCGGCGAGGGCGTGGCTAGTCGATCGAAGCTGGCGGGTGGGAGTGTAGAAGGTCAGGCGGTTGTTGCGGTACCTGGGGCAAGGTCGTGGAGGGCCTTGTGTGCGTGGGTGAGGAGGTTGAACGTGATTCTCTTGTTGACAGGGAGCCAGTGCAGGTCTCTCAGGTGTCCGGAGATGTGGCTGTGTCGGGGAATGTCCAGGATGAGTCGTGCGGAGGCGTTCTGGATGCGTTGGAGTCTTTTCTGTAGTTTGGCTGTGGTTCCGGTGTAGAGGGTGTTTCGGTAGTCCAGTCGGCTGGTAACGAGTGCCTGGGTGACCGTTTTCCTGGTTTCGGTGGGAATCCATCGGAAGATCTTTCGGAGCATGCGTAGGATGTTGAAACATGATGATGAGACGGCGTTGACTTGACTGGTCATCGAGAGGGAGGAGTCTAGGATGAAGTCCAGGTTGCGTGCGTGGTTCGTTGGTTTGGGTGCGCTGCCCAGGGCAGGGGGCCACCAGGAGTCATCCCAGGCAGAGGGTGATGATCCAAGGATGAGGACTTCCGTCTTGACTGAGTTCAGTTTCAGGCGGCTGTTCATCATCCACTCGGCTACGTCTTTCATCCCTTCATGTAGGTTGGTTCTGGCGGTGGCTGGGTCGTTGGTGAGGGAGAGGATCAGCTGGGTGTCGTTGGCGTATGAGATGATGTTGAGGTTGTGTTGGCGTGCGATGGCCGCGAGGGGGCTCATGTAGATGTTGAAGAGGGTGGGGCTGAGTGATGATCCTTGTGGTACGCCGCAGATGACTTCGGTGGCCTCGGATCTGAACGGGGGGAGGCGAACTCTCTGGGTTCTTCCAGTGAGGAATGAGATGATCCCCTTTAGTGCCTTCTCTTGGATTCCGATGTGGCTGAGGCGCTGCACTAGGGTGCGGTGGCAGACAGTATCGAACGCTGCGGAGAGGTCCAGGAGGATGAGGGTAGCTGTTTCCCCGTTGTCGAGCAGGGCTCGGATGTCATCAGTGGCTGCGATGAGGGCGGTCTCGGTGCTGTGGTTGGCTCGAGGGACCACCATTTGTCTCGAGGAAGGTCTGCTGATGGTTTCTTCAGGAGGGCGCTGAGTTTGGCATGCTTCCAGCTTTCCGGGAAGGTGGCAGTGTTGAAGGAGCAGTTGATGATGCCCCGGAGTTGGGGTGCGATGATGGAGTCGGCCTAGGAGGATGTAGTCAGCGGAGGAGCGGGTGTGTGGGCTGATGAAGTCTGCAATGTCTTCGCTGAATTGCGTGCGAGGTCCTGGGGGTCAGTAGATGAGGGTGCCTCTGAGTGTGGTCTTGGGGTCGGTGTGTATCTGGAAGTGGAGATGTTCGCCGGCTGTGAGGGTGTCGTCGGAGTTGGTCGTGATGCGGATGGTGTTCTTGTGGACGATGGCGATGCCTCCTCCTGTCTGGTTGACGCGGTCCCCCTGGGTGATCTTGTATCCGTCCGGGATGGCGATGTCGGGCGCTGAGGATGCATTCATCCATGTTTCCGTGAGGAAGGCAACGTCTGGAGATGTGGTGTCGAGCAGGTTCCAGAGTTCCACGGTGTGTCTGTGGACGGAGCGGGTGTTGAGCAGGATGCACTTCAGGTGGTTGCTGCTGGTGCTCGGGTTGGTGGGTGCTGTACAATTGTAAAATGGCCTCTTGCAATGCATGAAAGTTTTTGGGATGCGCAATTTAGGTAATCACAATTTCTTGCGATTTCCTTAATTGCAGTTGCATTTAAGGAATTAATTTCTTAATTAATTAATTGCGATTCCTTAATAATCGCAAATGCCTACCTTGATGCATGTGCCAGATTTCCCTTAAAGCTCCATGCCAGTGTCTATTGGGCTAATTGGGACCCCAGCACAGACCCACACAAGGGCTCCCCTTGTCAAATAAGGTTAGACAGTGCAAAAAGAATTACTCTACAAGCACTTTTTGAACTGGATCTCCTGCTCCCATGTGACATGGGTCTCTTGTAACAGTGCAATGTTTTCCCAGTGCATCACAATGGGTGTCTCTACCTTGTTGTCCCCATACCTCTGACATTCAAAGTCATGATGCCATAAGTACCCATGTGTGTAGTGTAATGGAAAGTGTGGGAGGCTTTTCAGGAGTAGTCGGCCTCAGGTGAGCCACCAACACACATCCAGGAGTTTTTTCCTTGGGGGGGCCTATGGGCTCTAATTGGTGTGCCACTACTAAATGGATCTGCATCAGGAAAGAAAAAATTAACCCTCAATACCTCCAACCCAGGGCAGTATACAAGGGGAAGACTGAGCTATCAGTGAGAGCATCAACCAACAAAGGGAAACTTGGCAGTTATGCCCTCACAGAACTCAGCCAAAGCATGCACGGTGGAGGGAACGTGTCCTGTGATGCCAATAGGTTTGCATATGCTAGTGGTCTCCTTGTAGCCATTTCAACAATCTGTAATGAACATTCAGTGGCAGACAGCGAACAGCAGTGAACCGTAACTACATCCCAAGCTTTCATCTGGCAACTCTTTTTGCCTACTTACATCTACATATCCTCTCCATGTGTACCTTTCCACATTACCTCTTGGCCTGCCTATTCCCTTCTTTTGCTGGTCTGACCCCCTCACATCCACCTCAAAGTACATGCTAATCTCTCAGCCTATCCTTCATCTACAAGCTTCTTACAATCACCCTCTGATACTACCATTTTTAAAACCATCTCTTGTCTCTAAGATTTACCCTTACACTCTTACTATTCTACCCAGCTCTCACATTCTCATTCTGGTGCTGCACCTCTTACATCCACACCTGCATTCCCTGCAACACTCTTCACGTCCATGTACACAACACCTTTCCCATTCACTATGTACACATAATGTACTGCACTCATCACCCACTCAGCAGACGATAATGTATCATGTCAAATGTATCACTCCCATCCCCATATCTCCCCATCTCACTGGCTTTGGAACACTGTTTGGCCAAGGTGCACCAATATTTCAAATTCTTACATTCGCTCTTAATACCTCACCACATCTCATGCTCAATGAATCTGGCCTTATTCATGAGCCTTTCACCATTCCCTCACTATACTCTATTTAAGGTCTACTAATAGTCATTTTACAAACTAGAGCCTCCACATGTTCAAACACACCATCCATCAACTGGCCCACAACTCCCATCTCTTCATTCAGCATCCTAACTTACACAACTGGTTTATCACCTTGACATCTACATATCCACTTTGTTTCCTAACAAACTCTTATCTTGTCTCACTGTGTCTCTCTTACATCCACATATCAGTTCCATGTTCCATACCTCTATTTTGTTTGCATATTAACAACTACCTTTCTCAATGAATCTGCCTCTGTCACAGCCACCCTTCACTGTAGTGCCACATACTTCATTTCTTATCTCCTTCTAGCTTCTAACCCTGTCTAGCTGGTTGGGATAGGTTGGAGGAGGAGTTTGTTGAATTTCCCAAATAGCCCAGCAGCCCTCCGAGCCCCAGCTCACAAAATGAGTTATCTATAAATTAACCAAAACACTTTGAGATCACATCTAACTATGTCAAATTTTTAAAAAAACATGAGTTGTATATTCACAAAGCTAAGCAGTCACACATTTGCCTCAGGTGGGGGATTCAAACGAGAATCATGAGTTGGAAACAATGACCACATCACTCATACAATGATTACAAAATTACTGGGAAATAAACATAATGTGAGTGTGTAGGCAGCCATACCTATGTTACTGCTGGTGCCAGTACATTTCCACTCACTGTCAGGAAAGCACATTTTCAGGGGGCTGGCTGAGCTGTGTTTGGAAGGTTTGTGTAGGACAGAGCATAATGGAAGATATAGTTATAAAAACACTCCTCCTCCCACCCAGCCCAATCAGCCTCATTGGAACCCTGCTTTCCTGACAGTGAATGGAAATGTACTGGCAAAATGGCTGATACTGGTGACTGCTGTTTGGAGCACAAGGCCTTGATGGGAGTTCGGAAGAAGTGTGTAGATGGCAATAGTTTTGAGCCTTTTTTATCTTCATTGCAGGTATGTGTGTTATCTGTATTACATATACATCATATGATATCATATTTGACTATTGGTTTGATTGAATAAAAAAACATTCATTTAGGTAGCTTGGACCCTTACAGAGATGTCTGCAGACATGTCATTGCTAACTTGTGTGAAATGTGGAGTTCCTACTTACCAGACTCCATTCCTTCTAGTATTGCAAACAAGCTTTCTGGAGGAATGATGGCATGCCTTTTCTCCTCCCACGAAGTTAAGTGCACAAGTGGTACAGGAGGGCCACCATCAGTCCGTTGTGCAGCCCGATGTTCCTTGGCGGGCAAAAGTTTGACCCTCTTTCCGATGTTATACCACCTCTTTTTGATATCATCCATTGTGCGTGGGATGGGTTCTACATAGTTTACCTTGCTGCCTATCCTGTCCCACATCTTATTTTTCTGGCTGATGGGGGTCTGTTGGACTAGGTTCCAGAATAAATGTGGCTCTACTCCATGGATTTCATCAACAAGCACTCTCAACTCATTATCAGTAAAAGGTGGCTGCTTCTTCTTTGACATAGTGAGGGTGAGTGTGAGTATGAGTGTGAATGTGAGTTAGAATGAGTGTCTAAGAAAGGAATCAGAAACAAAAAGTGATATATGGAAGTAGTGGTCTGAATGCAGTGTGTGAGTGTGTGCAGGGCTGACAGCAATGACTGTAGAACATTCTCCCTGGTTCTTTCAGCAGTATTGTGTGGGCAAAGGATCATGGTAATTTTTTTGACTTTTTATAGGTGGATTGGTGGGTGTGTCTTCTATTTAAATAGACATTTCTTTTTTTGGCACTGCCTATGCTTGTTTTTGTTGTTAGGCCTGAGTTTTTCTATCTTGCACTTGCCATGTGAAACACAAACTGCCATGGTTCATCAACCACATCAGATGCATCATAATCTGCTCGGCGGCACAACCGATACATGTTCGTAATCGAAATCCCAATGAGACAGCCTTTCTGACCGGCACAATCGGTTTGGACTCATTTCCAACAGACGCGGTCAGCTCGGAATCTTCTCCTACCGACGCAGTCAGAGTTTTGCCTGTTTTACATCATAATACAGTGGTCGGAGACATCTCGGACTAGTTGGTCGAAATGATTCCGCGACTGTGTTGGTCTGACGGTCTTTCCGACCGACATCGTAATAAGGCCCTATAAATTTAATTAAAAATTTTTAATTATTCAGTTACATTTTTTAAGTTTCCACAATATGCCCCCACAGAATATACACCATACTACTAAAATATACTAATAATTAATTACACAATTAATATGTGTAATTATATATAAAATCATTATTTAAAATATGAAAAATATTTCTAACTTAAAATTGATTAAGTACCCACCCTATACTACTATAAACCCCACAACCCACACCTAAAATAGAAAGAAATTACTAACACAATTAATTAATTATCAATTAAATAATTCATCTTAATTAACAAACAGTTAATTACAATTAAATAACTTCCAACCTTGTACACCCATAAACTCACACAACCCACTCATAAAAATAAAATTAATTTACACTGTTAATATAATTAATGATCAATTAAATCATTAACATTAATTAACAATTCAATATTAATTCATTAAAATTAAAATCAATTACTTACCACGCTCTACCCCAATAAGACGCTCAACCCACATATAAAAGTTAAAAACATTATTTATAATTTAGGATAGCACAGACCTAACGGTGGTCCCTACTTTTTAACAGCACCTAACAGGTAATAACCCAATATATATTTCCTCCCCATAACATCAGATAAGGGGTTGTGTGCACACTGAATGGCACCCACCGAAATCGTGCCTGTTCCCTAGGGAATTCAATTAAACTTTTACAACAACACAGGTGCACCACAATATAGTTAACAATATCAAATTAGCAATGAGTCTCGTACGATGATATTTCTTGATTCTCAGATCTTTATTTCATGCGTATAAATAGAACACCATACTGCCGACGCATTTCGTCCCACACAGGGGACATCTTCAGGGCTGTTACATTTACAAAAGAAACAGTATAACTTCTACAAAGGTTAAAAATTGTATATGTCATTAAAAATACTGAATCATGGTGTAATTATTGACTCTGTCAACCTGATGTTTCTAAGAGAACACAGTTCCATACAAGAATAGGAACTGTAAAGCAAACAGCTTAAAACAGCTTAAAAATACAATTTATTTTTTCAGGAGGTATAACATACAAAGTCATTCCAATTTCACAAATTCATAACAGTATATCTACACAAGCAAATTCTTTAGATACAGAGGGTAATGGAGCTATTATTTTTTGCTAAAGTTTTAGCATACAAAAGTGTGGGTGAGTATCAAGGATCAGTACCAGAAAGTAATTACAGGAGAACATGAGACCAGAAACACCCATAGAACAGCATAGTAAGAGCTGAATAAGTGTACGTAAAATGCTACTCAGTGAATAAAGAAAGCAAATGCCCAAATCTGGCTCCCACAAGAATAGAAGTGATGGTTGTTTAGAACGGGGGAGGGGGGTGGGGGAAGGGGAAAGGGGAGACGGGGAGGGGTTTAGTAAAGGGGAAGGGGGAGGAAAAATAGAAAGTGGGGGAAAAGGGGGAACAGGGGAGCAAGCGACAGGGACCACACAGGCATTCATAGGTCATGAGAGATTTCAAAATCTAGGGATATGTACCTTGGATAGTATTTGGCGACTTCAAGTATTGGTAAGTGTTAAGCAGACTTCAAGTTGCATGAGTATTCAAAAGCTGACATATGAATAAACCGGTATATCTCTAAGTAAGGAAGAGACAAGAAGTGAGGAATAGATTAAAAAAAATGTTTACGAGTAACCGGTAGGATAAGGAATGTTTATGACTATCCATCTGATGATGTATACCTTTGATATCTTTGTGAATCTCAGCCTGTGCATGATCCTTTTTTCTTACAGAAGACCAAGTTCTAGGGCCAAAAACTGAGTGGACTTCTATATCTAAGACCGTCTGTGAGAATAGAAGCTTAAAATGTACAAAAAGTCTCATATGAAGAATTCAAACGATCCAAATGGACCTCATCATCCCCCCCTTTATTTAAAAGGCTAAAGGGAGGTGAAACCTGACCTTATAGAAATTTATCTCTAAGTAAGAATTTAGAGAGAAAATTAATTATCTCTAAACGTCACAATCAAGTCTTCATCATAATAAATGTACTGTTCAATCCCAAGTAGATCATAAGGCTAACAAACTGTCCATATGCACCTAGGGTTTCAACAACGCACATCGGCTATTTTACCAATTTAACCAGTGTTGTAGTCTTAATGCAGGCTTACCAATCTGTGTATCAAGCAGCCCAAAGAAACTAGTTCTGTCCAAAATCAGGATATGTACAGATGAAAGGCGAATTAACAGATCTATAAAAAGGTGAGAGAAAATATGACTCTCTAAAACCTTGTTTGGGGTGCATAGTAAGAATAATATCAATCAGTAGCTTAAATTGAAACAACAGAAATAAAAAATAAAAGTTTTAGAAATGAGTAACTTATGACACCCAAAGCTTATAAATGCAAATGGGGGGTGTTTAGAGCAGTATTCTAAAAAACAAGGTTTTAAGATCGAGTTGTAGTTTGAAATAACAAAATTAAAAGTCTTGGAAAATTAGTGACTTGTAGCCCCCAAGACCTATAAATGTAAAAAATAAATAAAAGGAGGGGGGGGGTGTTCAGAGCAGTAACCTAAGTAAGGTTTTAGGTAGAGTCCTAGTTCCCATTATGTTTAAGGGAGAGGTGTTTAAGGAGGGGGTTAGTTGAACTGGTCCCATGAATAGTTAGGGATACCCCTCTAGCCACTAAGGATTAAGGGTACAAGACCAAGAGCAGCTTACCTGTCTAAATAGGGCAGTCCTGTGAGGAATCATAGGGAGCCCCCAGTGCCGACCACGATACATCCTCTGGCAGCCCGTGTTCATCTCTACAATACGGCCTCCTTTTATACCAGTTTAAATTAAGCCAGATGTAAAACACCTGAGTATCCCTTCGTAACGCCGGTACTCGAACAAATCATGTGATACATGGGTCAAAACCAGGTGGCCATCTTATAATAGGTTTGAAAAGCCGTGAGTCTGCACGAAAAGCGGCAAGAAGGTAAAAATGCAACCAATTTGAGTGTCCCATGATGTCTCCCTACTGTTTATAAGCTTAAGTTTAGTATAAGGAATTATAAAAAGCTGAACCGGTCCCGCGCAGGGTCATGTAGCCTTCATCTTTTATTTATGTACATGATCGACCTATATATAGCAGCCAAAATATCTTAAATTGCCCAAAGGTATTTATCAGTAGTTTATATTTTTTAAGCTGAGCATGCGAAAGTAATAAATCGAAGGAATAAACATGTAATCCGAATTGACGTCTAATGTTACGTGCTAAAGAAATGTCAGAGACGCGGTAATTTTAAAGTGGTGAAGCTAGACCTATGTAGATGAACTTATGAGAGGATTCGAAACAGCAGTTGGGGAACCCGACATATATCATACAGCCTGATATAAGTCATAATTCATGTCCGGGGAGAAACAAACGCTGAAAGACATCACCACCCAAGGGCCCATTTACAGTTATGCAAAAGCAGCCTTATACCACATGATAAAATGTGCAGACAGCGGTGGCCATTTTGAAGAGGATAGATCGAACCTATATAAATGAAGGTGCATGTAGAAACGAAGCCTAATATTAAGTGAACCGGCTGAAGGTCGGGGAGACCTATGTCTTAAAATAATATATTCGTTACAACGGCCAATCTTGAGTATACTAACAAGCACCTCTTATTTAGAGGATCCTAGTAAAGAGGCAGGTAAATCAAGGCTATAGTGGCCTTCGGGTTTATGAACCAAAATGGGAAGGATAAAAGGGGAATACAAGAACAAGAGAAATGGAGTTAAGCCAGGAAAAATTAGTAGAAAAATATAGACACCATAAACTAACATGCATGAACATGTAGTGCACTCCTTTGATTATTCACAACGGTCTGTTCACATTGACTTGGTTATAGATCTTTGTTTATTGTTTTTATATGACCTAAGAAAAAAGGTTTTTTTATTATTAAACAGATATCCATAAGCCAAGTAACTTAAGTGCAATAAATCTGTGCAGACAATGCAGATGGTAACCATGTGGTAGTGGGAATGCTTTCAGGTTTTATGGGCTAATCCCCATACCTCCATGCAAGCTTAATTCCAAGATCATTCAACAGATTGGACCAACCTGGGCAGGCTGTAGATAATACAGGGTAGTTATTCGAAGGAGTAATGTAGTTCATCATCCGTGTTATAACCTAGTTCAATACTACGTAATCTGCATATCCAGCCCGCCTCCATTTGTCTTAGG
The DNA here is from genome assembly GCF_964263255.1 of Lissotriton vulgaris. Lineage (NCBI taxonomy): Eukaryota > Metazoa > Chordata > Amphibia > Caudata > Salamandridae > Lissotriton > Lissotriton vulgaris. The sequence continues at coordinate 1,314,190,718 of NC_141695.1, forward strand.
GCTGGCTCCCAAGTAATTTTTTATTAGAAATGGAGAGACTAAGATTAGGGGCTCGTTTGACACACAAAGAACATCAAAAACCAGAAGGGGAGGGCGGAAATGGCAGGAACGCAAACAGAAATAACAACAAAAAACCGACCCTAGAACCAGTGGGCAGACAGACGAGATCCAAGAAGACAGGGAATCAACAACTATAACAAGATTAGAGGAGGGGGGGAGACTAGAAATGCCCATGGTAGTTAATCTATCCAAGAGAACCCTGAAGAAAGATGAGATATCTGTCCTTTGCAAGGGACTAGGTTTTTACCCTAATCAATTGGGAGGGGATGTGGAAAGAACATCAAAAACCAGAAGGGGAGGGCGGAAATGGCAGGAACGCAAACAGAAATAACAACAAAAAACCGACCCTAGAACCAGTGGGCAGACAGACGAGATCCAAGAAGACAGGGAATCAACAACTATAACAAGATTAGAGGAGGGGGGAGACTAGAAATGCCCATGGTAGTTAATCTATCCAAGAGAACCCTGAAGAAAGATGAGATATCTGTCCTTTGCAAGGGACTAGGTTTTTACCCTAATCAATTGGGAGGGGATGTGGATTTATTTGTTGACCTGATGAAATTCACAAGATTGTTAAAACTTAAGGATCATTTTTCACGTACTCCACCTGGCTATGTAAATTCCAAGAATGTAAACCTTTCTATTGCACATACTGTGAATGAAATGAATACAATTCAAGCAATGATGACAGTGGAATTGGAAACGTCTGCTAATATTGAATGTGTCAGAGATGAACTGAATATTGTGGAAAATCTAACAGTCAAAAGTGACCTAAAACCTAAATCTAAATTCATCCCCAATGGTACCCATCCAATCATAGACATTTTTAAGGAAAAGGTTACACAGGGATTCCATCAATTACTAGAGAACCCTATACGAACAGGTTCTCGCAAATATAACCTTTCTATCAAAGAAGCCGAAGCCCTTAAAAACCTACAATCTGATGTCTTTCTTGTTATTCGTGAGGCAGACAAAGGTGGGAATGTCGTTGTGATGGATAAAAATGATATATATGGGTGAAATAGATCGACATCTGTCGGACTTCTCCTGTTATACAAGATTATCAGGCAACCCGATGGAGGCACTGGCCAATCACATCAATTTGCGATTTGTAGAATGGAGGGAGGTTGGTCTCCTTAGTGAGGAGGAATGTAGATATCTCACGGTTTCAACTCCTTCCTTCCCTTACATTTACATTCTACCAAAGATCCACAAGGGCGGCCATTTTTCACCTGGCCGCCCTATTATTTCAGGGATCAATTCACCCACTGAAAAACTTTCTGAATATGTAGACACCTTTATACAACCTATGGTGCAAAATCTCCCTGCCTATATAAGAGACACCAAAGATATTTTGGGAAAATTTGAAGGCTTCACTTGGTCTGACACTCTAACCTTTGTCACCTTGGACGTGGTCAGCCTTTACAATTGTATTAAGAAGGAGTTTGGTATAGGGGCACTTGAATCTTTCTTGGACAAAAGGACAGTTGACCACCTTGTGAAGGTGCTTACTTATAGTTACTGTGCCTTTAATGTACCAAGAACCTTTACTGTAGTGGTTCTGGAACCTTGCCTTGGTTGTGTTCCCTCTTGGTCAGTTATTATGCTGTCTCCTGTGGATGAGGTTTAATAAATACCTCCTGGTTTACTTTCCTGGTTCCTGAGCTTTCTTTCATGCAGAGGACACCACATTTTTATGGCGACGATCGGGTGAATCCACATCACTTTCCACCTCAACACAGAGACTGAGAAAAGAAGAAAATTTCCCCTTCTCCTCCAGCGGCAGTTAAATATAAAGAAGAAGGAAGCGGAGTCTTCCCAGCGGCTGGTACAATTAAAAGCGGTGAGGAGTAAGGTGGGAGGCTTCTCGAGGAGAATATTTTTTATTAAAAGAAAAGGTCTGTCTTTATGTGAAAGAGACAAAACGAACAATGCTCGCGCTGAACAACGCTCGTGCCTAAATTGCCTTGCTCGCGCTTATGAAATTGACACTACGAGCAATACACGCGCATGGATTCTTTTGCTCGCGCTACTCTACTCGTTCTTAAATTGTCTTGCTCGCGCTTATGAAATAGACATTACGAGCGATACACGCGCATGGATTCTTTTGCTCGCGCTACTCTGCTCGTTCTATTGTGATGTAACAGCGCCCTCTGCTGTCCCGTTTAAAAAACGCAACGCACTAAAAAAAAAAAAAGAACGTTTCTCTTTTTCTTGCGCAATCATCTCACATTGTATTGTCATCAGAAGAATCGTATCGTGTACAAGAAAGAAAGACAGATCATTCTAATCTAACCATTGTTGAAGGATTCCATGATCTTCTTTAACTCAACAATTGTTTAGCCTAGAGGAAAAGAACACAGCAAGAGAAAGGAAGATTCTGAAAACAAACTCTTCTTGTTGTGAACATTCTTTCTTTTAAAATAAAGAAAATAATAAAGAATTTAACATAATTAAAACTTTAAAAGAGGGTCTTTGAAATGCAAAATGTAACTCAACCCGCATTTTTTCTAAATACTCCAGGAGAACCCAATATAAAGTGGAAAAAATGGAAAAAGATTTTTGCCAACTACGCAAGAGTTTGCGGAACTAACCTAAGTGCAGAAAGGAAGCTAGCCCTCCTTTTACATTGTTTAGGAGGAGAAGGACAAGATGTCCTAGAACATCTCCCTGATCTATCTGCTGGGGAACAACGTAATTTAAATGAATACGAAATTGCGATTGCACAACTGGATAAACATTATCTTCCAAGGATTAGTACCATTATGGAACGCTATCACTTCGGCTTAAGGGAACAAAAGAGAGATGAAACTGTAGAGGACTATGTTTCTTCATTAAGGAAACTAGCTTCCTCTTGCAATTTTGGCTTAACACTCGATGAAAGGATTAGGGATCAATTTGTCCTCAGATGTGCCCATGATGAAATAAGAAAAGAACTCTGATTAAAAGATGAACCACCCCTTGAAGAAGTTTTAGCAATAGCTAAACAAGTAGAACACATGACAAAGTGCGTTGGGGAATTGAAAAAAGAAAAGGATAAAACATCTATCGTTGAAAAGAAAGAAGACACAAAAGTTGAAGAAGTAATATGTCAAGTCAAGAAACAAGACAAGAATGAAACTCAGTCTGCCTCAGGAAAAGATGATTTCTCTACAAATCCTGGATTTCAAAGCAATTTTCCGGGACAAAGTAATAAATTTACATGTTTTAGATGTGGCCAAGTAGGCCATCTAGCTAATTCTCCAGTGTGTCCTGCTTTAAGAATTATATGCAATGTATGTGGCAAGAAGGGACATTATGGTAAATGTTGCAGATCAAAAATGTTTAGACCTGACATGTCTAGAAAACGTTGGAATCAGTCCCAACCACAAGTCAGAACTATTACATTTGAGATAAAATGTGAGGAAGGAGATCATCCAATTCATCCTGTAAAAGTAGGAAATGTAATGATAGATTTTAAATTCGACTCATGTTCTCGTATCACCTTAATTGATGAAGAATTATTTAATAAGCATTTCGCTGGAAAAGTAAGACTAATGAGATCAGATGTTAGGCCTCTTGGGTACTCAGATAACCCAATTAAAATGGTTGGATGTTTCATGGCGGAGATTGAACTTGGGAGTAGAATTATTGTAGGGAAAATATATGTGGCAAAGAAGGGTGATATCTTGTTAGGCTGGGTACATCAAGGTCAACTTGGTGTAACTTTAGATCCCAATGCAGATCCGCAAGTACAAATTCATCAGGTAGATATAGTGGAGAGGAATGAGTCGGATAAGGAATTGGGAGAGGATTTAGCTAGTAGATTTCCAAAAGTATTTAGAGAAAACTTAGGTTGCTTGCAAGGTTATAAGCATCACATTAGATTAAGAGAGAATGCTGTCCCTGTCATAGCGAAAGTTAGAAGAATACCATTGATGGAACAGGATAAGGTAAAAGAAGAAATAGACAAATTGTTAAAGAATGATGTCATTGAACAAGTGGAGGCTACTGAGTGGTTGGCTCCCGTTGTCATAGTTAAGAAGCCAACAGGTGAGATTAGGCTCTGTGTTGATTTAAGAGCATTAAATAAGGAAGTAGTTGTGGACAAATTTCCCCTTCCGAATATTGATGAAATGGTTAGCACCCTTGAAGGTGCCAGATATTTCACCACACTTGATCTTGCCTCAGCCTATCATCAGGTTGTATTAGATGAATATTCTCAAGACCTAACTGCCTTTATCACCCCCATGGGTACTTATAGGTATAAAAGGATGCCCTTTGGCCTTGTGTCAGCGGCTTCCGTCTTTCAAAGGATTATGGCAAGAATTTTAAAGGGAATATCTGGTGTAAGATGTTACCAAGATGACCTACTTATTTATGGAAATAGTTCAAAAGAACATTTTGGTCGCGTCTGTGCTGTGCTCAAACGTTTGGAAGATGCAGGTATGACACTAAAAAAAAGTAAATGTAAATTTGGTGTGAAGGAAGTAAATTACTTAGGGCATAGAATAACTGACAAGGGCATCTTTCCAAAAAAAGAATTAGTTGACACCATCAACAAAATAAAAGATCCAGAGAATAAGGAAGAATTAATTTCCTTCCTTGGTATGGTGGAGTTCTATGGGAAGTTTATTCCTAATTTTGCAGACAAAACACAGTATATGAGAAGGTTGACATCGAGGAATGTGGAGTATGTGTGGTCTGATGTATGCAAATCTGAATTTGTAGGGATTAAATCTGAATTGAACAAGGCTCCCTCCCTTCAGGCATTTGTACCAGGTCTACCTACAATTTTATTCACCGATGCAAGTGAAAAAGGACTTGGTGCTGTCCTAATTCAAAAAAGAAACGGGAAGGACAACTTGATTTGCTGCTCCTCAAGATGTCTAAGGGGCTCGGAATTAAATTATTCCGTTATAGAAAAAGAATCCCTTGCCATCTATTGGGCTCTGAGAAAATTAAAAAACCTAATTTGGGGTACAAAGATTCTAGTTTTTTCAGATCATAAACCTTTAAAAGAAATTTTTGATAAGAAGGGATTGGATTCAATCTCTTCAAGAATTAGAAAATGGATTGTTTCGTTACAAGAGTTTGATTTCTCTGTTGAATATATTCCAGGTATATCAAACAAATCTGCTGATTGTCTCTCGAGAATGGTTGGGAAAGAGAATTTTGAAGAAGATGATGTTGTAGGTTGTTGTGATGAATCTATAAATGTATGTGAGATTACAGAGGGAGCGATTGAGGAAAAGGAGTGGAGAGATGAACTTGAAAAAGATGAAGAAATAAAAAGAGTTATGCTGTCCTTGAGCAATAATTCTCGCTTAGAGAAACCGTGGACCTTGGTTTCTGATGAGTTTTCTATTCACTCTGGTTTTTTAACTAGGGGAACAAAAATGGTTCCTCCACAGGGTATTAGAAAAAAACTTTTATCTCATGCTCACTCTGGACATCTTGGTATCGTAAAAACCAAAGAAATTTTACGCATGCAATTTTGGTGGCCAGGGATGGATTTGGAGATAGAAAGATTAGTGAGAGATTGTCCAGAATGTTCTGCAAGTGATACAATTCTAAAAACTAGACAGATGCCAATGGTTAAGCGATCCCTTCCAAGACATCCTTGGGATGAACTAGCCATAGATATAGTTGGTCCGTTGTCAGGTGTAAGTGATACACCTTATCTTTTAGTCCTTATGGATCTCTATTCCAGATGGATTGAGGTGAGCGCTGTAAGGGAGATCACATCTGAAGAAGTAATAAAGTTTCTAGATACCATCTTTAAAAAAGAAAGTTTCCCTAATAGTCTCCTGTCAGATAATGGACCACAATTCTGTTCAAGGGTTTTTGAAGAGTTTATGGGAAAATCAGGTATTTTACATAACAAAATGTTCTTTATATCACCCAGAAACCAACGGTGCTATTGAGAGGGTTAATAAAACCCTGAAAGAGGCTATACAGTTAGCAAGATCATCTGGATTAAATTGGAAATCTGTCCTGCAAGACAGAATAAATGCTTATCGCTATGCTCCCCACACAACTACTGGTAGATCCCCCTTTGTTTTGTTTAAAGGTAGGGCTCCCAACACCTATCTGTGTCCTGGTTGGATGGATCTTAATAAAGGCCTGGTTGATAATGGAATAGGTGAATGGCGAAGGAGGGAGGAGAGGAAGCAAGATGAGAGAAAGATTTATTTTGATAAGAGAAAGTGTGTAAATGCTCAAAAAGTTCTTGTTGGTGACCTAGTTCGCATCAAAGCTCCTGTTGGTTGTAGGAATTAATCCAAATTCTCTGATGTAAAAGCTGTTGTGAAAATATTCAGGAATGCCATTAAAACAGAGGATGGTAGAATTTGGAATAAAAGCAGAGTTGTTGTCGTTAAGTCAAGAATACCTGTACCTGATTTCTCTTATGATAGACAAGGTTTATCTCATATGTTTTCCAATTCTGCCAATGATCTTAACTTACCCATGCTTCCCTCTAGAGGTCAAAGAATACGTAGACCACCCTCCTATTTGAGAGACTATGCTTTATGACTTTTCCACTTTCATTATTGTTTGAATTTTGTTTTATCTGTTTTACTTAATGTTCTTATTTTTCTGTTGGGGGGAGATATGTGAAGGTGCTTACTTATAGTTACTGTGCCTTTAATGTACCAAGAACCTTTACTGTAGTGGTTCTGGAACCTTGCCTTGGTTGTGTTCCCTCTTGGTCAGTTATTATGCTGTCTCCTGTGGATGAGGTTTAATAAATACCTCCTGGTTTACTTTCCTGGTTCCTGAGCTTTCTTTCATGCAGAGGACACCACACACCTATTACACAATGGTGTTTTATTGGAAATGACCGAGTTAATACTGTCAAAAAACGTATTTCTCCATGACTCCAAATGGTATCATCAAACGCAGGGAACAGCGATGGGTTCCAGGTTTGCTCCCGCTTGTGCCAGCCTTTTCATGGGCTGGTTTGAGCAGGAGCATGCCTGAGGACGTTATGCGGCCAAATGGATGGATCATGTGATATTCTGGGGCAGGTACATCGATGATATGATCATGATTTGGGATGGACCTGCCCCAGATCTGATGGCATACTTTAACTTCCTGAATGACAATCCATATAATGTTCGATTTACAATCGAGCATAATCAACAATCGATTGACTTTCTGGATGTCACATTTTTAATCCAGGATAACAGAATCCATAGTCATACACACCGAAAACCTACTTCATGTAACAGCACACTCCACTACGACAGCTCCCACCCTCAGCATGTTATTGATAACATCCCCTATGGGGACATGGTTCGCATGCGCTGCAATTGTAGCACGGAGGAGGTTTTCCTTGCAAATATCAAGGAAACAGATCAGCGCTTTCTCCAAAGAGGATATCCCATTACCACACTAACAAAAGCTAAAAACAAGGAGATGCAAGTAAAAAGAAAAAATACATTAGCTCCCACTGTTACACAAGACCCTACAAACAGACCATTAACCTTCAGTACCCAGTTTACTGATCTAAGCAGGAAATTTCACAATATCTTGAGAAAACATTGGCATCTGCTCTCAGATATACCTAGCCTAGGAGGCACAGTAACAACCAAACCTAAGGTATGCTACAGAAGGGGCAAAAATCTTAGAAATATCTTATGCCCCAGCTATGTGGTGTCTCCCATACAATCTACTTGGCTAACGACAACTATACAAGGATTCTACACATGCAATGACTGCAGTATGTGCAAACTGGGCAGAAACAGAACAAAAGATTTCTGTTTTAATATTAAAAATATATACAACATTGATCACCTAATCAATTGTAACACCAAATTTGTAACATATGTTTTGGGCTGCGCATGTAACAAGATTTACGTGGGAAGTACCAAAAGAGCCCTGAAAGTGCGCTTACAGGAACATGTCCGAGCAAGACGCAATGGATACCCATTGACGTATCACATGCAGGAGTACCATAGAACTGAAAAAGATTTCTGGTTCTCCGGCATTGATCATGAGCCAGCTCACCCGAGAGTGGAAACAGGGAGCTAGCCCTAAGACAAATGGAGGCAGGCTGGATATGCAGATTACATAGTATTGAACTAGGTTATAACACAGATGATGAACTACATTACTTCCTTGAATAACTACCCTGTATTATCTACAGCCTGCCCAGGTTGGTCCAATCTGTATGAATGATCTTGGAATTAAGCTTGCATGGAGGTATGGGGATTAGCCCACAAAACCTGAAAGCATTCCCACTGCCACGTGGTTACCATCTGCATTGTGTGCACAGATTTATTGCACTTAAGTTACTTGGCTTATGGATATCTGTTTAATAATAAAAAAACCTTTATTTTTAGGTCATATAAAAACAATAAACAAAGATCTGTAACCAAGTCAATGTGAACAGACCGTTGTGAATAATCAAAGGAGTGCACTACATGTTCATGCATGTTAGTTTATGGTGTCTATATTTTTCTACTAATTTTTCCTGTCTTTACTCCATTTATCTTGTTCTTGTACTCCCCTTTTATCCTTCCCATTTTAGTTCATAAACCTGAAGGCCACTATAGCCTTCATTTACCTGCCTCTTTACTGGCATCCTCTAAATAAGAGGTGCTTGTTAGTATACCCAAGATTGGCCGTTGTAACGAGTATATTATTTTAAGACATAGGTCTCCCCGACCTTCAGCCGGTTCACTTAATATTAGGCTTCGTTTCTACATGCACCTTCATTTATATAGGTTCGATCTATCCTCTTCAAAACGGCCACCGCTGTTGCACATTTTATCATGTGTTATAAGGCTGCTTTTGCATAACTGTAAATGGGCACTTGGGTGGTGATGTCTTTCAGCGTTTGTTTCTCCCCGGGTATGAATTATGACTTATATCAGGCTGTATGATATATGTCGGGTTCCCCAACTGCTATTTCGAATCCTCTCATAAGTTCATCTACATAGGTCTAGCTTCACCACTTTAAAATGACCGCCGCTCTGACATTTCTTTAGCCCGTGACATTAGACGTCAATGCAGATTACATGTTGAATTCTTCGATTTATTACTTTCGCATGCTCAGCTTAAAAAAGATAAAATACTGATAAATACCTTTGGGCAATTTAAGATATTTTGGCTGCTAGATATAGGTCGATCATGTACATAAATGAAAGACGTCGGTTACATGACCCTGTGCGGGACCGGTTCAGCTTTTAATTATTCCTTATACTAAACTTAAGCTTATAAACAGTAGGGAGACATCATGGGGCACTCAAATTGGTGGAATTTCTACATTCTTGCCGCTTTTCGTGCAGACTCACTGCTTTTCAAACCTATTATAAGATGTCCGCCGGGTTTTGACCCATGTATCACGTGATTTGTTTGAGTACCTGCTTTACAAAGGGATACTCAGGTGTTTTACATCTGGCTTAATTTAAACTGGTATAAACGGAGGCCGTATTATAGAGATGAACACGTTCTGCCAGAGGACCTATCGTGGTAGGCACTGGGGGCTCCCTATGATTCCTCACAGGACTGTCCTATTTAGACAGGCAAGCTGCTCTTGGTCTTTTACCCTTAATCCTTAGTGGCTAGAGGGGTATCCCTAACTATTCATGGGACCAGTTCAACCAGTTCAACTAACACCCTCCTTAAACACCTCTCCCTTAAACATAATGGGAACTAGGACTCTACCTTAAACCTTACTTAGGTTACTGCTCTGAACAACCCCCTTTTATTTATTTTTTACATTTATAGGTCTTGGGGGCTACAAGTCACTAATTCTCCAAGACTTTTAATTTTGTTATTTCAAACTACAACTCAATCTTAAAACCTTGTTTTTTAGAATACTGCACTAAACACCTCCCAATTGCATTTATAAGCTTTGGGTGTTATAAGTTACTAATTTCTAAGACTTTTATTTTTATTTCTGTTGGTTCAATTTAAGCTACTGATTTATATTATTCTTATTATGCACCCCACACAAGGTTTTAGAGAGTCATATTTTCTCTCACCTTTTTATAGATCTGTTAATTCGCCTTTCATCTGTACATATCCTGATTTTGGACAGAACTAGTTTCTTTGGGCTGCTTGATACACAGATTGGTAAGCCTGCATTAAGACTACTACACTGGTTAAATTGGTAAAATAGCCGATGTCCTTTGTTCAAACCCTAGGCGCGTATGGACAGTTTGTTAGCCTTATGAACTACTTGGGATTGAACAGTACATTTATTATGATGATGACTTGATTGTGATGTTTAGAGATAATTAATTTTCTCTCTAAATTCTTACTTAGACTAAAATGTCTATAAGGTCAGGTTTCACCTCCCTTTAGCCTTTTAAATAAAGGGGGGGGGGATGATGAGGTCCATTTGGATCGTTTGAATTCTTCATATGAGACTTTTTGTACATTTTAGGCTTCTATTCTCACAGACGGTCTTAGATATAGAAGTCCACTCCGTTTTTGGCACTAGAACTTGGTTTTACTCATCTGTAAGAAAAAAGGACCACGCACAGGCTGAGATTCACAAAGATATCAAAGGTAGATATCATCAGATGGATAGTCATAAACATTCCTTATCCAACCGGTTACTCATAAAGCAATTTTTTATCTGTTCCTCACTTCTTGTCTCTTCCTTACTTAGAGATATACTGGCTTATTCATATGTTAGCTTTTGAATACTCATGCAACTTGAAGTCTGCTTAACACTTACCAATACTTGAAGTCGCCAAATACTATCCAAGGTACATATCCCTAGATTTTGAAATCGCTCATGACCTATGAATGCATGTGTGGTCCCTGTCGCTTGCTCCCCTTTTCCCCCTTTCTTTTTTTCTCCCCCCCTTCCCCTTTCATAATCCCCTCCCCGTCTACCCTTTCCCCTTCCTCCCCCTCCCCTGTTCTAAACAACCATCACTTCTATTTCTTTTGGGAGCCAGATTAGGGCATTTGCTTTCTTTATTCACTGAGTAGCATTTTACGTAAACTTATTCAGCTCTTACTATGCTGTTCTATGGGTGTTCCTGGACTCATGCTCTCATGCAATTACTCTCTGGTACTGATCCTTTATACTCACCCACACTTTTTTATGCTAAAACTTTAGCAAAAAATAATAGCTCCATCACCCTCTGTATCTAAAGAATTTGCTTGTGTAGATATACTGTTATGAATTTGTGAAATTGGAATGACTTTGTATGTTATACCTCCTGAAAAAATAAATTGTGTTTTTAAGCTGTTTGCTTTACATTTCCTATTCTTGTATGGAACTGCGTTCTCTTAGAAACATCAGGTTGACAGAGTCAATAATTACACCATGATTCAGTCTTTTTAATGACATATACAATTTTTAACCTTTGTAGAAGTTGCACTGTTTCTTTTGTAAATGTTTGTTTTTGTTAAATTATATGAGTCTCTTTTTCTCACACATTGTTTATGTTTGGTTTTGGTTTAACAGCCCTGAAGAAGTCCTCTGTGTGGGACGAAACGCGTCAGCTGTATGGTGTTCTATTTATACGCATGAAATAAAGATCAGAGAATCAAGAAATATCATCTTACGAGACTCATTGCTGATTTGATATTGTTAACTATATTGTGGTGCACCTGTGTTGTAAAACATTATTTATAATAATTACAATCAATAATTAATATTAATTAACAATGAAAAAATGCATTACACAATTAAAAATAATTAATTATTAATTAAACAAATAATATTTATTTAAAAAATAGAAATGTATTATAATTAAATTACTACCCATTTTGTACCCCTGTATACCCACAACCGCTCCGGTAACAAAAATAATAAAACAAATTACTTAAATAAAATTTTAATATTACTACAAATTTTACAAATACATTACACAACATAAAAAATGTTTTAAAAAATAAAATAAATCAAATGCATAACAAATATGTAGCTAAATACATAACAAACATTAAAAATCAATATTACTTGCCTTAAAATCGATATTCTTTCACTCGATATTTCCATGCCATGACATTTCTCACTCAATATTACATTCGAAATTTTAGAATCGATATTCTATCTCACCACTCAAAGGAAACATCTCTCTCCTGTTGTCCCACCTCCTTGTGAGTCACCAGAGTCAGACTGAGGTCACAGACATCTGGCGTTTGTGACTGCTGGATCAAACTTCCTGAGTATTTTTGCAGTGTTCTTGGAGCTTCACAGCTTTGATTTCCCAAGAATTAGGTGTCAACGGAGAAAAGTGTACTTATTAATACTGTGAGTTACCACATCTACACAGAGCCTCATTTCAGATTTACACTGCATTTGAAGTGTGTGGTCATGTGACCATTGTTAAGCGCTTGGTGGCTCGTCATTTTGTTCGTTTTGAAGCAGCTGAGCCCTGCTGAACCCATGACCCTTAGGGGGGCTCTACGTGGTAAACTTGACCTGCTGGGGAAGCTGTGTGCATTGCTGCTGCCACTGGCGAACTGCATTTCCCATCATCCTCTGTTTAATTTTTGTCATCTTGTGCTACATAACTGCGCTACAGTCCCGCTGCAAGGGACATGCCCGGGCAAAGGGTGGGCCCATTTGCATCCGTCAGAGCCTGGAGGAGGCTGGGCAACCTCCTTTGGTAGGCGTTCCCTGTAGGCAAAAGGTACTGTTTCTTTGCGTGTTAAAATCTAAGACTGGTGAACTTTATCTTGACTCTGCTTTACTCACATCTGAGCTGTGACAATCATCTGCAGTAATTCTTTGTGTGCTCCCTTTTGTAGTATTTCTGATTGTTTGAATGACTGTGGTATTTTTAACACATTGTGCTAATTCCGCTATTACCAAATGCATTTACGTTTAGGCCCTGATTATGATGTCGGTCAGAGTTGTCTCCGCCCAAAAATCATAATTGCAAAGATCACCTTAACATCTTTAAAAGTAGTAGGAAATCAATTTGTAAATATGCCATTAGGAGCTCTTTTATATGACCACAGTCCTGCTGACATAATGTGAGGAACAAATGCTCCGAACTGCCGTAGCTACTGGTTTCAAGAACCAAGAAGAGCATTATCTTTGATTTTGATGCACCTCTCTTAACTGTGATACAAAACTCCAATTTCTGGTGTATCAAATTTGACTGCGATAGAGCAAATCACTTGTTAAATCTTTGCCAACTACCGCTACAGCAAAAGAAAGCTCAGCTGACACTTGCTACACTCGATAGATAGTTTTTCGTCACTTAGAAATATAGATTGGAAGTAAGAAATTAGTAGCTAATGATGCACATCATCTATGTAAAAAAGTTTAATTGAGTTACGTATATTATTAGCTGGCAGGTGCACACAACTGCCGTCCTCATTCAGGTTCCGGTGCTTTTATACACGTAATAAAACTATGGTCTGAGTGTAAAATGTTAGAGTACATATTGAGAGGAAGGCACAAGAGAAACTAAGGCTTTGTGTGACAGTGTAACTAACTAGGTTCGGAAAATAAAAGGCGCATGTATGTATTCAGACCAATCAACCTGTCAAAGAGTCTTAGAACCCGGTTTGGCAATAATTAGATCGAGTTTTGACCTCATTATCAGTGCATATCGTACAACATAGGTGGAGTTTGTTTTCAAACAAGATGGACTTCTTTTGAGGGGCGTTCTTTTACAAATTTACTCTGTAGGAGTGTGTAAAATTGCATTTATTCTGAAACAACTGTGTTCTTAAACCTCAGCCTGGATTGTCAAGCATTGGAATGTTGGAAAAAACTGGGATTGATTGGTTTACAGTCGTGAGATTCACAGTAGGTGTTAGATCAACTTCTGTCTTTTATGTTCAAATATGATTAAAACATGTGTAACTTTTAAGGAGCAGATCTTTCTGAACTTGAGATGCTCCAGTGAACTAGGTCTCACTATGGATTATACGCTCCATTATTATGGCAGCAGGGGCCGCTAAATTAGAAGCTAGCAATGTACTGTTGTGCAGTATACACCTGCCACAGTTGACAGGGGCTGATGGGATGATGCTTTGAAAAAGAGCTTTTGGTGATTATTAATTAATCCTTTGCCCCCCTAGGTAGCCTTCTTAGGAGGGACACCCACCTGGTGGGTTTGCTGGGGGTCAGGTGCTGTCACACGGGTACCAACCTGCCCAACCTTCTCCACAGGAGGGAGAGGCGGGCCGAGGCACAGCCGGAGCAAGATGCAGCAGTGCCGGCCTGGGCAGCGGCGACACCCCATGGAAAGTTCATTTTGAGCTGCTGCAGAAATGCGCTGCGTGGAGGGGTGACAGTGTGGCACACAGGGCATACACTGAGAGGCAGCATCTGGGAGCTGGCGCCACCCAACCTCTCCTCCATTTTGGTCCGAATACTGGGGGCGCAAGCTGTCAAGGCTGCTCGGCCTTTGCTCTGCTGGGTTGGCCGAATGGCAGGCCCTCAACTCGGATGGTCACTGGCAGAGTGCAAGCTCTTTGCCATACCAGTTTCAGTTTCATTAGCTTTATTCGAAATGTAAAAACAATTCATAAAAGCATGTACAATACGATCACAAAAACATAAAAGATAAAATTCAATTTAAAAATTATAATAAATCATAAAGGCAACAACAGTACGTAAATAAAAACAAATACATCAATACGTTTTCATTTTGTAAAAAATGGCGTGTGTTAAAAAAGGATTAAATCAATAAGATAAATCAACTGATCATTGGGGGCGGGGGAGTAAGATAAGTTAATTAAGCGTGGAGATAAAGCGACCACTCGGTACATGTTCAGTTCTGCCCATCCAGTGATTGTTAAGTTCTTTTTGGCAAGGCGCCAGAGCATAAGATGTTCTAGGCTAGAAATCAGTTAGGCTCCAGGTGGATATAGGCCCATCTCCTAACTGTGGCTGTCGAGATTGAAGATATGGGACAACATGGGCATTCCTAAATTTAACAAGTACCAGATCGCCCATAATATGTTTTGGGAGGGGTCCTAACCAGCCCACCCTTCTGACGCTTAGTATGGTACCATCAATGTTGGGTGGGAGAGGTGTATTTTTAGATAGCCAGAACACTACCTTGTTTCTTAAGTCCTGGTGGCGTTCGTGTTTCCCCATTGGGAGTTCTGGTACACACGAGAGGACGCACACAATGGAAGCGGCCTCTGGTGGCAAATGTAGATGATTGGTTTTTCGTGGCATATTATCACAATTGACCGCTATTACATTTTGAAGTGACGTTTCTTTGGCTTTTGCTGTGAATATTTAGATTCCAGCATATATCGAACCATTGATGTATCTTTGTTTTGTTTGTACTGGTATGATTGATGAATGATCGAGGTTTGAATGTACAAATTGAATGCATTATTGTAAATAGGAAAGTTGTTTTTGATAAAAAAGAGTGTCATTTTCTGTTGTGTACACAAGGTTTTAAAATTTGTACAATAATTGGATAAATCACATATTCAAATAGAAGTGGAAATTATAAAATAAGAAACAAATAAAGTAATTGGAATTAAAGCCAACAAACATATTGTTTTGATCATATGTTATGACCAAATAGTTGTCATGTTTACCTGGTAGCGGCACATGCACTTATTTTGTTCATTGTACTGTAGCGTCACACAAGAATCTACTCTTATAACTTGGTCTACGGGTATATGAGAGCACACGGTAATGGGCTGCCACATGAGTGAAAATGTCTCTTGAAATAAAAGACGTAGAGGTGAATCGAATACTTGGGGACAATATTGTTCAGTGACTACATACCGATATAGGCAGGTCAAAATACGGTCATGTGCGGGTAGTGTCGTCAAGACCAATAAATTAGATAAAACGTCTCTGGTGTGCCAAAGGTAATCTTCTGAAAGGTAGATAATTTCGGTCCTGTAACTCTCTTGCCGGGACGCCGCAGGCTAGGGATAAGCTCGGATTCAAGCCATCTGAGACTAAGGCACCTAGGGGAGGCTTCCTAAAGCCCCCGAACTCCATCCCGGTGCTGGGATCTGCAGGGTGGGTTCCAAGATGGGGCCCTCACTCAAGGGCCCGCCGGGCCCCGGTCAGAGCTTCTAAACTTGGCCAAGCAGGGGAATTCTCCCCAGGCCTTACAGACCTCCATCCTGGATCCTTGGCAGTGCGGCAGGCCAGGCAATGGAGCCCAGTGTGGGAGGGCCTGACCTGGGTCCCTCCCACAGAGGGATTTCCGGCATGTGTAAAGCTGAAGTAACAGTTACGTCCTCCACACACTGCCAACCTGGTGGAGTATGGAATCATTATGTCCTTGGCACAGAAAGGGTTAAGGGCTGAAAGCTGCTTGTTTTAAACATTGACATTATATAAACTATAGAAACAGAAACAAAGAGTTTAGGATTGTGAAAAAGAATAGCACAATTTATCTTTCAAACTCACATTCGGAAATGTCTTTTTGTTTTTAGAGTGTGGAAGTACAGTGCTCAGTAATCAAACCAGTGTTGGAGAGGACATCCAGCAAGGAGAATGGCCCTGGATGGTCAGTGTACAGTTGTTTTCCGAGCACATGTGCGGAGGAGTCATCATCGGTGAAAGATGGGTGCTTACAAGTGCTCGATGCTTCCGGTATGTTTTAAAAAGTGATCTAGTGTAATATTATATCAGGTTTTATTCATGACCATGCCAATAATTCAGGATCCCTTCCTTGTAATATATGTATTGCGGTTCTTTAGAAAGGCATGGTAAGCAAATATAGTAGGTAAAATATATTTTAGATACTTGGGGCACCAGGAATATAATTTGTACTTGAATGGTGACTATGTGAGTTATTACAGAGGTGGAGACAGGCTTTTCTTTCTCTTGAAACTTTGTATCCCAGTTTAGATTTAATTAATTATCAAAGCCCGCAATTCCTACAGACATCATCTTGGATGTGATTTGCTCGGTCAGTGTTTCCAAATATTCTTCAGCTCTGTATCTCTATCAAGTTGTGAATCTTAGTGTTAATAGAATCATTTATTGTTTGCGTTCTGATAAACACATCTAACTTCAGATTCATTACCTTTTGAATATTCTCCAAGGTGTCACACCAGATGCTGAAAATAATAAACAATACCCCTCCATGCCAGCTGGTGGCACAGGTAACTCTCTGTCAATGTTGTTGCACAGTGGAAGTGACATACACAAGCCTATATAGGTACCATCCATGAGCACTAATCCCACTCCACCAATGTGGGTCCTAAGGTACACCAAATATCCTTGAGCCTGAGTTCTTTGATGTAATTTTCCCCCAAAACATTTCTTGAGTGTTACAGCAATGTTACCTCCATACTCTACGAGGTTTATGCCTTTTGGGGAATGTTGAAAACAAATGTCTATGATTGGTTCCCACTTGGTTTGCCTGGGGTGTCTGGGTTTAGACCATAAGTCCAAGAACTGCAGCAGTTGAGCCTTGATGCATATGAAGGCTATCAGGGAGCGAGGTGATGACCTTTATCACTGAACATTGCAAGAATGCAGGTTGGGCAAAGTTACAGGGAAGATCACAGTCCCACTGCCAAAGCTGTTCGTGTTACAGGTCATTGTCGAGGTCCTGCCACTCTCAATCACCACATAGAGGACATGAGGGTGTCATTGTGCCTCCCAGAATAACTGTCAAAGTTGTTCTGCAGAGCCAGTTCCTAATCTACCCCAAGTCAGCCAGAACTTCCGGGATCCTGGGCAAGTTCTCAAAAAATCTAAAAGTTTCAGAACGCAATGTTACATATTTTTGTCAACCCCAGGAGCAGAGAGCCCTCTCATCTGGATCCATTCCCCCCTGTGTCAGTTGGGACTTCTGAATCTGTTCCTGTTCTTGTTTAGTACTGAATCCCCTCTTGGTGACATGTTCCACATTAAAGAGCCATCCTTTCATGCTGATGCCACCAATGACGGGCGACTCATAGTTCTGTCAGACTCCGAGGCAGTGTCATGCCAATGGAGGCCACACTCAACACTGATTATCCCGCTACTCATGGGCAATCCTTTTGATATTGATACAGTGACCTTGCCTCAAGGCACACTGTTATGCATATTGCTGGGACAGATTCGAAATAAGGCATTTATGATACTGGAGATAAATTTAATCCAGGCCTACCATGAGGACAATTAGCATGAGGATCTCGAAGATGCCAGTGGAC
The DNA here is from genome assembly GCF_964263255.1 of Lissotriton vulgaris. Lineage (NCBI taxonomy): Eukaryota > Metazoa > Chordata > Amphibia > Caudata > Salamandridae > Lissotriton > Lissotriton vulgaris. The sequence goes on from NC_141695.1 coordinate 1,314,208,826, forward strand.
TGGACAGTTCTCTAGACATTGGCTTGATCTCGTCTCTGGGCCCTGCCACTGAGGACAGTGCTTCACTTACCATGGTGATGCAGAGAGCTGGGGACGTTTTGGATCTAATGCTCCCCACTCAGTGAGTCAAAATTAATGTATTGGTTGAGGTGCTTCAACTGGGCCAGACTAGTTCTTCTGAGTTTTAACTTCTCTTTATTGAGGGCCTCACTGACACTCTCATGGTATTTTAAGCGACGCCTTGTTTGGGGCCCCTGGTCATAATGCCAAATTGCACTTCGTCATTGCCTTCACTTCGGGATTCTGCATTTCTGACCCACCATCACACACCCAAGAACTTGGTACTGCAGGCTTAAGCCAGGGTGACCCTAAAATGTGTTCCCCGCTTCTCCTTTATCATGAAACCAAATATATTGAGACCTTTGGGGAGCAGGTTTTCTTGTCTATCAGTCTGGCATCGTGATCCTTGAATGCCATTTACCTTCATGGGTTTTACATACACACACACACCTTACATGACTTATTTCTGAAGATTTTGCCAAACGTTTCTGTGGAGGCTCATGTCATCCTTCTGCAGGCCATTCAGGACAGATCTGGCACATCATTGTGGGCTTGATAACACTAATGTAAGCAGAGACATTATCACCAATATGACCATCTGTTGGCATGCTTGAATGCAATCCATTGGATTTGTGGGAAACATACAGGCTAGCCTGATGGTCATGCCATCTGTTGGCTTCCATTTGTTTGGGAAAAAAGCAGATTTGGCTGAGGAATACTTTAAAGGAAGCAGGGCCACTGCAAGTTGCCTGTGCTATGTGAACTGCACCCATAGGTTTGCTCCCTCCATGGCTATTGTAGACATTTTCCACATCACCAATAGCTGCAACTTGCTCAGTCTTGTCTGCACTTGACCCTGAAGACTCGATGATAGCACTGGACCTGTAGAATGCCTATTTTCATATCCTCATCCTGCCGGCCCACAGGTGCTATATGTCGTTCAAGGTGGGCCAGGAGTATATTCACTTAGTTGTGCTCCCCTTTGGCTTCACTAGTGCCCATTGGGTGTACATCAAAGTGATGGTCATGGCTCTCCATCAGGAGTTCCAGTTCCTACCTCAATGACTAGTTTCTGAAGGCCACTTGCCCCATGCAGTAGTCACCCACCTCTGACTACGGTGAACGTCCTAACATCATTTGGTTCACTATAAATGTGCTGATGTCACACCTGACTTCTTCACAGATCATCGGAGGCATTTCGCACATGGTGCAATTTTGCTTCCCCCTATTACCGGATAGTCCAGGACATTCAGGCTATGATTTGAGGTTTTAGCCTTAATCCTGGATTTCAGTAAGGATGCCTCTGAGGCTGCTGTGACTAATGGCCTCCTTCATCCCACTAATCAACCACCCCAGGTGCATATGCAGGCTCTGTAGTTGGATGTGAAGTCCCAGTTGGCACAAAACCAGGGACATCTGTAGATTTTGGAGGAGACTGTAAAAGTGACTACTGAACTGCAGTTGGGCCAGTGGCAGACCCCTCTCCCTATCTCACCCAGAGCTGACAGTGTTGACTTATGCTTCACTTCTGTGGTGGAGCAGTAACTTGAGAGAGGTGGAGATCAGAAGCTTCTGGTCTCTGAAAGAGGCTCGGCTCCACATTAGCATGCTGGAGCTCGGAGCCATTCGCTTGGTGTTTGACGCCTTCCTGTTTCCTTTGAAGGAAGGTGGTTTCAGGTATTCACAGAAAAAAACATCATGTGATACTGCTGAAAGCAGAGCTGGGTGGAGTCATGCAATCTGTGCTAAGAGGCTCACTTCTGGACATGGCTGGGATGCAAGGGAATTTTTTTGGTGATGCAGCACGATGAGATCTTTGAACACCAGGGCAGATGTACTCAACAGCACACAGATCATAAATCGCAGTTACACCTGGATGTGGCACAAGGTCTCTTCTGCTCCTGTATGGCTTACCACTGATACCTCTCATGCCCTACATTCTGAAGAAGATCAGGAACTACTGGGTCCATGTCATGCTAGTGGTTCTGAATTGGGCATGGATAGTTTGGTTTCCTGAACTTTTTGGCATAATAATAATAATAATACCAGCATTTGTAAAGCGCACAGCTACCTCCAACGGAAGTGTCCCGGCGCTGTACGTATACCGCTTAGGAACCCTTCCTGGCTTTTCCCTGTGAAATGTCCACTCATGGGCACCCCCAAGGTGAAGCCAGGCATCCCAGTGCTGTTAGGGCCGTTGTGGAGATTAAGCAAGCTATTGCCCAGAGTTGCAGAGTGGGACCCATGATTAGAATAGGCACCGAGGCAATTATTATAAAGTCTGAGGAAATTGAGCCCAAGACCCACCGAGGCGGGGTATTGAACCCTGGTCCCGGGCCAGACCTCTGCATCTGGGTCTGCCACTCTAACCATTGAGCCACACTTCTCCACTACTAGGTCAGCATATGCATCTATCCTCTGGTCAGGCTTCCCCTTTGAGAGCAGTAGGGCTGTTGCAGCAGCAGGGCAGATTTCTGCACCTGAACCTTTAAACACACAACCTCCATCTTTAAGACTGAGTGGTGGCAGCTGAGTGCTGTTGACTTCCCTTCCGAGGTCGTGAATGTTATTTTGACAGCCAAGTGTCCCACTGCCAAGTGTCTCACTACAAATTTAGTATGTGCCTGCTTGTGGGATTGGTATGTGGCCTGGTGCATTATCAAACAAGCTGATCAACTTCATTCCAATTTGTCTAAGGTGTTGTTGTTTGTATTGTTCCTAGACCAGCAGGGCATTGCTTTCCGCACAGTCAAAGCGTACCTATTGGCTATTTGGGCTTTTTACATTTGCTGAACCTGCTTTCATTGTGTGACTCACCAGTTGTGATGAATTAGGGGTTACATCATTTGTTTACCCCTTCTTCTTTTGTTATGCTATAGTGAGACTTAAATTTAGGGCCTTATTTACACATTTTGGTGTAGGACAGTGCTGCAAATCACTTTGCTGCACCGCCCTGCGTCAAAAGAAAAGGACAGGAATACACTGTATCCATGAGATACAGTGCATTCCTGTCCTCTTTTACTGCGGTGGAGCATGAAAGGCTGCTTGCGCCAATGCAGACACTCTTACACCATGTTGAAAGGTTGTCCGAATTGTAGGAATGATTGTTCCTCTTTCCATCCATCCTGTAGAATGCTGCACACATAGAAAGAGGAAAAACTATGTGAAATAAAATTATTTCTCCTCGTTACCCCACCACTGGGGAGGCGCAACATTTTGATGCATTTCCAGATTTACGCTATGTTGTAAATTTGGGAATGTGTCAAAAGCCATGGGCGTTGCGTGAGAACATTTACCTCAATGCCCATGGCCCACCTCCGTGATGCAGTTTGAGGCAACGCAGCGACTTGCACTGCATTGCCTCACACCCTATGTATGAGGACATGAAATGCCACTGAGCGACTTTGCATGGCCTCGTTGATATGACTCTGCACTATGCGCCAGCGGAACAACAACAAAAGTGATGTTTCGGCAATGCACAGGGTTGTAAATAAGCCCCTTAGTTTTGACTTTTCTTATGTGTTCTCCCTCTGAAAATCTTCACAGCTGCCACCTCAGGTTGCTTACCTTCAAGACAGTCTTTCTGGTGGCTGTAACCTCATATCAGACAATGAGTGAGCTACAGGCCCACTCTGTTAATCCTCCTTATACCAATTTATACCCAGAAAAGCTTTGTTCTTAGGACGTGTGCCCCCTTTTGGCAAAGGTAGTGACTCCTTTTCACGTCAGGCAAATCATCACCCTTCTGACATTCTTTTTCTCCTCCTAACCCAAACCATCACCATCCTAACATTCTTTTCTCTACCTGACCACTTCAAGGAGGTGAAGAGATTACATCGGCTGGGTGCAAAAAGGCGTCTCATCTTTTACATCACTACCATTGAACACTGAGTGTTCCACCAACTCCTTCTTGGATTCAAGATGGATAGATAAAACGCAAGAAAGTGTAGAAGACGTCCATCGCTCAGTGAGTTGTGCTTTGCATCAAGATCTCTTACATATTGACCAAAAAGCAGCATCTTGAAGACTAGCAGGCTCCTTCAAGCAGAGCCACTGATTTGGCACATGCAATGTCCTGGAAATTTTCTGTGGGCTTTGTGGGTGTCTTTGCAAACATTCACAAAACACTTGTGTCTGGACAGCCCCGTCCGTTGAGATAGGCATTTTGCCCACTCTGTCCTGAAGGACTTTTTTGGTTTGAGCCAGTTGACAGACCCTGGAAGCTACTGCTTTTGTATCCATTCAAAAGGTAAGGTAACAGCAGTTAGAAGTCTATCAGAAGAAAAATTTAATTACCTTCAGCAATGCTGTTTCTGGTAGAGACTCTATCTAACTGCGGATTCCTTTCTGACCCTCCCATCTTTGCTGCTCTGAGAAGTGGACTCTCTTCCACCTAAAATGGTCTTAAGATAGGTTTCTGCACATTGGTCAATACAAATCTGATTTTGGATCTGCCTCAGTGGGAGCAGATGAGTCAGAAAGCAACTGATATCGACATCCGTTGGTGACTCCTATCAGCCTGCTAACATCACAACCATCAACATAGTCTAGTCTGGAATGACTATTGGTGTCTGCAGCAAGATTGCTGGATGTGCCTCTACATTGGAGTGCTTGTTATGATGTGAGCATGCATGATTTGGAAGGTCACAGAGGTCCATTTTTAGTCTCTTGAGGAGGGACACAACGAGAAGTGTGCAGGTAAACTGACTGCAGCTCATCTTTGCTGGGTCAATCCATGGCACAGTAGTATCAGAGATAGGAAAAAATCTCCTTTTAGGAGGACATGGACGAGGAAAGAGGTCCTCCTGCAGAATGTAAAGGACCACAAGAACTGCAGGCTGAAAAACCTGGTTTGGCCATATCGGAGATACCAGGAGGCAGAGTTAAATGACCTTTCAGGTATACAAATCAGTATTCACGAGCTGGAACATGGAGAGAAGTTGAAAGAACCTGGACCTAATGATTTTGATTCAAATAGTAAATAGGCTATTCTCTGCAGATCACCTCTGAAATAACTGCTGGGTGTGAATCCCTCCAATGTGCAGAGTGGGTCTTGCTCCTGATTAGACATACAGTTAAAGTTGGTATGAAAATAAATAGGTCGGGACCAATTGTTGCTTTAACTAAATTTATTCCCAGGTCCTCCAATGCTTTCAGGGAAAACCCCATTAGTCTACAATGGTTCCTGATTAGACATATGTACAAATCAGAAAGCAGAATGTTTGAGAGCCAGAGGATCTAGAGTCACTCAATTCTGGGTGAAACAGAGAAGTCAGAGGAGGCATGAACATCAGATTATGTCACATAACTTAGTGCCACCTTCCTGCTAAGTTTTTTTCTACACCAAGCTGGGGTTGGGCACTTCTGGTTAACCACCTTGTTGGATGGATATTCCATACCATTTGGTGAGGGAATAATAGCACAGAGCAATAACATGTCCAATTGAGCCTAAAGGATTAGTATTAGGGAATCTGTGTGCCTAAAAATTGTGCAGGTGCCCAGAATTTGTTAGATGACCACTACCCATTTCTAACACGGGTGCCGTCCATTTCCACCATTGTTGCAAGCTGGTCCTTGCATAGCCACCACCCAAAACAGAATTGCAGCAAGTGAGCACGCCTTTATTATTTTGGCCCAGGTAATCATTTGTAAAGTTTTTGATAACATCGCTGGGGGCGAGGAGACCTTTGACAATGGTTAATCAAAAAGTCGAATTGACTATATCCTAGTGAAAGTCCAGCTTTGGCACTTAGTCATCAATATGGTCATCCAAAGCCACCCCGAGAGTGACCATATTCCCTTGGTCCTCTCTTTGAAGGATACGAGCTTTCATACCCCATGTGAATCTGTAGTTGAGACTGGCCTGAATCAAATAATTGTGGCCAATGACATGAGGAGGGTACGTTGGGCCAAGGTCACTCTGGACGAGAAGAAAGTGTGTGAGATCAGGGCCCTCGTCTCGGGGTCGCTAAAGAAACATAATAGTTTTATAAAACAAGAGGACTGTAAGGCCCACATAACAACGGTCCATAATGACCTTTTTTTATCCTTAAAAAATGATTTTATAAATAACAAGCCAATTAAAAAGCTTTCTACCCTGAACCCCAACTCATGGTACAATGCGTCGTGTAAAGCCGCCCATAAAGAGGTGGTGGTAGCAATTAAGGCAAGGAACCATAGTACTATTAAACTATCCTGCCTAGCTTAGAAATCTTCCCTGAAAAAGGCTAAAAGGGTCTGGGATGAGAGGCACTGGCAGGATCTTCTGTCAGCATGTAAAGACAGAAATATGAACCGTTTTTGGGAATTGGTTAAATGGGGCAACGGGCAACTCTCAAATATCCCAATTAATAATGTAGAGCCCCATCGTTGGGTTGATTTCTTTGAAGCCCAATTCAAGAATAGTAATTACACTAAGGCTCCCGACCCCGTACCCTTTCTCCTAGACCCGCCTCTGCTCTTTAATACTAAAGAGATTGAGGTAGTACTGAAGGCCATTCCTAGTGGTAAGGCTCCGGGGCCCGATTGCATCCCGTCGGATCTGTTCAAACAGGACTCTGATTTATGGATCCCCTATATTACGAACCTTATTAATGGGATATCTGGGGGAGCGCCAATCCCTCCCTCCTGGTGCGGGGTGGAAATGATCCCTATCTACAAGAAGGGTGATCGTTCCGCTCCGGCGAACTACAGGCCAATAAGCCTCATCAACGCCCTTCAAAAAGTTGCAGCAAGAGTAATTTTGGGCAGGATTCAGCTTTGGATGGATGAGGAGTGTATCCTCTCTCCGTTACAAGCTGGGTTCCGTCCCCACATGGGGACATTGGATCAAGCCTTTAGATTTATTATGATTTACTGGAAGGAGGTACTGTTAGGAAAGGGCATGATTTTCGCTGCATTTGTAGATCTAAAATCTGCATTTGATTTAGTCCCACGAACTAAACTTTGGGATGTTTTGTTGAAACTGGGAATGCCCAAAGAACTGATTGCACTGGTGATCAGGCTCCATAGGTACAACTATGCCCAAGTCCGATGGGGAAAGCCAAGGGAGGTTACCGATAATTTACAGTGGGTGAGGGTGTCAGACAAGGCTGTGTCCTAGCCCCTACATTGTTTTCCCTTTTTATCTACGGAGTGGGCGGTATTTCGACAACCAGCCAACAGATGCACCCAAGCTAGCAGGCCAAAGAGTCCCCCTTCTCATGTTCACGGACGATACACTAATTTTATCCAAGACAAGACAGGGACTCCAACTTGCACTGTCTCGTTTTGAAGAGTTCTGCCGTGACCATGAATTGGTAGTTAATATTGAGAAGACAAAGTTTATGGTCCTTCATGGGGCTAGGCCAATATCCTCGAGAGTTTTCATGAGCGGAAAACTCTTGGAGCAAACCAATGTCTTTACCTACCTGGGAGTCACCTTTGGCGAGAAATTGTGCTGGTCTTCCCAGCTGAAATTATTGGTGCTGAAGCACTCCCAATTAGCTGGGGTCCTGTTAAAGGAACACAGTCTATCAATCACTAAACCTATTGTTCCAGTTGTCAAGATGTACACTACCAAAATTATTCCCGCCATTCTGTACGGGGCTGAGATATGGGGCGCGTGTAATTTGTCCCAGTTATCACAGGCCCAGAATAAATTTCTGAGATCGATTGTAGGCCTCCCTAAATCAACCCCCCCGGATCTCCCTTTTGCTTGACCTGGGTTGCCAGCCAATTGAGGACATTGCCCGGTTTAGGATGTTGGCATTCTGGAGGAGGCTATGGATCACTCCCGAACTTTCCTTATTTGCCAAGGGTCTAACTGAAGTTAGGGGGTTGGACAAGGCAAACAAAATTGTATGGCTAAGCAGTATTAAAGCCCTGCTTAGCAGGATAGGGATGAGTGATTTAGGGGACTGCCCTGAAACGGTGTAATTTCCATCCAAATCTGCCTTCAAAGCTGCATATTGGAACCTTATCAGTCAGTCAAGAGGTCTTTATTCGATTCACATCATAAAAGACGAATACATATATATTTAAAAAAACGATTCATTTTACATATAAGATAATAAATAAAGCAAGTTAAAAAAAGTATTACATTTTTAGACATTGATGAACGAGAAGACCCCTTGCTACATAAAAACAGTGCTACTTTAAACAAATAGTAATAAAAACTATACAATAAAAACATCATTTGCCAAGGTTACGGGTTCGGATTGACCACGCCCAACCCACAAATTTTGCTACACCAATAGCGATGGAGGGGGAAGTATCAGTTTTAAGTATCCTAAACGCTGCAAGAGCAGAGCTGGTGCCTAGTAACCGTCAGACTGGTAAAAGCCAAACTTTCCTGGGTAACAAATACATAGGGCAGCAGAAAAAAAGATGTTCAATATTTTCCACTGCTGTTACACAGAAGGGACACTTATCACTACCACCAGTAGTCCAAGAGTGCGTAAGCCGCCGCACAGGTAACAAGCCTACTCGTAGTTGGTGGTACAGTTTGCGATCCTTTGGCTTGGTAATTAAGTCCCAATAGGCTTCATATTTAGGGACATCTTTTACAACCAGAAATTCCAGTGTCATGGTAGGACCATCAACCATAGCGGATCTCCTCTCAGTGATCCAATGCCAGTAAATATCTTTGAGTGCCTTCTTTGAGGGAAAGGTCGCGCGTGCTGGATCAACCCATAATGCCTCCAAATTTAGATTTTTCAAGAGCCTCCTGAGGTGACTGAACCAGGGTACCCTGTAAGACCCTTCAAGACCCCTCACATCGTCAATGGCCTCAGCGAACAGTCTATCAATCACTAAACCTATTGTTCCAGTTGTCAAGATGTACACTACCAAAATTATTCCCGCCATTCTGTACAGGGCTGAGATATGGGGCGCGTGTAATTTGTCCCAGTTATCACAGGCCCAGAATAAATTTCTGAGATCGATTGTAGGCCTCCCTAAATCAACCCCCCCGGATCTCCCTTTTGCTTGACCTGGGTTGCCAGCCAATTGAGGACATTGCCCGGTTTAGGATGTTGGCATTCTGGAGGAGGCTATGGATCACTCCCGAACTTTCCTTATTTGCCAAGGGTCTAACTGAAGTTAGGGGGTTGGACAAGGCAAACAAAATTGTATGGCTAAGCAGTATTAAAGCCCTGCTTAGCAGGATAGGGATGAGTGATTTAGGGGACTGCCCTGAAACGGTGTAATTTCCATCCAAATCTGCCTTCAAAGCTGCATAATGGAACCTTATCAAAACTGAGTGGTTCTCATCTCATACTGGTTCATCTTTGACCAAAGCTTATTGTGACTCTAAAGATGAATCTTTGATGGAAAGCTATTGGGATCTAATAACTAAACCTAGAGATTGCAAGCTTTACCATCAGTTCCGAGTTGAGACCCTCCCCACAAGGAAATTTACTATTAAAGTGCGGCGTGCCTGTTCTGTTCTGAGCATATCGAAGATATTAACCACCTTCTTGATGTTTGCCCAGCCTACCAGCTCCCCCGAAGTACGTGGCTTAAACGTTTATGCAGATCCTTGGGTACCCTTTTCTGCACTGGCCGCTAAAAGGCTGCTAAAATCAGGTTGTAACAAGACTATTGTTATTGGGGTATCTAAATTCTTGAGCTGGGCTTGGGCTATTCGGGAAAAAAAGAGTGGGTCCCTTGAGCTAAATGAATTATTGTATTAACTGGCTGGATTGATTGAATAAGTTTTATACACGCTCTGTTTTCTTAGTTCTCATAAAAAGTCTTGTGATTATACTAGATTTAATCCATTCTTATTGTGTTTTAAAGCATCTTTGCTATTTATATTTTAACTGTTTTTAATTGACAGTCTTAAAGATGAGTTTTTTACTCTTGTAGGCCATTGTTTATAACTTTCTGTCTTTTATGATGAATAATCGAAATAAAGACTTTTTTGAATTGAATTGAATTGATAACATCAATGTAAAATGATGCATTTTAAAGTACAATTTTCATGGAAACTGTGAGGTTTAAAGCTACAGTCATGCAATCCTACTAAAGTCTCTTCAAATCTCTCTCACATGATCTCAGTATCGTATTGACCGTCTTTCTTGTTTCTTCTTATCTGCACCATTTTTTCCTTTTTTTGTCAGCTGCCTCTCTTTCCCTTCCTAGAGGCTCTATTAGTCTCAGAAGCTAGATTCTCCATCACCATCACTCTTGTGGGAGGGGGGCATAGACCTAGCCCTGATTGGAGGATTCCCCTCATCTTCAAGATGGCAGAGACTGAAAACTATGCTTCATCTCACCATCCAACCTTATGAGTTGAGTTGGCAGAGGTGGGCACACCTCCTATTCTTCTTACATTTTCCCTACGGTTTTCCTGCCCAAGTGGGGGTGTAAACCACCGGCTGCCTTCTACTTCTAGCAACAGAGGCTGGGGGGTCGCATTACAAAGGTGGCAGGCCTTTGAAGCTTCCCTCCTGAGCACTGGCTCATTCTGGGGAGGTGGTATGATGTGCATTGTCTCTGGTCCCAGAGACCAGGGGCTCTCTACCCAGGTGTCCAGAAACATGTCTGGTTGTGGCTACATACATCCGGTCAGAGACCACACCAAGATTGACAGGTTTTCAGGAGGCCTGTCTGAGATGCCCTCTGAGTACATGGTACAATAAATCTCACACTGACTTTAGTGTGGATTTTTTTGCAAGGAGTAGTTTGGTACCAAAAACTCCTGTGTTCAGTGAAGCCATCGTGTTGTTGTGGAATTAGACTTTTTGAGGTCCCAGCCCATGTAATATCTATGGCTTCCCTGACAACTATAATAACAATGAATCAGCCTGAATATTGTAGGGGCACATCTGCTCCTAAAGAGATGCCCCTAACCTGAGGCATAGTGCACCCTGCCTTAGGGCTGTGGGGCCTGCTAAATGGGTGACTTACCTATGCCTTCAGGCATTGCTGGTTGGCATGGCACCCAAGCAGGGTGCCATGTCGACTTTGTTGTTTTCTCCCTCACTGGGGCATGCAAGCTGCAAGGGCAGTGACATAGTCACGGTGAGGGGTGCCTCAGGGAACCCTCTTCGACAGCAGGCCCTAGGTTCACAGGTTACCATTTACAATGGCTTACAGGAGGTAGAAGTACCAATTAGGGAGTTGTTTTTAGGGAAGAATCACTGACACAGGGGCTGTGGTTGGCAGGAATCCATGTGCACAACATTCAAAACCACATCAAAACCAGCCACAAAGTGAGGGCTAACCATGCAAAAGAGGCACTTTCTCACACTATTATTCCCACTCTTGTTCTTTCTTTGCTTTATTCTCTCATTTATTTCCTCGATTTGCCCCTTATAAAGGTGTCTTGTTTACCTCCTTTTTTAATTGGTTATAATATCACTCTTTCTATCTTGCACTCTCTCTCTTTTCCTGCCACTTGCATCTCTTTCTCCTTTTCTACCCCTCCCTCTATTTCCCCTGCTCTCAGTCATTTCAGCCATAGGCTATAAAAATTCCACAATAAAACAAAGTTAAAATGCATTATGCTGGCATCAAACTGTACTGCTGTCTCTTCCCATTCTCCCCAGAACCCTTCCCCTCTTTCTTTTGGCATATTGTTTCCTTCATGGCTGTGTCCCTCTGTCTTCTTCCTCTCTTTTTTCCTGTCACTACATTTTCTCTTGTTTCCCCCTCCAATAAATACCTCATTTCTCTCCTTGAGACCCTTTACTATTCCTTCCCTCTAACAACCAGCCATAGTTGAAATGAAATGAAATGAAAAAGAAATTCCTAAAGCGCACTGCGGCCAAGCGGCTTCCTGGCGCTGAGGAGCACAACAGTTTCTACAGAGGGTCCCATGGGAGGTTAGCCGGGAAATGCCTGAAGAAAAAGAAAAGTTTTGAGGGCTTTACGAAAGTGGGAAAAAATGGGGATAGAGCGGATGGAGAGAGGGAGATTGTTCCAAATCTGGGGGGCCAAGACAGAAAATCGGGTGCCCCCGGTTCGGGATTTACAGAAGCGGGGGACATGAAGGAGAGAAAGAGAAGAAGAGCGGAGAGAGCGACTGGGAGCGTGGGAGGAGATAAGAGAGTTAATGAAAAGCGGGGCAGAACGAGCGTGCGCCCGGAAAGCCAGACAGGCTAATTTAAACCGGGACCTGAAAAGAACCGGGAGCCAATGGAGGGATTTGAGGGCCGGTGTGATGTGGGAGGATTTGGGAAGACAAAGGATAAGACGGGCCGCCTGGTTTTGGATGGCCTGGAGACGGCGAGTTTCGTAGGCAGGGATGCCTACGTACAAGCCGTTGCCATAATCCAGGCGGGATGTAATAAGGGCCGTGATAATGGTTTTAAGGGCATCAACAGAAAAGAACCGGGAGATCTTGCGAATGAGGCGGAGGGAGGAAAAACAAGAAGACACAACGGAACTGATTTGGGCGTGGATGGACAGATCATTACTGATCTTGATGCCCAAAGTCCGGACTGAAGAGACAGGAGGGGGGGAGGACCAAAAGAAAGGGGCCAGTGAGCAGAGGACCAGGGATTAGACGAGCCGCCAGTAAGGACGAGCTCTGTTTTATCGGGATTGAGCTTCAAATGATTGAAGCTCATCCACTGAGAAATGAAAAGAAGAGTAGAACAGAACTTAGGAAGAGAGTCAGCTGGGGAAGAAAGATCGAAGACGAGCTGGAGGTCGTCTGCGTAATTATACACAGAGACCCCCAGCTCGAGAAGAGAGGAGATGAGGGGTCGGATGTAAAGATTGAAGAGAAGAGGGGAAAGGGAAGAACCTTGAGGGACCCCACAGGTGACCGGGAGTGGGGGAGCAGAAAAATCAGAAAGGTGGACTGCCTGTGATCTGCCTTGGAGGAAGGACGCGATCCAGGAGAAGGCAGTGCCTTGGATGCCCGCTGCGCTGACACCGTCGAGAAGGATGGCATGATCGACGGTGTCAAACGCAGCGGACAAGTCCAAAAGGACCAAGGCTTGGGGGAGGTTGCTATCGGCCTTGCCCTTAAGTTCATCCAGGACCGCGAGGACCACTCCCTCAGTGGAGTGGCCAGGACGAAAACCCGCCTGGTGGGAGGCCAGAAGATGATTCTCCTCAATGTAGGCGGAAAGGCAGGATGTCACGTAGCTTTCAAGAATCTTCCCTAGGTAGGGGAGAAGGGAAATCGGCCTGAAGTTAGATGGAAGGGAGGGATCAAGGCCAGCCTTTTTCAAAATAGGAAAAACAATAGCAGATTTAAAGGAGGGGGAACACAGCCCGAGACCAAAGAAGTGTTAAGAAAAGTGAGGGGGGGGGCCGGACAATTAGTGTAAAGAGTTCTAAGGATCCGTGCAGGGGCACAGTCTGCAGGTGAACCGGACTTGACCTTAACGAGCAGGTCAAGGAAGAGCTCAGGAGAGATAGGTTCAAAATGATACAGAACAGAGGAAGATAGATGAGAATGGTCAGGCAGAGCAGGAGGGGACACAGTGGGAATATTGGCCTTAATGGTGATAATTTTATTGATAAAATAATCGTTCAAAGAGTGACAGAGGGATTGAGAAGGAGCAGGGGAGAGACAGGCACGATGGGAGGTAGCAAGACTGTGAACTAGTGAAAAAATCTCACGGGACTTGTTGGCCGACAGGGCCACACGCTCAGTAAAATATTTCGATTTGGCTTTGTATTTGAGACGGAGGGTAGGGCAGTAATTGCGACGCCAATGACGCTCCGAGCGCCTGAGCTCTAATTTCAGGGATTTAAGGTCACTAGAAAACCACTTGTGAGCGTCATGGGGGCGAGCCGATTTAATCTTTTTGAGAGGAGCGACCTGGTCGCAAGCAGAAGAAAGCCAGGTGTTAATGGCATTCGCCTGACTTTCCAAAGAAAGGTCGGTCAGGGTAGGAGCGGATGAAGACAATAAAGAGGAAAGGTCATTAAGATCAGTCTTATTCCAGCTTCGGGCCAAGATGTTTTTAGGCAGGGGAGCTTTCTCAACATGACCTAGATGGATAGAAAAGGAGATCATGGAGTGGTCCGACCAAACACAGGGTAAAATGGAAGTGGCCGAGAGTTGACAGCGTGAGGACCAAATTTGGTCTAAAATGTGACCATGAGTGTGGGTAGGGGCCAAAACATGCGGTAAGAAATTGAGAATTGGAATACAACAGTGAAGTAGGTGGAGTGCACAATACCTACTGCGATAATACCTGGTGCCATCAGCGTTCTCACCACAGGGCATATTATCAAGCCCATCTTCACCACTCTAGTGGCTGTTTTCGGCCGTATCAAGGAAACACTAACAGGCTTTAGCGCGTGTTTCCTTGTACTAGCACCCTTTTTACAAATGCCTTGCATCGCATCGCTAATGAGATGTGAAGTAGGTGTTCCTCACATAACTTTATGGGAATACATCTCTAACGCAGCTTCGCGATATTTACAACAATCCCCCGGACCCGCATAGCAACAATTAAAATCACGGTACGCCCCCATTAACGCTGGAATATAATATCTGCAAAATTCCTGACTTAGCTATATTATCCTACGAGAGTTGGATTGTCAGGCTAAGTGCACCATGTCCTATTATCAAGGATTTACCTATCGCTGAGTTTTTATCGCTGGGTTTTATACAATATTCCTTCATTTCCCCGCTATCGCTGGATTTCTTATCGCCTTGGAGATAAGCGTTGATAACAACGCGCTAAATCCAGTGATGTCCGGCAATAGGAAAAACTGCGCTAAACGAGCTTAGCGATAATCATCACTGTTTGTTGATAATATGCCCCTACATCTTGTACATTAAACTCTAGATATTATCAGAAATGTTTATCATTCATGTTCAGGTTCTCTCCAGGGGCAGCACCAGGTGCTCACAGCCTGGTGCCAGCACACACTTTGGGTAGCAGGGCCATGCCTTGCCTTTAGACACTGCCTCATCTTCTCCCGATGGAGCTATGTCCTCCTTGGGTCCTCATCATGCTAGACTGGAAATATTCTGCAACATCAACCAGACCCAGCAATTCTGCTGGACCAGGCACGGGGAGGGGCAATGGGCTTGAGGGGGGGGGGGTTGCTAATGAGAAGCAGCATTTGCTATCGCAGTGCTGCAAAACCACCCCCCAGTAGCAAAACAGGCCCCCACTGCCAAAAAATGTCCCCACCCTTCTGGACCACCGGGAAAACACCCAGTATCCACTACGGCTAGTTTTACACTGGTCGTCATCACGTAGTGGGTTCCTCTTTGGTGACATGCCCTGATTCTCTGGTTGGCATGGCTGACCATACCAAAAGAGCCAATTATTTTGAGGGAGCCTCCAGTCTAGCAGAGCCACTCATTCCCTAAGATATGGTGAGGTTTTTTTTGTCATGAAGTCCAGTTGCAGCCAAGGCTAAATTAATGACTGAAGAAGGAGTGTTTTTTCAAAACGGAATCTCACCTAGATACCGTCTTGTGCTATGCAATTATATTAGATGCATTTTTAATTCCTTTTTAAGGCCAGGTGTCGTTTTTCAGATTGGTTCTCCCACCGTTGATCTTGAGTGAAGGTTTCATCCACTCTCAACTTCTAGCAGAGATTGGAAAAATGCAAGGATTGTGATGCACAGAGAGGCAGTTACAAACAAACAGAGCCGCACATCCAGTATGACTTGAAAAGGTTGAAGCTGCAATAGCTAAACTTCTACCCAACAAGGCACCTGGTTTAGATAAGTTGCCTGGGGATCTATTTCGGTCTCAACCGAAAATTTGGGCACCATATTTGTTCGTTTTATTTAATGCAATATTGAAGGGGATGGACCCACCAGAAACCTGGCTTGGAGCAGAGATAGTCCCTGTCCATAAAAAAGGTCGCCCCCTAACTCCGTCTAACTATAGGCCTATCAATTTGATAGACACCACTCAAAAACTGATGGGCAGGATTATTGTAGACAGAATTCAGGGCTGGATAGAGGAAAATTAGATTTTGAGTACTCTTCAGGCTGGGTTCAGGATGGGTATTTCTACCCTAGACCAAATATTTAGGCTCCAGGTGTTATTTTGGAAAATGGTGAGAGTGGAGGGTGGCAGACTCTACCTCATCTTTGTCGACCTGCGGGCTGCTTTTGATTTAGTACCTAGGGGAAAGTTGTGGAGAGTGCTAATGGATCTGGGCCTTCCCACCTACTTATTGGATGTCTTGAATAGACTCCATACGGATAATTATGCCAAGTTAGGTGTGGGAGATATGGTGAACTGTCGGCTCGTTTGCCCGTGAAGAAGGGGGTTCGTCAGGGCTGCGTCCTGGCTCCAACTTTCTTTTGTCTCTATATAAACGGCCTAGTTGATCATCTGCTTTGAGTTAAGGACAATGATGCACCTAGGTTTGCGTCCGGTCGGGTGCCTGCTTTGATGTTTGCGGATGACACTGTGCTGCTATCCATAACATCAACGGGCATCAAACGCATCTTGGACGGTTTCGCAGCATTTTGCACATTGCGTGGTATAGAGATAAACTTGGATAAGACCTAGTTTATGATTTTGAATCCCCCTAAACAGACCTGCCCAAACCCGCTCTTGAATGGTACTCCTCTGGAAAGAGTTAGGACCTTTGAGTACCTAGGTATTACTTTATCTGAAAATCACGATTAGGGTTTTCAGACAGCAAAGGCGGCCCTTAGGCTATCCCAAGTGGTGGGTGGAATTGGCAGAGTGCATAGAACCTCAGACTTTAAGCCAGTGGGCCCGGTCATTGAAATCTACAAACTTCAGGCCAGAATGGCCTCTATGCATGGGGCAGAATTATGGGGACACCAACCTATACCCAGCCTCATGAAGGCTGAGCATACCTTCATGAGGAATCTATTGGGTCTGCCAGTTAGTACACCACTCATTCCCCTATGTATGGACCTGGGGTTAGATCCTATAGAGGAGGCAGTAGCTGCACGGCCGATGCTGCACTAGAAGAGACTATGGTCAGTGCCTGAACTGGCTTCTTATAAAGAAGAATTTATCGAGGTGTGGGATTCTTTAAAAATAAAGAATATTCTGTGCCTTCTATATATTAGGGCACTCAGTAACTGTATAGGCTTACCTGAGCTGTGGGATAATCCTGAAGAAAGTTGCCCAGGGATAACTAAGGCAAAATTGTTACACCATCTCAGGTACTACAACTCATTATCCTTACAGAGGTGTACTACCGTAGGAAAAGGATTCCTCCAAGCAAAAATCAAACTTAAAAAGGAGGATTTTTTGGATGTACTTTATCCCTCACTTGCGAGAAAAATCTACATGCAGTTTAGGATTGGTAGTCTTCCACTTAGGGCATTTACTTGTAAATGGGCTAACACAGAGAACGTTCATGTTTTGTTTTTTTGCCCTGCTTATCAGTTCACAAGGAAATGTTGGTTGATCCCACTCTGTAGGAATCTAGGCTTCAGCCAATTTGCCCAAGCTTGTAGAGTCTTAAGGTATGATACCCACCCCCCTATTGTTTTTGTTGTCTCACGGTTTCTACTTGGCATGTGGTGTAGACGGAAAAGCTTTTTATGATAAATCATGTCTATCTCTAGTTTTTATTTTGTCTTTCTTGATAACTTTTTAGGTTTAATCTATTCTTAGCTGTAAATTTTACTGGACATGCTATTTATTGTTTTAGCTATTTTGTGTTTGTATGTATGCATTTTATCTGTACTTTTATGGTCTGTGGTGACCGAAATAAAGTTATCAATGATGATGATGAAGTATTGGAATTGTGTGTCAGAGGGTAATTATGTGGAATGGCATTTTATGTGGTGGAGTGGTATGTTGTTATGTTCAGGTATGTGGTATTCTATTGAATTGTGTGGCATGATGGCCGAGCATGTAATGGGGCTCTGATCTCCACCATCCCCCAGCCAGGGGCAGAAGTTAAGGGGGCTTGGGAGCTGCAGTGAATTCTTTGCTCAGACTGCTTCCACTGACAGGACTCCAAAGAAGAACAGTCCACTGAGGTGGATCACATGATTCACAAGAGTGGGAACTGCTGAGGACTCTTCAGAGACAGACTTACCCTAAAGCTGCAGCTGCCCCTAAAAGCATGGAGTCCTCCAACTCACCTGACGTACAACTCATGTTAAAGCCCTCACCCATAAGCTGCGGCCAGCTGCCTCCAATGTCTAGTGAGCGATACAAAGGCCAGTGGCTGCAGCAGCATCCCCATACTCACCCGAAGCCCTGGTTCACTCAACTCCTTGAGGGACACTGCTTGGATAGTACCTGACTCCCATGGCCAACTGACGATCTGACCCAGCTCCAGTGTCCTCTCAGAGGAAGCACTGTGTAACCGTTGCCCCACCAAGAGGCAGATGGTGCCCTCCTTCAGGACCATGGTGGACGTAAAGACCCATATACAAAAATTGCAGCCACTGAGCTTCCATTCAAGAATCCGTCATAACCTGACAGGCTGGTGATGATCACGCACAACCCCACTTCTGCCATCAAGCCTGCACCAAGTTTCTGGCTCTTTTTACATAAAAAGAAATTGAGGCCAGTAAAATGTGTTTACTCTTTCACTGAAAATGTCACATGGGCATATGGTCAATGGCACTGGAAATTATTCCATATCTGAGCAATTTGTGATAAGGGGGGGGGGGTCAAAGGCAGTGCTCTAAATGGACCAAGACCTGCCAGAGTGGAGTCCTGGCAAAGCCAAAAAACAGACATGAGCCAGGGTCCTCCAGTGCCCTCTATTTCTGGTATTCACCAGCTAGATTAAAAGCACCTTCCTTCCAGCCTGTCGCTTGCTAGTGCTGCAAAGCAACGTCACATGAAGTCCCTTTGGAGACACAGGGACAAGGTGACAGGTGGCAAATGTCATTTACCATTGGTGACCCAGGGGCTTACAGCATTATTTAATTTTAACTGAAAATTGTTTTACCACTTACTTTTAAAGTTACCTTGTCCAGTTATTTTTTGATTATGACTCTCAATAAAGGTACTATATAAATTGCTAAAAAAAAATATACTGCTGATTTTGATTATGCTTTGTCTAGGGAGGCCACATTTATGAATTTGTCAAACACAGGGCATTCTTTTACACGCACTAGCTACATAGACCATAACACTTGGGAGGCTTCTCGGGCAAGGCCCGAATTAGGGCCCTGTCACTTTTTTATACCACTCATAGCAGTGGTCAAAAGTAACAGAAACAATGACCGACAATCAATCATGTGATTGTTCCTAGTTTGACATAAACAACCAGAACAGGTGCCCAGGAAACCAATCCGGCTGCCGTGGTTTTGTCCTACAGCATCCTGGTGTTGGAACTAGAAACCTGGCGGGGCAGAGGGGGTGAAATTATTGGGCTGTAGCAGAGCAACACAACTATAATGAGAGACTAGCAAACTGAACCGTGATTAAGTAATTGAGTAGGTATCAATGGAAGATCTGAGGGACAAGAACTAGTGAAGAATGTTGGCAATGTGAATTGATATTAAAGAGTGCATCGGCATACAATGCACAGGTTGTCAATGAATATTTCAATAATGAGAAATCATCTTCCATCCCAGTATTACATTCTTGTTCGGCTGCACACTGTTTTCATTGTAATGTCTCTCTGGAAAACTCTTGCAGAGCCCACCTAACTGTGATCACCGTTTTGTGTACATGCACATAGGTACAACTGCATAGTGCCAATATCGGCAAAACTTCTCAATTCTCATACAGCAACATGCATAAATAAACCACAAGACACCTTCTCAGTTTTCGATCAGCAAAATACATAAATAAACCACACAACACTTTTGTTAGTGGAGAAAATTGCTGCAAGTTTATTTGCATAACAAATATGTCAAAATGGTGTGTTATCTTACGGGCGATCCAAGGGCAGGCCAGCCCCTATGCTGCCTGCCCGACTGCCCGCCTGATGAGCCAAATTACACCGTGGCCGTTGCCAGTCGGTGGTTACCAATTTTGGGAGGGACCACCCCTCCCATCAGTGGACCCCAGTCCACACACTTACTCACGCCCCCCAAAAGGGGGCGGAGCGTTCCAGGCAGCCCCCGTTGATCAGGCCCACAACCGCTTGTGGGACTAACGGGGCACCGTCGCTTTTCCAGGAGACAACACTAAGACATCCCTGGGTATACTTGGCTTTGCACCCTTAATGTGCTGCTGCATATAGTACCATTCTGTACCTTGCAGACTCTGGATCGCCCTGTAACTCCTCCACAGCTCTGGGAGTGGCCACCTTCACAACCAGGGCCCCCACCAAGGTAGGCATCTTTACCTACATCCTGCTGCTGCCCAGGCCTCTCCAAGGTCTTCTGGACAGGTGCCCACATCCTTTCTAAACTCCCTGTGGACATAGCCTGATAAAACCAAAAGCTTTCGTTCAGGGCCTTTACACCTGCCACTCTTAACTCTCTGGTGGAGGTTACTACGGCAACCCCTGGCCGGGCCCCTTCCATACTATATTGGGGTATCTCTGACCTTCAAACTCACATGCCCACCAGAGGATGCATAACTTACACCAGGGGGAATTCAATTCTGGCAGCAGGACCCTCCTACCCTGGAAAGTCAAATCATTGCCTCCCCACTGTCAGACCCCAGTGATGAGAGGGGAGACACAACCCCCTGCCCGGGCCGCTGCTTCTACAGCAGCTGTTCCAGTGCCTGCACACTTACCCCACCCCTCCCAGGGTGGCTTATGGCCGGCTGTCCCTTAAACTCCTTAGGATTCCCATCGCCCCACCTGTAAGCATGTCCTGCTGAGTCTGCAACTTGAAGGGGGACCCAGTATCAGTGGTACCCACCTCGCCCAGCCCTCCCTATATATGCGCCCACGATGACCTAAACAATTAGTTTGGTCTTGGTTCAATGTTAAAATTGCCTGGCTGAAGAGCAATACCTTTGACAAGTCACTCCTGACAAGATGTGCCAATGCAGGTGGAAGTAAGAGTTATCCAGCCCGCCTTACTTCCTCTCACCCAGTTATCTGTGTATAGCACTTGTTGGAGTATGTCTATCGCATTCAGCCAGTCACCAACCTAGGTGACACCTTGCCCTCCCAAACTTCTGCTAGTATACCAGGGAGCAGACAGGACAGTGTGAACCGGAGGGGAACCATATGTATAAATACCTGCCCCCCTTTTTTTTTAATACTGGGAATGCCAAGTGTTCTCTAATACTTTCTAGCCAATTTGTGCTTAACTCAGAGGTTTCCCCAATATTTCGGTCCATAGCACACTCGTTGGATGACAACTTCCACAACCTGCATGGCTGCCAGCCAAGGTAAAGGGCGGGAGAATTTGCACATGTTATTGTTACTCAACTCAATGGTACTTGTTTCATTGACCTGAGAAGGATGAAATGCTAAGTTGACCTACCAGGATCTGAACCTGTGACCAGAGGTCGAACGCAAGACCTTTTTAGTTCTGCCACTCCAGATGCCTGTGAAGTTGTATCCCAGGGCAGACTGCAGGCACCTTAACCCATACTTGGACATTCCAGCGCTAGAAACACACATCTAAAAGGTCTGCCAACTGGCTAACCACCAACATTGTAGTCCGAATGTTTGCTGAGAACACCCAAGGAAAATTTGCTTAACTGAAGCAACTAGTAACATGTCATCAATGTAATCAATTTAACCTTAACTATGACTGCAACACGTGCTCTCGTAGTTGTCCATATTAGTGCTCCATCCCCGCCATATCGACACTAACAGGGCAACCCGCACCCTCTTGGGACTGGTACCCTCACACCCCAGCTGACAGAAAGTGCCTATTCGTGTGTAGCCCATAACCGAACGTTTATCACTGATGGTATACCAGGATTAGGTTAAAACTCAGCTAGCGCTACTGCTGAATGCGCGTTGCACCATCACAGGTATGTCTTTTCCTATTCAGTTTCTGGCTGCATAGTTTGATGCCATTGCCAGACCCAATCCCGGGCGAAATAAAAGGAAGCTTTACTGCTGCCCCTGTGAGCGGCATCTGGTGCTAATGTTGTTACAAATAGCCTGTTAAACGTAAATGTAATTCCATTACTACTGTTGTGCAAGAACCCACAACCATTGGCTCTCCCTGGTTCAATACCTTCCTGCTAATAATGGCTTCCTTGAAGAATGCTGAAAATGTGTATGTTCTGCAATGAAGGGACTGCAAGATCCAATGAGTTTCTTGTAAGGTACAACCTAGTTCACCACCCACAAAATTGCAACTTTATCGCCATGTTGCATGGGTAAGGGCGACCTGTCAAAGTATGCAAACTCATCTAAGAATTCGAACCTTACCATGAAAGTAACCATCACTGGCCCCGAATTAGGCAAACATTGCTAGGGCAACTCAGCAGCCTCCTTCCAACTTTCATGCTGGTTATATGCTCAAAAGACTGGCAGCTAATATCTCGCTCCCCCGTGTGACCCCCACTTGCCATCCTTGCAAGGGGGTGGGCCTTAAGGACCACTTAGCATGCGCCATTTTTCAATAGTGCCTTAAAAAGACCTTTGTTTTACTGCAGTCGCCTAATTATTCTGGCCCTGCACTAGAGGCTCACACTTCGGCCTAGGATCAAAACAATTCACCCGTAACATTGCTAGCATAGTGTGTTGCAAGGTTCTGCCTCCTCAGTCATCACATTCAGTTATGTAATCAACACGCATCATTACACCTACAGCAAGCAAGACTATGCACACAAAGACTCTCACCATGAGTCACAGCCACTACACAGGAAACGGACGAGCTCACCCCGGTCTACTTATGCTCAAACTGCTTACTTAATGTTCACTTTAATTAAATAAATGCAAAGTACCAGTGGTTGCCTCCTCACAGTTCTATCTACCATATACTCAAACTGAAGGTATCGATGCGCCTTACATGAGCACCCGTCACGTTATACCATGATGTACGCCTGGCTCAGAGCAAATGTCTCCAGACTGTTTTGACAAATGCATTGCCATCTATGACCGCTTCTCAATTAAATTAACTGACAACACAACAACCGGTCCTTCATGTGAACAAATGCAAAGCTTGTGGATTGCCAGTGGGGCTGGAATCTCTTGGTGGCATTTGGATAGTTGCTGAGTTGATGCATAAAGGTGTTACCCAAAATTGTCTGTTAATGTTATTTCCTCATGTTTAGAAGTAGTAAAATAACCACTAGGCCGCCCTCGACACTGCCTCATGGGATGTTAAGACAAGCGTGCTTCTGTTCAGAATCAGTGCGTGCCTATGCACGGGGATTCTGAGACGCAACTTGGGTGTGGACCCGGTAAAACTCACAACACAGCCAGCAGCTCAATGGGGGCCAGCTCACTCATGTGCACCCCATATACCTCTGCCCGGCACCCTAGCACTGTCCGGGGAATCAGGCTGTTTTACCCCTTGCAGAGGCCGCCCCCTTATACCATGTCCAACATATAGCCCATGGACCTACTCAGCTGCCCACTGGAAAGGAAAGGCTAATCTTCCCCAAAGTAAGTGGGCAGTTAGGCCCCAGTCCAAAACACGTAGCCAAATGCGCTCCCCACGGGCGAAGTGCCCTCGAAAGCCAGAATGCCCGGCTCCACACACCATACCCGTATGGTAAAGGGACAATCAACCTCTGTATTGAAAAGCCGTAATCCTTCCAATGCAATTGTATCTGCGGATGACAAACAATTTAGTAATTTCACACCCGTTACCATTTACTAACTTTAAATAAGGCACTTCCCGAACAAAGTCACTTTAAACAGCATTGCGTCATCTCTGGAAAGTAACAAATTCCTCACCGTGAGGAGATCTTGCCCCCCCTGCTTGGCCTTGAACCCTGACTTGGAGGGACTACTCGCACCAACTGCTGTAGACCTTGCCTCTGAGGCACGGTAGCTGGTTACTCTAAACAGGCCCAAACTGCAGAGCCCTGCAAAAGAACAGCACTCTCTGTGCAGATTAGAAGGTAATGTGCGGTGCATGGCAAAGCATTTCATAGGAACCAGCTTACTGCCACTGATACAACATGCCTGTGAGGTTCTATTCACTTGCACCATTACAATAAGGTAATAGTTTTGCCTTTGCCCTCCCCCGGCTCAAGGTCCTTCGCTAGCACGTTTATCCTGGGGAACGTGACCTGCCATGCGCACCTGCCGAACTGCTAGAGAATTGCAGCGGCTTTGGTGACCCGATCACAGCTGCGCACATGATTCAATTAACAATTAACCATGGCATCATAGGGCGTGCCGTGTGGCCCAAGGACCTCCTAGCTGGGTATCATCGGTTACAATCATGACAGAGTGAGTGCAGCAACGTGAATGACTAGCCCAGAAGCGTGCCACCAAAGAGGCCTGTAGGGTAAGAGGTGACTGTAACTGTGATGGAACAAGCTAACAAATTAGTACGACATTGTTTTCAAAATGTAATCAGAGTGCTGGCACCAAGCCAGAGAGATCTTGCAGCAAATTGCCCCCAGTAATAATACATAAAACGTGTACTTGGCAAAGGGTCACTGGGCGAGAAATCGATAAACCCAGTGATTGTATGTATCGCATGGAAGCCATTATTAGTGACCAGTTACGGGACTGGAAAAGGCGGGATTTCTTCTCTAGAACCAGAATAGCATTTACTAGAATCCCGTCACAGGTCGACTAGACCTTTTTACCTGTCATAGAGTGTAGAAGGCAATCTATCTTCACAGTATAATGTTAACCTGAACAGTCCCCATTGCTTTCCCCAAAGAACCACTGACTAAAGATCAAGCTTAAAGGTTTATTACAAAGCCAAAAACAGTTGAATATATAAACATCTCAGCAAAAGATTCAGAAGGTAAACAGGCACTAATACAAACATAATTTTACGGAAAAGTCTTAATCGACTAAGAAGCAATACAAGTATCAATTCCAAAATCATCAAGCTAACAAGAATTGCTATAATCTGGGTTTTAGTAGGCATCGGAAAAGAAAGGAATCAATTCAGATTAATCTGTCCCTACACTATACTAAGTGACATCCCTACTTAACAAAGTTCCCTCCTTTCGAAGGTGTCAGCCGTGGTGACTTCCAAAGAAGTACACTCACTTTGTTCGGACTTGGCCTAAGAACCCCTCTTGCATAGCAAAACTCTCTGCCTGACCAACATCTTCCTTCGCCCTCGTGCGCATCTGCTCTGTCTCCTTCGGGGTGCTGTCCCTAATACAAAACCCCACAATATGGACGACACGCCCTAAGGTACGCCCCTCTCAAAGGTATTAACTTTCAGTAATTTCCATTACGACATCTTCATCCTTGTCCGTTGAAAACGTCCTTGGGTCCCAGCGCTCTCTTCTCTTGAAGTTGCTTCCCTAAATTCCGCAGTCACTCCTCCATGTCTGGGACTACCATCCTAACACTCATACACAATGGGCCCTTCTTCTACAATCTCTAGTTAACCTTGCACCTGCAAAGGAACGCACATAAATCGGTTCACAGTTCCATGCTACTTGCAATTAATTTTCTAAAGCAACCTTCTAGAAGAGACATTTCCATGATTTAATGTCAAGTGAAACATTCTCAATTCGGCCTACACAGTCTTTTTCCCCACCTGGGCCTCTGCACGTTTCTGGGTATCACACCCTAACATAAGCAATACATTTTCGTTCATTAGGCCTTCATCATTATAGCAAAAATACATTTTCTAAACACATTTTCTAACTTAAGCACGTCTATCTCGTTATATGAATACAATAATGAATATCTAATAGAGCAGCTCAATACTCTAATGACTTATTGAGCATCTCTTAATTGGATTAATACTACACTACAAACAATATTTCTAGATTATCGTGGCATTAGTACTTTCAAAACACTTTACGTTACTCTATGTAAATTCTGGCACATGTTTTCATAGCTCTACATCACATTTAAACATGATTATAGTCCTTTATATATGTGGGTGCTGGTTATTCATGAATATGGCGCACCCCTACAATTTCTAACTCAGTTTTGCGCTCTCTCAGTCCCCCCTTTGATGACCTGTGTCATCACCACCAACGCATCATCTCTTAGGGTAGGGACTGAGCTACACTGAACTTGTTGCAAGGTTCCCTCGTTTGAGCATCTCCAATGCCCTCAAACTTCGATATTGATTGTCTTGTAAGTTCTCCATTCTCTGCTCTTGTACTCTCATCGACCTTGCCAACCTATTTGACCTATACCATTTATACAGTCTCAGCAAACCTCATAATCCGATCACACATGCCACTATGATGATAAGGGGTTTCTGTATGTATCCAAGGAAACTCCTTCCCAAGCTTGCAAACCAGTTTCCAACACTTCCAAATCCCTTGCCGACTGTTTCCCACGATTCCTCATGCGCCAAATCCTCAATTTCGTAATGAATTGCAGTAATGTTACGTATATATTTCTTCAGATCCTTGGAATTATCTGGAATATACGTGCAACATTCCTGAACCTTTAAAAGTTTACAGACTCCGCCCTCTTTTGCCAGAAGGACGTCTAGAGCGAGACGGTTCTGCAAAACCATTGTCCTTATCGACAGCATCTCACCCTCAATCAACACCAATGACTTAGCTGTACTCATTGACAATTCATCCACCACAGTTGCCAACCGCCGTATCTTCACGTCATTCAAGATCACTCCCAACATTGGCATCGCAGCTCCAAACACATCACCCACTATCGCACCAGCACTCTCTCCTCGCTTTACCCTTGTCAAGTGTCCACCTTCCACAAGAGCAAAGTCCTCGGTGTGGTAAATCTTAGGAAAAATGATCGCCAGGTAACATGTCCCATACCACTTATCCGGCAACCTCACGTACGCATTTTTCCCACAGACAAAGTACACCGTAGGGATCACTTGTACCACACTCTTCAGGAAATCTTTGGTGTAATATTCCAATGTGAAAGTGTGTTCACAAGTTGTCTGGCCCACATACACATTTTCATAATACGTCTTTGGTCTGTGCAGGCACAACTTCCCTTTCTGTACCTCGTCCAATGCTATCGGACCATAGCTTCCCCTTGTCTTATGCAACTTCTCCTCATCTGTCCAATCTACTTTACCTTGCCCTGACGCCTGCAACTGCTTTTGTTTTTGATACCTATCCTCTACCTGTTCTATGAACTTCTTCTCTACCTCTGCCAATGAGCAGGTCAAATTGTGTCGGTGAGCATATGAGGTGTCTATTTCTCGTGTTGAAATGAAAAAGTATCTAAGTCTATCCTCTGACTTATAATAATCCCACTTGTTCAAGTGTTTGTAAGCAGGGACCTCTGGAAGCACAGCATCATAATTCGAAAAGAAATATTCAAAATGATTCTGCCCATAAAATATGCTAAGTAGCAAACTACATGAAATTCCATATGTCAGTGGCAGCTGATGGTATCTAATACCCTCGTCTACTGAAGCCGGCAATTGCATACACACATAACAATCTTTCGCATCCATCACATCAATGTACTCATACAACAACTTTGCATACGCATTCTTTCCAAAGTTTCCTTTAGACAAATCTGCATGTAATCTACGGCTTTCTTCTACTAGCAAAGCTTTCTCAGCTCCTATGTTGACCTCTTTCTGGCTAGGAGTGGTAGGTGTAGGCGTTCCCTCGACCTCCACTTCCTGCTCTTGTGGTGCTAAATAAGAAACTAAAACTACTAAAAATATAAAGAGTATCACTACCCCTATAAGTGTGCCTATAATACATTTTGCCCTACGAGTCGGGTTCCCGGCCTCCATGATCTCAGAACAGTGTGGTCCGTTTCCAGCAACAACACAAAGCCTCTTTCCTTTGCTTTTGAAAGTTCTTGAACCACCTCTGGAAGCAGGATTCCCTTTAGTTCTCCAATTGCATCCACGCCAGACAACCCTAACCCTTCTCCGTCCTCTCTGGGAAGTCCCTAAATTTCTTCTTTTTCCTCTCGGCCCTAGATATTTTTAACAGCTATTTACAAACTCTTTTATTGATCAATGATGATATTTGCTCCAACTGCACATAGCACGTAATCCAAGAGTTCCATTCAAAGGACTACTGAATCATAAGCAGGTATCTCAGGACCAAATGTAGGAAAGATCAGTCTATCCAGGATTAAGTCATGTATCTTGCTTAGGTAAGGGGGATTAGGAATTGTGAGTGTCAGTATGCCTTTAATTTCCAGTCCAGGTACCAGCAGTATCACTTCCAACTTAACGTTGGGGATCGTACTGGTCACAATCACCGTCCTCACCCTCCCGGATCTCAGTACACCTGGCATTTGTCAAAGGGTAGGTCCACTCCGGAGTGGCGTATCTTCGACAAGGTATTCTCACCCTCCTTGATCTCCTTGGACCTTTTTGCTCTGACTCTTGATTTCCCTCTTCCGGGTCTGATTCTTCAGATACAGGTGCAAGATCTCTTTCAGAGGTCAGTCTCACGTTCAGTCGTCTTCGTCTCTCAGGCCAACTTGCCTCTGTGCTGTTCACTCCTCTGCTTCTCGTTGGCACACCCTGCTCATCACTGCCTTCAGCTTGCTCTGGGTTGGGATCACCTTCACAGCAACTTCCCCATTCAGAGGCAGATTCCGTGTCACTGTCATCGTGATCCCCTTCAGCTCAGCCGGATGAATTACCAGCTTCTTCAGACACCCCCACATATTGACTTGTCCCCTCGAGTGGATCTTCCTCCACAGCTGGATTTCCATCAACGAGAGGAGCTGTTTCTTCCAGGGGTGTTGGAACTCTTCGGGTGTGAGAAGCATGTATCCAGTTCGGCAATCCACCACGCTTCACGGCAGTGTTCGTCACCAGGATAACCTGAAACGGGCCTCGCCAGCGCACATCCAAGCAGCTCTTCCTCACGTGCTTCCGCATCAGGACCCAGTCACCTGGACACAGGTCGTGACAAAGGTCTCTAGAAGCCGGAATTTCAGCAGTCTGCACCTGAAGAGACACAGAATGGATGACATAAGATAGGCCCTTGCAGTAGTCAAGAATCAGATCATCTGTGATATTTAACAAGGCTGCTGAAGGGACGGACGGCAATCTCATAGCCCTCCCCATCAACACCTCATGTGGCGAGAGTCCTGTCCTCCTGTCTGGTGTACTACGCATGCTCATTAGCACCAATGGTAAAGCATCTGGCCATTTCAGGGACGTGGATGAGCACACTTTCGCCATTCGAGCCTTGAGTGTTCCATTTATTTGCTCTACTATGCCAGAAGCCTCTGGTCGATAGCTACAATGCAGTCTCTGGTCAATGTTCAGTGCAGAGCAGAGCATTTTCACAACTTCACTGTTAAAATGCGTCCCTCTGTCCGATTCGAAAGAGGTCGGGACCCCGAATCTTGGCACTAACTCCCTCAACAATAATTTTGCTACAGTGAGTGTATCGCACCTACGAGTTGGGTATGCCTCAACCCATCTGGAAAACACACATACAATCACCAAGACATATCTGAGGCGATTACACCTCGGCATTTCAATGAAATCCAGTTGCATCCTATTGAAAGGCCCACCAGACCTTCCAATGTGACTCAGTGTGACTGGTGTCCTTTTCCCAACATTTGTGGAGAAGTGTGGCTCAGGGGTTAGAGGCGGCAGACCCGGAAGCTGAGATCGGCCCTGGACCAGGGTTCAATTCCCTGCCTCGACGGGGGTTGGGCTCAATAATTCCACGGACTCGATAATTCTCGCTCCGGTGCCTACTCGACTCACGGGTTCGCACTCTGCGACTCTGGGCAATAGCTTGCTTAATCTCCACAACGGCCCCTCGCGGCGGGATGCCTGGCTTTCACCTTGTGGATACCCTGCCGGGGCTATCTCACAGGGGAATACCAGGACGGGTTCCCTAAGCAAGCGCAGAGATGCCTGCGATGTGGGCGATTTGCGCTATATAAATACATGTACATTTACATTTGTTGACACGTAACACACCTCTGACATACTGCTTCCGCAGCCGTTCGAAACTTGGGATTGTACCAAGTCTGTCTGAACACTCGCATCATTGCATCCCTTCCCAAATGCACAGGACCATGTATCTGTCGAGCCATCGGACTCACCAGCTCATTCGGCAACACAGCTCTCCCATCTGCTGAAATCCACAAGTCCAATTCCCCTCTGACACAACCAGAGGTCACCCACACTCTTTTCTCGAAATCGGACGCTTGTTCCTGCATCTTCCTCAATTCATCCCAGGTATCAGCCACTTCAAGTATCATGTTTAGCTCGGTCCCTCCCTGTGTCCCTTCGATAACTTGGTCATTAAATGAGTAACCCTGTTCTGCACAATAGCGTGCAACTTCATCAGCATAGCGATTACCCAAGGACACAAAATCAGCACCTTTGCTGTGCGCTGTACATTTCACCACAGCGATTTCTGCTGGACCCTGCAGAGCTTCCAGCAGTAACCTGACAAATTCTCCATTCCTGATAGGGGAACCTGACGATGTCATGTAACCCCTTTGAGACCACAACTGACCGAAGTCATGAACCACACCAAACCCATATTGGCTGTCGGTGTATATGGTGACTCAAATTTTGTTGGCTGCCAAACAGGCACGCGTCAGTGCAACTATCTCAGCCACCTGAGCAGAGTGTACTCCTTCCAGGCAGGCAGCTTCGACTATCTCATGAATCGTGCAAACAGCAAAAGCCGCTCTTAACTGTCCAGCACTGTCTCTTATGCATGAGCCATCCACAAAGTAAATTTCATCAGGGTCTACCAATGGCTCATCGACAATGTCTGGTCTAGGTTTGGTGCACAGTTCAGTCACCTCAAGGCAGTCATGGTCTTCACAATCATCATCTATGACATTTGGCAATGGCATTAACGTAGCAGGGTTCAAAACCGAGCACCTCTTAAGGGTCACATTCTCCGCGGCAAGTATGACCTGCTCATAGCGTGTGAGCCTATTGTTGGTCAAGTGTTGCCTTTTGGTCCTGGTCATCAACAGTTCTACTGAATGTGGAACATGTACTACCAATGGATGTCCCATCACAATGCTTTCACATCTTTCAATGCTGACACCTGTTGCAGCAACGGATTTGAGACATCCGGGCAACGCTGCGGCTACTGGGTCTAAGGTAGCCGAGAAATAAGCAACTGGTCTACGGACACCTCCATGATCTTGAGTTAAAACTGCCAACGCGCAACCCTCTCGCTCGCAGCAGAACAATGAAAACAATTTGTTGTAGTCAGGCATTCCCAGAGCCGGAGCACGACATAAGTCCTCTCGCAACTCAAGGAAAGCCATCATGCAGTCTGTGTCCCATGGTACCGGATCACTCCAGTCCTTGAGCGTCAGTTTCTGCAAGGGTTTTGCTTTCAGGGAAAAATTGGCAATCCACTGGCGACAGTAGCCAACCATCCCCAGGAACATTCTAACCTCTCTTTGAGTCGAGGGCACCATCATTTTCATGATGGCCTCTATCCTGTCAGAAGACACTTTCCTTTTTCCCTTCTCTATTCTGTGCCCCAGATACTGTACCTCTGGAAGACAGTACTGTAACTTGCTGGGGGATACCTTGTGTCCATTTTCTGCCAGATGGTTCAACAAAGCAATGGTGTCTATTCTACAGGCATCTTCTGTCTCTGACGCAACAAGGAGGTCGTCTATGTACTGTACGAGAACCGAGTTCTGGGGCAGTACCAGACTCTCAAGATTCCTTTTCAACAATTGATTAAAGATCGATGGGCTCTCTGTATACCCTTGAGGGATACGACACCATGTTAATATGCGATCTTCCAGCTTAAAAGCGGAAAGAAATTGGCTCTCCTCATGTAATGGTATCGAGAAGAAAGCTTGACACAAATCTATCACTGTGAACCATTCAGCCTGTGCCGGTATCTGAAACAATATCACTGAAGGATTCGGTACCACTGGACAGCATGGAGCAACTATGTCGTTCACTTTTCGTAAATCCTGAACAATCCTGAACTTCCCGCTAGGCTTCTGCAAGCGCATGATCGGAGAGTTACATGGACTGCCCATTACTTCCTTCAGAATGCGCTGTCTAATCATGGATTCAATCACAGGTTTTATTCCCGCAATTGTTTCTGGTGTCAACTTGTATTGGGGTGTTCTTGGAAATTCTGCATTAGGTCTCACTTGAATCTTAACTGGTTCCACTCCTTTGATCAATCCAATATCTTCTCCTGTGAAGTCCCAAACTTCTTGTCTGACTGCCTCTCTCAAATCCCAGGGGAGTTCTTCCACTGTTAGTGCAGGATACAGTTCTATGCACACATGTGTGTTTGCAACCTTAAAGGCAGCATCATCATCATTTGTCTCCAACTCTACTCCCTTAGGTGTACAGTAGATGGTGCAATTAAGTTTACACAACAGATCCCTTCCTAACAGACACACAGGACTAGAATCGCATACCACAAATTGGTGGCTGTCCCTGAAATTCCCTATTTTTACTGGGACTGGCTCAGTCAGTGGGTTTGCCATCCTCCTATTTGCGACCCCTACAACTTGGATAGTTTGTCTGGAAAGGGGCAAGTTAGGAACCACTGCAGACTGTACAGTAGAATGAGTAGCACCCGTATCCACCAGAAAGATGGTGGGGTGTCCAGCTACATCAGCTTCTACAAAGGGTCCCCTCTGGTCTATCTCCAATACTGCTCCTAAGGTACAATCCTCTTCTTCACTCAGGCACCGTCCTGTCGTT
This sequence comes from Lissotriton vulgaris, assembly GCF_964263255.1. Taxonomy (NCBI): domain Eukaryota; kingdom Metazoa; phylum Chordata; class Amphibia; order Caudata; family Salamandridae; genus Lissotriton; species Lissotriton vulgaris. The sequence goes on from NC_141695.1 coordinate 1,314,241,394, forward strand.
GGGTCAAAGTGATAGTATTCGTCTCCGTCTACCATGAGAGGCATCTGTTGCTAAACCTTTTTCCCTGCCGCGATCTTCGGTGGCTGGTGAACCGGAGCTCTAGGAGCAGGAGTCCCCCCTTTTGCCGCCTTGAACTTAGCTACTGTTGCCCTCTGTACTTGAGGGACCTGACTCTCCTCCTCCTCCTGTACCTGATTTTCCGGGTTATGGGGACACTCGCATCTCCAATGTCCGATCTCATGACACTGTTGACACTTAGTTGTCCTTTTCAGAGTCGCCAGGTCTACTCTTGGCCTTGGGCCATCCTCATTGTCTCTTTTCTGAACGCCCGATTTCCTCCCTAACGTTCCATTTCCAGACTGACCCTGTCCTCCCGGTTGCATCTGGACTAGCAACAAATTATCCTTGAGCTTCTTAGCCTTAGAGTCTATCTCGTTACTGCAGTACCTTGCGTACCTCAGGATCTCGTCTAGAGGTTTGTTCTGCCAACAAATCAAATGTTGTTGTATCATGAGACAGATCTCGGGGCTCAGTCCTAGAACAAACTTGGACACAAACTGTCCCATGTCCTTTGGATCCATCACATCCAATCCACTGCACTGCTTGAATATCTGCAATAATCTCTCATAGTACTCATGGACTGTCTCCTTCGGTTCTTGTCTAGTTCGATCTATTTTTACCCAATCTATGTCCTGTGGTGGTACTTTAGTTTTTAACCACGTAATCGCCTGTCCGTACTTTACCATCACCCTAGGTGAGGGTCCATTCGTGGCTGCATCTCGTTCTGGCTCCTCTGTGGGCCATTCAACGCTGACCTTACATGCTATCCACAAGTCTCCTGGAACCACAATGTCAAACAACGTGTTCAAATCAACCCACAGTACCTTCGAGATCTTAATGAACCTCTCTACCTGCTTGTACCATTCCACTGGACTCTCCCTCAATTTAGGAAATGTGTTCGTAAAGGCAGCCAAATCTCCCCTACTCCAAGGTACATGCACATATCCCCCATTACCCACCTCCCTCAAGGGGTATGCTTCTGTATGCATCAGCCCCGTTCCCGGTGCTGTCTCAATAGTGCTTCGTCTAACACTCCTTTTCCTGGACCACCTTTCCTCCCACTTCTCCAATTGGACCCATGTTCGTATTCCCACAATTAATTCTCTGATGTGGGTTTTTAGTCCGATCACTCTCTTCTCATCTAGATCTCGATCTGAATACTGCAACCTATGGCCACCCTGCAATGCTTTGGTCTTCGTCAAATCCACAGAATACTTGTCCGCTAGTTCGGATAATTTCTCATGAGCTGTCCTAGCCCTGCGAGTAACATCTTTTGCTACGAACAACAGTTCATCTGGTTCATAGAGTTCTATTCTCTCCAGAGGCAGTGTACCTTCCACTACTTCCTCCACCTCTGATTTAAGTCTCAGCACATCGATTCTCCTTGCTTTTATCGCTGCCCTCAATGTGCCTTGACTAGAGGTTTCACTAGAGTCCCTCCCCTTACATTCCTGACTCACTCGTCTGTCCTCCTTGGGTGTGTTGTGGGGAACACTTCCTCGCTCCCATCTTTCACGGTCCCAGTCTTGTCTTCTATCTGTAAGAGCAGGGGGGACGCTCCCCTATTTTCCTCCCCCCCCACAGTCCCATTCATGTCTGCTTTCATTAGAAGTACAGTGAGACACCCCCCTATTGTCCTGACCTCCATTGCCACCACCATCCCTTGACCTGTCGCTCTGGGTATCCATGATCGTCTCCCACGTTCGCAAATCTGGCCTCAATTCTCTAATAGACCTTGGCCGTGGCCCTCTCAAATCCATCGGTCCTCTTAGATCCCCTTGTTCTCTGGATGAGTCTGCCGATGCACCCAAAGGGGGGCTCCTTTCTATAGGTCTGGACCATTGGTTCCACTTGTCCGCCACATTACTTCTACCTTCGCTGGTATTCCTTTCTCTATCTATTTGTGGCAGACTCTCGTTTTGTGTCTGTTCTGGGTTGTACACTGATACTATGGGACCTATGGTGACAGGTACCGTAAGAGCATCTGGTAGCCTCTGGGCACTGGCTCCCTCTTCGCAGTGCACTTTCTGCACCGTAAATCTTCCCACTACTCTCGCTTCTGGGGACTGCTGAGATACCCCCTCTCCTTCTACTGAGCCAGACCTGTCCCCTACTGGGCCCAAGACGCTCTCCCTTAATATTCCACCGTCTACTACAGATGTCTCTCTTCCCATCGGTGGTGCGGGCCTCCCTTCTACCTCTGGATTATATGGAGGTGGCCTCTCTGACAACAGTCTCTCTATCAGACTGTTGTCTGTCTCGCTGTCGTCATCCTCTGTGTTCTTTCTTTGGGCATCTCCTACATTCTCCAGCAATGGGTATAACCTGTCTCCTTCGATGGTCTGCACTCTCCACCTCTTGGCCAGTGCGTCCCATCTCACATCCTGTACTGCCCTAACTGATCTCTTCACTCTCTCCTGTCGCCTATCTCTGTTCTTTTCGTAGGCTGCCCTGATCCATGAAGCCATAGTCGCTTTTAACTGGTACAACACCTCCAATCTAAACGTTCCATATCTAGGAAAAGTCAATTCCTCACTTCCGTCAGTCATCTTACACCAGTTCTCAAGCCACAATATGGTATGCAACCCAACATTCGTAGCCATGTAATGGGCTGGCGTATCCTCGGGTGGAGCCTCTTCCCCACCCGAGGTTCTAGCTTCTTTTCTCCCTTAAAACAGCTTTGCAATCCTTTTAAACATTTCATGATGAAACCCACAACGTTTCCTTGTTTACAGTGCTCGTTTACTTCCCAATAACAATCCGCCAATCCCAGCGCGGCTTTACTATAACCGCCCTATCCCAGCGCGGCTCTCTTCTGACGTCACTCGCTTCTCGCTAACCTCCCAATCTCAGCGCGGCTCCACACTAACCGTCCTATCCCAGCGCGGCTCTTTCTGACGTCACTCGCCTCCGCTTCGCAGCAGTTCCCATCCCTTCTCTGCTTGTCTCTCGGTCATGCATGCGTCCCAATCATACACTTGAAATGATCACTTCCGACCAAGCAACCACTTCCTTGACTGTACGTCCACAGTCTGACTGTAATTGTCACCGAACTGGCAAATGTCTGTCCACTTAACGACCAGACAATCTCCCCTCTGATAGGTTACATACACACGGCAACTTACGACCAGCGTCCGTTACCCACGCATTCACACATTCGTTCCCCCTATCTCAGTCCTGCGGGCGGTCAATGGTACCTCATGACCCCCTTACAATGGTCGACAATTATTGTGGGTGTTCGATACACCCGAACCACTTAAACTCTCCTTGAGTCTAAGATTTTCACCGGTTGCGCGCGCTCACAACCTGATCTCCTTTCACACTACAGGCACTCAACTCCGCTAGACAACACAATTCAACAACACAATGCACACCGCAATCTAACACGCATGACCCTTTTCATACTCCCCCTCTTACGACCTGCTGCTTTCTGCCGCACCGTCACTCTCCGTCATTTTCCGTGGAACGCCATCCTCCGTCCACGGTTCTGCGGACGTACATCTCCCGGTATTTATGGGCCTTGGGGAAATCTTAACCTAACCTAGATTACCCTCACTCCAGAAGATAAACCATCCTACTCTGCTACCAACTGAAAAGGCGGGATTTCTTCTCTAGAACCAGAATAGCATTTACTAGAATCCCGTCACAGGTCGACTAGACCTTTTTACCTGTCATAGAGTGTAGAAGGCAATCTATCTTAACAGTATAATGTCAACCTGAACAGTCCCCATTGCTTTCCCCAAAGAACCACTGACTAAAGATTGAGCTTAAAGGTTTATTACAAAGCCAAAAACAGTTGAATATATAAACATCTCAGCAAAAGATTCAGAAGGTAAACAGGCACTAATACAAACATAATTTTACGGAAAAGTCTTAATCGACTAAGAAGCAATACAAGTATCAATTCCAAAATCATCAAGCTAACAAGAATTGCTATAATCTGGGTTTTAGTAGGCATCGGAAAAGAAAGGAATCAATTCAGATTAATCTGTCCCTACACTATACTAAGTGACATCCCTACTTAACAAAGTTCCCTCCTTTCGAAGGTGTCAGCCGTGGTGACTTCCAAAGAAGTACACTCACTTTGTTCGGACTTAGCCTAAGAACCCCTCTCGCATAGCAAAACTCTCTGCCTGACCAACATCTCCCTTCGCCCTCGTGCGCATCTGTTCTGTCTCCTTCGGGGTGCTGTCCCTAATACAAAACCCCACAATATGGACGACACGCCCTAAGGTACGCCCCTCTCAAAGGTATTAACTTTCAGTAATTTCCATTACGACATCTTCATCCTTGTCCGTTGAAAACGTCCTTGGGTCCCAGCGCTCTCTTCTCATGAAGTTGTTCCCTTAAATTCCGCAGTCACTCCTCCATGTCTGGGACTACCATCCTAACACTCATACACAATGGGCCCTTCTTCTACAATCTCTAGTTAACCTTGCACCTGCAAAGGAACGCACATAAATCGGTTCACAGTTCCATGCTACTTGCAATTAATTTTCTAAAGCAACCTTCTAGAAGAGACATTCCATGATTTAATGTCAAGTGAAACATTCTCAATTCGGCCTACACAGTCTTTTTCCCCACCTGGGCCTCTGCACGTTTCTGGGTATCACATCCTAACATAAGCAATACATTTTCGTTGATTAGGCCTTCAGCATTATAGCAAAAATACATTTTCTAAACACATTTTCTAACTTAAGCACGTCTATCTCGTTATATGAATACACTAATGAATTTCTAATAGAGCAGCTCAATACTTTAATGACTTATTGAGCATCTCTTAATTGGATTAATACTTCACTACAAACAATATTTCTAGATTATCGTGGCATTAGTACTTTCAAAACACTTTACGTTACTCTATGTAAATTTTGGCACATGATTTCATAGCTCTACATCACATTTAAACATGATTATAGTCCTTTATATATGTGGGTGCTGATTATTCATGAATATGGCGCACCCCTACAATTTCTAACTCAGTTTTGCGCTCTCTCAGGACATCAAAGTTTCGTTAGGCACAGAGAGATTAATTAATATACCTAGAATGACGGAATGTTAAGCGTCCCTGCCAAGACTCGAACCCGGTATCACGCCCTCCGAGGTCGACCCCCCCAGCTGCTAGGCCACAATCTCTCCCATCCAATTACGGATTTGCTCTTGAAATATTCAAATTTCAACTAAAGCCACCAGCCCAACTGCTTGGTGTAAGAAGGGCGGAACCTGCCAACATCTGTCTATGATAATTACAGGCACATTACTAGAGAAAAATGCGCGCCACACATGACGGGCTAACATGCACGCCCCAAGTACATTTAAAGAACTCATTTAATGCTAGCGTGGGCCTGAATCGCCATCAGCGCTGTAAGGCGATATGAGCTGGTCAATGACGTACATTGTTGATCAGGTGTCCCTCCGCGAAGCAAGCTTAATCGTCCCGCTGTCGGAAATGCGCTTGAGGGCCTCGGTCCGCCCGTGCCCCCACCACGGCCATGAAGGCTCAACCGATGCACGAGCGAGGTGGGCAACACAGGCCAAACCCACTGTCTTAGGTTACCCTCACATTAGAGGTCGAATTATACTAATAACCACATTGTCAAATGCCGTTTTTCTGCAATCTAAAGTTTGCACAAAATAAATTAGACTATTCACTATCCACTTAGAAGCTTATCTATCAAACTGTTTTCCACATCATGATACAAACATATCTAAGCAATATTAATGCATATTCTTGCTGCATTGCGCTGTTAGCGTATAACAGTTAACACAGAAAGCCTCATGTAGAAACACCTATTTTATAACTTATTTTATTAAGTAATCATGCCTTTTCCTCGACCGGAAAGTACTCTTGGATCACCTCAATAGTTCCCCCATCCAAGGACAATCTTTACTGTCACCCTCGGTTCGTGTTGCCTTTCTATTTCACCAATTGTACAGTTTTGCAAAATTATCAAGCAAAATGATGGATTAAACCAAGACAGGTGGTCTTCTAACTAAATTATCTTTTAAAGAAGTGCCATGTGCCAGCCATGGCATAAAACCACAGCCCAAGGGCACACATCGCCCTCCCCGCCTCCCAATGGGGAACGGGCACACTACGCCACAGGCTCTCCGCCTGCCCCGCTCCCCTTGAACCCGCCACCGGCAAAACCAACCATCACACTGTGGAAGCAGCCCTCCCGCTCAGCCTGAAAGTTGTACTCACAACACCATCAGGGAGGGCACTGCTGTCTTCTCAGTCACAGCCCCCTCATGCGAGAAAGTGAGTTGTGCACTGTGTTCCCGAAGTTTAATTAGCGGCAGAACTGACCATCTAATGGTGGATGCAGCCCCCTTGCTCAGCCTGAAAGTTGTACTCACAACACCATCAGGGAGGGCACTGCTGCCTTCTCAGTCACAGACCCCTCGTGCGAGAAAGTGAGCCATGCACTGTGTTCCTGAAGTTTATATATCGCGCTCATGCTTGTACTGAAAAGGAAATTTAGTTACCCACACCTTCGTTCAATTAGTTATGCACAGGGAGATTAAGAGATTTGTCCAGAATCACAGGACTAGAGGGCTGGTGCAGCGACTCGAAACCCAGGTCCCCAGGAGTGAGGTGAAGCTGGTGAATTATTATCAAGGGGAGAAAACCCACCCACTGGCCAAGCACAGCCCACAAGACACTGCAGCCCCGCTGCAGGTACAACAAAGTCCCATACACGGATGTATGACGTTACAACGCATGCTTTTACCACACATGTTTTTACAACATGTTTTTTACATCGCATACTATTACAACGCATAGTGCTTTGGGGAGCTGGATAGTGAATAGTTTAATTTACTATTCCAACTCCAGTCCCCGTGGACACTAGGGAAGGTGTTGGATAGTAAATTAAATGTATTCCCTATCCTAGAGCGCCCCCCCAGCGCAATGCGTTGTAATGGTTTGCGTTGTAAAAGTTGCGTCGTAAAGGCACTGCGTGGTAAAAGTTGCGTTGTAAAGTGTGTTTCCCCCCAGACACAGGCAGGCCGCCGCCCCGCGGGTTGCCCTTCCACTTTAGTGGACGCACCTGGTCCCAGGTATGGAGGCTGCTCATGCCGGGGTTCAGTTAGGACACTCCGCTGCAGGACGGCCCGTCGCTGCTTGCCCACTAGTCTAGTTAATCCCCTATGACACATGCCGCCTCAAGCCCAGGCTGCAGCGAGGCACGGTCTGCTGTCGGACTGGGTCTCTTGAGCAGGGCAGACGGTATGACATAGGCAAGCACTGGGGGCTAGGGGTAGGCTTGCCTTGTGCTCAGAGACCCAGTTGGAAAATGGAGAGGAGTAGGAATCCAGCGCTGGTCCCCCGCTCAAACCCACACTGTACCTGCACTGACACACCCCTCCCGCCGTGATAGGGCAGGAGAGTCTGCCGGCACATGGCGGCCCTAATGTTCCCCTCCTACAAGCTGTAATTCGGGCCATAGCGTGTCCAACGGGCAATAGACACAAGCAAATGGCGATGACCGATTGCGTTGCTTAGCCGGGCCGGGCTACCTGCCCACATGACGGAAGTTGCAGTGAGTGGGAGGAGTTTACTGCTGGAGTCGAGCTCAGGTTGCAGAAATACTTCGCCGGAATGCTAAATCCCAATAAAGGTTTTGTTCACCCCTGCGATGTTTGAGCCATACCCCCACTACCGTCCGGACCAGTCATCTTGCCAGGACAGTGAGTCAGAGAAGCTGAGGTGAGCCCGCCCCGCAGGCTCCCCTATAGTAGGCCACTCAGCAGCCCCCAGCGAGCCCAAACAGGCCGCTGAGTGCCAGCGGATGTGGGAACCGCGCCTGCCATACCTCTCCCAGACCATGCGCTGACCCTCAACATGTTTGAAGTCGTCTTTCACACCACGGGCCAACTAGGGGGCAGACAGTCCGGGCATCACGAGGGCGTGCCTTTCCCCCAGCACCATTTACTCAGGTGTCCGACTGGCAGGACAAGGGCCTGGTGCCCGGCCTAAACCCGGGGAGAAAAGCGTGCTGCTGTGGCCTGGGGACACTAGGCTAAAAGCGCGCCAGAGCATGACCCGGTCCCAAACACTGGCACCTGGTGCCCCCCTCTAGCAAGAATGGCTGCCCCCCCCCCAGGCCCCCAAGCCAATCCGACCACTCATGACAAGGACCCCCTTTTCCCCCCTTGGGCAAAGTCCCCCCGAAGCCGATGAGGCGCTCTGACTCTGCCGCCAGATGCTGGTTGCCTCCAGATTGGAGTAGTGGGGAGAGGGCTGCCCGTTCAAGGGAGGCCCACAAAATATCCCGTCAGTTTTACCCCTCCCCCCGACCCGGGCCTCCCATGCAGCCTAGGACTGCAAGTACCAAAGCTAAGCCCGGGGCAGGGACCCACGCGGTATAAACCTGATGGGGGGGGCACTCACCAGCATCACGGCGAGCGCATCGATGGCGAACAGGGGGACCAGCACCAAACAGAGAGACGGGCAGCCGGCAAGAGGCTGCACCGTGAGCAGGGGAAGGTATTTGTACCCCCGTCCTCCCCGCCACGGCCAGAAGTGACACGGCCGACTGACCCTCTGGTCCCTAGACCGGGGACCCTAATACGCTGATTCATGTGCCTTCCTGTGGCACTAAGGCGGCCGCCCTGTTAGGAAGGTCTCCTGCGTTGACCCCGGGCCGCCTGACATTCGCTTCCGGCATGTTTTGTGTTTAGTTCAGAAAGACACACTCCAGTCTTGAAATTGACGGAAATTCGAAGTAAGAGGGCAGCAAATGTTCATCGACCTCCTCGAGAAGATGTCTGGCCGCTCTGAGAGGTCCTAAGATAGGGACATGAATGCCAGCCCGCAGGAAGTGAAGACATACCATGAAAGGGACACAGTGTAAAACACATCACAAACGCCCTCCATTCAAAAACCAAAAGTGCTAACGCGAGCAATACAACCCTGTAACATATAATAAGTCAAATGCCTTGGCATAAATCTGCGTATGCTCTGGTAGCAAGTTTGCAAGCCCCTTGCGCCACTTTTGCATCATTTTTCTCATGTTAAAAAAGAAGCAAAAGTGGCGCAAGGGGCTTGTAAATCTGCCCCTGGGAATTTAGAAACTGTTACTGCATTTTTGTGTCACGGTCTGAAAAGTTTTAGATCCAGAGTTCTAGCTAATTGTTTAAATTAACATTCTGCCCGTGTGGCACTGAGCTGTGAGGGCGACATTAACATTCCTCTGCTCCGCCAGGTACAGCCATGCATCGAGTGGCCATCTTGAGGCATTCTCAGGTACTCACTTGGATGAATTAATTATGTCGCAAACATACTAGACTTTAAGTGTGAGAGGCTGAGATTGTCGCGCTTGTACTGTCAACAGCGACAGCGGACAGGCAATGCAAATCACTGGCAGATGCCCGACACACATGTGTGACCCCTCTGAACCTTGCACTCTTAGCCAGAAGATCACATCATCTTAAGGGGCTTTGGGACAAGGGGGGGGGGCTTCGAGGAAGAGCTTCTGATGTTTTTATTATTGTGGGGACGCCCTAGCGCATAGACGCACTTTGAAATCTACAGCGGCTCTTGGAAAGCTACAGCGGCATCTTTGAAGGACTCGAGCTTACCTCTCGCCTCACCCGCTCCGCGGGTGACGCATCGTTTGTTTGGACACCGGGGCACAGCCAGGGGACTGCAGCAGGTTTACCGGGTGAGTGCGGTCAGCGGGGCTGCGAGCGTGCAGGGGACTCCATTGCCCAGGAGTCCCTGCTAGACCATCTCCCAACTTCCGGTCCGCTCTCCCCGCTGCCGCCCCCCGCCTCCCTGCTGCATTTAAAGACCCTTCCACTCCTCCATCTGTGGGACGCCCTAGCGCATAGACGCACTTTGAAATCTACAGCGGCTCTTGGAAAGCTACAGCGGCATCTTTGAAGGACTCGAGCTTACCTCTCGCCTCACCCGCTCCGCGGGTGACGCATCGTTTGTTTGGACACCGGGGCACAGCCAGGGGACTGCAGCAGGTTTACCGGGTGAGTGCGGTCAGCGGGGCTGCGAGCGTGCAGGGGACTCCATTGCCCAGGAGTCCCTGCTAGACCATCTCCCAACTTCCGGTCCGCTCTCCCCGCTGCCGCCCCCCGCCTCCCTGCTGCATTTAAAGACCCTTCCACTCCTCCATCTGTGGGACGCCCTAGCGCATAGACGCACTTTGAAATCTACAGCGGCTCTTGGAAAGCTACAGCGGCATCTTTGAAGGACTCGAGCTTACCTCTCGCCTCACCCGCTCCGCGGGTGACGCATCGTTTGTTTGGACACCGGGGCACAGCCAGGGGACTGCAGCAGGTTTACCGGGTGAGTGCGGTCAGCGGGGCTGCGAGCGTGCAGGGGACTCCATTGCCCAGGAGTCCCTGCTAGACCATCTCCCAACTTCCGGTCCGCTCTCCCCGCTGCTCCGCCCCCCTATTTTACTCGGCCACTTATTTATTGCCCCAACACTCCCGCAGCGCGGGACGCAGCCCGGGCGAAGACAGGGCAAAGACTGGGCCGTTTGAGGCCGGCAGCGGACGGCCCTGGCCCACCCCCCCTGCTACTCCTACCCCGCCTGTTGCTCTACTATTGGGGTAAGCTGGGCCAGCTAAAGAGAGGTAACCCACCTAGCAGTGTGTGTGAGGGCCTTATCACAATATAATACCATAGTAAGCATTATGAGCATTAGGATGACACGTAGCAAAGCTGCCAAAAGGGGTTCACAAGTCAGCGGCCCGATGGATGACTTCATCACCCGCACTAACATAGCCATTGATGAAGAAATATCCAAACTTCAATCCCGGGTATCCCTAGAACTGGCAGCCGCACGTAGGCTGTCTGAGGTAATGGCCCACTCGAAAAAATCTTCTCTAGGCCATATAGCCTCTGCTGTCACCCCTGCTCGCCCTGTTCGCCCAGATAGTATTGTTATTCAGGCCGACCTCCACCATCCCCCGAGCACTCCTTCTCTCATCCCCCCCTTAGAGCAAATATGCACTGTAGAAGACCCAAGTTTCCCTGTACTTCCCCATGTTCAGCCCTCCACCCTTAACTTTCCCGCCCAAGAAACTTTAACCACCTCCTGTGCTTCTACCACACATTCTAAAAGGAAACGCCAATCACGCTCAGCCTACTCCCGCAAAAAGGCTAAAGTGGCAGGCTCCCAACATCTTACAATGGCTAATACCCAGGTATGTATTGCCTTACCCAATGGCCCTCTAATCTCACAGCCAGCATGCCAGACAACGGGTGATGGCTTAGCCACCACCATACCAGAGGTTGAGGGGTTGCAGTCACAGTACCAGGGACCAAACAATAAAGAATTTATAGACCAAGTTTGGGAAACACTAAAAAAACTTCTCTCTCCACTCGATCTAAGACTATCTAGAATAGAAAACAATCTACTCGAGATGGAAAAGAGCATTATTGCTCTGGCCACTCTTGGCCTAAGAACTCTTGAAAACCAGGGCGTGTCTCTATCCGACCCACAATCGCCAGCCCCTGCTGTACAAATCGAGCAGCACCCCGTGCCAGTACCTGCTGCTGTAAGGCCTGTTCCCAAGCCAAGGACGGTGGCTGTGGATCAAATTTCTACGACCGCTAAACCCCAGGCTTCACAGCCGCAGGCTCCCGCACGGATTCCGAAGCCACAAAATACAACCTCAAATCTGGCCCCACCTACTAGACTTCATCTCACTGAAACTCAGGGCCCCCGTCCAAAAGAAAATTTTAGAGGAGGCTATATAGATCTTCCTCCTGAGGCCAATGAGTATGTAGTTGTGTTGACAGGCGTCCCTGTCCTTGGCACTGACCAACACGAAAACCATTGGTCTTTGAAAAATAAAACAATGCACTGGCTCAACGTCCATAGACCGGCTTCTAATGGGAGAAGAAGCCGGGTAATGATGGTCCGCAGAATACCCTGGGTGGGACCAACAAAGAAATCCAAACATGGGGACTGTGTAGTTGTAACTTTTGACGACCCATACACGGCACGCCATATCTGGTCTTGGCCAACCAGCGAAGAATCACTTGTTATCCCGAGGCCGCTATCTTATTTTTACCCCCCACGCCAAGCATGCACCCAGGCGGTCAATTGGTCCTTGGAGCAGCACCCGTCACGGTACATTCACCCTACGAGGCCAACGGACACTCTCTTACATTGGAATGGCCTCTCAACCTATAACAGTTTTGGAGGCCTGGAGGAGGTCGATTGACTCTTTGTGCCCACTATCACTACACAAGTAGGAAAAGCTTTGTTTCCCACGGCTCCGGAATTATCTGGAAATCAAACTTACAGCCCTCAAAATAATGTTGGTGCACTTCTGCCTCAATCGCCACGTGTCCTGGATCAGCCTAAAACGGCTACTTTAGACTGTACAGGGATGGAACCATGGCCAGACACCCACTCTTTAACCCTATCTCCTCCTGTCCATCTTAATCAACTGGAGATTGAACAGCCTGGTAGTGCTGGCCCTATTGAATTACATCGGACTAAGATCCCCTCAATACCAACCATCCGGGACGACGAAAAATCTCTTTTTTCTTTGCACGTTCCCAAAATCCTTCCACCTGGCGATCCCTCACTGAAGATCTTAAATTGGAATGTGGCTGGCCTTGAACGTAACTTTGATAATCCAGATTGGAACTCCTTCCTGGCACCTTACGACATCTGTTTGCTCCAGGAAACATGGTGCCAGGAACCTAAACACAGAGTGGGTTTCTCGACCTTCTATGTCCCGGCTGTACACCAACAAGGTTCCAAAGGACGCCCGTCAGGTGGTCTTTTTATCTGGATTAATATAGCTCTTGGCTTCAGCGTTCTCCAAAGAACTACTGAATCTCCGACCTCCAATGGCTAACGCTCCAACATAAAGGGGGACGGAAGTTTGAACTGTTTAACATCTATTTAAGGGACAGTAAGAACGGAGGATCTTCAACCTTATTAGGTCTAAACAACATCTTGGCTGCTTGCAACGCTGACTCTCTCGTCCTGCTGGCAGGCGATTTTAATTGCTGTTTTGAGCCTCTAGCTGTAGAAGATATCCTGGACACTAATGAGGAGGACAACAGGAGGGGAATCCCCATCTTGAATCTTGACCCGATCTCAAAATGGTCACAACGGGCGATTAACATAAACGCTCTCTGTATGGAGCATAACCTGAGAGCAACGAATGGGCGTTCCAGGTCAGACTCCAAAGGTGCCCATACATATAACAGGACGGGTCACTCTTCCAGAATCGATTTCGTTATGCTTAACTATACCCTCTGGTCATACCATCAAGACATGGAGGTTATAGAATCCTGTGACAGCGACCACAACCCTCTTGCGGTAACTATTTCTGATCCTTGGCACCAGGATTCGCAAAGCACGAACCAGATATGGAAATCGTCACGTGAGATCCTTCCCTCGAATTGTGGGAGACGTCTCAAATGGGCAAGAATTGCATCAGATGAGGCACGGATGATGCAAGCTAAAACTATTCTACTCCAGGCTGAATCTAAATTTAGTTCCACAAATGGTGATACTAACAAGTCTTTAACACTATTCCTTGAGATAATAACTGCGCTAAGTGGGCTATTTACCATTTTTAAACCCAGCGCCAGAAGCGCTGCAAAATGTGTTCCAAGACCAAATGGAAAGTGGTTTACAGCGAGTTGCCGTAATGCTAAAAGTAAACTCGTGGCTGCAGTCAAAGGGAAAGACCAAACTGCTATCAGGTCTGCAAGGAATCTCTATAGGAAATCTGTGTCCGAGGCCAAGCGGACATACGACTTCAATTTCTGGTGTGATCTAACGGAGGCAAGCACAAAGAAAGATGCCAAGGGGTTTTGGGACTTGCTAAGGTCAAGAGAAAAGCCCGTAGATCACCAATTGACCTGTAACATTCCTGGCGCTGTTTGGTTTGCCCATTTTTCGAACTTGTACACAGCTCAAACAGGGCTTATCCAACTAGACCCGCCACTAGGGTTCAGTTCCACACTTCTCTCACCAAATGATGATGCATTTACTACCGTAGAAGTGGAGAAGGCAATTAGCTGTATCGTTCCTAACAAAGCGGCAGGCCCGGATGGGATCCCGGGCGACTTGATAAAAATTAATCCCACATTTTGGGGCAGACTTGTTGCAGACCTACTCAATGAGGCTACAATGGGAGGATCCCTACCTGACTCCTGGAGGGGCGCTGAAGTCGTCCCTATTTTCAAGAAGGGTAACAGGGAGGACCCAGCAAACTACCGCCCCATTAGTTTGCTGGACTCAACGCAAAAGGTGGCCGGGAAAGTAGTATTGGGCAGGATCCTGGAGTGGGTGGACGACAACCAGATACTATCTGATTTCCAAGCGGGGTTCAGAGCAGGGACAGGTACCGTCGAGCAGACTTTCCGCCTTCTAATGCTCTACTGGAAGGTAGTGGTGCTAGGAGGAGGCAGTTTATATCTAGTCTTCATAGATTTGAAAACGGCCTTCGACCTAGTCCCACGAGCACTACTGTGGAAGGTCCTTGACGGTTTAGGTCTACCGCCCTACCTTCTGGCCCTATTGGTAAAATTTCATGCAAATAATTTTGCTCAAATCAGATGGGGTGTCCAGGGAGAAAAAACACCGCGTATCCCAGTAGACAGGGGTGTCCGCCAGGGATGTGTGCTTGCCCGCACCCTGTTTTCGTTATACGTGAACGGAGTGGTGGAGCATCTTTTACAACATCCTGCTGATGCACCATCCCTGGCTGGGAGGAAAATCCCGACACTCCTGTTTGCTGATGACACCCTCCTGATTTCGAAGACACCCACAGGTATACAGGCACTACTTACCAGCTTCAAGGCCTTCTGTGATACCAAGGGCCTAGCAATAAATATTGGTAAAACCAAATTCCTTGTTCTTAATCCCCCGAAGAAATCAGTAAAACCCCCCACTCTTGACTCCGTTCCACTAGAGCGGGTCAAAGAATTTGACTATCTGGGCATTTGCCTTTGTGATAGTATGAATTGGAAGGCCCACCACCAGAAAGTGTTTCTAACCCACAAGAGGGTTGTTGGCGCTCTCCTCAAAGAACAACGTGCCTCTTCTACAAAATCGATTGGGGCACTGCTTGACATCTATAGGGCTAGGGTCGTGAGCGCAGCGTTGTACGGAGCAGAACTTTGGGGAACCCAGAGAGTGGACACCTTGGCCCACCTAGAAAATAAATTTCATAAAGACCTGATGAGGCTACCCCAAAGCACTCCCACAATTCCACTCTTGCTTGACGCTGGTACTCGCCCTATCTGTGATCAAGCCAAACTACGTCCCTTATTGCTGTGGTCCAGAATTTGGAATGTTTCTGAACTTCATAGCTACGCGGACGCCCTAAAAGATGTCCTGTCCCTCCCTGGCTGGCATAAGATCGCCTGGCTTAGAGAGGTGAAGAAGGCGCTCACCTTGCTTGGTCTGGGTTCTGCGTGGGAAAACAAAACTGCACCTTCCAAACAGGAGCTGAAGAAGGCTTACTGGACTTGGGTCGACAGAGAGAGACTGTGTAAATTAAACCATCCAAAAACTGTTGCCAACTTCCTGATGGTCAAATGTAACCCCTCCAGAGAAGCCTATTTGGACTTGATACACAGCTCCCATGATAGGGCTTTATATATTAAATTCAGGGTTGGGGTCTTACCCTTGTGCCAGTTCACTTCTACTTGGAAACCACCCTTGCAAACTGTTCCCGACTGTCCATTTTGTGAGCTGAAAACAGAATCTGTCGCACACTTCCTATTTGAGTGCCGAGTTTACCTAGCTCCCAGACGGAGGTGGTTGAAGCCTCTTTTCAGGACCCTAGGAACTCGTTCACACCTGGAAGCCTTGAGAATATTGCTCTCAGACGCAAGACCCTTCTTTTCAATCTGTTTGGCAAAGTTCCTAGGATGGGCCTGGCGTATAAGAACCGCTAAAAAACTGATGATTCAATAATGTCTCCCCTCCTTTCTTCTAACATATTTTTAGTCCATGGACAGATCTCTTTTATTGCATAATGAATTGTAAGATGTTCTTTGAATATTGTTATATTGTGATGTTCTGCTTTTATGATATGTTTTTATATATCGAAATAAAGCTTACTTACTTATTATTGTGGGGTTTAAAATGACTGCTTTTTCGGGTAGTCTCAGTCTGCTTTGTTAGCTTAAGGGTCCCTATGTACAGAATGAAAGGCTGAATGTATGCTGGACTGGAACTCTCCCATAGTCTGAAGGGAGTGAGTGTAATGTGTGCATACTCGCTTTATCGCCATTAGGTGGCGGTGTTTCAGGGCGTGATTAACTCACAGTTTCTCACAACATCTGAAAACTGATTGATAGCACTCAAGAACAGTGCCTGTTTTTTTTCTGCATACAAGATAAGTGTGGTTGGATGAAGAGGTCTCTCGGTGTCCACCTGAAAGAGGGAATCTGACACCATAAGATTCTGAAGGGAGGAGGAGGAGTCAAGCATTTGTGGGAGAGGGTGTGGCCCAGCATTTAGGTCCGTGCTACCTGCACCACCGGCTGCACTCACAGACACCGCGCAACATGGTGTAAATCTCGGAGAACAGGCACAGGCATTCAGCACACGGTAGCCCCACCTACACTCTTCCGGTCTTCGCGCTTCCATTTCAGGCCCCGCCTACAACCAGGCACGGGTGCCTGACTTCCGAATCGCGTCGCTTTCTCCACTCAGGCTCTGAAGTGCGGGGTTGGCTCCCTCCTTTAACTGAGCACAACTGCGGGGTAGGCTCCCGCCTCAAGGAACACAGAATGTGGGGTGGGTTCCCGCTCACAGAGACAGACTGCACTACTTTAAAACAAGCATTTGAAATGCAATACTACGCGCATTTACGCAAGACATATTGCATCAGAAATGGGAGTGCAGGAGTTTTAAAAAAGGCACGAACAGGAGTGGAGGGGGTGATGGGGGGCACAAAATGACAAACTGCGGGAGGTGTCAGGGGGGATACAGAGCAGAAAATTGTCTCAGAGTAAAGGGGCCAATAGCCAGGGAAGGGTACAAATGACAACATGGCCATCAGGAGGAGGGACTAACATCGTTAAAAACCAATCAAAAAGCAACCTTTAGGCTGTAAGCCAATCAAAAAGATGGGCGGAGAGTGGGCGTAGCTTCCAGAAAGCTTCCACGCATGTCGCATGAACGGTTTGGAGTAACCATGCAGGAATGAATGATTGAATGTTGGAAATTTAGAATGATGATTCTTCTGCCCTCACCTGGGTCTATACCCTCTGTCTGACCCTTACTCCCCGATTGTGGGGAGGCATATCCTGGGAGTAATAATATGACATCAGAGCCATGACACTTATATTCAATAGATTTATTGTGATAATAAACTAACCCTGTTTTTAGCAATGATGTAGGAAAATTGGATTAGATTATAAGGGCCCGATGTAGGTAATTTCATTTTACCGGTTCATAAATACCGATTGATACCGAATCGTTATTTATGAATCGGAAAACAGTATGTAGGTAAAAAATGGTAAAAAAATATCGATTTGGTAACAGTCGGAATCCTGACTCAGTAAATACTGATTCGGTAATGTCCGAATCGGTAATTACCGATTCGGTATCACCCATTCAACCCTATGGGCCTCCAGGCCCATAGGAATGAATAGGAGAAACCGAATCGGTAATTACCGATTCGAACATTACCGAATCAGTATTTACCGAATCGGTAAAAGCCGATCTCGAAAATTCGAATGGAAGACATGTGAGCCACTCAACCAATCAGGGACACCCACCACACCCCACAACAAAGCTAATGTGAAATCAACCAATCAGATGCAAGTATCACACCCAGTACCTGGAGTTGGCCACACCCATGCAGATGCAGAGCCACAGAACTGTTTGGAGAGCTGGAGGGGAGACAGAGGAGCAGGCTGCACTGAGCCCAGCAGAGCATCACCATGAAGTCCCAGGAAGCCCAGAAGGATGGTGTTGACCGAAAAAGGAAGATCAAATTCAGCACAACTGAGCTCCAGGTGCTGGTGGAGGAGGTAGTGCAGATTTACAGCCATCTTTTTGGGAGACAGTCCCTGCAAGTGGCAGAGTCTGTCAAAAGAACCACCTGGCTGGCCATCTAGAGCAAAGTAAATGCCCTTGGGATCACACATCGTGAAATAGAAGACATCAAAAAAGGTGGTATGATCTGAGGATCACCACAAAAAAGAAGATAGCAAGCCATAGGAAAGAATCTGCAGCCACAGGTGGAGGGAAGAGCTGTGCACCAAGCCTCACTGAACTGGAGCAGATGGTGGAATCCACAATGGAGCCTGAAAGCATACACCAGATTGGGGATGCTGACAGCTCAGCCAGAGCTGCAAGAAAGAAAGGTAAGATGCATGGACATGAATCCCCACTCATTCCCTGGGCGCTTCCCCAATGTGGGTTACACATGCACAATCCAGAACACATGTCAGTACTCACCAGCAATGCATCATGGTAGTCGTAGTCAGAGGAACATTCATCAAAGCAGCCAACACAGAACACTGCATGCCATGCCACACTCCCCATAAACAAGCAGTTGCAGCTCAGGAAACTGTGTGATAGGAATTTGTCCAATGGAAACACACAGGTGATCATTGTCCATGTCTTCCCACAGGAGAGTCATCGCACAGTGCAGCGCAGGGAGGGGAGGCAAGTGCACCAGCAACGGCTGCGAGGGAGAAGCCCACAGACATAGCAGGACCCAGCACTGTCCCTGAGGACACTTCCACAAAGCAGGTACCCACAGCAATGGAGGAAGAAAGCACAGCACAGCCACTGTCACCCCTGCTGTTTGAGACACAGACTCCGGCAGTACCTGCAGGTGCCACAACACCAAGCTCAGGGTCCTCTGTGCAATTGAGGCCAAGGAGGCAGGACGTTCCACCACTCAGGATCCTGGAGAGCCCTGATGAGGAAGATGTGGGGGATCAGACAACTAGCACTCCAGCAGTGCCTGGGAACGCAGGGCAACAGGGGTCATTAGGATCTGGGCGTGCAAGTGCCCGTGGTCGTAGGGCACGTGAGCAAGAGGAGGGACATGAAATGCAGGGGGTCTTTGCCGGGTTGGAAAGCACAATGGTGAGGATCCAGCGCATGCAGGCCAAAGGGATCATGGAAGTGCAGAGACAGGTGTGCATCCTCAATAGCAGGATGTCAAACGTTGATAGGGGGATATGGTCCATGGCCCTAGGAATGGAGTCCATGGCCAAAGGAATGGAGGCCATGGCCAAAGGAATGGAGTCCATGGCAGAGGGGGTGAGGGACATGGGTGTGCGCATGGGTTCCCTCTGTGACAGGCTGGAGAGTGACCAGACGGAAAGGCGCGGGAACAGATACGAACTTAAGCAGCTGAATAAATCCATCAACCGCCTGGCAACTTGTCCAGGGGATGGGGAGGGTGACCTCTGCTATGGAGGTACTGCTGACACAGCAGACAGCCACTGCTGGTGACACGTGTGTCATGGACACGGAGGAGTCCACAAGCAGGAGTGGATCCAGCACGCCTGTACAGGATGTTCGCCGGAGCACCAGGCTACATGCTGATGACCCTGGCACTACTGCGCAAGTTGGCCCCCTGCCCCGTGGCTCCCACAACATCATGCGTAAACGCAAACATTAACATTTCATCCATAACACAGGACAGGTCACAGTGAAGTGAACTGTGGCCACCCAGTGTGAAAAGTGGATTTTATTTGGTTCATGTGGTCTTGAATATGTGGAGTCCGGTAGTGCAAATTAAACAGAGTGCTTCAAGAAGTAATCCTGCCTGTGTTTCATCAATCTATTAGAAATATCTGTTTGTGATTTCTGCGCGTCTCAGTCTGCCATCTGTTGCTGGCGCTGCACCTGCTGCATTGTCATCGGCTTGTTCTGTCCCATCATCCATGTCCTCATGATATGTGAGTTCGACCTCTGTGCCCTCCTTGGTGGCAAGATTATGCAGCATGGCGCAGGTCGCAATGATTTTACAACAGATCAGTGGCGTGTACTGCCGTGCACCTCCACTCTTATGGAGGCACCTAAATCTGCTTTTCAGCAGTCCAACAGTGCGTTCCACAACGCTACGTGTTGTTCTGTGTGCCACGTTGTAACGCCTTTCGCTCCTGGTGGATGGATTCAGGTAGGGTGTGAGAACAAATGAACGCAGGGCATATGCACTGTCACCTGGGTGGAAAATGAAATTTTGTTTAGTCACATACTCATGATTGATCCTTCTGCATTGACTATCAGGGTGTCTCACACTTACTCACCTAGCAGATATCCATCCCCAAAATCACCAGCCACAAGGCGTCTGTATATCCCACTATTCTGGAATATGTGGGTACTCCCCGGAAATTTCGCTACAATGTCTGTAATCATGTTGGCAGCGTTGCAGATCACCTGCACATTGATTGAATGCGAAGACTTCCGGTTTCTATATATGTGTTCAGTTGCTGCAGGTGGGCATAGTGGGATGTGTGTCCCATCGATACAGCCTATGATGTGCGGGAATGGTGCAAGGTGATAGAAATCGTTTTTTGTCCTTGCTAGTTCAGCAGGTGTGTCAGGGAACTCTATGTAGTGTTCCATCCTTTGCATCATGGTGTCAATGAATTTTCTAAAGAAACGTGACAGGCAGCTCTGGGACACCCCACCTATCGCAGCAATCACATGCTGGTAGCTCCCAGAAGCAAGAAGATGTAGGCAGCACAACACCTGCACGTGGGGTGGGATGGCGTGTGCTCTTGGGGTTGGGTGTTCCAGATATGGGTGGAGGTCCCTGATAAAGTCCAGGATGGTTCTGGGGTGGAGTCTGTACCTTTGCAGGATTTCAGCTTCAGTCAGTTGGAAGAGGGTGATCCTCTGCCTATACACCTGCTCCTCCTTAGCCAGACCCTCTCTCCTGTTGCCTGTATCCGTAGCCGCCTTGTAATGACATAGAAAGCCGCCATTGTGGTTGCAGTGTTGCATTTTGGGGCCTTCTTTTGTAACCTGTACCTGGTTTCCACCTGCTTTCAATCCATGCTAATTACCGACTCTTAAATCCCGATTTTCATGGAATTCAGTATTTTTTGTATTTTCTACATCTCGATTTGCCATTTTTACCATTTCTTATTTACCAATTTGGTAAATAAGGAATTGGTAACTTCCGAATCGGGAAATTACAATTTCTTATTTACCGATTCGGAAAATGGGAATTCGGTATTTTCCGATTCGTGAAATACCGATTCAGAATTTTACCAACAGGTGTTTACCGATTCGGTACATTTTTTGTCACATACATCTCGAATCTCTTATACCAGTCGGTAAGGGCAGAAATTACCAATTTTCGTCCGTTACCGGCCGGTATTTGCCTACCTACATCGGGCCCATAGTCACCTAATACTAAGAAATGTTTTTTTATTTTCAGCATGTATGTTCTCCTCTCTGGCTGTACCCGCTTGCCCTGACGAAGGTGCCCAACACCGAAAAGCGCGTCGGCGTCATTTATAAGAACGACAGTACCCTAGTCATGAGGACAACGGTTTCCCATCTAACCTGCCTTCTTATCCTTGCACCCACGTCCATGCAACCATAACTCTACCTTTTTGTTGCAGGCCATGCTGTACCTATATGATTGAATTGTATGAATGTCTGTGAGTGTGATGGATCCCCTGAAGATATGAGTGCTTGATAACTCCCTAGAATTGTACAGGAGTGATTGGAACACTGACAATTAAAGATATGCTTTTCTCTTCTAATATGATATGAAATATCTCTTTCTGTCTTATCCACTGAATCCTGTGTATTTATATATCGAATGTATTTTAGAAATGTCAGATCCCATAAAAATAAAAATAAATATTTTTTCTAAAAAAAACTATGGACTGATACAAATATCTTTGATGTCATTGGCTCTGATGCATAGTTAATGTTACTCCGTGTATAACAGTTGTGGATCCCTTAGAGGACCTCCTGTGATTTACCTAGGCAGGGTTTTTGCTCTTTCTATTTATATTATACAGCATGTCGCGCAAGCGCTGCTTAGGCGAGACCTAAAAAGAGGCCTGAACGAGGTAGATTAGGGAATTGTGAATGATAGAAAGCAGAGAAGTAGATACAATATTGGGCCTCGAGTTCAGGAGGACTATGCATGTAAAAGGAAGGAGGCTGTAAGGGCAAGGTGGTGAAGGGGTTCAGAAGAATTTCAGTAGAATGGGAAAAATAGTTCTCAGTAACTTTCAACCAAGTTGGGACCATGATTCAAAACCCCGGAAAGCCATTAAAATGGAAAACAAAAATATCAAGAACTAGGGGCGTGGCTAGCAGCCGAGTGAGATGGCTGCTGCCAAGAGAGGCTCTCACCCAACCACGGTGAAATTGCCGCTTCACCACCGTCCAGACCCGAGCAGCAGAAGTGAAAGTCGGGGTCGATGTCCTGGTGACCCCCCCCCGGATCGGACATTGGTGGCTGCGATCCGCCGAGGAGGTTGAGGATGGGTCGCGAGGCCAGAGCTGCGGAGTGACGGGGATAACATGGCGACGTGGCCCGGAGGCCAGTGATTGTTTGCCTGAACTGACCCTCCGGAGTGCTTCTGGATTGGAAATCGGGCGCCCGCGACGTGTGCGCAAGTAAGGTGGTGGGACGTGCGGAGGGGGCATCGTGTGCTGTGCTGCCCTAAGTGCCGGTGGAGTGGCTTTACCCTAGCTGCGGCGCCGGGGACTGCACTACTCGAGTCCCCGGCTTTGAGGCCTACCTGCGGAGACCGGGGCAAACTAGGGGAGAGGAGCTGGGCTTCAAACCCCCCCCCCCTCCTCCCTCCCTCCCTCCCTCCCACCTTGGCCATTGACCTGAGAAGTGAGCCCCCGCTCTCCTGGTGACTGGAAGGAGGGGAGCTGATGCGGACGTGTACAGAAGCGTGAGGCGCTGCGGGGATCGCCGCAGACAGTGGAACCCCTGGGGTTGATGCGCCTGCGCTCATTCGGAGGGCCCATGAGAGGTACTCCTGGTGGGCAGTGGAATTGGGCACAAGATACCATCAGGGGGGAGCCACAGAGTGATTGGGACGATATTGTCGGTTGAGACGCCCCCCCCCTTCTCCCTCAACCAAGCAGGAGCAACGGAGGTGCCATTGGGCGAGCGGATGGAGTTCCGGGCACTTTGGCCTGTAGGTGGTGTGCTGTAAGGCCTGCAGACGACAGCGTGCCGGTGCGCGGGGACTCTGAGGGCCGCGCCGCATCCCCCTCCTATTCATATGGGGTGACCCACGCTGCGCAGACCAGTTTGAGCTCGGCATAAAGGAGCGACTGCACGGGGTTATTACGCTTGGTGACGAGAGGGCCTAAGGCACCCGCTCTTGGACTTGTATTCACCTCTGGGTGGGATCGGACCACAACACGTCGTGCCGCACGGAGGATATTTTTGGAGTGGCGTGAGCGCACGCGAAGGTAGCCGAAAGATCTTGGGCTACACATTCCCTTATTGAGACCTTGTCGGGCATTGGGCAACCAGCGACACCACGAACTGTCTGGCAGACTTACCCAGGCCGGGTGATCAGACACAATGGCTGCAGGAGGTAAAGGGTCTAGAGCCAATGCCCAGAGACAGCTGGCAAAATACGCCTGGAATAAAGATGGAGAAAAGGGCGACTCACCTACCAAGGAGAAGGAGGGCCTGGGTATGGGACAGCCGCATGCCAAGGAACTGACATTGCACAACGTTATGTCGGCTATAGGTGAAATGCGCGCCTCGGTGGACTCAGTTACAGTGGAGGTGTCGCTCCTCTGAGCTGATTTCAGGAAAATGGATGAGAAGGTCCAGGAGCTAAAGATTGTGACGAAAGCTTTACAAACTGACACCTCGGACCTGCAGTGTCAAATGCTTGAGATGCAGAAAAAGCAAGATAGAATGGAGCAGCAACTGGACGATTACTAAGGTAGGGCCGGCCGAAACAACATTTGAATACTAAGCATTCCGGAAAAAACAGAGCGGCCTACAGCAGACCTGTATGTCGAGGAACTAATTACGAAACACTTGAAGCCGAAGTCCCTGTCTAACTACTTTTCTATAGAACGTGCTCATAGAGTGCTGGGAGGCAGACCAAAAGTGGGTGCGCCCCCGAGGCCACTGATTGCTAGGGTATTTAATTATCGTGACAGGGGTATAATATTGCAAACCTCCAGGACTGCTCCCCCACTGAAAATTGATAACTACGAGGTGCAATTCTTTCCTGACTTTATGGCTAAAGTTCAAGCCCAGAGGCGGAGTTTTCAGGCAGTGAAGCGGGAGTTGAGAGACCGCGAAGTGAAATACTCAATGTTCTTCCCTGCGCGGCTCAGGGTGGAGTCCGAGGGCAAATTTTGGTTCTTCGATTCCCCTGAGGCAGTCTGGGACTGGATGGAGGGATGGACATCAGTGGAACGTCGGACGAGGAACAGCCCGGGCAGACAGGAGCTGCCGAAAGACAATCGGTCTGACAAGCCGGGGACGGAAGCGGCCTCGGAACCTAGCGGGCTTGAGGAACAGGACTGAACCTTCACAAGACTGGACTGCGATGTTCTCACTACATGCAATACGCAAGTAAAAGGGCTGGGGGAGGGGGCGCTGTGGTTGACTGGTATTGATGAGGAAACTACCTCGGGATGCTCGGGGTACATGATGTGAACAGGGTGGGGGGGAGTTGGTGAGATTGGGAGGGGGTTAGGGGAGGAGACAAGAATTGTTGCTCTTCCTTATTGACACTGTTTACTGCACTATCTTCGATAGGCAAGTTTTGTGATACAGATATATTGTCGTTTTGGTATTTTTCTTTTTGTTCATGTTTTACTGGCAGACTACTAGCTGATATGGTTTTTGTTTTTTGCATAATGCTCATAACAATATAGACCTTATATTTGACCTGCACTGTGAAATTTGTATTCTTGACCAATCGTAGTCGATCATGAATCGGTGCTCTCTATACTCACCTGGAATGTTAATGGGCTGGGAGACAGAATTAAGAGGGAAATAGTTCAACAGTACTTGAAAAGACAGTCCCCTGATCTGGTTCTCCTACAGGAAACCCATCTGGTGGGTAATAAAAGTAAGGCCCTTAATAGGTGGGGATATAGGCTTCTTGTGCATGCAGACTACACTACTGGCTCCAGAGGTACGTGCATCCTAGTTAAGAAAAACGTTCCCTTGATTGTACTTAATGCACGTCAGATACCGCAGGAAGGTTTTCTGTGGTTCAGGCTCAATGGGAGGGTAGGGCCTTAAATATTATCTCAGTTTATTTACCGCCAGCATTAGGTAAGGATGTCCTTGCGGTACTGGGTCAGGTGATTACAGATCTTCAGGATGGGGTCTTGATTCTGGGGGGAGACTATAACATGACGATGAATGACTTAACGGATAGGCGCCCAGCACGTCAGAGTATGCGATCAAATGAACTAATGGCAGACTTTACCACGGCATTGGGACTCCTGGACGTGGGGCGGGAGCTACAAAGTGACCCAATAGACTTTACGTACTTCTCCAGTGTGCATGGTAGCCTTTCCCGGATCGATTATTTCCTAACATATGCCGCCTCAGTGGGTAACTTTCGGAGGCCCAAGACATATCATAGGGGCCTATCGGACCACTCCTCAGTAGGGATAGATTTCACACATGGGGCAAGACAGCAAAGTCGCACCATTAACCCACGGTTACTTAAGATCCCTGATATACGAGAGGAGCTCACTATGCAGACTGGCTATTTTTTGGAGGAAAACTTAGGATCCGTAGACTCAGCGCAGACGATTTGGGAGGCGTATAAAGTAGTCATAAAGGGATATGCTCTCTCCTTGAAAACGCGATATGCACAAAGCGGCGGGAGGTGCTGGTGCAGCTAGAGTCTGACATCAAGGACCTTGAATTGTAGTATTCGCTCCGCCCCTCGGAGGAGTTTCTCCGTACGCTGACGCTTAAAAGGGAGGAGTATAAGTTAAAAGCTCGGGAACAAATGATGGCGACGCAGTCAGCTGCCCAGCACAGGCTGTACGAATTGGGTGATAGGGCGGGCAAGACATTTGCCTGGCTTGAGAAGAAGGAACAAGGTACGAGGTGGGTACCCAAGTTGCGGACGCCTACGGGAGACATTGTATCCTCCCTGGAGGCCATAGCAGAGACATTTGCAGATTACTTTGAGGCACTATACTCGCCCTCAGCAGTATATACGGCTGAGGAGTCACGTTAGCTCTTGGAGGAATGTGTGCTGCCTACGATGTCCGCTGAGGATCGGGAATCCTTAGAGGCAGATCTCTCAGAGGACGAAATCAGAGCTGCCATAAGCCGGATAAAATCTGGAAAGGCGATGGGTCCCAACGGTACCCCAGTGGAATTTCTTAAAGCGACAGCCACTCAAATGGTCCCGCATTTGAAAGCTATGTACCATGAAAGTTGGGAAAAGGGTGTCCTTCCGCCTGATCAGAGACTGGCAAGTATAGTTGAAATCCATAAAGCGGGTAAACCGGCAGAGGACTGTCGCTCCTACAGACCAATCGCATTAATTAATGTGAAGGCGAAAGTCTTGGCGAAAGTGTTTGCCACACGCTTAGGGATGGTGATATCCTCCCTAGTGCACCCCGATCAGTCCGGGTTTATGCCGGGTAGAAATACAACTCTTAATATCCGTCGCCTACATAACGTGCTGGCCCAGCGGGTGTGTTTGGAAGAAGACGTGGCTATATTGTCCCTAGACGTCTCTATGGCATTTGATTCCATTGAATGGTCCTACATGTTTGAGGTTTTAGTCAGGACAGGAATGGGCCTGAAATTTCTGAGGTGGGTACGACTACTCTACACAGATATAGCTGGACAGGTGAGAGTGAACAACTACACATCTAGGCAGTTCTCTCTTCGCAGGGGTACTAGGCAGGGCTGCCCTCTCTCCCCACTTTTATTCACATTAATGTTGGAACCCTTGGCGACTTGGTTGCGAAAAGATGTCATGACTAAGGGGCTGAGATGGTCCCCGGACTATGAGGACAGAATATCACTATATGCCGACGACATAGTCCTCTACCTGGCGTATCCCTATAGATCCATCCGAGTGGTCCTCGACATCTTTCTCAGTTTTGGAAAATACTCAGGGTACGCTATTAACTGGGACAAGTCGGTGCTGTATATGCTTCATGGGCAGGTTCCCTGTCTTCCTAAAGACTGTGCTCTAGTGATCGCGACGGACAGTTTTAAATATTTAGGGGTCTTTGTTGCGCCAGATTCGGCTCTTTTCTATAAGAGCAACTTGGCGCCCTTGCTCACTCGACTACGAGCAGACGTCCAACATTGGAGTTCCCTCCCCTTGTCCTTGATTGGCCGGGCTGCACTCTTTAAGATGCTTGCCCTTCCTCGCTTCTTGTATATCCTACAGAACTGCTCGACTAGGGTTCCTCATTCCTTCTTTGCGGCGGTGGAGGGGGAGATACGTACACTATTGTGGGATGGAAGAGCTCCTAGAATAGCGCTCCAAAAATTGACAAAGGGGTGGTATGATGGAGGGATTGCGCTGCCCGATATGCGGCTGTACTATTGGGCCTCGCAACTGGTTACGGTAAACAGGTGGAAGTACACCCTGCCTGATGATCCGGCATGTGCCGTGGATAAACATCAAATGGACGGAGCTGGCTGTCTTGGGGCGCTTTACTCTTCCCCGTGGAGTAGAAAGTTGATAGGACCCACCCAGCATACGCTGCAAATATGGAGACTGGCTAATTCCTGCCTCGGGTGGACGAAAAGACTCACCAAAATGACGCCGCTATGGTCTACACAAAAGCTAGGTATGCTCTGTCGCCATCCAGGGTTTGACGAATGGGACATGATTGGTATCTCAACAGTAGGAGATCTGATTAAGAAGGGTAGGATCCTTCAGTTCGAGGAACTGCAGAAAACATACCAGTTGGCACCAGGCGAAGTTTTTCGATATTTACAAATCAGGCATGCCTTGATAGCGGAGTTTCCTGGCTGTGAGGATATACCAGACTACTCCCCCTTAGAGGATCGTTTATTACATGGACAATTGCATACCAAGGCAATTTCCCTCACATATAGAAAGCTCAGTAACAACATGCCAGATGCCTTTGGGCAGCTTTGGGAGAAATGGGAAACAGAATTAGGGCCAATGGAAGAGGAGGACTGGAGGCAGGCGTTGATGTCTCCGAGAGAGGCTGCCATCACACAACGGCCCTTCGCGGCGGGATGCCTGGCTTTCACCTTGTGGATACCCTGCCGGGGCTATCTCACAGGGGAATACCAGGACGGGTTCTCTAAGCAAGCGCCGGGACACCCACTGCGGGTAGCTGTACGCTATATAAGCTCAAATACATTTACATTTACATTTACATTTACTTAGATATCGCTTTATACAACTCCGTATACTACACCGTTCATACCTGACTGGGATTACCCTGGCGAACATTGGGTCTAGGTCAGATGACTTATGTTTTAAGGGCTGTAGGCAGTCAGCCAGTTTCTATCATATGATATGGGAATGTCCTATGGTACACAATAGGTGGGACAGGGTTGTGGCACACCTGTGCTCGGCTCTAGGTAAGACAGTTACACTGACGCCACGACTAGGTCTGTTAAACGTATGGGACGCTACGGACCTTACAGAAACGAAACAACAGTTTGCAACTTTAGGATTTACTTTATGTAAGAGAGAACTGGCTCGGGGGTGGGGTAGTGCCAGGCCGCCAGGAGTTGAAATATGGAAGAGGGAAATGGATAAATGTATGGTGGCCGAGAAGGAAGTGTTTATCGCACGTGGGTGTCCAAAGAAATGGGATAGGAAATGGGCAAAATGGAACCTCTACAGTGGAGAAATATGTGTGTCCCCATCGTTTGATTTGGATATAAGGAGGGCTAGAGAACAAGAGCAGGAAATGTAATGTATTTATGTACTGAATGTATTGGTCATTGTAAAAGTCATTATAATTGGTAATGTGAGATAACTGTATCAGTGTTGAAGGTCTGTCATTATTGCAAAGTTCAAATAAAAATCTATACTACTATTATAAAGTAAGAACTGGGAGCCTTTGAGGCGGGTAAACTCGGGAAACACAGCACCAATCCAAACACCCAATACATCATTGGAATTGGCAGGGTCTGCAGAGTGACATAGGCTATATACCCCCCCTCATGTGCGCTAACGTGCTGACATCATCAGGAGCGCAAGGAGGAGCGGCGGACAGCCGTGGGGAGGGAAAACCAACATGGCGTTCAGCAGGAGGAGCGCGGAAGAGAGCGGTGGCGACAGTGGGGCTGTGAAGCTGAGACGGCCCCCGAAGATGACGCAAGGTAAGGGAGTTCCTGCTACCTGGAAGCGTCATTGTCCCCGGACAACTTTGGAACGGACAAAATGTGTAGTAGGGAGATCTGTAACTGGGGGGTTTTATAAGACGGACAAAATGTGTAGTAGGGAGGTCTGTAACTGTGCGTATGTTTAGGGGGAGGGGAAAGCTGGTTGGGAAGTTAGGATGTGTTCGTGAAGCAGGCTGGCAAGGATCAGAGTGAGGCTTAAACAGAAAGCAATGAGTTTGGCAAAAAGCCTCTAGGATGGTCTGTCATCAAGAAGCATCCCTCAGCAAAACAATGAACCTCAATAGGCCCGAAGATATTTCTGTTGGACAGCCCGTCCCGAGGTTGTCCGGGGGCAATTGACGTGAGGTAAGGGAGATCCTGCTACCTGGAAGCCTCATTTCCCCCAGACAACATTGGGACGCGCTGCTAGTCATCAGATAAAGAGATGTGATCAAGTTGTTTAGGTAGGTAGTTATATAACAAGTAGCATGAATGTCGCTGCTCATTCCTGAGGCAATACTCCATGGGAGTTAACTCGTAGAAAAAGGTGGGATATGCACCAACCATTAGCCATTTGCAGGCCATCATTTTTGAATTACACTGACAACCGCCAATCCAAAGCATGGGAGGAGTCAGACCCCACAAAGTAAAGACAACAGATTGCCTAACAGCGCAAGAGCTGTTTAGGCTCGACCTAAAAAAGAATTAGCAGGTCATTCACTGGTGATACATTCAAGTCAAGTCAAGTAAAATCAGCTTTATTCAGTGCAAAATATATCACCAAAAAAGTATTCTGATCAGAGGGAACAATTGATCAAATGTACACTTTTATATAAGACGCGGAACAAAGTGCAGAGTGCAAAGTGCTATTGTATGTACATCTGAGAAATATATAGCGTAACTAATACATAAAGCACAAAGTGCTATTGTATGCACAGCTAAAAAAAATACATAGCGTAACTACATGCAACTGTCTGGCTTTTCATATAACAGTGCATCCAGATGTTAATAAGCCTTTCTTCTCCTGATTGCCAGTTGTATATAAAGAATAACGGTGTTTATAATGTTCTCATTTTCCAGACTGCATACAAAGTTAAAAGCTTGTTTATAATAAAATAGTGAATTAGATCAAAATAGAGGTTTTAAAACTGATTTACGAATATCCCTGTAAAGACTACAAAAAAGTATTAAATGAAACGTAGATTGGGGGAACTTCAGTCACACGGTCAGTTTGGAAGTTTGTAACACCACTTTTCTCTTTTAGGGAAAGCTATTATGTAATGGAGTACGCCACATCTAATCCTAGGAAGGTCAAATCTGTGTTGGGTGTTTCTTACCACCGTTAAATATGTTTGTGTGCCTCTCACTGAGGGGCGTTTGCAGTAAGAAATAACACTACGTTTTGTAAATTTCAAGTTGCAAGATTCTATGTGGGTGTTCCAGGTACCACACCTATTAAAAATCAATCCCAAATATGAAAAAGTGTTTATAGCTGCCCCTCCCACGTGATGTTGTCTGTTCTTCAGCCTATTGCTCCCACAGGTCATAACAAAAGTGTTATATTCACCCTTTTGCCTTGTGTCATGACGTGTGTCGCGCCCTGTACTCGCGCTGCTCCGCTCTGTGACATGTCCTGTGTTCTATCTAACGGTTGACAGTTGCCCGTTAGATCTTGTGCACGATGGTTGGGTTTTCTACTCAGTGACTGAATAAACTACCCTGATCTTCACGACGTTGGTGTGCCGCCTCTTCTTTCGTTTACAACATTTTGGCGACAAGCGACTGCTCAAGGCGGAGGGTAATGTGAGGAGAAGCGTTTCCCGGAAAAGACGATGTGAGAAAGAAAACCCGACCGGAGGAATCGTTTAAAAGAGAAAGCGGTTTGACAGTAAGCCTCGACAGAAGGTACGTTACAAACTCGCTCACCGTGAAGGGAAGTGATTAAGACTCCTTCTTCCAAGCGCGACGGAGTGCTGACTGTTGTTTCTTAACCCGTCGACGCAGGCAACAGCGCCCCTTGCTGCCATTGGCTTTAAAAGGGAAATTATCTTTGAAGGAAAGGCAATACTAGTGAGCCCCACTGCTCGCAAGGCGGAGTGCCTTAAAAGGGAAACGCGCAGCCAAGGGAAAAGCGGTTTAAAAGGAAAAGATACCACCGCTATTCTTTCTGCAGTGACACACTCACTTCCATGCAAGTTCGCTGTGGTGTGTCACGTTGTCTTTAAGACGTTTTGCCAACAAAGTCTACTGTCGTTGGTCTACAGTGACACACTCACTTATAATTGACTTCTTTACAGTGTGTTACTCAAATGTCAGTGACACACACACTTTAAAATAAGACATTGCGAACTTTGCAATCTGTTTAAATTTTGGCTGTTTAAGTTATTGTTATCGCGTCATTCCTGGGTATTCACTATGAATGTGAGCAATGCCATTCAAGTGCCTGTTCCTTTCCTGAGTGCCCCTGGCGAACCTTCAATGGAATGGGATGACTGGTGTGAGGCATTTGAGAACTATATAATAGCCTTAGATGGTACAAAGTTTTCTGCCATCAGGAAGAAAGCCTTATTACTGGGTGCTTTAGGCAAAGAGGGTCAAAGGGTGTTTAAATACTTGCCAGATCCGCCTCTTGACATTGATGATGTTTATAAAGATGCTTTATTTAGACTTTACACTAGGTTTGCTAAACAAGAGAATGTTGTAATGCGCAGGCACAAGTTTTACACTGCTCCTCAGAAAGAAAGTGAAACTATTGATGAATTTGTTTCCAGGCTGAGGGAACTCTCTGTGAAATGTCAATTTGGGAACATACAGGATGAGATGATTCGCGACCAATTAATTGTACAGTGTTTTAGCAAGAAGACACAGGAGAAGTTATGGGCAGCCAAAAACCCCACCCTTACTGAGGCAATTACCATTGCCAAAGTCGCTGAGGAAAGCGATAGGTGCATGAAGGAACTTAAAAGAATACAACTGGGACACACTAGTTATCAAGAGGTTGCGAGCCTACAGGCAGATGCTTCAGAGAGCATAGCTTTAATACAAGGGAGACAAACAAACAAGGGGGGGAAACTTGCATCCTCGTTTAATAAAAGTGGGACTAGCAAGTTTAGACCAGCCACACGGTCTTGTAATAGGTGTGGAAGCCCTTTTCACTTAGCTGATTCCAAAAATTGTACAGCTTTGGCTAGGGATTGCTTAAAATGTGGAAAGAGAGGGCATTATGCACGAATGTGTAGGACAGTGGGTATAAAAAAAGTTGCTTTGGTTGAGGGTGAAGTTACTGATGATGAAGCAGAAGTTATGATGATTACGTCTGCTGGCAACATGCAGTCAGAAGAGGATGTTGTCTTATCTCGGCCTAAGGCAGATTTTGAAGTGAATGGTGTTATTATCAATTTAATGGTGGATACCGGATCACTTTACACAATCATCTCTAAGATTTTGTACAATTCATCTTGTTCTGGTTCAACTTTAGTCAAGTCTGACATCACACTAAGGGGTTACCAGGGTGTGAGCATTGGTGTCCTTGGATATTTTGAGGCAAATATAAAGTTTAAAGGGAGGGTCACTCAAGGGAAGGTTTATGTGTCCCCACACGGCCCTGCCATTTTAGGGTGGTTACATCAGTATAAACTTAACATTAGAGTGAACCCGAGAGCTGATCCACCTGTGATGTGCATTGATGTTGAAAGTGCTTGTGTTACAGTCCATGAAAATTTAGAAGCTATTCTTAAGAAGCATGAGTGTATCTTCAATGAGAAGTTGGGGGAAGCTATTGGTTATCTGCATGTCATTAAAACCAAAAGAGATGTAGCACCTGTGAAACACACTGCAAGGAAGATACCTCTTTCTGCAAGAGATGAGGTCAGGAAAATCATCAAGCAGCTATTAGAGGATGACATAATTGAGCCTGTGGAGGCCACACAGTGGTTGAGTCCAGTTGTGATCACACAAAAACCGGACAAATCTTTGCGCTTCTGTGTGGACCTGCGAAGCCTCAACAAAGCGGTGATAATGGATAGCTTTCCGCTTCCGAACATAAATGAAATTGTTCTGAGTTTGGGTGGAGGAAAAGTGTTTTCGAAGTTAGACCTTCGCAGTGCATACCACCAGATAAAGCTTCATCCGGACTCTAAGCAATTCACATCATTTATCACTCCGGAGGGTACTTACCAATTTAAAAGACTTCCTTTTGGCCTCTGCTCTGCAGCAAGTGCTTTTCAAAGAATCATTACGGATGTATTAAAAGACATTGAAAGGGTAGTATTTTTCCAGGACGACATCCTGATTCATGGTTTGGATGTGGGTGACCATGATGCTATTCTGGACAAAGTTCTCTCTGCTCTCTCAAGGGCTGGTTTAACATTACGCAGAGAAAAGTGTGTTTTTGCTGTTAAAGAAGTGGACTATTTAGGGTACCATGTGTCTGGTCTTGGTATACAACCCAAAAAAGACCTTGTGAGTGCAATCTGTAACGTTTCGGAACCTGATGATAAAGACAAATTAAGGTCCTTCATGGGCATGGTTGAATACTATGCGAAATTCGTAAAGAATTTTGCGGAAAAGGTTGAACCTTTGCGTATTATCATGCGGAAAGGGAAAGGTTTCATTTGGGGAGCGGATCAGAGGAATGCTTTCCTTTTGATCAAACAGAACATTTTAGATGCCAATATTCTGTCAAGTTTTGTGCAGTCTTATCACACCATCCTCACTGTTGACGCAAGTTCTTTCGGGATTGGTGCGGTCTTAACACAGAAAGGGGGTGGCAAACAGAACACTATTGCGTTTGCGTCACGGTCTCTGACTGAGACCGAAAGGAACTACTCGGTCATAGAGCGTGAAGCTCTTGCAGCCGCGTGGGCAACTCGGTATTTCAGGGTGTACCTGTGGGGAATCACCTTCACACTCAGGACTGACCATAAGCCCCTATTAAAGGTCTTGGCCCCTGGGGGGATTAGGAACTGCTCTGGGAGATTAGCGAGACTTGCTGTTTGTGTACAAGAGTTCACTTGTAGTGTAGAATATTTGCCTGGTTGGTGCAACAGCGTTGCAGACTGTCTTTCTAGATTACCTGACACCAAAGAACCACCCAAGGAGTTAGTGACTGAAAATGTGGTTGCGTTTTTGGATGACTTGGAAGGTGATTTACCCAGCTCCATATCTAGGAGGGAGTGGATTGAGGAAATGGGGAAAGATTCTGTTATGACTGGCTTGGTTAAAATGTGCAGGGAAGGGGTATCAAGGCAGAGTACTGTCTCACCAGATCTTAGGCCTTACGTTCAGTTACAGGATGAAATTTCTTTACAGGGTGAGCATATCCTTGTGCGAGGTGAGAAATATATACCTCCAGCATCCCTTAGACCCCGTATCATTGCACTGGCGCATGAGGGTCATCTTGGCCAAACCCTCACTGGCAAACGTGTCAAGGCTAATTTTTGGTGGCCCGGTGTAGATGCACAGGTGAAGGGTTGGGTTGAACAGTGCCAGCTGTGCAAGGAGTCTGAAAAGAGACTACAGGTTTGTGCTAGTAAAGATGGCGTGGGAAAGATTATTGCAGATGATGGTATATGGCAGAAGATCTGCATTGATTTCATAGGTCCTTTTCATGATCTGGTGGATGTTGAAAAATTCGCTTTGGTTGTGGTTGATTCAACCTCTAGGTGGGTTGAGGTTGCTTTCATGAAGAGCATTACTGCAGAGTCCACTGTCAAGGTTCTTGATGAGATATTTCGACGTGAGGGCATTCCCTCAATGGTGTTAACTGATAATGGTACGCAACTTACCTCTGCCATCATGGAGGATTATTTTGTTTTCCTTGGTTTGAAACACTTGCGTACATCGCTCTACAACCCACAAGGGAATGGACTTTGTGAGCGAATAAACAGGCTTGTTAAGGGTACTATGCAGCTCGCTTTAGCGTCAGGTCGCCCTGTGCAGAAGGAGATCAAAGAAATGCTGTGGGCATACCGTACCACTGTTCATAGCAACATGTCTGCCACACCTTTTGAGCTCATGAGGGGGAGGGTGCCAGGCACTAAACTCATTCCCACTTGGCTACATGAAAAGAAAAAGGGTGTGGGAGGTGACTCCATGGGCAAAGCTGTTCTTTCCAAAATAGCTGAAGGGGACCTGGTAAAAGTCAAACCTGGGGGTAACCAGAAGATGTTCAATAAATTTAGGGGACCCTACCAGGTGAAGTCCGTGATTGGCAACTATGTTAAGCTACAAAATGGCCAAACGTGGAACCTCCGCAGGGTAGCACTTTACCAAAGAAAGCTTAGGTCTGTTCCTTCAGCTCAAACTTCTAAGGATGTGGTTGCTGATAGAGCTGGCAGACCTCTTCGCTGCAGGGTTGTTCCTGCTTATTTGAAGGACTATGTGTAACTTTGTCTGTTTAAGGGAGAATGTGGGGTTGAATGCCTTGTTTCATTTTCTTCTGCTTTCCAAGAGCAAGTAATGTGTTCAATTATGCTTTGTTTTTCTGGTGTACCACCTTTTCTTCGTAAAAGGTTACTGTGAGCTTTCGACCTATTTCTATTGTTGCATCCTTTTCTTTCTCGGTTTAAGAAAAGGAGATGTGTTATATTCACCCTTTTGCCTTGTGTCATGACGTGTGTCGCGCGCTGTACTCGCGCTGCTCCGCTCTGTGACATGTCCTGTGTTCTATCTAACGGTTGACAGTTGCCCGTTAGATCTTGTGCACGATGGTTGGGTTTTCTACTCAGTGACTGAATAAACTACCCTGATCTTCACGACGTTGGTGTGCCGCCTCTTCTTTCGTTTACAACAAAAAGTTTTTTAAAGATTTAGCTGGAGATCTTTTTCAGACATGTATAGAGCAAAGTTTTCTAGTGATACATTCTTAACTACCTAAACAACTGAATAACATCTCTTTGTCTGCTGATGGGGAACATCTGATCCGACACAAGAACAAACATTTAAATTACCCTGTACTGTACCTTTGTCATAGATGTAATTTATTTTTAAATTAGAGCCGGTTAATTTCAGTTCTTTTTGCTCAGGGGAAGGATGGATTCATATAACGGGAGAACCAGGCAAGGGTTTTTTCCAACAGTATATTGGTTTCCAGCCAATGGTGCACTCAGCAATCAAGAATGCTAATCAAACATGAGCCTAGGGTAGGTGTGGCCTTGATCCGTGTACATCAGGTGGGCTTCACTAATTGAACTTCCATGTATTACTGGCTGCATTTGTAAATGTAGAGGGTGGAGGTTGTGGGTAAGTAGAGTAGAAAGTAATGATGTGATCCTCTGGTATGTTGAGAGATTGATTTGTTGTAGAATGCATGTAGAGCGCATCCACAAGCATCCTTTCAGCTTTGTGCTCTTGCTACAACTGCCTAGAAAAACGGCATCATATACAAGCAAGAGGACAGGAAACGGAAACTTGTAAGATACACATCTAAAGAAATACATGTTACATCATACATACAGAATGCCCCATGGTAATCAGGGCATAGATTGCCATTGACACGTAAGAGAACTAAATGTAGGATGTAGAATACAATAGTGGGCTGTGTGAATGAGTGTATCTGGGACCCTGGTTCTCAATATAGCTCAGTCATGCACAGTGTTTATAATGATTGCAGACAGTTGAAAAACAGCGCACATATCATTCACTTTTTCCCCCCCAACATTACCTTTATTGGTGTCATAGATCTTCGTGAACAGATACACATGCAGTGATAGCCACTCCCTGATTGTGCTCGACAATCGAATACAATTGCAGGCAGACAGATGCAGGTACCATTCTTTGCTGAGCTCGGCCTGAGTCAGGAGACAATTTCAGTGGACACAAATGTACGCTACTGCGGAATTAAATATCAACAGGGAGGTGTGTGTTCCCCGTCTCTCAGAAGACCCCCAGCACCAAATGTTTAAGAGCAAAAGTCCCTTCCTCTCCCTGGATAGGGAGAACTGTCTATAGACTTACATGTAAAGTAAACCGGGCAAGGCATGCTACTGACTCCCATACAGCCCTACCTGTCTCTCATTTCACTTTCACTCACGGGGATTTCCAAAGATCTTAAAATGTGCCATAGATGAGGACATAGGGAAACATAGCAAAGGGATTTCGTTGAAGAGTCAATAGAAGATGAGAAAGTGATGGCAGACATAGCTGTAAGGAGGAAAAGAATTGTGAACCTGGTAATACTTACATCACTACCTATCTGCTGCTTTAAAAAATCCTGCCTGCTCATTATAGTAGGGGATGCCCCCAGTGTCAGACAAAAGTAGGCTGCAGGGTGCCCTGCTCCTGCCTTGCAGCTCTATCTCTCGAACAAGCCAAGTGGGTGACTTGAACACCTGTAGTGATGCGATGAATACCACATTTTGCAAACAGGATTTCAAATAAGCATTCCAGCGATGATGTTGCCCTCAAGTACAAAGTGGTGAGATATGCCGGGGAGAAGAACCCCACCCCCCAGCTATAAATAACAGAAGGTTGTGGGAGAATTGAGTCAAGAGGAATCAGTGCAGAAATGTAAGCATTTCTGAAGGAGGGTGGGGCACCCTTCACCCCTTACCCTCATTAGTAATGCCATAACTACGCCAGAAATGTTTATAGGAGACAAGTCAGTGCCAGACCTGCTGCCCACACAAATCCCTCTGGTCTTGACTTTGTCAATGTTTTTTAAACTGCCTTAAATTAGATAAAAACAAAGCGCAATGGAGCGGCCACCATTCAGTGTGCCTTAGCACTTTGTTTTAATGTGCAATTAGCTGAGCTAACTACAACTCACACCTCCTAAATGCACGACTTATGACCTCACATATTACATCACTCATGAGATGGTCAGTGATATCACTGATGACATCACTGATGAAATCTCAAAGAACATAACTGATGACATCACCCTCAGAATTTTTGGCGCACCCACTCACATTCCAATATAACCTTTCATACACCCACTCCACCATCCCCACTACCATTCTCGAAAGCTTTGACACACCCATATCACTGATTCATAGGTCTACACACACATCAACTCAGTCAGCAATACACCAACTCGCTCACTAATACAGGCACTGATATATCCACTGATACACCCATAAAGCCACCCATTCACTGTCAGTCACCTATGAAGCACCCATCAAGCTATTTGCATACCTTCTCACTCATCCATAGAGTCAGTACACACCCACTTACTTACATATACAGTTATACACACACCCACTCACTTATTCATACCGATGGTAACACATACTCACTCACCTATACAGCCACTGACACAGGCACACACTCACCCATATAGCCACTCTCATAATTACTCACTCACACATACATTCACTCATATTCTCCAACTCTCACCTATAATGCCTTTCACATATGATCTTACTCACCCGTATTCCACTGACACATCCATTCACTCACCGACACAGCCATGCACACAGTCAGTCACCCATACAGGACCTCACAGATGCACACACTAACCCATACAGATACTGACTCACCCATTCATTCATCCATACAGGCAGTCACACACACCCTCACACAGACACTCATACACCCATACAGGTTCTCAGACAACCAAACAATCACCCATACAGCCACTCACATACCCACTCACCAACACATACAGTCACTTAGACACCAACTGACAGACTGATACAGACATTCACACAACCTAGTCACTCACCCATACATTCACTGAGACACCTAATTACTCACATATTTAGTCAGTCACGCACCCACTGAATCATCCATGCAGAAACACATACACCCACTGATTCCCCAACACACCCTATATATTTAACACCCATAAACTTTTTGAAAAGTCACAGTCATTGGATGATGTCATGAGTGATGTCATTTGATATGTCATCAGTGATGTCACTGACCATGTCATGAGTGATGTAATATGTGAGGTCATTATCAGTACATTGCGGGGGCGCAAGTTATAGTTAGCTCAGCTAACTGAAACTGCTGACTTTCTCTGGTTATGTATGAGTGAAACCTGACCCTAACCATAGTCTCAGGTTTATATATGTATACTTTTGCTGAAAAAGCAACAGCTACAGGGATATTATTATAGTTAGGAAATAGAATTATTAAAACCTTAGAAATGTACTGAACAAAAACAAAGGTTACAGGAATGTTATAGTTCATAGTTAGGTCCATATTTTACACACACAAAACCATAGAAATTCAGCAGTTATAGCTACCTGAGCTAACTATATCTTATGTCCCTGCGAAGCACTACTTATGACCTCACATATTACATCACTCCAGACATGGTCAGTGACATCACTGATAACATCAATGATAACATCTCAAACATTACCTCTCGGGGTTCCCTCTGGAGCAAAGCAGCAGTCATCATTTTCATAATTTGCAAGCCTCAATGCAAAGAAACAGCATAAATGCAACAGCTGTACAGCATCTAAGGGAATTGCAAGTTCTGAGAGAAAGGGAGAAGTTCTCCTTAGGGAGACAGCTACAAGTATAATGGTAAATTCCTCCTTGTTCACCGCCGCTTTGAAAGCTGTACTGAGACTCCACTAACGACCAAAGTCTTAAGTAAAAGGCTGCTGCTACTGCAGATTTCACCTGGATCCCAAAATGTAAGGACTGAAGATGGGTGTGACGGGGTGGGCGCAGTGGACCCCGTGGAAGAGGGCCAGTCTATGATGTGGTGGGCCGCCGCCCCTGTTTCACCTGCCTCCCTTACCCCCATGCAGCCCTCGGACAGCCCAGACAGAGAGGAGTGGAAGGCTGGAGACCCGGACTATTGGTGGCCGACGATCCAGGAAAACGAGCCATACAC
Organism: Lissotriton vulgaris; assembly: GCF_964263255.1. Lineage (NCBI taxonomy): Eukaryota > Metazoa > Chordata > Amphibia > Caudata > Salamandridae > Lissotriton > Lissotriton vulgaris. Next base: position 1,314,281,511 of record NC_141695.1, read on the forward strand.
CTTTAAGGGATGGGAGTCCTCCATGCTGGACACGCCCCCCTCGGCTGACGGGACGCCGTCAAAAGATCCCGGGAAACAGGAAGAGACGGACAACGCTTTTCCGGAGTCGAGTGGACGAGAGGAGAAAGCCAGTCGTTGCCCCGGAGGAGAGACGAAGTGGACGAGCCCAGCAGGAGATCCCCTGAAGAGCCCAGCAGTCGAGAACGCGAAGAGCCCAGGAGACGAGACCCAAAGGCCAGGAGAGCCGAGGAGGAACGAGCCGCCCCGCCACACGCCCACGGGAGGAGTGTGGCTTAAACAGGTACGGGGGCGTATGGCGGGTTGGATGGGACAACGTACCCTACCCCCGTTAGAGTAACTGTACTGGCACAGCCGTCCTGCTTCCCCCCCACCTCACGAGCACAAAACCCTTCACGATACTCTGCCGTGGTAGAAGCACGAGTGCACTGGTTTCCCTCACCCCCGGTCCCTGCGAGCAGAGTGAATATGTGGTCCTAACGCTCCGTATCTTTTCTCCACTCGGTACGGACGGAGCGGACTTCGGAAGAACACCGGACCAGTGACCCGACACCCTGGAGCCTCTCCGGACTTCCTCATATGACCCTGCCGCCTTTGCGAGAGAGCGCCTCACGAGCCGCCAGAGGAAAACATATGCCAAACCAATAAAAATAAAGCCCTCTTTAAAAAGTCTATTACCGCAGTCTGCCTATCCTTCTCTGGATATTACTGATCCGAGCACCCAGGTACTAGAGGCAGGCAGCCCTAGCCCTGGACCCAATCCCAACCCCGTACATCTGGTGTCAGAAGTGGGATTACAAGACCAGCCCATCTGTACCAACGAGATGGACGCCCTGATCCAGCACCTCATCAAGGGCCAGGAGAAGCTCGAGTGGGCAGTAGAAAGACAGTTGTCCTCCGCTCAAGCTGATAGAGAGATGTTTAAGGCCACTATGACTGCCCAGCTCGAGAGCCTGAAGAGTGTGCCGCCTCCCGTTGTAACACCCTCAGGAGAAGCCAGAGTCCATAGTCCGCACCCGTCCGGTATTTCCCTTCAGAAATATCTCCAGGGGGAAGACCCTGATGCGTTCTTAATGAACTTCGAAAGGGCCGCTAGGGCGTTGGGATGGCCCGAAGAAAAATGGCCCTTCTTCCTGGCCCCTTTACTCACGGGGGAAGCCCAGTCAGCCTACCAAGCGGCGAACCCGTTAGGAAACACTCCCTATACCGTGATAAAGGGTGTAATCTTGGACCATCTGGGTCTTGATCAAGAGGCATACAGGGTGAAGTTTCGGAAGGAGAAAGGCCTCCCCGGAGAAAACCCGAAGACCCTCTTCTTCCGTCTTAAAATGGCCGCGGACAAATGGCTCACCCCAGAAGCCTGCACCAAGGAGGAGATCTTACATAAGGTGTACTTGGAACAATTTATGGACGCCCTTCCTTATGCCTCCCAAAGGTGGCTGCGCCAACATTCCGGTCTGGGGATCGAGCAGGCCATTGAGATGGCAGCAAACTATGCACGGGCTCAACCCAAGACCCCTTCATGGGAACACGAGAAGACGGTCAAACATCCATTACCCCTGAAGACGGAAAAAAGACCCAAAACCAGTGGGGATGTCGGACGCTTGAAACCCCCTGGAGCGATTTCCCCCCTATTGCGAGGGCCGCAATGTTACGAGTGCGGAGAGTGGGGACACATTGCTAGGTTGTGCCCCCGGAAACGACCCCCATCCGAGGAACCCATGGAGGTCGGGTACCTGCCCAGAGCGGTGCTATATTCCTCAGAGATGGGCTCCTCCTTTTACGTGAGTATGTGGATGAATGGCTTGCGAGTGAGGGCACTATTGGACTCAGGGTGTAGACAATCGGTAGTGCAGGAACGACTAGTAACCCCTAGCCAGTATGTCCCCGACTCCCTTGTCCACATCAGGTGTGTCCATGGGGACGTGAAGCCTTACCCCCTGGCCTCCATCACGCTCACTCCAAAGGGGAAAGGACCCTGTAGGGTAAGGGTTGGGGTAGTGGATTCCCTCCCCGAGGACGTGATCGTAGGGGTGGATAATCCCGATTTCCTTTCCATGTTCAGGGACTCCCTTAGGCACCCCCCGATCAAGAAGAAAAAACCCCTTCCACTCTTCCTTGCTCCGGAGCCTTGGGCCACTGACCACAGCTTTCGCTATGCCCAGGCGGAGGACCGAACCTTGTTCAACGCTTGGGAGAACGCCCATGTGCACCAAAGCACCCCTACCCCGGGGTTCCCACATTTCAGCATCAAGAACGGTCTACTGTATCGGCATCCCCAGGAAAACGGCCAGCCCCAGTTAGTAGTACCTCGGTCTTTCCGGGAGCAGGTGCTCTTCTATGCCCACACCCACCTCACCGCAGGGCATTCGGGCAAAGAATAAACCACAGAGAATATCCTGCGGTATTTCTTCTGGCCGGGGATTTACAAGGAGGTACAAGACTACTGTGCCCAGTGTGAAGTGTGCCAACGACGGAACACGAGCCGACCAAGTGCAGCTCCTCTACAGCCATTGCCCATCATTGGAACCCCGTTCGAACGAGTCGGAATGGATATAATAGGACCTCTCCCCAAAACAGCCAAAGGCCATGTGTACGCATTGGTCATAGTGGACTACGCCACAAGATTCGTGGAAGCGTTTCCGCTAAAAGCCCCCACTACTGCAGCCATCTCTGACCGGTTCGTTGAATTGTTCGCAAGAGTGGGTTTCCCAAAGGAGGTGCTGACGGATCAAGGTACGCCGTTTACGTCTAAGCTCATGAGGGAGGTGTGTAAGACACTGAACATAAAGCACCTGAAAACGTCCGTCTACCACCCCCAGACAGACGGGCTGGTGGAACGTTATAACCAGTCCCTGAAGAACGCCCTCAAAAAGATGATGACCGCGGAAGGACCCGATTGGGATCGTCTTCTACCCCTGGCCCTGTATGTACTGAGATCCCAAAAGCAGAGCAGTCTGGGGTATTCTTCGTTCGAACTTTTATACGGAAGACACCCCCGTACCTTATTGGAGATCACTAAGGACCTTTGGGAGGCAGAAGAAATACAGGAACAAAAGTCAGTACTCGAGTACACCATGCAGTTAAAGAGCCGGCTGGGCAAGTTAAGGGGTCTAGCCTCCACGAATCTGGAACAGAAACAGAAAGAACAAAAGAAAACCTATGACAAGGGGAAGAGATTGAGGCGCATCACTGTGGGGAAATGGGCCCTGGTCCTGATGCCCTCCATAGGTGGAAAAACCAAGGGGGAATGGCAGGGTCCCTTCCAGGTGGTGGAAGCCATCGGGGATACGACGTACAAATTGCAACTGTCATCACGGAAAACCCAGAGTTACCACATCAACATGCTGAAGGAGTGGCTGGGACCGCCTCCCCGGGGAGTACATCTCGTCAGTCCTCCCACCATACCACAGCTGGTAGTAAACCCGGAGTTGGCTAAAGAGAGGGAGAGAGCCCTGAACCAGGCTCTGCTTCCCTTTTCGGCCATCTTCTCGGACCGCCCTGGCAAAACGAACCTGGTGGAACACCGCATAGTTACGGAACCTGGGAAGACAGTGAAACAGAAACCCTACCGGATCCCCGAGGCTCGGAGGGCTGCAGTGAAAAAGGAGGTCCGAGAGATGATGGACTTGGGAGTGATCAGGCCTTCAACCAGCGAATGGTCCTCGCCAATTGTGATGATTCCTAAACCGGACGGGACAGAGAGATTTTGTATGGACTTCAGGGCGCTGAACTCGATATCATCCTTCGACACCTACCCCATCCCGAGGGTGGACGAGTTGATTGAAAAGATAGGAGACGCCGTCTACATCACCACCCTGGACCTCACGAAGGGGTACTGGCAGGTACCCCTCCGTGAGGAAGACCGGAAGAAGACCGCTTTCGTCACAGATGAAGGACTATACAAGTTCACCGTCCTTCCTTTTGGCCTGCACGGGGCCCCAGCAACCTTCCAACGTCTAATGAACCAGGTCCTAAGACCACACCTACACTATAGTTCCGCATACCTGGACGACATAGTGATTTTCAGCAGGAGTTGGGAAGAGCACCTGGAACATCTACACTCCATCCTGGCTGCATTACAGAAAGCGGGCCTGCATGTTAACTCCAAAAAGTCAAGAGTGGCTTTCTCGAAGGTGAATTATCTTGGGTACGTGCTGGGAGAAGGCCACATCGCCCCACAGGCAGCGAAGGTAAAGGCCATTTTAGAGGTTTCCTATCCGACATCGAAAAGAGAGCTGAGGGCCTTTTTAGGCCTCATCGGATACTACCGACGTTTCATCCCCAATTTCGCTGAAGCCGCCTCTCCTCTCACAGACCTGCTACGGAAGGACGTTCGCCCCAGGGACATAGCCTCACCTTCCCCTGCTGCCCTCATGGCCTTTTCCCTACTCAAAAGAGCCATGACCACAGCCCCGTTGTTGATATCCCCAAACTTCGAGAAACCCTTTGTCCTGGCCACAGACGCCTCAAACGTGGGGGTGGGGGCGGTGCTGTCCCAAATCGGGCCCGATGATAAGGAACATCCCGTGGTGTATATTAGCAGGAAACTATACCCCCGGGAAACACGGTATTCCACCATAGAGAGGGAATGCCTAGCCATTAAATGGGCAGTGGAGAAGCTGCATTATTACCTTGAGGGCAGGCCATTCATCCTCCATACCGATCATGCCCCTCTCCGGTAGATGCACCAGCAGAGTAGCCACAACCCCAGGGTACTGCGCTGGTTCCTCTCCCTCCAGCCCTATGCTTTCAAGGTCCATCACAAAAAGGGGAAGGACAATGGGAACGCGGACTTCTTATCCCGAGTGTTTCCTCTCCCCGATCGGGAGAGTCCAGGGGGGGAGGTGTGTGACGGGGTGGGCGCAGTGGACCCCGTGGAAGAGGGCCAGTCTATGATGTGGTGGGCCGCCGCCCCTGTTTCACCTGCCTCCCTTACCCCCATGCAGCCCTCGGACAGCCCAGACAGAGAGGAGTGGAAGGCTGGAGACCCGGACTATTGGTGGCCGACGATCCAGGAAAACGAGCCATACACCTTTAAGGGATGGGAGTCCTCCATGCTGGACACGCCCCCCTCGGCTGACGGGACGCCGTCAAAAGATCCCGGGAAACAGGAAGAGACGGACAACGCTTTTCCGGAGTCGAGTGGACGAGAGGAGAAAGCCAGCCGTTGCCCCGGAGGAGAGACGAAGTGGACGAGCCCAGCAGGAGATCCCCTGAAGAGCCCAGCAGTCGAGAACGCGAAGAGCCCAGGAGACGAGACCCAAAGGCCAGGAGAGCCGAGGAGGAACGAGCCGCCCCGCCACACGCCCACGGGAGGAGTGTGGCTTAAACAGGTACGGGGGCGTATGGCGGGTTGGATGGGACAACGTACCCTACCCCCGTTAGAGTAACTGTACTGGCACAGCCGTCCTGCTTCCCCCCCACCTCACGAGCACAAAACCCTTCACGATACTCTGCCGTGGTAGAAGCACGAGTGCACTGGTTTCCCTCACCCCCGGTCCCTGCGAGCAGAGTGAATATGTGGTCCTAACGCTCCGTATCTTTTCTCCACTCGGTACGGACGGAGCGGACTTCGGAAGAACACCGGACCAGTGACCCGACACCCTGGAGCCTCTCCGGACTTCCTCATATGACCCTGCCGCCTTTGCGAGAGAGCGCCTCACGAGCCGCCAGAGGAAAACATATGCCAAACCAATAAAAATAAAGCCCTCTTTAAAAAGTCTATTACCGCAGTCTGCCTATCCTTCTCTGGATATTACTGATCCGAGCACCCAGGTACTAGAGGCAGGCAGCCCTAGCCCTGGACCCAATCCCAACCCCGTACATCGGGTAAGTGGATTCTACAAACATTCTGTTACAACAAATCTTGATAGAGTTAAAAAATATTAAATAATCTCTTTCCAAATCTTTATTTTGGTTTAATTTAAACCATAAAAGATGCACAGTAACAATTCATACACAATAAGTGATAAAATACATATGAAAAAATACTAGCCTTTCGTAGGTACCACTTTAAACCCTTTGCATACCTAAAAGTTTCAAAATACAAAATATTATGAAAGAGATAAAAAAATAAAAAACAGCAACCTATTTAACAAGTTAAAAATATAATACATACAGTAAAAATGCTAGTCTTGGTTAATGTATCAAGGTTATTTGAGGAGTACATAATAACAAATAATCTTAAGAATAACCAAGAACTATAGGTGACAATCTGTACATCCTTTAAGTACAGCTTCCTTATAAGAGTCTGATCATAAAGTGCAAATGCTTTAAATGTAAACAGATATACTTAACAGGATATTCTACTTAGTCTCTCATTAGTTTCTAAAGTGCAAGTGAAAAGCTAATTAGCAGCATGATTTTAAAATACACATGTGCTTAAAACAGCTAACATTTCAAACCTTTATTTACTCTTGTTATACCCACATCAAACAAGTATCTGCTGACACGAAAGACAAATTTTTGGCAAGTGTCAGTTTTCAATATTCTTTCTGCCTCAAGACAAGACCTAATACCCATATTTCGACAAATAGGTTTAATCAATTTCTTCCTATATTTAGCATAAGCAGGGCAAAAGAATAGTTAGCTTAGGTCATTTTCTTGTGTGTCGTATTGGCATAGTACACATCACTCAGTATTGTTCTCCACTTGTTTTCGATCCCATTTCGATGTGTTTGAGTTGGTTTGCAGAACACCATATCGAAATTTCATATATAGGGATTTTGCCAATTGTGGCTGCACTTCATCCAGAAATGACTCAAAGCTCGGACTTGGTTTCATGAGCAGAAACTGGGTCATTAGTCTACTGATAGTTGAGCTGTGGGACACACTGTTTTGGATGTAAGCCCAAAGGGTGGATTTTAATATTTCCGTAGAAGCTCAAGAAGATGCACACAAGAAAACCAAGTCACAGCTGGGTTAAAATCAATCTCACATTCAACAGTTTTTGTCACGCATCGTGGGCGCAGAGCAGCATCTATCAATTCAATCTTTATTCGGTTAAAAAACCTTGTAAGATACAATACATATAACTAAAAAAAATACAGGTGGATACAAAGTCACAGTAGAATTTGGGTACAATTAACAGCACATTTTCTTGTATCAAATAATACAAAGTATATAATTACGTTTCCCTGAGGGTTTTTTTTTTTTTTGGGTGGAAGACAATTCATCATAGTCAGCTTGCCTCATCTAACGAGATCACTTGGTAAATATACAGAATGAAACAATAGAAAATTTTCTATATAAAACAGTACCAGGATCACTAAAAACAACAACACTTTATCATTTGGCGACCAATATCATGTTAAACTAGCCAGTTCATTATACTTCTGCACCTAACTTATACGTTCAATTCTAGCCAACGATATTGCAATACAATTGTAGATAAAATTAGATTTTAAAACCTTTCTTCTTTCTAATCAAAGCTACACATAAGAGGAAATGGCTCAGGCTGAATACTATCGGTTGAGAGGTGTCTCCCTTAAAAATTCTAAGCCCAACTCCAATGTGGCGAAGGCCTAACATTTTGCATATGGGCTTTAACCATTTTCTCCTTGCGTTAAGATATGCAGGACATATAAATAACACATGAGACTCATCCTCTTTCAACCCCATTTCACAAAGCTCACATAGAACTGAATCAGTATTCCTGTCTGCACCCTTATTACAGTGCCATTTGGTTGTCCTGTCCCTCGTTTGCAAAATGCTGTACCGGAATTTTAGATATAGACTTTTGGCCAACGGGGGGTAGATTTCATCCATAAGGGGCTCTAGTTGCATATTCATTTTTACTTCAAAGAATTTTGAAGTCAGAGTCCCTATATTGGGGTTGGCTAACACTGAGTCACTAATGAACTCCCAGTACCTTTGTTTCAGAAGCTTTTTTGAACTATTAGTGAGGGAATCTGGTTCTGACCAAAAATTACTCAAGCCCAGTTTTCCAAACCATTTTTCGACGTACACTAACCATGGCAGATAAGTGGTATTTTTTATAGCCATTATCTCTTTCAGTGCTTCTCTGTAGTCTACCAGCTCCTCTGTAGACCACAGACAGACCCAGTAAAGCAACGGGCGAAGAGAAGCATGATCATCTGTGCGTCGAAAATTAAGGTCCCACAATACAGGGGTCAATGGCGTGGAACCAGGTACAACTAGGAGCTGTCTGATGAAGGTATTCTCTCGTACTAAAAAGGTGTCCTTCAATGCATAACCCCAAAGATCTGCTCCATAGAGGGAGGATGATTGTGCTTTACATTTAAATAATTCAATAGCCGGTGAAACTGATTTAAAATGACTATTCTTGTGCTTCTTTAAAATCGGGAACTGGTTTTGAGTCAACCTCAGTTTTGCATTTTCTAGTTGAGTTTTCCATGACATTTTACTATCTAAAATGATACCAAGGTATTTAAAATTAGGGACTTCTTCAATAATTTCATCATTTATTTTAAAGACTTTGTTAAAACCTTTATGAGGGTTGATTGTCATGACCTTTGTTTTTGAGGAATTAATTTCCAATTTCCTGTCATGACAATACAAACTAAATTTATTTAAGAGGTTCTGAAGTCCTCTAGGTGTCTGAGAGATTAAAATGGTGTCGTCTGCAAATAGCAATGCCGGAATGGCTTCACCACACAATTTGGGAGAGTCATGCTCGCAGCCCAAAAGGGTGTCAGGAATATCGTTGACATAAAGGGAGAATAGAGTAGGTGCCATTACACACCCTTGCCTAACCCCTTTTGCTATTTTTATTTTCTCGCTTAGCTCCCCATTTGGTCCCCATCTGACTCGTGCATAATTATTCTCATGCAGTCTAATTAATAACTGTAGAATGTTTCCGGGCACGCCCATATTATTTAGTGTCTTCCATAGGTCTGCCCTTGGAACCATATCAAAGGCTGCTTTCAAGTCGACAAAAGCCACATATATATGGGAGCTCCTTATGATAGTGTATTTCCAGACTAGACATAAAAATCTAAAAACCTGGTCCACTGTGCTTATTTTTGGTCTAAAACCAGCCTGGTACTTGGTAAAAATAGAATGGTCTTCGATCCATAAGGCAAGACGACTAAGAAGTTGACGGGCAAAACATTTTTGTAACACGTCAATCAAACTGATAGGACGATAGTGCGAAGGATTCGACCTATCACCTTTTTTGAATAATGTTACAATCTCTGCCCCCTTCCAAGTTTCGGGGACAGGGGCTCCACTAGCAATTTCATTAAATAATAAATTAATGTAGGGAGCCCAAATGTAATTCGCTTGTTTCCAGAAGTCCCCACGTATTTTGTCCGGGCCTGGGGCTTTTCCTGGCTTAACAGCTTTAATTACTAGAATTGTTTCATTCAAGGTAAATACAAGGGGGGTTTCATGCAAAGCCAAGTCAAGATACATATTAGCCTGGTCTTCATTATCACCTGGGTCGGCACAAGCATATAGTAAGGAGAAGTGCCTGACCCAAGTCCTTTCCTCAAGAAATCTATCCTTAGTTTCAGTGACCCCTATGGTGCCTCTAGCAATAAGGCTCCAAAAGGAAGTCTGATCTTTGCGCTTACAAGCATCTAGCAGGTCAGACCATACCCTCTCGTCCCATTCTTTTTTGGCCGAAACTAAGTTTCTTTTGTACTGAGCTCTTTTGATTTTAACATTGTCTGATAAGTTTTCCCGGACTGCAATAATTAAATCTGATTTGGCTCTCCGGCATTCCTGGTTGTACCAAGAGTTACCCATTTTTTTGGACTTGTGAGCGGCATTTGATCTTTTTACCACTCTAGTCAAGATCTCACTGAGCTGGCCAATTAAAAGGTCATGGGATTCTATCAGACAAGGACTATGGTTAGCAGTACTATTCCCAGCCAAGGGGGACATATGTCTAACGAAGACGTGGTAGATCTGGCTAATAGTGTTTGTATTTCCTAAGACTGCTGGCCACTTTAGGGACCTACGATTGTTCGCTTCTAAGGGGTCTTGTAGTTGGTAAATGTTGTGTCTGGCACTCTTATTGGTAGGATTAGAGATCAAATTTTGGATAGATAGGATCAGAGGATAATGATCGCTCTCCATGCGGTCATCCACTTTTAAATCCACTACCATAGGCCATAACTGTGAGGAAACTATAAAGTAATCTAGATGGCTAGAACAAACTCCTCTAGTAAATGTTGGCTTACTAGGACAATCTGAAGGCAAACGCCCATTACATGCACGTAGCCCACACTCAAACGTTAAGCTCAGTAATTGTAGGGCACTCACAGTACAGGCTACTTTGTAGGTCGTGTCAACCAGGGGTATATTGTTGACACTATCCTCGTCTTTATAGATGTCTTCAAGACCCAATATGGGCTCGAAGCTTCTATTAAAGTCGCCACCTATAATTACCGTAGCATTCTGATCTAACCCTGCCATAATATTACCTAAGTGGGTTATGACTGGCGACTCTTTGCACGCTTGATGTGGTCTGTTATAGACATTGATCACATAAATGGTCTGTCCCTTGGATTTTTTTAGTTCAATTATCAGAAGGTCAGGATTATTTGTATCTATTTGCTTTAAGCTTACCCCCCCTGTAATTTTGACCCATATTGTTAAACCACCAGAAGGTCTACCCCCATTTGTGTTTATTGCGGGAATAAAAAATGATCTGTAATCAACCTTAAAGTAGTTCTCCAACCCCCAGGTTTCCTGGAAGAGGATAAGGTCCCCACTGGCAAGATATTGTTGCCAGGCTGGATCAGATAATTTTTTTCTCAACCCTGCAATATTCCAGCAAAATATTTTATCTATTTCTAACATTTCTTGATTTACCTGTACCTGGGGTTGTCTAGTAGTCTCGGAGACATCTATATTCAATGTTTGAGCCACTGTGTTTTGTCTAGTGGAATGGTAGTGCGGTAGTTCTAACCTATAGTCCAGTGCATTTTGATTGAACTCAGCATCGGGGTTAACCCTGGGAGTAACATCCCTTACTTCATTGGAAAATCCCCCCCCCTTGAGTCAATCACAGTCATTAAGACCGGCCAAAGCCCCAAACCAATTGGAAGTGCTAATTCCCCAGTTGCAGGACGGAGCCCCAAAACCCCATCCGTTTATAGCTGTATTCCATCTAGGCACTGGGGTGTTAGGGTATGGCAAGTTCTGCTGGTCACCTAACCATCCTCCGATGTAATTGCCATTGCGTGTCGCCCCATACTCATTGACATAATTACACGGCCCCCGTCTGCTCACTAAATTCCAATTTGGCCCAGGGGTAGTAAAACAAGGCACATTTTGGTGGTCACCTGCCCATGCCCCAACCCTATTTCCTGTGACAATATTAGTGTCAGTTACCATAGGTCCCCCACCCCATCTGTTATTTCTTACCAGCCAAGCTGGCTTCAAGGTATTTTGTTTGGGTTCTTTTTGCAACTCGTTATAAAAGAATTCCAATGTAAGGGGGATTATGGTGCCACTTCTTCGTTGCGGGGGAAGAATGTTAGACAAAATATTCGGAAGTGTGACTGGGTTTACGAGATTTAACACAACACAGTCACCCTTCCATTTTTTAGGCTTATTCCCAATCCATGTAACCCTCCTTGCCATTTTAATTTCATCAGCTAATTGTTGTTCTCCCCATTGTGCCATCCTCATGTTATTTGACAGCCAGTATAATGCCTTACTTGTTAGTGATGATATTGACTCTGTTTGGCCAGGTGGTAGGGTAGGTACATTTGCTAATACTAAAACCAACGGTGAGGCTTCTGCAACAAATTGTGACGAATCTTTCTCAAGGCTATAGGGTGCTGGTACAAGCGGTGGGTCTATTGGGGCCTCTTTTGCTAATTCATGGGTAATTGGGCCAGTTTGTGGGTACTCCGGTGTAGTAACCTCTAGTGGAATCGCATCTGAAACTGTCTCCCCCACACTAGGTATCTTCTGGCATTCATGCTGCTTAGAAACACTTTTTGAGACAGTGCCTATCGCATCAACTAATATGTCTTGGGTACCTCCCAATTTCTTTATGACCGCAGAGAGTTTGTCAATTTTACTTATAAGTGGTTTAATAAATGTCTGGATTTTTAGCTCCAACAAGTCAGATATTTTAGACAGCAAAATTTCGTCCAACAACTCCCTAGTATTTTCCTCCTCATACTCCTGAAATTTGCCTTTAGTTTTTGGCGGTGGAGTAGCTTTATTCTTACCTGACCGTGCCCCCCCCACCGTTTATTTTGCGTCTTGCGACACGCTCTAACTGCCCTAATCGCCCGCTTTGCAGGCGATACTTCTTCTGCCACAATGTCAATATGTGTGTCCGGATCAGTAACCATATGTATCTCCATGTCAGCCGCATTTACTCCACTTATATCCATACTGACATTGACTGGGGAGTTATTTTCAGGGGCAACGCAGCTAGGGTCTTAAAGTGTTACATCGGTTGTTTGTAGACTAGGAGGAGGACTCATAGAGAGGAGGATAGGTGACTGACTCAGACCCAACGACTGTCTTCGTTCACTGTTTATCTTGTTGACCACCTGAACGAGGTAGTTGTCCATGGTGTTAATTGGTGTTTCAGGTGCCACAGGAATATTTCTTTTAGACATGTTTGTGCTACAGTTAGAGTTAGTTTTGTACCCACAAAATAATAAAATTAATAAAAAGGAGGAGAAAAAATGAATAAAAAATGATCTTACTTCAGCGACAAATACAGTTTGTATATTTTCCTGCGATTTCCTTTTCTTGTTTAGTGGTAGTGAAAGGACTGCTGGGGACTTCTCAAAGCAATCGCCTCCTCTTTCCAGGCTCCTGGGCGATCCGGTGGCAGCTCTAACTAGCTGCCTACCGACCCCCGTCTGGTAACCAGGACTTGGGAGGTGGTCACTAGAGGTCAACAGCACATACACTGTTATCTTGTGTCGCAGGTATTGATACTTGATACTCCTTGATAGATGTTATAGGGGTGGCCTAGCCTAGCCTCTTCTTGCCTCTGAGGGCCTCAGAGGGCCCGCCCTTGTCCCGGGCTTCTCCCGGCGTGCTCCCGCGCAGCGGGAAGGGCTCCTGTTCTTTATTGATGTGACGAGCGCAGGGGGCGTGGCTAGCAGGGAGAGCGGGCCAGGTGTTCCAAATTGGCCAAGCAGGGACTCCTGGGCAATGGAGTCCCCGCACTCACGCTCGCAGCCCTGCCCTGCCCCTACGCTCACAGATATCAGCAACTCCGACCAGGGACACACCTCCTACGAAACAGTCAACAAAGTACACACAGCGGGCAGCTCAGCAGGGGCGTCCGATAATGCAGCAAGCAAAAGTGCAGAGTCCCACCAGTCAGCAATTTACACAGCGGGCAGCTCAGCAGGGGCGTCCGATAATGCAGCAAGCAAAGTGAAGAGTCCCACCAGTCAGCTGTTTACAGGAGTTATTATGGCCGGTTCACACGAGCGCAGGGGGCGTGGCTAGCAGGGAGAGCGGGCCAGGTGTTCCAAATTGGCCAAGCGGGGACTCCTGGGCAATGGAGTCCCCGCACTCACGCTCGCAGCCCTGCCCTGCCCCTACGCTCACAGATAGCACCAACTCCGACCAGGGACACACCTCCTACGAAACAGTCAACAAAGTACACACAGCGGGCAGCTCAGCAGGGGCGTCCGATAATGCAGCAAGCAAAAGTGCAGAGTCCCACCAGTCAGCAATTTACACAGCGGGCAGCTCAGCAGGGGCGTCCGATAATGCAGCAAGCAAAGGGAAGAGTCATCTATCAGTTCTCAGGTTACCAAAACAAACGGGCCAATGACCAAATTATAAACTGAGTTAGCGGAAGTGCAACTCAAGGTGAACAATGCTAAATATTTGTCATGAAGATCTAACCTACGTATAATAGGAGTTTCTGAACGACGCAAAAATTGCCAATTAGTAATTGCAGTTGTATCAGACCTTATTTCTAAATATGTGTGTTCAGAAGTAGCAGTACAGAAAATCGATCTTACAATCACACCGGCTCATCGGGTTCCAGCAGTCCAGCATCCTAATGCCAAATACCTGCTAACTATCATTTTAAACTTTGGTGACTTAGGAATTAAGGAAAATATTCTGGCATGTGCAATTTGAAACAAGGTGTACCAGTCTACTGACAATTTTTAATTTAAGCTATTCTCAGACCTTGCCTAGCATTGCAGCACGCATGAGCTGCCCGCCCTGCGACGGCTATTGTGAGCAGGAGATTTCAGAAGGATACTTGAAGCCCCTTCCATCATTTTCATTGAGTTACGTCAGGGTTTATGCTAAACGCTGGCTTCCCATTGAAAAGGATGCTTCTTAGTGACCGCCCTGTCTCCTTTTCGACCGGCTCATCCGGACTGGATTGTCTGCTTGCTGGCTGTCGTGACTGAATTTCTTATCTGAAGGAGGCGTGTTGTAACAGATTATGTTATCGTATGCTTCAAGGTTCAGGCAAAGTTCACAAAGCTCAGCTCTATCAGCGCTGCACCCATTTTTGCTTTCGTTGTCTTGTGTTTACCCGGGCTCCTCTATCCTCCTCCTCCTTTTTCTGTCCCTCTCCTTTCTCTCCTCTCTCCCCCCTCATTTCCAATCCTTCCTCCTCCTTTCCAATCAGTAAGCAAATTTTGTTGATATTAGTTTTTCTTTTTATCCGCATGTGTAAATATTTAGCTGTTTTGTGAAATAATACTGAAGGCAGCACATGTCAGCATGTATTTACCGATAAATGCACACTCGAACTTGGATTGTGGTTGGTTTTGGGGTTACTTAAAATACAACTACTCGCCCCTGTGAAAACAGCATTGTAGTGCAAGTTCGGAGCGTCACTGGCTATTTAAACTTCTTAAGGAAATATTGTTTTTTTGCAAGTACCATGCTTTAACAGAGTGCAGCTGTTGGCTTGGCAGTCACGACTGTAAGTCATCAGAATCGCACAAAGGAAGCACAATTTTATTTCTTTTCTTTTCAAAAAAGAGAGACAGATAAATACATGGTTTGTCTGAATTGAGTTCTAAAAATCAGTAGAAACGGAATCATGTAAACCTATATTACATGCCTCTGCTGCGGGTTAAGCGCCTCAATGCTGAGTCTTGGACGAGCAGGCCGCCCGGCCGCATCCCCCGTAATGTTCCATGACGTCATGCGCATTCTAGGAGCCCCTTTTTCAGCAGCTTGCCCTTCACTTGCCGTCGGAAGGGCACAGAATGTGTTAATGTGTTGTGGCTATAAAGCTCTGGCTGGTTCCCCCTTAAGGCCAGGGCTCTCCCTAAGTGTGATAACATTAAAAAAAACGAAGATGGTGTTCTTTATAAATTGTATGGTGGCAAGTTATGCCGACACAACTCCGGACAGGCTGCTGCAGCAGGAGCAGTAACACGCTGATCTATTTCGCCTTCAAAGACAAGAGATGCGCCGGGGTTAATGCAGACTTTCCAATCAGTGAGAGAATTTTGTGGATATTAGTTTTTCTTTTCATCCGCGTGTGTAAATATTAAGCTCTTTTGCGAAATAATTCTGAACGCAGTACATGTCAGCATGTATTTACCGATAAATGCATACTCGAACTTGGATCGTGGGTTTTGGGGTTACTTAAAATACAACTACTCGCCTCTGTGAAAACAGCATTGTAGTACAAGCTCGGGGCGTCACTGGCTATTTGAACTTCTTAACCCCTTCGCTACCCGGCCTTTCCCCCCCTGTGCCACACCTTTTCTTGGCTATATGAGGTAGTTCGTGCTTCGGCCCCTGTAACTTTTTTGACCACTGAAGGTATCAACAACAAATTTGCGTCCTTTTCTTAAAACATCACAGGAATTCTAAAGGTACCCAGGGGAGGGGACCCAGAAATTAGCCAAAATACAGCTAAATGTTTTTTTATTTTTTGAAAAATGGGAAAAAAGGGCTACAGATGAAAGCGTCTGTTTTTTTCCATACAAATGGTATCAACAAAGAGTTGTGGGGCTAAAATAAGGATATTCACTACTTTCGGGGACAAGCAGACTTTTGTCAGAAAAGCAAAGATTTTACACAGTTTTGGCAATTTATCAAGGGGTCATTTGTGTAGATCCTTGAAGGTTTTTTGTACAGAAACTAACAGTTGAAAAGAAATTATTTTTTAATTGAGTAAAAATAAAAGCCATTTGTGCTAACCCTATTACCTGTAATTTCTAGTAAATATGGCATATGTTTGAAACCAACATACCATTACATCCACTAGATCGTTATGATTGTGGGGATATATAGGTCTTATAGGTTCACCAAGAACCAAAGGAACCCAGAGCCAATAACTGAGCAGGGTCTTGCAATGGTTTATTTTTTTGTATCAGGTATATAGCAATTCATTTGGAAATATATAAACAGGGAAAATCGGTATGAAAGTCACCTATGTATTTCTGAAATGGTAACAAAATATAGAGTTTAAAAAAGTAGCTATTTGCACATCTCTGAAATTGTGTGTACCAATACCAGCAAGTAAATTGAAGGCCATTTTCCAAAGTGACTTCTTTTTTACACATTGTCTTACATTCAGAAGGAAGAAATACATTGAAAGTCAAAAGGAAATAACAGTTGCTCCACAATTTTGTGTTCCCCTAAGTCTCCTGATAAAAATGATACCTCACTTGTGTGGGTAGGTGTAGCGGCCGCGACACGAAACGGCCCAAAAAGCAAATTCGACACACCGCATTTTCACAGTGAAAATGGACCCTTTTTTTTCACAGTGCCTAGCTGTTGATTTTGAACCCTAGCTCTGCCGGCACCTTGGGAAACCTAGAAAACCTAGACATTTTTTAAAACTAGGCACCCAGGGGAATTCTGGATGGGGTGACTTGACTGGCTCTCACCAGGTTCTGTTACCCAGAATCCCTTGCAAACCTAAAAATGTGTCCAAAAAAACAAATGTTCCTCACATTTCTGTGGTGGAAAGTTCTGGAATCTGCATGTATCCACAAAATCCCACTGAACCCGCGTTCCCCAAAGTCTTAGGAGAAAAATGGTATCTCACTTGAGTGGGTAGGCCTAGTGTCCATGACAGGAAACGGACCAAAACACAACGTGGGCACACCCCTTTTTCAAACTGAAAACGAACCCTTTTTTGGCAAAGTGCCTAGCTGTATATTTTGCACCCTAGCTCTGCCCGCACCTAGGGAAGCCTACCAACCCTATACATTTTTGAAAACTAGACACCCAGGGAATTCCAGGATGTGGTGACCTGACTGGCTCTCACCAGGTTCTGTTACCCAGAATCCCTTGTAAACCTAAACATGTGTCCCAAAAAACAAATGTTCCTCAAATTTCTGTGGTGGAAAGTTCTGGAATCTGCGTGGATCCACAAAATTCCACCCACCCAGCGTTCCCGCAAGTCTTCCAAGAAAAATGGTACCTCACTTGTGTGGGTAGGCCTAGTGCCTGCAACATAAAAAAAACACAACGTGGACACATCACATTTTCACAGTGAACACTGACCTTTTTTTGCAAAAAGCCTAGCTGTAGATTTTGAACCCTAGCTCTGCCGGCACCCAGGGAAACCCACCAAACCCAATATTTAGGAAAACTAGACTCCCAGAGGAGACCAGCGAGGTATGGCTTGGATGGGTCCCCCAACAGTTCCCTACCCAGAATCCCCTGCAAACCTCAAATTTAGCTTTTTTCTCAAATTTCTGTGTGGAAAAGTTCTGGAATCTGCGTGGATTCACAAATTTCCTACCACCCAGCGTTGCTCCGGTCTCCTGATAAAAATGGTACCTTTCTCGCATGGGTGGGTCAAGTACCCGCAACAGGCAAGGGTCCAAAACCTATTGAGGCACCATCAAAATGACCTATCACAAAACAAATTGGTTTTACAGGGGGGGTCCCATGAGTTTTTGGCCCCAGGTTCAGAGCCATCTAGGGAAACCTACCAAACTCACACATTTCTGAAAACTAGACACCTGGGGAGTCCAGCGAGGTATGGCTGGTGTGGGTCTCCCAGCATTTCCCTACCCAGAATCCCCTGCAAATCTCAAATTTAGCTGAAAAAAACACTTTATTCATGCATTTTTGCATGGGATCACCGTACCGGCACAAATGTCCTACCACCCAGCATTCCCCTTTGTTCCCCCGAGTAGGAAATTTATGGATACATGCAGATTCCAGAACTTTCCCACACAGAAATTTGAGGAATTCATGATTTTTTCAGCTAAATTTGAGGTTTGCAGGACATTCTGGGTAGGGAAATGTTGTGCGACCCGCACCAGCCATACCTCGCTGGACTCCCCGGGGTGTATAGTTTTCAGAAATGTGTGGGTTTGCTAAGTTTCCCTACATGGCCGCCGAGCCCGGAGCCAAAAACTCATGGGACCCGCTTGCAAAACTAGGTTTTTTTTGTGATAGGTAATTTTGATGTCGCCTCAATACGTTTTGGGCCTTTCCCTGCTGTGGGTACTTGGCCCACCCACACAAGTGCAGTACAAGTTCTTTTGGAATACTTGGAGAAATGCTGGGTGGTAGGAAATTTGTTATTTCTATCTGAAGCGTGAAACATTTGGCACGGTGATGCAAGGAAATGTGACAGTCACATTTTGAGTTTTGCAGGACATTGTGGGTAAGATAACCTGTTTGGATCCACAAGAGAGACATCACCATGTACTCCCATGGGTGTTTAGTCTACAACAACATCTACAGGTGGTAGGTTTTCTTCGATGGAATTTACACCTTGGCAGACAGTCACAAAAGACAAACATTTCTGCACAACCATCTATTCCTCAAGCACAAATACATACTGGTTGGATTTGGCATGAGGGTGAGTGATGGTTCAACATATATAATTGTATTAACAAGAGATTTCACAAAAATGAAATGCACTGTTAATAATTGAAACTCAACCATTGACTCACAGCTCGTGAACTGTAAAGCCACGACAAGGCACCAACCTCCTTAGAGGCCATTCATACACCTTTCATACGTGTGCCCCATACAAAACCATTCATACCGCCAGCTGCTGGCCCATCACATTACAACACTCACATCAGCAGACAACGCCATGCACGGGCCCATCACTTTCACATGCCCACATTCCAGAGACAGCAACCACACCAGCTGATGGATTGCGTGGAGTGGTGTTTGGCTAGCAGTGTGTGTAGTGACCAGCAACAAGTCACTACTCACACACTGCCAGCCAAGCGCCAGTCCACGCACATCACCAGCCAAGTGCCAGTCCACGCACACTACCAGCCAAGCGCCAGTATACACAGACTGCCAGCCAAGCGCCAGTCCATGCACGTTGCCAGCCAAGCACCAATCCACACACACCACCATCACATATTTTATGCAACAAAGAAAAACACAAAACAATTGGCAATTGATAAAAGCCCTTAACTACAAGCACAACAACTCTAACTGAATACATCACACACTTTTGCCAAACCATGAAATCTGAGCAAAAATATAAAACAATACAGACCTGTCACTTTACTTTCATGCTCACGGTTGTAACCAAAAACTCTGTTGTGTGAGGTACAATTTAAAACATGTGGACACAAATAGGCTAGGATTAGAAGGACAATAGGAGCAGTATATACAACTCTACATTCGCACATCTCTTGGCGCACACACTCTACATTTTTTGGCGGGAAATTCTTTTTTAGCCGTGGGAGGAAGGTGATCAGGAAAGTGGCGATCTTTCAATCTAGCCACAACCTCCACCACTGCTTCTCTAGGAACTACTGCCTTTTCTACTAAAACATGGCTGCCTATCAAAGACTGCTATAACTGAACACATGTCATCTTTGACTCTGGAGAGCAATCCTTAAATACAACAAAGGCATTGTAGTTTGCTAAATTGAATAAATAGATAGCCAACTTCCTATACCAAACCTACGCCTTACTAACAGCAGTGTGAGGTTCCAACCTCTGATCTACTCGATCTACACCACCCATGTGATTATTGTAGTCTAAAATGCACACAGGTTTGCACACTTCAGCAACTTGACCCCAGTCACAGGTGAAGTACTTTCATCATGGATGGTAGTCATCATATAGACATCTCTCCTGTCAGAATATTTCAGAGCTAGAAGCCTATCACTACGCAAGGCACTGCACTGTCCCTTCACAAGTTTTTTTACAAACCAGCTCTTTTGGGTAACCTTTACGGTTAGAGCGGATTGTGCCGCAAGCAACAGTGTCCACTTTGAACAATTCCTTGAACAATGGCACAGCAGTGTAAAAGTTATCTACATATAAATGGTGACATTTGTTAAAAAGTCCTCTGCTCAGCTCCACACAATTTTCTCTGCAACGCCAAAAGTGGACGGAAAACCATGGGGGTCAAAACTGGAATCCCTACCATTGTAGACCCTGAAATTATAGACATATCCAGTACTACTCTCAGACAGCAAATACATCTTACTTCCGTAGCGTGCCCTCTTGCTAGGAATGTACTGCCCAAAAACCAATTGACCCTTGAACAGGACCAAAGACTCATACACAGCTATTTCTGTCCCGGGCACATAGATCTCTGAAAATGCATCAACTGAGTGATCAAGGACACGCCGAACCTTAAAAAAAATGGTCACAATCAGGGTGATCGTGGGGCAAGGCAACAGCATTATCAACAAAATGTAACATCCGAAGAAGAAGCAAATACCGATTACGGCTCATGGTTGCAGGAAATATAGCTGTTGCCATCAAGGGAATAGTAGACCAATATGAAGACAGAGATGGCTCCCTAATCAGGCCTATCAAAAAAGTTAAACCCAAGAACTTCTTATGCTCATCCAGATTTGGTGGAGTCTACCGGGTAGCTATAGAGAGGGGCCTAAGCCTGGCACTGTTGTCCCTCAAATATTGTTCAGCATACAAACTAGTCTGATCAATAATCTCAGCCAAAAATACATTATCCAAAAACATCTGAAAGAAATTTATAGGCAAAAAAAAGTCACAACACACTCTACACTCTTCAACACTGTTGGACTTGGCCCTTAAGGCAGGTTCACCCCTAATCTTTTTGCTTTTAATCTGTGATATGCGTGGATGATTTTCTGGTCTGTGCGCACTTTTTCTCTGTGTCCCAGAGTAAAGTGCGTGCATGTAGTTAGGCTGGCCTGCTCTCCCATAGGGATGCATGGGGAATGTCTGTGTCCCTAGTAGTTCCTGATGCGTGGGGAGTGCATGCTCGAATTTGGTATGTGCGAGTTCGTGGGAATGAATGCTTCGCAATGGTGTATGTGGCATGTGTGTGTCATGTGTAGAAATGCCATTTCTAGGACTTGGCGTATTAATGTAAAATATGCCTGCAGTGTGATTGGCTGGAGCTGGCTGGTGAGCCTGGCTCCAGGAAGGCTGGATGGGTCTGCCCGGTGGTGAGTGTGAGATTAGCATGTTGATGGCTTGGGAGGAGTGCACCTGGTCCCTGATGGGCCTGGACTTTCCCCACACAATGCTGGCTTCACCCCCTGTAGTGCAACTGATGTCCCTAGCCCTGCCAGTGAATAGAGAGGGTGGTTGAGGTAAACGGAGTACTTCAAAACCAGCTGCGACTGGTTTTCCCCCACCCTGCACCCTGAGACAAAGGGATTTTACTGTATAAGAAGGGGCTGTGTCCCCATACAATTTGTCTTTGGTTCTCTTCCAGGATCCTGCCAGAGGGGGCTGTTGCTGCTGCTGGGGCCAAGAGGACCGCCACTTGGCTGTCTCCCTGCCTGGAGACCCAGTGAGCTGGCTCTGGCCCTGCCTTGCCCCCCTGCCTGCCTCCAGACCCTGCTGGAGCTTTGCTTTTGCTATGCCTATATTTCTGAGAGTGCTGCTCTCTTGCCCTTAGCGCTGTGAGCGCTGTATTCTGGCCTCTGGCGCTGGGAGCGCTTAACTTTGCCTTTAGAGCACTTGGGAGCGCTTTTGTTGCCCAGCCGGTGCCCACCCGGCATTTGCTGGAGTTATTGTGCTCGCCTCGTAAATTACGAGCACTCTTGGTACCGAGCCGGCATTTTGCCGATTTGCGCAGAGCGAGTTCCCACCTCGCTTTATACTTTTATTTGAAAGCCGGTGCCCACCCGGCATTGCCCCCTAGGAATTGTGCGTATCGAAATCACCGCCGCAGCCCAGGAGCACTGGAAACCGTTGCCGGGCCGCTGCCTGGTGCGACCCGGAAGTCCCGCCTCCTGACCCCCAGGGCCGCGCTGCCATTGGCGGCCCCAGCGGAAGTCAGGCGGAGTACGGCGAGACAAGGCCAGGCGGGAGACGAAGGAGGCAGCCGGCCGTGTCCCCGAGGCGCCTGGAGAGGGAGAGGAGCCCCGCCTGCGGCACCAGAGCAACCCGCAGGAGAGCCGGTGAGTGCAGGAGGGCTGGGGGCCTCCCAATTGAGAGCAGAGCGGCCCCGGTTGACAGCGGGCCGCTCCACCGAGTGAGGCAGAAGGGAGGGGCGCCGGGACACATTGTCGGTGTCCGCCCCCCCGTACCACGAGCTGAGGCTCCGTGCCATTGTGAAGCCCGAGGGCTTCAGGGGGCATAATTGAATTAGAGTCCGGCGAGACTCCAACGACGCCTCATGGTTCTTTGAGCCCCGAGTGGCTCTCCAGTTGTTCTGGGGTCCCCCGAGAGGGACCCCCCCCCTGCCCACATTCGTGACGAGCCCGGGGAGGGGCTCAGGGGCACCCCTGTTCTTCGAGCCCAGAGAGGCTCTTGCCCCACAGTCGTTTTAAGAGCCCAGAGAGGCTCTGAGAGTGCCATTCGTTCTGCGAGCCCAGCGAGGCTCATCGCCCACATGGATTTAGAGCCCTGAGAGAGGCACTAGGGGCATTTCATTTGTGTAGAGCGCTGAAGCTCGTAGGTGCCAGTCACCTTTGTTCTTGAGCCCACGTGGCTCCAACGTTTGCCCAGCTGTTATTTACAACTGTCCAGCACTTTGTGGACAGTTGCTACGTTTAGGCTTTGTGGTTTGTGCTGCCTGCGCAGACCCCCCTGACACTGAGACTCAGGGCATTACGCCCCTTTCGAGGCCAGTTGGCCTGAGGGACAAGTTCGAGTGTTGTGCTACGTGCACCCTGCGCATTGTGATTTCTTTGCTAGGTGATTCTTGCGCAAAAGTTCTAACCTGCACCTCTGAATGTGTTTAATACCTCATGTGCAATTGTTGATGTCCCACTTTATGTTTATCCCCTTTTTGCTGACCTGCATAGAGGATTGTTGACGTCCCATTTTATGTTTATCCCCTTTTGCTGACCTTCATAGAGGATTGTTGATGTCCCATTTTATGTTTAGGTTTCCTTCCCTTTGCTAAGAGTGAACTGCTTAGGTGTTGGTATTCCTTCCTTAGGTCCTGATGATAAGGTCCTAGTTCCCTACGTGATTTCCTACAGTGTTTTAGGGTTGCGTAGGAGGTATTTACTCTTTTCCAGTGATTACTAGTTGTGTGCTACATGTACTATTTTGGTGTTAATCATTATATGTTTATGTGCTAAGTGTATACCTACAAGTATTATTTTCTAACAAGTGCCTACCCCTGACAGTGGTCCAGGTGGCCCTGTCCTGTACATAATTCCCTTGTAAATTCTGCCCGTGCCTCTGGCACATTGTAAAGTTTGCGTGTGTTATCTAATGTGTTTTTATTATAATACAAAGGCTATTTTTTTATATAACCTTGTGTGGAGGTTCCTTTGTGGTGGGCCTTGGGTGTTGTTGCTGGGGTGCGTGCGCAAATACTTAACTCATACCGCCTCCAAGTCTAGCCTTGCTGCTCGCGCCACATTACCTAGAGGGTGAGCAGGGTTTACCTTGGTGTGTGACTCCCTTGCCCTGACTTAGAAGTGGTGATCCCTGACTGACTTTGGCGTGAGCCCTGGCCAGCCAGGATCCCGTTTCTAACATTGGCGGCAAGCGGTGAGGATAAGGATTTGTGTTTGCGCTGTACCACAGTGGCGACAGGCCACAATTCAAAGTTCTACATTTTTAGATAACGACATTTTGGGGATTATTGTTTTTAGGGAAGTTCAGTTTTGCTTCTCCTGAAAGGTGTCATTTTGTGATTTTGTCCAGTACCTTGTTCCCCGCCCTGCTCCCACAGTTTGGTACCTGTGTCGCTTGTGGTTAGGTTGAGAAAATCAGGGGTGGTAGAAACTGCCTTACCAGTCCGAGGGGAGGGTTGTGTGTGAATGAGTGTTGTGTTCACCTGGACAGTGGAGTGCAAGTTCTCTGATAGGAATCTTGCTGAATTGTGTTAATTGTATTCTCCTGTTTAGCTCAGACCCCCAGGTTCCCTGTGTCAAACTTTCCTTGAGAACGTCCGCCAAAATGGAGCCAGTTTTTGATCTCTGTAGTCTGTTTAGGTACAGTAGATTAGAGCTAGTCAGATTCTGTGAAAAGGGAGGCATAGAGGTGAGTAAGTTGGATACTCAGTCCCAGCTTAGGGACAGCCTGATCCTGTGGCAAAAGGGTCAGTGGGATCTTGAGCACAGTGAGAGAGATAGGGCCCGGGCCGCACGCCATGAGGGTGGTGAGTCTGTGGGGTGCCCTGAAAATTCTGATGAAGAATGTGAGTTGTATGAGGATGACAGTGGATGGATGTCAGCAGATAGTGATGACCCCATAGATAGGGAGTCCCTTGCTGGGTCCAGTGTCAGTACCAGCGCCCCATCCCTTTCCCTGTCCCCAGAGGAGTGGTTGGATAGGAAGGAAGAGAGGGAGCATCAGCTAGCGATGGAACAGCTCAGGTTGGAGCTTGCCAAGCTAGAGGCTGAGAGGGCCTTGTTCAGGGAGAAGGTAGCCCAAGAGAGTAGGTTACCCCCTGAGTGCATTTGTAATTGTCTGGATGCCCCAGGGAGGGTGGAGTCCAGTGGTGGCAGCTTTTTAAATATAAGTGTAGACAGTCCCACTCCAAGTTCCCCGAGTATGGAACCTGGTTCCCCCGCAGAGGAGTTCGGGTTGAAGTTCAGGAGACTTAGGAAACTGCCTCATCAGTCTTGGGAAGACTTTGAAGATGAGTGTTGTGGAGCACTGTTTGATTGGGAAAAGGCTCACGTGAATGCCAAGTCTGGCGGATTGTTTAGCATGGTTGTCACAGAGCACCTGCTCAGTTATTGTGCGCCCGAGTTGCGCCAGCACCTGTTGAAGTTTGGATCGTTTAGTGCATGTGAGCTTGCAGCGGAAGCAGACCGATGGGAAGGTGCAAGAGGTTCCTTAGCATCGCTAGTAAGTGATTCCAATAATAGTGGGTCAGGTTTTCTCCAACCCAGCGTGGTGGAGGAGGGTGAGAGTAGCCCAGCTAGGTCTCAGTACAGTGAGGAGGGTGTAGGGGCTTGCTGTCTGTCTCAGTGGAGCGAAAGTGAGTGTGAGACCGAGAGTCCCCAGATGCCCGAAGCCCTGCCTCAGAGCCTGGATGGTATCTTTAGGGAACACCAGGGTGGGGACCTATGCTTACCCGTTAGTCCACTTGAGGGAGATCTCCTAGTGTGTGGGGGACCTGGAGCATCTGTGAGCGGAGCTTCTATAGTTGTGGAGTCTGGCAGTACTGCTTCAGTAGGGAGAGTACAGAAGTCCAGTGAAAGGAGTGATTGGGGGACAGGGTGTGAGTCCCCAGAAGTCCTGGAGTGCCAGGCAGTGATTCCACCAAAGGTTCTAGACCGGAGGTTGGAGGTCCAGGTTCAGGGTTTGCCTGACCTGAAGGGTGGGAACACTGTAATCAGTGTCCTGACCAGTTCTTTCTCCAGAGGTACCGCCCCGGTTGGGTGGGAGCAGGACTCTGGAAGGGGGTGCAGAGGGTGGGGGAGCCCACCTCTGACCCCGGTACCACCTGAGGGGTTAAACCCTAGGTTGGGAGAATGGTGTTTAGAGGGTACCCCTCGCAGGAGGAGGAGGAACCCTAGGAGAAGAGGTAAGGGGAGGAGAGCCTTCCCTGAGACTCCTGGTCCACCTAAGGTTGTAGACCCTAGGCTGGAGAACCAGTGGCAGTCTAGCCCTGTCTTGCAGACAGGAAGAGTGGAAAATGGCTGTTATGTGCCAGGGGTTACTACCCCCCACTTTGTGAGTAGGCAGGATCCAGTGGCACCTGGGTGGCCTAGGGCCTAGTCCTGGCCGAGGGCAGCTGGAGAGTACCAGTGGGGTAGTCCAGTTAGTCCCTACCATAGTTTTAGAAAGAACCCCAGGGGTTCACTGTGGCGTAAAACAGGAGGGTGTCCCTGCAGTTGCGGGCCCGCGTCCGTGTTTTATCGCCCCAAGCAGGGAAGTCCATCACGGTGGTGATTGGTCTGCCCTGCGTTTTGGCTGGAAGGAGGTTGTGTTGGACTTGGCCCTTAAGGCAGGTTCACTCCTAATCTTTTTGCTTTTAATCTGTGATATGCGTGGATGATTTTCTGGTCTGTGCGCACTTTTTCTCTGTGTCCCAGAGTAAAGTGCGTGCATGTAGTTAGGCTGGCCTGCTCTCCCATAGGGATGCATGGGGAATGTCTGTGTCCCTAGTAGTTCCTGATGCGTGGGAGTGCATGCTCAAATTTGGTTTGTGCGAGTTCGTGGGAATGAATGCTTCGCAATGGTGTATGTGGCATGTGTGTGTCATGTGTGAAAATGCAATTTCTAGGACTTGGCATATTAATGTAAAATATGCCTGCAGTGTGATTGGCTGGAGCTGGCTGGTGAGCCTGGCTCCAGGAAGGCTGGATGGGTCTGCCCGGTGGTGAGTGTGAGATTAGCATGTTGATGGCTTGGGAGGAGTGCACCTGGTCCCTGATGGGCCTGGACTTTCCCCACACAATGCTGGCTCCACCCCCTGTAGTGCGACTGATGTCCCTAGCCCTGCCAGTGAATAGAGAGGGTGGTTGAGGTAAACAGAGTACTTCAAAACCAGCTGCGACTGGTTTTCCCCCACCCTGCACCCTGAGACAAAGGGATTTTACTGTATAAGAAGGGGCTGTGTCCCCATACAATTTGTCTTTGGTTCTCTTCCAGGATCCTGCCAGAGGGGGCTGTTGCTGCTGCTGGGGCCAAGAGGACCGCCACTTGGCTGTCTCCCTGCCTGGAGACCCAGTGAGCTGGCTCTGGCCCTGCCTTGCCCCCCTGCCTGCCTCCAGACCCTGCTGGAGCTTTGCTTTTGCTGTGCCTATATTTCTGAGAGCGCTGCTCTCTTGCCCTTAGCGCTGTGAGCGCTGTATTCTGGCCTCTGGCGCTGGGAGCGCTTAACTTTGCCTTTAGAGCGCTTGGGAGCGCTTTTGTTGCCCAGCCGGTGCCCACCCGGCATTTGCTGGAGTTATTGTGCTCGCCTCGTAAATTACGAGCACTCTTGGTACCGAGCCGGCATTTTGCCGATTTGCGCATAGCGAGTGCCCACCTCGCTTTATACTTTTATTTGAAAGCCGGTGCACTTTGTGGACAGTTGCTACGTTTAGGCTTTGTGGTTTGTGCTGCCTGCGCAGACCCCCCTGACACTGAGACTCAGGGCATTCCGCCCCTTTCGAGGCCAGTTGGCCTGAGGGACAAGTTCGAGTGTTGTGCTACGTGCACCCTGCGCATTGTGATTTCTTTGCTATGTGATTCTTGCGCAAAAGTTCTAACCTGCACCTCTGAATGTGTTTAATACCTCATGTGCAATTGTTGATGTCCCACTTTATGTTTATCCCCTTTTTGCTGACCTGCATAGAGGACTGTTGACGTCCCATTTTATGTTTATCCCCTTTTGCTGACCTTCATAGAGGATTGTTGATGTCCCATTTTATGTTTAGGTTTCCTTCCCTTTGCTAAGAGTGAACTGCTTAGGTGTTGGTATTCCTTCCTTAGGTCCTGATGTTAAGGTCCTAGTTCCCTGCGTGATTTCCTACAGTGTTTTAGGGTTGCGTAGGAGGTATTTACTCTTTTCCAGTGATTACTAGTTGTGTGCTACATGTACTATTTTGGTGTTAATCATTATATGTTTATGTGCTAAGTGTATACCTACAAGTATTATTTTCTAACAAGTGCCTACCCCTGACAGTGGTCCAGGTGGCCCTGTCCTGTACATAATTCCCTTGTAAATTCTGCCCGTGCCTCTGGCACATTGTAAAGTTTGCGTGTGTTATCTAATGTGTTTTTATTATAATACACAGGCTATTTTTTTTATATAACCTTGTGTGGAGTTTCCTTTGTGGTGGGCCTTGGGTGTTGTTGCTGGGGTGCGTGCGCAAAAACTTAACTCATATCGCCTCCAAGTTTAGCCTTGCTGCTCGCGCCACGTTACATAGAGGGTGAGCAGGGGTTACCTTGGTGTGTGACTCCCTTGCCCTGACTTAGAAGTGGTGATCCCTGACTGACTTTGGCGTGAGCCCTGGCCAGCCAGGATCCCGTTTCTAACAAAAACCATTAACGACAGGCAGCACCGGTTGCACCATGTTTGGGTCAGCCCATAGTTCAGCACTTCGATTGGGAAGCCTTGCAGACTCAGGCTGCAATCCAGATGCCTCTTGCTGCACTTTCAGCACATCAGTGTCCTCTAAAACAGGCACTTCATCCACACTGAGAGTAGCTTCATCTGCACTGAGAGTAGCTTCATCATCAGATGATTCCATTTGGAAAGAAAACTCACTGCCTGAATCTTCCCCTCCCTCCTCTGCCTCAGATGCAGATTCAGTCTTAAAATCATGGTCAGAAGAAGACTCGAAAAACATCCCAACAACCTGCTGAGCGGTCATCCTGTGGCTAGCCATAATCCTTAGTTATCCAAGTAACTTGACAAATAAATCAACATTACCCAAAGTGTATAAAAAAGTAATAAACAAAGTGTTGATTTATAAAATTAAAAGAAAAACTACAAGCATATAGCAGTAGCAAGGCAAAGTCTATCAATACAAAGCAAACAAAGACCTATATACTGTAAAACAATACCACTCACTTGCCAGAGGCAGCTAAACTCACCAGCACCTTCTCTGTACAGACACAGCAAGCACCAATATCACACTAAAAAGGTAAACATAAAATAGATTACACAAAAAGCAACACAATACACATTGTGTACAAATACAAGGAAAATGGCACAGACATTCAACCAAAAGCTAAACAGGCTTCTAATATTACAACATTCCCAGAAAACACATTCATGAAGGTCACATTTGTAGTAAACAATATAAATAAAGTTTCCTTACCAAATACTCGCAACTAAACTGCAGCTCTACCAGTGCCGAACCCGCAAGCACAATTTAAAACACAGCTTTGCCCTGAAATGAAAAGAAGAGAACAAAATGTTACGATCCTAAATAATGGCACACAGACCATCAGCCGAGCACACAAAATTTCCCTGGGGGCGCATGGGCTTAAAAATACAAGGACTGTGGGGGCATAAACAGCCAGAATATTCACCCCCAAAAGGGGCCACTCCCCAAAACATTTTGCACCATGAACAATAAAATCCCTGGTGGTCTAGCAGCTTTTGCCCCTTTTTGGCCCTAAAAATATATGGACGATCTACCCCCAAGGGGGGCAGAAAAGGCCAAAATAGTAATCCCCAAAAGGGGGTGACCCTTGCCTAAGGGGCCACTCCCCAAAACATATGTATATACATATGTTTATACATACATAAACAAAACAAAACTGGTAATCTAGAGGCTTCTACCCCATTGGGGGCAGATGGGCCTAAAAATAGAAAGCCAATCTGCAGAAATGACCAAAACATTCATCCCCAAAAGGGGAGCAATCCTTGCCCAAGGGACCGCTCCCCATAATTACTAAAAATGAATCCCTGGCATCTAGTGGGTTTCATCCCCCCGTGGCTAGATCAGCAGGAAAAATGGCTGATCTAGCCCCAGGGGGGCAAAACAGGGAGGTAGAAAATGACCACCCCCATGGGAATGACCCTTGCCCAAGGGGTCATTCCTAAAATGCACACAAATAAATTCCCTGGTGCCTAGTGGGTTTCTGCCTAAAAACGTCAGAATCAGCGCCATGGGAGCGACCCTTGTCCAAAGGGTGGTTCCCAAAATGCGCAAATTTAAAAGTCCCGGCTTCCTAGTGGGTTTCGGCCTCCTCGGGAGGCTTATCGGCCTAAAATCGGCCAAATCAGCCCCAAAAGGGGCCGAAACATTGCTACATATGCCCCCCAGGGAAGCGACCCTTGCCTTAGGGGTCGCTCCCCAAACAAACCAAAAAAACATCCCTGGTGGTCCAGTAGATGCATTTTTGCTCCACGTTCATGGGTCTCACCAACGATCGTGGAGCAGGAATTCATCAGAAACAGGCACAGGGGGAAAGGAAAAACTCTCTCCGTTCCCTTGAGTCCGTTTTACCCCCAACCCCCCCTCTCGGAGAGAAGGACTTACCTTCTACCGTCCTCTCTCTAGACGCACTGGAAGCAACTGGCTTCCAGCGCGTCCCCAGCAACCTATGATGACGTTGGCGCACTGTGAGCGCGTCAACGTCATCTGACTGCTGAGAAAGTGGTTGGGGGAGATAGCGGAAGCGCTTCTGCTGCCTTCCCCAGTGGGGGCATGTAGGGGGTGGCCCATGGGGGGAGCACCAGCGCTTCGCCCGCGGGCCAGTGCCAGAATGTAATGGTTATGCCCTCGGCACAGCTCCACTGTTGCTGAGGACATAACCATTACGTCCTCAGTACCAATGGGGTTTGGGGGGGGCGGCCGACCATCGTGAGGCCTGCCACCCCCGGGGGCTTTGGGGCCTGGAGGAAAGGGGGGGAAGGGATTAGGAGACCACGGGAATTCTGGGTCTGTTGGGCTGGTTGGGCTGCCTTGGGAGGTTTGGGCTCATCATTGGGCTACCTTTGGGCTGGTTGGGCTGTGGGCTTTATGTTCAGCCATCTCGGGTCACTAACCACCATTTTAGTGGTAGTGACCCAGCAGCCGGAGGGGACCCCTGGTCGCGAGTTGTTTCGCCGAGTTTTAGGGTGCTTTGAGCAAGTCTGTGATTGTTGCGGCGTGGGGTTTGGAGCGGGCAGAGCTTCGTCATCTTCCGGTGCATTTGTGCGGGGTATGGCGCGTTTGCAGGACCCGCGTGGTGAGGCTGGTTGGTGATGCGGGGCAGCTGGATCTCCTGCGCCCGGAAGTGCAGGTAAGGCCGACGCGGCGCGCTGCCAACGGTGCCGCGGCAGCTGTGGTGGCGTGCGAGCCCCCGCGGTCTCGGCCGCGGAGGGCTTGCGGGGCCGGTGGGAGGGGCGGGAGCATCGTGGAGGGCGGGCGGCTAGGCCAAGAATGGCAAGGACGGGGCAGGAGCAGGAGGGGGGCGGGTGGAAAGCCGGCGGTTAAGGCGCGGGCGGGAAAGAAGGGGAAGGCGACGCTGGAGTTTGTGGAGGGGGCTGCGGGGGGAGCGGGTGGAGAGGCTGTGGCGGACGTGCCCCAAGTGGGAGAGGCGGCGGGTACCGCAGTGCAGCAAGGTCAGGGAGAGAAGCTGGGCCGTGAAGGCCGAAGTGTATAGGTGGGTAGGGGTGGGGAGTGGGGGGCAAGGGGGGGAAGGAGGTGGGATATCGCCCGTACTGATTGAGGAATCGGAGGAAGAGGGGGTGGGGGAGGGGGCGGGGGATGACGTAGTTTTGGACTGGGGGCTTCGTCCGGTGAGGACGGGGACATGGTGGGCCCAAGCAGGCCGCCGTCCCTGGTGGGGGGGCGAGGGGAGAAGAGGAGGGGGGAGGAGGAGGGGGCGAGGTGGGGGACATGGTGGGTCCCAGTAGGCCGCCGTCCCTGGTGGGGGGGCGAGGGTAGCAGGGGAGGGGGGGTGGGGGTGAGGGGCATGGGGAGGAGGGGCGTTGGGGGAAGGCCAGGAGTGATGGGTGGAGGGCGTGGGGGGTAGCCTGGGGAGGGGCCGGAAGGGGGGGCTTGGAGTGGCCAGAGCGCGACGGGCTGGGGGTGGGGGGCACGGGGCGGTGGGCTGAGTTGGGGGTGTCCGGGTTGGGGGCCTGTGGGGGAACCGCGGCTGGTGCCTTGGGCGGAGTGGGCTGGGTGGGGGATGGCGGGCCTGGGGGGTGTGGCAGGATCGACCGGCGATGCGAGGAGGACATTTGGCAGGTTGGGGGAGGGGGCCACAGAGGGGATGGGGCGCAGGGGGAGACGTTGGGGGGCAGGGGAGGGCGTTGTTTCCCCGGCATGCTGGACTCCACGTTCTTTCCTTGGCTGGAGCAGTGGAAGAGGCGCTCGGGTGAGCAGCTTGCGGCTCCGGTCCACTGAGAGGATGGGCCGGCTCTGCCTTTTTCGGGTGGTCGCGCTCCAACGTGGGACCCGGCAGGAGAACGCGGCAGGAAGCAGGGCGAGAGGTCCCCGTCCGCCCACCCCCAAAGGGTCGCAACGGCCGCCAGGGGGCAAAGGGCATGTGGCGAGATGGTGAACGTTGAGAGCGGGTCATGTTTGGCTGACAGAAGGAGAGTGAGCGGAGATCTGGGTGCACTAATGAGCATCTGCCGGGAGAAGGCGGGGTTGAGTCGAGTGGAGATTCCGGTGAGCGAGCACGAATGGTGCGGTGACAGAGGGGGTGAGACAGAGGAGGAGGGGGAGATCAGGGACGGGGGGGTAGTAATGGTGTTGACAGTGTGTTGCAGGTTTGACCGCGGGTGGACGCGCCCAGGGTGACGGCCCCCTCAGCTCCACTGATTAGGCGGCGGCATCCAGAGAGGACGCCGACCTTGACGCCAGGTAAGAACAGAGACGGAGCGGGGAGTGGTGTGCGCAGGAAGCACAGCGCGCAGGTCTCGGTGGGGACGGAGGCACGGGAGGAGGACCCTGTACGGTTGGTGAAAAGGCGCTATGTGGCGGATGCGGGGGTAGGCACGGATGGGGCACCACCGTTAGGGTTGGCGGAGGTGCCGGATGCCGGAGAGAGTGGAAAGGGAAGCGCAACGGCCGGGAGCATGGCGGCGGGCACAGTCGCCGGGGGAGGAGAGTTGCGTGGTGCCGGTGCGTAAGCTCCCGTACATGGGGGTGACGAAACCATTGGGGGAGCATGGCTCCGGAAGGAATTTAGAGGCATGATGAACTGTTTCCATCAGCTTGACGCCCCTGCGGGTTTCATTCAACAATCAAAACAGAAGGTTTTGTACAAGGAGGGGTCACACATCATTCAGTCGATTGAAGTAGCTTGGGAGTTTCTCAAGTCTCTACAGCACCAAGCCGGGGGGGATAAGAGATAGCAGTAGTTTTTGTTGTTTTTTTCTTTTCCCTTTTTTATTATTATTAGGGGTAAGTGTTTAGTATCATGTAAAGGGAGTTGAGCCTCAATTGTCGATTCGCATCATGGCTGCCAGCCACCCACTCAACTGCCTTGGGCACCATGTCACAGCTCCCTTTTTCAGGTTTGAACAGGAGGGTTGGGGGACATTAAGTAGGGGGCACATTGGGAGTAGGAGAGGGGAACCACCCATGGAATCCTGGACAGGGTGGATTCTAAAGAAAAAATGGGTTCAAGGTAGGATGTGGGGCCTATGGGAGGTGGGGCGAGGGAGGAGGACGAGGTGGGGGCACTGAAGGGAAACCGAATGTGGCATTAATACGAGAGTACACAAACAAAGTATGGAAAAATGTAAACACTACCTACTTTATTTGAGATATGTCATATAGAATGTCATATATGTCCCTAAAGATAGTATCATGAAATGTTAACAGGTTTAACAACAGAGTGAAGTGTCGATCTATACTGTCTTGGCTTAGAGCATTGCAAGCAAATATAATTTGTATACATGGGACACATTATAAGGAAGGGTCCCCAATTGAGAAAACTCCGGGGCTTTACCCAGCAGAAGTGTTATGCTTCTTCTCGTGCAGCCATCAGGGGGGTAGCATTGCTATTAGCTAAGAATTTACAGTGTGAAATTACGATGGTGCATAGAGATAATAGTGCCAGGTGGCTTTGGATGCAGATGAGGATCTCAGAACAGCTAATCAATATTGTGAGGTACTATGGACCCATTGAGGATTCACTCAAAACTTTACAGTCTCTTTATGATTTTGCAACAGCACCGTCTGGGCTTCTTCTTATAGGCCGCAATGTTAACTTACTTATCTATCCAACTATAGACTCATCACTGGTCCAAAAACTGCAGTCAAAGCCTAAGTCGAAAAAGCTGCTACAGGGCCTAATACTTTATTTTTTTACCTGGTGGATTGCTAGAGAGATGAATATCCTTGCGGGAGGAAGTACACATGTCACTCAGGGCGTCTTCACTCATCCTCCGGGATTTACTTGTTTCTTATCTCTCATGCACTTCTGAAAACTGAATCAGAAATAATTGAGAATCCTTTTTCTGGTCATGCAGCAATCTCTGTTAAGTTTAAAATCAAAACTCAAAAGAATACTGAGATAAGATGGGTCTTTGATAAATCCCTCTTCTTAACTGATGAGATGAGCCGTGGGTTACTCATATGTGCCTGCCATTAGAGTACTTCTTAAAACAGAATATCAACACAGCATTGGAATTCTCAGTTTGGGGAGCCCTAAAGGCCTTTTTTAGGGGTAAGTAATTGCTTATAGGACCTATAAGAGGAAGAAGGAGAATGAAGAAAGACTGCAGTTAGAAAAATAACTAAGTAGGGCAATGGCAAACTATTTAGCCTCACCCACTCAAGAGGGTAAAAGTAAGCTATGTAGTGCAAAATATAATCTCTAGGATTTATTCACGTCTAAGGAAAATCTGAATTATAACTCAGTTTTACAGAAGAGGTATGAGGAGAGTGACCATGTAGGATTGTAGGGAGATATTTGGCTTGGTCAGCCAAGCGCAGGACTAATGCCGACTGTGTTAAAAAAATACCGGACCAGGTCATGGCTAGAACTACATCACGTCCCCAAGAAATTGCAGAGATCTTCCTGAATCATCATAATGAGCTATACTCGGAGTCGGATAACACCACCTCAGAGGAGGCTGTAAGCTTGCTAGGAGGACTAAAACTCCCAATCCTATCTGCGGAGCAGAAAGAGATTTCCTATTCTCTAATATAATGACCAAGGTCTTTCTTCGATGCTAATAATTCGGAAGTCCCACAATGGTATGCAGCGTTTAGAACGCAAGCATTACAACGGAATACCTTTACAACGCGGTCGTAACAACGAAAGTTGTTACCACGCATTGCACTGGGGGGCGCTCAAGGATAGTAAATGATTTAATTTACTATCCCAACACCTTCCCTACTATCCATGGGGACTGGTGTTGGAATAGTAAATTAAATCGTTCAATTTTGCGCCCCCCCAGCGCAATGTGTGGTAACAACTTTCGTTGTTACGAACGCGTTGTAAAGGTACGCGTTGTAAATGTATGCGTTCTAACGTCATACATCCCAGACAATTTATCTGGCAATGGAAAAAGCAGAGATTGCGATTACAAGCTCTACAGAAGGATTTGGAAGAAGGAGTCGTTGCTCTTTCGAATATATCATCACGCTTGCTTATTACATTCCTGAATTATTATAACTTGGGGGATAATGAGGCAGCGAATTTCTTTTTAAATTCAATGCTAAAGGAATTTAAAATTGGCCTCTCCCCATTCTTACGAACCCTTAAGCTGCCCAAAAAATCACAATACAGGATTCCGCGGGTCATAATGAATCATTTTCAAAGAATCTGGGAAGTATACAGAATCCCCTGGCTTCAGCCAAAGTTAAGTATGTCAGAATGTGTTCCTCTAGGGCTACAATGCTCTCAGCAGAGTTGTCTTCGGTAGGCCAGCCTAGGGTTCCATGGAATCAAAGACTTTTATGGACATTCCCGTTTTTATCATGGCAGGAAATAGTAGACAAAATATTTATATGAATATGCATCTTGTTCTTAGCTAATCCCAAATTGAGCAGCTCTGCTCAGGAATAACAGATAGAGGAGATATAAATGGAATGCACCTCGGAAGAGCACATCT
Organism: Lissotriton vulgaris; assembly: GCF_964263255.1. Taxonomy (NCBI): domain Eukaryota; kingdom Metazoa; phylum Chordata; class Amphibia; order Caudata; family Salamandridae; genus Lissotriton; species Lissotriton vulgaris. The sequence continues at coordinate 1,314,317,254 of NC_141695.1, forward strand.
GCTACTAAGAACTAAAGGGCTGGGGAACTGGTATAGATTATTTAAGTCTGCAGACAATAAGCAGGCGATCCTAGATCATCTAGTGAGAATTCAAACATCCATGGGTTGCTATTTTAGCATTCAAGTGTGGCTGAGATATAATGAAATGGGTAGTAAGGCAGCAAGAGCAACTGATTTAGGGAGGATGGCCCTGTTTAGTAAATAGGGGCTAGATGTAGGTAATTTGGATTTACCGATTCATAAATACCGAATTTTACCGATTCGGTATTTATGATTCAGTAAATCCAATGTAGGTAATAATTCGGTAAAAAATACTGAATCGGTAGGATTCGGTATTTACTGAATCGGTAATTACCGATTCGGTAAATACCGAAAAATTCAAGGGTGGCATGGTGTCACTTTGACACCCTGTTGCACCCCAGATTAGTGCTTGTGTGCCATGTGGCACACATACATGCCCTAAGGGCATGTATGTGTGTCACATGGTACAGGTGTAAATGCACATATTTGTATTTACATCAATTTTCCTCCAGTTGATTCAGCTGCTCTCTACGGTAAAGCAGAAACAAAGGAAGAGTTAACCAATGGTCAGCTCCAATTTATCTTTATCACTACCTTGGCAGTAAGGGGAAATCAGGATTTCGACAATATCTCAATAGCTCACTAAAATGCAGAGTTTTTAATCGGGAAACTACAAATGCAAAAAGGGTTGCCTGTAGTAAAATTAAATAGAATTTGGAAGAATTGGAACTGAAAATTGAGAGGCAGTAACTCTTTTTTTAAATAGTACCTCTTTAATTGTATATAGTAAAGTGAAGCATTTATTGCCAAAAACGAATCACACAGGCACTTTATATTCATAACTGTCGTTTTTACTGCACTATGGTATCTTCTAAAATAATTGATATTTATTATAGGAAATACAAAAATAAAAAAAGGTTCCTTGGCAGAGATTTTGCCAGATTTCTTGGCAGGTTTTTATCGGATTTCTTGGCTGTTGTTTTACTCCAGTTTCTTGGGTGCTATTTTCACAGATCTTTCTGGTTTGAGGTTGTGTACATTTATTGACTTATATTTACTCTGTTTTTGGGTGTGGTTTGCTAGGGTGTCTTGGCTGCTGCAGCCTGCTTTTTCTTACTTTGGGGTTACAAAGTTTCATGGTTTGCGATTACCGGGGTTCTTTCCTCCTGTATGTCACAGTTTCTAGGCTAATGCATGCTTACGTTTTTTTCTCAGAGGACCCTGCAGGTTTATTGAGGGTGGTTTGGGCGAGTTTCTCACGTGAAAGTTGCCCAGATTGTACCGATGCTGACTGGTTTTCCTGAAATGTTTTTTTTTCGCTGAGGATCCTCCTGGTGTCTTGGCTCATCTCACTTATAGCTTTTACTGGGATATGCTGAGGATTCTTGGGTGAAGTTTATTCAGATTTATTAACTGGCGATTTCTCAGGTTATTGGCTTGAGATTGGCCCTTTTTTATTGAGTGAGATGGTCCTACTTCTTGATTGGGACTGCTCCAGATTTTCATCTGTGTCGTTTCCTGGTTTTCCTGTATAGTAGTTGTGTGTTCTTCCCTTATGCTTTTGGGGCACGTTGGACTGTGTTCAAGCCTCAGGGAGGTAGCTGCTCTTTGACCCGGGTCTGAGGTTGCTGAGTGGAATACTCCCAAGCAGAAGATAGTCCAATGTTAGTGCAGAGAAGCATACACGCCTTCCTTCGTGTAGGAAAGAGCTCCTTTTTTATCTGGGTATTGAAGGAGTACTGTGTGTCCTGGGTACTGCAGCAAAGATGTATCCGAAGTGGTGCACTTTTCTACAGTGGGAGCCATCCCCATTGACAGACATATGGTGAGAATTCTGTGTTTTATCTGATGTCCCAAATGGGAAAATACTGCTTCAGGATGGCTTGATTTTGTGCAATCCAGAGTCGAATTTCCTCTTGTCTGAGGGGAATTTTACCCATGACTTCATTGATTGTTTGTGGATTAATTCCAGGTGTAGCCAATTGTGGAAGTGTAGTTTGATCAGCCCTTGCAGGATTTATTGTCATTATTCATATGACAAATTGTGTTAAACATACATCTTTTTATAGCATATGTAGATCTGGACCAGTCAGATTTTCTATATCTGGATAAGGTGTGTAGCTGACTAAGACTGACCATGTTGCCCCCTCATTGCTAAGGAAACCTATACGAACATTATTGTTTGTGTGTTGTAAGGCATCTTCAGGCTAATTTTGATGTTCTTGGTATGTTAGTGGTATTTCTAGTGCTTCATTAGCTGTGCAGTTGTGAGATACTGTAAGGGTTATTTACAAGCCCATTGTGCTTCCGATGCATCCCTTTATTGGGCACACTGAGGCACAGTGTGTCTGCCCATATTAACAAGGCCACATAAAGTCACCCTGCATGGCTTTTTATGGCCTTGTTAATTATCCCCCTTTCATGTATTACTCTGTGTGAAAGGGGCATTCCATGGGTGTTGCTGTGGGTGTTCCCCCGCAGAATCCATGGAACCTGACGCATTCCCAGATTTACAAGATTTCATAAACCTGGGAATGTGTCAGATTCCTACGCCTCCCCAGGGGAGGGGTAAGAGAGGCGCAACAAGGAGAAATACCTTTATTTCTCCTTGTTTTTCCTTTTTCTGTGTGTGTTGCATTCTACTGCACACATAGAAAGGGGAGAACACTTCTGATGATTGTTTTTGTGTAGGAAAGTATCCCTTCCTTCCCAAAAACAATAACCCTACAATGCAGACACCCTTGCACCATGCCATTCTCTTTTGACGTACTGCAGCATGGCATGAAGGTTTGCTGCACTACCTTGCATCAAAATATTTTAAATGAGGCCCTGTATTTGCAGTGTATGTGTAAAAAAGCCTGGAAGTTGTATTAGCTAGTAGAAATGTAAATCATAGAATACCTCTGTCCTAAATGCTTCAGTGCCTCAACCACGAAGTTAACGTCACCACCCATCTGTGATAGTCCACATTGTAACAGCATTTGTGTAACTGCATGTCTGCAGTTCGCTGGTATATTTATTGGTGCGTATTCAGCCGTATGAATGTGTGGAATCATAGTGGGTACCTCTATGGGGTGATCCTTTGAAAGGTTCAAGCTTGAACAAACTACATCCCATACATAGGTGTTAGAACTGGGGGTCTCTAGTTGGCAGAGGTAGGTACCTTTGACCAAATAGGGACCCTTGCTTCTAAGTCAGGGAAAGGGGATTGCACTCCTGGATAACCTCGGCTCACCCCCTTGGTAGCTTGGCACGAGCAGACAGGCTTATCTCAGAGGCAGTGTGTTAAGCATTTGTGAACAAATACAGTAAAACAGTGAAAACACTACAGATGGACACCACACAGGTTTTTAAAAAATAAGTATTCTTTATATAGACTTAACCCAAGACCACAAAAACGACACAAATCCACAATACTGTACTCAAAATAGACTTAAAGATGGTAGAAGTAACTTAGTTCAAGTTGATGATACATGTGACGCGTTTCTCACAAAAGTACCTGGATGGGTAACACAAAACAAACAAAAGGTTCGCAGGGAGGGTGATGCATTGGTTCCTTGCTTCGGGGGAGGCGATGCGTCGCCCCTCAAAGCTTGCACAAACTAGAGGATGCGCCTTGTTCCTTACCGGAGAGGAGGTGATGCGTTGATTCTCATACTGCGTTCTAGTTACGATTCGGCAAGATGGCGCCTAGATTCGATACGACAATCCAGTGTGATGCGCTAAGATGGCGCCCTTGATATGATGCGACGATGTGAAGACGATGGTTGCACGACGACAGCCGTGCGGCGACTCAACAACTTCTGAGTCATGACAGGCCCTGCGACATGCTTCTCTAGTGATGCAACGGCTACCCTTGCGGTGGCAGCACGCTTCTCCGGTGATGCGACCGCAAGCAGCTGCGGTGTAGACACACTTCTCTGGTGATGTGGCAGCGGCCTCTGCGGTAACAGCATGCTTCTCGGGCGGTGCGACAGCACAGCTGCGACAGCGACATACTTCTTCTCCTTGAGTCGCGCTTCCAGCTCCCAGCGACACGCAGGCTTCTGCAGACAGAGCTCTCAGCAAAGAAATTCAGAGGGGAGCTGGTGGTGAAGTCTTGTAGCCCTGAGACATCAGCAGGAGGCAAGCACAAGTTCAAGCCCTTGGAGAAATTTTCTGCAAGACAATGAAAGTTCCTTAAAAGTTCATTCTCCTTTCCTTGGTTTTAAAAGAAACCACCACAGGCCAACCCAGCAAACAGCATACTGGCAGAGGGGCAGTCAAAACTCCTGCAGCTTCCTCAGTTCTTCAAATTGGCAAAGGTTTTTCTTGTTTTCCCAGAAGTGATCTAAAGTCTTGGGGTCTGGGCCCCCATATTTATACTACTAGTCTCTTTGTTCTCTGAAGGCAGAGGGTCCTGTACCTAGTCCAAACCAGTTCTGGGTGCATTCTGTCAGTGCACACCTTCTTCCTCTGTTAGTGTGGGCCAGGGTCATCGGATGCACCACAGGAGGTGGTGCCAGCATTGTGGAAGGCAGGCACAGCCCTATTCAGGCCCCAGTGCTACTCCTCCCACCACTCCCAATGCAGATAGGTCTATTCATCCTAGTGCTGACTCACTCTGCCTCCTGAAGCCATCCCAGCCCCTTTCACTCACAAACCAGACATGCAATACACAACCTAGCAGAGGCAGGCTGGATGGTTAGGCAAGAAAATACCTACTTTCTAATAGTGGTATTTTCAAACACAGAATGTTAAAATCAACTTCACTAAAAGATGAATTTTTATCATTCTGAGTTCAGGAATACTACATTTGTTTTTCTACCATGTTCCCTGGGTCAGTTAGGATTACAAGATGTTATAATCAAACTGCCCATTCTGGCCTATGGGGACAGGTGCCTTGCAATAGTAAAACACGAAATTGGCTGTAGTTCACTATCAGGATATGCCACACACATCAGGGCATGTCCTACCTTTTACATACAATGCACCGTGCCCTAGGGCCTACCTTAGGGGTGGCTAACATGTAGAGAAGGTTGAGGAACTGGTAAGTGAGTGTACTTACCAAGTCGACATGGCAGTACTAGAATACACACAGGCTGAGACCACTTTACAAGCTGCTTCTGTGGGAGGCACAACCAGTGCTGCAAGCCATCTAGCAGCATTTGATCTACATGCCCTGGGTACACATGGTGCACTGTGCTAGGGTCTGACAAGTAAATCAAATAAGCCAATCATGAAATCACTATTCCATTACATCAATTTAACAAAGGGAGCACTTGCACTGTGGCACTGAATAGCAGTGGCACAGTGCCCAAAGCATCTAAACAAGCAAAACATATCAAAAACAGAGGAGACAACAGCAAAAATTGGAAGGGAGACTCATGCCAATGGTACCGGTTCTAACAATAGGATTTAGCTACTGAGCCAAGGAGTATTTTTCCCTAACACCACAGACGTCTCCGCTCAAAAGGTGAGTAGGGGTCTTTGGGTATAGAAAAGAAACCTACTCAGGCAATCCATTAACCCGGGGCCGCCCGACTTCACGGTGGGCGTGTGCGTCGGACGACCGGGGGCTGTCCGATGTGCGCACGCGTTGAATTTGCCGGCACAGCGGGGGAGTTCCAGCCACGCCCAAAGGGTTAAATAAGAACCCAAGCTAGAACGCTGATGGTGTCATGTTGAATGGCTTATAATTTCTCAAGTGAAACTGCATTTGTTGGACAACATAACCATCAAACCTGAGCAAGACTAATTCCATGCACACCCTCTGAATATGTTGTCCTAAGTCCTGCTAGCTCACAGTGCACCATCTGTTCCCCTAACCTGACAGGGTAACAAATGGATGTGCAACCTCAGAACATGACAACCCTGACTTCCCAAGGAAATCATGGGTACAGATCGAGAACCCTTTTACTTAGCTACTTATGCATACCCAAAAAGAAACACAAGAAATAAACAACAAAGCATTTAAAAATGTATTGAAGCGTTTTGATTCTTGGGTAAAATACTTCCGCTGCAAAAAGCAATAGAAGAAAACTGAATAATCTGATTAGCTTTAATAACATGGTGAAGAAGACGAACAGCTCAACCATTTTGCTGATTACAGAGAATATATGATCGCGTACAAGTACTGTAATATATTGTACTCCTACCTAGCGCATTCTAACCTATCACGTCTAGGGTGAGTGAATCTGCCAAATCCCTCTAGGGTGATCTAACTTCTCATTACCTGTGGGTTAGTGTCATCAAGTAGCCCGTCTAGGTTAACAGGAATCAGCTGAGCTGGAATTACGACATGGATCGACCTCTCAGTTGCTGGAATTACGACATGGATCGACCTCTCAGTGCCAGTGAAATGCTCTTCTGTCTAAACAGAGGCTTGGTGTTGTATATGTAATACTGCCCACCGCTGCTGTTGGCAATGTGACCTAGACAAATGCTCTAGTTACACTTTTAAACCCATTAGCCTTATCAATGAGGTGCTAATTCTTCCCTAGAGCCCAGAAGTACAAAGGCATATGGCTGTAGTGTGTTTTACGAAATCTTACGATGAGCAATGTCAAATGATTAAGTATAGTAAAAAATGGCCTCATGACAGCTTTTACATTTTTTTATTGGTTTAGTTTTATAGCTTTTAAAGTTTTTTTCATGTCAAGTGTATTTATGTGAACTTTTATGGCATCATTTGCCGGATAAAGAGCTAAAGATATATAATATCATCACCCATGTTATCATGACGAAGCTCCGGTCAGGCCACCATAGTTTATTTTATTGTGATAGCTCTGTCGCTAAGGGGCCAAAACAAATAAAAAATATCTTGCATGCTGAACTTAGTCTTTGTACAGAATGTTAAAGGTGTTTTGATTAAATGCCTACAAAGTGGAAGTAGAAGCAAAACTGAGTTTCAAGATTATTATCCTGCATGTGCAAGCAAATTAATGTCTGTCAAATGTCGGTGTGTTCAGGGAGAGAAGGCAACTTAAGAACATGAGCATGGAAAATGGCATTTCTTAACTGTTCTAGTGTACCTGCATGACACCCACTACTTGGAAGTGAGATGACTAAAAAGCTATCTAAATACAATGCTAAACCTACATGTAAAAGTTTAAAGGGCACTCTGCTAGTTTGAAGGTAAAAGCATTCAGAAAGCCACATTTTAAAGTATAAAATCTATATTAAAAAGCAAATAAAAAAGTGGTGTCATTTTTCAAAACAATTTGGGATGTTAAAACATGTCCGAATTAAAAGTTCCCATAACTCGAAACTGGCAGATTGTTCATGGGTTCTGAATTGTAGAAGAAACATTGCTGTTCTCAGGAACCACAGGCAATGTTCCCAGAGGCACTCAACACATCACATTCTTAGAACAGATATCTTCCAGTCCATCTACCCTCAGCGTCTGCCAAGGGAGGAACAGCCAGTGCGGATTTCACAGAAGATGAACAAGGATCTCAATCACCAAGAGCAGAAGCATCCCAGTAGTGCTCATACTATGGATTTAGGAGCAACATCAAGCGCAAAAGACAATGGTACAAGTGAGCTGTTCAGGGACCCACCTGTAGGTCAGTGTCCGGAGAACCAGTTGCGTTCCCAAGCATATGTCCAGGGCACACTCAAAACCGCTCAGCAGACAGAGTATAATTGACTGCACGCAGTGTAGCCAGACAGGTGAAAAGGACACAAACCAGTGCTTAATAAATTCCAGAAGCAAGGGTGCGCCACAGCACTGTATCATGCATTTATGACACAGGAGCATGTGTGGTAGTGCTATCCTCATTTGGCCCCATGATTGGACATCCATTATGGAGCAAAAAAAATAAAGCCACAGTCTCGACAACTAGGAACAGGACAAGCAGTAAGCTTCCAAAAATGCTTCCAAGCATGGAGTATATAAATGATGGAAAAACTCTGAAGACCGTTTAAATGGTGCTAACTAACCCAGAGTCAATTTTCTTAAAGAACTGCACTACCCCGCAGTACTACATATGTTAAAAATGCGGTGCACCAGCTCCCCGAAATGATGTGGGAAATTAGTGCGGAGAAGCAACTGTATCTCGGAAGAGAACCTTGCAACTTGAAGATTAAACGTCTCCCCTGCAGATGTTAAGGCGACATATTTATGGAACAGTAAGGCTTTCAGTCTGCTTAAAGCATCAAAGCACACAAAAAGTCACATTTCTAACTGTGCGGTCAGGTGGAAATAGTATTTGTGTACAACTGTTCACAACCACAGAGACCGTTACCAGATAGGCAATTCCCGGTGTGTTCCCACAGAAACCTTGATCATTCAGCAACAAGTACGTCCCATTAGAGAGTAATCTGAAAGGCGAAACAATTGGAGCAGCCAGAGAACCTTTCAAATAACATGCCAAATTTTCTTTAGAAGCATTACATGCTCTATGAAGTAAAACTTCCCTGCATACTAAGGAATGTCCCAAGGTACTCTCACAGTCAATCCCGCTAAGAAAAACCCCAGTTTCCCTTTTCCAGAATCGGTATGTGAAAGGTAAGATCCACGACTCATGTACATACCCCTCCTCTAGCGCCTCATACCTGCCCACTTAATGGTGTTGTAAGCAGTATTGGGAGTGAAATATCAAATTTAGCTGAGAAATAAACCGATGGCTTATCCAGTCCGCTGAAGGTATTTCTGCAACAGTGAATGGTAATTTCTCTAGGTTCTCTATATGTAGCATTGTGTATGTTGCACCCTTTCTTGCCATTATGGAATGTTGTTTCATGACATTGTACGATAGAAACAAACTATTGCCATTAAGGTATTTCCGTAGAACACTACCAGCCCAAAGTGTCTGTAGAGTCCAACTCGGCAACATGATAGCCCTAAGCTGCGACTGCTCATGTTGTAAAGAACACATGTCACTTGTATGATATCAATTGCAGATGAGACTGTGATACCCAAAGTCTAAATTCTGGTCGATAGAGTGGTCATACTTTTGTCTACTACTGCAAGAGCCCTTTCTAGATTTGCCCAGTCAATTTTGAGCAATCTCTCAGCAGCTTTCTGTTGTGAAATCTTCCACACTTCATTATATATTGCTCACAGAAAGCGCTTTTGACGTGGACTTCAAGGACCTAGTAAAAAGTCCTGTAACCCCATGTCATCTGAGAGAAACGACAATTGTTGTTTCACCTGGAGACAATGTTGAGGTGTTTAGCCAGTCAAGGCATAGCTTTCCAGATCTGTAAGTTGTTACCACCCCGAGTGTTGTGTCTGTTCATATTGTGGGTCAGGCCTATCAATCTTAAACTCGTGGGTGTCACTCTTAAAATTAGCCTGACAATCGTTAGTGTCGAATGGCCACACCAACCATCCCTCTTGATTGGTACCTGAATAATTGTATGAGTTATTGTGAAGCAGGGTGTCTAATGTTTCCTTGAAGTAATATTTTAACTGATGCCAGTTCGCAAATCGTGCAAATATGGGAATGTTTGGTGTGTTTAAATCTTTTATATTGGCCAGGCCAAGACATGATGTTTTCGTCACAATGTTGTTCCAGAAAATCATTTGTTGTGGTATAAGGCATGCTCTAATTAAATGTTCCCCTGAACCTGGCAGTCCTTAGTTCCAAATGAATTTTAAATCAACATTGTGTTTCCAAAAGTCAAACTCTTTGTTGGGATCTGGTTTGTCTGTTCTGGGAACCCTGGTGCTTGAGCGTTCCCTGCGTGGAACATTCTGTGGGGTATGTTCTTACATTGGCAGTTGCTGTCGGGGAGTTCCTGTGTCTGGTTGGAATAAAGTATCCTCCAACTTACCTTCCTGTGTGGAGTTCTACTTCTTTTCATTGGCGATGATTGATGCCAGATCCAGCCTCCCCATCGTTATTTTAGCTGCTGTCACCAGCCATCTTCGTATTCCAGCTGCCGTGACCAGCTACCTTCGTGTGAGTGCCTTCGTTGGACTGCCTCATTCTCCATCTATCTGCTCCTCCTCCGGTGATCTCTGCCTCCTTTCCTGTCGTTTTGGTGATGTTCTAACCTATGTCTGGTTGGAATAAAGTATCCTCCAACTTACCTTCCTATGTGGAGTTCTACTTCTTTTCACCCTTTTAAAGACAGCTAGGAAAATAAAGATGCAGGATCAATCAGCTTTGAGTCATAGTTTTCTTAGCCCGTGAGAGAGTGCGTTTGTAATAACAAAATGCTGAGTCAGCTGAATTATGACCTGAAAAATATGCAAACGTCTGGGCAAATGATTTCGAGTGGTGGTGTAGGGCAGAGTTCCCATTGTGTGTAATTAAATACTGCATTTGAAGTACTTGCTTTATGTAGGAAATGGTGACCATAATGGTGAAAACAGCCCATTTCATCATAATTACCCGTGCCATTATACATTTCATTTTCATCAAAAACAGTTAAATGCTGCAGATCTTCTAGCATTTCTTGCACTGTATTAATGTCCCAATCATCGGAGATGGTACTAGGAGTGATGAAATCATGCAAAGAAATGTTAAATACATATGGAATTTGATGTAATTCAGTGGGTTAAAAACATCATAGGATACCTTACCGCAATAATTCCATAAGGAACTGGAACAACAGAAATGTTCAACCGGGAAAGGTCTCTTTTCACATTGTGTGATTAAGAATAGGGTGTTCAAACCAAGTTCAAGAGCAGAGTGTTCTAGGAGATAGTGTATGTTCAGAATCAGTAAAAATAATGTCACAAAACAAATCCAAATGAAGTGAAAAAATAATGAAATTGTAATCCAAATGTATATCCAAAGAGGGATAACATATGTCTTTTTTAGCCAGAAGTAGAATTCACACAGTCTTCCTCAGGGCAGTAGTGGTAGTGGGTCAGATCAATCTGAATCTGAGGCTGTGTAGAACTGGGAGTAGACTCCTGTGGTGGTACATTTTTGTAGACACATTCTTTGTTTGCTGTATTGAAATCTGTGTTTCTGTGCATGACGTTTTGTAGGGAGTTTGTTGATGTAACATAAAAAAGTCATACTTCAGTGTTTGCTGTCCCATGGAAGGGAGAAGGTGCTTCATCGCTGATCACTGCTTCAATAGAGACCTCCTATTGGGTAGTGAGAGGATACAGGCAACTTCCTAGAGCTCTCTTAGGCTACTGTGTCGAACCAGCCACATAATGCAGTTTGATGAGATCTATTGACCCAAATCTCTTGTACCTTTAACAACCAGAACAATTTCAGGTGCTCTGTAGGGGGGGCTAAATTCCGTCTTGCCCACAATCTTTTCCTGGACTAGTTTGCCAATCTTGGCGATCCAACAAGGAGTTGCTGGTGCATCTTTCACTACGTCAGTGGCATAACGTTTCTGCTGGACGTTCCTCTGAGCTTCTCAAAAGTAGGGAGTCAGACGACCCAGGGACTTTCTAGGCAGATTGGTTATGGATCGCTGAACCCCGTACAGGGAAAGACCCCAACTACAACCTGAACCTAATACCTAGCTGTGAAAGACTGCTTTAAGTCCCTGTTCCTCCTCTCCACTACCGCATTTACCGTTGAATGAGAGGGGGAGGAGTACCGCACAGTCACAACCAATTTTCCCATGATGTCTCTGTAAGGCGTGGAGGTAAACACTAGTCCTTGGTCTGAATGGAATGTGGCTACTGCGTATGTCCTGATAAAAACTTGTAGATCTTTTATAACACTTCGGATGTCAGCCAATCACTGAGGCCAAACTAATAGGAATCGAGAGTGGAAATACATTGCTACCAAGATGTATTTCTAAGCCCCATCAGATTGTAAAGGGCCACAGTGATCCAGAAAAATAAGTGAGAGGCTTGTCTGAGATAAATAAAGGTGTATATGGTGGGCGTGTTATGGTGGAAAACATCATCTGGTGGCTGATGGCGCATTTGAGGACAAATTATTTGGGCTGTTTGTGTAGATCTGGCCACCATTAGCGTTGCTGCAATAATGACATTGTAGCTACCACCCCTGCATGAGCATATGCTAGGCCCTCATGTGCTGATAGGATTAAACCTAACCTGTGATCTAAATTAGGTATCACTCGATCCTCCACTCCGGGAATCTGAGCAAATAGACTGTTCTTTGCACTTATCTGGTGGTGGGTGCCATTGCACATAGCGTTGACAGCTTTGACAGCCACTGTGATGTATTGATCTATCCCCATACTTGAATGAGTACTGCAGCAGTTTGAACTGTTGCTTTTGCAGCTTCGTCAGCCTTGGAATTCCCTATAATGTGTATTCCTAAACACTGAAGTCTCAGTGTGTGGACTCTTGATCTATCGACCTCTCGGACCCGATACTGCCTTTAGGAAGGCTCTCCCTGAACTGGTGAGTTCTCTCGCGTTAAGCTCTGCAAATTTTAGTGTCTTCGGAGACCTTAATCTTCATTTTGATCTCTGCCATACTCCAGCCATCGGGAAAAAGGGGGGGGGTTGTACCCTGTGGGAATGAGGATAGGTAGGGCCACAGTATATTGTAGAACCAAGAATGTTACCTAAACCTCAATTGTGAATTCAAACAATGAATGTTGACTGAAGGATAAACAACTTTATTAGTTTATCCCGACATTGATTTATGTTATTTACTTTTTACTCAATCATCAAATTGTTTTTTATCTGTGCAGAAAAAAAGATCGTCATCAACTTCATGTATTGCCATATACTTTGACACAATAAAAAACAAATCATAAATATTAACAGTGAAAAACACAGTAGTGAACATGTAATTATACATACAACAACAATGTGCTCGTGATTGTACTAAAACATGGAACAATTAATCAAAAACTCAGAAAGAATCACAATAGTCAGTACAAAACATGAGGTGTGTGGAACTTATCAGAATAACACCCCAATTCCTGAAGCAAAATAAATCTGATCAAATCAGTAAGAAATGCCAATTCCTGAATGAATATCACTGGCATTAAATGTCATTAAGAGGAGAAATGCCATTCAGGAATTTTTGTTTTACAAGGTTATCCAGTTTGCACGATCCCATGGTGCATATGTAGGACACCTGAAAGGTTGTGTTAGGGTTCTAAACAGTGTAAGAGGGCAGCTGCAGGGGCCCACGTGCAATAGGAGGCACCTGAAGCAACAGGTACCCGGCTGACACAAGTACTGTAAATGCAGCGGTGAAAACTGCTCGAAGTGCCACCGCTGCAAGGGCAGGTTGCCCCAAGCTTCCCGATGTAGTGTGCTGCGAAGTACTAACTGGTAGGGCATCTTGTGCGACAAGATGTGTAAGTGCCTGGAGCAGGGCCCTTGTGCCCACTCTTGCATGCACAGTCTAGTGCTCATGCTGCAGGTTGGTGTGAGCTATCCTCCTGCATGAACCCTGACACTTAACAGGGGAGGTTGCAGTGAGTGCTGGAGGCAGGCATTCTCTTGGGTTTTGGGGGCGCCCCCTGGTAATTCTGACTTTTAGGCATCCTTTCCACCAAACCTCGCTGCAGGCATTTAATAAAATCTGCATGGCTGCCAGTAAGTAGGGTGACCAACCATCCGTAAATTTCACAGACTCCGTAAATTAGCCCTTCTGTCCGTTGTCCGTGATGAATATCTTAACGGACAGCATTTTTCCTAATTTTAGCTTGTCAGATAAATACCATAAGTTATTTTCCACAATTTAGATTCCCTAGCTGAAGTGCAGGGGAGTCTCCTGTGCTGCATTCAGGAGGGAGGGGCAGACTGCTGAAAGAAATAAGCCCAAGGTGTCTGCTTCCCCAAAGAAATGGAAATGTGTGTAAATGGTTACTTGGCAAATGTAAAGGCTGCTTGGGAGGCACTAATTGCTAGAAGCCTTGGAGCTTCCTGATGACAAGATATTTTCAGAGTTCATGAACTCCACAAATTGTTGAAAGACCAAGAGATTAGGGCAGAGCAAGCCATGGAAGAGGACTTCAAGACACACAGAGAAGCACACTGTAAACTTGAGAACGAAAAGGGCACAGAGATCGAATAGCTTAAAGCCAGGTGATGTGTAATTTATTTTCAACTTCTGTATGGCAAGCAATGAGATAGCCACCTAGATATTTGGCAAAGAGCATATGGTCCTCTAACTTTATATTTTCTACTTTATGAAATAATTTGCAAAAGCATGCAATAGCACTGTAAACGATAAGATGAGTTAAATTCCCGTTGCTGACTTCCATATATCCTACTAGCAGCCCGTCCCGACGTTGTCCGGGAGCAATTAGGCTGCAGGGTCTCCGCCCGCCCCGACGTTGTCTGTGGGTCCCCCGGAGCCTTCCTCCATATATTGCAGTAATATACCTCTATGTTTACTTTGTACGCTTTTGTAACCTGCACACGTAACTTTTTCCTCCTGTAATGCACCGTTTGGCTCACTTTTTTAATGCTCCGTTTGCTTCCTCTTGCTACCTGCACACGTCACTTTTCCGCCTATGCCTCTATGTTTACTTTCTACGCTTTTGTAACCTGCACACATAACTTTTTCCTCCTGTAATGCACCGTTTGGCTCACTTTTGTAATGCTCCGTTTGCTTCCTCTTGCTCACGATGTACGCTTTTGTAACCTGCACACGTAACTTTTTCCTCCTGTAATGCACGTTTGACTCACTTTTGTAATGCTCCGTTTGCTTCCTCTTGCTCACGATTTTCATTTTTGCTTAATTTTTCCACCGCTTACCGCTCCTAAATAAATAAATAAATAACCTACCTCATCCGCCGCTCACCGCTCCTCCCTGCCTGTCCGCCGCTCCTCCCCGCACGTCCGCCGCTCCTCACCGCCTGTTCGCCGCTCCTCACCGCCTGTCCGCCGCTCCTCACCGCCTGGCCGCTGCTCCTCACCGCTCCTCCCCGCGGCATGTCCGCCGCTCTACCCCGCGCTCCTCATGTTGGGAACGCACGTCGCGGCCGGCGCTTCTTCCAAGGGACTACTTTTTTTTCGGTAAATTTTTTAAATAACGTATATTTATTAAGTTTATATAGCCTATGTCCATCTGTACACCCTAACGATTACAACGATGTATCGGTTGTGTGGATTGGCGCTGTGGTTCCAGAGTTTACCCGCCTCAAAGGTTCAAAGTTCTTCCTTTATAATAGTAGTATAGATAGCAAACAGGTCTGAATCCTGCCAGGGCTCGTTCAGCTATTCATCTTTCCAAGTCTGAAAACAGATTACATTTCAGTTGGGCTAAAATAAACCAGGTAAATAGGAAGTTTTTCTTGTTATATGTACCTCCATCTTTAGCCACACTGTTGATAGAGAAACACTTGTTTTGATGCTAATGCCTCTGTTTGCCCAAAAAAAGAAGACCAGAAAAACTTCATGGCATTTACATATATGTGACATAGGGTGATAGGTTTCAAAAAGATTATTCTATCTGCATCTTGACTGGCCTCCGGTACTAAGATTCCAGTACTTAAAACGTAGACTAATGGGTCTTTCTTGAAGTAGTTGCAAAAATTCTTAGAATGTAAGCCACCGAAAAGTGGAATACATGAGCATGATAATCAAAGCCAGCAACAAATCCCCAACGCATATCGCCTTTTGTGTCCGTTTAATTTTGTTTTGGGTCAGACCTTAAGCCATGTGCTAATATCATGTTGAGGCACTTTTGACCGGAAGGTAGAATGAGTTGCCAGAATTATATGAAACCCCTGGCACGGAAGGTGATCCCAAGTAAATAACTTTGGATTATTATATACAAAATGCTCAATGCAGATATTTTGGGGAATGATAAAAATTCAACAGCAAGATTGTTGCCCGGTAGCACTCATTGTTGAACGCATGTTGGTATAATTTGAAAATGGCTGGTTGCCACATCGGGTGGGTAATGAAATTTGGGTAATGTGGGCCTGTTGGCGGGAGAATTATCACATATTCAACACTCCACACCCACAGGTTTCAGTCTCTGATGTTATATAATCATTGACAACATGGTTTATACTTAAAAGAGAGTTCATGTATATTCCATACAATGAAATAAATATCATATATAATGACATGCCCTTTGTGGTGAGGGGTGATATGTCCTTTTTGTTGAAGGGTCATAAGCGGCATATAAATCCTAGCCCCTTACTGTTCACAAAAAACACAGTTGATGGACAGAATGCAGAACAATGTCTTACATTCACCCCAGTACAAAGATCTGGGCCTAAATCCATCGGTTTTTTTGCACTCCACACATCCCTAGGTCAGACAATGGCTATATGCAAATCAGCCTTGACCCTGTGCCTCATGGGAACAGTCCAGCCCGAACTACCAAGCCATGTCTTTCCTAGACCGGAATCAAGCATACAAGGACCGGTTTCTGGCTATCTGCCTTCTTCAGCCTGGATAGCTTGACTCCCGTGATGTGGAGAGCCTGGGACTCACGTCTGAGCATACCCAGCCCACTCGGGGTGAAAATTGCAAAAAACACAGTTGATAGACAGAATGCAGAACAATGTCTTACATTCACCCCAGTACAAAGATCTGGGCCTAAATCCATCGTTTTTTTGCATTCCACACCACCCTAGGACAGACAATGGCTATATGCAATTCAGCCTTGACCCTGTGCCTCATGGGAACAGTCCAGCCCGAACTACCAAGCCATGTCTTCCCTAGAGCGGAATCAAGCATCCAAGGACCGTTTTCTGGCTATCAGCCTTCTTCAGCCTGGGTAGCTTGACTCCAGTGATGTGGAGAGCCTGGGACTCACATCTGAGCATACCCAGCCCACTCGGGGTGAAAATTGCAAAAAAAACAGTTGATGGACAGAATGTGGAACAATGTCTTACATTCACCCCAGTGTAAAGATCTGGGCCTAAATCCATTGTTTGTTTGCACTCCACACCACCCTAGGTCAAACAATGGCTATATGCAAATCAGCCTTGACCCTGTGCCTCATGGGAACAGTCCAGCCCGAACTACCAAACCATGGCCCTTATTTATGAGGCCTTGCGTCAGTTTTACGCTGCCGGTGCGTCACTTTTTGTGACGCATCAGCGGCGTAAAAAATGCGCCTTGTTGCGCCATATTTAAAAAGAGACACATCTAGGTAGATGCGTCACTTTTTAAACCCCTGCGCCACATTATACCTGCGTCAGGTATAATGTATGCAGAGGGGGCGTTCCCCCGCAAAAAAGCCACGTAATAGTGACGCAGTCAAATCTATGAGATTGCATTGCGTCACTTTTAGGATGCTGTTGCGTCAAAATCTTGCGCCTGCCTCACAGCAGGCGTAAGACTGACGCTAGCCCTTACACATGGGGCTTTACCCATGTGAAAGGACGCATTGCTGGAGTTGCGTCACTTTTGTGACACACTCCAGCAATGCGTCACTTTTGCGCTTACAGATACGTCAGAAATACTGACGTATCTGTAAGTCCCTGCGACATGATGCGTCATACATTAAATATGACGCATCATTTGTGTCGCAAGGAGTGCGCAGTGAAAAGTGACGCACCGCTGTTTTCACGCAGCGATGCGTCACTTTTCATAAATGAGGCCCCATGTCTTCCCTAGACCGAAATCAAGCATCCAAGGACCGGTTTCTGGCTATCAGCCTTCTTCAGCCTGGATAGCTTGACTCCAGTGATGTGGAGAGCCTGGGACTCACGTCTGATCATACCCAGCTGAGATTCCGTGAATTCTGAACCCGTTTCATAAAGGTCATGGTTTTGTTACGAATTTTATAGTAGCGAACCGTAACTAGCGAGTGCGGCAAGTACGAGTGTTTTCGCTACATTAGATTGATGGATTCACTATGTATTTGGGG
Source organism: Lissotriton vulgaris (assembly GCF_964263255.1). Lineage (NCBI taxonomy): Eukaryota > Metazoa > Chordata > Amphibia > Caudata > Salamandridae > Lissotriton > Lissotriton vulgaris. The sequence goes on from NC_141695.1 coordinate 1,314,334,952, forward strand.
ATTTCGTTCTGAACTCTTGGGTTCCATTTTGTGCATGGCAGCCATTTTGTGGTTGCCCTCCCATAGGCCGATGACTATGGCCGAACGAGTCTTTGGTACTCTTACACTTTAGCTGACTCCTAGGTGACCTGAGTGAACTGACCTCATTGCCTGAAGCTGACCTTGCTAAGCCAGTTCCTTGCCCGATAGCTGATCAAGATTAAGGATCAGAGCGCAGGACATTGTAAAGTTTGGTATGCATGCACACACCCCTTATCCTACTTCTCATCTGTTTCAGTTCCTTCTTTTATGGTCTATTTATGATATGGGTTGTGGTCTTTTATTATGGGTTTGTCTGGCCTGTTCGAGAAAGAATGTTGGGCTTTCCCGTGTAATTGATGGTGGGCTGGACAACTAAAAAGTGGGTTTGTCGTCATGTGATACCTATTTAATGATGCTTACGAGTGGACAAACTGTAAATAGTGGGTGTTTGTCCGGAATGTGATTTTTAGCATAAAAGACGATGTCTCGCTCTACGAAAATTGAGCAGTCTCTTACGAACATACTTGTGTTGTACTTCGTAGACTTCTGTTCCTGGTTGCAGCCAATAAATTTGATCTTTGACGTCATCGAGAAGTATCCTGTGTCTCTGTATTCTAAGACAGGTGAACCCGAAGACTTTGGGCGTGCCCCTGGTGCCGCTGGGTTCTAAAAACCGGTTTTTCAGTTGGTGCCCAACGTGGGGCGACTTCAGCGGTACCGGTCCAAGCCTGAAGATCGTGAGGAGCTTTGTGAGGAAATTCTGGAAGAGGGCCCCCACTCCATCGACCCTGGCATGTCGAATGTGGACTGAAGGTTTTTGCTGCGAGGCTTCCCGCTTTCCGACGGCTACAAAGGACTGCTGCCCTGACTGTCGCCCTGTCTTGGACCCCATTTTGTGATGATTTGTAGAGCGAGACGATAGACGGGTCTTCTGGTGACATGATTGATACCTCAGTTAAGTATAAGTGGGTCGCTCCCAGTCCTTTGTCTTGGTTTCCCTTAGTTTTGATTTGGTACTTGCAAGCGCCAAAGCCGAGGGACTCGTACGAAGTTTGAAGCTAGATTAGTGAGCGAAGATGCCTGGTCCTAGCAAAATTAGAAAGATATTTTGTTGTGGTTGTAATAGGGATTCCCGATTGGAGGACTCGTGTCCGATACCTCCGGTTGGAACTCCGACTTATGAGCTCTATTCTAAACATGGCGTGGGCCCCATTACGTATAATGAATTGTGGGTCCGCTATACTAGGAAAGATGGTGTCTTACGATGGCCCCAACATGGTAGTTTTGATACCGAGATTTTAAATAATTTGGAAACTGTACTATTTAGGAAGAAAGCCCGGCCAGCAATGTTTGACTCTTTCCGCCTCTGGCGTAAGGAAGCCAAACAGCGAGAAATTAAACAAGCGAAAAAAGATAAGAGAGAAAAGGGTATATCGATAATTCAAGCTGCTAGGCAGTTTAAAGATAATGAAGAAGATCAAGCGATTGAGAAGATGCATAGGCAACATAATATGGCTGTTGATAAATGTTATCCAGCTTTGCCACCTCTTCTACAAGGTGCAACTAAGGACCCTGAAAAGGATCCTTTGATGTCACATATGTTGAGATTACCACCCCCTTATGTGCAAAGTGCTACGGCACCTCCTCGACCTTTAGCTGTTCAGCCTCCTGTTGTTGCTCAGCCGCCAGCTCCTCTTCAGCTGGTTCCTCCTCCTCTGGCGCAGCCTTCTCTAGGGCCACTGACTTTGCTATCAGTTCCGCCTCAACCTCCTGTGTTTTCTTCTGTACTTGCGTCTTCTTCTGCTACTACTCCTACGTTTGTTTTATCTCAGCCTGCTTTGCCTCCTGTCCTTATGACAGCTTCTCCTTCTGTTCGACAGAAAATAACTGATACTGTTGTTGGTCTTTTGTCCGCTTTCTTTGGGTCATTGAGTGTGACCCCTGTTTCTGCGCGTAAACAATTACGTAGCCAGCTTCCTGATCCCGAAGAGCGGGCAGTGTTAGATCTTATGGCTCGTAGATGGGTTTCGAATGCTTCGAGATATAATCTAGAGTCGGTTATGGATGTCTTTCAGCAATGGGAAGCGCCGAAGCAAAGGTATGTCTTCAATGTTATGTGTACTTTCCTCCGTGAGGAATTGGAAGATAGTGAGTTGGATCAGATTCCATTGGAGTTGCTTAACTTACAGTCTGAGTTTGCGAAAGGGACAATAGTGGGCCCGGATGTCAAGAAAGCAGTTGCGATGTTGCTTGCGTTCAGGAGGTAATAGCCTTCTCAGTCACTATTTGAGCCTGATCCTTCGGTTAGGAGAAAAGTGAGACAGTACCCTATGAGAGAGGTTCCTCCGGTTTGCAAAGAGGAAGTTCCAGCCGATGTCCCTAATGGTGTCTTGGGAGTACCGGCTCATTTTCAGCGTGTCTGGGTACATGTTCCATGGAAGAGAGCTGAAGTTTTGGCCCTTAAGCAGACACTACCTCATCCTGGTAAGAATCCTGTAGGGTATTATAAAGAATTGTCTCAGACAGCTGATGCGTGCATCATGAATTTAGCTGATATAGACATGTTGTTTGGTAATGTAGTTCCTCAGCCTTTGTGGGCAAAGATTCGCCATGAGGATCATGCGCAAGAGTTAGGTGATACATGGGCTAATATCACTGCTGCAGATGGTCAACAGGGTGGTGGAGCTAAACCTGAGGCTTTAGTTGCGGATTTACCTGGCAGAATTATTACTCTTATGAAGACGATGATGCCTGCTATGCGAGTGAATTGGGATAAGTTAGCAGCGTGTAAGCAAAAGAAAGATGAAAGTGTGTCTGACTTCTTCACTAGGTTCGAAGAGACTTTTATAGATCACAGTGGTCAGGATATGAGTACGGAAGGTGGCCAAAGGTTGTTCGTGGATAAGTTTGTTCATAATTTGCTGTAATAAGTTGAAGGATTCTGAGAGTTCATGGGCTGTTTCTTCGTCGGCCCAGATATTGGCTACTGCACAGTACTACGAGAATAGGGATAAAGATGAGAAAGACAAAGCAGAGAAAAAGACTAAAGATTTAAAGACGAAGGTTCTTTTGCAACAGGCGTATCCACCTCATTATAATCAGCGCGAGTCTCAGCAGCCTCAGCAATTTCAGAGAGGTTCGCAGAGACCCGAGTCTTCTCAGCAGCGAATTCCAGTTGGTCCTAATCAATAGGCATATTGCAAGGAAGAAGGGCATTTCAAGTATAGTTGTCCAATTCTGTTGCAGCGTACAAATGGTTTCTTCTGGTGTGAGAGGTCGAGGTGTTCAGCAAGCACCTAGAGGTAGGGGACGTGGTGTGTTCCCCCAGAATGGAGGTTCCTTTCCTCCACAGAATGCTATGAATTGCTTTGATCAACAAAATGTTGCGTCTGGTAGGTGCTGACGACTATTATATTGAGAGTGAGAATGTTGACGGTAATGATTGCTAGGACAGCCATGGACAAAGAGAGGGAGTAGTGTCGGTTCCAGGAGACCAGAGTGGACCTTATGTTGCAGTAGTTACATCGGGTGTCATAGAGCCTTTTCTTTTGGATACTGGTGCAGCAAAGAGTTCTATCATGCACTCTAAACTCCCTGGCGCACCTTTGTCTGGCTTAACGATTGTTTCGGTAGGATTCTCTGGTGCCCCAGTTCGTAATCCGGTTTCTAGTCCTCTGTCTCTTTCTATAGGGCCTTGTGAATTGGAAGCACCCCTCATTTTAACAACAGGTTGTGGTGAGAATTTGTTGGGTCTGGATTTGTTGAAGAGATTATATGCGACATTGCATTGTTCTCCTTCGGGAGTACAGCTTACATTGGGTAAGAGAGTGATCTCTCCGATGTATTTGTCTAAAGATCGGCTTCCACTGGAATTGTGTTCTCTCCCTGATACTCTTTGGGCTACTGGTCCTAATGATGTGGGTCTTTTGGAGATTCCACCTTATGTTGTGACGCTGAAAGCAAATGCTAGATTGCCACGTATTCCCCAATATAGGATTTCTAGCGATGGTGAAAGAGCGCTTTTAGCGATCATCTAGGATTTGATTGAGAAAGGTGTGATTGAAGAAACGAGAGGTAATGTGTGTAACAGTCCTGTTTTGCCTGTTCTGAAGCGTACTGACTCTTCTCAGCCGCCTGTGTATAGGTTTGTGATCGATCTTTGTGAAGTGAATAAGATTGTTGTGCCACAGTTTCCGGTTGTTCCAGATATTACTCCTTTGTTGACTATGATTTCTGCTTCAGCTACCTGGTTTTCGGTGATAGATCTGAAGAATACTTTCTTCAGTATCCCGATTGCCGAGGAGAGTAGAGATATCTTTGGCTTCTCTTTAGGAGGTAGAAGCTTCCAGTTCAAACGTGCTCCTCAGGTTACTGTGAAAGTCCCTCCATCTATAGTCAGGCTTTGAAAACACAGCTTGATGCGATTGTCTTACATGTTGGTGCTGCTCTTATTCAGTATGTGGATGACTTGTTCGTTGCTGCTGATGATGAGGAGACTTGTAGAGAAGCTACTCTTTTGTTGTTACGACATTTGTCTGACCTCCATCATAAAGTGTCACTTTCGAAGTTGGAGTATTGTCGCCAAGGAGTGACCTACTTAGGTCATCTCTTGTCGAAGGAGGGAAGAAGGTTGACCCCAGAACGAATTCAAGAGATTGCACAAATGAATGTGCCAACCACACAGAGAGAAGTTCGTGCTTTCTTGGGTATTACCTCGTACTGTAGGCAATGGATTCAGAACTTCTCGTTACTTGCAAAACCTCTGTTGGCACTTACTCTTAAGGATACTCCGAATCCTCTCCCTTGGTCTGACGAATGTCAGAAAAGTTTTTCTGAATTACGTAATGCATTGTGTTTGGCTCATGTGTTGGGTACCCCCGACTACAGTAAGCCTTTTACGCTCTATGTTCACGAGAGAGAGGGATGTGCATTGTCAGTCCTGACACAGCAATTTGGCGATAAACAGCGTCCATGTGCGTATTTCTCGTCGACTTTGGATCCGGTAGCTAGAGCGTTGCCGAGTTGTTTGAGAGCTACAGCAGCAGCAGCTGTTTCTATTCAACAGTCTGCTGGTTTGGTTATGGATAATACGTTGATTGTGATGGTTCCACATGCAGTGGATACTTTATTAAACAGGACAAAAACCCAGCACTTGACTAGTGCTTGATTGTCAGGTTACGAGTTGACGCTTTTGCCGAGTCATGTGCATATAAAGCGATGCAACACGTTGAATCCAGCTACGTTGTTGCCGATTTCTGTAGAGACAGATGTTCAGGAACAGCATGATTGCTTTCTCAGGACAGAGGAAGAAACCAAGGGTAGAATAGATTTGAAAGACACTCCTCTTGCGAAGTCTGATGGTACCTTATGGGTGGATGGTTCATGCTTTAAGCTTCCGAATGGTGATACAACTGCAGCATATGCGGTTACGACTTTGCATACGAATGTTGAAGCTGCACATATACCACACAATTCAGCTCAAGCAGCAGAGTTGACTGCATTGACGAGAGCGTGTGTGTTGTCGAAAGGAAAGAGAGTGACTGTGTATACCGATAGCCAGTATGCGTTTGGTGTGGCCCATAGTTTTGGGCGTTTATGGAAGGAGCGTGGGTTCCCCACTTCTCATGGTACGAAGATTCAGCATGGTCAGTTGGTGAATGAACTTCTTGAGTCACTTACGTTGCCGACGCAATTTGCGATCGTTAAATGCAGTGCACATAAGAAGGTTACTGATGACGTTGGTCGTGGTAATGCGTTTGCGGATGAAGTTGCGAAAGAGACGGTGAAAGATGTGATGAGTCGAATGTATGTTGCGGGTCCAGCGAGATGGGATCCGGATAGAGGAATGTGTGAAGATACGATAGAGAGTGTGAGGTCAATACAGGCTGAAGCTACTGAGAAACAATTGAGTGTATGGAGAGAGAGTACGGGAATGTTGGATGTGACTGGTTGTTGGGTTGAGTTGTCAGAGCATCGCCGATGGTTGTTACCTGATGCGTATGTGCTTGCAGTGGTTACGATGGCGCATGGAATGGCTCACATTAGTGTGAAAGGGATTTGTAAGTTGTTGGCTCCAGTATGGCAGAATGCTGGAATTCCTAAGTGTGCGAAGAATCTGGTCAAGAATTGTATGGTTTGTCTGATGTATAATCCTGGCAAGGGAACCCCAACTCCAGCTGGTCACTTTGCGCCTCCGACGTATCAGTTCGAGGTGTTGCAACTGGATTTTATCCAAATGGAAAGATGCAACAATTTAAAATACGTCCTTGTGGTTGTTTGTGCCTTTTCGAGATGGGTAGAAGCATACCCCCTGAAAGATAATACCGCCTTGTCCACTGCCAAAGCCCTACTCAAGGAATATTTCCCTAGATTTGGATTGCCAAGGATGGTGTGGAGTGATAACGGAAGTGAATTTGTGGGTCAAGTCATGAAGAGAGTGGGTGAAGGTCTAGGCATTAGACAGAAATTTCATGCTGCGAATCACCCCAATCAGCTGGCCTAGTCAAATGCTACAATGGCACTCTGAAGCTGAAATTAGCCAAGATTCAGGCAAGTTCTGGTCTTCAATGGCCCGATGCTTTGCGGTTGGCACTTTTGTCAACAAGAACTACAGTACATTCTCGAGTGGGCTTTAGTCCTTACGAGATAGTTTTTGGTCGCTTGGCTAACGTATGGGGAGTGCCGAGGCCGACAAAGTTTAGCGAGATTGAACATCCTGTACTGATTGATTATTTGTATGATTTGACGGCTAAATTGCGTGTCTTACGCTAGCAGGTTTACAATACACTTCCACAAGCATCTGAAGATCCAGGACACACCATTGACTCCGGTTCGTGGGTGCTCGTACGCAACTTCCAGCGGACGAAGAATGATTAGCCCTGCTGGACTGGACCTTACCAGGTGCTTCTGTCAACGTGTACTGCAGTAAGGGTTCACGGCAAGAAGAACTGGATCCACAGCATACTTTGTAAGAGGGTATCTTTACCTCTGCCGTGCGACCAGTGGGTCCAGGAGGGTGTTGAGACTGAGACTGTGCCAAGATTCGTTCCATTCAGTGACGCACGTTTGATTCGAACAAGCTCTGAGCGTGAGGACAACGATATTTTGCAAGCAGCTGTGCCTCTTTCTTTGAGACTGGACACCAATGAGCCTGAGTTGTTGTTTCGTGATCAGACATTGCCTGGTAAAGGCTGCTATAATCTACGAGAAACAATGGACAAATAAAAAATAAATTCCTTTTTGCTTTTAAAAAAACTGTGTTCTCTCATCCAAAAAGCTGTTTTGACGTATTTTTCTGTTTTTGACACGCCAAGCCTTGGAGTGTCAAGCCGTGTAGACACAAGGTCGACGGTTCTGGTTTGTTTTAGGGCGTTCCCTGGACTTACAGATGTACACCTGAGCGAAGAGAATCACCTGCCGCGAACAGCACGGTTAGAGGATGGAGTTTTTTGAGATCGAGAGAACTGTTGTGGAAATGAACTTTAAGAGAAAACTGTGTAGATTGATGCGTAGAAAATGTTTTTTGATAACGTGTCTTTTAATGCTACTTAGCATGACAATGTTTTTGGTGGGATATGTTGTTTTCTCTTCCCAAGTGACGTTTGCACCCACCACACAACCTATGTCTTTCACTACTACTACTTCTTTGCATTCTTTTCATCCTTTACCTGAACATGAATCTATTAGAAGATTGGAATTCGTTAATAATTCCTTTGTGCAACTCCTGCATCAGCATCAGTTAGTAGTGAACACCACTAATTGTTGGGTGTGTGGGCTTATGCCGCATACTACGGATAAAGGTATCCCTTATTTGGTTCTGCCACTCAGCTATAATGGGTCTGTGTGGGCATATAGGACGATGTTTATTTATGCCCATGAAGTCTATCCCTTGCGTTCCATGAAAGATAGTCCGAGTCATAGTGCTCTAGTGAAGGGAATAGTGGATATGATTAGAGGTATCGATTCCTATGAGACTATTCCAAAAGATGAGACACTAGCTTATATTGGATGGAACGTGACTGGATATGGTGTTAGTCTGAGTGAAAAGCAGCGAAGAAAAAGGTTATCTCCGATTTGGATCGTACCCCATCGTGGTCATTTTAAGTCTGCAAGGTAATGGCAAGAATCCGAGAGCTCAGTTAGGGAAGAGTGTTTGTACTGAGAAGTATGTTTTTGCGTCCCAAACTTCCCCACCGTTTTTAGCAGCTAAGGGTACGTATTTTGTTTGTCATGATAGAGCATATACATGGTTGCCCCCTGATTTTTCGGGAACATGTTATGTTTCGTATCTGTTGCCCCCTACGTATACTGCAGCCGCAGATTATCACAGAACGAGAGTTGCTAGAGGTGTCTTCAGTAAGGAAGATACTGCAGGACAAGAAGTGGGAGACTTTCTTAAGGGTTTCCTACCGTTTTGGGGACCTATGGCTAACAGTAGGAGCATACGGCAATTAACGAGAGTGGTTGAGTCCACCATAGTTGAGACTGCTGGTGCCCTTAGTAACTTGACTGCCGAGCTCCAATCGGATCCTCTTATGACGTTGCAGAATCGAGTTGCGTTAGATGTCATACTTGCAGTTAGAGGAGGGGTATGTAAATTGATCCAATCGAGCTGCTGCATTTTCATTCCAGACAATGCTCCAACAGTGTACCAGGTCATTTCCAAGCTACATAAGATCTCTGAGTCTGTACATGTGGACGAAGGAGATTGGTTGTTGATGGGATGGTTTTGGGGATTGTTATCCACCTGGGGATGGAAGATTCTGATGATCATTGGGATGGCTTTAGCGATTCTTTTCCTGTTCTGTCTTTGTGTACAGTGTGCTCCAGCTATATGTTGCCTTTGTGCTACTACGTGTGCAAGGAGACCTGTCTCAAGAGAGGTACTAAGTAATAGGATGATGCTCCAGCAACATCTCGATGATCTGATGAATATAGACCTGGATTCAGATTGACGTGAGTTTAGGTTGTTGCCTATGTAAGGGCAAAAGGAGGGCCTGAGGTTCCGTGAATTCTGAACCGGTTTCATAAAGGTAATGGTTTCGTTAGGAATTTTATAGAAGCGAACCGTAACTAGCGAGTGCAGCAAGTACGAGTGTTTTCGCTATGTTAGATTGATGGATTCACTATGTATTTGGGGATTTCGTTCTGAACCCTTGGGTTCCATTTTGTGCATGGCAGCCATTTTGTGGTTCCCCTCACATAGGCCGATGACTACGGCCGAACGAGTCTTTGGTACACTACACTTTAGCTGGCTCCTAGGTGAACTGAGTGAACTGACCTCGTTGCCTGAAGCTGACCTTGCTAAGCCAGTTCCTTGCCCGGTAGCTGATCAAGATTAAGGATCAGAGTGCAGGACATTGTACAGTTTGGTATGCACGCACACACCCCTTATCCTACTTCTCATCTGTTTCGGTTCCTTCTTTTATGGTCTATTTATGATATGGGTTGTGGTCTTTTATTATGGGTTTGTCCGGCCTGTTTGAGAATGAATGTTGGGCTTTCCCGTGTAATTGATGGTGGGCTGGAGAACTAAAAAGTGGGGTTGTCGTCATGTGATACCTCTTGTAATGATGCTTATGATTGGACACACTGTAAATAGTGGGTGTTTGTCCGGAATGTGATTTTTAGCATAAAAGACGATGTCTCGCTCTACGAAAATTGAGCAGTCTCTGACGAACATACTCGTGTTGTACTTCGTAGACTTCTATTCCTGGTTGCAGCCAATAAATTTGATCTTTGACGTCAACGAGAAGTATCCTGTGTCTCTGTATTCTAAGACAGGTTAACCCGAAGACTTTGGCGCCGCTGGGTTCTAAAACCCGGTTCTTCACAGCCCACTCGGGGTGAAAATTGCAAAAAACACAGTTGATGGACAGAATGCAGAACAATGTCTTACATTCACCCCAGTACAAAGATCTGGGCCTAAATCCATTGTTTCTTTGCACTCCACACCACCCTAGGTCAGACAATGGCTATATGCAAATCAGCCTTGACCCTGTGCCTCATGGGAACAGTCCAGCCCGAACTACCAGGCCATGTCTTTCCTAGACCGGAATCAAGCATCCAATGACCGGTTTCTGGCTATCAGCCTTCTTCAGCCTGGATAGCTTGACTCCAGTGATGTCGAGAGCCTGGGACTCAGGTCTCAGCATACCCAGCCCACTCGGGGTGAAAATTGCAAAAAACACAGTTGATGGACAGAATGCAGAACTATATCTTACATTCACCCCAGTACAAAGATCTGGGCCTAAATCCATCTTTTTTTGCACTCCACACCACCCTAGGTCAGACAATGGCTATATGCAAATCAGCCTTGACCCTGTGCCTCATGGGAACAGTCCAGCCCGAACTACCAAGCCATGTCTTTCCTAGACCAGAATCAAGCATCCAAGGACCGGTTTCTGGCTATCAGCCTTCTTCAGCCTGGATAGCTTGACTCCAGTGATGTAGAGAGCCTGGGACTCACGTCTGAGCATACCCAGCCCACTCGGGGTGAAAATTGCAAAAAACACAGTTGATGGAAAGAATGCAGAACAATGTCTTACATGCACCCCAGTACAAAGATCTGGGCCTAAATCCATCGTTTTATTGCACTCCACACCACCCTAGGTCAGACAAAATGGCTATATGCAAATCAGCCTTGACCCTGTGCCTCATGGGAACAGTCCAGCCCAAACTACCAAGCCATGTCTTTCCTAGACCGTAATCAAGCATCCAAGGACCGGTTTCTGGCTATCAGCCTTCTTCAGGCTGGATAGCTTGACTCCAGTGATGTGGAGAGCCTGGGACTCACGTCTGAGCATACCCAGCCCACTCGGGGTGAAAATTGCAAAAAACACAGTTGATGGACAAAATGCAGAACAATGTCTTACATTCACCCCAGTACAAAGATCTGGGCCTAAATCCATCGTTTTTTTGCACTCCACACCACCCTAGGCCAGACAATGGCTATATGCAAATCAGCCTTGATCCTGTGCCTCATGGGAACAGTCCAGCCCAAACTACCAAGCCATGTCTTTCCTAGACCATAATCAAGCATCCAAGGACTGGTTTCTGGCTATCAGCCTCCTTCAGGCCGGATAGCTTGACTCCAGTGATGTGGAGAGCCTGGGACTCACGTCTGAGCATACCCAGCCCACTCGGGGTGAAAATTGCAAAAAACACAGTTGATGGACAAAATGCAGAGCAATGTCTTACATTCACCCCAGTACAAAGATCTGGGCCTAAATAATCGTTTTTTTGCACTCCACACCACCCTAGGTCAGACAATGGCTATATGCAAATCAGCCTTGAGCCTGTGCCTCATGGGAACAGTCCAGCCCGAACTACCAAGCCATGTCTTTCCTAGACCGGAATCAAGCATCCAAGGACCGGTTTCTGGCTATCAGCCTTCTTCAGCCTGGATAGCTTGACTCCAGTGATGTGGAGAGCCTGGGACTCACGTCTGAGCATACCCAGCCCACTCAGGGTGAAAATTGCAAAAAACACAGTTGATGGACAGAATGCAGAACAATGTCTTACATTCACCCCAGTAAAAAGATCTGGGCCTAAATCCATCGTTTTTTTGCACTCCACACCACCCTAGGTCAGACAATGGCTATATGCAAATCAGCCTTGACCCTGTGCCTCATGGGAACAGTCCAGCCCGAACTACCAAGCCATGTCTTTCCTAGACCGGAATCAAGCATCCAAGGACCGGTTTATGGCTATCAGCCTTCTTCAGCCTGGATAGCTTGACTCCAGTGATGTGGAGAGCCTGGGACTCAGGTCTCAGCATACCCAGCCCACTCGGGGTGAAAATTGCAAAAAACACAGTTTATGGACAGAATGCAGAACAATATCTTACATTCACCCCAGTACAAAGATCTGGGCCTAACTCCATCTTTTTTTGCACTCCACACCACCCTAGGTCAGACAATGGCTATATGCAAATCAGCCTTGACCCTGTGCCTCATGGGAACAGTCCAGCCCGAACTACCAAGCCATGTCTTTCCTAGACCAGAATCAAGCATCCAAGGACCGGTTTCTGGCTATCAGCCTTCTTCAGCCTGGATAGCTTGACTCCAGTGATTTAGAGAGCCTGAGTCTCACGTCTGAGCATACCCAACCCACTCGGGGTGAAAATTGCAAAAAACACAGTTGATGGAAAGAATGCAGAACAATGTCTTACATGCACCCCAGTACAAAGATCTGGGCCTAAATCCATTGTTTTATTGCACTCCACACCACCCTAGGTCAGACAAAATGGCTATATGCAAATCAGCCTTGACCCTGTGCCTCATGGGAACAGTCCAGCCCGAACTACCAAGCCATGTCTTTCCTAGACCGTAATCAAGCATCCAAGGACCGGTTTCTGGCTATCAGCCTTCTTCAGGCTGGATAGCTTGACTCCAGTGATGTGGAGAGCCTGGGACTCACGTCTGAGCATACCCAGCCCACTCGGGGTGAAAATTGCAAAAAACACAGTTGATGGACAAAATGCAGAGCAATGTCTTACATTCACCCCAGTACAAAGATCTGGGCCTAAATAATCGTTTTTTTGTACTCCACACCACCCTAGGTCAGACAATGGCTATATGCAAATCAGCCTTGATCCTGTGCCTCATGGGAACAGTCCAGCCCGAACTACCAAGCCATGTCTTTCCTAGACCGGAATCAAGCATCCAAGGACCGGTTTCTGGCTATCAGCCTTCTTCAGCCTGGATAGCTTGACTCCAGTGATGTGGAGAGCCTGGGACTCACGTCTGAGCACACCCAGCCCACTCTGGGTGAAAATTGCAAAAAACACAGTTGATGGACAGAATGCAGAACAATGTCTTACATTGACCCCAGTACAAAGATCTGGGCCTAAATCCTGCTTATGGGGGCACTCATCCTGAAAAGCTGCCATGGACTCGCAGCACTCTCTGGCCTTTTCCTCATATATCCTCTTTTGTATCCCTCCCCTGGCATAGTCAGTGCTTGTCCAGAGAGAAGTTCACAGTAGTTCAAAAAGCTTTTCTATCCTGCTCTTTCAGCCGATTACTCACATTGAAAAAGATTTCTAAGGCTGCTGGAGCCTTAGAAATATGTGTGTATTTTCGACAGCTCTTGTGGACCTTTGTCAAGCCAGAAGGGCAATAGGTTGGCCTGGGCGATCAAACCAGTAGTGCGCCCTTGTTGGACCCGGCCTCGTGGCGTGGTCCTCGCTGATCTCCGCAGCTCCAGATCTACGGGTGGAACTGATTCCCGTCCACCCAGAACTGTACATGACACTCCTACCCCGGACCTGAGACGATCCCCCGACCGCGTGCCTGCACCCGTGCACGTGACTATCAGACTCCATGTTTGGCCACCCCGGCCGGCCGGCCACCGTCTTTCCTTTCGGCAGCCCCTGGCCCCTCCAGGCTACAGCCAAGCATGCGTGCCCGGCGCGCCCAGATCAGCCCGGGGGGTGAACGACTCCCCAAGTACCCGAGACCAAGACCTCCATCACACCTCCGGCCCCCTCCCGAGGAACTGGTTTCCCTCACACCTCTGAACTATCCCTGGGGGCTGGTTTCGATCGCACCTTGGGCCTCCTAGCGAGCTGGCTCCAGGCCTTGATGGGCGTCTGGGATTCCCTGGACGCATGGTCCAAAGCATCAAAGAACCAACCGCCCAGACAATCGGGCGCCTGGCACTCGGACCTCCGGCCTCCTGCCTCTGAGGGTCCGGACATCAAAGAGCTCCCGTACTATAAGACAGCCTGCCTTCCATCTAGTCGGCAGTTGTATCTTGGACAAGAAAGCCCTGCTGATCTGATCGCGGCTGACTTTGAGGAGAACAGACTCTGACCCACTGAGCCCTGCTGACGTCGTCGCGGCTCATCCTCGAACCTACGGAACGGAACCATCAGGGCCCTGCTGACGCTGTCGCGGCCCCCTCCCGAAGGACAAAGAAATCTGAACCATCGGGGCCCTGCTGACGCTGTCGCGGCCCCCTCTCGGAACACGAGACCTAAACCATCGGAGCCCTGCTGATGCGGTCGCGGCTCCACCTGGTTACGAGTATGACGGAGTACTCCTGACCAAGCCCTGCTGACCTCGTCGCGGCTTGACGAACACTCTGGTCCGGCTGGACCATCGACGCTACCCTCACGATCATCTTGAACCAGAAGTGGGTAGGACAGCAAGTCCCATCGCCAGCTCCTGTACCCCCCAGTTCGAGGATTGAGAACTGTGCGCAGGGTGCGTTGCGTGCCAGCTGGCCTCCTAAGACTGTCCTGCTTCCCCGATCCCTTGTTACGAGACTTCCGCGATCCCTCGATTGCTGTGTATTGCTCCTTACTCTTAACCTTGATAAAGTCTTTCTTGATAAAGAATCACGGTGTGGTGTCCGTTCATAAGTGTGGTGTGTCGACAGTGTGTACGATCAGTCCTCCCCGGCGGGGACTCCCCCCTCGATAAGACTCGGCAGTAATTGTGGGAGAGGAGGTTCCAGGTGGTTAGGAGAGCCCTCTTGACCCCTGGGGTCACCGCCTTCCAACATTGGTGGCAGCGACGCAATACGAACCTACGTCTAAAGATCGTACCACTGACACACTACCTGAACCTACACACAGCAAACGCACAAGAAAAGAGCAACAATGACGACTACAGAATCTGGTGTAAAGACAACCTTCGACAAGGACCTCCTGGAAGATTACACACACAGAGAGCTGAAGCAGTTCTGCAAAGAACTGAGTATCCCGAGTACCGGACTAAGTACTAAGGAAGATTTCCAGAAAGCGCTAACCACCTGGGTAGAGTCCGGAGCATCTCTCCCCCCGATCGAAGATGAGGGAGGGAGGCCACCGACCGAACCCGGTACACCGACCGGTGAGAGAATCCAGCAACCGACCCGGAGCCCAGCAACCGGGAGAGAGCGGTCATCGGAGGAGATGGCCGATCGAGAACGTGACCGAAGCCATGAGCTCGAACTGGCACGCCTCAAATTAGAGGGTGAACTCAAACTCGCAGAAAAAAAGTTGGCGGTGGAGCAGTTACGGCACCATGGAGAGCTAGAGGAGAAGAAGCTCCAGAGGGAGCATGAAGGACGGAAACTTCAGCTCGAGCACGAGCGCAGCCTCAAGGAACTCGAATTGAAAGCCAGAAAAGAAACAACCGGATCACCAGGCCTTGGGGAGCAGGCGGTCCCCAAAGAAACGAAGGTACATATCCCCAAGGACGTTGTAAAAGAATTTTACAAAGGAGATGACATCCAGCAATGGTTCAAAGCATACGAGGTGGCCATGTCTGCTCACCGGGTCCCGGAGAAGGACTGGGGGGCCGGCCTATGGAGCCGCTTCCTCAGCGAGGGGAGAGACACCCTGCTGGACCTACCGACGGCACACATAAACGCCTACCCACACATGAAAGACGCTCTCTTATTCCGCTACGGCCTAACGCCAGAAATGTATCGCCAGCGGTTTAGGGAGTGCAAGAAGATTCCTGGTACCACATGGGTGGACTATGTGAACTACTACACCCGGGCCCTAGATGGGTGGATCAAGGGCAGCAATGTGACCACCTTCGAGGGCCTAGTCGACCTAGTGGCTTACGAGTACCTGTCTGCAAATTGCTTTTGTGGAACTAAGACAGCATCTCCTGGACAGCAAGCTCGCCAACCCACGGAAACTGGCTGTGGAAGCCGATCGATGGGTGGCCACCCGAGTCCAGAATGGGCCCGGGGGAGACCCCCCACGGAACGACCAAGGATCGTCCCGCCAGCGAGGTGGGGGAGGTCGGGGCAAGCAGCAAAGTTCCCAGTCAGGGCCTCAGCGTAGTCCACCCAGAAACCAGACCCCGCGCTCTCCTCCCGCGACGAGAGCCACCCCGAGTGCAGGACCCCCGGGGCTCCGCCTCAGCTCCACGTGCTTCAAGTGTCTGCAACCCGGGCACTATGCCGGTGACCCCCGATGTCCCCTGACCCCGAAATCCACTCCCACTGGGCCCTCCACTAGACAGATATCATCAGTAGCCTTAGAAGAGGAAGAGATAGAAGAACAGGGGGAGTGGGAACCCGCAGCCATGGTCCTAGCCTCCCTGGGGAATAGAGAGATGATCCCCGGAGATTATCTGCCCGACAACACCGAGAAGTACCGCCAAACAGTGAAGGTTAACGGGATACAGGAGCCAGCATCACGTCTGTTAGGTACACGCTAGTTCCTGAGTCCATGATCATCCCTCACACCTCCTGTCGGGTGATAGCAGCCGATAATTCTGTCCGCACCTGCAGGATAGCCCAGGTCCCGTTTGAGTGGGAGGGGGTCTCAGGCGATCTGCGGGTCGCAGTTCGCACGGACATGCCTGTAGACTGCCTCCTGGGGAATGACTTAGAGAGTTCCCAGTGGAAAGAGGTAGAGAGAAAGACCCATTTAGCCATGTTAGGACTGCCCCAATGGGCCTGTGTGAGCACCCGAGCCATGACCGCCAGAATGCCAAACCCCGAGAACGAAGAGCCTGAGTTCCCCAGTTCAGCCCCTGATGTCCCCGAGAGCGGCGAGCACCCTACGGTCCCCGACCAGCCTTCTCTCGAAGAGACCCCCTCCGACGAAGGTCCCCTCGGACCAACTGTCGACCCAGTCCCGACCCTCGCAGATCTCCCCGAGTTGGCCCAGTGGCGCCAAGAGGGAGGACTGTCCCGAGAGGAGTTCTGCCAAGAGCAGACCTCCTGCCCCGCCCTAGAGGGGCTCCGCCGACAGGCCGCAGCCCAGGCCGCTGGAGACCAGTCCGGCTCCCATTACCTTTACTGGGAAAACGGCCTACTGTACAGTGAACAGAAGACCGCAGAACTAGGATCAGCCCGTGTGCTGGTGGTACCCCTACGTTTCCGCGGACTCCTCCTCAATCTGGCCCACGATGTGCCCCTGGCAGGGCATCTGGGCCAAGATAAGACCTTCCAACGACTAGTGACCCATTTCTACTGGCCCCACATGAGGGCTGATGTGGAACACCACTGCAAGTCCTGCCCCACGTGTCAGGCTAGCGGCAAAAGCAGAGGCAAGCGCAAGGCTCCCCTCCAACCCTTTCCAGTTGTCAGTACCCCCTTTGAGAGGGTGGGGATCGACATTGTCGGACCTCTGGACCCCCGGACCTCCTTAGGCCACCGGTTCATTCTGGTTCTGGTCGATCACGCCACCCGATACCCCAAAGTCATCCCCCTCCGGACCGTGACGGCCCCAGTCGTGGGCCGGGCCCTCATGGGAATCTTCTCCCGGGTGGGAGTCCCCCGAGAAGTGGTAAGCGATCGAGACACGAACTTCATATCCCGGTACATGAAGTCCCTCTGGCAACAGTGTGGGGTGTCCTACCGGTTCACCACCCCCTACCATCCCCAGGGCAACGGCCTGGTTGAGCGGTTCAACCGCACCCTGAAAGGGATGATCATGGGTCTTGAGGAGCCTTTGCGACGCAAGTGGGACGTCCTCCTACCCTGCCTCCTGTTCGCCTACCGCGAGGTCCCCCAGAAATCCTTGGGGTTTAGCCTTTTCGAGCTGCTCTATGGGCACCCCGTCCGGGGTCCCCTCAGCCTGGTCAAGGAAGGCTGGGAGGCCGCCCCCCCGAGGATACCCCCCGACGTATTCTCCTACGTCCTGGCCCTCCGGAACCAGACGCGGAAGTTTCGCGAACTGGCCGAGGCCAACCTGGAGGCCAGCCAAGAGGAGATGAAACGCTGGTACGACCAGAATGCCACTCTGGTCGAGTTTCAACCAGGCCAACAGGTTTGGGTCATGTCCCCAGTGGAACCTTGTGCCTTGCAGGACAAGTGGACTGGACCCTTTAAGGTGATAGAGCGCAAGAGCCAGGTCACCTACCTCGTTGATACGAAATCAGCCAGGAACGCCCTGAAAGTGTTACACGTAAACCGGCTCAAACCGCATTTTGTGCGGTCTGAGTTGGGGTTACTCCTTGCCACCGACGACGGAGAGGAAGAGGAAACGGACCCTCTACCCGATCTCCTGTGTGCATAGGATCAAGATGGCTCCGTAGAAGGAGTGAGCCTCTCCTCCTCCCTCACCCCCTTGCAGCGTGAAGAATGTCGCCACTTGCTGGGACAATTCTCAGACCTCTTCTCCCTCACTCCCGGCGTCACCAGTTGGTGCGTCCACGACGTGGACACCGGGGACAGCCCTCCGGTACGGCACAGAGCCTACCGAGTCCCGGACCGAGTCCGAGCCAGCATCAAGGCTGAGGTCGACAAAATGTTAGACCTAGGAGTGGTGGAAGCCTCCAACAGCCCATGGGCTAGCCCCGTGGTCCTGGTTCCGAAGGCGGCCGCCCCCGGCACCGTTCCTGAGCTGAGGTTCTGCGTCGACTACCGCGGACTCAACGCAGTCACCCGAACCGACGCACACCCCATCCCCCGAGCCGATGAACTGATTGACCGCCTAGGGTCGGCTCAGTACCTCAGTACCTTCGATCTCACCAGTGGCTACTGGCAGATCGGCCTCACGGAGAGGGCCCAAGAAAGGTCTGCTTTCTCCACTCCGGATGGCCATTTCCACTTCTGAGTCATGCCCTTCGGCATGAAAAATGCCCCCGCCACCTTCCAGCGACTGGTCAATCAGGTCCTGGCCGGGTTGGAAGGTTTCAGTGCAGCCTACCTAGACGACATTGCGGTGTTCAGTGCTCACTGGCCCGAGCACCTGCACCACCTCTGGGAGGTGTTGGATGCCCTGCGTCGAGCCGGGCTCACCATTAAAGCTAGTAAATGCCAAATAGGACAAAGCTCAGTGATATACCTAGGGCACCAGGTAGGCAGCGGCCTCGTGGCCCCCCTTCAACCCAAGATAGACGCAATCAATGCCTGGGAGACCCCCACGACCCAGACCGAGGTGCGGGCCTTCCTAGGGCTCACGGGGTACTACTGTAGATTCATCAAGGGGTACGGGAGTATTGTAGGCCCCCTCACCGAGTTGACAGCCAAAGCCAACCCCAAGAAGGTTATCTGGACCCCCGCCTGTCAGAAGGCCTTTGAAGAATTGAAACAGGCCATGTGCACCGCTCCAGTCCTACAGGCCCCTGACTACTCCAGAGAGTTCGTGGTTCAGACCGACGCCTCTGAGCATGGCATCGGGGCCGTGCTCTCCCAAGTGGACGACAAGGGGATTGATCATCCGGTAGCCTTTATCAGCCGGTGGCTACTACCCCGGGAGCAGAGGTGGAGCACCATCGAGCGAGAGGCCTTCGCAGTAGTCTGGGCCTTGAAGAAACTGAGGCCCTACCTGTTCGGGACCCACTTCCGGGTCCAGACCGAACATCGTCCTCTCCGGTGGCTCATGCAAATGAGAGGAGAGAACCCTAAACTGCTACGCTGGTCCATCTCCCTCCAAGGGATGGATTTTACTGTGGAACACAGGCCTGGTGCCGACCACGCCAACGCCGACGGCCTGTCCCGCTTCTTCCGCCTCAGCGAAGAGAACCCCCAAGAGGATGGGTAGTTCTCCTCGTCTTTCAGCTGGAGGGGACGCATGTTGGACCCGGCCTCGTGGCGTGGTCCTCGCTGATCTCCGCAGCTCCAGATCTACGGGTGGAACTGATTCCCGTCCACCCAGAACTGTACATGACACTCCTACCCTGGACCTGAGACGATCCCCCGACCGCGTGCCTGCACCCGTGCACGCGACCATCAGACTCCATGTTTGGCCACCCCGGCCGGCCGGCCTACGTCTTTCCTTTCAGCAGCCCCTGGCCCCTCCTGGCTACAGCCAAGCATGCGCGCCCGGCGCACCCAGATCAGCCCGGGGGGTGAACGACTCCCCAAGTACCCGAGACCAAGACCTCCATCACACCTCCGGCCTCCTCCCGAGGAACTGGTTTCCCTCACACCTCTGAACTACCCCTTGGGGCTTGTTTCGATCGCACCTTGGGCCTCCTAGCGAGCTGGCTCCAGGCCTTGATGGGCGTCTGGGATTCCCTGGACGCATGGTCCAAAGCATCAAAGAACCAACCGCCCAGACAATCGGGCGCCTGGCCCTCGGACCTCCGGCCTCCTGCCTCTGAGGGTCCGGACATCAAAGAGCTCCCGTACTATAAGACAGCCTGCCTTCCATCTAGTCGGCAGTTGTATCTTGGACAAGAAAGCCCTGCTGATCTGATCGCGGCTGACTTTGAGGAGAACAGACTCTGACCCACTGAGCCCTGCTGACGTCGTCGCGGCTCATCCTCGAACCTACGGAACGGAACCATCGGGGCCCTGCTGACGCTGTCGCGGCCCCCTCCCGAAGGACAAAGAAATCTGAACCATCGGGGCCCTGCTGACGCTGTCGCGGCCCCCTCTCGGAACACGAGACCTGAACCATCGGAGCCCTGCTGACGCTGTCGCGGCTCCACCTGCTTACGAGTACGACGGAGTACTCCTGACCAAGCCCTGCTGACCTCGTCGCGGCTTGACGAACACTCTGGTCTGGCTGGACCATCGACGCTACCCTCACGATCATCTTGAACCAGAAGTGGGTAGGACAGCAAGTCCCATCGCCAGCCCCCGTACCCCCCAGTTCGAAGATTGAGAACTGTGCGCAGGGTGCGTTGCGTGCCAGCTGGCCTCCTAAGACTGTCCCGCTTCCCCGATCCCTTGTTACGAGACTTCTGCGATCCCTCGATCGCTGTGTATTGCTCCTTACTCTTAACCTTGATAAAGTCTTTCTTGATAAAGAATCACAGTGTGGTGTCCGTTCATAAGTGTGGTGTGTCGACAGTGTGTACGATCAGTCCTCCCCGGCGGGGACTCCCCCCTCGATAAGACTCAGCAGTAATTGTGGGAGAGGAGGTTCCAGGTGGTTAGGAGAGCCATCTTGACCCCTGGGGTCACCGCCTTCCAACAGCCCTGTGTCAGGCAAAACAACCATTGGGCTACAAAGACTTTAATTCCCTCTCTCGTCTCTCATTCGGAATCCATGGGCTGGTGATGACATTCTGGAGTTCATCCTCATTTGAATTATTTACTTGTCCTTACTAAGGCCATTTACTTCTTGAGGAGGATCAGTTTATTCCTCTGATGTCCACTCTTTCCTCCAAATCAGTTTCCCTGCTAAGTAAGCATACCCAAGGAACATATTTCAAGGGTGACTGAATACTGTGACTAAAACAAAAGATACCACGCTCTGGCTGGCATTACAAGAAAAAAATGTGATCTGGGTACTGCAATACATAGTGCATTGCTTGAGGAGGGACATACACTTTTTTGGGTTGTCCACTTACTTAAATACTATTGCACAACCTCCTCTGATGTGTCTGTAAAACATAATTTTTGTCCAGAATTTTGACCTTCTGTCCTGAATTTTGACCCTTTGTCCTGAATTTTTACTCACCATCCTGAGTTGGTCACCCTACCAGTAAGTCACAGCCAGAAGTTGTGTTTTTAATCCATCTTGGACAGCAGACTGGCGCCGCTCCTTTCAAGGCTGACACTCCGTCCAGAGTGCCCACACAGTTTCATGAGAAAGAGGATGCTGAGAGCTGGGAAGATGTCTTTGTATTCTAAATTAGACACAAATGTTTACAACGCTGCAACTCAGCTAAGTTCCTACCTGTGCTAGGGAAAACAGAAAACAAATTCTCTCCCATCCTAGTTCATTTAACCAATTATTGGATGTTGTATGTACTGACAGTATCTATCATGTCCTCCTTCTAGAAATACTCGTTTTTATTTCCTGTCCATAATTGTACTTGGATATATGAAAGCATATAAATTATTTTAACTAAGTGGACTAACACACCTGCAAACAAAGACTCGAAACAAGGAGAGCCAAGGGCTGGACCAGTTTGATTCCCAGTGCCAGTGCTAGCAACGCAGCCCAATGGCACCCAGGGCCAGAATAGGTTTTTTAGAAATATATTTTAGGGCTGTAAATAGAATAGTTATGGGATGATTAGGGATAAATCAATTTTATACTACTGAAAATAGAACAGCGCCTAGAAACATGCAGGGAATGTTAGTGAAGCAGTCAGTGCTCTCGAGGGGCAGTCAGGAGAATGCATCTGCACTCAGCACAGTGTCTCCGACTCCAACACCACACCAAACCCTGTCCCATCCTTCACGCTCTGACTCTACCAAGGTCCAGTATTTCGCACATCATTTAGCAGCGCCCCCCACCGTGCATATAATGAGTCACGGCTGTGCCTCACCTCGACGATGGGGCTTTTATCCCTACTGATTATGCAAGCCTGATGCATCACGCTGCCAGTAGACCAAAGAGCGCTGCTCTGCTGTGTAAAGTAGGGAACTATGATTGTAGCAAGCAGCTGGGTGAGACTGCCAGCAGACTGCTGTAAGCCCCAAGCTTGCTGGAGCAGCACGCTCAAGCCACCGGCGGCGTGCTTGTGATTGAAAGTGTACAGTGAGTGCGCTTAGGGGGCCCCTGAAGCTCGGGCCCCCCTGCACCGCGGGGGCTGCGGGGACTTTTGTTACGCCCCTGAGGAGAGGGTATGGTCCATAATGACTCCAAGATTTTTAGCCTTGGCTGCTGGGACAGGGACTGCTCCCAACTCTACTGGCCACCAGTCTGAGGACCAGAATATTGTGTCCTTGCCAAAAAGTAAAACCTGTTTTATTTGAATTTAGCTTAAGGCAGTTTTCGGCCACCCATTCGCTGACACTTCTCATGCAATCTTTGAATTTTATTGCAGTGTCCTGTTTTTTGATGAGATTGATATAATTATCTGTGTGTCATCTGCATATGATACCAATTCAAAACCATAAGTTTTGATCATACGAGCCAAGGGAGCAGCATAAATGTTGAAGAGGGTGGGGCTCAGAGATGAGCCCTGGGGCACCCCACATGGGAGCCTAAAGCATTTTGATTTAAAACCTCCCATTTCAACAAATTGTTCCCTACCATGCAGGAATGATTTAAGGAGTGCAAGGGCCAAGCCACCAACTCCTGCCTCGCAAAGTCGATCAATTAAAAATGCCGTGGTCTAACGTGTCAAAGGCAGCTGACAGATCTAGCAATATGAAAGCTGTCGATCCTCCTTTGTCAACTGCCAGTCTAATTTCCTCTGTGGTGGTCAGCAAGGCAAGTTCAGTACTATGTTGGTGTCTGAAGCCATACTGGGTAGGATCTAGGACCTGATTTTTCTCAATAAAGGCACCTTGTTCCTGATTCGTATGTTTTTCAAGAATCTTGGCCGGTAGGGGAAGGCGGTAAATGGGGTGATAGTTTCCTACCTCAGTTTTGTCTAGATTGTTTTTTTTTTGATAAGGGTAGAATGGATGTTTTTTTCCATAGCAAGGGTAAAGTTGCAGTTTTGATGGCAGTATTTAGAACCTCTGAGAGATGGCGGCGAGTGTCTCATCTAAGATAGGGCTTTTTTCAGAGGACAAGGCTCCAGTGGGGATGCTGACCTAATTGCTACCAGAATCTTAACGGTTAGTTCCTGAGACATTAATGTAAAGTTTAAAAGACAGGGTGGAGTGCGGTCTGGGGCCAAGGTGGACATGTCTGAAACTGAATTTTCAGTCTCAGTTTGTGGGGCCTGAACAGTTAGCGCGATGCCCGAACGGGCGGTAAATGTATTATAAATAGCAGAGACTTTATCACAAAAGTATGAGGACAACTTGTCACAGAACCCTTGATCTGTTGTGCTTGGCTGGTCTACTGCAAATGGCTAAGTTTCAAAACATTAGCAAGGAGCTCCCCAGAATTGTTCTGTGCCCCTTCTAATTTTTCTGAGTAATATCTGGTTTTAGTGTTTTTAATCAATTCTTTATACTGTGCCAATCTTAACTTGTATTTTTCTTTTTCCTTAGATCATAATATTTGCTGCAGCATCTTTCTTGGCTGTGGCAGAGTCTCCTTAATGATCTTAGTTCTTCGGAGAACTACGGTTCCGTGGGTGCAGTCGTGCTAGCTTTTCCAGTTCTCTGTGGAATAGTTATATGAGCTGCTGCTGACATCCAGTTATGATATTGTAAAGATGCTGCTTCTGAATCTGTAGAGAGGCATGGTTTACTTTGATTCAGTTGATCAGTGAAAGTCTTTTTATTGAACACTGAATCTGAGCAAATAGAATGTCCTTTGCACTTGCCTGGAGGTGGGCGCCATTGCACATAGACTTGACAGCCTTGACAGCCACTGTGATGTATTGACCTATCCCCATACCTGAATGAGTATTTCAGCAGTTTGAACTGTTGCTTTTGCGGCTTTGTCACCCTTGGAATTCCCTATAATGTGTATTCCTAAACACTGAAGTCTCAGTGTGTGTATAACATGAGTCTTTGGCAAACACTGTTTGCGTTTTGTTACCTGTCCCCAAAACTGTTTATGCTTTATGGTGTATCAATCCATTCTGGCTCCCATATTGTAAGTACTCATTGTGAGATTGGGCACAATAATAAGAATCACACACAATAAGTGAGGGGAATCGGGGACACATACTATCAAGTGCTAGATTAAAGCTCTAAGTTAGGCCAACTATTATGTGCAATCACCTAGTGACTGTGTGTAAGTTTTGTGAGGGCGGCATTCTCTTTACTCCATTCTACCCTTCACAGTGGCTCATGCTGCAGAGCATTGGCGCTTTGTCCTTAGGGCAGGCTGTGCTGAGCCATAAGTATAGGTGATTTCATCATACTGATCTCGAAGCATGACTTTATTAGACAGAGGTCTTTATTTTTCGTATTTGAGGTATGCTTCTGCTTATAGTGTAGAGTCAGATCTGTAATCTACATCTGTTGCTATGAGAGAGTTGGCCCATTGTATCCAGCGTGGATGTAAGGCTTTTGCCTTTGGAACTCTGGGCTTTATAACAGCCTCTAAGGCTAAGACTGGAGTCACAATAATAATGCATTTCCCCTGAGCCAAAGATCTTTCACTACAGCAGTCTGTACTGCCGTCAGAATCTCTTCTGTTGGTGCAAAACGTATCTCTTCATTGGTGTATGAATGCGATATATTTGCGATTGATACACTCTCCTTCATTGAATGTTACATAGGAATACCCTGATGCTCCCATAATTATGCAGATCACCAGGTTGGTGGTGTTTATATGTGTGTGTAAGTGTTTGGAAGATAGCATGTCAGCTTGTACTGAACGTAGTATTTGTGTATGTTCAGTTGTCCAATGTGTGCTTGAAAATTCTGAAGTACCAAGTCAGAGAATGGTTTAACCCACTCCGCGTAGTCTCAAATGTATGTTCTGCCAAAATTCAGGAAACCAAATAATGATTGGTGTTTCTTTAGTGTGGTTGGTGGTTGTAGATTCGCACACTTCTCAATGAAATGTGTTGCTAGGCTTTTGCCTTCACTCATCATCTCGTATCCTACAAATAGGACACTGAGGTGGGCTATTTTAGATTTTTTTATTTTGAATATGTAGCCAATGTGACCAAATCCCATAACTCCTTGATCTACCATAGCCAAATGAGTTGAAAGGTCATCATCCGTTAGGTGTATGTCGTCATAGGACAATGCCTGGTCATCATATTCTTTTAAACTTCCGTAACCTGGGCTGAAAACAACCCTGGGCTCTTCTTCTACCCCTGGGGCAATCGACAGAACTACTTAGTAAGTACTGAGGGAGCTGAATGCTGTCAAGTACCTGCTTTGTCAGACAAATCTATTTGAAATGTCTAAAGTTGTTTTGTGTTTTTTTCCGCGCTATGTTATTCATTAGTACCATGCTCTGAGCGTTCTGTTCTGTGAATATGCATGCAGCTGTGTTCAAGTGTCTGTAAAATACTACTAGATGGGATGAATGGTCTGGTTTCATTATTGAAAGCAAAGTATTATTCATAGGCGAGGTGCAACTTTCAATCACGACTTGGTATTCAAGTTGAGTGAGTATCTCTCTAACTTGTTTTTTAGCCTCATGTTTAATGGGGTATTGTCTTTGAGGTGGTAGGGTTGACCTCACTGATATAACATGATAAGGCGAAGCGTGATCATACTCCACATGGTTGTGGTATAACACAGGAGCTAGTCCTAAAGCCCAAGCCCTGGTATATGAATGTTTAACTGTATCTGGGATGAGGTCGGAAAAAGCAGTTAAAACTACTGGTCTCCCTCGGGGCAGTCCATGACAAATTCTGGTGGTGAATCCCTTTCAGCCAAGAGAATGTCATAGCTGAATGACAAATTCTCCCAAATGAGAACATTAATGGTGCATGGTATATCCCCCTCTATTTGGAGTTGCATCTCATATAATTGATGCAGGACACTCACTCTCATATCCGGTGTTTCCACCTGGATATAGTCACTCAATGCTACTGCCACCGGACAATCAATCAGGTTCCGGTGAACTATTGTGCCTTCTGTCGCACTGTCCAGCATGGTCAGGGGCCACTCCCCAGTCAAAAGCAGTGTCCTCAATATCCTCAGCATGTTTTACTTTAATGCCAGCAACTTTCTTCTTTTTGAATAGAGAATTGGACTTCTTAGGTTTAGCTTCCTTTTTATTATGAAGTCAGAATAGCGTTGTGAATCCTTCCTCGGTTTCAGGTACTCCTCTGATCTGCAATCTGATTGTCCACATCTCTCCAAATGTTTTTCATGGACCCCTGAAAGGATCGAGATGAATGTCTATCAGTATCTGATAACTGTAAGGCATTTTTAAATTATCACTGTTACACAAATTATAGCTCTTTCAGTGGCCTCCTGTTGAGGAGATCCGCCCCAATTTAGAAATTTCTTTATGTTTCTTACTAGCAGCCCGTCCCGATGTTGTCCGGGAGCAATTAGGCTTCAGGGCCCCCGCCCGCCCCGACGTTGTCTGTAGGTCCCCCGGAGCCTTCCTCCATATACTGCAGTAATATACCTCTATTTTTACTTTGTACGCTTTTGTAACCTGCACACGTAACTTTTTCCTCCTGTAATGCACCGTTTGGCTCACTTTTTTAATGCTCCGTTTGCTTCCTCTTGCTACCTGCACACGTCACTTTTTCCGCCTGTGCCTCTATGTTTACTTTCTACGCTTTTGTAACCTGCACACATAACTTTTTCCTCCTGTAATGCACCGTTTGGCTCACTTTTGTAATGCTCCGTTTGCTTCCTCTTGCTCACGATGTACGCTTTTGTAACCTGCACACGTAACTTTTTCCTCCTGTAATGCACGTTTGACTCACTTTTGTAATGCTCCGTTTGCTTCCTCTTGCTCACGATTTTCATTTTTGCTTAATTTTTCCGCCGCTTACCGCTCCTAAATAAATAAATAAATAACCTACCTCATCCGCCGCTCACCGCTCCTCCCCGCCTGTCCGCCACTCGTCCCCGCCCATCCGCCGCTCCTCACCGCCTGTCCGCCGCTCCTCACCACCTGTCCGCCGCTCCTCACCGCTCCTCCCCGCGGCATGTCCGCCGGTCCTCCTCGCGCTCCTGGACGCCGCTCCACCCCGCGCTCCTCATGTTGGGCACGCACGTCGTGGCCGGCGCTTCTTCCAAGGGACTACTTTTTTTTCGGTAAATTTTTTAAATAACGTATATTTATTACGTTTATATAGCCTATGTCCATCTGTACACCCTGACGATTACAACGGTGTATCGGGTGTGTGGATTGGCGCTGTGGTTCCAGAGTTTACCCGCCTCAAAGGTTCTAAGTTCTTCCTTTATAATAGTAGTATAGATTACCCCACTTTCTCATAGAAGAGTCTGATGCCTGCTTTGAGTTTTTTTGGGGGGAATTATTTTAAATAATCTCTACCTTTGGTGCATAGGTACACTCAATACTTTTTGGTAACTCATGCTCCTGTTCTCTCGAAGTCAAAGTTGTGAGTCGTTGGCGTACCGTGAGGTGCATGCCACTAGATTCAGGTTATCCTTCTGGTGAGGGTTGATATCCCAAAAATGGTCCTAGGATGTTTGTTTCTGGTCCAGGGAGTACCTGGCCTGGCAGTTCAGGCTGAGTCCAAACTGGGGTGGCATGATAAGCAAAAAAAAACAATTGATTTAGGTCCAGATCTCTGTACTGGGGGTGAGTGTTGACATTGTTCAGCATTCTGTCCTTCAATTGTTCTTTGTGCATTTGTCACTCCGAGTGGGACGGGTATGATCAGACATGGGTCCCATGCTCGCCATGCCACTGGCATCAAGCTATCCTGGCTGTTGAAGGGTGATACCCAAATACTGGTCCTAGGATGCTTGTTCCTGGCCCATTGAGAACCTGGCCTGGGAGTTTGGGCTGCACTGTTCCCATGGGGAAAAGGGTCAACTCAAAACTGATTTGCATATGGCTGGGTCCACAATGGGGTGGCGTGGTGAGCAAAATAAATGATGGATTTAGGCCCAGATCTCTGTATGGGGGGCTAGTGTTTGACATTAGACAGCATTTTGTCCATTAATTGTTCTTATTTCATTTGCCACTCCGAGTGGAACGGTATGCCCAGTAGGTCCCATGCTGACCATGACACTGGAATCAAGCTTTCCTGGCTGATGAGGGATGATATCCTGAAACCGGTCCTAGGATGCTTATTCATGGTCCAGGGAGGACCTGGCCTGGCAGTTCAGGCTGGACTATTCCTAAGGGGAGCATAATCAAGACTGGTTTGACTATGACTGAGTCCAAACTGGGGTGGCATGATAAGAAACAATTGATTGAGGCCCAGAACTCTGTACTGGAGGTGAGTGTTTGACATTGTTCAGCATTCTGTCCATCAATTGTTATTTTTTCATTTGTCACCCGAGTGGGACTGGTATGCCCAGACATGAAACCTGTGCTCGCCATGCCACTGGATTCAAGCTATCCTGTCTGATGAGGGGTGATACCGCGAAACTGGTCCTAGGTTGTTTGTTTCTGGCCTAGGGAGGACCTGGTCTAGCAGTGGGGCTGGACTGTTCCCATTGGAAGAAGGCTTAAGACTGATTTGCATTTGGCTGGGTCCATAATGGGGTGGCGTGGTGAGCAAACAAAATGATGTATTTAGGCCCAGATCTCTCTCATGGGGGTTAGTATTTGACATTGTTCAGCATTCCTTCCCTCAACATGACAGGAGGAAAATTAGCTATACAGGAGGTGTGTTGCACATACAGGCTAGGCACACCCCTAGGATGGGCTACCTAATGTGTTTCACGAAAGAAGAATTTCATCATCTTGATTTTGGTGTAATTAGGAATGCTGGGACAGGGTTTACACCCAGTCTCCACATGAAGTGGTCATATAGGGGAGTGTAGTGACAGCCAAGGGTAAGTAGCCCATTGGCTTCTACCCTTCATTCCCCTTAACACCCCTAAATGCAGTATTTAGATGGCCCCCTGACACCAAGAACTTAGATTTGTCTGACTGCAAGAAGAAGAATGACAAAGAAGAGCTGAAGACACCAGAACTGTGGAATAGCTGTGGACTTGGAGCCAAATCTTGCCTGCCTGCTCCTATCCTGACAATTGCAAAGACCCGACTCGTCCGGTATCTGTGCATCCTCCAAAAGCCTCAGAGAATACCAGCACTTTGCTGATTAGCCAGCATCTCCCTTAAAGTGTAAGAGCCACTTCCCTGCAGTCTGAAGGCACTGACTGCACAGTCCGGTTCACCGATCTGCTGACCTTCAGTTCCACCAATGCAGCAGCATCCCAGGAGGAGGTTACCAAGTGTCCAGGTGGTCAGCCCCATCGGACCATAAAGTCTTTGAGATGCTGATGCACCATGGAGGCTCGCTGCAATACCGCGGGTACCAGAGTCTGTTGCAAGCAACAAGGCTTGATTGTGTTCAGTCTGAACACCACCACCTCCAAAACGTACCTGAAGGCTGAGGGACTTGGAGAGAGGACAGCCCCACACCATACATCTGGCAGTGTTTCTTTTCCTTCCTCTGCAAGTGCACCGAGAACAGTGAGAGCCTCAAACTCACCAACCCGCCGGACAAAAATTCACTGAGCCCCCCAGCCCATGTCCATTGAAGCCGATAGTGTCTCTGTGGTCCTAAGTACGAGTGGGCAAAGAATTTCTCTCCACCAACGGAGTTAGCAGAGTTTTTCCCACTCCACACGAAGAGCTGAGTTCCAGAAATTCAGCGAAGAGACATCTGGTGGAATTTCTACTCTCAAGCAGCTCACCATTGGTAAGTTGCCGAGAGCTCATGAGAAACAATTGGGCGCTAGACCTCCTCCCAGCGAGATTTCTAAATGCGGGCAGATGTGGCAGTTTGTGACCACTTCTGGTGAGAAATTTACCGCTCGTATTGAGGAAGCTGCTGCTCGAGTAGGTGCAATCAACAACATTTGCTGTGAAAGTGCGATTGCAGCTCCAGAGACACATACACATGACCTGAGGGGGGTTGGGGAAGGGGCGTTGTTATCAGTCTGCATTTTTACTTGAGTAAACCCTGGACTCTCCTGCAGTGCCCTGAAACTCTCTTCTGTTCAGTGTGTTTTAGAGCACTGGTATAAACAATGTCCACTCGGGCGCAAGGTTAAGACACAGCGATGGTTGAGAGGTGATTGTGTGTATCATGGGATGCACTGGGGCTGCTGCGGACATACATGTCTGGGAGATTGCTGCTTACCTTGTGGAAAGAGCTGCAATGAGATACACTCTCAGAGTTGCCAGAGGATCCTAAAGAGAGTTAATCACACCCGCTCTCCCCTGGTTGTATCCCTGGCGCCTAGGCCTGTTCTGAGCTCACAGAGCGCCCACTGAGCTCCCATTCAAATTGGTATGTGTCCACCAATTTCTCATCTGCGTCTCCAACCACTATTCGGACCAGTTTCCCCCTTCACATGCTGCCCTGGTAATTAATTTGTGTATTTTTGATGCAATCGATCCAGGTTTAGGATGCACTCTCAGTGTTAGGGCTGAGGGGAGACTTCTAAGTGCTGTACCCATCCTGGATGGGCCACATCGCACAGTACCTCCCCTGCAAAATAATTCAGTACACAAAAGTGGACAGCTTTCAGTTTTATTTTCACTTTTAGAAAACATTCTCCCTTGACTCCTCAACAACAGCAGTAAGTTCAGAGAGTGTAACTGGATGTGTCCCATCCCTCGAGGACCCTCAGTACTAAAGCGAGGACATGAGAGCTATGGGTTCCTTGCAGGGATGTGTGAAATCGGCTAGGCCTGAGAGGATGGGGTCCCCATGGCTGAAATCACCCTGTGAAGGTGGGGGCCGGATGCGCCCCAGCCTTAATTTAATAAGACTTGCTTCCCCCCAGGAAGCAAAGAAAAGCAAGTGTAGGAGTTTGCACTTAAAAAAAAAAGAATAACCCTGCAGATTGCGGATTTTCAGTGAATTTGATTAAAATTCAAAAATGTTTTTGCCACCTGGCCGGTCCCGGTGGGACCCACAAACAGGCCTAGGTGGTTACGGTATTTCTATCCTGTCCATATATTGTTTGTTTATCATTTTTTCATTGGCCATAGACGAGTCTGAGTTCCAAGATGGCTGCCAACACTTCCTGGTTGAAGTGGTGTCAGCTAATTGGATCTCAGCGTGACTTCTGCCCGATCCGCAGAGGAGTCACATTTCTAGAGATCTGTATTTCTTTTTTCTTTAAAAACTACAAAACTAATGAATGGATTTACACCAAATAACAAAAAGGGTTCTTTCTGGACGAAGAGGTGGTTTTATGCCAAATTTGGTGTAGATACCGTTCTGCGGTTCGGGCTGCAGTTGTGTCTAAAATCCATATATAAAACTCCATTGGGAAAATGCATTCTGGGACCCCTCTTTGTCTCGGCCCATGCTTGACGGATCAACCCGAAACTTTCAAGACAGCAGCTCAAATTGTAATTCCCATCTGACCTTTAGGCATGCCATGGTTCTTATAGGCCCAACACCTGACATATAGACCGAGCCACAGGGGAGGGCCTCTAATGTGGAGGAGGGCCATTTCCAACTTCAAAGCCGGAAGCAGAAGGGCTACAGTGCTATTGGAACTTTCCAACCACTCCGGGTGAAATGTTTTCAAATGAACGGGAAAAATCAAAAAGACAGGCATCACAGTGTTGGAGAAGTTCTGTAGGAGCCACTTTGTTGTCGTCAGTGGACTGCTCAGTATTCCGATGTTCTAATGTAGCCTTGGAGCCCAACCTAGCGGGCTCCACCGGCCATTAAAGGCCTGCTCCAGCATTAAAGGCCCGAGGCAAAGGCGAGGGTCTTTAACAAGGGAGCAAGCCTTTAAAGGCCAGTGGAGCACGCTAGAGGGCCTCTAAGGCTATTAGAATATTCCGCCCCTAGAGGGCAGAATGTTCTTCTTAGGAAAAACAAAGGCCTTTCAGTGCCCTAGGGGGTTTAAATCCCCTCGGGCTCGGAGAGGCATTTGTTTACATCAGCAGCTGTGAAAGGGAAACAACATTGAAATGTTGCTCTTGGCTTCTACCAGCCGGTAGAAGTACCGAGCACTCCATTGTCTACACAGTGTTCCAGCGTTCTCAGATAGCTTAAAGCTTGCGCATTTGCATGGAGATATGTTTGGAAAATTAGGATGATGGGAGGTGAAAAAGGAACCATGATAAAGGGTTGGCCAACTTTCCGTTTTGTTTGAGGAGGTGTTTTAGAGCAATCTTAAAAGCGGAGAGAGAGGTGATGGAGCACAGATCTGTCTGTAGAAGGTACATTCCAGTAATGAAGTCCAAGCAAGGCAGGTTTGGGAGTGGCTAGAAGATTATGGCTATTACAAATACGGTTGTGGTGGAAAGGTAAGTACCTAACAAGGACGCAGTTAGGGTCTTGTCCAGTCATAGTTTTGATGACTAGGACAAGTAGTATATATAAGGCCCTATTTTTATCAGTTATGCATGAGGAGGGTAAGGATATATCCAGGGAGGTGATAGACAGTCTCTGTGGAAAATGACTTACCTTATCCATCGATCAATTCTTTGGGACACATACAAATAGAGACAGAAATATATGTTTTTCGGCACAACCACAGTTGCTGTTCTCCATTGCGTGAGAGGGAGAAAGCAGCACTGAGCCATCGTTATTCAAATTGGCTGCTGCTCCTCACCATCCCTGCACTCACGCACAAACAGGATACATAGGGCCATGTACAATCTTTGCAAGATGGTGCGGAGATGTGCGCATGATGTCTAGCAGCAGGTTTGTACCTGAAGCACACCCTTCCAGTACAAAAGTCCTATGTCTAGACAAATACTTAAACATTCCACACTTTGTGACAATTAGAGAGCAAATTGTAATGGTAAAAAAGCACAGGTCAGCACTTTCGCATGATCTTCCTGAAAGTATTATAGGTATTTATGTATAAGCATGTCAATTCAAAACACTGTGCCACTCACCCAGTGTTAATCTGTATAGAAGAAAAGGGAGATGTTCTCCATACAACTAATGACAAAACATTGATTGCAGAGCACAACCACTAATTAGTTTATCAACCGACCTTGTAGTCAGTTGATTTTAATAAACACAACACCATGCAGTATATACAATAGAAAAAGCAACCATCCAAACACAAAAAACACAAAATTAATAGCCTTTATTATATTGACGAGAAGTGTATAGCGTAGATGCACACAGCCGACACATGTTTCGTCGTATAGATGACTTCTTCAAGGCTTGACAATAAATTGGCAATGATTCCACACATTGTGCATGTGCTGTACAGAGCAGCACACATGCAATATGGGAAATGTTTGGAGAAATTCAAGCATTTCTCCTTGTTAGTGCCTGCTATACGGAGGAGTTATTTTTCTACATAAAACCTGTTCTGGCTATCTTAGATTGGGCTTTGCATCAACAAATATTGGTACTTGCACTGATGGGCATAAGTTACACCCAAGTAACGTCCCCTTGATGCAAAGCAGTGAAAAGCAGTGCAAAAACGCTATATGCATTGAGAAAAGGGCTCATTAAAATCAAAAATACATTTTGTGATGGAAAGAAAATATCCTGGCTTGAGTTTGTGCAGCTCTCGTGTGACTGCCCCAGTGCAAACCCATAGTAAATCTGTCCTAACCTGCTTTAGGTGTCCAGTTTTGCTGAGGATTTCTGCAGTGACCAATGCTTTAGCTGTATGGAAGGGGTGGTTATTGTGGGTTTTGCAGATGTTCACCAGTTGATATCTAGTAGCAGAAGCAGCAGTTGTTATGAAGGACTCCAGGATTTCATCTGACGGAGTTAGGATTCCAGTGCAGGGTGGAAATATATGGGGTGTGAGAGGGATGTGGCTGCAGTGTCAAGAGGGAAATTGATGATATCCATCTTAGCAGATATCAACAAGAGAGAGCAGAGCGCCCTCTAGAGCCGGGAAGCAGTGAGACAGTCAACATTTCGACTGGAAGGGCGAGGAGAAAACTTTGAAAAATGGAGGGCATTTGTGTATCATCTGAGTAGAATTTATTGAATACAGAAATAAACTAAATGAGGAAATAATAGTACAGAGGGATGTTGTATAGAGTGAGAAGGGCAGAGGGCAGAGAACTGAACGCAGTGACACGCAAACTGGTAATGGTTCGACAAGCCTCCTGTGAAGTAAAATGTTTAATACCCATGACTCTCATCACCCTATACCTCTTTCTAAGAAGTGCCTTTAGGGGTTTGTTTCAAGCTTTTTATTACATTTGTGCATTATATTATCTTATAATTAGAAAGTGCGTGCTTGCTGGATCAAGCCCGGATGTGGGAGTGAGGACCCCATGTCTGTAAACTCAGGCCAGACATCACCTAACTTGAAATGTTTTTATTGTCACCTGAAGATTAATGTGAGCCAATGTTATCTTTTAGGTATGGATACGTATATCCAGGTTACTGGCAGGTTTACAATGGTGGACCACATCTAAGCTCCTTTGGCTATCCTTACTCAAGTCGCAGTGTAACACGCATCTACATCCATGAGAACTACACAGACTCTCAGCCCGGCTTTGACATCGCCCTTCTTCAGGTGTTCCCAGGCTTCATCTTCGATGAGAACAGCCAGCCCATCTGCCTGCCCTACAGCAGCCACCAGTTCCAGGCTACGGCGCAGTGCTGGTCGACCTGGTGGCGTAACGGAGGTGAGAGTGATGTGAGAAGGGGATTCCGTGGAGAGGAATAATCCTGGGGTGTTTTGATTTCTATTAGAAGATCGGCTCACAAACTGGGGATCTGTGTTAAAATACATTTGTCATTAAACCTTATTCATAGGTTATGTTACGTTTTGCTGTTTTAGGTTATCTTATTTATGTTAATGGAGTGAACATTCACAGATGAAAAATGCAGTGATCTGCAGCCAGGTGTTCGGATCCCAACAATGTCGACTTCACCTTCCTTCCTTACACAGGACCGTAAATCGAGAGCCATAAATTGGGTGATAGCAACATCTGTTATGTAGAGCACGTGTTACCTCTGGTCTCGCAGGTTAGGAAGGCAGTGATTGGAATAAGAAAGTAAACACTGTTCCAAGTCTTGTGTGGTTTTCTTTGGTTTCTCCTGCTTACCTTTCTCGTAGCTGTTTAGCATGAAATGTTTGTAGGTTGATTGGCAGAGTGAGAAGCAGAGTTACATGTGATCCTCTCTGGTGTGGTGTCAAGGGGTGCCTGCTCTTTCTTCCACTACCTCTGGGATAGCTTTGGGGGCCTGTAATAGTATGCACATATCGCCGAAAAAGCCGTGATTTTCCTATCGCACTATTAACAAGGACTCACTAACAAGCATTAGCTCTTGTTACCTTGAGTTAGCAACCGTTTTTTTGCCATTTTGCATGTCAGCGATATTTATCGCTAATGGCATGCAAAATGGGCATTCCTTCACACAACTCCATGACAAACACTCGCTAAGACAGCTTCAGGATATTAACAAGGCTGCACTGGACCTGCGATGCGAGAATGAAAGCCGCGCTAAGCCCCCTTTATCGCAGGTTTTTAACTCCTGCTAAAAATACGACTTAGTATATAAAAGGGGGGTCCCAGTATTTAATAGTGGTAGTGCTCAAGACAAATGTGAAACAAAAAACTTGAGGCAAATCAAAGTAAATTTCAAAACACAGTGTTATTTGATCACACTGAGATTGGGCACAGGTTACTTCAAACCAAAAGGCACTTAATAACAATTATATACACAATTAGCGACATTGCAGTCCCCAGGGAA
Source organism: Lissotriton vulgaris (assembly GCF_964263255.1). Taxonomy (NCBI): domain Eukaryota; kingdom Metazoa; phylum Chordata; class Amphibia; order Caudata; family Salamandridae; genus Lissotriton; species Lissotriton vulgaris. The sequence goes on from NC_141695.1 coordinate 1,314,370,924, forward strand.
TAAAGGTGAGGAAGGTTGTGATTGAGGTGAGTTAGTGGGATGGAAGAGAGTGCAAATCACACAAATTACATGCACAGAGTATTAGTGTGCCAGAGGTCATGAATCAAATATAACATAAGAGTAAAAGTACACAATGTCTGTACTGGTACGCCATGTAACATTTAAACACTCAGTAAATCAAGTACTGTAGGTACGACTGGCATTTGAACAGTTGTCGACGTTTCGACCCCCTTGAAGGCGTAGGCTGGAATGGAAGCCTTACAAATGGGGTCTTCCTCAGGACAGTGTGTGAGTGAAGTGAAGGAACGGGGCACCTAAGAGAAAAATGGAAGTGAGTCACATCACTTGTTACAAATAGGACTAGAGCACATCTCTGGCGGAGGGCGTGTATTTTATATTTACCATGAGTGGGGAAGTCAAATATCTCACACATCAATGTTGGGGATAAGTAAGACACGGTTTTCTCATAATGTGGGAGGAGCGAGGATCCACCTAAAACAGATAAAAGGTGGGATTCAGCCAAGCCTAACAAATGGGTATGGCTGTGGGGGTTGTGGTATTTGGCTGAATGGTGAGTAACTTACTGGTATATTTAATTAAGCAGTGAAGTGCCCGAGTGGATCACAAGGCAAACAGAGGCTCAAATCCGCAAGAGAAAACACATTTCAAAAGCCCGAATAAATCAGGGAACCTAGTTAAAAACAGAGGAAAGAAAAGAGCAACCAGCTTAAAAATTAACTCAATGGGGTTTGCCAAAGCATTAAAAAAAACAGATCTAATGATAAATGCGGCTAATAATCCGTGTGTGCTGGCGACAGAGCAGCTGAGCCCAGTGACTGTCAACATTGACACACCTACGCTCACGATATAAACAACAATTGCCAAAAGCCATATGAAGAGTGTGTATCAATAGCCAACCTTATTACAGAAAAATACTCATAGGAACATCCAATAGCTCTATTCAGCCTCAAATCGAGGTCATATAGGAGGACAGAGTCGGTCTTTTAAACGAAAAACGAGGTCTCATATATTCAAAAAGAGTGACCATGTAGGATAAAGTCAATGCAGCCTTCCTTCACGGCCGTAGCTGAAGACAAAATTAGTCCCAAACTGCTGTTAAAGTGGGAGCGTGCATGCCCGCCAACTTCAAGAAGTAGTTACGGTCCCTTATGGAGCAAAGTAAAATCAAAACATGCTCCACCACTCACAACATAATTATCTTCTAGCATGAGATTCCGAAAAAAAGGGGAGCAGTTATTTCTGAACGACTCACCGGTTTTCATAACAGGACCTCCGAGGATGATCGGGCCGCTGTGTGCGATGAATGACCTAAATACTCAAGCGACGCCGTGTGAAGCGTGCACGTCGGCAGGCTGCGCGTTACGTTGCATGTAAATACGGGACCTCTGTCATAATGAACCTCTGACGGGCAGAGTGAAAGTAAGAAAAGACTCGGCCTAGGGTGAGATGGAAGGCTGGTGTCCCTACGGCTACAGTAGAAAGTGCTCATCACTGTATGTGTTACACAGGAACTTAATGAGCATATCAGTAAAAGTTTACAAAGGTCTGTCGGCATCATAAAGGTGCACATAGTAGCTGTTTGTTAACAATTTAATTGCCGTAATACTATACATATTAACGCAATATCGGGGTCCTCAGGACCATGAACATGATAAAAGTGCATCTGATCACATTTGTTCAGGCCACATTTTGGTGATCATTAGATTAAACCTCTTACAACGATATCTGGTCCTTCAGACCTAATGTGGCATCTCTCAGGAGGGAGGACCATATGCAGTATTGTCAAAGTTCCAAATGACATATACGTATACTTTTAGCAAAATACATTCCTATTGACACAATATCGTTTGAGTAATAAGGGCACAAATGTGTGAGCAAATACATTATGGCATGCGTGCACATGATATATACGTGTTAGATAAAACGTTTTCATATTGACAGCATATCATTCAAGTAGAAGGGTTCCATTTGGTGTAAACATTAATCTTGTACTTTTTAAGAAACAATGGTTCAAGGTAGGCCTAATAAGGTCCTGAAGAGAAAGTGAAAAAGCGAATATTTAATAAACGCTAGGGAGCGAAAGATGTAGGTACAAGTAGGAACTTTTATTTACTCTTTCTTTTTTATATATACACATTGTGGTATAGGGGGTTCTGCTAGCGCGGACGTCGCTATGGCGATATTTTGATATCGAAGCCTGGAATTAATCCTGGCGTGTAGACGTGGCAGGAAAGGGGGTCCGAGTGCCTCGCTGTTAGCTGCTCACAGCGAGGTCCACGTCCGCGCTAGCAAAACCCCCTATACCACAATTAATTTTAAATATACAACTCAAGTAGGACCCTCGTCCAAAGTAACAGTGATAGAGCGCTACTTGGATCATTTGTTTCCTACCATTGCAATAAATTCAGTCCCAGTAGGACCCCGATCTATCTCAACCCTTTGAAAGAGTTTGCTTGACTAGACCTATATTGTCTCTGGAAAGTTACAGCAAATTCAGTTACCCTGTCCCAATAAGTCTTCCTTGTCTGATTACGCACTGGCAAGTTTCTGGAAGCTCAACAGTCCTGATGATGATCTAAAGTTATATAGATCGAAACGCCGTCGACCCACCCAAGGAAATTCACTCATTTCATTGTATATATTTGTTGTGTTTTTAACCTTGTTGTTGTTGTGTGACAGTTCGTTCACTTTGATCACTTATGTCACGTCCTGCACCGTATTATTCACTTGAGCACCTGAAATACAGTATAAAGATTTGTGTATATATAAAAAAGAAAGAGTAAATAAAAGTTCCTACTTGTACCTACATCTTTCGCTCCCTAGCGTTTATTAAATATTCGCTTTTTCACTTTCTCTTCAGGACCTTATTAGGCCTACCTTGAACCATTGTTTCTTAAAAAGTACATTTCTACCCCAGGTTCGCTTTATGGGGTTCCCTTGTTTCTAAAAAACACAACATTAATCTTGTGGCATGAGCGCGAGTATTATTATTTTTTTTTTAATCCTCATTTTGCGCATGAAATGTATAAGGAGTATGACGGGAGGCCATGACTTCTAGGTTGTACCTTCACTCTCTCAACTTTACTGTTCCGGCAATGGAGAGTTTCCCTTCATTGAAATGATGTCAGACTTGGCACTCCTGCATCCTTTACCATAATCAATAATTCTTTGTAATAGGGGGGAGAGCTAGCCTTCCTGGCCACTCAGCGGGAATGATTCCCGTCTGAATTATTGTCACCGCTTTAATCATAGGATTTGTTATGTTTACTCGAGTTCCTTCATTGCCTTACATATTGAGTGCATGGTAATTTTCCCAGATTTCCCAGAAGTTAGATTTTTTAGAAGGCATTCCTTTCCTATCCATCTTATGTGATTTTATTATTGAGTTTAACCAATCCCCGTGAATTGGTGGTACTGGTTTAACCCAGTTTAGGCATATCTCTCTTCTTGCTAGTAATATTAATACAAACAACACATTTTCCTGTTTTCTTGTTACCTTCTCTTTACTTAAATCAGCCTTGGTCTCAATCCCAAAAATGATTAAAGATGTACTTACTTCTAGATGTTTTCCCAGTACCCGGCATATTGTCTTACCAACTTCTTGCCAAAAGGGATCAAGGAGGGGGCAGCCTTGGAACATGTGCAGGTCGTTTGCCTTTTCGAGCCCGCATTTAGGGCAGGACTTTACGCTGGCTCTTTTTAACTTTGAGAGTCTTTTAGGGGTCCAATATGCCCTGTATATTGTGAGTAAGTGATTTCTCTTCAAGCGGGCTGGTTTGATAGTTGACCAGCATTTTTCTAGTGACCTTTGCCATATGTTTTGAAGGTCCGGCTGTGATATGTCTTTCTTCCAGACTGCTTCTGGGATCAAAAAGTTCTCTTCTCCTGCAATGATTAGAGCCTGAAACCACCTTGATATTTCCTTCTTAATTGGGGTGGACTTTGCCATTTATTTCTCTAGGTCTGGTCTTCCCGTTTTTTTTATCTGTTAGTGTACTTGCCTAGCTTGTGAGTTGGTAGTATTTAAATTTTGACACCGATGAATTGGTAATTTCTACTAAGTATTCCCATGGTCTTATTGAGTTTACTGTCATCAGCTGGCCCCATTTGTTGATACCAGCCACCTTTAGTGGCAATGCCAGGGAGTCTTTTTGGCATTCTGGTGTGCCCGGGGAACCCCAAATGAGAGCCATTGAGCTGTAGTAAGGAATGTTTAAGGTGCTTCTAATTTGATACCATAATTTTGCTACGTTGTTTAGGGTCTTTCATTTTATTTTCTTGAAAAATGTCGGGTGTCCGAATTTAAATAAAAAGTAGTCAGTTTTGTTTGTCAATGTTTGAAGATATTCAGGATAAAATTCGTATTTTTTTAGTAGAGGCCTCGCGTTTTTGAACTGAAAAGCCCTGTAGTATTCGGTGAGATCCGGGCTGGCTATTCCTCCTTGTTCTTTTTTTCTCCTTAATTTATTCCAGGCAATCCTTGACCCTGTAGATGTCCATATGAAACTCGCGATTTCTCCCTGGATCTTTTTCAGAGAGTCTCTCTTGAATTCCAGTGGGATGACATTAAAGAGGTAAGTAAATTTAGGTACTATTGACATTTTTATCATGTTTGATCTTCCCAGGAAGCTTAGAGGTAATCCATCCCATACTTTAAGTAGTTTTTTGGTCTCAAGAGCAATCCTATTGAGATTTATCTGGGGCACTTTTTCCAGATCCTTGACCAACGTTATACCCAGGTATTTTATTTTATCTTTAGAATATGGGGTATTCTGGTTTACATTCCAGCTCATAGATTCAGTTTTAGATTCATTGGTCAAGTACCCAGACACTTTGCCAAATTCCACAATTGTTTAATCTATTGCCGCGGAGGAATTTTGGAAGTTATCTGTAAAAATCATTAGGTCGTCCGCGTATAGTGCCACCTTCTTGGACCAATCGTGGTATCTGAAAGGAGTTATTGATCCGTTGTTCCTGAGTGTATTTGCCAGTGGTTCGATGTAGAGATTGAATAGCAATTGTGACAGGGGGCACCCTTGCCTTGTTCCTCTTTGTATGTCAATATTATTAGTGAAGCCTCCATTGATTAGGATCTTTTCTCTTCGTTTTTTGTAAATCTCAAACACCAAATGGCTAAAGCACTGCCCAAGATTGTATTTGGTAATGACTTTATTTAAAAAAAAACATTTAACTCTGTCAAATGCTTTAGCAGCATCGAAAGTGATTATAGACAGGGGGATCTTTTCGCAAGTCGCTACATCTATCGCGGCAAAGAGCTCATGAGTTATCTCGTATATTTGCCTGCCCTTTATGAAACTCTTTTGGTCTGGGTGAATCAGTTTTGGCATTACACGGGCCAGTCTCCCTGCTGTGATCTGCATAAAGATTTTATAGTCACAGTCCTAGGCTAAAGTTCTGTTCCCCTAAACAGAGGGACCTTGAAAGAGCCTGAATCACCCTCAGGCTCCCATGGACTCGTGGCACTAGTCCCCTACAACCTGTAGGTAAAACACTGCCCTGGATCTGAAGAATCGCCGGCCATCGGAACCTCTGAGACATCGCCCAAATCCAGATGGTCTAGTGCATTGTGGGAACTGTAGTCATGCTTGCCACAAAGATTGAGACACCTTCCAAGTTCCCCGGACCACCAGAAGTCAAAATCATCTTTTGTTTTGCTTACTGCTTCCAAGACCTGTTGAGCGCCAGTCCAGCAACCGAACACCAAACTCGATGCCACACCTGGAAAGAAAACCATACAACCTTCATATGACATTAGCAGTGATGCCATTGTTGGGTTTTTGCATTTTGTTTTCTTGCAGCACTCTGTAAGTGACAGTCAGCCCGCAGCTCCTTTTCGGCACCAAGGACATCCAGGTCAACTCTGCGCCTTGACTCTCTGGGCCAGGTAAAAGTGACCCGCATGCCCTTTAACCTCAGTGGGCTCCACAAAAATCAATGTGCATGTGACCAATTGTCACTCCCACTTTTTCCAGTTGAGAGTAAATGTTCTGCAGTACTGAATTGCTGTGATTTATGTTGTCTTGTAAAATCTATAACTCCAGTTATATGTATGCAATCCTGTTTGATTTGGTGTCTACATTATGATTAAAATACACTTTATTTTTATAAATTGGTGCTGCTTTTTTATCAAGTTGTGTTACTTGCTTATTGTCTTTGTTGGTGCTCTGAAATACTTAACATATGTTCCTCTAGTAAAGCCTGATTGCTCTTTGCCACTCTTATCAGGACTGAGCTAAGGATTTATTAGAGTGAATCCAAGGACCATCTTTGGGTTATCCTGATAGTCTTACATGGTGAGGAGTAAGCCCTGCACCAGATAATACCAGTGGTGGCTGGTGTTAGGGTAGCGAGGCGGGGGGAGGGGGAGGATGACAGACGACAGAAGAAGACAACATTTAAATAATTATAAAATTAAAATGAGATCTTTAGGCTCCACAGCAGGCAGCACAGGCTCCCAGACTCCCCTGCAGCCAATCTTGATGCTGCTATCATGTCCTGAAAGCAATATCAGGATTGGCCTGTGCACCCTCGATGTGTGCTCCCAGGGAAACTGGAGCCAGTGCCTGCTGTCTCTAACCCGACAACGCAGCTCTGGCTGGAGACAACTTTAGACTTTAGTGCGCCTGACAGTTTGGCCATCCTGAGACAGCTGGCCAGATCATCATGCGCACTGATAACAGTGCCCACCACTCCCCCTGTGACTGCCCCCATCATTGGTTCCGCCTCCAAGCTTTGGCTCCAAGAGAAAAAATAAAAGAATAATCAACACTTTTTATTATCGTTTTACTTGTGACCTTTTTGAGGCTGATGACAGGAGTGGGCAACACTCCTCCGCCATAGCAGAGGAGCCGCAGCTGGATAATACTCAACCTTCCTACAAGTCCAGTGGCGTAGCTAGGCAGTGGGGCGGTGATGTGGTGAGCGCAAAGTGAGTGGCTTACTTTTTTAAAATTGTATTTCCGCCCCCCCCCCCCTGTTCGTACATGCGTGGGCCGACACTAGGCGGCAAACTCAGTGACCACCATGGGAAGCAAAATCCCTAGCTCTGCTACTGCACAAGCTCTTTTGTTGCTTATCTGCAAAATGAAAGCAGTTTGCTGGTTGGGTTGTTTGCAATTCGTGGGTTGTAAGTGGAGGATTTCTCATGAGAGTGTGACTGTGTTCTGTGCTCTGTTGCCTGTCTGCAGTTAGTGCATTTATCAAGAAAATAACTATGTTTTCAACTGTCTTCGTAACTGTGTGTTCTCCTACATGCTTCTAATGATGGCTGGTAGTGAGCTTCAGAGCTTGAAAAATAGTTCTGAGAAAGCAGTACCCCCTACGGATTTCTTATGGCAAGGTGGTGTGATGATAAGTGATGCAAGCCTGGAGCACAGTGTTCTGTTTGGTTTTTATTGCTGGATTTTATTTGTAGGTGTAGCGGTCCTTTTTCTTGGGAGGCTCAGTGGACAAGGCAGAGGACCTTGAACTTTGCTCTTCTAGCTAAAGGTAGCCAGTGGAATGATTGCAGGACTGGGGCCATGTGATCTCTTGGGCGTAGGTGTTGAAGAAGCCTTGCAGCACCATTTTGATTGAATTGTATTTTGTGCATAATTAATGAAGGAGCTCCAAGGTTTTGCCTGTTGGCATATTCAAGATTGGAGATTGAAAGCATGAGTATGGCTTGCAGTTCATGAAGGTAGCAAGGTATGAGAAGATGCAACATTTTTATTTTATTTATTTAAAGAGTTTTATATAGCGCTTACTAGACCCGAAGGTATTAGAATGCTTTACATAAGGTTCCACAAAGTTGCAAAAATTACACCTGTTACAAATTACATAATATACCAATGAAAACAATTAAGTAGCATAGAAGACGAGGTTCATGGAGTGAAGAAAGGTAAGGGGTTAGGGAAAAGGATTAGCGGGAGATACGTCGGAGAGACGAAGGGAACGTCTGTCCAAGGACTAACTGGGTAGGTGAGGGCCAAGGGGGAAGTCCATAGCCCATCTCCTCAAATTGCTATCAGGTAGCTCCACCGGGCATCAGTCAAATAGCTAAGTCTCCAAGGAAAGACATTAAAGAAGACAAAAAGAAAGGAGCATTGAGGGAGAAGGGGGAGGGGTATAGGGGTGGGGGTACGATGGAGAGACTAAGGAAAGTCTGCCCAAAATCTGGCTGGGTAGGTGACGGCCAAGGGGGAGTCTGCAACCTCAATGAAAACAATGTGTTTTCATTGTATAGAACGATTCAGAAAGGGGGTGGTGATGAACAGAGTGTCTGAATTAAGCAGACCACTCTTACCCAGTCCAAAGATCAGGGCTTGATCCATCACCGTTATTTATCTCACTGCACCATCCCAGCTCAGAACCTGGCTATATGCAAATCAGTCTGTCCCTGGCCCAGTGCATCATGGGAACAGGGCAGACTAAACTACCAAGCCAATTCTTCACCAGAAAGGAGACAAGCTACCGGGGACCGGTTTCTGGCATTTCAGCCGTCTTCCGCCCGGCTTGCTTGAATCCTGATGGTGCAGTGACAAGGGACTCATGTCTGAGTATACCCTGCCACACCTATAGTGGCCAAAAACGATTCAGAAAGGGGGGTGGTGATGAACAGAGTGTCTGAATTAAGCAGACCACTCTTACCCAGTCCAAAGATCAGGGCTTGATCCATCACCGTTATTTATCTCACTGCACCATCCCAGCTCAGAACCTGGCTACATGCAAATCAGTCTGTCCCTGGCCCTGTGCATCATGGGAACAGGGCAGACGAAACTACCAAGCCAATTCTTCACCAGAAAGGAGACAAGCTACCGGGGACCGGTTTCTGGCATTTCAGCCGTCTTCCGCCCGGCTTGCTTGAATCCTGATGGTGCAGTGAGAAAGGGACTCATGTCTGAGTATACCCTGCCACACCTATAGTGGCCAAAACGATTCAGAAAGGGGGGTGGTGATGAACAGAGTGTCTGAATTAAGCAGACCACTCTTACCCAGTCCAAAGATCAGGGCTTGATCCATCACCGTTATTTATCTCACTGCACCATCCCAGCTCAGAACCTGGCTATATGCAAATCAGTCTGTCCCTGGCCCAGTGCATCATGGGAACAGGGCAGACTAAACTACCAAGCCAATTCTTCACCAGAAAGGAGACAAGCTACCGGGGACCTGTTTCTGGCATTTCAGCCGTCTTCGGCCCGGCTTGCTTGAATCCTGATGGTGCAGTGAGAAAGGGACTCATGTCTGAGTATACCCTGCCACACCTATAGTGGCCAAAAACGATTCAGAAAGGGGGATGGTGATGAACAGAGTGTCTGAATTAAGCAGACCACTCTTACCCAGTCCAAAGATCAGGGCTTGATCCATCACCGTTATTTATCTCACTGCACCATCCCAGCTCAGAACCTGGCTATATGCAAATCAGTCTGTCCCTGGCCCAGTGCATCATGGGAACAGGGCAGACTAAACTACCAAGCCAATTCTTCACCAGAAAGGAGACAAGCTACCGGGACCGGTTTCTGGCATTTCAGCCGTCTTCGGCCCGGCTTGCTTGAATCCTGATGGTGCAGTGAGAAAGGGACTCATGTCTGAGTATACCCTGCCACACCTATAGTGGCCAAAAACGATTCAGAAAGGGGGTGGTGATGAACAGAGTGTCTGAATTAAGCAGACCACTCTTACCCAGTCCAAAGATCAGGGCTTGATCCATCACCGTTATTTATCTCACTGCACCATCCCAGCTCAGAACCTGGCTATATGCAAATCAGTCTGTCCCTGGCCCAGTGCATCATGGGAACAGGGCAGACTAAACTACCAAGCCAATTCTTCACCAGAAAGGAGACAAGCTACCGGGGACCGGTTTCTGGCATTTCAGCCGTCTTCGGCCCGGCTTGCTTGAATCCTGATGGTGCAGTGAGAAAGGGACTCATGTCTGAGTATACCCTGCCACACCTATAGTGGCCAAAAACGATTCAGAAAGGGGGGTGGTGATGAACAGAGTGTCTGAATTAAGCAGACCACTCTTACCCAGTCCAAAGATAAGGGCTTGATCCATCACCGTTATTTATCTCACTGCACCATCCCAGCTCAGAACCTGGCTATCTGCAAATCAGTCTGTCCCTGGCCCAGTGCATCATGGGAACAGGGCAGACTAAACTACCAAGCCAATTCTTCACCAGAAAGGAGACAAGCTACCGGGGACCTGTTTCTGGCATTTCAGCCGTCTTCGGCCCGGCTTGCTTGAATCCTGATGGTGCAGTGAGAAAGGGACTCATGTCTGAGTATACCCTGCCACACCTATAGTGGCCAAAAACGATTCAGAAAGGGGGGTGGTGATGAACAGAGTGTCTGAATTAAGCAGACAACTCTTACCCAGTCCAAAGATCAGGGCTTGATCCATCACCGTTATTTATCTCACTGCACCATCCCAGCTCAGAACCTGGCTATATGCAAATCAGTCTGTCCCTGGCCCAGTGCATCATAGGAACAGGGCAGACTAAACTACCAAGCCAATTCTTCACCAGAAAGGAGACAAGCTACCAGGGACCGGTTTCTGGCATTTCAGCCGTCTTCGGCCCGGCTTGCTTGAATCCTGATGGTGCAGTGAGAAAGGGACTCATGTCTGAGTATACCCTGCCACACCTATAGTGGCCAAAAACGATTCAGAAAGTGGGGTGGTGATGAACAGAGTGTCTGAATTAAGCAGACCACTCTTACCCAGTCTAAAGATCAGGGCTTGATCCATCCCCGTTATTTATCTCACTGCACCATCCCAGCTCAGAACCTGGCTATATGCAAATCAGTCTGTCCCTGGCCCAGTGCATCATGGGAACAGGGCAGACTAAACTACCAAGCCAATTCTTCACCAGAAAGGAGACAAGCTACCGGGGACCGGTTTCTGGCATTTCAGCCGTCTTCGGCCCAGCTTGCTTGAATCCTGATGGTGCAGTGAGAAAGGGACTCATGTCTGAGTATACCCTGCCACACCTATAGTGGCCAAAAACGATTCAGAACGGGGGGTGGTGATGAACAGAGTGTCTGAATTAAGCAGACCACTCTTACCCAGTCCAAAGATCAGGGCTTGATCCATCACCGTTATTTATCTGACTGCACCATCCCAGCTCAGAACCTGGCTATATGCAAATCAGTCTGTCCCTGGCCCAGTGCATCATGGGAACAGGGCAGACTAAACTACCAAGCCAATTCTTCACCAGAAAGGAGACAAGCTACCGGGGACCGGTTTCTGGCATTTCAGCCGTCTTCGGCCCGGCTTGCTTGAATCCTGATGGTGCAGTGAGAAAGGGACTCATGTCTGAGTATACCCTGCCACACCTATAGTGGCCAAAAACGATTCAGAAAGGGGGGTGGTGATGAACAGAGTGTCTGAATTAAGCAGATCACTCTTACCCAGTCCAAAGATCAGGGCTTGATCCATCACCGTTATTTATCTCACTGCACCATCCCAGCTCAGAACCTGGCTATATGCAAATCAGTCTGTCCCTGGCCCAGTGCATCATGGGAACAGGGCAGACTAAACTACCAAGCCAATTCTTCACCAGAAAGGAGACAAGCTACTGGGGACCGGTTTCTGGCACCACCCCCTTTTCTGAATCGTTTTTGTCCACCACAAGCGTGGAAGGGTATACTCAGATGTGAGTCCCTTGCTCATTGCACCATCAGGATTCAAGCAAGCCGGGCCGAAGACGGCTGAAATGCCAGAAACCGGTCCCCGGAAGCTTGTTTCTTTCCCAGTATAAGAATTGGCTTGGTAGTTTGGTCTGCCCTGTTCCCATTATTCACTGGGCCAGGGTTAGACTAATTTGCATGTAGCCAGGTTCTGAGCTGGGATGGTGCAGTGAGCTAAAAAACGGTGATGGATCAAACCCTGATCTTTGGACTGGGTAAGAGTGGTCTGCTTAATTCAGACACTCTGTTCATCACCACCCCCTTTTCTGAATCGTTTTTGTCCACCACAAGCGTGGAAGGGTATACTCAGATGTGAGTCCCTTGCTCATTGCACCATCAGGATTCAAGCAAGCTGGGCCGAAGACGGCTGAAATGCCAGAAACCGGTCCCCGGAAGCTTGTTTCCTTCCCAGTATAAGAATTGGCTTGGTAGTTTGGTCTGCCCTGTTCCCGTGATGCACTGGGCCAGGGTCAGACTAATTTGCTTGTAGCCAGGTTCTGAGCTGGGATGGTGCAGTGAGCTAAAAAACTGTGATGGATCAAGCCCTGATCTTTGGACTGGGTAAGAGTGGTCTGCTTAATTCAGACACTCTGTTCATCACCACCCCCCTTTCTGAATCGTTTTTGGCCACTATAGGTGTGGCAGGGTATACTCAGACATGAGTCCCTTTCTCACTGCACCATCAGGATTCAAGCAAGCCGGGCCGAAGAAGGCTGAAATGACAGAAACCGGTCCCCGGTAGCTTGTCTCCTTTCTGGTGAAGAATTGGCTTGGTAGTTTAGTCTGCCCTGTTCCCATGATGCACAGGGCCAGGGACAGACTGATTTGCATGTAGCCAGGTTCTGAGCTGGGATGGTGCAGTGAGATAAATAACGGTGATGGATCAAGCCCTGATCTTTGGACTGGGTAAGAGTGGTCTGCTTAATTCAGACACTCTGTTCATCACCACCCCCTTTTCTGAATCGTTTTTGTCCACCACAAGGGTGGAAGGGTATACTCAGATGTGAGTCCCTTGCTCATTGCACCATCAGGATTCAAGCAAGCCGGGCCGAAGACGGCTGAAATGCCAGAAACCGGTCCCCGGAAGCTTGTTTCCTTCCCAGTATAAGAATTGGCTTGGTAGTTTGTCCTGCCCTGTTCCCATGATGCACTGGGCCAGGGTCAGACTAATTTGCATGTAGCCAGGTTCTGAGCTGGGATGGTGCAGTGAGCTAAAAAAACGGTGATGGATCAAGCCCTGATCTTTGGACTGGGTAAGAGTGGTCTGCTTAATTCAGACACTCTGTTCATCACCACCCCCTTTTCTGAATCGTTTTTGTCCACCACAAGCGTGGAAGGGTATACTCAGATGTGAGTCCCTTGCTCATTGCACCATCAGGATTCAAGCAAGCCGGGCCGAAGACGGCTGAAATGCTAGAAACCGGTCCCCGGAAGCTTGTTTCCTTCCCAGTATAAGAATTGGCTTGGTAGTTTGGTCTGCCCTGTTCCCATGATGCACTGGGCCAGGGTCAGACTAATTTGCATGTAGCCAGGTTCTGAGCTGGGATGGTGCAGTGAGCTAAAAAACGGTGATGGATCAAGCCCTGATCTTTGGACTGGGTAAGAGTGGTCTGCTTAATTCAGACACTCTGTTCATCACCACCCCCTTTTCTGAATCGTTTTTGTCCACCACAAGCGTGGCAGTGTATACTCAGATGTGAGTCCCTTGCTCATTGCACCATCAGGATTCAAGCAAGCCGGGCCGAAGACGGCTGAAATGCCAGAAACCGGTCCCCGGAAGCTTGTTTCCTTCCCAGTATAAGAATTGGCTTGGTAGTTTGGTCTACCCTGTTCCCATGATGCACTGGGCCAGGGTCAGACTAATTTGCATGTAGCCAGGTTCTGAGCTGGGATGGTGCAGTGAGCTAAAAAACGGTGATGGATCAAGCCCTGATCTTTGGACTGGGTAAGAGTGGTCTGCTTAATTCAGACACTCTGTTCATCACCACCCCCTTTTCTGAATCGTTCATTGTATAGAAGGCACTCCTTGTGACATTGTTAGCATGAGATATCAAAGAAAAGCCTGAATCCATGATTACTCCTAGGTATCCAACTTCTCTTGATATTGTCAGAGGGGGTTCAAGTTCCCTAGGCCATATGGCAGAAGGCTTTTAGTTTTGCCATTGTCCACATGTCATAATATATGTTTTAAGTTGTACTTTAGCTGGTTCTTCGTCATCCATGTGTTTATGGCTTAAAGACAATCATTGAGTTCTGAACTGTAGAGGTCTTTGCGACCATCTATTTTTAAAATGACTCGGTGTGATCTGCATAGTTGTAACATGTGAGGTTTTAATACCTAATTAGATTTGGTAAGGGGGTTAGGTAGAGAGAGGATATGATGAACCCCTGATGAGTGCCATAGTGTTATGTGTGAGGAGTTGATAAAAAAGAAGGGAGGTAGACTATATTTTTGACTTTGAGATAAGGAGTAAACCCTTTAAAACATTTTCTTGGATTTTGATATTGTCTTTGTGGTAGGGTGTGATGTTGGACAGTGTCCTATTGTTTTATAACTTTGATGGACGCTGATGCTAGTTACTTTGTCGGAATTGTGCTTGATGAGCTAAGATCATGGTTTTCTAGAAATACCATCATACCATATAATCAGTCCCGTTTTTTAAAGTCATCTGGCACAATTATGGACATCTTAGCAATCTCTTTACTTATGGATGCTGCCCGTGCCTCCAAAACACCATTATACTTTTGTTATATTAATTTTAAAGCCACATTCGATAGTGTGGACAGAGGGAAGTTATGCGGAAGTTAGCGAACTGGAATATCCCGCAATACCTTTTAAATATGTTGATTATGTAGCATGGCGATACATGGGTTCAAATTAAAAAAACTCCAAACCACTCAAGGTCTAAAACAAGGATGCGTTCTGGCACCAATTTTATTCAAACTCTTTTTGGCAAATTTGATGTAACCACTACAATCATGTAATCCTTACGCTCTTAAACTAGACGGAAAACGATATCAATTTTTTTATACGCCGATGATGTAGTACTGGTTAGCAGCATTCGGGTGGGACTTCAATAACTGCTTGACACAATATGATGTATGTACTCACTAGACAATGGCCTGTCAATCAACTTGGGCAAAATTTAAACCATGGGTTATAACATCAAGTGCTCCCGAACGCAGGCCTGTTTTTAGGGTGAAACACGGCTGGAAAGCGTGGATGAATACAAGTATCTTGGGGTAACTATTGATAACAAAGGTAACTTTTTAACACAGTAGGCTGCAATACAAAACAAAAAGGCGTGGTTCTGGCCATAGAATTTAAAAACTTGAAGAAAAAGCTGACTGGTCCCTATCTGAAGCCACTTCTGGAAGTCATATGAGCAAAGCTTTGTCTAACAATCTCATATGAAAGTAAAGCATTAAGAAAGTAGGACGCCAGCACCTTATACTCTGCAATACTCGTACTTACAGAATTTGATTCTCCTTACCAAGTTATACCTCCCCGCGCAATAAGATTAGAATTTGGGTTGCTAAAACAGTCACTAGCCAGACGGGGTGCATACATAACATGCTGGAACAAAGTCAGGAAAGCCGATCCCAACACACTGAATCAAATGTTATGGGACGAGCTACAACACCGCAACACGTCACTGGCAAAAGTGAACCTGCAAGAGTCTCTTGTCCTTACAGACCTCGCACCAATTTGGGAAATGCCAACAAATATACAGACCTTCAAGCGTCTAATCAAGAAGTCATTTAAAACTCAATCTGATGTACATGATAAAGACACACTAGCAAAAAGAGCACATGGGTGGACGACAATAAATAACTATACGTCTACTGCCCTTCAAGATTAATTTGCCACTGGTTACCCAGCTTCTATCAAGCTGCAGTTTCTAAAATACCAACTTGGGTTATTAACGGTTAAAGAGCATATGGCACCCTGGCACCGTGGTAATCTCCCTGCTACCTGCCATCTCTGTGGGACCAATAAGGAAGGTCTGTTGCACTTAATCTGTTCCTGCAACATTGTTCAGTCAGAAAGGTAACAACTATTAATCAGAGCATTTAACCAAAGGGGAACTCGAAAAAGAAGGCCGGTAATTCAAGCCTGTCCCCCAGCTAAACTTCCTCTTTATCAAACGTTTGTTAAAGGTAGAGCAAAGATCACAGCAAAACGTAATTTGTTCAGTGCTTCCAAAATAAACTGCTGCTTAAATGGGAACATAATTCCTAAGGAACAATGTGACCCTCCACCAAGGGAATACTGGGGCTGACCTGCTTTATTCTTTACCAAATCGCCTCGATTAAAATTTAAGAGCTTTAAATAAGGCTGAAACTAAACCATAAAAAAAAGTATAAACACTTTTCCCTTTTACGTGACATTGACCTACATGATAACATCTAGGGTCAGATGTAGGAAGTCTTCTACCGGTCGGTAACGGCCGAAATTAACGAATTTCGGCCGTTACCGACCGGTACTAGGCATTTCTGATGTAGGGGCTGAAATTAAGGATTCGGTAATTTACCGAATCGGTGATTTAAGGAATCAGTAAATTACTGATTTCTTAAATACCGATTCGGTAAATTACCGAATTCCTAATGTAGGGAGCACTTAAATGAGTGCTTATCTTATGTTAGGATTCGTTATTTACCACCAACTACAAGTTGGTGGTAAATAACGAAAAAAAACAAAAAGCATTTTTATGCAAATTGCTTCAGTGCCATGTTGCAGAGATACATGCCCTTAGGGCATGTATGTCTGCAACATGTGCACCCATACACAATTGAGGGGTGCAACAGGGTGTCAAAGTGACACCCTGCCACCCTTCAATGTTTTCCGCCTTTTACAGAATCGGTATTTACCTATTCGGTAATTGCCATTCATTCCTATGGGCCTCCAGGCCCATAGGAATGAATGGCAATTACCGAATCGGTAAATACCGATTCGGTAAATACCGAATTTTACAGATTCGGTAAAATTTACCGAAAAATTACCTACATACTATTTACCTATTCTTAAATACCGAATCGGTAAAATTTGGTATTCAAGAATAGGTAAATAGTATTTACCTACATCTGGCCCCTAATCTGCTAAAATAGCACTTCCTGTTTACGAAAGCACTGATTTCCACCTTTTTCTTACCACTTGATAATTTTTTATTTGAATGTACAGATTTTATTTTAGAATTACACATTTTTTGTACATCTTGTGTATAACTTTTATTACAATGGTTTTAAGTAAATTAGCAATTATTTAATTAAACTAAATTAAAACTAAACTATGAGATAGCAATCCATTTAAAGCATTTTCATGGATTTTGAAATTAACTTTGCAGTAGGGCGTGATGGTGGATAGTCTCCTTTGCAGCAGATAAATCCAGAAGTTCAAAGTCAGCTACTCTATGTTTGTCCACGGTGAGTTGTAGATCATCTCAGATGGATTTAACATTTTACGCTGTGAATCTGCCTGGTCTGACACCGGACTGCTGCTCTAACAGTAAACCATCATTTTTGTTAAAAGTAGAGGGTTGAGTAAACACTGTTCTCTAATTTATTTTACTAGGAATACTCCACTTTAAACGGACCTGTCGTTTGCTGGCTCAGATGGGTCAAGGTTTTTCTTTATGAGGAGAGGTCTGATTTAGGAGGTTTTAAGCTCAGGTGGGAATGAAGCTTTTCCAGGGACTTGCTGAGTAGGCATCTGGCTACCTCTCCTGACTGTATTTTAACCTCCTTCACGTGTCACTCTGTATCTCTAGGAAGGAGCTGCATTTCTAAGCTTTACCCAAAAAGCTGAGGGAAGCATAGAAATATAGCTAAATATTTAAGGGTAGAAACTGTTTTGGGATTCTACTCATGCACAGAACTAGGCACAGGAAACCAGGACCTCAGTGAATTGTGGTGTGCTAAAAAACTCACCTCAGTACCCAGAACCCCTAGCCGACTAGCATCAGTGTCTCATTAGCTCTCCGTCCTACAGCGAAGCTACCAATGATTAGACAACCCAGAACATGCGACTTAGGGTACTCTCAGGAATGGTGGGAATCAAGAACACTCTTTAATTTTTATTCTCATACCAGTCCACAACGTGAGTAATCAGAGACACAGAAAAGTTTAAAAGGTTTTTTTAATGACGTGCTCTAAGATGCAGTATTTTGGCTAACATAATCAGACATATGATTAGAAATAAAACAGTTTAAAATGTTTATTTTGACAACGTGCTCTAAGATGCAGTATTTTGGCTAACATAATCAGACATATGATTAGAAATAAAACAATCAGCAGGCGTTCCTTAGTACTCAAGCATTCGGTTGCGAAGCTGGGACAGCTGGGGCAGGCTGTCTTCTGACACAGATTGTGCAGCTATTTCGTAGCACACAAAACAGCAGCAGCATACCGGCAGCCAAGGCAAGAATTAATGGTAACCCGCCGAAGATGCTGAAAAAAATGCCGGTATTACACCAAATACTGTTTGCAATAAGGCCACAAGGCCGGAGCTCACAACTTTGAAAAAACGTGCCAAGCCAGTTGTTGACGAGGCATTGAATATAGTGTGAATCAAAGCGCCGAAATGTAGGGGGAGATCAGCATTTAAAAGCACATGTACTTCGGTGCGGGTGTTAGCCACTTGAAGGACATATGTTTCACGGGAAGAAGTAAGGGCGACTTCTTTTTGAGACAATAGAGCACTTATTCTGCTAATCTTGTTGAACTCTGCTTTCAAGGTTGGAATGCCAGGCCAGATGGACACATCGAGTCTCCCATGCGGGGGCGAGAAAAGCACATTTTTACAGCAAACTGCACGTTGGGAGCCGGTCACAATGTACGGAATCCCTTTCAACATACCACAACAATCTTCATTATTTAAAAGCAATTAGTTACCGTTAGCTAGTAGCATGAAAGTTGGTGTAATTGCTGGCGCTGGGCTACCTTTTAAAATGCAAGCTAAATTTGGGGCTTGAGTGTTATAGGAGCAGTGCAATTGTATGTTCCTGAAAACCAATGAGTGATCAGGTGTAGGAATGCACTCCTCGTCCTTCAAATAAACTTCATTACCCTCCCTCAGGCACATATATGTGAATGTCAGAGACCAAACTTCATGGAGATAGGCGCTTCCCAATGGTTCAAATCTTGGCTAAGATCAAACTTCATAATGGAAAAGAATATATCCTATGTACCATAGACATAGTATCTTTGTACACTTCAATTGGTCATACAGATGGTTTAGAAGCAGAAGAATGGATGTTATTACAACATCCTGAAATTGAGTTAAACCCAATATTTTTACTGGAACTGACTCAATTCTGTCTGCAAAACAGTTACTTCAAATGGGCAGACAAGTTCTACATGCAACTAAATGGGACTTCAATGGGCTTTACTGGTGCCCCGGTATATGCCAATACCTATATGGCAAAATTCGAACAAGACCATATTTTTTCACACAATGAATGGACCAACAATCTTGAATTCTTTTGTCGCTTTATTGACGAATTTGTTTTGATTTGGTCAGGATCTGAAACCAAACTGAAGGACAACATTTTGAAATTGAACACCAGGAACCCGAGGATTCAAGTGGCACACAGTATCAGTAAGTCTGAGATCGCATATCTAGATGTGAAGGTAATGATTGAAGGAAACCAAATTGTCACCACTCTTCATCGGAAACCGACCGACAAGAATAGCATGCTACACTTCTTGAGCTTTCACCCCCCTAATCTTATAAGGAATCTACCTTATTCACAATTTCTAAGACTGAGGAGAATTGTCACAAAACCTGAAAAGAGTATTGAACACATAAATGAATACAAGGAAAACTACAAAAAAAGAGGATACCCACCAACATTACTGGAAAAAGCACAGATTAAAGCATTGAAGGAGAATCGAGATACATTACTGATGAAGAAACCACAGAGTGATAAGAAACATAATGTATTTGTGTCAACATTTTCCACCAACTCTCAAAAGATTAAGAACATTATCAAAAAAAGATGGGAACTTTTGGAACAGGAGCCAGATTTTAAACAAATCTTCAAGGAGAAACCAATCTTTGCTTATACTCATTCTAAAAACGTAAAAGAGTTATTGAGCAACAAAGAAATAAAGCAAAAAAGTTTTAGAGGGATGCGTAGATGCACTAACTGTGTACACTGCAACAATGTGATCTTAGGTTAATGAACTTTCACACCCACACTCTGGGAAATCAATAAGGTTAACTCATGATGGCGACTGCAATACAAATCAGGTTATCTATTCAATCAAGTGCCCTTGCGGATTGTTGTATATAGGAAAGACTGAACGCAAATTGAAAATTCGCATCTCAGAGCACAAAAGTAGGATACATAACAAATCACTAACATCTCCCTTATCAAACCATTGGTTAGAGAAACAACACTCTATAGCACAGTTAAGATTCCAAATCATTGAATCTGTACAAAGTAGGGAAGGCATAGATTTGAATAAAAAACTGTTGCAGAGAGAAACTTTTTGGATTAAAAAGCTTGGAACTCTGACCCCAGGAGGTCTGAATGACCGTATTGAACTTAGTAGTTACCTGTAAATAGCATTGTTTAATGAAGCTGATACTGCATAAAGCTGTGTACGTTTCAATCACAAGAAATAAGCAAACTGGTTTATTTATTTATTTTATCATTTTTTCACATTTTATTTTATTTTTCCCACGCAATTTAAACTATTTTGGATACTTTTGTACTAATGTGAGGATTTGGCTAAATCCTTTGATGTAGGTAATCTTATAATAAGGAAACGTTGTTTCATATAATGGTGTCATTTCTCTAGCTGTTAGTATTTATAAAGCATAGAATGTTGTGGTTTTCTAAAAAAACGGAACGTTCAGATAAAGTTTTGACGATAGGTTAACAAGATGGAGGTTTCACCTATGAAAGCGCTTGTCTGAACCAGTTGGCCGACTCGACGTGGAGTAACAGTCTTAGACAGCAGGATTGGTAGACGTTTTGACGAAGTTGCCAATGAGGAACGTTGTTTTTGGGTTAAGTAGAAAGCGCTGAATCCAAACATTTGAAGCTGCAGGCTTGTTTGCAACGAGGAGCGGAGAACGGTGATAGTGGCGTTTTCGGTCGTGCGAGTTTCTGAAAAGGTGAGGACTTGAAGTATTCCGTGATAGTTTGGCAAGGTTCCATTGTGGTCAGTAGAGTGATGGCGCTCTTGTAATTATTTTACAGGTTTGTCGATATTCGTGGTGTCTAAAGGACGTAGCGTGATTACTAGAACTAGAGCCTTTTTGAAGCTTCTACGAAGTATGTACCCAACCACGTTGTGATTACGAGTAGGTGAGAATCAGATTACAAGCTGGTAATAGCTTTTTGTCAACTCGTTGTAGGTCGATATTGGTTTGAGAAAAACAGAAGGGTGAACCGAGTCTATTTGTTGAAACTTTCTTCTACCCGAGGAACCAAGTCGTTAGGTATGCATATTGGTGGTTAGATACTGATAAATACTAGATGAACACGAGGAAGACACCGTGTTTCTTACTTCTGGTTTAAATTTTGTCCACAGATACAAGTTGTTGTTGTATGACTCCAGCAACCCGGTTATTGTGTGGAAGTGAGGGTCTTTGGTGTGAGTTAAAAAGTTTTTCTTAACACAAACCGCACTTGGGTGATAATGGTGAAGGTACATTTTCATATGCTCTAAATAAGATAGCTTTTTTCTTGTACACTTGAAATGTTTAACAAATAAACTGATGTGCCTGTATATTTATGTTTTTTACAGTGGTGCCCCTGACGAAGGGACTCTACTAACGTCCCGAAATGCATTGGGGGAATGCCAATCTAACCAACATTACATTGATATATTTTTGTGTTTGGTGAAATATTGAATTCTGTATTGTTTTGATGTGCTACAAGCATGAATAATGCCAAATGTTAAATAATGTAACACTTAAGTTTTTGACTACATTAGTTTAAAGAATTATAAATAAAATATAAGTTGATGTTGTGAAAAAATTGTCAGATCAATAAATTTAATTAGGCTGTGCACAATTAAGTCTGAGTCAACGCCAGTTGACCAGCCACTTGTATAACTGTAACTCAGAGTATTGGGTATACTCTATTAATTGTAGCACGCAGATCAAAAAATCTTACTAAATTAGTTTCTAAAAACTTTGAGAAGAATAGGTGTGCTCAGAACACATTCATTAGTTTTACAAATTACCCACCTTTTTCTAGAGCACCCACAGATAAACGTTGAGAATGTCTTTTGAATCCATAGCTTCATTGACTGATAACAGAGCAATAACAAGAGCTTATACTACAGAACAAGCAGCCGACGTTTATGGTCTAATAAAGGAAGTAAGTGATTTACAGGCACACAGTGGATCAATTGGTCATCAGCTCAAACAACTTGAATTCATTGCTAAACGTGAGTTAAATCAACGACTACACGCGTCGACGTTGATTCAGTACCATAAGGTCAAACGGATCCCAAGGGGACTCAGATTATCCATTAAACCAATGTTATATAGTCTACAAAACAATGCTCAATTTATGGAGAAGTGGTATCAAATCCTGAACAAATGCTCACTGGATTTAATCCTTCTTATCATAGAGGAACTAGCGAAAACAATTGATCAATTAAAAACTGAAATCTCAATTATAAAAACAGACCTCTCTGAGAGAATGACAGAGGATGATTTTGGTAGATTTTTGAGTGATCTTAATACCAAACTGGATGAGTATGGAAAGGAGCTACAAGAAACAAAGCTTAGGAAGTTTAAAAGAGACACCATAGACTATAAACTTAATGAAGCATATACATGGGCGGAAGTATATGCCAAAAGACGTTTCACACGGCGTCCAACAACTTCATCTGAAGAAAGTTTGGCTACAGATAAGGATGTAGACCCATCAAGAGCACCGGTAAAAATTACATCAACTGTGAGTAACATACCGAGCCAGGACAAAGCAACTACTTCAGGTGCACAGGTGTCTTTTTTGTTGGAAACTTTGGAAACAGATCGACCTCCAGACCCGGATACCACAAAAAAACAAGGAGAGGAAAAAGAAAAAGAGAAGGAAAAAGTGAAGAAGGGACTAAGGAGACAGGGGAAACCCTCATAATCAACATTTCAAAGTACTCTTTGACAACACAAGAGGAGTTGATTTTGAATAAAGGTATTATGTTTGTCCCCACATACACTGGTTCCCTGTTTGAGGATGAAATATCTTTCTACAAATTTATGAGGAATCTGAAATTAAGACATTTTTTTGACAATGTTGTCTAAAAGGAGGAAACTGTGGAAAAGAAAGAGGAAATATTTCGACCAAAAAGTACTTTTGAAGCACCTACATCACACAAGACACTGGATTTATTCGAGTTACTTGTAAGCAAAGACCTAAAAAAACTGAACTACAACAAGAATAACCTACAAATGAATAATTTGAACAGGAAAGAAAAAAGTATACTTGTACAATTGGGTAGAAATACAGAGTTAACTTTTCAGAAAGCAGATAAAGGTGGAGCGCTGGTATTGATGGACTCTGATTTTTACAATAAGAAAGTACAGGAGCATGTAAATGATACTAATACCTATTTACCACTGGAGCAAGATCCAACTTGTGAAATACAGAAGATACTCCACGCACTGATAGAAAAAGCTGAGGAAGCACATTGGATCACAGAAAAGATGGCGAAATATTTGATGGTTAGGAATCCAAAAAGACCCAACCTCTATATGTTACCGAAGGTACATAAATCATTGGAAGATCCGCCATCCAGGCCCATTGTATCTGGATGCAACTCTGTGTTTGAACCAGCGGGAAAAATAATCGATCATTTTTTGCAACCATTCATTCAAAACTGGCATACCTACATTCAGGATACGACAGATTTTTTACTCAAGTTGGCTAAGATCAAACTTCATAATGGAAAAGAATATATCCTATGTACCATAGACATAGTATCTTTTTACACTTCAATTGGTCATACAGATGGTTTAGAAGCAGAAGAATGGATGTTATTACAAAATCCTGAAATTGAGTTAAACCCAATATTTTTACTGGAACTGACTCAATTCTGTCTGCAAAACAGTTACTTCAAATGGGCAGACAAGTTCTACATGCAACTAAATGGGACTTCAATGGGCTTTACTGGTGCCCCGGTATATGCCAATACCTATATGTCAAAATTCGAACAAGACCATATTTTTTCACACAATGAATGGACCAACAATCTTGAATTCTTTTGTCGCTTTATTGACGAATTTTTTTTGATTTGGTCAGGATCTGAAACCAAACTGAAGGACAACATTTTGAAATTGAACACCAGGAACCCGAGGATTCAAGTGACACACAGTATCAGTAAGTCTGAGATCGCATATCTAGATGTGAAGGTAATGATTGAAGGAAACCAAATTGTCACCACTCTTCATCGGAAACCGACCGACAAGAATAGCATGCTACACTTCTTGAGCTTTCACCCCCCTAATCTTATAAGGAATCTACCTTATTCACAATTTCTAAGACTGAGGAGAATTGTCACAAAACCTGAAAAGAGTATTGAACACATAAATGAATACAAGGAAAACTACAAAAAAAGAGGATACCCACCAACATTACTGGAAAAAGCACAGATTAAAGCATTGAAGGAGAATCGAGATACATTACTGATGAAGAAACCACAGAGTGATAAGAAACGTAATGTATTTGTGTCAAAATTTTCCACCAACTCTCAAAAGATTAAGAACATTATCAAAAAAAGATGGGAACTTTTGGAACAGGAGCTAGATTTTAACCAAATCTTCAAGGAGAAACCACTCTTTGCTTATACTCGTTCTAAAAACGTAAAAGAGTTATTGAGCAACAAAGAAATAAAGCAAAAAAATTTTAGAGGGATGCGTAGATGCACTAACTGTGTACACTGCAACAATGTGATCTTAGGTAATGAACTTTCACACCCACACTCTGGGAAATCAATGAGGTTAACTTATGATGGCGACTGCAATACAAATCAGGTTATCTATTCAATCAAGTGCCCTTGCGGATTGTTGTATATAGGAAAGACTGAACGCAAATTGAAAATTCGCATCTCAGAGCACAAAAGTAGGATACGTAACAAATCACTAACATCTCCCTTATCAAACCATTGGTTAGAAAAACAACACTCTATAGCACAGTTAAGATTCCAAATCATTGAATCTGTACAAAGTAGGGAAGGCATAGATTTGAATAAAAAACTGTTGCAGAGAGAAACTTTTTGGATTAAAAAGCTTGGAACTCTGACCCCAGAAGGTCTGAATGACCGTATTGAACTTAGTAGTTACCTGTAAATAGCATTGTTTAATGAAGCTGATACTGCATAAAGCTGTGTACGTTTCAATCACAAGAAATAAGCAAACAGGTTTATTTATTTATTTTATCATTTTTTCACATTTTATTTTATTTTTCCCACGCAATTTAAACTATTTTGGATACTTTTGTACTAATGTGAGGATTTGGCTAAATCCTTTGATGTAGGTAATCTTATAATAAGGAAACGTTGTTTCATATAATGGTGTCATTTCTCTAGCTGTCAGTATCTATAAAGCATAGAATGTTGTGGTTGTCTAAAAAAACGGAACGTTCATGATAAAGTTTTGACGATAGGTTAACAAGATGGAGGTTTAACCTATGAAAGCGCTTGTCTGAACCAGTTGGCCGACTCGACGTGGAGTAACAGTCTTAGACAGCAGGATTGGTAGACGTTTTGACGAAGTAGCCAATGAGGAACGTTGTTTTTGGGTTAAGTAGAAAGCGCTGAATCCAAACATTTGAAGCTGCAGGCTTGTTTGCAACGGGGAGCGGAGAACGGTGATAGTGGCGTTTTCGGTCGTGCGAGTTTCTGAAAAGGAGAGGACTTGAAGTATTCCGTGATAGTTTGGCAAGGTTCCATTGTGGTCAGTAGAGTGATGGCGCTCTTGTAATTATTTTACAGGTTTGTCGATATTCGTGGTGTCTAAAGGACGTAGCGTGATTACTAGAACTAGAGCCTTTTTTAAGCTTCTACGAGGTATGTACACAACCACGTTGTGATTACGAGTAGGTGAGAATCAGATTACAAGCTGGTAATAGCTTTTTGTCAACTCGTTGTAGGTCGATATTGGTTTGAGAAAAACAGAAGGGTGAACCGAGTCTATTTGTTGAAACTTTCTTCTACCTGAGGAACCAAGTCGTTAGGTATGCATATTGGTGGGTAGATACTGATAAATACTAGATGAACACGAGGAAGACACCGTGTTTCTTACTTCTGGTTTAAATTTTGTCCACAGATACAAGTTGTTTTTGTTTGACTCCAGCAACCCGGTTATTGTGTGGAAGTGAGGGTCTTTGGTGTGAGTTAAAAAGTTTTTCTTAACACAAACCGCACTTGGGTGATAATGGTGAAGGTACATTTTCATATGCTCTAAATAAGATAGCTTTTTTCTTTTACACTTGAAATGTTTAACAAATAAACTGATGTGCCGGTATATTTATGTTTTTTACAGTGGTGCCCCTGACGAAGGGACTCTTCTAACGTCCCGAAATGCATTGGGCGAATGCCAATCTAACCAACATTACATTGATATATTTTTGTGTTTGGTGAAATATTGAATTCTGTATTGTTTTGATGTGCTACAAGCATGAATAATGCCAAATGTTAAATAATGTAACACTTAAGTTTTTGACTACATTAGTTTAAAGAATTATAAATAAAATATAAGTTGATGTTGTGAAAAAATTGTCAGATCAATACATTTAATTAGGCTGTGCACAATTAAGTCTGAGTCAACGCCAGTTGACCAGCCACTTGTTTAACTCAAATCTACCTATGGCATAGTGTTTCATACATGAAGTGAATTTAAACAAGGAGAAGGGCAGTGTTATCAACCCATGAATAAGCCATACAGCTGAATTAATTTCAGCAACAGAAAAAGGTAAAGGTTCCAATTTTTCAATATGCAAAAGCGAATATGTAGCATCCTTCATGGACATGAACTGTTGTTTATCAGTCAGATTAAATAGTAAAAACAGAGATGAGGTAGTCACGTAGTCCCGAGGCACTTTCCCAGACTTTAAGGTATGTAAAGTCCAAGCAAACTGCATTATAGATCCTAATTGATTTTGACCATGGTACAAAACAGACACTTCATCCTGTACAATATCCACAACAGATGACACAATAGTATCTAAAGTGTAAATTCTGGAAGAAAGAGTATTTATGCTATTATCAACGACAGCAAGCACTTTTTCTAAATTAGCTTGATCAATTACTCATAATCTCGAAGCAGCTTCAATTTGGGAATATTTCCAGACTTCGTTGTAAACAGCATATACCCATCTTTTGGACCAGCCTCCTACCGGGCCTTCATTCAAATCAACATCGTCAGTCAATTGGGACAAATCAATTTCAACTGACGCCAGAGTGGAATGTTTAAGCCAATTCTGACATAATTTGCCTACTGAATAGGTAGTAACAGAATGGGCGTTTTCAAAACGGGGGTCCACCCTAACCTGGGTATAGCCTTGGGCCAGACCCAGAAAACAATGCTGGCATGAATCTGAACTCATCTGCCATAATAATTAACCTTGGGGATCCAAGTTGGAAATATTAAAGGAGGACTTTGTCATTAGGGACTGAAATTCATCAAGGAACCTATAGGTGTGAGTCTACCTTGTACTGTATTCTCCCAGATCTGGAATGGAAGAGGAATTTAATTTTTTAGATGTAGCCAATCCAAAGCAAGTAGTTTGTGAAATCGTAGAGTTCAGAAACAACATGTGGTTCGGGATGAGACATGCGCGATGCAAAGTTTCAGTGTCTTGCACTTGCCATCGTTTAGAACCCCAAACAGATTTAAGATCAATTGTATCTTTTCACAGTTCATAGCCCCCTATAGCTAATTTATCGATGAAGGACTTTGAATACAATAATTTAGTGTGGGTAAGTCTAACTTTGGAAAAGGATTTTGCAGTCATTTTAAAATAAAACAAGTCGGGATTGGATTGATTAAAATCAGTAAAATAAGTAAACTTTTTCAAGAGAGTTTTCGAGCTGCCTTCAACGGGAGCTGGGCAATGTTTCCCATTGTGTATAATTAACCATATTTCTAAACAAGTTTGCTTTATGCAAGAAATGATTGCCATAGTGCTGACAACAAAGTAACTCCAGATATTTTGCAGAGTGTAAGTACAAATCTTCAGCATCAAACACAGCATAATATTTCAAATTAAAAAAAAGATCCTCTACAACTTGGACATACCAATCGTCAGAGTGTATATTTTGTTTAACCACATCCCCCATTGAAACATGAATACCAAATTTGAAAAAAGCACCAGCCAAATATAAGTCCAAGGAGGTATCAAAAAACATCTTTTAAAACAGACAGCAAAAATAGAAATTTTGGATGGGGCACTCAATGTTGTAGAGTTAGTGTCAAATGAAAAACAAGACTGGTCAACTGCACATGTTTGCACACCATGCAATGACACATCTGTGGGATAGGTATACTCAGTATCTTCATTAGGATCACTGTTAGACCTGGAATCTTTGGCGTGGTATCCCCTGTCTTTTTGCCTCTGCCTCCTGTATTTTTGACGCTGTGCTGGATTTCGTTTTTGCTGGTTTAGATGCTTTGGGGCCTTTGCCACTGCTGATCAGTGTCAAAGTGCAAGTGTCCCCTGTGTAAATTGTTATTTTGATTAGTTATCCATGATTGGCATATTTGTCTTCCCAAGAAGTACCTAGTGAAGTGCACTGAGTGTGCCAGGGCTGGTGATTCAAATGCTACTAGTGGGCCTGCAGCATTGATTGTGCCACCCACATGAGTGCCCTAAAATGGTGTCTCAGGCCTGCCACCGCATTGCCTGTGTGCAAGCTGTGAACTGCCAAGTCCTCCTGGCCAGTGTCCCCACTGACCAGGCCTAACCCTATCCTTTTTGTGCACATTGGTCACCCCTATGGAAGACCCAAGGTACCCCCTGGGCAGGGTGCAGTGTATGTGAAAGGCAGAGCATGTGCTTGTGCAAGTGGCATGCTCTGGTAGTGAATTACAGCCATTTTATTTTTTCACTATTGTAAGGCTATCTTGCCCCATAGGAGCAAGATAGGACATACAAGTCTGGTATCCCTGAATGCAGAATTTAATAACACATCTTTTAGGAAAGGTGGTTTATAAATCCTGTGTTTGAGAACGGCACTTTTAGAAAGTTGCTGTTATCTTGTCTGACCTTTCTGTGTGCCTTGGCCTGTTTGTGAATTGACTGTCTGTTTTGAGAGTGACAGGGGATGGGGATTTCCCAGGAGGCTGGCTGATTGAGCCCTAAGCTGAATGACTGCATCTGCATCTTGAGTGGTGGGAGCGGATAGCACCTGGGCCTGAATAGGGCTGTGCTTGCATTCCACAATACTGGCTCCACCTCCTGCTGGGCGGCTGACGACCCTGCCCCTCACTCTGAAAGGAAAGGAGAAGCCAGGAACACAAAGTGCTCAAGGAGCACCCAGAACTGGTTCAGACCAGGCTCAGAACCTTCTTGAACAAAGGGAACAAAGACTTTTAGGGGTATAAGTACAGGACCCCTGACTACAGAAAATTAGATCGTCTTGGAATCAAGAAGGAACCTCTGCCAAAGAGAAAGCTGAAACTGAAGAAGGAAGACTGTCCTGCTGTTGCTCTGCTGGACTGACCTGCTGTTGATTTGCTGCCAAGGAGAGGGGAAGGACTTTGCTTTGTGTTGTGTCCACTTGTTTGAAGGAATCTCCAACGGCCTGGGAGAGAGCTGGCTCCCTGTTCTGAAGTCCCAGGAACAAAAGGACTTCACCCCCAGCTTCCCTGAACTCTATTGAGAGAGTTCTGTCCTTCCTGGAGTGCGTGGCCCATGTGTGGTGCCTCTGGAAGTTGTACTTGTGTTGGGAAGCTGGGAATCAAGCTTTTAAAGAATTTTCTGCAAGTTTAGTCGCCAACCCGGGCGAGCGATAAAATTCCTGCCGCTACGAAGATCGAGATTGATGCAGCGCCTGTCGCCGCTGCTCAAAGACGTTGCACACTTCGTTAGCGGGAAGAATTGCACCGCTGCGAACATCGTTGCAGAGCATGTCACCCCTGGGTAAGATCACCGCATCACGTCGCTGTGAGAATCGTCGCAGAGCCATCGCATCGAGGAGCTGCGAGAGGAAGATCGCAGCTGGACAGCGCATCCTCGCCCCGGAGATCGTCGCAGCCCCCGAGAATCATTGCATCGTGTTTTTGCGATTATTTTTCACGATGGAACGTCCGCACCGGAATCCATACAAGGTATCGCAACCCTTCCCATACAGACCGGAGTCGCCGCAACACACCGGATACATCCAGCGGAATCGTCGCATCGCCTCCCCAGGGTCTCAGGAGTGTCGCATTGCTTGTTTTCCACCGCACCAGCTTCTGCTTCGGAACTTTGTCACATTTAAAGGTACTGTTAGCTAAACGTGACGCAACTGTGAACTTTTCACGCAACTGTGGATTATTTCAACGCTAACCTTAAGAACTCTTTTGCAACGGTAAAGGCATGATGGTGGCAGAGTCTCCCCTTTCCGCTTGAGGAACCAGCTAGCGCTGCTGCTGCGCAAAAGCCTGCATGAATCGGTAGAATAATTGTGCTTATTTTAAACAGGACATATTTTTAAATCTCAATCACTTCTGCAATATTGTCATTTTATTTACTTACACGCACTGATACTCCCAAGGAGTCTGGGCTCAATTGTTAGCCTGCACGCCTTGTTCCGACTCGGTGATTAGCACCGTTGAGTGGAGGGCGGACAGGCAAGAGCCAGACACACTTCCGGTTTTCGAGCGGTTAGCGCTCTAGCTTCCACACAAGTGCGAGGGACATAAAGACAGGAAGGAGCACCGGGCGCTTGCGGTAAAGGCATAGACGGTGGCAGAGTCTCCCCTTTCCGCTTGAGGAACCAGCTCGCCCTGCTGCAGCGCAAAAGACTGCATGAATCGGTAGAATAATTGTGCTTATTTTAAACTGGACACATTTTTAAATCGCAATCACTTCTGCAATATTGTCATTTTATTTACTTACACGCACTGATACTCCCAAGGAGTCTGGGCTCAATTGTTAGCCTGCACACCTCGTTCCGACTCTGTGATTAGCACCAATGAGAAGAGGGCGGACAGGCAAGAGCCAGACACACTTCCGGTTTTCGAGCGGTTAGCGCTCTAGCTTCCACAAGTGCGGGGGACATAAAGGCAGGAAGGAGCAGCGGGCGCTTGCGGTAAAGGCATAGACGGTGGCAGAGTCTCCCCTTTCCGCTTGAGGAACCAGCTAGCGCTGCTCCTGCGCAAAAGATTGCATGAATCGGTAGAATAATTGTGTTTATTTAAAACAGGACATATTTTTAAATTGCAATCACTTCTGAAATATTGTCATTTTATTTACTTACACGCACTCATACTCCCAAGGAGTCTGGGCTCAATTGTTAGCATGCACGCCTCGTTCCGACTCGTTGATTAGCACCGTTGAGCGGAGGGCGGACAGGCAAGAGCCAGACACACTTTCGGTTTTCGAGCGGTTAGCACTCTAGCTTCCACAAGTGCGAGGGACATAAAGCCCTTCCCCTACTCTGAGTGCGCAGCAGTCGCGCGCAGGGGATTGCCTAAGGGATCACCTAAGAGGAGCCAAAGAGTAGCCCGTCTGCGCCCGTTCGCGTCAGGACGGGGCCAGGGGCCATGGGCTCTGCTCCTCGAAGATCCTCCACTATTATAAGGAGGCCTAGAGTAAGGTATTCCCGTAACTTTTTAACACATTTACGTACTGCTCCTCTTAAAGGATGCAATAGAGACTCTTGGCCATGTCCAGAAGGTCCGTTTTCTTGTATAAATTGTCAGTTTCAGGCATCCCACATTGTACCAACTGTTAGAGATAAGCCATTAAAACCTTCGATAGAATGTGGTTTGAAGAGCTTCTTATTAAACGTGCGTTCTCTGCCTATGCATTATCTGGAAGTATGGGACCTTGTGTTTTCCCTACAGCCTGATATTTGTTTTTTAACTGAGTCCTGGATGAAACCCCATACTGTTCCCGCTATAATGTTAGGGGTTCCTTTAGGCTATAGGTTTTTACACTTTGACCGCCCTAATAAAATTGGGGGTGGATTAGCCATTCTACATAAGGAAGAACTGAAGGTCGCTATATTGGAGCAATTCCATTGTTCTTTAATGGAGATTATGATTTTTAAAATAAACTCTGATGCTAAAACCTTTTGGAAAGGAGCCCTAGTGTATCGCCCTCCTGGACCTATGTCGGGCTTTACCCTATCTCTGGTGGAAGTACTGGCACCGTATTATAAAGCGAAAGAAACTTTTATCCTCTTGGGTGATTTTAATATTCATGTTGATATCCCTTCGCACCCAGAAACCTTGACATTTTTAGCCGATCTTTCCACTTTAGGCCTTGAAATGTATAACAAGGGCCCCACACATATAGGAGGTCACACACTGGATATACTTTTTTCTAACTGCCCCAACATACGATGTCATCCTGCCACCCAATTAAGTTGGTCTGACCACTATTTAGTGGAATTCTCCTTACTGGGCAAATCCAAATCCTCCCATAAGCCATCGCTCCCACCAATTTGGCGACGACAGTGGCATAAAATAACAGTAGAAGAACTAGAGATAGTATGGAAGAGACCAGTCTTCACTGAGATAGATAATGTGGAATCGGCTCTCTCCAAACTCATTGATTCCCTCACAAAGGCAGCAGATATATTAGCACCGCTAAAACTGTATAAACAACATCCCACCACTAAGCGTGAAAAATGGTACACTGAGGCACTTAGAGCAGAGAAACAGGGATGCAGAAAGATAGAGAAGAAATGGAGGAAAATCCGAACTGAAGAGAATAAAAAGGCACATCAAGAGGCTCAAGCAAATTACTATAAAAACATTAGGCTGGCAAGGAAAGACAGTCTTATCCAGCAACTTGAGGAAGCTGGTAATTCCTCTAAAGAACTTTACAAAATACTACAGACCTTTGTCAAACCAATGGCCTGTGAAAGTTCGGATGATTTTTCCCAGCCCCTCCGTGACGACATCTCTCTGTTTTTTGAGAACAAAATAAATACGATCTATGATAAAATCATGACAGCCTCCAGTAACATGAACAGTTCTCTCGATCCACCTAAACCATCCACACCTGGGGACCATTCATTTACCATCTTTCCATCAATTAATGATACTGATCTTCCAAAACTTATCACTCATATAAAATCTGGGTCTCCGGATGATTTTTCACCCGCCAAAATGATCGCCCCCTTGAGTACCTTGATTGGACCTGAGGTCAAATTTGTATTAAATCTTTCTCTCAAGAAAGGGCGGTTACCTATGGAGTGGAAGAGAGCGGTGGTGAACCCAATACGTACGAACACGGCATACCTGTGGACGGATCTTTCCAACCTCCGACCCATCTCCCTCTTGCCATACTTTAGCAAGATGGTCGAGAAGCATGTGAACACCTGTTTGTCTAAATACATTTAGGCAGCGGGAGGTCTGGACCCCTGGCAATCAGGGTTCAGACCCAATCATAGCACTGAATCTGCCCTCCTCTCAGTGACCGATACGATCCGGATGGCACTAGATGGAGGGGGCTCGATGATTCTGGTGCTGTTAGATTTATCCGCTGCCTTCGACACGGTGTCACATGAGATTCTTCTCGGCCGCTTGCGGGAGATGGGCATTGGAGGTGTGGCGCTGTCCTGGGTAGAGAGTTTTCTCACAGGCCGCTCACAAGGTGTCAGATTGGGCTCCCTTCATTCCACCTTTAGGGAGCTCACCAAGGCAGTGCCACAAGGCTCATGTTTAAGCCCCACACTATTTAATGTGTATGTGGCCCCCTTGGCTGGCATTGTGAGAAAATATGGGTTCACCCCGATGTCTTATGCTGACGACACCCAGCTCCTGTTCCCCTTCCAGTCCCTCACTCCAGCAATAAGGAAATCTTTTGCGGATGGTATGAGGGCGGTTCCAAACTGGATGGCTGCAAATTTCCTTCAATGCAATGTAGGCAAAACAGAGGTGATGTTATTCGGAGAGGCTTCGCTCCTGTGGTCCCCAGAATGGTGGCCGTCAGATCTTGGACCAGTGCCAAGTCCAAAACAGACCGTTAAAAATCTTGGTGTACGTTTAGATCAGGCACTGGTGCTTAAAGAACATGCCAATCAAGTTGCTTTCATACCATCGGACTTTTGCGACGTGTTTTTCCATTCCTGCCTGACCATCATCGTAAGACTCTGGTCCAGACGTTGGTGGTCAGTAGATTGGATTAATGTAATGGCCTGTTCATCTCGGCCAATGAGGAACAACTTAACCGTCAGCAAGTGGTCCAGAACACCGCGGCAAGGCTGGTGCTCAATGTTCTGCCCAGGACCCCCTCCTGCCCGCTCTTGATAGCCTTCATTGGCTGCCCGTTCGGCAGCGGGTTAAATATAAAATCTGCTGTACCATACATAAATGTCTCTTTGGTACAGGCCCTAAATACTTAACGGATAAGTTCATTCCCTATAGTCCTGGACGCTCCTTGCGCTCAAGTAACCAGCAACTGCTTCAGATCTCTGGGATCAAGAGGGCAAGACAGGGAGGGCGTGCCCTCTCTTACAAAGGTCCCATTCTCTGGAACTCACTTCCACTTGCCCTAAAGACTAATGTGAATCTTCAGTCCTTTAGGAAGGTTCTTCAGACACATCTATACTCCACCCCATAACCTGCTGGTAGTACAAATATTTTTGGTCATCAGTCTAACATCTATATTTATGCGCTAGCGCAGAGATACCGCTTCGGGGGTCGAATCCTGCGCTATATAAAAAAAAAACCAATATTCTTGAACTGTGTATGTTGGTTTTTTGTCGTTTTGGTCTTGTGTAGTTTAGTTTAAATACATTTATTTTTCTAAACTGTTGTGGAGTCAGTTTGTGGTGTTTTCACTGTGTTACTGTGAGTTTTGGTACAAATACTTTTAACATTGCCTTTGATAAGCCATGACGGATTGGTGTCACTACAACGCATGCTTTTACATCGCATGCCTTTACAACGCGGTTTTTACCACGCAGTCCATTACAACGCATAATGTTTTTAGGCGCTGGATAGTGAATTATTTAATTTACTATTCCAACTCCAGTCCCCGTGGATAGCAGGGAAGGTGTTGGATAGTAAATTAAATATATTCCCTATCCTAGAGCACCCCCCAGCGCAATGCGTTGTAATGGTTTGCGTTGTAATGGTTGCGATGTAATGGTAGTGCGTTGTAAAAAATGCGTTGTAAGTGATGTTCCCCGCCATGACTGCTCATGCCAAGCTACCAAGGGGGTGACCAGGGGTTATCTCAGAGGGTTTCCTCCTTACCCTGATTAGAAGCAAGGGTCCCTATTTGGACATTGGTACCTACCTCTGCCAACTAGAGACCCCCAGTTCTATCATTGTTGGTCAGCGGTGGGATTTGAACTTGTATTTGTACTAGACCAGGGGTCTCCAAACCGGTCCTGGAGGGCCGGATCCATGCCAGATTTTTGGGATATCCCCATTGAGATACATGTAGTAATTTTTAAAATCTGGTATGGATCCGGCCCTCCAGGACCGGTTTGGAGACCCCTGTACTAGACAGACAGTGATTGGTGTACATCACTAGTGAATACAGACCACTACGCCACTGCATACTACTGGTTTTTTTGGTTGGTTCTATTTTTGAGTAACTCTTCAAAGCATCATGTCTGTGAATGGAAAGGCACCCAGTGAGGAGGCAGAATTGGAGTTTTGCATTGAGGATTTGTATTGAGAGAACAAAAATGCCCGTGCCTTGGAGGAAAATAAATTGCTTTTGGCCCATGAGTTGAGCATTAGGGAACTGGATATCAAGGCCAAGAAGGTGGATTCCAGTTGAAATGGTGGCAGCGCACAGCCAGTGCAGGAGGGTAAAGTATATATTCCCAAGGATCTGGTACAGAATTACAATAGGAGTGAGGATATTTATGCCTGGTTTACTTCTTATGAAATTGCATTGAGAATGGATGGTGTGCCTAAACAGCATTGGGGGGCGTGCCTGTGGAAACATTTTGAGGTTTCTGGGAGGAGTGCTCTAGAGCCCTTAGAAGTAGCAGGTGCCATGACCTACCCCAATATGAAGGAGGCCCTATGTCTCAGGTATGGACTTACTCCAGAGCAGTACAGACTGCATTTTAGAAACTCTAAGAAGAAAGAGTCTGAGACTTGTATGGAGTGTGTGAATTTGTACTTGCATGCACTGGAAGGTTGGATGAAGGGCAGCATAGTAACTGATTATATGGGGTTGTTGCATTTAATTAGTTGGGAGCACTTGAGTAGTCTTTGTGTTCCAGAGCTGCGCCAGCATCTTTTAGACAGCAGGCTGACAGACCCCACTGAGCTTGCTAAGGAGGTGGACCGCTGGACCAGTACCAGGTTCCACAGAGTAATTGTGGGTACCACAGCCAAAGGAGGGCAGGGGCCCCATCAGAAGATTAGGGGGGACAAGGGTAACCAAAAGGAGTTCTCTCAAGTGCCCCAAAATAGTTCCCAGGGAAAGGAGTCCCAACCCCCCAAAACCAATCAGCTGTTGCCCCTAGGGGCAGACGGGAAAACAGAAGTCCCCCAACCTTCTTTCACTGCAATGAGGTGGGACATGTTATCAACAGGTGCCCCAAGAAACCCCCAGCAGCCGCTGGTGCTCCAGCCCCAGGGTTAGCAAGTGTATCTTTGTGAGGGGATTTGATTTCTAGTGGGGATGGGGAACTAGCAGTGATGACCCTTGTCTCTTTAGGAGACCAAGAGATGATACAGGAAACCGTCCTGCCCCCTAATACTAAGAAACACGGGCAGAAGGTGATCATCAATGGGAGGGAGATAGAGGCTCTGAGAGAAACAGGAGCCAGCGTGACATCCGTGAGGTGCCAGTGGGTATCTGAAGAGCAGTGTATCCCCAATGTACTCCACCCAGTAGTTGCAGCTGATAGCTCAGTGCGCCTCTGCAAAGTGTTGCGTGTTCCCTTTGAATGGGGAGGGGTCTCTGGTCTCTTGGAAGTTGTTGTCAGTGATGCCTTGCCTGTAGACTGTCTGCTAGGTAATGATCTGGAGAGTTCTCCATGGAAGGATGTGGAGCACCAAACTCATTTGGAGATGTTGGGTTTGCCAGCGTGGATCTATGTGACCACGCGGGCTATGGCACCCAGTAAGGGTGATTCAGCAGACTGGGAGCCTGAACAGTGTTCCAGAGACCTGCCAGGAGAGGAGGAAGCAGTTGGTGCTGAAAACCCACCCCGGCTGTTCCCATGGCCCAGGAAGGAGCAGAACCTGAGGGGGATGCCCTGGAGCCTACCGGAGAGCAGGTGGCCGAACTGGGGGAACTACCCGAGCTGACCCATTGGCAGCAAGAGGGTGGACTCTCCAGGGAAGAATTCTGCAAGGCACAGAAGGAATGCCCTTCTCTCATTGGTATGCGGCAACAGGCTGCAGACCAGGCAGCAGGCCTAGGGTCCAAGGATCATTTTGTTTACTGGGAAGGTGATTTGCTTTATAGTGAGCCTAAGTTTGCCGAGCCCGGTGCAGCCCGTGTGCTGGTGGTACCCGAGCGATTCAGGAACTTCCTAGTGGGTCTGGCTCATGACGTGCCTCTCACAGGACATCTGGGGCAAGACAAGACCTTCCACAGGCTTGTCACCCACTTCTACTGGCCCCAGATGAGGAAGCACGTTGGTACCTTTTGTAGATTTTGCCAAACATGTCAGGCCAGTGGCAAGAGCAAAGGGCAGTGCACAGCACCCCTCCAACCCTTTCCTGTGGTGAGAACCCCTTTCGAGCGGGTGGGCATCAACATCATGGGGCCCCTGGACCCCAAGACAGCCTTAGGCAACAGGTTCATCCTGGTCTTGGTGGACCATGCCACCCAGTACCCGGAAGCAGTCCTTCTAAGGACAAGCACAGCACCTGTGGTGGGCCGTGCATTGATGGGGATCTTTTCCTGTGTGGGGTTCCCCAGAGAGGTGGTCTCCGACCGGGGTACCAACTTTATCTCTAGGTACATGAAGTCTCTGTAGGAGGAGTGTGGGATAAATTATAAGTTCACCACTCCTTTCCAACCTCAAGGAAATGGGTTGGTTGAAAGGTTCAACCGCACCGTGAAAGCTATGATTATGGGCCTAGCAGACCCCATGAGACGGAAGTGGAACGTCTTTCTACCATGCCTGTTGTTTGCATACAGGGAGGTGCCTCAGAAGTCCTTAGGGTTCATTCCCTTTGAACTCCTGTATGGCCACCCTGTTAGAGGACCTCTCACACTGGTGAAGGAGGGGTTGGAGAGATCCCGTGGGAAAACCCTCCAGGATGTGTTCAGCTATGTGCTGGCCATCCGCAACCAGACACAATGCTTCAGGAAACTCGCGCAGGAGAACCTAGAAGCTAGCCAGGAAGAAATGATAAGATGGTACGACCAGAATACCACTCTGGTCGAATTTCAACCTTGGCAGAAAGTGTGGGTGATGGCACCAGTGGAGCCTTGTGCTCTCCGAGACAAGTGGACTGGGCCATATGAGGTGGTGGAGCGCAAGAGTGAAGTAACCTACCTTGTTAACTTGAAAACTCCCAGGCAGCCCCTGAGAGTCTTGCATGTGAACCGCCTCAATCACCACTTTGAGAGGTCTGAAGTGACAATGCTCCTGGCTACAGATGCTGGAATGGAGGAGGAAAGTGACCCTCTTCCTGACCTCCTTGCAACCAAGGAGCAAGACGGGTCAGTGGATGGTGTGGTTCTCTCGCCCACCCTGACCCCAGAACAGCAGCCGGAGGTCCCCAAGTGTTGGGTCAGTTTGCCTCCGTGACACAAGGTATCACCAATTGGTGCGTCCATGATGTGGACACTGGAGATAGTTTACCTGTGCAACAGAAATTTTACAGGGTAGCTGACAAGGTTAGGGCCAGCATCAAGGAAGAGGTTTCCAAGATGTTGGCGCTAGGGGTGATTGAGCCCTCCAGCAGCCCCTGGGCTAGCCCAGTGGTCTTAGTACCAAAGCTACTGCGCCCGGTGCCACTCCAGAACTTTGCATGGACTACCGTGGGCTCAATGATGTCACGAAGACTGACGCACACCCCACCCCCAGAGCCCTCAGTACGTTTGATTTAATTTCTGGGTACTGGCAGATTGCCTTAACGGAAGGGACCAAATAGAGGGCTGCATTCTCAATGCCAGAGGGGCACTTCCAGTTTCGAGTCATGCCCTTCGGGTTGAAGAATACCCCTGCCACATTCCAGAGACTGGTTTACCAGGTACTGACCGGGATGGAGGAATTCAGCGCTGCATACCTGGATAACATTGCAGTGTTCAGCTCCACATGGGAGGAACACTTGCAACACCTCTGTGAAGTGTTGAAGGCTCTGCAAAGGGCAGGCCTCGCTATCAAGGCCAGCAAGTGCCAGATAGGGCAAGGATCTGTGGTGTATTTGGGACACCAGGTGGGGAGCGGCCAGGTGGAGCCCCTACAGGCGAAGATTGATACCATTCTGGCTTGGGAGCCCCCCAAGACCCAGACAGAGGTGAGAGCCTTTTTAGGTCTCGCGGGGTATTACAGACAGTTTGTCAAGGGATATGGCACCATTGTTGCCCCATTGACAGAGCTGACTTCCAAGAAGCAGCCCAGGAAAGTGTATTGGACCAAAGCCTGCCAAACTGCTTTTGATACCCTGAAAACTGCTATGTGCACAGCACCGGTGCTCAAGGCAACTGACTTCTCCAGTGAGTTCATAGTGCAGACAGACGCTGCAGAGCATGGTGTGGGAGCAGTACTCTCACAGACCACCGACGAGGGCTGGGACCAGCCTGTAGCTTTCATTAGTAGGAGGCTACTCCCCAGGGAACAGAGGTGGGGTGCAATTGAAAGGGAAGCTTTTTCTGTGGTCTGGTTATGGAAAACAAGGGTACCCCATTAGTAAAACCTGGGGTGAAATTATCGTTAAGGAAAGACAATGGTTTTGGGTGGCCTAAGAAGGTCCTAGTAGAGTAGAATATAATTTTTGTTAATGAATTAATCTTGGGAGACAATATTGTAAGGTAAGGTAACAAACATATCACAAACTTTATTTATGCTTTCACAATTATGTTTTTCGTTTTTCAGGTGCGCACACACGTGACAAGGTGCTTATAGTGACTAAGTGAAAAATTATTAAAAAACTATATACAAGGTGTCACAAACAAGGTTATTCCCCAAAAAAATATATACAGTAGGTTAGGGGAGTTTCCTTGCATGGGTCGACGGCGTTTCGATCTAAATGATTTTAGATCATCATCAGGACGTGAGCTTTCTTTACACGAGAAGGTAGAATTATTTTCTGACTGGGCGCGCAAATTGCTCAAACTGTGGTGGCTTAATTAAGCTGTTCAGTTTAATTTTTGTCAAGAATTTAATTATTTATTCTTGAGAGGTAGCTCTAGCTCAAAGGTAAGGGCACGGGGTGGTAGAAAAGTTATCCGACTCGGTGTTCAGAAATGCTGTGGTGGCTTGGTCCACTCAGCGTATTCTTCTCAAGAGTTTAATTATTTATTCTTGAAAGATCTAGCTCAAAAGGTTCATAATACTCAGTGATAGTCTATTTACTGGATTACTGGTGTTGCAGAGGTAAATATACTGAATACGAGCAGGTTTATTTTTCCGGTAATGTGCAGCGTTCCGGCGGGAGTAAATCTCCGCGGTCCGTGGCTCAACTCCCTCTGCCTTGCTGCTACGGCGTCTGATCGCGAAGAATACGCTGAGTGGACCAATCCACCACAGCATTTCTGAACACCGAGTCGGAAAACGTTTCTACCACCCCATGCCCTTACCTTTGAGCTAGAGCTACCTCTCAAGAATAAATAATTAAATTCTTGACGAAAAATTAAACTGAACAGCTGGATCAAGCCACCACAGTTTAAGCAATTTGCATAACAATGATGCGGTCAACGCGACACAAATGTGGCCATATTTCGTTGTCTGTGAGATAAATATCATCAACATACGAGTACGCATCAGGGTCGATGCTCTCCAACAGAGAGACAACTCGTGTGGCAAAGACACCTGGGCTGTTTTTATAGCCCATGGCTAATCTTTTGAACTGTTTTTGCTTGCCGCCAGAAGTAAACGCTGTCCATTGACTTTTAATCGAGGACAGGTTATGACTGTTAAAGCTATTTGATATGTCAAGTGTGATCTTAAACCTCTTTCTCACAAGACTATCAACTAGGGCAGAACTGTGGGTATTCTGCACCACGCACGTCTGACAATGAGAGTTCAAATGCCAATAATCTAAAACTATGCTGTATGACCCATCAGGTTTGGTTGCAGTGAAAAGAGGATTATTCTTGGGTGACACACATGTTTCAATGACACCTTAATATTCCAATTGTTTTTTTTTTTTTTTTAAATATCTTTATTATTCAACAAGTCAGTAACATAACATAAACAATCTTTCTATAATTCAATCCAACAATAATAGGCAGGAGTAAAAATTAATATATAAAGAGAAATAAGGAAAAGACATACAAGCACAAAAATAATGTAAAAGCTAACATAAAGCAAGAGGCATAGTATACATAATCAATTATTATAGACTGAGTTCCTAATCAAAAATATTCCGATATAAGTCCCCAAACAGAGTTAAGTTTGTTCTGGGCTTGTACGCCCCTAGAATTTGCCAATATGTGTTCCATTGAATATATTTCCTTTAACAGCATCCACTAATCGCTAATATTAGGAGGATATATGCTAATCCAGATTCTAGCGATGACCAATCTAGCCACCACACACAAAATCAGTGATAACCGGTTTTGTTGATGACTAAACATACTAGGTCCTGGCATAATATCCCTTGCATTTGGAGAAAAATCGATCCCTATTTTCTGAGAGCAGATTTGGCCTATCTGTTGTCAAAGATCTTTCAATTTAGGACATTCCAATAACATATGCATCAAACTTGCAGCATAAAGATCACATTTGGGACATTTTGTACGTGTGCTCAATGAGCCCACTGGAACCCATTTAGCTATTTTCTCTGGTGTATAATACAAGCTACAAATAGTGCGAAACTGCTGCATTTTGTAAGTTAGTGGCATACACAGACTTCTTTACAATATGTAAACTTTGCTCTATGTCCTTTTCCGAAACCTCCTCCCCAAGTATTGTGCCCCATTAATGAGCTAATTTGTTACAATTCCTCTTTTTATTACTAGTAAGAAGCTTATACATTCGTCTGACCTTGATTTTAGCACTGTCTTGATATAATAGGTCCCATATATCCGACTCAACAATATTAGTCAATTTTAAATGCGTCACCAAGAAGCTCTTAATTTGTAAATATTTTAAAAACATATGACCGGGTAAGTTAAACAAAATTTGTAGTTTCTCAAATGATTTATTCCGATTGTTCAAGGATTTCCGCAATGGGAGGCTTCGCTTCTCACCGCATGGGATATTGGGGTTGAGGCTGTGACATAGACTCCAATGGAATCTCATGTCTGGGCGAATGTTTGTCCCATCCGACTTGTGTATGGTACAAAGCTGGTGCAAGCACCTGAGCCCACTCTTCTGCAAAATTCTGCGCCTGCTCCTTTGGCACAGTGTGTGCAAAACTAGGGAGGATTACCTCCTCCCCTCTTGGAGCAGCCAAAACGGAAGGTGGGGGCCAGTCCGCCTCCGCTAACAAAATGTCATATGTAGAGGTCAGATTTTCCCAAAAAATCCCTTTTATTTTACGTTGTATGTCACCTTCAATTAAAAGGACTCTAGTGTCAGCAGTTTCCACTGCGATGAACGTGTCAGTTGCTGTCGCCTTCAGATACGGACACAGTGCTCGCCGCACTACTGTAACCTCCGCTACACTGTCGAGCAGCGTTAGCGCCCATGTCAGGTTCCGAGGCTGTGCTCACACTATACGTGTCATGCCTTATGGTTAAAGCAGCAACCTTCTTTTTCTGAAACTGAAGGCGTTGACGTTGAAATTCGTCCTGCTTGCCTTTAGCTTCTGTTAAGCGGTGCTGCTCACGTCCTTGTGGGGTACCCTGGCCTCTGCCGCGTTCTCCTCTACCGGTTCCTGAGACCGATGTTCCTGCAAAGAACGAGGAGAACGTTGATCAGGAACCTGAAATCTATCAGGAGACCTAATTCTCGCGCGGTTGCGTAAATCATATGTGCGATCAGTGGTCACAGGTATTGGTGATGCAGAACGCGACCTTTGTTTCTTTTGCTGCTTCCCCTGTATTTTATTTTTTCCAATTTTCTTTAGGAAAAACTGGACGGTCATCTTTATTAGGCTTTGCCATCTTAGTTTGCGGTTGAGCTGCTGTTTTAGCAAAAGGCTTAACACCCAAACTATTGCGGCCAATGGTCTTATAAGCCTCCGCAATAATTTTCGGCAACTGCCGGGGTTTATCGGCTTCGGGAAAAGGTCGCAAAGCATTAGACACCTGGAACTTAACCGCATCTCCCCTGACGTTAGCAAGGATGAGATCGAAAACTACGTCAAACACTCCAACAAGCCTCATCCCCAATTCGACAGCCGCCTCCGGTCCATGTTGATCCTGAACACGTTTTATCACGGAGGGCAGGACAATTCTCGACGGCATGCCAAAGCACTTCGCATAGACTGCCGAAAATACTTTACCCCAGATCTCTCAATCGGTCACCTCAGGCACCAATGTCTTTTTGCAAACTAATGGTTAAAATGTTTCTCCACATAAGTCGTATTAGGAAAAAAAAATTCCAGTTAGTCAAATTTCTCTGCAAGCCAAAAAGGAATCTCATCCTTATCCTGGGGGTGCTTGCCCATAGCCGAATTACCCATGACGGGACTGATTTTTATCGCGGCTGGTCCAACTGGTTGCGCAGCAGCACCAGGTGGCCCGACCTGGATGTTACGGGAAACGTATTGCACTAAAGCCCTATGTACCCCAGCAATGGAGGCATAGAGTAATCGTAACTCAGCTTTAGAGATTGTTAGATAACGTGGATGCAGTGAGAACCCCGCCAAGTGGCCCCAGGAATAGACAAGGGACCTAACCGAACCACAGATACGGTGTGGGGAAGGGCACCATTAAAACAAACTTGATGCTGCCAAGCAAAAATCGGAATCTCCTGTGTCCTATATGGTGCATAGGCCGCAAGCACCACTGAGTGAGTGTACTTATGGAATGTACCATCACCCGCATCCGCAGCAGGAAACGTAACCCAAGAGTAAAAAAGCTCAAATGGGAACGCTGCATCAGTACTCACCACAAAGAGCACCGCCATACCATCAGGGGTTTCCCTGTACTGTGTCAAATGATTCCAGAGTGGTACGCAACAATGCTGAGCTATGTCAACATCACCCATAAGGACACAGAATGGAAAAAACAATCTATGAGAATTGTAGCTCAAATGGGTAGTAATTCAAAGTATGAACCTTTTTTAAATCTCAACTTGAATGAACTTATAATTTATCCATATAGGTAGGTTAATCCGTCACTGCTGTCAACCGGAAGCTGGAGTGAGGGTGTTGTGGACTAATATAAGCACTAATCGAGCGTCTCGAATATAAGATAAAATGTTAGGTGTGCCATGTTGCGGGGATTTTGCTCTTGTACAGAACTATGCACGGGAAACCAGGACCTCAGTAAGCATGGGCGTAAAATCCATTCCGTTCGCGGAATTTGCGGATTTTCTGCAATTTCGGGGTCCGCGAATCTCGAAAAATTGCAGAAAAATCCACGAAATCGTGTGCGGGACGGATTTTCAAAAACTGAAGTACATGAAGCACTTATAGGGTTACAGCAGGTGCCCAAGTTGAAGCTAATTTCTTTGT
This sequence comes from Lissotriton vulgaris, assembly GCF_964263255.1. Classification (NCBI taxonomy): domain Eukaryota; kingdom Metazoa; phylum Chordata; class Amphibia; order Caudata; family Salamandridae; genus Lissotriton; species Lissotriton vulgaris. The sequence goes on from NC_141695.1 coordinate 1,314,415,475, forward strand.
ACCATTTACAAAATGGTTACAAAGAAATTAACTTCAACTTGGGCACCTGCTGTATCCCTGTAAGTGCTTCCTGAGCGGCGCCTCCAGAGTTGTTGCCTACTTGCAACTATTCTCTTACCCTGCTCTGACCCTCGAAGCAGGGTCAGAGAATAGTTACAAGTATGGCACAATGCTCCAGGCTGTCACAAAAATTAAACCACAACAAGAAGCACTTACAGATAAGGAAGCAGGTGCCAGACATGAAGCTCAAATTCAGTAACACATTAACCAGCCCCCGGTTGAGGCTGGGCAGGTGTGCTTTCTCCCCATAATCTACAGTGGTGAACCAAAGGGTGCTGTGATGAGCCAGAAGGTGCAGCTGTGAACCAGAGGGTGCTGTGATGAACCAGAGGGTGTCAGTGGTGAACCAGAGGGTGGAAGGGGTGAACCAGAGGGTGCTGTGATGAACCAGAGGGTGGCAGTGATGAACCAGAGGGTGGCAGTGATGAACCAGAGGGTGACAGTGATGAACAGGAGGGTGGCAGTGGTAAACCAGAGGGTGGCAGTGATGAACCAGAGGATGTCAGTGGTGAACCAGAGGGTGGCAGTGATGAACCAGAGAGTGGCACAGGTGAACCAGAGGGTGCTGTGATGAACCAGAGGGTGGCAGTGATGAACCAGAGGGTGACAGTGATGAACCAGATGGTGGCAGTGGTGAACCAGAGGGTGGCAGTGATGAACCAGAGGGTGGCAGTGATGAACCAGATGGTGGCAGGGGTGAACCAGAGGGTGGTAGTGGTGAACCACAGGGTGCTGTGATGAACCAGAGGGTGGCAGTGGTGAACCAGAGGGTGGCAGTGGTGAACCAGAGGGTGGCAGTGATGAACCAGAGGGTGGCAGGGGTGAACCAGAGGGTGGCAATGGTGAACCAGAGGGTGGCAGTGGTGAACCAGAGGGTGGCAGTGATGAACCAGAGAGTAGCAGTGATGAACCAGAGGGTGACAGCGGTGAACCAGAGGGGGACAGTGGTGAACCAGAGGGTGCTGTGATGAACCAGATGGTGGCAGGGGTGACCCAGAGGGTGGCAATGGTGAACCAGAGGGTGCTGCGATGAACCAGAGGGTGGCAGTGGTGAACCGGAGGGTGGCAGTGATGAACCAGAGGGTGGCAGTGATGAAACAGAGGGTGGCAGGGGTGAATCAGAGGGTGCTGTGATGAACCTGAGGGTGGCAGTGATGAACCAGAGGGTGGCAGTGGTGAACCAGAGGGTGGCAGTGAAGTACCAGAGGGTGACAGTGATGAACCAGAGGGTGGCAGTGGTAAACCAGAGGATGGCAGTGGTAAACCAGAGGGTGCTGTGATGAACCAGAGGGTGGCAGTGATGAACCAGAGGGTGGCAGTGGTGAACCAGAGGGAGCTGTGAATAACCAGAGGGTGGCAGTGATGAACCAGAGGGTGGCAGTGGTGAACCAGAGGGTGGCAGTGATGAACCAGAGGGTGGCAGTGGTGAACCAGAGGGTGGCAGTGATGAACCAGAGGGCGCTGTGATGAACCAGAGGATGGCAGTGATCAACCAGAGGGTGGCAGTGGTGAACCAGAGGGTGGCAGTGATGAACCAGAGGGTGGCAGTGGTGAACGAGAGGGTGGCAGTGATGAACCCGAGGGTGACAGTGATGAACCAGAGGGTGACAGTGGTGAACCAGAGGGTGCTGTGATGAACCAGAGGGTGCCAGTGATGAACCAAAAGGTGACGGTGATGAACCAGAGGGTGGCAGTGGTGAACCAGAGGGTGCTGTGATGAACCAGAGGGTAACAGTGATGAACCAGAGGGTGACAGTTGTGAACCCGAGGGTGAAAGTGGTGAACCAGAGGGTGGCAGTGATGAACCAGAGGGTGGCAGTGGTGTACCAGAGGATGGCAGTGATGAACCCGAGGGTGGCAGTGATGACCAGAGGGTGGCGCTGCTAAACTGCCCGGGAGCCCTGTGGGTGTGTGCCCCCATGCTGCTGAGCTGCCCAGGGATTGTGAGCCCAAGCGCTACTGAACTGCCTCAGGGCCCAGTGACTGTTAGCCCCCGTGCTACTGAACTGCCCCAGATCCCTCTCAGTGTGAAAATCATTTGTGCTCAATTGCCTGGGAGCCCTCTGGGTGTGAGCACACATTGTGCTAAGTGCCCCCCCTGCCCCCAGTACATATATACCTGTACCGCACAGCACCATTATGCTCTTGCACCATGAAGTCTGGTGCCTGGATGCTCCTGATCCGTGTAGGTGGTTCCACCGTCTGGTGCAGTCAAAATATAAAGTCATAACATGCTACACAGCACCAATAAACAAGTGTCCCCCCTGGCACCGGTATGCGCATGTACTAGGCGTGGAGCACCCGTATGCCACTGCACCCTACTGCCCTGCACCAGCATATGCCTGTACGGGACAGTTTAGTATGATATGGGACATTGTCCAGCAGCAGCTGCATGCGCCTGAACCCACTGAGCAGGATCAGAATGGCTTTGCACCAACACGCGCAGCAGAGCTATCTTGGACATCTGAAGGATTCTGGGGTCCTGTGCCAAACGTATTTTTGCATCCATGAGTTTCCTGAGCGCCATCCCTGTGTAGCTCCTGTGACCAGGAGGCTGCTTTCTCCTCATCTGCTGCTCTGCTCGGTCTCTGACCCTTTATAAACAAGATGCATGTGAACTTGCATAGAAGCCCTGCCCGTTTGGCCCCGTCCAACACACACTAGCGGTATGAAACGTCTTCCAGCCCGTCCCCACTATAACGGCCAGCTCACTCAAGGGACCTCAGCGCCTTTTGGCACGCTGGTAAAGTTACAGGCACACATGGTCACATATTTGTGCAAATGGCACATAGATCTGTGAGTTTGCGGGAAAATTCGCGAACTCGCTGTTTTTTTTGCCATTTTGCATGAATTCACGGACCGTGAATTCGCAAATTTTGCCCATACTTAGACCTCAGTAAATTGTGGTGTACCTAAAAACTCACCTCAGTACCCAGAACCCCTAACCGACTAGCATCAGTGTCTCATTAGCTCTCCGTCCTACAGCGAAGCTACCAATGATTAGACAACCCAGAACATGCAAGTTAGGGTACTCTCAGGAATGGTGGAAATCAAGAACACTCTTTCATTTTTATTCTCATACCAGTCCACAATGTGAGTAATCAGAGACACAGAAAAGTTTAAAATGTTTATTTAACGACGTGCTCTAAGATGCAGTATTTTGGCTAACATAAGCAGACATATGATTAGAAATAAAACAATCAGCATTGTTACAATTCCATAAAACACAAAGGGAGAAATCATGTCACAATGATAGTGGAAACAGATCATATAGTGCCTAGTGAACCACCCTCCTCTGCTAGGAACTAGGTTTTAAAATATTAGAAGGTCTCTTAGGCTTGAATGGGGAACCCCATACCTCCAAAACCAGCAGAGGTGAATCACATCTCAGGATCAGCAAAGCTCTCTGCCTCTGTAAAGGTATTTTCTCCAAGTGCCCAAATCATGCATGCAGTGCAATGTTAAAGGCTTTAGAATTTCAGTTGGTTGCAGCTGTGTGCGTGTTGTGTCTAGAGCGTGGGGCGATCAACCTGAATAACAGCATACATTGTAGTTATGACCTTGAATGCTTCTGCACGCAGTGTACAGACTAAGGTTGCGGTGTAAGTGTAGGGATGTGAAAAACAGACCATTCTCATGCGAAAAATATCAAGCAGTTTAACTTATAACAACAGTTACATGTAGTGCATTCACATTCACAGATGTGCGTCAACCCCCCGTTTTAGCAGCTAGACTAGGGAGGGGTTCTTAATGGGCCTCTTCTGTCTGCAGCTCAGCAGACAAAGGCTCGTAATTAACATGAAAGGATGGGAGGGTGGATGGAAGGGTGGCTTTATAATTATGGATGGATGAATGAGAAGGTGTATGTAAGGATGGATGAGTGAAAGAAATTAAGGATGGATGAAAGTATGGATGGATGAGTGAAAGGGTGTATGGATGATGAGACGATGAGTGAGTGAATGGAAGGATAGATGATGAAAGGCTAAATGGATGGATGAGTGAATGGATGGATTAATGGAGTGAAATGCTGGGATGATGGATTCATTAAAAGGGTGGATGAGTGCAATGATGCATGAGTAAAAGGATATATGTAAGGATGATGAGTGAAAGAATGGATAAATGAGTGAAAGAGAGTGTTTGAGGAGATGGCTGGGTGAAAGAGTGGATGGATGAGTGAAAGCGTGGATTCATGAAAAACTGAGTGAAAGGATGGATGGATGAGTGAAAGGGTAGATTGATGGATAGATGGATGTGGGAGTGAAATGGCGGATACTTGTGTGAGTGAAAGGGTCGATGGATAGAAGCATTGATAAATAAACTAAAGGATGGATATAGGGTTGGATGATTGAAAGGAAGGAAGTATGGATGGCTCGATAAGTGAAAGGGTGAATGGATGGTTGAATGAAAGGGTGTATGGATGGATGATGAGAGGAAGGATGGATGGCTGGATGAGTGACTCAAAGGATGGATGGATGAGCAAAAGGGTAAATAGATTGATGGATGGATGGAGTGAAAGGGTGGATGTATAGAGTTAAAGGATGGATGGATGAATGAAAGGATGGATGTAAGGATGGACAAGTGAAGGGGAGGAGGATGGATGATGGATGAGTGAAAGGGTGAATGGATGGATAAGTGAAAGGATTGATGGATGGAGAATGAGAGAAGGATGGATGGATAAGTGAAAGGATAAATGGATGGCTCGATGATTTGCTGATTAGATGGCGGGATGGAGTGAAAGGCTGGATAAATGGACGGAGTGAAAGGGTCAATGTATGGACAGAGTGAATGGATGGATGAGTGAAAGGATAGATGGATGGATGAATGAAAGGCTGGAAGTAAGGATGGTTGAGTGAAGGAATGGATAGATGAGGGAACAGGAGGATAGATGGGTGGCTGGTTGAAAGGTGTGCCAATGGAAAAGTGAAAAGGTGAATTGATGGATAGATGCATGAAAGGATGGATGGATGGATGGATGAGTGTGTGGAAGAGTGGTTGAATGAACAAAAGGATGGATGATTGGAAAGGAGGAAGAATGGATGGATGGGAAGGATGCATGGGTGAAAGGATGTTTGTAAGGATGAATAAGTGAAAGAATTGATGGATAAGTGATAGGGAGGGTAGAAGAGTGGCTTGATGAAATGATGGACGGTGAGTGAAAGGGTGAATGGATGGATGGATGAATGAGTAAAAAGATGATTGTGTGAAAAGGTAAATTGGTGGATGGATTGAAGGGTGGGTGGATGAGGGAAAAGATGGATGGCTGAGTGAAAGGATGGATGTAAGGATGGAGAATTAGAGAAGGATGGATGGAGGAATGAGTGAAAGGGTAAATGGATGGATTGAGGATTTGGTGATACTTTTGCTGGATGGAGTGAAATGCTGGATGAATGGATGGAGAGAAAGGGTGGATGTATGGACAGAGTGGATGGATGGATGAGTGAAAGGGTAGATGGATGGATGACTGAAAGGATGGATGTAAGGATGGTTGAGTGAAAGAAAGGATAGATGATTGAACAGGAGGATTGATGGGTGGCTATTTTGATAGGTGTGCCGGTGGAAGAGTGAAAGGGTGAATGGATGGATGCATGAAAGGATGGATGGATGCAAGAGTGTGTTAAAGAATGAATGAATGAGTGAAAGGATGGATACAATGATGGATGAGTGAAACGGAGGAAGAATGGGTGGATGGAAGGATGGATGAATGGATGGATGAAGTGAAAGGAAGAATGTTTGTAAGGATGGATAAGTGAAAGAATAGATGGATAAGTGATAGGGAGGTTAGAAGAGTGGCTTGATGAAATGATGGACGGTGAGTGAAAGGGTGGATGGATGAAGGGGTAAAAGGATAGATAAGTGAAATGGTAAATTAATGGATGGATTGAAGGGTGAATGAGTGAGGGAAAAGATGGATGGCTGAGTGAAAGCGTAGATGTATAGATGAGTGAAAGGGAGGATGGATGGATGAATGAGTGAAAGATGGATGATTGAAAGGATGGATGGATGGATGGATGGATAAAAGGGGATGGATAAGTGGAAGTATGGATGACAAATGATAGGATAGATGGATGGATATGTTTGATAGGTTTCAAGATGGATGGTTTGGATATGGTTGGGTCGGTGGGTGAATGGATGGAATGGGGATAGACTGAATGTTAGATGATGGACTATACAGGTGAAATTGTGGATATAATCAGGTGAATTGAAGGATGAATATATGAATGGATAGATTATTGGATGGAAGAGACAAGCAATCGTAGTATGGTGTAGGGCAAGATGGGGGCTGCGTGAGTGGTGCGAAGGTCACTCCCCCACCACTCTGAACATTGAGCGGTACAACGAGCTGCTGGTGTCCCACTGAGCCTCGAGGATTGCGGAGGATGGGAGCAAGAAACCCCCCTTCATTTCTTAATGATTAGCCTCTCAGTTTTTATTAGCTTTCTGCGATGCGTGGCAGAACCCAGTTTCCTCGTAGCACGCAGCCGAGCGCACCTGGGTGCCTGGCGGGAGTGGCTGACGGACAAGCTGCTGGGGGAGAGCGAGAGTACTTGCAGGATGCCGCCACGGAGGGCCCCACCGAAGGAAGGAGCTGCTGCAACGAAAGGGGCTGTGGTGTCCAAAAAAGTGCCTGCTGGAAAGGAGCCGGACGTGGCTGTTTCATCACCAACACCTCAGAACAACGCGGAGAAGGCTGCATGTAGTAAAGGGACCCCAGATCTGGACCAACATCTGCCAGAGGGGGGTGCACGAAAAAAGACCCTTACGGCGGTTCCTGGGATGTTTGCAGGCAAACCGGTAAGCGGGATTCTGAGCAAACAATCAAAGCCATTATTGGAGAGAATCCCTAGCATAAGCACTGGCTCCGGGACTGTATCTCTTTCTGTTTCTGCCACTGTTACAAATAGAAACTGTAATATTGTAGCTAAAGTGTGCAGGATATCTCAGTTGCTGCAGATATACAAACATCGGGTCCAGAGGCAGCATCTATCACCAAAGAACAGTTGGGGGAGCAGACCTAATGGGATCTGACAGCGAAGGCACCCGGAATCCCCACGTGATAGGAGATACAGTGCCAGGCATCCCAGACGGGGAACATTTATTTTCACTGGCAGATGAGTCAGATTTTAATATTGTCAGTGACCCCGATAATACGGACATAGATGCCTAAAAGAAAACAAATCCAAATGCCCCCCTGCGCTGGCGGAATTTCCCATGAGGGATGCGGACCAACTCACCTCCCTCATGCGTCAGGTGAAATCAGGCTCCCCTAATGACCCAGCACCTCCACATATCCTAGTCTCCGCTATACAGACCATCCTCCCTACACTGCTAGTAGTACTTAACACCTCGATCTCCACCAGCACAGTCCCAGTGGCTTGGAAACAGGCCATGGTGAGGGCCCTTGTCAAAAAACCCAACTTGGACACCAAGAATCCTAACAACTTTCGCCCGATCTCCCTGCTGCCCTGGACAGCCATAATTTTGGAGAAATACATAAATGGGCTATTAACAACCTTTCTTGAACAAAACCAGCTGCTCGATCCCTCCCAGACACGTTTCCGGCCCAAGCATGGGACCAAGACTGCATTACTGGCTGTCACAGAGGAGTCCAGGAAGATCTTAGATCGAGGAGGATCGGTGGCAGTCATCCTCCTCGATCTGAGCGCTGCATTTGATACCGTTAACCACGGCATCCTTTTGCAGCGTTTCCTGGACACTGGAATATCTGATAAAGCCCTGGAGTGGTTCAGGTCTTACCTGAACTACAGATCGTACCAGGTATATGAGGGCAATGCTACCTCCACCAGTAAGCCTCTGGGCTGTGGAGTCCTGCAGGGATCATCGTTGAGCCCGACGTTATTCAACATCTACATGAGGCCGCTGGCTGAGATCGTCCGTCCGTATGGTATTAAGATCATTACCTACGCGGACGATACTCAGCTGGTGGTCTCCCTGGCGCAGGAAGGGGACTCCATAGCGGGCGTGGATCTTGCAGGCTGCCTGGAGATAGTCAAGAGCTGGATGACCAAGTCTTGTCTGAAACTCAACGGAGACAAGACGGAGCTTATGCTCCTGGGTCGGCTTGCACCATCTTCCATTGAGACTCTCTGGCCACCCTGCTTAGGACCTGTCCCGACACCCAAAGATACCATTAAGAACCTTGGTATCTGGCTGGATAGGTCCCTGTCATTTGACCAGCAGGCAATAAGACTATATGCCATCTGTTTCGGCATCCTCAGAGTCATCAGAAAGATCCTCCCTCTACTCCCCTTTGAAGCAAGAAAGACCGTGGTTCTGGGCCTGATCCAATCCCGGTTGGATTTCGGGAATGCCTTATACCTGGGAGCTCCTGACTTCACTTTGCGCAAACTGCAATTGATACAAAACTGCGCCGCCCGGCCTCTTCTACAAATCCCCCGCACATCATCAGTAAAGTCTGGCCTAAGGAGACTGCACTGGCTCCCCGTTAGGGAAAGAGTCATCTTTAAATCCCTCTGTATTGCACATCAGGCCTTTTGGTCTTTAGGCCATCAATCAATCTACCTCTCATTACTCCCTATCATCCTGCCAGACAGCTGCGTTCAACCGATGCCAATCTGGCTATTGTTCCTAAAATAAAGAAAACAAGATCGGGAGGCCACTCCTTTTCCTATAATGTGGCCAAGATGTGGAATGCTCTCCCCCAGCATCTAAGGTCTAACCCCGATCTCATCTCATTTCGCAAACAGCTGAACACTCTCCTGTTTAACAATCAGTAGTCGGGTAGACATCCTTCCTTCAAGAAACCTTAGCCTCAGCAGTAATCTTAGCGCTTGGACGCCTCAGGGCAGCTATGTGCGCTCTATAAAAATCATTTCATTCATTCATTCATTCATAGCGATAGCCCCCCCGATGGCAGATACACTAAAGAGGGCCGCTAATCGACCTACAAAGAAAACCCCAGCAGGCTCCTGGCTTGGAAGCTCTCACTCAGACTCTAATGACCATCCTCAATGGGATTATTCTACTACCAATATGGAGTTTGAAGGGGGGCAAGCATCTGGATTTCAGGAGGGAAACCTCAGTGTCTTGGATAAAAACGTGGTGCCGGTTCCCTCAATCAGCTTAATATACTCTACTCTTAAGGCAATGCAAACTGAGGCTCGACAGGAGCATAAAAGGGCTTAATTGGTGACTAGGAAAATTCAGGGCGCCATTCGCAAGACAACTAAAGCTTGCTCAGAGGTGGTAGCAAGAACGACCGCCTTGGAAGAGCGTGTAGTAGGGCTGGAGACCAGTCTGGAAAGCATGGAGCAAAAAACATCTGCTAATGATGCATGAATGATGGATATCCTCTGGAAGTTGGAGGAATCCGAAAACAGGCAGCGAAGGAATAATCTACACTTGCTGGGCGTCGAAGAAGAGGCAGAGGGGAGTGATGTACGTGGTTATGTCCTGAGGCTCATGAAATCGGCTTTTCCAGAATTATCTCACTGGAACTGGGAAGCAGAGATTCAGCGTGTACACAGATTCCCTTTAATGCATAAAAGCAATCCTGGCCCCAACCCAAACCCCCGTGCAATTTTAGTATTTTTTGGTAACTTCTTATTGTGCCAAGTGATATTCGAAAAGGCTAGAGCAGATGCCCAAAAAACTGTAGAAGGGCAGACTTTTTTCGTTCGGCCGGGCTTTTGCCACACTACGGTGGAAAGAAGGTGGCGTCTGCGGCAGTTGATCAGCCCTTTCTAAAAACATGGATGTAAACTGTATTTGATGAACCCTGCCCGGTTGAAAGTTATCTATCAGTGGCGGGTGAGGGTATTTATATCTGAGATTCAGGCTAAGAACTACCCAAAGGAGATAACCGATGGCTGATCGAATCTGATACTTTGGGACCCTTTTTTTTTCTTTCCCATTCTTGGTTAAGGGGGGTGTCAGATGCAACTAAAGTTTGATTGTGGTTGGACTGTTGATGGAAAATGTCTAAGTAGCGCATGTTTTTTTCCCTTTTGTTGTTGGTTATTGCACAAAGGTGAGGTCCTGGGGGGCTTATCGGCTCGTATATTCCTGATTCGGGTTTGGTCTTTTGGGTGGTGGGGTGGGGAGTGACTTGAGGCGCACACTAGTGCAGGAGGCATCACAAGGGTCTGAGGACCTTTTTTGCCCATATAAGGGGGGTGGGTGGGGAAGGGTGAGATTGGGGGGATGGATCTTACCGGGGACAGAGGGAATTTCTGGGGGTATAGGCATATATTCGCCGGGGTATGATATTTTTTTTCTTTTGATGGTCTGGTATACTGCACTTGGTTTCGTTTATCATATTCAAGGGGGTGTGTTAGGATATCTTCGGTCAATATTTGCGGACTTAATGACCATGTCAAGCGACGTAGGATAAGGGAAGACATTCGATTCTTGAGGGCAGATATCATCTGCCTCCAAGAAACACATGTTGAAGCCAGTAGGAATAACATTTTGGAGCTTGATGAGTTTCAACTGATTTTGTGGACCAAACAGGAGGTTGAGATTGAAATATATCTGAACAATGTCTAATGAGAAAGTATAATGGTCTGTGAGGGAAAAAAATATATATTATTGTATGCAGGGGCTGCCTTGAGGCACTATGAGATTGGGGATGGGTTTTTAAAAGCAATTCAAAGTATGTATAAAGAGCCAGTTGCCAAAATGGGTCTGATGGGGGCTTAGTCTGAGGAGATTAAAATTATGCGTGGAACGAGACAAGGATGTCCGTGCTCCCCATTATTATTTGCCATTCATATTGATTCTCTAATCAGGAAGATTCAGGAGAATCAAGTTATACAACTTATCTGTGCTAGAGGGGGAGATGTAAAGATTCTGGGCTATGCAGATGACCTAGCTATTACAACAGCGCCTCCTCGCCAGGTGCTAGAAGAAATAATTACCTTCAATTCACAATTTGGCAAGATATCCGGATATAATTTGAATGATAGCAAAACTCAAATTGTTACTAATGATAAGGTGACATTAGTCGATCATCGGATAGTCCCTAATGCCAGATACCTAGGTATAGAAATAAGCTCCAAACCCGAAGATATTGTGGATATTAACTTTAAGCCGCTACTCCAGAAAATTAACTTGGATTCTCGAAGAATGAATAATTGACACTTAACACTAGTTGGGAGGAATAATGTTTTAAAAATGATTTTCCTGCCCAAGATTTTATACTGTTTTCGCGCAATCCCACTACATATACGCAAAGTTTGGTTCATAAAGTTAGATCAGCTTGTTTCATGGTTTCTGTGGGCTGGGCAATGCTCTCTGGAAGGACTCTTAGATATATGAGCCTACCAAAAGATAGAGGCGGTTGGTTCATTCCTAATTTTCAAATTTATTACTGGGTAGTTATGCTGAAACAAATGGGGGAGCTACTAAATGGGGCGAATCTGGGAAATTCCAATATCTCAATTTATCATCTAATCTATGGGTAGAAGCAAGAGGACTTCTTTTGCGTCACATAGTTTTTTCTTATTACAAAAGGTCTAAATTCAAGGTTCTATTAGCTGCCTATAGGGTCTGGACCATGATCAGGAAAAAGTTCGGGATTGGGCGGATTCATTTATATTCTCTTTTATTTATTAAAATCCTACTCCCGCCGATATTTCAAGATGTCTATTTTAGGAATTGGGTCAAGAAAGGTATTCAGTGGATGGGTGACCTTTTACTGTATGCTGAAATGCTTACTTTTGAGACTATCAAAGACAAATTCGAGATTGAAAATAAATATCTTTTTCAATATTTGCAGATTCTGGATTTTTTTACCAAAAGACTTAACAATCGAGACAGAATCCCTTTATTAGATCTAATCATCAGCGGCCAATTCACAACAGCTACTCTTTATAAATGTATTAATGAGAAGATAGGGGATGATTTGGCCAAGTATTTTGAGAGATGGGAAACTAGTATAAAAGCTGGGCAAGGTGAATGCGAAGACTCCCTTTTGTTCAGTAAAACCACATGTATTTCTGCCAATCTGCAGGTACAATGTTTTAAGACCTGGTGTAATTTATATATTACTCGGGCGCGTATTCACTGATGGGGGGGGGGAATTCCGGGATATACTGCCCCCGGTGCGGGTTGTTGGCTGCAGATAGCGCCCATATGTTTGCCACTTGTCTTGGTCTGTCTCAATTAGTGGTCAAAATTGAACAGCGCCTGGAATCCATATTGGGTTATGCCGTATCACTGACCCCACAGGTCATTATGCTAGGAATCTCCAATCAAGAAATGGAGGAAGCAGATCAGAAGATGGTATACATTGCAATGGCAGTGTTTCGACTGTATCTGGCTACGGTTTGGCTAGACCCAAATCCTCCCTCGATACATGTTTGGTTTAGTAAATTATTATTTATATACAATTGGGAGACATCTGTGTTTAGAAGAAGGGGGAGTCGCGCAAGAGCAAAAGTAGAAAAGATATGGGTCTTTTTTACTAAATGGCTGAACAAGGATTAAATGTCAATCCGAGTGGATGTACCCCTAGTTTGTTATGTTAGTGTCAGTCGCTGTTTAAGAAGTTTTTTGGTTTCCTCTCCTCTGTTGGGATCCACTGTGGGTGGGTGGGTTATAATAATTTAGAGGAAAATGTTGGCTTCAGATATGGGCTTGCTTTTTCCTTTTGGTTGATGTGACTGTCTGTAACACTGATTTGTTTGTTTCTGTATCTGATGTCCAATATAAACAAAAAGAAAAAAGAGACAAGCAAATATTTCTCAGGAGGGTAGCAATGGGTTGATTCGCTTGCTTTGTGCCATAAAAGCTTTGGTTCAAAGTGAGGAGTATTTTAATTTCCGGACTGATCCCTTGCACATGTGTGATAGAAGTGGAATGGGATACCTTAAACATACCTGGACATTGAGCTCTTGGGTGAATAAGAAAGGGTAACGCTTCCCAGAAGTGAAGATTGAATGAGACATAGTTGTTCAGCCGGAATCAAACCATAAAGAAATTGTAGTTTCGCAGAAAATGTATTGAGGTATGAGATTTCAGGACTTTCATTACACATTTCATGTCCTGTAATTGTAATGAAGGTTAGTGTGGTGCTAAGGATGACTTCTCCACTACTTCATTGAATTTACAATTTGAAATACCCTGATTTTGATATCCTGTGGCGCAGTGGATAATGGTTTCCTTAAATTAACCGTCTCGGTCACTAGGAGGTAGTAATTTATCTTTTTTGCTGAGTCAACTATGCTCTGCCTCCCTAAATTCTTAACCCGTATTTGTGTTTTTGTTGTTCCAGAGGAATACACTTCTTCAACTCTTCAGGAAGAGGAACTGGAATTGATAGGAAATGCAGGTTGCTCCTGCTTGTATAACTCGTCTGACATCCATAACCTGACTGATGTGTTCCACAACGGGATTATGTGTGCTCAGCAGAAGGAATCAGCCAATCTCACATGCCAGGTAAATTATTCCAAAACACAATGCAAGTGTTGTCTGGTGAACTCTGAAACTTGTGGTACATTAATATCCTGTCAACTGTTACTGAGCCAAAGCAAGGGAGCCAAACCTCCTCAAACCGAAAACATGTAAGGAAAAATGTAGGAACAAAATTAAATATGTCGAATTTTAAATCACATATTTTACATGAATTGGCTAGAATTCAGGAGTTTTTCATTCTTGGTGTACTAGGCAAACCTTGCGTTTCTTTGGGTCAATGTGCAGTAAAGATTAACCGTTATGTTAAAGTTTTTCAACAGAACATATCCTAAAAGTTTGCTGAAGAGCTACATGTATCCGGGGCAGTTCAGATTCAGAGTTGTGCACCTGTTTTTAGGACATAAGGCACCAATGCAGTCAACACTTTAGCTTTTGCAAATGCGTGTGTAATGTACTAAGCCGAGTGCAGAAAGGCCTTTCCATCTCGCAAAATTGATTTTGTGATCTATTCCTAACTGCATTAAAAAGGATATATGAAAGGGGTATCCTCTCCTAATTATGATTCGCAATGGTATATATAACAATCTGTAACTGCAGTTGTGGTCCCAACCCATTGATCAGTTACTGAAACCTCAAAGAAGGTAACTGATTGACAATGGGGAATGTGTCTACAGCTCACGCACTAATTTAAAGATTTTCCGAGTTAAGTGCCTGCACTTTAGACAGTGCAATGACTCAAAAACTGGCGTAGAGCGAGCTATGTTGGTGCACCTGTTTATGAAACTACCCCTGGTTGTGAAAAGCTGCATGGCTTATCAGTGTTCAATGTTTTTGCAGCATCTCTCTTGACTTGGATTTTCAATCCAGCCCCTCGTAAGTAGATTGTCAGTCAAAATTCAAGAATGAGACTCTACGTAGGGAAGGCGGTTGGACAAATTAGAAGTTATACTTACCCCAGTATTGGAACTTTCATAGATTCCCATGCTTTGTATCATTCCCCGTCGTCGGAATGGGAGTCTCGGTAACAAAAATACCATAGCTGTAGGTACAAAAGACAATGGAAAAAGGCCTAGACCTCATTTCCTTTTGTAGCATATCACCCTCTTTGTGTAAAAGAGACCAAACTTTGGCCTCAGCCGATCAGAAGTGCCTCACCACTTAGAACCTTCCTGAAGGAACCTCAGAGCCTCAGATTTTCTACCGCACGTTGTGCTAGGGAGTCTCCTTTGAGCTCTGCTCAACTTCTACTCTTCAAAAGGATTACTTCAGGATTTTCTAAAGGATTTCTTCAGAATCTTCCAGATTTTCTTCAGGATTGTTACTACCTTCCAGGATGTCGGAAATTGAGAAGAAAAAAGCCCTTTTCAAGCCTTGTTCCTCCTGTGGCAAGAAAAGGCTTTTTGTGGAGTATAAGCATAAGGACTGCATTTATTGCCTCTATCCTGACCACCAGGCTGCTGACTGTCAGATCTGTCGCACTTTTTCCGCCAAGACCCTCCGGGACCGTGAGGGTAGGCTCCTGACATGGCTGCAAAAGCTTAAATTAACTCTAGTGACAGTGAGGATGCTGGATCGATGTCTTCTACAAGAAGGTTAGTGAAAAGGGGTAGGGGTTCCCCTTCTACTTCTGTGGGAAGATCTTCAAAGGCCACAAAAAAGACCCCCAGTGAGTCTGAGAGCCCAGGTCCCAGCAAATCTCCTCACGGAAGTGTAAAGGAGAGGGATGGACCTTCTATGCCTTCTACAGGTGAGAAGACTGCCACAGTCTTCAAAACACCTTCATTCCAGTCTTCTGAGAGGACTTCAAAGTCCTCGACGACAAAGACGTCGACAGCGGGAGGCCCGTCGACGAGGACATCGAAGACTCCGTCGACAGGAGGTTCGTCGACGTCGCTACCGTCGACGGTGGAGTCCTCGCCGTCGACGGAGAAACTGAAGACGCCGACGACGAAGGTACCAGCTTCAAGGGTGTCGACGAAGGAGTCGTCGACGACGAAAGCCCCGTCGACGACGAAGGCCCCGTCGACGTCGAAGACCCCGTCGACGACGAAGGCCCCGTCGACATCGAAGGTCCCGTCGATGACGAAAGCCCCGTCGGCGACGAAAGCCCCATCGACGACGATGACGACGGTGTCGGCGGCGAGAGTCCCGTCGACGACGATGACGACGGTGTCGACGACTGCGGTCTCGTCGACGAGGGCGTCGACGACTACTACAGTGACTATGACAACGGCTGGCGTGTCGACAGTTTCATCGTCGACGACGTCCACGACACCTATCTCAACGGCGTACATACAACCGTCGACTACGGAACCGACGATATTGTCCACAGAAAAGCGGATTACCATTTCTGTGACGCGGATCACGCCAGAGATGACTTCTCCTAGGACGGTGTGCCCTCTGTTACCTACCATGCTCCTTCAAGAGGGAGAATCAGAGGAGGATGAACAAGATGCATATAGCTATGCCAATAGTCCTTCCCAACTATTTGTCAAATGCCAGGACACTGACTCAGAGGGCGAATACGGCCACGAGGAACGTGGTCATAGTCAGCAGCAACAGCAGCACCCTGAACAGGAAATGGTTTCAGTGCCAACGTCTTTCCTGCAAGATCTACATAAGATGCTACAGGACTATAAGTCTAAGGCCAGTAGACCTCTGCCAAATACGTCAACGCCTGCTACGCCTTCAAGGACTCAGGCTTCATTGGTGCCACCTACTTTCTCGGCTCCAACTTCTCCACAGCCTCAAGCGTCCTTCCAACAGGATTCCTCTGGATTGCCAGGGACTCATGATGTTGATGAATCCTCGGATGAGGACCAGCAGTCGGATCATGTCTCTAATCCCGACACGGAATATGATGAATACGTTATTGACAATCCCGCATCGCCAAATCCGGACCCGGCGGACTCCCCGCCAGCGGATATTGGGGGCTTCCATCAGCTGATGGAGAGAGCTGCGGCAAGATTTAAATTGGCAATGCCTAAAGTTACCACAGATTGTTTCTTATATGATTTTAAGGAACCCTTTCGGAAGACTGCCAGGTCCATTCCTATCGTGGATCACCTATGGAAAGAGGGCATAAAGACAATGACACACCCGGCGACGGTGGTCCCGGTGCTACAGCGTCTCGAGAAGAAGTACAAGGCGACCGATGATGCCCCTGCGGCCTTGACAGGTCATCCAAGACCAGACTCTGTGATCTCGCAGGCAGCGCAGAGGAAATCGCGCAACCCTTCGGCACCACTGACAACCCCTCCGGACAAGGAAGGGCGGAGGTTGGACAACGTGGGAAAAAGATTCTCATCGATGGCAAGTTTGCTGGTGCGAGCGGCTAATGCCTTAGCGATCC
Organism: Lissotriton vulgaris; assembly: GCF_964263255.1. NCBI lineage: Eukaryota > Metazoa > Chordata > Amphibia > Caudata > Salamandridae > Lissotriton > Lissotriton vulgaris. The sequence continues at coordinate 1,314,432,282 of NC_141695.1, forward strand.
TGGGTAGGTACGACCGTCAACTCTGGTACGATGTCGCCCCGTACCTTGACCAGCTGCCTCCTGAATCTACGTCTGAGGCAAAGAAGATTTTACAAGAGGGAAAGGCGACGTCGATGGAAATCATCGATTGTGCAATGGATATTGCAACTACTGCATTCTGTTCACTGGCTGGAGCGGCAGTACTCCGTCGCCAAGGTTGGCTTAAAGCTACCTGGTTCCGGCCCGAGGTCCAGAATAAAGTATTGGATCTCCCCTTTGATGGGGAAGCGTTGTTCGGCAAACTCATTGACGACACCCTGCAAGATATAGAAAAGGACACAGAGACCGCTAGTCTCCGATCACTCTGCATCTGGGGAGGATTGTCCAGAGCTGCAGTGGTCTGACTATGACAGTGACTCTGCAGACTGGCGTGTTAATCAGTCACTGAAAGATTTGAATATCAATACTGTTCGCAAAGCCTCTGGCACTAAGCCATCATCTATCTCTAATTTGCAGGACTCCCTCAACGGCCTCTCTACTGATCAATCTGATCCAAACTCGCAGAAAATCGGCGAAGATACTGTTTTACTCACGCCAGAGGTTCCCGGAGAGGTCTCATTAGTAACAATCTACCAAACTATCCTTATGCATAGGGAGGCAACCAAACAAGAAAATATGCGAACGCAGGGGGCCTGTCGCAAAATGCAGAATTCCTTAAGACGGGTTATTAAAACATGTACCGAGACTACCACGAGGGTTACCGAAGCGGAAGAAAGGATTTCTGCTTTGGAAGATGCTGCTGCTACTCAGAAAGAACTAGTTACGGAGGTCAAAGAACAACGCAAGGACATTCTCTGGAAGCTTACTGATCTTGAAAACCGCGCAAGAAGGAATAATCCCCACGTCCTTGGGATAGAGGAAAATAAAGAAGGTGACGATCCACGGCGGTTTGTAGTGGAGCTTTTCTCTGAAGCCTTTCCCGAGGTTACTCAGTGGGATTGGAACCTCGAGATTCAAAGAGCACATCGCTTTCCGCTAAACAGTAGGAAACAATCCACCACTGCAAAAACATCTATCCTCGCGCCATTTAGATCTGCTTTAACAACTTCCTTGCCCGCGAACGTATATTTGACCTTGCTAGACCTAACAAGAAACGATCCGCCAAGGGATGTCAATTTTTTGTGCGTCCAGATTTCTGTTCAGAGACGGTTACTCGTCGCTGGCACCTCCGGCAACAAATTCCCCTATTCCAGGCTAAGGGGGCCCAGGCTTATTTGCTTTTTCCAGCAAAACTGAAAGTTCTTTTTCAAGGCCAGACAAGGTTTTTCATGTCGGAGATTGTTGCTAAGGAGTTCCTGGACTCAATATAATTTTAGTTTTGGCAAATCTTTTCTGATTGAATAACAAATGACAGTAATTATTTCTTTTGTGCCTTTTGAGAGGGGGGGGTTCCCTGGGTAGGGGGGGTGGATCTCGCAGGGAGGGTGGTCCAACCGGGGTGGGTTGTGGGGTGGTGGTGTGGTGGTGGTGGTGGTGGTGGTGCTCAGAGCTGAGCATCCTGTTTTTTCATTATTTGTGTCATTTTTCAAATGCATGTGAGGTCATATCAATTTGCATACTTTTCTGCAAAAAACAGCTTGATTGTATTCTTTCTTGTTATAAAAAAGTCTCATGTTTATTTACTGCTCTCGGTGTTGTATCAAACATTATGGCTTTTTCTAGATTGAAGTTCGTAACTTGGAACATATGCGGTCTAAATGATCCTAAGAAACGCAGAGTTTTCCTTGAATTGTTAAAGATAATGCAGGTCGATATTATCTGCCTGCAGGAAACCCATATACCATGGGGTAATCGTGCATGTCTTAGATTCTCGGGTTATGAGTTGGTGGCTTGTACCCGACAGACCTCTACAATCAGGGGAGTCGCTATCATTTTAAAGACTGGGTTAGGACTTGTTAAAAGAGTGAAACAAGATAATTTTGGCAGATGGTTAATAGCAGAATTATCAATTAAGGGCCGTCTTTTCTCTATCTGCTCAATCTATGCTTCTAATTTGGATGACCCACAGGTTATAAGGGATCTAAATTTAGAGCTAGCTATGTGGCCTCATCCCTTGTTTTTTTGTGGAGATTTCAATATAAATATTCCCAGTCATCTGGACATAACAAAACATAATATATATGTAGGACGGAAGCCTCAAGTCTATAAGGCACTACGGACTCTCCTGGTTGAGCATGGTTTGTCGGATATATGGCACTATCATCATCCAAACCAACCGGGTTTTACTTATTATTCGATACCTCATAGCAAAATGGTCTGCATCGATTATGTCTTTACTTCCCTTTTAATTGCTGGGTCTGGTAAGATTGAAATCAATCCAAGGACTATATCTGATCATAACCCTATCCTCTTTAGCTTTCCCTGGGATCGTCCAATTAATCAGATCAGATCATGGACATTTGATAGGAAACTCTTAGTTGATAAACTATATCAAGAACAACTTAACTCATGGATTTTAGAGTTTTTTTCAATTAACACTGGTACTGCCTCGGTCGGTATCGTCTGGGATACATTTAAGGCTGCGTTACGCGGCGAAACCAAAAGATTTGCCTCTTACCGCTGGAAGATTGAGCAGCGAGCTGTAAAAACTAGACTCTCAGCTCTTCAACAAGCTGAACTCGATCTAAGCTCTAATATTCGTAGGGGAGAAGACATAGCAGCTAGCATGAAATTAGTTGCCATAGCCAAATCTAATTTATTAGAACCCTTATATAAAGATGTAGCTACTAAATATTTTCAATTTCGAACTATCATGTATGAACTCGGTGAAAATTCGGGTAAGGTTTTAGCAAAACGTCTACGACAAAAGGCCATAGCTAATCAGATAATTAAGGTTAAAGATAGTTCTGGTACTATTCAGGATACAAGTGCCGGTGTTTTGGATGTTTTTGTTGACTTCTACACAACCTTATATACGGAAGAAACTAATATAACTCTACAGCAACAAACTGGGCTAGATCAATTTTTCCAATCCTTGGATACTCTCAGAGTCACAGACGACCAGAACCAAATCCTCGCCGAACCTATCAGCTGGGAGGAAGTTCTGATCGCCATGAAATCTCTCTCTAATGGCAAAGCTGCAGGGCCAGATCTTATTCATCTTGAATTTTATAAGACCTTCTTACATCTATTTAGGCAGCAAATGCTAGAAGTCTTTCGCCTTGCCCAGTCTGGGTCAATTCCCGACTCATGGCGACATTCGACTATTGTACTCTTTAGGAAAAAAGGTAAGGATGAATTAAACCCATCTTCATATCGTCCGATCGCATTAATTAATACAGACAGCAAAATCTATTCAAGGATACTCGCCTTTCCTTTAAACTAAACAATTCTCCCTTTGGTTTCTATTCGCCAACACGGGTTTATTCCTGGTCGGGATACGACGGATCACATTAGGCGAGTAGTGGCACTTCTGGATTGGGCAAAGACCACAAACTCTGCCCTCGGGGTGATCCTGTTGGATGCCGAGAAGGCATTTGACAGGGTCTCCTGGGGTATCTGTGGTCCGTTATGTCCTGGAAGGGCTATGCACCCGAATTCATCCAAGCTCTACAAGCTTTATACATATCTCCAATGGCCAAAATTCGTATTTCTGCTAATGAATCACATTATTTTTCCATCAGCAGGGGTACCAGGCAAGGTTGCCCTTGCTCCCCCCTTCTTTTTGCTTTATTTATTGACCCATTTTTATCCCTAATAGAAAATTCCCATCTCATTACCCCTGTTACAGTGCATGGAATTAAATATAAGTCATTGGCATATGCTGATGATATTGTAGTGTTAACCGACAATGTTTCTCAATCTTTTCCTGCACTCGAGACTCTGGCAGCTCAATTTGGTATAATTTCGGGGTACAAATTAAACATCGCAAAAACCCAAATTCTACAATCCATGGCCATGCCCATTTCACATGCTCCTATCACCACTGTCGCAACATATCTTGGGGTCCAAATAGCGCCTGATGTAGATCAGATCCTAGATTTGAATTATTCTTCTACAATTGACTCACTTCATAACAAATTGGAACGTCTTGATCATCTACACCTCTCGCTCTTTGGCCGATCTAATATCCTCAAAATGATCGTTCTCCCTAAATTTTTATATTTTTTTAGATCTATCCCATTATTAATACCACCTCCAATTTTGATAAAAGCGGAAAGAATATGCCAACGATTTTTATGGTCATACCGTAAACCAAGACGGGCCGCTAAATGGACATGCCTCCCACAGGAACGCGGGGGGTGGACAGTCCCAAACCTAACATTTTATTACTGGGCAGCCATGATTCAACATTTTGCTGTCCCTCTTTTAGGGGATGTTGCTGAACTACCAGCTCATCTTTCTCCTTCGATATATTCAATATCCCTGGGAGATTCTATAAAAGGGATACTCACACGTATACTCGAACCTAGTTATTTTAAAAAAACTAAATTCAAGGTACTATGGACATTATTCTCAATATGGCAAAAAGTCCGACGTCACTTTAACATTTCTAAGATAATGTATTATACCCCATTAACAGCCTCTAGAGTACTTCCAACGATCTTTCAAGAGGGGGTAGCAGATATTTAGATAACTCTTGGTGTAAGGGAGATAGGTGATCTATCCGATTCAGGCCAAATAGCTTCCTTTTCGTTTTTAAAGGAGAAATTTCATCTCCACATTAATAATTTTTTCAAATATCTTCAATTAAGAAGTTTTCTAGATAATAAGCTTCCTCAACACCCAATAATGTTCCAAAAACTTGTTATAGTAGAATCTATCAGAAGGAAATTGAAAATTGGCAATTTATATCAAAACTTTTTATCCCAACTTCCTGATGACCTTAATTATCAGAATGACAAATGGGCGACAAAATTTGGAGTTCCTATTATCAACCTAAAATATCCACTTGTATTAGCCAGATCGGTTTTGGTATCAGGCACCCTCCGAGCTCAAAGGTATATGTCTATGTTCAATCTTTATTATACACCGCTAAAACTTGATAAATGGGGGGTGGTTTGTGGGGGTAAAGGGTCATTCTGTGCCAGATGTAAACTTCCTTCTGCAGATTCTGTTCATATGTTTTTCAGTTGTCCGGAGTTATCTATTTTTTTCAATCAAATTGAAACTTTTCTCATGCAGATTACTCAAACTTCTGTTAAAATAACTGCTGAAATGGTAATCACCGGCTATGAATATTCTACGGCTCCGGAAAAAACAAGATATCTACAAGCTTTTCTTTTTATTTCTATGGCTATGATCAGACTGTGTGTTACTTCGCTTTGGATTAATCCTGAACCTCCTACTTTTTGTCATTGGAAAGCCAGGATGCTGGCTTGGTATAAACTTGAGACTTCAGTACAGCCTTTTAGAGGAAAGAGAAGACGTCTAATCGCCTCTAAGAACTGGGCACCATTTGAAAAATGGGTTGCAAATTAATTAATTAATTTTTATTGATATGTCCTTATGATGCTTATATAATATCTTTTTCTATATGTTCTTGTTTGATGTATGTTTTGATGATCTACCTCTTCCCACCACCACGGGATGAAAGGGGGAAAAAACAATAAATAAAATTTAAAAAAAATTTTAAAAAAAAGAGACCGCTAGATCTTTAGGAACACTTCAGTACAGGAAGTCTCCTTTCAAGGGATCCAGAGGCAGGGGTGGTACTTACAGAGGATCCTTCCAACAACAACGCTATTCCAACACAGGATCCGGTTCCCAGCAACACCGTCAGCCTTACCAGCAGCGGCAGGGCCAGTCTTCCAACTACTCCAGGCCTTACGGTAAAGGGAAGCAGGGGGCACAAGGACGAGATTCGTCCAAGCGCCAATAGCGGCCTCCTGGCTCTTCCTACTGGACCCTCCTTCAGGAAGTCATCAGTTGGAGGCAGGGTCAACAAATACCTTCACAACTGGTCCAAGATAACATCGGACCGTTGGGTGCTCAACATCATTCGGAAAGGGCATACCTTAGAGTTCACACAAGTTCCGCCACCCAAGCCCCCGGCATCCACTCCTTCAAAACACCAGCGTCTCCTTCGGCTCGAAGTTCAACAGATGCTCCGAAAAGGGGCGATAGAGCCAGTTCCATCGAACCAAAGAGGTCAAGGATTTTATTCCAGGTTCTTCCTGGTGAAGAAGACGCTCGACAAGTGGCGCCCCATTTTAGACCTCAGGGGGCTAAACACCTATCTCATTTCTCTATCCTTCCGGATGGTGTCCCTCCAGGACATCTTGAAGCTGATCAGCCCGGGGGATTACATGGCCACACTCGATCTCGAGGATGCCTATTTCCACGTTACGATTCACCCAGCGCACAGAAGGTTTCTGCGATTCACAGTAGCCAAGAGCCATTACCAATTCAGGGTTTTACCCTTCGGACTCCGCTCAGCCCCAAGAATATTCACAAAGGTGCTGGCGCCAGTAGCAGCTTTCCTGCAAAAACACAAGTTTCAGGTCTTCCCCTATCTGGACGACTGGTTACTGAAAGCTCCGTCCAGAAAAACAGCGCTACAGGCAGTTCAAGCATGTACCAATTTATTTCAGAACCTGGGTCTCACTCTAAACAATGAGAAATCTTGCCAGATCCCGTCCAGAAGGGCTCGGTTTCTGGGAGCCATCTTGGATTCGAAGCTTTCACAAGCTTTTCCTACTCCGGAAAGGAGGCAGAAATTACAAACCATGGCCCAAGACTTGCGAACAAGAAATTCTCTTTCAGTACGCCGCTACAAGTCTCTGCTGGGAGTAATATCATTGTGTATTCCACTAATTCCCCATTGCAGACTGAGGATGCGTCCCTTGCAGGAACAACTGGACAATCAATGGAAGCAAGTCCACGGTTCTTTCGATGACAGAGTGGCTATCACTCCGGAGATGAAGGACGCGGCCTTATGGTGGACAGATCAAAACAACTTGTCCCAAGGCCTATCCTTCGCAAGCGACCCGTCTCCACAAGTGATAACGACGGACACGTCATTGGAGGGTTGGGGAGCAGTGCTGCAGGACCTACATGTCAGTGGTCATTGGTCACCCCAGGAAAAACGCCTCCACATCAACCTGTTGGAACTCAGGGCGACACGACTGGCTCTGCAAGCGTTTCTTCCTCGCTTGGAAGGTTCACAAGTGCTTATCAGGACGGACAACACCACGGCCATGCACTATGTGAACAAGGAAGGAGGGACCAGATCGCGCCCATTGTCATGAGAAGCCCAACAGGTCTGGGAATGGGCGATCCAACACAAGATGTCTCTGATGGCAGAACACTTGCCTGGCGTCCTAAACGAAAACGCCGACAGACTGAGCAGGTCATCCTCGGTCAGCCACGAATGGGAGTTGAATCAGGAAGTCTTGGAACAAGTCTTCAGCCGGTGGGGAAGGCCGGACATCGACCTTTTTGCCACTCCGACCAACAAGAAATGCGGGTCTTAAGCAAGCAGGCTTCCCCATCAAGATTCACTGGGAAATGCCCTTTCGATAGCCTGGTCGAAGACATTTGTCTACGCTTTTCCTCCCATTCCTCTGATACCACGACTAATCAAGAAACTCAAGGTGGAACCGTGCAGGATGATCCTGATAGCCCCGGCTTGGCCGAGGCAGTTCTGGTTCACGGAGCTCCATCTGTTGTCGATAGCTCCCCCCTTGCCTCTAAGGATTCTGCCGGATCTTCTCACGATGTCCGAAGGACAGATTTTGCATCCAGACCCTCAGTCGTTACACCTGACTGCATGGCTCCTGAACAGCGAGAATTTATGAACCTGCCATTGTCAAGGGAGGTTAGGGAAGTTCTGTCCCAAGCAAGGGCTCCTTCAACTAACAAAACGTACCGCCTTAAGTGGAAAAGATTCTGTTGTTGGTGTCGAAAACAAAACATTGATCCATTCACTTCCAAGCCTCATCAGATCCTACCTTACCTGCTGTCTTTGGCCAAATCTGGTCTAGCCCATTCATCAATTAAGGTCCATTTGGCTGCTTTGTCACGATTCAGAAGGGCAGACTCTGGGCCTTCATTATGGTCCTCCAGAATAATCAAGCAATTTCTTAAGGGCCTGTTCAGGGTCTATCCACCAGTGAGACCGCCTCCTCCAACATGGCATTTGAATCTGGTCCTTTCTCAACTTATGAAGGGTCCATTTGAACCAGTCCATCGTTCTGACATCAAATATCTTTCGTGGAAATTGGTTCTTCTCCTTGCTCTCACGTCGGCTCGGCGTGTAGGAGAATTACAGGCTTTGACCATCCAAGAACCTTTCCTTCAATTCAAGAGGAACACTGTCATCATGAGGACTAACCCTAGGTTCATGCCAAAGGTTCCCTCGGATTTCCACTTGAATGAACCGGTCATTCTGAAAACATTCTTCCCTCAGCCTTCCACGCCAGCGGAAAAAGCGTTGCATTAGTTGGATGTGCAGCGATGCTTAAAATTTTATTTGCAACGTACTAAAGATTTTCGAAAATCTTCTCAACTGTTTGTGGCCTTCGGGGGACCGAGTAAAGGCCTTCCACTATCCAAACAGGGTGTTTCAAGGTGGATCACAAGCGCTATATTACATTGTCACAAGGCTGCTGGTAAACCTCTGACTGGAAAGATACGAGCGCATTCCACAAGATCTGTGGCTTCTTCAACAGCACTCTTCGCGGGGGTGCAAATTAAAGATATCTGCAGAGCTGCTACCTGGAGCAGCGTCCACACCTTTACCAAGCACTACTGCTTGGAATCTCTGCAACAGGATGATGCAGCAGTAGGACAGGCTGTCCTGAGGAACCTCTTCCACTAATGGTGAGCTTTCCTTTCTTCCCACCTTCCATTTTTTCACATTTTGTATCTAATGTCATGTTGTCTACTGCTATTATTTACAATGCAAAATGTGATTATCTTGCCAACTGCTTACTACTCTGATACAAAGCATGGGAATCTATGAAAGTTCCAATACTGGGGTAAGAAAACAAATTACTTACCTGTAACTTTAGTTCCCCAGTATTGGTAACTTTCATAGATTCCCATGCACCCACCCACCTCCCCGGGGAAAGCTCAGCCTACAACAGATATGGTGTCTAAGTACACAACGGCTACGAAAATCTGAGGCTCTGAGGTTCCTTCAGGAAGGTTCTAAGTGGTGAGGCACTTCTGGTTGGCTGAGGCCAAAGTTTGGTCTCTTTTACACAAAGAGGGTGATATGCTACAAAAGGAAATGAGGCCTAGGCCTTTTTCCATTGTCTTTTGTACCTACAGCTATGGTATTTTTGTTACCGAGACTCCCATTCCGACGACAGGGAATGATACAAAGCATGGGAATCTATGAACGTTTGAACTAAAAAGTGGGTGGAACGCGCACAGCAAATTGTTTATCCACAAGGTAAACTTAGGTAAAGTCTGTAGTGTGCTCTGAGGGAATCACTGTCCGACCAGACAGAGAGTAGTATCCACAAGAACTAATACATAGCTCTCCCTCTTGGGAGAGAGCACCTCTAAGCACAACTGAGTGGTGACCGGTGGTCTTCTTCCATAAGTCTCAAATATGTCAAAAGTTCAATCCTGACACAAAGGAGTGGTATTTCCACTTTCGCGATTTATTAAACACATTGTAATTTCATGGTTCAATGGTGGATACTTGAACAGTTCATACTCATTGGTTGACAATCGATGATATATATATAACCAAAGCAAATCCCGATGCATTTCGGGCCCGCCCTTCGTCAGGGGGTTACTCTACAAACAAAAATGAAAGAATCAACGTATCAGAACGATATCCACATCTCAATCAGTAATAAAACTTAGCAATAAAACCAAGATCCATAACCAACCGATCGGTGAAAAAGAGTAGGGGGAATTGGTGTGATGAACGCAAAAAGAAAGGTTAACCAAAACATGAACCAACGGTAAAAAGGTGTGGCATCCCAGGTTCAAAAGTGGCTAAAAAGGGTAAGAGAGTTGGTGGTGTTAGTAAAAAGTATCAAAGCTTGTGTTCGCAAATGAAAATGTAACCGTGAAATAGTCAGCATGCAAGTGCTAAGAATCGCCAGTAATGCGTTTAGAAAGCGTAGGTCCCCGTAAGGTACTCACAGTTAGCAGACTACGCGTGCACTACGCGGAGTTCCCGGTTAGCGTCTGTGTACCAAGCGGAACCGTGGTGAACTTAGCATTAATGTGGAAAGTGAACAACATAAAGAAAGGACTATCGGAAAGCGTTATCAAAAGTGAGCGCCATATTGGAAAGTGTATTAGTCAGAGAGAAAAGAAGGTGAACTTGGTGAAACTGGAAAGTAGGAGTTAAGTAAGGCTGTCGTAGCATCATTGATGCAGTTAAAAAATTAAAGAGATGTTAAAGATAACATTGGAATTCCATGCGATCATTCAGCCCATTGGGTACCATGGTGGACAAGTACCGGATCCAAAAGTTCTCTCGTTTCAAAAGAGTGTTCTTATTGTTCATGGTGGGTTTCACTTGTTCCAAAATAAGGAATTTGAGTTGAGCCACATTGTGGCGATTTTCATGGAAATGTGTGGCCACTGTCGTTTTAGCATTCACAGATCGGATATTGCTCTTATGTTCCAGGATCCTGACGCGGATCTTCCTTTCAGTGTGGCCAATGTAACATTTCCCACACGGGCATTTGAGTAAGTAGATGACATTGCTACTGTTGCAGGTGGCATTGACTTTGAGCTTTATGGGATGGCCTTTCAATGGATGGTTGGTGGTGTTGCCTTGGATACAATTATTGCAATTGCTGCAATTGTAACATGGTTGTAAACCTTTGTATGTAGTTAGAGTGGTCGGTTCGTGGGGTTTTGTCAAAATTTCTTTCAGGTTGCGACCCCTGGTGAAAGCAAACATGGGTGGTTGGTTGAAGAGGCCCTGGAAATCAGGTTCCAAGGTCAAGATCGACCAGTGTTTACGAATGATACGTTTGAACGTATTGGAAAGAGCAGAGTATTTGGACACAACGACCATGCGATCTGAATGTTTCTTAGGTTTGGGTAGAAGTAACGTTCTTCTTGTGGTTTTCTCACTTCTGTTAATGGCCATGTCCAAAACGGGGGTAGGATAACCTCGTGCTCTCATTTTCAATAACATGTTCCTCATCTCCTGTTTACTTTCCCCTTCATTGGAAACAATGCGTTTCACACGAAGAAGTTGGGCATAGGGTAAATTGTTCTTTAAATTCCAAGGGTGAAAACTCTTGTAATGAAGGGTTGAGTTCCTGTCCGTCGGTTTACGAAAGATGGTGGTGGACCATTGACCTGTGTCTCTACGGATTTCGACATCAAGATAATGAATACAACTTTTGTTGTAATCCCACGTGAACTGTATCCTGTTGTTGATGTTATTCAATGAGGTTAAGAAACCAACCAAAGTTTCAGCGGTGCCGTCCCAAAGTAGAAAAATGTCATCTATGTAGCGTAGATATAATTTCCCATGTTCCAACCAACTGGTTTGGCTCAAGATGTGTGTTTCTTCGAATTGCCTCATGAAGATATTCGGGTAGCAAGGAGCTGCGCAATTTCCCATGGCCGTACCATTGAGTTGGTGTATCCATTTGCCCAATGTGGTAAAATAACTGTGGTAGAGGGTAAACATTGTTAATTCCATCAAAATGCTTTCAAATCATGATCCAAATCAGATGAGGCTAATACATGTTCGATAGCTTCCATACCCCAATCGTGGGGGATGGATGTGTAGAGTGATGTGACATCTACGGTGCACATGATCAAATCACTATCTCTCAATCCTTCCATGGTGTATTCAAGTTTCAAAAGGAAGTCAGTGGTGTCTTGTACGTGTGATGTTGTTTTCAAGACAAATGGTTGAAAGTATCGATCTAGAAATTTGCAGTGTTCTCATGAATAGTTCCTTTTGTAGATACAATTGGGCGAAATGGAGGTTTTGTGGGATGCTTATGTATCTTGGGAAGCATGTGCAACACAGGAGGTTTCGGACTGTTGGGTGTCAAAAATCGTCAGGTTTTATCATTTATGGTGCCATTGTCAAAAGCATGGTTGATGATATTGACCAAATCTCTGGTGAAATCACTAGTGGGATCCCTTGAGAGGACGTCGTATGTGTTGGTGTCCATTATGTGAGCCTCAATTTGCTCTTCATAGAAATTCGAGTCCATAATCACTAGAGCGCCGCCCTTGTCAGCATTTTGGCAGGTAATGGTGGGATTGTCAGCCAATTTCTTTAGAATGTTCCTTTCCCTTTTGGATAAGTTACCATGTTTCATTGGTTGTTGAAATGGTAAGTTTGAAATCTCTTGTTTGATCAGAGGGAGAGCTATGTATTAGTTCTTGTGAATCTATGAAAGTTACCAATACTGGGGAACTAAAGTTACAGGTAAGTAACTTGTTTTCATATCTCACAAACTCAAGCCATGGACATCAAAGATACACAACCTTTACAGGCTTACACGACAGTTATTAATTCTGCTCAATTACATACAAATGATATGATCAGAAGGGAAAGGCTAAACCAGCCAACATTATATCATAAAAGCTTTTTTGTCAATATAATCAGTAGTGTGGTTATCTATTGCGCAGCAGGTGAAGTGGTACCATGTTCCAGGGATTTGAGAAATGAGCTGATCCCTAAATATGGCTATCTTATCCTACACAACCTCAGAGTAGGGGCCACTCATCAGTAATATGTCTCTGGAACTCAACATGATTGTCCGTCAAACATCAGTCTTACACTTACTTCAGTAATGTACTGATTTTACCCAAAATGTAAGCTGTGCAGATTCAGAAAATGCAGGCATTTCACCTTAAAATACATTTTAGATAAAAATTATAATTTTCTCTAAACAGAAGCTTGCCACTTTCATGAAAACACATTTTGTGCCCAAATACTGCATGTTAATTTTTATTAAATACACTATTGGTGTGCAAATATTAGCTTGTCATTTCTACCAGGCTCTCATATATTATGCACACACGATGTAATTCTGCCACTTTATAAGCATCACCAAATTCCAGGAATGTGCTTCATATGGTAGGATTTTCGCTAGCGTGATGCCAGGGATACCCAGAAATATGACCAGAATTATAACTATAAGTCAAGAATGGGCCATTGTGATAAAACAAAAACTAGAATTTTACCTGGAATTCCCACAATATCTCGTGGATGGATCCTTAATATTCAAGAATAGCCAACACGTCACAGAAAATGCCTAAAAATGTGTCATGGTGAGCCACTATAATGCAATGATAGCCAGCATATCACCAAACATGTCCATTGAATGTAATGGAATAGCCACTATTATTCAGAGATAGCACATTGCCTAAAGTGCCCCAAAATATGTCATGGCTGGGCTACTATTATGCAGGTAGCCAACATGTTGCCAAGAATACCCATAAATATGCCACAGCTCAGCACTGTAATGCAGGGATAGCCAACATGTCACCCAGATTGCTCACAGCTTGCCACCGAAGAGTAACTATCATGCAGAATAATCAGCACGTCTCTAAGAGAGCACCAATATGTCACCTGATAAGACAATATGGTTAGGGAACCTTTGTGAGGAATTGGGTTATTGGAAGTGTGAGAGATATGCTACACAAGTAACTACTACAATTTCTGTCTAATTAAAACACAAGCAAACCCCAAATTATCCTGTGCTGAAACCTCTGATAGCTTGGCATACAAGCAATAAGGATTAACTTAGCGGCAATGTATAAGGTATTGCTCGGTTTGCCAAAGTCAAGGAGTCATCAACGAGGAGCTGCAATGCAAAGTCCAGCGTTGAGATGAGTTACGCAGCAGCAGAATGGATGAAGCCATCGATAGGAGCTTGAGAAAAGAGACCATGAACTGTAATTGAGGAGGGCATGACGGGAGCCTGCTAGGACTTGTGATGTGTTGGCACCAAGGATGAGATGTGTTGATCAGAGCCAGTTTTGGTGTTGAGCTGCATAGTCGTCGAAGAAGCTTCAGAGACTTGGGGGGGGGGGACTTGCCCTGCAACACTTTTTTTTTGTTTGTTTAAGAAATTTTTATTGAGATTTTTCAAATACAAAACAAAAGCCATAGTAAAACATAGGTAACCAGAGTAAAATAATCATTTAGGCATATAACATACAATATATTGGTAATGACAAGAGAATAGAAACAAGAAAAGAGAGGAAGAAAGAGAAGGAGAAAGAAAAAAGCAAAGGAAAGAGAAAGAAAGGAAGAAAGGCGAGGATAAGTCAATGCTATAGGATAATTATTATACAAAGAAGGAAAAGAAAAAGAAAAACAAAGAAAAAGAGTTATTGTAAAGAAGGGTGAGAAGAAAGGTAAGTAGTGAAGGGAAGCCAAAGGAGATCAGGTCTGATTTTTTGGGAAATAGAAGAAGAGGAAACAGTAGCAATCCTGTGTTCATCACAGATAAAATTCCACCATGAAAATAACGATAATTTAGAATTATCTTTCCAGGATGATAACATTGCCTCAAAAGCAAACAGTTTTGAAACAGATGATAGAATATCTATATCTGGTGATAAAGATCCTAAACAAACATGCATAAATGATAAAGTAGCATTGAAGTGACATGCAAACTTTCCAAACTGAATCACAAAAGGATAAAACAGGAGAACATTCATATAATTGATGTTTTAACGTGCCCGTTGCACTAGAACATGACCAACAAAGTGGAGAGGAAGTTGGTGAAAACTTACAAATACTAACAGGAGTAATAATAGCTCTATGGTAGATAAAATACAGGGATTGAGTTATACGCGCAGCAGCAGAAACCTTGAACAACTTTAACCACAGTTTCTCTCAGGTTGTAACAGGAAGAGGAACGGACAAGTCATTTTCCCATGCAAGTTCAATAGTAGGCTTAGAACGATCTATAACATTGGAGAACAATAATTTAAATACAAGAGCTGCTTTAGGTCTGTAGGTCGAAAATAAAGAATATAAAGGAGTAGAAGGAGTTAAAGATGGTGCGTTGGGTGGGAGTGAAAAAGTAGTTAAATGAGAGTGTAAGGCATGAACAATGATGTTGTATTCATTGAAGAAGGAATCAGGTAACTGCTATTGTATTTGCAGATCATGAAAGGAGATAATAGATAAATCGTGAAAGAATTGGTGAACAAATGTGATGTCTTTTTCTTTCCAATATTTGTAGTAGAAAGATTTACCTTTATATTTGAGAAACTTATTATACCATAGAGGATAAGAAACATTGAAGAGGAGTTAAATCCTTAGAAAATGTGTTATAAAGTAAAGTTTGGGAGTATTTCAGAATAGGGTTTTTGGATTAAAAGGTACAATTTGACATAAAAATAATATGTTGAAAAGAAAAATCCTTTAATAGTGAGCGTTCAAAAAGGATCCATCTAGGGGAAGGGATATCCAAAAAGTCATAAGCTAAGGAAAAGGATTGTTTCATCAAAAAAGCTGAGTGATATACTTTGAAATCAGGAAAGCAGACTCCCCCTTCAGTTTTAGGTCGCATGAGTTTGTTTAGAGCAATACGTGGGTGTTTATTATTCCATACAAATTTGACACAAATGGAGTTTATCCGAGAGAAATATACCTTAGGGATTTTAAAAGGTAGCATAGATACCGTATACAACACATGAGGGGCAATCATCATTTTAATAGTATCTAATCTACCCCACCATGAGAGATATAAGGGAGACCATATGAGGAGGAGGGATTGGAGTTTATTCATTAGTGCATTAAATGTAAATTTAAGACTATCCGTTAGGTTTGATGAAAACCAAATGCCAAGATATTTGATTTTAGAGGGGCACCAAGCAAAATTAGTATTATGAAACATGAATTGGTAGCAGGTAAAATTCAAAGGTAGAACTTCTGTTTTTGATAAATTGAGTTTATAACCAGAAATAGAGGAGTAGAGTCAAACCTCACTCATAAAATGTGGAAGGGAGTCAACTGGATTGGACATATAGATTAAAATGTCATCTGCATAAGCAGATATTTTAGTTTTAACAGAATTAAGGTTAAAACCAGTAATTTGAGAATTATTCCGAATTCGTTCTTAAAATGGTTCTAGGCATAGGATAAACAATAAAGGAGAAAGAGGACATCCCTGCCCCTCTAGATAAGGAAAACAAATTTGAGGATTGGTTATTAACAAAAATACTGTCTCGAGGGCAAGAATATAAAAGTTTAATATAAGAAATAAATGAAGGACCGAATCCAAACCATTGTAGAGTTTGAAACATGAATTGCCAATTAATGCGGTCAAATGCTTTTTCAGCATCTAAAGAAAGAGCTGCAAGGGGGGCATTACATTTTTTGGCATGAGAGATAATATTAGTAAACATTCGAGCATTGTCAGAGGCTAATCTACCTTTTTACGAATCCAACTTGGTCAGTATTAATCAAAAGAGGAATGATATTATCAAGATGAGCCGCCAGGATTTTTGCAAAAATTTTACAATCATAATTAATTAATTAGATAGGACGATAATTTTTGCAATATGAATGGTCCTTGTCAGGTTTAGGAATTATGACAATTAAGGCATCCATAAAGACCCAGACGCTTTAGCATCAGCAATGAAGGAATTAAAAAGTTGTAATAGTTTGGGGGCAAAAATTATGTTAACAGTAGAATAAAATTCTACAGGTAACCCGTCAGGGCCTGCTGCATTAGATTTTTTCAGCGATTGGACGGCATTAATAACTTCCTGAAGAGTAATATCCTTCTCTAAAGCAGCACATTCATCAGGAAGAGAGGGTGGTGAGGGAAGACCTGAGAAAAAGGAGTCTAAATTTGGACTGGAGGGGAATGTGTCAATAGAGTAAAGAGACTGATAATATTCAAGAAAGACCTCAGCAATATCTTCATCTGATGAGACCAATTTTTTAGTGGATTAGTTGAGTATAGGGCCAATAGTTTTACGTTCAGACTTTACTTTTAAATAATTTGCTAACATTTTACCCGCTTTATTTTGACCCCCGTGATATTTAGATTTAATCTTAAGCAAAATGTTACAAGCTTCAATAGTTGCTAATTTATTAAGTTCAGTTTTTTCCTGCAATTAAATCACGTAGGGCATTAGGAGATTTAGAGGAAAATATATATGTTCCAATCCTTTGATATTTTGTAGTTGGTCCTCATATTTACTTCTTGTGGCCTTCTTCTTCTTTGATACATAAGAAATAGTAAAGGTACGAAGGGCGGCTTTAAAAGCATCCCAGGTATTAGGGACAGAAGTATCGAGAGGATTATTAAAGTTAAAGAATTCATTAATAAAAGTGGTGACTTCTTTGACAAAAATTGTATCAGATAATAAGAAAGTATTAAGTTTCCATCTGCTAAATTTCGAGGAAGTAAGTGAAAGGTCTAAAACAGACCGATGTCTTCACCTATCTGGGTGTCACTTTCGGCGACAAGTTGAGCTGGAAACCCTAAGTTAAGATCCTTGCACTGAAACACGCCCAATTAGCTGGAACATTGATTAAGGAACACAGGTTATCTCTAACCAAGCCCATAGCTCCTGTTGTTAAAATCTACTCTACGCAAGTCATTCCTGCTATCCTATACGGTGCTGAAATCTGGGGATTTAGTAATTTGACCCAACTGTTTATTGCACAAAATAAATTTATGAGAACGGTTGTGGGTCTGCCTCAATCCTCCCCCCGCATTCCACTGCTCCTTGATCTAGGCTGCCATGCAATTGAGGACATCGCTCGCTACAGGCCGCTGGCTTTTTGGAGGCGTCTCTGGATCACTCCAGAGCTCCACCTTTTTGTCAGGGCGCTTTTAGAAGTAAGGGGATTGAATCCTTCACACAGGATCTCATGGTTATCCAGTATTAAAGCTCTACTTATTGATATGGGGATGAGGGATCTCTGGGATAGCCCAGAGACGGCGGAATTCCCCTCAAAAGAATCCTGTAGAGCAGCATATTGGGAGCTAATTAAACTCAGGAGATTCTCCTCCCTTACTAGCTCTACTCTGTCTAGGGATTTCTTTGAGCTAAAAGATGAACCCTACCTGGAAAGTTACTGGGATCTCATAACGAAGCCCTTAGATCGTAAGCTTTATCATCAGTTTAGAGTTGGAACACTGCCGCTTAGTAGGTTAACATGTAAATGGCACCCAGGAACTAGCGATAAGTGCGGTTTTTGCCCAGATGATACAGAAGATATTGATCATCTTTTAGATGTTTGCCCGGTTTACCAACAACCCAGAAGCTTGTTGCTGAAATCAGCATGTCGGAACCTAGGAACTAGCTCTGCGATGGTCGCTAAGAGGATACTGAAATCTGGCTCTAACGATATCGAAGTTATTGGAGTAGCTAAGTTCCAGAGTTGGGCATGGGTACTATGGGTGAAATATGGAGGGCCTCAATAGCCATTTGATTAAATTGTTGGGTTACTGTATCCATCGTGTGGAACTGAAATGTTAAGGATTTTATTATGTGTATAAAGTCTTGTGCGTGGGTTATATTTAATCCTTTCTTAAGAACTGTTTTTAAACTGTAACTATAGGTATTTATTTTTTTAGATTTTTCTGTCAAACCATGTAAAGACAGAACTTTTGCTAAGGTGTATTTATGGTTGTAGCCTTTTGCAATTAATTGACTGTCTTGTCTTTTAAGATGAACAATCACAATAAAGACTTTTTTTAATTGAATTGAATTGAGTCTAAAATAGCATAAACAGGTGCATGATCTGAAATAAAAATGGAACAAATTTCAGATTTTTGAATGGAGGGAAGAAGGGACTTACTAACCAAAATATAATCAATCCTAGAACGGGTATGGTGCATGTTAAAGAAAAACGTGTATTCAAGCAGATCAGGGTTACAAGTTTTCCAAACATCAAATAACGGACGAGAGGCAATGGCCGATTGAAAAGATGTATGAGATTTATCAGGTTAACATTTACATTTGGACAATCTATCAGAAAAAGGGTCTAACCATTAGTTAAAGTCACCAGCAACAATAATATTAGGGCAATCAAATGAGGAGAGAAGAATTTTAATATCATTCCAAAATTTGGGATCTGGCTTGACAGGGCCGTAAATGTTGAGCAAAACTAATGTTTTGTTTTGTACTACAATCTTAGCCATTTCCCATCGACCATCATCATCATTTTGAGTTGTTAAAATTTGAACTGACAAAGCTTTATTAAATAATATAGCAACACCCCCTCTCTTGCTGGAAGCTGGAGAAAAAGCAACTTGGCCCACCCATTGTCTTTTCAACTTGAGCGATTCAACATCTGAACAATGAGTTTCTTGAAGAAAAGCAATTTGAGAATTAAGTTTAGATAAATGTGACAGTACCTTTTGCCGTTTGACTGGATTCCCAAGACCCCGGACGTTCCACGTGACAAAATTACACATAATGGAGGGTTAGGAGGATGGAGAACATGTGCAGCAGAAACACTTCAAGGACAGGACTACAAAAAAGAACCCACCATACAAAAAAGTTACATGTAGACATTTCAACAAAAAAGTCCACAGTTTAAAAATACATTAACCGTAAGTCTATAACAAAGAACACTGAAGAGTAAATATAAGTACAGAGAAGCAAAAAATATACAATCAGAGAGAAAGCAATAGGAGAAAAAGGAGAAAAAGAAAAGGATAGAACAAGAAGAGAAAGATAAACAAACAGATCAAAGCAAAACAGCCAGATCTGTGAGAAGGGAGGAAAATAATGAAGATAGGACATATTGGCACGAGGTGAGGCGGGTCTGGAAGGGAGAAACAAGATATAGAATAATGAAAACCAAAATGAAGATATCATTCAAAAAGATAAAGGAGAGGATAATGCAATAGACTTCAGGGATTTAGTGAAAATAGAAGATTGAGAAGAGACATAGAAAGAGAGATGGGAAAGGAAAGACAATTAATAGGAGAGAAATGAGAGTAAACTGAACAAATATGGTGAACGAAGCATTTAGAAAGAGCTAAAATAGAAAAACGTAAGAGGAAAGTCAAGCTGTCGTATCCATTCCAGTAGAAGAGAATTCACGAAGGAAAAGTTTGAGTTTAGCAGGATCATCAAAGGAACGTGAGCGCCCATCGTGTATAATTTTGCAAAGACAAGGATGGAGAATTCCGTATTGAATATTAAGCTGTCTCATCTGCGGACGCAGGGCTAAAAATTCCTTGCGACGAGCGTTAGTTGCATTGGAGATGTCTTGGGATATATAGATATTATGACCAGACCAACTGAGACGGCATTTGAGTTTGGCAGCTTTCAAAATAGTCATTAGTTCAGTAAACTCCAAGAAGAGCATAATAATGCCTCGAGGTTTCATAGGATTGTTGGTGATGCGTCCCAGGCGATGAGCTCTTTGTATGTTGAGAGGAGTAGAGGGAGATGGAAGATCTAGAAGCTCAGGAAGGAATTTCTGAAGAAAAAGTACCATATTTGATCCCTCAACATTTTCCGGAAGGCCATAAAGGCGTAGGTTGTTTCTACGATTTCTATTTTCAAGGTCCTCTGTGTGTAGTTTCAGTTTATAAATTTCTTGTTCAAGGAACGGAATCTTTGTAGAGACGTCTTGGATGTCACTAACACGTTTTTCCAAGTGAAATACCTTGCTTTCCATGACGATCCATTTTTCTTCTGTTTGTGCTAGTTTTTCATTTGTAGCAACCATAAACGGCTGGAGACCTCGAACTTCATCCAAAATTGAATCCAGAACAGGGTTCTGAGAGGAATGAATCGGAGAAGGCAGGTCATTTTTTTGTCTCTTTGATTTCGTGCCTGTGACAGAGGATTTGGAGGAGTGAGAGTCATTAGCCATTGTGATGAGGAAAGATGAGGACACCAAAGAGACGAAAAGCTTGGTATGAAGAACTTCTAAAAGGAATGGAGCAAGCAGGAAGCAATCCAGCAGAAAAAGAAAAATCAAAAATACATCAATACAGTTCTTCAGAGAAAACTCCAGTAGTGTCAGCAACTGATAAAAATGTAGTGCAGACAATGCGGATGTAATATATAGGTAAAGTATAGGTACTGCAGCATTTGAAGATTGATAGTGGCATATCAAATAAATGAATAAGGAGATATGAAATCAGCGACCAAAAGAGGCGGCCGCACATACTCCCAATAGGATAAATAATGCCATAAGAACCATGGGTAGGCTAGAGGCATTAAAGGTAAGGTCAGTGCATACCTAGATCATTGCACAAGACCATCATGGTAATTGCAGCACTTCTTGTGGTAACATAAACCTTCCCACAGTTGAAAGCACATAAAAAAGATACGTGTCCAAAAAATAAAAAATGCCACAGAAAATGAAACAACTTGTTCAGTAATCTGAAAGCTCAGTAAGGTGCCAGAAATTGAAGGACTCTGAAAGGCATCAGAAAGTATGAGGCAGCTGATGGATGCGGATTAAAAGGCACATCAAATCTAAAATGGTGGTCGCTCCCCCTTCCACAGCTCACTGATACTGATTAATAAGTTGCCCAGGAACATTCAGCAGTTTACAGCCGTTATTGCAGGAGTAAAAAGGAGTATTGTTGAGGAAAGAGAGATGAAAAAAGAAAAATACCGCTGTTTTGGTGTGCGGGGAGATGTGGGCGCGGTGACCCAAAATGGCGGCCGCCCGCGTCTCGGCTGAGGGAGAAACCGGGAGAGTCCTTAGTGAAGCACCCAGGACATAGGTGGGTTCCAACCACGTCCCTGGGACTCACCGCATGTGTTAGATGTAATGCCCGGTGCTCCGGCAGAACAAAACAGCACAAGAGCATCTCCAACGTAGAAAACAGTTCTGTTGAAACGCAGAGCTCAAGCCGGGTCCGCCATTGCGCCTCGGCGTCCAAGCCACGCCCCCTCCTGCAACACTTTGTCATCAACGATGAGTTGTGTTGCCCTGTGCCAGTGTCGTGGTGAGCTGCGTTGTGCCGCGGTGAGATACAGGGAGTTGCGTTGACGTCGAAGAAGCCTGTTCTGTCCCTCTGGCTTGAACAGAGAGCCAGCCAATGGACCTTTGGAGATTTACTGGAGTCCTGAGTCCATGCAAGCTAGCTGGATTCAGGGTGGCTCACATCAGCAGGAGAGTTTTGGTGCACCAATAGCCGGCTTTGATTAGCAAAGGAGATCTTGGGCGGCACGGAAGACGTCACAGCTGGGAAGTCCTTCTGTCTGCCCACAGGTCTAGAATTGATCTTTGATCTGAAGGGTTAGGTCTGAAGGTCCAATGTTTATACCGGGTCGCAGCTTTAAAGTGGAAGAAGGTTCTGGAGTTTTCCCTCTACAGAGGTGTCTGGAATTTTGTTCCTCCCTACCCTGGCCCCAGCTTGTCTGGGGGCCTGGTACTCTTAGGGAGTGTGCTGAGGCAGAGTCTTTGTGATGTGAAAGTGTGGTAGGTGACAACTCCTCCTTTCATCCTGACGGAGATGGCCCAGCCTGATAACATCTGTTCCCCCTTTTCGCACTGTCTGGAAGGAATACACAAAGACCAACTGCCAGTTACACCTCGCTTTGTGGCCAAGGATGCAGGCTGCATGCACCAGATGGTTAGAACCTCTAAATGCCATCTTTCGAAAAGTTGCATTTTCAGAATTGTTAATTAAATTCCAAATTTGCTATTAAGGAGGGGTGTAAATTACTAATTGGAGACAAAACTTGACCTTCCTACCTGCTTGCAATTGAAAGTTTTCACTTATTTAATGGCATAAGGTGATCGTATGTTATCCTATAGGAGAGGCAAACCTTGCATTAGTGAAAAAGAAAGTGGTAGGGTCTACTCTATGGATGACTTACATGTATTGAAAATGTAAGGTCTAGGAGTTACAAAAAGGTTTATTCAGCCAGGACGAAATGGAAGTTTAAAACTGCACTTACAGACTGCATTGGCAGACTTGAGACAGGTTTGGAAGGCTACTTAAGAGGGTGGCACAATCAGGGCTGCAGGCCCATCAGTAGCATTTAATTTACCTAACATGGCCTGGGTACTTGCAGTACCACTTTTTAGGGACTTAAACGTTAATTAAATAGGCCAATTAGGTACAAGCCAAATTCACCATGTTTAAAGAAGAGAGTTCAAGCACTTTAGCACTGGTTAGCAGTAGTACATTGTGCAGAGTCCTAAGGACAACAAAAATGAGACCAGCAAAAATAGGAGGAGTAAGGCGAAAACTTTGGGGGAAGACCACTCTAAAACTGACAGGTCTAACATTTAGAATTCTTCCTCCTCCACCTTTCCATAAATTAAAGCATCAGCCAATGAGAAGGTGTGTAGAAAAGTATAAATCTGGGTTAGCACACATTGGGGCAAGCCTATTTATTCCTATGAACATGGGAATGTCTGCCACTTTGGCCTGCAATAACCTCTGCTTCACAGACACACCATGGTCATGTGAGAATTGAATGTGCGCCCTCTTGCACATCCAATGTGTCAGCACATTGGCCTGCTGCACTTCTACTGCCAGACTCAACAGTAGAAGTACAGCAAACCAGTCTGCCAATCTCCCACTCCTCCCTCATTGGCGAGTGATACTCTGCCTCAAATGCTTTATGGGCCTGCCACCAATCCACATTACTGGTGTTGTGAGTAAATGAGGACCACTGTTTCTGTTAGGGATGGATAGATTTCAAATACCCTGAAAAAAGATCTGGGTGGCTGTCTACCCCCCTGAGGATGTAATTTCAGGCAAACCTTTTTCACAAGTACTGTCTGGGAGTAGGGCACTCAGCAATGCAAAAACCTTGTATGACAAATGTCATTTGATATGTTTTCAGCTGCATTCCCAAGACAAGTGTGAGCATCTCACCTAGTCCTGGTTTCTGTTTTCATTGTAGTATAAATAGGTTTGCATGATTATTGGCACAAAAAAGCTAAACGTTTCATAACTGAAATAAAAACAGATAATAACAATAAAAATAATCCACATTTGTAAAGCGCAAACAATCACCTGTAAGGGTCTCCATGCCCTGGGGCCGTTGGGAAGATGAAGCTAGCTATTACCCAAAGTCACATGGTGCTGGGCTAATCTGCCGCCGGGTATAAAACCGTGATCCCCAGATTCCAGCGTCAGTCGACCTGGCCGAGGCGCCACACCTCTCCCTGATGCGGAAGGATTACAGTTAGTATGGGGGCCTACTAAAGCCTCATACTGAAGAGGACTGGCAGGAGACTGAGAAGATGAAGGCATGATGGAAATTGAGAATTTGTGGAGGATTGGCGAAAGGAGTGTAGTGTAGTTCCTATATTCCCAATAGGCTCTGCGCATTGGAATAATATATACTGTAGTTTAGACGTAGGAGTGAGGTCTACTAGGTCTCTACCGAATATATTAAACTTAATAGTGAGTGCCAGCTAACTCAGAGGTCACTAGAAACGTTCTCGTATTCACAAGAAGGGATTAGTTTCTGACAAAACATAAACATGACAACTTTGTTTCCCAAGAATAAAAAATCAAATCTCTAGGGTCGCGGAAACAATAGATAACTATTTTACTCAGTCAATCGTGCATGCTTCGTTTCACCAGAGATGCAGAGAAATAGAGAGACGGGCGTTTTCAATAAAAGTATTTATTGAACAGTCTTCTTTCTCAAGCATTGGAAATTAACTGCTACAATCGTAATACTGGTTATAAAGTACAAGGCATATAATACACACAGTATTATAAAGTAGTACAGTAAAAGCATGATATGGTTTCTAAGCCATAAAAGTGCATAAAATGTATAAAATACATACAGTAATAAATAATGACTAAAAGTACTCAACTGGTGCTTCTAAAATACGCCTACCCCGGTGTACCTAACCTAAGTCTAGTACAAGGGAAGAAGTAAGTGAGGAGTAGCTTAAGTTTAGTAGTTCTCTGCCAGGAATCTATTCCAAGAATTCTCTAAGAGGTCTAATCAGCTCCGTACCTTGGTTTTAGAATGAAAGAGGTCTTGTATCTTTCTCTCAGGACTCGATTTCCCAGATACCCGCAAGCGTAAGCCGGAAACACTGGAGCTGGATTTCTCGGCAAGAGAAAAGACAGCGTCTCTCTCAGTGCGTCAGTTGGAGGGTCGGTTTCCTTCGGCACTTGCTGCTGCAGGGCGTCGGGCAAGTAGATAGTCAATCTGCTCCAAACCACCGTGTGTTTGACTGGGCAAACCTGGGCATATTTATACTTTGAAGGTGCCAAGTTTGACGCATGTTTGGACCTAATAACGTCACTCAAAGGCTAATTTCTTGGAAAACGCCAGGAGTTCTTGGAGAACTTAATATTCAAGCAGGGGGAAGTCCCTAGCTGCTGAAGGCAGGTTTTTCCAAGAAATCGTTGTTGATTCTTGGAACTTAGTGGAAGTAACCATGCCGTATTTGGGCTGCAAGGCTCAGGCCAAATATGGTAGTGATTTCTTATGCCTATATAAGGTTATGATAAAGTATACCTATATAGGGGCATGAATCGGGAAAGTTACACTAGGGTCCTAGATTCATTTACAACACCCACTCCACGATCTTAAGTTCAATAAAGCTAACCTAATAAGCACTGAACATATCTAAAGCTAGTGTTTACAATCCCACCCCAAAATTCATAAAAATGCACTTGAAGACAGATCCACAGGGAGGGGGGGGCTTGCAGTCATCTAGAAAACCAGATTTGGGTTGAAAATTGACCCACTCCATCTCCCTGATTGCGAGACTTTCAGCTTTGCGCTTTCCCTTAACAACAATCAAGTATTCAGAGGGACCCTCCTTTATCGCCCCCCTGGCTCATGGAACCGTTTTCTGGCAGCACTAGAAAACCTGGTTGAACCAGTTGTGGAATCCTCGCACTAAACTATACTGGGAGACTTCAATTTCCATCTTGAATCTCCCAGGGACTCAGACACCACTAAAATTTTATCCGATTTTCAAGCCGCAGGACTTCTTCAGATAGTGGCTGCGCCTACTTATCAAGCAGGCCACACGCTAGATGGGATATTCAGCAATTACCAAGGCCTTACACTATCAGCGGTTCTTCCTGTAACTTGGTCCTTCCACGCAATAGTTTTGTTCTCCATTAAGACCCATACGCCCAACTCACCACAATCGAAGGCCCTTATTCCCAAGATCACTCGATCATGGAATAATGCTGACATCCAGCTACTCTCTCAGACTCTCCTAAACTCCTATTTTAAGGCCACCCCTAATCCTGATACGGTATCCAACTTATATCAGAACTGGATTCTAGAAGCCTGTAATCAAGTAGTACTGTTCAAAAAAATGTTTCCGAATCGAGCCACTCCTCTGCACCCTGGTTT
This sequence comes from Lissotriton vulgaris, assembly GCF_964263255.1. Classification (NCBI taxonomy): domain Eukaryota; kingdom Metazoa; phylum Chordata; class Amphibia; order Caudata; family Salamandridae; genus Lissotriton; species Lissotriton vulgaris. The sequence continues at coordinate 1,314,458,475 of NC_141695.1, forward strand.
ACTGAGGAGCTTAGGCTTCAGAGACAGTACTGCAGAAACCTTGAAAGGCACTGGCGGAGGCAATACAAACCCCAGGACAAACAAAACTATAAGGACGCCCTGCCTATCTACAAGTGGGCAATTATTAAACAAAAAAGTATCTTTTACTCCTCCCAAATTGATTCTGCTCAGAACTCAACCAAAAAACTATTTCAGGTTGTCAATGCCCTCTCTATCCCTAAAACTAGTGAGCCTACTGAGGTATCACAAGTCCTCTGCAATTCTTTGGCTAATTTCTTCACCACTAAGGTTACGAAGATCTATACATCATTCCCCACACACCCCCATCTCAATGACTCCACCTCCTCTCTTCCCCTAAAAGCTTCTTCCTCTTCGTTTCTTAACTTTGACCTGGCCAGCGCGGACCAGATTAAGAACCTCATCTCATCCACCAGATCAGGGTCGCCGTTAGATCCATGCCCTCCCTCCATACTCAAACAAATCTCAGAGGTGATCACTCCCCCACTCATGGGAATCTGCAATGCCATCTTCCATTCCGGGATATTTCCTCCTGCTTGATTGATTGATTGATTGAAGGCTTTATTTCGATATAAAAGAATATCATAAAAGCGTGATACAATGGAATAAAATCAATATTTACATGCACATTCAATTTACACAATAAAAACATTGTATAAGCAGTTAAGACAAGAATTAAATTGACAAGGCAAGCCTTTTTAAATGGATTAACCAAGACCATTTTAGGAACTTGGATACACCACAAACAAACAAAGTACGTGTGTCGGACATTAAAATACGTAGGGCCACTTTGTGTTGCAGAGTGCCCAAATGACTACATAGTGGTTTAAGCCACCGCCGCCTGGGGGCTAAATAGGCCGAACATTCAAAAAAGAGATGGGCAACAGACTCAACACGCGTTGGACATGACGCACAGAAAGGAGATCGCTGATAGGGAGTTTTCCACTGTGCTAACAATTCGTTTAGGAAGCGTCCCTATTCTAAATTTAAAATACAGGGCTCGATCTAGGGGGTTGGATATAATATCTAAATACAGTTCATAAGCCCCAACATCCTTAATTTTCATAAAATCTAAAGTCGCTTTGCAATGTTTAGAATCTGTGGAGATTTTGCAAGAGATCCAAGTCCAGGACAGTTTCTTTAGGACGGCTTTGGGGGGGCAGTCCTGGATCCCCACGCCTCGCCGAGACCAATGACCCCAAGCAAACGTTTCACGTCCCTCAGCCACTTGATCTTGGACCAGCCCTCCATTAGCATCACCTCTGACAGAGCTTCTGCATTCGAAGCCAGCTCGGGCACACACCACAGGAGAGCCCAGAGTAGCAAGGATGTAGTTGGGCTTGGTCCTTAATCGATCTACAACCCAGATCCATTAGAACGGGTGCGGTAGGGGTGCTCTGAGGGAGGGCCAACAAATCCTTCAAAAATTGCACTCTGATCTAGCTAGGGCTTCAAGGTTACACGTACCCCAGAGCTCCGCCCCATACAAAGCAGCACTAACCCCTCTTGCTTTGTAGATCTCCACTACTGGGGCGATCGGCTTAGTTGAGGAGGAGCGTTGCTCCTTTAGGAGTGCACCACCCACCCTTTTATGGCCAAGTATCATCTTTTGGATGTGCGAATTCCAGAGCATTGAGTCCGTTAAGCGGATTCCTAGGTAGTCGAATTCGGCCACCCTCTCCAGAGGCTCGGAATTCAGCACAGGGGGACGACCCATTTTTTTGGGGTGGTTCAAAACCAAATATTTGGTTTCATTGGTGTTAATAATCAAACCCCTAAGTGAGCAAAACTCCTGGAAGCTGTTAAGGAGGCTGTGTAGGCCCATAGGAGTCTTTGAAATAAGGAGGGTATTGTCTGCAAAAAGTAATGTGGGGATACGCTTGCCCGCCAGGGACGGTGCATCTGCAGGGGTTCTAAGCAGATGCTCAACCACTCCGTTCACATAAAGAGAGAACAGAGTGGGAGAGAGCACACATCCCTGACAGACACCTCTCCCCACTGGGATCCTGTCCGTTTTTTCGCCGTGCTTGCCCCACCGCACCTGTGCAAAATTGTCAGCGTGGAGCCTCACCAATAGGGACAGGATATACGGTGGCAGCCCTATCTCCGACAAAACCCTCCATAGCCCCTCCCTTGGTACTAGGTCAAAGGCAGCCTTCAGGTCTATAAAGGCCAAGTAAAGACTGCCCTTGCCCAGCACCACCACCTTCTAGTAAAGAAGAACCAATCTGAAAGCTTGTTCTATGGTCCCTGTTACGGAACGAAAACCAGCTTGGTAGTCCAACAGAATGTTATTGTCGTCTATCCACTGAAGCACCCTCCCCAAAATCACTTTGCCCGCCACCTTTTGGGTTGAATCTATAAGGCTTATAGGCCTATAGTTGGCGGGATCGTCCCGACACCCCTTTTTGAATATCGGAACGACCTCCGCCCCTTTCCAAGATTCTGGGACAGGAGCGCCATTATTGATAGTGTTAAGCAAGGAAGAAACCACCTTCCCCCAATCTTTGTAGTTAACACACAACAAATCTCCTGGTAACCCATCAGGTCCAGGAGCTTCAAGGGGCACCAGGGACTTTATTACGCTCTCAACTTCTCTAGGGGTGAATGGATCTCCTGTAGTGTCCCCCTGGAGTTCAGCTGTGTAGAGACTACTATTTACGATTAACTGGGGATTTGTCTCATCAGGGTTGTAAAGGGAGAGAAAGTGGTTATACCAGGTTTGGGCTGGGATGTTACATGTAATAAGGGTGCTATCTGGTCTGTTCCTGAGTCTCATTAGGTTCCAGAACCCTCTAGAATCTCTGCCAGCACTCGCTTCCATGAGATCAGACCAATACCTATCCTCCCACTCTTTCTTAGCTGCTTGTATGCTCTGAGTATACTTTTTCCTAGCAAGCCTGATCTTTACCTGGGATTTACTTTTAACAGCAGTAATCAAGGCTGATTTATCCTCCCTGCATTTGTTTGTGAACCAGCCTGGTTGGTTCTTAAGTCTCTTGTTTTTTCCGGCTGGAGGATCTCTAACTGGGAGAAGGAAGAATTCACCCATAGCGTTGGTTAAATTACAGAAAAGAGCTGTCACTTTACGGGGTATCTGGGAGGACAGGTCCAATTTGGACTGTGCAATTGCTAGGAGCGCCCCTATAGTTAGCAGTTTGCCCTCATCCATAGCGACATTGCACCACTTCAGGCGCCTCCCACAATTAGTGATTCGTACTACTGAAGTGTGGGCTGGTTTAGAGGGCATGTGCGCGCTAGATTCCCCAAGCCACAAAGGGCGCAGAGTCAAGGAGAGGGGGTTTTGGTCACTATCAGCTGTGGGTGAGACCACCATATACTGCACGAAGCACCACAGATTAACGTCGAGGAGAATATAATCTATCCTCGATGTGTGATGTGCCCTATTGTAGGTATGGGCTCCCAAAGGATCCGAGGGCGTCCTCCCGTTCACAGCCATCAAGCCATATTCCAGAGTCAAGGAATTAAGTTGTATTGCCCTTTGGGACCACCTCCTGATGGGTGGAATAGTTAAAGTGGGAATTCCACTCTTGGCATCTTCTTCGGCAAGGACCAGGATGTCCTCCGTAGCAAGGGGCTCAAAAGTGCAATTGAAGTCCCCCGCAACCAGGACATGAGATCTAGCCGAGCACTGTCTAAGAACATCCTCCAAGCCTGTAACTGTGGGTGACTGTAAGCCTCCTTTCGGCCCCCTGGCATAGATGTTAATAATGTATAGGGTGAGCCCTCCCTGGTGGCCCTTGAGTGAAATTCTGAGTAAATCAGGGGAGTTGGACGCATGCTGCACAACAGACGGCAACCCATATGATAAGACCACCAAAGGGGCGACCCTTCCCTGAGGGGGAGGGAACAGCGGGTATGAAGAACGATGAGTACCCCACCTTATGGCAGGGTTCCCTGCTCCATGTTTCTTGGAAAACACAAATTGAGTGGGCCTCCACGAGGGTATTCCAGTCGGGAAGGTCCAGCTTCCGAGAGATGACTGCAATGTTCCAGCTGAGAATCCTAAGAAGTGGATCCGCCACAGCCGGCTCCGTGCGGGACTCAGACCCGAGTATGGCCGCCCGCCCCAAAGTAGTTAATGGTAAGCCTTCTCTCATGGACCTTGCAATATTGGTAGTTGCAAGACCAGATGACGAGTCTAAAGGTTGTCTAAGGCATGGGGGAATGGAGTCAGAGGGACTGCCTGAAGCAGGCTGTGACTGGAGATTGTCGGTAGATGATTCCGGGACACAAATCGTACTCAGACGAAGGGGTGTGTCCCGGGAGCAAGTATCATTTCAGTACCCAAAAGCCCTCGAGGGGTTCGTTGGCCAAGCGTGAGGTAGATAAGGAAAAGAGTAGTGGTGGTACTCCGGGTGGATGAAACCATGCCTCCCACCCCACCCTTGATGACTAGCATTTGGGAGGCCTGACGGTCTAGCATAAAAATAGCTCAAATCTACTAAACCAATACCCTCCCTCCATTGCCTTGCTGCTGGTTGCAGATGAATGGTGCAGCCCTGGCATCCTTGAAACTTACCACCATGCAATCCCCCTGGAGATGCTTTTGTCCATATCCTACCCACCCTACCCTTCTAACATTTAGGATCTGGCCATCCAGCTCGTTGGGCAGTGGTCTGTTCGCTCTCAACCAGTTTTTTTAAGCGCCTGGTAAGTTTCATGCTGGTCAGCCTTCAGTGGTGGGACGTTAGTAAGAATAGCGACATAAGGCTGACAATCAGGTGGGAGGTTTACAGGGAGGGATCTAGCAGCCTCAGTGAAAAACTGAGCAGGCTGCTGGGAGGCAGGTGCTGACTTAAGGCTATTTGTGCTAGCTTGTTCTAAGAGGACTTTAGGGTCTTTCCTAGAGCGCGGTGCTTTCGCCCTCATAGTAGTAAGTCCTTTTGGATTTGTGACTGAGGCAACAGAACTAATTGACTGTTGACCCTGAACTGTCAGGGCACTAGTGTCGGGAGGGAGCATGGAAGGCGGAGTAGAAACTGGTTCAACCTGTACAGCCCCTGATGCGCAGACCCCTGAGGACAGGCCGTTTTTTGGGAGGGTTGAGGCGATGCGACCTCAGGAGCTAGAACGTCTCCATGAGATCTAACCTGCTCACTCTCTCTCAAATTGTTTTTGGCCTGCAATTTTATCAAGGATTTGAGAGAGAAAAAATTATCTAGAGTTGACTGCTCGTATCTGTCTAAACGATCTGCAATATCCTTAACCCTTTGTAGTACAGGGAGGATCAGAGACCTTACTAACTTCTCAATCTGCACTATAGGAGGAGAGGGCTATGGCAGATGGGATGTGGGAAAGCTCTCTGCTAAACTCTCCGGATGAGAGGCTGAGTTGGGCTGGGCAGGGATCATACTAATTTTTACAGATGGAAACAAAGGGTGTACCCTCCCCTGGCACCGCGAGTTCCTCACCACCACTAGTATGTTTAGTTTTAAACTTTTTAGAGAGTTTAGTCGGCCCACCCCTTGAGTTAATGGCACATTTTTTCCTCTTGAGGACACGAAATCTTGGGACCCCTCCATCCACTGTTTTCCCTTTTGGGAGAGGGGTGCAAGCGACACTGGGCACAGGGGGATTAGTTTTATCGGCCATGGGAACTGAAGGCGGAACCGAAGGCAGAGTGGTCTCTGGGGGCTCAAAGGAAGCAGGAGACTCTAACCTTGATACAACTACCCCATTCAGCCTGTCCAGGCTAGCCCTGATAGCATCTATGCTATCGCGCTCGGGAGCCTGCAGCGCTTCAACATCACGCATATTATTGATAGCTGGAGATGTTATTTGTGCTATCGCCCCTAAAGAGGAACGCTTGTGAGAAAGAGGTTCAAGAGACAAACTACGTTCAGTGGCTGCAATTTCCTTTTCTAGCACAGAGAAAGCACAAGTTATAAAATTGTCCAAAGTCCCATTTATGCTCCCACCCCCCGCCTTTCTACCCTTTCCCGATCTAGTAGTCATGGGCATGGGCAATGAAACACCAGAGTAGAGCAAACGTCCCCCCTCAGTAACAGGAAACTAAGTGGATGAGGCTGAGTTTAGAAATCGAGGCAGGAATCCAGGAGGGACAAGATGTAAAGGGGGTGGCCCAGCCCAGCCTTATCCGGCCTATGACGGCCTTGGACGGTCCCGCCCTTATCCCGGGCTTCTCCCGCGACGCTCTCGCGACGCTCCTGCGTGCTCCCGCATCGCGGGGAGATTGGGAGAGTTAAATAGGAGGAGTCGTGTAGGCGTGGCTTGCTCCCGGCCCAGGTGGTGTCAGGTAAAGGTTCCTGAGACTTGGAGTCCGCCTAGGTGTTCCGGCGAGACTTCTACAAGCCCAGAATCGCTGTAACTTTTCCCCTCTTAGGTCCTTACTCAGCCGATGTCTGTGTGACTAATGAAGTAACTGGCAGGAATTATCTTTTCCGCTCGTTCAAAGAATGCGCCCAGAAACCTCCACGGTGCGGCACCCGCAGAGTGGGTGCGGCGAGGTCTCTTAAAATGCCTGAGGGTGTGGGCGTGGCTTGCTCCCGGCCCAGGTGGTGTCAGGTAAAGGTTCCTGGGACTTGGAGTCTGCCTAGGTGTTCCGGCGAGACTTCTACAAGCCCAGGATCGCGGTAACTTTTCCCCTCTTTAGTCCTTACTCCGCCGATGTCCGTGTGACAAATGAAGTAACTGGCAGGGATTATCTTTTCCGCTCGTTCAAAGAATGCGCTCAAAAACTTCCATGCTGCGGCACCCGCTGAGCGGCTGCGACGGGTCTCTTAAAGTGCCTGAGGGTGTGGGCGCGGCTTGCTCCCGGCCCAGGAGGTGTCAGGTAAAGGTTCCTGGGACTTGGAGTCCACCTAGGTGTTCCGGCGAGACTTCTACAAGCCCAGGATTGCAGTAATTTTTCCCTCTTTAGTCCTTACTCCGCCGATGTCCATGTGACAAATGAAGTAACTGGCAGTGATTATCTTTTCCGCTCGTTCAAAGAATGCGCCCAAAAACCTCCACGCTGCGGCACCAAGCAGTGATCAAACCATTATTGAAGAAACCATCCTTGGATCCCACGGCCTCAGTCAACTATCGCCCTATAGCATGTCTCCCGTTTCCTGCTAAGATAGTGGAAAAACGTATGAATAGACAGTTATCCGACTACATCGATTGTAATCAATTGTTAGACGACACCCAATTTGGCTTTAGGCAAGGCCACGGGACAGAAACTGCCTTGATAAAATCCACAGACGAAATCAGGGTAATCATTGACCAGGGCGGAGCAGCTGTGCTCATACTATTGGACTTATCCACGGCCTTTGACACGGTCGATCATTCCATTCTGTTTGACCGTGTCGCAACTCTTGGCATTAACCATCTTGCAAAAGACCTCCTGGCTTCATTTCTATTGGACCGCACTCAAACCGTAAAAATGGGTACCTACTACTCTCCCACCTTCGGTCTCCCTTGCGGAGTGCCGCAGGGATCCTCGCTGAGTCCCACTCTATTTAATATCTACGTTTTGGACTTGGCGAGGATAATCAAATCCTACGGTTTAAACTTGACTACTTATGCTGACGACACCCAGCTGGTCCTAGAGGTACACAGAAACGGAGCAGCAGTAGCCTCCAGATTCCAAGAGGGTATGTTGGCCACCAGTTCTTAGATGACCAATAACTGCTTAAAGTTAAATTCGGACCAGACCGAGGTCTTGATCTTTGGCAATCCATCTTCCTTCTGGTCGTCCATCTGGTGGCCAAGAGAAATGGGTCCTCCACCACAAATAAGCATGGGCGGAAAACCCGTTCCGCTCGTGGATTTTGCGGATTTTCGGTAAATTCGCAATCCGCGAACGCTCACGAATTTACAGAAAATCCGCAACTTCGCACGCAGCGGATTTTTTTTTCTTGGTGATACAATTTTGCGGCGTGCGGCGTTCACTTACCGTCATTCAGCGTTTGCTGGGTTGTTTTTCTCGATATTTTGCGAGTGCTGCGCCATTTTGGATCTTGCTGCGGGATCCCGCTGGAGTGTGGCGACGCGTCGCGAGAGTTCGCAATTGTGAACATGTAGGTGCGGCGGGCAGCAACAATCTCGCACTCGGGAAATTACAAAATTTGCAATACTGCACAAGAAATCCACTAGCAAGCAGCATAGACCTTCCGAAAATCATGATTTTTATCAGAATAACTCCTCAGGTTGACATTTGCCTGCACGTTTTTGGATTTGAGGCCTTTTGACTCTCTTTGGATCACTTTTGGATTAGAAATCAACTTTCATAAGTAAGTTTGTTTGGGGCATTACAGTTGCTGTTCTGCAGAAAGCACTCAGCAGGTGCAAAAGTTCACTCATCATTAGTAACCATTCCCTGTAGTACTTCCTGAGGGCCCCCTCCAGAGTTCAGCTGCCTATGTTTGTTTGGGGCATTACAGTTGCTGTTCAGCAGGTGCAAAAGTTCAAACTCATCATAAGTAATAGTAACCATTCCCTGTAGCGCTTCCTGACTGGGGCCCCTCCAGAGTTCAGTTGCTAGTTGCAACAATTCTATGACCCTGCTCTGACCCTCACTGCAGGCTCATAGAATAGCTACAAGTAGGTCACAAAGGTCCTGGAAAAAAAATTGCACTGCAACAGAAAGCAAATTACAGATAAGGAAGCAGGTGCCAGACTGGAATTTTAAAACAGTGACACATTAATAAATCAACCCCAAATTAATTCATGTCAGTTGAAGCAGGGCAGGTGTGCTTGCTTTTCCCCCTCATAATCCACAGAGATGATGAACCAGAGGGTGGCATTGATGTACCAGAGGGTGGCATGGGTGAAACAGAGGGTGGCAGTGGTGAAACAGAGGGTGCTGGGAACCTGTGATGATGAACCAGACGTAGAAACAACATAGTCGCGACCGTTGCGAGCCAACAAGTAAGTTCGCAATTGCGAACTGGTACAAAACCCTCGCGAGCTGGCAGAAACCCTTGCGAACACAAAAAAATAAATCTGCAAATTCGCGAGAATTCACGGATTTTGCGGATTGCGAGTTCACAAATACGCAAATTCACGAACGCCAGATTCGCAAAATTCGCCCATGCTTAACCACAACCCGTCCCCAAGGTTAGAAACTTGGGAGTGATGGTTGATGATAAACTCATATTCAACCACCACGTAAATAATGTGGTATCCTCTTCCTTTTTCCTCCTAAAGAAAATCAAGAAGCTGATGCCCTATCTTCCGGCTTCGGCGGGCAAAACCCTTGTCACCACCCTGATCTTCTCAAAGATCGATTATTGTAACGCTCTCCTTCTGAATGCCCAAGAGAAGGTTCTGAACAAACTCCAGTCGGTTCAGAACACTGCAGCCAGGGTCCTACTTGTGATCCCTAAATTTAACTCCCTCACTAATGCCATTCGCCACCTCCATTGGCTTTGGGTCAGAAATAGGATCAAGTTCAAGGCCCTTTGCATCACATAGAAGGCCATTCACAACGTAGGGCCTCAGTTTCTCAGGAATGCCTTTGTCACTTACGCCCCCCCCCCAAGAACACTCCGTTCCTCTACGGCCCTTTGTCACCCAGTTCCTCGCACTAAAACCTCCTCCTGCCACTGCCAGACTCTGGAATACCCTCCCCTTTTCCATCAGAAGTAGCGCCACCCTCGTAATCTTTAGGAAACAACTAAAGACCGGGCTATTTAATCGGTGAGTCCTTCGTGTACTCTAGTCTGGTTCACTGTCCTATGCGCCGAGACACCCCATGGTAGTTGTGCGCAATACAAATTTCCTAAACATAAACATAAATGGTTTGTACATGATAAAAATATTGAGCATTTCTACAGTACGTATTTTAAGGAAGTGATGACATTCTAAGCATATAGTATGGTATCTAAATATGCAAACTGAATTAATCATGAATTTAAATTTATGAAAATGGCTCTTAAATACAGAAAGAAAAGGTTGAGACCATTCCATAACATAACATATCATGCCAATGGTTATTATGAGGACAAAGCCAAATATATTTTCTAGGCAGTGTTTCAAAAAAGAAAAGAATTTCTTGTTCTCTAAGAATAGTTCTACTTTAAGCAGATTAGTCTGTGCCAAAAAATCCAATAATTTTGGAGAGAAAAAAAATTTAAATGGTTGTGAAAAACAGAGTCCCAAAGTTAAATTTCTTTGTTTTGAAAAATTGAAGGCCTAATTTCAGAGTTCAGGGAACGCTGTGTGCATGAATCAAAAGTTATTCTCGGTGTCAGGAGAAAACAGTAGATCATCAAGGCTGGCAAAGAAATTGTCCACCACAGTAGGTGAAAGTGGAACCACTTGATCAAGCAGATCAAAAGTGCACAGATAAGAAGCATTGCCGTCAGCGCCAGGTGCCGCATTAGCAGTGTTCAAATTAGATAGTACCTGTGCGCCTGTTGATTCTCGTATCTGACCCTCAGTTAGACTTACCGGTGAGACCTCAATGAATGCCGTCATCAGGATTGGTAGCCGTTGGGGACAATACGATGCATGAGCTGTTACAGGACCTTGCAAGGCGTCCACATCCGATGGCAGGACTGATGGAAGTGTAAGACAGATGTCCAACACGCATTCCTCTCCGCAAAGTAGGCATCGTAGAACAGGTAAAATGCAATCTTGCCAGATTGGTCTGAACGATAGAAACCAGGTAGTGTTCAGATCTCTTAAACGAGCCAAGCCAAGAATCTGTGAAATACTTTCACGATACCTCAAGGCAAGGAGGGTCCCTTCCATGTTGGTCTGGGTATCGTTAGTTGCCGGACTTGCCATATCGGAGCAGAAGGAATAAAAATAGAATTCCTGCTACGAGTCTCAAGATGAGAGGCAGGCTGCCGAACACAGAGTGCACGAAATTTGGAAAAATGCAGTGGACTGCTTCAAATGGTGTGAACCGTCCCGAAAAAATAGTCTTAAATACATGTGCGATGCCATTGGTATCAGACATGTTTAAGATTTGACTTAACATTTCTGCAAAATGTACTGGGCAGTTTGTTGATAATAATGAATGTATCTCTGCAGATGTCCTCGTAACTTGCTGATCATACGTCTCTTTAGACGAGGTCAGTGGCACAGATTTTTGCAAAAGAATGGCTTTTATTCTGCTTAAAGTATCAATTTGTATAGAAGAGATATTCAGTGAAGGCCATAATGAAGTCCCACTGTCTGTCTTTTGAGTTGGATACAATACTTGCATACAACAAGTGACCATTGACGACACACTAACGAGATAACGTTTTCCTGGGCTCATGCCTCAGCAGCTGTGATCATTCAACATAACGTAACTGCCATTAGATAGCTGCCTGAAAATGGGTTCTATCACAGTGGAGGGAGTACCGTGCGGGTGGCAAGAGAGGTTATTTGCAGAACCAACGCAGGCTCCGTGTAAATTAATACCCTTGCACAAAAGTGTAACACATAGTGAGTTTTTACAATTTTTACCACTAAGGAATACTTCTTTTCCCTTGTTCCAACATTTGTGTGTGTAAGGTTAAGTCCATGTCGACTTAATGTATTCTTTACCCAACCTTTCATACAGGCCCGCTGGCATATGCTGTAGACAATGCTGAAATTGGAAAATCGTCACTGGTATCATGATGGTGCCATGAATTATCCATTCAATGACAGGTTTCTCAGAAACTGCCAATGGTAATCCTTCCAGTTTTTCAATGCTCAGCACCGTATAGTCTGCTCCTCTTTGTGCCAAAGAGATTTGTTTATCTGTAAGGTTAAATACAGCAAACAATGACGTTGTGTTGATTAGACGCCATGGCACGTAGCCTGAACGAAGGTTTTGCAAAGTCCAGCCTAACTGCATTATAGAACGTAATTGAGACTGACCATGTTGTAACATTAGGAAGTCCTATTCCATTATATCAATTACAGAGGATACAATGCTGTCCAATGAATATATCCTGGAGGACAGAGTCGTTAACCCATTGTCCACTACAGAGAGAACTTTCTCTTAATGAATACGATCAATTTCTAGTATTCTTTCTGCAGTTTCCATTTGCGTTATTTTCCAAGCTTCGTTGTACGCAGCGTATATACCGGCGTATATGAAACTTTTTTGCTGTGGTTTGCGATGCCCCATTAAGAAATCTTTCAAATCATTGCTTTCTTTAAGTAAAGATAAGTGTTGTTTGATTTCCGGAAGTGTGGATGTCTTTCGCCAATCTAGGCATAGTTTTCCTACACTGTATGTTGTTACTATCCCTGGATTTTGTCTCTGGGAGTATCTTGGATCTGGCCTGTTCAGTTTTAACCCCTGTGTTTTGTTCAGGAATCTATCATGACAGTTATTGGTGTCTGTGGGCCTGATTAACCATTTTTTCCAATCAGGATTAATTCTGTTTTGTGTTAAAATATATGGTACGTCTACTTCCTTTTCTGTTGTGTCATTACTTTCAGAAGTGGATTTAGGTAAAGACGGTTTATTTAAATCTTTAATCTTAGCCAGGCCAAGACAAGAAGTCTGTTAAACAGTGTCATTTAGAAAAATTATTTGTTCTGGTATAATGCAGGCTCTGAACAAGGCTTCTAAACCTTGCACCTGCCATTCTTTCGTGCCCCAGACAGTTTTTGTATCAATGTTGTCTTTCCAAAAGTCGAAACCTAATGCAGACAGGTGAGCATAAACGTTTGCAGAATAAATGTGTTTAGTGTTGGTCAACATTGTTTTCATTCCTGCCTTTTGAAATAAAATGTTTCCGGATTTGTAACATTAAACCCTGAGAAGTATGAAAACATTTCATGAAATGTTTTTGAGCTACCTTTTGGTGGCGTGGGACTATGTTCCCATTGATTATATGTAAAAACATTCCTAGGACTTGCAGATGTATGCAAATAATGGTGACCATAGTGGTTAAAACAATACATTTGTTCATAATCTGATGACCCTTCTAAATAGTCATGTTCAGTAAATTTTGCAGACATTTCTAAATCTGACATCATATTATTAATAGTCTCAAAGTCCCAATCGTCAAAAAATGTGCTGGGTTATACAAAGTCACCTAAAGAAACCTTGAACTGGTGTAGAATCTTCAGCAGCTCCACCGGGCCATAGATGTCATATTCAGTTCTATCCAATGCTATACCACCTGGTATAGGAACGGCTGTGATGTTTACTGATGACAGGTCTCTCTTTTCACGATGGGATGATTTGTAAAGTTTTAGGACCAAGTTGATTTTTTGACTTGCTGTGTCCATTGTACTGTATTTTCCATCTATCATTTGTCCCAAGCTTAAGACTAAAATCAGCCATAGCAGGAGAAAAAATACACCTAAACCAATCCAAAATTCAATCCATGATGAAACCAGATATATTTTCTCAAGTTGATGAAATAGTTCTGTTGTTTTTTCTTTAAGAGTTTTATTTGCTGGTGTTTCTTCAGGTTCACTAGGATCCTCAGAAAATGTATCAAAGTTGATGAAATAGCCAGAGGAAGTTCTATCAATTGTTGGAATTGCATCAGGATTGTTATTAATCTTTGGAGTTGCTTCTTCCTTTGTCATATTGGTATAGTCAGAAGCTACATCATTGTAGACAGGTGTTTCTTGACAAACTGTTATTTTGGTCTCAAGAGGCACGAGTTCCATGGCTTTGTTGCATAGTCCTTCTTTTATTGCTGCAGGTTTATCAAATGTGATAAGTCTTTCAGTCCGAACCTCTTGGACAGTAGCAAGATTTGGTCTTCTGCTACATCTTGGGAGTCCACTGGGCCTACTACTTATTATTGGCCACATGTTGTGGTTTGACCAGGTCGATGAACACAACTCGGTTCTCCTTTTTACCAGCAAGGGGCCGTAGTACTACTGATCTTGTTCCTTGGATTGCTAAGACAGGTACTGCTTTTCTGTAAGAAGGCCCAAATTCCTTCTTCACCGCTATCTTTTCCCTGACTAGATCCCCAATCTTTGGAATCCAGACAGGTGTTACTGGGACAGGTGGTTTTTCTTCGGTGGCTGTTGCTTTTATGTGGTAATACTCAGACTTCTTCATGTTTCATTGAAGTCCTGTAAAACAGCCAAACGATCTTTGACATCAAAGCGTTTTTGTTCCACCACTGAAGTTTGACAATCAAGGTCTTCGATTACTATTCTAGTACCAAACAGTAATTCATAAGGAGTGATTCCCCCCACAGAATTTCTTGGCAGATTGTTAAGACTACGTTGGACACTTATTAAATGTTTGACCCACCCATCACCTGAACCTAATACCTTAGCTGTTATGGATTGCTTTATGTCACGGTTTTTTCTTTCCACTACCGCATTACCCTCAGGATGGAAGGGACTAGAATACCGCAATGCAACGCCCAAGCTAACCATAGCCTCCTTGTAAGCTCGAGAGCTAAACGCAGGACCCTGGTCAGGATGTAGCGTGCCAATTGCGTATGTGCCGATAAAGACTCGCAAATCCTTTATAACAGTTCTGGTGTCAGCCGAGCGCTGGGGCCATAACCAAATAAATCTTGTGAAGGAATCCAGTGCGACCATAATATATTTATAGTTGCCATCCCTTGTTAAGGGACCACAGTGGTCCAGGTAAACACACGCTAGTTGTTTATCTGAAATCAGAAGGGGCGTCTGTGCAGGACGTTTCACTGTAGAAACTTTTATTTTCTGGCAGATTTCACATTCTAGAACATAGTTTCTAGTTTGTTTCCTCATGCGCGGCCACCAGTAACTCTGTTTTAATAATGACACTGTGGCAGAAACTCCCGCGTGTGTAGATGGGAGCCCTTCATGTGCTGCTACAATTAGTCCTAACCTATGTTCCATGTTTGGAATTGCCCTATCCCCCACTCCAGGGATTCGAGCAAAAGGAACATTATTCGCATCAGTTATATATGAGTACTTTACTGGAAAGCCTTTTGGGAGTGTCTTACCACTGTCTTTGATTGAAGCAGTGACAGCTTGCATTATTTCGCTGTCTATTTTTGTTTTTGACCGAGTGATTGCAGCTATCGAAGCCGTTTGCACAGCTGCCTTCGCGGCTTCATCAGCTAATGAATTTCCTGCAACGCGAACGCCATCACGCTGATGACTCAGTGTATGAATCACGTGAGTCTTTTGTAGTTCTTTCTGTAAAAGAACGACTTGTTCCCAAAGCAGTTTATGCTTGATTGTGCCACCTTTAGCGTATTTGAAGCCATTCTGAACCAAGTTCTGCAAGTATTCATTGTAAGATTGTACGCAGTAATACGAATCGCACACTATTAGTGTGGGGAATTCGTGATCTGTATTTTCAAGCACCATCTTGAAAGCCTGTAGTTCAGCTCGCTGAGCTGTGCAGTCTTCGAGTGATTGAGTTTTAGTGACCATAGGTCTGAACTTGCCATTGCGCCAGCGACCTTTAACAATCGCGCACGCAGCACTGTAGGCTTGTTTACCCCCAATTGAGGACTTTGCTGATCCGTCTGTATATATTATATAGCCGTAATGTTCTAGAGGAGAATTTCGGTCGGCAGAGGACACTCATACTCGTACTGTAGGAATTCTTGTGTTTTTTTTAAGTTAGGGTCAAACATGTATTCAACGTCTGTTGCAGCAAGAAAATTAACCCATTGTATACATCCATAATGTTCAAGAGGCAGAATTTTGGTCGGCAGAGGACATTCGTGTTCGTATTGGAGAAATTCTTGTGTTTTCAAGCTGGGGTCAAAAAAGTATTCACCGTCTGTTGCAGCAAGAAAGTTAACCCATTGTATCCATCTCGATGTAGAGCTTTAGCATTTGGGATGCTTGCTTTCGTTACTGCCTCTAAGGCAGGTACAGGTGTAACGATCATTATGCGTTTACCCTGCACGAGAGCTCTCTCTTTTGCTACTGCAGTTTGAACCGCTGTCAGAATTTTCTCAGTAGAAGTGAACTTCATTTCAGTTTGTGTGTACAAGTGTGATTTGTATGCTATTGGTACCGTTTCTCCTTCATTAAAGGTCAGGTACGTGAATCCGCATCTCCCAGGGATGATTCGGATCACAAGATTGCGCACGTTTTCGCCTGTCTGTAACTGTGTTTTAGTTAACATGTCTGTTTGGACTGATTGCAGAATTTCTGTGTGTTTGAGTCCAATTTGTTGGTTTGAAATCAGGTTTGATTAGTTCGTAGAGAGGTTTAACCCTTTCTGCGTAATTCAGAACGTAAGTTCTCCCAAAATTCAGGAAACCTAGAACGGACTGCAAGTTTTTCAGCGTTTTTGGAGCTTGGAGCAGCGCACATTTCTCTAGAAAGTTTGCTGCCATGCTTTTGCCTTCACTTGATAACTCGTATCCTAGAAATAGGACGTTGAGGTGGGCAATTCGTGATTTCTTAAAATTGAATTTATACCCTTCAGATGCGAACCCAAGTATTATGGTGTTCACTCTTTTCAAGTACCTGTCCAAGTCGTCATCTGTAAGATAGATGTCATCGACGTAAGATAATGCCTCCTCATCGTACGTTTGTAGTAACTCTGTTACCCTGGCTGAAAATAACCCTGGACTATTCTTGAATCCTTGGGGGCGACGGTAAAATTGTCGCTGTGTCCCCATTATTGAGAAAGCGGTCAGATGCCTGCTTTCAGGTGCAATGTTTTGACAGAAAAACCCATTTGAAATATCTAATGTGGTTTTATATTTTTTGCCCACAATGTTATTCATCAGTGCTGCACTGTGTGCATTTTGTACTGCAACATTTTTGCAACAGGAGTTTAAATGTCTGTAATCCAAAACGAGATGATATGAATTGCCCGGTTTGGACACAGGAAACAAAGGATTGTTCATTGACGAGGTGCATGTTTCAATCACCCCTTGGTATTCAAGTTGATTTAAAATCTCCCTGACTTGTTTTTTAGCTTCTTGCTTAACTGGGTACTGCCTTTGTGCAGTAGGTTGATTTTTTAACTGGATTTTCTGGTGAGGAGAATCCTCATCCTATCCTACATGATTTTTATATATTGCTAAAGCCTGGGCCACAGCCCACTTTCTGGCATATGTGTATTTTTTGTGAATTAGAATATGATTTGAGAAGGCTGGCATAATTATCTCTTCGCCATGTGGGCACTCCCTGACAAATTCAGGTGGCCAGTCTTGTTTAGCTAGAAGAATGTCATAGCCCTTAGAGAGCTTCTCCCAAAAGAGTGCTCTTATTTTTCTAGTTATGTCCCCCTCCATCCGGAGTGTTACTTCATATAACTTGTGGGGTAAACTAACCCTGGTGTCGGCAGTTTAAACTTGAATGCATTCATTCAAGTCCACTGTCTCCAGATGATCCTTCAGGATCCTGCGAACTATGGTGACTTCTGCTGCGCTGTGTAGCATTGTTTGAGCCCATTTCCCGTTCTTGAGTTGTGTCCTCAAGATCCTCGGCATGTCTGGTTTTTATGCTTGCTACCTTCTTTTTCGGAAATTTAGCTTTTTTGCTTTGGTTGACAGGTTCTTTGTCTTTGGACTTGACGGGTTCTTCCTTGTGTTCTGACCGTCCTCTTCTTTCTGATTTCTGCGAGGAAGTCTGGAAAGATCGAGGGGGACGTGTATCATTATCTTGATATCTGTCAGGTTTTTTCAAATTATCCCTATTCCTAAGGTTATACCTTTTTCAGAGGGCTCCCGCTGGGATTACCTATCTCCCCTTTGGGGAGATCTTCCTCTGGACTGAGAATGTTTCTCTCTAGGAAGAGTCTGTTTAGTATTTTCCCACTTCTTTTTAGGAGTAGTGAGATTATTTTTAATAAACAAAACACCTTTTCAGGATTTTCTGTTAATTCAGGTTTTACTGGTTTCCCACCCAAACTATCTCTTCCTAATTCTTCATAAGATTTTTCAATAATTGGAGCAAGCTCATATGGTTGATCTGATATATCTGTTTCTTTTAACTTTTGGCGGATTGCCACTGATGCTGCTTCACCTTTAATGTTAGCTAATAATATAGCTGAGACCTGTTTGAAATCTTTCAGTAATTTCATACCTAGATTTAAGGTCGGTTCTGGACCGTATTCATTCTGAATTTGCCTCAGAACGTTTGGTATTACCGCCATGTACGGTACACCATGTGTTTTTGTGTAGATTGAAGCAAAGACTGTACCCCAAGTGTCAGAGTCCTCCACATGTGGTGCTATCCCCATTGGTAAACAGATTGTCAGAATTCTGTGTTTCTCATGTGGTGTACTATCAGGAAATACTGCTTCTATCTGAGTAATTTTTTGAGCTAACCAGAACGGAATTTGTTCCCTTTTTGCGGGCAATTTACCAATGACTGTATAGTCTGTGGTGTAATTTTGTTTGTGTTCCCTGGTGAGGTGTGTGCTGTGGAATCCTTATCGCAGGTGGGACTGTAAAAGTCCTCATGACATATTGAACCAATTGTCTGTGTATTTTAATTAACTGTTTCAGCTGAGCTAACAGTTCTGGACCTGTCATTCCGTTAATGTCAGGATGTGGTGTGTAGCGGGCTAGTACCGGCCATGTAGCTCCTGGTCTACCTAGTGGACCGAGCCTGGTAATGTGATTTTGATGTAGTAGGGCGCCATTAAACCAGAGCTGATGCTCTTGGTAAGTTAATAAAATTTCAACGTCCTCAAAAGGAACATATTCCAATGGAGGTTCCTCTAATTTGTAGTAGTAGTACTTCTGTGTTACTGCATTTGCTGCAGGAAATAGAACCCATGAATAGAATACCTCTGTCTGCCGATATTCATGTGCCTCTATAACAAAGATTACTTTACAACCTCTTGATGATACCCCATTTTCTATAAGTTTTATAGTTATGATTTTTCTTACATTTAACGGGATGATTATTGCATCTGCGTCACTTTGTTGGAGATTTGTGTCATCTAAGACTGCTTGAGCTGTTATTCTAGCTCTCTCCCTTTCATCGTCACTTTCCAACATTTTGTCGACTGAAAGTTTTTGCAGAGCAAAGTTTCAAGGAAACAAAGCTTAGGTGCACAATATTTTGGAACACTGTATCCTTCAACGTTGAACAAACCAAAAACTAATACATAGGATTTTCATCATACTCAGTTCTGGCGAATATTAATCTTTTACCCACTCCAGACCTCTATTGGAGTATTTTACGGGAAAAAGGGGTCTGTGTGAAAAGCACGACTGAGTTACTCTAGTATCTAGCTTTAAATTATCGCCTTACCAAACGTTGGGCGCCATGTATTGTAGTTCCTATATTCCCAATAGGCTCTGCGCATTGGAATAATATATACTGTAGTTCAGACGTAGGAGTGAGGTCTACTAGGTCTCTACCGAATATATTAAACTTAATAGTGAGTGCCAGCTAGCTCAAAGGTCACTAGAAACTTTCTCGTATTCACAAGAAGGGATTAGTTTCTGACAACCACATAAACATGACAACTTTGTTTCTCAAGAATAAGAAATCAAATCTCTAGAGTCGCGGAAACAATAGATAACTATTTTACTCAGTCAATCGTGCATGCTTCGTTTCACCAGAGATGCATAGAAATAGAGAGACGGGCGTTTTCAATAATAGTATTTATTGAACAGTCTTCTTTCTCAAGCATTGGAAATGAACTGCTGCAATCTTAATACTGGTTTTAAAGTACAAGGCATATAATACACACAGTATTATAAAGTAGTACTGTAAAAGCATGATATGGTTTCTAAGCCATAAAAGTGCATAAAATGTATAAAATATATACAGTAATAAATAATGACTAAAAGTACTCAACTGGTGCTTCTAAAATATGCCTACCCCGGTGTACCTAACCTAAGTCTAGTACGAGGGAAGAAGTAAGTGAGGAGTAGCTTAAGTTTAGTAGTTCTCTGCCAGGAATCTATTCCAAGAATTCTCTTAGAGGTCTAATCAGCTCTGTACCTTGGTTTTAGAATGAAGGAGGTCTTGCATCTCTCTCTCAGGACTCAATTTCCCAGATACCTGCAAGGGTAAGCCGGAAACACTGGAGCTGGATTTCTCGGCAAGAGAAAAGACAGCGTCTCTCTCAGTGCGTCAGTTGGAGGGTCAGCTTCCTTCGGAACTTGCTGCTGCAGGGCGTCGGGCAAGTAGATAGTCGATCTGTTCCAAACCACCGTGTGTTTGACTGGGCAACAAACCTGGGCATATTTATACTTTGAAAGTGCCGAGTTTGACGCATGTGTGGACTTAATAACGTCACTCAAAGGCTATTTTCTTGGAAAACGCCAGGAGTTCTTGGAGAACTTAATATTCAAGCAGGGGGAAGTCCCTAGCGGCTGAAGACAGGTTTTTCCAAGAAATCGTTGCTGATTCTCGGAACTTAGTGGACGTAGCCATGCCGTATTTGGGCTGCAAGGCTCAGGCCAAATATGTTAGTGATTTCTTATGCCTATATAAGGATATGATAAAGTATACCTATATAAGGGCATGAATCGGGAAAGTTACACTAGGGTCCTTGATTCATTTACAACTGGAGAAGGAGGGGGAGAGTGAAGAGTATGTGAGAAGCAGAGGACAAATGAGGTGGTTAGTGAGAAGAAGATACATTAGGAGGCATAGAAAAAGCTAGTAAAGAGATATATACGGGAAAAAGCTAAAAGGGGTTAGTGAGAGGAAACTTTGGGAAGACAACAAAGGAAAATTGCTGATAGGCAGAGTAAATGCGGGTGTGAAAGAGAGAAAGTGGGAGATCTGGAACCCATACTCCTAAATTTTTCTGCACCAATGGTTATTTTAGGCATCATGTGAGGTAAAGAGAACATTCCCTTCAAAATATCTAAATTCAAATGTCCACGCTTCTGAGTAAAACTCCAGATCAGCAACCAAATTCAGGTTAGCTTGTATATTTCAAATTCAAACAGATTAATATGCAACAAACAGAGCATTATGGTGTGAAAATACAAAGTGAACAGAATGAAGCTGAATCTCCGAAACTGATTAAGATGGTACAGCAAAAAGAAAACAACTAACTCGATCACTGCAACATATGTTATAAAAAGACAAAAATGTGCTTTAGGTTGCATCAAGCTTCAAATAAAAATTCGACAAATCCTTATATGTCCCCACACTACCTTAAATTGGGAATCCTAATCTAAAGTAAGTTTGCAAAGGTGGGGAAGAAAGGTGTCAGCTGTTAGAGATTTCCTAAAAAGTAACTCCAACCAGGGCCATGCAGCATATAGCCACAAAGCCAAAGATGAGGTCTATCCCTCAAGGCATCCTAAAGCAAAGTGACAGTTGTCCCTAAATACATCACAACATAAGCAATCACTGAATCAAGGCACCTCCCACCATGCCTCTACTAATTTTCCATTTCCAGCACCCTCCGACTTTCTTTCCCCGCCTCCATGTTCACACGCATACATCCTTGGTGCCATGTCATTCTCCAGCAAGAACTCGTCCTCCATCCATTATCGCCTTTCTCCTTCTCAGGCCTCTCTATATACTCTCAACTGATAAAGACTTGTCAACCTGGAGTGGGAAAATAAGGTGCATGCAACACAAATGTAAGCTGAAAAATACATTAGGAAAGCATTGTCAGGCCTACAGTTCGCCTAAATTAGAAACACACAGGTTACATTATGTACACACTTATAAAGGTAGGTTAATTATCCATTCAACATGTGCTGCAACAATTATAAATGGCAAGTTCCATAAAACCTTAGTGTCATGAGTAAATGTTTTAAGAAATTTGCGTAGCACATTAACAGTTACTCCTATAGATAAATGTTAAGGAGCAATCCTATCAGTTACACTTCTAAAGTAGTCATGTGATTTGTGTTTATCATGAGGATACTCAACCATGGCGTATCCCCCTTCTTCCCATATATTAGTCACACAGAATATATATGAGTGCAGACTAACCGCCATTATGACACACCCCTAATGTTGCCTCAAAAAGGGACCCAAACTGCTCTCCTTCAGAAGGAAGAGGCATGGAAGGTAAATAGAGGCAGGAGACATGAGCTGACGTTGCCCGAAGTAAAGTGTGAGGATCGTTCTAGACCAGGTTTTTACTTTGCAAGCTGACGCTGTTAGTTTTGCAGATTTTGTTGTAAATATAAGGACAACATACTTCAGAATGCAAAGGAAAACAGGTAATAGGATCAGGTATAGATAAGAAAAGGATGTTTAAGGGAAACAGGAAGATGTGGATAATGAGTGCTGTAGAGTAGGAGGGAAAGCAATGTCTAATTATGGAGAGGAGATGACTAAAAGATAGGTGGAGGGCAAGGGCAAAATACAAGAGGGATTAAGTGGGCAAAGCCAAAAGAGAGAAGCCGTAAAGGTGAGTGGTGATAAAAAGATACAGATGCACAATAGTACCCATAAACCTTTCCCCCATATCAGGATGACTCCTCTAATTGTGGCCTCCATGTGCACCCCATCAACAATAGTACTTTTTCCTTAGCGCAGTCCAGTGCCCCAAAACTTACTACCAGTACCAATCTAAGATTAACAGCATTCACCCACCTCCCAATCCCCCAGTTCAGACCTCACGGAAGCTTCAATGAATATGCCAAATACTCCAATACCAGCTCACCCCATCCTTGGATCCCACATCGTCGAAGGGCCCCCTTCTAACTACCCCAACTCTTAATAACAACTCACCTGCCATGCATGCAATGTGCGAACAGAGACAGCACAGTCATCATGCTAATCTGCCTGTTCCCTCCGCTGCATTATTATCAAGCCCTAACTCCACTAACGGCATTGCTTACAGCACCGCCCCGATTCTCACCAAGACACCTATCTCCAGTCCAACACATAACCCCATAAAACTCCCACCGGCCTCCAGGTGTCACTATATGTCAGCCCCCACCTCCCCTATCTTACCCATCTCTCCGTGCTTGCAGCTCCATTGACATGAACCCCTTCAATCGGGGCACAGTCAGTCGCCATCCGCCCTATCTTCCCCTGACATCAATAGCTCCTTCCCTATCCTACCCATCCTTCCAAGTGTGCAGCTCCATCTTCCAGAATCACTTCCCTCAGGGCACATTCAGTTGCCACCCGCCCCACTTTCCCCGGACCTTCCTTGCTCTCACAAACTCCATGGTCCCTGGGACCTAGCCTCCCATTCCCATCCTCACACCCCACTGGAAGGCCGTCTGCGCAAGATAGCACTCTGCTTACAACAACTTAAGACAGAGGTTCGCAGTCTACTACATATCATGGAGGCTTTGTCGTCTAACTCCAGACTAAACAGCTCAGTGGCACCACGTGGGCGTCGGGGCATTGCCCCATTGCTTTCTCTCAGTGCGAGAAGCAGAAACGTAAAATGGTATAAATACCATTTTACGTTCCTGCTTCTCGTACTGTGAGAAAGCAGAAGGGTATGCCTGATTGCCCGGTTGTGGGCGGGCAGGTGGGCGGTTCAGGGAGGAGTGGCTAGCCCAATGTTATGGGCGCTGACTCTTTGGCGCGCTCTGGGGCCGGCCAAACCAGTCATAGCACTCTGCACTTTCTTCATGTAGGCAAGTTCCGTTTTTCATATTTTTTTCATCTATTTAAATTAAATTAATCCGCACCCACCCCCTCCCTGTAAATTAATCCGCACCCACCCCCTCCCTGCGCGACCCCTTCCTGTCATGCTGGCTGTGACAGTCCCGGGCCCATGCTAGTCCCCGCTCGGGTCAGTGCAGTGCTAATTTCTGTTAATGGGAGCCGGCCTTGGGGTCAGGGCCCAACAGAGGGGGCATGAGTAACTGCTTCAGATAATCCATAGTTTCCTAATCAGAGCAGAACCATCTCTGGAACATGTGAATGATTCACGTGTTCCAGAGATGGTTCTGCTCTGATTAGGAAACTATGGATTATCTGAAGCAGTTACTCATGCCAACCTCCGTCGGGCCCTGGTGCATGCACGAGCGTTGTGGTGAATTCCCTTCCCTCAGCTGTGTAACTAAATTCAGTACGCCTCACTACTTTAAAAGTTCACTAGCCGCCACTGAAACTGCTCCACCAAGAATAATCACCATTTTCGCTCGCTCTGAGATTGCGTGTGTACCAGGCTCCCCTCCGCCCACTATACTGGGCGGTCACCTTCTCGTATCACCCACACACCTCATAGGTGGTCCTCCATTCCGCTCCCTAACGACCCTGCTCCTCCCTCCAGATGTAGAGCCTCTTTGTCTGATACTGACTAATACTCATTCTCTCCTACATTCCAAACACATCCCCCCACCATAGCAAACATGCAGCAAATGTAATCCATCCCCAATGACCCCTTCATGGATCCAAGGTCAAACACCAGAACCTTAAATGTGAACAACCTCACAAGAGTCACCACCACTCTGCAGCACTAACTGACACCAACATAAGTCTCAAATGTGTGCTTCTAAATTGTAGATTGGCGGCTAAGCACGCTGTGGATATTGCCGACCTCACCTTGGTGCAGCATCTTGACGATGTAATGCAACTGGAAACATTGCTAAATGACTCAGCTGCCCCCATCCTGGACCTTTTAATACCTCTCAATTATGATATCATTAGGTCGGACAGATCCAGTGGTCAAGGTGGAGGCATAGCATGTTTACATCGTAGCAATCTTACAGTGAAAGTACTACAGACAGAACCCCTGCCGTTCTGTGAATACCTATGCATTGAAGTGTCTGGTGCAATGATCACTCCTGCAAACTGCACACACTGATCACCCCTGCGATAACCTTCCCTTCTCAGAACTGATCATGGACATTATCTCGGCCAATGCAGACTTCCATGGCACTCAGATCTTCCTAGGAGATTTCAACCTCCACTGGAATGATTTAAATGATGTTGTGGTCAATAGCCTTAAATCCTTCCTTCTTGACCTCAACCTAACCAAATATGTGCTAGCCCCACTCACATCAAAGGAGCTACCTTAGATCTTATTATTGGTAAGCCCAACTCCATCCTCCTGGACTCAATCCTCCCATGTGATTAGACAGACCATGGCTGCATTTCCTTCTGCATTCTTGATTTGGTAAGAACATGTAAAGCCCAGCCTAGGGAACCCAAAACAGCTGAAAATATGCCTACGGAACATCAACCCGCAAGATCTGACTGCTCTCTGCGAGAACATCCTGCCCCCCTCCCCCGAGCATGTCTGATATTCACGAATTGTGGCCCACTATACCCACACAATGTGAACATACTAGACTCGGTTGTACCACTGCAACTTAAAAGAATGTCCTCTAAATGCTACAAAACTTTTTACAGATAGTCTTAATTCCAAAAGAAGAAACTTACAGCTTGCTTAAAGGCAATGGTGGTCCTGTCCCCCCCTTGAGCATTTCTACCACCTGATATCCTTGAGAAGCATTTATAATAAATGCTTCAGATGCTCGAAGGCCACCTTTTTTAGAACTCAACCAGACCAAGCAAAAAGCCGTCCAAAAAAACTGTTCAAACTCATCAAGTCCCAAGCCAATAGTCATCCGAACCCTGCGTCTCTAGGTCAAGGGATGCTGCCTAATTGTGAAGAATTTGCAGACTTCTTCACTGCTAAGTCTAGTAAGATTAAAACTGAATTACGATCTGCGCAGGACCACCTGTCAATCAAACTACGGACCTCCTTCTGTTCACTAGGCGTGGCTATATCTGACCCTGTAGATCCCGACCCCCCCTAAAACCAATGCATTCTGGAGTCTGTTCCAAACCCTGGATGGGTGCACTATATGCAAAACACTGTAGAGTCTGAAACCTTCCAATCATTACAATGACCCTCTGCCATCAAACTTTTTCCCGGAAGTTAGATTCTCCTTACTAACATTGAGGACTAAAATTGTCAATGCATCACCTCAGGAAGGGGATATTCAGGGCTGCCTAAAATTGGGGCGAGTTACCCCGATCTTAAAGAAACCAACAGCTCTTCCCACAGACCTGCATAACTTTCGCCCAATCTCCAACATCCCCACCTTGGCAAAGCACCTGGAGAAATGTGTGCTTGACCAACTCTGCAACCACATCGACTGTTTCCAACTCCTGGACCAATGCCAATCTGGTTTCCGCCCGGGCCATAGCACAGAGTCGGCTCTAACGCATATTGTCGAAGATGCGCTAATAATGCAGGACCACAATGAGTCGTGCCTACTGATTCTCGTCAGTATTTAATACGGTCAAACAGGATAACCTAGTTGACCTCCTGGAACACAAGATGTGGTTGTCTTGGCCGGTGCTTAACTGGTTCCCTTCATTCCTCCTGAATAGATCTCAAAGTTTCAAGGTGATCCAATCCTTGTCCCATCCTGCAGTGGTTACTCTGGGGGTTCCAAAAGGTTCAGCACTCTCTCTCACAACTCTTTCACTTGTTCATGGAGCCTCTAACAGAAATTCTGAAATCATCCAGCATTCACTATCATATGTGTGTGAATGACACCCAACTTTATTTGAAGATCGTCTCCCCTGAGGACATTCAGTCCCTCAATTCAGTCCTGCTGGAAACACAAAGCTGGCTGTCACTGAAGCACCTGAAGCTAAATGCTCTAAAAACAGAATTCCTCCTAATCTCACCCCACAAGCAATCCCCGGTCATGGAACGATGGCTGAATCAGCTTACTGCTCTCAATTGTAGACCTCACCTTGTGGACTCAGCATCCTCGCTTGGTATTATATTAGACAATAGTCTGAACATGAAAAAGCACATCAGCTCCCTCACCAAAGGAGCGAATTTCCAACTCAGCATCTTAAGGAAGCTCAAACCCTTTCTCCCTGCTCAATACCTAAAGGTTTCAGTGCAAGCATTAGTTATCGCAAAGCTAGACAATGGCAGTGCAATGCTGTGTGGCTTGCCCAGAGGGAAAACAGCTCCTCTTAGGGTGGCCCTCAATTCTGCTACTGGGCTCTTAATGGGAACTAAAAAATACAACCACATCTCTCTTGACCAGCTGGCCCTGAAATGGCTCCCATATGAAGCTTGCATACAGTTGAAAATTGCATGCATGGCACACAAAGCCATCCACTTCAAGACCTCGCTGTACCTCGCCCAGAAACTGGAGCTCTCATGTGGGACAAAAGCCTCCAGAAGTGTCAGCACTCTTTTACTCAAACCACAAAAATGCAAGAAAAAAAAGACTTACAATCGAACCTTCTCAGGCATGGTGCAGAGGATCTGGAACTCTCTTGCTCCACAATGAGTTGTAAAATACAGAGTAAAAGGTTATGAGTAAAATAAGACAAAAAGGACAAAAATCCCAATGCAAAAAAGGGACTTAGTCCCATCTTGAGAAGAAAAATCCTCCATGAGTGGGCAACCAATGAAATTGTGGCCGCCGCCACGGATACTTGAAGCAGGTTGGTCAAGCCAGTCCGAGGCCAGTTGCTACAGGTCATCTGGGCATTTCCAGGAAAGGCCCCTTGCAGCTTGAAGTGCCCTAGCAGTCACACCCTTGAATTCCACTTCTACATCCTAGGTATAAGAGGGAGCAGGTCCAGTCCTTCAGGGCTCCTCTCAGGTCATAGACATCAGGTCCTGTCCTCTTCTGATCTTTCACAAGTCTATAATAGTGTTCTGAGGAGGATTCCTTTGGATGCCATATTTATGTCTTGAACAAGCTAGTAGGTGGGAGTCATTTGTGGGCACTCCCTAACCAATAGGGTAAAAGTTCCCTGGAGCAACTCTACCCACTCTTTCAGTAGTTGCTGTTTGCCCCACTACAAACAATCCCACAGTTCCACTCACTCTCAAAATTCACTATGGATGATACCCCTCTCCTATCGTGCAGAGCCTGTGTGCCAACCTAGAGGTGTTGCCTGGGTAATAAACAATCCCTATCCTCTGTGGACACTCAAGACATTCAAAACTGGCTCTGGTAGTAGCTATTGCTCCACTGTGTTTGGTGTTAACCTGACTTAGGGGACAAAGAATGTGTCTTTCTTCTAGGTGTCACCTAACATTTGCTTGTGACAGGGCAGGCCCTTCTAAAATTAATGAAGCTAAAGGTTTTTCTGGGTTTCACTCTAACTGGTCTTCCAGCAAGGTAAAAACATCTCACACCCAAGCTATTAACAATGTGAGCAGTGTTTACACCTCTATCAGGCCAAGTAAAGCAGGGCAGTTGCTGAATAGCTAATGCAAATTACCTTATAGCAACTTCAGGCAGGGTAAAATTCACCTTTTGAAAGTTTCATTTCCAATATATTTAATAATAGGAAGTGGCTATTTCACACATGCCATTAGACCTAATTCAGGTGGAAGACTCTCGACTTTTGAAACCAGAAATGACTGTATTTTAGCTATCCTCTTCCTGAAATGGCCTATGCTACAATAGAAGTCAGTATGGAAAATACATCCGCCTGATTATTTTTCTTTAAACATCCCTCTTGGAAAATGTTGTCATGTATGCTGTTTACCCGTCCGCTGCTGAAATAGTGCATAATCTCTGCTATTAAACTACCCACAAATTATATTGTAGAGATGATGTAGGCTTTGACTGGAAGCTGGAAAAATAGTTTGAAGGAGGTATTTATTTAGCTAGCCGTCAATCAAAAAAGGACATCAAACAATAGTAGGGTGGTGGTCATCTTCTAATGGGGATGCAAAATGTGTGAGGTGTTTGAGTGTAAGTTAATATACAATAGTTTGTGCAAAGATAAGCACATGATTTGAGCTGCACAGTTTACAGATTAAAAAAAAACTGTAAATTGAGTATTTTAATATTCAAATGAGACTTGTAGGAATCAAACTTCTATTTTAGGAGCTTCAGGATATGACACACCAATATTTTGCACTGCAGTCTAGGACTGATTGGCTGCATGTAAAGAATAAAGAGTAGGCTTTTTAAGCATTGTACATAAATGTTTTATTCATTCAGAATACATTGTTTTTTAATGTTCACAAACTTCCTTTTGTTGATTTGTGTGGGCTGCACTCTATTTGAGCTTCTTATGGAAGGTCTTGTGATAGCTTTCGGCTTCTTTTTAAGGGAGGTTGTTCTTTCTTAGTATGTCAAGCCGGACAGTACAGCAGCAGTGTAATTCAGCAGCAAATAGGGAATGCAGATAGATAGGGGGTATCTGGGCCTCGGAGGGAGGGACTCGTACAGTAGGTTATTTGTGCTTGGAGGTAGAGTGCAATGGGACACTTGAAGGAGGTAAATTGAGTACGACACAGTAATGTGGCTTCTGTTGAATGGGGAAGTGAAAGCAGGAGACAGGTAAGTAATCCACCTTGATAATTCACAGGAGTTTGCTTTGCTGCCTTTGAATAAACATACTTGATCATACTATTCACCTAGCAGTGTGGGTTTCAGGTATAGATGCTTATTGGTCCCATGTCATGAGTCCCACCTTCCGCCACACTGACATTTTAGTCCCCTGCACAATGCATTCTAAGAATGGTAGTTTTGATTTTTTACATGCTAAGCAGTATTTTAGGTGGACAAGTGTGTGCCTCTACCAAGTCCTCATTTCGGTTTATGACAGTGCTGTCTCAACAAATGAAGTCTTTAAGCCAAATAAAATTGGGTGACAGTTTTGTTGGCTGTACCAGACTAAAGTCCATGGTTTCGAGAAGGAAGGAGTAGGACCATTAGCAAGGGGATGATGACAAGTAGGAGAGAAGAATATAAACCAATAGATGGACCATTCGGAGGGCTAGGATGACCAGAGGCACCAGGACCAGGAGAAGAAAAACTAGGCCCAGGGTGATAAATACATTATAAGGAACAGGCCAAGGGACAACAGGAATAGGGGCACCAGGGTGGGAAGGATCAGGAGGGCCATGAGGATATGAAACAGGGGAGTCTGGACCCAGCGGACAAGGATCTAAAGAAACAGAAGCACCAGTGGTAGAAGGAACAGAAGACCCTGGACTGTAATGACAAGGAGGGTCTGAAAGCATTGACCAGGTCCAAGGGAACAAGATAGACAGACCAAAGAGGACAGTACCAGGAGACCAATGAAATAATGACCAGAGGCAGACGAGCCAAGGCAACAAAGATCAGATCAAAGAGGAACAAGGGGTCAGAAGCCAAAAGACCAGGACTTGGAAGACCACAGCCAGAAAGGGCCAGGGTTAGCAGGACCTAGAGACCATAGATTAGAATGACCAGGGGGGGATAGAAAGGACCTGGAAGCCTAGACTCAGTGGTACAAGGACTCAAAGGTCCAGGAGGGTCAGACTCAGGGAGATCCTAAGCCTGAGTGACAAGGACCACATGAACCAGTGTGAGCCACAACATGAGAACTAGGAGGACCAGTGCCAGCCGGCTGAGTAATACCGGCCCTAGGATGGTCATTTAAAGGAGGACAATGATAGAGGGGATCGTGGTCAGATTGGCAGGAACAAGGTGAAATAGGCAAACCAGGAGAACTAGTAGGACTGGGATGCAGCAGGGGGCCTGGGAGGGCTAAGAAAACCAAGGTTAGTGAGGCCAGCCTCCGAAGCCCTGAAACAGGCCCGGACTGGCCGTTGCGGGCACCGGGCAATCCCCCGGTGGGCCGCATGGTTGGGGGCCGGGTTTGGGCCCCTGGGGGCCGTTTTTGTACAGGGCCGTTTTTGCAGCTATGCCGCGCCCCCCCTCCCCCTCCTCCTCCCGAATGGGGGTGGGGGGGGGCGGCCGAGCACTTTGCCAGGGCCGGTTCTGGTTCCCAGTCCGGCCCTGCCCTGAAACATAAGGACCCAACAAAGAAGTATCAGAACAATCAATCAATCAGGGAATTGTAAGCGCGCTACACACCCGTGAGGGTCTCAAGGCGCTAGGGGAGTTGGGGTGGGGGGGGGTGAGCAGTTCCGTTCAGCCGAAGCGCCAGGTCTTGAGAGTCTTCCTGCATGTGTTCAGGGAGGGGGAACGCCTGTTGTTGATCGGGAGTTCGTTCCAGGTCTTGGCCGCGATGTAGGAGAAGGATCTCCCCCCTGCTTAGGCTCTGCGGATGAACAAAGACTAGGAATACATGGACCAGGAAAACCAAATGCAGAAGTACTAGGAACAGGCAAACCTAGTGAATAGATAAACCAGGGGAGCTGAATAAGGAGGACTGATGGATGATTAGATGAGAATAAGGGTGAGAGGGGTAAAAAGTTTCACGACTGGGAGCCTGGAATCAGAAGACCCAGGATACAAAGGACTAGGAAGGAGTACATGCAGCAGCACTCCACGCACTCAACCCAGGCTGCAACAACAACTGCAAGCTAGCATCACCAGCCGACACCCATGGACCCTTCATCTGTCACCGCTGCCTGCACACCTGCAGCACCGCCAAGAACACGGATCCAGCACAACCCGCCCCCAAGAACACAACCGAACCAAAGACCCTGCAATGCATCCTCCTCAACGTCCGATCCCTCCACAAACACGCCACAGAAATCTGGGACCTCCTCGACAGCACCACCCCGGACGTAGCATTCTTCACCGAAACCTGGACCAACGCCACCTCAGGACCGGACATCGCCATCGCCATCCCCCAAGGATACAAGATCTACAGGAAGGACCGCCCCACCCACCCAGGAGGAGGAATCCCCATCGTCCACAAATCCAGCCTCCGCCTGAGCACACTCCCTGACGAGTCCACAGAACTGATGGAACACCTTCACTTCAAGATACTGGCCAGCCCCACTGCCGCCCTCCAAGGAACCCTCATCTACTGAGCCCCTGGACCCCGTGGACCCTTCGCCAACTCCATCACGGACATTATCTCCCCGCAGGCCATCGCATCCACCAACTACACCCTGCTGGGAGACCTCAACTTCCACCTCGACAATCAACTGGACCCCAACACCATATGCCTCCTGGACAACCTCCACAACATTGGACTCTGCCAGATCGTGACCGAGCCCACGCACTCAGCAGGACACACTCTCGACCCCCTCTTCACTACAGGAAACTCCATCACCTTCAACCACACAACCGAACTCCCATGGACCGACCATCATTGCGTCCACTTCACCTTCAGAACACCCACCATCCACAGACACCAGCACCTGCTTCCACAAAGAAACTGGACCAAAATCACCGACGACCAGCTCATCTCCTCACTCAACAACTCCACCCCAATCATCGCGGAAAACGACGACCCCAACACCGCAGCCCGAACCCTTCATAGATGGATCTCGGACAGCACCAACACCATAGCCCCCCTCAAGAAAAACAACAATACCCGTGCCAAGAAAGCCAGATGGTTTACCAGTGAACTTCGAGAGTCCAGGCGCACATGCTGCCGCCTCGAAAAGGCCTGGAGAAACACCAAAAATTCGCAAAAGCCCACAACAACTTTAGAGCCGCCACCAACGCTCACCATCAACTCATCAGAGAAACGAGGAAAAAAGCGATTGAAGACAGAATCTCCACCCACGCACACAACAGCAAGGAACTCTTCAGCATCATCAAGGAGTTCGCCCAACCCACCAGCGAGTCTACCGACATCCCTCCCTCACAAGACCTCTGCCACAAACTCAGCACCTTTTTCCACCACAAAATCAAGAGCATCTACGACAACTTCAACAAAGACAACCAACACACTGAACCCTCACCAACCACCCCCGACACCCGGAAACCAGCGATTGATGACTGGACAGCCCTCACCACCAAAGACACACTGAAGACAATGAAGTCACTCCACTCAGGGGCTCCCACGGACCCCTGCCCCCACCACATCTTCAACAGAGCTGCTGACACCATCGCACCCATGCTCTGCCACACCATCAACCGCTCCCTGGCGACCGCCTCATTCCCCAACGACTGGAAACACGACGAGATCAACCCCCTCCTGAAGAAACCCTCAGCTGACCCCACCGACCTCAAAAACTACAGACCCATCTCCCTGCTCCCTTTCCCAGCGAAAGTCATCGAGAAAGCCATCAACAGCCAACTCGACACATTCATTGAAGAACACAACATCCTCGACTCCTCCCAATCCGGCTTCAGAAAAAAACACCGTACGGAAACCGCCCTCCTCACCACAACAGACGACATCCGCACCCTACTGGACAAAGGAGAAACAGTAGCCCTCATCCTCCTAGACCTATCAGCGGCGTTCAACACAGTCTCCCACCGCACCCTAATACGCAGACTCTACGACGCAGGAATCCAGGACAAGGCCCTCGACTGGATCTGCTCCTTCCTCTCCGGCAGGACGCAACGGGTCAGACTGCCCCCTTTCCTCTCAGACCCCACACCTACCACCTGCGGAGTCCCCCAGGGCTCCTCCCTCAGCCCGACGCTCTTCAATGTCTACATGGCTCCACTTGCCCCCATCGTCAGAACCTACGGACTCAACATCGTGTCATA
Source organism: Lissotriton vulgaris (assembly GCF_964263255.1). NCBI lineage: Eukaryota > Metazoa > Chordata > Amphibia > Caudata > Salamandridae > Lissotriton > Lissotriton vulgaris. Next base: position 1,314,491,606 of record NC_141695.1, read on the forward strand.
CGCAGACGACACCCAGCTCATCCTCTCCCTATCCAACGAGCCCAACACCGCCAGACGCAACTTTCGAGAAGGCATGGAAGCCGTCGCCAAATGGATGAAAAACAGCTGCCTACAACTAAACACCAACAAAACAGAAGTACTCATCATGGGCCCAAACCCCAACACCTGGAGCGACACCTGGTGGCTCACGGCCCTCGGAAACCCGCCAACCCCCACAGACCACGCACGCAACCTGGGAATCATCCTGGACTCCGAGCTCAAAATGGACCGCCAGATCAACTCTGTCTCATCTTCCTGCTTTCACACCCTCCGCCTCCTTCGTAAGACCTTCAAATGGATCCCCCTCGAACACCGAAAGACAGTCACTCAGGCCTGGTCACCAGCAGACTCGACTACGGCAACGCACTCTACGCCGGAGTAAACAAAAACCTCATCCGCAAGCTACAGAACATCCAGAACGCCGCCGCAAGACTGGTCCTCAACCTGCCAAAACACTGCCACATCTCCCAGCACCTGCGCACACTCCACTGGCTCCCCGTCGAGGCGAGAATCACCTTTAAGATGCTCACCCACGCACACAAGGCCCTCCACAGCACCAGACCAGCATACCTGAACAGCCGGCTCAAATTCCACGCACCCCAAAGGACCCTAAGATCAGCCCAGCTCTCCTACGCCGAGGTCCCTCGCACCAGAAAGACCAGATCGGGAGGCCATTCCTTCTCCTTCCTCGCGGCCAAAGCATGGAACGCCCTTCCGCTTCACCTCAGACAGACAACATCGCTCCCCATCTTCGCAAGAAACCTCAAAACCTGGCTCTTCGACAGACCCCCTTCTTGATGGAATGGAACCTGCACCCCCCCCCCCCCCCCCACCCCTAGCGCCATGAGACCCTTACGGGTGAGTAGTTGCGCTTTAACAAACTACTGATTGATTGATTGATTGATTGAATTATGACTTGACAGACTAAGAAGTACAGGGTCAGTAAGTTCTAAAACTAACATGCAGAACTATGAGGGCAAGGAGCAGGATGACTTGGGCCAGGAGGATCAGGACCAGATTGAAGAGAACTAAGAACAGGGCCTGGAGGGTAGTGGCCAGTAGTACCTGAAAATCAGATTAAGCAGGACAATCATGAGGAGATGGCCATGTAGCCCTAGACAGCACAACAAGAGCTAAGTTGATCAGTAGGAGGACCAGTGGGACCTCAACCAAGGGGAAAAGGAAGCTCAAGATACAGTACCTCAGGAGTATCAGGACTGGCATTCCAGGACAAGCAGGGCTAGGACGAGGAGGAAAAGAAGGACCAGAACAAGGAAGGCCTAGATGACAGGAGACTTGATAACTACATTGTGTGGGTAACAACTGCATGACCTGAACAAGGAGGATCAGGACAAAGTAAACAAGTTAGTCTAGGATTGCAATGAACAGGGTGATCGAGGCAAAGAGTGTCATGACATGTTGAGGGATGTCCCAGAGAACTAGTCGTGTCAGGATCAACTGGACTAGGGCCATTGAGAACAGGGGCCAAAAGGGAGGATTAGGTGGACGAGAAGGATCAGAATAAGCAGGACCAGGAGCAAGAATGGGAGTACCAGAGAGATCAGAACGAAGGGAACAAAGACCTGAAGTTCCAAGTGGAGCAGGAGGAGAAGAAACTGGGATATTAGGACTAGACTGGCGAGAATCAGGGGAACCAGGACAACCCGAGCCAGGACATATGGGATCAGATCAGGACCCAATCGACCAGACCCAATCTAAGAGGACCTTATAAGGAGGACCAGTACCAGAGGACAGTACCGGGTGGGCCACAAGGACAAGGAGAATCAGGATGGCCCAAACTAGGAAGACTAGGAGTCCCTGCCCTAGAGCAACCAGGACAACAGGGTTAGGTAGATAAAGACCTAGTAGAGCAGCACATTCAGAGTGTGAATCAGAAGTACCAAGATCAAGAGGTTCAGAAAGGGCTACTACGAGGATGAGCAAGGATCAGGATCAGAAAGACCAGGGTTAGGAAAGACTACAACCAGGAGCACCAGATTTAGAAACCAGCACCAGGGTCACCAGTACAAGTTAGACCAGGGCCAGGATGAGAACCAGGAAGACAAAAACGGCCTAGAAAAGGAAGACATGGAGTAAGGCTAGGAAGCAGACCACTGCCTAGAGGCACAGAAGTACCTGCAAGAGAAGGAAGAAGATCACGAATAGAAGAACACCTATATGAGCCTAGGCCCACCGTTTTGTAATTAGTTACTTATTCAAGCTTCAAATGCTACCAACCTCTAGAAACCCTTAAACTCAGCCCACGTATAGAACTTTTGGTATTTGCTGAGAAATCAGAGTATGTAAAGTTAATTAAAAGCTGAGACTGTTACACTCTGAACTCTGAGATATAGAAATCACTGTATGATGCTGGCACAACAGTCTGAGGGTAAAGGAACTGACACTTGGCAGAGGAGTTTGAAGTTGGATGGATGAAAATGGGTGTGACCTGTGAAGCATGGCAGAAAAGGTTTGAGAAATTCAGATGCCTAAAGTCAGGAAAAATGGTTAATGGCTAACAAAGGGGTCAAAGGGCAATCAGCAAAGGGGAGATCATGATCATAAACCTTTCATGAGCAAAAGATGGAAGAATTGAGGCTACAGATAGACCATCTCAGAAGGCACAAAGAAGGATTCTGTGTGGCCCCCAGAACTTTGGGCTGACATTCCATTTGTGTGTAAGTGTGATGGGTATGTAGCTTGTGTGTAGTTGTAAGACTCCTTGTGTGATGAAGTGTTAGTGCATGGACCAGTGGGATGCATTTTCCATGATGAGATGGAGAGTACATACAACTTGTCTACACAGGGACTGAGCATATATTGGCTGTATCCTTGTGCATGGAGGGTGGAGACTCAAAACTGAAGTGACGGAGAATGGAGAAAAGAATACCCAAAGAAATTGTGTGAGATCCTTTTTAGCAAAGGGCTGCTGATTAGTTCTTCCTGCGAGATGACATAGGGTAGATGGTAGAAGTAAATGGTAGGTCACAGGTTTCTCTTTTAAAAGTGTCAAAGTTTCTATGCAACTGTACCCTTTTGTTTGTGTCTGATGACTGGTGTTGAGATCTTATGCTTTATTTTGTCCTTATTTTGGCGGCTTCTTCTTGGAGCAATCGCTATTGCTACTGATGCAGGAGGCATCACCTAGCACAAAGGCTGTGTCTGAGCGACAGCCAGAAAAGGGTATTTGAAAGGAAATCACCCAAAATCAGTTCTGGAACCTTACTAGTGGATCCACATCCCCAGTCCAGAAAATGAGCATTAAAGTGGAGCTGTAGTCATGAGAACGGTGGTAACGAAATCTCTGTGAGGTTATTTTATCCGTGCCTTTGATACCTACTTTTATTTCTCTGATTTATGGGGAAAATTCATTCAAATTCTAATGACATTCCTTGCTTGTGGCTTTTCGATGGAATACTTCCACCGATGAACTGACAGAGAAGAGGCTGTTAAAGGAAAGACTATAAACCATGTAACCTATTTAGTGTAAAACCTGTCTGAAAGGGGGAAAAAGTACCCCCCTGTCACCATGGGGAGAAATCCCAGCATGTGAGACCATTCTTTTTTTGTATTTCAAAAACAAACTCCTGCTTTGAGAGTTTGCTTTTTAAACATTTCTGAAAGCTTGGCGGGCCATCATGTCTGATGGTACTGTTTTTCAAACAATTCTTGCATAGACAGCAATTGCCACGACAGCAGTTCCTGTCAAAGTGGAGTATCCCACAGAGACACTCTTAAAATTTGGCGGGTCAAGTTCCCTTAGGATGGTGTAGGTATTGTCCTTCACCATCCTCACGGAAATAACTTCCTCCTCAAAACTTAAATCAGTCCCACTATTATTCTTCCTTCTGTCATGTTGGAATTAAGACTCTCAATAATGCTGTGTTGGTCACATTATAAGGGGTCCTCTGCAAATGTTTCTGTTTTAATAACACCACAATGAATATTAAAACATTCTGTGTGACCAGGATACAACATTTCCAGTTTTTTGCTTTTACACATTTTTTTGGGGGGTGGTTCAGGTGTTTTAGTCTGATTTGTTAAATTTAACTGAGCTGGAATTAATAATTCCAGAAGGCACTGATTTTCTGCAGGAATAGAGGTGTACTGATAACAAGGAGCCTTTAGGTAATCCTAAATCTGGCCCTGGTACTTTCCCATGGCTTTGCGAGTAAGAGCAAGTACATATTGTTAAACAAGTAAGCAGCTTCAACTGGTCTTGCAGAGGCTCCAATCATCTTTGTCATTAGTCACTTCTGCAGGTAAACGCAAAGGTGTATGAGCATATGTGGAGCACAAGACAGCTCAATATAGTCACTATGTCTTGGCTCATGTTGTAATGGAGTGGTAATCAACGCCATGTCTGTCAAAATACCTTGCAAGCATTCACACATTTCTGAACTTTTGACCTATAAATTAGTGCCTGCATCTAAGCAGTTGTCTAAGGTACAAAATCCTTTTTATGAGTTGTAAAAATATTTTTAGCAGTAAAACGACTTTTGCTATTGCTTATGAATGCAAATAGGAAGGTTCATGAAAGGAGTTTCATCCCTCCCCTTTCCAGTTTGCAAAGGAATTTATTGATAGCTCATGACTGCAATTGCTACTGCATACCATTAATGAGCTAATGAGAAGGAGTCCCCTTATGACCTCTTTCCATTTAAGAATCATGTAGGGAGCCTCAAGGAAGGGAAGTTTTTAAAAGCTTTTTTTCTAAAAAAAAAACAAAATTGATTCTTTTAAGGAACATGGCTGCTTTGAAAAAAATGTTTTCCTGTTTGGAATGCAGTTTGGTCTTTGTAAATAGTGAAGTTTTTCTGCAATTTGAATGGCCGCAGGCCAAACAGTGCAGAATCTCTACCATTTAGCCAGGGGCCAAGTACATAGTGAACTTTTTCTGCTCTTTGAATTTCCGCTGACCAAACGGTGCAAAATGTCTACTATTTAGCCAGCATTCAGGAAATAGTGAAGTATTTCTGATATTTGCATGGCAATCAGCCAAACAGTGCAGAATCTTTGCCAATTAGCCAGCTGCTGGGTAAAAATGCAGTTTCTCTGCAATTTGCACGGCCGCCGGCCAAACAGTGCAGCATCTGTATATTTTAGCCAGCGGCCAGGTAAACAGTGGTGTTTCTCTACTATTTTCATGGCTGCCTGCTGAATAGTAAAGGATTTCTACTATTTAGCCAGCGGTAAAATAATTAGCAGAAATAATTCACTATTTACCTAATGGCCAGGTAAAGAGCTACTACTTTTTTTTAAATTGAGAAATCGACTTGTCATGCAATGGTACCCCTTTATGAAATGAGAACTACAAGTCCTAGAATTTCTTGAGAAAATGTTTAGGAGAATGACGTTCTGATGCATGGACCTTAGAAATGTTGCAGCTATGACTCAGGTTTTGTTGAATGTCGTGAACAGCACATTACAGGACATCTCTCTCACCAGTCACTTCAAATTGTATGACAAATAATAAAGAAAGATATACTTATTCAGTATTGGGGTATCTTTCATAGACTCAGATGTTTGAATCATTCCCTGTCGCCGAAGTGAGAGTCCCATGGTAATATAAGTAAAGTAGTAGTAACATTTCCATAGGCTATCATGTGAATACATTGAAATTAATAGCCCATCTACCTCCTTTTATTAAAAGGAATAAACTTTAGATACAACCACTCAGTAGCTAGCACCCTCTAGAACATTCCCAAGAGAGGCTGAATCTCTCCGATATTTACAGCACATTGTGTGTTAAGGTAGTCTCCCTGATCTCTGCTCAGTTCTGTCATCTTATTCACAGATTATTCTTATTTCCTGCTGGATACTCATCATGTTTGACAAGAAGGGACTTTTTCCCCCTTGCAAGTCCTTTGGAAAGAAGAGGGTTCACATTGATGATCCCCGCAAGGACTGCATTAATTGCCTCTATCCTCAACCTGAGGTAAAACAGTACAAAATCTGATGCATTTTCCCATCCAAAACACTGAGACAGAGAAGGCAGGCTGTTGTTGTGGCTGAAAATATGCAGAGGATATCTTCTGCTGAGGAGAGCGACACCTCGGCTAATTCTCATAAGAGACTCCGGTTGCCTGAAGGTAATTCTGAGGAGGGCAAAAATCACCTTAAACCTCCCATAAGACTAAAGAAGCTCTTAGAAAGGAGAAACATCCCAAAGTCTCCTCAGAGCCAGCCTTGCCATCGAATTCTGACGCCTTTAAAGTTAAACTGGAGTCTGCCATCTCTTCTGGTTGCTCTAGGCATAAATCTAGTCACAAATCCCTCTCGGCATCAGCGTCACTTTCAACGCCTTTAACATCGACTACTACCCTCTTGTCGTTGAGACCATCAATGGCATCAACATCATCTATGGCGTCCATCAATCCAGATATATCGTTGACGATTTCATTACTGTTGACGAAGACCTTAGCAACGACAGAACCACCGTTGACATCTGCACTACCATCAACGATAGCCACAACAATTACGACATTATCAATGATGGCTTTACCGTCGCTGAAGAAACCAACTCTGATGACGGTTCTGTTGGCTTTGACAACACCGTTGACTGCAGCATCAGATATGGCTCAGTTGATGATACTGTCGACACCGCCACAACAGGAGTCCAGAGTGAACAAAACATCCCTGCGGTCTTAGTTCACATTGCCAGACAAGATTTCGCCTTTGCCCCAAGTCACTTGCTGGATACAGAGGAAACAGGGCATGGCAGTCCTTTTTTTTACTGCTCATAGTCCTTCAGAACTCAATGTAAAGTGTCAAGAGGAGGATGAGGAATACTATGATGAGGAGCAGTACTACCAACATTACTATCCAGTTCCTCCTAAACAACAACAATACAGATATCATGTTGACCATCATAGATATGAATTTACTCAGATGCCATCTTCTTTTATCCAAGATCTGCAGGCCATGCTCACAGATTACAGGAAAGGGTTCCCACCCCAGGAGCAGGAGACTACTACGCTGCCACCCACTGTGCCACCTACACCAACATTGCCTCGACCTTCTACTCCTAGGATGACACCTAGTCTGATCATTCTGGCTCCTCCTGTGGGATGACCTGACCTCTTCTGAAGACGACATGAAGAGGGAGAAATTCATGATTCTCCACCACCTGCTGATGAATGGGACAATGACATCATTATGCAAATCAATGGCAGAGAGAGGAATAGATAGGCTAGCCCGTATCCCCTGGGTTATATGTATAGATCAATGAGGACTAGCTAGTTTTAAGGAGAGTTAAGGAGACTCAGGTAGGTACGTCAAACAGTAATACTAAGGAAAAAGCACTGTTTTCATTATAAAGCCCTCACCCACCGACCTAGTCGGTGGCATGCTTCATCATCGGGCCCGCCACAGTGGCACCGAATGTGCCCCGGGTGTGCTGCAACGCCAGGTGACTGCGGAGCTGATATATTGCTGAGTGTGCAGTTAAAGGGTGAGAAAGGTGAAGTTTAAAAAGCTATACAGGAGGTCCCAGCACCCGAGGGTTATCAATCTTTAATAAACTGGGCCTCTTTTAGCAGGTTAAAAAAGGCAAAGTGACGTAGATAGGAGTGCTATGATGACCTCCAACGTCCAGTGTGGTCTACATGTTTCAGCCAGTGCCTTTTGAATTTTAGGCTGGCTTTCCTCAGGACCAATAGGATATGTGAAAAGGTGCAAATTAAATAATAATAAACTTACATTTAAGTGTTTGTGTAATTCTTTGGCTATGTGTAGCACACTCTGAGGCGCTGTAACTGTTAGAGGGGGATTCCCTCAAGCTTTACTACAGAAAACACATAGGACAAAGACAAGACGTACAGGGTAGAGTCATATTAGAGTGGTATGTCTTTAAACCACTAGATGCCGACTTATAAGGTGGTGTGCGACCTATATTCGGCTATAGTGAGCTTACCCCTTCGGGAGTCTAGTCTGGCGCTTTATAAGAATATAAAATAAATAAATAAATAAATAAATGCCGTCTGCATGAAACTAGTGAGGGTTTTAATGAAACCGTTAGTGATAAGTGGTGGGCTAAAAAACGAAATCACAAGGTGAGGTACAGGTAAGTACAGATACTAGGTCCTCACTCTGTTATTTCTTGTAAAAAGCCTCAGGGGTCGCCTGGCAGAGAAAGAGACCCTGTGGAGATAAAGAGTTGTACAAATCTATCCAACCTGTAGGGAGAAAGAGTTGGTACTTACCCCGTTCGTAGGTCAGCAATGGTCATTTTTACTCGCGAGTAGTTCGGTCTGGTTCCTCCTTGGACCTATTCGTCCTTCCGCGGCGCCCGATATGAGTTCAAGGGGCCGCCCGGTTTCTTATTTATGCTGCTCGCTACATTTGAATCACCTGTGTAAGGTAGAAAGAGAGGGAGGGGTGCGCGCTAATCGCCGTATCATTGTAGGCCTTTGTTGCGCATGCGCGGAAAAAGTAGTGCACGTTTGTGCGCAAGCGCGGACGATAGCGTCAGCGCCTGGGTGCAGTTTGTTCGGGATGGTATTGTGGTCATTCTGCGCATGCGATAGTTTGTAGGCGCATGCGTGTTGGGCGAATTTAAAGTTAAGGTTGTTGACAAGTGGGACACAACGTGTAGGAGGTTTCACACGTGGTTTTTTATGCGCAAGAGTCACGCTGGGGATAGACCGGGTTGATTCAAAGTCAAGTATTTTGGCAGTGATTTTGACGATTTGTACAGATTAGCCAAGTCTCAAGGTAAAGGTTTTGGAAGCCCAACGTGTAGGGGATTGCACACGTGGGGTGTGGCTTGCTCATAAGTGCACATAAGTGCACAGGGGACACACGGTGGGGGAGAAGGGAGCAGTAATGGGGGCGCTCATGCAGGGATACCCTGGCACAGATATCGCTACATTATACAGTGTTTCATAGTTGGTTTAGAGCACTAGGGAGTAGGGATTTACACAGTTAGAGTGTTCCATGGTATGGCATCGTTGAGGCCATGGATATGTGTGGATAACCCATATATCCAGCGTTGTTCCTTTTAAAGGAGAAGTTTTTCATTGGTGGAGTTGTCAAATTTTTCAATGACAGTCCAGGAGAAATCGTTGGGTGTTTGGTTGTAGGTTAAGAAATGGTCTGTGAGCTTGCTTATATTCTTACCACACCTTATTGTACTTCTATGTTCCGTCATCCTCGTTCGCACTTTGCGGGTGGTCATGCCTATGTATCTTAGGCCACATCTGCAGGTTATCAAATACACCAGATTGGTGGAGTTGCAGTTTGTGAATTGCTGTTGTGTCCAGGTTTTGCCTGGTTCCAGACTTAATGTTTTGGAAGGTGATGTTAAGTGGCATACACTGCCATTATTGCAGGGTTGGTGGCCAGTGATTTTAGGCAGGCCCCATGCGTTGACGATGGCATTGTCTTTGTTGCGTGTGTTTGTTTGTGTTCTGGTGTTTACCAGCTGATCTCTTAGATTGGTGGCCCTTTTGTAGGCAAAGCGAGGTTTTTCCCATTTTCTGGTCCCGGAGTTGATGATCTTCCAGTTACGTTGTATGATGTTGGCTACTTGGTTAGACGCCGTGTTATAGGTCGTCACACAGGTGAGGGTTGGTTCTTCCTGTGGTTTCTCAAAAGTTTCTAGGAGTGCCTCTCTGTTCTGGTTCCTAGCTCTTTTGCAGGTTTTATTTATTATCCTTGAGGGGTAGCCACGATCCCTGAGCTTGTGCACTAGATCGTTGGATTGTAGTTTGTAGTCCTTGATGTTGCTGCAGTTACGTCTGATGCGTAAGAATTGCCCATAGGGTAAATTTTCCCTCAGGTGCCGAGGGTGAAAGCTGTCAAACCTTAGTAGAGAGTATCTTGCTGTGGGTTTGTAGAAGGTGGTGGTAGTGAGATTTCCATTCTCCGATCTGATGTTTAAGTCAAGGAAGGCCAGTTCAATGGAACTGCTAGTGCTGGTGAAGCGTAAGTAGGAGTCTTGTTGGTTGATCCAAAGCATAAAATTATCCAGTTGTTCTTGGTTGCCTTTCCATATCAGGAGAATGTCATCGATATATTGACGCCACATTCTTATGTTGGCGGAGAAAGGGTTGGTGGGATGTTGTATGTATGTGTGTTCAAAGTGGGCCACATACAGGCCTGCCACGCTAGGGGCAAAAACGCTGCCCATGGATGTTTCATTGGTCTGCAGGTAGTAGGTGCCTTCATATTCGAAGTAGTTCTCTTTGAGAGCCAGAGCGGCGCAGTCCAAAATGAAACTGCGGGGGGTGTTGTATTCCCAGGGGTTTGTCATTAGGACATCATGCAGTACTTTTAATGTTGCTTCCTGTGGTAGGCTGGTATATAGACTCTCTATGTCTAGTCCAACCAGTAATTCACCACTGAATTACTGGTTGGACTAGACCAATGGAACATCCATGGGCAGCGTTTTTGCCCCTAGCGTGGCAGGCCTGTATGTGGCCCACTTTGAACACACATACATACAACATCCCACCAACCCTTTCTCCGCCAACATAAGAATGTGGCGTTGATATATCGATGACATTCTCCTGATATGGAAAGGCAACCAAGAACAACTGGATAATTTTATGCTTTGGATCAACTAACAAGACTCCTACTTACGCTTCACCAGCACTAGCAGTTCCATTGAACTGGCCTTCCTTGACTTAAACATCAGATCGGAGAATGGAAATCTCACTACCACCACCTTCTACAAACCCACAGCAAGAAACTCTCTACTAAGGTTTGACGGCTTTCACCCTCGGCACCTGAGGGAAAATTTACCCTATGGGCAATTCTTACGCATCAGACGTAACTGCAGCAACATCAAGGACTACAAACTACAATCCAACGATCTAGTGCACAAGCTCAGGGATCGTGGCTACCCCTCAAGGATAATAAATAAAACCTGCAAAAGAGCTAGGAACCAGAACAGAGAGGCACTCCTAGAAACTTTTGAGAAACCACAGGAAGAACCAACCCTCACCTGTGTGACGAACTATAACACGGCGTCTAACCAAGTAGCCAACATCATACAACGTAACTGGAAGATCATCAACTCCGGGACCAGAAAATGGGAAAAACCTCGCTTTGCCTACAAAAGGGCCACCAATCTAAGAGATCAGCTGGTAAACACCAGACCACGAACAAACACACGCAACAAAGACAATACCATTGTCAACGCATAGGGCCTGCCTAAAATCACTGGCCACCAACCCTGCAATAATTGCAGTGTATGCCACTTAATATCACCTTCCAAAACATTAAGTCTGGAACCAGGCAAAACCTGGACACAACAGCAATTCACAAACTGCAACTCCACCAATCTGGTGTATTTGATAACCTGCAGATGTGGCCTAAGATACATAGGCATGACCACCCACAAAGTGCGAACGAGGATGACGGAACATAGAAGTACAATAAGGTGTGGTAAGAATATAAGCAAGCTCACAGACCATTTCTTAACCTACAACCACACACCCAACGATTTCTCCTGGACTGTCATTGAAAAATGTGACAACTCCACCAATGAAAAACTTCTCCTTCAAAAGGAACAACGCTGGATATATCGGTTATCCACACATATCCATGGCCTCAACGATGCCATACCATGGAACACTCTAACTGTGTAAATCCCTACTCCCTAGTGCTCTAAACCAACTATGAAACACTGTATAATGTAGCGATATCTGTGCCAGGGTATCCCTGCATGAGCGCCCCCATTACTGCTCCCTTCTCCCCCACCGTGTGTCCCCTGTGCACTTATGTGCACTTATGAGCAAGCCACACCCCACGTGTGCAATCCCCTACACGTTGGGCTTCCAAAACCTTTACCTTGAGACTTGGCTAATCTGTACAAATCGTCAAAATCACTGCCAAAATACTTGACTTTGAATCAACCCCGTCTATCCCCAGCGTGACTCTTGCGCATAAAAAACCACGTGTGAAACCTCCTACACGTTGTGTCCCACTTGTCAGCAACCTTAACTTTAAATTCACCCAACACGCATGCGCCTACAAACTAGCGCATGCGCAGAATGACCACAATACCATCCCGAACAAACTGCGCCCAGGCGCTGACTCTATCGTCCGCGCTTGCGCACAAACGTGCACTACTTTTTCCGCGCATGCGCAACAAAGGGCTACAATGATACGGCGATTAGCGCGCACCCCTCCCTCTCTTTCTACCTTACACAGGTGATTCAAATGTAGCGAGCAGCATAAATAAGAAACCGGGCGGCCCCTTGAACTCATATCGGGCGCCGCGGAAGGACGAATAGGTCCAAGGAGGAACCAGACCGAACTACTCGTGAGTGAAAATGACCATTGCTGACCTACGAACGGGGTAAGCACCAACTCTTTCTCCCTACAGGTTGGATAGATTTGAACAACTCTTTATCTCCACAGGGTCTCTTTCTCTGCCAGGCGACCTCTGAGGCTTTTTACAAGAAATAACAGAGTGAGGACCTAGTATCTGTACTTACCTGTACCTCACCTTGTGATTTCGTTTTTTAGCCCACCACTTATCACTAACGGTTTCATTAAAACCCTCGCTAGTTTCATGCAGACGGCATGAGCTCACTATAGCCGAATATAGGTCGCACACCACCTTATAAGTCGGCATCTAGTGGTTTAAAGACATACCACTCTAATATGACTCTACCCTGTACGTCTTGTCTTTGTCCTATGTGTTTTCTGTAGTAAAGCTTGAGGGAATCCCCCTCTAACAGTTACAGCGCCTTAGTGTGCGCTACACATAGACAAAGAATCACACAAACACTTAAATGTAAGTTTATTATTATTTAATTTGCACCTTTTCACATATCCTGTTGGTCTGAGAAAAGCCAGCTTAAAATTCAAAAGGCACTGGCTGAAACATGTAGACCACACTGGACGTTGGAGGTCATCATAGCACTCCTATCTACGTCCCTTTGCCTTTTTTAACCTGCTAACAGAGGCCCAGTTTATTAAAGATTGATAACCCTCGGGTGCTGGGACCTCCTGTATAGCTTTTTAAACTTCACCTTTCTCACCCTTTCACTGCACACTCAGCAATATACCAGCTCCGCAGTCACCTGGCGTTGCAGCACACCCGGGGCACATTCGGTGCCACTGTGGTGGGCCCGATGATGAAGCATGCCACCGACTAGGTCGGTGGGTGAGGGCTTTATAAGAAAAACAGTGCTTTTTCCTTAGTATTATTGTTTGACGTACCTACCTGAGTCTCCTTAACTCTCCTTAAAACTAGCTAGTCCTCATTGATCTATACAATGACATCATTGCCACACCTTCGCCACCTCCATATCATCCTTCCGACTCACCTCCGGAGGATATTGGAGGGTTTTATAATTTGATGGGCAGGGCTGCCTCCAGATTTCATCTGACCACAAAAGTGAAGCAATCAGATTTCTCTTTTATGATTTTAAAGAACAGTCAAGGAAGTCAATAAGGCCTATCCCTATTGTCGACCATATCTGCCAAGAGGACCTTAAAGTTATGAAGTCACCAGACACAGTTGTAACTGGATTGCCCAGAATACACAAGAAATACATGGCACCTGAGGACTCCTACACATGCCTTGGAGGTCATCCCAAACCGGATTCATTATTTCCTAAGTGGCACAGAGTATATCGAAGACTCCTTCAACCCCTATCACATCCCCAGCAGACAGGAAAGGGCGCCGCTTGGACACCATCGGAAAGCGATTCTCATCCGTGTCAGCAATTATTGTGTGAGCTGTTAATGCCCTGGCCATTCTTGGCTGTTATGATTGGCAGATGTGGTCTGACATTGGGCCATGTTGGATCTCATCCCTGGGAAAAATTAACAGGAATTTTGAAAGATTCTAGCAGAGGGTTGGAATGCGCAGCTACTGAAATAAGTGACGGCCCCATGGACATAGCCACCACAGATTGTTTATTTAAGCTTAGGTATAAGATAAATTCAGCATTCTGTGACATCACAATGCATTCAGGATTCCCTTCCTCACCAAGTGCCTAAACACAGCTTAATTTAGGCGGCAAGGGTAGCTTAGAGCAACATCATTTCATCCATAAATACAATAACAAATCCTGGACCAGGCATATGATGGCGACAATTTATGCGGAAAGCACATCGATGAAGCTCTACTAGCCATCAAAACAAATACAGACATGGCCAAGTCGCTGAGGACCCTGCAGTATCGTAAGATGCCCTTTAAGGGAGCATGTGGAAGGGGTTTCTCCGGAAATAAAGGTGTTCTTCAGCGCACCCAACAGTACCAGTCCTTTCAACAACAATAGCGATAAGCCTATCAACAACCAGTTTACCGGTAACTGACTACAGCTGGTTTTTCCAGACAGGGCTCTCGCAGGAAGTCACCATCACAGTGACGCAACTCAGGTCGCAAGCAGTGACAGCGACCAGGTACCAGCTACTGCCTTCCCTCTCCTATCCCGCACGGACATTTCCAATCACATCCATCAGTTGTGCAGCATTACAACTGGCAAATGGGTCCTGTACATGATATCCTATAGCCACACTCTAAAATTTGTCCAGCGCCCACCAAACACTCCACCCAGGGGATCGTACCCCCCTTCCTTCGTCTTCACTAAAACAGGAAGCAAGTGTTATGCTAAGAAACGGAGCAATAGTGAACGCTCCTGTAGCACAAAGAGGAAAAGTTTTTTTTTTTTAAAGAGCAAATTTTATTGATTTTTGCCAATATTTTGCTCGAAAAGCCAGCCTTATTATACATATACATATTAGGATATAGCATAGGCATACGTATACTACATAGTGTCACATAACTTAACAATAAACATGCTGCAGAAGAAAGAAACAGAACAAGAGTAATCTCACGGAGGCTTAACTATGTCCCTGTGCTGCTACCCTGGAACTCAGTTCCTGCCATCTCTTTATTAACAGTAATCAAAAGCAATGTATTAGCCATGAGGCAGTACCTCTGAATTCAACAATGTGGACTGTAGTGTATGTGGGGCCAAGACCATACCCCTATAATCAGCCCGGCGCTGCTATATGCACGTATGCTTCAGGGGGCAACCCCTAGCCCTGAACACCAGCTCGTCTAGCCTATTACAAAAATCTAGTCCCCGCTTTCAGACACCCAGCAAGGGTGGTTTTTCGGCCTTCCAAGAGCGAGATATGTCCTGTTTAGCCAGGGTCAAGCCCAGACACAGCAGTGACGCTTTTACCTATTACCGCCAATATCTGCAGAAATATGCAACAATGTGAGCCTTGGTTTACCATTCAAATACTACCCCAGTACCTCTGGCAGGCATCGGAATACTCCCTCCCGTAACCTCTCCAAAGCTTGACACATCCACACCTCCACTGACCTCCCCCTGGCAGAGACCCCACACCTCTACAGGACCGGAGCATGCGGAAGAGCCTTTTCCTATGTTGCAGAAAAGACCTGGAACGAGCTCCCAGTCAATATCAGACACTCACCCACTCTGCACACATTCAGGAAGTTGGCTATTCATCTGAGCCGAAGGTGCACTCCCCCCCCTCCCCCCCCCCCCAGCGCCTTGAGACCCTCACGGGTGAGTAGCTCGCTCTATAAACAACTGATTGATTGATTGATGCAAGAATATGGCCTCTTCAGCACTGAATTTCAAGCATGCTCAGGAGCCTATCAGCCTTGCCTTCCAGAGCCACAGACATGTGTAGTATATTCTGTGTAGGTATTTTAGCTGGATCAGCCGCAGGAGCGAAGAGACTGATGCCCCTCGGGGGGACTCCAGGGTCTCCTTTCAATCGTATTGGCCGATGGGGCCTATGTCAGCTTGCCAGGTCTCTCTTAAATTCTCTAGTGTAGGGGCGCTATGTGTGACTAGTTTCTGGTATATCTTGGATATTTTATGATCCGAGAGATCTCTCATGAGGAGCTTCCCTTCCAGTGGCTGAACTCGGGGAGGGACGGGAGGCCTCTAAGACTGGGTGCAAGAGCATGGTGAAATTGTAAATATTTGTAAAATTGGGTGCACGGCATGGAGTATTCTTTTTGTAATTCTGTAAAGTATTTGAGGATGAGTCCATGGAGGACATCGCTCAAAGAGGAGATCCCAATATGGTCCCACCCATGGAAGCCCTGCAGCTGCCGCTGGTGTAGAAGGAGGCAATTGCACCCCGAGCGGGGACTCCTGTGTGAGACGGTTGTGAAAGCCAATGCAGCGGAGGGACTGTTTTCATGCTGACAGTACCAGCTTGGTGGCGGGGGGAGGGAATGCTCGGACTGCCATATAAGTATTTGTGAAGCGAGGGATATCCAAGCAAGCATCTCTTTAGGGCGTAAGCAGGTTCATCACGCGAGCCAAAGCAGCAGTCATTAATTATCTGCAGGTTAGAGGACGCATAGTAGGACTGTATATCAGCAGCTGCGATGCCCCCACAGTAGGTGGAGAGAAAGCAGGTGCGGAGCGCCAATCTGGCCATCCTGCCCCCCAATAGGAACCCACTCAGGAGGGAGTTAATCTGCCTGAACCATGTCTGCAGAATGGGGTTGGGGTGGTTCTGCAGCTGATACAGGAGCTGCAAAAGAGAAATCATCTTGTAAATAGCCGACTGGCCGTATAAAGAGAGGGGGCGACCTGCCTATGACCGCAACTCAACCTTGACCTTGGCGAGAAATGTATTTATATTGCACGCCCTGGAGATCTCCAGTCTATCTGTAATAAAGACACCCAGATATTTCATGCCTTCACGAGTCTGGGTTTGATCTGCAGCCCATCTATAGTCACTGGGAGACCACCGTAGAGGCCACAGTGTGGACTTGTTTACCTCCATAAAGGGACACAACGTCTCGCCAAAAACCTGTATTATTTGAAGAATTCAGGGGCCTGTCCGATGAGGGTCTGTCATAAAAAAAGAGTATGGCGTACGCGTTCAGGGCTATTTGGACTGAGATTTCCGTGGACCACTCAAAACCCCGGATCTGGGTGTCTAGGCGGACCCAGATCGCCAGTGGCTCAATGGCCATGGCGAATAGCAATGGAGATAACGAACAGCCCTGCCTGGTGCCCCTGCCGATCAGGAATGATGAGGACACATTGCCTGCAATATGTACGGAAGCAGTCAGTTCCTGATATAACATGCGTATGTATGAGAAGAATTGCGGTACGAAGTTCAGACATTTCAAGAGAATGAATATGTAGGTCCAGCTGACAGAGTCGAACACCCTGTCAATGTCAGCGAGTAGTGGAGCAGCTGGGCGATGAAGACGGTTCACCATGGCAACCACATTGTGGTCGGGACGCGACGTACACTTCTAGTTTCCCAAGGTAAATACTGGTCGTGAGGTACAAACTTTTCATGCACAATGGTGTGACTGGCACACGCATCCCTCAGGGCAGTGATTGGGACTCCATTCTCCTGGATGTGATGGAAGTGTCTGCTTCCCTCTGGAATCATGAACTCACCTTTGGGCCCCCCTTCCCAATTGAAATCTAAAAGGATGTACTCATCTTAGGAGTCATCCTCTAGGCTACCCTGTCAACCCCCAGGGTTCACCTTTTTTTTGGGACAAACTAAGGGGCATATTTATAAGGAGATATTGCCACCAGAAGGTCACATTTAGCAATAAGTCCACTCTTCAAGCTTCACTCAGCGTGAAAGGGGTGTGCAATGGGTGTTGCAGTGGGCCTTCCTTCCCAACACCCACTGCTTTTTGACGCTGCCCCTAGTGGCTGCTGGTGACATTGGAATGTGGTGAGGCGTAAAAGTTTGGAATAAGTGACCTGTGGGGAGCGAGCGTAGCAAACGAGCCTGACTGTCATAAGCGTGGCCCAAGGGGGTTGTCCTCAGAGAATCTTTTTTAAATGAGTGTGCAAATGGTGCATTTTAAAGCAAATTTGAGAAAGCAACAAGGTTCCTAAGGCAATCGTGAAAGTGGAGTTATGACATCAATAAAGCGATTTCATATGACAATGATGTAGGTAGACGCTTATTCAGTATAACTACAGAACTTCACAACAGATTTGATTAAAGCTGGTGCTCCTAGGGAGGATAATAGATATTGGGGCACTATGGGAGGATACTAGATGCTGGGCCCCTATGGGAGGATACTAGAAGCTGGGGATCTTATGGGAGCATAATTGGAGCTAGGTACCTTATGGGAGGATAATAGGAGCTGGGGCCCTATGGGAGGATAATAGGAGCTGGTACCTTATAGGAGGATAATACAGCTGGGACCCCATGGAAGGATAATAGGATCTATAGCCCTTATGGGAGCATAAAAGGAGCTGAAGACCCTATGGAGGGATAATAGGAGCTGGGTCCCTATGGAAGACTAATATCAGGTGGGGCCTTATGGGAGGACAATAACAGCTTGGACCCAATGGAGGGATAATAGGAGCTGGGGACCTTATGGGAGGATAATTGGAGCTGCAGCCTTATGGGGGTTAACAGAAGGTAGGGAGTGCTGAATGCCTGTCTTTTACAGCATTTCACTCACCTTAAACAACTGAAAAACTCCTTAACCACGCACATCGCAGTCTGATTGCCAGCTACTCTCAAAAATCTCTCTTGAAATGAGCTTTAGCAGTGACAAACATTTCTGGAAAGCCTACTTCCAATGACTTCTGATAAGGATTCAAACAATAACATAATACTGCAGTAATAGTACGCTGTTATATACATGCACCCTACCTAAATTTGGAAAAAGCCCCATAATGCCTAGAATTAGCTTAAATCAAAACCTACTCTAGAAGGATCCTAGGCTAAAGTATTTAGTTTTTAATACATTCTGTAGTTCTGCATCGGGCGTTTGATGATGCAGGAAGTCAGGACCTCAACACATCCAGCCTATTAAATGAAAGGCGCTATATTTTTGTACAGCTTGCATTCTGAATGCCTTTGAAAACGGAAAGAAAGAATGATCGTTAAAATAAAATATATACAAATTTAAACTTACCTTACCAGCGGGATGGTGAGATGATGCCTGGGTTGGGTGCTGCCTGTCGCTGCAAAGGGGTGTCTGATGATGATTCCCAACAACACTGCCACAGGACAGTGAAAGTAGAAACTCTACTCTGGCTGCAAATCTATAAGACAGAATACACAGAGCAGAAGTATGCACAGTGTACTCTGTTTGCAGCATGCTGCGTGAGACTTGACACCACGATGTCATGAGTTGAATATCATGACTCTGTCAGTCACGTCATATTAGATAACATGTATTTTATTTTTACAAAATGCAACATTACTGCAATAATTATACCAAAATACAAAATGCTTTGATTATTGTAGTATGTTGCATAGGTTGTAGCAGAAAAACGATTAACCTTACCCTTTCCCACATCGTCATAGGGATGGGTGGGTCAGTTATGTTTGATGACCCCACTCTATTCACTAATGACTTGGGAAATGGCCGTTCATCATGTTGCAGATTAAGGTACTGGGCTTAAACTCTACCCGCCGGAGGCTGCTTCAAAAACATGACGCTGCCTTGCGTCATTTGTGGGAGGCCTCCAAGCACCTCTAAACATTGAATTGCAGGGCTGGCACCAAGTCAGCCCGTACTTCTTTAGTCTTTTAAGAAATTATGTGACACTTGCGCATGATCGCATGTCTCACAACAAGCATTTACAATGCAATGGTTTTGCCTTTGTTAAAGTTAGAGCTATTGGCATTGCTCTTGACATTATATTTATTTATGTTTTTTTAACATAAATAAATGGCATTGCCATTTACAATGCCACTAGCTTTATCTCTCGCAAATGACACACACAAACACACACAGAGCCCCCCCACACACACACCCATACAGAGCCCCCCCACACACACCCACACAGCCCCCCACACACACAGCCACACAAAGCTTCCCACACACACAGCCACACAAAGCTTCCCACACACACAGCTACACAGAGCCCTCCACACACACCCACACAGCACAAGCAGGCAACAGGGGCACACGGAGGCACAAGCAGTGGGTGCATCGGTGGAGCTGAGTGGTGGGTGCATCGGTGGAGCTGTGTCGGTGGAGCTGTGTGGTGGGTGCATCGGTGGAGCTGTGTGGTGGGTGCATCGGTGGAGCTGTGTGGTGGGTGCATCGGTGGAGCTGTGTGGTGGGTGCATCGGTGGAACTGTGTCGGTGGAGCTGTGTGGTGGGTGCATCGGTGGAGCTGGGTGGTGGGTGCATCGGTGGAGCTGTGTCGGTGGAGCTGTGTGGTGGCTGCATCGGTGGAGCTGTGTGGTGGGTGCATCGGTGGAGCTGGGTGGTGGGAGCATCGGTGGAGCTGTGTCGGTGGAGCTGTGTGGTGGCTGCATCCGTGGAGCTGTGTGGTGGTTGCATCGGTGAAGCTGTGTGGTGGGTGCATCGGTGGAGCTGTGTCGGTGGAGCTGTGTGGTGGCTGCATCGGTGGAGCTGGGTGGTGGGTGCATCGGTGGAGCTGTGTGGTGGGTGCATCGGTGGAGCTCTGTGGTGGGTGCATCTGTAGGGCTGTGTGGTGGGTGCCTCGGTGGAGCTGTGTGGTGGGTGCCTCAGTGGAGCTGTGTGGTGGGTGCATCGGTGGTGCTGTGTCGGTGGAGCTGTGTGGTGGGTGCATCAGTGGAGCTGTGTGGTGGGTGCATCTGTGGAGCTGTGTGGTGGGGGCATTGTAGAGCTGTGTGGTGGGGGCATGGTAGAGCTGTGTGGTGGGTGCCTCGGTGGAGCTGTGTGGTGGGTGCCTCGGTGGAGCTGTGTGGTGGGTGCATCGGTGGAGCTGTGTCGGTGGAGCTGTGTGGTGGGTGCATCGGTGGAGCTGGGTGGTGGGTGCATCGGTGGAGCTGTGTCGGTGGAGCTGTGTGGTGGCTGCATCGGTGGAGCTGTGTGGTGGCTGCATCGGTGGAGCTGTGTGGTGGCTGCATCGGTGGAGCTGTGCGGTGGGTGCATCGGTGGAGCTGTGTGGTGGGTGCATCGGTGGAGCTGTGTGGTGGGTGCATCGGTGGAGCTGTGTCGGTGGAGCTGAGTGGTGGGTGCATCGGTGGAGCTGGGTGGTGGGTGCATTGGTGGAGCTGGGTGGTGGGTGCATCGGTGGAGCTGTGTCTGTGGAGCTGTGTGGTGGTTGCATCGGTGGAGCTGTGTGGTGGGTGCATCGGTGGAGCTGGGTGGTGGGTGCATCGGTGGAGATGTGTCGGTGGAGCTGTGTGGTGGCTGCATCGGTGGAGCTGTGTGGGGGGTGCATCGGTGAAGCTGTGTGGTGGCTGCATCGGTGGAGCTGTGTGGTGGGTGCATCGGTAGAGCTGTGTCGGTGGAGCTGTGTGGTGGGTGCATCGGTGGAGCTGGGTGGTGGGTGCATCAGTGGAGCTGTGTGGTGGGTGCCTCAGTGGAGCTGTGTGGTTGGTGCATCGGTGGAGCTCTGTGGTTGGTGCATCGGTGGAGCTGTGTCGGTGGAGCTGTGTGGTGGGTGCATCAGTGGAGCTTTGTGGTGGGTGCATTTGTGGAGCTGTGTGGTGGGTGCATCAGTGGAGCTGTGTGGTGGGGGCATGGTAGAGCTGTGTGGTGGGTGCCTCGGTGGAGCTGTGTGGTGGGTGCCTCGGTGGAGCTCTGTGGTGGGTGCATCAGTGAAGCTGTGTGGTGGGTGCATCGGTGGAGCTTAGTGGGTGCATTGGGGGAGCTGTGTGGAGGGTGCATTGGTGGAGCTTAGTTGGAGCATCGGTGGAGCTGTGTGGTGGGTGCCTCGGTGGAGCTGTGTGGTGGGTGCATCAGTGGAGCTGTGCGGTGGGTGCATCGGTGGAGCTGTGCGGTGGGTGCATCGGTGGAGCTGTGTGATGGCTGTGGAGTGAAAACTGGAATGTTGCTTCTCTTGTGAACTGGCTTTAATTTCCATCTTTGTTCTACGTGTTACAACTTGAGGCATATTTAAATCAGTTGTGCTAATGTCCGATCCCGGAAACTGCATTGTGCACACTTCTAATTTCAGGGCCTCAAGTAGCAGTCACTGTGTTTAATTTGGGAACAACTCGTCTCTGGTGGTTGTTCTCTAGGAAGATAATGCAGAGGTGCGAATGGAGATGTCTGGAGTGAATGGGACGAAGGGCTGTTTTTTTTTTCTTCTTCAATTTGCATCACGGGACCTGTGTATTAATGTCAACCTTTTTGTTGCCTCGCGAATGAGGTTGATTTCATCACATACATTCAATGAGGACTAAACCTCTTTAGGAAGGTGTTGCAGGTTTGCAAAAATGGTTACCCATATTGAAGTCTTTAGAAGCATGGTGCTTTGTAGGATGGCGAAAATCACTGAAAAGCGGACATCATCCAAATAAGGGTAAGTTAACAAACATGCGTCTGCATGTATGGCAAAGTTACGTTTGAGACTGCGAAGAAAAACCTCACTGAATGAGAGATCAAATGAGCATAGGCGTTGTTGCTCTGTATGGGAATTGTGCTCTGGCAGGGGCAGCCAAGGCTTTCGTAATCTACAAAACAAGAGTTAATTGATTTGGGTAATAACTGTCAATCGTTTAACAGCAAAAGAGGCCTGATCTGGTATTTGCCTGGAGCCTTGCAAATGGTGGCCATAAAGTCTCCATGGTTAGATTGATATATTTTTGCTATGTTGTTTCTTCGTGTCCATGGTTGCCTGTTTGTATGTAGGCCCAGGCTGCAGAGTCTAGAGACTGCATTACTGCCTGTGTAAATCGACTCTCCCTGTTGCCGAGGGCCTCTGTTGCAAAGCTGTGCCAGGGGCTCGGCCTCGGCGCTGAGCGAGAATGAGGGAGGGAGGGAGGGAGAGAGGAAGGAGGGGTAGATAGAAATGCAAGGCCGCAAATTAAAAAACAAGCATTGGTAAATGCATTGTAAAAAAAGCGGAATGAAGTCCCAGGCATCAGAGCTAGGGAAAGTTTAGTGTGCAGGCCAGGGAACGTTAAGTAAACGAGTCTGGGAGAAGGCAGACAAGCCCTCGGCATTGCCGTGGTGGGGCGGGGGGGCGGGGAGAGGCAAGAAGGGAAGAATAGGGGAGAGTAAGGGTGACGAGACGCACGCGGAGCAGCAGCCTTTGATGTGCCGGCCGGCCTTGGGCAGTGAATAATTAGGGGAGGAGAAATGCCAGAGCACACACTGGGGTAAGCTTGTGGAGGGAGGCTGGTGGCTTTGATGCTGTGCACGCGCTTTTTCACGGGCACAGCATCAAATCGCACGCGCTTTTTCATGGGCACAGCATCTAATCGCCCGTTTAGTTAAGCTCTGGATAAGCCATAATATGTCTCGACATCTGCAATGCTTGCGCATTGTCAGAGGTCGAGCCCTAAAAAAGACCACTGAGTCTTTTTTTACGTGCGTGCATGCATCTACGTAATGAGACAGATGCTTTTTTCCCTTTCATTTTATCAGCCAATCAAATATTGTTTGGAAAGTGGTGGGGGTAAGCAACGAGAAAGCAAAGAAGCAACGGGCGAAAGTGGGAAGGGAGGACACCGGGGCATGGGGGTGCGCACGCAGTGAGGGACTCAAACCACACAGATGGTGCTGCTGAGGGTTAAGCAACGTGGATGGTACAGGCCGAGGAGAAACTAAATGGAAAGGAGAGCAACATGAAGCACGGATGGCATCGGTAAGAAAAGTAAGCAGGCAAGAAAGCAATGAGGGAGCGGGAACACACAAGGGTGAGCACATGATGGAGGGGCAGGGTAGAACCACAGAGGTGAGAGAGCAGCGCACAGAGGGGGAGAGATGAGGTTTAGTGAGACAGATAACATGCACTCTCCTGGAGTGCTAAAACAAAAAGAAAAAAAAAGTAGCGCTGAAATAGCGAGCAGTGTAAGGACCTGCTCCATGGGATAAACAAACTTAAAAAGAGCAGGAAAGCGCGCACATGCTAGTAGGAAGTAAGCAAATAAGAGAGAGAATAAGTCGGCCCATGGTAAGCGAATGGCAGGGTACAAGCTCACTGTAAGTTAGCAATACATCTTGCAACAGAGAGTGAAAGCGCTGCCTTGTAGGCGAAACCTATTGTGGCGGCTACAAGTCAGTCCATTCACACTGGATGGATCCAAAGTAAAGGAGTAACAAACAGTTTGAAAGGTAAAACACCATCCAAGTCTATTTGAAAGAGGGAATCTCGTGACACCTGCTTTCTTCAGTAAAGCCTGGCTGATCCTGATAAGAGCCAGGCACCCAGCACAAGTAAATCAACTCCTCAGGTATAAATTGATGAATAAAGTATGCAAAACGAAGACGGGAACACTCGTATTTCCTCAATTAAGGTGGATGGAACTCTTAATCGACATGCAAAACTTCAAATTAATTGGCAAAGAGTCTGTTTTCTGGAGTCCTAAACTTAAGGATTAGTAAAATTGTCTGCAAGGAAATATATAGGGCATACAAGACTATTTCCTTTAGACAGTTGTACCGGTTCTTACAACGTCTCTATCTTCAAGCACTATCTAAAAGCCTACAGAGCCTCAAGCAATCTCAGAATGGCAAGTAACTCTGAATTATAAGAATGCAATATGAAGTCAAATAATGCACACTTGATGGGGCAATAATGGGGCATGCACACATTCCCAGAAGCTTCAGTTTTAGGGCCTTAATAAGAACTACATTGACTGACATATTTGGATCATCATGGTCTTTTGTTATTAGCAGATACCCTTTTTTGTATTCTAGTTTTTTGTACAAAAGTGGGCATCGTAAATTGAAAACATAAGGAAAGCACAGTTGCCATATGAGGCTTATAACCTCGCACCCAAGAGATGCTGGACTAATAAATTATACAATGTGCTAATTTTAAACTATTGATGTGTACAGTTTCACTCTGGTCCACCTAAAACAAGAGAACATAAGCAATAAAAGCCTCTTTATGTTTCCCCTAAACCTATCATTTTACCAGGAAAGGTCACCACTGGGGGCGTTATGATTCATTCTCCATGTGTAACCTCATTGGAGAGGTTATCCTCGGGGAGGGGGTTTATGGTCACAAATCGGGCTAGTGGCTCATAAATATAGCACCATCAATAACTGAAGGAATGTAATTTCCTTTTATTTAATTTAACATGATATAGGCACCTAAAAATGGAGGCACAAATCTATTGTTGAGAGTTTGAATAATTGTGGCAGTTCTGCAAAGTTCTGACCTTATACACACACACACCACGAGGGAAGGAGGAGGCGC
Source organism: Lissotriton vulgaris (assembly GCF_964263255.1). NCBI lineage: Eukaryota > Metazoa > Chordata > Amphibia > Caudata > Salamandridae > Lissotriton > Lissotriton vulgaris. The sequence goes on from NC_141695.1 coordinate 1,314,516,706, forward strand.
ACGGGGATGCACGGGACAGAGGCGCAGGGGACATGGTGACTTACTTCGGGGGGAGGGGGGGAGGGGCGGACACCGACAATGTGTCCCGACGCCCCTCTCCCCTTGCAGGCACTCACCGGGTCCGGCGGCTGCTGGACGAGAGCTCCCGCTCCTCGGGACTCTCCAGGGCCGAGGAGGGACGTTCTCTTTCCCCGGGGCTCCTCCTGTGCAAGCAGATCAACTCACCTGCACCTTGGGACGGCGGCACTTCTCCGGTCTCCCTTTTCGGCATGGGAGACCGGCAACATCGACGGCGGCAATCTCGCTGGCACTTCTCCGGTCTCCCTCTTTGGCATGGGAGACCGGCAACGTCCTCCGCATCTCCCGGGGCTCCTTCCAGGCCACGGGAGCCATACTTCCTTCTTCCCCCGGGCTGCGGGGGGCGGGCACTTCCGGCCGGCCGCGCTAGGATTGGCCGGCCAGCCGGTCACTTCCGGGTCGCCGCGGGCAGCGCAGCGGCCCGTCTCTAGCTCAGGCAGGCGGGCTGGAGACGGGAGGGTAGAGGGAGGAGGGAGACTCCATTTATGGAGCCAGCCAATGAATGACGAGGGCCGACCCAATCCCACACACACAACTCAAGAGGTTTTTTAGCACATGCGCAAAGCGCATGGCCAGTCAAAACCTAAAAAAACTGCCAGTCCTGTCTGACCCCCTTGCGTCATCTATCACCATCAGGCAGGTAACAGAGCAGAATCAGATTCTTTCTTTTAGAATGCTAAGAAACATCCCACTGACTGATGTTATTTGGCATTCTAAAAGAAATGTGGATGACGGTAATTGCTATCTCCAATTACCATCGTAGTAATTGCCAATAGCATTACCGCAGGGCAGGCAGGCAGGCTTGATTCAAGCAGCGCATGAAAATATGGTGAGGCGGAGCCCCAGCCCCCAAAGAAACCACCTCTGGCTGCCCCATATTTACAAGGCTGGGGAGGCGCCAAGGACTAAGATCAGGGAATATTGGTGATACGTTGATTTTATGCTCTTTTCATGTGTGCTGCATCCGGCAGAATACATAGAAAGAGCAAATAGCCGTTATTGTTTGTTTATGTGCAGGAAGGTGTCCCTTTCTGCACATAAACAATCACCCCTGCAGCGCAGTCACCCTTGCGACATTGGCAGGGTGCCTGCACTGGTATTAGGCAGCTTTTTTTGCGCTAGGGGCAACACAGGGGTGCACCATATTTTTGTAACTATGGTGCAACCCTGCTCTATAAAAATGTTGGACCTTGGTGTTAACAATTTTGGTGTAACACCACACTCCGACATTGTGTTGTAAATATCCCCCTAACTTCCCTCTGTAGTTCCCAATCTGCTGCCAATCATAGATGGGCCTTCAGTCTATGAACTTTTTTAGCTTATGTTCCCGATCACGCTACTTACCACTATAGGAGGGTGGAATTCACTATCCAATTTTTTAGAGGTAAGGGTCTCTGAAGCAATTTCTTTGGAGGACTTACCACCTCCTTCTTTTTTCTTCTGTGGCCCTAACTCCCCTTTCTAGATATCTTCTCCCTGATGCTTTTTGGAAATCCTAGTTCTAACCCATTGATCAGCTTTCTTAGCCAGCTCACTAGGTCGAGAATGTGTCTTGTCTGATATACAGTTAGCGAATATGTGCTCTTTGATTATCAAATTATAGGGCCCTTAATAGTCCTATGGCATTAACCAGCCACCTAGTGTTTTGACTGAAAAAAGAATCTACCCAGATCTGACTTGAGGATTTGTGAGTCTCCCTGAACTTAATTCTGTACTCCTCAGTGGTGATTCCAAGGTCCTCAACCAGGGTATCCTTCAAGAGGGCATTAGACTCAGCACCTGCCTCATTAAGTGTCAGGAGTCTATCCATGCACTTTTCTGAAAACAGCTCCCAAAGTAGAGAGCCTGAATACTTTTTGCTGTCTTTCCATTCCACAAGCCCTCTTAAAGTTTATACACCACTTGGTGATATCAACACGCCCAACATATTTGGAGACATCCCTTTGGAGATCTTAGGGTCAAAGGTTTCCTCTCTGTCCCTATTTATTACTTTGCTTCCTCCATTCATGGGTGCTTGACCAATTTCAGCCTGTTCCCTTTCTATGGCCAGTATCCTGTCCTTCTGGCTATTCTTCAGGCTAGTCTTTCAAGAAAAATCTCATCCTCAGTGAGTTATTCATCGCACCCTAAGTTGCCTGATCTATCCTCAGCAGAGGAAGGCACTCTGGGTACAATTTTCCAGTTTTTGGGTAAAGGTAGCACAGCCTCTCTTTCTAGATGAGGAGGATTAAGCTCATCCTCATTTTCACCATCTCCTCCCTGACCCTCAGGCGGAGTGGTGTCATCACTTGAATAGGTCAACTCATACTGTGCCAAAAGCTTCTGAACCGTTGCAGTGGTATGATTCTGATTTTAATTTTTTTATGGAGGGCTCTTAACTGCCGGTCGCAAAGCAACAGGTAAGTGGCCAGGTTGAGCTCATGAGTCATGAATCCTGCAGTACTCATTGTTTACTAAAGTTGGGACCATTTTAGAAAAAACAACAACAATTCTATAATAGACTATTAGGCCTAACTATTATTATGCTTTTAAATTCTAAACAGTTTTGACTGTGGAACTTAACACAAAGGCCTATCAGTTATTTTAAACAATTCCGAAAAAATGTCATATTCAACACTTTTTTTTAACTAAAGACAATTTTGGATTCCTTAATGGAATCACTCATTTACAGAGTGGTACAACACATGTCAATTCTTGTATCCTACCCCGGCACCGCCAATATAGGAAGCTGCCCCTTTATATGTTATACCAAAAAGAGGTATGCTGTGTGAAGAGTCCAGGTATCCCTTATAAGTGGACAGGGGCTTACTGTAGCAATCCCAAGGTGCCTTGTCTCGGGTAGTGCAGTTGAGCAGCCTTAGGTTTATCAGAGAGGAGTGTTAGACATTTGTAGCATTCACAGAGTCAACAAATTATGCACACACTCAAAAAGTAGGTTTACAGCAATTTAGAAAAATAACAGGTATTTTTATATATTTTGAAACAATGAACTTCGTAAATAGGTAAGTACTTTGTTTTGAGATATCAGTGTTTTGAAATTATACAGAAATACACTTGCATTTGGTGAGTTATCACTGTTTTGCAGTAGACAGATATACACTTGCATTTATATCTTTAAAGTGGTGAGGTCATCCTATGGACATGAAACATTTACTGCATACGGGTACTTAGCAGCGACTTACAGGACTGTTCTTCTGGATTTAAGGTAAGTATGGGTCAAGGTCCAAGGCAGCACCAACAGGTCACCTCAGTCGGCTCAGGGGCATCCAGGTGCAGAGGTGCATTTCAGCACCTGCTGCTCCATTTAAATCAGCAGGGAACAGTCTGGTTCAAAAGAAGCTGCAAGGAAGGGCTTGGGGGCCAGTCCAGGACACCCCATAGGAGCTCTCAGTCCTCGAAGGTCTTGGGCACACAGAGACACAGTTGGCCCACTGGAACTTGGGCTGGGGTGCTCAGGTGAGGGGTAGCGCTGCAGCAGTCACTCAGTTTTTAGGTTACCTGCAGAAACAGGCTGCTGGAGGGGCCTGGGGGACCAGTCCAGCAAAATCCATAAGGGAGCACAGCTGTGGAGGGTCTTTTGACCTTGTTGGCACAATTGATCCACTTCTACTTGGACTGTGGGGCTTTTGTGCAGTGTAGCTTTCTGGTGTTGGGCTGCAGCAGTCTGAGGCTCTTGTGGTTCCTGATGTCCTACAGAAAGAGACTGCAGGGAGGGACTGGGGACCAGTACGGGGGAGCCCAAAGGGGGCTCAACTCTTGAGGGTCTCTATGCCTCAGGGGCATCATTGGTTCATGCAGTGTCGTATCAAAAGTTTAAGGGTCCCCCAGCAATGTACACAGAGTAGCCCCGCTCCAGATTTTATCCAGAGCACTCAGCCCTCAGTACTGTGCTGAGGGGGCCCCCTGCTGCTGGAGGGCACCCTGCACCATGGGGGATGTGGGGGCCTGTGTCTTGCCCCTGGGATCATGTCAACGTGAGCTGGGGGGGCTCTTGTGCATTGAGGCTTTGTCCGACAGGGTCGCCCTGGCACATGCTCTTGTTTTTGGTCATTTTAGTGCCTGCATAATGCAGGGAAGCAGCTCCTCTACTCCAAGGGAGATATTGCTGGCCAGTTGAAGTCGTAGGGTACTCCTCCACAGCTTTGGGATGTGACACCATTTTCTGGACGAGCTGGGTCCATGCAATTTTCGGAGACAGCAGGCAGGTGTGGCCCCAAGTCAATGGCTGCTTTTCAGTTCTCTCGTTGTGGGCTCGTCTTTGTCCTTCTTTCTTCTTCAGGCAGACAAATCAAAAGTTCTGGATTCAGGTGCCCACCTAAATGCTAAATGTAGGGCCTTTATGGGAGTGGAGAGAAGTAGCCAATGCACTATCTATTCTTGGGGTCACTACGCCCCCTATGTGGCCACTTACTATGGGAAGTGGGCATAATCCTGTCCCAGTTTTCTAAATTCTGCCATCACCAAGATGGTGATATTTTCCTAGAGTGGGGCACATCAAGCAGCTCACTATTAGGTGTATGTCTGACCTGGGTGGGATCCACTGTATTCACAGATTAATTTCCAGCCTGTGCAGATGGCAACTGGGCCTCAGGCAGGGGGTGGCATCTCCCAGGTCTGGGGAATGCCGGGGTCACATATCAACGGTGGCAGAGTCTTTGAAGCCTCTGGCCTTGATATGCTACTTGTTAGACATCCTGTTTGGAGGAGGGGAAAACACCTGACCTCTGAGAGCAGGGCTCTCACTTCCTGGGGGGTCAGTAGCACACATGTTGTGGCAGACTGGACTGTACCAGACAGCCAGCACAATTTTGGGCTAATAGGTTTCAGGGAGTACCTGTGTGCATGTATTTATAAATAAAACACTGGAATCCTTGTGAGTTCAGCAAGCAAGATGGAGTCAGCGTGAGATCTTGCTGCTCGGCCGCTCACACCGGACGCGTGATGATCGGCTAGCTGCCCTGCGCTGCTCGAGGTGATGCTGGTATGTCGATCGCTCCGGACACAGAGGCTGACGAGAATGCTACAGCGGGGGCCGCTCTCCCGTGGATGGGATTCTCTCCAATCGCACCTTGGACGGCTAAGCGTTAGCGAAGCAACCCGCAAGGCTGTACTGGACTTGTCTGCAATTTTGTTGGGTCCACATGCACGGGCCATCCTTCACTCAATCGCGGCAGAGATCCTTTCTCTGTCTCCTTTCGCACCCGCTGCCCCTGCTGGCCCCTAAGGACTTCCCTGCAGCTGAACCCTGTTTTTACCCTCTACACAAGGAAGCAGACCCGACATGAGTGCCTGGGGGACACGGAGAGGTGGCTAACTGAAAACGCCGGTGGATTCCAGAGATGCTGCATCTGCGGCTACCGAAGGATCTTCCAAACCCAGGCTAGAGGTCAGTACTGATAAAAAACTGTTGGGCAAAACAGGGGGGAACCTTGCCTAGAGACTCTAAAAAACCTGACACCACGCACCCCCCAGGCTAAAATATTCCTGGATGCCAAAAATCAGCCCTCTAATGTCAACCCTAAGACCCAGTAGTACTGCAAAACCAGGGTATGCAGGTCTCGAAATTCGTGTGTCCAAAATAAAAAACCCTCATGCAGGTGTTGGGAAGGTTGAGGTAGCGGTATATCTTTGTTCTCTGCTCTTCATACACGTATCTGCATAATCATTGGGTCAGTTTGTTATGCAGCCTCTACCCGGAGGTTCATACCCATGGTTAAAAACAGTAGTGATCAGTAATGTGGACAGTGCTCATTAAGGTTTTAAAATATCTGGACAGCCAGATTCTGTACTTTATTAGGTCTGGATTCGGATAGCCCGTCGGTAAATTAAATTTAAGAAAATCGTGCATCCTCTGAATTTCTAGGGATTCATACGCACACAAATGAGTGGTTAAAAGTGGTCGACATGTTTCTGCCCTTGTTGCCCAGGTAGGTCTAGCGGGTGTTCTTCAGGACCAAGGTGAGTAGTGAAAGGTGGGTGTTTTATAATAAATACTTTCTAATTATAAAGAAAAATGAAAAAGGAGTGATGTGACCTGTTCTCCTTAGTTTCAAGAAGGTCTCATTGTACCAGTAAATACAAATAGACAGTGTATGTACAACAGGGGTGGAGGGATAGGGGTTAAAGACACAAACAATAGTTTAATTCTGCGACATTTAACGCAAAGTGAATTGTTGGTTTTATCAATAGAACGTTATTAAAATGATGCAACTAGAAAATGGCAATACTTTAGGGACCACACAATAAATGGCAGTTTCAACTCTCTCATATATGTCTATTATAGTATTTTTATGCTGTCATAATTTGATATCTTCAATTTCTGTAACATGTTCAGTAAGATTCCATTTCATGTACGTAGTAACTTAAAGCATGTATTCATCCTGGTATCAAGTTCCTTAAAGAAGGTATGAACACATATGCTAAGCTTAAAGGCACCAATCTTGAGAAGCGCATTCATACTTATTAAAGTGGGTGTCTTATTTCCACTCTTATCAACCTGCACATGTTCATTCTATCAGGCAGGGGTTCTTATCAATGGCCGGACATGTTGCGATAATGGCATGATTATCGCCGAAAATAGAAAGCGCGTTATTGCCTAATGCATGCGCTTGAGTAACATACCTTAAGTGAGGTATTTCCACACTTCAGTGGATTGTGATGTGAGGGCGAGGGTTCCTACTGTGTGAAAATAAGGGAAATTGGTAAGCAAATACTCGCGGTTTGTCGTGAAGATGCGGAGAACTCGTCTTCCTGTACCTGCAGCTGGTTTCCTCTAGCACTGCTTGTGCTGACGCTGCCTCCACCAAATCCCGAAGTGTAGGAGGATTGCTCCGGTTGTATTTACAGGGTAATGGAGACGTCTGCATAACTGAAAGTACTATAACCGATAGATATGAGAGAGTTGAAACTGCCATTTACTGTGTGGTCCCTAAAGTATTGCCATTTTCTACTTGCATCATTTTAATAACGTTCTTTTGATAAAACCAACAATTGACTTTGCGTTAAATGTCGCAGAATTAAACTAATGTGTGTGTCCTTAACCCCTACCCCTCCACCCCTGTTGTACATACACTGTCTATTTGTATTTTAAGGTACAATGAGACCTTCTTGAAACTAAGGAGAACAGGTCACATCACTCCTTTTTCATTTTTCTTTATAATTACAAAGTATCCATTATAAAACACCCACCGTTCACTACTCACCTTGGTCCTGAAGAACGCCAGCTAGACCTACCTGGGCAACAAGGGCAGAAACATGTCGACCACTTTTAACCACTCATTTGTGTGCGTATGAAACCCTACAAATTCACAGGACGCACGATTTTCTTAAATTTACCAACGGACTATCCAAATCCATACCTAATAAAGTACATAATCTGGCTGTCCGGATATTTTAAAACCTTAATGAGCACTGTCCACATCACTGATCACTACTGTTTTTAACCATGGGTATGAACCTCCGGGTGGAGGCTGCATAACAAACTGACCCAATGATTATGCACACACGTGTATGAAGAGCGGAGAACAAAGATATACCGATACCTCGACCTTCCCAACACGTGCATGAGGGTTTTTTATTTTGGACACACAAATTTCGAGGACTGCATACCCTGGTTATGAAGGACTAGTGATCCTTCCCCCTCTGATTAATAGATATCTAAGCTTAGGAAGCTGAATGGATCAGATCTTCCTTCTCCCTCACATGATTGAAAGAACCCTAAGACCCACGCGCCCCCTACTGAGCATACACCCTCAGGGAGCTCTAAGCTAGGATCACAGCAAGAGGGTGGTGCAGCGGAAGGCAGGCCCAGTGGAACTCTGTCCGCCGACACTGACACGAATACAGATGGATCTTCTGCTGAAACAACAGAGTCCACTTTGAACCAATATACCCCCTCCCTGGCACTTGCCAACAATCAATCAGCTGGGACTTTAGCACATCTATCGGTCCCATCCCAGTCTCTCTCTGTGGCGCAAGCACTGTTTCAGGACAAACGACCCAGCAATGGCAGCCTTGGCACCCCGTCTACCACTCTAGATGCACAGTTGGCAGGTACAAACAATATCATCCAATGCCTAGTGGTTCCCCCCTGGCTCACAAAATCCCTGGACTCCTGAGGCAGGGCCTGAGCATTTCTACCTAGTCTCAGACAGCACACCTACCTCATCTGATGAGGGTGGGTCTGAGGCCGCCAGCAAAGAAGACTCCCACAAGGACACAGGCACAGTCTTGCGCCCCAAAAAACCCAAAAGCAAGACCAGATTAAAAATGTCTCGAACAGGAACCAGCATGAGACAACCTGACCGAGGCCAATAAATCTAGGTGTAAATCTGCCAAAAAATAAACCAGTCCAGGGTCGATCCCTAAATCAAGTAAAAGCCTCCACAGTTTTGATCTGTTTACCAAATCAAATGCTGTTGATAAATCCATAAAGGCTAAATACAAAGAACCCCTGGATGTAAGCATGGGCGAATTTTGCTAATCTCGCGTTCGCGAATTTTGCGGATTTGCGAACTCGCAATCCGCAAAATCCGCGAATTCTCGCAAATTTGCGGATTTTTTTTTTTGTGTGTTTGCGCGGGTTTCTGCCAGTTCGCGAGGGTTTTGTACAATGTCGCAAATTGCGAACTTACCTGTCGGGTCGCAAGTTTCGCGAACTTGTTGTTTCTACGTGTCCAGCCTGTTTGGGACACTCTTCTTCATCACTGCCACTCTCTGTCACCACTGCCACTCTCTGACTACTCATGCCACCCTCTGGCCCACCCATGCCACCCTCTGTTTCATCACAGCACCCTCTGGTTGTCCAGTCAGTGTACATTATTGTGGCAACGCAAGCACACCTTCCCTGCCTCAAGTGACCTGAATTAATTTGGGGCTGATTAATGTGTCACAGAATATTTTTTTAGCTGGCACCTGCTTCCTTAGTGCTTCCTGATTAGTGATCTTTTGCACTTGCTAAGTGCTTTCATTGTTGCAAAATTAGTTACAACACCTGCCCTGCCCCAACTGACAATAATGAATTAGGGGCTGATTAATGGATTTGAACTTCCAGCCTGGCTCCTGCTTGTCTCCCTTAGCTGTAATTCAGGACCTTTGTGGCATATGTGTAACTATTCTGAGGTTCAGAGCAGGGTCACATCATAGTTTCAACTGGCAACTGAACTCTGGAGGGGCCCCTCAGGAAGCACTACAGGAAATGGCTACTAATGATGAGCCTGAACTTTTGAACCTGGTAAGTAGTTTCAGTTTTGCTAAGATCGTATTTCTGCAATTTTGCACTTATTCGCGGGGCGCGAACTCACGCGAACAGTGCGAACAGTGCGAGCAAAATCCGCTGCTCGCGGATTTGCGGATTTTGCGGGAGATTCGCAAATCTCGCGGATTGCGAATTTACCGAAAATCCGCAAAATCCGCGAGCGAAACGGATTTTCTGCCCATGCTTACCTGGATGCCACTGTGTATTTATTAATTAACAGATACAAATTTTGGCACTGGTCTATTGTGCTTCTACCAGGCCTAAAGCCATATTGGAAGTTAGTTAAAATATTGTTGTCATTCACCCACTCTGAGATCTTTATCAATATAACCTTACCCAAGATTTTGACAGAGGAGTCAATCAAAGAAATGGGCCTGTAACATCTTGGGTCACCTCTCTGCCCTTTTTTGAATACAGGTATAATAATAGAGTGGGCCAAGGAGGCAGAAAACCCTTGAGTGACAGCGGAATTAAAAACATTTGTTACGATTTTTGCCCATAGTTTAGAATTGCTCTCATAGAGATCCATAGGAACTCCATCTGGGCCAGAGGCCCCATTGCTTTCAGACTCAATTATTTCAAGCTCCACATCCGCCTCAGCGAACACTAGTCTGGGAGAGGTGGAGCTACTAATAGGTGCTACAAATGGTAAAAATATCTCATTGCTCGCATATATTTTTTCAAAATGAGACAGCCACCCCTCCTCAGGAAGATTTATTTCCAATAAACCCTTCTCGTCCCTGTGAACAGGGGGCTATTTACAATTGCCCAAAACTTAGCACTATCCTTGAGGACTTTTTCCGTCATTAGACTTTCCCAGGCCTCTGTTTTAATTTTATTTTTACGAATGTGTAGAGTTTGTTTATATGATCCAGGGGTTATTAACCTGGTCTCAGGTGAACTAGCGCACTGGCCCACCCCCATTATTCTGTGTGGTGACCTTAACATACATCTGCCTTGCAATTGGGAGACTGATAGCAATTGGAGATATAAGGGCAGGAAACCTTTGCCCAGGCCCACGGATTAAGAGACACTTGGGCCAGATTAAACCCCACTCAGCCTGGTTACACCTTCTTCTCCACCCGCATCATTCCTTAGTCAGACTAGATTACTACTTTCTTTCATCCTCACTCCTTAACAACTGCACCATTGAAATAGTTCCCCGCTTTATGTCTGACCACAATCCTCTCATCCTTAACATCAAAGGGTTTGGGAAGTGGAAGGAGGCGCCCACGTGGAGCTTTGAGAAAGCTCCAGTATATTAATTACCAAACACATATGCAAGGATGGATCCAGGAATTTTTGGAAATAAACATTGGCTCTGCTTCCTTAATGATTGTTTAGGATACTTTAAAGGCAGGCGTCAGGGGTGAGACCTTTAGGTTTTCAGTATGTAAAAATAAAAAAGAGAAGCTTCTAATCAGTAACCCACAAGGAAAACTAAAGATAACCGAAACCAAACTGGTCCAACTTATCCAAAAAGGACAAGATATTGAAAATGTACAGAAGGAAGTAGTTTTGGCCAAGGCTGAGATCGGGGCAGTTTTCGCGGAAAGAACCGCAGCCAAGTGAGCAAGCTCACGTGAGAACAACTACGAGTGCAGTGATAGCATTGGGCACCACTTGGTCATCAGGACTAGGCAACAGGCTTCCAGCAGTGAGATACATGCAATAAAACTGCCCTCAGGGAGTGAGACCAACGACTCTAATCTTATACGGAAGGGTTTCCAGGAAGTTTATACTAAGTTGTACACTGAGGAAAATCACTGTGCGAATGATACACTCGAAAGCGAGATCGCTTGTTATCTTAGCGAGATTGATCTCAGACGACTTAGCTCAGACAACAGTGATCTACTAGATCTAACCCCAACCTGGGATGGAATTATGGAATCCCTATCCAGTCTCCCTGATGGGAAAGCCGCAGGCTTGGATGCCATTCCTGTAGAGTTTTATAAGATCTTCGCCCCCCAAATTAAAACAATCTTTACAGAGGTGGTAATCTCTATCTTCAGCGGGGTTCCGCCTCCTGCTTCTTGGTCTAAGGCCAGAATAGTTATATTCCCAAAAAAGGACAAATCTCCATTAGAGATGAGCTCCTATAGGCCTATCACACTCATCAACTGTGATTCAAATTTTTTTTCCAAAGTACTAGCAATTAGAATCTCCTCTGTGGCTGAGTCCCTAGTCTCAGAATGGAAACATGAGTTCATCCCCAAAAAAGGTACAACGGAGCACGTCAGGCGGGCCATCACCCTATTCGATGCCGCACAAGTAGCCGGAGACCGAATGTCATTAACACTGCTTGACGCTGAAAAAGCTTTCGACTGGGTCTCCTGGCGGTTCTTGCGGGCCGTCATGAGCAGGATGGGCTTTGGGCCAAAACTTACACAGGCGGTGCAAGCTCTCTATCTTAAACCTATGGCCTGTGTATCCATTAATGGGCAACCTACTGGTCAATTTAACATCTCCCGGGGTACCAGGCAGGGCTGCCCTTGCTCCCCTCTGTTGTTTGCCCTCTATTTAGACCCGTTTATCAAACAAATTGAAATAAACCATGACATCCCAGCAGTCAGCTTCCAGGGCAGTAATACCAAAATCATGGCATATGCTGACGATCTGGCCATCACTTCGCCTGATCCCTTAAATACCATACTGGCTTTAGAAACTGAGGCTCTAAAATTTAGGAAACTATCAGGCTAAGCCCTGAATAAAAAAAAACCTCAAATAAAAATAAACAGTCAAATTGCCTGGACTGATGACAGGGTGGTTCCCAAGGCAAAATATCTGGGAGTTTCCATTTCTTCCAATATGGACGAAATTTTAACAGACAATTTAGCCCCTTTTGCCGCTCACATTAGGAAGGCCCTAAAACAAATTGATAGCCTGCACCTAACCCTTGTTAGTAGATGCAATGTCATAAAGAAGACATACTTCCCTAAACTCCTTTATTTTTTACCTCTGGAATTTAGCAAAGCGAATCTGTTGAAATTCCAACACATTTTCACACAGTTTATCGGGGCTTACTCCCAACCCAGGTGGGCATTAAGACAGTTATCTCTCCCAAAAGAACGAGGAGGTTGGTCCTTTCCTAATGTTACACTATATTACTGGGCCTCTGTCCTAGAGTATAGCTCCGACTTGGTAAGGGAGCCACCCCTCCCCCACATACCTGGTTTGCCTCGGCTTTTCAACTTCTGCTGGGTGAACAGCACTGGGGTTGTCTACTCCGAGAGACTTCCTACGGATACTACAAACATGTGAGATTTAAGACGTTAATGAGCTCTTACAAAGTCTTTCGTAATATCCATATAACTTTTGGGTTGTACAGATTTAACTACTATTCTCCCACTCTTAATAATGGCAATCTCCCTGCTATCTTTGGAAAGTCCTATTTCTCAGACTGGCACAAGGATGGCATCATGAAATTGGGAGATCTTATCACCAGTGAGGGAGTTATACCCTTTGCAAACTTACTATCTAAGTTCAGCCTGAAGAACCAAGATGCCTTTAAGTATCTCTCCATATATGATTTTCTTTCCAGGAAGGTTGGGGGTGCTACAGGGTTTATGGAAGTAGATCTTCTAGACTCACTGCGCAAACCCACAGCCCCCCGAATTGGTCTGCTATATAATATTATAAACAGACAAACCCCAGATGACCTACAAACCATAGCAGACAAATGGTACACAAAACTCGACTCCCCATGCAGTATTTTCTTTAATTCACTAGCCCTCTCTCAAAACATTTTATTGTCAGCCAAGCTGCAGGCACAACATTTTAAAACTATCTTTTTCTTGTACATTACCCCCAGTATGATAGCAAAGTAGGGGGCAGGCAAAGGGACTCTATGCCCTCGATGCTCGGAATTTGGAGCCGGCTCAATTCACGTATTTGCAACCTGTCCAAAGCTTGCCGCAGCATTAATCCGTGTACAGGAATTCCTAAGGGAAGTTACTACTCAGAATATGTCACTAAATCCCACTGTTATTTTTCTGGGCACACAGTCTGAAACTCCTAGGGTTAAAAGCGAGGGACTAACTTTCATTGCAATGGCAGTATGGCGGATTTGTGTGGCCTCCTCCTTTTTTAATTCTGAGTCCCCTTCATTTTCTCAGTGGCTGGCTAGGCTTGTTGCCACTTATCACCTAGAAAAAGCTGTTTATGCCAAAAGGGGGCGCAAGGGTCGGAAAAAGGGCCTTGAGATGTGGGAAAAACTAACAACATGGCTGAAACAGTCAGGATAATTTCTTGATTCTCTGATTTTTCCGGTTTGTACTGCTTCACGATGCTTTTTGCCTGCTCAAACCTTTCTCTTTTTCTATTTTGACTTTCTTTTCAAACTCCATAGCTTTGTGCCACTCGTGCATTCATTATACTTGTTGGCTTACTTTTTCACTTTTTCTCTCCTCCTTTTTTTTCTCTCTTTTTGCGCCTTTCATTCAATTTACACGGGTGGGGGTGGGGGGGTCGTTCCGACTTGAATTGTTATGCTCTTGTACTTATCTTCACTATTGTTAAATAAAAAACTTTAAAAAAATATATATATATGACTGTGTAGCACCACTTGGGTTTTCTCTTTTGGTGCACAATTTCTCTTATGGAACTGTTGATGTTTAGAATCAAACCCTTCAATATCAAATGTAAAATCAGCTAAATTGTATTAGATTTTATTAATTCTGTTCGCACCATACTAATTTAATGAGGATGGTTAGGAATCTTATAACACATGAGTAGATCATTTAAACTTTAAATACACATTAAAATGACATATTGATGCTGGCTAATAAAATATGAACCTATCTTATTATTTAAAAAAAAAGGAATCCTTGTGAGTGTATTATTATAAGGTGGTTGATACCAAACACCATAGGTTTCAGTGAAGCCATTATGTAGCTGGGAATTTCGTTTTGAGCAGTGCCCATTCTATACCTTAAGATGGCTTCCCTGCTCACTTGTAATATCCAGCAATTGAAATAGACATTACAGGGTCATATCTATTCATGCAGATATGTCTTCACAAGTGCTATAATTCACCCTGCCTTAGGGCTCCCAAGCCTGCTGTAGGGGTGAGTTACATATTTCCTATGCAGTGTCTTTGGCTTGGAACACAGAAGTGTGCCATGTCATGTTTTCAACCATGGTTGCACAATGTCATGCAGCCTGCAATGGCAGTCTTTGTGGAATTTGTTTGTGGGTCCCTTAGAGTGGTATACAAAAAGCTGCATCCCTTAGGGACCCTCTTTGGAATCCATGCTCTCGGAACCAGGGATACCATTTACTTGGGACTTACAGAGGTACTAAAGTCCATGCCAATTGCGTTACAATGTTAGACATCACCCTGTTTTATGGAAAGAGCACTGGCACTAAGGTCTGGTTAGCAGACCTCAGTGCACTGTCAGAGTTAAAAAACAGCATCCAGTAGCTAAAAAGGGGTAACAATGTTGGGGGACAACTGCAACAAAGTTCCAGTTTCCTACAGTCCCCGCTTTCTCAGATCCTTCCTTCTCAAAATAATGGGCAAACCAACAAACACATTCAATGACATGGAAAAACCTCTGAAAGAATTTGTGCATGCTCCGTTTTTATATACTGAGCCTGGCTGAAACTCAGGTTGACTGTTGGCTAAGCATGGGCGGAAAATCCGTTTCGCTCGCGGATTTTGCGGATTTTCGGTAAATTCGCAATCCGCGAGATTTGCGAATCTCCCGCAAAATCCGCAAATCCGCGAGCAGCGGATTTTGCTCGCACTGTTCGCACTGTTCGCGTGAGTTCGCGCCCCGCGAATAAGTGCAAAATTGCAGAAATACGATCTTAGCAAAACTGAAACTACTTACCAGGTTCAAAAGTTCAGGCTCATCATTAGTAGCCATTTCCTGTAGTGCTTCCTGAGGGGCCCCTCCAGAGTTCAGTTACCAGCTGCAACTATTATGTGACCCTGCTCTGAACCTCAGAATAGTTACACATATGCCACAAAGGTCCTGAATTACAGCTAAGGGAGACAAGCAGGAGCCAGGCTGGAAGTTCAAATCCATTAATCAGCCCCTAATTCATTATTGTCAGTTGGGGCAGGGCAGGTGTTGTAACTAATTTTGCAACAATGAAAGCACTTAGCAAGTGCAAAAGATCACTAATCAGGAAGCACTAAGGAAGCAGGTGCCAGCTAAAAAAATATTCTGTGACACATTAATCAGCCCCAAATTAATTCAGGTCACTTGAGGCAGGGAAGGTGTGCTTGCGTTGCCATAATAATGTACACTGACTGGACAACCAGAGGGTGCTGTGATGAAACAGAGGGTGGCATGGGTGGGCCAGAGGGTGGCATGAGTAGTCAGAGAGTGGCAGTGGTGACAGAGAGTGGCAGTGATGAAGAAGAGTGTCCCAAACAGGCTGGACACGTAGAAACAACAAGTTCGCGAAACTTGCGACCCGACAGGTAAGTTCGCAATTTGCGACATTGTACAAAACCCTCGCGAACTGGCAGAAACCCGCGCAAACACACAAAAAAAAATCCGCAAATTCGCGAGAATTCGCGGATTTTGCGGATTGCGAGTTTGCGAATCCGCAAAATTCGCGAACGCGAGATTCGCAAAATTCGCCCATGCTTACTGTTGGCATAACAAAATTCTTGTGGAGGTGCATGGGGATGGTAAGAAAAGTCTCATTTATTTACCAGTGGCTGTATTGCAGAAGTTCCCTGGTGCATAATGGGGTTTTGTGCCCGCTTTGTATGGCCTCAGGGCACTCTGGTATTATAGAAAAAAGGCTTGTGCAGCGTTTTCTGTAATACTGATACGTTTGGAGCATATGTAACACCAGGGCTATCATTAGAGTGGGTTTCCCCATTTGCATGGATCCATGGGTCCTATGCAAATGAGGAAATCTCTTTGGCTCTATGCCCGCACCATATTGCCACTGTGGTGCAGAGGCACACATGCCTTTAGTAGGTGCACTGAAAGTGCACCACAAGCAAAACTGTGCACTTTCCATGCACCTCCTGAAAGGCAGCCCTCAGGAGAAATGAAATTGTGTCCCATGGACCCTCAGACACCCCACTGCAGGTGGGTACAGTCACTCACTGAACCCACCTGCAAAGAGATCTCTAATCCCTCTTAAAAGGGCAGACTGTTTGCCGCCTGCACAGAGAAACACAGAGCAGCTTTTAAACAGCTGCTCGGTATTTCTCTTGATTGCCCTGCCCAGGGGGCATCATGAGTTTGTGGCTACCCTGAGGGCAGTGCATTCAACATAATAGGGTGCTCTTTCTCTGTTAAGCAGGTGCGCCAAGGTCTCAGACAGGAAATGTGTGCCCTATCTGTCATAGGGCCCTAGGTGTGCGGGTAGTGTTTGAAACTCTTTTAGATATTTGAGTTTTGATTTGAGGATTTAACTTAAGACTAACATTTATAGTTGAACAGATTGTAAAAGAAAATATATAAATGGTCTCTCATTATTACAATTAAACAGAAAGTTGAAATGTTGTTACAACCTAACAAATATTATTGTTGTTCACTCATGTGGAATACCATGATTATATTATTTGACATTTATTTTTATATATCAACACTCTTTTGTGGGTGGGTGAGGGCAGTCTCACAAACTCCTCCAAGACCCTCCCTAAACAACTCCTTAAGCCTCCCTTTACACCTAACATTTAAATCAATGTTTTTTGCCTTTCCCCCCTTGTTCTGTGTCCCTTTCTCATTGAGTACTCCAATATATACTTACATGTGGCCTCACTCTGCAGTTTCCTAAATAAACTGCATCCATAAAAATATAGGCCAGGTGGAGGGTTAAGACTGCAAATTATCTGTGATTAGCATTTTATACTACTGTTTGAAGTACTGCAAAATGTAGTGTCTGATTCATGGCCTGTAAAGCAATGCCTCTTTTTGCATGTTCATCCCCACATTTTTGGACTCATGCTACTGGTTTTTCGATTCCGCCCTACCCCAGAAACACCCGATCCAAAACCCAGTGGTTTCAAATCACAGCTCGATCACCTCCTTTTCTCATATCCCCACTGAGCTTACTCTTAAAAAATGGCTTGCCTGTAAATCTGGCTCCCCTAAGGACCTTTGAAAGGCATTACTTTTTAGTTCTGTGGCCCCCATCAATATCTCACCCCTGAACTCCATATGGAACTCATCATTGCAGTCTGGGGTCTGCCCCTCTGCCTGGAAACAGGCCATGCTGATACCTATCCTAAAAAAACCAGATGCTGACCCCTCGGTTTTTAAAAACTAATGCCCAATCTCCCTACTACCAAAACCAGCCAAATTTCTTGAAAACAAGTCCAGGAGCAATTATCCACCTATCTTAAATCAGGGCACCTCTTACACGACTCACAATCCGGGTTCAGATCTGCGAACAGCACGGAGACTGCACTGCTGGAGGTTTCTGAAACTATCCGCAAATGCGTGGACACAGGCGAAGCGGCAGTGTTAGTACTCCTTGACTTGTCTGCGGCATTCAATAGGGTCTCTCATGCTATTTTGAATGAGAGACTACTCAACCTCGGAATCCAGGGCACCCCTCTATCCTGGATCAGATTCTTTTTTAAAAATCGCACTCAACTGGTCTTCCTTCACCCTTTTGTGTCCGAGGAGAAACCACTGAACTTCGGTGTCCCTCAGAGCTCCGCACTAAGCCCATTGTATTTTAACCCCTTCGATGCTCATGATGGAACGGTTTCGTCATGAGCATCGGTCGCGCTGTGCTCATGACGGAACCGTTCCGTCATGACCACACCTGCAAATGGAATGTTCAGCACCGGGGGAGAATCGGCGCCGCAGGCAAGGTGTTAATATATATCTCTCCCCTTAGGCAACTGTAGTAAAATCCTGTGGAGTCGGAGCGCTCTCCTACACTGACAACACCCAAATGGTGTTTTCATTCAGGGGCCACTCCGAAGCAACCTTCTCCAATTTTAGACGCTGCATGATCAATATTTCCTCCTGGATGGCCCTAAAGACACTTAAGCTAAATTCAGATAAAACTGAGGTGCTATTTTTTATTCAAACAAGCCCTCCCCCTGTCCACTCTGGTGGCCATCAGAACTGAACCCCCCTCCGGAACCAGTGATGTCAGCCAGGAATCTGGGATTCCGGATCAATAATATGAACTTTCATGCAAAAATCAAATCGATCGGGCATCTGCGGCCTGTTTCAGAAAACTTCATATGATTCGAAACATTTTCCCCTTTCTCCCTCGGGAATCCCTCTGTACCATTGTCCACGCACTGATCACTTCACATCTCGACTACGCTAATAGTCTGTACGCTGGGGCCCCTGCGTACCTGATAAGATGCTTACAGACTGTTCAAAATGTGGCAGCTAGGCTGATATCACCACTCAATCTTCCCATATCTAAAGAAGCTTCACTGGCTCCCAGTGACCAAACGCATCCGATTCAAGTCAATGGTTCTGGCTTTTAGAACACTGCAGGGTACAGGCCCTGCCTACCTTTGAGCTCGGCTTAAGCATGCACAGTCTAGCTGCGCACTTAGATCCAACCACCTTCCCCTCCTTGTCACCCCCACTTCCGCCACACCAGAATAGGTGATAGAGCCTTTGCGGTGTTCGCTGCCAAGACTTGGAACAGCCTGCCTCTGCCCTTGCGGCTGACCAAATCTGAATCTATCTTCCGATATGACCTTAAGACCTGGCTCTTTTTGCGTGCTTAAACTGCTGAGTGTACTCATCCCCTTCACCTGTCCAAGCACTGGATGACCCCGTTGGGGGTAGCTGTGCACTTTATAAGCTTCTAAAAATAAATAAAATAAATAAAGTGTGGCTCCGCTGTTAGTGCCACCCTGTGTGTGACAAAGTACAAAATGGTTCCCAGCCTGCCACTGCAGACTGGAAGGGCAGTGTTCACATTGCTAGCTCGCCTTTGCTATTTAAACTAATGGCAATGTTACACCTCTCTAAAGAGCATATGAAGTATCCCTTAGGGAAGGCTTTTCCAGCCTTATGGCAGGGGGCTGTATAAAATTCAGTGAGACATATATTTTTAATATGTCTTGACAGCAACACTTCAAAATTGTTGTTTTGCTGGGAAAAGGTTAGTAGCCCCAGTGGCTAACAGAGTAGCCTGTCTAATGTCTAAATGGAGCTACCTAACTGACTACTGTAAGGTATCATATTAATTGTGGCATTAAACCCGACCTGATGCTGAGGTCGAATTTACTGTCACAATTGAAGATCTGCAACTTTTAGAAAGTTGCCAGTGTGTGCTTCAGATATTCCAGTGGCCTCACAAAGGCCCTGTCCCACAGAAATCTTTCTGCCTGCCTGGTGATACATATGAAAAGCTCTCAGGCTTAGGAACAGGCAGTTACCACAGAGCACAGTGTTACTTCCTCTCCCAGGAAGACCATTCTGGGTGTTAGCTCAAAAGGTGAGCTTCAACAGTAAAGCTGGCTTAGAGGGGCAAATGGTGACAACACTCCCAAGCAGGCTACTTTTTGTTCATGTAGACAAGTTGGAGACAGGGACAAAGAGGGAAATCCAGTGCCCAAACTGGTTTTCCTATGGGCATGTGCCTCCAATTAGCCACACCTCCAGGGTGGTCTACCATGCTCCTGATGACCATAGAGGGGTCCCAACATCTTGGTAGTGGCTAGAATATTTCACTCTGGGATAGCCAGAAGCCACACACTGTAGGAAACACGTCACCAGAAGGGAGGGACACTAGTAGCCCATTGGCTAGTGACCATGTGGTCCCTTCAGGGCACTTTTCTGGGATAAATATGGCCCCTGTGGCATCCTGCCTCACATATCACATTGTATTTGGAGAAAGGACCAAATAAGGTCTTCCCTGCTGACCTTGTAACTGCACGAAGAGAGGCTTCACCATGAGAAGGACTGTGCCTGTGGCTCCTGGCTCAGGGAAAGATGATTCTCCGCCCCAGATCAAAGAAGTGACCCCAAAGATCAGTTGACCGATCCCCTAGAACCGTCTCCAGGGTCAAAAGAACGGAAAAAGCCCAAACTGGCAATTTGGTAGCCAATCCATTTGTATTGCTGCTACCTGCCATCGGGTGTCCAAAGTGACTGATGTTCAATGGCCAAAAGTTGCACCTGATTCTTGTGGACCCAAGAGTGCTATCCGAGTCTAGATTCATCACCTCAGAGAGACACAAGCCCCCACCAAAGGTTTTCGCCCCCAACCGTGGTGCAAGGAGAACATTAGCATTGCATCGGCTGGCCAGCTACTGTAATAAAGAGGACCTCTGTGGCCAAAGTCACCCCACATCACCTGTGGACTCCCCACAAAGGTACCCCACCAACCGCACCACAACAGGAGTATCCTTGAGCATCGTTTCATCCTGTATCATCAGCATCAGGACCTAATCAGCATATAAGCCTGTGGTGGTTGTCCTGTAAAGTTTTGAACTCTACTTAAAAATGCTCTGGTGACCAGGTAACTGACCAAAGTATTGTCTCTGGCCACCTAGACCTCAATCCTGTCAGATTTAGTCGGCCAAGCCGGGCCAGAGTGGCCGAACTAACTCCTTCAGACTTTTCAAAATTTTACAAACTTTTTGTTGATCCATGATTGTCTGTGGTTGCATTTAAAAGTATTAATATCTTCTAAAATCTGTATCTCCGAAACTCTCTGGTGGATTTTTTTTCATTAAGGTGTCTAAAAATTCATAGGAATATACTCTATTTTTGTAAAGTTGTGTTGTGGTTCTTTCGTGTTGTGTGACTTTTGAATTGCATTGTTTGGTACTAATAAATGCTACACTCTAGGTTCCTTTGTGCAAGCTCTGCTGCTCAAAAAACATAGCTACACATGGTTGAGCTTACGTTGATTCAAACGAGCCTGACTGGACCCAAGACACTTTTTGCAAGTGTAGTCCATGATCAGGCCCCACGGCCATATCATATAATACACCCAAATCCTCACATGAATGTACTATCTCACACCTCTGCCTGTCTATGGGGAGTGCTTCGCCCCAAGTACAGACTCTCCACCCCAAGTGCAAAGTCTCCACCCAAGTGCTTAGACTCTGCAGTCGTAAAGATACTACTCATAAAAGCATTTGTGAATACCCCAAAACTTTAAACTTACACAAACGGGAAAGTTTGAATTTGTGAATCAGGCGCTGAACCTGCACCGTCTAGAGGGCGTATGACTCCTGGCATTAACTCTTCTCCCTATGTTTCAAACCATGGCTCAGAGCAAGCAAACTAATGTTTCATAACCAGACTTGTTTGTAAACAAATGCGTTTCATTAACTAGTATTACTAGCACACAAAACCAATGGCATGCATAGGAAATGCTAAAAAATATACCAGTATATTATGTGCACATATCAGCTTGTAATGAATTCAAACTAATAAGTTGTACATTTTAAACCAATATATTACAAGAGTTGATCAGCATAGTATGTATATGTGGGGTACATTTCAGCCCAACTCGATTTTTACATTTACTCAGTGAGCTGCTCTGAGATGCCATGTTGATCAGATGTCTAGTTACTAGGCAGTTGGCATGTGCAGGTAGGACAATGCCTATTTAAGGCAGGCTGCTGCACAGGCGTATTAGGGAACCTGACATATTTTAACTGTTTTGATTATTTTAACCGCTTCTCGTATTTTTAAACTCTTTTATTAAATTGATTTTACTAGGGTCATGCTGTTGTTTGTTGGGACTAACCACTAGTGAATGCTAGCTTCACTGTGGAAGGCATGTGCTTGTTTAATAGCGCTTCGAATAACATTTTAATAATACTTTGTGGCCTGTTTTATTCTGACTGAGGTGGTGTACTCCACATCCCAACAACATTTTTTGCCCTACTCAGGGAGCCACTCCAAGGTGCCATCTTGGTCAGTGGTCTTGTCATTGAGCAGTTGGCATGTGCCTACAGGACCCTATTCATTTAAGAAAGCTTGGTGCACGGGCGCCCAGCGGACATGCCAGTGGCCCACCGAAGGCTCGCCCATAGCAAACCCCTCTGCGTCTGCCTGCACTCCGGCCGTAATCAGTACCAGCCATGCTGCTCAAATATATCTGAAAGTTAATTGGTCACTTGTCCAAGCCAAGCCGGGTGCAATATATATATACATGGGGTCTCCAATCTTTTCTGTATTGAGAGCTACTCATGTTCAATGAAGCGCATTGACAGCTACTAATATGAGTAGGACACATCACAACGCACCCGTTACCACACGTGTCATTACAACAAAATTATTAGAACACGAAATCCATTACAACACAATTACTATTCTAACTCTGCTGGGGCGTTACTTTGGGGAATGCGTTGTAATGGATTATGCGATGTAATAACATGCGTTGTAATGGATTTCACATTGTAAATAATTTGGTGTAATGACACACGTTGTAACACGAGCGTTGTATACGATGTTTCCCACTAATATTATTAGTGCTGTATAATTTCAATTTATTTTTAAGTATCATACTTCAACCTAGCCAAATCCTTCTAATTTAATAAGCTGGACTGCACATAGGTGAGCTACTCGGCGGTAGCTGGAGAGCTACAGAAGCTCACGAGCTACTGGTTGGAGAGCTGTGATATATACGGAGGAAGCTCTTCTGTCGGTAGCATACAACTTAGTTCGGTCTTTTGGGATTCCCCACAGTAGCCGTGTCACTACAGTCTGACTCACAAGAATCTTATGACATAATCATGCAGTTCTGCAAACCTACTGAAATGAGGGAGTCTGTCCCCTTTTCAAGATGTTCAGTCGGTACCGAAACAAAATGTGCGCTGATTAACACCTAATCCTTGGTAAAACATGTCACAGAAGTAAAGAAATGACACAATGATAACTGAAAAGTTTGACACACTAACGTCCTGGCTATGTGAGGACTCTGCACCTGACTTAAAAG